>NC_141183.1:41265000-46265000 GCF_055505025.1 Bos grunniens
ACCAATAGTGAGATAAAAAAGTTAGAGGGAAAGAAATGTCAGCCCCAGAGATCAGATCTAGGGGAAGGCCAGCTAACTGATCAGGAGGCAGTGAGAACAAAGGACTACGTGGCATGGATTCTTCCTGCTCTCAACTGGAGTCAGGCCAAAAAGTACCATGAGACTGAACTACAGCTAACTGCAACGGCACACAGTTTATAACCTAAGTTACTTCAAACTAAGTAGGTTTTGATCATGTGCTTCATCTGGCTCTGTGTGCTGGACTATAGGAGGAGGGGTGGGGAAAGCATAAGGATCAGGGACACGTCTTTGGGGGAAGAGTTCCAGCAACGTGAGGTGTAACTGCAAGGGGCTCCTCCAGACCCTCGCAGTGGTGGCAGTGACTGCTCTTGGCTGAAGAAGAGTCTTCTCACAGCCCCCACCTGAAGGTTCTGGTCTTCAGCTGGGATTTTACAGTGATGAGAGGGTACCATGGATTAAATGAAGGATCCACTTTCTAGATTACAGGTTAAACTTTTCCAGATGTGAGAGATGGCATCCTATGCCCAGCTCCCCCAGCATGGGCTTAATGAGAGAGCCAAGGGCACTGAGAGAAGGTGAACTGGTGCTGGGACTAGTGAAGACCCCTTCCTCGGTTTAACATCAGCTCCATCAGGTTCCTGTGCAACAGCACTGGAGATTCTTGGCTACAGTAAATTTTTATAGAGACGCTGTTCCTACTGGGAGTTATGGGGAGTGTCACAGTGTGATTTATCAGCAGGGCTTTTAACCTGCGCTAATGAGCACCCAGAGAGTGGAAGGGATGTCAGCTTCCGGCCCATCTGCTGTCCTGCACACATTAATGCCTTCCGGGAGGGTCCACTCGGGCCTTTCCTGACACTCTGGGAACTAAAACTCAGGCCACAGCCACTCCGTAATTGCTGCTCTTTAGGGGCTTGTGTGTGAGGGGGAAGGAAAGCCTTAATTGAACACAAACTGGGAGAGATCTGGGGAAGACAGAAACTTGGAGCCCTAAACTGTCCTCAGGGACCTGGATGAGAATAACCTCACTTCAGTAGCTTGGACGGGGCCGTTCTTCCCAAAGCCCTACCCTGCGAAGTCTGCCAAAATGCTTGTTTGATAATTGGTCCGAGGAGGCACTGACCCTCCATGGTGTCCGGCCTTGGGGGAAACGGTGCTACGGCCAGATGCTGACTGGCAAAGGACCAAAACATCTCCCTGCTTTACAACAACAAGCCAGAAGCATCCGCACAGGAGGACGGGGCAGGAGACACGCAGGCAGTGTTCACTCCACCTACTTGGCAATGGACTGGCTCTCTGACTTGCTCTTCCTGATTTCTAGTACCTTCCCTAGACTCACGGGTGTCCACAAGTGGATATACTCTGGCAGCCACAGTAATAAGCGCTATGGGCGAGGAGGAAGAGAAGGCTCAAGAGGAACAGAACTCACGGTTCCCATCCTCAAGAAGCTTATTATCCAGTCAGTGAGACAAAATACATACATGAAGTTGCTGGAAAATAATTTTAATTATCCAAACCTGGGGGGAGACAGGGGTACCAGAATGTCCACGTAGTTCAAATGACAGAAGCCCCCTGACTCCTTTCTGCCTCTCTTGAGGGGGTGGATGGTTGTACTGCTGTTACTGTGATTTACCACATTAAGTAGCAAATTTAGTGTGATTAGTATGCTTCTCTAGGGTACAAAAAAACTATTTGGATGGTGGGGACACCTGGATCGGGTGCATGCTGGTGGTCAGCATGGCATTCAGAACCATCCAGTGATGCGGGCGTTCAGGACTTACTTTGCAAATTTAATGCAGAACTGCGTGAAGTATTTCCGCGTGGAGGCCAGGTTGTCACGGATGATGGGGACGTTCTGTTTAATGTGAAGGATGACCGACGTGACGTAGGGGCTCTGGTCACCAACGTGCTCCACGTTCTGCCACTGCATCTGAAAATGGAGACAAGGCGGGACAAGTCTTCAGAGCCTGTGCAGGAGGACAGCGCTACCCGTTACTGGGGAAGGTGAGGGGACAGGTGTATAATATAGTGTTTCACAGTTTTTAAAACTTGTAGTTGATTTACAGTGCTGGGTTAGTTTCTAAATGATTTTAAAAGGTGATGCTTCACTTATATTCATTATAAAATACTGGCCATATTCTCTGTGTTGTACAATATATCCTTGTGGCTTATTTTCTCTGCTTTCTTTGGTAGCTTATTTCTTCTACTTTTCTATCTAACTGAAAATTTCCATAATCAAACATTAGACTCTTACTCCAAGAGCCTTTGAGATTATGTGGGATTTTAATCAAGAGAAAGGAAAGAGCATCTCTGTAAATATGAGGGGCAGGTCAGAGGTTAAGACAGTGCTGTGGGGAACAGGGCAGGGGCTGTGTGGATGGCAGGTTTGGGGCACCACTGGCCTCTGACCAGGCAGGCCGTGAACAAAATCAAGAGGCCTGAGACTTCCCTGGGGGTCCAGTGGTTAAGAATCCACCTTGCAATGCAGGGGACTTGGGTTCGATCCCTGGTTGGGGAACTAAGATCCCGCAAGCTATGGAGCCACTAAGCGTGTGCACAACGGAAGATCCTGCAGGACATGATGAAGATCCTGGGTGTTGCAACTAAGACTGGACGCAGCCAAATAAATAAACATATTAAAAACAAAATAAAAAAACGAGAGACCTGCTGGGCTCCAGTTCTCACAACCTGAGGTCAGTTAGGGGAAATGAAAAACAAGCACAATAAAATGGAAAAAGCAGCAGAGGTGTGCTCTCCCCACCACCACCTCACCCGGAAACACTGGAGAAGAGGGGTGGCACCAGCCCCCAGCCTGCTTCACACCACCGGCCAGGACTGAGATGGGGTTCTGCAGGGTCAGCCTCTCAGAAAGGAGCTGGGCTGCCTGTTAAAAAGATCCTGAGCCATACACAAACTGTATAATATGTTCATAGAAGGAAGGCAGTCTTTCTGAGGCCTTGATGTCTCTGGCAAGAAAATACTATTTTTACAGAGCTCCTGGGAAAAGGAAAAATTCAATCCTGAGAGAATGTGTTTAAAAGAATCATATTGTATACACGGATGATCCCCCAGCTCCTGGGAAGCTCAAATGACTCTATGTTTTGTCCTAATGTTTCTTCACATCAACAGGTATTTATGGCCTAAAAGCTTTGGGTCTGTGTAAGCATGGAACCATGCAAAAGCTGGAAGGCACCTCCATTTTCATTTTACAGATAAGAAAACCAAGGCCCAGATACATGAAGTCTATGTAAGCTTTCATAATGAGGCTCCAGAAAGAAAAGGGCCTCTAATTTTTTTACTGGACGAAAAAAATAAAAGCAAAGGACGCAGAGATGGTAGAAAAGTCTAATATGAACTGACTTTATATTCTAATGCTTTGGCTACTTCTAATGTTTTCCTTATCCTCTTCTGTTTCAAGAGACTTCTTTTCCCACCTGATATTAAAGATGTGACCCATTCAAACAATGAACATCCTAGGGGGCCTTAAATGAGCTCACAGGCTGAGGCCAGAATTGGCAGGTGCTGTTACCATCTACACTTCATCTTCCACTCCCAGCTTGTCAGCAGCTCCACGGCAGAAGGCCCCAGGGGAACAAAACGCACAGTGAACTCCGCCCTCCATCGAGTGCAAAGCTCATCCATAGTAATGACTGCTCTTTTCCAAGCTGGCAGCAGTTGACGTTTCAACAGCTTGAAAAGTTCGTAAACAATTATCTAAGCACGATGGTTCTCCATTGACAGAAGACAACCACAGTCGGTGGTGGTGACATGCCCTGTCATCGGTTACAAGCAACTCTGGGCAAGACGGAGCTCGCGGCGTGAGAGTTCAAGTTCCCGCTGGAGAGCTGCCTCCTCTTGACCACCACTGGCCATGTTAGAATGCGTCCACACTGGGAAATCTAGGTGAAAGATCCGATTTTCCTGAATACTTAGGCCATTTCGAACTCCATCGGTCAAGATAAATGAAGTACTAACAAAAGTCAAATGGATTCATGAGTTTAAATTTAAGTCAACCCAGGACTTCCCTAGAGGTCTAGTGGTTAAGATTGTGTTTTCACTTCGAGGGACAGGGGTTGATCCCTGGTTGGGGAACAGAGATCCTACATGCCACTTAGTGTGGCCAAAAATTAACAAAAATTAAAAAAAAAAAATTAAGCCAGCTTTGTGGAATAAGAAAAGAATTTAAAGTACTGGAAAACAATGAAAGTTGACATTGTTCAGACTATTCTCTAAAAAATGAGGAAAATACAGCCAGCAGTGGTACTGTCCAGCCACAGCCTCGGATGGATGCTCTGCCATCTTTCCCCTTGATGACTTAGGGTTTGGGTTGTAACTTGAATGTGCCAATGTACCTACGTCAGGACCTACTGTGTGCAGGTCATTTGGCCTGGCATTTGGCACACATCATCTCCTTTGCTATTCCGACATGATCTTACAGTAAGATCTTGTCTTACTGACAAGGAGACTGAAAAAGCTCAAAGAGAAGAGGCCCAAAGTCACTCAGCTGATCAATGGCAGAGTAGAGGCAGCCCAAGCCCATCTTAAACCCAAGCGCTACACTGGGCTGCTTCCTAGACACATGTTAATTATTTCAAACAAAGAGAAAACAGTACTTAACTCAGCTTTAGTTCAAGGGGAGCCCAGTTTCTCACGGAGAAGCTGATGAAATGCACAGTGATCAAGGGACATAAAACAGGAGCTTGCACTGGAAGAACAAACGTCCTGAAAAGCCATTAGTGGAAATCAGACTCCAACTTTTCCAGGTGAACTTTGCATCTGACCTTCAGAGCTTCATACTTCATAGAACTCCATACTTCACGGTTTTTCTTCTGCGCTTTTTGTTTAGAAGGTGGGGTGGGGTTGAATACCATTGGTGCTATTTGAACAAGAACAAGCTTGCAAAAGAAGCAGTAACCAAGATGTAGGGTTGATAAAAACAGCAAGCAAGGAAATGATCCATTTACAACACCAGAGTCCCAGGGACCCCACACAGCCTCAGGGGGAGGCTGTGGGGCTCAGGGCATTGCTAGTCCCGGTGGTTTTTGGTGCCTGTGGAAAGAGAGTGTGCTGGCCCCTCACAGGGAAGGCTGGGGAGATGCCCAGAGCAGTAGAGACCTCTGACTCACCCACTGATCAGAGGACGGGGCTCCATGCTAGTTGACTACGGCATGTGTGTTTCTCCATGGCTATGTGAAACGTGCACAGAGGTCTCCTGAGAAATTAATTTTCCTCAACCGAGAATTCAGATTCATATTCATCTTATTCATATATTCATATATATCTTATTCATATATTCAATATATTCACATATTCATATTCATCATATTCATATTCATCAAATTCATATTCATCTTATCTCAGAACTAAAGCTGTACAGAGCAGACTCAGACCTGTGGAGTCTGGGAACATCGCAGGCGATCAGAGTCTAGTGTTACGGGCAAGGCTGCTGGGATGTTGGCCCCAGGCACGCGCACAAGCACACGCTCACACCTCATGTCTGTCCAGGCTACTTTTACTCACACAACAAGCGTGTGCTGTTTTTAGGCACCTTCCCCAAGCATAGCACTCAACTAAGTACTGTGTGGGGAACAAAAAAGAGGAAGGAACATTCTACCGAGCACCTACTATGTACTAAGTACCATGATCGACATTTTCCCATGAACCTACTGCTTATGACGATTATGCAGTGAAGGAGGTATTCTTATTCCTGCTTCATGGATGATAAGACAGATGTGAGGACAATCAGGGACTGGCCTAACGAACTGATAAGTCTGCAGGGATGAGATCTAGACATTGGTCTGACTAACTCCAAAGTCCCTGTTTCTTTCCACTTTATCATGCTGCTTTCCAAAATAAGTGTTACCACCTGAAATGAAGTTGAAATTAACTAAGGAAATTTGGGGCAAGCAAAATCTGTGTACAGATGAGCTTGTCCAAAGTAGAGGATGTGGTGGTGGTGATGGTGGTGCAGAAGAAGAGGAAAGGATAACTCTTCTCACTTCTTTGCTCAGGGATACACATTCCTTAACTCTGGGAGGAAAACCAGTAAGATCCAGGATAGAAAGTGGAGCAATAAAGGCTTTAAGTAGATTTTTTTTTTTTATTCACTGCTGGGCCAATGGGAAGGTGAATTTGTACAAGCTTTCTTACAGGTGATCTGAAAATATCAAAAAAGTTTTGCATTTTACATAGTTTTAAATCTCTGCAACTCCTTTATGGCAACTCATCTGAAGATAATAATTATGAATGCTCAGAAAACACACACCCACACAAAGTTGTCCATTGCTGGACTATTTATAAATGTGAAAAACCGGAAATAGCCTAACATCCATCAAAAGTGAAATGATCACATACATGTCGGGGCAACAGACGACAGTACTTCAGATGAGGCGATCTGGAGTCGCCAGTCATGAGTCCTAATATTGTTTGTGCAACGAGCTAAATGCATGACCTGGGCAAGTGACCAAACTCTCTGAGCCTCAGTTTTCTCAGCCATAAAACTGGGATGATGATAACCTCTATAATCTATACAGTTAATGAAAAACAGTATATGGGATGCTCTTACACAGTGCTTGGCATGTATTACTTCCATGGTAAATGTTAACTACTGTTACAAGTTTAATAGTAAATACTCTGTACTATGGAGTACTAAGCAATCACTAAAAAATACCACAGATTCAGCTCAAACGGCACAGAAAACTATTAAAACCTGCAAAATGAGAAAAAGAGGTTATATATTATGTAAAGCATAAGCTTGCTTATTTAAAAATAAATGCATAGGGTTTTCCTGGTGGCTCAGTGGTAAAGAATCCGCTTGCCAATGCAGGAGACATGGGTTTGAACCCTGGTCTGGCAAGACCCTACATGCCGCAGAGCAACTAAGCCCATGCATCACAACTACTGAACCTGTGCTCTGGAGTCCAGAAACCTCAACTACTGAGCCCAGGCTCTGAATTACTGCCCTAGAGCCTGTGCTCCACAAGAGAAGCCACCACAATGAAAAGCCCTCACACCGTAAATAAAGAAAAGCCTGCATAGCAATGAGGACCCAGCACAGCCAAAAATGAAGATAAATAAAGAAAATATAGGCATAAGAAGAAAGACTGAAATATGTTTGTTAATTGGAATTATGGGTGGTTTAAATTTTCTTCTTTTTAAAAATCTGTAATTTTCTATAATGAAGGTAATTTGCTTTGGTCATTAAAAAAAAATCTTTTATGAAGAAAGATGTGCCTTGATTATAGGTGGTAGATGGAAATGAGGATTTCCTAACCATGGAGCCCTGTGAGCCTCCTGAAACAGATCTACATTTTAATAACTGAGGGAAATGAGAACAGATTTGAGGACGGTTCTGGCTATTTTGAAATGTCTTTGGGGAATAGTAAGGCGCCTCCTAAATGAGTACATGTTCCCGATCTTGAAATCTAATAGAAATTACTTGCCAGACTGTAAGGAAATTTAATTTGTTCAGTTTCTTCTTTCTTTTTTTTTTTCCTCCCTTAAAACTACCATTAATGGGCTAAAAGCTAAATCTGTTTGATTCTGGACAGAGACTTAGATTCTTTCAACCTAGGGATGTGAGTAGCCCTAGGAAAAAGAACAGAGTGAGGAGGACCATGGGACGAATGGTTCCCTTTAAGGAAGCAAGAGATTAAAAAAAAAAAAAAATCCTACTTGTAAGGCCACACTCAGGCATACTAATTCTTTTTTTTTTAGGAAACTTGAATTGCTTTCTTTAGCTTCCAATTTCTAGGAGGCTCAAGAATTACAATTATTCTGGACAACAAAAGGAAGTAAGACTGTGCTCACTGACCTTTTCCTGCCACATTCATTCTGTAGGATGGCAATCTTACTGTTGCCCTTTCTGTTACACAACATGTACACATCAGGGGTTAAAAGTTACAATACCTTCCACGACTGAGTACCACTTTCTGTGACTGAACAGGCAAAGAAATTACACCGAACATCAGCATCTGGCAGAGACATATGAATTCTTAAGAATTCACAGAAATTACATTTAAAAGACAGAACTCTTCATATGGTTTCCACCAAAGCACTCCAAACAACTTCCTTTTCAAGAATCAGGAGACTCGGTTTTATTTTTGGCTTTACTGTTATAAAGCTCTATGGCCTTGGACTTATTATGAAAAAGAAAACCAAGTAACACACATGCCAGAATGATAATTCGTTAGTTTTCTGGAGAAATGTGCAGAGCAGGCTGCAATACTTGGGTTGGCTGCTCAACCTGTTTTCTTCCCTATAGGAAAGTCATGGTGTCAGATTGAGAAAAGCTGAAGACCAGTATCTAACAGGATGCTTCTGAATGCTTGAAGAGCTCATGCTCATGTAAGCGTGAAAACACGCTCATGTGAACCCACCAGGACCGAGCACACACTGTCGTCACTCTTCCGGTTTTAGACAAATTACGTGGGCTGATTTTTGCCTCAGTTTCCACATATGCCAAAAGACTAACTTACTCTGTAAGTGTGGTGTGTTACTGCACAGAGGAGAGACCTGAGTCTGAATCCTGGCTCTGCTGCATTTTAACTAAGAGATCTGATGAGTTTCCATTCCCGTATCTGTGAAACTGAGAAGGAACTAACACAGGAACCTTATATATTTGTCAGAATTAAACGCGGTTAACACCTTTGGGTGCTGATTCCTGGTAAAGCGCTCTGTAAACAGCAATTTACTAATCATCTCACGGAGCTCGTCTGAGAAAATAATGCAATTTGGGAGGGGAAAGCGGTCTGAAGGGTAATTTTGACATAACATCAAAAACACTACCTCAAGGTTACACAGGTTCAGAGAAACCACTAAAGTTTGCTTGTATTGTGCTTCCTCCTTGTGGGTTTGGCCCGTTTAAAGCCGTTCCTGTGGATTTTCTACCAAATTTGCCCCTCTGTGTTCTTCTCTCCTTCACCAGCAGCGGTGTTCTTGCCCACAGCTGGGGAGCAAATAGCTACATGTGGGGATTTCCTATTTCCAACTTCAATCTGCTCCAGGATGCTACTTGGTGAAGTAAGAATCCTGGCTATTAAGTACCACTGGGGATCGTCACCTCATCCTCAACAGCACCTGGATGTGCCTGAAGGCTTCAAGGCTTCTATGATCCTGCCACTTCCAATAAAGAGGCCTGAGTCTCCTACTGTCTGCCAGCTCTACCCAGCTAAATCTGGTCAGTAGAGTTACCACCTTTGTCTCATCTGGTCACCATTCTTTGGTGAAGTGAGTGTCTATAAACTTTTGTTCTTTCTGCTTTCTTTACCTGCAAAGTCACTCTAGGAGTACTACTGTTAAGCAAGTACTGTGGTGTGCTGGGGAGATCAAAAAATGAAGATACAGCCCTCAAGTTGTTGTTCACAGCTTAACAGGGGAGACAGAGATAGAAAAAATAATTGTACAACAAAGTAGAGACTTAATATAAGTGCCATGGTGTCTTGAGGGAGAAAGATACTCTGGATCAGACAAACAACGGTGAGCCTGCAAGACACTCAAAATAGCAAAAACAATCTTGAAAAAGAACTAAGTTGGGAGACTCATACTTCCTGATTTTAGAACTTACTAGAAATCTACACTCATCAGACAGTGTGGCCCTAGCATGAGAAAAGACACATAGATCAATGGAATAGAACTGAGAGTCCAAAAATAAACCCACGTACTCATGGTGAACTGATGGCATCACCAACTCAGACAGACACAAGTTTGAGCAAACGCCGGGAGGATGGTGAAGGACAGGGAAGCCTGGCGTGCTGCAGTCCCTGGGGTCACAAAGAGTTGGACACGACTGAGCGACTGAACAGCAACAACAACAAGCACCTTGGAATAAAGTGCACGACTTTCCCAGCCTTGCTCTGGGTAGAGTCTGAATTGAACTCTTCAACTAGCAGCAAAAATGATGGAATTACAGACAAGAATAAACGTGATCACAAAAGTTTTTAAAAAATCCTTGAAGAAACTACACAGAACAGAGTGCAGGCACAAATCGCAGGGTATTTGTTGAATCGGTTTGTGACCACTTGGCTTGTTTATATCTGGTCATTTTCATCACATGGATTTCATTTTGCTAGAACTCCAGAAGATTCAGACACAGAGTAATGGCCTCCCAGCTGCTGCGTTCCCACGTCTGTGGTTTTCCTGTGATATAAACAAAAGATTCTGGAGGTATGGTCTCTGTGAGTGTTTGCTGGTGTGGGTCTGGGGGAGAGATGGGTGGTGGGGGCAGTTTGCAGGAAACCCACCTAATGAAATGACAGTTCACATAAGCAACACCTGGAGCATTAAGGCCCCTCCAACTGCTATTTTACTAAAAAGACAAAAAAAAAACAAAAAAACAAAAAAACCCAATTCGGTCTTCCTTTGGTAAATGTAGACATTCTTTCCCCAGCTGCCTTCTGACCTAAGCTGTGTGGCGGGCAGGAGAGGAGGCAGCTGGAACAGATCATGCTCAGGATGTCGGGAACGTTCACCGGCAGTGAGAGGATAATCAGAGCCTGCAGAATCAATCCTCAGAGTCACGTCTCTCTAAGAAAATGAGTGAGCCTCAGTTTGCCTGCTCCGAGTCTTCTGCTTGTAAACACTCGGATGCTGGAAATACACATTCACCTCTGACTGGTGAAAGGATCAGCCTTTTGAAAGGAAACTCTGTGACACTGGCTACTCAGGACTCCCCACTGAGCATCATTAAAAACCCCTGAAGCTTAAGTTTGGGTATTAACCTCTCTTTTTCTTAAATATTTACAATCTACTACAAAACCAAATTCAGACCGAGTGTCTCGCTTACACAACCTTGTGACATGGCCACTCCTCCTGACCACAGGGAACGAGGGCTAACGTTTGTTGGCCAGTCTCCATTCTCACAACACTCTGGGAGGCAGAGCCCCCTGTTTCACATACCGATGAGGTAACCTGCGCCCAGAGAGGTTGTTATTTGCTCAACACACCCAAAGGAAAAATGAGGAGTTAGGTTTGTCTGACTCAAAGCCAGTGTTCTTTCCATTGTACTCTGCTACTGGCCAGTAGGCCCCTGAGAAGTTCTTTCTGCAGAATTTGTAAGAATGCTACAAAAGTCTATGACTCTAGAATAGGCACTGGAAACCTTTTTCTGTAAAGGGCCAGACTGTTAATATTTTACGCTTTGCTAGCCATCTGGTCTCAGCTGCAGTTACTTAATTCTGCTGTTGTAGCACAAAAGCAGCCATAGATAACATACAATGAATGAGTGTGGCTGTGTGCCAATAAAACTTTATCTGGCAGTGGGCCAGATGTGGCTCACCAGTTGTAGCTTGCCAACCACTGCTCTAGAAGGCTCAAAGAGTGGACGGCTTTGTGTTATTTGGCTTAGAAATCAATGAGGGACTTTCCTGGTGGTCCAGTCTTTAAGACTCTGACCTCCTAATGCAGAGGGCCTGGGTTTGATCCCTGGGCAGGGAATTAGATCCCATATGCCACAACTAAGACCTGGTGCAGCCAAATAAATAAATGTTAAGGGGGAAAAAATATCAATGAAGAATTGCTTATTTCCAACTTAATCAACAAATATGACAGTCTTCTCTATTCTCTGTGGTCCATGCAGTCAAGGTATTTACATTAGGGAGAAAAGACACAGGCACCTAAATGCCAAAGAACAACATGAGGCCAGGCATGGGAAATGCCAAGGGAGAGGCCAGGGGACTGAGGGCTGACGGACCCATGATACTAGAAAACCAGAGGTGGGAGTTCCCTGGTGGTCCAGAGGCTATGACTCTGCACTCCCAACACAGGGGGCCCAGATTTGATCCTTGGTCAGGGAACTAGATCCCCCATGCTGCAACTAAAGATCCTGCCTGCTGCAATGAAATAAGTATCTAAAAGAAAAGAAAACCAGGGTCTGCAACCTGATCAAATAACCCTGCACAGTCACCAGAATTCAGAAAGAGTTGGAAAAACCTCTGAGTGGCAGGAATGAAGATGAGTTAGAAGTGACTGCCTTAAGCACACCACCACCAGGGCTTCCCTGGTGACTCAGCTGGTAAAGAATCTACCTGCAATGCAGGAGACCCAGGTTCGATCCCTGGGTGGGGAAGATGCCTTGAGGAAGGGAAGGGTTACACATTCTAGGATTCTTGCCTGGAGAATTCCATGGACAGAGGAGCCTGGTGGGCTACAGTCCACGGGGTCCAAAAGAGTCAGACACGACTGAGCAACTTTTCACTTTCACCCGTTCTAGGGAGGCCACACAAAGGGCTTTCCGCACATGTCAGATGCTGACCAAAGGCAACCTTTCCTTCAAACTCAGGAAGCATACCTGCTCCCCGTCTCATTCTCAAAGGACAAACAACTGACTTCAGGTGCAAGATCAATTGAGCACCTGTGGAAACTCCTGGAGGGCTCCGTTCTCCTCCTGATTGGTGCTTTAAGCACTGGAGAGCCCGCAGGAGCTACAGGTGAGGACCGGGAGAGACCACCTGTGCCCACTCTCTGACGTTCAGGAGGCAGCACTTTCTGAAAGCTTACCTTGCTCATGGCTGTAAGGGCGGGGTCACAGGCAGCATCCAGGTCCTGAACCAACAGCTGAATGCTGCTGGAGATGACACTGCAAGTCAAACACACCACTGTGGTCATGGCTTACAGAAGTGACTTGTGAATGACCCACCGACACAGCCCCTTGCCAAGGTTTTAGGCACCTGTGCAAAACCTAGCTTCACCATTTCATCAAAAAAACTCGAGTTTATTTCAAAAAGGAATGAATGACAAGGAGAAGCATCTTGGCTCCACCCTCCTTCTAGCTGTGTGTCTGGTCTCGCTTGGGTGTGTCCCCACTCGGTTAGGACACAAGATCCCGTGGCTCATCTCCCCTGCGGCTATGCCCAGAATCCCTCTTCACTCCTCCCAAAGTACACGCTTGCCTAAAATGTTTAAATCAGACCTTGGAGGGAAAAAAAGGTTGAGAGAAAGAGAGGAAAATGACCTAAGAGGAGGACCTGGATTTTTCCTCAGTTAAGTGGCCGATGAGAAAGCTGAAGCTTCTCCTTCCCCAATCTCACTTAAATACCATGACAAAACTCTGCCAGGTGGCACCAGGGCAAGAACTGATTCCAAAGGCTTTCATCTGAACTCCTTGGACAGACACCCTCCCACCCCAAATACATCCGTGCCCTGCCTACTCCTCCACCTGCCTTCATGGCTAAAATCAGGTCGCTCACCCTTTACATCCTGAAACACTGGAGGTGAGGCTGGCCCTCTGTGGATTGAGGAGGGCAGACAGGAGGCCCTGGACCTGACCTTCCTGCAGGGATGGCTGAGGTGGGAAAGTTCTTCTTCCCTGTTATCCTAGACTGCTGTTGTTGTTTAGTCACTAAGTCGTGTCCAACTCTTTTGTGACCCCATGGACTGTAGCCTGCTAGGCTCCTCTGTCCAAGGGATTTTCCAGGCAAGAATACTGGAGGGAGTTGCCACTTCCTTCTCCAGGGGATCTTCCTGACCCAGGGATAGAACCCAAGTCTCCTGCATTGGCAGTCAGATTCTTTCACTGCTAAGTCACCAGAGAAGGCCATTATTATAGATACTGCAGCAATAAAACCCCTGTAAGCTAAGAATGACTGCATATGAGGAGGCAGGATATGGGTCAGCTGCACCAACTTCTCAGGCTCCTTAGTGGCTTGTGGAGAAGATAATCCTGATCCAACAGAAGGCTCTGGGAACCTCTCAGGTTCTGCAGTGACCTGAGCTGATGGCCTGAGACGCACCGCTCTGCGCAGGGTAAGGGTAGAGTCCAGAGAAGACTTGCAAGTACGCACGTGCTGAACGTGTCCATTTCTCCAGTCAGATTGATTCGTTCAGTCAGACTCACGTCGACCTTCTCCTTGAGTTTCTCTTCCAGCTGAGAGAGAGAGAGAGAAACACGCTTAGTGGTCATCGGAAGGAGCACCGTAGTAAGCCTACTTCACATTTACCGAGTGTGATGATTCGGGTACCATTCTGGGCACTTTTCGTGTATGGGCTCATTTAATTCTCACGGCCCTGTGAAGAAGACTCTATTATGATCCTCACTTGACAGATGAGAGTGTGGAGGCATGGCCTACCCAGCTCTGTGAGTGGGGGGGGAGGGAACTGAATCTCCTCCAGAACCTGTGCTCTCTGGCCCTGTGCTGTATTTGGTTCTCATGACACACCAACAAATTAATTAATTAGTTTTTAAAAGTTGTTTATTTCATCTTTATTTTTGGCTGTGCTGGGTCTTTGCTGTTTTGCTGGGACCTTCTCTAGTCGCAGCGAGCAGTGGCTACTCTTTGTTGTGGTGCACAGGCTTCTCTTGGCAGTGGCTTCTCTCATTGCAGAGCACAGGCTCTAGGCACACAGGCTTCCGTAGTTGGGGCTCACAGGCTTAAGTTGCCCCTCGACAGGTGGAATCTTTCCAGACCAGGGATGGAACCCATGTCTCCTGCATTGGCAGGCAGACTCTTCTCCACTGCACCATCGGAGAAGTCCTAATCAAATTTAATTTTAAAAAGACCCTCATTTTTAGATTACTCCCTGCCCTGTGAATTGCAGGCTCACCCACTAACATTGGAAGCCTTTGGGGGTAGGTGGCAATAAAATCAAAAGTCTTCCCTGAGCGCTGGGATGGACCATTTCCCCACCATATTAAAGTGTTGGGGATACTGAGGTAAACAAAAGGAACACGGTCTCTGCCTCCATCAGCCTACAGCCGAGGGAGGGAAACTGGCTGAGCTCCCAGCCGTCTCGAAGAAAAATACAACTGACTGGGAATTGTAAATATCTCAAAACATCCCAGGAATCGCTTCACTGAGCAGCCCCAAACCCATTTATCACAGAAACTCTATGAATAACCAATGTTTTGTCTTAAATTTAAAAATACCTCTTAGGGGTGGGTAAATTAATGTAACTTTTTGGGAAGGCAATTTATTTAAAAAGCAAACATTTAAATATATACTCTCTTTCGGCCAGCAATTTTGCATCTAGAAAGATATTTCAATGACTGATGAGAACAAGGTACAGAAATGTACGGGAGTTCTTTGCAGTGGCCTTGAACTCAACTGATATTTACTGACAGCCTATTCTGTGCCAGGATTCCCTGATGGCTCAGACAGTAAAGAAACTGCCTGCAATGCAGGAGACACAGGTTCGATCCCTGGGTTGGAAAGATCCCCTGGAGAAGGGAATGGCAACCCACTCCAGTATTCTTGCCTGGAGAATTCCATGGACAGAGGAGCCTTGTGGGCTACAGTCCATGGGGTCGCACAGAGTCGGACACGACTGAGAGACTAATCTATTCTGTACCAGGCTCTGTCATGATGTAGTTTGTGAACAAAAACAGATAAGATCCTCTTCTCATAAAGCTCACATTCTAGTGTTGTTCATATTAGTGAAAAACTAGAAACAATCTGCACGTTTGTAAGGGACTGAGGAGACAAATTATGGCACAGGCTCACAACGGCTTCAACCCGTCAGCTGCTTTTTCCCATTACGTTGAAAATAAAACCCAACTATCCCAACTTCTAATTAAGATGTGGGTCCTCTCTAGCTCTCTGGCCCACATCTTGCTCTCCCTACCCTTGCCTGCTCGGCTTCAATTACAGTGACCACTTAAGGTTCTGGAACACTCTAGGGTCTTTTCCTTCTCAGGGCCTTTACACTTCCTGCTTCCTCTCCCTCTCCCTGCTCGTCCTACCAAGCCAGCTCCCTTGTTTTGCCACTCCCCAGTGCCCAGCCCTTCCAGGCAACCTCCTTCCAACACTCAGGACTCCACTTCATTATTACCTTCTCTGGGAGGCCCTCCTTGACTATTCTACCTCAGCAGGCAATCTCTATTAGCACTGCAACATCTGTTTCTTTCCTAGAACTTCCCACAAAACTTCCTTACTTATATTATCTGGCTCCTCTATTAGTCCTAAGTTCCATGGTAAGAAATTTGTCTACTCTGTTCACCACTGTGAATTAATACCAAATACGGTGCCTGGTGCCTGAAAAGTGCTTCATAAAGAGCTCTTAGAGGAATGAATGGCACACTTATGCAGCTGTTAAGAGTAAGTGTGTTACAATTAATGAACTGGTATTGACACATTATTGGCACTGTATTTTAAGTATTATTTTTCAATTCTTTATTGCTTGGATTCTCAAGTCTCTTCGGTTTCTCCCTTCATTTCTTCTTGCATCCCCCCAACTCCAACCCTCTGTGTTTTTTCTTAAGGAAACTGGTTTGTTTGCCTTGTAGCTTTTCTCATGGTATGATTTTACTGATTGTATCCACAAGGTACTAATTGCAAGTTCTTCTGTCCCTTGTATTTCCTGTAAACTGTAGCTTGATCAGATACAGATTTTACTTATTATTTATTTCTGGATGTGCTGAGTCTTTGTTGCTGCGCAGGCTTTTCTCTAGTTGTGGTGCCCAGGCTTCTCATTATAGTGGCCTCTCCTGCTGTGGAGGCTGGGCTCTAGGGCACGTGGGCTCAGTAGTTGTCATTTCTGGGCTCTAGAGCACAGGCTCAATAGTTGTGGCACATGGGCTTAGTTGCTCCATGGCATATGGGATCTTTCTGGACCAGGGATTGAACCCGTGTCTCTTGCATTGGCAGATGGATTCTTTGCCACTGACCCACCAGGGACACCCCAGATTTTTTTTTTTTTTTTTAAAGAAAACCCCTTCATGGAAAATCCCTGGTGGTACAGTGGTTAGAACTCAGAGCTTTTACTGCCGTGGCCTGGGTTCAATTCCTGGTCAAGGAACTAAGATCCCACAAGCCGCATGGCACAGTTAAAAATAAAAGACAGAAAGAAAACTCCTTCATGATGATGCTGTGTACTTCCATCAAGAGATAACTGATGTTTGCTTTTCTTTTTGTAAAGTCAGCAACCACTGATGGTCAATGACAGATCCATTATTCCATTAAGGAGGTATAAAAGAATGCTACTCGAATTCTATCTTTTCTTCTTCATTTATTTGCTGAAAATCCGCTATAAAGATACACTACCCATTGTCAGTGATTTGGTTATCCTGAGCTACAAGTCAGGTAGGCAAAGCAGGTTAAGAACTTTCCCTCTTTTTGCCAATATTCAATTCATATCAGTGATTTCTTAGTATCTTCCAACGTGGTAACTGAATTAAAAAAAATATCATTGTAACCAAATGGATTTAAACACATTTGATGTTTTCAATCCACTGTAGCTAATATTCTCAGTGATACTTTTATGTCTCATCTTTGACCAGCAAAGCTGGCTCCTGTAATAAGTTTCCTGGGGCTGCCATAATAAATTACTACAAACTTGGTAGCTTAAAATAGGAAGGTATCCTCTCACAGAATCTGGAGGCCAAAAGCGCAAAGGTAAGGGGCTGGCAGGGCTGGTTCCTTCTGGGGGCTCTGAAGTAGCACTATCTCATGCCTGTCCTCTCTCTCCTGGTGGTGGCTGGCAGCCTCTGGTGTTCCCTGGTTTATAGATGCATCCTTCCAGTCTCTGCCTCCCTCATGTGGGCATCTTCGTTATGTCTTAGTGCGTTAAGTCTCTCCCTCCTTTCTAAAGGGCTCCCCTCATAGCTCAGTTGGTAAAGAATCCACCTGTAATGCAGGAGACCTAGGTTCGATTCCTGGGTTGGGAAGATCCCCTGGAAAAGGGAAAGGCTACCCACTCCATTATTCTGGCCTGGAGAATTCTATGGACTGTATAGTCCATGGGGTCGCAAAGAGTTGGACACGACTGAGCAACTTTCACTTTTCACTTTCTCCTTTCTAAGGACACCGGTCATTGGATTTAGGGCTCCCCTAAATGCAAGACTGTCTCATTTGAGATTCTGACTTAATTACATCTTTAAAGACTCTATTCCCAAATTAGGTCACATTTACAGGTACCAGGGCTTAGGACCTGGACATATTGTTTTGTACCATAAAACCTGCTACAGCTCCTGAGTCCTTTTTATATGACTCTCATAGTCTTGCTTTTTGTATGATTTGATGTTCCAGGTTCATCTTGTATATCTCCTCAGACCTGGAATTAGTTATTTCTCTAGGAATGACTGGTTCCCTTCAGTGAAAAATGGTATTGAGAGAGCACAGTATAGGTGCCAAAAATGTATTTACTTTTATAATCAATAAAAATAATTTTCTCTAACAAAAAACTGGCTACATCTATTGTTGAGCCATCAGAATGGTCTCTGATCTACTAATTCGTCTAGAACTTCTAAGGATCTCCTTTAAAAAAATAATGCAAACCATATTTAGATGTTCTTTGTAGGATTACTCATAAAAGCAAAAACTGGAAATAGTATAAACAATTATCAGGGATACTGTTAAATGATTTATGGTATAACCCCTATTGGACTATTATGTAACCATAACAATGATGGCAAGAAAAACATCATAGCAACAGGAGAAATGCTAACACTGTGATGTTAAAAACAAGAGGATATGAAAATGAACTAAGTTAATTATAGAACATATGAAACTATGTTCACAGAAAAGCACAGAAAGAAAGGCTCCAAATTGCTAATATGATTATTTGAGGGTGATGGGATTGAGAGTCATTGATTGCATAGTTCTTTTTGGTATCATGGTTATTTTACTTTTAAAATACCCTATTTATATGTGTGTGTTTCTCTTTCTACACATACACAGAGAATAGTTAAAATCATGCTTCTTCATCAAAGAACTCTGGGTCCTGCCTTGGAGGTCCTCATAGATACTGTCGTCCTGCCCTGGAAGTTCTGACACTAAACAGGTGGCTGTCTCTGGCTCCAAGGCCAAAACTTCACAGGTTATTCCCCGTGTGACTCAGTGTGACCATGTCCCCAAGAAGGACATATTACTGCCCCCGCCTCTGGCTGGCTTAACCTTAACTGTGAAGTTCTGGGGGGACCCTTCTTCTCTGGCCTCCTGTGTTCCTGCTCTGGCTCACATGTGCTCCAAGCTATAACTGTCTGAACCGTAAGTCATGCCTGCCTTCCTATGATCTAGGCATGCGAAGTAAGAAATCCCAAAAGGGAGGAAGAACGGAACCTTTCCCAGTTATTTTTCTTTCTCTTGACCTTAGGTGAATTCCAGAGCCAACGTGGAAAGGAACTTCTAATCCCACGTTGAAGGCTGGATGGAAAATTCTTCTGGGTCTTCCTTCTGCTAATGGGAGCTCCAGCAGGGGCATCACCCTTTCCTGCTTCCCGGTTCCTGAACGTCAGCATCCAAACAATGGTTATTTGTTTCGGCAGAATAGAGAATGCTCCATAAACTTCAGGAGACACATAAGAGCCCAGAGGGTTTTTGCTGAGCCTGGTAACCCTCCTGAGAACAAAACCAGTGGTTGTGACTCAGCACCACCAAGTCTGGGGCCTAGCACCACTAAGCCTATTACTGTTTTTCATGTATGAGAGACAAGGCTACCGACCTATTTTCAACAGGGCACATCATGCCCTCGGAGTGGCTTACACAGCTCCAGGGAGGAGGCTGGTCAGTCTCACCCAGCCTCCTTTTAACACGGTCCTTCTGCGCAGTGGCTGCTGGGTCTGTCTTCTGGCTGGACCTCGAGTTGTTTCCTGGGGGAGGCCAGTGGGTCTGCCCGAGGTTGTGTGGTCTTCCACCTGAGCTTGGTGGCCCATACAGCTCAGGAGGAGGAGGGGGCACGTGGGTGGCTGGGGTGGCTAACCTGCTGGGTGGTGGCCAGGCAGTACTCTGCAGTGCTCAGGATGCTGCAGATGAGGCAGAGCTCCTCCAGGGTGAACTTGGCCGCCTCGGAGCCCTCCTTTTCCTTGAGCAGGCTGCTGATGGTCAGCCCGCCACTGCTGCTTGTGGTTCTGAGGAAAAGCAACAGGAACTAGTCAGGCCGGGACCTCTCCCTGGCTTCCTGACCTGGAAACAGCACATCTTAAGAAAAAGAAAAGGGGGAAGGAAAGGCTGGACGTGGCCCAAACAAATCCACACACAATGAGGCCCTTCCGAGTGACCTGACCTTGACGGTCATGTGTTTAAAGCTCTCTGACCATCAGAAATAGGAAGAGACAATCCCAACAGTGAGCCAGTTGTCAGTCATATTAACTACGATGACGCTCAGGCTCAGAGAGAAGGCTGCTGAGCGGCTTCTTTGATTAGCCTGGAATTTCCTGATCTGCACAGCTCATTCAGGATCACCCAGAGCACAAGAGCTGGTTCCCCAATTGTTTTTCTCAGTTCAGAAAATTCTGCCTGGGAATCTGTGCTTGTGGAGGGGTTCAAGAGCGAAGGTTAACACACGGTTCCTGGCCAAAGTCCTGACTGCCTCAAGAAACACAAAAGCATCTCATCTCTTCCTATTGATCTAATCATGTGATCACAATATAGGAAAATGCAGTTTTTAAAATAACTTCCTGTAGTTATAAAATTTAAACTGTGAGATTCTGTCTGTTTTTTTTTTGCCATACTGTGTGGCATGCAGGCTATTTTAGTTCCCTGACCAGGGGTCAAACCTGCACCCCTTGCAGTAGAAGGGTAGTCTTAACCCCTGGACCACCAGACAAGTCCAAGATTCCACTTTTTAGAAACAGAATTCAATGACACTTACCCTTAAAAAAATAAAAAAGGAGAGATTCTTTTCCTTAAAAAAAAAAAAAAAATCCTAAACTTGCCAGTCTTCTTGGTAATTAAAGATTTGAAGACATCTTAAGCTTTTTTTTTTAGTACCTCTAAGGGTATAAGGACATGGCCCTCTCTTCCACTATGGGTTAGAAGCAACTGTGTAACCATTTTGGAAGTATATTTCAGGAGCTTAGAAAAAAATCTTTAGACTGTTTGATCCAGTAGTTCTACCTCTGTTCAAGGATGCTTTTCTGAGTGTTATTTGAAATACCAAAATAGTGAACCCAATGTAAATGGTCAATTAAGAGAATGGTCAAAAAAAAAAAAAAAAATCTCAGACGTTAACTCAGGGTCTTCTGCATGTGGGAACATCACGGCATCATGATGTTCATGATGTTAAAAAAGTGTCTTGACTGGAACTTCCCTGGTGGTCCAGTGGCTAAGATTCTGCACTTCCAAGGCAGGGGGCCCAGATTCGCTCCTTGGTCAGGGAACTAGATTCTGCAGGCTGCAACTAAGAACCGGGCTGCAGTCAACTAAATTTAAAAAAAACAACAACAAAAGTGCTGGATGAATATTTTTACTGTGCTAACTGTTTTCTGCTCTTCTCTTCTGTGTGGCAGACTGACTTCCACACACTTATGTCCCGGGCTCCCCGGCCCTCTGGTCTCCTGTTGGTTTCTGCCAACAGCCATGGCCGCAGCAAGTCAGAGAGGTTGAGCAGAGAGGAGTCTGAGTGACAACCAGCGCTCCTGCTCCCTCTGCTTCAGCATGGTCCTGGCAGTGACCACCTTTGGCCACAGTTCCATGGGGCAGCCCTCTGTCCACAGTCCCAGCTCTCAGAAGAATTTTAAGGGAGTAACAATCATCCAAGTGTTTGGTGCTTCAGAGGCCTCCGCTGGTTCCTTTCACCTGCCCCACTGCTCTGAACAGTGGCTTTACTGACAATACACCCCAGCCGTGTACCATTTGTTTCCTGCTGTGACACTGACTAATACACACAGAAAAATGCACACAGCATGATGTGAAGTGAAAGCAGCAGGGTACAAACCTAACTATAAGCACTGCAGTCCCAATCCTGTCAAACAAATAAACAAAAGCACACAGTTGCACACATGACATATATAGAGAATAGAAAAATGTACTGAAAAGTTCAATTTGTCTTCTCTGGGTGGTGGTTTTTTTTTTTTTTTTTAAATCTTCATCTTTGTGCCCTTCTGTGTTTTCCAAACTATAACAAACTTACGTTATTTTGAAAATCAGGATACCAGTTATTAAAAACTTAAAAATAATGTTAATCATATTCAAATAAATCCTCATTGGTGAAATATTACCTGTTAACTTTAAATGTCTTGCAGAGCCTAGGGCTTTTCTTTCCTCCTAATAATGTAAAACTCCTATATATGATACATTTTAGTGACCATGACAGCAGCTCATTCCAGAACTGCTGAATTTAGCTATGGGGAAGATTTATAATTACTAAATTCTGAAGCGTTGCTTTAGATCATATTCTAAATGAATAATAGAAATTACTATATATCCTAAGTATCTCTAAAATTCTAGTTGAACGATCCATTTTATTTCAAGTGATAAGAAATATGGGCTTCCCATGTGGCACTAGTGGTAAAGAATCCACCTGCCAATGTAGGAGACTCCAGAGACATGAGTTCGATCCCTGGGTCAGGAAGATCCCCTGGAGGAAGAAATGGCAACCCACTCCGGTGTCCTTGCCTGGGAAATTCCATGAACAGAGGAGACTGGGGTCTTGCCTGGGAAATCCCATGCACAGTCCATGGGGTCTCAAAGAGTCGGACACTACTGAGCAACTGAATACTCACACATAATAAAAAATATAACGATGTTTTAGTGCCCCAGAATAATATAGACAAGTCACTATAATTAGGAGCTCTGCTATACAATGACCTCCCCACAACCTCCCAACACTTTTACATATTAGGCTCCATCCAAGACAGCAGGATGTCATAAGAGAGACTCTGGCCTGAATGAAACTGCCCTTACTGTTCGAAAGTCATCTCTACCATCACCCCACATTTTTTTCGCCAAGTACTTATCCCTGAATCACTGAATCCACGTGAACTAAATCCATCTATAATAAGACTGACACCCTGGAGTCCACCGTGCTAGGATGTGACCTATGCTAGGAAATGCCAGAGCGGGCATTTCCTGTGATGGTTCTGATTGGCTAGGGGATCCCACTCGAGAGGAAACCATCTCAGGCCCTTAGAAACTCCATCAGGGGATTTTCCTGATATTCTTAGCAGTTCAATAAACAACTTCAGAATGGATTTCCTCAAAGATTTCCATATTTAGGTATATTCAGAAGCTTACTTCACCACTCACACCAGGAAGAACGGGAACTCACTTGGGCAGGTTGCCAGAGAGGATTTTCCAGGCATACTCGCGGAGGTACTTCTGGAAAATAGTGGTCAGGGCGATCATGGGCTCCCCAGTACTGAGCTGCGAGCACTGCACCATGCACTTCTTATAGTAGACGAAGAGGTCGGCGCAGCTGGGGAGCACGGCACCCCCCTCGTCCGTGTTGGGCTTAGGTGGGCCCTGGGCCTTGAAATCGGCCACAAACCGATCTATCAGCTCTCCAAGGTTTCTAGGAGGAAGAAAACGTGAAATGTCATTTTAGTTCAACAAGGAGAAAGCAATTGTGCTTGACTGCCACCAGGAAATCACTCCTCATGCTTGTTACATTGAAAACTGGACCCATTTTAATAAATCAAAGACAAATATTACATGATATCACTTATATTCAGAAATAACCTGTTCACAGAAACAGACTCACAAACAGAAAACAAACGTATGATTATCAAAGGGGGAAAGAGGGGGTGGGGAAAAATTAGGAGCATGGGATTAACATACTGTATATAAAATGGACAATTAACGAGGATTTACTGTATAACACAGGGAACAACATTCTATATCTTATAATAACCTATATAGGAAAAGAATCAACCTATATAGTTGAATCACTTTGTTGCATACCTGAAATTAACACAATAATGTGAATCAACTATATCTCAATAAAAAACAATTAATTTAAAACACTAAAAAAATTGGACCCATCTTTATCAGTATCATCAACCAACCACCACCACCACCACCACCTCCCCCCACCCCATAATAACATCGATGACAAAATTTGGCATTTGTCTGCTGCTTTACACTTTTCAAGGCATTCCATGGTCACAGTTGATCCCAAACCCCTGGAGGAAAGACAAGGTATTACTGGACACTCTAAGAGATGACAAAATGAAGGCCTGGAAAGTTGGTCACACAATTTAGTGGCAAAGCTGAGCCTAGAATCTACTGCTTAGCTGTGTGCCCTGGTCCTAGTACCATATTAGTCAGCTTCTCTTGCCAGAAGTGAAACCCTACATCATGACAGTCATCATTTTCTGAGCACTTATGCTGCACAGCTCTTTGTAAGCATCACTTCATTGAATTTCACTTGATCATCACAAATAACCTTATGACCTAGGGACTAACACTAACCTCCTTTTTACAAAGCAAGGAACAGAAAAGGACCTTGTCCAGAGTCATACAGCCAGACAGTGGGGGAGGCAGGATTAAAAACCAAGCAGCCTGCCTCCAAACCCCATGGTTTTTACCCACCTACCCTGTGCGTGCATGCATCGCTTCAGCTGTGTCTGACTCTTTGTGAGCCTGCAGTAGCCTGCCAGAGAATCCCTCTGTCCATGGGATTCTCCAGGTGAGAATACTGGAGTGGGTTACCATGCCCTCAGGGGATCTTCCCTACCCAGGGATCGAACCCATGTCTCTTACATCTCCTACATTGGCAGGCAGGTTCTTTACCACTAGTCCCACCTGGGAAGCTCTCCACTCTACCCTACTACTCCTCAAACACAAAAGGTATAATGTCAACAAATACTTAGACATCATTAACCTAAACGTGGGCTTCCCAGGTAGCTCAATGATAAAGAATCCACCAGCCAAGCAGGAGACGTGGGTTCGATCCCTGATCTGGGAAGTTCCCTGAGAAGGAAATGGCAACCCATTTCAGTATTCTTGTTTGGGGAATCCCATGGACAAAGGACTGTGGCAGGCTACAGTCCAGGGGATTGCAAAGAGTCGGATACAATTTAGCAACTGAAAAATAACAATAACCTAAAGATTCCCAGCAGATAGATACCTAAACGAAGAGGAACTGTAACGAAATACTCTTTACAAAAAAATGCTCTCTTTCTCCTTTAATGTAGTTTATTCTTAAAACTTCTGGAATTAAAGGTGCAAGAAATTCTGAGAGGAGAGAAACTACTGAGTGGCTCCAGGCTTGTCCCAGGTCACGGTGGTGATGATGGTTTTAATTTTCGCCCACTTCCCATTCGAACGTCACTGAGTTTGCCTCAGTCACACTGAGTCATCACTGTTCGCATCCCACAGGCCTGTATTAATTGGTCCCTGCATAGTTATGCTGTATGAAACATGGGGAAGGGGAGGGTGTTCCCACCCGCCCTGACATTCTGCATCTTTTTAGGTTACTGTCTGAGGCTACAGGAAACCAGCTGTGCTTTTTACATGTATTTATATAAACGTCAAGAAGAAAAAGACAAGAACCACACGCAGTATCAATTAGCACGAACAGGGGAAGATTGACACTTTACCCAAAAGCTTTCGCTACTATGAGCTTATGATGTCCAGATACAGTCACTCTGCCCTCAAAGGACGTCAGGCCTAGGCTGGTGCACTGTGACGGTGGCGATGGTCAGCAAGCCAAGGAGGAGCTTGACTTTGGAAAGCTCCAGGGTGACCATCCCCCTTCCTCACACCCTCTTCTTGCCTCACCTTTCCATTTAATCTCCCACTTCTCCACGGTGTCCCCACGCTTCAGCTGGACTCCATCTCTAGCCCCCAACTCTGCGCCTTTGCCTGGATGCCTTCCTTGGTGTCTCTCCCGTCGCCATCTGTCCACTGCCCTCCTAGCTCAGCTCAGGGGGCACCCAGACAACCCCTACTCACGCCCATCCTCTATATAATTGCAATTTCTGGCATCTGTAACCCTGACACTTTTTTAAAAAATACACTACTATACAGTGTGAGGATGTCACTTATCCTGGAAACATGCTGACCTTCTCCCATCCTGAGCCTGCAGTGGGCAATGCTCATCAGGAATGGCTGTCTTTCTCACTGATCTCCAGGGTAAATTCAGATCCTTCCTGAGATAGTCCTGTAGCCAGTCCCTTCTTTTAAGGTGAAGTTGGTACAAAAGGTGAAAGCTACTTGCTCTACAGTGGTAGAATCTTCTCTGTGTCACGCATGTTATTATAAGATTCTTGAGAGCAGGGATAAGGTCTCTGTTACTTCTGCTCCTCCCCCTTCATGCTTATGTGTGAAACTAATCTCCAAATTATGTTGGTGCCCAACCTCCACATCTTGTCCCTAAAGGGTGGGAATGGAAGGGCGAGGTGGGGGCAGGGCTGCGGCACAGAGGAGACCTCAGAACAGCAGGCAAGGCTTCCACTAGAGCCCTTCTATGAGAGACTCTAACCTCTGGGTCCATCGTACCTACCAAAACAGGGGCCAGAGCTCTGAAGCATTTTTACTTGACCCTCTCATCTAATTCCCCTGGAAGCTGAAGCCAGGATACTTCCTCATCTGCCTCCTATTTCAGAGCCAAGCTGATGAGTAAGACTGTAAATCAATTATGATCATAGAACAGAGACAAAAATTTCCTCATAAACAAAGCTCTAACAATCTTCCACATTTTGCAGGATGTTCACTGGGTTACTTTGGACACTGTTCTCTGGTGTGAATGAGAAATAAACCAGAGCATCCCACCCCTCTCTTTCACCTAGCACTCTTCATCAGCATGCTGCTATGCCACACGAGACACTGGAAAACGAGCAATCAAGCAGCTTCACGGAAGAGAAGAGGAAGAGTCGCCCAGATGGGAAGGGCAAGGTGCATGAGCTGGCACAGTGGGTCCAAACCAATCAAAAACTGACGGAGCACTTAGTATGTGCAAAGTGCTGTGGGCTGTATCAGATAAAAATGAGTTCACCTAAAAAAAAAAAAGCTACCACTTCTTCCAGACACCAAGTGCTACCCTGAGTTTCGGCATGACCTTATAGGAAGAGCTACTGGAGAAAGGGACATGCGCATGCTGACCTGTTGAATGGAATTGTAGACTTGCCCTTTAAGCCCTAAAGCAATCACAATCAAATAAACGTTTATAAAGGGTTAAGTCCTGCTCATGGTGCTGTGAGGATAAAGACACAGTATCCTATTAGGGGAGACAGGACCTTCATGCTTATGATCTTAAGATCTCAAGATGCCAATAAATTGCTAGTTTTGCAGTACAGACACTACAAACAATTTGTTTTAGACAAAGAAAATATGAGAGGAAATCAGACAGAAAATTCCATAGCAGATTCAGGTGAAAGAATAAAGGCCTAGAGTCAGAAGTATAAAGGACTTCCCTGGTGGTCTAGTAGCTAAGACTGCATGCTCCCAATGCAGGAGGGCCCGGTTTCAATTCTAGTACACATCCCCCCAAAAAATTTCTTAAAAAAAAAAAGAAGTACAGAATACGATGTGAGAGGCAGAGGATGGGAAGATGGCGCGGGCTGGCCGAGGCAGAAGATCCCTGCAGTTAGGTTCACACACATCTGAATTCCCACAGCAAGCCAGTGTCGTACCTTTCACCCCTCCACGCTGTGTTCCAAAATGGGTTTTTGGTCTCTCTCTTACCCTAGGCTGTAAGCCTATAAACTAGGTACCTTGCTGCGTGCGTTATAAATACAATCTCATTTAACCCTCAAAGCAGCCCTGATCAGAGGGCATTAATACCCCCATTTTAAAAATGAAAAAACTGATGCTGAGAAAAATAATGTAACTTGCCCTAGGTCACATAATTTATTGGAGCTAGAATTTGAACTGGGGCCTGACTCCCAAGCCAAGCTCTATCAACTACCCAAGGCTTTGATTTCAAATCTCAAAAGCGCTACACAGACCTGTGGTGTCTCAATGACTGCTCGGATTCACTTTCTCTCCAGCTTAAAGAAAGACATCATGGGTGTGGATGGCGTCTTTTGCCTTCTTCCCTGTAACTTGAGCTTTTAACCCAAGAACTGTATGAGCATTTCAGGGGAGCCATGTAGAATACTGCTGGTAGTGCCGCTGATACGAAAAGCCACCTGGGAACAAAGACTACTTCAGACGATGGCAATAGAGGGAAAGATTAAAACACAGAGAGGAAAACCACACTGCAGACCAAGCTTAGGTAAGGATGACCAAGGCTGTTTTTCCTGGTGGATCTGCAGGCAGCATTCATAGAAATGGTATTTTAATTGGAAAGTACAGGAGAGGTGGCTCCAAAAGAGGAAGATGGTAGTCAGAAAAAGTGGGCAAGAGGATGAGTGTGGGCGAAGCAGCTTAAGACCCCAGGAAGGTAGACAGCTTGTTCATCCAAGGGTACATGCAAGCTTCACAGGTGGCTAAAGAACCTGCATGCCAGTGCAAGAGACATTAAGAGACGTGGGTTCCATCCTTGGGTCGGGAAGATCCCCTGGAGGAGGGCACAGCAACCCACTCCAGTATTCTTGCCTGGAGAAACCTATGGACAGAGGAGCATGGTGAGCTACAGTCCACAGGATCACAGAGTCAGATACGACTGAAGCGATTTAGCACACATATACCCCTTCCTTTTGACTGGGACAGGAGGGTTGGCTCTGGTGTGGTCAGTGGGGTTGGAGAGCCCCAACCCCAGATAACCCAACAGAGCAGATATATAACTAAATGGAGAATACTGGGAACAAGTTTCTCACGGCTGTAGAGAGCAGTTACAGACGTGGGAACAGGGAGGCTCCAGTAATCGCTGTGGTGTTAGGTTAGAATTGGAGTTACTGGCATAGACTGATGGGTTTAAATACATAAATAGGTATAAAAGGATAAAAATATACACGGATATACACATACATGTATTTCTTAGCTCCCTCAGCATGGAGGACCTAGAAGCACGGTACTCAAGCAGTAATGAACAGACCTGATGAGCAGCACTTAGTTTCTAAACATCTCTCGCCAAGGGAACAAGGGATCCTGGAAAAATGGATGACTCCAGGGCTGAGTTAGGAAAGTACAAGATGAGCCTGGTGTATTTTGCTGTGCCAGAAAGAAAGTGCTCAAAAAACACTAGGGGCATACAAAAAGGATGGAAACCCAGCTGGAAGGGGCCAAGTCAAGGACAATTTGACCATTAAAACAAATAATGATGGACCCTGGAAGAGAAGAAGAACGTTAGTAGAAAAACTGGTAAAATCCAAATAAGGCCTGGAGTTAAGTGACTAGTACTGTATCAGGGTTAACCAGCTGGTTTTGATGATAACTATACTACAGTTATGTAAGATGCGAACATGGAGGAGTTTACGAGAGGGAATATGGAATATCTGCACTATTTTTGAAACTTTTCTTAGGTCTAAATTTATTCCAACATAAAGTTAAAAGATAAAAATATAGTAATGGCTATAAACCCACTGAATAAAATAGGAATCCACATGTCCATGCTGATAAATAAATGGAGAAAAGAGAAAGCTGTTTCTTAGAAGAAATGCAGAAGAAATGATGGGATTAGAAAAATAATTACATGGCAACTCTCTTAGTAATAAAGGATTCAGACAAATGTCATTAACGAATGGTAAAATAAGTAAGTAAAGTATGAGAAAAACGCTATTTATATGGGTTCAAGGTTAAGTAATTAACACTTATTAAATACTTATTAATTAACCTGGCCGATACCATCTACACCAAGTAGTAAAAATGAGCAGCACAAGTTATGAGACACGTTGACGCTGTATGTCTCATGACAGGAGTCACTGAGAAAAACACGGCACCACTTCTGTATGAATCATGAGTCACGAGTCTGCAGCAGTCAGAACCAGACTGAGGGACATTCCACAAAGTAACTGGCCTGCACTCATCAAAAATTTTCAGGCTATGGAAGATAAAGAAAGAATAAGTTATTCTTCTGGATGGAACCAAGAGTTGTGACAAATAAATGTAACCTGCGATCCTGGAATGGATTTGGGATCTATAAAAAACAGGATTGGGACAAACAGGGAAAGCGAATGGGGTCTATGGATTCAATGCAAGTGCTGTGTCAACGCTACCTTCTTGACTTTAATGACTACACTGCGGCTATGTGGGGCTGCCAGGTGGCTCAGTAGAAAAGATCCGCCTGCCAATGCAGGAGACATGGGTTTAATACTGGGTGGGGAAGATCCCCTGGAGAAGGGAATGGCAACCCACTCCAGTATTCTTGCCTGGAAAATTCCATGGACAGAAGGGCCTGGCGGGCTACAGGCCATAGGGTCACAAAAGAGTCGGACACGACTTAAGAGACTAATAAACAAACAAACAAAAAACAATGTGTATATATACATGAGAATGTGTCTGTCTGTGAGTATGTCTGCTCAGAGGTGGGAGGGACAGCTGTTAATGGAAGAATCTGGGTGAAGGATTCACAGGAGCTCTGTGTACAATTCTTGGAACTCTTTTGAAAGTTAGAAGTTAATTCAAAACAAACGATAAGCAACGTCTTTTTACAGGAAACTCTAGGCTTGACCAAGCTAGAAGCAGTGGCAGGCTCTATTTCAACAAAAGCTATTACAGAGAACTCAGGAGAATGGGCAGGAATGGAGTCACTAATAATTTCTCAGCCTGAAAATGTCACTGAACAGAGTGAAGAAAAAGTGGTTATGGAGAGAAATCAAATGGGCAGAAATGGAGTCACTAATAATTTCTCAGCCTGAAAATGTCACTGAATGGAGTGAAGGAAAAGTGGTTATGGAGAGAAATCGCTTCTGCAAGAGTCAGCCAAAAAAAATGACTACATCTCCAAGAGTAGAAGAGATACAACTAACTTCCTCCTTGGACATAAACAAAAACTGAGACACCGGCTCAGGGCATGGAAGGACAGCTAGGCCCAGCCGGGTGAGAGGTGACTTCGGGACAGCCCCGCTCCTGCCTCCTCCCTGGGCACTGGCTCCGCAGTCCTCCTGCTGCTGCTGGACCCTGGGCTGGGGCAGGTGCTGCCAGGACTCTCCCCAGGTAGGGAGGGCGCTACAGAGATGAGAGAGTGGACCCCACGCCAGGCTCAGCCGAGAGCTGGCAGCACCGACCAGGCCACCCAAGCACCTGAGAACCTGGAACTGGGTCACCAGAAGGGCAGGGCAGACGCGGCTCCCGAGCCCTGTTTTCTTGTGCCAGGTGCCGACATGTCGTATCATTTCACCCTCGCCGCTAATCCTGCCAGCGGGGCTTTATTCACTCGACTGTAGAGGGTGTAAAACAGACTCGGAGAGGTGAGGACCAGAGCTGGGGGCCCGAGGCGGGGGGTGCAGGGCTTGGATGCAAGTGCAGGTCTGTCTGGCACCCAGGCCCATGCTCTTTCCACTACCTTGGGTTGGGTCTCTGTCCTCAGGGAGCTTGTGAATGGCCTCAGGTTTTCCTTCTTGCAGAGCTACAACAGGAGTAGTGATTTGCCCCCAGTCAGTGCCCACTTGAGTTCCTTCCCCAGTCTTAGGATTCTCTGACTTTAGGAAGGACTTTGAAGAACCTCTTGAAACTGTACTCAAGATAGCGTGTGGGTTCACGTGGATTTTTTTTTTTTGGCAAAGAGGCCTGTGGTTTTGGTTGGTTCTCGACTCAAGGGTAACAACCCACTGCTTTAGGCATTATTCTGTCTGATGCTCTCCTGTAACAGATGAGGAAATGGGTTTCTTGAACTTGATTTCCTGCTCCCAGCTTTTGCTGCTTATTCTGGAGCGAGAGCAGCCCAGCCTACGCAGTTGTCCTATGAGAAGCTTCCGCTACTGCCCTCGTGCTGTGGAGCGTTCCGGCGAGACCAGGCGGCAGGCTGAGGGGCCAGCACTGCATTTTTTCAGAGAGAAATGGAGAGTCCCTAAGGAAGGGAGGGCTGGCCCTTTGCCCAAAGCCTCATGAACAATGAGTGTGCTTTATATGAATTGAGGCCATGTGAGAAGAGCGGATCCCAGGATGATACCAGATAATCTACAAAATGACTTTTTTTTTTCTTAAACTGGACAGGTTTGGGGAAACCACATGGTTATCTCAGATATGCACTTTAAACTCTGGACCCAACAGCTTTCAAGCCTTTCTAAAAATAAGAATTTGGATTGATAAGAGAAGATAGGGGTTTGGCCCATAATAGTCATACAGGTGGGCTGCTTCAAGACCTGTTCATCTAACAGGCAAATAGCAGCTCCTTTTTCCTTTCCTGCAGAGGTGTCTTATTAGTAATCTTGAGAAAAAACTTTGTGAATGCAGAAGACAGGATGTTTTTAAAAAAAAAAAAATGGTAATAGTAACTATTTAACAGATGAGGAAATAATTCCTTAAACTTGATTTTAGTAGTCTGCCCTTCTGCATGCCTATGGACGTAAGCCAAATGGATAGAGAGCAGGAGGAAAACTGAGGCTTTACAAGGCAAAAGATGTCAAGGCAACTTTTTTTTTTTTGCTGGGTAGGTGGCAGGGAGGAGGTTGTTTTTGTTAACATAGAAGCTCTTTCACAAATTAATCTTCTGGGGTTTTAATATGTAATTTGTAATATGATTACAAAATATGCATTTTGTACTCAACGAAGAAAAGAATAGAAGCAATCTATCACCAATTCAATGGACATGAGTTTGAGCAAACTCTGGGAGATAATGGAGGACAGAGGAGTCTGGGGTGCTGGAGTCCATGGGGTAGGGGTCACAAAGAGTCGGACACAACTTGGCGAATGAACAACAATAAAATAAAATTGTTGAAGAACAATAATGTTCCAGGTAAGACACAAATACCCACTTGAAATGTTCTCTTAATTTTCTGGTTTACCCTTGGAATATACTTTTAAGTAAGAATGTGCTAAAATGAAAGAAGCATTAAAAAAAAAAAAGAGGGGGAAGGACTAGAGCTCAGGACCTAAGTGCTTTCCCAGAGAACGCCCCTTGAGGAGCTTCTTAGAGCCGCTGCCGTCCCCTGTGAGCCGCTCTCTGGTCCTCCTAAACATATACTTTAGGCTACAGGGCCTCTTCTCAAAGCCTGGACCAGCCTGCCTCCAGTCAGTTCGACCTGTTTCAGAAACCTGGCCTTTCCAGACTGGGCCTTCCACAGTTGCTCTGGCTGTGGACAGAGATTCAGGGATGAAGAGAGCATAGAAGTGGATACTGGAACATGACCACACTCTGCTGGCTGTGAGAGCACTCATGACCATATTCAACTGGCTGTGGTTGCAGTGGGCTGCTTGGTAAGCATTTTCTGGAACCCCTGCACTTGTAAAAAGCATGTATATTAAAGGGATGATAATCCATCAAAGAAAATAAGAAGCCATCAGTCCAAACAGACAAAAACAAACAAACCAACAAGTGGGGGAGAAGAGGAAGCTCTTCCTTGTAGTAGAATTCCAATGAGTAAATGTAGAAGAAATGATAGAAACCCACAGTATTTGGCAAACACTACAGTAATCACTGTCAGGCAGGAATTGTCAAGAGCTGTGACAATGAGGGGCGAAGTGACGAGACGGGGGACACTTACGTGGTCCTGAAGTATCCCCCCACAAAATACTTATTATAAAGCAAAAGCGCAGCTTTATTGGGAAAAAGCTGGCAGACACCACTTCAGCAACTGGTCAAGGTCAACCTCAGCAGTAACAGGACAAAGCCACGTGAGATGCCCCTCCTGACATCGTGCGCTGAGCACTGAGGAGGACACAATGTCACCTCTGTGGTGTTCTTGCCCCAAACACATAATCTGGATTTAATCAAGAGGAAACATCACAAACAGAAATTGAGGGCTTTGGACAAAAGAGCTGGTCAAACACTTTTCAAAAGCGTCAAGGTCATGAAAGACAAAGAAGAGACTGAGGAACTGTTCAAGCTTAAAGGAGACTAAGGAGACCTGACAACTAAACGCATGACTGGGTCTTGGACCAGAGGAAGGACATGCAGGGGAGAGCAGCACCTCCCTGATTTTGATCACTGCGGTTCTATAAGCTGCTGCCATTCTCTGGGGGCTTCCCAGGTGGTGCAGGGGTAAAGACCCCGCCCGCCAATGCAGGAGACGTGGGTGCAATTCCTGGGTCAGCAGATCCCCCGGGGAAGGAAATGGCAACCCACTCCAGTATTCTTGCCTTGGAAATCCCATGGGCAGAGGAGCCTGGTGGGCTACAGTCCATGGGGTCACAAAGAGTCAGACTTGACTTAGCAACTAAACAACCACCACCATTCTCTGGACAAAGGATACAAGAGAATTCTTTTATAACTTTTTGGTGAATCTAAATGATTTCAAAATGAAAAGTTAAACAAATTATACTTGAAAACATATACATCAGAGTTGAGGCTTTCATTCTCCACTTTTCAGCACCTGACACCGTAAAGCCTGGCAGGCTGACATGCAGACGTAAGGGCTCAGGCCCATCTCGGAACTAGGTGCTGGGACCTGTTTGGGAGGGCCTTAGAGTCACATTCAGGCTTCTGAGATTGATAGACATAATACATCATAACACTCAAAAATCAAAAAGTATCCTTAGCAGCTTTCCAGGGAGGGTCATGGGCATGCCAAGTCCCTCCTTCAACCTCTAGAAGGAGCTGTGCCCTTGTGAGGCCCCTCCCTGACTCGAGGCGGGAGAAATGGCAGGAGAAAGCAGCAAAATGGTTGTCAACTCACTTGTCCTGGGACTCAATGTACACGTAGAGATGCGGCTCAAAACACTTGGAAACAATGCCGTGAAATGGATTGTCTGGGGCTTTAGGCTTCTTAGGCTGTAAAGGGAAAAAAGAGAGAAAAGGAAAGATAAAAAGAAACTCTATACTTGAGCCATTTTTGCAAATTTTCCAGCAGTTTCAACAAAAACATCCCTTCAAAGTTCACTCCTAACTTACAGAAAAGAAGCACGTGGTGTAACTAGACTGGGACTATGTCCTGTATTATAATTCATGCCAGCTTGTGAATAATAAACCAACTTTGTTGGCATCATTTATGTGCTCTGTGCAGTGAAAGATTTACAGCTACTGTGATAACACATGCATTTTCAATTTGGAAGGTCTTCATCATCTGACTGATGTTTGAAAAATGCAAATTCTTGCTAATAATCAGCACCTTATAGCTGGGCAGTGCCTTGGAATGTCTAAAGTACTTTTACAGTCTAGTTTTGAAAGCCTCAATTTACTGCTTGTTATTATCGGCCAAGCGCTTTGATACGAAATAACATCTCATCTACTCCTCACAACAACCTTCAATGTAGGAATTATGACTACTATTTTACACTAAAAGAAGGGCTTCCCTGGTGGCTCAGCTGGTAAAGAATCCATCTACAGTGAGGGAGACCTGGGTTCGATCCCTGGGTTGGGAAGATTCCCTGGAGAAGGGAGAGGGCTACTTGCTCCAGTATTCTGGCCTGGAGAATTCCATGAACTGTATAGTCCACGGAGTCGCAAAGAGCTGGACACGACTGAGCAACTTTCACTTTCACTACACCTAAAGAAATGGAGGCACAGGAGGTGTTAGCAGCCTGCCCCCAGGCACAGGGTGGCGTCTCCTACCTCCTAAACCAGAACTCTTCCTATTAGATCACTGCTGTTCTTGCAGTGCTTCCTGACTGCTGAATTTCATCAACAAATAGGAAAAAACAAAAACAAGAAGGGTAGGGGGCCAACACAGGGTTGCTAACTTTTCATTTTGCTACTTTATACTCTCAATATTCTCGCCACAAGTTCCTAAAAGAGTATTTTATACTTAAACCTTTTAAAAGAGAAAACAGCTGCATAAAGGCAGTTCTTCCCAAGAAGAGACAGTTAGTTGGTGACCTTATACCAAGATAGAAAGATAGGTAGATAGACAGGCTGGCTGTTTTATCTGTATTTTTTGCCTTGCATCAGCGAAAACATGGATCAGCCCTGGTCCCCAACTGATGCTGGGAAAATTGTATCTGATAAAAAGGTTATCTGGATAGGCAAGCATTTAAAAACTACTATTTGCTACATGATAGAGTAGCCATCATGGTCAACAAGAGAGTCCGAAGTGCAGTACTTGGATGCAATCTCAAAAACGACAGAATGATCTCTGTTTGTTTACAAGGCAAACCATTCAATATTACAGTAATCCAAGTCTATGCCCCAACCAGCAACGCTGAAGAAGCTCAAGTTGAACGGTTCTATGAAGACCTACAAGACCTTTTAGAACTAACACCCAAAAAAGATGTCCTTTTCATTATAGGGGACTGGAATGCAAAAGTAGGAAGTCAAGAAACACCTGGAGTAACAGGCAAATTTGGTCTTGGAATACGGAATGAAGCAGGGCAAAGACTAACAGAGTTTTGCCAAGAAAATGCACTGGTCATAACAAACACCCTCTTTCAACAACACAAGAGAAGACTCTACACATGGACATCACCAGATGGTCAACACCAAAATCAGATTGATTATATTCTTTGCAGCCAAAGATGGAGAAGCTCTATACAGTCAACAAAAACAAGACCAGGAGCTGGCTGTGGCTCAGATCATGAACTCCTAATTGCCAAATTCAGACTTAAACTGAAGAAAGTAGGGAAAACCACTAGACCATTCAGGTATGACCTAAATCAAATCCCTTATGATTATACAGTGGAAGTGACAAATAGATTTAAGGGACTAGATTTTATAGACAGAGTGCCTGATGAACTATGGACAGAGGTTCGTGACATTGTACAGGAGAGAGGGATCAAGACCATCCCCATTGAAAAGAAATACAAAAAAGCAAAATGGCTGTCTGAGGAGGCCTTACAAATAGCTGTGAAAAGAAGAGAAGTGAAAAGCAAAGGAGAAAAGGAAAGATATAAGCATCTGAATGCAGAGTTCCAAAGAATAGCAAGAAGAGATAAGAAAGCCTTCCTCAGCGATCAATGCAAAGAAATAGAGGAAAACAACAGAATGGGAAAGACTAGAGATCTCTTCAAGAAAATTAGAGATATCAAGGGAACATTTCATGCAAAGATGGGCTCAATAAAGGACAGAAATGGTATGGACCTAACAGAAGCAGAAGATATTAAGAAGAGGTGACAAGAATGCACAGAAAAACTGTATAAAAAAGATCTTCATGACCAAGATAATCACGATGGTGTGGTCACTCACCTAGAGCCAGACATCCTGGAATGTGAAGTCAAGTGGGCCTTTGAAAGCATCACTATGAACAAAGCTAGTGGAGGTGATGGCATTCCAGTTGAGCTATTTCAAATCCTGAAAGATGATGCTGTGAAAGTGCTGCACTCAGTATACCAGCAAATTTGGAAAACTCAGCAGTGGCCACAGGACTGGAAAAGGTCAGTTTTCATTCCAATCCCAAAGAAAGGCAATGCCAAAGAATGCTCAAACTACCGCACAATTGCACTCATCTCACACGCTAGTAAAGTAATGCTCAAAATTCTCCAATCCAAGCTTCAGCAATATGTGAACCGTGAACTTCCAGACGTTCAAGCTGGTTTTCGAAAAGGCAGAGGAACCAGAGATCAAATTGCCAACATCCGCTGGATCATGGAAAAAGCAAGAGAGTTCCAGAAAAACATCTATTTCTGCTTTATTGACTATGCCAAAGCCTTTGACTGTGTGGATCACAATAAACTGTGGAAAATTCTGAAAGAGATGGGAATACCAGACCACCTGACCTGCCTCTTGAGAAACCTATATGCAGGTCAGGAAGCAACAGTTAGAATTGGACATGGAACAACAGACTGGTTCCAAATAGGAAAAGGAGTACATCAAGGCTGTATATTGTCATCCTGCTTATTTAACTTATATGCAGAGTACATCATGAGAAACGCTAGGCTGGAAGAAGCACAAGCTGGAATCAAGATTGCCAGGAGAAATATCAATAACCTCAGATATGCAGATAACACCACCCTTATGGCAGAAACTGAAGAGGAACTAAAAAGCCTCTTGATGAAAGTGAAAGAGGAGAGTGAAAAAGTTGGCTTAAAGCTCAACATTCAGAAAACGAAGATCATGGCATCTGGTCCCATCACTTCATGGGAAATAGATGGGGAAACAGTGTCAGACTTTATTTTTTGGGGCTCCAAAATCACTGCAGATGGTGACTGCAGCCATGAAATTAAAAGATGCTTACTCCTTGGAAGAAAAGTTATGACCAACCTAGATAACATATTGAAAAGCAGAGACATTACTTTGCCAACAAAGGTCCGTCTAGTCAAGGCTATGGTTTTTCCAGTGGTCATGTATGGATGTGAGAGTTGGACTGTGAAGAAAGCTGAGCGCCGAAGAATTGATGGTTTTGAACTGTGGTGCTGGAGAAGACTCTTAATAGTCCCATGGACTTCAAGGAGATCCAACCAGTCCATTCTGAAGGAGATCAGCCCTGGGATTTCTTTGGAAGGAATGATGCTAAGGCTAAAACTCCAGTACTTTGGGCTACCTCATGCGAAGAGTTGACTCACTGGAAAAGACTCTGATGCTGGGAGGGATTGGGGGCAGGAGGAGAAAGGGATGACAGAGGATGAGATGGCTGGATGGCATCACTGACTCGATGGACGTGAGTCTGAGTGAACTCCGGGAGTTGGTGATGGACAGGGAAGCCTGGCGTGCTGCGATTCATGGGGTCACAGAGAGTTGGACATGACTGAGTGACTGAACTGAACTGATTTGCTACTAAATTTCCTTTCAAAACATCTAAAAAATAAACAAGATCTTCCTACATGTTTCTGTTCCTAAAAAAAGAAAAAGCCAATTGTATCTATGTTTTGTTTGTGGGCATTTGAAAATAGATACAGGTCTCTGAGGCTTTGCTGGGGTTGATACAAGGGTACAATTTGGATATAAATCAGCACTTATACTCGTTGAACTAAACTGTTCATCTCTTAATAAACTGGAAAAGCTAAGCTCCTAAAGACAGACAGAAATAATGATTACCTTCTAGTAATCAAAAAAAAACCAAACAAACCCTGAAATGCTTAAAAACATCTATAAAAACTGGTAATGATCACCCGAAACGTCAACTGTAGACATACCGCATTTAATCTCATATCTAGCTCTATTCCCTTTTCACCTTCTAAGAATTCCATGTCTTTATTTACTTATTTGGCAGGATTTGAAGAAACTCTGGTTCTTCCTAAGACTAACTATAGTCTGAGCTATTTTCTCTTACCATCCAGAAGCCACTGCCAAAGTCAGGCCTTAGGCTGAGATTGTAAGAGACTCTGGGCTTCCCAGGTGGCATCAGTGGTAAAGAAGGCACCTGCCAATGCAGGAGATGTAAGAGACGCAGGTACGATCCCTGGATCGAAAAGATCCCCTGGAGGAGGACATGGCAACCTACTCCAGTATTCTTGCCTGGGGGATTCCATGGGTAGAGGAGACGGGAGGGTTGCATGGGGCAAAGAGTTGAACATGACTGAAGTGACTTAGCACATAAGACCGGGTTAATTTGAGTTTAAATTGGCTAGATCCAAAGTTCTACTTCATTTTATAGATATCTTAGGGGTTTCTCTACATTTCCATTAGTTTAGAATGAGGGATCTGTGATGCAATGTGATGACTGTGAAGGTGTGGTCCTTATCTGTTTTACATTTTCCAAGTCAGTTACTTGTATTTCAAAATTTGTTATTCTTTTCGATAAAGTGATCTGATAAACGAACAGAGAAATATGATTTAATTTGTCTAACTTTTTTAGGATTAGATATCCTGAAATATCCTGAGTTTAACAGCACCACACAGCAAGTGTATGGGCATGCTCAGTTGTGTTCGACTCTTCGTGACTCCACAGACTGTAACCTGCCAGGCTCCTCTGTCCATGGAATTTTCCAAGCGAGAATACTGGAGCTGGTTGCCATTTCCTTCTCCAGGGGATCTTCCCGACCCAGGGATCCAATCCCTGTCTTTTGTGTCTCTTGTACCGGCAGACAGGTTCTTTACCAGCTGAACCACCGGGGACCCAGATACCCTGATTTTAGAACTGGAAAACAAGACCACAATACCCAGATGCCTTTTCATTAACTAAAATGCAATCTTCATAAATATAATTATTCCCTTTATTTATATTTTCTTCCCCTGACAAAAATATTCACATGTCTGTAGGACAGCTTCTGGAAACTATAAATGGAAGTTTGTGTAATACAGAATATTGTCATGTTTTAAATCAACATGTGTATTTTGTATCTGGCTTTATTTACTAATTTCAGTGTGCTTTCCCAGCAATTGACAGTGTTTTAATTTATCACTTTTGGATCACATTATAACATCTAAATAAGTCTATAAATGAGATATCGCACTGGTGTTAAATTTTCTGATTTTGATCTGTGGTGATTTTAGTGAGTACCTCTCTTTAGAGTGAATCTCTTTCTTAAGTGAATGTGTTTCCTAGAAAGGAAATACATACTGAAATACTCAGAGACAAAGGGCATGATACTTATAAACTGACTTGTTCTGAAAGAGAGAGAGACAAAGGGAGGGAAAGTAAGAGACAGGAGAGAGAGAGGGAGGGGAGAAAATGGTAAAGTGAATGTAGCAAAACAGTAGAAACTAGTGAACTCAGGTGAAAGATATTTGGGAGTTCCTAGCAATATTTTTAAAACTTTCCCTAAATTTGACATTCTTTTTTTAAAAAAGAGAAAAAGGTTTCAAATAACAATAAAAAATCCAAATAAAGCCTAGAGTTAAGTGACTAGTACTGTATCAGTGTTAACCAGCTGGTTTTGATGATAACTGTACTACAGGTATATCCCAGGTGTAGTAGAGGAGCATTCTGAGAAACGGCACATCACCAGCAGCTGGGACCACACCCCGTGGCAGCAGAGACATCCACACCTAAGGAAAAGACGAGGTTAGCACCAACATCCCGGTTTTGATAACGTGCTGTAGTTATGGGATTCATCAGAACTGAGGGAAGCTGAGAGATGGGTATCCAGGACTTCTCTGTGCAACTTTTTATGAGTCTATAATTATTTTGAAATTAAAAGTTTTTTTTTTTAAGTGGTTCAGAGGGACTTCCTGGTAGTCCAGGGGTTAAGACTTCCCCTTCCAATGCAGGGGGTGCAGGTTCCCTGGTTGGGATCCCTGGTTGGATTCCCAGCGGGATGCCTGGTTGGGGAGACAAGATCCCACATGCCTTGTGGGCAAAACACCAAAACATAAAACAGAAGCAATACTGTAACACATTCCATAAAGACTTTAAAACTGGTCCACATCAAAAAGTTCTTTAAAAAAAAAAAAGGTTCAGCAGAGTTAAGACTTCAAAGGCGAAGAAGTTTGGGGAATATCTTTACCTATTTATTTTGCTTATATTTTCCTTTTTATGTATGCACAAAATGATATGTGATAAAAATGTATGGATGAATCTAGAGAGCTTATTCAGATAAACAGAGATTCCAATGAGTAGGGAGTATGGCTACCTGATATTTCAACAAACTCACCCTGACCCGTCTTCCTGGGGACCAAGTTTGATGAGGCCCCACAGATGCCTCTGGCTGTGGCTCAGAGAGCCAGCCACACAGTCAGACAGCCCAGGTGGCCCGAACCTCCCGCAGGCAACTCTACTTCGCCCAGCCTCTGCCGTCTAATGGCACTCCCAGCGGAGAGGAGGGACCTATAGTCATAGTCATAGCTCCCTGTCCTCTTACAGAGTTTTCAAGGTGATCTGGAAGCAAGAAGGGAACAATGGGAGGCACTGCCTCAAGTCTTTTTTTTAACCCCCACTGAGCTGCCTCCTGCTTCCGGCTGCCTCATATCTGTGTTCATATTTAGATGCTACAGGCTAGAATTGGAGCTCAAGTTGGTGTCTCCCTTTGCACCTTCTAGCTCCCTAAAGGGTTGCTTCTCAGCTTAAAGAATATACTAAAGTCGTTTAGCAGTAGCACTCGGGCTGGACTTCGGAGTGTGTGGATTCTGTCCAAAAGCTGCAGATGTTTAAGCTATTTCCTCCTGGAGTTTGATGGAATAATAAAAGGTTAGTGTTGTCACAGTAAGGAGGTCTGCAGCTGGTCCCATTTCCTTTTATTACAATCCAATGTAAACAGATTAAATCTAACTGCTCGGATCACCAGAAGGGTACATTTTAAAGCCAGAAATTCCTTATTTCTTCTTTCTTTTATACTCTGAAGACCCTCAGTCCTCTTTCAGATGCCATTTTTTAATCATTGGGAACATGTTGGCAACAGACTGCTTGAACTAAATACCTCTTTTCAAGTTCGCGCGCTCCCTTCTCTATAGCCCCATCTTGAAGGCCCCCTGTCTGCTGACTGCAGTGATGCCAACAGGTCAGGTAATCCAGAAAAACTACTGGTCCCCCTGCCCCGGCCGAGTTCACCACCAGCATCTGGTGCGCTTCCCCCTGAAGCCCCATCTGGCTCCTCCTCTTCCAGTGCGCCCAACTTTAGAAGCCAGGGAGTAACTGGGAAGTCGGGGCTGGGGGCGGTCCTGGAGCTCCCACCTAATCAACCACAAGTGGGACGGTGCTGGGGAGGCGGTAGGAGGCTGGGGACGCAGACGAGGAGGCATTAGTCACTGGTGTGTCAGTTTTATTACTAAAAAGGAACAGCCCGTGAAACTGAGGGTGGATCATCTAGCCCAGAGGTTTTCAGTACTTTTTCTAGGTTTTTAAATATATGGACCATTTTTAAAGTCTTCACTGAATTTGTTACAACATTGCTTCTGTTTTATGTCTTGGTTTTTTGGCCGAGAGGCATGTGGGATCTAGCTTCCTGATCAGGGATTGAACTCCTTGCATTGGAAGCTGAAGTCTTAACCACTGGACCACCACAGAAGTCTCAGTTTCCTTTTGAATATACCTAGAACCCCTGATTCTAAAGTAATTTTACCTGGGAGTCCATGAAAAAAGTGACTCAAAACAGAACTGCTCTATTTGGAGGGACTTAGAGCTCTGGTCTCTTCCCAGCTCCCCACAGTGACATGTGACAGGGCACCAAGGAACAGAACTGGAAAACCACTGGCTCCCTCTAAACAAGGGAAGTCCAATGAGAAAAGTACCTGCCAAGGTCACACAGCCAGCTGGTGGCAAACCAGAGTCTGGCATCTTCTCCATCACGTGACTCTGCTTTACCCCATGTACCCATGTTCTGTGTCCTTAGAATGAGCAGATCTTCATCCTTAAGACAAGCTTAATCTCAAGCTTCCAGGATGAGCAAAAAGTTCCACAAGAAAGAAAAAAAAAACCAAGTTACCTGACAAAACTGATTTTTTAGTTCATGGGGAACACTATCATAATCCAGTTTTGTGACACCCAGAGATGACTGGCTAATGGAATAATTTTCCAACAGCACTGGGCACATCTGAGTGTTCAGCTACATGATTCTGGATGTGACAGTGGCAGCCATGTGCTCTGGGGAGACAGGAGGGCCCTGAAAATGGCCCAACTATAGAAGGCCAGATCAGAGGGTGCAGATACCCAAGCGCGGGTGGAGGATGAGTTCCACACCTGGACTCTTCTTTCTCATCCCAGTCCTTCCTCCCAAAATGGGAGAGATACATTTCTTTCTTTTTTTGGCTGTGCTGAGTGGCATGTAGGATCTTAGTTCCCAGACCAAGGATCAATCCTTCAACCCCTGCACTGAAAGCATGAAGTCTTAACCACTGGACCACCAGGGAAGTCCCTGAGAGAGGCATTTCTTTAAGAGAAATCTTTGTTTTCTCCTAGCCTAGCTGATATGATGGCTTTAAATCAATTACATTTAATCCTGTAGATCTCTGGGATATGGCCTCAGGGCATCTCTCCAGTTTTATTCATTCCCTTTTATTCATGGGATTCATTTCTAGGTCCTCCACTTTTCAGGGCAACATCACGGTGTGATGGAAAGAGCACCAGGAAAGGAATTTTAGTCTCTGACTTCCAGACCTGGCTTCCAATCCTTTCCCAGATTCTTCACTTCCAAACTCTGTAACCCTGGGCTAGTCACTGAGCCTGCCGCTCACAGAAATCCTATAAAAGGAGAGGCAGGCACGGAAGGACGAAATAAAGTAAAGCCTGTAGAAGACTTTTAAACTATAAAGCACCATAAAAATTTGAGGCATCCGTGTTTTTATAATTATTTAATCAGTGGATCAGATACCTCTGACGGCATCACTTCAGAGCTGTTCCTGGGAATTCTGCTGTCTTGGCTCCTGCCAGGACTGTAGACCTATCATCCCCCGCCGGGCTAGGAACACGGGGTGAACTGCGATGTGCACGGCTGTGGGGTTCCCAGAGCTGCTCTTCCCAGCCGGCCTCCCTTTCAGTGGTGTCTGGATGAAAATAATCTCATAAAATCATCCTCCAGCAGCCAAGTGTAGAAAATTAAAAAGAAGGCTCACTAATCCAGACAGGAAAAGTCCTGATTTATTGCTCTAACCTCTCGTGTCATAAAATGGCAATGAAACAAAAACACCATTCTCTGGAATGGAGGGAGAGGAAATTTAAGAGTTGGACAGAAAAAGCCGAAGGAAATGAAAGTGCTGGTGTGCTCTGAAAAGTAACTCTCCAAATATGCCACTGGTCCCCTTGGTGTTCTCAGGCCTCCCTGACGGCTTCCAGACCTAAGGTGCTTGGCTTCCTCTGAGTCGGAGTCTCTCCTGGCTGACGGGGGCTGCTAACTTCACCAGGGATCTTTCAGCCTCTCATGTCATCACCGGACCAGATCAGGGGACAACTAAAAGCTGGGCTGACAAATTCGAGAGATGACGAATGAGCCAGGGCAGAGTTCGGCCGCCCTGCCATACCCGCTGATCCAGCTTGGCTGCGTTGCTGAGGCGGTGGTGAGGCGACTGGAGAGCAGAGGGGTGGGGTGGGGTGGGGTGGGGCAGGAAGGACTGCTCTTTCACTCAGGTTTCTAAATGTGCTTTCAGATAAAGCCCTTCCAGAAAGACCACCAAAGTTGTAATCTCTGAATGTGTTCAACAGCCAAGGGATCATATTTAAGAGTGAGCAGACCCATTTTCAGAAACAAACATTCGGCAGGCTGTGCGGATGAAATGCAAACCAGACTTACTTGCTCTAAATCTCCTTTCTCCATCGCCAGTTCCTCCATTTCTGCTGCTGGCTCATCTTCCAGGAAGGGATTGGTGGATGCGGGTGGAGATTCAAGTTTTTTCTGTTAATTAGATGTGAGAAACAGATGGGTGTTTTCTGAGTAGAGTCAACACCTTTCCCCACTGATCTGCCTTTTCCAAGGCTCTCCAACAGCTATACCATGCAGTCTGATCTGATGGGCAAAAATGGAAATCCCCTGGATCACATTCTCACCACCAGGACTTCACACTGCTTTTTATAACAGGAGGATAATTTACAATATTGTGATGGTTTTTGCCATATATCAACATGAATGGGCCATAGGCATACATGTGTCCCTCCCCTCCTAACCACCCCCTCCCCCCTCCCTCCTCACCCCACCCCTCCAGGTAGTCAGAGAGCACCAATTTTGGGTTCCCCACATCACACATCAAACTCCCTCTGGCTCTTCCAGAAACCTTACTGCCCACCTGACCCCAATCACGAGCTGCCTAAAACTCTCACTCATCCTTCAGTCTTCAAGTCAGAAGTCTCCTGTTCTGGGCAGCCTTTTCCCACCTGGCAAGTCTGGTTTAGAAGCTTCCACCCCACCTGGCATGTCCCCTAACCAGGTATTTATTAAAATACTGCCAATTACTCATGTGTGTGTCTCCTCCCCACCAGGTTCTGTGACTGCAGGAATCATGTCTATCTTGTGTCCTATCTCTGGTGCCTGGCCAGAGACCTATATATCTTCTGAAATACGAAGGTAGGTTTGAATTCAAAAACAAACTCCAGAGCTAATCTTTTGTGTTCCAGATCATAGACTTCTCTCCTCCCAATTAAGACCCATTACAGCACCCACAACAAGATCTCCTTGAGAAAAATTACTCCCCAGCCCCTGAATATGACTTTTTTTTTCATTTTTCAAAAATACTTCTGAGCATGTATTTAAAAACAAAAAACATTTATTTGACTGCACTGGGTCTTAGCTGCAACATGCAGGATTTTCAGTCTTTAATTGTGGCACTCGACCTCTTTAATTGCCACATGTGGGATCCAGGTCCCTGATCAGGGATCGAACCTGGGCCCCCTGCACTGGGAGCACAGAGGGTTAGCTACTGGACCAACAGGAAAGTCCCATGACCACTCTTTCCAAAGATCACTGAGTGAGACTTCAGGCTAGTAGAAGGCTGGACATGTGGGTTTCAGCTCCAGTGCTGTTGCGTTGGCCCAGTCACCTAGCTTCTCTGAACCCCAGCAACCTGAATGGCTGAATGAGGAGGACAGTTACAGACCGCTTGAAGGATTAAATGTGATACAGCGTGTGAAACGCTAGAAGCAGCACATGATACATATTAACAATGATGATTCCAGTACAACAACAGAATGGCGGTGGTGCTTTGGAATTTTTTAATTTTTTTACAAATCTGACCTCAGAATGTTGTTTATGCCAAGACTCAGAATCATATCAGGTCAGCTCAACAGTGTGATCCCCAAACCCACTTTGACCCAGTAGGATCAGGAATCCAGTGCTATTAACTAATTTAATTTGTTGTTGAAGCTTAGATTCCGTTTTTCACCCTCACCCTAAAATACCAGCAACCCTCACAGAGACAACTAAAACTTAGAAATATGGCTTTCAAAGAAACATTACTTTCTAAAAATAGCCTAATTCTGAAAATAAATGTAAAGCTTTGTTCAAGATTGTTCAGCAACAGAAACAGGATGTAAGTTTTTGAACCAAATATTCTTCATCTATTGCTAGGCCTACCAGGGTTGATAATATGTTTCACAATTATGTACAGGTAGGCCTCATTTTAAAAACAATGTGTTCTTGGAAATCTTGGTGATGCGGACTGAGGGCGTTCCTGGGCTCCACACTCACTGATGGGAGTATTCAATGGATGGAGGTAAGTCGTAAGAAGCAAACATAAAAGGCAGCACTGAAAAAGCAGAGAGACGTTCCTGGCAGTACAGTGTGGGCTACTTGTTTGCTGTCACCGGGTCAGGAGATTCCCCACAGGAGAGGTGTCCTTCCTATTCCCACAGTCTGTCTCTACTGACAAACTGATGAGATATACTGGAGTCAGGGGCACTTGGGAACTTCCTGCTTATTCATGTGAGGCACATGCATTCCAGCTGGGAACCAAGCTGATACCAGAAAAGCGACTCACCACTCCTCCGTTCACCCACTTGACAAAGGGATGTACTGGGCACCACAAGGAAAGCAGGGAGCGAGGCGGACTATGCTCAGTCCTCAGGGAGCTTATGGTCAAGTGGGAGAGGCAGACTTTAACCAAAGAATCACACCAGCGTGTGTGGCGGGCCATGTAGGAAAAGCAGAGGTTGTTATGAAAGGATGCAACAGAGGGTCACAGAAAACCACCCCGAGGAAATGATGTTTGAGCCAGAACTGAAGGATGCTTCAGAGCTCAGTGTGGGAGCGGTGTGGGATGGCCAGGGCTTTCTAGGCAAAGGGACTAGCGGGTGATGCCACCCATCCTGCAGTCGTGTGCTGAGCATCTGCTCAGCTCCAGGCACGCTCCTGGGCACCAGAGATCCAGCACTGAGCAAGGTAAAGAAGGGAGGTGCAGTGCTGAAAATACAGTGTGGGAACTGGGCTGAGCTGGGGAGGTTCTTCACAAGGTGATCCCAGAGGGCAGGGACATTTGAGTAGAGACTTGAATGAGGAAAAGCCAGTTGGGCCAAGACCTGGGGAAGAGCATTCTCCCCAGGGAGAGCCGATGCGAAGGCTGGAGTGAAAGGAGCATGGCAGGGAGGGGCGGCGGGGCCCCCAATCACACAGCCTGTTGAGGGCTGTGGGAAAGGCTGGTTTTCTCATAGCAACTGGGCAGTCACTGGGGGTTCTAAACAGGGCAGTGGAAGGATCCAGTTTTAGATTCTGAAGAGGCTGCTGCCAGGTGGGGCTGACACCAGAGTGGGAGAAGCTAGAGTCGTGGAAATGGAAAAAAGTGGCCACACCTGGGGCATCTTTAGGAGCGCAGACTTAAGGGGACTTGGTGAGAGAGTGGATGTGATGGGGAAGGAAAGAAAGGAATCAAGGGGAAGGTGCTTTCTGGCCTGAGGAACTGTGGTGTGACCATTGACTGAGGGATGGGCCTGGATTCAAGTCCAGGCTCTACCACTCGGGTATGTGGCTTAACTTCTCCACGCCTCAGCCCTTCCACCTGCAATGTGAAGGGATATGAACCCACTGCACAGAGATGTAGTGACAGTTAGTGAGGCAGCACATGTAAAGCATGACTGTGTATACAGAGCAGCTTAACACGACAGCTGGGGAAGTGCGGCATGCGGGGGCTGTCCTTAGTATTTAACAGGGCACAAGTCATGAAGGCAGGACCGCAGCTCTGCCTCTCAATAGAGCGACACTCAGCGGGGAATGAGAGAGGACCACAGGGCTTAGAAGACTCATAAAAAGAATGTTTTTAATCACAAGTGAGATGTTCCCTACTATTTCATCTCTTTGGGAGCTCTCCAAGAAATGAAAGCAATGCATCCATCAAATTACAAGGCAGAGGCCCGCTGGGCTTCACCCTTCTGCCCTAGTCTCCAACAAAGCCCTCCAAGTACCTCCTGTACCACCATCCCATTGGCAAATGTTATGCCACAAAACACTGAGAGGTGGATGCAGACGCCAGCTACTGAGGCGGCCACGTTACTGCTCTGATTAATTTGCTGTGATGAAAGAACCAGTCTCCACAGGAAGCCGTCACCAGCACAACTCAGCCCTGTGTGCAAGAGGCCCCCTGGCAGAGACAACCAAATGTGCCACTCACTCCTGCTCTGTGGCTGTCACAGACCACAGAGAATTACAAGTTGAGGTTTAGATTTTAAAGAACTCAAATGACATGTTCCACAAGCTCTGGGGCTGCTAAATGAAACCAAAAATCTGCCAATAAATGTACAACTTTCCAGTTTTGAGAGAATTCATTCTTTTTGCTATGATGACAGTTGATTTCAAGTTCATATATGAAAAGTCTTCACACGGCAAGTGTATTCCTACTAATTAAACCACATGGGATTCCCAACACTATCAAAACAGCAGCGGCCACAGGACAGCCAAGCTGTCTCATTTACTGTTGGCAAGAGCCAACCAGGCTTTAGTCAGTAGTATGTCCACATCTGGGTCTGTCTGCACAAATCTCTTTCTAAGGTCTTAGCTGGACCCTTCAAATCATCAAAGGAAGAAACTCTGAAATTTAAGATGAATCTGTTTCCTTTCCCTGGAGAAGAGAGCTTTCAATGTGAGATGAAAGTTCCACAATTTCTGCATTTCTCATTCCAGAAACACTTTATTCCAGCCCAGTTCCTGATTTGTCCTTAAAAAGATGGCCTGGAGGCCTCAGCCGATAGGATGATGAGCACAGGCCTGTGCGCACCTGGTTTAACCTTGCTGGGACCCCTCTTTTGTTCTTGGTGCCACCACATTCAGATCTCATGTTGTGACAGTTATGTATAGGTGTCTTTCTCCTACTAGAATATACGCGGCTGTCTGATCCAATTTTTCATCTTTACCCAAGGCCCTGCCCCAAGAGGGAGCTTGAAAAACACTGGTGGATAAACGCTGGTGGAGAAGCATTGAATAAAATCCTCTTCAAACACAGGCATTGTGGTTCCTATTTTTTGTTTAAAAAAAAAAAACACAAGCAAACCCAGGTAGGTGTAGGTGTGTATGCGTGCGTGCACATGTGCATGCATGGTTGGAAGAATCTCAAATTATAACCAAACTATTAAACAGTGCACATCTCTGGGAGGAGAGATTTAGAGTAATTGAGAAAGAAGAGATTATTCTATTTTTTTTTTTAATATTCTGTCTTCTAGTTTATTTGTTTTTAAGATTTTTTTTTACGTCGACCTTTTTTTTTGATGTGGACCATTTTTAAATTCTTTATTAAATTTGTTACAATATTGCTTCTGTTTTATCTTTTGGTTTTTTGGCCACAAGACATGTGGGATGTTAGCTCCCTGACCAGGGATCAAACCCATAGCCCCTGCATTGAAAGGCGAAGTCTTAACCACTGGACCTGGATCCACTGCCAGGGAAGTCCCAAGAAGAGATGGTTCTTTTAAAATATTTTATTCTGTTTGAGCTGTAACAAGCATGTATTACTCTCCCTCTTTTTGGTAGATAAATTATCTGAAGCATGAAGATGATTTATAACTAAACTCAGATTTTCTAAAACCCTTGATATTTTAAAACTGTGATATAATTAACATAAAACTCACCTTTTTAAGGTGACTTTCATTTCAGTGATTTCATAGAGGCTGAATATAATGTTTACCATAAATCTAATCACTGAGTCTCTAATGATGCATGTGGGTATAGTTAAATCCTATCTAGACATTTGCTTTTAATTTCAAGGCATTTTAATTTACAGACTATATTAAATCCCTCCTAAAGGTCGGGAATTTAGGCAATCAGCTAGAAACCTGGGCAGTTCCCTTCTTCCAGTAACCGTTATAGCACAGGACATTATGAGTTTGTTGGGGCTGGAATAATAAAAACAAAACATGCCCTGTCCTTAAGGCTCTTTCAGTCTAAGTTTCTAACAGTTTCTAACAGTCTAAGTCTCTAAGTATCCACATCTGTCAAAAAAGAGCAAAAGATGATGCATCACACGGCTCAGTTAGGAAGAGCTTTCCAGGTGAGCCTGTCTTTTCAGGTGAGCTCACCCTTATTGTTTAACTGTCAATCGGTCACCAAGGCGGGTGAAAAGGCCTGAGTGATACAGTGAAGGATGGAAGGGAGCAAGCCTGGGAGGGTCTCTGGTTAACCTGGCCTTTGGCGGACTTCTTATCTGCTCTATTATTTTCCAAGGAATCTGATAACTTTCAATGAAATCTGGCATATGATAAAGAGTATTAAGATATATTTTGATTCATTCTGTAGTTCCACTACCCTGAAACAAAATGGTGATTACCCAAAAGGCATATCCTGGGATCAAGGCCAGAGGATTTCTGTTGCCTTTCTGGAAACTCATCTTTAAGGGAAGATCCTTGAAGGCTGTGGAGCTGCCATGGTCAGGAAATGGAATGCAGAATGGTTGCTGAGTCACAATAACTGGGACAAAGAACAGTCTCAGGGGAAGAGACTGTCTTAAAAGAGAGAAGTGACATGGAGAAGCCTGTGTGGAAGACAGCTGACCAACTGGAGAGGTGAAGGGTAAATAGAAAGCTCATGGCTCAGGATTTCTGCCAATGCAGGGGGTGCAGGTTCGATTCCTAGTTGGAGAGCTAAGATCCCACATGTCTTACAGCCAAAAAACCAAAAAATGAAACAGAAACAATACTGTAATAAATTCAATAAAGCCTTTAAAAATGGCCCACTTAAAAAAAAAAGCTCATGATTCAACAGGATTTTTTTGTAATCTGAAACTGCAAACTAGATAGGAGAGCTAGGCAACAGCTGAACAACTGGAGGAAGTATTTGTAAATTGATTATGCCAGAGAATTTCAAAGACAGAAGTCCAAAAAGGAATGGATTGGTGGGAAAGGTTCAGGAGTTCCTAGTGACTGGGAACAACATCTCAGAGCACAGGACCCCCAGGAAACAGAAGGCTGCAGTCTGGGAGCATGATCCTGGTAGTGGGTAAAAGTGGAGAGATGCCGGGCTGCCCTGAGAAACAAGTAGACATCCACTGATCATTTCCAGACCTTTTCTCACCTATTTACATATATAAACATGCTTCTTCCACAAATGGGATTACACTGTATGTACGGGGCCGTGTGGCTCAGCTGGTAAAGAATCCGCCTGCAATGCAGGAGATCCCTGGTTTGGGAAGATCCCTTAGAGAAGGAAATGGCATCCCATTCCAGTATTCTTGCCTGGAAAACCGATGGACAGAGGAGCCTGGCAGCTATAGTTCATGGAGTCGCAAAGACCTGGACATGACTTAGCGACTAAATTACCACCACTGGGCTATAGCTTACGTTTTGCACCTATATATGTGAGAGGTTTTCTTCCTACGACAACACATCTACATCTATTCCTCATTCTACCACTCTGAAACTGTTCTATCTATTCCACAGCGTGAATATACCATATTTTACTTAAGGTCAATGATGGACATTATGGAAATCTCCAATGTTTTCTGCTTTTAAGGTTGCAGTTCACCTTTTGGGGGGTTACATCTTCCTCTAAGCACATCTTCATTATAATAAAACTCAAGAGTTGATAATGTAATAAGTTATTTGTGACTGAATAAGTGAGGACTCTATGACTCACAGAATTACTAGGCTTAAAATAGGGGTGATCCCTTGATAAAATGATGACAAGACACTCTAAAAACATGAAATATTGCATAATAGACAAATGATAAAGCCATACAGAATGTTCTGTATGACTATTTGAATGAATTCAACAAAATCCTTGGGATGGGGGATTAAGCACTTGAGCTGATGGATGGAAACACCAAACTGTATAAGACTTCAAAAGCGAAGCCCACCCACCCAGGCCACCAATGCCTCCATCTGGTATCCCTTAGGACAGTCTTACCAGCGTTCCATCTGTCAGGGTGCACCCGGAAAAGCGTTTTGCAAGAAATCCCTCAAAGTTAGTCGTTCTCTGAATAGCAAAGAGAAGCAATTTCACTTCAATTTCCTTTGCTCTTGTACGCATGATCTTGGCAAGTTCTGTCCTTCAAATTAAAGAGAGAAGAATGTTGTCGAACAAACTGATCATTCAAGACAGGACAAAGTTAAGTGGCTTTAGCTTATACTTTAAAAAAAAACAAAGCATGTAGTCATTTCAAAACCTGAAGTCTATCACCAACTAAGTTTAATGCTTAGGGAATAGAAACACATATTCTAAATAAGAATTTTAGGGAATTTCCCAGCAGTCCAGCAGTGAGGACTCTGCAATCTTGCTGCCGAGGGCCTGGGTTCAATCCCTTGTAGGGGAACTAAGATCTCATAAGCCATGCAGCCTAAATAAATAAATAATAAGAATTTTAAGGTGAAATTATCCACCAGTCCAAAAAAAAAAAACCAAAATCAAAGATAATGGCTATCAGATTGCTTACACGGCTACTACAGTTTTTATCATTTTTAAAATTTCCATTCACTTGTTAATAGTATATATGAAGCATTTACTCAGTATTTTATAAAAATGCATATATTCTATATAATTTTACGAGTCATTAATTACTGAATCATAAAGCCCTCCCTCTTCCAGACAGCTCAATAACCATCTTTCAACCAGAAAGCAGGACCCCTGGGTAGAGATGGGAGAGATGGGAGTCGATTGATCCCCTTGTAAAAAGTGACAGGTACCCATCTGGGTGTTTCCTGCCTGTGACGCTTACAGGCCACTCAAGTGTCCCATCTCAGAATGTTACGTTGTAAGGGAGCAGTCGCACGAGAGTTCTCAGTAAGTACTGAGCTACAGATCATCTTCCCACACAAATAAACAACAAAAACCAAACAAAGGGCCTCTTAATTTGAGAATTATGTATCTACAGGCTTTTAGCCAAAATTCGAACAACGAAAGCTTGGCAGCAGCACTGCCATTAGCTGACACAAGAGCACATGTGTTGGCTTTTATGTACACTCACTCTCCTGTGGACTTCATTTTTCACAGAAAATGAATTTTGCAAGACACTGAACTAGGGGCTAAAGTGAATTAGTTATCAATCTCTCAAGCAATGCACTCTTTCTTTGCTAATCAGGACTTAGAAAGTGACAACCACAATCAACTTTGAATCAATAAAGTCATCTAATCCAGCAACAAGTGTTTCTGAAAACCACCATCACATAGAATGTAAAGCACCAAGGGTGACCCTAATGTAAACTAGGGACTCTGGGTAGCAAGGAGGTGTCAAGGTAGGTTCAGCAACTGTAACCTGTATACACTCTGGTCGGGGATACTGATGATGGCGGAGGCCTCTGTGGATGCAGTGGAGGGGAGGGGGTATATGGGAAATCTCTTCTTGTCAATCTTGCTGTGAACGTAAATCTGCTTTAAAAACTAAAGCCTACGTGTGCATCCTAGAGCCTGGACTCTGCAACAAGAAGAGTCAATGCAATGAGAAACCAGCGTGCCACAGGTAGAGAGTAGCCCCTGCTCACCCCAAATATAGAAAGCCCATGCACAGCAATGAAGACTCAGCACAGTCATAAATAAATAATTTTAAAAATAAAGCCTATTAAAAAAAAATCAACAGCCAATATCTCTTAATGAGTCCCTGCCCCCTATGATGTGCTCTTAAAGCATACAACTTGACTGTAATCCACAATTTTAAGAGAGATAATTACCATGAATTACTCTAAGGTGGCTGAGTTATGCATACATATGGGACTTCTTAAAAAATTAACTGGGGTTAATGTAATTGTGCACTGGTCAGGGGGCCTCTGTAGACTCTAGCTTTAGCTCTGTCATGGACACACTGATGTATACTTCTCAGGCTTTAATTCTTTGATCTAAAGGGACTATCTGGCCTTGGGCTATGGCTCATGGAACTGAAACAGGAGGAATGGGAGAAGGTCTGTAAAAGGCTCAGAACACTCAGATGCCAAAGTGATTAATGATCCAAAGACTATAAACACTGGGTTAGGGGTGGGAAATCTGCTCAACAACTATTTCCTGAGTGTGTACTATGTCACTGGAGTAGACACAGCCCTGTCCCTCTGGAACCATCTACCCAGCATGTCAGAGAAGCAGAAAGATGATGGATGTACATTCACTGAACACTGATATGTGTGACACAGACACAGGGGAAAACGCGGGGCAATGAATCACTACAGGAAAATCTGGCCAATGTGCTTTCGGATGGCTCAGAAGGCAGGCCGTTTGACGTAGGGCAAGGCTATAGGGAAGTCCTAGAACAAAGATAAGAGCAGACTGTGCTGCTGTGTGGTGTGTATATCACTCTTAAGGCGGAACAGACATACAAACAAGTGCTCTGGCTACAGCCTGCTAGCCCAGGGCACTCATGTACCCTTTTCCATTTTTCCCTATCAAGTGTTTACCCCCTCTTCACACAATGCTCTCTCCTCTAAGGCTGGAACTCTGAACATGGAGAAGGTGGAATACAGCTACAGCTGGAGTCAGGGACTCAGTTTTGGATATATTCTAATTTTCAATAGGAATGGAGTCTTCTGAAGGGACTCCAGCACAGCTGAAGACATTCTCCTGAAAATCATGATTCTCAAACCAATTTTTAAAAACAGGTAGAAGTGGTTCCAAAGCCACAGGAACCCATAGAGACTGGGGGGCTGGGCTTTAATAAACTGATATCAATCAATACCCAAACCAGTAGAGAGCTGGCAGCTACCTTGTGATGTGGCAAAATTCTACGGCAATTCTCTCCGCCATGTACCACTCACGTGGGAACATCCGGCCATATTTCTCCTCATAGTCCACGAGCTGGCGTTTGATCCAGGCATAGCGACGGTCGATTTTGTCCAGCCAGGCAACCTGGGGGAAGCAGGGAATAAAATCTACCCCAGCACTTAGAAGTAGTATTGACAGTTGAAGGAAATAAGCAAAAACATAGAAGTAAGAAAAACACAACCAATCTATTTCTCGTGATTTTAAAGAGTCTAGGTTACTCTTCTTAACCCGGGGTCTATGATTGGGCTTCAGGGGTCTATAAATTTCCTGAAACTGTATGTAAGGTTTTATGTATAGGTGCATTTTTGCAGAGAAGATCTCTAGCTCTCATCCATTTCTCCAAAGGATCAGGGACCCCAAAATGATTAAGAATCACTGAACTGTACAGTCAGCCCCTAGGAATCAGGGTTTAACAACCAACATTTTATGTCAATTTTAAGACAGTAATACTAATGTCAATTTTTAATACTAATGTCAATTTTAAGACAGTAATACTAATAAAATATAAATCATAGACTTGAGAGCAATCAATTCTTAGTACAATTCAAATGTGACATCTGAGCTCATTTGGTCAATACTTACATCTTGGTTTTCTTGAAAAAGTACTAGGTACTCTGACAGATGCTGTTTAATAAACTTTTTGATGATTTCCTGTTTGATTCTGGGGTCCAAGATGTTAGCAACCTGACACGCATCTCGTAGAACGTTGCTGGGTCCTCCTGGCCTCTGGTAAAACACACAGCACACACACCAGTTCAGAAGCCAGAAGCGGCCTTCAAATCTTATGGCCTCTGACAGCTGCTGCTTCTTGTTCTACTCATGATGTTGTTATTACTTCCACTCCCCTGACACTCATTCTTCTGCTGTGGATGGATATTTGAGTTACTTGTTTCTCAATGAAAGAATCATTAAGCTAGTCTGTAGTAGCCAGTATAAAAGCTACTCCGTGAATCAACAATGAGACATCCTGGAAACCGGGCCAGCAATGATGGTAGGAACTTTTGCTTACTGAACTGAAGTCACCTTCCTGAAGGGCCCTAAAAGTCAGAATGACACCAGTCTGATGCCACACGTGCCACCTTCCTCTGATTCTAACCTTGCTTTCCTGTTCTCAAAGTGCTGTATTTATGCCAAACAGTATGCTGGCATTTAAAACCCAAATCCAGGTTCCATCCACCATCCTTGCCCCACTGATGGTCAACCACGCAAACAGGCAGCCAAATTATATTATGATATTGGTGCCCTGACCTGAAAAAAATAGTAGAAGACCATCAAAGGGCTGTATTGATACATCAGGATGGGAAGGCTTTTGTTATTACTGAAGGTAACTCAGTCTCCTCGAACCTTTCTTTACAGTAACTCACTGAATGAACGTGGTTGGCTGAGTGGACTACAGAACACTTGGCATCGGCTCGTGGCTTGGCTAAATAACCACATAACTTTGGCACAGTTATTGACACTCATCTGAAAAATAATTAGAAAAAAAATAATGCATTTTAACTAGGTGATGATTAAGGGTCTTCCAGATCTTTATGATTTTTTAAAATCAATTCTAATTTATCCATCTCAACTGAAGTTCAAGAGTTTCTTAAGTGTCACTTAGGCTAACTAAACTGTTAAATGCTGACTATGCTCCGTGCTGAGTGGCTATTCTGCCATCCACTGAGAATTCTGACTGCTCAACTCTGGCTTATGGATGAAAACGTTTGATCTGACAGAGAAGTCATGAAAGCCAAAATCTACGGGCTCAGGGGTTCCGATTTTTTCATTTATAAAGGACTTCACAGTAATCTTGGATACTTTTTTTTAAACATTTTGATTTCCACTTGTGAAGCAGTAATAAAAACATAAAGCCTTTAAGAGAGGTCAATAGTCACTCAGAAGGAAAAAAGAAAACTCTTAGAGAAACATCAAGTCATCTAGCCAGAGAAAAGGGAAACAAGTTGTTAAAGAAAACCATTTTCACCTCATTTTCCTCCTGGGGTCTGAGAAAAAGTTATAATGTAGGTCAATGTTATGTTTTCCTAGATGATAAAGCTGGGCTTTATCTGCATCTTTCTAAAACTTCTTAAAACCAGGGTCAATAGCAGAGTAGAGTAAAGCAGACCCTAGTAATTATAACTTGTGAATCTCTTACTATCCCTTTTTACAGGACTATTTTCTGATACCCACTCCCCACGGTTACAGCAAATGGAAAAGGAAGATGAAGTCCACAAAGGAACATGCTTTATGAATAAAATACCTGATTGCTAGAAGACAGCTAGAATATATGCAGACATGAAAACCAGAGGCAGGTTTCCTATAGGAGGTAATCGACAAAGCTGGGGCAGCTACCCCCACATACCTCCTAAGTCTCTTATATGAGGCACAAAGAACAACGATTAAGATATTTCCAGTTATTGAATTATAAAACGGATCCAGGAAACGTTCCTTGGCTCGGCAAACAGACATATATCCCCCACCTCCATCCACCAAGCTGCCTGCCAGTCAGTGTGCTTCAGGTCATTTCTGAGCCACACAGTTCTTGCTCCTGAAATAGCTCAAATAATAGAGGGGAAAAAAAGCTTCTGAGGGTTCTTCTCTCCCCAACACATGCAAAGCATTAAGATTATGTCTGCTACAATTTGAAGGATGGAGCTAAAAGCAGTTACCCCAGCACAGTGACGGCCAAATGAGGCAAAGCTTGTTATATGAGAAGTGTAACCAATAGCTCACGAGTGAAATTACTGTGGGCTTTGCAGACACAACACAAACAGTCAGGCTACCAGTGAGAGCTGAAGGGATTCATCCCAAAGAACAGGATTCTGACCATTAAAAGCGAGTCTCCTAACTGTCACTCCGAGAGTTACTTAAGCCTGGGCACGTTCCTGTCCGTTGTCTCTTCATCAAATTGAAACCAAAAAGTTATGTAACAATCCTAAAAGAAAATCACTGTGGTTTGGAAAAAAAAATTAAACAAACAAAAAAAGCAACTATGAGAAAAAAGGTAATTCCCCAGGCAGACAACAGTTTGGGTTTGACACACGTTAAGTGAAATCAAAACAAACCCTCACTGTGGATGCTGTGAGGACGCGGATGAGCAGCCATCTGATATTGCTTCAGGATATTTAAAATCAAGGATGGTCCATCACCCTGAATCTTTAGCACACAGACTTTATGGCTGCCAGCAACCGCATTTGAAATAGTAAGTGAATCATAGTTACGGTGAGTGTGAATCAGGCCAGAATATGATGAGAATATCCAAAGACTGAAGGGAAAATGCAAAACAATACCTTGGTGCCCTGGGAAGGAAAAGCTTCTTCAAAATCGGCGAGGATTTGCTGTCCTAACTCAGTCTGGGCCGCCTTCACTCTGTAGGGAAAAGAGAACATATCATTACCTGGCATAATTTTCAAATGTCCATAAATAACTGTGCACGGATCCATAGAGGTTATGACTGCTGAAGTCTTCAGGGATCATCCAGGAAGCAGGGAGTGGTGGCTAGATAAGATAGGTCACACACTAGTTAGCAGCAGGTTTATGACTACATCAGCTTCCCCAGCTTCCCCAGTGGCTCAATGGCAAAGAATTCGCCTGCAGTGCAGGAGACACAGCAGTCGCGGGTTCGATCCCTGCGTCAGGAAGTTCCCCTGGAGAAGGGAATGGCACCCCACTCCAATACTCTTGCCTGGAAACTCCCATGGACAGAGAAGCCTGGTGGGCTGCAGTCCATAGGGTCACAGAGTTGGACACAACTGACCATGCACGCACGCACAGATTCTTCCTACATCCCAAAGCTCTCCTAGGCCTCCCCTCAGCTGTCGTGAGGTAGTACAGGTCAGTCTTTGCAAAATGTCACTGGGGTAGTTACGCCGCAGGAAGATGCTATATACTAATGCCCAGTAGTGAGTAGTGAAGTCGCTCAGTCGTGTCCGACTCTTTGCGACCCCATGGACTGTAGCCCACCAGGCTCCTTGGTCCATGGGATTTTCCAGGCATTAATACTGGAATGGGTTGCCATTTCCTTCTCCAGGGGATCTTCCCAAACCAGGGATTGAACCCAGGTCTCCCGCATTGTAGGCAGACACTTTATTGTCTGAGCCACCAGGGAAGCCCAAGTCAAATTTAAATCTGCTTCGGGTTACTGGTGTAATTACTCTGCCGTTCCTTGGAGAACAGGATGGGAAGCGGGTTTTAAACTGCTTCAGGGTTGCTGTTTTTTTCAACCTGGAAACCAACATCAAGATTCTAAGTTTTAACAAGTGAACCAAAATACCGTTTTCTAAAGTAAAAAGACCAAATGATAAAATGAACTGCTATTTGAGTGTGATGGTCACTGAATGAAGACTTAAGTTCACTCGGGAGACGGTGAGGATGAAGACTGAGTCACACTGGAAATGAGTTTGAAAGGGGAGGCTGGAACTGAACCGAGTGGTTTTCATGGAAAGGAGGAGCTCAAGAACTAGTGCTTGGCTGAGAGGAAAGAAGGGAAAGGAGGAGCAGCCAGGACGGGAGAGGAGCTCTGGGTCAGCCGCCTGCCACCAGCTCGCCTGCCCCCAGCCCAGGGGGTTGGGTCCCTCCTGCCCACCATCCTCACAGCTGGACTGCCCTGAGCCTGAGGCAAATCTTTTATCTTCGCTAAAAGCACCATAAAATAATGTTCTTCCTTTTTTGGTCTCCACCCTGTTACTCTGGAATTAACTTTATGAAGTTTCTAGAAATAGTGAACAGCTCAAAACCACAATTTCTTTGGCTACTAGGCGGTGCCTGGCAACCTACAGAGATTTTTTTTTTTTAAATGAGGGGATAGTCAGGACCCAAAATGGTCTGGTTTTTCTGTGGCATAGTTATAATTATGCCTTATTCCAAATACTTTCCAGGGTTTTTCCACTATCTTCAAAACTTAAAACTACTCTTATAGGTGGGTTTGCAGCCTCTCTTAGTTACTTTCCAAGGGGATGAGAAATGATAGAGATAAGGTTGTCACCCAAGTAGCCCACACATTAGAATCTAATGACATTAAAATGTCATTCATCTACACTTGCCCAGCGTACCACAGGAAACATTCCTTGAGTATGAGTTCTGACAAGAGAGAAGATGCTTTTGTAAAACCATTACCTCTGAGGTCTTATGACTCCACATAATGGGCCAGACAGACCGACTCCCCTGGTGCCAGGTCACAAGACATAGCTTCCAGGCCCCTTTGTTCCTTCTCTCTCCTCTTGGCAGCCACAGAGAGCACAGGTTCCCCACTAAGCCACAGATCACTCCTGGAGGGGAAGTTCCATGCTGGTTGAAAAGTCACAGTCTTATTCGCAGGGCTCCTGAGTGTCTCGGTGATGTGATGGTCCCAGCTCTGCCTGTCACCCTTCCTACTCTGCCATCGCCTAACCCCACATTCTTAACCAGATTTGAAATTGGGGTGCCTGAGGCAATAGGGATGGACCTGAGATTATCATACTAAGTGAAGTCAGTCAGAAAGAGAAAGACAAATCCCATATGCTACTTCTCGCCTGTGGAATCTAAACTGTGACACAGATGAAATTATCTATGGAACAGAAGCAGACTCACAGGCATAGAGAAGAGACTCGCGGTTGCCCAGGGGGAGGGGGGAGTGGAGGGGCGGACTGAGAGTCTGGGGCTAATAGGTGCAAACTGTTAGACTGGACAAACAGCAAGGTCCTACTGGACAGCACAGGGAACTTTAACCAATCTCCTGGGATAAACCATAATGGAAAAGAACATGAAGAAGAATGTCTGTATGTGTATAACTGAGTCACTTTGCTGCACAGCAGAAGTTAACACAACAGAGTAAATCAACTATACTGTACTTCAATAAAATATTTAAAAACAGAAATTGGGGTGCCTACAAAGACAATCAGAGCCTATAAGGGCAAAAGTATCAGCCTGTGATGTGCAGACCCCCTTGCCTTCTTCTACAGTCCATTTCCAAGGTTACTTTTTGAGACAGTCTAGACTTAGCTGTGCAACTGGTGAGCTACGTGTACTCCTAATCAAGTCATTTCCCTCATGTGGGCCACAACTAAGAATGGTTCTGAAATGAGAGGTGGGGATGGAGGCCTGGGCTAGAAGCCCCTCAGTATTATTGTTACCTGATTTTGTTAACAGATATCTGTTATCTGTTATCACAACACCCATCTTACAGCTCTAGCTGGCAACAGCATCCATCCTTACCGGTGACTGCAAGTCGGATGTTTAGTGAACACTGGAGCAGAATAATCAGCATTCGCATGCTTCCAAGTGTAGTTTCCGAAGTGTCTAACAGTGACTCAGATGAAAGAGAAACCATTCCCCTTAGTGACAGTAATGATGGTGTCCAGAAACCCAAACCCGGATTCACGCACTTGCAGGATAAGATGTGAATAGTGGTCTTTACAATCAGTTGCCTGAGCAAATCCTACAAAGACACCAAACACACTGAAAAAAACACATCTTTGGCCTCACTCCTTCAAACTCCTTCCTCTTCCAACCATGAAAAGTAAGCTCTTACTGTGAAGAGACGGAGCACTAGACTCTGTTAGCAGAGTACTTACAGAAGTTCAGCCGCCAAGACTTCCTAGTCATCCTTATGAAAGTCAACCTACAACTAATAGAGAACAGGGGAAATGACAATTTCTCCCGGGTCCAAATAAGCTTGACCTGGTTAGGTGGTGACAACTCAGTGCTGACCACTCTTAGCAAATGAGAGATTCCCTATGCTATGCTGGAAATGATCGTCAACCAACTGCCTCCTGGCATCCTCCACACCATGTGACCAGGGGTTGTTCAAAGGCACCCTTCCCATGGGACTTCCCTGGTCGTCTAGTGGTTAAGGGGCAACTAAGCCAATTCGACTCAACTGCTGAGCTATATGCACCACAACTGGAGAGAAGAAGGCTCAAGCACCACAACTAAGATCTCATGCAGTCATAAATAAACAAATATTTTTTAAAAAAAGCACCCTTGCCTAAATGTGCTATCAGATTTCAGCATAGGGATGGCAGTAGAGGGACCACAAACTATGAAAACCATTTAGACATTTATGGACAAAATAACCCTGATGCTTCCAATACCCCATGCGTGACTGTCCCAGAGAAAGTACCCTCAGTAATTTGCAATAAACTGACCTCCCAAAATAGAGAGTCTGTACCGGACAGCATGATTAGTCAGTCTGATTAGTCAGATACTCCAGTTTCAAGGAGACAGAATCTCAACCCAGAATCTTAGAGTGACTCAGTAGGACGCTTTGATATCATCAAGTAGAATCCTTACGCTTTCAAAACGCGTGCTTTTGAAACTTAATATCCTTTCAGAAAGAACCTGTCATAGTCATACAGCCAGCTGGGCCTTTTCTTTCTTTCTTCCTTTTTCTTTCTTTATGTAAAAATTGTTATTGAAGTATATATAGTTAGTTGACTAGCTAGGCCTTTTCATCCTCCACTTTAATTTCTTTGACCACTATGCCAAGTGATCCCCTCAATCTGCCAAGTACCTCTCATGCAGAAGAGGTTAGAAATAGCCCTGAAAAATATGTTTCAGTTAGAAGGTTTCATGAGTTTCAAGAGAATGCCAGAACCTTCCATTTTTCCTCAGGAAATACTGACTGATTACTAGACACATTGGCTTTCTCAGATATTCTTAAGCCAGGAGGATTTGAAATATAAAGATGACATTAAAGGGAAAAAAAAAAAAAACTTTCCTTCAACGCTACATTAACGTTTAAGCATTTTCCAGAAGGGTAGTTGGAAGAAACAGCTGTATTGAAATTGACGTCCATGAACTTCATATTTCAAATGTGCAGGCAAAGATGTCAGAACACAGGCTTTCCTGTGACTTCCGCAGTCTGCAGACAGCAAGCTCTGAAGCTAGAGGCACTGAAGCGGTGCACAGGGTGTAAGGCTCCCGCCTTCCCCACCCTCCCCAAACAAACAATCTATTTCTATCACTTCCAGATGGTTCTACCATGGCTATGTAAACACAGGGAGGAAAATTCACCAGAAATGATGCTAAAAATAAGAAGTCTGGACTTTCCTCAAACTTTTAGTACCTCCTGAAAAAGAACTGTAGTCCAGGCACTGGAAACAAGCGATTCCTTCCCTTCCGTTAATTTTAGTGTTACTTAATAGCACTTATTCTCTATTAATCAACACTTTTTTTTTTTTTTGCAAATAGAAGTTGTGAAATGAACAAAAACAAAAGTAAATCCTTCTGTGTTCACAGCAATCCTACATGATAATGAATAGCTGGAGCACCAGACTATACTGATGGAAAGTTATCTTTTAAGGGGAGTGTCATTATAGCAGTGATCACAAAGTTTCTGTAATTTATAAAATAACATCTTCGGAAAAACAAAATTAAAAGGCAAGAAATTCTCAAAGAGTGTATTCTCTTGTTTTTCCCTATATGCTTTCTTATAAATAAAATTCAGTTCTACCACGTTCCTGCCATCAGCAATGCCCATCCTGTGCAACCATGCAACCTCCTCGACTACATGGTCGCTGTCATGGAATGGTCTTTATCTTTTTCTAATCCAGAACGTAGCCCCAACCTCCAGTCTCTTTTAACTGTAACTGACAAGACTTTTACAAAATACAAAGACTACGTCTCTTCTTGCTTCAAATCTTTCATTGTCCACAAAACGAATGTAGAGCAGATTCAAAACGAATGCAGAGTCAGATCTATGACCTGACTCTGCCTACTGAGACAGACTTTCACTCTCCACTCTCTTCTTTCCCCCTCTCTTCCTGTCTTGGTAGTAAGGTCCTACCTTTTGTTTTGGCCACACCCCATGCCATGTGGGATCTTAGTTCCTTAACCAGGGATCAAACCCACACCTCCTGCAATGAAAGCATGGTGCCTTAGCCACCGGACTGTCAGGGAAGTCCCCAGATCTTACCCATTCTTTTAAGGTCAGATTAAAATTTAATACTTCTTGACCCCTACCCGCGGCCTCTGAAGGCTGAGTCTCTCAGTCCCTCTTCTGAGACCCTGCTGTCCCCAGACAGCATGGACTAGTTCTGTTATATCCATCTCTATCAGTGTCTCTCACAATAATGGTGCGCTCTTTGAAGGCAAAGAGTATGCGTTTTTCACCTCGTGCCCTCAGGACCCCAGCACAGGGCCTGGAATCTAGAAAGTGTGTGGTATCTATTAGATAAACTAAGAGAAGAATAAGTGAATGGGAAAAGAGATCAACTCTGGATTATCAGGAGGGTGAGAGGCGGTGATGCTGTCTCCCTCCCCCGACCCCCAACCCCTACCACCCAACAGAGCAACTCTGCCTTCCCCATCTGAGCTTCCATCTTTCCTGCAGCTCATAAGGTCCCGTTTGTCTGCTCTCTTGGCTGCTCCGCATCCCCAGGTTGACAGGGCAATCAGCCAGTTCTGAGTGTGATGGGATTAGGAAGGAGGAAAGGAAGGGTGGTAATTTCCTGAGTATTTTGTGAAGCTCTGTTCCGACACTTCTTACCAGTTCCTTGGCATTTCCATTCTAAGATGGCACCCTGAGCATGAGGTATAACCCCTCCCCTTCCTGCCCCAGATCATCTGAAATAATGAAAAGAGTTTAATAAGAATCCAGAATTGGGCAGGAAAAGGAGAGGTAGACTAGAAACTCTGGTAGGACAGGACTGAAGAAGGAAACCTCTGCCAAAATGGCTTCTCAAAGATGAAGGACATGGGCTTCCCTGGTGGTCCAGTGGTTAAGCATCAGCCCTGCAATGCAGGGGACACCGGTTCGACCCTCGGTCCAAGAAGATACCACATGCCCAGGGGCGACTAAGCCCGTGGCTCGCTGAAGCCCGGGAGCTGCAACTACTGAGCCCAAATGCCTAGAGCCTACACTCTGCAACAATGAGAAACCCACACACTACAACCAGAGTCCCCCTACTCATCACAACTAGAGAAAGCCCATGAGCAGCAATGAAGACCCAGCACAGTCAAATAAATTTTTAAAAAGATGAAGGACACGAGGGGAGTGGATACCAGGAGCAGGAGGGTGGCTCCTGGCACCCACCAGGGGGATGTTGGGCTCCTGCAAGAGAAACAGCTAAGCCAGTGCCAGGTCTCACCCCGTCCTTGAGCGATCAGGTCAGGAGTGGCTGTGGGTCTGAGAAATCCAGCAGAGTCCACAGGGCTGACAACACACAGGCAGATCAGAAACTCATGGGCCCAGGAGATCAGCCACCAGCACAGCCTCCCTGGTGGCTCCCCCAGCTCCAGCCCCACCTCACCTGAGAAGCACTGTCTGTAGCACATGTAGCCAGGTGGCATATCCCGCCTACTCCCTCATGAGCAGGGGGCAGTAAGATAGCATCTCTGATCAGGCTGACAGAGAATCTCACGGCCAAAAATGAGTGTTCCGCTAGACATCACCAAACATGCAAACACCAAGAAAGTCATTATAAACAAACTGAAGACCTTAGAGCACAGAGAAACAGAGCAGGCAACTCAGAACTTTAGAACCTGTATAATTTATGTTCCCTGAGAGGTTTAAGATGATACTATGCCTATGAAAAAAGAATTAACTGGATACCCTGAAGATAAAGTTGGATTGTTGCAATAAAAACTCAACAGCTAGGCCAAATAACAGAATGGGCACCATTGAAGAACAAATTTAAAAAGGAAAGTTGAGTTGAGGAATTCAGCTTAACAGGACAAAAAGATTTAAAGCATTAAAAAAATAATAATAAAGGAGGGCCTGGTTTGAATCCCTAGTCGGGAAACTAGATCGTATATGCTGCATCTCAGAGCTCACATGCCACAGCTAAAGACCCCACATGTCCCAATGAAAAGATCCTCATGCCACAACTAAGACCTGGAACGGCCAAATAAATTAATAAAAATATTTTTAAAAGTTAAGGAACACAGTACCAGATCCAGAAGTTCCAATACTCATGTACAAGGGATTCCACAAAGAGAAAACATAGAGCACAAAGAGAAATAAAAGAGAACACTGTCTCAGAATTTAAGGAACTCATGAGTCTTCAGATTAACCACACAATTAAGTACTAAGCAACATGAATGAAAGGAGATCTATGTCCTAGTAAAATTCCTAATTCTCCCACCGCCAAATCTCAAATGCTTCCAGAAGAAAATAAAAATGAAACAAAAATAGATTATCTTATAAAGGAGTAAGAATGAGATGGGCTTCAGGTTTTTTCCAGGCAACAATGAACGCCAGATGATAGACTGCCTTTGTCTATCCTACAACAGCCATGAGGTGGGAGCAACTCAGCCATCCAACAACAGAGGAACGGACAAACAAAATGCAGTCTCTACGTACAATGAAGTACTCAGCCTTAGAAAGGAACAAAATTCTGATAAATTATACAACACAGATGAATCTGAAAACATGCTAACTGAAATAAGCTGGACACAAATAGTTTGAGTCCACCTACAGTACCCTGAAGGGGCAAATTCACAGACAGAAAATTGACCAGAGGTAACCAGAAGTGGGGAAGAAGAGGTAATGAGTGCTATTATTTAATGCACACAGAGCTTCTATCTGGGGTAATCGCAAACTTTAAGGAATGGCTGTGTGATAATGTGAATGTGTGCTTGCATGCTCAATCGCTTCAGTCATGTCCAACTCTGTGACCCTGTGGACTGTAGCCCACCAAGCTCCTCTGTCCATGGGATTCTCCAAGCAAGAATGCTGGATGTGTTGCCATGCCCTCCTCCAGGGAATCTTCCCAACTCAAGGATCAAACACGCGTCTCCTGTGTTGCAGATGGATTCTTTACCACTGAGCCACTGGGGAAGCCTGAATGTATACTTAACGCTACGAAATTGTACAGAGAAAAATAATTAAAATGGTAAATTTTAACACAATGTATATTTCAATACAGTTTTTAAAGAGATAAGAAGTAGGTACCTTGAATAGACCAATTACTATTGAAGAGACTGAAAGGACAAGGATCTGGATTGAAAACAGGTGACACACCTAGATGGTTTCTGCAGGCAAGACCTGGGACTTCCCTCATGGTCCAGTGGTTAAGAATCTGCCTTGCAATGCAGGAGATGCAGGTTCGATCCCTGGTTGGAGAACTAAGATCTCACATGCCGAGGGGCAACTTACTGAAGCCCGAGCACTGCAAGAAAAGATCCTGTATGACGCAACTAAGACCAGATGCAGCCAAATAAAATAAATAAATATTTATAAAATAAATATATAAATAATATATTATATATAATAAAATAAAATAAATATATTTTTTTAAAAATCTGCCAGATCTGACAAAGGATTTGTATCCAGAACACACAGAGAATTCCTACAGATTAATAAGTAAGGGATAAGGTGGCTTAGACAGTAAAGAATCCGCCTGCAATGTGGGAGACCTGGGTTGGATCCCTGGGCTGGGAAGATCCCCTGAAGGAGGGCATGGCAACCCATTTCAGTATTCTTGCCTGGAGAACCCCATGGACAGAGGAGCCTGGCAGGCAAAAGTCCATGGGGTCACAAAGAGTCAGACACGACTGAGCGACTAAGCACAGCACACAAGTAACTCAACAGACAAACAACAGACAAACAGGCAAAGGATACATACTGGCATCTCACAGAGGTGAGAGAAAATGAAAAGAAAACTCATCTCACTAGTTGCCAGAGAAATGAAAATGAAAGGAATTAGGTACCATTTTTTATCCATCAGATAAATGAAAAGGAAAATTAACCAAATCAAGTGTTGTTGAAGATATGGAGAAATGGGTACTCACATACTGTTCAGATGGTCCTATAAATAAATTAAGCCACTTTGGAGGGCAAAGGAACAGCAGTTATTAAAATTCTAAATGCATGTGACCCAGAATTTATTGTAGAAAAATTGCAGATGTGTAAGAAGGAGTGTATTTTTCAAATCAGAAACAAACAGTCTAGTGATATGAAAATGGTTAAATAATCTGTGGTATGTTATACTACAGAACTCTATGCATCAATTAAAGAGAATGAGTTAGGTTTGTATACACTGATGTGGTAAAACCCTAAAATACACTCTTAAGTTAAAAACAAAAAGAAAGTTTCAGAATGAAGCATATGGTATGAGATCATTTATTTAAAAAAAAAAAAACAAAGTAAAATAAACCCACAATCTAAAACTAAAGATTTATTTAAATGCACAGAAAAAAAATCTACAGGATGAGAATTAAACTGATAATAGTAACTATCACTATGGGTAGCAGTGGGACATCAGGTATCGCTAAAGAGGACTTAAGTTTCATCTGTATATTGACTTGTTTTTTTAAATAAAGAAAATGAACATGTGTATTACTTATATAATTAACAATAAAGACACTTAGAAAAAAAAGAGGCCTGTACCCATTAGGTCTTATCAGAAGGCAGAGTTGAAAAGGATGGTTCCTGCTGAGTACAGGCCTCTTTGTTTCTTCTTTGTAGCAAAAAAAGGCTTGCTGCTGCTGCTGCTAAGTCGCTTCAGTCGTGTCCAACTCTGTGCGACCCCATAGACGGCAGCCCACCAGGCTCCCCTGTCCCTGGGATTCTCCAGGCAAGAATACTGGAGTGGGTTGCCATTTCCTTCTCCACTGCATGAAAGTGAAAAGTGAAAGTGAAGTCGCTCAGTCGTGTCCGACTCTTAGCGACCCCATGGACTGCAGCCCACCAGGCTCCTCCATCCATGGGATTTTCCAGGCAAGAGTACTGGAGTGGGGTGCCATTGCCTTCTCTGAAAAAAAGGCTTAGGATCCATCAATTGTGACTGTCTTGGTCTTAGTATCTTTCCTGTGCTACATTTAAAAGACAAGGCATTAAATTCCCCACTCTCTCTCTTTAAGCATCTGCCTTTCTTTCTATTGGCTCTAAATCTGGGGTCAAAACTCAACAGAATAGGAAGGAAAGAACAAATGTAAAGAGGTTAAGTCATCATTTTGTTACACCTGAAGTTCAAGGGCAGGCTGTATTTGCAAAGACTGCCATAGCAGTCTCTCCTCCCACGAGCTCTGTATACCAGTGTGACCTTGACACTCCTCCCATTGGGGGTGGGGGCGGCCATGTTCCTTCCTCTTGAATTCTGAAGGCCAGGTGACCATAGAAGTGACCTTATGTGACTTCTAAGACCTGGTTCTTAGAGCATCTTGAGGGTACTCATTTCTGGGCCCCAGCACCACCTCACCTAGGGGAAGCCCAAGCGGCTGGGAGGACCACCCGGCTGAGGTCCCAGCCAACGGCAAGCACCAATCTGCCAGCCATGAGAGTAAATCAGTGGATCCTCCAGCCCCTCCTGAAGCCATCCTGGCTGATGCTGCATGGAGCAGAGATGAGCTGTCCCTGCTGCACCAGGCAAGATTGCATGAGCGAAATGACTGTTGTTGTCAGACACTGAGTCCTGGACTGTATTGATTTTTTACAAGGAAACAGACAATGAGAAGGGTTTCCCTAAAAAATGGAGCCCTGGGCAGCTGAGAGATGTCAGCAGCCACTCCCGTGAGACAGGCCAGCAACTACCTGATACAGGGAGCTTTAGATAGCATGGTTAGGAGCTGGTAGGGTGGACATAGAGGGAACATCTACATCAGAGAAAGGCAGGTCAGGTGACCTCTGAGCCTCCTCCCACAGTGAGATGCCACATTGAACTTCCTGAGCTGGGTGCTTAAGCACCTCCTAGCACCATCTTTTCTTAAAAGGGAAGATCACTTTCTCCAGTGAGATTTTACCTTTCAGAAAGCTGCCGGATCTGTGGAATGCCCATATATTTGTGGAAGTGCTCCAGAACATTCATTACGCCCTGAAGAAGATTAGCAACTTCTCCGTACTGCCTTCGCCTGGTCATGGCTCTGCAAGGAAACAGGAAGTTGAAGGTTCTAGAAAAACACTAAGGACACAAGATACAGATATGGACCAACCTAGTCTGGACTCTAAAGGAGACAGCAACTCAACTTATAATAATAAGCATTCCTGAGCACTGAATATATATAGTCCTATGCACTGGAGGAGGGAAAAAAAAAACAGCACCAAGTTCAAATCCATAAAGGGACATGAGTAAGTCAGGGAGAGTGACAAGGACATTTAAGTAGTACCAAGTAGGACGAATGTAGCTCTAGACAGAAGTCCAAGTAGTGTGCTCTGGAGGTACAAGACTGTGTGAGTGATGAAGTCTCACTGGGTTGAGAGAGGGGAATCTGAGAAGACTATGAATTTGGGATTTGGGTTGGGTATTACAGAATAGCTGGCTTTTGACGGAGAACAGGGGCAAGCATGTTATTACTTGACAGTTATGGCATTTGAGCAAACCAAACACATCTTCCCAGGATACAACAAAGAGCATTTATATGCACTTACACATTAACTCAAATCTGTAGATTTTAAGCCAAGATTAAGCAACTCTGTGAATGTTTAGGTATGTTTAGTTTCCCTACTGCTACGGTTAATGAAGCTTAAATAAAAGAATGCTGATAAAATCAACAGTTATAGCAAGGAAGGAACAAACTATCAGATCTAAAGTTTTCATTAGGGTTGGGTTTTTTAATTAAATGTATAATTTATGACTTCCCTTATGAAGCACTTAAACAGACTGGATCAAGTTCAAGCCAAGGAGCTAGTGGCTACTGCTGCCTGGTCTGCTGGTTTGGTGGAAAGCACGGAGCACTGGGAGAAAGGGATGAGGACACTGCTCTTCCAGTCACTAGCCAGGGATCGCTGGAGCCCATGCGACATCAGGGAGAGACCAGGAAGAGCCTGCACCCGACTCCCCCAGACTTTGGATACTGTGTCTATATTCCTAGGAAGGTGCTCTTTCTCTGCCCACCCGTGAGATTATGCTGAGGTTGGGGAATTCTTAGCCTGGGAGAGACCACAGGAGCAAACAGGAAGGTCAGAATCTTGCTGGTGAAGGAGGCCTTTTGGGGCTGCTTCCTTGTGGTCAGTAACCAGCTCCTCCTTTTAATATTACTACTCATGTTCTCATGTACCATGCCCTACAGATGCTTTACAAGCCACACGGGAAGCTTCTGTCTTTGAACAAGTAGGTTGAAAAACAGTAAAGTGGGCTGGATGATCAATCAAGGATCTGTTTTCATTAGGCACCTTCAATGCCAGTGACACTCAGCCCAAGACCAGTAGGAAAACTTGCCGAGGCAGAGGTTGAGGTATGTGACTACACAGCCCCACGCCTCCTGTCAACCTCCAAGGCAGAGCTCTATCGCACGGAAATGACCCGTGTTCTAGCACCATTCTCCACAAGCGTTCCAGGTCCCCTTTAGTCTCCTCCAAGCCTCAGCTGTTTGTTAGATGTTAAGCACCTGAGGGCACAAAACAAAAGTGGTGTCTCAACATCTGAGACTGATTTGTAGGAAGTGAGGCAGAGTGGGGAGACGCTCCCAGCTGAGAAGCAAAGAAACCTGCGATGCCGTTTCCTGCGAGTCATTCATTTCCTGTGGACCGGGGGCAGACTGCCTGCGTGCTTACTCGAGGGAATCCACGCCACCCGCCAGCATGTGCAGGTGGTTCAGCGTTGTGATCGAGGTGGTCAGGTGGCGTTTGGCGTGATCTAACTGCTTAATGTCGCGGGTGATTTCCTTCACCTAAATAGTGCAAAACCACAGGAGAAAAGGGAGGATGGTTAAGATGGATGTCAACCCGTCTGGAAGTGGCCTCACAAGAAAACAATGCAAACAAAGTAAGGACAAACACACCTCAAGTCAGCCCTTGGAGAAAACACAGGTGTTCTCCCAATGCAGACCCAAAATAATTTCCAATCAGCCCGTTTACATTTAATTTGGCATTTCTTCAGCAGACTTTACCCGGGGCTACAAAATCCTCAGTTGTAAGAATGAAACGAACTTTATTCTTCACCCCAAATGGTGTGCTCCTAATAGTAACTAAGTGTGAAGCACATGGGGTCCAGGAGCTGAGGACAGGGGATCTCCTCCTGAACAAGGTCAGGAACGTACACTGCCACAAGGACATTACCTTCTGGCAACAGGGCGACTAGGTTTGGTACAAAATGAATAGTGTGAGTCGGCGAATTCTATTGAGATGTTCTTTATTCATGGAACTAGGGTTCATTGTCCAGTCTCCACAAAGAAAAATTTCTTCTCAAATTTCAAGAAGGCTAAAATGTAACCCATGCAAAGTAAGCTTAACATAGTATCATAAGAGGAGAGTCTTCAGGCAGACAGAAGGCAATTGAGGGAGTAAAATTCCTACAGTGCTGATGGTGGTGGTGGTGTAGGGGTAATCCAAGAGAAAGAAGCATTGTAGCTGGGAATGTTAGTACTGGGTTGGCCAAAAAGTTTATTCACTTTTTCATAAGATTGTTTAGAAAAATCCAAATGAAATTTTTGGCCAACATAATGTATTTCAGTCACTAGAAAAGTACATTCTATAGTGAGATGGGAACAATTCTCCAACTTTATTAACATCTAGGTGGACTTCTCCACTAAATCGTCTAAGTCCATGCTGACCAAGAAATTTTCTGAAGAGCAATTTGGTTTCCCAGGCTCTCTGACATCTGGAGCAAAGGCTAGCAGGCACAAACACTCTCCCATTAAAGACAGATCTCCCATTAAAAGTGAAAAAGCCCAGTGAGTTAAGATCATGTGACCTGAGTTTTTAGTTCGATCAACCTTGGTGAAGCTATAAAGTAAAGGTTCATGACCTGAATGCTCAGTTCCACACTCACAATCCTGCAAGGCTGACTGGATCTTAGCAGGAAAAGGTCTCTTTCCAGGGACTTGCCCCATCAAGTCTTCTCTCTATACGACCCACAGGCTACCAAAATGTCTCTATTTCTATTGCAGGCCCTGGGGGGTAAAAAACCTATCATGTGTTTACTAAGTAAGTAAGTTTGAGGGAAAAGAAGATCAAGAATAGATAGGATATAGGAGTGTGGCCCTATAATTGGATCACTCCCTTCCCACCAAAAAAAAAAAAAATCCCTGCCTCTCTTCCTGGGTTCCTTAGCTCTACTGCAAGTGTCAGGGGTCTTTAACTATGTTAAAAGTCAGCATCATCTGTGACGCTTCTCACCCCTGTGTCAGTAATCAGTCATTAAATCCTGAACATTCTTCCTTTGCCTCATCTCAAGAATCTGTCCCATTCTGCTCCTCCTCAGGCGCTTGCTGCTCCCAGTAGAGCAGGAGCCTAAGTGCTCAATGAATCCCCACAATCACATGACGTATGCATGACTATCACCTCCACCTCACAGTGAGGAAACAGAGGTACCAAGAGGGTAAATACCAATAACTTGTTTGAGGCCCACAGGGAGTCAGGAGAGAGGGTGGATCTGAAGGCAGGTGGTCTGATGTCAGAGGCTGTGCTGCTCACTGATGATATCAAACTGACCCCCCCATTACCACCACTGAAGCCAGGCCTGCCCCGCCCACGTTCCACATCCTGCCCAACCCTGCCGAATGGGCACTGACGAGAAGTGCAGGATCCTTGGGAATGTGACCTCAGGTCTGTTCCCAAGTGGATTATAATAAGACGTAGGGAGAGAAGTTTGCGAGGGTTTAGGAGTCTGTGTTGGAGAAGGTAATGGCAACCCACTCCAGTATTCTTGCCTGGAAAATCCCATGGACGGAGGAGCCTGGTGGGCTGCAGTCCATGGGGTCGCTAAGAGGCGGACACGACTGAGCAACTTCACTTTCACTTTTCACTTTCATGTATTGGGGAAGGAAATGGCAACCCACGCCAGTATTCTTGCCTGGAGAATCCCAGGGATGGGGGAGCCTGGTGGGCTGCCATCTATGGGGTCGCACAGAGTCGGACACAACTAAAGTGACTTAGCAGCAGCAGCAGAAGCAATCTGTGTGACCAAAATGAGTAGGAGGGAGAAGATGACAGTAATAATGGCTTTCATTCATTAAGCAACTAACACAGCCCAGTACTATGCTCTGTGCTCCTCTGACAAATTCCTTTAGAGGTAGTTATTCTTCCTATTTAGAGTGGAAAAAACTGGTGGGCCCCTCGGTCGGCAGATGAACATATCCCTGGAGGGCACCACTGGTAGAGGGAGACCTTAAACCCCTCAGGCTGTCTCACCAGTGGGATGCAGCCCACCCCCCAGACCCAGGTCCAGTTTTCAAGTGGTATCACATGTCGTACATCTGAACTGAGAAATGGGTGATGCAAACAAATGTCAGAGAAATCCAAAATGACTAGGAAACTCTTTTGGGGAAGGAGAAGAAAAGAACTTTCCCTCTTAAAGAGAGGGCTGCAGATGCCGGGCAGCAGAGAGGGTGAGTCACTATGTGTCTCGTGGCTCCTCCCGAATGGGTGTGGTGTGTCCTCCCAGGGCTGGAGTTGGAGACGTTGGGTGTGGTTGGTGGCAAGGGGGAAGAACAAGTCTATTAACCAGTACACGACTGGATGACAAGTCAACCTCCTCTGCTGGTACAAGAATGTCAGGAGGAAACCTCAACTCACCATTTGCTCTGATTTTTCTGCTTTGTCTTTGATATCTTTGATTTTTCCAAAAAGCTGCTGTATGGCTTTCTGGGCCTCTTCAAGCGCCTAGAATGAGAGGAATAAATGAAACACAAAGCAGCACTAGCCCCTACACTGTGATCAAGTGCAGCCTCAGAGGAAAACGCCTAAAGCTCTCTCGCTTCGTTGCACTTGTGTCGACGATTTCACCTGAGCAGCAGAGACAAACGGAGTCCAGCATGTGGATACAGGCAGATAAACATTCTGGAGAAGGCGATGGCACCCCACTCCAGTACTCTTGCCTGGAAAATCCCATAGACGGAGGAGCCTGGTGGGCTGCAGTCCATGGGGTCGCTAAGAGTCGGACACGACTGAGTGACTTCACTTTCACTTTTCACTTTCATGCATTGGAGAAGGAAATGGGAACCCACTCCAGTGTTCTTGCCTGGAGAATCCCAGGGACACCGGAGCCTGGTGGGCTGCCGTCCATGGGGTCACACAGAGTCGGACACGACTGAAGTGACTTAGCAGCAGCAGCAGCAGAACAACATTCAGGGTTCTTGCCAAGTTGAATCATAAAGTTTCAATTTAAAAACTAAACTATTTCCCTCCATCTCAGTGAACACTACACATACTGATGACAACAAATAAATAGGAATGCACATCTGCGTGTGTGCATGTGCACACATATACAGCAACCTTCAAAAGCCTGCAGAGACACAGAGGTGGCTCTAAGTTGAGGGCTGGAGATGCTCCAGATTTTGGAAGTTCCAGAAGATGGAGCCTTCAAAAAAAAAAAAAAAAAAAAAATCACAGCTGTGCATGGGGACTCCAGAACTGTGGCCAACCTTAAAGACATTTTTAGATACTCCACTTAAAAATCAAAGAACTTACAAAGGGACACAGAAAGCTAATGGTGAGCCAAATGTTTCCACTGAAATAAAACCCGATGAAGATGACACCCATGAAAAGCATTACAACCCACAGCTGTAATTGTGCGAGTCTGAGAAGGAACATCTGCGAAGTGGAGAAGGTGCTCAGTTGCACACTAGTAGAACACACATACCAGTGCGGGAGGCAGTGGCCTGAAGAACTCAAGCTTTATTTCATCAAACGCAGTTCATTTATTTTGGATTTAAGCGTGGCCTGTCTTAACCGGGCCTCCTGAGCCCTTTAAAATGTAATAAGTCTGTGTGTGGCCATCTGTGCCTGCATGGAACAAACAGCCAGCCTCCCAGAGAAGAACACCCTGACCGAGGAAAGAGGACAGCAAAGCTGTGGTGTAGGCAGAAGACAAAAGCCCTGACAGATTTGAACCTTCGCCTTCAGCAGAAGCCAGAGGTAGAGCTGCCTCTGGACTACAAACTAACACATTTTCCTTTCTGCTGAAAAACATCCTCAAAAAGCAAACTTAAGGTGGCTTCCTGGGCAGGTAATTCCTCCCTGGCTGGAAGGAGGGACTCTGTCTCCCCATCCTTCCCTGGCTTCCGAGAGGCTGCTTGTTCCGATGCTGGGACTACTTCCTCCTTCTGGAATATCTCACCTAGCGTGGCTCAGCCCTGATAGAGGTCTCTCCTGACTTTCTTCCACCTCTGGGATCGGCAGGGGTTTCAGGCTGGGGACAAGGAATGCTGAACTGCCAAGTGAGACTGTGTCTCAGCTTCCTTTGCCTGTTTGTTGCCAAGACTGAGGTGATGCTATTTGAATAAACAGCTGTTCATACCACCTCCCAGGGCAGGCAGAGTGTGCATCTGCTCTGCTGGATAGCTGAACTTGTATTTACCAAGGCTGGGGAGGCAAAGGAGCTTTTATACTGGTCATGTCTGCCGTCTGGACTAAGGTATTTCAATCATCAGACGGTTTGGTCTCAGAACAACAATTGGCATTGGTATCTGTAATTTGGGAAATGTTACCTGAAGAGGAGTAACCAGTCCAAATGGGTGATGGAATGGAACTGGGTCTCCCTGAGCAGCCCCTCAACCCCATTCCCTTCTGAAAGGACGCCTCATTCAGCAACTGTGTCCTCTCTGCTTCCCACCATCCTGCCTTCCTCACTCCCAGATTCAGCACCCCGAAAACAGTTGTGGAGCAGTGACAGATCCCACCACGTTCCAGCCAGAAGGCAGGTGTCTGAGGCCTCCCTGTGCTGTCACATACCAGCTGGACAACGTCTCTGGGGATCAGTTTCCTCATCTGCAAAGTGGTGACAATGCAACCTACTTCCAGTGTTGTTGGGGGGATTCAATGACATAATAGGTGTAAAAAACTGCACAGATACTAACTAGGTCTATTTCCAGGGCTTATGACCAGCCTGGGCAAATGTATGTTTGCACCTACGGATAGATACATACATTCACACATACACACTATTCTTCCCTCTCACTCACCACCTCTAGGCCTGCCCACTGTTAAATACTTCCTATCCTCAGTCACGGCCCCAGTGAATCCATGCCCATCTACTGCACCTTGCCACCCCTCCTAGGAATTCTCTTCTTTATTTCTAATATTTACTTCCTCATAACCAGGATACCACCCCACTCCAGTACTCTTGCCTGGAAAATCTCATGGACGGAGGAGCCTGGTGGGCTGCAGCCCATGGGGTCGCTAAGAGTCGGACACGACTGAGCGACTTCCCTTTCACTTTTCACTTTCATGCAGTGGAGAAGGAAATGGCAACCCACTCCAGTGTTCTTGCCTGGAGAATCCCAGGGATGGGGGAGCCTGGTGGGCTGCCGTCTATGGGGTCACACAGAGTCGGACACGACTTAGCAGCAGCAACCAGGATACAAGATTCTGCTGAGCACTGCTGACTACCATACTAACCAACATTAGAGTTCCTAAGATGATGACAAACCAAAATCAAGTTCTAACAAAATTAAAATGTGAAAAAGTAATAAATGATCTGTTTTTGTGCCAGTGCCATACTATTTTGATTGCTGTTGCTTTGTAGTATAGTCTGAAGTCACAGAGCCTGATTCCTTCAACTTCATCTTTCTTTCTCAAGATTGCTTTGGCTATTCGGGTCTTTTGTGTTTCCATATGAGAAAATTCATGTAAGATTAGGACAGAAGACTGCCACCAAAATGAACACCAGGGAATTCACTGATGACCTTGACAGGAACGGTTTCAGTGGAGTCAAGGGAACAGGAGTGGACAGTGGTGTGACAAAGTGGAGGCGGTGTGTATGAGAGCAGGGACCAGCAAATGACACCTCAGGGCAAAATCTAGTCTGCCACACCTGTTTTTGTAAACAGTGTTGGCTTGGATCATTCTAATCCCTTTCATTTAGGTTTTACCTGTGGCTACTTGTACCACACAATAGCATGGATGGGTTTTTGTCAGAGACCAGATGATATATAAAATCTAAAACATTCACTACCTGGTCCTTAACAGAAAAAGCTTGCTGACTCCTGGTTTAACTATTTTTTTCATAAAGCTTTTGATATGAGAAGATAAGAAAGAAAACGAGAAGAGGAGAAATTGATAGGGAAGTAGATGGGAGAGTGGGTAACGGGACAATCACAGAAGAGAAGGACCGTCTGAGTGTAATTACCAATAGCTCCTTCTCACTATCCAAAATGACTCTGGTAACAAAGCATCACCTCAACTAAGGGCTTCCCTGGTGTTCAGATGGTAAAGAATCTTCCTGCAATGGAGGAGACCTGGGTTCGATCCCTGGGTTGGGAAAATCCCCTGGAGAAGAGAATAGCTACCCACTCCAGTATTCTTGCCTGGAGAATCCCATGGACAGATAGGCCTGGCAGGCTATAGTCCATGGGGTTGCAAAGAGCTGGACACAACTGAACAAATAACTTTCACTGTTTTCACCTCTACTACAGCATCTAACCAAAGCTGGAGCATAGTTAGAACTTGACAAATATTTGCCAACAGGCTTCCCTGGTGGCTCAGACGGTAAAGCATCTGTCCACAATGTGGGAGACCCGGGTTTGATCCCTGGGTTGGGAAGATCCCCTGGAGAAGGAAATGGCAATACAGTACTATTGCCTGGAAAATCCCACGGACAGAGGAGCCTGGTAGGCTACAGTCCATGGGGTCACAAAGAGTCGGACACGACTGAGCGACTTCACTATAAATCCCGTGGGGTACTTCTCAGAAGAGCGGCAGTGCTGAGTTACTGCTCTGGATGAGCACAGCCCTCCCTAACTCCAGGCACCACTGTAAGCAATGGTTCAAAACCACAGCATCCCACTTTCTGTAACTGTTATCTATTTGGCTAATGTAAAGTCTAAGGCCCCCAATGCTGCCAGAAGTGAGTAAATTCTCAACCTACTGGACCTTCTAAAAAAATGTTTGGCCATTGTGTGAGAAAGCACTGCAGAGGCCCCTGCTGGCAAGTTCCCATCAAAAAAGGCTTACTTTTTGTAGCACAGCATCCAATTGCACAGAATTGTGCATCCAGTTCTGTGATCTTGTTGGTCACATCATGGTCTAAGGATGCGCTGATGGGATTAAAGCCTAAGTGTTCTCCACCCAAATCCCCTAAGACACATGGCATTCAGTGAAAGGAAAGGCAAGAAGGGCCACATCCTATGCTTCGATCTGAGGTCTGGAGAAGTTTCCACAGTCCTTTCTCAGAGAAAGGGTTCCTGTCTCTCTTTCTCTCTTCTTCTCCATCTGGCATCCTACCAGAACTGTCTCTGCTTAAGGTACCACTTTTTCAGCAAAGAAGTAAGACTCACACCATCTTACATTTCACACTCTTAAAGAAAGATAAACTGTCTGCCAGATTTTTTTTTTTGTTTTCACGCTGGAATACTTTTGCTTGTTATAACAATGTACTGAAGTTGAGGAAATTTAATATAATTCATTTTCCAGAGTCCAAAAGGTTCTTCTGAAGTATTCACTCCATCAAGCAAGTCCATTCTCAACACCTACCCTAATATTTGATATCTAATAATCAATCACCCTGGAGGAGGAGTGTTTTGTAGTTGGAAATATCCTAGGACCTACAGAAGGTCAAGACTTTACTTTTAAATGACCCTAAAATGTTTTTATACCTAGCTAATGAGAAAACGTGCTGAAAGAATGATTCTGGCACTGCCCCTAGACACTCATTAAAATAAAATGTGGCTTACTTTTCCATTCCAGGCCGTTTGTGGATTAAAAACAGAACTAATCACCAAAAATGTCTGCTTTCAATCCACCCTTAGCGGAGTTTCTGAATTAAGCACTGGAGCGTGGCTGCAGCCTGCATCCGAGGATGCTATTAGGAAGCAGTGACTGTGGCCGTCCTCTTTACTGACTGAGACTCTGCAAATGGGAGATTCAAGGCATCCCACTGAGCTGGCCTAGAAGACTCAGCAGAATCAGTTATGCTATCCCTGTATTTTTGTGCATTATTGACTGTAACCATTATTCTTAATTTTCCTTGCCTCCATGACCTTGCTAGGTCATGGGCATGGAAGATAAGCAGTGTGGAACCTGGCACAGACCTCAGTGATTCCTTCTTTTTTCACCTCCTTCCCCCCGCACCCCGCTCCTCCCCCCAGCACTGTTGTCTGCCACCTGTGTAGACGGAGAGGACCTGAGCCAATGAAAATGCTTAGAGAAATTAACCTCCCCTCTGGCTCCTAGATGCATCTAATTTCACTCTGAGAGAAGTATACTGCCTTTATCCTGTGAGTCCATGGGCAGCCTTTCAGAGATTGAAAACTGAGATCCCATTTGCTGCCACCACAGGAAGGAGGAAGAGGCTGCTCATTTTCAGAACTGATATGGCTTTAAGTTCTCTGAAAAAAAAGTAAGGGGCTAATGTTCAAGGGACTGGAAAGAAAATGATATTTTCCCACTTACTCTCCTATCATTTCTGTTGTTCAACTTTCCGTCTATCAGTTCCCTTCCTATTGTTTGGAAAGGCCATGCACAGTATTAGTAAAAAGCAGGGGGTTCTTGAACCAGCAGACAGGGATTCAAATGCCAGTCTTGCCACTTACTGCATGATTTCTGTCCAGCCACTCAACCTCAGCATCAAAGAGGCACAGACTCATCATCCCTAGAACAAGGACAATAGTCCCAACCCAAAGACTTGTCAGGAAGGAAAACAGGGCTTAGCAGTGAACACCTTGGGTACTGTTTACTCAGTACATTGCCTTCCTCCTGGGAGTTTTCCTCTATGTTCTAACAGAGTTGGCTGTCCCAGAGGCAGACCAGGACCAAGCTGGGCCACTTGGAACTTTTCTGTGATTTTCCACAATGAATTGGGAAACAAAGTTCATCTCTTTCTGGTGAAGGCAGCCCCAGGATGTGAAATTAGGGTAGATGGTAGCTGGTCTCCAGGTCGAGACGATGAAGCTGACACCTGGAGAGACAGACCCAGAAAGATCCAGGGCCATATTCCAGGGCCACCTTCCGTTGTTTGATAAGCCTGGCAGCAACACTATTCTTTCACAGGCTACTCAAAACGACACAGTTAGCCTTCCAGGGACTCCCCTGGTGGTCCAGGGGCTAGGACTCCACAATCCCTGTGCAGGGACCCTGGGTTTGATCCCTGGTCAGGGAAGTAGATCCCACATGCCACAACTAAGACCAGGAGCCAGCCAAATAAATAAATAAATAGAGCCTTCCAGGCGATCCTTTCGCCTAAGCCAGTCTGAACTGGACTTTGTCTTTTGTCACCCAGAGAGTCCTGATGGAAGACTCAGTTCATCAGTGGGGCTCACTAATGGTAATTATTATTATTCCCTGGTTTCCCAGATGGAGTGTGACATTTCAGATGAGACTATCCCTCTAAGAACAAAGGCTGATGACCCATATTTTAGAGCTTTGCAAGTAGGCTGGTTAAGTCCAACATCTGCAGGGCACACAGAAGGGCGGCTCAAGGATCTGGGAATGATCTCGCCAAATCATGTTGCAAATGAGCCATTCTCCAGGGGAAGAAAACTTCAATCTCTTGCTCACCCCGTCAATAAAAAGTGAGTGTCTATTGCCTATACTAAAGCTAGATACTGAGAGAAAAAGATTGCTAGATGGGGGACGTATCTTTAAAGAGCTTGTGAGGGATACACAAGAAATATCAATAGAAGTAACTAGAAGATGAGATCAATAGAAAGAGGTATAAATGCCAGAATCATTTGGAAAGCAAGGGATTCCACGAAAACATTGCAAAGGGCGACCATATCTGATGAGGCCTAAACCGGGGCACCCTGGACATCCACTAAAGGCAGACATCTAGGGGTGAGTATGGAATGGCTCTTCTTTTGACACTGTTGGCTGGCCTGGCACCACTGAGAACTGTTGCTATGGAAACAAAGCATCCCTAGCTGAAGGAGAGGTGCTTTAAAAAAGTCTCAGCAATAAAAACAAGGCAGCCTGTGCCCCAAGATCTAGCCAAACAGGAGCAGAAGCTCCAGGAATCTCACTGCCGTGGATGGCTGCATGTGCACAGCATCACGATCCTCTGAGGCCTTGAACACACCAGGTACCTTCCAGGTCCAGCAGCCCCGGTCAAATGCCAGATGGGCACCCATCAGTGGCGAAGCACTAGATGCTAATACAAATTCTTCCACAGCCCATTCAGAAACCCTGGGTATAAAGAGGCTTTATTCAAAGCACAGATTTCTTTCCAAGTTTGGGAACCAAAAGAATGTAAAGGGCAAAAGGAGTAATTTTCACCTTATTTGTTAAAAGGCTCTGTTCCACCTAAGTTACTTTAATTTATGATTTCTGCAAACCACATCCCCAAAGATGTGAACCAAAGGGTTCATTTTTATTGTGTTTAGGAAACAAGCCAGAAGTTAAAGTCCTAAGACGGGGCTGGGACACAAACTCAGCAGTACCCAAACAAGACTAAACATTTACATTTTACAATTCTGCGTATATCTGTTATCGCCCGTAACTTAAATTCTGTTTGCCCTGAAATAGTGGGGTGGGGGGAATGTACTCAAGCACAGCTTCCTTTGATGAAATGTAACCCCTGAGGATGAGCACATTTAAAGCAGCAACTCCAAATGCAGCTGGAGAAGGAAAAGTTCAAACAAGAGTCTCAGCTGCTTTTGCTGAATAAAAGGTACAGAAATTCAATACTTTAGAAGATGGGGCATATTTAAAAGAACAATCTGCTCAGGTTTAACAAAGGACTACTTCCTGCTAGGACTTCCCAGTTGCTAAGTTAAATTCAAATCCTCCATATTTTACCATCACATCCAACTGCAGTCACTGAGTAACAAATGCTCATCTATACTATGGTCTTCATTCAGGGTTGCCTTCTGGATGTTCCTTCAGCTGATTTTTTTTTATAGCTCCCTTCTTCCCAGGTGGCTCAGATGGTAAAGAATCTGCCTGCAACACAGGAGTCCCAGGTTCAATCCCTGGGTTGGGAAGATCTCCAGAGAAAGGCATGGCAACCCATTCCAGTGTTCTTGTCTGGAGAACCCCATGGACAGAGGAGCCTGGTGGGCTATAGTCCATGGGGTTGCAAAGAGTCAGACACGACCTAACGACTAACACTTCCACACTTTCTGTACCAAAGCCCTTTAGGCTACGCTCCCCTCCTACCACCACAACTGCAGGCTTCATCTGGAAGACTGTCTCTCCCTGTTCCACTTCCCTCAGGATTGGCTCCCCTGTGCTCAGGACCACAGGTAAGCAGTCAATACTCAGTTCTCCCTTCCTGCCTGCCTGGAGCTCTTCTCCTAGTCCAGCTTTTTCATGCTGAGAGGGGCCCAGATGGTTAACGAGGCCACAGTCAAGGTCACTGTCTGGACTCCCCTGTGAACCAGTTAACTTTTCAGGTTCCACAGTGGAGAAAAAGTGGTTCCCGAATCTGCTTTTTAAATTTGTCACTGTTTAAAAAAAGAGAATTTGGTACACACCGGTATGTGTGTACCTATCCAGAAGATCTGGACACTGGGACTTCCCTGGTGGTCCAGTGGTTAAGAACCTGCTTTCCAATGCAAGGGATATGGGTTCCATCTCTGGCTGGGGAACTAAGACCCCACATGCTGTGGGCAACTAAGCCCCTGTGGCACAACTGCTGAGGCTGCATGCCACAACTAGAGAAGCCCACATGCTACAGCGAAGACTTGGCACAGCCAAAAAAAGAAACTCTGAATCCCTTGTTATTAATAGCTCACCCAGTGTGCTTTGGGGCAAGTCATAACACAGATGTGAGCCTGTTCCCGCACCTGTAAAACAGGGAGAGTAAAATCTAGGTGGCCTAATGCACATCTTCGTGAGGATGAAGTAATTGATGCAACATTTTGCAGAATGTAAGAGAAACATGTTTATTTGTTTTGGGGAGGGTTTTTTTGGCCATGTGGCTTGTGGGATCTTAGTTCCCTGACCAGGGATCAAACCTGGGCCCTGGCTGTGAAAGCGCCGAGTCCTGACTACTGGACTGCCACAGGGAATTCCTCAAAATAAACAAGGTTATCTTGTAATAAAACATTAGCATTGCAGATTAAGACAAAAAAGTAAAAACATACCTTCTGTCTAAGCAACTCAAAATGTGCCTTCACTTATAGTGAATCAATTGTGAATGACACATTAGGCCTCCAGTCTTCCTTCTAGAGATCTGAATAACCACAGGGCTGACAAGTGTACTCAAACTGGACCACAAGATGCTAACTGAGAAACCCAAATCTCCAAATATCAGTATCTCCAAGTATTCAATGAAAAAGAAAGTGTAGCACCTGGCCTAGCATAAGTGATATTATCATGTGAATAACAGTTGGCTATCTATCCCTACTGCTGTCACGTGACTAAGAACAAGAAAATTCAGAAGTGTGACAAGAAGACAAGGGTCACTAACTAGATCAGAGATGGAATAAAGACTCCCTCAATTTACCTCTTCTGTTTTATAAAAGATGGCATTTGGACCATCAGATTTACCTGTCAGTAAGTATATCTCTAGAGCAAACACCCTCCTCTGGTCAGGGGCTGTTATGAGAGTGACACTTATGTAGATTGCCCAACATGCAAATTCTAGGCGTCATATAACACAGAGGTGAACATGGCATCTGCTCAGAGGGTCCACAATATTACATGGAAACAAAACCCAGAAATGCTGGCATGTGATCCAATGCTATATGAATTTTAGAGCTTTGATTTAGACAACTACAGAACACCAAACCAAAACAGACTAAAAAGGCATTACCTCTGGTTTTGCAAAACTAATCTCCTTCCAGAGACCTCGGAGTCCAAACTAGAGCAAAGGCGATTTTATAGCTATGTTACAGACTCCTGAAAACAGGGATTTATGAATGGAAATGTTGACAGAACCACCAAAGAACCAAATTCATGCTGCTCTAAATTCTGTATTTCCATGGATGAAAGAGGGGAGAGGGAAAAAGGAGGTCAAGTTCTTACATGAAGTAACAGAGTTTCAAATTCCCATTCATTGTTCAAACACACCTGGATGACTTCTGTCAGGGATCTAAAACCCAGAAATCTTCACCCTGTCAGCAGTTACACTACGATTTTTCTAATGGGTAAACAGACTAAGGATGGAATTTTCCTTCCATCACTAACAGCTAGCAGTCAAAAGTAAGAGTAACCTGGCCAGAGCAGCTACGGTTGTGATGAATGACATTTTCCTCCTTAGATGTGGAGACTCTAGTTTAAACCTGTGACTGCCCTTAACATGGAAACAAGCAGATGGCAAAAGCTATGCTTGACCTTCTTTCTTGGCTCCTGAAGAGTGCCAATTTACATGGAGATGGCTCAGAAAAATAATAAGCTTCAGTGTTCCTTCTTGGCAATACTATTTTCCTAAAACCATTTTCAATAACCGTGTTGCACACAAGTGGGACTTGATGTATTTCTAAGGTCAGGAAGGAAATAGTCCAACTGCTGGACATGCTAACTAAAAGACATCATCCTGGCAGTTTTGTTTTGAAGAGGGCAGCAACATTATTGTTAGGTACTGAACACAAACACTTAAGCCTATAACTAATCTGAAGCACACTGTCCATATGTGTTAAATGAAAACAAAACAGGACCATATGCTTGTCAAGAGGAAACATATATTATTAAAGTCCAGAACAATATGGGAAAAATGTTTCCAAAGAGATTAAATATTGAAATGATTAAAAAGTGACCATGTGATCCAGCCATTCCACACCTGGGTATGTACTGTAAGGAAATGAAAGCAGGGACTCAAAGAGATATTTGTATGTCAGTGCTCATTATGGCACTGGGCCAGGGACACATGAGTGGGTAAACAAAACGTGACATGTATATGCGGTGGAATATTATTCGGTTGTGAAAAAGGAATGAAGTTTTTGAACAGGAATGGGAATCCAAGATAATCATGCCAGAATTCAACAAAAAAGGACAAAACACCATGATCCAGTAGGTATTTAAGGAGGGTTAAATACTTAAAACAACACTAAGCTAATCACCAAATGGAAAAACCATATGCTCACATCTGAAGAAGATGCAAAGGGGGCTTGGGTTCAACCCCTGGTCAGGGAACTGGATCCCACGTGCACAACTGAGAGTTCCCACGCCGCAACTAAAGACGCTGTGTGCCACAACTACAACCGGGAACAACCAGATAAGCATATAAATATTTAAAAAGAAGAAGAAGGGAATGCATATAATAAAATTCAACATCTCTTTTTCTGGCAAACAGGGTTAGTGAACCAAGGTCATGAGGATATGTCCTTCACACAAAATTTGGAAACGAGAGACGGACACATTCAGCATCACCTCTAGAGAAGGACCTTTGTTTTGTTCACTGTATTATCCCCAGGCCCTGGAACAGAGCCCACCATGGAGAAAGCACTAACTTTCTGTATAAGTGAATGAACAAGTATATGAACACTCACTGTCACTAAAATCAAGAGCAAACTGCCTCTCATTCCTACTTAATGAACACTGAAATACTATTAACAGCATTTCTAAAAATGTTTAAATCTCAGGATCTCTTTATACTCCTATCGAGTATATTACTGAGGATCCCAAAGAGATTTTGTTTATGTGGGTTACAGCTATGGATATATACCATACTGGAAACTAAAACTGAGAAATTTAAAAAACATTTATTAATCCATTAATAAAAATACTAAACCCATTACATGTTAATATAAATAACATGCTTTTAAGAAAAATAACTATTTCTTCCAAACAAATTTGAGAGGGTGGCACTATTTCATACCTCTGCAAACATCTTTGGTATACATTTTAACAGACACCAGTTGGACTCTCATATATGCTTCTGGATTGAATCTGTTGTGATGTGTTGTTTTAGTTGAAAAATATGATAAAAATCTGGCTTCACACAGATTGGCAGTTAAAAAAGAAAGCAATATTTTAATATCCTTTTCAGTGGATAATCGTTTTTCAAACTACAGCAAAACTTGAAAAGCTGTAGATTCTTTTTTTAAACTGAAGTATAGCTGATTTACAATATTATATTAATTTCAAGCCTCTATAACTGACTCAGAAATTTTATAGATTGTACTCCACAAAACATTGGTTATATTCCATGAGCTGTACACTATCCTTATAGCTTACTTGTTTTACACAAACTAGTTTGTTCTTCTTAATTCCTTATTCCTGTTTTGACCCTGGGAAGATCCCCTGGAAGAGGGCATGGCAACCCATGGCAAACCATGGCAACTTCAGTATTCTTGCCTGGAGAATCCCATGGACAGAAGAACCTGGCAGCCTACAGTCCATGCGGTAGCAAAGAGTCGGACACAACTGAAGCGACTTAGCACGCACACATTTCTTTCCCTTCCCTTTCTCTTTCCCCACTGTATCTGTGGGGAGATACGGTAACCACTATATCTGTAGGTATGTTTCTGTTTTGTTATATTCATTTATTTTTTAGACTCCACATATAAGTGATAACATGTACTACTTGTCTTTCTCTGTCTTATTTCACTAAATATAGTATCCTCTGGGTCTACCCATGTTGTTGCAAATGGCAAATTTGTTGTTCTCTTTTTCATGGCTGAGTAGTATTCCGTGTGTGTGTGTGTGTGTGTGTGTGTGTGTGTGTGTGTGTGTATTTCACATCTTCTTTATCCACTCATCTATGGATCAATATCTTAGGTAGCTTCCATATCTTGGCTATGTAAATAATACCGTGAACACTGAGGGACATGTTATCTTTTTCAAAGTGTTCTCTTTGGATATATTGCTGGTTTTGTAGGGTAAATCTAAGTTTTTTGAGGAAAAGTGGTAGATTCTTAAAGACTGATTGCAGTGTGGAATCTGAAATCTTATTACTGAACTTCTGATACTAAACTACATTAAAAGCCACTGGTCAGTTGTGTTTTTGCCAGGATGCAGAAAGCTGGAAAGAGTGTTGCTCTTAAATTAACAATGAGAAAAAGAATAAAGCAAAATCAAAACTTCTCTGAACCCAGCAGAGAACTGAAGGCAAAAGTCTCCTGAAATCAAGAAGAGATGGGGACATCCCAGTGGCTAAGAATCCAGGCTCCCAATGCAGGGGGCCTGGGTTTGATCCATGGTCAGGAAGTAGAGCCCACATGCTGCGACTAAAGATCTTGCATGCCCCAATGAAGACAGAAGATCTCTTGTGCTGCAACTAAGATCTGGAGCAGCCACATAAATAAATTAAAAAAAAAGAAGTTTCTTCCAATTAAAGCTGTACAAAACTGGAACAAATGGTCCTGTGGAATAACAAAATAGTGAGCTGCCCATCACTGCAAGTATCCAAGCAGAAGCAGGATAATGAAATGTCAGAGATGTCATAGAAAGGATTCCTGAACTGAGTGGGAGGTGGTTCTACAATGATCTTATATGCTTCTTCCAAATCAAAGTTTGAGTGAGCAGAGCTGAAGATGGCAATAATTTTCCTCCCCTCCAAAACCTTAGTCTTGCTTTGGTGCAATAGTTACATTATAGACAAGCTCCACACAAGAGACTGAAGGAAGTCCTGGGACTGACCCTCTCTTGGTGATTCTCAGTGAGCTGACTAGGAACTGATCAAGGTCTGGCCACTCTTGAAATTTCACATGCAAACTTTTTCTTCTTCTAACCCACTCCTCTAGTCACCTCTCTTTCTACCTCTGTTCAAGCTGTCCATTTCAACGCTTGGGAAGCTGTGGAAGTTAAGTTTCAAAGCGTATCGGCTCACGTGCTTACTGTATTGACTCATCTCATCCACAAAGTTTCAAACATGTGGGTATTTAATTAAAGCTTTTGCCTGATGATTTCAACAGATAAAAACTGGGAGAATTCTGAGCTGTATTAGCTTCGTAAGAGCACATTCTGATTAGAAAAGGTCATGGACTAGACCACTTCAAGTCCGCCCACCTAGGAGGTGGTCGACATGGAAGGCTCTCCAACACGCGCAGCAAAGTGCTAACCAGGAGGTGGGCGTTTCAGAAACGTCAGGAAACCAAAGAAACTGCCTCACTGTGTCTTCAGTTTCTAAATCGCTTCCTCTCCACAAATAATTTTGGAGTCAGAAACACTGCTTTCCAGAAGGACCTTTTCTGCAAAAGACATCTTTGAAGACACCATGAATGTGAAGTCAACACTTTCCTCTTATTTACACAGATGACAAAGCATATCTGTCCTGGGTGCACACAATCAAGAGGAGATGGATGAAAGGAAAACTTCCTTTTGTCCACGTTTCTGCTCTCCCCTTCTGGGTGTTCCCTAGAAACTTTGGAAACAAGTTTTCTGAGGGCAGAGTTTCCTCTGTTCCAGTGAAGAGGGAACCAAGGACTCTTGACCTATAAAGTCCAATGTTTTGGAACATCCGTAATTCTCCTGAGTCTATGCCAGTCAGATGGAGCCTCTCTTCAGCAAACCACTGGCTAGTGGGGCTGGACACTAAGGCTTTTTCACCCCTATGAGTTGACAAGGATAGGACTCAAAAGCTCTCTGGAAAAAAAAAAAAAAGTCTCTCCTTCAGCTTGCATTACAAACTGTTGGAAAACACAGATGGAGGGGATGACAGGAAAAGCAATTACTTCTCCTGGGCTTCCTTTCTGTCTGGATTCTAAGGAGACGAACACGAAATTCCATCACAGATTGAAATGCTATCTAAACATTCTTGAAAATGTGGCGCTGCTCTCTGAAATACGACCTGCCTTGCTGCAGCAACCTATTAATAAGTGAAGGTGGAGAGGGCCGACTCTCCTCCAGGCCACCTACCTCAGGGCCTGCTTTCCAAGACCGCCTGTTTGTCATCACAGGTTAGAACAGAAATAACTGAAAGGTATAATATCTACACAGTGTCACCCAGTAAAAAGTCCTGATGGATGATTCACTTTATTTTCACATTCTCAACACTAAATACCTTCGAATCTCTGAAGTATTTCAGGGTTTCTAGTGAGCCTTTCTAAATACAGGCGGAAACACGCTAAACAGCAGTGTTATTATTTCAAATGGTAGACAGCCGGGACTGGTCAAGCACCAGTCAAGCTTTAAACGTCTTTAAAGGGACACACACACTGGTCCCAGTGACGTTTTCTGGTAGAGGGCTTTCATTAATTTACAAATACTAGATAATCTCCCACAGACCAAATATTTAATACAGTTGAATAAAACGTTATGGCAGGTGGACTTTGCATTCTGAGGAACACCAAGATGAGAAAGATACTGTTCTGGTTTCAAGCAGCTTACATACTAGCCAAAGGGACAAGATGTGCTCACTGTAAGTCAGAAAAGCAGGGGCCAGAGCCTGTGGGGGTTTGTGGGCAGAAAGACTCTACCTCTAACTGATGGCTGCTGGGATCGACTTTCTCATCTATGAAATGAGAAGAGATGACCAGATGAGTTTCAACTCCCCTATGGACTTGAATTTCTAATATTCTGATTCCTTTGGTATATCAGTTGAGCAGAACAGAAAATTTCATAAAAGAAGTAGTATCTGAGCTGGGTAAGATTTCAGAATGAAGCTGCTGGAAGAAAAAAAGGAGAACGTGCCTTTTAGGCAAAAAGAAGAACATGAGCACTGGTGGCTCAGGAGGTAAAGAATCTGCCTACAGTGCAGGAGACCAGGGTTTGATCCCTGGGTTGGCAAGAGCCCCTGGAGAAAGGAATGGCACCCCACTCTAGTACTCTTGCCTGGAAAATTCTACGGACGGAAGAGCCTGGTGGGCTACAGTCCATGGGGTCGCAAAGAGTCAGACACGACTGAGTGGCTAACACTTACCCACACTTACTTACTTACCCAAGTATAGGTCCATAAAGCATGGGACATGCTTGGAGAGCATGAGGCTTTCAGTGTGCACAGATCACAGCAGGAGACAAAACATGACCAGAAATAAATCAGAAAGTCAAAGAGCAGAATGGAGGCTCAGAGATACCTGACACCCAGCAGAAAGACAAGGAAACCTCCGTTTTCTCATTTCAGTGTGCCTTTCAGCCTGGCCCTGGGCGAGCTGTGCTGCAAGGTATGGCTTCTGGTCTAAGGGATGCTGAGTGACAGCTCATGGCTGCTCTGGGCAGCCTATCTCTGCCAGTAGTGGGATGAGTCGTGCAAGCTTCCTGCTGTATATAGGGGACAGATTAGTAAGACAGTGCTCTGTAAGCAGGCAGATCAATGTACTGGTCAGTTGGTTGTGCGGTCTTAAAGAAATCAGAGGATGTAACGAACATGGAGGAATATGTTACTTACTTGCCTGCCATCCTGTCCCACATTTGTTTGACCTCTTACGACAGTTCGAATGTTGTCATCCAGTCTCCTAGCAAAAAAGAGTTAAAGGACACAAATCATTAAAATAATCTCGATTCTAGGTTGACCAAAAGAAAAATGCTAGTAACCTTTCCTCTGTTTCTACAGATTGCAGCTACTTATTCAGAAAAAAACCAAAGAAGTTTGGATGATACAAGGAAGACCGAACGAAGCCCTGGACCCCAGCGAGGGGGCAGCAACAGTGGTGTAGGAAGCCAAGCCCAGCACAGACTGATGAGTCATCTTTGTTCTTTTTTCTTAAAGGTTATTTTTATTTAATGTTCAGAGCTGGTCAAAACGACCAATATAACTTGTAATACTTTTCATGGGGTAAACCAGAAATGACAAAGTTGCTAAAACTTTATGGGAACAAGCCAGAGAATTCAAATTATCCCACACAAAAACCTTTGTCAGTAACACCCTTAAAAGATATAAGCAGCAAGGTGATACATGAAATCCGTGCTTTGCTGCCTGGGCCTTGACCACAGGAGGCAGATCTGTGGCCTCCACCTCCTCTTTCTCCTACAGCTGAACAGAGGCCGCTTAATGGTACTTCAACCAGAGAAATTTATATCAGTCAATTTCATCCTTCATTTGAAGAAGCCATTAGGAAAAAAAAGTACAGTGGGAGAAGCTGAAAATAACTGGTTCACAAGTGATTTTTGGATCACTGGGGAATTTTCATTTTCTGTGCAAACCCTGGACAACTTAGTGGTCTCTCCTAGACCTGTTGGAGTTAAAGTCAGCCCAAACAGTAAACAGGCTTCTTTGCACTTTTTAAGGTACTCAACTGAACAAAATATTAATGGCAGAGGTCTTTACCTGAAAACCCAAAGGTTGTCTGGGAAAAAAAAAAAATCATCGCTTGGATTCAAACTGAAGGTTTCTCCTCATCAAAAGTTAAACAACAAAAACTATTTAAAGTTATGACATCAACCATTACAATAATAATTACAAAGAACAAACTTTGAGTATCTACCACGTGTCAAAACTGGAAATTCAGACATGGATAAACCAGAGTAAGACTATGGCAGGAAGGACATTTGCTGACCACCGTAGACATCCTGGATTAATCACAATGTGTAATAATCAGCCACCACTCACACCAACCAGCATATCTGACCATGCTGTTAGCCGATAAGTGGCTAATAGATAAAAATATAAGTCCATCTTCATTTCTAAGCCTTGGGAATATAAAAAAAGGGTACATCAGCTAGAGAAATAAAGCCATTAAAAATATAGCAGAAATGCTTTTGCCTCCTTTTATAATCAACTGTTCTAAATGGCCTGTTACAGACTCCTTTTTTTTTTTTTAATAAATAATTGAAGACTGATCAAAGAAATGAGTTCTCTGCCACAAGGCTCATATGGAAACCCAGATAAAAGAACTATTCTTTTAAAAATTACCATCTTACAGAGAACCTGAGATTTCAGTGTTCTCACACATAAGGGTGATCAGTACTAAATGAAGAGCGTATTTTCATTCATTATTAACAATCACATGATGTTGGGCTTCCCTGGTGGCTCAGTGGTAAAGAATTTTCCTGCCAATGCAGGAGACATGGGTTCAGTCCCTGAACTGGGAAGATCCCACATGCTGAGGAGCAACTAAGCCTGTGTGCTACAACTACTGAGGTGGTGCTCCAGAGCCCGGGAGCCGCAACCACTGAGCCCATGTACTACACCTACTGAAGCCCGAAGGCCCTAGAGCTCAGGCTCCGCAACAAGCCCCTGCAATGAGAAGCCTGCACACCACAACCAGAGAGTAGCCCCCACCTGCCACAACTGAAGAAGAGCCCGAGCAGCAACAAAGCCCCAGCAGGCCCATTAATAAATAAAGTGGAACAAAAAATAATCACCTGATGTTACGTACCTTATTTTCAGTCTAATCTTGTTCACGACTTCATCAATGTTTGCCAGAGACTACAACAGAGAAGGCAAAGTGCCAGCTATTATTTCACTTCCTGGAACTCCTCTTTCACAAAGAAATGATGAACTATTTAAATGGTTACTTTTTTATATATAATGGCTATTTATGACATCTCAAAGAAACGAATCATACAGTACAATACAATTTTCACTTAAAAGAAAAAAAAGCATAGCGAATTCCCTGGTGGTCCAGCAGTCAGGATTCAGAACTTCCACTGCCGAGGGTGCACGTTCAATCCCTGGTCGGGGAATTAAGAGATCCCAAATTGTGCAGTGTGGCGAGGGTAGACAGGGAAGTACAGCAATAGTTGACAACAACTGCAAAACCCATCCTGGAATCTATTTTTTGTTAATAAAATTTATTGGAAAACAGCCATGTCCGTTCGTTTACATATTATCTACAGCTGCCTTTGAGTTGCAAAGACAGAGCTGAGTAGTAGCTGCAACTGAGACTGAATAATCCACAAAGCCTAAAATTACTATCTAGCCCTTTATAGGAAATTTGCTGATCCCTGCTATAAAGGAACATGACAAATTCATTTACCAAAATCCTTAGGACCACAACAATGAATGAATGTAGATTATAACACACAACGTGGATCAAACCTACTAACATAATGCTGTGCGAGCACACATCCACACACCAAACACAAGAGCGTATCCTGTATTTCATCATGTAGCTCAGAAGAAGTGAGCGAAACTGTTCTCCCGCACTAGAAGCCAGGACTTAACTGTGGGGGCGGCAGTGACAGGGAGGGACAAGGAGGAGTTATGAGAAGAGATTTTACTCATGTTTTGTTTCTTGGTCTGGGTGGTAGTTATCTGACTTTGTGCATTTGGTGAAAATTCATCAAGTTGTACACTCAGAATCTGTGTATTCCTCCACGTTATGTTCTATGTCAATAAATAAATATTTTTTTTCCTTTTTTCTAATATATTAGAAAAAAGTCTGGAAAAATAAATACTAGTAGTTGGACTCTGTACTAGTAACTCTCTGCTGCTGCTGCTGCTGCTGCTGTGTCGCTTCAGTCGTGTCCGACTCTGTGTGACCCCATAGACGGCAGCCCACCAGGCTCCCCCGTCCCTGGGATCACTCCAGGCAAGAGCACTGGAGTGGGATGCCGGTTCCCTCTCCTACAACTATAGCCTATGAAATCACTTGCAGTAGCTGTAATTTATGAAAAAGAGGAGTTTGAAGTTTTTCTTCTTTTTGCCTATGGGTATTTTCTAATTGCTGTATACTGACAATGCACTGCAATTATAATAAAGCTATTTCTATGTCTAAGACAATGACAGTAAAAACAAATGGACAAGAATCAATTTAGTGAGCTGAAAACATAAAGAAAGGGTGCCCCCTAGCGAAGTAGAGGCGGTACAATTTCATAGCACCATTTTAACTGAAGTTTCAGAATGTAACTTTGTAAGTCCTCTTTCTCTCTCCTCTGAAAGATATTTTACCTCAGAAGGAACTGGGGGTGATGCAGGAATTGTGCTTATAAATCGCCCCTGGCAACCTGTGCTGGTGCGAAGAAGCAGGAGCCGACAGGTGCAGGTCTAGCAAGAGAACCAGGTCACATAAAACAAGATGAAATCTTGCCATTTACCACAAGATGGATGGACCTTGATAGTATTATCCTAAGTGAAGTAAGTCAGACAGAGAAACAAATACCGTATGATTTCACTCATGTGTGAAATACGAGAAACAAATAACAACAACAACAAAAATAAAAATAAATGAACAAGGCAAACGAAAACAAACAGGCAGATACAGAGAACAGAGTGGTGGTTCCCAGAGAGGGAAGGGCAGCAAAATAGGTAAAAGGGACCAACAGTCTGGGGACAGGAACCAAACCTGTGGTGGTGAGCAGGCTGAAGGGGACAGGGAAGTAGGAATACAATGCTGCAGACGCGACATGCACATAGTGTTATACACCAGTTACCTCAATCAAAGAACAAACTTTGACAAAATGATAAAATGAATATATTACTATTACGCATTAAGTATTTTCTTTGGGAAAAGAGAGAGAGAAAAACCAAGTCACATGTGTTTGAGGTATCAGATAGGGATATTCATATCTGGTCTACTGTTCTGACAAGGCCAAGGGTGACTCAGAACTTTCAGAAATCCAAGAAGAGACTGAGGTAAAGATAAATCTCAGAAAAGAGAAGTTATTTTATTCTTTTAATATTTTGATAGAATTGTTTTATTTTTTGTCATATCCTTCAGAATAAAAATGTTCAATAAATATATGCAATGGGATTATGGACTGCAATGAACAGAAAGCTTTTTTTCATTTTTGCCAGGTCTCACTTTTTTTTTTTAAATTATGAAAATATGATAACAACATTTACAGGAGATTTGGAAAATACAGAACAAAGTTACATACAGTTCTACTATATATTACAATTATTTTTTAAGTAGATAAATTAAGATTTTTAGTTGGAGTTTCAAGATCAAACTCTCAAAAATTAACAGAATGGATATACAGAGAAGCAGAAGTATATAGTAGACCTGAAAAGCACTATGAACCAATTCAACATAATTAAGATTTATACCATTTTCACACAATAGTAGGATACAAATTCTATTCAAGTTCCCATAGACTATAAACTAGGAGACACCAGAACATATACAGAGACACAAGACCAGGTGCAAAAATTTCATGGTCTTAAGGTACTGAAATCATAGAGTCTGTTCAAAAAGAAGTTATTTTAATCGAAGAATCCACTGCCATCTGTTATTTCAAAACCGGACTGGGGATAAATCATCACTGTGGTAACAGGAGCTCAGTCGCTGGAGGAGCTGGCATGACTCTGCCCCTGCCAACCTGCTGAAAGGATACAAGCAAGCTGTTTACCCTCACTGAGTTTCTGTTTCCTCAGAGGCAAAATGGGCAAAACAGTTCCTGCCTTGCTAATCTCCGCTGGAACTCATTCCTTTAGGGGAAAAAAAAATTGGGGGGCATTTAAAATATTAACATTTGGGGACTCTGTGAGAAGGGGAGCCATGAATTCTCTGTACTATTCTTGCACTTTTTCTAAAAATGGGAAATTATATCAAAGATTTAAAATTGTAACCTATTTAAAGTTGGTAAAACACGTACATAACACAGAATTCAAACAGCAGAAGGTAAAGAAGGTAAACAGTGAAAAGTAAGGCTTCCTCTACCTCTACCTGCCTCCCATTCTCCTCCTCAGAAGCAATGCCTCTGAGTGAGTTTTTGTTGCACCTTCTCAGAAATGATCTAGGTATTAAAAGCATATAGTAACCTACCAGCTCTTCTGTACCTAAGGCACACTGTCCTGCACCATGCTTTTTTCATATAACTATTTAACTAGGAGGTCTTTCCACATCAGTTCAGTTCAGTCGCTCAGTCGTGTCCAGCTCTTTGCGACCCCATGAATCGCAGCACGCCAGGCCTCCCTGTCCATCACCAACTCCCGGAGTTTACTCAAACTCATGTCCATCAAGTCGGTGATGCCATCCAGCCATCTCATCCTCTGTCGTCCCCTTCTCCTCCTGCCCCCAATCCCTTCCAGCATTAGGGTCTTTTCCAATGAGTCAACTCTTCACATGAGGTGGCCAAAGTATTGGAGTTTCAGTTTTAACATCATTCCTTCCAAAGAAATCCCAGGGCTGATCTCCTTCAGAATGGACTGGTTGGATCTCCTTGCAGTCCAAGGGACTCTCAAGAGTCTTCTCCAACACCACAGGTCAAAAGCATCAATTCTTTGGCGCTCAGCTTTCTTCACAGTCCAACTCTCACGCCCATACAGGACTACTGGAAAAACCATAGCCTTGACTAGACAGACCTTTGTTGGCAAAGTAATGTCTCTGCTTTTCAATATGCTGTCTAGGTTGGTCATAACTTTCCTTCTAAGGAGTAAGCGTCTTAATTGCATGGCTGCAGTCACTATCTGCAGTGATTTTGGAGCCCAAAAAAATACAGTCTGACACTGTTTCCACTGTTTCCCCGTCTATTTCCCAAAAAAATACAGTCTGACACTGTTTCCACTGTTTCCCCGTCTATTTCCCATGAAGTGATGGGACCAGATGCCATGATCTTCGTTTTCTGAATGTTGAGCTTTAAGCCAACTTTTTCACTCTCCTCTTTCACCTTCATCAAGAGGCTTTTTAGTTCCTCTTCACTTTCTGCCATAAGGGTGGTGTCATCTGCATATCTGAGGTTATTGATATTTCTCCCGGCAATCTTGATTCCAGCTTGGGCTTCTTCCAGCCCAGTGTTTCTCATGATGTACTTTGCATATAAGTTAAATAAGCAGGGTGACAATATACAGCCTTGACGTACTCCTTTTCCTATTTGGAACCAGTCTGTTGTTCCATGTCCAGTTCTAAATGTTGCTTCCTGACCTGCATATACGTTTCTCAAGAAGCAGGTCAGGTGGTCTGGTATTCCCATCTCTTGAAGAATTTTCCACAGTTTATTGTGATCCACACAGTCAAAGGCTTTGGCATAGTCAATAAAGCAGAAATAGATGTTTGTCTGGAACTCTCTTGCTTTTTTGATGATCCAGTGGATGTTGGCAATTTGGTTCCTCTGCCTTTTCTAAAACCAGCTTGAACATCTGGAAGTTCATGGTTCACGTATTGCTGAAGCCTGGCTTAGAGAATTTTGAGCATTACTTTACTAGCATGTGAGATGAGTGCAATTGTGTGGTAGTTTGAGTATTCTTTGGCGTTGCCTTTCTTTAGGATTGGAATGAAAACTGACCTTTTCAAGTCCTGTGGCCACTGCTGAGTTTTCCAAATTTGCTGGCATATTGAGTGCAGCACTTTCACAGCATCATCTTTCAGGATTTGAAATAGCTCCACTGGAATTCCATCACCTCCACTAGCTTTGTTCGTAGTGATGCTTTAATTGTATCATTTAAAAATGTTTAAATTATTGAAAAGTATTTCCTGATTCTAAAGGCAATTCTTGTTAATTACAGAAAATACATAATATCCGCCTGTACCCCCAATTGAGTACAATCACCATTAGCATTTTGGTCCCCTGCCCTCTACTGTTTCTTCTATGTAAATAGAAGGGCTTTAAAAAAAAATGAAACCAGGATGATAAGCCATTTGGCATCTTATTTTTTCTCACTTAATGACACAGATGCAGAGCATTTGGGGAGCCATTAGAAATTATTTAACAACAGCTCCCTATGGGGCTTCCCTAGTGGCTTGGGAATCTGCCTGCCAATGCAGGAGACACAGGTTCGATCCCTGATCCAGGAAGATCCCACATGCAGCAGAGCCACTAAGCGCACGCGCCACAACTTTCGAGCCTCGCTCTAGAGCCTGGTGCCACAGCTATTGAGTGCACACTGCAGACACGGCAGCCTGTGCTTCCTAGAGCCTGTGCCCCACAACAAAGAGAAGCCACCGCGTTGAGAAGCCTGCTCACCGCAACTGAAGACTGGCCCCCACTCTCCGCAACTAGAGAAAAGCCTTCATAGCAACAAAGATGCAGCACAGCCAAAAAATTAATAATTTTTAAAAAGCCACAGCTCCCTATGACTCTTTTTCTCAAAGTTCCTAAGTATATAGTGAGGGAAGGAAAGTCGCTCAGTTGTGTCCGACTCTTTGTGACCCCATAGACTATACAGTCTGTGGAATTCTCTAGGCCATAATACTGGAGTGGGTAGCCGTTCCTTTTTCCAGGGGATCTTCCCAACCCAGGGACTGAACCCAGGTCTTCAACATTGCAGGCGATCCACAAGGGAAGCCCCCTAATTATATTAGTCTTTAATAAATGTTATCCAGATTCCCCTCATCAAACATCTAATGGAAACATGAGAAATGATCATCTTCAGTTTCCTACTAGGAGACTAGAAAGATTTTCTAGATCATTACCAAACGTGGCTATGAGTCAGAACCTACCCAGGGAGCCCTGTTAAATACAGAAACCTGAGCTCTTCCCACCCGGACCTGGTGAGTTAGAAACATCCAGGATCTGTTCTAGTCCACCCTCCTGCCTCGAGGTAACTTCAGACCCATGAGCAGCTGCCATTCAAGACAAACATATACACACCCTCTTCCTTAGAGTGTCACTAAATTTATTCTTGATACATTGACATCTACTTTAACTAGTCTAAACTCATAATTCACAAGTATTTACTGCATGTCCACGAGATATATAGATGGGTTTTGCCCAAGATCTAGCAATAGTTGAAAGAAATGATAAATCATGCTGTTACTTTCTATTATCTTTTAATTAATGTCCATGGGAATCTGGGTTGGGAAATGGTGAAAATCTGGGGTTGGGGAAGTAAAGGTACCCCTGTGTCATAAATTTTCTGAATTTTAAAGAAACTTTACAATACATTATCGTGGATGTGGGGGATACAATTAGGACATATAACTGAATCTGTGGAACAACTAATGTCTTATGCTACCTTCAGTGGTTTAAAAACAAAAACCCACAAACACTTATCAAGAAGAGGGAAGAACCTAATGTTTCCCTATATACATGATTTTCAAATCTAACAATTTGCTTTGGCGAGTCAGCTGTCTTGATAGGTTGGGGTAAATGAAATATTTCTGTAGCTTAAACTGCTATCTTTATACCTACTCAATTCCAAATTTCCATCTCCAGCTAATTCCTAGAATTCCTCTTTCATTAGAAAATGATGAACTGTAGGCCTGGTGGGCTGCAGTCCATGGGGTTGTGAAGAGTCAGACACGACTGAGTGACTTCACTTTCACTTTTCACTTTCATGCGTTGGAGAAGGAAATGGCAACCCACTCCAGTGTTCTTGCCTGGAGAATCCCAGGGACGGGGGAGCCTGGTGGGCTGCTGTCTATGGGGTCACCCAGAGTCAGACATGACTGAAGCGACTTAGCAGTAGCAGCAGCAGCAGGGAATTCCCTGATGGTTCAGTGGTTGGAACTTGGTACTTTCACTGCTGGGGCCCAAGGAATTAAGATCCCACAAGCCACATAGCACAGCTTCCCCCTACAGCAAACCCTTGAAAAAGAGCTCTAAAGGTTGCTTTTGAAATCTCAAAAAGGACAATCACACAGTATGATACCATTTTTTCCTACTTTATTTTAAAAATTAGCATGTTCATCAGAAAAACTTCGGAAAGATCCATGCCAAAATACTAACAGTTACGGGGATTATGAGCTCCAGACTCAAATATCCAACTATGTATTTCTACCTGGATGGCCCAAATATGTTCAAAACTGAGTTCACCTTAACTCACTACTCCTATCCTACTCACCACTCCAACTGCCAGTGGTATAAGTAAGACTCTTCCTCCTCACAACACAGGGTACAGGTGCCAACACCCAGCCACAGTCTGGTGGGCTGGAAATCAAAGTTCTGAAATTACATCTTGAAACAGGAATAAAAGTAGCTTTCTAACTCCAAGCTTATCCTGCACACCTCACTCCCATTTTCCCCTATTACATTTGAAAAATCCTTTCCACTTCCCCATTTACTACAGAAAATCTGGGGGAGCAGGGAACAAGATGGACTCTTTCAACCTAAGGGTACAATTTCTAATATGCTCACTACATGGAGAATTCTACTCTGACACAACAACAGTATTTGGTATTATCTAACCGCCTCCCAAAACTGGTTACGAAGGAATCTGACTTGAATTTAACTCTTATTTGTTTATCAAGGTCCCTTAGGTTATGCAGTGTAACAAACTAATCATTAATACTCAGAATGTTCCAGAAGCCATTGCAAGAAGGAAATGCAGCACTTACTTGCTCTGTTGGGAACAGGGTGTTGATATACTCCACAGCATTGAAATCTGCTCTATCTAGAGGATCCTGGCTTGGAAATACCTACATGAAGAGAGAGAATTAAAAAATCACCATCATCCTCCTGTCCTGCTTTATGTATTCTTTCCTTCCAATTGGTTGGTAAGTTCTTTGAAAGCAAAGACCATATCTTTTTTTCATTTTACAAGGCCAACAACCAATGCACAGTAAAATATGTGGTAAAGTATATCTATAATTTTTACCAACATTTGTAATTTTAACATCTTGGTAAAACTAACAGAACGTGCAACAGTAAGAAGTATTCAGACAGCCACAAAATCCCAAGGACAAGGTAAAATAAGCGAGCATTATACACTAGCAGATTTAGCCAGTTGATGACACGGTTGTATTAAGGGACTCTTGATAATGGACTAATGTACCATGTCTCAACGATGTCTCAGCAGTAGAATTCACTATGCACTGAAGCGATTTTTATTCTTCGGACAGTGTTAGGAAATGGAGCGCTGGCATTCAGGAACTATCCATCTCTTTTATAGGAGAAAGAATACCTCTGCCTTCAGAGAAATACAGATAACTCCCTTAAAACACTGCAATTTGAAGAACATGTAACACGGTGGATTGTAAAAACAGTCAAGTAATCCCCTGGGCACTGGATTTCACCAGCTCAAGACAGTTATTCTAGGAAGTGAATTTTTTTTTTTAAATGTCTGCTTATTGGACAAATCTATGCTAGAATTCAATCTTACTAAGAAAAAGGGGCGGGGGGGGGGGGGCGTCTAAAACCCTCACCAAACAACTGGCTGCATTATTCATTTCTTCTATTGGAGGCCAGTAGGTCCAAAGCAAATGAAATGTATTTCTCTTTCTGGCTGATGGAGGTGGGTGGGGAGCAGTGTGGCTGGAACACCCAAACCTTTGCCCTGGCATTCCCAGGATGCGTCAAATGTGTTTTGTGCGAGTAATCCAACCACTCCAAGAAAAACACATATCCAAGAGGTAAGTGGGACAACACAAACAAATTACCACCCATAGTATTAATGCTCAATAAATATTAACTGTTAGTAACAGAAGTAGTAATGTTTTACTTTAAAAAACTTCCCATGATCATTAAGTATGGCACACCCCTCCTTTTCTTAAATCCGCTACACCAACTCCTTTAAGAGAGATTTTTCTCCCTTTATTGGGAACAATAACCTGTACAAGGGTCTAAATTGCCTTTTTTTTTTTTAAGATTTATTTTTGGTCGTTGTTGCTATGCATGGGCTTTCTCCAGTTGTGGTGAGCGGGGGCTATTCTTCGTGGCAGTGTGAGGGCTTTTCATTGCAGTGGGTTCTCTTCTTGCAGAACATGGGCTCCAGGTACTGGGTTTCAGTAGCTGCTGCACATGGGTTCAGAAGTTTTGGCGCAGAGGCTTAGTTGCCTAAACCAGTTAACCTGCTTAGTTAACCTAAAAACCAGCAGAAATTCTCAACCATTTAAAAATGGTAAAGGAGGTCTCTCTCTCTCTTTTTTTTTAGCCGTTTCCCCTCTGCTTTGCGATATGCTTCAAAAGCAGAGGTTACCCACCTCCCCTGAATTCTGAGTCAGTCACATGGGGCTCGACGGAGAATCCGGGAACATCGGGACACCAACCTGATGAAAGAACAGCCCCACAACCCCTAAACCGGAGGTTGCCACCCACGAGGTCCCTTCTTCTAGGTACATCGTTTCAGGAGGCACAGCTCCTTTGCCCAAACCCACCAGAACGCCTCACCCTCCAAAGTCAATCAAGGCCGAGGAAGACCTCTCTCCCTTTTCTACACTGAGAAACCCATTCCCACCACCACCTCCCCTCAAAACCTTTCCTTGCCCTTGGCGCCTAGCTCCCACGTCTCCTTCCGAAGACAGCTTCCTCGCCGTCCCACCCCCAGAGCTGCCCCAGTCTCCACACTCTCCTCCCCTCGGGGGGGCGGAACGCTCACCTGCTCGATGGCGAGCTGCACGTCGGGCGTGAGCTGCAGCACGGCTTCCAGCTCTTCTACGAACTCCAGTTCCTCCTCCTCCATCATCCTGCCGCCAGCTCCCTCCCGACGGCCACCCGGACCCGGAGCCGCACCTCCTGCGGCCACTCACGCCGGAGACTAGAAACGCTCCAGCTGCAGCGGTCCGGCGAGTCTGGGCTCTGTCAGCCAATCGGGCACTTCCGGGAAGCCGGGCACTTCCGGAATCCGAGGCACTCTGGGATAGCGGAGGACTGACCTCTGGTCGCCTGGACTAGGCATTCCTACCACCACCCGAGAGTCCCCCCGAGCAGCCCTGTAGTTCGGTGACCCCTACCTCTCCTTAAGATGATGGGGACCCGCTTCACCTCTCAGAAGGCACCCCCCTACTCGGGCCCTGGCGCTGGGGAAGGCGCGGCAGGACCACTCCCTCCTCCCCCAGTGACGGTGCGCCCCGGCAGCGTCGCGATCGAATGACAGCAACCCTCCCGGGCCTCGAGGCGGGCGCTCCATCTGCTCTCAGGAGCCCCTTGCTTAGTGGCACTAGGTGTCCCCCCAGCCATCGGGGGAGAAATGACCCCAGCTGGTAAGTGGCGATGTTGCCGAGGACAATTTGTAGGATGGAACAGCGTGCACTTGGTTTTAGTTCCCCGTGTGCCAAGCCCCTGGGCAGTTTTCAGGGTGTGTCTGCAGGTTCCTTCTGGCGGGGGACGGGAGGGGAGAGTCAGATTAGGCAGTGACCCACCCAGGGGAAATGTTGACTTTCTGGGACTCTTGAATATCTAGAGTCTGTCACAGTCCACAAATGATGAGCTGTATAATCTTGAACAAATTACTCCATCGACCCAGTTTACCAGGCAAGGAGGTGGGGAGAGAGAAATACTAAAAGCACTATGCAAATTTAAGCTAGTAATACAGGTTAGTAAGAGGGTGTCCAACCCTCTGCACCGCAGAGGAAAAAGCAAAGTCACCCTGTGGAACCACTTTTCCTCCAGCCACAATGAGATCATTGCAGCCAAAGGATGAGTTGTTTTACCTGTTAAACATTGTGAAACCAAGATGGCAGCATCCCTGGCCCCAGTGAGCTTTTTTTTAATAATCAAAATTGTAGTAAAGGAAGACTTAAACATATAAATCAGTTATTTACTAGAATATTGACTTAAAATCATGGTTTTGAAATTTATTTAATGACATGGGAAAACACTCATAATATCAGAAAGCAAAAATACACAGCATGATCCCAGTTTGTGTATTTTGTGTCTATAAAAATGATAAGAAATACTCCTTTTCTGCAGGCGATTCAATGTATTCTTTGCAGATTTTCCCAAATTATCTGTGAACCTGTAACACTTTTATAATCAGTATATTTTTTAAAAGAAAATGACAATTATATCTATCTCTCGGATGTTTTTCACTTTTTATATACAGTAAGAAATACATATATATGTCTAAAGTCCATCTATTTAGTTTAGAATGCCATGAGTTTTAATAAATGCATATCATCACGTACCCACCATCACAATCAAATCCTAGGACAGTTCCATCACCACCACCCCACCTCACCCCACATTCTCTCATGCCCCACCTACTCCCCTGGCAACCACTGGCCAGATTTCTGTCCCTATAGTTTAACTTTTGCAGAATGTCATATAAATGGAATCATACAATATGTCACCTTTTGAGTTGGTTTCTTTGACGTAACATGATGCATTTGCATGTCATCCACATTGTTGCATGGGTCAGTAGTTTATTTCTTCTTGCTGAGTGGTAATCCAGTCTCTTTATCCCCTGGTTGAAAGACACTGGGGTTGTTCCTAGTTTGGGGAGATTATGAATACAGCAGGATTTTGTGTGAATCTGTTTTCATTTCACTTGGGTAAATAACCTAGAAGTGGTCTTGCTGGGTTGCATAGTAAGCCTGTATTTAACTTTATGAGAAACTGGCCAGCTGTTTTCCTAAGTGGGCTGTTATCATTTTTGCATTCCTACCAGCAATGAATGAGAGTTCTGGTTGCTCATAGAGCTTATTTTTAATGATGATTGTAATAACTCACATTTCCTAGTCCTTACTATTTGCCAGGCACCATGATAAGTGTGCTACTGTACGTAATTGCTAAGTCATGCCTGACCTTTTGAGACTCCATGGACTGTAGCCCACCAGGCTCTTCTGTCTGTTAGGTAGGTAGAATAGGGAAAAGGAGTCCAAAATGGCGGTGGCTAAAAGACAAGCAAGGGAAAAGCCCTCGAAAATAGAACAAAGGAAGGTCAAAGGAAGGTCCGAGGACCAGAGTGAAGACTTCAGGTGGAACAGTCCTCCTGACTAAGCCCAATTTGCATAGGGCAGGCTCAGGTGGAGGAAAAAAACGTATAAAAGGAGGAGCCAAAGCGCTTTCTTGCTCTCTGTCTCTCCCAGGTGGGTGTGCTCTTTCTCTCACTCTCTCTTTCTCCCTCCCTTCCCCGCACGCTCCTCCACGCTCTTCTCTTCAAGTCTTTGGGTTGGCATCCCCTCACGCTTCGACGATGGATTCTCCTGCTATCTTCTAAATAAAATAGAGCTGTAACACTGATTTGCCTAAGAGCTATAACACGGTTTGTCCAAGACCCGAGAGCTGTGACGCGCTGAGGGCTTTAACGTCCGTCTTTAACGTCCGTCGCTCCAAATCTTTGTTGTGACGAGCCAGACAAAGAACCAAGGAACATACACTCGCGTGACATGTCCATGGGATTTCCCAGGCAAGAGTACTGGAGTGGGTTGCCATTTCCTTCTCCAGGGGGTCTTCCCAACCCAGGGATCAAACCCATGTCTCCTGCTTGGCAGAGGGATTCTTTAACACTGAGTCACCTGGGAGACCCATACCATGTATATATAATACATCCTCTTTTAATCTACATGGCATTTCAGAGGTTGGTAGTTATTATCTGCAATTCACAAAAGAGAAAATGGGGATATAGTTAAAAACTAACAAAAAATGTGCCCCAGGTCCCATAATTCTTCCTGCCATTCATTCAGTGAATTTATTGAAAGAGTGAATGAATGATCCTGCTGGCAATAGGCACTAGGCCAGGTGCTAGGAATTTACTAATCAACAAAATAAGCCAAGTACCTGCCTCCATGGAACTGTTTCCAAGTATCACAATCAAGAATTTTAATAGTTACATGCAAGGCAAGTAAAGCATATGGTTAAAGACGAAGGAGTGCTCTGATTGGATGTGAAGATCAGGAGAGGCTTCTCTGAAGAAGAGATTTTTAAGCTGAAGCAAAGGGTGGAGCTGTGAATAGGAGATGACAGATAAAAGGAACTGCTGCTGCTGCTGCTGCTAAGTCGCTTCAGTCCTGTCTGACTCTGGGCGACCCCATAGACGGCAGCCCACCAGGCTCCTCCGTCCCTGGGATTCTCCAGGCAAGAGTACTGGAGTGGGGTGCCATTGCCTTTTCCGGATAAAAGGAACAGTATATGCAAAAGCCACAAGGATGAAGAACTTGGCCAGGGTATGGGACTTTGAAAGCCATGAGGAAAATGGAACAAGAAGAGGCCAAACAAATGGGCAATGCCAGATGGTGGAGACTCGTGATGGTCATCTGAGGAATGGAAAGCCTTTGAAGGATTCTAAGCAGAAGAGTGACAGGCCCAGCTTCACCAGGCCTGTCATCAGCCCTGGCCCCCTTTGTGTTTTCTCTTCTTCGGGGCACCCCACATTGTTGGGGAGAGTCAGGGAGCCAGGGTGACCATCCCAATACTAAGTCAGGCTGTCCAATTGCCACTGATTGTCCTTTTACAATCCCATTGTCAACCCTCAATTGCATTCCCCGTGCGACCCATGTCCTTCCTTATGCTGAAGCTCCCAACCTCATTACCTTCCTTCTTCCTCTTTGCAGATAAGATACTGATAATGAATATAAGTTTGGGTTTTAAGAGAGTTACACAGTACAAAAGTCTAGGAAGACAAAGAGCAGAGAGATAGATGGACGTTAGGTGAAGAAAAATGCATTCCTTGGTGGTCCACTGTGGTTAAGGATCCGCCTTCCAATGCAGGGGACGTCCGCTTTCTCTGGTTCTCTTGCGGTGGAGCATGGGTTCAGTAGCAGCACAGGCTGAACCGACTGCGAACAGGCTCGGTAGTTGCCACTCATGGGCTTGGTTGCCCTGCGGCATGTGGACTCTTAATTTCCCAACTAGGGATCGAACCTGTGTCCCCTACCCTTGGCAGGGAAGACCCAGGGAAGCCAAAATTTTAAAAAAGCAGTTAACAGGCTAGACTGTTCATGATAAGCAAACGAGAGAAATATCTTTACTAGAAGGAGGAAGCCTGGAAAGACAGATTATAAGCTCTTAAATAAAATATGGGAGTGTACAGATATGAAAAATTGGGGTATGAAAATAAGGAATGTGTGGTTTCTCACAAATGAGTTGGGCTTTTTAAAAAACAATTTTCTGTAATGGGATAGGGTATATAGCTGATGACAAAGTTATCATAGAAACATCTTTTCTACCTTGAAATTTCACTAAATGAGGAGAAAGTCAACCGCTAATACTTAAAAAAAAGCACAAAACCAACCTAGGAGGAGACCCTATCCTTTAATCAGCAATGGGAAAAGGATAAGGTAGAAGAGAAGTACTGCAACAGTCTGTAGGGCAGTGTTGGGGCGCATCTCTGAGGATGGCATCAGAATAAAATAGAAAAAAGAGTAACCCTCCTTTCACAATGCTTCTCTTTGTGCCCAAAATGTTTAAATATATAGGCTGGAAATAAGTCATTTTAAAACAGCCTTTGTTCATGAGATCCAGTGAGATCTCTGAATTTCATGTGCCTCTGTCAATTTACTGGTTTTTTTCCTAACTCTGTTAAAAGGAGTCTCTGACACCCTATGCTGTTTGCAACTGGTTTCATTATTTTCGAAGGAGCTATACAATAATAAATTGAGTAGACATGGTGCAGAGTGTTCTTTTCTAAGATCAAAACAGTGTCTTTATTCTATTAAGAAGGATCTCCACAAGTACCACCTCCTGAACACCTGGGCTTTTTATGAAACTTAAAAAAAATAATCATAGAATGTCTAAATGACATGCTTTTTACCCACTAAATGCCAGTAGCATAACCTCTCACCCTCACACTGTGATAACCAAAAATACCCACTGCAGATTTCCACATATCCCCTCCTTGGACCCTCAAGCACAATCACACACAGACACTTGTCACTATGGGTGGTAAAAACCTTCCAAGCCAACTTGTAGTAGAGGCATATAGTTTAATTCCTGTATTAAATCTTGTTCAGAATGTCTTTTTTGGTGCTTCTTTATGCATTGCTTTAAGTGCATGACTTTCATGAGGACAGATTTCTTTTGCTGTCCTTCGTTCCGGAATTTTCTGAACATCCTGGACTCTGGTGTTTGTTCTTGACTGACATTCCAGTGGGCTTAGCTGGACAGACGTGCACTTAGGCTTCCTGCTCTGTGGCATGTGGGATCCTAGTTCCCAAACTAGGGACTGAAGCTGCATCTGCTGCCTTGGCAAGGAAGAGCCAGTTCAGTCAAAATTAAAAAAAAAAGTAACAACAGTCTACACTGTTTATGATAAGCAAAAGAGAGCTAAAAAATACCTTTAATAGAAGGAGGAAGCCTGGGAAAACAGATTATAAACCCTTAAGTAAAATATGGAAGTGTACATATATGAGAAATTTGGGTATAAAAATAGGAATGTTCTGACTGTTCCCATATCCTGGACACCCAGTTTTGTTTTGATTGGTACTCAGGTTCTCCGTGCATGTCCATTCTTGCTAGAGAGATTATAATCTCTGCCTAGCTTCAGTAGCTCCCCTGTTCCCACGCTGGTAGCTCAGGCATTCAGTCTCGTCTATATACCAGCTCCCGTATACTTTTATATTAGGACCCTTCCCCATTGGCTACATTGAGTTCATGGTAATTCCTTCACTCAACAAAGTGATAATTACACAGGTGAAAATGACAAGCCCTCTGGTGCAAGTCTTACATATTACAACAAACATAAATGCTTGTTTTATAAAACTGACATTAACTAGTACAACTATTATAATGTAGCTACCAGTAATTAGTCTTACACCCTCAAGTTTCTCACAATGCCATGGTCACTTCCTGCCCTCTTTTCGAGTTGTCTTCCTTCTGAGTTCTGGTGCGTTCCCTGAGCTGGGTCTTTAGCAGCTTCTCTTCTGGTCTACCACCACCAGTTCTTAATCTTTTTTTGAATCTGGATCCCTTGGAGGAAGTGAAGACTTCCATACCATAGATCCTTTCCCCAGAAAAAGATATGTTTGTACATTTTGCAGGCAATTCTACGGGGAAAGGGATCCTACGGAATATTTCTTAAGCTATTTTTTTAACCCCATCTTCTTTCTGCTAAACGTAACAATCTTTTTTAAAAAATATGTATTTGGCTGCACTGGGTCTTAGCTGAGGCACATGGGAGCTTCGATCTTTGTTGTGGCATGTGGATCTAGTTCCTCACCAGAGATCGAACCCAGGCCCCCTGCACTGGGAGCACAGAATCTCAGCCACTGGACCACCAGGGTAGTCCCCTAAACATAACCCTCTTGTGAACAACCCTCCCACACACAATATTCCAATAAAAGGTGTGATCCTCATCCCTCCAATTTTATAACCACTGATATGTAGTTTTTATCCATTTTCCACTAGCCAAAAATATTTGGCCCAGCTAAGCATTTTTAGATCTACATCAGAAAACCAGTCAAACGTTTTATGTTCAAAATGTAATAATGTTCAAGACTGGGATAGCTTCCTCCAACCCAGTCCCCCATGGAGATACATTGCTTTGAGAGGTCACTCTCAACAGCCGTCTCTAGTCTCCAGATGTCTTCTCTCCACACTTGGGTTTCTCTCCTTAGTGTCAGTCACATATTTTCAAATGCCTGTGAAAATCTTCACTCTGCTTGTCATCATTTCTCTTCTTCCTTGCCCTCAGTGCCCCAATCTAAGTACATTTACCTCTTGGGTCTAGAGTTCGGCATTTGATGGGGAAGCCCTCCAGTGGTGCAGTCAGTTAGCCGACAGCACTTACACAGCATTTTATGGGCATATCTAACCCACTGCACTAAATGGCAGTGAGTGGTGCTAGCGACTAACACAGTGCACTGCATTTGCATAGTATTTTATGCATGTTCGTGCATGCTCAGTTGCTTAGTTTCTGACTCTTTGCGACCCCATGGACTGTAGCCCACCAGGCTCCTCTGTCTATGGGCTTTCCCAGGCAAGAATACTGGAGTGGGTTGCCATGCCCTTCTCCAGGGGATCTTCCCAACCCAGGGATAGAACCTGCATCTCCTGGCAGGAGGATTCTTTACCACTGAGCCATCTGGGAAGCCCCATTTTATGCATAAATATCCAGTTATGCTCTGGAGATCTTTCTCTGGATTTTGGTCTTTCTCTGCTTTTAGAGGCCATATAGTATTCCATAGTTTGATGATACCAAAGAATATTTTATGTCAGATGATATCCTAATTGACTTATGATGGTTCAATTTATGATATTTCAATTTTAGGACAGTGTGAAAGCCATACGCACCCAGCAGAAACCCTACTTCAGATCCTGATCTTTTCCCAGGCTGGTGGCGTTCTGGGTGATACATCCTCTTGCAATGCTGGGCAGAGGCAGTGAGCTGCAGCTCCCCATCAGCCAGGCAGTCAGGAGGTAAACAGTACACTCACAACCATTCTGTTTTTCACTTTCAGTCCAGTTTTCAATAACTGCATTAGATATTCAACATTTTATTATAAAATAAGCTTCACATTAGATAATTTTGTCCAAGTGTCAGCTAATGTGTTCTGAACACTTAAAAAACAAACTTATTTCCCTTTCTAGTCTTTTGTGTGTGTGTGTTTTAAAGTTTTTATTATTTGTTTATTTATTTGGCTGCATTGGCTTGAAGCATGGGGCATCTTTGATCCTTTGCTGTGGCACCAGTCTAATTGTGGCTCAAGGGCTCAGTAATTGCAGTGCAGGAGCTGAGTTGCTCCAACAGCACGTGGAATCTTAGTTCCCAGACCAGGGATTGAGCCCTCATTCCTTGCATTGCAAAGTGGATTCTTAATCACTTGAACCACCAGGGAAGTCCCCTGAACATTTTTAATTAAGGTGGGCTAGGTTCAGCTATGGTGTTTGGTAGGCTGGAAGTATTAAATGGATTTTCAACTCATGATATTTTCAACCATGATGAGTTTATCAGGACCTAGCACCACCAGAAGCTGAGAAAGATCTGTACTCCACTACTGGATATTTGGTGGTTTAGTCACCAAGTCGTGTCCAACTCTTTGCAACCCCATGGACTGTAGCCTGCCAGGCTCCTCTGTATATTTAGATCATTCCTAAATCTTCCCTCGTAGCTCAGTTGGTAAAGAATCTGCCTGCAGTGCAGAAGACCAGGTTTGATCCCTAGGTTGGGAAGATCCTCTGGAGAAGGAAATGGCAACCCACTCCAGTGTCCTTGCCTGGAAAATCTCATGGATAGATGGAGCCTGGGGGGGCTGCAGTCCATGGAGTTGCAAAGAGTCAGGCATGACTAACACTTAAATTTTTGTGTGTGTGCTATTACAAACAACACTGTAACCTTGCAATACGTATTTATACTTCTATCAGCACTGAAAAAAGTGCCTATAATCCACGTATCTTTATGAACACTGGGTATTATGTCTTGTAAATATTTACTTATAAAACTTCTGTTGACCTTTTGTATTTCTTCTTTTCAGTTCAGTCACTCAGTCGTGTCTGAATCTTTGCGACCCCATGAGTTGTAGCACGCCAGGCTTCCCTGTCCATCACCAACTCCCGGAGTTTACTCAAACTCGTGTCCATTGAGTCAGTGATGCCATCCAACCATCTCATCCTCTGTCGTCCCCTTCTCCTCTTGCCTTCAATCTTTCCCAGCATCAGGGTCTTTTCCAATGAGTCAGCTCTTCACATCAGGTGGTCAAAGTATTGGAGTTTCAGCTCCAACATCAGTCCTTCCAATGAATATTCAGGACTGATCTCCTTTAGGATGGACTGGTTGGGCCTCCTTGCAGTCCAAGGGACTCTCAAGAGTCTTCTCCAACACCACAGTTCAAAAGCATCAATTCTTTGGCGCTCAGCTTTCTTTATAGTCCAACTCTCACAGCCATACATGCCTACTGAAAACACCATAGCCTTGACTAGACCGGACCTTTATTGGCAAAGTAATGTCTCTGCTTTTTAATATGCTGTCTAGGTTGGTCATAACTTTTCTTGCAAGGAGTAAGCATGGCTTTATAGCATGGCTGCAGTCAACATCTGCAGTGATTTTGGAGCCCCAAAAAATAAAGTCTGCCACTGTTTCCACTGTTTCTCCATCTCTTCTGTTATTTCCATTTTATATTCTTTGATTCTTTTGGGTCATTTGTGTTTCTTCATAATTTGTAGGTTTTGACTATTCTGAATATTAACTCTTGCTCTACTATGTGAAAGTTACTCAGTCATGTTCAACTCTTTGCAATCCCACTAAACAGTCCATGGAATTCTCCAGGCCAGAATACTGGAGTGGGTAGCCTTTCCCTTCTCCGGGGGATCTTCCCAACCCAGGGATTGAACCCAGGTCTCCCGCACCGCAGGTGGATCTTTACTAGCTCAGCCACAAGGGAAGCCCTCTCTACTGTGTACCACAAACATTTTCTTCAGTTTATATTGTCTTTTTACTTGTTAAGAGTGACTTTTGATGTACAGTTTTTTGCTTTTTTAAAAAATGCACACAAATCTATCAGTCCTTTTCCATGTATCATCTGGGATTTAGACATTGTTTGGGAAAACATTCTTTAGCCGGTGAATTATAAAAATATTTTTCAAAAGTTTCTTCTAATACATCTGTAGTGTTGCTTTTCATGTGTAACCTTTCATATCTCTGGAATTTATGTTTGTGTTTGGTGTGTGGGAGGCCACTGTATTCGTTTCCCAGGGTTGCCATAGCAAATTAGCACAGGCTGGGTGCATTATGACAACAGAAATTTATTTTTGCACATTTCTGGAAGCCAGGAGTCTGAGATCAAGGTGTCCGCAGGACTGATTCCTTTTTGGAGGCTCTGAAGGAGAAACCCTTCCTTTCATGCCTCTGCCCTGGCTTCCGGTGGCTGCCAGCAGTCCCTGGCTTCCCTTGGCTCATGGACTCACCCTTCCAATCCCTCACTGCATCTTCACTTGGCCTTCTTCCCTGTGCCTGTGTCCTTTACTGTCTCTTGTAAGGATATGCTCATTGGATTTAGGGCCCATCATGACCCAGTACAGTCTCACCTCAAGCCTTACCATAGTTAAATCTGCAAAAACCCCCATTTTCAAATGATGTCACATTTTAAGGTGATCGTGGATCCTGGGGTGACACTATTCAACTCATTTTACTTTTTCCAAAGGAAGGCTAGTAGTTTCTGTGGTTTTCTTACTTAGTCCTTTCTTTGCATACACGTGGGATACACTCGCACAGGTTAAATGTAGTGGGTCTGGTTCAGGACTTTTGTTTCATTGACCTGTTTCTTCTACACTGTTTCAGTGATAATAAGGTCTAGGATGTTTTGATATATTGTAAATTCTTCCTTCACCCCACAGGGGTGTTCTTTATTCAAATATTTCTTGATTATTCTTGCACATGTTCTCTAATTCACATAAGCTTTAGAAAGAGTTTATGGAGTCCATTCAAAACATGTTGGAATTTCAATTAGAATTGTACTGAATTTACAGATCAATTTGGGGAAAGTTCAAATGTTTACAATATTTAGTTTTTCAGCCATCTTCTCCCATTTATTTAGGCTTTTATGTCCTTCAGTAAAAATCTGTGACTTTCTTCATATGGGTCTTGCATATTTCTTATTAGGCCTAAAACTAGCCATTTTATAAATTTTAAAAAACTATTGTAAATAGTCCTCTTTTTCTACTACCATTTCTAATTGTTATTTGTTGACTTATAGAAATGCGATTTATTTCTGTGTATTGGTCTTATATCCAGCCACCTTACCTCAACTGCTTTATTCTATATTTCAGTTGATTTTCTTAGTTTTTCTCGATAAATTACCAAATTGTTTAAAAATATCAATAGTTATTTCTCTTCCTTTCCAATGTTAAAATCTTTTTTGAAGGTTTATATGTGAGCTACTATTCTGGCTAGAGAAGATGTTAATTAAACAGCAGCAGACAGAGTGGACATGGTACTAACAATCCAGACAGGAGAAAACATGCTGAACAAACCACTCAAGGCACAGATACTGCAATAAGGAAACAACGGATTTATAACACATAAAGAAGGAAAGTGACAGACTCTTGGCTGGCAAGTGCTCCCTGCCCTTCATCTAACACTAATATGGAAAACCTTCCAAATCGTTCTCAGACCTCAGGCAGCTCCATCAGGTTACCTGGCAATGTGGGAGTTTGCTCTGCCTGCAGGGCAAATGTATTATCAGCCTGGCTCCTAGCACAACAGTTCATTCAGTCTTCAGACTGACCATTCATAGTTCACGAGGTCAGTACAGGCAACTGGTGACACTCAGATGCCGCATAAGCATGTGCTGGGATGCTTGGGGCTGAGGTTCTTTTTGCTATATATAATGAAGATTCCTCCCCACATTAGACTTCTAAGTCTCTGTAACTAATCAGTTTTCTTTGCCTTTTTTTTTTTTAAATTTTATTTAATTTTTAAACTTAAAGTTTTGCCAAATATCGAAATGAATCCACCACAGGTATACCTGTGTTCCCCATCCCGAACCCTCCTCCCTCCTCCCTCCCCATACCATCCCTCTGGGTCGTCCCAGTGCACCAGCCCCAAGCATCCAGTATTGTGCATCGAACCTGGACTGGCATCTCGTTTCATACATGGTATTTTACATGTTTCAATGCCATTCTCCCAAATCTTCCCACCCTCTCCCTCTCCCACAGAGTCCATAAGACTGTTCTATACATCAGTGTCTCTTTTGCTGTCTCGTACACAGGGTTATTGTTACCATCTTTCTAAATTCCATATATATGCGTTAGTATACTGTATTGGTGTTTTTCCTTCTGGCTTACTTCACTCTGTATAATAGGCTCCAGTTTCATCCACCTCATTAGAACTGATTCAAATGTATTCTTTTTAATGGCTGAGTAATACTCCATTGTGTATATGTACCACAGCTTTCTTATCCATTCATCTGCTGATGGGCATCTAGGTTGCTTCCATGTCCTGGCTATTATAAACAGTGCTGCGATGAACATTGGGGTCTTTGCTTTTTTTTTTTAATTGAAGTATAGTCTATTTATAGTGTGTTAATCTCTGTTAAAGTGATTAACACAGCAAAGTGATTCAGTTATACATATATCTTTCCTTCTTTCTTATATTCTTTTCCATTATGATCTACCCAGGCTATTGAACATAGTTCCCTGTTCAATTCAGTAGGGCCTTGCTGTTTACCCATTCCGTACATCAGGACTTGCATCTGCTAACCCGAACTCCCACTCCTTCCCTCCCCCACCCTCTCCCCCTTGGCAGCCACAAGTCTGTTCTCCATGTCTGTGTCCGTTTCTGTTTTGTAGATTTCACTTGTGTCATATTTTAGGTTCCACATGTAAGTGATACCACATGGCGTTTGTCTTTCTCTTTCTGACTTCACTTAGTACGACAATCCCTCTGTCCATCTGTGTTGCTGCGAATGGCATATTTCATTCCTTTTTATGGCTGAGTAACGTTCTATTGTATATATGTAGCACATCTTCTCTATCCGTTCGTCAGCTGATGGGCATCTAGGCTGCTTCCATGTCTTGGCTATTGTGAATAGTGCTGCTATGACCACAGGGGTGCATGGATCTTTTTGAATTACAGTCGTCTGCACTGTTCTTAGTTTCCAGCCATTTAGATTTTCACCTACAATCTTACTGAGCTGTAATTAACTCTTGGGGTTGAAATTGGCTGTGCGTGGCCAAAGACACCACACACTTAGCTTAATAGGAATGCTTTTCCTTCGTTCATTTCTTAAGTACCAAGCACCTACATAATTGTAGTTTACTACATAGGTTAATAGAGCTCAACCTATAAAGAGAAAAAGACTAGATACTTAAATAGGAGCTTGGGTTTCTGTTGATATTATGATGCCACTTTAAAAACAGAAACTCAGAGTGTGAGTAAGGATGGGAATCTTAATATTTTTAAAGATAAAGTTACCAGAAAAGATGAAGGCCCTAAGTTTGTGTGCCAAGGTGTATCTTCGAACAAACCTGCTCTCACCCTCAGTTAAGAATTTCTTTAAAAACCAGTGAAAAGCCACTTTGAAAGATAATCTATAATAATTCAAATATAAAATCATTTCTGACATTAAAAATCAGGTTTGTGAAATTCAACATTGAAAATGCTTATAAGTGAAATATTAATATTCATAATTAAAGCATGACCTCAGATATATAACGAATGCATATAAAGAAGACTGGGAAGAATTCTACAAAATTGTTAATAATCTCAGAGTAATATCTCAGTGATAGCATTATTTATGATTATTTTCAATATTAGGCATGGTTTAGTTTTTAAAGTATTACTTTTATGATCAGAAAACTAAAAAAGACAAAGAAATTATCTGAGTTTAGTTAAATAGAGTAAGCAAAATCAACCTTTTATGGAATTACTGATGAGACATGAAGACACTGAAAATTGTTGATTTGTTGTTTTAAGGCGGCAGCTGAATTTGTTCACAATGATTTGCTGGTTTTAACTCATTTCAGAGGTAATTTCCGTAATGGATCAACATTCTGGAATATTTTTTTAAGTTGACTACCTTTAGCTAGGTGTGGCCATCTGCAAACAAGCAAAGTTTTGCATTTATAAGCAAAGGAAGTGCATATGTGAAAAGACTTTGAAAAATATAAAGCAATACACAAAGGCAAGCACTATATAATCAGCTCTTTGTGTAAATTGTGTTTTTTATTGACAGGGATCATTATCAGTGTGTACAGAAGCAAAGACTTCCCTGTGGGGTGTAGCTGTGGCCTGTTTGCAGAAGCCATGTACTTGAGTGTGACTGTGCTTCTCGGACTCCCAGTTTGCTTTTGCAAACAGTCCAGGATGAAACTGAGGAAGCTGCAGTCTGGAAGCTGGCTCAGGCCAGGCATCTTCGACCTAATAGGTGTTTACTGAGAAGCTTAACAGCAAGTTACTGTGCTGTGGGGATACCAAGAGAAAGAACAATTCCTGATTGCTGCGTTGCATATAGTTTACATGTATTTGTGAAAAGACTTACCTAATTCTCACAGCCGCCCTGTGAGACAGGTAGAGAGGCACGCCCATTTGCAGGGGAGAGTAGGTAGTTTTCTCCAAGCAGCAGAGCCAGAAGGGGCACTCAGGTATCTCTAATCCTAACCCTGGTGCTGGGTGTCCTGGCTGCTTAGTGGATAGACGAGTCCCTCCTGCCCATCGGGAGCATTCGGTCTGTAGGAGAAACATAGGGATCCGTGAAAGGCCACGTTGACCAGGTGTTCTTACTGAGCGCAGAGTACAGGAGGGAAAAGAGGAAGGTGACCGACTTCCTCCTGGTCACACTCTGAGTCCTAAGATCAAGTTGACACTTTTGCTGGTGGTAGCCTAAAGGGAGAGACGTTCTTTCTCTTTGTCCACCTCATTTCATTTTTCTCTGTGTCTTACAGCCCTTTTCCCCTTGTTCGCCTCCTGTGAATTGCAATCTCTGGATCTGTATCTCCATGTCTCTTTTCCTGTGTGGAAGGCTGGAGCTTGGCCTTTTTTATTCCCAGTAACTGTTTCTATCTCAGTCTCCTCCGATGGATCTTCCTGTGCTGTATCTTTCTTACCACGTCTCTTCCCATCACTTCTTTTCTCCTTTTCTCCTCCTTCCTGCCCTGTCTCTGCTTCACCTGTCCCTAATGCAGAAAGGAAGTGTGGTTCTCAATAAAGCAATTTTTATTTCAAAAGACTTTCATTTTCTTTATTGTGATTTTTAAAGTAGATGAGTGGATGGAGACCTCTAAGTTCCCTTTTGGCTCAGGAGCTCGATGTGAAGATGTTTCATGTGTGAATCTCAGTCGTTTTCCATTGTTTCCCCATCTATTTGCCATGAAGTGATGGGACCGGATGCCATGATCTTAGTTTTTTGAATGTTGAGTTTTAAGCCAGCTTTTTCACTTTCTTCTTTCACCTTCATCAAGAGACTCTTTAGTTTTTCTTTGGCTTCTGCCATAAGGGTGGTGTGATCTGCATATCTGAGGTTATTGATATTTCTCCCAGCAATCTATTCACTTGAGTATTCTCAAAGTATTTTATAAGTAAATATGGAATTTTCAGTTTAAGGCTGGAGAAGCCAGGGAGCAGATATGGGGAGAGTCATGTATCTTACTTACTGACAGTATCCAGCTTGGGATCTAAAGTACTGGGAGAGATGGGGACCAAGAAGCAGGATCAGTGGCAGAAGAAACCACTGAGAAATCCCACCACAGCCCTCCAAAACTAGAAGCTTTATTGATTCCCATTCAAGGGGTGTGATTCTGATTAGGTAAATAAGTCTTAACATCCAGTAACCCAAACCTCACTCCTGAAACCCACAAAGGAAGTATAATTAAAACCTCCTTAAATTTCTTCCCAACCCTATAGCGTGAAGTAGTTGAAATCACACTGGAACATGAATCAGGAGTCCTGCTCCTAATTTGAGTCTTGCCACTTCATAGAGTGGCAATTCTATTTACCATTTGTTCCTAAGTTTTCTTATCTATAAAGTGAAAATAATAAGCTTATCTACCTCACTGGGTTGGTTATTTTGAGAACCAACTCAGATAATACATGTAAAATGCTTTGAAAAATTATATATAAATATAAAATGGTGTTAATAATGGCATCAGAGCCCATAAACTCCACCCCATACATTTCTATTTGTGGGAAAACAATTAGGAACAATGGTTACTAATCCAAAACCACATTGTGAAAAAGAATTACTCTCTCCTTGCTTATCAAGTTTGATGGCAGAATAATCATTAAGTACATTGACCTTGAAGGCAGAAAATACTGAATTTAAATCCCAGCGCTGCTACCAGCAGTCTGACCTTAGCGATATTTTAGTTGCTTTGGGTCTCATTTTGCAGACAGACACACATACACTCACTCACTCACTCATGCTGAGTGAGGGTAATAGATTTTTCATGACGAACAATGAGATAATGCATGCAAAATGTTGGATCCAGTACCTGGCATATTATGAGTACTCAACGAGCATTAGCTTTAAAAAGTATCACACATTTCTCGAGCATTTGCAATGTGCCAGGTGTAACTTAGGGAACAAAACAAAAAGATCCTGTTTTTTTGTTGTGTTTTTTTTTTTGTCACATCACGCAGCTTGCGGGATCATAGTTCCCCAAACAAGCACCAAGTCCTAACCACCGGACAGACAGGAAATTCCCGACGTGGTCCTATTTTGAAGAAAGAGTGTATAAATAAAAACCAACATGCGTACTACACAAATGCAAAGGCAGTTCAGAAAATGAACTTAGAAACCTGCCTAGAGACAGATTCCTTCTTGCAGGAAGAATCATTTGGCTCAAGACTTTTGAAGGGATAGTGGAAGTTTGTGTTGAAAAAAATTTCTTTTGATACTTTTTACTCAACTTTATCATTTGCTCACAGGAGTTTTTGGATCACTTGAAAAGCCAAGGCTTATGTTTATGCTTGTTGCCCTTCTGGTGATTCAACGTAAACATTTTAGTGACTTCATGAGCATGGTTTTTGAAATTGATTTTACTGGTTATTTTCTCTGCATGAAACATGTTGTTTTGTTTTCCCTTCATAGACTCCTTAAGAGCCGTACAAACGACTTGTTGATTCCCATCACTTAGAAGTATTTCATCGTTGATGCAGGTTGCTGATACCTTTAAGAAGAGATGGTAGCAAGGACTTATGACCACTGTCCCTCTCTGGGAGAGCTGGAGGTGACTGGGATAAACGGGCAGGGAGTGGAAATTGCAGTGAAGGATTTGCTGTCCCGGAGAGAATGGAAGGTTTACAGATAGCTGCAAATATGAATATACAGATAGCCTTTTATTTGCCAGATAACTTGCTACCAAATGGAAGTATCTTTCACATTTCTACCAATGTGTTGGCAGTGAACTGGGGAGTCAGAAATGTTGCCCTCAGTAGAAGAAATATCAGACTTTTCTTTGGGTTTTCTGCTTTCTTGCTGCTGCTGCTGCTGCTGCTTATCGCTTCAGTCGTGTTCAACTCTGTGCAACCCTATGGACTGCAGCCTGCCACGTTCCTCTGTCCCTGGGATTCTCTAGGCAGGAGTACTGGAGTGGGTTGCCATGCTGGCCTCCTGGGGATCTTCCTGACCCAGGGATCAAACCCAGGTCTCTTGTAGTGCAGGCTGCAGGCAGGCTCTTTACTGCTGAGCCATCAGGGAAGCCCACTTTTGCTTCCTTCCTGCTGCTGCTGCTAAGTCACTTCAGTCGTGTTCGACTCTGTGCGACCCCATAGACGGCAGCCCACCAGGCTCCCCTGTCCCTGGGATTCTCCAGGCAAGAACACTGGAGTGGGTTGCCATTTCCTTCTCCAATGCGGGAAAGTGAAGTCGCTCAGTCGTGTCCAACTCTTCCCAACCCCATGGACTGCAGCCTACCAGGCTCCTCCATCCATGGGATTTTCCAGGCAAGAGTACTGGAGTGGGGTGCCACTGCCTTCTCCTTACTGTTGGCTAAATCTCTCAGTTTAACTACATATAGGAAGATGTTGAAAGCTGTGTTTATTCTATATCTGCTTCTACACCAGCAACTGCGATGTTAGATAAAATTTAATTGGCATCTAACAGAAATCATCTGTTAGCTTATAAAAGTCATAGAATCATAAAGATTTGGGGGCAGGAAGAACCTAAGAGGGTTTGTAATACAGCCTCTTCAATTTCACAAATGAGCAAAATGGCCCAGGGAGGCCGGGCCCATCTCTTCCAGAGTCCTCTGAGAGGGCTTTGGTCAGCATTTTGCATGATGGTGATTTGAAGAGATCTATAGCACCTTTCGATTGCTGTAGACGTAAGTGAATTGTCTTGCTCCCCTTTGTAAGCTGAGGAAGATACAGACCAAAGTAAAACTCTGGCAAATCCCAAGAGAAGAGAAGCCGGTAGTACTCAAGTTAATGTACTGGCGCTCTGTGTTTGGTGCTGAGTGAAAACAGCTTGATTCACTCCACTCAATTCCAAGGCATCTGACCAAGAACTCTGAAATAAGGATGACGTTATCAATAACAATAACAACAACAGTCACCAGGACGGGATGGTATCTTGCCCCTAAGCCAAGAGACAGCACCGCAATACCACAGCAAGTCTGCGGCCCTGAGACCCCACCGCCCTGTGTGGTTTGAGAGAGGAACTGCTGGATTCAGGATTTCATGTTTCTCGGAGCGATGCTCCCCTGGAGAAAGTTGAGCAGTTGGCAGAACGTGGAAAAGCCATCTTTGGCCGGCAGAGAGACCATTTCCTTAAGAATCCTACTTGGAAGCTAGAGTGCTTCATAGACAAGCCGCGCAGGCGGACGCCACCAGCACACCCGCCCTCCCCTCCCTTCGCCTGAGAGACGCCCACCGCCCGGTTCGCGCCGGGCCACGCCCCTGGCCCGCGGCTCACCCCACCGCGCTGCTCTGGGGGTCCCGGCCCGGCGCCTTTTCCTACCTGGCTCTTTCGGGGCCTCCCCCACCCGCCGCCTGGCCCGGGGCTGGGGAGGGCAGGTGCGAGGCGGTTGGTTGGCCGCGCGGGTCCCCGCGGGAGGGGGAGGCGTCCGCAGTGACGGAACAGAAGCCGCGAGAGCCTCGGCGCTGCCCCCACGGCCTCGGCCGGGCGGCGGCCACTGGCGCGCCGCGGGTCGGGGGTGCAGCATCGGCGCGCTCAGGGCCCGGCGGGCAGTAGCTCCCGCCACCGCCCACTCGCCGGCCGGCCGGGGAACCCCGGGCAGCCTCGGGTCCAGGGGCGGCGGCGGCGAGACCCCGCCCCGCCCGGCCGGCCCGCGCCTATCGCGGTCCGCGGCCTGGTCACGCGGGGAGTGGCGCCGCGAGCTCCGGGCCATCGCCCGGCGGCGGCCAGAGTCGCGGCGGGCCGGGACGGGAGCGGAGAGCGGGGGGTAGAAATAGGGGCGGGCGGGCTGCGCCAGTCCCCGAGCCGCGCGCGCGGAGCCAACGGAGCCACGCCGAGGGCGCCGAGCGAGGCGGCCGAGCCCAAGCACCCATGCTGCTGCCGCTGGCCTGGGGCTCGCTCTTCTTCCCGGGGCTCTTCGGGGTCTGCACCTGGGGGCTGCGGCGCGCGCGGCCCGCCTGGACCCACCACGACTGCGTGATGATCAGCACCAGGTACGGGGCGAGCCCGCGTCGCCGCCCGGCTATCCGCCCCGGCCGCGCCCGCCCCGCGCCGAGCCCAGGGCGGAAAAGGGGGGCGACAGGAAGCGAGGGGGCTGCCTCCCGGGTCCTCGCCCCTCCGCGGTGCCGGCCAGAGCGCTCCGAGGACCCTGTGCGTCCTGCCCCGGAGGGACGGAGGAAGACGGAGGTGTCTGGAGGCGGTTGCCGGGGAGGGGTGGGGGTGGCCAGAAGCGGGGGTCGGCTGCCCGCGCTGATGACCCGGCCTCCGACATCTACCAATGGCTTTGAGGGTCGGGAGCGGGGTGGCGGCCCTCGCTGCCCCGGCAGCCTGGGGAAAGTCAGTTTGCAGGGTTCTGGCTTCATGCTGTCCGTGAGACTGGATTGAGGGCGCTCTTCACCACCTCACCCCACCCCGTTTCTCTTTTCTGCCGCACGTTAGGCTGGTTTCATCAGTGCAGGCTGTGTTGGCCACCGGGTCTGGGATCATCGTCATCCGCTCCTGCAGCGACGTGATCACAGACAGGTAACATCTGATGCGGATGCCGATTGAAAGCTACACAAATCACAGCGCCAAACTCTTTCGAGGTTTCCACAGTTGAGTGGCTCACAGGCACTGGTTCTTTATCAGCGTAAGCCAGCAGACAGCTGATTAATGGGTGAAACATGGGCACCATAATTAGTTACCTCCTCTCCTCACCTTCTTCAGCATCGCCAGCTTAGAAATAAATGCTAGAGAATGCCATTTAGAGACTTGAGTCTCATTTAAGGTGTATTAGAGGACAGTGTGGTCTACCGACCCAAGTTCTTTATGCGATTGATACATGTGAAAATTACAAGTGAAAGTAAGGCTTTTGATGCTTTTAAATGACCTCCCTGGGGTTCTGCTTTGGACTCCAGAGCCAAGGTATGTCCAGGGTGGTTAGCAGAGCCCTCCTAAGGAAAGGAACAAAACACCTCATCCCTTTCCTTACAAATGCTGCTTCCCTCTTTTCTCTGAAAGATGAAGGTGATGAAGAGTTTTCTGGAGCTTTTGGAAAACTGACTCCTGTGTGTGTTAGAGCTCAGTCCAGGGCTGGGGCAGCAAATGTGCATCTGGTAAAACATATCATAAAGACCTGGACTTTACTTTGTATAGTATTTAGACCTGTGCAGTGGTGGTTCCCACCATCTCACCTCCCACTTTTAAAGCCATCCTTTTCATTTGTCTTCTCAGAATCACTCTTTCTTCCTCACAGATAAATTGAAGAGCAGCTGTCAAATGTGCGGGGAAAGTTAATAGCCTGTCCTGATCCCTTTCTCATGGTGACTTGCTTAATGCCCTGCTTTTTACCTGTTTGGACTGGAATGGCAGGGGAGCCTGAGTGGGGCATCTAACTCACTGTGGCCTGCAGATTCCATGCCCGGATCTTACTTGGGATTTGTCCTGCCATCGTGATGTTTGTGCTTTTCTTCTTTTGCCTCTTTTTAGACAAGACCACAGCTATTGGCAACACACTGTAGATGCTGAGAGAAGACAGGTCAAGTGACTGACTGCATACATCTAAGGCTAACAGCTTTTGCTTGGCTGGATTCAATATGTATTTTAACTGAGCATTTTCTGATGGTGGAGCAAGCTCCCTCACTCTAGTCTGTCAGGTCAAACTTGACACGCGCCTCCTTTGCAGAGATAAAGGCAGATGCAGCCCCACAGCACTCCTGGGCAAGCTGCAGAGAGCTGCTACACATTTCAGAAAAGAGGTCTGCACACGATTACCTTTCAGTTCTTTAGCCCTGTGTCTCAGGAGCTTGGGCATCTGAGTTTGGCTTTCAGGGTCCTTCTTTTGTGTAACTTTATGCCTTAGATTCATTCTCTGCTTGCAGAATGGAGACAGACACCACCCTCACCTTACGTGGATGTACAAAGATGCTCTAAAGGCACCTAGATCATCTAGGGGCAGGGAAAAAGCCTTCAGGATTCATAGTCTGTTCATCCAAATATTGTTCTATCCTATGCCCTTGAACTTTAGGCCTTCATATAGAATGTCTGTAGGTAGGAGGAGGTGTCTATGAATCTTCCCAAATTATATGCAGAATGTGGTGTGGGGCCAGGGCTTTCATCATCATCTTAAAGAGATCCAGATCCTTAAAAGGGCTGAGAGTCACAACTCTAGGCAATTTCTCTATTTAAGCACTTACTTTGTTTGTTTGTTTGTTTTGGCCATACTGTGAGGCTTGCTAGATCTTAGTTCCCTGATCAGTGATCTGCCAGCAGTGACAGCGTAGAGTCCTAAACGCAGGACCAACAGGGAATTCCCTAAGCACTTACATTTGGACAGTACTTTTTACATTTAAAAGGACTTTCAGGCTCACCAGTGGCTCAGTGGTAAAGAATCTGCCTGCCAATGCAGGAGACACAGGTTCAATCCCTGATCTGGGAAGATCCCATATGCTGCGGAGCAACGGAACCCATGCACCACACCTGTAGAGCCTGTGCTCTGGAGCCCACGTGTTGCAACTACTGAAGTCCTCTAGCCCTAGAGCCCGTGCTCCGAAACGAGAACCATTGCAAAGAGTAGCCCCTGCTCACCGCAACTGGAGAAAAGCCTGCGCGGTGACCCACCACAGCCAAAAATAAACACATATAATTTAAAAAGTAAAATAAAAGGACTCTCATCAGGAATTTCCTGGAGGTCCAGTGGTTAGGACCCCACACGTTCACTGCCAAGGGCCCCGGGTCAATCCCTGGTTGGGGAACTAAGATCCCACAAGCCACGGCGGTATGGCCAATAAATAAATAAATAAAAGGACTCTCATACTTTTGACTTTCTAATCTTCACAATGACTTTATCAGGGAAGTAAGACAAGGATTATTATCTTCATTTAATAAAAGAAGTAGTTCAGGTCCAGGCTAGTGGTAGCTAAGATTATAATCCAGACTGCTTGCTAGTAAGTCTTCGGGGAATTCTTCTGACAGCCACACTTTCTCATCATACTGAATTGGTACTGTGTGCAGAATTTTAAAACCCTGGGATTCGCTCAAGGGGAGAGGTCAGTTATATTTCAGCTGAGCTTCTAGTAGCTGTTCATAGTTGTTTTAATTGGGATTGCTTCAAGAAAGCGGTGGAGACCGCAGATGGGCAGTAGGATAAATATTGCATCTTTTTTCACCTCCGTGGAACTTGGCTGTTAATTTACCTGCATGAATATTAAATTTGCCATTACTTGTTTGCCTGTTTCACAGCTTACTCATTCTTGAGTTTTGCTGTGGTAAGTGTGGAATGATTCAGGAACCGGAATATGAATGGCACTCTATATATTCCCAATGTTCCCTGTTCAGTGGATGGGCTCCTTTGGTTAAGTCACCCGGGACAAAGGTAAAGATACAGATGTGAGGCCCTTGGCACACCATGTGTAGTCTCTGGGGTTTCAAGCCCTGAACAAGCACTGCAGGAGATTCTGATGTTTGGGTAGTTTGAGCCACATAATAGTGAAATATTTCATCTACCAAACATGTGGGCGCACTGTCAAACTTAGCTGATTTGGTGAGTCTGTCCTTCTCCAGATAGTAGATCATTTTAATTTTTTTTCACATATATTTTCTGTAGAATGGCTCTTTTGGGACCAAAATTTCCAAAATTATGTAGAGACTTCCCTTCAAATCTGCTCTGGGACAGTGATAAAACTATAATTTTGACTTAGCAAATATTGATTCAACCCCTTTGGACAAGTAAATGGGAACACTTGTCTTTTGTCCTGGGTTCTCTTTGGGTATCTGTCCGATGTAAGGTAGTCCTTGAGATCTGGGCTCGTTTCCAGACACATTTTTCTTAATGAGTGACACTGAGTTCAGCTGTGCATTTATAAAGAAAATGGCCAGGGCCACTTCCCAGAAACTCCCTAGAGTGGGGTTGCAAACAGATGTTAAGAGAAACTCAACTGCTGAGTAACAAGTGGAGTATTCCAAACCAGTTTCTTGGTGGGGCGATTGAATCATTGGTAGAGGTATCTACCTCAAAGTCAGCCTGTATTGCAGTACCAGAAAATCCATTATAAATGAGTAGGCAAATAGTGATGGCAAGTCACCGAAACACAGGGTGCTGAGGGAATCCTTGCTTTCTAAGCCTTTGGCACTTAGAAGTTTGCCCCGTAAATTTAAAGAAAGGTGTTCACTCGCCCTGTCAGTTCCAGCATCTTCACTGTAAAGTATCTGGGGTCAAGACAGCTGATGAAGTACAAAGCCAAAGCAAATGTGTTTAAGTGGAGGCTGTCTGTGAGCCTTCATAGTTGATACCCATAATTACTTCCTGGACTGTGTATATGCTTTCTTTCAGGCACTGGCTTGCCCGAGAGTATGTCTGGTTTTTGATTCCCTACATGATCTATGACACCTACGCCATGTACCTCTGTGAATGGTATCGAGCCGGGGACCAGAGCAGCAAACATTCCCTCACCATTTTTCGAAACTTCCTAAGCAAAAACCGCCTCATGATCACACACCACGTGTTCATTCTGCTTGTCCTTGTGCCCATTGCCCAGGTAATGGCCTCCCGACAGCCACCAGGTCACTCTTTTCTCTTGTTGAACCGGGCACCCCGACCATCAGATTCCCCCTTTTCCTCCCCTTCGCTGCCTCACCCGCCGCCCTCCTGCCAGCTGCTGCCATAGTGTAGGGAGGAGTTACATCTGAAACTTCTGGTCCTCCTTACTGGTGATCCCCTAGCCCTCAGGGCTTCTCCAGCATTTGTCAAAGTGTCTGCCTTTAGTTCATTGAAGATAAAAACCAGGGACTTCCCTGGTGATCCAGTGGCTAAAACTCCAAACTCCCAGTACAGGGAGCCTGGGTTCGATCCCTGGTCAGGGAACTAGATCCCACATGCTGCTACTAAGACCTGGCATGGTAAAATAATAAAAAAAAATTTTTTTAAGATAAAAACCAATATACAACATAAAGACTGTTTAAAGAAATGAGAGTAGCTCCATCAACTGGTTATTTGCCCTAATAGTACACAGAGAGGGCTGTATACATTATTTTGATGTCACAAAAGCAGAGACTCTCAAAACAGTCTCTTAATTTCTTCCCAGATCTGCTCCCCGCCCCCCGCAATAAAAAAACTCACCCAACAAGGAAGAGAAATGGGAATGCAGAGTGGGTAACGAGTCATTCCTGAGGACCTACTGTGTGACAGGTGCTTGGTTTAAAAACTCACAGCTTTCTAATAGTCATTAGAAATTATTAGAAATAATTAGACATGAGTTCCCTGGTTGCTCAGCAGTAAAGTATCCGCCTGCAATGCAGGAGCCGGAGGAGACGAGCGTTTGATCCCTGGGTCGGGAAGATCCCCTGGAGGAGGAAACAGCAACCCACTCCAGTATTCTTGCCTGGAGAATCCCATGGGCAGAGGAGCCTGGTGGCTACAGTCCATGGGGTTGCAAGGAGTCAGACACGACTGAAGCAACTTAGCACACACTCAAGCAATCAGACGTGATAATTAAGGAGACTGTTAGCCCTCTATGGTAGATGAAGAAAGTGGGGCTCTGAGAGTTTCCATACCTCCCCTCGGGGGTACACTGTGCTGCTTTCAGGATAGGAGGAGAAGCAAGAGGGCGTGATATTGACAAGCCTCTCTGATGGGACCCTAACATCAAGCTTGGGGCCTGGCACGCATTTTATGGAACTGATCTGGCTTCAGTGCCCTTGGCAGGACTAAGTGGACACCTGAAAGTAGGCTGCAGTTTCTTTTGGCTGACACTGAAATTCAGAGCAAACCCAGTGTGTGATGCGGTTGCCTCTGGACCCTGGGGATTCTGGGCACTGTGGAGGCCCCCCAGTGTGAGCTGGTTTGCACCAGCCCATTGAGTACTTCCCCCCACCCCCACACGGTTGCTCAAGGTTACCCTTTCCAATAGCTCCAGTTAAGAACCTTCCTTCCGGTGGCTCCTCAACCTCCATTACTTATTTCCCCTTTCCTCTTTTCGTCTGCAGAAGCTCAGGGGAGAGCTTGGGGACTTCTTTGTCGGCTGCATCTTCACAGCAGAACTGAGCACTCCATTTGTATCGCTGGGCAGAATTCTGATCCAGGCATGTATGGGTGGGGTGGCAGAAATAATGCCAAGGGAACCAACTCTGCTTTTCCTTGGAGATTAGGGGTGGGAGTGGTTGGAGAAATCCCTTTAGTGCTACGAATAGTGGGGTAGGAGACCCCTGAACAGACTTAAAGGTCAGTTGGTCTTCGAAGCCAATGGGGGTGAAATTGTACGTTTGATTTCACATTTGATCCAGTTCTTTATGGTGGCTCAGACAGTAAAGAATCTTCCTGCAATGCAGGAGACCCAGGTTTAATCCCTGGGTGGGGAAGATCCTCTGGAGAAGAAAATGGCTACTCACTCCAGTATTCTTGCCTGGAGAATTTCACAGACAGAGGAGCCTTGTGGGCTACAGTCCATGGAATCGCACAGTCGGACATGACTGAGTGACTTTCACTTTATATATAATTTTTCCTGGTCATAAGTGTTTTTAAAATTATTTTGGTTGCACTGGGTCTTCACTGGTGCTCTCGAGTTGTTTTCCTCAGTTGCAGGGGTTGGGGGCTACTCATCCTTGTGTGTGGGCTTCTCATTGTCGCTTCTCTTGTGGCGTGAGGACTCAGTAGTTGTGGCACTCAGGCGGAGTTGCCCCAAGGCATGTGGAATCTTCCCAGACCAGGGATTGAGTCCGTGTCCCCTGCATTGGCCGGCGGATTCTTAACCACTGGACCACCAGGGAAGTCCACAGATTTTCTAATCTGCTGTTTCCGGGTTCCTGTCAGCTGGGTGGCTTTCATATCACTGCTGGAAAAAAATATGGGACTGTATGCATATATCAATACGGCAGTACTTAATCATCTTTTCTACACGTGTCGGAAGAGGAGACGCTTGGCCTGTACACTGTGGGGCTCAGGCTAGTCACAACCCGAAGGTGACCTTGCTTTCTCCCTCCCTCTTCTTTTGCAGCTACAGCAGCAGCACTCCCTGCTGTACAAGGTGAACGGAATCCTCACGCTGACCACTTTCTTCATGTGTCGGATCCTCCTCTTCCCTTTCATGTACTGGTCCTACGGCCGGCAGCAGGGCCTAAGCCTGCTCCGAGTGCCCTTCCACATTCCTTTCCACTGCAATGTGGCCAATGCTTTCCTCATCGCGCCACAGATCTACTGGTTCTCTCTGCTGTGCAAAAAGGCAGCCCGGCTCTTTGATGTTCCTCCAGCCAAAAAGGACAGTTGACGGCTCCCATGAGTCAGGCAGTGGGCCGCCTCCACTCAGTATTCCCTGGACCAAATTGCAAATTGTGTCTTGGGTGGCCTCAGCCTTTTGGGTATTGTTCAGCAGATGGATTTGAGTTTTTCTAAAGGATATTCACTATCACCCCCCTCTTCTAACCTGCCCCTTTTGCAAAAGCACTTTTTCCCTTAGTAACAACTGTTGGATCCTGTCAGAGCTCCACTGGCAGTGAGGTGGTTTTAATGCAAAGCCCAAGGATCCTTCCTTGGGTCTTACCTCCAGGGCTCTGGGAGGTAGAAACAGGGGGTGTGGAGAAAGGGGTACCAAGGTGCTAAGCAGCTGGGCACCTGCCTGGTCCTAATATTGGTGGCTCTCCACCTTTCCAACCACTCAGGGCAGTATCTACACGCTGGGCCAGCAGAAGCAAGTGATGACTTGGTTCTTTACATAATTTTTTGTAATGCTGGCCTGGGAAAATCACTGTGGGTAGGTAGTTTTTTTTATTGTTTACTAAATAACCCGTTGGTCCTTTGCCTCATTCTCTCATCCATGTGCCAACATAAAATCCTGTCTACTGACTTCCAATCAGAAGTCCCTCTGGCAGGGTGCAGTAGGAGGCAGGGATGGGAGCCTGAAGCACCTGAGTAGGTAGGAAGGCCCATGGGTCAGCACCTCTGCAGGCTGACTTGGAAAGACCAATGTCAAACTTACGAGCTTGTTGTCAACGGGTAAGATACTGTTCCCTTCTTAAGCACCCTCAAGCCCAGCTTCCCCCTTATCCACACATACAGGATGCTCTTGTTAAAAACTACAGGGTTAACACAAGATGACGGCTGCTGAGCTATTCACTGGGTGACCACACTCTTTGACACTCCTTTTCCTATGGAGTAGGATGGACTTCAGTATTCCAAACCGTGAGGTATCTCATCTAGACGGCCTCCTGATAAGCCAGAGCTTGTGGTCCAAAGCCTGTTCCTCTCTGAGTTACCACCATTTAGCCACAGAAGGCTGGAGAGCAAGAGGGCAAGACAGCCCTGGCCCAAATATGTCCTGTGGACTGACTCCTACCTACCATTTGCAAATAGCATCCTCTGGTGCCAACACTAATTATTCCTTAACAGTAAAAAAGGATTTTAGAAACTGCTACCATAGAATTTCTTCCCAAATGGTAGTGAAAAACTAGATTTTTTTTAAAGTGCCTTTTAATTCATTGTTGTCTGTGAACTTTTTAAAGTACTGAATGTGTGACAGTGTCTCAAATTTTGACTCTTTCGGTCTTTAATGGGTGCCGTTTAAAAAAAATGCTGTAATTTTTTTACTGTTTTGTTTACTATCAGTATATCTTTATTAATCACCCCTGTGGTGATTAAATTGCACTAATATTTTCCAACTTAATTCTCATTTGTGAAATACATTCATGCCGACTTCCAGTAAGTGACTGTGTCTGTGCTTCTCATCTGTGTTCTTATCCATGCCACTGGCAGAGGTGGGCTGTTGCGGGGAAGGGATGTGTGAACGCTTTCAGCCTCTAGGAGGGCCTCGCTCATATCTCACTCTAAAGTGTTTCTGTAATTCATGGTGCCAAGGGTTCTCGACTTCACGCCCAGTGGTCACGTAACTTCAGGCCCTTTCTTCTCTTCTAGGTGAATCCCAACTAGGAGTCAGGAGGGTGGAAACCCGATTGTAGGCCACAGACAGAGCCAGCCCACTAACCTGAACCCGAATACTGCCTCACTATGATGGGGAGTATGGATCTGTCCTTCCTTGCCTCCCAATTAAACACCTCATCAGTCCTCCGAGTTCTGTAATACATCCTGGACAGCCTTAAATTTGCCTTTTCATGCCTCCACACACACCATCTTCCGCTCCCACGTTTTTCAAAACCATGACAACCCATCCTAGGCAGAAGATAAGTGCACCCATCCTTTGAACTCGTCCCTGCTGTGTTTACCAGTTTCAGTACAGCCCCTTAGGGACCCAGTGAATAGATGGAGTTAACATGGGGGGCAGAAGTTCTTAACTCAGGACACCCATTTTTCTGAGGTCACTGACCTACCCCCCAACATCTAATGTTCTTGGCCCAACCTCCTCCTTTTACAGTGGCTGCAGGCCTTGTGGGCACACAAATCAGTTGGCTAAGTGGTAGCAGAAAAAGAGTCCTTTTCCTAGGTCCTGCCCTTTCCAAGACACCACAAGAGTCTCTTAAGAGTTTCAGTGCAAAAGAACGCATGTGCCTTATAATCTGTCTACCTGAGTGTTTCACCTTTAGACTTATTTCTTGGGAGAAGCCAACGATGAACATGTTCCCCCTAGCTAAGAGATCAGGTCAAGCTGAGCCCAGTTTCAGAGTGTATTGAGGAGCCAAGACCACTGAGGAGAAAGACTCAAAACAGGCAAGGTGAAACTCAAAAAGAATTTTATTACAACCTGTATGTTACAAATACCTAAGAAACTATTTTCTTTACACTGTTATTGTCTTATTTTGGGGCTTGTGTACAATTCCACATGACTGGAAAGTTTCTGCTTCTCTGCTCCAGTCCCCATCCAGCCCGCCAAGCGGAGACCCGGCTGTTTTCTGACCCATGGATGTCAGAAGTTGCTGACCCATGGATGTCAGAAGTTGCTGATCTTCTGCAGGAGGGTTTGGCGCCGCTCCTCAGGGCTGATGTTCTCGGCGATGGACTTTAAGAAGCGCTGCTCGTTTACTTTCTGGAGCAAGGAGCTGACGGAAGGGTTGGTCTTGCTCAGGGTTTCGTAGCAGGTGAGGATCTCCAAGGCCAAGACATAGAGAGGTTCACAGACCTCCTGGTGGACCATGGCCATGATGTGCAGAACATGACAGAAGACCTGGGTATAGAAAAACAGGGTTTCCTGGGTCAGGTCCTGCTCTTGTCCTTGAGCCCAAGGGCCAACCGACTGTATCAACCGAACGGAGTCCAGGAGATTGGTCAGACTGTTGCAGAGGAGCTTGACCACATGGCTCCAGCCCTCCACAGGGAGCCAGTTACGGCAGCTCTGGCTGCAGAGAAACTGAAAAACTCTAAGCAAGAGGACAGAGAGCTGGAGCTCCTGGGCAAAGGGCTTCAGGTTGAGCAGAGGAACGAACTGTATATACTCCAGGCTGTAGGGGACGTGCAGGAGTTGCTTCTCCAACAGTCTCCGGGTCAGCTGGTGAAGGCACTGCCATTCTTGGGGGCTGCACCATGGCATGACCTGTACCAGGGCCACCAGGAAGCCCTTGCTGAACAACCTGACCTCCTCAGGGTTGCCCACGTCCACCACCAGGAGTGCGAGCATCTGCTCGGAGACGCTGCTGGAGATGGAGGAGCACTCCATCCAGGCCAGGAGGCCTGTGCCAGGCCCATACCCGGGGTGGGCCTGGGAGGTCCACTCGTCCTCAGAAAGCTTACAGATCTCAAAGAGCGTGGCTGGCACCTCGCACTTGAAGTGGCCCTCAAAGAAGCTCTTCAGTCTCAGGCCCACAGTCCAGTCTAGCTGCTCCAGCTTCCGGTGGAGCCAGGACAGCGACTTGACCCAGGTGTCTGGGGAGAAGGTGGCGGTGTTAGCTGAGACCACCTCACAGAGGAGCTCCAGGATGTGGATGGCCAGGTCCTTCCCGTCCAGCGGGAGACAGCGCTTCTCCTCGGGGAGCTGCCAGTATTTGCTGAAGCCATCAAGGAGCTGGCACAGGCTGAAGATGAGCGGGAACGGAGAGCAGGACTGCAGCCAGTATTCTTCCAGGTTTGTGCTCCCTTCCAGAGTCTGGACGAAGATCCTCAGACTGAGGTCCACCTCTTTGACCTCCAGCATCAAGAAAGGCAGGACGAACTCCTTTAGCACCTCATCCGGCTCGAGCAGAGCAGCGACTGGAATCCCTTGGGGCTTTGTAGGACTCACCAGGCAGCTCAAGAGCTCCAGAAACTGCTTCTCCTCCCGGGGTGTCGAGAGCTTGGTCCAGACCGTTTCTTTGAGGCAGGACACCACGAATGTGGTAGAGCGGTCTGGCCCCTGCTCTTCCATGAACCGGAGAGCGGGGAAGGCAGTGAGAATCTGAGCCAGGAACTTGTGGGTGCCGAGGTTGACCACAGCCATGCTGCACAACTTCTTCACCGTGATCTCTGGGTGCAGGATGACCAGGCGGGCCACGGAAGCAACAGCCTTAGCCAAGCCCTGTTCAGAGGCGCTCTGTGTGAGCTGGTTGAAAGTCGTGTTGAGGTCCTCCTGAAAGCCCTCCAAGTGAGCTAACAATTTCTCAGAGAGGCCCTTGCGCCCCCAGGAGAGCAGGACCCCCGAGAGGACTTTATTTTTATCTGGCAAAGAGAGGTGTGTGTAACACTCCAGGATCAAGTCGAACACCTGTTTGATCTGAGGTTCGGAGACAGCCCTGTCTATCGTGCTGACTTCCATCACCGTCTCCAGCAGCTTTAACACCAGGCCCGGCTCTCGGAAGAGAGCTCGGTTGTTGAGAAGGCAGGACAGCCACTCGTCCGAGAAGGCCCACTTCCTCTCGGAGGCAAAAATGTAGCACATTTCCACGTGGCGGTCCATCTTCTGCTCGATGATGGCCATGGCGATGGAGGCGGTGATGTCCTGCTCACCGCCCTTGCTCCTCACCACCCTGTTCGTCTTCCTCAGGAAGTCCCCCACGCACTCTGCCAGCTCGGAGACCACCTGCCTCTCCTCCTTGGCCAGGCTGGTGGTGTCCAGGTAGAGCTTCAGATTCTGGCTGAAGGAGGTCAGGCTGTCGCAGAGCCGGAAGCTGTCGTAGCTGGTCCCCTGGCTGCTGCTGAGCAAGGCCTGCAGCTCCTCCCCCCACTCCTGCAGCAGGCTGCGCAGGAACTCAAAGCCCACGAAGATGGTCTCGCTCGGCAGCCTGGCCAGGGAGGTCAGGCTGATGTCCCGCTCCGCCTCCTTCACCTTCTCTGCCAGCGCCTGCTGGTGATACGGGTTCTGGGTGTCCGAGTTCCACACGGAGATCACCGTGGCCAGCTTGTCCAGGTACACAGTCGCAGACACTTCCTGGGGGTCCTCCTCCATCAGCGCAAACACGGTCAGCATGTCAGCCAAGTTGGCTAAGGCGCAGCACTTCATCCCGGGGCACAGGATCCTGTCCTGGATTTGTTTCAGCCCCGTGAGCAGCATGGCCAGCAGGGGCATGGTTGGACACACATCTGGATCGGACTTGAACCTCTTCGGCGGGTGGGAGAAGTCATCGGAGGAGGACAGGTACTTGTGGGCCACTGTCCGGAACTGGGAGAGCAGGGGGTCCTGCTGATTGCCCTTGTGCTTCATCATTTCCCACCAGACGTCGAGGAAGAAGGCCACGTCCTTGGAAGAGGTGTCGATGGTCATGTGCTCCAAAAAGCGCTCTAGTTCCGCACGGCAGACAGTGGTGGGCAGGGCCATCAGGAGCTGGATAAAGAGTCCAGAGGCCTCCAGCGACTTGAGCAGCTCAAAGAGGACTGTGTGATTGATGGTGGGGATCATGTTGCCCACAGAGAAGAACACATCTTCCTGCCAGCGGGTTTCCATGTCGGAAGGGGTGATGGGGTAGGGCTGTAGCACCTTGGCCCAGATGATGATCAGCGCTTTCTTCTTCCAGGCGAAGGGCTGGGAGCAGGCTGTGGCGGAGGAGATCTCCCTCAGAGCCTCCACAATGGGCCGCCCAACGTGCTCCCAGTCAGACTTGGTCAGTTCAGCCAGCGCTTTGGGGCGGAACAGCTGCTCAGCCAGCAAGAAGCCCCCATGCAAGATAGTCATTTCCTCACAGATATTCAAAGGTCCTGTGAAGACAGAAGTCCAACAGGATAGAACGTGGTGAAAACATTTCCAGAACAGTAAGCAGAGGTTAGAGAGAGAGACAGCAGTTGGTTGTCATGATTAGGGCTGTCATGATTAGGGGTACAGATGATAAGGGTTCTGAGTGAGATTGGTGGGAGCAGGGAAAAAGGGGTGGCTCCAGGAGCCGCTGCAGAGCTGGAGTCAAAGGATTTACTTGAGGAATCCAAAAGGACTCCCAGCTCTCTAGAAGCTTCCCTGGTGGCTCAGTGGTAAAGAATCTGCCCGTTAATGCAGGAGACTTGGGTTCAGTCCCTCAGTCAGGAAGATTCCCTGGAGAAGGAAATGGCAGCCCATTCCAGTATTCTTGCTGGGAAATCCCATGGGCAGAGAAGCCTGGCAGGCTTACAGTCCAGGGGGTGTCACAAGAGTTGGACATGAGTTGGCGATTAAATAACAACAAAGCTCTCTAGCCTGCAACTGGGAAGACAACAGGCACCACTGGACACAGGGAACACAAGAAATGGGCTGGGAGGGAACACTGATCAGTTTTAGTCATTTGGAGTTTGAAGGCAGAACATTAGAGATGTCCTCCGGTCCGTCTAGTCAAGGCTATGGTTTTTCCTGTGGTCATGTACGGATGTGAGAGTTGGACTGTGAAGAAAGCTGAGTGCCGAAGAATTGATGCTTTTGAACTGTGGTGTTGGAAAAGACTCGAGAGTCCCTTGGACTGCAAGGAGATCCAACCAGTCCATTCTAAAGATCAGTCCTGAGTGTTCATTAGAAGGACTGATGTTGAAGCTGAGACTCCAATACTTTGGCCACCTCATGCGAAGACTTGACTCATTGGAAAAGACTCTGATGCTGGGAGGGATTGGGGGCAGGAGGAGAAGGGGACGACAGAGGATGAGATGGCTGGATGGCATCACCGACTCAATGGACATGAGTTTGAGTGAACTCTGGGAGTTGGTGATGGACAGGAAGGCCTGGCGTGCTGCGATTCATGGGGTCGCAAAGAGTCGGACACGACTGAGCGACTGAACTGACTGAATGGAAACAGAGGGCTGGAAAGTCAGCCTTGAAATGAGACTCAAGGAATCTGCCTGGAGGTGAGGCCATCCAGCAAACGATGGACCAGCAGAGGCTTTGGAGAGGAAGTGCTGAGAGAGAGAAAGAAAACACAAGGACAGGACCAAACTACAGCAGCCACCAAGTACGTACTGCAGGACACAACACTGAGCTTCTAAGTAACAACATAGACTAGGAGGGGCCTGGGCCAGGGCTGCGGGTACAGCAGCACTCAGACAAGTCCTGCCTCCCTACTTTTCTCTAAACATCTTGTCTTGCAAATGGATTTCAAATGGTCTGCCTTTTAAGGAAACAGTTCAATTCCTACATTTTTTCCATCAAAGAGAATAAGCCGCCAAGGGTCCTGGTTTCTTTTGTAGAAACCAAGAGGAAAATAGATAAAAAAGACTGCACTTGATTCAGAAGAGTCCTTCCTTCAGTGAGCCATGAATTGACATAGACTTAGCAAGGAAGGGGATGTTTAGACAGACATATATTAAATCCTAGCTCAGCCATTCAGAAGCAGTATCATCTTGGACAGATTACTTCTTTGAGCTTCCCTTCTGCATAAGTGGGCATAATACAGACTGCACATTATGACTGTGAGGGTCAAATATTAACAGTATATACTAGTCAAGCCCTTGGCATTGGGTCTGTGCCCATTGTTGACTCCCAAACCCATCTCTCAGGGCTGCTAAGGGTTAGATAAGATATAGCTACAATGAGTCTCACATGACTGAGCAACTGAACAACAATAAGAGTCAGGACAAAGAGCCGGAGACTTCCCTGGTGGTCCAGTGGTTACAACTCCAGGCTCCCAGTGCAGAGGGCCAGGCAGGGTTCAGTCCTGGTCAGGCAACTAGATCCCACATGCCCCAGCTAAACGATCTCCCATGTCACAACTAAGACTGGGTGCAACCAAAAAAGGAAAAAACCCCGATTAGGTGCTTGATGAACTCGGGTTCCCCCAAACCTTTCCACCGTTGGCGGAACTAGAATCTTGCCCCTATTCTTTGCCTTCCTCCAGCTCAGAAACATGACACAGAGCTCTCGAAGGTGTGTTTCCTTTACAGAAACTAAATCACTGTACAAACACTGCTCACTCTTTAATATTCCTGACTTCTCCCCTCTTTCTCAGGGCCAGTCCCTCGTGCCCCCAAGGACACAGCTTCTCCATCTTCATGGGCCAGGGTTCTATCCTGCCTTTTCCATTACGAGCATAAATCCACTGTTTTCTGCTGCAATCCACTGTTCCTGAGAGCATTCCTCCTGGCTGTGCAGTGGTGGAGGCAGACTCCCAGGAAGAGCTGGTTGCCGAGGAGTATCCCTGGGGGTTCTGGGCCTTCTTTCTGGCTCAGGCTGCTCTGCCAGGGTCCCCAAATAGGCTCCCTTTTGACTCTGTAAATTCAATTTTATTGCACTATCCGCTCAGTTGAGATGTTTGGAACTGGAAACTCACCTTCCAGGGACGTCTGTGTTACCTGAAGGAATAAGTCCCAGAAGCAGTTAATAGCTGGGCAAATCCCAAGTGTTTTATCACTTATGGTTAACTGGTGCTTGTGAGTGCCCACTCCTTATGTTGATTAGTGCTTACTCTGTACCAGGCACTGTGCTGGTTGGTATGCATATAAGATCTCTTTTGATGGTCACATCAACCTTTTGAGGACCATTCCTGTTTCAGATATGGGAACGTTAAGACTCAGAAGCATTTGCTCAGGACGTCAGAACTGCAAAGCAGTGGGGCTGGGAGAGAGATCACCGCAGTTGCAGGCTCCACACTCTTCCAACTCTACCCTCCCACCATGGAGCAGCTGGCTGGGGGCAGGGTCCAGAACATTCCTCTACAGCCTCCTAATACTGGCACACCTTAGGAAGCCTCACCCCAGCTCTTCCAGGACAGCCTCCAGGTCTCAGGCCCTTAAGAGCACGTCTGGCGGGAGGGGGCTGGCCCTGGGCAAGCAGCTGCATATTTATACCAGCTCCCCACTCCCTTCTCCGAGACCTGGCCTCTGAGTATTCAAGAGGCACGTGCCACCTCGGCTGCTGCAACCGGCGCCCACAACTGCTGGTCTGAAGAACGCTACTCTTGCGCAAAGGCACCAGGCTCGACCCTGTACACACGTGACCTCAGTGAAAAGTTGCCCAAACTCTGTGAAACGGATATGGTATTATCTCCTTCCATCCACGAGCACCTCAAGAGAGTCAGATACTTGCTCAAGAACTCAGCAGACGTTCAATGAATGAGACTGTCATGGATCCAAGCGGATTCTCCCAGGCGCTCCAGGAGCCCGGCCTTTTCCAAAGCACGTGCCCGAACCTGACAACTCTCGGGAACGCAAACTTCTTATCCGCTGGGCCCTTCACTAGGAAAGGGGCCTGGAGCTGGCCAGTGGCGGGCGGAGGAGTGGTGGGCTAGAGCCCGGCCTCCCGACGCCCGGTCTCCAGGGCACCCTCGCCTTCCCAACTCCCTCCCCGGTCCGGAGGCCTCACTGATTGCAGTCCCGCTCAGTACTGCCTGGTCACCGGTTGTGGGACGCGGCCCACGTGGGTCCGGGCCTGGGAAGCTGAACACCCACCTAGGTCCATGGCGGCGACTCCGGCGGCGGCGCGGGCCGCCCCTCCCTCTCCGCGCTGAGAGGGCGACGTAAGCGTCACGGCACAATGGGCGGCCCCGGGGGGCGGGACAATAGGCCGTGCCTCGGCCCCAGCCCGCAGTCTCAGCTCGGGCTTCTGGCGGTACAGACCCGGCCTCCGCCGCCCCGCGCGCAAGCGCGGTCCCGCCTAACCGCCGGCGGTGTCAGGACCGCCAGGCCCACAGCGCCCCCTACCGGCCGGAGTCCTCCCACCAAAGAACAGGCAGGTACCCGTGCTCCGCCCCTCCCTCTCCCCGGGCCCGCCCCCAAAGGACCGCCCACCCCCAGTCCCCGCCTCGCGCAGCCCGGAGTCTGTGCAACCCCCGTTTCCTGGGTTCCAGTTGGTCCTTCCCGTTAGCTCTGTCCTTGGCCTCGCATTCTCCAACATCCTGTAATCCGACCCCCGCCACTGTTCACTCTCACTAAATACCCCTCCCCAGGCTGCCCACTAACCTGCATGGACACACCACTCCCTGAGAGCCTTCCTCCCCCGCAGCGGGGCTCCTGTCCCACGCATGGGACCACAGCATTCTTTCTTCTGACAGCAGCAGTTGCTCCATTATTTTCTGGCATCACAAACACCTTTGAAATGTTAGTGATTGTCCTTCTTCGCAGAAAATGCACGGTGCGAGCCAGAACGCCTGTGTGGGAGATCTAATTCAAGAGGCCCCTGTTTGTAATCTGTACTGTAAGAAAACCCACGCATATCCTCTGTCCTTCCCTCACATTGTCTTGTCTCCCTTTCCCTCCTTCCCGGCCTTAATCACCAGCCTCGAATGTTTCTAACTCTCCATCCTCCAGCTTTTAGTGCCGGACACCACCTAGAAAGGGCAGAAGGGCCCAGCCTCAGCACCCCCATGTGCCAAGTGGAGTTTGAGATGGCCTGCGCTGCCATTAAGCAATTGAAGGGGCCGGTGAGCGATCAGGAGAAATTGTTGGTGTACAGCTATTACAAACAGGCCACCCAGGGCGACTGCAACATCCCGGCCCCACCTGCCACCGACCTGAAAGCCAAGGCCAAGTGGGAGGCATGGAATGAAAATAAAGGGATGTCCAAGATGGATGCCATGAGGATCTACATTGCCAAAGTGGAAGAACTAAAGAAAAATGAAGCTGGTTAGGGAGGAGAGTAGCAGGGCGGCTCTAGTAGGGAAGGAGGCACTTTAAAGACCTTTTGAGGACCAAAATGTCCTCAGGCTGTACCAACCACCGAGGCCGAGACCTCAATAAATCACTTTAACTGCACGATAGTGACTGCTGTTGCACAACTGATGAATGGTGTCTGTGATAAAAAGTGAGAGTCCTGGGGGGGAGGGTGGGGGTGGTATCCAAAATGTATGAAAAGGCTCTCTCCTTGAGGGGAAAGTTCTGTCGAAACTGGCTTTCTGTAGGATTGAGTTCCCAGCCTTCCTTTTCCCCAGAGCATATGCAGATATTCAGCAGAAGCAGAGGAGCTGGGGCAGAATCACGCTCTGACTTGAGGTCAGTGAGACGGATCTCCTGAAGTTCAGCCTCTGGGAAGGGGAGGGGGAGAAGGAGGGAAAGGAGTCTGAGGCCCCTTGTCTCTCCAGGGACTGTTGATTCACTATTAACCCAAAGCCTCTTGATGAAAGTTAAAGAGGAGAGTGAAAAAGTTGGCTTAAAGCTCAACATTCAGAAAACTAAGATCATGGCATATGGTCCCATCACTTCATGGGAAATAGATGGGGAAACAGTGGAAACAGTGTCAGACTTTGTTTTTTGGGGCTCCAAAATCACGGCAGATGGTGATTGCAGCCATGAAATTAAAAGATGCTTACTCCTTGGAAGTAAAGTTATGACCAACCTAGATAGCATATTCAAAAGCAGACATTACTTTGCCAACAAAGGTCCGTCTAGTCAAGGCTATGGTTTTTCCAGTGGTCATGTATGGATGTGAGAGTTGGACTATGAAAGTTGAGCGCTGAAGAATTGATGCTTTTGAACTGTGGTGTTGGAAAAGACTCTTGAGAGTCCCTTGGACTGCAAGGAGATCAGTCCTGGGTGTTCTTTGGAAGGAATGATGCTAAAGCTGAAACTCCAGTACTTTGGCCACCTCATTCGAAGAGTTGACTCATTGGAAAAGACCCTGATGCTGGGAGGGATTGGAGGCAGGAGGAGAAGGGGACGACAGAGGATGAGATGGCTGGATGGCATCACCGACTCGATGGACGTGAGTTTGAGTGAACTCTGAGAGTTGGTGATGGACAGGGAGGCCTGGCATGCTGCAATTCATGGGGTTGCAAAGAGTCAGACATGACTGAGCGACTAAACTGAACTGATAGGGTTGGGGGTGGGGGTGGGGCCTGGTCTTCCAAAAAGCTGAAGTCAAGTCCCACTACCAAAAGCCCCTACTGAACACAGGCCTGGTGAAGTTAATGTTTTGAGGGAAGTCACACTTTGCAATTGATGAATTGATGCATCACAACACAGCAGTTGAGAAACACTGGAATAGATGGTTTCAAAATCCCAGACTCTGAAAGACACATTTAAGACCATGCAACCAAATTTTTCTTGGGCCCAGTCCCTTAGCTAGCCTTGGTTTCTGCTTGGGGATGTTTGTGGGACAGTGTGTATACATATGTAAGTGGGATTTGTTTGGGGAGCACAACACATCCCTTGACCTGTGCTGGGACTAAGGCACCTAAGCTCAGCGTCTCTTCTTAGTGTTTTCATGGAGTCATCAATGCACAATGGTGCCCTTAGACAGGAGTGCTAAATGGTATTATTAAAGACATTCCAGAGAAGAAAGTCAGCTGTGGCATGGAATTTCCCAATACTCTCCTCAAACTATTTTCCTAGCTCATGATATCAGGCCAGCTCCAGTTCATGGAGGACTATTTAACAACAGAAGCAACAACCATAAAGAAGACTTCAAAGGGTAAAGGAAACCAGATCTGGCCAGGTATCTCCTTCAAGAACTTGTGTTCACATATTTTCAAAAAGTTGCTACAGACTAGCCGCATTACGTAACAATCACGTGTACTCAGGATACCACAGTGACTATAAAGGACTATTCCTCTTAACTATAAATTGGACAAGACCCAGGCTGTACAATGGTGCTGTTCTCTCTGCAAGATACTATGAACACATTTTGATGCTTTTAGGACCATGATTCACATTAAATGTGAATTAATAGTAAAAATAATAATAGAACACCTTGTTCCAAAATATGTTGTCAATTTAGGTGCTGTATTATATAGCCATACCATTCCGTAAATCATTATAAAACTCAATAAATTATAAGGACTCTAGACAACAACTGCAGCATACTTTTTTTTTTTAAGTAAGGTATGGTATACACAGTGTGCTAAAATTTGGGGAGAAAGGGAGAGAAAGAACATACATGTATGCTTAATGAGGAGAAAGGGGGTATGGGATTGATGGGGAGGAACAAGGCTTTTCAGTAAGTACCTTTTTATACTGTTTTTATTTTTGAACCACTGACTCTATTACCTTATAAAGAGGTCTGAGGCAAGGGTGCTTCTTTACTTCTCTTTAAAGACAGAGTAAATAAGTTTTCTACAGATTTCTCAAGGGTAAAGGAAAGCCAGCTTAGACCAAACTGAAATTTTCCATCAACTTCTATCATAAATTTCAGTGGACAAGGGGGAACGCTCCTGGAAACTCTGCTAGACCACAATGACATCATGGGTCAGGTGAGATAGGCAGAAAGTCACATTAAGGAGCACTGAAAGTCCCTAGCTTTGCTAATTCCATCCCAATGTCAGACAAATGGGGATTTCATACTAACTCTCCAGGCTAACCTGGGAGAACTCCCATATCACAGTCTCTCTGGATTTAAACCCGAGAGATTTGAACTTCAACTTAATATATTAGGACCACAACCCTGAAGGTCAAAAAAACAAAATCACTACTCTGAAAACACAACTCTGGAGAAACGGAGGAACTTTCCAATTTCATCTGTTTAAAAACACCAGTGTGGACAAAACCATCTTTAAACCTTTACATCCCCAGGGGAGGGAAAGTAATAACTTCTGGTTTAAAATTAGCAGCTGCCCTGTGCAGAAGTCTGCTGATAAAAGGTGAAAGTGGTAAAGTAAATGGTTTTAGCATGAATAAAATATTAAAGACTGCAACAAAGGAAAAAGACAGGCAATGAGAGAAATAAAAGAGGGCTGATATCATAAGGCTAAAATGTCCCAGACAGCTAAACAGCATTCAGTTCTCTTGTGCAGAGCTCAACATTCAAGAGAAAAAATTGGGGTAAGATAAAGAGGAATCTACCACCTGTTTAGTACTTACATAAACCACTTGTTTTACTATAACAATCTTAGAAGGCCACGTCAGGAACTTCCCTAGCGGTCCAGGGGCTAAGACCGCATACTTCCACTGCAGGGGGCGTGAGTTCCATCCTTGTCAGAGAACAAAGATGCCACATGCCTTGCAAAACAGAAAGCTACAACAAAGCAGTCTAACACACTGGGAAAAGTATAGTTTCTTTTCAGGAAAACAGTATTACTAGAGAGAACCATCAAGAATTACTTAATAATCCAACAAAAAATCTGAGAATGAATCATAGTCTAAAGAAGACAGATGAGGCATTTACTTGATTACTCAAAATTCAGATAATAATTTCCCTATGCATAGGAAAAAGGTGAACCAATTGAGGACAGGAGGAACAGTTTGGTTTGCATTGAAACTCACAATTGGTTTTAGAGGCTATGATTTACAAGTAATTTCATGTATATTGTGCAGGAACTGGTAACTTCTGAGTCAGTCCTTTCCAATCTCCTTAGTTTCTTCCCTAAAGTGTGAAACTGACCACCACGTTTAAATAATGATTCTTACAAATTGGTTGTAACAGCTTGACTTCAGAAGCACAATTTCCAAAAAACATTTCATAATAAAAATGCACAACTTGTTTCCAGTGATAAAAAGTGATTTGTTCTGCAGAATCAAAAAGAAAACAAGAAAATATTTTAAAAGTTTTTCATACTGAAGAAATCATCTAATCCATCTCTAAGAAATCTAACATGGTCTCTTAAGAGGATTAAAAGCAAAAAGATATACATATATATAGAGAGAGAGAAAGAGAGAAACTAACACAGAGCCAGGCATGTAGCAACATTACACATTACATCCTTCTGTTTTTTTCTGACTAAAAAATTTAAAGCAAGGAATATCGGAATGTTAACCAAATGTTTTGGTTCAAGGCACGAAATTTCTTTACAAGTTTTTCTATGTCAAGGCCTGCCAGAGTAAGACATTAGAAAAGCATACTGTCTCCAGGTCCTGGAAGGACTCCTGCTATAAGTAACTGATTTGGATTTATCTGGATTTGGTTGTTCTCATTAAACCTACATGCTTATCAAAATTCCCTCAACCCTCCATCAAAGGTCATATTCCACACAGCTGTCCCAGCCTGGAGAAGAATTTATTACTGATCTAATAGAGTTACATGCAGACTGTACCTGTGCAGTGACAGCACAGATGACAGCAAGAGTTCTTTAAATGAACTGATGATGATAGGATTTTCTAAAATATATCAGAGCTTTTAGAGATTAAAATACACGCATCGTCACCACCCCAGCCTCTCTGCCTGTACAGGAACCAGCAAGCTGTGAGAGCATCATCACACGAGGCAGGCCTCACGGGTGCCGGCCAAAAATCACCGACGCTTGCTGCATGTGATGTCTGCGGTTAACCTGTCGCCTTTGGTTTCTTTTGTGCCGCAAACCATTCATCACTTTTATCTCCTGCAATTGCCTGTAGAAACGAAATTGGAATTACTTAAGTCTCAATCCAGAAAATAAAACTTAACGATCTACTTCGTACCTCACTGCCCACAATCAAGAAATTAATAATTACAAGATGTTCACTCAGTAGAGTCTTGTGTTTACTTTGACAGAGGTTGCTGTTGGGTATCGAGCAATTGCTTGTCAGTTCTCACTTTGCAGAGTAAAGGGCAGAGCCTGCAGCCAGGAAGTGTGGCTGACGGCTGGCTGGAGAGCAAGGCCGAGCACACCAGGCTGTGGGCTCTTTGGAACAGAAAGTGCTGGCACTCTTAGCATCTCGGTAGGCTCCCAAGAAATCTTTATTTTTATTTGACTGTGCCACATAGCACATAGGATCTTAGTTCCCCCACTGCACATCGAACTCACGCTTCCCTGCAGCGGAAGCACGGAGTCTTCAGCACTGGACTACCAGGGAAGCCCCCTCTCAAGAATCTTTAGTGATCAGGAGACTCAGCCTAATCATGAGACCAAATGTGAAAAGTTATTCTGACATTTTAGTCATGAGCTTGGAACTGATTCCTTTTCCCACACCTTCTTCCTATTTCACTGATGTTGGTACTATTTCATTTGGGGCCGCTTAACTAAAAAAAGCTTTGTTAAGAAACAGTATGCTTTGGTTCCACCAGAGTCCTTTTATTGTATTAGTCCATGGAGTTGAGGTCTTAGAAGGGGGCAGGGGAGTTGGCAGGAAGCAGGGTTTACAACAGAAGTCTCCTAAAATGCCGGGTCCAATATAACCAAGTGTAAGCTAATTAGCTGTTTGGAAGGGAAATACATTCAAGAACTGAATCACAGTTAGGCCTCTGTTTCCACGGGTTCTGTGTCTGCAGATATGGAGGGCTGACTATGGGACTTGAGCATCCTAGGATTCTGGTATTCCCGGTGGGTCCTGGAACCCATCCCTGTGGATACTAAGTGACAACTGTACCTTTAAAAATGCCAGTTTTCATTATGAGGCAGGTATTATGCTGGGTTCAGGTGTGGCAGCAGAGATCAAGTCTGACGCTTTGAGGAGCACATGAAATAGTTGAGGGTTCAGGTATGGAAACAGCTCTTTTGCAGGTAGATGTGTGTGCGTGTGTGTCCTGGTGTATAACAGGACCACAAAACCGTGATATCAGACCAGGGGAAACGAGTAACTAGCTGGCTGGAGAACTAGTGTAAAATCATTCATCTACTTCAGGAAGTCAAAAGATGTTGTCTGCAACTGAACATGAAGAAACAGTGAAGCTGAGAGTGGCTGCCATGGGCAGTGGGACTCAGAGATGGCATCACTGCATTTATATAGAATCTTAGTACTATCTGATTTTTCATTTCAATGAAAATACACACTCAGTCGCTAAGTCATGTCTGACTCTTTGCAACCCCATGGACTTCAGTCCACCAGGCTCCTCTGCTCATGGGATTCTCCAGGCAAGAATACTGGAGTGGGTTGCCATGTCCTCTTCCAGGGGATCTTCCCAACTCAGGGATTGAACCTGCATCTCCTACATTGGCAGGCAGATTCTTTACCACTGAGCCACCTGGGAAGCCCTTGATGAAAATAAAAGGTCTTATTTGTTTTGTGTGTTTCTGATTTTTAAACGCATTTTAAAAATACATTGGTGAATTTAAAAATCAAAACTATGCCAAAAAAGACCAAAACCTCCCCATATCCCAAAGACACAGATGTTTCTGTCTTCTAGGAGCCACTGAAAGTAGGGAAAAACAACAAACTGGTGTGAAAAACCCAAGAAAGCTTCTGAGTTTTGCAGGATGAGCGGAGTAAGTGGGGAGGGGAGAACGGAAAGCAGCCCTTGGGCGGAGGCTGGAGATCTACCTTGGTTAATATAAGTGGTTCAGTGGGACTGAAAGGAGGTGAGCGGGGGGGAGGCAGCACACACGGTGGCCCGGAGCATCACGTGCTCTGTCAGAGCTCTGAGCTTATCTTGGAGGCAACAAAGGGCCATCAGAAGATTTAACAGTTTTTTTTTTTTTAACTTATTGGATTTATACTTTAGAAAGCCTACTGCTGGCATCAGAGATTAACTAGAAGCTGGGAGGAGGTTTGTGCAGTATTTGGAGGTGAAAATGAGAGCCTTTTCAAAAGAGAAGTAGACAGAGGATTTCCCAGGGAGAACTCTCAGCTCTTGGTGACTTGTTGCTAAGAGAATGTAGTGGTGAGGAACAACAGTATTCAGAAATGGCTCTGTGTGTAAATCTAAAAGTACTGTAAAAGAAAAAGCATATTAGGGACTTCCCTGGTGGACCAGTGGTTAAGAATCTGCCTTGCAATGCAGGGGACACAGGTTCAATCCCTGGCCAGGGAGCCAAGATCCCACATGCCCGGGGGCAACTAAGCCTGTGCACCGCAACTCCTGAAGCCCACACACCACCAATTAGAGTCCATGCACCGCACGACACAGCCAAACAAAGAAATGCTTTAAAAAAAGCGTATTAAATGTTAAAAGAAAAACTGGCTTTGAGGATTCTAGCTTAAACAACTGTGATAATAGATATACAGTAACTACCAGGGAAGGAAGCAGAGTACAAAAGAGGAAAAAAGAACTGCCTTTGAAACCGGAAAGACCTCTCTTTGGGCCCCTGCCCTGCTAACTTGTGGAATGTATAATATTGAGTGACTTATTCTTTTGAAACTCAGTTTCCTTATCTCAAAGGGGAATGCTATCCACCTTGCAAATTATGGTAAGAGTTACAGAATATAGGTAAGGCACTTAAGAACAGGTCAATATAGGAGATGCTTAATAAATAGTAACTTTTGTTTTTCTATAATATTAACGAAGAATGGATCTGAAGTAAGACAAAGTAAGTTACAGGCATGTGGAGTTGTACTGTTCATGGTTTGTCCAGGTTAGAGGTTCTTTGGCTGTAACACTAGTGTGGCCCAAAAAGCACGAGGCATGAAAGGAAGAGTTGATAAACTGGATGGAAAGAAATGTCTTCTCTTCAAAAGACTCTATAAGAAAATAAACAGGCAAACCACTGAATGGGAAAAGTGCTCATCTTTACAGATTACCTAACAAATGACTCGTATCCAGAAGTCCAACCCATCGATAAGAAAGAGTCAAATTTTTTTAAAATGTGGATTTAAATGGACCTTGAAAAATATGCAAATATTCAAATGAGAAAAAGGACATTCTAGGATAATAAAATAATGTAAGCAAAGACACACAGAGTGAAAATAAATTCATATTTAGAGGTTAGAGAATGGCTAAAATGTAAAATACATCATTGGTGTGTCTACTGGCTGGTTTTTCATGAAACTCAATGGATCAGGTAAGTTATTCATATTGATATAGTCCAATCATATTAAAACCAATTAAAAAATACACAGAGCAGTAAAGAAACAAACAAAATACATGGGACAAATTAATATATAAAACCATTTTTAGATGGCCAGGGAAAATTTAATAACTGGATTTTAGGTGACATTAAGGATATATTGTTGATTTTTTTTGGCCATGCCATGTGGCATGGGGGATCTTAGTTCCTGGACCAAGGATCAAACCCATGTACCTTGTATCAGAAGCATGGAGTCTTAACCACTGGACCACCAGGTAAGTCCCACATTGTTGATTTTTGAAGTGTGATGATGTCGCTGTGGTATACAAGAAAATTCCTTAACTTAAAATGTGTAAAACACATAAGTATTTATGGTTGAAATGACATGGCATCTGAAATTTGCCTTAAAATTCTCCAACAAACATCTCCACTGCCAAAAAAAGTGGGGTGGAAAGGAATGATGAAAAATTATGGCAGAGTTGATGGGTGATAATCACATAGGGATTTGTTGTTCTCTTTTGTGTATATTTGGAATTTTTAATCATAGCATCACCAACTCAATGGACAAAAATCTGAGCAAATTCCAGGAGATAGTGGAGGACAGAGGAGCTTGGAGTGCCACAGTCCACACGGTCTCAAACAGTCGGACACAACTTAGTGACTGAACAATAATTAAAAATAAAATTATGGCAAGAAATAGACAAAAAGAGAACACACAAATGCTGGTGAGGATTTAGAACAGCTGGAACTCTTCTATACATACACGACCGATAGTTTAAAATATTCAGTCACTTTGGACAACTGGCAGCTTCTTAGAAAGTAAAAGCAATTCTCCTCCCCTCACATTTACGCAAGAGAAATGAAACATAAGTCCATCAAAAGAGTCACATGAGACTGTTCATAGCAGTCTTCCTTATAATAGATAAAAATCTGGAAAAAAATTCCAATGTCCACCACTGAAGAATGGATAAGCAGATTACTACATCCACAAAACTCAGCAAAAGGAAAAAAAGAGAACTCTGGAATGTGCAATTACATGGAGGAATCTCAAAAATGTTATTGAAAGAAGCCATTCCATTTATATGAAGTCTAAGGATAGACAAAGCCAGTATGACAGAAATCAGAACAGTAGTTGCTGCTGGGAGGAGGAATTGGAAGCTAAAAACGGACATAAGAGAACTTTCTATAATGATGAAAATGCTCTATATTTTGAGTAGTGAATATGAGTTTATGAAAGTATCAAAATTTATCAACATAAACACCAAATTTCTGTACACTTAAGTTCAATGTATTCTTTACCTTAGTAACAACAATCAAAAACGCCCGTTTAGAGCTTAGAGGGGAGTGGGAACTAGAAATTAAGAAGACTAGAACAGATGATGGCTGAAGCTCAGAGCAGAGATAACCAGAGGAGCAGGTAACTTCTCAGAGAAAAGAAAGAATGTACGAGGAGAGTAAAAGACAGCCAGAGTGGGACCGTGGGCAACATCACTTCAGGACCAGTCACAGAAAAAGGTGCCTGTGGCTGAGGGGAGCCGTCAGACAGACAGGAAGATGGCAGAGTCTCCAACATCAAGGGAGAAGAGAGATGAGGAAGTCGGTCAGTGATGAAACAGCAAGAACAGTCTAGCCAGTCTGGCAACTGAGAGGCCGGAGATTCTGTTTTTCCTTCGTGGTAACGTTTAGAAACACTAAAGCTTCTGTACGTTTCTGGCTTTGACAAACCTCAACTGAGTGTCCGTTATTATGTCAGGAGTTTGCCAAGCACTATAAACCACACAATCCTGGGAGGCGGATAACCTTATTTCCTCGCATTTCTGTATAAGAAAACTGCAGTTTAGAGACTTGAAGTAAATTTCTTAAGGTCAGTCACATAGATACTAAGTGAAACCAGGACTGGTGGATTCATTCCTTTCAGCAGCAGCAACGCATTCACCGAGCACCGCCTACCTACGAGGTTATGAGCGGGAAGCTGGGGAACGACACTACACAATGGCTTCGAAGGCTGCTAGATCATGTCTGATGAGGATGGAAAGCAGTCACTGGATTTGGCAAGAGGGAGGTCACTGATGATGTCAACGCGAGCGTTTCACTGTGTGATAGGAGCCAGTGCGAGACAGAGTGAAATGTGAATGGAAGGCAAGAAGTAGAAATGGTACCAAAGAAATTAACACAACATTATGAATCAACTATACTTCAATAAAAAAAAAAAAAAACAACAAACCAACTATGAGATAATAGCATTCATGGCCAAAGAAATCTGTGACTGTCTCCTCCATTTTGCAGGCAGGAAATCTGGGTTCAGAGATGCTGGGAATCTGTGCTGAGATCCCCAGGCCACACAGCTTCATCTGGAGTGGCAGCCCTCACTCCCCTCCTCAGGAGCCTTGTCACTATGAGGCACAATCTGATGTACTTCTTCTGTTTTCCTTCTCATATTCTGAAAGCAAAATACCCGCTCTGCCTCAGAAAACAACTCCAATGAAGTTTCTTCTGCTGTCCCTCACCCCGCCCTTCTCACCACCTGCAAACAACTAGCTTCTGTATTTCTTTCATTAAAAAGGGATGACTTACTCCATCAATCACTATCCTGACAAAATTAGACAGTAAACACACACACACACACACACACACAAAGAAGTAGAAATGGCGTGCAGGGAGATTTTTAGAAGGAACCTGGAGAATGGATATGGGGTGAATAAAGAGTTTTTCAAGATATTGGAGATCGTTTGTGCGCTGGTGAGAATAATTCGCCAGGAAGGAAGAGGACGATGCTGTAGAATGGAGAAGATATGACCAAGGGGCTAAGACAGTGAGAATGGATGGCGGTCGGGCACTTCCGGTCTCTGAGCAGAACAGTGATGTATTTAGCAGCAGTGGTTTCCTCAAGGCAGCCCGAAGGGAGGGAAGGCGCAGATGCTGCACCGCGCCAAGAGTCACATAGGTGGTCATGAAGTTGACACAAGTCTCTGGCTCAAGTCACCCCAACAGCAAAATGACAGAGTTCTGAAAGTAAGAACTGCCCTTCTCCATACACATTATCCCCTTTGGCCAAAGGGGACAGGAATTTAGAAATGAGACTCACGTCATCCAATAATTTGTTTCCCTCTGGATCCACCTTTGAGAGTTCTCGAAATGCTTCATCCCCCACAAAGCAAATTTCATGTCCATCCTACACCAAGACAGAAAAGAAATTTGGCAGAGAGACACCTCAGAAGAAAACCCTGGGGGCAGCCTGTCCCCTTCCTGGGTGATACTTACAGGGTCGGCCAAAATGATCACTTGCACGGTCGCCTTCCCTGGAGTGTCCAGACTCACCAGGGGAGTCAGAATCTTCTGGTTCTCCCTTTTCATCAAGTCTTCTAAGTCTGACAACTTGAGGAAAACAAAAAGGCACAGTGAGCAAGGGGTGCCACACCATGCTGGGGCCGTGGTCCCCGGCAGCCCTGGAGGACTCTCAGGTCAACCAGAGAGAACCCTAGCACCACCTGTTTGATTTCTATTATCTCAGCTGCTCTAGAGACAACTGCTGAACTTCATACCAAAGCCACAACGAGCATGAACCTGGAGCAGGGTGGGCCAGGGTTCCTAGCTCTTGGAAGTCACGAGTCACAGAGTTTCAACAGAAGACCTGGTACCAAACATTACCTCTTTCTGAGGGCAAGAAAAGGCAATGCGTCCAAAACCTGTTGCATGATCAACTTTCCCCGGGATGGCCCGCAGCTCCAGCTTACACTGAAAAGACATGAGAAAGTGGGTTTATTTTTCAGAACAGGTCTCGTGATTAAAAAAAACCAGACAATTCAAACCAGGATAAAGAAATAAAGTAAATTCTAAGTCTCCCTCCTACTGTCACTCCACTGGCAACCAATCAGCAGTTTCCTGTGTATCCTTCTAGATACACAGCACAGGCATATATCCTTTATTATTTTTTTTCATACAAATGGTAACATAATTTATATATTATTCTTTCCTTTGTTTTTCTCTAATTAACGTTGCCATCTCAGCACATAAAGACCCATTTTTTGATGGCTGCTTTAGTAGTCCATTCTATGCATGAACCATAAATCACTCAACTACTGAATCCTTGGAGCATTTAGGCTATTTCTTTCTTTCTTTTTTTTTTTTTTCTCCACACCGGGCCACTTGCAGGCTTTAGTTCCCCTACCAGAAACTGAACCCAGGCCCTCAGCAGTGAAAGCGTGGAGTCCTAACTAGTGGACCACCAGGGATTCCCTAGGTTATATCTTGCTGTTACAAATAACGCCACAGAGATAAACTTGTACACACTCCTTTGTGCACATGTAGGATGAGTACGTCTATGAAATAAATTCTTAGTAGACTTGCTGGGTCAAAGTACAAGGACTATATCATGCTCAAATGTTACTTTTTTTTTTAAAAAAAGAGGAAAATAGATGATCATCACTGCATTAAGTCTTGCCTACATCTCCTCTGACTAAACAAATCCACTCCTGAAAGGATATATCTCCAAATATAAATAAAGGTAACATCTGGGTGGTGAGTTTCCTGGCAGTTTTTATTTTCTCCTTTCTGTTCTAAATACTGAATTACTATGAAGAAACTATGTGAATAACCTTCATGTCAACCTCATTTATAAGTCAAACCTAAAGTAACAGATTATTTCTTTCTAAGATCGTTCACCTGGTTATCAGCATAGCCCAGCAAAGCCCTCTGTTTCTTCTCATCTTCTTCATAAATTTTCATTCCCAGTAGATTAGACCAGTAGTTCAAGGACTTCTGAAGGTCAGACACTGCTAGAGTTACTTTTAATACAGGATCTGTAAGGTAACAAAACAGCAGAAATGGACAGGGCAGTGCAAAGGAATGGAACCGGCTCAGGTACATTTAAGAATTTAGTTTATGATAAGAAAGGGATTTTAGGTCAGTATGAAAGGGCACTGTTAAATAAACGGCATTAAGATAACTGGCTTCTTACGGTGGAAAGAAGTGACACCTTTAAACTAGACAGCAAAACACATTCCTGATGGGTTACAGGGTTAAGTTGAAAGAATGAAACCATGAAAATACTCGAAATAGGTGATTATTTAAACAATTTTGGGATAGAGAAAGATCTTTTTTTAATCTGACATCAAAGATAGAAAGATCATGAAGAAGAAAATGTGCTAGGTTAATCATACAAAATGGAAAACTTGTACACAACAACCAAAACAAGAATTACAATCAAAATTAAAGACTAAACTACAAAGTAGGAAACATCTTTTTTAACAACAAAAATGAGCAAGAAGTCCTTAATATTTAAGTCACCTTTCAACATTAATAGGAAAAAGATGCCCATCCTAGAAAAATAAGCAAAAGGAGGAACATGCAAAAGCACATTTAACCTCACAAAGTTAGAATTCAAATAAAACATTTTGTTATCTAATTGGCAAATGATTTAAAAAAGTTTACAGAGTTAACTATTACAGTGCAATGGGAAAAACCATAATGGCAGAGTGTAAATTAGTAATATTTCTGGGCAACAATTTTGACAGAATGTGTCTAAAATATGTCCCCTGCTTTTGAAAGAACAATCCCATTTTCAGCAATTAAGGAAATAATTGTGGATGTGTGAAGGGCTTTCACCAAAGACACTCATCACAGAGTTGCTCATGACAACGAGACACCAGGGACAAAGTGAATTTCTAACAACAGACAACTGTTTCTCTTCCTATGATGTCACACAGTAGAATCCCGTATGTATCCGATTATGTAATTAGTTCTTTGGATCAAAAAGTTGGAAGGATATACTCTAAAATGTTAACAGTGGTTATCTGTTTTCTTCTTTCTGCCTGTATGTCTAGGGAGAAAAAAAAATCTGTATTTTTGTAAAAAAGAATAACAGTTATATTAAAACGCTTAATATTACTGGAAACTTCTATCTTGTAAAGTGACTTTTGGAAGAGCTGTTCCAAGCCTACATCTGACTGTGGTAAACTCAGTGTAGTTTTCTTCCATTTTCACTGCCTTAGCCTGTGTGCTAGACTAGCAATACCATGACTAAAGCAAGGTGTCTGTCACAGGAACCTCTCCCTGGCAGATTTAAGTGTTCCCCATTCATTGAGAAATCAACAAATCCCAACTGACTCACACCCTGAAGGGATGCAGGGACAGGAATAGTTGCAGTGGGAGTGACTACACAAGAGTGATTCATTCCAAGGATGGACACTACCCAGACTGAGAGACCTGACTATACTACCAACCAGAGATTAAGGCTCCCACGGTGTTATCACCGCAAAGAACGAAAACATCTCAGGCCTCTGGGGCCCACCATTATTTTACACACTGAAGTATCATGAAGACTATGGAAAAAGTGTACTGCGAAATTCATGGCAGGAGTTAGATATCAAAGTTAGTATTTCAAGCACCAATCACCTATCAATAAAAATAGTCATGGAAATCCCTTACATCACCTGGGAAGTTCCAAAATACCATCTCTCAGTAAGTCCCACAGCACCAGTCTAACCTCCCACACTGGAATCGTTGCCCTTTCTTCTTCTGAGCTCTGGATGAAAAGCATGTAACATTAGTCACAACCATCAGACTCAGTCTGAGGGGCATCTGGGACCTGAGGCAGACCAGCGTGGGGGAAGAGAAGGTCTCCACTTTGGGGCTTGTGCTCATGGAGGGAATGGCTGGCACAAGTGCCCCTGCTATTCACCAGCTTTTTTTTCTTTTCCTTTTCTTGCTTTTGGTTCTTTCTGGCAAAGCAGGTAGCAGAATTTTCAGCAATACACGTATGATGCATGAGGATGCCTCTGAGGTACTTGAAATGTAGCGCAGTTTCTCTCCTGCTCACTGTGGGGGTCAGCGTGGTGGGCTCCTCACCTCACTCACCTGTACTCACTGAGAACCAGCACTGTAATCTGGAAAACTGTCCTCAGCCAGAGGAGACGACTAACTGGTCTAAGGATAAATCTGCTTCTCTTGCCTGCCTATGACTGGTTCAGGAGCAGGGTATGTGAGTCGACTCTGACCAGGAAGTTTGCTAGAAGATTCTAGGAAAGTTTTGCTGCGCTTTTAATGAAGAGCCACAGGAAGTCAGTTTCTCTTTCTCCTACCAGATGAGAGTGTGCGGGCGGGTAGCCCCAAATGCTACTGGCAGTCACCCTACCACCGTGAAGGGGAGAAGGGGACCCCTGAGGACAAGAGGGTAGAGAGATCAATCTGGGTTTTGGATGCTGTTGCTGAGCTGCTGGATCAACAAACCCTGAAGTCTCTCCGACCAAGACAACACCTGCTCTATGAACTAAGACATTTTTTTTAACCATTCAACCTAGAGGTAGGTTTTCTGATATTTGCAGCTGAAAGTATCCTACATCGACAAGTTACCAGTAGAACCGAACCAGTCCAGAACACTGATAGGGATGCGCTGAAGTTTTGACACGAGCATATAATTTCTTAGAGGACAAGTAACAACACTGGCTTGGGAAAGACAAGTCATGTCAACATGGAGACTCCACAGGAGACGGAAGTCAAGCTCCCTCTCTCCTTCCTCCAGATGCCTTTAGACAGAGGGCTTTTGTCAGTCCAGATATAATTACCTGACTGAGGTGGACTACAGTCCTGCAAATAGAACTTATATCCTCCAGGGGCTTTGGTTTCAAACACACCACCTCCCATTTCACCGAGCGGCCACTTCAGCTTCCTAGCGTTGCTGACAGCTTGCCTGGAAGCCACCGTGATACCCTAGGACAAATGACAGAAGATAATCATCCGAGAGCATAACCGCAACAGATCTCCTTTAGAAGGCAATGGGGTAAAACCCCGCTGCCTTTATGTCAAACACCTAAGACTTAAGCAGCATTCAAAACTTTCTGCTAATTTTGAAGTCAGTCTTGGACATTTTTCTCCCACAAAGATTCCAAACATTGTGGATGGTTGGCCAGAAATTCAAATGCCAGAGAAATTAGACCCATTGAATAACAAAAATCAGGCTTCCCTTGTGGCTCAGCTCGTAAAGAATCCACCTGCAATGTGGGAGACCTGGGTTCGATCCCTGGGTTGGGAAGATATTCTGGAGATGGGAAAGGCTACACACTCCAGCATCCTGGCCTGGAGAATTCCATGGACTGTGAATTCCATGGGGTCGCAAAGAGTAGTCAGACACGACTGAGCGACTTTCACTTTCACTAACAGAGAAAATTCCCCCTCATTTTCAAGATCTGGTCAGAGAAATCTTGATCTTATCCTTGGCTTGCCAGCTACCTAATTAAACTTTTTTGCTTTTTACTTTTAAAACCAAAAAATATAAACAACTATCAAGGCATCCTTTATTTAAGTGTAATCAAAATACCTAAGAATGTACACTATGCCTTCCAATATATCTCGCCTCATTTCTAGCTTGGATGGTAGATCAGCCTCTGCCTTCAGTCTTGTTAATCCATCAGCCACTCTGCGACTGGAGTAAACATTCTGAAACCCACCCTACTGTCTGCCCTCAAGACGGCAATCCCATGTTGTCATTCTTCCGCTTAAAACCCTTGATGGCTCTTCATTTTACCCTGGGATGGCTTACAATGGCCTAAAAGGGCCAAGACGATCTGACCCAGGTCATTTTTTATTTTTGGCTGTGTTGGGTCTTTGTTGCCATGAGAGTTTCTCTCTAGTGTGGGGAGCAGGGGTTCCTCTCTAGACGTGGTGTGAGGACTCCTCACTGCGGTGGCTTCTCTTGTTGCAAAGCACGGGCTCTGGGGTGGGCGGGTGTCAGCAGTTGCAGAACGTGGGTTTGGTAGTCGCAGCTCCCAGGCTCTAGGGTGCAAGCTCAACGTCTGTGGCACGCGGGTTTGGCTGCTCCAAGACATGTGGGATCTTCCTGGGCCGGGATCGAAACTGCATCTTCTGCACTGCCAGGTGGACGCCTTACCCCTGAGTCGCCAGGGCAGCCTCGCCCCTGACCCAGGTCATTTCTGAGCCCATCTCCTCCCCCTTTACCCCTCTCTACCGTCCTCTACGCATTTTCTCAAACATGCTGTTTGAGGGCTTTTGCACTGGCTGTTTTCTAGCTGAAATGCTCTTCCCTGAGACACTCACACAGCTAACTCCTATCCTCTTCAAGCCTTTGTTCAAATGTCACCTTCTCACGAAAAGCTACTCTCGACACCCTACTCGAAACTGGTCATTCGTACCTACCCCAAAGCTCCTTTTCTCTCTCCGTTCTTTGCCCATTGCAATGATCATATTTAAAACAATATTAGGTTATTTATTTATTCATTCATTCATTCAAATTTATTATTTATCGTCTGTCAGTCTGTGGGCCCCCTCTCCTTGGTTCATGGCACCAAGTTGGTTTTCCCCTTTTTTCTCTGCCTGATTTAAATTTGGAGCATAAATAGAAAGATAAGAAGAAACACAGAGATGCTCACATGCACTGAAGCACCAAATCCTACGACTGCTATCTCTGACCTCTCTCAAATCCATCTACTCTCCCTCCCACTGCTGTCACTGTATAACCTTTGGGCTGGCTGCCTTCCTTTCAGTCTCGCTCCCTGCCAACCCAACCTCCCTGCTCTAGCCAGGGGTTCTTGGATACTGCAAATTCTGTGTTATGCTCCTGCTTAAAAATGGCTCCACTCTGCTTTTAGAAGGACAACTAAGTGTCCTGATATGATGCGTCCCCAGGGTACTCCTCCAGCCTCAACTCTACCCTCTCTCTCCTCCACACACTAAGCTCCAGTCAGACTGCTCGACTCACAGTTCTCTGAGCGCCAGGCTCCCCCTCACCTCCAGGCCTGTGCACGTCTCCCTCACCTGGCTCGCATGTCTCCTCCAGGAAGCCTTCCCTGAACTCTCACCCATCAGAGAACAGGCTGGAGATTCCTCCTGTGTGTTTCCACATCCCCCTCTTCCTACTCCAATCTGAGACTTGTCACACTGTATTCCTGTTGTCTCTTTACTTGTTTCCCCCATCAGACAGGGAGCTCCTTAGGCCAGGAAACATGCTCCACTCTCTACTGTATCCCAGCATCTAACAAGGGATATGCCATAGAGCAAGTCACAAGAAATATGTTAGATGAATTAGTCAGTGGCACGGAGAGTGAGAAAAAGAAACAGAAATATATTAAGTCTGAGCCATCCTTTCCATTTACAAAACACTTTTGCAGATATCAGACCCTTGTACAAACTTCCATCTAGTTACCTTTATTTTAATGTGTCAATGAGTTAATGAATGAGTTAACAGGAATAATGAGAGCAAATGACCAAAATAACATGAGGTAGATTTCCTGGGCAGATCCTGAGTCAGAACGAATTACTCCACTCCAGCTGTGTATCTGGGCCCAGTGACACTGTATCTCGCAGTAACTGATTAGCAAGTGGTAGATACAGATAGGACAGACTAAAGGGACAAAGTAGGTGATTAAACAGTGAATCCCACTACGGGACTGTAAGGAGAAAAAAATATGGGAGACCCCTGTAAGCTAATGATTACTCAAGGAAGCAAGTGAGCTTAACCACAAAACCAGGCAGGACTTGCTTAGTAACAAAACCATGCAACTGAAGTGTGGGACATGCCCTCAAAGAATAAGACAATGGTGGCACGAGACCCACATCCTGACCAGCGCGCTCAGTCAGTTAATGATCCCTAGGACAAGATCTCTGCATACAAAAAAAAAAAAAACCAGTAATTTGTGGACCTAGCTTGACCATGTAGGGATAAGAAAACTGCCCTGCCCAACCTGGAGGAGGAGCTGATGATGGGAGCATGATGTCTACTCAAGAAACACAAAATTCTCTCCTTCTACACTTTTTCTTTGATTATAAAACTGTAGCCCACCAAGTTCTTGGGACATGGCATCTCTTGCCTGCCCACTTGTAAGCCTCACAAGCATCCTGTTCTAATAAATCGCTTATCTATCACTTTAGCTGGAGTTGAATTCTTTTCTGTGCTGAGTCATAAAAGACTATGGCACCAGAGCTCTTCAGAGCCCCCTGAACAACACCCAGTGGTTTCAATACTGTTACTATAATAGATGCACAATAACTTGAGGTCCTGAATGAATGAATACAGTGTATGCAATGCCATTTTTTTATCCTTAAAACCTTGTCAGATTTTTCTGTGGCTGGGATTGACTGTAATCGCCTGAACCAATCACAACTGTCCACTAGAGAGAAAACATTTCTCTGGATGGTGCTGGGAATCTGATGAACCAATGACTCTGGCCCCTCCACCTCTCACGGTTCAGCCATTCCCCAAGGGGAGGCCTGTCTCCTTCAAAGCTGTCTCTACATCTCAAACTTGATTTCTAAATGCTGGGAGAACACATTTCATCCTGAAGCCAGCTTGGAGACAAGATGCCCAAGCAGGTTTTTTGGTTTTGTTCTTTTTTATTTTTTTTAATATTCAATACATTTTTATTTATTATCATTATTTTTTAAATTGGAATATAACTGCTTCACCACATTGTGTTAAGCTTCTGCTGTGCAACATGAATCAGCTAACTGTATACCTAGATCCCCTCCTCGTGAGCCTCCCTCCCACACCCCACCCCAGTTTAGTTCTTTTTTAAATAGAAATCATGAAACTGATTACTAAACCATGCCCAAAGTCATCAATTCAGTTAGTCATCATTATCTACAGCTGTCTCAGTGACCTCTCAAACATAAAGCCAAAAACTGGCTAGAACAAAATGATATTTACCAGGAAGTCATTGCCAAGCTGGTAGCTGCCGATGCCGTAATTGTAAGTCAGCTCTGTGACAAAGTGATCATCCTCAGGTCCATACCCCACCATTGTTTTACTCCATTTCCCATCATAAGGCCTAGAAAAGTGAAAAGAAAAAAAAAAAAATCCAACCCAGTGATCACAGACAAAAATCTGCTTCAGGCCGCTCTCAGAGAGCTATTGGAACAAGAAGTGGGCAGTCCCCTCTGGCCCTCCAAGTACCTGTAAGGACGTGACGGCCCCGTCAACAGAGGCTCCCAGGACCACCCGTCTGGCACTTACTTGAGGGAAAGACTCATCTACCTTTCCTTGAAAGCAGGGAGCTGCATCCTGTAGGGACAGTTCTCCCACCTGACCTTAACTTATGTTTTGCATATTTGTCAACAAGCATGCAACTCCCATCAGGCCTTGGAATTTCAGGCCATGACTACTGAGTTCAACTAAGAGATACTCGATAAGACATTGCTTCATCCACAGAATACATTTCTTTGTGACCCTGAAGCTGCCTCCCTAATTTCTTATTTCTGTTTTTTATTGCCTCCTTAATTTCCGCTGCTGCCTTCTACCTGCTTTGAGAAACTGCTTTCTATTCTCCAGGGGTATTCAAACCTTAAGGAAATGTTAAGAAACAAAGTGTCATACCCATTACAGGCAGCTTTGCAGCCGTCCTGGAATTCCTCATGCCGAAGAATCTGGTAAGGGAATTAGAATAAATGGTAAAGTTTTCTTCATACTGCACACCACATATTTAGCACAAACTAAAATGTCAAAACACAGACATTATCATTTGCAGGCTTTTACATTTAAGATGAACAGAAGATGACGAGCTGGATATACTTCCCAGGCTAGAAAATGAGGTAAGGGAGCGTGGCTTGATGCTGGGCTTCCCTGGTGGCTCAGTGGTAAAGAATCCGCCCGCAGTGCAGAAGATACAGTTTTGATCCCTGGTGCAGAAAGATCCCACATGTTGCTGAGCAATTAAGCCCTTGGGCCCCACCTACTGAGCCTGTGCTCTAGAGCCCGGGAGCTGCAACTACCGAGGCCCGTGCTCTGCGACACGAGGAGCCATGGTGCCGCAGCTAAAGCAGTCCCCACTCGCTACAACCAGGGAAGAGCCCAGGCAGCAATGAAGACCCAGCACGGCCGGAAAAAAAGGAACAGCTTGATAGCAAGGGTCAGGCAGCCAAGCAAAGCTGTGAAATGTACTTACATCAGGAAGCGGTAATGTGCAGTTAAAAAAAAAGCGTGGCCTTCACTTAGTTGTGATAGGGACAGAGTAAAGGGACAAAGTAGTTGATTCAATAGTGAATCCCAGTAGGGGACTGTAGGTAGAAAAAATATGGGAGACCCTGTAAATGATTACTCAAGAAAGCAGGTTTGTGTAACCACAAAACCAGGCAGGCTTGCTCAGTAACAAAGCCATGCCACAGAAGCACAAGATATGCCCCCAACAATAAAACACTGGTGGCACAAGAGCCACATTCTGCCCAGTAAGCTCAGTAAGTTAAAGATCCCAAGGACTCGCTCTCTGCACACATAAGAAATAATAATTTGTGGACCTAGCTTGACCACCTAGAGACAAGAAACCCCCTTGCCCAACCTGGAGGAGGAGCTGATGATGGAAGCATGATGTCTACCCAAGAAACACAAAGTTCTCTCCCTCCCCAGTTTTCCTTTGATTATAAAACTGTAGCCCACTGAGTTCTTGGGGCATGGTATCCCTTCCCTGCCTGCTTGTAAACTTCACAAGCATCCTATTCTAATAAATTGCTTCTTATCTATCACTTTGCCTCTGGTTGAATTCTTCCTGCATAGAGACATAAAGGACTAGGGTACTGGGAGCTCACTGGAGCACCCCAAAATGACATCAAATGGTTTCAGTTGCATAACTCTGAGAACAACATATTAGGGTCTGAGTCTAATATCTTATGAAAATAGATAATTTATTAAAGCATTTGACACAGAGCCTACTACACAGTATGATCTCAATGTGTCAGTTTCCATTTTCCTTTTTGAGCCCTACAGCTACTGCTGCAGTTCAAGCTCTCATCACACCTCTCACAGACTACTGGAAATCATCCTTATTGATCTTTCCTTAAAGCCACCATAAAATTAAGCCCCTAAAGCACAGCTCTCATCACATCACTGCCCTGTTCCAAAATGTAAGATAGCTCCCCATTTACTATGACATAAAATCCAAATTCCTTAGCATATTATTCAAGATACTATAAGAAGCAGTTCCAAGCTATTTGTCCTGGTATCCCATCTCCTCAACTTCAACTAAGTAATCTAAGCTAAAGGCACGTAAATCTAGTTACGTTTCCCAAACATATCTTACTTGTGCATTAGCTGTTCAGATCTATAATCTAGGTCTGTGGAAATCCTATCTTTAGGGGTCAACTCAAGTACAAGGTCTCTATGAATTATTTCCTGAGGACCCAGGTCAGAGTTAAATCTCTCCTCTTGTACTTTTATAATAATGATAGCTAATACTTACATAATACAAACCACATGTCAAATACTACATATATAATAACACTTAATCTTTACAACCACCCTTTAATCAATGAGGAAACACTTTAAGGGAGAGTTTTGTGGTTTTCTATCACCACATTTTAACTTCCATTACCATCTGCAAAGTACAAATACAATTCCCACCAAACCAGGATCTTAACTGAGGACAGATAACAGGGTCATTTTCATCTTTGTCACCAAAGCCCAAAACAGAACCATGAAATAGGTGATATTCTTTAAATGATTGATGAATTTAGGTAATTCCCTTTGTACTCTGCAGTGTCTCTACATTAAGTCTTACTCTTGCACATTGTAAACAATGTTGCCTGCAATTCCATTTCAACAAGGATCAAACCATCAGCTAATGCAGTTGCTCACCAACAGCACACCCTGAGGGGAATTCAGGATGGAAAAATAACAAGAAGCATTCTCTGCTTTTGGATTCTGGTCCTAGACATTTAAGATACATTTCTAAGGAAAAATTTCAAGGTACTCAGAACCCATCTTGCCACGCACAGAAAAGCACTAAAACCATTAACTTGAGCTGCCTATTTCTGTGCTTAGTAGTAATCTTTTGATGTTCCTACATGGTTTTGGGTTCTTCCCCATCTTCAAGCAAAAATCTCATATACCTTCTAGCTCCTCCCTTGCCTCTTCAGATCAGTTCCTCAGAGCTATCGAGAGGCTGTCTTCCACACTAGAGTCCTTAGGAAGGTCCCCAAATAAAAATTAACTCAAAAATCTTAGGTTGTTAATTTTTCCTTCAGTTGACAACATCTAAAGTCCCTCCGTAGCAGGAGCCTTCCAACAGCTTCCACCTGTGCTTGCCACCCAGGTGATCTCTGCAGAATCACAGCTGGGGAGATGCCACTTCTAGGTGTTGGAAAGGAGAATGGATTCTGATTTCACACTTCTGAGACAAGCTGGATCGTTCACCTAGACAGAGTGAGTGATCCATTCAAACCAGCCCCAAGAAAAGTAGAGCTCTGAATTATGCTGGTATCTAAAACCAAAAGGCTCCAAATCAGAAGAGTCATTGTTTACTGGAAGAGTATTACGTAACCTTTTATTTACTGTCTTTCTCACAGACTGGAAACTTCGCAAAGACAGGAATAAACATTCGTTAAACAACTTAAACTGAAAGGACCTGTGTGCGCACACAGTCGGCAACTAGTAAGTGTGAGCCCCCTTTCAAAGTCCATCTAACCCAAGCCGCAATTCGTGATGCTTCCTGAACCTGAAAACCACAGAGATAATGGGAAGTCCTGGGGCTAAGGTCCGACACCCGAATTCGCAGTGAAATTCACATCGCACCCCTTTCTCCTCCCTCGGCCAGGTGGGGTTCAGTCACTCGCACCCCCCTCGAGCTCCAGCCCCTCTCCGCCCCGCCTGCACCTTCATCCCCAGGACATCGCGATAGAAACACGCCGTCTCGAAGCGGTTTCCCACTTTGAACACGAAGTGCAGAGCTCTGCGATTCGCCATGACCACCTACACTACCACCGGTCACGCGTACGGCGGCGCACAAACCACAGCTGACGCCGGCGCGTTAGTGACGTCACTGGCCGCCGCCGGCGCGCCTTCGTGACGCGACCCACGGGGCGGGGGAAGATGGCGGCGCTAGTGAAGCGCGTGGGATTGGGTACGCGACCTTTGCTGCCGGTGGTGCAGGCTTGGGACCTCGATGCGCGGCGCTGGGTCCGGGCACTGCGGCGGAGCCCCGTGAAAGTGCTGTTTCCATCTGGTGAGGTTGTGGAACGGAAGCTCGATCCCGGGAAACAGCCTCGGAAGGCAGCGGCAGAGGCCAGTCCCCGGGAGCAGCGACAGAAGCAGCAGATTCAGGGGCCAGCATCCCAGACGCCCAGCACCTGGGAAGAGTCGGGGCTTCGCTATGATAAGGCTTTCCCTGGAGACAAAAGGCTAAGGTCATGTGTTCCCGAGGCTTGTCGAGTTTTCTCGTTTCTCCTCCCTCCTCATGGCGAGAGCTTGACCTCTTTCCCTTGCGTTCTCTTGGAGCACACCTCTCTGGTTTTTATTGTGCACAGAGGGCAGAATAAGTGTCTTTCTAACAGTTCGTTTGTTTCTTTCACTACGAAGCTCTTCATGTCTGCTAGAACTCGATGTGTGTCCGTAATGAGGATGTTGGTAATTACCCATCTTTTTGTTTCCACCCACAGCAGTGTGATGACCATAGTTAAGTCCAGGCCATTTCGAGAAAAGCAGGGGAAGATCCTGCTGGAAGGTCGTAGGCTGATTGCAGACGCTCTCAAGGCTGGTGCTGTGCCCCAAATTTTCTTCTTCAGCCGTCTGGAATACATAAAAGAGCTGCCCATTGAAAAGCTGAAAGGTGTTAGCCTCATTAAGGTGAAATTTGAGGATATCAAGGATTGGTCCGACCTGGTAACACCACAGGGAATAATGGGTCAGTGGTTGTTCACTGTGTCTGTAGAAGGGGAGGCTTGGGATCATTTGTTCATACTTGTCTCAGGGCAACAAATTTAAATGAAATTCACAATATTACTGGGCCTAACCTTTTCTTACAACACAGTTTTCAAATCTGTGAATCTTGTATTTTAAGTGGAAACTGAAGCCAGTTGTCTGTCATCATTTGATTTGTGAGTTTTTATAGTCTGCAGGGAGTAATCACTCCTCCTCAGACCTTATGTTTTGGGAGTCACTTCAACCTTTAATGTTCATTTAAAACTTAAGAAAATGTTGGGAATTCTCTGGCAGTCCAGTGGTTAGGACTTGGTGCTTTCACTGCCTGTGGGCCCAGGTTCAATCCCTGGTGGGAGAACTAAGATCCTGCAAGCCACTTAAGCCTGGCCAAAAAAAAAAAAGGAAACTAGATCACAGAATAATTACATAGAGTGTGATTTTACTATAAAAGAAAAAGCACTTATATATGGGTAGATGGACATACATGTAGGGAATTGCATGGAAGAAGTTCTGAAAGGATACATTCCACTATTGAAAGCAGTTATGAGGGAGTTGGCGGGGGGCACACTGAATTTATTCCATCGGAATGTTTACATGTATGTAATTACAAATACACCAAGAGTGGTAAATAACCAAAACGTCAAATTACTCCCCATACCCACATCAGACAAATGAATCACATTTCTTGTTTCCTCAGGGATTTTTGCCAAACCTGACCATGTTAAGATGACATACCCTGAGACTCAGCTTCGCCACACACTGCCCATATCATTGATTTGTGACAATCTCCGTGACCCTGGGAACCTGGGGACAATTCTGCGATCTGCTGCTGGGGCAGGCTGCAGCAAAGTGTTACTCACCAAAGGTAAGATCGCCTGTTACTGGGTGGATTAGGTGGCTGTTTGTAAGTGAGCTGGCTCCGTGGGCAGATGTGTATGGATTTGGTTCTTGGATCTGTCCCTTGGTAGCTCTGTGTAAGTGAGCAGCATTGTGAGCCATCTGTTCCCTTATCTGGAAAGCAGGCGTAACAGAATCTACCTGGTAGGGTTGTTCTGAGGATTAAGTGAGATGAATGTCAAGTACTCAGCACCATGCCTGGCATGCTCATTCTTGTTGATTATCTTTAAAATTATTTTGACACCTGCTAGGTTTTTAAAAGAAATAGATGCTGGTTTTAACACTTGGTTCTGTCCTCTCATCATAAAGAGAAATTTGTAGCCTTGGTTCCAAACAGACTTGCCTGGCAGTTGGGATATGCCTAACAGACCTATTACAGCCTGGAAGGAGGAGGAGGGAGAGGATCATCCATCAGAAACAGTGAAGCTGCCGTTCGGTGTAAGAGAAGTGGTCCCATTGCTGAGACTCGCCTGTATTGTTCTTCCCAGCTCTTTCCCCCCATCATCCCTCCCTGGGGTGCATCTCTATGCCAGCATGAAAGTGAGGCTCGGGGTCCCTATATCCATATCCCACTCACCTGCCTCACTGTTGAGAGCTCTGAGAGCAAGTGTGGTTTGGGGAAATGGACCTATATCACCCAGGCAGGAGGTTTTCACATTGTTGCTGGTGGCTGGTATGGGAGAGGTAGAGAAAGGCGGGGAACACCTGATGTGGTGCCCAGCGTAGAGGACCCGAGGATGAGGGGGAATCTCAGCTTGTTCCTTACTCCTAACTGGGTGGACTAGATGGCACCTCTTCTGTCCCGACTTGCCAGCCTCTTGGCACACAGCCCACCTCCCAGCCCGTTTGCCACAGTGCTCAGGAGAGCCTGTGCTTGGGGACCCACATAGACAGTGTTACCTTCTCCATGTCTTTTTTTCCTTTTTGAACTTGGTTTGCCTACTTAACCTTTCCTGAAGTTTGACAGATTAGCTTCTAAGATAACTTATAATGAGGAGATGTGTGCTAACAAGTCAGGGAGGGTAATAGATAGGTGGTGCCCCAGTCCTGCTGTCTCCTGGCTTGTGGCACTGGGAAAGGCCATGTGTCTGCTGATGCATGGAGGCGGTTGGGTTTAGCACGACTGCAAAGACGGGGTGTGTGCAGGACATGGCTCTGGCCTTGGTTTTTCCCAGGATTGTTGTAATTTCCCCATTACTAGTGTCCTCCTTGCTCCAGTCCAGATTCAACATTGAAGCCAAATGGGTCTTTCTAAAATATAAACCAGATTCTGTCCCTATTTTGCTTAAAATGCTTCGGTGACATTATATTGTCTTCTGGGTGAAACCCTAAACCCCTCGCCTGGGCACACCAGCCTCCTTTAAACTGGTCCTTTCCTGCCTCCTGCCTCATCTCCCGCCTCAGCCCCATTAATTGGCTCGATTATCATACTTAGTGTTTGGACTGTGGTGTGATTGCCGCTTCTGTAACTCTCCTCTGCCCTGGTCTTTCCCTGACAAGACCCTCCTGTCCTTCACGATCCAGCTCAGTGTCGTGTTCTCCCAGTGGTTTTTCCCTGATTGCCACTCTGTGCACAAGGGTTTTCTGTTACCCTGTTCATGCTTCTTTAACTTTAGTCGTTACTGATAATATAGTCACCTGCTGAAATGTCATCCCAGCACCACTGCCCTCTCTATTACAAGCTCCTTGAGGTTGGGGACTTCCAGGCTCTCCCATCTCCTGTCCAAATGTCTGGCATGTGTGGGAGGTTTTTTTTTCGGCCATGCCACATGGCTTGCAGGATCTTAGGTCCCGGATGAGGGATCCAACTCATGCTCCTTTGTAGTAGAAGTATGAAGTTCTAACCACTAGACCACCATGGAATTCTGTGTGGTATATGTTGAAGGAACGAAAAAAAGCTGTTTTAGCAGTTTGCTGGACGCTGCCACAGCTGGGGAGGCAGAGGTCCCAGCCACCAAGGCCACGATAGGACATTTTTGCTTTATCCTGATCCAGAACCAATCTGACTTCCTTCAAAGTCCCCTTGTCTGGGAAGGTTCATAATCTTAATTGAATCTTCTTTCATTTGCTAGGCTGCGTGGATGCCTGGGAGCCCAAAGTGCTGCGGGCAGGTATGGGCGCGCACTTCCAGGTGCCCATCATCAACAACCTGGACTGGGAAGCAGTGCCCGACCACCTGCCCACTGACACCCGCGTCTACGTGGCTGACAACTGCGGCCTTTACGTGCAGGCCCAGGCCCAGAGGTCTAACAAGGCCAGTGACTACGGCTGGGTACGTGACCAACGCCCACTGAAGTTTCATGAGTATGAGGAAGAGGATCTAGAGAGTGGAGCGAGTCAATGCTGGCTCCCTGAACTTGAGGTCCAGAGTTACGACTCAGACTGGACAGAGGCACCGGCAGCCGTGGTGATAGGTGGGGAGACCCACGGCGTGAGCCTGGAGTCCCTGCAGTTGGCCGAGAGCACAGGGGGCGGGAGGCTGCTGATCCCCGTCGTGCCTGGCGTGGACAGCCTGAATTCAGCCATGGCCGCGAGCATCCTGCTCTTTGAAGGCAAAAGACAGCTGCGAGTGAGGGACGGGCGTTAACACTGAGAGGAGGGTGTCTGGAAGCCGTCCTCAGCTTGAAGTTGTCTCTGGTTACTGGAAAAATAAGAACTTCCATGACTTTCTGCTCAGCCTCAAAAATAAGGAAGGTCAAAATTCCTCCTGAGGTCTCCCATCCTCCCACTGATTTTTATATGTGTGTGGGTGGGTAAGAGACAACAGTAAGTGCTCCCATGGAGTAAGTGCTCCTCGTGGCTCTTATGTTTTTAAAAATTGTCCACCAAAGAGCATCTTTGTGCCCAGAAAGTTGCTGAAGGCATCATCTTGGGCAGGAGGACCCCTCCCTCCACAGCTGCAGGTGTTTGCAGTCAGGGAGGGCTGGTTAGAATGACCAGGCTTGGTCACTTACTCCTCTGATCATTGGTCAATGGAAAGTAAGCCCCTGTGAAGTGCAGACCAGTAGATTATGTTAAAATGCTTTATTTATTTCAGTGTGGTCAGTGGGTGTCAATGCCCATCTTTTCATCTTGGCCTAGTGGTGAGGACATTGCTGAGAGATTAATGACCCAGGAAGCTAAGGGTACAGCTAAGGCATTCAGTAGTGTTAATAGTGGTTAATAGTGGTTCTTCTGGCTCAGCTGTGTTAATCTCTTTGATTGTTCATTCAGGCCATGACTTAGACACTGTTTATGTATGACACAGTTTTTTCCCCCCATTTCTGGTGAAACAGCTCATTTCATCAGTTGGTATTATACCTTCTTTGCATCTGTGCAGATATTTGAAGACTCTCAGTTCAGAAAAGGAAAAAGCAGTTTTTAAATCTTCAGCTTAATCCTGCATCTCTCAACAAAGCCATACTCTTTGTAATAGCTTCCTGCTGTTAGTCCTGCTTTGTGTAACCCTTTTGGTTAAATGGAATGACTTGTTTACATTAACCCCTCGTCCAGCATAAACAGAACACCAGTGTTCTTGGTGCTGTGTGAACAGAGGCTCCTGCACAGAGAGGGGCGGAAGTTCTGAGGATGAACACTCAGGGCCCTTGAGCCCACAGCTCAGCAGCAAAACCCTGCTGTTCTCTTAAACCAGGGCAGGCTGAATCCTTACTGAGCACCAGTGGGATGTAGCCAGGGACATGAGGGCAGGGGCAGGTGGTGATCACTGTAAGTCACTATGGGAAGTGGGGGGTGGGACTAGAGTATGGGACTGACTTTTAAGCAGTGTTTTTGCAGCCACAGAGAATATGGTTGAAAAAAAAATAATAATAAAAAAAAAAGAGAGAGAGAATATGGTTGGAGACTGAGATGCCAGCAGTGTAGTGTGAGCACCTCCCTTCCATATGGTGGCTCCTGCCTTGATTGGGCTTCCTTGGGAGCCCCTCAGCTGCTCGTCCCAGGGAGGTCCAAAGAGTTGCAGCATGCCCCAAAGGAACTAGGGACCTCTCCTAACCCCTTCACCTCGCCCAGGTTCCTGGTAAACCAAAAGGTCACGCATGGCTGTGCCCAAGTGGCCCCGGTGGGACTGCTTTGTCATGTTGGAGAGGAGTGGGTTTTGCAGGAACAATCTCTCTGGTTGGCTGTGCTCTCTCAGGCTGACAGGCTGGAAGCTGCTTTGGTCTGGACCTGCCCAGGGCCCCACATAAATGTTGGGTGACAGTGGCCCCTGGAATGTTCTTGAGAGCGTCTATCCCTGTTGGCCTTTAGAAACTAGAAGAGCCCGCAGCCTTTGTTCTGTGCTGAGCCCACAAAGGCTGCGTGTGGCCTCCTCTGCCAGCCTCACAGCCACAATGCCTGCAGGTGAAATGGGCGGACAACCCACAGACCAATACCACTCTACTGACAGTCTCCCAACACCTCGGAAAAGTGCTAAAGAAACATACATCACTGAAAAGAGGCTCCATGCCTTTTCAGCATGAAACCAGCCTCCTCTTATTTTTATTCCTGGGTTTTTGTCCCTGCTGATTTTTGTCGCAAAATAAAAACCAATGAAAGAACAACACACCTATATCTTGTCTTTGTTCAGAAAAACAGTACTGCAAAAGAGCCTACGCTGGTTTTATCATCCTGGTTGTAAGAAGGAAAATAAATTTGCGTCCCCTTCTCTTTATGATCAATGACTTGTATACCATGCCTTGTGAGTTCTTTATATATTTCTGGGTATAATTTATCAGAGGGAAGGGGCAGTCTTTCCTTTTAAATGATCATGGGGGAGCAAGTGGTGGTAAAGTTTTTTACCTACTGATGGAAATTAGCTATCTTGAATCCTTCTCAGTTTTTTACCAATATTTATGTCACCATTTCCCCAGGAAACAGGGATGAAACTGAGCAGCACATGACAAGTAAAGAACATTGCTCGGCTGAAAGAAGCCTTCAGAACTTCAGAAGGTTGGCCAAGCTGCCCCTTGCCTTTGTGCCGCACGTAGCTGTAGTGGTGGTATCTGCCACAAGAGGGCAGTCACACCTCAAAACGACTCCCAACGCTGAAGGGAGGAGTGGGGATTTCTCCTGGATACAAGTTGTTCCAATCAAGATCAGATCAGATCAGTCGCTCAGTCGTGTCCGACTCTTTGCGACCCCATGAATCACAGCACGCCAGGCCTCCCTGTCCATCACCAACTCCCGGAGTTCACTGAGACTCATGTCCATGGAGTCAGTGATGCCATCCAGCCATCTCATCCTCTGTCGTCCCCTTCTCCTCTTGCCCCCAATCCCTCCCAGCATCAGTCTTTTCCAGTGAGTCAACTCTTTGCATGAGGTGGCCAAAGTACTGGAGTTTCAGCTTTAGCATCATTCCTTCCAAAGAAATCCCAGGGCTGATCTTCAGAATGGACTGGTTGGATCTCCTTGCAGTCCAAGGGACTCTCAAGAGTCTCCCAACACCACAGTTCAAAAGCAATCAAGAGGATGGAGTCAAGTCTCCCTCTACCACCCTGGGCCTGTGGCAAGCTCAGAGTTGCTGCAGTGGGAGATCCATCCACATTGTCATTCGTTCTCGGCAAAAGTCTTAAAAGTACAGAAAGTTGGACCAAAAACTAAGAAGGAAATGGACAGAAATGGGAAGCAGCTGCTACAGGAAAAAAACTAGCACATCTTTTTCTTTTGAATGGAGACTCTGGAAAAGCAGCCCTCAGCAAACGCTGATGTCCCCAGGTTCTTTGAACATCCATTGGGAACCCGCCACCTCGCCCTCTAGGAGTTTCAAGATGGGAGGCATAAAAGCCCTTACCCCTCCCCAGCTTCGGTTGCTATCGCACCTTAGAATTTCAGTCATTCACAGACAAACGTATGGACACCAAAGCGGGAAGGGTGGATGGGATGAATTGGTAGAGGACATACATATATAAGAACCTACTGTATAGCACAGGGAACTGTTCAGTGCTCTGTGGTGAACTAAATGAGAAGGAAATCCAAGGAATAGAGGACATGCATACATGTGGCTGATGCATTTTGCTGTACCAGAAACACGGCTGCTGCTGCTGCTGCTAAGTCGCTTCAGTCGTGTCCGACTCTGTGACCCCATAGACGGCAGCCCACTAGGCTCCTCTGTCCCTGGGATTCTCCAGGCAAGAATACTGGAGTGGGGTGCCATTGCCTTCTTCAATGCATGAAAGTGAAAAGGGAAAGTGAAGTCGCTCGGTCGTGTCTGACTCTTAGTGACCCCATGGACTGCAGCCTACCAGGCTCCTCCATCCATGGGATTTTCCAGGCAAGAGTACTGGAGTGGGGTGCCATTGCCTTCTCTTAGAAACATGGCAGTGTTAAGCAATCACACGCCAATTAAGGGGAAAAAAGTCATTAAGGCCCAGAGGATAAGCCAACCTTGAGGAACTGGTTTCTACGTTTCACCTGGAACCTCCTAGCACGTTCCCCAGGGTTATTAACAACACCAGATGTCACCACAAGCTGAGCTGCCTTTAGCTCCACTTTTGTTGTTACATCACGTGAAGACCCCAGAAACAGCACCACACCCGGGCTGGTACTGAAAACCATCTGCTGTGCTGTGGACCCCTCTTGGCCAAGCAGCCTCCACCCTCTGTGGGAGCTGACCTGGCTGGCTCACCTGGAAAATGTGTTTTAAAGAAAACACTCATGTAAACACCTTTTAACTCCAAGATCTTACTTAGTTTACACCAATGAATATGCAAAGGAAATATGCTAGAAGCCAGATGAACAGACAAGCTGATGCGCTGCTGTGGGTGACTTGACAGTCCCTAACCCAGGGTCCCGAGTTACCTTGGAGCAGCTGCAAGCTGCTTTTTCAGCTGCACTGAAAGCCTCAGGAAGCCAGGCCGCTGCCCAAAGCACGTGTACCAAAAATCTGCACGTAGCAATGGCATCAGTTCTGTCCTGGCCACATCTGTAGGGAAGAGCAACTTTTTTCAACTGAGGCCTCGAGGTTGCAGAGGTGCTGGTGCTAGTCGCTGAGTTGTATCCGACTCTTTTCGACCCCATGGACTGTAGCCCACCAGGCTCCTCTGTCCCTGGGACTCTCCAGGCAAGAATACTGGAGTGGGTTGCCACATCCTCCTCCAGGGGATCTTCCCGACCCAGGGATCGAACCCAGGTCTCCTGCATTTCAGGCGGATTCTTCACAGTTTGAGCTACAGGGAAGTTGGAGAGGCCCATCCCCACAGCTGCTGCTTCCTCAGAATGCAAGGAGAGAATACAGGATGAGGAGATGAGGGTCTGGCCTCCCAGCCTTGCTTGCACCTCTGTGACTGCAGGCCCAGAGAGTGGTTTGGCTAGCTGGGGACTTCATATCCTCTGATGTCAAAGGCGATCTGGTTTGGGGGCCTGGGCTCTAACCATGCCTTCTCCTGTATCCCACTTCTAGCCCCATGTGGTTGGCTTACTTGTGTGAGGCAAGTGCACCCAGGAATCAGACGTGAGGCTGGCTGCACACTGGCCTACAGGCTGGGGGACAGAGGCTTTCGGGAGGAGGCGTGTGATTGCATGGAAACCCAACAGCTCCTCAGAACCATCCTACCTAAATCTAGCCACACATTTCCTGCCTTGGGAAAGTATTCCAGAAGGCCCAGGGGGTGGGACACAGGCTGAACAATGAAATATAAATGACTTCTCTTCATGCTTTCACACTAAAGGTGTATCTAGAACATCCTGATGTCAGACTTCCTCCAGAAGGAGAAATCCCAGCCATAGAGTATACTCCATATCATACTTTGCTACATCTGAGCCTACTGTTTCCTGGAAAATATTCCTTCCTTCACACATGCACTACTTGCTAATAACGAATAAACAATAATGAAGCTAACAAACAATAGCCATTTGTCTGCAGAGAACTTCCCCTTGAGCAGCCTGCTTGGAGGAAAGGAGTGGGTGCTCGCTCAACAAGGGTTGGTGTTGAGCAAAGAGCGACTTAGGTTTAGGGCTCACTGAACGCAGCTGCTTCAGGGTGAATGGAAGATCCTGAGCTCTAGCCCATCCTCAGTCCACACAGCAGCATCTGGAAAGAAGCTGCAGGGGCACTGCCACAACCCACATCCCTCACTTCTGTCCTGCTGAGGTCCTGGTCCTGGCAGGCAAGCAGAGGCCTGCCCAGGGAGGGGTGGGGGTCCACAGTGAAACAACGCCGGCACCGTGGAGGGGCTGGACCAGGAACTCACTCGGGCCCCTCCCAGACCTGCCATTCCAAGGCCTCTCCACGTGGACACGCCTGTGTGTGTGTGTAGCTTCTCCCTCGGGTGACCTTACTGGGTCCAGCAGACTCTACTATGTCTCTATCACTGCAGAGTTCCCTTTGCTGCCCTGCAACAAGGCAGCAGGAGGAGAGAACAGCTTTTTAGTGTCTTTAATTAGGCAACAGGAAAAAACACAGTCTGGCTGAAAATTACCACTTGAAGCTTGGCTAATGCCAAAAACAGCAGAACAGACTCCCTGTGCTCAGATACGTGGGAGGCACTGATTCCAAGGACACACTTGAGGCTAGGGGAGCAACCAGCACCCCCACCCTGCTCCTGAAAGAGAAGGTGGTTCTCAGTCACCCTCCAGCTTTTACAGCGACCTGCTATACATACCTGGACTCCCCTGATGGCTCAGATGGTAAAGGATCCACCTGCAATGGAGGAGACTCGGGTTCGATTCCCTGAGTGGGGAAGATTCTCCTGGAGAAGAGAATGGCTACCCACTCCAGTATTCTTGCCTGGAGGATTCCATGGACAGAGGAGCCTGGTGGGCCATGGTCCATTGGGTCACAAAGAATTACATATGACTGAAGTGACTGGGCATGCATGCCAGTATTCTCGCCTGGAGAATTCCATGGACAGAGGAGTCTGGTGGACTACAGTCCATGGGGTCTACTACAGAGTCCACCACGACTGAGTGACTAACACATAAATACCTATCCCCCAAACATACCTTTCTTTTTTTCTTAAGGAGATCTTTACTGTTGAAGATGGGTTTTAAAAAAAAAGATCTCAACTCCATTTAAAAAAAAAAAAAAAAAAGGGTAGAATCAGATCTGGAAGTCATTGTGGTGACCAGAGACTTGTAACCCCAGGGTGGCATATTTACAGCCACCATCCTGTCCCAAGCTGCAGGGCCCGGTTTCCTTTGCTGCTGGCGGAAGCCCTTGAATATGTCACAGCTGGTGTTTTAACCTGCTTCTAATTAGCGACCAGAATTTTAAGGTATTTTGGAGCTGCTTAGTAGGAATTAAGAAGCCACCCACTTCGTCTGCATCAATAACCTTTAAGATCTCTAGCATCTTGCACTATAGAGATTCTTCACTGGCGAAGTGACTCTCCCCTGGCATTTCCCCCCAAAGTTGCCACTGTATAAACCAGGTGTACCTTTTTAGTAAAACTTCCCACTGATCTTAACCTCCACACCCCCTTCAAGAGGGGAATTCTGGTGTCGTGGGTCCAGTGGACATTAGTAGCAAGTAGTTCAGCTGGGCATAGAAGGATCATAGATGACCTCATTTTTCTGCTGCAGTTACTTATGAGGACTCCTCACTGGATTTTGTTCCTTTTGCCTCAGAAAATAAGTAGCTGCTGAGAGAGACCACCTTTCCTCCAAGGCCATCATGGTACAGGGCACAGACAGAAATCCCAACTATCCTCCAAGTGAGGTTGACCTCATCTTGTCTCCATCCTCCTACCTCCCCAGGGAGACACTGGCAGGTCTCCTGGAGCAGCCCCTAGTCCTAGGGGGTTGTACAAAGCCAGGTTTGAGGGTCTCCAACCTCATTCTTCACAGGAGGACCCCTGTGGGACTCCTTGTGTTTCTCCAACTGGCCTTCTCAGGCTCTCTGAGCACATGTTCCCTTGTGGAGGGGGAATGAGCATGAGTTCACAAGGATGCCTGTCATCTGAGACTCCACCCCCTGCCATGGCAAGTCAAACCCCAAGCGATGGCGGCCAGCGCTCCAGCAAGGATCTGCCTCTGGCACTCTCATCCAAACGAGCATCCTGGCTTCTGAAGGATTCGACAGATGACCATGTTAGGGCTTGGTTCTCAAAAATCCTGAAGCACAGCTGCCAAGTACCTGGTGAAAGTCAAGAGGATCTTGTATGTGCCACCCATGCCCTCACTGCCCACCCCATGGAGCACAGTACTAGCCAGAAGATTTTTGTTATGAAGGACAGGAAAGGCCAAATGGTTGATAACGTCCAGAGATGCCTGTTTTATTTCTTACTAGGTGATTGCATTTCAGGCTGGCAACAGTAATAGTCTAATGACCAACTCAACTTGTCCATCTGAACTACAAACAAACAATCCCACTCAGCAAGAAGCAATGCTGTCAACAGCTAATTGGAAGGGGCTGGGTTTTCCAAATAAACGGTCTTGGTTGGCTGTGAGTGGAGCCAGAGGTGAGGCCTGAGATGATCCGAAAGGCCCTGACACCTGATTGAGATAGGCTGAAACCCGGGGAAGCCTTCTACCCCAAATCCTAAGAGCACAGCTGCTAGTTTCCTTTCTGTGGTTAGTTCAGCCCAAAGAAGGAGCTGAGCTGGGCCCAGCAGAGCCAACACAGGGCCCATTTTTAGCTGAACTGTCCTCAGCCTGCACTCCCTAGGGCACAGCCCTTTCTGCAGGTTCTTAGGGAAAAGCTAGGCTTCTGGCAACTCCTTGTCTCTTTTTAAAAGTTCTGCTTTGAGAAGAAAAGGGAACGCAGGGGTAACCAAGGGTGGGCAGAGGCTCCAGGGGCCTCAGGCCCAGAGCCACAGGGTGCTGGGGGCACAGTGCTCTTCTGGCAATGCAGGTCCGTCACTGCCTCTTCTTGGGAAGATGGCCAGAGGGGAGAACTTACTAACAACATTCTAAAATGGGAGGGGCTGTCCATTTGAGACGGCAGAAACTGGGGGAAGGTCAAGATCAAGGGGGAAAGAGCTCGAAGGAAGGAAGAAGCAGCTCTTTCTTATCACATGGGGGGTGCTCCATCAAAGTAAGCAATTACTCCGTGAACCATTACCGTAGCTACTCTTTCTCATCAGAAAAGAACACAAGTTACCTTTGACAGCTGGAGCTCCTCCCTTGCCCAAGATACCGACTGACAAGCTGGTGTTTTTCTCCTCAGATCAAGACAGACCAAGTCACTGAGGAAAGGCTGTCTTGGCAGGCAGAAGTTCTGCACCAAGACCTCCAGGGCCGTGCCCCTACCGGGCTCCACCTGAGCGCCCGCGTGGCTCTGAGCCGCTGGGGCTCTGCGCATGTGCTCTAGCACCCGCGGCAGAGCCGGCGCACCCAAGGTCTGTGCCCACTCGGCGTTAGAACACCCGGGGGCGCGCGAAATACCTCACCCAGAGCCAGCGACCAAGAGCGTGCCGCAGCCCTCATTCTGGCCGGTTATGCCAGCCCCACGAATCCCCGAATAGAGTCTCCAAACACGGTGGTTTCTTCTGCTGCTGGAGAGTATGTGCACCCTAGGGTGCTAGCTGAGGAGTTAATGCAGAAAACAAGGCACCACAGAGAGGTTGGACACTTGGGTTGTGTGATTCGGAACACTCTGGAAAAGTCCAAGGGTGACGGGAAGAGGGGGGAGGGGGAGGAGAAGAATGAGTTTTAAATAAGGTCCCGGGAAGCTGGGGCCCCACTAGATGGGCTCTGGTTTGAGCTTTTCTGCTAGGAAGTCATTCACAAAGGCCTCCACAATGGCGGGGGTGATCTCCTCCACGTCCATCACGTACTTGGCCCGGGCTGACATGTCCAGAATGGTGAGTAAAGGGGCAGCCTCGGGCAGGTTGGTGTAATCTCGCAGGGAGTCAGTCATGTCATCCTGGAAGTCACCAGAGGGGAAGAAAACCAATGAGTTGTCAAGAAAGAGGGTAGAGAATCCCATGGGCCCGGACTCCCCAGACACCATGGAGTGGAACCCCACCCCACCATCCTGGAGAGCCCTGACCTCCAGGCAAGATGGGCTTTCAGAATGGGGAGCATGGAGAGGGGGAGCAGGGGACCCTGCCCTACCAGGGCGAGGGGGAGCTAGTTCATCAAATTCACTCTCTGCATCAGCTCAAACCCCAGGCAAGTCATCTTGCTTTATTAGCATGAAAGCAACTTTAACTTGTAAAAATGGGATGTCTTTTGATTACTTACTTTTGCAACCCACTCTCAATTACCTGCAGCCCCACTGTGGGCAGAGGGCTATCTGGACTTCAGCTTCGGAATGTTTTTAACAAAACAGCTCAGTCCCCCTACCCCCGACCCCCATCCCCACAGCTGTAGGGGGTGGGCAGGAGTTGCACAACCAGTTCAGAAGCCCAGGCCTCTGAAGTACTACTGAGGTTTTACACCATTACTATAGTAATCGTAGGTTCCCAGTGACTGTCCTGATAAATTTCTCTAGTATGAGGTATACCTTTAGTAAATATAAAGGCAAACAGAAATCCAAAGACAGAAAGATTTGTAAGGGGGCAGCCATCTGAGATTGGGCTTCCCCAGGTGGCTTCATGTTAAAGAATCCGCCTGCCAATGCTGGAGACCTGGGTTCAATCCCTGAGTCAGGAAGGTCCCCTGGAGAAGGGAATGGCAAACGACTCCAGTATTCTTGCCTGGAAAATCCCATGGACAGAGGAGCCTAGCAGGCTACAGTCCCTGAGGATGCAAAGAGTTGAATAGGGTTGAGCATGCATACACACAGCCATCTGAGGTTACTTTTCATGCTGCTGTTAACAGGAAATGGACGCTCTATACCCATCCCCAGGTTGTTTCACTATAAAATGTGCAAAATTCTCCACTGAATGAGAAGACCTGCAGAAAAAGAGCTCAGAGTATTCTGGGCCTTAAAGGCTGGCAAGCAGTTTCTGAGACAAAAAACGTTTCTTTCTAAAAGGGCAATTTCTTAGGAAAGATAAGTGATCGTCTTTTTTTCTCCACCCAACAAACAGCACGCACTTCCCAGCAATGCCGGGTGATTCAGCATCTCTGGCAGTGTTCACCCAATTCAGGCCCTCCATTTGGGTTAATAAACAATCTTCACGATAAACAGAGGGGAGAGACCTGGACAAATCCCATGCATCCAACTCCCATTAGAAAGCCAAGCTCAGTGCCTGCTGCCTCCCTTCCTTCTGAGCAAACATGGGGAGATGAATTTTAATGTCTTTTGAGGCTCGGGAAAGGACAACTTCTGTCTGTGGGTGAGGATGGGATCAAGACAAAGGCCCCAGCCACAGGCTGACTGTGAAGGGCTGGAGTCCTGGGCTCAGAGGCACCCAGGTGGTGCCTGACGGTTCCAGCGCCCTGTGCCCGCTTCCTTTCCCACTGTCTTGCTTCTGAGGTTAGAGAACTGGCCAAGAGAGTTGCCAAGGCCAGGAGCCCGGGTTCAGAGCAGAGAAGGTTAGGTGGGGGGGGTGTGGAGTTGGAGTGGTGGATGCCCCTATACCCCTGGGCCTCTGCCTAACATCCTGGTCCAGGCTGGCCCAGCCCTGTACGGGACCCGGTGGACAGAGGGAGTGAGAGCTTGTTTCCAGAGTCACTCCTGATCTCACATTCACTCCTCTCTCTGCCACCTACTTAATGTGAGGCTTTGGCAAGAAACCTCTCAGAGGCCAGGTCTCATAAATCCTATAAAAGGGATTCAATAATGGCTCACATGGGGCTCTGGGAGAGTGAGCCAGCCTGGGCACACAGCCCTGCCAGGCCAGCCTCGCAGCAGCCTTACCCTCTCCTAGCCTCACTTTCCTCATCTGTGAACCCCTAAGGATGGGTAGGCGACGAGCACGTGGGTGGTGCAGGTGCGGCACCTGGCCTGGCCGGGCCTATAGGAAACCTGCCAGCGCTCCTTTTTGGCCTTGTTTCTAGGGCGGCCACTGGAGCCTTGCAGCCCCGCCTCCACCCCGGCTCAGCCCTTTCCCTCTCCTGAGCCCATCTTTTCTCTCCAAGCCGCTGTTCTGGTCGAAGGGGTTAGAGTTTAATACATTCAGTGCGGCTTCCATTTGTGCTTTGTGTGGAGTGGGCTGTGTAGCCCAAGGCAGGGCCCTGTGAACCGGCTTTGTCCCTTCCACCCCACGGCTAGGCAGGGTGACTCCAGCTGTCTTCCAGGGGCCCACCGGGCAGGGGCGGCTATTGAGGTGATGAATGGGTGGTTCAGGGTGTCTGGCCGCCCCTGGGATCCAAACACAGCGTGAAATGAGCACAGGGCTCGGACCGACTAGAGGTACAGATGGGAGCAAGGAGGACGGGTGGAGCGGGGTCGGGGAGGGGCGCACTGGCTTCAAAATGTGTGTCTGTCAATAACCGACTGAGGCCAGTGCCTGGGTGGGGAGAGGCAGCTGCGCATGCGTGGAGGGTGGCTCCGGGGTGGGGAACCGAGGGGGCGTGGCTGCGCAACCTACGTGATCTCAGAGATTACGCGTCTGCGGGACCCAGGCTCCCCTACCTTGGGAGCCACTCCCCTACCAGCTGGAGGCCTTCTAGGGACAGGCCTGGGGTGGAAGAGGCAGGAATGCTAGGAACGTCAGCATTCTCCCTGGGCTGGCGGGGTAACTGCAGGTCGGAGTGATAGTCCGATCCCCATCAGCGTTCGGTGATGGGAAAAGGTCCCTTGGGCGGAGGGGTGTCCGAAGACTAACCAAACAGTCTCTTTGTAAAGCATCAAGAGCCTGGCTGGGACCCAGCCCGGAAGGAGTAAGCGCTGTCCACTATCTTTGTGGCTCCCTAGCAGCCGGGGTGGGTGCAAGAGGGAGCTTCTGTTCTAGGAGGGCCCCCTGCTGCCCGGGGACTGCTGGGTAAGAGATGGGAAGAAGGAGGCAGCAAGGGCCGGAACTGGTTTTCCTTGACTGATGACACCTTTTCGTGCTCCATTTGTCTGTGGGCTCTTGTAGAAGCACCATTACCCCAGAAGCCCAGGCCCCTTCAGACATCCCCAAGGGCTACATCGCTCGTGTTCTAAAGGTCTGCCAGTGGAGCCAGCCCGGGGGGCCCCGGCAGCACTCACCTCCCCCGCCACAAAGAACAGGAGCGGCGCCTCCTCCTCTTTGGCTTTGTACTTGGCAATGATCTTCTCAGCTATTGGCTGGATCAGCTGCTTGGCCGCCTCCGACTCGCCGTCATCCTCAGAATCTGTGATAAGGGAGAGAAAGACACAAAGCAGCACTGGCTTGTCAATCAGATGGAGTGGTGTCCAGGTCCAGGCCCCACATGCCCATCTGGGCGGCCCTGAATGGAAGCAAAGCCTGCCCTGGGACACTGACCTCACCTCCTGGATGCAAGAGGGTGTGTCCCCAGGCACAGGCCAGCTTCCTCACTGTTCTCGCAGGCAGGCTGTTCTGCATCATGCCCCCAGGAAGAACTCACTTCACCATCTAGCACTAATGCTCAGGCAAATGAAATCCTGTTCACTGAACTCCTCACAAACCCACCTTGGAAGCTGAGCCTCTCCTAAGCCAGAACCTGAGGCCCTGGTGCTCTTCTCTCCATCATAGAATAAGATGCTCTGTCCTTGGATCCCTGACTTCCTAATGGTGGTGGGTCAGGACTGCGGTCTGATCATCAGCTTTGATGGCAGCTGGGAAGCACCAGGGCACTGGCATGCCAACTTCATAGCTGGCAGTGGGACTTGCCTGGGAGGGGACAGGCTGACTGTAGGGAACCCCCAGCCAGGCTCCCAGAACCCCCTTTGGGCATCTCTTGCTTCCAGTGAAGTAGCAGCATGGGAGCACCTCACCCCTGCTGAACCCCGGAACCAAGACCCAGTGCAAAGCAGGGGAGGGGGGACAGGTGCCTGCAAAGGACCTTCACCCAGAAGTCCTCCCAGGAGGCCCAGTGTGCAGGCTCAGCCACATACACTCTAGATTCACCTCTGATTAGCTTGGTGATGGTGGAAACTTGCTCTGCCTCCCTGGAACCCTGTTTCCACATCTACAGATGGCCAGTGATGTTCCCAATTGTCCCTCCTTCATAAAAGCTTCCCAGGCTCCAGACTGGGGGCGTGTGAGCCTGCAGCAGGCAGTAAAGCCCCAAGGGGAATGGGTCCCTAAGGCCATCCCTTCCCAGGGCCACTGTCCTCCAAGTACAAGGCCAGCCTGCAAGCCAGGATTCCCTCCAGTCCACATATGGGCTCCCCACCTGGGGGACCCCAAACCAGACTTCCAGAGAATGGGGGTTGGATGCTACACACATTCTCCAGCCCCTTCACTACAGGTGGCAGCAGCTCGGCCATGATCCTGGTACCCAGACTTAAGTGGAACCGAGCAATGAGACCTAAGGCAGAGGGTGAGATGGCCCTTGGCCAGCAGTTACTCCGTTTGCAGAAGGAACCAGGGGTCACCCTACGGGCCTGCTGGGAGCCTGCCGCAGGTATTCCTGTGTCTTCCTGCAGGGCAGACTGGTCACACACTGAGCACGAGAGGGAGAGGCAGGGAGACAGAGGGGTTCTCAGCCCCAGAGATGCCACCCTGGGGCAGCTCCTCAGAGCACAGGAAAGAAGCAGCAGCAGCTGGGGGTGAACCCTGGCCTGAGGGGGCCCAGCCCCACCCCACCCCCTCATCCCCCCGCAGCTTCTGTGCAGCAGCCCCGCCTCCAACAATGGGTCTGTTCATCAGCGGGCCGAGGGCTTCCTCCCGGCCTGACCTCTTCTTCCCAGCTGGTGGCCGGGAGCAGCTAGAAGGAAAGCAGAGCAGCAGCTCCCTGCACAGCCGCCACAGGGGAGAAGCATGAATAAATCACCGGGGTCAGAAGCACGGCAGCCAGAGACAAAGGCCCAGGCTCTGCACTGCTGGTGACTGAAAGAAGCTGCAGGGACAGACCCCCCTGGCCCCCTAGTGAGCTCTGCCCATCTTGTTCCACCTGGGGCCCTCAGCTGAGCTTCCTACCTACAAACAGGACGAGGCAGGGGCCCTCGTTGAGCTGCACGGCGTTGGAGTCGGAGAGCTCCAGCACGGGCTTGGGGTGCCACGGGAAGCCCCTGCAGTCCTCGTCATTCAGCACCTCCACCCGTCCCTGCCGCGTGATCACCTCCCCCTGCGGGTCCAGCACGATGAGCGTGGGGATGCCTGCAAGAGAGCGAGCGAGCGAGCTTGGCTATGGCCCCACAGTCCATGGGACAGCACCCCCGGACACGGTTTAGTCCTCGAGTGGAATCCGGGCTCCACCTCGGAAGAGCCGTGGAACCCCTCTGGGTCTGCAGGGGACTTCTCCACAGAAGCCCGAGCAAGTCACGTCCTCCCTCTGGACCTCAGACCCTCCGCTGCCATGTGGTGAACACGCTGCAGTTCCCACCTTACCCCACTATGGGAGGATCAACGAGGCTGTGTATTTAAGAACTTCAGCCCTGGGTCTCAGTACATAGAAGAAAAATGAGAAAGCCTAGAGAGGTTGGATGACATCATCAACTCAATGGACATGAGCTTGAACAAACTCCGGGAGATAGTGAAGGACAGGGAAGCCTGGTGTGCTGCAGCCCATGGGGTCGCAAAGAGTCGGACACAACTGAGCAACAACATGAGGTCCCCAAGAAACAGGAGCTGCTCCCCCGCCTGCAGGAAGTCTCAACCTCAGCAGGTGGTATAAACGCATACTCCCTTGCAGTGCACACACAAGGGTGTATAGACCAGCACAGATCATAGCAGGAGGGCCCCCCCCGGGGGAGCACAGGGGGCCTGTGGTAGGAGGAGCCTGGGGCAGCAGATGGGAGAGGACAGCTAGCCACCATCTCCAGCCCCGCTGCCTGGGGCGGTTCCAGTGCCCGCTCTGGGGGAACAGTCCCTGGAGGGAACGTACTGGCAGTGCTGCTGCCCTCACATGAGAGTCCTGGGCTGGGGTCAGAGATGCAACACCCAGCTCCCCACAAACCACAGTCTCCCTCCAACCATAAAGCCTCAAATGGAAGAATCAGAGGTGACCCCTTCTGGGTTACAGGGGCATGTGGGTTTTCCAGCTCCCTGCTCCTTGCACCCCACTCTCTGCTGCTTCTCCTCCAGCCAGGGACCTCAGCCCATGGAGGCAGCCTCGGCCTTGACCTCTGAGGACAGTTGTCTCCGCACTGGTCCCTCCCCTCCTTGCAGTAACCAGCCACCTCCCCACTGGAGCTGACTGGAGCTAGATGGGCCAGGGAAAGCCAGAGCAATTTAATATTTATAGATTCTACAGCTTTGAGTCAGTAGTTTGCTTCACTGACATTTTTCTTCTCTGTGGGGGGTGGGAGGGGGGAGGGATGCTGAGGTACCAGAAACACAGCCATGGTGTTTTGTAACCTGTGCGGTGGCCGGGGCAGCAGGCATGCAGGGGTGGACCTGCCTTCAAAAGGAAAAACGAGTGCATTATGTTCACACCTATGAGAAGGAGAGGCTTGGCATGTTGGGGAGCAGATCCAGAGAGAAGCACCCTCTAGGGACTGCCTTTCCCACCACACACATCACATACAAATGCACATGGCCAGAGCAGGCGCTTTTGGGGGCTTTTAGGATGCTCCCAGAGCACAAGAGACACGGGGCATCTTCAGCCTCATCTCATATCTGCTCGGCATCTCCCAGAGACCTGCGGTTCACATCAGGGGTCTCCCTATCCCAGATGGGGCTGGGCTTGAGTCAGCAGCCTGTAGGGGCCTGGGGCTGGGGCCCATGACACGAAGGGCCAGCTGGCTGCAGATGAACGCCTCCCAGTGCCATGCCCCATCTCAAAAATGCTTTGGCAAAGTTGTTTAATCAGTTTCTGAAATTGGGCAATTTCTAGTGTTGGGGTAAACCAGGTTCCTGCCCACTGCTATGATTAGACACAGCAGCAGGCTTGTTTGTAGCCCAGACATGGGATGCTGGGTTGGTCTGTGGCGGGTGGGCAGGCATGCACAGAGGATGGAGAAGGGAGGGAAAGTAAAATCCAAAGGCAGAGAGGCTTGCTTTCTGGTTTGGGGCTTTGGTTTCTCCAGGTGACTAATGGGCTTCTTTGTTGCCATGGCTAAGGCCTGTCTCCAGTCCTTGCTGGTGGGGGGGAGGCACCAGGACAGCAAGGCAGGGACTCGAGCCCCCAGGTGACTACTGGGGGTTCCTCAGCCGATTCCATGGAGGGACAGTTCCCCTGGACCCTCCCCACCCCTCCCCAACAGCTATGCAAAAGTAAAGGCCCCTTGTATTTGGTGCTTTAAGCCCAAGATGACAAGGTTAGGTTGACTGTGGAGCACAAACAGAAAGCGACTCGGTATAGTGACCACAGATTTCAATCCAGAGAAGCCCATTTCGAGCACATGGACTGGGAAAAAGAATTGACAAGCACCAGTTGCTTTCCCATCACTGACCGGATCTTGGGTTAGTTTGGCCCCAGAGCCCTAAGCGTGTACACCTCTCTGGGGATGAACCAGCCAGAAGGAAGCTCAATCTCGTGGCATCTGCTCAGTGCTCCACCCAGTGTGGGGACCTCACCCTGGGATGTAAGATTATCCTCCTTCTGCCAATGGTCAAGTTGCCTACCCAAGGTCATCTGCCCAGTAAGTGGCCAAGTTGGGACAGAAAGCCTGATCTGCTTGTTGGCAAACTGCTGCTCTTTCTACCAGGCCAGTCTGCTGGCGGGGACTCTCACAGCACCATGGGTTGGAGGGCAGTCATCCCCAAGGAGGAGCTGGGCAGGGCAGGGCACGTTCCTGCATCCATACCTTCTGCACCACCCACTTTCCTTTTCTCTGAGGCTGTGGGGGAAGGAGGCTGAGATATGATCACCTCTCCCCTTTCTCTCCCATTCACCCGCTTCCCCATTCAGACCCTCATGCCTTCCCTGTTCCCCCGTCCCTTGAAGCAGGTTCCCCGAAGCAGAGACTTCCAAGGAGAAAATAGGGCAGAGCCTCTAATGGGAAACTTAAAGGAAATGGAAAATTTCTAATTGATGCCTTTGTACAAAATAACTTCCACACCAGCAAGAGGCTTCTCTGAAGGGAATGAAAAGGGAACAGTTCATCTCTGCTTCTCTTGAACTTGTTTCCCAGCTAGGACAGTGCGGGGGGTGGGGGTGGGGGCGGGGGCGGGGGCGGGGAGACTACAGTGCGGGTTCCAAGGAAGATGCAGGCAAGTCATTTACTTGCTCAGAGCCTCATTTACACACCGTCAAATGGGGGGAGTGGGAGTTTCTGATCTTACTTGGGTGTAGGAAGGAGTAAAAAGATGCCAAGCAGAAAATGCTTTTGAGCAGGATATCTGGCACAAAGCACTCTATATATATCAGCTCTCATTATAACTAAGTCCATTATTATTAGTAGTAGTAGTAGTCATCCCTAGGTTGATCCTCTGGCTCTCGAGAAGGGATAGAAGACCAGTGCCGAGGACTTCCCTGGTGGTCCAGTGGTTATGATTCCACACTTTCGCTGTCAGGGCCCAGTTCAGTCCCTGGTTGAGGAACTAAGATTCTGCAAGCCGTGCGGTGCGGCCAAAAAATAAAAATAAGTTAAAAAAGTAAAAGGAGAAGACTTGCTTTAGTGATATACACGGGAACCTCCACGGTGGCTGGAGGGAGTTTGCTCAAGAAACAGAAGACAGAGTGAGATCAACACCACAGGGCGGGCTCCAGGGCCGGCGTGATGCTGCCACGTCTACAGACGGTGCTCTCTTACGTGCACCACCCCAAGTTCAACCTCTGGGCGTAGAACACATACTCTACACTCCTAGAGAGGGCCTCGGCCCCAGGCGCCTCCCTGGGGAGCTCGGGTAGACCATGCCAGAGCCTCTGAATCCCCTTCACCATCTCCCTGAAAACCTAGAGAAGAAAGAAAAGGCCTAAGGAGCTGGCTCCATGCTGTTTCCTCTTGGAGAAGCCGATTTGTGACTATGTAAAACAATCTCAAAGTCGCACCTACTGAGACTGTTCCAGGTTGCGTTTGGCTGCTTTTCTATCGCCAAAGAAAGGGAGTTTCGAAGGAGGTGGTGGGTCTGGGGGCAGCACCGTCGGCGGGTGGGAGAGGAGCCGGGCAGGGCTGTTTCTCTGCTGCTAGATGACCGTGTGAGCACAAAGATTGCTGGGACTGGGGAAGAGAAAGGCAAGGAAAGGCAGGCCCCAGGACAGGATAGAGCAGGTTAGGGCACGTGGCAGGACAAAAGGTACATGATCATGGAAATACACGGTCATCATGAAGACTGTAGCAGGATGGAAAATGTTTGTAATATGTGGTTAAATCGAAAATACAGAATACACAGTGCTATGTGTACAATTACAACTGTGCAGAAATATGCTTGTAGACAGAGACCAAAAGGGACCCAGAAAAGTGAAAACAGTTGTGTGAGGAAGGCAGGAATGCGGGTGAGATAGATATACATTTTTCTTAAACTGTCTTATGATAAATTCATTCAAGTTAAATAAAAATCAAATAAGAACTGAGGGGCAGTAGGGGTGGGATGACAAATACAGACCATGCTTTGGCCACATCCACCACCCATTCCATTCATCACATCCCTCTTCTCTCTCCTGCTCCCCGAAATCTTCCCCTGCTGGGAGAGCTAATAAGGAAAGGAAGAAGGCAGCTAGTTTGGGAGGTGAAGCTCAGAAAAACCCAAGGGAGGTCAAAGGGATTAGGCTCACTTGAACTTGGCCAGAAGGCCCATGTGGCCATGCCAGGAGGCACAAAGACCTTTTTTTTGGCGCCACCACAAGGCAGGCAAGATCTTAGTTCCCCAACTAGGGATCAAACCCATGCCCTCTACAGGGAAAGTGCAGAGTCTTAACCACTGGACTGCCAGGGAAGTCCCGAAGAAGACATTTAAAATGGCAGCATTCTTATAGAAAAACCAGAAACAACCAAATATCCACCAACAGTGGAACTGATAAACAGATAAACAGGCTGTAGTACAACAAAGCACTTCATGGCACTGAAATGAACCAGATGTAAATATCAACAGGGATAAATCTCAAAGACATAATGTTTAGTGAGAAAAGCAAGCTGCAGAACGCTATTACAGCATGTCAGCACTTAAGTACACTTCTACAAACACAGCCAGCACGACCTTACATTACTCATGGATTCACAGCCACAGAGCAAGCATTTGAAGAAGACTCACACTGAATGGGTGGTAGGGTCACTGCTGGGCACCCCCAGCACCCCGGGGAGAAGGAAGGGGCTCCGAGGAGGAGTGGAGGGAACCCAGCTTGGTGTCTGTTTAAAGCTCCCATTCATTTCTATACTAAATATTGGAAGCAAAGGTGTCAATTCTAGGTGGTGGCCCCAGGGGTGTTTGTTATATTATTCTTTGTCCTTCCCTGGTTTTTCTTTTTTTATGTTCTCAAAATGAAACAAGATGAGCAGAGGAGAGCACTGAGGCTGCTCTGGAGGCCCCGAGGCAGCCCCCAGCTACCCTCCCCAGGCCCAGGGGGCAGCTCCAGACAGCCTGCACCAGCCCTTTAAATCCTGAGACTTGCCTACAAATACAGCAGTGTCAGCCCCTTATCCTCGGTTCATTGAAAACCACAATGAGGACTTCCCTGGTGGCTCAGTAGTAAAGAATCTGCCTGCCGATGCAGGAGACATGGGTTCAATCCCTGACCAAGAAAGATCCCACATGCCACAGATCAACTAAGCCTGTGCACCACAACTATTGAGCCTGTGCTCTAGAGCCCACACGCTGCAACTCCTGAGACTTCGTGCTGCAACTACTGGAGCCCGAGCACCCTAGAGCCCATGCTCCGCAACAAGAGACTCCACTGCAAGGAGAAGCCTGCTCGCTGCAACGAAGAGGAGCCCCCGCTCGCCGCAACTAGAGAAAAGCCTGCGAGGCAACGGAGACCCAGGACGGCCAAAAATTAAATAAATAATAAAAAAGAAAACCACTACGGCTGAGTGTTTCATTTCTATAGAAAATAGACACTGCCTCACATCCATTCTTCAAAAAGGGGCTCAGAAGGGGGAGAGAGAGGAGAAGGGCAGGGAGTGGATGAGGAAGGTGGGGAAAAGGGAAAAGGAGAGGAAAGCTAGAGGATGAGGGTAAGGAACAAGAGGGCAGGAGAGAAACAGAAGAAAAACAGGTGCTGGGAGAGCGAGGGCCTCACGGCAGTGCCTCCAGGGCTTGCTTGGGCCCTATCCACTGGCCCCAAAGCGGGAAGGGGAGGGGAGACAACAAAGCCAGCGAAGGCCCCTAACCCAGGAGAGAATGCGCTCCGAGCATCCCTGCAGAGAACATGGTGTTCTCAACAGCCAGCGTTAGACAATGGCTAATGGGATTTGCCTTTCGCCAAGTGTGTCCAAACCCTTTCCTTAGAAACACATTTGTCAACAGCTTATAGGGCTACAAATTCCCCGGTCTGCACAAAATGCTGGGAGGAGGGAGGCCAACCCCACTGCTCCCCAAGCAAAGGAAGCAGGTGGAGGCCACATGCCAGGCCTTGGTGAACTCAGGCAGCCAGAGCTGAGGCTAGATCACTCGAGGGAACAGCACCCAGCCCAGGAGCAGACACCTCCTCAAGTCCCAGACCCTCCCTGCACCACCTGGATGGACACCTGAATGAAGTGGCAGCATCTTGTGCAAGGCCTCCTTGGGACGCTGGGGGACACTCAGAATCCAGGGGTGCTCCGAGCCCAGCTCCCGAGGCGCCCAGAGGATTCTGGGTTCTCCTGCACAGTCTGAGCCTGTCCGGGTGACACAGGGGAGCTCTGCCCTTGTGGGCCTCAATGTACAAAGTGACAATCCGATCAAGTCATCTGCACACTGCCGGGCACGAAGACAGGCCAGGTGGAGGCGGTTCGGCTTGGGTGCAGGCAGTGGAAGATACCCGACTCCACGCTGTGAAAGAACCCTCATCAAGACATCCAGGAGGACACAGCAAGTGGGGTGAGAGCTGAGGACAGAGTCAAGCAGGGAGCGCGAGCTCTCCCAGATACAGCCCCGTAGATCTGCCGAGCCAGACAGGCGGCGAGACTCTCCAAGGACTCTGTGCGTGCATGGTGTATGGTATGGATTGTGTACATTGTGATACTGCAACATAATAAGGCGTGTATATCTGGCCTTCACCCCCAGTTCCTGGAACAGAGCTAAGACTCTTACGATTTCCTGAATGAAAGGGGTGATAGGAACATCTTTTGTTATACTATTTGGTCTTAGTCCCAGATCCTGACACAAGAGTTTCCAAGACCCTTCCAATCGAAGGAGTAAAAGCCTCTTTTGGGATGCTAAGATGATGGGTGTGGGTCACCAGAGAGACGTGGTTAGAAGGTTGGAATTTTAAGATCCACCCCCGGACCTCAACATCTGGGGAAGGGAGAAGAGCTGGAGGTTGAGTGAATCACTGATGGCCAGTGATTTAAGCACTCATGCCTACATAGTGAGACCTCCATAAAGGCCCCTCAGTGATGGGGTGCAGAGAGCTTCCAGGTCGGTGAACAGTGGAGGTGCCGGGAGGGTGAGGCACCTGGAGAGGACATGGGAGCTGTAATGGAGCAAGAAAGAAGAAAGGAGATGGGCAGATGCACAGACACTCCAAGTTACAGACTTGATGATGTAACAGATGGTTCCATGGCGGAGAGGAGGGAGACAGGGAGTTCAGGAGGATTCCGCACCCCCACTAAAGCAGGGCTGCTAAGGAGAGAGACACACATCCAGGGTCAGGGAGTAGTTTGGGCCATGGGAGATGCCAACAGGGAGGAAAGTGATGGCCCTGGGACCTCAGGTCCCCAGCCAATCACCCCTCCACATCCCTGTTACTCTGTTCGTGGGCCAGCCTGTGCAAGGGTGCAAAGGCATCTTCTCAGTAACCCCATCCCCAAGACCCCTAGAACAAGTCATGGATTTTCTCTTCTATATATCTATGTGAAGTAGAGAAGTATATCTATATTTTAATCTTGTATTTTGGTAGTCAAAGGCAGTGGAATGTTGACTGGTAAGATCACAGGAAGAAGCAGCACAAGACTGTACTAACAACATGCGCTTCTACTAAGCTACCGGACCCTTAATGTTCAGGGGACCCCAAAAATGCCATGAAGCGAAAGCGACCCTGTGAGGCTAGAGCTAGACACGGGGATGCAGAGGCTGCCTGCATCCTCTTAGGTCCGCTGACCCTGGAGCCCGAGGGAGCGGCCTCTCTCTCCCCACAGGCAGGCCTGTCACGAGCCACAGCCTAAGGCCTGGCCGCAGTGGCAGCACAAAGAATTCATTAGAAATCCCAGGGGATAACGTGCCCCAGGGGATAATGAGACTCTTGAGAGTCCCTGGAACTGCAAGGAGAGCAAACCAGTTGATCCTGAAGGAAATCAACCCTGAATATTCATTGGAAGGACTGACTGATGCTGAAGCTCCAATACTTTGGCCACCTGGTGCAAAGAGCCAATTCATTAGAAAAGACCCTGATGCTGGGAAAGATTGAAGGCAAAAGGAGAAGAGGGTGGCAGAGGACCAGATGGTTAGACAGCATAACTAACTCAATGGACATGAACTTGGGCAAACTCCAGAAGATAGTGGAGGACAGGGAAGCCTGGTGTGCTGCAGCCCATGGGGTTGCAGAGTTGGATACGACTGACCGACTGAACAACGCCAACAAACAATGTGCCTCTGGGATTTCTCTTCCAGTCTAGCTTAAATGTCTCTACTGCACTGATTTTCCTTTAATTAAAATTTTCCAAAAGCTCCAAAGTCCAAAGGGCCAAGTTCAAGGACCACAGCCTGGTGCTTACCGGCCTTATCACTCAGTCTCCCTATATAGTACACCATGGACATCTTGCTCTGGCCTTTGGCCTGGAATGTCCCAAGCCCTCTACCTAAATCCCAGACATTCTGTAAGGCCCTGCTTGAGAGTCACCTCCTCCAGGAAACTTCCTGGCTCCAGAGTCCCAAGCCAGAGTCTCCTGTGAACTTAGATTATTCCATTGTGCAGCCCTCCATTAAACGCTGCCTTGAGAAGGATCCTGTGAGGCTCTTTCACATTCCTCTCACTGTGCTTTAGTGCATTTCTGGCTAGATAGGGTCAGAGGTGGACAGATCAGGGTGAACCAGTAGTGTCAGACAGGCTGTTTACAGGAATGAATCCTAAGGCCCACCCAAAGAGGTCAATGATCAAGTTGGCACAAAACGCTCTGCCAGGGGGAGAACCCAAGAGCGAGGAAGGAGGAGGTGGGGAGCTGGGAAAGCAGGCAGGTCCAAGCTGAAGACAGACTGCTGCAGACGGCAGGGCAAGCGCTCTGCGGAGCCAGCAGACAAGGAGCAGCGGGACGGGCCAGTGCAGAGCTGGGTTCTTTTGTGTGGTTGCCTGGCCGCTGCTTGCCTGGGCACAGGGCCTCTCCAGATCAGCTTTCTGATCCTCAGATGAGGGCTCCTTGAAGTCTGGGAACCACATATGTGCTTATCCACACACTGCCAGGCCTTAAGAGGCTGAGCCAAATGAATGCATCTCTGAAAACGCTCCTTTCTCTTCTTGCTCATTTGTGGTCACCCGCGTGCTGGCTGTCTGGGCCACACCTAACAACCAGGGCTCTGACCGCTGTTCTATTTGTATGTTGACAGCTGGAGGAGTCGAAAGGAGAGTTCCCTTCTCTGCTCTCGGAAGGCAGACAGAAAACAATCAATTTTTTCATGTCCTGCCAACATCTGATGGAAGCGCACCCTCCAGCCTCAGTAGTGTGTCTAAAACTAGCGTGGACTCTCACAGGCCTCATGATCTCTCCTCAAGGAGACTGCTATTCTGTGTCTCCTCCACTACCAAGGGCCCAAGGGCCCCAAGAAGCATCTCATGGAGCAAAGGAAAGGAGAGACCCCCACCTCAAACTGGCTGTGCGTGATATAGGCCATCCTTTGGTAATTTATTACTTTCAGGTGATCTCAGGGCCTTAGTATCGACCCCTAAGAACAGGATCTGCACCTCACTGGCCTCTGCATCCAAGAAAGGGCAACTCCCTTCCTCAGAGAAGAAAAAGCTTATGCTGCACTGAGGACCTGTGCCTGGAAAGAAGATGAGAGCCCACCTGATGGACCAGAGTGGCCAAGCGAGGCCCAGCACGCACTTTGCTATATGGGATGAGTTTGATTTCCTGAGTCGTCATACAAAGTGTCACCTATCTGACCAACACATTCTAGTTCTTCAAAAGACATCACCCTACTGAAGTTATTTCCCAAAGGGGATCTCATCTTATCCACTCCAGGGCAGCACTGGGATAACCTTCTGGTTTTTTATTTCCCACCAAATTCAGTGTATAGTAGTGGTTAGTGGAAACTCAAGAAATGGAAACCTATCCATTTAAATCTACCCCACCTTTTTTCCAAAAAGGATTGGAGGCAGTTTAAAAAGTGAATGGTATAATTCAATAAAAAACAGATGAAAACTGAGACTTCCCTGATGGTCCAGTAGCTAGGTCGCCATGCTCCCAATGCAAGGGGGCTGGGTTTGATCCCTGGTCAGGGAACTAGTTCCTAGATGGTGCAACTAAGAGTCTGCATGCCACAACTAAGACCTGGTGCAACCAAATAAATTAAACAAAATATTTTTTAAACAAATGAAAACATCCCACTGAGAAGAGAACAAGGCAGGAAGAGAAAACAAAGCTAGGATCTAGGGCGTGCAGAGAAATTGTCAGCTTTGCAAAACTGCTAAACGTGGTTAGAAATTCAGTTCTGAGTTTTCTCGGGGCTAAAGCAAGCAAAGAATTGTGGTCTGTGAGGAAATCCAAAGTATACAAAAGATGAGAGAAAACACAAAAATGCACCTCCAACTGCAAAGAAGTCCAGTTTCTGCTAGGTGCTACAGGGTAACTTCCTGAACATAAATTCCTACAAGTGGGATTTTGAAATCAAAGGTTTTGTAGATTTTTTAAGGCCTCTGGTGTGCATCGCCAATCTCTCCTGGAAATTTTGTCCTGATTAGATTCCTCCTAGCAGCCTGCTCGGAGAAGGCAATGGCACCCCACTCCAGTACTCTTGCCTGGAAACTCCCATGGATGGAGGAGCCTGGTAGGCTGTAGTCCATGGGGTCGCTAAGAGTCGGACACGACTGAACGACTTCCCTTTCACTTTTCACTTTCATGCATTGGAGAAGGAAATGGCAACCCACTCCAGTGTTCTTGCCTGGAGAATCCCAGGGACAGGGTTGCACAGAGTTGGACACGACTGAAGCGATTTAGCAGCAGCAGCCTGCTCTCTTCCCTACACTGGGGATTATCCTTTTTTGGAGAGTAGAGTTCTTTGCAAATGTAACAGGTACAAATTCAGTGTTTTTATCTGTAAATCATGAATTAAAATTATCCTGAATATTTTTCTTATCCATTCTGACAATATGCATCAGCTGAATTGCCCACCTTATATCCTATACATATATATATATATATATATTTTTTTTAATTAAATTGTTTCTCTCTCTTTTTTTGGACTGATGCTGAAGCTGAAGCTCCAATACTCTGGCCACCTGATGTGAAGAGTTGACTCACTGGGAAAGACTCTGATGCTAGGAAAGATTGAGGGCAGCAGGAGAAGGGGGCAACAGAGGATGAGATGGTTGGATGGCATTGTTGACTCAATGGACACGAGTCTGAGCAAACTCCGAGAGAGTAAAGCGCAGAGAGGCCTGGCGTGCAGCAGTCCATGGAGTCGCAAAGTGTCAGACGTGACTGAACAAATCTGGAAAGGGCTCTTTTTTTCTATAAAGGAAATAGATTCTTTGCCATATTGTTAGTTGCCTTTCTGTTAGCAAGTTTTCGGACATCCAAAACTTTATCTTTTTTAGGTTGTAAAATAAAAGATTTTCCCCTTTCTCCCTAAGTCAGTCAGTTAAATATTAAATGCCTACTCTGTACCCAACACTGAGACTTCCCAATTTTACTGAAAAAAAAGGATAAAGTAACTTGCTCAAGGTCAGTCAGCAGTAGGGGAGTGCCTTCAGCAAATACTTGTTGAATGAATGAATAAGTGAATTGAGAGACATGCAGTTTTACTTATCCGCATCAAGTGGCAATTTAACCCTTGGTCTAGGGTCATCCCTTATCTCAAGAAATACTGCTTCTATGCTAAGGCACACATGTTTTAAGTCTCTGCAAGCAGAGTGCTGGAAGGAAATACACCTGCACCATCTCCTTTAAACTAACCAACTGGTACCCATCCTGCTGGAATGGTAAACCATGTCATGTCACTCCACTTCTGTTTGGAAGGAAAACTGCTTTCATCTTTTTAATTACTAGGAGACCTAAAGCTCCAAAATTCTCGAAGGATTCTCAAGGATTCACAGACCTCGACTTCACGCCCAAAGTGCAGAGCCTGGACTAGCAGCACTGGCATTACCTGGGGGCTTGCTAGAAAGGCAGGATCTCTGCCACACCCCAGAACCACTGAGTCCGAATCTGCATCTTCACAAAAGCCCCAGGGAGTAACTGCGTACATTTGAAATTGAGAGTCATTTATTTACTTTTTGCCACACTGAAGGGCATATGGGATCTTAGTTTCCCGACCAGGGAATGAACCTGAGCCCTCTGCAGTGGAAACATGGAGTCTTAACCAATGGACCACCAGAGAAGTCCCAAGAATCACCAGCTTTAGATGAAACATCAATTTCTTGAAACTAGCTCCTAACAAAGCAATATGCGTACTCTAAATGGTGAAGAAAAAAAGTTAAAGAACCTGATAAGTCCCCCCACAAGCTGTGGAGTTTGTGGGTAGATCTTGGTTTGTCTCTTTTTTTCCCACTTCCTATAAAACAAGGAATACTGAGAACTCAAATATTAGCTGTTAACTGTCTAGGGCTGACCAGGATCTGGTACCACTAATACAAACAGAATGAATTTAACTCTTAATAGGCCACCAAGAAAAAACCCGGCTAGGTGAAGGCTTGCTGTTTAGTTGCTCAGTTGTGTCTGACTCTGCAACCCCAGGGACTGTAGCACACCAGGCTTCTCTGTCCTTTACCATCTTCTGGAGTTTGTCAAGCTCATGTCCATTGAGTCAATGATACCATCCAACCATCATCCTGTCACCCCCTTCTCCTGCCCTCTATCTTTTCCAGCATCAGGGTCTTTTCCAGTGAGTTGGATGAAGGCTGGGAAAGAGGTATTCATATAACAAAGAATAAAAATGCAGATTGTCTCACTAGTAACCATTATTTCTGAAAACACCATGATCAGTACTTCAAGTCCAAGTTTTTGACACTCTCAGGAAATCTGTTCTGTCACCTACAAGGCAGTACTCCCTCCTCACCCTTTACTCTGAGGCTTCAGCAATGGTGAGAAGTACTGGATCTGCTTTATCCAATTCATGCTCCCAGCAACTCTTTGTGGTAATTTATCATCTGCATTTTGCACATGAGGAAACCGAGGCTCAAAGAACCTGAGTGATGGAACCAAAGGTCACTCTCAGGTCTGAAGACAGGTTTTGACCCGGTCACTTGGGCGTGTGAGCTCTGTAGCCCAAGTATGTCAGAACCCACTAGGCTGGGTGGTGAGAAGTAGCTGTCTCACCCAGACAGGCACTTTTTCTTTCCAAAAAACGGCTTTAATGAGGTATAATCTACATACCACAAAACCCACCGCATATTTTTAAGATGCTGAAAAATGTGAATATTCATGGAAATAAAGATGTTCTTTCCCCTCCAGAAGGAAAGCCAAAGAGGTGGTGAACCCAGATGAGCCAGATTCCAAGGAGCCCCGGAGTCGGGAACGCCTACCTTGGATTCCATATAGCCGGTTGAGGCGCGACCGCCGGGCCTCGTCGGTGTAGGGGACTGCAAGCCACGGCATCTCACTGAAGTACTGTTTGAATGAGTCCTCAGACCTACAGAGACACATGCACAGAGACAGAGCTCTATTACTCCTCAAGGCACCACCATCAGGTCCTCCTCGCCTCCCACCAAATTGCGTCCAGGGCCCTACAGACGCCCCAGTTTCTAATCACTGTGCTCCCCGGACGCCAGGCTGGGGAAGGACCGACCCAGTGCACAAGGCCCCACACAGCAGGTGGACGCCAGGCTGAAACGCCAGGCGTTTCAACAGACTGCTCCTCTGCAGCCTACCCAGTCAATTCATGCTCAGCTTTTCTTTTCAACATGGACAGGTCTTCCTTTAATTAGGAGCCTAGATGTTCAGACACCTCCTTCCCTGTAATGCTTGTAATCTGTGCATATAACTGTGATATGCACAGAACACTTTTAATCAAGCATACACCTATGATTCCATATCTAAGAAACTCTAAGAGTGATAAATCGAATTAAGTGATAGAAGCAGATCAGAGATCTGTGGGGCTGGAATTTGGGGGCAACTGAGAAAAGGCACAGGAGTTCTTTTTTTTTTTTAGAATTAAAAAAAAATTGGCTGCACCCCATTGCATATGGGACCTTAGTTCCCCGACCAGGGTTTGAACCCACACCCTTCACTGGAAGGATTCTTAACCACAGGGGAATCCCACGAGGGAGTCTTTTCATTGATGGGAATGTTCTATATCTTCACTGTGTTGGTGACACAAGTACATACATTAGTCAAAATTCACTGAACTCTATACCTAGAATGCATGCATTTTACTGTATGTAAATCATACTTCAATAAAGTTGATGTTTTTAATTTATTTTTATTTTTAAGAAGACTTCTTTTTTTGGTGGTGCAGCTTGTGGGACCTTAGTTCCTCAACCAGGGATTGAACCAGGGCCCTTGGCAGTGAGAGCACAGTGTCCTAACCACTGGACCACCAGGGAATTCCCAAGTTGATGGGTTTTTTTAAGCTTTAAAAAGCCCTGTGACATGGCTTCAAGGTTGCCCTAGGGAGCAGAGGGGTGGGCCCAGGGGCCAGTACAACTGAGCATAGCATCATACAGGCATTAAGGATATGGCAGTGCATACAAGGCCCTCAGTGTGTTGGCATCTCAGCGATCCTTCTGTGAAAAGGAAGCCTGGTGGCTCAGTCTGAACTGGGGCTGCAGTTTTGCGACGAAGGAAGGTCACTGATGAGTAAAGCCAGCGAGAGGGCAAGAAACAGAGGAAATTGAGGCTAAAAGGCCCTGACATACTCTGGGAAGAAAGCCTGCACTTTTTGTTTTGTGGGCAGACCCCAGAAAAAGCATGTGGCCAGAGCTAAGAAAAATGAATGCAGAGCCAGCTAAGACAGGTGTCATATTCCATTAGTCTCTGGCTGTTTTCTTTACATCCTCCTTCTTCCATATCTACTCACCACCATCCAAAAAGTTGAACTGACCAGAAAAAAAATGCATCCTAATCTCCAATGCCCCAGGCCAGGATAAGGATGTCCCTTAATACTGACAGCAAGAATGGGTTTTTCTTGGCTCCCCTTTAGACCATTACATGATTAAATATGAAATATATCTGCCCTTCTGCCAATCATCCCAGATAGGTCTCCCCCAAGCCCTAGCCCCAAGTTCTCAGCTACAGAGCATGAAAGGCAAGAGCCATCCATCCACCTGTGGAAAAGGGGAGACACACCGCCACCCTGTCCGCCAACCCGTCAGCACACGTTACCTGTCCGCACTAACAAAGATGATCTCGAATTTCTGGCCTGCCTCCTTGATCTTCCGGTAGGACTCCACCAGGACCCGGGTGAGGCTTCGGCAGGGTGGACACTGCAAGAAATGAATGGGAGCCTTCGGCCTCCGTCCTGCCTTCTCCTGCCCCAGTCCCAGCCGCCTGCCAGCAGAGGCCGGTTCAGCAAGACCCACGCTGGATGTGGATCGCATTTCCAGTTTATGGAAGAGGCAGAAATAAATGTGCCTCTTGTGATGGTGAGCATCTGGGGTCAGCGGGCAGCTGTTAAAATGAATCCCCTAAGGGAACGTGGGGAGCCTTATCAGAATGGGTTAGGAGGACTCCTCTTTTTATTTATGTATTTTTTAGGGGGAAGGACCTTCCTTTCAGGCCAGTCCAAAGAAGTCCTTTTCTTGCTGCTAATATCATTCGTAACAGTAAGCACTGGAAGCATGCCAGCAATGCACGAGGCCCAGGAGAGAGCAGGAATGCCAGGAAATGACACCTGAGCAGTCACACCTCCAGAAGCCAACCCCAGCTAGTTTCAGCGGCGACATCACTGCTCCCTTCTGTCTGGATGAAAGAGGGACCCAGCACTCACCCAGTGTGCGGAGAAATAGACTCCCACGTGAGACCCCTCCAGGCTGCTGCTCTCCAGGGACTGCCCGTTACTTCTAAGCAAGGGCCCTGCAATGACTTCCCTGAAGGGTTTAGGTCCCCAGGGGAATTCCAAACCTGAAACAGGCAACAGATGGCGAGAAGGTTAAGACTCTTCCTCGGGGCCTCTGACCCAAGAGGCTTCCAGGATGCAGAGCGCGACAACTTTATCACCAAATGGTATTGGCTAACATATCCATAGGACTGGCAGCTAGAGCAGGAATAAAAGCAGGACTCGTTCATGGCAGATCCCTACCTATCCTCAAAGCCATGGTTCCTGGAGGAACCTGGAGGATCACAGGACCCATCTCCTGGGGAGCTTTTGAAAAGTACAGAAGCCAAAGTTACCCGCCACCCCCTTCCCCACCCCTATCTCAGGATCCTGGGGCAGGGCTAAAGATTGCACGGCCAAAACAAGGCCAAATGACTCCCCAAGTAACTGTGACAATGGGACGGTTGGGGAATCACTGCCTTGGGTATTAACCAAGTATGCGTGCATGCTCAGTCACTGAGCATGTCCGACTCTTTGTGACTCTATGGACTGTAGCCCACCAGGCTCCATTGTCCACAGGACTTTCCCAGGCAAGAATACAGGAGCGGGTTGCCATTTCCTCCTGCAGGGGATCTTTCTGACCCAGGGATAGAACTTGCATCTCCTGCATTGGCAGGCGGATTCTTTACCACTGATGCACCAGGGAAGCCCATTAACTGTGAGTTTCTTCAATTTCAACCCCGGGCTCTCAGTGGCTCCCAACTTTACATTTTAGAATCAGCCAGGGAGTTTTAAAATCTGATGCTCCTGGGTCCCACCTCCAGAGATTTTGATTCAGCTGGTCTGGGTTGGGGCCCAGGGAACCAAGTGAGAGGAGAATTTCAGTCTAGTGAAAGGAAAGTGCAAAACCACTCGACCCAGATGGTTGACATTCTGATGACACATAAGCCCCAGGCAGGAAGAGCACACAATATGCTCCCCGCTCAACAGAACAGCGTTTTCTCACAGGGTGGTCCAGGGACCACTGGCTCAAAATCGCCTGGGGTGGATGGGGAGCGGGAGAGAGAAGCAGATCCTGGCTGGAAAAGCAGATGGCTGAGTCCACCCTGAAACACATGGAACCAAAAATCTCTGGGGGTAGGGCTGGGGAAGCTGGGTTTTTAACAAGCTTCAGAGTTGGGGGCAGGGGTGTGAATGCGTGCGTGCCTGTGTGTTTACACTTCAGAAGATAAAGACTTGGTTCTATTGTAACTGCCCTGGTTTTTACTGAGGGCAATTTTTTGAAGATGAAATTTTTACTGGGAAAATTTGTGATTAGGGCTGAACTCTGTAATTGGATGAATACATGAGGGACGGAAGATCTTATAGCCTTTGTATGACTCCAGTGCCCAGGGGAAAGAAACAGGCCCTGGACAGCCTCTGAGCAAGGTGACGAGAGTCACCCAGACACGGCCATCCACCCAGCTGGACAGGAAGACCAAGGCTTAGGATTTGGGCAACACCAAGGAATGAGGCTTTCCTGGTGGCTCAGATGGTAAAGAATCTGCCTGCAATGCAGGAGACCCGGGTTCGATCCCTGGGTAAGAAAGATCCCCTGGAGAGGGGAATGACAACCCATACCAGTATTCTTGCCTGGATAATCTCATGGACAGAGGAGCCTGATGGGCTGCAGTCCATGAGGTTGCAAAGAGCTGAACTCAGCTGAGTGACTAACACTTTCACTTTTTCACTTCAAGAAATGAGGGGCGCTAGGGCCAGGAGAGCAACACAGAGACTGCAACTTTGCTATCGTAATATATATTTTCTAATTTATTTATTTTTAATTGAAGGATGACTACTTTACAACATTCGTTTGATTTCTGCCATGCATCAACATGAATTAGCCATATGTATACATATGTTCCTTCCCTCTTGAGCCTCCCTCCCACCTCATACCCTTTCCCACCCGCCTCTAGGTTGTTATAGAGCTTCAGTTTGAGTTCCCTGAGTCATACAGAAAATTTCCATTGGCTATCTATTTTATATATGATAGTGTATATGCTTCCATGCTACTCTCTCCATTCATATCACCCTCTCCTTCCTCCCCCATGCTATGGTAACATTTTCAAGAGAAAAAAAAAAAAAAAAAATCCCCAAACCACACAGGCTGCCTCTTGATTGTGGAGGTGAGAGCTGCTGCTGAAACAGCAATGTAAGTCAGTAGCTGGGCTCAAACTGCTTCTCAACGGCCTCCTCAGCCCTCAAAGCTAAACTTCCTTTTTCAGATTCCTTCTCCTTTGGCCCATGAATTAAAGCCCCCACGAGGGACATTCTGATCTCTGTAAAAACCTTAACCATGACCTGGAGAATACTATAATTTCATCAAGACAATATTCTCTAGCCAAATAACCCCGCACTCATGTATTTCCTTTTTACACTCTCTACCAACAGGGAGGAGGGCAGGGTGGGAAGACATGGCAAGGTCTTACCCTCTGGGTCATCGCGGATCACCAGCAGCCCGTTCCTGCACACGACCTTCCCGGAAGTGGCGTCTAAGAATATGAGCGATGGAATGTTGGAAATTCGATATTTGTTCCAAAGTTTAAGCTGTGAGAAGAAAAGTAAAAGAAGGTGGTTAAATCCAAGATGGCAGAGTTCTTTGGAGCCTCCTGAAGTAGGCTGGAAAACACGAAGGTACAGATACATGAATTACTGACTAAGAGCAGGACTGGCTGGGCAAAAGGGACAAGAGAAGCTACAATCTCACTTGTCCTGAGGTCTGAGACAATGGAGGGGACCCTGGGTCTGAGTCTCAACCAGGCTTAAGTCACAGCAGACGCCAACAGAGGACCACATTTGTCCTGGTGGTCTCTTCACTCCTACTTCCCCGACAGGCACTGTCTCTAAGAAGCATAATGAAGATGGATCAGGCATTTTTCAAACACAATCAGATATCCACCAGGTGGTTGAGGCAGGAAGCGGGGCTTATTATTGGCGACTCTCCACCCAATCAGCAGGCAGGTAATGGGCTGTGTCCCCTTGGCCCCAAGGGAGAAGGGACAAAGGGTATCCAACAGGTGACCAATACTGAAATCAGCCCCTCTCCCCACTTCACCAGGTCCCTGCACAGGGAGTATCAGTAGTCGCTCTAAGCGTGTGCCACTCAGCCTGCGAACACCAGGGAAGCACAACCCTCAGCCAGCCCCAACCCTCAGTTCCCTGTGCCACTCAAAACAACCCCTGGTCCTTGGCAGGTTCCTGCGGTCAGCTGTGCCAACTGTCAGAGGGCCAAGGTCGAAGAGGACTGAGGCAGAGAAAGCATAAAGGCGACAGCCCAGGGCTCGCAGCCCAGTGAGTGCTGGCTCTTTGGTGAGCTCCCAGACGTCTGGGGGGACGCCGCTCAGGTGAGCCGCCAGGTACTCTGGAACTGAACTGCCAAGTCCAGAAATGACATAATCATCATCAAACTAACAGCGCACCTCCAGAGGAGAAAAGAAACAAGGCTTAGGCCGCAGGATGGCCCGCTGGCTTGTCACCTGCAAGCCTCCCTTCTGGGGATCTGGGGCCCAGACAGGAGGGCTGGCTGTGTGAGGGCTGGCTGTGCAGGCACTGACAGAACAGGGTGTGGAGGTGTCCAGGGAAACGGGCATCAGCCACGCACAGCAGACGGAAAGGCGTGTGTGGCTGTGATCATTGTTTTCAACTCAGTCCCAAGCAGCCAGGGAGTCAGGCAGGGTATCTATCAGACAAGAAATGGGAGGCTTCCCCTGCCTATGGAGACCTGGGTCTTGGCAGGAAGTGTTGTGGGACCCCACCTTTAACTGGGTGGGCCCCCATTAAGGCTGCATGTTTTTCCCAGCCCCACATTTCCGATGGGCACCCCAAACCAGCCAGGATTTCTGATCAAGAGTGACTCTGCACACACAGTTTTCAGTGACTGATTTTGCACTGTTCCTGAGAATCCTGATATAGGATTCAGATGAAACATTCTGAGAGGTTCAACAACAAAACAAGACCATCCTACTGCTGGAATCAGGTTTATAAGTCTGCTCGTACCAGGATCCAGCCAGGTTAATAAAAAAAAAAAAAAGAGAGAGCGAGGAAAGGGGTGGGGATTAAAATTATCAGATTTTTATGATTTAAAAAGGAATTATTGGGGGAGAAAAGTAACTATGCAAAAAAATGGAAAACACAGCCACAAAAATTGAGATAAAAATCACCCATGACTCATCATTTATGAAAACGTAGACGATTTTATATTTCCACCAATGGTAAATCACAGCACCCATTTCCTGGTACCCTCACCAACTGTTATCACTACCATTGGTTTTTTTCAATTGGATAGAAAAAAAAAATGATGCCTCATTTTTTTGCTCATCTTTATTCTACTTACTGATGTTTAGGAGATATACCTATATCTCACAGTTATAAATACACTGCTTTTCCCTACATATTTTTTTTACAAGAGAGCTGAAATTCATTCAACAGATATTATCTGAGCACTTACTATGTGCCAGCCCTGGTTTAAGCACAAGGGATACAAGAAAGAACAAAGCAGGGGCATTTCCCTGGCTTGTGCTCCAGCAGTCAGTCTAGTGGTTTAGAATCCACCTTGCAATGCAGGGGACACAAATTCAATCCCCTGGTCCGGGAAAGTAAAATCTCACATGCCACAGAGCAACTAAGTCTGCACGTTACAACTAGAGATCCCACATGTTGCAACGAAGATCCTGTGCGCTGCAACTAAGACCCGGTGCAGCTACAACATAATATGAATATATATATTATATGAACATGTATTTTACATATATGTATATATGAAAATAATAATAAACTGTGGAAAATTCTGAAAGAGATGGGAATACCAGACCACCTGATCTGCCTCTTGAGAAATTTGTATGCAGGTCAGGAAGCAATAGTTAGAACTGGACATGGAACAACAGACTGGTTCCAAATAGGAAAAGGAGTTCGTCAAGGCTGTATATTGTCACCCTGTTTATTTAACTTATATGCAGAGTACATCATGAGAAATGCTGGACTGGAAGAAACACAAGCTGGAATCAAGATTGCCAGGAGAAATATCAATAACCTCAGATATGCAGATGACACCACTCTTATGGCAGAAAGTGAAGAGGAACTAAAAAGCCTCTTGATGAAAGTGAAAGTGGAGAGTGAAAAAGTTGGCTTAAAGCTCAACATTCAGAAAACAAAGATCATGGCATCCAGTCCCATCACTTCATGGGAAATAGATGGGGAAACAGTGGAAACAGTGTCAGACTTTATTTTTCTGGGCTCCAAAATCACTACAGATGGTGACTGCAGCCATGAAATTAAAAGACGCTTACTCCTTGGAAGGAAAGTTATGACCAACCTAGACAGCATATTCAAAAGCAGAGACATTACTTTGCCAACAAAGGTTCATCTAGTCAAGGCTATGGTTTTTCCTGTGGTCATGTATGGATGTGAGAGTTGGACTGTGAAGAAGGCTTAACGCCAAAGAATTGATGCTTTTGAACTGTGGTCTTGGAGAAGACTCTTGAGAGTCCCTTGGACTGCAAGGAGATCCAACCAGTCCATTCTGAAGGAGATCAGCCCTGGGATTTCTTTGGAAGGAATGATGCTAAAGCTGAAACTCCAGTACTTTGGCCACCTCATGCGAAGAGCTGACTCATTGGAAAAGACTCTGATGCTGGGAGGGATTGGGGGCAAGAGGAGAAGGGGACGACAGAGGATGAGATGGCTGGATGGCATTACTGACTCGATGGACGCAAGTCTCAGTGAACTCCAGGAGTTGGTGATGGACAGGGAGGCCTGGTGTGCTACGATTCATGGGGTCACAAAGAGTCGGACACGACTGAGCGACTGATCTGATCTGATGAAAATAATTTCAAGCACTTACAGATAATAAAAGGAAGCCAGGGCAGGGTAAGAGCAAAGGTATGCTGGGTGGGTTTTAGTGAGTGCTGTGGAAGGAATCTTTGAAGAACTGGCATTTGAGCACAAACCTCAGTAACAGCATGAAACAGTCATGTGCAAATGGGGGAAGGCTGAATAGGGAAGGCAAGAGTGGATGCAGCCAGACAGTCAGGGGCCACAGTGAGGCCAGAAGGGCACTCACAGACTGGATGTTTCAAGCCCTGTAGACTGGTAAAAATAACAGAATTTTATTCTAAGCATACAGTCAGCTCTCCATATCTATAGGTTCCATATATACAGATTCAACCAAGTATAGATCAAAAATGTTCAGAAAAAAAAAATTAAGAAAGTTCCAAGAATCAAAGCTTAAATTGCCAAGCACAGGCAACTGTTTATATAGTCTTACATCATATGTATAACTGTGTGTTATATGTACACTGTATTAGGAATTATAAGCAATCTAGAGATGATGTAAAGTATACCTGAGTATGTGCGTAGGTTATATGCAAATACCATGCTATTTTGTATATGAGACTGGAGCAGCCACGGATTTTAGTATCTATGAGGATCCTGGAACCAATCCAGGATACGCAGGGCCAACTGTAACAGGAAGCTGCTGAGGGTTAAGGCGAGTGGTGCAGCCTGGTTTATCTTTTAAAAGGTCACTGTGGCTGCTGTGAACAGACAGACATCAGGGGAAGACCAACTCGGGAGACCACTGCCAAGGGCCCAGGCAGGAGTGGAGAGCAGCGACAAGGGCCTGGGCTGCAGCAGCACAGAAGGTGAGGACATGGCTGTGCATTTTGAAGACGGTCAATAGGGCAGGTTGACAAATGGGTGTAAGGAAGGCGTGAGGGAGAGAAAAAGGTCAAGGGGGCACTGTACTGTGACTTGGAGGCTTGAGCAAAAATGTGTCAAGGAGTTCCACTAACCATGATGAGGGACAGTGGCAGAGCAAGAAGTCTGAGAGGGGAAAAATCAAGATAGAAGAGTCATTTGAGGTGTCTGTTAGACATGCAAGTGGAGATTTCAAGTAGGCACCTGGTTTATAAATGCAGAGTAGGGACTTCCCTGGTGGTACAGTAGTTAGGAACCCACCTTGCAATACAAGGAACACGGGTTTGATCTCTGGTCAGGGAACTAAGATCCCACATGTCGCAGGGCAACTAAACCCACACAATGCAACTACAGAGCCCCCAGCCTGGAGCCTGTGTGCCACAACTAGAGAGCCCATGAGACACAACAAAAGATCCCACGTGATGCAACGAAGATGCTGCATGCCTCAACTAAGGCCTGACACAGGCAAACAAGTAAGAAAAGTTACTGTTTAAAAATAAAGAAATAAAAAGAAATCCAGACTAGGGGGTGGAGGGATGAGATACAAATCAGGGATCCTCAGTGCCTAGATGCTGTTAGGGGCCATGGGCCCCGGGTGAGGTCATTCCAAGGAGAAAGCATGGCATTGGAGGAAAAGGGACCCTTAGGGGAGAGCCAGGGACACCCATGGCAGGCTGAGGAGTGATGAGAGACATAGGAAAAAAAGGGAAAAAAAAAAAAGGAGACTCTGGTGTCTCAATAGGCAGGCGTGGAAAGTGTTTTAGAGAGGAGAGTGTAGGTCACTGGGTCAAATGCTGCTGAGACGTTGCGTAGGATGAGAATAGAGAACAGACCGGTGGTCACACATGATCTTGATGGGGTTGGGGGGAGGGTAGTCAGTGCAGGGGTGAAGCTGACACACACACTGGAATGAAAAGGGACAGCACCTCTATCCAACACACACGTCTACAGTGGGCCTGGGACCCAGACCAGCCCGAGTACTCCTGCCGACATGTGAAACATCAAGAGGAGAACAACAGAAAGAAGAGAGGTTATAAAAAGAGAAGAAAATGGCAGATAAGGGGCTGAGGTAGTGACTACAGGCAATTCTCTTTAAGAGTTTTGCTGTAAAGGGAGAAAAGAAATGGGACTGCCGCTAGAAAAATACCTGATGAGGTCAAAGGGAGGGTATTTTAAATATGGGAGGTACAGTAATATCAGGCTTCCCCGATGACTCAGCAGTAAAGAATCTGTCTGCAATTCAAGAGCCGCAGGAGACGTGGGTTTGATCCCTGAGTCGGGAAGATCCCCTGGAGGAGGAAACGGCAACCCACTGCAGTATTCTTGCCTGGAAAAAGTCCCATGGGCAGAGGAGCCTGGCAGGCTACAGTCCATGGGTTCGCAAAGAGTCGGACACAACTGAGCGACTAAGCACAAGTTACTGTCATATCATATTTGCTCGGGATGATCTGTCTCAGGTTGTAGTATCCTGGTTACTCTGCTCTGAAACTGTGCAGGAGGCACAGGAATGATCATTTCAACCATGTTCATTTTGATACCTGAATCAGAAAGAGAACCTTGTGTTAGAAAAGTCCCACAGGCCCACTTTGATGTCCCACAGGCCCACTTTGATGATTCTTTTATGCCAACTGGAAATGCGCTAAAGAAACGATCACCAAGATTCATCTCTGTGCCTTTTCAAGTGTGGGTAACATCTCAAGTCCACTCAAGGTTTCCAAAAAGCCCTCTTAAGACTCTGGTTTCATAACCATTTTGGGGTCACAATCACTTTTGACGATAAAAGCTACATACAGATCCTTTCCCCAGAGGAAAATACCCATATATGAAAAAGTCTGTAATTTCATAGAGTTTGTGAATTTCTTGAAGCCTGTGATTGAACCTGATTCCAAGAGCTCTATGGACTCCAGAAAAAGATCACCTTCTTTTAACAGTTCACTTTAGTACATGGCATAACCTTGATTCAACTGGGAGAACTATGATACTGCTCCATCTTTACTCTTGCGAAAACTTCCCCTAATGAGAACCAGCATTTGCCTAAACTCTAAGATGATGAAATGGTGAAAGGCGGGACATTAAAACCACACTGTATGCGGCTGCCATCTTCCCCAACTCATTCAGAGCCGAGCACCATCAGTGGTCTCTGATTCATCCCTTTGCCTTCAGGATGGTGAAGAGCAGAACCACCTGGGACAGAGCGCTAATGTCACTATTTTTTAAGGATCCCCAAGAAATGAGTTCAAAGTCCTCCTTGGTATGATGTTAGAGCATTTAAACACAGTCAGGAGCATAAGTGCTTCTACATTATCTCAAAGTTCTTCTTGGGAGGAAAAAAACAGCGGTGGAGTAAGTCAACAGGCTTCGGAGGGGCTGGGTTTCCATCCTGCCGGGATGCCTCAATAGATGTCAGGGGGTGACACAGTACCACACCTTGGGCAGGTCACACCTGCTGGCCGAGCACGGTCATACACACCCCACAGGATGAATACGGAACTTAAACGAGGTAACGTGTATGGAGACGCTCTGAAAACTAAAGCATTACACACATGGGGCACATCATTAATATCTGAATCAAATTTATGCTTATTTCCCCCTTGTCTTGTCAGCATCCTTTTCAAAAAACATTTTTCTGTCAACTCTATTTTAAAGTTAAATCAATCAACCGTAGGGTAGGCTGCACATAAAACTCCTCAGAAAGCGGGGATTTCCTTTTGTAGCCAGTGGTCTTTTTGCCGTAAGCACCTTCTACAAACACACACATATTTGGGGGCCAGTTTTATGTGGTCTGATGTCTTCTCCCCTCCCCTTTTTCTTTCATCCACCTCCCATTTTGGATTTCCAGATTTTAAGAGGCATCTGGATATTTATTTTTTAAGCGGACGCTCTGGATTTTGCTTTTCTCTCTTAAGAGAACTCTGACCTTATGTCTGATTCTGCTTGAAAGTGGGAAATACCATACAGTCTGCTACCAAGGAGCGTAGGAGGGAGACAAGCTGAGTCAGGAGGTTCCCGTCCCGGCGCCTGGACCAGGGAGGTGGACTGAGGGCAAGAACTCCTTCCAGGTGATCTGGGCTGAAAAGACGAAGAGCTAGCTCACTGGAAGGGCCACCGCTGCATGTAGGAGAGACCCCGTGACTCTTCCATCCAAAGCCTGCTCTCTCCCCAGTGACTGTCCTGGCACAATGTCCACCCAGAGTTCATTTCCATGCCACATCCCACCTCCTTTCATAGCTACCCAGAGGCCAGGCAACCGAGAGAATGGGTTCCCAGCAAATGCCCAGAGCCTAGAATCCAGAAGCAAAGATGAAACAGACAAAAAGAAACAGGAGACAAGATTAGCTCGACTTGGCCAAAAGCAAAAAAAGGATGACAAACCGGGCTATCGGGTTACTTAACAGTTCCCATTCCTCAGCCTGGCGGCTGGTTCTGGTTAGCAATCCAGGGCTGTGGTTGGAACTATCGTCCCAGGAATGTTGTCCAGAAACGCTGTTACAGTGACCCACGAAACTACGAAGCAAAAATCAAAAGGGATGGGATTGGGAACTGGTAAACTGTAAAAATGCAGACTCTGAAGCCGAGCTGATCAGAAACCCTGGTGGGATTAGTCAGCACCCGCGCTTGCCACAGGGAAATGCCACCCGGCCATTTCTGAGAAGCCCCAGCTCCTGAGGGTGATATGGAATCCGCCTCTCATTCGGAGGCTTGGGTCTTGCACTTGACTGGGGGTCTAAGTTTTTATTTCTCAACAGCTGCTGCGAAACTGTGGGATCAAGCCAAAGCTAACACAGATGGAGGATTCATCAGCCGGCCCCTTGGCAAGGTCAGCTGGAACCTTCTCAGGCAGACCTCACCCCAGCCCTTCCACCGAAGGCTGGCGACAGTCAACGCCATCCTCTTTGTAAGCAGTCTGTGAAAACAGAGCCTCAAAAGTGTCCCACCCCTTCTCACCAAACACGACCACAGCCCATCATACACGCACAGTCAGAGGGAAACCCCCCACCCCAGGCCCTACTGCCCAGTGTCAAGACGGCGTGGACACTGGAGGCTGCTCAGCACAGGCTCGGGAGCCCAGGTCCAACTCTGCTCCTGCCACTTGCAAAATGGAGATGACAGCACCTACATTTCACTGGGCTGTTGTGAAGAGTCGATGTATAAAGTGTTTAGAATAGGGCCAGGGACTTCCCTGGTGGTCCAGTGGCTAAGACTCCACGCTTCCACGCCAAGGGGCGCGGGTTCGATCCCTGGTCGGGGAACTAAGATCCTGCATGCCACATGGCAGGGCCAAGACAAAAAGGAATAGAGCATGACCCAGATTAGGTACTGTGTAAGCGTTAGCTTCTATTGTTGCTGTTGTTATTGTTATTCCAGGGCCATTCTAAATGCTCTACTAGGACCCTGTCCTCATATTCCCGGAGTTAAGACCAAGCCTTGCTTCTGAGGCAGGAGTCCCAGTGTGTGATTTGGCCTAAGATTGCAGTTCCCCAGCCTGGTACAGCAGCTGGCCAAGTACAGTGCTTGGCACATGTTACCTGGTTCAGTAAACGATGGTGAGCAAATGGAGAAATGATTGAATGGAAGGAAGAAAGGAAGAGAGGAAAAAAAAAAGGAAGAGAGGAGACACTGTGGACAGGCCAACCAGACTGGACGCCCAGCGACAGTCAAGTTGAGCCATTTAAAGGGCTTCTTCCTTGTGCTTTTGGGAGACTTGGAGAGGCGTTCCTTATTCTCTTTAAACTGCAGAACACATCAGTCAAAGCCAGTGCTGGTGGAATTAGAGCTCATCTCCCTTTATCTAACAGTGACCCTCATCCCCTCCCTTCTCCAGCTCTCCTCTGCCTGGAGCCAACACAGAGAAAGGACTGGTGAGATCAAGGAAGAGGGGCGGGTGGGCTGGGCTGGGCTGGGCTGATTGGAACCTGCACCACGTTATTGAGAAATCAAAGTCCTCCCAGTGGACATATCTCTGAAACTAGATTAACAATCAATTTCCCTTTCACTACAGTTGCGTTCAGAAGGAGGACCTGTGCCCTAAGGGTCGTAGAGCAAGAGGTTTACAAAATAACACGTCTACACTGCTTCGTGCAAAGCGCCAGGTGTGAAGTATACTGCACACCCTCCTTCTGGGTCTGTCTCTGCTACTCCAGGCTGTAGAGAAAGAAAAAGACTAGATGTAGAAGAACTGTGTAGAAGAGATGTTAGAAATCTACTCTTCGTTTCCCCAGACCCCAGAATGGTAAGTTTTCCAGCTGATTTACAGCTGACCTAGGTGGGCTGTCCAATCCACCAGACACTCATCAGGTGTGAATAATATTCAACACTAATCAAAGTGCTGCAAAGGACACGAAGCGGGTGAGACACCAGGCCCGCCTTTAGGAACATTACTGTTTAGAAGTAGAAAATGGTAAAAACGGTCAACGTCAAAGCTATTTTACAACTACTTCTGTACAGGCATTAACACATAGCAACTGCCAGGAGAAGTGAGCAAAAGGGGCCAGAAGGAAGCCTGGCTCCATCCTAGTTTAGGGAACGTGCCAGGAATGGCTCTGTGTGTTCAATCAAACACGCTTAACTGTTTCAAACATCCTCCATGAAACCACTGTGATTCCAAGTAGGGGCAGCCCCACGAACCAACAGCTCTGGGCTGAGTTTGGTCCCTGTGGGTCACGCAAATCTTTTTTCAGTACTTCTGTCTATCAGAGCACAGTATGGTGTAGGTAAAATGGTTAAGAACATGATTATGGAGCCAGGATGCTTGGGTTCAAATCCCAACTCTGCTGCATGCCTGCTGGGTGACCTGGGACAAATTTCTTCACCTCTCTGAGCCTCTAATTCTTGAGTAAAGTGAGGATAAAAATAACCTGCTCCATATTGCTGTTGTTAGAATGAATTAATGATTAATACATATATAAGACTTAGAACACTGCCTGATATACAGTGAGTGTTCAATAAATGTCATAAATGATGATGAGGTCAAAGAGGACACTGCCATTTCTCCTTGACACCAAGTGGGAAAATGTGCTGACCCCACTAACTCCATGTAGCACCTACATCAGCTGTCGTTTCTCATTCTGGTAGAGGAGGGATGGGAGAAATAACTTCTTACGCCTTGTGCCATTTTGGGACGCCCGCAGACAGAGGACCCAGGCCAGGAGACAGCCCCCTAGAGCTGTCTTCATTGTTCAGTTGTTAACTTGTGTCCGACTCTTTTGCGACCCCATGGACTGTAGTCCGCAAGGTTCCTCTGTCCATGGGATTTCCCAGGCAAGGATACTGGAGTGAGTTGTCATTTCCTTCTCCAGAAGATCTTCCTGAACCAGGGATCAAACTCGCGTCTCCTGCATTGGGCAGGTAGATTCTTTACCAGCGCACCACTTGGGAAGCCCGCCCTACAGAGTAAGTGCTGCCTACTCCCAGCCTGGTGCTGTGGGAACATGTTAAATTCGTAACAGCCTCACTTTGCTGCGCAAGATACTCTTTTTACAACAGAAATCACATTGCTGCTAGTATGAGGTGACGGATCTGATATGCTACTTCTTCCTTTTATCTCTTTATCTAAGAAATGTCTATCCTCGTCAGCAGCCAGCCATCCACCACACACACTTCACGGGGTAACAGCAAGCTCTGCTTCCGTCTTAACTTGTCAAAGACCTGCCGGTCCCCAGGATGCGGGGTGCACACTGTGCTTCTTTTAGGGTCGACACAGAACCACCCCTGCCCCTTCATCCTTCCTCTAGGCTGACCTCTGGGTTCTAGGGCCCCCCGATCCTCACTGCATCAGCACAGGAGGGAAACACATGTAGCAGCTGGGCGCACAGGCTCCACAGGCAGGTGGCCTGGGTCTGAATGCTGGCTCTGCCACTTGGGCAAACTACACAGCCTCTCAAGCCTCACTCTCTTCAGTGGCAAAATGGTGTTGTCGTACCTACTTCCTTGAGTTACCGTGAGGATAAGTAACACACATGATGTGCTTAGAACCATCCCTGCATACAGTAAACACTCAGATGAGAATGCTGCTAACGTGTGTCCTTCCAGATTCTACTGGTATGGAATCTGATGAAATCTTTCTGACCAAAGTCCATTTACAGCAACAAACCCTGCACATAATCAAACTCCAAGAGCACTTAATAAGCAGCATTCTGGAGAAGGCAATGGCAACCCACTCCAGTACTCTCGCCTGGAGAATCCCACGGACAGAGGAGCCTGGAAGGCTGCAGCCCATGGGGCGCTAAGAGTCAGACACGACTGAGTGACTTCACTTTCACTTTTCCTTTCATTCATTGGAGAAGGAAATGGCAGCCCACTCCAGTGTTCTTGCCTGGAGAATCCCAGGGACGGGGGAGCCTGGTGGGCTGCCGTCTATGGGGTCGCACAGAGTCGGACACGACTGAAGCGACTTAGCAGCAGCAGCATAGGATTCAAATTCAGGTCTGTCTTTCTCCAAAGCCCATGTAAGGATAAAAGGTAATTATAGCAAACATCTGACTAAAAGTACATCACAGAGATCACTAAAAGCCTTAAGATCTTAGTGACAACTTGGAAAACAGTGACAGCACAATTGTTAGTTCCTCATTAAGTTGGAAAAAATTTCTAACATCCAGAAGTCGAAGTTTGGGCCCTCATCAGTGTTTAAAAAAAAAAAAAATTTCAAATAAACAAAGACATTTCTGTCAAAAAAAAAAAAGCAGCATTCCCCTACTATACATAAAATGGATAACTAACAAGGACCTACTATTTAGCACAGAGAACTATATTCAATATTTTGTAACAGCCTATAAGGGAAAAGAATATGAAAAAAGAATATATCTATCTATAACTGAATCACTTTACTGTACAGCTGAAACACAACTATATTTTTTTTAATTTCTTAAAAAAAAAGAAAAAGCAGTATTTGACAGTAACAATCAGGACACCACAGGGCCACCAGACCCGCCAGGGATGGGGCTCAGAATAATCCACACAAATAAATACAGAATGGTTTATAAGAGACCTCCTGACAGAAGGTAAGCAGATGGACTCTGAGGAAGGAGGGGGGGCAGAGGAGGCTCTGCTTCTCCGGCAGCGGCTCTGGGAGGGGCAAAAGCTCCCCTTCTTCATGTAAACACAGACACTTTCCAGACCAGCATCCAGCCCCTGGATCCTTCTTTCTCCTAACTGGAGAGTGGCAGAACAACTAAGAAATGCCCACTAAGTCTAACCATGACTACCCGGGACAAAAGGGGCTGATGGTGGCCACGCTAGTGGGCATGAGAGGATAAGACATTTAATGGGGACTTCCCTGGCAGTCCAGTGGTTGGAACTCTACAAGTTCACTAGGGAGTGGGGAGGGGTTGGGTTCAATCCCTGGTAGGGAATTTGTATACCACAGGCCTGTGTGGTGTGGCCAAAAAAAAAAAAAATTAAAAAAGAAAGAAGATAAACATTTTAAAAACTGGTATTTCACATGGCTTGGAGGCCTGGGGCCTGACTGCAGCTCCAGCAGTGGGCTGCAGCTTTGTGACTCTGGTGAGGAAGCCACAGTGGGTGGTCATGAAAGAGGTTGCGTCCTGTCTACAACTAGCAGTTAAGAAGCGCTCTAAGACACAGTGGCCAGGGCCTCCATCTCCTTTCCTCCTGGGAGTCACTCACCAGACAAGTCTGCGACTAAATCTCCTTTCAGAAAACTGCACCTTTGGACTGGCTTCAATCACCACCACCACCAACAAATGAACGAGATAAGCAATGATGACAGGGACATCCCTGGTGGTCCAATGGTTAAGACTGTGCTTCCAAAGCTGGGGGCTGGAGGTGGGGGTAGGAGGGGAGGTGGTGAGGGTTAGACCCCCAGTCAGGGAACTAAGGTCCCTCATCTACGAGGTACAGCCAAAACATTTAAAAAAATTTTTTTTTTAATTTTTTTTTATAAAGGTAAAAGCTGGGAAAAATGATGCCCACAAATATAAAGACAGAAGATGTACATGTTTTCTTCTTACTCTTTCAAAAGCGCTGAACTGCAAAATATTTCCTGATCCCTCTCACTCACCTCAGGCTTGGAGAGTCCTGGTCCCTGAACACTTGGAACCTGGTTCCACTTGCAATACCAATTAAAGAGGTTCATTGACTCTGCCACACAACTTCCTGCTCTAGTGACTCAACAGGCCAGGAGATGAGCAGTTGCTGGGAGCACAAAGGGACATATGGCTGCCAAGTTCTTTCTGGCCGACACCACAGACGAAGAGGCTGCTCCGCTTCCCCGTGCTGCAGTTTCACAAGCTGACGGAGGGATTTCCTCAAGCCCCATCTGGTATGAAAGCCTCTACTGGGCCGGAGTGGTTTGGAACAGCAAGGGGGTGGCTAAGAATGACAGATGCTGGCAAGGAAGCAGAAATAAAGACAGGGGCCCGGGAGTTTTCAGAGGAGAGAGGATGAGGAGCCAGAACTGGTTTGCAATGGAAGAGACCATGTCCTGAGGCCATCGCTTCTGCGGGGGGACAGGGTTCTTGTGGTTTGTACCATGGCGGAGCCCCCCTCTGTTGACATTCTTAGGAAAGTCTGCCCACATTCGCCCTGAGCAGTGTGTTTTTGCTGGAACACTGGGCTCTTGGGGTCTGCCACCTCCTTTGAGAAATGTGTCACCTCATAGGTTCAACCCAGAATGTTTAAGTTCACACCAAAGAGAAATAAATTCTGGAAAAAAAAAAAAAAAGATTAAAAACAAAACAAAAAGGAAAGAGAGGAACCCTAGGAACAAGGACTTTGGGGAAGGAGAAGGGCTGTTCATTGTGGGTTGGGGATTCTGTTGGCAGAAGCTGCACATCAAAGCGATGGTATCTCCTGCTTTCCCCACTCCTTAGCCCAAAGCGGTAGATGCCATCAATGCATCCCCCACAACCAGTCATCCTCATGATTCAACACAAAATGTAAGGACGTCAAGTTTAGGAACTGGCTATAGCTGATAAAAGGATTCTTGCCCAAAACAAACAAAACCGCCAGCAAGGTTTTGTTTTAATTTAAAAATTTTTAAATAAAAACACAGGGAATCCCCCGGAGGCCCAATGGTTACAGCTCGGCTCTTCCATTGCAGGAGGCACAGATTTGATCCCTGGTCGGGGGACAAAGATTTCGAAAGCCACACGTGTGGGCTGGTCAAATAAACAAACAAACAAAATTAAAACCCATACTAGCAAACTGTCTTCATCTAAAATAGGCCTTCCCTCCGGAGACCGTGTTAGTGTAGGTTCTCGCAGGAGCACAACAGAACTCCCCTCGCCTACTTAGTTCTGGGTTGGCTGGCAAGCCATGACCTTTGAGCTCCAGGTTCTGATTCTCTACTGACTCTCAAACGCAGCACTTGCATGACATATCCATTACAGATCTACCGTCCACAAGTGAACCCCTAGGGCCAGGTACCAGTGAAAAGATCCAATGAGAGAGAGAGAGAGACAGGTCACAAATCATGGGAACAAGAGAACTTGAAAGATGTGAGGTGATCCAGCAAGTCAACAGCAAAAGGGATCCCCACCCTTCTAGAATCCTACTGCGTTCATTCTTTCAGGGCTCAAAACCAAAGACCATACTGTAGCTCTTTCATCTGACAACTCCCTCCAGGGCACAAACCTTACGCTGCTTTTGCGTGTCAGACGTGCCTGACACCTGGCAGGTACTCAATACATCCTGATGACCACGACGATGATGATGACGACAACGAAAATGATGGTGATGTTCAGGCCAAGGAAGTACATTTACTAGCTTCTCACCTTTGACTCTATAGATGCAGCATGAAAAATAAGCAAGCTAGTATTTTGTTCTCACGTATTCATCGTGGTTTCTAAACTTAAGTCACTCAGTTGCGTCCGACTCTTTGTGGTGGACTGTAGCCCACCAGGCCCCTCCGCCCATGGGATTCTCCAGGCAAGAATACTGGAGTGGGTTGCCATTTCCTTCTCCAGGGGATCTTCCCGACCCAGGGATCGAACCCAGGTCTCCCGCATTGCAGGCAGAAGCTTTAACCTCTGAGCCACCAGGGAACAACTACTAAATAAGTTACTATCCAAAAAAGAAATCAGGCAGATAGGCTCAGAACTTTCCTGAGCTTCCAGGAAATCAGGAATGCGATTGTGTAACACCTATGAACCCGAGTGCTGTAAATTACAAGTCAGAGGGGTGAGCAGGGTTTCCATGTCCTCTCTCCCAATGAAATAGGGGCCGGAAGTATGGTTTGTGATGTTTATCACAGAGATGTTTATCATTTCAGCACCATCCGTACCTGCTCCACCGTGGAGCTATTAACACTCAGCACATTACTCCTTTCAATTTCCTATTTGATTGTTATTTCATCAGGGTTTTTTGTTTGGTGTTCTTTGGTGTTTTTCTTTTTTTGCCCTGGCTGCACAGAGAGCTCTGTTTCTTGGCAGAACTTTCTGAGTGCCCAGTTAAACCCCTTGTTACCACTTTCCTGCTTCAGGAAGTCCCCACGGAGCCAAATGACAAGGGGAGGAAAAGAAACATTTACAGTGATGTGAGAAATTCCCAGGCAGGAAAAAAGAGATCAAAGAGGATAGGCATAAGGGCCCATTCTGCCCGGAGTCAGGCACGTGAAGGCCCGCCATCAATTGGGCTGGACTGGTCCATGATGGGAGCAACATTACCTCACCGGGAACCGGTGAGCCAGGTTGCCATGTGCTCCGGACCAGCTGTGTCCTGAGCAGAAAGACTCGCACCCGACACAGAGCTGTGCTCAGCATGCTGCAAGATGCCTTTATATAGAAATGGAGTGTGTGGCCTGCATTGTTCCCCTCCGTCAGCTCTTGAAATGAAAGGGTTCCACGGCACAATGAAATAAATAACAGCAGGGAGAGAGAAGGAGGGAGGTAAATTGTTTGGAAAGTAGAAGACAGGGTGGAAAAGATGAAATTCAAGACAGATGTGTGAGAGCTGCAAACATATGTCCTTGAATTTATGCATCCAAGTGATTCATGTAGAATAAGAAAGAGCTACAGACCCGATACAGAAATAAATATGGGAGTCAACACAGAACAAAGTATTACATCCCTCTGTTCTTGCAAAGAAACATCCGTTCACGTCGCTCACTCTGCTAAATAAAGCTGTCACAAAACAGGGTGAGTGCAGCATCTGAGATGAAATTATTAATTAAGCCAAGGGTCTCTACACTCCCAGCAGGATGTCAACCACCACCCATTTATTTCCAATGACTGAATGCTGACGTCTTATCTCTGAAAGGTATGGTCACCGTTTGCTTTCACATCAGCAGCATTTTAAAAAATAGCTGTATTTGCCAAGTTAATGTCTGACCATTAAGGAAAAAAAAAAAAATCAAGCAGGAAATTTAGATGGGCGTTTCCACAGAAACACAAAAGTCCAAGACACTGTCCGGAAAGACATTTTTACAATGCTGTATTAGTTAGTGTGTGTTGTTTAACTTCTAAACAGCTAACTCCAAGGGGCCACCACACAATTGGTTCCAAATGCCTCATTCTGAGAAAAAAAACACGGGCGGCCTGCCTCGCTGCTCAACGGCTCTCGGTTTGGGGCTTCAGATGGTAACAAGAAAAACTGAAAACAGCAGGAAGGCCCTGGTTGGTTGTGAGGTGTCCTGGAGAAACGGGGGTGAAGCAGGGTCTGATGATGTGACGCAGGAGGCCAGAGGCTGAGTTCCCAGATCGGTCAAGGTCACGCTCGGCAGGATGTCAGGCCTCCCACAACCCCACACAGGCCTAGGTGCTCGTTCAACAACAGACTTTTCTCAAGCGCCTAAAACCTACCAAGGACTTCCCTGGTGGTCCAGTGGTTAAGACTGTGCTTCCATTACAGGGGGCGAGGGTTCAATCCCTGGTCATGGAACTAAAATTCCATATGCCGCATGGTGCGGCCAAAAGAGAAAATCAATTAATTATAAAACTTACCAAGTATTTATGCTAGATGCTGTGGGGATATAGAGATTGAGGACAAAGTCCCCTGCCTTCAAAGGAGAAAAGGAGTCTGGTGAGTTCCTGGACCTGCTCACCATGTGGACATTCCACCTGGATGCCAGTCTTTGTCCTGCTCACCCCCTCACCGTCCCCACAGCAGGGACCCCCGGGCATGTCTGGTCTCTGGTGCCGACCTCAGGCCACAGGTGACTGCAGCAGCTGTGGACACTTGACCTGAGACCATCCCCACTTGCTCCTGGGAATTTAGAAAGTGAACACAAAGTTGGATTCAGTAAGGGCAGAGCTCCCTGACTAGTGATCTGCAAAGAGGTTAGAGGAGGTGCCATGTTGATACTCTCAGCCCTAGGGGCAGCCAGATCCCCACCCCACCCTGCCCGAGTCCCTGGCCTCTGGTGACAAACTGCCTTGTCCCTTTATCCCAGAAGACACACAGCGATCACTTTCTAAGTGTGGCAGGGATGTGAAAAACGTGAAGTCCGTCTAATTAAACCTATGGTTTTTCCAGTGGTCATGTATGGATGTGAGAGTTGGGACTATAAAGAAAGCTGAGTGCCAAAGAACTGATGCTTTTGAACTGTGGTGTTGGAGAAGACTCTTGAGAGTCCCTTGGACTGCAAGGAGACCCAACCAGTCCATCCTAAAGGAAATCAGTCCTGAGTGTTCATTGGAAGGACTGATGCTGAAGCTGAAGCTCCAATACTTTGGCCGCCTGATTTGAAGAACTGACTCATTTGAAAAGACCCTGATGCTGGGAAAGATTGAGGGCAGGAGGAGAAGGGGACGATGGAGGATGAGATGGTTGGATGGCATCACTGACTCAATGGACATGAGTTTGAGTAAACTCTGGGAGTTGGTGATGGACAGGGAGGCCTGGCGTACTGCAGTCCATGGGGTCACAAAGAGTTGGACAGGACTGAGCGACTGAACTGAACTAAACTGACTGATTAGGCGGTGGTGGAGTGGGGACACAAACTCGTGTAAAATCGAGACAGGAGTAGCCCTGGTGGACCAGGGACAAGCAAGGAAGGGACAGAGTATTACAGACTCTTATCCCCACAAAGGAACAGAAATGGGACAGAGTGGGAGACAGTCACTAGGGAGTCGAGAACCAAGAAACAAACGAAACTGCACAGCCCCTGAGGGCGAGAGGGACCTGTTTCTGAAATCCCATTCTGGTCCCACCGCATCCCAGCTGAACCCTATTTCCTGAATCTGGATGCTCATGTGATTAACAACTGAGAGCCTGCCCCAAACCACTGATGCCAGCTTGAGCGAATTTCTGTCCTTTGTAAACAACTCCTAGCTAAGACAGATGTGAGGATATGCATGCACGGAGGGCTCTGTGTACCATGGAGCCCTCACTGCTTCAAACTCTGGTGAAAGAAAAGCAGAATGACAGTATGCTGTTAACCCTTTCCAGTCTCTTTCTTATCGCAGCCCCTTCTGTTGTCCCCATGGGATCCTGGGGCCCTGGGGAACAAACTCCCCCCCATGCTATGGATGCAAAAATGGAAGCAAGATGACTCACCTAAGATGACAGAGCAAATGAGGACAAGGGCCTCTGCTCTCTGCCAGCCACGGACTTAAAATACAGTGCTTCTTGCTTGTGAGCCTAAAATACTGCATGCAGATGGGAGAAAAACCAGCCTGCCTCTCTGACGTGTGGGTCTCAGGGACGGTGGCTGTAGTGGGCAACCTGTCACAAACTTGCAGAGAAGAGGCCTTTTTTTTTGGTTTGTTTTATATCTATGCATATTTCTTTATTTTTAAATTTTATTTTATATCTTCCTTTGGGAAAAGCAACAAGTTATACTCAATGAAGTATTTTTTTTATAATCATTTAAGGTTTTGTTTGTTTTAGGCTGCACTGTGCAGCATGCAGGATCTAGTTCCCAAGGATCGAACCCCTGCCCCCGCCTTGGGAGCCTGCAGTCTCAGCCAATGGACACCAGGGAAGTCCCAAAGTACATTTTTAATTGGAAAAAGAAGTGTGTGTGTGTGCATATTGTTGCTGTTCAGTTGCTAAGTAGTGTCCAACTCTTTGCGACTCCTGGACTGCAGCACCCCAGGCTTCCCTGTCCTTCATGATCGCCCAGAGTTTGCCCAAACTCATGTCCATTGAGTCAGTGATGCCATTCAACCATCTCATCCTCTTGCTCCCTTCTCTTCTTGCTCTCAATTTTTCCCAGCATCCCACAACCCATTATATATATATATATATATATATATATATATATATATATTCCGCCCCACCCCCGCCCCTATTCCCAATACTTTGGCCACCTGATGTGAAGACGTGACTCATTTGAAAAGACCCTGATGCTGGGAAAGATTGAAGGCAGGAGGAGAAGGGGACGACAGAGGATGAGATGGTTGGATGGCATCACTGACTCAATGGACATGAGTTTGAGTAAACTCCGGGAGTTGGTGATGGACAGGGAGGCCTGGTGTGCTGCAGTCCATGGGGTCACAAAGAGTCGGACATGACTGAGTGACTGAACTGAACTGAATATATATATCTTCCCCCCCCGCCCCCCATTCCCAAGGCAAGGGTGGCTCTCCCTCCAGGAAGGTTTTGCATTCTCTATGGCTCCAGGAGACTCTGCCCTGAGATGAGTCAAGAATGAAGAAAGCCTGAGGTTTCCTCTACAGACAAGATGAATGGTTACTTTAAAAAAAACAACAACCCATGTCCTCCACATTCCCAAGGTGTAACAGCACGTGTGACATTCAGGAGCAGATACAGCAAGTCTTTACCAACTTTCATTCTCCAGCTCGGCCAGGGGCAGCCCTCTGCAAACGCTCCCAGGCCCAAACACGCCAGAAACTTCCCGTGGGCTGAATCCAGAAGCCACCAGGGCCGCAGAACCCAAAGGGACAGAGTGTGTCAAGTTTCTGCGGTTGCGACTGGACCGGTTTTCTCCTCCGGATGCAAATATCCCAGTGAATCAGACCTTGAATATGCCACTGATCACTTGCTTGGGAAACAAACTGCTGAGGCCTTCTGAATAGAAACCACACACAAATTGATTCCCCAGGAGGAGCACGGACTTTCTGGGACACGCTGACCATTTTCAAGAGCACAATAATCCTGTCAACCTTTAGCAGGACCGAACTGTTAAATGTCAACAAGTTTCAGACCAGGCTTCAGACCACCCAGGGAATCATCCGTGTCCAAGAGCGGGGAAATTCAGTCAAGACACTGGGCTCCAGTGCCCTCTAGCTCTGCTCTTTGCTCGCAACAATGAACACCCAGAGCTCCCCGGGCTGAGGTGATGGAGGCCAGGACCAAGGGTGAGGCCCAGCTCCTCTGCAGATGGCAGAGAAAGGCCCAGGGAGCGGGGGGCGGGGGGACAGAACGAGCTGGAGAGCCGAGGGGCCCAGCAGGGTGAGTACGTGGCTCCCCGTCTCCCCCAGTCACTGAGAAGGGCAATCTGTGAGAGCAGAGGGAAGCCGGCCAGGCTGGGCCAGTTAGCTCACTTCTCTGAAAAAGTCACTTCCGCTGCAAACAGTGAAGAAGACTGTTCTTGCCTCACAGGGTTGCTATGAGGATTAAACATAGATGGAAAATCCAGATGGCTCCTTCCAGGCCCCCCATACTTCCCAGACTCAGTTGTTCACATATATCATTTCCGGTTTATATCCCCAACTCTCTTACTTAGTTTGCTTTAAATAAGCCTTTATTGTAAAAAAAAAAAAAATTTTTTTTTGAAAGGAAATTTGATCTTGCTGTTGTAAACAGAAAACCAGTATTGCTTACCATAAATAGAGGGTAAGTGTCAAAATAAAAAGAGCAAAAGCCCAAACAATTATTACATTGGATTTAGCCCCCCGTTGGCTGCCAAAGGCTCTGAGGTCTGCTTTCTCTATTGAAAAGGAGATGAGCGAGTGTTCCTGAGCTGTAAAGAAGGGGTGTACGTCAACACTTCCTCCTGATCTGACCAGACATTTGAAACACAGAATGGAAAAAACATGATGTAGTTTAACCAGCGGCTCCGATCCCAGTAACAGCCCTGCCACCTCAAATTCCTCAGGTCCTGTGCCAACCGAGGCAGTGGCGAGAAAGGGGGATGGAAATCCAGTGGGCCTGGCTTACCCCTGCAAGCCAGCCGGGGCCCCACAGTCTCCAGAAAGCTCTTCACCAGGGAGGAAAACCTCCTGGCTTGATCTCAGCTTTCCTGCCACCTGGGGAGCATTGTGATGACTTCTCCCCAGGAGACCAGGTAGGGAGAACTCACTTCGGCCACAGCCAGTGGTGTCTCCACCAAGGAACCTCATAAAACTCTCTCTGACCAGGAAACCGGCAAGGTTCCCCTGAGCACTTGGGGTTACACTTATGCCAAACCTAAGTACATCTACCCACAGGAAGGGGGCCTGGAGCTCGGCAAACACTGCACATTGGCAGGAAAGAGCTTTCCCAACAATAGTGAACTTGGTATTTCCCCAGAAGACCTGCAGCAGCAGCCCCTAGGGTGATGTAGATTTGGGGGCCCCACCTCTGACCCACTGAATCTGACCTCGCTGAGGATAAGATGCAAACATGCAAATCTTAAGGAAGAGCCCAGGAAACGCTTATGCCCACTGGAGTCTGAGTCCCTCTGCCCGTACAGCCCTTCAACTTCCCTAGTTATTTTTCTTTTTTGGCAGATGGGGGAATCTACCTAGTTCCTCAACTAGGGATCCAACCTGCGCCCCCTGCAGTGGAAGTTCAGAATCCTAACACAGAACAGGCAAGTACCCCCCAGTTATTTCTTACTCATTCTGGAAATCTCAGATCAAATATCACTTCCTCAGGGGAACCCACTGCCCTGTTTTGCCCCCCTGCAAGTCTAGACCAAGTCCCCCGGGTACACTTCCCTTGTAGCCCTGATCACCATTTTCATGATCTATTTGTATGACTTGTCTAATCATGTCTGTCTTCCCCACTGGCCGGCAGAGCTCCATGAGGGCAGGGCTGACCATGGAGCCTCTGGTAACGTGCCTGGCACAGAGTCTGCACACAATAAAGATATTCATTGATCACATGAACAAATCTGGAATCACTATTTCTAATTCTCATTTCCCACCCTACCTTACTCTTCTCAATAACGTTGTTCAGCTCCTTGAAAATCCCCATCACAGCAGGTCCTGGGAAGTGGAGACTGTTGCTGAGATCCTTTAAAGGATTCCCATGTGCTTAGCTGAGTAGAGCTGTAAAATGTTAGGGACTTCCCTGGTGGTACAGTGGTTAAGGCTCTGAGCTTCCGCTATAGGGGGCATGGGTTTGATCCCTAGTCAGGGAACTAAGATCCTACATGCCTCGAAGCATGACCAAAAAAAAAGTTTCAATTTTCTCACACACTAGCATATAGTAAGAGGAGAGGCTGTGGCCCCCGCTCTTCTCACTCCTTGCATTTCCTGGGTCCCACCATGTCCTAACAGGACAGCTATGCCCAGCATTACGTTACAGGCAGAGGAAGGGCATCACTTTCTACCCAGTCCAAAATGTTGTCCCTAAGGCTAATATAAAATAACAGACTGTTCCCCTACAATCAATTTATTCTGTAAGTGCTATTCACAAAATAAGTTTGTTGAAAAGCTTTGTTTCAATTAGTACAACTTTCTCTGAAAATATGCCCCAGAAGAAAGCAACTCTCCCATTCTTCAACAAGTATAGACATAGGCCCCATCGGATCCACCTCCAGTTCTGGCAGCCAAATACCCACAAATGTTTAGCTCTGCCATGGGATATGTAGAATAAATTAAGTTTGGGGGGGAAACATAAAACAAGCCTCTAAGTCTAAAGACGCTGTGTACCTTGGCAAGGGGAATGTATGTGCTACAACAAATCCTAGCCGCTGTGCCAGAGAACTCAATCAAAACCAGCAGAAAATGATTCCTGTCATATGAGACAGGCCAGTCAACAGCAGTCCCTGAGGGGAGATGCAGATAAGGGGGTCCAATCTAGCCTTGCATCTGCCAAAATTCTTTTCCATGATGGCTGAAGAAAGAAGAGGCCTAAAACTCTCAATAAAAGAATGCAGACATTCTAAAGTCAAGGCATCTGTAAGCACAAAACAAACCTCAAACCCCTCAGGAAAGCTTTCTCACTGAGGTCTTTACCTCTGGGAACCTGACGAGACTGGACGTGCTCCAGTGAGAGAAGAATATTAAATCATTGTGGAGCATGCTCCAGGCTGCCATCTTACCAGGTTTAAAGCAGGGCTCTGCTGGTCTCATTCAGCATTTGTCTTTCACTAGAAACTCCAATTTCTGTGACTGAGCTTGCCATGCATCTGGATGGCCAAGTTCACTTGAACCAAGGTAAATCCGAGCTAATTAGTCTAGGAGGCCCAGCCATATCAGCCACAGTAAAGTGAAACTGACTCATCCTTGGTACAAGAGAGGACAGAGAATACTGATTAGTTACTTGCTTAATTAATCAGGGTTTCTCAGGCTGAAGTTTTACACAAGGGACAGGCTACCCCACACCCCTGTTAAAACATTTTACCACTATTCCATGGAGAAATCGACCAGAAACATCAGATGATCTGTGGCTTTGAGGGACCTCTCCCTTCTTCAAATAGGAAAAAGGTCATAGGACAAGGGCATGAACTCAAGTCTGGGCTATGGAGGCCTATTTACAACCTGTACTGTAATAGTTCAAGAGTCACTATCGGAAATATTTCCTGGGGGAGTTGTTTCAACAGATTAGAACAGGTTTTCATTCTGGCTTCTCTTCTTTCGTTGAAGGCATCACTCAACAGACCACAGAAATTCCTCTCTATGAGGTTCCTGGAAGAAATGCTCATGTTTTTCCTAAGCAGCTGGTTTTATTTTATCTTACAGATATTGAGGATTGTGGAACAGACACAATTTTCCTTTTCTCAGTGGCTATTAGGAAATTTGTGAGGGGCCTTCCCTGGCAGGCCAGTGGCTGACTCCATGCTCCCAATGCAGGGGGCGGGGTTCGATCCCTGATTGGGGATCTAGATCCCACAAGCTGCAACTAAGACCTGGAGCAGCCAAATAAATAATATTTTTTTTTCTTGTTTAAAAAGGAAGCTCATGCAAAACCTTATGCTCCCATGTACCAGGTATACAGGTCACCATGACCAACTGTTAATTCTATTTTGTCCCCTCCTTCTTTATTTTTCCTATTTCATTCATCTATCTTATTTCCAAGTCTAAATTATTTTGTTTCACCTTTATTTTATCATGCCATGGTTTATGCTTCCATATAAGTCAACTTAAAATCTTTTTTGAATAATCATTAGAATAAGTAGGCATGCATTCTGTTTCTAGAGGAAACCCCAGTACCTTGATTCAAAATGAGGGTTTTTTTTTTTTTTTAAGACATATGTCAAACTACTATGAAATCCCTAGTTTTGAAGGACATTTTAAAAAGTTGAGCATAGAAGCTATCTGTATCAATGGTTACCTCCTTCGCCCTGCTTCCCAAATACAACCAGGGCAGTCAAAATATGGCACTGGGCAGTGTTTCTCTAAGTGGAATTCCTTATCTATACCTAATGGAGATATTTTCTTGGGTGGCCCAAGTATTCCCCAATAAATAATACTAAGCCAAAATGTTATCCCATTCTCACTTTTCTTCTAGCACTTCCCATTACTTAGGGGAGAAGTCTTAGTTTGATGTCAATAGGTGATTAACATTTTTTCCAGCACCTGCTCATCTCCCTTTTTAATAATGACATAAATCTAAAATTTTAAAGTGAGTATATTTAAAGAAAAATATGAAGCAAATGGTAATACAGCTGGTATTGTGACATGAAAAACCACAAAGGTGGTCCTGGAATGAAGGGAAAAAATCAGGGAATACTTCATACTTCCCTTTCTATCCCATATCTAGCCAAGAGCAAGCAGTAGTCAATTTTCAGAGTTTATTTATTCTACTCTGAGCACCCTGCCATGATCCAAATGGGCTTCATCATCCCAAGGAAGAACTGACAAAATGATTCAATATTGGAAGGATCTGGTTCAAAGGCCATCCTATCACCACTGTCTCAGAGAGTTTCTTTACCAAGAACATTCACCATTCGAGAAAAGGACCCATTCCAGGAAATGCTTTCAGATCAAGTTTCCTGCCCAGCTCTAGTTTTAAGATTAACTCTTCTCAGTCTCACCCCAAAATCATGTTTTAATGGAATCTATTAAAAGTGTTCACCCACGTTTACTGATAGTTCAAAATTGTCATTTGGAAGTGGGACAAAGAATCATTCCCTAAGCTTACCAAGGAGTTAAGACCAGAAACACTGGAAGAGATTTCTACTGAGGTCATCGGGAGTTTAGGGGGAATTTTTGGTTTGGGTTTTCTCCTAGTTTTAATTGCTTATAAAAGCTTCTTAACGTCAAGTAAAGAAAAACAACAACAAATGTGAAAAGTTAACTTCCCCAAAATGTTTATTCTAAAGAAAAAAATTTGTTCCCAGCAACTCTCAGGCAGGAGGGGATTAAAACTACATAATATTGTATGAAAAGGAAAAGGAAGCCCAAATTACTCAAATGCAAAACAACAGCTGCACTAAAAGGCCCGCCAGAGAAGCAACTTATCTGCTTAGTCAAAATCTGTTTCACGGATCCCAGATCTGCTTCAGGGATACAGAGTCGGTTCCGCCCCTGTCAAAGGCGATTAAACGGACCATCAAAACCAAACTCAGACATCTTCATTCTACTTGAAAGGCTTGCATCTCAGGGCCTCCCAGTCACCGGGTAATTATCCTCCCATGGAGAGCTTTGCCTTTTGCACAGATTACCAGGCAATAGACAAAGCTAAGCAAATTAACAGAGTGAGGTAAGAGAGGGACTACCACATGTCACTGTTTCTCACTGGTTTTCTCTCGTTGTGGCTGACCCTGAGCAGCAGCATCTCAGACCATTCCTGTGGGTGTGTGGAAAGAAGAGGTCCTGATACAGACTGATACTGGTTGTTTTCAAAATAAGGAAGACGGAAACTCATGAAAATGGTTACTTCCGGCAGCAGAAGTGAGACTTACCTTAGTACATTGTTTTATACAGCTTTGGCTTTTGCACCATAAAATATTTTATGTATTAATAAAATGCTTTAAATGTATGAATGAAAAAGCAAATCCTAAATCTGAATATGAACAGAAACATGAGCCTGTTACAATTATTACATTCTCTGCACAAAAAAGTGAAGTCATTCAAACTTTTAGATACAGTTTTCTGACTGTTCACTCTTATTTGGATGTAGTCAAAGGACAAAAAGAACTGAAAAGATCCACATCAGCAGCTGACTTAATAAACTGCACTAAGCTTGAAAGGAAAAAGAAAAAGAAATGTTGAACTTAACAAGTTTATTGTTGGCCATGATATCAGTGTTGTCAATCTGTAAACAAGGATCTCACTGTGTGGCATTAGGGATATAAATATGCATGGGCACAGTAAGGGAAGTACCCTGTGACGCTGGTTCTAAAGTGAACATATCACTATGAACTCAAGACTTCTTTTAAAAAATTAAATTTCTTAGTTCTACTGAAAGTATCTGGAAGCAATGACAACCCTAGCAATAAGCACAGTTCATGCCCAGATTTTGGTTTCTAAATACCATTTCTCCACCAAAAGGAAACAGTTTCCTAGAGAAACGCTGATTCCACGAAGGCCGAGGAAAGGAAAGTTGACCTTGAGCACTTTACAGTGTCAGAAAAGCAAGGAGCTACTCATAGAAAGTTGGGGACATGTTAACAGAACCCAGGAGCCATCTTGCAAAGATTCTCATTTACTGAGTTGGGAATAATTAGAGCACTAAAAAAAATAATAATAATGCAGTTAATGTACTATATCATTTTTTTTTTTAAATCCAAGAGTCTGAAGTGATACTAAAAAAGGAGGGAGGTCCACAAAAGTCTCTTCTTTACAAAAGAATGCAAGCTAGTAAATGTAGATGAGTAACAGAATTTGAAGATCAACATTCTGCAATGACCAATGTAAAAACAGACTTTGGCAAGGATCATCAATATATCAATGGATGCCTCAGCCACAGAATGACAGGTTATCTGACACAGAACACATACTCCTACGGTCCTAAAGTGTCATACCATTTGTTCCTTATTAACTAGGGAGGAGAAAATACCTTTATAAGAGAGAGATCTAGTTATGTAAACCAAGCGTTTAAACTCAACATCACCAATTGTTATGCACTGAATGTTTGTGTCTGACAAATTCATTTGCTGAAATCCTAACACTGAATATGATTAGTAGGTGGTGACTTTCGAAGGTGATTAGGCCACGAGGTTGGAGCTCTCATGAATAGGGTTAGTGCCCTTATAAAACAGACCCTAGAGAGCTCCCTTGCCTCTTTTGGCCTCATGATGACACAAGGAGAAGAATCAGACAGGGCCTGATAATAATGTTATTATGACAAGAACATCCCTAATCTTAGGAGATACAGATTAAAATGGCTAGGAGTAAAACATCATGAAGTGTACAACTTGTTGGTAAATAATTCAGGGAAAAAAGATATACCCACTATTCATACTCATGTGTAGATTTATGTCAGACGTTCTTAAAAAAAATTAGCTCCCTAGCCTAGCAGCAGCATCACTTAAGGACCTTAAAGCAGCAAAATGTTTACAACTGGTAAATTTAGGTGAGGGGTAGACAACGGGCATTCATTGTTCTATTCTTTAACTTTTCTGTAGATTTGAAATTTCCCCAAATAGAAGACTGAATTTGGGATTCCCTGGTGGTCCAGTGGTTAAGAATCTGTCTGCCAACACAGGGGGCGTGGGTTCGACCCCTAGTCGGAAGAGTCCACATGCTGCAGGGCAACTAGGCCCGTGCACCGCTGAGCCTGCACTCTAGAGCCGCCTGCCGCAGCTACTGAAGCCTGTGCACCTAGCACGCCCAGCCCCCAGAGGAGCCACCACCACGAGAAGCCACGCACCAGAACTCGAGGAGCTCCCGCTCGCCACAACTAGAGAAAGCCTGAGAGCGGCAACAAAGATCCAGGGCAGTCAAAATTAAAAAAAAAAAAAAAAAAAGACGGGAACAGAGAGAGTAAGTCTTAACCCATTTCCTTGTCAGAGGATCTAAACCAAGGGTCTTCAAATTGTTCCTGAATGTGGAAAAAAGTGCCGCAGAGTGCTAAATCCAATCTGTGTCACTGCTGCTGCATCCTTTGGCCTAACAAGTCTAGTAGTTTATTCTACAGATACACATGCAAAAGTATGCAAAAATGTATCTTCAAGACTGTTTATTAGGGACTTCCCTGGTGATCCAGTGGCTAAACTCCCAACACAGGGGGCCCAGGTTCAATCCCTGGTCAGGGAACTAGATCCCACATGCCACGACTAAAAATTCCCACATGCCACGACTAAAAATTCCCACATGCCACAACCAAGACCTGGTGTGATCAAATAAATTAATTAAATTATATAAAAAAGGATGTTTATCATAGTGTTATTTGAAATATCAAAAGACTAGACGAGGGAAGAAACATTCTTTACAGGGGCCTGGGCAAGTAAACCATGCTATATTCCCTCAATGGAAAACAATGCTAGGATTTCAAAGACTGAAGCAAGTCAGCATGGGCTGAAAGGGAAAGGTTGTTAAGATACAGAGTTAATTTTTTTGCAAATCAAAGCTTTTTGTAAATAAAATAGGTAGTGTGCATGCATGCGTGCTCAGTGGTGTCTGACTCTGTGCAACTGTATGGACTGTCCCCATGGACTGGAGACCACAGAGCTCCTCTGTCCATGTGATTCTCCAGGGAAGAATACTGGAGTGAGTTGCCATTTCCTCCTCCATGGGACCTTCCCAACCCAGGGATTGAACCTGTGTCTCCACACTGGCAGGCGGATTCTTTACCACTGAGCCACCTGCGAAGCCTGTAAAACAGGCATTACTCATACATGTATGCAAAAAATACATAGAGAAGGATATATTATACATTTATATTCATATTTTAGGGGGATGTGTGGTTATCAAATTATACCTCTGCTGTATCCTTCATTAAGTACAGCTTAGAAGGTTTAACCATGTGCATGTAGTTCTGCTTGTATAATTTAAGGAAAAAGGGGAAGGTTTTTTCTTTTGAAAAGTCATGGCAGCCTTGGAGGTCACTCCATCTCAGGCCAGGCCCCATCAAGTAAAGACTTTTTAACTGAATCAGCAATTAAACTGCTGGATACAAGCTAATCTAGTTTGCTATCTCAAAATACATACTCTTAGTGAAACAAATGATTTGAACATGGGTCAGGGCAAGGCCAACATTCAAATACTTTGCTGCGAACGCTCAGCTGGTGCCAGCCTCAGGCTGGAGTCAGAACATTTGAGTGGAAACATTTTACAGGAAAGAAAAGTGATGCCAGCTTGGTCAGCAAGTTCCCTGGCTTCTCCAGGGAATTCTTTCCAGTCCCTTAAACTGTGTTCAGGGCATGCACAGCAACAAAAAAAAAAAAAAGAAAGAAAAAAAAAATACCGTCCCTTTGTTGAAAGAAAAATTCAGTAAAACTATGTAGATGAAAGACACTAATGGCTTTTTCTCAAAGCCTGGGTTTGGTCTTCTGGATAATCCCAAATTCGTGATTAAGAGAAAAACAGCTTAATGTGGGAGATTCAAGTTTAAACAAATTGTATTAATAGTCAATTAACCTGCAAAGGATGTGCAGGATATGGCAGAATGTTAAATGAATGTCCTGGATGAGGACTCTGCCCAGTTATGAAAGATCCTCAGAGTTCTAGGAACCTGGCCCTATTTTGAGGATCGCAGTGGGCGATGTGTTTTGTTGTGGGCAAGGCTGTGGGTCTGGCTGTGTATGGTCTCCTAGCTGGACCTCTGCAGTAGCTCCATGTCTCTCTCTCTTTTTTTTTTTTGACTGCACTGCATAGTATGCAGAACTTCCCAAACCAGGGATCAAACCTGTGCCCCCTGCAGTGGAAGCTCAGAGTCTTAACCACAGGACCACCTCTACTGCCATTCTTGATACCACCTACCTCCATCTCCTACCCAGCAGCCACCTGAAGGCTGTGTCATCTTACTAAAACACCTGTTTCAAACCATTTTCTGTTTCAAACCCTTCTGACACCTGTAAGATGAAGTCTTCATTCCTTACCATACAAAACTTTAGCTCTTGTCACTCTTTCCAACTGCCCACCTGTATCTCAGCATTCAGTTTCCCTGGTGGCTCAGCAGTAAAGGACCCACCTGCAATGCAGGAGCTGCAGGAGACACGGGTTCAATCCCTGGGTCGGAAAGATTCCCTGAGGAGGGCATGACAACCCACTCTAGTGTTCTCCCCTGGAGAATCCCATGGACAGAGGAGCCTGGTGGGCTACTGTCCATGAGGTCACAGAGTCAGAAATGACTGAAGCGACTGAGCATGCATGCACCTCAGAGTTCTCTGAACTCACCCCATCTTATCCTTTGCAGATACTATTCCCTCTTTCTGAATTGCCCTTCTCTGTCCCATTTATTTGACTCCTATCCCTTCTCCAGGCTTGATGAGAATCTCTAAAATCTCCCTGACCTCATCTCTCTCAAAAGTCCCGTCCAGCCAGCAGTGTGAGGACGACCGAATGCACCCTGGCCCTCATCCTTGTACTTGATGCCATTGCATCATGCATGCCACAGTTCTCTCCTGCCACCACCGACACTGAGACCCTCCCCCGCAAGAGAAGGCACCCAGGTTGCCCAAGTGCCTTACAGGCCCTGTGCCAGGTTCACCATCCAGCATGTGTTTGCAGAAAGAGTAAATGAGCAGAGAGGAATATCCAGGAAGGACAAAGAGGAAAGATGCTTTCATCTCAGAAATCACCCCACAAATGAAATGTGCAGAGCATGTAGAAACCAGGCTGTCAGCTCTGCCTGGGCTTGGATGGTCTTTTCAAGGCTGTCCAGTTGTTCTAGAAACAAGGAGGCAGGCAGGCAGCACAACACACCCAGCCTGGGGCCTTTATCAAGTCTGGCCCTTCTCAAAGACGAACCTTGAGACTTGGGTGAACCCCATCTGCAAGGCAGTCCCATTCCTCATGTCTCTTTTTCTGTTCCATTATCTGTTAATTTCCAATCACCAATTTGTTCCTCTTTACAGCGCAGGCAGCCCTAACACACAGACAGGGCTACATCAAAAGCCAGAGTGCCTTGGAGAGGCATCCAGAAGAGACACTGGTTCCTGCAGCTCCTGACACTGACACCAAAGCGTCCCAGCTTCTGATTCACAAGGTACCCGCTCGGCCTCTCTGATCAGGAAGCTTAGGGCAGGCGACTTTAGATTCCAGGGGGCAGCCTGACACACCTCTGTTCTGATCCAATCAGGGTTCAGACCTACACAGATCACAAAGTGGAAGAAGGTTTCCGGAGTGCCAGAAATGGCCCTGAGCTGCAAACGGGATCATCTTCTCAAGGCAGTTGGGCAAGAGTTCCTATCCCTGTTCGCTTCCACATATTTTATACCCTGAGTAATATTTCTGCAGTATTTAAAATTAATACTCTATAAAGAGGCTGTAAAAATAATTGGTGTATGTAGGTTTCAATGGAAACACAGCTCTCTACCTCTACCCACCAGGAAAAGACCCTTCATTTCAAATGTTCAGTTCTGTAAATTATCTGGAGAAATGAGTGAAAAGGAAGGAGAAAGTGTGAAATAGGTAAAATATTGATTTTTTTTTTAAACTAATTCTACTCTTTTGTATTGTGTGGGCAATTGAGAGCTAAATCCTGCCAATTCCTCCTCCAGGTGTCTCTGGGAAGGTCAGCTGTCAGCGAGGGATGGTGCTAGGCACAGGTCTTGCTTTTAGCCGGTCAGTCTCAACCAAGGGCAATTTCATTTTTGGTGGTTGCAACTGGGAAAGAGGTTGCTACTGGCATGTAGTGGGCAGAAGGCAGGGACACTGTGAAATGTTCTACAACGCACAGGACAGCACCTCCACAACAGAAGATCATCTGGCTCAAAATGTCAACGGTGCAAAGGTTGAGAAGCCCTGCTCTAAGCCTCTGCTGGAACTCTGGCTTCTACTTGCTCCTGAATCACTTCCTAACCCTAGTTCTCCAACACAGGGATACAGGTTAACAGAGAAAGAAAGGGAATGTTAACTTGGCCAAGTGCTACTTCTGTCATGCGACAGCAACAGAGAAAGTACCTTGAATTTACTGTGTGATTTGGAAGATTCACCAGCAAGCTTTCACAGACTCATTTTTATAATCTGGTAAGAGATAGAAGTCCCTTGGACTAGCACACTAGTCCCTCTGCCTAGCACTGCCCCTCACTGACAGCTGGCCTTCCCAGAGACACTTGGAGGAAGAATTGGCAGGACTTAGCTCTCAATTGCCCACAGAATACAAAAGAGTAGAATTTAAAAAAAAAAAAAAAAAGGAGATCCAATCGGTCCATCCTAAAGGCAATCAGTCCTGAATACTCATTGGAAGGACTAATGCTGAAGGAAACTCCATACTCTGGCCACCTGATTCGAAGAACTGACTTATGTGAAAAGACCGAAGATTGAAAGATTGAAGGCAGGAGGAGAAGCGGATGACAGAGGATGAGATGGTTGGATGGCATCCCCGACTCAATGGACATGAGTCTGAGTAAACTCTGGGAGTTGGTAATGGACAGGGAGGCCTGGCGTGCTGCAGTCCATGGGGTCGCAAAGAGTCGGACACGACTGAGCAACTGAACTGAACTGAAGAGAGAGGAGGCCTCAAGGGACATCATGGACTAGGAAAGGCCAGGTTGAAAGGAGAATGCTAGCCCCTTAGTCTTTCCTTCTGAGCAAATAGGAATCATCTGCACCTTCAGAGCTTTGATATAGGCTTTGCTTTGTTTGTTTTTTAAATGTCACCACCCTTCTACTGATTTGTTTATTTATTTATGTCCGTGCTGGGTCTTTGTTGCTGTGTGCCGGCTTTCTCCAGTTGCGTACCCTCTTTGTTAGGGTGCAGTCTTCTCATTGTGGTGGCTTCTCTTGTTGCAGAGCATGGGTTCAGTATTTGTGGTGCACGGGCCCTGTTGCCCTGCAGCATGTGGGATCTTCTGGGCCCAGGTATCGAACCTGTGTCCTCTGCATTAGCAGGCAGATTCTTAACCACTGGACCACCAGCGAAGTCCTTGGCTTTGATTTTAAGCACAGTGATCTTCACGGCTCTAATTCTGGAGACACGTTTGCAACCAGCATTAATCAAAAGCGTATACACCTCTCAGGCCTCTTCCTTGCAGCATCATCGCTGAAGACTAGTCTAGGATCATCACCTCAGTGATGAGATAAACAATAAAATCTATGACTGCTACCACTCCCACACAAGTTTCTAAATCATTTCTTCTTCAAATGTAAATCACAGCACATGCATTTGTTTTTCATAAGCTTCCTCGAGTGGAAAAAGTTCAAGTACACCAGCTAACTGGGAACTACATGTTTTAGCCATGCCTGATCTAGCCCTGCTCCATTACTGATGAACTCTTACGAGTTACTCCCGAGCTTGTAAAATGCTTTTATGAACAACACGTCACAAGGCATCCGTGGTGCTATTGGTTTTATTTCTTGGGAAACGTGGGGGTGGGGGCATGGGGGAGGAATTGTCAAAATTTGGACACGCCCGTGGAAGTATGTTATGCGTGGAATTTCATACACCATGTGTGCTTCAGCCAAAAAAAAAATGTGGAGGGGCTGTGGTTCTAATACAGAACAAAGAAGGCCTGAAATAATACCAGCTGTAAATGGAAGAGCCTGGGATGACATGGAGTGTTCCAATACCAAGTCCTGACCTTTCAGCTAAGCTACCAAGCTCTCAAGGCCAGGACAGTGAACCACAGGGTTAAAAGAGGGATAGACAGGTGAGCCAGCATGTGTGAGCACCACACCTATGGTGGCTAATTTTCTGGGTCAACTTGATCAGACTACAGGGTGCCCAGATTTTTGTGAGACATTGTTCCGGGTCTGTCGTGTTTCTGGATGAGATTAACATTTGAATCTGTTGACTAAGCAGACTGCCCTCCCCCATGTGGGTGGGCCTCATCCAATCCATTGAAGGCCTGAACTGAACAAAAGGCTGCTTAAGAAAGAGTTCGTTCTCTGTCTGTCTTCCAGCTGGGATATTGATCTTATCCTGCTTCGGGGACTCAGACTCAGACTAGAACTTCCATCATTGGCTCTCCTTGGCCTCCCGCTTGCCAAACACAGATCTAGAGACCTCTCAGCCGCCAGAACTCCATGAGCTAATTGGCTCTCCTTGGCCTCCCACTTGCCAAATACAGATCTAGAGACCTCTCAGCCGCCAGAACTCCATGAGCTAATTCCTTATAATAAATTTTTTTATTTAGAAACATACATATATATACACACACACACACTAACTATATTAGAGAGACAGATCCTATTGGTTCTGTTTCTCTAGAGAACCAAGAGTAACACAAAGCCCAAATCGATGACTTTTGCACATCACAGAAAGAGTCTATCACCTTCAAGCTGATACACTGGATGACATCAGACTCTTACTGGAAACTTCTAGCTTCTGCTTATCTGAGACCTTCTGAGCCCTTGTGCTTGATGGGCTAGGGGAAGTGAAGTTCTAGAAGCTTTGTTCACGTTGATGATGATAATATCCAAATGAGTTTGTAGGAAATTGCCTCCCTCCACCAAAGAAAAAGCAAACTCTCCCACAGTTGATTAAGGAAAAGTGTTTAAACCTGCACTTAAACCATTTCGGAAATGGCAACCCACTCCAGTGTTCTTGCCTGGAGAATCCCAGGGACGGGGGAGACTGGTGGGCTGCCGTCTCTGGGGTCGCACAGAGTCAGACACGACTGAAGCGACTTAGCAGCAGCAGCAGCAGCTGGGGAAAAACAGGAGGCAGTCACTTTTTCATCTAGGACAATGAAAGGGTGGGATGGAGGCGGGGGAAGCAAATGGGGGTCTCATGAGAATGAACACTTCTGTTTCTTTTAATTCTCCAACACTCACTCTTAACACAGAATCACATTCTTCTGCATGAGTTCTCTCCTTTCACACAAAATCCCTTTTTCACAAAGGCAACCCGTCATCACTGCAGAGAGAGTCCTGCATGAGAACCGGAATCTGCTCTAGATGAATAAGTAAATAAATTAGCTGGAACAAAAGATGAAAATGACAAAAGAAGAAGAAACACATTAACAGTGTAATTAACATACTGCAACTTATAATTAAAAAGAGAAATAATATTAGTTATCATTGGCTGATCACTTACTCTGTGTCAAGAACCATATGCCTAGAATAGTATCTGGGGCTTAAGAGTTCGTGCCATGTTAAGTATTAGCTATTTTTATTATTTAATCTTGTTACAAGTTAGAGCAAGTGAAGGGGAAGGAAGAAGAGACATCTGAGCTGCTTTTTGAAGAATGAACTGGATTTTATTAGGCAGGTCATGAGCAGGACGGGGGAAGGCATCCAAGACAGAGCAAGAGACAGGGTAAAGTGCAGCACGTTTGAGGGGAACTGCAAGTTTTCAGGACGGTGGAATACAAAGCATTGGAGGCTAGTGAGGAGGGTGGGGAGCAGTGGGACAGGGTGAGCCTGAAGCCATGTGGACTGACGAGCCTAACTCTAATTGATGTCATCAGTGAAACAAAGTATAGGAAATGAAGCCAGACCTAGAAAACCTGGGCTGCACACTGGGGACACAGTCTGGATGGGGAGACAGACAAGAATTAATGAGAATACAGGAGATGAATGCCATAATGGAGATCTGTAGAGCCAAGTGATAAACACAGTGGAGGGAAGGTTTCTTAGAGTTGGTGACAGATGCAGGGACAATGAATGTATACAGCTTACTTTGAGCACAACTTCACTAAACAGAGCAGGTGAGAAGGCCATTCCCAGTGGAGGAATCAGCACACACAAAGGCACAGAGGTGGTTTGAGGCTCTCTGGAGCAGATTTGCATGGTAGAGGGTGGCATTAAGGTGGGCTCAGTGGTAGGAGGCCTTGGCATCCATGCCAAGGAGTTCTGGACTTAATACATCAACAATAAAGGTTTGTATGCAGGGCAGTGATATGGACAACTAATATTGTAGAAAGGTCATCCTGGGACTTGTGCAGAGTGTATGAGAATGGAGGTCGTGGACTAGTTAAGAGATTACTTGAAACAATGGCGCTGGGATCTAGTTAAGATTCGGAGAATGGGGGGAGTGAGCTGAGAAATGCCAAGGTTTGTAGCTTGGGTAAACGGTCAGTATAACCCTGTTGTCAGAGCTAACCAGAGCCTTAAAAAGCAGGTAGAGGGCTTCCCTGGTAGCACAGTGATAAAGAATTTGCCCGTCAATGAAGGAGATACCGGTTCAATTCCTGATCCAGGAAGATCCCACATGCTGCAGAGCAACTAAGCCTGTGCGCCACCACTATCGAGCCTGTGCTCTAGAGCCTGGGAACCACCCTAGTGGGCCACGTGCCCCAACTACTGAAGCCCCTGTGCCCTAGAGCCCGTGCTCCTCAACAAGAAAAGCCACCGCAATGGGAAGCCTGCACACTGCAACAAAGAGTAGCCTCTGCTCCCCACAACCAGGGGAAAGCCTGCGTAGCAACGAAGACCCAGCACAGCCCAAAATAAACAACACACAAATAAAATTATTAAAAAATAAAAAAGCCAGTAGAACCAGTTGAAAGCTCAACTATTTGTTGAATGAACGCACGAAAGAAAGGATGGGTGGGTAGAGAGAGGAGGAGAAAACAAAGTGGAAGACAGACAGGTGAAGGCAGCGGAGTAAGACCACCAGAGGCCTCGCCAGCAACCAGCTGAGGACACCACAGGCTGAGCGACGCGTGGGTGTCACCCTTTCGCACTTGGGTGGCTACATTCTGAGCTCCTAGTGAGGTGCTTCCTGTAACTGCCTCTTTTTGGCCTCCAGCAAGAGGGTCAGCAAAAAGCATGATTCAGAAGAAAGAACTTGGCTAAGTATGTGCGTTTTAAGCCAAAGGTCTCTAGAAGCTTCTCTCACAGGTATGGAATTCAACCACAATACCCACTGTGGTGAAGCACTGTTTAGGTCCAAGAAGAGAATGACGAACAAAATGACATTAAGACCAATTCATCTTTCAAGTAGAATCTCTGAGCCATATTCTGTTTGGTTAAGGAGAGAAATTCCACTATTATTCCAAGCAAATCTTTTGATGCACCAAACTCAAGGATGAGGTTTCATTCAAGAAATGTTTTAAAAAATGAGTTCATGGTGATTTTTAAAAAATCATTACGGGGGGAATGGGATGGTCTTATTGTTCAGGGCAAAATTCCTAATCCTGGTCTCTGAAGGCAACCCAAACCCTTGAGAAAACCATTCTCTCTCTCTTTTGTGTATGTTGTATAGGGTGTTTTGTTTTTTTTTTTTTAATTTCCTCATATGTAAAGTTAAAGAATTTAATTAAATAACTTTGGATTAACTACCAGGACTGAGGTTTATAATTAGATTGTGATTAGGAACACATAAAAGGAGAAAATATCTTAATAAGTGCTTCTTTGTTGCCTGTTTGAGCAGTTCTTAGTAAACTAATAAGTTACAATTTTCCTGGAGAGAAAAATCTTGGAAATGACCCATTTCCCCAACAGGAGATCATTTCCTGTAATTCACATGTGGTAGAGTTAAAAAAAAAAAAAGATCTTTTGAACCTGGCTCAGATAGGTCAGGGAGAAAATTCAAAATAAGTGTTTATTTTTCTGATTAAAACCAAACAATCAGACTCAAAATAAGGAGGCCACAGAAAAGCCACGGAGCCCTCCAAGTGACTGTGAGCTGCACACATAAAGACCCAATAATGGGAGGGCTGTGGCGGGAGGGGAGGGGGCTGGGGAAAGGGAAAAGCAAGGAAAAGAGAAGGTGAACCCCCTTCCCCAAGGGAGCAGAGCTGGGGGTCTATTGGTCAAATTCCTTATACAAATTCAGGAACCAAGCATGCTACTGCCAAGTTGCTTCAGTCGTGTCCGACTCTGTGCGACCCCATGGACTGCAGCCCGCCAGGCTTATCCGTCCATGGGATTCTCCAGGCAAGAACACTGGAATGGGTTGCCATTTCCTTCTCCAATGCATGAAAAGTGGAAAGTGAAAGTGAAGTCACTCAGTCGTGTCTGACTCTTAGCGACCCCATGGACTGCAGCCTACCAGGCTCCTCCATCCATGGGATTTTCCAGGCAACAGTACTGGAGTGGGGTGCCATTGCCTTCTCCAGGAACCAAGCATCCTTTCTGCCAAAAGAGTAAGCTGACTATGAAAAACAGGTATTTCTAACTGGAAACTAATCAGGGCATTTGGTCTGAAAATAGGATAAGGCTAGGGACTTCCCTGGAAATCCAGTGGTTAAGATTCCGTGCTGCTAATGCAGGAGACATGGGTTTGATCCCTGGTCGGAGAGCTAAGATCCCACATGCCATGTGGTATGGTCAAACGATTTTTTTAAAATATGAAAATAGGATATGGCTATCTGACATGAGTCCCTTCTCCATTAGGTCCCATAACCAGGGTTATGGAGCCAGTGCTCAGACCAGGGTCCATTGGTTCAAACATGTCAAAAGTTCTCCCTCCCTTTCTGCTCCTTCTCTGCCAGGAGGCATAAACCCTGCCTCTGCTCACACTCAGAAAGTGTCAGGTATTGGAGTGAGGTGTGAGAACAATGGACAATCAGCTAGAGTCTGAATGGTTGTGGAATGACTTCTTGTGAAAAGTGAGGTTGAAAATAGGTCCAAAAAGTGAAAAAGAGCCTAAACGTGAAAGGCAGGACAATGAAGCTTGTCCAAAATAACAGAAGGTGAAAGACAAAACAGGAATGAAAATCTCAGTGTGCTGAAAGAGTTCTTCTGACACAAAAACACTCATTCTAAATGAAAAGGGTGACAAATGTGACTTTATTCTTAGATTAATAAATAATTCTACTCATATAAAGCTCCCAAACATGCAAAACTAAACCACAGTGCTTAGGGAAGCACACTTAGGTTGAAAACTCTTGAGGGAGGCAAGAAAGTGACCTCCATAACAGTCAGGGTGAAGGCGAGGAGGGGTTTGTGCAAGGAGAAGGGTACACGGGAGGCTCTGAGAGTCTGACAAGGGTCTATTTCTTGATTTAGATGCAGTTACCTGCAAGGAGATCCAACCAGTCCATCCTAAAGGAAATCAATCCTGAATATTCATTGGAAGGACTGATGCTGAAGCTGAAACTCCAATACTTTGGCCATCTGATGTGAAGAGCTGACTCATTTGAAAAGACCCTGATGCTGGGAAAGATTGGAGGCGGGGGGAGAAGGGGACAACAGAGGATGAGATGGTTGGATGGCATCACCGACTCAATGGACCTGAGTTTGAGTAAACTCCAGGAGGTGGTGATGGACAGGGAGGCCTGGCGTGCTGCAGTCCATGGGGTTGCAAAGAATTGGACACGAGTGAACTACTGAACTGAACTGAACCTGGGAGTTCACTTTATAATACTGCATCAACTTGTGCATTTCTGTCTTTTGTACCTTTCTGGATGTATGTTATACTGGATATAAAGGTTCTAAGAAAAACAAAGTGAAGAGGCACTTCCCTGGCGGTCCAGTGGCTACGACTCCATGCTCTCAAGGCAGGCGGCCCAGGTTAGAGTCAATCCCTGGTCAAGGAGCTGGATCCCACGTGCCACAACCAAGAGTTTGCAACTAAAGATATCACATGCTGCAACTGTTAATAAGACCCAGCTCAGCCAAATACTACATATATACATAAATTTTCACAGTTAAATATTTTTCAAAAGTGAAGGGGAATCAGACAGGTGAACTGCAGAATATATGACCCCAAAGAGCCTATATACAAGTTCAAGAAGCGCCAGTAAGCACAAATGAACTTATCTACAAAAACAGAAACAGCCTCACAGACATAGAGAACAACACAGTTGTGGTTGCCAAGGGGGAGCGTGGTGCGGCGGGGGTGGAGTGGGGACGAGGGACGGACTGGGAGTTTGCGGCTTGTAGACGCAAACTATTACATTTAGAATGGATAAACAAGGTCCTACTGTATAGCACACGGAACTATATCCAGTCTCCTGGGATACACCATAATGGAAAAGAAAAGAAATAAGGAATGTACGTATGCGTACATCTGAGTATATCACACAGATTGGCACAATACTGTAAATCAACCATACTTCAATTTTTAAAAAAATTTTTGATAAAAAAAAAAAGAAGAGCCAGTAAGGATAAAAGGGAGCTAGCTTGTTGTGATGATCAAAATTTAGACAAGTCATTCAAATAAACCATAAAAAAATAACACAGTATTACTACAGAGTCATTAATTTTTAAGTAATAATGACATTTTGGTTGTGTGCATGTATGTTTTGAAGGAGTCCTTATCTTTTAGAAATACACACCAAAACAGTCATGATGGAAATGATATATCATCTGGGACTTGCTTCAAAGTAAGCCAGGGAGGAAATGTTAGTGTAGGTAGCTATGAATGAAATAGTACTGGGCTGTGAACCATTGAGGCTGGACACAGGAGAGTTCAATTACAATATTTTCTCCACTGTGAGATTTGAAGTTTGGAATTTACAATCCTTTTTTTTTTTGTATATAAAATTTTATTATATTAAAACCCATCCTGAACCCCCCTTCCACCTGTGCCTGCGTGGGCACAGCTCAGCTCAAATCCCCACCTGCAAGAGTTAGGAACAGTGCCCCTCATACACATAATTGCATTTAATCTCCAAAACAGCCCTGAGAGATGGGCATCATCCCCATTGCTATGTTCATATATGAGAAAAGTGAGGTTCAGAGAAGTTAAGTGACTTTTATGGAGCTAGAGTCACTGAATGGCAAAGCTAGAACAGAAGGCAAAATCTACATTCTATTGTTATTTCCAACAACAAAAATAAGTGATTATAATAACTAAAGCATGTGACATCTTAAAACTTCCTGACAAGAATCTGAAAATGCCTCTAGTGTTTAGTGCCTCTAAATGGGTAGAACCAAGTGATATTAAATCCAAAAACAGGGACTTCGCTGGTGTTTCAGTGGTTAAGACTCTGTACTTCCGATGCCAAGGGTGAGGGTTCTATCCTTGGTCACGGAACTAAGATCCCACATACTGACTGGTGCAGCCAAAAAAAAAAAATTAAACCAAAAACGTATGCAAATGTGTATTTGACAAAGAATTCCTACCCGGACTACATAAAGAACTTTTACAAATCAACAATAAAAAGATGAACAACACCCTGATAAAAAATGGGCAATGGATTTGACTAGACACTTCAAAAAACAGATAGGCAGATGGCCAAATAAGCTTATGGAAAGGTTTACCACATCATTAGTCATCAGGGAAAAGCAAATTAAACCCACTTCACACATAGAAGAACAGCAAAAAGTAAAGACTGGCAACACCAAATGCTGGTAAGGAGCTGGAACAAAGCGAAAACACTGCTGGTGGGGGGATAAGATGGTACAACTACCCTGAAGAACTGTTATCAACATAAATATACATTTACTCTACAACCCTACCATACTACTCATGTTATTCACCCACGGAAAATGGAAAACCTAGCCATAAAGAGAATTCTACAAAAATGTTTATAGCAGTCCCCCCCAACCCCAAACTGGAAATAATTCACAGCTCTATCCGTAGAAGAACGGAGAAGCTGTGACCTGAGTGCTCATTCAGTGGAATATTCTCAGGGATAACAAAGAGCACACTCTGATAGACGCAACAACAGGGACTATCCTTATGGACCTAGGTATGATTCCATTTACACGACATTTTAGAACAGGGAAAACTAAAGTATAGTGGCAGGAGACCAAAAGCGATGGGGTAAGGGTTGGGGAAAGGAGTGTCAGGGCACTTTCTACAAAAATCGAAGATGTTCTACACCTTGTTTTGAATAATATTTACATAACAGTTGTCCAAACACATTGAACTGAATGCTTACGATCTGTGTGTTTTATTGTATTAAGTTATACACACACACACAAACTTATGCCAAAAAGAAAAACCAAACATTTGTTCCTCGGTCTGGGTGTAAGTGGGGTTTCCCAGGTGGCTCAGTGGTAAAGAATCCATCCAACAATGCAGGAGACACAGGAGACATGAGTTCACTCCCTGGGACGGGAAGATCCTCTGGAGGAAGAAATGGCAACCCACTCCATTATCTTGCCTGGAATATCCCATGGACAGAGGAGCCTGGTGGGCTACAGTCCATAGGGTCGCAAAGAGTCGGACACGACTGTGCAACTGAGCACACAGGGGTAAGTAACTGAAAATTGCAGAGTGAACACGTGGCACCTTCCAGCTGGGCATGTTCCCTTTCCCACCAGTGAACACCTCCCGTCCCCGTCTTTCTCTGCTATTGTTCCTGGTCTCGGTAAATGGCACAACAAGCCTCCACCTGGTTTCCCACGCCAGAAGACCGGGAGTCCAGCCCCACGCTTCCCTCTTCCTCCTGTCTACTCAGTCACTTCCCCTCCTGAATCCACCCCACCCCCACGACCCCATCCCCTGCCTGCCCTCCATCCCAACTGCCTTAGTGGAAGTTTGGATCCAGGTTACTACATCTGCCTCTCAACCATTTCCAGGCTGGTCCCCCAATCTGTCCTTATCCAAAAACAAAACTCTACTTAACATCCTTTTATTGAGGGCGGGTCGAATTTGAGAGAGTAGCATTGATGTATATACAACTGCCATGTGTAAAACAGACAGCCAGTGGGAGGCTGCTGTGAGCACAGGGAGCCCAGCTCAGTGCCCTGTGATGACCCAGAGGGGTGGGATGGGGCTGGGGGGAGGAGGGAGGCTCAAGAGGGAGGGGATTTACATATACAAATAGCTGAGTCACTGTTGTACAGCAGAAACAACACGTTACAAAGCAACTATACTCTAATTAAAAAAAATTATTTAAAAAAGAAAAGAAAAAAAAAAAAAAAAGAAAACATCTTTTATCATCCCCAGACATCCTGAGGATAAAAACCAAATTCCTCAGCTAGATAAGTGAAGGCAGTCCATCACTTTCGTGCATCAAACAGCTCTTTGCTCCGGCAGTTACATCCGCCTGGAACACCCTCCTCCCACTCAATGCTCCCCACCCCCAACTTCACACCTGTGCACCTGGTGAGCCCCTATTCTTCCCTAAGACTTAGATCAAGCACCACCTATTCGCACAAGCCTCTCTCCAAAGCGGCCCTCCTTGGTCCTCAGCCTTAGACATCTTCTTACGCTGGAATGGAGAGTGTATGCTTACAAAATAGCTCACATGACCAGGCCAGGTACTGGTGTGAGCGTGTTACACACATGAGCTCATTTAGTAGTAATCATCACTCTGCAGGGTGATGCTTGGGCTTCTTTTGTCCGTACAGACTCAACCATAAATAGTGGTTATTGTGTTCAGCCAGTACCTTTTCAAGCACTAGGAAAATACAGGAACTAGCTTAACTCTGGTGAATGAATGAAGGTCGCATAGTGAAGGCCTGAAATGGTTTGCATGTCATTTGGGCTTCTCTGTTAGCTCAGTTTGTAAAGAATCCACCTGCATTGCAGGAGACCCCAGTTCAATTCCTGGATCAAGAAGATCCCCTGGAGAAGGGATAGGCTACCCACTCCAGTATTCTTGGGCTTCCCTTGTGGCTCAGCTGGGTAAAGAATCCGCCTGCAATGTGGGAGACCTAGGTTCAATCCCTGGGTTGGGAAGATGCCCTGGAGAAGGGAACGGCTAACCACTCCAGGATTCTGGCCTGGAGAATTCCATGAACTATATATAGTCCATGGGGTCGCAGAGAACCAGACACAACTGAGTGACTTCACTTACCTTGAAGAGCAAAGTGAACATCCAGGACATCCAGGGAAGACACCGATACTGTTACCTGGCTTGCTGGCAAAACTCAACAGTACCCAAAAGATTTTCCAGGGTTAAGTCACTTGCCACACCCAACTGTCAAGCATCTCTAGTGCCCCAACAACCAAGCTCCTTACAATCACCTCGTATGAGGTGCCTCTTGTATACCTTGCATTGCCCTGGCCTTTCACATAATTTAACCACTGCCACATCGTCGTCAGCCCCATGTTTACAGACAAGAAAACTGAGGTTCAGAGAGGTTAAGTAACTTTATTTAAGGAATCAGAGCCGTGGAATAGTAAAAGTAGAACAGAAAGGAGTTTTGATGCCAAAAACCTACCTTGTTGCCCATTACCACATTGCTTCCCCAGAAGACAAAATGGAAAACCTTGTTGCTCCCCCAAGACAACGTTTTTCTAACTTTTCATTTCACACTGGAGTGTGGTCAGTTAACAATGTTGTGATAGTTTCAGGGGACAGCAAAGGGACTCAGCCATTCATATACATGTATCCATTCCCTCATGTATATGTACCCCAAGCTTCCCTCCCACCAGGCCGCCACCTAACATTCAGCAGAGTTCCCTGAGCTATACAGTGGATCCTTGTTGGTTATCCATTTTAATTATAGCAGTGTGACAAGTCAATCCCACACTTGAGACAATGTTTTTTGAGTCACTGTTATATGGATGTGGGCTTCCCTGGTGGCTCAGATGGTAAAGAATCCACTTGCAAGGCAGGAGACAAAGGTTTGATCCCCGGGTTGGGAAGATCCCCTAGAGAAGGAAATGGCAACTCACTACAGTATTCTTGCCTAGAGAATTCCATGGGCAGAGGAGCCTGACAGGCTATAGTTCATGGGGTCACAAACAGTCAGACACGACTGAGCGACTAACACTTTCACTTTCTATATGGCTGTAGATCCCCTTTTTGTAGAATGGGAAACCAAGACTCACTGTGACTCTGTGATGGCCTTGCTGAGGTCGCTCAATGGGCAGCGACAGGAGGGCGGCCGGAGTGGGGTCTGTTCTGTGCCACCAGGCAGCTGCCAAAGGGCTGAATAGCAGGTCTCCAACTCTGCTTACCCCACACATCACATTTCTACCTGCTCAGACCCATCCTGGGGCTACAAGTTAGAATGAAGAACTGGACTTAATGTATCGAATTTCGAGAGAATGAGGGATATAATCACAGTATGTTTACAGCAGTTAAGAACGGAGAACCCAGGAGATAATGTTTCACGTGAGCATCGCCTGAAGGGACGGGGGTGTGCTGCATGTCATTCTGGGAGGAGAAGCCGGGAGGCTTGAGGACCTAGAGGATATTTGTGGGAAGCTGTCTGTTGAAGGCGAGGTGGATTCTATTGGCCGCTGAGGACATGAGGAGGCAATCAGCTTGCATCCTCCCGAGAGGTGATAGGAAGCACAGAGCTGGGCCGTTGGAACTGGGATCCCATGGAGCATGGAGCCTGCAGAACCCAGAGTGAGTGAGGAAAGCGAACTGGACTCTGCTTGGTCATGAGTGACCATGAGATACAAGCCAGCACAGTCCCTAGAAGCCAGGCCCTGGAGCACCAGGAGGAAGGTGGGGGTGGATGGTTTCACTTCTCCTGAGGAAGGGTGGGTGGGTGAGAGAAAGATCTCTAAGAAATGATCTCGCCTCTTCCTCCCTCCACTGGGTCTTGGATATCAATTCACAGAACATAAATTTCCCATTTTTAAATTTAAAAAATAAAACGGACTATTTTTCTCTTTGCTTCCCACTCATTGGTCCTTCATACCAACACGTGCAGGGACTGGGCCAACGAGAACAGGAAGGGAAAGACTGTGGGGAAGAAGAGAGCTGATCTGGATAAAGGAACGTGACCCTCTGTTACTGAATCTTAGTTTTTCAGTCGTGGAAACACCCTGTTCACAGCTGAGGTCTCTCCTCCTCTCTCCTTTTCTCCCTTGAGCTCCCTGGGCAGAAGCCTGGCAGTTGTAAAAGTAGTCTTTGTTCCTGGATGACATCCACAGCTCCAAACTCCTACAGCACCTTCCTGACCTCAGGCTAAAGAAAGAAAAAAGGTGGCCATAAACATCCTGGGTGAAGACACTAAACCTCCCCTCCAGGGAGACCACCTATGAGGACAAGCTCAGGAATCCTGTCCCCAGAGCAGGCACAACCCCGGGAAAACCAGAAATTCCTGAACAGACAAGCTCAGGGGAAAGCTCACTTAGTAAAGAGTTCAGGGGAGACGGAAGCCCAGAGGTCAAGGTACAAAAACGAGGGCAGCAAGGCCACGGACCTCGACCTGGTGAGTGGGGTGAGCACAGTAAGTCCCTTACATGTGAACCTTCAAGTTGCAAACGTTCAGAGGTTTGAACACGCGGTTCACATGTCTAATCCCCTTAGTTCACACGTCTGGCGTACACTGTCAGAGCATGCACCCTGCGCGGGTGGTTGTGCTTTTGTGTGCTTTACCGTACAGTACCGTATGGTGTACTGTATCACACAGTGGTACAGCATCTTTATTTCAAGCCCAGGACGTCCAGAAGCAAGCAGAGAAGCAGTCGGTACTTCTCAAGGTACTCTACTGTAAGATTAAAAGTGTTATAGTTTTTGCTTTCGCTTTTTATGTGTTATCTGTGTAAACAGTACTGTAAGCCTATTACAGTACAGTGTGTGTTAGTCGCTCAGCCGTGTCTGACTCTTTTCAACCCCATGGACTGTAGCCTGCCAGGCTCCTCTGTCCATGGGATTCTCCTGGCAAGAAGACTGGAGCGGGTTGCCATTTCCTTCTCCAGGGGATCTCTCCAACCCTGGGATCGAACCCGGGTCTCCTGTACTACAAGCAGATTCTTTACTGCCTGAGACACCAGATACTCCGTAGCCAATTGTGTTAGTTGGGTACCTAGGCTAATTTTGTTGGATTGAAGAACAAATTGGACTTATGAGGGTGCTATTGGAACTGAACTCATATATAGGGGACTTACTGTACATCTAAAGAAAGACTTGGGGCACTGTGAGTGGTGATGTGGGGTGTGGTCAGCAACAAGTAGAGAAAATAAGGGTTCACAGAAGCAAGTACCAGGAGCAGGCCAGCACAGCCTGGGGGACAGAAATTCAGTGGTCATATCCCCCCACCTCTCCACCCACCTGCCTTTCTAAAAATCCCTCTGGTTCCTAATCTGGTTTCTAGTCCCCTAGATAATGAGGAAACACAGTGTCCTGGATGGGGATACAGTCAGTCAGATACCAGAAAAGGGATGGATGGCCCCTTATGACTCAATGAACCAGCTTGAGATGATGTCTCATCGCCTCTGGAGGTCCTGGTAAAACATGTTTCTAGAACATGTGCTGAAAATTCGTAAGCAGCTGTATCCAAAGCACCAATCTAAATCCTAGGGGACCAAAAATCAAAAACATAGTTGCCACACTCTCACATCTGCTTAATCCACCCCAATAAAGTCAGCTGGTAAACTGCAGATCCTCGTGGAGAGCTGGCTGATCCTAGTTTGGTAACAGTCATACACATTGCTTGCCAGGGTTGCCCACTGTCCTGTACTTGTAATTTCTAGACACAATGAAAATGATGTTTTAAAACTCGCTGTTTATTAACACGTGGGGCTTTCCCCACCAGATATACAGCTGAAGACAAGGAAGAATAACTGAAGTGTGTATGAAAGAGGAGTCTGGCAAGTGTCATCTCAGGGGTAAGAGGGACAGTTCAGACAAAGCAGTCCTGAGCCATGTTTCCTGGGTGGGATGAGGGGGTACAAGAGAGAGTCCCAAGGAAAGGGTCTTCCCAGGATGACAGGTCCCACACAGATCGGGCAAGGCTTAGATTAATAGTGACTGTAGTCACAAGATGTACAGGTCTGAGCAGGAGGCAGACACTAAGAAGGGTTTAAGGATTCCACACAGCATCACTTGCTTCCAGTCTTCCATTTCTCAGCCATGAAGAGTCTCTGGAATCAAACAGTCTTTTCCTTTTCTTTTTGCAGACGCTTCATCCTGAAGACAGGCTCTGTGCCCACCCGGGGACATGCTTTTGATGTCCCTTGTGTGTGTGCGCGCGCGCTCAGTTGTATCCAACTCTTTGCTACCCCATGGACCATAGCCCACCAGGCTCCTCTGTCCATGGAATTTTCCAGGCAAGAATACTGGAGTAGGTTGCCATTTCCTTCTCCAGGGGATCTTCCCGACTCAGAGATTGAACCTGCATCTGTTGTGTCTCCTGCACTGGCAGGCGGGTTCTTTACCACTGCTTCACTTGGGAAGCCTTTGATGTCCCTTAGGAAATCCTAAACAAAGGCTCTGAACACAGCTCAAAACTCCTGGCTGGGAGCCACATAAGAGGCAGCAAGAGGCTGCCATGAGGCAGGGTCCATCAAAAGCTAAAGGCTTGTGTTCAGATCCATCACGTTCTGATCGCAGCACAGGGTTTCTCAACCGAAGCTCTCGGGTCCCAAGTGGACAGCAGGCTGGACTGCTGTCAGGAAACTGTGCAAGACCATGATCCTGTGCATAATCTTTCCAGCATTATTCTTGGCTCTGCTAACATTGCTTTGGCTAAAAAAAAAATCAATAAAGCAAGCAGAAGGTCCCCTCACATCCAGGCTGGACTAAAGAGGTTTGCCCTTACCAAGCCAAAGGAATATCTAGTCCAAGGAGATATATTTTGCGGGCTACCTGATACCTTCACGTGATCTCTCCTTGGCAGAGCCAGCAGTACCCGGGTGGCTTTGCTCCACGAGATCAATGTTGCTAGGCTACTCGAAGTCACTGTGGTGAGGGAACAGCCAGGGATTCCAGGGAGGAGCAGGGTAAATCAGCAGGAAAAAGGGACGCAAGGGCAGGAAATCAAGTCTCAATGGCACAATGACTTTTAAGGTTCTGAAGGGAAATGGCTGGATCCTGAAAGCTTCAGTTCTAGAAAGTGGATCAAAATCCTTTCCTGTGATCCTGAAAGACATGACATACAGAAGGTAGAGAAATAATAGCTCTTACTCCTCTGGGCACTTTGAATTCTGACCTAAATCAAAAGGAAGAATGCCTTGATCGTGGTCTATTATGTATTCTGACATTTTTGCCAGACAGTCTGGGCACAACAAACCAACTTTTATCTAGCAGGAGCTCAATAAATACTGGTTGGTGGACTGGCTGGTACCCTCGCAGGGAAGAGACCACAGCAGTGAGGGATGGATGGTGGGGAGGAGAGGGTATGTGCAGAATTCTGTGCAACAGGGCAGTGTGCAATTCACGAGTGGGATGCAGGAAGCTGTCACCAAGTCAACAAGGATACCTTCTCCTGCACCAGGTATTTGGAGATTTTTCAAATCACAGGCATTTTAGTCCTCTACTCTGTTCACTAAAATCCTACAGCTCACTTCTCCTGAGTGATGAGGCCAAGAAAAGAATCTGTTTTGTCAGCACCAGCCATAGATAAACAAAAATACAAAGAACGCGTGTGCTAGCCAAGCAGCTACATGACCCAGTGCTTCCACCCCCTTGATGGAAGTGAACCTCCATTACTGAGATGGCCTCTGGCTTCTGGGGAGGTAGGGAAGAACAAGGTCTTCCATGTGTTTCTATAAGCCTTCTCTGCCTCTCTTCCCTAAGGAAAAGCAAAATGCCATTAAACCCAATTCCCATGCAATGGAAAGAAGCAAAGTCAAGTAGAAAGAACGTAGGCTGATGTCACAGAGCCCTGGTTTTGAATCCTTGTTCGGTAATACCGCACCGGCCATGAGGTCCTGAGCTAAACACTGAACCTCTCCAAGCTTCAGTTCCCTTGTTCGTAAGACAGTTTACAGCTATCACAGGGTTGCTGAGGAAACTAGGGGCGATAATCCATGTTCAGAAAGTGCCTGGGGCATGGCAGGTGCTCAGGAAGTGGAAGTGTTCCTTCCCCTTCAACCTGGGCTGATACCACCCATCAGGGATGTGGCACAGATGCCATTCAAAGGCATAGAAAAGGAGACCAGACTGGGCAAAAGGAGCTTGTAATAAAAGGGAGAGAAAGGAAAGAGAATGCACATCTTAGAACAAGGCTGGAGAAAGTTCAGCGAGATTTAAAAAAAAAAGAGAGAGAGAGCTCCAAAGTCTTTAGACAACTGTTATTATCAATCACAATGAAAAAATACAGCTGGGATGTCAAAGGACTTTCTTGATACACTGGAATATAAATAAACTTTGATGGATCCACTCAAAATTCCAGACTCATAAAAACAAGATTCAGAAAGTGGGAGTTAGTTTCTAAGTCTTTGTGGGGAATAGCAAGAGAAAGCAGGACAGCCTTCTGGCTAAAGGCTTGATTCCGGTCAGGAAAGAAGTTCAAATCTCAGCTCCTCCACCCATCAGTCACCTGACCGCTAAGTGCTTAATAGGTGTTGAAGATACTGTAGTTGCAACACACTGAAAAGCTCTGAGCCCCAATACCTGGAGTGATTCTGCAATTCAGGTCAAAAGGCCAACGGTGGGAAGGTGGAGTTAAATGAGAAATGCAGCCGGGTGACTCCTGTGGGGCTGCAGGATACAAAATGAGTGAAGCCTGGGGTTTCAAGTTTAAGGCCAAGGATACTTGGGACGTGACTATGGCCAGTTCATGAGCCCTTATCACTAAAGACAAATGCCTTAAACCCAAGGTCTAGGCTTGCCAAGACATTAAATTTGAAATAACCAAAGTCGACACCGCACGTGTGAAAGATCTTAATTAAACTATCAAAAAAATGCAAACGCGAACTCAGTGTGTGGACCTACTTATTAGGAAATAATCTTGATTAAGAACAAATCCCTTTTAAGGAGAGGAAAGAGCCCAGCAACTCTCCTGAACATCAAATGCTGTTCTCAATTAGCCCTTTTCCTCTGAACTTCACAAGGTACCAGCAGGTGGGAGATAATTAATGTTTTAATAAAACTTGTTTTACATGCCTTGGTTGGAAGCTTTTTGTTCTGTAAAGCTTTTCCCTCTCCAGCCCAAAGACCCACCCACAAAGGAAGTTTTTTTTTTTTTCCAGAAGATCATTTTTCTGGTTACATTTGGGGTTTTATGACTTCAGGAAGATGAGGGTGGAGGAGGTAATTTATGAAAAGGACAATTTCTCTTTATCCATATTTACTTTCTCTAAGGGAGTGAGCTTGGTTTTTTGATTCTCCTCCCAGGCCTATCAAAGGAATAAAGGCCTTGCGGCCACATGACAAGACTTAGGGAGCGATGAGAGGTCTGCGGGACCCGTGTAAGCCACGCCACCCGATTCTTGAGCACAAGCCCTCCATTTGCAGGAATTGCTGACTTTTATAAACCTTGTATTTTTTTCCCTTATAAATCTCGTCTTGAAAAGCAGTCATCTTATAGCTTACCACTCTCACCCACAAACCTCAGCATCCACGTAAGCCCTTTTCTTTGAAAAAAAAAAATTTATTTATTTAGTTAGTTATTTTTGGCTGTGCTGGGTCTTCGTTGCCGCGTGGGCATTGCTCTCTAATCGTGGACAGAGGGGGCTTCTCATTGCGGTGGCTTCTCTTGCTGCGGAGCACAGGCTCTACGGCTAGTGGGCTCAGTAGTAGCAATGCGCTGGCTTAGTTGCTCTGTGGCATGTGGGATCTTCCTGGACCAGGGATCAAACTTGTGTCTCTTCAACTGGCAAGTGAGTTCTTTACCACTAAGCCAGAAGGGAAGCCCCGAATAAGCCCTTTCCAGTATAAAAATGCCACTCCTTGGGAAATTTCTAATTAATTACTTCTTTAACAGTATGTCTTGCTGCCCATAACACAACAGTGGTGTCACAGAAGCTCACAGTGCTGGTGGTGATTTAGTCGCTAAGTCGTGTCCAACTCTTGCCACCCCATGGACTGCAGCCCGCCAGGCTCCTCTGTCCATGGGATTTTCCAGGCAAGAATTCTGGACTGGGTTGCCATTTCCTTCTCCAGGGGATCTTCCCAACCCAGGAATCGAACCCAGGTCTCCTGCATTGCAGGAAGATTCTTTACCGACTGGTCTATGAGGGAAGCACAGTGTAGTACACGGCATAGAGCAATTCATAAACACACTCTAAGTCAAGACAAGAAAGACAACTGTTTTCCTTTTCAGAAGAGGAAACGGAAGCAGTGAGAAATCACTGACATTGCTTAAATACAGGGGATCTGAACCCAAGACTTGGGCTTTTAGTTCCGGATGCTCCGACTGCATTTAATTTGAGAGTAACCTAAGCTAACCCCACCATGCACAACCCAATAATTATAATTTGGGGCATTTTAATTGGACTCAGGCCTCAGGGTTTGAATTTAAGAGGGTGAGAGTTAAAGCAATATGTGTGAGTGATTACAGCTGAAATGCTGCCTGCAAGTTACAGTTCATTTTCTCCTCAGGACTTTCCACATCTTCCCTCTTCGCTGCCGATGCACAGTCAGGCCTCCCACCATCCAAAATGCCAGGTTCCTCTGCAGCCCTGGAGCCTGACGACCCTCACATCCACCGCACACACAACAACACCTGTACAAGTGTGTACAGCGGGGTTTCACAGTCTTGGCACTACTGGCTTTTCATTAGGGCATCGTCTTGTGCATTACAGAACATTTGGCAGCATTCCTGGCCTCTGCCCACTGGATGTCAGCAGCACTCTCCCAGTTGTGACTATCAGAAATGTCTCCGGGGGAAATTCCCTGGTGGTCTAATGATTAGGACTCTGCATTTCCACCGCAGGGAGCAAGGGTTCAATTCCTGGTCAGGGAACTAAGATCCCTCATGCCGCAATAAGGACACATTTCCCCCCAAAAAAGTCTCCAGAAATCATGGGAGATTTTAGGACAGTGAAACTATTCTGTACTTATTGTAATGGGGGGTACATGTCATTTTATGCATCAGTCAAAACCTAAACCTACAGAATTACGAGTGTTACCTTTGGTAAACAATGGACTTTAGTTAAATTATCAGTGTTGGTTCATCAATTGTACCACATTGTACGACATTGGTTCAACAAATGAGGGAGACTCAAGAGGGAAGGTATATATGTATACGTATAGCCGATTCATGCTGTTGTACAACAGAAATGAACACGACATTGTAAAGCAATTTACTCCAATTAAAAAGAAAACAAATTAAAAATATACCATTTCAATGCAAGATGTTAATAACAGGAATAAATCACTGCAGATGGTGACTGCAGCCATGTAAAAGACACTTACTCCTTGGAAAAAGAGCTGTGACCAACCTAGACAGCATATTAAAAAGCACAGAAGAGACATTATTTTGCCAACAAAGGTCCATCTAGTCAAAGCTATGATTTTCCAGCAGTCAGGTATGGATGTGAGAGTTGGACTATAAAGAAAGCTGAGCGCCAAAGAATTGATGCTTTTGAACTGTGGCGTTGAAGTTGACTCTTGAGAGTCCCTTGGACTGCAAGGAGATCCAACCAGTCCATTCTAAAGGAGATCAGTCCTGAATATTCATTGGAAGGACTGATGCTGAAGCTGAAACTCCAGTACTATGGCCACCTGACGTGAAGAACTGACTCACTGGAAAAGACCCTGATATTGGGAAAGATTGAAGGCGGGAGGAGAAGGAGACGACAGAGGATGAGATGGTTGGAAGGTATCACCGACTCGATGGACATGAGTCTGAGCAAGCTCCAGGAGTTGGTGATGGACAGGGAGGCATAGAGTTCTGCAGTATATGGGGTCGCAAAGAGTTGGACATGACTAAGCAACTGAACTGAATAACAGAAGACCTGGGGTAAAAAAAGGTATAAATGGGGACTTCCTACTTTCTGCTCAATTTTTCTATAAATCTAAAACTGCTCTAAATAACGTTTAATTTTTAAAAAAGTCTCCAGACAGGGACTTCCCTGGTGATCTAGTGGCTAAGACGCCACACTTGCAGTGCAGGGACCTGGGTTTGATCCCTGGTAAGGAAACTAGATCCCGCGTGTCACAGCTAAGACCCAGTGCAGCCAAATAAATAAGAAAATACATATTTTTTAAAAAGTCTTCAGACATTGTCATATGTCCCTAAAGGGCAAAAACGTCCGGTTGAGAACCCTGCTGTGGAGGGCAGACGGAGTGCCCCTCACTGCTGAGTTGACTGCAGTAGTCCCATTGTAGCAGGTCACACGTCCAGAGGGAGGGTGGAAAGGTGAGCTTTCTGAGTGTACATGGATTATGGAGACTCCTTGAAATGACATCTTGTTAGAGGAGAAAGCAAGGAAGTCTCTGAGGAAAATCCAAGCGGAGGCTGGACAGAGACTCCACCTTCCTGTCCTGGCCTCAAAGGGGACACCTTCTCCACTGTGTTCAGTCTCTGGTAAGAACACCCTCCTTGCTGTTCACTTTGTCAAGAATTCTCTCTACAGTCCAGAAGCCTGAGCCAAGCCTGAGGCTTTCAGGAGGCCACACGAAATACTATACCTGACCCTCCCTGATCCAGGATCCTCCTGCTGGCAGCTCTCATGGCTCTGGCAGAGTTATGATGGAAAGAGGGGCCCCCGTCTACTCTCCCCTGCTTTATAAGACCTGTGCTAACATGCTCCCTCCCAGCAGGATGTGTAACGGAGATGTGACCATGTGAAATTTAAATCCACCTGGCAGAGCAGGGCAGCGCCACACCTGAAATGAGGACACACACAGGTTCCCCTGCAGCCCACTCGGCCAGCCACTTCAGAGTTTTCCCTGGAGTCCCAGCTCTCACTTTAAAAAAAAAAAAATGTATTGGCGTACAGCGGGTTTACAATGCTGTGTTAGTTCTAGGTGTACAGCAAAGTAAATCAGTTATACATACATGCAGATCTATGTTCTCTTCCCACCTAAGTCATTACAGGGTATTGAGTAGAGTTCCCTGTGCTATACAGAGGCCCTTATTAGTTATCTATTTCATAACTTGCAAGATTGGGATTGACATATACACACTTTGTTGTTGTCGTTTAGTTGCTAAGTCATGTCCGATGCTTTTGCTACCCTTTGGACTGTAGCCTGCCAGGATCCTCTGTCCATGGGATTTCCCAGGCAAGAATACTAGAGTGGGTTACCAGTTCCTTCTCCAGGGGATCTTCCTGGATCAGGGATTGAACCCGTGTCTCTTGCCTTGGCAGGCAGGTTCTTTACCACTGAGCCACCAGGGAAGCCCATATACACACTACTACATGTAAAATAGGTAACTAATAAGGACCAGCTCTCTCTTTTAACTTCTGGCTGATTTCCCTTCTCCTTTTTTCTGCTCACTCCTTCCCTTTATAGTTCCCTTTAGAGTTCATCTTCTTTAAAAGAAAGAGGGGGAAAAGAGGCTCCCCAAAGAAGTGGAAAAGTGCAAGAAGGTAACACATAAACCAGGAGAAGTGCTCTGGTTTGTGCTGAAGGGCTCTGTCATGCGCTGCCATGACAAAGCTCAGCGTGGGGACAACACGAAATTAACCACCACCCAGAAGCCCATACAATAATACTTCCTGGCTCAAGGAGACCTCATTTCTCCCAACATCATTCTGTCGATTTCTTCCAAGGCTAAACCTTTTGGTAAACGGGCCTCATGAATTGTTCCTACAATTTTCAGGGCTGTGAGGAGGATTAAGTATGTCTCTAGTACTGAACCCAGCACCTGGTGCACGGTCCACGCTCCCTAAATGGTTTCAGCTCTTCTCTTTATTTGTATTTTGACTTCATTTTTAACTGAATCTAAACATTTATTAAACTACCCGGTCCCCACCATGTTTCATCTCATCCACTCTAGCCCAGGGGAGTTTCTCTGGAATTGGCATTTGTTTTTATAGAAAAAGCTGTTCCCGGTAATAGGACTTTCTCATTTAGTTCAAAACTCCCTTAAGAACCAAGCACAGCCCCGGCCACTGAACTGACCCAGGTTCAACCACTCACATGTGGCCACTCGACTACCCCTCAGCCCATTTCTTAGTTGCCAGAATCGCAGACTATTCTTTTTTTTTTTTTTCAAATCTGTCCCTCCTTCTACCTTACTGTTTAAATTATGCCTCTCAGAGAAAAATCCCTGCAGCAGATAAACATGGGATCTGGAATGGAAACTGCAGCACGCCCAACAATACTGTCACCGTCACACACACGTGAGATTTCGTGAAAGCAAGGGATCGGCAACGCAGGACTGCCATGCCCAGGAAAATTATTTCCTGTGGGAAAAAGAAAACAACCTTCAGCTCCTGGCAGGTCCCGGGCAAGCCCGAGCCAGGCGCACTGGAGAACCTGAATGCTCTGTCTTGGGGAAGGGGAGGCGGAGGTGTGAGGGCCACAGTTGGGTGAGCACCCTGGCTGCAGCACAGAGGCCTGGCTTCGTCCTGGGAAAGTGGAAACAAAGCCACCACGGGCTCCTCAACACTGCTTTGGGGACACTCAATTAACAGGATGGGCCATGTGTCCAGAAAGAAGAAAGAAACTCCACTCTTATTTGAAAGCACCTTCCAGGGTCGGATGTGTTCTTCTCCCGTCAGTCAGGTAGAGAAAGGCAATCACGTCAATTTAGTAAGAGGAGGAAAATGCTGGGCTGTCTTACTGACATCCTGCTTGTTCCGCTATTGTTGAAAGAAAATAGAGAAATTACAGGCAGCATAAGCTATTAGCTCCATAATGCCCAGTCCCAGGGTAATTAGCAAAGACGTCTTCAATACAGGGTGCTCTGCAGTTCGGTGTTAAATTAATCCTTGCTTCAGGATTATTTAAGGATGACTTGACATTGTGCGTCCTGAAGTTCCAGAAGCTCAGAACAATACTCAATTCTCAAATAACTCCCTGCCCACAGCTGCCCCTTTCTTTCCTTTAGCGATTCATCTTTGTTCCCACCTCAGCCTGACCCCCTACTCCCTCCCCCTGTGTACCGCCCCAGCCTCCCAGGCCATTCTTCCTCTATCTCAAGGTTTCTCAACCTGGGTTTTAAGTAACCAAGTAGTGTGTCTGTGGTGTGGGCTGCCTAGCGCACTGAAGGACATTCTCCTGGTCATGACAGGTTTCCTGGAGGGCAATGCTGTTCCCCCACATTGAGAACCAGTGCAATCAAAAATAAATAAATACTTTTTTTAAAAAGCTATAGCTAAAAAGCTAAAGAGGACACACAAGCATTTCAGAGATGGCCAGACAGACTTAGAAGCAGCAGACTTGCCCAAGGTCACACAGGCAGAAAACTGGACTAGGCGTCTGGCTCTGAAACCTAAGTTCTTCCCCCACCTCCACTCCCCACCTCTTGTAGAAACAGCCAGTCACAGATTAGGTAAAAAAAAAGTCAGGAGGAAATCTCTTTCCTGACAAAAGGCTGTTGGCAAACCATGGCTAGCATAGGGGATCCTCCCTGGGTGGGAACGGGGAGGTGGTGAGTTTATTTACAGGCAAAAGGGAGCTGCAAGTTCAGAAAAAATGAATGACATTAATTTTTCAAATTCTTACCACTGGGACTGGGCCTCCACTTCAGCACTTTACTTACAAGGCCAAAAATCACTCCAAAGCTAACGTCTACAAAAAAGACGGCCAAGAATGTCGGCCTTTTTTGTTTTTGAGGAAAGAAAGGTTTGTAATATTGAAAAGCTTGCGATCGCTCTGCACAGATGTTAAAAATGACCCAATCTGTTAGGTTGGAAGCATCTTTTGAGAGGTAAGATGGTTCTGAGGCAGGAGCATGGACTTTGAGAAGACAGGTCTCTATTCTTTTTTTAAAAAATGTGGACCATTTTTAAAGTCTTTATTGAATTCATTACAATATTGCTTCCCTTTAACATTTTGTTTTTTTTGCCACAAGGCATGTGGGATCCGAGCTCCCTGACCATGGATGGAACCTATACCCGCGTCCACCGCCCCACCCTCAACTGGAAAGTGAAGTCTTAACCACTGGGCCACCCGGGAAGTCCCTGAGGTCTATATTCTAATTTGCATCTACTTGGTGTGTGCTAAGCTGCTCAGTCGTATCTGACTCTTTTTGACCTCATGGACTGTAGCCCGCCAGGCACCTCTGTCCAAGGGAATTCTCCAGGCAAGAATACTGGAGTGGGTTACCATGCCTTCCTCCAGAGGATCTTCCCAATCCAGGGATTGAACCCAGGTCTCCCTCACTGCAGGCAGATTCTTTGCCATCTGGGCCACCAGGAAAGCCCAAGAATACTGGAGTGGGTAGCCTATCTCTTCTCCAGGCCTATCTTCTTGACCCAGGAATCGAATTGGGATCTCCTGCACTGCAGGTGGATTCTTTACCAGCTGAACTACCAGGAAAGCTCTACTTTAGCCTCTCCAAATTCAGCAATTTGGAGGGAGGGGGTGTGATATCTAAGTTAAGTGGGATAACAGTAGCTGGCATAGAAGTGGTCACTGACTTCTGCAGTTTATGCCAAGTAAGAACCCTGGCCTGGGAAACAAGAGACCTGGTTTCACCTCCCAGCTCTGTCCTGACTTGGTGTGACTTCATGTGCCCTCGTCTTGATTTCCTTCATGGTCATAGGATCAAATGACACGTCATCATTAAAACCAGAACAATGCCCAGCAAAAATGTAGGCACCCAACAAACATCAACTAAATATGACTTCAACTGGATTTGTCCTTCAACTTGTCATTTACACCTGGTCTAAGAAAGTTCCATCTGTCTGACAGCTGGACAGCAAGACCAGTCAGGCCTCCATGGTCATCTCCCAAAAATACCCCAGCAGCATTTGCCCCAGCTGATGAGTCAAGAGTGAACCTGAAAGCAAGGGCAAGTCTTACTGCTATCCACTTACCTCTCACCAATCTTATGTTATTCACTGCTCCCACACATTCAGAGAACAAATATCTATAATGCATCCCAGGCATAAATCAACATTAGCTCTATCATGCTAGAAACTATAAAGGGAATGGAAAAAAAAATTTTTTTTTTTTATTTCAAGCATCAACATTTGATATTCATCACCTTCAACAAGCAGAAGTCATCAGAGAGTCTTTCTGAACCCTGAAAATCGTGGTGAAATTTAGCATCCCTCCACAGAGACTGGCACCAACGGATCAGTGGGAGAGCAGCGATGACAAAAGACACACAAAAAAGCAGGCTGCCTCACTGGGCCCCGCCCCAGCCCCAAGGCTGAGAAGAGAAGGGAGGCTATTCAAAGCCAACTGTCATTGGGTGGCAATGCCACGGGCTTCCCAGGGCTCGTTTTCCTTCCCCCAAAAGCTGTTTATAAAGAAGTGAGGAGGGAGGGAAGGGAAGAAAGGGGAGCACAGCATATACTGGTGCCTGTCTACACGTACCATTTTAAAATTGGGGTATCGCTTTACAACGTTGTATTGTTTCTACTGTCCAGAGAAGCGAATCAGCCGTATGTATGCCTACGTCCCCTCCCTCTCGTATCTCCCTTCCCTGCCCCATCCCACCCATCTAGGTCATCACGGAGCACCAAGCTACGCTCCCTGCACTGTACTCCAGGTCCCCACTGGCTAGCTATTATATGCATGGCAGCTATATATGTCAATTCCCCAATTCATCCCACCCCCCTTTCCCTTCTGCCATGTCCACACATCTGTTCTCTATGTTTGCATCTCTAGTTCTACCCTGCAACTAGGTTCATCTGTACCATTTTTCTAGATTCCACATACATGCATTAATATACAATATTTATTTTTCTCTTTCTGACTTACTTCACTCCTTATGACAGACTCTAGGTCCATCCATGTCTCTACAAATGACCCAATTTCATTCTTTTTATGGCTAAGTAATATTCCATTGTGTGTGTGTATATACATACAAACATATATATACAAATACACACACACACACACAATGCACACACCACATCTTCTTTATCTGTTCCTCTGCTGATGGACATTTAGGCTGCTTCCATGTCCTGGCTATTGTAAACTGTGCCGCAACAAACACTGGGGTGTACTGCACGTGCCTCTCTGAATTATGGTCTTCTCGGGGTCTGTGCCCAGGAGTGGGACCCGGTGTGCCGCCACCCAGAACAGCGCAGCCCAGTGAGTGACAACCACCACCAGCCACACAAGCGCTAACAGCGTCAGGTGCTCACCTCCACCACTGCTGTGAGCGGGATCTGCATTAGCCCATGTATCCAGTATGGATTTTCAGTATCCAGACAAATCTCTGCGTTTGATCATGCCCGTTTGCCAGGAGGAACACTAAGGTTCAGAGAGATTAAGGAACCTGCCCCAAACCACACTACCCAGAGAGGGCTTGGCAGGATGTGAAGTCAGGCAGTCTGACCCCATGGCCTGCGGACCTGACATCTGCTTCAATTCAAGGATCAGAGTAACTCCCTGCTGGAGAGGTCCCCTTGGAGCCCTCCCCCACCCTTCCAAGTTCTTAATAAAATTCACATGCTTTTGTTGGTGGGAAAAAGTCACCAGACCTATGGACAAGGGGGAGTTAAGGCCACACTTGTGGACTTAGAACTCGGGAGTTGTTTTCTCAGTTTTGTGGGCTCAGAGTCAGAGGTATAGCATTAACTTTAATATAAATTTTTTTGGAGGTGATTCACGCAGAATTCCTGCCAAGAACTTTAATAATTAGACTGAATTAGACCAAACTCTGTCTGTACATGCCTCACAACATCTGCTGATTTAACAGTTAAGCTGTAAGCCCCGCTGAGCCCGGGAAGGGCTGGCCTCGAGGGCTGCCAACGGGGACAGTTAGTGGAGAAAGACACCTGTGAGCCCCGGATTTCGGCCTTCCATCTGGTGAACAACTGATTCTGCTTCCCTAACCTCCCATCACCACCAGGGACCAGAGGACGGGATGAAACCAATCAGGAAATGCTCATAAAAGAAAACCCTTCCCCATGGTCCTTTCTACTGCAAGCTGAGAGCTATAAAGTGATCCTTTCTAATGTGGTGATTTTCAGCCTTTTCCCTGCTCTGGTTCAGTGTATTCCCATCAGCCACAGAGACTCATCCACAGGGCGGATTTCTTTAAGGGGAGGGGGAGGTAGGGGTAGAATCCAAGTCTTTACTCCCCACCAGTCAAGAATCAGACTCTTAAAGGGTGGGGACCACAAAATTTGGCAGAGCCCTGGAGAATCTGTTTCCCATCCTCCTTCCCCCTCTCTCCTGGTCACACACAAACGCATACATACACATGTGTGTGTGTTCACACACAAACTCACACTCTCACACTCGAGGCACCGTGGGTCTAATAGACAGCTCCCAAAGAAGGACAGTGCCAATCAATCAGCCCTCCCTGGAAGGTGGTGCCATTAAAATCGTATAAATTACATTAAAATTACAAAATAAATTATATGCTTCTTTTTAAAATAATAAAAAAAAAATTTTAAGCATATAATTCTTTTGAAGAAAGAAGCACATGACTCGTGCAATATGTGGGGTTCTTAGCTCACTACTCCGTGTCCCTGCTGTGGAAGTGCAGAGTCTTAACCACTGGACCACCAGGGAAGTTCCATAATGTACAAGCTTCTTAAAGCAGTCTTCAGAACACATCAACCCACCCCCACCCAAAATAATGGAGGGTGTGATTATATGCCAGAAGGAGAATAAAACATAAAGGCATATTATCTGTATAAGACACAAATTATGCTCTTAAAACACCACAGAAAATGGTTCTAGCCATTGCTGCTCTATAATATGTTTAAAAACACGAATGGACTTTTTGGCCAACCCAATATAATGTGAGCCACTTATATAATTTTAAATTTCCTGATAGTCGCATTAAAAAGGTTAAAAAGAGGGACTTTTGTGGTGGTCCAGTAGTTAAGAGTCAGCTGTGCAACACAGAGGATGAGGGTTTGATCCCTGGTCAGGGAGCTGGGACCCCACGGGCCGTAGAGCAACTAGGTTCTTGCACCACAACTACTGAGCCTGCACACTCTGGTCCCACATGCCACAATGAAGACCCAATGCAGCGGAATAAGTCGGTAAAAAACAGGTCAAAAAGAGGTGAAATTAATGGTAGGTAATACATGTTAATTAATGGTAATACATGTTAAGGCATTTCAGGACACTGAAAGATGAACTACCCAGGTTGGTAGGTGCCCAATATGCTACTGGAGATCAGTGGAGAAATAACTCTAGAAAGAATAAAGAGACGGAGCCAAAGCAAAACCACCACCCAGTTGTGGATGTGATGGGTGATGGAAGTAAAGTCTGATGCTGTAAAGAGCAATATTGCAGAGGAACCTGGAATGTTAGGTCCATGAATCAAGGCAAATTGGGAGTGGTCAAACAGGAGACGGTAAGAATGAACATCGACATTCTAGGAATCAGTGAACTAAGATGGAATGGAATGGGTGAATTTAACTCAGATGACCATTATACCTACTACTGTGGGCACGAATCCCTTAGAAGAAATGGAGTAGCCATCATAGTCAACAAAAGAGTCTGAAATGCAGTACTTGGATGCAATTTCAAAAACAACAGAATGATCTCTGTTCGTTTCCAAGGCAAACCATTCAACATCACGGTAATCCAAGTCTATGCCCTGACCAGTAATGCTGAAAAAGCTTAAGTTGAACAGTCCTATGAAGACTTACAAGACCTGCTGCTGCTGCTGCTGCTGCTGCTGCTGCTGCTAAGTCGCTTCAGTCGTGTCCGACTCTGTGCGACCCCATTGACGGCAGCCCACTAGGCTCCTCTGTCCCTGGGATTCTCCAGGCAAGAATACTGGAGTGGGTTGCCATTTCCTTCTCCAATGCATGAAAGTGAAAAGTGAAAGTGAAGTCACTCAGTCGTGCCCGACTCTTAGCGACCCCATGGACTGGAGCCTACCAGGCTCCTCCGTCCATGGGATTTTCCAGGCAAGAGTACTGGAGTGGGGTGCCATTGCCTTCTCCGTACAAGACCTTCTAGAATACCCAAAAAAGATATCCTTTTCATTATAGGGACTGGAATGCAAAAGTAGGAAGTCAAGAAACACCTAGAGTAACAGGCAATTTGGCCTTGGAGTACAGAATGAAGGAGGGCAAAGGTTAATAGAGTTCTGCGAAGAGAACCCACTGGTCATAGCAAACACCCTCTTCCAACAACACAAGAGAAGACTCTACACATGGACATCACCAGATGGTCAACACCAAAATCAGAATGATTGCATTCTTTGCAGCCAAAGATGGAGAAGCTCTACACAGTCAGCAAAAACAAGATTAGGAGCTGACTATGTGAATCGTGAACTTCCAGATGTTCAAGCTGGTTTTAGAAAAGGCAGAGGAACGAGAGATCAAATTGCCAACATCTGCTGGATCATGGAAAAAGCAAGAGAGTTCCAGAAAAACATCTATTTCTGCTTTACTGACTATGCCAAAGCCTTTGCTCTGTGGGTCACAATAAACTGTGGAAAATTCTGAAAGAGATGGAAATACCAGACTACCTGATCTGCCTCTTGAGAAATCTGTATGCAGGTCAGGAAGCAACAGTTAGAACTGGACATGGAACAACAGACTGGTTCCAAATAGGAAAAGGAGTTCGTCAAGGCTGTATATTGTCACCCTGCTTATTTAACTTATATGCAGAGTACATCATGAGAAACGCTGGACTGGAAGAAACACAAGCTGGAATCAAGATTGCTGGGAGAAATATTAATAACCTCAGATATGCAGATGACACCACCCTTATGGCAGAAAATGAAGAAGAACTAAAGAACCTCTTGATGAAAGTGAAAGTGGAGAGTGAAAAACTTGGCTTAAAGCTCAACATTCAGAAAACGAAGATCATGGCATCCAGTCCCATCACTTCATGGGAAATAGATGGGGAAACAGTGGAAACAGCGTCAGACTTTATTTTTCTGGGCTCCAAAATCACTACAGATGATGACTGCAGCCATGAAATTAAAAGATGCTTACTCCTTGGAAGGAAAGTTATGACCAACCTAGATAGCATATTGAAAAGCAGAGACATTACTTTGCCAACAAAGGTTCATCTAGTCAAGGCTATGGTTTTTCCAGTGGTCATGTGAGAGTTGGACTGTGAAGAAGGCTTAGCGCCAAAGAATTGATGCTTTTTAACTGTGGTGTTGGAGAAGACTCTTGAGAGTCCCTTGGACTGCAAGGAGATCCAACCAGTCCATTCTGAAGGAGATCAGCCCTGGGATTTCTTTGGAAGGAATGATGCTGAAGCTGAAACTCTAGTACTTTGGCCACCTCGTGCAAAGAGTTGACTCATTGGAAAAGATTCTGATGCTGGGAGGGATTGGGGGAAAGAAGAGAAGGGGACGACAGAGGATGAGATGGCTGGATGGCATCACTGACTCAATGGACGTGAGTCTGAGTGAACTCCGGGAGTTGGTGATGGACAGGCGTGCTACGATTCATGGGGTTGCAAAGAGTCGGATGCAACTGAGCGACTGATCTGATCTGTGGCTCGGATCATGAACTCCTTATTGCCAAATTCAGACATAAATTGAAGAAAGTGGAGTAAACCACTAGACCATTTAGGTATGACCTAAATCAAATCCCTTATGACTATACAGTGAAAGTGACAAATAGATTTAAGGGACTAGATCTGATAGATAGAGTGCCTGATGAACTATGGATGGAGGTTCCTGACACTGTACAGAAGATAGGAATCAAGACCATCCCCAAGACAAAGAAATGCAAAAAAGCAAAATGGCTGTCTGAGGAGGCCTTACAAATAGCTGTGAAAAGAAGGAAAGTGAAAAGCAAAGGAGAAAAGGAAAGATATACCCATTTGAATGCAGAGTTCCAAAGAATAGCAAGGAGAGATAAGAAAGCCTTCCTCAGCGATCAATGCAAAGAAATAGAGGAAAACAATAGAATGGGAAAGACTAGAGATCTCTTCAAGAAAATTAGAGATACCAAGGGAACATTTCATGCAAAGATGGGCTCAATAAAGGACAGAAATGGTAGGGACCTAACAGAAGCAGAAGATATTAAGAAGAGGTGGCAAGAATACACAGAACTGTACAAAAAAGATCTTCACCACCCAGATAATCACGATGGTGTCATCACTCACTTAGAGCCAGACATCCTGGAATGTGAAGTCAAGTGGGCCTTAGGAAGCATCACTACAAACAAAGCTAGTGGAGGTGCTGGAATTCCAGTTGAGCTATTTCAAATCCTGAAAGATGATGCTGTGAAAGTGCTGCACTCAATATGCCAGCAAATTTGGAAAACTCAGCAGTGGCCACAGGACTGGAAAAGGTCAGTCTTCATTCCAATCCCAAAGAAAGGCAATGCCAAAGAATGCTCAAACTATCGCACAATAGCATTCATCTCACACACTAGTAAAGTAATGCTCAAAATTCTCCAAGCCAGGCTTCAGCAATATGTGAACTGTGAACTTCCAGATGTTCAAGCTGGTTTTAGAAAAAGCAGAGGAACCGGAGATCAAATTGCCAACATCCTCTGGATCATGGAAAAAGCAAGAGAGTTCCAGAAAAACATCTATTTCTGCTTTACTGACTATGCCAAAGCCTTTGACTGTGTGGATCACAATAAACTGTGGACAATTCTGAAAGAGATGGGAATACCAGACCACCTGACCTGCCTCTTGAGAAATCTGTATGCAGGTCAGGAAGCAACAATTAGAACTGGACATGGGACAACAGACTGGTTCCAAATAGGAAAAGGAGTACGTCAAGGCTGTATATTGTCACCCTGCTTATTTAACTTATATGCAGAGGACATCATGAGAAACCCTAGGCTGGAGGAAGCACAAGCTGGAATCAAGATTGCCGGGAGAAATATCAATAACCTCAGATATGCAGATGACACTACCCTTATGGCAGAAAGTGAAGAAGAACTAGAGAGCCTCTTGATGAAAGTGAAAGAGGAGAGTGAAAAAGTTAGCTTAAAGCTCAATATTCAGAAAACTAAGATCATGGCATCCAGTCCCATCACTTCATGGGAAATAAATGGGGAAACAGTGGCTGACTTTATTTTTCTGGACTCCAAAATCACTGCAGATGGTGACTGCAGCCATGAAATTAAAAGACGCTTACTCCTGGGAAGGAAAGTTATGACCAACCTAGACAGCATATTCAAAAGCAGAGACATTACTTTGCCAACAAAGGTCCATCAAGTAAGGCTATGGTTTTTCCAGTGGTCATGTATGGATATAAGAGTTGGACTATAAAGAAAGCTGAGCACTGAAGAATTGATCCTTTTGAACTGTAGTGTTGGAGAAGACTCTTGAGAGTCCCTTGGACTGCAAGGAGATCCAACCAGTGCATCCTAAAGGAGATCAGTCCTGGGTGTTCACTGGAAGGACTGATGTTAAAGCTGAAACTCCAATACTTTGGCCACCTGATGTGAAGAGCTGACTCATTTGAAAAGGCCCTGATGCTGGGAAAGATTGAGGGCAGGAGAAGGGGACGACAGAGGATGAGACGGTTGGATGGCATCACCGACTCGATGGACATGGGTTTGGGTGGACTCCGGGAGTTGGTGATGGACAGGAAGGCCTGGCATGCTACAATTCACGTGGTCGCAAAAAGCTGGACATGACTGAGCGACTGAACTGAACTGAATGACTGGCATGTAGGTAATGAATGTTTTTAAAAGATTTCTCAAAAAAAAAAAAACAAAAAACGCTAGCTTTGTGCTTGCCTATTAATACTAAATGGCTCTGGACAAGCAATTTCAATCTTCTTGAAACTGAAAACCATCTGAAATTGATGAGCTCCAGTTTCACCAACTGTAAATGGAGATGAAAAAATGCCAATCTGATTCCCCTTACCAGGGCTGTTGTAAGGATCCTATGCTATATGCATACGAAAGTGTTGTATACAGTGCTGTGCAAACGCTAATAATCATTATTACAGCTCCTGTAAGAGAACAGCTCATCCATGGACATCAATAGCAGTTGTTTTCAATCTGTAAATATTTTGCCCATAGCTGTCTTTCCTTCCCAGAGGCTTCAGAACAGTAAGAAATGCACATTTCTGTTACCCTCTAAGAAGCTATAAACCTACTTTACAAGAAAAATCCCATCGGAATTTCCAAGTGATATTTAAGTTGTTTTGTGGAAGAGATATTTTGTTAAAATGAAAACCCTGCCTTAAAAACAGGAAGACATCCCTAGTCAGCAAATTCTAGAGGGAACAAACTAGCCCTGGCTCCAGGAAAATTATCCAATTCAAAAGACGCCTTCTGAGCTAGTGAACAAAGATGGACAACACCACCCCAATTCACCCACCCACCCCATTTTGTTTCTTTTCCTCCAGCCTTCTAACTTTTTAAAAGAGTTCTTCCAAATGATCTATGAATTTGGGTGGTTAGAAACAATTGCTATTTTAAGACTGAGAAGAGAGCTGATGTTTAAATATTTCTTGATGGTTGGACAAAAGACCTTCTAGAACCCCTCCCAACTGTTATGATAATGAAGACAATAACACCAGTCTTGAGGAATGATCAAGTGAATAAGTGAGTGAGTACAAGTCGCTCAGTCGTGTCTGACTCTTTGAGACCCCATAGTCTATACAGCCCATGGAATTCTCCAGGCCAGAATACTGGAGTGGATACCCTTTTCCTTCTCCAGGGGATCTTCCCAACCCAGGGATCAAACCCAGGTCTCCCGCGTTGCAGGCTGCTTCTTTACCAGCTGAGCCACAAGGGAAGCCTGTAATTATTTTATGAAGGGTGACTTATACAAAGAGAAATGAGAGAAAGGTTTCGTGTTAGAGAATTCACTGCAAGCAGAGAACAAATCCTTGCTTTCCTAAAGGCCATCTGAGGTACGCTTTCCCTGAAAACACCAGACCCCTCACCTGGAGACAGTCATAAAGACCATTACTAACAGCATCCTCACAGTACAGCTCAGACATACTTACAGCTTCTGAGGTTTCTAAAATCCAAATTTTTTATAAAATCAGCCTTTCCCAAAGTGTGCTCGGCATGATGTTTCCAGGCATTTCATGTTTGGGGGTTGGGTGGGTAGATAAGCAGGAGTACCATGGCCAAATGAGTTTTTGGGAAATCCTGGATCCACATGAAGTTCAGCAAGTTCTTCTACTGCTCAGAGTCTTTAACATGACAGTGTCCTGTGGGAGACGGAAATCCCACAATGATGCACCTTTTTCCGGATATCAGATCTGGAGTGTCCTCAAGGGGATGTGATCACATCTTCAGACACTTCCACTTTCATAAATAGTTTCAGAATATACTGGGTGGCAGAAAAAAATGAAAAATAGGTTCTCTCCTACCCGATTCAGAAATCAGCTGAATCTGTTTTGTTGTATTCACATTTGTAGAAGTAACTGCACATCAAAGCTGACCCTCAACGGTGCCAGACTCAGTACCCACTGCTGTGACAGCAGTAGCCTTACCCACCTACCTGCAATTTCTCTGTTCTACCTCCCAGGCTACCCCCAGGCCGCCCCCAGTATAAACACTGCAGCCCCAAATCAAAGGCATTCCAGCTTTTGCATCTATAGGTGCGGACAGAAAAGGTGTAAACATTATGACATAAAAGATGTGAAGATCTGAGAACAAGATACAATCAAAATAACTTTTACTGTCTTAATCTCCTGTTCCACAGAGCTGGCTTAGAATAGGAACAACAAAGAAAGAGCCATTTCAGTTCTGACCCCTGACTTTTCTCTTCTAGATTCAACTGGGCTGTTTCAAAAACCCATATTCTACTTCTTTGGACTGAAGCCGTCATGGTTAAATCTGAAAACTGAACGGCAGTGGTTCCCAAACATGGGCCAAGGGCCCCTCGAGGAGGGTCTCAGGGTCATTTCAAAGGTTTTCCAACCACCTGAGCACCAAAAATTGTCAGCAGATCAAAAAGTCAAAAGTATCACTTCTATTATGTGAGGAAATCTATGAAATCTTTTGATGTTAAAAAGAGATCCTTGTTTTAAAAAAAAACTGGAAACCAAAACTAGCGCTTTTAATAAATACACCCCTTGCTAGTAATCTGTCCTAATTAGCAAGAGAATAATATAACTCAATATACTTTTAAGTTACAGATTAATGAGATGATTTTAAAAATTCTTTGATCTTTGTTTCTCAGTCATAATCTCATAAGACATGGCAAAATTTGACACAACAAACGCTTCTAAACCCAAACATTAGCCAACCATCCTTCTTGAAAGTCTATAATTTTCTGTTTTTCGGCAAGGAAAAGATTTTGTGTTTACTTTTTGTGTGTGGATTTTGTGTTTACTTTTCAGTGACACCAAACAGAAGAAGCTTTAGAATAAAGCCTCAATATAACATTTTGACAGACCTACACTAATTAGAAAAATAAAGCCACAGAAACCATGCTGACCTCCGATGATTCACAAAAACAGCATTTCTTTATTTCTGGGAAGTTTCTCAAAGGATGAAAAATGGAGGCTTTATACACTTGTGTTCCAAAGGAAAGGAAAGTTAAAGCACCACTGTGAGTGATGCTTATAAACTAGACTAATGAGAAACAGCGTACGATAGATAACATATCTTAAGAAATGTTAGCAAGTTAAGGTCTCCTTTAATATCTATTTCTATCCCCTATGGACATTATAAAAGGATCATCATGAAATACTCCTATCATATTTGCCAGGAGAAAAATCTTAAAAGTCATTTCACCTGTTCACAGTGAAGATTTCGTGAAGACCTACAAAAGCAATCATTTTTCTACTAAAAGTTTTATCCACTTCTTGGCTGGAGCAACATGTCACATCTTCTAAATCAATCTATGGCTTAACTTCTAATCTTATAACTGGCACAGAGAGATGATAAAATGTCTTCCAAATACTGCGGGAATTTTTTTAAAGCTCCCAGTGCATAATGGTGTGTGTGTGTGTGTTTTAAAAAGAATTTATCATCAGTTCCAAGTTGGAGTTCAGTTGCAACATATACTCAGAACTGATGACTTTAAAAAAAAAAAAAAAAAAAAAAAAACCTTTCTCTATACAGTATTATTGCTTTGATGAATTAATGCCAACAAATGTGGTCAGTATTGTTTCCAGATTCTTCAAGTCATTGTACTCCTTGCATGGTCAACCCAATCCCACGTCTGTCCTTGATTACTTAATTTTCAGTCATTTGCAAACTCAAAAGTGAAAATGTAGAGGCATTTGAGCCACTTTATTCAGCAGTAGAACAAGAATTGTGGGCACAGTTCATAGACTTTCTCACATAGGTCTTCTCAACACAAAATATGCTAGAGAAAGAACTCCCTCCCTCCATGCAAAAGCCTTTGTTTGGGAGGCCAGTTTCCTAGATTTGAGAGAATATAGGAAAGTCTTTCCTTCTTGTTACAGCTTATCTTTTTTTAGCTTTTTTTTTTTTTTTTAAGTATCCTTTGCTGATTAACTCCATTCTGTCTATTCTCTCAAAGGACTCCAAGTTCCCACAATACATATGTATTCAATTTTATTACTTTGTGCTTGATATATTGCTTTGTAAGTGTTCAAGGCATTTTTTGGTGAACACTATGTTTCTGTCCCCCAAACTGTACTCTAAGCTTCTTAACAATAAAAACCATGCCCTGCCTCCAACTTGGGTTTTTTTTTTTTTCTTTACTATGACTGCATTAAACCTATAAATTTATTCTGATTAAATGACATCTTTACAATATTTCATATTTCCAGCTAGTCTGTTTCTCCATTAATGCAAGTTTTTTTTCCTTTAATGTCTAACCAAAGTTTTGTCATTTTCTCTATAAAAACAAAACACACACATGGTAAAAAAAAAAAAAAAAAAAGCCTTCCAGTGAGTCTCTCGCCCCCCAGATTCCAGTCTCATTCTGAGAGGTAACCCCTTCTCATGTAACTTCCAGAAGATGTTCAGGCATATGTATATTTAAATAAGCATAAATATCATCTTTCCCCCACTCCCTTGTTTTTAGAAACTGGGCCTGTTATCAATATACTACCTCTCAGCTGGCAAAGAAAAATCATTCAAAAGGATCGGAACTGGGACTTGCCTGGTGGTCCAGTGGTGAAGAATCTGCCTGCCAATGCAGGGGACACGGACTGGATCCCTGGTGCAGGAAGATCTCACATGCCATGGGCAACTAAGCCCATGGCCACAACTACTGAGCACGCATTCCAGAGAAGTGACTACCGAACCCCGCACACTCTAGAGCCTGTGCTCCACAAGCGAAGCCATGGCAACGAGAGTCCTGCATTTGGCAACTAGAGAGTAGCCCCAACTCGTCACAACTAGAGAAAGCCCACACACACCAAAGCGCCGGTACGTGACAACGAAGGCCCAGTGCGGCCAAAAATAAATAAAAGGATCAGAACCATTTTCATAGATCAGTCAAGAAGAGTAAATTTGGAGTCAAGAGTCAAGAAACTGACACTGGGCACAGAAGCTAACCATAAAGCACATTCTATGCAGCACCAACTACAAATCTTTTCAATGACTGAACAGTCAGTATTCTGCTGTGGAGATGAAACATCATGATTTACTTAGTCTTTTACTCACAGGCATTTACACTGTTTCACATTGGAGCTAATATTGCTATGATGAAGACATCTTTGTTTCAGTTCAGTTGCTCAGTCATGTTTCACTCTTTGCCACCCCATGGACTGCAGCACGCCAGGCTTCCCTGTCCATCACCAACTCCCAGACCTTGCTCAAACTCATGTTCATCGAGTCGGTGATGCCATCCAACCATCTTATCTTTGTTTATCTTTGTAAATTCTATTGGATAAATTCCTAGAAACTGAATCAGGAGGTCAGAGGTTTCATATGTTTTGAGTGACACTGCCAAAGAAATGGCATCAGTTTACATGTGTCAGTGCCTGCTTCTCCACGCCTTTCCAACACCATAATGCTAAGTCACTTCAGTCGTGTCCGACTCTGTGTGACCCCATATACAGCAGCCCACCAGGCTCCGCCGTCCCTGGGATTCTCCCGGCAAGAACACTGGAGTGGGTTGCCCTTCCTTCTCCAGTGCATGAAAGTGAAAAGCGAAAGTGAAGTCGCTCAGTCATGTCCAACTCTTAGCGACCCCATGGACTGCAGCCTACCAGGCTCCTCTGTCCATGGATTTTCCAGGCAAGAGTACTGGAGTGGGGTGCCATTGCCTTCTCCGTCCAACACCATAAGTTATCAAATTTTCTTTTTGCCAACCAACTAGTGATGTACCGCATTTTACCAATTGCATTTCTGTCATAAGTGGAACTGAACATTTTTTCATGTTTATAAACATGTTTATATTTCTTTCTCTGTTTAAAGTGAGTGAAGTGAAGTCATTCAGTCATGTCCAACTCTTTGCAACCCCATGGACGATAGCCTACCAGGCTCCTCTGTCCATGGGATTTTTCAGGCAAGAATACTGGAGTGGGTTGCCATTTCCTTCTCTGTTTAAACTGAAGTCAAATTGATTTTAAGAGCTCATTATGCATGAAGCGGGGCGGGAAATGGCCCTTTCCTCAGTTGTCTGTGTTGGAAATATCCTTTTCCAGTCTATGGCTTGTCATTTAGATCTCGTTTCTGGTATTTTGAACCACACAGAAGTTTTATATGATATTCATCTCTTTTATATTCACCAATAATATTTAGCTTAACTTTCTGAACACAAGTATATGTTAACTTCCTTCCATAAGAAGTGAAGTCAGAGTAGAAAAATTAACAGTCACCAAAAATCCTTTCCTTGAATTTGGGAGAATTTGGAGGCGCAAATAGCTGGTAACCAAACCATGCCAGCACCCAGTGACGTAATTCATGGGAAGAGCATCTGCAGATCCCTGGAAAGGCACATTTTCTTCTTTTGTTTGCAAAGTCCTTATGCTTGTCAGTTTCCCAGAGTCCAGCCACCCTCTTTGCCTCCAGTAAAAGATGTCTCAGCTTTGCCGCTTCAGAACAGAAGTGATTACAGATGAAGATTTTGACCCCTGCCTAGTCACAGCAGAGACTCTTCCACACGACACCCAGTTCAATGGGCAAAGAAAGGAGATTTGGTCAATTTCCCAGAGAGACTATGGCCCTATACAAGACCAGGAAAAAATGACAATGAGGCAGGTTCTTCAACTACCTACAAAGTCCCCAGGCAATGAAGAGAGGACAGATGTGCTCAGAAAACTATTTCTCTCCTGGCACCTTCCTCTTATCCTGTCCAGTAAAATGAAGCAGAAAAAAAAATAAAAACGGTTCTTCTTTTCACCTACACTACCTTAAACTCACTTACATTATGGCAAGAACACTAATAAGAATGGTGTGCCCTCCCAAATTCAGGGAAGGTTTTAACATCATTCTATTTGTTCTTGCCATTTGAACATGATGGTACCACATTAATGTCTATACAAGTGCGATAGTTCAAAAATAATGATTGAGACTTCCCTGGTGGTCCAGTGGCTAGGACTCCGGGCTCCCAATACAGGGGAGAATAAATAAGTGGGATTATGATCAGAAACTTCAGAATATATAAAGGTAAAATTCTGGATGACCTCTAGGAACTGTTTCTAAGAAGGGTAAAGTGAAAACAGATTAATACATAGTATAATGCTACCAGTTTTGGTGCAGGAACAAAGAAAGCACCCAACCAACAAGAGTATGGCGGGGCTGGGAACTTGGCATGGTGGCAGGCCCAACAAAGCCAGGGTGACAGCTCTCAGAGACCAGGACATACCACACTGAAATGGGCAGCCACGCACAGCGGGCAGAGCTGGAACTTTCAGTGTTTCTCCTCTAGGTCTTTTCCCCTCCCTAGAGTTTTGGTCTCCAAGCAATCAGTTCTGTGCGTTTGTTTCTAGGCTCAGTTTTAAACCACACTGGGGAAAAGGCACTTCTTGAAAGGCAAAGATTGGGAGAAAAATACTGAAGCTCTTAAGAGCTCCTGTCTAGCTGCCAAAGCATTGTTTTAGCCAAATGAAAAGGGAGAAACAGAATGATGATTTTATTTGAATTGCTTCCAAGGAAAAGTAACCTCCAGCAAAACACTGGGCCCACTTTGCTGGAAATCCTGGCATGCCGACAACAGAGATGGAAGCAGAAAATTGCATATTCCAGAAAGCACGGTTATCAAATAGGAAAAACCACACGGAGTGACGAGCTTTCAGGTTCCTATGGCTCAGGATCCCTTTTATTCTATTTCTTCCTGCTGTAAACAAAGTTATTTTTAATATAATTTTCCTTGGAAGGGGGCTTTTAAAATGCTTAAAGATCAAATCTCTTGCTTTAAGTAACATTAATATATTAAATTCCAAACCTACTAAGCTAAATAAGCAGAGTAAAAATCTGCATAAACATATCCCAAAACTTTAACATTACAATTTAAGAACATAGTTAAATGATGGTACCTCCTGGTAGTAAAAATACATCCCAGCTAGATTAGCTACTGTAAATACCCAAGGAATCAAAATTCTTAAGTTTTCAGGGATTCCAGGGATCCCTGTGGCCCAGAAGTGAATGTTATAGGGGAAGGAAAAGAAGAAAAGATGGGAGAGTGATCTTGGAGTTCTAAAATTATGGCAAAGTACTGAGAGTTTTAATATTACGCACCCTTGTAAGTTACAGCAGCCAAAGGGCCTCTAGGTCAATCACCACCTTAACTTCTTCCTTTCTTTTTTTTTTTTTTTGGTGTTTCACTGTACTTCTTTTTCCTCCAACTTCATTGAGGAACAACTGACAAATTAAAGTTTTATATATTAAAGTATACAATGTAGTGATTTTCTATACATATATATTATGACCTGTACCATAATTAAACTAATTAACATATCTATGACCCTACACATGTGGTGAGAACATTTAAACATCTACTCTTTTACCAAATTTTAAGCAAGCAGTACACTAGTATTAACTATAGTCACCAGGCTTTACATTAGATCTCCTCCTTAGAAATTTTCTAAGGCAGGCAGTTATCAGAAGGCAGATATTTTCCACAGGTCTTCATCTTCATTCATTACTCACATTTATCAGACACTCTGTATCCTGTTCCACGACACATGTTGAAGATACAAATCAAATAGATTTGCCTCCAGTGAGATGGCTTGTTCTTCTGTGAACAAAAGAATGAAGTGCTCTGGGTCTGGGACTCTCTCACTCACGAAACACAAGCCAAGTCCCAGGTGCCCCCTTGTCGCTTGTGCACCTGTCCCAGATCCTCCTTGCTCCTCGTCAACCTGCTCCCAGTCCTCTGGTCATGCTGCCACCTCCTTCCTGACCCTTGTCTTCGTGCCCCATTTTTAAATTTCTCACCTACTCCTTGAACTTATTAGCATCAGTACCTCTGCATGCCTTGGCTTGTCACCTCAGGAACATGGCTCAGACCCACTTCACCATCTCAGCCCAATTCTGGCTACCCACGCCCTGCGGACACTCCTGTCTGGTTCAACTCCTGGAGGTAAATCTCTGCGTCCAGCTCAACAGGACACAGGTACAAAGTACACCATGGGAGCAATGGGAGGGAGCAGCTCTTTCTAACAAAGCTTTGCTGAGATGATGGCAAAATGGAGTTTCAGAGGATGAGCAGGATGGGAAAGGGAGGAGAGAACATCCCAAACAAAGCAGAGAGCTCATTAGTGAAAAAAATAATGTGTTTTGTAATCAATTTTGTGGACAGAACCCCTAATGGATAACAATAAATTGTTTACTGAGCTCCTACATTATGTAAGGCACATGGCCCAGGACAGACCACAAAACAGAGACTCATTAAGTATATGAACTAAGTGAAACACCAAAACTACCTATAACGTTATCTGACTAGAAGTACCCCAAACTAAAACAACCCAGAAAATTCAGTATCACCTCTCCCAAGACAACAGAGCCTTTCCTTCTGTAATCAATCACACAATGACAAATGAGTCTGTGAGAGGCCCAGTCCTCTGTGCCAGAGACAGAGCCACAGACCCCTGGGCCCAAAGAGATCTGGTCTTGATTAAGGTTATTTTCCTTTGAAACATTCAGATTGGAGGCAAAAAGAAGGAGGATCGAAAAGGAAACTGGAGGAGCCCAAGATGTATCAGCGAGTTTCATCACAGCATCTTATTTCCTTTGTGAACTCGACTCAGGGAGCTCATAACTCCAATATTTGTTTGGCTACTGAGTCCATAATTCACTTCAGTTCTGAAGACCTATGGTCTCAGTTTCTTGACTTTAAAAGGGTCTGGTGGAACTCTTGGTGAATTTAAGATTTAGATAATACAATAAATTAAATCAAGTTTCTGGAGTAATTATTTCAATCAAACAGGCTTTGTTACAAAGTTCTTTCAATGTAGTGTGATAATTCCTCAATCCCACAATGCTGTTAAATGTGAGTATTGTTATAACAACAATGAAAAACCTCTATAATCTCAGCACGACTGAAGTTAAATTACTACAGCCAGCTTTCTGAAGAATGAGTCAAATTCTTTTTCATGAAAGTGAAAGCGTTAGTTGCCCAGTCGTATCCGATTCTTTGTGACCCCATGGACTGTAACCTGCCAGTTTCCCCTGTTCATGGAATTTTCCAGGCAAGAATATTGGAGTATTCCCTTCTCCAAGGGATTTTCTCGACCCAGGGATCAAAGCCAGGTCTCCTGCATTGCAGACAGATTCTTCACTATCTAAGCCACCAGGGAAGCCCCATTTTTTCCCCACACACCTACTCTTATTGCAGGTTACAGAATCTCTATCCTCCAGCTCTCAATTGTTGAAAGCCCTGCTTTCATCTCACTTGGTCCTTAGATGGGAGAGAGAACAGCATGAAGCAACATTTATCTGGTAGTGCATACCTCTGAAGGCAAGAAACAGTTGGGAAAATAATGTTGGACAGAATTCAGAAAATCCAACTAGATGTAAAGTGGTCCTCAGGAAACACCTGGGAATACCCGCCACTCACTCTTAGCAGACCACAGTGATCTCTGAGCTCATCTGTCTATACCTGCCTCTGCCCACCCTACAAACTGACATTCACTCATCTCCAGGCTTCAACACACATGGGCATCCTAACTCTCCATCACCCATCAAGACTGCCCACCCAGTCCCATAACATCCTCCATGCTAGGGACATTTACTTACATTCATTTAGGATGACAACATCCTGAATCTTTAACACCCCCCAATACTCCCAAATCCAAAGCTGCGAACTCAGAAATCCTGCTTCCCATTCCTTCATCTCACCAGTGAGCTACCTCTTTGGCCTTGGACAATCTGACATCTTATGATTGTTCAGATTCAGCCCAATGAGCCAACATGCCCACACGACTACCCTCTCAGCCAGGGATACCTGAGGACACCTAGGCCTCACTGGAGTTTGAATTCACAACTCAGCAGAGCACCTGCACAAATCCCTTGGCCTTGATGCAAGTCAGGCCTGCCTGGGCTTGGCATTGTCTCTTATGCCAATTCTTCCAACATTCCCAGTTCCAGGGTCCAGGTCCCCACCCCGCAACATCTGCCCCCAAGTGACCAGCTCTCACCAGCTCCCTCCAGAGCTGCCGTGCTCTCTCAGGTTCTCCACCCTTACCCAGACTGATGTACTGGCTAGCCTATTCCCCAGGGGTCAGTCTCATCAATTACATTTCCATTGGTAGCATCTACTATACCCATACAGCTTCAGCTTGCTTTTGATTTACTTCTCCTTGCTAATCCATCCTCCAGTTCTCCCCTTCAGTGGCATCGGGAGGATTCTACATCTCAGAAATGCTTTCAGTGATTCTCCTCTAGCTCCCTTCCTGGGGGCCCCAGCAGCTGCTCAAAAGTTTACCAGGTCTTCTGTTCTCAACAGTCTTGTCTCATCTTCACTACGAAAGCAGAGGGCATCCAGTCTCAGAAGATGGTGCCCCACCTCCCACAACCAATTCTTCCAGCTGCGCTCTGGTTGTTATCCCAAACCCACCACTTCCATGCCCTATGACCGTTAAGTTATTTCATCTCTTTGTGAGAAGAGCACGTTCATGCATGTAGTGGAGATGGAGAAGGACACACATACGTAAAGCACTGAGATAGTGACTGGCACGAACAGGGGAGAATTTTCCTTTACGCTCCCACTTCTCTTCAACCTACCAGCTGACTCTGACCTGACTCTGGTCACTGTCATCCAAGAAACTAGCCATTTAGCCTCAAGCCACCGCTCTCTTACTCTTCCTTGGCACCATCCTTTTTGACTTACCGTCTCCTCTTCCTTACCCTAGCTTGCTTTTGGACTCCCCATAGGTGCCCTGGGAATTCTACAGAGTCAGCACTCAGCAAGGTCACTGATAACTTCTAATGGCAAATCCATGGTCGGGTTTCCAGTCCACTCTGTGATCTGAAACCACTGCTCTCCAACTCTTCCTCGAAGCTCTTCACTTGCTTCTCATGGCTGTTTTGCTTTGGTGCTTTGCTCTTCTTGGTCTCCTACACCAGCCCCTCTGCCTGCCCCTAAAATGCCAGAACTGCTGGCTCCATCCTTGGCTTTCTCCTACCCACTCCCCAAAGAGGAGCTCATCTGCCCCACAGCCTGGACCATGCCTGGAGTGCTGACGACTGCTCATTCCTTCCTCACCTGGCCCCTCCCTTCTGGCCTCTTTTGCCTGCTGTCTCCACCTGATTATCTCAAGGGAGCCTTAAACTCAACATGTCTAAACTGAGGCCATTGCTTTCCCCAAACCCACTTCTTCCTCTGTATTTCTTATATAGTCTGACGACATCATTATCAATGCAGCTCCCTGCTTCAAACCTTCCGTAGGGCACAGTTCTCATAAACCCATTTTAAGTGGGTCCCTATGACCATAATGGTAAAGATAAATGGGCTAACCCTGTCTTCGTGGATGTTGATTCCAAGAATCATTAGTCAGAAGTGGGATGGGGCCATAAAATAAAATCAAAGGGGTACATTCTCAAAGCAAGAGCTTAACAAAGATCTAGTCAGCTCAAACGATGCTGGATGGTGCTGTGCTGTGCTTAGTCGCTTGTTCACATCTGACTCTGTGATCCCATGGATGCAGCCTGCCAGGCTCTTCTGCGCATGGGGATTTCCCAGACGAGAATACTGGAGTGGGTTGCCATGCCCTCCTCCAGGGGATCTTCCCAACCCAGGGATCAAATCCAGGTCTCCTGCATTGCAGGTAGATTCTTTACCATGTGAGCCACCAGGGAAGCCAATGAAAGATGGGGAGGGGGTTAATTTGGGAGCTAAGAGCAAGAGAGATGGAAGAAGACTCCGTTCTTACAAGGTGCTGTGTGTGACTTCCCACAGCCTGAGCTCTGCTCACCTCCTCCCTGCTCCTCTCCAACCCTGGTGGTCAAGTGGTTAGGACTCCATGCCTTCCCCGCCAAGGCCCCAGGTTCCATGCCCGGTCAGGGAACTAAAAATCCCACAAGCTGCATGGCACAACCAAAACAAACAAACAAACAAAAATGACAACAAAAACACCAAAAAAAACTCTGATACCACTATTTGCAAATTCCTCCAGATTTCTCCTGTTCTACCTTCCTTGCCACCACTATCCCACCAGCCCGGGACTTGTTTCTCACCTTACAAACCACAACCACCTACTAAGGTGGTCCAAGAGAGAAATCCAGCCTTGAGCCTCTCTCTCATGCTCAATCTTTCTAAACCACAATTGTGATCATACCATTTCTCTGCTTGAAAACTCTCAGTGGCCCCCACCTAACTGCTATGAGGAAATAAGCAGCAACTCCTTGGCTTTCATGATACAGCCCCAGACTGCCTGTCCAGCTGGCATCACCACCGCTGCCCGGAGCACGCCATGCTGAGCCCTTGCCCGCTGTCAGGCCATCTCTGCTGTCTGGATCGCCCCTCCTACAGCTGCCTGCAGCCACCCCTCTTTAGCCCGCACTTAGTCTGCTCAGCAGTGCGGCTTCCTCCTCAGGCAGAGCTGCTCCTTTCCCCGTCAGCCAGTCTCCCTACACGCAGTGGGCCCCCCAAGGGCTCTGGCTTTATCCAGCCAGATTATACCCCCCCAGGGGTGCTTTTACACCTTCACCATTAGTGAGCGCTAAGCCTTTTACAGGCAACATCTCATTTAATCCTCACATGAACTAGGTAAACGCTAATATCATCATTTCCAGGTGACTGAGGGAGGCTGGCCTGCAGCTCAGTAATGTTCCTGAAGGACAAATTGACTTTATCTGGTGAAAGGTTGCAGCTATTCAGCCCTAAAGAGACCCTCAGCAAGGCCAGGGTCATTAAGGAGACAAAGGTTCCTGGCCGTTGCTGCATACAACAGAAAATTTTGAAACACTCTGGCAGCTCCTTCCAAGAGATTCTCAGGTTCCTGCATAGAGTGCATTTCACATAACCCTGCCCTTTGGTGCCCCTCTCCCCAGAAATGCGGTTTCTCGGAGGCCTCACTTTTACCTGGGGCCTGCAATGCTAGTTACTTCCTCGCAGACTGGTAATGGGTGAGAACCTTGATTACAAAATATGTCCTCAGAATTCCACCAATTAATAGCTCATCTGGATGAAATACTCTGAGGAAAACATAAAAGACCAAAACTCACCAAAGAAGTAAAAAACTTAAATGTAGTAATAATTGCAGAATATCTATACATTCTTGTCAAATTACCACCTGCCCCAAAAGGCAATGGGCTCAGACAGGTTCACAGGCAATTCCAAACCTCTGAAGGAACAGACCATGGTCCTCATGCTACTAATTCCAGAGCCCAGAAAAAGGATTGGGGAGGGGGTGAGCTTTGTGTTTTCCTTTATTCTTTTCTATGTTTTCTGAAACTCTACACAGAGTGTGTATTATTGTATCAGAAAGAAACACAAACCATTCAAATTATGGGAAATTTTCATAAGAGAACAATTACAGATTTGTACAAAGTTTTATCTATAGGTGAAGGAGCTTTTACAGATAATCCCTGAACAAAAATCAGAAAATGACATGTCTAGCAACATATTATTCACTTTCAGTCTGCACACCTACAATGAGCCAGGCACTCGGGATAAAGTGGCCTGGTGGGCTGCAGTCCATGGGGTCGCTAAGAGTTGGGCACGACTGAGCGACTTCACTTTCACACAATGGAGAAGGCAATGGCAACCCACTCCAGTGTTGTTGCCTGGAGAATCCTGGGGACGGGGGAGCCTGGTGGGCTGCCGTCTATGGGGTCGTACAGAGTCGGACACGACTGAAGCGACTTAGCAGCAGCAGCGTAAGAGTGGTACGTATCCTCATGGAGTTTATACTCCTATAAGCAGACAGACATGAACTAATCTCCAAAATATATATATTATAAACTCTGAAAAGTGGTACTAAATACCTAGGTTACAACGAGAGTGCATATTGCTAGTGAACCATCGAGCAAAATCACCCACCTTGGCCAGGCACTTGCTATCTTGCAACAAGAGGTCTTCATAAGGAACACGGGCCTGCTGTCAAAAACTAACCGGGAAAATCTGGGAGGGGCCCAAGAACCAGCCCGTAATATGCTCTACCAACCTCCCAGCATCCTTCTTGCTGGAATCCATCTTGGCTGAGAGATGTGAGTGCCACCAGGAAGGACCCTGAGTTAGACTAGATATGGGCCAAGCAAGATGACTGGCCAGAGACCACCAGGAAACTAACCCCATCACCATACGACCTGAGACTGCGAGCCACGCAGCAGAGCAGTTCTCTTGGATTCCCTCACCCCACTGCCCGGGCGCCCCTTCCCAATAAAGTCTCTTGCTTTGTCAACACGTGTGTCTCTTCAGACAATTCATTTCTGAGCTTTAGACAAGAGGCCACATTCGGCCCTGGAAGGGGTCACCCTTCCTGCAGAAATACGATACTGGGAGGAGAGCCTTATCTGGGGATCAGCATGATGGAATATCAAGCAACTGTTCAAACTAAGGCTATGTGGATGAATGTTTGATGACATAGCATATGTGTGACATAGTAAGTGAAAACTTCAAAGCAATGTGTATAGTTTAGTATCACTTTTGTATAAAAATTATAGTTACACAGAAAAAAGGCTGGAAAGATATACAAATCCAGTAAAGGGCAAAATGTTAGCCATAGAGAGAGTTTTCTTGTGCTTCTGTATTTTCCAAATTCTCTTAAAGATCTCATATTACTAACGCAATATTCTTTGTGAAAACCTCAATTTTTAAAAAAAATATTTTATTTATATTTATTTATTTGGCTGCACCGGGTCTGCAGCATGTGGGATCTAGTTCCCTGACCAGAGACCAAACCTGGGCCCCCTGCATTGGGAGCACAGAGTCAGCCATTGGACCACCACAGAAGTCCCCTCATTCAATTTTTTAAATTATTTTTTTATCCTGGTAAAGTATACATACCACAAAACTCACCATTTTACCATATATAATTCTGTGACATTAAGTACATTCACATTGTTCTGCAACCGTCACCACCATTCATCTCCAGATCTTTTCCACCTTCCCAAACTGAAACTCCATGCCCATTAGGGACTCCCCTGGTGGTCCAGTGGCTAAGACTCTGCACCCCAATGCAGGGGGCCGAGGTTTGATCCCTGGTCAGGGAACTAGATCCTACATGCCTCAACTAAAGCTCCGGAATGCTGCAACTAAGACCCAGTGCACAAAAATAAACAAATATTAGAAAAGAAAAAAAAAAACAAAAAAAACACTAACACACCCATCCCCACCACCATATCCAGACCCCCGCCCCAGCTCCCCCAGCAACCACCTCCCTCGCAACCATCAAGCATCATTTAATTTTAAAGTTCAAACATTTAAAGACCAAGCCTCATTCATCCTTTCAATGTCAACTACTTCATCTGCTAAACTCCTAAAACTAGAAAAGACAGCCCATCAGACAGGAGCAAGAGTTTTATAGAGCTGAGAGACAGGTCTAGGTGGCAATTTTGGGTGATCAGAAGATGGGAGGTGGAAGGTGTGGTAGTGGGAGGAGACTCTAAAACAGAGATGGGAAGGTGAAGGAACTGCAGGCTTTGAAGTTCACTCTGAGAGCAGCCAGCATATTCTGGTGCAAGGACCAGCCAACCATAAACTGAACTTCAGTTTTCAGTTTAACACTGATTGCCTCTGGCTGGTCACACACACACACACACACACATATGTGTGTGTGTGTGTGTCTATGTATATATATATATATATACATATAAAGATGGAGTGGAAAAGGGACAGAAAGTTAAACCTCAAAGAATCACGCCTCCTAGGAACCAAAATGGGAATTTCCTTCACAGTACTCTTAACAGCTGGCCGTGCAGCACCTGCCTGAACACATCCAGTGACAGAGTTCCAGTGGAGCCCTGACATTCCGGAGAACATCCAGACAGCTTCATAAATCCCCAAACACATAAATACAGAAAGGATTGCAGAGGCTTCTGGCTTTTCCCTGCCTTTTTTTTTTTTTTTTCAAATGTCTCACCTCCCACTGCAAGTTAACTCCCTTTTCAACTTTCTCCAAAACTATCTCACCAGAAAAAATGTTGTCCTGGCTCAAGCAACTGGGAAAACGTTCCCTGTTTCTCTATGAAGTACAGTAGACAGTGGACTTATTCCCAGCACAGCAAAATTTATCATTCTAGTTTTTCATTTACCCCAAACTCCTTTTTTTTTTTTTCCCCTCCTGGCCAAGACCTATCCCTTCTTTAGATATCTTTGCTTTTTCTTTCCTAACATCTTTAATATGAGCAGCTGATATTCTTTTTGAAAGGGCCATTTTTCACAACAGGAGTTTTAATTAGTTAAGAGTTACAACTGAGTTGCAAGTCAAATCTATGTCTCAGGAAAAATTACTACCTGTCAAGAACCTTTGAGATTGCTGAAAACTCTTGAAAAATCAGAGCATTGTTAGATCTGCAAATGCAAGGTATATACTAACTACGTGATTCCCATCCCCAAACGCCACCCTTTCCTTTTATTAACAGCACATTCCACTCTTCTCAGAATTTGGAGAACATGATTGATTGTAGGTAACAAAAGCAACTGCTGCTAAATTCACTTGTCCATCTTCCCACCCAAGGCAGCCAGGAAAACGGTTTATAATGACCTCACCCTGCCCTGCTGAAGATGAATGGGTGATCTGATGGAGAGCTAGAAGGAGTACAGGGACAGGATGTAAAAGAAGCATAAGGCAGTCAGAGGGGCTGGGTTGATCTGGCAGAAAGGCAGGGGTTCTTATGTGGGAAGCTTTGCATAGAGGGCACCAGGCTCCTAGGAGCAGAGAACAGAGGGAGGTCCTTTTCAGAAACAGGCTGAAAGTTAAGAGGGTGAAGCTAATTTCAAAATACCACCCAGGATGCCCATCGACAGATGAATGAATAAAGAAATCATGGTACATATATAATATAGAATATTACTTGGCCATAAAAAGGAACGCATTTAACTCAGTTCTAATGAGGTGGATGAACCTAGGTGGATGAGCCTATTATACAAAGTGAAATAAGTCAGAAAGAGGAAGACAAATACTGTATATTAATGCATATATATGGAATCTAGAAAAATGGTCCTATTCACAGGGCAACAATGGAGACACGGACATAGTGAACAGACTTGTGAACACAGAGCAGGAAGGAGAGGGTGGGATGAATTGAGAGAGTATTACTGAAACATATACACTGCCATATGTAAAATTAAAGAGCCAGTGGAAATTTACTGTATGACACAGGGAGCTCAAATCTGGTGCTCTGTGATAACCTAGAGGGTGGGATGCAGTGGAAGGTGGGAAGGATGTTCAGGAAGGTGGGGGACATACTTCCCTCCCGATTAAATCTATGGCTGATTCATGTTGATATCTGGTGATAGTAACACAATATTGTAAAGTAATCATCCTCCAATTAAAAATAAATTATTTTTTACAAAATCACCTAGAGATAGCCCCTTCCACCTCCTCACTAGCTGTCCTTCAATGACTCAAGCCTGCACTTCATGTTCCTTCTTCTACCTAGAATCTCACCAGCCAAGAGGCTTGTGATAACAAAGGCAACTCCTCTGAGAAACTGAGCTGGTTGTAATTTTGAGAGAGAGAAGATAACTGGAGATAAAGGAAAACTACTATCTGCAAGCTTCAAGCAGACTGAGACCAAAAATCTGGAAACATCATCATCTTCGCAGGACTGCTCTCAGTTACTAATGTGGATGCAGATGACAGTGTCCTGCAAATAAAGTGCTACCCAAAGGTACAGAGTGCAGAAGTGGGAATCCTAATGGCCCGTGCATGCATGCTAAGTCGCTTCAGTTGTGTCCGACTCTTTGTGGCCCATGGACTGCAGCCCTCCAGGCTCCTCTGTCCATGGAATTTTCCAGGCAAGAATACTGGAGTTGGTTGCCATGCCCTCCTCCAGGGGATCTTCCCAACCCAGGGATCGAACCCATGTCTCCTGTATTGCAGGCAGATTCTTTACCACTGAGCCACCAGGGAAGCCCTAATGGCCCAGCACCACTTTAAAAAAAGGTGACATCTAACTTCCTATTTTACTTCAAAAGTAAGAGTGGCAGTTTGAGAAAAGAGAGGTACGCCTGGCATATGTGACTTCCTAAGTAAATCACTCTATGAGATTTTCTCCATGGAATCCTGTGCGTAAGATGGAGACCTAAAGCTAGATAAGGTATACTGGTTAAGTGGCTAAACCAACACGCCCCAAAGTGCAGATTATTAGATGAATATTAATCTAGAGGGAGGTTTCTCTCTCGTTTCTAAAGGATTCATTCTAGCCATGTCCGGCTCAACATTATTCTCAATTCTCTTGAAAAAAGGTATCAGAGAATAGTGTAAATTCGTACAGTTATCGCCAAACTAGCAGAAGACAAACACTATCATCAGCAAAGTGTGGAATTCAGAATGATTTTTATGTCTGCAAGTTACATTTAATCCCCATACAGTAAACCAGAGACCTTAAATTGATGAACTGGATGTGTGTTTTGTTTAGCTTACTCAACGTTGAGAAAAAATTTAAACTAGCTAGTAGCATGTAGAACCTAGCTGGTTTCACAAAAAAATCCAGACTCTTAGCTTCGAAAAGCCGACCTCATTCTTGCAGGGCGACATCAGCTGGAGGTGAGTGTTGCCATTCAAACTCTTGGATGAGCTGTGCCCCTCCATTTTGGGTACCCACCATGGCCCAATTCACCCCGTCTCACCTGCCAGGCCCATACTGGCATTTGACTTGGTGGCTTCTGCAGTAAATGTTGGTTCATATTATTAAATGTTTCCAATTTAGTGTAAATGTGACTTGATTGTGCGTTAAACGTTAATTCAATCTTCTCCCACTCTCAGTCTTTGCAGGGTTCTGCTCCTGCAGCAAGATCCGACAGGTGATCACAATTTCATAGTGACAGCCTGTGCATACAGAACATCTCAGTTTTCCAGTGTGCTCACGTATCCTTTGGTTTATTGAGTCTCTCCAATATTCCAGGAAGTCTGAGTTTATTGTCTGTACTATAAGGGAGATCAACTAGCTAACAGGGGTCAAAGGCAAGATTTCAACTCAGGTCTTGGGTCAAATCTTCATCTACTATCTCCCACCATACTATGTATCCCCTCAACCTCTGGAGACAGCCCTGATTCCAGGCTGACCCCATCAGAGGAGATTAAGTCCAAACTGCAAAACTGCTGGGCTGTTCTGAAAGCGGCCAGTATTTGGAATCTCTGCTATACTTCCGTTTTTAATCTTCTTAAAAAAAAAAAAAAAAAAAACCTGTATAGTACTGTTTAATCCAAAGACAGCTGATTCTCATTTACACTTAACCTGTGTTGAACTCACATACTAAATTTTAAAGCTCTGCTCTCGAAAAATGCATTTTGTTCTTTAAGATCTCCTTGGTAACAACACTCATAATTGCTATCTGGGCCACAAAGAGAGGAAAAAAAAAAAAAGCTTGGACTCAATCAGTGACTGGAGTTAAAATCCAATTGGAAATCCAACTAAGTTCCAGAATGACAGCTGTGTAGCAGATTCAGAGAATAACCAGTCCATATTGAAGGACTGGGAAGTCCCAGGAAAGGGGGACTCTCCAAGGTAAAAGGGGAAACTCAAAGGACTTCCCTGGCAGTCCAGTGGTTAGGACTCTGAGCTTTCACTGCCAAGGGCTCAGGGTCAATCCCTGGTCAAGGAACTTAGTTCCCACAAGTTGTGTGGTGCAGCCAAAAATTTTTTTAATTTAAAAAAAAAGAGAGAGAGAGAAGAAAGAGGGAAACTCAGTTGAATGCCTGACTGAACTGAGTTGGGGTAGTATTGAGGTCATAAATAATACAAGAAGAAAAGGGCAGGTACTAACTTCAGGAAAAACAAAAAGCTGTCCAGAAAATTATAAGATACAACCTGGATTTTCCCTGAACAAAATTACAGATTTTCAACTACACACAAAGCATGAATCAGTCATATAACAGAATATAAATATGATCAACTTCAACAAAGTAAAAGGTACAGAAAATAGGATGGGCAGGGGATAGAGAACTGAAGGGCTGAGTAGGAAGATACCAACATTCTCAAATCACAAAAAGTCTTCATCAGAGGACAAGTAAAGGTACAAGCATGTTATTTAAAGCTAAAAATGTGATCAAGAGATCCATAAATAAGTGGTACAATCATATGAAAGGAACCAGGAAGGTGAGTTAAGACTGGGGAGTTTGTTTTTTGTTGTTGTTGTTTTTTTTTTAATTTTGGCTGCACCCCATGGCATGTGGGACCTTTGTTCCCCGACCAGGGATCAAACCTGCGCCCCTACATTGGAAGGCAGAGCTTTATCCACTGGACCATCAGGAAAGTCCGTAGCAAGGTCAGTTTAAGTGAGCTAAATAATCATCTATCTTAGCAGAAAAGCAATAAATAATATTGAAAAAGGACTGATAGAGAATGAGTAGCAGGAACATATATTAATTTAGAGATATGGATATAATTACCAGAATTTAAAAAAAGAAAAAGGTCACAAAACTTAAAAGTGGTATCTCTTGGGAAGAAACAGAGGAAGATCACTTTTTATTATAAGCCTATGTGCATCATTTGATTTATTTTGGACAAGCATATAGTATATAATTTTAAAAATATTTTATCTACTTAGAAACCCACGGGGAAAAAGATAAGGCAAAGACCACCTAAAAAAGTCTGCCTCCCAATCTAGCTACCAACCAATGTTGCAAGGTTTTACCTTGAACTCGTGCATGATCAGTTATCAGTCGTGTCCGACTCTTTGTGATCCCACGGACTGCAGCCAGCCAGGCTCCTTTGTCCATGGGATTTTCCAGACAAAAATACCAAAGTGGGTTGCCATTTCCTCCTCCAGGATCTTCCAACCCAGGGATGGAAACTGCATCTCCTGCACTGGCAGGCGGATTCCTTACTGCTGAGCCACCTGGGAAGCCTTTACCTTGAGCAGCAGTTCTTAAAGTCTGGTCTCTGGACCAGGCACATATCAGGAGCATCACCTGAGAACTATTAAGAAATACAAATCTGGGGGTCCTACACTAACCCTAACTAGTCAGAAGCTCAGGGGTGGAGCCCAGCAATTTTGTAGATCAATAAGCCCTCCAGGTGGTTCTGATGGCGGCTCCTATTTGGAAACCATAGGGCTTGAGCAAAACAATACAGCTCAGCTAAAGTGTTAACAAACCATTCAGGCCATTTCAGGTGAAGGCCTGAGCCCCTTCTAAGAAACTATGCAGTAAAAACATTATTTTTGGCTGCACTGGGTCTTCATGGCCTTGCACAGGCTTTCTCTAGTTGCAGTGCATGGGCTTCTCACTGCAGTGGCTTCTCTTGTTGCAGAGCATGGGTTCTAGGCACGTGGGCTTCAGTAGTCGCTGGCTCAGTAGTTGCGGCACATGGGCTTAGCTGTCCCGCGTCACATTGGATCTTCCTGGACCAGGGATTGAATTCACGTCCCCTGCAATGGCAGATGGATACTTAACCACTGGACCATGAGGGAAGTCCCAGAAAATATATATTTTAAAGGAATCTCTAGAGTTAGTTTCCCTAGGGTTAGGGCCACAAGGAAGTGAGCTCTGCCCTGTGTGAGTGCTGGTGGCAGTCAGCAGCCAGGACCCACCTAGGAAGAGTCTTCTGAGAGGTATCATTTACCATAGCCATCGGGCGGGAGGAGTAAGTGCCGGGCAACCCGGTGGCTGAGCAGCTGAGTAGGGTGGGAGTGCCCCGTGGATGGCTCTGTGTAAGTCATCTGCTATTATAAGGAAGCAACAACCACTTCACTTCTGGCTCCTGACGTTCTGAACAGAGCTCTCGGATATCCTCTGGCTATTTCTGGCTTAAAATAGACCAAAGTGGGAGGGGGAGGCAAGATCTTGCATCCTATATAGACTCTGACGATGGGCTCCAGGGTATATGCTCTGGCAGCTCCTTTGTTCTGCTTCTATTTGAAGGGAGTCAGAGTTCAAGGAAAGTAGAGAGTATTTCATGACGGCCTCGACAGACGCAACAAGCAAACAAAGCCTCAGAATCCTTCTTAACACTCTGTTTATAAAGCTACCACTAATCATTGTTGGCAGGATGAAATGTATCATACCTGGTTCAATACACCCATGAATTCTGTCATCAACAGAAGCCCCAAAGTTACCCTAGCGTCTCTTAGTAGAAACAGGTGACTGTCATTAATGATTTATAATTTTCCACATATTTGCTTTTTTATGGTAATGAATTTCAGGAGCCTATTATTGGCTGAATGAAATAGGGCTCATTTTCCTTTCTCTTAAACAGCCCTGTTGCTTTCCAGGTGGCTCAGTGGTAAAGAATCCGCCTGCCAATGCAGGAGACGCGAGTTCCATTCCTGGGTTGAGAAGATCCCCTGGAGGAGGAAATGGCAACCCACTCCAGTATCCTTGCCTGAGAAATCCCATGGACAGAAGAGCCTGGCAGGCTATGGTTCAAGTGGTCGCAAAGAGTTGGAAATGACTCAGAGACTAAACAACAACAAAAAGACTTGCTGGATTTAGGTCTGGGGGCTGATGAGCCGATCTGTGTGCCTAATTAGCCTTAATCAGGGAAATTAAAGTGGAAGTTCCAGAAACCAAATTAGGACTGGTCAGAGTCCCACCTGAACAAAAACAGAGTCATCTACATTTTCAGTCCTGTTCCCTTCCTTCAAAGGGCTTATAATACAGCTTGGAAAGCAAAATGAAAATTATAAATCAACATAAGTAAGTGCCCAATTGCCGATAAGAAAATAACACCAAAGGTTCCCAGGATGGAATATCTGAGAGTTGAAGAAGGCTTTGTGGAGGGCATAATTGGGTTTGGACAGGCAGAGTGTAGAAGGGAAGACATTCCAGACAGGAGGAACAACCAGGGCAAAGAGAGGGGAGTGGGAATGAGCCGGGGCGTGGGGTCTGTGAGGACACAGGCTTGCCTGTGGGAGTGGAGAGGGGAATGCCCTGGAGAGAAGTGAAGACTAAAACTGAATTTGGGCAAGGGTGGAGCAGCACCCAGACGGGAGGGATGGGCCCCGCAGGCAACCCGAACTATTGCTCAAGTTAGTTGCTGAGTGGGGTGGTGTTGGAGAAAGATTAGCGTCTTAGCATAAGCGATGAACTGAAACTTGGGAAGGAACAACAGGAGATCCCCATCTGCGGTCCACTTTCTTAGGTCTCTTCTGGGCGCCACACTGAGGGGCCTGTTGTCTCTCCCTGCCTGCCATCCACAAGATAAGGATTTCAGAACAACTTCGTGGCATTTCTTCTCACTGCCATGAAAGAGGGCCCGAAGCTCCTCGAAGCTATTTGAGGGCTGGGAAATTACGCCAGAGGTCTTACGTGACATACTCTTAATGAAAGAACCATAGCGGCAGTAGGGTATGCTGGTGAAGAGGCTGGGCTTGAAGTCAGCCTGTCTGGATTTGAATCCCAGCTGTATCACTTACCAATCTGCGATCTTATAAAGTTATCTAACTTCCCTGCACCTTAGTTTAACGCATCTATAAAATGGGCCAATAACAGCACTTACCTCATAGGGTTGTTAGGTAGATTAATAAATTCCAAAAAATTAGGCTGATGTCTCACACATAATAAGTGTTCACTATCTGTGGCTCGGAGAAAGCAATGGCACCCCACTCCAGTACTCTTGCCTGGAGAATCCCATGGACGGAGAAGCCTGGTAGGCTGCAGTTCATGGGGTCGCTAAGAGTCGGGCATGACAGGGTGACTTCACTTTCACTTTTCACTTTCATGCATTGGAGAGGGAAATGGCAACCCACTCCAGTGTTCTTGCCTGGAGAATCCCAGGGACAGGGGAGCCTGGTGGGCTGCCGTCTATGGGGTCGCACAGAGTCAGACACGACTGAAGCGACTTAGCAGCACAGCAGCAGCAGTATTATACAACACATTAGCTATACTGTTCTAAGATTCTTTTTATGGATTATTTATTTCAAGTCAACCAGTACACTGGTTTTTCTTAGAAAGTCTATACATCCCTCAACTGCATCTGAATCCACATAACCACTGGATATTTGCTTAGCATTTTAGAGCTGGAGAGAACTTAGAATTATTCAGTCCCTCTTTTAAAGATGAGCAATAAGACACAGGAAAGCTCTGTCAGTGCTTAGTAAAAATATTCTTTCCACTGGTTTGAATGGTCCAAGATCACAAAAGAAATTAGAGATGGAGCATCCAGGTTCCCTCTTTAAACCGTTCCAGTCTTCACGACCACTTGTAACAGCTCCTTCCCTTTAATATTTGCAACCTGAATCTCCCAGGAGGACTTAAAATTCACGCCTTTCCACATCCTCAAAATTTCCAAAAGGCAAGATGACTTAAGTGTCTCACTCTGGGTACTGCTGGGCCCAAGACACAATATTGTCACAATCAGGCAAGAGGAATTCGGTTTTCCCGATACAATTTTATCCTCCAGGTTGCGTTTACTACCGACAGAAGCCAACATGTGCGTCTAAGACACAGAACCATCCTAACTGGTGAGTGTGCATCACAAGACCGAGGCAAGGCCTTTGGGAGAAGAGCCTGGCCGCCGCAGAAGATCTGATTAATAAAAAGATAAGCAGCCAAGAAATAAATTAAACAACTGCTCGGAGAGAGAGCACGAGAGAAAGGAGGCGGGGTGTGGGGGGAGACTTTGTGCACACAAAGAGGGACACAAGAAAGATAGGGCGCTGGGGGAGGGTAAGAACTGACTGTCTAATGTTAGACTCACCACATGCTCGACTCCCAAACCCAAGCCAAAGTGAGAGTCCCTGTCCTGCCGATGCGTGCTGGGCAGCACATTCTGCTCTAGGACGCTTTCTGCAGCAGGACAGGGCATGAATGCCAAAGCCAATCCCCTCCATCTCAAGCCCTCACTGCAACACAAAATTACTCACAGGCTTATCTTGAAACATCCTTTCATCTCTGCCTCCCACTGACCTAAAACAATGCCTATAAAAAATACTCAAGACCCCTACAGTAAATCCATATCCCCATTATGCACTTACTAGCAAGCTGTTTATCCTGAACGATACATGGCCAGTTTGAAAAATCTGCCTTCGTGTAAGCGGCTTCTTATAAAATAAATAAATAAAAGCTGTCATGAATAGCAGAGAGCTATCAATTTGGACTAAATTCACAGATTCCAATGCAAGCAGCTAAGGTCCTTAAGCCTTGAGCACAAACAGCCTTTACCCCGAATTAATTGAAAAACAAACAGATGGGGGAAGACGGGATCACATGCTGTGCTATACGATGCAACAAATGATATGACGTTCTCGCTTCTATTTCAATGTCATTTTTCTTCTTAACTTTGTAAAAGCAATAAGTGCTGACTTCAGGAAACTCAGGCAGGACAATAAGAAGAAAACCAGGGAGTCACTTCTGAAAAAGATCTTGAATTGATGACTGATGGTCAATAAAATCCCAAGTCGGGCCAAATTCCAACCCAATTAAGAACATTCTCCTAACCCGTTCCCAAGCTGACTTTCTAGTTGGGCAGAGTATCGTTTACTACCATTCACGATTGCATCACTTTTCTGTGCTCTTTAGAAGAACCGCAGGTCTCCACCCCAATTGCTCAGATTCTTCTCTGGCAACAAGTCACCACCTCTGCTATATTGTGTGGTCTGTGTGACAGCCAAGCCCTGCTCAGCTTAACAACACTGAGAAGTGGGGGGCTCCCACTGGATGAGGGTGCCGACAGGACGATGAGAAACCAGAGGCCATTTCGTGGGTAGCCAACCAGGCAATGGGGTTTGGGGAAGGGCAATTCTTGGCAACTGAGACCTAGGAAATTGATCGGGTCCAGGTGTGGCTGAGGGAAACCTCAGCCTGTGAACCTTCTGGTTAAGGCAGAATAAGGAAGAACTTAGGTGATAATGTTTGGAGAAGATCTGGTGAGGTCGTGTGAAAGGAAACAGACACCAGCTTTGGGGTCCATGGAGGACTGCAGTGAACGAGTATTCCAACCAATGAGCTACGTGCAGCTCATTCAATGTGAGTTGTTGTGCAGTCGCTAAGTCGTGTCCAACTCTTGTGATCCCATGAACTGTAGCCCACCAGGCTCCTCTGTCCATGGGATTTCCCAGGCAAGAATACTGGAGTGGGTTGCCCTTCCCTTCTCCAGCAGATCCTTCCAACCCAGGGGTGGAACCCGAGTCTAATGCATTGCAGACAGATTCTTTACTGGGGAGCCACCAGGGAAGCCCAATGTGAATATATCAAGCGCTTTCTGCGTATAAGGTCCTGAGCAATGCAGAACATGACCTTAACAGAAGGCACTGCTCTGACGAAGCCCTGGGAGAGAAGGCTATTAATGTGGGTGTTGATGGCGGTGGTTCTTGAGGGCATACACCTTTCATACCACGCCAACCACATGGGGGTCTGCTTAGCATCCTTCAAACATCCCCAGATAAAACCTACAGCCTTTCTGCCACAAGGCTACACTATCCTCAGATCCCCTCCGCTCACATCAATCGGCCTCCAAAGGATGGCTGGGGTCTCTCCGTATCACCAGCACCCACTCACCTGATCAGGCCCCAGTACAGAGGACATGCATGGTTAAAGCAATCTTCTCTCATTAGACCAAACATGTTCTCGTGACAAAGCCTTCCGGTTCTCTCTTACCTTTTTCCTCCCATTAAGAGTGGAAGCGCTGCCCTTTGTCTGAGTACCACAGTGATGCGTGCTCGGAGCGTGGCTGTGGGGCAGGTGCAGCCCTCACACACGGCAGCGTTCATCCCCAGGAAAGCCCTGTCTGGGAACGGACACACTCAGCCAGTGACTCTTTCCTTCTAAGCCTCCCAGTCCCCAGAGTGACCTGAAGACTGGACTCAGCTGTGGAAAAGAACAGAGCTGGATGAAAGCGTTAAGCTGGCGAGAAGCAGGGAGAGGACAGCAAGGTATGCTGGCCGGCCTGCTTTCTGGGACGCCAAACCCTGGTCTCACATGCAAAGAGTGAGGAAAGAAGGATGCTGCCAACACCTGACTTCAGGGGTGTAGGGAATGTCAGCTGAACTGGTTTTCAAAATATGTGGCTTGGAAGAGAGTTTCTAACTTGCAAGTACATAAGGAATACTTCACAAAGGCATCACAGTTCACACATGTATAAACTCACATTTTTTTCTAAAAAAGTTAAAATGATATAAAACTGGGAGTGTCCCAGAAAATATGGGACATGTGTTCACTATCACAAAACCTACTGATATAAGAGAGACAAAAAGCCACCCTTTTCCTCTGGTCCCTATAAGCTTATCTTTAGAGTTATTGTGATAATTAGACAGTTAATATGCAAAAATGCTTAGAACAATGTTAGGTGCACCGAATGCTATGTAAGTCAATTAAATAAGAAAAAAGGAACAACATGTTTAAATGCTTTAGCTTTGTACAACATACAGAACAAAAATCTGAAGTGACCCCAGAGACTCAAAGTTTATGAGGAAATTGTCTATACCCTCCAGGGGCTCCAAGACCAAGGGGAGAAAGAACCCAGAGCTCCAGCCACAGGGCCTGACTAGGAAGGTCTGTAGCATGGGGCCAGCACCCTTCTGGGTAAGTGCCTGGCCACACATCCCAAATTGAGTGCCCTGCACAGAATTCCCCTAGCTAGTTTGGAGGTGAAAAGTCTAATTGCAGCTCTTTAGGTTTTGACTAGGTAAACAGTTAAGAAATCTTGAGACTGAATCAAGATATACATGTCATTTTAAATGCTGACATATATATAGATATGATATTTTGATATATGAAATATTTGAATGCTGATTAGATACTTAATATCATTAATTTGGGGGTATAGTAACAGTGTTACTGATGTTCTTCAAACTCTAACCTTCTATATATCATATTTCAATATGGCTGAAATGATACAACAGCTGAGATTTGCCTCAAAATAACAGAAGGGGAGGGAGGCTGTGAAAGATATAGATGAAACCAAACTGGCTGTGAACTGACTACTGCTTCAGCTGGATAATGGGTATATGGAGTTCATGAGATTATGACCCTTCTGTGTAATCTAAAATTCTCTGTAATAATAAATAATTTTTTGTTGTGCTTAATGGAGAGGCATGCCTCAAAAGAAGATCCCAGGCACTGGCCAGAGGAGAGACAGGTTGCTTTGAAGAATTTGGGAAACAACAAAATTACCTGAAGGAAACCACTAGACGATGGATGATCAGGGCGCCAGGAATACTGAAGCAGTGGCTGAAGGGAAAACTGGAGGTGGGGTGGTGAAAAGACAAGAACACTGGAATATTCTCCATAATCAAGAAGAACATATGTTCTTCCAAGGTTATTGCCAGTGAAACCTCATTTCCTTCCGAACACGTACACAAAGTTGCTGGGGCTTCTCCCTACCGCCTCCCTCAACACACACACACCAGACAATTTCACTCGGCTCTGCACAGATTCCAGGGAGGTATCCTGGAGACAGACATCAAAGGAATTGGAGCTGGCAGCCCAGAACAGGTCATGCTGTCAGAGAGAGGCAAGGAACCACATGAAAAGCAAGAGAATTCACAGGACGTTTTATTATTGTTATTATTATTATTTTTAAAGAGCTCAGAAATGTCTTTCGTTTGAGTTTTAGTTTAAGGACAGCTACCTCAGGGAGGGAGGGGGTGGCTTTGAAGTCATCCGGCCCAGAGCAGCACTCAGCGGCAGGCCAGCAGGGAAGGGAAATGCTGCACCCAGCGGAAAAAACCAGAGGGATCCATGCAGGCTGAGGGGGCTAGTCTCTCCTCCCTAAATAACAACCTGGAAGATTTATGCTTGCTAAACAGACAGGAAGGAAGGAAGGGAAGGAGGGAGGGAAGGAGGAAAAGGAATTGCTGCTAGATAGAAATAGTGTGGCTGGGACCAGATTTGAAAAGGCTACCAAGGCCAGACTTGCAATTGCCCTTCTTTTTGTTTTGTTTTCATTCTTTAATATTTATGCTGTTATTGTTTAGTCGTTAAATTGTGTCTGATTCTTTGCGACCCCATGGACTGTAACCTGCCAGGCTCCTCTGTCCATGGGATTTCCCAGGCAAGAATACTAGAGTGAGCTACCATTTCCTTCTCCAGGGGATCTTCCCAGCCCAGGCATCGAACCCTTGTCTCCTGCACTGGCTGGCAGGTTCTTTACTGCTGAGCCACCAGGGAAGCCCCAACAACAACAACTATTTATTTATTTATTTCTGGCTGCACTGGGTCTTCGTTGCTGCTCAGGCTTTCTCTAGTTGCAGTAAGCGGGCTCCAGGTACGTGAGCTTCAGTATTTGTGGCACACGAGCTAAAAGTTGCTCTGAGGTATGTAGGATCTTCTCGGACCAGTATCTAACCTGTGTTCCCTGCACTGGCAGGTGGATTCTTAACCACTGGACCATCAGGGAAGTCCTGCGATGGCCCTTCTAAGCATCAGCAGCAGAACATAAAGAGTAAATAAGTGAAAGGGACCTTGGTGAAACCCAGCCAATGATCCCTGACATACAGGGCCCAGCACTGGAGGACAGAGTGGCCTGAGAGTTAGAATAAGCAGTAACTGAAAAGCCCGGGGTGGGGGTCCAAAGGCAGAGGTTTGGTATCTACATCAGGACGGCAAGAGTTTGCCTGGATGTGACAAACTGGTGGGCTGGCCAAGGTCACAGCTTACAGCTATCAGTAAGAAAAAAGAAAAAAAGCCCCAAGCATAAAGCTGACCTCGTCTCAGCAGCTACAACAAACACAGAAGAAAGAGAAAAGAGACATTCCCTGCTAGAACCCGCCATGGGGAGACTGGAGGGCCGAAAGAGCGACATAAATTTATACTAACACACTCAAGATCCAAAGCGAGGTTCTGTCAGCAACAAGGCAGGCAGAGGGGAACCAAGTAAGAAATTTGCCCTTTCCATGGGCAAATACAGGACTCAACAAAACTTCCTTCATTCCAAGACAAACAATATAGACTACGAAGCTTCCAGAAATATTCAGCATGACAACAGTAATGTATAAAATGTTCCACTGAAGGGCTTCCCTGGTGACTCAGTGGTAAAGAATCTGCCTGTCACTGCAGGAGACATGGGTTTGATCCCTGATTCAGGAAGATCCCACATGCCATGCTGCTGCTGCTGCTGCTGCTACTAAGTTACTTCAGTCATGTTCTACTCTGTGCGACCCCATAGACAGCAGCCCACCGGGCTCCTCTGTCCCTGGGATTCTCCAGGCAAGAACACTGGAGTGGGTTGCCATTTCCTGCTCCAATGCATGAAAATGAAAAGTGAAAGTGAAGTTGCTCAGTCATCTCCGACTCTTCGCAACCCCGTGGACTGAAGCCTACCAAGCCCCTCCGTCCATGAGATTTTCCAGGCAAGAGTACTGGAGTGGGGTGCCATGTCCTTCTCCCCCACATGCCATAGAGCAACTAAATTGGTGTGCCACAACTATTGAGCCTGTGCTCTAGAGAGCCTGGGAACCGTAACTACTGAGCTGGCACCGCAACTACTGAAAGCCCTCTCACCGTGGAGCCTGTGCTTCACAGCAAGAGAGGCCACTGCAATGAGAAGCCTGACCACCACAGTTAGAGCAGCCCCTACTCTCTGCATCTAGAGACAGCCTGCACAGAAAGGAACACCCAGCACAGCCAAAAATAAATAAAATTATATATATATATTTAAAGTTCCATTAAAAAAATGTTCCATTGAAGATACAAAGAGTAGGCTAGTGGAAACAGAAGGAAAATGTATGCTTGTTTTCAGACCAAAAAAAATTTTTTTAATTGACTAATATGAGAAAATATTATAAGGAAATTGTACTTTTAAAATTTCCATTTAAAGACAATTTAAAATACCCAACAGAACCAATCCTGTAGAACTGAGAAGGGACTTTCCCAGTGGTCCAGTGGCTAAGAAGCTGCCTTTCACAACCTAGATGTCTATTGGCAGATGAATGAATAAGAAAGCTGTGGTACATATACACAATGGAATATTAGTCAGCTATTAAAAAGAAAGCATTTGAATCAGTTCTAATGTGGATGAAACTGGAGCCTATTATATAGAGTGAAGTAAGTCAGAAAGAAAAACACCAGTACAGTATATTAATGCATATATATGGAATTTATATAACCAGATGTTCAAGCTGGTTTTAGAAAAGGCAGAGGAACCAGAGATCAAATTGCCAACATCCGCTGGATCATCGAAAAAGCAAGCGAGTTCTAGAAAACATCTATTTCTGCTTTATTGACTATGCCAAAGCCTTTGACTGTGTGGATCACAATAAACTGTGGACAATTCTAAAAGAGATGGGCATATCAGACCACCTGACCTGCCTCTTGAAAAACCTGTATGCAGGTCAGGAAGCAACAGTTAGACCTGGACATGGAACAACAGACTGGTTCCAAATAGGAATAGGAGTACATCAAGGCTGTATATTGTCACCCTGCTTATTTAAGTTATATGCAGAGTACATCATGAGAAACGCTGGGCTGGAGGAAACACAAGCTGGAATCAAGATTGCCAGGAGAAATATCAATAACCTCAGATATGCAGATGACACCACCTTTATAGCAGAAAATGAACAGGAACTAAAGAGCCTCTTGATGAAAGTGAAAGTGGAGAGTGAAAAAGTTGGCTTAAAGCTCAACATTCAGAAAACTAAGATCATGGTATCTGGCCCCATCACTTCATGGGAAATAGATGGGGAAACAGTGGAAACAGTGTCAGACTTTATTTTGGGGGGCTTCAAAATCACTGCAGATGGTGACTGCAGCCATGAAATTAAAAGACGCTTACTCCTTGGAAGGAAAGTTATGACCAACCTAGACAGCATATTCAAAAGCAGAGACATTACCTTGCCAACAAAGGTCCATCTAGTCAAGGCTATGGTTTTTCCAGTGGTCATGTACGGATGTGAGAGTTGGACTATAAAGAAAGCTGAGCACCGAAGAATTGATGCTTTTGAACTGTGGTGTTGGAGAAGACTCTTGAGAGTCCCTTGGACTGCAAGGAGATCCAACCAACCCATCCTAAAGGAGATCAGTCCTGGGTGTTCATTGGAAGGTCTGATGCTGAAGCTGAAACTCCAATACTTTGGCCACCTGATGCGAAGATCTGACTCATTTGAAAAGACCCTGATGCTGGAAAAGATTGAAGGCAGGAGGAGAAGGGGAAGACAGAGGATGAGATGGTTGGATGGCATCACTGACTCAATGGACATGAGTTTGGGTGGGCTCCGGGAGTTGGTGTTGGACAAGGAGGCCTGGCGTGCTGCAGCGCATGGCGTCGCAGAGTCGGACACGACTGAGCGACTGAACTGAACTGATGGAATTTAAAAAGATGGTAATGATGACCCTATATGCAAGACAGCGAAAGAGACACAGATATAAACAACAGACTTTTAGACTCTGTGGGAGAAGGCGAGGGTGGGATGATTTGAGAGAATAGCATTGAAACATATATATTACCATATGTGAAACAGATCACCAGTCCAAGTTCGATGCATGAAATAGGGCACTCAAAGCCAGTGCACTGGGACAACACTGAGGGATGGGATGGGGAGGGAAAGGGGGTTCAGGATGGGGGACACATGTACAACCATGGCTGATTCATGTCAATATGTGACAAAAATCACTACAATGTTGTAAAGTAACTATCCCCCAATTAAAATAAATAAATCAATCAAAAAAAAAGAAAAGAATCTGCTTTCCAATGCAGGAAGCATAGGTTCAATTCCTGGTCAGGAAATTAAGAACCTGCCTGCCGTGTGGTGGGGTCAAATAAATAAACAAATAGCATTGAGAAGAACAAAATGAAAGCAGGGAAAGAAAACATGAAAATAACTAAAGTTATGAAAAAGAAGATAAAATTGAGGCTAGAACAAATGAAAAGGAAATAATAACTAAAATGTAACAGAACCTTTCACCAAGTAATTCTTAGTAATTTATTACCAAACCAACGAACAATAAGCACAAGGATGTATACAGAAGTAAGTTTAGGGGTTTCCCTGGTGGCTCAGTGGTAGAGAATCCGCCTGCCAATGTAGGAGACACAAGTTCGATCCAGGTTTGATCTCTGGTCCAGGAAGACCCCACATGCCACAGAGCAACAAGCCTATGCGCCATAGCTATTGAGCCTGTGCTCGAGAGCCTGGGAACTGCAACTGCTGAAGCCTGGGGGCCTACAGCCTGTGCTCTGCAGCAAGAGAAGCCACTGCAACAAGAAGCCTGCCACTGCAACTAAAGTAGGCCCTGCTCGCTGCAGCTAGAGAAAATCCAATGCAGCAGTGAAGACCCAGCACAGCCAATGAACAGATAAACAACAAAATTTTTAAAAGGCAAGTTTCTAACAAGCATTGATTACAACAAAATTTGGAACTGGTCTATTTCCCATGACTGGCAATTGTTAAATGCTAAATTATAAATTGTTGAATTATAAATGGCTCATTTATATAGTGGAATACCATGTGGCTACTGAAGATCATCTTTTAGAAGACTATATTCTTACATGGAAATATGCATACACAGAAAAAAGATAAGGCTGCCTTGTGACACAGGAACATCAGTTACCTCTGGTACAAGACCTGTAGGTGATTTTCCCCTCTATGCACTTTTCTGTACTTTCTAATTTTCTACAATGATCCTGTACTACTCCTAAAAAAGAAAAAAATAATCCCAATAGATGTTTTGGTAAAAGAAGGAAAAAAAAAGAATCTTGAGCAACTTTAAAATGCAACAGTAGTGGGAATTCCCTGGTGGTCCATTGGTTAAGACTCCATGCTTCCACTGCAAGGGGTGCAGGTTCAATCCCTGGTCAGGGAACGGGGATCCTGCATGCCTCGCTGTGTGGCCAAAAAAAAAGAAAATGCAACAATAGGGCTGCCAAAAATCAATTTCACTGAGGTCAAAGGCAGCTCCCCTCACGAAGCTATCGCCTGGACAAGTCTCCCCACTACTACTCAGAACTGGCACCTCACCACTTGTCTTATTGTACAACAACCCAGTGGGCTTTCCAAAACGCCTAAAAACAAGATTCCACTGCACAGCCATAAATTCACAGCATGTGTTTGCCTCCTTGAATTTACTACGGGGAAGACAGGCGCGAGACTCCATCCTCCCTTCCCTGTGCCAACATACTTCACTGTTTTAAAATAAGCTGTCAATTGCTAAAGGTAAATATTAGGGTTAGCTCCTTCTCAGGCGTCATAATTCTCTCTTGACTCAAATGTTTGTGAATTTTAAATCTCTCAACCAAGGTACTTGTCCTGCATGAGGTTACCCTGTGGGCAACTGCCTCCCAGCTCCATATTAACTGTTCTGGTGCATGGACCTCCAGAGAAAAGACACAGAGAGGAAAATGGAGGTTCAAAGGAGATCTACTGACGGAGGGTTCTGAGATCACCATGGGAAGGCGGAAGGATTCCCTGGCCAGGTCCTCTGCTCTCACTCCCAGGAAGGTGTACTCTCAACACTCTCAACAACTTAACATACTTTGTCCACCTCACTTCTCCCAGCCCTCAGTCACTGAACATACTAAGCAATAATACCTTGTCATTAAATCATATATTTTTCTTTAAAAGAACATTACTAACAAATATGAAATTAACCCTGCCCAAAGAATCTATTATTGCTGTCCTGTTTCATGAACAACAACAAAAAGAGGTTAGAAAAGGAAAATCAGATATTCATAAAATCACAACGCTGGAAAAGACCTTAAAATTTAGCTCTATGTCTCCTGTCAGGTGAATGGATAAGCAATAATGTGGTACATTCAAAAGATGATAGAATTCTAGTCAGCCTTAAAAACAAAGGAAATCCTGATACATGCTACAACATGGATGAACATGACTGACGATGCTCAGTGAAATTAGCCAGACACAAAAGGACAAATTCCGCATGGCTTCACTTAGATGAGGGTCCTAGGTGAGTCAAATTCAGAAACAGGAAGTAGAATGCTGGTTCTCAGGGGCTAGAAGGGGAGGGAATGAGGAGTTACTGTTTAACAGGCACACAGTTTTGGGTACAGAGTTTCAGCTGGGGAAGATGAGAAAGTTCTAGAGATATATGATGGTGACAGCTGCACAACACACTTAAAAACAGCTAAAACAGTCAATTGTTATGGATACTCTACCACAATAGAAAATAAAACCTTTTAAAAAGTCATTTAGCTCAACAACTCTTCCACTAAAAAAAATTTAAAAAAAAATTTTTTTATACATAACTTGCTAAAACTTCTCTACAGAGAGCTTGGAATCTATATCTTGTTCCAATATCACCCATATTAGACCCAAATTCCAAGGAGATCAAATATACTTCTGACGTTGACGTTTAAAGTTTATACGAGACCTCTATGGACAAGGACTGCCTCCTAAAGGAGTGATTTTTCTGGGAATTCCCTGGCAGGCCAGTGGTTAGGATTCAGTGCTGATTTCACTGCCACGGGCCCGGGTTCAAGCATGACCAAAACAATTTTTTTAAAAAAATAAATAAGTAAAGGAGTCAGGACTTCCCTGGTGGTCCAATGGTTACAACTCTGTGCTCCCAAAGCTGGGGGCCCAGGTTAGATCACTGGTCAGGGAAACAGATCTCACAGGCCACCACCAAGAGTTCACAGGCCACAACTAAAGATCTTACACGCCACAACTAAGACCCAGAGCAGCAAAATAAAAATGAATCATAAATAAATATTTAAATTAAAAAAAAAAATAAAGGAGTGATTTTCCCATCAGCTGCAAAAGCCTTGCTTTGTGCTCCTATGAGCTGAGGCACCTTCTCTTACCTGTTCTCTCTGCTTCAATCAGTGGTGATGCTGTGAGCCATGGGAGGGTTCTTCCAGTTAAACAGACGACCAAGGGCCAAGAGTCTGGTGGATCTTTGTGTATTTGTTTATGTGGTTTAAGTAGCTAAAAGTGACCAGAGTTTTTTTCTTTTATCTGACAAATTAACTGGGTTTGTCAGTTGTTGGGGTGAAAGTGGTGAGAGATGTGGGGAGGGAAGGTTGAAATCTCTCCCTGATTTCTACCTCGAAAACATCAGGCTTTGTTTTGGGATTTCCTGCTAGAAACTAAACAGAAAAATCCAAGAATGCTTGGGCAGAGGTCAAAATGTCTTAAATTGTGGCCAGTGGGGTCAGTGTTTTCTTCCAGGTGAGGGCCGCACAGGGGAAAATTTCAAACCCAACAGTGATAAACCTCCTACCAACTGTGAAACACAGTGAGAAGATGGCACAAAACCGAAAAATGGATTTTTCTGAAATGGAAGCAGACGCCCCCTGGGCTCGCCAGAAAGCTCTCTGAATGGTGGTCTCGATAATCCACAACGTACTATCCGTAACAGGGAGGATTTCTCCCTAAAGAACTCGTGGAATTGCCAAAAGAGGCTGAAAGCCCTTTTCTCCAGTCTTCAGGCCTGTCCCTGTAACAAGCCAAGCACTCTGTCACCACCCTGACCCACGCCTTCTCATTAGCCTCAAAGGCCGGTCTTTCCCCTTCTAGTGCCTCCAACAAAACTGTACCGTAATAATTTTGCTCACACGCCACAATCATCATCTCATGCTTCTGCTCAAAACCCTTTAAGAGCTGCTTTAATCATTTTATATTCAGTGTAAACTTTCTAGTCCGCTTCTCCAGCCCTACCCACAGTGCAGACTTCTTCACTTCTATTCCCAGCAAGCACATCCATCCCAGGCCCTCCCAGGAAATGGGTGCGAGTCCCCGGTCTGACTTTTACAGCTGTGTGGTCCAGGACACTTATGTGAATGTAGAGGCTGGGTTTAGGGGACAGGTCTGAGCTTTGATGCCTGCCTCTGTCACTTGCTAACTTGCATGGCTTGAGTAAGTCACTTTACTTCTCTGAGCCTCAACTTCCTCATGTGAAGAAAGAGGATTTAAATAGCACCTACCTCACAGGGTGGTTCGGTGGATAATGTGGAAAAGAGCAGGCAAAGCATGGGCATGGGGCTTGGTCTCTGGCCTATTTTTCCTCAGTCTCTATAAATGTGAGTTCTGCCATACCCCAGCACTGTTGTCAGGAATACATACTGGGGAAAGCATTTTGAGTTTGGGGTTTTTCTATTATTAATTAATTAATTAATTTGAGTGCATCGGTCTTAGTTGCAGCATGCAGGATCTTTTTCATTGCGGCTCCTGGGCTTAGTTGCTCCATTGCACGTGGGATCTTAGTTCCCCAACCACAGATTGAATCCGCATCCCCTGCATCGCAAATCAGATTCTTTACCACTGAACCACGAGGGAAGTCTAAGAAAGTACTCTGAAACCAGTCCAGTGCTATGTGGAGCGTAAGTGTTATGACCACTTTTGAGTCCTGTTGGGAAATCTCCCTAAATGTTCCTTCTTCCCTGCCCTCCAGGCAGAGGCAAGCCCTGCGCTTTCTTGGGGGAGCTTCTCTGACCAATGCGAGGGGTCCTGGGCTCGCCTTCTGATTCCTTTCACAGGACTGAATGCCATCTTCTCTTGTTCTTTATTGCTTCTCTGACCCAGGTAGGGTCTTTTCTCTTTAAGGAGAAAGAGAAATTCTCCTTAAAAAGGAAAATTCTCTTCTTCTTTTCTCTTTAAATTCCCTGGAACCCACTCATCCATACTCGTGAATATCTCCCCCTCTGCCCCCGCCCCTCCCGGTCTGCCAGGTACAGACCAGGTACAGAGGGCAGCATTGGGAGTTGCGCCCCAGCAGTTACCCTTAAAGCTAAAATCACCAAATCAGGCCCTCAGATGTGTCATTTGACACACATACACAACGTTTTAAATTTCAATTAGTTAACAACGGAGGCACTAGTGCTAAAGAACCCACCTGCCAGTTCAGGAGACGTAAGAGACGTGGGTTCAATCCCCGGGTCGGGAAGATCCCCTGGAGGGCATGGCAACCCACTCCAGTATTCTTGCCTGGAGAATCCCAGAGGACAGAGGAGCCTGGGGGTCTACAGTCCATAGGGTCACACAGAGTCAGACAGGACTGAAGCGACTTAGCACAGCACAGCACTTAGAAATCAGAAGAGCCCACAGTTTGTAAACATTTTGCAAGATCTGATCATCCAGGTCTGCGTTCCAGCAAGGCTGCTGCTCTGAGATGAGAATGCTCTCCCCACTCCTCTTCCATTTGCCCCAGGCTCGCCACTCTCCCTGTCTCCTCTGGACTCACACTTAGCAGTTTACACAGGATGGAGCTGAGACAAAAGGGAATTACTCTTCTCTCCTAAGTCTCTACCAAAGGTTAGAAAAGAGAAGATACACTAAAAGGGAGCTATGTTTCCAGAAAAACAGACAAGAAGTATGTTTCTTTGTAGAAAAGAAAAGTATTCCTATACATTTCTTAAGCACGGAACATTGTGTGGAAATTCCCCATGTGCTGCATGCAATCAGGGGGCAGTCGGTATCTGAACTTGCTGCCCAATGGCATGATCTAGAATTCCAAGTGGGTCTTCAAGGAACCTTGGGAAATGAGTGTTTCCCAGATTACAGTGTTAGAAGCTGGACCCTGAAAAGCCAGTAGCCACTAAGATCACAGAGATAGAAGTTAGATACTGAAAAGCCAGTGGCTACTAAGGGTATGGATGTTTCTCCCAAGATAATGAACAGGGGGACCCAGTACCTAAAAGCAGATCATAGGGGCCACGGGGCAGAGGTGACCCAACAGCACCTTCCTCATTCAGGGTGTCTGGGGCAGCCAGCTTCTATGTGTTACCAGTTGCTTATCTCATTTCTTACCCTCTTTCTCTAGAATCTTGTCAATTCTGCCCTTTCATAGAAATGCTAATCTTTCAGAAATGACCAACCAATCAGGAGGTCCTCTGGGTTAGGTCAGCAAACCACAGACTGGAAATGTCCCTGGGGTCCTGGGACCTTGGCTGTTTTCACCCTGTTGGCTGCTCAAAGGGCTCTTTCTTTGCTGTTACAGACATTCTTCCCTGGGGGAGAGAGAGAGAGTGTGCATGAGTGTGTGTGTGTGTGTGTGTGTGTGTTGGGGTAGGGAGAGACTCATGTGTATGTGTGTGTGTGTGTGTGCTGGGGCAGCCACATGTTAGTGTGTGTGTGTGTGTGTGTGTGTGTGTGTGTGTGCGTGCACGTGCGCTGGGGTAGGGAGAGACTGTGTGTGTGTGCACACGCATGTGTGTGCACTAGGGTAGCTGGGGGTGTGTGTGTGTGTGTGTGTGTGTGTGTGTGTGTGTGTGTGTGTGTTGGGGTAGCCAGGTGTGTGTGTATGTTGGGGTAGCTGTGTGTGTGTGCCTGTGTGTTGGGGTAGCCAGGAGAGTATGTGTGTGTGTGTATGTATATGTGTGTGTGTGTGTGTTAGGGTAGCTGGGTGTGTGTGTGTATGTGTGTGTGTGCTGGGGTAGGGGTGTGTGTGTGTGTGTGTGTATGCTGGGGTAGCTGGGTGTGTGTGTGTGTGTGTGTTGGGGTAGCTGGGTGTGTGTGTGTGTATGCTGGGGTAGCTTGGTGTGTGTGTGTGTGTGTGTGTTGGGGTAGCTGGGTGTGTGTGTGTGTTGGGATAGCTGGGTGTGTGTTTGTGTGTTGGGGTATCTGGGTGTGTGTGTGTGTGTGTTGGGATAGCTGGGTGTGTGTGTGTGTTGTGGTAGCTGTGTGTGTGTGTGTGTGTTAGGATAGCTGGGTGTGTGTATGTGTTGGAGTAGCTGGGTGTGTGTGTGTGTGTGTGTTGGGGTAGCTGGGTGGGTGTGTGTGTGTTGGGATAGCCGGGTGTGTGTGTGTTGGGGTAGCCGGGTGTGTGTGTGTTGGGATAGCTGGGTGTGTGTGTGTGTGTTGGGGTAGCTGGGTGTGTGTGTGTGTGTGTTGGGGTAGCTGGGTGTGTGTGTGTGTGTGTGTTGGGGTAGCTGGGTGGGTGTGTGTGTGTTGGGATAGCTGGGTGTGTGTGTGTGTGTTGGGATAGCTGGGTGTGTGTGTGTTGGGGTAGCTGGGGGGGTGTGTGTGTGTGTGTGTTGGGGTAGCTGGGTGTGTGTGTGTGTGTTGGGGTAGCTGGGTGTGTGTGTGTATGTTGGGATAGCTGGGTGTGTGTGTGTGTGTTGGGGTAGCTGGGTGTGTGTATGTGTGTGTGTGTTGGGGTAGCTGGGTGTGTGTGTGTGTGTGCTGGGGTAGCTGTGTGTGTGTGTGTGTGTGTGTGTGTGTATGTGTATGCTGGGGTAGCTGGGTATGTGTGTGTGTTGGGGCAGCTGGGTTAACGAAAAGGAGACAAGAGGTTGACCGAGTCTACATGCAATCGCTCTTCTGAGCTCTCCCTTTTCCAATTCTCTAGCCTGCCTTATCTCCAGTAACACCTAGGCTAAGACATTCCTGTCAAAGAGGCCATATTTGTTTCCCAAATGCTCCAAAACTATGCCCCCATAAGCCACTGTGGGACACAGGGAGAAAGAATAGGTTTTAGAAAGAAAGCCAACTGACTGATTCTGCCACTTTGGGCACATCTCTTATCTCTCTGGGCCTCAGTTTCCTCATCTTTACAATGGGCGTAATGATGCCTACTTCACAGAGTTTGTGTGAAGATTAAATGAGGCAGCACATGGGAAGTCCTTTTCATCTCAGTGCTTGGCAACTGGAAGACTCCACCTTAAGCGACAGCCTGGGTCTGTTACTAGGGAGCTCAGCACATCACCAGGGCAGCTGCTAGAGGCAGAGTTCAGTTCCTGGCTCCACCACTAGGAAAATGACGCAGGCCAGTGGTGCCTCACTCAGTGTGCTGGGTGAGAATTTAATACAAAGCATTTAGACAGGGCCTGGCAAAGTTGGCACGCCCGATTTGTAAATAAAAGCTGTGATTTTTATTTTTGTTATGACTCTTTATTCTCAGCATCCTTCCTTCTCTGTGTCTTTCCAGATCACTAAGCACTAAATACGTGAGCGTAGTATTAACCTAAAAGCATGTTAGCCCTGATCATCATCAGAACCTTATGTGGGATGCTACAGAGCTGTCTGACTGCTGGGGACTTGATGTGGGAAGGAAGGACACACCTTCCAGCCTAGTCTGGACTCTGTGTATGAATGACGGGCTGAGAGTTGGTACCTACTCACTCTCCTAGACATGATGGGCAGACAGAATGGGTTGCTCAGGAACTTCACTCATTTTACATACAGCATGTTTTCTGTACCAGGCATGTGCTCTACGCTGGGGACAGAGCTGTGAACAAGACCCAGGAATCTGCATTTTTAAAAGCTCCCCAGTGACCCTAATTTATCAGCCAGGGTTGAAAACACCCCATGATGTTGCACTTGGAGCAAGCACCTGAGGGAAGCTTAACAAAACTGGGATGCCAGCACCATTCCCTGTCTTCTCTCCCCACTGCACTTGGAGGCTGAGACCTGTATTCCCTACAATGATGTGGAATCACCCAAGAGAATAGGAAGAGCAGAGACTGAGCCTCCTCTTCCCTCCACCGGCCTCCTTTACCGTACCTCCCTTCTTCAATTTGGAAAGAGCAGCGAAGTGAGGACCCTCCACCCCACTGGGGAGGCCTGGGACTTAGCCTGAGCTCCAGCCTGGGAGCAGCAGCTGGGACTGGTGCAGGCAGACATTATCCATCCTTCACCCCGTGTGCAGGCTCGACACCCTGTGATAACAGCCATTTGGTGAGCAGCTTCTGGGAGGGTAATGCTTGGGCTAAACAGCTCTACAGCCAGAAGTAATTTGCCCCAACTACTGGCCCAGCTTGGAGGCTAAACAATTAGTGGGGTTGATGACAGCCTGACGCTTGAGAAATCACTTTTTTTAAACAGAAGAGGGGAGAAAAGGTTGCTTAAAAGGAGCCCTTTAACTCAGAAGGCAGTCCCATCCACCTTTCAAATTCAATACCCTCCGAATACACATCCATCAGTCACAGCAGGAAATCTTTCAACTCGTGAAAAAGCAAGAGAAGGAATTCAGATCAACATCACGGACTGGAGCAATAAAGCTGGTGCCGATTCACCCCTTCCCCTTGAGGCAGGAAAGAATCAAGGAAGAATTTCAAAATCTTTTTATACAATTAGAGAAAGGGATCCTGTGGGGGAAGGGAGCAAGGACAGAGATCAAGAAGTTTAAGGTTTGCTCTTTTAAGCTCAAAATAAATCATGATAAGAAAGAACTAGGAGCTTTTTTAAAAAAAAAAAAAGATCTTATCTAAGGCCGGAAGAGCATCTATAGTGTTTGGGGGAAGGGTGGGGTGAGCAAACCATCAGGCCGGGAGCAATCTTTTCACCCCTTCATCAAGTCCCCCAAAACAAAAGCAGACTCTGTCCCAAGCTTCCAGAATTTTACAATCTTGAATTACAGCTTTCAAATAATTCAGATTCCACTACAGCAGATCTCAGAGGGGGAGGCAGACTACAAAGAAAATCCAGTAAAATATATCCAAACAACTGTACCCAAAATGGTAGCAGGGCAAAGAACCAGATGATATGGTAAATTTGGCTCAAGAAAACCAGTAGAGATAGCTCTGTAAGAAATGCACATTCATCATTTCCCCAAACTACTTTTAGAATCCACTGTTACTTTCTAGAAGTCTAACTTTTATGCCGACCCTTGATCATTTATGCAACAAAAGCAAACGACCCAGGACCCTAGTACTAAGCATATAAAAAGCATTTCCTCAAGAGAGCCATGAAAGTAAAAGACGCTTGCTCGTTGGAAGAAAAGTTATGACCAACTTAGACAATATATTAAAATGCAGAGACATTACTTTGCCAACAAACGTCCCTCTAGTCAAAGCTATGGTTTTTCCCTGATAGCTCAGTTGGTAAAGAATCCGCCTGCAATGCAGGAGACCCCAGTTAGATTCCTGGGTCAGGAAGATCCCCTGGAGAAGGGAAAGCCTACCCACTCCAGTATTCTGGCCTGGAGAATTCCATGGGGTTGCAAAGAGTTGGACACGACTGAGCAACTTTCACTTTTACTTTCATGGTTTTTCCAGTAGTCATGTATGGATGTGAGAGTTGGACCATAAAGAAAGCTGAGCGCCAAAGAATTGATGCTTTTGAACTGTGGTGTTGGAGAAAACTCTTGAGTCCCTTGGACTGCAAGGAGATCAAGCCAGTCCATTCTAAAAGAAATCAGTCCTGAATATTCATTGGAAGGACTGATGCTGAAGCTGAAATTCCAGTACTTTGGCCACCTGATGCAAAGAGCCAACTCAATAGAAAAGACCCTGATGCTGGGAAAGACTGAAGGCAGGAGGAGATGGGGACAACAGAGGATGAGATGGTTGGATGGCCATGAAACTATGGACATGAGTTTCAGCAGGCTCTGGGAGATGGTGATTGACAGGGAGGCCTAGTGTGCTGCAGTCCATGAGGTTGCAGAGTCAGACACAACTGACCGACTGAACTGAAGAGAATCGAAGTTCTTTAAAATTGATATATATCAGTTGGCTGCTTGGCCATGATGGACAGCCCAGGTTTGGGTTGTTTTTGAGCACTACTCCCTTTTGGTTTGGTCCAAGATTTTCTTTCCTTTTCCTCCCATCAGTGAGAAAACTGTCTGTATGTTCATATATGTTAACAAAGACCTGCATATCTATATTTATAAAATGGATCTCTGCCTCTCTTCCAAAGCTTCTTTATTTATTTGAAGATTTAAAAGCTTATCATTCCCATCAGTAGAGCGTTCTAACCATCACAGAATTGGAGCTAATTGTTGTAACCCCAGTACTCAGGAACCAGACTGCAATTTTTACAATTCTTCTCTGTAGAGATGCCCGAGCTCTCTTTTGGCAGACACGTATGGTTAAATCCAGGGTCTTTTTCAATAAATACATTTTTTACATGTGAGCCAGGGGGCTGTCTGTCAGCTGTGGGGAGGTAAACCTCCTGCTTCGGGCGCGCTCCCGGCAGAGGCTGGCAACCCTGCTTCCATGTATGGAAGTGAACGAAAGCAGTAAAACCTCAGGCATGAGCCTGGGCAGGGCTGGGGGTGGGGGCAGCATTCCTCACTGTGCAGCAAGTCCTGGCCCAGAGGGATGGAAGGACTCTGCCCTGCGTCCTGTCCATCCTGTGGATTCTTTAGTGAATTCTTCCGTGGAACAGCCATCAGGGCAGAAATGATGGGAAGCAGAAAAACAATGGGTACCTGGATGTGGAGGCTCATCCACTCAGACAGCATGGACAGAGGGGGCCAGGCTATCTCCAGAGAAAAGCCCCGGCCCTATAAATCAGTACCACTGGGTGCCTGCATGCATGCGCTGACCTCAGCACACTGGAATGCAGAAATCCCCCCACTCTCCGGCCACGGTCATGGCCCCTACAAGGCCAGAACTAAAGGGAGGTGAGCGGTTCGACGTGGCCTAAGAGACTCATGTCTGAGGCAGGAGGGACACTTCCTGGCCAGGGCAAGGGAGTTGCAAAAAAAGTTTAGGTGACACTGTGGGGGCTGCAGTCAGACAGATCAAGGCTGGAGCCTGGCAGGCGCCACTGACCACAGGCCCCAGTATCCTCATCTGTACAATGGGGATAATAACTTAGGAATTCATTGTTCAAAGCCTGCAATGCTGTGTGCTGTGCCTGGCACAAAGTAAATGCTCTCAAAAGTGAACTATTACTATTAATCATAATAAAATACAGAAATGGCTTGGGTTTCCCCAGTGGCTCAGCAGTAAAGAATTTTGCCTGCCAATGCAGGAGATGTGAGTTCGATCCCCAGGTCGGGAAGATCCCTTGCAGTTCCTATTCCGGGGGGCCCCACTCCAGTATTCTTGCCAGGAAAACCCCACCGACAAAGGAGCCTGGCAGGCGGTAGTTCATGGGGTTGCAGAAAGTCAGACACAACTCAGCGACTGAGCACGCACGCACACATAGACATGGCTCAATGAAGATTTATAGTACCCTTCCTAAACAGATGGATCCATGAGGTACTTTTCCAGCTTTTCTGACATTTCATATTCTCAGCATCACTCACCCTCTCTCTGACGCACCTTCCCTTGGCCTCTGTGAGCACCCTGCCCCGATCTGTGCCCCTCTGTTCCGGTGCTGTCCTGGCCCCAGATCACCACTGGTTCTCCCCCGCACCTCCCCTTCAGGCCACTGATTTTTCTCTCCCCACAGGCTCTCTGGGGCTCTCAGTCCCTCTCACGGCTCTCTTTGCCGATGACTCACAGATCCTTCCCAGGCAGAGACCTTCCTCTCCACAGAGCTGGAATCAAGTAGCCAGACAGCTGAGCTTCTCTACTGCTTTTACTCCCCCAGCCCCCACTTTCCCTGCCTCCGCTGGTGACATTAACTCCTTCCTGTCTCACCCTGTCTTAGCTCAGGCTGCTGTAACAAATGCCAGAGACTGGACAGCTTAGATAGCAGACATTTATTTCTCACAGTTTTGGAGGCTGGAAGTTCCAAAATCAAGAGTCTGGCAGATTTAGCATTTGAGGAGGGCTCTCTTTCTGGTTTGCAGACAGTTTGCTTTCTTGCGGTGTCCACGCACTGGGGGCTTAGGGAGTGAGCTCTGAACCCTTTCCCTTATCAGGGCACGCATCCCAGAACAGGGGCTCCACTCTCATGACCTCACCTAAACCTAATTACCGCCCAAAAGTCTCACCTCCAAATAAAATCAACACATGGATTTGGGAGGGACACAACTATTCAGTCTGTAGCACCCTCCAAAGCCAAAACATAGCTATCGACTGTATTTCCTAAGGTTTCTCAAATACATTGCTCCTCCTCATCCCCATCCCCATGACCCTGGGGCAGGGGTGGCCCTCATCATCCTTCCCCCTCAGGTTCAGTGCTGGCCAATAGAAATATACAAATATACGCCATTTAAAGAACTTTAGTAGCCATATTAAAAAGTAGAACAGAAAAAAAAAAAAAAAGTGAGGGACTTCCATGGTGGTCCAGTGGCTAGAACACCTCGTTCTCAATGCAGGAGGCTCAGGTTTGATCCCTGGGCAGGGAACTAGATCTGATATGCTGCAACCAAGAGTTTGCATGCCACAACTAAAGACCTCTCAAACTGCAATGAAGATTGAAGATCCTGCATGCTGTAAATGAGACTCAGTGCAGCCAAAATTTTCTTTTAAGTGAAATTAGTTTCAATAATACATTTTACTTAACCTTATCTAAAAGATGATCATTTCAACATGTCATTGGTATAAAAAGTTATTAAAGAGATATTTTACATTTTTTTGGTACCACACTTTTTTATATCCAGTGTATATTTAACTCAGCACATCTCAACAAGCACCAGCTGCATTCAAAGTGCTCACAGCCACATGTAACTAGTAGCCACCATACTGAACAGCTGACTCTGGTTTCTTTCCCTCAAGTCCATTGTCTACCTGACTACCATGGTTGCATATCTAATCTGATTATGGACTGTCACTGCTTAGAACCTATCAGTGGTCCCCAACAGGACACAGTCCACACCTTCATGTCCCTGCGGCCCCTATTTTTTTCTTAGCTGCACTGTGAGGCTTGTGGGATCTTAGTTCCCAGGCAGGATATTGAACCCAAGCCCCTTGCATTGGAAGCACCAAGTTCTAAGCACCGGACCATCACTCCCCTGCCTCTAATTTTAGATTCCCAACAACAAGGAACTATAAAATAAGCATGGTATGATACTAATTTTGCTTTAAACACACACATTTATGTATATACACATACAAAATAAAAGTACAGATGATGGGTATATGAAGTAAAGTGAAGTCGCTCAGTCGTGTCCGACTCTTAGCGACCCCATGGACTGCAGCCTACCAGGCTCCTCCGTCCATGGGATTTTCCAGGCAAGAGTACTGGAGTGGGGTGCCATTGCCTTCTCCAAGACGGTACATAGTTGCAAAGTACATAGTTGCAAGATGGGTACATAGTTGCAAAGAAAAAAACACCAGAAAGACACCAGGCACTAAAATGTAAACAGTGGTGATCTCTGGTTGGTGGAATTTATTTATTTATTTTTAATGTTTTGGCCCCATTGCACAGCATGTGGGATCTAGCTCCCCGACTAGGGATTGAACCCATGTCCCCTGCATGGGAGCATGGAGTCTTAACCACTGGACCACCAGGGAAGTCCCCTGTTGGTGAAATTTAGTATTCTTCCTTTTGCAAATTTGTACCTCCTAATTTTTAAAATAACACAATTAAAAAGGTGGGGGTTAGCATAATAGGTGCACATTCAGCATAATATGTGGGAGAAAGGGGTGCAGTCAATCTTCATGATTCATGAGTTCCTTATTTGTGAATTTGCCCATTTGCTAAAATTTATTTGTAACCCCCCAGTCAGTCTGGCGACACTTCTGTGGTCATTCTCAGTTGTGCACAGGGTGGTGAAAAATACGAGTCACCCACCCACCACACGTGTTCCCAGCTGAAGTCAAGCAAGGCCTCACTCTGCTCGATTCAACTCCTACTATAAACAAGCGTCCTTTTCGCAGTCTGTTTGGTGCCACATTTTTTGCATTTTTGTGCTTGGTGGGTTTTTTTTTTGGTCATTTCCCTGTTTGAAATGGCCCCCCAAGTATCATGTATCGTGCTGAAGGGCTGTCTAGTGTTCCCAAATGCAAGAAAGCTATGATGTTTCCTAAGAAGAAAATGTGTGTTAGATAAGCTTCCTTCAGATAAGGGCTATAGAGCTGGGTCATAAGTTCAGCATTACTGAGCCAACAATATGTATTGAATAAAGTGTCTTCAAAGAGAAACACACTTAAAACCAGCCCTGCATATGGTCACCATGGAGGGCGTGGCTGTGTGCAGTCGCCACAGCCTCCACGCCTCATCTCCTCCTGGTACACAGCACACTACAAACCACAGCTTCAAGGGGACCTGGGTTTCTGGCAGTATTTTATAAGTCTTAACCACTGGACTGCCAGGGAAGTCGCTCTGACAGTATTTTAAAGCACACCAAGATGATGCATTAATAAGAACTGACTTTAGAGACCATTTTCTGAACATCTCAATTCTCTCTCTAGGAAAACAGTCAAATAGCTGATCTGGCCCAGCAGCCCCCTTTCCAAGTGCTGGAGGCCGAAGCCAAGTATGTATCCAGAGTTGTGCCTGTCTCCATGGTGGCTTCCATCTTCCTGCTCAGGTTGGAATGACCTCCTTGGAGCACAGGGCGAATTCCCGTGACCCAGGACCCAGGCCCAGCGCCAAGGGTTCAGACCCAGACTATCCCTCCACCCAGGAAGGGCCCTGACTGCCTGAACAGGCCCCAGGGAGCTGCCCCCTCTCCCTTCCCTGATGGCCCAGCACGAACAAATACTGTGGCCGCAGACTCATCCGAATGGAATTTCTCTTTAACACTTTGGAGCCTCATCAGCCCAGACACAGGACTTGAAGCACCTGGCTCTTTTTAAATCCTTTCTTTACATTTCACGTTTCAGCCCTGGTAATCCCCTCCTTAAGAGCTGTTGTTCAGTGGGGTAACATGCTTGTTTTTTCAGCCACTTGAGGCTTTTCACAGAGGCAGTCTGGCCGGCACCCTGGACCTGACCCCAGCCCTCCCACAGGAAAACGGCTCTGCTCTCAGGAACAGGCTCCTGGGACCCGGAAAATCGTCCCATGTCCTAGAGGCCAAGATACACAAAATTACTCGGGAAAACTAGGACTGTGGCATTTCCCTCTTTTCAGGATGCTTATCTCTGTTCTCTGAGCAAAATTTGGCAACAGTTTACAGGCACGAGTTAGTCTCTTTTTTTTAGGGCCACCAGGAAGAATGCCAAGGAACATTACTGACCCAGCAATGAGGACCCTAGAGGCTGGAGCCCAGAGGCTGGTCAGCCATGTGGCTGCCTCCTTTCTGGGCCTCAGTTTCCTCATCAGTAAAAGAAGGGGGCTGCGCCTGCTCAATCCCCAACATCCTTTCCGGTTTAACCCTCAATGATCACACTGGCCAATGTGATATAACAAGAGCTTTTGTTTAATTGTGATTGCAGCACAAATATACAAAAGAATGGATGCCTTTAACTTTGAGACTCACCTTTATGTCTGGAATTCCATTCCACTTTCTATCTGCCAACTGTTCATTCTTTCTTTCAATAAATATTTGTGCTAAATATGCATTCATCAGATCTACCGTATGTACTCTGTACAAATGACACAGTGATGAAGAGCACAAGGGTCCCTCAGAAACCTTTTGGTCTGGCATTAGAGAATAGTCACCCCTTCCTGAGGGATGACCAGTGCCCCATACTAGGCTGAGGCTTTTTACATTACGAGCCATTGCAAAATTCAAAGGCCATCCTGCCGGTAGGTACTACTATCATTTCCATTTTGCAGATGGGGACACTGAGGCTCAGAAAGAGCAAAGTAATTTGCCCAAGGTCTCAAAGGGAAAGAATAAGGAGAAATGAATCTGAACCAGATCATCCACGACAGGGGTTGGCCTCTCTGGCTGTTGTCTGATGAGGTCATGAGACATTCAGTTCTCAGAGCTCCGGTTCTCAGAGCTCCACGTGGCACCCAGTCCCATTAGAACCAACACACCAGACATCATCCTATAGACTCTGAATCTGTTTATACCATATAGATCATTCATATATACATATGTAAATCTCATATATATTATGTCGTGTCTCCCCAGCTAAATTATCAATGTCTTTGAGAGCAGGGGTTTTGTCATTAATTTCTCAGCATCCTGACACTGTCCCCCAGGCAAATGAGATACTCAAAACACATGTGACTGACCAAGGCTGAGCAGTGCCAATACAAAGCAATGAAAAGTGCACTGCAAACTTGATTTTTGTAATATGAGCACACATGAAGTAAGAAGTCCAGTTTGGGAGCGTCTGAGTCCCTGTCATCGCTTCCCCCTGCTCCTCATTGCTGTCCAGGAGTGGAAAATCCCCAGAGGAATTTCCTTCCCTTTATTTAACAAACAGAAGCCCTTAACCCAGAATTTCTGCTTTATGATCTATGGAAGCGTATACAAAACACATTTCTGCAACCTGGCCCAGGAAGAGGTTCCTTAGTCCCACTTTGGCCTCTTGGTACCAAAATCATCTGTTTCTTACTATGTGGCACGTCTGGAATCCAGACCTTCTTTCTCATCCCAAGCCCCCTGAGAGAGGCCACCATCACCTTGCAGACAGACCACTGCTGTCGGCTTTCCGGAGTCGCATCTCCAAAATCGCACCCACAGAATTGCACCTCCAAATCAGCATCACCTACGGTGTATTTTCCTGACCATCTGCCAAAGGAGTTTTGTCTTCCTAAGAAAAGGTTGAAACGTTCCCCACGGAGCACGGGAAACCTCCGTCACTCATCGGTTCTGCAACACGCGTCGTCTCCCCATACTCACTTTCCAAGCTGGATCAAATGAACTTTCTCCTTCTCAGCTTTCCCCCCCGCTTCATTCCCACATGGTTATTTATATCCAGAATATCTTTCTTTCTTAACTCACTGGACTACTCTCCCCCGCTTTTGAAAAGGTCACTTTCGAGTTTATTCTTTCCAGAAAGCTTTCGTGAAGTAGGTGGTGGCAAGCTGATTCTCTCCCCCCATGTCTCTTGGCTTGATACCCATCCTTCTCAAGAGGCCTCTGCTAGCTAGATCCAGTACTGGGAGGAAAACCCCTGCACTCAGACGAAGCATTCAAAAACTGGATACACGCTCTTTCAGGCAAGAGTCCTGTTATTTTCTTCACATGTACTTAAGTTTTCATTACCAAAAAAATGGTTACATTCAGAACCCCTGAAGATCAGTGAGCCAAAACCATAGGTGCCACCACCCTAAGACAACATTAAGCAATTTGGGGTATTTGCTTCAATCATTCTTCTTATACAACTGTTCAAACAGTGTTGCAATCATGGTATCTGTGTAATTTGGGATCTTGCTTTTTTGAATACAATATATTCCCGCAAAGGCCACTGAATCATGTTCAACATGAGGCTGAGCACTGTAATTTACTCAACCACCCAGGGATGAACACTGAGGACATTTCCGACTGACTATTATATACAGCTTTAAAGAAGACCTTCAAGAAGGTAAGTAAGATGAGGCATGATCATTTTGTTCTGACACATTTAGTCTGCATTTATGACTAACGATTGAGAAAATATTCTAAACAGACACTAATTCCCTTTCCATTCTTAAGTCAAGGTCCCTCTAAAGGTTCACCAGATCTTTGTGAAGTTTGCTTTCCACAATTTCTATTATCTATCTATTTAATAAACCTATTTCATTCCCATAGCAACCCTTTGATTTTTTCATAAGCCACTTGCCTACATGAATGTACCACCGAATGAGTAATAAGTATTCTCAGCTGCCTCCTACAGAAGAGAATAAGGAATATTCAGGGGAAAGGGAATGTGTGTGTGTGCGATCTGCAAAAGAAGACTTGAGGTGTAATATTTGTGTCTTTTTCTCAAAGCAATAGATGCGTCCTACAATGCTGTGGGGAGTTGCTGAGCAGCAGAAATCACACTTCCAACACCTCTTAGGAGTGCACAACCTAAAACAATTTGGCCTAATAAAATAGAGATCCTTCTATAATGAAAATAGTCGTCATGCCCCTTCATTCCATAACTTTGGATTATGGAGGTGACAGACTTTCTATAAGTACAGCATATTTTAATAAACAAAAAGTTATACTGAATACAAGCTGCCTAATACCAGTCCCCACAAAAGGCACAGCATAATACAATTGACTGGTCTGGGGAAGCCTTTTGTCCCTGTACAAATCTGAATACTATTGGAAGGAGAAACAGAGAACAAAACTCTGAATTTATCCAAACAGTAGGGCACAGCAGTGGGAATTTCACAGACACTGTCTTCTCATTTTTTTTACGTTAGTCCTCAAGGGGGGCCCCTCTCAGACAGAGAAAACACTTTTAAGTTCTCCTTAGCCCAATGTACCCAATAAGCATGTCAGGCTAAGTCATTTTCCTTCTGTGGGAAGGGTGGTCTGTTCCTTGTCTCCATTTTTGTTGGCTTCAATATCAAGGCAGACAAGATACCAAGGTATTATAGGGCTATAAAACGACATTTCTAGTCTTTGCACACCTGAGACAGAAAAAACTAGCACCTATCAGGGCAGCCAAGAATATGAGAAAGATCTACATAAAAGGTTTGGTTTTATTTTTTTAAATTTTTGGCCACAGTGTGCAGCATGCAAGATCATAGTTCTCCAACCAGGGACTGAACCTAGGCTCCCTGCTTTGGGAACAGAGTCTTAACCACTGGACTGCCAAGGAGGTCTCGAAAAAGCTTGGTGTAAAAGCTTGTGTGTGTGTCAGGGCTGTGTCAGGGTCATTTTGTACTTACTTATGTATGTATGAAGTATCTTTTTTTCCTTTTATTGAAGTATAGTTGCTGTACCATATTACATAAGTTACAAGTATACAATATAGTGATTAATAATTTTAAAAAGGTTTTACTCCATTTATGGGCTTCCTTCATAGCTCAATATGAACAGTATGAAAAGGCAAAAAGATAGAGGACACTGAAAAATGAACTCCCCAGGCCGGTAGGTATGCAATATGCTACTGGAGAAGAATGGAGAAATAACTCCAGAAAGAATAAATAGATGGAGCCAAAGCAAAAACACCACCCAGTTGTGGATGTGACGGGTGATGGAAGTAAAGTCTGATTCTGTAAAGAACAATATTGCATAGGAACCTGGAATGTTAGGTCCATCAATCAAGGCAAATTGGAAGTGGTCAAACAGGAGATGGCAAGAGTGAACATCAACATTTTAGGAATCAGAATGAAAATGGACTAGAATGAGTGAATTTAACTGAGATGACCATTATATCTACTACTGTGGGAAAGAATCCCTTAGAAGAAATGGAGTAGCCATCATGGTCAACAAAAGAGTCCAAAATGCAGTACTTGGATGCAGTCTCAAAAATGACAGAATAGGGAGGGGGGTTCAGGATGGGGAACACATGTACACTCATGGCTGATTCATGTCAATGTATGGCAAAAACCACTACAATATCGTGAAGTAATTAGCCCCCAATTAAAATAAATAAGGTAATTTAAAAAAAAAACGACAGAATGATCTCTGTTCATTTCCAAGGCAAACCAATCAATATCACAGTAATCCAAGTCTATGTGCCGACCAGTAATGCTGAAGAAGCTGAAGTTGAACAGTTCTATGAAGACCTACAAGACCTTTTAGAACTAACACCTAAAAAAGATGTCCTTTTCACTACAGGGAACTGGAATGCAAAAGTAGGAAGTCAAGAGATACCTGGAGTAACATGCAAATTTGGCCTTAGAGGACAAAACGAAGCAGGTCAAAGACTAACAGACTTTTGCCAAGAAAACGCATTGGTCATAGCAAACACCCTCTTCCAACAACACAAAAGAAGACTCTACACATGGACATCACCAGATGGTCAATACCAAAATCAGATTGATTATATTGTTTGCAACCAAAGATGGAGAAGCTGTATATAGTCAGCAAAAACAAGACAGGGAGCTGACTGTGCCTCAGATCATGAACTCCTTATTGCCAAATTCAGACTTAAATTGAAAAAAGTAGGGAAAACCAATAGACCATTCAGGTATGACCTAAACCAAATCCCTTATAATTTTACAGTGGAAGTGAGAAATTGATTCAAGGGATTAGATCTGATAGAGTGCCTAAAGCACTATGGATGGAGGTTCATGACATTGGACAGGAGGCAGGGATCAGACAATCCAAAAGAAAAAGAAACGCAAAAAAGGCAAAATGGTTGTCTGAGGAGGCCTTACAAATAGCTGAGAAAAGAAGAGATGTGAAAGGCAAAGAAGAAAAGGAAAGATATACCCATTTGAATGCAGAGTTCCAAAGAATAGCAAGGAGAGAAAAGAAAGCCTTCCTCAGTGACCACTGCAAAGAAACAGAGGAAAACAACAGGATGGGAAAGACTAGAGATCTCTTCAAGAAAATTAGAGATATCAGGGAATATTTCATGCAAAGATGGGCTCAATAAAGGACAGAAATGGCCCTAACAGAAGCAGAAGATGTTAAGAAGAGGTGGCAAGAATACACAGAAGAACTGTACAAAAAAGATCTTCACAACCAAGATAATCACGATGGTGTGATCACTCACCTAGAGCCAGACATCCTGGAATGCGAAGTCAAGTGGGCCTTAGGAAGCAATACTACAAACAAAGCTAGTGGAGGTGCTGGAATTCCAGTTGAGCTATTTCAAATCTTAAAAAGATGATGCTGTGAAAGTGCTGCACTCAATATGCCAGCAAATTTGGAAAACTCAGCAGTGGCCACAGGACTGGAAAAGGTCAGTTTTCATTCCAATCTCAAAGAAAGGCAATGCCAAAGAATGCTCAAACTACTACACAATTGCACTCATCTCACACACTAGTAAAGTAATGCTCAAAATTCTCCAGGCTAGGCTTCAACAGTATGTGAACCGTGAACTTCCAGATGTTCAAGCTGGATTTAGAAAAGTCAAAGGAACCAGAGATCAAACTGCCAACATCCACTGGATCATCGAAAAAGCAAGAGAGTTCCAGAAAAACATCTATTTCTGCTTTATTGACTATGCCAAAGCCTTTGACTGTGTGGATCACAATAAACTGTGGAAAATTCTGAAAGAGATGGGCATATCAGACCACCTGACCTGCCTCTTGAGAAACCTATATGCAGGTCAGGAAGCAACATTTAGAACTGGACATGGAACAACAGACTGGTTCCAAATTGGGAAAGGAATATGTCAAGGCTGTATATTGTCACCCTGCTTATTTAACTTAAATGCAGAGTACATCATGAGAAACACTGGCCTTGATGAAGCACAAGCTGGAATCAAGATTGCTGGGAGAAATATCAATAACCTCAGATATGCAGATGATACCACCCTTATGGCAGAAAGCAAAGAAGAACTAACGAACCTCCCGATGAAAGTGAAAGAGGAGGGTGGAAAAGTTGACGTAAAACTCAACATTCAGAAAACTAAGATTATGGCATCTGGTCCCATCATTTCATGGCAAATATGGGGATTTTGATGATGGGGAAACAGTGGAAACAGTGTCAGACTTTATTTTGGGGGGCTCCAAAATCACTGCAGATGGTGACTGCAGCCATGAAATTAAAAGATGCTTGCTCCTTGGAAGAAAAGTTATGACCAACCTAGACAGTATATTAGAAAGCATAGACATTACTTTGCCAACAAAGGTCTGTCTAGTCAAAGCTATGGGTTTTCCAGTAGTCATGTATGGATGTGAGAGTTGGACTATAAAGAAAGCTGAGTGCCGAAGAATTGATGCTTTTGAACTGTGGTGTTGGAGAAGACTCTTAGAGTCCCTTGTATAGCAAGGAGATCCAAGCAGTTCATCCTAAGGAAATCAGTCCTGAATATTCATTGGAAGGACTGATGCTGAAGCTGAAACTCCAATACTTTGGCCACCTGATGCGAAGAACTGACTCATGTGAAAAGACCCTTATGCTGGGAAAGATTGAAGGCAGGAGGAGAAGGGGATGACAGAGGATGAGATGGTTAGATGGCATCACCCACTCAATGGACATGAGTTTGAGTAAACTCCAGGAGTTGGTGATATACAGGGAGGACTTGCGTGCTGTAGCCCATGTGGTCACGAAGAGTCAGACACAATTGAGCAACTGAACTGAACTGAACTCCATTTATGGGCTTCTTTCATAGCTCAGTTAGTAAAGAATCCACCTGCAATGCAGGAGACCCTGGTTCAATTCCTGGGTTGGGAAGATCCAATGGAGAAGGATAGGCTACTCTCCAGTGTTCTTGGGCTTCCCTTGTGGCTCAGCTGGTAAAGAATCCGCCTGCAATGCAGGAGACCTGGGTTCAATCCCTGGGTTGGGAAGATAGCCTGGAGAAGGGAAAGGCTACCCACTGCAGTATTCTGGCCTGGAGAATTCCATGGACTTTATAGTCAATGGGGTTGCAAAGAGTCAGACATGACTGAGCAACTTTAACTTTCACCCCATTTATAGTTATTATAAAATATTAGCTATATTCTTCATGTTGTACAATATACCTGTGTAGCTTATTTTATACCTAATGGTTTTTACCTCTTAATCTTCTACCCCTAAACTGCCTTTCCACTCTGGTAACCACAAGTTTGTTCTCTTTGAGTCTGCTTTTTTGTTATCTTTACTAGTTTGTGGCATTGTTTTAGATTCCACATACAAATGATATCATACAGTACTTGTGTTTCCTCACTTGGCATAATGCCCTCCAAATCCATCCATACTGCTGCTGCAAATGGCAAAATTTCATTCTTCTTTACGGCTGAGTAGTGTTCCGTTGTGTATATATATCACATCTTCTTTACCCATTTATCTGTGGATGGACACTGAGGTTGCTTCCATACGTTGGTTATTGTGAATAATGTGGCTATGAACACTGGGGTGCATATGTCTTCTTGCATTAATGTTTTTGCTTTTTTTTGGATATCTATCCAGGAGTAGGATTGCCAGGTCATAAGGTAGTTCCATTTTTAGTTTCTTGAGCAACCTTCATACTGTTTTCCCAAAACACCTTTGAAGAGACACACAAGAAACTGACCACAGTGGCTGCTTCGGGGAAAGCAAACGATGGCCCATCATAACTCTTCCTTTTCCCCACAGGCCTTTCATTTTACTTGAAATTTCTTCCAACATGTGAAGGCACTATCTTTTGCAGAATATTGATCATTTCAAATGCTAAAATCTGTGTAAAAAAAAATCTAAACATACACACTTTTATAGGCAGTCTATGCCTACTCTTTTTTTGGCAGGATATACAAGACACTATTAGCAGTGGGTTATCTTTGGAAAGAGTCATTCTTACAACTCACCAACGAAACTCTGGCTTTCTCTTGGGAATGACGAAAAGTTAATAAGTGGAAAAATAGTGTTTAAGTATATACTGAATGAAGGAATATAAATGGCTTTTTATTGCAAGCAGCAGTGAAGCCATGATCTGTGCTGCATATGTAGCACACTCCCATACGTGAAAGAGCACCATGTCCTGGTCCGAGGATTGGGATTCACCTGGTAACTACTGCCTCTGTGGCTGTATCAACTGAAGAACAGACTCAGATGATCTCAGGGAAAAAAGTCATTAATTGAGCCTTCACAGGAAAGCAGTGCTTCAAAATTAGAGTGTTCTACACCACAGCCCCTGCCAGTTAATACTTCCCACAAATCCAAATGAAAGAGAAGATGTTCAAGTGGTATTAAGTAGTATTTTACTCTTAAGAACATTTGTAAAAGCTTAAAACAATACAGCCAAGGGCTGAAGCCAGCGACCTTCTGCAAATTTAGGCAAGTCACTTCCACCAGGAAAGTGTCTTAGGCATTTAATTTCAATTCATCTTTGTGCCTAACACGAGAAATGTCAGAATTCTTAGGTGCCAAGCTTGCAAAACATGTTACAGACTCATGTGTAATTGTAAGTGTGCAAATACACTTGGGCAAGAAAGCAAATCCATTTTAAAGCAAGGTAAACTGTTCAAATTAAATGGGCTAATTCATCCTAAAAAGTCAAATATTAAAAAAAAAAAATCTTTCAACACAAGGACACTGGGTTGCTTTGTCACCAGTTATTGTCTCTTGCTCATTTTGAAACAAAATGCCACACTTAATTAGCCAGCAGATTCTCATCCTGCCTGCGCCTGAAGGGGAGAAGTGGCTTTATGAAAAGACTCCCTCAGGCTCTATTAGTGCCCTAATCAGACAGTGAGGGGTGGGGGGTGGGGGGAGGGTGTTGGGATGCGGACAAAGCAATCAGTATAGAAACACTACCTTCAGAAAGCACAGGATTTGGGCCTTCTGATTGAACTGAGTGCTCCCAACTATATATTAACCCACTCCAGTGTCCTTGCCTGGAGACTCCCAGGCACGGCGGAGCCTGGTGGGCTGCCGTCTATGGGGTCGCACAGAGTCGGACATGACTGAAGCGACTTAGCAGCAGCAACTATGTATTGACTGTTGGGAATGTCTGGCCACAGGGTCCTCCGCAGAAAACAAATGTTCCATCACTCCATGCTTGCCTAGCTGATCTTGCAAGTCCTCCTATAAGGTATGGATTACATCAGAGGAGGGAAAAACGTGGCCAGTGTATCAGCTAACTGCAATCACAGATGGAAGGACTATCAATTTTCAAAAGGGCAGAAAGGGGGAGACTATGCAACCTACAGGTTGGCGAAGTTGACAGTGACCCTTAAATAAAACCGTACAGGTTATCACAGTTACTAAACACTTAGGAAAAGTGATCGATTTAGAAGTGAGCATGGGCTTACAGAACACAAAGCATTTCAGACCCTCTTTCCTTGGAAGGGAAACAGCAAATACCTAAGTGATAGCAAGCTGTTTGTTAAGGTCTCCTAGGATAAACATGTTAACCAGATGGAGAAATGTGGTCTGAATAGAGATACAATTAGGCTGATTTAGAACTGGCTGGATTTGAAGTAGGTCGAACCGCTGACCAACAGGCTGCTATTAGCCTGGAGGGGGTCCCTGTGCTCTGGGATTCCATCACCAGACATAGATAAGGTCTAGAAAGGGATCCCATAGTTCAAAGGCCAGAAAGGGCAATGATCCTTGTGAATAACCGCAAGGGCATAAGAAAGATTCCAACAGCCTGCAAAAACTCATCAAACATAAATAAACTGACTCTTTAAGGTGACAGACACAATACTTGGGACTCTGTTCTTTTCTGTTCAGACATTAAGATTGGTGAAAAGGACTTTTCGAGTTTTGTTAAAAGGACTTTGGAGGTCTGTGAATCAACACCGTGTGATGTGATTATCAGAACAGAGAATGCAATCTCAGACTATGATAATATAAGACTAGATAAGATCTAGAACAAAGGAGGTGCTAAGCTTACCCTTGTGCTTGGTGCAGACCGAACTGGAGTCTGTGCTTATGGTGTGGGACTACTCTTTAAGTGAGGTCCTAGACAAACTTGGAGAGAGCTCGGATATGAAAGACCAGGATGGTGCAGAAACTGGAATACACATTATCTGAGAAATGGTCAAAGGACCAAGGGGATCTTTCCTGTGAAAGAGAGAGGAGTTTTAAAGTCCCCAGGGAGACGATGGTGGATGTCAGAATCCTTTCTGACATCTCAGGGCTTCTCAGGAAGGGGCACGTTGTAGTCACTGGACATGCTCTAGCAGAGGCTAGATGACCACGTGCTGGGCACCCTCTCATGGGGTTGGTGCAGAGGACTCTACTGGGCATCCATGATGCTGTTGGCCCAGCATACTTGGCCTCTCCCTCTAGTTACACACCCTCAATTCTCCAGCATGAGTCCCCCATTTCCTGATGCTCAGTCTACCTAGTTCTTGACCCCCATGCTCTTACTACACAGGTGCAGCTGTAACTTAGGTTTGGCCAGAGTATTACACACCCTGGCCATGGTGACTGGTCCTGAGAGGACCAAGCTGGCCTCCACCTGCAAGAGTTCTGAGAGGCCAGGAGGCAAGCCCAGAGCTGCTGGGGGCCCTCACACCACTGTGAGGAACGGCCTGGAAGAGGTCAGGACCTACACAGAGGCCAGAAGAGCACAGAGATGGAGAAGGGCAAGGCAAACCACTCCAGTATCCCTGCCTGGGAAATCCCATGGGCAGAGTAGCCTGGCAGGCTACAGTCCATGATTCCAAGAGCCGGACATGACTTAGCGAGTAAACCACCAGCAAGTGGTCCTGAGGACAGCCTCGGAGCCACCTGTGTCTACAAGCTGACCTACATCTGGGCCTCTGAGATACAGGCGGCTAGGACCCTTTCAACCCAGGAGTTAGCATTCCACAGACCTAGACAAAGAGGGAAACACAGCTAAGAAAAGGTAAGGGATGTGGCAAGTGCGTAGACCCAGAGTCAGAGCAAGTTTAAATTAAAGGGAATAATTGAAAATGGTCAGGGAGAGGGGGAAAAATATTTGGAACATAGGCAAATGGGCAATGTGTAGACCTTATTTGGACTCAAACAAACCAATTGTTTTAAAAAAAAAAAAACAAAACCTCATGAAAAATTGAATTACTGGCTGGATGTATGCTGATATAAAGGAATCACTAGATTTTTAAGATATGATATTGTGGTTATTTTTTAAAGACTTACTTAGTGAAATGTTTAAGAAGGGAATGATAGGATGTCTGGGAGTGGCTTCAAAATAACCCAGTTGGGGTGAGGGGAGCTGGTGTCTGTGAGTTGATTATTGTATGTGGGTGTGGGGTGCGCAAGCCAGGTGATGGTCCCTGTACTATCTTCCCCACCTGTGTGATGTTAGAAGTTTTCCATAGTAAAAAGTTAACGAATAAATAAATGGCAGGGGGAATAGGCAGAGACCAAGATCTCTCCCCTCTCCTCTGCCAGCTCAAAAGTGAAAATAGAATCCACTCAGTAAAACTGAGCATGCAATTAGTCAAAGAGATAGTCTAGAATCATACCCACATTCAAAGACAAGGATATGTCATCACGTCAACAACTGACAAAGAATGATTATAGTCCTAGTTAGAAACTGAAGAGAAACCAGATTACATGATAGGTTATTAGAAGCAAAGAGCCAGGTGCTGAAAGTAAAGGGATACAAAGAAACAAAAAGGCTGAGGATCCTTCTCTCCTGTAAGCTGAGTAACTATTTTTAAGAAAAAAATGGAATGGCATAACCGAACACCTGGGGTACACATTTCAGGGACTCTGACGATGTACCAGGCACTGTTCGAAACAATTTTCAAATATTAACTCATTTAATCCTTAACAACACAACCCTATAAAGTAGATATGATCATCTCTGTTTTACTGACCAGGAGCTTAGAGACACACAGTTAGGTAATCTGCACCAAAGCCACCTTGCTAGAGGGTGATAGAGATGAGATTCAAATTTAAGAAACTCCATCCAGAGTCCATTCTTTTACTCATTGTGCAACAGATTTTAAATATCCACTTATAATGGGGGTATTTTTGAAGGTCTGTGGGTTTAAACACTTTTTTAAGTTGCAGTCAAACTCGTGCCCAAAGGTCAACACACACTGTCCTCAGACTCACATCCACTGCCATTCAGAGCTCAGAAGTCTACACTGTAATTTTTGCCTAGTGCACGTTGTTCTGCCGAATCTTTATATTTCACGTCAAACCCCCCCAAAAATGAGTAACAGATGAGGCAGCTGTGCTGTAAGCCACCACGATCAAAAGAAAACTGTCTTGACCTGATCATGTATGGGGGGTTGCGGCGGGGGGCGGGGGGCGGGGGGAGGCTGGAGCAGGAAGGCAGCGTCTTCTGATTTTAAACACACTCAATCCATTCAGTTTTTATCCCAGGGATATTGACCAAAAAGGACCAAAAAAAAAAAACTATTAAAAAAAAAAAAAAAACCCGATTCAGCTGGATAAAATTCTCCTAGGAAAACAAAGCGGGAAACTCTATCCCTAGAACAGCAGAACTGACCACACCCTATTTTATGACTACTCAACAATGCTCCAAGATAAAAGCATTATTAACTGTGGAAATATTACTTGAATTTACCTGTTAACTGATGTCTCAAAATAATCTAATGGGGAGTGAGTAACAGATGTACTAGAAAGGAATGCTGAATTTTAAGCTTAAACTTTTAAAAAAGGGTTTTTCTGAGGTGTAGCTCATACAAAAATCCATTGTGTATCTGCTCCAAGAGTTATATGACCAGCAAGCAGCATAAAATTTATGTTTGCATTTAATCACAGATGCCACAGAACAAAAGTTTCCATTACAGGCTTTCACTCCAGAGTAACAGCACTCAAGCAACTTTCAATTACTATACTTCTTACTTGTCATAAAGCAGAAAGCACATGTTTGAGATTTCACTAGAAGTTAGAACCACAGTTTCTGAAAAACCTCATAAAAGGGAGGACTGATTTAGTCCTAGGATCTCTGCAGGATACCTGAAGTTCAATTTTGTCTCTGAACAAAAGCACGAAAGCAGCCCCAAGGCTTTGCATAGGATGAAGGGGAGTTGGGGGCACTTCACTGGCTGATCTAAAAAAAGCCAGATCATTAAAAGGCCCTTAGAAACCACCACCATGGAAAGGCAGCAACAGAAAAAGAGTTCTAACTCTCCTGTCTTCCTGGCAATAGCAAACGTTTTAAGTGGTTAAACCACCTCTATCTTATTTCAGAGTCCATCATGTATATCTAGAGTGAATCCACTCGGAAAGTGATGTGTTGAAAGAGCAGTTTAGGCTCCCTCCTCTTCCCTGGAGAATGTTTGATGTACACACTTTTTAAGATCCAATTTCTTGAACAGAAAGGACCGAGTTGAATTTAAGAGAGTTCAGCTGTGCGCTTTCATCCTCAACACTGTGACCCTGATCTATTAATAATAATCGGTTCTCTTTGCATCAATGCTCCAACTCAAATATACTTTGAAAAACTAAAATGCTTAATACCTACTGATGACTAGTTGCTGTAAAAATAATACACATGTAGTTTGAGTTCCTTGGAAGAAAGACGCCAGAGAAACACAAATTATTTAGGAAATATAAAAACATGGAAGGATAGGCCTGCAGACAGGAGACTATTTTAACAGACTGAGATTTTTGGCATGCATGAATGCTCGGTCGTGTACAGCTCTTTGTGACCCCATAGACTGTAGCCCACTAGGCTCCTCTGCCCATGGGATTTTTCAGTCAAGAATACTGGAGTAAGTTGCCATTTCCTACTCCAGGGGATCTTTCCAACCCAGGGATTGAACCCGCTTCTCCTGCTTTGGCAGGCAGATTCTTTACCACTGTGCCACCTGGGAAGACATCTCAAAAAAGGAGAGGCTAGTCTTTTTCTATTTTTGAGCACAGAATTATAGGGCAATGGAGTTACACATCTACTTGCTTGTAGAAGTGCTCTTGAAAGCATTCATTAAGAAACAAAAACAAAAACACCCACATACTGTGGGTATATACAATTATACAATCCAGTCAGGGCCTAACTCTAATATTAAATGTTAAAATCAAGCTAAGTACTAGTGAAAGTGCACATTCAACTCACACAATGTGGAAAATACTGTTTTCAAGTTACCAATCTCAAAGTTGCATGGGACCATATTATTACTTTCTATGACCATATTATTCAATCCTCAGAACCAAAACACTGATCATCTTCCCCTTTGGTTTCTGTCTTCAAGAAGCTTACAGTTGGACTTCCTTGGGGGTTCAGTGGCCAGTGCAGGGGACATGGGTTTGATCCCTAGTCCGAGAAGATTCCACATGCAATGGGGCAACTGAGCCTGTGGGCCATAACTACTGAGCCCATGCTCTGCTGCTGCTGCTGCTAAGTTGCTTCAGTCGTGTCCGACTCTGTGTGACCCCATAGATGCCAGCCCACCAGGCTTCCCCGTCCCTGGGATTCTCCAGGCAAGAACACTGGAGTGGGTTGCCATTGCCTTCTCCAATGCGTGAAAGTGAAAAGTGAAAATGAAGTCGCTCAGTCATGTCCGAATCTAGCGACCCCACAGACTGCAGCCTACCAGGCTCCTCCGTCCATGGGATTTTCCAGGCAAGAGTACTGGAGTGGGGTGCCATTGCCTTCTCCGGAGCCCATGCTCTAGAGCCCACGAACTGTAACTACTGAAGCCCGTGCACTTAGAGCCTGTGCTCCGCCACAAGAGAAGCCACCGTAATGAGAAGCCCACACACCTCAGCAGAGCAGTAGCCCCTGCTTGCCACAACTAGAGAAAGCCTATGTGCAGCCCGCGCAGCCAGAAATAAATAAATAAATTTTTGAACGAAAGCAGCTTTAGAGTCAAATAAAAAAGACCAAAACACACACACACACGAGGCTAATTGTTAACCATGTACTCCATCTACGGATGCTCACAAAACCATCCCACCTAGAGAGGAAAGACACAGGAAAAGTTCTTCGAGCAAGGAAACCAGGGCTGATTTTAGAGAGATCCAAACTCAGCCAGGTGGGAGAAGATATTACCCAGGTGGGAGATGAGGCAGGAGAAGAGTTGGGGACCATGCTCCAGAGCTTGGACTTGACCCCAGAGGCTATGAAGAACTACTGAAGAATTCCTCAGCAGAATGACAAAATCAGAGTTGTGTTTTTGAACTTGTCTTTCCATTCTGGAAACAGTCAAGAGCAGCACTGGGCTCAAGAAGGGTCTGTAGCCCAGTGCTTATCCATCAGTTCTTTGTGACTGGTTCACGACAGGGCAGGTACAGCAGTGGAGAGTGTGAACCTAGAATGGTTTATAGCAGCTCGACAGTCCAGCAACATATAAGCCTGTGATCAATAGTCTCATCTTGTTGAATAGGACAGAGACCAATCCATGTGCTGTCAACTCAGTGAGGAGCTGTATGTGGTTCAAGCTGTACAGGAGTTATGTATAATAGGGCCACGTGTGTGTGTGTGTGAACTGATTGGAAATTAACAAAAGCAAACTAATACTTGACTATAGACAGTTTGAGAAGTTCTAGTCTTGAGAATCAGCGGTCGCACTGGAAGCAAAGAGCCCATGGAGGAGGCTGCTGTGGTCCGTGTGAAAAGTGAACTGAAGCAAGGGAAGGAAAGAAGGGGTCGGAGCTGAGAGCTGTTAAGCAGACCGAAGCAACAAGGCTCGGAGCCTTTTTTGATGGGAGCAGTGCAGGAGAATCAAGGATGACTCCTGAGACTCAAAAACTCTTAGTCACTTTTTAAATGGCAAGATGTAAAGGAACAGTATGCAAGAGCTTCGTCAAAGTCAGGATCAGCAGAAAGATTCTAAACTCAAAGCCATTTTCTTCGAGTGCCTTTGAATAAGCATAATGGTAAGTTAATGAAATACAGAAACCTAAGCACCCTGGTGGTTAACACTGAGCACCGTTGGGAATTCAGAACGTGAAGAAAGAACGCATCCTATGCCAAGCCTCCTCTCCGTTTCCCCCGGAAACAAGATCAACAGTAAGGGGCCCAGACTAGTTCAGAATGGGGCCAGCCCTGGGGCCCCAGGTCCTCATAGGAAATAAAGAAGAACCTCCCCTTCCACAGCCCTCCCCGCCCGCCCCCCTGACTGAGGGACTTGCTCACCCCCCACCCCAGCTGTATACAATACAAAGCCTTCTTTCTCCAATTTGCTCAGATATTAAAACAAGGCCTCAAACCACAAGGCATAGTGATAAAAAGGGGGTGGGATGGGGGGGAAAAAATGAGTAAATGAAATCAATGACCCTAACCCCAAAACCCACTGCTTTCCTCTGTGCTCTGGTTCCCTCCCAACCTGTATCAGAAGAGGAATCGATCAGCAAGAGCTGTGGACAGCCAGCGGGTCAGGCCTGAGCCACTAACTAAAAGATGAGTACTAAACCCCAAATGGCGACAGGTCTGAACAAACCTATCCTACAACATTCCAGAGCTGGGAAGGGAGGCGGCTCCAACGTAGGGGGTGAGGTTTCTACAGCTCCGGGGACCGGGCACCATCCATTTCCCACGTGAAAGAGCAGTAATCCTGCCACCCCCATGCCGCCCAGATTTGAGCAGCCAGGATCCGCAGAAGACACGCCTAATGGCTTTGGCAAACCACAAAAACGACCATCCAAGTGCGTAATTAATCTCTCTCAAGAAGGGTGCCCCATCATCTGAAAGCTCTTATCCTTTATCATGCCTGGCTTCCCTGCCTGGCTGTCTCAAGTTTCACTGGCAAATACAAGTACGAAGCTCAGTAAATATCAGCACAATCAGTACTTTCAGGGATGTTGTTTCTAACATTTGTTTGCTTTTTTTTCCATTTTTCTATATCTTTCTCCTCGATTGTAATCTCTTCGAGAGTGATTCTTGATCGGATCCTTGTATGCTTATAAAAGTCATTTATTTGAAAAGTTAGAAACACACCTCGTCACAGTTTTGTGAGTATGTAATATGATATATACCTAAGGCTCATGTAGAAAATGAATGACTAAAAAGTTCACGGCCATTTATTAACAAATAACAATTGCTAGCACTTACTGAGCACGCACTATACATCAGGCACGTGTATGTTATCTTGTATAATCTTTACAATAAGCCTGTAGGGCGGGTCCTGTTGTCATCTTCATTTTACAGGTAAGGAACTTGAAGCACAGAGAGGTAGAGTAACTTGCACAAGGTCACACAGCTAATGAATGGCAGAGGAAGGATCTAAACTCAGGCAGATGGACAAGAGTCTGTATTTTCATCCAGTACACTAGACAGCTTCGTTATGCAGAGTAGAAAAACAAGACTAAAAAATTCTTTACAAATAATGGAATGAGGAAAAAGCCTCTCGAGGCAAAGTGCTCCTATTACTTTAATCAGACTGTTGTCTTTTATGAGATGGATCCTGGAAACACAGTCAACAGAGGGAGCTGTCCTGGCTGGTCCAGGCTTCTTATGAGGGAGGCAGAAAAGTCCAGTGTTCACAGCCGTGCCTTTCTACCATCTTTTGTCACCTGCAGAGCGGTGTGGCGGTGTTGCAGAAATCATTCTCTTGGTGGCTTAGGGTATTTGATTAGAGGGAGGAAGAGTTCGGAGAGATGGAGCTGTAAGACTGTCAGGAATGGTACCAAATCTTGGCCCATCCTAAGAGCCAAGGGATTGAGGTGACTCCTAAGCCAAGTCTCTGACTCAGTCTGAACCACAATCACCCAGAGCAAACAACCGACACAGGATACAGGAAGATACCACTTGCCCTGGCTGAAGAGGGTAGACCAGAGATGCTAGGCCAGAACCCCTGACTCTGACACTCCCCTGCTCCAACTTTCTTGTCCACTTTCTGCGGGGTAGGAAGTTCTAGGACCAAGCCAGGGCCCATCAAACCTGTCCAGAGCAAGACTAGTGGTACTGCCTCTTTTCATGTCAGGGCGCACAACCCGATCAAATGTTTTCCATCAGGCATTCAGCCCAGGCATAAATGGGCTTCTCTGGTGGCTCAGTGGTAAAGAATCCACCTGCCAATGTAGGAGACTCAGGTTTCATCCCTGAGACTTGGGTTCCATCCCTGGGTCGGGAGGGTTGGGATGATCCCCTGGAGAAGGAAATGGCACTCCAGTATTCTTGCCTGGGAAATCCCATGGACAGAGGAGGCTGGCGGGTTACAGTCCATGGGGTCACAAAGAGCCGGACACGACTTAGCACACATGCAAAGAGGTAGATCAAATCCCCAAAGTCCAAATCTTCACCACTTTCCAACTATTTATCACATTTTCTCTCCAGAAATCTGAAAAATGTCTATTAACAAAACAAAAAACAAACCTACTTATTAAAACAAATCTAACTGCCTTAACTTTAGGATTATGTTTCCTGACAACATAGCTCTTATGAAAGCACTCAAAGTTCTATTGTCATCTAATGATTTCTACACAGCTATTTATATGTGTGCTTGGAAGCCAAAAAATGAAGCTTCAATTACCTTTGCAATGACCACGAAAGCAAGCAGAAACAGGACAATGTTCCATAAATAATTTTTTTTTTTTTTTCAAAGATGCAGGAATCCTATTAGCTGGTGTTCTCTCACAGTCTCAATCAAGGTGAGAGAAGCCAGGCAAAATGCAGTTTTAACATATACGGTTATCCCTGGACTTTCTTACTAAATAAGGGGGAAATTAATAAAAGAAGAAAAAATACCACACGGCATTTTCTTTCCCCACCATAATTTTTCAATTTTCTTTAGAGAAATGCCAGCCAATAACTAATTAGAACCATATCCTTTGTTATCCCAATGGGAAGTATACGAATGGTTTTAAGAATAAATGTTAATGAGAACTTGAAAAAAATTAGTAATCTGGAACTTTGGTTTCCCTTCAATGTAAAAACAAAATCCTTACCTTTAATGCTATTTTTATCGTTGGGTGAAACAACAGGGACAGGGTCCATCAACAAGAAGGTAAGTGTCCACTGAGTCAGCACCCTGAACTGGAGGTGCCCTGGGTTTTTCACTATTATCGCAGAATTGGCATCACAAGCACACAGATTTCTCAGCACCCCGATTTCAAACAAGAGAGACAAAAACTCGAAGTTACAGAAAAGGAATGTTTTTACATCTCTTTGGTTTCAAGGGAGAGAATAATTTCTTCCAAAGTAAGTACACAGCTGTTATAATTTCCAAGAGTATGTTTTCCATAAGAAACCCAGCTGGATAGAGCTTTTTTACCTGGTATGTCACCATGAAAAAGAATGTTTCTAGGATCAAATCTTAAGTTGCCTATTCACGAATATCCAGGGGCAGAAACTACCTTCTCAAAAACGCGACTTGTTTTAGAGAACAAAGTGAACTATAGAATGTGAGTCAGAAAAACTCTGAGCAAAAAATAAATTGGTAAGATGCTAACACACCATGGCGAGGGCATGTGCCAGCAAACTGAAGTGCATTTTCAAATCAGGGTCTGCCCTGTCTCATCGAGACCCTCATCTTGGCGAAATGAACAGGCCCAGGCTGGGGTCACAAACCACTTTGTCTGTGTGTGTGCAAAAGGACTTGATCAGACATAGTGAAGCAGGCATGGCTTGTTGTTGCTGTTGTTATTCTTCAGTCGTCCAGTCGTGTCCAACTCTTTGCAACCCCTTGGACTGCAGCATGCCAAGCCTCCTGTCATCCTCTGTCATCCCCTTCTCCTCCCACCTTCAATCTTTCCCGCATCAGGGTCTTTTGTCACGTTAAATATTCTTTTTGGGAAAAAAAAAAAGGTTTAGGCATTTGCAAAACATCTCAATTTGCTCCTTATTTTACTATCCAGAAAATTTATTTCCATCACTTACGGGGGAAAACAACAATAGACCTTAAGTCTGTAACATTTTACCATCATTGTGTATTTGCAAAAGCTAGAAATCATTTGTATTGCCCAATAAGGACAGTACTTTACACAGACTTTGGTCTACAATAGAAATAGGCCATAATAATGAAAATATTTCTTGATAAATCACTTTCTGGACATTACTCCTCCCCAAAAGGATCATAAAAACTACCACCAAGGAAAACAAAGGATTCCCATGTTTTAGAGCAAAAAAGGACTGGCTATTCATATCCCTGCCCTGTACCAAGCAGATAAGTCAAATATGGGCAAGATCATCTAAAAAGTGGTTAAAACGCGAAGTGTTGCCTCTGTGTGGTTTGTGAGTCCATGTTTTTCCAATGCTAAATTTACAAACTCTATTTGTTAAACTGTGTTTCATACTTTGAATACCAAGTCTGTACCTTACATTGCTTCTGTGGATGATTTACTTGAGACATTTGGGGCCACAGTATAAGCCTTTTACTCTCACTAAATCTAAATCATGCTTCTCAACAAGATTCTATAGGCATTAAAGAAACACATGGCATGCCCTTACCATCCTCCAGAGTGGAATCTAAACGCCCCCAGCAGAACCCTTCTGTCCACTCCATAAACAGAGATTCTCCTCAGGAAAGAACCCGGCTGGATTCACACGTTGCAGCAGGCATACTAATTAAGCAAGAGCGCTCCAAAACTTTTTCTGTTTCGATTCATGGCAAAATTTCCTGAATTCGTTTTATTAAAACAGACATCTTCATCCAACAGACACACTCAAAAATCCAAGCTAATTTCAGCAGCAAACCCGGGGGAGAGGAGGGAATGAGAAGTTGACAGAGGAGTGTAAATTTCCCCCATCCTCATTCTTCTGGTCAGTCTACACTTAAGGAATCGGTTCAGCGTTTAATTCGATGCCAAGACACCAGTGGCCCACCAACCAAGCCACTAACAGCCACATGGACGGGTCTGGTCCAGTGCCCGGGAGGTATCAGGGGGGATGGCTGGCTGGACAGCCAGACAATGAAAGGCTCCCTGATGGCCTCTAGTTTAGTCCGAGGGAGGGAAAAGGGGGAGCGAAGGGAGGGCAAGGGGAGACGACCAAGCTCCCTTCTCGCCCAAAGCCACGGTCAGCGCCCGACACCCCCACCCCAGGGCGCCGGGGGACCCGCCTTCGGCCACAGCAGGAGGTAGCCTCAGGAAAGCAGATTTCTCTCGTAAAGAGAGAAAACTTCCTGATTCGGGCATTATGGGTAGGGGGCCGGCGCCCTGCCCCCCACCACAGGTAGCCGCGGGGAGTCGAGGGCTGAGGGAAGGAAGGGGCCCCCTCCCCGCGCCTCTGCCCGGGGCTGGGGGTCACCGAGTCGGAACCCCCCCCCGACCGCAGCCACCCGCTACGGGAGGCTCCCAACATGGGGGGACCCGGCCCTCGACTCTCCAGGACGTGAGTCAGGGTCCCGGGGGCCGAGGGGTTTCAAACTTCCCCAGCGGGCGCGGCCTGGCATCGACACCGAGTTGCCGCCGCGGGAACCCCGAGCCGGCAGGGTTCCGGGACGCGGGGCGGGCAGAGGCAGGGGAAGCTGAGGAGCAGGAGGGGAAGCGCGTGCACTATAGGAGGGGGCAGCGGGGGCGCCGGGGGCCGTGAGGACCGGCTCCCGGGAACGCGCGGCGAGGCCGGCGCCGCTCACCTTCCTGTGCTTTTCCTTGTAGGGTAGCGCCAGCCATGGCATGTCCCGCACGAAGTCCTGCCACTGCCGCTGGTCCTGATCCGAGGACACGAAGACGATCTCCAGGCGGCGCCGCGGCTCGGGCTCCGCCGACGCCCCGGCCCCCGGCCCCGGCCCCGGCCCGGCCGCTGCGTCCCCCCGCAGGCGGCCGTAGAAGGCGGCCAGGCTGGCGCTGAGCTGCGCGCAGGGGGCGCTCAGGCTGCAGCCGAAGTAGAGCCCGAGCAGCGAGATGCCGCGGGCGGCCAGCGAGTGCACGTCCACCTCCTCGCCGCCGCCAGTCACTAGCTTCTCGCCCAGCAGCTCCTCCAGGAATCCCGACATCCTGGCCCACCGCAGCCCGGGCTCGCGGGCACCCGGGCGGGCAGGCGGCGGCGACACCGCTCCCTCGGTCCGCGCGGCGGGCGGAGGCGGCAGCTGCGGCGGCGTCGGCGGGCACAGGCGGGAGGCGAGCCACGCCCACCCGCCACGCCCACGCCACGCCCCTCCGCCACGCCACGCCCCCTTTGTAGCCGCGCTTGCCTCCCGAGCCCTCGCTGCGGGAGTGCGCGGTTACTCCCGCCGAGTGGCCGAAGTGCTCCCGAGATAGCCCCGGCGAGAAGGCTGACCCGAGACTCTCCGGTCTGTCGGAAATGCCTGGGACCTAAATGAAGAAAGCAGAAGGGGCCGCTGAGCCAGCCTTTCCGAAGCTGCAGTCCGCGCAGGGCCGGGCTTGGCCTCTCCCCTCCCTCCCATTTCCTCTTCGCTCCCTAATTCCAAATTCTCTCCGGAATTCTCCAGAGATTCCCACCCGAGTTCTCTTATCCCTCCTTGTTCTTCTTCCCTGCACTCTCTCTACCCACAGGCTATCCCGTTGGCCGTTTGTACCCCCACTGATCTCATAATACTTGTAGGACTTAACCGTCTTCACACAATGATAACTTGGTCCGGCTAGGTCTTGATGATCTCTCTGTGTATGTTTTGTGTTCTCTACCACAAGAGGCCGGAAGGACGCCACCTCTTATGTTTTTTGTGTAGCTTCTGATCCGGTGATGGGCACATGGGAGGGAATCCATAAGTACTTGTGGGTTGATCGCAGTCGCCGCGGTCATTCCTCACCAGCGAGTTGCTCTCTTCCATCCCCACAAATATAGGCAACAGATGCCGAAGCATCTCTAAATCGATGCTGGCTGCTCTCCTGAAACGGTTCCATAGCTTCTACCCAAGTCTGTTGATAGTTGAGAGAAATTCTATGGATTTTTCTTTCTTTTTTTTTTTTTTGCCAGCTGGCGAGATGCTGCCCTATGCTTAAACTGAACCTGGATTAAACAGGTGGTCTGTGGCAAGTCTTCCGGCCTCCCCCCAACACATACACGAAAAAAGAAAAATACCATGCCCACTCGCAACAGAGGAACAAGAGCGTGCCAGCTCAGCTACCAACAACCCAGTGAAAGAAAAGAACACCCCTCTCACCGCCCTCCACCAGCCCTTTGCAAGTTATTTCTTGGGCATCCACCGCCATCTAGTGGAAAGAGCAAGAAAAGACAACGGGATACCAGCAACCAAGCAGAATATTTGTATTTTATAGCTGCTTTCCACACACACACACACACACACACACACAAATCATAACCCGCTTTACAAGAGTTCATTTAAACCTCATAATATAACCACAAGCTTTTTGGCACAAACATAAATTTTCATGCCTAAGGTTCCCAGTTTTTCTGGAATAGTACAAGGAATTGTACTGGTTCTCAGCTCAGTGAAATGTTACCACAGAAACTGGTGAAAGAGGCGGAGGTAGACACCACGGGTGGACTGGAAATCTCTTGAATGATAGCCACTTTCTCAGTATCCACCTAACACTGCTGCTCATTTCATAAGTAGGCTCTTTGGGTTGAGGATTGCCTTTAGGCAGGCAAGAACCCTATGACAAAGGCGAATTCCGAGTTCATTCTGAGAGTCCTGGCAAAATTCTATGTGACTGCAGAGACAGTATTATTACCAACACATGGAAAGCATCACTTTTTAGTGAAAACATAAAAGCCATTAACATAACAGACATTAATTTGTTAGATATCTTTTTAAAATTCTGGAAGTGGGTTAAAATGTTTTCTTTTCTCATCCAAATCATATAGTTGAAATGCCTGTGGATGGGTTGCATCAGGTGCGATCCAAAGCATGTAAGACAGACTCCTATACCCTGATGCTTTCAAGTGAACGCTGAAGAGATATAAGAGGACCATAGCATCTTATTGATGCCTAGAGACAAAGTATTTGTTGTGGAGGGAGGTGAGGAGGGAATTCGGGGGATTGCAAATTGGGGGAAATAGTGAAGTCATTATTACAGTACTTAACTCTGGTATACTAGGTGCAAGTCTGTATAAAGAGGTGGTTTGTTCAGCATTTTCCTTTTATTATTTTACAGGAAAGCACTTTCCACTGGAGTGTGTCCAAACCAGCATCTGGCACCTGGGAAAGTGAGAGTTTGAACATACTGTGCATGAAATATAAATAAAATTTAGAGAATTGTTGGTGCAGCAGGCCCTGGTTACATGCCAAATATTGCAGCTGCCTTTTAAAGGGGTGTGGAAAGAGGGGATTTGCAATGGAAATGATTCCAAAATCATAGTTCGAGTGGGTGTTTGTTATAAGAAGAAGCCTGAAGGACTCTCTGGGCTTCCTGTAAAGAACAGCCAACATCCTTCGACTTATGGAGAGCACGCTCTCTGAATCTGCGGTTCAAGAGACCCACTTAAAGAAAATACCCCTACTGGTATTTAGCTAATTATGTCATATGAATTTACTGGCTATTCTGCAAACTATTATTGTTTTAAAATATGTGTTAAGGAACCACAACATGCCTGACATTTATAGCACATACACATTACAGAGTTTTCCTTTTGAGAAATTGCATTCTAAGGCATGTGATATCAGACAAAACATGCACTGGACAAATACATATTTGTAATCCGTAAGATTCACGAATCACATTCCTTGGTCTTCAGGACTAGAAGCATATGTGCACAAAAATATATCTGTGTTGGGACATCTCTGGCGGTCCAGTGGTTAAGACACTGCACCTCCACTGCAGGGACACAGGTTCGATCCCTAGTCAGATAATCAAGATCTCATATGCCACATGGGCCAGGTCAAAAAAAAAAGAAAAGGAAAAAAAAGATGTATATGTACAGATAGTTACTGATACATTGGTGGACTTAGAAAAAGACTGGAAAACTGGAAAGCACCTAATTATGTACCAATGAGGAAGAATAAAAGATGGCACACTCATCGTTTGGAATATAATCTAGTCACTGAAAAGAATTAAGATTTCTGTATACACTGTATCAGTCTGTGTTCTCCAAAGAAAGAGAACCAACACATAGATTTGCTACAAGAAATTGGTTCACATGATCATGGAGGCTGAGAAGTCCCAAAATCAGCAGTCAGTCATCCAGAGGCCCAGGAAAACTGATGGTATAATTAATTCTAGTCTGAGTCCAAAGGCCAGAGAATCAGAAGAGCTGATGGTACAAGTTCTAGTCCCTACTGAGTCCAAAGGCAGCAGGAGACCTATGTCCCAGTTCGAAGGCAGGTAGAGAAAGTGAATTCTCCCTTACATTTTGTTCTGTCTGGGCCTTCAACTGACTGGATGAGGCCCACCCACATTGGAGAGGGCAATCTGCTTTACTCAGTCTACTATTTCATGTGTTAATCTCATCCAGAAACACCCCCACAGACATACCTATAATAGTGTTTAACCAAATATCCATACCGCAGTCAATTGACACATAAAATTAAGTATCACAAGCCTCAGTTCAGTTCAGTTCAGTCGCTCAGTCGTGTCCAACTCTTTGCGACCCCATGAATTGCAGCACACCAGGCCTTCCTGTCCATCACCAACTCTCGGAGTTCACTCAAGCTCGTGTTCATCGAGTAGGTGATGCTATCCAGCCATCTCATCCTCTGTCGTCCCCTTCTCCTCCTGCCTCCAATCCCTCCCAGCATCAGGGTCTTTTCCAATGAGTCAACTCTTCACATGAGGTGGCCAAAGTACTGGAGTTTCAGCCTTAGCATCAGTCCTTCCAAAGAACACCCAGGACTGATCTTTAGAATGGACTGACTGGATCTCCTTGCCGTCCAAGGGACTCTCAAGAGTCTTCTCCAACACCACAGTTCAAAAGCATCAATTCTTCAGTGCTCAGCTTTCTTCACAGTCCAACTCTCACATCCATACATGACCACTGGAAAAACCATAGCCTTGACTAGATGGACCTTTGTTGGCAAAGTAATGTCTCTGCTTTTCGATATGCTATCTAGGTTGGTCATAACTTTCCTTCCCAGGAGTAAGCGTCTTTTAATTTCATGGCTGCAATCACCAACTGCAGTGATTTTGGAGCCCAAAAAAGTAAAGTCTGACACTGTTTCCACTGTTTCCCCATCTATTTCCCATGAAGTGATGGGACCAGATGCCATGATCTTCGTTTTCTGAATGTTGAGTTTTAAGCCAAATTTTTCACTCTCCTCTTTCACTTTCATCAAGAGGTTCTTTAGTTCCTGTTCATTTTCTGCTATAAGGGTAGTGTCATCTGCATATCTGAGGTTATTGATATTTCTCCCGGCAATCTTGATTCCAGCTTGTGCTTCTTCGAGCCCAGCGTTTCTCATGATGTACTCCGCATAGAAGTTAAATAAGCAGGGTGACAATATACAGCCTTGCCGTACTCCTTTTCCTATTTGGAACTAGTCTGTTGTTCCATGTCCAGTTCTAACTGTTGCTTCCTGACCTGCATACAGGTTTCTCAAGAGGTAGGTCAGGTGGTCTGGTATTCCCACCTCTTTCAGAATTTTCCACAGTTTATTGTGATCCACATAGTCAAAGGCTTTGGCATAGTCAATAAAGCAGAAATCACAAGCCTACCCCTTATCAACTTGGCACTATGCATCTCCTTAAACTACACTTTCTCTCTAAATAAAGATAATACCAAGATCATGATCCCGCCAAATATGATACAAGTATATGGATTATGAAGAGCTGAGCTTTGACTGTATGCAACCAAAACTGCACTCATTCCTTCCCCATAAGAGATAGTGATTCCTTGAGGATGTTTACTCACCTTGATGGCACATGACTTAAACACGATCATGTAAAATTAACAATATTTAAATACTGCAATATAAAGTCTATATACCATACACTAGATGCTAACTCAGAGAATACACAGTATTCTGGAGAATCTCACCCTGGCCCTGCAAGGTACTATCACCTAACTGGTGCTGTAACTGAATCTTCCAAAGGCCATTCTATTGTTCCATCAAACCAGGTGTTTCAGAGTGGTAAGAGCATCGTAAGACCATGTGAATTCTGTGAGCATGTAACTTGCCTGTGCCTTCAGGGCTTGCTTAGGCCCTATCACACATATTCCACGTCAACCTGATGATGAAGTGTTCCTGTCCACGTCTGATTTTATGGGTTGGTGGGTCAGATAACACCCAGTTCATGATGAGCTCAGGGAGCATGGTAATTTCATGGCCCAAGCATTCAGCTTCTGTGAAGACCCAGTAGCAGGCCATGTGTGGTTTCTCCAAAGGAGAGTAGCTATCCACAGAGAATGTGAATAACTACTTTTCTTTGCCTCACCTGTAGCAGCTGCCAAAGGCTCCAAACAGCATCCCTATCTGCCACTGACCTACCTCAAGCACCACTGGATCTCATGGGTCATATGACGGGAGACAGGGCAGCTTCTACAGCAGCCTGGACCTTCTGCAGAGTCATCCTTTTTTCTGGACTCCACTCAAAACCAGCAACTTTTGTGGTCACTCAATAAATGAGCGAGGGACTTCCCTGGTGGTCCACTGGTTAAAAATCTGCCTTGCAATGCAGGGGACATAGGTTCGATGCCTGGTCGGGGAACTAAGATCCCACATGCCATGGAGCAACTAAATTGGTAAGCTGCAACTACCAGGACTGCGTGCTCCAGAGCCCACGCATCGCAACTGCTGCGCTGGAGCCCCCCAAAAAGATCTGCATAATGCAACAAAGATCCTGAGTGCCACAACCAAGACCCAGCACAGCCAAATAAATACATATGTTTTTAACAATGGGCCAGAGTGCCCAATGTTGTGTGGCAGCCTGGATGGGAGGGGAGTCTCGAGACCAGGTACACGCGTATATGCATGGCTGAGTCCCTTCACTGTTCACCTGAAACCATCACAGCATTGTCAAACGGCTATGCATGCATGCTCAGTCACTTCAGTCATGTTTGACTCTTTGCAACCCCTGTAGCCCGCCAGGCTCCTCTGTCCATGGGATTCTCCAGGCAAGAATATTGGAGTCGGTTGCCATGCCCTCCTCCAGGGGATCTCACTGATCCAGGAATTGAATCAGCGTCTCCTGAGTCTCCTGCATTGCAGGCAGATTCTTTGCCACTGAGCCATCAGGGAAGCCCTGTGTTAAATGGCTATATTCCAATACAAAGTAAAAAGTTTTAAAAAGCGAGACAGCAAAAGAGACACAGAAGTATAGAACAGTCTTTTGGACTCTGTGGGAGAGGGACGGGGGGATGATTTGGGAGAATGGCATTAAAACATGTATAATATCATATAAGAAACAAATCGCCAGTCCAGGTTCGATGCAGGATACAGGAAGCTTGGGGCTGGTGCACTGGGATGACCCAGAGGGATGGTATGGGGAGGGAGGTGGGAGGGGGGTTCAGGATGGGGAAACACATGTACACCCGTGGCGGATTCATGTTTATGTATGGCAAAACCAATACAATATTGTAAAGTAAAAATAATAATAATAATAAATAAAAATTAATATAGAAAAAAAAAACGGGCCAGAAAAGGAAACCCAAATGAGAAATATACTATCTCCAAATACCAGGGCATGCTGTAGCCTAGTCAAGTTGACACATAAAATTCACCATCACATACACCGGTATGACATCTCTCTAAGATGTAACACAAGAGAAAGCAAGGTGCAGAATACGTAGAAAATACTAAGCAACCACTTGTAAATTTTTAAGTGGAGAGAAAAATGTATATATATACATAAATGTAAAGTTTATATATGGATGAAATATATCTGGAAGGACATTTAAAAATAGTAACAGGTTGCTTAGGGAAGGAAATTGAAGAACTTTGGAATAAATGTGAGAAAAATCTGGAAGGTATTATTCTAGTCCAAAAAGAAAGTATATTTTGAATTTTCAAATAAGAACCTATTCGAGGTTAAGATGCTACAAGTGGAGAAAGGAATATTTAAAGAATATCAGGACATCTCAGAATAAAAGAGACAAAGTGTTTCACACACACACACACATTCAGATGCCATTAAAACAAAGCTATTAGCACACAATGAACACTTTGATTATAAAAGTTTTCCAAGTCCACTTACTTCAAGAAATAATTGAGTCAACAAAATTTGAGTAAAAACTGATTGAAACAAAGTATTCCTTTTCAGGGGGTGGGGGGCATACTGCAAGGCTTGCAGAATCTTAATTCCCTGACCACGGATTGAATGTGGGCCCTCGGCAGCAAAAGCCTGGAGTCAACCACTGAACCAGCAGGGAATTCCCTAAAAAATGTATTCCATTTAATTGGAAGTTCCCTGTAAAAAGATTTTACCTGTAAATTAATTCTCTAGTACAGTTTTTGGCATCTCCTTTATCTTTTCCTTTTTTAAAACCTGGTCTTTGGTGGCAGATGTACTGATAAGGGAAATTGTTTGATGGAGAGGTGAAAGAAGCAAAATATGGAGGCAAGGTTTGACAAAGATCAAGATGAGGGAAGGGAGGAGGTTCCCTGGTGGCCCAGTGGATAACACTCCATGCTTCCATTCCTGGTCCGGGAACTAGATTCCACGTGCCACAACTAAAAAAGATCCTGCATGCCACAATGAAGATCAACAATGCCATGTGCTGAAACATAGATCCAGTGCAGCCAAATAAATATTAAAAAAAAAAAAAAAAGACAGGGGAAGGGAAAGAGGGGTGCTGTCCTCCCTGGTTACAAGAGTAGTGTGCTCCTTCTCTTTCTGGCACCCACTTGATATGTAATTTTAGGAATTCACCATCATAGTTCTTTCTAGATTTCATTTTATCCCTCAGCAAAGCAGGAGTCTGGTCTCTTGTTTTTCAAGCCGTGTATTTCTTGTCTGAGTCAGAAATGCAAAGTGCTACAAACACATTATGCATATTTATGTTTGCCGCCAACACTTTTCAGAGCAAATCTCAGGATTACAACTTGTCATCGATGTGACCCTACTGCAGATATAGCAGTGTGTGTGCTTCATTACACAAGTATTCTGGAGTAGGCTCTAACCATCCACCAGGCTGCCAGGCTATAGGCCAAATTTCCAATTCAGCTTTTCATAAGCAAAGCCAAAGCAACAGCAGAAGAGATAGTAAGCAAGTCTGATTGTTAGTCAATAAAACCTCCAAACAATTATGCTCTGGAAGAAATCTGCTCCAGAATGTTAAGATCACCCTTCAGAATCAGGCTGGAGTCTAAGGATTTGGCACCGGAGACAGTACAGGATACCTCTGTTGTCACCATGGCTATATTGTAAGTCAAAGGCATAAATAATTAAGAAATAATAATAAACATTTTCTGGGACTTCCTTAGTGGTCCGGTGGCTAAGACGCTGCACTCCCAATACAAGGGGACTGGGTTCGATCCCTGGTTGAAGGAATAGATCTCACGTGCCACAACTAAAGATTCCATATAATGCAATTAAAAGATCCTGCATTGCCCCAACTAAAAAGTATCCTGTGTGCCACAGTGAGGATTCAAGATCCTGTATGCCACAACTAAGACCCAGTGTAGCCTAAATAAGTTTTTTTTTTTTTTTAAATATGAAGAACAGTATGGCAATTTCCTAAAACACTAGGAGTAAACCTACCATATGACCCAGCAATCCCACTACTGGGCATCTACCTTGAGGAAACCATAATTGAAAAAGACACACGTATCCCAGTGTTCACTGCAGCACTACGTACAATAGCTAGGACATGGAAGCAACAAAGATGTCCATCGACAGATGAAAAGATAAAGAAGTTGTGGTACAGAAACACAATGGAATATTACTCGCTGTATTTCTACAGCTTTTTGAGTTGGTTCTAATGAGGTAGATGAACCTAAAGCCTATTATAGAGTGAAGTAAATCAGAAAGAGAAAGACAAATATCATATATTAATGCATATATATAAAATCTTGAAAGATGATACTGATGAACCTATCTAAGGTTGATAGAGATGCTGACATAGAGAACAGACTTTTGGAAAGTTGGGGAGGAAGAAGGTGGGATGATTTGAGACAGTAGCATTGAAACATATATGTTACCATGTGTAAAATGGATAGCCAGTGGGAATTCGCTGTATGTCACAGGGAACCCAAAGCTGGTGGGTGCTCTATGACAACCTAGAGGGGTGGGATAGGGAGAGAGATGGGAGAGGGGTTCAAGAGGGAGGTGACATATGTATACCTATGGCTGATTCATGCTGATGTGTGGCAGAAAACATAATACTGTGAATTATTATCCAGTTAATAATTATCCAGTTAAAAATAAAATTTAAATATATGGTGGTGGTTTAGTCACTAAGTCATGTCTAACTCTTGCGACACCACAGACTGGAGCCTGCCAGGCTTCTCTGTCCATAGCATTCTCCAGGCAAGAACACTGGAGTGGGTTGCCATTTCCTTCTCTAGGGGATCTTCCTGACTCAGGGATCGAACCCAGGTTTCCTGCACTGCATGCAGGTTCTTTACCAACTCAGCTACCAGGGAATTCCTACATATATATATATATATGTATTGTGCTATGCTAAGTCACTTCAATTGTGCCTGACTCTTTGCAACCCCATGGATTAAAGCCCACCAGGCTCCTCTGTCCATGGAATTCTCCAGGCAAGAATACTGTATATATTTACACTTGACTGAGAACTGGGCACAAATCAAAGAAATGACAAGGAGTCCTAAAGTCCAAATTCACCTCACAAACACTAAAGACCACACGTTATTGGAATGATTCTGAGCCACCACTTCCAGATCCAAAACAGATTATGGAAAGAAGACCACTGGAAATGGAAATGTTCAAGAAAGCACTAAGCTTGGACAGAAGCATATGTCTTCCTGGGCACAAGTTGTAGAAGCAACACATCAAATTTAGACTTTACTCTGACACAGAGAAGAATTCTGAGCAGGACATATGATCACGCTTTGGTGCTGAAAGACCATCCTGTGGATGGTTTGGAGAAGAACAAGACCGGAGGCATGCACAACAATTAAGAGTAAATTATTAAGTGAGAATTGACTAGAGGGCTTCCCTGGTGCTCCAGGGGTTAAAGAATCTGCCTTGCAATGCTGGGGACATGAGTTCGATCCCTGCTCATGGAAGATACCACATGCCTCAGAGCAACTAAGCCTGTGGGTCACAATAACTGAAGCCTGAACACCTAGAGCCCGTGTTCTACAACAAGAGAAGCCACTGCAATGAGAAGCCTGGACACCAAAGCTAGAAAGTAGCCCCTGTTTATGGCAACTAGAGAAAGCTTACACACAGCAGTGTAGATCCAGTGCATCCAAAATTTATTAATTACTGAAAGAAAGTTGACTAGAGGCTAAATCAGAGCATTGAGTCTAAAAAGGAAGGATGGGTTTAAAAAACATTTAACAGGCATACCTCAAGAAACAAGAAAAAAGTCAAATACATAACCTAACTCTACACCTAAAGCAACTAGAAAAGGAAGAAATGAAGAACCCCAGGGTTAGTAGAAGGAAAGAAATCTTTAAAATTAGGGCAGAAATAAATGCAAAAGAAACAAAAGAGACCATAGTAAAAACCAACAAAGCCAAAAACTGGTTCTTTGAGAGGATAAATAAAATTGACAAACCATTAGCCAGACTCATCAAGAAACAAAGGGAGAAAAATCAAATCAATAAAATTAGAAATGAAAATGGAGAGATCACAACAGACAACACAGAAATACAAAGAATCACAAGAGACCACTATCAGCAATTACATGCCAATAAAACGGACAACTTGGAAGAAATGGACAAATTCTTAGAAAAGTACAACTTTCCAAAACTGAACCAGGAAGAAATAGAAAATCTTAACAAACCCATCACAAGCACGGAAATTGAAACTGTAATCAGAAATCTTCCAGCAAACAAAAGCCCAGGTCCAGGTGGCTTCACAGCTGAATTCTACCAAAAATTTAGAGAAGAGCGTACACCTATCCTACTCAAACTCTTCCAGAAAATTGCAGAGGAAGGTAAACTTCCAAATTCATTCTATGAGGCCACCATCACCCTAATACCAAATACCTAATACCAAAACCTGACAAAGATGCCACAAAAAAAAGAAAACTACACGCCAATATCACTGATGAACATAGATGCAAAAATCCCTAACAAAATTCTAGCAATCAGAATCCAACAACACATTAAAAAGATCATACATCATGACAAAGTGGGCTTTATCCCAGGGATGCGAGGATTATTCAATATCTGCAAATCAATCAATGTAATATACCACATTAACAAATTGAAAAATAAAAGCCATATGATTATCTCAATAGATGCAGAGAAAGCCTTTGACAAAATTCAACATCCATTTATGATAAAAACTCTCCAGAAAGCAGGAATAGAAGGAATATACCTCAACATAATAAAAGCTATATATGACAAACCCACAGCAAACATTATCCTCAATGGTGAAAAATTGAAAGCATTTCCCCTAAAGTCAGGAACAAGACAAGGGTGCCCACTTTCACCACTACTATTCAACATAGTTTTGGAAGTTTTGGCCACAGCAATCAGAGCAGAAAAAGAAATAAAAGGAATCCAGATTGGAAAACAAGAAGTAAAACTCTCACTGTTTGCAGATGACATGATCCTTTACATAGAAAACCCTAAAGACTCCACCAGAAAATTACTAGAGCTAATCAATGAATATAGTAAAATTGCAGTATATAATATCAACACACAGAAATCCCTTGCATTCCTATACAATAATACGAGAAAACAGAAAGAGAAATTAAGGAAACAATTCCATTCACCATTGCAATGAAAATAATAAAATACTTAGGAATAATCTACCAAAAGAACTAAAGATCTATACATAGAAAACTATAAAACACTGGTGAAAGAAATCAAAGAGGACACTAATAGATGGAGAAATATACCGTGTTCATGGATTGGAAGAATCAATATAGTGAAAATGAGTGTACTTCCCAAAGCAATCTATAGATTCAATGCAATCCCTACAAAACTACCAATGGTATTCTTCACAGAGCTAGAACAAATAATTTCATAATTTGTATGGAAATACAAAAAACCTCAAATAGCCAAAGCAATCTTGAGAAAGAAGAATGGAACTGGAGGAATCAATCTGCCTGACTTCAGGCTCTACTACAAAGCCACAGTCATCAAGACAGTTTGGCATTGGCACAAAGACAGAAATATAGATCAATGGAACAAAATAGAAAGCCCAGAGATAAATCCACGCACCTATGTGAAGAAGGCTGAGTGCCGAAGAATTGAGGCTTTTGAACTGTGGTGTTGGAGAAGACTCTTGAGAGTCCCTTGGACTGCAAGGAGATCCAACCAGTCCATTCTGAAGGAGATCAGCCCTGGGATTTCTTTGGAGGGAACGATGCTGAAGCTGAAACTCCAGTACTTTGGCCACCTCATGCAAAGAGCTGACTCATTGGAAAAGACTCTGATGCTGGGAGGGATTGGGGGCAAGAGGAGAAGGGGATGACAAAGGATGAGATGGCTGGATGGCATCACTGACTCGATGGACGTGAGTCTGAGTGAACTCTGGAAGTTTGTGATGGACAGGGAGGCCTGGCGTGCTGCGATTCATGGGGTCGCAAAGAGTCGGATACGACTGAGTGACTAAACTGAACTGATGGACATATTATCTTTGACAAAGGAGGCAAGAATATACAATGGAGAAAAGACAATCTCTTTAACAAGTGGTGCTGGGAAAACTGGTCAACCACTCGTAAAAGAATGAAACTAGAACACTTTCTAACACCATACACAAAAAATAAACTCAAAATGGATTAAAGATCTAAATATAAGACCAGAAACTATGAAACTCCTAGAGGAGAAGATAGGCAAAACACTCTCTGACATAAATCACAGCAGGATCCTCTATGACCCACCTCCCAGAATATTGGAAATAAAAGCAAAAATAAACAAATGGGTTAAAAGTTTCTGCACAACAAAGGAAACTATAAGCCAGGTGAAAAGACAGCCTTCAGAATGGGAGAAAATAATAGCAAATGAAGCAACTGACAAAGAATTAATCTCAAAAATATACAAGCAACTCCTGCAGCTCAATTCCAGAAAAATAAACGACCCAATGAAAAAATGGGCCAAAGAACCAAACAGACATTTCTCCAAAGGAGACATACAGATGGCTAACAAACACATGAAAAGATGCTCAACATCACTCATCATCAGAGAAATGCAAATCAAAGCCACAATGAGGTACCATTCACGCCAGTCAGAATGGCTGCTATCCAAAAGTCTACAAGCAATAAATGCTGGAGATGGTGTGGAGAAAAGGGAACCCTCTTACACTGTTGGTGGGAATACAAACTAGTACAGCCACTATGGAGAACAGTGTGGAGATTCCTTAAAAAACTGGAAATAGAACTTCCATATGACCCAGCATTCCCACTGCTGGGCATACACACCGAGGAAACCAAAATTGAAAGAGACATGTGTACCCCAATGTTCATCGCAGCACTGTTTACAATAGCCAAGACATGGAAGCAACCTAGATGTCCATCAGCAGATGAATGGATAAGAAAGCTGTGGTACATATACACAATGGAGTATTACTCAGCCATTAAAAAGAATACATTTGAATCAGTTCTAATGTGGTGGATGAAACTGGAACCTATTATACAGAGTGAAGTAAGCCAGAAAGAATAACACCAATACAGTATACTAACGCATATATATGGAATTTAGAAAGATGGTAATGATAACCCTGTATGTGAGACAGCAAAAGAGACACAGATGTATAGAACAGTCTTTTGAACTCTGTGAGAGAGGGCGAGGGTGGGATGATTTGGGAGAATGGCATTGAAACATGTATAATATCATATAAGAAACAAATCGCCACTCCAGGTTCGATGCATGATACAGGATGCTCAGGGCTGGTGCACTAGGATGACCCAGAGGGATGGTAAGGGGAGGGAGGTGGGAGGGGGGTTCAGGATGGGGAACACATGTACACCCATGGTGGATTCATGTTGATATATGGCAAAACCAATACAATATTTTAAACTAATTAGCCTCCAATTAAAATAAATAAATTTATATTAAAAAATAAAAAACATTTAAAAGGTGTATAGGAGATGCAGGAGGAATGGAATCTAAGACTAATGGAGCACATGGAAGCACCATTCACCCAGTGGGAAGCTCAAGATGAGCAGGTTTGAGGAGGAAAAAAAGTTCTAACTCAGGTCCACCTGAAACCTGTAGCCCTACAACAGGATCTGCCTGTGGGTGCACGATTAAAGCCACACCCCGTTAGATGAACCCTCTCTTCTGCCTCTCAGATCTGCTTCCTTGACCCTGGGGAGCCTGATTTGGAAATCTGATAGTTTTTTTTTTTTCCCCCCCTGGCTAACTGCTCCCCTGATGGGTTCAGGCTGATCTTTGCTCTTTTTCTTTTTCGAGGGTTAGTGTGTTTATTTCTTTATTTTGATCTTTGCTTTCTGAGGTCTCCTACTGGGGCGAGAGGCTTCTGTCCTTTCACTCCCAGTTTACAGTCCAAAGCATTTCCTGCCAGCCTCACACTGGTGCTGCCTCCTGAGTGCTCACAGAGCCCATTTGGGGCCAAAGTCTCTTCTCTTGGATGGAGGGATGGAAGTTTCCCTCTAAAACCCAGGCTGGCCTCAGCATCCTGAGACCTGGTCCAGCTCTCAATCTTACAGCTTCTTCTCGTCCATACAGGGCACTGACGCCCAAGCAATGCATTCAATGACAGGCTTATTCTTCCGTATGCTCAGAGGCCTACCTGTCAGTGTTCCTTGCAGATCAACAGAGCTCACAAGTGACTGAACTGCGGCTAAAGAAGTTATTTACAAGCGAAAATAATACCTGCCCTGCCTGGACCCAGGCCCCAACAAAGCTGCATGCCTGCTGTGCTCCTCCTAGGAAAGTTCCTTCTTAAACCCAGAGCACTCCAGGCTTTCTCATTCATCTATCAGGACACGGAAAACTTTGGCTTTGGGGATGGTGACGAGTGGGTAAAGGGATCACTGACAGTTTTGTGCCCGGAGAGTGAAGCAATATGGCAGTACATCCAGGTAGGGGCAGCCTCTGTTCGGATGGGGTGTCTCACCATCATTCCTTCCTAACCAGAAGCTCTAGCCAAACAGATGTGCCAGGCTTCAGGTGGCCATCTGTTAAAGCTCACCCACTGCCTTATGTGACCACGTGTGACAGGGGGTGCCAGAATTGTACTAAGTCTTTTTTAAAAATATATTTATTATTTTATTATTTATGTTTGATTGCACTGGGTCTTTGTTGCTGCAAGCAGGGTTTCTTCAGTGGTGGCGAGTGGGGGCTCCTCTCTAGTTGTGGTGCTCAGACTTCCTGCAGTGGGTGCTCTTGTTGTGGAGCACAGGCTCTAGGCTCACAGGCTTCAGCAGCTGTGGTACATGGGCTCAGTTGCTCTGTAGGATGTGGAATCTTCCTGGACCAGGGATCAAACCCATGGCAGGCAGATTCTTGACCACTGCACCATCAAGGAAATCCAGGATCGTACCAAGTTTTGATTCTCAAATATCCTTGGATTTCTTCTCTGACCTACATTCCTCACATGAAGAGGAAGTCATCCTGGGGATGCTGGTGAATACTGTCACCTTCTCGGGGTTCCTGAGCATCTGCTCCAGCCAAGCTTCAGCCACTTCTTGTTAGTATCTTCTTCCATGAGTTTCTCAGCTGCCATATTTCCATCCTTAGCTCCTAGCTGTCCTCTGATTTTGAAGGACATGGATCAGGGCCCTTTAAATACAAAGTCACTTATCCAGTACCCACCATCCATCAGTTGGCTACTCAGTTATCTATGTGGCCAGACCTCCTGCTAGCAACGGGACTATTCAGACGAATCGCTGTTACCAAATTCACATACAACTCAAATCCACACAGGACACACTATGCTTCTCAACTCAGACCTCCTCATTCCATCCCACTCGTGCTGTTTCTTTTACTCCTGGGCTCCTGACAAGCCGAGGCAATTACAGGCCAGCCAGGCTCTCCCAGACACCCAGGGCCAGAGATGATCAGGCCCTCCTCCAGTTTGGCACCTCCCCATCTGTGCCACTACCCATCAGTCCAAGTGATGGGTCATCAATTCAGAGTGTTCTGACTTCTCTGTGAATCTCATTTATCATGAAGTGTCTCCTGTTCTCTCTGCCCCACTGAGATGCTGCCTCAACCCTGTATCCCTGTGGCCAGGACAGACAACGTGAGAGCGACTGGACTCCCGTGAGGCCATGGCCAGATAAAGTCCCTAGAGTACAGGCAAAGGTTCAGGCCAGGGAAACAGAGATGGGAAACAACTTCTTACTTGTGGAATATGCTTGAAGAGGTTCAAGCTTTCCATCAGGTGAAACCCATTCCACCTATGGAAGGAGATGAGTGGGGGAAGAGAGGTACCGGATCAGGGTATCTGTGTCTCCTTCTGTGATCCAGGCCATCATGTTCCAGAAAAGGCTTCTCCCCGCCTCACCATGGTCACACTGGTACCACAGCTTTAAAAAAATTTTTTATCTTTGCCTGCTAGCGTCTTTGTTGTTGCCGTGCAGGCTTTTTCTAGTTGCGGAAAGCAGGTGACTTTGATTTCACTTGCTGACTTTGATCTCATCTGCACTCTGATGCAGACTCTTCATTGTGGGATTGACTCTTGCTCTCTAACTCATCCCAGGGATTAACTGTTTAGATCGTTCCTTGCTTTCCAAGGCCACCTTGCCTGAGACTTGCCTAGGAGTCTGTCCCAACTTCTCTCAGATCTAACTTTGGCTCTTAAGACCTCTGCGTGAATCAGAACCCTGGACCCCTCACTCTTCTGGAAGGGATGGGTGGTTGGCAGGTTGTGCTGAGTTAAAGATGCCTGTAGGGAATGTCTGGTTCCCATGCTGATGAGAAGGCTTGCAGCTGGAGATGAAGATTTGGGAGTCACTGCTGCAGTAACAGGGGCTTACTAGGTGGCACTAGTGGTAAAGAATCTGCCTGACAATGCAGAAGAGACACTGGTTCAATCCCTGAGTTGGGAAGATCCCCTGCAAGAGGGCATGGCAACCCACTCCAGTATTCTTGACTGGAGAATCCCATGAGCAGAGGAGCCTGGTGGGCTACGGTACAGGGGCTCGCAAAGAGTCAGACATGACTAAAGCGACTTAGCACACATGCCTGCATGCACCCTGCAGTACAGGTGGTAGTAGAAGTCAGGAGCGTGGATGAGCTGCCCAGACAGAGTGAGGATAAAGGATGAAGCCCCAAGGGGACCAACAGGAAAGGGTCAGGCGGAGAGGTGTCAGCACAGAGGACTGACAAGCTGAAGAAGCTTTGGCAAAACGAGGAGAGAGGAGCTCCACAGAAACTGAAGAAACTTCAAAGCAAATGCAGCTGAGCCATCGAGTGCAATGATGAACTCAACAACTGGGAAGCTACCAGTTAGGATGAGTGGGTTCATGGTCTGGTGGGAGCTGAAGCAGGGTGAACTGTAGGTTCTGCCTGGTGACACAGACAACTCTGGCTGCCAAAGGGGTCTCTCAGTCTCTGTTGACTGGCTACCCCCCCCCCATCTTCTGTTTCCATTTATGTTTCTCTTAGCTGATACAACCAGATATGCTGCAAGTCTGGATCAATACAATAGTTTGGGATCCATTTTGGTACCACAGAAACTACTGGGTTCATACACGGTGCTATCTCTCAGTTAACGTCCAGGTTCTGAGTTTGCAAGCTAGTAAACACTTCAGCTGATTCAGCATAATATAAGTGGCTTTCACCGCAATGCTAGTGCCACATCGTCAACTCCACTGACAACAACTGGCTGGAGGGAGTAGCAGCCTCGGCCTCCCTCGCTCTTCATCTGGCCATAACCACCTCGTGCTTAAACTCGGCTAGCTTCACTAATTTTTTTTTGGCTGCGCGGCTTGAGAGATTTTTAATTCCCCCATCAGGGCTGGAACCAGGGCTCTGGGAAGTGAAACACGGAGTCCTGAGAAGGCAATGGCACCCCACTCCAGTACTCTTGCCTGGAAAATCCCATGGATGGAGGAGCCTGGTGGGCTGCAGTCCATGGGGTTGCTAAGAGTCAGACATGACTGAGCGACTTCACTTTCACTTTTCACTTTCATGCATTGGAGAAGGAAATGGCAACCCACTCCAGTGTTCTTGCCTGGAGAATCCCAGGGACGGGGGAGCCTGGTGGGCTGCTGTCTATGGGGTCGCACAATCGGACACGACTGAAGCGACTTAGCAGCAGCAACAAGCAGTGGATAGCCAGGGGATTTCCTTTTTTTTTTTTTCTTCTTTTTTTGTCTAAAACTTCACTCATTTTTTTTGGCCCCTTCTCTCTCCCCTCAACGGCTCAATTACTGAATAAAACATTTATTCCTTACATTCATATCACGTTTTCATGTTAATTTGCAAAGCACCTCACCCCATCCGCATCTCACAACACACTCTGGGAATTTCTAGGCTGGAAAGACAGTGGCGAGGCGCGCGCACCCCTTGCTGGTGCCCCGGCACGCTGCAGCCTTCCTGCCCTCCCGCCCGGCAGGAGCTCGAGAGGTGGCGGAGACGCGCGTACTCGCGCAGGGCTTCCTGGGAAATGTCTGGGGTGTGTCTCAGAACTACAAATTCCAGGACGCCCCGCGCTGCAGCCGCGAAGAGGGCGCTGTCTGGTGATTCGAAATCTTTTGTCAGTGTCGTTAGGAATGACTCACAAGCTTGACTCAGTATTCACAGGAGGTTTTGGGAGAACATGATAGCTCTTCCGCCGGGTGTGCACGAACGGACTTGACTTCCGCGGCTTCCTCGAGCTCGCTCGGTGTGGCGAATCTGCCGTTGCGGCACGGTGGCTGGGCGCGCAAGGCCCGACGGGAAGCTTGTGGAATCTGCTGCGGGAAGAAGAACGCCAGGTTTCCTGGGCAGCCACAGTCATGGCAGCGACCGCCCCCAAGGCTGGGGGCTCCGCACCTGAGGCGGCGGCTTCCGCCGAAGCTCCGCTGCAGTACAGCCTTCTTCTGCAGTACTTGGTGGGCGACAAGCGTCAGCCCCGGCTCCTGGAGCCTGGGAGCCTGGGCGGGATCCCGAGTCCAGCCAAGAGTGAGGAGCAGAAGATGATCGAGAGGGCGATGGAAAGCTGTGCCTTCAAGGCTGCATTGGCCTGCGTGGGAGGTGAGGCGGGGCCAAGGGCCCCTTGGGAGGCTGAGGGCTTGGGCTGCAGCGGGGTCCACTGCTCAGAAGACCACGCACCTAGGAGGCGAGGGGGCCCTGGGCCGCGACCTTGACCCACCCCCGCCTGTTAGTGAACTTGAGCAGCGCCTCCCTAGACCCCGAGGTTGGCTTTCGCCTCTGGAAATTCGATCAGAGAATCGGTCCTGGGTCGGGACCTGGGGATTATAAAATGGTTGACTTCATTCATTCATTCATTCATTCGTTCGCTATAAAATAATTACTTTTCAGCAAATTATTACTGAGCAGCTGTCACGTGCCAAGCGGTGGAAAGAGAATGAGAGACAAGAGCCTTGTTCTCATGAAGCTAATATTTTAACATATACAGAAAGGAGAGTGTTGAGAAGGAGGACAGTGCTGCAGACCTGGGGCGCAGCACTTGCAAAGGTCTGGCCGGAAGTGACTTCAGGCTAGAAAAAACAGAAAGGCCAGTGAGCTCAGTGTGACTAGACAGCTGGAACGAGGGGGAAAGAAGTCTGGACTTCGCATGTTTTTGTTTTGTTTTTTAATCCTTTGAGGATTTGAGAATGTAGGCGTCCCTTCTGTGTGCTAAGAGGCTGACATTTGCAGGTGAGTTGAAGTCTCATTGAAATGAAAGGAAATTAAGAAACGAATATAGTGAAGGTGGAAACGTGAAGTTGAGCAGAAAGAAGAAAGATCTTTTTGTTTGGGAGAAGGCCACAAGAGGTGAGACTGGAGCCTGTGTCTTGAAGGATTAAGAGAATGAGGGTAGACAAAGAGAAATGGCATTTCAAGTTGGGGTGGAGTGGTGCAGGTTGAGCTTTTTGCCTGTAGGCATTAGGGCAGTCATTGATGGGTTTTTAGAGTTACCAAGAGCTTGATGACTCATGGTGGAGTGTGCAAAGGGAAGGAAAGTCAGTAGGCAGGGAGACCATATAGGGAATTTGCTAGACTGAAGCTCAGTGAGACATGGACTGGGTCTTTGTTCATCATTGTGTTCTACCCTAGATCTCTTACATATCTTATTGAAATAATGAGTGAGTCTTTGTAGGGCTCCAGGGTGGAAGTGATGAAGGCCCTAGGCTGGATGATAATTGTGGACTTAGTGTCACAGGAGGGAGCAGAGGAACAGCCTTAAGTGCGCCTGAAGTTTGGCGCGGGAGTGACTGAAGAACAGGAGCCGTGAGCTGGGAGGTCTGGAGGGGAGGTGTCCATGATTTCGTTGAACACATACTGACCTTGAGGTGGCGAGAGGACATCCATGTAGAAATGTCCAGCAGGCTCAGGAAGGTCAGCTGTGGACCACAGCGTGGCATTTGCCATTTGGGAACTTTGTGACCCTAGGGAAGTTAGTTTACCTCTCTGAGCCTCAGTTTCTTCGACTACAGAAAGGAATGGAAAATGGTATCTACCTCACAGGATTACTGCAAGGAATAAGTAAGGCTGGGACAGTTAAGTGTCAATGATTGGTATATGGTACTTACCAAATGACTTTTATGAATGTCACCATTGTCAAGGGAGTGATTTGCAAAGTTGATACCTGAACTTGAGGGTTTACGTGTGAGAGTGTAGAGAGAGAAAGAGGGTTAAAGATGGAATCTTGAAGAATGTTAGAAAATGAAAGGAGGAAGAAATACAAAAAGAGTCAGAGAAGCAGCTGCCAACTAGATCGACCTTGGATTTTGTAATGTGGAAACCAGGCCAGTGGAGAGTTTCTGAGGCAAGAAGGGGACGGGGTATCCTCTTCACTGGCGGCCATCCAAAAGGTGCAATTTGAGTATGACCCTATTACAGTCATCTGAAAAACGTGCCAAGGAAATCTTCATCTCTGTTCATTTTTAGGATTTGTCTTGGGAGGTGCATTTGGGGTGTTCACCGCTGGCATCGATACCAACGTGGGCTTTGACCCTAAGGATCCTTACCGCACGCCGACGGCCAGAGAAGTTCTTAAAGACATGGGCCAGAGAGGAATGTCCTATGCCAAAAATTTTGCCATTGTGGGCGCCATGTTTTCTTGCACTGAATGTTTGGTAGAATCTGTAAGTGTCCCTGCCTCCTGAGAAAGCCTTGCCTGTTTCCATCCTGTGAGTTCTCAAGAGAAATACCCAGTGCTACTAGAAAGCAGGTCAGAGGTGTCCGATACTCGCTAGATTCAGTTTCCATTAAGTAGTCCCTAATGTACACTTGTGAATTTATGATTTGGGCTTGCCTTATTTTTTGTTTTTATAGGCCAGAAGTTGGCTAATTATTTTTTTACTATTGCTTTTGGCTGCACCTCGTGGCTTGTAGTGTCTTAGTTCCCCAACCAGGGGTGGAACCCGGGCCCCTTGCAGTGGAAGCAAGCATGGGGTCCTAAGGATTGGATCACCAGAGAATTCCTGGTTAATAATTTTAAAGAAGACTTACTGGGGAACCTGAGAAGAGATTCTGATTACTTCTCAAATGTGACACTTGGCTCAGTGCTTTGGTACTGTGTGCAGGAAGCATTTGTGAACACGTTCAAATTTTAGGAATTATACTTTTGAAAGAAAAAAAGATAGGTTTCCTTTGGGGAGGGACTAAATTAGCCAGCTAGAAACCCTGTCTTTCTTCCTTAGTTTCCTTGTCTGGCTTGTTTCTTTGGCTCTGAACTGCTCTTCTCCACCCACAGTACCGGGGAAAATCAGATTGGAAGAACAGTGTCATTAGTGGCTGCATCACTGGAGGAGCCATTGGTTTCAGAGGTTAGTAAACAGTTCTCACATGCTTTTCTTTGTGGCCTTGGACAACATGCTGAAGTTGAGATTTCCAAACACATGAGTGTTCCAATGACAGCTCAAGGCATATGTGGAACTTGATATTCTCCTCTCCTGACAAGTAAATCACATTTTCTGTGTTAACTCAATTTTGGAAACTTCTAGTATCTAGATCAGGGTTTCTGATCCTTGGCATTGATGACATTTTGGACCAGAGGAGTGTTTGCTGGCCCAGAGGAGTTTTGTTCCTGGCCTCTCCCCACTAGATGCCAGTAGCACCCTCTAGTGGTGACAAGTAGAAGTGTTTCCAGTGTACCTTGGGGGACAAATCAGTCAGTTCAGTCGCTCAGTCGTGTCCAACTCTTTGTGACCCTATGAACCGCAGCACGCCAGGACCCCCTGTCCATCACCAACTCCCGGAGTCCACCCAAACCCATGTCCATTGAGTCAGTGATGCCATCCAGCCGTCTCATCTTCTGTCGTCCCCTCCTCCTCCCGCCCCCAATCCCTCCCAGTATTAGGGTCTTCTCCAGTGAGTCAACTCTACACATGAGGTGGCCAAAGTATTGAAGTTTCAGCTTCAACACCAGTCCTTCCAATGAACACCCAGGGCTGATCTCCTTTAGGATGGACTGGTTGGATCTTCTTTAGAAAAGGCAGAGGAACAGAGATCAAATTGCCAACATTAGCTGGATCATCAAAAAAGCAAGAGAGTTGCAGAAAAACATCTATTTCTGCTTTATTGACTATGCCAAAGCCTTTGACTGTGTGGATCACAATAAACTGTGAAAAATTCTGAAAGAAACAGGCATACCAGACCATCTGACCTACCTCTTGAGAAACCTGTATGCAGGTCAGGAAGCAACAGTTAGAACTGAACATGGAACAACAGACTGGTTCCAAATAGGAAAAGGAGTACTTCAGGCTGTATATTGTCACCCTGCTTATTTAAGTTATATGCAGAGTACATCATGAGAAACGCTAGGGGACAAATAGCCCCAGGTGAAACCCATGGAGAACTATATCTATCTTAGAATAAAGAACTGTCCCCATATTGAACATATGGGAAGAACTTCATAATAATAAGTAATCTCTGGAATGTGTTGCTCTGCAGGATAGTACAGAAGCATAGCTGGACCCCATTCAGCCCTGGGAAGCCCGTTTGTCCAAACAGCAAGCTCTGCTTAACTTTCAGCTCCACGCATTTCAAACAGGCATCTTTCTTCATACTGTGCAGTCGTCATTTTAATTCTATATATAAGTTCTCACAGTAATGTTTTTGCAGTTTAGGGTTCTTAGATGTTCACCCTTTGAAAGCCAAATATAGGTATCCTAGAAATGTTGGATTATCTACTGTAAGCAACCAAGAAACTGGTTCCCTGCCACTTCTCCCTGTTGGCGTATCTATCAAGAGTGCAGAGCAGGGCGTCAGTGATTTAACTTCCCTAACAGTGTCTATCACTGGGCCACTCTCCATCTGCTGTGCCCAGACTTACCCAAAGCAAAAAGGCTGTTTTCTCATTTTCTGAAAGGCAGGATGATTTTCTGTCATTAAAACCTGATTCTCCTCCTCACACAGCCATTTGTGATTTATGGCGTAACTTCTTTGGTCTTCCCATCTCTCAGCTTTGTCAGGGCCTTTGAGAGGCTCAGCTCCCTCTGGGATTGCTTTGATCACCTTCCCAGGAATTTATTCCATAAACAAATCAGAGTAACAGGCCATATGCTTTCACTTGATTCCAAGGGCTGGTTCTGTTAACCACTTTCCTGCCTGTGAGGAGCTGTTTTCACGAGACTAGAAATCGCAGTTCTTTGGAATGAGAAACTTAAATGAACATACAGTTAGATAAAAGCACACTGGATCAGCTCGTGTGCACAGCCTCACTAAAGTCTTCCAGCTCTGCTATGCTGAACGACTGAGAACATGTTCACCAGCTTCTTTACATCTCTAAGTACCCAGACTCTTCCTGAGTGCAGCTTGACCCAGCGTCTCTCACCACAGGTAATGTCATTTATGTTTGCTTTACAGCTGGCTTGAAGGCTGGGGTCATCGGCTGTGGAGGTTTCGCTGCTTTCTCCGCTGCGATTGACTATTACCTACGGTGAGAACACTGGTGTCCGGCAAGGACGATGGCAGCCCAAGATCAAGGCTGCTCTGTGGAGGGCAGTTTCTCCAGGGCACTTGCTTCAGAGACTGAAGACATTTGTTTTCTCTCACATAGTTGGTGTTGTGAGGGAGCCGCCTGGCTACAACCGGCTACCTCTGAGCAGCCATGCTCTCTGCACCTGGACTCGAGCCAGTCTGTGCAGGGTAGATGCCATGCCAGACTCTCTCTTTTGGGCAGTCAAGGAGTCAGTGTGTTGACCTGTAGGAACTGAGTCCCACAAAGGTTCAGCCCGAAGCCTCTGGTGCTGTGGGGATGGAGGGGACTTGACCCACGCCTGCAGTCACCCATGTCAGACCTCAGGGCAGGGCCGAGTGGAGCCGTGCCGTCCGACCAGTCGTGTCATCTTGTCGAGTGCCTTGCTATCCTTGTCATATAGATGTATGTGTGTATGTATTTATACTACAGTTCAAAAGTTTGGCTTATTTTTATTTTCAAATTCCACAACTCCCCAAAATAGTACCAGGTGGCCCAAAGATTGAACATCCAAGGAGAAAGCATGAGCCAGCTCCTGAGAAGTCTGGGAATGCTCGACTCCCAGGGTCCGCAGAGCAGCGTTATCCTGAGATTGCTGCAGTGGCCCAGACTTCCGCTGAAGAAGCCTAGCCTAACCGTGTCCTAGGACGCAGTGACATTCCACGCGTAACCCTGCTGGCCTCGTCTGCGAAACCCTCGGGCTGGCCGGTGGGAACGCCCGCGGTCTGAGCCACATGTGGGTGTTCTGCCCTGACCATCCGCCCAGGCCCGCCTCAAGGACAGACTGTGAGGGTTGTGTTGCTGTGGTCATCCTGATGACCCAGTTCCAGCAGCCGCTGGTTACAACCAGACTGTGTTCAGGAGCTGCTCACCAGCACCCTGTTCCTCTGATGTCAGGGGTTTGTTCCTTACTTAAACATTGGTGTTTTTGACTTGACCTGGTAGCCTTTCTCTGACAGTAGCAGCTCAGCCTAATTGTGTGCTATACACAAAAAAAACGCCCTTTTACAATCAGGACCTGCTGCAGATGCTGCGTTGCTCTGGTGCCTTGGTGGTGGGGTGAAGATGAACTTAAGACCAGCAGGGAGCACGGTGGGGGCCTGTAATTCCAGCCGCCTGCAGCCAGTGGTCTTGTCTCCTTTATCCCACTAGAGTCATTCCTGTGCCTTTTTTGGCTGTCTCCCCCACTGTGGGCTGTCTTCTAAACCTTAACCAGAACTCAGACTCAGCTGAACCATCTAGACATCCTGAGTGTGTGTGTGTGTGTGTGTGTGTGTGTGTGTGTACATGAGTGATGATGTCAAGCCCAGCTGGTAACACCTTCCTCTGGCCTTGTCTGCTGTTGCCTTTGGAATGAGCATGAGCTAGTGCACAAGGCTCGTGCCCTTCTCAGGGGGAGGAGGTGGAGTAGTTCTATAGAATGCCTGTCCCAGTCTCGGTCAAGAGGCTTCACTGCTGCTAGGCTGCCTGGAGAATCCTCACAGGTCTGAGAACAAATGTTGGAGTGGGTCCTCCACTGTCCCTAAACAAGGCACCTGTAAGCAGTTAGAGCACACGCAGACACTCTTACCTGCCACCTGTCAGCAGTGCCAGAAGCCTGGCGTCTACAATCCAGTCTAGCACGTGGGGTCAAACGACCAAGAACAAGCACCGCTGCCCTCGAGGCTGCCTTGGGAATGACGAGTCCTGGGCTGTCAGTAGCCGTCAGTTCAATAAGCCAAGCATTGTCCACTCTGACTATTCAGTCAGGAGAGGAGATGAATAGTTTCCTGTTTTAGATGGCTAAGGAGGCAGTATGAGCTCATAAACCAAACACCAATTTTCAGAGACATCTGTTCCCGATCTCCAGAATAAACACAGTGTCCAATGGCTGAGGCTGGTGGGAGCCGACATTAACCCCGCTAGCTCTCCTGAGGGAGGCTGGGACCTCTAGAGGATCCAGCCTCCCCAACAGAGATTAGGCCAGCAGGCTGCCCCAAAGACCTGCAATTTCCAAGGAAATTGTAGAGATGTTTGCATAAAATAAACTCCACTTGAATAGACAACTTCCTGCCATCTCTGAGGCATACTGATGGCCAGGTCTCTGGTGGGGCATTTGTATTTTCATGAAAAGAACTGGCTGGTGACAGCTGCGGGCATTTGTGAAAGAGCAAGGCGAGGGCGTGGGCTCATCTCCCAAACTGCCATGGTCCCCACAGGCCGAAGGGACGCACCAGGGGGAGTTCACTAGTAAGGAGATTCTTGGAAACTCACATCTGGATGCAGCTGGAAGAGTTAAATATTTAGATTGGTGATCTTCCCTGGACTCCCGGGAACACAAACGTCCACACCGCAGGGCTGAGTTGTGTGCAAATGTCAGGGCTTTGCAGGTTTTTTTTTTTTTTTTATTAACATTTTCCTCTCACGTGGCTTACATCAATTTATAATAATCTACATAAGTTGAAACAGAACATAGACCAAAGAAAAATATATCCTTACCAACTTATGAAAGTCAAATATTAATGAAGGGTCCCATCATACCTGTAACAGCACAACACCGGCAGCCCGCAGCCATCGCCAGCAAGGACAGGTGTGTGGATTCCTGTAGCCTGTGGGCTCCTGTCGGCACAGCCTGCCCTGCTGGGCACAATGGCTGGGATTCTGTGCAGTCCCTGCCGCTCAGGAGAATCCATGGGCTGTTCCCTCAGCGCAGCTTAGTCCAGGTCTGGTACCCACCCCTCCTGGTTCTGGGGGTCGAGTTGGTAAATATGCTGAGCCTTTCCCATTTCTCAGCCCTTCCAGCCTTCCTCCCATTCTCATCACCTAAGAGGTTGGGGGGCTGCAGTAGCTACCTGACGCTGAAGGTGGGAGGCACCTGTTAGGGGCTGTAAATAGCTCTAGGTGGGGCTCCAATTCATTCCAGTTAGTGGCCATGGAAGCAAGAACCTTCCAGGCCACCTGCCGGCTCCCGAGTGTCGAGCAGGCTCCAGGGATGGTCAGACATGGGGGATGTTCAGACTGCAGCATTCTTTCTCCACCTGTGGCCCAAGCCCCTTATCTTAGGGAGTGGGGCTCCTCGCTCAGCTACTTAGCAGGCAGCCAGGGCGTCAGTACCTCTCTCCTCTTGGGCATCTATCCTCCGATGTGCACAGAATGTGTACCGTTCTGCCCACGCCGGGGCCACAGGTGTAAACGAGACAAGAACGGGGCCTTCCTCTCACTGAGCCGGTACTAAGGCTTCAGGGCCCCAAACCCTTCTTTAAAACCACCCTGAGCTCAAGCTATGGGGAGCTCTTCTCCCCAACCCCCAGGGCTTGGAATCTAGTCTCTGCCAAAGGAGAGCCAGGGAGCCGTGTCCTGTAGCTCCAGCCCTTGCCGCCAGGGCTGTCTCCTCCCAGGTGAACTGCTGGAGGCTGGCAGCGCTGCTCAGGAGAGAAGAAACTGCACATTGCAGGCGCTTCTCTCTCCTTTCCAGTACTGAGCAGCGGCCCTCAACATGGGGATCGGACCCTGCGGATGAGTCGAGCATCCACCACCAGGGTCCCCTGCAAAACCCAGTCCCGAGACAGGCAGGTACCTGGCACACCCCAACTCCTAGAGTTCCCCCGAGTTCACCCACCAGGCTGCGTTCAGAAGCCAGGGGCAGGAGGCAGCACCGTGACGGCTGGCTACTGCTGGACCGCGCCTGACTTTCCCAGGCCCTGGGGCGCACGTGGCCGTGGGGGCTGCCCCATGGCAGTGCTTGGCTGTGGAGTGTGTAACGTCTAAGGCAAAGGTACCACGAGGTATGGGAGGCACCAGGAAGGGCTAGCCCTCTCGGACGGAGCCTGCCTGTTTCGAGACGCCTGCTTCAGCCCTCGTGGTTGCCCTCCCAGAAGCCTGGCTCCACCAGAAAAGCCGCCATGACAACTTGCTCCCAGCCCGGGATGCCCAGCGCTCCCTGGCACTCCTCTCAACAGCCCACTTGCTCTGTCTCCTTGGCAACCTGACTCTCCCACCTCCCCCGATTCTTTCCTGACCCTCTAGCTGCCTTGACAGCAGGTCTCTGGTGAGTCTCTACACTCAAAATAGAACAGCAGGAGAAAAACTGAAAAGCAGAAGAAACAGTCAAAGGCGCCTCACGGGGATTGGAGACAGAACAGACACACCCCAGAAACGGAGGTTCGCAGGTGGAAAAAATTCCAGCAATCTGCTCTCCAGCCTGTGCTGAGCCGAGGATCAGTGCGAGTCTGTCTCCTTGTCCAACATTTGCACAGGCAGCAAGGCGGACAGGCGCGCCTCCACAGGTGGGGGGCGGCAGCATCGGACCGGCCGCCCCCCGCCACCACTGCCCAGGGCCGCCTCAGAACTTTCGAGGTGATGGGTCAAAAACCAAAGCTGCAAATGCATGCAGGCAGGCTTGGGGCGGGGGGGGGGCGGGGGGGTGGGTGTGGAGAGGACGGGGCGGAGGAAGACCGAGGGGAGGCCGCCAGGAGACTGCGATCTGGGAGCAGGGCCAAGAGAGGCGAAGCTGGCAGCAGTTACAGAGCGCAAAATAAAAGCCTTTGGACCGGACTCAGGAGGAAAGAAAGTGTTGGAGGAAATCAAAGAACAAAGCAGGCTGCCTGTGTGCCCACACCGGTCGGCCACTACCTTTTCTGCATGACAAATAGACGTAAAACAATTCCCGAACAGCACAGAGCATTAGACACGACTAGAGGAACGGAGGGCAGAGCCGGGGTGCGTGGCGGGGCCGGGGCCGGGTCGGCTGGCTTTGTACAAGGTGGCACAAAAGATACACGTCTTCCAGTTCTTGGAAATCTGTGTCCCTTGGAGTGTGGAGCGCTGGGTTTGGGAGTTCTCTATTGCAGTCCTTCAAGTCTGGGTTGGGTCCCTGGCTGGAGAGGCTGGCTCGGAGCTGCCCTCCCACAGCCGCTCCCACCTCGGGCTACACGTCGGTGGAGAAGTACAGTGTGTTCCGCTTCAGTTCTGCGAAGGAGATGGGAGGATGCTGCAGGTAGTAGAGGAGGACCTGGACCTGTGGGGAGACAGGGGAGACTGAGGCTGGGGTCCTCACCCCGAGGGCCTCGTCCGACCCGCTGAGAAGACACGCTGTCTGGCCTGGGCTCCTGTGGCTCCCCGCTTCCCCTCTGGCTGGCTCCAGCCACTTACCCTTCCCTGGAAGCCCAGGTGTGGCTGCCCGTTTGTGGCAGTAGGGGGTGATGCAGGGCAGAGGGTAGGGTGTCCAGGGCCACTTCCCCAACCTCAGTCCTGTTCCAGACCAGACCCTGCCCTGGGTCTCACCGGGCTCCCCCCAACTTCCACACATGAGGGCAAAGCCCCAGATTTTCCTGACACCCCTGGGTTTGCTTCCCGAGGCTCAGGCAGCTCCCGGGACTGCAACCAGTATCTGGGACACCCATCCTCTGGGCTCTTGGTCCAGATGCCTACTTTTTAGCAGGACCATCCAGAGCCCTGACTCCTTGGTGGCATCCTACAGATCCATCAGCCCCGCTGCTCAGGATAGGAGGCGGGTAGGAGTCCACCACTCGGGGAGCTCGTTTGACCCCTGCACCTGCCACAGGCCCGCGCAGCATGGAGGTACCTGCGCCATGACATCGTGAGACCAGATGTCGGCAGCCGATGTGAGGTGTGCTTTGCTCTCCACTTCCGAGGGTCTCAGTAACGTGGGGCCAAACACGGTAGCCAGGTTGTGAAGGGACATTTTGTTGACGGGCTCCTTCTCAGCAACCCTGAAAGGGACGGGAGGGGCGGAAACACAAGTCACATCTGGCCGCCACGTGGAGCTCCAGACCCTTGGCTAATATTGCTCCTGGGAGGATTCCCCAAGGGGGTCACTAGCCCGCCCTCTCCTGAGGGTAGAGACTGCTCCGTGAGGAGGGGACTCAGCCAAGGGCCCATGTTCCCAGCTACGTTCCAGTACATTCCACTGACAGATTCCCAGCTCCTGGGCCACCCCCTGAACTGATGGTAAACTGCAAGAGCCAGAAGGACCCACTCCAACTCTCCCTTGCCTCAGAGAGACTATTACAGGTCCAAGAACTTTCCCTGTAATAACTCATGCTCGTCACAAGCAAGCCTTTGGGTAGGTAACAGTTTCATCCCCCCTGGAGAGATGAAGAAACCAGAGTACAGAGAGGTCAAATGGCCTGCCCAAGGTGACCCAGCAGGTGGCAGAGCAGGGATCCGAACCCAAGAGGTCTGCTTCCTGAGCCCATGCTCTTCCCCACCCTGTGCGCTGTCCACAATCAGCCCAGCCGTGGAGAGGGGCCGGGAGGAGGAGTCCCAGGGGGCGGAGGCCAAAGGCCAGAGGCTCTGCCTGCTGCGCTGTGGCAGGAACATCCCTCGTCACAGATGGAGCCCAGGGGCTGTCCTCCCAAGCTTTTCCAGAAGGGTCTGCCTCCTGGGATCCTGGAGCTGCCTCCTGGATCCTCCTCTGCTTCTCTTGCATGATCAGCCAGATGTCTGTAGCTTATTTCCCGAGTGACAGCAGGGGCTGCCATCTGGGGCTGGTGTCCAGCAGGCTCGGTACCACCCAACACATCAGAGACCCTGCGCCTCCCCCCGGTTCCCAGGCAATGTTTTGGGGTGAGACCCAGCCGCCCCAGGCAGCACCTCTGACCCCAACTCCCACTGCAGCATCACCCCACCCTCCAGGCAGGAGCCGTGGATGCGCCTGCTGAGCGCCTTGGAAACGAGCAAACACTGCCATGCCAGGAGGCAGCTGTGCAGCTGGCCCTGCCCCTCACCACACACACACACACACATACACACGCGCGCGCCAGGCGCCCAGATGTGGGAACAGACTGTGCCCGGTTCCCAGGGTGGAAAACCTAATGAATTTTCCTCCCCACTCCTCTGTGTGTCCTCCCCACAGTGCTCGCCAAACTATCTGGGGATTGGTTGGGACCTTGGTCCCAGCCAAACCAGAGGGAAAATGTCTCATAATGGGAAAAACAAGACGGCAGCTCAGGCGTTCCCAGGTCTCCGCTGGCCCTCCAGAGCCTGGCCTGGCCTGGCCTGGCCAAGCCGCCACCGGGGGCCTGAGGGCTCAGAGCCCCTCACCGGGGGTGACCTGGTCCTGGATGGCAAGTGGATTTAAGGGACGCCTGGGGACGTCTCCTCCCCACTCACACCTGGGGCCAGTCCTGGGCTCCAAAGTGAGTGACGAGGTCACAGTCAGGGCTAGCTTCCGTTCCTAACTTAGGTGGTGTCAGCTTTGGCAACTCTTGGTTTGACCGGACTGTGGAAGGGGCAGAGCAGAAGGTGTGATGGACCACAGTTTAGGATCTGGGAGATGTGGACTCCAAGGGCAGAGCTACTGGTAAACCCAAGCAAGTCCCCATCGAGCTGGGGACTCAGATTCCCTACCTGTTTGATGAGGTGTGGGTCAAGACCAGTGGGCTTCAGGCTTTTTGGACTGTGACCCATAATAACACACACGCTTTACACGATCATCCAGCACACGCAACCAGAGTAACTGAACAGAACAACATGCACGCTTGCCCTCTGCAGTGCACCCTGGGGCTGTCTCTCCTACTCTGTTTAAAAAATGCTAAGTGGACTGAGTGGCCTACTGACTGGAAACTCCTCCTACAGTCCTTGGCTCTAGCCCTGCCTCTCTAACTGTTCTATGGCCAATATTTGAGGTGGCCCCTGAGATCCAAATATTTCTCCAAACAGAAGAATCTGAATGCCAAGAATCTGAAGGGCAAACTCTCACCTGGCTGCGGTGGCCCAGAAGAGACCAGCACCCACAAGGAGGTGCCCAGGATGTGGCTTCCCAGGGCACGTGTCCTGCCCAGCTGGAGCCCGCCCCCCCCTCCACCCCCCGGACTGGGCAGGGCCCCTGCCCATTACCTTTTCAAGTGTTCCAGCAGGAATAGGAAGGTGATGAGGTTGGGGTCGGGCAGGGAGCGGAGCAGATGCATCATGCAGTTCTCCTTGGCAGCAGGATCTGACAGGGCTGCAGGGACACGAGGGGTTGGGGTGGGGCTGGGCTCCGGGCGGGGAGGCCTTGGCCAGCACCCTGGGGTCAGGAGGCTGAGGGAGCCTGGGGGGAAAGCCTGGGCTGCTAGGGGTCAGGGGGGCAGACCCAGCAGGGATGGGGCTGGTATTTTCCCAGGGGTGGGCTATTAACAGGCTTCTGCAGGAGGCCCCACTCATGACCTGGAACCCAGCCAGGAGGCGGGCAGGTGGAGAGCAGACACCCTTCTTCCCTGCAGGGTGTGGGCCTGTGGGGCTGGAGCCACTCCACCCCTGGTCTGTAAGGATACAAGGATGCCCCTGGCGTCAATGTTCTTTTTTTTTGGCTGCGCCACTCGGCTTGCGGGATCTTGGTTCTCCAACCAGGGATGGAAACCAGGCCCTGGACAGTGAGGGGCACAGAGCCCTAACCACTGGACCACCAGGGAATTAACTCCCTAAATGTTCTCTTTTTTAAAGCACTTCTGATGCCAGAGCCTGCCAGCGGCCCGCCTTCCGCTGGCTCTTCATTCCACTGACTGGCCCAAAAGAAGGCGAGGCAGGAGGGATGCGCCCAGGCCTGGATCTGGCCCAGGTTGGGGGGAGGCCACAGTCCTGCCAGGCAGGGCCCTTGGCTTCCTCCCAACCCTGGGCATGGGTCAGAGAAGAGAGCGCGCTCTTCTGGAAGGCTCGGTACCGCCGTGTCGAGTGCACTCCAGGCTCGCTTCTCCCTGGGCCTGGACCCCACACCCTCGGGGCAGATTTCCCTGGTCCTAGGGCTTCTAAACAAGGAGGTCAGTGTCCAAGGAGGAAGCACAGAGGGCAGCCCCAAGGAGAGATGGGCAGGGGTAGAGTGGGCCCAGCCTCTGGAGCACCAGAAGGCCATGTGGGCCCAAGGCACAGAGCAGATGGACATGCCAGGTGGGGGGTGGGCAGGTGGGCACAGATATCTCATTCTCTCTGCTGGTCAGGGAGGCCTGGCTCAGCCTAGCCCTCAGACCCCTGCCGCTGCTCACCAATGCCCTCCATGAAGGCGGGATACAGTCGGTCTGTGAGGAGGGGCTCGGGCAGCTCCCGGAAGTAGAGCTTGAGGGTGCCGGCAATGGCGTTGATGTCCATGTCGCTCAGCATCAGCAGGATGTCCTTGTTATCTGTGGGGGGGGCGGGAGGGCAGGGGCTGTGCTGGCTGAGCCACCTCCCACCCCCATGCAGCCCTCAGCGGGACAGGGAGCCCCGATCTGTCCCCCCATCCACCCTGAGACAGCCTGCTTGGGGCATGCACCCCCAACCCACTCTGTCTCTGGTCTGGTCTCCCCAGCAAAGGCAGGATGTAGGTAGTGCCCACAGGTGGTCTGTGACTCAGCTCCGTGGGGGAGAAGGGGAGGGGAGCACAGTTCACCATCCAGAGTCCTGGAGCCACATTCACACCGCGTGTCACATGCCCCCCTTCCAGCTGCAGTCTCCCCGCCGCTAAGCCCTTCTCTGGAAGGCACTGCGCATTTTTATGCCTAAAATCATGTTCTGACAAAGCCTTGGCTTCCGGGTGGCACAGAGGAGCCATGTGCCAGCCTGTCCCCAGCTTCCCCCCCACCCCCAGGTTCCCTGAACATGTCTGCTTGGCAGCTGCCTGGAGACACCCACCAGACCCCCTCTCAGCTCCCACAGGATCAGCACTGCCCAGCCAGTTCAGGGGTCCTGACTGCTAGCAATGCTGTTGCTGCAGCCTGAACGGCAAGATGGGGGAAAGAACCATAAAGGTCAGGCCCTCCCACCGAGGGGCTCAGTCAAAGTGAAAGGTAGCAGCGCCCCTCCCAAAGGGCACTGGGGAACCGGAGAAGGTGGGGGTGCCAGAGCCAGCCAGCCCGGCTGAAAGCTCTTTAGTTTCCCTGCAGCCTGGGAGGCCAGCAACAAAGCCAGGAACACAGACTCTGGAGTCAGCAAGATCCGAGTTTAAATCAGGCTCAAAGCTTATGAACTGAGTAATCCTGAGCAAGGTACTTGGCCTTTCTGAGGCTCTGCTTCCTTATCTGTAGCAACGGAGGCAAGACTGGAGGGCAACGGATTACATGAGAAAATGCAGGGCAGGCCCATGTCACAAGGACTCAGCAATGGTCCACCCCATGCCATGCCGGGCCAGAGTGTGCAGTCCAAGGCTCCTCTGCCATTGGCTAGTCAGGGTCTTTCCATGGAGAAGCCTCCTGCTTTCGTTACGCTCTCCCACCAGCTCTAGGAACCAGCCGGAGCGCCCCCTCCCCACAACCACCGGGCTGGGCCTCCCAGACTCACTGGCATCAAAGACGGCCTTCAGCGCCTGGATGTCTGTGGCCACCCCTGATATCCGGTAGATGCCAACTTCCTCGATGCCCCGCTTCTCCACCTCCTCCACACACTGCCGCACGATGTAGGGCACCTTGGAGCGCTCCCGCCTGGGGGTGGGGGTGGGGTAAGGATGTGAGGGGAGGGAGGGGAAGGGGGCCCCCCAGTGATCCCTGCATGCAGCCCCTCCCTCTCTGCAAACCGTGGCCTTGGAGCGTTTCGGCCTCTGGTATCAGGAGATGGGGGACAAGGAAAGGGCTGAGAAAGAGGCCATGCTACCACCCACCACCCGCCGCCACAGCCCACCCCAGGCCTGGGTGCTGAGGGACAGCAGGGGCAAAGGCAGGAAGTTTTAGGAGATCAAAGCCTGAAGTAAGAGCTTTCCTCAGAACAGAGGGTTCATATTTAAATACTAAGGGGGACCCAGTGGGTCACCTACAGAGCAGGGTGGGCCAGACCCTGAAGACAAAGGGAGGGGAGGGGGCTGAAGGATGCCTTCTCCTGGGGGGCAGCCACTTCTGGATTCCAGCCGGCCGCTGCCACACCAAGACACAGATGTACATCTGTCATATCTCCCCACTTATGACAGGACGCTGAGGATCTGGGGTTTGCACGTGCAACCTCCCAGTGTCTTTAAGTGCTGGCTCATTTATTTCTAAAGCACTGTGTGAGGCAGGGAACACACTTCTGCTGGCCACTTTTGCCCATCCAAGTGGCCGTTGTGACTACTGAACTGGAGGGTGACTGCTGGCGTGCCAGACATGGGTGGGGGGCCTGGAAGGCGGTGGCCCTGGAGAGCGGGGCTGGCAGGGACCCCAGACGCAGCACCTACTTGGTCACCACGCTGATCTTCACACCGAAGACGCCGCTCTGCTTTTTGGAGGGGGTCCTCTTCAGGCTCATGTCTCGGCTAGTGAATTTCATGGAGAATTCCACTTTGATCTGGTTGGGGGCAAGGCAGGCACAACCCCCCAGGGCATGAGTGCCCAAGGAGTGCCCCCCAACACAGGGGCCCCCCAGGACTGCACCCGGGGGCTCCCTGAAACACTCACAGGGTGGGAATGGGAAGGGTGCAGGTAGAGGAGAGGGGGGAGGGGCTGGATGAAGGGAGCAGGGGGTGGGTGGGTTGGGGGAGGGACAGCACCCCAGGGCACCAGCCAGAGGCTCGGCCGCCCACCCACTGTGCAGACACTTCCAGTCTCGCCCGACTCACCCCATTCATCTCAATCACATCGGTGTGCCAGTTCTTGGTTTCTACAGTTTGTGGATCCAGCTGCAGAGAAAGAAAGAGAAGGTGAGAAAGAGAGAGAGGTAACAGCAGAGACCAAACCAGAGCGCCTCCCTGCTCCTCAGGCTCAGACGTTGGCTAAAAGTTCAGGAAGATGGAACTGGGGGCTGATGCTCATCTTGACATCAGTCCTTCAGAGGCTCCACGCCCCAGGTCCTTCCTGCCCGTTAGTGAAGGATTCCCCCCACTCTGGGAAGGAGGTGGGGTGCGCTCTTGGACGCATTCACCCATCACCTCTCATTCACTCCTGACCCTGCCCTGGGAGAGGTGTACTATCACCCCATTTCACGGATGCACAAACTAAGGCTCACAATCTATCAGAAACTTGCTCAACTGCCTGTATTGGGGTCAGGAACGCTGCGGGCACAGCCCATGTACCTGGAGGTGGTAAACAGGAGGCGGTGCCACGCAGAAGTAAAGAAGAGCCCTGGGTCTGAACCCCAGCTCAGCCACTTCTGGCCGGGTGACCTTGGGAAGTTTCTACCTTGCTAAGCCTCATTTGTTTGGTCTGTTCATTGCCAGTAAAGACCCTGCCTTGCTGGATTATTGTGAAGACTCATTGAGATAACAGGTAAGTGGCTGGTCTCCCAGGAAGCAAACACGCTGTAGAGGGGGCCCCCAAACTGGGCAGGAGCCCCAGGGAGGTGGAGATGGCAGGGGAGGCCCAGAGGTATCCCTCACAGGTGACCAAACAGGGCTCGTTCCTCTGGCTCAGGGGCCTTCGAATGTTTTTCCTTGTCCATCCATAAACTGACTTGGAAAAACAATGTACACCCTGGCACATTTTTAAGTCAACATCTGAATATTTCCAAATCAAGTTTAAATAGCTGCAAAGAACATAATTTCCAGAATAATGTAAATATTTACATCTTGAAACAAAACTGTCACATCATTCTCTTAAATGTATTAGTGGAATCCAAAAGCCATAGTGATTTGATACCCACCATCATCCATTTAAAAAACACATAAACAAGTTCTCTTTCCCTTGTAGAAACCTGTAACATTCCTTTTTCTCCTTGATTTTGTGTTTCTAGTCTATTTCACCCAAAGAATTATGCCCTCGTTTGTGTTTTTCTTTTTTAAAGTCTTTTATTCTTCACCCTATTATATTTTGCTTCAACGAAAACATCTGTGTAAATACAAACGAGAAATTTCCTGAAACCACAAGGCTCCAAATGTTCAAAACATATTCTGGAGTCACTATTACAATGATCAGCAGTATGTAATAAAAAATTTAACCAACATATTCAAAATTTTAATAAACATTCAGCAGCAAAGTACCATTTTGGTGGAGCTACATCTCTTAATGAGATTGGGTAGAGTGCTTTTTCTGTTTTAGTTCATGTATGTACATGCATATTATTTTTTGCTAGGGTGAAATGGGGTTTCAGTTCAATACTTTTATTTTTTTAGTTTGGTTTTTTAAGATGTAAAAGATGAAACATCTGCTCACATAAAACAGATGGGGCTCAAAATAGTTTTTTGGGTTTTTTGTGGCCGCATCGTACAGCATGCAGGATCCTAGTTCCCAGACCAGGGACTGAACGCCCCCTTCCTGCAGTGGAAGCAGTCTTCATTCCTGGACCACCAGGGAAGTCCTTTTTTTCCTTTCGTTTTTGAAAATAGTTTCATTATAGCAATGTTTGCATTTCTTTAACCTCTTTCCTCGGTGTTTGCTTTAAATTGCATATTATCAATATTTATTTTAAATGGTCTCTCAGCTGACAATTCTGCCACTTTGGTGGAAACAAAAAACCGGAAACTACGTGATTTGTGAAAGGATCAGAAACCCAGCCTTTTGAGTCTTTTACCTTCTCAACTCCCACATCAACATTTTAAGGGGCCCCCCTGTTGTCACCGAGGGGCCCTGGGAGCCCTGGGCAGGGGTCTCCAGGGGGCCTTGGGCTCCTCTGCAGAGCGAGGGGTGGGGCAAGGCCATTCGCTGGTGAGTCACTTTTGGGGCAGCAGCACTTACGGGAGCTGAGGATCTGCGAGCCGATTCTCTTAGAATGCTCCTGCCCTCGTACTCCTGGACGACTCCCACACCCAGGGCCTATATAGCGTAGTCTGAACACTTCTGTTCTAACAGGCCCCTCACTAGAGTCTGGGTCCGCCCAGCGTGGCCTGGGCCCTGGGGCTTCTAACAGCTCGAGGTATTGGTAAGTCTTCTCCCCATCTTCTGTCACCACATACCTGCTGGGGATGGGGGCACCTAAGCTTGCAATGGGATCTGGGGGCCTGCATCTGAGCCCAGGCCCTGCCTCCGGCTGGCAGTCCCCTGCCCGGAGAAGGGGGGAAGTGGAGAGCAGGACAGACGGAGAGCCGTGTGGAGGGGACCGAGCACCTCCTCAAACATGCAAAGGAAGAGTGCGGGGCTCACTGGCTGGCTGCTGCCCCAGCCCTCTATTCTGGAAGGCCCCTGGAACCTCCCTCCCCTAACCTTTATGGCCCACGGCCTGTGGCACGGGCTGCCTCTGACAGCTTCTTTGTCGCCTCCAGAATGCCAGGTCTCTGACACAGAGCCTCAGGGCATCCCCAGCCCTGTCCTCCATCAGTGGCCACCTGGAGCAGAGAGATCTCCATTGCCCTCTGCTGGCGGAGGCGGCTGCTGCCCTTGGGGGACACACTCTGGAATGACCACCCCCTTCTCATGTAGGTCTCTCCTGGCATCAGCGTAAACCTCAAGTCAATTCCGTGGTCCTGGCCCCTAGGGCCCCTCCCCTGCCCTAGCTCCCCCTGGGTTGGACCTGAAGTGGCATGAGGACACAGCCCAGGCGGGGAAAGTGCAAGGACTGAGAATAAGACTGATCTGGGTCAAAATGTCCACTCTTCTACTCAACTGTGTGAATCTGGGCAGGTCACTTAACTGGAACCTCAGTTTCCCCACGGTGGGGCAGGGTGTCCACACCTGCCTCAGTGTTGCTATGGAAAACAGTAACACTGACCGGATATGTTGTAAGCATTTCCTGTAAGTCTGGCTCCAGGACAAACCCCTTACTTACAGCGTCTTGCTCAATCATCAGGCCCATGAGGCACAAGTCCTCCTAGCTGTTTCCATTCTACAGATGAGAACACTGAGGCTTAAAAAGAATGAGGAGTATGCCCACTGCCACATGTCTAGGAAGTGAGAGCTGGCGTGCAAATTCAAGTCTCCCTGACTCAGCTTGGCTAGACCTGCAAGGTCTCATGTACAGCACCCAGCCTGGCGCCCTTGCCTCTGGCAGCTGCTGTGATCAGTGTTTATCTGGAAGGGAGACATGAGGCCTCCACCGTCTGGCACCACAGGCTGACCTGGGGGCTGGCAGGTCGTCTCCAGTACGATTCTTTCATTCCTTCCCTCCCCCTCGCTTCTGTTCCAAATGCCAAGTAGCAACCCCACGTGTTCCTGGAAGCATCTGAGACAGGACCTTCGCAAGCCTGATGCGAAGGCTTAGTCCCAGCCCTGTTTCTTCCCGAGAGCCTTCTCAGGTTAACTCCAGGCCTCAGGGATGCTCACTCCCCTCTGCCTCCCTGCCACACTACCACCCTGTCCCCTGGACCGTTTGCTGTTGCTGCAGTCTGTCCCAGGCCAGGTCTGGGTAAGGTGGCACCGTCACATTTCGCCGTGAGTCCCATCACCACCCTATTCCAGACTTCCCTCTGCAGGTGTGGCCCTGGCACCCGCGGTGGGGAGGGCGACCCAGCCCCTCAGCGCCCCGACAACGCAGCCCTGTCTCCTGGGAGGCCAGCACAACTCCAGAAATCAAGTCTATTTCAGGATGTCATTTAAATACAGAGAAGGGAGGGTGCGGAGTAGAGACGGACATGGCACATTTTCCAGAGAAATGATGCTGTCTGAACTGCTGTGGTTATTTATAACCCCTGGGAAAAGTGGACTTTGCTATTTCCTGATTAGATTAGTGCTGGGGGGCGGAGGAGCCAGCCTCCTGGATGTCAGTGGATAGGAACATCTGATGGCTCACCATCCAGTCCCAGCAGATAGGTGCCGTCCCCTCACCTGGGGACCAGGTACCAGGGGGACACTAGATCACCTGCGGGAACGAGACAGGCTGGGGAGATCCCCCATCAAAGAGTGCCTCCTTCACCACACAGGTCACAAAAATGCCACGGGCCCACCCCCAGGGAGCACAGGCAGGAGACAGAAGCAGGTCCCAGAACATCCTGGAGAATGTTACCAATGAGTGGCCGAACACAGTCTCTGGGAGCGGCTCAACCATGTCCTTTCTGCCTTTGCCTTTAGACCTGGTGAGGTCTTGGCTGCATGTTCAGACCTCTCCCAAGGAGAACCTGCTGCCCTCTGGGACTGATGTCCCCCAAAGAACCGCCATCCCCCAAGGGAAGGCCGCATCCCAGGCAAGGTGTCTACAGAGTCTCCCAGAGAACCGGCAGGTGGCTGGGAGGCCACCTTCCCCTCTTGGCGTCAGCAGCCTCACGTTCAGGACAGGAAATGGGCTCCCCAGCCTGGCAGGGGGCTCAGAGGAGGCTGCCCTGTGGGCACCCAAACCCCCTCCGGGTGGTGGGTGCCACCTTCATTTCAGAAACGCCCTCAGGGGTTAAGCCCTTCCTCCTGCCCGTTTCTCCCCAGCCTGGGACAGGAGACCCCCAAAGCCCTCCCTCTCTCTGGCTCGAGGGCTGTTCACGGCCATCTCCCAGTGCCTGGGACGCATCAGTGAATTTGGGGGCCCCGTTCCTGCTCCTTCGAGTCAGAGTCCTTCTGACAGTGGGCACTGTCCCCCCACCATCCCATACTCCCTCCACCACGCAGCTCGCTCAACCCTCTCCTGGTGATTTCTGCTGCCGCCCCTTCCCCCGCTCCTATCCCGGGCCTCACGTGGGCGCCTTTAATCCACGAGGAGGGGGCAGGGGAGGGGGGCGGTGAGCCATCAGAACTGGCAGCTGCCATCCCAGCAGAGGGGGGCGCAGAGCAGCAGTGATTACTTTGGCAGCTTACGTGGGGGGCTTGCAGGTGACAGGGGCCCCCACCTCCCTGCCTACAGCCCCGTGGCGCTGAGCCCCTTCCCTTAGCGTATCACTGTCATCTCCCCAGCACAAGCCCCACAAGTCCTGAGGAGCCCGCCTCCCTGGGCCCTCTCCCACCCTTTCTTTCACTGAGCACATGCTCTGCCCTCTGCACCCAGGGCCTGGCATCCGGGCCCTGTCCTGGGCAGTGGCGTGGACTTCACTCGAAGCCCAGAGTTGTTTTTAGGGCTACCTAAAATTAAGTGCAGTGACCCAGCATGGCCAAAGCTGTCACCCTCACAGGTGAACGGGACACTGAATAGAAAGCAGAGGCGGGACTTTCCCTGGCGATCCAGGGGTTAAGAATCCGCCTGCCAATGCAGGGGACACGGGTTCGATCCTGGTCCAGGAAGGTTCCACACACGCCATGGGACAACGAAGGCCACGTGCCACAACACTGAGCCCGCACACCTAGAGCCGTGCTCCACGTCAAGAGAAGCCACCACGAGACGCTGATGCGGCGCAATATAGAGTAGCCCCCGCTCACCACACCTAAGAAGGCCCACACACAGCAACGAAAACCCAGTGCAGTCAAAATGAATAAACAACTTAACACACAGAAGGCAGAGGTGTGTGGCTGTGTCTTGGGGAACGGAGGCTGAGCGCTGGGTCGTGAAGACCAGGCCCTGAGCCAGGTGTGTTGTCCGATGGGCGTACACTTCCCGGGGCTCCCGGTCAGTGGCCACGGTGGCGGTCCTGGCTGGCCTTCCCCTGCCCTCCCCAAAGTGCATCCACATGCTCTGGGCTGGTCCTCCTGGGACACTGAAGCCAGCCTGTCATTGGGGCAGACCACAAGCGTGAGCAGCATGGGCTGGCAACGGGCCGAACAATGGCGCTGCAAAGAGCCTGCCTCCCTGCCCCCTCACCCCCCGGGAGGGCACTGGAGGCTTCTGTCAACGTGGCGGTCCGAGAGACACTTGCAGAGAGGCAGGGCGGAGCAGGAGGGGGGCGTCGGGCCTGCACCCTGCTGTGTTAGGGGGAGACCAGGGTCAGGCTCAGTAAACTCACCGTTTTCCCAGAGGCCAGGCCCCCCACCATAAGGCCAAGCAAGCTGTGTCCCCCTGCCTCCCGGCCCCGCCCTGCAGGGTGAGCTACTGACGGCTTGTGGCACCGGCATGAGGCCACTTGGCCTCTGCTCGCCTCCCCTCCCCCCAGAACTTTGAAGTTCCCAGAGGCCCACGTATGAAGGGGTCGGCAGCTCTGAATGCGGCTTTTATTGAAGCCAGGTTAGCACCCACGGTGACCCGCGTTTCAGGGCTCAGCCTGCCCTGCGCTGCCATCGAGCCCTCAGGCTGAAACTTGGAGTGGGCACATCTCTCCCCGAGCCTTGGGGCCCCGGCCTCCAATGCCCGCCCTGCCTGCAGACTTCACTCCAGAATGAGGCCTGTAACCAACAGCCAGGAAGCTGCCCCGCCCCAGCTCAGGGACACCAGCTGGGTCACTCTTAGGAAAAGGAACTGGTCAGGGCTAAATCAGGGCTTCCCAGGGGGCACTAGTAGTAAAGAACCCGCCTGCCAATGCAGGAAACATAAGAGATAAGAGTCCCATCCCTGGGCTGGGAAGATCCCCTGGAGGAGAGTATGGCAACCTACTCCAGTATTCTTGCCTGGAGAATCCCATGGACAGAGGAGCCTGGGGGGCTACAGTCCAGGGGGTCACAAGAGTAAGGACATGACTGAAGCAACTGAATATGCACACACAGGGCTAAGGAAACACAGAGGCAGCCCCCAGCAGCTCTGTCTCCAAAGGGAAGGGGCCACCTTAGAGGTCAGAGTCCCAAGCAAGAGGCTCCCCGAGGTACATCCGGGGAGTGTCACGCTGCGGCCACAGAGAGGCCAAGGGCTTCTGGGACTGCTGTGGGCTCAGGGGCCTGCCTCTGGACTTGGAGCGGTTTGGTAAGAATTACGAAAAGTCCTCCTCTGAAACTGACCTCATCCTCTCTGCCCCTCCATGAACACTGTCTGGGCACAGAGCCTGCTGGTGGGAACGAGGCACAGCAATCCCCCGGCCTGTGCCCACTCTGAGGGGCCCCTTGGTGGATTCTCCCCAGGTCCTCCCCACTTGCAGGCTCAGCTTGCGAGGTGGGGCTCCACACCTCCGGAAGCTCCCCACCCAGGGCACACAGCCTTGATCCCGACGGGGCTCTGTGACCAACCAGGACAATGAAGAAACGGCCGAAAACTCAAGTGAGCCCGGGGTTGCACAGGGGCATGAGCGGTGAAAGCACTTCCTGCACTAAGCCACTCATGGGACCTCATCATGTCACTCTCTAAGCCTATCAGCATCTTGGGAATTATCACATCGAGAGATAAGAATGATGTCTGGAACTCAGTACATGCTCAAAACGTGTCTGCATCACTAAAATTGGGCTTAACCTCCCCAGTGGCTTCCCACCACACTTAGATTAAAAGCCCAGCTCCTCCGAGGCCGCTGCCCACTCTGTCCAAGGTCATTTCTATGCTCCATGCAGCCTCTCTCTGCCTCCAAACACACCATGGTTGCCCCAGTTCAGGGTTTTCACCTCTGCCTGGAAGGCACCCTTCCCAGATCTTTCAAGAATCTGTGTCATTTAAGTCTTAGTTCAAAATTATTTTTTCAAGTGAGGCCTCTCCCCTCCGCTCTCTGATCTGTTACCCAATTTTATCTTCCTCACAGTACTTGTGCAGCATGAAATGATCTCATCTATTGCCTGACTAATCCTATGGACAGAAAATTCCATGAGAGCAAGGCCTCTCTGCCCTGGGCCGCCTCTGCAGTGCCCAGCACATGAGGGTGCCCCATCAGTATTCCAAGGCCAAATGAATGAATCGGGGTGTATAGGCTGGAGAAAGCAATGTCCTTAAGCCAGGGGTCCTTCGGGACAGGGGTTGAGAAGCCCCACACTCCTGCTCACCTCTCTCCTCCTGTGGTCAGTGAATGGCTGGCTGTGGCCCAGGGGGTAGCCCTGCGACCTCTTCCACCCAGACTTTCCCAGCGTGTTGAGAGTTTTAAGGCTTAGGCGTAGGAATCTTGAGACGTGGCCAAAATCATCATATGAACTGGATCTAGGAGATCATCCTGTTCAGATCCTTCTTATACTGAGGCCAGAGAACCAGAGAGGTGAAGAGATTTGCCCAAGGTCACACAGCAAGTTAAGATAGTAGACTCAGGATTAGAAAAACAAGGCCTCGCGACTCCCAGTGGCCCAATGCCTTTCTTTCTCTGGCCTCCTGGATTGGAGGTGGGGGTGCTCCAAGGAGGGGGCCAGAGCACAGAGGGGACACTCAGGCATTCAAGGGGAAGAGGAGCTGTAGCTGCCATGGGACCCTGGCTCTGGTCACCGTTCAGCAGAGAGGGGGTTCCAGCTTCTGGCTCAGGCATGAGTCCCACGTTCTCTTAGCCAAAGCAGAATCAGGGAAACCACTGTGGGGCTCCCTGGAGAAGGCAACGGCAACCCACTCCAGTGCTCTCGCCTGGAAAATCCCAGGGACAGAGGAGGCTGGCAGGCTACAGTCCATGGGGTCGCAAAGGGCCGGACACGACTGAGCGCTGAGGGACTAGGGGGCCTCCTGGCCTCTCTGCAGCAGAGTTCCCCTAGCACTCCACGGTCACTTCCCACCTCTCTATGCCCACCTTTGGGGGTGGGGGGGGGCAGGGAAAATGGGGCCTTAGTCTAAGGCTCACTAGGATCCAGGCTGACTCTGGCTTTCTCCTGGGGATTGGGGCAGGTGGGCTCCAGATATGGGGATGTGTGTTCCTTTGGGTGCCAGGAAGACATCAGAACACAACTCCCAGCGAGATTTGATAGGGAAAAGGAAGCCCAAACAGCACCTGCCGATTAGCTCCCGATAATCTGGGCAGACGGCAAGGCCACTCAGCAGAGGACTGGGCCTGGCCAGACTTATGTGCCCTGACCCGCACCTGGCAACTCCCCCAAATGGACACCTGCAGAAGTTTCTGGGCTCTTCCCAAAATATCTGCTCTCCTGGGGCTTCGCGACCTCTGGCTAGTTCTGCACTACTGGGCTTGGGCAGCACTGGCAGGCTCAGCTCCTGCTGGGCTGAAGCCATTCAAAAGCCAGGGGCACCAAGCCCGGCATGGCTGCCTGGCCAAGCCACCTGCGGACTGTGGAGATGCTGGAGAGGGCTGGCGCCCCTTCTAACCTCCCCAGGAGCCAAGAGACAGCAGCTTGCCAAGTGCACTAAGAGCAGGGGCTCCTCCTCTGTGAAGGGATCTGTGACCTCAGAAACAGCACAGGATAGTGGGAGTTGTTCAGTCGTGTCCGACTCTGTGCGACCCCCTGGACTGTAGCCCACTAGGCTCCTCCGTCCATGGGATTTTCCAGGCAAGAACACTGGAGTGGGCTGCCATTTCCTTCTCCGGGGGTTCTTCCTGACCCAGGGATCAAACCCTAATCTCTTGCACTGCAGGCAGATTCTTCACCATCTGAGCCACCAGGGAAGCCCAAAACAGCAGAGAGTTTGTGCATGTGTCTGGCTTTGGGCCTAGGCAGGGCTCCATAATTGTCATCAGATTCTCTGAGTGGAGGACTCCTGCTCTGTGGAATCAAACAGGCCTCTCGGGAGCCAGCTTCGGGGAGAAGTGGGAGCAGCAGGGGTCCAGAGACCACCTGTGAGGCCCCAGGAGTAAGATCTTCTCCCTCTGGGGAATATGTTAATATAATGGCTGCAGGAGCACAGGAAGATCTCTCTACTCTGCCCTTCAGGCCCCCAAACCAGCCAGGGTGGACACCATCCTGGGCCCACACAGAGGCCCGGACAGGGAGGAAATGGGCTGCCCACGGGGGTCTCCAGCCCTCAAGAGAAGTGTTACTGCCCCTTTCCTGCAGCCGAGGGATGACTACAGGGGTATGAATGGGCGTGTGAATGGTGAAGACAGGACGCAGGTCCCTTCCGTCCAGCAGATAAGGTGTGTGGGGTGGGTGCCAGATGGGGGCAAGGGGGCAGGGAGGTGAGGAGCCGGGGCAGGAGAGATATCTTGTTGCCTAAGGTTTTAGGATCTTTTTTGATGCCCACAGCCAGACACTGAAGGAAATGATGATGGAGTAAGAGTAAATGAGCCTGAGACATCTCTCTACCCCAACACCCTTGTACTCTCCGTGCCTGGAACAGCCAGTAAATGGCAGACTGAACCTTGGGGACATGCACGTGGCTTGCATACCTGATGCTACCTGTAAGGGAACTGTCAGGTTAAATGACAGACTCTGGGAGGTGCCAGGAGCTGACCAGTGGATGCCTTCAAGATGATGAAGAAAGGGACCTTCTTGAACCCTAAGCTTCCCCAGATGAGCGGGCCAAACCGCACCCCCTCCATCCTTTCTTGGGTAGCACCTCTGACCCTCCTGAGCAATAGAGGGGAGCAAACCCCATCTTAGAGCAGGTGGCCCTATCCCGGAGCTCAGCAGGAAACATCTCAGTTCACCTCGCTGGCCTCTGCCTTCCCGAGAGACGCTCTTCGGAGTGGGTAATTCCCAGACCCCTGAAGCAGAGGTAGGGTCATCAGGAACCATCCTCAGTTCTCCCCCACTCCCCTGGACCCTCCTAGTTCAGCCGAAGCCTCCACCTCCAGCCAGTATCTGGCCTGGTGTGGGTCTCGATGTCTCCACTTGGGCTGCAGGGCGACAGCAGGGGCGCGGATTCCTGCCCACCCACACCCCCCACTCCTGAGACAAAAAGCTCTGGCCTGGCCACTGCCTCCGTGGGGCTCTACTAGCCTCTCTGGCTCCCACAAGTGACCCCATTAAAACCTGTGGACACTTCTGGGGGCAGGATGGGATTCCTCTTTCAGCCCTTCTCCCTCCAAAGTGCAATCTAAGGATCTAGAAAGAAGCAGAATGGGAGAAAGATCAGGCACTGAGCCTGGTCTCCCTGAGCGTGATTTAAAGCCAAGGGGAAAAAAAAAAAAGGAAAAGGAAAGTAGAAATGTGAAGTTAAACGCAGAGAGCACTGGCAGAACCCACAAACTCAAATGCCACGTGTCTCCTCTGCTAAGCGCTTGCACAACAAGCCGACTGCCAAGTAAGAGCCTAGTGTAAAGCTCCAGCCCCAGGAGCCTTACCCTCCGGGATAAGCACAACCCCAACCACAGCCCCCACCCAGGACCCAAAGGAGAGTCTGCCAGTGGCTCCTGCCGCCCCTCTTCCAGCAATTGCAGACTCCTGGGGCCACAGGCTCTACAGGTTGATAACACTGGGGTTTTCCCATTCAAACAGATTCTTCAGCCCCAGCACTGGGTCCCCAGATGAGTCACTTGCACCCCCCTCCAGCCTTCCTGAATCTTTTAGTTAAGAGGCAGCAGGAGGGCCACAGGTGTCTCTGGCATCCACAGCATCACATCCTTGTGGCAAAAAAGCTGGATGAGGAGTTAATGAGGAGACCCCTCCTGCCAGGCTGGGCAGTACCTGGCTCCCTTCCCCCACCCACCTAAGCTGCTGTCTGAGTCCAGCCCCCTCATCTGGCAGTGAGCCTACTGCACTGAAAAAAAAAAAAAAAATAGGTTAATGCAGCTGGGAAAAGAAAGGAGGTGGGCAGCAGGTCTGGTTCCACAAGTCTGCCTGCTCATCTACCAGCCCCAGGCACAGCAGGGTGAATGGATGCCCCTCTGTCACCCACGGCACAGACCCTTGTGTCCGTGATACTGACATACTGTGTCGCACAGCAGGGGCTAGGGGACTGAGTCATCTGCCCCACGGAGCATCCCAGAGCCACAGCCACCCTGCAGTTGTGCGGACGCTGATCAGCTTGGCAGCCCAGTTTGGTTGGCCCGCCACCCTTTGCCCAAGGAGCTATCAGATACCAAAAGAGGCGAAGCTGGCTGAAAAATTCCTCAAGTGACTTTTTCATTTTGTTACTCACTACTGCACAAGGGAAGAACTCAAAGTCTGGAGTTTTTAGGTTGACAAACTGCCCCCTACCTGCCAGCCCTCTCCCCACCTCCTCCCCACCCCCCCGCAAAAAAAAAAAAAGGGCAGGTAAACCAGAAAGCCTCTGGCTGGCACTGGGCCAGGAAACTGCAGGATCCCTTTCTTGCCAAGCTCTAGGTCTGGAAATGGACAACGAGCTTAGGGCTGGTGTCTGCTGGCCTCAGCAGGGGGTGAGAAGGGGGTCCAGGCAGGGGATGGCTCCGAGCTGCCGGGCACAGACAGCTGTCTCAGCACAGAGGGGCTCTGGGAGCCGCTGAGGCCAGCAGGGCTCTGCAAGTCTGGTCCCTGGAGAGGCTGAAGGTGACACAGGGGCCAGTTGCGGGCCAGCTCAAGTTGCTGCCCAGCACTTTCCAGGACTGATGTCACCTCTGGGAGGTCACGTATACCCCACTGGCAGGGGATGAAACTAGACAAGGAGCCAACAGGCCCCAAGATCACTTTTTCTTACAGGTGCCAGGAGCCTCTATGCTGCCTGGCAGTGAGAATCTGGCCAGGGGGTCCCTCTTGGAGCTATAGGAGGATGTGCAAATCTCCACCAAGTCACACAGACCAGCCCAAGCCTCCTTTATCACTACCTTGAAGGGCAGGCACCCTGCAACACTTGCTGAGGTACCTGATTTGGTCTACAGTTATCAAGCGCTTCACTGTGCTTGGCACTGGTCTGGCTCTTGCTCAGATGCCCCATGCCAGGGCCCAAAGCCAGCCCCGCGGCAGCCTGCCCAGCTGCAGGACAGTCAGCTTCTATCTCAGATTTTCATCCCCACCCAAGGTCTGGGGCGACAGGCAGGACGGGCAGTCTGCCCTGGCTTGGTCTGAGCTGCCCGCTGGGTCAGGAAACCCCTGGCACACTGATTGAGTTGCCTGGTGCCTGGCTGGCACTGGGCCAGAAGGCCTCTGGGTGGTCCCTGAAGAGGCAGCCTAGAGCCCCCAGACCCGGCAGCACCACGACCTCCCCACAACCTCACACAAAGAAACCTCACATTGGCCAGTGGCACTGAGGTGTTTCTGAGGTTGCCTCTCAGCAAAGGTGCGGCCAACTGCGTTCTGGACACAGGGGATTGGGGCTGGGCTGGGCGCAGGAGAGGAAACTGAGACTCAGGGGCCCCTCGCCTCTGTCAGTTCGTATTTCTGAGCCCACAGAGACTCAGAAAGGAGCCAGGCAGTCCTCTCCCAAAGGAGACAGGCATTCCCCTTTTCCTAAGACAGGGATAGATGCAGAGAAAGTAGGGGTGTGGGTAGCAACGGCGTTACTCATATTGAGGCCATTTAGAGCCAACCCACAGCTCACCCCAGCCTCTGTCCTAGGACCCCATGGGCAGGCAGGAGGCGCAATGAGCTCCCAAAAGGGGATGCCCAGGGGCCCAGCACCCCCCCACCGACCTCAGTCCCTGTCCACCCGCTCCGGCCCCCTCGCACACCTTTTGGCGGAGGAGCTTGCTGCGCACACGGCCCCAGAGCCGCGCGCCGGTGTTGGGGGGCCGCTTGCTCCCCGGCTCCTCCAGCGGATCCAGGCAGCAGCGCTCCAGGGGCTCGCACACTGCCTTCAGGCTGCAGTCGGGCTGGGGCAGGACGTCGGTCATGCCGGTGGTGGCGGCAGAGCCGGGCCCGACGACGGGCGACCCAGCCTGCGGGGCCAGCTCGTCTCAGGCACGGGCGGCCGAGGGGTCCGGAGCCGCTGGAGGGCGGGCAGGCGGGCGCAGTTACTCGAGCCGCGCAGGGAAGCGCATGGTGCGGGGCGCCCCTTTCCGCTCCCTCTGCGTCCTCCCCCCCGCAGACGCTCGGTTGGATTGCGGTCCGGCCAGGTCCGGCCAGGCGAGAGGGCTGCCAGCGCGAGCTCTCCGCGCAGGCAGCGCCCGAGGCCGCCGGGGAGCCCCCGCCCCCACCGCCCCCACCGGAGGAAGTGACTCAAAGGAGGCGCGGGAGGCTGCCCCCTCCAAAACACCCAACCTCCCGCTTTTAACTCTTGGCAGGCCGGGCCTCCTCCTCACCCACCCCGAGGCCCTCCCTTCAGCCCCTACTAAATAAAGTTTGACAAGCGGCGAAAGCAGCCAGTCCCTTCTCCACTAGAGCCCAGGTTAACCCCTTCCCCACCAGACAGCGGCGCCCTGAGGCTGAGCTGTTTGAGGCGGCGGCTAGGGGAAGCCAGAGGGGGTCTGCAGTGCCAGGAGCCATCAACAGCTGCCCTTGTCCCGGGCAAAGAACTGGGACTGCCCTGGAGCTCTGCTTTCCCTCCCCAACTCTGGTCCCAGACGCCTCCAGCGATGCCAACTCAGGGACGGGGCCAGACCCGCATGGACTGGCATTCACAAACCTCCTCCTGTGTAAAGAATAATGAAGACCCCCTAGCTGGGCAGCTTCCTGGGCATTAGCAGCCCCGAAGGAATTGGCTACTACAGGTTTTCTCTGGGGACCTGAGCGAAAAAATCCAAGGATGACACTGGTCACGGATGTCCAGCAAGAGGTGCTTCTTTCACGGTGGTTTTTAACCATGGCCGGTGCCCTTCACCAGAAAAGCCACAAAAGGGGCTCCACACGGTGGAGAAAGCCCACTGACAAAGGAGCAGTGAGCCACTGTGTGCCGGGTGCCTTAGGACAGCAAAGGAAGAACCTGCTCTCCTCCACCCTCAAGTTGATCAGTGTTCATTTAGCAAAAGGCCTGAACCCCAGATGATTAGGGTCCAAACAAGCCAGAGGCATTGAGATGTCACACCCTCCAGAGCTTGACTAGGCAGAGGAAGGAAACCAGCAGTGCCAACCATAAGCCGAGTCCCGTGCAAAGGACGTTCAAATATCCGCTTAGGTGGAAGCCTCGTGACTTTTGTGACGTTGGTGTTACCGTTTAGAGTTGTGAGGACTGGGGCTCAGGGAGGTGAAATTCTTGCTTGAGGTCACGGACACTTAGCTGGCAAGTGACAGGTCTCCTCCAAAGACCCTGGGGCTCCCCACCACTGAAGGGTGGCTGGTTCTCTGCATTCAGGGGATAGGGGGGACAGAGCTGGGTGGGGGGAAGAGCTGGGTGAGGCCCCCAGGGCAGGTAGGTGGGGGCCCAGAATCAGCCCCTTGGCATCTAGAATACACCAGCTGAATCTCAACCAGCACGCAGGTCTTTGGGTTAACATCGGAGCCCGTGGTGCTTTTGGAAAAAGCAGGGGCTTCATCACAGAGGTAACCAAGACCTGGTCACGACAAGGTGACCCTTCACTGAGTTTACTAGGCGACAGGTACCACGCTAACCCTCCACGTGCTCTTCACACGCTAACCCTTCACAGCTCCCCTGACCTTAGGAAGTATGTCTTGGCACCCTCATTTTCCATTTGAGGAAACTAAGGGTACAGAGAAGGTAAGCACTTGCCCAGACCAGGCTGGGCCACGAACAGAGGTCTGGCAAGGCCCTCGCCATCAGGATGACGTTCCAGTGTGCTGGGGGCTGGCCCTGCACTGCCCTGTGCCCTGGTGGTGGAGGCAGGGTCCTGGGACTCTGCTGGTCCCTGCAGGGTAGCTGAATCAGCCACCAGAGCTCCACTATTCACACCCCCTTCTGCACAGCACAGACAGGGCTGAGCTGCCAAGGCTGCACAGACCCTCTTTCCCTACTTGAGCCCAAGTTGCTCAAGCCGGTGCAGCTCAGTGGGGCCATAGTTCTCCCAGTAACCCCTGAGGGGGAGGGGAAGAAGCCCACTGAGGCAGGGATGTGCCTATGTCCCCTGGGGCCTGACCTACTCTTGATCTGCTCCCCCAGGGAACCTGGGTGCTACCTTGGAAGAGAGTCTTCCTCCAACCCCATGAGGGGCCAGCAGCTTCCCCTCCTCCCCCACCAGCTGCATAAAACCCACCTCCTCCAAGGCTTCACTCATTCCTGGGGTCTTCACCTCTCCATCCCAGTCATTTCATTCAAGAGGCACTGCCTTACAGCCTGGCTATGTGCCTGACTCTCGAAATCACAAAGAAGAACCAAAAGCCTGTGCTTGGGACTTCCCTGGCGATGCAGGGTACTTGGGTTCGATCCCTGGTCCGGGAAGATCCCACATGCTTCAGAGCAGCAAAGCCCCGGTGTGTGGCAACTACTGAAGCCCGAGCACCTAGAGCCCATGCTCTACAACAAGAGGATCCACCTTTGAGAAGCCTGATCACTGCAACGAAGAGTAGCCCCCGATCGCCACAGAGAAAGCCCAAGTGCAGCAACATAGACCCAGCACAGCCAAAAAAAAAAAAAAAAGGCCTGCGCTTGATAAAGTTGACAGCCCAAGAGAGGAGAAGAGGTGAAGGCTTAAACACCTCCAAATGGGAGACAGAGAGGCATTCATACATTTAGCATTTATCAGCTGTGCAACTACCACGTGCCATACCCAGATGGACAAAGCACTGTCTTTCTGCCCTCAAAAACCCTGTCTTGGGCCACAAGGAAAGCACAGATCAAGTGCCATGGAAGTTGAGAGAAAGGAGAGAAAAATTCTAGCCAGAGGGCATCAGGGAAGGCTTCCTGGAGGAGGAGGGGTTGGCCTGGGCCAGAAGAAAAAAAAGGTCACCCTCCCCAGCTTTGTTCTGCATCCCTCAGCTGGTTGTGTAACTGGCTGGTAAGGTGCCATTATAATTGCTGACCATGCTCACCTGCTGCAGACACGTGGTCCATGCTGGGCACTGCCAGCTGTTAACTTCAGAACTGGCCCCTCGCTGGCTTTCTAAGGTTCTCTGCCCTCTATCTGGGTCACATGCCACAGGGTGCAGGTAGGGGATGCTGTGCAAGGTGCGTCCCCCAGCAGGTGTGTGGCAGAAGGGGGACGGTGCAGATCCTGTCCCCAAAGCCTTATACTTGTCTGTCTTAGGAACTCCAGACTCAACACTTGTCTGGGTAAATCGAGCTCTGATTGGATGAAAGATGGCCAACTGGTCTCCATGGTGACATAAGCGCCTTAGCAGATGGGTAGCTGTTGAGAGGCTCTTCCCTTGAGATGCTCATCTTTCCTTCCTCCCCGTGGGCTGGGGGTTCTCCTCCAGGGACAGCACAGATTTGCCTTCTCTTCCCCAAGCTTGACTCACTCCTTCCTGGAAGCAATGGTTGAGGAGCAGGCTGTGGGGTGGGGGGCTGTGCAAGACAAATGTTCCTGAGAAGTTCCTCAAAAGCGGTCGTCTGAGTTCTGGTCCCTCCAGCGCACCACAGACCCTTCCTCAGCTTCGCTGGGTGTCCCGGCCACCCAGGAAGTGACAGCACCCTCTCCCTCTCTGTCCATCCCGCCACACCTGGCAGAACCGGCCTCTGAGGATGAGCAAGGGCCCCCTGACTGGATAAACAGAGCCTGGGTGGGAAGGCCCACACGAACAGATGTCACTGCCTTTGGAATTAAAAACATTCCTAGTAGATCATCCCATCCTTCCTCACCCCCCTCCCCAGGCTCTCCGCCAGAGCAATGAGAGGGGCCGTCCCCAGGGAGGTGCGGGCAGGACCCTGGGTTACCCCGAGGGAGGGGGAGACACCTGGGGTGGCTGGGACCAGCCACCCAGCACAGCGGTGATGGAGGCAAAAATCGGGCTGAAGTGATCAGCAGCGGCATCGCTGAAGAAAAAAAGGTCAACGGGGAATAGCAGCAGCTGAGCTGTGTGGGCAGGCGAGGCAGGGACTGCCACTGGGCTGCCTTGGCGACAGCGGGGGGCAGGGACGGCTCCAGGCACGTCCTCCAGCCCGTGAACACGAAGAGGAAAGTTCTTTCTCAGAACCTTGCGGAGCTGCTGCAGCTTCTCTGGACTGACCTCCTTTTCCCCTCGGTGCAGGCTGGAACCCTGACTCCCCATCCCTGTCCTCCAGCCGAACGACTCGAGGGCAGGAAAGGGGGCTCCTGAGCGGCCAGCTAGACCAAGTCCACGGGCACTCCAGCGAGGACAGCCTGGGAGTGGGGGCAGGAGACAGCCCCCAGGGGCGACCTGGAGAGGCCAAGTGCTGGCGCTGGAGCCTGAGAGGAGCCGGGGCTGGTGCTGAGGTTGAGGACCGGGAGGGAAGTCCAGCCAGAAAGAGAACCAGCAGGGCACGCAGCACCCAGGAGCCCATGCAGAGGGCGTGTGAGTTGGCAAGGAGGGCGGCACACCACAGGAGAACTAGGAGAAAGGGAGGCAGAGAGTGCCCTTAAGATGTACAGCTCGGGGGTCCCTGCATTGCTCATGGGTGTTCTCACCCTGCTCTGCACCCATCTTGACCCAGACTGTGGACTGGAAGGGCAGAGATCACCAGAGAAGGAGAAAGGGAGACTCGTTTACGTTTCTCCATCCTTTCCGAGCGTCTGCTATGTGCCAGGCCTGCGTTAGGACTGGAGATGGGAACACTTTGCTCAAAGTCTCCAAGTAGCCAGTGGCAGAGCTGATCCTAGAAGCTACATTTTCACTCATTTACCCAGTCACCCATCACTGAATAGACACCCACCACATGCCAGGTGGGGAGGACCCAGGACGCAGCTCACTCGGAGCTGTGACACTCCAAACCAAGCCCTGGCTGCCCCACCACTGACCTGCCCTCCGAGGAGATAAGTGTCAGCAACGGAGGACTCTCCCAGGCATCCAGGCCAGGACTTCCGAGCCTGAGTCCTGCCTGCTAACAGTGTGCACGGGGTTGCAGGTTTCTGAGCTCTGGCGCCTGGACTCTGCAGATAACTGGCTACTGGTGGCTTTAGATGGCCACCCAGGGCGGGGGTGGGGAGCAGCTTTTGACCCGAGGTGTAAGGTGTTGGGTCAGGGGGCCACCAGGATTCGAAGGCAATTGCTCCGCAGCCTAACCTCAAGGTGTACTTCCTGTCTCCCAAGGCCCAGCCGAGTCACAAGTCAGTGCAAATGACGCGCTGCTCCCCATGCACTCTGCGCGGCCACCCCAGGCTGGTGTGTCTCTGGAGTGTCTGGGGGCTCCAGGAGAGGATGAGAGAGCCACAGAGTTTGTCCATTGCCAGGCTGTCCTGATGGCGCGTCCCTGGCAACCCCGAGTGATTCTCACAGCACATTTGGTCACGGAAAAGGATGGAAAATCCACTTGAGCCTTTGGGAACATCCTGCTTACCTCAAACAAAACCCACCCAGGACAGAGTGGGCAGAGCACGCCCACCACACGTCCGATCCATTCCTTACCGCACAAGTCATGATGTAATTCACGGCCAGACTGACACCCAGACCCCCTTGGCCACCTGTTTGCTCCTGCTCCCAGGAAGGAAGCGCCTGACCAGGGGGGGCTCCCACATAGCAGCGGGTGGGCAGAGCACTCCATGGGGCCCCCCAGGCCGTGTACTGAAAACATAACAGCCTCAGGCAGGAGGGTTTGAAAGGAGCTCAGGGTCCCCTGAGCCTCCATGCTTTTTTCTCTTTCCCTATTATTAAACAACTCTTTTTTTTCCCACCCAACACTGAGCTCCAAACAAGCAGAAGACAGTTCTTGGGAGCCAGGGAACCACTGTGGCAGCCACTCCCTCTCTCTGGACGAAGCTTTCACACCTGTCAAACAGGAGCCTGGACTGGACAAGTGGTCAGTGATGAATTTTTTTTAAAGCAGAGGACACACCCTGCTTTCTTTTCTTACGCCTGCCCCCATCAATTAAGGGCAGAAGCAGGGAGCCCCTGGCTGAAATGGGAATACAGGACTTGCCACTCCCACTGCCTTTGTCCACCACTCCCTGCCTTGGGGGCACTTCAGGTCACCTCAGTAGCCCCCAGGCCTGCAGACCTTGAAGCCTCTGGTCCTTCTTTAAGCGGATGGACCGTTCCCATGAGAACTGCTATTCCTCTACCACAGCCACTGCCCCTCGGTCCCCTCCAAGGCGGGTAGATTAGGGGCTTTTTAAGGAAACTTCTGGGTCAGACTACTGGATCTAAAACTTACGTCTTAGCTCTACTTTTCTCTCTGCTTTGACAAAGCTCTGGGTCTCTGCTTTGCTGGTGTGGGTTCCCTTCGTTGGCCTTACAATAGGGTTAACACTTATCTCATGGAGTCAGTCTAGCTGGTGTTTTCTGGGTCACCTCCGCCCAGAAGCCAGCACAGCTCAGCTCTTGCCTCTAAGGGTATGAGAGGCTATGCCCAGCTTCCCCTGTGTCAGTCCACACGGAATGGGCTGTGCCTGGGGGTCAGACCCTCACAGAGAGCTACCACACAGCTCCTGCCACGGCCAGGCTGGGCTGAGTGAGGGGTGGAGGTAGGCTCTGCAGCACCTGCGGTGAGGGAGGCCAGCAGAGACCACCTAAGGTGCCCCCGATCTGCATTCATGTCCAGCCTCAGCCCTCACTTGGGGAGTCCTTGGCAATTCCCCCACTAAATCCTCTTCTCAAAGGTTTTGAATCAAATCAAAAGCAGGACCATCCTAGGAGGATGGAGTCACAGCTTCCGCCTGCAGGGAGGTTAGTGGTTCCTGGAGCATGCAGTAAGCCAGGCGCTGTCACCACAAGGACTCACCTAGGCCTCACACGGGTCCAAGACGAAGCACTCGGAGAGGTCACTTTGCTATTAGGTGGTGGAGGGCGATAAACCCCGAGTCTTTCACCTCTGAGTCTAGGGGACAACACCCTCCCTTGGTTTGTTAAGACTTGGGACTGTGTGTTCTCGGGGCCTGCCGGAATCAGTTCCCAAGTCCTCTCTGGATCAGCTTCTCTGCTGTCTCTCACCCCTGCCAGGCGGGCGGGGGAGTGGGCACCACGTCCGCCTGCCAAGGGGGCATTCCCACGCAGGGCAGGAGGGAGAGAGGAGACCTGAGCCTCCATCTGCTTCCTGCCCAATGTTTCCTGTCTCCAGAACCCACTTGACAGAGCCCAGGCTCCCCAGATCAGGAACACCCGGAGACGAAGGCGGCTGAGCAGGGGCCGGAAGAGAAGTCGTCTGCAAGTTCAGGGAGGCCTGTGGACAGCAGGACAGGCCCTCTCAGGGTATTCTGGCCCTGGCTCTCCCCAACCCCACTGCCCGCTCCAAGTACAACCAAGCCGTCCAGACCTGCTGTGAAGATGGCAGGTGAGGCACTGAACAGAGAATGGATCTGAAACAGCTTTAATCACCTGGGCCCTGGGAGGAGGAGGGGAGGGTGTTGGAAGCAGGGAGGGGAACAGTCCTGGTGCCTCCAGGCTAGCACAGGGTGATGATGGCAGCCAAGGGAGGGGGCCCCCCGGGGACCTGATGAGAGCAGCTGGCAGCAGGGATCTAAAGCACGGACTCCAGATGCAGATGGTTCCCAGGACCCGCACACCCAGCCCAGGCTGGGGGCAGGGAGGGGCCCATCTCCCAGTGGAGAGCCTGGAAAGCCGCACTTGGCACGACCACTGTGGTGTCCCAGGACAGGGAGCTGCCTAGGGCTGCGAGGTGCCAGGCTGGGCGTTCAGGGCTGGGATGAAAGCTCTGACTGCCCCTGCAGGCAAGGTTTTCTCACAGCTGCCCCTAATCCTAGCCAAGACCAGCCACTCTCAGGGGACAGGGCACAACTGTGGTAGGTGTGCCCTGAAGGATGCCTGGGAGAAGATGCCAAGGACCCACTGTAACGCCCCTCTGGTCATTCCACCCATGGAGGGATCCAGGCATCTTGTGGTACCAGTTCTGAGGAACCAGAGCAGAAGGGGTTCCAGGTCAACCCAGCTAGCACCCCAGAGTCCAGCTCCCCGGGCAATAGAGCTGGCACGCTAGACCCTCGGGCAGAGTCAAATGGGGACAACAGACCCCTGGGGGACCAGAGGGAGGGAACTGGGCTGGAGTAGCCCTGCACTGCCGCCCCAGCAGGCTCCTGACCCATGCTCACTCCCAGCTCCCGCATGCCCTGCAGAGCAATTGAAGCCAGACGCAGCTCCCTCCAACAATGACCCCCTTTTCCCAGCTCATCACTCACTCTGGGCCTGACCACACCAAGCCGAGGTGAGCAGAGCTCCAAGGGGACAAGCCTGGAACTAATTAGCCTGGGGTAGGGGCACAGGAGGGAAACTTCAGGCTGGCAGGCAGTGAGGACCCCCACCTTGACCTCCCGCCCCCTCAGAGGTTGGTTCATCAAAGCCCGTCTGGATCCACCAGCCTAAGAAAACAGACATGGCCTCAGCCAGCCTAAGGCCCAAACACAGGGGCCACTCGCAGGTGACAGCCTTTGGAGGCAGGAATGCTTTGACAAGCTACACGCAGAACGCCCACAGGAAGGTGGAGGACAGTGGACCTGGTCCTGCTTGGCTCAGGCAAAAGGCTGACGTCACTAGACAGACTCTGTGCCAGGCCCTGCAAAGGGCCTCACGCACTTTCCCATTCAGTTCTCTTGACAGCCCATTTTACAGGTGAGGAAACTGAGGCTCAATGAGGTCAAGTAACCAGTTCTCCCAACTAATGAATGGAGAAAGCTAGACTGAAGCCCAGGTCCATCTGGCCTCAAAGCCCCTCCAACACTGACTGAATGATCCCAGTTCTCTTCTGCTCTCTTCACTATGTGGGGAGGTCCCGTTCATTCTTTGCATCTATTGCACAGTGCCTGCCACTTAGAGGGAGCTCAACAAGCAGAAACGCAGGGATAAACCAGCGAAAGCGTGGATGTGCACTGACCAGCTCTTTCAGGGACATTCCATCCTTTGAGCCTCATGTCAAGCCTATGACAGAGGCAGCGTGGGGGTAACTGTCCCCATTTAACAGATGAAGAAACTGCGGCCCCCAGAGGTCAAGGGACCTGGATGCTTTCTCCGACTCTCAGTCCAGGGTTCTTCCTATACTGTCAGGGTAAACCGCACTCCACACTCAATCTTTCTAAACCACTGACCAAAGGGAGGGCAGCCAAGGAAGGAAAGGAGACCCGAGGAGACGGGGCCTAGCTAGGGTGGGGGTGGGGTGGGGTGGGGGGAGAGAAAGCAGTGGGGCAGCTCTTTTCTTTAACTGGAAGAGGCTAATGGTGAGTGATATAAACTTTTATATATAGAATGGATACATAAGAAGGTCCTACTGTGTAGCACAGAGAATCATGTTCAGTACCCTATGATAAACCACCATGGAACTATGCCGCACAGCAGAAATTAACACAACAGTGTAAATCAACTATACTTCAACTTAAAAAATGATGCTTTTTCAAAAAAAGAAGCTAACAGTGACCAGTTGTGTCCTGGGGGTGTGGAGGCCTGCTCTCCTATTACATCCGGAGAGAGATGAGCAACTATGGGTGGGGGAGGGACATGGTGACCCTGGGCCTGGAGGGAAGGAGCTGAGAAACTCCATCCTCAGAAACTATGCTCTTTCCTTACTTAAATGTAAGAGTCGGGGACTTCCCTGGTGGTCCAGTGGTTAAGAATCTGCCCTGCAATGCAAGGGACGCAGGTTTGATCCTTGGTTGGGGAACTAAGATCCCACATGCCACGGGGCTTGTGCCCTAACTATGGAGCCTGAGAGTCGCAACGAAAGATCCCACATAATGCAGTGAAGACCTTACGTGGCGCAACTAAGACCCGATACAACCAAATTAATTTTTTTAAAAAGTAAAGTCTAAGGTGGAAACAGCCCAAACGTCCGTCGATGGATGAACGGATAAGCAAAATGCAGTTTACACATATAGCGCTGTTCAGTCTTAAAAAGGAAGGAAAGTCTGTTGTTCTATCAAACTACGTAGACCAAACTTAAAGACACTGGGCTGTATGAAGTAAGCCAGTCACACAAGGATAAGCGCTGCAGGATTCCATTTACATGAGCTACCTGGAATAGTCAAATTCCGAGAAGATAGAATGCTGGTTGCCAGGGGCTGGGGAGGAGGAATGGAAAGTTTCTGTGTAATGGGTATAGAGCTTCCTTTTGGGAAGATGAGAAAATTCTAGAAATGGATGGTGATGATGGCTACGCAACAATGTGAATGGACTTAACGTCTCTCAAGTGTACACCTAAAAATTATTAAAATGGAAAATTTCACAGTATATATATATATTTTATCACTGTTGAACCAAAAAGTAAGTGGGTCTAGATATTGTCAGATGAGCCAATCTGGGCTCTAAGAATACTCTTAGTTCTGAAGGCAGGGGACTGGCCTTCATGACCTCCTCCCTGAGTGTCATTTCTAATAACTAACCCCTCATAAGCTTCCAAGTAGCCAGGTCAAGAATGTCAAAGAAATTACTCTCCTTTCCCGCTTCAGACACAGGCTTCAAGCTCCAGATGGGAGGAAGACCAGAGGGCGGAGGCTCTCATCAGGCCTGAATGTTGCAATCAGGGCTGGGGGAGTGGGGGGCAGTCGGGGGGAGGCAGGGAGTTATCCCTCCAGGCATCAGGACAGCTGGGGCTTCCTTCTGGGCCTGGAGCCCTGCCCCTGCCTCACCCTGGGGTCTTGAGTTCTCCTATGTCCGGGGAGGGCAGCCCCCAGTCAGCTCACAGGAGTGTAGCTGCCTTCCACCAAGGAGAAGAGAACTGAAGGTTGGGGGCCCATCCCCAGGCTTCTGGCTGAACTGGGAAAGGGGGAGCAGAGGCATGAAGGGGCTCCTTGGTCTCAGACCCCTCTCCGGTCTGAAGTCAGTGGCAGGAACTGAGCTGTGAGATCCTTCGGGAGAACTCTCCCCTCTGGCCCGGCCGGTCAACCAGGGCTGGATCCTGGGAATAAGCTCACAGGCCAGCGAGCAGGTCCCAGTTGAGACAGCACATCTGGAGCCCGGAGTGGCAGGGCTGGAAATAGACAGGGATAAACACGCAGGAGTCTCCTGGGGCTGGGGAGCCAAGGCGGAGGAAGGGGGGCCTCCTGGCTGAGGGGTTCCTGGGCTGGGTGGGGGCGGGGCAGCAAGGAGGAGGTCTGGGGAAGGAAGGGGGTGATCAGAGACGCTCCACGCTGGGGGGATCTTCTACTAAAGTTGCAGCGACAAAGGGCAGACCCCTGAGTCATGGGCTGACATCCCAGTCTGCCACTGCCCCATCCAAGAGTTTTCATTTCCCTCATTTGGCCAGCAGCCGACCAAGCAAGACCGAACTGGGACCAGGATCCCAAATCTGGGGCCCCTGCTCAACCACTAAACAGCTGTGTGACTGCGGTTATGTCACTCACTCTTTCTGGTCTCAGTTTCTTGCTCCCCGCAAATCAGAATTGAAAAAACACCCTCCAGAATTCCTGCTGACATGAACACTATGAATCCCTCCTCTTCTATTCATTCCTTCAACCTCCCTCTTACTGGCACTGCTCACCATAACTTCAGCGCAGGGCAGGCGGGCTCCTTAATTTCCTGGGACACTCCCTGTGCATTCCTGCCTCCCTGCTCTGGGCCACGTGGGCCCTTCCCCCAGAATCCCCACTCCTTTCTGCTGATCCAGAGCCTGCCCACCTTGTTAGAATAACAGAGCCTTAAAATGGCAATTAATGGGCTGGCCATTATGCAAAATGATTTTTATAAAGTACTTTTGACAATGTAACCCCAAAACAAGGCAATTATAAAGACTACCTTCAGCCCTAGAAAAAAGGTTTATGATAATGTTACGTGAAAATAGAAAAAACAAGATAAAATATGCACTTATCATTAAAACCACATAAAAATCTACATCCCAAGGAAGGGAAAAGGCACAAAATAAAATGGCTGGTTCAGAGGAGTGGGAGTCAGGACGGTTTGTGATTGTGTCTCAAGCCTCATTATTATTATTGCAATTTTTCTTTTAATATAAACACAGCTTTGGGAATCAAAAAAACCCAGCTCTCAAACCTCTCCCACTCTACCTCCTCCTGGAAGCCTCCCTAACTCCTGCCCACCAGGATCTCTCCTCGTTTGAATTCCTGGGGCATAAGTTTGTGTCTTATTATGCAGGGAACAGTGCGGGGAACAGAGAGCCCTGGGGAGGGCCAGGCAGAGGCCCTGGAGAGTTCCACTCTCCTACTAGCTGCCTGGCCTTCGGCAGGTTCCTAAACCCTTTTCTGCCTCAGCTTTCTCAACTTTAAAATTGTGAAGGGGACTTCCCTGGTGGTCCAGTGGATAAGACTTGGAGCTCCCAATGCCGGGGACACAGGTTCAACCCCTGGTTGGGGAACTTAGATCCCACAGGCTGCAAGCAGACAAGCCGGCAGACTGCAACAAAGACCTGGTACAGCCAAAAAGGAAAACCAAGAATATTAAACTGTGATTACTTTCCTACCCTGTAGGAGACTATGAAGGTCCCCTGGGGTAACCGCTGTATTAGCCCACTGTGGGGGTCAGAGAAAGCTCTCTGATGGGAGGGCTCTTATTCCCAAGCCCCTCCCATCATCATCATCACCCTCTCCATCATCGTCTCTGGCGTCTTGCTTTGTGGCCGAGCAGCCTGGCATATAGGGATACGCTTGTCTTTCCAATCTGGCAGTAGATTCCTTGAGGCTGGGCGCCCACACCTCAGAGCAGCCAGTCAGTGCCAGGCACACAGCAGAAGCAGAGGAAGTCCCCCTCCCCTGCTCTTTCCCGTGAACACTCATTCTGCTTCCTTCCAGGTACACCAGGCAGCAATAAATGTCCCTCGTTGGGAGGTAAGAGGACTCCAGACAAAGGAAGCCCTTTGTTCACCATGTGCCATAGAGCTGGCTTCCCAGGCGGCGCAGTGGTAAAGAACCCGCTTGCCAATGCAGGAGACACAAGAGACATGAGTTCGATCCTTGGGTCAGGATGATCCCCTGGAGAAGGAAATGGCAACCCACTCCAGTATTCTTGCCTGGATAATCCCACGGACAGAGGAGCCTGGCGGGCTACAGTCCAGGGGGGGTCGCAAAGAGTCGGACACGACTGAGTGACTGAGCACACACACAGGCCACAGAGCAGGATGTGGGATGGGAAGTCGCCCCGGCTCCTCCCCCAGGCCACGAGCCACCGCAGTGCCCTTCACCCAGGCTGGGGGACTCCCTGAAGGCCTGGCCCAAGGGGACACAGCACAGAGGAGACAGCGGGGCCTTTCCTGCACTGCCAGTAGAGACGCCAGGGCCGCTCCGTCCTTGTCTGTAAATGGGGCGGATGCGACTGTCCTTTTCCCGGAAGAGCTGTTGCAAGGACCACATGAGAACATTTGGGAACAAGCCTCCAAGAGTGCAAATGCTGGACACACACGCTGGTGATTAGCGCTGCTGTTTGTCCGTCACTCCAGGCCACCTCTTCCTCGCCCCCAGCCTGCCGCTCTGGGGTCCCTGCCCCCACCGCCAACCAGAGAGGGAAGCTCACTTGGGAGGAAATGCCTGGGGTCTCCGGCTGTTCCCTGGATGGGCTGAGCGAGGAGGGCCTTAGGAAGAAGTGGTGGCCACAGGGGGCGGGCCTTCTCCCCCTGCCTTCCTTCAGGCCAGCTGAACGGCCCCAAGGCCTCGGCCCCTACTGTGAGGCCACCTTTAGTGCCATCCTTGGCGCCTGCTGAAGGGGCACGGAACCAAGTGCCAGAGGCCGGTGCCAACTCCCTTCCTTGGACACCAGCGGGAAAGGGAGGTGGGAGTGAGCTGTGGGAACAGACCATTCCATGGCTCCGTGTAGCCTCTCCAACCCAGCCCGGGCATCCTCAGAAGGGTGAGTGGACTTCACACGCACGGTGCACCCCCTGGTGGGGACAGACCACCCCCTCCCACACCCCATCCATAGGAAGAAGGCGGGCAAGACGGTTCCATGGCTGAAGACCAAGGGCTGGGCCTCAGAGGGCTGAGGGCTGGGCGACTTCAAAGCCCTCCAGAGGACGCTGGCTCTGAACTGGCCGCTCACAGGCCCAGGTCAGCTGGCAGCAGGAAGGTTTGTGTTTCTTTTAATATCAACTCCCAGGCGTTTAACATTCCTCGAAGCTTAAACACAGAAACGTTTTCCTTACCAGACTGCACTCTCGGCTTTGCCAAACATAACCTGGCTTCTTCCCCTTCCCCCACAACCTCCATCTGCTCCTGTCTCCAAGATGTAATGATTTATGGCGTGTTTCCCCTGGGCCCATGCAGCTGACAGCAGCGAGAGGGAGGGAAGCGACAGGACTGCGAGTCCAGGTGGGGACGAGGCCATCGAGCCCTGGAATCCGGGTTTGCGGAGCCCTGGGGGTTGGCGTCCATGGTGCTCCCTGAGCTGGCTGCTCAGAACACCATTTTAACCCTTCCATCCCATAGCCACTAATGGCCTGGAGGGCATGGGCACCGTCATGCTTTTTGGCTGGGCATCTCCTGGGGCCAGATGGGCAGCCCAGGGACGTGGACATGGGGCTCCCAGTCCTTATTCTGCAGGAAGTCGCTTCCCGGGACTAAATCTAGAGCTCGCTCGCATCAGCTCCTGTTCCCTAAATAATGAAGGACTGGCTCCTGGTTGCCTGGCAGCACCATCTCCCTGGCGACGGTGCTGAAGAGTGAGGTGCAGGTCCTCAGCATTAAGAAGGGATTATGCTCAGGAACACTGGGTGTCATGAGGCGGACGGCCGGGCCCCCACCGAATAGTGCCATCTTCCTCGTTCACACACAGGTGCCTGAGACAGGGTAGGGGGAGCACACAAGCCCCCAAGGGGACACTGCCTCTGAGGACACCCAGCCAAGAGTCAGATACCAAACTCTGCGGCCTCAGCAGCGCATCAGAGAACAAACGCTTCCTGGGAAAAAGCATCATTCAGCTTCAGCTCCTGCACCCAGAGGACACCTGGCACAGCTGCTAAGAAGCCCAGAGCACCCAATGCCCACCGCTCAATCCCAGGGCGTGTCAGTTACGGATTCCCTTGATTGCACAGTCAAAGAATCCACACCCAAACCAGGCCACTTGTGTGATAAGCACAAGGCCACGCAAGGTGCCAGACAGAATGTGGACGGCTCCACACCAAACGCCACGCCTCCAAGCCTACATCCCCTTGACAGGCTAAGTGAACAGCAACCATCTTTAACAGAATTTCCAAACTCACAGGCTGCAAACAAAGCCCTTTTCCCTACGTACATTTATAAGGCAAAGAAAAAGAGCTGGGGTGGTGCATATATCTGGACTCAGGACCTATCTGGATCTGCTTGGACCACAAGACCCACCCTAAGCCAACAAGCTCCTGGCACAGGCGAGTCAAGCCCAGCAAACCTTGCAGTGGGGTCAGAGGTCAGCCCCTAGCAGCCCAGCTACATCCTCAGCCCTTCCAGTAAAGCGGCACATGCTTGGGGTCTCACTGCTTCCATGGCAGACAGTGCTAATTTAACACAGCATTCACGATACAACCTCAGAATCCTTCTTAACATAGTATTTCTGGAAAAGAGCCATCAGAAGGCCACAGACTGGATGTGTAAACAGTGGCACTGTCATCCTTCCAGGCTACCCTGCAGGAGTGTGGATGACCTGAGTGCACAAGATGCGGAAGCCCAAGGAACCAGGCACACATGGGCTTCTGGGGCTAGAATACGACAGCATCTCCAGCAGGGGGAGAATGACGACCTCGGGGAACTTTGCTCAAGATAGCTGTGAACCCAAGTCACAAAGGCCAATACCTTGACCGAGAAGGTAGAAGAGAAGGACACCTTCCCAACTGGCACTGCCTCCCAGGCACCCTTGCCTTGGTGCCCTGGCCGCGCCTGCTTCTCACCTGAATCTGCCCTTTGCCCATGATCTTATCCACGATCTCATTGTTGTCCTTGTTGACCTTGGTCTTGTCATAGCACTTCTCGTAGCACAGGATCCTTAGGGACTGAGAGCCCTCCAGCTCAATCTCGAACTCCTGGGGAAAGACGAGACAGGATGCTGAACGCCTGCAGCTGACCTGGGTTCCCAGCAAGGGTGGGCCCCACCTTTGCAAGGGTGAGAGGGGGCGAGGCGGGCCCATGAGGACCACGTCATGAGGTCTGGAGCAGCTTCCTCATTCTCTGGAGCTCCGGAGGCCTAGGAATCACTGAGGAAGGGGAGTATAGACCCTGAACTGTATGCTCCTTATCTCATCTGATCTTGGAAGCTAAGCAGGGTCGGGCCTGATTAGTACTTGGATGGGAGACCCCGAACTATAATATAACCCTGTGTCTAGACACAAACCCAAGATCAGAAGCCAGATGAGCAGGGAGGGGAGGGCAGAGGGACAGAGCTGGCCCAGCAGCAGGCTTGGCCATCCCCAGACAATAGGACAAGAGTGCCGGGAGCAGGGTGGGCACGGTGGGGGATGAGCCCGGGGTCCCGGCGGGGACCACTCACCTCGTCCCACTTGGGCTCTGTTGTGTCCCGGAACACCCTGGTTTTGGCTTTGCTGACAAAGTAGCCAAAGGAATCCACCTCCAGGGTACAGTACAGGTCTGTGGGGACAGGCAGAGACACCGAATGAGGGCCAGGGCTCAGGAACCCAGGAGGGAAGGGGGATCATGCATCAGTCTTCCCAGGGTTCCCGTGGGCGCTCTGCAAATCCACATGCCCGCCCAGCCTCAGGCCCCGCAGCCTGCCCCTCCCTGGGCACTGACTAGGTTGTTTCCCAAGGCAATGGTGTGTGCTGGGGGGTGACTTTGGGGAACCACAGCCAGTCCTCTAGTGTGAATCAGGGGCAGGGGGCGGAGGTCAGAGGGTGGCTGTACATGCCCCTCCCAGGCCCCAGGAGCTACCCAGCTGGGCTGTTCTCCATCAGGACTCTCCTGCAGAGCTAAGACTGGGGAGAGCTGTCCCTCACTATGTGTGATGGAGACTGGATGTAACCAGGTATCTGAGCACAGCAGGTATCTGAGCAGGGCGCAGGTGAACAGGCGAATGAAGCAGAAGGCCTAACGGGCCCCCATCAGAGCAGAGAGCGCGTCTGGGCAGCTGAGAGATGGATGGGCGTGAAGTGTCCCTTCACTGGCTCCCCTGTGAGGGAATCCCCATCAGGGACTAGTTCTGGTATAAAAGGGAGGGCTTTGGAGTCGGCCTGTCTGGGTCAAATCCTAGCTCTGCGCAAACCACCCCCTCTCTGTGCCTGACTGCTCTCCTCCGGTCAAGACGATGGTGCCTGCAGGCCAGGCTGGACTGTGTGGACCTGATCAGTTTACTAGGACAAGCAGCCGTGACTGAAGATTCACAAAGCCTGAGTCAGAAGGAATGTCCGAGCGGGTCAGGGGGCTGGCGGAGGGAAGTGAGGACTGGCTGGAGGCCAAGGGGAGACTCTGGAGCCGTGACTCACCCCGTGTCTGAGCACCCCAACCCAGTCTGAGAGGTCGGACCCCTGCTCTGGGGCAGTGGGACGCCCCACCCTAATGGGCCTGCTCCTGAGGCCTATTCCAGCTGACAGGAGGCAGAGAGACAGGAAGGGGGAGACATCTGGTCACCATGGAGACATGAGGGCCCCCGTCCAGCTCAGTGGGCTGCAGACTTGGTGTGTGGAGCAGCCCCAAGGAGCTGACTGATGAGGAATATTCCCAGGCAATGCCCCCATCAGCAGATTCTGTGGGTCTGGGGGCATCCAGGAAACTGGTGCTGTTTCGCCAGCACAGCCCGAGTGATGCGCGAGGGGGTCCTGGCCACACTGAGAGAAACGGTGCTCTAGAGGGGAAAGCGTGGGCCTTGGTGTCAGAAGGCATGGATTCAACTCCATCATCTGTGTGCCCTGCTGGGCCGCCCTGGGAAAGTCCCTGGAGCTTTCTGGCCTCAGCTTCTTTGTGTGACAAGTGGGAATGGCATCAGCAACCTAGAAAGGGTGCCAGGAGGCTCAGAGCAGATAATGCACCCGAAAAAGCTCTGAATGTGCCAACCACTGTCAGCTCACTGGCCACATCTGCATTTTCTCTAGCACCTAGTAAGGGACCCAGCAGCACAATAGGCATCTGGAAATAAACTACTTCGTTCAGCATTTTGAGCTCCTGTTCATTCAGCGATGAAGGAGACGTGGCTCCTGTCCTCTCAGAACTCACAGTGCATGAAGCACATTTTAAGTGACAAAAAAGTACGACAGGTGCTGCCCCAGGGTGATGGGAACACAGAGAAGGCAGGCAGATTTGCTGCGGGAATCCAGGTGTCACAGAGAATGTTAATTGAATGACTGTTTGCGAGTCAACGGCATACCCTCTGCGTGGTGCGCTGTAGGAAGAGAGGCAGAGGGCAGATCTTACCAGAGGGGAAGAGGAGGGAGGGAGAGGAGTCAGGTTTCTGATCCTATATAATACCAAGTCCTTTTCTTTCTCTGTGACTCAGTTTTCTCATCTGGCAAATGGGAAGAAACTATTAGCTGCCTAACTCACAAATTCCTACAGGGAGAAAAGTTAGATAAAAATGTAACCGTATCTTGTAAAATACTACGAACTGCATGGACGCAGCAGATGGTGATAAAGAAGGAAAAAGAATGTGTAGTAGCAGGGCACTGGCCCTACACATAAAGCTCATACTTAAGCCAGCTCTTAGGTAAGTATTGCCCTTTTTGTAGAAAAAAGAGAAGGCTTAGAGAGATTAAGAGATTTGCCCAAGGTCACACAGCTTGTGATCTGCGGATGTGGGATTGGAGCCCCATATTTCTGATACCTGGGGGTAGAGAAGGGCTTAGGGCAGAGCAGACTTTGGAGACAGAGCGCAGGGATGAACCCCTGCCAAGAGGAGCTAGCTCCTGACCTTTAGGGGAATGCCACACCTCAAAGCAGCTGGCAGTGCCCCAGCCTGGGCAGACCAAGGCAGAGCAGGTGGGAGGCCCCATGCAATGGGTCCACAGGAAGGATGAACAACGAAGCCTCTTCCTGGGGCAGGTGGTCATGGGTACTTACTGGCTGACTGCTTAAACCCCTTGGCAGAATGGACGATGACATGGAGGAAGCCATAGAGCCCTGGAGACTCGTCGTCTGCAAGAGAGAAAAGCCCCCCAGGGAAGATGGTGATGAGAGGCCTGCTTCCTCCCCGGCCTCACCCCTGGCTGGTTGGTTACACAAAGGATGGGAGCAAGTCTGCGCCTCGGTCCGACAGCACCACCTGGTGGCCAGAGGAAGAAGCGTCCACAGTCTGTTGCAGCCTGGAGTGCGAGCTGACGCACTCCCTCCACTCAGCCTGGGTGGTCAGTCCACACCTTCCTCCTGGGCTGGGAGTCCCGATCCCTGGGAGCACTTTCCCTCCTCCTATGAATCCTGCCTATCCCACTGCTGCCCTCCTCAGTCTAGCCTTCCAAAGTGGAAATTAACCAACATAAGTCACTCTGTGCCAAAGAGCGGGTCCAGCCTTATTTCTCACACTCTAATCCACACCTTGTGCTCCACCACCACCCTGCCCCAGGCTTAGCCTTCTGCTTCCACAAACATATTAACATCACAGTCCCAGTGCACCAGGACGCCAGATTCTTTTCTTCAGCCAGAGGTCGCCAGGGAGGAGTTGGGCATCATCCAGGGACTCAGCAGAGAAAAACATCTGTTCAAACTCCCTGTGTATCTGGCAACTGAGTCTTCCCAGCTCAGCGGAGCAGAGGTCAGCTACTGGTAGCCAAGTGACCAGCTAGGTGTTTGTGGAAGGCCCTGGCAATACCCCGGGGGCTTGGACCCGCTGATTGAGCAACCTCGGATTCCAGATCTTACCGTCTTTATTGCTGGTGACAGGAATGTTGTGTACAGTCCTAAGTTTGAAACAGGATCCTGTGAGCACCTGGAGCTCCACCGAGCTCAGGACAAAGGCCTGAAGATCTGTAGGAGGAGCCAAGAGAGAGCGGAATGTCCTCACAGGTCCACTAGGACCCACTGCTCTTCTTTGAGGGCTACTTCAGAAAAAAAAGATTAGCTCTAAGGGCAGAGTTGGTCATTGGAAGGGGGAGTAGACACTCAGCTGGGGAGAGTCAGGGGTGCTGCCAGAAGGATAAGAAGCGCAGGATCTAATTGGAGAGGTTCATGAATTATGTACATGACAGCAAGACAGACGGGTAACTCTGGGCTCTGGGTCCAGTCCTGCTGACAATTCACTATACATTCTTAAGCAAATCACCTAAATTCTTTGGGCCTCAACTGATCAGTAACATCAGTTAAGATGTTACTACCCTGGCATTTTACAGAGTAACTAGGATGGCTAAAGAGGAGCCAGTGGACATCAAAGTGCTTGGAAATGCAGAAGGCCCTCTCTTGCCACGGACACCAGCAGCGCAGCGTAGAGCACAGGTGGGGCATTACCTTTCTTCTGCAGTTTCTGAATCGCTTCTCTCCACTCTGACCTCTCATAGTCTGAGGACAGTAGGAACAGGTAGCTCTGAAGAGAGGAGATGAGAATTCACTAGAGTGACCACAGTCAGACCCAGGACATTTTTGGATTCTGGGGCCCCCAATAAAGCGCCTTTGTACCCAGGCACCCCTAGGCTTGGAGAAGAAGGCAGGTGGGAGGAAGGCCTTCCTCCTAGGAAGCCAGGTGATGGGAGTGGCAGTGCCAGTGATGGCCAGCAGAGGGCACTGGCTGTCCATGAGTGGGGGAGGCAGTCCAGGGCAGGAGCCATGGCAGCCTTGTTGGGAAGGTTCAGGGCCAGGAGCCATAGCAAGTGGGCAGCCCTGGAGGAAGGGGGCTGTCTGTCCTATCTCCGTCCTTTCTGACCTTTCCATTCCGATTGTGGATCCGAAACGGGATTGTGGGGGAATTGAGCAGCAGTAAGAACTCATTCTCAAACATCTTCTTCTTCAGGCGTTCGATGGCCCGGCTCTGTCCTTTGTTAGCTTTCTGCAGGGGACAGAGGGCACAGGCGGTTCTCCTTGCACTCGGACTCCACTTGTCACCCTGTAGTTCTACATACAGCATTCCTCTGTACAGTCATCATTTTTTTTCCTATATTTTATGACAATTTGATGTCTTGGGAGGGCCAATCAGCCACAGAAAAAAATGCTCCTCGCAGGACATGCTAATTCCTAGGCTACTACATGACTTCCCTGTGAGTGCATCTTTCATGTGCAAACCAGTCAGTCTGGAGTCCACACCCCTTATCCTCTCCTTTAACACAAGCCAGGATTTCTTCTGCCCTAAGTACCCCAGGGCAACTAGATATGACCGCTCTAGCCCAGAGCCTGCTGACTTATTCAATTTGCCAGTCCTAAGCTGTTTCTTGTGGAAAACACAATCTAGGCTCTGGGCTACGCACTTGCCATGCTCCTTCTGCCTCTTTTTTTTTTTGCCCACTCAGCATGGCATGTGGGATCTTAGTTCCCAGACGAGGGATGGAACCTGTACCCCTGCATTGGAAGCATAGAGTTTTAACCACTGGACTCTCAAGGAAGTCCCTCCTTCTGTCTCTTGACCGAACCCCATGCTTTCCCACATAGCCCTGCGTGGTGTGGCATATGCCACCTACTCCTGGAAACTATAAGTAATAAATCTAAGGAATAAAAATCTTCCAGTGGCATCAAGATCTCTGGGCGATCACTCAGTCATCTCCATAAATTAAATTCTGGGTACCACCGAGACGCCCTGCTTAAAAGCAGCACACACCTTTCAGCATAAAGCCCCCACTGCCTCTGGCCCCATGGGGCCTCCCCAGGCCTGGGTTCTAGCTTCCACGCCCGCCACACATCCCCTACATCTTCCACCCCAGGCTCACGCTATTATTCCCTGCTCTCTAACAAGCTGCTCCCCATCTCAGCTGTCTCCAGTTTTTCCAGTCTGTATCGTATAAAGGATCCCTTCCCTTTTATGAACCACTATTATGCTTCACATCTCAGTGCCAATGCCATCCTCAAGCTCTACAGCTAGAATTCATCTCTGCTTTTTTTTTTTTTACCCACTAGACTGGCAGAATTGTGACAATTGCTCACAGCCGGTGCTGTGACACTGTGGGGGAACAGACGATGACACACTGCTGGAGGGAACACAATCGGATGCAAACTTTGCAGCCGTAAACCTGGCGATGAAATGCGCAAGCCCTCTGCCCCAGACATCCCGCTCGTAGGGGATCTGCCGGGAAGAAATAGAAGTGCCGAGGAAAGAAGGAGAACCCATCTAAAGACCCAAATATGTTGTGCCGTCGAGTGAGAACAGGATACAGTTGTGAAAAAGGATCTGACAGATGAAACTGCAAAACGGCACGTGTAGTCTCATCAAAAAATACATAGACACACACGTGTAAACACAGGAGCGTCTAGAAGAATATATCTCAAACTAGGAATGATGGGGGGAAGGTAAGAAGTTCTATTCTACGCACTTTGGTATTGTATTTCTTGTTATAAGAAGTCAGTGTGACACTGGGGATTAGGGAAAAAATTAGGCTTAAAAATATTATTGAAAGAATAAATTGCTGCTGCTTCTGTGACTCAGAGAACAACACCGTGCATCTCCAGTGACTCTCATCACGCTGTGTCACGTGTTGCGGTCACACAGAAGAATGTGTGCCTTTTCCACTGGATGAGGAGGTCTGTGAGCATCTGGCGCAGCCCTGCAGCCGTCAGTAAGCATGGATTCAATGAAGCAGAAGGCCACGTCTGCACACCTGGGGCAGGACGGAAGGCCCAGAGCCTGCAGCTCCCAGGACCGGGTGAGGGACACGCATGCGGGATGCCCCTGATGTGCAGATGCTGGCAGACCCAACTGAGGAAATAGGCTCCCCTGAGGCTGGCTGTTTAGGAGGACACCTGTGCTGCTCAGGGGGCTCCCTCCGGGCAGGTGTACCCCAGTCCTAGACACTGTGAAAGTGAAAGCCGCTCAGTCGTGTCCGACTCTTTGCGACCCCGTGGACTATACAGTCCATGGAATTCTCCAGACCAGGACACTGGAGCAGGTAGCCTTTCCCTTCTCCAGGGGATCTTCCCAACCCAGGGATCGAACCCAGGTCTCCTGCACTGCAGGTGGATTCTTTACCAGCTGAGCCACAGGGGTAGGACATTCTCATGACCCAAACATCCCTGGGTTATTACTGTGGTTTTCCTCTCCTCTGTTCAGAGAAAGATATCTGGGTTGAAAGAATCCTTAGAAGCCATCTGGGCATGTGTCCTTCAACAACTTTTCATAAAGCACCTATTTATTACATGTTAAGTAGTAGGACATAGGGGACTTCCCAGGTGGCACAGTGATAAAGCATGTGCCTGCCAATGCAGGAGATGCAAGAGACGCTGGTTAGATTCCTGGGTCTGGAAGATCCCCTGGAGTAGGAAATGGCAACCCACTCCAGTATTCTTACCTGGAGAGTCCCATGGACAGAGGAGCCTGGCAGGCTAGCAACTGAGCATTAGCGCACAGAACTGAAGAAAACGGTCCCCTCCCTGGAGCTGAAATTCTAGTGGGGAAGAGAGACAGCAGAGTGTGCAATAACAACTCAGCACCAATAAAGCCAAGCAAAGAGGTAATCATCAAGAACCAGGAAGCCAGGCACCCAACCGAAACCCCCAACAGTGGGGAGACATCGGGGAAGGCTCATCTGGGGACGCGAGGCCTAAGCCAAGCCTGGATGGGTGAAGAGAAGCACCAAGGCCAACTAACCAAGCCCCGCCATGCTCTTCTTTCCATTCCTGGGGAAGGTTCCTTCTGGGTGTTTTCCTCTAGCCACTGTTTTCAAATATAATGAACTTAAGGCTGTACATTTTCCTCTAAAGAGCGCTTTGGCTGTATCCCCTGGGTTTTAATATGGAGTGCTCTCATTTTCATGCAGGTCTAAATAATTTGCAGTTTCCCTTTTGATTTCCTCTTTACCTGGAAAGTTTTAACTTCCCAGATATATAATTTAACTATATTCTAGTTGTTGACTTCTAATTTACTGCATTGTTGTTTGTGAACATGACCAGTACACTTTTTTTTTTTTTTTAAACTTGAGATTTCCTATTCCAAAACACTGACACTTCTGAATTGTGGTGCCAGAGAAGACTCTTGAGAGTCCCTTGGATTACAAGGAGACTAAACCAGTCAACCTGAAAGGAAGTCAACCCTGAATATTCATTAGAAGGACTGATGCTGAAGTTCCAATACTTTGGCCATCTGATGGAAGAGCCAACTCATTGGAAAAGACCCTGGTGCTGAGAAAAACTGAGGGCAGGAGAAGGGGGAAAGAGAGGATGAGATGGTTGGACGGCATCACTGATTCAACGGACATGAATTTGAGCACACTCAGGGAGACAGTGAAGGACAGGGAAGCCGGATGTGTCGCAGTCCGTGGGATCACAAAGAGCTGGACATGAACTTAGCAACCGAACAACAGCAAAACGCAGCCTAATACATGTTAAATTATCTGTAAATGTTCCATGTATGTTTGACAGAATCTCAGTTCTCTATCAGGATACAAGCTTCTGTGCATTTTTAGACCAAGTGATCTCCAAAGCCGCCTGTTTATTTATTTGCCTACTCGACTTGTCAATTTCTGAGGAGACTCCCAGGCCCTTCCTTTCTCACACATCCTGCTTTTCCTTAAGAAGACTTTTTCTCCTCTTGCTTTTGCAGTGTTTGGCATACACTGTTCCCCAGGAAACGTCCCATAATTAACCCCACTAAATTCTGAGCACTGACTCCTTGGCCCGACTTCTATCTGCCCAGTGCTCATGTGTCATGGTCAGACATGTTATCCTGAAGATTGTAAAGAAAGGCCTTCCTCTCTTACATCCTGCCTCCCTTGTCAGACTCCCAAATTTTATCACTTCTTCCTCCATTTCCCTGGCACACCCAATTCCAAGGTCCGCAATGAAAATGGCCAACTTCTCAGCCCCAGCTGATGCCAGGCTCTGCTCACCTCCTTCTGGATCTCACTCTTAAGGGCAGAGATCTTCATTTTCATGTCCTCCAGCTCGTGGTCTGGGAAGGGGTGCACCTGGGGACTGGCTTCAGACTCCTCAGGGGATGGAAACACTAGGTCAGCCAGGGGGATGTACCATTTGCAGTCATACTGCTGGTGCTTCCTGCAAACAGGTCAGAGGGAGATGTGAGCCACAGAGGAACTGGATTTTCAGGCTCGAATCTCTAGAACCAAAACCACCTGACAGGGATTGACTGAGAACTCGTCACAGGCAAGAATGATCCATACCCTGAGGAGCCTGATCAGGAAACATTCGTGGAATAATGATAGTCAGAGGGTCAGGCAATGGCAACCCACTCCAGTGTTCTTGCCTGGAGAATCCCAGGGACCGGGGAGCCTGGTGGGCTGCCGTCTCTGGGGTCGCACAGAGTCAGACACGACTGACGCGACTCAGCAGCAGCAGCATGGTCAGGCAGCGGTAAGGGCTCTGGACCTCCAGCCTGACATTCTTCTGGCCCAAGACGACTGACATTCTTAGGCAGCCCAAACCTCTAGTGTCTCAGCAAGAGTGGTCTCCCCTGTTCCCCATCCAACTCTTCCCTTCCAGCTTCTCTATACATAACTTACATTCTTTATCTTCTTAGCTAGAGATACAATACAGATGTAATTTTGAATGCCACCTCTTCTCAATAGAAGTCACATGGGATAATGACTCGAGGATTATAAAGCCACATCCAAGTCCAACGAGAAATAGTGCTGTGGTCCACTAGTAATGTCTGCCATGGGCAAAGGACTTAACGCAGAGGTATGTATGCTTACGACTGTCACCTCTGCTTTAGAATCATCTCAAACGTCATCCCCTCTACTGAAACTCAGAATAATAGCTTCTCCTTCTCTCACTTTCCCCAGGACTTCGCTTTGTACCTCCCTGCAATATTAAGCCTGTGGCCTGCCTCCCTCAGCACACCATAGGTGGTAAGAAAATAAGGCTGGAAGACCGTAGGAATACATATTGAAGAACCTTTTCTGCTTGTGACAGAGACACTCTAGTCACTGGGTACAGAGATGGAGCTCAAAAGCAGCTTTCAAGTCAGATGAAGGTTCAAATCCTGTTTCCTCTACTTTAGTTCTATGACCTTGGGCAACTTATTTCACTTTCCTAAGCCTTTTTTCTCATCTGTGAGATGGGGATAATAATACCTACTTTGTGAAGTCGCTGGGGAGATTAGAAATAATATATTCAAAGCATTTGTCATGGCACCTGGCATGGCACAAGCACTCAATAAATGGTAGAATCAGATTTAATGAATATTCACTGAATTGCAGTTAGCAAAAATTTAGAGCTGTCTAATAAAAGGAGAATGCCTAAGTAAATTATGGCATATCCACTTGTAACATCATGCAGGAAAGTAAAATGATGATTATGAAAATTAAGCAGCAAGAGGGAAAATGCTTATGACGTGAAATGGAAAAAGCAGAGCCCCAAATTGGGTATTCACTCTGATTACAAGTATATGAAAAAAATAAGAACATTTAAAAAAAACTGGAAGGAAATATAGCAGCAGGAGACTGATGCTTATGTTCGGGTGGGTGACAGGGTTTATTTCCCACCCCCTATAATTTGGTTGTATTATATTTATAATTAAAACCATGATTTATTTTTAGAAAAAGGCTATGAAGTAAAATAAAATTAATTAATATGTTTTTAAAAAGGGGGAAAAAAATGCAGATGGCCCCAGGCTGCTGACAGGCTCCACTGGGGGGTGGGGTCTAGTTCCCCCCCCCCACCAACCCCCCTGCACACTCACCCCGCTGATGTCTTCTTTAGCTTGGCGCACAGGAGGACGTCGGTGAAGAGGAAGACGTGCCGCAGTTTCCGGGAGCCCTCTGACACTTCCACTAGGAAGCCATCCTTCACCAGTTGCCGCGTCTGAGAGAGACCCAGCCCCGCCTGCTCAGGGGGGTCAGCCCAGGGCCCAGCCTGCACCCATCCAGCTGTGAGGGTGGGGGTGGGGGTGGGGGTAGGGCTCCAGGGAGGGACCATAGTGCCTGGTGGTTAGCAGCACTGGCTTTGGGGTCAGGCACCCAGGCTTGGGGATTCCAAGGTGGCACAGCGGTAAAGAATCCACCTGCCAGTGCAGGAGACACAAAAGATGCGGGTTTGATCCCTGGGTCAGAAAGATCCCCTGGAGTGGGGAATGGCACCCAGCTCTAGTATTCTTGCCTGGAAAATTCCATGGACAGAGGAACCCGGCAGGCTACAGTCCATAGGGTTGCAGAGTAGGACATGACTGAGCTCATAGCTAACACCTATTCTAACACGGGCTTACATCCAGACTCTGCCACTTCCTGGCTGAGATCTTGGGGGTAAGTTCCCTGACTTCTCTGAGCCTCAGTCTTAGCATCTGTAAAATGGAGACAATGACATTGGCCCCCATAGCATAGGAGCCATGGTATATGTAGAACAGTCAGTATAGTGCCTGGCATGTAATATATGATCCGAAAGTGGTAGCTTTCCATTTTTCCGCAGACCTCAACAGCTCATCCCTGGATAGACCCACAGTGGGTCATACATACCCCACCCACCTCCACCCTAGAAACGCCTCCCTAACTCTGCCTAAGATGTTGATCTCGTTACAGCGGAACTTTGATCTGCAGAACCACTCAGGCCTCTGCTTCTTGAGTGGCTTCTGCAACCCGCCTCAGGCGGCTGGATGGGGGACCCTGGGCTTCCCTCCGTGGGGCTGTCGCAGTGTCCTGGGGATCCTGCAGCTGTCTCTACCCTGGGCTCTGGCTGGTCTGGAGCATTTCGCTCCACGCATAACTTCCAGAGCCTCCTCCCCACCACCCTGAGCCCGCGGGCCTCTGTGGGGCTGTCACAGTCTGTCTCAGGCTTCTCTGTGTGACCTATATATGCTGCATATGTAGGTGAGCACGTAGAGAGCACACTATTAAAACGATCCCAAACTGGTCGTGCTCGAGGGCCTCTGGAGATCTCTCAGACATCCTCAGAGTCAAACCAGCTGGTGACATTCCAGGGTCTGCAAACCGGGGCTGGGGCTACATGCAGGGACAGCGCGCTGGTCCCATCAGCCAATCCCCAGATCCTGCCCCTCATTACTTCCCTCCCCAGGAGACACTGGAACTTCATAAACACTACAAAGGAGCAGAAAGGCAGCCAGCCTTCACTCCTGAACGCCACTTAATTACCTCTTCTGGACAGGAAGCTCCATATGTGGGTCAGGCTGCTGACCCACGCAGCTAACTGTCCCTCTGATTCTTCAAATTGCTTCCCCTCACTGAGGCACCCCCACTCCTCTAGCAAAAAGGGCCCCCAGGGAACTGGAGCTGCTAGCCACATCCAGGCGCCCACCTGGGACAGTTCAGTCACCTGGCAGCTTCAGCCACCTCTCCCTGACTCTCCAAGCTCCCTCTGCCTGAGCCATTATTTTCCAGAGGACCCCGAGGACACCATGCTGCCCAGAGGAGGTGGCTGCATTCAAGAATGAGACAGACAGAGCCCTGGTGCGGGGGTCAGTGTCTGAGGCTTGCTGAACACCCCAGCTATGGCTGCGGTCCCCAATCTTTCCAGCACCAGGGACTGATTTCGTGGAAGACAACTTTCCATAAACGGAGGGTGAGGGGGATGGTTTCGGGATGATTCAGGCTCATCACATTTACTGTGCCCTTTATGTCTAGTCTAATGCTGCTGCTGATGTGATAGGAGGTACCAGTCCACGGCCCAGAGGTCAGGGACCCCGAGCTAAAGGATCCAGCTCCAACACTGATAGCCAGGAGACCTTGTGCGGGAGACCTGGAGAGACTCTCCAGGCCCCAGTTTCCTCATCTGCCTCCGTGGACCATTATGAAGATTAATGAGATGCTGGACTTTAAGCGGTTGGCCCAGGACCTGAAGGCCTGTCCTTGGCTGGGACTGAGGGGTCAGGGTTAGAGAGCCACCGGGCATCGGGCAGTGGTGCCCATGTGTGTAGGAGAGCAGGGATGGGCGAGCTGGTGCCAGGCACCCTCCTCACCCTGGGGGCCAAGCCCCACTAGATCCTGAGCTCACCTCCCCCTTGGGGGTTGTGACTGCAGTCCGGCGGGGGTCGATGTCCTCATTGATGCTGGACAGGAAGTTCTGGGAGATGCGGAGGGCATCCTGTAGCAGCGGGTAGTCTGGGTGGTCCACAGGTGTGTGCTTTAGCAGGTCCTGGGAAGGATGGGGTGGTGAGATGGGGGAGCGGGGTGGGGCTGAGCGAGAAGACAGCAGGGAGAACTCAATCCGCACTGAAAGAATTCCAAGGGGGCCAACTAGGGACCTTACTCTGACTCGGTCATGCCTGCAAACGCTGAGCTAAGAATTAGGGTCAGAGCAGCAGGGCAGTGGCGCCCCTTTATTACTGCTGCAGTCATTCTTCTTCTCCCTGGTGGTGCAGACCAGGTGGAGTCTCCTCTCACCAAGCAGCTGGGAGAGACACCCCCCACTTACCCTACAGCTGCTCCAAGGACACTGGAGACCAGGCAAGGAATGAGGAGGCAGGAAGTGCCTGCCTCCCAGGGAGCATTTGGCCAAAAGTCAAGCTTAGTGGCCAAGCTATTTTTAGGCCCTGGGCCCATCAGCTGGTCACCACAGGCCAGGCAGGTGCAGTCAGGGCCCAGGGACCCTCTGCCCAACTCCCCGCATGGGCTGTTGTCAGTGACTCTGGTGCTTCTGCACCCTGGGCTCAGTCTCCCACCCACTCCTAAGCCCTCCCTGGCCACTCGGCAGGGAGACACTCACGTGTAGGACCAGGGTGCTCCTGGTGACTCGGTCAATGGGCTTGTAGAGCAGAGCTGTTGGGGAAGCAGGAACAGGGACAGGTCAGATGAAAGACAGGGAGGAGTTTGAGACCTGAAGGGCCAGCCTGTGCCCCGAGCCACCTCCTTCCCCTGCATGGACGTCCACTCACAGGAGGCCAGAGTGGATTCCACAGCAACCACGCCTCCATTCTCACCCCAAAAGACGGACACACAGCTCTGGTGACCTCGGCCCCTTCCACCCACCTCATCTTGACTCCCACTAGACATGATTTCTTGAAGGGCTATTTGTCCCCCAGGCCTGTCCCAGCCTGACCAGGCTCATAGCAGACACAGATGCTCCTCTGGACTCTCTGCTGAAATCACACAGCCTTACCCCTAACAGCTCCAGGACAGTGGGGGTCACACCCAGGACCCCAGACTGCAGGAAGGAGACACTGTTTTCCCAGGGAGGGAGGTGTCCCCAAACCCCATCATTCTCATATCCCTCTGGTCCAAGGCCTGGCCCCACCAGCTGGGAACGTCATGCTTCGTTCTGACCCATGTTGTTGACCTCATCTCCACGAGGAAGACCCCTATCTGTGCCCTCAATGCCCTCCTGGCTGAGGACCAGGGAGGCACGCCTGATGGCCACGGAGAGGCTCTGTTCTCAAGTGGCAGCTGATGGGGTAAAGATTTCCGAAAGGAATTCAGGTGGGGCTTTGAGTCAGAGAGCCCCTGAAGAGGCTTGGAAAATGCAAGCTCAGCAGGACCTCCCCTCACCACAACACCACAGGCCACACCCTTCGGCGACCAGGATACCAAATGAGGATGTCCAGGATTCAAGGGAACAGGTGAAGGCGGCAGCTGGCCGACCAACACTTCCGAACACAGCTCCTGCGGCAGCTGCGCCCTGCCCCTCCCAGCCTGGGTGGTTCAGCTCCGGGCCTGCACCTTTGCCCACGGGGTCATGACCTCTGCCCCCCTGCTGAAGGAGCAGTAAGAGGCAGGATGCTGGTCTGGGGAGGAGGTCCAGAGTGGGTATCCCATGGGATCAGGCTGTGACAGGTACCAGGGCTGACACTCATGTTCCAGCCAGCCCCCAAACCAAAGAGTTCCCCAAGGCCCTGGATATTAATACCCTGCGCATTGCTAAATGGTCACTTGGAAACAACTGCTGGCTACGGAGAAGATGCAGTCTCAGCGGTGTGCCCTGAGCCTCATCTGCTGGCTTTGCTTGGCTGCCCGTTAGAATCAGTGGGGAACTCTCAAAAGATTCAGATGCCTCTTTTTCCCTCTCCCATCAGCTAAACAGCAGGCTCTGCTGGGCAGAACCCAGGCATCAGCATTTTTACAAAGCTCCTTTGTGGATTCTGAGATGTCATAAGGGTTGAAAACCACTACTTCAGGCAAACACACCTCCCATGATTTATTTGCAGCCCTTTCTTAATCTAGCAACTTCTAGAACCCCTCCCTGTCCAAGGGCAATGGGTGCTAGAATGGACAAGATCAGGTTGGCCTATCCTGGGCCAATGAGGATACAGATCGGTCACCAGCCCAGGAGGGGCAAGTTCTGAGGCTGTCTAGGGCAGCGGTCCCCAACCTTTTTGGCGCCAGGGACTGGTTTGCTGGAAGACGGGAAGAAGGGCATGGTTTCAAGGTGATTCAAGTGAATTGCATTTATTATGTACTCTGATTTATTATTATTATTACATCAGCTCCACCTCAGATCATCAGGCATGAGATCCTGGAGGCTGGGGACCCCTGGTCTAGGGTACCCACCTGTGGCTCAGCCCATCTGCAGGGCAGGGGGAAATCACTCTCTGAGAACCCGAGACCCAGAGAAAATCCAAGTTCAGCAGACACCAGCCAGGGTGGGCCTCGAGTTCCTGCCCAGAGAAAGTTGATACTGCAGTGTCAGCCCCCTCCATCCCTCTGCTGGGTCCCAGGAGGAAGAGGTTTCTGACTAAGCTCAGAGGTCTGCACAAATGGCAGGTTGGGTTTCAGAGGGGTTATTAATATGCCTCGAGTCACCTCAAGAGTCCACTTGATTGTGGCCATGGAATGAGTCCTAATGTATCAGCCCCAGATTGGGGAGGGGCAGCTGGGAGGAAGGTGGGGAGAGGCCAAGAGCAAGGACAAGGCCCCAGGGCCGCGGTCAGATATGGAGGGAACCAGGGCGGCCGTGATGGGCGTGCCCCACACCTGCTTCCCCTGAGAATGCAGAGTGCACAGCTCACCCCCCGCCCCATACACACCTGCTCCCTGCCTCTGCTCCTCCCCCTCTCCCTGCTCCTCAACATGTGGTTCCCATTTCTGGGGCACACACCATTGACCAAGTTGCAATGCCCGTCTTTCCCCCTCCTCCTAAAAGCCTTCCCCAATCAGGACTTTCACAACCAACATTCACACAGCCTAAAAGACAAACCATGACCTGTGCAAGGTGGGCCTCTCTCTAGCTTGCTGAGTACTTTACTCCGTGTCCAATGGCACTGTTTTACATGTGCTATTTCCTTTTAATTAAAAAAGGAAGGGACTGTCCTGGTGGTCCAGTGGCTAAGACTCCACGCTCCCAATACATGGGGCCCCGGGTTCAACCCCTGGTCAGGGAACTAGACCCCACATACCGCAACGAAAGATCCTATGTGCCACAATTAAGACCGGGCACAGCCAAATAAACAAATAAAGGAATAAATACACTTTTTTTTTTTAAAAAAAAGGAAAGCAATGATCACTAGTCCTATTTTACATATGCAGAAAATTCTCCAAAGTACAAAGAAGTTTTATGTAACTTGCTCACAATCACAAAGCTGTAAGAGGCAGCTGGGTTTTGAATGTAGGTCTACCACTGCTCCCTAATTTTGAGCCGTCCCCCTCCATGGGGGAGGGCAGCACCAGCAGAAGCCCAGTGGTCCTTGAGAGGGTTCTGGGAAAGATTCATCAAGGAGTGGATGAGCTGGCCTCTCTTGTTGCCAAGGTGAGCCCCCTCCTTAGGGGCCTGAGTCAGACTCCCTTTGCCTCCCACCCCCCCAACCATGTTTGGCATGGAGCCCTGGAGAGTGGACATTCGGTACCTAACCACTAAGGCAGACAACCACAGTGGTGGTGGTTTAGTTGCTAGGTCCTGTCCGACTCTTATGACCCCATGGATTGTAGTCCACCAGGCTCCTCTGTCCATGGGATTTCTCAGGCATGAATACCGGAGAGTGGGTTGCCATTTCCTCCTCCAGGGGATCTTCCTGACCCAGGAATCAAACCCAGGTCTCCTGCATTGCAGGCAGATTCTTTACTGACTGAGCTATGAGGCAAGCCCAGAGTGAGCCCTAAGTCACTCAGCCTCCCTCAGACGTCAGACCAGCACCCTTTGGAGGGGCTGAGAAGGTTCAAACAGTGTGGTCAGTAAGGGCCCCTTCGCACCTAACCCCTCACACTTTGAAGCTGACTTCATCTCAGGGGTGGAAGAAACCCTGAACTTCAGGTCCTGAGCCTGTTTCACTAAAACTAAGCTTCCTTTTTGGGGAAGAAAGAGGAAGCAAAGGGCCGACTGTTTCCTCTTTAGAGAAGCAGAGTGGAGACTTGACCAACTCCCTGGCCAGATCGAGAAGGGCATTTCCCCTCCGATCTTCAACCAGGCCAGCTTCAAGTCCAGACTGTCAGGATCTGAGCCGAGGGGTGGGGCCCAGGGCAGCCTCTGCCCGCTAACTAGTGCTCCCCGTGCTGTCCAGCTGGGACAGCCAGAGAGGGACGACCTCAGGGTCTCTCTCCATCATGAGCAGTCTTCTATACAGGACATCTAAGAAGGGGAGGGGACAGCTGATTGTGCACAGAGGTCGCAGGGAAGAGCCCGGAAAACCTCAGCATCGCTCCTCCAGCAAGCTGCCGCCCGCCTCTGTTCAGCCTTCAACAAGGAGCTCCAGGTTACCACGGAGACATGAAAGCAAAGTGACTGAGAGAAGCTGAGACAAAACGCCTGCCTGGTGGGAGGGAAGACGGTCCTGAAACCAGCCGCCTGCCCTAGGGGCCCAGAGCAGCAGGCCGGGGGCATCACTTGACCCTTATGCCCCTGCCAAAGGCAGCCTGGGTCATCCCGAAGGTACCTCTTGCCTTGGAAGGCGGGGCCTGCCGGCTTCCGGACACCTACCTCTTTGCCTAGGCTGGTGCCAGTCTCCTCTGAGCCGAGAACCTGGGTGGCAGCACACACCTGTCTCGGGACCCCTGTCCCTGAGGGAGCTGCAGAGGATGCTCCGTCTGCCCCCTGGCCCCCCACCCATCATACAGTGGGGGTGTGACCTTCACAAAGCAGAACCTGCCACGCCCCCCTCTCCCACCAGCACTCACCGCGGACCTTCTGCACTAAGCAACAAGACCTCAGCTCAAGGGTCTCCAGTGGTTAGAACGAACCCCCTGGGGGCTACCCAATTCCTTCCTGCTCCCAACCATATTCACGTTCTCCAGTCGCCTGTGCACAGAGCAGAGAGCCAAGGCAGTGTGTGCGCTCCAAGCACACAATACCCTGGTCACTCACCATCCTCTCCTCTCGCCCGAAACAAAGAGACTCCCAACTTCTCCCTCCAGCAGGAGCTGGCACCCTCCGAGCCCAAGGCACTGCCATCTGGACCATCTGGCCCTCTCCGATCGGCCCCTGCTGACCCCTCTCCAGCCCCGGGGTGGCCACCCCTGCAGGTGCAGCCTTGTCACTTTTTCTCCTTGACAGCCTCTCCAGGAAGTTGCTCCCAGCTTCTGGAGCTGAGCCTCGAATTCCCCCCACAGATCCTCGGAGGAGCCTGGCCCCTTCAGCCCGGTCCTCCCATTTCCAAGCCCCCTCTGCCTGGAGGGGCCCCCAGACTTCAACTCCAGGTTGGAAGCTGGCCGCCCGCGGCTTAACACAAGTCCAGCCACTTGTTCCCCCTCCCTACCCTGCTGCCCCCCACCCCCCCTTGCCGGCCACATTTCCACCCCTTCCATCCACCCACTCCATCCGGCCCCCAGAGGTGGGAGGACACCCCCACCTCCCGCGAGAGGAGGCCTGGGTTACCATAGGTGCAGTTACAGCAGAAGCGAATGATGAGAAGTATTTCCATGGCAGCCTGCGTCCCCGTGGCGGGAGCGTGCGGCCATCGCTCCGGGCTCCCCGGCTCCCCTCAGCGGCCCGGCCACTCAGCCACCTTCGCGGCTGCGGCTGCACAGCCTCCAGAACCAAGCAGCCGCTTCTGAGTGCGCCTCTAGCCAGGGGGAGGGGAGGGAGGGCGGTGCGCGTGGAGCAGGGAGGAGGAGGGGAGCGAGGCGCCTGCTGGCATCCTAAGGAGGAGCACGTTTGTAGCTGGCCAGCTGCCTGGGGACAGAGGCTGGATTCCTCCTCGCGTGCACGCGCTCACACACACACTCACACACACGCGCGCGTGTGAGTACGTGTGCACATACCTACAAGCAAGGCACAAAGCCAGACAAAGGAAGGTGACTGTTAATCCAACCCTTTCCCCATAGTACCTTCCATAGTGACTGATGTGTGGCTGTCCCTGGAGTCCTTGGGACCTTTCACCTTGAGTTCCTGCCAAACAGAGGAGAGGAATCACTCTACCAGGCCCAGCCCCACCCCGGGCCTCCCCATTCCCCATGGTGAACACAGCAGGAAACAGGGCTCTGAGACCCAGGGGTGCAAACAAGAGCAAAGAGACAAAGACTAACAGACATGGGTGGGCTCTGTTCTGCCTCTCTGACTCCAGAGCCCCTGGCCACACCCGTCAACTCCTGGAGCCTCCTAGGGTCCAGTGGCTGATGCAGGCAAGAAGGAGGGGCTCTGGGGACCAGAGAGGACTGTGATCACAGTCAGTGCTCCTCAGGCCTGTCCCCTAAAGCCCCTCCTCAGCGACTAGGAGGGCCTTCAGAGGATGAGCAAGAATGGGACCACCCTTTCCCCACCCCCAGCAGCAGCCACTGCTGCACAGCAGCTCAGGGCACACAGGGTTTTAGTGGACAAGCACCAGCATACCAGCTGGTCTTTGGGCATGAGCAGCCCTGGAGAGGAGGAGACAGGGGTCCCACACGCCTTTATGGGGGCAGCAGGGACGTGGTGCGCCTGGGGCCGAGAGGTGCAGGGCAGTCCGACCTCTACTTCACCCATACCGAGAGGGACTCACCCAGCCACCAGCCCCAGCTGCACTCCCCACCTACTGTGCCTGGGCTGGACATCCAAGCCCACAAACTGCCAGGAAGGAAACAGCAACACCCCCCCTGGATGCCACACAAAGGGACAGGGGTGCTGGCAACAGGCCCCAGGGATGGCTTATCTGATCCTAACCTCTTTCATCTGCCTTCAGGACAGAGGTTCCAGCTCCGGCCCTTTGCCAGTAGACCAGTGTGGCCTGTAACTGGAGTCGTAACGCAATCCCCACCTTGGAAGACTGAGTACATGGAGTGGGGGCTCCCAGGGGACTGTCAGCAGGAAGGCGGGGGTGAGGTGAGGCCAAGGTCAGGTACCAGGTGATGCTGTCTGCTCTCCCTGGCAGGAAATGCCCAGGCCACGGGCACTCTACACTTGCTACTCCTGCCTCAAGCTGTTTCTAGACAGAGAAAACCCCCAGGGATGAGCCTGGGGCATGGGGGTGGGGAAAAGTGAGGTTCCTCAGCTTCTCAAGGCTGTGTCTCTGGCTGGTGTCTAGATTCCCAGCTTTAGGGAATTTTTCTCCATGCGCGCTTCCAGCGCAGCCTAGAAGTACAAAATCACTCCGCGGCAGAGAAGGGCCTAATTGCAGTAATGAAGCGGCAGCACTAGTAGGGAGCGACTGCGACCGCGCATGAGTCAGGGTGAGAAGCCACTGGCAGCCGGCCATGGGCCTCGCTCTGCCCTTGTAGGGCTGGCTTGGAGGGGAGCTTGGCGATGAGCACAGGGGTTTCTGCTGCTGCTGAAACAGGGGGAACAGACAACAGGCAGCCAGCCCAGGCTAAGAGGAGACCCTCTCCCACTCTCTGGACAGTACATGACCCGGGCACCCAGGCAGCCTTGGCAGGGCCACTCGAACACAGATAGGGACCACCCTTTCTCCAGCCTCACTGTTCCATGTACTGGGACCTTCCTACCCCTCACTCCATGCCATCCTTCCAGGCAGAAGGTGACTCACCTGACCCCTGGGTTTGGAAACAAAACAGAGCTCAGCTCTCCTCTGTCTGCCCCCATGAAATGTGTTTGAACGTGGAAGGGAAGTGTTAGCAAACCCAGTGTGGCTACAGATCCACATCCATGTTATTTCAATCCAGCTTTGATGGGTAATCAAGCTCACACTTTCATCTCCATCTGCCCAACACATGTGTTCCCTCTCGGCTGATTCCAAACTTGGGTATAACCCTGTAGCTTCCCGAAAATTATCCTGCATCTCACCAACTTTTCTAGCACTGGAGCTGAGAAAGCAAAGGATCAAGAAAGACCTATAAAGAAGGACTTCCAAAACTGCAGAAAGAGCTCCCTCTCCTTGGAACCAGACATTCTCTTACCCTGAGCTTGGAGCTGGGAACTTTGATTGTAAAGCCAGTGCCTTAAGGCATATCCCTGAGATCTTTTTGGCTCAAGGGGTGAGCTGGGCTGTGCTCCTGAAGAATTCTAGGACACTTCCTGGACACAAGTGTTGACGGCAGATGATGCCACATCTTTGCCTTGTAGAGGAGGATGGAGTTGGGACTGGATGCTCCCCAGGAAGGACAGGCATATTCCTAGCCAGAGGGTCTAGAGCTTCTTCTCCAGATAAAGGGCCCTTGTCCTCTCTCTGTGAGATTTCAAGGATCTTAAAGGATCACCTAGTCCAGACTCCTTCAAGCCACTCTGATTATAAAAATCACCTGGGCAAGCTTGTTTAAAAACAAAATAGACTCCTGGGCCCCGCCCCAAACCTTCTGAATTGAAGCTCCAGGGAAGGTGCCTGAAGATCTGCATTTCAAACAGTGGGCAGGTGGTTCTTGTCAAGCAGACTTGGGGTAAGCTGGACCAATCCAGACAGCTCATTCTACAGCAGAGGAAGTAAGCCCAAAAGAAGGGAACTGATTTGCTTAAGGTTACCCCAGTGTGGGAGAATGCTGCCTTTTTTCTTTTTGCTTCCCCTGTTCTAACACAGAATAACCTAAATCAAAATAACAGAAAAATAACAGAATCATATAGAAATTGATATTCTTATATTAAGAAGGAAAATGTCAAGGGCAAAAAAGCAAATGTCAGGCTGTTACCCATCAGGAGAACTATTTTTCTCACGGGCAAGCAGAAGAGGAGAGGCTCTAAGTCTGGAAGGCTCTGACCAGCCCCTCAAAACCCTGAGTAGGGGTGGCAGTGCAGGGAGCTGCCCACCTCGGAGATCTTCTGGAACTGGTTGTTGGACTGGCTGCACTTCTCAGCTGTCTCCAGAGCGACTTTATAGTTATCCACAAATGCTTTGTACACACCAAGCTGGCTGGCCTGCAGGGCGGAGAGAGAGGAGGGCAGGAGTGGGATGGGGAGAAAGGATTAATGAATGGATGAAAGCATAACCAGAGCACCTGGAGCTCCCTTAGCGCTCAGAACCTCTAACTCAGTCCAAATGGCTAGCTGCGAGCAGAGAGAAAAGGCAGGAATGAACATACTACGGCATCCCTTTGAACTCCACAGTTTCCATGGAAACTGGCTCAGCCAATAAGGTTAACAAGGGGGTTTGTGGGGTTGTGGGGAGCAGGGCAGGGCCTTTGTTGGCTTGCTAAAACTCAGCTCATAGCAGCATTTGGCTTTATTTAGCATCATCAAAGTCTTGCACAGTTTGAAGCCCCTTAATGCCTCACACGTCTTTCACATCCTGGAATTAGCTGAAGCACTGGGAAGGGGGGTGGGCACGTGTGGCCCGCTCAAGGCTCCACTCCCCATGCTGAGACTGGGGAACTGCATTTAAAGGCACAGTCCCCACTTCCCTTGGCCTCCAGGTCCCTGTCCCCACCTCCTCAGCCTTCAAGGAACCAGAGGTCCTTCTCCTCTACACATCTGCATGTCAGTCTGCACCTAACACAAAGCTTTCCCCGGCTTAGGACCACACAGAGCCTCGCCTTCTCGGGGAGGCAGAACAGATGCCATCAGCCCTTACTGCAAAAGGGGAAACCGAGTTTCATTAATTCAATTCTGCAGGTGTATTTATGGAAAGCCTTCTCTGTGCTGTGCATGTGTGTTTCCTCTTACAGGAGCAAAGGGCGGAAATTCAAATTGAACCACAACGAGATACTATTTCATACCCATCAATCTGGTCAAAATGTTAAAGTCTAATGATATTAAGAGTCAGAAACAATGTAGGAAAACAGGAACTTTTAAAGACTGCCTGTGGGTGGGTGTAAATTGGTATAATTATTGGGAAAATAATTTGTCAATAACCAATAAGGTTGAAAATATGTTCAGTTCAGCCTATTGAGCATATCCTCTCTACATACAGACCCCAGGGCTACGCTGTCCAATACGGGAGCCACTTGCTACACGTTAGTCAGTCGTGTCTGACTTTGCAACCCCATGGACTTGTAGCCCGCCAGGCTCCTCTGTCCATGGAATTTCCCAGGCGAGAATACTGGAGTGGGTAGCCATTCCCTTCTCCAGAGGATCTTCCCGACGCAGGGATTGAACCTGGGTCTCCTGCATTGCAGGAAGATTCTTTACCATCCGAGCCACCAGGGAAGCCCTACACATGAGCACCTAAAATGTGGCTAGTCCAAACGGAGGTGGGCTGTGAGTGTAAAACACACACTGGGTTTCACAGGCTTCGTATGCAAAAGAGAACGTAAATTATCTAATTCCTTAATCTTGACTGCATGTTGAAATGGTAATATTTTGACTCTATTAAGCTAAATAGAATATATTCTTCACATTAATTTCACCTGTTTATTTCTACTGAGTGTGGCTGCTGCTAGAAAAATTATATATGTGGCTCACACTATTATTTTTACTAGAAAGCACTGCTCTAGAGAAACTTGCATGTGTGTGTGTCCAAGGAAATGTAAACATGGGTATTTTACCCACTTCATTTTTTCTTTTGTGAAAAGACTGCAAACCAATGCTCACAAAGAAAGGAACCCATACACACTGTGCAGTTAAAATGAATGAACTAGATCTCTGTGTAGCAACGATGACAAGTTTCAAAATGAATGCTGATCGAATGGCAAAATATGATACATATATACATATTTTTTTCTACACTTTAAAAGTAAATGCAATGCTTTAAGAAGATACAGATATGTAGCAAAACCCACAAACTGCAGCCTAAAAGACTACACACCAAATTCATGCCAGTAGCTGCTTCTAGATTGAGAGGAAGGGCAAGAGGAAAGGGTGGCAGAGAGACTAACTTCATCCTCATTTGTAATTCTTTAGCTTCTTGATTAAAAAGTCTTTCCCTGTATCTTCAGAGAGTTGCTATAGCTCAAACCGTAAAGAATCTGCCTGCAATGCAGGAGACCCGTGTTCGATCCCTGGGTCAGGAAGATCCCCTAGAGGAGGGAATGGCAACCCACTCCAGTATTCTTGCCTGGAGAATTCCATGGACAGAGGAGCCTGGTGAGCTACAGTCCATGGTCGCAAAGAGTGGGACACGACCGAGTGACTAACACCACTACTACAAGCTCTGAATTCTTCAGAGCTTAGTGACTAACACTACTACTACAAGCTCTGAATTCTTCAGAGCTTAGTGTCTGTTAATTCTGGGAGGTGAGTGTATTGTTGTTTGCTACATTATTCTCTAGATTTTCTGGTTAAGTTGTTTTTCAATGAAGTAGCAAGGAAATTCAGCTGCTGGGGCCTTCTACCCACCAAGGTGCGGGGAGAAGGGTGGGTAGGGGAGGAAGTCTGCTGCCCCTGAGGCCTGCCCAGACAGACTCTGCTTTCTGCACAATACCTGCACTCCTCAAGGACCCAAAGAGGTGGGCTAGGGAACCTGGAGCCCTCCAGGGCAGAGACAGCTCAAGGAAGCTGGCAGGTGGGGCCCAGGAAAGCCAGAGGAAAAAGTGAGACCCAAGATGCTTAAGAAGCCAGGGCCAGAGCCATGCAGGTCTCAGCCCCAGATGGGCCAGACTTCAGAAATGGGCAGGGGTGGGAAGGGATGGAGTCCGTTTCCTCTTCCAGGGAGTGTCCTGGCCCCTGGTATCCTAGGCTACAGGGGTTGTGCTAGACAGTTGCTTCCTAAACCAGGATTACTGATATCCTTCCAGGTACACATCTTCCTTGTCCACCTTTCCATGAGAGGGATAAAGACTGGGTGTTCAGGGTGGAATGCTACCTTCCTAACCCACTGCCAAGGGTGTAGTCGGAAACAGGCTGCAAGCAGGAGCCCCCTGGGCAGAAGGCCTGTGCGCAGGGGTCACCGGCCATCCAGGCACCGCCATCTGCATGGAGCACCCGAGTCTGCGGGGCCCGATGCCTGGCCTGCCTGGGCCATTCCCTGGGAAGTGGAGGTTGCTTTGGAAACAGCAGCTTGGCACGGGGGTGATCTCATAAAACAAATAACAGAGATGCTAATTCCCCTCTCTCAGTAATGGATAATCAAATACCCAGAGGCCAGCTGGAAAGAAATTGCCTCCAGATGCCTGGGCTGCCCCAGCCTTCTCCCAAGCCCGTAGGCTCAGGGGCTTCAGGCGTCAGTTCATGAGGCAGGGGAAGAGAAGTGGGGGGTGGGGGCTGGGGTAGCAAATACATGGCCAAGCCAGTGGAGCTCAAACCAGAAGGGGGAACCCTGGTGACAGCAGGGTCCAAATGACAAAGACAAATTGGGCAGGCATTCCACTATGCCCCCGGCTACTCACTCCTCCCACACCCCCACCCTCCTCTCTTCTGCCCTCCTGAGGGCTACAAGAGACTCCCCCTCAAGCCAGTCAGCACAGGCTCCTGGACCAGGTGGGCGGTGATGACTGGGTGTTCATCATCCCTGAACAGGGGCTAGTACTCTGGGGCTGCCAGAACCGGAAGTGTGGGGTTCCCTGGCAAGAATGCCTTTTGCGGGGGCCTCTTCCTAACAATAGTAATAACAGCAGTAATAATAGTAATAATGGTAATGATAATGACTAAGTATTAAGTATTTCCTAACTTACTATACTCCAGGTCCTGTTTCAAGAACTTTTTAGGTATTAACTCACTCAGTCCTCACAATCCAACAAGGTAAACACTATTATTATCCTCATTTTTACAGACGAGGAAGCTGAGTCAGGAGAAACTGGGTACATTGCCCAATGTCACATGTTTACATCTAACCTGTGGCAGAGCCTGGATTCCAACTCAGCTGTGACCTGGATCTAGAAACTGTGTTTATCTCTGTGTGTCCCTCAGGACATGGACCTCAGGTCCTGTGATGTCTCCTCAATGCCCTTCCAACTTCTACCTGGCCCCAGGGGCCAAGAACAAGGTGTACTCCATTCGCCCATTCATTCATTGGCTCATTTGTTGACTCATTCATTCACTCACTCACTCACTCATTCACATATTGAGTTCTAGACTGGTTCTGAGAGTCCAAACTGAAGAAAACACAGTCTGTCCTCCTGGAGCATATTCTGGGGAGTCAGGCAGTTTCGTGTTCATGGAGGGTGTAAGCACAGCAGCTGCATTCAAGGGGCTGCAGAAGCGTTCTCCACAGAGGTCACTTTTAAATTGGAAACTGACCAGAGATGCCAGACAAGACAGAGAAGGACATTTGAGGCTAGAGCCGCAAATACAGAGAGGTCAAGTGTATCTGCAGTGTGAACTGAGAGGCCAGGGTGGGGAAGGCAATAGCCAGAGGCCAGGGTGGATCGAGGCCAGCAGCAAAGGGTCTCATAAACCAGACAGCGGAGGCTGGTCTTTATTCAATGGCTAAGGGGGAGCCCCCTGAAGGGATGTGAGCAGGGAGGAAGTGAGGTCCAGGCAGGAGTTTAGAAAACATTCTCCTGTTGCTAGGTAGAGGCAGGCCTGGGGTAGAATGCATTCCTGAGCCCACAGCAGTGGTCCAGATGAGGGCACTAGCAGGTGGAGAGAAGCAGGTGGCTGTGAGCTTTAAAGAAGTGGACTCTAAGGGATGCAGGGAAGGGAGGTGCCAAGGATGAGTCCTAAGGAGTCACGGATATCCATCATGGGATGTGGCCACACCCACTGAGACAGAGGCAGGGAAGACAGCAAAGAACCTCAGAGCCAATGAGTTCAGTTTTGAGCATGCTGAGCTTGTGGCCCCGGAGCATCCAAGCAAGAGTCTTCTCTGGGTAAGAAAAGCAGAGGCCTATCCATTCAACGGGTCCGACCCCTGCAGAGAAGTCCTACCCCTGCTCCCTGCCCCCCACCACTTACACCCAGAGGACAGGACCACAACTCCTATGCTCCATCCTGCCTCTTGGGCTGGCGAAGTTATGGGGGGCAGAGCCAGATTGGGGGTGGTCCATGGGTCTGACTGGGGGTCCTCGGGGGACATTGCCAGAGACAGACACTGAGCTGGAGCAGACGGTGTCACGGAAGCCCCGGGAGCTAAGACCTCAGGCAGCCTTTCCCAACACCAAAGCCACACGATACTTCTGCCTCCTCCTTCCTTCTCCCTGCCCGGCCATGGTAGGGGGCTGGGCTCTTAGTGCTTTCCATCCAGGGCCCTCAGCAGAGGATCGTTAGCTGACACTGTCTTCCTCCACCCCAACTCTTCACTTCATAGGTACCATGGAAGTGAGGAGAACGTCTGAGGTCTCAGGTGAGGGATGCCTGCCCCTCCACCCAGCACATGCCCCTCCATCAGCTGAGGCCCGCAGGGGAGCCTTCGGTCCAGCCCTGAAGCCCCCTGCCAGGGGCACCCACGTACATGGCCTGTCTCCGGCAGCCCTAGAAGAACTCTAGGGCTTCCCTGGGGAGGCCGAGAGCCCAGGCACGAGGCAGGTTCCCCACAAGGCAAAAGCCCAGGCTTTTCTCCAGGACTCAGAATGACCCAGTGTCAGTAATGCCCATCAGGAGCCGTGTTAGGCATTACCGACAACCCAGGCCTTCAAGAAAGCCAAGGAGGTCTGGGGCCAATCGGTTCTCTCTCAACACCAGCGGCTCCACTGAGGCCCCAGGTAAGCACGTTCCATCAACGGGAGACTCACCAGCTTTTGGAAGAGGTGGCCCATAGTGACCTGGCTGTCCCACTGTTGCACCTTGGGGCAGAGGTTGTCATAGAACTCCTTGTGGATCTCGTAAATGTCCTGGATCTTGTAGAAGATGGTCTCGATCTGCTGGATGGTGAGTACGGGCTGGGAGGTGGTGGCAGTGGCCTTCAGAGGTTTCATGGGCTAGAAGAGAGAAGGAAGAAAGAGCAGAAGTGAGAGGCAAGTAAACTGGAGGGTCAGCAGGCTCAGGGCCCAGGTTAGGCCTTCCTGGTGCCCAAGTTCCCCCCAGACAAGGTCACTGAGGGCTGGACACCCAAAGTTCGGTTTGGATCTAGCAGCAGATGTCACAGGCCCCAGCAAGCCACGAGCAACTGCAAGAAGAGGGCACCTGATGGCCAGAGCCTGGCCCGGCAGCTCTGCCAGGCCCAAGGGGTAGCGCCTGGACACACTTCTCCCAACCCTTGTCCCTCGAGGGGGCCCAGGTTCCCAGCCTGTCGTGGGTTTGCCTGAGGGTCTAACAGGATACAAAGCTTTCTTCCACAATGGCCTCAGGCTCGGAGTCATAAACCCCCTTGCTGTGCTTCAGTGGGAAGGAGGGTTGAGTGAGAACTCAATCCCTTAGCTGTTTCCTTTCAAGAAACAGAACATGATTCTAGGACTTGGGGGACAGAGTTTCTAAGGGACCAAACCGATCTCAGCTGCACTGACATCTTAAGTTCCCATCACTCGGTATACAGAGGGCGAGCAGGTGGCACCCACACCACTGTCCCACCTGGACCTGTGGCAGACATGACTAAGCGATCACAACATCCTTCTCACTGAGCCTGGTTGTAGCCTCAGACCCGTTCTCAACGCCAAGGCTGACATGCAAGACAATCTGTCATCTCTGCTTGTCTACACCAAGATGCTCCCAGGCCTGCTGGTGGAGAGGGTGAGGTGACAGACAGAAACTCAAGACCATTCCCAACACTTGCTGAGAGCAGAAATCATCATTTTAAAGCCCAGCATTAAGGGAAAAGGAGGCTTGGATATGTTTTCTTCAATGTGATTTCGGTATTTTAGTTTTATTTTTTTTTAGCTCTGCCATGAAGCATGTGGGATCTTAGTTCCCCGACAAGGACTGAACCTATGCCCCTTGGACTAGAAGCATGGAGTCTTAAACCTCTGGACTACCAGAGAAGTCCCTGTATTTTCTAAATTACCTCCAATGAGTAAATATTTATTTTCTAATCAGGGAAAAATAAGTATTAAAATGCATAGTTGAAACAAACAAAAAGTGATACTGAAGGGTAAGGAGCTCCTCCATGGTTGATCATCTTTCAGCCCTAAAGTCCCCAGAGATGCCCAGACTGTCCACCTTGGGGGACAGGGTCTGGAAACCTTTCCCACAGAGAAGGCACAAGCGGGGAGGGTGTGGGGGGCGGAAGTTTACCTGGGAGAGAGAAGCCTGAGTCAGACACGGTGGGTGTTCTTCCTCTCGCGTGTAGATAAAGGGCTGGGTGGAGAGAGGCTTTTGACTTAATCTGGGTCATTCTGGAGACCCAGGAGCAGAAAGGAGAAGTTGCAGGAGCAGTTATGGGCTCACAAAGCCGCCCTCCATGATCTCACAGGATTAGGTAGTGAGCTTTCTGATAAGAGAAGCATTCAAGCAGAGGATGGGCAACTCAAGGCTGGATTCAGGGAACACCTCCTCTGGAGGGAGGCCCAAGTTATTGCTGGCTCACCCTGAGAGAAGACACCTGCCCCCCAAACCCCAGCTCGAGCCAGCCGCAGCAGCCAGATGCCCAAGCCAGGTTTCCTTGTATCTTTCCATCTATCTGTCCACATGAGGAAGTCCCATCTACTTAAAAACCCAGACAACACTCTGACTTCTGGTTCCCCATCCTCCCAGCTCTAAAAAGTCCAGACAGAAGAATGAAGGCAAGAAAAAGCAGAAGTCCTCCTTCTGACCCTCCTAGTGCTGGAACCAACACGGCCTTCGCATCCAGCCCTTTGCTGGGAACGCTGGATGGGGTCTGACCTGGTGCAGGCCAGGCAGTGTGGGCCAGAGTCCCAGCTTTGCCACTTGATAGCTCTGGGCAAGTCACTTAGCATCTCTGGGCCTCAGCAGCCTTATTTGTGGAACTGGGATAATATTATCAAATCCATAAGCCCTAATTTATATAAAATATTGAGCATATGCCTGGCACATAGGAGGCAATCAATAAATGCTAGCTGCTACTATGATTACTATTCACTCCACAAATAATGGACCAAGTGCCTACGTGGGGCCAGACTGGGGGTGTGTGGAAGGTTATTCAGTGTTTCACTAGTCACTGCCCCCATGAAGCCTCCCATGGAGAAGCAGAGACAGACGAAACACAAGGACACAATTAAACACAAGATCGTACATAAATGCAGTGAAGGAAATAAGGGGACGTCGTGCGGGAGGACAAGGAGGGGATGCTGACTTGAAATGGAAGCATAGGAGCAAAGGGGACAATATTCTAGGCAGATTTTCCCAATGCCTGAGACTGAGGCAGGAATAGCTTGGGAAGAGAGAGGAGCTGGAAGCAGGCTGGTGACCCTGCGTGCAGCGAGCAAGGGGGTTGGCAAGCAGAGCCCTAAAGCAGGGCTGGAGGGGTGAGCAAGGCATGGATCACATGGGGGAAGGAATGCGGCTAAAAAGCCCGTGAAATGACCTGGCTTTCCCTGGAGGGATTGACAGGGTCCAATTTTCCCTTTGGAGATTATTTGTATGACTCACAGTCCTTGTTCTGCAGAACATTATAATCTATTCGGGTAAGGTGGACCAGCACAAATGAAACGTTCTTGTGCACAAAGCAAGATACGGTTATTACTCAACTTGGACTGCAAATACCAACCAACCGGTGCCAAGGTTGTCCTGGCCCAGCTTGGAGAGGGCTTCACAGAGGAGGTGATGGGAACAGGGCCTCGGAGGGAAGCTCTGAGCAGGTGGAGAAGCGGGGCCTGGGGAAGCCTGCAGGCAGGAAGGAGATAGAGGGAATCTGGGCCAAGAGAAAGGAAGAGCATTGTCCCCACCACAGACAGGCGCCCCATCCAGCTCATGGCCCCAGTGCTCTGTGAAGGATACTGAGCTGGCTCTCAGGACTGATCAGAGTTTATCCTTAAGACTTTTTTGATGTGGACCATTTTTAAAGTTTTTATTGAATTTATTAAAACATTGCTTATGTTCTGTGTTTTTGGTTTTGTGGCCCCCATGCATATGGGAATCTTAGCTCCCAGACGAGGGACAGAACCCCCACCACCTGCATTGGAAGGTGAAGTCTTAACCACTGGACCACCAGGAAAGTCCCAGACTTTATCCTTTTTTACTTCTTTCTACCCATGCCGATGACACCACCCTTATGGCAGAAAGCGAAGAGGAACTAAAGAGCCTTTTGATGAAGGTGAAAGAGGAGAGTGAAAAAAACTCAACATTCAAAATACTAAGATCATGGTATCCGGTCCCATCACTTCATGGCAAATAGATGGGGAAACAATGGAAACAGTGACAGACTTTATTTCTGGGGGCTCCAAAATCACTGGAGATGGTGACTGAAGCCATGAAATTAAAAGACACTTGCTCCTTGGAAGAAAAGCTATGAGAAACCTAGACAGCATATTAAAAAGCTGAGACATTATTTTGCTGACAAAAGTCCATATAGTCAAAGCTATGGTTTTTCCAGCAGTCATGTACAGATGTTGAGAGCTGAATCATAAAGAAGGCTGAATGCCGAAGAATTGATGCTTTTGAACTGTGGTGTTGGAGAAGACTCTTGAGAGTCCCTTGGACTGCAAGGCGATCAAACCAGTCAATCCTAAAGGAAATCAACCTTGAATATTCATTGGAAGGACTGATACTGAAGCTCCAATACTTTGGTCATCTGCTGTGAAGAGCTGACTCATTAGAAAAAGACTCTGATGCTGGGAAAGATTGAGGGCAGGAGGAGAAGGGGATGACAGAGGATGAGATAGTTGGATGGTATCACTGACTCAGTGGACATGGGTTTGAACAAACTCTGGGAGATGGCGAAGGACAGGGAAGCCTGGTGTGCTGCAGTGCCCGTGGAGTCGCAAAGAGTCAGACACGACTGAGCGACTCAACAACCACCACCACAACCCAGGTCCAGGTGAGGGGCCAAGTCACCACAGAGTCCCTGTTCCTGCTGGGGTGTAATCCCACCCAGGGTGGGAATAAAGGAAATAGGAAAGAACAGCCTGGAAAGGCAGGGGTGGTCAGGATTTCTCAGAAACTGCAGGGGAAGCACTCAGGGCTATGAACAGACAAGACACAACCACTCTGCTTCCTCCTAAACTCCCACTCCGTCCGCAAAAGGGGAAGAGCCGGCGCTCAGCAGGGCGGGTCACATGGACAAGGCCAGCTCTTGGGGCATCAGGCCGGCTTCTCAGGACAAGGTTGGGGGCCTTTGGGGGAGGGGAAGTGCTGTATGCGTGCCCCTGGCTGGCCTGAGACCCTTGGAGGCAGTTATTTTTATCTGGTGAAGCTCTGAAAATAGGTCTCAGGCGGGGAGGGCTGGCTGAAAGGCACAGGCGGCCCCACACTGAGCTGGGCTCCGGTCCTGCTCTCCTGACAGAGCAGCTCCAGTCCTGCTCTCCTGACAGAGCACACCCAGTTAGCCCTGCTTCTAGATTCCTGCAACAGAGGATGCAGTGCTGGCTCCCCGTCTGATCAGTTAACTCTGGCTCTGGGTGTCCTGGAGAAGGAAATGGCAATCCACTCCAGTATTCCTGCCTAGAAAATTCCACGGACAGAAGAGTGTGGCGGGCTACAGTCCATGGGGTCGCTAAGAGTCAGACACGACTCAGCACGCATGCTCCGAAACAAATTGGGTGTCCCAAGAAGGGCTCCTCAGGGAGGCGGGCCAGGCGGGCTTGAACTTGTTCGTGACTCCACACTGTCATTTGTTCGCTCTGTCCCCCAGCAATTTGCTTTCTGCCTTTCGAAACAGGGGAGAGAAATCGGCCCACTTCCTCCACCTCTGATTCCAAAAGGCTTGGAGGCTGCCACATGCAACTCTGCTAACTGTCACCAGAGGCTGGGGGTAGGGGGGGCATCCTGAACCTATTTTACAGATAAGAGACAAAGCAAACTCCAGAGGGGAGTCTGAGAGAGGGGCCCAGCGGTGGGAGGTGCTGAAGGCCCAGGAAGCCCAGCCGCAGCACCCAGCTCACTAACCAGCCTGGAGACACGCAGAATGAAGTGCAGTTGGTCTCCTGCCTCCCTTCTTCCACCTCAGCCCAGGCTCCCAGACCCTCTTCCTTGTAACCTGAGCCCACCAGGAACTGGAAGGTGCTGGGAGGTTACCAAACCATGCCCAGCCAGCAAACCAGGCAGCGCGAACAGAGGCTCCTGCTGTGTGTCCCCAGTCCTGGGTGTACACACCCAGCCGTTTGCATAGCAGGAAGTGTTAAACCAAGAACAAACACACAGTCGAGTGGAGCTGTGGGAATGGGGGCAGGGTGGAGAGAAGGCGCGCTGGGCGTAGGAGGAGGAGGGAGCTCGGGAAGGCAGGTTTTCTTCTCCAAACCCCTTTGTCAGATCACCTCTCAAGAGCCAAGGGCTTAGCTCCTGGAAGGGCCCCAGCTCTAGGAGAAGAGGGCTTGAGTCCTTAAAACCGAGGCTTATCAGCTGAGACTTGTACTGTGGGGGGGCCCACCAGTCACAGCCCAGGCCGCCTAGCTCGTCTCTCCCTCACCCTTGCCTCTGCTCAAGAAAGAGCCAACCCAGGATGAACAAGCTGGGGGGAAGTGGAGGGACCTACCCTGGGTCACACCCTGGGAGTGGGAGCCCCAGCCTCACGGTTTTTGTCTTGAGAGCATGAGCTGTTAGAAAGGCGAGCCGGGAGGGAGTGTCTTGGACCCTAAATCTGTTGTTATCTTTACCCAAACTGAACTCAAATCAGGCCCAACGACAGATGAGAACCGAGCTGGAGTCTAAGAGGGGCCCGCTTCCAACGGGAACATGCACCTCCCCTTCCTTCAGGGAACAGGTGTGTGGACAGAAACAAACAGGTTCTAACCTGCGCTCTCTCCCAGAATGGGAGAAAATAATAGAATATGCTCTCACTTGGCCTCAAAGAGCTTCCCCTACAGACTCACTCACCCCTCACAAAGACCCCAAGAAGAAAGGATGAATATGAGTATACCCAGTTTGCAGATGGACAGAATGAGGCACAAAGGTCCATTATCTGCTGAAGGTCTAGAGCCGGCAGGCGATCAGGTGGGGATTCAAAGCCGTTCCTCTGAGCCTCTTTCAAATATGCATCCTTTTATTCATAGTAATGACAGCCATGCCCCTTTGTTTAGCACAGCAATTCATAGTTTATAGGTGTTATTTCTGGGACTTCCCTGGTGGTCCAGTGGTTGAGATGCCAAACTTTCACTGGGGGACTGGGTTCGATTGCTGGTTAGGGAATGAAGGTCCTGCATGCTGCACAGTGAGGCAAAAAAAAAGGCTATAAGGTGGATTTTGGTTGCTTGTCCTCCCCTTCCTTTGACTGATACTTGAGTGTCTAAGAACCTAGCATTGTACTAGGTCCTCAAAATGATCTTCTCAACCACATAAAGGACAGAGAGAAGGTAATGGCATTGCTCTCATCTTCAGATGAGAAAACTGAGGCTCAAGGAGATTATCCATGGCTTTTAAAAAAAAAAAATTTTTTTTTTATTTAATATTTTTAATTGAGGGGCAGTGTCTCATAGCATGTCAGATTATAATTCCCCAATCAGGGCTTGAACGCATGTCCCTTGCATTGGAAGTTCAGAGTCTTAGCCACTGAACAGCCAGGGAAGTCCCATCAGTGGTTTTGAAAACCAACAACACACGTCAGAAGGCACGTGGCCCAGTACATACATACACATATCCACATAAACCAAAAGCTGCCTGAAACAGTACTTATTCTTACTACGTGGGATGCATGCTGACGTTTTCTTTCTCGTTCGTTTTAAAATGTTGGTTCACTCCACTTCGCTGATTGAACAATCCACTAGCAATCAAGACGCATAGTTGAAAGGCAGGGCAGTAAGTCCACTATTCATGGCAGCGTCAAGTCTTGCCTCAGCTCCGGCCCCAGACCAGAGTCCTGATCGACCTGCCAAACTGTTCCTCCCTTGAAGAAATAACTGTGAAGACCAACAGATTCCCAGTAAGACTGACCACCAACTCATTCCCCTGTGTTACAAAGCGGTGACACACCTCAACAGTTACTCCTGGGGAAACAAATGGTAAGCCCCCTGGGATTCCTGGCGACAGCAGCTCACATCACAGCAAGTACATGAATGCAGATCTTACAGTACTTTCCACTGATCTACATCTTCATTTCTTATTCCTCCTTGTTCTGGTATCATCTGATGTCTCAGTCTGCAAAACACCCCAGGCAGAGAACTTTCCACGCACAATTACTCTGCATAATATCCAGATGCATCTAATACGCACTTTCTTCAGAGGCAAAAACATCTTACATCTGCGGTTACTTCTACCTTTTGAAAACATTGTATTCTTCCCTTCCCGGTCCGATTCTCACAACAACGCCTCCAGCTTGGAGAAGAAACTAAGGCACATTTCACAGAGGGCGGCGGTCTGTCTAATGCCTCAGAGCTATGGTGCTTCTGAAATCGACACAGACAGCCTTCCACCTCATTTCCTGCCAGAAGGCCTCAGGATGGTGCTAATAGTTCACCATTCCAGGCAGGAGGAAGGACTGGGACCAGGGATGACAAAGAGGCCTCAAGTGATTGATTGGTAGAGACTGCCCACAGCATCAGCTGGAGGCAGAGGCTAAGATCCCACCTGGACAGAGCACTGTGATCCATTAGTAATGTCTGCACTGTAGTTAGGGGTGATGGCGTGTTTGCCACCCCTAACCAGGTGGTGCTTCTTCTTCCACCTTTCCCAGGGTAAGTAATGGAGAATTGGGATCGAGAGGCACGGGCCTCTTCTGGCAATGACCTTGGCTGCCAAGCCGTAGGCAGAGCAGTTCCACAGACCCCAGCCCTGGGAAGGACTGGTCCACCTCTCTCTCTCTCCAACTTCCAAACACAGTCTCAGAGCACAAAGACCCTAAAATACATACTTACCAGCAACAGAGCTTCCAGCTGGTTAATATAGATCTCTTCACTGGCCAGGAACCCCGAGAGAACCAGCTTCCTCATCTCCAGGCCCTTCCCTGCTTCCACCTGTAAAAGCAGATCAGAATCTGAGCAGCCTGTTTTCTTGCCTTTTCCCCCCTCTTCTTTAACATTTTTGTAAGGGGACAAAAGCCAAATACTTATTATAGAAAATTTGGAAAACACAGAAATATAAAAGGAAAAAAAATTATCCATACTCCTACTGCTCCCTTCTTGCTTAATTTCTTTTCCATCCTTTTTTCCCCCATGCTTCCTTATCTGATACCCATCTACCCTTATATCTTCCTGCCTCCAGGAGCTCAAACCCACAGCCAACAGAGGAGCCTGGCAGGCTACAGTCCATAGGATCACACAGTGTTGGACATGACTGAAGTAACTTCGCACAGCACCCTTATAATGGCTTCCCTGATAGCTCAGATGGTAAAGAATCTGTCTGCAGTGCGGGAAACCTGAATTCAACCCCTGGGCTGGGAAGACCCCCTGGAGAAGGGAATGGCTACCCACTCCAGTATTCTTGCCTGAAGAATTCCTCAGACGGAGGAGCTTGGTGGGCTACAATCCATAGGGTTACAAAGAGTCAGACACGACTGAGCGACTTAAATCCTTTCACCCTTATTAATAGTGAGCAAGGTAAAAAAAAGAACCTGAGCCCATGTGTGGGAGCAATTTAATGGAGGAGGGGAAACAGTCAGTTAAGGGAAATCAGAGTCATGACTGAGATGGGCATGGTCACCTGGAGAGCATAGCAGGGGCCAGAGAAGGTGCTCGATGAAGACATGTATGAAGAGAGAGGAGGAGTAGGGTCAGAGATGACGGGATGGAAGTGGCCATGGGACTCCCGGCCAAGCGGCCTTCCAGCTACACCTCTGACTGTATCTTCCTGCCCCCAGGAACTCAATCCCGCAATGGAAGGTGCTGGCTGTGGGCCCTCAACCTTACCCCTTGTACCCACCCCGCCCCCAGCATCTCCTGACCCCAACAGGCCTCCTCCCCGCTCCAGAATTCTTTCTCCTCTATGGCAGAGATCATACCCCATTTAGCTTTGAATGGCCACCAACTAGCCAATGTTTCCCGTTGTATCTACAGGATAGGTGGGGCATGTGTTGAATGAATAGATAAATAAGTGAAGAATCTACTCAAATTCCCCAGTAATCATTTTTTGCAGTATTAAGTGCCACCAACAGTTCCTGGCACAGAGAACATGCTTGAACACTTTTTCTGAGTGAAAAGACATATAACTTTTCTTGTCATCTAAGATCCCCAAGTCACTCCTAGCCTCTTCTCTCCTTCTCCTCTGCCACACGGAGTCCCCAGTCCCTTCAAAGTGTTCTAGCTCATCTCTTACGAGGATTCCTTCCTCTGCTCCACCCTCTTCGCTGTTGTAATTGAGGCCCACAGCAACCTAGTCCCCACTGGATTCGGACTGCCCTCTGCCTCTCTCTCCTGCCTCCACTGCACTCAGAGTCAGATCAGTCTTCCCAGAATGCCAGCCTACACCTGATGCTTATCAAAGACTTAATACTGCAAAAAGTGATTACTGGGAAATTCAAGTAGGTTCTTCATTCGTTTATTCATGCAACACATGCCCACCTATCCCGTAGATACAGTGGGAAACAAGCATTCGATAGCCCTTACTTTCATATGGCTTATAATCTAGTGGGAAAGAAACACGTTAAAACCAAAGCCAAGGATTTCCCTGGTGGTACAGTGCATAAGAATCCGCCTGCCAATGCAGAGGACATAGGTTTGATTCCTGGTCTGGGAAGATTCCACATGCCACGGAGCAACTAAGCCCACAACTACTGAGCCTGTGTGCCCCAACTGCTGAAGCCCACTTGACCTAGAGCCTGTGCTCTGCAACACAGAGAAGCCACTGCAGTGAGAAGCCCACACTGCAACCATAGAGTAGCCCCTGCTTATCACAACGAAAACCCAGCACAGCCAAAGATAAATACATTACAGCAAACAAACAAAAACAAAAGCCGAGTAAGTATCAATATATGACTATAAAGTGTGATGGGGTCCAGCTTATTCTTTCCTTAAACACCTGCAATGGCTCCCAGCACCTCTCCCCACCCTTCTGATCTCTCCAACAGCCATCTGCCTTTCCAACAGGCCAGAGTGCTCCAGCCTCCAGACTTTGGTTCTAGCTGACCCTGCTACCTGTAATGCCTTCTCCCGCGTGAGCACTTCTCTCCTGAAGGCACAGCTGAAGGCCCTGGCCCTGCAGCTTCGGCTCTCAAGGAGGCAGTCCGCTGCCCCTGACACGTGCCTGATCTTGTTACCTGCCCGGTGATTTTGCAGGGCCACCTGTATCTTGCTCCTCCGGAATCCGCCCCCTCCCCCCACAAAGCCCAGCACCACGTGATGCTCCTGACATGTGGGCACCTGACACTTATTAAGCCTTGTAAGTTCTTTCCACTCTCTCATTCAGCTTCATTGCCCTCTCAAATACCTCTCCGACGGGGGTACTATATTTTTCCATGATACAAATGGAAACAAACAAATAAGACTTAAAAAGAGGGAGGGGACCAGTCCAGAATCACATAGCCAGAAGGTGGCAGAGCTGGGACTCCCTTCTCCTCCCAGGTCCTTGAACACCAAATTCAGGGCTCATCTCCTGCTCTGATGATTCCCTCACTCTTATGTTCCTTTGTCAAGCTTCAGATGCTTACCTAGAATCTCAAACAGTTCCCTCTTTGGGCATTTAAGCACATACCCTTAAGCATAAGCTGAAGCTATGCCAAGCTTCATATTTCTGAAGCTATCAGAAATCTCCTGGGTCCCAGGAGAGCTGCTTCCTGCCTGCTGCTTGGCTGCCTAGCAAGTTCTCACAGGCCTTGCTACCCTTTCCCCAGGTGAGGAACTCTTGATCTGCTATCAGCAAACCAGTTAGCAATTTTGCTGGAGGCAGTCTTTCCCAGAGTCTCTGAAATAAAACCTGATCTTATAATTGGACATTCTGCCAAAGATGTCTACCTCCTCAGCCACAAAGCCTGCGACTATGCCACCTTAGTGGCAAAAGGGAATTTGCAAATGTGACTATGGATTTTTAGGTGAGGAGGTTATCCTGGGATTATCAGATAGAGCCCAGGTAAGAGACCTTTTGGGGTTTCCCAGTGGCTCAGTGGTAAAGAACCTGCCTGTAAGGCAGGAGCCACAGGAGACACGAGTGTGATCCCTGGGTCGGGAAGATCCCCTGGAGGAGGGCATGGCAACCCACTCCAGTATTCTTGCCTGGAGAATCCCAAGGACAGAGGAGCCTGGTGGGTTACAGTCCACAGGGTCGCAAAGAGTTGGACATGACTGAAGCAACTTAGCACAGCACAGCATGCATGCCAGAGACCTATGAGCAGGAGACAAGAGGGTCAGGGTCAGAGAAAAGGCGACTAGCTCACAGAAGGAGAGAGAGAGGGGATGGGGGCGGGGACAGGGAGAGATTGAGTGAGAAACTGAAAGATGTGACACTACTGGCTTTGAGGACAAAGGATGGGACCACGAGCCAAGGAATGCAGGGGCCTCTAGAAGCCAGAAAAGGCAAGGGAACAGGTCATCTTTCCTAGAGCTTCCAGGAGGAATGCAGCACTCCTGACCCTTGAGACTTGCAAGAGAATAAATCTGTGTAGTTTTAAGCCACCAAATGTGTGGTAGTTGCTTTCGGCAGCATTAGGAGACCAGTATGGGTGCCAAGGTTCAGGGAAAAACAAGTTACTTATCGATGGCTTCACAAGTACCAGGCACAGTTCTAAGTGCTTTCTGAGGATTAACTCTCTGGAATCCTGCAGTCTGGATGGTGTTATCATTATCCCTCTGAGGCACAGAGAAAGGAAACTGCCAGCTGTCTAGAGCCATGAGAATCGCAGGCAGGCAGCACCACCTCCGAGACTGGAGCTTGGAGCAGGGCCCACAGGCCCTGGAGGCGGAGGTCAAGGTCAGACCCTGCTGCTTCTGCCTGACAAGTGGGAACTAGCCCTCTATGTTGGGGGCCAGCACTTCCCTCCTGTATCCCATTCCCTTCCTGTTCCCTGCCAACCCGGGATGTGCCCAAGGGCTTGGCAAACACGCTCTCCAGAAGTCACTTGGGGGCACAGTGTGAGCTTAACTGTAGGCCTGGCTGGACAAAGTCCAGGGTGAAGAGCTGGTGACTCATGGCTCCCACCAAGCCTTTACATTCCACCCCAGGCACGAGTACAGGCCCTGGGGTCAGCCCCCATGACAGCCCAGTGCAGCAGGACCCCCTCCTCATGAGACTCCAACCTCGGAGTCCAATCTTGAAAGAATCCCCCCAAATGCAGCAAGTAGTCACTCCCAAGCAGCCCCACTCTGGGCTGTATTCATTCTGATGTTTTGGCTGGTGAGGGGATGGAGGCAATGGAAAAGGATGTGAAATTAACCATTTTACCAACAGCTAACCTGTTCTCAGTTAACACCCCAATCCTCTTCCATCTTCACTTTCCTCAGACCCCACCTGTTCCTGGTTTGGAATTGCCTGGAAATTCACAATTCCTTTTTCAGTCCTCCTGGGGCTACTCTCATCCCATAAAACACTAGGCCCCAGGATTTCCCTGGTGGTCCAGTGGTTAAGACTGTGCTCCCATTGCAGGGTGCCTGGGTTCAATCCCTGGTCAGGGAACTAACATTCCGCCTGCCGCACGGTGTGGCCACAAAACAAAAAAGCCACCAGGGCTCAGCATCCATTCACTCATACCTCACTGTGTGCCCAGCACTAGGAAAAAAGGGGAGAGGACAGTCTTGACCCCCAAAGACCCCCCCCCAGAGGCGCCTACATGCCCAGAATCACCGGGGGGAGTTCTCGGGAGTTCAGGGCCCCCACAGCCTGTGCCAGGCTGCCTGCCAGTCCTGCACACAGGGAAGCTGCCTTCTGGGCGACACTGTCCCCACTTCCTCCCCAAGCAGAGCTTATGAAACTCAGCAGCCATGGTGGGCTCGATCACGGCCAGCATTTTACACAATCTGCTGGGCTGGAAGGCTGTCACAGCCTGAGGCCCCAAATCCAAGAGGTCAAGTCACTCTGAAGGGGACAGTAGCTTCAACTTAGGCTCAGCTGGCTCTGGCCTGGTCTTCTACAGTCTGGGCTAAATAAAGCCTCCAAGGCTTTGGCTCCAGGCCAAATAAAGACACTGTCTCTAGGAGCCTTAATCTCCAAAACAGCAATGTGGGCTGAACAGGCAGGACCACCTTAGGCCAAGTGGCTCTGCAAACAGCAGAACTCAGCCCACTGGCCACACCAGTATGCAAGGGGCAAGGAGGTGGCGGTGGGGCTGTCTGGCCAGAGTCGATGGCACTGAGTCTAGGCGCTGGGTCCACGCAGAGCATCAGCCTCAGAATAGCTGGCCCCTCCCTGAGTTGAGTCGATGCAGGGAACTCAGCCATTCTCTCCTCTTCCCAGCCCTAGGCACCGGGAAGTTCTCTTTCAGTTAGTTCCTCAGAAGAATGGAAGGCAGAGGACAGGGGCCACTGCTGGGGGACTCTTCTGAAAGGCGGAGCCCCATATTCCGGGCTCCCTGCTGTCTGAAGCCACAGGCAGGCCCCACGGGATCCAGCAATACTTCACATCCCACATCTCTGCAGTTGTGTCATACTCACATACCACCAGCATGCTTGCTTAATACTGTTCTTTACAACTGGCTTCTAAAAGCACAGCCTTGGGCTTCCCTGGTGACTCAGAGATAAAGAATCAACCTGCCAATGCAGGAGATACGGGTTCAATCCCTGGTCCAGGAAGATCCCACATGCTGCAGAGCACCTAAGCCCATTACACCACAGCCACTGGGCCTGCCTCTAGAGCCTGGGAACCACAAGCGCTGGAGCCCATGTGCTCTAGAGCTTGGCTCCCCAACAAGAGAAGCCACCACATAAGGAGCCCACAGACCACAACTGGAGAGTAGCCGCTGCTCGCCGCAACTAGAGAAAAGCTTGTGCAGTAACAAAGACCCACACAGCCCAAAAGAAATAAAATAAGTGAAATTAAAACAAAAACAAAAACACAGCCTTATCCCAAGCATTATATTTGAACGCACAGGAAAGATGTACAAGTCAAACCCGCACCAGCTGCGGTGGAAGCTCGGCGTCTTAACCACTGGACCACCAATCAAGTTCTTATTTTTTTCCTAAGATACATTAAAATGTATGCTTAACTGTTAAAATGCAAAATCTATATGTAGGTGCTACCTAAAATCATCTCTCAAATCATCTCATCTGTGGTTCACACTTCAGGGAAAAAAACCTGAGTAGGAAACACAGGCACGGCCATGGCTACACATGGTCGGGGGGAGCAGAGATTTGGACAAGTGAAACAGAAACACAGGCAGTTGAAAATCCATTAAAAATCGGCACAGAATTCACCTGAGGAGTTAATCTGCATTACAAAAGGATTAAAAAATTCCTGACAATCGAGTTCCTTTAAATAGCAGCTTTTACATAGCAAGGCCTCTATCAGCCCAAGGTACCTTTAAATAGAATCGTATGTAAGATTTGGAGGAGGTTCATAACACCTTACGGAGGGGGGCGATGCTGCTCTCGGTATTCATGCATTATTCTTAGTTTATAGACTATTAACTCCCCAAAGGGAGGTGTGAGTTGAAACACATTCCAAGCTCCAGCCCCAAGCTCCATGGAGAAAACCACGGCCATCTTCATACCTGTCCCCTGGGCAGGATGAAGCATCTCAGAAACTACACTGAAAACAGGATTGATTTGACCTGTATAATAGGACTGGTGTTTGGACACTGTTGAAGGTAAGTACTCCTGAAGTAAAGTAATAGCAGCAAAGAGAGAACGGCCCTGGACTCCTACCAGGTGTCAAGAAGAGTCTACCAAGCAGGAGTGTGCCAAGCCCGGGACAGAAGCACACCGTCCAGAAAGGAGCCTTGACCTCACAGGTGTACATGCCCACCCCCACACCCACACCCACCCCTGACTCAATGAGAAGCGTTCTCTCCTAATCTGAATTTAGTACCCTTTTATCAGAACCCTTCTCCTGGCTCTGCCTATTTTCTCTTTATAGTCCTATTATCTGGGCACTTGCCCCTTGCTCTGAACTCTTTATGAGAGAGGATCAAGTCTTTCTCATCTCCTCTCCTCCCCAGTGCCAGGCATCCTGCTTTGACTAGAACAGAACCTGAGTGTTTGTTGAATGAATCAGCGAGCTTTCTGCCTGCTTTTCCCTCTATAGATGGCCAAGCCTGGTGGTGGTGAAGGGCTTCCTAGATGTGTTCAGGTTGAGACAGGGGGCCTGGAATTCTCCAACACTCAGGAAAGGGCCCTTCTCCCTGGAGTCAGGTAGGTACAGGAACACTGCGGCGGCAAGGCAGAGGGGAGGACTCAGCCAGGCACTCACAGGGCTCCGGGAGGAACAGCATTTTTAGGTGTGATGTGTACCTAAGCCCCCATGGCATCCACATGCTTCCTTCTTACAAGGCCAGGGACATCGAGCCTCACTCAACCCACCAATCCACTGGACACCAGCCACACAGCAGGCTCTGTGCAGTGCCCACCATGAATACAAGAGGGCTCTGCCCTCGAGGAGAACAGAATCAAGGAGGCGGAGTCTAGAGTTCCAAACAGAATGAAATATGGGCTAGGCTGGAATAAACCAGGGAGGAGACCCATAAGGCGGCACAGGAGTGGGGTCCCATCTGTACTGGGGAGGGCGTCTCAGGGAAGGACCATTAGGAACCCACGTAGGTCCCATCCCACACACCACTAAACTCCCAGCAGGTGCTCTTGGTTCATAACCAGACTTTTCTCCATCCTGTTCCTGGGATGGCTGGTCAGACCCCAAGGGCAAGGCCTCAGGGGCCCAATGCGAGACATGACTTACTCCAGTGTGCCAGGCTAGCACCAGATGAGCAGCCCAGGGGTGGGGCATCAGCCACTGCCAGCCTCCCATTATAGCTTCTCTCTGCCCCACACCCAGGCCTACAGCTACTGCTCCGCCCCTTCCACACATCAGCCATCTACCGTGGGCCTGCAGTCTATTTTTACCTCCATTAGCTCCTCCTCGGAACCAGACTGTAGCCCGGATGGGGCAGGGCTCTGATGCCCATCTTACAGGAGGGACAAAGGGGCCCAGGGAGGCTCAGTGACAGTTGCCTCCTGCCCACAGCAAGGCTCTGTGCACCAAGCCCTCTGGGGTGAAGTGCTGCCAGGGCAGACGGGCCGGGGCCCACAGACAGGCGCTCTGTGTTAGGTAGCCTGGCTTGCAGCCTGCAAACTCCCTGCCAAACGTTCTCACTGGCCCTCCCTTCAAGCCGCAGAATAGGGAGGAGGTGAGCAAAACACTGAGGTCAGAGATCTTAGAAGCGGGCCTAGGTGAAGGAAAGGAAGAATATAGTGTGGTGTGCAGCACTGGTGTGCTTTCAAGGGGAAGCCCAGCCCCTGGGGCTCAGGTGAAGAGAAGGGAGGGGGTCTGAGGCAGTCCCGCCCCTCCCACTCTACCTTCAAGGCAACTTCTCCAACGACACAAGGGCACCACTGCAGAGAATGCCCATAGCCCAGCGTCGGTGGGCTGTTATGCTTCCTGCCAGTGCCCACCTTGGGTAAAGTGCCTTATCCACCCAGCTCTGGCCTCCAAGTGGGCTGTTTCCTCCCCTTTTCGGCTCATCCAACTCTTTTCCTTCAAGGAAGCCCAGTGACCCCTGGTTCTGGATCCCTCCAAACACCCGGAGCCCTGGCCCAGATGCTCCAAGTCTCCTAGCTGGGAAGAGCAAGGGTCCCCTTGGCCTGAACTTCCCACTGCACTTATCCCCCTGCTGCCATGGAAACAAGGAATTATAGCTTTCTGGTTTCAGGTCAGTCGGCTCGTGGGGAGGGGGGGTGGGGGGCGGGAAAGCAGGCTCACACCCCTGGCGTGCCCCCCAGGTGACTCATGTCACTGCCAGAGAAAAAGCCACCGCCACCCCCCGCCCCCGAGCTGGTCTGGGGAAAGCCAGCAGCCACTCCCCTCCGAGGACAACTGGTCCAAGGGGAGGAGGCCGGCACTGCACCTCTCCCCCGGGAAAAACTGCCCAGAGCACAGCCCCTCGCATCCCCTGACGGGCGGGCGGCCGGGCGCCGGACCCCTCTCCGGTTGGGGTGCTCCAGCTCAGCCACGAGGCTGGTGCGCAAACCAGCCATTTCTGCAGTCAGAGCTGCGAGCCCTGCCCCCTCCCCCGACAAGCATCCAGGGCGTGTCACGTTCCCACCTTCACAGTCACCAAGAAGGGGGACCCTGAGCTGGGGCTGGTCGGGGTTCCCAGCTCGCACTCCTCCAGCAGAAACACATCTTCATCCTCCAGGACCTTGTCCAAAAAGCCTATCGCCTCCTCTTCCTCTTCCATGGCAGCCGGAGCCGCGGAGGGCAAACAGGAAGCGGGGTCCCGGCGGCAGCAACGGCAGCAGCCGTGGCCGCCGGCGCCCGGGAGGGAGCGGGGCGGGCCGGCGGGGACGGGAAGAGCGCGCGGGGCAGGCCTACACCAGCACGCGGGCCTCCCCGGAGTCCGTCCTGGCGCCCGGCCACCGGCTGCCGATGAAAGGGTCCATTATGAACCTTCTCGGGCCGCCGGCTCCCGGCCCTCCCGGAGAAAGGGGAAGCGGGGCGGCCCCGCGGGTCCTGGCCGCCTCTTGCGGGGAGCTCCAGCCGCCGCCGCCGCCGCCGCCGCGATCCTGGGGCCCGCGCGCCCCTGCCCGCCGTGCGCGCCGGCTCTCCGGGCAGGCGGGGCCCCGCTCCCCGCGCCGCTCCCAGCCCGGCCCGGGCGCCCCGCCGCCGCCGCCAGCCGCTCGGATCCCGCCCTCCTGGACGCCGAGGCTCGCGTTCGCTCTCAAGGCAGGAAATGCACGACTCGACGGGCGAGGTGGAGCCGTTCCCCTCTCTGCGGTCGCCGGGCCAGCCGGCCGGCGGGAGGCTCCGGGAGCGCGGAGGAGGGGCGACGAGGCCGCAGCCGGGCCGGGCGCGGAGGGGAGGTCCGCTTCCCAGAGACAGGCTTTTATTTACAGCCCCTCACCGGCCCCGCGGGCTGGGCGGGCCGGCGGGCGGGGGCGGAGCGGAGGAGCAGCTGCCCGCAGAGCCTCGCGGGCCCCCGGGCCAACCTCGGTGTCACCTTGGGATGCCGACCAGCCCCTAGTCACTTCCGCCCCAGGCTCTGACACCTTTAGGCCTGGTGAGAAACCATAGTTTCCATCGCCACCGTGGTTGGGGCTTTGTGCAAAGGAGGCCTGACCTGCTTTCCCGAGGCAGAAGCACAAGTGCCAGCCAGGGGTTGCAGCGGGGACCGCTTGGGGCCGCCAGAGGTACCACACCTCTTTCTTACAGATGCTGCTGAGATTAGCAGCACCACACCTCTTTGGGGCTCTTCTCCTTCAGGAAGGGCCTCTGGGCCCAGTAGAACCAGCCCCGCAGAGAAGGGTACACTGAAGCCAGGATCACGAGCATCGCCAGCCCTGCCCATCCCAGCCTGATTCCCCTGGCTTCCCATGCTTCCAGAAGCTAAATGCATCCGCACATCCCCGGGTCCCCCTGGCCCCATCCAGAGATGTATCAATACATCCACCTACTCTTGCCGGGAAGGAGTTTCAGGGCGGCAGCTGGGAAAAGCTTTCACAACACAACATCTAGGACAAAGGTTGCAAACTCCAGGCCCCAGGAGGGTGTGGGTAAGATCGGTTAGTGAATGAGCCAGGTAGGGACCAGGTGAATTCAAGAAAATGTCACTCAGCTCCAGCTGCTGGCTGCCAGGGGCAGTGCAGGCTCACGGTTGCCCCCACCCCCTCCACCCCGGATCTTGGATTGTTCCAGAGAAGCCGGAATCTGGATTCTTAAGTGAGAGCTCTCAATTTAAAAATGATGGCAGAGGGACTTCCCTGGCAGTCCAGTGGTTAAGACTTCCCCTTCCAATGCAGACGGTGCGGGTTCCCTGGCCTGGGAGCTAAGATCCCACATGCCAAAAAACCAAAATATGAAACAGAAGCAATGTTGTAACAAACTCAACAAAGACTTTAAAAATGGTCCACATCAAAACAATAAAAATAAAAAATAAACCATGGCAGAAGAAACAAGGTACAGTCTAAATGAAACATCTGTGCACTGAATCAGGCTTACAGACAAGACTGCTGCCTTCTTACAACTGGTTGTTTCTCTGAGAGAAGTTTGGGAGTGTGTGTGTGTGTGTGTGTGCGCGCGTGGGTGAGGGTGGGGCGGTGGGGAGAGGGTGTTGGAGGATGGTCCTGAATATTACCTCTGTCCCATTTCCTCCTGGTATCTTGGAATCAAATTCAGCTTCACACACGATCAGTCTACCACTTTCTAAACCTGTATAGTAAGTGCCACCAACCAGGCAGGTCAAGTGAACACTCTGGATTCTGCGTAATGAGCCCTGAAGCTCCAACTCCTTTCAAGCACCCCCCACCTGCCCCCATCCTGCCAATCTCCCACCAGCCCCCAAACTATGTCTCTAGTCAGGGATTTGTGCTTCTAGCTCACAAGTGACTTTCAGTACACAGTTGCCAGGACCAGCCAGTGTGGTTCTTAATGACGCAGTGTCTAAGTTGTCCCTAATGCCTTGTGTGTCTACCAGGACCTCCTTATGCGATGGTGCATCCCCGTCTGGTGGCAGGTGTATGGCCAAAGAGGGAAGAGTCCAGCTCTTTGGGACTCATTTGGAAATGCATTCCACAGTGGGGTCAACCATGGGCCACCCTGGGCCCACCTGGGGTCATCACCTCTCCTTCCAGCTGAGTATCTCAGCTGAGAATAGGGTCCTTGGTTGAGCCTCCAGGCTGGGTGGAGAGGTTGAGGAAGAGGGAGGAGGGAAAAGGAGAGAGGTGGACGTGGTTTCTCATCCCAACTTCCCCCAAAATCTTTGAAAGTTATGATCTCTAGGTGGGGCTCCTGCCATTCTATTACAGCCGAAAACCTGTCTTCTCCAGTAAAAGATTTCTCCCTATCACTGTAGCTGAAATACAGACCAAGGGATTTGGCGTAAGTTCTCTGGGGCCTCAGGGCTGACGGGGTTCCACACGGGCACACCCCACCCTACACCCGCCCTCTCCATCAGTCCCTATCCCTGCCCTGGCTGGGTTATATATAGCCAGGGCACATCAGAAGGGCCACAATTCCTCATCTGGTGTGGGCGGGTGAGGCTGTTCTCAGGGCTTGGGAACAACCAGGGCTGGCATTCCCCAGGGCAGAAGTGTGCCAGCCCAGGGCTCTGTGCCAGTCTCCCACCCTGCAGGCTCCAAGTGCATGGCATATGGGGCTGCCCTCACTGGTCGGACAAGCAGGTGGCATGGGAGAAGGGCCTAACAGCCCAGGGGCCCCCCGTCTGCCTTCCCCCACCCAAAGGAACATGAGGGGCCCTGAGGGGGTCTCCTAGAAGTATCCCCCTCTGTTTCCCCAGGCTCCTCCCCAGCAGGGCAGGATCGACACCCACTTCTTCTGAACCCTGAAACCTCAGAAGCTGCTCCCTGAATATCCAAATATCTCCACTCCACCAGTCCTGGGGTTGGCTGGAAATTCCAGTGAGTAACTCGAGTGCCCTTCCATCTCCCCTGGGCACACAGACTCCACTCAAAGGCCCTCAGTCCTGCCCCTGGTGGGAATGACTCACAAGTCCCAGGGGGTATCCCCTCCCTTTCCCTGGCCCGTGCCCTGAGCCAGCCCTGGACTGGGCTTCCTCCCTGTGTCCTCTGCAGCTCTGCCTGCTCCGCCTAGCTCCTGATCCTCCTCTCCAGAGAAGCCGCCTGCTCCAAAGGCCTCACAGCTGCTGTATTCCCAAGTCACAGGCCCCCTTCTCTACTCCTTGGCCTCTGCGGTCTAGATGCTCTTAAACCCCTCAGCTCCCATGGCCGTGTCGATGCTGCCTCTGACCACTCTGGTTTAGGCTGGCCCTTCTCTCTCCTGCTCCCTAGAAGATGGGAGTCACCCAGTTGGACCCAGGCCTCTGCACTTTGCTCTCTACCCTTGCGGAACTCATCCCCTGTCGCTGCTAGCCTGTCCCCATCTGCAGCCCCAGCGCCCTGCTCTGCTCCCAGCGTGATATCTGAGCTGTCAGCTGGTTCTTCTCACTTGGAAGCCCCACTGGCAGCCCCTCAAACGCCACCTCTCCAGACCCAACGAGCCTTCTCCCTCTCCCACCCAGCTTCCCCTTCTGGCTCCTCCACTTCTGTTGGTGGGGTCACCATCTTGTGACTGTTCCTTCCCTCAGGCCCCACATCCTTTTTACCAAGTCACTTAGTGCTTCCTTCTTTTCCTTTTCCAAAGCCACCACCCCAAGCAGGGTTTGCAGCATCTCACACTACACAGCTGCAATAATATTCCTCTTTGACTCCTGATCTTGTCTGTCCATCTGACGGTTCATTCATACCCAGAGAAGGCCTGGCATTACAAATACACAAACCTGGGGGACACAGCCCTTGCTATTAGAATGCTCTCAACTCAAACTTCCCTGGTGGTCCAGTGGTTAAGACTCCAAGCTCCCACTGCAAGGGCCATGGGTTCAATCCCTGGTTGGGGAGGATCCCACGCATGCCTCATGGCAAAAAAAATAAAAACGAGGAATGCTCTCAACTCAACTCAGAGAGGGTGACGGGCCTATAAACAGATGAGGCAGTATTCTCACTGGTCAACACAGCGGGAACAGAGGACAAAGGCACTAATCCTGCCTGAGAGGAAAAGCTTCACAGGAGAGTGGTTTCTGAGCAGCATCTTGAAAAGGGGAAGGGTTTCCAGGCAAAGGGAGGAAAATGTTTTGCAAGGAACCCCAGGAAACACAGCAGGAGGACAGAAGAGAAAACGGGCAGGTGATGAACTTGGAGGGGTAGCGGGAACCACTCCGTGGAAGGCGAGGGGCGTGGGCTCCCCCATGGGCAAGGGGCACAGACTGAGATTTCGGACACCTGCCAAGCCTACACTTTTCCAAGCCACCAACAGTTTACTCTCCCCAAACCCAGCAGCCTTCTTTCACACTCTTCTCCATCCCCTCATTCCCTTACCCCCTCCATCAACAAGTATCTATTCATTGCCCGCAGTGCCTGCCAGGCCCTGGGGTAGCGCTCAGAACGTAGCCACCGGCAAGAGCATTTGTCTACCTCCGTGGAGCTGACGGTCTCAGGGACAGACTGGCCACTGCTCGCCAAGGTAGGGCCAGGGGAAGGGTACAATCTCAGAACTATCGGGCTGAGGTACAACCCTTTCAGAAAGAATAACTCGGAAATATCTATTGTGATTTAAAATGGTCACACCCTCTGACTCAGCACCTCCACTTTAAGGGATTTTTCTGCAAAAACATTTCTACAAGGGCTCAAAGATCTCTGCACAAAGATGTTCACTGCAATGATGGTTAAACCAGTGAAAGACTGGAAACAGTCCAAATGTCCATTTGAAGGGGACTGGCCAAGTGAATTATGGTACATCCGTTAAAAGAAGCACTACATACAGTTGTGAAGGAGAATGAGGTAAGTCTTTAATTACTGATATGCAAGATGCCCAAGACTTATCAAGTAAAATAACCAGAGCAAATTGCATAAAGTATCAATAGTATGATCCAACTTTAAAAAATATATATATGCTCACACACATATACACATTTTAGAGAAAGAAATGGCAACCTACTCCAGTATTTTTGCCTGGAAAATCCCATGGACAGAGGAGCCTGGCAGACTACAGTCCTTGGGGTCGCAGAGTTGGACACGACTTAGCGACTGAACAACAATATATACATATACACATATATATAGAATGTGCTTATATATGTATAATGCATATATAATGTATTTATATATTAATATATAATGTATAAGTAAATATATATATTGTATAATGTATTTATAAACATACATAGAAATGTATCTTATGTATATAATATCTCACTTGGAAAAATAAGGAAAAATATACAACCATCTCTTAACAGATATTCTCTCTGTAAAAGGAGACTTAAGGAGACTTTCACTTTCCATATTATACATTTCTATAAAATTAGAATTTTCCGTGATATAACCAAAAAATAAAGAAGTTAAAAAAAGAAGTGTGTTAAGTGCTACAATTGGGAAAGTAGACTGAGCTCTGGGGGCATAAGACACGCACATCTGATGCGGCAAAGGGGAGTCACAGGAAGTTCTCCAGAGAAGGTGGCCTTAAAACTCCTACCTGGGACTTCCCTGGTGGTTCAGTGGTTAGGACTCCACACTTCGACTGCAGCGGGGGCGAGAGGATCCCCGGCTGGGGAACTAAGATCCAGCATGCCACAAGGCACAGCCAAAAGATTAAAACAACAACAAAACTCCTCCCTGAAAATCAACAGTGACCAGCCATGCCAGTGGTGACACGCGGACAGGCAGGATAGCATGAGGAACAGTGAAACGAGTTCAGTCTGGGCGGCAAGGCTTCATTCACTCAACCAGTACTTACTGGGCATCTCTGACGTGCCAGGCACAGTTCTAGGTACTAGAGTTTGCAACGAGCAAACATTTCAGTGCAAAACTGACAGAGCTCCATGGCGGAGCTCATGTTCTAGCTGGAGGGCTGGTGATGAGGTTGCAGAGGCGGGCAGCAGTCAAGTGGCCAGGTTAGGCGTGGCCTTGACAGCATTGCTAAGGGCAGGCATGGAAAAATCTGACTGGGAGTGACCGGACAGTGTCCCTCCCGCTGACATCAGATTACTCTTTCTAACACATTGCTCACTCTGTGTCCAGCAGGAAGCCACCAAGTCAGCCCAAACAAGGACAGTGGGGCCCTTGCTGATGACTCAACTGATCACACTGTTGACAACAACCACCTCTGCTGTTTGCTGTCCCCTGAAAGGGCCAGGCGCAGTCTCGCCTCCAGGCCTGATCCTGGCTTGGAGCCCCAGCTCCCTCTTCTCTGCTTATCCCTGGGCCCTCCTACTTCCTTAGCAGGAACTCAAGCCCCACCCCTATGTTTTCCAGAGCTCGTCAGACCCTGGGCCAATGAGAACTGACCCCGGGGCCGAGTAGACCCAGGGCCAGCATCCACCGCAGATACAATCAGGTTCATCATCTTGATAATCAGCCTCCTCCCTCTGACTTCCCTTTTTCTGCTACAGCAGAAGTCACTACAAACATCCCAGAGAGTTCAATCACATGAAGCAAATGTTGGATATAAGCCAGTACACGACACTGTTTATACAGTAAAACAAACAAACAAAAAAAAACTCTCCTGGATTTTAGACTGGAATCCTTGTTCTGCCTCTTACCAGCTGTGTGACCATGGGCAAGTCATTCAAACTCTCTAGGCCTCGGTTTCCTCATCTGTAAAATGGGGATAAGTCTAACACCAACTCTAGGTTTGCTGAGGGTTTCCCAGGTGGCACTAGTGGTAAAGAACCCACCTGCCAATGCAGGAGACATAAGAGATGCAGTTTCGATCCCTGGGTCAGGAAGGTCCCCTGGAGGAGGGCATGGCAACCCACTCCAGTATTCCTGCCTGGAAAATCCCATGGACAGAGGAACCTGGTGGGCGACAGTCCATGGGGTCACACAGAGTCAGACACGACCGAGCGACTTGCATATTGCATAGCATATATGCCAGGTCTGCTGGGAGGACTTGTACACGTGGGGCAGTGTCTGGCATGTGTCGAGTCCTTGGCAGGCACCAGCTATTCTCCTCTCCTTTGGCAGGGGTGCTGGGGTGTGGAGAGTGCAGGAAAGGGGAGCCCTAGCCCAATCCCAGCCTCACCTCCCACCTCATCCAGTGAACCCAGTGCTCCGGCCCCACCAGACCATTCCCCTCTTCTCACACCTCCAGACGTCTTCCTACATTCCAGAACTTAAACAGCCCCCTTTATCTAGAATGTCCTTCCTGACCAGTGCCCAGGCAGAACACTACCTAGTTTCTGAGGCTGCCTCCCTCCATGCTGCCTTCCTTGATTCCCCCACCTGAGGCCACATGGCTTCTTCCTTGAGATGCTGTATTAATACATCTCTCAAACCTTGAAATTAAGGGATTGTGTGCATGTGTGTGCATATGTGTGTGTGAAAGGGGGCGGGGGGTGAGGGGCAATTCCTGTTTATGCCACAGCACCCAGAACAAGAGCTTATAAAAGGTGTGCCCTGGTGGTATAGTGGTTAGGGCTCTGGGCTTTCACTGCCATGGCTTGGGTTCAAAACCTGGTCAGGGAACTGAGATCCTGAAAGCTGCAAGGTACAGCCAAAAAAAAAAAAAAAAGGGGGGGGAGTAGGTGCTCAGAAAAACACATAGTTAATAGATTTGACCTCAGGAGGTTTACAGGGCAAGACAAAGGGTCTCCCAAGAAGATAAATCAAGAGGTTCAGGTTGGGTGCATGGTACCTGAGGAAATTGCGCATCCACCGTGACACCCTCCAGAGGGGTCTCTGCCTCCCAGGCATGCCGGGGGAGGGGGACGCTGAGCCACCTCTGCTAGGACTAGAGTGGGGGTGGCAGGGCCCAAGGACAGCCAGAGCTGGGGACCCACGGAGAACTGGGTTCACATCCCAGGAGAGGGTCAAAGACAACGATCACCTGAGGAGCTGTCCTCCTGGGGATGCAGACTGTGTTTTCACAGTTGCTGTGTCTCTTGGTCCTCCCAGCAGCCCTTCCAGATAGGAGGGATTTATCCTTATTTACAGCTGTGGGACTGGGACTCTACTGGTTGTTTCAAGTTACAGAGCCAGGAAGACGTCAATCGAGTGCACCAAGGCTTGTCCTGGACAGTTGGCAGAGAAGCACGGAGATGAGCAGCCACCACTCATCAGCTCTGGGGCCTCGGGTGGGTTGTGTCACCTCTCTGTACCTCAGTTTTCACATCTGGAAAATGGGGCAGTCACAGTGCCTACCTCCCAGTGTGTGGTGAGGACTAAATGAGTCAGTGTCTATAAAGTGCTACAATAGGGCCCAGCCTTCTGTAACTGCTGTGCAAGTGTTTCTCTTCTTTCTGTCACACAGGCAGGAGGGTGGGGGTTGGGGGGGAAATCTGTGTGGCCTTCCAGATAGAAGTGACCAGCTCATAACCCTGTGGGAGGAAAGTCCACAAGAGCAGTGGTCCCCAACCGTTTTGGTACAGAGGGACCAGTTTCATGGAAGATAATTTTTCCATGGACTCAGGTAGGGGGAGATGGTTTGGGGATGAATCAGATACTTTACGTTTATTATGCCCTTTATTCCAATTATTATTACATTAGCTCCACCACAGGTCATCAGGTTATTAGATCCTGGAAGTTGGGGACCCCTACATGAGCTCATCATCAGAGCATCATGGTGGAAAGAAGGCGCTAGCGCCCACTAGTGGAGGAACCAGGTGCGTGCGTGCATGATGTGCTGGGTCACTCAGCTGTCTGAGTCTTTGTGACTCCATGGACTATACAGCCCGCCAGGCTCCTCCATCCATGGGATTTTCCAGGCAAGAATCCTGGAGTGGGTTGCCATTTCCTTCTCCAGGGAACCTTCCCGACCCAGGGATCGAACCCACATCTCTGGTGGATTCTTTACCGCTAGTGCCACCTGGGAAACCAGAAGAACCAGGTGAAGATGATGGAAAAGAGAGTCCGTGGGTAAGATCCAGCCTGCCGCAAGGACATTCCCTGCCCTTCTTTGCCCTGGTAGAGCCCAGAGGCCATCCAGCCTCTGCCCCTTGGCGGCTCAACTATGTGGCCAAACGTCTCAAAGTGAAGGCATTCTCGAGCCAATTTCACATCTGTTGGTGTGAATTATGCAGGTCAGTTGGCCTCCCTGCCCCACCCCCAAAGACTCCAGAGCTTCAAGGGCAGAGGATGGGTCTGGCTGGGCTCATTCTCCTATCCACTGTCCTGGGATCTGCAGGAGATGAACCGACCTTCACCGAATACAGGCTGCTTTGGAAGTAGCCTTTCTAGCAAGTGTGAAGCATGTTAATGAACCACAATCTCAGCACACTAGCAGGGAGAGGGAGCCCCCAGACAGGCCGTGAGTGCTACAGGGATGCTCCAGGTTGGCCAGATGTGGCAAATCAGGGAAGCCCAAATCCCATCCAGATGTGAAGAGGGGCGGGGGGCGGGGGGGGGGGGGTTGGGCGGGCGGCGATGAGCCAGAGAGGCCAGGGAAGGCCAGCTGTGGAGGGGCTGAGGGCCACAACCAAGACACTGTGTCTCCCCACTTCCTATTTACATCCTCCTTGACTCGGATAAGCCAAGCAACTGCCTGAGCCGTAGATGCCTCATCTATAAAATGGGGGCTCCTCCAGCAGTTGGAGGGCTGGGTGGCAATGAAGCCGGGCACCCGGCACAGCACCTGGTAAGTAGCAGGGCCAGGCAGGCTCCTTCTCTTTGCAGCGGGACCAAAGATCCAGAAAGGAGCCATGACAACAAGGCTGCTGAGGCAGGAGGTTGGTAACTTGAGGAGTGATGCCTGGTTTTATCTGCAGCTGGAAACCCCTGAGAGATGTAAAGATCAGGGGCAGCCCCAAAGCCTCCCAACCCAGGCCTCAAACACCATCCAAAAGGAGCATCCTGGGAAGCCAGCTGAGAGGCTTCTGGCTCTCCACGTGGCTTCTCCTTTCACCTAGAAGGAAGTTCCTTGTCCTGCAACCTCAAATCCTAAACCACAAGCCTCCGAACAGACCAGGAAGGGAAGAAGGGGCAGCGATTCATCCCAGCTTCATTCCCTGAGACTGCATCCACCTAAATTCCCTGCTCCCCGGCCATCCTGGTACTGGTTGGTTCAATTCTACAACACGGGGTGAACACCCCTAGGTGGCCAGGAGGCGCTGATAGGGTCCACAGAGATGATTGGGGATCAGAGCTCTTGATGTCAACAGGGCAGACGTGCCCCTCAAGTAACTGTGCACACTCCCCAAACACCAGAGGGCTCAGCTATGGGCTGGGAAATCTTCAAGGGGAGGTGTTGTCTGACTGGACTTGGCAGCACCACACAGACTCCAGCGTCAGAAAAACCCACATTTAGGGACTTCCTGGTGGTCCTGTGGTTAAGACTGAGCTTCCAGTGCTGGGGGCGCAGGTTCGATCCCTGGTCAGGGAACTAAGATCCCGCATGCCAGCATGGGCCAAAAATAAGAAAAAGAGAAAGACCCAAGTTTAAATACATCTTTGGCTCCTCTGGCTGGTCTTGGGCAGATATGTCACCTCTCTGATCTTCCATTTCCTCAGCAGTAAAAATGATGATCATTGCATCTACCACCGAGGGCTGTTGTGTTAGTTGCTCAGTCGTGTCCAGCTCTTGGTGACCCCCATGGACTGTACCCCTCCAGGCTCCTCTGTCCATGGAATTCTCCAGGCAAGAAGAGTGGAGTGGGTTGCCATTCCCTTCTCCAAGGGCTCATCCTGACCCGGGGATCTGAACCTGGATCTCTCACATTGCAGGCAGATTATTTACCATCTGGACCACCAGGGAAGCCCACATAGGGCTGTGGTGAGCCTTACGCGAGACAACCCATGTAAAAGGCCCAGGGTAAGTAGTTGTGGGGAAGAAAGGGTACTGGGGGAGGGGGAGGGATGAGAAGGACGACAATGTGATCATCTCAAATAGCCCCTACCCATCTTTAAACTGTCCTGCCCTGTGGACAGTGAAGCCCTCAATTCAGCAGCTAGTGCAGTCCTAACACGTACAGACCTTACAAAGCGCTCCACCTGGCACCATCTTATGGGAGCTTCCTGACAGCTGTGTGAGGTCAAGAGAAAGGAAATTCTCAGTATCTTCACCTTATAGATGAGCCAACTGGAGCTCAGAGAGGTTGAGTGACAACCCTTAGGTCACACAGCTAGAAAGTGGTGGCACTGAAAGAACACCCAGATATTCTCTCTGCCTTGTGACCCCTTTGCAGTGTGCCTCCCGAGAAGGGAGTCCGAGGAGTCCATGGTTTGCAGGGCGCATGCTTTTCTGTAAGACCAGGGTCCTGGCGGAGAAACACTTAACACGCTTGTCACTGAGAGCGAGCCCCGCCCCTCCCTCCCAGGGTGAAAGCAGGCCCTCTGCTGAAGCCACCAGAGGGCGCTCTGCTCAGCCCGGGTTCGGGGAAAGGAATGCTCTGCAGGGCGTTGGGCTTCACTTTTGACACCTCACTGGGCTGCACACTGGGGCACATCTAAGGCACGAAGCACAGTGAGGCTGCAGCGGTGAGCTGGGGAGCGAGGAGCATGTGTCCCGCAGACACCAGAGACCCAGCTTCATCTGGGCTCCTGCACCTGCGAGTACAGAGCCAACCCCAGAAAGGAGACTGCAAAAGCAGAGTCAGTCGTTGTCCCACAAACATTCATTAGACTGGGTCCTTACCCCTCTTAAGGCTGGTGAGGAGAGTCTTGTGGGCCGCCATCACCAAGAACTGAGTACCCACAGCGCACCAGGCCCAGCTCTACAGGCCTCACTGGGGCTACCTCAGTCTGTCCTCTCAACAACCCTTCAGGTATTTAGTCCTATTTAGACATGAGGATGTGGAGAAGGCAATGGCACCCCACTCCAGTACTCTTGCCTGGAAAATCCCATAGACAGAGGAGCCTGGTGGGCCGCAGTCCATGGGATTACTAAGAGTCGGACACGACTGAGCGACTTCACTTTCACTTTTCACCTCCACGCATTGGAGAAGGAAATGGCAACCCACTCCAGTGTTCTTGCCTGGAGAATCACAGAGATGGGGTAGCCTGGTGGGCTGCCATCTATGGGGTTGCACAGAGTAGGATACGACTGAAGCAACTTAGCAGCAGCAGCAGACATGAGGATGGAGAAGGCGATGGCACCCCACTCCAGTACTCTTGCCTGGCAAATTCCATGGATGGAGGAGCCTGGTGGGCTGCAGTCCATGGGGTCACAAAGGAACCAAAGGGAAGAGCGACTTTCCTTTCACTTTTCACTTCATGCATTGGAGAAGGAAATGGGAACCCACTCCAGTGTTCTTGCTTGGAGAATCCCAGGGACGGGGGAGCCTGGTGGGCTGCCGTCTATGGGGTCGCACAGAGTCGGACATGACTGAAGTGACTTAGCAGTAGCAACAGCAGCACACATGAGGAAACTGAGGGTCAGAGGGGTTATGATACTGGTCTAAGGTCCCACTGGTAGAGAGCAGCACATGTTCATCTATCAAAAGCTCATGGCCCTGCCATTCTCTGAGCTGCTGGGAGAGTCTGACCATAGGGTTGGTTTTATGAGCCAAACCAACGGGGATAGAGGTGCCCAGACATTTGGCTAAATGTTATTCTGGGTATGTCTGTAGGGGTGTTTCTGTGTGAGATTAATGCTTGAAACAGTTGACTGAGCAAAGCAGTTTGCCCTCTCCAATGTGGATGGGCCTCACCCAATCAGTTGAAGGTCCAGATGGGCCTCAGCTAATCAGTTGAAGGTCCGGATAGCCCAAAAGGGTGACATAAGGGAAGAATTGATGCTTTTGAACTGTGGTGTTGGAGAAGACTCTTGAGAGTCCCTTGGACTGCAAGGGAGATCCAGCCAGTGCATCCTAAAGGAGATCAGTCCTGGGTGTTCACTGGAAGGACTAATGCTGAAGCTGAAACTCCAGTACTTTGGCCACCTCATGCGAAGAGTTGACTCATTGGAAAAGACCCTGATGCTGGGAGGGATTGTGGGCAGGAGGAGAAGGGGACAACAAAGGATGAGATGGCTGGATGGCATCACCGACTCGATGGACATGAGTTTGAGTGAACTCCGGGAGCTGGTGATGGACAGGGAGGCCTGGTGTGCTGCGATTCATGGGGTTGCAAAGAGTCGGACATGACTGAGCGACTGAACTAAACTGAACTGAACTGAACTGAAGGGAGAATTCACTTCAAGGTGGCTCAGTGGGAAAGAATCCGCCTGCCAATGCAGGAGATGCAGGTTGGATCCCTGGGTGGGGAAGATCTCTGGAGAGGAAATGGCAACCCACTCCTCTTGCCTGGAAAATTCCATGGACAGAGGAGTCTGGTGGGCTACAGTCCATGGGTTCGCAAAGAGTCGGACATGATTGAGTGACTGGGCATGCATGCACAAGGGAGAATTCACTCTCTGCCTGTCTTCGAGCTGGGACATAGGTCTTCTCCTGCCTTTGGACTCAATACGGACTAGAACTTCCACCATCAACTCTCCTGGACTTGGACTGTAACTAACTATTCCATCAGTTCACCTGGGCCTCCAGCTTACTGGCTGCAGAACTTGGAACTTCTCAGCTTCCATGATCTTAGTGAGCCAGTTCCTTTTAATACATCAATTCTTCTTCCTCTGTATCCTAAAGGTTCTGTTTCTCTGGAGAACTCTAATGCAATGACTTGTTCCTTGGGCTTCCAGAAACAAGTCGGCTACATATTTGGCTGTGGAATGCCCGGCTGCGAAAGGCCATCTCTGAATGTCTAGAACAATCATCTGATTTGGTCCAAAAATCCCCTTGTTCCCAACGCCCCAACAGGAAGCCTGGCAGGGAGGGGACCTGCCTGGCCAAATGAGCAGAGCCAAGTAGCAGAAACCTTGGCTTTCTTTTTCTTTCCTTCTTCTTTTTTTTATAATGCTGAAACAGTTCCTAAGTACTCAGGAAGAAGTATGTGAACTCTCCAGCACCCCATTGTAAACAGCAATAGTTTCTGTGTCCACTAGATGGGGCCAGTGGCACAGCAGAAAGGGCAGAAAGGCAACTCAGGAGAGAAGGTAGGCAGGCAGGGGGGTGCATGGGGCTGGAATCTTCAGTTGGGATCTTCAAGTTGGATTAATGCTCCCCAACCCTATCTTGTATCATTTCTAGCCAATGGCGCAGAAGTTAATCCTGGGGTTTCCAAGCCCTTTGGTCAGTTTTCACTGTAGCATTTCTTGGATTTTAGTCCTCAAACCTAGTTCTTCTCTTGTGAGTCACCAAGCAAAATGGGCAGTATTGTAGTAAAGGAAGTCCTTGCCCCAAAGCCCCAGGGCTCCAGGCGGGGGCATCTTCCTGTTATGCCTGGGATCTGTTTCACTAGAGAAAGCACCTGAGTACCTTTCACCAGGGCATCTAAAAGTTGATGGACAAGCATTCCTGCAAGGTAGTCATGTGACAAGGGAAGGAGACAAGACAGGAAGTAAGGAGGAAGGCAAAGAGGGGAAAGCAAACGGCTTTTCTCTCCAGCAAGCAGCTCTAATCTGGCCACACGTTCTCAGCTCTCAGCCAGCATTCCTGGTGCTGGGTTGAGTCCTGCAGTGAGTCTTTCTGTGTCTGCTCACAGGGGCAATGACGGACACTCCCCAGGATGTCTCTAAGCCCTGATGTGGTCAGAGACCTAAAGGCAGTGTCGGAAAGCAGTTTTCACCTTGCCTCCCCTGCTTGGAGTCAGTTCAGGTCCCAGAGCACCCTCTCCTCCATTAGTAGCAAATCCTGCCCTGCAGGTCCACAATGGCTGTCTCTCACCTGCCACCCTTCCCTAGGACCACAGGACAGCACCCCAGAATGCTGGTTGTGGGGGGCCTGAGCCTGACCAATACCCTTGCCCATCATCTCCTCCCACCTGCCCCCCCATCCCTTTCCAAACTTGTACTGCCTGGCAGCTGATAAGCTCTGCCTAGGCCTCTGTTGCCATGGCAACAATGTGGCTTCCCCCAAGTGGGAAGCTGGTTGCCAAGGCCCTTGTTGCCAAAGGCTATAACAGCCACCCTGGTGTGCGAAGAGGGGGTGAGAGCTCTCCGCAGGGGTGGAGGGTGGCCGAGGAGGTTGGGAGGAAGGGAAGCAGGGGTTTCTCAAGAAATGGTAGAGTCCAGGCAGCCTTCCGGCTGGGGCGAGCAGCACTGGGCCCTGAAGGAGAGAAACAAGTATCTCCCAGCATCTCATCAACTGCTCCTCAAGGGTATTAGAGGGAAGAAAGGGGACTCCCTACAAAACACAGCCAGACAGGGCCCTTACCAAGTAGGACCGAGCAATCCAAGCCCCTCCTCCACCGGGTAGAAGAAGAAATGGTTTTGATTCTTCCCAATTTCAGAAGAACAGCCCCCAGTAACCCCTCTGTCTCACTCCTCTTGTGTATCAGACACGTGGCACAAGCTGGGTCCAGACAAAGCCGGTCCCTGTGGCCAGGAACAGCATTAACTACCAGGATTGCAAACCTCCACACATCTTATCCCCGGGCCTGTCTCAGAGCCCATCCTCAGTACTGCTCCTGAAACGCTTCTCTTTGGAGCAGAGCTCTCACCAGTGGACAAGAGGAGAGGAGGACACCATGAGGGCTCATTTCCTTCCAGAGTCAGCAGAGGAGGGCTGGACGGGGCCGGGGTCCTCAGGGAATGCTACAGAGGCTGCTCACCGCCCCCCACCCATGGCCGGCACCCAGGCCAGCCTTGGTTTGCTGAGCCAGCATCTGTGCCCTTTACAGCCTTTAGGTCACATATGGAGCCAGTGCCCGGCCCGGGGCCCAGAGAGGAGAGCCTGTTCCCTCCACGAGGCCCCATCCTGCTAGAGAGGAGCTGAGAGAGAAGGCTGAAAGAGGTGAGGGGCCCAGGAGGCAGGGGGAAGCAGATGGCTGGTAGAGAGGCAGGGACAGGTACCGGGTGGCACAGAGAGCAGCAGGTGGTGGCTGGAGGCGAGGGCTGATCGGGGAGGGCTAGTCTGAGAGTCCAGGACCAGAATGAGACCCAAGGGCACCAAGAATGGCCAGGCCCCAGTTTCCCAAGTCCAGCACCCCAGGAGCACCCCAAGCAGAGCCTGGCCCATGGCACCATGCCTGCCTACCCCTCCTCCTCCCCACAAAACACCCTCTTCCCCAACCTGGAAGGAAAAGCAGGGATACCTACCCCAGGTGCCAGCCCCTCGGGTGGGGTGGGGGAGATGCTGTCCCCGCCGCCCTGGCTCCGGGCGCTGAGCTGCGGCGACATTGTGGGCGACTCGTCGATGTACGGCATGGTCTCCGAGCCCTCCGGGGGCCCCTTCTGCTCCTCATTCCCCTCTGCGTCGTAGTCGTCCGCCCCGTAGCTGAAGTCTGAGACAAGGAACAAGAAAGGCCACTGAGAGTCCTCCACCAGGGCTGCCAGGGACTGGTAGCGCAGTGGGCGGCGGCGGCGGCCCCCGGCTGCCATGGCCCTAGCCCCACCATCCACGCCCGGCCCGGGCAGGGCTGCGCGGCCCGGGGCGCCAGCAGGCACCCGGCGCTGCGGTTCAGGGGCCGCGGGGAGTCCAGGGGGGGCGGCTCCGCGGTTGCCACCCGCTTAATAACATGTCAGTCGCGTACTTCGAGCTGCTGTTTCCTTTGCCTCCTGCCTAATTCCAAGTCTAAAAATTAGCAGTGGGAGCAGGAGGCAGGACGCTTCCAACTCTCCTCTCTGAGTCACCATTTTGCTTTTTATAGGGAGCAGGGAGGTGGGGGCGGGCCGAGCGATGTCACTTCCTGCGCCCCTCCTCCTTGGGTACCATTTGTACACGGAGCCCCATCCCTGGCTGGTGGGGAGCAGGGCTGGGTTCGGGGGGTGGGGGCTGAGGAAGGGCCCCCGAGGGAGCCCTGGCCCCTCTGAACAAGGCTCCGCGCAGGTCGGAGCCCAAGGCTGGCAGAACGTGGGCGAGAAGGCGGCCCGGGCCTGGCAGGGACCTGGTGGAACAGCAGAGTCCTCAAAAGCCGGCACTTATTTCTGTAATTTCCACGGAGGCTTCCTTCGGAGAAGGAGGGCAAAGAAGGCCCTAGGGAAGTCAAGCTGCCGTTAACCCTGCTGGAGCTGCCAGCACCACTTGGAGGCCAGGGCCCCCGCACAGACACCCCCTCCCTGGACAGCAGGCCGGGTCCGTGGGGCAGCCGAGACAGGACAGCACCTGAGAAAGGCCTCCATCTGACTCCATCGGTGGCGAGGTCTCTCCTGCAGCGGCCTGAGGGACCCTCCTCCACCCCCACCCCTCGTGGGGTCTGTCCCATCACCCGCTCGGACATCACTTCCTCCAGGGTGCCCTCCCTGGTGTCCCAGCTCAGAACTCCTACAGCGTGTGGCCTTCTAGCGCCCCTGGTGATCCTGCCCATTTGTCCCTGAACCCCTGGGGTGGGGACTGGGTATCAGCCCTCGCTGAGGGCCCAGCACCCACGGCCGACGCGAGGCAGGGCCTTGGAAACGTGCAGAGAGTGAATGGGCAGAGGAATGCACTGTGCCGCTCGGGTCCAAGGCTGGAGCCAAGTTCTCAGTGGGGGCCCTGGCTCCTCCGCTGTCACAACACGCCGGCCCCCGGGGCAGCCGGCAGCCTGAGAATGGTGTCAACGGGTCACCAGGGCACCCGCCACGGCCACACTCAATCCAATCTGGCCCTTTGGCAGCTGAGGCCGCCCCCCCGCCCCCCACGGCCTCACTGCACCTGTTCCTGCTGACTTCCTCTCCTGTGCCGACGGCCCACTAAGCTGTCAGGGCCGTGAGCTACTATTTTTTTTCCCAGGACAGGCATGCACATGAAGAACCACAGGACCTAGCGACCCAGCCGCTGGGATATGTGTGCCCTGCACTCGGGAAATGGGACCCACTGATGGGGGCACACAGGAATTCTCCTGTTTCCAGGGGCCGAGAGGGAGGAAGAAAAGCCACAGTATTCAGCCTGCCCGAGTCTGGCACTGTGAAGGGGCCTGGCTGTTTGGTGAGATGCACTCACTCTGGAGAAGCACAAGGGAATGAAACGCCACATTAACCCTCCATCTGTCCTCCAGGAGGCTCCAGGCTGCCCTATTAGTGCCTGGAGTCAAGGTCAGGGGTGTGAGCCATGGTGAACCCTGCTCTGGCCAACAGTTCAGACTCCAGCAGGCTGCACTGATTCTCCTCTACACTGACCAATTCCCAGGGGTCACAGGACCAGCGCCTTCACTCTCAGGACATTTCCCCAGGGCAAGGGCAGAGGGGCCACAGGGAGGGTGGTGAGGCTGGACTCTACTGCACAGTCTGGAACTGCCTGGGTCATAACAGGGTGGGAAGTTTGCTGCCAGCTTCCCCGATGTGTGCCCAATTCATCCTTATCAGAGTGGGGGCCATGGACCACAGCTCAGCCCAGACACGTCGGTGAAGCTGCTCTCACTACCACCAGTTCACAGACGGAGTCTCTGAGTCTCAGAGAGCTTTGCACAGAAAGGATCTCAACCCAAGTCTGTCTGTCTCCAAATGCCATCTTTCCCCTTCTGAATCTCATTACTTTCTAGAGGAATCTCTTTCCATCAGTACAAGGATTGGAGAAGAAGCCCTGCTTGTCAGGGGAGGCTGACCAAATAGGCGAGGGAAGAGTGCCAGCCACAGCAGCGGGGATACCCAGGGGTGGAAGAGAATGCCCATAGAGCTCTCTGCAAATTCCCCTGGATACTGCCTCTTTCATTTCACACTCCAGGAGACCCCAATAGCCCAAGAAGCCAGCCAGAGACCCTGGAAACTCCTACCAGAAAAGACGGACCTACAGAAAAGATAGAGACACCACCCCTTCAAGAAGGAAGGAGCCCTAGGAACTTGGAGGATGTAAATCTGCCAAGCACAGCCTTCAATCTGCGTAGGTCCCCAGACAGGAAGGCTGAGTGGACATGGCTAGGCCACCAGGTGTCAAAAGAAGGAGAAGGGGATTTCCCTAATGGTCCAGTGGCTAAGACTCTGCACTCCCAATGCAGGGGGCCCAAGTTCCATCCCTGGTCAGGGAACTAGATCCCACATGCTACAACTAAGAGCTCTCACGCCACAACTAAAGATCCTGCAAGCTGCAATGAAAATCAAAGATCCCGCGTGCCGCCACTAAGATCCAGTGCAAAATAAATAAATACTATAAAAAAGAGAGAGAAGGTAGAAGAGGCTGCTGACAGCCAATATCCATTTCCCCTCCTAGTGTCAGAAATCTCATTATCTTGGAGTGGCAGTGTGCTCAGTGGCTGCTCTTCCTAGCGGTACAGAGTATGTGATGAAGTTCTGGCCAATGAGTGTTAAGTGGATATGTGTAGAACTTCGAGGAAAGTTTCTGAGATTGCTTCACCTAGAATGTATGTTTCCCCCGTCCCCATGCTTCCTCCTTCTGTTACCAGTTTGGAAAGCAGATAGGACGGCTGGAGCTCCAGCAGCCATACTGAACCATGAGGTGACCCTCAGGATAGAAGCCAGTGCTGAATACAGCTGAGCACAAAGCTAGGAGCCTGGGCCAGTGATGGCACAGTGAGCCAACATACCACCCCAGGGCTGTCTATCTCTGGACTTCTTCTAATGAGAGAAGAAAAATGCCTGTTATTTAAGTCACTGTTATTTAGTTTTTATGTTATATGTAGTCAAACCTAATTATAACTGATCCAGATGGTTTTCCTTGACATTCTATCTGGGTGCTTTTCCTACTGCCTTCACTGTTCCTTCTAGTATCCTTGGTAGAATCCTATCTCTCTGTCCATCCCTTAAAAAAATTCTTTTTTTTTTTTTTTTGGCCACACCTTTGGCTTGTGGGATCTCTGTTCCCCAACCAAAGATTGAATCCATGCCCCCTGCAGTGGAAGTGCTGAATCTTAAACACTGGACCACCAGGGAATTCCCCCAAACTGTTATTCCTACACATCTTTACAGGCTTCCCTGATGGCTCAGTAGTAAAGAATCTGCCTGCCAATGCAGGAGATGTGGGTTTGATCCCTGGGTTGGGAAGATCCTCTGGAGAAGGAGGTGGCAACCCACTTCAGCATTTTTGACTGGGAAATCCCATGGACAGAGGAGCCTGGCAGGCAACAGTCCATGGGGTCCCAAAGAGTCAGACACGACTTAGTGACTAAACTACACATCTTTATAATAGAATACTGCTCAGCAATAAAAGGGACAAGCTACTGAGACACAAAGAAATGACTCTTCACAGGCATTATGCTAAGTGAAAGAAGCCAGATACAAAGGAACACATCTTGTATGGCTCCACTTACATGAAGTTCTAGAACAGACAAAACTAATTTATGCTTGAAAAAAAAGAAAAAAGAGAAAATAGCAGTTGCTTGTAGGGGTCAGGTGGGGACAGGATTTGGCTGGAAGGAGCACAGGGAATTTTCTAAGGAGATGGAAATGTATCTTGACAGGGATATGCGGGTACACAGTGATGCATTCATCGACTTCATCAAATAGTACACTTAAGATTTGTGCATTTCACTAAATGTTGAACTCTAGTGATTGATTTGCATGTTAATGTGTCGAAGTGAAACGTAGCTAATGTTTGCAACTTACCCTGAAATACATAGAAAACAAGATGCATTGATGATGTTCAAGAGGGAATGGATAGATGTGTGATAAAGCAAGTGGAGAAAAATGATAATTATCGACTCCAGATGGTGGGTCCATGGGTGTTCACTATAAGATACTTTAAACTTTTATGTAGGCTTGAAATTTTTCACAAGAAAATGAGGGGGAGAAATTGGTGTTCTCCAGGCTTCTGTTACTTCTTTTACTCCCCTCTCCCAAATTTTATTTATATTCCAGGGAGAGGTCTGGGCTACAGACCCATCTCTTTGATCGTTTCCTGCACATCTCCACCCCCAGGAAATTCAAACCCAACCTTTCCCTGAAGTTAATGTGCTAGATTACTCAAGTTGGAAACCAAGGAGTCATTCCAGATTCCTCCCTCTTCCTGTTCATATCCTACACCCTGAGATATCCCCACTCCCCATCCTTTTTCCCATCCCCATCAACTCCTACAAGGACAATACCAACACTCTTTCCCCGTGAGTGCCAGACTACAGATCTGATGATTCAAAATTCAACATTTCCCCATTCACTTCAAGGGCCAAGCCAAACTCCTCTGCAAAAAGCCTTTCATGGTCATCATCTGCCTCTTCCTTTACAGAGTCATATTCTGCTGTTCTGTAATATCAGACATTTTCTAGGTATGTCCCTGCAAGCCCCTAGAGATATATATATATATCCAAATCCTAACCTTGGCACTCATAAATGTGACCTTATTTAGGAAAAAGTTCTTTGTAGATGTAATTAAGTTAAGGATCTCTAGAAGAGATGATCTTAGACTAACTGCGTGCACGTGTGGTAAGTTGCTTCAGTCTTGTCTGACTCTTTGCGACCCTATGGAATGTAGCCCACCAGGCTCCTCTGTCCATGGGATTCTCCAGGCAAGAACACTGGAGTGGGTGGCCATGCTGTCCTCCGGGGGACCTTCCCGACCCAGGGATCGAACCCGTGTCTCCTGCATTGCAGGTGGATTCTTCACCGCTGAGCCACCGGGGAAGCCCTCTGGACTAAGATGGACCTGAATCAGATGACGTGTCCTTGTAGGTAAAGCAGGGAGAAGACACAGACACACAGAAGAAGGCCATGTGCAAATGGAAGCAGAGATTGGAGTTATGCAGCCAGAAGTCAGGGGACGCCTGGAGCCACCAGTTGGAAGAGGCAAGCAAGGATTCTCCCCAGCTTAGTGCCTTGGCAGGGAGCGTGGCCCAGCCAACACCTTGATTTTGGACTCTGGCCTCCAGGCTCTGAGCAATTAAATTTCTGTTGTTTTTAAGTCACCAAGTTTATGCTAATTTTTTCTACTGGCAGCCCTATGTCATTAACACAGGGACCTAACGTGCTCATTGTTTCCTACCTCTGAACCTTGCCCGTGCTGCTCCTACACCTAGAACCCCCTCTTCACCCCTTGTCCGCCTGGCAAAGTCCTATTTAGCCTTCAAACACAGCTCAGTAGGAACCCTTCTCCTATGAAACTCCTTGTCTCCTTCATATAGGAAGTGCTTTTGCAATCCAATGAGAAAAACTCAACTTGCTAAATGAGTTAGAGAAATGAACAGAAAATTAAAAGAACTGTAAGTGCCCAGTGTGTAATATGTGTGTGTATATATATAAAAAATGTTAAATGTAACCTCAATTGTAACCAAAGAAAATGCAAACTTCTATACTTTGCAATTTTCCTATCAAATCAGCAAGGAAAATACCCAAACTTGTACGGAAACAGGCATTCGTAGAATTTCTTGGAGGATATGTACAACTGGCACAACTTTTCAGGAGCCAGTTTGGTATCAAAAGCTTTAATAGTTGGTATAGTTTTTGTTTATTTTTTTCTGCACTGGATCTTCGTTGCAGTGCATGAGATTCTCCAGTTGTACAGGATGGGCTTACTTGAGGTGTGTAAGTAAGGGCTCACTTGAGGCGAGGGGCTTAGTTGCCCCACGGCATGTGGGATCTTAGTTCTCCAACCAGGAACTGAACCCAAGTCAGTCCTGCACTGGAAGATGGATTCCTAACCACTGGACCGCCCCGGAAAGTCCTGGTACAGATTTTAACCCAGCATAATCTAAGACTGTGTACTAAGAAATTAGTTGTAAATGTGCATAAAATAGAGTTATAAGATTATTAATCACAGGGCTGTTTATGATTGTGACATTAAAAACAAGCTGAATAATTATAGGGAATTATTGAGTAAATTATGGTATTTCATCAAGATGAACTACTACGTAGTCATTAAAAATTATATGGATGATTTACATCAGCTTATTAAGTAAAAAAAGAAATTAACAATAGTATGTACAGAATGTTGTTGTTCAGTCACTCAGTCGTGTCTGACTCTTTGCGACCCCATGGACTGCAGCACACCAGGCTTCCCTGTCCTTCACCATCTCCCGGAGTTTGCTCAAACTCATGTCCTTTGAGTCGATGATGTCACCCAGCCATCTCATCCTCTGTGGCCCGCTTCTCCTCCTGCCCTCTATCTTTCCCAGCATCGGGGTCTCTTCCAATGAGTTGGCTCTTCACATCAGATGGCCAAAGTATTTGGAAAAAAAAAAAGTTTATATGCTTATATCTGTATGTTGCCTAAAAGGCAACAACACAAAACAATTATAAAGCATTCAGATTCTGAGGATTGGGGAGAAATCATTAATAATTCATAGTCTCTGTTCTCTAGGCTACTAGCAGACACTGCTTGTCTTCTACTCGGTATCTAGCTTCTCTTCTTCCCTCATGCTGGTTTTCTATGAAGTGACAATGAACCCAGTCCCAGGCGAAATATCCACTTTCTCTGCCTCTCTTACAACCAGGAATGGCCACTTGACATAGTTCTGGTCAATGAGATGCTAGTGAAGGCCTCTGGCAAAGCATTTGCTTTAACAATTAAAAAGGGACTTTTCACCTTCAACTCAGATGTGATGAGTTCCAGTGGCCATACTGCTGCTATGAGGAAATAATCAAGAAAGAACACAGACATTTCCCTGATGCTACTGAGCCACTTTCACTTTCACTGAGCTAGGAGCCACACTAGAAACAGCCTACCTCATTTCTTGCTAAACAGGAACTATAAGCCCCTATATATTGGATTTCCTGCCAATTAAAACGAACACAGTCTTAAGTGAAATCCTTACAGCCCAGTAGAGGAAGACAGTCCAGTAAGCACAGAAACCTCCTAGATGCTATGACAGAAGCACCTCACAGGCAAGGCAGAGAGGTGGGAGGAAGAAACAGGATGGATGAGGGAGTGGCTGGATGGGCTTGGGTGATACTCCAAGGAAGGTAGTTTATCACTGTGGCGAAGAACAAGAACCCTGGGTTCACACAGGTGCGGCTCCAATCCGGGCTCCATCACTTCCTAACTGCTCTGTGCTCAGAGGCAGCCACTTACAAATGGAAATTGGTTGCTGTGAAAGAGGATGACGTAGAGATGGAGCGCACAGGGCTACTTTGAGGATTAAGCTGGATAACGCAGGCAAAGCACTTAGCACATAGTAAGCACCCAATAAAGCTTAGCTGCTATTATTAATATAATTAATTGAATAAAGATGTGTGGGTGCTTGCCAGGCAGATGGGGGACAGGAGCAGAGTTCTAGGCAACGAGAAGAGGCTTGGCAAAGGCACAAAGTGTGAAACAGCAGGGCCCCTTAGGGGGACTATAAATAGCCTGGCCTGGCTGGAAAACTGAGTGAGCAGAGGGAGTGAGGGGCAGATAGCGCTGGAGAAGTAAGCACAGACCAGCACACCGAGGGCCTTGTGAGCTAAGCGTCAGGCAGGACCACTGGGGAGAGTTGATTTGAACCATTATCCACAGTGGGGTCTCACCAGCCACATTGTTGCCGAGCATCACTAACTTTAGATAATGCTTCCTGGTGCGTATGTTCCTGTCGAGTTACAATGCAGGCAGCATCCTGTGACCTCCAGATTGCCTAAGAATCACCCAGATTGGGACCACATGTGATCACAGAGTTACCTATTTCAGGCCTGTGATGGAGCCTCTGCCAGATGCCAGGATATGAACCAACCAGTGTCAGACCATCTCAGACACGCTCCTTTTGGGTAATGTGAAGAGGTGGCCAGAGGCAGTAGGTTCAAACCCAAATGACCAGCCCTCACTTCTACCACCTCCAGCTCTAGTGGGCACAAGGGGGAGGAAGGGGCACCCAGATGGCTGGAGGCACACAGGTGTCAAGCTATTTACAACCTTTTCCTGAGAACGTCCAGTGACCGATGGACATCGCCAAGAATCTATCCTGGTATCCCGACCCCCATAAGAGATGCTGAGGACAGCTTGAGGGATCTTTCCCATCTCCTCTTGGACACTCTAAGAATCTGTGGGTACAGGATAAAGATGAGTTCCAGGTGTGGAATGGTCCTTCCCTACCAGCAGGGGAGGGACAAAGGCTGATAAACTCATTTTCTGCCTTAGAACTGACAATGGGAGTGGGGGTGGGGAAACCTTTGGAGACAGCAGAGGGAGGCTCAGGCCTGACCATGCTTCCCACTAACACAGCATCAAACATCTTCAGAGAGCATCAAAAGTCTCTGTATGTAGAGACTTTCCTGGTGGGCCAGTGGCTAAGACTCTGTGCTCCCAAAGCAGGGGGCCCAGGTTCAATCCCTGGTCAGGGAACTAGATCCCATATGCTGCAATTAAGAGTTTGAATGCTGCAACTAAAGATCTCGAGTGCTGCAGCAACAAAGATCGAAGATCCCATGTGCCAGACTCATACCTGGTGCAGCCAAAAATAAGTCTCCATATGCCACTCCCTGTGTCAGGTGGTAACAGAGCCAGGGGCACAGACCATCCCCGCTTCCCGACCTCGCAGGGTGGTTCTAGCATCACTGCCATCCGTGCCTTGTCAAGCCCTGGGCTGTGCACGCACCTCTTTTCACCTTCAGAGCAACTCTGTGATAGACGAATCTTACAAACAATATGCTGAGCAAAAGAATCCAGACACAAAGGAACACACACCGCATGATTCTATTCCTATGAAGTTCAGCAGCAGGAAAACAAACCGACGGTGATGAAAGTTCACAGGAGAGGCTACCTGTGGGCGGGCCGAGGAAGGCAGTGGGTATTGACTGGGAAGGGGCATGAGGGAACATTCCAGGTTACTGGAAACATTCTACAACTTGATTTGGGTGGGTTCATGAGTAGAGGTATGTAACAGTTCATATTAAACTGTATGCTTAACATTGGGCTTCCCTCGTGGCTCAGCAGTAAAGAATCCACCTTCAATGCAGGAGACGCAGGTTCTATCCCTGGGTTGGGAAGATCCCCTGGAGTAGGGCATGCAACCCACTCCATTATTCTTGCCAGGATAATCCCATGGACAGAGGAGTCTGGCAGGCTACAGTCTATGGGGTCACAAGAGTCAGACACGACCTAGCAACTAAACCACCACCACATACTTAACATTGGTGCACTTTAAAAAGATTTTTAAGGGACTTCCCTGGTGGTCCAGTGGTTAAGATGCTGAGCTCCCGATGGAGGGGGCCCAGGTTCCCCGCATGCCACAACAAAGAGTCTGCATGCTGCAATTAAGACCTGGCATAACTGAATAAATTAAAAAAAATTTTTTTTAATTAAAAAAAAACAAATTAAGCAGTACCATTATGATCCTCATTTATAATCAAGGAAGTGAAAGCATAGGGGGCTAATTCGGTTGCCCATAGTTTAAAAGGCTGTTAAATGGAGAACCAGTCTAAATACTAGTGGTGTGACTCTAGGACCTGTGCTTCAACCATTATAATAGGTACGATCTGTACAAATAGGAAGGGGAAAAAAAACCCCACCACCTGGGCAGGTTGCTCTCAGGGCCCTTGAGGGGAAGAGGCAACCTGTGGCAAAGCCTGAGGGAGAGGGCCAGTTGGCGAAGGGTCTGGGGGCGCCTTGAAGAACTGAGAGAAGAGGGGAAGGAAGAGGCCGTTCCCTGAGGGGACAGAGCTTCAAAGACGGGGCAGGACCACGCCCTTCTGCTCGGGGAACTGATGAACAGGCTGGTGAAGCTGAAGCCGAGGTCCTGGAATCCCTCCTCCTGCACCACTAGAGTCCTTCCAATTTGCCATTCCTGTCACTGTTGTTAAGTTGCTAAGTCGTGTCCGACTCCCAAAGACTGTAGCCCGTCAGGCTCCTCTGTCCATGGGATTCTCCAGGCAAGAATACTGGAGTGGCTTGTCATTTCCTCCTCCAGGGGTTCTTCTCGACCCAGGGATCAAGCCCACATCTCCCGCATTGCAGGCAGATTCTTTGCCGCTGAGCCACCAGGGAAGCCCATTCCTGTCACTAGCTCCCAGCAAATGGTTCTGCCCCCTTCTCAGACCTCCCCTGGATGCCGGGCAGTGGATTCAGGCCGGTGTTGATTCAGGCCGGTGCTGACGCTTCTGTGAAACCATGCGCAGGTGGTTTCCCGATGTTAACCCCTCCCCCAGGAGGTACGCAGAGCTGCCGCGCGTGCGCACTCAGTCACTTTGGTCATGGCCAATCTTGTGACACTATGGACTAGAGCCTGCCAGGCTCCTCTGTCCATGGGGCTTTCCTGGACAGAGGAGTGGGTTGCCATGCCCCCCTTCCAAGGGGTCATTTCCCCCCAAATCCTTAAACTCCCCCACCTTCCCAGCAAACCAGGACACCCCCGACAAGTGGGGTCGGTTCTGAGGCTGACGACCCTCATGGTGGCCCTCATCTCCTTCACACAGCTGAGAGGTACACAGGGCTATGAACCTTGCCCTCCCCTCCCCCCACAATCTGGTGGAAACCAAGACAGTCAAGGCAGACTCGGAGTCTGGAGCTGAGCAGCCATAGAACCCGGAAAACTGCTCTGCGGATCATCAGCTAGTCGGCTCTGGCCTCCCTCTGAGCTTCTTTGAAACAAGAATAAGTGTCATGTCTCAGGCTGGTTGTGGGACATTAAACGTCATGGGGGTGAAAGAACTTGGACAGCATCTGGGCAGAGCAATCCTCAGTAGAGGTCAGCTGAAGGCACCGGAGAGCGGGCTGGACACCTTCAGGGCCCTGTGACCCCAGATATCCCATTGGGAGTCCCCTCAGAGGTGGCATGGCACCAAGTTGAGGCCTTTTGAGACCAGCATCTTTCCCACAGGTCAAGTTGCCTCATTCTCAGCACCTCCTGCTCCACAATTGATGGAAGAGGGAGCTGGGAGCCAAGACAGGACAGTGGTCAAGGGCCTGGGCTTTGAGTCAGACTCAGGTTCCAATCCCAGTATTGTCACTTAAAAGCCATGTGACCTTGGGCAAGCTACTTGACTTTCCAGAGCCTCAGTTTCTTCATCTGTGAAATAGGGATAACAGACAATGCCTATACCTCATGAGGTTTTTGCGGGGTCCCCATGAAAAAGTAGGGCTTCCCAGGTGGCACTAGTGGTAAAGAACCTGCCTGCCAATGCAGGAGAAACAAGAGACACTGGTTCTATCCCTGGTTCAGGAAGATCCCCTGGAGGAGGGCATGGCGACCCACTCCAGTATTCTTGCCTGGAGAATCCCATGGAGCTAGGAGCCTGGTGGGCTACAGTCCATAGCGGTGCAAAGAGCTGGACACAACTAAAGCAACCCAGCATGTAGCATGAAAAAATAAGGGGCTTCCCTGGTGGCTCAGTGGTAAAGGATCTGCATGCAATGCAGGAGACGTGGGTTTGATCCCTGGGTCAGGAAGATCCCCTGGAGAAGGAAAGGGTAACCCACTCCAGTATTCTTGCCTGGGAAATCCCATGGACACAGGAGTCTGGTGGCCCATGGGGGTGAAAAAGAGTCAGACACCACTTAGCAACTAAACAACAACATGAAAAAATAAATGCAAAGCAAGGTACCTGGTTCACGACAGGTGCTAAATTAAAAAGTAACTATTATCCTCACTACCCCAGTCTTCTTGCTGAGCAATAAGGGCCCTTCGGGATCTCCTAGTCCTTGAAAAATAAACAAACAAACAAAAAGCAAATCGGAGCATTGAAAACATACAAATGGGCTAGGCTCCAGCAGGCTTTGCTTCATCAGTAGACCCAACTGTTCATTGGTCAGCCTGCACTCAGTAGGCTTAGCATCAAGCAAGGCGTCACAGGCCACGGGAGTATTTAAAATTTGAACTTGGGAATTTCCTGGTGGTCCAGTGGTTAGGACTCGGCGCTTTCACTACCGTGGTGCAGGTTCGATCTGTGCTCAGGAAATTAAGATTCTGCAAGCTGCCCAGTGCAGCCAAAATTAAAAATATATATATAAAATAAATAAAATAAAATTTGAACTTCAAGACACCAGCTCCAACCTTTTCTACACATTGGAATTCCCTGGGAAGTCTGGTGTCTGGCTCCCAAGCCAGAGATCCATATTAAATTGGTGAGGGGTGGCCAGGGCAGCAGGGCTGTTAAAAGCTCCCCGGGTGATTCTAATGTATTATAAGGTTGAGAATCACCAGTTTCAGACGAGGACCCCGAGGTCACAGCCCCTAAAGTCAAATGAAACTCGATGCCAAAACAGCCCCAGGAAGCCATCAGCCAGGCTGTCTGACAAGCACAGGAGAGGTGACTTGTAAGAGGCACGGTTTGACTTAAGCCCTGAAGGACTGGAAGGATTGCTGGTGAAGAGGCGAAGGAGGTGCACAGACAGGGCTTTACTCTGGGCGAGCACAGGGGGCAGCCCCTGACACATTCACACGGCGGGGTTGGGGGGCTCAGCCTCGGCCTGCAGCAGCTGCCTGGACCGCAGGATGGTCTCCTCCTCACCCACAGGCCTCCAGGCAGGCCTGGTGCAGGGGTACTAGCCACGCGAAGGAGCAACAGGAAGACAGAGCAGAGGCGCCCCGACAGCTGGTTCCCGGAGGTGCGGGCCGCTCAGCCCGAGCGCTCGGTTCTGGCTCCGCCCCCGCTGCTGAGAACAGGCTCAGACCCCCCGCGGGGGTGCGGCTCGGCCTCTCTGGTTGCCATGGTGACGCGATCCTCTCCTCCACCCCCGGCTCCCCCGGGGAAGGAGGCAGAGACCGTGGCCGCCTGGAGAAGCCAGGACTCCAAGGCCTGAAACAAAGGAGTCCTAGGTTTGGGGGCAACCGTAGCAAGGGCCGAAAAGGCAGGCGAGGGATAGGGAACCCGCCAAAGCCGGCCCTGGGCAGAAAAAGGAGAGCGGCTTCACAGTGTCCAGGCTCAGAGAGACAAATGAGAAATGCTATTATCTGCACCATGTTTAACAGTACATATCAAGCCCACAGCCAGGATCTCATTTCATTCTCAAAACCCAGGGATGTTGTCAGAGTAGATATTACTCGCCCATTTTACACAGGGGAAGACTGAGGCTCAAAGAGGTTCTGGGTCTCATCCACAGACACCTGGCTAAGAAACAACTGAACCACACCATCAAGCCTGCTCTTTGGACCAAGTCTATTGCTTTTTGTACTTGACCTAATTCCCCACTCAGGTAGAGGGGCCTAAAATTCCTAATTATTCTGTAGGAAATGCAGTTATATGTCCACCAAAACATAGGAATAACGGTGCAGAACGACTAGATGACCTCACCACAGTGGAGAAAAACCTACTTCATGTATAAATGGGCAGCAGTCGTTCAACAAACAGCTCCTAAATTATGTACCAGACACAGTGACAGGAACAGACCCCAAGCAGGACTCAGTATCCCCAGCTGTGCTACCATCAGCCAGTCAATGGGATATAATGAGTGGACACTGGGGCCAGAAGTCAGATCTGGGTTCTGGTCCCAGCCCCATACAGCCCCTCCTTCCTCACTGAAAATGGGGATGACACGGCTGCCCTGCCCAATCCACAGGGCTGCCCTGAAGATCAGGGAGGGATAGCAAACAAGGAGAGTATTCACAAACAGTACATTAGCCAATCAGACCCAAAAAAGAAGAAAAAAAATTCTTCTACGAAGAAAGTCAAGTTCATATTCATTTGGTCTTTGGTATATACTCCTCCTGAGATGGTAAAAGAATCTGCCTACAATGGGGGAAACCAAGGTTCAATCCCTAGGTGGGGAAGATCCCCTAGAGGAGGGCATGGCAACCCACTCCAGTATTATTCGGAGAATCCCGTGGCGGGCTACAGTCCCTGGGGTCGCAGAGTCGGACACAACTGAGAGACAAAGCACAGCACAGCACATACTCCGGCTTACCCACTAGATGGCAGAAGTCTGGAAGACAAGGATGGCCGTCTTCTATTCACTTCATTTTATTCATGGCACTCAGGACAGCATTCACACACAGTGGATCCTGGATAACTGTCATCCGGCTGATACACTCCCTTAAAAATCCTCTAATCTCATCCCATAATAGCCAATTCAATTACTTAGGGTCTGAGGCCAGGAGGTCACTGATAAATCCTATAGGAATTCTAACCTTTGATAGAGTTAACAGCTTTCCCTTGCCTCCTGCTTCCCCTCTGAACTGTCATGAATTGATAACAAGTAATGATCCTGGACTGATTTGATTTATTAAGGCTCTGCTCCTCCTCCTCCTCTCTCCCGGCTTGCTGGTAGGAAATGCGACTGGGCCCCCCAGGGGGAAAAGAAGCAGCCAGGAGGCGACGCAGGAGGAAGAATCAAAGGACCATTATGACAATGACCTTCGGATCCAAGTCCACTTATCACCAGCCTGGGCTGGCCTCCTCAGGGCCCCTCTCCCATATATGGTTTCATGAGTCCTTGGGGGTATTTATGAAAAATTAAATGACTCTCAATCTAATGCTGAGAAGAAGGCAGGGCCAGTTCAGAGGACAAATATCTAATACAAGGTCCAGAGAGGTTGGTAAGACGTTTAAAGAGGCCTTCACACATTGGTGGCAGCCAGGATCAGAATCTCTGCCCCTACCTTTGACATCATCCCTTCAATCCCAGAGCCTGGCAACTCCAGGCTCCCGCCTCTCTCTGCAGAATCAGCCAAGACATTCCCAACCTGCACACACCTGTACACCCTCACCCGGAGATCCTCAGACACCCTGTACCTCTGTGCATCGCTGCCCGGCTCGCTGGCATTCAGTCCAGTGTGCTGGTGCTCCACACAGAGTCTCCCTAGACCCTAAAAAAAATCTCTATGATTGTCCAGGGTCATAAGAAGGTACCTCAAAACTCACTTCCTTCTCTCTTCCCTTCAGAGGACCAGGGGTTTCGCCTGCTCCTGCTCCCTTTTGTCACCCACCGAGGGGAGATGAGGGGAACTCCCCAAATCAATGGCTGCTTCCTGAAACACCAAAGTCATCTTTCCTCTGGGTGGTGCAAAGCCAGGTGAGGGCTAAGCTGGGGAAGGGCAATGGGGTTCCCCCAGCCAGCTCGTTTCTGCTCTTTGCCCACATGCATACACACACACACACATACACAGACACGCCCACCTCCTTCAGGCCCTGACACCTCTGCCTCCCCCTGCTCTGATGAGCCCCTGTACGCAATTCTCCTTCTCCTTCTTCCCCTGCGGCGGTGACCTTGGAGGCCGAGGGTTCCAGATGCTATAGCCTCCATCAGGCTGGGTCCCTGAGTAACCCTGTGGAGCAGACCCTGCCGTCCTTGCCGTGGACCAGCGTGAGCAAGCAGCAGACCTTGCCTGTGCTCAGTCACGGGGATTTCAGAACCACGCTGGTTCCCTGGTATCACCAGCCTGCCCTCCAGCTCCTTCATGGGAGGTCAGTCAGCCACCCCAGTCTCAGAAAGGTTCCATGTCCCCTACCCAGCGCCTGACACTCCCTTCCTCCCAGGACCACCCATGCCAGGCTCACGGTGCGCCCCTGCTGCTCTTCTCCTGTTCCGAGAGAGAACCAGGGACACAGCACCCTCTTCCAAAGGCAAAGGGGAAGGAAATCCGGAATGTCCTCAAGCAGCAGGCTGAGGCCAGGAGTGCTGACGTCTTAGTTTTGGTAGAAATAGACACCAGGGCGCCAAGCTTGGTGAACCACCCACTTTCCCGGGGCAGAGTCCGAGGGCCCATCCCTGGCCAAACCCCAAGGATGGCCTATTGCTGATGTCTGAAGCAAGCCCCACGTAGACAGGGAACACCCATGTTCACTGCAGCACTATGCACAACCATCAAAAGGTGGAAGCAACTCAAGCATCCACTGATGGATGAATGGATAAACCAATTGTGGCATATATACACTGTGGAATATTACTCAGCCTTGAAAACGAAGGAAATTCCAGCATGTGCTACAATGTGGATGAAACTCGAGGACATCACGCTAAGTGAAATAAGCAGTCACAAGAAGACGGTAGGATTCCACTTATAATGATGTTCTCAGTCAAATTCAAAGACAGGAAGCAGAATGATGGTTGCCAGGGGCTACGGGAGGGGGAAGAAGGGGCAGTTAGTGTTCAATGGGTGCAGCCTTTCAGTTCTGCAAGATGAAAAGAGTTCTGGTCATGGATGGTGGTGATGGTTGTGCAACCATGTCCTTAATGCCACTGAACTGCATACCTGAAAATGATTATGATGGTAAATTTGATATGTGTTTTACTGCAACTTTAAAACTAGAATAAAACATAACTTAAAAAAAAAAAAAAGCACATAGCCAGACTTCCCTGGTGGACCAGTGGCTAAAATTCTGTACTCCCAATGCAGGGGGCACAGGTTTGATCTCTAGTCAGGGAAATAGATCCCATATGCCACAGCTAAGACTCAGAGCAGTCAAATAAATAAACATTGTTTTAAAAAAAAGAAAGAAAAAAAAAGAGCACAGAGGGAAGAAGCAACAGCAGAGAAACTCTTTCATGGGAATTAGCAGAGGGCTTCCCTGGTAGCTCAGCTGGTAAAGAATCCACCTACAATGCTGGAGACCCCAGTTTGATTCCTGGGTTGGGAAGGTCCCATGGCGAAAGGATAGGCTACCCACTCCAGTATTCTTGGGCTTCCCTGGTAGATCAGACAGTAAAGAATCTGCCTGCAATGGAGGAGACCTGGGTTCGATCCCTGGGATGGGAAGATGCCCTGGAGGAGGGCATGGCTACCCACTCCAGTGTTCTTGCCTGGAGAATCCCATGGGCAGAGGAACCTGGTGGGCTGCAGCCCATGGGGTCGCAAGGAGTCGGACATGACTGAGCGACTAAGCAGAGCACAGCACAAGGGGACTAAACTAGACCCGGAGCCCATCAGCTTCCAAAGAGGGCTTTTGAGCCACCTTCTGAGTTACAAAGCCACATTCCATCTTCATAGCTTGTTTCAACTATGCTGCCAACTTCCTGGCACAAGACAAGCCTGGCTCTGCTCTAGGCAGGGGCTGCCAGGCATTTGTCAGCTCCAATTTCAATACTCCTTCCCCCACCAGGTGGCACCCAGGCGCCCACTACAGGTTCCACCTGCCAATGCCAGTGGCAATGTCCCAGGGAGCATGCAGAACCCCAGGGGTCACAGCCAGATATGATACTTGCCCCAGGTCACCCCTGGCTCTACCCCTACTCCTCTGCCACCCCCAAGTCCTCCACTCACATCCACACAGCTCCTTCCTCCCACCTGGAAGCAAGAGATGCCTGACCTCACACAGGAAGGCAGCCTCCTCTGAGATTCGAGCTCAGGACCAGACATGGCCCAGAGGCTGGCCAGGGACAGAGATTAGGAGGGGCAAGTGGTGGCAAGGAAAAAGACATGTTTCATCTTGGCCCTCATAACAAGGGTGGCTGTAGACCACAGGTCAGACAAGATAGGAGAGAGAAAAGCAGCGAGCCTCCAGGGCTGGTGGGACCCACCCTACCCCTGGAGCTACCTGTGTGCAGGCAGATGTTGGGTGAGGCCAGAGCAGCAGGGGCTGTTAATTACCTCAGCTCCCTGGAGAGTTCCCTACCGTGCCTGAGCATCTGAGCAAGGGGGAGGGCGGGGCAGGGGGCACAGCTCCCACAAAAACTGGCTGATGTCAGAGGCCACATTTCACCCACAGGACCTGTGGTCAGGCAATGTGCACAGCCCAGTCTCTCGGGACAATAAAAACAAGATTCTGAGTTGGAGGCAGAAAAGGGTTACAAGATCCGGAGGCTTGCCTTGGGAGCCATGAAACGGCACAGCTGTGTCCTGTGCTTTCCTAGCACTTGCTCTGGAACCCGGCTGTGTGTGCATGCAGAGTTGCTTCAGTCATGTCCCACTCTTTCTGACCCTATGGACTGTAGCCCACCAGGCTCTTGTGTCCATGGAATTCTCCAGGCAAGAATACTGGAGCGGGCTGCCATGCCTTCCTCCAGGGCATCTTCCCTACCCAGGAATGGAATCTGCGTCTCTTACATCTCCTGCATTGGCAGGTGGGTTCTTTACCGCTAGCTCCACCTGGAGCTTGGCTCTGGGAACACAAATCCCAGTTTCAGCTGTGTGATGTCAGGCAACTTGCTTAACCTCTCTGGGCCTTAGCATCCTCCTTTATAAAATGAAGATAATAATAATAAAACTATTTCATAGAGCTTTTGGACAGTTAAATGAGTTAGTCCAAGTAGAGGCGCTAAGACCATTGCCTGAAAGTAAAAAGCGAATTCGCTCAGTCGTGTCCAACTCTTTGCGACCCCATGAACTGTATGTAGCCTACCAGGCTTCTCTGTCCATGGGATTTTCCAGGCAATAGAACTGGAGTGGATTGCCATTTCCTTTTCCTGCCACGTAGTAAGTAAGGTTGGTTGTTATTATTGTTGATTTCATTATTTTTATTATTATCTTACTTCTCCCTACAATCCTGCCCCTGGGGAAGATAGGCAGCTCAGTTGGTCTGAGAGCAGCTACCTGTTGTGTGGGCAGCACACAGGTGACCCAAGCACCAAAAGAGGCACAAGGGAATGGCCCCTCCCCACAACAACTGTCCTCCCACTTTCCCCGCCTGCTCCTCCTGGGGCCGCTCTTCACCCTCAGCCCAAGATCTGAGCTCCTTCCTGGAACCTTGGGCCCTCTGATACAACTAGGCCAGCCATCCAGGCTCAAGGTCTGCAGTTTAATATCCTCCACAGCTCTACACCGAGCGCCTGGCCTCCTGGGAGACACACAGGGAGGCAGCGAAGGAGGAAGGGCATCACACACAGGTACAGGTCCCCCTGGGCCCCCGACAAATACACAGGGGCCGCCACCAACACAGAGAAGCTCCCAAGTAGAGCCACGAGCCTTCCCTCCCATTGCCACTATACTGGTGCACGCGTGTGGGTATGCATGTGTATGCACGCATGTCTGTGCAGACACATATGCCCATACACACTCCTCAGGGTAGCCCACACAAGCTAACTCACTATCAGCTTTCCAGAAGGTACAAGCAGAGATGGTAGAATATTTTGGTCAAGAACTCATACTCTGGAGCCAGACTGCTTGGGCTGGAATCCCCAGCGCTACCTCTTAACCCGCTGTGTGGCCTGGAGCAAGTCGCTCAACCTCTCTATGCCTGTATTTCATCTTCAAAATGGAACAGTACCAACCAAACTCCCAGGGATTCTGTGAAAATGAAATGAGTAACATCTAAAGTGCACTTAAGAGAGTGGCGCCCCGCTCTGGGTATTAACTGCCGGTACTCTGCCTCATGCGCTCAGTAAGTCAGATCTCATCACTGACTGGCAGGCTCTCCCTGAGGGTCTAGCTGTCCTCTGCTTCTACATCTTACTCCAGACCAGTCCACCAGACCCCTCTCTGCTGAGAACTCATCTGGCAATTGGTCCGCATCCCTCGAGGGCCCCAGGCAGAAATCCCCGGCTGTCTCCATACCAAGTCTGGACTTTGTCAACGCCCTGTCCTGACCTCACCAACTGCTTCCTGAGTTTGCCTCTGTCCGCAGGCAACACCCACATCTCTCATTCTTCCCGTTCAGAAATCAGAAATAGCTCCAGTCAACCATTCCCCACCTAGAAACTGTTTTTCTCTGGGGAGAGAGATGGCCAAGATTTTTCCACTAGAAGACGTACTGCGTGTCTCTTTACTGGACATCCTAAGAATCCCTGGTCCTAAGGGCATCTAGAATCCAAAAGAACGCTGGACATAAAATGCGAAGATTTAGGCTGTCTTTGGGCCAGTGACTTAAACTCTCCAGGTCACAGGGCTTGCTCCCCTGCCAAACATGGACAGCATCACCTACAGCCTGGTCAGTGCAGCGGTAAGGAGACAATGAAATGATGAGACAGTGTTTAGTGTTTAGTGTGCCACCCAGCACACAGAAGGTGCTCAGTGTGGCTAGAATGTGGACTTTTTACCTCCTTTCCCACTGCAGGCAAAATTGGAACTAAGTATTGAGAGTATGGTGCTGGCTTGGCCAAGCAGCCATTACCTTTAGCAAGTCAATGAGCTCTGTCAGGTGGTTTGGGGGAAAAAAAAATCATGATGCAGCCTGAGCAGCTTTCATTGGCTGGGATTCAGAGGAGCCCTCCATTCTGGGTGAAAGGTTGCATCCTGGTCCCCTCCCTTCCCCCAGAAGCTGGCTGACTTGGTCAAATCACCCACAGCCCCCAGTATGAGGTGGAAGGTAGTCAATTGTGTCCTCCGTCACACACACCCAACCTGGGCAATGTCAGTTTCTGGAGCAGCTGTCTATCAAGCCCACCTGAGCAGATGATGCATCTTCCCCTGGAAGGGCTAGGAATTCAGACCCCGTGTGCCTATCCCAAGTCATCATCCCAAGGCAAGAAAACCACACCCTGCGACTAACCCATCCTTCTCACTGGTTTGAAGCCTAGTGGTCACCATAGCAACTGGCTCCCGCTCCAGCCTGCCAGGCGGGGCTGATGCAATTCTCAGGCAGTGAGCAATTCCAACTCAGCTCACACCGCTCTGCTCCCACTCGGGGGCGGGCAAGGGGGGAGAACAACTGAAGAGGGAAGAGAGGGGCGCACTTTACAGAAATCTCTGCTCTCCCCCAGTGCTGCCTCTAGGGATCTAAGGAAGAAAGAAGTGGTTTCTCCTCCCAGGTCCCTAACAAATACAGTGTCACTGCAGTGGCTGTCATTCGGGGAAGATTCATCTCCAAAGCCTCAGGAGACCTGGAGGGACAGGGGACACACTGAACCCTGGGCGTCTACTACATGTGGCGCCCTTTTCCCCTTCTGAGCCGGCACCCCCCCAGCTAGGCATGCTCACTTTGCTCAGCCCACAGGCAGCCCTGCCCTGCCAAACCCAACGGCATTAATACAACTTTACACTTCTCTGCTCAGGTGCGTTCTCTGCCTGGGTTCCATAAACCTGGACCTCTGTGCAAGCTAGAACATCCCCAGGGTACCACGGAGCGCTATCCTCCCAGCTCTCCATCCCACGCCACAAGGGTCTCCGGCTGCCCTGGGGAGTCTTATTCACTGGCTGGAGTCAATGTGAGATAACAAAGTACTCCACCAAGGACATACTGGCCAAGAGCCACTGACCTCTTACAGCACAAAAGTCTTGCAACCAGAAGAAACAAGCCCTCAGAAAGGACGGGAGTTGAGTCACCGGCTCACAGCACACACACACACACACAGATACACATAAGGAAATGGGGATGGAAGCCACAGCCTGGCGATACTAGTGGCCCTCTCTAGCCTCCCCGTGCCTACCCATGGATGCAGGCTCTCCCTCCTGAGGCCGCAGTCCTGCCGAAGATGCCTCTAGTGCCAGGAATGCTCCCCTCCCTTCCATCCCAACGGCCACTTCCCGCCCTAGGCTCCCTCCTACCTGGCCCGCATCAAGGGCATCCACCCAATCAGGAGATGGGCCTCAGCACAAACAGCCCTGCTCTGGGACCTTGCACCCTGCTCTGGGAGGAGATGTGCAGGCTTGCCAGTGCGGGGAGGGAAAGCACATCTCCATGGAACCCTCCCCCGTGTGCCCTTAAGGGCCGGTCACACTGGGCCCTCCCCGTGGTCACCCTGACAGATGCAAAAAGTGATTAATTTCAGGGGCCACTAGGGAGATCGCGCTAGGCTGTGGGATGTTCCCTTAGCACTTCCTGCGGAGGGGGTGGGCGGGCGGGGGGCTTCCAGGACTATCGAGAGCAGATGGGCAGAGTCGGTAAACTGTCAGAGATGGAGGTGGCTCTCTAGATAGACGGATCAATGAAGTAGACTCGAGAGTCCAGAAATAAACACATCCATGTATGGTTGGCTGATTTTTGACAAGGGTGCTGAGATCATGCAATAGTTTTTTCCAACAAATGGTGCTGAGGCAACTGGATATCCACCCACGAAAGAATGAAGCTGGGCTCTTACTTTATATCACACACACAAATTAACTCAAAACAGATCGAAGAACTGCAAAACTCTTAGAAGAAAACAGGGGTAAAGCTCATGACCTTGTATTTGGCTAAGGATTCTGAGATAAGACACCAAAGGCACAAGCAACAAGGAACACAGAGATAAACTGGACGCCATCAAAACTGAAAACTTCAGTGCTTCAGAGGGGGACTTCCCTGGAGGCTCAGTGGTAAAAAGTCCACCTGCAATGCAGGAGCTGAAAGAGACCAGGGGAAGCAGCTTCAATCCCTGGGTGGGAAAGATCCCCTGGAGGAGGAAATAGCAATCCACTCCAGTATTCATGGAAAATCCCATGGACAGAGAAGCCTGGTGGGCTACAGTCCATGGGGTAGAAAAGAGTCAGACATGACTGAGCAACTGAGCACGCATGTGCTTCACCAGACACCATTAAGTGAAAAGAAGGACTTTGCTGGTGCACGGCTTCAATCCCTAGCAGAGGAACTAGGTTCCCACATGCCAAGTGGCGCAGCCAAAAATAAAACAAATAAAATACGCATAACATAAAAAGAAAAAAGTGAAAAGACAACCCAAGGAATGGGGGAAATCTGCAGATCACATATTTGATAAGGGACTTGTAGCTACATTATATAAAGAAATCTCACAGTTCTACAATCAAAAGACACATAACCCAACTTAATCAAAAAATAAATGAAGGAGCTGAATAAACTTTTCTCCAAGGAAGGTAAACACAGCTTCCCTTCATTCAATTGACAGATAACCTGATGTCACCTACTATGTGCCACGTAGTAGGGACACAACTGGGAAGCAAAGCAGATTCAGCCTCCACCCTCAGGAGGCTTTATCTGGTGGGCAGACAGTTACCCACTTACCATATGACTGGTCCACGTAGTAATGCATTCAATCCCCATCCTCCATGGCTACATGGCTAGTTAACAGAGGCGCTGAGATCTGAATACACGCATCCTGAGCGCAGAACCAGCTCTTCTAGCCACCTCCAAGTTTCTTTTAACTGGGTATTTTGACCTCTTCCCAATATAGCTCCTGTGCCCAGGGATGCTAACAAAGAAATGGATAGATTTTGGCCCCGATGCCCAGCTGGGCTCTGTAGTAATAATAGCCCACACTTACACAATGAACTAACTCATGTGAGCCACACACCACCCTATGAAGTAGGTACTACAGTTGTAATCTCCCCATTTTACAGATGAGGAAACTGAGACACAGGTCACATGTCTGACCCAAGGTCACACAGCAACTGGATGGCTAAGCTTGGAATCCAGACAGTCTGATTCCACACACCACCCCCTCTCTTGCTACCTGACTAAATCAGTAATTCTACTGCACACACAATTCTAACACGCTCCCAGGTTCTGATGTCCCTCACGCCATGGTCCATGAGATGCAGCAACTACAAGGGCAAGGCCATAGCTAGAACACACCCAACAGCAGTGGGAAGAAGCCTATAGCCTGGACAGCTGGAAGGACGAGAACCACCGTGGTCTCGTGGCAAGCAGTGGGCAGATAGCCCTGAGGGAAGCAGCAGGGCCATGCCCTGGGCATGTCTGCTGGGCAAGTGGCCACCAAACTGGACACTTGGGGGAGAGCATCCAGCCACTGCAGCTTGACCCATTAGTGGATCATGCAGTCAGTTTGACAGGTCATTTTTTTTTTAATTATTTACTTTTGGCTGTGTTGAGTCTTTGTTGCTGGAAGTGGACTTTCTCCAGTAGCGGTGAGCGGGGCTACTCTTCATTGTGGTGTATGGGCTTCTCATTATGGTGGCTTCTCCTCTCGTAGAGCAGGGGCTCAGTAGCTGTGGTTCACAGGCTTGGCTGCCCATGGCACGTGGAATCTTCCTGGCCAGGGACTGAACCTGTGTCCCCAGCACCAGCAGGCAGATTCTTCACCTGGCAAACCACTTTTAAAACGGACTGAAAAGGAGCACCTCACATACTAAGGGCAGATGATTTTATGAAACTAATTCAAATAGATATGTGTACATATATATAAGGTGTGTGAGCTGCGTTGTAGAGTAAAATGATTCTCCGATTTAGGATTTTGTCCAAAAACGGAGGTGTAGCATTATTACCACTAAATATGCTGTAGTTTATTCATATAATGGAAATTCTACGCAGCTTTGACAATGAATAATCTAGAGCTATAGGTAAGAACAAAGACCAGTCTCAAAACCATACTTTAAAGCAGAAAAAGGCAGTCACAGAAAAACACTTCTACTATTAGTCTATTTATATAAGTTGCGGGCAAAACTACATTTATATAATTCAGGGACACATGCCTGAGTGATAAAACTCTAAAGAAAAATAGGGAATGATTCACACAAAATTTAGGATGGTGGTTTTACCTCAGTCTGTGACGGGTGGGGGGCTTCCCGGGTAGCTCAGATGGCAAAGAATCTGTCTGCACGGTGGGAGACCTGGGTTTGACCCCTGAATCGGGAAGACCCCATGGAGAAGAGAATGGCAACCCACTCCAGTATTCTTGCCCAGAGAATTCCATGGATAGAGGAGCTTGGTGTCCATGGGGTTGAAAAGAGTCAGGTACAACTGAGAAACTAACGTTTTTACTTTTTTATTTTTTTCACATGAGTGAGGGTGAATGTGAGGGATTAAGACTGACACATTTTGCGGGGGACAAACTTAACCCCTCATCCCATCAGCTGAGGGATGAGGGATGCTCATAGATCCTCTGAGCACTGGCTAATGGTAATGACAGCATCCATTCTCCTCTGAACCCCAGTGAGGTATATTTCACCACAGGGAACCTCATTAAATGACTTGCTCGATGCATATGAACATTAAGCAGGGGCTCTGGGATTCAAATCCAGGCTCTTGCAATTCTGCAATTTCTCGTTCCTTTACCCATATGTCCCTTGAAAATGAGACTCCCCAGAAGAAGTGAGAATGTGTAAGACACATCCTGTGGGGGGAACCCAGTGAGTGTTTATCAACAACAACAATTATCCCTTACTCTGGTATTAAATGATTCGATGAGCACACGTCGTCACTGTTCATTATCTCAGCTGATTTTTACAACAACCCCAGGACATGCACGGGGCAGGCATTTCTTTCTTTCTTTTTTAATATTTATTTATTTGGCTGCATTGGGTCTTATTTGTTACATGCGGATTCAATAGTTGCTGGCACTGGCTTAGTGGGCATCTTAGATGGGCATCTTGTGGGATCTTAGTTCCCTGATCAGGGATCACACCCAAGTCCCCTGCATTGGAAGGCACATTCTTAACCACTGGACCACCAGGGAAGTCCTGGGGTAGGTATTTCTAACCCTCCATTAGCACATGGGGAAAAATCCAGAGAGCATCATTTTACCTGGAGCACACCCCTCCAGGTCCATTCTCCTTGGCTCTCCACCCTGTTTTCTGCCCCAGCCGGAGGTCACAGGAAGGGAGGGGTGCCAGGCTGGGCTCTCTCTCCCAGGAGCTCCTCCCTGTGGGCCACCCAGGCTGCGTGCTTTCCCTGAAGGTTGCAGCTCTTGCCAGGAAGCCACCCACGGGGCCTGTGTGTCTCCAGGTGTGGGATCCAGACCCTCCCCTCGCTCTGCCCACATTTTGGTCATAGTCCTATTCCAAGCTCTCTCCAAACCCCCAGGCTGAGTGTGCCATCTGTGTTCTGCTGCCCTGACAAATACAGCAGTTAAGTTACCAGGTTGGGGACACTGATCTCCTGATGAATGAACCAGGGCCTCTCTGAACCTGCCAACAAGCACCTACCGAGTAGTCTCTGGGGGACAGGGAGAAAAGGGAGACAGCAGATACGTGGAAGGAGCTGGGAGCAGAGGCAATAGGCAAAGCTCCCGGTCTCAGATTTCTCTGTGAATGAACTGGAGTTAACCCTCAGAAAGTGAGGAAAGACCACAACACTGAGAAGCTGAGCCTGGGGGAGGCCTGTGGTGGGAAAAGAGGCGGGAAGACTTGGATTCTGGGCTTCAGGCCAAGTAGAGCCTCTAGAGCTACCTACAAAGTATGCTGGAAACTGAGCTCCAGTCCTAAGCTGGGATGGGGCCAGGCAGCCCCTTTCAACAACAGGCACTTCCGCACTGCTGCTCCTGGGGTGGACGGGGGTGAAGAGCCAGCCAAGACTCTAGAAAAGGCAGGATAGCACCTCCTGGTTTCCAGATGCTCTTTCTGATTCACCATTCCCTTTGGCATAAGCATCCAGGGGTGGTGCTGGGACATTCGAAGTTCCATCACGCTCTGGCCTAGGTTTTGCTGGGAATGCACAGTCAGGCTGCAAGGCCAGACCCTGAGCAAGGAGCAAGGCCAGAAAGGGGAGAGCAAGGAGGACGGTGTCATCTCAGGGCTGGGGCAGCGGCACGTGGATTGCCTTCCTTCTACCCTTAGGTTTTTTTCTGCCCCTGCTGCTGAGTCACTCAGTCGTGTCCGGCTCTGTGCGACCCTATGGACTGTAGCCCTCCAGGCTCCTCTGTCCATGGGATTCTGCAGGCAAGAATACTGGAGGGGGTTGCCATTTCCTTCTCCCGGGAATCTTCCCGACCCAGGGATTGAACCGGCTCTCCCACACTGCAGGCAGATTCTTTGCCACTTGAGCCCCTTAGGTATTTTTCTAGTCCCCAGTAACTTCATTTTGTTGTTGAGTGTTGCTGTTGTTTTAGTCGCTCAGTTATGTCCAACTCTTTCATGACTCCATGGACTATAGCCCTTGTGGCTCCTCTGTCCATGGAATTTCCCAAGCAAGAATACCAGGAGTGGGTTGTCATTTCCTCTTCCAGGGGATCTTCCTGACCTAGGGATCAAACCAGGGTCTCCTGTATTGGTAGGAAGATTCTTAACCACTAAGCCCCCAGGGAAGCTAACATTCACTTTATCAAAGGAAAGACATTCTATCCTGGAGAATCATGAAGAATTTCAAGAAGACATCCTATTGTGACACAGTTGTCTGTGAGTTAATAAGATTGAAAAGGACTTGATTAGGGTCTGCAGGACTCCAGGAATGAACTATCCCCTGGGGCCAGCTCATGCCCCCAGGTGACAGGCTGGTACATGGCCCGTACCTCTGTGACATTCAGGGGTGGTGGGGGGAGGAAATGATAAACGCCAGCGTGAGCTCCTCATGCCTGACTGAACCCTGTCTCCGTCCAGGATCTCAGGGGACCCTGGGAAGTCACACCCTGCTCTGGGAGCACGCTGTGTTATCACCTGCTTTGGGAAACCATCTCTGGAGGTTTCCACGTCCTTGGCCTTAAAGGAACTTTACATCTTTAGCTGTGGCAGTCGGTAGGCAAGATGCAGTGTACTGTCCCATTTAACACCAACGATATGAGGGCCAGATTGCTTGGGTTCATATCCAGCTCATCACTTACTAGCTGGGTGTCCTTGAGCAGGTTACTTATCTATTCTTTGCCTCTGTGTGCTCATCTGGAAAGTGGAGATAAGTGTCTTCTTCATAGGATTACTGTGAAGAGTAAGGGGGTTAACATACAGAAAGTGCTTGGAACATCGTGGGACACTCAGCTAGTGCTGGGTAAGTGACAGCTATTTTTACTGGCATTTTCTCACTAGTCGTTCATTACTTTTTGTGTCAGCTCTACAAAAACAACCTCTATATTTCTATGACTACTCCAAAGAAACAAACAGCTCAGCCTCTCGGGGTCAGGGGGTGGCCGAGGAGAGAGGGAAGTAATGAGATGAACAAGGAACATTTAGTTGGGTCTCTTGGTAAGTGTTACATACACACCATTTCATCCAGAGGTAGGGACACCAAGTAAAGTGCAAGACACCCAGTACAATTTGAACTCTGGACGAGTAACAAGTTTTGAGCGTAAGTATGTCCCAAATGCTTCCCCCGTGGCTCAGTGGTAAAGAACCTGCCTGCCAATGCAAGACACGCAGGTTTGATCCCTGGGTCAGGAAGATCCCTTGGAGAAGGAAATGGCAACCCACCCCAGTTCTCTTGCTTGAGAAATCCCATGGCCAGAGGAACCTGGCGGGCTACATACAGTCCACGGGGTCACAGTTGGACACAACTGAGCACATAAGCGCATGTCCCAGATATCGCATAGGATATACTTCTGCTAAGACAAGTATTGTTTTAACTAAACTTCAAATTTAACTGGGCATCCTGTGTTTTTATTTGCCAAAAACTTGGGCAACCCTACTGGTGGGATTGATAAGATTGTTCCCGTTTTATACGGGAGGAAAAGGAAGCTCAAAGAGGTGAAGTTAATCACCCGAGGTAACTGTCCCAGCAAGCGTTCAAAGGCTCTGTCCCATGCCCTCTGGCTGCTCTGCGCTCAGAAGGGCTCAGGAATCAGAGATACAGCCCTCCATCACCTGCAGAACCTGCTCCTCAGCCCCCAGGCAGGAGCCTGAATGCAGGAAGAGACATATTTTTATTTTTTTCCAGAGAGAGGGGTCTACTGCTCCCCAAAACCAGTGCACTGGGGGGGCCTTCCTGCAGGGGAGGGAGCTCGGGAGGCAGTCCCCGTGGGGGCTGTGGTCAGCCAGGGCGGCACCCTCAGCTCTTCCGGGAGCTGCCCCTGGCTGGGGCTGAAACCTGGAGGCAAAACAGCCCAGGAGAAAACTCAGGAAGCACCAAAGGAAACTTCTCCGGAAGTCCTGAAATATTTCCACAGCCAGGAGAGAAAAGCTTAAAGTGAAAGCAGCTATGGGCTGGCCTCTCAGAGCCCAGGGCATGACCACAGCATCTGGGAAGCCCCGGCCCAGGTCACACAGCCCCCTTCCCAGAGCCCCCACAGATGGTCTGGCCTCGTGGGCTCCGCAGAATGGCCCACCTGCTCCACTCTGCTCTCCCAGACCAGACTGGGGCTCCACTTCAGTCATTCTCAGCTCTATTTTTAGTGGAAGGTGACAAGACACAACAAATGTTCAAAGCAGGACAATGAAATCACCTGATTCCTCTGCAGGGTCAGGGACCTTGGCCAACCTTTGCTGAGAGCAGGGACAAGAAGGGTTCTAAGAACCTCCAGGGGGCTTCTCTTAGAGCTAGGGGTCTAGAGCCCACTCCCCAGTCTGTAACTTCCCAGGAAGGTGACCTTCAGCTTCATCCTCACCTGGCTGAGAAAGGCCAAAGCGCATGCCTCCAGGCAAAGTAACAGCCTGTGCAAAAAGCAGGCAGCTTTGACTGGGGATGGTGGTGTGTCTAGGGAGCTGTGAAGAATTCAGTGGGGCTGCAGGGTGGGGAGTGTGATAAAGAGAGCAGGAGGTAAGGCTAGAGATGGCTGGAGACAGTGTCTGAAAAGGCTCCCACCATGCGTGCTAAGTTTAGATTTTATCCTCTAGGGAGGAGGGAGGCAGGAAGATGGTAGACTAGTGAGTGATGGAATCAGATCCTCCAGGAGGGCTTGAGAAATCCAGGGCCTTCCTACTGAACGGGCATCACCTGGAGGCTTGTTAGAAATGCCAAACAGGAGGCCCTATCCAAACCTGCTGTACCAGGATCTGCATCCTTACAAGATGCCCCAGCTCATTAGTGGGTCAAGGTGAGGTCAACCTGATTAGTGGGTCAACCTGAATTATGGTTGGGGCAGAGACAGGGTCGATGGTTTGACCTCTCCAATAGCCTTTTCTTTCTGTTTTTTTTTAAAGAGACATTTTATTTTACTTAATTTTGGCTGTTTTGGCTCTTCCTTTCAGTGCACGGTCTTTCTCTACTGCAGCACACAAACTTAGTTGCTCCAACCATGTGGGATCCCATGTGGGGTCTTAGTTCCCTGACCAGGGATGGAACCCACGCCCCCTGTATTGCAAGGTGAATTCTTAACCACTGGACCACCAGGGAGGTCCCTCCAATAGCCTCTTCTAACTCCCCGTCTGTTTTCCCCCGCTCAGCTCCACTGCCTCCTTGCATCCTCCCTGCCCCGTGATTCTCTTAGGTGGCCCCTATATTAAAACAACACATCCTTCTCCTAGAGCATCTCCCCCTACAGCGTCCTTCTCTTCATACCCCCTTACCCCCTATAATGCATTTCCAAGCTCTCAAGTGCTCAGGGCACTGCTGAGTGTTGAAAAGGGAGGTGCATGCAGTGGTTAAGAGTCAGTCCCCAAATCAGACTGGGTGTGCAGAGGAGCTGTGCAAACACACAGATGCCAGCGGCCAAGCCCAGGTTCTCACGCTGAGGGCCCTGGCATTTGAGAATCTCTGGTGAGGAGCATAAGCCAGGGCATCACACAGACCTGGGTTTAGAGCCCAGCTCAGCTCTTCCTAGGCCAGGTGACCTTAGGAAAACTGTTTACCCTCTCCAGAATCTTGGGGGGGAAATGGATAAAAATAGTTGAGAACTCTGCAGGGGGGTTGAAGATTAAATGGGACATTGTTTGTCAAGTGCTTAAGGACACTGTCTGACACCCTATAAATGGCAGCCTTTGTTATTCTTCGTGCCTCTAAGGAGTTTACAGTCTGGCAGAGAAGAAATGACAACAGGCACAAAGCCTACATTGGTAAACACTACGAAACAATAGATAAAAGGGCTCAGTGACTTGGCCTAAGCAAGGAGTGTTCAGGTTCTGAGCTGGGATGCTCACTGAAGCCAGTGCATAATCAGGCAGAGGGGCTTCGTGGAGGTGGTGGTAACCAGGGCTGAGGCTTAAGCACAGAGGTTGGCTGTGGAATGGTGAGGGGTCTTAGTGGCTAGAGCAGGGGGATGCTGGGATGCTGACAAATCTGAATGGATAGTGCGAGGTGTGCCACAGCACAGGGAATATCTTGAAGGCATTTGGATTGGATGGGGAAGAAAATGCCCCACTGAGGAATGCTGGGCAGAGGAGAAGTAGATGGAAGCAGGTTGAGTGTGGGTGGGCACATGTGTGCGTGCTAAGTTGCTTCAGTCATGTCTGACTTTTTGCAACCCAATGGACGGTAGCCTGCCGGGCTCCTCTGTCCATGGGATTCTCCAGGCAAGAACACTGGAGTAGGTTGCCATGGCCTTCTCCAGGGAATCTTCCCAACCCAGGGATTGAACCAGCATCTCTTATGTCTCCTGCAATGGCAGGCACCACCTGGGAAGCCCCCAGCTTGAGTGTAGTACCAGCCAACTGGATGGAGATGGCGTCTCAGGGTCAGGGAGGGAGTTTGCTCAGGTGTCTGCAGCAAGGGCCTGGCTGTGATGGGAGCTGACCAGCCGTCCTGGGTCCTCAGGCAAGATATAGCTCCTCATCAGATTTGCATCTTGTCCATCCTTTCCAGAGAGCGAAGACAGGACCCAAAGTTCCAGTGGTCCAGCGGTTAAGAGTCCACCTTGTAACGCAGAGGACACTGGTTTGGACACTTCCTGGTCCAGGAAGATCCCACGTGCTATGGGGTCACTAAGCCCGTGCATCACAACTACTGAGACCACACCCTAAAGTCCGTGCTCCACAACAAGAGAAACCACTGCCATGAGAAGCCTACACACCTCAACTAGAGGGTAGCCCCTGCTCCTGGCAACTACAGAGAGCCTACACGCAGCAACCAAGACCAGTGCAGCCAACGGTAACTTAATTTAAAAAAAAAAAAGCCCCTGCTTTGGGTCTCTAAAAGTTCTGCACCCAAAAATGGCACAAGATGCCCACTGACTCATCCAAGTCAGGAGCTGCCACAGAGTCTGCAAAACGTCTGCAGACCAAATGCAAAGGAAAATGCCTTCCACAGAGCTGGGTGGCACACCAGCTGGTTGCTCATTAACCCTCTCAATGATGCACTAGAAAATTAACAACTGAGGTTTTCTGCTCCATTAACACCAAAGTTTGCTCTGGGCAGGGGATGTTGGGGGGTAGGGACAGGGAAGGTTTTGTCTAGACAGAAGAACTCATGAAGGCCAGCTGCCTGGGCTTCTGTCACTCAGGAAGAGGGTAGGCAGAGGGGATTTAGGGTGTTCCCCATGGCAGGTGTCCCCACTGCCCCGGCAAAGTCCCCAGGAGAGGCCAGTCACAATGGCCACTCCCTCTTCTCCTTAAAATGAGAGTAACATTTCACAGGTTTACTGTGAGAATGAAATGAGATTGTGAATGTGGGAGCACCAGCTCAGGTACGGTACTCACCAGGTGTCCCATCAATGGCTTCATCATTCTGATTGGGAAACAGAAGGGTCTGACTTGGATCAGGGTCCCTAGGAGAGGGTATAAAGAACCCTGAGGCCCTGCTACCCAAACTGTGGTCCCTAGACCAGCAGAAGCAGCACTGGCATCACCCAGGAACTTGCTGGAATACAGAATCTCAGGCCTCAGCCCAGTCCTACTGGATAAGAATCTGCATCTTAACAAGATCCTCAGGCCATTATTCCTGGTGGCTCAGATGGTAAAGAATCCGCCTACAATGTGGAAGAACTGAGTTGAATCCCTGGGTTGGGAAGATGCTCTGGAGGAGGGTACGACAACCCACTCGTATTCTTGCCTGGAGAATCCCCATGGACAGAGGAGCCTGGTGGGCTACAGTCCATGGGGTCACAAAGAGCTGGATTCTGAGCCACTAAGCACACACAGGCTATTAAGATGCACACCAGGGACTTTCCCTGGCGCTCCAGTGTTAAGAGTCTGCCTTTCAATGCAGAGGGTGCAGGTTCAATCCCTGGTCGGGGACCTAAGATCCCACATGCTTCGTGGCCAAAAAAACCAAAACAGAAACAATGCAGTAACAAATTCAATAAAGACCAAAAAAAAAAAAAGTCCATATAAAAAAATAATCTTTAAAAAAATGCACAATAGAGTTTGAGAATCTGCTCTAGTATGTTTGTTCCTAGGAAAAACCAGTTTCTCCCCTCCCCTCTCCCAGCTCAGGAAATATGGGGCCCAGGACGCCAGGTGGATAGAGGCAGAGGATGCGGATGCCACAGCCCCCTAATTAGCACCTGCTTGCTTGCCACGCTGCACTGAAGCACACCAGAGCACATGTTGAGAAAATTACTCCCTTCCTGATTTCTTTCAATCTTTCCTGCTACTGTTTGGTACCAGTATGTCTTTAATATCTATCTTCTGTGTCCTTCCGTTTAAACAGAGACACAGGAGGCTCAGACCTAGAGCCTTCAAGGGCAACAGTGTATAACTAGAACTAATAACACTGTTGAGTATTATTTATTTGCAAGGAAACTATTGCAAGAGACACATATTTTTTCTTTCTAGGTAAATGATATTTAAAATAATGAATCAAGTGGAAAGAAAAACAGTTCAGTCCATAATGACAGAAGTGTGTGAATCTGGCAAAAATCACAACAGTGGTACATACATTATTCCTTACAGTGCATCTCGTCCACTTATTTTTTTCCTATTGCAGGTCATGAAATCAATATCGTAGGTCATGACCAACACTTCTCGGGTTTGTTTTTAATGCAGTGGGCTGGAACAGACTAGAAGGGCACAAAATGATGAGTACCTTGCAAATGTGATGAAACAGTAAGCACTATCCCATAAACTTTTGTTTCAGTTTGTGTGCGCCCTGGCTCACAGTGTAAAATGTCTGTATTCTGTACGAGCAGTAGTCCAAAGAGTTAGTGAGTCACTCATCTAGTCCAGGGCTTCCCTGATAGCTCAGTTGGTGAAGAATCTGCCTACAATGCAGGAGACTGCGGGTTGATCCCTGGGTCGGGAAGATCCCCTGGAGAAGGGATAGGCTACCCACTCCAGTATCCTGGCCTGGAGAATTCCATGGACTGTACTGTCCATGGGGTCGAAAAGAGCTGGACAAGACTGAGCGACTTTCACACACACACACACACACACACACACACACACACCTAGCCCAATCTCCCTTTGGTAGGGGCCCCTGGCCTCTGCTAACTTACCCACTGCAGTATCCTGGCCTGGAGAATTCCATGGACTGTATTGTCCATGGGGTCGAAAAGAGTTGGACAAGACTGAGCGACTTTCACACACACACACACACACACACACACACACATCTAGCCCAATCTCCCTGTGGTAGGGGCCCCTGGCCTCTGCTAATTTAATTCCAATGGTGGGGTGGGGAAGAGGGGGAAGGGGGGAGAAGTGGGGGAGGAGGGGAGTGGGGGAGGCGGGGAGTGGGGGAGGAGGGGAGTTGACTCCTTTGGCCAGGCCACCCATGAGCAGATCTCCAGGTCCCATCACAGCTCTCTGGCTCCTCTCTCATGACAGAACTGATAACAACAGCCCCTCCCACGAGCTATTAAATGGATGCTTCCCGGTCCTGCTGAGGTGAGGAAAGGCTCAAGCATCAACCCAGAACGAAGAGTGGAGACGCTCGAGTGTGAAACGTGCCATTTTTGGAGGGACAGGATTCCCTCTCCAGGCCTTCTCAACCTTCCCGGGCTTGGGCAGCCCTGTTTCATTGGCCTTGCCCGAAAGATGCCTTTTCCCTCGATGAGCAGCGAAGGAGAGGGGGAAGGAGGCTGGGGGCGGGGCCGGAAGAACGGGAGAAAGCTCTGGGTGGGGGAGGGGACAGAGGTCACCACCGGGTGGCACTTGAAGGATGCACTTGTCAAGGTGGAGCCTCTGGTCTGCTTGCATCCCGGACTCAAGCGGAGGGCAGGCGCACACCAGGGCAGCAGGAGGAAGAAGGCTGGGGCAAGTTCAAGGTGGTGGAAGGAAGGAGTCAGGAATGCCTAAGACTGTGGGGCAGCTGAAATTTCACATTAGCCTCTCTACAAACAGAAGAGCCAGTGAGGGGGGTGGTTTATGGGTCCCTACACCCTACCAAGAAGGAGTTCCTAAAAACGACTGCAGACTAAGAAGGAAGGAAGCTGACTGACATTTTGAGCAGCAAAGGGAAAGGAAGAGAATGGAGGCGACCCTCCCCTCCCCTCATCTACACTTTTATCCTCCTGCTTGGGTGGTCAGCTCAGGACAGGCTTTTACCCCATTTATCATCACCCCTGAAACTCTCCACATACCAACCCTCTGCAGCAAACCCTCAGATCATGTCCTAGCCTTTCTGGCTCCACCCAAAGAGGGGCCTGCTACAGTGGAAGGCCCCAGATACCAGCCTCCACAGAGGCCTGAACTCTGGGCAGGGGACTCTGGGCCTGCGCTGGAGCCACCCCATCATTAGCATGCTGTGCGTGGGTGAGTTCAAATGCAGAAGCTGGATCTGTGGCCCAACTGGCCCTGGGCCTCAGAAAAGGACCTTGGTGCATGGTGGCCTGATTTATGGCCGAGAGCTCGCTTTATTTCCCTTTGGAAACTGTGGAGGTGAATTTAAAAAGGCCTGAGATCAGAGCCAATGCGCCAGGGCTCAGCCAAGTCCTCGCCTTCCCTAGTCCCCACCCATTTGTCCTTTGCCTTGCTCGGCTCTTGAAAATGGGCCTTAGCTGTTGCCCGCCCCTGCCCCCCAGTCTATTTTCTCTCCTTCCTCTTTATTTATTTTGGGGTTAACACAGAGTAGCTCTTGCCAGGAATCCAGGGACGAGGTAACTCTGGGATAGGGGCTCCAAGTACCCATGGGAGGGTTCCTTGGGATCCATTTTTAGGAAGAGGCAGCCCAGCCAGTGGGCACTTACAGGGCACCTGAAGGCTGAGAGCTGTCCGAATACCATAGGGGGACCAAGACCGTCTCCATAGCTGTCCTTCTAGTTAGAGAGATGAACAGATCAATCAACCTCCACAAAATACCAGCTGCCATGAAACCCAAGGGAGTCAGAGAAAGAGGGGTTAAGAGTCAGGGGATTTCCCTGGTGGTCCAGTGGTTAAGACTCCATGCTCCCAGTGAAGGGGGCTCAGGTTTGATCTCACATGCCACTAGATCCCCATACCACAGCTAAGAGTTCACATGCTGCAACTAAACATCCTGAGTGCCACAACAAGGATAAAGACCCTGCATGCTTCAACTAAGATGCAGATGCAGCCAAATAAATAAAAATGCTGCTGCTAAGTCGCTTCAGTCGTGTCCGACTCTGTGTGACCCCATAGACGGCAGCCCACCAGGCTCCCCCGTCCGTGGGATTCTCCAGGCAAGAGTACTGGAGTGGGTTGCCATTTCCTTCTCCGAAATAAATAAATAAATATATATATATATAAATGAGGCCAATCCTACACTCAACTCCTGGCTTGCACTCTAGGACCTTGAATTAATTACTTAACTTCCCTGAGTCCCAGTTTCCTCCCTGTAGTGATAATCCCTTCTTACCTCATAAGGTAGGGACTATTGAGGATTAGTGATAACACATGGGCAGTGCCCAGGGGCGTGCTGACACACAGTAGGTCCTCATGGGCGTTGGCTAAGATCATTATTGCTGTTGGCAGTTGAATCGGCTATAGGTAGAGGTGCAGCCATCTGCAACTCAACTACAGTTGAGAACTGACCCGGCTCAAACCAGGAGACCTTCGGCAATAACTTAACCTCCCAAGGCCTTGGAGTCCTCATCCGTAGGCCGGGGGGATGATAAAAGGTGGCTTGGTGAGTTGTTAGGGTAATGTAAGGAAGTACCTAGCACAGCATCCGATATACAGCAGGGCTGGTTAAACATTATGGCTTCTTCCATTCTTCCCAAACCAAACAGAGAAATCTAATATCTATGAGCTTGGCTGGACTACTGGGCTTTCTTTTCCTTGGGCCCAGTGGTTGCGAGAGACCCATGGATGAGGTTTCCACGTGGCTTTGCAGAGCTCAGACATATGTCCCTAAGAGGTCCCACAGCACAACCCCAGAGGTGCCATCACATAGAGCACGCAGTCACCCAGACCCCTGACCTCTCAGAAAGGGATTGTTCTCCTAAAGCTGTACCTTCAAAGGGAGACATTCACTCAAAACGATGGACTGTATGCTGCTTAGGCCCAGGGTAACTTGCGACTGAATAGGGTGACCACAAGTGAGGAAATCAATTGCTGCTGTGGGGAGTGGCTACACCCAGCTCGGAAAATAACTAGGCTTAATTATACAACATCTTCGGTCTCCATGATCTTGATCCATTAAACCCTCACAGCTGGCCAGGAGGCAATGCCCAGGAGGAAGGGGTTAGCCCAGTACACTAATAGGATCAGCCCTTCAATCCCATGAAGGTAATTATGGTCACATTCTTCACCAGCAGTCCTGAGTACACCCACAGCTCACGTTCGTGCTCAAGTTGCTTCGGTCATGTCTGACTCTTTGTGATGGTCCATAGCGCACCAGGCTCCTCTGTCCAGGCAAGAATACTGAAGTGGGTTGCCATGCCCTCCTCCAGGGGATCTTCCCCACCCAGGGTGCCAAAAAGGTTGAGGATCACTGGTCTTGAGGAGCATGAAGACCTCAGAGGTGAGGGTGGAGGAAAGGGGGAAGGGCATGTGACCAATTAGGTCATCACGGAGCCCACCCTGTCTCCCAAAGACCATGCTGACCCTGTCAGTTTCTATGTGGCCAGTAAACCCATATTCGTTTTTCATCTAGCTGTGTGGTAGGGAAGAAACGGCAGGAAGAGAAGACAGGAATAAAGGGCAAGGGCAGAAAACCAAGAGAGGCCCAAATGAAGTCTGAGCCTGGGGGAAAAGATTTGGCTGCCCCATCTGCAGTGGGTCACGGGTCCAGCTGGTCCCATCTCAGCGGGCTCTGTGCCAGATGCCCTGGGCAAGGGGTAGGCTTGAACCTCTATCCCCAACCCTCCTATCCAGGTGCATCCTATCATTTGCCTGTAGCCCTGACTTCTTTTTTCTCCCCCATTTACAGGATCAGGTTCTCCCCGAGCTGCGGGGACAAGCAGAATGCTCCCACTGCCCCCAGGGCATCCATGGCTCCATCCAGCCATATCTTGCCCAAAGGAATGCAAGCAAGGGCAGACCAAGGCCACAAGTCAAAAGAAAAATCAGCTGCTTCTATGCAGCCCCGGAGAGAAGTGAGCCTGCAGGCCTCTTCCCTGGTACTCAGTGGAAAGTGCCAAGACCCTGTAGGTAGAATGTGGTGGGTCCTCCAAGCCCCGTGGATCACCTCAGCCGACCAGAGCCAGGGGCCTGGCCGAGGCAGCTGATGATGTGGAGATGACACGCGGTTGTCCTGAAGCTGCCTGTTACCCCAAAGGGCTCAAGCCAAGCCAAACAGCTGCAGCACCAACGCTGGTGGCGAAGGCTTCCAATCACGTAATCACAAGCCCCAGCAATGCGTGGGACTCCCCTGGGGGGTCTCCGACTCCACTACAAGCTACTACAATTACCAAATCCACACAGCCGGAAACTTGTGAATGGGCCAGCTAATGGGTTTCTGGGGTTTCGGATGGAGTAAGGAGTTAAAGAAGTCAAGAACCCAGAAGTCTTCTTTTCCCTCTCATACTCACTCGTGCAACCGAAACTTACTGTGGGCTTACTACGGCACAAGGCCTTGGGCCAGGCACCAGCGAAGAACCTGGTTCAACACTCTGCTCCTGCCCGAACCCTTGCACCCTTCCCAGCCCCTTCCAAACTCCTCGGGCAGCCTTTCGTGGATCTGCTCAGTGACAAAAGCTGGGATGAGCTGGACAGCTGAGCAGTTCAATAGCACTCCTCCTCTTCAAAACATTCGAGAAATATTAACCAATTAATCTCCATTGCACCCACGTGAGACATCAGAGCTTCACTCTAAAGAGGAGTGTGCATAACAAAGGTGTCAGAATCGCCCCCGGACCCAGAGAACAACCCAAGTTTTCCCTCCTACCCACTCTCCTCCCATCTTCTACCCACCTAGCTGATTCTTCACAAATGTTCTTGTCACTCCTTCCTATCTCTAAAGAACAATAACACCAGCAATCACAACAATGACAAAAAACTACATTTCTCTGAGTAGGAGACTTAATTCTTCTGCCAGGCCCACCTATGGGACTCCAGCAGTCATGTCAATTATGGGCTGGTGATGACAGACAGGAATAAATGACTGGGGCTTAGCCACCACGGGACAAGAAAGCATCCATTTGCAGGTGTTCACTGGCACACACTGGGTTAGTCTGATGTGGCCTGAGTAAGAGAGTTGCCCTGATCAAGCCCACACCGACTGTCAGGTCAGTGGCTTGGTCTTTGGTGCAGCTAACATAGGAATATGGTGGGAAACTGAGACAGGTTCATGGTCATCTGGAGATGGGTTTGTATTCTCATAGCCCCAAATGGTTTCCTGGCCATTAGACAGGGCACCGAGTCTGTAAAGGGTTATAAAAATATCACCAGAGACAGAAATTTCCCTTGGAAATGCTGTTTCAGGTAACAGAAGTGAGCTCTGAAAGGCAGGTTCTTATAACAGATGATCATGCTCTGCCTTCTATGACATCCCAATAATAGAGGCTTTTGCTTGGCTCCATAGAGTCAGCATGTTTGAGGCCAGAGTTAAATCTCCTGGGACAAAAAAGAGGCTAGAAGGGCAAAGGGATACCTTAAATGTACCTTAAATTAGTCCTCAGTTCTCTCTTAAAGAAATCCTGAACATATAGTGAAAGATTTTCATCTCCACTCAGAGGGACAAGAGAAAGTTTCAGAGCCCGATCCAACCTGATCCCATGGTACAGAAGGAAGCCAAGAGAAAGTGGTAAGTATTTAGTGGAAGGAGTGGTGAAAGAGAGAAGATAAAATGAAGAACACAGGCAGAGAACACATACAGAGAGAAAGACAACAGCTTCGTGCAGACAGAAACACACCAGCTTCAGGGAAATAATCTAGGCGAGGCATTGAGAGGCACAGCTGATGCTATGACGTGAATGTAGGAAAATGAATGGTCTAGGGACAGGAAGTGGGGTGGCAGGAACCCTCATCCACCACGCTAGCTGACCACGGGCCAAGACCTTGCTCCAGTCTGTCCCAGATCCACACGGGCAGCTGGGAGCCAACCCATCTCTTTGCGCCATCACTGCAGACCTTCAGGACTTCAACTATAGGGGAAAGAGGGAGTCTGCTATCTACCCCTTATCAAGGGGACCATCAACCTGCCATGGAAGTGTGTACAGATGCCAAAGCCAGAAAGAAATGAGCTGACAATTCCAAAGGCAAGAAGTGTGTGAAGGGAGGGGCTGGCATAGAGAACCAGTGGCATAGAGAACCACCAACCTCAGTGAAATCAGACAGAGCCTCAAACACCCCTGCCTTGGCTTCAGGACCAGTCTCCAGTTCCTCCAAGAGACATAGAGTCAACTGAGGCTCAGAATCACTGAGACCCCTTACCCTGCTGGACCATTTTGGGGACAATGCTGAGACAGAGGACCAGAGTGACAGATGTCCCCCATTCCAAGACTGTGAATAAGTTCAGACATATCTGGGTGACACTCAAGAGTCTTCCTCAACATCCTAGGGTAGGATCTGAATCCCAGCTTTGTCACTTATCAGTCATGTGACCTAGGGTAATGATTTGAGCCTAGCCAGCCACTTTTCCCGTAAAAGAGAGATAAGACTACCCGTCTAGCAGAGTTGTGAGGTTTGCAGAGACTGGATGGAGAGCAGCCAGCACAGTGCCTAGCACACAGCAGGTCCTTGGAGATGCCACTATCACTGCCACCAGGGCTTTCACATCCCTGAGAAGTATCCTGGGCACCCTGTGCCCTGTGTACACCCCCTTTATGATTCCTGATGGATGTGGCTTTTGTGGGGACTTGCCACCCCAGGACAGTGAGACCTGTAACCAAACAGCTTCCCGAGAGGCATGGGAACTTCCTCGGGGAGCCATAAAACCATGCCGCCAGGCAAATGACAGCTCGGGTATTTGTTTTAATTTAGGCTCTTGTCAAGAGGAAACTTCATGGCTAACAGCCCAAACATGACTGCACTGCACCTCCCCAGGAAACCTCATTCTACAGCTCTCCAATAAGCTGTTTGGAAGAAGGAGGCAAGGACTCCTCACACTGCTGCCAAGCCAGTGCCCCCCACCTCCCCTCTATCCAGGCTGCCCCAGGAGCCCAGAGGCCAAGGCAGCAGCAGAAGGGTAGACAGCTCAGATGCCAGACTGCCTGAGTCAGGGCTGATTAACAGGCACCCCCCACAAAGAAGCCCTCAGTCGAATTCCCTTTTCCAATCGCATCTTCCTCTAGCTGGACATTTTCAAAGCAATTTTGCTGCTTTGCTCCAGGTTGTTTATGTGTTGGGGGGAGGTGGGGTGGAGAGACAGGTGTTGGGGTAGAGTGGAGGATGTCAGGAAAACTTGGAATTGATCAGGCAGGGGAGGCTTCTTTAAGGCAATGAAGAGAAAGCCAGAGACAGCTTTTCATAGGAGTCTATGCCTTGGGAAATAGGGAAAGAAGGACTGGGTTTTGCAAAGAGCCAGAAATATTCAGGAACATAAGCTGCATGTGAATATGAGGCATTGTTATGACTGTTTTTTGCAAGCGCACAGTGAAGAGGAGGTCACTAATCCTCCCTTTGGGGTCAGGAGCTGATCTGCAGCCGGGCTCTGAGCAGATGTGTGCCCCCATTCAGGCAAACACATGTGTGCACACACGCCACACAGCAGCCGTGGACCCTGACCTTCACCCAATGGTGCTGGCCTCTGCAGGGGAAGGAGCAGATGGAGTGGCTGGGCTTGGCGCAGGACTGACACCCAGGGGATCCAGCTTTGCTCTTTTGATGTTGAAAAACCAAAGCAGAATGAACATCACAAGGAGAGCTGCTGGGGGGAGGAAAGGAAGGGAAAACAGATTGGGAGCGGGGAGGGAAAAGGATGGAGGGGGAGGAGGAGAAGATGGGGGAGAAAAAGCTATGGGGAATGATGGGGACCCAAGGGGATACAGAGGTCAGAGGCTGGGTAATGAGTACTGAGAAGCCTCCAGGGCAAGAATTTGGGGTTCAAGGCATCAACTTGTCCACTCTCCCCACCATTCAAACCAGGTTAACCCTGACATGTAGCCTTGTTGCATGGCATCTAGAGTCCAGAAGGGGGAACCTGGTTCCACCTGCCTCCCCCATGGGACCCTAGGCTGGGAGACCCAGCAAGAGAAAGTGGGCCGGTTCCACTGAAGCAACCAGGGAGGGTAAAATCCACTTATTACCTTCTTCAGGAGCCAGTAGAACCCTCTCTCTTCCTATATCACTGAAAGCTTGGGGACGATGTCTCAAGGGAGGGGTGGGCAAAATGCAGTGCTTTAGCCACCTAAGCAAGAGTGAGGGTGGGGTGGGGGGAAGGGGGTGAGGGGAAGGGGGCGCTCAAGGCTGGGCGTAAGCCCCCAGAATGTAGGCGTGATCACTTACACATCCCCAGCACCAGAGCAAGAGCAATCACATGATAGAGACAGATTTGGGAACAAGGGGGGTGGAGACGCGGAGAAGGGTTTTTGTTTTTGTTTTTTTTTCTTTTTTGGGGGGTGGGGTAGGGGAGGAAGGAGGGTGATGGTGGGGATGATGATTAGCCTGGCAGGAAAGACTGCTGAGCTGGGGGTTTTCAGGTCCTTCATCCAAACGGCCCCCACGGAGATCAACACCTAGTCTCCCTTACCATACGACCCCACCCCCACCCCGAAACACCCTGGCCTGAGGGTGTCCCTGAGAAAGTCCAGGCGCCAAGGACTTCACCAAAATGGCCTTTCTGCTTCGGCGTGCACAGAAGGAGCAGCCAGTCGGGGAGCGGAGGGTCAACACACTACGGGGCTCTTCCCCTCCGCTCCAGGGTTGGGGAGAACTCGGTTACACAACAGGTGGGAGAGGGGTAACACAGCTCTCCTGGCCCCGTCGATCCACTGCGCCCCCTTCACCCCCGCTTCGGCTGGAAGTCCACTCTGGGGACGCCATCCGCGACTGATCGCGGGGCGCCAAGCCGCTCCTCCCGCCTCCCGGCCCGCCAGGCACCTGGGCGGCCGTGCCCGCCGCTCCCAGCCCGCTCCAGCCAAGCCGGGCAACGCGAACCCCGGGGGCCGTCGGGGCTCCACGCGGGGCTCCGGGACGCGTTCCCGCCCGGCCTCCCCGGCCCGCGCGCACAACGTACTGCTGTAGAGGGTGTCGATCCAGGAGAGGCGCGGCAGGCCCCGATGGCTCAGCGGCTCCATGCCCGCGGCTGCGGCGGCAAAGGCTCCGTCAGATCGGAAACCCGACCCTCATCGCACAACAAAGGAGGGAGGGCGCGGGCGGCGGGCCCCGCAGGCCGAAGTTGCCGAGCGCTGGGTGGAGGCGAGGGGGAGGCAGGGAAACAGGTAGCAGGGAGGAGCGATCGGAGCCGCCCGGGAGGAGGGGGAGGGCGGGCGAGGGCCGGTGAGCGCCCCCGGGAGCCCTTCCGGCCCCTGAGGCCGCCGCGAGCCCCGCTTCGGATCCCGGAGCTGCGGCCCCGCAGCCCGCCCGCCAACTAGCAACTTCCCCGGGGCTGCGCGGAGCCCAGGGGCGGAGGGCGGGGGACGGGGGCCGCGACCAATCGGCGCAAGGCTCCCGCGCCCCCTCCCCCGCCGCGGCACGCCTCCAGACCCCCGGCGGAGGTGCGGGGAGCAGCCGGTGTCCCCCACCCGGAGAGGGACTCCAGCGGGTGACCGAGGAGGGGGTCTGCGGGGGTCTCCGGGGGGCGACGCAGACCCAGACTCCTCTTCCTTCCCCTCGCTGGGCTTGGCCAAATTCTGGCAACCCGCAGACTAGGTGCCGCGGGGAGACCTATGGGCCCGCAGGGGTGACATCACCTGCCACCCCAGGATCTCTAAGCGCAGTTTCAGGGGCCAGTGCGGCTGCCTGGCCCCTCCCCTCGGCAAGCCCGGGGAGCGGCGCAGACGGGGTTAACGTCCAGCCCGCCCGCGGGAAGCGCTGGCTGCCCAAGGACTCTTTCCTTCCAAACCTTAACATTGCCTCGTCTATTTAGACACTCTTGACCTAAAAGCCAGGCTGCTCCCTGCCCTTCACACCAGGGAGGCGGCGAGCAGAGGAAGGCAGGAGGCCGAGGGGGTCGTCGAGGGGCGTGGAGGACAAACAGGGTTAGAGGAGAGACCCCAGGGTCTCCGCTGGGTCTCCCGACACCAAGGGTGCATAATTACAAGTTGAGGGAAGTCTGGGCTCAAAATGCCTCTGAGAAGAGACCCCCTGAAACAAAATTCCTTCTAAGACCACCGCCGGCCCCCCACCCCCCAAAAAAACAGGCAATGAAGAACCTGGAGTCGGAGAGTTTTATGCCTTCCTCTGGGTGCTGGTTCTAAGAGACCCAAGGCAACTCAGCTGCAGGCCTCCTTGGACCAAATGACCCTGAAGAAGGGACTGGAGGGGCCGGAGGGTCAGGCTAGGGTGGTCCAGGGCAGGGGGCCGGAAGCTTGTTTCCTGAACCCCAGGGAAAGGAGGCAGTGGGCCCACAAGGGAACCCCCGCCCTGGGCCACTTACCCTGCTTTCACCTCAGAGAGTGAGGTTTCTGCTGATGCAGCAAACCCTTCCACCCCTCATCCCTAAGCTGCTATACGGCAGTGACTGTAGGGGACCCAGTTCAATGGACAAGCCTACAAGATGAAGCTCACCTGGCCTCTACATGGGGGAGTGTTGTCAGCATCCCAGATCATTTGGGGTGAGGGCGGGGGAATGCTATTCTCATCATTCCAAACAACCACAGATCTAATTCTTTAAAAAAAAAAAAAAAATGAAAAGCAGTATCATTGACATGCAGTATGGCATTAGTTTCAGATCTTATTCTTAAAAGGAGAAGCAGACCCTTTTGCATGATGCTGAAAGGAAGCCTGAATCCAGCCCCTGCAGCAGCTTAGGTAGCACCTCCAGAGCTGCCCCAGGGGAGGTGGGGGCCATTGGGCTCACAGAGGTAGGGTGAGCCCCTGGGGAAGATGCAAGGGAAGATGCTTTGGGGGTGCAGGGCATCCGCAGGTGGCTACAGTGGGTGTTTTTCAACCTGGAGGTCACACCGGCCCCTCCTTGCATCCACTGGGCTCTCCCCCACCCCAGGCCTCCGGGCTCGGGCTCTGACTTTGGCTCTTGTGGGTCTCCCTGCTCAGCTGTCACCCTCCCACCATCTCTGACTTGCACACAAGACTGGGAGGACCAAGCAAGCAGGCACCTGGAGCTTGGCAGAGAGGGGGGCGTGCATCTCCAATGAGATGCTCCAGAAATAGAGCTGGGATGGGAGAGGAAGCAAACGGGCTCCTGGAGGAACCAGAGGGAGGACGGTGAGACGGAGGAGCAGAGAGGGGCCCAGGGCCTCTCTTCTTCCCACACGGAAGGCACAGAACCCAGAAGAAAGGTGCAAGCAGGATACCAGCCCAGGTAAGCAGCAATACTGCCCCCCTCCCCAACATCTCCACCACCTCCCACCCCCCTGCACCCTCCACCCCTCCCCAAGGCAGCCTGGGCCTTCTCTGAACACTGCCTGATGGCGACATCTGGGCACTGACTGTGAGGAGGCCATGGATGTATGTTTCTGCGTGAGTCACATACATTTGCATACATTTTACATTTTTATCTACAAAGGCTTAAACAAGCTATTTTCAGCATTTTTTTTCAAGCTAAAATGTTAGTTGCTCTCCTTAGCTCTGCTTTTCCCCCTACATTCTGTCCAATCCTGTTCCAAACCTTCCAGTGCAGAATGCAATATAGGGGGAGGGGAGTGGGACCTTAGAGGCCGATCAGAAGGAGCGCTTCTGATAATTAACGGATAGTGCCTGCAGCGGACCTGGCTTGCATCTCAACGCTTTGCTTACACAACAGCCTCACTATTATCTCAGTCCCCTCCATTTAGCAGATGAGCAAACCGAGGCCCTGAGCAGCTAAGTAACCCATCCAGACAGTAAACGGAGGGCCACGCATGCTATCTCCACTGTCAGGGTTGAAAGCACGGTGGCAGAGGTCTCTGGAAATCTCTGCTGGACCATGGGTTAGAGACTATCTTCTAGAAAACTCTTCCAGTCCTATTCCATCTCTGCACAACTGTCTCAAAACCTATGTGTCCCAGGAAAGGGCGGTTACATCAAGAACCCTTGATGGCTACATCGGATGGCTTCCAATGGACATTACCACCACAGGGCTTGACTCTAACCTTGGCTACAGGACAAGTGTGCGGAAGCAGCAGGGTGACAGGAAACCAGAACAGAAACCTCCAGATTCCTGGCACTGACTGGAGAGGCGGTGGGGGAGACCCAGTACCACATCCTAGGAAGGAAGGAGTTAGAGCCATTCTCACCCACGTTGTGCCCAAGGTGAGGTGATCTGCCAGCAACCCCCTTCTGTCAGAGTAGCTGGGGATGTTCCTGTGGACAGGCTACCCTGATTCAGCTAAGTGTGGACCTGCCCATGCACCCCAAGGCACTGAGCACCCATCACAGCTCGTCCTCCAAGCCTGCACTAACCATTTGCTGCCTAGTCCTTTGGGTGAACACACTCCACCTTCCCAGCCCTCCCTCTGGCCTGTGTACTCAGCCTGTCCTTGGCTCCTCACCTCCCACAGCAAGCGGCTGCTCCTGCCTCATCAGCATATTTAAGGGGGATTTAAGTGTTGGTTGGGCTTCCTTGGTGGCTCAGAGGATAAAGAATCAGCCTGCAATGCAGGAGACCTGGGTTCGATCCCTAGGTTGGGAAGATCCCCCGGAGAAGTGAATGGCTACCCACTCCACTATTCTTGCCTGGTGAATCCCATGGACAGAGGAGCCTGGTGAGCTACAGTCCATGAGGTCGCAAAGAATCAGACATGACTGGAGCAACTAACACTTTCACTTTTAAGGGCTGGTTGCCAGGAGCACCGGGCTGATGATGTGGGCCAAGTGGGAAGAAGATATACCCCATCTGAGGTCAGCAGTCTTGCCCTTACATAACCCCCAAGGATGTGCTACACCCCACCTCTCCATTATCCAGCTCTTGCCTCTACCAACCACTTGGCCAGGGTGGAAAAAACGGGACCATGCTTAGAACCAAAACTAGGTATTTCCACTTCTCTTCCCCCATCACTGTTAGCAACCCAGCTCCACTGGGAACAATAGGAAGGCCTGGAGTCCCTGCGGGGTCACTGGTGATGAAAAGGATGTCCTTGCACCTCTCCCCACTCTGAGGTCTGCAGGGAGCACCAGGGTGTGCAGGTGGGATGTACAGGTGGTCGGGGTGGGGTGGGGGTGGTCTCCGCATTCGAATTAAAAACCAAAAAACTGACCTAATAGACAAAATCTCTTTTGTATCTTTCCTGGCAGATCAGCTCTTTAAAAGCTGGGACGAGGGACTTCCCTGATAGTCTAGTGGTTGGAACTCTGGGCTTCCAATGCAGGGGGCAAGGGTTTGATCCCTGGTCAGGGAACTAGGATCACCCATGGCTGTGTAGCACAGCAAAAAAAACCCCAAAACCTGGGACTGTGTTTTTTCACTGCACCTTGCCCAGTGGATGAATGAGGCTCAGGTAGACCTCTAAGGCAGTCGTAACTACACCATACTCCTGGATCAGTTTTCTGCCAAAAGCCCAATAGACAGGCATTCAATAATACATGCTGAATAAATAAAACTAACGACAGCTAACTTTGATTGAGTACTTCTAAAGTGCCAGGCACTGCTGCATGTGCTTCCCATAGACTGCCTCCCTCAGTCTTCATAATAAGCCAATGAGATAGGCATTGCCATTCTCTCCATTCCTTCCCTTAGAAACAGGAAGGTATGCTATTGGCCAGCTAGGAAATGAACCGAGATTCTGAATCCAGAGTCCACATGGGTAATCTCTGTGTTGGGCTGCAATGAGTGACTAAAAATGAATAAACAGAGTGAAGTTAAACTCAGGGAGGAAGCAATCAGAGCTACAGGAGGAATGTAACTCCAGAACCCCCCACAGCCACCAGTGATGAAGCAAAATGAGAACTGGTTCCCAGAGAAAACCACATCTCCTCCATCGGGCCAGATGATCCAGGAGCCAAGCTGGCTGCAATCAATCCAGTGACAATTTCCTGAACTCCAGTCCCAGCCAAACCCCACTGCTTCTATGCTTCAGGCCAGTCTTGAGACTTGCCAGCCTCAGTTTTCCCATCCGTAGGTGGGCACCCAGATGGATGTCCCTCAGGCTTCCTATCTGCCCAGTAGCCCCCAGGATGGCCTGTTTCTGGCTCCTTGCTCCATTTCCTTTAAGCTCAGCAGAGCAAAGCAGTGCTTACTCTTGTAAGATTCACCCTTAGCCCTTGGGCCTGAAGAGAAGAAAATGCCCCAGGCCTCTCCTGGGTCACCTCTAAGTGGGCAGGTCTGGCTTAACAGTTCTGTCCCCTGCACTCTTCCTCCCCGTCTCTTCCCAGCCTCCTCACTCTTCCAGCAGGCAGTGAGATCTACAGGGAGCACGGATTTACTGAAAGCCCTCCCCACTTCTTCATCTTCTCTTCCAAAGTTTATCTCAGCTTGAGTCATGGGAAAGATGTAAGAGTCATGGCAAGATGTAAACTAGAAAATTCCATTCACCTTCTTGTTGCCTCCCTCGGTACCATGGCCGAAAGAAGCCTGGTGACATCCAGGTCCCTGCAGTGGTGAGGCTCCCCCCACGTCCCCCCACGTTTCTTGGGAGCTGAGTTGAAGTGCCACTCCCATGGCTAGGGCCACAGTGAGTCCAGCATCCTGGGAAGAGCGTACTAGGCAAGCTGCAATTTCGGGAGGGTCTCGGGCCAAGTTCTAGCTAAAGTGGCCCTCATCCGACATGGCTCGGCTTGTTCCACCCAGGGGTCAACACAGAGGTTTCCGAGAGCTGATCCGAGGGATCAACAGTAGGGCCTGGCACCCCACCCCCCCTTCCTAAATGACTTACCACAGCGTCCCCATCAGCATTTGGAAAGAGGCAGACAGAAGAGACGGAAGGATTCTCCAAGTCCCCAGAACCCAGAGACAAAGTTCAACAGCTCCAACCTTATCAGCCCCGAGTGAAGCGGAGGCAAGTCCATCTGGGGCCAGAGCTCACAGGCTGGCCCTCTGCCCTCCCGTGGCCACTATTCTCCTGAAGCTGGCTGTGCTTCTTGCTGTCTCAGCCAGAGTTCTGCAGATGCCTCTCAGCCCCGCGCTCTTCTGCCAGGAGCTCTGACGCCACCAGCCAGGCTGGCCCCGTCCCTGTGAGGTCCAGGGGGGCCCGCAGGGGCTGAGGGCAGGTCGTCAATGAGACCAGCTCCAAGAGGTGGCGGCTCAACATTCGAGAAAGTGAGGACAAAGGAGCATCAGAGCCTAGCCAGTGTTGCTTGTCATCAGGAGAGTCTCGTTTCGGGATTACCGTTCAAGTTCGCGGTGTGTGGCCCTGTCTCTTTAAGGACCAGGCCTCTTTAAGATGAGTTCCCTCTGCAGTCTCCTCTGCCCCCAGTGGTCCTGCGGCAGACAAGGGGGGGCTCCCGAGCGCCACCTGGTGGTCCAACGGAGCAGCGCCTCAGCCAGCAGACTGTCCTGCCACCCTGGACACCGTCCAGCCAAGAGGCCTGGAAATGTCTGCAATAAAATCTCAGCTTCATCCACTGGATTTTTCACAGGGCTGTTAGGTTACCATTGTGAGCAAAGAGGCTATCGAAATCAGGGGGAGCTCCATTTGGGGCCAGGAGACAGCAAGAGCCCCCATGAGTGGCCTGGGAAGAAAAAACATCCCACTGGACAAAAGCTTCATTAAGATATTTGGAAATGCGGGGACTTATCCAGTCTCTCTGTCAGCCATCTGCAGGACATAAGGCAAAGCTCTATGTATCCTGTCCCCATAAACAGTGGAGTTAGTAGCTCTCAATTAGAGGTAAAGAATCCGCCTGCCAATGCAGGAGATGCAAGAGATGCAGGTTCGATCCCTGGGTCGGGACGATCCCCTGGAGAAGGAATAACAACCCACTCCAGTATTATCGCCTGGGAAATCCCATGGACAGAAGAGCCTAGAGGCCCATGGGGTCACAAAGAGGTTGGACACAATGAGCACACATATGCCATGCCACGCCCCACCAGGAGGTATTTGGAAATGTGGAGGAGCATTATAAAGCCAGAGATATTAAGATGTCCTGCAATATACAGCACCATCCCAAAGAATGTCTGTCCCCAGATACCAACAGCGTTAAGGACACTATGTGGTTAGGAGGAACAGAGGCTTTTGGAAACTTGCTGAGGTTCCTTAGCAAGCTCATACCCACCCTGTTCTTTTCCCCATCTTTCTGCCTTTGGTGTCCTCCCTACACTTTACCTTTATAACGTTTGAGGTGGAGAGAGGGACTGATCTGGCCCAGGCCACCTTAACCAGGGATGCCAGAGTCCCTGGCTATCCCACCCCAAAAGCTAGGCACACACCTGCCCCCAGTATGCGTTGGGTCATCATGGCCCTTGAATGGGAAAGGCAGACTGGACGGCAGCCTGACTCAGACCGCTGGGAACCAGCAGATGGATTCTGAGAAGAGATTACAGAGGATCAGCCGCTCCTTCCCTCAAGGGAATACCCTGCCTTCCTTCCCCCATGGGTGACTCAACCTAGCCCAGTGCACTGTCTCTAAACTGTCCCATGACGTCCATGTTTTACATAAGGCATTTGCAGGTGCTGATCATGAAACCTGGTCATGAGTCCTAATTTCTCCTTCCCCCAAGCTTACTGCTGCCTGTCCTGGACTGATCAGCTTAGTCTCACAGTCTGTTGCCAGCGGCTGACATGAGAAACCAACACACATGACGTAAGTTCTAAGGAAGAGGGTAGAAAAAAGAAATGAAACGCTGTCTGCTGTGGTGAGTGGAAGCCCCACAGTGGTCACATCTGAGCTGGGTCTGCTGGTCTGAGAAGTCGCAGGCTCGTGAGGCTGACATCATAGCTAGAATGATCAGGTGGAGGAAACAGTTTTCCAGCATCCCACAGCAGCTTGAGAACACTTCCCATCGCTGTCAGAAGGAAAAACCACATCCCTGTAGTGGCACACAAGGCTCTGTGGCCTGGCCCCTCACCTCCTCTCTGCTTCATCTGCCACATTTTCCTCCTGGCTCTCTCTTGCTTTCTCAGAACTTTTGTACAGGATGGTATCTCTGGTCAAAATGTTCCACCCGACTCTGCCTGGGTATCTCCTACTCTTCCCTCTAGTCTTTTTAAATTTTTAAAAATGTTTTGGCTGCACTGGGTCTTCACTGTGGTGTGTGGGCTATTCGCTAGGAAGCTCTCCCTAGCTATCAGACCAGGGAGCCCTGCATTTCTGATTATTCAGTGCTCTTGTAAATCACCTAATGCCTATCTCTTCTGTTAGACTGAGAGCTCTGAGAAAGTGGGAACCTCATCTCTCTTGTTCACACTATACACTTGGCACCTTGAAATAGTGGTTTCAATGAATGAGTCAGTAAATGAATGCATGAATGAATGGCCAAATACGCTCTTGGTCGCAAAGACCCTAAAATAGTGAGTACAGAAGCTTCAGCCAATCCAGCTCTACCAACTGAAAAAGAACTGTTAGGGCCGTTTGGAATATCATGTTGAGAATAGAGTGGTCACGCTCTTCGGAAAGACTCAGACAAACAGCAGGATCCTAGAGTCAGATCTGGGGCAGGAGAATTGCTGTTCCAGTTAATTCTCTAACTGCTCACATGAAATCCCAACTGAAAACTCCCCAGTGCCCAGGGCTCCCTTGCTCAGCAGCTAGAACTGGATGCTGTACTCTTTTTCACCCAATCAGACACCAACACGGAAATGGAATAGAAGCCGAGAAATGGTTCAGTCCACTAAGGGAACTTTGGTCTCCATTCTCAGAGTCCTTCTCCTGGACCTGCCCCCAATTTGCATTTAATTTTGTTTTTAGACGAGGGAGGCAAATTGTAGTCCTCCTCTGGGAAAAAGAGGTCTCTTGGTGTGTGTGCCTGTCCTGTCTCACCTCCCGGTAGGATGTGGACTCTGAGACTCAACTCCCCAGTCCCAGTGGGGCTGTCAGCTGAAGCTGTCCCTCACCGGTTCCCAGTGATAACTTTGATGCCCCTCCTACCCGGTGGCTCAGTGATAAAGAATCTGCCTGCAGTGCAGGAGACACAGGAGATGTGAGTTCGATCCCTGGGTTGGGAAGATTCCCTGGACAGAGGCCATGGCAACTCACTCCAGTATTCTTACTGGGAAAATCCCATGGACAGAGGAGCCTGGCAGACTATAGTCCGTGGGGCCACCGAGGAGTCAGACATGACCGAAGTGACTGGACGTGCACACACACAGCTGGACACATGGGAAATCTTGCTTTCAACCCTGTGATGGGAGAAGGACGATGGAAACTGATTCTGGACACCCTGTCCTCCCAAGGACCTAGCTTGAGAGCTTCTGTAGGCTGCCTGACAGATGGACAGACAGAGGGACGGAGCTTGGGCAGACCCTCTGCGGCTGCTGCATGCACTGAGCCGAGGTGACCACTGAGCAGGCCTGAGAGCCGTGGAGGGCAACATGCCAGACTCAGCCGGTCTGCTGGCACCTGCAAAAAGGGAAGCAGGTTTCCTTTCAGTTTCTCTTCAGCACAGCACAGGGACACATACAACACCCAATTATTCGTCCAGGTCTGACTTGTTGGGCCTGACGTCTATGATGGTCCAGAAAATCACCCTAGGCCACTGGGGTCAGTAATCCAGATGGTTAGTCGTCTAAAGTACCAGCCCAGCTTCTCACCCACTGCTTCGTAAAGACGTTCTGGCATGGTTAATACCCGCCGTGTACTTCTCTCCCCTGAAATGAAAGGAAAGGACCTGGTGGGAGGAGGAGGGGTTGACAATAAAGTACAGAAGAACCGTAACAACAGAGCCAGCAATAACACTGACACGCTTACTGCGGCTCGGCTGATCTAAGGGCTGCATGTGTTAAGGCCCTGGATGATCACAGTAACGTCAATGCTCTACTCCCTCTCCCCAACACAAGTCCGCTGAACCTGCTGTGTGACCTTAAGGAACATTCTTTCCCTCTCTGGGCCTTGGTTTCCTCACCATGACATGCATGGGTGAAAGCTGCCCAGTCTATGAGTCTTTGAAAGACAGCAACCAGAAAATAGCTGAGGAGAGAGAGGAAAGCTTTCTTTCCTATGCCTCAGTGGCCCAAGACGTCAGAAAGTTCCATGGGTTTTGAGGGCTAGAAAACTTACTCATTACCCCACTGAATATTCCCTGAACCCTATATAAAGCGGATTGGGGTTCTTTTGCCCAGGATGCTATGACAGTGGATTTGAGATGTGCCCAGAAGTCACCAAGAGGCAAGGCAGCAGCTGCTGGGCCCCGAGAGTGGTCTGGACAGTATATAATGGAGGGAAGGGAGAACTGAGTTGATGGAACTGAGTTGATGACTAAACACTCCTTGAAGGAAGTGCCATCTGAACCCCGGGCCTGGAAGAATGTCTCATATGTCGCTGGCAAAAAAATGGTGGGGTGCGGAGACAGGGCATTCTGGAGGGAAGGAGAGCATAAGCAATTACACGGAGGCAAAAAGGGGGTGAGGAGGGGACCAGATGGATGACTGGGGAGAAGGTTCTTTTGGGAACTAGGGGAATATATTGCTAATCTGACATGTGACCTCAGCGTGAATCAGGGACACGACAGAATCTACAGCTTCTCTTAGGCCCGTCCTTATAGAGAAGCCTGTCTGGGATACCTCCTCCCCGCTGCCGTGCCCACAAAGGCCCAGGGCCACCTCCCTTCCCTGTGAGTTTGGGGGCAGAGACATCCATTCCTGAAAGCCCTTTGGGCAACGTGTCCCGGGCTTCACCAATATTTATGTTCCGGGCACTGTGTTGAGCACATGACTCTTACTCTTTTCTTTCCAGCTTTATTGAGATATAACTGATAAATGACATTGTGTAAGTTTAGGGTCTACAGTGTCATGAGTTAATATAAGTATGCATTGTGCAATGATGACCGCAGTAAGGTTAGGTAACACGTTTGCCATCACACATCGTTACTTGTGCCTGTGTGGTGAGACCACTTAAGATCTACTCTCTGAGAAGAGTTCTTTAAATTATTTATTTATTTCTTGGGCTGCATTGGGTCTCAGTTGTGGCGTGCACGATCTTCAGCTGCGGCATGTGGGATCCAGTTCCCTGACCAGGGATCAAACCCAGGGCCCCCTGCACTGGGAGCTCGGAGCCCTAGCCACTGGACCTCCAGGGAAGTCCCTCTGAGAACATTTCAAGAATTCGGTACAGTATTGTTGACTAGAGTTACCATGTCATACGTTAGGTCCCCAGAACTCATTCATCTTATAACTGAAAGTTCGTACCCTTTAACCAACATCTCCCCATTTCCGCTGTCCTCTAGGCCCTGCTCACCACCATTCTACGTTTTTATGTCACTCTGACCATAGATACATGACACTTCGATGTGGCAGACACAATCATCAGCCCTACTTTGTAGAAGAGACTCAAAAGTCTAGTTAGTGGTAGAGCCAACTTCACACTCAGGTCTGTCTCGGGGCAGAGGCCAAGCTCTCAAAGGCTTTTATGGACTGAATGTTTGTGCTGCTACTGCTAAGTCACTTCAGTCGTGTCCGACTCTGTGCGACCCCACAGACAGCAGCCCACCAGGCTCCCCCGTCCCTGGGATTCTCCAGGCAAGAACACTGGAGTGGGTTGCCGTTTCCTTCTCCAATGCATAACAGTGAAAAGTGAAAGTGAAGTCGCTCAGTCGTGTCCGACTCTTAGCGACCCCATGACTGCAGCCTACCAGGCTCCTCCGTCCATGGGATTTTCCAGGCAAGAGTGCTGGAGTGGGGTGCCATGTTTGTGTGTCCCCCCAAATTCAGAGGTTGAAGCCCTATTCCTCCATGTGAAGGTATTTGAAGGTCTTTGAGAGGTAATTAGGTTTGGATGAGGTCACGAGGGTAGGGTCCCCATGATGGGACTGCTATTACCCTTAGAAGAAGAAGAGAGGGGGACTTCCCTGGTGGTCTGGTAGTTAAGAATCCACCTGCCAATGCAGGGGGCACGGGTTCGATCCCTGGTCCAGGAAGATCCCACATGCAGTGGGGCACCTAAGCCCATGAGCCGCAACTTCTGAAGCACACGGGCTCTAGTGTCTGTGCATGCAACACAGAGAAGCTCCCGCTCGCAGCAATGAAGACCCAGCACAACCAAGAAAACAAAGAAAGAAAGAAAGGCACTTTCCCAGTGGTCCAGTGGTTAAGACTTCATGCTTCCAATGCAGGGTGTGTGGATTCAATCCCTGGGTAGGGGAACTAGATCCCGCATGCTGCTGCTGCTAAGTTGCTTCAGTCGTGTCCGACTGGCATGACCCCCCAAAAAAGAAAGAAATACCCTAAAAAAAGAAGAGACCAGAGGTCTCTCTCTGACATGTGGACACGCAGCATGGAGGCACCGAGCAGGGAGAGAGGCCTCACCTCACCAAGAACTCGATCATGCTGGCACCTTCATCTTGCACTTCCCAGCCTCCAGAACTGGGAGAAAGCAACTCTTGTTGTTTAAGCCACTCAGCTTATAGTATTTTGTTACAGCAGCCTGAGCTAAGACACCCACCACATGACTGTGCCTGTCTACCAGTCCTGACACGGCAGAAGGCATCTTAGCCTCTGACATCACAAGATTCTTCACTGGCAAGGGAGTCAGGTTCCTGGGCATACCAGGCAGCTTTGACACCTGATGCTAACATGGATTTATCAGCAGAGCTCTGAGAGCTATTCTCCAGACAAAAAAAGGGCACAAAGGAACTTCCCTGGAGGTCCAGTGATTAAGACTCTGTGCTTCCCCAGCAGGGGGCATATGTTTGATCCCTGGTTCAGAGCTAAGATCCTGCATGCCACCTGGCACGCTGCCCCACAACCCAACCCCCCAAAAAAGCCACAAACACAAAGATGTGTTTCCGTCCTCTTTCTCCTCAACTGAAGTCTGATAAGCTCTGGGATCTTTCAACTACTCCTTAGTCATGAGGCCTGAACCTGGAGTGTCCCTGGGGGTAAGAGTACTTTGCAATACATTAGGAGGTGGACCTGGCAACCCGCTCCAGTATTCTTGCCTGGAGACTCGCCATGGACAGCGGAGCCTGGTGGGCTACAGTCCACGGGGTTGCAAAGAGTCAGACATGATTAAGCGATGGAGCAACGACAAGTCTCAGGGATATGTCTCTCACATAAGCAGCCCCCAGCCTTGCCTGGCTCAGGTTCAGCCAAGTATGGTAAGGAGCATTTTAAGGACAATTAACCTTTGAAGACCCTCTTGATGGAAAGCAGGAGAAAACTGGGGTATCAGCTCTACATCCTATGCTATCCAACTTTTCATGTCTTCACTGTCCTGGCCCTGAAAAAGAAAGAAGATCAGTATGCTCAAAACTTTTCTCGAAATTTCTTTGTTCTCTGAACAGAGGTAGATGTCTGTGGGAAGATAACACCACCTGGTGAGGGAAAAGAGATTCACTTTCCTAGGGAAGGACCCTGTACTTCTGAGAAACCTTCCCACAGAACCTCAAAAGGTAAAGGCTCTGAGGAATTTCAGTTCCCCTTGCAGTGCCACTTGGTCAGAAGGATTTTTCAGAGCTGTGTTCGTGCGTGCTCAGTCGCTTCGATCGTGTCCAATTCTTTGAGACTCCCAAGGACTGTAGCCTGCCAGACTCCTCTGTCCATGGGATTCTCCAGGCAAGAATCCTGGAGTGGGTTGCTATCCTCTCCTCCAGGGGATCTTCCCAACCCAGAGATCAAACCTGCGTCCCTTATGTCTCCTGCCTTGGCAGGTGGGTTCTTTACCACTAGCGTCACCTGGGAAGCCCCTTCAGTGCTACAGGGGTTGGCAAGTCTCTGAGACATCACTCATACAAAGGCAGCCCCCAGCCCTACCTGGCCCAGGCTCAGCTGAGAATTAGTATTATTTTTTCTAGTATTTATTTATTTGGCTGCACAGGGTCTTAGTTGTGGCATGTGGGCTCCAGTTCCCTGACCAGGGATCAAACCCGGGTCCTCCTACATTGGGAGTGTGGTCTTACCCACTCAGCTGAGTGTTATTAAGAGGAGCTTAGACTCTTTTCCAGAGCCACTGGGAAACAGGGCCTGATCTCAAGCTCTGGGTGGAGAGGGTGAGGACTGGGAGCTGCAGCAGCCTCGGCTTCCTGCTGAATGATTTCAGCTGTCTGCCCCTGCGCATCCCTTCCACGGTGGGCCCCACACCCAATGTCTAGTTTGATGGGTGGCAGACAGGAAGACGCTGTCCCTCTGCCTCCTCACCCCTCCAAAGTCTCAAGCTCTGGAGACATCCTTAGATCTTAGTTATGACTTGGATGAAATGTGGCTCCTCCCCCTAACCCTGCTCTCATGGCCCAGAGTCTTTTAGACAGCTCGTTGCCCAATCCCCTCCATGCCCCACTGAGTTCTTTTCCAGGTTCCTATTTCTTTCTGATTACACAAGTTTCTTTCCTCTAAGAAGCCACATGCTTGTTACATGGGGGTGCCTGTAGGTCACCAGCAGAGGGATGGGGGTTTCTGGGAACAGTCCCCTTTCTGGACCCCAGAGCCTTCAGGGGTGGCTCCCCACTCTGGGACCACCCAGGAGAGACAGTGCCGCCCCAAATGATGTCTTGACTGGGTTTTCAGTTTCCCTAGACAGCAGTCTGTTTTGCAGGAGGCCCCTGCCCATGGGCTGTATGCCAGGCAGTCCCAAGCAGAAGACAGTAGTGGCCACTCTTTACAGTCCAGGAAGGACGTGGAGCCTCTTCTTAGCACCAGCTGGACGTGGCTCCAGGCCCTCTCTGCCCTTCAGGTCCCCAGCTCTTCGGGCAAATGCACTGTTGGAGCAAAGCTGCTGAGACAGGACGCTTTGGGGCTGGTTGGCTAAGACCTCCACACAGGAAGTTAGTTCTCTGGGTACCCTGAGGGAGGCTGGGGCTTCCCAGGTGGCATTAGTAGTAAAGAATCCACCTGCCAAGGCAGGAGATGCAAGAGACATGGGTTCAATTCCTGGGTCAGGAAGACCCCGTGGAGGAGGGCATGGCAACCCACTCCAGTATTCTTGCCTGGAGAATCCCATGGACAGAGAAGCCTGGCAGTCTCCAGCTCATGGGGTCGCAAGGAGTCTGAGCTGGCTTTTTTCTGAAGGTAAGAGGGATGCTTTTGTAAAATGACACCCTATTTGCCTCCCACGGCAACTAACCACAGATGAGGAAGCAGCCAAAGAGAAGCCCTGGCTGGGCTCCTGGCTCCCAGGGCCACACATGGTGCTGTACACGCCAGCAGGTTCCTGCAAGACCATGAACGCCAACAGCAGGACACGTGGGCAGCATTTCTGCTGACTTCTAATGTAGCTTTCAGGACCAAAAAGGGAAGAGATTCTGCCTTGTCTGGGAGAACACGGCCCAGGCCACTAACAGCAGCTGACCATCCACCTGGCTTGCCTAATCTTGCAGGCAAAGGAGCCTGGTCCCAAGGACGAGACACTTCCTTCGCAAGCCTGTTCTTCCCAGGGAGCTGGTGAAGCTTCTGTTGGGGAGTGGTCAGGGTCACAGATGTCTTGTTTTGGAACACAAGTTCTCTCTGGCTCTACAGCTGGCTGGGATGAATGGGGAAACAGGAACCAGGCTGAGGTCCTGCTGTGAGAACACCCAAGCTGTTCACTCAGAAGCCACGCTGCAATTAGCACCCTGTCATTTGCTCATTTGTATGCATTTCACATGGCATCAGAGACCTCAGGGAAGGTGTGAAGTGTATAGGCAGTTGGCTTTTTTTTTTTTCAAACTGTAAGTTTATACAATTTGGTTTTCCTGTTGTGAAATTATTAAAGTCACGATTTAAAAAAAATTTAGACAATAAAAGAGTAAAATGTGATCTGTGAATGTACCACCCCGTTAGCATTTTTCAGCCCCTGCTGGTACGTGCACAAAGGGGTCTATTTTTTAAAAAAAATTAGAGTACAATTACTTTATAATGCTGTGTTAGTTTCTGTACAACAACATGAATCAGCTATATGTATACGTATATCCCCTCCCTCTTGAGCCTCCCTCCCAGCCCTCATTCCACCCCTCTAGGTCACCACAGAGGACCGAGCTGGGCTCCTTGTGCTGTACAGCAGGTTCCTCCTAGCTGTCTATTTCACACATGCTAGTGTATATACTGAGGCTTCCTAGGTTGTGCTAGTGGTAAAGAACCAGCTTGCCGATGCAGGAGAAGTGGGTTCGATCCCTGGGTCAGGAAGATCTCCTGGAGGAGGGCATGACAACCCACTCCAGGATTCCTGCCTGGAGAATCCCATGGACAGAGGAGCCTGGTGGGCTATAGTCCATGGCATCACAAAGAGTCGGACACGACTGAGCAACTATCACTCACGTAGTCATAAAGCAGCTCTCCAAAGCGTACGCAGGAGCTTTCTCGACCGCTGATCCTCAGCCTGTCCAGTTCTCATTCTCTCCGCCTGTCCTGTGATGTCCAGCAGGCCAATTGTGCTACCTAGATAAGCTATGACCTCATTCTGCTCAGGGCCTCCTTGACCCCAAACCCAAAGATAAGCTCCCATGTGGAAACACTAGTTCACTGTCCAGGTTTGTTCACAGTGCAAGGGAGATGTCGCTGCTTCCTTGGGGGAGGGAGGGACATCAGCTGCTGGTCAGCACCATCCAGGGACACCACAAGTAAAGTCTCATCTGCAGAGTAGGAAGCTGAGAGCTGCTGGGGTCGGGGTAGGGGGCTGGGAGCCCTGGGGTGGCCCGGGGCTACCCACTTGCCTTGGAGGGGCTGTCCTAGTGACATCAGCAAAGGAAACTGAGGAGGAGGAGGGGAGGAAGAAGCAGGGAGAATGGGAGACAAACTCAGGCGTGAGTTCACTGCCCAAGGCCTAAACCCTGGCAGAGACAAAAAGAGTGGAGGCTGTTCCCATCTGAGGAGGGTAGGACAGAGAAGCGCCTTTTTCACATGGTGGCACATGCAGGAAATGCCAGTGTTTGCAGAGCACCCTGGGGAAGCAGACGAAGCTGCCAGCTGTCAGAGGTGAGGAGGGCCATTCCTCTGCCCCATGACTTGGCCTGAGGCTGAGATGTCAATATTTCTCCACACCTTCATTGAGTTCTAGGCACCCAGATCGGGAAGCTCTGGGTGAGGGATTGGAGGAGGTGGTTTTCTGCTTCCAACAAACGCTCTCAAGGTACCACAGGCTTCAGAAGCATTTCTACTTTTTAAGCTCATTATTTGGCTGCACTGGGTCTCAGTTTGCGGGATCTTCACTCTTCGTTGCAGCATGCAGGATTTTCAGTTGTGGTACATGGGATCTAGTTCCCTGACTAGGGATCGAACCCAGGGTCCCCTGTATTGGGAGCTCTGTGTCCTAGCCACTGGACCACTAGGGAAGTCCCTCATAAGCATTTCTGAATTTAGAAGCCCTCACACTGCCAAGAAAAAAAATCAGGTGAACCCCTTCTAGGGCAGCAATGCCAGCCCCCATCTCAGGTGAAGTGAGGCGACGTCCAGGTGAATTCACTCACACACCCAGACTGGGCTGAGGGCACACGTCCCAGGAGGACACCTTACCCGCTGGGCATGACTGCTGACAAGGCAGAACTGATAGCCTGGAGGTGAATGCCACAGCTTGGGCCAGAAGTTGGTTGTGCCAATCTTGTCAAAAGGTTCCTGTTTCTCAACCAAGGCGGAGACTGATACTTACTTTTACAAAGACAGAACTGCCAACACAGTTCTGTCAACAGGAACCTTTTGACAAGATTGGCACAACCAATGTCTGGTTGCACCTTTGTAGCAGCTCTTCTCTGATGCTCCGAACCTGGGCTAGCCCACCCTAGGTGCCTGGGGGTAGAGACACCTGCTAATTCCCCGGGGCACTGCTACCAGGTCAGTGCAAGTAGCTGCATTGCCCAGAGCGGCTCACATCAGCAACAGCCTCAAAGGGTCGGCTTCTGGGCTGCTTCTATTCCGGATGCAGAGCTTAATGGTGAAGGTCAGGATGTGGGTTCTGGACCTGGGTTCAAGATCTGGTGTCCTTAAGCAATTCAACCTCTCTGAGCCTTAATTTCTTTCATTGTAATATAACAGTAATGGTAGCTGTCTCAACAGCACGGTTGAGAGGATCAAATGAGATTAACAGATGTAATACCCCCAGGGCAGTGCCTGCCCCATCCACCCAAGCAAAGTTATTACAGCTATTAACATTATGTGGGTTGAATTTTGCATATGCACACAGACACACTTTATACCTCTCTCTTGCGAGCCAAAACAAGGCAAAAAGTGAAACAGCCTGCTGAAAAGATTACCGCAAGCCTAAAGCAGAGACACGATGACTGATACTGAGGCCCCCAAAGCCAAACCACACTCTTTGTTCTCTGTAGTTGTCTCATTGTTACTGCAGAGTTAATTTTTAAGCATTTTTTAGTCTCAAAGCAACCCTATTCTTCTTAAGTGTGTCTCTCCTTGTACTTTGCTATTCAATAGCAGCTGGAATAAGAAAAAGAAAAACATAATCTCTTTGCCTTCAAGTCAGGACTGTCATACTTGAGTGAGGCAGGAACTTCCACATTGCTAAAGGTCCTTGAAAGATTTCAGGGGCAATGGAAGCTGAAAATTGTATTGAGTACAATTTATAAGCTCTCCTGAGAAACAGAATTTTCTCCAGGGCACCAAGATAGAGTACCCTCTTTGAGAAAAAGGGAAATTGAAGTCTGAAGTGTTAAAATGTGTTCAAAGCAAAAAAAAAAAAAAGTATGTATAGTCAAAGCTATGGTTTTTCCAGTAGTCATGTACGGATGTGAGAGTTGGACCATAAATAAGGCTAAGCACCAAAGAATTGATGCTTTCCAACTGTAGTGTTGAAGAAAACTCTTGAGAGTCCCTTGGACAGCAAGGAGATCCAACCAGTCACTCCTAAAGGAAATCAATCCTGAATATCCATTGGAATGATTGATGCTGAAGCTCCAATTCTTTGGCCATCTGATGTAAAGACATAACTCAATGGAAAGGACCCTGATGCTGGGAAAGATTGAAAGCTAAAGGAGAAGAGGGCAACAGAGGATGAGACAGCATCACCTACTCAACAGACATGCGTTTGAGCAAACTCCAGGAGATGGTGAAGAACAGGGAAGCCTGGTGTGCTGCAATCCATGCGGTTGCAAAGAGTCAGACATGACTGAGCAACAATTTTATGTTAAAATGATAAACCTTGTATTACCCAAAGTAAATACTCAATCAAAATATTTGACCAATGTACTTCCTTGGCAGTCTAATGGTTAGGATTCTGTGCGTCTACTGCAAGGGGCACAGGTTCAATCCCTGGTCGGGAAGCTAAGATCTCACGTGCCACATGGTGCTGCCAAAAAAAAAAAATCCTGGACCAAGAAAAAAAATTTCCTAAAATCTGAAATTCTCATATCCACCTCCCCCTTAACGCACACACACTACACAAACTTGTACACAAATTATAAATTTTAAGGTATGTCTGAGTATTACAAAATGGACATGTGATCCAGAAGGACCTCTTATAATAACAGATTCACCTATGCTAGAACCCCATAGCTCACATCAAACAGAAAATGTCTATTGCTCAGCTTGAACTTCAAGTGTGATGGCTCATTCTAAACTGCAAATGGAAAGGTTATCCCTCCTGTCTTTTCATATACTCTTCAGCGAACAGTAGCCAAACATAAATGAGCTAGGAAAACACACATGCACACACACACACACACACGTTCATATTTAAGGGCATTTAAGGGTATTTCCCCTGTGGACAAGAAGGTCCAACTTCCCCACACTCTTCTGAAGGATCCTCCCTCCCACACAGTGTGCCCACTGGCGCTTAATAACGCTTTCTCATGCTTTCACGTATTAGCTCTTGGTAAATGTTCCATGAAATCTGATGATCCTGTTAGAAAGGGAAGATGATTCATTATCATCTATTTCTAACCCGCAGACCCTTGATGAAAGCCTGCCTAGGTTTAGGGTTTAGAATCACGGTGGCTGGAAAACAGTTGGCTTGAAGATTAATGGCTCTCTCATTTAAAGGAGGCGGCCCCAGACGCCTGCAGCAATGGTAAATTCCGCTCCCCTTGCCACCAGCTTCTCCATTAGGTCACATGAACTAATGGAGAGGATCCTGGGGAAGCGCCCCTCGCATGGAGCTTCTGACCCTAGCAGGGCTCTCCGCCAGCCTCCAGGGGGCGGGGCCGCAGGCTCCGGGTCACGTGACGGGGGCTGCGGCATTTAAATGTGAAATTGAGCACCGGCAGCTAAACCTAACCAGCAACCAGCGCTGCCCCCGCTTGCACGCATGACTAATTGACATCAAATCAGAAACCCCTTGGTGGCCTGCAGCTCAAGGAGGAGCCGGGTAGGCGAGGCAGCCTGGGTTTCCGAGGTCTACGCAGTTAATTGCGATGCAAATGAATTCTCGCAGGAAGCCAGATGCCACAATGCTCTGGGGGCCTCAGCATTTGGGGGGTGGTGGTGAAGGAAGGCCTAGGCTCTCCCCAAAACCGAGGGTGTAGTATTTGTTGTGGGTCTTGACACGCCTAGGCCAAACAGCAGGAAGCGGCAGAAGTGACAGGGGGAGGTGAAACCAGCTCCAGCCTTTATTCTGTCTTTAAAATAAATACATAGGTTAAAGAGTTTTCATTTTCTGGACTTGGTGCTGGGTCCACTGGGGAAATCCCTGGAGCAGAGCGGAAGTGAGGGAGAAGGCACATGTCCACCTGCCCAAGGCGCCAGGCCGGCCCCATTTCTTCTCTACCTCGCCTCCAGCTCTTCCCAGCTGAAGCCACATTCAGGGTCTCCAGGACTCCCCCAGGGCACTTGGGGAAAGTGTTAAGAGTCCCCAGCACCAGAAACTTTTCCTGGAGGCACTTCAAGGATGGCTTATTAACACGTCCTAGCAAAAGGGAAGATCTGAAATCCAGATGTGGGTGGCCTGAAATTCAAATTATACACCTAGGTCCTGCCCACTCAGGTCTCCCAGAAGACAGCTGCCAGAGGACAGTACAGCTGAGCTGAGAGACCCCAGCGTCCCTTGGGACTCCCTCAGACCCATTTTGAGTTTGTAAGAAATACATCACTGAGCAAGACTCATTTTTTTTTCTTTTTTGAATGTAACAAAGAAGAGGAAATAAGAATAGACAGCATATTAAAAAGCAGAAACATTACGTTGCCAACTAAGGTCCGTCTAGTAAAGGCTATGGTTTTTCCAGTGGTCATGTATGGATGTGAGAGTTGGACTGTGAAAAAAGCTAAGCGCCGAAGAATTGATGTTTTTGAACTGTGGTGTTGGAGAGAACTCTTGAGAGTCCCTTGGACTGCAAGGAGATCCAACCAGTCCATTCTAAAGGAGATCAGTCCTGGGTGTTCACTGGAAGGACTGATGCTAAAGCTGAAACTCCAATACTTTGGCCACCTCATTCGAAGAGTTGACTCATTGGAAAAGACCCTGATGCTGGGAGGGATTGGGGGCAGGAGGAGAAGGGGACGACAGAGGATGAGATGGCTCCATGGCATCACCAACTCAATGGACATGAGTTTGAGCAAACTCTGGGAGTTGGTGATGGACAGGGAGGCCTGGCGTGCTGCGATTCACGGGGTCGCGAAGAGTCGGACACGACTGAGTGACTGAACTGAACTGAACGTTTTTACTTATTTTTTAATATTTTAAGCTATTTCTTTTTTTTTTTTTTGGTGAACAAGGCCCGCACTTTATTTTCCAAAGTAGTTTTTATACCTTAAGTTATGCATAGAGGATAATGGGGGAAGGGGTAGAGTCATGCAGCAAGCCAGGCTTTCTTCCTGCAAACTTATCATATGCAAAAGCTTAGGTGATTTGCATCATCTTCTTAAGCTATTTCTTTTAAAAATTGTTTATTTATTTATTTGACTGCTTCGGGTCTTAGTTGCAGCCCTCTGGCTTCTCTCTAGTTGTGGTGCGTAGGCTTAGTTGCTCTGTGGCATGAGCACACACACGAGGGATCTTAGTGTCCCTACTGCGGATTGAACCTGCCTCCCGTGCATTGGAAGGTGGATTCTTAACCACTAGATCAGCAGGGAAGTCCTAACTATGAATATTTTAAATGCAAATACTTTTCAACTTTGCAATTCCCTATTTTCTAGAGAAATATTCACGCAGGTGTACCCACGGACTGTATACCATTCATGGTTTTCCACTGTGGCGTTGTTTGGAGTAGCAGAAATTGGGATACCCCACTAAGGATGAGATCTGTCCTGTTGCCTTTTCTCTAGTAAGAGAGGTGCTGGGGAAAATACACTCTTGGAATCACAGACCTTATAACCTTATCATTCCTTGGGCAGCCTCTCTTGGAAGATCAACCATTTTGGAGCCACCGACTTCAGAGACGGGCCTCCCTGCTACAGTCTAGGAAAGAGATTATCAGAGGCCTGCCTGGGTTTGAAAAGAGAAGTTGCCTGACCCTCTAAGGGTCCCCAGGGATGGAAAGGAAGTAGTGGTGGAGGCTAGAACTTGTCCCGTCTGGCCTCCCCAGGCAGACTGACACATGGGAAGCAGCTCTGCCTGGGACCTGAAGGACGAAGGCATCAGGAGCTCCCCAGCTGAGCTCAGCGTGGAGGGATGGACATTCTCCTCCCCAAGAATAGCAGCAGCCTGTGCGGGGTCTTGGTCAGTGCATTCCCACGCCACCTCTGTGTCCCAGGGGCATCTGCTGGCCTGTGAAGTGAGAAGTCCTTCTGGTTAAGGAGACCCACGTCCTCTGCCCACTTGGGTGTACCAGTACCAAGGACGGCTCCCTCTTTGACTCTGTAAAGGAGAGCTTCGAGGATCTGGGAGGACTTCCTGCTGGTAGGCTCATGGGCACCGGAGCTGAAGAAAGAAGCAAAAGTACCAGGGGATGTGCCCTCAGCATTGCGGAGCAAGTGCTACCAGTTTCATAACTACTGGTCAACCAGCGAAGATGTGGTTAGTATTTGAACAGCACTGGCTGCCAACAGTTTGGAGAGACCTACCTTGGGTCTTATGAGGCAGCTGAAGATGGCAAGCCCATAGCATGGATCTCTACTGTCTATACATTTAGGTGGTGAAAACCAGCCTAGTTCCACAGGGAGATTGAAGGCCCTTGAAGCAGAGGTTTGAACCCCTCCTGGTTCACTGCTTGGCACAATTCAGGTGTCCATAAAGTTGCTTTATTGGTGCCTGTCTCCCTTTCTCCTAGATAGGAGTTTATGGTAGCCCAGAATTGATCTCTCATAGCCAAAAAAATCAGACACGCAATGCTTTACTCTTGGGAACCTGTTTTGAAGTAGGTAGTGTTTTATTGTCCAAATTCTTCTCTTTTAACCCTCTAATACTTGGTGATTTAGATACCTCATAGACACTGAAAATTAGAGTGAAGGTATTTTATTGACCTTTTTATTGATGGGTGTAGAGGTTATAAGTACTCCATGTTCTCACAGTGACTTTCAAAAAAATACCAGAAAGTGTACCATTTATCAAAGTCCACCAGGTCTGCTATTGATAAACTCAACAAATTTACACATCACAGCAAAACTGTCATGTTAATACCACACTGGTCCCTGCTTCCAAAGACCACACACACACACATGTATTTCATGCCACCGAAATCTAAATCAGTGAAGGCTGATCTCTTTGAGAGAGACAGAAAGTAATGGAATTCGGAAAGGCAGAAATTCAGCCTGCCTGTGTTGGGACTGTCGCGTGTCACCTGGCTGGAAAGATGTGACCCTCCCTTAGTACTCTTCTTTCTGGAGCTCAGCAGGAAGAATGAATGAGTTCGCAGTCACACCTGAAACCTGATACCTTCAAACCCCATGATCATTATCTCAGGGCAGCAAGAGGGTTACCTACACATCCAAAGCACACCTGGCCAGATCTCAATGGATTTCTCTGTACCACTGCCCAGGTCTCACTCAGCTTTCTGCTGCTGTGTTTGCCTTCAGGCCAAAGGTCACCTTAGGCTGCTTCCTCCCTCTGACTGCCTGCTGGCTCCAAAAACAAATGGATTATTTTATCAACTGTCTGGCAATTCTTTATCTACTCACACAAACTTAAAAGGGCTTTTTTTCCCTCCACCTTTTGCTTAGAAGCATCTCAAGTTCTTAAGTAAACTGGAGATCTTTTTTTTTTTTTTTTTGGCTTCCTATTTAATGTCAACCTTTGGGCTGTATGGATAGAAACAGCCTCACCAGACATGAACCAGCAAATTCAAGTCCGAGTATACACACAAAAGAATTGAAAGCAGGGTCTCAAAAAGACCTGTACGCCAATTTCACAGCAGCATTATTCACAGTAGCTAAAACATGGAAGCAACCCAAGTGTCCACTGATAGGTGAATGGATAAACAAACTGTGGTGTGTACTGGAATATAATTCAGCCATAAAAAGGAAGGAAATTCTGCCATCTGCTACTGCGTGGATGAACCTTGAGGACACTGCGCTAAGTGAAATAAGCCAGTCACAAAAAGACAAATACTATATGATTCCACTTCTAGGAGGTACTCACAGAGCAGACAAATTTCTAGAGACAGAAAGTTGAATGGTGGTTGCCAGAGCCAGTGGAAAGTAGGGGGTGGAGAGTTAGTGTTTTATGGGTACAGAGCTTCAGTTTTATAAGATGAAAAGAATTACAGATACATGGTGGTCATGGCTGCAAAATGTTATGAGTGTACTTAATACTACTGAATGGTACACTTAAAATGGTTAAAAATGATAAATTTTGTTATGTGTAGTTTACCACAATAAACTTTTTTGAAAAAATATATATATATATAATTTAGATAGCCTTTTCATATCTGGGGGTAATTGTAATAAATTTTCTTTTCAATAAAACTATAAAAATGCACATCAAAAAACAACAACAAAAAACACCAGGCATTGACCACCACCTCATATTAAGCACCCAGCAAAGCCTCCCGGACTCTGGGGAGCCGGGCTGGCTACTGAGAATCCCCCTGGACCTGTTAAAATTCAGATTCCAGGTTTTGTCCACTAGGATTCCACTTCAATGGGATGTGGCAACAGCAATCTGTCTTTTTAAAGTTTTCCTGAAGAGAATTCTGAGTTGCAGTCAGTACTTTATCTAGATGATTCCAGAAGTAGAAGAATGATAGTTTAGTAATTTCCTTGATTATTCTTTCAAGTTAATCAGCAAACACGTGGCAAGCAGGTAGGACGCATAAGGCAGTGGCCAATGCTAGGAAAACAGAGGACAAATACTAATATGAGTTATTTATTGAGCGCTCACTAGGCACAGAGGTGAAATAACTTTTAAAGATCCTCACAGCTAGTAAATCTGACTCCAGAGCCCGCCCTGTTTACCCCTAGAAGACAGCTCCTACCTTCAGCAAGCCTTGTGAGGTAGGGGTGTCACTGAAGTTACCATAATAAGAGGCAGAATGAAACAAGTCTTAAATTGAGGTGTGAAAGCAAGTCCTGGGGTAGGAGCCATATCTGGGACCAGAGTTTGGACTCCGGAGATTATTTTCACCAAACAGCGAAAGGACTGTGAAATTCCCCAGCCTATTCTGGAATGGAGTCACGGAGCATCAGCCCCTCTGACCATGAGACAGATCCACAGTTTTTTCTAATGGATCTTTCTTTAAGACATGGTGCCAAACTACAGCCCAGGTACCAAGGGAGAAAGCTGGCTATTTCCACTTTTCAGTTTCTAAAACCTCTGGATTTTGTAATGTGCTCAGGGTGGGAGTTGGATCAGACAGGAAGTGGTCAGAGGAAAAACTGCAGATTCTGAGTTTTCTTTCCACGTGGTGCCTGCAACCAACTCACCCAGAGGCTGTGATTCAGCATTAGAGACAGCTGTCCATCAAGGTGGGACTTAACAGCAGGAAGATGACCCTGCTGCAGGTGCCTAAGCAGATATTATTTAGTCTGAATTAAGGCTTCAGAGGTTGAAGATCATTCCTAACTCAGAAGAAGTTCTTCTATGCTGGCAGAGACACTGTATTAACCCCACAGTGACTGCGTGTTTTTAAAGATGACAGGCTCTGTGGCTCTAAAGAAACTGGTTAAAAAAAAAGGCATCAATGTAAGATTCTATTTTGAGGAAGTGTGAAATGCTCTATGGGGGCTTCTTTTTTTTTCCTCTCTTTTTTTTTTGGTCCTAATCCATTAGGTATTAGAGAACTGCTCCAACCTAAACATTTATTTTGGCTTTCATCAATATTTAGAATTTATGATACTAGTATATTTTACTGTTTATTTTATTGCTCTTTCTCTTTCCCTTTCAGTTGTTTTTTTCGGCCGTGCTAGGCCTTCGTTGCTCGGCGCAGGCTTTCTCCAGTTGTGTCAGTCGGGGGCTACTCTTTGCTGCAGTGCTTGAGCTCCTCTTGTAGCAGAACACAGGCTCTAGGTATGTGGGCTTCAGTGGTTACAGCATGCAGGTTCAGCAGTTGTGGTGCACGGGCTTAGCTGCCCTCAGCATGTGGAATCTCCGCTGACTAGGGATCAAACCTGTATCCACTGCATTGGCAGATGGATTCCCTGCCACTGTGCCACCAGGCAAGTCCTGCCTTAAGTTTTAAGTTACCTACCTTAACAAGGCTAAATGCTAAATGTGTACAATTAACTTGAAGCAAAGAGAGACTCAAGATTTGCAAATAAAAATTCTGATTGTAAATGTCTTTTTCCCCATTACTTTGGCAGCTATTTCAATGTATATGTAAGCACAATGCCTAAGTTCTATTTCTTTCCAAATAAGTAACACGGGTGAAATACAACTGCTCAAATCTAATTCTGATATCCTAAATCAGTGCTTTCATAGTCTGTGTGAATTTGAAGCATAAAATGAAAAAAAAGTTGTTTCTCTCCTCCTTCCCCCATCAAAAAACCCCCAAAACAATGCACTCACCCTTGCAGACATTTCATAGGTGAAATGGAAGAAAACAGGCCCAAGGAGATGTTGATTTGGAGGCTTATTTAATAAGATCCTGGTGGCAAAGACAAGTGAGGGTCCACCAGAGATTCCTGCCCCAGTCCCCTCCCCAGAGTAAGGCTGTTGCTGGGGACCAACTACTCAACCAGGGGCTACACGTGCCAGGACCCCTGCATCTAAGAGGGCCCGTGCTTCATCTTTGCCAGTGGAACATAAACAGAAGAAATGGGCATCTGTTCCGGGCTGAGAGAGTTAAGAAGCAAGTGTGCCTTCACTCTCTTGCCGCCAAGTGCCCTCTGATGACTGAGAATGACAGGGATCCAGAGGAGGGTAGATCCAAGGGGGTACGGAAGCCTAGATTCTCAGCAATACCATGAAGCAAGCCAGCCCACCAGGAACACGTGCAGACACTACACTTAGCCTGTTAAGCCACTGATACTTCGTCACAGAGGGGCTTCCCAGGTGGCACAGTGGTAGAGAGTCCGCCCACCAATGCAGGAGATGCAGGAGACGTGGGTTTGATCCCAGAGGAAGATCCTCTGGAGGAGGACATGGCAACCCACTCCAGTATTCTTGCCTGGAAAAGAATGGACAGAGGAGCCTGACGAGCTACAGCCCATGGGGTCACAGAGTCAGACATGACTGAGCGACTAGGCACGCATTTTGTTAGAGTGGGCATGTTAATTCCAAGGTGCTGAGACTGGGGACTGGAAGAGGGAGGAAACACTTATTAGTGAGTTAAGAGGCACACTAGGTAATAAATACAATTTTTTCTTCTATGGAAAACTGATTATCATCTCAAATGTCTAAAATGCTCGGCAGGTATGTAGTGTCATACTAGCGTATATGAACACCTAGGTCGTTCTTATTATGTAACAAGCACACTCTATTCTAAGCACTTATTCTAACTCACTTAGTTCTCACAGATTTGTGAGGTAAACAATTATAACCCCCATTTAGCAGATGTGGAAACTGAGGCCCGTAGAGGTTAAATAATTTGCCTAAAGTCACACAGGTAGTAAGTGGCATAGGCAGGATGCAAGGTCAGGCAGCTCTGTTCACACTATACACACACATCTCACAATGTGGGTGGATAAAGGTGTATGAAGCTGAGGCAATCAGTGAAATCATGTCCAGTCTCAAGGGGTCAGCTACTCAGTGCCACTCACACATATTGTCGACCTTCCTATCTTTCAAGAAAACTCAGAAAATTCAAATTTTATGTGAAATCTCCCAATTAAAAAAATTTTTAACCCCCTACAGCCCAAACAAAGCATATCAGCAGACTGCATGTAGCCCGGGGCCAGGCCAGCCACTTGCCATTCCTGCTTTCAGAACAGCTGTCTCCAAGGACCACACTGTCTACCACTTGTCCAAAGGCCCCCAGGGAATTCTGGGTCTGGAAGCCAGAAGAAGCGTCAACTCTGCAAACAACAGCTCCTTCAGGCCCGCTGATATGAATAATTAATTTCTGTTTTCTCACTGCCAGCCCACAAAGGTTACCAACAAGCCCAGCATTCAGGAAGAACACCATGCCCTTCTGAGACAATGAGGACAGGCGTGGGGGGTCCTGGGGGTGCATGGGGAGCCCCATAATGAAGTCCAGCATGGTGGCCTGGGCTCAAAGGGAGCCTGTGGCTGCGGGCACGGGCCTGTGTGCGCGCTCCCCGCCTGGCTGCCTCCACGGGGCCATCAGAGTGGCCGAGAGGCTCGTTAGAGACGTGACACTCTGTGGCCTTCTCGGCTGACTGTCAGCGGGAAAGGGCTCTGAATTCCTCGAGATGCTTTAAAATAAAACAAAAAGGCACAATTATGCAGCCAAACTGAAGGCAAGGCAGCTGCATACAAAGCAGGGCTTTCTTCTAATAGGACCACAACCTCAGCTCGACAGTGCTGAGCCCTCACCTTCCTCCCTGGCCTGCAGCTGTGAAGCATCCGTAATTGGACGCTCCACTGCTTCAGCTCTTGGATTATTCAAACTGCAGGATTTCCAGGAGCCTCGGGTTTCAATTAAGGATATGACCAGGCAACAAGATGAGCACGATCCTCTTACCATCTATTTCATGCACATATTTCATGCGCATGGGCAAACCAGTAATGTCTGTGATGATAATAATAATAAAATTCGCCAACATATACTGTTTACTACATGTCAGGTGCTAAGTGCTTTATATATCAGGTTATTTCATCCTCATACCAATTTAATTAGGTATTCATCATATTATTATCATTCTTCAAGATAAGGAAACTAAGGCCCCAAAAATTTCAGTTAGCTCAAAGTCACACAGCAGTTAAGTGGCAAACTTGGGATTCAAGCCCAAGCAATGTGGTCCTAGACCGCACGCTCCTGAGCACCATACCAGTGACTGTACATTTATGCAGAGCTTCTTGTATGCCAGACCCTATGCTACATATTTTCTGTATATTATTTCATTTAATCTTTATAACATCAGGTGAGATATGATTATCTCTGTTGTACAGAAAAGAAAATAGGTTCATAGAAAAATGAAGTAATTTGGTTAAGGGCACAAAATAATAAGCAGCCTACAGCTTGGATCCAAAATAGGTTCTTCTGATTCAAAGCCAAGCTCTTAAAACCATTGGTACAGAGTCCTAGCCCATCTAATTTACTAGTGTTCATGAAATTAGGCCTGGAACATCATCTAGTCCAATCACCTTATTTTAGAAATGAGTAGCTGTAGCCTGGAAAGATGAAGATTTAGTGGCGAGATGGAGTAGACTAACTTTGACTCCAGAAAGAGCTGGGCTCTAATCGTAACCCTGTTCCTTATTAGCTGAGTGACTCACTGGGTAAGTCACTCATTGAGTGACTCAATGTTTCTAGACATTATTATTATAGAATAAGAATAATAATACTTAGCCTCATGGGGCTGTATTGATTAAAGTATGTGTGTAATATATACTTCTACTAAACACTCAGAATGGCAAAACAATATCATTATACTCAGGTATTCCCAAACAGACTGATAGTTTCAAAAAGTCTATTCTTTATGATTTGAAATAATAGTATAAGTGGTTGAGTAGGTTGTGAGGAAGGCCCCCCAAATCTAATCAATAGACAAAGATGCCAGAAAATTGCATTGTACTTCTGGAACTTTGCTGAGTGTCCTGCTAATTCCAAATGTGCAAAATCCCTGTGCATTCCATTGTCACAAATAAGTTAATATTCTACTAGAACAATGACACTGTGGTGGACATGACTGATCACACATGCATAATCCACATGGTTTTAAACTTCTAGTGTCCTTTTCATGATTTTGCATCTGGAGCAAGGGACCATGCTTGTCAGCAGTGCACAAATATCAAGATTGGTAATGCAATCTAGCTACATTTCGAGGGTCCCTCTATTTGGTTGCCATGATTGGCACAAATATGCCCATGTGACCAGTTCTTCATAAAAAGCCTCAAAACTTTTATTCTAATAGTTTTTTGGTGGTATCTTTAGGATTCTCTCTCTATATAGTATCGTGTCATCTGTAAAAAGTGACAGTTTCACTTCTTTTCCAATCTGGATTCACTTCTTTTTCTTGTCTAATTGCTATGGTTATGACTTCTAATACTATGTTGAATAAAAGTGGTAAGAATGGGCATCTTTGTCTTGTTCCTGATCTCAGAGGAAATCTTTTCAGCTTTGAGTACAATGCTGGCTATAGGTTTGTCATAAATGGTCTCTATTATGTTGAGGTATGTTCACTCTATACTAACTACATTGACATCTTTTACCATAAATGGATGTTGAATTTTATCAAAAGCTTTTTTCTGCATCTATTGAGATGATCATATAATTTTTATTTTTTAATTTGTTAATATGGTTCATCATATTGACTGATTTGCAGGTATTAAATCATTCTGGCTACCTTGGGATAAATGCAACTTGATCATGGTGTACCATCCTTCTAATGTACTGTTGAATTTGGTTTGCTAATATTTTGTTGAGGATTTTTGCATCTATGTTCATCAATAATACTGGCCTATAATTTTCTTTTTCTTATGGTATCTTCATCTGGTTTTAGTATCAGGGTGATGCTGACCTCATCAAATGAGTTCAGAAGTGTTGCTTCTTAAATTTTTCGAATACTCTGAGAAGTGAAGTGAAAGTCACTCAGTTGTGTCCAGCTCTTTGCGACCCCATGGACTATATAGTCCATGGAATTCTCCAGGCCAGAACACTGGAGTGGGTAGCCTATCCCTTCTCCAGGGGATCTTCCCAACCCAGGGATCAAACCCAGGTCTCCCACATTGCAGGCGGATTCTTTATCAGCTGAGCTACCAGGGAAGCCCTCACTTTGAGAAGGGTACATGTCAATTCCTTAAATGTTTGGTAGAATTCACCTATGAAGCTTCCTGGTTCTGGACTTTTGTTTATTGAGAGCTTTTTGTTGTTGTTTTTAATCACTGATTTAATTTCTTTACAGGTAGTAGTCTGTTCATATTTTGTATTTCTTCCTGATTCAATCATGGATAGTGTATGTTTCTAGGAATTCATCTATTTCTTCTAAGTTTTCCATTTTGTCAGTGCATAATTATTCACAATAATCTCTTGTGATCCTTCGTATTTTCTCTGGTATTTGCTGTAACTTCTCTGTCTTCATTTCTGATTTTACTTATTTGGGTCCTCTTTTTCCTTTGATGAGTCTGGCTAAAGCTTTTTCAGTTTTGTTTATCTCTTCAAAGAATTTGGTCTTAGTTTCATTGATCTTTTCTACTTCTATAATTTAATTCCATATAGAATTAATTCTATATTTATTATAGAATTAATGTAATTCTATATTTCATTTATTTCTGTTCTGATCTTTATTATTTCTTTACTTCCATTAACTTCAGGTTTCGTTTGTTCTTCTTTTTCTAACTCCTCTAGGTGTAAAGTTGGGTTGTTTATTTGAGTAAATACTAGGATAAAATATTATTACCATAAACTATGTTTTATTCTGTCAATCAAATAAAATAATTTGCATAGAGGTAATCTATTCTTTATGGTAAAAAAAAAAAAATTCAAACCTGAGATTCAAACAGAGTGCTTTGAGGGAAGATATTCCACACGTCTTCATATTAATAGTTTGCTGTTAGAACATTCCAACACGGCCTCAGACAAGGAAGGGCATCAAAGGCCTGTGCTGGACCTCTCTGGAGTCTGTTGATACACACATTTTTTTTCTTGCTTTTTCTCTGAATCCTCTGTAAAAAAAATCTTAGTCATGAGTACAGTCTGCTACTGAGTCTTATAAAGTGAAAATGAAAGTCACTCAGTCATGTCCAACTCTTCAGTTCAGTTCAGTTCAGTCGCTCAGTCGTGTCCGACTCTTTGTGACCCTCATTCTCCAGGCCAGAATACTGGAGTGGGTAGCCTATCCCTTCTCCACCGGATCTTCCCAACCCAGAGATTGAACCCAGGGCTCCTGCATTGTAGGCAGATTCTTTACCAGCTGAGCCACAAGGGAAGCCCAAGAATACTGGAGTGGGTAGCCTATCCCTTCTCCACCGGATCTTCCTGACCCAGGAATTGAACTGGGGTCTCCTGCATTGCAGGTGGATCCTTTTCTAACTGAGCTATCAGGGAAGCCTGAGTCTTATAAATCCTTCTAGCAAATCACTGAATGAAACAAATGTTCAGCCATTTCTGACATTGTTTTTCACACTTTTGAGACCCACCCTCTCAAATATATAAACAAACAGCTATGGTTACCACTTGGCCTTAGTGAGAAGGGAACTTGGAGATTTCCAGGACATTACTTTGATTTTTGAGGCTCAGGGAGACATTCTTCTGTATGAATATAAGTCAGGTGTTTGTATCAGCCAAGATAAACGAGGTAATGCTGCAGTAACAAATAGCACCAAACATTTCAGTGGCTTAAGATAACAATGGTTTATTTCTCACTCTAGGATATGTCCACTGAGGGTTGAATAGGAGCTCTGCTCTGTATTGCCCTCTCTCTAAGACCCAGGATAACGGAATTGCTACTGTTTGGAACAGCATATATTGCAGTAGCCAATGAAAAAGAGTGCTCTGAAGGGTCTCACTCCAACACTAAATGCTCTGCTTTGGAGGTTGCACACATCATTTCCATTCAAACTCACTGGTTAGAACTAGGCAAACAGTCCTACTCATTTTGAAGGGAATCATGAATATAATCCTACCTACCGTGTTCCTAGACAGCAAAGGAGAATCTAAATATTTAGTTTATGGTCTTAATGACAAGCACAGATCTTCATTAGCTGGGGAAGGCCTAGTTGGGCAGATCTGAAGTATTGCACTGACCACCTTCAAGAAACAACACGCTCTATCAGAAAGAGGGATGCAAAATGGCAAATTCTCAATAGGTAGGATGGATATGGTAGCAAGCCGGAGGGCACATTTCAAAATCTCCCTGGGGCGTGTTTGAAATGGCTGATGTTTGAAATGATGATGTTTGAAAATGGCTTCAGGAAGAAAAGCACAACACAGCCCTTGAGAATCATAAGCTCTAGAATATGTCACCGATTGGTCCTACTGGTCCAAAAAAAAAAAGAAGAGGAGAAGGGGAAGTAAAGAAGAAGAAGAGGCAGAGAAAATGAAAAAGGTGTTAAATGCTAAAGACCCCAATAGTCTGTCCATGAAATTCTTACTTGAAAAATAAACAATCTTTCTCTTGTTGTTTAGTCGCTAAGTCATGTCTAACTCTTTTACGACCCTATGGACTGTAGCCCACCAAATTCCTCTGGCCATGGGATTTCCCAGGCAAGAATACTGGATGGGTTGCCCTTTCCTTCCCCAGGGGATCTTCCCAACTCACAGATTGAACTCCTGTTTCCTGCATTGGCAGATAGATTCTTTATCACTGAGCTACCAAGGAAGCCCACAGTCTTTCTCTTATTGTTCATTAAATACAATATGCCAGCATTGTGTTAGAGGCAGGAATACTAGAATTTTCTAAAATAATGATCTAATGTACACAATTTATGGACTTGAAATCCAGCAGGGGAACAGAGAGGCAAACCATTTTAATCCATTTTATAACTGTTCAAATGAATGTGCAAGTTCAGGCAAGGATTGTGGGGCCAACACTGCACTGGTTTTCCAAAAGCCATTCACAGTTCCCCTTCTCCCTTAACATTCTTTACTATAGACGCTGAAGACTGAAAATTCGTGATTCTCTAAGCCCTCCTGGCAGCTCAGGCCATACTACTCAGTGTTGGCCAATAGCATGGAAGTAGCAGTTGCTAGGTAGGACTTGGGGGAAAGTCTTTTAAAGGGCCAGACAGCTAGTATGATCACTTCAGTCTGTCTAATCTCATTCGATTTAGGGGCTAGAATAATCACTTTGTCTTTAACGCAGAAGATAACTGGGGCTGGAGGAGAAAGGCTAAGGGCAGAACAATAAGTTATGGCAGTGATTTAGATTAGAGGTAATGGAATAAACCTCTGCATATTCATGAACATTTATAAGCACCTCCTATATATCAAGAACTATGACATTCTGGGGCTACAGCGACAAATAAGATACAGGTCAGTATAAGGGTGCCTCTCACCATGTCAATCACATTCCCAGGGCAGGAATGAGGGATTTTCTGCCCCCTGCTCCAAGTTCAGGCAACACAAGCAGGGATGGGGCCCAGAGAAATTAAAGCCAGCCCCACTCTGCAGCAATTCAAAGGGACACCAGGACTGCTACAGTAATGGAAAGAAAGCGACTTAACAGGCGATGCTCTTTTTATGTATATATCTCACCCAAACTAGCCCTGATGTTGCCCCAAATCCGGTCTAGTTATTTTAAATCACTGCATGTGGCAAATTAGAAGATGAAATGGCACAGTTGTAGGAGAAGCCTGGACTCAAAACAGTCCCACTTGACTGGTGGGAATGGTCTAGAATTACAGAGTGACGATTACACAACTTGGCGAATACAGTACAAAACTCGACTGTCCGTTTTAAACAGGTGAATTTTATGGCATGTGAATTCTCTCTCAATAAAAGTAATCAATTAGTTAATTATTCGGATGGGAGAATAAACAGTCCCACCACTTAGCCCTAAGCAAACTTGGGCTTGTTGGTTAACAGGTCTGTTTCCTCAACTGCAAAACAGAGAACAGTATTACCTCTTTTATAGTAAGAAAAGAACAGTAGACTGTTCTGAATATTAAATGTGATCACGTAGGTTAAGCATCTAACACAGTGCCGTGCAGGTAGTAGAAGCAAAATATCTTCTAGTTTCTTTCTTCCTAAGTGCCAATAAAATTTTTAAAACAATCATTTTTGCAGCAGCCGCAAGACGTGACATAAGCTCTAGGCAACCTCCCTTCAGACAGTCTTATCTCAGGCAGACAAGAGCAGGAATCAAATGGGAAGACAGGAACACGAACCAAAGCTCTGCTCACTGCAGAAAGACTGCAGATTTACTCTGCAGCTCCGCAGTGCAGAAATAACGAGCAATTCACGCAATGGAAAAAACAGCTACACAGACAGAGCAGTGGTAAAGAAAGTCGGTCAGGCACAGACATTTCTGCCTATAATTCTAGTTTAGAATCCAAACAGAATCGTTTCCTAAATAGCCAAATCCACCCCAACACCTGGTCAAGTCTGTGTGGCCACAACACCCAGCCCTGATGGTTAGAGGTGACCCAGGTCCCACTCTTGCTATGGTTCCTCAAAACCAGACTGAACCCAAAACAAATCTTATATAACCAGAATCGTCGGGCACAGTACCACACTGGAATTTAAGTCTCCACTGAGCTTCTCCTTTGTGACTCTTAGAAAATCAACCGGCTACTTATCAAGGGAAGATCCCCTAGAGAAGGAAATGGTAACCCACTCCAGTATTCTTGCCTGGGAAATCCCATGGACAGAGGAGCCTGGCGGGCTACAGTTCATGGGATGACAAAAGAGTCGGACATGACTTAGTGACTAAACAACTTATCAAGTACCTGCTGTGCACCCAACCTTGTGAAAGATAGATACTGTTGTGAGGGAGAAAAAGGATAAGCCATGATCCCTGCTTTTGAGGAGCCAGCTAACCTCTTAGTTTGAGAGCAACACTTTAGAGTAAACATATAAAGGCATCGTGCCTTGCACAGAGCAGTGGTTCCGTTGTTATTTGTTCACTGGGTCAATGAATCAATAGATGGTACAATAATAAAACGACTGTGTAAGTATGGGGCTCACTCGAGGAACCACAAGATGGGTTGGAGTACTTGGAAAAGGCTTGTGCCAGAAGCTGCTAGTTGCCTACTCAATATCAATTCTCCCATTTTTCCTTGCAACAGAGACCCTATTTTATTTGAGGTGGCCATATGCCCAGATAAAATACTACATTTCCCAGCCTCCCTTGTAGCTAGAGATGGCTAGTGAACTCTAAACAAAAACCGTCAAGAGAAGCTTCTAGGAAAGTGCCTTAAAAGGCAGACCAACAGCTGCTACTCAGTCTTATGTCCTTTCCCCCTTTCTTCTAATTCATGTCTGAAACAAGAATGTGATGGCTGGATTTCCAGTAGCTATTCTGGACCATGAGGAACCTTGGGACAGAAAAGCAAAAAGAAACGTAGATTCCTGACAATTATAGGCTCGCCATTCTCTCCCTGGACTGTCTGCCTCTAGAATTCCTTTATATGAGAGATAAAGAAACCTCTATCTTGCTTTTTGGGGGTTTTGTTGAATGCAGCAAACCCATACCTTAACTAATACAAGTTTCCACAGAAAAAGCCAGGCCTTAAAGGAAAGACTCACAACTGGGGAAGAAAAGGAGGGAGGGCATCTCAAATGCCAGAAAAAGCACTGGAAAAGACACTGACAAGAATGAGCACTGGCTGAAGCCAAGAGGCTAGAGAACAGGAAGTAAGGAGAAGACAGATGATGGTTTTGCAGTGGAGACAGGGCTTGATTGGGGAAGGATTAGGGACCACAGATTTGCTCCCTCTGAAGGAGCAAAACATCATTGGACCTGGAGCGAGGTAAGAAAGGAGAGAAAGAGGCAGATGAAGAGGCTTGGGGAACTTCGTTCCATGAAGAAATATAAGTGTGAGCTGTGGCCTGGGTCAGCCGACTGAAAATTCCTGGACTTAAGACAGTAACAATAACACCATCTAAGATTTATTAAACACTTATGTGCCCTGTTGTGTGCGTATGGACTCTACACACATTATCTGACTGTGGCTTCATGACAAGAGTATCATATAGTCTTATCATTATCACCTCCACTTGGCAGACAAGGGATTGGGGCTTAGAGAGAGTCAGTAACTTGTCCAAGGGAAGCCATACAACCCTGCAAGCTAGGCAACATCCAGCCCATTCTTCAGAGGCGGAAAGTGTTTGCACCATTCTTTCAAAGCCAGGAAAAGGTATGAAGATCCTGAGTTCAAAACACAAAGATCCAGAGACTTCCCTGGTGGTCCAGTGGTTAAGGCTCTGCGCTCCTAGTGCAGGGGGCCTGGGTTCAATCCCTGATAGGGATACTAGATCCCACACGCTGCAACTAAAAGATCTTGCATGCTACAATTAAGAACCAACTCAGCCAAATAAATTAATTAAAAACAACAACACACACATACACAAAGATGCAGAGTTAAATACAGAGCCAACTGCTTTGTGAATAGACTCTTCATCAGAAGAAAAACAGATCAGAGGAATGCAAAAGTTTTCAGGCTTGGGTGCATTTACTACTTGTAGAGGAGGAAGACATTGCTAACAAGCTCACCCACACCTGCCTGGCTGGCTGGTGTTCATGAAATGTAGACAGCGCTAAGATGGTGGAACATGCATTAGAAAACCAAGCAAACAGTGATGGCATCCGCATCACTTCGGTTACGAATGAATTGTAGCCAGCCACCAGCTCCTGTATCTCTAACAGTTTTTTTTAATATCTCTCCACAACAGAGAATAGGGGAAAAAAATTACTTTATCACATCTAAGGCTGAAAATTTTGAGTTAAGACATTCAGCCACAGCCACCGAACACAAGAATTTCTTCCTGAAGCAAAAATCTCGTTAGTCACTAACGGGAAGAGAGAAAATAATCCATCAGGTTACAAATAAACTAGGTAACATGAGTACCTAGTAGGAAATATATTTCCCATGAAGATTAAGAATAAAAATTCTCTCTTGGTAGCCTGGCAGAATCTAATGCCAGGGCCTCCCAAGTAGAGAAATCTGGAAATCTACACCAGGCTCAGGAAAGCCTTACATATTGGAAGCTAGAAAGTGTCAGCTTTGTAAGACTGATCCAAGTTTCATGCTGTCTCTACTACAAGCTGTTTGAGGCTGGGTAAATGTCTTCACCTCTCCCAGCCTCCACATATTCATCTACAGAGTGGGAAGAATAACTTCCACCCACTAAATGAGGTTAAATGAGACAGTCTGCTGCGCCTGTTACTATGATTTCGACAGGACTCACATCTTAAGCATTCTCGGCTTAAAGTTCCAAGAAAGAAAAGACCGTCGGCTACAATGGAAAGAGCCCCGATCTGGCTCCTAGACTCTGCTTGAGGGTCATGACCGTGTGACCCTGAGGTTATTATTTTTAGGGCTCGAGGATCCTCATATGACTGAGGAGGCGCAGGAAGACTCTCAGACCAAATCTAAGATCCTTTCTCATTTGAGGCCCTTGCATGTCACTGAGGTTCTAAATGGCAGGCCTTACTTAGTCACTCATTTCAGGATTTAACAAGTTACCTACTGGAAAGTTGTTCCTTTATCTAAAAAGAAGCAAAAAAGTTTCTACCCTAGAAGCAAAAAGGCCAACGAGAACCTTGAGGGTAGGGCACCGATTTTTGCAGTCTTGACCCTTAACACAGACCCGGCACAAAGCAAGACTCAGATAAATCCTTGATGAGTGGAATGGATGAGTAAATGAACGAAGGATTTTTGAGGGCTGGCAAAAATAAGACTGTTTGTCCTCCACTAAGCCAAGTTTAATGCAAGCAAAAAAAAAAAAAATGCTACCAATTTAAAATATTAATGATATTTACTTCATCATCTGAATGACGATCAGAATACCAGATGAATGGCGCTGCCAGTCAACGTGGGCTTTTGCTGGGAGAGTGCACTTTGGTCCACGTGTGGCAGAGGGGACACCATAGTCTACAGAAGGGACACATAAACTTTGAAGAAGGACATGTCACCCAGGGTGCAGATAGCAGGGGTGATACAGAAGCATGCCAGCATGAAAGTGAAAATACCAGGGCCTCCACATGTGGCTGGCCAGTTGTTGGGAGCCCAAGAGCTCCCAGCTAAGGCAGGGAGACCTAAAATCCAGCAGGCAGACTGCTCACCTGTGAGGCCAAGGCCACAAGGAGTCCCATGGGCAAGCGGCAACCCTCATGGTTGACCTCAGCAGATGAACTGGGGTCTGTTGGGGACTTTAGTGACAAAATAATATATAATACACATATATACACACATATGCATTTAAAGGTCAGTGTGTGAATAAAGTCGTCAGCTCTTTAAGTATTTTATTGTACGTCATTTTCATAACTACCCTGAGATGTAAGTGCTATCACTGGAGGCAGTATAGCTTGGTGTTTAAAGGCAAAGACTTGCAAGTCAGACTGCATGCATTCAAATCCTAAGTGCCACTTAGGGTAACCTTGTGGGTTACCAAGGTACCCAAGCTGGGTAACCTTGGGCAGGTTTATTTAAGCCCTCTGAGCCTCATGCTTCTCATACATAAAATGGAAACAGTAGTAGGGCCCGTCTTATGAAACTGGTGTGTGGTATACATGAGTTAACACGTGTAAAATGCTTAGAACAGGAACAGGCACAAAGCAAGTCCTCAGGAAGTGTTAGCTTTTCTTGTTATTTCTGTTAATAGAGACTGAGATGTATTAAGGCCAGCGGCTCGTTCACGGCCTCACGCCTGCTGCGGGGCTGAGCCTGAGCACACAGGTGGGTCTGTCTTCACAGCACATGTGACCCAACACGGCTGATTCTAGCTCTGCAGCCCCCAGCCCCACCCCGTTCGCATCGCCGCCTTCATTCATGCCACCCATGGCCTCAGTACCAACAGGGCAATAAGACGCTAACTGGAAGATACTAAAAGAACTGGTATTCTGGGGATTTCCCTGATGGTCCAGGGGGTAAGAATCCGCCTTGCCATGCACTGCAACTAAGACCTGTGGCAGCCAAATAAATAAACACTTTTAAAAAATAAAGAAAGAAGAACTGGCATTCTAACTCAAACCCTGATTTGTCTATTATGTGTAGAACAAACTAAATGTGTCTTGGTATGGGGGTCTGCAGCTCAGCTAAGAGAAAACGACCCTTTTCTAAGGAGGAAGGCACTTCTGCCTTTGGGCCTTTTTATGTGAGGTCTCACATGCTCTCTCTCCTTGAAACTCTGAGAGGAAAGCAAAGCCTGAATTGTGCAATAAAACCCGATGGGGTGAGGCTCTCTGAGTAGTGACAATGGGCATGATTCCTGGTGGAGAGGGAGGAGCTTAAGGGCCAATCCAGCCAGAGAGCCTCATAAGCCAAGATCACCACCCTGCCCTGGGTCCTGCCCTGCTTCTGGAAGGTTCTAGAAAGAGTCAGAGCCTGGCTAGGGAAAAAAAAAAAAAACACAAAAACCCAAACCACCCGTGATCCAGAATGATCTGAGAGTGGAAAGCTCTGAAGCACTGACTCAAAGAAAACGACCCAGAGTTGTAGTTAGTTGTAGTTTGTTAATACTATGGGTACTTACTATTGCCAGGCCCTGTTCAAAGCCCTCTAGAAATGATATCCCATTTATTCTTCATATCAATGGTATGATGTCACCTGTGTTTATTAGTCCCATTTAACTTATGAGAAAACCAAAACACAGAAAATTCAAATAACTTCTCCCAAGGTCATACAAGCAGTCTAGCTTCAGAGCCCATGGTCTTTATCAGCATTTTCAAATCTTTAGAACCAGCCCTTAGCATGAAATACATTCTACATCAGCACCCAGTATACATTCACAAGTATACAGAACCGAAACAAAGTTTTAAAGCAGACTACCACTCACCATTACTGTGTGCAATGCACTCTGATGTTTTCCATTCTATTCCATTCCATTAAAAAAAAAAAAAAAAAAAAACTATCACTCAACAAATATTTATGGAACACCTATTATGTGTTAGACACTCTTAGGCTTTGGGGCTATGTCAGTGGATAAGAGATAAAAATCCTTGCCCTTTGGAGCTTGCATTTTACCAGAGAGAGAGAATGAATAAGATCCACGTGCAAAATTGTAGCATCTGAGATGGTAATTTGGCAAGAGCTATGGAGAGAAGTGAAGCAGGGAAGGCCAAGGGCAGGCAGCCAGAGGAGGCCTATGACGCTTTCTCTCCCCATCATGCTGATTCCAGTGGGCTGGCTGTCACCCACAGCTGGAAAAGCCTGTCCTCTAACCTCTCCACTCCAGCGCCCTCTGTATGTCTGAAGGCTCTTCTGCCTAGACTCTGTGCACGTGACACTCGTATGTGACCATGTGCACGCGTGTATACCTCTTATAGGAGTGCATGGATGTTTTGCATGCCTGTATGAATATGCATGTCCACCTCTATTCGCTTCCTCACTGGGGAGGTTTGGGAGACACGAGGCAGCGCCCCCACACGCAGCTTTCCAAGGGCTCCCTACACAAGCCTGCCCTGCAGAAGGATCCTGGAATGGAGCCTGAAAACCAGCTCAGGCACCATGAGCCAATGCCATGAGTGCCAGACATGTGCCCTGGCTGGAGTCCTCAATTCAGAGGAAGGGAAATTTTGTTGTTGGTGGTGGTGGTGGTCCACCCAGAGAGACCACCTCTTGTAAATCGTTAGGGCAGAGGGAATTAGTTCCCAACCTGAATCAAGGTGCTCTATGTGGTAGAGTGCCCTTAAAGAGAGAGGAGAGAACAGAAATCAAACCACTACCTGGGGGAAAAGCAGTGCATCAGGCACACCTGGCAGACTGATTGATGTGGGTCTGGGGGGAGACGGGATTGCAGCCAGCTCTAAAGCGGCCCTGGGCCCCTTGGTTAGTCTCTATGGAGGGCATTTGGAACTTGGCACTAGAATGAAATCTTCAGACTCTAAGTTAAAGGGGGCACATAAAAATGTGACTAGCATGGGCAGCAAAAGCATTGCCTATGGGAGAAGCAGCCAATCTCTGCTAATGAATAAGCGTAATTGATCACAACAGATGACTTGATGGCCCTTCCAAATGTGCTTTTAGCAAAGTGGACAGTTTTTCATTCAAATGCAAGCTCACCCAGATAAGATCTAATAATGGAGATTTTGGAAGAATCCCAGCATCCGTGATTTCTTCTTTTTTTTTTTTAATCCTTCACTGAACAGGGAAAACATCTTAAGTTCCTGGCTTGACCCAACCAGAGGACAGTTTATGCTTTCCCTATGTCTGAGGAGACTCTGACAGTCCCTGGGGCAGCAGAGGGTTGGTCACAGGACAGCCCACATTCCTATCTGTCTTTTCCTCTTGGGCCCCTTTCCCATTCCTGACCTGTGGGGAGCTGGGTGGGCAGGAGACTGCATTCAATTCAATGCAATATCCATTTATTCAATAAATACGTACTGAGCAAAAGACCCTGATGCTGGGAGGGATTGGGGGCAGGAGGAGAAGGGGACGACAGAGGATGAGATGGCTGGATGGCATCACCGACTCGATGGACATGAGTTTGGGTAAACTCCGGGAGTTGGTGACAGACAGGGAGGCCTGGCGTGCTGCGATTCATGGGGTCGCAAAGGGTCGGACACGACTGAGCGACTGAACTGAACTGATATGCAAGGCACCGTGCTGACCACTGAAAGGGGATTCCACCACAAGATGGCTAAGCTCAGGTCCTGTCCTCAGAAGACAGGGCAGATATGAGGAGAAACAAGAAAATGACAGGAGGCCCCAGGGGAGGTCCCAGCTGGCTCCAACAAGCACTTAATCTTTCTGAGCTTACGTTTCCTCCGTTATCAAAGGAAGGCCCGGCTGTAGGCATGATCTCTGGCCATTCCGCCAGCTCAAAAACTCTATGATGCTAAGCCCTCCCCTTCCCACTCAGGCTCCTAGGAAGCTGACAGACCAGGCGCTGCCTTCTAGGAAGGAGACAGTCAGCAAAGGAAGGGGGTGCTGAGGGTATAATGGCCCTTTCCCAACGTGAGAGCTTCCTTCATTTTGGCCAGAACACAAGCTACAGGCTGGAGAAGATGCGAGAGCCGTTCAGAAAATTAAGTGGAAGTTTGAGACTTCCATATCGAGGAATCTAGGGAAATGGGAACCGCTGGAGTCTGTGCAGGGAAGGATATCAGTTGTGGCGCCGGGGAACCTAGCCGACCTGCGAGGATGAGTTGGAGGTGGGGGTGGCGGTGATGCTGCAATGAAGTAGAAAGGCTGAGGCCCCAAGTGAAAGATTCCTCCCACGGTGTGGTCGAGGGCATCATCTTTTCATCCCCTGTCATCGTCATAATGTTTATTTTCTCAAACTCGCCCAACCGAAATCCACTTTGCACCATCATTTTTAAGTTCTACAAGTGCCTTCAAGGTACACACGTAAATCATATCTCCCTTCTGCTCAGGCGCCTGAGGCCAAACAGGACCATCAGGGTGTGCCAGGAAGGGGTGGGAGATTCAAGATACAGGATACAAGAGGCGAGGATGCACACAGGGGTGCGCCTACCTGCAAAGGAGCCGTCCTCGTGGTCGGAGCTGTTGCGGCTGCAGTCACTGCCCCTCTCGGGCGAGCTGTGGCTGGGCGAGTCCCGCTCGGGCAGCCCTAGGAACCTCTTGCGCCGCCACTGGGGGAGGTGCTCGCGAGCCCGACGCCGGGGGGGCTCCTCTGCCGCCGGGGGCGAGCCCCGCCCGTCCTTGGCCTCTGCCTCCAGTTGCTCTAGGTCCCGACTCCCGCGCACCTGCCGCCGGCCCCCGAGGATCAGGTGCATCCAGCGATGGGAACCGTACGCCCGCGCCGGCTTTTCGGCCTCATCGCAGGTCCCGGGCCGGCAAGGGGCCACAAGCAACTGGCTGAGGGCGAATTTCTCGTTCAGATCCACCATCTCGAAATCGTGGTCACTGCTGTCGCCCCCATCGTCCGCGCCCGAGGCGGCGTCCGCCTCGCCCTCCTCCGAGCCCCGCCCCGCGCGGAGCCCGGCTGACCGCTCCTCTCTCCGGGCGCCGGGAGCCGTGCCATGGTGGCCTGGGGGCGCGCAGTCCTCCCGGGGCCTGAAGAGGAGGCGAGGCTGCAGGAGCTGCTGGTGGATGGCGGCGGTCAGGCTGCGCACCGCGCCCCCGGCCCCCGCCGCCCCGGGCCACGTGGGAAGGTCCAGGCACGTGTAGGGGGGGCTCTCGGTCTTGGCGGCCACCGCCGGGTCGGGGAGCGACGGGCCCCGGGGGTCTCCATCACCGCCACTCGCTGCGCCCTTCTCCTCGCGCTGCGGCCGCGGCGGCGGCTCCCGCTCCAGTCGGGCCGGCGCCGGCTCCTCCGCGGAGGCCCCCCCGCAGTCGCCGAGTCCGCCCTCCGGGCGCCCGCAGCCGAGGTCCCGCTTTTCCAGGGCCGCCTGCAGGTAGACGGCTTTGAACTTCTCCTCGGCCAGCACCTGTTGCAGCCACTTCAGTTTGAGTTTGCTGCGCTCCAGCTCGCGTTCCATGTCCAGCACCGAGTCCAGCTGCATAACGGGCACCTCCTCCCCAGGGAACTCGGCCCGCCAGTGGCGCTCAAAGTCCTGGGGGTCCCACATGCCGGGCGCCCCTTCGGGCCTCCGGGGCCCAGCGCCTCCGCGCGCAGCGGGTTGGGGTCGCGCCCGGCTCTCTCCGCGCTGACGCAGTCGCCTGCTCTTTACTTCTGCTCCAGATAGAAAATAAGGGAAAAAATAATAATAATAAAGTTTTTTTCCCCTTCCGCCCTCGAGCCCTTTTCTTCTTCTTCTGGGTTTCGCCTCCCTGACGTCATTGGCCACCGGCGGCGGCGGAGGCGGGGGCCTCGGGGCCCTGGGTCCGCCCCCGGGGGCAGAACGCGAGGAGCCCGCGGTCTGCGGCCGGGGCTCAGTGCCCGGCGGCCCCCGGGCTCCGACGTCTGGAGAGCTGCGGCGGGGGCGGAGCCTCGCGGGCGCCTCTGGGCGGCGCGGGCAGCTGGGAGGCTGCGAGAGCGCCCGGCGGAGCGGGCCTGCAGAGCAGCCCATCCCGTAGGCGGCCGCCGTGGGCCCGACTCGCATCTTCCCGGCCAGTCCCGTTGCGCAGCTCCCGCCGCCGCCGGCGCAGACCGCACAGGCTCTCCGCTCCGGACCGCGGGGCCGCGAGGCCAGGGAGGCGAGAGCGGCGGGGAGGGAGCGCGCGGGGGCGCCCTGGGCCGCAGCCAACCTTCAGCCGCCCGGCCCTCCGCAGTCTTGCCCGTCCGGGTCACGGCGGCGCCTGGGACCGAGAAGGAAAAGGTGCGGGAAAGGCGATGTGGCCTTGCGGCGAGGGCAGGTGTCAAGGGAGCCGTCGGCGAACCGGCGGGGTTGTCCCTGCCTTGGATTTATTGAGCGCGTTGAACTACTAATTCGGGCCTCTCTGGTGTCTCAAACGGTAAAGAATACGCCTGCAATGAGGGAGACTTGGGTTCGATCCCTGGGTTGGGAAGATCCCCTGGAGGAGGGCATGGCAACCCACTCCAGCATTCTTGCCTGGAGAATCCCCATGGACAGAGGAGCCTGGTGGGCTACAGTCCATGGGATCGCAAGGAGTCGGACACAACTGAGCGACTAAGCATACACACACAATTAACATGTCCAAAATCACCGAGCTCCTTAATCTAAAACGGGATGAGACTGTGTGTGTGTGTGTGTGTTTGAGATCCATTAAAGCTTTCTCTCCACTGCTCACTAGAGCTTTTCAGGGGAGACATGGGCAAGGATGACAGCTCCAAGTGGCTCTGCTTAGAGGCCCCTGTGACTTCAAAGCTGAGGATACCCCCATGTGACTCCTTGTGACTGAATCAAACCAGGGCTGGCAGGGGACTTAGACGCTGACCTGGGCGTCTAAGAGGACCCTCCACTTTGCTTCCTCTTTGTGGCCTCAACAATTCTTCTGAAGAGAAAAAGAAAGGAGCTGGGGACCCGGGGCTGGGCTGACACTGGGAGTGGGGCAGAGGGAGGGCTCCCGCCTCACCCGCCTCACCACCTCTTCACACCTGGCTGCACCCCTTCTCCAGGGTCCTTGGTGAGGTCCCACTGTCTGCGGAGAGAGGGCCTGATCAACTGTCTCATGCTCTCTGCAAGGGAGGACCTTGTTGGTGACTCACATTTTCTTCATTTTAAGGATGAGGAATTTGATCCTGTAAGAGGCTTAAGTGACTTGGCAGCTAGGAATTCTTCCTGGCCACAGTGCCCTTTGGGGACGGGAGTTAAACTCAGTGACCCCTCCTCTCCAAGTTCTCACCACTGGCTGCTCATATAAACCATCTGAACAGACCATCCTTCTTCCACCTTTCAATCCCTTTCAGGCTGTCCCTCAAGGCTGGTTAACGGGAAGATATCAGAAAGATATTTCTTAACCACAAATGGGGCTTCCCTGGTGGGTCAGCAATAAAGACTCCACCTGCAAAGCAGGAGATTGGGGTTCGTTCCCTGGATGGGGAAGATCCCCTGGAGGAGGGCATGGCAATCTAGTCCAATATTCTTGCTTGGAGAATCCCATGGACAGATGAGCCTGGTGGGTCTACGAGACAGATGAGTCCATGGGGTCACAAGAGTCTGACATGACTGAAGCGAATGAGCAGGCATGCAACCACAAATGAGACACTGTCACTCTTCTGTTCAAACCCTTTCCTACCCCCCACCCCCACCCCGTGGCTCTTCACACCTCCAGGATGGAGTCCAGACTCCTCTCCCACAAAGGAGATCTTCCCACTTTTGGTCTCTACCCACCTCTCTGCCTTCCTTGTAGGCTTAAGCTTTATCAACTCCATGCTGTCCCCAAAAACACCTTGTTCTTTTTTTTTTTTTTTTAAATTTATTTATTTACTTTATTTTTGGCTGTGTGAGGTCTTAGTTGCAGCACGTGGGATCTTTACTTGCAGCACATGGACTTCTCTCTATTTGTGGCGCTCGGGCTTAGTTGTCCTGCTGCTGCTCTTAGGGTCCCAAATAGGGATCGAATCTGGGGGCCCCTGCATTGGAAGGCACTGGACCACCAGGGAAGTCGCAATGACATCTTGTTCTTAAATGTACCGTTTTCCTCTTCCTTAGAACTCCTGTCCCTCCACACAGGCACAACTACCTGCTGCCTGGAGGCTCCAACTCTCCTTTAAGATACGGCTCTATCTCTGAGAAACCTTTTCTGGTCCCTCTCCCTCCTCTTTATGTCACACTCCATCTTATACAAAGCTTTATCTTTTTGCCCTTGTTCCACTTTATGGCAATTATCAGTGACATCTTTGTTTCCCTTTCTTTCACAGCTGCTCTCAAGGTCAGGGATTGTGTCTTTTCCACGTGTGTATTCTTGCTGCTTCTTGTAGAGCGTGATTGAGAGATAGCTGATAACTGTTGAATGAAATGAATGAATGAATGAACAGGCAGATGACTGGATTCTCACCTTGCAATTCCTACTCCAATTGTGAATCACTCCAGGCTGGGAGCTAATGTGCTTCCCACTGAGACTTCTCAACTCTGGCATTTCCTTCCTGGACAAAGTCTGTGTTTACTCAGTTTTCCAACATTCCTTCTTCCTTTTTCTTTCTTTCTTCTTTTTTTAATTTGGTGTGTCACTGGTATGACTCATTACTGTTTGTGACCGATTGCCATGGGGAAATGGATATGTTTTCAAATACGTGAGTTGAGTGTCCAGCTCCTGTGATTTCTCAGTCCTTCACCTAGTCCCTCAAGCTGCTGCTTTTCTCCCACCTTTGTTTCATGTTTTGAAGACACTGTCCCTACCTTCTTGAGGCCACCACTATCTTTGTCCACTGGGAGGGACTGAAGCGCTTTCAGTGTCCACAGCCAGCCAGTGCAGGGGTTTTCCATCAAACAGAGTTCACAAGCATCTTGGCCTCTGTTAAGATGATGGCATCCAATCCAATCACTTCATGGCAAATAGATGGGGAAAAAATGGAAACAGGGACAGACTTCATTTTCTTGAGCTCCAAAATTACTGCCACCGGTGACTGTAGCTATGAAACTAAAAAAGATGTTTGTTCCTTGGAAGGAAAGCTATAACAAATCTAGACAGCGTATTAAAAAGCAGAGACATCACTTTGCCAACAAAGGTCTGTCTAGTCAAAGCTATGGTTTTTCCAGTAGCCATGTATGGATGTGAGAGTTGGATCATAAAGAAGCCTGAGCACTGAAGAACTGATGCTTTTGAACTGTGGTGCTGAAGAAGACTCTTGAGAGTCCCTTGGACAGCAAGATCAAACCAGTCAATCCTAAAGGAAATCAGCCCTGAATATTCATCGGAAGGACTGATGCTGAAGCTCCAATAATTTGGCCACCTGATGCCAAGAGCCGACTCACTGGAAAAGACCCTGATGCTGGGAAAGATTAAGGGCAAGAGGAGAAGGGGGCAACAGAGGATGAGATGGTTGGATGGCATTGCTGACTTATTAAACATGAGTTTGAGCAACTCTGGGAGATGGTGAAGGACAGATAAGCCTGGTGTGCTGTAGTCCATGGGGTCACAAAGACTCAGACATGAGTGAGCAACTGTACAACAACAACAAGATTTCAGAATGGTGCAACTTGCCTGGCAGTTCAATAGTTAGGACTCTGAGCTTCCACTGCAGGGGGTGTGGGTTCCATCCCTGGTCGGGGAACTAAGATCCTGCATGCTGCATGGTGCAGAAAAAAAAAAAAAGAAAAGGTTTCAGAATGGGGGAGAAATGCAACATAGCAGAGACAGATAACCCTAGTCAACAGCATATTGATTGGAGGATGTTTTCATATTTAAATACAAAGGAAAAAACCCTATAAGTTCCTATAGGCATCAATTTCTGAATTTGTAATTTCCCTGGGAGGATAGTTTCAACTCTGTCCTTTAATTAAAGCAGCAGTTGGATTCCCTTTTGGTCAAAGGAAGTGGTTACCAATACCACTAATTTTTTTCCACGAGGACCAATATAGCCAGAAATGCCAACATTCATCTTCTGTAAACAGATCCCAGGAGCAAACTTCATTGTCTCTAGCTGGTGGATAGTTCAGCTTTATTACTTGGCTTTGGGTCATCATGGGGGCAAGGGTAGAGTGGCTGACATTTATTGAGTCCACATTTCTAGTGGCCATATGGCTTTGATTGCATCTAATTTCTCACCACAACCCTGTGAAGAAGGTGTTATTGTCAAGGTAGTGTGAGACAGAAATGGAAGATCAAAGAGGTTAGAGGTCATACAGCTAATTTTCTAGATTCTAAATCTCAGTAGCTTTGGTTTGGCCCAGGTGCATCTGTTATTGGCATTCATTCATTCAATAAATATTTGTTGAGCTCATTAACTTCCAGAGACTGGCAAATCAAGTTTAAACTTTGTAACCTGGCATATCAGATTCTTCACAATGGCTCCTCTGACCCCAGCTTACTTGTCCAATCGCATTTCTTGAATTTCTTCTGCTTGCTGCACCTATTCAGGTCCCCAGTCTGAAGACCCTTTCTGTGTTCTGTGCGACCTCCCTTTGGCCCATCGTGGATTTCTGCAGCAGGTGCAGCAGATAGTTCCCATGGCTGTTGGGGTCTCACTGCAAACACCCACCCCTACTACTCTCCACTTTTGTGCCCTAGGATGTTTCTCAAGCATCTCAGATGGAAGCTTCTACAGGGGGCAAGTTATCCCTGGGGCACCTATGGCTGGTGGAAATGGGAACTGGTTAATAAATGCTGCAGGCTCCTATCTTTGGAGAGCCTGTCTGAGGCATATACTCTGCATCGTTGCTCAGGGATCTTCAAGAGGAATGACAGTTGGTTCACAGTGGTAACCAATCCATGATGGGCTCTCTATTGGATTTCCATTCTTGTCTGTCTCCCTCTCCCTCACTCCTGCTTCCTGGAATCATCTCCTGACTATGGAACTTCCCTGGCGGTTCAATGGTTAAGACTTCACCTTCCAATGCAGAGTGTGCAGGTTCGATCCCTGGTCAGGAGACTAAGATCCCATGTGCCACACAGTGAGGCCAAAATTTTTTTTAATTAATAAAATATAAAACAAAAGATTATAACAAAACAAGAACAGACTCAGAGATGCAGAAAACAAACTAGTGGTTACCAGGGAGTTTGGGGGAAGAGGGGTAGGAGGAGGGGCAAGATAGGTAAAGGGGATAAAGAGATACAAACTACTTGGTGTAAAATAAAGAAGTTACAAGGATATAATTTACAGCACAGGGAATAGAACCAATATTTTATTATGGCTTAATATGAAGTACTTTATAGTATTTTATAATAACTTAATATGAAGCTACCAGGGCTCCCCTGGTAGCTCAGTAGGTAAAGATTCTGCTTGTAATGCAGGAGATCTGGGTTTGATCCCTGGGTTAGGAAGATCTTCTGGAGAAGGAAATGACAACCCACCCCAGCATTCTTGCCTGTAAAATCCCATGGACACAGGAACCTGGCCAGCTACAGTCCATGGGGTTGCAAGAGTCAGACACGACTTAGTGACTAAACCAGCAAAACCGATATGAAGTATAACCTAAAATTATTGAATCACTATGTTGTACACTTAAAACTAATATAATATTTTAAAACAACTATATTTCAAGAAAAACAGAAAATCAATTGACCATAAACATATGGGTTTATTTCTGGACTCACACTTCTATTCATTTATCTATACCATTTATCTTTGCACTATTACCACACTGTTTTGATTACTGTAACTTTGTAGTTAGTTTTGTAATCAAAAAGTGTGAGTCTTCCAACTTTTTTCTTCTTTTTCAAGATTGTTTTGTCTATTCTGAGCCTTTTGTATTTTCATATGAATTTCAGGATCAGTTTGTCATTCTGCAAAAGAAAATCAGAGCTTTCAATAGGGATTGTACTGAATCTGTAGATCAATTTGGGGTATATTACCATCCCATCAATATTAAGTCTTCCAATTTGTGACCATGGAATACATGCGTGCTAAGTTCAGTCATGTCTGCCTCTTTGCAATCCTATGGACGTGTAGCCTACCAGGCTCCTCTGTCCATGAGATTCTCCAGGCAAGAATACTGGAGTGGGTTGCCGTGCCCTCCTCCAGAGGATCTTCCCAACCCAAGGACTGAACCCACATCTCTCGTGTCTCCTGCACTGGCAGGTGGGTTGTGACCATGGGATAGGTCTTCATCAATTTCTTTCAGTGATGTTTAATAGTTTTTAATGTATAAGTCTTACACCTCTTAAGTGTTTTATTATTTTTAACAATTGTAATAAAAACATATAACTTTACTCTCATTACCATTTTTAAGTGTACAATCATGTTAACTGTATTCACATTGCTGTGTAACAGATCTCTAGAACTTTTTAGCGTGCAAAATCGAAACTCTATGTCCACGGAACACCAGCTCTCCATTTCCCCTTCCCCTATCCCTCGCAACCACCATTCTATTTTCTGTTCCCATAATGTTGACTGCTCTAGATATCTCATATAAGTAAAAGCATACAGTATTTGCCCTTTGGTGACTGATTTATTTCATTCAACATAACATCTTCAAGGCTTATCCATGTGGTAGCATGTGACAGGAGTTCTGTTTTTAAGACTGACTAATATTCCATTGCCTGTATATACCACATTTTCTTTATTCATTCATTTATTGGTGGACATTTGGGCTTTCACCTTTTGGTTATTGTGAACATGGGTGTGCAAAAATCTCTTGAGAGCCTGCTTTCAATTCTTTTCAATATATATCCAGAAGTGGAATTGCTGGATCATATTTCTATTTTTAGCATTTTGAGGAATCTCTACACTGCTTTACATAGTGTCTGCACCATTTTGCATCCCTACCAGCAGCACAGAAGTGTTGCTGTATCACCACATTCTCACCAACAATTGTGTTTTTTTTTTTTTTGTATGTTGTTTTTCTGGTGGTCATCCTAATGGGTTGTGAGATAATATCCCAGTGTCATTTTGATTTGTGTTTCTCTAATGATTGTGATATTGAGAATTATTTCATATGTTTGTTGGCCATTTGTCTATCTACTCTGGAGAAATGTCTCTTCAGGTCCTTTGTCCATTTTTTAAAAAAATTAGGTTTACCTGTCTTTTAAAAATTAGTTATTAATTAATTTGGCTGCACTGGGTCTTAGTTGTAGCATGTGGGATCTAGTTCCCTGACCAGGGATAGAACCCAGCCCCCTTGCATTATGAGCACAGTCTTAGCCACTGAACCACCGCGGAAGTCCCCTTGGAACTTGTTTTCAAAGATCATTTGACCATAATGTAAGGATTTATTTCTGGGCTCTGTATTCTGTTCCACTGGACTATGGGAAAAAGCATCAGTTTTTATTACTGTGGCTTTGTAAACATTTTGTTTTACAATAAGAAAATTTGCACTGTTCCCAATGAATTAAAATTTGCTATTAAAAAAATAAGCTCAAATAGGTCTTAGATATCTTTCTATGACAATACACATTGTGTGACTTTTTTTTTCTGACACCAATCAGTTTTACAATTCTCAGACACGAACAGTTTAATTCAATTCTGACACCAACTTCCTAAAGTCAGATTCCACAGGTTAAGGGCTCAGTCCCACAAGGCTGCCCCTATTTCAGAAAATGAAACGTTAGTCACTTAGTCGTGTCTGACTCTTTGCGATCCCATGGACTGTAGCCTGCCAGGCTCCTCTGTCAAAGGGATTTTTCGGGCAAAAAACTGGAGTGGGTTCTTTACCATCTGAGCCACTTTGGAAGGGACTCCCTATTTCAGATGTCAACTACAAATGGGGTGCCCAAGCTACACTTCTGCCCAGTGAATTACAAATCTAGGGATTCCCATGCCCCTCTCCAGATTTGATAATTTGCTGAAACGACCCACAGAACTCAAGAAAACATTATATGTACTATTACAAAGGATACAAATGAACAGTGAGGTGAATAGGCACATAAGGGGAGATTTGGAAAGTCCTGAGTGCAGCAGTCTCTACCCCCACAGGGTTGGGACTCACACCCTCCTGGGATATGGATATGCTTGCCAACTCAGAAGCTCTCTGAATTGTGCTGTTTAGGGGTTTTTATGGAAGTTTCATTATGTAGGCATGATAGTTTAAATCGCTGGTCATTGGTGATGAAGCTCAATCTCCAGGTCCTCTCGCCTCCCTAGTCTGGGAGGGGAGTCACTGAACGTTCTAAGCCTCTAATCTTGTGGTTGGTTTTTTTGGCCACGGGTCCCCATCCTGAAGTTATCTAGCCCCCAATCTGGAGTCATCTCACTAACTTACAATAGACAATAAATTCCAAGGGTTTTAGGAACCCTGAGCCACAGACAAAAAATAAATATTTATTTTTTATTTTACCACAGGTATGGACCTTCCTCATTATTTTTAATAGCTTCATGGCAATCCATTGTATAGATATATCATCATTTATTCAAACATCTCCTATTGACAGACATTGCAGGTGTTTGCCTACTCCTGCAAATGCTAACAGTAGTTTATTGAGTTTATTGAAATATGCACTATTGATGGCTGTTGTCATTACTTGCCATTTTCTTCCAATCACGAACAATGTCACAGGAAACATCCTTGTTGAGTATTTCTTTAGGTTACATTCTCCAAAGTGGAATTCTTGAGTCAGAGTGCATGTTCCCTGGACATTTGGATAGACACTGCTAAATTGTCCTTAAAAATCCTGTACCAATCTGTACTCACATCAGTCGTGTATGAAAGAGACCATTTCTCTAGACCTTTACTGAAATTGGATGTTTCAACTTTTAGAAAAAATTTTGTTGTGGAAAATTTCATATACAAAAAAAGATGATTATAAGGATTTCTTATTGCCCATCACCCAGTTTGAATTCATGGCCAATCTTATTTCATCTAAACTTCTATCCTCTTCCTACCACCACTGGAGTATTCTAAAGGAAATCCCACAACATTAAACATTTCATCTGTAAATAATTCAGTATGTATTTATATTAAGGAATCTTAACAAAAATAATCATGATCCCTAGGTGACAACTCAATAAATTAACAATGATTCCATATTAGATGAATGGATAAATAAGATGTGGTACAAATGATGGAATACTACTCAGCCATAAAAAGAATGAAATAATGCAGCCACCTGACCTGCCTCTTGAGAAACCTGTATGCAGGTCAGGAAGCAACAGTTAGAACTGGACATGGAACAACAGACTGGTTCCAAATAGGAAAAGGAGTACATCAAAGCTGTATATTGTCACCCTGCTTATTTAACTTATATGCAGAGTACATCATGAGAAACGCTGGACTGGAAGAAGCACAAGCTGGAATCAAGATTGCTGGGAGAAATATCAATAACCTCAGATATGCAGATGACACCACCCTTATGGCAGAAAGTTAAGAGGAACTAAAAAGCCTCTTGATGAAAGTGAAAGTGGAGAGTGAAAAAGTTGGCTTAAAGCTCAACATTCAAGAAAACGAAGATCATGGCATCCGGTCCCATCACTTCATGGGAAATAGATGGGGAAACAGTGGAAACAGTGTCAGACTTTATTTTTGGGGGGCTCCAAAATCACTGCAGATGGTGACTGCAGCCATGAAATTAAAAGACGCTTACTCCTTGGAAGGAAAGTTATGACCAACCTAGATAGCATATTGAAAAGCAGAGACATTACTTTGCCAACAAAGGTCCATCTAGTCAAGGCTATGGTTTTTCCAGTGGTCATGTATGGATGTGAGAGTTGGACTGTGAAGAAGGCTGAGCACCGAAGAATTGATGCTTTTGAAATGTGGTGTTGGAGAAGACTCTTGAGAGTCCCTTGGACTGCAAGGAGATCCAACCAGTCCATTCTGAAGGAGATCAGCCCTGAGAGTTCTTTGGAAGGACTGATGCTAAAACTGAAACTCCAGTACTTTGGCCACCTCATGCGAAGAGTTGACTCATTGGAAAAGACTCTGATGCTGGGCGGGATTGGGGGCAGGAAGAGAAGGGGACGACAGATGGCTGGATGGCATCACTGACTCGATGGACGTGGGTCTGGGTGAACTCCGGGAGTTGGTGATGGACAGGGAGGCCTGGCGTGCTGCGATTCATGGGGTCACAAAGAGTCGGACACGACTGAGCGACTGAACTGAACTGAACTGTGACTATAACTAGGAATTATCATACTAAGCGAAGAAAGTCAGAAAGAGAAAAACAAATACCATGTGTGACCACTTATAGGTGGAATTTATAGGTAACAGAAGCAGACTCACTCACATAGAGAATACACTTGCGGTTGCCTGGGGGAGAGCACGTGGGGAAGGGGTGGATTGGGAGTTTGGTATTAGCAGATGCAAACTATTATATATAGGATGGATAAATAGCAAAGTCCTACTATATAGCACAGGGAACTATATCAAACATCCTGTGATAAACCGTAATGGAAAAGTATGAAAAAGAATGTATATACATATATGCCTGAATCACTTTGCTGTACAGCAGAAATTAAAATTTTAATTAAAAAATTTTTTAAAACATTATAAATCAACTATATTTCAATAAAGAAATTTTCTTAATATCATCAAATATCAGTCTTAAATTTCCCTATTATCACATAATTTTATTGGCAATTTGTTTGAATCAGGGTTCAAAACACCCCATATTACAGTCTATAAGCCTCTTTTTAAAAGCTCTCCTTCCATGTCTCCTCAACCCATCCTTCTTCTGTCCATGAGATTTATTTGTTAAAGAAATTAGATGGTTTGTCCTGTAGAGTTTCCCAGTCTGTATTTTGCTGTTAGGAACCTCATGGTATCTTTTAATATGTCCCTCCTGTGAACTGGTAGTTAGATCTAGAATCCTGATCAGATTTAATTTGGGAAGCGGGCAGGACTGTTCTGTGAGGCTTCCCTGGTGGTTCAGCTATAAAAAATCTGCCTGCCAATGCAGGAGATATGGGTTCGATCCTTGGGTTGGGAAGATCCTCTGGAGAAGGAAATAACAACCCACTCCAGTAATCTTGCCTGGAGAATCCCATGGAGAGAAGAGCCTGGCGGGCTACGGTCCATGGGGTCGCAAAAGAGTCAGATGTGACTTAGCAACTAAACAGCAACAGGACTGCTTTGTAAGTGGTGTTGTCTTCTTGCCTGAGAGGGCAATCATGTCATCGTGTCTTTTCTTGTGATGTTAGCAGTCCTTCATGATGACTGCAAATACTGTTCAATGCCATCATTCCTTCTCATAGCAGAGAAATTTCCCCTCATCAACTATTTGTTTACCCAGAGGTACAGTTCATGCAGGAAACACATAATGACTACTTGATTTTTACCTTTATTTCCAATTTCTAAAAGTAATGAGTTGGTTCACTAGTATCCTTGAAGGCAGCAACCAATGAGGTTTGCTTTTGTTTTGGAGTGTTTTTAGCGTAATGATAAATTCAGGGATTTTAAGTGTATTTAGGGATTTTGTTCTACTGCAGTTATTATCCTTCTTGACATTCAAATCATCCCATCTTTGGCCAGAGGGAGATTCTTCAAGGTAACTTCTGAGGCCTTTTGACAGCATTCCAGTAGTCTGATAACTTTGTTGCTTTCTTGTTTCACAAGATGTTTCAGGCTTATCTGATAAATCCCCTGTCCCAGACATAAAATCAGCTGTTTCTCCAGAGTGCTCCGGTGATGGGAGCACTTCTTAGTGAGAGACGGCATTTGAAGACTTCAGTCATCGTGGTAGAGGTGTTTATTGCTTTGGACAGGTCATTATTTATAGGTCTTTTCAATACATATTTAAATTATGTCATGAGTTTATAGTGAGATTTGAAGTTAATATTCAGGAGGACAGAATTTTTACTTACTCTCAATGATCTCACTTTCTCTTTCTCCTTTTTCCTCCTCAGTAAAGAGCCCCTGTTCTCAATAATACTAATTTGATTAGTTTTTCATACAACAACCCACGAGATTTGTCATTAATTTGCATGTCATCTGTGCCCAGGGACCATGCCAATCCTCCCTGTGTCATTCTAAATTTGGTATATGTGCTGCTAAAGTGAGAACAAACTTCATAATCTTTTTTTGGAGGGGCACACCAGGTGGCTTGCAGGATCTTAGTTCCCTGATCAGGAATGAAACCCACATCCCCTGGAGTGGAAGTGCAGACTTTTAACCACTGGCCCGCCATGGAAGTCCCCAAAATTTATGATCTTTACCAAACTGAAAGGAGAAAAGTTGTATCTCATTCTAGTTTTATTCTGCATTTCTCTGGTGATTAATGAGGCTGAGCGTGTGTTTTTTTCATCACCAGCAAATCCCAGGTTTAAATCTCTTCCCAGTTGTTGGTATTCTCCATGACAGCATTTCCAGAATTTCAGCCACTTGCTTATATAGTATGTTTTTTTCCCAATTAACAAATCACCCATGCTATTATTGACTGAATACATTTTTAGTTTCTGAGCCCCCACCCCAGTAGTCATATACAAACATCATGAACACGAATAGATTTGGTGTCTACTTATATACTTCCCTAACTCACATGAACATAAACACATTACTCTTAAAGTTTAAAAAGTGGGTAGGTACTGAAATCATCTCCTGTACTTCCCACCTGTGGTGTGAGCCCCACGCTTTGGAAATGACTACCCTAAAGGCTTTGACATTCTGTGATGGAAACAGGAGGAGAGACGTTGGTCATGGCCCTACGCCCACATACCTTTCATGAGAAAGATCATGTTCTGAAAAAAGTGAGACCAAATGCCCACCCTCACTGGAGGCAGCTGCCCAAGAGCAACAACGTGTTTTACCATCTGATGCAGAAAAGAGAAGCTGGGACTTGATTTGCAACGCTGCTGAGAGCCACCTGTTGGTCTTGGGGAAACCACCCCCACCCCCTCTAGCCCTTGGTTCTCCCATCTGTAAAATGCAGAAGTTGGAGGAAATGACTTGAAATCTCTTCCAGGTTTGAAGGGCAAGGTTTGCCGACCCCTTCCCTCCTCACGCACCGAGAGTTCCTAGTTTAGAAACATTTGCTCCCACCTGGGTTCCTGGCTCAGAACTGGTGGTGGGTGGTTCCAGTCCCCGCCAGCAGGCCTCGCTCTCGCCACTGGCAGAGGACCGACACCTAAGCAGTTCACCGGCTCCTGAGCACAGGCAGACCAAAGGGCAGCTAAAGAGTTAACATAGCCCAGTCCAGACCCCACAGGTGCTGAGGTCAGGACAGTGCGGGCTGTGTGATCACCACCAGAGGGTGAGACTTGCCATCAGGTGGGCAGACGGTTTCTAACACAGGAAGAAAGGAAAAGAGCGAAGGAGAAAGAGCAAGATAATCAAAGCCGTTTCTCCAGGAGGTGGGGGTAATGGGGCTGGAGGGTGATCTCCAGCCTTGAACACACAAGAATACACAGAGGTGAGCTTCTCTCACAGAGCAAAGGCTAAAAAACAAAACAAAACAAAAACCCACCCAAAACAAACCAAATAAAGTGCCTTGAGGTATTTCATTAGTCTGGGCACAGAATGGAGGCCCCTGGCCTCAGCCAACAGGGCGTGTCTTGCTAAGAAAAACACCACCACCCGAGACTACCAGAACACTGCATGTCAGTCATATTTCAGTTTTTAAAAGGGAAGGAAAAACAGTCCATTGTTCGGCGGCATGTGTGCATCATGTTATCTGTAGGAGGAAAAGCTGAGTTACCCCTGATGGTATCTTCTGTGGGGATGACCATGCAGCTTAGAGGGGTATAAACCGTACTCAGTCTGCAGGGACCATCATGGTGAGCTAGGTGGCTCGCACCATCTCCAAGAGCAACAGAATGGATCCATGGGGTGGGTCGTTTTCTCAGATAGCTACAGGTGCTGCTGCTAAGTCACTTCAGTCGTGTCCAACTCTGTGAGACCCCATAGACGGCAGCCCACCAGGCTCCCCCGTCCCTGGGATTCTCCAGGCAGGAACACTGGAGTGGGTTGCCATTTCCTTCTCCAGAGGAAGCCAAAGGTTGCTCTGGACTGTGGGTCAGGTGACCTGTGTGGGGCACAGCTCCAAACAGTCAGTGCTGTGGCTACTCAAGCATCCTGTGATCAACCAACGCACATGACCCTGACATAGATAATCTCTTCTACATGCCATGCCCACAGAAGATGCTGTTCCGGAGGAAGTCTTATCTTCTCACCAGAACTGTGTCCAAGATCTACTGTAATATTCACTATTTTGTGTTGGTATTTAAAATCTCTGGTCACTTCCTTGGGGGATGGGGTGAGGTGTATGTGTTATCTAGAGAGATAATCTTCCTTTTGGGCCCCTTTCCTCAAGTACTGGGGAAGGGGTGAATCCTAGATCATGTTTGACTATTTTCCTGGGTGTTGTTTTCCCGCCATAGGTTATTCTCCTTTGAGACTGGCCGCCACCCTCGCATGTCCCCAGAGTCAGCGTGAAAGATTCAAGGGGCATCAAGAAGTTTCTTTATACCTTCCCAATATTTCTCCTCCCTGCTGAGAAAATAGCTGACGTTCCTTAAACTAGATCAGGCCTGACGTTCTGCATCAGGAAGTTTATTCTGTAAAAAGCCAGACAGTAAATATTTTAGGTGTTGTGGGTCATACAGTCTGACTACAGGCCATACAGTCATACGGTCATACAGGTCATACAGTCATACAGTCTGACTACTCAACCCTCTGCTTAGGGCTAGAAAGCAGCCTTAGATAATGGGTAAATGAATGAGCACAGTTGTGTTCCAATAAAGCTTTATTTACAAAAGCAGGAGCCAGACATGGGCTGCTGGCCAAAGGTTGCCCATCCTCTGTAAGTGTTCTATACTTATAGAGAAGGCGAGTGGGATGGGGTAGGGGCAGCTGATATTTATAGGGTACTTACCACACACTAGGCACTATACTTGCACCTTCATATATGGTAACATATATATATATACGTATATATATACACATATATATTTACTTTTTGGCCTTGACACATGGCATGTGGGATCTTAGTTCCTCAATCAAAGATGGAGACTATACCCCCTCCATTGGAAACATGGAGTCTCAACCACCACTGGACTGCCAGGGAAGGGCCATACACTGTATTTCATTTGGTTGTCACAAAAATCACTGTGTAGAAGGTATAATCAAGGTCCATATTTTGTAGCTGAGGAAACTGAGGCTTAGAGAGGTTAAATAACCTGACTGAAGCCGCTCAGCTGTTAGCAGGATCTGATATGATATGTGATGTATGTGAGGTTCTGAGGCCTGCGCTCTTTCTGCAGAAACAAAGGTATGTAGAATGCTGGAGCTCACAAAATCCAACATCCTCATTTTGAAGAGGAAATGAGAATAATAGGGGGAAATCAGATCGAGAGGAACTGTCTTCTTTCTTTAATTTATAAAAGAATGGCCCTATTGCTGTCACTTGGGGCACAGCAGCTCCTCCCCTCTACCCCCAAATAAGGAGTCTTCAGTAGGGACTCTCACTTCCTTGGGGCAGACACCAAACTTCCTCTTCACACGCTTTCCATTCTCCCATCCTTATCCTCTGCTGAACATCCAGTAACACGTCATGGAGACAGCTAACAATTTTCTCTCACTGGAAGATCTGTATTTCTCATAGCATTGATTATGGAGGCTTGAATTAGCTGGACAACTTTGTGTTGTAAATAACAGAAATTCCAACCCAAATTGGCTTAAAAAATAAGTCATTTAACTGAACAAAAATTTATGTAACTGAACAGTTTGGAGATGGGACTAACTTCAGGTGGGATTTGATCTAGGTTCAAACAATGTGCCCAGAACCCAACTTCTCTCTGCTGGTTTCTCAAGATCCTCAGTTTTAATCTTAGGCATGCTCTCCCTCATGGTAGCAAAATGGCTGCCAGGCACTCCTGAGGCTGATCCTTCTTTATTTGCATTCTTCCCCCCATGACACAAAAGGGTGTTCTTCCTTCCCTGAAACCCCAGCAAACATTTTCTTGCATCTTATTGGCTTGAGTTAACTACCCATTTTAAACCAATCACTGAATCCAGGGGTCAGACACTCTGTCTTAAGCTAAATCAGGATCCATCCCTGGAACTGAGAGGTGGGGTTAGTTGTATTTAAACCACATGGTTGAGAACCAGGGAAGGGCTAATCCCCCTTGAGAAATTAGGGTGGTATTGACAGAAGAGGGTTGGCAAACAAAAAGGCTCTGGCTTAAGCTAAGGGTCCTCTGAGAGTTCTCCCATTTCCAAGGGTTCACTGCTTCACACTTTCTCCTCCTCAAGGCAGAGCAAGCCAGTTTTGCATCAAGATCCCTCCCCTGTCTTCTTGGAGACAAGGGTGAGCCTCTTCTGCCATCTTCCTGGCAACAAGCCACAATGCCAATTGCACACAGGGGGAATGTGCAGTGGCTGTGTTCCCAACGGACACTTCTTAGTGGCTGAGTGTTGGACTTCTCAAGTGACTCACTCTAGGAGGGTTTTTAAGACTTTTTTTTTTTTATGTGGAGCATTTAAAAAATATATTTATTTTTATTTATTTGGCCGTGCCGGGTCTTAATTGTGGCACATGGGATGTTCGACTTTTCATTGCCACATGCGAGATTTTTAGTTGTGGCCTTTGGGATCTAGTTCCCTGACCAGGGATTGAACCCAGGACCCTGCATTGGGAGTGCTGAGTCTTAGCCGCTGAACCACCAGGGAAGTCCTGTATGGACCATGTTAGAAGTCTTTATTGAATGTGTTACCATATTGTTTCTGAATGTGGGATCTTAGCTCTCCGACCAGGGATTGAACCACTTCTCCTGCATTGGAAGGCAAAGTCTTAATGGCTGGATCACCAGGGAAGTCCTTGTAGGAGCGTTTTGAAATGTTTTGAGCGGAGGAAGCAGCCTTGACAACAGCCACTCACCCACTGTTCAGGATGAGTAAAAACGGATGCCAGAGAAGTGAGCAGGGCAGAGTGCTTATTTCACGAATCCAGTGATGCCTTGGCTCATTTTTAATGCTATTTAGGATGTCCCTGCCCAGAAGCTCTCTCAGAAGAGGTCAGAACACAATCAGCAAATTACTAAGCTTGCCAGCCTTTTTCAGAGTTCTCAGTATCACAGCAAGCGATACATTAGTGTCACCACAGGGCATCTTTGCTGAGTGCCAAAAATCCCACGATATTAAGAGGCACAGCTCAGGTTCCAATTTACCTGTGAGCAGGTAGAAGCTGAAGGCTCATCTGTGTTTCCCATGGGGGAAGGGAGGGGAGGAGTGCCAGGCATCCTTTGAAATCCTGACAGCCCTGAGATGAACACTGACCTGAGATACAAACACAATCGTGGATCATTTGTAGGGGAAAAAGGGGGAGACGTCAAAGTCCGTGGCATTTAGTGGGCTCAAGTTCATTTTGGTTGTGATGCATTTATGTATAGCCCGTGCTTGGCTGTCTTATGTTTTTTGTATTTTAACTTTCTTCCTGATTTTCCTTGTGGTCAAGAGTTTTCACAACCAGTCCTTAATCTTTGAGGAGTGTATCTCTAGTTGGCACAGGTGGTTAAAAGTCAAAACAAGGTTTTGTCCTTGTTTTCTCTCCCAGGTATATGTCCCCAAAAAAACTGAAAGCGAGGGTATCAAACAAATATCAAACAGATACTTGTACGCCAGTGTTCACAGCAGCGTTATTCACAGTAGCTGCAAAGTGCGAAGAACCCAAATACCCATCAACTGAGGAATGAAGAGCTGAAATGTGATTTATACAATGGAATATTATTGAGTCATAAAAGAATGAATTTCTGGTACATGCTACAACATGGATTCTACAATTTCTCTCCCAGGTATATGTTCCCCGCCAAAATACTGAAAGCAAGGATATCAAACAAATATCAAACGGATACTTGTACGCCAATGGTCATAGCAGTGTTATTCACAATAGCTGCAAAGTTGGAGGGGGAGTATCTACTTTCCCTGAAGGTGAGTAGTTAATTCCACCAGCTGACAGAGCAGCAGTCTGACCATCTCTCATGCTTTGGGTCTCAGCTCAGAGGCTGAGGTGAGAATTAGAAAGGGGAGCAAATTGTTGTGAAGCAGGATTGGAGAATGGACGTGGTTTTCCCACACCGTTGCCTTTGATGAATGATCACAAATAGAAAGGAGGAAAAGCCTGGGATTTAACTGCATTTTGAGAGAGCTTCCCTGGTGGCTCAGATGGTAAGAATCTGCCTGCAATGCAAGAGACCCGGGTTCGATCCCTGGGACGGGAAGATCCCCTGGAGAAGGGAACGGCAACCCACTCCAGTATTCTTGCCTGGAGAATTTCATGGACAGAGGAACCTGGCAGGATACAGTCCATGGGGTCACAAAGAGTCAAACACGACTGAGCAACTAACACACTAACACACACAACGTGGATGAACCTGCAAAATATTACCCTAAATGAAATAAACCAGACACAAAAGGACAAAAATTGTGTGGTTTCACTTCTAGGAAGTCCCTAGAGCAGTCAAGTTCATAGAGACAGAAAGTAGAAGAGTGGTTACCAGGGGCTAGGGACAAGGAGGGAAGAGGAGTTGTTAATGGGTACAGAGTTTCTATTTGGGAAGATGGAAAGTTTCTGGAGATGGGTGGTGAAGATGATTGCACAACATTTTGAATGTACATGATGCCACTGAATTATACACTTAAAAATGGTTAAAATGCAATGAAAATGGTGAAAAACACTTACAAATGGTTAAATATAATTCAGACTATAATTCAAAAAGATACGTGCACCCCTATGTTCATAGCAGCAATACTCACAATAACCAAGATATGGAAGCAACTTTATCCATTCTATCAACAGAGGAATGGATAAAGAAGAGGTGGTGCATCTATACAATGGAATCCTACTCAGCCACGAAAAAGGATGGAATAATGACATTTTCCGCAACATGGGTGCAACTAGAGATTATCATACCACGTGAAGTGAGTCAGGAAGAGAAAGACAAACACCATATGATATCACTTGTATCTGGAGTCTAAAATATGACACAGTTGAACCTATCTATGAAACAGGATCATGGACATAGAAAGCAGTCTACTGGCTGCCAAGGGGGAGGAGGTTGAGGGAGGGCTGGAGTGGAAGGCTGGAGTTAGCAGATGCAAGCTTTTATATATAGAATGGATAAACAACAAGGTCCTACTATATAGCAGAGAGAACAATATTCAGTGTTCTCTGATAAACAGTGATTGGAAAGAATAAATACAGAAGAATGTACATATATGTATAACTGAATCCCTTGGCTGTACAGCAGTAATTAACACAACACTGTAAATCAACTATACTTTGACTTAAAAATGATTAAAGTGGATAATTTTATATGATGTATATTTTATGCACAATTTAAAATGGTTTCTTAATCAAACTTAGAGATAAAAATCTACGTTGGGGGCTGTTAGTTCTATTTTGTCTCAGAAACCTCATCAGCCCCAACCCAAGCCCAGCTGGTGATTAGAAATTAGTACCTTTGGCCAGAAGAGAGTTCGTCTCAGGAAAATCTCTTCTGGTTGCTGGGAGATAGAATCCAGTTGCTGCCTTAATAGTGGGTTAGAACAGCCATGACACTGAAGCTCACACCTCAGTGTAAGCTAAATAAGGTGTCAGCAAACAAGGCATCCGCACTGTTCAAACATCCAGTAAAACAGAGCACAGGAGGTAAAAAGGCTCCCTCCCACCCTTTTCCCATCCACTCAGTGCCATGGCCTTCAACAGGTGACTCCTGGCTTTAGTTATTTTTTTAACCATCTATGTGTATACAAATATGCATACAAGCTACTATGAAAGTGTTAGTTGTTGGTCATGTTCAACTCTTTGAACATGAACATGTGACCCTATGGACTGTAGCCTGCCAGGTTCCTCTGTCCATAGCCTTCTCCAGGCGAGAATACTGGAGTGGCTAGCCATTCCCTTCTCCAGGGTATCTTCCCAACCCAGAGATCAAACCTGGGTCTCCTGCATTGCAGGCAGATTCTTTACCATCTAAACCACCAGGGAAACCAAGCTACTATGGGTATACATTATTTTTCCCTTTTTTTAAAAAACCCAAAATGTAGCACACTTCTCTGACCTTTTTGTGGTTGTTAGAATGTGTCTTGCTGAACTTTCCATTAAATATCAAATACGTAAGGAGTTTCCTTAACTCTCTTTTTTACAGCTGTATAATACTCTAACACATGGCAGAAACATAATTTATTCCTTATTGTTGAACATTTAGCTGTTTCCATTCTTTTGCCATTACATAATTATAATGGATCAGTTCAGTTCAGTTCAGTCACTCAGTCGTGTCCGACTCTTTGCAACCCCATGAATCACAGCACACCAGGCCTCCAGTTCACTCAGACTCACATCCATAGCCTGTATGAATATCATTTTGCACATGTGTAAGGATATCTGAAGGAAAAAAATTCTGTGATGACTAGATCAGAGGATATAAACATTCGTAAATTTGATAAATACTGACAAACTGCCCTTGATAGGGGAGTCAATTTACCTTCCTACTGGCGATGTGTGAGAATGCTTGTTTTTTGGCCTATGCAGTGATATCAAATTTATGGATTTTTACCAGTATAATGGGTGAAAAGTGAAATCTCAATGTGGTTTTAATTTGCATTTCTCATATGACTAGGGTTGAGCATCTTTTTATAATAAGAGCCATTTCTCTTTTTTTGTGTGGTCCATCTGTTTATATCTTTTGCCCATTTTTCTCTTGGGCTAGTAATCTTCTTCTCTTCAAATATTATGGAAATTAACTCTTTGCCTATAATTTGAGTTGAACATATTTTCCCAGGTTTATCATTTGTCATTTGACTTTATGTTTTGCCTTGCAATTTTTTTGCTGCAACCTCCTCCTCATTTGAAATCTTAGTTCCCTGACCAGGGATCAAACCCTCAAACCTGAGCCCCCTGTAGGGAAGCATAGAGTCTTAACTACTGGACTGCCAAGGAAGTCCCACAAAAATTTTTATGTAGCCAAATTTATCAATTTCTGTTTAGTGACTTTTGGATTTTGTGATATAATGAGATAGACCTTGCTTCCTTTGGGGTTACAAGAGAATCCTCTCATATTTTCTTCTATTACTGTCATGATTTCATTTTTCTTCCACTTCAAACTTTGATTTAATTGGAATTTATCCTCACATGTAATGTGAAGTCTGAATCCAACTTTGTTTTCCACTGGCAACCCACTAGTTCCAATACTACGTGTTAAGAAATCCATCTGTCCCCTCACTGCTTCCAGATTCTATTTGAATTAAATGCTATGGGATGGAGTGGTCTACCAGAGTCCCTATCCAAGGTGGATTCCATCTTTTGAGCCCAATCACTAAGGGACTACAAAAAAGCACATCTTAGACCTTTAGCAAATTTTCTGGAAAATGCAACCCCAAGTGCTTTGCTCACCAATCTGCATTCCCAACCTCTCCCAGACCTCACTCAGTATTGATCCCTATCTCATTAACCCTTTGATGCTTTAAAAAATAATTTCATTATTCTTTGTCTAACAAAGATTTTTCCTTGTGGAAAGTTTTCTTCTAAATTACCTAGTCCACTTCCACCAGAAGAGGAAGTTCTGGGTTTAGGAGGTAGAAGTCCATATGTTGAACCACCCTTGAATTCTTGGGATGAACTCCATGTGATATATTAATTTTAATATGCTATATTCTTTTAATTAATATTGTAATTGAGCTTTTTGCATTAATATTAATTAATGAGTTCCACCTATATTTATATATTTAGTGAAATCTTCACTGGACTTGTGCTCATATTTCTAAAAATTTTGGAAATTTTCATTCTTTTTCAGTAACATGTAACATTTCAGTAACATGTAACAAAAGCCCTGGGATTATCTTCTCTTGAAAGGCTTGGTAGAATTCCCCTGTGAAACCATGTAGTGCAATGATTTTAATTACAGTCATTGGGACCCTTGCTGGGGGGCTATGAAGGGAAGAAATGTAATCTACAATACAGATAGTATTTTATTCACACCAGTGCACACAGCCGGAGCTGGAGTAATTGTGTGATTTAAAAAAATTTAATTCTAGTAAATTTTCAATACCATGAAATTATAAAGATTAAATTTTGTGGGTTTTTTTTTCCCTGTTTTGCTCCAAGAGTCAAAAAGCATATAAGTCTTTTCATTTACTTATTTTCATGCTCTAGCTTTTTCAGAGATCAAAATATGTGCATTAAACCACTTCCCAAACATTTATTCCGCCTTTCTTGGCCATCAGAGCTCTAGAGATACATATAGTTGCTTCAGGCCATAATGATAACCCTTCCTCCAATACCCAAAGCTAATCTTCTATAATATTTGACATTTGCTCATCAGAAAACAATTCCTATTTCTGGGCTTCATATCTGTGCTGTTCTCCCCCACTGGGAGAGGTTTCACCTCTTTGATTACTCCTATAAGCAGAGTAAATTATGATCATTAAGAATAAAGATGAAAGCAAGATGGGGAGGTGGAACATTGAATCTACAGGCTAAAGTGAAACCAGAATAAACAAACAAAACCTCAATAACAACACAAGCCCAAAAGCCCTTTAGGACAAAATGCTATTTACTAACGGGTTATTTTCTCATCTCCCCTTCTGAGGGAAAAGTCACTCACACAGAGACCCTGATGGACAGCCTTAAAGTGACCTCTGCAAGGTGGCCTGATTTCATAGGAGGTATGGGATTTAAAGTCTAATTTGGAGCTTCAAAGTAATAGGAGACTAAGGGCATCTAACCCGGAACCTTGCCCCACCCCCACAACCCTGGGAAACAGAGTATGAGTCAAGTTCACTGTCAAAATAAGAAGTGGCTGGAGACTTTCCGGTGGTCCAGTGGCTGACACTCAACACTTCCACTGCAGGCGGTTCGGGTTCATCCCTGCGTGGGGAATTAAGATCCCGCAAGCTGCTGCCGCTGCTGCTAAGTCGCTTCAGTCGTGTCCGACTCTGTGTGAACCCATTGACAGCAGCCCACCAGGCTCCCCCGTCCCTGGGATTCTCCAGGCAAGAACACTGGAGTGGGTTGCCATTTCCTTCTCCAATGCATGAAAGTGAAAAGTGAAAGTAAAGTCCCTCAGTAGTGCCCGACTCTTCGAGACCCCATGGACTGCAGCCTACCAGGTTCCTCTGTCCATGAGATTTTCCAGGCAAGAGTACTGGAGTGGGTGCCATTGCCTTCTCTGCCTCCATCCACTAGGCACGGCCAAAAAAAAATTTTTTTTTAATTAAAAAAAAAGAAGTGGTTGAATTTCAAAGGATGTTGTCACGTCCAACGAATTTGTACCCTTACGATGTGGCTGCTGTGATTTTCCTGGCTAAATGAAGTTATTTAGCCACTAACTAAGGGAACCTAGAAATTTTAGTTGCCAAGATGTGTGTCTGTCTCTGTTTCCAGACTATAATCTCCTTGGTGACAGGAAATTATATATTTTAATCTCTGATTCCTCAGCACCTGGCACAGAGTGCCTACTCAGTACATGAAAGAAAGAATGAAAAGAACAGTTTCCATTAATTAACTAATTCATTCATTATGTATCATGTACCCGTGTTAGCCCTGTGCTAAATGTGGATAATAGATCAGAGGACAACCCTGGTCTCTGTTCTAATGCGATTTGTGACCCAATAATACCAAGATGTCCAAGCACCACAGGAAATTGGAGGGACAGTGGCTGTGGGCTCACCCCATATACTAGAGAGGCTTCCCGTCTGCTGTCGGTAGGACCTGCAAAGCACAGAGCAAAGGAGTCTTGAGGGAAATGGTTCAGATTCTGGGGGGAGGGGGCTACCTTAGCCCCCAATGCAGTAGGTGGTGATGCTCTCCTTGGTTGTGAAAAGATGAAGAAAACCAGGGCGCTCGCCTTGACAGCCGCTCCCGGCCCGAGGCCCAACGCGCAAAGATTGTAATCTACATCCTTGCTCTTACCAGAGAAGGAAAACCGACACAGAGACAGGAAGAAAAGCACACAGTTGGTGCAGATGGTGGCGGTGTGGTTTCGCTAGAGATGGAGGGGCAAGCTCTAAATCAGGCAGTGGAGCGCCCCCTGCTGGATCCAAGGTCATTCTGCAACTGGAGGAGCAAGGGCAAACCCAGGGGAGAGGAAGGTTGCAAAGTTGAAACAAGGAATAAGGAAATTTCCTCCTTCCTCCCAAATGCTGAAACCAAGTAGCCAAGGGGAAATATCTACCAATGCTGATCAAGGGCCCCCCATCTTCCCTATCTTCCACGGGAATCAGGAATGGGTTGTTGCTGTTGTTCAGTCACCCAGTTGTGTCTGACTCTTTGCGACCAGCGTGAACAAAACTCCCTCTGTAACCAGGGGCTTGGCTAACCACTCTCCTGTCAAACTCACTACCCCGTTAATGCCTCAGTTGCCATCTTGGGCTCAACCTAGGGGAAAACATATGTAACATTGTAAAACATTGTAAAACATCTACCCCCTTTCTTTTTCCGCAAATACAAGGATCCTGGGCTGTTGGAGAAGGCAATGGCACCCCACTCCAGTACTCTTGCCTGGAAAATCCCATGGATGGAGGAGCCTGGAAGGCTGCAGTCCATGGGGTCGCTGAGGGTCAGACACAACTGAGAGACTTCACTTTCACTTTTCACTTTCATGCATTGGAGAAGGAACTGGCAACCCACTCCAGTGTTCTTGCCTGGAGAATCCCAGGGACCTCGGAGCCTGGTGGGCTGCCGTCTATGGGATCACACAGAGTCTGACACGACTTCTGAAGTGACTTAGCAGCAGCAGGGCAGGATAATAACAACAGATAGCATCACTTGTAAGGTCTATGTATCTAGCTTACTGGCATCTCCCGTCACTCCTCCCCCAAAAGCATATAATTTGAGGATTTTCTTTTAAAAAAAACGTAACCGCCCCCAACTAATCTTTTCCAAACTGGCGACAATTATAAATTCCAAACAAAAACGTAGAGGCATATGAGTTTCTCTTAGGCTTTTCATTTCAATGGAGCTGCTAATTAAAAGCTATAATTTAACAAATAATGATCTAACTATCTCACTTTGAAATCAAACCAAAAAAAAACCTACCACTAAAATGCTGGACTAGATAGAGATAATGAATCCAGGCACAATTCAGATTCCTGCTGGGCCCATCCTGGCCCTCTTCCAGCAACGGGCCTGATGCCTTTGATTAGTGGCAATAGTTTTCCAAACCATTTGGAGCAAACTCGCCATGGGGAGGATAAGTGAGCAATTTGTGAGGCTAAGTGTTTTTTTGGACCCACTCCCACTGCTGATGGAGCAGGATGAATATTTATCCCTTCTTTGCCCTCATTCATTGTCACTTGGTCAATTTCATTTTCTCCTTGGCCCCTCTTTGGCCCCTGGGGAAGGATGTTGTTCCTGAAGTAACAAGCAGGAAGGAACTGCCAACAGAAAAACTGAGGGACGCAACCAGATGATGCTCACTGCATTCAGCATCCTAAGTGGTTAATAAAATAATAAATGATGAAAGCAAGATTGCTTCCCATCTACCACGCCCCCTTCCTTAGCTGGGAATTGGGCATCTGTGCCAGGCTATGAATAGCTCCATGTTCTGGAGCCTCCCCTGCAGCCCAAGCTTGCACCAGGTGCCTCATGCCCAGCGTGTGCCACCCAGTGGCTCTGCTGGAGCGCTCCTTCTCTGAGGCAGAAAAACCTCACACACAGGCTCCTCTGTGAAGTTCTGGGAGGGGAGAGAACTGGATACCTCCGAGCAGGCATCAGGGAGTAGCAGAGGGCTCCCCATGGAACCACAGCACTGGGTGAGACCCCAGGAGAATACGGAGCTCAGGCTGTGTGGATCTGTCTGGAGGTACGGGGAGGAAGGGGCTGCCAGGAGTGTGCCTGCCACACTCCCACCTGCAGGACGTGGGCTTGGGCTGTTGCATCCCCAGAAACTGCTCCTGCTTTGAAACAGACCCTCATGCCCGCTGTCTTGAGTCCCATCCTTGTCCTTTACCTCCCTCTCCCCATCATTCTACCTGTAGCTGTTCTTCCGCCTCAAATAGACATGATAACAGCAAAATCATCACCACTATCATCATCACTGTCATCCTCAATGCTACTACGTATTGAGTGCTTACAACATGCCCAGCACTTTGCTAGAGAGTGTATGTGGATTGATCGCATGAATCCAACAACCCTAAACCAGTAATAATAGAGTTTTAAATCTCTTTTCCCTCAGTTTCTTCCAGGCTCTTCCTGGATTCTTTTCCTTTCCCAACCAACTGTACCACACAGTCAAATAGTTCTGAGTGCCCAGTACCCCCAGAGTCCTCCTCCGAGGAAAGTGGTTATTTGGAGGAGTATTCTTGTTTCCTGTCGTGTCATATGACTGGACTGTTCTTCTGGTGCCAGTGGTTTGGCCTGGGGATGGAGTCCAAGCACAAAGTGGCTATGGATAGGCTGGACATAAAAATGACCGACCAGCCATGACATGGGTCTGTGAGAGTCTGTCCAATAGGGATGCTCTGCGTTAGATCACAACAACATCACCCAATCAGATTTCCTCTGGAGGGATGGCTATGAGACGCTCAATGGGACAATGGAAGGCGACTTCCTCGGAGAAGACAAGAGGACAAAGGATAACCATAACTGTATGTACTTGGATGTATGTTTATCAAGTGCCAGATGCTCTGCTGAACGCTTCTCAAATTTTATCTTATTTATCTTTCTGCAGTCTTGCAACATAGATACTGTTAGCACGTCCACTTCAGAGATGGGAAAACGGAGGCTTAGACAAGTTCGTCCATTTGCCAGAGCTTACACAGCCATGGAAGTGAGGAAATCCAAACCCAGGCAGTGAGACTGAAGATACTAGTCTATTTTTTTTTAATAATAAAAAAATTAAGTTTTAAAAAGAGAACAGTTGGTTGCCAGGGGTAAGGGATGGGGGGAAAGAAGGATGAATAGGGAGAGCACAGAGGGTTTTAAGGGCAACGAAGGTACTCTGTATGACACCATGATGGTGGGTGCATGTCATCATACAATTATTCAAACCCACAGAATGTACAAAGCCAAGGATGAGCCCTAATGGAAACTGTGGACTTTGGGTGGGAGTGATGTGTCAGTGTTGGTTCATCCATTGTATCAAACGCCCCACTGTGATAGGGGATGTGGATAATGGCCGGGGCTGTGCGTGTGTGGAGCCAAGGGCATATGAGGAATCTCTGCCCCTTCTGCTCAATGCCGCTGTGACTCTAAAACTGCTCTAAAAAATAAAGTCTGTTTTAAAAAGATAATAGAAGCTACCATTGTGATAGTTTCAGGTGAACAGCAAAGGGACTCAGCCATACATATACATGAATCCATCCTCATGGAACTCTGCTCAATGTCACGTGACAGCCTGAATGGGAAGGGATGCTGGGGGAGAATGGATTCATGTATATGGAGGGCTGAGTCCCTTCACTGTTCACCTGAAACTCTCACAACATTGTTAACCAGCTATACCCCAATACAAAAGTTAAAAAAGATAATAGAATCACATGTCCAATTTTTTTTTTTTTTTTAAAGTATGAACAAGGGCTTCCCTGGTAGCTCAGTGGTAAAGAGTCCGCCTGCCAATGCAAGAGACACAGGTTTGATCCCTGATCTGGGAAGATCCCACATGCCGCAGAGCAACTAAGCCCACGCACCACAACTATTGAGCCTGCGCTCTAGAGCCCGGGAGCCGCAATTACTGCAGCCCGCGTGCCCTGGAGCCTGTCCTCCACAAGGGAAGCACCACGGTGAGAAGCCTGCGCACCTCAACTAGAGAGCAGCCCCAGCTTGCCACAACCAGAGAAAAGCCCAAGGAGCAATGAACACCAAGCACAGCCATAATAAATAAATTAAAAACAAAAGCATGAACAAGTATTCCATAAAGTGATTATTTCCCACCTCTGTTCTCCAACCTTCCAGTTCTGCTCCACTCCAGTCTCTGAAACCACTAATATTAATTTCTCATTTACCCTTCAAGAATTTCTTTATGTAAATACATGTACATATATTTATATATAAGTACATATTCTTTATATATTGCTTTTCTCCTTTAATTTGTTAATGAGTTCCATTAGCTTTTTTGGTTGTGGCTTTTTCTGAAATTTTTATTACTTTTTGGCCACACCTCATGACATGCAGAATCTTCAGTCTCCAACCAGAGATCAAACCCATGCCCCCTGCAGTGGAAGGTAGAGTCTTAACCACTGACTGCTGGGGAAATTGCTCCTTCCTTGTATCTTGAAACACCTCATAATCCAGCCAGTACCCAATGGCTAATCATCTTACTTGACTTCTCTTGAGCCTCTGGCTCACGACTGTGGCTGCATTCTTGAAATGTGTCACTCACTGGTTTCCTTCCCACCTCTCTGACCTCCATCTTCAGCTTCCTTTGAGGACTCCTCTTTATCACCCACAACTTGCACGATCTTAATGATTCACCACTGCTCTCTACACGTTTCCCCTGGGCACTGTGATCCACTGGCATCAACCTGGCGTTAACAGCCACCAGCATCTGCTGCTGACTCTCCATCTGTATCTCCACGCTCACCTCTCCCTCGGGCTTTGTGCTTCTAGAACCCTCTGCCTGTTGTGAATATCTCCACATGGATGTCCCACAATTACCCCAAAGAGAGAGCACATTAGTCGCTCAGTCATGTCTGACTCTGAAACCTCACAGACTGTAGCCTGCTATGCTCCTCTGTCCATGGGATTTCCCAGGCAAGAATAGTGGAGTGGGTAGCCGTTTCCTTCTCCAGGGGATCTTCCCGACCCAGGGATCGAAGCCTGGTCTCCTGCATTGCAGGTGGATTCTTTACTGATGGAACCACCAGGAAAGAGAGAGAGAAATCTCCAATTCTGCACCCAACTTTGATGTGTGGGCCTTTCCCACACACCAAGAAATTATCTGACACTAGCTGGATTATGGTACCATATATTTGGAGGCAGCATCAGATCCCACAGGATAGGAGCTCAGTTCCATAAGACTAACCCCCTCCCCAACTTCAGATTCCAATCAAAAGTCTAGGTTGTCACCTGTGCTTCTGACTGACAGGCTAGAGACTGGAGGTTTCAGTGAGCCTCCTGGGGTTCAACTAATTGCTAGATCTGTTCACAGAACACTGAAACATTTTACTTGCTGTCTGTCTGTGTGTGTGTGCTTTGTTCAGTCATGTCCGACTCTTTGCAGCCCCATGAACTGGAGACTGCCAAGCTCCTCTATCCATGGGACTCTCCAGGCAAGAATATGGAGTGGGTTGCTGCGCCCTCCTCCAGGGGCTCTCCCCAACCCAGGGATCGAACCCACGTGTCTTGCATCTCCTGCGTTGGGAGGCAGATTCTTCACCACCGAGCCACCTGGGCAGCCCTTTACTTACTATATTACTGGCGTATTATGTACAACTCAGGAACAGCCAGGAGAAAGATATGCACAGGGGAAGGTATGGGCAGAAGGCATGGAGTGCCACTCTCTCCAAATCTCGAGTCCACCAACCTGGAAGCTCTCTGAACCCAATCATTTGGAGTTTGATGGTGTCATTCTAGACGTATAATTAATTAAATGATTGGTCATTGGAAATCCATTCAACTTCAGCCCCTCTCCCCTCCCCAGAGGTCAGGCGGTTAGGAATAAAAAAATTCCAGTACTCTAATCAAAGCCTCCTGATGAAAGTGAAAGTGGAGAGTGAAAAAGTTGGCTTAAAGCTCAACATTCAGAAAACGAAGATCATGGCATCCGGTCCCATCACTTCATGGGAAATAGATGGGGCAACAGTGGAAACAGTGTCAGACTTTATTTTTGGGGGGCTCCAAAATCACTGCAGATGGTGACTGCAGCCATGAAATTAAAAGACGCTTACTCCTTGGAAGGAAAGTTATGACCAACCTCTGCATGTTGAAAAGCAGAGACATTACTTTGCCAGCAAAGGTCCGTCTAGTCAAGGCTATGGTTTTTCCAGTGGTCATGTATGGATGTGAGAGTTGGACTGTGAAGAAGGCTGAGCACCGAAGAATGGATGCTTTTGAACTGTGGTGTTGGAGAAGACTCTTGAGAGTCCCTTGGACTGCAAGGAGATCCAACCAGTCCATTCTAAAGGAGATCAACCCTTGGTGTTCTTTGGAAGGAATGATGCTGAAGCTGAAACTCCAGTACTTTGGGAACCTCATGTGAAGAGTTGACTCATTGGAAAAGACTCTGATGCTGGGAGGGATTGGGGGCAGGAGGAGAAGGGGACGACAGAGGACGAGATGGCTGAATGGCGTCACCGACTCGATGGACGTGAGTTTGAGTGAACTCTGGAAGTTGGTGATGGACAGGGAGGCCTGGCGTACTGCGATTCATGGGGTCGAAAAGAGTCGGACACAACTGAGCGACTGATCTGATCTGATCTGATCTGAATCACATGGTTGGTTCTCCCAGCAACCAGCCCCCTATCCTTATATACAGTCCAATAGTCATCTCATTAATACATCAAAAGGAATTTATCACTTAGGAAATTCCAAGCGTTTTTAGAGCTGTGTGCCAGAAATGGGGATGAACACCAAGTACATGCTTCTTATTTTAAGTCACAATATCACAAGGACTTCCCAGGAGGTCCAGTAATTAAGACTTCACCTTCCAATGCAGGGTGTGCAGGTTTCATCCCTGGTTAGAGAGCTAAGATCCCACATGCCATGAGGGCCAAGAAACCAAAACAAAACAGAAGAGATATTATGACAAAATTCAGTACTTTTTAAAAATCAAAATATCATAACCTCTTATTGGTTCTGTTTTGTTGGGGGACCCTAACGACTAGAAGGCATCTCCCTGGGTCTTATTTTCTTAATCAAGTTCTTATTTGATCCCAGGTGACAGATTCCCTTAAAGAAAGAAAGGGGGAAAAAAAAGGAAATTATCCGTTTTTCACAGCTATGAATTCACCAGAAGCAGGAACCGGAGCAAAAGTTTGTAATGCTTGGGGATTCCAGCAACTATTTTCACTATTTTGTATCTTCAAGTGAGAGAAAGGGTATGTTGATAGCATTTTGTTTATTTTACTTTCTTTTATGGTGATGCCTTTTTTCTTTACATATTTTAAATAAAAATTGCAAATATTTAAGGTGTCCAACTCGATGAGTTGGTGGCTCAGACGGTAAAGAATCTGCCTGCAATGCAGGAGACCGGGGTTTGATCTCTGGGTTGGGAAGGTCTCTGGAAAAGAGAATGGCTACCCACTCCAGTATTCTTGCCTAGAGAATTCCATAGAGAGAGGAGCCTGGTGGACTACAGTCCATGGGTCACAAAGAGTCGGACACGACTGAGCAACTCACACACACACACACACACACACACACACAATGCAGTTAATATGGAGCTATTAGTAATATGGAGTTAATAATAATAATGTATCGATATTGGTTCATTAATTGTAACAAATGTGCTATGTAAGAGGTTAATAATTAAGGAAACTGAGTGCAAAGCATATGAGAACTCTGTATTAGGCTGAAATTTTCTGTAAATATAAACTCATTTTTAAAGAAAAAAATACTGGAGAGAGGAGCCAAGTCTAGGTTTTCTAAGAGACCGGAGAGGAAAGGGCTCCCGGCCCGGCGAGGAACCAGCTTCAGAAAGCAGGAGGAAGGAGGCACAGGCTGGTACAGACGGATACTTCTGTGGGCGGTGGGCAGGAAGTTGAGAGTTCACATCCGGTGGTCTCAATGTTTCCTTTATGACGCAGAAGGTGAGGGTGGGTTACCAGGTGAGAGGGGGCCTATGGAAAAATGTAGCAAGTGGTGAAACTTTGGCGAGGTCCTGAGAGGAGTGCAGGAAGAAGCCGACCAGGGGCAGAAAGCAGTTTCTTCTTACCTCCCAGATTTGTGTTGCAGCCAAAGGCAAAGCCTTGGGCCTCAGGCCTAGAGGCCTCGCTTGACCGTCTCCTTGGAGTTCCACTATGTGACCAACAGAGGGCGCCCAAACACCACCAACGTCCCCCCGCCCCCATCTCCCAGTTTTCTCTCTTCAAAGTTTCTTTGATTCCAGGAGTAAAACATTTCTTTTTTGAGGCAGTCATATTTGAAAGACAATAAACTCTTTGATATAGCCCAAAGGAACGCCTTTGAAGAAAAAGAATTTAGGGACTTCCCTGGTGGTCCGGTGGTTAAGACTCTCCACTTCTCCTGAAGGGAGTGTTGACTGGGGAACTAAGCTCCTGCATACCTCGCGGCAGGGCCATTAAAGAAAATTAATAATAAACTAAGTAAAAGAATTTAGTTCTGCATCTAAGAGCTAATTTATTTGCCTCCTCCCTCAAGGAAGCACTGGCAAGACAGAGTACACGACCGCCATTACCGTCCAACGGTGTTTCAAGTGCTGTCTCAGGCACAGATCAGCTCTGAGGTAGCTGTTATTAATCCCACCTACAGAGGAATAAATGGAGTCTCAGAGAAGTTAAGGAGGTTACCTGGAGTTCCTTCCTATTGAGCTTAAGCCATATTCCCACCTGGTTTCAATTAACAATCAACCCATTAGTAATTATTCAGCAGTTCTGTGTGCTGGAAAGCTTGCCCTGGGAGATGTGAGGAAAGGATCTTCGGTCAATAAATTTGGCAAAGCTGAAAACTATCTCCATTTCTGTATTAGCACACTGGAGAATCCCAGGAGTCAGCAAAGAAACCTGCCTGGTTTTGTTCAAATCCATCATTTTCCAAATGTGTTTATCCAGAGAATGTCTGTTGCTGTAGTTCACACCGGTAACACCCACAGAACGAACTCTGTGAACTGCTTGGGTTGACACTGCCATCATGGTTGGGAGGCAAGTGACCATACTTGCTTGGAAATGGTAACTTGAGTGGAGTGGGCACTGACTGGAGGAGGGAGACATGAAAGGTGGGTAGACTGAGGCTCGAAGGCCAGTAAGAGCAGTGCAGGGACTCTTCTGCCATGAGGCTTGGACAGAGCAGTGGCCATGGGGGTGAAGAGGAGGGGAAACACTGGACAGGGAACTGGGATGCAAAGGTGACAAGCTGGACCACTGGACTGTGAGTATATGGGAATGTGGTGGACAGTTCCTGGAGGTTTAGCTGGAGCATCTAGGATAATGATATTTGTGTGTGTTTGTGTGTGTTTAGTCATGTCCAACTCTTTGAAACCCCATGGACTGCAGCCCGCCAGGCTCCTCTGTCCATGGGATTTTCCAGGCAAGAGTACTGGAGTGGGGAGCCATTCCCTTCTCTAGGGGATCTCTCCCATACTTTGAGCAGATTCTTTACCATCTGAGCCACCAGGGAAGCCCAGGTGAATGATGGTTTAGTTCAATCCACGAAGATGGGGAGCCAGAGAGAAGAGTTTTGACCTGACCTCCTAGGAGTCGCTAAACCTCTGGGAGACTCTGTTTCCACATCTATGAACTGGCCATGAAACCAGTCAGGCAAAAGGTTGTCCTGAAGCTAAAGGAGGCTCCTGCAGTGCCCAGAGAATGTCTGCCCCCTCTCCCCACTTCCCTGACCCACCCCAAGCAGGTGGCTCTTTCCTTTATGGGGGAGGGACACAGCTGAATTAGAGGAAAATTTTTATATCGACTCACAAGAAGTAATTGAGGATGCAACAACAACAACAAAAAACCCTGAAGCTTTGTAGTCAGGGCAAATGAAGTCTCTGAGATTTCATCTTCTCATCTGAAAAACAGGGCGACAGATACCACAACCTGCAGGATGTCAAGAGTCAGTGAGCCCATGGATCGCCCAGCTCAGAGAGGCCTGAGAAACCTAGCCCTGGGAGACTGGGTGAAGGAGGAGCCAGGACCTGGGGTCCCTGAGCCGGAATTGTGGCAGGATGTATGTGGCCACCCAGCCAAATTTAGGCAGGTGACCACTGGGTCCCCTCTCTCTGCGTCCCACCCTCCTCACAGTCCCAGCTCCGGGTCATAGCCCATAAATCTCCTTCACACAGAGCACGGTAAATCAGGGGTGTGTAGGAGACCCCCCAGCTGCCTGCATTCTCCCTTCTGCTTTTGGAGAGGACAGAGGAGCAGGAAGCCCCTAGGACAGGGTGGGGTGTGACTACCCCAGACCCGCCCACCTCGCCTTGTTAATTACAGACCCAGGGTCTGCAGAGCCTGATTTATGGTTGGGGATGGGAAAGTCTAGAAGAGCCTGGAGGGGCAGAGGTGACAGGGTTGGCTGGGGGGTGGTGTGTGGGGGGTAGGACCGGAGACCAGAGAGGATCTCAGATTCAGAGGGCCTTGTTGAAATGGCAAAATTAATAGTACTAAATGAATACATTTACAAATAAATAAAATATAAGCATAATAGCAATAGCTAACATTGATTGAGAGACTGTGCGCCAAGCTGGCTAAAGACTTTATTAATTCATTCATCAAATATTTATTGAGTACCTATTCGGTGCCAGGAAGCTGCCATATATTATCTAATGAACTTCCCCAAACAGTCCTGCCAGTTAGTCATTATGGTTCCCATTTTGCAGACGTAGAAATCCAAGCAAGAAGCGATTAAGTGACTGGTCCAGGGTTACTAGGCGATTGGGTAGCAGATCCAGGACTCATACCCCTGGCTATCTGTCCCTGGAGCTTAAACTTTTAGGAGTAGATTATCCTGCCTCTTTGCTACCACTTGATTCACTGTCTGCCTGTGTGACCTTGGGCAAACGCCTTTGCCTGGCTGACAAAGAGTTCTTATTGGCAAAAGAGGCATCTTGTCCTGCCCACAGCACAAATTAGGAGGCTCAAATTAAACTGAAGCATATGGAGATGCTTTTAAAAATTATCTGTAGAATATGGAGAAGGAAATGGCAACATACTGCAGTATTCTTGCCTGGGAAATGCCATGGACCGAAGAGCCTGGTGGGCTATAGTCCATGGGGTCGCTGAAGAGTCGGATATGACTGACTAAACACCAACTGTGCATTGAACTAATTTACATAAACAAACCCCTTTAGAATTCTAGGAATTACTTCAAAAAAAAAAAAAAAACAAAAACTATGAGTAAACATTTGTACTCAAAATTGTTTTTACACATGCAACAAAATTATCTGTAAAGCAAAAGTGAGAAGAATAGATGTGAAGGATAAAGAATGTCCTATGTGTGATTAAAGAACCATAAGAAGAGAAAAAAGGAAGTACAACAGAAGCAATATCTTAAAAGACAAAAGTGAGGAAATTTGCCAATCTGAGAAGAAGTAACAAACCACAAATCTGAGAAGCCCAACAAATCCTAGAATATAGATATACATATATATATATATATTTTTTTTAAACCCACATACTTCAATGTGTCATAGTGATATATCAGAAACTAAAAACAGTGAAAAGATTTCAAAACCAATCTGGAAAAAAAAAATACCTTCAAAGGAACAACTCTTATTCTGAAGCTGACATCTCATCCACAGCAATGGAAGTAGGAAGACAACATCATATTTTCAAAGTGATTCAAAAAGAACAGGGACCCCCACAGTGGTCCAGTGGCTAAGACTCCGTGCTCCCAATGCAGGGAGCCCAGGTTTGATCCCTGGGCTGGGAACTAGATCCCACATGCCTCAACTAAGAGTTTGCATGGTGCAGCTAAGATCATGCAAGCTGCACCAAAAATCAAAGAACCCAAGTGCCGCAACTAAGAGCTGGCACAGCCAAATAAATAAGTAAATATTTAAAATAATAATAATAAAAAAGTAGAACCAACTAGACTTATATAGGAGAAATAAAGGTGAGACAGTCATTACTAGTGGGTTCTCACTGGAGGAAATGCTACAAGATATAACTCAGGAAAAAAAAGAAGATTCCACATGGAATGTCTGAGTTGCAGAGCAAAGAAATGAGTAAATATATGAGCACATTTAAATGAACACTGATTGTATTTTTAAAAGATTTGTAAAATGCTATGTGAAAAGTGTACTAGTGAAGATGATATTAGGTGCTAAGGGCGATAAATCCCCTAACTCAAAGGGTTAAACAGGAAAGTTTCTCACTCCTGTAGTCATTCAGGTGAGTGTTCCTGGTCAGGCAGTTTTTCCGGGCAGTTTTCCTCCAGGCAGAATGAAGGCCCTGGCTCCTTCTCCTCAACTCTGCAATCTTTAGCTTGTGGCTCCCATGGCTGCCCCAGGTCTTTGAGCCAGAGAAAAGGGAAGGTGTGTGCCTGGGAGTGACACACACCACTTCTGCTCATATTAACAGAATTCAGCCAACTGCAGGAAAGGCTGGGAAATGTTAACCGCGGTATTCATTATCTATAGCTGTGTGCCAAATTACCTCAAAACGCACTGGCTTAGGGACTTCCCTGATGGTCCAGTGGCTAAGACTTGCAGTGCTCAATGTTGGGGACCCTGCTCGGGGGAACTAGATCCTCATGCTGAAACTAAAGATCCCGTGTGCTGCAGCAAAGATCAAAGATCCTGAGTGCCAAAACTAAGACCCAGTGCAGCCAAATAAATAAACAAAAACAAATTAAAAGAAGAAATGTGCTTAAAAAAACCCCCACATGAGCATTTATTATTTCACAGTTTCTAATGGGTCAGGATTTGAGGGATAAACCTCTGCCGCGTTTGTGCACGATGGAGTATGTGTGTGATTCCTGGAGCTCTTGCAGTCATTGTGCCACCAGGAGGGAAGCCACCTTGAGAAAGAAATATACACAGAAGAGATATGAAAGAGTCACAGAAGAATAATCACATGAATGATTACATTAAACAAAGGGATTCTGAAATTCCCTCGAAAGTATAACGAGCCAAGAACATCAAGATGACTCTGGAAATGAACAATGAGGCCAAGCAATCACCAGATCAGACAGGCATTAAACAGAGATGGCTGGAGCTGGCATTATAGAGATGTGGCATTACAAATCACTGGAGACAGAATTAACTATTTACCGAGTAGGGTTGGAAAAACTGGCATTTGGGTTCCAACTTTTAAAAATTCAGTAATAAAGCAATCGCAACAACAGTAACAATGGCTGCCATTTATACACACCTACACAGTTTTAGAAATTTACATTTGATTTATTTCTATCTTCACACCTACCCTACCAGGCAGGTATTATCATTTATTCCCACTTGACAAATGAGAAAACTGAATCTCAGGAAGGCAGACCACACACAGCTGTCAGCTTCCAGACCCTGGGTAAGAGCCCTGTTTTCCCTCCCCACAGTAGTGGTGCCCTGTCCTGAGAATTCCAGGCCAGGGCAGGGGCTGCCTTGTCTGCTGGCCCACCGGCCCAGGGTGGGGGACAGACAGGAAGATAGAACTCTCCACAAGCCGAGCCCAGAATTTCTACTTTACCCCCGGCTGACCCTGGGGCCTATCGATGACTGGAACCCAGCTAAAAGCACAGAGGCCTCTTTGTCATTGCTTTAATGAGAAGCCAATCACCAAGTCATTAGTGGGTGGAGGTGATGAGGAGTTTGGTACTGGGGTGGGAGGGAGGAGGATGCTCTTGGTTTCTGGATGATTTACAGCTGCAGTGCCAGACTGCCTGGGGGAAGGGAGCAGAGTTGCAGCAGCAGGAGAAATTTACTATTCATAGAGCACCTTAGAGGAGCTGAGACTTGTTAGGAGAGTCTAACATACTGTTTTATTTAATCCTCACAACAAATCAGATGAAGCAGTATTACTCTATATCCCCATTTTACAGATAAGGAAATTGAGGCTCAGAGGGGTTAATGAAGTATCTTACCCAACGCTATACAGTTATTAAGTGATAGTCTTATTCCAGAGCCCAAACATCCATTCTGCTGTTCATTGTTAGAGGCACAGCAGAGGTGAGGGTAGGTGAAGGGCCAAGAAATATTCTAGCTTTAGACCAAGTAGGAACATGCTGTCGGGAGGTGGTTGATTGGGGGATGTTACTCTGTGGGCTGGAGAGTAGGGGCAAGGAAGAGGACCATATCACTGCATAAACTTGGAAGAAAGAACCCCTGGGGGGGCTAAGTCTGCCAGGAAAAGGATAATAATAAAAACAATAACTAAATATTATGAAGTTCCAGCTATATGCCAGACATTGCACTGAGGGCCTTCCAGTTATGAGGCAGTTACAAATTCATTCGCTTCCCTGGTGGTTCAGGCGGTAAAGAACCTGTCCACGATGTGGGAGACCTAGGTTCAATCCCCGGGTTGGGAAGATCCCCTGAAGAAAGGAATAGCAACCCACTCCAGTATTCTTGCCTGGAAAATCCCATGGACAGAGGAGCCTGGCGGGCTACTACAGTCCAGGGGGTCACAAAGAGTCGGACACCACTGAGTGACGAACAAAACACTGCTGATCCATTTTAGGGCTGAGGAAACTGAGGCTCAGAGAGGTTAAGTTACCTACTGCAGGTCTCAAGGTAGGTTCATCGATTGATTTAGGAGTAAGAGAGACGAAACAGAGCAGTTACTTACTCTCTGCTCTAGGCTGTCAGGATTTTGGTTGTGAACAACTCAACTTGGTTCACTTAAGCGGAAAAGGAAGTTACTGGGGAGCTCTGAGATAGTGCACAGGATCGGTGGGAAGTTTAATGGGATTGAGTTTGGGAAACTCATCAGAATTACAGGAAACTGGGTGGCTGGATCCACAGCCTAGCTAGTAACCTCCTGTGGATGCCCCCACAGGATACTGGAGGCTACTGGCCCAGTACAGGCAGTTTCTCCCCAGAAGCCTGTTTCCTTGGGGCCCCTGCTCCACATTCAAGTTGAGGTGTCAAGAACCTGGACTCCTGCCTGTTCTAGCTGCCAGGAGTCTTTCCCACCCAAGCTCTCCCCCATGGAGATGTCCCTCCCCCCAGACTATTCAAATGCTGCAGGGATTTCCCTGCTGATCCAGTGGCTAAGACTCCCTATTCCCAAGGCAGGGGGCCCAAGTTCCATCCAGGGACTTGGGATCTAGATCCAGGGAACTAGATCTCACAGCCCGCAACTAAGAGTTCTCATGGCACAATTAAGATTTCTCATGCCACAAAGAAGATCAAAGATCCCGCACTGCATAACTAAGACCTGGCACAGCCAAAATAAATAAAGGCTTTTTTTTTTTTTTTTTAATTAACAAACAACAAAAAAAACCAATGCTGCAGAGCAAACCATGGTAACAAAAATATTCACTGCAAGTCCCGGGTGCCCCAGGTCTCCCAGCCCCTGTGAAGAAGTGACCGGAATGTCATCAGCTCTCTGACCTTCCTCACATCCAAAGTTGGACCTTACGCTTCAGAGAACCCATCACTAGGGGCTGCTCAAAAATCTCAGGCCTCAGATTCTTGAAGGAGGATATGGAGATGGTAACACTTTCCTTTCATCATCCTTAACACCCAGCTGGCCACCCCCATGTGCCAATTCTACTTTCCAAACAAGTGTGGATACCAGCCCGCCTCTCTCACAACCACCTGCATAGCTCAGGCCCCTCCTCTCTCCTCTGGATCCTTATAGCAGCCTCATTTTTCCCCCCCAGTTAACTATGAGATACCACTTTTTTTTAATTTGACGGCTCCAGGTCTTAGCTGTGGCACGCAGGATCTAGTTCCTTGACCAGTGATTGAACCTGAGTCCCCCTGTGTTGGAAGCGCGGAGTCTTAACCACTGAACCACCAGGGAAGTCCCTACAGTTAAGTATTCTCTTAAATGGAGTCTGCGTTAGATCCGTCCTCCACACTGTTCACAGGAGGTGTTTTCTGTTTCATTCACTATGCTGCACGGGTATCTAGACTAGGAAGATATCAACTCATTTTTTTTGTTGTTGAATGAAGGGGTAGAGCCTGAAACTGAGCCCAAATCCTCCGGATTCCAAATTCCCCCCAAGCCAAGTTCACCTCTAAGTTGAACCGCTGAGGGCCCCGGCCTGGGAGAGAATGGAGGCTACCGGCCTTTCTAGAGCCCAGCCTCCTGGGATGACGGGGCTCCCGGGACCACCCTGGGCTCGGTTTCTCCGCACAGCCCGTCCCAGGATCCCGGTTTTCTCTCCAAGGTGGGAGTTGTGTCTTCCCTCGGAGGAGCGACGCCGAAACTTCCAGGGGAAGAGCAGGAATTTTTGAAATCCAGGCCCGGCCGAGCAGTAATTGGCACCTTGGCGGCCGCCAGCGGAATCGCCCGGCCCTAAATCACGGCCGCGGCCACGCCTCCCGGCGGCGGGGCTGGGAAAGCGGCGCTCCCGGCGGGGGCGGATCCCGGGCGCGCGGAAGGAGGACCGGCCGCCGCTGCAGGTGCCGCGGAAATGCCTGCCCCGCCGCCCGCCTTTGAAGTCGGCCCGCCCCCCGCCCGGCTCGAGCCCCGCTGCAAGCTGCACGCCCCGGGGGGGGTCCCTGCCGGGGATCGTCACGCCGAGTCCATCCGGATTCCCGGGATTCGTGGAAAGGCGGCCGAGTGGGGCGGGGGCGCTTCTCTTGGCGAGCTCCGGCCATTTGGCCGGAGAGTGTGACCTCAGAATTACTCATTTGGAGCCCAGAGTGTGCAGGGAAAGGGTCGGGAGTGGGGACCCGGCCTGGAGAAGGAGGACACTCGGGAAGGAGAAGCCAGAACTGTTTTAGCGAAGGGGTGCAAGGGCAGCCCCGCTCCAGCATCAGACATCTTGGGCCCTTGGGACATTTTCTTTGCTTTCCTTAACCTCCCTTTCCTGTGGATTTGAGGATTCATGGTAGGGGGCCGGCAGAGAAATTTGTGGTTCCATCTCATTTCTTCCCTTGCTGATTTTCTATGACTATTTTATGTTTAAGGCCCCCCGCAGTCTACTGACATGAGGTTTTGTTTTGTTTTGTTTTTTCTCCCTCCATCCAAAGTATCGGTGGGGATGTTCTAAGGCTAATGTGCAAGAAGCAAATTGTGTGTAGTCAAAATTATCTCTGAAAAAGACTTAACCTTAAATAAGGTATTATGTATACAATCCTGAAGTCAGTTCTCCTTAAGCAAGGTAAAACTGAATAACCACTGGACCAGATTCTGAAAGAGTGAATACGCATATATATATTTCTGAGCATTTGAACCACTTTGCTTTTAACACAGAATTTTGTATTCAGTAGATGTGGGGTGAGGTCCCAGAAGTTAGACTGCTGCTGCCATTACAGCCACATTTGAGAACACAGCTTTGATAACTTCCAAATTTCCCTGAGGTCGGTGGAGGATTCCTAGGCATTCTTTTTGGCTGCAAGGATTGCTGCTGCTGCTAAGTCATTTCAGTCGTGTCCGACTCTGTGCGACCCCATAGACGGCAGCCCACCAGGCTCCCCCATCCCTGGGATTCTCCAGGCAAGAACACTGGAGTGGGCTGCCATTTCCTTCTCCAATGCAGGAAAGTGAAAAGTGAAAGTGAAGTCGATCAGTGTTGTCCGACTCTTAGAGACCCCGTGGACTGCAGCCTACCAGGCTCCTCCGTCCATGGGATTTTCCAGGCAAAAGTACTGGAGTGGGGTGCCATTGCCTTCTCCAGCTGCAAGGATTACGTCCCTCTATTTTAATACAGAATTTCTATATATTTAATGCACATGTTCGTGGCTGTCAACACATGTGACAGTCTGTAGCACTGGGCCTGGTATTTGGTGCATGTTCAATAAATGTTCACTGGATTTGAATACAGAGGTTGTTTGATCAGACCACTGTGAAATTTCCAGAGTTTTGCAAATATTTTAATATCAGGGAGGCACCACTTATTCAACATTCAGTAATCATTTCTTTGGACCTACCCTGTACCAGGCAGTGTGCTAGGAACTGGGAATACAGAAGTCACCTGGATACAGATGCAACATGAACATTAAATTACAATATGTAGATAACGAACAAAGACCTATTGCACAGCACAAGGAACTATACTCAATATCTTACAATAACCTATGCTGCTGCTGCTGCTGCTAAGTCGCTTCAGTTGTGTCCGACTCTGTGCGACCCCATAGACGGCAGCCCACCAGGCTCTCCCGTCCCTGGGATTCTCCAGGCAAGAACACTGGAGTGGGTTGCCATTTCCTTCTCCAATGCCTGAAAGTGAAAAGTGAAAGTGAAGTCGCTCAGTCGTGTCCGACTCTTAGTGACCCCATGGACTGCAGCCCACCAGGCTCCTCCGTCCATGGGATTTTCCAGGCAAGAGTACTGGAGTGGGGTGCCATTGCCTTCTCCGATAATAACCTATAAGAGAAGATAATCTGAAAAAGTGTGTGTGTGTGTGTGTGTGTATATATATATATATATATATATGAATCACTATGCTGTATACCTGAAACACATTGTAAATCAACTATCAACTATACTTCAATAAAAAATTAACTTAAAAAATAAGAAGGGAAAAAAGTGCAATGAAAAGAAGTGAAAAATGTGAATGTGTTAGTTGCTCAATTGTGTCTGACTCTTTGTGACCCCATGGACTGTAGCCAGCCTAGCTTCTCTGTCCATGGGATTCTCTAGGCTACAATACTGGAATGGGTAGACATTCCCTTATCCAGGGGATCTTCCTGACCCAGGACTGAACCCGGGTCTTCTGCATTGCGAGCAGATTCTTTACAGTCTGAGCCATCAGGGAATTAAAAAAAATAATAGGAAGGGGAAAATGGACATGTTCTGCCAAATTCTAAGATGGGGTAATGCACAGAAGTGAAGGGTTCAGGGCAGGCTTCCCAGAGAAGGAAAGATTCGAAAGCAGTGGAGGCTGGTGACCAACTGCAGGCCGCTGAACTGTGTCCAGAACTCCGGTAGAGAGAGGCCTTTCCAGCACCAAGGCTGCTTTGGGCTGTTCTTGGGTCCCCTCAGGCTACTTCTGACTCCCCTGCCCAGCTCACCTGCAGTCCACGGTCAGACTGGCAGGTAGTCACTGGCCTGTCACCTCTGCTCTCTGGTGCTCCCCCTGGGGTCCAGCAGCCATCAGTTCAGCTGGGGACACAGAATTAGCCAAGGAGATTCCCAGGCAGCGAATCTCAGCCCAGGAGGCAGGCACAGCTGGGCGCCCTGGATTGCTCCTAGCTTCCAGCCCATATTCTCTACCTTTCCCCTGCTTGTCTCTCTTCATTTGGAGGTTCCTCCCCCTTCCCACTTTTCTCTGTATCCGTCACTTTTTTTCCCACAGGTGGTTGAAACTATTTGACTATCTCAATGACTTGTTTCAAAGGGCAGAGGCAAGGCCTCTATCACCTACAGGTGGTCAGTGGGGGCTGCTGGTTGGGAAGCCCAGAATGCAGGCCCAGCCTAGAGTGGTTAAAAGCCTGGTCTCCAAATAGGAACCACACTGGCTGATTTGAAATCTGAGCTTGGCAGCAGCTTAGTCCTTTGACTTGGGGCAAATAACTTCATACTTTCAGAGTCTCAGTTTCCAATCTGTAAAATGGGTATTATTATAATAATAGAGCCATCTGTACAGGATTGCTATGAGACTAAGTTAAGGTATGTTAAAAAATACACTTAATACCATGCCTGTCTATAGTATGCATTCATATGTCCAACTGTGCCCTTGAAGGGGGAAGTTTTGGAAGGAGCTGTTGGCTGGGGGTGGTTGGGGAGGGAAAAGTCTCCCTGCCTTGCCAACAAACCACCCCCTCCCTGGCTCTTCTGGGACTGAAAGGTCCACCTGCTGCTTCCTGATCTGTCTGCCTTTGAGCCCTGGGGCCAGGCTTTTCTGAGGGGCTAGGCAAGACCGCTGAGCTGGAAAGTGGTTCAGCTCTCTCTAGAGTGGCCTTGGGGGGCTAAGGGACACAGGATAGGGTGGGAGCAGAGGTGGCTGTGGAATGTGACTCTCGGGAACCATTCTGTCTGGGCTGTGACCTTTTTCCCTGCCTCCCACACTGAGACCCATGAGACCCTGGATGCACCCAAGACACCTGTGGCCATGCTTAGGGCCGAATCCTGCTTGAGGTCTGCATTTCTCTACGATTCTGTGTGTTTTGAGGACAGTGGGAGACCACTGAATCTAGAGGACAAAACATCCAGTCCTAGCTGCTTTCATTCACTTTTAAATTTCACAGATACTTCAGGTTTGGGGAATAGAGAAATACAATGTCCTTAGGGTACTTAGCAGAGAAGGCAATGGCACCCCACTCCAGTACTCTTGCCTGGAAAATCCCATGGGTGGAGGAGCCTGGTGGGCTGCAGTCCATGGGGTCACTAAGAGTCGGACACGACTGAGCGACTTCACTTTCACTTTTATGCATTGGAGAAGGAAATGGCAACCCACTCCAGTGTTATTGCCTGGAGAATCCCAGGGACAGAGGAGGCTAGTGGGCTGCCGTCTATGGGGTCGCACAGAGTCGGACATGACTGAAGTGACTGAGCAGCAGTAGGGTACTTATAGACTAGTAGGCAACACAGAGAATAAAAGAACAGCCTTATTTTTCTTCTCCAAAGAGCAGGTCATAGTTTGAAATAACAGGGTTATTGGTCTGCTCTTTGGCAAGATGGGTGTGAACTCCATACCCATCCCAGCTGATACCACAGTCTTGGCAATTTGGAGGCATCTGGATTGTGAATGGGAATGAGATTGACCTTGGTGATCCATATAACTTCCTTGTGGATGCCTGAAATTCCACTGGGCGGTGGTGGTGGTGGTGGGATCTTTCTCTAGGCTTAAAGCGTTATTCTTTTTCTGAGACCCTATGTAAATTTTAAATCCCTGGGGGTGTGGGTGGGTTAACTGAGTTCATAACACAGCAGTGCTATGTCCTGAGACAGAGCTACTCAATGACTTTGGACTCCAAAAGATGCCCCTGGTGGATACCACAAGGGGAGCCAGTGGACCACAAGACAATCTCCATTACCCTCTGAGTTAGCACTCAGCTCTGCTCTGCCTGCAGAAGAGAGAGCTAAAGAGATGTAAGGGGTGAGTATGTGTGTGCTGTGCTAAGTCACTTCAGTCTTTGCAACGCTATGGACTGTAGCCTGCCAGGCTCCTCTGTCCGTGGGATTCTCCAGGCAAGAACACTGGAATGGGTTGCCATGCCCTCCTCCAGGGGATCTTCCTGACTCAAGGATCAAACTGCATTTTGAGTTTGATCAAACGGGTCTCCTGCATTGCAGGCAGATTCTTTATCACTAGCACCTCCTGGGAAACCTAGAGGGTGAATAAGGCCCAAGCAAAACTCAAACCCGGAATTCCAGCCAGCCTCACTCTGGGAGCTGAAAGAGCCAGAAATTCCAGGTCCATCTTAACTGCAGGGCCCTGTGGTCTCTGATTTGCCCCCTCCCTTATGGCTCCTGCTGGAACAGTCATGCTACCCTCTGTGACAGCCCTGTGGTTGCCCACAGGCCTTGACAAAACTTTCAGGGTTCTTTAAACACACTCAACTACCCCTGGGCCCCTTCTGTGTGCCTATCAGCTCTCCTGCCCGCAGGCCAGATTTGGCACTCAGGGCGAAAAATGTGGACCCCAGCCACCCCAGAGAGGCCTTGGAGTAAAGCCGGGCCAGGTCTCCCCGTGGCTGGAGCACTGCCCTGGGCGTGTCCTGCTGCCCGCCTGGCCCCTTCCTACAAGAATCTGCATGCTTCGTCCCTCTGGGTTCCTCCCTCACCAACCTACCTGGAGGCAGGTCATAAAGCAGGAGGAGGGAGATGGATGGATGAGGAGGGCGGAGAGCCACGTGGTGCCATAAAGCCCCAGCTAGAGAGGGCCTGTCCCGGAGTGTCCAGGCTGTAGGAGTGCACGCTCAGAAGGCGGACTGTCAGCCTTGGGAGCCGGAGCCGGGGCAGCGAGGCCCGGGAGGAGGCCATGCATCGAGGCGCGCCAGGACCAGGCCTCAGGGGCCTGAAGGGGGCTGAGGGCTCTCCTCAAGACTTGGGGAACTCTTGCCTGGAAGCCGAGAGGGATTTTGGGGTGCTGAGAGAGAACGGCGGCCCCCGAGGCCTGGGCGAGGCGGAGGAGGTCGCCGGAAGTAGAAAACGCAGCCGGCCTGTGCGGTCCAAGGCGCGGCGCATGGCCGCCAACGTGCGCGAGCGCAGGCGCATCCTGGACTACAATGAGGCCTTCAACGCGCTGCGCCGCGCGCTGCGGCACGACTTGGGCGGAAAGAGGCTCTCCAAGATCGCCACGCTGCGCAGGGCCATCCACCGCATCGCCGCGCTGTCTCTCGTGCTACGCGCCAGCCCCGCGCCCCGCTGGCCCTGCGGGCACCAGGAGTGCCACAGGCAGGCCGCGCGCGCCGGGGACGCTGGGGACCTGGGCTCCAGCCCGCCGGCGCCGCCGCCGCCCGCCGGGCCCTTCGCGCCGCGCTGCGCCTCGTGCCACCCGCACACACCCCTGGGACGGCCCAGGGCGGTGGCCGAGGCACTGCCGGGCTGGGCCCAGGCCTCCCCCGGAAGCTGGTGCCGAAGTCTCGGGGCCCCCTCGGCCTGGCCGCGGGGCCTCCTGCGAGCGGGCCCCGGGCTGGGCCACCAACACTACTGACCGGGCACCGAGCGCACTGAAGGGCCAGGAAGGAGCCAACGGCAGGATGACCACAGAATGGGAAGATTAGAAAGCCATCCCTGGCAGAACTGAATGGGCTGAAGCCTGACGGGAAAGGAGGCGCTTTGTCGGTGGGAAGGAACTCTGCAGACTGGGCCGCACCTCCTAGAACCCCGCGAACCCAGCCAGGAGCCGGATTCTTCTGGGCACTTTCCTTTAGACTTGAACTCTCCTTGGAAAGTGACTTTTGCATCTCGGTGCCTCTGAGTCCTATTGTCTCTTGCTTTACAAAAAAAAAAAAAAAATTTAGAAATGAAGACCTTTGGACAAAGTGGGGGGTTTATGTGGGAGTATGGGTGGTAACTGATGGGGTCGGATGATGCAGCGTGGGTCCCCTCCCCCTGCCTGTGCTGATGCCCCAAGTCTGTGGTCTGGGGGAGGCCATCAGATGCAGCCAAATAAAAAGGAGGAGCTGTCATCTCTGTCTGCTAGCAGGACTCCACGGGGCCCAGGAACCCAGGGTGGCAGGAAGACCCCGAGAGGCTTGGGGCTTCACCCTGGAATGATGGGCCCCTGGCCTGAAGCCCACAGGTAGGTACTAGGAGACATTGGTTCCTGCAAGAGCCCAGGTGTGACTGAGCACTGTGAGGGGCCCTGTGGGAGAGGACGTTATCTGGAGATGAGGAGCAAGACTGGGAGGCTGACGATGTGGTCAGAACTGCTGTCTGCTGTGAGCTACAGAGAGCATGGCAGTGAGAGCAGACTGTGGGCCAGCCTCAGGGAAGGAAGCTGGGGGCAGGGCCAAGGACTTGGGCATCAGTAAATCCCGCTGGTACCCCAAGCAATGGGCAGATGAGGCTCCTGGGGAAGAGCGGGAGTGTGGACTGTGCCTCTCTGATGAGGGGCAGATTTGGAATGCAGGAAAGTGGGGCCTTGGGCCAAGGCTGCTGCAGAAGTGGGAGGGACAGCTGGCCCCCTTGAGAAGTCTGGACAGCTGCTCTGTCTCTAAGATGAGCACTCTGAGCTCATGTCCGGCCTCACTCATACTGAGCCTCACTGACCAGGCTCATATCGCTGGTGCTACTCACTGTGAGGACCCAGATATGACAGGGAAAGCCTGAGGGCTTGCTGGTCTCCTTGGAGAGTTGGGGGCAGGGGGAGTTCCACAGCTCAGAATGGGGGACCCCACAGATGGTGGAGAGATGCCCATAGCCTCCCAGGGAGGAGTGAGGGGTCCCCAGAGCACTTGGGATGAGGCTCATCATCCTAATTCTGCAAGTGAGACCCTGGCTGGCACACTTGGCATCCGGTCCCCAGGCCCACAGACCCCAGGGCTCCACATTTCACAGGGCGGGTGGCCAAGTCACAGATCATGAAAAGCCTTAGACTCTGGGGCAGTGGGCTCTTGGGGCCCCACCAGGAGCAAAATGTGGGGCCCTGGCCCCAGGCCTGCCCACTGAGCGTGGCCTGTCAGGGAGAGGCAGTACCATGGTCTGACAGCAGAAAGCAAAGAGCCAGGCTGTCCTGGGATCCAGGCTCTGTTCTGCACTTAATACATGTGTGCCCACTTAACCTCTCTAAGGCTGTGGCGGGGGCGGTGGGGGAGGGGTTCACCTCTGACATGTGGCTCCACCTCAGGATGGCTGTATTAACCTTCATTCATCAGGCACAGTTTCTGGCAATTAGAAGGTGTTCCACAATTGGTAGTGTTTGCATATTATAATTTTCTGACAGACAAGCCTGGACAGTGCTTCCACCTTGCTTCAGCCTCAGGTTTGTATTCTCTGGAAACACGATAAAAATGACCATCAAGTCCTGCTTTACGGAGTTCCAGGATGAAAAGAAATGAGGGGTCTTCCCTGGCTTGCACGCTTAGCTCTGGAAGGGAGAGGGCGCCCCCTGCAGGTGAAATGGGGAGTGTGCCGCAGACTCTGAAGGCTGTTTGAGGATGTGGAAGTACTGTCTCCTTATCAGTTGAGTGACCTTGGCAAATCGTCTAAGGGCTTTGAGCCTAGGTGTTTACATCCGGTATAATGGACTAAATAAGTCCTTATATCATAGGCTGTTCTGCAGACTAAAAGAGAGAATGCATTTAAGGCACTTAGCATGGCGCCTGGCCTACGAAATCACTCACTGCATGAAAGCTATTTAATATTAAGACAAATTCTATTTGTAGAGCTGTTAAATGGAGAGAATGCAGGGGAAGGTATTTTATAAAGTCTGCAACACATTAGTTATTAACATTGTTTCATCCGGGCTATCTGTTTGAGGGCATACATCTGCATATTTACAAGATGATAAATAAGTATTTGCCTGGCATGTTTACAGAAATGTGTGCTGCTAAGTCTGGTAAGTCACTTCAGTCGTGTCCAACTCTGTGTGACCCCATAGACCTCAGCCCACGAGGCTCCCCCATCCCTGGGATTCTCCAGGCAAGAACACTGGAGTGGGTTGCCGTTTCCTTCTCCAATGCAGAAAAGTGAAAAGTGAGAGTGAAGTCACTCAGTCCTGTCCGACTCTTAGCGACCCCATGGACTGCAGACCACCAGGCTCCTCCGTCCATGGGATTTCCCAGGCAAATGTGTAGATATGTGAATTTTTGTGTGTGCATATGAGTATCTATTGACCTAATAGGTACCCCCTCCTCTCCCTGATTTTTTAAAGGGTGCTAGACCAGAATACCTTTAATTATGTGCCTTCCAGGTTTTCTGGCGGAGAAGGCAATGGCACCCCACTCCAGTACTCTTGCCTGGAAAATCCCATGGGCGGAGGAGCCTGGTAGGCTACACTCCATGGGGTCGAGAAGAGTCAGATGGGACTGAGCGACTTCACTTTCACTTTTCACTTTCATTCATTGGAGAAGAAAATGGCAACCCACTCCAGTGTTCTTGTCTGGAGAATCCCAGGGACGAGGGAGCCTGGTGGGCTGGGGTCACACAGAGTTGGACACAACTGAAGCGACTTAGCAGCAGCAGCAGGTTTTCTGGAACCCTTGCTTGAGTTTTTTATTTGCTTCCTAAAACCATATCCGTTCTCCAAGATGACTGATTTGCTGTGACAAGAAGCTGCTGCTGCTAAGTCACTTCAGTCGTGTCCAATTCTGTGTGACCCCATGGACGGCAGCCCACCAGGCTCCCCCGTCCCTGGGATTCTCCAGGCAAGAACACTGGAGTGGGTCGCCATTTCCTTCTCCAATGCATGAAAGTGAAAAGTGAAAGTGAAGTCACTCAGTCATGTCTGACTCTTAGCGACCCCATGGACTGCAGCCTACCAGGCCCCTCCGTCCATGGGATTTTCCAGGCAAGAGTACTGGAGCGGGGTGCCATTGCCTTCTCTGGTGAAAAGAAGCTACATCCCTTATTATTAAAGACATGGAAGTTATCAACCAAGACCACATAGGTTTATCCAAATGTAATGGAAAATAGTACAAGGATAGGTATTAAATGAATATAAAAAGGAAAGTTCTGGAAAGAGAAGACACCCATAGAAGACAGAGCTGTAAAAATCATGGCCAAAAGATAAGAATGACTGCTATACCTAAAGACAGAAATTATGTATCTATAAGGTTAATCCCAACAGATTACTCGAGTAGTGTTCAAAGGAGAGAAAGGGTTCACTTCAAAAGGGCAGAGAATAATAACAATTATAGGACTTTTGCATCATGAATGAGACATGCCAGCAAAAGTAAATAACAATCGTAAGACCCAAATGTTGTCAGAGATGTGGAGAAAGGGGCACATTTACAGAGGCACCCCACTTCAGTACTCTTGCCTGGAAAATCCCATGGACGGAGGAGCCTGGTAGGCTGCAGTCCATGGGGTCGCTAAGAGTTGGGCACGACTTCACTTTCACTTTTCACTTTCATGCATTGGAGAAGGAAATGGCAACCCACTCCAGTGTTCTTGCCTGGAGAATCCCAGGGACAGAGGAGCCTAGTGGGCTGCCATCTATGGGGTCACACGGAGTCAGACACGACTGAAGCGACTTAGCAGCAGCAGCAGCAGTTGTGTATCTGTTCCTTTTTTTTGGTAGAGAACAATTTGGCAAAATCACAATAAAAATACCCCAAGGAAGTAATTCAAAAGGAAAAAAACATTTTTTTTTAAAAGGAGGTCCCAGTGGCACTGTATCTAACAGTGAAAGGCTTGAAACAACACAGATACTTAACCAGAGAGGCTTGGGCAAAGCAAACTCAGGTATTTGCAACAGGATGCCAACAATGATGAGTAGGGAAAGCAGATCAAACTGGTCTGTGCCTGCTGCTTATAAGTGTGGACCAACAGGTGGGCGCAGGAACCTACCTGGAGAGAATTTCGGGGATGTAAACAGGGTTAATATCCATTCGGCTCTTGATAATTGTCTTTAAAAGTGAAAGTTTTGTTTGCTTAGGGCACGTTCTAAAGAGGAGTGGGGAAATGTTTTGAGCATAGACAGCAAGGATTCCTTTGGAGGGACTCTGGGTGGCACAGTGGTAAAGAACCCGCCTGCCAATGCAGGAGGCATAAGAGACTCGGTTTCGATCCTTGGGTCAGGAAGATCTCCTGGAGGAGGCCATGGCAACCACTCCAGTATTCTTGCCTGGAAAATCCCATGGACAGAGGAGCCTGGTGGGCTACAGTCCCTGCCATAGGGTCGCAAAGAGTCGGACACAACTGAAGCAACTTAGCACACACATACCTCACTGGATGTGAAACTGGACATCAGGTTTTGCTCACATTTTGCACTCGTGTGTATGTGTGTGTAGACACCAGAAGACTGCCTGAAGCAGGGGAGCTGGGCCCAGGCAGACCTCAGTGAAAAGTGGAATTTGCTTAATTACGCCTACCCTGTCAGCCCCATAGGGTTTCCAGATACCCAGTGCAATACTGAGGATGAAAAGGCTTGTGGTCACAGTTACAGGGTTTTTCTTTCTTTCTTTTTTTTTTTTTAACCTCTTCTTGCATTAGGCTCAAACTGACCTAACCTTCTGAGGTTTGTGTCTCTGCCCACTCCAGGCCCACTTTCCATACCATTGTTTCCACCTCGGAATTCTTCAAAGCCCAGGATGCACTCAGGTTGAGGCAGGTAGAGGTGGGTTTAGCAGCTGTGTGGACACCCTCGGCACTTGATTGGTGCCTTTATCTTCCTCTGGTTCCTCCAGTCAGCTGTCACTGTGAGCCAAGCGCATGAAGAGGGAGCTGGGGGCACACCTGCCCGCTCCCCAAGCCTCACAGACCGTCGGGGAGGGGGCACAGAGAAGGGAATGACTTTCTTGTTACCTGCAAACATACTAGGGAGCAGGGAGGTCACCCCACAGCAGAACAGAAAGGCCGATACCACCTGTGTAGCTACAGGGGCTTATAGCGCAGACCCCCACCTGGGGCCCACAGGCGTGAGTGAAGGCAGAGTCGGAGGGGGAGCTCAGCGCCTTCCCTTCTAAAGGCTGCTGTGGGCTTAGCTTCTGGCTGCTCTGCAGAAAGTGGGCCCAGGCTTCCCAGATCTTCACGTTGAAAGTCTGGAATCTCCGTTTTTATGTGAAGTGGATTTTTTTTTTTAAAAAACACGTTGCGCACCAAACCCACTTTGCCCAATGAACCTGGCCCATGGGCTTCCAATGAAGACTTCAGTTGAGGGTGGGGGTGGAGGGGAGATCGCACCTGCAGGTGGGTTCAGGACCAGGCTGCAGCCGGAGCAGCTGGCTGCGTTGGGCTCACCAGTCCCGGAGCCCAAACCAGGAGCTCCTTGTCCTCGCCTCTCCCCCTCCTCCCTAGTCCCCACGCTCCTCTCTGGTCCTTCCCCTCATCACCACCAGACCACTAGATGGCGCCACAAGCCCAGCATCTCACAGTGCAGCGCAAAGCCGGCTCCCTAGTCCGGGAACCCCAGTTTGCCTGATAATCTTGCTACCATGGGTCACCCTGGGGACTTCCTGGCTCTTTCTTGTTTCTTCCAGTTTTTATTAAGTAAAAAAAAAAAAGCTTCTTTATGTCAGGTTTCCTCCATCCTTCAGGCCAGTGCTGCCGGATAGAAATGCAATGCAAGCCATGTTTTAAATTTTCTGGTAGGCATATTAAAAGGAGAAAAGGGACACAGGTGACATTAATTTTTTAAATGTTTATGTAACTCAATATAGCCAAAACATTATCATTTCAATGTGTAATCTACATACACTGTGTTAATGAGATATTTTAAAATTTTTGGTACTGTTGGAAATCCAGTGTGTTTTATATGTATGGCATGTCTCAGTGTGGATGAGCCACATTTCAGGGGCTCTATAGCCAGATTTGGCTGCTGGCTATGGAACTGGCCTGGCTGGGCTGGTTAGTGGTAGGTCCATAGGGCCTGAGCCGTCCCCACCAAGAGTGAGCTCCTAGATTGTAACTTGGAATTCTGGCCAAGCTGGACACTGACTTAGAGTCTAGGACTCTCGGGCATCCAAACAGCCACCATCTGCAGAAGGTCTCTTATTTTTAAAATTGTTTTAGTCTTTTTATTTTTGGCCCTGCCTCAAAGCTTGTGGGATCTTAGTTCCCCTACCAGGGATTGAACCCAGGCCCTCTGCAGTGAGAGCTTGGAGTCCTAACCACTGGACTGCCAGGGAATTCCCGAAGGTATCTTATTTTAAAAGCATGTTTCTAGAAGTTCCTGGGCAGAAGGGCCCAGTTCACTCCCCTTGCCCCTTCCCTTCTTCCCCTTTGTGGCCAGCTCACCACTCTCTGCCCGTCACACCCTCTTCCACCTTGTCTTGGCTCTTGCTGGAAGCAGCATTTCTGAAGCCAGTGTGATACACAATTCAAAGCTACTTCTTTCTGCTAAAATGGCTCGTCTTGCTCCAAACCAGCTTCTGGATGTGATGGATTGATGCCTAATTGGGATACAGTTTGAAATGAGCCTGGGTTTCGGTTTCCTAACCTCTGATCTCAAATGAACTCCACAACCTCTGAGACCTCTTCTCACCTCTAATTTCTCACCCCAATCCCACATGATCTACGCCCTCCTCCAAACCACAGACAAGCATCCAGATTCACACACAAACCCTGGTGGTTCTGGGCCACCTTATAAGACCACGTAAGCCGGGAGATTGGGGATGTAGAAGGAGATGCAGAGAATAGAGAAGGTGGCAGAAACAGAGGGAGGAGACGTGAGAGAACTAAGAAGGATGGGACAAGCAGCCGAGACCGTGGCCCTTCAAGCTGGCACCTGCCCTAAGGAGCTCCTGAAACAGAAAGATCTTTGCTGGCTCTTTAAAAGCGCCTCACAAAAGCCCTAACGGCCATGAGACAGGGCCAGCGCTCCTCCCTAACAGCCCCTCTACCACCCCTCGGGAGCTGCTCAGACACCCATTCAGAGGGTGCAGACACAATCCTCCTCCAGGGGCCCCACGAGTACTCACTCTACCCCTCCCTCCAGAGCTCAGAGCCCCGCTCTGGTCTGGACATCTCTGGGGCTTGGCGCTGGGGGAGGTCAGGTTCAAGGTGGGATGCAGTAGGTCCGGAGTTCAGTGTTTCACAACAGATAGAAGCGGGAGCCTGTTCCAGGAGAAGAGGAGCCGAGGGCTCAGTCTCCCGAGACAGGTGAAGGCACACCCGTTTGGACCCACTTTGCCTTTCTCCCCCATCCAGAGCCCCCAGTGCAGAGGAGGGGGTTCTGTGTCCGCAGCAGGAGCCAGAGGCTAGTCCAAGCCACCCTGGGCAGGGCTGGGCTGGGGCAGAGGCAGAATGCTGCCAGGCGGTTCTCTGGGGAGAAGTGAATTGAAAAGCATCTCCGAGGAGGGCAGGGAGGGAGGGAGGCTGGGTGTTGTGTACACACACACACACACACACACACACAGCCTCCCTGACTTAGCCCAAGCCTCACTCAGGAGAGGAGCAGTCTCCTCTCCGCTCCTAAAGCTGCTTTTCTGCTCCTTCCCCGCCCATCTGAGCTGTCAGCAGCACCAGCGAAGTTGGCCTCAAACTTGAATGGGGCTGAAGGCTCCAGCTTCCTGGAGCTCCACGGGGCGGCAGGCTGGCCGCTGCCTCTGAGTTCAGCTGGCCCGGAGAAGCCAACCTTTCCAGCCCCCTGGCTGGCCCTGGCTCTCCGGGGTGACAAGTCTGCCCCTGATCTGTAGGCCTCCAGTCCGGGCCAAGGAATGGTGCGCTGAGGTCCCTCGGAAGCCCCTCATCCCATCCTGGAGCTGGAGCAGCCCAAAGCCCAGGCCAGCATGGCCAACCCCGGACAGCCTCAGTTTTCCGCGGCGCGGGAGCCAGGCACTGCCTCACCCCTGAACCTGCCAGAGATGGAGAAGCTCCTTGTGCAGGTCGGGGGCCAGGATGACAAGTCCCTGAAGCCGTCCAAGTCCCTCTCGGGGCCTCTGGACCTGGAGCAGAATGGCCACAGCCTGCCCTTCAAGGTGATATCCGAGGAGCACCGGGAAGCCTTGCACCCCCTCTCATCCTCCCGGGCCAGCTCCAGGCGGGCGTCCTCCACGGCCACCACCTCCTATGCCCAGGACGGAGAAGTTCCCAAAGATTATCTCATCCTTGCCATCGCCTCCTGCTTCTGCCCCGTCTGGCCCCTCAACCTCATGCCCCTCATCTTTTCCATCATGGTAAGTGCTGCTCTTCATCGCAGGGTGGGGGCTGGTTTTGGTCAGCAGCCATGCTTCCCTGGCAGGCACCAGTCATCCTACCTAGGGTGTTGAGAGAAGAGCTGGGGTGCCAGGGGCAAGGGAGGGGAAAGTCCCCATCTTAGCCAGCCTATTACTCCCCCTTGGAGAGGGGTCCAGGGCCCCCAGAGCTTCAGTTTCCTGTCCTCCTTCATCTCCGCTCCTGGACATCACAGCTTGACTTTGCACACATCCCTGCTGGGAAGGGGATCCCAGAGAGATGCCCGGAGCCAAATTCTGCCCAGAAAGGACAGCCAACTTGGGGGTCTGGCCTTTGCAGGAGTCGGGGACTTTGTCGCAAGGAGTCATTCCTGAGTGGGGCTGTGAATCAGCAGAGATTGCAGCCAATATGGGGTCTCAGGGCCCCGTGTTCTCAGGAGGGGAGCCAGGCATCACCTCCCCACCCCACCCCACCCCCAGGGCCTCCTGGGTGTTCTAACAGCTTCTGGCAACTCTTGTTTCCAGGAGCGAGCAGTAGCTTCCCTGCCATGGACTGCGGGCCCCGGGGCCCAGCTCCCCCAGGGCTGCTCCTCTGGGGGGAACTTCTTGCTGGGGCCCTCTGGGCTTCGCCTTTGTACTGATTTCAATATCTGTGTTCCCACAGGGGTGGGAGGGGGTGGTCTGGGCCACAGATGGGAACGCATGTGTATCAGAGGGCATGGCTGGCCTGGCCAGGGAGGGGCATGGGGGCTCGTCTTCGTGTCTCCCACGCTTGTGTTGTAGGGTTTTGAGTACATAACCTTCGATCGTCTCCAATCCAAGCTGTTGGGATCGGGCTACTGGCAGAGGAGCCCCAGGAAATATTGGTAGCTGTTGGCAAGTGAATTTCATGGTTCAGGAAGTTGAGAGAGACAGAGAGAGAGAGAGGCTGGCAGGGAATGACTTTCAGAATGAGGTTAGAAGCAGGGGATGGTACACTGAGAGGGGAGACACTGTCTGCTTGCCCCTGGAGGGACTCCACTGTTGAGTCATCCGTCATCCAGTCCCCAGGAGCTGTGGTCTTTCCTGCTGCCGCGCTGTCCACTGAGAAAACCCTTATTTCCTTATACATCTTTCTCCACTTCACAGAGGCCCAGTTTCCAGCCAAGGGCACCTTCCCCAATCCCCAGCACCACCTGCCAGGGCTTTAGGGGGAAACTGACAACATTCTCAGGTCCCAGCGATTGGTGAATTGGTGTGGGAAGAAGAGCCAGGGCTGGGCAGGGCCTTTGAGGAAATTCCTGTGCTGCCTGTGGCTCTTGGGGGCAGCTGGAGGCGGAGCCGGGCCGCAGGGATTGCCGCCAGTGGCTCTGGGTAGGGACAAGCTCTTGGTTACAGGGAGAAGCCCCGTGGGGGAGACTGGCTTTGGGGAGGGAAAGCAGACAAGGGTCCAGGAGAAAACAGTGGCTAAAATCCATCTTCTGGTGGGGGTGGCAGAGTGTGAGCTGGGTAAAACCTGCCGTTGTCAAAGGAAACCTGGGCCCATAGCTGTGGGACCACTGAATCCACCCCTGGTGCATTTCTACATCCATCTTGGGTTCTTGAATCAGGTCTGATGGTTGCCAGGCCTGGGGCAGGGAATATAGTGCTAAACCAGACACCATCACCAATTCCCACAAGCTTGCTGTCCAGTGGGGAGAAATTTGTAAACAGATCCTTACCACACATTGCAAGAAGTGCCCACGCTAGACAAAACCACCAGGTATTGTGCGACCTCAGGCAAGTCACTCAAACCACTATTCTCCTCAGTATTCCCATCTGCAAAATGGGTGTCAACATAATACCTAAATTATAGAGTTGTATGAGCCACACAAGGGGCTTTCCCAATGGCGCAGTGATAAAGAATCGGCCTCCAATGCAGGAGACACGGATGATGCAGGTTTGATCCCTGAGTCGGGAAGATCCCCTGGAGAAGGAAATGGCAACCCACTCCAGTATTCTTGCCTGAAAAATCCCATGGACAGAGGAGCCTGGGGGGCTACAGCCCAAAGGGTCACAAAGAGTCGGACATGACTGAGCGCCTAAAGCACACGGCTATGAGCCATGCAAAGTGCTAAAGCACCCAGCACATAGTAAGCCCTAGGATGTGGAGGCAGAAAATTAGACAAGTGTCTCCCTGGTGGAGGATGGGAAGCCATCACACATTTGTTGGGTTTTTTCTTTTAGAGCTTTGAAATAAAATTCACATATCATACCATTCGGGGCTTCCCAGGCGGTGCTAGTGGTAAAGAATCTGCCTGCAGATACAGGAGATGCAGGTTCCGTCCCTGGGCTGGGAAGATCTCCTGGAGTAGGAAATGGCAACCCGCTCCAGTATTCTTTCCTGGAAAACTCCATGGACAGAGGAACCTGGTGGGCGACAGTGCATGGGGTCGCAAAGAGTCAGACACAACTGAGCGACTATCATACCATTCACTCATCTGAAGTGTACGATTCCGCAGTTTTTAGTATATTCAGATAAGTGCAACCATAACCACAATCAATTTTAAAATATTTTCCTCACCTCTGAAAGAAACCCAGCAACGTTTTTCTATCACTCCTAATACCTGCCTGTCTGACCTGAGTAAATTACTCATCTTCCTTCTGTCTCCATGGATTTGTCTCTTCTGGGCATTTCACGAGCAGATACACTTTGTTCTCTTGAGCTTTATTGTTCTTCACTGATGTTGCATTCTTTTACAAATTGAAAGTTGGTGGCAACCCTGCCTCAAGCAAGTCTATCAGTGCTCTTTTTTCCAACAGCATTTGCTTACTTTGTGTCTTGGGGTCATATTTTGTTAATTCTCAAAATATTTCAAACTTTTCATTATTATTATATTTGTCATGGTGATCTGTCGTCAGTGGTCTTTAGTGTTACTGTTGCAAAAAGATCACAACTCACTGAGCAATAATGATTAGCACTTTTTTTTTTAAGATTTTTTTTTTTCATGTGGACCATTTTAAAAGTCTGGGCTTCCCTGGTGGTGCTAGTGGTAAAGAATCTGCCTGCCAATGCAGGAGACTCAAGAGACGTGGGTTCAATCCCTGAGTCAGGAAGATCCCCTGGAGGAGGGCATGGCAACCCACTCCAGTATTCTTGCCTGAAGAATCCCCATGGACAGAGGAGCCTGGCGGGCTGCGGTCTATAGGGTCCCAAGAGTTGGACAAGACTGAAGCGACTTAGCATGCACGTGTTTTTAAAGTATGTACTCAATCTGTTACAACATTGCTTCTGTTTTTATGTTTTGGTTGTTTGGCCTCCAGTCATGTAGGATTTTAGTTCACCGACCAGGGATTGAACAGGAACCCCCCGGGCAATGGAAGGCAAAGTTTTAACCAGCAGATTCCCAGGGAAGTCCCAAGGGTTAGCATTTTTAAGCAAGATTTTAAAATGAAGGTCGATACATTGTTTTTTTTTTACACATAATGTTATTGCACACTTCATAGACTACAGTAAGGTATAAACGTAACTTTTATATACACTGAGAAACCAAAACATTTGTGTGAGTCACTTTGTTATGATATTCACTTTTCTAGTTCATAGGACACTCCCACGCCCCAGGGAGGGCGGGGATCAGTTATTTATTTAGAGTTGAAACATACGGTCCCACTCAGATAGCAGCAGGGGTGAAGGAGAGCCAGAAAGTGTGGAAAGAGAGTTAAGTCTCTATGCTGATGTCTCCAGGTCTGGCAATAGACTTCAAAGCTCCTCATTTGATGTCTCCCCGCTGGTTACCAAGTGAAAGATCAAGCCCTTGACCCCAGGGAGGAAGGAGACCTGCAGCCCTGACACCCTCGTTAGAGCTCACTGTCCGCAGAGCATGTTGTAATATGAGGCTGGCAGAGTCTGGTTAATCATTCCCATTTAACAGATGAGGCAACTGAGGCATGCAGAGCCGTGCCTTGCCTTTGTTCACACAGCTGGTAAGAGGCACATCAGCTGGCTCCTGAATCCAGTGTTCTCTTCACCTGCCCCACCCTGCACCTACCTCTGCGACAAGGATGGCATGTCCCTCCCAGGGAAGCCAAATGTTTTGGGCATTTGTGCAGGGAGGGAATAATTCTATTCCCTTCTCTCTTTTTCTCCCCTGCCTCCCAGTGGCCTCCTCCCTGTCATTCACTCCATCCGTGGAAGACTAATGGACCACCAAACATTCTTCCCATTGTGGCTTTGACAGGGGCCAGCTGGGACCAGGGCTGGGACGAGGGGCTCTGTCTCAGGAGCTGTGATCACAGGTGTCCAGACCTGGCCCTGCTCAGCCCCACAACCTCCCGTAAGCCTCCTGGGATAGTCAGGGCAAGGCTGGCTTCATCCATTTTACTTCCGGGTCAAGCTGAGAAATAACCATGCTTCCTGATCCAGCAAGGACTCCTGTCAATGAGAGATGCTGGACCCCAAGCAGTGAGCCTTCAGTTGCTGACCAAGCAAGCATCAGATACACTTGGGTGTGTATCACATCTCTGTCCCTTTTGAGGCACATGACCATATCCAAACCACTCAGCTTCCTTCCTTAGCTCCAGTTTCCTCATCCATAAAATATGTGTAATAACACCATCTACCTCCTAGGGCTGTTGGGAGAATTAAATGAACTAATGAGTGTGCCAGAGCCTGGCACATAGTAAATGCTTAATAAATGGAAGTGGTTGCTGTTATTATTAATACTGAATGAAACTGCAATGTCAGAGCAAAGAGCAAACCCCCAGTGCTGTGGTCCCCAACCTTTTTGGCACCAGGGACTGGTTTCATGGAAGACAATTTTTCCATGGACCAGGGGATGGGGGATGGTTTCAGGATGATTCAAGTGCATTCTGTTATTATTATTGTGTATATTTCTATTATTATTATCTCTATTATTATTACATCAGCTCTACCTCAGATCATCAGGCATTAGATCCCAGAGACTGGAGCCCTGCCCCAATCTGGCTTTCAGGCAAACGCAGCTTTTAGCAATTTGGATATAATGGAGTCTCACCCCTCATTACATCCCCAGAGGAGGTGGGCAGCCCTGTGTGTGGTTTTGGTGGCAGCCTCTCTGTAAGTTGTTCCCACAGCATGAGGGAGTGATGAGTGGCTTCAACGCTTCCTTACTTAGGCATTTTTGACGAGTTAATTATTTAACTGATGTGTTGCAGACTCATTTTCATTCATTTATGATTTATCCCTTTCCTCAATGAGAGTGCTACGCCCTGACCAGGGCTGATAGTCAGCTGGCATGCAGGCATATAGCTTAAGATATTAACAGACTTCTGAAACCATTGGTACACTGCTGCTGTCTCAAGCCCCTAAATCTCCCCAGCTGCTCCCATCCACCACAGCAGCCACCCTGACTCCTCCCCTAGGGCCCCCACCCTTCCAGTCCATCCCTTCTCTCAAGCAATAGAGGAGTTAACCTGTAGTCAGGGCATTTCAGGGTTTCTCTGGTGGTTCAGACAGTAAAGAATCCGCCTGCAATGCGGGAGACCTGGGTTCAATCCCTGGGTTGGGAAGATCCCCTGGAGAAGGGAAAGGCTACCCACTCCAGTATTCTGGCCTGGAGAATTCCTTGGACTGTGTAGTCCGTGGGGTTGCAAAGAGTCGGACACGGCTAAGCACAGTACAGCACAGCAGGGGTCTTTCAGGATGAATTGCACGTTTGCAGAGAGAATGATGTAGAGAAGGCACGGAGAAGCACACCTTTTGGGTTTCAGAAGCTGGGAGATGGAGAAGGAAATGGCAACCCACTCCAGGGTTCTTGCCTGGAGAATCCCAGGGACAGGGGAGCCTGGTGGGCTACTGTCTATGGGGTTGCACAGAGTCGAACACGACCGAAGCGACTTAGCAGCAGCAGCAGAAGCAACCAAGATGTCTCTCAGTAGGTGAATAAACTGTGATACACTTTTCAGAGCTAAAAAGAAATGAGTTATCAGTCGTGAAAAGACACTGAGGACCCCTAAATGCTTATCACTATGGGAAACAAGTCAATATAAAAAGATTACAGGTCTGTGATCCCAACTACATGATATTCTGGAAAAGACGAAACTACAGAGACAGAATAGTGGCTGCCAGGGGTGATGCATGGTTAGGAGAGACACAAAGACAAAACATAGAAGATTTTGAGAACAGTGAAAATATTATGTATGATACTGTAATGACAGATATACATTATTACACATTTGTCTAGACCTATAAAATGTTTAGTACCAAGAGTGAACCCTAAGGCTCACTATGAACTTTGAGTGACCATGATATGCCAATGCAGCTTCATCATTTGTTTAAAAAAAGGTACCATCTGTTGAGCTAAGATGATACAGTTCAGTGGTAAACATACTTGAATGAAGCCCAGCTATCAGAGGTCAAGTTACAGATTGCCTCTTTAGCTTGTTTCCTTCATCTGTAAAATGAATTATTCTAGGGGAACTTGAAAATCTCTTTCAGCTCTAAAAGTTTATGAATCATCTTAACACAAACCAGAAAGCTTGGAATAAAACAATATGCTTGAATAACATCAAAAAAAAAAAAAAAAGAAGAAGAAGAAGCTGGGAGATGCTTGATCTCTGTGGAAGGGCTGGTAGCTGATCAATCCTGGCACATCCTTTCTGTTTGTTTTTGACCGCGCCGTGCAGCTTGTGGGATCTTAGTTCCGCAAGTGGGGACTGAACCCATGCCCCCTGCAGTTGAAGCACAGAGTCTTAACCACGGGCCCTGGACCCTGGCACATCTTGTCTCTTCTCCTGAGGTCTGCTGGGCCTTGGCCTGAGCCTCATGGGTGGAGGAAGCTCTTTCCTGAGCTCTGTAGCCTCCGTCCTCAGCATCCTCTTCACCCCATCCTCCCGGCCCCCACCATCCTTTCCCCACACTCACACTTGTTTTCAGCGTCTTTCCTCACTGATATATTGACCTGAGTTCATAAATTGTTTTCTCACTCACCATTCCCACAACCCCTGCGATCACAAACGATCTATTAATTCAGTCATTACAACCGTTACTGCAATTATTATTATTGTGCCTTCAACTTGAGCTGTTTTGTATAAGAGGAAGATGATGCAACTGACAGGGATGGAGAGCAGCTGGAAATTTACTAAAAAAAAAAAAATGAGGGTTTTCTTATGGATCCTTCATTTGGTAACTCATAGGGGTGGGGAGGAACTTCAGAAATGAGGGCCAGCTAGCAGTGGAGAACTTCTCATGTAGAAGCAGGGCTCCAGACTTCCCTGGCGGTCCAGTGGTTAGGACTCTGTGCTTCCACTGCAAGGGGCACACATTCGATCCCTGGTGGGAGCACTAAGATTTGCATGCCATGTGGTATGGCCAAAAAAAAAAAAGGAAGGGCTGCATGCTGCTGCTGCTGCTGCTAAGTCGCTTCAGTCGTGTCCGACACTGTGCGACCCCATAGACGGCAGCCCACCAGGCTCCTCCATCCCTGGGATTCTCCAGGCAAGAACACTGGAGTGGGTTGCCATTTCCTTCTCCAATGCATGAAAGTGAAACATACTTAGAGGCAATTACTTTCCCTTCATTTTACAGATCTGGAAACCAAGATTAACAGAATATTTGTGATATTTACATTGGATAGAATGTATAAAGTGCCTTACACCACAAAGCAGCCACAACTAGGTCTGCTCTGATCTGTCTGGCCATTTCCAGGGTGTCTCCTTAATGGCACCCCTCATGCTTGAAGGCATGTATGACTGATCACTCTGTGGATAAAGAAGTGCGATTGGGTTCAGTGTAACTGAAAAAACATCTTTCACCTTTCCTCCTCACCTCTCATATCCAAGAAGCTACATGTGTGCCTCTCTCCATGGTCCTGAATCATTGCTGCACAGACAACTGTTTTTTTGAAAAATGGGGGTGTCAGGGGCAGGACACATCTCAAAGCCTCTGCCCTTCCCCCCAACCAAGGCCATACTTACAGCCGACAATGAGTCCCTTGATTATGATTCAAGGTAGCTCCTGGGTTTCAGAACTTGAACTTCCTAGAAATCCCAGAAGTCTTTCTGTATGTTGCTCCCTTTCCCTCCCATTGTTGCCTTGGTGTTGATGTCCTGAGTTCGGTGACCTGAGCTGCCAGCTGTTAAAGCATTTTATCCTCTACCACTCCTATGAGGCAGGGATTGTCATTAGGACGTTGTACAGATGAGGATCTGGAGCACAGACCACCATGCAGGTGTGGTGTGAGAAGCGGCTGCAGACGTGGAGAAAGGCCAGATCAGGAGGGTGCCACCTGTCACAAAATGGAATCTGGATTTGGTCCTGTGGGCAGTGGGGAGCTTACAACTGGGTGAGATATAGAGGATTTCTTCAAGACAGGAGAGAAAAAGATACAGTCAAGAAGGAGAGGGTGGGAAGACCAAGGAGAGCTGGTGCCCTAATGTCCCTGGGGAGCAGAGAGAGACTGAGGTCTGGACTTGAGCTTGCATAGCTCCTGACATGAGGTAAATGTTCAGACGATGCTAGGGATTATGACCATTCCAGTGGGGGAATCTTGGTGGGCTTCACAGAGGAGGTGGAATTGGAGCCCGCCATTGAAGGATGGAGAGGATTTGGATGTGTGGTGTTACTGGGGAGCGGGAATGCAGGCGGAAGAAATAGCATGAGCAAAAGCAAGTCCGTGCTCATACCCTGAGCAGCTCAGGTCCAGAGGTCACGGAAGAGAATAGCAGAGGCTCAAACCAGGAAATGCAAAGCTAACCTGAGTTTGAACTTTGTTCAGCAGACAGTGGGAGGCCACGGGAGATACTGAGCAAGAATGATTGCCTCAACCAGCATCATCTCTCTGAGCTTTTATATCAGCTCTTAACTCTCTTCGGATCCCCCGTGACAGCTGGGCTCTGGCAGGGGTGGAGGGCTTTTGGAAACTTGTATTCAGTCCTACCATCCTCTGCCCCTAGGTTTCCATCCTCACTGGCTCTCATTGTTCTGGGATAAGGACCAACCTCCTTCCTGTGTGGGCAGAGCCCTACCTGGCCTGGCCTTGCCCACCTCTGCAGCCTCCTCTTCCTCACTATCTCCAGCCACACTGGCCTTTGTCTAGTCCCTCCTGCTCCCTTTGGTCAATAACAATTTATGGATCATCTACATATTTGCCGTGTAGGGCCTCCCCCAGGGCCTTCGCACATGCTATTCTCTCTGCCCAGAATACGCTTCTTCCTTTTGAAAAAAATATACTTAATTCTGACTCCTCTCTCGTCTTATTGTTCAGTTGCTCAGTCGTGTCTTACTCTGTGACCCCGTGGACTGCAGCACACCAGGCTTCCCTGTCCTTCACCATCTCCTGGAGTTTGCTCAAACTCACGTCCATTGAGTTGATGATGCCATCCAGCCGTCTCATCCTCTGTCATCCCCTTCTCCTGCCCTCAATCTTTCCCAGCATCAGGGTCTTTTCCAATGAGTCAGCTCTTTGCATCAGGTAGCCAAAGTACTGAAGCTTCAGCTTTAGTATCTTTCCAATCTCATATCTCAATCCAAATATCCTCCCTTTAGGAAGTGTTCACTGACTCTCCCCTTTTACAAACTCTCATAGCACAGGTACCTCTTCTTTGAAACACTATCCACAGTTGCAATTTTACTTTTGTGGGGTCATGATGGTGGCCGCTGCCCCCACCGGGATGCAAGCTCCGTGAGCATAACAGCTGGGGGCTCTCTTGCTCGCTGCTGCATCCCAGGGTCCTAGCACCAGGCCTGGCATGAGTATCTGCAGGATGGACTGGTGGTGGGGGGAGTAGAAAGAAGAGGAAGAGAGCTTGGAGCCAAGGGGGCATCTTCATGAGGCTGTTGCCTTGGCTTGAGTGACAAGTGGCACCTGGAACTGAGGCAGAGGCAGCAAAGCTCCAGAGGACAGTTGCAATGGAATTGACTGCGGGAGGAAATTAATTACTATGTTGGGATGGGAGGGGAGCTATGACTCAGTGGGAGAACTCTAGGCTTAGAGTTATAATATATAATAACTGGGGCTTAAGCAAGAGGAAGGAGGAGCACAAGGCAAGGACCAGATCTGGGAAGCAGGAAGCTGTGGTTTGGGGCAAAGGGAGTGAGGGCATGCTGCAGCGGGCAGGTGGTGCTGGCCTGGAAGGAGCTTGGCGGAGGGAACCAGAGGGTGGGGCTGAGGGGTCAGTTAGAATTCTGAGAGATGAAGGTAGGACCCAGGTGCACCGCTGAAGAGAACACAGATGGGAGGGCTGCTGCTCTGAACTTCAGCTTCAAAAGTGGGCGACACTGCCAACCTCATAGGACAATTCTGAGCCTAAACGAGGTCATTTAGGCACAGTCATTAACAAGCTGCGCGACACAAAACAAGGGCTCAATAAGCCTTCATCATCGTTGTTCACCATCAGTACCTGACGCTTGCATGCTGAACTCAGGAGCTTCCAATATTCAGAATATAAAAAAATAACCAAATAGGGACTTCCCCGCCGGTCCAGTGGCTCAGACTCTGTGCTCCAAAAGCAGGGGGCTTGGGTTGGATTCCTGGTCAGGGAACTAGATCCCACATGCTACAACGAAAAATGATCCTGCATCCCACAATTAAGACTTGGTGCAGCTAAATAAATTAATAATAAAAAAACAAGATGTGAAGGCAGTCACCACGTTTGGCGGACTCCTTCCCGTCTCTGTTCTAGTGGTCCAAGTTCTAAGAGCTGGAGGAATCTAGAGGTCACCAGCCAGCCCTGGGCAGTGGTGAGGGGTCTCCAGGGACAAGCCTGGGACATACCTCCTGCTGAGCCACTCCCAGGCCCCTGGGGATCCCCTCTTCTGTTCATCCCCCTCCTCACACCCACCTGATTTAACCCAACCGAAGAGGGCCAAGAGAAGCTGAGCTGAGGATAATGATAATCAGATATGGTCCCTGTGAAGCCATCCATGGCTCCACCCCATCCCCAGCCTTGCTGGTTCAAACCCAAGACACGTCACCTTTCCAGTGTGATCTGGGAGGTGGGCTTGTGATCCTGGGTGGGACACTGGGGAGGGAGGACCAGCGATTTCTTTCCTTTCATGGGAAGCGGGGCTCACAGAGGAAAGGAGGCAGGTGTGTTGGGCCATAGCAAAAGTCGCAGGGGCTGCCTTAGTGCGGGTACAGAAGTGAGCCTTGGGCAGCGAGGGGTCCAAGGGGGCCTGGCTTATCTTTCCCACCAGCTCAGCATGGCCTGGACATGGTTCACCCTCCCAGGCCCGCAGTCTCTACTGGACCACCCTGCCCATCCCTGTCCTGAGATAACACCCTGGGGACTTCCCTGGCAGTCCAGTGGTTAAGACTCTGTGCTTCCAGTGCAGGGGGTATGGGTTCAATCTCTGGTTGGGGAACTAAGATCCTGAGATAATGCCCAGCATTGCTCGGTTATGTTTCCAGCTGTCCCCGGCTAACAATGGGCAAGCTTGGTTAGGGATCCCCACAAGAGGTCTGGCCACTTGAGTCCAGGCCATTTCTCCTGAAGGAGGCCTCTGCCTCTCCCCTAGGGGAGCTGCTCAAGTGTGGGCTGCAGCAGGGACCGGGGTGTGTTCAGAGGCTCAGGCAAGGTTTCTACCACCCTCTCTCTGCAGTCTCGAAGTAGCGTGCAACAGGGGGACCTGGACGGGGCCCGGAGGCTGGGCCGCCTGGCCGGGACGCTCAGCATCACCTTCATCATCATGGGGATCATCATCATCATCGTGGCTGTGACTGTCAACTTTGCAGGTGAGGCCCAGTGACACCCCAGCTCCCTTGGTGTGAGGACCACAGAAGGATGTGGCCCAGCCCTCTGGGACAGGGGCGGTGGTGGGAAGAAGGGTAAGAGCATGTGGGTGCCACAGCCTTCACCTCGCACCCCAGAAAAGCAATCACTCCAGTCTCCTGCAGGGACCGGCTGAGTGGGACTGGCTTTCTGACTCTCCAGTGGCCGGAGAGTAGATCACCAGGAAAGGTCATGGGAAGAGCACGGGCCCAGGAGGCAGAGGCCACAAGTTCCAGTCTCGGCTCTGATGGTCCTGCACCAGGGTCTGCCTGGTTAAGCCTTGGGGTTTTCATGTTGAAAGTGGGAGGAAGAAACTTCCAGCACAGAGGCTTTTGTGAGCATCACCTGAGATAGTGCAAGTGACTCTGACTTGTAACCCAGGGGCTTGCCACACAGCATCCCTGCTGAGACAGTCAGGTCTTACTGAAGTAAACCATGCTTGTCCTGGAAGTCAGGAAGTGAAACTTTCGGGAACACCCAAAGGTGGTCCAGCCAAGTTATCCAAGCAAGGTGACCAACCTTTTCAAAGGTGCTACTCACAAAGCCCAGCAGCCTTGAGAATTTCTGGGCTCTGTGGATCAGTATTGTCCATTTCCCTCTAATCACACGCTCGTACTGGAAGCCTCCAACCATCTCTGCCCATTTAGTGACCAACCTACGCTTTTCCCCTAAAGACCTTGCCCCACCACCTGTGCTCCATGGACCAGCAGCTTGGCTGCTGATACTGGGAACAGGTTGTAAATATAGAATCTCAGGCCCCACCCAGACTTGCTGAATAAAAATCTGCACTTTAGAAAGATTCCCAACCCCATTATTAAAATTTGGGAGGTACTGGCATAGAATATAGAGTGTTCATCTTGGGGCAGAAATCCTGGCATTTAGCTGCAGGGTCATGGCCTCATACGAGAGGGAAGAGTTCAGGTTTGCAATCAGCTGGCCTGGGTTCAAAAATGCAGGTCCTCTCCTCCACCTGTTTGAGCAGAAGCATATTCCACAAAGTTTGAGAGGCATGCAGGTCCCTGCGAGGCAGGAGCCCACTAGCCCAGGGCATGAGCCTCAGCATCACTTTCCAAGGCCTCAGTCTCTTTGTCTTGCTCTGCTTGAATCTGACCCAGGATTCTTCCCATGTGTGTTAGTGTTAGCTGCTCAATTGTGTCTGACTCTTTGCGGACACATGGATTGTAAGCCCACTGTAGTCCATGGAATTCTCCAGGGAAGAATACTGGAGAGGGTTGCCATTCCCTTCTCCAGGAGATCTTCCAGACCCGGGGATCCAACCTGGGTCTCCTGTATTGGCAGGTGGATTCTTTACCATCTGAGGCACCCGGGAAGCCCATGTTACGTTCCATGGCAAGTAACAACCGCTGAACTCAAGTTTGCAAGGGGACTGTTTAGCTTTCACTAAAATATTCAAGCAGGAATGGGTCTAGCCTCAGGGGTCACCGTGCCCACCTGTGAAACAATCACTGAGACTCCAGTCCTCTCCTTGGCAGGAGTTTAGTTCCACCCGGAACCTCAAACCGAATCACCTCTGTTACCATTTCCCCCTAGGAATCAAAACCCCAAATCCTCCAAAAAGGGACCGGGAGACCCCGTGTTCTGAGCTCCGTCGTGCTATCGCTGTTCTTTTCTTTACAGTTCCGAAGAAATGAAACTAACTAGGGAGCGGTGCTAGCAGAGGCGGCCCCAGCTCGCTGAAGAGCTCCACCCACACGCCTCATGGAGGACAGGACGATCCCCCAGCTCGAAAAGCACAAGCTTGGAGGGAAACCCCCAAGTCACCCCACTGCTAGCCCACATCAAATGGCGGAAAATGAGAGGAAGAAAGGAAATGGACTCTGAAACAGATGAATAATGTGGTCCAGTCTCCTGGGCACATCCCGGTATTTTAACCCCCGGGATTCTGGCTGGTTTCTCATCCCCGTGGTTTCCTGGGATTGGCCAAGCAGGCTTATACTGCCAGAAAGAGAAGAAACCACTCCCGCCAGCGAGACCATGGTGGGGAGAGAGTCCCTGCATGTCTGATGACCAAGAACAAAAACACAGACTTTATCTTTTCTATTTTTCTTGAGGTGGGATGAAAAAAAGACTGTCTGCATGCCTTGTGCCACATGCCTGCAGCGATCCCAGCCGGTGCCCTGAGCTCAGAGGCTGAACTGCTGCTTAGCACCTGCCCTGGAACCCCTCGGACACATGGGGCGTGAAGCTGCCCTGGAAAGAGGCAACAGCCACCCTTAAATCCTTCATCGCAGGATGAGGGCACCAAGAACAGTGTTGGTAGAGACAGAAAGGGGGCCAGCATGACATGGACCTCTTCTCAAACATTTCAGCCTCAGGAGCATCTCGGTTGAGAAGCCCGGTCCCAGAACATCTCCCAGGATGACCCAAGTCTGCCTCTTGTTCCCTACCTGGGCTGTAGTCTGGGGCACCAATCAAGAACTCCCGGGGCCCTGACTCCATCTCCAGGTTGGCTAGTGAAGAGGAACTCAGGCCTGAGCTCACATTCAGGGACCACCTGGTCGGGGCACAAACTCAGCGTTCCATGTGGAGGGGCTCAGGGTCCCTGTGCAAAGGGGCTGAAGGTCCTCATGCAGAGTGGCTCAGGCGGTGCATGGCTCCCAGCTCCCACCCCAACTGCCTCTGATGCTCTATGCCTCACCCTGCACCCCTGACCAGCCACTAACAGCAAAGGCTTTCCCCGGAGCTGGCCCTGGGACCACCCCTGGGGGAAATTCCCATAGGCTCCCAGGCCCTTAGGGATGTCTCTGCCTCCTTTAGGGATGTGGGTCCAAGAGTTTTTATGAAGGTGTGTTGTTTGCTGGGTCTAGAGAATTTCAAGAGAGAGGGAAGAGCCTAGCTGAAGGGTCCTGTCTTCAGGAACCCCGGGCTTGAGAATACACATGCCCAGAATCAGGGGCCTGGACACCATGGCCTGTGTCTCAGGACCTAATGGGACACCAGGAGGGAGTGAAGCAGGGCCCTTCAGACTTCCCCCCTGGTCTTTCCTGCTCCCACTTCCCCAGCTGACTGCAGCCCCCAAGCCCTGGGTAATGTGATGCTCTGAGCTCCCTCCACCCCCACCCCAGGATGCCCTGCCTAGCAGCCAGGGTTCCAGGAGGCTGGGAGGGCAGATTGGCTCCAAGTTGGCTGAGCATGTTTTCTCTGCACCTGATCAGCACCCTCATACCTCCTTTTAGGGCTCCTGCCTGTCTCCCCCACCCTCCTCAGAGGCTCCTGGGGAGGGAGACTGTTAGAGCTCTGTATTCCGGGAGGAGCTCTGGGTCCTGGGTGCAGCTCTGAGCCTTCTAGGAGGGTGTGTGTGATGGAGGGGAATTGAAGGGAGGGTTCAGGGCCCAGGAGTACTGTGTAGATCCCTCTGGGGCTGGTGTTCCTGCGTCAGTGCCCCACCTGGGAATAACCCCAGCCTCTCTCGCCCCTAAAGGGGGGGCCTGCTGGATCTCCTTTGTGGGACCTTTGAAGCCAAAACAAAGATGCCCCTGTTTGTTGGGAAGGAAGGGGATGAGCCCAGAGTCTTTGTGTCACTTTCAAGGTCTGGCCAGGGGAGTCATGTGGTCTGTGAATCCGACATTCACAGGCCCCAGCTCTGGAAGGAGGGGTCATGAGTGAGCGTCTCCTGGTAGGCCGCAAGGGGTCCCCAGCTTCAGCCCCCCAGGGAGACGACAGCAGTGAACCAGACTGTTTAGGCATGGTCTCATGGGCAGAGGCAGGACTGCGGCCTCTGTGTGCTCCGGGACCATCACACACACCCTGTCCCACTGTCCACAGTCACACTCATGAAAGCAGACCCTCACTGCTCCCTGCCACCTACACTGGCTCCTCCTCCAAACCCAGAATAGGAGAGAAAGAGAGAAGCCGCTGCAGACAGCTGCAGGAGCAGACACAGCAGGAGCATCCTTCCATTTGGGCAAGAATGACTCGAGTTTTCTACTCATACCAAGAATGTAGCTCAGAGGCTCCAAGAGGCTGGCCCTTCTGGCAAAGAGGAGCCAAGGATCTGAGGACAGGAAACCCTTCGGAAGTAAGACTGGGAGAGAAGGTCCTCATTGCCCCTCACCCACAGGGCACCTGACACCCCTAAGCCTTGGTAAAGATGAAGGGACAGTCGCCCTGCCATCCCAGCTCCACTGTGGGTCCAGCACTGGCTGCATGAACCCCATGGTCCCCTGGCTTGTGGTGCTGAACCAGCCCCTGCCCAGGCCTCCTAGGGAACAGCAAGCACCACCTCCCACCAGTCCCCACTTACCAGTTCTCATTTGTGTATTTCTCTGCATGGAAAGAAATAAAGCTGACTGCCCATCAAGGACCTGTGTGTTTGTGCTGCTGGGCTCAAGGGGCTCCAAACAAACTGGGGGGCATTGGGGAGCCTGGTAATCCAGGGGCTCTGTTGCCAGCATGAAGCATTCCCTTGGGCAAGCCATTTGCCCTTGCCTAGACTTAGTTCTCCAGTGAGTGCTGGTCTTTCTTTGGTTGTTCCTTCTGAACAAAGACCTCAGGAGTTGAAGAGGAGGTCAGGAGGCTGTGCTGGACATTTTGCAAACCTTGATGAATCCACATGGCCATCTGAGGGAGTCATGAGTGTTATCCTGGGTTTCAAGTTGGTAAACCAAGGCTCAGAGAGGTTCATACACTTGACCTGGGTCACACAGGACTTGGCCATACAGAAGGTAGTGAAGAAATGTTGGTTAACTGTGTCCCTAGGTCTGACCCCAAAGTTGGCTTCTTGCTGCCATCTCTGCTGTCTGGAGAGTAGAGCTCCATGGAAAGGTGAGTTAGTTGTGTGTGTGGTAGAGGGCAGGGTGCACAGGGAGAATCTATTTCCAGGATGACTGCTTGATGGTGGAAGTGGGCAAGGGCTTTAAGAGTGGGGAGCTGGGCGTAGGCAGAGCCACTGGGCTGGGCAGTCAGCAGGAAAGGAAGGAATTGCCACATGACCCCAGTAAGCTGTTTATATTGAGGGCAAGAGGCTGGGGGATGGGGGAGGGAAGGGCATCGCGCTAGGGTGGGGCAGGTAAGCAGAGAGAGCCCCAGGACCCATAGGGCAGCCCAGCAGGGTAGATGAGGCGGTGGGAGTTGGGACCAGCCTGCCTGGGTTCAAATCCTGCCCCTGCGCTTATTAGCTGCGTCTCCTTGGAGAAATTCTTTCCAGCTAGACCAGGGTCCAGGGGAGCGCTTCTCATGTGCTGGGTGCTGGGCTCCATGTTTTGTGCCAATTGTCTCATTTCGTGGGGCTTCCCAGGTGGCTCAGTGGTAATGAATACGCCTGCCAATGCAGGAGATTTGGGTTCGATCCCTGGGTGGGGAAGATCCCCTGGAGGGAGAAATGGCAACCTACTCCAGTATTCTTGCCTGGGAAATCCCATCGACAGAGGAGCCTGGAGGGCTACAATCCATGGGATTGCAAAGAGTCGGACACAACTGAACACACACACACACACACACACACACACACCTCGTTTAATCCTCACATTACCCGCCATGAGGTGTGTCATCCCATTTTCCTAAGAAGAAAATGAAGCTGAGCGAGGCCAAGTGATTTGTCCAAGGTCATAGAGTCAGGAACCCACGAGGCAGGACAGTCATGGAAGCTTTACTGAAGTGAGCTTCCTCTCCCACCTTAGAGAGTCTGCGAGCGGTTCTGAGGGAGGTGGCTATTTCAGCATCCTTTACCTGCACTGCCTGGTATGTGATGGTCACATTTCTCTGCAGCTTTTTGCTTCAGCATTGCATGTGATCTTTTCAAAGGCATTTTGAGCACTACCTGGGGGTTCCAAATTAGGATGAAAAGCCACCAGTGAACTGCTGCCCATTTAATCACATGCAGGTATCCAGATACCTTCTCCATGTGGTGCTGTGTGGCACTTTACTGCCTGGCTTGGTGATCTGAAAGTTTTTATGGCATCAGTTTTTCAGACACTACCCAGCTTTAGAAACTTTAAAATGGATGGGGACATGTGTGTGAGATTCAGCAAGGGGAAAGCTGCAGCTTCTACAATACAGAAGGCCTCAGGTCACAGACGGCTGTGTCCTCTCTGAACCTGGACTCATTGCCTGTGAACAGGCTGGTGCTGTTCTCTGCACACCCACAGGGCTGGTGGAGGTTCAGAGGGGTGTCCTGGTGAACCACAAGGGCTGGACATACCTGGGCAATGCTGCAGCTGGAAGAGCACCTAGAATATAGAAGGGCACCCCAGGCTAGCCTTGGAGACCCTGCTCCCCTCCAGCCCCAGCCTGACCTTCCTCTCACGGACCCACTACCGGAGACCACCCCACCTGCCCAGGAGAGCTCCCTGGCCCAGGCCTTAAACCTTCGCTCCCTGGCCGAGTCGCCTTGGTCAGCCACAGCCTCTCTGGTCCCCAGTCTCCAGGTAACAGGGTGAGCTGAGCAGGTCTATGAGTGAGCTTCTAAAGCCAGACAGTTCACTGGAATCACCCGGGAGCTTGGGTGGCTTATGGTGCCTGGCTTCCATCCTCAGTGAATCAGGTTTAAGTGGTCTGGGGTGTGGCCTGAACTTCAGAGTTGTTAAAGCTTTCCAGGTGACCCCAGTAGTCATTTGAGGTGGGAGCCACGGGGCTCTCGAGCCTCACCACTCAGCATTAATGGGCATCAGCAGGAGTGGTCAGAGATGCAGATGCTGCGGCCACACCCTGACCGGAATCTCTGCCCTTTTACAAGATCCCCAGGGGTTCATGGGTGCTGAACTTGGGGACGCTCAGGGCTAGACGCCTGAAGCCAGGTTAAGTGGGTCAGCTTGGCTGCAGTCTACCCCGTGGCTGTATCTTCTGGTGGGGTGGTCTTTTATATTCCCTCTAAAAATAATAATTGTTTTCCTTCCCTTTGGCTTGTAGGACCTTAGTTCCCTGACCAGGAATTCAACTCAGGCCCTTAGTAGTGAGAACTACAGAGACCTAACCACTAGGCTGCCAGGGAATTTCCATTTTCATTCCTTTCTTTCAAAAATCTATTGAAACAGATGGAGAAGCTCTAGGCAATACTGAAAAGCCAAGAGAAGGACATTGAGAGAATCCCCTGATAAGTTAGGGGGGTCTCATAGCAGAAAAGGTGTTAACTCTGCTTCCCAGAATGTTTGTGAAGTGAGTCCCCTCTTAAACCAAATTCCCTTACTGAGTGTATGACCACTCTCTCCCCAAAACCTTATTCATTTATTGACACTCTGACCTGAGTCCCGAGCTAACCAAATATAAATCAACCAGCAATCAGATGACTCAGACTGCTGCTTGCAGATATCAACGCCAATGTACTAAAATTGGTGGTGTAGAGCTTATCATTTGGAGAAAGAAATGGCAACCCACTCCAGTGTTCTTGCCTGGAGAATCCCAGGGACGGGGGAGCCTGGTGGGCTGCCATCTATGGGGTCACACAGAGTCGGACATGACTGAAGCTACTTAGCAGCAGCAGCAGCAGAGCTTATCATTAACCTGTAGACTCAGGTTGTTACTCTAGGGCAAGAAGAGCTAACCAACCCCCGAGCCACGGATCACCTGGCCTGAGAATCGTAAACTAGAGACATCCTGACTCCTGAAACTGCGATTAAGGAATGTCACAAGACAATGATTAACCCCAGCCAGTTTGTTCTTCCCCTTTCAAAACAAAACTATGAAGTCAAAGACCAAGTTGGAGTGGATCTGAGGCTTGTCTCCCACTGCTTGGCTGGGTGTTCAATCCGCTCAGACTCTTTGTGACCCCAAGGACTGATGCCCACCAGGCTTCTCTGTCCATACAAATTTCCAGGCAAGAATCCTGGAGTGGGTTGCCATTGCCTCCTCCAGGGGATCTTCCCAACTCAGGGATTGAGCCCATGTCTCTTGCATCGGCAGGTGGATTCTTTACCACTGAGCCACCTGGGAAGCAATAAACCTTGACTTCGCTGCAAACTCCCGCTGTCAGAGTTTGGCTTTCTGGGCTGTGGGCACACGAGCCCTTTGCTCTGTTACATTTGCCCATGAGCCTGCAGCATGGAAAATGTGCCCAGTGTGGGTATGGGTGTGTGTGTGGGTGGTGAGTGTGCCCTCAAAGCACAATTCCCTAGGAAGCCAGGACCTTCTCCCCTCCCCAGCCTGTCACCCCACCCCTACCTCACACACCTGCTGGAACCTGTACGGAGCTGGAGGAGACAAGCAGGTGTTTTAAATCTGCTTTGATGGAAACTTATATTCGCAGTCAAAATGAATACCCTGGAGGAAGCATGAGGAAGGGATTTTGAGAAGCTGTGGTGCCCCTTGCACCCCGGTGCTGTGACAGAAATTCCTATTCCCAGGGTTGGCCCAGGTACACGTGGTTCCCCTGTACTAATGATTAGATGGGCCCACTGCAGGCAGAGGATGTGTGGAAATTGCGAAAGTTCCCCCCTTCCTGCTTTATTTGCTGCCGGATCCCAGCCTGGAGCCCTGAAAACAGTTGGATTTCCGAGGCCTCGGGCATAGCTGAATGGCCTCCCCTACCAGCCTACCCACCTCGCCCCATTGTGGGAGGGTCCCTCCCTGGAGCTGTGGGGCAGGGCTGATCAGCTAGAAGCTGGGCCCTGCCAGGGTTTCTCCTTCTGCATTATTGATCTGCTGCCTGGCTGTGGACGTGAATAATTCATCAGGGAGGAAGCATGAGAATGGCAAACCCGAGGCATCCGGGCTCCTCCCCGCCTCCAGCTCAGGGTTTACTCCACTCTGCTTAATGGGCTTCCATGGAGGCCCTGCTGATTCTCCCGGTTCTCCTCCTGCTGGATGCTGGATGAGCTGTTTGGGGTGGCGGGGGCAGTCGGAGCACAGGAGTGTGGGAACCCTGGATGTGGGTGCAGGTGAGCAGGGCTGGCAACATGGGGCAAGGGGGCAATATCAAAAGAAGGACTCAGAACCCCTCCAGGAGTTCCCCTTCTGACTGAACTTTTCCAAAGCACAGTCTCAGGGGCTTCAAAGCCTCCAGGGAGAGGCAGAGGGGCTGCGGGTGTTGGAGTCTGCTCGTCCCCTGACGCTGTGGCTCTGGCATTAAATTCTGTTCGATGGTCCCACTTAACATGTATTTATTTATTTTTAAAATTAATTTATTTTAATTGGAGGATAATTACAATACTATGATGGTTTTTGCCATACATCGACATGAAATCAGCCACAGGTGCACTAAACACATATTTATTAAGGGTAATGTCTATGTACAGTCTCAGGCCAGACTCAGGTGTGCAAGAAATGTTTGCTTGTTTTTTCTCTATATCTGACTTCATCTCTTTGTCTCCATTCTGCCTAGTGGCAGAAACTTAAGCCCAGTCATTTCAGAGCTCCTTCCACTTTCCCTGGAGACCAGCATGCTGGGGTGTCCAGGACACAAGTGGCCACAGTCTGGTCCTCGGGGGCATCACAAGGCACCCCCATTCTGTCACCCTCAGCTGCAGATGGCTGCTGGGTCAACTTGCAACGTGCTGAAAGTATTTACTATCTGGTCTCTTACAGAAAAAGTCTGTCAATCTCTGATTTAGAAGGATTTCTCCACGAGTTCTATTTATGATATCTGTACCCTGGGCCATAAGGAAAAGTGTCAAGTCTGACAGTAGATTGCAAATACTCTTTCAAAGCAGGAAACAAGCAAATTTGTACTCTTCAGCAATTGCTACTAAAAGCAAACTGCCAATAGTAAGAAGAAGAATAATAGAGCTGGTCGTCTCAGCTCTTTGCAGGCCATGCGGACTCTGTTGCAACTCCTTAGCTGTTGTAGCACAAAGGAGCTATAGACAATACACAGAGTATGACTGTGCTCCAATAAAACTTTATTTATAATAACATGGGGGTGGACAGTGATTGGCCCGTAGGCTGTAGTTTGCTAACCCTACTCTAAATCCACTCAATGTACTAGTTTCTGTGGCAGTCTAGCTTTTCACTGAACTCATTTTCCTTTGAATCTTGGGCACCTAGCTATATTTCCTAGATTCCCTTGCTGTTGGACGTGGCCATGTGACTAGGTTTTGGCCAAGTAAACATGGATGGATGTGACATGACATGCTTCATTTCCAGGCCTGCCCTTTAAAAACATGCCCCCAGAATCCTCCATGCCACCCATCTGCCAACTGGATGTCAACTCCCAGGACAACTTTGGAAGCTGGTCATTGAAGACAGCAGAGATGTGGCCCCTGGGTCCCTGGATTACTACATGGAGCAGAGCACCCCCTTCCCCAACCCCAGGCTACTGATTGGGTTTATGTGTATTATGCTACCTGAGATTTCAGGATTTATGTACCTAATTCAATTTCTTTCCTTTTTTGCTACCCATTTTACAGATGGGAAAATTGTTGTTAAGTTGCTAAGTCCATGTCTGACTCTTTTGCCACCCCATGGGCTGTGGCTTGCCAGGCTCCTCTGTCCATGGGATTTCCCAGACAAGGATACTGGAGTGGGTTTCCATTCCCTTCTCCAGGAGATCTTCCTGACCCAAGTATCAAACCCACGTCTCCTGCATTGCATTCTTTACTGCTGAGCCATTAAGGAAGCCCTGGGAAAACTAGATGAGCTACTTTAAGGTGTGGCATACCAAGGGCTTCCCAGGCGGCACTAGTGGTAAAGAATCTGCCTGCTAGTGTAGGAGATGAAAGAGACAGCGATTCAATCCCTCGGTCGGGAAGATCCCCTGGAGTAGGAAATGGCAACCCACTCGACTATTCTTTCCTGGAAAATTCCACAGACAGAGGATCCTGGCAGGCTATATATAGTCCACGGGGTCACAAAGAGTCAGACATGACTGAGTATGCACGCACACTACATGCTACTTATCAGGGTATTGGCTGAGTGGTCTAAGAAATATCAGGTTAAAATTCATTCACTGAACAAACATGTGTTGGCCTACTATGTGCCAGACACTGTGCTGAGTATACCATACTGAACAAAACCAACTAGATCTCGGCCCTCAAGGATTTTATAGTCTAGTATCTAGAGAGATTGAACAAATGAATACCTAATCAGGATCTATGACAGGATGTAAGAAATGTCCATGAACGTGTGTGATGGAGTTAACACAGATGATGGAATCAGGGAAGTTCTCCCTAATGAAATGGCATTTACGCTGAGTCCCAAAGGAGCTGCCCCGTGAGGAAGTGGGGAAGGTGTTGAGGCAGAGCCAGGCCAGTGGCCAGCACAGGCCAAGGTCCAGGTGGGAAAGTGCTGGGCTCATCACACCGCAATATCAGTAAGGCCAGCTGATACACCTGGCTCATGGCCCATCGGCGATTAATCCCTTATTGAAGGTAGATTAATGACAGTGCTGGGGTTGACTGAGTGCTCATTTCTTACAATAAACACCATTTAAAGAAGTGCAGAAGGAAATGGCAATCCACTCCAGTATTCTTGCCTGGGAAATCCCATGAACAGAGCAGCCTGGTGGGCTCCAGTCCACAGGGTCACAAACAGTTGGGCACAACATAGTCATAAACAGCAACAGCAGCACTTAAAGAAGGAATGAAAAGGCGGATCATCAGTAGCTAAACTGGAAACAAACATGGACTGTTATTCAGTCCAATGCCAAAGCTCTTACTGCAGACTCCCAAGTGCCAGGCCATGGGGTGGGAATCAGGGGCAGGGGAGGAGGTAGGATATGCAGTCCCCATGTCCAGGTGCTCTGGGGGTCTCCAGGGAGGTGTGGGCAGCCCATACAGTGACCACCCAACAGGGAGACAGGGAGGCAGAGGATGACTATGCTTCGGCCCAAAAAGGGGTCTTCACAGGAAAGGGCTCTGTTGTCAAACAGATCCAGGAAACAGTGAGTTAAATAAAGCTAAATACAGCTGCTTTATTGTCGGACTCCTCAGAACCTTTACTACACCGAAGTGCAACATGAATCTGTAAGAGAGGGTAGGGACATGGTATTTCCTAAATTTAATGCACTGCCAAGCTTTGAGATGTGTTTTCTTGCTAAACTATTTTAGATTTGCTGAGCCAAGCATTTGTCTATGTTATTAAAGGCTCTTTGTAAACATCATTTTTTAGTGGCTGTATAATAGGTATAACCTGGAGAAGGGCATGGCAACCCACTCCAGTGTTCTTGCCTGGAGAATTCCATGGACAGAGGAGCCTGGCAGGCTACAGTCCATGGGGTCACAGAGAGTCAAACACGACTGAGTGATTACCACATAATAGTTATAAACCATCACGAATGTATTTACCTATCTTTTCTCCTGTTGCTGAGCATTTAGGTCTCCAGTTTTTCTCTCTCTGATATTTTTTCTGCCTATAATTTAAAAACAGGGCTTAAGCACTAGGGGAGCAAATTCTGAAGGTGCATTAGGAGAAGCTCTGGCTACTGGGGGCTCACTGGGTTCCACTGCTCTCTGGAACCAGGGAGAAGAAAGAGCCGTGCCTAGGGTTGACTCATTACCATGGCAACCACAGGCTCAGGAAGAGGGAAGATGCTGGCAGGTGGGACTACACAAGGAAGCCCCGGTGACTGGGCCCATGGAGCCCCGAGGCCGGCCTGATCTGTTGCAGGACCCTCTGGGAATGATGGATGGGCCTCTAAACTGCTTTTACTTTCTTCACAGCTGCTGGAAGCACCAGGCTACCAGCCAGAAGACTCCTTCTCCACATGAATCTGCCTGCTGGGGCAAATTGGGAGGCAGAGGTCAGGAACTAGGGAAGTGGGTGGCTGAGGGTAGATGAGCCCACATTCCTGCCGTCTCATTGGATGGAGAATCTTCTACACATTTCCTAATCACTTTTGAATTCAGGGAAGTTTTAACAAGGATCCCCTTGTACACAGCTACTTGTCATGGGAAGAGGTTTCTGGGTGAGAGGAGAAAGTCTCCTTGGAACTCTCCCAGGAATGCAGTGGGCAGGAGGGCCATGGGATAAACATCACGGCCCAGAAGCCTCTGTCTGCTCGCCTGATTCTCAGACAGGCCCCTCAGATGTGATCAACAACCTTCCTCCATGAGAACTTTCTGTGCTCCCCGGCCCATGCAATATTCATTCTTTAAGCTTTTTTCTTTTTTAAACATTAAAACTATCCAAGTACTAGACACCACGCTGATATCAGCAGTCACTATTGGGTGGGGAAGTGGCCCTGGAGTGGTGAGCCAGGCAGCCTTCAGTTTTTATGCCACATACTTCACATCCTCGGAATCTTCCAGCAAGCATTTATATCTGTATTACTTGAACAATTTATAAGTTTTAATTTAAAAAGTAGGAATGTATGACAGAGGAAAAAATCTTTCCCATATTCCATTAGCTGAGGCAATCAATGTGAATATCTGAGCATACTTCTTCCAGGCTTTTAAAAAAGAATCTGTTTTTAATATACAGCAAGTCACTTTATAATAAAAGGGCTCATCTAAGTGCTCTTAGCACTGTAGCTGGACTCTACAGTGCTTTTAAGTAACAGGTCCCTTCAAGCCCACCTCCGCACACGAGCCAGTGTCAGAACCACAAAACAGGCGCCATAGGGGTGGGGTGGGGTGGGGTGGGTGCTGTCAGAGGTCCTGGAAGCCCTCAGGAGCTCTTCCCCTCCTTGGACTGACTGAGTGACCGGGTGGGTCTCCAGACAGGCTCCATCCATCATCCCTCAGCAGGGCCAGCAGCCCCTCCCCAGGGCTCACGTCTGACCTTTGCTTTGGAGTCAGTACTTGGTCTGGGTTCTTGCCCTAGAACTGGGTACTTCCGTCTGGCTTTTGTGTGGAGTCTCCTCTCAGCCCCGCCCCGGGCCTCCTGGCTGGAACCTGCCCTCCCACGACCAACCCCAGCTGGAGGTAGATGCCCCTGGTACCTCCATCCCACCCTGAGGTCGGAGCTCCCCCCTATTTGCTGACCTCTCTGGGGACCTGTGGCTGCAGCATGCCATCCATGGAAGGGACAGTTTGGACACTGTAGAGTCAACTGTGATGGGCTTAAACCCAGATGGAAAAAAAAATGGGCCTGTGTGATTTTACCCTTCAAACCAGACCTCACAGTCCTCCCCAAACCCATCCACCTGCTGGGAAGCTGACGGAAGTCCCAGGCCGGGCATCCTCTGGGTGGTTGGCCTGGAGAGACATTCTAGAGCCTGAGGACATTCCCCGAAGACGGGGACACGCAGTTCCAGGCAGGGCCGGCTTGTTCTCCCCGGGGAACAAAGCGCGATGAACTCATGTTTTGATCACGGCCCGGGGGGAGCCTCTCTGGCGCTGGGTGAACGGGCCGGAGGTAAACAGGCACCGAGGAGACCAGCTTCTGCTCCCTGTGCAGCTGGTCACATATAAACACAGCACAGTGACGACAGGCTAGAAAGTGGGGAAATCTCTCACCAGCCACCTCTCCCTTCTGAATGACTTTCCCTGGAGTGTGGAGTGGTTTTTCCTTCCTTAATTTCATTCTGATTGCAAAATTAATACACCTTCATTGTGGCACACTTGGAAAATACAGAAAGTGTAACAAACAAAAACGTCTCCAAATCGCGTTCTCCAGCCACTCTTTCACCAGCCGCCTTTTTGGCATCACACTGGCCAGCAACTGAACTCCTCTTACTGACTTCTTTGTTTGCTGGTTTACTGTCTGTTCCTCTCCCACCACAATCTTAATTCTATCCTTTTTTTTAAATGTATCTGCAGTTGGGTTTGGTTAGTTGTGCGTCTAGAGAGTGTACACAAGTTGAGTTGTACAGAAGCCCAAGAAAGAGTCTGTCTTAAGTCTGCCTGGCACACAGTTAATGACCGAGGCCCAGGAGAGAGCTGGCAGATCGTGTGTGCACGCTCAGATGTGTCCTACTCTTTCACGACTCCATGGACTGTAGCCCTCCAGGCCCCTCTGTACATGGGCTTGCCCAGGCAAGAATACTGGAGTGGGTTACCATCTTCTCCTCTGAGGGCTCTTCCTGACCCAGGGATTGAACCCTAGTCTCCTGCATAGCAGGTGGATTCCAGAATGAGGTGTATGTTTTCACTCAGTTGTGATGACCTAGTTCTTGCTATTTTGTATACTGATCTCTGCATGTTCTTCATGCCAGTTGGGGTGGCATGGGGGAGACAGTGGTGTGGCTCTGGGCCCAAACCTCTGCCCAGGGAGGATGGGGAACAACACAGAGAAAGTGGTCTAGGGATGGTGATGTCAGAGTCCTACATCTGCCCTGTGTGGGGACTACATCTCGTAACTCTTTGGGGTTGTCTGTACAAAAATCTGAGCGCTCAGCTGAACTAGCTCAAGGCCTCAGAGCTGATCAGCAGTGGAGTTATACTTGGAACTGAAGCTACAATAATATAAGCTTCGTCTTCTTTTTTTTAAATATCAAATCAGAAATACAGGTTTCATATTAAAAAGGCTTTTAATTAAAAGCAGCTCTGAAGCACATCCTTGTCATCTGCACACTGTTCCATCAAAAGCCTTAGTCTCTGCTGATAAGAACTGAATTCAACAAAGAGGTCTGGTTAGCTGATTAATTAACCGAGGCAGAGTTCTTACAAGCATTTAAATTGGGTGATCCTGGTCTCATTCAATGCAGAAAGATAAAGATTCTCTTGCTGTCAGATTGGTTTAATGCATGAATTTGCCTTTATCCATCTGAAAGGTAAAGCTCTATGTCTGTAAAGTATATTTGAGATAATTGTGAAAAAATTGTGGTGAAGGCAGGAGATGGTAATAGTTCATCAGCTGTATATATTCATCACTTCAAATGAAATATGTCAATTGCACTTGCCAATTAAAAATAAACCAGCTCACTTTTCTGGGTCTTTGTTCTTTCAAAACCAAAAACTTTCTCTGAATGACTTTTGAGATGACTGTGGCAATTTGCGGTCACCCACCAGTAACAGCTTACAAGTGCGATCCAACAAGAGACCTTCTAATTTAAAACCCAGCAAAGTGGGACTTCCTTGGTGGTCCAGTGGTTAAGACTTCACCCTCCAATGTAGGGGGTGCAGGTTCCATCTCTGGTCTGGAAGCTAAGATCCCACGTGTCTCGAGGCCAAGAAAACCAAAACATGAAACAGAGCAATATTGTAACAAATTCAATAAAGACTTTGAAAATGGTCTGTGTAAAAAATAATAAAATAAAATGCAGCACAGGTCTAGCTGTCCCCCAAACCCAGTCTCTGTCCCAGCCGCCTCCTCTGATGTCATCGGTCTTCTTTCTGGTCACTCACAGCCATCAGCACTTACCCAGCCATAAGTGTATCTGGTACGGATGGAACTTCACGGACCAAATCATTTCAATGAGAGGTCTTCGGGTTCTCATCTGTGGATGGCCACTCCTGTTTCTGGGAGATCTGTTCCTAAAAGTTTCCTGCAGCTTAGAACCAACCCCAACAGTAGCCCCGATGGGTCCAACCACACCAAGGGCAGAGTCCCCTGGCTTAGGAGCCTCCTTGAGAAAGCCACACCCCAGGAGGCTGGAGTCCCCAGAGAACCCTCTACTCCAGGACACATCCCTTGCTCAGAAGCATCTCCCCAGGGCAGATAAGGGGTGCATAGAGGTGGGGGGTTTAGCGGGTGGGTGCTGAGCACTAGAGACTCATTCTCAGGAGATACCAGGTCCTGCAGGGAGCAAAAACCACCTCCCCCGAGCCTTCTCCTTGCTTGAAGGAGGGATTCACTGATGTAGAAGAAAACCTTCCATCTGAGGACATGGATATGTAACTGGAGAGCAAGAGACATGAAAAAGTCACCCCCTTCATGGGTGGGTAATAGAGGGCAGCTATACAGGGCACAGGTGAATTCAATCCATAGTAAATTGCAGATTTTAATTTTCACCAAAAGCTTCAGTCTCATTTTTTTTTAACTTTTTATTTTGTATTGGAGTATAGCCAATTAACAACGCTGTGACAGTTTCAGGCGAACAGTGAAGGGGCTCAGCCACACATAAACATGTATCCATCTTCCCCAGACTCCCCTCCCATCCAGGCTGCCACACAACATTGAGCAGAGTTCCCTGTGCTACACAGTAGGTCTTTGTTGGTTATCCATTTAAAATATAGTAGTGTGTACATGTCCATCCCAAACTCCCTAACTATCCCTTCCCCCTGTCAGTCTCATTCTTAATGCTAATTACCTGGGGAAAAATCATGAGATACCCCACTCCACTCTCAGAAGCTCTATTTTATTTATTTATTTGGCCACTCCATGCAGCATGTGGGGTCCTTGTTCCCTGACCAGGGATTGAACCCAAGTCCCCTGCAGTGGAAGCGAGGAGTCTTAACCACTGGACCCCCAGGGAATTCTCCAGAAGCTCACATTTCTTCTTGCCCTTAGCTGTCCTTATCAGAGTTAAAGACGCAATGGCACCCCATTCCAGTGCTCTTGCCTGGAGAATCCCATGGACGGAGGAGCCTGGCGGGCTGTAGTCCATGGGGTCGCTAAGAGTCGGACATGACTGAGCGACTTCACTTTCACTTATCTCTTTCATGCATTGGAGAAGGAAATGGCAGCCCACTCCAGTATTCTTATCTGGAGAATCCCAGGGACTGGGGAGCCTGGTGGCCTGCCGTCTACAGGGTCGCACAGAGTCGGACACGACTGAAGTGACTTAGCAGCAGCCAGACCCCTGTGAATGGTCTCTCCTTCCCTATATCAGCAAAAGGGGGAACTAAGGAGGCATAAGAGGCCAGGTTTCTGGCCATTCATGCGAACACAAAAATCTCTTCTGTTGGTCAGCTCTGTACCCCTGCCTCTGTTGATATACTTATGAGCATTACCTCTCAGTTTTAATTATGACATAACTATGGCATCAATCTCTATTTCCACTTAAAATTTTATTTATTTCCTTGGCTGTGCTGGGTCTTAGTTGTGGCATGCAGGATCTAGTTTCCTAACCAGGGATCAAACCCAAGCCCCCTGAATGGGGAGCATGGTGTCTTAGCTACTAGACCCTCAGGGAGGTCCCTCTAGCTCCAAGGAGTTGATCATTAGCTGGATTGACTGCAAGGCCATGTTGCTAAGCAAAAGTAGAGATGAGATTCAAACCCCTGTCTTCTAACTCTAGGTTAATGCTCCCTCCTCCTTGGCTGGCTGCACCCCCAGAAGCCTAGTTATGCTTCTTTTCCATCCATCCTAGTCCCATCTAGGACTATCTAGGACTATCCTAGTCCCATCTAGGACTCCATCCTAGTCCCTCTTCTCCATCCATCTGGGTACCACCAAGTTCCAGGTCCAAGGCGAGGTCCCCTTTCTTCAGGAAATAAATACTGTGACTTAAAGCAAGATGCTTTTGCCTGATGTGAATATAGTATTGCTTAGCTACATAATGTGCTTCTGGGCATTGAAAGTCAGCCCCAAAAGAGCTCTTTCAGGCAGCATCTGCTGAAGTCTGTAGCTAATTGACTGTCTGGGGAGGCTGATGCAGCTGTAGCGAAATGCTGATCTTCCAGTCTCATCACTCAGAGTGAGCTGTTGAGCTGGGATACCGTTTCCTTCATGTGTCAGCATTTTTGAAACAGCTGCTGATGACTCTGGTAAAGCCCAGTGGGAAGTGGGGACTCCCCGAAAGCAGCCTGTGACCTAAAGACATTCAGCCCCCAGGCCAGTGATCCCAGTCCCACTGGAAGTCAGAAAGCAGTGGTTCTCAACCCTAGCTGCAAGATGGACTCACCTAGAGAGCTTACCAAAATTTCCGACTTCTGGGCTCCACCCCAGTGCAATTGTACTGAAACTTCTTGGGGGCAGAAGTGGAATGTGCTTGCATGCTCAGTTGCATCTGACTCTGCGACCCCATGGACTGTAGCCCGCCAGGCTCCTCTGTCCATGGGATTTCCCAGGCAAGAATACTGGAGTGCGTTGCCATTCCCTTCTCCAGGGCATCTTCTTGACCCACGTCTTTAGCATCCCCTGCATTGGTGGGTGGTGGGCAGGGTCTTTACCACTAGTGCCACCTGTGAGGCCCTAGAAATGGAATATATATCAGTTCAGTTCAGTTCAGTCGCTCAGTTGTGTCCGACTCTTTGTGACCCCATGAATCACAGCATGCCAGGCCTCCCTGTCCATCACCAACTGCCGGAGTTCACTCAAACTCATGTCTGTCGAGTCGGTGATGCCATCCAGCCATCTCATCCTCTGTTCTCCCTTTCTCCTCCCAGCATCAGGGTCTTTTCCAATGAGTCAACTCTTCGCATGAGGTGGCCAAAGTCTTGGAGTTTCAGCTTCAGCATCAGTCCTTCCAATGAATACCCAGGACTGATCTCCTTTAGGATGGACTGGTTGGATCTCCTTGCAGTCCAAGGGACTCTCAAGAGTTCTCTCCCACACCACAGTTTAAAAGCATCAATTCTTCGGTGCTCAGCTTTCTTCACAGTCCAACTTTCATATCCATACATGACCACTGGAAAAACCATAGCCTTGACTAGATGGACCTTTGTTGCCAAAGTAATATCTCTGCTTTTCAATATGCTATCTAGGTTGGTCATAACTTTCCTTCCAAGGAGTAAGCGTCTTTTAATTTCATGGCTGCAATCACCATCTGCAGTGATTTTGGAGCCCTCCAAAATAAAGTCTGACACTGTTTCCACTGTTTCCCCATCTATTTCCCATGAAGTGATGGGGCCAGATGCCATGATCTTAGTTTTCTGAATGTTGAGCTTTAAGCCAACTTTTTCACTCTCCTCTTTCACTTTCATCAAGAGGCTTTTTAGTTCCTCTTCACTTTCTGCCATAAGGGTGGTGTCATCTGCATATCTGAGGTTATTGATATTTCTCCCAGCAATCTTGATTCCAGCTTGTGCTTCTTCCAGCCCAGCGTTTCTCATGATGTACTCTGCATAGAAGTTAAATAAGCAGGGTGACAATATATATATGCTGCTGCTGCTAAGTCACTTCAGTCGTGTCCGACTCTTGTGCAACCCCCATAGACAGCAGCCTACCGGGCTCCTCCGTCCATGGGATTTTCCAGGCAGGAGTACTGGAGTGGGTTGCCATTGCCTTCTCTGATTCATATATATATAGGGTTGGTCAAAAAGTTCATTTGGGTTTTTCAATAGGATGTTAATGGAAAACCTGAATGAACTTTTTGGCCAACTCAATATATCGTTAACCATCTCCTTCCCAGGTGATTCTAATATGCCACAAGGATTGAGAACAATCGTTGTACTGAATCAACAAATAGGAGATGGAGTGTTCCAAAGAATAGACAGCGCTGTGGTTCCTTTCAAAAGGAATCTTGCAAGGGAGGTCACAGAGTTCCCCTAACTCAGGCCTGCTTCCATAAAACCAACCTCGGCTCGCTCTAAGTGGGCGAGTGCTACTCTCTCCACTCTGGCACCTTCTCCTTTGGGCTCCCTTCTTATATCGACTAGCTTAGACCTTTCTTCAGAGCAAACTGGAGAGCTCAGCTGGGTTCAACTTAAAAAAGGCAAACCAATACACACACTCATCCAGAAAGAAACGATGGGGTTGCAGACATAACAGTAGTTTGGGAGTTGGCAGAAGGTATCCTGCTTTTAAGATTTTTAAAAAGGAAAACAAAGTGTTGCTCAGTTATTTATAATGGGATAAAAATGGGAAATCACTTTATAGTTTAAAAAAGAGTGCTATATCCAAGGACTTCCCCTGGTGGTCCAGTGGTTAAGACTGTGCTTCCACTGCAGGGGGCAAGGGTTCGATTCCTGATCGGGGAACTAAGATTCCACATGCCTCAAGGTGTGGCCCACCTCCCCTCCCAAAATAGTCTTTGCTGTTGTTCAGTCGCTAAGTCATATCTGACTTTTTATAACCCCATATACTGCAGCACGCCAGGTTCCTCTTCCCTCCACTCTCTCTCGGAGTTTGCTCAAATTTATGTTCATTGAGTAGGTGATGCTATCCAGCCCCTCATCCTCTGCCACCCCCTTCTCCTTTTGCCTTCAATCTAAATATTGTAATATCTGTACAATTAAATAATCAGGAGTTGGGCATCTGCATAATGAAATTCAACACAACCATTGCAAAGAATGCTGTGGCTGAAAATTTAATGACACTGGAGGCTCTACAATGCTGTATTGCATGAAAAAACCTGGCCACAAGAGAATATGTACCATAGTATCCCAATTTTAAAAATATGCATGTGTTTAAGATATTTTTTAAAAATGAAAAACATTCCTTATATTAACATCCAATTATCACAGAATGTTGGGGATAAATATGTAGTTTTTATTTTTATTTTTCCACTTGATCTTTATTTCTATAATAAACACATATTAATTTTGTGAGGGGGAAGCATAATAAAAAGCTTAGATGCTGAGCCACTGAACTGATCCCTAAAAATTTGCCATTTTCAACAGAAAGATGCAGAGTTTCAGGCTGAAATAAAGTTTCACAGCATAATTAATGACATTCAAATAATGACAACAATATAGATCCTTCCCTGGGATAAAGAACTTCTTTAAGGCAAATGTCCACATTTCCTTGGAGTTAAATGTTAATCTGATAGAACCCAGTCCCTGGAGAGGAGATGGATTTTAACTTATGTGAAATTTTTATGAACTCATCAGTGGGTTGGAGCAAAGAGCAGGACCAGAATAGAGTCACAAAGAGGTCTAGGAAGATAAAGCATTTCTTATTAATTCACTACTGCTTTGTTAAAAAGACATGAACTTGGATACCTGGGGTCTGCAAAACAACACCTACAAGCCTAAGTCACGTCCCAAGGTGCGAAGCAGGGCTGGAAGCAGCAAGTCTGCAAGAAAGGAAAATTTACCAAATCCTTTACCACAGACAGGCTGGGAAAGCCACACTTGGCATCTCTCGCCATGGGTCACCTTCTGCAGGGAAAAGAGAAGAAATTAAAAAGCTGGAATGGTATTCACTTAGATAAAAATTATCAAGTCGGCTTGATGGGGTCTTAGAGAGCCCAGACGTCACCACCGTAAATGATTAAATACGATACGTGAAATCCTCAATGTCTCACGAACAGTCCAGAGCTCTAGTTTTCTACTAGTGTGGATCAATCAGCTCACAATGCCTAATTTCCCTGACTGAACCCAGGGAAAGGAACCTGAAGGGCTCGGCTGCTGTAAAGCAGGGAGGCGGCAGTTAACGAAGAGGCCGTAGTATCTGATGACATTCATTTCTAGCATTACGACCGCTGCACTCGATGCAGGGCAACCAGGTTCTTCCGTTTATCTTTCTTTCCTTCCTTCTCCTTCTCAGTACTTACTGAGCACCTGCTATGTTCATTGATAGGGGTTGTGGGATCACAGAGGAAAATAGCAGGCACAGAGGAGCAGCAGGTCAGAAAGTCTTCCCAGAGGAAAGACCATTTAAGTGTTGTTTTTTTTTTTTTAATTGAGGTGAAATTAACACAGCATAAAATGTCTCATTTATTTTATAATAAAAAATTTTAAATTAATTTTTATTGGAGTATAGTCGCTTTATAATGGTGTGTTAGTTTCTACTGTACAGCAAAATGGATCGGCCATTCATATACTAAAAATAATCATTTTAAAGTGTACAATTCAGGGACTTCCCTGGTGGTCCAGTAGTTAAGATGTGACCTTCCAGTGCAACGGGTGCAGGTTTGATCCCTGATGGAGGAACTAAGATCCCACATGCCTCAGGGGCCAAAAAACCCAAACACAAGCAACATTGTAACAAATTCAAGAAAGACTTTAAAAAATGGTCCGTATTTTAAAAAGTATGGCTAAGCCCCTTTGCAGTCCACCTGAAACTATCACATTGTTAATCAGCTATATTCCAATATAAAATAAAAACTTTAAAAAAAAGAGAAAAAAGGAGAAAAAATAATAGAGCACAATTCAGCGGCATTTAAAACATTCCTGTCATTGTGCAACCATCACCTATATGTCGTTCCCATTCTGTCACCCCAAAAGGAATCACCATACCCAATAAGCAGTTACTTCCCATACATAGAGTTTAAAAACAAGAAGCAAGCATTTCACAGGCAGGCTTGGAAAGGAGGCCATTCCAAAAGAGGAAATTCACAAAGCCCTTGGGACATCAGGTCACTTGGGATGGTGCAAATGTGTGTGTTGCAGAGGTGAAGAAGCAATGGGATGAGGCAGGAAGGAAAGGCAGGAGGGGAGGGGAAGATCATGGTGCCACCTAGGTCCCATTAAGCAGCTCCAGTGAGTCAAGGGTGGTAAGGAGGGAATAGGTGGTTCTGGGACACAGTTGAGTAATCTTCAACTCTGGGGAGATACTGTCAACTTTAACACGAATGCAGTTTGAGCTAGGGTTTCTCAACCTTGGCACCGCTGACATTTTGGGGCCTGATGACTCTTGCTGTCCTTTGCACTGTAAAGTTTTTTCACAGCATCTCTGGCTTCTATCCACCACCAGAAGCATCCACCCTAATCCACCCCAGTCCAGTTATGACAACCAAAGATGTCTCCAGAAGTTGTCAAATATTCCCTGGCGGAGAGGCATATCATTTCCCCACTTAACATATCCTGGGGATCATTCAATATCAGTACATAGCAAGTTACCTTTCTTTTTTAACAGCTGCATAGTATTCCATGATAGAGATTTACATAATTTAATTACCCATCCTCCTTCTGATGGATATTTAGGTTACTTACCATCTTTCTTTTACAGTCAATGCTGTTATCAACATCTTTATATATGTGAAGTGAAGGTGAAAGTCACTCATCATGTCTGACTCTGTGACTCATGGACTGTAGCCCACCGGGCTCCTCTTCCATGGGATTTTCTAGGCAAGAATACTGGAGTGGTAGCCATTTCTTTCTCCAGGGGATCTTCCTGACCCAGGGATTGAACCCAGGTCTCCAGCATTGCAGGCAGATTCTTTACTGTCTGAGCAGCCCACACTATTTCTTGAAAACATTCTGAGCAATTTTGTCCCACTGTTACCTTAGATTTGCTCTCAACAACTGCATCAAGTTGCTAGAGTCCATTTTGCAGGTAAGAAAACTGAACTGAGAGTGGTATAGTGACTTGCCCTTGATCTGAGAGCATCACAGCCAGTGCCAGAATATAGGATTTCTGACTTCAAGCCTTGTTCTTTCCATCATTGCAACTGGTGGCTCTAATGATTCTCAAGGGAGAAGGAAACTCTGGTTAGGCAAAGGGCAGCTGATGGCTATCAGGACTCTGATCTCTTGGGCTTGTTTATATGTAAAAGAAGGCTCCCTCACTAAGAGAACAGGATTTTGTATGTGCGATGTGTGATGCATGCATGCATGTACACTCCACATGTTAATGTGCTGTAATACATTGGTAAGGATGGAAGCAAGCTGCCAAATATTCTTGAACAGAATGATGAGAGATTAGAACTTGTTTAGGAAGATAAACTAGGCAGCTATGTGCAGAGCGGGCGGAGAGAGGTTAGATGGGAGGCAGGGCACCCTGTCTAGAGGGTGGCTGCTGTGTGCGGTTTGGAAATGAATCACAGGGCCCCAGCTTATGGGAGAGGATTCAGAACTGATTCCAGGGCAAAAACCCCCAAAATGCTGTATTCTCAGACTGCTATCTTTTTTTGGCAGCATGCAGGATCTTATTATACCAACCAGGGATCAAACCTGGGCCCCCTGCATTGGGAGCATGGAGTCTTAACTACTGGACCACCAGGGAAGTCTGTGTGTTCTTCTTAATGAGAACTGTTTTTTTTAAAAAGTGCCACATTTACTAAGAGAGAACTTGTCACTTTGCAGGAAATAATTATGTTTAAACCTTATTTTCTCGGCACTGAGTTAAAAGGAGCTCCCAACCATAGTTGCCTGCTTTCCCTCAAACTGTAAGCAGTTTCACCAGTAAAAGATTCACTGGATGTTTGAGAGAATCTAAAAGAAATATACTGATTAAGAGAAAGTGACTGTTTCCTAAAGAGCTGTATATCTCAAAGGAGGGGAAATGAATAGCACAGATCAGGATCACAAATTAGTAGGCAGTTTTACAAGGATGACGAGAACACTGTTGAGGATCTCTGGGAATCCTCTAAGCAGAAAGTTATGACAGCCTTTCAGCTCCCAATCTTCTTGGCTTTTAAGTGTCTTCAGAGAGTTTGTAATAAAGAGCTCTGCAAGCTCATCAGCTCTTCCAAAGTTGGGAAATCTTAGCTGAGTGGAGCAGAAGGTGTCGGGCTAAAGTGTATTCCTCTCTGTTTCAATTCAGTTGGCAAATCTGTCTTCAGGAGGAGGAATACACTTGTTTTTCTCATGGCTCTTGCTTTAGAGAAAATGTCCTTATAGCTAACACCTTTGGTGAGATTCCCTGACCTTTTTTTAAAAAAACTTCTAGGCATCTCTGGTAAGAGGAGTCATGATGGGGGAGAACCTCGGATCCTAAGAAACATTCAGGTTAAGTAGGAGCTGGCAGACTGTTAAAGCCACGCCACCTGAAGGGAAAGACACAACATGGTCTGGGTGGCACTGACCGAGGAACGTCCTGAGGTGCTTTTTCAGGATCAGCTTCAGCTCTCAGTCTCTAGGAAGACCTCTGAGGTTCTAAAATAGAAGAAATGGGCAGGAAGTTTCATTCAAAGACACTAAAAAAAAATTTTTTTCCCCTACAACTTAGGTGAATTAGTTCTCATAAAGAAATAGTAACTTACAAATGAGAACCCTTTATGAACCACTTGGCCAGTAGTTAGCCTTCCTTGAAAATGAGCCACTGGGCTTTAAATATTTTAAATGCATTGCCTGTAAAATCAGGCAAAATTGGTAGTTCTACAGCTTCTTGATCATGAGTTAAAATATATTTTACAGAATTATGACAGAACTGCAGCAAGGTTTTGAATCAAAGAGCCCTCAAGATTCAAATCCTTTTTAAACTGTCCACTCTGACTTTGAGCAACTTAGTCCTGTGTGCTACTTTGTTGATCTGTAAAAGGGAGGCCTCCCTCTCTAAGTGGTGTTGGATTTTATGTATGTCTACATAGGTGTACATTCACAGGGCTGGACACATTAGGAAGCCAAAAAAAGGGTCAAAAAACCAAAGAGGTGGCTTTAGAGGCCATGTGAGTGGATGGGAGGGAAATTTGGAGCGGCCCACAAAGGAAAAAGTGTGGTCAGATCAAAGGGATACAGGGGGCTGTGGAGTCACTACCAGTGGGGACAGCGTTTCTTCTTAGGGTGATGTAAATGTCCTAAAGTTACACAGTAGTGCTGACTGCACAACCAACATACTAAAATCCATCAGTACATTTCGAAAGGGTGAATTTTTTGGTATGTGAATTATATCTCAATTTTACTGTTTTTAAAAAGGATGCAGAACACACATCGCAACGTTTGGAGAGGCAATGGGAAATGAGGAATTCTCAATTTCCTGGGGGTAGAGAACCAATTCCTGATCTATAGGATAAAATGTCATTCTTTAGGGAGGGCAAGATCCTGTTTTTCTTGCTAAATTGTACAACTGGACATTTCTGTCATACTTCCTGAAGTTTCACTCTGATAGGAGATTCTCCTTCACTTCTTGGGCTAAATTATTAATGTTCCTCTGATGTTTTTGAATGACAGTTTGATAGCTCCAGTGTCCATATTATTTCACCTTGGGTTTCGGAATGCTGTGAGAAATACTTATTAACACCAAAGATGTCATAATCACTCTCCCAAACTGCCTCAATGGTACTGTTTTGATACAAAGAACCACAGACACACCATTCAGATTTCTAATTTATTATTAAATTACATAACAAAGCTTCTTCTATACAGTCAGAAAATGCACATTTAGATGAGAACAAAAATGAAGTACAAATACAATAAACCTGGTTCCAAGAAGCCATTTTAAAAGCAAAAAATTAAAAAGTGCATTTGGAATAGATTTTTAAAAATCTGTATTGGCATTTTTTTTCATGAGGAAACATCTTCCATCATGGTAAAGTGTGATTGGAATTGATTTCTCTTCCTCTCTAAGAGCTAATAGGATAGGAATAGATGCAAACACTTTGAAATGAAAGTGACACTTTGCAGTGGACACAAAGAAAATAAGAAAGATGCCTCAGGACATGGCTCAGCTGTCTCAGCTTCTTACCCAGTAACATCCTCAGAGTCACTGGTTCCTCATTTTCTTTTGCCCTATAAAACTTATGGGTATGCAGGTTCATAAAGGAGTAGTATTAGTTTATAAAGATCATGATGAAAAGCTGTATTTTTTGGAGACCAGGCTAAACAACTCCTACCCCCAAAGAAGAATGGAACACAATCATTTTAATTCCCAGTAGAATCTATTTCCTCTTTACATTTGCCACAAAATTCAGTGTAACACAAGACATGGCCATTCACCCTCAATAGCTTGCTTCATACTGAAAGTCAGAAAATGCAGTCAGTTTCCAAGAAATCACATCTGGCTAGTGATCAAACATGAGGTATGAGAAAACCAAAAAGGCTAGTCCAGTTCTTTAAAGTCCTTTTCATCAGGCTGAGATCAGTAACAATGAAACAGAAAAATTCATGGTGGGAGTGCAAGGCCGAGGTGCCTCAGTCCCAGAGAGGCCAGAAGTCACTGCATCAAAAGGCTCAGTAAGTACATTTTTCTATTCGGCATCCAACAGGAAAGAACTAAAGTCAGTATTATTTGGTTCCAAGTACCAAAAGGGCCTTCATGCTGACTTCTCTCTCTCATTACCCATCTCCACTCTCAGGATCATACTCCCATGTCTGATATGAGTACTGTGCAAGATATAAAAAGACATTCTTTAGAAAATTTTGGTAAGCAGGAGAAAGGAAGAATAGAGAAGAAAAGCCCTTTTCTAAATTAGAAAAATATGAGTAAGCAATGCTGCCTGTTATAGGGACTCCCTCAGTATCATTAATAGTAACAAGAATATAGAAATACCCAGGACAGACCAACCAAAGTACATGAATATCTGGGCTTGAACTTGAGTAATAGATTCATTAACCATTTTAAACTAAAGTTACTGGCACAGAGTAAAGCAAACTCTCAGAGACGTATACCTTTTGGAATCTCCTGCCCTTTTTGTTGCCATGGTTTCTCATTTCAAGTGAAATGGAAAGTTCTGAGTGATTTAAGATCCCTAAAAGACATGGCTTATATAAGACATGACTGAGAAAGAGTAACTTCCTGTAACAGGCAACATTTGGGATAAGGAATAGAAAACTCCTTGCATCTGGCTCCAATAAGCAAATTACTGTTGGCCCCTGAGCCTAGTAACTGGTTTGTAACGACAGCAAAAAGTTGAGAAAAGTAAGCTGTTAAAAAAAAAGAAAAGAAAAAAGGCTAAATGTGAAATGTGAAGAGTTCACATCAGCTACTATGGGATCCAAAGTGAGCCTCTACTGGTCAATGGCACACGTCTGTCCTTGCTCCAGGGCTTCCTTCCACAAAGGACGGAACCGTAAAGGAGAAATGAGCCCTGCGTTTGGCCCTGGGTCACCTCACTATGGGTTACACCACTGGGAGGTTAGTCAGACCTGTCTGACACCAACATCTACACCACACTTTTTCAACTTCCTTAGAAGAACATGTTTATTTTCATAAAGAAAATAATCAACATAATTCTAACACTTCCTTTAAGCATAACCCTAATGGAAAGGCTTGCCAGCTATCAAAGCGCTTGTTCAGCTGCAGCTAGATGAGCGTGGGTCCTATTTTACTCTCATGCCACCATCAGCTTTCGTGAACGCACCAAATAATCAGACCAGTAAAAACACTGGTAGTATAATTAAATAAATAACTTTATTTATGATACCTCAGATTTTATAAAGGCTGACTATATAGCAATCAAAGTCCCACAAATTCTAGCTGAGGCACAACCACCGATCAAGACCCTTTGAAAAATCAAAGATAAATAGAGTTAGGGGAGAGCAGTTTTGTTCTCCCAGCAGAGAATTTAATAAATGAACTTACTTCTCTGATCTTTCAAGGTTCACAGTGGGAAAACTTAAATTTTCTTTTAAGGGCATCCCCAATCAACTGACTGATCAATCAACCCGTATTTAGAAAAATAAACCCCATAGTTAAAAAAAAATATATCAATTGCTCTTCATCCCCAGAACATAATGAAACTCTAATGCCAGAATGAAAAACCTCTGTTTCTGTACCCAACCAGAGGTCAGTCTACCGATCGGCCTGTCATCATGTTCATCTGAATGTCACCATGAACACACTGTGATGGAGTGAAGAACTGCATGCTAACATCCTTTTATCTCCTGTGGCGTGGTCTCAAGCCAACACTATAAATACCACAGTACATTTCAGAGGTGAAGAGCAGCTTTCTTTCTTGTAAGAACAGCAGATGTTGGAAGTCTTCGACCTAATTGTGGTAGTTCAATTAGAACCGAAGAAGGCGATGGCGCCCCACTCCAGTACTCTTGCCTGGAAAATCCCATGGACGGAGGAGCCTGGTGGGCTGCAGTCCATGATGTCGCTAAGAGTCGGGCACCACTGAGCGACTTCACTTTCACTTTTTACTTTCATGCATTGGAGAAGGAAATGGCAACCCACTCCAGTGTTCTTGCCTGGAGAATCCCAGGGACAGGGGAGCCTGGTGGGCTGCTGTCTATGGGGTCGCACAGAGTTGGACACGACTGAAGTGACCTAGCAGCAGCAGCAGCAGTTAGAAAAGTTGTAACATTTACAGAAACCGGGAAATGGTTAAACCTGAAAAGAATTCTGGTGGGTGGTTTAAGATTTTGCCACTGTCCAGGGTGGTAACAGAAGACAGATTCTGATAGTGCAGACAGAGACAGATTCTGATATTTTCTCCTTCAGTAGTAAAGCCCCTCATTCTCTGGATGTTTGGAAAAGATTTGGAATCTTAACAGATTTGGAATGAATAGGTTTTCACAGAACACAGAATTCCTGGTACATAAGACAGGGGTTCTTAAACTTTTGCTCCTACATGTGGAACATTTACAAATGGAATCATCTGGATGGTGGCCCCTCACTGTCTTTTTACATGTGGCTTGTTGAAGAGATCTCAATGAAAATGAAGCATTTTCCTCACTTGGTTGTCAGTGTTAATCATGACATGAGGAGGAAAAGTTCGGGGCACTGACAGACACTGGCCTTTTGCCGTGGTAGAACTGGAATTTTGTTTTCTTGTAGTAATAAATATTACTCAATAGAAGAAATTAACCAAAAGTAAAAAACAATGACTGAGCAAAAATAAGCCTATCATTCTTGATGGTTTTTCCAGGAATACAGTTAACCCGAGTGTGGGCATGATTAAAAGACAAGATAAAGTCTTTTTTGCAGTGCTTGTCTTCTGTTTCAGATAACCTCAACTGTGCTGAAGATGGCCTGTGAAAATCTCAAAGATTCTTTGAAAATTGCCATTTTCTTTGAACACCAAAAAAGTTGGGGACGAAGAATAGAAATTTATAGCACAGATTATCAAGAAATGACTTGGGATTTCTCATCATGAGTGTAAAATAAAAGGAAAAAACTATTTTTATTCACAACTCCATCTGGTGGCTGAAAGGAAAGCAGTCTTTGGATATACAGAAGCCTGGTTTTTTGAAGAGTCCAGCCTCATGACCTGGCTTGTCATCAGCCTTCAACACTATCATCGAAGCATGGAAATTCTGTTTCTGATGGGTTTACTTACCTCTTGGGGAGACAAAACATCTTTTTTTTTAGAAACTAAAAACAGAGGGAAATGTGTGTTAGAAAAGACAGCACAGAAAACCTGTGACTTCCGCTTAACCTGACCACATCAGAGTCCATCACTATCAGTCCTGAATGAATCCTGCTGGTCAGGCTAATTAGCAGGTCAGTCAACTTCTCCTTCCTATTGTTTCTTCTTCTGGATCAGGGTGTGAAAGTGGTGGCTGTCAAGAGTCCCTGGAGATGTCCCATCAATGGAATGCATACAGCAGCAACAGGATGGTACAGACGCCAATAACACCACCCAGGATGAGGGAGTCTCGCCGCTTCCTAAGGTTGATTCGCTGGATGAGGCTGTTCACAGCAGGAAAACGATCTTTGGGGAATCTTTATTAAGGTCATATGTCGAAGAAGCCTCTTTAATGAAAAGTCACAGGAATCACAAAAAACAGAGATCAGTGGAGTCCAGAAAGACAAATGATGAGAAGAAACAGAGGGGAAGAAAATCACACTGAGGGAGCTGCAGCAAACACCAATGCCTTACTGCTCAAAGTCCCAAGCAAATTTGAGTCCCCTGGTACACTTGCAGGACATGAGTAGGAATAACAAAAAGGAAAACATTAAGAGAGAGGAGGAGGCAGCAGTGATGACTGCTGCCATGTGCCGAGGGAGTACTGTCCGGGTGGAGCCAGTGTGGCCAGGAATGAAGGAATGCTGCAGGGCAGGGAGGAGGAGGCACAGCCAGCCACCACCACCATCCTGCATTTCCTTCTCTTCCTCTCTCTCTCTCTTAAATTCCTTTCCTCAGGAGACTGGGAAGTTCTTCCAGAAGGGTTTTGAGGAGTACACGATCTCCCCACAGGGTGATAAGCCCCCCTGGATTCAGACAATTGGTGGGAACAAACTCTAAGGGTCTGTATAATCAAACACTGGTTAATTATTTAAAAATTTTAAATTCACTTTGCAGGAGTGGGCAGGAATAGGATCAGAAGGTGGGTTAAACTGCTCTGACTGCCCTTTGTGGGGAACACAACAAAAGGAGAGGGAGCTTTCAGTTCAGGAGTCTTGCGGCAGTCACAACCGTACTGGGCTCGGTACTGTATCTCACTTAGTAGGATGTCGTCATCAAAGCACACGCCTGTGTGTCCTGTACTGCTTTCACTTCCAGCAGTGGTTTCTGACTACAAAAACTTCCATGGTGTCAGGTACAAATCTCATATAAAGCAGGTACTTAATCTTTTCTGGCTTGGTACAAGCGTCAGCACTGCCCTTAGAGGAAGAGAACCTCTGACATCAGGAAACCCTGTCTGTAGTGAACACATTTCTACCTAGTTTGTCTTTTAGGGGACTCTCCCTGATCCTTCTCTAATCATCTAGTTCGGTTCATGTAACTGGGTGGGGCTGATGCTGTCCTCTGCCATCAGGTGTGCATACCCACTCAGGGTGGGCAGGAGAGAACAGTCCCTCCCCTTGGCCTGTGGCTGGGTTTGGCAGCGACTCAAGTGAGGCAACCACAGTCCTCTTTGGACAGGTGCCAGAGCTGCTAGAAATTTCATAATTTTTGATCTGGCAGGAGGTGACCCTGGTAGCCATCTCTTATCAGCACGAGGAAAAAATGTGTCTGAGAATAAGGCCATCACGTAAGTAAACAGAAATGAGAGATGGAGGAGGGGAACAGAACGGAAAGGCAGATTCTTGATAATAAAATCTGAGCCTCTGCATCCAAGCCATCCATTAAGCCAAATTCTACTCCTGAATTTTACAGACATATGAACAAGTTAATTCCCTCCTTTTCCTCGTTAGGTCAGTGTAAATTAGGTTTCTATTAGTATCTTTCTATGGAGTCCTAACTAATCAAACCCATTTTATTTTTTTAAAACATATTTTTGGAAATGATTCTAACTTATTGTACTGATAAAATGAGATAATGTATATCAGAGTACTCTACTAACTGCAAAGCCCTATATAAAACAGAAATGATTTTAGATGTATGGTTTTATACTTAGGGTGACAAGTGAGTGAAGTCGCTCAGTCGTGTCCTACTCTTTGCAACCCCATGGATTGCAGCCTATCACGCTCCTCCATCCATGGGATTTTCCAGGCAAGAGTACTAGAATGGGTTGCCATTTCCTTCTCCAGAGGATCTTCCTGACCCAGGGATCGAACCTAGGTCTTCTGCATTGTAGGCAGACGCTTTACCGTCTGAGCCACCAGGGAAGCACAAAGCAAGAACAAGATTCACCAAAAACTGGAAAATATCAACACACTTCAGGATATTCTTTTCCTTAGGCCAATAAGGGATCAAACTAAAAGTGACCTCAAATTATCTAGGTCAGAAGATACTCAACTTTTAAAATTATAGGTCCTTTCCCTACTAGTAATTGGGGAAGGAAACTTTTTTTCTCTAAAAGGCTTGATTCCTCCAAGGAAACAGAATGTTTTTGGTCTTAGCAGTTTCCTTGCTGGATTTCTCAGAGTATGACTAGTACTAATTTAAACTGGGAAACTGAAGAACTAAAAAAGGTAGAGGTTACAACAAACAAACAGCAAATCTATACGAGAGTTCAGCTTGTGCAAAATGAAAATACGGTGATCAGCAGTGATCAGCACTTACATGTATGGCTGTCTACTTCCCTCCCTTTCTAAGCATATGCCACTGACTTATTCTCCAAAATGAAAAAAGAAAGAAGAAAAAGCACAAAATTTATGTAAAAACAGCATACACTGTAGACTTCTAACATGGATTCAAGAGCTCTTAAGATGCAAAATAGTTCTGTGAATAACTTGGAAATTATATTTATCATTTTTTTCGAGATCTACTAGTATGAAACTTCTGGTGTGCTGTCTTTTAGAAATGGCACTAAACAGTATGAACTTCCACAAAGTACAAGCACAGGGCACGTCCATAATACAGAATTACGGACGACTTATACTCTCACTGCCGACGGCAATCTGCCCAGGGGAGGGAGAGAGTGGCGAAGCACACAGATTTTCCCCCTAAAAACACAGATTTCAAACTGTCAAAAAGGATACTAGCCAAAGTGTTCATTTTACTCTGAATTGATTTCAACATTCCTCTCTGTGAAGTCATATTTTCTTTTGTTGCCATAGCAATGCTGCAAGGGAGAAAAAGAGAAGCTCATCAATTGACGTTTAAGACAATCGTGCATGGATTCATCGTACACATAAAAATGAACAGAAAACCAAGGTGAATAACACCAGCTTTGAAAAGCACATGGGAAGGAACATGAAAAAAAAAATCATTTCCCAAGTCATCTTCCCATTGTTCTTTTTCTGAATGATCACTTTATCCCCAATGTTATCTTCTGATATTTTTTTGGACAAAGCAGTGAACCATTTCCCGTGTTTTGTTTTTTTTTTTTTTAAATTCAAAGTAACAAATGAAATAAGACAACTGACGAATCACACATTACAAAAGCTTCTTAAAATGGTTTTAAAAGGGGCCAGCTACCAAAACATCTTTAATTAGGAAAAACTCTTTGAGAGTGAAGTGGGGAATTACAATTATAAAAATAGAACCAAATGTGTAATACATCACAAAATATTTATATACAACCAGCCCTTAATTTATGAAAAGACTATATTCCAAAATTCTATTGGAGAACCAACTAGACAGTGTATTAAAAAGCAGAGATATCACCTTGCCGACAAAGGTCCATACAGTCAAAGCTATGGTTTTGCAGTAGCCATGGATTTGAGAAATGGACCATTCAGAAGGCTACGTGCCAAAGAACTGATGTTTTCGAAGTGTGCTGGAGAAGACTCTTAAAAGTCTCATGAAGTGCAAAAACATCAATTTAGTTAATCCTAAAGGAAATCAACCCTGAATATTAATTGGAAGGACAAATGAAACTCCAATATTTTGGCCACCTGATGTGAGAAGCCAACTCACTGGAAAAGACCCCAATGCAGGGAAAGCTTGAAGACAAAAGGAGAAGAGGCTAACAGAGGATGAGATGGTTGGATGGCATCACTGATGCAATGAACATGAATTTGGGCAAACTCCAGGAGATAGTGAGGGCCAGGGAGGCCTGGCATGCTGCAGTCCATGGGTTCATGAAGAGTCAGACACAACTTAGCAACTGAACAACAACAGGAACTACACTTCAAAAAAATATACATTGAAAGATAAAAGGAACCAGGAGAAATGCATGTTGTTGTTCCACCATTCAGTAATTGGCTACAGTAGGACAGCTCCCTAGACCATCACGTATTTCCACCACCCAGTTCTTATCCTTGGTCAAGAAAAGGAACCCCACTTGCAGTGTCTGTAACTAGCATTCTACAAGCAACCCTCCTTCCCTTTTTAGGGGTTAACACTTACCCATATGACCCTCTCACAACTTACTGTTTTAAGTCATGGACAAGTTAGGTGATGGCACAAACTAACTTGCTATGATTAATATCATTCCACTTTTTCTAAACACATGACTATACATGTGTCTGCCTTTTTAAATGAATACATTAATATTTTTAAAATCATTTTACACAGATATGAAGAGCTACAGAGAGAAAAATACGGAAGCACACCAAATTATTAACCAATGTAGTAGTTGTATTTTAGGTGAATTCTTTTTCTTCCCTGCTTTATTTAGGTATATTTGACAAACATAAATTGCATTTAGGTATATTTGACAAATATAAATTGCATACATTTTTTAAAAGAAGATCAATAAGGAGGAGAGAAGAAAATGATAAATGTAAGAAAATTTCTCAGATCTAAAGATAAGTTTTCAGATTGTAAGAGTCCATCAAACAGACTAAAAATGATGCATGGCAACCTCATCATGGTGAGATTAAACACAAACATAGGGGAAAAGGGATGATCCTAAAAGATTCCAGAGGGAAAAAACATTTACAAAAAGTGAAAGTGAAAGTTGCTTAGTCGTATCTGACTCTTGGTGACCCCATGAACTTATACCGTCCATGGAATTTTCCAGGCCAGAATACTGGAGTGGGTATCCTTTCCCTTCTCCAGGGGATTTTCCCAACCCAGGGATTGAGCTCAGGTCTCCCGAATTGCAGGTGGATTCTTTACCAGCTGAGCCACAAAGGGAAGCCCATCATTTACGAAGGACATAAAATTTTAATTGGGACTGGACTTAAAGAGCAGTACTGGAAACAATGCCTTAAAAAATGTGAAAATTATTTTCAACCCACAATTCTGATTTTTAGCTAAACAATGAATCAAGAATATGGGTAGAATAGGGACTTCCCTGGGGCCCGGTGGATGGGAATCCGCCTGCCAATGCAGGAGACATGGGTTTGATCCCTCGTCCAGGAGGATTCCACATGTGGAGCAAGTAAGCTTATGTGCCACAACCACTGAGTCCGCGCTCCAGGGCCTGCTAGGTGCAACTACTGAGCCTGTGTGCCTAGCGGCTGTGCTCTGCAACAAGAGAAGCTGCCACAACGAGAAGCCCACGTGCTGCAATGAGGAATAGCCTTTGTCCACCACCACTAGAGAAAGCCCGTGCAAAGCAGCAAAGACCTAGTGCAGCCAAAAATAAAATAAATAAAATTGAAAAAACAAAAAAAGAATATAGGTAGAATAGAAACTTTTTTGAGATGCGTAAAGTCCAAATAATTTACTTCTTATTCTTCCTGAGGAAGCTACTAAAGAACATGGTCCAACATAATGAGGGGATAAACTAAGAAAGTAGCAGACAGTAAATCCGAGAAACAAGTGATTGCATTTAAGGAGGTCATTGTAGAATAATGGTAAAAAGACATCCCAGGACCGGACAGTGAATGCACCAGGTCTAAAGCACAACCAGTCAAGATTCGAGCAGAAAGAGGCAGGCAGTGTCAATTTTATAACACATTAAATTTTATTTTTTTAATTAATTGATTTTAATTGGAGGATAATCACTTTACAATATAGTGATGTTTTTTGCCATACATCAATGTGAATTGGCCACAGACACATACGTGCCCCCACCATCCTGAACCTCCCTCTGCACACTATCCCTCTGAGTTATCCCAGAGCACCGGCTTGGGTTCCCTGCTCCATGCATCGAACTTGCACTGGTCATCTATTTTACATATGGTAATATACGTTTCAATGCTATTCTCTCAAATCATCCCACCCTTGCCTTCACATTGAATTTTAGATCCAAGAAGATCATAAGAAGAGTGAAACTAACAACATCCTTTGTATCACTAGTTCTTATTCCTAATTTTTCAGGTTAAGTGTCTATCTATGGTAGAATATGATACATTTAAAATGTAGTCGTTTTATAGTAAATTTACTTTACCAGATATTTAAAAATAGGTACTATAGCCTTGAAAAAAGTAACAATTCAAACCTGAGCTGAGCAACAATCTTTGAATCATATATCTCTCTGTTTTCTTAAACTGGGACTATCACTATCTCCTATGCACTCTGACTCAGAAGTAGAGAAAATTAAAAAATAATTTCCGCAAAGCACTTTGTATTCCTTGGAGAACAGATATTATCATCATACATTATGTTATTATCTTGTTGAATATGCATGATTTCCAGTAGCACACAAAGTATATCTAGATATCCTTTCCTATCTCATTCCACCATCTGGAGTCAACTGGAGTGAGATCTAGGCTGTTGTTATTTCAAGGGTCAAATATGCAGGGACAAAACAAATTCCAAATAACATGTAATGCTTTTAAAATGATAAATCATTGATGTTTACTGGAATTTCAACATTCTCACCTATCCTGTGAACTAAACTCGGACTTTTTTTTTTAACAATTGTTGTTTAGTCGTTCAGTTGTATCCGACTCTTCTGTGACCTCATGGACTATAGCCCACCAGGCTCCTCTGTCCATGGGATTTTCCTGGCAAGAATACTGGAGTGGGTTGCCATTTCCTTCTCCAGGGGATCTTCCAGACTCAAGGATCCAACCCACATCTCCTGCTTGGCAGGTGGATTCTTTACCAATGAGACACCTAGGAAGCCATTTTTTCAACATTAGATAATACTAATTATACATTTAAAGCTTAAGAATAAACTTATAAATATTAGGTCTTTTCAACAAATTGATGCCAGTTTATATTCAGTTGTGTACATTGTTTTTAAAATATAGCTCCAAAAGGAAAAGGTAAAACTTTATAGGTAGAATTATGGGGAAACTTTAAGAAAAGAATCCCTGATAAAATGTTACCCAACTTTATGCTCTGATGAAAGCAAAGGAGCCACAAGGGACATATTTCAGTCAACAATTAAGCAATTTTGTGAAAACTGTGGAGGGATAGAAGACTGAGTGCATGAAATTCAAACAAAATTCCAAGATATGATAAATTCATATTATAAAATTATAATTTATGATTTTCAATTATAGGAACATACTATAATCCACTGAATACAATAAGAATCCATGAGCTCATTTCAACATAAAAATTTCAGGATATGAACACTGAAACTGAAATATTCAGAGGTAAAGAGGCATCATGCGTGAACTTATTTACAAGTAGTTCAGAAAAAGAAAAGTGAAAAAGCAAATGTGGCAAAATGATAACATTTTGAGAATCTAAGGTAAAAGGTATGTGGAAACTCTCAGTACCACTGGAACTTTTCTGAAACCTGAAATATCAAAATAAACAGTTAAAAAAAATTAATAATACAGCTGCCATTTAAATTAACTTAGTAGCAGCCAGGGGATCTTCTTGATTCAAGGATTTTACTTATATTATCTTTTTAGTCATATTATCTTTAATTTTCACAACAATCTTTTAGGGTAGGTATTATCATCAATTCATTTAAGCATGTAAGAACATGAAGATTCCAAGAAACGTGTTTAAGAACAAAGATCTAATTAAGTAGCAAAGTCAGGTTTCAAACCAAATCATACTCCAAAGCTCATCCTCTTTCATAAGGCAGGAAATGTAGTAGTGATTTAGACAGAGCTCTTGCTCTAGAGTTAGAGACTCAGGTTTGAGGATCTGAATCCTCAATACTATTTTTAGTAATGTGATTATGGACAAATAATTACTTACCTTAACTTCTCTTTTGTTTTGAAGATAGTATCTAGTGATTAGTGCCTATCTCATGAGTTACTGAGGAGATTAAACAACATATAGCACGTACAACCCTTGAACACAATGCATGCTAAGTGGCTTCAGTCGGGTCCAACTCTTTGCAACCCTACGGACTGCAGCCCTCCAGGCTCCTCTGTCCATGGGATTCTCCAGCAAGAAAACTGGAGTGGGCTGCCATGCCCTCCTCCAAGGGGTTTTCCCAACCCAGGGATCGAACCCACGTCTCTTACGTCTCCTGCACTGGCAGGCAGGATCTTCACCACCTGGGAAGCCCTGAACACAATACCAAAGTCTATGATAAGAATACAAATGTTTGTTGTTTCCATGTATTTCATGCTACCTTTCCTGAAAAAGTGCTTTAGACAATGCTTAATTTTGAAGAGTTGAGACCATTACTAGTTAACTTTTTTTTTACTGTCTTAAAATAGGTATTTAAAAATTTATCAAACCTAGAGAATTAGGCAGTTAAAACCAACAAATTTCCCTTACTTTAAACAAGAAGTTACTTCACTGTTATTACAGATAATACTAATTACTGCAGACTTTCTATAACTGCTATGACAGAAACCAAGTCTACATAAATGTTACATATAAGACACTTAACAAATCACATGTTCAAGACTGTTTTCCATTAAAAAGTGAGAATAAAAAGACAGAGGCTGAAAATATTGAGAATGAACTCACTAGGAAAATTAACCTAGGTAAAACACCCTAATGCCAATAGTTTCGAAAAAAATGTTTTAGGCTTCAAGTATCTTATAAGGGGAAGTCATAGTAAAAATACATTACCATATAATAAAATTCCCATCTTTAAGGAAGATTAACTGACTTTAGTTATAGGATTAACTTCATCTGTTCATTAATGTGCAAACAATAAACAAAAAACCCCCATTTTTCCTACCTTATTGTCTCTTCTATTAGACGGTCTGAGCTGCAAATAAAAAGAAAATTCAAATTCTGGAATTATTAAAAGCACATTTAAAACCTGCACTTAATTTTTCTATATTTTACAGGTAGATTATTTTTCCAGTCATTTATGTGAAAAACACCCAGACTTTTGAAAGCAGCTAGAGAAAATTCTGGACTCAAATTAGTTAACCCACATATATAGTTTTCATCTTAATTTGTTGGCTTAAATCTATTTCTTCCACAGAGATACTTAATGATTAAAGTCAGAACAGTTTTAATGAGAGTACAAAAAAATAAAACTACTTCTTTAATCTAGATAGCTCCAAGTTGTCACCACTGTCTATCCAAAACTTCAGAATTACAGCCAAATTGTTGAGACAGGATAGGCAATATAGTTTCAATGTCTATAAGCAGTAATTATTTACATCTTAAAATTTCTTCCTTTTTTGAAAAACAAAATCAAATCTCAGCTTGCCACACTTTAGAATTCAAGAATCTGAATAACGATGCCAATGCACTGTTGATCAGTGAAACATTTCCACTTATGCATCAAATACTGGAAAGAAAGACACCTCCAAAAAACCCATTTTAGGGAGGAATGCACAGGTAGCTAAGCTTGGTAAAAGGGGAGCTTTACAGCAGAAACAAACTCCCAGACATATGTATCCATTTACCATAAAGATAGCACAATCTAGTAAAAACAATGTAAAATTACTCTCCTTTGGGGATACATAATATATAATCAAGTGGAATCATCCTTCGTAAACAAATACTTCATAACAGCCCAGAGGTATTCCAAAGAGGCACCTACTGTCTGTGATTAAGCAACAAGTATCTGTTTCTTTCAAGAAACCAATTTAAACTAGCTGAAAACAATGAGCTAAATTTTGTCATCAATTACTGTACCAAGGAATCACTAAAGCCACACTTAGATAGTAATTCTGCTTAAAAGGTAATTCATTTCCCTCAATATACAAAACTGCAAATGATACAAATTTCAAGCACATATTTTAAAGCAGTTTAACAAAATGTAAGAACTTGGCAAAACCATTTAGGTTAGTAACTAATAAGAATCTTTTAAAAGAGGAGGTGAATAAAAGAATAAACAAGTAAATGAATAAGCAAGCAAGAAAACAAACAAGCAAGTATGTAATAAATAAAATGTAAAAACTGATCTCTTTGTAAACTGTAAAAAAAAATCTGATGAAGTTGTCACCAACCAATGAGATAGTTTACATCAAGCACTGTGGTGATTTCAGTCTTCCGCCTACTTACAGTTAACCAGAGGGACCCTATGTCTTCTTTACTTTTATATAAATATCTTCTAAGACATGTGAACGATACTATTAAGCTACAGTAGGACACAAAAAGCTAAGTGCTAACAGAGTTTTATATTACAGATAACATTTGGAAAATACCGAAAAAACAAAGATGAATGTAGAAATCATTTGCAACCACTCTTCCATTAACACTGATATTATGGCACATTTGTTTCTTGTCTGGGTAGCCCAAGGAACATCTTTTTTTGTTGTTTTTGTCTTCCCTTCTTTCTTTTTTTTGGTCACTATGCAGTGTGTGGGATCTTAGTTCCCTACAGGAGATTGAACCTGCATCCCCTGTATTGGAAAGCAGACTCTCAACCACTGGACAGTTAGGGAAGTCCCAGGAATACCTTTACTTGCATTTTTCATGGTTTATTTAGCACAGAAATTTTGTTTTATGATCACATGATGTTACCTAGAACATCAACATTCTAGGAATCAACGAACTAAGATGGACTGGAATGGGTGAATTTAACTCAGATGACCATTATATCTACTACTGTGGGCAAGAATCCCTTGGAAGAAATGGAGTAGCCATCATAGTCAACAGAAGAGTCCAAAATGCAGTACTTGGATGCAATCTCAAAAACGACAGAATGATCTCTGTTCATTTCCAAGGCAAACCATTCAATATCACAGTAATCCAAGTCTATGCCCTGACCAGTAACGCTGAAGAAGCTTAAGTTGAATGGTTCTATGAACATCTACAAGACCTTCTAGAACTCTCACCCCGAAAAGGTGTAGGGGACTGGAATGCAAAAGTCTGGCCTTGGAGTACAGAATGAAGCAGGGCAAAGGCTAATAGAGTTCTGCCAAGAGAACACACTGGTCATAGCAAACACCCTCTTCCAACAACACAAGAGAAGATTCTACACATGGACATCACCAGATGATCAACACCAAAATCAGATTGATTATATTCTTTGCAACCAAAGATGGAGAAGCTCTATACAATCAGCAAAAACAAAACTGGGAGCTGACTGTGGCTCAGATCATGAACTCCTTATTGCCAAATTCAGACTTAAATTGAAGAAAGTGGGGGAAACCACTAGACCATTCAGGTATGACATAAATCAAATCCCTTATGACTATATAGTGGAAGTGAGAAATAGATTAAAAGGACTAGATCTGATAGAGTGCCTGATGAACTATGGATGGGAGTTCATGACATTGTACAGGAGACAGGAATCAAGACCATCCCCAAGAAAAAGAAGTGCAAAAAAGCAAAATGGCTGTCTGGGGAGGCCTTACAAATAGCTGTGAAAAGAAGAGAAGCGAAAAGCAAAGGAGAAAAGGAAAGATATATCCATTTTAATGCAGAGTTTCAAAGAAGAGCAAGGAGAGATAAGAAAGCCTTCCTCAGTGATCAATGCAAAGAATAGAGGAAAACGATAGAATGGGAAAGACTAGAGATCTCTTCAGGGAAATTAGAGACACCAAGGGAACATTTCATGCAAAGATGGGCTCAATAAAGGACAGAAATGGTATGGACCTAACAGAAGCAGAAGATATTAAAAAGAGGTGGCAAGAATACACAGGAGAACTGTAAAAAAAGATCTTCATGATCCAGATAATTACAATGGTGTGATCACTCACACTCACCTAGGGCCAGACATCCTGGAATGTGAAGTCAAGTGGGCCTTAGGAAGCATCACTAAGAACAGAGCTAGTGGAGGTGATGGAATTCCAGTTGAGCTATTTCAAATCCTAAAAGACGATGCTGTGAAAGCACTGCACTCAATATGCCAGCAAATTTGGAAAACTCAGCAGTGGCCACAGAGCTGGAAAAGGTCAGTTTTCATTCCAATCCCAAAGAAAGGCAATGCCAAAGAATGCTCAAACCTTCACACAATTGCACCCATCTCACATGCTAGCAAAGTAATACTCAAAATTCTCCAAGCCAGGCTTCAACAGTACGTGAACTGTGAACTTCCAGATGTTCAAGCTGTATTTAAAAAAGGCAGAGGAACCAGAGATCAAATTGCCAACATCTGTTGGATCACTGAAAAAAGCAAGAGAATTCCAGAGAAACATCTACTTCTGCTTTATTGACTATGCCAAAGCCTTTGATTGTGTGGATCACCACAAACTGTGGAAAATTCTGAAAGAGATGGAACTACCAGACCACGTAACCTGCCTCCTGAAAAACCTGTATGCAGGTCAAGAAGCAACAGTTAGAACTGGACATGAACAACAGACTGGTTCCAAATTGGGAAAGGAGTACATCAAGGCTGTATATTGTCAACCTGCTAATTTAACTTATATGCAGAGTACATCATGAGAAATGCTGGGCTGGAGGAAGCACAAGCTGGAATCAAGATTGCCGGGAGAAATATCAATAACCTCACATATGCAGATGACACCACCCTTATGGCAGAAAGTGAAGAGGAACTAAAGAGTCTCTTGATGAAAGTGAAAGAGGAGAGTGAAAAAGTTGGCTTAAAACTCAACATTCAGAAAGCTAAGATCATGGCATCTGGTCCCATCACTTCATGGGAAATAGATGGGGAAACAGTGACAACTTTATTTTTTGGGACTCCAGAATCACTGCAGATGGTGACTTCAGCCATTAAATTAAAAGATGCTTGCTCCTTGGAAGAAAAGTTATGACCAACCTAGACAGTATATTAAAAAGCATAGACATTACTTTGCCAACAAAGGTCCATGTAGTCAGAGCTATGGTTTTTCCAGTGGTCATGTATGGATGTGAGAGTTGGACTATAAAGAAAGCTGAGCGCTGAAGAATTGATGCTTTTGAACTGTGGTGTTGGAGAAGACTCTTTAGAGTCCCTTGGACTGCAAGGAGATCCAACCAGTCCATCCTAAAGAAAACTGTCTTGAAAATTCATTGGAAGGACTGACGCTGAAGCTGAAACTCCAATACTTTGGCCACCTGATGTGAAGAACTGACTCATTGGAAAAGACCCTGATGTTGGGAGAGATTGAAGGCAGGAGGAGAAGGGGACAACAGAGGATGATATGGTTGGATGGCATCACGGACTCAATAGACAGGAGTTTGAGTAAACTCCGGGAGTTGGTGATAGACAGGGAGACCAGGTGTGCTGTAGTCCATGGGGTCGCAAAGAGTTGGACATGACTGAGTGACTGAACTGAACTGAAACTATTGAGTTTTAAGAGTTCTTTGTGTGTTTTGGATACAGTCCTTTATCAGATATGTTTTACAAGTATGTTCTTCCAGTCCACTTCATCATCTTGACAGCATCTTTGGAAGAGCAGAGGTTTTTCATTTTAATGAATTCAATCTTAACATTTTTGTTCATGATATTTTTGTCATTACATCTAAAAATACATTGCCAAACCCAATGTTACCTAGAATTTCTCCTGTGTTGTAAAACTTCTAGTAGTTTTGTACTTTATATTTAGATCTATGATCTGTTATGAGTTATTCTGGGGAAAGGTATAAGGTCAGTGTCTATATTCATTTTTTTGCATGTTAATGTCTGGTTGTTCCCACACCACTTATTCAAAAGACTGTCTCATCTCCATAGAACTGCCTCTACTCTACACAAATATAGTCAAAGAGTATTTGACTATATTTGTGTGTCTGTTTCTGGACTTTCTCTTCTGTTCCACTGATCTGTCTGTTCTTTCACCAATACCACACTGTCTTCATTACAAACAATATACACAGGAAGTCAAGTTTAATGGGGAGATAGTTTTTGCTTCTTTTCTCCCCTCAAAGTATTTTAACAAATATTTTGGTGTAAAAAAAATTTTTTTTAATGTCAACAAATTTGTTTACAGCAGAAACAGAAAGACTAAGAGAAAACGTGAGGAATCACAGTTTCCATTTGTTGTTCTTTCGATAAATGGTATAAAAGGATTGAAATCATAAAAACCTGAGTCATAAAGAATATGAAATATTAAGGAAGCATTTTATAATGTTTCTGAAATCTCTAGAAAAACCTTGTATACCAATACAAAATAATCTATTATGTAACTTAACAACTCCCCTCAAGTTCATCAGCTCATACTCCACTCAACTTCATCCTGCCTCAGTTTCTTTCTTTATAGAATGAGCACACACAAACTTTTTCACAAGAATGCTGAAAGGAATATATGTAAAGTATATCCTACATAGGACTTCCCTGGTGGCTCAGATGGTAAAGCGTCTGCCTACACTGCAGGAGACCCGGGTTCAAGACCTGGGTGGGGAAGATCCTCTGGAGAAGGAAATGGCAACTCACTCCAGCACTCTTGCCTGGAAAATCCCACGGACTGAGGAGCCTGGTAGGCTACAGTCCATGGGGTCATAAAGAGTCGGACACAACTGAGCGACTTCACTTCACATATCCTACATAAAATCACCTGAGAAACAAAAATGGAAAATACCTTTTAATAGCCAATCTTACTGCTATTTTTTATAACCCTAAATACATCATTTAAGCTGTGTGACCCTAAATTAATGTACTTTTCCCCCTGTAAAATGGACAGTGGGAAGGGTTTTCTTTGAATTACTAATGAACGCAAAAGTAAAAATTTTCATATAAAATTTATGACCATGTGTTCCGAAATAAAGAATATTAATTTACAACTGATAAACTCTTTTCAGCATCAAATAATCCTTAAAGTAAATAACTGCATTTCTGTTTAACTTATTTTGGGGTTGATGAATATAAAAATGTTAATGCAAGCTCATCTTTATTTTTGTGCTACTTGAGTATCCTATTCCTTACTTTGTACCCAAAGAATATATTAATATACTTTCAGATATAATGCAAAATTCTTTTGTGGTGGTCTTTATCAAATACAAAAAGAACTACCAAAGCTATAAGTAACTATAAGCTACTCTAGGAAAGACTGCCCCCTTGTGCCAATCAATAATATTTAACATTCTAAGAAAAAAACACTAAAAACTTTCTGACACTAGAAGTAGCCAGAGTTGTACTAAAATGGTCTTGATCTTCCCATGTTCTGATTTCAACAGCTCATATTTAAAGTGGTGATCTTCAAAGAAAAGTAAATTGAATAGTACATTAAGCTCATATGGACATGACTTATTTATGACATTCAGCAACAAAAGCATAATTCATATCATTTAACTATCATGGTTATTAGCTATTCAAGTGTTTAGAGGCCGAATTCAGAGAGTTTAAGTAATTTTCTGATCCTTAAGTTCTATAATAAAATACAAAGAAAATAATTAAAGAAACCAGTATATTTCAGAAGAAAACTAGATGAAGCAGGAATAGAGTATGGTGACTTATTTTAAAATAAAAATATATATTTCATTTTTATATATATGTGTACATGTGTGTGTGTGTGTACATATACATACACATACACACAGTTCATCCAAGTTTTTAGGTATTTTGAGTTCTTAGAAAAGATATTTTCTTTGAATTTGATGTATGGCTAATTACCCTTTATAAAGCTTCTTGACATATAAGTAGTATAAGGCCATGCAAATATAAGTCAGTATCTATATTATTATTAACCTACAGTAGTAGACAAAGTATTAGAGCAATAGACTTGCTAAAGGAAACAAGCATTAAGGTAACAAAAGACATATTACAGTTACCGCTTCCCTGGTGGCTCAGAGGGTAAAGCGTCTGCCTGCAATGTGGGAGACCCTGGTTTGATCCCTGGGTTGGGAAGATCCCCAGGAGAAGGAAATGGCAACCCACTCCGGTACTCTTACCTGGAAAATCCCATGGATGGAGAAGCCTGTAGGCTAGAGCCTATGGTAGGCTAGAGTCTATGGGGTCGCAAAGAGTCGGACATGACTGAGCAACTTCACTTCACAGTTACTGCTAAGTCGCTTCAGTAGTGTCCGACTCTGTGCAACCCCATAGATGGCAACCCATCAGGCTCCCCGTCCCTGGGATTCTCCAGGCAAGAACACTGGAGCGGGTTGCCACTTCCTTCTCCAATGCATGAAAGTGAAAAGTGAAAGTGAAGTCGCTCAGTCGTGTCCAACTCTTAGCAACCCCATGGACTGCAGCCTAGCAGGCTCCTCCATCCATGGGATTTTCCAGGCAAGAGTACTGGAGTGGGGTGCCATTGCCTTCTCCTCACAGTTACTAATACATTACAAATTACATTAACAAATAAGTAATGTGAATGCAGACTTTTGTGTATATATTTCATAGCATCCTATCTTTCCTAATTACGGTCAGAAAAGTTGTAATTCTTTCATTAGAAGAATTAAATGAATTAGCACTGGTAAAGCATTCAGTATAATAAACAGCACAAAATGTCTGCTATATGTGTAAATAAATTAATAAGTATGTACCACATAGTATGTATTTATTCAATAATACCTACTTTCGAAGGTGGTCATGTTCTTTCAAAAATAGTTCAGTTCTTCTGTTGTTTACTCCAGACCCACTTTTATATGACCTAGAAGAAAGAAAATTTTAGAACGTTTGTTGGCAGACACTATAAAAAAGGATTAAATGATTACTCCAGTAATATCCAAAGTGGACAAATTGAGCCTCTCCATATACAACTAAAATGTATAATCCTTTTTATCTCCTTTTAAAAATGGCATCTATGACAGATAAATATGCATGGCTTTCTAGTTTAAGAATTTATCTTTCACCAAAATAATCTAACATTCTTAGACAAAAATCTTACTTTTCCTTTTTTACATTTTATATATACATTTGATAACTTCTAAAAATGTGTATTTTGTACCAGTTGCCAAAAAGTCCAACTCACTAAAGTACATGAAAAGAGAATATACATTCATTCATTTGTTTATTCATTAACTCAGCAAATATTTATTCAACATCTCTTAGGTACCACACATTTTAACAGTAAAACATGCTACTTAGTCATGAGTTGTTCACAGTTTAGACAGGTACATAAATTATTTAATTTTAATTCAGTGTAATAGGAACTATTACTATAATACTACATAAATACTATAATATTTATATACAAAAGAAAAGAGTAGTCATTACTATAAGGCAGAAGGTAGATTAGAGAGCTTGTGAGAAATACAGAAACCTTCTTAAGCAGAGAAAATCCATAAAGGATACCCTACAAAACAAGTGATAATTTACAGTTGTAAAAAGTGGAGGATTATTTCAGGAAGGAAGGATTGCATGTGCAGTGTCATGGGGTGTGGAAGAACACAGTGGCTTCAAGAAACTTTGTATCGTCCATCTTGCAGAGTGAGGTTTGGGAGGGTACTGTAAAAGATGAGAAAAGCAGGGGCTTTTAGAGCCTTTCCTTTCTTTCTCTATTATTTCCTCTTGTCTTTATTTTCCCCAAGTGGGACTAATACTCCTGATTGATTACGACACAGCACATGAGGTAGGGAAGCCACTGAAAGGGAATGTTTCCCTAAAGGGAAGCTACAGATCTGCCAACTGTGGAGTACTTCAGGATTTCTATCCTGGCTTGAGTTCATTACAATTTACAAGAAAATGCTTTGTATCATTACTACCAACATTTTCATGTTTCAGTTCTTTACTTACAAAGTATCAAGAACCACAACAAAAAAATTCAAGTAACTGCACACATACTGCAGTGAGACAAAAGGGGGTCATGCTGTTAAAGTAAACCACGACCTGAGAGCAGGTTCTAATGTGCAAAGCGCAGCAGGAAAGAAAACACCAGGGAAAGCTGCACAATATAACCAGTACCGCACTGGACTTGGAAGACTAATGTTGTTTAGTTGGTCAGTCATGTCCGACTCTTTTGCGACCCCACGGAACCCACCCAGGCTCCTCAGTCCATGAGATTTCCCAGGCAAGAATACTGGAGGGGGTTGCCATTTCCTTCTCCAGGGGATCTTCCCAACCCAGGAATGGGATTGAAACCATGTCTACTGCTTGGCAGGCAGATTCTTTGCCACTGAGCCACCTGGGAAGTCCATGAACCAGTAAACCTCAAACAAGATTCCTAATACCTAGTTTTATAAAGTGGGACTAATAATTTATATCTATATCAAAAGATTCAGTTCAGTTCAGTTGTTCAGTCGTGTCGGACTCTTTGCGACCCCATGAATCACAGCATGCCAGGCCTCCCTGTCCATTATCAACTCCCAGAGTTCACTCAAACTCATGTCCATCGAGTTGGTGATGTCATCCAGTCATCTCATCCTCTGTCGTCCCCTTCTCCTCCTGCCCCCAATCCCTCCCAGCATCAGAGTCTTTTCCAATGAGTCAACTCTTCGCATGAGGTGGCCAAAGTACTGGAGTTTCAGCTTTAGCATCATTCCTTCCAAAGAACACCCAGGACTGATCTCCTTTAGAATGGACTGGTTGGATCTCCTTGCAGTCCAAGGGACTCTCAAGAGTCTTCTCCAACACCACGGTTCAAAAGCATCAATTCTTCAGCACTCAGCTTTCTTCACAGTCCAACTCTCACATCCATACATGACTACTGGAAAAACCATAGCCTTGACTAGATGGACCTTTGTTGGCAAAGTAATGTCTCTGCTTTTGAATATGCTATCTAGGTTAGTCATAACTTTCCTTCCAAGGAGTAAGCGTCTTTTAATTTCATGGCTGCAATCACCATCTGCAGTGATTTTGGAGCCCTCCAAAATAAAGTCTGACACTGTTTCCACTGTTTCCCCATCTATTTCCCATGAAGTGATGGGACCAGATGATTATATGAAGCCAAAAAAGAGATAATATATGAAAAAGCAGTAATTGCAGGAAAAAAATCTTATATATCAGTTATTAGTACTATTAGTCACTCAATTCAGTCGTTCAGTTCACGTTCAACTCTTGGCGACCCCATGGACTGCAGCACACCAGGCCTCCCGGTCCATCATCAACTCTTGGAGTTTACTCAAACTCCTGTTCATTAAGTGGGTGAAGCCATCCAACCATCTCATCCTCTGTCATTCCCTTCTCTTCCTGCCTTCAATCTTTCCCAACATCAGGGTCTTTTCCAATGAGTCAGTTCTTTGCATCAAGTGGCCAAAGTTCTGGAGTTTCAGCTTCAGCATCAGTCCTTTCAGAATATTCAGGACCGATTTCCTTTAGGATGGACTGGTTGGATCTCCTTGCAGTCCAAGGGACTCTCAAGAGTCTTCTCCAACACCACGGTTCAAAAGCATCAATTCTTCACCGCTCAGCTTTCTTCACAGTCCAACTCTCACATCCATACATGACCACAGGAAAAACCATACCTTAGACTGGACGGATCTTTGTTGGCAAAGTAATGTCTCTGCTTTTTAATATGCTATCTAGGTTGGTGATAACTTTTCTTCCAAGAAGCAAGCATCTTTTAATTTCATGGCTGCAGACACCATCTGCAGTGATTTTGGAGCACCCCAAAATAAAGTCTGTCACTGTTTCCACTGTTTCCCCATCTGTTTCCCATGAAGTGATGGGACCAGATGCCATGATCTTAGTTTTCTGAATGTTGAGTTTTAAGCCAACTTTTTCACTCTCCTCTTTCACTTTCATTAAGAGGCTCTTTAGTTCTCCTTCACTTTCCGCCATAAGGGTGGTATCATCTGCATATGTGAGGTTATTGATATTTCTCCCAGCAGTCTTGATTCCAGCTTGTGCTTCATCCAGCCCAGCATTTCTCATGATGTACTTTACATATAAGTTAAATAAGCAGGGTGACAATATACAGCCTTGATGTACTCCTTTCCCAATTTGGAACCAGTCTGTTGTTCCAGGTCCAGTTCTAACTGTTGCTTCTTGACTTGCATACAGAATTCTCAAGAGGCAGGTCAGGTGGTCTGGTAGTCCCATCTCTAAGAATTTTTCACAGTTTGTCATGATCCACACAGTGTATTACTTTCTCTAATTTAATAGTGATCCACAGAGTGTATTACTACTATATCTCATCTCATTAACTATATTTTGCCATATATTATACTAATTTGAATATGTGCTTACTCCCCTCCAGCATCTAAAGGGCCAAGTTAATCTTTTCATTTCTACCTGCTACTGCAACTGACATATTATCTAACAGTAATCAAGAAATAGTTTAGCAAATGGATGAACATGTTTCTTTCATGATAAACTTTAAGAAAACAAGTTATTACACTGGAATATAGTCTAGCAATTCCCACAAATTGTGTGGTAGCTAAATGACTATACATTAAAGGCTGTCTGTTACACTGGTTCTCAATGCATTCTTTAAGATATATATGTATACAGATTATAAAGAAACTAGACAAGACCTACATGTGCCTGAGAACTAATAATAATATAAAATTCCAAATACAGCAAAAATGTTTCATTTTCTTTACTCCTATATGTTATACAAAGTACATATGACTAAATGTAAGAAAAACAGATAAAACAGAGACAAACAATAAAAATTAATTTTCCAACATAATTTCTGGAGGTAAAAACATAACTGATGACTGGACAATTCTGGGTTTAGAGTTTTGGACAAAAATTTTGAATAGAATGAATATTAAGTGGTTTGTGCTGTAAAACTGTCTTACTGTTACAACAAAATAAAGGAACTCCAAGGTAATGTTTGTCAGAGTACACATGAAATGTACAGTTCATAAGATGGCAGTACACATCACAGCTCATGAATCATGAGTACCATACTTATGAAACCTAAATACCATAAGTGAGACAAGGAAAGGTCTCAACAGATGGCCTAAAAGTGGGAAGACTGCAGCTTTAATTAGATGCCCAATGGATCTGACCTTGTCAGTCAAGAACAGCTGTAAAAAAAAATTCGAAACTGTGTATAAAATGCTATATTATTAAAGGTGAGGTAAAGGGAGGGAGGAAAAGAACACAGTCAAAAATTATGGATTAAGAGCAGCATAAAAATGCTGGGAGTCCTTAAATAATTTGACATAAAGCTATGAGTCTGTATAAAACCTGGAAAAAACAGATTTAGGATTCTGGGGCAGTAAAGGCTACTCTAACAGCTACTTAAGTATGTAATTGTTGTGGTAAGGGAGAGGGTAGAGGGACAGAAAGGGTCATGAGGAAGGGAAACACAGAGACCTTTGGTTATTGGTGATGTTATTAACATAATGCTCAAGGTGGGTAGGAGGCAATCAGAGGAAAACTCACAAAGACATCATCTGAACTGGACTTTGAATTAAGACAGGAAAGTCAAGGTTGGCAAGAGTCAATGATAAAACTAGGGTAAGCTGGAGATAAGACCAGCAAAGTAGATTAGGACCATATTGGAGCAGCAATGTTTAAAGAACGATGAAATGCGAAATAGAAACCCTGAAATCTAAATCATGGTTCTGCTACTCAATTTGTTGTTAATCATGGATACACTTTCAATCTAATTCTAAGTAAACACCCTACAAAATAATATAAAAGGTAACTTACTCAATATCCTTTCGTACTGATCCCATGAGATTCTCCCTTTCCCGTATTGCCACAAAGTTTGCTTTGGTTTTATGGAATTCATGTGTATAATCCTGCAATAAATTAATATCCAGTCTCAACATAAACTTTTACCTTATTGAGCCAGTTATGTATTGTTATACTACAAATCTCTGTCAAGAAAACCGCTATTTGAGAAATCTAATTGTCAAGACGTAAAAATGCCATTATAATCAGTTTCCCAAAGAGTGACCAACTTTTTCAAATGAAAACAGTTTGGCACCAGAGGGGTGGTGGTAGTGGTGTATGTATGTGTGGTGTGGTGTGTGTGTGTAGTCACTTCAGTTGTATGTATGTACGTGTGTTTGTGAAATCATTTCAGTCTTGTCCAACTCTTTGCAACCCACTGGACTACAGCCTGCCAGACTCCTCTGCCCATGGGATTCTCCAGGCAAGAATACCGGAGTGGGTTGTAATGCCCTCCTCCAGGGGATCTTCCCGACCCAGGAATCAAACCCAGGTCTCCTCCATCTCCTCCACTGGCAGGAAGGTTCTCTGCCACTAGAGTGCCACCTGGGAAGCCTGGCACGAGGGTAATAGTGCCATCAGATCACCATCCTGTGTATCCTCTCATACCCTGTCTTACAGGGCAGAATTGTAAAGAAAAAATAATCCTCAGATAAAATAACTTCAAATAGCCTAGGATAAAAATTCGGAAGCTCTTTCTACTCATTAGTGTACCCAATGGGGCTTATTTTCAAATTTCATCATTTTGGAACTCCTGCAGAAAGTTATTTCTAAACCAATCAAATGAAGAGAATCGTAAAGAATAAAATAATTTTAGAATATTTCCTTTTTTCTACCATATTTTTAAGTTATTAAGGAATATTCGTTGCTTTTAAAAATTCAGATAAATATATTAAAAAGATAAAAACAACATAATCCCACCTCCCAGAGAGCCCCTATTGATCCTTTAGAAGCAAAAACAATACATGCACGTGGGGCACCATGAACTAAAAGAGCACCTTTTCTTTCAGTTTCTTTCAGGAAATATGTTTTTGCATATACAAGTTTATTATTTCTTTCATTTATGCTAAAAAAAACTCATAGTCTGCTGTAATCTTTTAAGTTCATAAAATATCAAGTAATCTTTCCCTATTAGCAAACTGAATCTATATTTTTTTTAATTTAATATGTAGTTTTTAAATTATGACTGCATGCTAAGTGCTAAGTTGCTTCAGTTGTGCCTGACTCTTTGCTACCCCATGGACTGTAGCCTGCCAGGCTCCTCTGTTCATGGGATTCTCCAGGAAAGAATACTGGAGTGGGTTGCCACACCCTCCTCCAGGGGATCTTCCCAATCCAGGGATCAAACTAGGGTCTCTTGTGTCTCCAGTGTTGGCAGGTGGATTCTTTACCACTAGCGCCACCACTACCGTAATTTAATAAATTCCCTACGATAAACAATTTAGTTACCTTTTTTTTCCTTTTTCTGGCTGTTAAAAACAGCTTCAATAAACAAGCTGTGTATATATTTTACTGTACTCTCTAGGTATATTTAAAGGGTAAATGCCTGGTAGAATAACTGGGTCAAACAATCTTACACAAAAATTTGGATAGTGCTAGAATGCTTTCTAGAAAGGCTACAACTTACATTTCCAGAAAATGGAAGAGTGTCTATTTTTCTGCACTCTTGACATAAATGGGTTACAAATGGTTCAGTATTTGCTAATCTGACAGGTGAAAAATTTTATCTCATTTTGATTTGCATTTTTTCATTTGAGAATGTGGCTGACCATCTTTTTATGAATTTGGCCACTCATTTCCTGTAAATAAGTTTAAGTCCTTTTCCCACTTTTCTATTGGGTTCCCTTTTTCTTATTTCTATCAGTGTATCTCTGTATCACTTGTTAAAGTTTCTGGTAATAGGTCTTGCTTAGGAAAGTCCTTCGGAGAAGGCAATGGCACCCCACTCCAGTACTCTTGCCTGGAAAATCCCATGGACAGAGGAGCCTGGTAGGCTGCAGTCCATGGGGTCGCTAAGAGTCAGACACGACTGAGAGACTTCACTTTCACTTTTCACTTTCATGCACTGGAGAAGGAAATGGCAACCCACTCCTGTGTTCTTGCCTGGAGAATCCCAGGGATGGGGGAGTCTGGTGGGCTGCTGTCTGTGGGGTTGCACAGAGTTGGACCCGACTGAAGTGACTCAGCAGCAGCAGCAGGAAAGTCCTTTACTACCCTGAAATGTATAATTTCAACCACCAAGAAATTTTATAGTTTCTTTTTCTACATATAAATCTTTGACCCATTTGGAATTTACTCTAGATAGGAGGAATGAGATAGAAATTGAGTGCTTCCCCCCTCCCCTCCCCTGCCAGAAATTAGCCAGTTGTAACAACTCTATTTATTTTATAATCTCTTTTTTCCCCATTGATTCAAAATAGTACCTTTCTCAGAAACTAAATTTTCATGCATATTTGGGTCTATATATGAACTCTGTTGTATTCTATTGATCTAATTTTTTCCCAGAATCAAATGGTCTTCATTATTCTAGATTCTTAACAGGTTTTAATCTGTGGTAGAACTAGGTATCTTTTACCACTTACCTTCATCTTCACATGTTTTCTTCTTGGTTATTTTTGTATGACTATAATCTCAAATAAACTTTGGTGGCATTTTGCCATTTTTTAAAAAAATGAAGCAAACAAGAAAAACCCTGTTATTTCCATTGGGATAACATTCAATGAAAGTTAAAGTCTCTGAGTTGTGTCCAACTCTTTGCGACCCCATGGACTATACAGTCCAAGGAATTCTCTAAGCCAGAATACTGGAGTGGGTAGCCTTTCCCTTCTCCAAGGGCTCTTCCAAACCCAGAGATCGAACACAGGTCTCCTGCATTGCAGGCAGATTCTTTACCAGCTGAACCACAAAGGAAGCCCATGAATACTGGATTGTGTAGCCTTCCCTTCTCCAGCGGATCTTCCCAACCCAGGAATCGAACCAAGGTCTCCTGCATTGCAGGCGGATTCTTTACCAACTGAGTTACCAGGGAACATTCAATGGATAGGCTGATTTAGAGAGAAATCTTTTATGCTCCTCAGGAGAACTTTATATATGTAAGTCCTTCCTATACATTCTTATTAAATTATACATAAAACTTTCAGTTTCTTCCACTGTTCTTTCTAACAGGTTATTGTTTGTGTATAAGAAAACTGCTTGCTGTATATATTAATTTTGCAAGTCATCAACTGATTGAATTTTTTTTCTAATTTTTGTTTAGTTTTCTTGATTATATTAGCTATATAATCTTATCACCAGTACAGAATACAGATTTTCGTCCCCCTTTTCAGTATTTATATCTTGTTCTTTTTACTGTGTAATTGAACTACAAACAACTTCCACACAATGTTAAATAGATATCTGTGGAGACTATGGGGTATCCTTGTCTTCTTTTTTTTTAATGGGAAAGCTTTTACTACTTTATTATTAAGCAAGATGATAGATTTTAATCTGATGTACACATTTCTGTACTAGGTAAATAAAGTATTCTATTTCTATTTTTAACATGAGTTTTAAAAATTAGAAATGACTGGATTTTTTCAGTATTAAAAAATTTGCCTTCCTATTTGTACTACTATATTTTCAGCACCCTCCCATGTAAATCTTTTAGGAGTTTATTTGTTTCATTGGTATACTTTTAATATTTTTCTCAAACAATACATTAAATATAGCAAATTACTTCTCTTCCCTGCTATCTTCAAAGCCTGATGAAAGTATACTAGAAACCATCATGACTGCTTATGTGTGACCACTGGCTACTTCACTGCTTCAGCTGGGTAGCAAGATCTCCCACAGCAGTAACATACTTACCGACTGATGAATATGATTCAGTTTTACCAGGCAAAAGACAGAGCTAATAAACATTTTTAGAATTTTATAGTAACAAGAAAAAAAAAAGCAAAACAGGACAAACTTCCATAGCACAGCATCTACCCTCTTGGAAGATTTTTCCCTTTGTTCTCCTAAATACATGCGTACATGTTCTCTTCATGGAGTAAAGAAAACTCAAAAGCCTCTTATGATGACATAAAAATCTCAAGCCCAATGTATTACCTGCAGTATGTCTCTATGTCGCTGTAACGTATGCATCAGTGCTGCATTCAAGGAGGGCACACCTGCGCTGTTGGTGTATTCTGCCATTTTATCATTTACTCCTGTAAGCTAAAACAGAAAAAAAGGAAAGAAAGAAAACCCATACAAACATTTCAGAAAGCACGATAAAGAGATAAAAGCAAATTAAATGCCTATATGCCCTTCTGGCTAACAGCAAAAAAATAAAAACAAGAGACAGCATGTAAGGATTTGGTATTTCCCCAAAATAACCCAAAAGGGCTAATAAAATAGGACCTTGGAATGGCCGTTATCAAAACTCAAGTGGCCTGGGGAGGCACACATCTTGAATGAAAGGGTAATTTCAATAAATATGTCTGCATTAATATCATCTGGTACCATACCTAACAAGTACAGTTACTAGGAAAATAATCCTTTAACAGAAGGTACTCACTCTTGCCAAAAGCTGTTCAATCTCAATCGCCATAGTTTCAAACATTCTGTCTTGGCTTGATCCATTTAAAAGGGGTGTTGTGTCAGAGCTAAAAACAAGTTCAAATAAAGAGAATCTATTACTTAAACCTAATCCTTTAAAATATACTTAAAATGATAAGGTAATTATTTTTAAAAAGGTCAAGTGGAACCCCTGAGACATTCTTTTTGTTTCATAAAAAAATGTAATTTTTATTAAAGTTTTCTTGTAAAGATCACACATCCTGAATATTAAATTCAGTATTAAATAAAATTGAATGTACGACTGTCCCAATCTTAATAATGCAAAGAAATTCTAAATGCTTGCTTCCTGTTTCCCAAACTAAAATAACTTAAGCTATGACAGTGCCTAATTAAATGCTGGATCTGAAGGAACAAATTATGTGAAATAAAACTGCAGAACTACATAATACAGCATGTGAGAGGAGCCATAAATGTATTAGAGAGATTACGTTAGATCTGTGAGAAATAATCTTTAAATTTTTTCCTCTAAGTTCTATCTTCCTTCCATGACTCTTTCCAAAATGAAATAAAATTGAGATTTAAACAATCCACAAACTGAGTAAATAATATTAAATAATCAGGAATTGGCTTCAAGTCTAATAAAGATAGCTACATCTGGCAGGGAAGTTTTAATATCAATCTTTTACATTTCCTCTTAGATTATATAATTACTTCTGTTTTGCTTTGCAAAAATGTATTGAACTGTCTTCTAAAGTCTGGAAAGTCAAACATAATTTTTACAAGTGAAACTTATGTTTGACAGATTCAAATTCTAAAACCAAATGTCTTGAAAGTTTCTGTCTCTTCTGAAAAACCATTAACCTTCATTAAGTCCCCAAGTGGTATATATTATCATATAAGCAGCTGTAGCTCAATACTCGGAGAAGGCAATGGCACCCCACTCCAGTACTCTTGCCTGGAAAATCCCATGGATGGAGGAGCCTGGTAGGCTGAAGTCCATGGGGTCACTAGGAGTCGGACACGACTGAGCGACTTCACTTTCACTTTTCACTTTGATGCCTTGGAGAAGGAAATGGCAACCCACTCCAGTGTTCTTGCCTGGAGAATCCCAGGGACAGAGGAGCCTAGTGGGCTGCTGTCTATGGGGTCGCACAGAGTCGGATACAACTGAAGCAACTTAGCAGCAGCTCAATACTGGTCTTATTTACACTGAACACAGATAAATACCAAACAATGACTATGTTCTCCACTCTTACTAAGACTTTGTCTTGCCCTGGGGCAGTTGCTTCATCAGTTTGCTTCCCTGGTAGCTCGACGGTAAAGAATCTGCCTGCAATGCAGGAGACCTGGGTTCAATCTCTGGGTTGGGAAGATGCCCTGGAGAAGGGAATGGCAACCCATTCCAGTATATTTGTCTGGAGAATTCCAGAGACAGAGGAGCCTTGTGGGCTACAGTCCATGAGGTCACAGAGAGTCAGACACGAGCAACTAACACTAACACTTCTTTTTTAAATGCCAAAATTGACCTTGGCTCTTTTTCTTTTCTACATACACATTTACAGCAACAGTAACAAACAGTGAAATAGCCAAAAAGTAGCTAATAAGGAGGATTTTCAATTTAGGATGCTTAGGTCCAAATTTTTCTTTAAAATTTTAATTCATTCACCTTAAAATATCTCATTCTTTATTACGTGTCAGAGTCAACCCAAGGTTCCATGGTTATCTCTTAGAATGTGCCCAGGGGAAATACTTTATACACTACTAATGCAGATCCTCCCCTACCAGATATATGAAAAAGAACAATGGGCCAATGATGTACGCTCCATCAGGAAGAAAACTGCCTCTATCTTGTTCACAGATACAAGCCTACCACCTAGAACAGTGCTTGGCACATGGCAGATGCTCATTAAAATCCTTGCTGAATGAATGAGGAGGCAATCTCTACATTCACCACCTCAGGGAGGTATGAGTCCAGGGAAATGAGGGAAAATATCCTCTCCACAATACTGAGACTCAGTTAAATGTAATGCATTTCGTAAGTATGTGGTGATTCACAGACCACATAGTTCTCAAAACACAGAAAGTAAAAAAAATAACTCCTGGAAGAAAAATTCTGGGCATCACTGAGTTTATTCATTATGACGTGCTTTCAATCTGGGCAACAAATGCTTTAAGATGCACTGGATCCCCATGGCCCTAGGTTTCTTGTTAAAAGGGACAGTGAGAGTGAAGTAACCCCACAAACTCATCCTCAATTTGTTGTAGAATTTCTGATGGAATGTTTTCAAATAGTTTCCCCCTTTAAAGGAGTCATAAAAGTACAAGTATACCTCAGAGATACTGTGGGTTTAGTTCCAGACCACCACAATAAAGCAAGCATTTCAATAAAGTGAATCACACTAATTTTTTTGTTTCTCAGTGCACATAAAAGTTGTTAACACTTTACTGTAATCTGTTAAGTATGCAATAGTATTATTCTTAAGAAAAAAAAAAAAAAAACAATGTACACACTGGAATTTAAAAATACTTTATGGCTTTAAAATGCTAACCATCACCTGAGTCTTCAGGGAGTAATCTTTTTGCTGATGGAGGGTCTTGCCTTGATACTGATAGCTACTGACTGACTAGGGTGGTGGCTGGTAAAGGCTGGGGTGGCTGTGGCAATTTTAAAAAATAAGACAACACTGAAATTGTTGAACTGACTCTTCATGAACGATTTCTCTACAGCATGCGATGCTATTTGACAGCATTTTACCCACAGCAGAACTTCTTTCAAGATTGGAGTCAATTCTCTCAATTGCTGCTGCTGCTCTATCAACTAAGTTTATGTAATATTCTAAATACTTTGTTGTCGTTTCAACGATCTTCATAGCATCTTCACCAGGAGAAGTAGATTCTATCTCAAGAAACCATTTATCTATAAGAAACTTAGACACACACACACACATATATATCCATGCATGTGCGCTTGCTAAGTTGCTTCACTCAAGTCCGACTCTTTGCAATCCCATGGACTATAGCCTGTCTGTCCTCCATCCATGGGATTCTCCAGGCAAGAATACTGGAGTGGGTTGCCATGCCCTCCTCCAGGGGATCTTTCTGACCCAGGCATTGAACTCAAATCTCTTATGTCTCCTACACTGGCAGACAGGTTCTTTACCACTGGGGAAGCCCATATATATCCATATGTATACATGTATCTGTATCTATATCTATCTGTAAATATATATAAGAAATAACTTATCATCTGTGGCAGTTCAGTTACAGCTTCAGACTCCACTTCTAACTCTAACTTCTAATTCTCTTGCTATTTCCACCACACGCGCAGTTACTTTCTCCACAGAAGTCTTGAATCCCCTCAAAGTTATCCATGAGGGTTGGAATCAACTTCTTCCAAATACCTGGTAACATTATTTTGACCTCTTCCTGTGATCTTAATGCTCTTAATGGCATCTAGAATGGTGAATCCTTTCTAGAAGGGTTTCAGTTGACTCGGTCCAGACCTATCAGAAGAAGCACTATCTGTGGAAGCCATGTAATGTTTGTTCTTTTTTGAGAAACTGGTATACTACTCTTTGAACAGATGTAAATATAGTCTTATCTTTGAACCTCACTTTAGGCCATCCACTTATTTAAAAAAATATTAGGAAATACTTAAGACAGGAAGATAGATAGATAGCGGCTTCCATTATTTATTATTTCTTCAGTAATAAGACTTGAAAGTTGAAATTACTCCTTGATCCATGGGCTACAGAACGGACACTAACACAGGCATGAAAATAACATCAACCTCACTGTACATCTCCATGCGAGCTCCTGGGTGAACAAGGTGCATTGTCAGTGTGCAGTCATATTTTGAAAGGAATCTTTTTCGGAAGGGTAGGTTTCATCAGTGGGCTTAAAATATTCTGTTGTAAACACATGTGTTATCATCCAGGCTTTGTTGTTCAATTTATGGAGCACTGGCAGAGCAGATCTAGCACAATCTTTAAGGGCCCTAGGATTTCTGAAATGGTTAATGGTCAATGGCTTCAACTTAGTCATCAGCTGCATTAGCCCCTAACAAGAGAGTAAATCTGTCCTTTGAAGCTTTCAGACATCAACTTCTCTCTAACTGTGAAAGTCCTAGATGACACCTTTCAATAGAAAGCTGTATCATCTATATTGAAAACCTGCTAGTTAATGTCACCACCTTCATTAATTCCCTTAGCTGGATCCGCTAGATAACTTGCTACAACTTCTATGAATATATCAGCACTTGTGGTTTCTCCTTGCTCTCTGACGTTATAGGGATGTCTTCTCTCCTTAAACCTCACAAACCAACCTCGATTAGCTTCTGCAGCTTCCCCTCTCAGCTTCACAGAACTGGACAGAGTTAGTGCTTTGCTCTGGATTAGGCTCTGGCTTCAGGGAATGCTGTGGCTGGTTTGATCTGTTCAGACCACTAAAACTTTCTCTGTATGAGCAGTGAGGCTGTTCACTCTCTTATCATTTGTGTGCTTCCGGGAGCAGCAGCATTAAGCTTCTTTCAAGAGCTTTTCCTTTGTGTTCAGAACTTGGTTGTTTAGCCTAGCCTTTGACCTATCTCGATTTTCAGTATGAATTCCTTTCCAAGCTTAAAATCATTTCCAGCTTTTGATTTAAAGTGACAGACACTTTCACTTGAACACTTAGAGGTCACTGTAGAATTATTAATTGGTTTAATTTCAATATTGTTGTGTCTCAAGGCATAGGAAGGCCTGAGGAGAGGGAAAGAAAAGGGAGAACGACCTGTCCATGGAGGAGTCAGAACACACACATTGATTAACTCTGCCATCTTACAAGGGTGTAGTTTGCGGTGCCCCCAAACAATTACAATAGTAACATCGACTAAGCCCATGTGCCACAACTACTGAGTCTCTGTTCTAGAGCTTGGGAGCCACAACTACTGAAGTTCAAGTGCCCGAGAGCCCGTGCTCCACAACAAGAGAAGCCCCAGCACCGCAGCGAAGAGTAGCCCCAACTTGCCACAACTAGAGAAAGCCTATGCAGCAACGAAGACCCAGCACAGCCAAAGATAAATAAAATTTTTTTTTAAATAATGTTAAACAAAAAAGCAAGTTAAAAAGTAACCATTATGAATCGTTCAGGAACACAAATATACGTAGTAAAAACATATGGAGATTATAGGGAGGGAGAAAATGGGATGCCATCAGGGGCTTCAAATGAACTGATAATGATTATTTCTTAAAGTGGGAGATAGTCACACAGGGATCCATTATATTATTCCTTCTATCTTCCTGTCTTAAGTATTTCCTAATATTTTTTTAAATAAGTGGATGACCTAAAGTGAGATTCAAAGATAAGACTACATTTACATCTGTTCAAAGAGTAGTATACCAGTTTCTCAAAAAAGAACAAACATTACATGTACACACTGCTATATTTAAAATGGATAACCAACAGGGACCTAGTGAATAGCACAGAGAACTCTATTCAATGTTATGTGGCAGCCTGGATGATGCGAGGGGAGCTTGGGGGAGAATGGATACATGTGTATGTATGGCTGAGTCTCTTTACTGTTCACCTGAAATCATCATAACACTGTTAATCAGATATACCCCAATACAAAAAAAAAAAAAAAGAACCAAAATTTAAAATAGCTTGGATCATTAACAGTGAGGACATATACACTGCATTAGATTAATCCTAAAACACCAGAATAGCAGTAGGTATACTTTGCATTTGAGTAGTCCCTCAGATCCATTTAACAATCAGAAAATATAAGAAACACAACGTGGGCAAAGCAACATTTCCTTATACGGGATGAAACAGAAATTTACTTCTGATGAACTCATTCTTAAACCTTAGCATTTCCCTCCTGATACCAACACACTTTTTGTCTAAGGATTCCAAATAAATGTCAGTCTCTGACATTAATTCATATAAAATGAATTAATAATTTTTATAAATCACTTTAAAAACCACCAAAAATTCACCAACAGACCAAGTTACAGAGATATATTTTACTTTATTTTTTTTAATGCTTTAAAAATATTATATAACTATAAGGCAAAAGAGAGAGAATCTGGTAGTACCTATACCTGTCGCGTCTTCCATCTCGGGCACTGCTGTGACTGTAACTTGTACATAGTTTACTGAAGGAAACTAGTTTCAGGTCAAGTTCATTTTCCAGCTGTCGAGCCTGTTTCCTGAGATCTTTAACAAAATTACAAAAGCAAATAATTAGACACAAAAAGTCCTATAAACAACACAAAGCTTCTGAAGAAAACAAACTATGAAGACGATCATACATCTAGAGTACTAGAAGATGTGAACCAAACACTTACCCATGGAAACACACTGTCACTTATTAAACTTCAGATGAGGCAAAAAGGGGAGAAATAGTGGGAAATGCAAATTTTCGGCTTTATCCTAAAGACAGCTAGACAACGAATGTTGTTCTAACGTCCCTGAAATTATTTCTATAGCAGTTAACTAAAATTTTGTAACTCAGGGGAAAACAGAAGAGAACAAATCACCAAAGGAACTGAATATGGTTTATGACCAGCACTGTATCCATTTACCAGCTAATTTTATAAAAAGAAATCATCACTATTTTTGACAGGGATTATCCTATCTCTTTAAGTGTCAAAGCTTTACTAGGCTTATGAAATTTATGAAATTCTTAACAACAGAGTGAGTGATTGTTAAAGAGAAAAAAATCACTGACAAAGATTTAAAAAACTATCTTTCGACAAGCTTACTGAAAGATATTTGAAGAGGCTGAGTTTAACAGTAAATGAACAATGTGCTACCGACAAGGTCAACTCTAAGTATGACAGAAATAAGAGCATAAGTTTGAAGCGAACAGAAGAAAACATACATGGAGAGAAACTGGCATCATGTAATAGTTTGGCATCTAAGTTGAGTGAGAGAAGCCAGTCCAGTAACTCTTATCTAGAAATGAGTACTTTCATTCATGATGAAGTAGAGGTCAAAATAAAACTACTGGAATATAGAACACATAGTATAAACATCTCATCTTTCAGGAATAAGAATATAAAACACATTTCAATACACTAACCAGCAACCAGATGTAGGAAGCGCCATGCAGGTAATACAGTGAAGTACATTTTCCCAGAGACTAAACGTCACAATCTCAGCTCAGCCTAAAGTTCTCTGAGAACTGGCTCTGAGATTTATTCACAATCGATTTAACCTACAAATCTCAGCTTTTTGCTTTATAAATCTTTACCTTCAGAGTTTTTCTATGCATTACTAATCATTATTTAAAGCACCTGGCACAGAACTATAGCCACAGGGAAGAAACCTGCTGGACACAGAGGCAGGTGGGAAGGGTGGGATGAACTGGGAGATTAGGTTTGACATAAATACACTACTTTAAAAAAAAAAATTGGGCTTCCCTCATAGTTCGGTTGGTAAAGAATCTGCCTGCAATGCAGCAGACCTGGGTTCGATTCCTGGGTTGGGAAGATCCCCTGGAAAAGGAAATGGCAACCCACTCCAGTATTCTTGCCTGGAGAATCCCATGGACAGAGGAGCCTGGCAGGTACAATCCATGGGGTCCAAAGAGTCGGACACAGACTTAGTGACTAGAGAGAGAGATGCCTAAAATAGCTCGTGGGAACAGGGAGCCCCAGCACAGGGAGCTCAGCTCCTGCTCTGTGATGACCTAGATGGGTGGGATGGGAGAGGCGGGGGGAGTTCAAGAGGGACAGGATAGATGTATCCACACAGCTGATGCACTTCACTGTACAAGAGCAACGAACACAACACTGTAAAGCAAGTATACTCAACAAAAAGATAAGCTGCTATAATTATTATAGCACGATGCTTCAAAACAGTATAGCCTAATGACTAAAGATACCAATAACCACCTCTACATAATTTAAAAATATTTTCTAGCTAGCACACACATTTCAAATAAGCATTTTAATACGTTTTAAACTATTAGCACACTTCTCTGTAATTAGTAACTGTCTTCTCTAGTACTGAGCGACTTCCCTTTCACTTTTCACTTTCCTGCATTGGAGAGGGAAATGGCAACCCACTCCAGTGTTCTTGCCTGGAGAATCCCACGGACGGGGGAGCCTGGTGGGCTGCCGTCTATGGGGTCGCACAGAGTCGGACACTACTGACAAGACTTAGCAGCAGCAGTATAAAGTATCAAGTAAGAGCATATTCAAAGTATGACAGCCAAGTACCCATGAACTTAGAATGAAGTATTTTAGACCAAGAGGCTGATTGTGACAATTCTGTTATTAAATAGGTTAAAAAGGAAAGGGGTTTCGGAGAGTAGTTTCTATTATATTTTGCAGAAGACCAAAGAGACAATTAAAAAAAAAAAAAAGGTGAGCCTTCTCTGATCTCTGTTCATCATCATGGTCCAGAAATGAGTTTTACCTGAGACCACTTTATCGAATCATATTTTCAGGAATTAAATAAACGTACTTGTCAAGTCACAAGATGGTTTTTTTGTTTTGTTTTTTGGTAGAAGAGGTATAGCAGATGCAATCATTACAATTCACATTGATTCTCTCAACTTTCTCTTTTTAACAAAACCGATCTCCGGAGCAGAGGGTAAAGTTATTTCCTCTGCCTTAAATCGCGACTCGCCACCCAATCCCAGCCCGAAGTCCCAGCCCGAAGCTGCCAAGGGGACCCGACAGGAGGGAGTCATTCCGCTCACACAACTTCCCTCGATGGACTGGACCGACAAGTTCCTCCTTTCTCTTTTCCTACTCAATTGTCCAACAGCGACCTCAACTCTAAGGCGCTGACTCCTCCAGACTTCTGGACTCGACACTCGTTTCCTCTCAGAGTTCACACCCCAGACTCCTCCGTCCAAGTTCCGCTACCGCCTCAGCCCAGCTCTCCTCCGGAGAATCAGACCCTCTTTCTGTCGGCCGCGGCTCAGCCTTCTCTGCCCAACACCTGCCCCAGGTCCCGCTGTCGATCAGGTCAGCCTCCTCCCCAGACCGTACGGTTTCTACAACTCCCAGGCCCGAGGACTCTCTGTAGACCAGCCCTACCCCTCAACTCAGCCGCTCTGGAGGCCAGGCTCTTCCCTCTGCTGCCTCCGCCAAGACCCGTCCTTACTCAGCCCCTCTGCCCCTTGGCAAGTCGTACAAGGAGGTCTCCCCTCACCTTCCCAGTAATTGCTCGTTCCTGCCGCCATCTTTGTTGTCCAACGTCAGTGGGGATAGGAGAGTAGAGGCGAGGGGAGCCAGAGAGTCACGTCCACGCCTTCTTCCGCTGGGCGCCAGGGCCGATGGGATACGTGAGCTTCCACAGACACCGCCACCTGGTGGCCAATATATTATATTACACCTTTTGACTAGCGAGATGGACAGCTTCAGATTTAGCGCCTGACACTCCCTGAACATCTGTCTTTTTGGTGTCTGTATTCGCTCTCCGCGTCCCAAACCCTTGAGCATCATCGCCTTGAGCTGGCTGGGTTTATCCCCTCTTTAGGCGATACCTCCCCTGGAGAAGGACATGGCAACCCACTCCAGTACTCTTGGCTGGAAAATCCCATGGACGGAGGGGCCTGGTAGGCTACGGTCCATGGGGTCGCGAAGAGTCGGACACGACTGAGCGACTTCACTTTCACTTTTCACTTTCATGCATTGGAGAAGGAAATGGCAACCCACTCCAGTGTTCCTGCCTGGAGAATCCCAGGGATAGAGGAGCCTGGTGGGCTGCCCTCTACGGGGTCGCACAGAGTCGAACATGACTGAAGCGACTTAGCAGCAGCAGGAGCTGCAGCGGGAGCTATCTCCCAGGCTGAGAAGAAAGTCATCCTCAGACCGAACTGCCTGTTTCCTTCATCTTCTCTCAAAAGTGTATCTTTAGCCACCTCTTTCTCTTCTCGGAGCCAGAGGCTCTTTTCTTCCGGAGACCAACCTGTGCATCCTACCTCCGCCTTGTATCATGTTCTGTTTCAAGAACCTCCTTTAGCCATTTGTTAAAAAGTAGTTCAGCTGGAGACAAATTCTATTAGTTTTTCTTCATCTGAGATGTCTGGATTTCCCCTGCATTCCTGAAAAATTTCGTTGCCAGGTTAGGAATCTGGGGCTGACAATTGCTTTTTTCCCCCAGCACTTGAAAAATGTGCCAATTCCTTCCTGATTCCACAGTTTCTGATGAGAAATTGGCTGTTATTTGAATTTTTTTCCACTAATATATTTCTTCTCTCTCCTTTAAAAACTTTTTCAGTATCTTTAGTTTCCAGAAGGTTGATTATGGTGGGTCTTAGCGTAGGTTTCTTTGGCTTTAATCATTGTATTTTTCAGATCAAAAATTTTCATTTGGTTCCTTATTATATCTTTTATTTAATTGGTGAAAGTTTTTCTTTGCAGAGATTCTTTTTATCATTTATTCTAAGATTATTTGTAATTGCTCATTGAACTATTTTTATTATATCCTTGTCAGATAATTTCCATGTCTGTATCATTTTGATGTTGGCATCTGTTGTCTTTTTTCATTCAAGTTGAAATTTTCTGGGGTCTTGGTATAATGAGTGATTTTAAAAATTGTATTCTGGATATTTTAGGTATTATATTCAATAAGACTCTGGATCTTATTTAACACCTCTGTTTAAGCAGAGCTCCTTTGGCTCTATGCTGATGGGAAAGAGTAGAACCTTGTTACTACTAGCTGGGAGTGAAAGTTCACACACACATACACACACACACACACACACCACCCCCTCCACCTTGGCCTTTGCTGTTAACCCAGGTGGGAAGAGTGACTTGTTACTGCTGCCCACGTGCCCTCCACTGACACCATGACAGGGGACTTCATTATCACTGTGTGGTAGTGAGAGTCCTAGTTCCGCACGTGGCCCTCTTTGATACCACCCAGGCAGTGGGGAGGAGTGCTAGGCTGCCCGTTCAGCCTATGCTGGCGGAGGGTAGAGATGGCCTCGTTTTTTTTCTGTAGCGATTGGCTGGAGTAGTACAACTGTTATCTAAGACTGTTCTGCCCTGGTAGGTTGCCCCTTTCCTGGTTCTTTGGCTGGAGAAGGCTTTTCTTTAATTTTTTTTGTCTGTGCCCTTTGGCATTTCTGGGTCGTTAGTGTCTCCAGGATCCATTATGGGATACATGAGGCAACATCTATTATGATATACATGAGGCAAAAAAGAAAACCCAGGGAACTCACCACCGTGTCATTTCTTAGATGCAGGAGGTCACTTGGAGGTTCCTGGTGGCCTTCTTCTCTCTACCTGAGTCTCCTTTATGTATAATGCAAGAGTTTTTTGGTTTTTTGCTGTGCTTGGTAGGAGGAATAGAACTACATCTAGTCCATTTTGTCCTGAAGTGAAAGTCTCCAATTTTTAATGTTAATTATCTGCCAAGGGCTTCCCAGGTGGAGCTAGTGGTAAAGAACCTGCCTGCCAATGCAGGAGATGTAAGAGACGTGGGTTCAATGCCTGGGTCAGGAAGATCCCCTGGAGGAGGGCATAGCAACCCACTCCAGTATTCTTGCCTGGAGAATCCCATGAACAGAGGAGCCTGGTGGGCTATAGTCCATAGGGTCGCAAAGAGTTGGACACGACTGAGCGACTTAGCACAATTATCTGCTAAAATTATTCCATCTTGTTTTACTTTCTTGAATTTATTCCTTGCCATTATTTTAAAGTCTGATTGGTAACTGACAAATCTGTGACTTCTGTGGCAGTGTTTCCATTTTTTTCCTTGATCTTTCATCATTTGAGATGGGACAATAAAAGGAACTTTAAATTGGATGTTATACATTATAGATTAAAATTTGTAGTAATCGTAGGAGACTCTAGGGGTTATCTTCCTCCACACAATTTTCTGCTTCTTGTAGGCACTTCCTGTAGGTGCAGATCAGTTCACTCCAGTATGGGGTGGGACTAATACCAAGTGGGATTCTATGTAAAATTTGGCCTGTTTTCAGTTACTTGTAATTACTGCTACTCATAATGTGTAGTCATGCAAGTGTCCTAATTGAAAGTCTGATGACCAGTAGTGCCCCCTTCCTTGACAGGTGCTGAACTCACATTACCTGCCTAAAGCTTCTGTGTGGGTTCTCTGCTACTGTCTCTCTCTTACCACTTACGAGTCAACAGATGCCTTAAGGTGAAAACTTCATCACGTTCACCTCTGAGCTCCCTCTGCTAGGGTCTTGACCCTTAAGTCCTTGTTACTTTAGTAACTTTCCAATCCTTCGACAGGTTTTATCTTTTTAAAAAAAATTTATTTCTGTCTGCGCTGAGTCTTCCTCTAGTTGTGGTGAGCAGGGGCTCCTCTCGAGTTGGGGTGTGTGGGCTTCTCATTGCAGAGGCTTCTCTTGTTGAGGTGCACAGGCTCTAGGTACTCAGACTTCAGGAGTTGCAACACATGGACTCAGTCATCGTGGCTCACAGGCTTAATTGCCCTGTGGCTTGTGGAATCTTTCCAGCCCGGGGATTGAACCCGTGTCCCCTGCATTGGCAGGCAGATTCCCCACCACTGAGCCGCTGGGGAAGCCCAGTTTTCATTTATCTTGCAGGACTCTAAATTGTCCTCTTTCTCTTTTTGTTCTCATCACCCAATTGTCAAAGGGTGCTTCTTCTTTTGTCCTTCTTCCTGTGTGTCCAAGATTGACTCGTTATTGTTGTTTCTTGTTATTGTTCAGTCACTTAAGTTGTGTTTGACTCTTTTCGACCCCTTTAAGTTATACTCACTCTGAAGCCTATTCTATATGGTTTGTGCTCTGATCTGATCTGCTTGGACATGTTTGTTTTCTTTTTTAGGCCATTCAGACTTAAGATACACTTCCGGAAAGACTTTTCTGGAAGTAGTTTTACACTAACTTTAGGCCCAGTGCTGAAATTCCTCTTCTGCCTTTCTCCACAAAGCCTTGTACTGGGTGGGCTAGGGCTGGGGCAGGGCAGGTGAGAGTGCATGCTGAGATTTGCTTATTTTTCTCACCTTATTGTTAGTTTGGAGTTTTGAAATTCTCTGGCTTCAACTTACACTGAGGTTTCAGTATATTTACTTTTTCCTTCTTGTTTTTTGCATTATTTTCCAGTGAAATAATGGGAGACAGGTAGCTTAAGCTGCCACCGATGTTTTCAGTGATCTGGATGTTCACCTCAATGTTTATGACATAAACCAAAAGGTTCTTGTTCTTTCTGAGAAAACTCCAAAAATCCAGGAAAATACTTCAAATATTGGGGGACAGAGAACCATCATTACTGTTCATTTCTCGCAGCAGTTAAGTAAGGCTGTTTTCACTGAGTAAGCATAAGTATAATCTAATTTTACTTAAAACCAAATATGAAGCATTGGGCATAATTTAAAAATTTACTGCCATTCCCAGGTGGCGCTAGTGGTAAAGTCTGCCTGCCAATGCAGGAGACTTTAGAGATGCAGGTTCAGTTCCTGAGTCAAGAAAATCCCCTGGAGAAGGGCACGGCAACCCACTCCAGTATTCTTGCCAGAAGAATCCCATGGACTGAAGAGCCTGGTGGGCTACCCAGTCCATAGAGTTGCAGAGTCAGACACGACTGAAGCGACTTAGCACAGCACAAGCCGTGCTACATACAACTTATGGAACCACATAATGGAAGTTTTTATTTTTAGTATTCATGTCTAGGGATTTCTTCTAAATTAAAAAGGCCACCTGTAAACCCATCTTTAGTTCATATATGTGATTAAAATAACTTTCTTTCAAAGTGATCCGAAAACAGCAAAGGATACTGGTTACCAAGGTCATTCAATTTCTGAATCACATACAATGTTGGGCCCTTTGCTAATATCATTTTGCTTCATTCCCACTATAGTTCTATTGGGTATTATTCCTTAACCAGTAGAGAAACTGAGAAAATGTTAAGCTTGTACAAAACAAAGTCACAGAGGAAGCAAGTGGCAGAGCCAAGAGTCAATGGGAGACTGATTCAGCTCTGAAGTCTGTGCTCAACTCTGTGTTGTACCGCTTCCATAGCAGACTCTTTTTTTTTTTAGAGGAACCAGTCACAAGAGAAGTACAGCTTATTTCCATTTCTATTCTCTGGCCTGGAGTATGAATTCCTGCAGAGCCCTTTTTTTTTTAATATAACTTTGTTTTCTCAATTCCTGTTAGAGCAACAGTATCAACAAATCATTGCTAAGTGAAAAGGGGCTTTTAAGTTCATTACCACTGTGTCTAAAAGTGCCAGAACATATTACTCTAACTCTGCTTATCTATGAAAAGAACCAAATTTAGAACAAGCAAGCTTGAGATGGATACATAAACCTTTCCATGGCCAGTTTTATTATGTTCCTTGTGGAATGACTAGACTCACACATCGATCTAGCTGACCTGTGGCTATTATGTAATTATTCCAGAAACATAGTTTTATGTTAAGCCAATTCGTGAAGACAGAAACACTCTGCAGCTAACAACCTGTATTCTTTGGTACTATTTTTCCCCTCGAAAGGTAGAAACACTAAATCCATAACTTTTGAACTGAGACAATAACCTTTTCTGGTCTACTGCTTTTGAAAAAAGATTATGAGACAAAACACAAAGAAAGACAGACATCATAAAATAACCTTTATACAGGATTAGTAGATCTGTTTACATATAAAAAACAGAAAGGACCTCATTACAGTTAGATTTCACATAAATTACACAGATTGACTTTTTTTAAACTACTATTCAGCTTCAAAGTCCCTTTTAAAAATTTCGTTTTGAAGGCACAGTGCATGATAATAAACCAAAGACTGAAGCACTTGAGATGAAGGAGTCCTGGGCACCTCATGTAAATAGCTATAGATTGTTCTGGAGCTGGGGAATGTCACTCTGAAAAAGTGGAGAGGTGAAAAGTTGATTTTTAATCTGAGAGTAGAAAAATACCACTATGTCATACCTCCAGAAAATCTGCAGCATGGCCGGCAGAGAAGGTAGCTTGCATACTCATGGTATGCCATTCATAAAAGCCAGAGTCATACACATTTATAGAATTTATATCCAACTGCCTCAAAATGGTAGCCTGTTTTCAAATTTCACAATAGATTCTGCCAAATCAAAATCAACTAGGATAATATTCTGAAAGTCAAGTGAAATATTCATGAATTATTGCTAAAAACAGGAGAATTGGGTATTGGGAAATATTTCTTCCTGAACTGGAAATTCAAGTTTAGCTGACATTAATCAAGGGCTCTAATCACACCCCCCAAATCTGCTTTAATTACAGCAAATCAGAAATCCAAATACTTATCAAAAATTTGCTAGCTAGAAAATCACTGAACGTTGACCGTAGTGGAATTTTGGTAGTAACATTAAAGTTGCTACTCTTAAAAACGATTCTGCTGGAGAACCATAACGTAGGGCACTATGATGGCATTTGCAGCCAAAAAGCTTTTAATACAGCAAGGACAAAACCTGGCACAAGTGCATTTCTGGCCACAGGAAAATAAAATGATTTACTGTTGAGAATAAATGGAAATAGAAGAACAGGTCATGGTTATACTGAGTAACCTGGTGTTAGCTCAGAAACACAATAAGCTCAGTTATCAGCACTACCTTTTATTTATTTGCCAACTCATAGTTTTACGTTCAATACTCATTAATTCAGCAAATCTCATTCAGTGAAAGTTACCAAAGGTTAACCAGTCAATCACACTGGGCCAAATATACATTCTGTTTCCTTTCTGGAGGATGACAAAGTCCCAAAGCACATTCCCTCCAAAGAATTGTAAGCATTCCTCAACTGGATGGGGTCCCAACCACTACTCAAATGTTCAGCAAAATACATCAAAACCAAAGGGCCTTTCCTTCTGAAATTAACTTGAGTTCTTCTTATTGAACTGTATAATCAGTACAAGTGCATTTACACAGGCAGACACTTTGAATATGACCTACTCAATCACTTTGCTTTTATTAAGGAGTTGCGAGGGAAGAAGGCTTACACACTGATCACCAGGACAAAAAATAAAAAACCGCCTTGTGAGTAAAAAAAGGCACAACTCAGGTTTTGGGCAAATTTCTTAATACTGTGATACTTACTTGCCTCCATGACTCCAGGGAAATGAAAAGTCTCTAGGAGAAATACTGAAGAAATGCATTCCCCATGCCGTATGGCTTCAATGCCTTAAGCAGTTAATGTGGTCTAATATTAATTACATTAGATCCACAAATAAAAGACCAAGCAGGGCAGAGAACACAGTCTTAGTAGTCATGATCCTGTACATTCATGTTAACAGGTAACACAGGCTGAGACGGCCTTTGTTATGCATTCCAGAGCAATGCATCATTTAGAAATTCATTAGAGGTTCAAGATTTATAGCAGAATTTGGCTTTCCTTTCAGGAAACATTATTAAAAGAACTATTTGTATGTTCATCTCTAAAAATATTTTACACATGCTGAAAAGGCATGGACTCCAGTCACTGTGATGTACAGTGAAAGATCTGTTTCATTCAAGAGAGAAATGAATTTAAAAGGCATCCTCTCGTGAAGACCAACGTTAATAAAGTTGAAGGTTGTCTCGTCAACTTTGTTTCCCTTCTACCTGCAGTTGTTCCAAGTGGAGCCAGCCACTCACAGGCCCTTCGTGGGTTTTCTGACTTTGCACTCTTAAAAATAAAGCTGAAAAGAGCAATGCCACCACATCATCCCCCTAAGGAAAATGTAAAGTATTATCAGAAGAAACTACATCATGTATATTTCATTAAGTTCCAGAACCTCGTGACCTCTGTTCTGTGCATGTGGTGGACTGAGAGTAGGGTGGCAAGGGCTCAAAACTGAGAGTTGTGTTGATAACAGAGTTAATACCGGAAGGGCTTAACCCTGACCCACCCAAATTAGACTACAGATACTCAGCAATAAATGTCATGACCATTATTCCTGCTAAACCAGATCTCTCTGCGTAAAGCTATACTTTGGGTACATTTCTCAGGAAACTGGGTTGAATGACCTAGGTGGGTGGTAAACCATTCCATGTGAAAGCTTTGGGATGACTGATACATGAATGATATAGAATTCAACTTGAAAAGATGAGAGCAAGTTTTTTGATCCCCTGATTTAGTACAAGTTCAGCAGCAACTTGGCCGTTAAAACATTCCAAGGTATTAAACTGTTAGATCATTGGTAAGACTCATACTCACAAAAGCATCATTTCCATTGAGTAGCATAGTATCACAGACACAGTAAAATACAAATCTTTTAGGCGTTTGCAATAACTTCAGTGGCACTGAAGATGATACTTTCTCACTATGGTGTTTATGTTTGTTTGTTTTTTAATAGAGGGAGCCATATTTAAGTGCTTTCAACTGAACTTTCAACAGAATTGGTTGATCAAGAAGAGACTGCCAAATGAAACATTAGGACAAAGAACCCAATCACTTGCAGAGGCCTTTATGAATAAGGCTGGCCAAGCTATTTCAGTAACAGGATGCTATGAGAGGGTGCCGGCCTGGGCTGCACATGAAGTGTAGATATTTTGTGTTCAAATGTAGGTTAAGAATGTGCAAGGAGGTTTCTTCCATACTTCCGGGTATTTTCAGTAGAATTCAGATCTTGTCGATTGCCAGGTCATCTGAAAACCCTAAGTGTACAACATAGAAAAAAGGTTCGAATTTAGGAAGTATTAGAGAATTAGGCATTCCTCGAATAAACTAGTGCTTCACAGACAAAAGCAACAGCACCTGTGGGTTTTACCGCGTTAAAAGATAGGCAACACGAGTTTTAGCTTTTGCTAGATCTCCTTCTTGGCTCTACTCAAGTGGACACTGAGATCTTTTTACAACAGAGTCAATGAGTTATCCCTTAAAATGGGGATGTTTAGAACTTTGCTAAACCTTAAAGAGAGGTAGAGAAATCCTCTGTGCTTAGAGCACAGCCCACCAGTTCTGATCTAGCCTTGGAACAGGTAGAAAGCCCAATACAGAAGCACATTTATTCATTTCCTAATGCTCTATATAAGTTTCAAAATCAATTCAGCCTCCATTAAACCTGAATAATAAGAGAAACTCCAGCTATTCAATAACTAGAGAGAAGTACTTCTCAATAGGTTAAAAAAAAAAAAAGTGAGTTTTTAAAGCTTTATGTCAGATTCTGACTGCTGTCCCTGCCTTAATGTTTCTGGATTCTTTTGGCCATTTAAAATAAAGAGAAAAAGCTAAAGCCACTAGTAAACCACCTGATGTGCAAAAGACAACATCCACTAGTTGGCTTTGTGCAGTTGCAACACAAGCTCCAAACAGCTCATCTTAAATTATAAAAGAAATACGAAGTGGCTGTCCCATCTCTGCTGCATAAATAGAAAGCAGATTTTTTTTTTAAAGGTAAGAGTACTTTAAGGAGGGGAAGTTCAAAACTGCAGCCAAATTCACAGAGAATACAAATTTAGCAAGTTAACTTCCCAAAGCTCTTTGAAGAAACAAGACAGTCTCTCTCCTTGATGCAGTGTCTCCCAAAAAGAACTGTAACTTTGCTTGGTACTTATGCTGGGAGAGATGCAAGGCGTGTGTTTCAATGTTTGCTGGAATATAATGTTTCCTCCTCAGTGTCTGTTTCGTCCTGGAATTCGTGGCTTAAGAGAGACTTCTTGGAGCCAGTTGACATCATGCGAATTTCATCTTCATACTCATCGTGATGCTGCCTGAGCCGATGAAAGCCATCCTTGTGTCTGTTAGACTTGATTGAGCAGATGCACCAGATAATGCAAGCTGTTAGGATCAATGCCGACATGGTGGCACCTGTCAAACAGAACCATCATGTGACTGGAGCTCCAGCTGAAGGATGCAAATAAGCAGCTGCTTACAATGGCACTTTTTAGCATATTCCCTTCATTTATTTATTTCATGCACTTAAAAACAACCTTTTATTATTATAGAAGTAGTAACATGTATTATGCACAAAATTGGAAAACTATAGATAAGCAAAATACTAAAAACCCAAACCCCAAACTCTACTTCCTCACATTTCCATTATCCTGAGATCATTTTTAACAACCCTAGTGCATATTTTTTCTGGATTTTCCTTCATGCATGTGTATATGTATACAAATATATTTTTTTCTTTTACCACAATGCAGAACTATGGCCAATGCTGTGCAACCTGCTTTTTTAAATCAATCAATGACTTCTACTTTTCCTTTCCGGTAAATTTTCATCTCATTCCAAATCCCTCATTTATGTAAAATATTTTTACATAAGACTCTGATGCTGGGAGGGATTGGGGGCAGGAGGAGAAGGGGACGACAGAGAATGAGATGGCTGGATGGCATCGCTGACTCGATGGACATGAGTCTCAGTGAACTCCGGGAGTTGGTGATGGACAGGGAGGCCTGGCGTGCTGCGATTCATGGGGTCACAGAGAGTCAGACACAACTGAGCGACTGATCTGATCTGATCTGATCTGATCAGAATAAGAGTCTAAGGACCATAAAATACAACTAATAAAATCATAATAAAAATTAAGGGCACAATAGCAAATAGGTGGCATAGTCAGATTTAAACTGGATCCCAGCTTCTGTCTTTCTAAGCACTTCATGATTCATGCTTTATCTGGTTCATGTTTCCAAAATATCACTCTCTCTCAACCAAGGATCTCTCCCCAACACACCCTGTAATAAAACTTGGTCATTTTCTAACAGGTTCAAGCTCTCCTTAGAAATAAACCAAGGTTCTTTGTGTCCAAAGATACAATACAGCAGAGTATTTATTGTTTTACCACAGTTTTTCCTTCTTAAACTTTCAGTAATTCAAGCAATGGCACATTAATCCTGGAGGAAACAAATATTCCCTCCTTCCAGGATCATGGGAAAAAAAGAACTAATATAAGTCAAAGTCCAAAGGACTTAATGATCTTTGCAAGTCATTCATTCAACCAACAGTGAAGTGGCTCTTCCTTAAGACCCACTACATGCCACCCATGGTTCTAGGCACTGGGGAGGCAGAGAAAAGCCCTTTCCTGCCAGAGCTCATGTTTTAGTGGGGGAGATCAGATACAGACAAATAAATGACTAAACATGTAATGTAATGGCAGCTAGTGAGAAGTATTTTAACCCAAACATGTGAGGCAGAGACAGTGATAGGAGTATTATTTTAGCTAGGGTAATCAGGGAGGAAGGCCTCTCTGTAGAGATGACATTTGAGTACAGACCAGAAAATGGGGAAGGGGCAAGCTGTGAGAACATATGGGAAAATATTCCAGGAAAGTATTCTAGGAAAATCATGTTTAGGTAGGAGACAGTAGAGGAGAAGGTTCAAATGATTGTGGAGCTGATCCATTCTCAACCTGAAATGTCAGGGTGAGTTTTTAAGTTCGACTACCGAAAATTTACCTGATACAGTTACCACAAGCTCCCTTGGCAAACCAAAGATCCGGTTATCTGTGTCAAAGACTATTACCACAGAACTTGCAGCATCATGACGCACGAAGACCTGGGAAGATAAAGTGCAAGAATGAGAAAAAAGTTTACTTAAGGTATATTATATCCACTCTATGTTCCTAGGGCCTTTACAGCAAGCCAAGGAGATGGCTGGTTGTCATCTAAAGTATACAAAATGCTACAAAAATTTCCTTTTGTTGCTAAAGGATAGAAAGATAACTATCATAATCAGGAGATGGTCCACAAGCTTCCTAACAAGAGTTTAATGTTAAACAGAAGTTTAATCCCTGGTAGCTCAGCTGGTAAAGAATCTGCCTGCAATGCAGAAGACCCTGGTTCGACTTCTGGGTCAGAAAGATCCCCTGGAGAAGGGATAGGCTTCCCATTCCAGTGTTCTTAGGCTTCCCTGGTGGCTCAGCTAGTAAACAATCTGCCTGCAATGTGGGAGACCTGGGTTTGAGACCTGGGTTTGATCCCTGGGTTCGGAAGACCCCCTGCAGAAGGAAATGGCAACCCACTTCAGTATTTTTGCCTGGAGAATTCCACGGACAGAGGAGTCTGGTGGGCTCTAGTCCACAGGGTCGCAAAGAGCTGGACACGACTAGGCAACTAACATATGTATCTAACATATATATATTCCTGTTTCTAGAAGTATTATGAACAACAAGAATTTACGTTATACCACTCAAGTTGAGTTTCTTACCTGTGAATGTTGTTGCTGATACCCATCAGCAATGGCGTTGATGTTATGGACACCTGGGGCCAACAGTACATGGAAATAACCTCCGTCTTTTGTGTGTACCTTTATTCCTTCATTGAGCACAATGACTGCTTTAGAGATTGGTTTTCCAGTCTTATCTTTAACAAATCCATGAACTCCCTTATGAACCTGAAAAAAAATGTTTAAAATATAAATTTGTGTTTTTGATAAATGGAAATATTGCCTGCCATATCAGCAAAGAATGCCACAGTCATCAGCGACCATAGCCACAGCAGATGGTGAGCTGGTAAGCCCTGAGGGGACTTAGGAAGCAGAAGAATACTTGCCTTCTAGCAGCCATCAGACTGCAGCCACTCCCCATGGTGAGCCCTGAGAAAACTCAGAATGTGAAAACTCAGTATACTGGCCCCAGACAGCTGATGTGCATATCAAAGGAATGATCTCAGTGGGCTCGCACTCTTGCATCTTCCCATGTATAGAAAATGGCTAACTTCCTTAACTTGAGATATCTGGTTTTCTTTAATTAACAACAATCTTTTGGTGTTAAGACTACCTGCCCTTTGTTGCAAAACTCCTATATATCCTGGCTGCTCCCCAACTTCCTTGGAGCAGTTCTTTCAGGGTTACTGGAGATGCTGCCTCCTGGGCTTTAAGTCCTAAAAGCTCTCACCAAATGAAACATAACTTGCAACTTTTAGGCTGTGAATAATTTTTTAGTCGACATTTTCATGATGCCAGATATCTGAGGGGCAATAGCTTGAGACATGACATAAACCCCCCAAAAAAACCCTCCAGAAGGCTGGCTTATTCCTCCCTCCCCACCAACTCTGACCTTGTTTGCTACTCATTCACTGCTGCAGAGGCACAGAGATGGAAATAAGTGAAAAGAGGACTCCGATATAGTCAAGCCTAAAATGTTAGAACCCAAATCTCCTATGCCTGGAATGCTTTCCTTCCCACCTCAGGAGTAACGCCGTGACATTCCAATGGAAGAAGCTGCGACATCTCACAGGGTTAAATCAACCTCATCAGACAGCAGATATGTGAACTCATGGCACCTATTTAGGCAATATAAAAGGAATAAGACTCTCCTTTCTACGTCACTTAAATAATATTGAAGCTTCCCTGGTGGCTCAGTGGTAAAGAATCCACCTGTCAATGTCAGAGACATGGGTTTGAGCCCTGCTCTGGGAAGATCCCACATGCTGCAGAGCAACTATGCCCCCATGCCACAACTACTGAGAGCCTGTGCTCTAGAGCCTGGGAGCCGCAACCACTGAGCCCACGTGCCCTAGAGCCCTGCTCCGCAACAAGAGAAGCCCCCACAGACAGAAGCCCGAGCACTGCAATGAAAACGAGTCTCTGTTTGCCCCAACTAGAGAAAAGCCTGCACATCAATGAAGACCCAGCACAGCCAGAAATAGATAAATAAAAATAAATTAAATTATTAAAAAATAAAATCAATAACACAAAAATTTTGGTAAGAGATGAAGAAAATGTTTTGATAAAAGTTTCCATTGAACATACTCCTGGCAGTTTGCTTCTAAAAGAGGATTACTCACCTCCACCAACATGCTGAGAAGAGATTTCTTATTTTCTGCCCACAACGAAGGGAGCTGTGCTGCACTAGGAAAGTAGCAGCAACTTGTATACACTGTGATCTCCGGACAGTGGCCATAGGTGACACTATAATCCTGGAATATAAAATTCACAAACAAATGTAGGAAGATGAGTAAGCACAAGTAAGAATGGGGCTTTGTAATGCTCAAATGCGATGAACGGAATAAAAAGACAACTTGGCTGATGTAAACAAAGAATCTGTAAAGCATTTCACAGCAAATATAAATAAACCCCTTGGTATTATGATCAGTCACAAACACGTCTACTCCTAAGAGAATTCTTAAGACCAGGGGTTATGTCTAATTCATTTTTACATCTCCAGTGCTTCCTACAGTGCCTGGTTGGTAGAGGGGTTGTTGTTTTGGTTTGTTGAATAAATGAAAAGTACATGCAGAGTGTCAGCTTCCCTTTAAATCCTGGAACTTCATTGCTGTTACTGCTGTTTTCAAAGTTCTTAGAGGCAGAAGCACAAGTACTTGCTCTCTGATACCCACAACCTGGAGGCTCAAGCCTACCATACAGCAATATGGCAAATATTTAGGTAGGAACTACTTGTGTGGACAAGTTCCAAAACCTAACTTTCCACCTTCCCCCAACTACCAAAATTCTTCTTCCTAATTCAATTCAGTTAATGACAATAACTCATTTTATCACACGGATATGAAATCTTTTGTCTTTCATTTCTTGCTATCACCTAGAATTTGCCAACTCTGGTGAATTCCACCTCTACAGTATCTCTGAAACTTCATCCCTTGATTCCACTCCCATTGCCACTTTTCTAATCTCGGCCTTCAGTTGTTCTTGTCTAGGCTATTCTAAACCAGTCTCCCTGCACCACAGTCTCTCCTTCCTCCAAACCATCTTAACCCACTGTTAAGAGATGGATTTTTCCATAGCACAGCTCAGATCGTGTCACCATATCCCTGTTCAAAAGCTCAATGGCTTCCCATTCCTTACTAAAACAAAGCATTCAAAGCCTCAAACTCTCTTTCCGTTCTTATCCTCTGTTGCTCTCCATTACACCTCATCTTCTAACTAACTTAGGCTGCTTCTCTTTAAAAAAATCTTTATTTTATATTGAAGTATAGCTGATTAACAACATTGTGTTAGTTTCATGTATACAGCAGAGTGATTCAGTTCTATATATGCATGTATCTTTTATTTGACAAATTCTTTTCCCATTTAGGTTATTAGAGAGTACTGAGCAGAGTTCATTCACTTCACTGTATCAGAAAAGCCACCTATTCTTTCACTCCATGTCCAGTATGTATTTACAGTCCCATTCTCACTGTATTCTATAAAACATACCTTCATGCTGCCCAGGTGACTGTGCCATTCTGCTCCACGCATTACTCCTCCTGGAATATTCTCATCTATAAAAGCATTGAGAGATGTAGTGTCAATAAGATCATATAAGGCAAGTCCTCCTCCTCTCTCCAAACAGCAACAACAGTAACAAAGCGTAGGGAAAGTACCTACCTGACTTATTGGGGCAACTGGGCTGACCCATATGCATCGATGGATGGTTATTTGCATAAAGAGATGCCAGATGCTTTAGAGTCTCTTTGTTTTCCACTACAAAAAGAAAAATTCAGAAGTTAGCAGAGAAATCGAAAGGATTTTTCTCCAAGTTCAACTTCATGGACACAGAAATCACATTCCTTTCCTTCGAGTAAATCTTGTGCCTCGAGGAAGTTGATTAAGGAGTTATTATAATTAAGTCCACGGTTCTCTTCACCCCAAATAGGGAAAGGAGTACATCAAGGCTATATGTTGTCTTATTTAACTTATATGCAGAGTACATCATGAGACATGCTGGGCTGGATGAAGCACAAGCTGGAATCAAGATTGCCGGGAGAAATATCAATAACCTCAGACATGCAGATGACACCATCCTTATGGCAGAAAGTGAAGAGGAACTAAAGAGCCTCTTGATGAAAGTAAAAGAGGAGAGTGAAAAAGCTGGCCTAAAACTCAACATTCAAAAAACTAAGATCATGTTATCTGGTCCCATCAATTCATGGCAAATAGGTAGGGAAACAATGGAAACAGTGACAGACTTTATTTTCTTGGGCTCCAAAGTCACTGCAGATGGTTACTGCAGCCATGAAATTAAAAGGTGCTTGCTCCTTGGAAGAAAAGTTATGGCCAACCTAGATAGCATATTAAAAAGCAGAGATATTACTTTGCCAACAAAGGTACATCTAGTCAAAGATATGATTTTTCCAGTAGTCATGTACGGATGTGACAGTTGGACTATAAAAAAAAATAAGCACTGAAGAATTGATGCTTTTGAACTGTGGTGTTGAAGAAGACTCTTGAGAGTCCCTTGGACTGCAAGGAGATCCAACCAGTCAATCCTAAAGGAAATCAGTCCTGAATATTCATTGGAAGGACTGATGTTGAAGATGAAACTCCAATTCTTTGGCCACATGATGTGAAGAACTGACTCATTGGAAAAGACCCTGATGCTGGGAAAGACTGAAGGTGGGAGGAGAAGGGGATGACAGAGGATGAGATGGTTGGATGGCATCACCTACTCAATAGTCATGAGTTTGAGCAAAATCTGGGAGTTGGTGATGGACAGGGAAGCCTGGTGTGCTGCAGTCCATGGGGTTGCAAAAAGTTGGACACAAATGAGCGACTGAACTACTCTAGTCTGTTCACCCCAGAATAATCTGACCAAGGAGAGAAGCAACTTTCTTATATTAAAAGGCACTGTGAATTTAACAAGTCACTGCAGAAAAACACAAACCTATTTCGGTATGTTTTACTACATTTGGAGGCAACTGTGGCCTAATTACAACATTCCTTGTAAGCCTGAAAATGTATTGAAAACGACACAAATTATCTCCACATACAATGGCCTCAGGCAGATTCAACAGGCAACTGTTTAACTCCCCACAAGGTGCAATCAGTCAGGCACAGTTTAAAGCAGGAGAGGGGAATTCAGTACCATTGCTTCCCTAGTAGCTCAGTTAGTAAAGAATCCGCTTGCAATGCAGGAGGACCCTGGTTCGATTACTGGGTCAGGGAGATCCACTGGATAAGGGAAAGACTACCCACTCCAGTATTCATGGGTTTCCCTTGTGGCTCTGCTGGTAAAGAATCTGTCTGTGTTGCAGGACAACTGCTCCAGTATTCTTGCCTGGAGAATTCCATGGACTATATATAGTCCATGGGGTTGCAAAGAGTCGGACACAACTGAGCAACTTTCACTTTCACTTTCAATGTTTGGTTCAGTTCAGTTCAGTCGCTCAGTCGTGTCCGACTCTTTGCAACCCAATGAATTGCAGCACCAACTCCTGGAGTTCACCCAAACTCATGTCCATCGAGTCGGTGATGGCATCCAGCCATCTCATCCTCTGTCATCCCCTTCTCCTCCTGCCCCCAATCCCTCCCAGTGTCAGAGTCTTTTCCAATGAGTCAACTCTTCGCATGATGTGGCCAAAGTACTGGAGTTTCAGCTTTAGCATCAGTCCTTCCAAAAAACACCCAGGACTGATCTCCTTTAGAATGGACTGGTTGGATCTCCTTGCAGTCCAAGGGACTCTCAAGAGTCTTCTCCCACACCACAGTTCAAAAGCATCAATTCTTCGGCACTCAGCTTTCTTCACAGTCCAACTCTCACATCCATACATGACCACTAGAAAAACCATAGCCTTGACTAGACGGACCTTTGTTAACAAAGTAATGGCTCTGCTTTTGAATATGCTATCTAGGTTGGTCATAACTTTCCTTTCAAGGAGTAAGCATCTTTTAATTTCATGGCTGCAATCACCATCTGCAGTGATTTTGGAGTCCCCAAAAATAAAGTCTGACACTGTTTCCACTGTTTCCCCATCTATTTCCCATTAAGTGATGGGACCAGATGCCATGATCTTCGTTTTCTGAATGTTTAGCTTTAAGCCAACTTTTTCACTCTCCTCTTTCACTTTCATCAAGAGGCTTTTGAGTTCCTCTTCACTTTCTGCCATAAGGGTGGTGTCATCTGCATATCTGAGGTTATTGATATTTCTCCCAGCAATCTTGATTCCAGCTTGTGCTTCTTCCAGCCCAGCGTTTCTCATGATGTACTCTGCATATAAGTTAAATAAGCAGGGTGACAATATACAGCCTTGACATACTCCTTTTCCTATTTGGAACCAGTCAGATGATATGAATTTCTTGGGGCGAGCACTGTGTCTTATTCACTTTTGTATTTCCAGTATCTACAGATATAATAACTGTTCCATAAATGCTTATGGAGTGAACTGAACAGGTGTGACAAGATGGCTACACTAAATAAAGCTAGGCTCCCTCCCACAAGGAACTGTTTGAACTGTTGACAGGTGTACAGTCTTCTTAGGCTGGTTATTCATGCAGTGTGCTCAAAGGCTCACCATTTTAAAAAGTTTCAGAAGGGACATTACCTAATTGAAATTTGAAATTTCCTATCTAAGCTTAAATGCTATATATGTAAAGTAAAATTCTACATACCTGTTTGCACTGGCTTGTCATACGGGTATGTGACTAGCACTGAACCACCATCTAGAGCAACAGAAAGACTGAAGTCCTGTTTCTGAATCAAGTTTTCAATGATGGCTTTAGTCTCAGGTTGGGAGGCATTACCTAAAAAACAGAAAAGTCAAACATAAAATACCGAGTTTTAAAACTTTTAGTATGAGCAGCTAAGAAAATATTCCCTACTTGAACATAGTCAAAAGGTTAACTTACAAATCTGTAAATACTTTATTACACCATAAGCCACTATCTCAAGAAACAAAGATATATCTTAGGAGGCAGGTTATTTTGAGTTTTACATATTTTAGATAATGTTGAAAGGTCAATGACTCTTAGCAAGTTTAAGAAAATTCTTACTGGAAACAAAAAGAGATAGATATATCCTCTCTTAGAAAATGAAAACCTGTCTTTGAAAGAAAATAAGATTTTTCAGAAATTTTCTGCAGTATTGTTTGCAAGAACAAAAAATTAGAACGAAATTAAATGTCCATCAGCAGGGAAACTGTTGAATAAATTAAGGTACTACCATACATTAATAGCATACTAAAATGCCATTAATAAGAATGTTAGAAATTTGTAAGTATTAAAATAGACAGATATCAGTGATGTATCCAGTAGAAAAAGTTGCAGAATATGTATAGCTGATGATCCTTATATTAAGTAAATATGAAACAGGCCCCTTCAAATCAACATACACATACATCGTGTGTGTGTGTGTGTGTGTGTGTGTATACAAATATATAAGAGAACAGAGAGAGAGAATATCCATCTCTGTATGACTAGTGATGGAAACTTCTCCCCAATATTGGATTTCGAAGAAAAAACTTGAATTACCTTTACAAATGAAAAACAAGGAAAACCTGCAAAGTTTTCAAGATGTCTCTATTCATTTATACTGTACATCCTAGACAAGAAAGCACCCCTTACTCATTTAAATAACAGGATCAACCAATCTCCTAGCAAAGAGAAATAAAATTATCTGCAAAGTACTTTAATGGCCTAAAAATAAGTCTTACTTGTGAAGTCTGTATCCAGGTCTTTGCCACGAGCATTTGTCTGTCCTGTCTTGGAAGTACAGTCTTTCTCTTGTGCTTTCTCTCGCCCATCTGGATTTAGAGAAGGGACAATCACAATTCTAGTCCTGTCAACCAACTAAAACAGAAACAGAAATAAATGGGTTTATTAGCTCTATGTGAAATCAAAAGATAACCTTGCCATGCCTCAAACAGAAAGTTTTCATTATTTGTTTTAAACACAGATTTAAAAGGCAGAATTGAAAAATAAATAAAATTCTTTCTTCCTCCAAGTAAATTTTAAAAAGAATCAAAAACTATACAACTAATGTTCCTAGAGACCTCCCAATAACTTACATCAAGGTTTAAAAACCACTGCCTATAGACTAAAATCCCCTGGAGGAGGAAACGGCAACCCACTTCAGTATTCTTGCCTGGAAAATCCCATGGATAGAGAGGCCTGGCAGTCTACAGTCCATAACGTTGCAAAAGAGTCAGACATGACTGCACCCACACACACAGGCTAAACCCAGCCTGATGCTTGTTATTGTAAATAAAGTTTTACTGGCACAGTCTTGCCATTCATGTGACTGTTTTTGTTCTGCAATGGCAGAGTTGAGTAGCTTCAACACAGAACATCTGACCCACAGAGCCCCAAATGTATATTATATGACCCTTTACAGAAAAGGTTTGCTGACCACTTGCTGGCTTAGGTCAATAATAATGGCAATATGGTATTTCCAGATTAAAAACTAGAACATATAATGTTCTAGTTGACAAATATCAATGTATATCTGGAAACAATGAGACAGAAGAGTTGAAATCAGCATATCAAAGAAATACGGGGTAGGATATTTGTCTAATCCAAATAATTTCTCCTTCAGATGATCCATATCCATAGGTATTAATACCTATATTTATGGCATGAACTTCTCACTTAATTTATCCTAAATATTTCTAATAGTGAATCAGAATAAGTGATCCCTGGTTTATTTGTTCTGGTAAAACAGTCAATAGCTTGAAATATATTTGCAATCCTTTAATTAATTTATTCTAGAATCTTTCCCCTGAGAGAGATTTTCTTCCTAAAGTATATATGTTTGGGGTTAACCACAGGTCTCTGGTTACGTATTTGTTTCTTTGAAGTCTCCAGACCATTCTGACACTTAGCTCAAAACAAATGGCAATCTAAAGCATTGTTGTTGTTTAGTTGCTTAGCTGTGTCCGACTCTTTTGCGACCCCATGGAATGTAGCCCACGAGTCTCCTCTGTCTGTGGGATTCTCCAGGCAACCCACTGGAGTGGGTTGCCATTTCCTTCTCCAGGGGATCTCCCCACCCAGAGATCAAACCTGTTTCTTGCACTGCAGGTGGATTATTTACCAGTGAGCTACCTGGGAAACGCAATCTAAAGCCTAATTAGACCAGTGAGGCAAAATCTTATAAACTAGGAGTTTTGAAATTCATGGTAGATGTTGTACCTTTCATAACCATAAGATCAGTAGGTAGCAATTGTGGCCAAATAATAGAATAATCTGAGGAGCTTTTAAAGGAATATTGATGCTTCTGGGAATGGAGCCCAGCCACTGAGATTTTTAGAAACTTCCCAGATTTTTCAATGTGTAGCCAGGGTTGAGAACAACTCTCCTAGGTAATCTCCTATTTTGAAACAACATCAACAAAATCTCTGAAAACAGGAAGAAGTCAATGGGATCTCCTTTTTTGAAAGTTTTTTGATCAAGTCTGATTTACGTTCACTTCACCTAATCCCACATCATGGGATCCTAATCATGACATCAATTCTTTCCAAATTTCTCTCAGTGGAGGCAGTACAGTAAAACAGAATAGCATAGGCTTTCCAGTGACACACACCTGGGCTTAAATCCCAGTTTTACCACTTAGCAGCTGTGTGACCTCCTGTAAGTTATCTAATATCTCTGCCTCGGTTTTCACATCTATTAAATGGAGGTAACATAATTGCAGGGTTGAGGATTAAATTATGATATATGTAAAGTACCTACAACATAGTAAGTATTAAACAAATACTACTTGCTTTTCCCTTTCCTAAGTTCTATACAGACATTGCCAATTAGTGAGTGTTCTAAACAGAGGTGCACTCTTTCCTTCCTTTCTCTAACATAACACAGAAACTAGGCTGTTTACTCATAAATCTGAGCAGCTTCTGGACCAGCAGTATAGTCTCTAGTCATGGATGACTGAAGCTGGCACTGCTGTATCACTTTTTCTAAAATCTCTTAGCATCCAATACTTTCATCTTTATTACATGAAAAGAAAAACTATTTCTCTTCCACCTCATTTTTCAATATAGTACCCTAACTATAAATAACTGGCAATGGAAGTCCCTCCAATTAGAGTGTATATCACTGTGAGTAAAGAATGGAAGGGTAAGGTAAAGGAATAGAGGACTGGATGCAAATCTTTATTCTTTCTTTTCCTCTATGGCTCTTAATATATACAAAGAAATATAATAGACACTATTAACAACTATATACCAAGGTCCATTTTTAAAGAGTAAAGTTTATAATGATATTAAAAGTACCACTGTATAAAAATCTAACAGGAAATTAAATTTTTAAAAAAATGATGCCTTGATATCGGTATACAATCAGTAAGCCATTGAGCTTTATCCTCTTAAAGCATGTCAAAACAGGTTATTCTCTTACTTGTGTAACAGCTGGGTTCTTTTTGTAGTTCAGACAGAGAAATTCTGCCAGAGCCAAAAGAAGTTCAGTTCCAACTGGAGCATTGCCATGGATACCAGCAACAAAACGAATCTTTGGTTCTTCAGGCTCAGATACATTGGGCTTATTGGAGATTTCAAGGGACCAAATGTGACGATATTCAGCACTCTGTCCCAAACTGTCGAAAACCAGAATCAAAAAGTCAGTAAGTAATCAAGTTACTTACTTGATTGCTGCCTTACTTGATTACTGTTAATGCTGCCTTACAGATTTTAAAAACAGAAATGAGAACAAAATTCGAGAAGTCTTAAAAAATCTTTAAAGAATAAATCTCTGTGTCAGAATACTTTAAGAAAATTAGGTTCCCTTGATCAAAGAAAGTCAAACAGATGTGAGATACTATCAGATTTAGGAATGACTATGATTGAGAACTGCATTCCTTCAAGTCCAGTCATTCCTCGATCATCTTCGTGATGTTTACCCAATCTTCTATAATCTATATTATTTCCTTAGTTAGCATATGTCTCTTAAGTTAACTCACTTAAATTTTTATTACTGAAATCTCTAAATATACACAAATTTATAAAATCTTACTTTTAAGATCTAAATGAATTTAAGTGAATAAGACATTTTATATTTTAAATGCAGTACCAGAATCACAGCAAAACTAATTTTAAAGGCCTGCTTTCTCTAATATAAAGAAAGACTTATTAAGAGTTAGAAAAAAAAATTGGCACTAAACTGAGGATTAATAGAATAGACAAAGCACTGCTTTCACATGAAGGTATTTAATGATACTTAGTAACTGTTGGAGGGCCACCTAAAACTGTCTTGCATCCCACCATGGGCAGATATTGTACATTAGGGGGGTACTATTTAACAAAAAATGCATGCTGAATTGCATTTAAAGGTTAAAAAACTTGACTAAGTAAACGGAAAGCAAAACAATGTCCAATTTTTTTTATTTTAAAATAAGAAAGTCTTTAACCTCTATATGGCACTAAGATGGACCATATTAAAACATGACCTGGGCAGAAAAGTTCAAGATCAGTTGAGGAAGAGAGGTAATTGGTATCTTCCAATGGAAGAGAGGTAATTTCAGTTCAGTTCAGTTCAGTCGCTCAGTCGTGTCCGACTCTTTGTGACCCCATGAACCACAGCACGCCAGGCCTCCCTGTCCATCACCAACTCTGGGAGTCCACCCAAACCCATGTCCATTGTGTCGGTGATGCCATCCTCTGTCGTCCCCTTCTCCTCCTGCCCTCAATCTTTGCCAGCATCAGGGTCTTTTCACATGAGTCAGCTCTTTGCATCAGGTGGCCAAAGTATTGGAGTTTCAGCTTCAACATCAGTCCTTCCAATGAACACCCAGGACTGATCTCCTTTAGGATGGACTGGATGGATCTCCTTGCAGTCCAAGGGGCTCTCAAGAGTCTTCTCCAATACCACAGGTAATTGGTAATTGCCAAAGTAAATATGTGCAATTTATGTGCAAAAGTAAAATCCTTTGTAAGCACAAACATTATAAACCAGAATTTGAGAAACTAAATTTACTGGTAAAATTAAAAGAAACAGTGAAGGAAAAAAAGTGAAAAGTAAAAGGCTAGATAATGTTCGTTTGGTTCGGAGTAGAGACTTGTTAAGCTCAGGGCAAAATGGAAAGACCCTACAATAGGCAAACAATAGGAATCAACAGGTCAAGGAAATAATTCTGAAACAGTGAAAGTGAAGCAGAGAAGCACAGTGAAATGAAGGTAAAAGTTATCTTAGTCATCAGTTTCACATAAGCCAGTACCACATGTTTTCTCAGAACCCTTAATTACATGAGCCCCTAAGGCTTTGGGGAACAGTAACTGTGAGCAGAGACTAAAGTACAGAAAATGACAGCCAACCAAACTTCATTTTCTACTTTGAAGAAAAGGTTAAACATTATTCCTGACAAGTGAGCTCATAGTTCTAAACCTATCCCTTGCCCCTAGCAAAATAAAACTAAATAATATTTACTCAGAACATAAAATCTGCAGCTGAGAAGTGGAAAGGGTTTTGAAATCAAAGTAATCATTAGAAAGAGTGGTTTTACGTTTTCTGGAGGTACAGGCCACACATTACTGAACTAACAAGTAGCTCTGCTCCAGTGTTTCTTGTAAAAGTTTCCAAGATTCATTGCTAGAAAGATCTCCAAGCAAATATCTCTTTCAAAATAAGTTAACGCCAACTCTATACATTCAACCCAAATGTTTCTAAATGAATTACAAGAACCATTTAATGTGGTTTATGCTGAATGTAACCTCGGTAAAAAGAATAAAGGAAGGAAGGAAGGAGAAAGAAAGGAAAAAAAAAGTCAGTAACACTTACTTGGTAAGATTTGTAATAAGTGGATAGTTCATCACAAGCCCTCTCAGAAACTCTGACAAGTCCTTGTATGAATGGTAACGATAAAGAGCCAGATTTGAGGAGGAGCGTAACATGAGGCGTTCCAAACCATTCTCAGCTGAAAGGTCTTTAATTAAAGCTTCAAACTCTTTAGTGGTCGGATCGCTGACGTCATCAGTATCGGCACTGTCCCCCTTGCCCTTCTTTGATTCATTGTTTGAATCTGTTGAAGATCGGACAAGTGTGAAGTTGACCTGAACAGCACCTTCACTCTTTACAGTCACATTCTTGGTGACCGGGTTATACCTGCAATAAAGTAGACAGATCAGGGTCACACATTTGCAGCTGGAGTACCCAAGCCCTGGCAAGACAGGGAAACTCAAGGTTGCTTAGCCTCTATAGGGCTTTCTGGCGATAATCTTCCAGAATAGAGCTGTTTCTTTCATCCTCAAGCACTCAATTTCAGAGCATCCAGTAACTCACCCTCGAGCAGATGCGGTGATTTTATAAGTTCCTGGAACCAAGAGACGCCAGTAATCTCCATTTTTGTAAGTAGTTACTGGGTGATTAATTTCAGCAACACTAATGGTGGCATTTAATATACCTCTGCCATCTGTGGCATCTAGGACGAATCCTTTGACACCCTGATGGACCTGGACAAAGCACAAGGATATCCAGATTTTACTGATAAAGATTATCGTCTAGATATTTCGGGAGTTCACATCCAACATAACAGATTCTTAAATAATGTAAATGTGTGGAACAAACAGAAACTCAGGACTTTGGAGTAAAGCTAAATGTAACCATCCATTAAATAAAACATTTTATTTTCTGAAAGGCTAATTTTTCAGAAGTTATATTTGTCTTTACCATGAGGAATATAAACAACTGTTTAAACTTCAGCACCAATTTCAGAATATAGGACATTCAACAAGAAAACTGACCTGACGGCTTTAAAAAGGAAACGTGATTTAAAAAAATAGAGGATTACTCTAGATCAAAGAGAGTAAAGAGATGTAATAATCAAACCAAATGCAATGCATGAATCTTGACAAGATTGTGGTTCTAAAATACAGCTATAGAAAGACATTTTGAGGACAATAAGAAGGAAATTTGAATGTGGACTAAGTATCAGTCAGTGTAGGGAGTAAGTGTTAATTTCCTCAGGTGCTCTCTCTCTGCTCCGCTCAGTCAGTTCAGTCGTGTCTGACTCTCTGAGACCCTATGTAGTGTAACCCACCAGGCTCCTCTGTTCATGGGATTTTCCTGGCAAGAATACTAGAGTGGGTAGCCATGCTCTCTCCTCCAGGGGATCTTCCCATACCCAGGGATCGAACCTGTATCTCTTGGATCTCCTGCACTGGAGGTGGATTCTTTACCATTAGTGCCACCTGGGGAGCCCTTTTCTTAGGTGAGATAATAGCAATTGGAGATGTCAGGTAGGAGAATTAACTCTATTTTTAGACTATTTTTAAATATTCTGAAATACTTAGGGATAAATATCATAACACCTGCAATTTATACTGCAATAGTTCAGCAAAAATATGTGTATATACATGTGTGTATGTTTATGTGTATGTATATAAAAAATACAAATGCAGCAAATGTAGAAACTGTTAAACCTAGGTAAAAGAAGAGTAGTATTTATTGTGTTAGTCTTACAATTTTTCCTAATGTTTAAAAAATTTCAGAATAAAGTGTTCTAAGATATTAGTATGTAAAGTGAAAGTCACTCAGTCGTGTCCGACTCTTTGGGATCCTCTAGGCCAGAATACTGGAGTGGGTAGACTTTCCCTTCTCCAGAGGACTCTTCCACACCCAGGGATTGAACCCAGGTCTCCCACATTGCGGGCAGATTCTTTACCAGCTGAGCCACAGGGAAGCCCAAGAACACTGGCATGGGAAGCCTATCCTTTCTCCAGTGGATCTTCCTGACCCAGGAATCGAAGCGGGGTCTCCTGCATTGCAGGCAGATTCTTTACCAACTGAGCTATCAGAGAAGCCCATTAGTATATAAACTCACACCCTTTATGCCACTTTACTCAGAAAAGTACTGGCACAAAGGAGTACTCAGATTATCCTAATAATTTTCATCATTATTAGCATATTTTTACAGTCTTTACCTATTGGCTATCATGCACATCCATCCAGACAAAAGAAAACTAATCATTTCACAGTAACTCTATGGCAAAAGGAAAAAAACCCACATTCACCCTATAGCCCATCTTTTGCTTCCTTAGTCACTCAGTTGAAACTGGCCCTTTGTGACCCCATGGACTGCAGCCCACCAGGATCCTCTGTTCACAGGATTTTCCAGGCAAGAATACTGGAGTGGGTTTCCATGTCCTTCTCCAGGGGATCTTCCCCACCCAGGGATCGAACCTGGGTCTCCTGCATTGCAGGCAGATTCTTTACCAACTAAGCCACCAGGGAAGCCTAAAATGCTGGGCTTGCTTATCACTTGACACATTTTTAGGTGTGTATCCAATTTATATTAGCCTTTTATAAAGACAAGGGTAAAAAGTGACACTATCCATTAAGTGTAAAACATCATCACTACATCATTTAATCTTTTCAAACTTTTCTCCACACATAAAAATAAACTTATTTACATCCATAAATCTTCTAAATAAATTACTAAAACATGAATAGGTCAAGCTGGAATTCCAATGAGGTGTATTCCAAAATCAATGCATGAAAACCATATGTACACAACAGAAATCTTGCTCTTGGGAGAAATTTCCGATGTCACTCCTGAATACTCACCTGTTTCATAAACTGGATTAGGGATCTTCGATTCTGTGCCCAAAATTTTGGCAGGTCTTTCTCAAATGGGTATTTCACACAACCTAGTTCAATAGTCACTTCAAAGCAATTTGTTTGCAAATAGTTCCAGTCCTGCATACCACCTGAAGGATAAAAACTTTAAATTAGTTACTCTGAAGAAGTTCTAACTAGCTCAGATCCCAAAGGTAAGCAACATTCCTAGTAAAAAGTCAAATTCGTTCTTTTATCAGCATAGTTGAACACCAATAATGTGTTCATGTAAGAGCGCTTCTATGCTTGTGGTACAGGTGAAAAACATCTGTACTTTCATGTTCAGAAAGAATTCAAGTGTAGCTTACACTCTTCTAATTAGCCCATCTAATGTTCTTTATAATAGCCAGAGGGAAAATATAACATTTTCATCAAGTACAATAATTTTACTCAAAATTCAAAGTGCACCAAATATAAAAAATTGTTGAAAAAGTAATTTGAATGTTTTAAACTAATTATAAAATATTTTTAAAAGAATGATTATTTCTCAAAACTAAAAACTCAGTAACAAGCAGTACCATTGGGAGGACAGAAAATCCATCAAGTCGCATGGCCTTGATATAAAAGAATTTTACCTGGGACATTGTACCAACTGGCTCCATTTGTTATTCCATGAGGAAAATACTCATTAGGGTACATGTTCTTACAAGGTCTACCTTGAAACATCTGTGAGTTTTCCTTTAAAAAAAAAAAAAAAGAATCTTTATTTGTATTTGTTTGTATCTGCATCAAAAAAACATGAGGAGGATAAGGAAAGATAATAAGAGTGGTTACCAATAAGGTATATGTTGGGGTGGATGGAGTCACGGAAGCAGAGACTTTTCAACGTATAGCTTTCTGTGCCACTTTGATTTTTTACTATATGGATTTACTACCTACTTTTTAAAACCAAAATTAAACAGTTTATGCTCTGTTAAAAGAAAACTGAAGGCTTCATTTATTACTTGTATTTACAAGTAATATAAAAATCCAACCCAATCCCTCTCAAAAGCAAAACCAAACTGTTCATATTCATACTTTCATTTCATGATGTCAAGAGGCTTAAAGTCCCTAAAAGGTAGTTCACAAACAAGGACAGGTAAGCATCTTTCTCTGACTTGTTAGGGACTGAGGCAGCCCTTCTGTTCTTTGTAGTTATTTTATTCTGCTACAACTGGTTCACCTTTTTCTTCCCTAAAGACAATACCCTGCTCCTTGAAACAGTTCGTGTCTTTGTGTCCTCAGTCTCCAGCAGTGTCTAGCACGGCATGTGTGCAATTGTTTGCTCAATACGGAGTAAAAAAAAAAAAATTCTATAGAGGCACAAATAAACGCTATTGAAAGCTAGAGGAGAGAAAGATTATCTCTGACTAGAGTGACAGGGGAATTTTCCTGAAGAAATTTAGCTCTGGAAGATGGTCAAAACTTCACCTCTCTCTTTTGTAAATAGAAAATAAAAAGTACAGAAAAGTATAAAGAGAGAAATAATTTCTTACTTTCCCCCCACTGAGAATTAACCATTTAACTTTAAAATATACAAAACAATCCCCTTTCATACACTTAACATACCATTTACAGGCTTACCATTTATACCACTCTACTATCAAATGAAAGTTATTACTTTAGATTACTGGAATATTTATGTACATGTTGTATATGTGTACAAAGGGAGAAGACAAGAGTGTTAAAGTTTAAAATAGGCTTCTGGGGACCTTTGAGGTGGCACTTCCAGATGAAACAGTGTAGGTGGAAGATTGATGACAAGAAACTGAGGCATGAGAGAACAACAAGGAAGTAGAGACAAGTGAAAACTATTCAGGTTTCTTATTCTTCTTTTGAACTAATTTAAGACTTGTAGAAATGCTGCAAAAATAGTACTGAGTTTTATACATCTTTGATCCACTATTTCCTATGTTAGCATTTTATATAATCATAGCACATTGACCAAAACAAAAAAACTAATTCAGTTGCGTCCGACTCTTTGCAACCCCATGGACTGTAGCCCATCAGGCTCCTCTGTCCTTGGGGATTCTCCAGGCAAGAATACTGGAGTGAGTTGCCATGCCCTCCTCCAGGGAATCTTCCCAACCCAGGGACTGAGCCTAGGTCTCCCACATTACATGCAGATTCTTTACTGTCTGAGCCACCAGGGAAGCCCTAATATTGGTATGATGCTATGAACTAAAATAACCTACATTTTATTCAAATACCACTAGTGTTCCACAAATGCCTGCTTGAAATTTTCTCTTCCCTTGAGATCTGTCACATTCTATAGCTGTTTTTTCACTTTCACTTAATTGAATTAAAATTAAATTTCATTATACTTAAAATATAATAAAAGTTATTGTAGAAAATTAGAAAATTGAGACAAGCAAAAAGAAGAAAAATATAAAGCCAGAAATCACCAATCATTTCCTATTTTGACATATAACATTTGACCATTTTTTTGACCCTTTTCTCTTTTCTCTTCACTAATTGTCAAAGGGCAGGCACTTCTTCCTTTCTTTTTGCTTTTCTTCTCTCCCAGAAGCTATGTGTTTGGAAGATTTTCCTTAAAATCCACCACCTGCCCTTTTAAATTGTGCTTATCCCTTTAAATACACCAGATCCTTTAATTTGTATGTACTTTGAAACCTCCTCCATGTATTCCACTGCTTTCACCTGCCCAGTTATTATGTTAGTATTTTCAGATTTAGGTTTCAGATTAAGGGCACATTCACTGCTTGGTGGTCATTCTGAATCATCTTAACGCCTGCCTTTCCTTAAACTTCCCACTTTTGTCTTCATTGATTTTGGGAAGGTTTTATGCTAATTCGAAATAAATCATACAAAGAAAGACAAATACTGTATGATATCACTTATATGTAGAATTTAAAATATACAACAAATTAGTGAACATAACAAAACAGACTCAGAGATACAGAGAACAAACCAGTGATTATCAGTGGGGAGAGGAAAAGGGAGGGGCAATACAGGAGTAGGGGATTAAGAGGTACAAATTACCATGTATAAAGTAAGCTACAAGGATATACTGAATAACACAGGGAAATAGCTGATATTTTATAATGACTATAAATGGAGCACAATCCTTAAAAATTGTGAATCACTATATTATATGTACACATCATATGTACTTACATATATGTATTACACATCATATGTACTTCAATTTTTTAAAAATTAGGAGAAAAAAATGAAGAATATGAGTAAAATGAACAATAATTGAGAAGACAGAATCGGAATGAATGCATGTCAGATTATTCACAGCTCTGCTTTAGTTCAAGGCAAAGTGATCCATAGAGAGAAAGACAAACAAAGCTGGGATTAGAAGGCTCAAGTAGAGGATAAAGGCTCAGAATCACCATAGCGGGAAATGAGCCAGGGAGTCAAGTTGCTTGCTGGGGAGAATGGAGGGCTAGGCTGAAGTTAAAGTGCACTATATATACATATTGTAGTCAACTGCCATAACTGTGTGACTTCTCTGGGATGTATCAGAGAGATGACTATAATTAATAAGGGTTGGCCATTGGCAAGGCAGATATGTCAAAAGGGCATAAAAGATCCTAAGACCCATCACTGAAAGGTATGTCCATGGGTCTAGGCTGGGTAGAAAAGAAACCAAATCAAAAGGGTTAAAGGTCAAAGAAAATAAAAAGAGGCTAAGGAATGCAAAGTTACAAAGAGGGTGAAAAGTGGAACGATAATAATCGGCAGAATGTGATGGGGACACGTATAAAATTTTATCTCTTAGTTTCTACTTTGATGATTTGGAAGTTTTCTCATTTAAAAAAAAATTATTTCAGGTATATCCCTCTAAAATGGCATGTCCAAACCAAAGACAACTATACTTTAAAGTGAAATAAGACACGTACTCCCTGTTAGAAACTCTGAACAATCTCACAAGTTCACCTTGTATAGAATGAGGGAGTGGGAAAAGCAAAATGACAGAAGGGTCTGACTGGAGAGTGCAGAACTGCAGTAATAAGTTTCACTTATCAATGACCAGTAACATCACAGACTGAGTCAATAGTAAGACCAAAACCAGAAACTAACAAGCCTAGTTCCCAAGCCTCAACTTTTAACATGTTTTCAATAACAATTTTTAAAATAAAATTTCATACAACATTTCTGATTATGAAAGTAACGTATATTCATTATAGGAAGTTTACAAAATACAGAAATTTCTACCTGCTCCCTGTAGTATGTTACTACTGGGTGCTTAAATACCTTAGACTATAGGTTGGCAATTTTTTTCCTGTAAAGAGCCAGATAGTAAAAATTTTAGGCTTTACAGACTCAGAAGGTTCTGTTGCAATGACTTGATTCTGCCCTCTGCATCTATTGAGATGACTGTAGTGTTTGTCTTCTTTAGTCTGTGAATGTGGTAAATTACACTGACTTATGTTCAAATGTTGACTGAGAAAGCAGCAACAGACAATATTTTAAAGAATGGATGTGGCTGTGTGTCAATAAAACTTTATTTGCAAGAACAGGTGGTAGGTTGGATTTTGTCCTAGAGCTGTAACTTGTCAACCCCACTCCACCACAGACTACTTTATGAGATTTATAGTTAAGTATTTGTCAAATGAAATAAACTAGCAGTTTATTAGTTTATTACATTCCAGGTACTGTGCTAAAAGCTATAGATGAAAAGACATTACGTGAGCTTAAAGGCTAATGGGGAAACACGCTAAGTACATTTAGACGAGACTGGGAGCGTTCAGGGTGGTATGGCTGTAGACCACATGCAGCACATTTAAAAGTGAGGTGGGAAACAAAGAAGAAAAAGAAGTAAAGTGGTCTGCAAGGAAAAAAGGAAGGCTTAACAGAGAAGAAAGCACTTGACTTGAGACTTGTAGGGCTTTGTCTTAATGCATCTTTTAACGAAAAATTAATTTTTATAACATTTCATGTTTGGGCACAAGCCTACCTTGGAATAAGAAAGTGCTATTTGTTGAAACACAGCATCATCTGGTGATTTACTATATGTGGCAATGCCTTGTTCATCATCATCAAAAGGGTAGTTAACCACCAAAGTACCTATAACGGAAATGAGGAAAATGTATTGTGTTATTTCTTGCAAGATGGAGCATTAACAGAAAGTAAGCTTTTCACAATACTGCCAGGGACAGGACACCAATGCAATTTTCCAAGACTAATTTCCTTAACAGAAATGAAAAAGTTGTTAACTTCCTTGGGAGAAAATCAAAGTAGATAAATAAAATATTAATATTAAACAGCTGTGCATGACACTTAAAGGCTGCATTAACTGGAAAGGTCTTGGGAGTTTACCTGAACTCACAGGCATAATTTACACATTAGAACTGAAATCGGAAGTATACAGGCTTAATTAAACAATTTCACTTTTGTAATACTAAGGATCAGAAAATATGAGCAAAACTTGATTTTTTTTTGGTAAATTCAGACATTTATAAGCTCAAAGAATTTTAAAATAAGAAAGAACTCTTGAAGTCCAATTAACCCACCCTCTTCACTTTGTAGATGTGGAGTCTAAATTAGAGATGCTAAACAACTTATGTTCGGAGAAGGCAATGGCACCCCACTCCTGTACTCTTGCCTGGAGAATCCCATGGACAGAGGAGCCTGGTGGGCTGCAGTCCATGGGATTGCTAAGAGTCCGACAGGACTGAGCGACTTCACTTTCACTTTTAACTTTCATGCATTGGAAAAGGAAATGGCAACCCACTCCAGTGTTCTTGCCTGGAGAATCCCAGGGGCGGGGGAGCCTGGTGGCTGCCATCTATGGGGTCGCACAGAGTCGGACACAACTGAAGTGACTTAGTAGCAGCAGCAGCAGCAAACAACTTATGGATAGAAGAACTAGTCCCGACCTTCACCCAGAAACAAATGCTAAAAATTTCTTTTATGTTCATATTATAAATTTGTCAACTGGAGTTATATCATATGGTTTTTTCATGACCTAAAGTACAGAGAGTGTGTTTTAAAACACACAGAAAGGATGTCAACTTCCTTCATGGTACCCATAGGAAATGAAGCAATTAGGATGCTTCTCTGGCAGGAGCCCTGAGCCTACTCCCCCACCAAAGAATCAAACCCCTTATCTTCCTATTATTCACATGAATTTCATTTGTCCATGTGTCCATTTATTCTGCCTTCATTAGGCTATTCATTTTGCCTTTTTGTCATGCCACTTCCTGCATGCGGAAGTGAAGGAACATACTCAACTTGAATCCAGATGAAGTAATCCTGTGGTAACAAATACCAGCAAACATTCATCTGTTTTAAAAATTTTTCTTTAAGAAACAAGTATAAACACTCATTTTATTTCTCAAAACAGTTCTAATAAGGTAAGTGTACTTCAACACCTGTTTTTAGACAAATTACTCCAAAAAATTCTCTAAATTTCACCCTGAATTGATGACTCGGGTTTAAAAATTACAACTGAAAAAAGTCAACTTCTACTTAATATTGCCTTTCAAATGGTTAATTTTCTAAGGCCAAAAAAAAAAATGTCATAAAAGACTTAGGATATTCCTATAAAAGTTTATTTTTAAAAAATTAGTATCAACACAAAAAGCATGAGCTTTTTACAAAATTTACAAAAAGATAAATTTGACTTCATCAATATTAAAAAAAGGGTGCATCAGAGGTCATTAAGAAAGTTAAAATATAGCCTATAGAATGGGAGAAAATATGTGCAAATAAGCAATTTGATAAGGGCCTAGAGCCCAGACTATGTCAAGAAATCCTGCAACTCAACAAAAAGATGAAAAACCCAATTAAAAATGGGTGAAAGACTTGAACTGGAATTTCTCCAAATAAGATATTCAAATGACCAAGAAGCACACAAGAACATGCTCAGTATCATTAGTCATCAGGGAAGCACAAACCTCAATTTCAGTAAGATATCACCTCTCAGCCACTAAAATGGCACAATCAAAAAACCACAAATTAACAAGGTAAGTAAGGATGTGGAAAAACCAGAACCCTCATATATTGCTGATGGGAACGTAAAATGGTACTGCTACTGTGGAGCAGTTTGGAAGTTCATCAAGAAGCTAAACATGTTGGCATTTCCATCAAAAAGCCAAACACAGGTTAACCTCAAAGAATTGAAAACAGGGACTCAGATATTGTATGCCAATGTGCACAGTAGTATTATTGGTAACAGTGAGAAATAAAAACAACCCAAATATCCATCCACAGATACACAGATAAACAAATTATGGTATATACCTACAATGGAGTAGTATTCAGTCATAAAAAGAAATAAAGTACGAATACGTGCTACAACGAGAATGATCTTTGAAAACATTATGCCAAGTGGATAGAGACAGACACAAAGGGTCGTACATTGTATGATTTCATTCCTGTGAAATATCCAAAACAGGTAAGTCCATAGAGACAGAATGTGGATTGCTGGTTACCGAGGGCTTGCGGGGCTTGGGGATAAGAACAACTGCTTCATGGGTAAGGGGTTTCCTTTTGGGGAGATGAAAATGTTTTCTAACAAAATAGAGATGGTTATGGCACAACATTGTGAATGCACTAAATGTCACTGAATTATTTACTTTAACATGGCTAATGTGATAAACATTGTGAATGCACTAAATGTCACTGAATTATTTACTTTAACATGGCTAATGTGATATGAATTTCACCTAAATAAAAATTAACATAAAATTTACAAAAGGAAATCTTACTTTTCTCTAAATTCTTTCAAAATCCTTGTAAATTGTTAAGTTGGCAGCAAAGAATTCCTCTGTCAAATTTCTTTGCCAAGATTTCAAAACTCATTTAAAGATTTTAAAGATGAGAAAATGAAATATGTCATGGAAAGAAACATATCTACATGATTAAAGATCTATCCCCCACCATGCCAAGGTCTTGATACCACATGTGTACATATGTAAATTATTCTCACTGGAATGTAACTAGAATTATGTTTTCAGATTTAGTCCACATGACATTTGATGTATTCTGAGAATATTTTTAAAAGCTCAAAACAAAAATATTTTCTGTCACACATGGTATGCAATCAATAAAGTAATAAAAAGGCAAAAACAAACAAAAAAAATGCTAACCAGGCTGTAACTTCATAATTCCTATTTGGGTCTTTGAGAATTGTCCATGACAATTCTGGACAAATATATTTGTCCAGTTATAAAAGACTTTTATCCTACTGTTGGCAAACTTTCAAAGCCATTTTGGGGGAATCTTGATTTACTTCTTAAATACAAATATCCTTAAACATATACTGTCATTTCTAAAAAGGCAGGTTAATCTATACGCCATCAAATCTCAACGCCATCAAATCTCAAATCTTGTATGGTCTAACAAATATTGACAGTAAATTTCTTATGTATTGCCCCGGGTGTTAATACTTTCATTCTTTTTTTTTTTAATTTACTGAGATATAATTCACATACTGTACAATCCATCCATTTAAAGTATAAAATTCAATGTTGTTCCATATATTCACAGGGTTGTACAACCATCCCTACTATCTAGTTACAGACCATTTCATTACTTAACAAAAACAAAAACAAAATCCATACCCATTAGCAGTGACCCCTTCTCTCCCACCTCTAATCTATTTTCTGTCTCTATGGGCTTGCCTATTTCTGAGTATTTCATTAAAATGTAATCATATAATATATGGTTTCTTATGATTGAATTCTATCACTTAGAATGTTTTCAAGGCTCATTTATGTTGTAGCATGCATCAGTACTCTTTTCCTTTTCATTGCCAAATAACATTCAATTGTATAGCATATTTCATTTAATCATCAGTAAGTCAACATTTGGGTTATTTATATTTTGGTGATTATGAGTACTGCTATTATGAACATCCACATATAAGTTTACATGTAGACATAAGTTTTCGGGTCTCTTGGGTATTGACACTTATTTACACAACCATAGTTGGACATTGTAATGATTTTTAATCTTGACCTCTCATCCTATTCAACTGATAAATTCTGGCTGAATTATATGGAAGTGTATAAACTCAGGTACTACATAAGAATGAGGTCCCTGTGTTGCAGTTAAATACACAGCAGATGAAAGACAGAATGTCAAAATCTAAACCTACATAAAAGGGCTTATTAAACTTTAGGGAGAAGTAGAACTAACATTTGGATCTGTTAGTGTTTAATTTTTATGAATGACAAAGAACATGTTACCAAATTCCCAGGAAAAGGGATAAATATAAAACATGTGTGAGGGATAAATATAAAACAGTTGTGAGGAATAAACATAAACCACTTGAAGAACTAGGTGAGAGAGAAATGGAGGAAGGGAGGAGGAAAAGGGAAGTGGGGAGAGAGTGAGAGACAGAAAGAGGAAAGGGGGGGTGATGGAAAGAGGGAGTACAGAGGAATATGGGGACAGGGCAGGGGGCAGGATGGGAAAACAGCCAGGAAACTGGCTTAAAAAGTAATGAGAAAAGACCTTTGTTGTTGTCTGCCATAAAAGCAATAACAGGATACCCACTTTAATAGAGCCTAAGACAATAAACACATAAAATTCCACCAGGATTTTCAAATGCTCTCAACAAGAATTAATTAGTGGAATATCAAACTGCTGTTACCTCCATGCAGGTTTGCTGATAGCACAAATGGATAGGTCTTCATCCAGCTCATCACAGCAATAGTTTCTGGTTGGGTGGGCTCTGTGATCTGAACAAACTGGTCTGGGAAATTCCGGTTCAGGTCAAAGTTGTTGCTGTTGTTTCTGCCGATTACACTTACTAGATCTCCTGTATGATAAAAGATTCAAATGTAAGCTATATTTCACTTACATTTTAATCCAGCACAAATGACTTCAGCTATCTTAACTCAAAGCTAAGTGTGAACACATCAGGCTTCACTATGATCTATCACACTACAGCTGAAACTGAGCAGGACCCTGTGAGGCCTTCCCAGGTACAAAAGCTCCTCTGCATGCCCCAATTCTTGTCTGCAGAGAAAAGACTTTCATTTCTGAGGTCTTCTCTGAGATCCACAAGCAATGACTAATTAGGGAAGCGAGGAAATTCAGAAACAAAGGAAAAGAAGTTAAGCCCAAAAAGTAATGACAACAGTTCAGGATAAAACTGTCCTAGTTCCTCCTCCAGGATACATATAATCTGACACATCTCCTTCAATTGTTCAGCAGGAACTAAGGCCCCTGCTTAGTAGGGGAAGATGACTCTGCTGAGCACAAGCATGTAGACCCCAGACTGGTTGAAACCAACTGGTCAACCTTCAACTAAGACAGCTGATAATTAAGATTCCTGAAACATCATCCTGTTACATCACCACCAACCTGAAGAAAGTCATGCACCGGGCACCATCACCCCAAATGTTGCCTTTAAAAACCCTTCCCTGAAAGCCATAGAGGAATTTGGGTCTGTTGAGCATAAGCTACCCATAATCCTTGTTTGATGTCTGCAAATAAAATAAGTCCTATACTTTACTTCATGGCAACCTGGTGTTAGTAAACTGGCTTTGCTGTGCGGCAGGTGAGTGGACCCAAGTTCAGTTAGGTAACATGATTAAAACACTGTTTTTATGTTTAAAAAAAAATGTATCTCTTCCAGGTCTTTTGAATAGGAAGGTAAAACCATTATCCTTTCATTTCTGCCTTTCATCATACTTTGAGGGGAGAAAAAGCCCAATCATACAAATTATATGAAAATATTGCTCAATTGTCAATAATCCACATACAACAATGTGATCAGAGTATTAAGTGGGCAGGACTGATATGAGGGGGATTTTATTGTACTGATATATAGGTCACTGCTGCTGCTGGAGAAGGCAATGGCACCCCACTCCAGTACTCTTGCCTGGAAAATCCCATGGATGGAGGAGCCTGGTAGGCTGCAGTCCATGGGGTCGCTGAGAGTCGGACACGACTGAGCGACTTTACTTTCACTTTTCACTTTCATGCACTGGAGAAGGAAATGGCAACCCACTTCAGTGTTCTTGCCTGGAGAATCCCAGGGACGGGGGAGCCTGGTGGGCTGCCAGACGTCTATGGGGTCGCACAGAGTCAGACACGACTGAAGTGACTTAGCAGCAGTAGCAGTAGCTGCTGCTGCTGCTGCTAAGTCACTTCAGTCGTGTCCGACTCCTAGCGACCCCATGGACTACAGCCCACCAGGCTCAGTCATTCACTAATCCAGTCTCTCAGTGTTCAATCAGTGACAGTAACAAACCATGTGGCCGCATATTCATATTGTGGGATCTATTCTATTCACTGGTATCACTGTCTGGAAGGAACCACAGGTTAGGAAAAGATGGATTCTCACTCTGCAGTGTTCTGCATAAGGTGGCCCGTGTAATAAAACTGCTCTCCTTGCCCTTACTGTGATGCCCCAGCAGAGACGGCTAGCCCAGGGAAGGTAGAGGAATGGGAAATCAGTAACTCAGCAGGTTTAGACTACATATACATGCAGAGTAGAACTGGGAGTCAAAAAGTTTGCTTTGAGTTTTCACTTATTAGATAAGGTTCCCAACAAAATAATTTAACAAAAATTAATGTTAACATGGAGCAATTTATTAAAATCTTACATTATTTTAGTAAACAAGAACCATTACCAAAGTGGAGACTTCATTAAATATACACTTGATGGCATAATTGGTGAATAAACTAGCCTATCTTAAAAGAATACAAAAGCTAAAACCAATGATAAATTATAAGACTAAAACAAGAAGAAATTTTAGGGAAACAACCAGTTCAAATTATTTTCTATGCTCAAATAATTATGCCATATGATAAACAATGGACATGAGTGAGCAAACTCTAGGAGATGGTGAAGGACAGGAAAGCCTGGCATGTTGCAGTCCATAGGGTCGCAGAGTCAGGCATGACTTAGCAACTGAACTGAATGATAATCAAAATGATTAAGCGTTAATAGACAACTATTCTTTACCTTCCTGGGCCTTTTCATACCCATCAGGATTCATGGATGGCATAAGGTGAATTCTAGTGTTAAGAACCAAATCTGTTACTTCAGGATCTGTACCAAAGTTCTTACAAAGGTATTCGATGAGGTTCAGTAGCAGTTCTCTTCCAACCACTTCATTTCCATGCATATTTCCAATGTACTTAAATTCTGGTTCACCTGAAAACAGAATTACATGGAAGACCTTTTTTCCTCTTCATTCATCCTAGACTTGCTCACTTTTCACCCAATACACAAAGACCTTGAACCAAAAATGTAAGCTATATTTTGACAAAAGAAACAGGAAAAAGCATCTTATAAAGCAGCTTTGTTACTACTACATGTCAGGTAGCAAGCTCAAAGTAAACATATATTTTATATATATATATATATATATATATATATATATGAATATGTATATATACATAGAAGGGCTTCTCTGGTGGCTCAGTGATAAGGAATCTGCCTGCCAATGCAGGAGACTCAGGTTTGATTCCTGGGTCAGGAAGATCTCCTGGAGAAGGAAATGGCAACCCACTCTAGTATTCTTGTTTGGGAAATCCCATGGACAGAGGAGCCTGGTAGGCTGCAGTCCATGGGGTCGCAAGAGTCAGACACAACTTAGCGACTAAACAGCATATACATATATATATATATATACATACATATATCATATGCTACAAAAATAAAAATACTTCTAGCAGGAATAATCTAATCTGTGTGTGTAGTATGCTAAATATGCTGCATAATACATAAGTCGCTCAGTTGTGTCCGACCCTCTGTGACCCCATGGACTGTAGGCTGCCAGGCTCCTCTGTCCATGGAATTCTCCAAGCAAGAATACTGGACTGCATAGCCATTCCCTTCTCTAAGTGATCTTCCCAATCCAGGGATCGAACCCAGGTCTCGGTTTCCCACATTGCAGGCAGATTCTTTACCATCTGAGCCACCAGGGAAGCCCATGGTGCATAATATGGATTATCAAATGCTTTTTTTTTTTCCCTAGCAGAAGATTGGTTCCATTTTCTTTAATCCAGTTATAAATACTACAGGTGACCTTTCTAGATGAAGCAAAGAAATATAGCCCACAGCTCTGAGAAGCAGTACTGAAATTATGTGTGACACTACACCAATTACCTGGTTCATGGACACCTGGGTTATCAGATATCTCCATTACATAAAGTTCTCTTGACTCTACCGATTTTCCCAATGAATAAAGTCGGGTGATGTTAGGATACTCATTGGCAAACCTTCTCAAGAAGATTTCCATGTCAGGGAAATGGTGGTGGTGAAAGTCCTGTGGTTGAATTGGCTGGTGGGTAGACTGTGTTCCAGGAGGACTATTAGGTGTAGCAACTGTGCTAGCCGTTACTACAGCCTCAGTTGTGTCAGGGATTACTGAAGCCACAGTCGGTCGTAGGGGAAAATTCACCTTTGTGGCTGGTCCTTCTTTCACTATGATATTATTAACAGTCAGTGGCATATATCTGAAAAGAAAAATTCGAAAAAGTAGATGGGTTTGGAGTTAAACTGAAACAGACAATGCTTTAACATTATAAAAGCACAACAGCCTTTTCATACTCTTGCACTGTCTCTCAAAAATGAAATCAAATAAAGAGAAATGTGCAAATTCAAGACTTTTAGGATATTATTTCACAAAGCATCTCAGATTAAGTCTTTAAAGAACTATTTCTCTTACCATCCTTTCAGGTTCCACACATTAGAACGCTTATAAAAATTTATATTCAAAGAAGAGAATACAATGAAAAATGGAGGTTGTTGATCCATTTGTAACCATTCCTACAATACTCAAAGTAGGGATAAATGATCCAGTTCTTCATAGCACCTTATCAAACTGACATTCCAACTACTTTACCAAATAGGAAAGTTCAAAATTGAAGATAATTTATTTGCTACAGGTAAATCCTTAGCAAAATGAGCTTACAGAAAGGCTTCCAGAGGGCGTAGGTAACCACTCATTTTGTGTATTAGAAACCTGATGGTAAGACAGCTCTTCAAAAGTGTCTTTTGTAGAGTCCTGAGTTTTTTCTACCCTGGTTTTCAATTAGCCTTGAGCTTTTAAAACTCCTTCCTCCCAATTTTACAACTATGCTTCATATCCAGTTGTATAGTTAATGTGACAAAAGACTCTACTGTAGTATTTTCTCATTACAAAAGGGGGAAAAAAATCAGAAAACAAGGAAAAACAAAAGCCAGATATAGTAAGATCTCCCCAAATGTATTTCTGTCTAGATATAAACAGAAGCTTGACATTTTAAGAGTCTAGTTTAAATTCTTATCTAGTTATGTTTAGAGAAGAGCTAACATCCATCCTGCTCAAACTTTCAAAAAATTGCACAGGGAGAACCACTCCCACACTCATTTTACAACCATCACCCTGACACCAAAAGCAGAAAAAGATATCACACAAAAAAGGAAATTATAGGCCAATGTCACTGATGAACATCAATGCAAAAATCCTCAACAAAATTGTAGCAAAGAGAATCCACCAACACATTAAAAGGATCATATACCATGATCAAGTGGGGTTTATCCCAGGGATGCAAGGATTCTTCAATACACACAAACCAATCAATGTGATACACCATATTAACAAATTGAAAGATAAAATTCATACCCAGTTAAAACTGCTGTTATGTTATAAGTTCCAGGAACAAGTAATCTGTGGAAATCACCAAATCTTCCTGTTGTGATATTATGATTAATACCAGCCACTGAGATAGTTGCATTCTCTAAGCCAGCTCCTGTTACTGAATCTGTAACAAATCCTTCAACGCCAATGTGGACCTAGAAAAACAAGAATCAACATAGACTGCTCAGAGAAAGTCAATTTGGAAGGCAAGAGAGAATAGCCTCTCTGCATTGATGCTAGAATTTCTCAAAAATAAAGTTATTCCTCTAGCCCTCTGAAACATTTTTCAATCCCTCCAAGTTAAAATAAAATACAGACCAAAAAGATTAAATCCTGAAACTTAAGTCATCTGAAACCTAGGCTGGTAAAGTACTTTTGAAATTCCCTCTTCTCAAAGCTAGACTTCTGCTTTTCTCAACAAGATACAATTGATAATATCTGGGATGTGTGCGTGCGTGCTAAGTCACTTAAGTCGTGTCTGACTCTTTGAAAACCTATGGACTGTATTACGTCAGGCTCCTCTGTCCATGGGATGCTCCAGGCAAGACTACTAGAGCAGGTTTCCATGCTTTCCTCCAGGACCTTCCCAACCCAGGGATGGCACCTGTGTCTCTTAGGTCTCCTGCATTGGCAGGGGGTTCTTTAGCGCCACCTGGGAGCCCTCGATTTCTGGTATATGTAATAATATATTAGCCTGCCTGATACGTAAGTTAAACTTACGTTGTGGTTCATATGGTGGTACAGGTTCTCTAGCAAATATGATCGCATGGCGTTGGAAGAATCTGATGATACAACTTTTGCTAATTATTTATTTAATTCCTAATTACTTCAAGTTGTAGAAGTGTTGTAAGATAGACAAAGGAAGCTCTCCAGAAGAAAAGAGCTCAGAGGAAGGGTAATGGAGGCTGAGAGTATGTTCTGATAGATTCTAATACTTTCTAAAGATTATCTATCATCTTAAATAATAAAAAAAAGACAAAGGGTATCTAGCATAGATTTATTCATATACACAAATTTCCCCCCTATTTAATCAATTATTTCCATACCCACCCTTCCATATAGCTGCTTTTACCTTTTCAATCAATGTGATCAAAGACTCACGATTGTTCTCCCACTCTTGTCGAAGTTGTGAAGCAGGTGGGTACTTGCAACAGGATAGTTCTAACGTGATCTCAAAACAATTGGCCCATACATAATTATAATCTTGCATACCACCTGAAACATGGAAGAAAAAGTAAGTTTATTCTCAGGATTCTACTCTCAAAAAGACCAAAGCCATCTCTGCTTATATAAACTCTCTTTCATTAAGTAGTTTGAAATCAGAGAAGGCTCTTGAATTACAGAGGAGACTAACAAGGAAGGTAAAAGGAATACACACTGGAAAGGAATATATATAAAGGAAATGTGTCTGACTGACAGGTAAACAGCTATAAAGAGCATGAATATAACAATTAATAATAACAGTAATAATGATAACAGCTCTATATTTGAATGTTTACTATATGCCAGTGTTACTGAGTCCAAGCTCCCTCTGCTCCCTCTGCCACATTGTTGAGGCAAGGAAGACAACTTTATTTGAAAAGCTGGCAGACAGAGAAGATGGCAGACTGTCTCAAAATAACCATCTTGCTGGGGTCTGGATGCCAGGTTCTCTTACAGAACCAGAGAAGTGGTGAGGAACTAAAGTCAAAAGGCACAATAAAGAGGGACAGGCAGTGAGGAAGTAAAGTTTTTAAAAAGGGCCATCAGTCTTGCAAAGTATCTCTAGGAATGGGCCAGCCAGTGAAAGGGATATGTTAATTTCTGTGGACAGGGTCAGATTATCTGACAGGGTCAGAGCTGAACAAAGGCACTTTGGGTTTTTTGGGTTTTTTTTAAGTTTGAGATTTTATTCATGTATTTATTTTTATTTTTGGGCTGTGCTGCGCATGTGCCTTTGCTAGTTGCAGTGGGCAGGGGCTACTCTTTGTTGCAGCACCCAGGCTTTTCATTGCAGTGGCTTCTCTTGTTGTGGAGCACGGGCTATAGGCACCTGGACTTCAGCAGTTACAGAATGTGGGCTCAGTAGCTGTGGTTCATGGGCTCTAGAGTGAGTGCTGGCTCAGTAGTGGTGCACAGGCTTAGTTGCTCCAGGGCATGTGGGATCTTCCTGGATCAGGGATCAAACCAGTGTCCTTTGCTTTGGTATTCTTAACCACTGGGAAGCCTGGCACTTTAGTTTAACAGTCAGAAAGAGGGACAGGGTCCTTTGAGGCAGGTCAGTATGTATGTTATAATAACAAAAGCAACAAAAAGCAAGTCAAAGAAACAGTTTCGACAAGGAGTCAGAATTGGTTCTTCCCTGCAAACCAGCTCTGTTCTATGACCTTTACGCATATTAACATTTAGTCTTTACAACAACTTTATGATGCGGGTATTGCTATTTCACCCATTTTACAGATGTGAGAAGTAAGGCATAGAGAGGTTAAGATTTCTGACAGAATGAATATGAAAGATACTCAAGTGATCTTTAAGTTATGAAGGTCATTCATGTCAAAACATTATTCAGTTCAGTTCAGTCACTCAGTCGTGTCTGACTCTTTGCGACCCCATGAATCGCAGCACGCCAGGCCTCCCTGTCCGTCACCATCTCCTGGAGTTCACTCAGACTCATGTCCATCGAGTCAGTGATGCCATCCAGCCATCTCATCCTCTGTCATCCCCTTCTCCTCCTGCCCCCAATCCCTCCCAGCATCAGAGTCTTTTCCAATGAGTCAACTCTTCACATGAGGTGGCCAAAGTACTGGAGTTTCAGCTTTAGCATCATTCCTTCCAAAGAACACCCAGGACTGATCTCCTTTAGAATGGACTGGTTGGATCTCCTTGCAGTCCAAGGGACTCTCAAGAGTCTTCTCCAACACCACAGTTCAAAAGCATCAACTCTTTGGCGCTCAGCTTTCTTCACAGTCCAACTCTCACATCCATACATGACCACAGGAAAAACCATAGCCTTGACTAGATGGACCTTTGTTGGCAAAGTAATGTCTCTGCTTTTCAATATGCTATCTAGGTTGGTCATAACTTTTCTTCCAAGGAGTAAGCATCTTTTAATTTCATGGCTGCAGTAACCATCTGCAGTGATTTTGGAGCCCCAAAAAATAAAGTCTGACATTGTTTCCACTGTTTCCCCATCTATTTCCCATGAAGTGATGGGACCAGATGCCATGATCTTCATTTTCTGAATGTTGAGCTTTAATCCAACTTTTTCACTCTCCTCTTTCATTTTCATCAAGAGGCTTTTTAGTTCCTCTTCACTTTCTGCCATAAGGGTGGTGTCATCTGCATATTTGAGGTTACTGATGTTAAGGGCCTACTATTCTAACTGTACTCTTCTGTACCACAAAGGTGACAATAAGAGTCTGAATCAAAATGCTAGAGTAGAGGGACTTCCCTGGTGATCCAGTGGTTAAGAATTCACCTTGCAATGCAGGGGACAAGAGTTCAATCCCTGGTTGGGGAACTAAGATCCCACAGGCCGCAGAGCAACTAAACCTGAGTGCCATAACTACTGAAGCCCACACATCGTAACTAGAGACTCTATGCACCACAGTGAAATATCTCACATGACATAACAAAGATCCCGCCAACTAAGACCTGATGCAGTCAAATAAATTAAAAAAAAAATTTTTTTAAGGTAGAGTAGAAAGATCCTGAGCTCTCAACCTCACATAGGCAAAACAACTTACAGAACAACTATCTTGGAAACCAACCTGAAGAAGAGCAGAAAATATTTTCCACAACTAAAGATATAAAGAAGGAACCACAATAAAATGGGTATGGAAGACGCACAGATGCTCTAGTGAGAACCCACATCCCTGGAGTAATGACTCACTAGCAGGAAGACTATCAGCATTGTGGCAGTCACCCCTGGGGAGCAAGGAGTCCAAGACCAACACCAGGATCCCCAGCCCAGGGTCCCGCATTAGGAAGACAAACCTCCAAAAAGTCTGGCTTGAAAACCAGTGGGGCTTATGTACAGGAGCATCAAAGAGTTGTAGGAAGTCAAGACTCTGCTCCTAAGGGTGCATGCAAAAATACACTCGCTTCAAGTCCCAGTACAGAGGCAACAGTTTGAAAGGCATCTGAATCAGACACACCTGCTGATCTTAGAGAGCCTCCTGGAGAGGCAGGAGGCAGCAGGGACTCCTCTAGGGGACTGAGATGCTAGTTGTAGCTATTTCTGTGATTTCACTCTATCATGCTGAGATGGGCTCCATTTTGGAATCTTCCCTTGAGTCTGTTAGAGCTGGAGGCCTGCCTCACCCACCAGTGGTCAAACAATGCTGAGTATCAGCACCAGTGTGCCCAAGCAGTTGGCCCTGCCACAACTGAAAGGAACAAGCAGCCCACATAGGGAACACCCATCAAGTGTCTGGTTTAGGTAGCCAGAGGGGAGCATGCTGCTGAGCCCATAGGACTTCTCTAAGATTGGGAGACACACAGACTTACTTTATACAAAGAAATCAACACAGAAAATCAGGCAAAATGAGGAGACAGAGGAATGTGCTCCACACGAAAGACTAAGACAAAACCTCAGAAGAAGACCTAAATGAAATGGAGATAAGTAATCTACCTGATAAAGAGTTAAAGGTAAGGATCATAAAGATGTTCACTGAAGAATGGATGAACACGGTGAAAACTTCAACAAAGAGTTAGAAAATATAAAAAAGGACCAATTAGGGCTGAAGAATACAATAAATAAAATGAAAAATACACTAGAGGGAATCAACACTATTATATACAATGGAATATTATTTTTAAACTTTTAAAATTGTATGTATACAATGGAATATTACTCAGCCATAAAAAAGGAACACATTTGAGTCAGTTCTAATGATGTAGATGAATCTAGAGCCTATTATACAGAGTGAAGAAAGTTATAAAGAGAAAAATAAATATCATAAACTAATACATATATATGGAGTCCAAAAAAATGGTGCTAATGAACCTATTGGCAGGGCAGCAATGGAGATGCAGACGTAGAGAACAGACAGGTAGACATGGTGGTGGGCGAGGAAGGAGAGGGTGGAAAATGGGCAGAGCAGCATGGAAACACATATACTACCATATGTAAAATAGAAAGGCAATGGGAATTTGCTATATGACCCAGGCAGTTCAATCAGAGCTCTGTGACAACCTAGAGGGGTGGGATCGTGTGGGAAGTGGAGAGAGGTTCAAGGGGGAGGGCACATGTGTATACCTATGGCTGATTCATACCGATGTATGGCAGAAACCAATACAATATTGTAGAGCAATTATCCTTCCATTAAAAATAAATGAAATGTTTTTAAAAAAAAGATGATGGCAAAAAAAAAAAATACAGTAGAGGGAATCAACAGTAGATTAGATGATATAGAATACTAGATCAGTGATCTGGAAGACAGAGTAGAGAAAAATCACCCAAGCTGAACAGGAAAGACAAGTGAGGACAGTTTAAATGACCTCTGGGACAACATCAATCATACTAACATTTACAGTATAGTGTCCCAGAAGGAGAAGAAAGACAAAAAAGAGAACTTATTTGAAGAAATAGTAACTGAGAACTTCCCTAACCAGTGGAAAGAAACAGATATCCAGTCCAGGAAGCACAGACAGTCTCAAACAAGGTGAACTCAAAGAGGTGCACACCGAGAAACATTTTATTTAAAATGCCAAAAATTAAATATAAAGAGATTCACAAAAGCATCAAAAGGAGAAACAACTAATTATATACAAGGAAACTCCCATAAGACTATCAGCTGACTTTTCAGCAGGAACTTAGCAGGCCAGTAGGGAATGACATGATATATTCAAAGTGCTGAAAAAAATACAACCAAGAATACCCAGCAAGGTTATCATCTGAAGGAGTGATAAAGACTTTGACAGACAAACAAAAGCTAAAGGAGTTTATCACCAATAAACCAGCCCTTCAAGAAACGTTAAAGGGACTTCTCCAAGCAGAAAAGGTCACAACTAGAAATAAGAAAATGATAAAAGAAACAAATCTCAACGGCAGAGACAAACATATGGAAAAGATAGTAGATCAACCACTTACAACATTAGTAGAGAGGCAAAAGTAAAGAAAGCAGAAGACAAAGTAGTAAAATTTATTACTATCTTCCAAAATGGTTGCACCATTTTGCACTCCCATCAATAATGCACGAGAGTTCCTGTTGCTCCACTTCTTCACAAGCATTTGCTGTTGTCAGTGTTCTGGACTATGTACGGCCTTTCTGATAGGTGTGTAGCGGTAACTTGTTTTAATTTACATTTCCCTTGTTGACATATGATGTGGAATCTTTTCATGTTTATTTGCCATCTGTATATCTGTTGGTGAGATGTCTGGAGGTTTCTGGCCCATTTTTAAATGAAGTTGTTGTTTTATTAGTGTTGAGTCTTAAGTGAAAGTGAAAGTTGCTCAGTCCTGTCTGACTCTTTACGACTCCATGGACTATACAGTCTGTGGAATTCTCCAGGCCAGAAAACTGGAGTGGGTAGCCTTTCCTTTCTCCAGGGAATCTTTCCAACCCAGGGATCAAACCGAGGTCTCCTGCATTGCAGGAGGATTCTTTACCAGCTGAGCCACAAAGGAAGCCCCAAAATACTGGAGTGGGTAGCCTATCTCTTCTCCAGCAGATCTTCCCAACCCAGGAATCAAACCGGGGTCTCCTGCAATGCAGGCGGGTTCTTTACCAACTGAGCTATCAGAGTTTTTGAATATATTTTAGATAATAGTCCTTTATCACACGTAATTGCCTTCCTTTTTCAGGCTGAATAACATTTCACTGGATGTAAGTACCACATTTTCTTCATTCATCTGTCAATAAACATTGAGGTAGCTTCTTGGCAACTGTGAATAACACTGCAGTGAACATGGGTGTACAAATTTTCAAGGTCCTTTTTCCAGTTCTTTTGTATTTATACTCTTAAGTGAGATTGTTGAATCATACGGTAATTCTATTTTTAACTTTTTGAGGAAGCTCCATACTGTTTTCCATAGCAACTGCACTATTTTATATTCCTACCAACTGTGCAAAGGAATTGAAATTCTACACAACTCCATCAAACTTGCTATTTTAATTCGGCTTTTTTTTTTTTTTTTTTTAATAGTGATCATCTTAAGAGGTAGAAGGTGATATCTCTTTGTGGTTTTGATTTGTTTCTCCCTGATAATGATATTAAGCATCTTTTCATATGTGTGCTGGTCATTGATTTTAAAAAAAAAATGTGTATTCAAGTCCTTTGTCCATTTACTAATCAGATTACTTGTTTTCTGTTGAGTTGTATTCTGAATATTAACCCCTGGTGATAGAAGCAAGGTCCAATGCTATAAAAAGCAATATTGCATAGGAACCTGGAATGTCAGGTCCATGAATCAAAGCAAATTGGAAGTGGTCAAACAAGAGATAGCAAGAGTGAATGTCAACATTCTAGGAATCAGTGAACTGAAATGGACTGGAATGGGTGAATTTAACTCAGATGACCATTATATCTACTACTGCGGGCAGGAATCCCTCAGAAGAAATGGAGTGGCCATCATGGTCAAAAAGAGAGTCCAAAATGCAGTACTTGGATGCAATCTCAAAAACGACAGAATGATCTCTGTTCGTTTCCAAGGCAAACCATTCAATATCACAGTGATCCAAGTCTATGCCCCAACCAGTAACGCTGAAGAAGCTGAAGTTGAATGGTTCTATGAAGACCTACAAGACCTTTTAGAACTAACACCCCCAAAAAGATGTCCTTTTCATTATAGGGGACTGGAATGCAAAAGTAGGAAGTCAAGAAACACCTGGAGTAACAGGCAAATTTGGTCTTGGAATACAGAATGAAGCAGGGCAAAGACTAATAGAGTTTTGCCAAGAAAATGCACTGGTCATAACAAACACCCTCTTCCAACAACACAAGAGAAGACTCTATACATGGACATCACCAGATGGTCAATACCGAAATCAGATTGATTATATTCTTTGCAGCCAAAGATGGAGAAGTTCTATACAATCAGCAAAAACAAGACCAGGAGCTGACTGTGGCTCAGACCATGACCTCCTTATTGCCAAATTCAGACTTAAATTGAAGAAAGTAGGGAAAACCACTAGACCATTCAGGTATGACCTAAATCAAATCCCTTATGATTATACAGTGGAAGTGAGAAATAGATTTAAGGGACTAGATCTGATAGAGTGCCTGATGAACTATGGAATGAGGTTCGTGACATTGTATAGGAGACAGGGATCAAGACCATTCCCATAGGAAAGAAATGCAAAAAAGCAAAATGGCTGTCTGGGGAGGCCTTACAAATAGCTGTGCAAAGAAGAGAAGCGAAAAGCAAAGGAGAAAAGGAAAGATATAAACATCTGAATGCAGAGTTCCAAAGAACAGCAAGAAGAGATAAGAAAGCCTTCCTCAGCGATCAATGCAAAGAAATAGAGGAAAACAACAGAATGGGAAAGACTAGGGATCTCTTCAAGAAAATCAGAGATACCAAAGGAACACTTCATGCAAAGATGAGCTCAATAAAGGACTGAAATGGTATGGACCTAAGAGAAGCAGAAGATATTAAGAAGAGGTGGCAAGAATACACAAAAGAACTGTACAAAAAAGATCTTCACGACCCAGATAATCACGATGGTGTGATCACTGACCTAGAGCCAGACATCCTGGAATGTGAAGTCAAGTGGGCCTTAGAAAGCATTACTACGAACAAAGCTAGTGGAGGTGATGGAATTCCAGTTAAGCTATTCCAAATCCTGAAAGATGATGCTGTGAAAGTGCTGTACTCAATATGCCAGCAAATTTGGAAAACTCAGCAGTGGCCACAGGACTGGAAAAGGTCAGTTTTCATTCCAATCCCAAAGAAAGGCAATGCCAAAGAATGCTCAAACTACTGCACAATTGCACTCATCTCACACGCTAGTAAAGTAATGCTCAAAATTCTCCAAGCCAGACTTCAGCAATATGTGAACCGTGAACTTCCTGATGTTCAAGCTGGTTTTAGAAAAGGCAGAGGAACCAGAGATCAAATTGCTAACATCCACTGGATCATGGAAAAAGCAAGAGAGTTCCAGAAAAACATCTATTTCTGCTTTATTGACTATGCCAAAGCCTTTGACTGTGTGGATCACAGTAAACTGTGGAAAATTCTGAAAGAGATGGGAATACCAGACCGCCTGATCTGCCTCTTGAGAAATTTGTATGCAGGTCAGGAAGCAACAGTTAGAACTGGACATGGAACAACAGACTGGTTCCAAATAGGAAAAGGAGTTCGTCAAGGCTGTATATTGTCATATTGTCACCCTGTTTATTTAACTTATATGCAGAGTACATCATGAGAAACGCTGGGCTGGAAGAAACACAAACTGGAATCAAGATTGCCGGGAGAAATATCAATAACCTCAGATATGCAGATGACACCACCCTTATGGCAGAAAGTGAAGAGGAACTCAAAAGCCTCTTGATGAAAGTGAAAGTGGAGAGTGAAAAAGTTGGCTTAAAGCTCAACATTCAGAAAATGAAGATCATGGCATCTGGTCCCACCACTTCATGGGAAATAGATGGGGAAACAGTGGAAACAGTGTCAGACTTTATTTTTGGGGGCTCCAAAATCACTACAGATGGTGACTGCAGCCATGAAATTAAAAGACACTTACTCCTTGGAAGGAAAGTTATGACCAACCTAGACAGCATATTCAAAAGCAGAGACATTACTTTGCCAACAAAGGTCCATCCAGTCAAGGCTATGGTTTTTCCTGTGGCCATGTATGGATGTGAGAGTTGGACTGTGAAGAAGGCTGAGCGCCGAAGAATTGATGCTTTTGAACTGTGGTGTTGGAGAAGACTCTTGAGAGTCCCTTGGACTGCAAGGAGATCCAACCAGTCCATTCTGAAGGAGATCAGCCCTGGGATTTCTTTGGAAGGAATGATGCTAAAACTGAAACTCCAGTACTTTGGCCACCTCATGCGAAGAGTTGACTCATTGGAAACGACTCTGATGCTGGGAGGGACTGGGAGCAGGAGGAGAAGGGGACAACAGAGGATGAGATGGCTGGATGGCATCACTGACTCGATGGACATGAGTCTGAGTGAACTCCGGGAGTTGGTGATGGACAGGGAGGCCTGGCGTGCTGTGATTCATGGGGTTGCAAAGAGTCAGACATGACTGAGCGACTGATCTGATCTGATCTGATCTGATAAACAGTTTGCAAATATTTTTCAGTAGGCTGCCTTTTCACTATTGATTGTTTCCCTTGCTGCACAGAACATCAGAGGTTTTTGAGCAGAGGTGTGATATAATCTGAACTGCCTTTTTAAAAGATCATTCTGACTGCTGGGTGAAAAATGGTGGTAGAGGAACAAAAAGAAAAGCAGAGAGATGAATTAGAAGAGAATGATGGCTTCAACTAGGTTGCTGGTAAAGGAGATGAAGCAGAGAGATCTGGGTGTGAGAAAAGATTTGTTTAAAAGGAATGAAGGATGACTTCTTGATTTTTGGCTTGAGAAACTAGGGAGACAGTGTCTTTAGTGTCATTAACTGAGAGGATGAAGGAGAACAAAGGAAACAGATGTGGCAAGCCCAAGGTTTTGTCTTTGGTCCTCTTCTCTTACTTTACCTATTCCCTTGGTGTCTCATGCAGCCCCACGGGGCTTAATATTATCTACAGGCTGACAATTCTCAAATTTCTATGTCCAACCTACACCTCTTTCCAGAATCCAGACTTGTCCATCCAATGGCCTATTCAATATCTCTACTTGGGTATCACAAACCTAACAACAGACTCATCGTCCCTAAACCTGCTCCACCTGCAGTCTCTCCCACGATGGTCAACAGCACTGGAGGAATCTAGTTACTCAGGGTCAAAAGCCTTGGAGTCACATCTCACATCTAAAGCATCTGGAAACCATGCTAGTTGTAACTTGAAGATATATCCAGAATCCAAAGATTTCTCAACTCTACTGCTGCCGCCCTGATATAAGCCATGATCCTTTCTCCACCAGGACTTCTGCAATTACTCTTAAGAGGTCTCCCTGTTCCTGCCCTAGCATTTCTGTGTTCTTCTCTCCAGAGATGCCAGAGTAATTCTGCAAAAATGTAAGCCAGAGGTTGTTCCCCTATACAATGACTTCCTGTTGCGTTTAGACTAAAAGCCAAAGCCTAAGGCGCTGCATCATTTGTCCACTACCACTCTCTTCCCTCTCTCACCACCTTTTACACTCTCCCCATCATCATCTCGCTGCACCAGCCACGCTGGCCACCCCGCTGTTCACTGGATACACTAGCTACCTCCTGACTTTGGGTCTTTGCTCTAGCTATTCCCTTTGCCTGGAGTGCTCTTCCCCCAGATATCCCTACTTGACTCATTCCCTCACCTTCAGCTCTTTGCTCCAATTTCAACTTGACAATGAGGTTCACCCTGATCTCCCCACTTAGTTTCTAGTCACTTCTCCCCATCACTGTCCCCAAGCCCATCTCACAAGCACTCACAATTCCTCTCACCCTTTTTTGTTCTATAGGACTTTAAATTTTACCTATTATGTTTATTATTTATTGTCTGTTTCTCTTTGCTAGATTATAAGCAACATAAGGGCAGAGATATTTGTTATACTCATTGACAGATAGTCCAAGCACTAGAACAGTACCAGGCACGTGGTATTCCTTCAATAAATATTTGTTGAAGTAATGAAAGTAAGAAGGCTAGGACAGTGAGAAATTAAGATTTCTATTTTGAATGCATTAAATTTGAGATTCTCATTGACCATCCATGTGGATATGTCAAATAGACTGTCTTCCTAAAAGACATGAGCAGGTTTACCATCACTACAAGCCTGGTAACTTTGTCTTAACCTTTTTTTCTTAGAAGGCAAGCTATCCATCTCTGGTTTTCTCTTATCTCCCAGCATCTTGGCACTCACTTTGGGTCTGGCAGAAAAGGTGAAAGGATGATTTTTCATCTCCCTACCAGTCATATTTTAGGGCTTCCCTGGTGGTTCAGACAGTAGAGAATCTGCCTGCAATGCACGAGACCTGGGTTTGATCCCTGGATCAGGAAGATCCCCTGGAGAAGGGAATGGCTACCCACTCCAGTGTTCTTGCCTGGAGAATCTCATGCACAGAGGAGCCTGGTGGGCAACAGTCCATGGGGTCGTAAAGAGTCAGACTCGACTGAGCGACTAACACTTTCACTCACCAGTCACATCTAGTCATTTAGTGACGTTAGTCACTTTCGGTCAACTCTGACTTGCATGTACATATGTGGACATATGTATGCTATTCATCATAAATCATATTTATTAATCTCCAATATTTACTACTATATTGGTCACAGTACAATGGTCACTGTGTGTAAGTCATCAAACTAAGATTACAGGGATGTATAAATAGAAGACATATTTCCATTCCAGAGAGTAGAGTCTTGAGGAAAACAAACACAGAACACTAAAAATAATTTCAGAGCAATACAAGTGTGAACTAATCTGTTTTTCTGCATATGTAAAACATAATAGGGAAAAATGATTCTCATCTAAGGAAAAAAGAACTTAATAGCTATATTAAATTGCAAACACAGTCAACTCACACTTTAATTATGCCAGAAGGCAGTGAAGGAGACTCTTATAACACTATAATCACCAGGCTTCATCCTGGCATTCTTTTGTTAACCCCTTAACTGTCTTTCTTCAGCAGCAATTTAAGAAATACTAGCTAAGAGCAGTTTTTCACTTTCATGCATTGGAGAAGGAAATGGCAACCCACTCCAGTGTTCTTGCCTGGAGAATTCCAGGGACGAGGGAGCCTGGTGGGCTGCCATCTATGGGGTCGCACAGAGTCGGATACGACTGAAGCGACTTAGCAGCAGCAGCAGCAGCTAAGAGCAACAAGAAGACAAAGTTACATGAATTTCTGTGTTAAGGTCAAGCCTATTTTAAAGATTTTATACACATATGCTAAATTGTTACCCAGATATATTCTCTATGCCTTTATTTTTATCCTTTTTTTTTTTTTACTTTTTTTTAAGGCAGTTTTTTAATCAAGAGATATTTTACAATTTTTAGGTAGCTAAATTTATCATTCTTTTCCTTTTATGGCTTCATAATACTTTGCTGTCTAGAAAGGCTTTTCTCATTCTGAGTATAAAAATACTTGTTGGCTTCTGGTTTTGTTTATGGCTACATTTTTACATCATGTTCTATATGGACTTAAGACTTTATTTGGTATGATCTGAGGTAAATGTCACCTATATTTTTGTCTCAAAGTTAACCAGTTATCCCTATAATTCTTTCCCCATTGTTTTAAATGTCATTAATTATATCCCAAATGCTTTTGTTTCTGTTACTATGCTTTCTATTTTGTTCTGCTGGTCAATTTATTTTGATATCTTAATTACACCGATTTAGTAAGCACGGTTTTATAACACATTGTTCAGTTCAGTCACTCAGTCATGTCCGACTCCTTGTGATCCCATGGACTGCAGCACGCCAGGCCTCCCTGTCCATCACCAATTCCTGGAGTTTGCTCAAACTCACGTCCATTGAGTTGGTGATGCCATCCAACCATCTCATCCTCTGTCATCCCTTTCTCCTCTCACCTTCAATCTTTCCCAGCATCAGGGTCTTTTCCAGTGAGTTAGTTTTTTGCATCAAGTGGGCAAAGTATTGGAGTTTCAGCTTCAGCATTACTCCTTCCAATGAATATTCAGGACTGATCTCCTTTAGAATGGACTGGTTGGATCTCCTTGCTATCCAAGGGACTCTCAAGAGTCTTCTCTAACACCACAGTTCAAAAACATCAATTCTTCAGCACTCAGCTTTCTTTATAGTTCAACTCTCACATCCATATATGACCACAGGAAAAACCATAGCTCTGACTACATGGACCTTTACTGGCAAAGTAATGTCTCTGCTTTTTAATAAGCTGTCTAGGTTGGTCATAACTTTTCTTCCAAGGAGCAAGCATCTTTTAATTTAATGGCTGCAGTCACCATCTGCAGTGATTTTGGAGCCCCCCAAAATAAAGTCTGTCACTGTTTCCATTGTTTCCCCATCTATTTGCCATGAAGTGATGGGGCTGGATGCCATGATCTTACTTTTCTGAATGTTGAGTTTTAAGCCAACTTTTTCACTCTCCTCTTTCACTTTCATCAAGAGGCTCTTTAGTTCTTCTTCACTTTCTGCCATAAGGGTGGTGTCATCTGCATATCTGAGGTTATTGATATTCCTCCTGGCAATCTTAATTCCAGCTTGTGCTTCATCCAGTCCAGCATGTCTCATGATGTACTCTGCATATAAGTTAAATAAGCAGGGTGACAATACACAGCCTTGACGTACTCCTTTCCCAATTTGGAACCAGTCTGTTGTTCCATGTCCAGTTCTAACTCTTGCTTCTTGACCTGCATACAGATTTCTCAGGAGGCAGGTCACATGGTCTCATATTCCCATCTCTTTCAGAATTTTCCAGTTTGTTGCAATCCACACAAAGGCTTTGGCATAGTCAATAAAAGCAGAAATAGATGTTTTTCTGGAACTCTCTTGATTTTTCAATGATCCAATGGGTGTTGGCAATTTGATCTCTGGTTCCTCTGCCTTTTCTAAAACCAGCTTGAACATCTGGAAGTTCACGGTTCACATACTGTTGAAGCCTGGCTTGGAGAATTTTGAGCATTACTTTGCTAGTGTGTGAGATGAGTGCAATTGTGCGGTGGTTTGAGCTTTCTTTGGCATTGCCTTTCTTTGGGATTGGAATGAAAACTGACCTTTTCCAGTCCTGTGGACACTGCTGAGTTTTCCAAATTTGCTGGTATACTGAGTACAGCACTTTCATAGCATCAGCTTTTAGGATTTGAAATAGCTCAACTGGAATTCCATCACCTCCACTAGCTTTTTTCATAGTGATGCTTCCTAAGGCCCACCTGACTTTGCATTCCAGGATGTCTGGCTCTAGGTGAGTGATCACACCATCATGATTATCTGGGTTGTGAAAATCTTTTTTGTATAGTTCTGTGTATTCTTGCCACCTCTTCTTAATATCTTCGGCTTCTGTTAGGTCCATACCATTTCTGTCCTTTATTGTGCCCATCTTTGCGTGAAAAGTTCCCTTGGTACCTCTAATTTTCTTAAAGAGATCTCTAGTCTTTCCCATTCTATTATTTTCCTCTATTTCTTTGCATTGATCACTGAGGAAGGCTTTCTTATCTCTCCTTGCTATTCTTTGGAACTCTGCATTCAAATGGGTATATCTTCCCTTTTCTCCTTTTCTCCAGACTATACAGTGGAAGTGACAAATAGATTCAAGGGGTTAGATCTGACAGACAGAGTGCCTGAAGAACTATGAACAGAGGTTTGTGACACTGTGTATAGGAGGCAGTGATCAAGACCATCCCCAGAAATGCAAAAAGACAAAACGGTTATCTGAGGATGCCTTACAAATGGCTATGAAAAGAAGAGAAGCAAAAGGCAAAGGAGAAAAGGAAAGATATACCCATTTGAATGCAGAGTTACAAAATAATACATTGTAATATTTGGCAATTAAAGTCTCTATTATCATTCTCATAGAAATTCTCCTTTTCATTACTGAAGACCCCATTGTATGGATGTAGTTATTGTTTAGTGGCTAAGCCATGTCCTCTCTTTTGTGACCCCATGGATTGTAGCCCCACCAGGTTCCTCTGTTTATAGACTTTCTCAGGCAAGAGTACTGGAGTGGGCTCCCATTTCCTTCTCCAGGGTATCTCCTGGACCCAGGGATCAAACCTGCATCTCCTGCATTGCAGGCGGATTATTTATGGCTGAGCAATCGGGGAAGCCCTCTATTTGTTTGTTTATTTGTTTATTCAATCACTATGTGGTGGGTATTTGACTTGGTTTAGCTTTAGGTAATTATGAATAAAACTGTGCCTAAGTCTTAACATGGACAAATTATTTCATGTCTTTAGGGTAAATACCTAGGAGAGGTGTGGCTGGATCATGTGGTAAGTGAAAATTTAACTTCACAAGAAGCTGTTTTCCAAAGTGGCTGTACTGTATCACATTCCCACATCAAGATATATATGTTCCAGTTGCTCTCCACCCTTAGCTAACAAGTTGCTCAAGCAACTGGTCAGCCTTTTGTAGTTATAAGCATCCTGGCAGGTGGATAGTGCTATCTCATGGTGGTTCCAACCTGTATTTCCCTGACAACTAATGACAGTTAACACCCTAAGGTATCTTTATTCGTGATCTATTTTGGGAGACCTTAGAAGTGACTGTAGACAGGACAGAGATCAAAAAAGGGATCCTATAAAGTTTTCTGTGAACTCCTGAGCTCAACTCTGAATTGCACATGTGAGGGTCTGACCCCGAACAGCATACCAAAGTCACTGAGAACTGATCTACACAGCAGACCACTGCTCCCTGGGTGGTACTCGCACAGGACAGGTCTGAACAGGCAGGACAAAGGTGTTGAAAACTGAATTGACATTGGAATCACAGCCTACTGAAGGCAAGTAAAAACTTGCAACTGAACCTAAGTGGGTCATTCACTACCAGAATGAATAAACAAAAAGTTACCATTTTTATAGGGTTTAAACAAGGCTCCAATCTTATAATATATGATTCAAAATGTCCAGAATATAATCTAAATTATTTGACATTTAAAGAACTAGTCAAATATCAACAGCTTGCAAGGAAAAAATAATGCACACCAACTCCAAGATGAACCAGGTATGGGAATTATCAGACTAACCTTAAGGTAATTATTATAGCCAGGTAAATATTAAAGAGGTAAGATTAAACAGTCTTGAAATGAAATAAAAGAAACAGACAGAAGAGGTTAAAAAAATAGATTTCAGAAGTAAAAAATATAACCAAATTTTAAAATTTACTGGATGAGTTCCACAAAGAATAGAAATGACAAAGGGGAGTCAATTTGAAGACAAATAAATAGAAATTACCTAATCTGAACAACAGAAAAAAAATAAAGTAAAAGAATAGAGTTTTAGGAACAGTATCAAAATGTCTAATATTCTTCTTACTAGAATCTCAAAAGGGGAGGAAAAAAGAGTGCCATGCTGAAAAAAAAAAAAAAGTAGAAGAAACAATGGCTGAAAACTTCCCAAATCTGGCAAAAGACAAAAATTTATATTTCAAGAAGCTTGCAGTGTCACTTCAATTGTGTCCGACTCTGTGCGACCCCATAGACGGCAGCCCACCAGGCTCTGCCATCCCTGGGATTCTCCAGGCAAGAACACTGGAGTGGGTTGCCATTTCCTTCTCCAATGCATGAAAGTGAAAAGTGAAAGTGAAGTCGCTCAGTCGCGACCCCATGGACTGCAGCCCACCAGGCTCCTCCATTCATGGGATTCTCCATGCAAGAGTATCAAGAAGTTATCAAGAGTTTCAAGAAGCTTAGAAAATCTCAAACAGGAGAAATTCACATCTAGATATGTCACAAAGTACTGAAATCCAAAGACAATGGGAACAATCTTGAAAGTCGTCAGTGAAAAATGATACATTTATATAGGAAGACAATTTAAATGACTGTGAATTTCTCATCAGAAGCCATGAAAGCCAGAAGGCAATGACACACACACAAAATTTTTTTAAAGAATAGTCAATCCAGAACCCGGAGTTTTATATCCAAGGAAAATATCCTTTAGGAACGAAGGCGGAAATAGATATTGTCTGTGATGGAAAGCTAAAAGAATCCCCCACAGCCAGATCTGTTTTAAAAGAAATGCTCAAGAAGGTTTTCTGGGTAGAAGAGAAATGATAGCAGAGAAAACCTTGGAACTTCAGGAATGAAAGAAGAGAAATGGAAAATATTTGGATAAATATAATAAACTATTTTTTCCTCTTAAGTTTTCAAAACTATGTGTAACAGTTGAAAGCAAAATGTATAACACTGCCTGGTGGGAGTTTATAGATATAATACATAAACCACAACTGCAACATAAAGTGGGGGAAGATAAAGGGCATGGTGGCAAGATTTGTATGTTCTTCTTGAGGCAGTAAACTACTTCTAGGTAGAACTGTAAAAAATTACGTAAACTGTAATTCCCAGAGCAACCACCAAAACAAACTTTACAAAGAAATACAGTAAAAAATACTATAGTTAAAATTATATAATAAACATCCATACAATACAATGGAAGGCAGGAAAGAGGAAACAAAGGAATAAGAAACAGATGAACAAAAAGAAAAATAATTAAAAAGCAGAGCTTAATCCAAACATATAAACAATTACATTCAATGTAAATGATGCAAATACACCAACTAAAAAAAACTGTCAAACTGAATAAAAAAACAAGTCCCAACTATGTGCTCACTTTAAATAGAATGGTATGGGTAAGTTAAAACAATGGAAAACATATACAATGCAAACATAAAAGAAAGATGGAATGGCTATATTAAGATTAAAGTAGACTTCTGAGCAAGGAAAAGTACCAGGTAGAAGGAGGGATAGTTACTGTTCAGTCATTAAGTCATGTCTGACTCTTTGTGACCCCACGGACTATAGCACGCCAGGCTCCTCTATGCATAGGGATTTCTAGGCAAGAAGACTAGAATGGGTTGCCATTTCCTTCTCCAAGGGATCTTCCCAAATCAGGGATTGAACCCGTATCTTCTGCATTGGCAGGAGGATTCCTTACCATTGAGCCACCAGGGAAATCCAAGGAGGGATAGTACATAATGTTAAAAGAGTCAATTCACCAAGACAATATAACAATCCTAAATGTGACATCTAACAACAGAACTTCAAAACACATGACAAAAACTGATAGTACTGAAAGAAGAGACGAGTCAATCTACAGTTATAGTCACAGACTTCAATATTCCTCTCTCAGTAGTCAACAGAAAAAGTAGACAGAAAATCAGCAACAGATACATAAGAACTGCAAAAGTGTCACTTAACCAGATCTAAATGACATTTATCATAGATCCTACCCAACCACAGCAGAAAACATTCAAGTACATGTGGAACATTTAAACAGACCACATCCTGAGTCATAAAACAAACTTAATAAATTTAAAAGAACTGAAATTATACAAAATACGTTCTTTGACATGATGGAATTCCATAGAAATCAATAACAGAAAGCTATCTACAAAATACCCTTCTCTCAGTGAAACCTCATAAAAATTAAGCACATTTCCTCTGAGTCTATAATAATGAGCCATCCTCAGGAGGCAATTTGTGAGCCGTGATATATCTCTTTAGAATAATCTATCTCTTTAGAACTCCATAGGAGTCAATGTCAGAAAAGAAGCAAACTTTTAGTTTGCAAAACAAAGCTCTCCCACCTTTAGAACATCAAAAAGTCTTTATTCACCAACTTCAAGCTTTAGTTTAAAAATTACTTAAAAAAAAAAAAAAACTCATCTAAAAAGCTGGAAACAAGTGGAGATATTAACTGAGTAATGAATAATTTAAGAATTTTTGCGAGATGCCACAAATAGGCATTATTTGCCATCTGTGTTAAACTTCACATAATTTTTCCAATACTAAATATCAAAAACTGCATAGTAAGTAATCTTAGCTAAGTAGCTGGTTCAGATTCATTGTCTTTTTTTTTTTCCTTAACAGAAAACCTACATATACAAAATTCACTGTCACAGAGAACATTGATCTGCAGATACGCCTGACATTACTGACTGCTGCAGCTACTGTCAGATTCAGTTAATACATTTGTTTATTTTTTAAGCTGATATGTCGTATGACTCAACGTAGACTAAACGACAAAATGTCTGATATCAGAACATTATCTTTATCCAGTCAAAGAAAAATGTTATTTTGGGAATGAAGCACACACCACAGGCATACCTCGAAGCAATAAAGCACTTTACTAATAGTATAAAGGATCTGTTATTTATCCTACTTATTAACAATCATAAATAAGCAAGTCTCTAATACCCACTAGTCTTTTAAGGGGCTAGCTAAACTAATTACCTTCAAACTTTTTATTCATAAGAAAATAACTGAGAAATCATTCAACACCACATATTTTAAAGTTGGTATCTAAAAGATTTGATTTTAAATTTAAATAGTTTCTAACAATGTGATTTCTTGCATAATGTCAATTTTTATTTATTTATTTATTTTTTTTATCTTTTAGCTGTGCTGCACAGCATATAAGATCTTAGTTCCCTGACCAGGGATGGAACCTGTGTCCCCTGAATTGGCAGTTTGGTGTTTTAACCATTAGATCACCAGGGAAGTCCCAATTTTTATTTTTTAAATAAAATTTTACACTATTATTTTAGGTGGAGCCAAATAAAATACTATAGAGATTTGATTCCCAGAATCAAGTTTTAAAATTTGTATGAACACTCTTCTTCAACAGGAGGAATTTTACAGCTTCCCTTTTTCTTCTTGAACTTTTATTCCATTCCATTTGCTCTACAGATTGCTACTCAAATGGGATATACTTTTATGCTTGAAAGTCCTTCATTGATCACCCTATAATACTTCAATCTATAATAATACATATGTATGCATGTTTAAATTTCTATTAATTTCCTTTACTTAATTTCCATTACCTTAATGCCCTATTACATTTTTGAATTCTAGATTGAATTAGCACAATAACTACTGGTATACAATTTACCAATAAAGGCACAGTTTTATTACAGATTTTGATAAATAAACCTAAGTAATAATTACTGAAAATATATCTTTTAATGAGATGTTTGAGTGATGCTTTTATGATACCATTAATCACCAAATTGTCCCTTCTATTTTTGGTGCACTGGAAGTTTGTAAAACTTCAATCTATAGTGTGATTCAGATGGACAGAAAAGTATGCCTTTCTTCAGTCAAGTGGGAGAAGAGGATGTGAGACTGAATCCCCACTGCCAGCAACCTTCTCAGGCAGACCAGTATTAAGAATAGGTATGGAAGACCTGGAAATTTATTTCCTTAAAGTTATCCAAACTAACTGTTCTCTTCCTTCTCCCCAAATATACCCAGTTTGAAAATCACTGATTTAGACTATTTCCTCTACTCCCAAGGGGAAATGGCAAAGAAAGACAAAAAGTTACGTTTTGCTTTTAAGCCTACCTACCAAACCAGTTTTCTATGTAGAAAAAATTGAATGCAATGTACTGTTACCCTATGTTTTCATTCCTTTACCAATACTAAAGAAGAAAAGTGTAACCATTAGGAGTCTGTCCAGCACTACAACAAATTGTGATCAATACTAACTGTATGGGTGGCTAAATCAAAGGATCTCTTCATACTCGTTCAGTTCCTTCAATCCATTTGTCTCACACTAATCTTCATATGCTTTAAGATGCTCAGTTCATCATTATCATATCATGGAACCAATCCCTATTACTGTTTTCACTAGAGAAGTCTAGCTTTAAGGAGATGGAGGGTATTTAAATAAATTCAATCATTCATTCAAATGACTCCCTCTAATGCCTCATTAAGAAAGTCAATGTAAAAAAATACAACCAATGCTACAATGTTGAAATTTAAACAGAGCAAGTTGTTTTTTTTTTTAACTTGCCTTCAGTAGGCCAGCTATAAAGTATCAAACTGTATGATACAAAAACCCCATAAATTTTTTACAGAAAAAAAATGCAATGTATTCTTTTTTCATTAGGAAAAGTATTTTAGAATGTGTAAATATAAGCAATTTCTGTTCTATATTTAAATTTGGAGCTTACTGTTATTTCTTTAATAAAACTACTTCACAGGATCATGAGCAGTTCTCATAATTTTTACTTTTGTTAACAACTTATTTACAGATAATGAGTTATTAAATGATAATTTTGCACTCCTTGAGATATTTTTAAAAGCTAATGAGCATGATGGTCATACAAAATTTTAAGTGAAAGATCTAGGTCAAATGAATGGAAAAAGCAGAGAGCCCTTGAAAAAATGTTCCCATATTCCTGGTCTTTAAATTCAAGTTTGCTTTGACCAAATCATACCTGAACTTGGTCTTTGTATTCTTAACAACTTATCTTATGAAAATCTATTTCCTTCACCACTCCCATTGAATATATATTTGCTAATGATATGATTCTACAAAGTTAAAGTACACAGTCCTGAATCTGTTTACAGTTTTGTCCAACCTGGCCAACACTTTATCTCACATAATTCTTTGAACGCATTTTCCTTTTTTAAGATTTTTTTTAAAATATAAATTTATTTATTTTAATTGGAGGCTAATTACTTTACAACATTGTAGTGGTTTTGCCATACATTGACATGAATCTGCCACGGGTGTACATGTGTCCCCCATCCTGAACCCCCCTCCCACCTCCCTCCCCATACCATACCTCTGGGTCATCCCAGTGCACCAGCCCTGAGCATCCTGTATCATGCATCGAACCTGGACTGGTGATTTGTTTCACATATGATAATATACATGTTTCAATGCCATTCTCCAAAGTCATCCCACCCTCGCCCTCTCCCACAGAGTCCAAAAGACTGTTCTATACATCTGTGTCTCTTTTGCTGTCTCGCATACAGGGTTATCGTTACCATCTTTCTAAATTCCATATATATGCGTTAGTATACTGTATTGGTGCTTTTCTTTCTGGCTTACTTCACTTTGTATAATAGGCTCCAGTTTCATCCACCTCATTAGAACTGATTCAAATGTATTCTTTTTAATGGCTGAGAAAGATTTTTTTAAATTTTAAAAACATTTTACTGGCCAATGGTATTTATTTTTAGTTACAGAATTTACCAAGTGAGGGCAGGAACAAATTGTTGTGTTCCTGTGTCATTCTGAAAGTAATTCATTTTCTGATCTTTTAATCCACTTCTTCCTGTTTGGTCTTGTCTGTTTCTGGCTAAGTTTCCAGAGGCAGGCCAGGAAACATGGAGGACAGAGGCTGCATGGGGAACACTGGGGGCAAGGTGGCTCTGGCAGCAAGGGCTGGGTCGGGTAGCTGGGGTGGCAGGGGGCTAGTGAGGCTATGGCTGGATGGACTGGGGCCAGAAGGGCTGCTGCATGAACACTGGAAAGTTTGGCTGGTGCTGTTGGGTTGGATTCATGGAGTGTTGGCCAGGGACTGGCACCATTGGTTGCTGGGGGACCATGGGCTGTTGAGTTGACACCATGGTGATGAGATGAGGCTGCAGGGTGAGATTCTGGGGAGTCTGCTGGGACATCACAGGAATGATTTGGTGGTGCGGCCAACCACCAAAGGAAGGGTATGGGTGTCTTATCACGTTCTGGTACCACTTCAGAGGGGTAAGCACTTCAGAGCTGAAGTTAATACAACCAGGGTGCCCAGGATGAGGTGGTAGCTTTTATAGGGAGAGGGAAACGAAAAGAAAAAGAATGAGGGAGGGGAAGGCAAGAGGGATAGGAAGAAGGGAGAGCAAAAAGGGGAGGGAAAGAGAGAGAGTGTTTGTTTTTTTTTTAAGTACTTTCTCATTTTCCACCATCTGTGTTTTAAAAAAATAAAAACACATCTAAGTTTTAGACACTGTATCTGAAGATTTAGGGGCCACATCCTAAAGTGGTATTTAGCATTTGGTTCTCAATCTTCATGAAAGTCTATTACATTACAAAATATACAAGCACGCTGTTCCTAAAGGTGAGATTTTTTTCATATGAGGCTATACTTCAGTTTGCTAAAGCAAACTGGTGACTCAAACAGAAGCAAATATCCTGTTTGAGTATCATTTTACAACTTTGCTTTCCTTTTAAACAAGGTGCCACTCAGGTTAAAAGAGAGAGAAAAGGGAGAGGTCCAACGTACAAAAGCTCCTTAATGTACAAAATCAGATAAGACCAAAAGTCCTTTATGCACATTTGATTATCCATAGTATTCTTAACATATGAACAGGGTGAGAATATCTAAACTGTTGGCATTCCTTAAAGAAAACATCCCAGTACAAAATGCCAGAAGTATATTCACTTCGGAGATGAAAAAGCATCCATCTGTTCATATATATATATATATATATATTTTTTTTTTCCCCCCAGTTGAATTTCTGGCTCCAAGCAATTAAATGATGCCAGGAAACAATATCAATTCAATTTTCAAAATCAAGTTCACTGACATATGCTTTCCACATGTCTCATAACTCCTAAATGTCTTTATCATCTTGACCTCTTTCCTAAGCCCCAGAGCCTATCTTCCAACTGTACACTAGGTACTTATAACTGGTACATCCAGTACCACCTCCAATTTCACTCCTCTTCCATCTAAAGAGAAAACACACACACACACACTTCTTCCAAGTAGTTTTTTTTCCCATTTCCATGATCACTCTTACTAATCCAGGCTCAAGGTCTCAAAGTTATGCCTTGCTCTGCCTAGATACTCTGTCCTACTGTCTCACTGTTAATTCTGCAACTCTTCTCACACAATTTCTCATATATCTCATCCTCCCTTTTCATTCCATGGCATCCCTCTAGATAAAGCACTTATCTCCAAAAGAAAAAGATCTTATTCCAAATAACTGTAAAAACCTGCCCAGTCTCACTTCCTGTAGGACTCTTTCCCTGGTGATACATTTTGTATGAATAGCACCACACTGTCCTTATCAAGGGCTTCTGGGTAATTCAGGTGGTAAAGAATCTGCCTGCAATGCAGGAGACCCCAGTTTGATTCCTGGGTCGGGAAGTTCCCCTGGAGAAGGGATAGGCTACCTAGCCCAGTATTCCTGGGCTTCCCTGGTGGCTCAGACAGTAAAGAATCCACCTGCAATGTGGAAGACCTGGGTTCAATCCCTAGGTTGGGAAGATTCCCTGGAGGGCATGGCAACTCACTCCAGTATTCTAGCCCAGAGAATATCCACGGACAGAGGAGCCTGGCAGACTGTATACAGTCCATGGAGCTGCAAAGAGGCGGATGCGACTGAGTGACTAAGCACAGCAAATCCTTATCAAAGAATTCACACTCTAGCAGAAGATACAAAAAACTAACAACAGAAGTAGATAAACATTTTACTGATGTTAAACAAAAAGCTCTAGGAAGGCAACAGAGTGACAGTTACTGTACCAAAGCTTTCAGAGGAGGTTACAGCTGAACTGGAGAAATGCATACCAGACAGACAGCAGCCCAGTACCTGAAGGTTCACATTTTTGGAGGACAAATAGCTTAGGGCTTCCCAGGTGGCTCAGTAGTAAAAAATCCACCTATCAGTGCAGGAGATGCAGGAGAGGCAGGTTCGATCCCTAGGTCAGAAAGCTCTCCTGGTGTAGGAAATGGCAACCTGCTCCAGTATTATTGCCTGGGAAAATCCATGGACAGAGGAACCTGGTGGGCTACCAGTCCATGGGGCTGCAAAGAGCCAGACATGACTGAGCACAGCACAGCACAAGTCATTCAGTGGTGGGTGAGAGGTAGGAGAGAAGGCTAGAAACGTGTACAAGGCTAGAAGGCTAAGTGTCAGACTTGATCCTATTAAAATGTGAAATAAGCAAAGACATAAGAATGCTTTAAGTTTAGTATGTTTTAGTATGCTTGTTTTTAATATATATACTTTAGAACAAAGTAACACAAAGCACTAACAGAACTAGACACATCTACCATAAGTGGGACCAATGATAAACTCCTTATTGTATATTCTTTGGATTATAAAAAGACTGCAGGAAAATTAAATATGAGGAAGTATTTTGTACATGTTTATTAGATCAGATTGGTTTATGTTATTTAAATCGTCTGTGTCCTTACTGATATTTTTGTCTTCATGATCTAAAAATTACTAAGAAAGGCATGTTTAAAATCTCCTACTGTAATTATGGATTTGTCTATTTCTTAAGATCAGATATTATATTTCTAGACTGTCTATTTGATTCTTTTTTATTTTATACAGATTCCAATTTTCTGATGACAGAAGAATTATAACATAATGCCCTGCTTAATGACACAGAAAATGCTACTCAAGAATAAGCTTTTCAAAAAAAAAAAAAAAGAATAAGCTTTTCAGTCCATTTTTGGACCAAATCTAACCTTGTATGCTGTTCAAAACAGCTTGGTTTTATTTCCCCCATGCTCCTTCCTTTGTCAGCAATCTACTTCAAGCCAAACATACCTCAATATTTAGAGCACATTAGTACTGCTCAGTCAGACCTCCACTTTATGCAGAGAATGGTTGCCCACATGATCAAAGGAGTTTAAATTCGCACATACATACACACACACACAAAACCTGAATTAGTTACAGACACATTATCTGGTCACATTTCATACCTCTCTTCTTTTTATGGGTGGTTACTTGCCCTTTTAAAAATTCCTGTCAGTTGATAGAGGGCAATTCTTAAAGTTGACTGAAACTATAATTCAGTTTCATTAAGTTTCCTTTAGAATAAACACACTAAACCATCAGAGGATTTTTTTTTATAATGTCTTCAAAACCATGAAGAAAGAAAAGAATAAAGAATGGTAAACAAAAGGCATACAAATCAGCACATTGTGGTTTAAAAAAAAAAAAATAGAAAGAGGACTGCTGCATGAATAGGTTGAGCTTAGGCTGTCACAATAACAGGCTTTAGCAGAAGACAACGACTATTCACAGGCCTTATTAGGATAGTCACTCCCTGGATGGAGCCTGAGGTTTGAGAGACATGGAGAGAAGCAAGGCCACCCACGTAGGTAGCTAGATATACTGAAGCAATCCTGGCAAGGAAGGTGAAGGTTCTGGGGGCCAAAGTACTTCCTCACCCCCAGGAGAAGGAACTGTTTGTTTTGTTCACACCGTGTCTTTAATACGGTATATAGGATGTGGAAAAGGCTCAGTAAATATCTGCTTGGTAAATAAATGATGCCCACAAGTTATTTCACCACTAAAGCCTTGACTTCCTGTAAAGCAATAGAGTTGGACTAGATCAATACATTCATTTTCAGCTCTAAAAGTCTCTACTACTTTGAGCTAGAATTTCTCAATACATCACATAAAGTGTCAGTAAAGTTACTCCAGGACATCTGGGTTTGAATATATGCTTAGTCACAAGGTTTCACAACACCTTACTCACTACAGTCCAGCGGAAGATAAACAACGACTCTGCCCTGTTGAAACTACTGAAACAGTATGTATGTTTCATGCGTACACATATATGTTGAAACTCACCAAACTATACACTTCAAATTTGTCCAGTTTATTGTATGTCCATTACACCTTGATAAAGCTGTAAAAACACACACACACACTCACACTCTCAAGAAACTACTGAAACTGCTCAATATTGCTAAGGCAGTAAGAGATACAAGCTAGTTATTGTAGAAATAACATAGAATATGTCTGACCACCCAGCTAAAACAGGAGAGAAGTAGATGCTCACAAAAACAAGAATAGGGACTTCCCTGGTGGTCCAGTGGCTAAGACCCCAAGTTCCCAATACAAGGGGCTGGAGTTCCATTCCTGGCCAGGAAACTAGATCCCATGTGCCGCAATTAAGACTCAGAGCAGCCAAATAAGTTAATGTAAAAAAATAATGGCAGCAGCAAAGCCAAGCTCCTTTAGATGCTTGAAGACTCAGAAAAACCTGTTGCCTGGCTTAACCAAATAATTTTACTTACTGTGAAGGAAACACACTTACTTTTTAAATAGTATCACATGTATTTATCTTCCTTAGTCAATTGTCAATTAGAAATTATTTTCTAACCTTTAACAACATTCCCCAAAAAGGAAAAATTAGTTTTAGTCCATTATTTTAGACAGGATCTCAAATAATGAAGTAACTTGACAACATCACAAAACCACTAGTTCAAGAAATCTGGTTTTATTAAATATATTTGCTAAAGGGAATTCCCTAGCAGTTCAGTGGCTAAGACTCCAAGTTTTCACTGTGGAGAGTGTAGGTTCAATCCCTGGTCAAAGAACTAAGACTCCGCAAGCCCTGCAGAGTCTTAAAAACGAATATATTAATATTTGCTAAAGACTGAAATGAAATTAAACATTAAAATATATCCCTTATCTTTAAGATTTATTAATGGTTTTCAAACCACCTCTAATTGCTACAGGCAGAAAGTCTGGCTTATATATTTCATACCCCTTTCTAAATAGTTCGACTCGCTAGTTATATATAAGAAACATGGGTAGAAACTGTAGGAGAATCAGAAAAGTATAGAAAGTATCAAGTCCTGAAACTTAGTACCCAATTTGGGTATTCTTGGCTTGACATAAAAATTCACAGAGTTATTCAAATATTTTAAAGAAGGCACATTAAGAGAAATGTCATAAGATACTTTATAATGTGACTGACTGCCAAAAAAAATAATAGGGTAAGCGAAAACCCAAGGCAGCAGTCCCCAACCTTTTTGACAACCAGGTACCACTCTTGTAGAAGACAATTTTTCCATGGAGGGTGGGGGGGATGGTTGTGGGATGATTCAAGCACATTATGTTTATTGTATACTTTATTTCTATTATTATTATTATATCAACTCCATTTCAAATCATCAGGCATTAGATTCTGGAGGTTAAGGACTCTTGACCTAAGGCATTCACCATGGGTAGATTCTAAGAAGAGAAAAAAGTTTTACACTGATAACATTTTCATGGATTGACTGTTTCTTCTGATTACTCTTAATTAAATTGTCTAAGCCTGTGCATAAAAACAAAAAGTTGTTATTCAAAGGATACCAAAGTTTAAAAAGAACAATAGCTGTTTTCATAAAACTTAAGAGAAACGGTAAACAATTCAAGCTGACTGATTTTATGTGCCTCTTCATGTGATCGGTGTAATGGTCTTGCTGGAAATTTGGACCTGATAATCTTATCATGAAGAAATAGACAAATCTAGAATATGGGCTGTTCTGTGGGACAACTGGACTGGACACTTCAAAAGATTCACCATCATTAAGAAAAGAGACTGTTAACATGACTGTTTTAGATGGGGGAAACTAAAAAACACAAGAGGCACATGCAAAATGCTGGAGCCTTGACTGCATCGGATCAGGAAGAAAGGAGCTGTATGGGATATGTGGGGGGGTAATACAGGAAATTTGAGTTACATGCAAATAGCATGTGGGATGACAGCACTGAGTTACTGTTGATTTCTCAATTACAGTAATGGTACAAGGGTTATATAAGAGAATGTCCCTGTATTTAGGAATTACATACTTGAGAGGTATTTACAGGTGAAGTGTCATGAAATCTGCAACCTACTTTTGGATCATCTGACAAAAGAGAGGGGAGAGAGAGAGAGTGAGTGTGTGTGTGTGTGTGTGTGTGTGTGTGTGTGTCTGTTTAGGGGAGAGGAGCAATATTTGTGGTTAGATAACTGTTGGTGAATTTAAATAAAGGATATACAGGTGTTCGGGCTTTCCTGGTGGCTCAGTGGTAAAGAATCTTCCTGCCAATGTAAGAGATGTGGGTTCGATCCCTAGTCCAGGAAGAGCCCCTGGAGAAGGAGATGGTAACCCACTCCAGTATTCTTGCCTGGGAAATCCCATGGACAGAGGAGCCTGGCGGGCTACAGTCCACAGGGTCACAAAGAGTCTGACATGACTTTGACTAAACAAAACATACAAGTGTGTTCATGGAGTTTTCTTTTAATTTTACTGTGGGTTTGAAATTTTCAAGATTTAAAAACATCATAATTCCTTGAAGTTTATTTGCTCTTTTCCACCCAGAGTATGCTCAGAAAAGTTAAATGAACAAGGAGGAAAATATAGCAAATCCAGGGCTTTACATACCTTCCACATCATACCAGTGTGCACCATTCGTGATCCCATCTTTAAAAGTCTCATCTTCATCTCCAGGACAATGAGGGGCACCAGTTTTCATTATGGGATGGTGTGATGCATAGGCTTTCGCCAGATATCTAAATACTTCATCATCTGAAGTTTTGCTATAGACTCCAGTGGCCTTATGTTCTGGAGAATCATCAAAGGGATAGCTTGCTACCACCGAGCCACCGTGCAGGTTTCCGGAAAGCACGAACCTTGGAAAATCAAAATCACACATCACTTTTTAAAAGGCACAGAAAACATATATTCTAAAATTCTACATCTTTTATCAATGAACTTAGATACTCCTCTTGAGACCTAGAAAATTCTACCAATGGTTATAATTTGACCAAACATAGAAGGAAAATGGAAAGAAAGCATTATCCATTCAACAAATTTCAAGCAGTTTTTACAATTCCTTAACTTCAAATAGCTTTAAAGAATTTTCCAATCATTGAAAAAAAATAGCTTAATAACACAGTAGAAATTAATGTTTTAGGAGATGTCTTATTCAGGGACCTCTATTAGGTTGAACAATGTGAACTTGCCAATATCCAACCATGTTTTGACCTACAAAAATGACAACTTCATAGAGTTCAATCTAATTCTTGTACTTCATTATGGGTCAATCTCATAGAAAGTGTGGCTTACAGAAATAAATATTTGTTGAATACATGAGTTGGGTTAATAAGTTTCATGCTTTTTATATTACTGTCCAGAGAGTATTTTTGAGATTTGGAGACAAATAAATTAAAACAGGATGTGTTTTGCCTCATTCCAGTTTCACAATACACTAAACTCACATTTTCGAGAGAGACGCCATAGTTGGGAAGCTTGGTGGTGGGGTTGGGGGAGAGACCCCACACAGTGAGTTGCTTCCAGAGAAACACAATACAGAACATTGTATCGCTGCAAAAGCAGCTCTCTTTAGGACCAAGGTTCCTGGTTGGGCCATTAAAAAATAAACTGACATGAAGATAAGGCTGCTTCTATAAAAAGAAACATTTTAATTTTTGTTATGTTTTTACTTTTAAGTGAACCCACTTACAATCCAGTCACATTTATAGATACAGAAATACTGAAGAACTCCTTTTATGGTAAAAGCTAAAGGCAAAAACATGCTGCAGCCCTATTTATACATTTTCCACTCATGTAACAGCTCAACCTATTTCTATGGCTGGAGATTAAACACTTTTTGCAGTTGAAATTGGATTTTTTGCTTCTGCCTTTTTGTGACTGAAAGAAACTGACCTACAGAAATTCTAAAGGGGGTTGATCTATAACATTTTATATGCTTGAAAGAGAATTAAGTCTATGATATGTTTAATTTGAAAAGTTAAATATGATTAGTACCTCTCAGAGGACGTCAAACAATAAAAATTACTTGTAACACAGAATCTGTCCTCAGAAGACAGAAATGAGCTGATAAAGACAGTGAATAAATATCAGAATAGACTATGAAAAAAGTCGAGTTTAATAACTAATATAATTACAGTTAGCACAATTCCAGACACCAGAGAAGACCGTTTGGTGTCGTGGCAACAGCACAACCTCTGAAACCAGGCAAATATGGTAAGAACATTTGGTTTCCCAGACAGGTCACTCACTACTAACATGATCGGGTAGAGTTGCTGCCTCTAAATCCATTGAACCCTAGTTTTTCTCTCACCTGTTAAATGGGGATTGATGCTACCTGCTTCCTAGGGTGGTTACGAGAATTAAATAAGGTAATACATGTACAATGTCTTCCAGCACAATGACTGCTTTCAAGCATCTGCTCAACAAATGTTCCTTTCTTTGGAGATATTTGCATCCTGCTCAGGAAATCACTGCCTTACAGACTATCAATCCACCCCCAACTTCCAATGCCAGAAAGAATGATACAGAAGCAAAAACTAAGTGTATATTCTAACACTCTAACTCCACCTTACCCAACCCTCCTCCATAGCAAGGTATTAACTATTTACTTTTTGGCTTCTATGCTTTAAATAATTGAAGTACTTTCCCCCCCAGCAATGACTTGGGGAAAGTTATAAGAAGGCCAGCCCAGTTCAGGCAATCCATTCAGCAACAAATTTTCTTGAGTGTCAACTGTAAGCCAAATGTTCTAGACACTAAGGAATACATCAGAGAAGAAACAAATACAAAGATGCCCTCGTGGCATTCGTATTCTAGTGGATAACTGAATATTCTAAGTAAGTGAAGCATGTTATTTTAACTATATATTTTCAATTAAGACTTTAAATTCCAAGATTCTCTGCTAAAAACTGTTTCTCACTTTGTCATTTCTTCTAACACTTCTCAGAAATACTATTAAAGTAGCCTAACCGAATACCTTTAGAACAATGAAATGTTTGCAGTCTACTCCAGGGATAAATTATTAGACTTTCCTTACTCTACTTACATAGTTTTAGAAGTACCAGTGCCATTCTAGTAAGGACAATTTCAAGAGAAAGTGATACCTATTATAGTGGCTATAAGATTATTGCTTTTAGTCTTTGTCAAACCAATTTTGATATCAATCCAATTTTATTTGAAGGGTATTTTAGTTTCCATTCAAATCAGTTCTCTTAAGTGTTTTTTACACTTGACTTCAATATCATATATCATTTCTTGCATAAGATTTAAAGTAGCTGCTTAATATATCATAAAAATTATAAACAAGTCTATAGATATTAAAAAATCCATCTCTAAGTTAATTCTGTTATGGTCCCCAGATAAATCTGTAAATAACTGTAAAAAATTAAGAAAACTTGATGTCTGATAAACTAAATTCTAAAGGTTTCGGGGAAGTGTACTCACCCCAGTAATACAATGCTTTTCACAAACATACCCAAAAAATCGTTTTTGCATAATCTACTAAAGTCTAAGAGGCTATATTTAAGTAAAGAAGCGTGCCAAAAATATGAGGGTCAAGTAAACTATAAAAGATTTTAATGATGGAGTTAAAATCTTATATATTTTCCTAAGCATATGAGTCAACTGTCAACAGTACAAAATCACTGAATGGGTGAAGTATAAAGTGAAACAAAGAAAATCAACTTTACTTTCCTAAGCAGGAGAAAATGAGTTTTAAAATCTTACATATCCAAAGCAATAATGACAAAAAAATCTATTTCTAATACAGCTGGGTGGCTAGGATATCGAGAAATTATGCAAACGGTTTACTTCACAGAATACACTGAAAAAGGTACTTTCCCTATACTGTCTGTGGTTTTAGAATTTCCTCTCCATAAAGCTGACTCTATATTTAGGAATCAATCTCAGATCATGCATGTGCTTATTTTTTACTTTATTCACATATCCCTTGTTACTGAATAATCATTAACTAATACGCATTTTGAGTTATTTGTGACTGAGGATGGATGGGTATACTTTTACCCTAAACACTCACCTATTTTTCCTTCTGATTTAGAGTTACATTTGAAAAGAAGGAGGATATGACTAGGGTCATATCCTAGCCACAAAAGAAAGCAACTTTCTGTGTAACACCAACCAACACAGATGAGCTTTTCAAATCGTCACAAGCTCCTACCATTGAACTACCCAGCCTGGACCATACCTTGTAATCATTAAATACTGGTGATGTGAAAGGGTTGTCCAGAGAGCACATTTTTGCTTCTAAATTTAAAGTTCAAAGCTTTCAGTATAGTCTCAAGGTGACTTGCACCAAGACAGCTTATTTTTATTTTTGGTCACAGCAGAACTAATACTGAACAGGAATATCTACTCACAGAATTTACATCCTTGTAAAGGTCATGATGGAGCATTTTAGACTGTTTGCATTGCTTAAAGTCACACTTCTTATGCAACTGTTCAGAGAGCCTGACATCATTATCTTTAAAAGAAAAATCTTCCCAGAAAGTGTATGTGAAGTTAATGCCTCCCAGGGATTAATGCCTACTCCTCTCAGAAGGAATAAAGTGAAAGCGAGGAAGAGAAAACGAATTTAGAATTGTCATAATGTTCATGAATTTTTCAAGGTCTGCTACATACATACTGAATCTTGTAGAAGAGATACTTCTAAGTCCTACAGGAAAACACCTGAGTTCATTATTGCTTTTATTTTATCCGTCACTTAGAAATCTTCAGATCGGGATAGAAAGCTTAATTGCTTCACAAGCCTATGTCATTGTTGTTTGGTCACTAAATTGTGTCCCACTCTTCTGTGACCCCATGGGCTGTAGCCACCAGGCTCCTTCTGTTCATGGGACTTCCCAGGCAGGAATACTGGAGTGGGTAGCTATTCCCTTCTCCAGGGGATCATCCCCACCCAGGGATCGAACCCATATCTCCTGCATTGGCAGGCAGATTTTTACTGCTGAGCCACCAAGGAAATCCTCTACAAGTCTTAGGAAGATACAAAAAAGAGGATTATGTTGGCAAGGCCAATAGCTGAGAAAGCGAAGAGGTGCCTGGTCACTTTGGACATGATTCCATAAGTTCCCTCTTTCTCTATTCCTCTCCTCCTTTTTGCTGAAAATCCTACCCATCTCTCAAGACTCAAGTTCTCCCTCTTTCACAGAGATGACCCCTATTATAGCAGCCCACACATGTTTTGTCAGTAGGAGAAATTCCTGTAAAGCTTAACTGGGTACATAAACACACCTCCTCTATATTTAGCATAGTCTCATGTCATACACCTATTTCTTGAGGTCCTCATGCTTCTTTTAATATTTTAAATCCCACGTGGCACTCACTAACACCTAAGGTGTGTTTGTGTGTGTTGTGTATAAATGTGACAATTAGCCATTCAACTCTGGTCCACTAATAATGCGCATAAATGGAATCAGAAACCCTTCAGAGTCTAAAATGAGGCTGCTCCCAGGTGAAGGTTCCAGATCCAGAGGAGTTCTCTGGCCAGCCATATCTATAGGCTCCGTAGCTGAGTCAGAGGCAAAGACTGGAAGAGAATCAGTTTTTATCAAATATCAAAGAGAAAGACCCCACGGGTGTCATCTGTGGGCTACACGCTGCCTTCAGGGCTCAGAACACTGACTAAATGCCTGAGTCCAGTTCCAGCTACTTCTGTAATATATAAATGATTTTCATACTATGTAAATTATTTACAATCTGACTCTTGATCTCCCCCACATGCAAAACAAGGATGAGAATGCTGCCTGTCTCATCAGGTTGTGTCCAACATAAACTGAGATCATGCAGTTCAGGGGGTTTAGCACAGTGCCTGTAGTCATGACATAACCGCAATTTTGTCAGTTTATCTATAAAATAAGCGAGCTGACCGAGGTCATCCTGAAGGTCTCTTCCATCGCTTATTCTACTGTCCTGCGAGAACAGGGACTCAAAAGGCAGAAAGGAGTCTCCCCTACAGCCAAACGGCGGCTTTCTGCATTCTTTGAATAAATGACATCCTCCAGGCAGCGCTTCTCCGACAATTATCATGAGGACAGAGGCTAAGCGGCCTGGGCCCTAGTTCCCTTTATGGGGTGTCGCCCTCCGCCCTCACTACCCCAGTCCCTTAGGCCTGCGAGCACTGTTTGAGCGCCTACGGAGTGAGGGACCCTGCCTGTGCCCCGGAGGGATGCGTGGATGGGGAGGTGAGTGGAGGGCGGGCGGTACTCACTTGTTCCTGCGGATCCACTCGATCAGGGCGCGCACCTCGGGCACGTCGTCCAGGGACGGGGGCTCGCCAGTGCTGAACTGGTCAGGGAAGCTGCGGTTGAGGTCGCGGCCGCGGCTGTTGTCGCGGCCGCTGGCCCCGGGAGGGTCGCTGTCGCCGAGGCCGCAGTCACCCTCGCGGGCGCGCTCAAAGCCGTCGGGGTTGAGGCTGGGCAGCACGTACACGTCAGTGGTGTTGAGCAGGCGGACCAGACGCGGGTCCCCGCGGCGGTAGCCGGCCGCCAGCTCGCGGGCCAGGTAGACGAGCACCTGGCGCGACACGGTCTCGTCCCCGTGCATGTTGCCCACCAGCTTCACCTGCGGCCGGCCAGGCAGGAGCGGCCCCGCCGCGTCGGGCCCCAGGTCGCCGTCAGGGGGCGGTGGCCCCAGGCCGGCCGTGAGGCGCAGCACCCACAGCGGCCGGCCCTCCACCGAGCTGCCGATGCTGAAGAGGCGGGCCAGCCCAGGGGGCCCCGCGGCCGCCGCCTCCCTCAGCGCCGAGCCCAGCTCCTCTTCGTGGTAGTAGCGGTCAAACTGGCCCTCGTCCTCCTCGGCGCCCGCGCTCGTTGTCGTCGTCGTGGTCGCCTCCGCCTTCTTGATGTGCGCGGCCCTGGCCGGGCTCCGCAGCAGCTGCAGCAGCAGCAGTAGACACAGCAGCAGCGGGAGGCGCCCGGGCCGCCAGGGCGGCCGCGCGTCCCAGCCACTCGCCATCTTCCAGCAGCTCCGCTAACCCCGGCTCCGTTCCCCCGGCTCCGCGCTCCGGGAGGCCGGGGCCCGCCGGATCCCCTCCGCTCCTAGCAACCCCATCCCGCCCTCCGGCCGCAGCCAATGGTGGGCGGGCCTGCCGTCGCGTCACTCCGTGGGCGGGGCCATCCTTAAAGCAGCAGATCACTCTCTGGGCGTGCCTTCCTCCTGTCTGGGTGGAGTTTGGTCACTCTCCTCTTCGGTCAGGGTTCCTGTCTCTCTCCCTCCTCCCCGTTTCCTTTTCTGCGTTTGCTCCGCTTCTCCTCAACTCGCTCATTCTCTTCTTTATGTGTTATCCGTTCATTCTCACCCCTTTTCCTCAGTACTGTCACCGGCTTGGTTCCGATCTTTGTTGCAGCTTTCCCCAGCTGCGCTTTTACGCTTAGAACCGAGAATAGAAAGAATCAGAAGGTTCGAAAAGAATCAAAGGACTTGAAAAAAAACCTCAAAGGTTCGAAAGAATCTACCTTAGAAGAGACAGAAGACGTCGCAGCCCTTCCAACCGTGCACCCTTTCCATCGAAGTGGGTCTGCCTTAACTTGAGCCCAGCGCCCCGCCAGCCATAGGTTGAAGGGACTGGGTCACTTGGAGTGGCAGAGGGTTCACTACATCTTTTCCAGTTTTTAGTCATTATGTTGAAAGAAGATGTCTCCTTTATGTCTAGTGAAAATCTATGTAGTAGGCTCTCTTTGTGTTGATGAATTTATTTCCTTGGTGTTACCCCAGTTTATTTCACTGCCACAGGTTCCAGTGTGGGCTGGTCTCAGCCCTGTAGGCGGAATTCATTTCATGGTTCACTTGCCCACCTTTCACACTTCTCCTGAGCGAGTTACTTGTTTAACTGTGGCCTTCGAGTGACATTTCAAAAGCAGCAGGTATGACATTTCTGGAAACGCTTGGTGAGTATAATTCCAAAATGGCTTAAAGCTGGCAAATATAATGTTATCATCTAGAGAAGAGGCCTTTAAACTGGTCTTTAAAGTAGGCTTAAATCACTTTAGCTTGAAGAAGCACAAAACCTCCTAATTCTTTTATCAAGTGTGAAATTTTACCCATCAAAGAACATAATTGCAATAACTGTTGTAGTTCCTTCTTTCAAAGCCAGGCGTTTCCAGGCTCCTTCCTTGAACTATGATTGAACCCTAATGTGAATGACAAGTGAAAGGGAAGTCGCTCATTGCTGAAGCCTGGCTTGGAGAATTTTGAGCATTACTTTACTAGCATGTGAGATGAGTGCAATTGTGTGGTAGTTTGAGCATTCTTTGGCATTGCCTTTCTTTGGGATTGGAATGAAAACTGACCTTTTCCAGTCCTGTGGCCACTGCTGAGTTTTCCAAATTTGCTGGCATATTGAGTGCAGCACTTTCACAGCATCATCTTTCAGGATTTGGAATAGCTCAACTGGAATTCCATCACCTCCACTAGCTTTGATCATAGTGATGCTTTCTAAGGCTTGTAGGAAACTTCATTCAACCCAAGGAGGTAGGAGCACAGGAGGAGAGAAATTAGGAGAGGAAGTGGGTAGGTATTCTGGGCAGAAGGAGGAGCAAACACTGAAAGCTTAAAAGCAAATACTGCACATCCTAGGAACTGCATACAGGTCAGGATTGTGAAGGAGCTCACGGGTATGGAGGACACAAACCAGAGAAGCAGAATCAGAACTCAAAGAGCTTCACAGGCTGGGCTCTGGGGAGCACTTGATCCATAAGACCATGGAGAGCCACTGACAGATGTTAAGCTAGTTTAGAAAAATCCCAGGACTTCCCTGGCAGTCCAGTGGTTAAGAATCTGCCTTCCAACACAAAGGACGCAAGTATGATCCCTGATCAGGGAACTAAGATCCCACACCCTACAGGGTAGCTAAGCCCATGTGCCAGGACGAGGACCCAGCGCAGCCAAAAATAAATTAATAAAAAATAAAGTGAAGGTGTTAGTTGCTCAGTCATGTCTGACTCTTTGCGACCCCATGGACTGTAGCCCACCAGGGTCCTCTGTCCATGGAATTCTCCAGGCAAGAATAAAGAGCCCCTTAAAAAAAAATAAAGTAACAGTAACAGTGGAGAATGAAGTGGAAGGCCTAAGACTTGAGGCCGAGAAACCTGTAAAGAAGATATAATCCAAAAAGACATGACGAGGTGAACCCTTGAGGACAGTGCCAGTGGAAATGGAAAGGAGGAAATGGATTTGAAAGACCTTTAGGAGAGAACGTAGACAGGAAAGAGAAGGTGACAGAGAGAAAGAGAAGCTGTAGGATGACTTCAAGTTACGGCCAAAGCAACTTGCGAGCTTTCACTGAAGAAGAGGATAGGAGAAGGCCCGGGCTTAGGTGAGGGTGATGAATTTAGCACAGTCACTGTGGTCCTGTGAGCATCTCTTCTCCTTCATGCCCATTTGGTTTCATGTGCCTCTTACACACCAGCTGCAACTCATCAGAAGCAAAGCCCCAACTCTGTACAGAGACCACCTACCCCCCCTACCCCAGGGAGTACTTAATCATTACTCTGTGCACTTTTACAATAATCCAAATCAAAGCGGCCCCAGGGGGCATGTTAACCTCTAATCAAATATTTCCTTTTCTACCATTTTCACTCTCCTTAGAAGCCTCTTCCTGCCAACTCACTCCTGCAGCCTCACCTAGGGAGGCAGTAAATAAACGTGTGAGGGCTGTGAAATAATGTGGTGTAACTTGAGCCAGCGCCCTCCCGAGAATCCCCGGGCCTCCCGCCTTGCAATTGCAACCTCTTTCTGGTCTGGAGCCTCCATCCTAAGCAGGTATTCTGTGCTGGTGGTTCGAAGTGAAACCCAAAGCTCCTGACCCGGTCACTGCTCACTGGAGGGGAAGCCTCCAACTAAATAACTCCAGCTGCCCCTGAGAAATCCTAACGTATGACAGGTGTCCCTTTTCTCCTTCCCACAAGGAAAGTCCTGGCTTCACAAGTGAAGGAACTTGGGAAAAAATTTCCAGTTCACAGAAGCTGAGTGGTAATGACCTGGCTTTTGAAAAACAAAGCAGAGCTTGTTAGATGGCCTGATGGTCTTCAGTAGTGACTTTTTCTAAAAGACTCATAGGTAATCGAAACACAACATAGATTATGAACTTGTAAATGTCACATGGTCTGGCAGAAACACCCACAAACTGACAAGTTCAATTTGACAAATGGTTATGGAGCATCCATCTAGCTAAAGGTCTGCTCTATGGGTGACAGAGGATTGGGGGATAAATAAAGGATTGTTCTCTGCTAGAAGGCCAGAGTCTAGAGAGAGAGAGAACACAGGCAGACCTGATGCATCCATGGGGCCAGCGCTATGTAACAGCCGCTGCACTAAACCTTTTCATCCGTTGATGCATTTAATCCTCACAACAATCCAGAGGTAGGTACTATTAACTCTCCTGTTTCAAAGATAGATACACTGAGGCACAAGCAAACCACAGATCCAGGACTCAAACGCAGGGAGTCTGGCTCCGGAGTCTGTGTGTTTACTCAATAATAAGACTGCTTCTGTGGAGTGAACTGAAACAAGACAAAATGAAACTAAAATGGAAAAACCCCACTATTGGAACCCAGAGGAGAAAGCAACTAATTGTGATGAGGCATCAGAGAAAACTTCATCAATACTGAGTTCATGAACTGAGTTCAAATTCTAGATCAACCATTTTCTAGCTGTTTTAACTTGGGGAAGTTATTTCATTTTTCTGAGAACTAAGTGAGGTAGTACAGATATAATGTTTAATGTAATTCTTGGTACTTGGCATATAACAAGCTTTCAGAAATCATCATTTTGTATATGTGTGTGTTTAATAAGAATTCTCAAACAGGGAAGAAAATGGAGAATAGAGCAGTCAAGGCAGAGGGACCAGTGAGAACAGAGGGTAATGGTGACCGGAATATAAGGTGTGTTGGGAGGAGCAGCAGGAGCCATAGCTATGAAAGAAGAATGGTGCCAGATGATGAAAGGCTTCAAATATGCCAAAGGAGTTTTGCTTTATTCCACAGCAAGTGAAAAACTTAAAGAACTGTTTATGAAGAGAGTGGTATGGATCATATCCATGTTTCAGCAAGAGAATTCCAGGGGCTGTGTGGGGCAGACTTAAAAGCAGTTGCCCTCTAGACAAGAGCTGATTCTGGCAATATTAGAGAGGATAGAAAGGAGAAGATATGTTAGAATGATATTTGGGTTATTGGATTGACAAGATTTAGCAACTACTTGGGTAAAAGGGAAGAAGTAAAAGACAACTTCACAGGCTAGTGAAAGTGACCAGGTAAATGGCCTTGTCAGTATCCAAGGCAAGGAAGGGCATAGGATCAAATACACCAGCAGAGGCTTGGTCTTAGGTAGGAACACAGACACTTCCCTGGTGGCTTAATGGTAAACAATCCGCCCTCCAATGCAGGAGATTCGGGTTCAACCCCTGGTCCAGAAAGATCCCCTGGAGAAGAAAAAGGCAACCCACTCCAGTATTCTTGCCTGGGAAATCCCATGAATAGAGGAGCCTGGCAGGCTACATTCCATGGGGTTGCAAAAGAGCTGGACATGACTTAGTGACTAAACAACAACAGACACTTCAGCTGTATTCACAAATGGAAAGGCAGAATGTGTGAGTGTAAGTACAATTAAGGGAGTAGATGACATGTTGGGAGCTGGTAGATATTCTCTGCTGATTGCCTTTATTTTCTAAATGAAATGGGATGTTGCAGCCATCAGTTGAGGGTAAGGATGTTATAATAGCTGTTGGAGGTTTGAGGAAAGAGAGAAAGATGTGAAATATTCATCACAAGGGGTGGGAGAGAGAAATGGAGAGTAATAGTTTTCAGCCATTGACCATGGGGACCAGCAGTGTTTTAACATGTCATCAGGACCTGCTAATGGGATATGGGACAGAGGGGTTTGTTGGCTTGTTTTGTTGGTTTGTTTTCATTTCTATAACATTTGCTCTTACTTCCTCAGAGTCCTTATCTTTCCAGGCCAAAGAGAAATGAAAGATGTTTATTGAAATCACTTTGAAAAATTGCCCTTGGTTAGGTCAGCCCCTTCTGTCTTAGTCAGGCCTGATTCTAGGGCATAGATAGGCTGCTGCCCAAACATGAGGCCATAATAATGATTTTCATCTGTATTTCAAAAAAAACCCTCTCTATTTGCCAGCACCAAATGGACAGCAGTTCTATTCTCATGAGGTAGAGAGGGAGGGAAGCAGGTATCAGTTACTTTCAGTTGTACATATCAGAAAACCTGACTCATTCTAGTTTGAATAATAAATGGAATGTATTGGCTCATGTAACTGAGAAGTCCAAAGAAGAAGTCTGGATTCAGGCATAGCTTTATCCTGTGGCTAAATGGTCACCAACCACCTGCTTTCTTTTTGTCCTTGACCCTTGCATTCTATAATACAATGTTCACTTTATTCTGATTCTCTTTGTGGTCCCAAGAGGGCTGCCAGAAGCTCCGAAAGCCACATGCTTTCTTATTCACATGCTGTGCTTAGTCACTTCAGTCGTGTCTGACTCTGTGAGTCCATGAACCTCAGCCCACCAGGCTCCTCTGGGTGGAAGTCCATGGGATTCTCCAGATGAGAATATTGGAGTGGGTTGCATTTCCTTCTCCAGGGGATCTTCCCAGCCCAAGGACTGAACCCACGCCTCCTGCATTGCAAGTGGATTCTTTATTGCTGAGCCACCCAGGAAGCCCCCCCCTTCTTATTCATACTCAGCAACAGAGGATGCCCTTGTGCAATCAGTTTTGCTGATCACTTGAGGTCACATGTCTAGGTCTGAACCAATACTATGGCCAGTCAATACCAAACTGTTTCACCAACCAAACCTAAGCAGCAGCAGGTTTTATTTATTCAACATTATGAAGTACGTCTGCAGGCACTGTCCTGGGATGGGGGTAGAGGCATGTGAAGGAAGAAAAAAGGGATAAGGAAGAGGAAGTGCTGTAACAGCGAAATAAGTAACTATGTACAAAGTGCCGGTAACTAATCCCTGTACAGGGCTTTAGTGTTTACAATAGGCAGTTTGTCTCACTAATCCTCTTAATTTAGAAAAGGAATATCTGTCCTTATTTTTGACTGTCCAGCATCTGAAACCCTTCCCCCTCATTTGGAGAACCCTCCACCTTTGGGGTCTCGGTGGAAGGCAGGGTCTGAAAATGCCTTCTGGAAAATGGGCCTCAGTTTGGCCAAGCAGATGAACCTGTGACAGGCTTTGAATTGGGAGCCAGGCTTCCCTGGCAGTTTAGTCGTAAAGAATCCACCTGCACTGCAGGAGATGTGGGTTTGATCCTTGGGTCAGGAAGATCCCCTGGAGAAGAAAATGGCAATTTCCCACTCCAATATTCTTGCCTGGGAAATCCCGTGAACAGAGGAGCCTGGCAGGCTACAGTCCATGGGGTTGCAAAAGAGACAGACAGGACTTAGCCACTAAACAACAACGATGCAAAGACACAGAGACTGTGGATGTAGCTGTGATGGGTAAGGGTGGCGGCAACATACAATCTCTGGGGTGACACAGGAAACAGAGCATCCATCCAGCTCTCAGCGCCAGTGGTGGGGGCAGGCAGTGGGGGAGACAAGCTGCAATGGTTGGTATCAGTGACAGTGGCAGCACTTCCCCAAGTTCTGCCACTCACTTTGGGGCATTGTCCCTGGGCTTCCCTGGCAGCTCAGATGGAAAAGAATCTGCCTGCAATGCAGGAGACCTGGGTTCAATCCTGGGTCGAGAAGATCCCCTGGAGAAGGGAATGGCAACCTACTCCAGTATTCTTGCCTGGAGAATTCCATGGGCAGAAGAGCCTGGTGGGCTATACAGTCCAAGGGGTCGCAAAGAATCAGACATGATTGAGCAACTAACACTTTCACTTTCTGATTTTCAAACTCTTCTAGCAATTCTGTGAGTCAGCCAATATCTTTCCAATAAACCAGTTTTCAATCAGAATCAGTTTCTGAGGCTGCAATTTATTGAAATATTAGTACAATCCTTTGAGGTCAGTATCATCATCCTCATTTTTCAGATAAGAATATAGGCTCTGAGAGATTAAGTATCTTGTACCTAGCAGTCCATGTGGTTGCAGAGTTGGACACGACTGAGTGACTGAGCACACACACACACGCACCTAGGATTATTTGTTTGGTCTCTAAGTTGTGTCTGATTCTTTGCGACCCCATGGACTGTAGCCTACCAGGCTCCTCTGTCTATGGGATTTCCCAGGCAAGAGGACTGGAGTGGGTTGCCATTTCCTTCTTCAGGGGATCTTCTCAACCCAGGGCTTGAACCCACAGTTCCTGCATTGGCAGGCTGATCTTTTATCACTGTGCCACTTAATAAGCCCTTAACAAATGTTTAAGCATTTATAAAATGAGCCAGCAGGGAAGACTAACCGCACTATCTTCCAATTTTAAGCCCCATAGTTGTTTTAGTAGCCGCCTCTTTTATAGGTAACAGAGAAACTGAGAAAGACTCATTCATTTCTGAAACAGTCCTTTTCTCTCCCATCTGAATAGTACCTAAAGGGTACCCCTAGACAGAGGTTCCTCTGTGTCTAAAAGGCTAAATCCTCAATTTAAAGGCAAACACACCAGGGATCTTCAGAGTTTTGTCAGCTGACACCAGGATGGATTTTGTGTAATAGCTGCTTGAGGGTATGGACCCACGAGAATGGCATACAGGTGGAAGGGACAGGAGAGAGAGAGAAAAATGCTGAAAGGGGAGGAATAGGGTTGCCATGGACTGGGGCTAAAAACAGAACTTGCCGCCACATTTCTTTGGCTTGACTGCTTAGCCTACAGGGTAGAGTGGGGATGTCAGTAGGGGAAGTTCCCAGAGGGACTAGATTGTATCAAACTGATGAATCTCAACACCACTTACCCTTTAAAATCACCCAGGGAGGCTGTGTGTGTGTTTGTGTGTGTGTTGCCATACATATAGCTGCTTTACAATGTTGTGTTGGTTTCTGCTGTACAAGGAAGTGAATCAGCTGTATGTATAGATATATCCCCTCCCACCCCCACATCCCACCCCGTAGATCATCACAGAGCGCCAAGCTGATCTCCCTGTGCTCTACAGCAGTTTCCCATTAACTATCTATTTTGCACGTGGCAGTTGATATGTGTCAACCCCAATTTTGAAAATACAAGTGCAAGGGGGAATGGGAGGTACTTGATGGGCACAGGGATTCCTTTTGGGCAGTGAAAATATTGTGAAACTAGATAAAGCTGATGGTTGCACAATATTATGAATGTACTAAATGCCTCTGGACTGTACACTTTAAAATAGTTAATTTTATCTTATGTGAGTTTTATCTCAATTAAAAAAAAAAACTAGCACTCTGCCTTCCATAAGAGTGGGGAGAGTAATAAAGAGCATGCATGAGGAAGGAGGAATTTCATAAAGATAAGAAGTTGGAGGAAGGTCTTGAGAAATGTGAGACTTTAAGAGAGACGCACCTTAAAGATAACTTCTGTAAAGACTTACCATGCTTTACTTCTCAGGTGTTTTATGGGAGTTCCACTTGAATTCCTTTGGATGTGACAGTGCTGAGATAGGGCTGAGGATAGCTTAGTTTTATTTGGGTTACACCTTATTTTCTTTTTTTTAAAAAAATCATTTGTTTACTGGCTGCACTGGATCTTCATTGCTGAGCATGAGGTTTCTCTAGTTGCAGAGAGCAGGGGCTATTCTCTAGCTGAAGTGTGTCGGCTTCTCATTGGCGTCTCTGGTTGAAGAGCATGGTCTCTAGAGTACAGGGGGCTTCAGTATTTGCAGCGCATAGGCTTAGCTGTGGACCAGGGACCCAGCACATGTTCCCTGCATTGGTTGACAGATTCTTCACCACTGGATCACCGGGGAAATCCTTATACTTGTTTTCTAGTTCTGTCCAAAGCTAGTCCTAGAGTCTAAAAACAAATTAAAATGGGACTAAGCACTCTCTTGCCCAGATGTAGTCAGGTCTGCCCAGATCCAAAGACATCCTCCAATATAAACAGCAATAAACTGAGACTGTGAGCTCTTGCATAAAGGCCCCAGAGCACAACTCACACCTCCAAGCCAGAAAAATATTCAGTTACCAGGGATGCTCTGGCAGTCAGCAATTTTGATGAAAATACTTGCCGAGACTGAATTGGCACAAACAAAGCACATTCACACCCAGCCAGCTGGACTGTATCTCAAAAGTACAAGACAAAGCTCCAGAAGGTGAAGAGACTGATACTATTTATGGGAACAATTTGCAGTCCTCTCTCTGTTATAGGTCTGGGTGGAAACAGGGCAAGAGAAGGATATCAGTGACAAGGAGAAGGCCGCTGCTGAAATGCTGCAAGCCCACACAAAAGCCAAGGCTCCCCAGGAGACCCCGAGTGCCAGGGACACAGGATAGAGCAGTGGGTTTGCAAAATGATCCTCATAAGAAGCAATCACTAGCTCATTTGCTCAATAGAGAAGGGAAACACTTTACACAGAAAGGAAAGAACAACGAAGTCAGATAAAAACAAGTTGAAATGGGGACTACCCTGGCGGTCCAGTGGTTAACACTGCATGCTTCAAATCCCTGGTTGGGGAACTAAAGTCCTGCATGTTGCACAGCAGGACCAAAACAAACAAACACACAAAATAATTCAAAAACCAGGTCGAACCAATGCAACCAAAGACAAGACAGAACAGATGGAAATTATAGCAAATCTCTGGGGGCACCAGAGCAGATGTTCCAGCAGGTTCTCTAATGCTGCTTCCCAATGCAGCTGTACACCCACTCCCAAAGCTTTTCTAGCATTTCATTCTACTCTGTGGGTCTTCCATCCATTTATTAATCCATCCAATAGAACTTGACTAAGCACTGTCTCTATGCCAGATCCAAATCCAAGCTCTGGACATAGAAGTAAGGAAAACACAATTCAGGCCAGAGTAAGAAGAGCCTCAAGAACTAAAGAAATTATGGTTTCCCATTCCCAAAATAAAATTCAAATTCAAATTTTATTTTTCAAAATGATACAAACCTTGCATATGTTCTAGAATCAAAATAGCTTCCTTCTGGATTTAAGGATTACAAAATTCAGATGACAGGAAAGATGAATGTTTCTCTCATTCTGATGTTCCTGCTTTGCTGGTGCCTTAAGGGGTGCCCTAGCTGTGGGCACCTTCCCAACCCTTAAAAAGCTCTTAAGAGGAAGGATGATATTTGCCTTTCTCACTCCCGTGGCAGCTTTTCTCTCTCCCAATTTCTGGTAACTTCAATGGTTGTTAATGAGTAGAAGGAGGATAATTTGGCAACAGGGAAAGGAATTTTTTTTTTAATGTTTATTTATTTATTTGGCTGTGCCAGGTCTTACTTGCAGAATGCAGGATCTTCAATCTTCATTGCAGCATGCAAATTCTTAGTTGAGGCCTGTGGGATCTAGTTCCCTGACCAGGGACTGAACCCGGGCCCCCTGCAGTGGTAACGTGGAGTTCTAGCCATCGGACCACCTGGGAAATTCCCCAGATGGGATTTTGGCTACCGAGCACAACAGAATGTTGCTTAAGTAGCACTTCTCTCCCAGTTCCTAAGTTTGCCTAAAAGGACATATAAGCCATGAAATTAAAAGATGCTTGCTCCTTGGAAGAAAAGTTATGACCAACCTAGACAGCATATTAAAAAGCAGATGACCTTTGCCAACAAAGGTCCATCTAGTCAAAGCTGTGGTTTTTCCAGTAGTCATGTATGGATATGAGAGTTGGACTATAAGGAAAGCTGAGCACCGAAGAACTGATGCTTTTGAACTGTGGTATTAGAGAAGACTTTTAAGAGTCCCTTGGACAGCAAGGAGATCAAATCAGTCCATCCTAAAGGAAATCAGTCCTGAATATTCATTGGAAGGACTGATGCTGAAAGTCAAACTCCACTACTTTGCCCACCTGATGTGAAGAACTAACTCATTGGAAAAAACCCTGATGCTGGGAAAGATTGAAGGTAGGAGGAGAAGGGGATGACAGAGGATGAGATGGTTTGATGGCATCACCAACTCAACGGACATGAGTTCGAGTAAACTCCAGGAGTTGGTGTTGGACAGGGAAGCCTGACGTGCTGCAGTCCATGGGGTCACAAAGAGTCAGACACGACTGAGTGACTGAACTGAACTGTACTGAAGCCAAAACCTAAATAGAATTGGTTCACGGATGGTTAGATATGCCCATGGCTGAGAGGTACAACAAATTGAGTGAGATTAGATGTGCCTGGGCTCCACTCCTGAGCATACATCCAGAGAAAACTCTAATTCAAAAAAATACATGCACTCCAATGTTCATAGCAGCATTACTTAGTAATGTTACTAATTACATAGTAGCCAAGACATGGAAGCAACATAAATGTCCATCAACAGACAAGTGGATAAAGAAAAGTGGTGTGTGTGTGTGTGTGTGTGTGTATACAGTGTACTACTACTCAGCCATAAAAAAGAATGAAATAATGCATTTGCAGCAACATAGGTGAACCTAGAGATTATACTAAGAGACATAAGTCAGAAAGAGAACAACAAATACCATATGATATCACTTGTATCTGGAATCTAAAATATGATACAAATGAACTTATTTACAAAACAAACAGATTCACAGACATAGAAAACAAAGTAATGGTTACCATAGCGGAAAAGGGGCAGGGTGGGATAAACCAGGAATTTGGAATTACCAGACACAAACTACTACGTATAAAATACACAAACAGCAAGGTCCTTCTGTATAGCACGGGAAACTAGATTCAATATCCTGTAATAAGCCATCATGGAAAAGAATATGAAAAAGAATATACCTATGTATGTATATATACCTGAACCACTAACTATACCTCTGAAACTAATACAACATTGTAAATCAACTATACTTCAATTAAAAAAACTTTTTAAGTGTCTGGGCTATATCACTGATTTGTAGTTTCAGTGAATTGAAGAATGAGTGTTCCAAGACATTTGTATTTCATGGAAATATAGATTTTCCTTAAAAGTCAGGCATCTATATATAGCCATTTATTGTTTTATCTGTCTCAAAAGGTACTCTGCTCCTCTGGAAACTGTCCTTCCCCATTCCAAACATACCTATGGCAGGGTGGCCCAATCACAGTTTCTCCAATCTCCAGCCCTAGAGCAGGCACACAACCCAGATAGATCTCCACCATAAATATGGTGATTGGTTCAGGGATGGCATGAATCCCAAACCAGGATCATCAGAGTTCTCTAACTGCAACTAAGGGGAAAGTGCTTTCTTCTCTGCTCAGTTGGAAGGCTATGTGGATGGAAGCCTAGACTTGCTTGAAGACAAAGTTCTGATTTCACAGGGACAATGGAATTTCAAAAATGAAGCCAACACGCAAAGAGAGGCAGAGAAAAGATGTGCCAGAGAGTGATCTGAAGAGAACCAGTCAGTCCTGAGGGCAGCTCCACCTCTCCATCCATCGTTTGCTTGCAGGAGGCAATACTTTCTGCTTCCCGCTTAAACTGGTTTAAGTGGTGTTTCTTTAACTTTTATCTAAAGAATCCTGTCCTAGCAAAGCCATCTGGTAGAATATTCCTGAAGGAAGTTAGGTTGCACAGGTACTACTGAAACGGATTGGTGTCATTTCAGAGGGGCTCTGAAGAGCTCTGGTCTGTTCCATTCAGTCACTCAGTCATGTCCGACTCTTTGCAATCCCATGGACTGCAGCACACCAGGCCTCCCTGTCCATCACCAACTCCCACAGCTTGCTCAAACTCATGTCCATCAAGTCAGTGATGCCATCCATCCATCTTGTCCTCTGTTGTCCGCTTCTCCTTCTGCCTTCAATCTTTCCCAGAATCAGGGTCTTTTCCAATGAGTCAATTCTTCACATCAGATGGTCAAAGTGTTGGAGCTTCAGCATCAGTCCTTCCAATGAATATTCAGGACTGATTTCCCTTAGGATTAACTGGTTTGATCTTGTTGTCTAAAGGGACTTTCAAGAGTCTTCAATATCACAGTTCAAAAGCATCAATTCTTCGGCACTCAGCTTTCTTTATGGTCCAACTCTCACATCCATACATGACTACTGGAAAAACTATAGCTTTGACTAGATGGATCTTCTCAGCAAAGTAATGTCTCTGCTTTTTAATATGCTGTCTAGGTTGGTCATAGCTTTTTTTCCAAGGAGCAAGCATCTTTTAATTTCATGGCTGCAGTCACCATCTAGAGATTTTGGAGCCCAAGAAAATAAAGAGCTCTGGTATCATAGTCCTTTATGTTTCAGTGCAGAGAATTCACCAAGGACAAAGTGGTAGGTAAGAAGTAAATGCTTTATTAGAGTAGAATGCTTGTGAGGCTCACAAGAAGGTGAGTGAGAAATGCTGTGCACTGAGAACTTCATGGGCTACAGTTTTATAATCAAAGGAAAAATGGGGAGGGGGAGAAGAACTTTGTCTTTCTTGAGTAGACATCATGCTTCCATCATCAGCTCCTCCCCTAGGTAGGGCAGGGAAGTTTACTTGTCCCTCCCCATATGGTCTGGCCAGGACTGTCGTAGCACTTTGGAAAAATATTTGTCGGTCTCAGTAAAATGAGGGTCTTTGATTTTGAAAAGTCACCTTCCCATAAATGATTGATTTTTTGTGGGCACAGAGCCTATTTTGGGGGTCATTAACTTAATAACACCATTGGGCAGGTTGTAGGCCGTATTTTCTACTATTGTTTTATTGTTCGGGGGGTATTGTGCAAAGAACATGTCTTAGGGGCCAAAGAACATGTTTTGGGGGTACTAACTCCTGGGGCTCACTGGGCAGGATGTAAGTCTTATGTAAGCATCATTTTATTATTTGGGGGCATGTCTCACGCTTCCGTTGCATGATTTTGTTGCTAAGCAAGCCTGCTTGGTTTTGTGGTTAAGCAAACCTGCTTTCTTGAGTAATCATTAACTTTCAGGGTCTCTCCATATGTTTCTACTTACAATCCCCCTAATGAGATTAACTATTTAATCACCTATTTTGTCCCTTCATTCTGCCCCTATCACTACCATACATCAATTAGAATGGTTAAAAAAAATTTTTTTTTTAATTTTCTCTTTTTTGCATCAGTTGTATCGTGTGAGGGAGGAAAAGCTGGTATAACTGCCAAGTCAGGGTAGGTTTTTTAAAAATTTATTTTAAATTGGAGGATAATTGCTTTTCAGTGTTGCATTGGTTTCTGGTATACAACAATGTGAATCAGTTATAAATATACATATATCCCTTCCCTCTTGAGCCGCCCTCCCACTCCCCACCCCCATCCCACCCAGCTCTGGTCTGGGCTCCCTGTGTTATATAGCAGCTTCCCACTAGCTGTCTGTTTAACATATGGTAGTGTAATACGTCAGTGCTACTCTTTCAACTTATCCCACCCTCTCCTTCCCCTGCAGAATCCCAGGAACAGGGGAGCCTGGCGGGCTGCCGTCTCTGGGGTCGCACAGAGTCGGACATGACTAAAGTGATTCAGCAGCATCAGCAGCTCCTTCCCTTGCAGGTGTCCATAAGTCTGTTCTCTGTTAAAATAATTTTATTTGGCAATACCAAATGGTGAAAATGTGGAAAAACTGGGACTCTCAGACATTGCTGAGGGCCAAGGGGTAAAATGGTAAACTTAAAACAAAATAAAACACTTAGGAAAACTTTGGCATTTTCTAATAGTTACACATACAACTCTCCCATGAGAGAGATTCCATTTCTAGGCCTTTACCTAAGAGAAATGAAAACATATGTCCACAAAAAGATATACAAGAATGTTCTTAGCAGTTTTATTCATGATAGCTCCCAACTGGAAGCAACCCGAATGAGAATGGATAAACAAATTGTATATATTTATACAATGGCATAACACTTAGCAATGAAAGGTAATGAGTTATGATAATGTGGCTCAATCTCAAAAAACTTTCTATTGAGCAAAAGATGTCACACAAAACAATACATACTGTATGATTCCATTTTTATTAAGTTCTGGAACAGGCAAAACTAATTGATTATGGTGATAAAGATCAGGAGAGTGGGAGGAGTTTGTTTGGGAGGAGACACTGGTGAACTTTCTGAGGTCATAGAAATGTTCTATATGGTGGCAGCTATATTGATCAATCGGAGAAAGCAATGGCACCCCAGTCCAGTACTCTTGCCTGGAAACTCCCATGGACAGAGGAGCCTGGTGGGCTGCAGTCCATGGGGTCGCTTAAGAGTCAGGCACGACTGAGCGACTTCACTTTCACTTTTCACTTTCATGCATTGGAGAAGGAAATGGCAACCAGCTCCAGTGTTCTTGCCTGGAGAATCCCAGGGACAGAGGAGCCTAGTGGGCTGCCGTCTATGGGATTGCACAGAGTCGGACACGACTGAAGTGACTTAGCAGCAGCAGCAGCAGCATATTGATCAATATGTTTGTCAAAGCTCATCAAACATCATTAAAGTCTGTACATTTTATGTAAATCATACATCAATTTAAAAAAGAATATTGTACACCCGTATTTATAGCATTATTTACAATAGCCAAAAGGTGGAAATAATACAAATATCCACTGACAGAAGAACGGATAAACAAAAGTGATGTTTACATACAATGGAACATTATTCAGCTCTCAAAAGGAAGGAAAGTCTGACACTCGCTACACCACAGATGAACTTTGAGGACATTATGCTAAGTGAAAGAAGCCAGTCACAAAAAGACAGGTACTGTATGATTTCACCCACATGAGGTACCTAGAGTAGTCAAATTTATAGCTGCTAAGTTGCTTCAGTCATGTCTGACTCTGTGCGACCCCATAGACAGCAGCCCACCAGGCTCCCCCATCCCTGGGATTCTTCAGGCAAGAACACTGGAGTGGGTTGCCATTTCCTTCTCCACTGCATGAAAGTGAAGAGTGAAAGTGAAGTCGCTCAGTCGTGTCCAACTCTTAGCGACCCCATGGACTGCAGCCCACCAGGCTCCTCCATCCATGGGATTTTCCAGGCAAGGGTACTAGAGTGGGGTGCTGTTGCCTTCTCCGCAAATTCATAGAGGCAGAAGTAAATGACAGCAGCCAGGGGCTGGGAAGGGGAGGGGGGAATGGGAGTTAGAGTTTAATGGGTAAAGCAAGACAAAGAGTTCCAGAGACGGATGTTGGTCACGGTCGTACAACATTGCGACTGTACTTGATACCACTGTTCTGTATACTTAAAAATTATTCAGATGGTAAATTTCAAGTTATGTGTATCTCAGTACAATTTTTTAAAAAAGAGAGTATTGAAAAAAGTTGCACAGAGACTATGATCGTCTCCTTTTTATTTTTCCGAACAAGACACACAGGAAAAACAACAAACAACCCACCATTTACTATCACCTGATTTCACAAAAGGAGGGATATTTCTGAAACTATAAAGAAAAATGTAAGGGGACTTAGCTGGTGGTCCAGTGGTTGAGAATCCGTCTTCCAATGCAAGGGGACACAGGTTGAATCCACGGTCAGGGAACTAAGACCCCACATGCCTAAGGGCAACTAGAGAAAGCCCTTGTGCCTCAGCTAAGATCCAGTGCAACCAAAAACAAATGAAAACAAACCCCAAAACTTAAGGACGTAGTCTCAGGATAAACAGTTCTTTCCCCCAAAACATCTGGACATGTTCTCCCACGTTTTTCTTACTTGTTTTATTTCATCACAGATTAATTTTTTAAAATCTTCTCATATCAGCACCAGTTTAGAGGCCAGAGATTGGAACTGCTGCTGATGGAGCTTGATAGCACTGAAAGCCATAATAAAAACCCCGAGCCCACTGAACCATTATTCTGATCCTGAATGGCACTTCTTGTGTCCTGAACACAAGTTTTCATTCATGTGAAGACAGTATCACCCCCAAAATATCTCCAAGACAGTTTGTGAATGATGGGAGATCAGAGAGACCTCAACGGAGGCCGACAGTGAGAGATGGGGGTGCAAGATTCTTCACATCCCAACATCATCAGAAAGTGCCCTTGTGGCTTTTCTGCATCTCGGCTCTAATTTGTGTGCCTTATATAGGTCACCTGCTTAGCCTGTGAAAGCTCTTACAGCTGTAGCTTCCCCGAAGCCAGGAAGTGAAGCAACCCAAAGTTGATACAGCCAAGAAGGCTGAGTCTGCGTGGGTAGTGGCAAGGTGAGAAGAAAATGCAGTAAGTGTGAAACCACAGGGAAATTCAGAACTGGTTCCAAAGCTCAAACTTTGCAGTGGGTGGTGTCCCAGAAAACCCTGAATGCTGACTGAGCTTCATGGGGCTATTTAGGAAAGAGGTGAACAGAGCACTGCAAAGTGAGGTGGTCCAGGAATTTTCAGGGTCTATATGCAGCCTACTCGGAGAAGGCAATGACACCCCACTCCAGTACTCTTGCCTGGAAAATCCCATGGACGGAGGAGCCTGGTAGGCTGCAGTCCATGAGGTCGCTAAGAGTCGGACACGACTGAGCGACTTCACTTTCACTTTTCACTTTCATGCATTGGAGGAGGAAATGGCAACCCACTCCAGTATTCTTGCCTGGAGAATCCCAGGGACGGGGGAGCCTGGTGGGCTGCTGTCTATGGGGTCGCACAGAGTCAGACACGTCTATGGGGTCACACAGAGTTGGACACGACTGAAGCAACTTAGCAGCAGCAGCAGCATGCAGCCTACTAAGTTTACAGTCTTTAAGTAGCGTTAAAATATTTTATTCTTAAATTAGCACAACAAATTCCTTATTGATACACCAAGAATTACTTATGTGTTGCTAAGGCAAGAAACATAGTGAAGAGGAGCTAAAAAGCCTCTTGATGAAAGTGAAAGTGGAGAGTGAAAAAGTTGGCTTAAAGCTCAACATTCAGAAAACTAAGATCATGGCACCTGGTCCCATCACTTCATGGGAAATAGATGGGGAAACAGTGGAAACAGTGACAGACTTTATTTTGGGGGGCTCCAAAATCACTGCAGATGGTGACTGCAGCCATGAAATTAAAAGACGCTTACTCCTTGGAAGGAAAGTTATGACCAACCTAGATAGCATATTCAAAAGCAGAGACATTACTTTACCAACAAAGGTCCATCTAGTCAAGGCTATGGTTTTTCCAGTGGTCATGTATGGATGTGAGAGTTGGACTGTGAAGAAAGTTGAGCACTGAAGAATTGATGCTTTTGAACTGTGGTGTTGGAGAAGACTCTTGAGAGTCCCTTGGACTGCAAGGAGATCCAACCAGTCCATTCTAAAGGAGACCAACCCTGGGTGTTCATTGGAAGTACTGATGCTGAGGCTGAAATTCCAATACTTTGGCCACCTCATGCGAAGAGTTGACTCATTGGAAAAGACTGATGCTGGGAGGGATTGGGGGCAAGAGGAGAAGGGGACGACAGAGGATGAGATGGCTGGATGGCATCACCGACTCGATGGACGTGAATCTGAGTGAACTCCAGGAGTTGGTGATGGACAGGAAGGCCTGGCGTGCTGCGATTCATGGGGTCTCAAAGAGTTGGACATGACTGAGTGACTGAACTGAATTGAACTGAAGTCAAGAAAGGAATCAGTGTCATGTGATCTAATATGTTAATCCCACTGTTTGTAGACATTCAGTAATAAGACTTTAAATCTATTTTCTGTGTTGTTTGCTCCCAGGTAAGTAGCTGCAATATCAGGGGGGAAAAAAAATCTGATGTGTTAAAGCACATTTAAAAAACTAAGAACCTACTTTCAGAAAAGTCATAATAAAAGCTTTTATGTCCCTCCATTGGGGATTCCTCCTCACCCTGCTCTCACAGGATGCCAGTCTCACAACCTATGCCAGTCGGTGCACCCCTAGGGAGGCCCTCCTCCACCCTATTTGGGCTCTGATACCCTCACTAGGTCACCCCGTGCATGGACATTTTCCTCATCTGGCTCAGAGTCTAAACCCTGCACTGAGCCTTCACCACCACCACCGTCACCGCTCCATGTGGACGCCCTTCGTCCCTCGCTCAGGCTCCAGCTCCTTGCACTCCAGCACAGGCACCCTGCTTAGATTCGGATGGACACCCAACCCTGTGCTGAGTTGTTCCCCTGAGGGAACGCTCTCCTTGCTCCACCCGGCTCTGAGACTCCATACTGAGCCACCCCACTGCGTGGATGTCCTTCTCCCTTTGCTTTTCTTCCTTGTTGAAACACGTAGGTCGTATTTTGCGATGCCTGCAGTTCTTTTGCCTTATTTTTAAATGTACATAGATTCGACTTCATGACTAGTCTTGTTATATCCTATTTTCCCCGTTCCCTGGTTTTTCACTGCGAAATGTCTTAATTGGCTGGATTTCTTCATTAGGTAGCTTTTCTGGGAAGTAGTGAATGGGACTTCCCTGGTGGTCCAGTGGTTAAGAACCTGCCTGCCAGTGCAGGGGACAGGGGTTCGCGCCCTGGTCTGGCAACTATAAGATCCCACAGGCCATGGGGCAACTAAGCCTGTGCACCGCAACTACTGAGTCCACACTCTAGAGCCCATGTGCCACAAGCAGAGAGTGGCCCTCGCCTGCCACAACTCAGCATAGGCAAAAATAAATAAAGAACAACCAAGAAAAGAATTGTTTTCAAGTATTTGCGTGTGCCTTACCTGAGCCAGGCCTTTGCGTATTTGAAACTGTTTGTTGGCTGCCTTCATACACGGAATTTTGATCAGGTATAAAATTCTTGGATCACCTACATTTTTCCTTAGAACTTTATAAATATTGCTCTAACATCTTCTAACATGGGTCATTGCTGTGAATAAGTCTGAACCCAGATTTACCTCTTCCTGTTACAAGTGACTCATGTTTTTTGCCTAGATATATGAAGGATTATTCACTTTCATGAATTTAGTCATTGTATGTGGCCATTCAGACTTAAATTGAAGAAAGTAGGGAAACCACTAGACCATTCAGGTATGACCTAAATCAAATCCCTTATGATTATACAGTGGAAGTGAGAAATAGATTTAAGGGCCTAAATCTGATAGATAGAGTGCCTGATGAACTATGGAATGAGGTTCATGACATTGTACAGGAGACAGGGATCAAGACCATCCCCATGGAAAAGAAATGCAAAAAAGCAAAATGGCTGTCTGGGGAAGCCTTACAAATACCTGTGAAAAGAAGAGAAGCGAAAAGCAAAGGAGAAAAGGAAAGATATAAGCATCTGAATGCAGAGTTCCAAAGAATAGCAAGAAGAGATAAGAAAGCCTTCCTCAGCGATCAATGCAAAGAAATAGAGGAAAACAACAGAATGGGAAAGACTAGAGATGTCTTCAAGAAAATCAGAGATACCAAAGGAACACTTCATGCAAAGATGGGCTCGATAAAGGACAGAAACGGTATGGACCTAACAGAAGCAGATGATATTAAGAAGAGGTGGCAAGAATACACAGAAGAACTGTACAAAAAAGATCTTCACGACCCAGATAATCACAATGGTGTGATCACTGACCTAGAGCCAGACATCCTGGAATGTGAAGTCAAGTGGGCCTTAGAAAGCATCACAATGAACAAAGCTAGTGGAGGTGATGGAATTCCAGTTGAGCTATTCCAAATCCTGAAAGATGATGCTATGAAAGTGCTGCACTCAATATGCCAGCAAATTTGCAAAACTCAGCAGTAGCCACAGGACTGGAAAAGGTCAGTTTTCATTTCAATCCCAAAGAAAGGCAATGCCAAAGGATGCTCAAACTACCACACAATTGCAGTCATCTCACACGCTAGTAAAGTAATGCTCAAAATTCTCCAAGCCAGGCTTCAGCAATATGTGAACCGTGAACTTCCTGATGTTCAAGCTGGTTTTAGAAAAGGCAGAGGAACCAGAGATCAAATTGCCAACATCCGCTGGATCATGGAAAAAGCAAGAGAGTTCCAGAAAAACATCTATTTCTGCTTTATTGACTATGCCAAAGCCTTTGACTGTATGGATCACAGTAAACTGTGGAACATTCTGAAAGAGATGGGAATACCAGACCACCTGATCTGTCTCTTGAGAAATTTGTATGCAGGTCAGAAAGCAACACTTAGAACTGGACGTGGAACAACAGACTGGTTCCAAATAGGAAAAGGAGTTCATCAAGGCTATATATTGTCACCCTGTCTATTGAACTTCTATGCAGAGTACATCATGAGAAATGCTGGACTGGAAGAAACATAAGCTGGAATCAAGATTGCCGGGAGAAATATCAAAAACCTCAGATATGCAGATGACACCACCCTTATGGCAGAAAGTGAAGAGGAACTCAAAAGCCTCTTGATGAAAGTGAAAGTGGAGAGTGAAAAAGTTGGCTTAAAGCTCAACATTCAGAAAACAAAGATTACAACATGCGGTCCCATCACTTCATGGGAAATAGATGGGGAAACAGTGTCAGACTTTATTTTTCTGGGCTCCAAAATCACTGCAGACGGTGACTGCAGCCATGAAATTAAAAGACGCTTACTCCTTGGAAGGAAAGTTATGACCAATCTAGATAGAATATTCAAAAGCAGAGACATTACTTTACCAACAAAGGTCCGTCTAGTCAAGGCTATGGTTTTTCCTGTGGTCATGTATGGATGTGAGAGTTAGACTGTGAAGAAGGCTGAGAACTGAAGAGTTGATGCTTTTGAACTGTGGTGTTGGAGAAGACTCTTGAGAGTCCCTTGGACTGCAAGGAGATCCAACCAGTCCATTCTGAAGGAGATCAGCCCTGGGATTTCTTTGGAAGGAATGATGCTAAAGCTGAAACTCCAGTACTTTGGCCACCTCATGCGAAGAGTTGACTCATTGGAAAAGACTCTGATGCTGGGAGGGATTGGGGGCAAGAGGAGAAGGGGACGACAGAGGATGAGATGGTTGGATGGCATCACCGACTTGATGGACGTGAGTCTGAGTGAACTCCAGGAGTTGGTGATGGACAGGGAGGCCTGGCGTGCTGCGATTCATTGGGTCTCAAAGAGTCGGACACGACTGAGCGACTGATCTGATCTGATCTGATCTGATGTTACGTTTCTGTGCATCTGTGCTAATTTTTCCTACAACAGAGTGTATCCTTTAAATTTGTAGATTCTGCTCTTCATTTCAGCAAAGTATACTTTTTTTCCTTTGAACACTTTATTCTCCACTTTCTGGGCTCTCTACTTCAGGGATTTATGGGCTTCCCGGGTGGCTCAGTGGTCAAGAACACGCCAGCCAATGCAGGAGACTTGGCTTCATTCCCTGGGTCAGGAAGAACCCCTGGAGAAGAAAATGGCAACCCACTCCAGTATTCTTGCCTGGGAAATCCCACCAACAAAGACACCTGTTGGGGTCCAGTCCATGGGGTCACAAATAATTGTACATGACTGAGTGACTGAGCATGCATGTACTACCTCAGGGACACTAAATGTATTTATATAGTAGATTTCTCTTGTCTCTTATTAATGTATACAATTTCTATAACTGCAAAAGTCTATGTAGATGTAAGATGTCTTAGTTCAGGCTTCCACAACAAATTGTCATAGACTGGGTAGCTCATAAACATCAGAAATTTGTTTCTCATAGTTCTGGAGGCTACAAAGTCCAAGGTCAAGGCACCAGCAGATTTAATGTTTGATGAGATCTCACGTTCTGGTTCATAGATGGTCATCTCTCTGTGTCCTCACATGGCCAAAGGGGCAAGAGAGCTCTCTGAAATCTCTTTTATTTTTATTTTTAAAATTTATTTGGTTATGCTGAGTCTTAGTTGGGCTTCCCAGGTGGAGCTAGTTGTAAAGAACCTGTCTGTCAATGCAGGAGACATAAGAGTTGTGGGTTTGGTACCTGGGTCAGGAAGATCCCTTAGAGAAGGAAATGGCAACACACTCCAGTATTCTTGCTTGGAGAATGCCAAGGACAGGGGAGCCTTGCGGGCTAGTTCATAGGGTCGCAAAGAGTGGAACACTACTAAAGCTACTTAGCACTCACGGGTCTTAGTTTCGTCATGCAGGATCCAGTTCTCTGACTAGGAATCTAACCCAAGACCCCTGCATTGGGAGCAGAGTCCTAGCCAATGGACCACCAGTCCCCTGGAGCCGCTCTCTTTTTTTTTCCTGGAGTCTCTTTTATATGAGCATTAATTCCATTCATGAGGGCTCCACTCTCCTGACCTAATCACCTCCCAAAGGCCCCACCTTCTAATATCATCATATGGGGGATTAAAATGACAACATATGAATTTTGGGGAGGACACAAATATTGAGTTCAGAACATAAGCATACTAATTATTGTTATAAGTATAATCCAACTATGGGACTTGTAATGTTCTTTTTCAGTTCAAGTCTCAAATACCAAAAACTTTGTGAGTGACCTTTAGGTGTGTGTCTTCGAGTATGTGTACACACTTAAGCATATTAAGTAATAACATTAAAAAATATCCACCATATGCTACATGGGTGCCACTGTTTACAGCAAAGTTGAAGGGGAGAAAATAATATTTATTTAGGAACAGACATACCACAAGGCCCAGGTTTTACAAGCATGTGAATGTGTAGATAATGATATAGTAGACTGAGATAAAAGATATCACAGTAGTCCGTTTGTTTTCCAAGAACTTCAGGGACCAAGCAATATTTAGAACTAGTTTTTATTTAACCTTAATGCTTCAGAACTGTACAAAGCAATGACATAAGAACTTTATTACACATTAGCTCATTCAGTACTCACAATAACTATGCTGCTGCTGCTGCTGCTGTGTCGCTTCAGTCGTGTCCGACTCTGTGCAACCCCATAGACGGCAGCCCACCAGGCTCCCCCATCCCTGGGATTCTCCACACAAGAACACTGGAGTGGGTTGCCATTTCCTTCTCCAATGCAGGAAAGTGAAAAGTGCAAGTGAAGTCGCTCAGTCGTGTCCAACCCTCAGCGACCCCATGGACTGCAGCCTACCAGGCTCCTCCGTCCATGGGATTTTCCAGGCAAGAGTACTGGAGTGGGATGCCATTGCCTTCTCCCACAATAACTCTACAGACAAATATGATTTGACCATCACTCAATAAAGATTAGACCAAGCCTTAGAAAAGTTAAATGAATCCCCAGAGTTGCCTCACTGCTATATGGTAGAGTGGGTTTGGAACCAAAGTTTCCCAAAGCAGTGTTTCCACATTAATCCTCTCTCTCACCCATCTTTTGCTATAGTGGGAAGTTCTGAAGGAAAAAAAAGAGCTGTATGTGTCTTAAAGGGTATTCATATTTTAAGAAGTCAAATCTGTTGGTTCCCATGAATGCATATTATCTTTACAGCAATATATGTCAGAATTGTAAAACATATGGACTGTAAAACTTCTCTAAAAAGTCATTTTTAGTCACTGTCTTTTCTCAACTGCTCCTTAGATCCTTTAGTTCATGTTCCAAAAGGCACTCAAGCTCAACGTATTTAAAGTGAAACCCATTATTTCACCCCCAAGAACTTTTTCTTCCTCCAAGTTTAGTCACTGACAACTCAGAGCTTCCTTTCTTTCTACTTTCTATTACTCATCAAAATTTTTGCTTCTATCTTTTCATTCCCTCATTTTCCTGGATCTGTTCCTTTTCATTTAAAATGTCACGTCTGGGGACTTCCCTGATGATCCAGTGGCTAAGACTCCACACTCGCAATGCAGGGGCCCCAGGTTCAATCCCTGGTCAGGGAACTAGATCCCATATACCTCAACTAAGAATTTGCATGCCACAATTAAGACTTGGTGCAGTCAAATAAAGTATTTTTTTTTTAAAGGGCAAGGTATTATAAGTTTATGTCTGGAATACTAATAGGTTAGAAGATTCTGTTTCCAATTTTTTAAGCATATGAATTAAATTTTTCATAGGCTATGATACAGTTGTATTAATTTCAGGAATAAAATAAAAATGGAAACATTTCCAGGCATTTTAAATAAAATGCTCTCTCAATAAAAAGTGTGTCTTTGAAAAAGCAGTAACATTTATTGTTAACACCATCTTATCTTTAAGTTCAGTTCAGTTCAGTTCAGTCGCTCAGTCGTGTCCGACTCTTTGCGACCCCATGAATCACAGCACGCCAGGCCTCCCTGTCCATCACCAACTCCCGAAGTTCACTCAGACTCATGTCCATCGAGTCGGTGATGCCATCCAGCCATCTCATCCTCTGTTGTTCCCTTCTCCTGCCCCCAATCCCTCCCAGCATCAGAGTCTTTTCCAATGAGTCAACTCTTCGCATGAGGTGGCCAAAGTACTGGAGTTTCAGCTTTAGCATCATTCCTTCCAAAGAAATCCCAGGGCTGATCTCCTTCAGAATGGACTGGTTGGATCTCCTTGCAGTCCAAGAGACTCTCAAGAGTCTTCTCCAGCATCACAGTTCAAAAGCATCAATTCTTCGGCGCTCAGCCTTCTTCACAGTCCAACTCTTACAACTCTTATCTTTAAAGGTACTGGTTAAATAAATGTATTTATTATTTTAATAGCTGCTAGGTAGCACAGTCTTTTGTGGCTCAGACAATAAAGAATCTGCCCACAGTGCAAGAGACCCGAATTTGATCCCTGAGCTGGGAAGATTCCCCTGGAGAAGGGAATGGCTACCCACTCCAGTATCCTTGCCTGGAGAATTCCATGGACAGAGGGGCCTCGAGGGCTACAGTCCGCAGGGTAGCAGAGAGTCAGTCACGACTGAATAACTAACACTTTCACTTTCACCCTCAAATGACTGGTGAATCTATTTTTTTGTTTGTTTTTGTTTGTTTTTTTGTTTCTTTTATTTGGCAGTGTCAGGTCTTAGCATGGGCTCAGTAGACCCGTGGCATGTGGGATCTCATTGCCTGGATCAGGGATCAAGCCCACGTCCCCTGTATTTGAAGGCAGATTCCCAACCACCGGACCACGAGTGAAGTCCCAAACCTATTTGATACAGTTGATTTTTACTGTTGCTCCCCATCTCTTTACACAATATTATAAGGACTCTATCAGTTAAAAACTGGGGGGCTTGGGGTTTTTTAAAACATTTTTTAAATGTTCATTTATTTGGCTGAGCCAGGTCTTAGTTATATTTCGAAGCATGTGGGATCTTAGTTCCCAAACCAAGGACCAAACCCACATCCCCTGCATTGAAGGCAGATTCTTAACTACTGGACCACCGAGGAAGTCCCTGTTTCTGTTTTTATGAAAATGGTGTTAATAGTGATAAACTGGAGTACACAAATTCCACTCAGATTTCTCTTATCATTAAGATACAACTCGTGTACAGAGAAGTTAGCTAACAGCATCTGGCTACCAGCATTAGTCCATATGTTAGATCTCAGTAAAGTTTAGTTAAAAAAAAATTGTAGTATTTTTTTCTGTACCCCAGGGCAGCATCTATTGCACCCCCAGGACAGAGCACACGTGCCCTTTTGAAGATCACTGTAGTAAAGCATTGCTCTGATCCTGATCCTCTCCTGCCAGGAGGCTGATGGCAATAACTTAGTGTTTGGCCTGGGCCATTCTTTCTACAGGACATGGCCTGACCTTAGCAGGTAAGTTGCCAGTTATGGCTTTCCTACCTTATATTATCATTCATCAATGCTTGGGTTTGAGTCTCAGATTTAAAATAAATGGATAAATAAAATAATAACAACAACAATAAAAGCAAATACTACAGAACTTACTTCTTCCTAGTATTGTTCGGAGTTTTTACATATATTAATTTAATCTTCATTGCTTTCTGAAATAATATTATTATCCCCTTTTCTTTACAGAAGATAAAACTGAGACACAGAGATTATATAACTCCTCCAAAGTCACTATGTAGTAAATGGTGGAAGTGGGTGGATTGGAGTCTGGGTGGTTTAACTCCAGAGCTTGTTCTTAGAGCACTTGATTGTTCTGCCCTGCTTCATATAACACATCATGGATTATTATAACAGGGCTGGAGAAGCAGTGCTAAGCTAGACGGCTTTCAGCCAATCCCAAGTTCAAAATGAGGCAGTGCTGCTTCTGACTGCTTCTGCTTCCGACAGAAACACTGGCACTGCTTGGGGGCTGAAATAGGAAAGAAGACTGGGAACCAGAAACGGCTTAAAAGCTGCAGCAAAAAACAGAGATTTTAGACTGATTCCAAGGAAAAGGAAATGAAAATAAGGAAACAGTTTCCATTTCCATGGCATCAAAGAATTAAAACAATTAGTAACTGATTTAACAAAAGAAGCGCAAGAATTGTACACCCAAACTACAAAATACTGAAAGAAATTAAAAATGATCTAAATGATTGGCAAGACATCATACTCACAAATCAAAATGTTTAATATTGTCAAGATGGCATTACTCTGAATTGCCTTACAGATCTAATGAAATTCCTATCAAAAAATCAGCATCCGTTTTTGCAGAAACTGGTGAGGCGATCTTAACATTCATATGGAAATACAAGGGACTTAGAATAGCCAAAACAATCTTGAAAAAGAAGAACAAAGCTGGAGGAATCATGCTTCCTAATTTCAAAACCTAGTCAAAAACTACACTAATGAAAATAGTGTGGTAATGGCATACAGATAGACACATAGCTCAATGGACTAGAACTGAGTGTCCAGAAATAAACCTTCTCATTTTTGGCTAACTGATTTTCAGCAAGGGTGCCAAGACTGTTTGATGGAGAAAAAATAGGCTTTTCAACAAATGGTGCTCAGACAACTGGATATCCATATATAAATGAATGAATTTGGACTCTGATCTCACACCCTAGTATGCAAAAAATTAACTCACAACGTGTAACAGGCCTAAATATAAGACCCCAAACAGTGACACTCTTAGAGGAAAGCATAGGAGTAATCTTTCTGTCTTAGATATGACACCAGAAGCACAAACGATGCAAGAAAAAAATAAGTAAATCAGACTTCAGCAAAATGTTTAAATTTTGCGCTTTAAAGAACACTACCAAGAAAGTGAAAAGGCGCCCTCCATGTATGTCTTGGCAGAGATGGCACTTGCAGTCCTTGTTCCCGTAGTGCTCGGAGTAGAAGGAAAGGGGTAAGACTCTGGTCCCCTCAGCATCACGTCTTTGGTACTGGCGGCTTCTGGTCTACTGGTTCTGTTCTCAGGTATCAGAAAAGAAGCAGGAAAAAGAAAAATTAGTAAATAAATGTAAGTGAAAAGACAACCCACAAAATATTTGCAAATCATTTATCTGATAAGGGATTTGTGTTTAGGATATATAATCTAACAACTCAACAATAAAGAGAAAAATAACTCACTGAAAAATTGGCAAAAGACTTGGATAGCGGGGACGCGGGGAGGAGCTACGCGCGTGGGGGTGAACGCCCGCTCTACGTGCTCGCTGCGCGCGAGCCCGGAAAAAAAAAAAAAAGACTTGGATAGCTATTTTTCCAAAGAAGATGTACGAATGGCCAATAAGATGAAAAGATGTTCCACATTATTACTCATTAGAAAAATGCAAATGAAAACCACAGTGAAATTGCTAAAAGGTACAGAGTTTCTTTGAAGGATGACAAAAATGTTTCAAAGCTGATTATGGTGATGGTTACGCAACTGTGAATGTACTAAAACCCACTGAATTGTGCACTTTAAATGGGTGAATTATAGGCAGGTGAATTATAAGCCAATAAAACTGTTACCAAACACCCACAATGAGATGCCACTTTCTACCTCCCAGGATGGCTAAAAGAGAAAAAATAGTGATAAATGATGACTAATAAGTAGAAAAATGGCAACCCTCATACTGGCTGGTAGGATTGTGAAATGATGCAGTCATTTTGAAAGCTCTTCAAAATGTTAAACAATGTTAAACATGACCAGCAATTCCCCTCTTCGGTATATGCTCAAGAGAAATGAAAACATACTTCCACACAAAAACTTGTACATCAATATTCACAGAAGCTCTAATCACAATAGCTAAAAAGTGGAAACAGCCTAATTGTGCATGAACTGATGAATGAATAAACAATATGTGGTAAATCCACACAGAGGAATAATATTTAACCATGAAAAGAAAGGAAGTAATGATACATGCTGCAACATGGATGAATCTTGAAACCATCATACAAAGTAAAAGACGTCAGACATAAAAGACCACGTACTGAGTGATTACATTTATAGGAAATGTCCTGAATAAGCAAATCCATAGAGACAGAAAGTAGATGAGTGGTTTTCAGGGGCTGGAGGAAGGGGGAAATAGTGAGTGACTGCTAAGGCACACAGGGTTTCTTTTGGAGTGACAAAAATACCCTAAAATTAGATAGTGATGGTTGTACAACTCGGTGAATATTCTGAAAACCACTGAATTGCACACTGTTTTAAAATATTTATTTATTTGGCTATGCCAAATCTTAGTTGCAGCATGCAAACTCTTAGTGGCAGCATGTGGGATCTAGTTTCCTGACCTGGGATTGAACCTGGGCCCCCAGCACTGGGAGCGTGGAGTCTTAGCCACTGGCCACCAGGGAAGTCCCTGAATTGCATACTTTAAAAGGGCAAATTTTATGTGAATTATATATCAATAAACCTATTATTGAAGTTTTTTTTTAATCATTAATATAGTAATGTGATACCGTGAATCAGAATAGAATTTAAAAGTCAAATAGTGCACAGGACTCTCATGAAAATATAGGCTATGACTCTGTATATTATAGAATAAGCATCTGAAAATACAGTTAATTTGCACAAGTAAGCCAAAGATAACAGTGTATATAGTAGAAAAGGATGATGAGTGTATGAAATTGGTTATTTCTGGGCTAGCAAGTTACTTATCTCTATTCTCAGTGTATTGTTTATGAACTTGTTCATATCTGAGCATAAAGCCACCCTTTATTTTTTTATTGTCATTTTCAAACAAATGTGACCTCTCTAGTAAAGAAATAATACTTCTTTTCTAGAAGAAGAACTTTTCAAATGGAAGAATTTTGCTTCTAAAGGCAGACAGAAAATATCAGAACTATGGCAACATTGTTTCTATAGCAATGAAATCTACCTTTCTTTAGCCAAACAAGGCTATAAATCATTCTATTGCCAACTAGATAGCAATCCAAACCTGAAGCTAATGACACATTTCATGCTTGAAGAGAAAGTAAACAAAAGTCCTTTATTGTGTCTTTGTTGTGTTCAACTGCTAAGTTGTGTCTGACTTTTTTCAGCCCCACAGACTGTAGCATGCCAGGCTGCTCTGTCCTTCATCATCTCCTGGAGTTTGCTTAAACTCATGTCCACTGAGTCTATGATGCCATTAATATCCAACCATCTCATCCTCTGCCTCCCCCTTCTCCTTTGCTTTCAATTTTCCCCAGCATCAGAGTCTTTTCCGATGAGTCAGCTCTTTGCATCAGGCGGCCAAAGAATTGGAGCTACAGCTTCAGCAACAGTGCTTCCAATGAATATTCAGGGTTGATTTCCTTCAGGATGGACTGGTTTGATCTCCTTGCTGTCCAAGGGATTCTCAAGAGTCTTCTCCAGCACCGTAGTTCAGAAGTATCAATTCTTTGGTGCTCAGCCTTCTTTATGGTCCAACTCTCACATCCTTACAGGACTACTGGAAAGACCACAGCCTTGACTATACAGATCTTTGTTGGCAAAGTGATGTCTCTGCTTCTTAATACTCTGTCTAGGTTTGTCATAGCTTTTCTTCCAAGGAGCAAACATCTTTTAATTTCATGGCTGCAGTCATTACCTGCAGTGGTTTGGGAGCCCAAGAAAATATAGTCTGTTGCTGCTTCTGCTGCTGCTAAGTCACTTCAGTCGTGTCTGACTCTGTGCGACCCCATAGACGGCAGCCCACCAGGCTCCCCCATCCCGGGGATTCTCCAGGCAAGAACACTGGAGTGGATTGCCATTTCCTTCTCCAATGCATGAAACTGAAAAGTCAAAGTGAAGTCATTCAGTCGTGTCCGACTCTTAGCGACCTCATGGACTGCAGCCTACCAGGCTCCTCCGTCCATGGGATTTTCCAGGCAAGAGTACTGGAGTGGGGTGCCATTGCCTTCTCCAAAATACAGTCTAGGCTGTTGCAAAAACTCAACAGCATATGATGTGAAAGAACAATTACTGTCATCTGTGCATCCTGGAAGCTATTTCCCATCACAAAGGAAGGAAACGGCTGGTGTGCTATGTACAAATCAGCCTTTGACGTATATTTGCTACATATATGAGGGGAAAATGCTCCATGACATTTAATTCTATTTATCACTCCAGATGCATGCTATGGGAAAAGAAACTTTTCATCTATAATACTTATCTTGTGAGAAAATACACGGTGGAGTCGGTACTGATGGAAACCTGGCCGCATGTTTAGCAAAGAAAGGTGTGACGGTAGGAACAAACGGTTGCACTTGAAGGCCAATCTTCTGCTTCATTCCCAGAGAACAATCAGCAGACAACATGCACCCTGACCCTGAATCAGGGATAAAGGGAAGAGTGAAGATTGCAAATATGAGCAGGTCACACCATTGAGTGAATGTCTTCTTAGTGAGGAGGAACAAGATTCTGCTTTTCTAAATGGAGGCATGTTGTCTGTTGAAGGAAGGCCCTCCCACACATTTTTTTAAAATAAAGGAAGGGATTTATAGTATTTCTTCCCGACGACGCTCATAATGCCTGCAGAGATATTTCTCTGTTTTCAAGTGGATTATCTCAGCTCTGTGTTCACATTCTTGCAAGGCCTGAACCTGCCACTTCAAGATGCATATAGCAACAAGTTTTAAAAGTTAAGAATAAACCAGCAGAATTTCTTAAGAAGATCCAAACAGGCTGTATGAATTATTTATTGCCACATAACAAATCACTCCAAAGCTTAGCAGTTTAAAACAATAAGCATTTATGATCTCATAGTTGCTGTGGGGCAAGAACTTGGGAGCAGGTTAGCTGGGCGACTCTGACTCAGGATTGCTCATGAGGTAGTGGTCAAGTTTTTCACTGGAGTAGTAGTCTCAAGGCTTGACTGGGGAAGTATCCATTTCTAAGCTCACTTGGGTGGCTGTTGGCAGGACTCAGTCATCCCTGGCTGTGGAGTGGAGATGGCAGTTCATTCACTGCCACGTGTTCCCTGCCACAACCTGCCCCCTCCCCTCCGCAGGGCATCTCACAACAAGGTGGCTGAGAGAAGGCCAACAAGACAGAAGCCAGAGTGTTTTTGTAACCTAATCTCAGAAGTGACATCCATCCCTTCTGCCCTAATCGCTTTGTAAGAAATGTGTCAGGGGACTTCCCTGGTGGTCTGGTGGTCCACGGGACTTTGAGCTTCCACTTCTGGGGGGCACAGGTTCAGTCCCTGGTCGGGGAACTAAAGATTCCACGTGTCATGTGTGCATACGTGAGTGCTAAGTGGCTTCAGTCAGGTCCAATTCTTTGTGACCTCATGAACTGTAGCCCATCAGGCTCCTCTGTCCATGGGATTCTCCAGGCAAGAGAATACTGGAGAATCCCATGGACAGAGGAGCCTGATGGACTACGGTCCATGGGGTCACAAAAGAGTTGGATGCTGAGGGACTAACACTTCACTTCATGGAGACCAAAAGAGGTTTGAATTAGGGTAGTGAGTCTTTTCTTGATCTGCTCTACCAGGTATGAGAGACTGTTGTTTGCCCTCCAATATCTATTTCCCTCTTTGTCCTTAGTAACAAAATTCCTATTTATTAACTGGGCACATGGCTACCTGGAGTAAGGACAACAGTGATCTGTTTTCCTGCAGTTAGATGTGGTCATGTGACTGTTCTGGTCAATGAAGTATAAGCAGTAGTTGGTACAAGCAAAGTAAAGAGTTGGTGTGAGCAATTTTGAGGAAGTAGCCCTATGGGAAAGCAGTGTACCCTTCTATAGGCTTTTGTGTTGGCTAGAACATGCATGTAATGACTGAAACTCCAGCAGCCAAACTGAACCATGAGGTCACCTTGAGAGTAGAATTCATGAACGATGAAACATGAAAGAAGGACACTCTGAGAGTCCACACCAATCCTGGGATGACTATCTTTGGATTTTGTATGTATGGAAGAGAAATAAATTTGCCTTTTTGTTGGAGTCATGCCTACTTTTTCCTGTTACTCCTAACTGATAATGTGACTTGTATGTTCATGTCCAGATCCTAAACATGTACAATTCACATTTAGTCCTGCTATGACCTGAGCCGCAGTTCAGGTCATAGCACTGAATTGCACAACGTCTCTTAAGTACAGGGCAAAAAGCTTTAGCAAACGTTGCCAGGTTCCCGGTGGTAACAGGTGAGGACCTAGGATGTCTGTGTCTTGACTGGCTGTGTCTAGATTATGGGGGTAATTTATAGCGAGCTTGATGCACCTGTTGAACTGCAGAAGCAGAGCCAGGTTAGGACAGGAACTAGACTTTTTTTTCAAATTGTGTCTTCTCATTCATTTCTTTTCCTTTTGACATGTACACACTGCTTTATTTTTGGCTGTGCTGAGTCTTCCTTGCTGCCCACAAGCTTTCTCAGGTTGTGGAGAGTGGGGACTATTCTTTAGCTGCAGTGCACCAGCTTCTCATTGCTGTGGTTCTCTTGTTGCGGAGCACAGGCTCTCGCCACACGGGCTTCAGTAGTTGTGGCACACAGGCTCAGTTGCTCTGTGTGGCATGTGGGATCTTTCCGGGCCAGGAATCAAACCCATGTCCTTTGCTTTGGCAGGCTGATTCTTATCCACTGGACCACCAGGGAAGCCCAGGGCAAGGACTAATGCTTGGGGTTCTCTTCAGGTCACTGAACGAGCGGGAGACTGTTGGACCCTGAGCACTCCTGCCGTCTGCCATGGGTGCTGCCTGAGTCCAAAGGCCTGACAGGTTTACGATCTGTAGGTCAAGTGTCCATCTGACTCAGATATGCAGAGCCAGCAAAGACCTTTAAGAACAGGGAGTGGGAGCTGCCGGGGACAAGGAAGTACAGATAAAAGCAAATCTGTCTTCTGAAAATAGGCAGGGAAAAGACACAAACAAAAAACCCGTATCAAGCACCAACGTGGACAGTGTTTGTGTTGTGTGGGTCAATGCCAAACAGAGGCCCCTGGGAAACAAAGGCCATGTCTGTTTTCCTTTCACGGCCTCTGCTCCGCGGTATCAATGACCTTCTCTAGTGAAACCCACACCCAGGCTTATGCCAGGGCTATGCTTAGCTCCCACTCTCCTTTTCATGGCATACCAAGAAATAACTTGCCTCAGGGCATGTGTATAGGGTGTTTCTGGGGCATTTTGTGCCAAGGACAGCAGTGGAGACTCCAAGATGCCCACCAGTTTCTTAGGCTCAAAGTATCCCTATTGTAAAATGCAAGTCCTGCCTTGTGGGAAAAGCAGGAATTCACCTTAAGGAACAGGAAAGTTTCAGCAGTTTTATAACCTGCCATCAAAATTCCGGATTGTGCACATTTTTTGGAATGCTTCTGAACTAAGCAACTTTACTTTGATAAACTTACTCCACTATCTTCAGACTGTTCTATCCGGGTATACACTGGTTCAAGAATGCCTGTAGATAAAAATACATTCCCAGTGCCAATTATTTTAAAATATATTCCCCCAAACAGGCAGAGACACTTTCACTGGTCCAGAAGGAGTCAGTGTGGGAGGCTCAGTGTGGATTGCAAAGTGTTTGGGTCTTCAAGTCAGGCAGATCTTCTTTGAGATCAAGACTCTCATGATGGAGTCCAAAGATATGATCCATAGTTACGGAACAAAAAATGAAGAAGGAGTACACACATTACTTAATTACCAAGATGATCAGCTGAGGAGTTATAAATATTGATAAAACCTTAGTGGGTTGCTGTATAACACAGGGAACTCTGCCCGGTGCTCTGTGATGACCTAGAGGAGTGAGATGAGGGGTGAGGGAGGGCCAAGAGGGAAGCGATATACATGTACTTATGGGCTGATACATGTTGCTATATGGCAGAAACCAGCACAACCTTGTAAAGCAATTATCCTCCAATTGAAAATAAATTTAAAAATAAACGAATAAAAACTTGCACTCCTAAAAAGAAACTTTAGCAGGAAGCAACTGGGGAGATGAAAAGGAAATGTTAAGTGCACTAAATCCTTCTCTCTCACAACAGGAGGTCAATTAATAAATCAAGAAATGATGGTATACATGCATTGTTGGTGGGAATGTAAATTGGTGCAGCTGCTATGGAAAGCAGTATGAAGGTTCCTTAAAAAACTGAAAATTGAGGGACTTCCTTGGTGGTCCAGTGGTTAAGAGCCTATGTTTCCAATGCAGGGGGTGCCTGTTAGATCCCTGGTCAGGGCTAAGATCCCACATGCCTAGTGGCCAAAAAACCAAAACATAAAACAGAAACAGTATTGTGACAAATTCACTAAAGACCTTAAAAATGGTCCACATTAAAACAAAAATCTTTAAAAAACTAAAAACTGAGTTACATGAAAGTGAAAGTGAAGTTGCTCAGTTGTGCCCGACTCTTTGTGACCCCGTGGACTGTAGCCCACCAGGCTCCTCCATCCATGGGATTCTCCAGGCAAGTACACCAAAGTGGGTTGCCATTTCCTTCTCCAGGGTATCTTCCCGACCCAGGGATCGAACCCAGGTCTTCCACATTGCAGGCAGATGCTTTAACCTCTGAGCCACCAGGGAAGTCCAAAACTAAAAGTTAAAAATTGAGTTACATACGATCCTGCAATTCCACTTCTGGACATATATCCAGAGAAAACTCTAATTCAAAAAGTTGCATGCACTTTTTACAACAGCATTTTTTTTTATAGCAGCACTATTTACAACAGCCAAGACATGGAAGTAACCTAAACATCCATTAACATGAATGGATGGATAAAGAAGATGTGGTATATATATGGTTGGGTGGAATATTACTCAGCCATAAAAAAGAATTAAATCATGTCATTTGCAACAATGTGGATGGATCTAGAGATGATCATACTAAATGAAGTAAGTCAGAGAAAGACAAATACATGACATCACTTATATGTGAAATCTAACATATGATACAAATGAACTTATTTACAAATCAGAAACAGACTCATGGCATAGAAAACAAATTTATGGTTACCAAAGGGAAAGTGGGGAGATAAATCAGGAGTTTGGGATTGGCAGATGCAAGCTACTGTGTATAAAATAAACAATAAGATCCTACTGTTATAGCACATGAAACTATATTCAGTGTCTTGTAATAAACTATAATAGAAAATAATTTTTTAAAAAGAAATGCTGGTATTTTTTGACAAAAATGTATGATATGCTATGATGCACTGTTCTAGGTATTTTATATTCAAATAATATAAAAATATTTTATACAGATATAAAATATTAAATAAAAAAAATCACTGTCTTCATTATTCTATACTAATAAGTCTGTTGGTTAAAGACAGAAACACTACCAAAAGAGACAGCAAAAGTCTGAAAAGAGTTGCTTTGAGGAGTGGATTTACGATATGCATGTACACACACATTCTTGGATATAAAATTTTTTAAATTATCAACAAAATATTCTACTACCTACTAGCTATGTATTCTCGAATAGATTAAACCCCCCAGGTCTCTGTTCTTTTTGTCCAGAAATTGGGAATAATGATGATTTAATTACAGGAATACGTAATATAAAGCAGCCAGGAAAATGTCAGTCCGCTTCCCTCTGTCTCCCATGTAATATTTTGTAGCTCAAGGTCTTCAGGCTGAGAAGTGACATCCATTCTTGGGTCTGGCTGGCCTGAGAAAGCCGCATGAGTTTTCTCTGCCTGCGTCTGTCCATCTGACATAAAGCTTCTCATCTTCAGTTTCTCCATGCACTACAAGAGCAGGCTGTCCGTTGGTGAAAACTGAGCATCTCAAAAGAACACTGGCCACGTATTAACATGCTTTTCGCTTGAATGATGCTATGCAGTCATTGATGTCATGTTTACTGCTCACTTAGGGACCGCTTGGGAAAATCTGTTGTCCTGACTGTATTATTGCCTCAGAACTTTCATAGTTGGGCCTCATGATGTAAGGGAGAGAACAATTGTGAATTCAAGAGAGGGAGAGAGAGAGAGATCACTGTCTGGGATCAGAAAGTAATTAGTAGAAAAGCACTAAAGATGTCAGCACAACAGAGCAGGGGGGATCGCTGACGTCTAACCTGCCTGGAATGTGATCCTCTGTGTGTCTACACATGTACACAGACGGCTGTGCCTGCAGGTAGCTTCTGTGATGTGTGAGTGGGTAGGGCGGGGCAGGGGAGGGGGAGAGGAGATTAAGGGTAGGGTGCATGCTCAGTCACTCGGCTGTGTCTAACTTTTTGCAACCCCTAGACTCTAGCCTGACAGGCTCCTCTGGCCATGGAATTTTCCAGGCAAGAATACTGGAGTGGGTTTCCATTTCCTACTCGACGGGATCTTCCCAATTCAGGGATCAAACCCATGTTTCTTGCATCTTTGGCATTAGCAGGCAGATTCTTTAACCACTGTGCCACCTAGGAAGCCCTCAGGGATAGGGTACAGGTAGTGATGTTCTGGTAAAGAACACCAGTCCTGGAGAGAAGAGCCCTGATTTGTAATGGTTGTTAATTTCACTGGTGTAACTGCTCCCAGTGGGGCCAGTTTCAGGCTACCAAGTTGAAGTCATTGAATGCAGAGTTGAGAAGAGAAGCGCAGTGTCAGCTCTGCTAGTCAGTACTAGCAGTTCCAGCACATTGCTGGCTGCAGGTTTCCAGAACAATCTCTTTCAGAAACAAAAAAAGCTCCTTGCACTCATCTGCTTCTAAACTTGTGGATATTGCTTTGCCTTTTATTACCAAATCCAATCTGTACATCCCAAACAGAATTGTTCATTCAACCCTTGTTGATTATTTAATCCTTTGTAAAGTTCATGGCTCATCACAACTCACAGAAATTCTGGAACCGGAGTTTTGCTTGGTTGGGTTTTTTTCTCCAAAATCTAACACAATGGTTGGCAAGAGCATTTGTTTATTCAGAAATCAGCCAACAGGATGCTACAGGTCTGTGAGTTCACCTAAAGATTTGGCGAACTTCCACAGGTCAAGGAAAGCTTTGAGCAGGCAAGAGGGGGCTCCCTGACTTCAGGTGCCCCCACAGTTACAATTCTTTGGAAATTAGGAGGCTATCTGGTTTTTGGCACGTGTATGAACCTCTTCCTCATCCCACAGGAAACACTCTCTCATTAGTCTCTAGGGAAACGTCCCTTTGAAACTCTGCCCCATCTCCTTCCTCCCTGAAATCTGTATCCGGGAGCCAGACAGCACTAGATCCAAGCCCTATGGAGTCCAAATGTTTATATACTTGGGGCCCTTCTTTAAGGAAAAGAATATAAAGTTACAACTATAAAGCTACTGAGGTCAAGGCCTTTATAGAATGAGCCCGTACAAATGAGGGTCTCTTGCAGAAGCATCCCTAACTTCCAGTAAATATGTCCCTGGAGCCAGACTACCCTCAGAAGGAAATTGGATGTTTGCCTGGTATGGGTGAGGGGTGGAATGCCCTGCATTTTTCCCTTTTGGTTGAAGAGGAAGCTCCAGGCCCCTGTTTCTGCTTAAAACTCTGCCTTCGAGCCTGACACTGGAAGACACTATCCAACTTATTAGGAAACCATTTTATTCTGCATCACTCATGCTGGATCACATGGCTTCTTCCCACTGCTTGATACAGAATACCCCAATTATGCTTGTAACAGGCAGAGATCAGCCCCACTAGTCCAAGGAAATTTCTTCTCTCCCCGGTGGCTCAGATGGTAAAGAACCTGCCTGAAATGCAGGAGACCCAAGTTCGATCCTTGGGTCTGGAAGATCCCCTGGAGAAGAAAATGGCAACCCACTCCAGTATTCTTGCCTGGAAAATCCCATGGACAAAGGAGCCTGGTGGGCTACAGTCCATAGGGTGGCAAAGAGTTAGACACAACTGAGCAACTTCACTTCCACTTTTCTTTCTGTCAACCTCTGGCAAAGTCTAACTTCAGGATCACTGTGGATGAGAAGGGACCTCTAGTGGTCAATCTCAAAGGTCACATCGCTGCTCCCTTCTACCTGTTCTCTGAAAGGTGTTCTGAACCGTCAGCTCTGGGTTGCCAGTCTAAGAAGTGGAGGGAGGAAAACACAAGATGCAGTTCAGTTTAGTTCAGTTGCTCAGTCGTGTCTGACTCTTTGCAACCCCATGGACTGCAGCACACCAGGCCTCCCTGTCCATCACCAACTCCCAGAACTTGCTCAAACTCATGTTCATTGAGTGGGTGATGCCATCCAACCATCTCATCCTCTGTCGTCCTATTTTCCTCCTGCCTTCAATCTTTCCCAGCATCAGGGTCTTTTCTAATGAGTCAGTTCTTCGCATCAGGTGGCCAAAGTATTGGAGTTTCAGCTTCAGCATCAGTTCTTCCAATGAATATTCAGGACTGATTTTCTTTAGGATGGACTGGTTGGATCTCCTTGCTGTCCAAGGGACTCTCAAGAGTCTTTTCCAACACCACAGTTCAAAAGCATCAGTTCTTTGGCACTTAGCTTTCTTTATGGATACATGATAGATGAGAGGAATTGGGGTTCTTTGGTAGCTCAGAAGTGAAGAATCTGCCTGCCAATGCAGGAGACGTGAGTTTGATCCCTGGGTGGGGAAGATCCCCTGGAAGAAGGAAATGGCACCCCACTTCCAGTATTCTTGCCTGGGAAATCCCATGGGTAGAGGAGCTACAGTCTAAGGGGTCGCAAAGAGTCAGACACAACTTAGCGACTAAATAACAACAACAAGAGGAATTTGGGGTTTTGATATAGGTAGGTTGTGGAGGATGGGATGGCTGTGCCACTGCATGGCACATAGAAGATGTAGTGGAAGGACTTCCCTGGCGGTCCAGTGGCTAAGACTCTGCTTCCACTGCAGAGGGTGTGGGTTGGTTGAGAAACTAAGATCTTGCATGCTATGGCCAAAAAAAGAAGATGTAGTGGATATTTTTTCTGTATACTACCACACGTAATCTACCCATCTCCTAGAATGTTTGGACCCAGTGCTGTGCCGGGGAATGAAGGGAGGGCAGGGGCTGAAGGGATGTAGGGCAAGCAGAAATGCAATTTCAGCCCAAAGTCATAGATGTTGTGCATTTTGAAAGCAGAACATAGTCCTATGAAAGAGCACAGTTTAATATTTTATTAAAATCATGACTCTTGAGAAACTAATTGAAAGAGCAGAGACTGCTTGTCTGCAGAGATCATGCACTCTTAACTGCTCTTAGTCTCTAAATAGGCATAACAGGAGCAGCCCTGCCAGTGTTGGCAGGAGGTATCTGGTGAAGTACTATCTTTAGAGGTGCAGCAGTACCTCTCATGGGATGGAGATCTCTTCTGACTCTGAGGTTCCTTACTGGAAACCCATTTGCCTATAAATACAAGCCACATTTCCCAATACATTCTTTTTCAGTAATAAAGTTGATATTTTGGTAAATAAATAAATAAAAGCAGAGACTATCTCCCCAGAAAAATACCCACATGCACTTTCACACACACACGTTTTTGCCTAAAATTCAGGGACTTAACAAGCACTCTAAAACTCATCCCTAGTGGGTCAAGAAGCCAAGTTGGGAATTCCCTGGTGGTCCAGTGGTCCACTCTGCACTTTCACTGCTGAGTCTGGGGTTCCATCCCTGGTCAGGAAATTAAGATCCCATAAGCCACGCAACACAGCCAAAAAACACCCCAAACAAAACAAAAAAGCAAAGAAGCAGTGTAAAGAAACTCTGAAGTAAGACACTGGGAAAAGGAACCTTGTGGCAGCGAGGAATCCTGAGTGGATTCTAACCCCGTGTCACTTTGGACAAGTCGCTTTATGTCTCTGAACTTCACTTCCTCACCTACTAAAAAACAGGAGGATTAGCCAGAAATCGAGTTGCCCAATTAAAGACAGAATACCTAATTAAATCTGAATTTCAGATACACATGATTTTTTTTTAGTGTAAGCATATTCCAAACATTGGCTTTGTCATAAATTAACAGATGGCAGTTGCACAAGACATACTTATACTAAAAAATTATTTGTTACTTACCTGAAATTCAAATGCAGTAGCTGTCTTGGATCTTTATTTGCTAAATGTGGCAACCCAGGCAGCCTTTCAGGTCTTAATTTAAGGTCTAAGATTCTCGGTGGTGAAGGAATGTAATAAAGGATGAGAAGTTAGAGGATCACTAATCACTGTTTAGAAGCTGGAAATTCTGAAGTTCCATGACCCGTTTTAAGCAGTTTGGTAAATACTGTGTCGAATTCTGGATGAAAAAGCACCACGTTGGGTCCCTGAGTGGCTCAAAGAACCACTCTATCATTGCAAGGCTGTGACGACTAGATTTCTCATTTTTCTGTTACATTAAAGCCCTCAGTGGTATTCGCAGCGACCTGGCCTGACCCTGCTGACCTGTGACCCTCCTGCCATTTGCTGAGCTGCTGCCTCTGTTGCATCAAGCTTGGTGACAGCAGATGCGGATGCAGCTCGAAGGCCTTTGGGGATGGGATGGTCAGCACCCAGCTGCGCTGCACCTCATCTTCCCTCCTGGTTGTTTTCCTCCCTGTTCTCCATCCCCACATGACAGGAAGTACTGAGAGGTCTGTGCCCCCGCAGGGTCAGTTTCCCCCAGGGCAGCCCTGTGTACACATTCTTTTCTGGGCCAGAGCACTCAATTCATCTCCAAGTGAGCACCCTGCCCGTTTTTCCCCTTCTCCTCCCCTCCTTCCTTGCTCCTTCCTCCCATCTTTTCTTCCTTCCCTCCTTCCTTCTTTAACTACTGTTTCTTTTTTTCCTTTAAAAAAATTTTTTTTTAATTTTTAATTGGAGGATAATGACTTACAATATTGAGACAGTTTCTGCCATGCATCAACACGAATTAGCCATAGGTACGCATATGTCCCCTCCCTCTTGAACCTCCTTCCCACTACTTTTTTTTTTTTTTTTTTACTTTTTGGTCACGCTGTATGGCATGTAGAATCTTAGTTCCCCAACCAGGGATTGAACCCACATCCCTTGCACTGGGAGCATGGAGTCTTAGCCACAGGACCACCAGGGAATTCACACTACTGTTTCTTGAGTACCCACCAAGCACTAAGCACTGTTGCTGCTGCTGCTGCTGCTGCTAAGTTGCTTCAGTCGTGTCCGACTCTGTGCGACCCCATAGACGGCAGCCCACCAGGCTCCCCCGTCCCTGGGATTCTCCAGGCAAGAACACTGGAGTGGGTTGCCATTTCTTTCTCCAATGCATGAAAGTAAAAAGTGAAAGTGAAGTCGCTCTGTCGTGCATGACTCTTAGCAACTCCATGGACTGCAGCCTTCCAGGCTCCTCCGTCCATGGGATTTTCCAGGCAAAAGTACTGGAGTGGGGTGCCATTGCCTTCTCCACTAAGCACTGTACTAGGCACTTATCCTGAGCTAAGGCACTCCCACCTTCATCACCCTCATCGATGCTTAGTCTCAAAGGCCATGGTTCTCAAAATGAGACCCCTGAACCGCGGTGTCAGTCACCCTGGAGCTTGTTAAATATGAGATTCCTGATGAAGGAAAGGTGGCTGGAGACTCCCCAGGTGCTTTTCGGAGCTCACTTAGCTTAGACCCCCATGGCTGCCCGATCTTGGACACCCTCCTCTGCCCGGAGTACGGAAGTCTGATGTGGAGTGAATTGTTTCTACTCCTGGAAATTTCCACATTCGAGGTTGCCTGTCTTTTCTCCCTCTGGGCCTGAGCTACTTGCAGAGGACATGGAATACTGGACTCTGTTAATAGTCCAACCAGCTGAACTACTTAGGCTTAATGGTTAACTATTAAGCTTAACTTCTAAGGGCTGAATGATTTCTTCTTGCTTGTCAGTCCTAGGAAAGAAAGAGGAATGTTCCAGGGACAATGTACATGGTCCTGGGCAAATTATATCACTCTTTGACTCTCCAGAAGGGGTGCCATGATACCATTTTTTAATCTGAAAAAGCACCCTAACTGGTTTCTGACCATAGTTACCTTTCCCCTCCAGAATGGAAGAGCCTAGAAGATCAGGAGCTTCTTTGTATCATCCAGGGTACCCATCTAATGCTGTGCAGTTAAGGGGGTACCATTCATTTTATAGACATCATTGATTTGTAGTTATTAAAACAGTTCTCACAGTGGCAGTTGAGTGACTTGAAAGCCAAGTCTTACTAAATCGTAACAAAGAAACCCATCTTGGTTTGGATGGGACAGGCATCCCCAAGGCTTAGAGTACTCAGCATATAGTGGACACTCAGTAAAGTCTGCAAAATACTTTCCTTCAACATTTCAGTTATGAAACTCTGAGGGACTTCCCTGGTGGTCCAGTGGTTAAGACTCTGCCTTCCACTGCAGGGGATGTGGGTTCAATGCCTGGTTGGGGAACTAGGATCCCACATGCCACAGGGCAACTAAGCCCACGAGCACACACACAAATAAATATTGAGAAAAAAGAAAATGTTAAACATACAGAAGAGTTGAAAGGAAGAATAGTACAATGAAGATCTATATACCCCAACCTGGACTCTAGATTCAATAAATGTTAACATTTTGCTGTATTTGTTGTGTGTGTGTGTCTTTATTTATTTTTGCTGAATCATTTGAAAATTAGCTGCAGTCATCATGACACTTAACTCATAAATATTTCAGCAGACATCTCTTAAGAATGAGGACAGTCTCCTATATAACCACCATAACATTATCACATCCAAGAGTAAATTAACCATTATTTCCCAATGTCATCTAATACACAGTTCTAGAGGTTAATGTTATTACCTTTCTCACATCCCTTTGGCCTGCCTAGAGGTCACCTGCAAACAGTTCCCATATGGCCAGTGACTTTCTGTCTGCCTGGACATTCACAACCAGACCAGGAGAGTGCACTGTACCTTTACAGAGTGGGTTGGAAGCGCTGGAGAGCCAACACCAAGAATGCCCCTTAACCAATGATGGAGTAAAGTTGGTGGATAAATACTCAAGCTTCCTCTCCTTCAGTTCAGCTCAGTTCAGTCACTCAGTCGTGTCCGACTCTTTGCAACCCATGAATTGCAGCACGCCAGGTCTCCCTGTCCATCACCAACTCCCAGAATTCACCCAAACTCACGTCCATCGAGTCAGTGATACCATCCAGCCATCTCATCCTCTGTCATCCCCTTCTCCTCCTGCCCCCAATCCCTCCCAGCATCAGGGTCTTTTCCAATGACTCAACTCTTCGCATGAGGTGGCCAAAGTATTGGAGTTTCAGCTTCAACATCAGTCCTTCCAATGAACACCCAGGACTGGTCTCCTTTAGGATGGACTGGTTGGATCTCCTTGCAGTCCAAGAGACTCGCAAGAGTCTTCTCCAGCACCACAGTTCAAAAGCATCAATTCTTTGGTGCTCAGCTTTCTTCATAGTCCAACTCTCACATCCATGCATGACCACTGGAAAAACCATAGCCTTGACTAGATGGACCTTTGTTGGCAAAGTAATGTCTCTACTTTTTAATATGCTATCTAGGTTGGTCATAATTTTCCTTCCAGGGAGTAAGCGTCTTTTAATTTCATGGCTGCAATCACCATATGCGGTGATTTTGGAGCCCTAAAAAACAAAGTCTGACACTGTTTGTACTGTTTCCCCATCTATTTCCCATGAAGTGATGGGACCAGATACCATGATCTTAGTTTTCTGAATGTTGAGCTTTAAGCCAACTTTTTCACTCTCCTCTTTCACTTTCATCAAGAGGCTTTTTAGTTCCTCTTCACTTTCTGCCATAAAGGTGGTGTCATCTGCATATCTGAGGTGATCGATATTTCTCCCAGCAGTCTTGATTCCAGCTTGTGCTTCTTCCAGCCCAGCGTTTCTCATGATGTACTCTGAGAGGATTCTGAGGTGTGTTCCCTAGAGCTTGTCATAGGGTCCGTAGCAAGAGTTGACCACAGTAACCTGTTCATTAACACATCCTTTATTTGTTTTCTTTCCTTTCTCATCTCACTTCCATTCTGTGCTTCCTAAGATCACCTTGAAGTAAACTAATTGCATGCAAAGTTTTATCTTCAGTTCTGCTTTGGAGGGACCCAGAACCAAGACATCAATTCTCTGTTAAGTTCTAAATGATAATAGTAAAACCCAGTGCCCTCAGATCCGTACAGAAACAAACTCAACACCTGCTTCAAGACTTCCCTCGTGGTCCAGTGAGTAAAGATTCAATGCTCCCAATGCAGGAGGCCCAGGTTCTCTCCCTGGTCAGGGAACTAGATCCAACATGCCACAACTCAAGATCTCGCATGCTGCAGCTAAGACCTGGCACAGCCAAATAAATAAACGTATAAAACCTGCTTAGACAGTGCTTGCAACCCAGCCAACAGGAAACGCTCTTAGTTGTGATTCTTACTGAAACAATGCTACAGCGTGGCTGTGTTTATCACACCTTGCCCAGACTATGTTAATAATAATAGTAGCTACTGCTTAATAAGAGCTTATTGTGGAGCTGCTTCGAATGCTTTGTCTCATGTAATCCTCAAATGACCCTGTAGGGAGGACACTATTATTAATCACATCATATTGACAAAGAACCTAAGGCCCATAGAAGTAAAATAACTTTATAAAGTCACACAGCTAGCAAGCAGCAGGTCTCTGATGTTCTTAACCAATGTTTTAAAAATGTACAGGGAACCATAAATATTTTTTTATTCTATTCTTGCATGAATGGGAACAATAGTACTTGCCAGATAAAATTCATGTTGGAACAACACCATAAATGAGTTTTTTGTTGTTGTTTTTTTAATTTTGTGGCCATGCTGGGTCTTCATTGCTGCACTGGATTTTCTCTAGTTGTGGCAAGTGGAGGCTACTCTTTAGTTGCAGTGTTCAGGCTTCTCTTTGCAGTGGCTTCTTTTGTTGTGGAGCACAGGTTCTAGGGCATGGGGCTTCAGTAGTTGTGGCGAATGGGCTTAGCTGTTCTGGAGCATGTGGGATCCTCCCAGAGCAGGGATTGAACCCATGCCTCCTGCATTGGCAGGTGGATTCTTTACCATTGAGCCATCAAGGAAGCCCCCTAAATATGTGTATTTTTTAAAACTTTATTTTATCGAAGTGTAGTTGATTTACAATGTTGTATTAATTTCTGCTGTACAGAAAAGTGATTCAGTTATAGATAAAAAATACATTCTTTTTCATACTCTTTTCCATTATGGTTTATCACAGGATTTTGAATATAGCTCCCTGTACTATACAGTGGGACCTTGTTCCTTATACATAATAGTTTGCATCTGCTAATCCCAAACCCCCAATCCAGCCTCCCCCCGACCCTTGGCAGCCACAAGCTTGTTCTCTGTGAGTTTCTTTCTGTTTTGCAGATAAGTTCATCTGCATCATATTTTAGATTCTGCATTTAAGTGAGATCAGAAACATACATATTTTTTCATAAATATGTGAATTTTATTATAAACACATAAACATGAATTTCATTAATTATATAATAAAATTATAAAAATGCATAATTGCTTGCTTTTATGTCAAATTTTATAATACATGACAATAAAATTAGACGTTTAATTTTAATTATTATTTATGTAGGTACTAACAGAAGAAAAAGTACAACTATATTAAATTTTAAAATCATTTTTGTTTTAAACTTTCTGAAATGAATTCTTGACTTTATTATCACCCTGATTAGTTTCCATATGTGAATCAAACAGAAATGAAATGAGAAAGCCTTAAGTTTGCTAGATAACTTACAGAAATTGTTATATAAGTGTCACAGTACAATGTAGCCATTTAATTTTCTAAATTCAGATACTATTACACAATATATTTGAGCCAAATAACTGAAATTGTTCCTTTGTATTCTTCTAGTTCAGATTTCATAATATCAGAGATTGTTATAAATCAGAGATAACATGTTTAGAATAAAATATTGGTTAATATGAAAAAGGAAAGCAATTATATAATGTGTGATAGTTAATAAAGATAAAAACTATTTGCAGATTCTAAAAGCAGTATTTGGTGCTGATTACCTCTTTGTTAGAGGTAAATCTGAAGTTTGGGGGGTTAGGTCTGACATAAAGGGGAATTAAAGAAAATGACCAAAAAAAACCAATCTATATATTTCCCATTTTATTCTTCTGTCCTTTATGAGCTTTCCCTTACACATATTTTATTAAATACACAAAGTGTCTTTATTTTTTTTAACTTTCTCAGTTGAACATCATACCTTATCTAACACAACATTTTTAAATTACAGTTTTATAATTTTTAACATACTAAATACAATGTTCTTAAGTACCATACACTGATTTTCTCCTTTATGATATCTGTGGGTTTTATTGTTTCAATGGACCAGGCATGAGTGAATTCCATCTACATTTTTTACTGGTGTAAAATACCGATGTAGTTTATTTTAATCAATGTAGCCCTCAGTCATTTCAGGTTCTTAAGGGAAGGGAATGGAGATCTCTAGAGAAGAAGAAAACTGAAAAGTGTGAATCACCTACATTTCTCATTTACCCATGCTAATTAAGACCAAGCATTTGAAAGTTACCATCTGAAGGAAAATTAAGCCAATAAACCACTGATGAAGATAATAGTCAATATTCTAACAGGAGGCAAAAGTCTTCACCAGCCCTTCTTATTCCTACTGTGGAGGCAATTTCCATACTCTTTCTGAGCACTAAGAACTCAAACGAGTGTCATGCCAGTTCTGGTGGTTCTAACTGTAACTTTTATTTAAATCCTGATTTGCTGCCCCACAGCTTGATTTCTGATTGGCTGGACCTGATGGCTTTCAGACCTGATCAGATTTTATCTTTTAGCCCTTGGAAACTTGCATGGATGAACATTCTCTGAGTTTAGAGGGAAATCCTCCTAAGATCTAGCTTTCCATGCCAACTGGAACATAAGAACCACTAGAGGTTCTTTAGGAAAGGGATTAATTTGGGAGTATTAATTACCAAATAATTATAGCCTATGTATAAGTTAGTCATGAAGATGTATTTCTAGATTTAAAGCTGTTTCTCAGATGAATACATTTCTTTTTAATTTTAGCATATGCGGCATTTCATCTTTTATTGTTTTTCTCTATGCCTGCAGCCAGCTAGTATGACTAGCATAAAAGACATATTACAGTAAAAATGCCTTTGCTGATCGAAATTGAGCAAGTTGCTTTACCTGTTTCTCTGCAAAATCTTTCCTTGTTTTGGGGAGGGGAGATTTCAATAGTTAAATGAGATAAACAGATTATCTCATAAAAAACCTGGAGTCTTCTAGACATAAATGTTGTAATTACTATTTATCGAAATATTTAAACACCTTTTGTCTTCCAGTCAACAATGAACTAGCTTGCACAGAATAAAATTAAATTTAAATTGCTATTTTATGTGTGGCTCTGTTCATGCTTTTAAATGATCTGCAGACTGAGTTCATGATCCTTGCTCTGGGTTCTCCATCACCAGCATATATGTCCATTCAGCCTTGCTGGTTTCCAGCTCAAACGCTTTTGGAAAAATATTATTAACCCTACTCAATAAGGACAATAAAGCAACAATATCTAAGATTCCACTAAAACTAAACCATCTTAAACTGCCCTCAATGTAAGCAAAAAGAGATAATACTGCTATGAGTCTCTCCAGAGACAGAAGTGGATATTTTAGGATGATTTTTTTTATACAGCAAAAATTTGATTTTTATTCACTTAATATTTTTATACTAGGCTCCCCTGGTAGCTCAGATGGTAAAGTGTCTGCCTGCAATGCGGGAGACCCGGGTTCAATCCCTGGGTCGGGAAGATCCCCTGGAGAAGGAAATGGCAACCCACTCCAGTACTCTTGCCTCGAAAATTCCATGGACAGAGGAGCCTTGTAAGCTACAGTCCATGGGGTTGCAAAGAGTCAGACACAACTGAATGACTTCACTTCACTTCATTTAATATTTTTATAATAAACTTTTAAAAATAAAACTTCAAGAAATTTGACTGTAATACTACCACATCAGAGATGTTCAAATAGCCTCCAGGAAAGCTGTTTTTCCTAATCAATCATTATGATCATCTGTCAATGGAAATAACTGAATATTTATCCAGTTATTATAGAAACATACATATTTTTAACCAATTAAAAAATGTTATCTTCAAACAGCTAATTCTTGAAAGTGCAAAGCAAGGATTCGCAGTTGAGAGCCTCAGAGGGATAAGACTTTCCTGGCCATAGCTGCCTCAGTATGGCTTGTACTTGCGTTGCCAATGGTAAGTAATATTTTTCCAGCATTATTTAAGTTGTGTGGAATCTTCAAATGTTTTAGCTACCATGAAAATGAAACCTCCCTTTGGACTTGCTCCATTACAATTCTGAAGTTGTCGATTATCAAGTGCAGCCACCTAACTCTGAGCATGACAGCATCAATGAGATGTGCTACACATTTTTGCACAAGGTCAGGCTTTCTTGGAACAATTACATCCCTGTTAGTAATATCTGGCCCCACCCAGTAATGTAAGTACACAGAAGAACTTAGATCTCAAAAAGATGCCTTTCCCAATTACTGTCTTCCCTAAGAACCCACAAAGAGAAACAGACTTTGAACCCAATGTATCTGACTTACTGGACCCTACTGTCATAAAGTGTTCAAATTCAAGTATTATAAACATGGCAACAGGAAAAGAGGTCAGGGTTCCCAGATGGAGGAACGACTGGCCACGGAAGTCAGTTTTTCAGAGCTCAGCAGTTAAGTGGTAAGACTTTGCCTTGTATAGAAAGTAGAGTGTCATGAAAATTAAAATTAAAAACAAGTCAAGTGGGGGAAATTCATTTTGAAAAGTTGCTGTCTTAATGGGGCAGGAGGGAGAGGGAGACAGCCGTCTTCTTCCTTAAAAGGGTAGGGTGAGGTCTTCCCAGAAGCCCACACTCTCAGTTTTTATTAAGTACCTATAGTGGGTAGTGCTTGAGAAAACTCTGTTAATTACCAGATTCTGAGATCATCACTGTTAAGAGTGCCGTGATAGAAATCTTACTGGAAAATTTTTTAAATGACAAAAGAATCAATATTAGTTCCAATATCATCTTACTGAAAGATTGATGCAAGCTTGCCAGCTTGAACCTGGCAGGAACGAAACTTGCTCCTGTCAGGACAGGCCTGGGATGGGGAGGAGCAGACCCAGTCCCCAAGTGTCCTAGGTGCGTTCCAGCTCTTGAAGGTTAATATTTGTGTAAGGAGAACAAAACTCCAAGCTGCTAAGGCCCGTGGAGGGGCTAGGGACCAGAAAGGATTAACAGTGGCCTCTTTCTATTTTCGTTTTTTGGCCACACAGCATGTGGGATCATAGGTCCCCAACCAGGAATTTAACCTGTAGGGCCCCCCCCGACCCCCACCACATTGGAAGCACAGGGTCTTAACCACTGGACAGCCAGGGAAGACCCAACAGCAATTCCTTTGATTTAAAAAAAAATTTTTTTTTGAATTTGAGGATAATTGCTTCAAAATGTTGTGTTGGTTTCTGCCATACAACAACATGAATCAGCCATCAGTATACACACGTCCCCTTGCCTTTGAACCTCCCTCCTACTCCTCATCCATCCCACCCTTGTGGCTTGTCACAGAGCATTGGGTTGAGCTCCCTGTGTTATACAACAACTTCCCAGTAGCTATCTATTTTACATATGGTGATGTATGTGTTTCAATGCTACTCTCTCAATTTTTCCCACCCTCTCCTCTGCCTTAAAGGAAGAAAATATTCACATTGGCAGCAGATTGGTTAAGAACATTGCCTTAGGAGTCCTGGGTTAGAATCCTGACCCTAATACTTACAGACGATATAATTTTACCAAATGTCAAGTTATATAATCTCTCCAGACCTTTAGAAATGACCTCAAAAAGGTTGTTAGGGGCTTAACTGAGATTGAAATACTGAAATAAATGTATGTAAAGTGTTTAGCACAATGTCTGTTGCTTAGAAAACATTCCATGTGTGTTGCTACTGTATTTTTAGTGGTCCTCTTGAAAGGAAGTGATAAATACGTCTTTCTCCCAGATGGAAGCAGGGAGTATCTTTAGGCGAGGATGACAGCAGCAAAAACACAGAAGGGAGAAAAGAGAACTTCGTTACTTATTATTTTTAGCCTATACTGGGTCAAGAGGGAGGGATGGGAAGACGGAGTGGAAGGAAGCAGGAAAACCGATGAATGTGGTTTAAGACTAGAAGCTGTGTCGGAATTTAGTCTTTCCTAAGGCACAAACCGTTTGAATCTACGGGATCTGGAAGTCTCAAAAGCCCTCTATTAGCAGAGAGCAACTTTACCAAGAACGAGTCAAGAAAGCCTTTCAAGATCAGAATGACTTTGTGCAGTAGGGCCTATCTGAGAAGAAAGTAAATTTCATTTCTCTTTGTGTTAAAATGACATTCTAACAGGAGAGGGTGAGATGTATGGAAAGAGTAACATGGAAACTTACGTTACCCTATGTAAAATAGATAGTCAATGGGAATTTGCTGTATGGCTCAGGAAACTCAAACAGGGGCTCTGTATCAATCGAAAGGGGTGGGGTGAGGAGGCAGATGGGAGGGGGATTCAAAAGGGAGGGGATATGTGTATACCTATTGCTGATGCATGTTGAGGTTTGACAGAAACCAACAAAATTCTGTAAAGCAATTATCCTTCAATAAAAAAATAAATAATTTTTTTTTAAAAACCAGTCTATCTAGGGAAGACTAGTTTTTCCTTCCCCAGGGCTTGCTCTGTAGCTGCCCTCTATCCCATAGTCTATTTCCTTGTGGTTTCCTTTTTTTGCTGTCTTAAAAAAAAAAAAACCCTGAATACTAGAAGTACTTTGAACTTAGTAGTCAGAACAGGATTGTTTAATTAAAAACTAGAAATAGTACCGTTATAACTGGAATGACTCATCTGGGACTTTTTATTTTAAATATATAATAGACAAGAGGAAGGTTCATAAGCTCACTGTTGACCAAAGTGCAGAACCAACTGCTCCCTTTTTCCCCTGGCAGATCAGACGTAAATTCATTAAAGATGGCACAGAAGACCAGCGGCCTGATACAAAGATGCAGATTTCTTCTCTTAATGATTCTATTTCTGCCACATGTGATGACAAGTAAGTTAATATTCTTTGGGGCCTCTACTTAAATAAAGAAAATTTCAGTTTATAAAATGATCAAGGGAATTGGGAAAAGAGAAAATCCAAACTGGAAGGATTACACAGATGGTATGGTTCAGAGTAGAGAAGTCAGATAAAATAGTGAAAAATTAAATGGAAAACTGTTTTCATGGTTCTAACAGTAGAAGACTGGGTGAAATATTTTCTTCTCTTCAGAGCCACAGCCAGAATTTTCCCGCATTTTAGCATATTTCATTACTAATTATATTTGGGCTTCCCGGGTGGCTCAGCTGGTAAGAATCCACCTGCGAGGCGGGAGACCTGGATTCGATCCCTGGGTTGGGAAGATCCCCTGGAGAAGCGAACAACTACCCACTCCAGTATTCTGGTCTGGAGAAACCCACGGACTGTATGCTCCATGGGGTCGCAAAGAGTAGGACACGATTGAGTGACTTTCACTTTCTTTCACTAATCTTATTTAAAATAAATCTCTGCTGTTTATTTGAGCATACCACTTACATGAAAATCTTTTCTGCATTTGTTCCCCACCCCATCCTGAAAGAAATCTTTTCCTTCCTGATTTAAAAAGTAATAAGCAGTTATTGTAACATAAGTTAGGAAATATAGAAAAGAATAAAGAAAAATAAAATCCCATCATTAAGAGATAACTACTCAATGTTTTGATGTGTATTCTTCCAGGTTTTATATATATGAAAGAAAGAGAGAGAGTGTGTGTATGTATAAATGGGACAATTCCATACATATTGTTCTCTAACCCAGTGGTTCTCAAACTACACTGCATATTAGAATCACCTGGAGACTTTTTAAACCCCGCCCCCCCCCCCCCCCCAATGCCCAGGTTACACTAATACTAATTAATCAGAATGTCTAGGGCTGGGAGCTAGGTAGATGATTCCCACATGCAGCAACATTTGGTAACCATCATTTCAACCTTTTATTTTTTAAAAATTATAGTTCATTATCAATTTTTTTCCTTGTAAAATCACATAAATCAATATGGCTGTTTGTAATTGTTGCAGAGCATTTCATTGTACCGATGTAACAGAATTTATTTAGCCAGTTCTATAATGATAGCCATTTAGATTGTTCACTCTATCTTAATAGTCTCTTCCTGCACTCCCAGGTTCTGTTTTAAGTGTGAATGGTAAAACTGAAAACTATATTCTGGACACTGAGCCTGGCCTCCAAGAATCTCTGAAATGTGCTGTTCAAAACCACATCCGAGATGAAGAACTTCTCTGGTACCGCGAAGATGGGAGAGTGGATTTGAAGTCTGGAAACAAAATCAACTCCAGCTCTGTCTGTGTCTCGGGAATCAGTGAAGATGACAACGGCATCACCTTTACCTGCAAGCTGCAGAGGAATCAGTCGGTGTCCATCTCAGTGGTGCTGAACGTCACTTGTGAGTGAGGGGAAAGAGACGGCTATCAGTCTGTGTGGTCTGTACTACACTAAATAGTAGATGAAACTGCTGTCTAAAGAGGATGTGTGTGTGTGTGTAAATATATTGGCTGCACTGGGTCTTCGTTGTAGTGCATGGGCTTTCTCTAGCTGCAGTGCATGCATTTTAGAGTTTGGGCTCAGTAACTGCAGGCGCATGGGCTTAGTTTCCCCATGGCATGTGAGATCTTAGTTCCCTGATCAGGAATCAAACCCGAGTCCTCTACATCAGGAGGTGTATTCTCAACTGCTCGACCACCAGGGAAGACCTTAAGAGCATGCGTATTTTAACATTTGCCAAACTGCCCTATTTATCACCCCAAAACAACGCGGAAGAATACCTATTCCCAATACTGTCACGAGCCTGAGCATCCTCAAAATCTAAGAATCTGCCAGCCTGATTTGAAATTTTACTTTCATATTCTAAATTAAAAATGAGGGTGTTCACCTTTTCACGAAAGCATTAGCTTTTCATGTCTCTTTCCTATGAAATGCCTGTTAATGTACTCTACCCATGTTTCTATTTGGTTATTTGCCTTTTTCTTATTGATTTGTTTAAGGGCTTTGTACCGGATTGGCCAAAAGTGTCATTTGGATTTTTTGGTAAGATGTTGGCAAAACATTTTGGCCAATCCAATACATTAAGGAAATTAGCCATTTTTGTTTCGAATTACAATACAAGTATTTCTTCTGTTTATTTTGGGCATTCTAAAAGACTTTTTTTGCTATATTGAAATTTTAAATGTTTACATATTTAAAATTACCAATCTTTTCCTTTGTGGTTTCTAGTGTTTGTGTTCTACTTAGAAAAATACCCGTTGGGGATCTTTTAGCATCACCTTAAACTCTCAAAGGTGAAACTTGTTGATGGTTGGGTTACAGGTATTGGTAACCCATTGGTGGAACTATCTGAAGTTGGGTCCTTTGAATACGTTCATGGAGATGAGCATTTAGGTGGTTTGGGTGGAAAACTGGATCTATGTGAGGCAGGTGTGTCTGATGTGGTGAGGGGTGATGTGAGTAAGGGTAATAATATGGCATGGTCTGGTAGGAAAAGCTCTGGACTTGGAACCTGGTAATAAAAAGTCAAAGCTACTTGATCCCATGAGCTCAGCAAACTTTTCTGTGAAAAATTGATGCCATTGCTCCTGAGGTAAAAGGGTGGAGAAAATGACAAGGAATTCAGGCCCAGAATCTGCTGGCATCCTGAAGCTTTCAGAATGAATCACTTACATGTTCCTGAGCAAAGGAGCTTTTATTTTCTATGAATATAGGAAATAAACTCTGATTTTTTTTTCACCACATAGGATCTTAGTTTCCTGGCCAGGGATCAAACCTGTTCCCTCTGTATTGGGAGCACAGTCTTAACCATTGGACTACCAGGGAAGTCCCAATAAAACGTGGTTTTTAATAAGCTATCCCTTGACAACTTTGTTAGAATCCAAGACTATCAGGGTTACCTTGGAGGTTTTGAAATCCTTATAAAATGACAGATGAGGAAACTGAGGCCCAGAATGAGAGCCCTAATGATCACATCTGGGGCTGAGAACAGAACACAAAATCCCCAGTCTCCTAATCCAGTGCTCTTCCCATTGTACCTTCTTAATAGAGACACAGTAGAAATGCTGATAATATGATCCAGTGGCTTAAAGAAATGATTTTCAGTTTTCCAGCCTGATTCTGTATGTAATATTATCTTTATAATAATGTCTTAAATATCATTGTTGCACATATATAAAAAAATTGGTCAGTGATTCATAGTGACAATAGCTGACATACATTCATCAATCAATAAATCAAAATGAGGTCATAAAGTGGCAAGAATATCATGTACAATCTTGAGGAAGTATTATGGATTATTGTTCTAAATGGCAGCTGAGAACTAAATGGAAGCTTCATAATACACTATTTGGTGGAGGATGTTCAGAAGCTTCTTTTATATGTTATTGCTGAAAGTATAAATTGAAACCACCTCTTTTGCAATATCCATCAAAATTTAAAGTGCACCTGCCCTAACACCCAGCATATCTGCTTTGAGATGTTAGTTAACCCTGGAGAAATACATGCACATATGCACAAAAAGACATAGACAAGGATGATTACTGAGGCATTGTTTAGCATTTTAAAAATGAGAATAACCTGATGCCCATCAAAATAAAATGAGTAAGGAGTCAGATATTATACTATAACACTCTAAAAGCAATGGGCTAGAACTCTGTGGTTCAACATGAATATCTCTCAATGTATGCAAGTTATTGAGAGAATGAAGTTTTTTGTGTAAATCCCTCTCACCCTTCTAAACCAATACATTTCCTATGGGTATATCATATGTATTTTTAAAACAATATTTTAAAAAAAAAGATCTGCAAGCATTTACATTGAAACTCAGCACTAGGTATCTCTGGGGAGTCAGGAAGTGACCAGGATGGAGTCAAGGAGGACCTTAACTTTATCTGAAATGTACTAATAATTTTAAAAGGGAACATGATGTAGAGCTGATGTGCTTTAAAATTCATTTAAAATAGTTAAATAAAAAGGAACAACTAATAGGACCTGTCCATAAGTAGAACTGGTATAGCTGGCCATCATGTTCTCTATTCACAGCTTCCTACATATCTGAATACCATATAACATCCTTGTTGGACATGGATACAGAATTCAAGCACATTCCAAAGAGCAACAAAATGTCATTCTTCTGAGAGAGTTATTAATAACACAGCCTACTTAGGGTCTAATTATTCAGCGTGCAGATTATACAAGCTCCTTTTTCCCCACATTCTCTGCCTCTGTCTCTTTCCTACTGCCCACTTTTCGTGCATTTTTTATTGGAGTGTAATTGCTTTACAGTGTTATGTTAGTTTCTGCTGTACAGTGAAGTGAATTCGCTATATGTATACTTATATCCCCTCCCCCTTGGGTCTCCCTCCCACCCCATTCTCTACCCCACCCCCCAGGTCATCACAGACCACAGAGTTGAGCTCCCAGTGCTACACGGCAGGTTCCCACTAGTTACCTATTTTACACATGGTAGTGTATATATGTCAGTCCTAATCTCCCAGTTCATCCCACCCTCCTCCTCCCATCCTTTGTCCACATACCCCTTCTCCACATCTTCATCTCTATTCCTGCCCTGAAAAGCTTTTGAACAGCAAAGGAACCCAGAAATGAGGAAAAAAAGATAACACTCAGAATGGGAGTAAATAGTTACAAATGAAGCAACTGACAAAGGATTAGTCTCCAAAATATACAAACAGCTCATGGAGCTCAATATCAACAAAACAAGCAAGCCAATCAAAAAACAGGGAAAAGGCCTAAATAGACATCTCTTTGAAGAAGATATACAAATGGCCAAGAGTCACATGAAAAAAAAGATGCCCAGCATCACTGATTATTAGAGAAATGCAAGTCAAAACTACAATGGGGTATCACCTCACATAGGTCAGAACGGCCATCATTAAAATATCTACAATGAATGCTAGAGAGGATGTGGAGAAAAGGGAACCCTCTTGCACAGTTGATGGGAATGTAAATTGATACAGTCACTGTGGAGAACATATGGAGTTTCCTTAAAAAACTGAAAATAGAGCTATCATATGACCCAGCAATCCAACCACTTTTCATGCATTTTATTACTCTTCTGTACCTTGGCCAAAAAATTGCAAGGGGCATGCAAGAGGGGAGGCTCAGCTTGGCCATTTCTCCCTCTAGATGTTGAAAAACACTGGTGGGAGTAAGGGTTGGAATTATTTGGTGAAGAAAAATGTGTTTGACATATGGGTCTACAGATGTCCTTATCATGAAGGGAATAAGAAGTTGCTTACAGGGAACTCCCTGGTTGGGGAGCTAAGATCCTACATGCCTTGTGGCCAAAAAACCAAAGCATAAGACAGAAGCAATATTGTAACTGATTCAATAAAGACTTAAAAAAAAAAAAAAGAAGTCATTCACACAGAGGGATGAGAGGGGCTCAAGGTCACGCTCACCTTTCATTGATGCCAGAGTTGCCACAACTGGAGTGCCTTCTGAGAGAAGAAAATTATTTCTGGAAGATCATTGTGGAAATGCAAATATGCATTGGTAAATCTGTGGTTAGGGCAAGTGTGATCACACACAAGGGAAAAATAGAGGGTGTGAGGAGCCCTCAAACCGCCCCACCTCTTCCACCACCACAATAATAATAGTAACTAGCATTGCGGTAAGTTCTTCACAGGCATTCTGTCCTTTCATCTTCACAGCATCTAGTAAGGTGTTATCCCACTTTTTAGATAAGAAAACTAAGCAGTTACTTTACAGTTAGGTAGGTAGCTTTCTCTAGGTCACAGTAAGTAATGTAGGTAGAATTGGGGTTCACTGCAGCGCCTGCTTTCTTAATATTACACTATTTTATCCCAAAATAGCACAGATTGGTTTTTAATATTAGTTCTCAGCAAAGTCTCAAGGCTTATATGCTTCCATGTGTTACAAATCATCTCCTTGACAGAGATTCATGTTTATATGCATTTGTTTCATTGTTTATCTTCCCCACCACATTAAAAGCTCTTTTAAATTTGAAAATGGATGTATGCAATTTCCCTGGCTGTCCAGTAGTAAAGACTCCATGCTACCAATACAGCAGATGCAGGCTTGATCCCTGGTCGGGGAACTAAGATCCCACATCCTATGTGGTACGGCCAAAAAAGAAAAAGAGGATGGATGGATGTTATTTACCATTGTATTCCTGGTTCCTAGCCCAGTGCTTGGCATATGGTAGGTGCTCAATAAATGTTTGTAAAATGAATGAGATAGACAGAAGGAAGATCTTGACTGCTGACAATAATGCTTATCTGCTAACTAAACCTAAATGTTTCAATCTTGCAGTTCCTCCTCTCCTAAGTGGAAATGACTTCCAAACAGCTGAGGAAGGCAGTGATGTGAAGTTGGTTTGCAATGTGAAATCCAACCCCCAGGCTCAAATGATGTGGTATAAAAACAATGGCATCTTGAACTTAGAGAACCATCACCAAATCCAACAGACAAGCGAGTACTTTCAATTGTCGATCACCAAAGTCAAGAAATCCGACAACGGGACTTACAGCTGTATTGCCAATTCATTGATAGAAACAAAGACCAAGGACTTTCACCTTATTGTCAAAGGTAACTCTCTCGTTTATTTATTTACTGAAATATAGTTGATTTACAGTACTATGTTAGTTTCAGGTGTAATGCATGGTGATTTAGTATTTTTATAAATGATACTCCCTTTCACATTATTACACAGAATATTGTTATTCTTTATTATATATTCTTTATATATAATATTATATATAATTAAATGTATATTATTTCACAAATATTGCCACAGAACAATGGCTATATTTTCCTGTGTTGTACAATATGTGTGTGTGTGCTTAGTCCTGTCTGACTCTTACGCGATCCCATGGACTGTGGTACACCAGGCTCCTCTGTCCACAGGATTTCCCTGGCAAGAATACTGAAGTGGGTTGCCATTTCCTCCTGCAGGAGATCTTGCCCACCCAGGGAGTCTCTGGCATCTCCTGCACTGGCAGGAGGATTCTTTACCACTGTGCCGCCTGGGGAGCCCCTGTTGAACAATGTACCTTCCTGTTTACACAGAGTTTGTATCTCATAATCCTCTACCTCTATCCTGCTTCTCCATTCTTCCCTCTCCTCACTGGTATACACTAGTCTGTTTTCTCTATCTGTGAGTCTGTTTCTGTTTTGTTTTATACATTCATTTATTTTTATTCCACATATAAGAGGTAGCATACAGTATTTATCTGTCAAATGGACAGAGAGCATAATACTCTCTAGGTCCATCCATAAAGGTAACACTCTTTTTAAGTAATATCTATCATAGTACAAAGGGCTTCCCTCGTGGCTCAGGCAGTAAAGAATCTGCCTGCAGTGCAGGAGATCCAGGTTCAATCCCTGGGCCGGAAAGATCCCCTGGAGAAGGGAATGGCCACCCACTCCAATATTCTTGCCTGGAGAATTCCATGGACAGAGGAGCCTGGTACAGTCCATAAGGTCGCAGAGAGTTGGACATGACTGAACGACTAACACTTTCACAGCACAGTACAAAACTCAGATACTCAGTAAATATATTTTTGTGTGACAACAAATAATGATGGCCATTATGATTAGTAGCTAGAATTTTCTTTGGAAAATTATCTCCACCCCAGGAATTCTCGTCCTTTCTTTTAGCGGAATTATTCCCATTCCAGATAGGATACTGCTTTTTGAGCAAAGGCTCTTTTCTAGAATCAAGTAGTAGAAGATATATCTGCTTGGCTTTCTGGAGGAGTATTTCTGTGAATTTTCCTGGGCAAAAGCTTTGTAGGAATTGAATTTTTGAGTTAACAACTTAATGAAAAACAGGAGAGAAGTCATAAACACATAGAGAAAAAAAAAGATACTAACTAGATAAGAAAATGGATCTGTAAAATCACTCCTAACTCTGAAATGTACCCTATAGACCAATCAGAAGAGGGAGAGGGGGAGAATGGTGGGAAACAGGTTCTTTCTCTTGGCTTCATGCTTTCTCTACCCAGGTTTATGACCTCTGCGATAACAAGGAAGAAATAAAGTGCCAAGTGTCTTGCAGTCCTCATATTTCTCCTTCATATAGAAAGAGAAAGGCAAGATACCTGGTGGGGCAGATGGATAAAATGCTCATGCACACATTTCCTGGTCTGGGGCCAGGATGCTAGAAGCAGTCAAACAAGCTGAGGCTCCTGTATCCTGATAGAACGTGATTCTCTTTGTCACCTGCCTCCCTGTGCCCCCTCACTGTCTTTCGTGCCAGGCCTCAGGAAATCAAATGAACCCCTGTTGGTCATGTAACCATAGGGATTCTTACTGGGCTACCAATAGAATGGATGGTGAGGAGGAAGGGCTGCCAATTGAATGCCCATCACTGTGATTATTGGTACGTTCAGTAATTTGTTCTGTGGAACAGTGACAGTATTCCCAGGGGCTATTTCCTTTAAAAACCAAACCCACAAACTCTTGATTAAAAAGGAATCATAATTGCTCCATGTCACATTAAAAAGGCAGCTTGTGCAGCAAGCAGGATGCCAGCTTGGCAAATTAGCTTTCAGGTGGGTGGTATCCTGTTTTGGGTGGAGCACTTCCAAACCAACTGGCTTTTCTGATTTCTTGCTGCTTTATGACTTCCCTGGCTGTCGGGTGCCCAAGGAGCAGAAGCGCTCTGCTGATGGTGCCCAGGCAAAACGCCAGGTTTGCCATGAGCTCTTCTAGCTTCATGGCTCAGTGGGGGTAGTTTCTAAATGAGGCCGTGCAAAGTGGGAAATGACATCATGGATCTTTTCTTGAGCACAGGACTTTAGCCACATGTTGAGATTATTTTACCATAATGAATATGCGCGGGGTTGAGGAGGGGGAGAATACCAGATCTGGTTATAAATAAGAGAGTGAAGGGAAGAGATGCAGTTACATTTGCCAGACTCACTTTCAACAGAAACTTGGAATCCAGAGTGAGCCAGTGGGTCAGGCAGTTAGTTTCAGGTTTGTGTATGGAGTAAAAGCTGTTATGTGTGGCTCCATGTTATTCAGCTTGGTAAAAACATTCCGATCAGTGGCTGATTTCTGATTTTTTTCCCCAACTGTCCCCCTTTGCCTCCCCTTCATTTTGACATCTTTCATTGGAACTCACTACAAGTACAAGGTATCCCCCGTAAGAGGTCTTTTGGTGTATCCCAGGGATGGCTGTTACAGAGTCAGGGCTTTCAAGGAGTCCAGCTGAACAGAGCTTCTCCAGAGGGTTAATGCTACCCATACCCTCATAAGGATAATTATTAGCAACAACCAAAAGGGAGCAAGAGTAAAAGATGCTTAATCTACTCTCTAAAATTATCCAGAACCAGAGCTAGACACATAATAGAGAAGAAAACGATTAAAAGGTAAATAGTAGGACTTCCCTGGTGGTCCAATGGTTAAGACTCCATGCTTCCTCTGAAGGCGGCATGGGTTGGATACCTGGTTGGGGAATTGAGATCCCATGGCCATGTGGATCCATGTGGCCAAAAAATAAAATTAAATCAATCGGTAAATAACTGGGCAAAGACATTTTAAAAATACTATTAAAAAATTAATAGTGTGTCATACAATTATGAAGGGATAAACCCCATTTCATAACCTTGAGGTGTATAGGGCTTGGACTTTGAAATTAATCTAAAATCTCTTCTTCCCCTTGTCTCTTTCTTTCATCCCTCATGTATTGTACTATCTCTTGACTCTTTGTCCTTTACAAATACTATCTCAATCTGTAGTTTTTGTTTCTTTAATGTCTGTCTCTCCTGCTAGAATATGAGATCCTCAGAGACTGGATCCTTCCATGCTTCTTCTATTTTTTGCAGGGCTAAGAACAGCACCTCGCGCACAGTCGTCATTTACCAAAAATCTGTTGATGGCACCCACTGCACAAACTCAATTAAACAGTAGATAGCACACTGTTTATTCCCTATAAATTCCAAAAATTTTATCATAGCCATGATTGGAGCCCTTCTCCCTCCTACAGTGGGCATCAGAATCCAGGAGCTTAGACAGAGTCATTTAAATAGCTTTGCTGACTTTAAGGATTCTTGTGTTTGTAAGTTTCATCTCATATCATACCAACTACATTAAAATGAAGTAATACGTATACTTTTTTGCTCTAAAAATTTGAAAGGGCATTTGAAACTTACATACATTTTGAATTTTATTATAAATAAGTTATTAATTTGGCTCTTGTGGTTTAAACATTATTATTATTGAACAGTTGGGTTATAGTTGAAGCAAAGTTACATTTTATAAATGCTTAAACATTTATTAAAGGCTTCCCAGGTGGTACAGTGGTAAAGAATCGACCTGCCAGTGCAGGAGGCGCAAGAGACGTGGGTTCAATCCCTGGATGTATTCTTGCCTGGAAAATCCCACAGACAGAGGAGACTGGTGGGTGAGAGTCCGTGGAATCACAAAGAGTAGAACATGACTGAGCGACTGAGCACATACACCACACACACAGCACACAAATGTTTATTAGTTCTGATTAATTTTGCCACTTTATTTTCATACTTAGGAGCCAATACTTTTTTTTTTCAGGTCTCAAATATTTCATCAGCTCTTGGAAAGTGTACAAGCACAGGCACTGTACTATAATACAGAAGAGCTCTGAGATTACCAGATGTTCAGAAAACAAAATAGGGAGTGGGCTTTCACATGTAGGCAGCTGGTGCCCTAGTTCTAGTTAAAAGTAGACTCTCTGTTCTTCCATATCATGTAATGTGTGTGAGTGCATGCCTACTCAGTCGTGTCTGACTCTTTGCGACCCCATGGACTGTTAGCCCATCAGGCTCCTCTCTCCATGGGATTCTCCAGGCAAAAATACTGGAGTGGGTGGCCATTTCCTACTCCAGGGGATCTTCCTGACCCAGGGATTGTACCTACATCTCTTGCATCTCCTGCATTGGCAGATGGATTCTTTACTATTGCGCCATCCAGGAAGCCCTAGAGAGAGAGATGAAATTCTTTGCCAAGGTTGGGAAGGCTGATGCTCATGAGTTCTTCTTCCCTAGGGGCACCGTGCAGCTACCCTGTATGTCTTGTGTCCTGCTTGGGGCACCATCACAGCACAGCTACCAGGGTCTTGCTGCTCCAGGAACCCACAGACTTCTCTCTCCTTAGTCCAACAGTTTCCTTAGCTTTCCTCTTCTTGCTCTTAAAACCTCCTCTCTCTCTTTCTCCCTTAAAGAATCCTCACAATATCATTCGGGTTTTGCAAAAGACAGGAAAAAGCGTTGATTTCAGCCTACTTCTGCTTTCTGCATGGCAAAAGTTATGGATCATGCACAAAAAGATCTGACTTTGAAGGAGTTACTCATATTAATAATATGAATAATATAAATAATAAATTATATCCTTCCAAAAAGAAATGGATTCAAAACCTGTCTCTGCTGGTTACTAATTCTGTGACCTTGGACAAGTGTTCTAACCTCTCAAAGCCCCTGGTTCCTCACCTGTAAAAAAAAGATGATAATACATTCGGGAATTGTTTGGAAATTTAATTAAGAAGATGCAAAATGTTAAGTGCAAAGCACCATGGCTGGGACATACTTGGAGTACATAAATTAGAAGCATATAAATGTTACTTTCTTATTTCCTGTCTTTGCATTTCCAACAGATAAAGGCTCAACTGTACCAATAGAACCCATTATTGCTGCATGTGTTGTGGTCTTTCTGACCTTGGTCTTTGGAGTGATTGCCAGAAGAAAAAGAATAATGAAGGTATCTGAGTATTTAAGCTTCGTGCATGCGTGCTAAGTTGCTTCAGTCGTGTCCAGCTCTTTGCGACCCCATGAACTGTAGCCTATCAGGCTCTTCTGTCTATGGGATTCTCCAGGCAAGAATATTGGAGTGGGTTGCCATGCTCTTCTCCAGGGTAATCTTCCCATAAAGTCATCTAAATAAAGGCAGAGAACTGGTGATATAAATGACTACAGAGTCAGGAACCATACTTGAACAATCTGGTCTCTCTACCATGAGATCTCAATTGGAAGCGGCTCAAGGGAATAAAAGCTGTACCTATGTTATGAGTCAACTTTACAAAGGATAGAAGTACGTATGGACCAGACCTGAATGAAAATAGTTGCAATGTTAGAAGTAGGGGCTGATTTTTCTCCATTTTTAAATTTCTCTTGATTGTTGTTATGGTGCCTTTGGTACAAGAAATAAATATAGAGGCACATCAGCTCTGGATTCAGAGATCTGTGTGAAAAAGATGGCACTTGCTGCTCACCTCTTGGACACAGCCCAGGCCCTAGCTGCAATGCGCTGGAGTTTGAACTGCTGAATGGTTAACCTTGTTGGTTAGAGTGATGCAGAGTACGTGATGCAGAGTACGTAGGTTAAAGCTATGCCTTTGACTCCACCAGTCAATCCAGTCCCAAAGGAAGGCAAAGGTGGCAGAAGTCTCTAAAAGGCCAGTGTGGAATTACATTTTCTTAGGTTAAATAAAAATGATAAATGTGGCCAAAGAAATAAGACCTAGACCCGTGCAGAGGTGACTGGGAAAACAGCCACCTCTGCATTGGTGTGTATTTTTCTAGATAGAAGATTAACAGACATTTGGGTTTCCTGTCCCTTGAGCCAGCTCAAGGCATTCAAAATGTTTATCCATCAGCCTTAGCACAGCAGCAAATTCATTGTCCCTCGTTGTGTTTGCTTTCAGCTCTGCAGAAAGGATCAAGGCCCTCAGTGCAGAACAGCTCTGTAAGTACTCCGGGCTGGAGTCAATGATTTTCCATAAGCAGATGGATAGCAGTCAGTAATGTGCATCATAAAACCCATGGCGGGCAAACTTCTCCAGAGACGGGAGGTGCTAGAAGGTGAAGCGGTCCAGGGGAGAATGGAGGGTGGAGGAGAATCTGCCTTCACTCGAGAGGAGGACGGGTGAGGCGAGGTTGGAAGGTTGCTTAGAATGGAGAACACCTTTGATCTTTTTGTTTGTTTGTTTTTCGTTTTGCTTTTTTAATTTTATTATTGGACTATAATTGCTTTACAATGTTGTATTCGTTTCTGCTGTACAATAAAGTGAATCAGCTATCTGTATACGTATATCCCCTTCCTCCTGAGCCTCCCCACTTTTGGTCTCAAGCCTACTCTCTCTTTAAGCAGTTTCAGGCTAATGCATGTCCAACTGCCTTTTATTGCCATGCAGTGTAAGCGTCCTAGAGAGTTTAGCCTGGGGGAAGCCACTGCTGCCTTCTCCTTCACAAGCAGGTCAGAAGCCACATTCCTCATCCAAAATACTGCCTTCTTTTTGGAGCTTCCTTTAGTCTGTTAGCTCCAGCATACCTGAGTTAAGCGGTGGGTAGAAAGAATGGAGGCATTCTTTCCAAGAGTATGAATTTTCAAAATTTTAAAAAATCACTAAGATAATAAAGTTTCTAGAATTTTAGCAGTAATACTAGATGCCAAAATACAAGGAGCTATATCAAAGTTTTGAGCAAATATAAATTAAAAATCTAGCATTCTATTCATCAAGAGTATGATTTTGTTTTGATTTTTTTTCTTTAGTGCTATGATCATCCTTATGATTAATTTCTTGATTCATTTCAGATGAGGAAACTGAGATGCCATCTATTACAGCAAGAGTTTTGCATCAGGACCTCCTTGATTTATGCAGTCCCATCTGTATTTATTGATATTATTAAATTCACTTCTGTCTAATTGTCAGAGGTTTTGAAGAAGTGTTTCATTAATCACTTAGCAGTAGTTGTTAAGACTAATTTGATATACGTGCGGAACACTTTCAGGAAGAAAGCTGTTAAGGTTGAAAAGTAAGATTTTTTTAAAGTCTTCTCCTTGAAGGATATGTTAATTAATTGAAATTTGTCCTGAAAAGGTTGGCAGCCATTTACATTTATTGTGTATTTTTCTAGGTAGGAAATTAACAGACATTTGGGTTTCATGAATCAGTACGCTACCAAAAAAATACAGGAGTTGGGCACAACATAGAGGGATCAATTTCTAAGTTGCCAAGGAAACACATAAGTGATATTAATTATATATACCTTCACTGTCATTTCAAAAGAGAAATGTTCTAGGGCTAAAAAAGGAATGATTTAATCTCAGAATATAAGATATTCCTTTAAACGAAAGAATTCAGTATTATAAAAAACTCAACATATGTCCTTATTTTTCTCATCTTATCGTGGTTGACAGTCACAAACTTTGTGAGATTTATATAGTGATGAAGATGAAAACAGCAAGGGACAGGGGCTGGCCAGAATGTTTGCTTCCCTAGTATCCTTTGCCCCTTTTGCATAGATCCAGCACTATTTTGAATCAGCCTGTACTCTTCTCATATGTCGTTATTGTTTAGTTGCTAAGTTATGTCTGACTCTTGCAACCCCATAGACTGTAGCCCACCAGGCTCTTCTGTCCATAGGATTTCCCAGGCAAAAATACTGGAATGGGTTGCCGTTTCCTTCTCCAGGGGATCTTCCCACCCAAGGATCAAACCTGCATCTCCCGCTTGGCAGGAGGATTCTTTACCACTGAGCCACCTGAAAAGCCCCACTCTTCTCATATACTTCAATTTAATTTATTTTTAAATTTTTGGCTGCATAGCACATGGGATCTTGCCACAGATTGAACCCACATCCCCTGCACTGGAAGTGCAGAGGCTTTACCACTGACCACCAGGGAACCCCTGTCTCTGTCTAAAATTTCAGCTATCATCATTTATCGCTGACTTTTCCCACTTCCATTCTCTCTTCATTTTTCCCCCTCTAAGCATCTCTGCTTCACTTTCCCACACAACTGGGGTGGGTCATGGGGAGAGGTAGGGCTTTCCGGGTAGTGCTGGTGGTAAAGACCCTGCCAGGCAATGCAGGAGACATTAGAGACATTCAATGTCTCAGTGCAGGAGACGTTCAATCCCTGAGTCCGGAAGATCCCCTGGAGAGGGATTGGCTACCCACTCCAGTATTCTGGCCCGGAGAATCCCATGGACAAAGCAGCCTGGTGGGCTATAGTCCATAGAGTTGCAAAGAGTCGGACACGACTGAAGTGACGTAGTACACATGCGCCAGCCCTTACCAGAAGCACCTTTGAGGTCTCTGCTGTGTTCTCACTCTAACTTAGAAAAAACTATTTTGTCTAAAGTTGCAGTAGCTAAATGTGTCACAGTGAAAAAGAGAGCTTCTGTCAGACGGTGATTAAAAGTCCCTTTATTGACGTAGAAGTAAAGAGAAGAAATGAGCAGAATGTATGAAATCTTCACTGTCTTGTTTCTAAGAAAAATAGACACATCCTCTTGTTAGGCTCCTCTTAGCTTCCTTGGAAATGTCAGCATGAGATGGGGAGAGAGACAGACACTGCTAAAGACTGTGGTGCACAGATTTCTCTGTTTTCTTGGAGGCCCCAGTAGGTTTTGTGGAGAAGCCTTCATTCAGGATTTCTGAAACTAGAATTTGGAAGCCCTGTGAAAATGCTGTAAGGATAAGGTAGGAACATTGTGAAAAGTTGTGAGATTAGAGACTGGGCCTTTGGAAAATGAGGAAGTTGGATTAAGAGGAGAATTGAAATTAATTCTCATTTGAGCTTGAAAATTCTGCGATCCTCAAAAGATACATAGTTTAGTTAAAATGTTTAAGGGAGTTAGCAAGTAAGACTGAGAATGTAATAGCTTTGCCCCGCCTAGTAGATTTATGAATCAGCTTTGTACTAGGACATATAACAATCCTTGAGAATTACAGGTCATCAAGAAAGAGTTTCTTCACCCTTATTAAATACAGTGACCTTGTACATTAGCACAGACAGGGAACCTTAACTAGTTTTAACAGAGCATAGCAATATTACAAATGGCCATTGCTTCTCATTTTGCCTTACAGTTTGGAGAAACACAGAGGCTGTATTAAAACTATGTGTATTATTTACAATTAAAATTTAGCCTAGAGCCTGTCTTAGAAAGACATGAATTTCTAGGACTCAGCAGAAACCCCATATGTAAATAAACTATACTTCAATTTAAAAAAATAATAAAAAAATTAAAAGAAGGAAAGAAGTCCCATAAGCTTTCCCCAATGTTTTCTCTACCTACTATGAGATTCCTGAAATTCCAATTCTTCATCTGACTTTAATCCTTTGGACTGCAAACACCAGTGGAGAAGTGACAGAAAAATACAGTCGTTCTCTTCTTAACTTTTTTATTAATAAGGACACCTTTCATAATTATTTCTTTTTTGGCCCCATATTTTGAAAGAATTGGCCTATCAAACATTTTATTTACTAAATAATAGTCATCTGTTTTCCCAATCTAAAAACCATTTATCAATGATATCTTCTTGTCAGTCCGAGCTTCTTTTACAGCAACACAATTACCTAGTTGATGTAATTCCATTTAAAAGAAAATAAATCCCATACTATAATTAACCTGTGCAGCCTTTTAGAGGTTAGCAAGATAATCATTGCAATTAGGCTTTCTGAATCATTGAAAATAGCTTACAACTATTACCAAATAGCTAGCCAACTTTACCCTTGTCATCACCATGTTTGTGACTACTTTACTGAACCTTTAAGCCAGGGGTCATAGAGTCAAATTCTTACAGGGGTCAAGCTGATTAATGGGTGAAGCAGGCTAGATGTAAAACAATAGGGAGTGGTAGAGACTGTGGCAAATAGCACGTCTATGTGTAAAAGAAGGCTAATCGTCACCACTGGGGACAGATCTTATTCTTTAAGAGAAGTCAGAAATCTGGATTTTTATGTGTAATTCTAATTTAAAAAGCTTTTAAAAATCATGCATGTCAAGGAGTAGAAGAATCCTCTCACCTCAATGTATGTCACTCTCTTCTAGGGAAGCTATTACAACCTGGTATTGATTGGTTTTTCATTGTCTCATGGAGAGTCTTGTGAAACATCTCTCATAAATTTGACTCATAGCCTGCTAGCCCCCAAAGCTCAAGCAGGATCCCAAAGAACCAAGTCAGAGGATGGTTGTTATTTGTGGAGTAAATTGGCCAAGATGGCCTGTTCAGTCTCTCTCACCCCACCTTTAAAAACAATGACTATGTAACAGTTGAGCTCATTTGTAGCACTGTGCGTGCGCCTCATGAGGTACTCGCTTGGCCGTGGGCTACTTTTGTTCTGTAAACATATATAAGCACCATCTGAGAAGGCTTTGAGGCATTGAAGTTATGCTGTGTTATGGTTGTGTCATGGCCATGTTGTGCAGTGTTATTACTCCTGCATCAGGGCTGTGTCCGTTGGGTCAGCCACGAGAGGAGAGAGGTTGCGGTCTGGCTGCTGTGCCAGCCAGGAGAGAATAAACATGTCTGCAGTTCCTACAGACTTCCCTGATAGTTTAGCTGGTAAAGAATCCACCTGCAATGCAGGAGAGCCCGGTTTGATTCCTGGATTGGGAAGATCTGCTGGAGAAGGGATAAGATACCCACTCCAGTATTCTTAGGCTTCCTTTGTGGCTCAGCTGGTAAAGAATCTGCCTGCAATGCAAGAGACCTGGGTTCGATCCCTGGGTTGGGAAGATACCCTGGAAAAGGGAATGGCAAGCGACTCCAGTATTTTTGCCTGGAGAATCCCTTGGACAGGGGAGCCTGATGGGCTACAGTCCATAGGGTCACAAAGAGTTGGACACGACTGAAGTGACTTAGCACACTTTAACGTGCAGTTCCTACGGCCCTTCGTGTCTTCCTCCAGCCTCTAAGCTCGTGCTTTGCCTACCCTGGGTTCAATGAACAGTGTGCAGGGTGTGAATAGCAAGACAATTGATGACACGAACAAGATCAGCAATATAGTTAGTAGTACAGGAATACCTCATCAGAGATGTTGTGGATACAGTGCAACAAAGCAAATATTGCAATAAAGTGAGTCACAATTTTTTTGGCTTCTTGGTGCATATAAAAGTTATGTTTACACTTTACTGTGTAGTCTATTGAGTACACATTGTGTCTAAAAACAATGTGCATTCCTTAGTTTTAAAATACTTTATTGCTAAATAATGCTGTCATCTGAGCTTTCGGTGAGTTATATTCCTTTGGCTGGTGAAAGGTCTTGCCTAGATGTTAATGGCTGCTGATGAGGGTGCTGGTTGCCGAAAAGTTGGGGTGGCTGTTAGCCATCTCTCAAAATAAGGCAGTAACGAACAATGAAGTTTGCTACATCAATTTATACTTCCTTTCACAAATGACTTCTCTATAGCATACAATACTGTTCGATAACATTTTACCTACAGTAGAACTTCTTTCAAAATTGGAGTCAATATTCTCAAACTCTGCCACTGCTTTATCAACTAAGTTTACATAAAGTTCTAAACCCTTTCTTGTCGTTTCAACAATCTTCAGAGCATCTTCACCAGGAGTAATTTTCATCCCAAGAATCACTTTCTTTGCTCATCCTTAAGAAGCAACTCCTCACCTATGAAAGTTTTATCATGAGATTGCAGCAATTCATCACATCTTCAGGCTCCACTTCTAATTCTAGTTCTCTTGCTGTTTCCACCATATTTGCAGTTACTTCATTCACTGAAGTCTTGACCCCACCAAAATCATTCATAAGGGTTGGAATCAACTTCTTCCAAATTCCATTTATGTTGATGTCTTGACCTCTTCCCATGAATCATGAATGTTCTTATTGGTATCTGGAATGGTGAATCCTTTCCAGAAGGTTCTCAATTGACTTTGCTCAGATCCACCATAGGAAAAATTATCATTGGCAGCTACAGCCTTATGAAATGTATTTCTTAAATAATAAGATTTGAAAGTTGAAATGACTCCTTGATCCATGGGCTGCAAAAGTGATGTTGTTTTAGCAGTCATGAAAACTACATTAATCTCATTGTATATCTGTATTAGAGCTCTTGGTGACCAGGTGCATTGACAATGAGCAATTGTATTTTGAAAAGAATCTTTTTTTTCTGAGCAGTAGGTATCAATTGTTGCTGTTCAGTCGCTAAGTCATGTCCGACTCTCTGCAACCCCATGGACTGCAGCACACCAGGCTTCCCGGTCCTTCACCTTCTCCCGGAGTTTGCCCAGACTCATGTCCATTGCGTTGGTGATGCCATCCAACCATCTAATCCTCTACCGCCCCCTTCTCCTTCTGTCGTCAATCTTTCCCAGCATCAGGGTCTTTTCCAATGAGTCGTCTCTTTGCATCAGGTGGCCAAAATGTTGGAGCTTCAGCTTTAGCAGTCTTTCCAATGAATATTCAGGGTTGATTTCCTTTAGGATTGACTGGTTTTGATCTTCCTTCTGTCCAATGGACTTACCTGGTGGCTCAGACGGTAAAGCGTCTGTCTACAATGTGGGAAATCTGGATTTGATCCCTGGGTTGGGAAGTTTCCTGAAGAAGGAAATGGCAACCCACTCCAGTACTCTTGCCTAGAAAATCCTATGGACGGAGGAGCCTGGTGTCCATGGGGTTGCAAAGAGTCGGACGCTACTGAGCGACTTCACTTTCACTTTCCGTCCAATGGACTCTTAAGGGTCTTCTCCAGCACCTCAAGAGTCTTCTCAGGAGGCAGGTAAGGTGGCCTGGTATTCCCATCTCTTCAAGAATTTTCCACAGTTTGTTGTGGTAGGTATTGATGATGGGCTTCAATTATTCAGTAAATTGTGTTGTAAACAGACGTGTTATCATCCAGGCTTTCTTGTTCCATTTATAGGGCACAGGCTTTCAATCAATACCAAATAACTGGAAAAGACTTCAGATAAGATATTAATGGTGCAAAGACAGACACATGCCTTAGTGAGACAGACTTTTATACTAACGAAACAGAGAGAGCAATGCTCTGTAGGCCTGTGCTTTTCTGAAGTAAAGATTATCTGTTTCTCAGTGCTTATTCATCTACTACTTTCCTGGATTTGATAGGTGAACTTTGAAATGTTGGCCCCAATAATGATTGTGCTAGTTCATAATCTTTATTTCTTTATTTGATTGACAGTATAATCCCCCAAAGTGTTAGAAATATTTCCAAGCAGTTTCTGATCTTTATTCTGTATTTCTGTGCATGTGATGTGGTATTCCACATGATGTATTCTACATGTAAACATGATTTACATGTTTTTGATTAAAGTTTATGTTTAGATTATTTTTAGAATTATGTTTAGCATAATTCTTAAGGGCCCTAGGATTTGGAGAATGGTAGGTGAGCATATGGCTTCAACTGAAAGTCCTCAGCTGCATTAGCCCCTAACAAAGAGACTCAGCCTGTCCTTCAAAGCCAGGCGTTGACTTTGGTTCTCTGGCTGTGGCATCTCCTTTCAATGGAAGGCCGTTCTGTCTACACTGAAAATCTGTTGTTTAGTGTCTCCACCTTCATTCATTGCCTTAGCTGGATCGCCTGGATATCTTGCTGCAGCTTCTCTGTCAGCACTTGCTGCTTCACCTTGCACTGTGATGTTATGGAGAGAGCTTCTTTCCTTAAACCTCTTGAACCAACCTTAACTTGCTTTGAACTTTTCTTCTGCAGCTTCCTCACCTCTCTCAGCCTTCACTGAATTGAATAGGGCCTTGCTTTGGATCAGGCTTCGGCTTAATTTTGTCTGAGATTTTCTGCTCATCTGATTTTTTATCCAGACCTCTCAAACTTCCCCCACTTCATTGATAAGTCTGTTTGGTTTTCTTATCATTCGTGTGTTCACTGGAATAGCACTTTTAATTTCCTTCAGGAACTTTTCCTTTGCATTCACAACTTGGCTGTTTGGCACAAGAGGGCTAGCTTCAGCCTATCTCGGTTTTGATATGCCTTCCTCAGTAAGCTTAAAGTGAGAGACATGCACCTCTTCCTTTCCCCTGAACACTTGAGGCCCTAGTAGGGTTATTAATTGGCCTCATTTCAACAGTGTTTTGTCATAGGGAATAGGGAAGGCTGAGGAGAGGGAGAAGAGTTGGTCAGTGGAGCAGTCAGAACATACACAATGCTTGTCAACTGTTTCTCATCTCACATGGGCACAGTTAGTGGCACCCCAAAACAATTTCAAGAGTAATATCAAAGATCACTGATCGCAGGGAAGGGTCTATTTGCTAAGACGCTGTGCTCCCAATGCAAGGGGTCAGAGTTCAATCCCTGGTCGGGGAACTAGATCCTGCATGCAGCAATTGAGACCTGTTACAACCAAATAAATAAATGTTTTTTTTTTTTTAATCATAGATCACCGTAACAAATATAGTAATAATGAAAAAGTTTGAAATATTGCGAGAATTACCAAAATGTGACACAGAAACATAAGTGAGTGAATGCTTTTGGGAAAATGGCCCCATAGACTTGCTGGATGCAGGGTTTCCACAAATCTTCAATTTGTAAAAGACACGATACCAGTGACAAGCAATGAGGCAAAGAGCAATGAAACAAATATGCCTGAGCTGTGCTGAGGACTTCACCTGCATCATTTGATCCTATAAACAGGTCTACAAAGTAGTCATGATTGTCCCAACTTTGATGCTGAGGACACTTGGGCTCAGATGGCTTAACTAACTTATAGGGAGTGACTAAGTTGGAATTCATACCAAGCTGATCCAAAGCTTGGGGACTGGAGTAAAAGAGAAGCTATCGTTGAAGGGACAAAGGTTGGAATAATAAAGACAAATCACCTCTCATAATTTGCCAAGAGTGATGTCAGCATCAATCCAACTTCTAATGATTTTGTTGAGTAAAGGGAATTTAAAACAATCTTAGTTGCAGAGCCTTTTGAAAATGTTACAACACTCCTTGAGATAATTTGAGATATCCTGTAGTGTTGCAGAACTGGAGCTAAGAATTGCTGTCCTAAATATTTGCTCATCTTTTTGATGATGATAATAATCACCAAGTATTACTTTTTGCCAAAGTGTTGTATAAATAATTTCCTGTTGTAGCAACAACCCTAACAGGTAGGTGTTGGAATCCCCATTTTACAGACGAGGAAACTGAGGATTGGAGAAATAAAATAATACGCTCAAACTCACACAATTAGCATGGATTATAGTTGGGATTCAAACCCAAGGCAGTCTGACCCCACAGTTCATGCTGTTTCCTCTGCAGTGTACTATCTTGGAGCCAAAGGACGAGGATAAATGTATGAGAATGTGATTGAGAATATCTTACTGCTTTAGGAGTTTGGGGGTTGTGGCAGAGACATTCAAAATTCACTGAATATCCTTGTGCTCCTCACATTTCCCTACTTCCTTTCCAATAAGTAGCCCACGTGACTAGTTCTAGTCAAGGGGCGATAGAATTAATGGTCACTTTTGGACCAAGCAGAGCAGAATGGATGCGTATTCTGGCATTTTTTCTTCCTCTGACATGGCAACTGTGGGGAACACCTGTCAGTCTGGGATGCTGAATAATGACATGGAACAGAGTTACCTGCTCAGATGTAAGTGAGAAATAGACTCTTGTGTTAAACCACTAGTCTTTAGGGTTAATTTGTTACTGCTTCATAATTTAGCCTATTCTGACTAAAGCAGGTATTTTCATTGGCATAATTCAAATATAAAACTTTCATTATATTAATAATTTAGGGAAAGTTTAATCTAGTTTAGTGAAAAAATGCTAATTTTACGGGCAAGTTCATAATAATTCCATTCCTCCTACCACGGACCCTGAGTCACATAAAATGCTGAATAACCTGCAATAAAATCATAATTTTCCCTTTGAGTATACCTACATCTATTGAAAATGCATCTTTAAGGAAATAGGGCAGCAATAGTGCAAGTCACAAAAAAATAATTCATTTGTTTTATTTAAAAAGACAAATTATACTTAATCTCATGCCAGTGACTATAGAAAAAAAAATCTATAAATTAATGACAAATTTCTTAACCCAGATAATCTTTTATCAAGAGCTTATGTCTGCAACATCAAAGTTGTTGGATAGCAAACATCATGGGTAGTTTTCCATAAGTAATACTGGAAAATATGAAGGCCACTACTGTGAATTCCCAAAAACCTGAGTTCTCAGAGAACTGTGTACATCTTAAGAAGAAATCAGAGATCTGGTGTTCCTGCCAACACATTCCTAGAGTATTACTGTGGCAATGCATGAATTATTTGCCTTTATCTTTTCAGTCAATCTTGGTAGTTTTATGGAATTTACTTGGCGTTTAAATGTTCTTTTGATGAATTTGTGGGGGAGAAAGTGTTCTCCCTGTCCTATTCCTCCGCCATCTTAGCTCCTCCTCAATCTTGGTAGTTTTAATAGTATCAGCCTATGTTTAAATTAAAGGTGTTAACAGAAATCTCTTACATTTTCATGTTACCTTATAGTTTATAAAACATTTTACGTATATCTTGTTAGATCCTCACAGCCGCTCTGTGAAACAGGTAGTGATGTCATTGTTTATGATGTGCAGCTGGAGATACTAAGGTTCAGAAAGGTTAAATGATCTGTCCAAGGTCACAGAGCTTGAACAAAGAGTCACTCCTCTCATCACCCTGACTTTTGGCTCTAGGTGAGTTCTACAATGAGCTTCCCTGGTGGCTCAGTGGTAAAGAATTTGCTGGCCAATGCAGGAGAAGCAGGTTTGATCCCCAGTTCAGGAAGATTCCCGGAAGAAGGAAATGGCAACCCCCTCCAGTATTCTTGTCTGTAGAATTCCATCGACAGAGGAGGCTGGCGAGCTACAGTCCACAGGGTCACAATAGAGTCAGATACAACTTAGCGACTAAACCACCACAATAAAGTACTACACTTGCTCTCAGTTTTGTACAGGACAATCATTCAGCCCTTTTGTCTTGTGGGTAATCACTATAAGCCATTTTCTTTTCCAGGGTCCTTCCCGACCCAGGGACCAAACTCAGGTCTCCTGCACTGCAGGCAGATTCTTTACCAACTGAGCTACCAGGGAAGTGCCAATCACTGCATGCCAGTGATTAGCATACCCACTCCAGTATTCTTGCCTGGAGAATTCCATAGACAGAGGAGCCCCATGGCTACAGTCCACGGGGTTTCAAAGAGTCAGACATGACCGAGTGACTAACACGCATACTGTATGTCAGTAAGAATTGAGATAGGGGATGAGAAATGAAACTCACACACACAACTTTTAGAATTTCTCAAAATTGAGTTCTCTGAATTACCTGAAGTATAGTGACACCACATAACAATAGTTACACTTCCTGTGAACACTAATGTTATACTATCATAAGCACTTTACGTATAACTCAATCTTTATAACAATCACATAACAAGGGTCCTATTTTTACTGTACCCATTTTACAGGGGATGAAAACTGAGGCACAGAGAATTTAAGTCACATGTCCTGGGTCACACAGCTTGTTAGTGGCTGAACAAGAAGTTAGACCAAGGTTGTATGGCTCCTGGGTCTTTAACCATTAGACAAAATTGCTTCTTAGGTTAAGAACTAACTTATAGGGACTTCCCTGGCAGTCCACTGGCTAAGACTTTGAGCTCCCAGTGAAGGAGGCATGGGTTTGATCCCTGGTCAGGGAACTAAATCTCGCATGCTGCAACTAAGACTTGATGCAGCCAAATAAGTATTTTAAAAAAATCAAAACTAACCTATCCAACCAGTCCATCCTAAAGGAAATCAGTCCTGGGTGTTCATTGGAAGGACTGATGTTGAAGCTGAAACTCCAATATTTTGGCCACCTGATACGAAGAGCTGATTCATTTGAAAAGACCCTGATGTTGGGAAAGATTGAAGGCAGGAGGAGAAGGGGACAACAGAGGATGAGATGGTTGGATGGCATCACCGACTCAATGGACATGAGTTTGGGTAAACTCCGGGAGTTGGTGATGGACAGGGAGGCCTGGCGTGCTGCAGTTCATGGGGTCGCAGAGTCGGACACGACTGAGCGACTGAACTGTACTTCCTATATGGCAGGAACAAACATATAGACACCCATCTAGTCCTTATTAGTGACACATTTAACATTTGAATCCAAACTGAAATTAGAGAGAGAGAAACAGAGAAACAGGAAGAACAACTAAAGAGCCTGCAGTGAGAGCTCCCTTTCAACTCAAAGAACATGTGTCCTGAGGCGAGCAGAGGACGGAGAGGAGAATCAGCTCCCCGGCCAGTCCCAGTTCCCACCTTCGGAGAATCAATCTAATGTTCACGGATTTGCCAATTACTTCATTTGGTTCTCAACCAAAGAAACAGCAAGCTCTTCCCATACTGGAATAAAAACCTGCTCTGTTGTGCTTTTTTTTTTTTTTTTTTGGTTTTTTGTTTGTTTGTTTGTTTCTCTTTATTTTTATTTTTTACTTTACAATATTTTGATTGTTTCTACCATACATCAACATGAATCAGCCACAAGCATACCCATGTCCCCTCCCTCTTAAACCTCCCTCCCCATCCCACCCCTCTAGGTTGTCACAGAGCAGCAGTTTTGGGTTCCCTGCATCATACAGCAAATTTTCATAGGCTAACTAGTTTACATATGGTAATATATATGTTTCAATACTACTCTCTCAAGTCATCCCATGCTGTCCCTCCCCCCATGTTTCTAGGGTTTTTTCAAAAATATATATATATTTATTTTAACTTGTTTATTTGACTGCCTCAGGTCTTAGTTGCAGCATGTGGGATCTAGTTCCCCCACCAGGGATTGAACCAAGGCCCCCTGCACTGGGAATGTGGAGTCTTAGCCACTACACCACCAGAGAAGTCCCTCTGCTATGTTTATTAAGAGGAGATGTTTGAGTCTCTGAAGTGACACTTTCCCAAGGAATTTCCAAGGATAGTGTTGACTAGAATCTATTTTTGCCTGCCTTTGGAACTTAATCCTTGAGTAAGCCACAAGCCACTTGTATCACTGAACACGACTGGGGCTCAAAGGAGTAGCTGGATTCCGGGAGTTTGTAACACAACTCTGCTGTGTATATTCAACATTGCTCATGAAAAAGTTTCAGCTACCAGATAAACAAACTACGGCATGTATGAACAATTGCTTTGAAAAACAGGCCTCTCCTCTCGGCTCGGCCACTAATGAGCTCTTCAGCTCAAGGATGTTACACAATCTTTCAGAGACTCCAAACTAAGGAACTAGACCAAAGGACAATCTCTAAGATCCTGTGAGCCCTCATTTATTGAGATTTGTAAAAAATTTAATGGTAACAAAACTTAGGAAGACTTACTACCTCCTTGCATGTCATTCTGCATACTCTGTGTTCCTTTTGCAACAGATTCTCATCCCCAGACAGGTCATTTTCCACTCCAGCTGTCATTTGTAGGTTTTATAGGCAGCTAAAGGGCATCATTTAAAACATTGTACTAAAGAGGATATAAACTTTGCTGTCACAAAAGAATCATAGCCTTGAATTCCTGAATTTTATAGTTATGGTACTCATAAAAGTGTTTAATAACAAACTTGGCTCACTTAGAACTTACCAGTCTAAAGGACTTTGCCCCAACTGGACATGTGGATTATATTTGTTTTTTTAAGAAAATATTTAATCATCTATTGACAATTTCATATTGATACTAATGATTCCTGCACAATCCCTTTCAACCACTCTAAATGTAGAAATAATGTTTCATGATTCCACAGTGCTATTAAGCATCTAATGAAGGCTTCTATCACTGGTCTTTGTCACGATGCATGGGCATCAAGATTTTCTACCTATATCAGACAGATTAAAATGGGCCAGGACCTCCCTGGTGGTCCAGTGGTTAAGAATCCACCTGCCAATGCAGGGAACACTGGTTTGATCCCCAGTCCAGGAAGATTCCATGTGTCGAGGAGCAATTAAACCCGTGTGCCACAGCTACAGAAGCCTGTGCGCCCCAGAGCCTGGGCTCATTAATAAGAGAAAGCCCTCGCCCAGCAAAAAAGACCCAGATAGTAAAAAATAAAAAAATACACGGTGTTTTCAAAAAATTAAAATGGGCCAATGTGAAAACTTAACAGCTGCATATGTATGCCCCCGGGCTTCCCAGGTGGTCCTGGTGGTAAAGAACCTGCCTGCCAACGCAGGAGACACAAGAGACGTGGGTTCGATCCTGGGGTGGGGGAGATCCCCTGGAGGAAGGCATGGCAACCCACTCCAGTATTTTTGCCTAGCAAATTCCATGGACAGAGGAGCCTGATGGGCTACAGTCCATGGGGTTGCAAAGAATCAGACTCAACTGAAGCACCTTAGCACAGCACAGCACGTGTATGCACCCAAGAAAAACTTCCTGATCATGTTCCATTTGTCCAAACCTAGAGTAAAAGCACCCGTAAAACTAAATCATCCACAAATAGAATATCTACAATGGTTGCTTTCCTGCGAATTGAGAAATGACACACAATACTCAACAATTTATAAATCTGCAAGTTTATTATTCAAACTGACATGTCTTAAGTACTCGTTTCAAAATGCTTTCACTTATAATCTCTCTTTTGATCCTTGGGCATGGAGAGCCTACATTCTTAGTCTCTGGAATCAGATTACCTGGGTATATAGCCTATCTCTACCACTTTACTAGCTGTGTGATGACGGGGAATTTACCTAATCTCTCTGCTCCTGCATTTCCTCTTCTGTAAAATGGGGATAGTAATAGAATCTGCCTCCTGATTTGTGGTTACTATGAGGATTAAGAAGCTGAGACATGTACGCTGTGAGACACCACTAAGCACTCACTGAATTTTAGCTATTACAGAAAATTTTATTCACAGACCAGGGAAAGTAAAGATACTGCTTGGGAGCAATAAATAAATAAACTTTAGCTATTATAGCTACTACCTCACTTTTCAGAAGAAGAAAAGTTCTTCATTATCTTTTTTTTAGTGTTTTATTTGCCCTGTGAATGTGTTCTGTTTTACTTCTATCCGATGAAATATTCTTCTTGGAACAAGGAAGAAAGAAAACTAAACAAAAGAAAAATAAGATGCGCAAATGGAAATCTGATGAAAAAGTATTATAAAGGATGTGTAATTAGAAAAGGTGGATTTGAGTCATCAGCTCCTGCATATTAACTTTATTTCTGAGATTTGTATGCTTTGTCTCAAGAAACACCTCTGAAGAGAGTCCAAGAATGCCATGATTATTACACTTAAATATTTGCTTAAGGTAGTAAAGCATGTAGTTCAAGAACAAAAGAGGAGTTAAAGCTCTGGATTTTGTCAATTGCAGCATTAAGGAAAGCCAGTCTAACAGCATTCCTAAAGGGAAACCGGGATCTGTGGCCTCCAGTGATGTTTAATTATTATTTTCTTTCAGGTCTAATTTCTCCTTTTTCATCTCTTATCATTTTCTCTTCTGTGTGCCTTTCTTTTCCTTTCACACTCATTTCAGTCTTTCTGTATTTCTACAATTTAGGTTTTCATGATGACAAGTGCGGGTGATGATTTATAAAAACGTTTAATACAAACAGAGGCATTTTCGGGACTTCCCTGGCCGTCCACTGGTGAGGACTCCATGCTTCCAGTGCGGGGGGCGGGGGTAGGATTTGATCCATGATTGGGGAACTAAGATCCTGCATGCTTCACAGCGCAGGGAAAAAAAAAAAACAGAGGGAGAAGAATTTTCAGAGTAGCCCAGCTTGGTTTTCCTTGTGGCTAGAACTTCGCAGCCTTATATCAATGGCTTATTTTGTTGTTCCCAAGGATCTGACAAAAGGAAAGGAAAATGGGGGGCAGTTTCCTTGCATCTTCCAGAATAAAGTCTTAACCCCCAATGGGTACAATTGGCCCTTCATGGTTGGCCCCTGCCTTCTTGTTCTTTAACTCCAACTATGCTCAGAGTCTCCAGTTCCCAAACAGAGGCTTGCTACCCTCAATTCTTACTATAAGACATCACCTCCAAGTAGAATGACCTTCCTCAGCTATTATCTTTTAACAAACCCTTAATTGTTCCAAACACAAACCATCTCTCTTCTAAGACATTCTCCTTTAAGCTCCCAGTCTGACTTACATATTCCTCTTCCATGCTTCACATTACACCATAAAAGCCTCTGCCAGATAATAATGGTTAGGGTTAGGGTTAAGGTGATTCACCTCCAAAATACATCCCATATTCATCCACTTCCTTTCATCTCCACTGCTGCCTCTTGATCCAGGTCACCAGTCACCTTTCTCCTGGACAAATCATAGTTTCCTGACAGGTCTCTGTGGGCCTCCCTGGTGGCCCAGTGGTAAAGAATCCGGCTGCAATGCAGGAGACATGGGTTCGACCCCTGAATTAGGAAGATTCCTTGGAGAAGGAAACGGCAACCCCACTCCAGTACTCTTGCCTGAGAAATCCCATGGACAGGGAAGCCTGGCGGGCTACAATCCATGGAGTCACAAACAGCCAGACACAATATAGTGACTTAGGACACAGCAGGGCTGTGGCTTACATTCCCATCTGCAGCTAGAAAGATCTTTTTAAGAAGAAATAGTTCATATAAACAAAAATACAGAGAATGTATGAATCAGGTATAACAAATGGGATGAAAACCCAGGTACCCACCACCAGTTTAATTAAACACAAGCTGTTGCTGCTGTTGCTGCGGCTAAGTCACTTCAGTCGTGTCCGACTCTGTGCAACCCCATAGACGGCAGCCCACCAGGACCCCCCGTCCCTGGGATTCTCCAGGCAAGAACACTGGAATGGGTTGCCATTTCCTTCTCCAATGCATGAAAGTGAAAAGTGGAAGTGAAGTCGCTCAGTCGTGTCCGACTCTTCACGACCCCATGGACTGCAGCCCACCAGGCTCCTCCGTCCATGGGATTTTCCAGGCAAGAGTACTGGAGCGAGGTGCCATTGCCTTCTCCGAAACACAAGCTGGCTGTGTTTAATTTGAAGCTGGCTGGGTCTCTTTCCCAAAAGGCAAACACAACCTTGAATTTGGAGTTTAATATTACCTTGTTTTAAAAACTAATTCTTTTACCATATATGTCTATATGTCTAAAAACTTATTTAATTGTGTTTGTTGTTGAGCTTTTAAAAAGTAGTCTATGCCATCCGCCTTGCAATTTGCTCTCTGTACTCAACAGTGACATTTTTGAAACTCATCCATGTTGATTTTCATCTTCTCTGTAGTATTCCACTGTATGAATATGTCATAATACAGGCATACTCCTATTGATGAACTATTGAGTTTTTTCCACGTTCTGTGCAATCACCAGCAACGCTCACATAAACAGTCAAGACTGTGATGCCTAGCGCAGGTATCTGAGAATTCCTCTAGGGCAGGGCTGTGCAATGGGACTTACTAAAACAATGGAGGGGTTCTATATCTACACTCTCCAATATGGCAGCCACGTGTCATCAGTAAGCACTTGGAATATGACTACTACTGAAAAGGGAATTTATACTTCAACTTTAATAAACAAATTTAAGTAGTCACAAGTGGCTAGTGGCTGCCATATTGGATGATACGGTTTTCGAATACACAACCAGAAACAAAGTGTCTGGGCTATAAGAGTACATGCATCTTCAACTTTACAAATATTGACGAATGTTTCCCAACTTGTGTGTAATATAATTTTTATCTCCACAAGCAGTATGTAATAATTGTCAATAGTACTTTTTTACTGCCTGCCTTTAAATTTTTTACCTGTCAAGAAATAACATGGCATCTTATTAGAGTCTTATTTCACATTTCACAGGCATTTGTGTGAAACGCCTGTTTAGATCTTTTTTTCCTTTTTCATTGGGTTGTCTTTTTTTCCTATTGATGTTCAGGAGTTCTCTACGTATTTTCAGTATGATTCTTTAATTTGTCTCGACACTGGATCTGTTTAACTATGGAAGCCCCATGGAAGCAATTTTCTTTCTAAAATTGTGGATTTCATATTTTCTAAAATTGTAGAGTTCTGCTGCCAGTAGCTTTGTTCCATGAGGTGTCACGGGGCTCAACAATATCTCTTCCAGATGGAGATGGAGGGGGAGGTCTGAAGAATCCTATTCTTAGGGAAATGTCTGCCTGGCTAGGTCATCTGGAGCAGACCCAGTGGAAAACCAGTTTCCCTCTGCTCTTCTCTGTGTCTACACGGGGGCTGAGTGTATGGGTGTGACTTGCTGGGTGGAAAGCTGGTACTGAGGGTGACACCCTGGCAATGAGGGCAGAGCAGGAGATCTGGCAAAGTGATGATGATAGTAATTTGGGGGCATGGGATGGGGAGATGCAGTCATTGGCATGAAAAGGGTGGCAGGAGCTTGTAAAACTGGCCCCTCCACCTTCCCCAGTGATTCCATCTCTTCTTTTCCAGAGGCTTCTATTTTAGCAATTGAACAAACCTTCCCTGACACGTATTTAATCTCTCATCTGCACTGGTTCCTGCCTTTCATCCTCCAGGTAGACATTACTTTAGTTTTCCTTTTCTCCCCAAAGACCTTCCTTCCCACTCAGCTTACTGCAATGTGGTGGCGTCTGCCCATCCCAGCATTCACTGAAGCTGTTTCACGGTCACTGTTCTGAGACTTAGACTTTCCAATGATCTATTGTACCTATTTTCTCAACTGTAGGTCCCATCCAATATCTCACAAAGGGTTAAAATTTCGGAACACAGAAAATGTTAGTAGAAAAGGTCCTCCATGTGTGGACCCTGTTGTCTCTGGGCTTCTCTGGTGGTCCAGCTGGTAAAGAATCCACCTGCAATGCGGGAGACCTGCATTCGATCCCTGGGTTGGGAAGATCCCCTGGTGAAGGGAATGGCTACCCACTCCAGTATTCTGGCCTGGAAAATTCATGGACTGTATAGTCCATGGGGTGGCAAAGAGTCAGACTCGACTGAGCGACTTACATTTCACTTCACACTTCACTTCTTCAGTTCTTGCTGCTGCTGCTACATCACTTTAGTCGTGTCTGACTCTTTGCCACTCCATGGACTGTAGCCCACCAGGTTCCTCTGTCCATGGGATTCTCCAGGCAAGAATACTGGAGTGGGTTGCCATTTCCTTCTCCAGAGGATCTTCCCAACCCAGGGATCAAACCCGTGTCTCTTACATCTTCTGCATTGGCAGGCGAGTTCTTTACCACGAGTGCCCCCTGGGAAGCCCTAACAAACCCTTACCTGTCCCAATTCAGATGCTCTGTCCTCTCTTCCAAGGAGCTCTCCCCAACACTCCCAGTCTGACTTACCGATTCCTCTTCCACACTCCACGTTATACTATGCAAACCTCTACCAGATCATAATGGTCAGGGTTAGGGTGATTCACCTGGACCACATATCCCCTAATTCATCCACTTCCTTTCATCTCCATTCTTGCCCTCTTGAGCCAGGTCAGCATTCACCTTTTGTCTGGACAAATTACAGTCTTCTAACCGGTCTCTGACTTACTTACATTCCCATCTCCTTCAGTTTATCATTTACACAGCAGGTAGAGTGCTCTTCTTAAGAGGAAATATTTCATACAGACAAAAATAGAAAATGTATGAAATCAGATATAACAAATAAGATGAAAACCCATGTACCCACCACCAGTTTAATAAACTTGATATTGCTAACACCTTTGAAGCTGTCTGTGTCTCTTCCCCAAAGGCAAACACAATCTTGAATTTGGTGTTTAATGTTCCCTTCTTTTAAAAGACAATTCTTTTACCATGTATATTCGTATGTCTAAAAATTACATTATTTAATTTTGCTCATTGTTGAACTTTTAAAATGTGGTTGTGTTCCATTTGCTTCCCAATTTGCTTTTTGCCTTCAATGTAACATTTCTGAAATTCACCCATGTTGATCTTCATCTTCTCTGTAGTATTCCATTGTATGAATGTGTCATAATGCATGCATACTCCTGTTGATGAACTTTTGAGTTTTTTCCAGGTTCTGTGCAATCACCAGCAATGCTCACATAAACAGTCATGACTCTGATGCCTAGTGTACATATGTGAGAATTTCTGTAGGGCAGGGCTGTCCAATGGAATCACTGTGATGATGAAAGAGTTCTATATCTACACTCACCAATTTGGCAGCCACATGTCATTACTAAGTACTTGGAATGTGACTACTACTCTTGAGAAAGTAAAATTTTAACTTTAATCTTAATAAACAAATTTAAATAACCACAAGTGACTAATGGCTACCACTTTGGATGGTGTAGTTTTCGAATACACAACCAGGAATAAAGTTTCTGAGCTATAGAGTACATGCATCTTCAGCTTTACAAATGTTGACAAATGTTCTCCAACTGGGTATATTATTTATATCTCCATAAACAGTATGTAAGAATTGCCAATCATCCTTTTTGATAACTGCCTTTAAAAGTTTTGCCTATCAAGAGATAATGTGGGGCTTCCTTGGCTCAGTGACTAAGAATCCACCAAGCAATGTAGGGGACATGGGTTTGATCCTTGGTCCAGGAAGATTCCACGTGCCTCAGAGCAACTAAGCCCATGCACCACAACTCCTGAACACATGCTCTAGAACCCATGAGCCGCAACTACTGAGCCCACACGCTGCAAACACTGAAGCCCAGGTGCCTAAACTCTGTGCTCTGCAACAAGAGAAGCCACCACAATGAGAAGCCTGTTCACCACAAGGAAGAGTGGCTCCATTCACCACAACTGCTGCATATGAGAAAGCCCATATGCAGCAACAAAAACCCAGCACAGCCAAAAATAAATTTAAAAAAAAAGAGAGAGAGAGAGAGAGATACTTGGAATAGGAACTGGCAAGCCACTCCAGTATTCTTGCCAGGAAAATCCCCTGGACAGAGGAGCTTAGTGAGCTCCTACAGGGCTACAGTCCATGGGGTCACAAAGAATTGGGACACGACTTAGCGACTAGACAACAATAAATGTAAAACTCAACCCACCCAACTCCCCCAGCATCCTAGTTTCCCCTCCCCACCCCTTCTTATCTTTAGTTAATGTCCCCAGGGTTCAGTCTGGCTAGAGCTGGAGGCCAGAGTGACTTTAGGAAGCCGGGTGGTCTCCGGAGCCTCTGCAGAAAAAGGCTGGAGGTGGCTGTGTGGCGCCACCCAGACCCTGCCCCTTCCCCCAGTTAGAAAGTAAGTCCCTGGTGTCCACTGGGAGAGCAGCGCCGTGCTTTGGACTAGCACAAGCTGGGGCCTGCCTGGACTGGCCATTCCAGCGACCTAGCCCCTGCATCGCCCGGGGCAGGGAGGTCCCAGGAGCGCTGCCTCCCGCCCCCACTCCTATATCCAGAGGCAGGGGGTTACATAATTTTTGAGTGCCTCCTTTCCCCTGCGGGAGTGCATGGGCTGCAGTACACTCCATGCCAGTCCCCCAAAGCAGGTTGGGAGAAGGGGTAGCTGGCTGGACCAGACTAGTTTCCCAGATGACTGGCAGGTAGTGCCAAAAAAAAAAAAGAGAGAGAGAGAGATACTGTGGGATCTTACTACAATTTTATTATGCATTTCCAACATTACTGTTTATTTGCCATTCATTCTTCCTTTTGTTTGAAATGCCTGTTTAGGTCTTTTTTCCATTTTTTTTATTGGGTTATTTGTCTTTTTCCTATTGATGCTTTGGAATTCTCTACATATTTTTAGTATTCTTTTTTAACTTGCCCTGACACTAGATCTGTTTGTTTAACTAGGGAAGCCCCATGGAAGCAATAGGCAAAAGGCATAGCTGAAATGGCAGGTGATGTCACTCACTGAATTCACATGGATTCTCCTTTCAAAAATTGTGAATTTCATGCTAGAGTTCTGCTGCCAGTAGCTTTGTTCCATGAGGTGTCACGGGGCTCAATAATATCTCTTCTGGATGGAGATGGAGGGGGAGGTCTGAAGAATCCTATTCTTAGGGAAATGTCTGCCTGGCTAGGTCATCTGGAGCAGACCCAGTGGAAAACCAGTTTCCCTCTGCTCTTCTCCATGTCTACACGGGGGCTGAGTGTATGGGTGTGACTTGCTGGGTGGAAAGCTGGTACTGAGGGTGACACCCTGGCAACGAGGGCAGAGCAGGAGATCTGGCAAAGTGATGATGATAGTAATTTGGGGGCATGGGATGGGGAGATGCAGTCATTGGCATGAAAAGGGTGGCAGGAGCTTGTAAAACTGGCCTCTGCACCTTCCCCAGTGATTCCATCTCTTTTCTTTTCCAGGGCTTCTATCCTATCAATCAAACCTTCTCTGCCATGTATTTAACCTCTCTTCTGTACTGGTTCCTGCCTTTCATCCTCCACAGTGGACTTGTTTTCCTTTTCTCCCCGAAGACCTTCCCTGCTACTTCCTTCCCTCTCAACTTACTGCAATGTGGTGGCTTCTGCCCACCCCACCATTCACTGAAGCTGTTCTCTCCAAGGTCACCTGTGATTCAGTTGCCAACCTTTTCTGAAGCTTTCAGTCCTGTTCACCTTCTTCTCCTTGTCTTCCTGGGATTCCAGGGAGAACTCTATGGGTCGTCTCCTCCTTCTCTCACTGCTCTTTCTGTGTTTTAGTGCTGGCTTCTCTGTCTTTACCCACTCTTTAAAGCCACTATTTGCAGAGTTAACGACACCCCCTTATGGCATCCTTGTAACAAATAGTAAAAGGTGCACCATAATCTGGATGGGCACAGCCTTGGGCCAGGATGCATGGTTTCAAGTCTTATTTGTCCCACTCAACCTGGCATTCTTGAGCCATTAACACCCTATACAACTGCATGCAGCTGCACAGGGTACAATTCTTGGTGCTCATCTTGTTTTTTGCTTTATTCTCTTTCTCTTTACAATCTTGTTGACTTTCATTGGATAGAAAACCTATATAGTTCCAGACATCTTTTCATCTGTCTGCTGAACTTCTCTTCCTGGGTATCCTGTGGGTACTTCAAATTTGCCAAGGCCAAAACTAAATTCATTATCTGCTCACTCACATTTTCCCACATATCGATTTTCTGAATTCTTCTCTAAGTTCATGATGAATGATGTGATGTGCTCAGTCATGTCCAAGTCTTTGTGGCCCCATGGACTGTAGCCCATCAGGCTCTTCTGTCCATGGATTTTTCCAGGCAAGAATACTGGAGTGGGTTGCCATTTCCTCCTCCAGGGGATCTTCCCAACCCAGGGATCAATGCAGGGACTTCTCCTATGTCTCCTGCATTGGCAGGCAGATTCTTTACCACTAGTGAGACCTGGGATGCCCAAGTTAATGATATCACCATCCATCCACTCATTCAAGTGAAAACTTCCAGATTATCTGTGCCTTTTCCTTTTCCACAGTTTCAAGCTTCTGTCACTCCCTCAAGTGCACTGCTGGATTAGCTGTCTAAATAGTTTCCCTATGTTTAGAAGCTCTCCCTCCAAATCAGTCTCCCCACTACTGTTGTTGTTGTTAAGAATCCAACATTTTTACTTAATGTTTATTTACTTGGCTGCACCAGGTCTCAGTTGTAGCATGTGGGATCTTCCATCATCGTTGCATCTTTTTTTATCTTCATTGCAGCATGAAGGATCTTTTAGTCACAGCCTGCGGGCTCTAGTTCCCTGACCAGGGATCAAACCCAGGCCCCCTGCATTGGGAATGGGGAGTCTTAGCCATTGGATCACCAGGAAATCCCTGTGTTTCCTTCTTTACATAGAAATGAGCATGCATGCTCAGATGCTTCAGCTGTGACTGACACTGTGGCCCTGTGGACTGTATGTAGCCTGACAGGCTCCTTTGTCCATGGGATTCTCCAGGCAAGAATTCTGGAGTGGGTTGGTGTGGCCTTCTCCAGAGGATCTTCCTGACCCAGGGATTGAACCTACCTCTCTTACATCTCCTGTATTGCAAGCAGATTCTTTTACTGCTGAGCCACCTGGGAAGCCCAGAAATGAGCATACTGCTCCCTTATTAAACAACCGATGTTGGCTTCTAGTTTACCATAAGACAAAGTCTAGATATGCAGAATGGCAAATAAAATCTTTCATATTCTGGCCCAAACCAACTTTTCCAGTCCTACACTTTGTCTCTGATCCTAACACCTTCCCTGATCTTAACCACAACAGACTATGAAATCAGTTTCTTGAATGTGATTTTCCCACATGCTTTAGTGCCCCAGTGCATTTGGTGGTGTCTTGCATGCCCTTCCTCTGTGTTTTCCCCTACGAGATTCCATCATCCACTCTTTAAGACTATGCTCACAAGTGACCCTTTTTTCAGGCACCTCTGGTTCTAATAAACAGCCCCTTTCTCACAGCTCCTAGCACTATTGGCGTATTAGTATGAACTGTCTAGAAGTTATTTTGCATCTTTTTTTTTTTTTTACTATATTTTGTGTTTCCGAAGGGCAAGTTTAAGCTTGTTCATCACCATATCATCAGCAGCTTGCCTAGTACCTGTACATGGTAGATACTGAATAAAATTTCATGAGTTGAATTGGGCAGTATGCTTGAACATCACTTTGTGAAAGGACCAATGACTGCTCTCAGTATAATTTTCAACCTGTTCCTTTTCTTCAGAAACCAGAAGAATCTCAGAACGAGATAGTCCATGGGCCCTATTGGAGACAGTTGCTATGTCATATTCCCAAACTTTAGCCAGGTCTCTCCAGGGATATAGAGGCTGTGATTTCTCAAATGACTGCTTGGTGTCCGAGTATGGCTTTCCCCAGATATTAGAGTTCTTTGGAATCAGAGATTTTCAATCTAGGACCTAGATTCTAGGTTCCACCAAAGCCTCTCACCATTCTAAGAAGCTAAGCAGTTTCTTCAGTGGTAGAAAGATCAATATATATTGTTTTATCACCTGTGGGTCCCATCCCAACACGTCACTAAGGTTTGAGATTTTAGAGCATGAAAAACAAAAAGAGTGACTTCACTATCTCAAAACCTTGTTAAACCTCTCAGTTGTCCTGCAGCTTGGGGATGAAAACCTGCTCATTTGCAGGTTTTGTAGAGAGCCGAGCAAAACAGTATAGGTGAATCAGACTGACTTCTGTCATTATCCTTAGTTAAACCCCACGGTACTTTCTGGTCTAGGTAGGACACCCTCACCGACTCTATGAAGCCTAGAATGAGTGTTTCCTCGAAATGAGCAATTGGATGCTTGTAGAACCAACCGTCGGAGAAGGTAATGGCACCCCACTCCAGTACTCCTGCCTGGAAAATCCCATGGACGGAGGAGCCTGGTAGGCTGCAGTCCATGGGGTCGCTGAGGGTCGGACACGACTGAGTGACTTCACTTTCACTTTTCACTTTCATGCATTGGAGAAGGAAATGGCAACCCACTCCAGTGTTCTTGCCTGGAGAATCCCAGGGACGGGGGAGCCTGGTGGGCTGCCGTCTATGGGGTCACACAAAGTCGAAAACGACTGAAGTGACTTAGTAGCAGTAGCAGCAGCAGAACCAACCGTGGTAGCAACTGAGGGTAGGAACGAGCTTGATTTCAATTTCCCCTCAAACATAAAAACGTGGTTCTACTAGAATCAAAGCAACAAGTTGCTACTGAAATTGCAGTGACCGGTCAGCAAAGGAGACCTATTGGAAGCGCCTTTGGGTTTTTTTGCGACGAGTCAACTCAACCTAAGCCCAGTGTTTAATTATGCGACCCCTCAGCCCGCTCCACAGCCTGGAGCCCTCTTTTGGCCTCTGAAAAGGTTTAATGGGGGATCAATCCACAATGCTAAGTGTATTCGGCCTCCGAGGCCCAGCATGGAATCTCCAAGGTTTCCGCCTCGGGGCTGATCGGATCCTAGGAGGGCGCCCAGGGGGTCGGGAAGCGTAATCACAGCGGCCCACGTGGGCCGGAACGGCTGGGGGACCCGCCGGTGGTTGGGGCAGCTCGGAGCGCGTCAGCAGCCCGCCCCCTCGGCCCTCCCCTGGGCGGGGCCAGCCCCGACGGCGCTGACTCAGCAACGCGTGGGGGGACTTTTGTCCCTCCGCGGACCCCGTTTCTCTCGCCCTCCGCCGCCACCGAGCCGGTTTCCTCTTTCCGGCGCTCTGGGTGCGAGAGGCAGGTCGGACCGCCCAGCCTGCGAAGCGCTGTGCCGTCCCGGCGCCGGCCTGAGGACCCCGAAACTACCGTTCCCTCGCCGGGCATTTTGGGCGCCATGAACGGAGCGGGTGAGGCGGCCCTCTTCCCTGCCGAGGCTCTGCCGGGGGGCCTCTAGGGGCTCCGCTGCGTCCCGGAGGCCCGGTGGCGGGGAAGGGCCGGGGCTCGGACCCCAGGGGATGGCGGGGATGGAGTTTTCTGGGTGGGCTGGAGAGGCCCGGAGGGAGGCAGCTTCGTGGGCGAGGACGCCGGTGAAGGGCTTCTCCGCTGCTCTGTGGTCACCGCGGGATGCTCTTACCAACTTAGAGTGTAGGAGATGAGCCCTCTTCAGCCTCTTTTTGATGTTACAATCCCATCAGGTATTCCAGCAGGACTGAATTCGGAGAAGGTAGCGGCTCTGCTTCAGAAACTGAATTCCGACCCTCAGTTCGTACTGGCCCAGAATGTCGGCACCACTCACGACCTGCTGGACATCTGTCTGAAGAGGGCCACGGTCCAGGGTACTCAGCATGTGTTCCAGCACGCCGTGCATCAGGAGGGCAAGCCCGTCACCAACCAGAAGAGTTCAGGTGAGGTCTTCAAACTTCTTACACGTCCTTGGACTTTCTTGAGAGCATACCATTGTGGCGTCTGACCTAAGAACGGTCTTAAAGGGAGCAGAGGTTTGGATGGAGAGAACTTGGGATAAATTCTTAAGAGAATAGACGCAGATACAGGCAGATCCAAGGAAGCTACATTGTGACTTGTTTTGCTGCTCTGTGGCTCCTTGGTGTATTTGATTTGAACACTCAAGTGACTGACTAGTCCAAGGTCATCTGTTTGAATGTACTTCACGGATACTCTGTCCTGAAGTTATGTGATTGCTGCCCGATGTCTTGGAGATACTCTTTCTTGGTACAAAACATGCAAAAATGGGACTTCCCTGGTGGACCAGTGGATAAGAATCTGTCAGTGCAGGGCTCGCGGGTTCCATCCCTGGTCTGGGAAGATCCCACATGCCTTGGAGCAGCTAAGCCTTTGTGCCACAACTGCTGAACCATGCTCCTCAGCTAAGACCCAGTGTAGCCAAAAATTAAAAAAAGAAACATGTAAAAATATTCACACCCTAGAGAACTCCTCAATGTTGCCCTGAAGGCCATGTGTGGGATGGAAAAGACACAATGTAATTGCACCAGAACATCATCAAATGTTTTTAAGCGTGCCTTTTAGTTGCAACTTTAACAAATGAAAACTGACCTTTTCCAGTCCTGTGGCCACTGCTGAGTTTTCCAAATTTGCTGGCATATTGAGTGCAGCCCTTTCACAGCATCATCTAGAGTTGGACTGTGAAGACAGCTGAGCCCCGAAGAATTGATGCTTTTGAACTGTGGTGTTGGAGAAGACTCTTGCGAGTCCCTTGGACTGCAAGGAGATCCAACCAGTCCATTCTGAAGGAGACCAGTCCTGGGTGTTCATTGGAAGGACTGATGCTGAAGCTGAAACTCCAATACTTTGGCCACTTTATGCGAAGAGTTGACTCATTGGAAAAGACTCTGATGCTGGGAGGGATTGGGGGCAGGAGAAGAAGTGGACGACAGAGGATGAGATGGCTGGATGGCATCACCGACTCTATGCACATGAATTTGGGTGAACTCTGAGAATTGGTGATGGACAGGGAGGCCTGGCGTGCTGCGATTCATGGGGTCGCAAAGAGTCGGACACGACTGATTGACTGAACTGAACTGAACAAATGTGCTAAAGGCCAGTTCCCATTCAGAGACCAGTTTGTATGCCTTGCTGGTCAAGAGCTCTTTTTCTACAGTCTGGGACCACAAGAAGGACAGCTACAGTGAAAGATGGGTTATCTAGGAACCTAAATAAGGAGGACATTCTCACAGCAGAATTATACTAAAATAACTTTTTAAAGCCTGTGTATGTTCGTTGCTCAGTTGTGTCTGACTCTTTGCAACCCCAGGGACTGTAGCCTGCCTATCCATTTAAAAACTTCTCCCAGTCTATTTATTTTGGCAGAAAGCAGATCAGTGCTTGTTTGAAGCCAGCCAAAACTCAAAAGTGTACATTTATGACACAGATGCATTTTACTGTATGTAAATTTTACCTCAGTAAAGTTGATTTTTAAATTTTAAGGAAAAAATTATGACCTGGCAATAATTAATGTTTTGTCATCATAGAAAATGCTTGGGGTGGTGTGGCCTGTCAGGCCACAAATTATTCAGTTAGTAATGTCACAGTGGTCTTACATGGTGTTGAATTGCAGTGACCTCTTAGGGAAGAGCCAGGGAAAGTGCTGCTGCTGCTGCTGCTGCTGCTGCTGCTGCTAAGTCGCTTCAGTTGCGTCCGACTCTGTGCAACCCCATAGACAGCAGCCCACTAGACTTCTCTGTCCCTGGGATTCTCCAGGCAAGAATACTGGAGTGGGTTGCCATTTCCTTCTCCAGTGCATGAAAGTGAAAAGTAAGGGAAGTCACCCAGTCATGCCCGACTCTTAGCGACCCCATGGACTGCAGCCCACCAGGCTCCTCCATCCATGGGATTTTCCAGGCAAGAGTACTGGAGTGGGGTGCCATTGCCTTCTCCGTGGAAAAGTGCATCTGGAACAAGTCAGGTCTTATATATTCTATAGTGTCACTTTTACTTAGAAAAGATATAGATAGCACATGAGCTGTGTAGTTTATTTTCATGCAGTTTTCACATTAACAGTTCATCTAGATTTCCTCACTAGGAAATAATATTGTATGTGTGAGAGAGGTAACTAAGTCATTAGTAATTTAGGTATGCTCAGTTGTTAGTGATTTTGAAAAATACGGTATGTGTGCTAGTGGTAAAGAACCTGCCTGCTAATGCAGGAGACATAAGAGACATGGGTTCTATCCCTGGGTAGGGAAGATCCTCTGGAGGAGGGCATGGTAACCCACTCCAGTATTCTTGCCTGGAGAATCCCATAGACAGAGGAGCCTGGCAGGCTACAGTCCATGGAGTCACAGAGTTGGACATGACTGAAGCACAAAGATCACTTAAGTTGTTACAGAAGATGGTGACATTGTGGAGTTTGTGGTTATCTACTTATAGGACAAATGAAGAATATGATTATATGCTTGAGGGGTAGCATAACATTTTTAGAGCCAGCTTTATGCATGGATTCAAAACATTGCTGTCTCAAAAATAGTAAATGGAAGGAAGATAATGTGTTCTGATTAAAAGAAAAAGCTATGACAAACCCAGCGTATTAAACAGCAGAGACATTACTTGGCTGACAAAGGTCCATATAGTCAAAGCTATGGTTTTTCCAGTAGTCATGTATGGATGTGAAAGTTGAACCATAAAGAAGGCTGAGCGCCAAAGAATTAATGCTTTTGAACTATGGTGTTGGAGAAGACTCTTAAGAGTCCCTTGGACTGCAAGGGAGATCAAACCAGTCAATCCTAAAGGAAATCAACCCTAAATATTCATTGGAAGGACTGATGCTAAAGCTGAAGCTCCAGTACTCTTGCCACCTAATACGAAGAGCTGACTCATTGAAAGAGACCATGATGCCAAGATTGAAGGTAGGAGGAGAGGGGGTGACAGAGGATGAGATGGTGGATGGCATCACTGACTCAATGGACATGAGTTCGAGCAAGCTTCGGGAGATGGTGAAGGACAGGGAAGCCTGGCGTGCTGCAGTCCATGGGGTCACAAAGAGTTGGACACAGCTGAGGGACTGAACAGCAACAACATGATGGTAAAGGCACTGATGCCAAGATGCATGTGAAGAGTGTGGAGTAGTGTGACAGTGACCTGTGAACGTGGAAAATGCAGTGCTTCTATGTCGATTTATTGTAGTGACAGGATTTTAAATATATATTTAAGCTACTAAGTTAAATATTATAGTAGTTACTATTCCATCTATATTTTTAAGTGTTCATATAATCCAGTTAACTAAATAACTTAAAATTTCTCCTTGGAGGCATGGGGATTGACTTATGTTAGGGTCACCTTATATTGAGGCGTATACTATGTATTCCAGATTAAAGGGTAGGGACTTTTTGAAACTTCTGCCATATACTGCCAAATTGCCTTCAGATATTTTTTACCTATTTAAATTCCTATCTAAGGTGTGTAAGAATGCTGTGTCCCTGGGTCCTTGCCAATACTGGGCATTATTAATTATAAAATAATGCTTCCCCACTTAACAAGTATCTTATGATGAACTTTAAAAAAATGTTTCTTGGCTATTTGTGTCTTTTTTGACTATTAGTTATTCATGATCTCTACTCATATTTCTCTATCAATATTTCTTTTTCTAATTTTCTTAGGCGATTTGTGATTGATTCTTTACGTGATATGTGAAGAGATTTTTTTTAATATATTAAAGATATAAAACTATGTGTATATATTGCAAATAGTCAAAAAGAAACTACCTTTCTTGTTTTTATATCTTTCTGCTTTTTGATTGGTCTTAAATTGTCCAAGATGTTATCATATATTCAGTGTTGGGAAATACAGTTAGAACAGTGTGATCTATGTGAACACTCACCCTAATTTCTTGATTTGCTTTCTCCTTTTAGGGCGATGCTGGATCTTTTCTTGTCTGAATGTTATGAGACTTCCATTCATGAGAAGATTCAATATTGAAGAATTTGAATTTAGTCAGTCTTACCTCTTTTTCTGGGACAAGGTATGGAACTGATTTTTCAAGAGTCTTTTTGTTTCAGCGTCAGCTTTGGTAGGGACTGTTTCTTCATTTCTTGCTTTTCCAGTTGTCCTCTGCCTTCCATTGTAGATGGCAACACCATTTGTTCTGATTTCCAAAGTATCAAAAATTGATTCTTTTCAAAGGCAGAACCACTGGGTTGGTAGGTGGCTTTTTGGCAATGAAATAATAATAATAATGACTCACCTTACTACTTCCTTGTGTCTTTCTTATTTAAAACTTTTTGTTTTCAATAATTTCTCCTTTTAGCATCTTTATGTAGGTCATTTGTCTTTCTAGGACCTAATTCCCTTTCTCTGGGTAGTACTTGTCTGAAAAACAGTAAATAATTGTATTCCTTTTTTTAAAAAAAATCTTTAAAGTGTACATTGTATTTGTCTGTTAGATATTTATTGATTGAAGGCTCTGAGTATCAGATTTTTGTTTCAGAATAAAGCACTGCCTTGTTCAGGATAAACTATTACAATGTGCACACACATTAAAAGAAAATCCTTCACATATTCTTATGAAGCCAGATATTCCTCTTTTTTTGTTGTTGTTTTTTGGCCACACTGTGCAGCATGTTGGATCTCAGCTACTTGCAACTCCTGGGTCTCCTTCATTCCAAGCAGATTCTTTACCACTGAGCCATCAGGGAAGCCCTTAGCTCCCCAACCAGGGATCAGACCCATGCCTCCAGCACTGGAAGCATAGAGTCTTAACCCCTGACCCACCAGGGAAGTCCCAGAGATACTGCCATTTAGATACCAACTTTAGTTTAAAAATACCTACTCTGTCGGGTCTGTAGTAGTTCCAGGACTCCTGTTCTGTCGCTAATGCCATTAAAGATACTAGCTCTTTTCTCCTTTAATTTTATTTAACTTCTCTTACTTTAGGTTGAACGCTGTTATTTCTTCTTAAATGCTTTTGTGGACACAGCTCAGAAAAAGGAGCCTGAGGATGGTAGGCTGGTGCAGTATTTGCTTATGAATCCTGCCAATGATGGAGGACAATGGGATATGCTTGTCAATATTGTTGGTAAGAGCCTTTCTGTAAGAGAACTGAAACCCAGCTTCATGAAACAAGGCTCTGTAGTTCAGCATAGGCCATTTCTTTGGTGTTTAAGTATAGGGTAGAACTGGTCCCCAGAATGGTATACAGTTAGCTCTAAGAACCTTTATCTCATGTTCTTACCTAGTAAGTACCTTTCTTAAATTGGAGGTAAAGAGATAGGTACTTTAAAGTTTAGATAGAGAAGAAAATGTATTAAGTATAACTAACTTTCTATGAAAAAGTTTCTCTCTTATCTATTGATGTAATCAAGAAACACATTGAAAACCGCAACTGTTTCAAAATAACCTCTTTCAAAAAATTGTCTTCGAGGGAAACTTCCTCATATTGAGTACTTTGCAAAGTGTGTTAGACTAAAAACAGAATTAATTCCAAGATGGATGGATACATATGCAGATTAAATGACCTGTTTAATAATATCGTGAGATTGTTCAGTTTTCTGGGTTTTGTTTTTGTTGTCATGTCTGACTCTTTGTTACCCTATGGACTACAGCACACTAGGCTCCCATCTTCTTTACTATCTCCTGGAGTTTGCTCACATTCATGTCCACTGAGTTGGTGATGCCATCCAACCATCTCGTCCTCTGTCGCCCCTTTCTCTTGCCCTCAATCTTTCCCAGCATCAGAGTCTTTTCCAGTGAGTTGGCTCTTCTCATCAGGTATTAGTATTAGTACTCATGAAGTATTAGAGCTTCACCATCAGTCCTTCCAATTAATATTTAGGATTGATTTTCTGGTTTGATCTCCTTGCTATCCAAGGGACTCTCAAGAGTCTTCTCCAGCACCACAATTTGAAAGCATCAATTCTTTGGCACTCAGCCCCTTTTATGGTTCAACTCTCGCATCCATAGATGACTACTCAAAACTTTTAGCTTTGATGATACAGACCTTTGTTGGTGAAGTGACGTCTCTGCTTTTTAATAACTCTGTCTAGGTTTGTCATAGCTGTCCTTCCAAGGAGCAAGTGTCTTTTAACTTCATGGCTGCAGTCACCGTTAGACTAGCAAAATATGGCCTATTTTTAAAAGCAATAGCTGTTTTTGTCCGAATTTCTGACACTTGGAATTTACATTTACTTTATGGAACATTAAAATTTGTTTTCTTTTAGAAAAATATGGTGTCATCCCTAAGAAGTGCTTCCCTGAAACTTACACAACAGAGGCAACCAGAAGGATGAATGATATTCTGAATCACAAGGTACAACATACGGAGCAGGGCGAGACTGCATGTAATGTGCTTACCTTAGAACTCCTAACTGACTTTCCAGGGGCATTCCTGGGCATTGCAGTGTACACAGGCTATATATAAGATAGCAGTGTCCATCCAAGGCAGAGTAGCTGCATATTAACTTTAAAAATAACTGATGGGACTTCCCTGGTGGTCCAGTGGTTAAAAATCCACCTTCCAATGCAGGGGACAAGGGTTTGATCCCTGGTCATAGAACTGAGGTCCCACGTGCTGTGGGGCAACTAAGAACCCCACCCACTGCATCAAAAGACCTAGTACAGCCAAAATAAAAAAATAATTATTAAAAAAAAAAAATGGCGATTAGTAGGGTGGTTTTTTCCTTCTCTTTAAAAATATCCCACTTTTATTTGTGTTGATTTTAATTCTTTCTTATGAGTACTGAGGAACGAAAGCCCCATTCTCAGTGTGGGACAAGCATATGGGGTGCTGTGCCTCTCACTTGGCTCTAGTGGAGGCGGATTGGGACAGCTTTACGGTCTAGTAAAACCGAACACAACTATTCGGGAGACCTCCTTAAAGACGAGGCAGAGTTCTAGGCTTCCCCAAGCTACCTCAAGTGTAGTTTATCCACTCGCTAAAACATTTGGTGTAGTCCCTGAACTGCTTTTTATTGCCTCAGTTATCTTAATGAATCATTCTGTCTTCTCTACGTAACCCATTTTCCCAGGGAGGACTGTGAATCCTACAGGGATGCTGCTCTGCCTGCCAGATTTCTTTTTTAGGAACTGGGAGTTGCCAAAATTTGCTGTCTTGATCTATGAGGCTAAAAATTGGATTTGTCATCCCTGGAAGAAAGACTACATTTTAAAATAAACTGTAAAGTGTGTTTCCCCAATATGAGAAGTAGGTTATTTTCCACTCAGGAAACTCTGGGGAGTATTATCCACAGGCTAAAAGATCGTTATTAGTAAGGCTTTGGATTCCATTTCAGGTGGGAACAAGATCCTCTTTAGCCCTGTGGCTAGGTTTATGACTCACCTTTATCTTAGGCATCTCCCAAAATTGAAAACAACAAACATGAAAAGTATATTGGGGTTTGGCATAGCCATGATCATAACGATTTTATAGAGAAGAAATAGACAACCAGGAAGATTCTAAATTAAAACCTATTAGAGTGAATTAATGGCATAATCAGCTTGTCTCCCGTTTTTTCGTGATAGGCATTTTGAAATCACATGTTTTCCCCATTCCCAGACATATCACAAAGGGTACCATCAGTTGCAGAGCAAAAGCAGTTCCATGTAGTATTTTAGGGGAATCATCCATGTCTTTTCTCTTTATGGAGAAAGTTTTTCTGTCTATGTTTAAGTGGAGTTATTGGGGAAAACATTTGCTTTTATGAACTTTGCCCTGGGTCTTGACTGAGTTATACTTCAAAACAGAGCTAGCATTGGTCTGTTAGTCTCCTTTACAGTTGAATTTGGGTAACTGTTGGAATGCTAAATAAATTTCTGTCATAGATGAGAGAATTCTGCATACGACTACGGAACCTGGTACACAGTGGTGCAACCAAAGAAGAAATCTCAGCCACACAGGACTCCATGATGGAGGAGGTAATAACAATTACTGGATTTTTTGTGACCCTTTTAAAGAACTCTGAGAATGTTCCTATCTGTTAAATTGATTAGGAAGCATGGTCATTGTCATTAGCATTGAATTGAAAATTACTTATTTTACAGCTAAAAAGGCTGAGGTATAAACTTTGCAGTTTGGTATGGGACTTGTGGGATTCCCAGGTGGCTCAGCAGTAAGGAATCAACATGCTGACGGGAGACACTGTTTTGATCTTTGGGTCAGAAAATCACTGAGAGGAGGAAAGGGCAAGCCACTCCATTATTCTTGTCAGGAAAATCCCCTGGAGAGAGGAGCCTGGCGGTCTACAGTCTGTGGGGTCGCAAAGCGTTGGGCACAACTGAACAACGGAGTATATATACACATGGGACTTGCACTTGCATCTTCTGTTTCCCAGTGTAGGATTCTGTATAATTTCATTCTTTATCCATTTCATAAATACTGAATACCTGCTAGGAGTTTGGCACTGGGAATACAGAGATGAGAAAGACAGTCTCTACTCTCAAGAAGCTCAATCCCTTGGTAAAAAAAGCACGTGAATAGTTATAATAAATCCTTTGCTGGAGATGTATAAAAAAGGACTTGGTGGTCATAGAGGAGGGAGTGAGTAAGTCAGTGAACTGAAGGCTTCATGGGACAGATATTTGAACCAGTTCTTGAAAGAGCAGTAGAGATTTACCAGGTGGAAAACTGGGAAAACCATTCCAGACACAGGACTTGCCTGTACAGTGGCATGAAGAAAGGTGAAGTCTTCAGACAACAGAGTACCTGAAGCATAACGTTTTGTGAGTGTGTCTGGTAGCAAATTAAGCTAGAGAGGCAGAGCTGTGAGGGGTCTTACGTAGATGCCAGAGCTTTTGGCTTTATTCTGTAGCAATAAAAATGGGAAGCTATTGATGGTTATAGTGGTTAAAACAATGTATGTGAAGACATTTTGGAAAACTTAAAGAGCGTTAAACAAATACCAGGCTGCAATATTTATTATCAAGGCGGTTAAGAATCTTTATTACATAATTACATCAATGATTACATTTAATACTATCCATAATCCAAATGAATATGTATAAAACTGTGAAATTGCTTTAAGAAAAGTACAAATATTTATGTTTTTCATCTAGTGGACCCATTACTCGAAATCACTCAACTAACAGTTCTTTCAGGAATATTTTTGTGGAATTAAAATGGGCTAAATTTTTTTTTTTTTTACTACAGTGGACAACGTTAATGCTTCACTCGTGTTTTCCTTTAAATTTTAGAGAGGCTGCATAGTGTAGTCCCGAGCATGGTCTCTGAGGTCAGACCGTCTCACCTTCTCTTTAACAGCCATGTGACCAGGGATAGGTTCCTCAAACTCTCAAGTCTCAATTTGTTCATGTGGACTGCCTCTACCCTCTGGCTTGGTACAATCTAGTTTCTTAAATACTGTTCAGTCGCTGAATACAAAGGTGTCATTTTGCCTGATACCTTGAAATTGTCTCATATTTACTTCTCTCTCTACTCCTTAAGTGTTCTTTGTTAAGAAAGGTATCTGTAGTAAAAGAAATAGGCTTTGGAGTAGGACATGGGTTTCACCTCTATCACTTAACAGCTCTGTGATCTTGGATAAAATTACTTACTTAACCTGTCTCAGATTCAGTTTGAGTTTAAAATGCATTCCTCATTGGATTTTTGTGGGGATCACATAAATAATTGACTACCTGAGTGTAAGCCCTAGTGCCTGGTATATGGCAGTTGTCCAGTAAATGGTAGTTTTCTTGTTTCTTCCTTAGAATGATCTCTCTTCTTGAGGCCGTGTCTCTTGCATAATTTGCCTTTATAATTATACTAAGATAGTGGGGTGTAGGGGGTAGGGAGGGAGGGTCTGTAAAGAGTTATGGAAATAGGCTCAGTTGGTACTTATGTAGATCACAAGCATCCTGTTGACTTAAGATATTTGCTTTAATGATCTTTTAAATGCTATATCTAAAGTCCATGATCTGACCCTGCGATTAGCTGCTAAGAGAGCAGATATATTCTACATATCTTTTCTCTCCTTTCCTAACCTTGGAAAAAGTAAAACACCACCTTGCCAAGTCCTGAGTATAAATGTTTTATAGGATTATTTACTTAATGATTCTCTGTAAACTGTTGACTACAGAATTCTGTGTGGTAGGTCTTTAGATTTTTACAATTCCCTAGATAACTTCTCATTAGTGAACCTGACTCTTTGGTAATGAAGAGTCTAGTTGTGGTTTTAAAGCCACAAATTAGTACCTGTGATTTGCGTAGCCTTGTAGGCACATCAAAATGATGACTTGAATCAACAGCCATGAAGCTCACATAGCTTTGCATGAGATGTGCTTATGCTAAAGGCATTCTTTCTAAGGAGGCTTCCCTGGTGGCTCAGTGGGTAAAAAATCTGCCTCTGTGATGCAGGAGACTCAGGTTCCATCCTTGGGTTGGCAAGGTCCCCTGGAAACGGGAATGGCTACCCACTGCAGTATTCTTACCTGGAGAATTCCATGGACAAAAGGAGCCTGGTGGGCCACAGTCCGTGTCAGAAAGAGTCAGACATGAGTGAATTGACTGAGCACAGCACAGCACACACCTAGGTATCTCTTTCTTTTTATCTTTCTTCCTTTCTTCTGGAGGGATACCTGTTTCTTTTATTTTTTCAACTTAAAAACTTCTTAGTTTGAAGCATATATTTGAATTACATTTGCTAATCATTCTACCTTGTTGCACATTAGAGGCTTTTGAGTGTTATACCAGAAGCATGAATAAGGCTTGTACTTTTAAACTTTTATAAATATAAGAAATTACGTACTAACTAACCCAGGGCAGGATGACATAGAAAGTCCTTATGATCTGGAGGTTATCACTGCTAACTCTGATATTTTTCCTTATGTACTTTTTTTCATTTAAGATCATATAAAATTTAGCTTAAAGAAGGGATCCTATGCACTGTTAGTAAGTTCCTTTTTTCATTTTCTTTGTGTTTCTCTAGTGCCTATAGTTTTTTTTATATGCAAGCTTTTTTTTTAAATTATTTTTTAATTGAAGGATAACTACTGTACAGAATTTTGTTTTCTGTCAAACCTCAACATGAATCAGCCATAGGTATACATATATCCCCTCCCTTTTGAACCTCCCTCCCATCTCCCTCCGTATCTCCCTCCCCATCCCACCCCTCTAGGTTGATACAGAGCCCCGTTTGAGTTTCCTGAGCCATACAGCAAATTCCCATTGGCTATCTATTTTATATATGGTAATGTAAGTTTCCATGTTACTCTCTCCATACATCTCACCCTCTCCTCCCCTCTCCCCATGTCCATAAGTCTATTCTCTATGTCTGTTTCTCCATTGCTCCCCTGTAAATAAATTCTTCAGTACCATTTTTCTAGATTCCATATATATGCATTAGAATACAATATTTATATTTCTCTCTCTGACTTACTTCACTCTGTATAATAGGTTCTAGGTTCATTCACCTCATTAGAATTGACTCACATGCATTCCTTTTTATGGCTGAGTAATATTCCGTTGTGTATATGTACCACAACTTCTTTATCCAGTCATTTGTCGATGGACATCTAGGTTGCTTCCATGTTCTAGCTATTGTAAATAGTGCTGCAGTGAACCATGGGATACATGTGTCTTTTTCAGTTTTGGTTTCCTCAGGGTATATGCCTAGGATTGGGATTGCTGGGTCATGAAAGAAAGTGAAAGTGAAGTCACTTAGTCGTGTCTGGCTCTTCGTGACCCCATGGACTGCAGCCTACCAGGCTCCTCCGTCCATGGGATTTTCCAGGCAAGAGTACTGGAGTGGGTTGCCATTTCCTTCTCCAAAGGATCTTCCCAACCCAGGGATCAAACCCAGGTCTCCCGCATTATAGGCAGACGCTTTACTGTCCGAGCCACCAGGGAAGCCACCAGGGAAGCCGGGTCATATGGTGGTTTTGTTCCTAGTTTTTTAAGGAATCTACATACTGTCTTCCATAGTGGCTGTATCAATTTACGTTCCCACCAACAGTGCACACCTTCTCCAGCGTTTATTGTTTGTAGACTTTTTGATGATGGCCATTCTGACTGGTGTGAGGTTATATCTCATTGTAGTTTTGATTTGCATTTCTCTAATAATGAGCGATGTTGAGCATCTTTTCACATGTTTGTTGGCCATCTGTATGTCTGCTTTGGAGAAATGTCTGTTTAGGTCTTTTTCCCACTTTTTGATTGGGTTGTTTTTCTGGTATTGAATTGTATGAGCTGCTTGTATATTTTGGAAATTAATCTTTTGTCAGTTGTTTCATTTGCTATTATTTTCTCCCATTATGAGGGTTATCTTTTCACCTTGCTCATAGTTTCCTTTGCTGTGCAAAAGCTTTTAAGTTTAATCAGGTCCCACTTGTTTACTTTTGTGTTTATTTCCATTACTCTAGGAGGTGGGTCATAGAGGATCTTGCTTTATGTCATCGAGTATACACAAGCTTTAAAGGCTACTTTTCATTTAGTTATTATAAGATACTGGCTATAACCTCCTTTTGTACAGTACATCCTTGAGCTGTCTTAACAACCATTATTAGTTTGTAGCCCCCACTCTCCGATCCTTATATTACCCCTCTCCCGACACATAGTTAACCACTAGTTTTTCTCTGTATCTGTGAGTCTGCTGCTTTTTTGTTATATTCATTAGTTTGCTGTATTTTTTAGATTTCACATATAAGTGATGTCATACAGTATTTCTCTGTCTGACTTATTTCACTTAGCATAAACATCAAAAATATAAGAAGATCTACAGTGAGCTAGCCACTGGGGGATTTAAGCTGAGGAGTGATGTGGCTTAATTTTTGTTTTAAAAAAGATGTCACCCTGGCTGTTTTGAGAATGCATGGTAAAACAGCGGGAGAGGAAGAAGGGAGACCAGTGTGGAGGCTATTGTATAGATGAGATATGGTAGTGGTTCCCACCAGATGGATGAAAATAAGGATGAAGAGAAGTGGATATATTTGAGGGTGGTGTATCTTCAAAGTGAAGATAACAGGACTTGCCAATGTGGAGGACAAGGAAGAGGGAAGATTTGGGGTGATATAAATGGAAGGTTTCCAGGTAGGGGAGAGAAGGCTTTTGAGTGATTATAAGGGAACCTGTATGTGGTCAGGAATAGCAGTGTGAATGAGAGAAGTATAACTGAAGAAGCAGAATTTGGGAGGAGGGAAAGAGTAAATGTGCTCAACGTAGTGCTTTCAAACTGTACAGTCAAATCCCTTGGGGATCTTGTTAAAGTGCAGATTGACTCAGTAGATCTGGGTAGAGCTGGAGAGTCTGAATTTCTCACTATTTCTTTGATCTAAACAGACTCTAAAAGTAATCTGAAGGTAATCATTTGACTCTTAGTTACCATCTTTGTGAGCTCATTTCCTTTAACATCACGAAAGGGCACACACCTTTTAAGTGTAGGTTTTTATGTCTTTCCCTGCCCTAAAATATATCTACTGCCTCCAGGAAGTTTCTCCTCCTCTATGTGCTTTTGCTGGCACAAGTAGGAGTTGTGTTTTTAAAGTAGATCCCTGCCTTTCTTTCATTCCCCACCAGAAAGCAGTAGAGAGCTGTCTCCTCTCTCCTTTCTCTGCATTGTCAGCAGTCACCAAGGTCTCCACTCTTCTCATGTGACTGGTTCATTTACCCTCGGCACCGAACCTTCTCCAAAGTTCAGCTATTTTCTGTGACCATTTCTGTGTCCTGGCAGTCATCTCCATGATCAATAGGTCACTTTACCTTTGAACCTAATTTCTCCATCAGTGAAACTAAAAGGTCAGAGTGGATGATTTCTTAATGGCCCTGTAGCTTTGTGTCTTTACAATAGAAGGAAATCATATTTCTACAGTGCTTTAGACTTTACTGGACAATCCAGTATTGTAAATACAAATGAAGATTCCAAGATTCTGTCACTTCTGCAGTGGTTCCAGCACTGAACTCTTAGCATTACCAGTTTTGCTCCATTACAAGTAGCTTGGTTGTTAACCACTGTACTACCTTCCCATTCTTTTGGGTTGAACAGAAAGTTCATTCAGGTTTTTCATAACATCCTATGGAAGAGCCCAAACGAACTTTTTGGCCAAGCCAGTAACATTTCTAATTACTATGGTTTCCTCCATTCTGTGTCTGCCTATAGCTGGCTTTAGACTCTCACCCTTCTAAGCATTCATGACTGACTCTCAACTATTGCATCCTGCCTTCCTCCTCTCACTTGGTGTCTGTCTTCCAGTTTAGCCACCAGGGTGGGAATTGACTCTATCCAACATCATTTGTCTTAAATTGGGGTCCATACAGTCTTTCCCTGTGTCCTGTATTTCATGCTTTCTATGTGTTTTGTCTTTTTCCCATTGCCTTTCGGGTTCTATTATTCACCAGTATTCAGTTCTGTATAATGACTTGAGTTCAGTGTCCAGTATCTTTTATTGTCCTGAATGTCAGCTTCATCTTGTGAGAAACAGGTAACAACTCCCGAGTTGTCCACCAGAGAGCAGACTCAGATACCCAAAGCTCGCTGCCAGCTTTGTATTTTGGGAACAGGGAATAGTTTTTCAGAACGTAGAGTCTCTTATCAAGAACTGAAGTATCATGGGCCCTGGAGATTATAATTCAGAGAATTTTTTAAAATTAGAGCTTGTTTCACTATTGTTAGTTGACTTGGAGCCAAACATTCCTTCCAGAGTGTTTTAAACTGACTTGAATGTGAATGGCTTTGGATAATTTATTGTCATGGTAAACGAATAATATAAAACAAAGCAACATTGTCTCAGATTACAGTTTTACTACAAGAGAAAGAGATGTCACCCTTATCCTCATTCATCCCTTGTATATATCTTTGATAAAAGTTCAGCTTTATAAAACATGCAGTAGGGCATAAATATTTGTATTCCAAAAAAAGATGAATTATAGAATTCATTTAGATAGCTAAAATGCAGATTTCCTTTAGTGTATTTTTGATGAGAAGGAATGATTTCACACTTTTTACTATAGAGAGGGAGTCAGATGCCCAATAAGGTATATGTAAATCGTAGTGTAAAACACTTATATTTAGAATGTGTTTAAAAGTAATCAGAGGTTCACTTACTTGTCTTAATCTTCATTAGGCCTAGCCCTAGTCGCCCCCATTCTTTCGCCAGGGCTTAACTGAACTGGGTAAACCAAGTAGATGACTGAGAATTAATTAAAATGACCCCATATAAAATGTTCATGCACATGTGACAATGATTATTAGTTGAAAATACACATCATTTAAGTCTATAAAACCTTCCTTATTTAAACATATTCTTATTATACACTTTAATTGTCTTGACCATAGTTAACCAGTGGCAGGATCCTCATGATGAAAATTACCATTTGTGGCCTTGGTGCTGAGGAAATGCAAAATGACTGTCTGGTCCTTATGAATCTCAAAAAGAGCTCATTAGTCCATGGCTGGATTAGCTTAATTACAGTTGCTCATGTGATGCCTGCTGCTGCTTTTCTGTATTAGAAACTAGCCTGAGAATGATACGTTAAAAGAGAGGCAGTTGGGCCTCCCTGGTGGCTCTGTGGTGAAGATTCTGCCTGCCAGTGCAGGAGACATGGGTTTGATCCCTGGTCCGGGAAGATCCCACATGCCACAAAGCAGCTAAGCCTGTATGCCACCACTTCTGAGTTGCTCTAGAGCCTGGAGGCTGCAACTGCTGAAGCCCATGTGCCCACGCTGCACAACAGGAGAATCCACTGCAGTGAGAAGCCCAAACGCCACAGCTGGACAGTAGCCCCTGCTTTCCACAGCTGGAGAAAAGCCCACAGAGCAACGAAGACCCAGAGCGGCCAAAAATAAATAACTTTAAAAAGAGAGAGTGGTGGTTTAAGGACCAGCTGTTCAGGCCCATAAAACATAAAGTAAATCCTAGTAAAGGAAGACTCTTGGAAAATAAACATAAAATGAAAGGCACTCATAACTTTGTCTGTAGGCTGATGTGTTTCTGTTAAGGCTCTGTCTTCCATATGACGTAAGAGTCTTTTTATCCTTAGTTATAGGCCTGAAGTCATAGGCAGGCCTATTTCTAATTTTCTGGCTTTGGTTCAAAGAAGTTTGAACCTTGCTTATCAGGGTATCTGTCCTAAGGCTTTTTTTGAGGCCTGAATTTGCAATTTACTGGCTATAGGACATCAGTCAAGCTATTTATTTTCCTGAACCTTGGTTTCTTTATCTGTCAAATCTGAATGGTGTCTACCATTTTTGTTGAGAAGACTGAGAGACATGGTATTCACAGACTGTGGTACAGCACAGTAGACAGTATTTCCTTTTTTGTTTTAAACCCTGTACCGGTGGAGCAATACTTTTGTGTTTTTTTTGGACAGTGTGTGACTTCAGATCATGATTCTGCCAGTTACTAGCTATATGATCTTAAGTAGATTGCTTAATTTCTTTGAGTCTTTTGGAGGAGGGAGGAAGAGGGGAAATTACACCTTGAGAGAGTTCTGTGAGAATTAAGTTAACCTAGCAGATATATAATGGCTAGCACAAAACAGTCACACTCAGGATCCATTTCTTTTAACTGTAGTGGAGTATACAAATGTAAGGAGCAAATAATGCAGGTAGTAAGTGATGAGATTGGATCAGGGTGGTGACTGGGTGGAGAAAGAAGAGGCAGATCATGGTGTATATTTTTTCAAAGGTAAAGGAAATTTGATACAGAAGAGAAAGTACTTTCTGTGGGCTGACCTTATACAGGGTATGTCTCTATACTTCTATTTCTGTCGTTCTGTAAGATGAAAATAATATAAAATGTATCCTTGGATTGTAATGATGCTAACTTGAAGGTTTTGTGACATCATTAGAGAGTATGTTACAGTCTCAACCCCAGAAATGGTACCTTTCTACTCAGTGTATTCTCGTTCTAATATTACTTTTGATAGACATTGTCATCTAAACTCCACCAAAAAGTTAGTGACTTTTCTGGGAATAGAGACCCCCGTCATAATCAAAGCAAAACCTGGAAGCATAAAGGGAAGGAAATCTATTTATAAAATGCATGTAATTATTTGTCACTTGATATACAATCAGTGGAGCAGCAACCCAGATCTTGTTGTGGATCAGTGGTGAGTGATTTCTTGGCTAAGGAAGTTTGACTTGCAGGGCAAATACGAAGCACTAAATATTAACATTTCAGAATTGTATTGTTCTGAGTGTTTATTTAAGAACTCAGAAGTTTGCTGATACCAAATCCTGGACATCAACCTTCCAATTTTTGGAGCAATATTAAGTTTCCTGTGAAATCTCTGACTTCAGTATAGCCTCTGATTTCTTGTGTTCCCCAAGCTTGAAACTTGAAGAAAAGAGGTAAAAATACTGCTTCCCTCTAGCCATTGCTCATCTGTCCTCCTTTTTTCCAGATATTCAGAGTGGTGTGCATCTGTTTGGGTAATCCACCAGAGACATTCACCTGGGAGTATCGAGACAAAGATAAAAACTATCAAAAGATTGGCCCTATAACACCCTTGAAGTTTTACAGGCAACATGTCAAGCCACTCTTCAATATGGAAGATAAGGTTAGAGACTGGCGATGGCAGCCACTGGCTTTTTATTTTCAAATGCCTGTTGACTACAAGAAAGAGTATCCAATTCCGGGGTTAATATGCATGGTCATCCAACAAGACACTAAACCAAATTTTTCCTCTTCTGAAGTATTTTATGTACCAGTTCAGTTGGCCACTCAGGATTCCAAGCACTCCTCCTCAAAGACTTTTCTAACTGTGGGTCCCCAGTCAGTTTAATTCCCATCAGCTCCCCTTGTCTGGGCCCTGAGTCATTCTCCGGTACAAAGACAATAGAAGTCTCTTGGGCATTTCTTACCTTGGGTTCAGAGCATCATTGTACTGTGGGCCCTCTGGGGACTCTTTCGTGGAAGGGAGCAGTATCTCAGCCCAATTTTTCCCACTAACTTCAGGACTTCTCCACCTGCCTAGCAGGTGCCAGTCTTCCCTTCCTTATTGGCATCTTGACTCTTAAAGGGCTTTCCTGGTGGCTCAGATGGTAAAGAATCTGCCTGTAATGCAGGGTTTGATCCATGGGTCCTGGGAAATCCCTGGGAAGATCCCCTGGAGAAGGAAATGGCTACCCACTCCAGTATTCTTAGCCTGGAGAATTCCATGGATAGAGGAGTTTGGCGAGCTATATACAGTTCCTGGGGTTGCAAAGAGTTGGACACAACTGAGTGACTAACACCTTCACTTTTCACTTGACCCTCTTAAAAGCAAATGGCTTTGTTTTATCACTGGAGTCCCAATTCAACTGTACTACCAGGCCTTGAGCCTGTCTTGTAATTTGAGAGCAGGGATCTTGTAATGATGGGCTCCTGAGTCATCATCTTGCCTTACTTGGTGCACATAATTCTTCAGGATTAGTTTTGCGGTGACTTTTGCCAATAGGAAAAATGGTGATGCAGCTCCTAAATGTCTCCCCTCAAATAAATAGAATATACAGGGACCTCTCTCAAAAGGACCCTGCCACCTTTTGTTTCTTGGTTATTTAACAATGTGTTTGTAATGCTTATTCTTGTAGGCAGAGGTGATGAGCTTGATACAAATATATGAACTTGGAGGGGAGGTCTATCTCTCGATATTCCTTGTGTTATGTTCTGATCAACATATTCTTGATCTCCTAGATTTGTTTAGTGAATGACCCTCGGCCTCAGCACAAGTACAACAAACTTTACACAGTGGACTATTTAAGCAATATGGTCGGAGGGAGAAAAACTCTGTATAACAACCAGCCCGTTGACTTCTTAAAAAAGATGGTTGCTGCTTCCATCAAAGATGGAGAGGTTGGTATTGTTTCTGTGTCTTCTACATACAGAGTTAAAACCTCTTCCAAATCTTTGGTGTAATAGGAAGATAGGACATATGTTGACATTCTGTCTTCCTCCTTCCTCTGTTCCTAGGCTGTATGGTTTGGCTGTGATGTTGGGAAACACTTCAATGGCAAACTGGGCCTCAGTGACATGAATGTGTGAGTACAAGAAATTTAAAATAGAAAATCATTTGTGGGTTGTGGCTGTTGGCGTGCACTGTTGGTATGAAGTGACTCATACCTGAGGTTTATGAGATTTAGCCACTCTCAGGCTTAATCTCTGAATGAACCTCAAAGCCTGAGAGTGGGCCTGTTTCTTTGCATTTTGTAGCGTTTGAGGATTCATAGCTGAAACTTTGGAACACCACATATTTATATGCTCTGAGCTGGGAAGTCAAGATCGTATCTGAGTTGAAATTGTTGGGTGCTCCTAAAAAGTCATACTATGTGAGGAAGAAACTTTTTTAAAACTTCTGTTTTGTATTGGGGTATAGCTGATGAACAATGCTGTGGTAGTTTCAGGTGGACAGTGAAGGGACTCAACCATACGTATGCATGTATCGTTCTCTCCCAATCTCCCCTCCCATCCAGGCTGCCACGTAACGTTGAGCAGAGTTCCCTGTGCTATACAGTAGGTCCTTGTTGGTTATTCGTTTTAAATGCAGCAGTATATTCATGTCCATCCCAAACTCCCTAACTAGTCCTTCTCCCCTGGTAACCACAAGTCCTTCCTCTGAGTCTGTGAGTCTCTTTCAGTTTTGTAAGTAAGTTAATTTGTATCATTTCTTTTTAGATTCCACATATAAGGGATATAATAACTATTTCTCCTTGAGGAAGACAGTTTTAAAAAATTGATTAATGTGTAAATCTGTTAAGTGTATTTGGGATGTAACAAAAGGTTTTCTAGGTCTCTTGTTTGATGTTTGATTCTTCTTCCTACTTCCATTATTTGATACCTTATGTATTTTGTCTTTAGGACAACTAGGACTAATTTGCATACACACTTTAAAGCATTCCTTCTGGTTGTTGATGACAACGAAGGTTTGCTTGTGAACCAAATCATATTAAATCCTTGACTGTTAAAATTTATCACATTAGTGTTATTTTTAAGTAATTATTACTTGTAGGAAATTGAATAAATATCTTGACAGTTAACAGTAGGAGAAAGGAAATCTGCTAAAAGATTTCATGAGGTTTTCTAAACTTTGAAAATATTCTCTAGTATTTTGACATTTATTTAAATTTCACAGTTAGCCATGGTCTGTGTGAATTCGGAAACTGAATTCTCCCAGCTCAAAGTGAAAGTCACTCAGTCGTGTCCAACTCTTTGCGACCCCATACAGTCCATGGAGTTCTCCAGGCCAGGATATTGGAGTGGGTAGCCATTCCCTTCTCCAGGGAATCTTCCCAACCCATGGATCAAATCCAGGTCTCCCGCTGAGCCACCGGGGAAGCCCAACCAGCTCAAAAGAGACCATTTTTGAAAGAAATACTTCAAAAACTTTTTTTTGCTGTTGTTTTCTTTCCAAATTGACAGTGCAGCCTTTCGTCAGTTTTTGTATTAGGAGAATTTATGTTAATAACTTCTTATTTTTCTGAGAGCTCTTGTGACACAGAGAGAATGGAATCCCATTGAGAGACTAGATTCTGCACTTACCACGTTCTCAGAAGAGCTGCAGCCCAGATTTGTCTGGAGCTGCTGAGCCCCTTCAGTTTCTTCTGTGATCTTCTTACAGCCAGAAGCCAATTATCCCCCGTGATTGTACTTTCTGTATTCTGTGCTATTCTTTTTTTAACAGCTATGACCATGAGTTGGTGTTCGGTGTCTCCATGAAGAACATGAATAAAGCTGAGAGGCTGACTTTTGGCGAGTCACTTATGACCCACGCCATGACCTTCACTGCTGTCTCAGAAAAGGTATGACCCCCAGCATGCAGACACCAGTATCTGCACAGGGGAACCTCCATTCCCCTGCGGGCCGTTTAATCCAGCAGAGCTTCTTCACAGTGTATGTGCTTCCTGTTAGAAGTTAGCTTCCAAGCAAGACATTGTACCCACCTTTCTGGGGGGTTGGCTGCATGCTTTCAGAAGTCATAAAAATAGGAACTTTCCATAAGGAACAAAATTTGGGTCAGCAGGGAGTAAGGAAGTAACTGCTTCTCTGTAACTTTGGAAATTCTCTGTGTGAAAAGAGGTCAGCAAGGAAACTTCGAAGACGACCACTTCAGTTTAATAAGGAATTAAAGTGTGCCCTGAAAGTATTCATATCTTGATGATTTATGTTCAGTCTCACCTTTGTCGTTCAGATTCTTCTGCAGTAAAATGTCAATAACAGTAATTGGTGGACTCCATGCTCAGTACTGAATTTATTCAGAGTTTCAGGAAATTGGAGGTAGAGTATTTTGGATTTCCCTATGGAATATTCTGACTAGTAATACCACTGTTTCTAGGATACAGTGTTGGAAACAACAACTGCAGTATTATCTTTCACAAATAAGCCTCCTCATTCCCAGTCTGTAGAAGAGTTTTACTCCTGTGCTCAGGGATCATAAAGAAGAGAAGACATCAAACTATGCTTTAATTCTTTACCACTGCAAGCAAAAATATTCTTTCCAAGCCTATCTAATTATTGGAAAGAGTGTCACAGAATAACTATCTTGACATTATCTTGGCAAAATATTAGAAGGAGCTTTTCATAAAATACTGTAAATGTTGAGATAAAATGCTATCGTAAATAAACTAGAATAAAGTACTATTAACCTACTTAAATATGAACAACTTGGTATTTTATTCTGTGTTTAGACCTGCTATATTATAAAATTCAGTGGATTTACAACTAAGCTCCTTAAAGTTAAACTTTTAAACTATTTAGAGGATTATTAAAAAGGAAAACGAAAACTTTATAATTTCTAAGAGAGTTTGGCTTTTTATCATTTTCCATCTCTGTTATAGAGTATTACTACTTTTCAGAAATAAAAATCATACATACTCCATGTCTTTTTCTCTGGAAGCTCCATTCTTTAATAGGCATGGTTTAGTAATATACTGTTTTTCCTTCTGGGAAATGGAGCTACATTACGTGTTAATATTATAAAGCAGAATTAATGTTATCATAACTGGAATTTTATATTGAGATTTTTCTCTTCTCTCCACTTTTGACTGCTATAAAACTAGTTTGCATTGCCTTTGAATGATAAAGCGGAGATAAATGCTTGTAAGTATTCTGGGATATCCTTTCTTGTTGCTGATTTCTTGGAATCCCTGAGAGGGAGTTCCAGATACTCTTCTGTATTTGTAGATGACGTGGCTTGATCTAGGTCATGTAGGAATTCATTGGCAAAGGCAAGAAGAGGAAGCACTTTCAAACTTACTGTAATAAATGACTTTAGGTAATGGAGATTCTAACACCGATATTTGAAAAGGAAAGTAAAGATGGGCTGCAACGCAGGGAGTAGAAAACCAAAACAGCCAGTCAGCTTGGCCCAGAGTGTGCAGTGTACTGGTGTGGTTCTGAAAGTCTCTGGGGCTAAGAGTAAGGGGTAGTCCAGATAAGGGTATTTGAAACTTTGGGGTTTGTTGGCTATTTCTGCGATGGGAAATTCCTGAGATTCAAGAAAACTGTCAGGAGTAAAATTGAATCCCGTTTAGATGTGATTTGTGCAGTTTTATGCAAGTGGGAGTTGACAGATGAAATCATTAGGAGATAATTCAGGAGCCAGTTCTCTCCTCAGGCTACAAAGATTTAAGTTGTTTTGACATCAGCTAATGCTCTGGGTAAACATGAAAGAACAGTCTTTTCCCAAATGGAACCTTCTTATCCCTCTCTGTGTCACTGTAATAGAGACTGTAAATGAAAATTATCGTGATGAGTATCATTTTATTGATGAAGATCGATGAACAGAACTGCCGAGGTTTTGTTTTATGGAAATAGTGTTTTGCTTTGCCATTCCATCTCTACTGTATTAAATTCAATGTTTGTGTAACCAAATCAGTAAAAAAGCACATTTGGGAGAGTATCATTTCTTGGTTCCCCTAAGTAAGAAAAGTAGGCTATATGATGGGAATGTGTTTGTTTTCTTTTTTAAACTCTTGACTAGGTCTGAGATTCATTGCTAAAATAAATACGGTTAGATGCCTCTTCAAAGAATGCTAATCGGAAGCAAGAGTCCCTGGCTTCACACGGCGTTTACTGCTTTTCGTAGTTTTAACATGTTGTTTTTCTTAGCCAAGAGGCATTTTAATGTGCTTATTTTCTGTATACCATAAAACGTAAAGGAGAAAATAGTAGTATTTATTGCTTGGCTAGGTTTATTGTATTTTCACCTGAAGAGATTCAAAATCCACCTCTAACAGGACATTCTCTTAGTTATAGTAGAAGATATACGGCCCTGGTCATGTATAGCGTTGCTGTATAGAGAAGGCTGTTTCTTCTGAGTGGCTGAATAAGAGCTAAAATTACATGACACTTCATTTCAGATCTCATTTCAGACTCTCTGCTGTCATCCACTCTTTTGCAGGATGATCAGGAGGGTGGTTTCATAAAATGGAGAGTGGAAAATTCTTGGGGTGAAGACCATGGCCACAAAGGTAAGCTTACGCTGGTAATACTGCCAGACTCAAAGTGACTGGGTTCTGTGCTACTCTCTGCCTCCTAAGAGATATGGGAAGAAAGAGCTGCCCTGGTGTGGCTCATTTTTATTTTTCAGTAATTGGTCCAGTTAGCTAACTTATTAGCTGGACTATTCTAGAGAAAAATCCGAGGATCTCGTTTGCCCCCAGCATTCCTGCCAGCAGCGTGGGAGGCCTGAACGCCATGGTTGGCTCTGAGACCAGTATGTGCTGGCATCTGTTCCGGACCACAGTGACCCTCCTACACCTCTCTGTCCCGGAATCCCTTGGCCAGTAAGAAGCTTGAGTGCCCTTTGCCAGGACTGTTGGCTGTACAGCATTTGGTGCCTTTTTGTTGGCTGCACTAACTCTAGAAGATCAGAAGCCTTCCAAGGAGGAGAATGGGCCTGGCAAGAAACTTGAGGCATTTATTGGAGACTCATTAGAAGTTGTGAGGTCTAAAGAGGAAGAGAATGCTGTGGTTACCATTTAGAACTGTTTTATTCTGAAAAAGCCAGGCAGAAGTCTTAAGTAAATTCTAGTAATTGGGCTTTAAAAAACAAACAAACACAGATAATATGTGAGTTGTAGCAAAATAAAAACTACTGATAAGCCCAAAGTCCGGAGGAAAAAAAAGCCTCTAATAATCCTGCCACCCAGAGATCACCATTGATTAACTGTTTAGGGTGTATTCTTGCAAATCTTTGAGAACGTATTTTTTTTTTCTTTTTTTTTCTTTTTTGGGTTTTTTTTAAATTTTATTTTATTTTTAAACTTTACATAATTGTATTAGTTTTGCCAAATATCAAAATGAATCCACCACAGGTATAAGTTTTTCATGGTAGATAATAGTAGATTATTATCTACTTTTAAGGTAGATAATAAGGTGGTGTTGTGCTTTAATTTTTAGGGTTTCAAACCAAAAAGTGGCAACTTCCCTAGAACATGGTGCATGTCAGCATGTTTGCCTGGGTGCTGTGTGCGTCTTATAGCACCTTCTTCCCAGAGTCCACATTCCTTACCTTAGCCAGTGGATTCTGGCTAGGAAGCACATGTTAACCACAGCTTACTTACTAGACTAGCTAGAAAGCTGGGAGGAAATAGATAGGGAGTCTAGTGAGATAACCCAGACACTTGGAATCAAACTTTAGCCATCTCACCCAAGCAGGAATCAGCTAGAAATTAAATCAATTAATAAATAAAGGGAAAGAAAAGAAAAAGAAATTAGAGATCTCAGCAACCCTCTGTTACTTCCCTCTCTGTTTAAATGATTTTCCAGCTGAGTCCTTTAGCGCTCTAGGATTTCCAGGGGTAAAAAGGTGGAAGAAGGAGGGATGTAGAGGCTTGGAATTGAGCACATGGAGCTTCAGTCATTTGTATTTGAAAACTGGTGTCTTGGAAGAGCCTTGACAAGGCTTGTGTATGCCCCGATTGAGCAGCACAGGCAGTTGTGATGGCTAACACTGAGAGGCCATTTCATCAGTCATTCCAAGTCTTTTCATCTCCCTGTGAAATGATCATGGGTGTGGATTTTGGCTTAACTGTCCCTGGGGTCTGCTGTGGAACGCTGCAGCTCAGTGTTTATATGTAAACAAATATCAGCACTGTTACTCTGTTCATCATCATGTAGTTGCGTGTCCCCCTTCTGTGATTTCTGTCATTGTTCTGTGATTATGGGACACTTGCTAAACCATTATGAATTAAAGTACATTTTGTGCATGTATTTTAATTGGTGATTTCTTATAAGATGAGCTTGTTTTAGGACACACAAACATTGGAATTGGGTAGAGATCGGTTATGAACTTTAGGAAAGCTAGCAGAAAGATTTAAGCAATCAGAATTCAGTTATATATGTAAAATGATGATAGTTAAGAAATGAATGCAGAGGAACAGCCTGAATCGAGAATTTGGTGAGCCCTGTATGGAATAACGGATTGGTTCAAGACTGAGAAAGGAGTACGCCAGGGCTGTCCGCTGTCACCTTGCTTGTTTTATCTGTATGCTGGACATGTGAGAAATGCCGGGCTGGATGGTTACAGGCTGGAATCGAGTAGGTGGGAGAAGTACCAACAGCCTCAGAGATACAGATGATACCACTCTAATGGTAGAAAGTGAAAAGGAACTAAAGAGCCTCTTGATGAGGGTGAAGGAGGAGAGTGAAAGAGTAGGCTTAAAACTAAATATTAAAAAGACTAAGATCATGGCATCTGGCCTCATTACTTCCTAGCAAATAGGAAGGGAAAAGGTGGACGTAGTGACAGATTTCCTCTTTTTGGGCTCTAAAATCACTGTAGATTGTGACTGCAGCCATGAAATCAGAAGATGATTCCTTCTTGGCAGGAAAGCTGTGACAAACTTAGACAGTGTGTTGAAAAGCAGAGACATTCCTCTGCTGACAAAGGTCCATACAGAGACGGCTGTGGTCTTCCCAGTGGTCACATACAGTTATGAGAGCTGGACTGTAAAGAAGGCAGAATGCCAAATAATTGATGCCTTTGAACTGTAGTAAAAGAGAAAACTCCAGAAAGTCCCTTGGACAACAAGGAGATCAAACCAGTCAATCTTAAGGGAAATCAACCATGAATACTTGTTGGAAGGACTGATGATGAAGCTGAAGCTCCAATATTTTGGTGATCTGATAACATCTGACTCATTGCAAAAGTCCCTGATGCTGGGAAGGATTGAGGGCAGAAGGAGAAGAGAGGGTCAGAGGATGAGATTGATGGATGGCATCACTGACACAATGGACATGAACTTGGGCAAATTTCGGGGGATGGTGAGTTACAGGGAGGCCTGGCTTGCTGCAGTCCATGGGGTCACAAAGAGTTGGAAATGACTGGGTGACTGAACAACGTTTTAAAACATAAGATTGTTTCAGATGAAACTGTGTAGCTTCTGTTTCATTTTTGGTCTTATTTGGTCCCTGTAAATGGTTTGTTATCATAAAGATTAGTGTCTACGAAAAGGACTAAAATTATGGTTTGTTTAGACCAGCCTGGACCATTGGCTTGTTTCTGAGATATTTTTCTATCTATTAAGAGTCACTGAGTTTGTAGATAGTAGTGATATCCATTTAAGAGAGGACAGACACTTGTAAAGTCAGGCAAATATTCTGTTTTGTGTAGGGCGAGTTACTGTCTTTATTACTTTGAACCTAAATACCTACTCTTAAAGAGGATTCTAGATTACTTTGCTAATTTTTTTTCCCATTCAACTGTACCTCTAAGCTCCACTCAATAGAAGTTTTGCTTCTGTTCACTTACTCATTCCGTTATTATGTTGAGAGACCTGGGGTCTTTATCCCCCTGATCTGCCTGTAACGCTTCCTAGTGAAACCTGCAGCTGTCGAGTTAGGACTAAACTAACTTTTTTTGTTGTTCTTGAAAAAGTGAAATGCCTGAGATTGTACAGACTAAAGCATGTCACTAGAGAGCCAAAAGATAAGAAATTGAACTGAGTGGGTGTAGCGTATAGTTCGTTCAAAGCCAAAAATAAATTATTCTCCTGTGTTTCTTGGTAATGTTCTTTTTGACTTAACAGGAAGGAAGGAAAGAAAACATGATCTAATTTAATTGGCACACTTGGCCTGACCTTAGGGAGAGTACGTAGTCTGTTATTATGCTTGCGATGTGTGTTTGCCTCAGCGGGGCCCTCCCGTCCGTCACCCTGGTGGGCATTGGCCGCCATGTCCGATACAGAACCCCTTTGTGCTCTTTTAGGAGATGTGACAACCTTAAACACCATTGCTAGGATTTTGTTTCTGTAGTTAGCATTGTTAGCAGTTTGTTACTGTGCTCTAGGGGATTTCTGCATGTTAAAATTGATTGTTTCTCAAAAAACAGTGTTGGTAATACTACAAGCTGGCAGTAAACAGAGCAGAGATACTTGGGCAGGCTGCCTTTTTCCTCCGCCCAGCTCTAGCTTTGGGCTTCCCTGTTAGCTCAGCTGATAAAGAATCTGCCTGCAATGGAGGAGACCCCACTTCGATTCCTGGTTGGGAAGTTCCCCTTGGAGAGGGATAGGCTACCCACTTCAGCATTCTTGGGTTTCCCTGGTGGCTCAGACATTAGAGAATTCGCCTGCAGTGCAGGAGACCTGGGGTTCAATCCCTGGGTTGGGGAGATCCCCTGGAGGAGGGCATGGCAACCCACTCTAGTGTTCTTGGCCTAGAGAATCCCCATGGACAGAGGAGCCTGGCAGGCTACAGTCCATGGGATCGCAAGGAGTCGGACACAACTGAGTGACTGAGCACCGAGCACCTCTGGCTTTGGTCTTCCCCATTGGTCGTGTTCATGTCCCTTCCTGCCCAGAGTCTAGTATCAGTGATGAAATCCAGTAAACTGACTATTTCCCAAAGAGGATAAATATTACCTCTACCCACAAGAGACATAAAGGGAGAAGTCAATTCTTATCTTACTGAATCCATTGAGTTACTTTATACTGGTGAACACTAGTATTCTTAGTCAGCTGGACTGAAAACTAGGTACATATCTGAGATGGCATACAACCTACCTGACTTTTCTCCCCTCCTTCTTGAAATACTTGACTATGCATTTTGTACCTTCTTTATGGATTGTATAAGAAATGGATTCCATAGCTGAATGAGGAAACAGGCCTTGGGACCTGTTACATCGTCTTTCATTTTGAAAAGCTGACAGGCTTGTTAGAGTTAAGTAGTTTGTAAAATGTTTAAGAATTCAAAATAGGGGAAATAACCTTTGGTGCTTTTTGCTCTTAGTCAGAAATTCTTCTGAGAAGAGTATAATCTTTATGCCAGAGTGACCTGCAGGTCATCTCACTAATGGTAGATCCAGAATTATAATTTGGACAGTCTGACAGTAGAACCTACTCTTTATCACTAAACTGTGTTTCCTCTTAGCTTCTCTGTTCCAGTAGTATCTGGTCTGCTCATAGAAATAACATGGTTATAGCATGTTTCTTTGATTTTTTTCGTTAACTTTTTTTATAACTTAGTTCTTTGATTTTTTGCCCTTAACTTTTTATCATGGGCAATTTCAAGCCTATACAAGGAGAATAGTATTTAGAAATTCCCCACATGTTCATCACCCAGCTTCAGTAGTTATAAACATTCTGCCATGCATGTAACAAAGTATTGATAGTCAATAAATTGAATTCTTGGATGGTCGCCCTAATGAACCAGTCTTGTTATGGAACTTCTTTTTATGATTGGTTCACTTAGTCATGAGATGGTATTCCAGTTCTAAAGTCTGATACATCAGAGCCCTGAAGGTAGAATTATCGTAACATACTTCTTATGTTTGTTTAGTCTAGTTTCTTAATATGCTAAATAGCACAGTGAGGTTAGGGGGAATATAATTTTCTGAGTCTTCAATGGTCACTGAAGGAAAATCTTTATCTTTTAAAAATTTTGTTTCTCTAAGTTTTCATTTTGAACCAAGATTAGTTTTTCATTTTTCAAATTGCTTTTTTGCCTTTCAGCTTCAACTTTGAAGTTGTTTTTAACTTACATTCTTCATTTTTTCTTACATGTAAGCCTGTTCTTGATTTCATTTTAGTAAAATTTCCAGACTTCTTCATGAGGCTTTGGCATGTTAGAGATTAATTTGGAAAGAAACTTAACGAGACTGATTCATGTTACATCTGAACCTCTGCTGCTTCTTAAAAACCAAAAGCATGGCCTTTAATTGCCTCACCATATAATTCTGGGAACAGAATGTTCAAAGCTACGCACAAATTTCATCATATCCTTCACATAATGTTACATGGTAGAACCAAGAGAGACAGTTACTACTTTCTTGATTACAGATCCTGGACAGCAATTTGTCTCCTTGTGGTTTCACATTTTTCTATCAATAACATGGATAACAACCGTTTTCCTTATGATGTCCTATAGTTTCTATGTAGCCATCGAACTGTACACTGTTACATAATTCTAAAGAGTTCAATGAATAGTCTGTATTTCTATCCGAGGTACTCAGGACATATAGTTCATAGCATCTTGCTTGCTTCATAAGAATTCAACATTTGCTAATGCATTTGTCCTGACCCCCCCCACCCCCACCCCACCGCTCATGGCATCAGATAGAGTAACTTAGGATATGAACATGGAGAAGGCAGTGGCACCCCACTCCAGTACTCTTGCCTGGAATATCCCATGGACAGAGGAGCCTGGTAGGCTGCAGTCCATGGGGTCGCTAAGAGTCGGGCACGACTGAGCGACTTCCCTTTCACTTTTCACTTTCATTCATTGGAGAAGGAAATGGTAACCCACTCCAGTGTTCTTGCCTGGAGAATCCCAGGGACGGGGGAGCCTGGTGGGCTGCCGTCTATAGGGTCGCACAGAGTCGGACACGACTGAAGCGACTTAGCAGCAGCAGCAGGGTATGAACATAGGTAATTGCACCCATGTTTTATGGGAATAAGTGAAAACATGCTGAGAGGTTGTGACTTACCCAGTGTTGGAGATAGAATTGGGACTGAGATTTCTTAATTTGACGCAGGCAGCTTCCCTAAGAATGTATATTACCTACGAAAGATAACCAGTCATTTGCAGGTCAGTTTGAGATTTGGTTTGGAATTCTAGCACAAATGTAAATTGTAGACATTATTGAACTGAACTTGCCAAAATAAGAAAATTATGTGAGCCAAAAGCAGAGGCTTCTGATTTCCTGTAAAAGAGCAACATACAAATTTGTTCTGTCACTTCAGGGTTTTCATGTCTCTCCAGGCTTTCCTGTCTCTCTCTGACACCATCAGATTCGGGTATCTGAGTTCTCTCAGAGGGACTCCTCATCATCCATCTTCATTAACCACTGAGCCTGGTTGACACAAGCTAAAAAAGCAGTGACTGTGAGTGGAAGCTCATGCTCTCAGGTGGACAGTTGCTTCCTTATCCCACCATGTGACTAGGGCAGGGCTGTGCCTGTGTGCTCAGTTGCTTCAGTCGTCTCTGACTCTTTGCCACCCTATGGACCGTAAGCCTGGCAGGCTCCTCTGTCATGGGATTCTCCAGGCTAGAATACTGGAGTAGTTTGCCATGCCCTCCTCCAGGGCATCTTCCCAGCCCAGGGATCAAACCCACACCCCTTATGTCTCCTGCATTGGCAGGCAGGGTCTTTACCACTGGCACCACCTGCCTACCATTTGTGAGAGAAGGCTCTTCCTAGCCTACAGGCTGAAACCGATTTCAGGGAGAAATCCTTTCATGTTTGATGTAGATTGGTGTGTATTTCCTTTGTCCTGTAGAGAGGATTTGTCGTTCTCCCAGGTGGTCTCCAAGGTATGCTTGCATTGCTTTGAGGATAGAGGTCAGACACAGAACCCGAGCCCGATGCCTGGGACACATCCTGGCTGTCCCACCTATTGGCTGTGTAGCCTTGGTCATGGTGTTTAACCTTTATAAGCCTTAGTCTTTTGATCTGTAAAACGGGGATAGTAGTTGTACCTACCTCATAGGGTGTTTGTGAGAACTATGCCAGGCATATAAGAAATGCCCAGAAACATTAGCCATCATTGGTGCCATTGTTAATGTTCTCTGTAGACAAGAGAACAGCAGAGCAGGGACGTAAGCTCTCCTCCCTCTGGGAGAGGGCTGTCTCACTGGCCCACTGTTCTAACATCGGGTCTCTTAAGAATTCAGGACCCTTGGTGACCGTTGGACTGCATCTCCAGTTTACTGGGTGGATGACTCGTCATGTGGGCTTAGTCTTTCACAAGAGAAGCAGTGGAGGTGAAGACACCTCATGCCAAGGAAACCCATTAGCAACAGTGTCAGCTCACATTTATCGACGGGATGCAGGGAGCCACGCACAGACCGCGGTGCGAACGTCTCTGACCCTCAGAGGAATTCATGCTTCTCCACCTGGGACCTGGAAGGGGATTTGAAGAGGGCTGTGATGTGGCAGATGTGGCAGTCGTGGTGTGCTCCTCAGACTGTAAGATACAGGATAAGTAGAAAAGTAGAAAAAGATAAGCCAGAGAAGGGGTGATTTCTCCCAGAAGGCAGATGACAGCAGAAGAGGAGGAGCTGGGGAGAGCCCCCTCAGTGGGGAGACAATACAAAGACATTGAAGCTGAGGTTACTGAAGTCATAGGACTAGGTGAGAAGTCACGGGACTAGGTGACATCAGAGAAAACTTGGTGGGAAATAGCGCTGCGGTGGGGCAGCCAGAAAGAAGTCAAGCGGGGAGGCTTTCGGATTGGGCTTTAGAGCAGGTTTGGGACCCTTTAGGTGGAGGGAGGGTGGACGCCCACTGTGCTGTCAGTGCCCTGCCAGGAACACAGTGTACTTGCTTCCTCCACACGCTGGGTATGGGGAGTGGGCAGGCTGGGTGTTGAGCTGGGACCATTAGGCTGTAAATGTTGCTCCATATGTTGTTTGTAAGAACAAATATGTAAAACACAAATGTGAGAATGAATGCACAATAACACTGGATAAAGTACAAGAGAGACAATGAGTGATTGGAACTGGGGAGGCTCCTTACCGATCCTTCAGAGGTGAGCAGAGTTTTAGGAAAGATGCTTGGGTTGTGGGTGTTTTGGGAAAGGACGTGGGAGGCCAGCCAAGGAGAAGGGGGCTGAGAAGCATCGCTCTTGACCTGTAGAGTGTGCTTCAGGCAGGTCCGAGGCTTGGGGCCAAGAAATAATGTGGCCTGTCATCCGTGGAGCTTTTGAGGAAAGAGCAAAAAGCCGGCTTTGCCTGAAACAAATAGGAGTAGTACTGTTTGGGGTCAGAGAGAGGTCATTAAGTTTTGGCAAGAAAATAGACCCTTGAATGACACCTGAATTTGTGTTTTCTCCTCCTGTCCAACATCGGAGATGCCGGCAGGATTTCGTGTGATCTCAGACTAGCCTGGATAGTAGTGCTCACAGTCCAGGGAAACAAAACAGTCAGACTGGCTGGTGCATTGCCCTCTCTCCTCAGCCCAGAGGTGGACAGGCTTCTTCTGGGGGCACTTCCTCAGGAAGTGTGCACTTCTGCAGACTGAACTTTGTTGTGGTTTGATGGTTTTTAAAAAAATGCAACCCACAAACCAAAACAACCCTCTTTGCCAACCACATTTTCCACTCTGCCTTCTTACCAGGGAGATGGAATCTTCCGTAGCCTTTGTTTCTGAATGAGGCCACAGGTAATACCCAGCTGTAAGAGTAGCCCTTCCCTTCTCAGCAAAAGGTTCAGGATCCTGAATGTGTGCGCACCACAGAGCCAGACTTTGGTATTTGGCCTGGAGGAAAAAGAGGCCTCTCCTCAGATCCCTGTCCAGGTATCTGTCTCAAGCGGTAGGTTTGTTTTCTTTCCAAAACATCCAGCCCACCCTGTTCTCCAGCCTTCTAAGCAAATGCACTTAAAGCACATGACATCTCTTTGATTTAAAGAGACACGATACCTCATAAACAAACCCTGCAAAACCTGGGCGCCTGACCATCAGTGTGGGGTGTGTGGGCAGATGGAATTGGTTCCAGACAGTGCCTGGATTAGAAACTAGATTACGTGGTATCTGTTGGCCAGAGGATACCTACCTGCCACTCTCTCTGCCACTGGGTACTCTTTTGGAGGAAGTTGAGCCCCATGGAAAAGACTGAATTTGAAGTTAAGACCTGGATTTAAGTATGGGCTTTACTTACTGGCTGTGACTTTAAACAACTCATACCAACCCTGCCTACCTCATAGTGTCGCTATGAGGATTAAAATTGAAATAAGAGTAGATAGTGGATATAAAATTGCACTTTGAAGTGTAAGTTCCCTACAGAGCTACCTGTGTGTTTTTGTTTTATTTTGCTTACTAAGGTATAATTCTTTTACTAAATAATAAAATTATACTGTTCCAAAATCAAAACACAAAGAAATACATAAAGAGGAATCTTATTTCCATCTCTGTCCCTCTGTATGCCTTTCACCTCCTGCGTTTTTCAGGTTCTCATTCTCTTCATTTCTGATGTGACTTTGCAGTGTGTTTTAGTGCACCGAAGGTAGCATATCTTATCTCCCCGCTCTGCTTCTCCTTCTCACTTCACTTAGTGTGTCTCGGAGGCCTGTCAGTACATTTCCACATCAGTACAGCCTTATTATCTTGCATTGTCTGGATGTACCGTAGTTCACTTAACCAGTTCCCTTACTGATGGAGCTCGGCTTGCTGCCAGGCTCTTGCTATTCCAAACAGTATTGCACTGAGTTTATCGTATGGTGCTTAGAACAGTGCCTGACAACAGAAAGCGCTGAATGTTGTTGGTATTTAGTTGCTGTCATATCAGACTTTTGGACCCCATGGACTGTAGCTCACCAGGCTTCTCTATCCCTGAGATTTCCCAGGCAAGAACACTGGAGTGGGTTGCCATTTTCTTCTCCAAGGGCTGTCCCTGGCGCAGGGATTGAATGTGCGACTGCTGCGTTGGCAGAGACGTTCTGTACCACTGAGCCACCAGGGAAGCCCAGGTTGAATAAGTACGAGCTGCTGTTGCACGTAATTACACGCCTGTTGTGTGCATGCAGGTACTGTGTGTCTGCAGGGTGAAATTCCAGAAATGGCATTGCGTAGTGAAGAGGGCAAAGGCACTCGAATTTTTCCCATTCCAAAGGAGTTGTGTCATTTTGTATATTTGTAGCGTACTCCGTACAAATGTAAGGCATGCTTTCTACAGTGGGTGACTAACAGAAGTGGTTGACAGAGTGTTACTACTTAATCACCTGTGAAATTGTGTGTGTTCATAGCTGTGTCAAGGCCTTAATGAGTGGTTTTCATTGAGACTGTGTTTCTTACGTTTTCTTACCACTTACCCTACTTTGCTTTCAATTTTTTTTAATATAATTGCAGGGAAACGTTTATCAGTTCAGTCCAGTTTCTCAGTTGTGTCCGACTGTGACCTCAAAGACTGCAGCATGCCAGGCTTCTCTATCACCAACTCCCGGAGATTGCTCAAACTCATGTCCATCGAGTCAGTGATGCCATCCAACCGTCTCATCCTCTGTTGTCCCCTTCTCCTGCCTTCAATCTTTCCCAGCCTTGGGGTCTTTTCTAAGGAGTCAGTTCTTCACATTAGGTGGCCAAAGTATTGGTGGCCAAACTGGTTAAACTATGGTACATCCAGACAATGCCAGATAATGAAACTACTGATGTGGAAACATCAAACAAAAATGTTTATAAACATAACAGAAAAACCTTAGAAGCCATAAAGGAAAAGATTGATAAATTTGACTTCATAAAACACACAAAAAATTTAGGACACTAGAAAACATCATCAACTAAATTAGAAGGCAAATTACATAATAGGAAAAATGTTTGCCATCATTATATTAATATAGAGAGCCCTATTACTGATCACTGTGAAAATGGCAAACATACCAGTTAAAATTCAGCAGAGGTCCCAAACAGACTCTTTACAAAAGAAAACTGAATAGCAAGCACCCACAGACAAAAGTTCAGATTGGACTCAAAAAGAAAGTTGAAATTATATATTGATAAGGACATAAAGAAATTAAGTAGATGATTAAGGATGTACACAGGTTTAATTACAAAATTGTTTATAGCAGTGTTGTTTCTAAGCATGAAAAAATAATTCAGATTCCAACAATAGGGAATTAAACACATTTTGGTTTTACTCATAAATTCAGCACTTAAAAATTATAGTGTAGATAGTTTTTTTATTAATATGAAAAGAGCAATATTGGAAAACCGCATATGTGATACTCTGTGGTATAAGAACATTATGTTGTCTCATTTTTATTAAATGTATAGCGTCTACACATATAAATTTTTATCAGAGGATATACATGGGATTTTCCAGGCAAGAGTACTGAAGTGGATTGCCATATCCTTCTCCAGGACATAAAAATCTAACTAGGGCCTAACCTGAGTTTCCCAGGTGGCGCTAGTGGTAAAGAACCTGCCTGCCAATGCAGGAGATATAAGAGACGCAGGTTCGATGCCTGGGTTGGGAAGATCCCCTGGACAAGGGCATGGCAACCCACTCCAGTATTCTTGCCTGGAGAATCCCATGGATAGAGGAGCCTGGTGGGTGAGCTATAGTCCGTGGGGTCAGACAGGGTCGGACACAACTGAAGCAACTTAGCACGCACGCACGCACGCACAGGGTCTAACCCAGGATGGTGGGATCGTAGGCAGTTTTAAAATGTATATTTGTCATCTTTTCATCCACCTCTTCCTTCTGCTCCTCTTCCTTCATTTTATCATCTTCCTCCCTCTGTCCTTCCAAGATTTTTTATAAGGAGCATTAATTATTTGGGTAATCTTTAAGGAGTCAAAAAGTGATATAATATTTCAGAATTTTGAAGGGAAAATCACCTACCCCGTGATATAAAATTATCATTGTTTTTCATGTTTTCTCCCCCTGTGTATTTGGAATTTTAACATAGTTATAAAGGATACACTATTTTTATATACTTTTATCCCTTAAACATTTTTCCATGTTACTGCATAGTCTTTGCAACTTCATTTTAAATGACTGATTAATATTTTGTGGAGTGATTTCTTACTATTTATTAGGAAGTTTGAAATATGAGACAAGTGTCAGTGAGGCTTGCCTTCCCTTTCTGGGAGCCTTTCTTCAGCCTTGAGTTATCAGCATCAAGTGAAAGATTGGCAGTGACTTAATGAGGCCTCAGTCGTCTGGCTTCCTTAGGTTCAGGCTGCCAGACAGATTCATCACAGCAGAATAGTAACTTGATTTTGTCATACCTTTTTTAAAAATAGCAACAACAACAAAAATTGAACCAGAAGTAGTTTTATTAGTGAGGTGAAATATTTCATAGAACAAAGCAAAACATTTCTCATTTATAAATAATAATATATTTATCACCTTAATTTATGTCTGAAAGGTTTAAAACTTAGATCTTTGGTAGGATTTCAGAAAACTGGTTTTTTAGGGTAAAGTTTTTCTTTCCCTTAAATGAACCCATTGGAATCCCTTCTGTTTCTGAGTGCATTAGGCCTGTCTAGAGCCGTATCTACAGATGCTGTTTCTCCCTTTACAGACCATACTGCTCTTTCTCTTAACAGATATAGAAATGTTGCCAGTGTCTTTGAGGGACTGTTCACTTATTTTATTTCTTCCTCTTCCTTTCTTTATTTTATTTCTTGCGTGTAAGCAAGACATTTAATGTTTAAACAAAATTTAATTTCACCTTAGTCCCTAAAGCTGACTTTCTGTATCTATTTATCCGTTTGTTTCCCTGAATGCAACATCAGGATCCTTGGGGCAGATTTTTGTTTTCCTTTTTTGTTTGTTTCTTTGGTCTTTGGGGAACGCCGGTTTCTAATGGCCAAGGTACATGAGGGCTAGAAGCTGCAACTTTCCTCAGATCAAGATGGTCGCTCTGACCCTGCCCAAGTGGACACCTCGCTGCTCCTGTCCACAGCACTCACTCGGGTTTCAGACACACTGATCCTAATCTTCTCAGTCAAACTCCAGGACACGCAGCATCAACAGTTACAGCAGCCACAAGGTCATTATCTACCCAGGGTGCAATTACTCGGCAGCCACCTAGACTGTGAGGTTTTGTGGGCCCCCAGAGAACTCATATCCTGAAGAGAGAGACTAATCAAGGCAGGTCCTCTTGGCGGGGACCCTGAAAGGGTGGATTACAATCGATAGGAGTTTTAATTTGTGAGGACTTAATCTTATCTCCTGCTTTTGGAACAAGATAGCGTAGATGTACTTATTGTCCATTTTCTCCGGGCATTTTTTGAAGACTCATTTGATTGTGTGATGATAGTATTGTTGAAAGGACACAGAACTTTATTACATGAATCTGCCTCCATCCTTCACCTGCCTCTCTGCCTGCCCCAAGCCCCTCTCAGGATTTATTCAGGGGGCATTAGGGTGAGGGGAAGGATGCCTAATGTCTCAGATGGTGTGGCAGTTAGTAGCCTGCTCTCCTGCCCACTGAAAACTCCTTATGGGCAAGGCAGATGCTGAAACTTTTTCTCAGAAAGCATTTACTTAGGATGCAGCAAGAAATGGTATCGGCTGGCCCTTCAGCTGACCAAGCTTTGGCTGCTGGAACTCAGTGGCAGTGACGTGGGTGACGTGAGAGGCCAGGGACTTGGGAATGTGTGTGTGTTCTTCCCGGTGTCTCCTGTTGAGAATGGCGCCCTGGATCGTGAGGGGATCATCATGATCGGACTTGGCATGAGTGCTTGTGCACTTTTCCTGGCATTTTTTGGAGAGGGCAAACACGCGGTGCCAGGTCAGGATGAGCTGCCTTGACTCCCGTCAGGGAGGGGCAGAGTGCAGCAGAGACGAGCTCCCCGAAGCAGTCCTGTTTTCAAGTTAAGTGATGTCCTCTGTCATACCATTTAGTTTATAAAAGTAGACTTACCATCACGTTGCCTTTTAATTATTTAAATCAGCCTTGCTTTTAGAGCAGCAGTTCTCAGAGTGGGCCCTGAGGACCCCTGCCAGGTCCCTGGGACCCTTCTAGGACGTCTACAAGGTCTTCCTTCCTCTGACAGCATATCTGCATGAGGCCAGATTTGCTGCTTCTGCTTCATCCAAAAGAACAGTTGCAGCAGACTGCACACAGAAGCAGATATGAGAATTCAGCTGTCTTCTGCATCACAGAGTAATGCCACTTTCCTTACTAAAATTTATTTTGTATTGGAGGATATAATTATTTTTTCCTAAGTGAATCAATATTTTTAGCTTTCTATTTTAATTTTTACTGTGGTTAACATCATTAAGTATAACCCATATCAACAACTTTTTAGAGTCCTCAATAATTTTAAGTGCACAGTCGTGAGCCTGGGGCCAAGAAGTTTGAGAACCAATATACTAGAGGATCACCTTAGGAATACCTACCTCTTCTCCCTCTCTCTCGGTCCTCTGTAGTGGGAAGTGATATAGCACAGACCTAGATTTGCACACTTGCAGAGAAAATACGGCTCAAGTGTCTAGTATACAGCAGGTGTCAGCCATGGTAAGATGATGATGAAGATCACTAGTTACTGTGAGTGCTCGGCGTGTAGGTGGTAACCTATGTAGGTACACACTTCTGTCCTCTGCTTTCTCCGTGGCCCATCCTTATTTTAAGTGCACACGCTTTCATCTCTCACCTTAGTTTCACTCTTGTTATTAGCAGTGCCTCAGGTGAAATGTTTCCCCATTTCAGTTTGGCAGTGGTATGATCCCGAAGAGGAATTCTTGTCCTAGTGGAGCCTGCGGGCTTCCCAGGTGGTGCTGGCCGTAAAGAACCCGCCTGCCAGTGCTAGGAGACATGAGAGACACAGGTTTGATCCCTGGGTCAGGAAGATCCTCTGGAGGAGGAAATGGCAACCCACTCCAGTATTTTTGCCCAGAGAATCCCATGAGTAGAGAAGCCTGGTGGGCTGTAGTCCACAGGGTCACAAAGAATCAGAAGTGATTAAAGCACCTGAGCCTACCACCTCTAGTGGAGCCGGGATAGTCTCCCTGACGGGAAAGGCAGGTGTCTGTCACCAGATACCTGATGACGCCACGCCTTTTCTCAGATAAGCCTCAGTCTGGGGTGTTAGTACTGCTGTGCCCCTGTTCATTCCTACCACTGGAGAGATCCGTAAATCCCAGGGCCTCAGCAAGGAATATAGGTCAAGCGACTGTCTCTTCTTCACCACAGATTTCCTCCTAAGAAAGCACAGACTCACACAGTGTCATCTGCAAATAAGTGGCTCCCTGGGAATGAAGACCAGACCCCGTCAGGATTCCCCTGATGGCTTAGCTGATTGTTGGGTAGAAATTTATGGTAGAGAGGAATGAGAGAAAACAGCCAGTGATGCTGAGAAGGTGGGATGGGTATGCTTGCCCTTCTGATCCTAGAGATTAACCCCTGACATATGGCTGTGTGAACAAGAAACATTTCCACCTACCTTCAGGGTCACTGACTCACCCTCAGTGAGGCAGCCTGAGAAGTGGAACAGCACAGGATCTTTGGTCCAAGGCCCAGCTCTGAACTTCACCCATGTAACCTGGGCTCATCACTTAGTTACTCTGAGCCCCAGTTTTTCTAACTGGTAAAAACATTACCCTGCTGTCCTGTCTGCTTTGTAGATTGCTGTAAGACTTCATCGGGGGCTTCCCTGGTGGTCATTGGTTAGGAATCTGCCTGCCAGTGCAGGGGACAGGAGAGCCCACATGCTACAGAGCAGCTGGGCCTGTGAGCCACGACTGCCGAGCCTGAGCTCTGGAGCCCAAGGACCACAATTGCTGAAGTCCGCGCACCTAAAGCCCATGCTCCAGAACAAGAGAGGCCATCTCAACGAGAAGCCTGCACACCACAACAAACAGCAGCCGTGCTTGCCACAACTAGAGAAAGCCTGCGTGCAACAACAAAGACCCAGTGCAGCCAAAAATAGAGAAATAACAATTTTAAAAATAATCAGGTTAAATGAAATTACAGATGGGAAAGCTGAAAAACATGTACAAATGCTAGCTTTGTGAGAGATTTTCTCATAGTGCCAGTAAGGTTTTTGCTCTTTGCCCCTTGCCCTCTGGATTCATGAGGCTCCTGTTCTCTTCTCCAGGTTACCTGTGCATGACGGATGAGTGGTTCTCTGAGTACGTCTACGAAGTGGTGGTGGACAAGAAGCATGTCCCTGAAGAGGTGCTAGCTGTACTAGAGCAGGAACCCATTGTCCTGCCAGCCTGGGACCCCATGGGTGCTTTGGCCAAGTGATGTTGCCTCCAGCTTTTCCTCTTCCCATGGGACCTGAAGTAGCTGCAAAGGACAGATCCAGGGACTGAAGCCAAAGTGACATAGCTGACTGTGTGTTCCCACGGGACACGGTCAGACTCTTGGATTTCTGCTCCAGGAACCTCTTTGGGAAAGTGTGCTTTATGCTGAAACAGAATATTCTTAAAGAAAAAAAGGGAAAGATCAGGTCACACTATCTACTCTCCTCATCTCCAACAGCTCAGGATCTCTTAGCATTTTAATCAGATGTAATTGTTTGTCTTAACTCTGTCACACCGGTTTCGTTCTGTGTCTGTGTTAATAAGGCAGAAGAGGATGAGCAATTGAGGTGTGTGGAGAGAAAGCAGACCTAGTGCTCCTTGTTCCTAGAGTAGAGTGGGGGAGGGTGCCCTAACATTTGAGCTCTCAAAACTGCATGCTGCCTGACAGTATCACTGTTCCTCCGAGGTGGCAGTCACTGAATTCAGATTTTGTCAAGGTAATTCTTTGTGCCTCGAACAGCCCAGGAATGGGAGGTTGATCAAAACTGACATGATTCCTTCCAGTTGTTCTGAACTGTGGAGATCACGGCTCTACTTGAGTCGTGGTTAAGTAGAGGGTCAGGGAACGTGGGTGAGAGAACAACCAAAACCTTATCATGATCTGAATTATAATCCTTAGAGGGAGCTCTCGCCAAACGGTTCAACTTCTGCCTCTGGAATTGGGAGTTGGGTGGGCACAAAAAGGGGATATCATCCATTCTTTCTGACAACTAGATGGTGCTGAGAAAGCTTTTGAATAAAACACTTTGCTAAATGAGAGTGTGTTGGCTTATTTGACCTAAGAAGTGTGTGTGTATTTGGCTATAAAGGAAAGTAGCCAGGTGGCTCGTGTTCTTGAAAGTAAAGAAACAGCAAGATGGTTCAGAGCGTCTCCACCTTGGCTGCTCTCTGGGATGTACCATTCTTCCCAGCCTGTGCGGATCCTCTCTGGCTTCTGCAGAGGGCTTCTAGGCACCATGTTTAAGAGAGCTGGTGCCTCTGCTGCTTAATCATCATTTCTCCAAGCAACAGGGTCACTGCAAGAGTGGGAAGTAAGGCCCAGCTGGGTCCAGCCTTAGAGTGGGCTGAAGAGTATGTATTTTACTAAGACTGGCCTCTCTTTCACTGAAAGCAAAGAAATACAGCATCCTAATTAACATTTCTGTTGGTGCCTGAGTCCCCTACCTTTCAGGCTTTGAAAGAATCTTCTCAGTTCTAGCATGGAATATTGTTTGTCATAACATTAGTTATAACATTAGTTACAGGCTCAAGTGTTATTCAGTGTTTACAATACTCTAGTAATCCTGTTCCAAGCAGGATAAATCCATTTCCAGACACATCATGGTGAAACCTCAGAACAAATCTTAACGATATCCAGGAAGAAACGACAGGTTGCCTCCAAAGAAAAGACAATGAGATTGCTGACTTCTCATCAGCAACTATGTATGTCAAAAGACCGTGAAAAGTGCCTTCAAAAGACAGTTAGAAATTAACCATGAACCTAGAATTCTATACTGAGCAAAACTGTCTTTGAAGAACAGAGGTGAAATAAAAGACTATTTCAGTTAAAAATTGTTGCCCAAGCAGAACAACAGTGATCTCTTAATATAGAAGTTCTGAAATTCAACAAAGGAATGTAGAATTGAAGAAAGTGATAAACACGTGCACCATCTAAACAGGAAGTGACTATGGGTAGTCTTACAAGTTCCAAAACAGATAAAACCAAAATACATAAAAATAGGGAACGCGGGAGATGATTAGAATAAGCATACATACTCTAAAGTCCTTAATGTCATTCAGGAAAAAGATAAGTGCATGGATTAACTTTAGGCTTTGCTGTGTTTATTTTAAGTGCTAGAAGTTTCCAGATTAACTACTAAAATAAAACAGGATGTACTTTCCCATCAAGAATATTATATATATATTACATATAATAAATATATAAAATATATAAAATTTTATTAAAATATATAAATTTTATAAATATATAAAAATATTATATATATATATATATATATATAAACAAAATAGTGGAGAGAAAGAAAACACAGGCAAGTACTGTGTCCAAAATAGAAACCTAAACGTGTCAATAATTTCAACGTCCATAAAAGGCTTAAATGTTTCAGAAAAAAGCGAATTGTCAAATGGAATTTTTTTTTTAACTGATGGATTTTATCTTTATTTTCCTTTGTTGTTTATCCATTCTAAATGTAATAGTTTGCGTCAGCTAACCCAGAACCCTCAGGCCGTCCCTTTCCTTCCTCCTCTTCCCCTTGGCAACCCGAGTCTGTTCTCTTACGTCTGTGAGCCTGTTGCTGTTTTGTACATGGGTTCGTTTGTGCCGTATTCCACACATAAATGAGACCACGCGGTGTTTTTCTCTTTCTGACTTCACTTCGTATGATGATCTCTCCTGGCATCCATGTTGCTGCAAATGGCACTGTTTCATTTTTAGGGCTGAGTAGTATTTTACTGTTGTATTCTATTGGAGTTGGCGATGGACAGGGAAGCCTGGCGTGCTGCAGTCCACGGGGTTGCAGAAAGTCGGACACGACTAAGCAGCTGAACTGAACTGAGTATTCTATCATATAGATGTACCACATTTTCTTTATCCATTCATCTGTCAGTGGACACTTAGGTTGTATCCATGTCTTGGCTAGTATGAATAGCTGTGAACATAGGGACATGTGTATCTTTTTGAATTATTGTTTTGTCTGGTTATGTGCCCAGGAGTGGGATTGCTGGATCATATGGCAACTCTTTTTAGTGTTTTTGAGGAACCTCCATACTGTGTTCCATAGTGGCTGCACCAATTTGCATCCCCACCAACAGTGTGAGAGGGAGGGCTTTCCTTTTCTCTACACCCTCTACAGCATTTGTTACTTGCAGACTTTAGTGATGGCCATTCTGACTGGTGTGAAGTGATGGCTCATTGTAGTTTTGATTTGCATTTCTCTAATAGTGATGTTGAGAATCTTTTCATGTGCCTATCGGCTATCTTTATATCTTCTTTGGAGAAATGTCTATATAGGTCATGTGCCATTTTTCAGTTGGGTTGATTGTTTCTTGTTGAGTTGTATGAGCTGTTTGTATATTTTGGAGATGAAGTTCTTGCCACTTGCCTCATTTTGCAAATATTTTCTCCCATTCTTCAGGTTGTCTTTTTGTTTTGTTTTTTTCACTTACAGTTTCCTTTGCTATGCAAAAGCTTGTAAGTTTGATTAGGTTGATTCCATTTGTTTATTGATTGATTAAACAAATAATTGATTCCATTTGTTTATTTTTGGTTTTATTGCTATTGCCTTGGGAGACTGACTGAAAACATTGGTATGATTTATGTCAGAGAATGTGTTGCTTATGCTGTCTTCCAGTTTTATGGTGTCGTGTCTTACGTTTAAGTCTTTAAGCCATTTTGAGTTTATTTTTGTGCATGGTGTGAGGGAATTCATTGATTTACATGCACCTGTCCAACTTTCCCAGCGCCATTCGCTAAACAGACTCTTTCGCATTTATATTACAAGTGGTTCTTTAAAAAAAAGAAAAGCAAATTAACATATTGGGTAAGACTGATCCCCCCCAAAAGTACAGACACACACAAAAGAAGTCAAGAGGAGGCTACCATTATACTGCAGATGGAAAAATATAAGACACCCTTAATGTTGTCAGAAGTGACAGTGAAGGGACCTGTTTGGAAGACATATATCCCCAGACCCCGGGAAGAAGGGGGAGAAGAAGCAAACTGAAAAGCAGACTGAGACGTTGAAAGATTTAGCAGAACTGAAAAAGTTGAATCCTGATTCAGCAGTGCAGACAGCTAGTGATAAGCAAACCAGTTTACACTGTGTAACCCTCTCCCCCCACCCCCCACCCCCAAAGCTCAGACATGCTAGCATCAGAGGGTTACTCTGGGTCACTGAAAGCTAGATTCCCTCGCTACCTTGGGTAGCTATGTGCTTGCCCCTCCCCCTCTCAGCAGGCACCAGTTCAAGATTTATTCTCCATAGAGAAAACTAGTTTATGGCCTGGAGGTCAGAAACTTAGTTGAAGATGAAAGTACCTTATGTGGGCATTTGCATTTTGAATATCCTCGGTCATACTGGGCTCCTAGAACCCTAGTGTGCAGAGATTGCAAGTGTTCTCTGGGGAATTTCGATTAGGTTAAGAAGAAAGACAAAGAGCTATTCTGTGACATAAAGGATTATTTTATGAGGCTGCCATAACCCTAACAAAAAAAAGAAAAAAGTACATGCAAATCTCCTCCATAAAGAGATGCAAAATTCCTAACCAAATATTACTAACTGAATCCAAATATATAAAAGATAATCTCCATAACCAAATACTGAATAGAAGCTATTATCCAAATAAAATTAGGATTCTGTGGAGAGAAACAAAGGATGGCGGGTATGTCTTCTCTACCAAAGATGAAATGGGCCAGAGTTTTAGCCAGACATCTGAACTGGAAGAACCTGCTAACATTTGGGTGACTGGTGAACTGGGAATTGAGAAGGTGTGAACTGTCTTCCTGTCACTCTTTCAATGATACTCTCACCTCTGGAAGGTCCTTGCCAGCTCCAGGAACCCTCTTGAGACATGTAGAGTCATGCTGACCCTACACATCCAAGAAGCCAGGACCTGATAATGAGACGTCATTCCTCCAGGATGTGGTTGTGGATCCATCAGCGTGCTCCGGCTTGTTGTCAAAGAGCCACTGAATTCTCATTTGCTGTTGGCAGCGCCAGGGCACTTGAACTTTCATTCCCACTTCTCTGATCGTGTGGTCTGGGTGAAACTTGTTGCTGACTGGCCAAAGTCATTGATTAGGCTAGATTTTTTTTTTTCCTTGTAAGTAATATCAGATGGGCATCCCCGTAGTTGAGACCGCTTGTTCAGAACCGTTGCTGCTTTTCATGAAGATGACCCTACTTCCTTGGGGTCTGTGACACAATTTGATTGAAAACTAGGAATCAATTGGCCAGAGTTGTTCTTGTTTCCTTTGCAAAATTCAAACCCTTTACACATGACCACAAAGAGAAAGGGAGAGGGAGGGGGAGTGTCCTATTCATAGCAGCCATAGGCATTTGCAAACAGGACTGTGTGAAGACAGAAGCCCTTCTGCCCGTTTGTCTTCCTTGGTACCGTTTGGATACCACCTGCTTTCTCTCTCTCTCACTTACTCCTTGAGAAAAACTATCTAGTAGTTCCTCTTAAAGTGGATGGAGTGGGCTCTGGAACCATCTCTCAGCCTATCCTAAGTCAATGTTTTGTTTGATTTTTTAAAATTACCTGCTTTGCAGAAGAATGGAGTGGCTGAGACAGGGTGGGTACACGGTGGAAAGTATCAGTGTGCTTGACTTAAACTGCAGCCCACTTGCCTCTCACCCAAGAGGGCCCTTAGAGGTCATCTTGTCTAGACTTCTCCAAGATGGATAAGGAATCCTTGAAGTTTTGCATGGACACATTCAGTGACAGGAGCACACAGCCTCCTCCCTTGAGGCCCCTGCCCACCTCTCCAGACCCAACTTCCTCCCTTCCCTTCTTGTTCACCCTGCATCAGACAGTCACACCCCACTCCCACTTTGTCCTTCAAATGCACCAAGCGCATTCCCGCCTGCTAGCTGTTCCCTCATCCTAAAACTGTTCCCTCAGCCTGAAGGCTGGCTTCTTATGATTCAGGTCATGGCTCAAACATCAAGGCCATCACCTCACCTGAGTAGCAAGCTGCCCCCTCCTCACCGCCTCCGCCACCTCTGCCCTTGCCTCTATACGATAACTGGGGTCGATTTCCTTCACTTCTGTCACTTTCTGAAATGCTTGTTTGTTTCTATGTTTATGTGTCGATCCTTCCTGTCAGTTCCCCAAGGGCAGCGGCTTTGTCTTACTCACCACTGTGTTCACAAGCCTGCCTCATGGTAAATATGGTTGACTGACGGATGGAAAATGCCCTATATCCTGACAGCTGTATTCAATTAAAAGTTTATGTCTAGATCTGAAGTGGGCTTCACAGTCACTTGCTCAGGAGGGATGAGTAGAATGAGAACAAAGCCCCTGTGGATCTTTGTACGTCAGTGCTTAACAGGAAGGTCTAGATTTCAGGGTGACTGGCCTTAGGGGAGTAGAAGAGGGAGGTAGAAACCCTCAAAGGTTTTCTTCACTTTTCTCACTGCCTGCACCTTTCTGGCTTCAAATTGGCCCAGCAGAGATTCCCAGTGGCTCAATGATAAAGAATCCACCTGCCATTGCAAGAGACGCGGGTTCAATCCCTGGTCCAGGAAGATCCCACGTGCCTCGAAGCAACTAAGCCCATGCGCCACACCTACTGAGCCTGCGCTCTAGAGCCAGGGAGCCTCGACTGCTGAAGCCTATGCACCCTAGAGCCTGTGCTCTGCAAGAAAAGAAGCCATTGCAATGAGAAGCCTGTGCATCTCAACTAGAGAGTTACCCCTACTCGCCACAACTCGAGAAAAGCCTGCGCACAGCAGCCAAGACCCCACACAACCAAAATAAATAAAAACATTTTTAAAAGAAAAAGTCAACCCAGGAGAGGGAGAATCCCAGCACCTTTGGACTCAGGCAGGAGGGTTGGCTGAGCCACTTGGAGCCACGCAGGGCAGGGACCAGTCACCGACCCTCTCTGCGTCTCAGTCTCCATACCATCTTTGGTGAAAAGCTTTTTGAAATGTATTCATAGGAAAGGTCACAGCTCAAAAGAGAAAAACTAAAATATATTTTTAATAACAAAATACAGCCAAAGGGTTGAAAAATGCATATTACCCTTGTGGTAGGAAAAGAACAAAAAAGGAGGCAGATAATGTACGTGGGAGACAGATGCTCAATAGATGGGAGCTATTGGTAATAACCAGTTCACAGAGCTTCTCCAATGTGTCCGTCATCGAGCAAGGCCCTCTGGGGGTTAAAGTAATTCCCTGCCCTTCAGAAGTTTATCGTGTAGTTCGCAAAATAAGATGTATATACATGAGCCCGTGGCAAAAGCAGATGACTTGCTATGAGTGAAGTTTTCCAGTAAATATCATCATAGTTAGGAAAGGGCTCGAAGTTGGAGAAGGAAAAGAAAAACTGACCCATTTTAATCTAACTTCTAACCACAGTGACCACAGACATCAAGGATGAGGGTGATCAGTTTTCCAAGAAGAGACTGAGGGGGGAAACCTCCCTCTATGCAGAGGCCACAGTTATCTTGAAGTTCCTGGAAGGGAAGAAGAGCTAAAGACAGGGAGAGTATTCTGTCGTCTTGAGCAGACCAAGAAAGCTGGGAGTGGGAGGGAGGAGAGAGGCGTGACTTCAGGGGCTAGAAGCAGAGAACCTGGGTTCTAAAAATAATTCTGTCCCTCTTGCTCAGACCCTGAGCAAAGCCCTGGATGTCACCTCCTGGCTCACAGCACCCTTATTAGTAAGTTAGAAAGAAAATATTTGCTTCCTTCCTAAGGGAATAAAAAAACCTGCAGTGGTACTGAATAATTCAGCCCTGTTTGGGAAGGAAACAGTTTGCACTGCAAGAGATGGAGCTGCCCTGAAAATCCTCCAGGCTTCTCCCCTGCTTTGCCATAGCTTGGGGCCCCTTTCTGTATTCTTTCTTTCTCCTCTCTTTCTTTTTAAAAATCATTTTATTGTTCTTATTGTTATTTTGTTCATTTTTATTTTTTGGCCATGCGGTGCAGCATGTGGGATCTTAGTTCCCCAACCAGGAATTGAATCTGTGCCCCTTGCATTGGCAGCGCAGTCTTAACCACTGGACCGTCAGGAAAGTCCTTTTCTCTCTTTTTTAACTTTTACAATTTTTTAAAAATGAGGCTTTTCCAGAAAAGTTGTAGAAAAGTATTACCAACATGACAAATATTTAAGTAGTATGAAAGGTAATACCGTGAAAAAGCAGGGTTCCCTCCTACCCTTAATGTCCTTTCCCTCCAAAGCACTTAGGATTTCCAGTTTCTTCTACATGCTTACAGCGACTACAATACACAGAGAAAACCGCCTCACTCCTTTCACTGCTGGGCAATTCTCCAGTGTCAGATATTCCATGATTTACTCACCAGTCCCAAAAGTGCTGCCGACTTTAAGTCGGCTAAGAGTAGAAGGCATCTCCCTAGCCGTCCATTGCCAACACTTGTGTGTGGGGCGTGCTGTGTGCTGACACAGGGATGGGTATTAAGATCTGCAGAGAGGCAGAGCCCCTTCCCTTGGGAACTCAGAGCCCAGTGGAGGAGGTGGACATTTAGGAAAGGTCTGAGGGCTCTCACGGGTCTGTGCGGCTGGGGTGGGGGTGGGGTGTCCTGGTACTTGCTCTTCTGGCTTCAACTTCTCTGCCAAGATGGAAGGTAAACACAGCTGCGTTCCAGACCGTGGCACCGGCGAAAGTGTTTATAGTCAGGGGAGGGGATCCCACAGGAAGGAAGTAAAACCAGAAACCTTGACCCAAAGATATCATAGAACATACGGTAGTCACGACACCTGTCAAATCTGGGGAAACAGGGTCTTGTCCAGCGGAGGTAGTAGGCTCATAAGGAATGGGAGACCTGGGGCCAGGAAAAAGTGACCAACGACACACATCACCTACTTGTAAACGTTGTCTGCCTTCCTCGGGGTATTCCTCTCCCACACCGCCTGCACATCCCACCCCTGGCACTCCTGAAGGGCTTTCCCTCCCCTCCCCTTGGCCTTGCTTCACCTGATCAGAGACAGCCTCCCCCGGGGGGCTTCTAGGTAGAACCCTATGGGGACGAGCCCAGGGCTCACAGTGACAGCAAATCCTGCTCTGGTGGTGCTGTCCCCATGCATGGTTGGCCATTGACCCTGTCACCTAAACTACACCATGTCCCAGGAAAAATAAGCGGGGGTGCTGGGAGGGAGTCTGGATGCTGGAGAGAGCCAGGGCAGGTATGGCACAAGTGGGGAGCAAGACAGGGAAGGCTGTGCGTTAGGAAAGCGAGAGTCTGGATTTGTTGAGGCGAAAGTGGGGCAGCGGAGGCCACCTGGTCTCTGTGGGACGACACCCACGGGGAAGAGAAGAGAAAGCACCTGTGTAGAGAGTAGATGGCCCATCTGCAACAACTTTTCATGGACTCTTCCAGGGAGGCCGTGAGGAACAAGGGAGAGGTCGCGTCTGTGTAATCGCAGCGGCTCCTCGGCCAGAGACTAAGAGGGGAGAGGACTGGCCCAGGCGGTCCAGCGGGGGAGAGAGGGTGGGTGGGCAGTGCCCCTCAGGCGGAGAGGGCAGTGGTGTTACTGCACACGTCAGCCCCTTCCCGCCCGGCACGCGGGGGTGCCCACCACCCTCATGATCCCTATTTTACACACGAGGGAGCCAAAGGCTATTCCAGCCCAGAAGAAGGAACTTCCTCGTATGGGAATAAACCCATGCAGACAGTACAGGGTCAGAGCTGGGGTTTCACCCAAGTCCCATGGTCTAGGTCAGCACCACACCCAAGAAAACAGTTCTGAGAGGGGCTGGGAGGGAGGGAGACTGCGCAAGAATGGGTATTAGGGTCTCGGAAGAAGGTCATGAGTGGTCAACAGGCTCGGGAGACTCTGGCATGGTGTTGAAAGGCCACACTAAGCCAACGTGGAGGACAGACTGGGTGGAGACGAGAGTCTCAGCCAAGGGCTGGGGTCCCAGTCCCCTCCCAGGCCCTCCTCAGAACCACACCTTACACTTGTTACACTCGTTCACACAGTGGTCACACACAGTGTCCATCTGAAGGGAGGGGCTGCCTGACGTGGGCCTCTCATCCCAGGATATGACCCTGGGATGAACTGCCCAAATTTCCCTGGGAGTCGCCATCCCCGCTCTGCTTGCAATCCCCACCCTGACGTCTAGGTGGCGCCAGAATCTCACACTGATTCCTCCCAGGTTGGGGTGCCAACCACGCCCAGTGAAGGTTGTTTCAGCTCGGTCCCTGCAGACTCCAGGTCCACTCAGCCGGATTCTCCCTCAGTTTTCTGGGTTCTGTTCAGTCCAAGCAGCGAGTGAGGGGAGCGGGGAGAAAGGGGTTGCACACTTGTAACTGCTGTTTCTTTTCTGCCTTCTACTTGGCTGGGACCTTGGCCTCTAGGAAGTAGGCGCGTCAGCTCTTGCCCTCCCATCTCAGCCTCAGGGACATCCGGAGCAAGTACTGCATCTGTTCTTTTCAAATGTAAAAAATAATTGTACTGAAAAGATAATTTAACATTAAGTTTATTTTTAAAGTTTTTAAAATTATCAAAGTAATATATTGACATGATTCAACACAATAGGCTCCTGTTGGTTTTCTTCAGATAATTAAAATATTGTTACCAATTCACCCCCTCGCCCAACACCACAGGCACACACGTTTACCAGATCGCCACCCACACCCTCTGTTCTCATACTGCTTTCCACTGTAGCTGGTTAACAAGGTGGGAAAGTGCTTCATTCATTCATTTCTTCTGCTAGTATTTACCTTGAGCCACTAGGCTGGGCTGTATTGGAGGAACCGGGGATAGCGAGGAATTAATTCCTTCTGGTCCTTCTGGACCAGAGTTCCGCTGAGCTCTTCCTGGCTGGGTTCACGTCCCAGCGGTGAAGCCGGAGGGAGAGCCAAGGGCTAAGTCCCAGGAAGAAAAATAGGGCCGGATTCGGGATGGGGGTGAGGGGAGGTGTCCGTGGTCCAGAGTGATGGTTCTGAGTAAGTGATATCAAGCTGAAACCTACACATAAAACTTCAGGAGCTATTGGCTGGGGAGGAACTACACCTGTGGGTTGTGGAGCAGCTCCTTCCCCGCGAGCTTAAAGAGCACGAGGGGTTAGGACTTCTGGCTCCGCTCAGCCTGCTGCTTGCCCCTCCCCGCCCCAGGCTCCCTCTCTACTCAGAGCGCTGGTCCTCTAGGGGGGCGAGTGTGTGAATGTGTGTGTGCGTGTGTAGTGGGAGTGGGGGGGTCCTTCACTTTTCCCCTCTCCGGTTCCCCGTCCACGCCTCCCCGCCCGCCACTCTCTGGAGCGCCCGCCCACCCAGCCCCCCAGCCCTCCCCATCCCCAGGAGGAAGGCAGAGCGGCGGCAGCGGGGAAACGTAAAGTTTCTGCTGCTCAAAGTGACGCAAAAATTCTTAAAGAGCTCTTTGGCGGCGGATATCTAGAGATCAGACCATGTGAGGGGCCGAGAGTACAAATAACGGCCGCGCCAGCGCCGGAACAGACAGCGGCGCCCGGGTGCCTCGACGGCGCGAGGGTCGCCGGCTCCGAAGCCCCGGACCAGCCTCCGCGGACTCCCGGCAGGTGGGTCCGCTTTCCTCCCGGCTTTTCAAGCCCACTTCTCTCCAGAACTTCATCCCGCGAGGCCCCCCCCCACTCCCGGGGGCGGGCGTGGGGGGTTTGGGCAGGGCTGGTGCGCACGGAGTCGGACCAGGGGACTCGGGCGTTCGATAACCTCAGAGCGCTCCTTCCTCCCCGGAGGCCTGGGGGGGCGGCCCCAGTTGCCCAGGAAGGTCCTGAGCTTGGAGGCAAAAGTTGCTTTACTTTCAACCCAGGGCTTCTGTTTGCTCTTCGCTGACCGCCATCGCGTGCAGGGATGTGTGTGTGCAGGCATCTCCGCGGGTAGAGCCCTGCTGGACACAATGCCCAAATATCTAGAGAAATCTCCGAATGACACTTAAGTGGGACGAGTCTCCGTACGCTTGGGTGGTTTTCACTCGCAGAGCCGATGCACGCTCAGTCATTCAGAATTCATGTGAAACCCACAACTCCAGAGAGCTGTTCTACATGGTTGAAGTGTGTGCCCATCAGTTGCTTGAAAAATGTGTACGTTCAAATTTGTTTTCTCAAAGGCTCTCTGGAGCTAAAGAACACTAAGAAGCACATTTCTTTTTGCCCTGGGTCTTCTGTGTAATGATTTTTTTTTTTTTTTTCAGTTGGGGTTCTAAAGATTTCAGAGGGATGGGATTTCTAAGAGTCAGACCTTAAAAAGGCTTCTGTGTTAGTATTTTGATAATCAATTTTGTTCAGAAAAATGAACCAGGTTAATGGATTATTTATGAGCCTGCTAGCTCTCATCATAGTAAGAGGAGATCAAATATTTAATGTGTGTTGCCTTAACACACATTAGACATGGGGAAAATGTCTAATAAAGCGACGTTGGGATTTGTTGCTTATTGAAGTGGAGGGGGCACCATGGGCACGTGGATGTTTGGGTTTGGGGAGTGGAGAGAAACACACAGCTTTTACTCTGTTACTCGCTTTCCCGTGAAGCCACCGGTGCTCAAAGGTTGAAGTTTTCCTGCCTGCTGACTGAGGTGGGGGTGGCTGCTTCTAGCATGGATGAGAAGGCAGGTTCTTAAGAGGTTTGTGCAAGCTGTTTGGGGCCCAGGTTTTCATTTTTTTCCCCTGAACCTGAATAGGAGCAGATTGAAACTGCTTCACAATTAATCAAAAATCCCCTCAAGTGATCCATCTAGGACATTTCGGATGTGACCCCAGCACAGATATTCAAACCCATTGCTTTCAGTCTCTTTGCTTAAAAATATTTATACTAGGGGTGAATGGCGGGGTTGGGGTTTTAAGTTTCAAACTTAAAACATTGAAGTTTTAATGCAATCAACAAAACTTCAGAATGCTTCTCTGCTTTAAGCAAACTTGATTTTTTCAAATTTTATGAGCATTTTGATGATGCTTGGAGAGGCATGTCAAAGGGTCACAAATGGTTGGGGTGACTGTGGAAGGAGGTGCTTGGCTGTGAGTGTTCTCTCTTACAGCGGGCTTGCAGAAACATTCTAGATATGCCCCTCCAAAGAGAATCGCAAGTGATGCCGGACATTCAGCCAGTGAGTGACCATTCTCCTTCATACACTGCAAATGCTATCATTTGGGAGAACAAAGGCAGGGCTGCCTGAAGAAGTTTAATTTGGCCTAATGAATCAACAGGATATGTTCGTGAGTTGACTTTTTAAATAAAGATGACTGGGCGGCCAAAGGGCAAACTATACAGTCCTGTTCTGTCCGTTTAAGAAGGTACCTGAGACCTTAATTATTCCCTGTCACAGGTCAACTCCTCTGGGTCTCGAGGTTTTAGCTCTAAGCGAGGGGCGGGGGGCCCTGCATAACCGATGTCCATGTCTCCTCCAGTCCCCTCCGCTCACTCTGTGACTGTGACCCTCACTTCTCTGCTTTAAGCAAATTTGAGTTTAAATGATGGTGCAAAATGCCTGAGGGCCGGGACAGTCTGCCCGGATGTTTCCGTCAGATTAGGGTCCTCTGGGGACCCACGGCTTTCACTCTAAGGCCAAGGCTTTGCACACAGACATGCACAAGTCCTGCAGTTGAGCCTTGTCCAGCCAACAGGGGCCTGAGTTCCCTGACTCCTCGAATCCCCTTTACAACTCCTCCACCTAGTGTGTGGGGCGGGAGAAACAACACGCGCCCACCTCCCCCCACACACACCCCCGAGCTTGGTGGTGTAACACAGGACAGGCTTGGGAGCCGGATCCAAGGTCTCATAAAGCGCCCTGTTCCTCTTTTCTTGGGTAAGTGATGCGGGGTCCTCTGTTGCTGTGCGGAATCCCACTTCTGGGCTTAAGCAGGCAAAGTAGAACCCTAAGGAGAGAAAACTGCCATCTTTCTAGGAAGGAAAGGTGGAAAATAGATGAAACTAGCATTTTAAAGAACTCTGGCATAAATGACTTCCCCTGGTCAGAGGGTGACCTGCTTTTCTGGGGTGGGCACAAGACCCACAGTCGGCCAGCACAGGTCCCCGCCTCCCCGCTCCACCATTTCCTGGCAGAGCTCATCAAACTGGCCTGGGCCCACATGCAGAAATGATCCGAGTCAAGTCTCGGTGGAGGAGGCGTTCCCTCCTGCCTGCTCTTTGTCAGCTGTCAGCGCTTGGGAAGATGAAGGCTTATTTACTGAACACCAGCAGCATCTCTGTAAGCCAGGTGCTTCCCACGCTGTGTCTAATGGGGTAACAAACCCAGTGGAGATAAGACCTGTGCAAAGTGGTCTGGCTGCTTTATTTTCTTCTCTTTGGCTCTGCTGGAACCCGGTAGCAGCTCCCTCGCTGCCACCCAACCCTGGACAAGGGGCACTCAGCTGTGGGTATTTAAGCCATTGTGCTCAGTTGTGTGTGACTCTTTGCCATCCCACACACTGTAGCCCCTTAGGCTCCTCTGTCCATGGGGTTTCCCGAGAAAATACTAGAGTGGGTTGCCATTTCCTACGGCAGGGGATCTTCCCGACTCAGAGGTCAAACCCAGGTCTCCTGCATTGCAGGCAGATTCTTTACCGATGAAGCCACCTGGGAAGCTTATCTTTCTCTTGAAACTGAAAGTGTTACTTGCCAGTTGTGCCACACTCTTCGCTACCCTGTGGACTGTAGCCCGCCAGGCTTTTCTGTTCATGGAATACCTCCAGGCAAGTATACTAGAGTGGCTAACCATTCCCTTCTCCAGGGGAGCTTCCCAAGTCAGGGACCGAACCCACATTGTAGGTATCCCACATTGTAGGTGGATTTGTTTTTGTTTTTTTTTTTTTACCATCTGAGCCACCAGGGAAGCCCCAGCGGTGCCTGGGATAGCTGACTGTAGTATTTAAGCCATAGAATTTTCTAAAAGCCAGGACAGGATAGCTCTCCATTAACCCCCCAAACAGAGTGAGAGAGAAACCCGAGAGACAGGAGACAGGAAGGTGGTGTCCCAGGGCCCGCTTGATGGCCAGGGTCCCCAGGCACTGACATGTGGCAAGTGGCATGGGGAAGGTCTCCAGGGATCCTGAGGTCCAGGTCTTTGTGTCATTATTGGAGGTCGGAAGGGAAGAGGTGGGGGGTGTGACAAGGCCAGTGGCAGATGTGGGAGAGCTGCTTGTATGCTTTGGGTGAACCCTGAGCTGGAGGCTGGTAGGTGGGCTCGGGGAGAGAGAGCCGGTCACTGGGCCTTTGCCTCCTTGTGTTGTGTGGTCTTTCTGGGCGTATTCAAGGAAAAAGAAAATTGTACTTTGCTAGGGAAGGAGAAGGCAATGGCACCCCACTCCAGTACTTTTGCCTGGAAAATCCCATGGATGGAGGAGCCTGGTAGGCTGCAGTCCATGGGGTTGCGAAGAGTCGGACACGATTGAGCGACTTCACTTTCACTTTTCACTTTCATGCATTGGAGGAGGAAATGGCAACCCACTCCAGTGTTCTTGCCTGGAGAATCCCAGGGACGGGGGAGCCTGGTGGGCTGCCTTCTAAGGGGTTGCACAGAGTCGGACACCACTGAAGCGACTTAGCAGCAGGGAAGCTGCTGCAAGAAAATAAACATTCCTACCCCCACCCCCGCCCCCAAGGGATTCCCTAAAATCAGGGAAGGGCAGAGTTGGAAGGGGACTTGTTGACAATCTGCTCCAAGTCCTCCATGGCTTGTTCAAATTCGCCACAGCCCTGAGGACCTGGCCAGGCCTTAAACTTGAGTCTCCTGAACTTTTCCCTCCACTGGGTGTGTTGTGTTAACGGCTAATTGAGTTAGCTGGCTCTTTTCCTTGTTTCAGAGGAGAGGAGCTGGGGCAGGAAGGAGAGAGAGAGGGGCGAGAGGAGATTCGCTATTCCAGGCTGTGGCGAGCTTTGACTGAATGGAGGTTTCTCAGCCCGTCCCAGGGGCAGAATTCTTTTTCTCCCCTCAGTGTCTTATACTGAAAATTTTCAACTGAAAAGTTGGAGAAATGGTCCCCTGAAGCTTCACCCAGATTCACCACATTTTGCCACTTTTGTGCATGTACTTTCTAATTAGACACATGTCCAATTTTTACATATTTAATACATAATTTGATACTGTGTAAAATATAATTAATGAAATGATTATACTACATATATAATTTTGTTGTTGAACCTGTGAAAATTTGCAGACATCCAAATACTTCACCCCGAATGCCTTTTTTTAAAGATATTCAGCACTTAATTATAAAATAAGCCTTGTGTAAGATCATTTTGCCCAACTGCAGACTAATGTAAGTATTCTGAGTGCATTTTAGGTCGGCTAGGCTAAGCTATTATGGTTGGTCGCTTAGGTATATTAAATGCATTTTTTTTCCCACCCCTGAATTCTTCAGCTTATGTTTCCTAAGCCCAAGGACATTCTCCTACATAACCAGAGCCCTGTTGTTATCACATCTAAAAAAGTTAACATTGATAAAATATTCTTATAGAATGTACAGTCCATATTCAAATTTCCTCCACCATCTCAGTGATGTCCGTTTTAGCTCAAAGCATTACTTTTTGCGACCATCAACTCCTAGGGATGAGGAACAACCTCTTGCCCTGATTTCACTGCATCTGAGAATCAGATCAATTCTGAGTCATCATGAACTGATTCTTCGTGAGTGTCCCCGAACCATGTGTGTGACATGTTGTAAAACACATTTCAGAACTTGTAGGAGCACAGGCACCTTCAAGCAACATTACCCAAATCACAGACAACTTGTGGCTTGAGGGCACCCCCGTGCCCCCCTCCACCCTGCTGCCAGACCCCATCTGTCCCTTCACTCGGCTCCCCCCCGCCCCCACTCAGAGAAATGGCCCCAGTTCCCCCTTCCCGTCATCGTCACTCACATTGTATTTAATTCCACTTCCAATCCCTTTCTCCTCCCCTCCTCTCTCCCACCAGCTGCCACAGGTAAATCCGCCCTTGTTTCATAACACCCTGTCCCTGGGGCTGGTTTTCTTTCTCTCTCCCCCTTGACTTCCTTTGTGGGTCTAATCCTGTCTGTCTCACACAAAAATAGTTTAGTAATACACCTGTCTTAAGGAAAAGGAAACTCCTGTGTTTGGAAATGCTCCCAGGTGTTTTTGAAAGCTTGATTTCTACTTATGGCATAAATCGCCTTGTAACAATAAAAGAGGATTTAGAAGGTGTAAGTGATACTCCTCATTCTGCCTAATCGAACACGTCACCTGTTCGAGTTTCCCAAGTCTCTTTCCTGGCCTTGTCCACACCAACACAGATGGCAGCCCCGGAATGAAAGCTTTCTGCAAAAAGTTGCAAGTTGTGTAGTTAAATGTAATAAAGGATCTGTGACCTCAACCTGTAAAGGCACTTCCACAGATTCTACAGACGAGTCTCTCTACCTCCTTATTCTCCTCTCCTTAAATTTAGTTTTCCTCAGGAACCAGAAAGAATGGTAAACAACTTCTAATGAGTTTGTCACCTCCCATCTCCTTACATTTTAGATGTTTTAGTATCTTTTGGTTAAACAAGGGTTTTGTAAACTAGCTTAGGAGGTTAACCACCATTTGCAACATTTCCTTCTGTGGGTTGAAAATACACCGCAAGTTCCAAACCAGCAACTCACAAAGGAGTGTCTGGAACACAAACCTTTGATGGGCATGCCTGCTGGTACTTGTTCAAGGCCTAACAGCACAACCTGGGCTCCTCTTTATCCTGGACATGCCGCCAGTCTTTTCCATTCCAGAGTTGATTACCGTTGTTGTGGTTGTGATGGTCCTTTCTCCACCCCGGAGATGCTCAGCAGATCTTCCTGATGGGTGAGGAGGGAGGAGGGGCAGACCCCCTGAGGATAGGACCCGGGAAGAAAGAGTAGAGGCTCACCTGAGCCTCACACCTGCCAGCATGGCCCGAGCCCAAGAAACCCAAAATCAACCCAGAGACCCTCTGGGCTGGGAACGTGCACACACCTGGTCAGCAGGAATTTGAGGCCAAAATGTATAAGTCATGGCCTGGAGATGCAAAGAAACTGGACACAAAAGGATAATAAATGATGCTTGATAATCAGTGAGGAATGACAGATGAGATCATCTTGGGCTGGGGTGGTGAGAGAAGGCTACATGGAGGAGGTGGATAGAAACTTAAGCCAGGCCTGGAGAACTTAGGATGATTAGAGGCAGCGAAGGGGTGGGGTTGGGGATGCACTGGGCATGCTCAGTGGCCCACCTGCCCCTAATAACCTGGGTACTTGCTAACAATGCAGCACCCACATGGATCTCTTTATTAGAATCTCTGAGCAAGTAGCCCAGGAATCTCCCGTTTACAAGTTTCCTAGTGATTCCAAGCCACCGATTGAGAAGAACAAGCAAGAACAGGTGAGGGCCCATGGAAGGGGATGGAGTCCATAGCTTCTGGCTCAGGGGGCCCACCTGTGCTGCGGGCAACGAATCACTAAACCTTGTGGGCTCCAGCTTCCTTCCCTGGGGTGAGAAGTAGAACAGCAGAATGGGTTGTGTACGTGTGATGGCAGAGTGGTCATCAACTCACTGTCATGCATTGGTGCTTTCCATGCACTAGACACTGAGCTAAGCATTTGTCATACTTTTATTGAAGTCCCACAACAGCCTTCAGGGAGCAGGAACTTTAATGGTCTGTTTTCACACATGAGCAAAGGGAAGGTCAGAGAGGTTAAGTAACCTGCCCAACGTCACAAAGCCAGTCAATGATAGGTGTGGGATTCCAGTGCAGATCTATGCGACAGGAGAGCTCTGAGTTGTGGACACACAGACTATTAAATGACACCCCAGGAAGGTGGTTAGTCTAGCTTTCCTGTTCATGTTTACTACAGGAAGGCTATTTCTCCCTATCCATGCCAGATCCATTTCTTTTTTATTAAACAATTAATTATACTTTTGCCCAGCCTCTGGAGTGATCTTAACCCCAGCACAAATGGCTAATCCTCTCAGTTTTACCCTCTGTGTGGAGGGAAGCTTGAAGCTATCCTTCCCCAAGGAAAGTTCTGGATGGAGACCCTTTTTCCTTTCTCATGGTATCTGGCCGAGATGGCCCTGAGGATTGTAGCCTGTTTAGTTCCTCTCCAAAAAATTAAACTGTCTCTTACAAGGCATTCTTTGGGTAAGGAGATGACTGTGATAGTCATTTCTATCCCTAACATCCAAAAAACAAGAAGATTTTCTCCACTTGGTCCGTTCAGATCATGAAGTCTTTCTATGTTGTTTGAAAGGCGAGCAGGAGTCCCGGTGGCTTACGCCCTAAGACACCACACCCCTCAGAGAACTCAGCAGTCTCTTCAACAGATACAACAACAAACCTTCATTTTGCACTGTGGAGACATGGACTGGAAGCAGCAAAAATCCAGGGTCCCATGACAGAAGCAGTGTGTGCAATAGCAGCAAAAGGAGGACCATTAAAACCCAAGGACAATTCGAAGCTAAAGACGCAAGGTATCTGAACACGCTGCATCCAGTCAGCAGAAACCTCGGTTTACAGCAGGTCGGCGGCAGCACTTGCAAGCAGCAGCGGCCTCTCCCTCGATCCGCATGCTGATCAGATTCTGGCCTGCTACCATGGACTCCTTGAAGGCAGGACCAGGCCTGCCTTGTCTGCAAGAGCCTTAGGTATAGTAGGCGGGCAGTATGTGTCTACTGAATTAGGCCCAATCCGTGGCAGCGGGCCAGGCTCAGTGTTGACTGAACATATACAGGCATATATGTTTGCTGTGTTTAGTAAACATATATGTTTAGTGTTTGTTATAGGCACAGTATAACCCTATACCATGTTACAGGGCTCTGCAACTTTTATCATCCTTGGTGTTGTGGGAACTTTAGACTCCCTCTGAATAGAGAGTACAAATTGCCACTTGGCTCTATAACCTATAATTAATCTTATCTCAGCAGTAAACCCATAATTCTGGTTTTGGTGGGGGGTAGGGAGGTGTTTTCATGTATTTGTTTTTTTTGGAAAATGAAAGTGAGTGTCCCAAGAGATGAACTCACTTTGATCTGGACATGTGACGTCAAAGTACAAAATTTCTGTAGTGTTTCTGCTTAGAATGTGCTGAGGGGGGTCAAACAGACAAGTAGAGTCATGGGCATCTCCAGAGGGCTGGGTGGTTTCATGACTCATCCATAATTATCTGCTTGTTCAGTTACTGGTTCCCCTGGCTACACAGACCGAGCTTGTGGAAAAAGGAATGGAGATGTGATCGGGAGAAGTTGAAATGGAAACAGTTCTTTTTACTAGGGGCGGGGAGGTGGGGTGAGTACGCCACCCCCTGGGCCGGGAGGAAGCAGGGCTGTAAACAGACAGTCTTGGCATCCTGTCACTGGCACCCCTGTGTGGCCCCTCGTGTGCAGAGTCGCGGGGCGGCGGTACGTCCTGGGCGTCAGGCCGTGGTCCCACCGTGGAGCTGGGTGACCCACCCTCAGCCCATCACCTGCTCAGCCTGGGAAAACGGCACGTATCCCAGATGCACACGCAGGCTTCTGGGGCTGTTTCTGGCCACAGGGAATCTCATGTCTCCAGGAGGAGGTCACAGCTGCAACAGTGACCTCCTTTGCAGTCTCTCTACCCAGCAGGATAAAAATACCTTTAAAAAAAAGAAAAGAAAAGAAAAGAAAGCTTTCAAGAGAGCGTTCTTAGAAACCAACCTTCTTAACATCTCTTCCTTCTATATTCCTGGGCTGGCTCACTCTCAACTACTGCTATCTGCTGGTCTCAGGGGGAGAAGCTGGTCAGTGCTCTGCAGAACCAGGGAAGTGGGAAAGGAGTCTGGTTCCACAGGCAGCATCCTGTATGTAGAAAGGGGCCCAGGTCCCGCCACCTATCTGCTCCTGGCTGACAGATTAGTCCCTGGGAGGGGGTTCCTTCTGAAAGGTAGAGGAGTGAGTTGAAGAAAAGGAGACGAGCATCTCCTTCCTGTTTGGTGGCTTCGTGTGGCTGAGCTTATCTTCTTGCACCTCAGGGTCTTTGATTGGGGTGGGAGAACCCCGGAAAGCAGAGCTGGATAGAGAGACACCACCCTCAGGGGAGAGGCAACCTCAAGTCATGACTGGGCTAAAGAACCCTCTGAATAGGTTTTCTTATGTGGGCCATTTCAGCTGTTGATAAAACTTTTTTTTTTTTTTAATGCTGAGGGATATTTCAGGAAAATAAGACATTGTAATGCACAGCAACAATAGTCTGGTGTATTTCTCTTTTAGGAGTTGCTCATAACAGTTGCCAAGAAATCGGGATCCTTAGGGGCTGAACCCTAGAGGACCCTGAAGAACATACATTGCCACTCTCTCCCCACAGAGTTCACCAGCCCACGCACATTCTCCAGCTTCTTGCAGAGTGCCCCAAGGGAGGAAGCAAATAAAGTCTAGAACAACACAGGACTCCTGCAGCAGGGGGGTGACAGAACCACTGGCTGGCTAAACGGTTATTCCCCCGCTAACGTGTCCTTCCCAGACGGGTGGTTTTCCTCCTAGAGAGCGTGGTAGACGTGCTGGAGGAAGGTTGGGTGATGATCTTTGAGCTTCAATTTTAAATGAGAGGAAAGTTGCAGCATTAAAGGTTGGGAAACATCCCTACAGAAAATTTGGGGCAAAATTTTGAAGATGGAGAAAGGAAGACCTGGGTCACTGGCAAGATCTGTCAGCTGGCTGCCATCTGACCATCCGCACCTGGTAAAGCTCTTTATCTCTGCCATCTGGTCTGTAGGTTCTTCAGTTTAATGTAGAAAACATGTCATTTAGAGGCCAGAGGCAAGTACAAAAGCCTTCTCCAAACAACACAACCAGAGACTGCCAAGTTCAGGTTTAACTGTGTATTTAAATATATTGATACCTCATCATCTCTCTCCAAAAAAAAAAAAAAAATTAAAAATCCCTTAGCCTGGTGAATGCTTCCTCATGGTGGATGAGAGGATGTGTTCTTATTTTAGAAGTCCATCAAGTCTAGTTGAGGTCCTGGGGAAGGTGGGATGGGTGGGGTGATGGGGAAGGCTGGACAGAGGCATCAAGGTAAGCAGAATGGATTTTTATCTAGATCACTCTTTGTCAGAAATTCATTTCCTTCTATAGGTCACGTTTGCCTCCTTGAGCTGAGGATAGAGTTGGGGGTGGGAGCCAGTTAGATCGAGTAGAGCCCAGGACACCTACCTCACACTTCCTATACACACACACCCTCGCTATATAGAGCTGGTTTCTCTCTCGTTGCTCTAATATTTTTGGATCAATCAATCAATGCCTTTAAATTTTTTGTTTTCTACTTTACAGAAAGAAACTACACAGTCAGCAAGGAACTCTAGTTACTTGCATCCCCTGTTTTCATTTCTAATCCTTACCAATATTTATGTACATAGTCATCAGTGTGAAGCAACTACTCTGTGTTCTAATTTTTCACTTACTACGTGTTTGTCTCTACATGTCCACATGTAGGTAGTTATAGTCAGTGAAAGCCCCACCAGGGTAAGAGACATTCACTGCCATTTTTACAAAGTCCCAGTTCCTAGTCAACCTCTGACTGTTGAATTTAGAAGATTCATGTCAGACCTTTGCAGTTACAAACAGCAGTAGCAGTCATCCCTAGACACCTTTTCCTAGAAAGGTATAATGTGATTTGAATTAAGCCGAAACGTGTCAACTGCAAACTGTTTCAGAGTTTGAAAAGTTCAAGTCCAGAAGGTCAAAGTCAGCTGGAAGGTCCTGGCTCCTTACTACTTTATAACTGGTATAGGCTTGAAGTCCAAAAGGGCTCGGATTTCTACCCCATGTAGAAATCTCAGGGAGCTGAGCTGACTTCCCTGCACCCTGGCCCACGGCAGTGACATAAAGGCGTGGCAGCCCCGAGGCACATAGGGACGGACACCAGCCACTTTGGCATCCGTAACCTCTGCGCTCCTCTCTCTGGCTCTTCTGGCGTGAATGAGAGGTGACCCTGCCTGCCCACTGTCACAAAATAACAAGTGGCTTAGCCCCAAGAGTTGCTGGGCATGGCAAGAAGAATAAATGGTGAGCACCAGTGCCATTTAAGGCTCAGCCAGACTTGCAGAGGCAGATGGGAGTGCAGAAAGGGGAGGTACAGGTGGACTGCACACAGCTAGAGGCAGCTCAGACCTGCCCAGGGGTGTCCGCGAGCTGGGCTCCTGCAAGAGTGAAAAAGTCTGCACTGAAGGAGCTAGGGGCGCCTAACAAAGGTGGCCTTTTCACCTCTCTCCGACGCTCCAAATCACACCTGTAGTTGGTATGAAATATACTTTCGAGTGTTCAATTTAAATGATGGAGAGGACTATCCTATTTGCTGCCAGAAACTGCTTCTTTGTTACTTTTTTCCCAGCATAGCATCCAAGACAAAGTAAGTGTTCTGTGAAGCTTTGTGGGACCTTTGTTCTTCTGAGTCCCCGGTAAACTCCAGGGTGGGGTTCCAGTCCCTCAGCTGAAGTCAATACTTTGTTCTTAATGGAGCCTATGAAAAACCTGGGTTATTTGCTATCTATTTTCGATTGCCTGTTTTTTTTTTTCTTTTAAAACTACTCAGTTGTGATTTGATACCTAGCATGGGTTGAAAAATGTTGATTTTATTGACTCTTATGTAGCAAATAGGATATCTCTCGTTTAACAGATGGCTTTGTGATCCCATTACCTGATGTAGTTCAAGATGTATGATGAGTTACCAAAGACAAGTAAAACACCCTATTCTGTTCTTTTGCCTTTCCAACAGCACTCTCAGTCCCACTGATACAAAGTTCTGAGGAGATCCACAGATCTGAGCACCAAGAATTCAGGTCGGTCCTTGGCCCATGGGTGTCAGCATCACCTCCTAGCCAGCAGGATGGAGACCACCCCCTTAAATTCCCAGAAGGAGCTATCAGCGTATAAGGATGGAGAAGATTGTCAGGAAAATGGGGTTCTACAGAAGGGTGTCCCCGCCCCTGGGGATAAGGCAGAGTCCGGCCAGATCTCCAACGGGTACTCAGCGGTTCCGAACCCTGGCGCAGGAGACGACACTCAGCACTCCATCCCGGCTGCCACCACCGCCCTAGTGGCTGAGGTTCATCCAGCAGAGCGGGAGACCTGGGGCAAGAAGGTGGATTTCCTCCTCTCTGTCATTGGCTATGCTGTGGACCTGGGCAACGTCTGGCGCTTTCCCTACATTTGTTACCAGAATGGAGGGGGTCAGTATCATGGGCTGTGGGCAGAGGCTCTGACCCAGGGGTGGTCTGTAGGTCCTCTTGGGAGGCCAGAAGATAGATCATGTCTTTCCTACCTTGTTTAACTGATATGAGTCTGGGAACGTGGTTGCTTAGACTTTCAAGCTAGTCTGCGTGGGCCTGTGTGTGTGCTAAGTCACTTCAGTTGTGTCCAACTCTTTGCGACCCCATGGACTGGAGCCCACCAGGCTCCTCTGTGTGTGGGATTCTCCAGGCAAGAATGCTGGAGTGGGTTGCCATGCCCTCCTCCAGGGGATCTTCCCAACTCGGGGATCGAACCCACATCTCTTGGTGTCTCCTGCACTGGCATTGGTGGATTCTTTATCACTAGTGCCACCTGGGAAGCCCCCAAGCCAGTCTAAGAGAAAACAAATCTCCACTAAACCAAAACTGTAAATTTAGGCATGTCTGTGGCTCCCTGGGTCATGAAGTTGAATGAAAGCTCCCCTGAAGCTCACCTCACCAGACTTTCAGCGTTGTTAGCACTCCGTCTGTGGAGGAGCTCCTCCTCTCGTCCCTGCCTTACACAAGCCCTGCTCTCGACCAAGGAGACGCGAGGGAATGAGCACCAGTACTATGCTGAGTTCTTTCGTTCCTGCTGACTGGTTTTGCTCACAAGGGTCAAGAGCTGTTGGATCTGTGAAAGAAGTTGGGAAGTGGCTCCAGGGTCCCCAACCCTCCTGGACCTTTGGACCTGTGTGAGCTCAGGGCAACAGCTCAGGTCCAGAGTCTAAAGTCACAGTCTGGGTGAGATCTGTAGCTGAACCCAGCCATGTTAATGCCAAACCCAACCCATATATGGACATGCCTTATATCTCCTCCAAGAGTGTTAGATTTTTCAGGAAAGATGACTTCTTGTTCCTCCTTCTATCCCTAATGCCTCCAGAGCAGTTTATTTATAGATTATCAAAACTAGTAGCTGCCTGTAGGCATGGACATGGGAGCCCCAGAGCACAGCAGGGTAGAGGAATGAGTAGGGGTGGGGCCTCTGTTTTGACAGTGGGCTTGCTGTAGGAACAGGAAAAGGACCAGAAATGGGAATCAGATCAGTCAGTATTTGACGTGGGCTCTGCTAACAGATTTAGGAGGGCAGTTAAAATGAGGTTTGAGGGGTAGTTCTTTTGGGTCCCCTCATTTCCTCCATGACCAGACAGAGTTGCCTGGATTTGCTGCATCTTTTAAGGACCTGGGTCCATTACCTGCAATGGCCATTCCAGTGTGAGGGCCAGGGGGCGCTTTGGGAAGCCCAGTCCTCCCAGCCTGGGAAGAGTGGAAGTTGGAATCATCTTATCTCCAGCTTGGGAGGACTCACCTTTAGCCTGAGGATTATATAAGGGGCTGGGTCACCCTTGATGTTTCCCCTACACTCATTCCCTATGTGAAACCAGTCAAGCAAACCCTCTGGACAGACGCCACCATGAGAACACAATGCGGTTCTTGTTCTCAGGCCAGGTTTACCCAGCGTGACTGTAAGTTAGGTGAGACCTTTCTGAGTTGCACAGATTTCAGGTTTCTAGGTTCAGAGTACTTCATTGGAGGGAAAGTTCTCAGGGAAAATCACAGGCAGCCCACCCTTTGGGCTGAAACTCAGGCTGCAGGTGAGCAGTGTGGTGTTTCCAGGTCTCGTGTCAGCCACGAGCACCGCAGACACCAGCATCTCCAGTGAGGCGCAGTTCTGCTCCTTTCCATTCTGTCGTGAACTACCTGCCTGTTCCAGCCACACCCACAAATCTGGCTCAGGAGGGAGCATTCTGGCTCTGTGGAATGATGGAAATATAACCAAATATTAATAATCAAGTGTCTGGAGCCAGGATACAGATGAACAAAGAGAGTAATTCAGTGACCATAGACTATGACAGCTATTGTACAGTTTGTCACAGGAAATCTGTTCCAGGGTCCCAAGCACTGGTCCATGTACTGGCTGCATCAGAATCACTTGGGGAGCTTAAAGATCTGTTACACCCATATCTGAAGCTTTTGCTGCAGGAGGTCAGGGTGGGTGTGCGCTTTTAAGCTTACCTGTGAGTCTGATGTGTGGGCTGGGTTTGGGAACCTCAGTTCTCAACCCTCCTCTTCTGGTAGAGGAAATAGGGGCCCAGAGAAGGGTCCTTCCGACAGTTAGCCGTGGAGCTGGTCCCAGTGCCTGTTGTGTTGACTCCTAGACCCAGCTTCCTTCCCACGTACTCTCTGCCACCACCCAAACCTCACTTCTCTGTGGAGCTCTGTCCATGACTTCCGGCAGTGCCCTGAGACAGGGGAGCAGTGTGCGGGCCTCTCAGGACAGGGTGGCTTCACAGCTCTGGAGCATCAGATGTCTCTGCATATCCAGGTCATCTGGGCTGTCCTGGACACCTGTGGGCAGGGAGTGAAACTGTCTTTCCTCTGCCTCAGGGGCGTTCCTCCTTCCCTACACTATCATGGCCATTTTTGGGGGGATCCCGCTCTTCTACATGGAGCTCGCACTGGGGCAGTACCACCGAAATGGATGCATTTCGATATGGACAAAAATCTGCCCAATTTTCAAAGGTAAGAGAAAGGCTTGGGTGGTTGGGTGGGTGAGTGGGTCCATCAAGGGAGTGACGATTTCCATCACTGGGTGGGAGCTGGGGACCTCCTGGAATCAGTTAGACCTCAGGTATCCCTAGGAGATAACCTGAGTAATTAAGGTTTTGACTGCTTAATTTGTATGAGACTGCTAAAGCAAAATAGAATAATTGGCAATTAAAAGTAAACTAAATAGGGCAGCCTGGATGGTAGGTGACTTTGGGGGAGAAGGGACGCATATGTATGTGTGGTTAAGTCCCTTTGCTCGCTAAGTCCCTTTGTTGTCCACCTTAAGCTGTCACATTGTTTATCGGCTGTATTATAAAAAGTTTAAAAAGTAATTTCAATTTAAAAAGTAAATAGAAAAAGAAACATTAATAGCACACATACACATTTTCTATAACGTGTGATCTTGTAAATACAAGTTAGGAATTTACCACAAGGCCATTTTGCCACCGTGTCCCAGTGTTTGGGGGATGAAATGAACGGCAGCACCGCCTTTGCCACGCCCAGGCTGCCGTGCCTCGCTCCAGCTGCCCTTGAACCTGGCCCCCCTTGCCCTCTCGCGCAGGGATAGGTTGCGCCATCTGCCTCATCGCCTTCTACATCGCCTCCTACTACAACACCATCATAGCCTGGGCCCTCTACTACCTCATCTCCTCCTTCACGGAGCAGCTGCCCTGGACCAGCTGCGAGAACTCCTGGAACACTGGCAACTGCACCAACTACTTCTCCGAGGATAACATCACCTGGACGCTCCACTCAACGTCCCCTGCAGAAGAATTTTACACGTAAGTGCATGTAAGTGAGGGGGTGGCCTGTTAGGGGTAGGCCACACCCCTGGGCCTTGGCTTCTTGGGAGGCCAGTGGGGGCCAGGGACCCTTCACCTCTTGGCTGATGGTTTTTTAATTGGAGGAAAACTGCTCCGCAGTGTTGTCAGTTTCTGCTGTACAAGAACGCAAACCAGCCATAATTATACATATACCACCTCCCTCTTGAGCCTCCCTCCCCTCCCTACTGATGGATTTCGGAGAGAAGCTGGCAGGGAAGGGGAGTAAATGTGGGTGAGGGGGTTGGGAGAGACTACCTTGAGTATTCCACAGTCTCGGCCTCTGTGTTGTACCCCTTTTCTGTTGTGCCCAGGCTGGTCCCTACCTTCACCTTCCAAAATTATTCCCCCGCATCAAAACTGCCCTCCCTGGGCCTTCCTCTCAGCCAGCTGTCATGGAAGCAAAACCTCCCATGACCTCAGTAGTTTGAAGCTACTCAAGAGTTTCTGGTTTCATATGTTCACATGGATCTACCCTTTGGAAGAAGATGCCTGGAGTAGGGAGTTTGCTTTAGTGCTGGAATTTCAGGCAACGGCAGCCCAAAGGGTGGGGGAGGGGTCCCCTGCCACACGTACAAATCCTCATGCACTGATAAGCCAGCCATGTTAGTCACCGGCTGGGTCCCTGCCCAGGAGGGAGACCTGACGTCTGCCTTTGGGCCGAGTGCTCTTCCCAGGGTCGGTTGGCTTGAGTGCCCTGTTCTCTTCTTCAGGATGGCCAGAGCCCCTCCCAGCTCTCCCCAAAGCTTGGTGGCCACTTGGTCCTTGCGGTGCGGTTTCCGTCTTTTCTCTTGGCCACCACCTAGAGGTGTCACACACAGTGTGTTTACTCAGGTCACGGCTCAGACCCCATCACAGGCCCTCCTTTCTCTCATTCAGGCGGCACGTCCTGCAGATCCACCGGTCGAAGGGGCTCCAGGACCTGGGGGGCCTCAGTTGGCAGCTTGTCCTGTGCATCATGTTCATCTTCACTGTTATCTACTTTAGCATCTGGAAAGGCGTCAAAACATCTGGCAAGGTGAGGAGGACTCTGGCTGCAGATCCAGAGTCTGCCCAGGGGCCCTGGAGGATCTCAAACTCAGAACTCAGTAGTCTGGACAGCCACAGACAGGGGGACGTGGTTCCCTTTACACCGAACCCATTCGGTGATTCTCAATTTCTCTTCAACCAAATCTTTTAGAAACTTCTAGAAATGGGTCAATCCCAAGAACTATTATATGATTTTTTTTATTCCTTTACTCCACTGGTAGTGTCATGACTCATAGTAGCTGCAATGCACTGGTCGCGTTACTGTCTCCTGCTGGGTGTTGTCCCTGCTTTACAGATGGGAAGTGGGTTTAGAGGCGGTACCCGCAAACGGGATCAGATCCCTGTCTGAGTCTAAAGGCCACACCACCCTGCCTTCTACAATTACAGAAGAAACAAGGTAGATCTCCTTTCTTGGAGGTTTTTAAGAATAAGACACCAGCATTCATGTGGTGATAACCTGTGTTTCCTTCCTTACAGGTGGTTTGGGTGACAGCCACCTTCCCTTACATCATTCTTTTGATCCTGCTGGTGAGGGGGGCCACCCTCCCTGGAGCCTGGAGGGGAGTTCTCTTCTATTTGAAACCCAACTGGCAGAAACTCCTAGAGACGGGGGTAAGATAATGAGGAAAGCAGTGTGCATTTATCTGTCTATACTAACTGAAGCTAGTCCTAGGACTACAGGAACAACTAAAATGTGGGTTCAGTGGTTAAGTCTGCAGTGATGCTTTAAACTGGAACAAAGCATGCAAAGCACACTTGAGGCCACTGCATTGGTTTATGCCTCAATGACAGGCAGTCATATTTGTCTGCACTTGGTATGTGGCCATCCTTACAGGGAACTCTGAGAGCCTGTTTTCTGTCTCAGCACATAGCCACGTCGAGGCACAAGGGCGCTGGCCCAGCGATGGCCTGGGTCTCGGCCCCGAACTTCACCTCTGCTCTATTACAGGTGTGGGTGGATGCAGCCGCCCAGATCTTCTTCTCTCTCGGCCCTGGCTTTGGGGTCCTACTGGCTTTTGCGAGCTACAACAAATTCCACAACAACTGTTACCAGTGAGTATCTGGGGCTGCCCCAAGCAAAGCGTGGAAGCAGAATGAACATAAGTAGCCTGGAGGAAGGCAATCAAATTGGTGGCCTCACACGTGGCCAGGCTCAGGCCATGTTGACACTCTGACCCTCAGGAGTACCACAGGTGCCTGACCAATTCACTCATGGCCAGAGCAGCCACCCAGAACACAACCTCACCCAGGCCACTCAGGAGATGAGACAGGCCCCAGACTTTTGTGAGATTCTCTCTTTTTCAAGAAAATTAAATTCTGAAGCAGGTTTACAAAAATTGCAACATACATTAAATGTTTAGATTTGACCTGTTAATATTTAGCAAGAAAAATTGTGATGTGATATGTTATACACACACACACACAAACAATTGTGCTGTTCTGACCAACACAGAATGCTATGATTTATATGAAAATCTCATTTCAGAAATGTAACAAAACAGGTAATATTGTTCCAATTATGATTTAAATATCACTCATCATCTTTAGAGTTAATTTTGTCTTAACAGTCTGTCACAGATGATGATGTTCAGTAATCTGACTGTGCTATTCATAGGAAAATTACAGAATTTTTTTTAAAGGAGTTTACATGCATCCTAAGCAATGTGCCCTTGCATTGGGACATCAGCCTAAAGTTGTATTATGATAAGGTTCTCTCTTAAAAGTGTCAGGATGTCTTTGTGGCACTCTTACAATCTCATTTACAAATAATGTCAAAAGTCTAAATCTGAGATCTTCTCAAGCATGAGGCCAAGGCCCCCACGCTAGCTCAGGCCCTGTTTCAGAACAAGGCTTGTTTGAAATCCAGCAGTCTGTGCTCTGCTGCTTTATAGGATCTCTCTTGAAGCCACTCCTGACCTGCTGCTCTCCCCATGCCGTGCATGGTGATAACAGCAGCTTGTGCTTTGAAGCGATGCAACCTAAGAGGCTGCACCCTGGGAGGAGACAGTCTTGAAGTCTCTGTGAGCTCAACCCGTTCATCCTTGTCAGTCTGGAGACATTCTCCTCAGACTCCTGACTTAGAAATGTCTCAGTCCCTTGGGTTTTCTGCTCCAGAGACGCCCTGGTGACCAGTGCGGTGAATTGCATGACGAGCTTCGTTTCAGGATTTGTCATCTTCACAGTGCTGGGGTATATGGCTGAGATGAGGAAAGAAGATGTGTCTGAGGTGGCCAAAGATGCAGGTAGGGACCTTGGGTTCTGTTTGGGTTACTTGCTCCCACTGAACTGCTTTGCTGCTCTTTGGATCTTTACAAATATCTTAACTTTTGCATTATTTCTAATAGTTCCTCTTAAGTTTTTCAAAGGTTTTAGAGATCTAAACCCTTTCCATGTGTTCAGGCCATAGTGGGGGTGGGACAGCTCCCTTGGGGCCCAGCACTAAGGCCTTGATACACTGTGGGCTTGAGAATATGACTTGGATGATGGCTCTTAAAACTAGTGGGTCTGGGTCCTGTGATGGGTCCAAGTCTAGTAAGCAAATGATTACCAGTCCTTAGAATTTCCTTTTGCAGAAAAAGAAACGTAGATGATGCAGTCACTGTACTCTACTGTGAGTTATCATGGAAAAAGACTGACAGACGCTGAGAGGTGATGGGATCTTGTGGATGGAGTCCCAGGGCTTCTTGCCAACGTACGTCTGTCTTTGGCCTGACGTGGTGCTCTGATCCCGTCAGCCTCATGCCCCAAACTAATGTGCCTGATTTGGACCATGGGAGGTTGAGGACATGTTCCTCATACCATCAAGAAAGTCAAAATAGCTGGAAGGCTTTGTTCTAAGACCTCTTTTATTCTAAAATCAATTTAACATTTTCTACTGTTCTGGAGCTAAAGAGAGAGCTAAGTGCTGTGAAAATTTTGGAGATCTTTGTTGGGGGGTGAGGAAAGCACAAATTTATTATATAGTAGAAACTCTTCTTCGTGTACACAGATTTGCTAGTCTTGGGGTCTCAGGTTTGTTTCCTTTCTCCACGTTGGTTGAGGACACACTCTCTCCAAGGCGGATGCTATTCCCTTCCTGCCTCCCAGGATGTCAGGATAGCCAGGTAGGGTGGTGTGGGGTGCGAGGAGGCATTTGGTACATGTCCAGGCCTGCTCCACATGTAAGGTCTTATGACAGGCGGCATAATTGTTGGTGTGGTCATTTCCCCCGAGACATGTCTGTAGGGCAGGTCTTGGTGACCACCTCCTCCTCTCTCCCCGTCTCAGGCCCCAGCCTCCTGTTCATCACATACGCAGAAGCCATAGCCAACATGCCAGCATCCACATTCTTTGCCATCGTCTTCTTCCTGATGTTAATCACCCTGGGCTTGGACAGCACGGCAAGTGAATGGGGAGGGAAATCCAGCCCTGGGGAGGCGGGAGGAGGAAAAGGAGAAAGGGGAGGAAGAGGAAGAGGCAGCTGTACCCACTCCCTCCCGTGCTGGCCACCCCAGGCCATGCTGTCTGCTGCCCTCTGGTGCTTCGCCAGCCCCTGTTCACTTGGGCGCTTACTACCCTGTAGTACATCAGTCATTAATGGCAGCAGATCCCAACGTTTTTGGCACTAAGGGACCGGTTTAATGGAAGACAACTACTCACCTCCTGCTGTGGGGCCCAGGCTACACGCTGGTACCAGTGCATGGCCTGGGGTTGGGGACCCCTGATTCATGGAATAATGAGGGTAAAGTGCCAGGCAAGGTCAAGAGCTCAGCACATGTGAACTGCTGTGATTGTGCTCTGTCCCTTGACCAGACTGGCAGCACCTCAAGGCCAGGGCAAGGTCCCTCTTATGTCTCAGTGCTCCGTGGCCCAGCATTCATATCATTAATGTGGAATGAGTCTCAGCTTGGAGTCGGTGTTTCTGGAAAAACCAAAGTCTCCCCGAGAGACCTCATGGGAAGAAGTCCTATCCATGTGCTATACTTTCTTTCCTTGGTGTCCTTAGCGATCTAAATGATGGGGTAATATGGAGATAGGGCCAGCGAGGAGGGGGAACTGGTCACGATCAGCTTGACAGGCCACGTGGCAATCTTAACCTCTCCCTCTCTTCACTGTCCTGGAAGTAGCAGATTTGTCTCCAAGTCTCCATGATGACTGTTTGTGTGCCCCATTCAGTTTGCAGGCTTGGAGGGGGTGATCACAGCTGTGCTAGATGAGTTTCCACATGTCTGGGCCAAGCGCCGGGAGTGGTTTGTGCTTGGCGTGGTCATTACCTGCTTCTTTGGATCCCTGGTCACCTTGACTTTCGTGAGTACAACCCCCAACCAAGAGTCAGCTTTTCATTGGGCATTGGGACACTGCACGAAGCTCTTTCTTTCCAGCCCACAGGGAGCCCTGGCTTTAGGACCAAAGAGGGAGAGGCTGTTACTGCTGTTAAGAAGTTAGGCATCACGGAGAAGGAGAAAAGTTGTTTTTGGCGGCATCTGTCACTAGAATTTGGGCATGGAGCTGGAGGTTCAGCATTTTACAGCAAGTCCAACTAGATTTTTATCTGGAGAAAAACTAAGACTTGCCTTTTCAGTCTATTTCCAGTCCTTATGGCTGCTTTCTTGGGAATACTGCCCAGAATATCTGGAGGCTGGCACCTTGGGTTTGTCACATTGTCTCCTCCAGAGAAGTTGCAATGGTGATGAAGTCAGACCTTCTCCAGTGATTTCTTTTTGAGGGGGAGGGGAGCTGAGGTAAACACTATAAAACTGTACATCAGACAGTACCTACAGGCATGGCAGGCTTGTATCCTCCTGACTCAAGGCGGATTTTGTAAATCAACTTACCTTTAGGCCATGACTCAAATGGCACTGGAGCTTCAGCAGGGCTTTGGGGACCTGTGTAGGACCCATGGGATTTGTGATTCAGGACAGAGGCAAAACCATGACCACTGGGCCCAGTGTCCGGTGTTGTAAGTTTCCCAGATTCAGTCTTTAGGGACCAGGATTCTCCAGGGTAGAGTACACAGAAGGTGTTCAGTAAACTGAAGAAAGTAGATCGAGAGGTGCTTTTCAGTTTGTCTTTAAAGCTTTGGAGTGGGGAGGAAACAAGAGAGTGACCAGTAGGGCTGGAAGAGGAGTCTGATAGGATGAGATCTTGCCTACCCTGCCAAAGCCAGTCTAAGAGGCAGGCTCTGGGGTATTTGTATTCGATCCAAGGTGAGAACTTTGCAGGATTATCCTAAGAAGTTCTTTTTGTCTCTGTTGAAAAGAGGAGGCAGTGCCTCAGCGGGCCTTGAACCAAGTTGGTGGTCTCGTTTCCAGGGCGGGGCCTATGTGGTGAAGCTGTTGGAGGAGTTCGCCACGGGACCTGCAGTGCTCACCGTGGCCCTGATTGAAGCAGTTGCTGTGTTTTGGTTCTACGGTAAGATGCTTCCTTCCACCATATCCTTCCTACACCAGCCTGTGTAGGCCCCAGAATACACAAGGGCTGGATTTGTCAGAGAAAGGCAGGCCAGTGTATAAGACATCACCTCCTGCGTGCCTTCTTCAGAAACAGGTCATTGTTTCCTCCAGACTCTGTACAACAGATTGCCTAAGCTCCTGGGAAGACTTTTTTTCTGAGTAAATGTTTACTCAGTGGACAGGCTGAAGTGGTTCCCTATAGCTTATCCACAGTGGTTGCTTAAGATCTGACAGACACAGTTTAGGAGCTTATCTTCCAAGCAAGAGGCCAGAATGTTTCTGTTTGGATTATCTGTCTTGGTAAAACCTCCAGTTTATTCCCCTTCCCCCAGCTGTGGGATGGAATCTGATAAGGGTGAAACCCCCAGGAGTGCAGAGTAAGCTGACATGGGTCCCTGGGCAGGGATCCCAAGAGTCCATGGGCAAGGATCGGGAGGGCACAGACAGTGGAAATGAAGAAAACCAAGTTCAGAGATCTTTAAAATCAAAAAGCGATTACTTCATTCTGAATATATTTATTTTCCCAGTTTCTATGATAGCACAACAGCTGCATGTACATCATTACACGTAACATGAAGAAGGCGGGGTCCCATGTTTTGAGTTATACGTGGGCCTGGTTTGGGGACTTTTTTGTGTGTTTGAAAGAAGTCCTCCCCACCCCCTCAGCACTTCAGAGAACCAAGTTCCAAGTCTGTGATGCTACAGACCTGTGGGCACTTTCAGGGAAGCACCCACAGAGCGCTCTTCCTTCCCCTTCTCCATCTCTCCCCAGTCGGAGTTCCCACTTCTCACTTTCCTGCCGGTTACTTTGTAGAGAAGAACCTTGATCTTGATCTGACAATATGAATGAGCAATAGTGGTTAGAATTTTCTCTTGAAAGTTTCTAGCATATGGTCAGAGTCAGTCTCTATCAAGTGGGTTCAACATTTTTAGACAAAGTTCAACTTCCTTTTCTACAGTAAGGATAAAATCAGATATATGGTGAAATCCTGGAAGGGTGGTGTGGGCACCAAGACGAGGCTTTACGACCCTGCCCAAATGTCCACCAGTCCCCCCACTCTCTGTAGAAAGAGCTTTGCTTGCTATAACAAGCATTTTTGTGACATGTTTGCCATCCCACTTTCAGGCCAGACTGGTGTCCCTGAACCCCTCCTATGGAGAAATTCCAGAGTTGCTGCTCTCTCTGAGTCAGGGGCTAGGAGGACAGTCTGTTTCCTCTCTTAGTCAATCTCCTCCTCTTTTGGATGACTGTAGGCATCAATCAGTTCTGCAGTGATGTGAAGGAAATGCTTGGTTTCAGCCCTGGATGGTTCTGGAAGATCTGCTGGGTAGCCATCAGTCCTCTGTTTCTCCTGGTGAGTTGTCATCTCCCTTCTCCTCTGGCCCTAGAGAAAAGATTCACCCTCACTCACTCACCACCATCCCTAGAAAGTTAACCACTCTTCTGGCTTCTGTCACATTATTTCATCACTTCCCTGCTCCATGATAATAACATGTAACATTCATTGAGCAAGAATTGCCAGGCCAGACTTTATGCTAAACTTATAGCCACTGCTGTTTTTTTTTTAATGAAAAAGGGTGAATTTATTATGAATATGAAATCATTATAAATTACACACACAAAACAGTAGAGTCCCCAAGATATATGAAGCAAACACGGAACTGAAGGGAGAAACAGACATTTCTATGATTATACTTGAAAGCATCAATCCCTGGTTTTCAATATTGGATCAAACGTCTACACAGGCAGTCGATGAGGAAATGGAAGATAAACTCAGGTCTCAGTTTGGTTTTCGGTCTAAAGTTTTACACCCAGGGTGAGGGTCTTGTTTGCCTTTCCTGAGTCTCAGCCCCAAGCACCATTCCTTCCCTGCGTGGAGAATATGAAAGTGAACTAACGAACAGACATGGCTTCTTTCCTCAGGGAACTAATCCAGTGTCTCTCCTTCCTTTGAAAAACAAATGAAAGGATTTAAGTAGATTATCTAGAAGCACTGGTAATAATATAAATTAATAACCCATTTATGTCAAGACTTCTGCTTCTAGTAATGGCAGACTAGTGATCCAGACCAACCCTCTCACTGAAAACAGCTAAAATCTCTGGACTTAAAAATACATTGTGTTTTAAGTATACAAAAAAGCAACAGCAAGATGACAGGGTAAAGGAACTACGAGGCCAAGACCTAGAGGAACACTGGAGCCCACAGCATATCCCAGAGCCCCTGGTCCTGAGAGTATCTGCTGCTTGGGGCAAAGTTGGCTTTGGTTTTGGAAATCTCCAGTGTCCAGGGAATGGAAGTGAAGGAGGGCTTCTGTGGTAGAGAGAGAGAGATGAAGCAGAACAGAAGCAAGAATGAGCACGCTGGCCATCTTACAGATGAATATCGAGACATGCAGGTACACAAAGCACAAAAAATAAAGGGCTGCCCTGGGAAAGTAAAAAAGAATGCGAAAGAGTTGTTTTGAAAGAAGGCACAGCTGTATCCATGTCCTCTGAGGAAATGGATGGCCCAGATAGCCTAATAAGCTGGACTGAAGGAACTGTCTCTCGCTCTAGAAGATCAAAAAGCTCCTTCCACCCTAAATTGAGTTACAGATAAATGAAAGAAGTGAGAGTAATCCCTGCTGATGTGCACGGAGTCACTTTACCCCAGGCTACCTCAGAGCACACTTGGGATGTTAGCAGGGCGCTTATCCATCTTTGGGCAAACAGGCAACCCTTGGAGCTGAGCACTCTCATTTGACAATAAATGAATTCTATGTCTGACTCAAAATCTATGCCTAAAGAACTCTGGCGGGGGTCATCTTTAAGAAAATGAGTACAGAATTACTAGGACACCTGTCAGGTCCTTCATGAGCAGCACAGTAAGTCCTAGTAGCCACGATAAATATTATCATTATTATTTTTTTGACCACACCAAGCAGCATGAGGGATCGTAGTTCCCTGAAAAAAAGAAAGATTGAACTCAGGTGCCCTGCAGTGGAAGCACAGTCCTAACCACTGGACAGCTAGGGAAGTCCCAATAAATACTGTTTTTATGCAATATTAAAAAAAAATTAAAACTAATGCAAAAAAATTACTGATGAACAAATTCCAGCATTTTAAATAAACACAAGATCTGACCATATACTTGGCATGTCTCACCTCACTCACTCTCATCTGGTCCTATCAAGAATTTGTTTCTTTAAAGTATTGCACTAAAATATTATTTCTTGATTACTGAATTTTGGCACCCCCTTAAATGCTGTATCCAAGGTGAATACCTCATATGCCTTACTCTAGTCCTGGCCCCATGCTTTTAGTATTTTCATTTCTGTGGTGGTCTGGCAAACTGGGTGAACACTTGGGCTACAATCAATGATTTTCTGTGCCAGTAAAATCCAGGTACAGATCTGGGTTCAGGCACGTGACTTATAATTTCTGTGACGTTCACTATACTCACTTCTTCTAAAGGTGCTTCAGGGCACAATTAAGAGGAGGCAAATCTGTCCTCCACTTCTGGGTTTACTTAACAGATCCCTTGCTCTGGGCTTTTTAAGGCTGCTTTAGGTAAACAACGAGCAGCTTACTTAAAATATTCTTTTTCGTTGAAGCTAAGTTAAGAAAAAGAAAATACTGTATACGAGCAAGAGGAGGTGGGGGTGTCTGGAGCAATACTTGGTGGCCACAGTGGGAGCCTGCAGCCTCCCTGGACTGTGTGAGGTTCCACACACCTGACACCAAGATGAGACAAGTTACAGCTCCTGACCAGACCCTACGTTTCCCTGTTCCAAAATCACCTTCCTTAGTAGCTGGGGCTGGGGCTGAGGAGAGTCTGTCTGAGGAAAAGGTTTGCGAATGGCAAGGCTCGTTTTGAAAGCTTCTTCCTGGACTTAGGAATAGTACTGTGCTGAAGATGGATGTGTGTTTAACAGTTTCCCATTTTTATTACCTGAGGACAAAGAAAAAAAAGATAAAAATAGACATTTAACCACACAAATAATTTACATTACTGTCTTCTTTATGACTATGAAATAATAAGATAAAATTAAATCAAGAGCAATAACAATTTCGGCACAGTGGTTACTAGGCAAAAACTGGCATTTACGCTCTCTCTGGAAAACAAACTGAAATAAGAAGACTCATAAACTGAGTGTTGGGAGTGCAGCGTGAAATTTTTCTTGGTTGAAATCTTCACTGAATTTTTAAGTAAAAAGTGTATTAAGCTGCTGTTTCCTTCCATTATTCCTTTCATTACACGGGCCAGTGGCAGGCAGGCATTTGTTGTCAAGATGCCTCGTGGCAGAGCCAGCCTTGTTGAAACCCTAGTCCTTAGCTTGGGGTTAATATAAAGAGAGAGGAGAGAAGAAACAGGTGCTCAGGAGTCTACATCCGCTCCAGGTCTTGAGAACCTTATTATGTCTCCTGGACGTATGTGCCTTCCATCTCACCAAAAACATCAGCAGAGAAATGGGGGGGGGGGGATAAATAAAAACAAAGCAGAGAAAGAGATGAAGCCCTAGGACTGGCAGGAGCCATGGAGAGGCTGCCCAGTTTATTCCTCCACCATCTGACAAACTGGGGCCTGAACTATGCCTGATGGATGCCAGTCTCTTCTCCTTTGTATCTCCCCTCAATAACTCTCTGAGGCCTTGGCATCCCTACTGTAGGGGTTGAGGTGGGGGTTGGGGAGGAAAAATCAAGATAAGCACTTCCTTGTTTGCAGTTGAGGCACAGAAATTAGTGACTTCTTTGTGTCAAGAGATCAATCTAGCATATCTCACCCTTAGGCAATTTCCTGAAATTTTCTTCCCTTTAGCATTGGTGGCTTCTCCAGTGGCTCAGCAGGTAAAGAACCCACCTGCAATGCGGGAGACCTGGGTTCAATCCCTGGGTTGGGAAGATCCCTTGGAGAAGGGAAAGACTACCCACTCCAGTATTCTGGCCTGGGGAATTCCATGGACTGCGTAGTCAGTCCATGGGGTTGCAGAGTCAGACACAACTGAGCCACTTTCACTTCACTTCACTTTCTGTGGTATCAGGACGGTCTCTGTGTGGGTGTTGTGAAAATTTTTTAATGTTTCTTGACATTTCTGTTTTAGTTCATCATCTGCAGTTTTTTGATGAGCCCACCACAGCTACGACTTTTCCAGTATGATTATCCTCGGTGGAGCATCATCCTGGGTTACTGCATAGGAACCTCATCTTTCATCTGCATCCCCACATATATAACCTATCGGCTGATTGTCACTCCAGGGACACTTAAGGAGGTATGTGCTAGTCAGTGTGTGTGTGGACTGGTAATTGTTTGGGAAGAAAAGGGTTCTTATGCTCTATTCAAAGGAGAGAAGTCCACCGCAAGGATTCACCAAGAGGCTCTCAGCCTTATATAATCATATACCTACATCACTATGTAGCCTCTGATAGCTGCCACTGTCATCTTAGGGCATCTCCCATAAGCCTCAAGTATGAAGGTGAATGAGTGAGCTGTTGTCTGGATGCGCCACAGTGCACAGCCTGGTATATAGCATTCTAAACATATTAGGAAACTGCTTTGCCTCCTGCATTCCATTGAGCACAGACATCAGATCAGTGGTGTCTGGAGCAATAACACAAATTTGATTTAAGTGGATTTACTTTAAATCCACTTAAGTAGAGATTATGGTGGAAAATGTCTGTGGTCACTTTTCTAACAGCAATGTGATAAGGGCTATTTCAAAAATCATCACTAAATAAGGATGTTACAACAATATTATGTGCGTGTGTGTTAGTTGCTCAGTCGTGTCCGACTTTTTGAGACCCCGTGGACTGTAGCCCACCAGGCTCCTCTGTCCATGGGATTCTCTAGGCAAGAGTACTAGAGTGGGTTGCCATTCCCATCTCCAGGGGATCTTCCCGACGCAGGGATCAAACCCAGGTCTCCTGCATTGCAAGTGGATGCTTTACCATCTGAGCTACTAGGGAAGCCCAATAATATCATAGTTTTAGCTTACGTTACTGGAGAAAAAAAAAAGCTGCCACTATAATAGCAGGATTTGTGTCAGTAAATGAATAGTGTGCTGTAAAAATTTCAATAACAGAACCTTACAATTTGTATAAGATTGTATATATTTTAAAGTATCTTCATGTAGATTACCTTACTTTGTTATTAAAATACTTCGTGAGGTAGATGGGCAGGTATCCTTAGCAAAGATACTGAATCTGGGAATGCTGATGCTCACGGTTTCCCTATTTCAGTGACTTGTATAGGGATGCACAGTACAGGGAAGCTCAGAATCCAGGGCTTCTGGGTTTTGGTCCAATGCCCTTTCATTCTTAGGTGCAGCTTCTCTTTTGTGTCCTCAGGGTACTAATGGTTTGCGGATGTAGACATTGGCTCTAGAGGTTAGGGAGACGAGTTGTCACTTTTCATCCTGCGCTGTCAGAGTTAGTAGTTCAGGCCACCAGGATTCCCAGCAATGTTAGCAAAATTGAAAATGCTGGGTTGTTACTTGCTTGGTTGTGTTTCATGCCACAGTGAGGGTACTGTGGCAGGAGAGCCTGAAGAAGAGGCTGCTTACAGAAGTCCGTGGGTGGGTGCTTTTGCCAGAGGCGAGCTCAAAGGTGAAAAGTGGTATTTGGGGGAAAGCTAGAGGGATGTGCTCTCTAACAACCTGAGATCAGAGCTGGGCTAGTCTGTGGGCTCTTAGAGGCAAAACTCAAATATGAGTTTATCACACTCATCTTCCTAAAACATTTCACAAGAAACATGAAGTGAGAGCCTGAGGCAATTACATAGCACCTCTTTTCTGAGAACTGAGACTGCTTCTTTTTGCAAATAGAAAAACTGAATTCTAGGTGAACAGAACTCTGCAAGGAGTTCCTAATTTCCTACTCCCAGAACAGCCCTATTACAACCTCATTTCTCCCAAAGGGCCGTGGATGCTGGTGTTGTCTGAAATATATGTTCAGGCCAGAGCCACTGTGTCTGCTCCTTCAGGCTGTTTTTTATGGCAGTCATGACAGCCCACTGACCCCGCTCACCAAACCCAGAGGCCAAGGTCAGGGTTGCGCATTCAGGTCAATACATTTCAGTATTCTTTGGTCACAGACTGTACCTCAAGTCTTGGTCATCTTTCTTGCAAATTCCCGTTGGCCACAAGGAAATGCTACCCAAAGGTGTACAATTAGAGAGCTCAGATCCGTTAGTAGTAGAGAAGGCTGACTGCAGGGCCACCAGATGGGAAACAGTGGGTTAGGAAGCATCACGATACAGCCAATCAAGGGGGCCTGGGAGGGAAAAAGACTATGGCAAGTCACTTACCTTCTCTGGGCCTTAGTTTCTTCATATTTAACACGTGCTCACTGAACTGGATTAACATTTCCAAAGTGTGTTGTAAGCAGCTGTAGTTCCATGGGATATCAATTAAGTGTTACTGCTGGGGAAATGTTACATGGTCAAATAATTTTGCAGAATGCTGGATTAAGGCAAAGTTAAACAGGTCTCTTTACAACAGGACTTCTGAAAAGCCTTAACATGCCTATATGCATGCTTAGTTTCTAAGAGGAATAAAGCATGTTTTTGCCAAGCACCCCAAGGGACTATTAATTTTTTTGTGAATACCAGACTTTATGGTCTATAACATTCTATATATGAGGGAGGGAGAACTCATATGACATTTTGGTATGTTTTTTTTTTTTTTAAAAGACTAAGAGTAAAGTAAATTTCATAACTCTTCTGGGCCCTAGCCACATACAAGGCTGGAGTTTGTGGAGTAAGTCACCACCTGCTCACCTGTAATTTAGAGCCTGTCACGGGCATCTGCAACCTGGAGGTCTCAAGGTTGGAGTCATCACCTGGATTAGGTGACTGTCAGAGAAGCCCTTAGTGACCTGCAGAAAGACACTGGGAATATGGTCCCTAATAAAATCATGAAGATGGTAACAGTGATCCAGTGCTTGCATGATCACCTTGCAGAAGGCCAGGGACTGGAAAATTTTGAGAGCAGTAATAGTCTGGCAACTGGAATGCTGCCCAAATACGGGAAATAAGTGTACCTGGCCTTTTGGGAAATAAGCAGTAAGAAGGGCAGCAGAATGGGCAAGTAGAGGTTACAGCACAAAACCTTTTGTGCTTTTCTCTGTGGGTCTTGCTTCTGCCATACGCCTGACTGCTCTTCTCTCTCTGCACAGTATAGCTTCACTGAAGACTAGTTAGAGTGATGTGTCCAGTTCTCAAAAGGCCTAATTCTCCTTTATCAGTTATGGGTTACAGATTCATCTTTGAGAAAGAACGGTTTGTGAAAATTTGCTTTCTGTGACCAGACATGTCCAGGTAGCTGATGAGCACTGTAGTAACTCCTTTTTAAATGGATTCCCAGGGTGAGGTTTCATTACAGTCATCAGGAACACAACACGAACAATTTTGTGAATTTCATTACCTATGAGAATGGGAACTTTTAAAATTCCATAGGCCCTGCTCCTTAAAGAAGAATAACTCCCAGAACCAAGAAATAAAAGATTAAAGGGGACCACATACTTTTCAATCCAAAATAAAAGGACAAGTAGCAGAGCCTCACCTAAAATCAATAAATCAAAATATACTTTCAGATCCAATTTTGCTTTGCTAACCATAGGTTCAGATTTTTGGCTATCAAAGATTTTACTGAGCAACTGAGTATTTTCTTTCCTAAACCTCTGCAGTGCTCCCTACATCTCTGAGCTGTTTCACGTCACCCTAATGCTAAGTTTTACAAGGCAGGCTGTGTATTTCATACCCAAACCCAAGCATATTTCAGATCTGTCCAAAAGCTCCTATGCACCCCAGCTGTTTCTATGGTAAAGATTCTCAGTCTTTTCCCTGTAATGAGTACTATGTCAAAATGAGATTGCTTTAGCAATGATGATTTGAATGGGCACATCTTTTAAAATTATGTAATAATTTGCACCCTTGTATGAACTAACTACAGGTGAATTCATTAAGGCAGTAACATCTTGGTTGTTCCAGTGACTGAGCACTATCCACTGTGACTGTAATGTGTATGCAGGGCACAAGGAGCCTGGCTGAGGTGGGGGGAACCAGAATCCAGTGCTCATTCTGCTCCCCAAGCCCTGTGGGCCACATGAAGCCTCCTCTATCCAGAGAAATGGATGTCCTTTCCCAGACCATCAAAGGCATGTTATGGGCCAGCACTGGTTCTATTCAAGGGTCATCATTTTCTCCTATTAGTGTTAGAGTGACTTTTTAGTTTACAGATGCTTTTATATAGTTCCTTTATATGGCATTTCTACCCATATTTGAGAACAAACAAATTAGGGATTCCTTTCGTTTTTAAATTTCTTTCTTTGGCTGTACCTCATGGCATGCAGAACTTCCCCGACCAGGGATCAAACCTGCACCCCCTGCAGTGAAAGCTGGACTGCCAGGGAAGCCCCAGGATTCCTTTCTTAACAAGTCAATAAAACTATTCCAATTTACTATTAACCACCATTTAAATGCTATTTAACCTTTAATATTAATGTTGAAAAAAACTTTAAGCATTAAATTACAAGAATATTTATAACATCGTATCTTCTTCCTAACAGCGTATTATTAAAGGTATCACGCCAGAAACACCGACAGCAATTCCCTGTGGGGACATCCGCTTGAATGCTGTGTAAAACATCAACAAAAGGAAGATGGCTTCCCAATAACCTCTTCCTCCAGTCCTGACAAGTCACACATCACCTTCTCCCTCTAAGTCAATGAGTTTCCGGCTAAGCCTATCAATGGAAGGGCCTTCTTCATAGAGACACAGTCCCAAAAGACTACGGTGCCCAGATTTTTTCGGCCTCCAGTCACTTTGTGTGAAATCTCCGGGACATGTTACCACGTTAGACTCTGTGATGCAGCTAAAGTGGACTGCTTTGAATGTGTGAAGCTGTGTATGAAAACCACCATGTCATCATTAGGACTAGTTTAGGATCAAGTCTGTGAAAGTCTCCTATGTCATTCCTTCTTATGATCATCAGTATCTAATATCGTTTGCTTCCAAAGATTTCAACTGCTCATGACTGCATAAACCATGTAGGAAAAAACAGGGATACTGTCTTGCTAGCCATATGTTTTCTGAGTAGCAGAGAATCCTATAGCTGGAGTCTATTAGAACCCTGTAACCTGTGTGCTGCTGTGGAATCAGGAGAGGAAGATTTAAGAAGCTAAATTGAAAAAATAATGTGTATGTGTGAGCATGTGTGTCTGTGTGTACAACTGTTCCAGTGTATCCTTACCCATTACAAACTATATGAATTTCCTCTAGTTTTTTTTTACATTAACAAATTCCACCTACTGAAATTTGTATGTATGTTATTATTTAAAGGGTATAATGACTATGACAGGCTCTGCCACCTATTCCAAGGACACTGCTTTAGCCCATATGCTTTCCTCTATGGGCTGGCCTTTAATATTTGCTGCACTTCACTGCCATCTTCCTGTCTCTCTCTACTAAACATACAGGGTAACAGTCCACAGGCTAATCTGGCCTATTTCATTAGTCACTGTGGCTTGGCTGTGAACTACTCTGAAGATGAATATTGATAAATGCATCTTCAGTGTTCAGTTGGCTATCTGGTTTAAGCTCTGTCTACTTCAAATGACTGAGTTTGACCACTAAGGTTATTTTGCTTTGTGAAGAGCAGATAAATCTAATTCTCAGAGGGTGTAGAGGTCTGACACCCTGACCTAAACCAAGGTCATCCTCAATCCAAAAGTAATTAAGAGAGTCTGGTAAGTGAACCTCCTCCCAACTCCTTGACTTTTCCTGGGTGGTCATCAGGATAGTGGGCCCTCCAGATAATTTTCAAGATTGAGTCTAAATAAGGCTGATTGGAAAACCACATAAAACCCTTAATACAGATCTAGTAAATGTGACTTCAGTGGCTTGGGACACTCAGATGCATAGGTAGAGAAGCAAATTTTACCATGTAGTGACATTTCCTTAACCAAAACCTTAAAGGCAGTAAAGCCTAGTCAATGATAAAAGGACTCAATCTTCTGGCCCCGTATCACATCAGTCCTCTACATGAATCTAATTCAATCCTAACAACCTTACAGAAAGAAGATCCCTATAGTAGAGGCCTAATTTCATCCAATTATAGATCTTTCTCCCTTGGCTTCCTTTCCCCAACAATAATCCCCAGCCACCTTCCTGTATTCCACTACATCCTTCTATTTCTGATGCCCTGCTTTCCCCAGTGGGGTATTTTCCCCATAGATGTCAGCTGCTGAGAAATTTCCCAAATTATCAGAGGAAAAGAGGAGGGGGATTTAAGATGACTCTTAGTGACCTACCTTATCTTTGCCTTTTCATTCCTTCTTGCTACCTTATGTCTTCTCTTTGCTTTCTAGGGTGCTGAAAGGAGAGAGGTGATATAAGTGGCAGTGTATTTGGTGGTAAATAGCTTTGCAAATTTTAAGAACTTGCTTTATATGGATTCTCCCCCTCTCACACACGCTTATACGTTTTCCAAAGATACCATTTTTTAAACAGCACTTTTTCAAACAAAGAGTTTTGTCAAGCCAGGTGTTATACAGGTGTTTTGAAAATTTTCAAATGTCACTAGACTTTAAAAAAATCCAAAATCTCTCTTCAATATAGTCTGCATTTACTTGATTCCTATTTATCAATACTACTCTGAATATTTTTTAAGGAAAACTTAGTTGGTAGACCAACTTTAAAATAATCTTTTAAAGACCTTTTACATCTAATGTAGTATTTACATAAAAGCAAAAAATAAAAATGGAATGAACTGTAAAGTGCTGAAGTTAATTTCTTTTCTGTAATTTACTAGTAAGAAATAGGGAACAGACAAGACACAACAAAAGAATGGAGGCCAATTCAGTTGACTGAGATTGTTCCTACATGTTGATATGTAATGGAGTCCAAACAATTTATCTCCATTCCAAAAAACTTGAGACCCATTTAAAACTTACTCCATTTGTTGTGTGGAATGCATGACTTGTAACCTAAATTCACTGCCCTGGCTGCCCCATCCGGAGATGGAAGCAAAGACCCCTACAAACCCACCCAGTCAATCAATGTATTAGCTCCAAAATCATATAATGACAAATCAAATAATGAATCTCAAAGTAAGGCAAAGTGATTCTGTGAGATTAGTCACTCTCTCACCATCCTCTCTTTTTATGCAGCTTGTTAATTTGGTGCCACCAATACCAAACAAAATTTTAAGTACAAAGTTCCACTTATCCACCCCAAATCTCCTTAAAAAGGGAGACTATTCCCCTAGAATTAGAACTGTTCTCTCTGAAAAGTAGGAAAGACTGACCTGGTATGTTCTATCTGTTGTACAGTTGATTTGGAGGTCATCGTCAAAGCAAAGCTTAAAACCACGGAATGCAGCAGCTTAACTGTGCTGTTCTTACGCATATTAAGACAATCATTAGCTATCCAATGGTACAATCCATGCCCGGTTCCTTTCGTAGCATGTCTTTCGGCTCATAAATCAACACCTGGTGCTTAAGATATCATTAAAATAAGGCAGTATTCAGAAGGCATTTTCTCCATTTTTTTGGTCAGAGACAGTTGGGAAGAGCAGTAGATCCCTCAAAGAGACTATTACAATCTGTCATCACCATAAACCAATGAAAACAAAACAGTTCTACGCCAAGTAGGAAGTTGTATACTTCAGTCATCATGGAGCTCACCTGTTACTTACAAGGAGAGTTACACAAAAGGCTATAAATTAGGAAGGTAAATTTAGAAAGTGCTTGCAAAGTATGCTGGAGACTGAAATTGATAAATCCAAATATTGAAGAAAAAAACAAACATTAAGACAAGGTATATCCCTATACTGTAGAAAGATTTCCTGGTGAAACATTCTGAATTTTTTTCTCCAATATCACAGATAAGCCAGTGATATATATTAAAATGTGTCCTGTTTAGTTCCATGGAAGGACTATTTCAAAAGCTCTAAATCTTTTGTTATTTTTATAGTATTACCTTTCCCCCTCATTGGTTAACTGTCTCTAAATTTCAATGATGGAACAATGCTTTAAAGTTCAGATAACTACATTAGAGGGCAGAAACAAACCTACTTACTTTCTCTACTCTTCCTGGGATCTAGAAATTTCTAAAGAAATATTTCCTCTCCTAGAATGACATAATACTCCTCTCAATTTTTTAATAGGCATTTACTACAATGGAAAAGATGGAATCTTAAGTATGTCTTTGCTTGTGTAACATATAGTTGGAATCCATTTAGTACTGTTTCTACATTAGGTGTATCAAAACAAATTTTGTAATGATTCACAATATATTTCAATTGAAATTTAAGCTTGTATTTCTCTTAACACCACCTCATAATATCCATACCAAACTGCTCTACCACCAATCAAGTTTTACTTCCTTATCAAAAACAGATTATCTTCCCTGGCCAAATCTACTTTGGAACCAGTGTGCACTGGTGGAGCACGTCATCAGAAAAGTTTTATGTCTGCTAAACTAAGAACCTTATCATTTAGGAGAGAGAATAGGTGATTTCAGTCCTTCAGTTCTACAACTGAAGACTATAATTATAGTAGATAATCTAACAAATTGTAAACACTGACAGTTCAAACAAATATTTAGAAAAGAGGAGCTAGCCCATCTCTAGGCTTAAAATGCCTGAAGTGAAAGTGACATACATCAAATAAATCTCTCAGAGAAATGTTGAAAATAAAGGAATGAATGAAAGTGAAAGTGTTAGTACGTCAGTTGTGTCCAACTCTTTGCATTCCCATGGACTGAAGCCTGCCAGGCTCCTCTGCCCATGAGATTCTCCAGGCCAGAATACTGCAGTGGGTAGCTGTTCCCCTCTCCAGGGGATCTTCCCAACCCAGGGATTGAACCCAGGTTTCCTGCACTGCAGGCAGATTCTTTACCATCTGAGCCACCAGGGAAGCCCCAAATACCTAAATTTCCATAAACAAGAATATTTGCTAATTTTTAAAAAAAGTTACTTGATTCTTACTCGAACTCTAATATTAGAAGTATACCTTATCTTAAAACTGATACATGAAAAATGCAAAGTTTAAAGGATAAAATTAGGGACTTATGTAAAATAAGAATTTGCAGTTATTTCTCCAGTAACATTTAAATATGATCTACATATTTACATGATCTACAGTGATTTACAAAAAAACACAAAAAACATTTTCAGGATACTTTGTGTTGAACGTATCAATGGTAGCGATTTAGTCGCTAAGTTGTGTCCGACTCTTGCAACGCCATGGACTGTATAGCCTGCCGGGCTCCTCTGTCCTTGGGAATTCTCCAGGAAAGAATACTGGAGTGGGTTGCCATGTCTTCCTCCAGGGGATCTTCCCAACCCAGGGATCGAACCCCGGTCTCCTGCATTGCAGGGCAGATTCTTTACCAACTGAGCTATGAGGGAAGCCCTGAAAGTATCAATGGGGTGCTTCAAATTCTGGACTATATACAGTTAACTGAATTATATAAATGGTACTTCATTTTCCTCATCTTTAGTTTCTTCTTCCACATGATTTATAGCTAAGAATAAATAAATATTTTCTACTATTCACCTCTGTCAACTGTGGTTATATGAAATTGTCCAATGTTATTTTTTTCATGAAACATTTAAACTTCAGTGACAGAATTAAACCTGTTTATACAAAATAAAGAGTCCCCTCTTTAAGATGCATGAAATGCCCATGTACTCATTTATGCAATTTAGTCACAGATGTTCCAAGTTATATTTTAAGACATCAGTAAATGCCTTTTGTTGTTAACTACTACTGTAGTAACTCTTAACATCATGATGAATAGACTGTCTCATTAAAAAGAAGAAAAAAACAGAATGAAACAAAAATCCCTTCCAAACTCTTAAGGTTAAAAGAAAAATCTTAACTGCGTATTGTCAAAATATCCCCCAAAATATCACTGCATGTGATCTGCAAATATTTAGTATCAAAAGTACCTAGAATTAGAAATATTAAATTTCAGTAAAGCAAAATGAATTATTATAATCTGTGCAGAGCTTCAGTTTATAATGTACTTTCACAGATACCAGGTTTCCCTGGTGGCTCAGATGGTAAAGAATCTACCCACAATGCAGGAGACCCGGGTTCAATCCCTGGGTTGGGAAGATTCCCTGGAAAAGGAAATGGCAACCCACTACAGTATTTTTGCCTGGAGAATTCTGTGGACAGAGGAATCTGGTGTGCTAAAGTCATGGAGTCGCAAAGAATTGGACACGACTGAGGCAACTAGTACTTTCACAAGTATCATGTCACTTGATCATCAGATCTATGTGATAGATGTCATTTCCCCAGTTTTGTAGATAGGGAGTGTGAGGTACAGAGTGATTAACTGATTTGCCCAGGTTCACACAGCTGAAAAGTTCCAGAACAGGCCTTATACCTAGGTTTTCTGATTGCAGGCCAAAGATTATTTGCATGAAAGTGAAAGTCACTCAGTCGTATCTGACTCTGAGACCCTGTAGACTATACAGTCCATGGAATTCTCCAGGCCAGAATACTGGGGTGGGTAGCCATTCCATTCTCCAGGGAATCTCCCCAACCCAGGGATCGAATCCAGGTCTCCCACATTGCAGATGGATTCTTTACCAGCTGAACCACAAGGGAAGCCTATTATTTGCATGTCTATCTTTAAAAACATCATCCATATAAAACTCCTAGAAGAGAGCATAGGCTAAACATTCTCTGACATAAATCATACCAATGTTTTCTTAGGTCAGTCTCCCAAGGCAATAGAAAGAAAAACAAATGGGAATTAATCAGACTTAGAAACATTTGCATAGCAAAGAAAACCATAAAGTGAAAAGACAACCTATGGAATGGGAGAAAATATTTGAAAATAATGCAACTGACAAGGGCTTAATGTACAAAATACATAAACAGCCCATACAACCCAATCGAAAAATGGGCAGAAAACCTAGAGAGTTTTCCAAACAAAACATACAGATGGTCACAGGCACATGAAAAGGTTCTCAACATCCCTGATTATGAGAGAAATGCAAATCAAAGCTACAATGAGGTATCATTTCATACCAATCAGAATGGTGACCATTAAAAAGTCTACAAATAACAAATGCTGGAGAGTGTGCGGAAAAAACAGAATCCTTCTACAATGCTTGTGGGAATGTTAAGTAGCTGCAGCCACTACGAAAAACAGCAGAGAGGTTCCTCAGAAAACTAAAAACAGAATTACCATATGGTCCAGCAATCTCACTCCTGAGCATGTATCTGGACAAAACTACAACCCAAAAAGATACATGCACTCCTTTGTTCATAGCAACACTATTCACAATAGCCAGAGACAATATCCAAGACGTGGATACAACCTAAATGTCCATTGACAGATGAATGGATAAAGAAGATGTGGTACCTATACACAATGGAATACTACTCAACCATGAAAAAGAACGCCATTTGCGACAACATGGGAAACACAAATACCGTATGATACACCTACATGTGGAATCTAAAATACAGCACAAATGAACCCATCTACAAAACAGAAACAGGCTCACAGACATAGAGAACAGATTCTGGTTTCCGAGGGGTGGGGGGAAGGCAAAGGAATAGACTGAGAGTTTGGGTTAGTAGATGCAAATTTTTACACTTAGAATGGATAAACAGCAAGGTCCTATTGTACAGCACAGGGAACTACAACCAATCTTCTGGGATAAATCATAATGGAAAAGAATACAAAAAAGAATGTATATACAACTGAGTCACTTTGCTGTATAGCAAAAATTAACACCTTAAAAATCAATTAAAGAAATATTAAAAAAAAATCATCATCCACAGAAGGCAAAATAAACAGTACTGGAACAAGAGTAAACAAGTGGAGGGAGAAGGAAAATTAAGATAGTGAATCACAGAACAGTTGTTTACCAACTCATACAATTTAAGTCCATTATTTTAGACCTCAACTATTTAAAAGAACACGTACCTAGCCATACATATAATGAATCCCTTATTTATACTGATCCAAATAACTCATTATCATTATTTAACCAAGAACTGCTACCCTGTGCTCTAGTATGACAACTCTAACAAAGGAATTCAATTCTTCACCAAAGCTGAAGACTTTTAGCCTGTCATTCATGGGCTTCCATGATCTCACCTGAAATTTTCCATTTACACTGTACTACACCCCTCTGTGTACACTCAGTCTATGCTTTTGCAGTATTTGTCACTGTCACTGATAAGACTTAGTATAGAACCTCTATATATGGAACTGTAATAAACTACTGTATTTTTAAGAGTGTATTAAACAAGACATGTTCATAAATAGGCTACCCAGTTCTTTAGCTAATTTTTTTTATTTAAGGTATCTCCATCTTTTCACCCTTAGCTAAAACTCATTTATATACATAACTAATTTAATATCTTGCTAAGGTTTCACAAAAGAGGAATGACGGCATGACACGAGTGACATTTTAAATGTGACAGTTTTAAATAAGCATCAATTAAATGGTACAAATGTATCACAATTTTTATAAAAGAGAGGTATGTTGTGAGCTAAAAAGCTTAGACAAGATCTGTGATTTATATTTTATACTTTAATACAAATTTTAGGACATAAAATGATATTCTCCATTCAAATCCACATTATTATTATCTGAAACACAATATTTATAAAATAAACAGCTCCTGCAACAAAATCAACAATAGAAGAGTTGTTTAAATTATTTTTTAATGGTCATAGTAGAGCCAATTTTCCTCATATTACCTATGAGGATTTAGCAGTCTCTTTAGGTTACTTGAATATAACCAAGAATGTCATACTGATAAGTAAATATTACATATTAACTTAGTTAAACATTCAAGATAAAAGGACTGACTTCTGACTTAACCTAAACCCAAAATGAATTTTGAAAATATATTTTAAAATACCCTCCCAACCACTCAACACACTTCTTTATGTGTTCACACAGCATGTTTCAGGAGCTGTAATTTTCTGTGCTTCCATAGGTCTTTCTACTGGGGCAGCCATCAATCATCTTCTTTCTCAATATATGTCTTTGCATTAATCCTTGCCATTTGCCGGGCCAAGTATCTGTCTCTTGCTGACGTTACAGTTTCTTCATTGCTCCGCTTTGCAAACTTGTTCACAGTCTCGTGCAGCCTCTCCTGTTCTTTGCCTGTCTCTTGGCATTCCTCTGTGATTCTGTGTTTTGCTCCCAATGATGCTTCAGAACTAGAGGGTTTCTCTGGGTTTCTTTCTTTGTCCTTTTCCATGTCTCTCATTTTACTGGCTCTTTCCTGGTTAACAAACCTATCCTTTGCCCTAGAATTTGGGCTGCTTTCCTTTCTGTCTCGATTTCTTTCTGAAGATTCAACACTGACTTCTCGTTTTTCTCTATCTCTGTATTTATCACTATTTTCATATCTTTCTTTTCTTGCTTTCACATGCTCTTCCTTTTCTTTGCTTTTCTCTTCCTTCTCGCATCCTTTCTCATTGTGTCGGTCATAATTATTTCGTTGTCTCTGTCTTTCCTGTTCTCTGGAGGGATATTTCTCCCTGTCTTTCTCCCTTTTCCATTCTCTGTCATTCCTTTCTCTCTCGTCTCTTCCCCTCAGTCTCTCTTCTTCATGCCTCTTCCAGTGGGAATCTCTGTGACTGGACTCTCTGTGCCTATGGGAATCCCTTTTTTCTTTTCGAGAATCACGGTCAGTGTGGTAGCTGTCCTGCTCCCTGGCTGGTCTCTCTTGGTGTTCATCTTCCCTTTTCTCATGGCCTCTTGACCTGGAACTTTTTGTGTGGCATTGGGTGCCATGTTCTCTTTCCTCACTAGATGACGGTGAGCGGGCAGGATTCCTGTGATGCTTGGAGTGACTGCTTAGAGTCTCCGTGCCCTTTTCCCTTCTGCAGTTCCCTTTATCCCCCTCCATTTCATCATTCTCACTGCTCTTAGCATCAAAGTCACTGTCTGCATCTGGGTTTTCCTCTACTTTCACACCAGTTTGGCGAATGCAGTTCTCAGGAGGTATTCTGCTCTCTGAACTTACTTCATCAGAATATCCTTTTGATTTCTCTTCTTTTATCTCAGACCTTAAGAAAAATAATGTAACACAAAATGCCACATTATTAATAATAGTAAGTTCTATAAATAAATTCATGGAATTTTTATCAGTACTTAAGTCAATACACTTACAACTGTATTTACTTTCTGATTATCCCAAATTCAAAAAGGTGCTGATGTCGATTTACCTGGTAAACATCTATCATTAGTATATTCTAATCATTCAGATTATTTTCAATAGAAATAATCTGGTAGAAATGAAAAAGTAAAAATCAGCCCTTCTGTATAGACCACTAGAACCTTCAGGTAGGGGTCTGTGGAAAGTTTTCTAGAACCTTCAGGTAGGGGTCTGTGGAAGGTCTTCCTTTTTGCCAAACAGACAACAAATAATTAGGAAAAGGCATATTCTGGAATAAGTACTAGTTTTCAACAAGAAGTTCAAGTTGTGGCTCTTTGATGAATTTTTATTTTTATTTCTTTCTAAAAAATACTTAAAATAGTCCTGGAAAAAGATGAAGATAAATTTTTTTCACCACAAAATGGTGACAAAATCTAATTCTAAATATCACTAAATAATCCTTCTCACGATTGAAAAGGCATCAGCCTCCTGCTATACACCTCAGCATCTATTATAACAAAATGGAAACACGTGAATCCATCCAGCTATTATGATCAGTTACATTAACACTGTTTACAACACCTGCATTTTCCCAGCTGATCAGCATGGTTGATTTATTTACATTACTCACACATTCATTCTCAGTTATCACTTATTCATTACACAAACAAAGCAACAACTATGGTTCTCAAGGAACTGCTTTCCTTAGATACAAATTTAGAACAAATTTTACCTTCAAATATATTTATGTATATATATATTTATAGCATGATAATTTCACTATTCCTATATCTTATGGGCTTCCCAGGTGGCATTAGTGGTAAACAACGCACCTGCCAATGCAGGAGATATAAGAGATGCAGGTTCAACCCCTGGGTCAGGAAGATCCCCTGGAGAAGGGAATGGCAACCCATTCCAGTATTCTTGCCTGCAGAATCCCACTGCCAGGCTCCCAGGACAGAGGAGCCTAATGGGCTACAGTCCAAGGGGTCGCAAAGAGTCAGACTTGACTGAAGCGACTTAGTATGTATAATATCTTATAATTTTATTCAAAATTCCTCCAACCCTTACTTTCTAGACCAGTACTAATAGGAATGCCAACAGAAATGAGGAATTCCCTGGTAGTCCAGTGGTTATGACTCAGTGCTTTCATTGCTGAGATCCAGGTTCCAACCCTGGTGGGGAATTAAGATTCCACCAGCTGCATAGCATAGCCAGAAAAAAAAAGTCTACAGAAATGGTAATGTCCATATCTGTGCTGTCTAATATTGTAGCCAGTAGCCAAATGTGCGAATGGAGTACTTGAAATGTGACTGATGTGACCAAAATTTTAGATTTAATTTAAAGAGCCACATGAAACTAGTGGCTACATAGCAGATAATGCATTTCTAAGCCCCTGATTATGTGAATCTTTATGTTTTACAGAGGCTAGGTCCTATTTATGAAAAGATACGTTTTTCTTTTTATGTACTATATGAACATGCAGAATTACTAAAATAAAAATATCTTGAGCTAAAGGTTTAATTAAAAAGCTGTAAATCTCTAGTTTTTCATTCAATTAGGTCAGGTTTGGCTGACAACAAAATATGCAATACTACAGTCCTCTACTTCCAGGGAGTTTAAATGATCATAGGATCACATCAGAACTCAAGGGCAGTATCTTTCTTCTAAATACTCCATATGCCACATCTCACCTGGCTTCACGAAAGCTGCATGTAGGTACTTCCTCTTCACCAACTGCTTGATTTAATAGGTGCCTATAAAATCCACTGAGATCTCTCTGCTTGGTTACATCCAAACGTGCTAAGAGAATGAAAGCAAAAGTGAGATAAATATATTCAACAAGGCAAAACGTAGTTCAGTTTTACAGGCACAGAGTATATAACATAGTGTATAAACTGGTCTCTAGATCTATATAGTCTAAGGCCAAATTTGGCCTGTGCCTTTTTCATCAATAGATTTTTACTGGAATGTAGCCCTGTTTATTTACTATCTTGTCCTGAGTGGTGCTCTAAATGAACACACCCAAGTCTTACACATGTGGTTTTCATCCATTTAAAGTTGGTGAGCACTCGACAAATAAGCTGTTTATAATTACTTATTTTACTTTGATCATGAGAAATGACCATGAGTAGAAAGCACTGCAGTAAAGCATTAAGATACTTTTTGGCCTCTGCACATCTTTGTTCTTTCTTGAATTAATGTTATTCTTTTTGTAAATGCCTAGTTAATGCTCCTTGGGTGATGTTAGTTTTCTCATCTCAGGAAAATATAACTAGGATTTAAATCTCAGTTTATATTCCCTTTGACAAATGCTGTGCTGTTACACCTTGTAATAGATGTTTTCACATTTGAAATCATTTTCTAAGGCAATGACTTGTGATGATTATAGTTTTAAGCAACAAAATAAGATATAATTAGAAAGTTGAATAGATATAACAGTTACTAAGAGTGCAACTGTGTTTTTACCTAAAATCTTCTATTTTATACTATATAACATCATATACTTTGTACCCTGTGTTCACATACATAAATTATGACAACATTGTAATCTAAAAGTTCAGTGACCGAGCAAATGGCTACCACAGGGCAGGATTCTCCTATTTCTATCTCCTTCTACCCTTCTCCTCTTTCATTTCACCTTCAAGTGCAGCAGCTCTTCTTTCCCTTTCTTCCTCTTCAGCTCTCTCTTGCAGTTTTTTCTTATAAGCAGATGTTACAAATGCCTCTTTATCATCAAATTCTCCCTTTTCCATTTCTCGTTCTCTCTGTATTTTCTTTTCCATTCTTTTTTCTTGTTCCTTTTTTCTAATTTCAACTGCTTTCAGTAAGTTGTGAATGTACTTGGGCTAGGGGATAAAATAAGATTATTTAGGAGAGAGTCAAAGATAATGAATTGTTAATATTATATTGTTATCACGAATTCATTAAGATAGAAAGTCAAACAAATAGGATCAACTTCTCAAAATTCAATATAAATTTACTAGCAAGACTGAAAATAAAATTCGTTTCAACAGAAATTTAAGTATAGACAGAATTATTCAAAACACCATTTTCTTTTTAAATCTCAAACTAAACAGGTAATTTTCCCACTGTTTTTCTCACCCTTTTTATAAAATGGTATTTTTTTTTTACTTCTTCAGACATGTGAACAGGAAACCTTTCCAACTAGTTTTTTCACATTAGTTGAAATACAATTATTTAAAATAGTAGCTTTAATATAATTTTACACCACTACTTTATTTTAGATACTGTAAGATGTAAAGATCCTTAAAAACAAGTCTATGCTTTGTTAAAGAGTGATAGAAAATTTGAAATTATCTCATTCAATCTCCACACCTTTACATTTTCGTCAAACTAAAAATTTGATTGTGATACACGTGGATGATTCAGTTAACAGCTAGGAAGCAATAAAAAATTATAAAACACAAATAAACATAAACAGGAGGAGAAGTACAAAGACTTGCCTAAGAAAAACTTTCAAAAAATAATTTGAAAAGTTTTTAAAGCAAAAAACAAAATTTATAAAATTGTTAGATAATTCTCTTGCTCCTTGTTGCTGCTGCTACTGCTAAGTCACTTCAGTTGTGTCTGACTCTGTGCGACCCCATAGACGGCAGCCCACCAGGCTCCCCCGTCCCTGGTTAGGATACTTTATATATAGCTTCCTAGATTCTAACAAATCCACACTATCTGGAACGAGGGGCTCTTTACATTTTATATACCTAAAATTTTTTGTCAGATCATTCTCGTGGTGAAATAAGGGTAAGATACAAAACACAGGTCAAAGTCAAAGAAAGTTTGTATTTTCAGCTACAAACCTTTCGGTCTTTTCCCAAAAGCAATTTGGGGTTACTTTCTTCCTTCTTTTTCTGCATTTCATCATAAATACTGTCATATTCATATACAGTAGAATCTTCTGCAAGAGCCTTCTGAATTTCAAGTTTGGTCTTTAAAAAAAAAAATTGAACGTATTTCAAAAATATAAGCCAACTAATAGATACCAGAAAAAGTCTTAAGTAGTTTTTTGGGGATAGGATCATAAATCAGAAATATGTCATAAAAATTGTTATCAACCACATTTTCAACTTAAAACACTTAGAACAGAGCCTTATAGAGAGTAAGTGTTAATTAAACATTGTGCTGTGCTTAGTCGCTCAGTCATATCTGACTCTTTGCGACCCCGTGGACTACAGACCCCCAGGCTCCTCTGTCCATGGGATTCTCCAGGCAAGAATACCAGAGTGGGTTGCCATGCCCTCCTCCAGGATATTAAACATTATTTATTACTATCTATTCCCTTAAAGATAAATAGTTGTGTGTTTAGTTCCTCAGTTGTGTCCGACTCTTTGCGAGCCCATGGACTGTAGCCAGGCTCCTCTGTCCAGAGGTTTTCCAAGCAAGAATACTGGAGTGGATTGCCATTTCCTCCTCTAAGGGATCTTCCTGACCCAGGGATTGAACCCGAGTCTCCTGTGTCTCCTGCATTGCAGGCAGATTCTTTACCCAATGAGCCATCAGGGAAGCCCCAAAATAGTTATCCACATCAAAAAGTCAAAAGGACTAGGGTATGACTTAGGAACATCAAACCTTAATTTTGAGATGCCTATATTACATATTAAACTTTCATATCATTTTTAATTGTGTTACCAAATAAAATGTTCAGGTTTCAAATGGTAGGAAATACTTTTCTTTTGTAATTGAAAAATGCTTTATTTTTAGAGATGTCACCTCTAGAATTTAAGTAATATATTCACTAAAGAAATTACTTTGCAATACAAGTAGTTTAAAGAATTTTTTGTCTGATATAGTTTTCATTAAAAATATTTTAATAATTATAAGGAACTTTTTATTTATTTTCACTGAAGTGTAACTGACATAGACTATGATTTGACATTTGTGAAATGACCAGTAAGTCTAGTTACCATCCATCAGCATACAAAGCTACCAGAAAAAAAAAAAAACTTCCTCAAGTGCCAAAAACTTTTAAGATTTACTTTCTTAACGATTTCCAAATTTGCATACAATGTCTATAGTCACTACAGACTATAGTCACTATGCTGTATATTACATCACCATGATTTTTTAAAAAAATAACTTGAATTTTGTACCTCTTGATCCCCTTCATCCATTTCACCAAGCTCCCCAATACACTTCCTCTCTGGCAACTACCAATCTCTTCTCTATGAGTTTTGTTTTGTTCAAATATTTTGTTTTTTAAATTCCATGTATAAGTGAAATCATGAGATATTTGTCTTTCTTGGATTTATTTCATTTAGCATGACAGTCCATCCATGTTATTGCAAATGGCAATATTTCATTTTTCATGGCTGAGTAGTATTCGTGCGTGTGTGTGTATACACTCCACATCTTCATTATCCATTCACCCATCAATGGACATTTAGGTAATTTCCATATTCTGGCCATTACAAATAATGCTGTAATGAACACAGGGGTGCACGTATTTTTTCAAATTAGTATTTTCACTTTCTTTGGATACATACACAGAAGTGGAATTGCTGCATCCTGGCAGCTCACACTAGCAGGAATTATTAAACCATGCAACCCACTGTCAGAATGTCAACTGAAAGCAGAAATGGGTTTAATCTAGAATACAGAAATAAGGAACTAATTCTTCAGTGTGTTTTTCTCCCTTAAAACTTACACAATAAACCTGAAATCTATGCAAATCAAGAAACATCTTACACATTTTCAAAAAAACAAGTGTCAAGATAAAATTATTTAATACACACCTACTGTGTAGTCTCAGTTGCACAGATCCCAAAACTGATACTTTAAATGTGAGCTGAAATAATTACTTCACCAAATACATTTAATTCACCCTTTCCACCTTACCTGTTTCATTGCTTGCTTCTTGGCAGCTTCCCTCTGAAGGCTTTCACTCACAGAGGTCTATAAAACAGGAAAATGATGTCATTGTTTAAACCAATTTAAAAGTTCTTTTCCAGTATCCTGGCAACTAGTTCCTTACTTATGGTTAAAAATATAGTATTATGAATTAACATTTTCAAGGTCGTTTCCCTTAGGAGACAAATGAATTTTTAATTTAAGTCATCAGGATATAAGAGAAAATAAATTAGTATGGGACAAGATGAGGTAACGTGGATTTTCAGTCCCAGCTTCAACACTGTAATTCAACTTCTATGGATTTCAATTTGCTTTGTGTGCATATATCAATGTGTATGTGCTGAGTCGGGGAGTCTTGGTGCCTTCCAATACTAAAATGGTATAACTCCCCAAAACAAAATGCACATTATTTTAATATTCAACACTGAATATAGTATATCACACTCCTAGTACACGCTGACAGATTAGGGACTGCCAGAACTACTTGCCATTATAATCATTCAATAAACATGTACCAAAAAGCCTACCATGACAGTGTTCGAATTTCTGAAGATAGCAGAAAAACAAGTCTCTATGCTTGAGAGATAAATGGTCTGAAAGGAAAAAAACTAAAGAGATAATTATAAATATGATAAGCAATATAATAAAAGGATTAAAAAAGGGGGCTGTGAGACTAAATGTCTGAGGAATCAAGACTTCCCAAAAGAGATATGACATTAGATCTCAATCAGAAGGAATTTCAGAGAAGGCAAGCAGATCACAGAGAGTAGTAACCACAGGGCAAAAGTAAAGACTTGCAGCTAAGAAAAGAAACAGAATACTTGGGAAAAACTGTTTGCCTTAAAGTTTAAGGCTTTGTAAATATCCTAACCAATACAGAAATATAACACAGTAAAGGGGTGCATTTTATGTTGTGCAAATTATATCTTGAAAAAACACTACTCATGAATTTATTTTTAACTGAAAATATAATTCTTAGCTCTAGAACTACAGTTCTCCAGCCTATTGACATTTGCTGTTTTCAGCTGTAGAGTATCAATTGGTGCATGCGTGTTTTCCATGGCAACAAACAAACAAAATAAATGAACTTATTTCTAGTTTCTATGACCATGCAGATGGGGAAAACTAATACACAAAAGCCAGACAGTAGTAACAGAACACTTAATAAAATAGGTGTATAGGCAGAGACCAAGTTTATTTTAGGTGACAGTAAACTGACTCCAACTAGAGGAAAAGGTATTGTTAACAAAAATATTAATAGTAACTAAAATCTATACTGAAAGTGAAAGCCACTCTTTGTAAGCCCATAGACTGCAGCCCACCAGACTCCTCTGTCCATGGAATTCTCCAGGCAAGAATACCAGAGTGGACTGTCATTCCCTTCTCTGGGGGATCTTCCCGACCCAGGGGTTGAACCTGGGTCTCCTGCACTGCAGGCAGATTCTTCACCATCTGAGCCACCAGGGAAGCCCTAACATCTATAGAGTCAAGTGCTAGTATGCTAAGTATATTACTTGTGTATTACAAGTATTACTCATTTAAATCAAATGTCCCTGTTATGTGATATGACACATTTTTCACTCATTAGAATTATAAACATGAAAATATTAAATATTCTAGTAAGCATATCTCATGAAATTCTTTACAATGCATTTTGTTTGTTGTTTTTCACAGCTTGCAGGACCTTCATTGCCAAACCAGGGACAGAGCCTAGGCCTGGCTGTGAAAGTGCCAAGTCTTAACCATTGGACCAATGTCTCAGTCTAATTAGTGTATACTAAATTTATTTTTCTTAATCATAGAGTCAACCGTGTCCTCAGGATTGACTAGAAGAGTAAATCCCCAGATGCTGGACTTTTGCAATTATTTTTATTATGCTTTCCTCTCTCCCTTCCAGCCACCATTCACCTGCAATTACTTTCAAACTGGTTGCTTCAACCTGAACTACTAAACTTGAAAAAAAAAAAAAAAACACAAGGCTATTACTTTTTAGATGTTTATATAATTTAGAATAAGCAGAAGGGAAAGGCCTCTCCAATCTAAAAAGGTACATACATTTTGAAACATCTCAAGAGACTTTGTTTCCATGTTTATAGCTGTTTGGAATGATGAAATCTGACCTTTGAAAAAATCAGTTGTTATTATTTACAGGAGTGATAACATACGGAGAGAGTGATTTTACATATCCTATCCACCAACTTGTACCCCAGATTCCAAGAGCATCAGTGGATAAAGAAGTAACTGAAACTAAGCTGAAAAACTCAGGGAAGACTATCTTCTTTGGAAGTTCATCTGTTTTCTAGCTAAAAGAACTTAAAATGATTATTAATGGTGATGGCTAAAATGCCAACAACTTGTTTAAACACAGATAACTTAAAAAACTGAAAATAGCAGCAATAAAACTTTTGTTTCAGTAATAGTGATTCTATATAAAAATTAGTGCATGTATTAAATAACATTTTAAAATCTTCTACATAACAAACATAAGAAACTCTGGTTCAGATTCATATTAGAGATGGTAAAATTAAATGCAGGATCAATAAGACTTTATATTTTAAAGGTCAAGTCTTTCTAGGTTTTAAGAGATATTCTTAAATTATAATACTAATACAAATGTTAAGACAAATTTAGTCTGGTTTCCATGAAAAAGAAGGACCTGCAACAGAAGATAAAAACGAAAAAGGTTTTCTTGCATAAGTCAGGGAAGGTTTCATCTTACTGAATTCAGCAAAAAAAGAAACTGATTTCATACATATGCCCTATGAATAAGATAAAACTAAGATATATAATAACTGCCAACATGTCAGTCTCTAAATTTAAGAGTTCCTAAAGGAGGAAGGGCGGAATAATGGTCACAAATGTAAGCTCAGGAATCTGACTTTCAAACTGTTCTTACTAGCTGTGTTATTTCAGGTATGTTACTCATCTATAGTATCCACCTCACAAGGTGGTTTTGAGGATTAAATGAGATAATATGTAAAAACTACTTTGCAAGTATCTGGCTTAAAGAAGAGCTCAATAAACATTAGCTATCATTACTACCATTATTATTATTAATACTATGCTAATATTTAAGAATAGTGGGCAAAAGAAATGCTTATATTTAAACAAATGAAATATTTAAACAAATGAAAATTAAGTTATGTGAAAATAGTAGCTACAGGTTTTTTCCCCTTGGAGTATTACAATTAAACCAAAGTGTTAACCAAAAAAGCATGTACACTATGTTCCACTTTATCAGTGTGCTTAATAAATATAAAATTGGAATTTACATGAAGTCGTAGTATAGTATGATTCAATTTGCAATAACTGAAATAGAAAAATATAGTCTGTTGAATATTTAAAAGGTGTACCTATTTTCTCTTGTGTGTTAAGATTCCTTAAGGTTTCATATTTAGGACACCAAAACACAGGAAAATGGAGGATGCGTACATTTGAATCCTTCACAAGCCATGGCAGCTGTGGCATAGCTAGAAATGGGCATTCTAGAACTGACAGTGATTTTACTAGCAGCTATAAATGAAAATACATTGCCCCAAGGCATGAGATTAGAAAGAACTCTTCTCTTTTTGAGGGAGTCCTCTGCTGTGATGCTATAGTCAAATTGGATGATGGAAGATGACAGCAAGGAACGACTGAATGAATGGACTTCTTTGCACCTTCAACAAAAGAAGATTGGTTAAGTAACTGTATACTCAACAGAAAGTTCTCTAGCCCATTAAAAATCTGCTTTCAACAATATTTAATGGTATGGGGAAACTTTAAGGCTACACCCATGTTAGTCTTTGTTCACTACTCAAGAAGCCACCCAATAACCACCTCCTCTCATTCAATGGCTACACTGCTTCTTGTGTATTTTACCTTGACTCAAACCTTCCCACTGAGTCCTTTAGAAACCCCACATCCTCATCCTCTATGATGAATTTTTCTTTTACTTCCTTGACTAAACACTGGCTTTTCTCTAAAGACATCTTTCTTTTGAAGCTGCTCACGGCTCACACACCCTGTATTTCACAACACACCCTGTATTTCGGATTAGGAAGCTGTGTGTCCTCCTGATTCTAGTTTCATATACTGTAGGTAAAAACTCTCTGTTCCTATGAAGCTCATACTATATGACTGTGCTACACTTATTCCCCTCTTTTTTCAGTTTATGAACCCTTTATTACTTGAGCTCAGTCTTCCTTTCTACTGAGGAACATTATGCCATCTCTCTGGCATGCCCTCATCATCCCAGATAACCCATGCCACAAATACTGACATTGTTTTCCTCATCTCCAGTTATGTTTTAAGAGGTTTTTAAGTTTCCCTTTTAGTTGTATTATATCTGAGTGCAATTTATTGATGGTTTCCTCTCTACTCCAGCCACCCTCTCTCATGGTCACTCTTGTCATTATCTTCAACTGACTCAGCTCTGAAACTATAAACTTGGGCAACCCACCTGATAACCACCACTACCCTTCTATCAAATTTCACTGAACATAAGATGTGCATTACTTCACGTTTTAACACTGCTGACATTGGATACAGCTTACGATCAGTGGCGTCATCTAATTACTGTTGAACCAGAGGTATTCTTAATACCTTAGTTGATAATGCTGCCTGCATATGTAAATATTAAAAGTACCAGCGTCAAAACTTGTAGAATGAGCATCACTGAGCGTTCATGCTGTGATTCTTAAAATTATGTAATTTTGTAGTGATAATTTACTTTTGATTGCCACTTGGAGTTATTACTTCAACCACCTCCAAATACCCTCCTTAAAACCATCAGGTTTGATGCCAGAGAATGATATAGTGTGGAAATACATAATCTGAGTGAAAGAGTGAGTCCAAAAGAGACTCTAGATTTGAAAAAGCTTTAGAAATTCCTTAACCAACTAACTTCACTTATATTTTGCTTTTTATGTATGTTTAAGAATAACCTAAATTTAAAAATTTGTATGTAATTAAGACTGAAAGAACTCTTCAATACTGTATCATGTACTAAATACACAATTAGAATTCTAAGTGACAAGAAAGACTCATATTTGATACTGTTCTTTTAGTGGCACCTGGTGGCTCAGAAGGTAAACAATCTGTCTGCAATGCAGGAGACTTGGGTTTGATTCCTGGGTCAAGAAGATCCCCTGGAGAAGGGAATGGCTGCCCACTCCAGTATTCTTGCCTGGGAAATCCCAGGACAGAGGAGTCTCTCTGGCTACAGTCCATGGAGTCGCAGAGAGTTGGGCACCACTGAGCGACTAACACTTTCACATAAAATAACAGTGCAACCTACAATGTTTTAGATTTGAAGAAATACAGTAGTTCTCTTGATCACTTATTTCCACTGTATCTTTTGATTTTATGGATTAAAATCATTTAATTTTCTATTAGAATCTTTATAGTAAATAGTCAACTATTCTTGCCAATAATCTTAACTCCTTTGCTATACTGCCTATCTTCTGCACTCATCTGACAAACCCAGTCCTGAATCAATCCAACCATGTATTGTCTATATTAGGCCTGCCGAGCACTTCTGGAAAATACAATTTCTTATTTTCTAATTGTTTGGGCCCTAATGCTACTTACCAATTCTTCTTTTTCACTAGTCAAGTCTATCTTCTTTCTCTACCAACTATATCCAGGCTCATCTCTTTTTAAACCTCTTAAGTCTTTTATCAAGGCCCTGTACACACATTATAGATTACTGCCACCTTTCAAAACTATGAAAAATTGTTATATACAAAAAATAACATCTGTGAATTCATTATCCAGCCTAAGCAATCCCTATACATCCTTCCCTAATCTCATCTCCTACTCTTTCTACTCTGAATTTTGTTTATAGTCTCCTTACTTTAGTTTTGCTATATACTGAAGGTGCTCAGACATGCTATCTGAAAATATGCTGCTTTGACATTCTAATATTCTGAGTTAAAGACACTTGAGAAACAGCAGCGGCAAGGACACTCTGATCTTCCTTTTTTTCCCTAAAGCACAAAATAAAATTCACATGGGAAAGGTGCCTTCCCTGTACTAGGAGTTAGAAACATTCTTATCATCAGAGATGGGGGAGTTAAGGCCAGGAGAAAGCTGTACAATTTGTTTGCGTAACTCTTTCTTTAGTCTGCTCCAAATTTTATTTCTCCACAATTGCTCCCTTTGTTAACCTACTATATAAGCACTTAGTCTGTTCACTTCTTTGGGTTTTGTTTTTTCTTGTGAAGGCTCCCATATACATGTAAAAGAATTTCCTATTCTTTCCTCCTGCTAATCTATCTTATGCCAGTCCCAGGTGAAGTCTCTAGTAGGGTAGAGGAATAGTTTACCTCCTCCACAGTTTACATCTCTAAATGATGTTGCTTTATTTTACAGAATATGAACTAGCATCCACTCTGCTGATGAACGTTTGGGTTTCCCCTTTCCGCAAACAAAAAAGCTATGAACCTCATTGTGTGTGTGTCCTGATATACATGTGCAACCATCTAAGAGCAGAACTGCTACACTGTAGGATTATCTTCAATAAATATTGATAAATTATTCTCTCAAGTAGTCTGAACAATTCACACGCCCATTTACAGTATATAAATTCCTACTACTCTATCCTTGGGAACATTTTATACTATGGAACATCTTATTCTTTAGGCAATTTTATGGACATAAAATGATTTTATTTTGCATTTACCTTATCATTAACGAGGCTGAACATCTTTTCATGTATTTATTAGTCAGCTAAAGCTTCCTTTGCTGTGAAAAACCTATTTATGTCTTTTGTACATTTTTCTATTTGGGTTCTCTTGTTTTTCCTTAATGATTTGCTGGAGTTCTTGGTATAGTCTGGACAACAATCTTTTGTTTATATGGTTGCAAACATCTTTCCTCTATGGCTTTATCTTTTCCCTTTTGAGTGATATCTATGATGTTGGCATCTTCAAAGAGAAACATCAAAAAAAGAACTCCTACAACTCTCTCACAAAACCTAAAAACCTTAAGTGGGCCAGAACCCAGGCTCAAATCTCTCCTGTAAGAAAACAAAGATCCCTCCCCCTCTGACCCAAACAGCCACCTTAAGAATCCTGGCATCCCTTTAGAGCCAAAGTGGAATACCGTTGTTGCCTCTATCCACATTCATTCCTCAACCCCAGCATAACCTGGCCTCTATCCCTACCACTCCAGTGAAATTGTTTTCTATAAAACTTTTGCTGTTAAACCTAAACAATACTTCGGGCATTTATTTTGTCTGACCTCTCAGAAATATCTGACATAGTTGATCCTGGCCTTGCTTTAAACTGTCCAGGGAGTTCCCTGGTGGCCTAGTGGTTAGGATGTTGGGCTTTCATTGCCATGATCACTTCAATCCTTGGTTAGGGAGAACTGAGATTCTACAAGCCAAGGAGCATGGCCAACAACAGCAATGACCAGCCCCCCGCCCCCACCCAAGAATACAAAAGGTACATACATATTCAAGCATATATATCAAATATTACAGTATATTTAAAAGGAAATGGGAGAGGGAATGAAGAAGAAAACTGATAAAGTAAAAGAGTCTTTGCAGGCTGATAATGTGCATGTGCCTTGAAATGAGAAGTATAGCTAACAATTCTGTTTCAAAAATGAATCTTACTACATGCATAATAGTTCTTTCCTTGTCAGAGATGTCACAGTTCCCAAAAGACAAACACACATGTGCACAAGCATAGAGAGATAGAGAAGAAAATGTCATAAAGTATGCTGTTCTGAAGTAAAAAGCAAAAAGTGGGAGAAGCATAAAAGGAATGTAAATAAAAGCGTAATTTTGGACTCCTCATAAGGAAAAGAATAGTTCTTTAATATTCATATATAAAGTAGCAAGGATTAAAGGGAAAAAACAAACTCAAACATGATTCTCAATATCCTATGCTACATCAGTCAAAAAGAGTGATAGAAAAACATTTTGTAAGATTTAGTACTAATAAAAACATAATAACATCTCTTCCAGTTATTGTTTAATTTACCAATAAAAGGAAAACTACAATTTATTCCACTTATTTCCCAAAGGAACATTATTAACCCTGTTGGTAATAACCAGCCCATTTATAATCAACAGTTGAAGGTCTTGTAATCCTCCTCCCCACACAGGCCAAATTTTAATGAAATACACTTGGTAATGTATTTTTTTCAAAAGACAAGCAACAGTTTGGCACCTAATATATAATCATAATGACCGAGTCAGGTGTGCAGTATCCCCAATACAGACTTTATTAGAGTTCAGTTATACATACACAATCTCTTGACATTGAAGATGTAGTTCTTACAGATAAAACCCAAAGGCAGGAAATGAATCTCCTCCCAAATGCTGCTTCTTATCTTTAAAGTAGCCTCAAATTATTACTAAACTAATAAAGTAATTTTGTTTCAGAAAGTGATCTGATCTATTTTATTTTCAGTTTTTGATAAATCCAAGAATGAGATGGGGTATTATTGCTTTTTGTCTGACTACACACACTGAAACACAACAGGAAAATAAAGAAAAAACTTTTTTTTAATGGTTTTTATGGTGAAGCTAGAATAAGCAATATCAAAGTCTGTCGGTGAATGAGAAAGATGCATATGGTTTTAGAAAAACAGAAAGCTAATTCTGTTATTTAATAGCAAATGTAGAAGTAAAGCTTTTACCATTTTCGAATCAGAAATTGTCAGTTAAAAATGATGACTAAAAAGGGTGCAATGAGATTGTATAGAAATAAAGCCATGCAAAAATATAATTATGGTTATTACCGCCTTTTTTAGAAAATATTTTTCTAATATAATGATTCTGAATTAAAGGCCACAACCCAAAATGAAGATCAAGATTCCATTAAAAAGTCTCAAAAAAGTCAAGCTACCAAAGTCAACAGTCTACCACAAAGTGGGATGGAGACAGCCCAAGAAACTTTCAGATGACTAGTGAGTAATGACGACAGCTATTGCACACAAAGAAGGTATTATTTTTATTGTAGCAATACAGCTACCATTTGGGCTTCCCAGGTGGTGCTAATGGTAAAGAACCCGCCTGCAAACACAAGAGACTCAAGAGACATGGGCTCAATCCCGGAATGTCGGGAAGATCCCCTGGAGCAGGGCATGGCAATCCACTCCAGTATTTTTGCCTGGAGAATCCCATTGACAGAGAAGCCTATACGGCTACAGTTCACAGTGTCGCAGAGTCAGTAACAACAGGCGACTCAGCACGCACTCACAGCTACTGTTTATGATACTTCTATTCTATGCATGCAATGTACTAGGCACTTAAGGTACTTTTGGTCCTTAAAATAAATATTTAGATATTATAGAGATTTTTTTTTTTAATGTGGAACTAAAACTAAGAGATTAAACAATTTGCTCAAGATCTCAGAGCTAGGAAAGCAACCCAAAGTTTCTGGTTTAAAGTGGCAGATTAATACATGCTGCAGCCTCCTCCTCCTCCAAACCCATAGAATGACAGTAAAGAAATCCATAATCATGCTAGAAAATAAGAAAGGATACTGTCAACGGACTGGAAACTTGAGGAAGACAGAAGACTAGAAACCAAAACTCTCCAGAGGGTGAATGCCAGAAAAGATGGGTATGGTTCCCAGGGTACTACATGTTCTGATGTAAAGGATACAAAGAGCACATGACAAAGATGAATTAATTGGTGTTTTTAAATTAGAAGCAGCAGTCCAGGTGACCCATGTTACGTTCTACCTTTTCTGGAAAAGGCATATTAAAAGATTTTTTCTGCCTTTAAGAAAAGTGAACACACGACTGCTCAAAGTTTACAACACCAAAGATAAAGAGAAAAATCCTAACAACACCTGGGAAAGAAGCTGAGCATGATGATTACTTACAAAGAATCAGACCGATACCAGGGCCCTCCACTTGGAAATAATGGAGATAAAAGGAAAGCAAAGTATTATTTTAAAGTTTGGAAGGAAAATAATTTCGAACTTGAAATTCTATATGTAGCCAAAACTATCTTTCAAGAATAACGGTAAAATAAAGACATCTGTAGATCTGCAAGGATTTAAAATTATCACCCACAGATACTCTCTAAAAGAATTACTCGAGAAAAATACCACTGGAAGTACAAAGAAGTAGGATGCAGAAATCAACAATGCATGAATGGTTAAAAAAAAATCTACTAAAATCTGAGATGCAATCAACCTAGCAGAAAAGGAGAAAATAGGAGGGGAAAACCTGCTAAGGTTTTTGATTAAGAGAGAATGTGAATATTCTAATCACCATTAGAGTAATATAAGTTTAATTATTGTGCTGAAATTTTAAGGGTAAACATTACAATAACAGAATGTGAAACTCTTGGAGGTATAATGGAACAGCCACCATCGCCATAGCAACAAAACCTTAATTCAACAACCAGAAGAAAAAATAAGAAATAAGTAAGACTAATAAGAAAGCATGGTAAACAAGAAATACAAAATGACAAGAGTAAGTCCAAACATCACAATCACCTATTTAAAAGACAAGGACAAAACACTTCTATATCCAAGGGATACAAAAAAAAGTAACAAGTAAATGAATGGATGAATTCAGAAAAGCTGAAAATAAAGAGATGATGAGAGACATAGCACAAATAGGCTAAAAATAGGAAGAACAGAGCAGTATTAATTTAAACAAATCTTAAGGCAAAAATGGAACAACCCAAGAAGATACTAATGAATCTTCACAAAATTAACATAGTTTCAAATGTATAAAATTTATTTAAAAAGAGAAACCAGCAAACTGTAACCATCGTGGTAAACTACCATACCATCCTCAGAAAAATACTGAATAGATAACAAGTGAGAAAGGGTACAGACTTGAACAATACAGTTAAGTTTGGATAGGGAATGGAAACTCATTCTGGAGCCTGAGAGACGCAGCCTATAGTAATCAGTAGGGACTGGCAGAAACTATAGCTAACCAAAGAGTACAAGCCCCACCTAAAGGTAGTCACACTTCAAAAAAATTTAAAAAGATTGTCATGACAGATGGCAACTTGCTTGTGTCTATTAAATAACTGAATGTATGACTATACACATGAACATGAATATATATTCATATATATGTTTATAAGTGTTTATTACAGTACAAGTGTGTCCAGTACTTTAAAGAAAACAAAAATATTTTCATTTGAAATATACCTGGATCAGTCACAAAACCTGTATTAAGCCATGAAGGAAATGTCAAGACATTACAAAAAGCAGAAGTCTCACATGGACCATGTTGACAGGCAAAATGCATTAGCATAAAAAACAGCAAACAGAAAGGAAAAAACCAGATACCTGGAAATTACAATTCTAAATGATTCTTGCGTTAAAAAAAAAAAGAGAATCAAAATAAAAATTATAAGCTCCTTGTTAAAAAATATACAACGAGGGTCAGCAAATAACAAAACCTATGGCAAGCAAAGCTGCTGCTGCTGCTGCTGCTAAGTCACTTCAGTTGTGTCCGACTTTGTGCGACCCCACAGACGGCAGCCCACTAGGCTCCTCCGTCCCTGGGATTCTCCAGGCAAGAGTACTGGAGTGGGGTGCCATTGCCTTCTCCCGCAAGCAAAGCAGGACTATGGAAAAGTTTATAGCCATTAATAAATGTTTTAGGAAACAAAAAAGATGTTCAGCTGAAGAGTGTAAGAAAGAACAGACAAGAACAAAGGTTGTATGGAAATAACAGAGAACAAAATAAACAAAATAGAAAACTAAAAGATAATTGAATGACCAATAATCAGAAAGTTAATTCTTATAAAAGGTAATATAATAGCCAAACTTTTGCCAGGTCTGATCAAGGAAAAAGAGAGAAAAATAGCAAACAACATGGGGGGAGGGAGACATAATTACAAGTTCAGAAGAGATTTTTAGTAAGTATTTTATTATTAAAATCTTCTACAAATATAATCTGAATTCCTAGAAAAATGAATGATTTAGGAAAACACAAATAACCAAAATTGGCTGAAAATCTAGAAACTGAAATAGATCAAAAAAGGAAGAAACTGAAATAAATAGTTAAGGACCAAATGCAAAATATTATTGTGTATTTTAAAATATTTTAAAGGAACATAAGTTCTAAAGCAGAGGTTATCAGATGTTTTGGTCTCAGGACAATTTTACACTCAAAATTATTAAGGACCCAAAGAACTTCTGTTTATGTGTGTTATACCTATTAATATTTACCATATTAGAAAGTAAAACAAAGAATTGTAAATATTTATTAATTCATTGAAAAATAACAATAAACCCATTTCATACTCAAAACAGTCTTATGAAAAATAACTAAAAAAAAATTTAGTAAGAAGAGTGGCAGTGCTTTATTATCTTTGCAAGTCTATTTAACTAAAGACTGTTGGGTTTTCTCATACTGCTCTATCTTCAATTTGTTGCAATCCACATATACTGCAATATCTGGGAAACTCCACTGTACATTAAGAAGAAAATGAGAGTAAAAAAAGGCAAATTAATGTCTTAGTATTGCTATGAAAATAGTTCTGACTTTGCAGACCTCATGAAAGGATCCTGAGAACACCCAGGGGTCTCCATATTACAACTGGAAAGCACTGTTATAGAAAAGAAAAAAAAAAAAAGATGGAGAGCTACACCAATATCAGATAAGAACAGAATAAGAAAACTACAAGCCAGTGTGACTTAACAGCAAATACTTACCTTATATCATACACAAAAATTAGCTCAAAACTGATCAAAGACCTAAACCGAAGAGTTAAGACTCTTAGGGAAAAAACAGCGGAAAAGCTTCATACATTGGATTTGGCAATGATTTACTGGATGTGACACCAAAAGCACAGACAATGAAAGAAAATGTGATAAATGGCTTCATCAAACTTCAAAATTCTGTGCATCAGACAAAAATCAACGGAGTGAGAAGGTAACCCAATGAACAGAAGAAAATATTCACAAGTCATATATCTAATAACCAGAATACATTCCTACAACTTAACAACTTAATAATGGGCAGAAGGACCTCAACAGAGACTTCTCCAAAACAGATCTACACATGAGCAATAAGCACATGAAAGATGCTCCACAACATCAATTATTAGGGAAATGCAAATCAAAAGCACAATTAGATATTACCTCACTACCACGAGAATGAAATGAAGTGCTGGTCACTCAGTCTGACTCTTTCCAACCTCATGGACTGTAGCCCAGTAGGCTCCTCAGTCCATGCAATTTTCCAGGCAAGAATACTGGAATGGGTTGCCATTCCCTTCTTCAGGGGACCTTCCTGACCCAGGGATCACACCTGGGTCTCCTGCATTGCAAATAGATTCTTTACCATCTGAGCCACCAGGGAAGCCCAATCCATGGGAATAGCTATTATCAAAAAAAAAAAAAAGTCAATAATAACTATTGAAAGTTTTGGAAAGGATGTGGAGAAACTGGAACCACTGTTCATTGCTGGCAGAAATGTAAAATGGTGCAGCCACTGTGGAAAACAATGCGGTGGTTCCTCAAAAATAGAATTACCATATGATCCAACAATTCCACTTGGGTATATACACAAAAGAACCGAAAGCAGGGACTCAAAAGACACTTGTACACAAATGTCATAAAGGCATTACTCACAACACTCAAAAGCTGGAAAAAACCCAAGTGTCCACGACAGATGAATGGATAAACAAAATGTATTACATACACAAAACGGAATGTTATGCAGCCTTAAAAAGAAAGGAAATTCTAACATGTGCTACAACATGGATGAAACTTGAGGACATTATGCTAAGTAAAAAGTGAAGTGAAAGTTGCTCAGTCATGTCCAACTCTTTGCAATCCCACGGGTCATACAGTCCATGGAATTCTCCAGGCCAGAATACTGGAGTGGGTAGCCATTCCCTTCTCCAGGGGATCTTCCTAACTTAGGGAACGGACCCAGGTCCCCACATTGCAAGCAGATTCTTTACCAGTTCAGCTACAAAGGAAGCCCAAGAATACTGGAGTGGGTAGCCTATCCATTCTCCAGGGGATCTTCCTGACCCAGGAATCAAACTGGTGTCTCCTGCATTGCAGGCAGATTCTTTTACCAACTGAGCTATCAGGGAAGCCCATGCTAAGTGAAGTCGGTCACAAAAAGACAAATACTGTATGATTCCACTTAGATAAGAAAAGTAGTAAAGTTCATAAATGGTGGAATGGTGGTTCCCAGGAGAGGAGGAAAAGGGGAGTTACTACTTAATGGGTACAGAGTTTCAGTTTGGAAAAATGAAAAAGTTCTGAAGATGAAGAGTGGTGATAGTTGCACAGGAATGTGAATGCATTTAACCCCACTTAAAAAATAGCTAAATGGTAAATTTTGTGTTATGTATACTTGGCGGCATGCTCAGTCATGTCTGACTCTTTGTGACCTCAAGGACTATAGCCCTTTCAGGCTCCTCTGTTCATGGGATCGTCCTGGCAAGAATACTGGAGTGGGATGCTATTTTTCCTCCAGGCATCTTCCCAATTTAGGGATCAAACCCACGTCTTCTGTGGCTCCTTTATTGCAGGCAGATTCTTTACCACTGAGCCACCAGGGAAGCCCTATGTATCAGTTCAGTTCAGTCACTCCATCGTGTCTCACTCTTTGTGACCCCATGAACTGCAGCACGCCAGGTCTCCCTGTCCCATCACCAACTCCCAGAGTTCACTCAAACTCACATCCATCGAGTTGGTGATGCCATCCAACCATCTCATCCTCCGTCGTCCCCTTTTCCTCCTGCCCCCAATCCCTCCCAGCATCAGAGTCTTTTCCAATGAGTCAACTCTTCACATGAGGTGGCCAAAGTACTGGAGTTTCAGCTTTAGCATCATTCCTTCCAAGGAACACCCAGGGCTGATCTCCTTCAGAATGGACTGTTTGGGTCTCCTTGCAGTCTAAGGGACTCTCAAGAGTCTTCTCCAACACCACAGTTCAAAAGCATCAATTCTTCGGAGCTCAGCTTTCTTCACAGTCCAACTCTCACATGCATACATGACCACTGGAAAAACCATAGCCTTGACTAGACGGATCTTTGTTGGCAAAGTAATGTCTCTGCTTTTGAATATGCTATCTATGTTGGTCATAACTTTTCTTCCAAGGAATAAGCGTCTTTTAATTTCACGGCTGCAGTCACCATCTGCAGTGATTTTGGAGCCCAAAAAAATAAAGTCTGCCACTGTTTCCCCTATGTATGCTGCTGCTAAGTGGCTTCAGTCGTGTCTGACTCTGTGCGACCCCATGAGCTGCAGCCTACCAGGCTTCTCCATCCATGGGATTCTCCAGGCAAGAACACTGGAGTGGGTTGCCACTTCCTTCTCCATCCCTATTATACTTTACCACAATTTAAGAAAAAGGGGGAGGGGATGAAGTCCAGCCGCACATATAAAGTTAATAGCCCCCCAAAAATAAAGTCTGATACTATTTCCATATCTATTTCCCATGAAGTGATGGGACCAGATGCCATGATCTTCGTTTTCTGAATGTTGAGCTTTAAGCCAACTTTTTCACTCTCCTCTTTCACTTTCATCAAGAGGCTTTTTAGTTCCTCTTCACTTTCTGCCATAAGGGTGGTCTCATCTGCATATCTGAGGTTATTGATATTTCTCCCAGCAATCTTGATTCCAGCTTGTGCTTCTTCCAGCCCAGTGTTTCTCATGATGTACTCTGCATAAAAGTTAAATAAGCAGGATGACAATATACAGCCTTGACGTACTCCTTTTCCTATTTGGAACCTGTCTGTTGTTCCATGTCCAGTTCTAACTGTTGCTTCCTGACCTGCATATAGGTTTCTCAAGAAGTAGGTCAGGTGGTCTGGTATTCCCATCTCTTTCAGAATTTTCCACAGTTCATTGTGATCCACACAGTCAAAGGCTTTGGCATAGTCAATAAAGCAGAAATAGATGTTTTTCTGGAACTCTCTCACTTTTTCAATGATCCAGCGGATGTTGGCAATTTGATCTCTGGTTCCTCTGCCTTTTCTAAAACCAGCTTGAAGATCTGGACATTCACGGTTCACAGAGTTACTGACCAATTTTCACTAATTTATTCTGCATCAACAAACAACAAGAAGATCTCATGGCTTCCAACACAAAGGTTTATTTCTTGCTCATACTACTTTGTCCACTATGAATGGCTATAGGTCCATACTGTCTTCATTCCAGGACTGAGACTAAAAGTGCAGTCCCTATCTACAACATGCTGTTCATATGGCAGACAGGAAAAAAAGGAATGACTGAATCAGATGACTCTCAAAAAAGCTTCTGCTCAGATATAGCTTATCACTTCCATTCACATTCCACACTGGTCAAAACAAGTCTCATGAATAAGCCAAGGGTCAGGAAGGACACTCTCCCACAGGGAGGGTCATCTGATGGGAGGGCTCTATAGAGATGGACCCAGTTAGAGAGGGCTACCCAATAATTGTAAACATAACTTGGGGATGACCAATCTACAGCAAAGGGCAACTCCCTGAAAAAAAGGTATTTACCATGAACCTAGAGCAAAAATAACTATTGCTATATATCAACAGTAAGTGCTTAAAAAATTAATCAATGTAACAATAAACTTAAAAGATCTCAAACATATGAGCTGTGAAGCCAATTAACTATGTTATCTTCTATCTTAGACAAACTGCTTGTTTCTTCCACTGTGAAGATAATGAAAATCTATTTCACTGATTTTAGAATCAAATTTTTTCACACTTTAACCTCTCAGAAATTGATGACTTCTTGAAAGAACAGCTGTTTCCCAGGAAGCAATAATGTAGTATATGAAAATTTTTCATTGACACTTTCTGATAACATCAAGAAAGCATCAAAGTATCTTACACTTGATAAAATATGGTAATATTTAGTGTTACTGTGATGATCACATGAGCTAATTCATATAAAACAGAGCACTACTTAATATACAGCAAGCTCTCAATAAATATTAATTTTCTTATTCTTTGTTCTACTGTATTTAATCAAATATAAATGTATCAACCCACTCCAGTATATGTTTTAATTATATATAATCAAAACAGATTATAATGCTAGAGTAACTGAAATAAAAAGGCAATTAACCAGGATTAGAGAAAGAAATAAAATGGAACAGAACAAACAGGGATACAGACCCACAGATGTATAGGAATTTAATACATAATAAACAAATCATTATGTATTAGAGAGGATAGCACATAATGGTAGTTCTCATTGTATCATACTTAATACCTTCCTTTCATAGGAAGTATTTGTAAATGTCCCTTGTGTGTTTTAGTGGCCCAGTCCTGTCCAGCTCTTTGCAACCCCATGGACTGTAGTCTGCCAGGCTCCTCTGTCCATGGAATTCTCCAGGCAAGAATACTTGAGTGGGTAGCCATGACCTTCTCCAGGGGAGCTTCCTGACCCAGGGATTGAACCCACGTCTCCTGAACTGCAGGTGGATTCTTTACAGTCTGAGCTGTCAGGGAAGCAAATGCCCTTAACCATACTGAAAATGGATAATCTAATCTGTACACACAATTTTTAAAAGCTATACACACACACACTTCTTTCTGACTCAGTTTTGGATACACACACATGTACATCCTTACAGAACTATAAATAAAGAGAAATTAATTTATAAAATAATAATATGTAAATATGTAACATTCAGATCAGATCAGTTGCTCAGTCATGTCTGACTCTTTGCGACCCCATGAATCGCAGCACGCCAGGCCTCCTTGTCCATCACCAACTCCCGGAGTTCACTCAGACTCACGTCCATCGAGTCAGTGATGCCATCAAGCCATCTCATCCTCTGTCGTCCCCTTCTCCTCCTGCCCCCAATACTTCCCAGCATCAGAGTCTTTTCCAATGAGTCAACTCTTCGCATGAGGTGGCCAAAGTACTGGAGTTTCAGCTTTAGCATCATTCCTTCCAAAGAAATCCCGGGGCTGATCTCCTTAGTAATTTGTCAAATGCTTCTACCAGGTGGAATCAGTGTAATCACCATTAATGCTACGGATAGAAATGTTAACTTGAATTGGTGACTCAAACACCACAAGTGACACCGTGGACGGGGACATGAGTTTCTTACATGGTAGACTCCTGGTGAAGTTCTAAACACACAAGGGTACAATCTTCACTCTACAAGACAGTTAACAGCAAAGGAAGGACTTCCCTGGTGGCGCAGCAGATGGGAATCCATGTGCCCATACAGACGACATGGGATTGATCCCTGGTCCAGGAAGACCTCACATGCTGTGGCAAACTAAGCCCGTGTGCCACGACTACTGAGCCCACACCCTAGAGAGCCCGTGTGCTGCAACTAATGAAGGCCATGTGCCTAGAGTCTGTGCTATGCAACAAGAAAAGCAAGTCAATGCAAAGAGAAGCCCCTGCACAGCAGCACACAACAGACCCTACTCCCAGAATAGACCTTGCTTCCTTGCAACTAGAAGAAATCCCACACAAAGCAAAGAAGACCCAGCACAGCCAAAAATAAATAAATAAAACTACAAAAATAAGAGTAGGAGAATTTTAGCCTACATTTTGCCACATATAAATAATACTTTTTAAAAACTATTGAAATTTTCATTCTATTAAAAACTTTTATTAATAAAAACAAAATGCACAAAACACATTTTATGTTTATGTGTAAAAAGAACAAGTCCAAGGCTAACAAAATTATAGTTTTTCATCTGTATACATCTTCAGAGGGATTTCATCTATATGGATGGGGCAACAAAATACAGAATATTTACAATCCCTGGGCTACATCAAAACCTGGTATCAATAATACACTCAGTAACTGTGGTAAGTTATAAAAGTCACTTTATAAGTTTCTTAATGCTCCTCTTGAAGTGTTGAAAACCCTTGGAATAAGATTGTTCAAAAAAATTGGACAAATGGACATCCATCTCGTTGAAAATTAATAGAAAACCCTTGGAATAAGACTGTTCAAAAAAACTGGACAAATGGACATCCATCTCGCTGAAAATTAATAGACTCATCTCCCCAAAATATTCCTAATCCACAAGAAAGCAAAGCTGTATAATTTCATATGATAAGAACTGCAATTCAACTGTAAGCTACTTGTGTTCCTGTTCCAACCAGTAAACAAATCAACTCTTGAAGTCCCTGAGCTCTGCCGATTTTCCAACTAACCCCTTTTCCACGGCTTCTCTCAAACTTTTAAAATTCCATTACAAACAAACTGCCTCTCAGGAGGAGTAATTATTATGTTTAAAAGCACAGACTTTGGATAAGGCAGATCACTTCAATTCAGTTACTCAGTTGTGTCTGACTCTTTGTAACCCCACAGACTACAGCATGCCATGCTTCCCTGTCCATTACCAACTCTCGGAGTTTGCTCAAACTCATGTCCATCAAGTCAGTGATGCCATCCAACCATCTCATCCTGTTGTCTCCTTCTCCTCCTGCCTTCAGTCTTTCCCAGCATCAGGGTCTTTTCCAATGAGTCAGTTCTTCCCATCAGGTGGCCAAAGTATTAGAGATTCAGCATCAGCCCTTCCAACTAGTATTCAGGACTGATTCCCTTTAGGATTGATTGGCTTGATCTCCTTGCTGTCCAAGGGACTCTCAAGAGTCTTCTCCAATACCACAGTTCAAAAGCATTGATTCTTTGGTGCTCAGCTTTATAGTCCCAACTCTCACATCCACATATGACTACTAGAAAAACCATAGCTTTGACTAGATGGACCTTTGTCAGCCAAGTAATGTCTCTGCTTTTTAGTATGTTGTCTAGGTTGGTCATAGCTTTTCTTCCAAGAAGCAAGTGTCTTTTAATTTCATGGCTGCATTCACCATCTGCAGTGATTCTGAAGCCCCAAAAAACAAAGTCTCTCACTGTTTCCACAGCTATTTGCCATGAAGTGTTGGAACTGGATGCCATGATCTTAGTTTTGTGAATGTTGAGTTTTAAGCCAACTTTTTCACTTTCCTCTTTCACTTCCATCAGTTATTCTTCGTTTTCTGCCATAAGGGTAGTGTCATCTGCATATCTGAGGTTACTGATGTTTCTCCTGGCAATTCTGATTCCAGCTTCTGCTTCATCCAGCCCAGCATTTCACATCAGGCAGATCTTCTAGGGTCAAAATCTAGCTCTATTACCTAACTACTCTGTGTGACACAGGTCAATTTACTTAAGTACTTGACACCTTAGATTCTTTAGCATAAAAGCTCCCTTTTCCTTTAGCTTCTTTCCTTTTAAACATGCACAAATCATCTCCATCTAAGATAACAAAAAAGAAATTTCCACCAACTCTACCATTATTCCTTCTATCATCTCCGTTTTCTTCTTGCTTTTCCCAATCAAACTCTTTCAAAATAAGACCACTAATTAAAGAAGTTAATGATCACGTAACAGGGAAAAAAGGATGGAAACAGAGACTGAAGAACTAAGAAAAAATATGAAAACTAAAACACACCATTAGGTTCAGTTCAGTCGCTCCGTCGTATCCGACTCTTTGCGACCCCATGAATTGCAGCGCGCCAGGCCTCTCTGTCCATCACCAACTCCCGGAGTCCACCCAAACCCACGTCCACTGTGTCGGTGATGCCATCCAGCCATCTCATCCTCTGTCGTCCCCTTCTCCTCCTGCGCTCAATCTTTTCCAGCATCAGGGTTTTTTCAAATGAGTCAGCTCTCTGCATCAGGTGGCTAAAGTATTGGAGTTTCAGCTTTAGCATCATTCCTTCCAAGGAACACCCAGGGTTGATCTCCTTTAGAATGGACTGGTTGGATCTCCTTGCAGTCCAAGGGACTCTCAAGAGTCTTCTCAACCACCACAGTTCAAAAGCAGCAATTCTTCGGCACTCAGCTTTCTTCACAGTCCAACTCTCACATGCATACATGACCACAGGAAAAACCATAGCCTTGACTAGACGGACCTTTGTTGGCAAAGTAATGTCTCTGCTTTTGAATACACCATCTAGGTTGGTCATAACTTTTCTTCCAAGGAGTAAGCATCTTTTAATTTCATGACTGCAGTCACCATCTGCAGTGATTTTGGAGCCCCCCAAAATAAAGTCTGACACTGCTTCCACTGTTTCCCCATCTACTTCCCATGAAGTGATGGGACCAGATGCCATGATCTTTGTTTTCTGAATGTTGAGCTTTAAGCCAACTTTTTCACTCTCCTCTTTCACTTTCATCAAGAGGCTTTTTAGTTCCTCTTCACTTTCTGCCATAAGGGTGGTGTCATCTGCGTATCTGAGGTTATTGATATTTCTCCCAGAAATCTTGATTCCAGCTTGTGCTTCTTCCAACCCAGTGTTTCTCATGATGTACTCTGCATAGAAGTTAAATAAACAGGGTGACAATATACAGCCTTGACATACTCCTTTTCCTATTTGGAACCAGTCTGTTGTTCAGTGTCCAGTTCTAACTGTTGCTTCCTGATCTGCATACAGGTTTCTCAAGAGGCAGGTCAGGTGGTCTGCCACTCCCATCTCCTTTAGAATTTTCCACAGTTTATTGTGATCCATACAGTCAAAGGCTTTGGCATAGTCAATAAAGCAGAAATAGATATTTTTCTGGAACTCTCTTACTTTTTCCATGGTCCAGCGGATGTTGGCAATTTGATCTCTGGTTCCTCTGCCTTTTCTAAAACCAGCTTGAACATCTGGAAGTTCATGGTTCACATAGTGCTAACGCCTGGCTTGGAGAATTTTGAGCATTACTTTACTAGTGTGTGAGATGAGTGCAATTGTGCAGTAGTTTGAGCATTCTTTGGCATTGCCTTTCTTGGGACTGGAATGAAAACTGACTTTTTCCAGTCTTGTGGCCACTGCTGAGTTTTCCAAATTTGCTGGCATATTGAGTGCAGCACTTTCACAGCATTATCTTTCAGAATTTGGAATAGCTCAACTGGAATTCCATCACCTCCACTAGCTTTGTTCGTAGTGATGCTTTCTAAGGCCCACTTGACTTCACATTCCAGGATGTCTGGCTCTAGGTGAGTGATCATACCATCGTAATTATCTTGGTCATGAAGATCTTTTTTGTACAGTTCTTCTGTATATTCTTGCCACCTCTTCTTAATATCTTCTGCTTCTAACAGAAGCAGAAGATATGGTCCATACCATTTCTGTCCTTTATCGAGCCCATCTTTGCATGAAATGTTCCCTTGGTATCTCTAATTTTCTTGAAGAGATCTCTAGTCTTCCCCATTCTGTTGTTCTCCTCTATTTCTTTGCACTGATCGCTAAGGAAGGCTTTCTTATCTCTTCTTACTATTCTTTGGAACTCTGCGTTCAGATGCTTATATCTTTCCTTTTCTCCTTTGCTTTTCGCTTCTCTTTTCACAGCTATTTGTAAGGCCTCCCCAGACAGCCATTTTGCTTTTCTGCATTTCTTTTCCATGGGGATGGTCTTGATCCCTGTCTCCTGTACAATGTCACGAACCTCAGCCCCTAGTTCATCAGGCACTCTATCAGATCTAGTCCCTTAAATCTATTTCTCACTTCCACTGTATAATCATAAGGGATTTGATTTAGGTCATACCTGAATGGTCTAGTGGTTTTCCCTACTTTCTTCAATTTCAGTCTGAATTTGGCAATAAGGAGCTCATGATCTGAGCCTCAGTCCTCAGTCAGCTCCTGGTCTTGTTTTTGCTGACTGTATAGAGCTTCTCCATCTTTGGCTGCAAAGAATATAATCAATCTGATTTCGGTGTTGACCATCTGGTGATGTCCATGTGTTGAGTCTTCTCTTGTGTTGTTGGAAGAGGGTATTTGCTATGACCAGTGTGTTCTCTTGGCAAAACTCTATTAATCTTTGCCCTGCTTCATTCTGTATTCCAAGGCCAAATTTGCCTGTTACTCCAGGTGTTTCTTGACTTCCTACTTTTGCATTCTAGTCCCCTATAATGAAAAGGACATCTTTTTTGGGTGTTAGTTCTAAAAGGTCTTGTAGGTCTTCATAGAACCATTCAACTTCAGCTTCTTCAGCATTACTGGTTGGGGCATAGACTTGGATTACTGTGATACTGAATGGTTTGCCTTGGAAACAAAACAGAGACCCTTCTGTCGTTTTTGAGATTGCACCCAAGTACTGCATTTCGGACTCACAAGTGCGGGCAGCTGTGACGGGGCACAAGCCTGGCCGAGAGGAGCTACCCTATGTCTGAGGTCAGGGGCAGAACCCGAGGAGTGGTGGCCAAGAGGAGCTACCCCATGTCCAAGGTCAGAGGCAGCAGCCCAGAGTGCCAGGCTGTGACTCGCAGGAATGGCTGAGAGGAGCTACCCCACGTCCGAGGTCAGGGGCGGTGGCTGAGAGGAGTTACCCCATGTCCAAGGTCAGGGGCAGTGGCCGGGCAGAGCTACCCCACATCCGAGGTCAGGGGCGGCGACCAAGAGGAGCAACCCCACCTCCAAGGAGCGGTGGCTGCGCGGGCACAGGAGGGCCTAGAGGAGCTACTCCATGTTCAAGGTCAGGAGGGGCAGCGGTGAGGAGATACCCCTCGTCCAAGGTAAGGAGCAGCGGCTGCGCTTTGCTGCAGCAGCTGTGAAGAGATACCCCACGTCCAAAGTACGAGAAACCCAAGTAAGATGGTAGGTGTTGCAAAATGGCATCAGAGGGCAGACACACTGAAACCATACTCACAGAAAACTAGTCAATCTAATCACACTAGGACCACAGCCTGTCTAACTCAATGAAACTAAGCTATGCCCTGTGGGCCCACCCGAGATGGGCGGGTCATGGTGGAGAGGTCTGACAGAATATGGTCCACTGGAGAAGGGAATGGCAAACCACTTCAGGATTCTTGCCTTGAGAACCCCATGAACAGTATGAAAAGGCAAAATGATAGGATACTGAAAGAGGAATTCCCCAGGTCAGTAGGTGCCCAATATGCTACTGGAGATCAGTGGAGAAATAACTCCAGAAAGAATGAAGGGATGGAGCCAAAGCAAAAACAATACCCAGTTGTGGATGTGACTGGTGATAGAAGCCAAGGTCTGATGCTGTAAAGAGCAATACTGCATAGGAACCTGGAATGTCAGGTCCATGAATGAAGGCAAATTGGAAGTGGTCAAACAGGAGATGGCAAGAGTGAACGTAGACATTCTAGGAATCAGCGAACTAAAATGGACTGGAATGGGTGAATTTAACTCAGATGACCATTATATCTACTACTGCGGGCAGGAATCCCTCAGAAGAAATGAAATAGCCACCATGGTCAACAGAAGAGTCCGAAAAACACACCATTAACCAGTAAAACTATCAATTAAATTAGAAACAAGACAGAAAAGAGGTAACTAAAATAACTGATGCAAAAAAAAAAAAAAAAAAGACAAAGATTGATATTTGTTTAACTCTCTTTAATATCTGTTTAACTCTCTCATCTTACCCAACTCCACTTTCTCTTGGTCCTCATTATCTTCTAAAACTAACACGTAATTTACTAATCTGTTAACCATTTATCACCTCTTCTCTTCCCAGAAGAATGTAAACTCCAAAAGGGCAGTGGCTTTGCTGCATTTCACTGGGACAGAGCAGGAATCACTAAATATTTGAATGAACTAATGAATGCATGATGATATGGAAAACAGAGATGATCCTTCAAAGAGATAAAAAGCAAATGGATCAGAAAAAGTATTGACGTGATGAAAATAAAATTCTGTGAAAAGAAATAGTTAAATATTTCAGGTAAAAAGTAACAATGTATTCCAGGGAAAGTAATTCAAAATTATTTGTACCAAAACACACAGAACTTAAAGGATATAAAGAAAATAGTCACCAGCTGTCCAAGGCAATAAGAAAGTAATTCATCGGAAGTGAGATAAAATAACTACAGTACTGTACTAATAAAAACATTCAAGTTTTGAAATAAATTGTTATTTGAGAGATAGTACACCATTCAGATTATTTAGGTGATAAAAACAACAATCAATCATTCCTTAACAATTAAGAATTTAGGAAATAATGCCCCATAAGAACATGTTGAAAAACTACTCCATAAGGAAATTAAGCAAAAGATCTCAGAAATGGAAATCACTGGTAAAAGAACTACTAGAGTGCACTGAATCAAATTAAATTAAAAAACCAAGGAATTTCAAAATACAGGAATACAAGAAATGATTTAACTTTAAAACATTAATATAAATTCATATTGATGCTAAAAAACTAAAGTTTAATACTCTTAGGATAAAAATTATTAGTAAACTAAAAATAGTATCCAAAACTTAAAGAAAAATCACATTTGAGATATTTCATAAACAATTTCCATTAAAGTCAGGAATGTAACAAAGTTTCTATCATTGCTTCTATTTATCTCTATATTGTAGTTTTCAGGCAATATAATAAAACACTCATAATCACATAGCAAAACAAGAAATATGAGGTAAAAGAATTAAAAAGAGACAAAATTATCCTTGTTTACAGACAATATGATTGTCTACAAAGGAAATACGAAAGAATCATCAGGCAAACTATTAGAACTATATTTACTAAAATTAAATCAACAATAACAAAAAACAGAAGCTTTATAATTAATAAATTAGAAAAAGTTTCCTTATACAATAACAGGGCTATAAGGTACCTACAAATAAATCTAACAAAAGATGGATGTCACCTTTACGGAAAAAAATGATAAAATTGTACTAAAGGATATATAGAACACCTGGATAAAGAAATATGCCATTTTCATATATGAAGAGTAAAATACTAAAATATCAATTCTCTTCTAAACTATATATTCAATGCAATTCCAATCAAAATCCCTATGTTTTTTTTTTTTTTATTATGAAACTGTGGTGTTAGTCGCACAGTGGCGTTTGACTCTTTGCGATCCCATGGACTGTGTAGCCCACCAGGTTCCTCTGCCCATGGGATTCTCCACACAAGAATACAGGAGTTGCCATTGCCTTCTCCAGGGGATCTTCCCAATCCAGGGATAGAATACAAGTCTCCAACATTGCAGGCAGATATTTTACCATCTGAGCCATCTGGGAAGCCTGCTATAAAACGGATGACACAAAAATCCACTTAAATGACTGAAGGCAATTTTAAATAAGGGAAGAGCAATAGAGTGAAGAACAATTGAAGAAAAGAGAATGCAAGACAATGCATGACTTTGTAGGACAAAAATGAAGACTTCGGTCTCTAAGAGCAATGGGAAGTAAATAGTGATTTTAAAACAAGTAAGATGACTTTGTCTAAAGTGTGCAAAAAATTTATCGGAGAGGCTTAAAAGACAACCTGGAATGTCACTGAAAATGGCAGAGTATAGACCTAACAAACATTCTCTTCTCCAAAAGAGCATAAAAACACTGGCCAAAAAGAGTTAGAATCAGCTTTTTTAGAACTCTGGAAATAAACCAACATCTTAACAACAGTCCAGGGAGCATTTATCCAAGAACAGATGAATCTTGGTAGGAACTCTATGGTGTTTTAACTTACCCTATTTCCATCACCCCCTCCCTAGTACCATGGTAGCCTAAAAACAAAGAGACCACAATCATAGTAGAAAAATCAGCAGTCTGGCAGCCACTACAGAGGGCAACTGAGGTTCCTTCAAAACCCTATCCAAGAGAATTATTGGAACTGTCTGATGGTCCCTGGAAGACGCCACTCAGAAGGCTGTTTTTATTTGACTTGACAAGAGTTGCTGTTGTAAAACAGCCTTTTCCCGGGAGGTGTCTGTCAAAAACAATCAAAGACAACTGTTGAATATCAGGGTAGCCTGAGGCAGTGGGTAATAGTTTTAATAGTTGGGGAAAACAATAGGTTATGGTTAAGCAGAAAGCTTAAAGCAGAACAGAAAGTCCACTGGGACTTTGAAATCTCCAAAATGTTTCTGGGGAGACCACATGCATACACAGACCTTTGTACAAGATCAGGAAAGACCTGAGAAGGTCCTAAACTCTCAAGACTATCTTGAGGACTGACCTGAGGCTCTGTACAAGCAAAAGTGAAGGCTAAGGCAAAGTTGTAAAATGCATGGTTATGTACTGAAGGCATGTGCCAACAAGCCTTTTGGCAGACTGGAGACCTATTGTTACAGGTGTTTAAGGAAGTCTGTCAGGTCATTAGTTGACCACTAAGGTAACCAAGCAGACTTTGGTGGCCACACATGACAAACATAGACTCAAAGAATTAGTTCAGACAATCACTAAACAAAAAAACAAAAACAGCAAAACAATCAACAAACAAACAACAAACCTTGGGAACAGGGGCAGCTCTGATTGTAGAGCTGCCATTTTCTATTATTCTAAATTTTCAATTTTCAACCCAAAATTATGAGACATACACATAAACAAGAGAATACGATTCACACACAGAATAAAAGCCTACAATGAACTAAAGGAAACTATGTCTAAAAACGAAAGTATGAAGAAGTGAAAGTGAAAGTCACTCAGTCGTGTCTAACTCTTTGCGACCCCATGGACTATACAGTTCATGGAATGCTCCAGGCCAGAATGTCTCACCAAATAGAGAATACCAATTTAAAAAAAAAAAAAATTACTTTAAAGCAAAGAAACAAACCAAACCAACCTCAGGAGTTGAAAAATACAACAGTGCTTCTGAATTATATTTCCGACCAAAGAAGATAGAAAAAAAAAAAAAACCCTCAGCCATGTGTCAACATAATCTGGCAAAAAACTCAGATTTAACCAGAGATTCACAAAATAATTTTATGTCCAAGAGGATTCGTGATTAATACTACCATTTCTTTCCTAGAAAAGAACAAAAATTCCTACTTCACTCATCTTCTTAACCTGGATTAGTTTAGCCACTTCTGTAACGCTCTTATCCTACTGGAGGATAAAATAAGGAGAACAGAGTTCTCTTGCTGTGGCTCCCACTCCTAACAAAATTATATCATTTAAAGCTGCCTTTTGCTTTCTTCTTGCATTTCCTTGTTTCTATTTCACTCATGGATAACAGGTTAAAAAATGAATTCTTGGCAAAATTACATTTTGCTTATACTGTTATTACATATTAATATATTCAGTATCATGAATTTCTCAGAATTCAGTTTAGTAGCAAATGATAAAAGTGAAAAAAATTCTTAGCCATCATTAAAATAACCCCAATTTCCTGCCATTTTTACAAATATGCTTTGTCATGTCTATACAACTCATTTTATTTGAACTATACTAGACTACCTCCAGAGAAATAGGAAATTTCAAGATTGATAAACAGTGAAAAATGCAATTATAATGTTCAGAGATTAAATTTTTAACTTTTTCTTACCATCAGCAAGCCAAACAGGCTTCCAACTAAAATAAATTCATTTTTCATTAAGAAAAACAGACCTATGAAGACTATTTATTCAAGAAAGTGTTTTAAAAATATTGGAATTAAAGTGGTGAAAGACAAATAGGCATAACTCCCAGACTTGTATATATATATATTCCACATTTATTTAGACATTTCTCCAAAGAAGACATTCAAATGGCTGGTAGGCACACAGAAAGATGCTCAACAGTGCTAATTATTAGAGAAATGCAAATCAGAACTACAACGAGGTACCACCTCACACCATCAGAATGCCCATCATTAAAAAGTCTGTAAGTAACAAATGCTGTAGAGTGAAAAGGAAACCCTTCTCACACTGTTGGTGGGAAAACAGTATGGAGATTCCTCAAAAAACTAAAAGCAGAGTTGCCATATGATCCAGCAATCCCACCCCTTTGCACATACTCAGACAAAATAATAACTCAAAAAGATACAAGTACCTCTATGTTCATAGCAGCACTATTTACAATAGGCAAGACATGGAAACAACCACAATGTTCACCAACAGATGAATGGATAAAGAAGATGTGGAATACACACACAGGCACACACACACACACAGAGGACTACTACTCACCCACGGAAGAAAATGATTAATGGATAAAGAAGATGTGGAACACACACACACTGCTCACCCATGGAAGATGTGGAATACACACACACACATACCACACCACACACACAGAGGAATACTACTCACCCATGGAAGAAAATGATGAATGGATAAAGAAGATGTGGAATACACACACATGCACACACACACAGGAATACTACTCACCCATCGAAGAAAATGATGAATGGATAAAGAAGATGTGGAACACACACAGTGGGATACTACTCACCCGTGGAAGATGTGGAATACACAGACACACACACGCACACACACACAGGAATACTACTCACCCATGGAAGAAAATGAAATGCCATTTGCAGCAGCATGAATGGACCTAGAGCTTATCATACTAGGCAAAGTCAGAAAGACAAATACCATATAACATCACTTATATGTGGAATCTAAAATACAATACAAATCAACCTATCTACAAGACAAAAACAGGCTCACAGATATAAAAAGTGGTTGCCTAGAGGAAGGAGTAGAGGAGGAAATGAATGGGAGTTTGAAATTCGTAGAGACAAACATATATAGAATGGATAAACAACAATGTATAGCACAGTATCCTGTGACAAAGCATAATGGAAAAGAATATGAAAAAGAATATACACGCGTGTATGTGTGTGTATAAAAACAAAGCCACTTTGTTGGACAGAAGAAATTAACACATTGTAAATCAACTATACTTCAATACAATTTTTAAAAAAGGAAGTAGTGAAAGCAATGAAAACATGTCGTGTAATCCAGTAAATTGCAAATGTTTCCAACTTTGGGAATATACAACTACGAAAGTGAAAGCGTTAGTCATTTAGTCATGTCTGACTCTTTGCAACCCCATGGTCTTCTCCAGGCAAGAATACTGGAATGGGCTGCCATTCCCTTCTCTGAGGATCTTTCTGACCCAGGGATTGAACCTGGGTCTCCTGTATTATAGACGATTCTCTACCATCTGAGCTACCAAGGAAGCCCATACAACCATAGTCACAATTTTTTTAAAGCACTGATTTCCTTCTGTTCTCAAAAATTATAACAATGGAATAAACACAATTTTGAAAAAAAAAAGCTCACACTATCACTTAAAAAATCCCTTCAGATCAATTTTTCACTTATTTTCTACTTATCTATGCATATAGTTTTCTATAACCACATACACATATTCAATTTCATATTCTACTTATTTCATCTTATTTCATGTTTTTAAATGGTTCCAGTACTCTCTCTTATTATGCCTTCTCAAATTAAATGTGTTATTTCCTTTCATATTTTAATATGATTTGGAAGCTAAATATCTTACAGGAAATTCTTAAAGTCCAGCATAAATTTTTCTTAAAAAATATTTTTCAACAGGAAAATACAGAAAAGCATAAAAAAAATTACTCATAAATTCACCAAAGACAACTACTATTAATATTCTGAAATGATTTCTTTACGCTTTTTTCCTTTCATTTTATTTATAACAATTTTGTACAGACATTGTACCTCACTTTACTTAGCCATGCTTTCACTGTTGAAAGTTGGACTGGTTCTAAGTTTCTACTATCATAAACAACTCTGAAATGAAGACTTCTGTATATCTACAAATTTCTGACCATGTCCTCAGGAGAGAATTTTAGAAAGGAAAATACTGGCACAGATTCCACCTTCTGACTGATATAATGGGTTAAACATACCTGACCCTTAAAGGATTGATACAAATTGCAAAATTGTTTTCTGAAAGGGGCACTGATTTACATCAACTAAGTTTTGAATTTTCAAATTTCCCATTTCATCAAAACTTTGCCGTATCATTTTCAAAAGTATTATCTATATTAGTTTTTTTAAAAGGCAGCTTACTGCTGCGCTTATTTACACTTCTTAGATATAGTAAGATTAAGTATTTTTATTGCTTATTAGATATTTCTATTTCTTCTATACCTTATGTGTTTTCCAATTTTCTCCGGGGGTTTTGGTGTTTTTCTTAGTTTTTATAACTGCTTTATATCTTATGAAAATGAAAGCTTAACCTATAAAAGGACTACCTGGCTTCTGAGTACTCAAAGTGCAATTATTATCATGCACCATTTATCTGACATGTTTGGTAAATATTAAAAAAATAACTAAATAAACTTTAGTTATCTGTTTTAAATTAATACTTTCTTTTAAAGAGATCCAGAAGTTTTGTATCTTTATCCAACAGCAACAATTCTCAGGTGGTATGAATCATACCTCTTCATGGCATATGAGTTATACTGCAAAACTGGATCTCACGAGAATATCATTATCTAGAAGTAAGTATTTCCACTGCCAAGACTAAAAGGAAAATTCATTATATTCTGTGAAATGAGCAAGCATTTATCACAGAAATATCTAAAAGGAAGTTTCATGTTTTAACTTGTCATGCAACATCTATTTTAGTCACTAACCACTTTAAAACACTTGTGAAATACTTGTCAGAAGTACTTTGGATAATTGTATACATCAATGGACAGCAAGTACAGCTAAATTTCAGCTATCCCCCCCTTTGTAAATAAAGTTTTATTAGAACACATCAGTCATGCTCATTCATTTACATGTTATCTAAGGGCTACTTTCACACTGTGAAAGCAAAGTTGAGCACTTAGCTTGCAAAACCTAAAGTGTCTACTATCTGGCTCTTTACAACACAGCTAAAACATCTGAGTAAATAATTTTACTCATTCTTGGAAGTCAGCACAGATAGATCTTAACTCCTGGAGCTCATACTCTTGCACAGTGTAAGACTTGTATGCAAATAACTTACAATATAAGGTATAAAAAGCAAAGTGCTCTAAGAATGATAAAGAGTGTCAGAAAAATGGAAGAGTGTTTCCAGTGGGGAAAATCTGGAAGAAGGTAGCATTTGCACTGGGTTTTAAAAGATGGCTATAATTTGACATATATGACAGAGACACTTCCAGTGTGAACAAAAGTAGAGTTGTAAAAAAAATACAAACATGACAGTGTACTCCGCATGGAGAAAGAGGAAAAAACGCTAACGAGCATTTTGAAGCCAAAGCACAGGGAAGGCTGTCAGTGTCAAGATAAGAAGTTTAGATTTTAAATACATTTACGTTTAAAAGCAAGGAAGTAACAGTGATTAGAACTGTTTTAGGCAGATCAATCTATCAACAGTATTTGAAATGAATTTGAGGAAAGAGAGGTGATAAAGAAACAAATTATAAAGCTATTAATTCATGACAGAAGTGATAAAGGTGGTAGCAATGGGGCTGGAATAAAGAAGAAGAATCAGAAAAACAGAAAATAAACACATTAGCACCATAGCAAAACTACTCAAACACTTTTGACCAGATAACAGCATCTGGATACACTATAAACCTTACTTACAGGGGCTTCCCAGGTGGCTCAGTGGTAAAGAACCTGCCTGCTAATGCCAGAGACACAAGAGACTCGGGTTCGATCCCTGAGTCGAGAAGATCCCCTGGAGAAGGAAAAGCCAACCAACTCCAGTATTCTTGCCTGGGAAATGCCATGGAGAGGAGCCTGGTGGGCTACAGTTCATGGGGTCGCAAAGAGTCGGATGTGACTGAGCACTTGAGCACACATACATAAACCTTACTTTTATGGGGTAAAAACTCTTCATCTCCTCTGCATTTGAACAAAATAACTGTCTATTTAGCTCTGCTAATTTAAAAAAGAGGGACTATTTAGTAATAATTTAAATTGCTAGACTACCACTTTCTCCCATTTTTAAACTAATTCTGGATATCAGCACATATTAAAACAGATTTCATTTGGTAGGGCCCCCTCTGCTGGACCACTGAAAGAAAAGTCTGATCTTAAATTTGGGTTCTTAATTGCTTCTGTGGAATTGCTGAAAAAAAAAGAATAATTGATTTGCTTTGGAAGCTCATCAGGTGTATCAAATGCCCTCGGGAACCATAAAATATCTTTCTCTGTCTTTTCCGAAATAGGAATAACCTTATTGTTCCTTAAACGGATTAATTTTTAAAGAAGAGTTTGACTCATAGACATAGAGAACGGACTTGTGGTTGCCAAGGGGGAGGGGGAGTGGGGGAGAAAATGGACAGGGAGTTTGGGATTAGCAGATGTAAACTATTATATAGACAATAAATAAACAACAAGGTCCTACTGTACAGCATAGAGAACTAGATTCAATATCCTGATAAACCATAATGGAATATGAAAAAGAATGTGTATATAGACATATAGATAAAACTGAATCACTCTGCTGGACAGCAGAAATTCACACAACATTCTCAATCAACTACACTTCAATAAAATAAATTTTAAAAAAGAGTTTATATTCAAAGCTTACTAACATTTAAATAATATGCAAGGATAAACTGGAATTCATCACATTTATTTGGATGCATGGCATGGCTTGTGGGATCTTAGTTCCCTGAGCAGGGGGTCGAACTTGGGCCCTCAGCAGTGAAACAGAAAAGACCTAACCAGTGAACTACCAAAGAATTCCCCTACACTGATTTTCCATAGGTAAAGAAATTATGCTAAGGAACAATTTTATATTCTCTGCTCATTAAGAACTAAACTGCAGCTCCTTCATCAGTAGGCTTCTGACTGGGCTCTATCAAAGAGATACCAAGATAGTGTATCGGAGGGTAGAAGAATGGGATACAACTAGTATTTCTCCCTGCCTTTCTCTCTGAGACTGAATCTTCCCTGTGGCTTCAACTCCTTTTAGAAAAGTTCAGTTCCCACCAAGTAATCCTAGTCCCCGGCCTCCAGAACCCAACTCCTACTTCAATCTCTCCATTTATCACTTCTTGCTTTTTACTACTGCTAATCTTTGGGTTGGGCTTCCCAGGTGACTCAGTGGTCAAGAATCCACCTGCCAATGCAGGAGACACAGATTCGATCTCTGGGTGGGGAAAGACCCCTTGTAGAAGGAAATGGCAACTCACTCCAAGATTCTTGCCTGGGAAATCTCATGGCCAGAGGAACCTGGTGGCCTATAGTCCAGGGGGTTGCAAAAGAGTCAGCCACAACTTAACAGCTAAACAACAACAAACTCTGTGTTGCTTCACCATCTCTTGTAGCTTCTCAAGTCTTCAATCACCCATGTAACCAATTCTCTGCATTAAAGTCCCTCTATGTAAAAGGAACGGGGACAAAAAGGAAGAGAAAAATGGCTCTAGGCCTTTCTTTTCTGACTATACAGTACTCACTGTCCAGCTACCACTAGGCGCATCTCACAATGGAAAAGAAACAGTAATCATACGAGTAAACTTTCTAGATCACTTGTACAAACCCATCCTTCTCAAATTGGAGCAATGCTGCTTTGTATTACATTGGTATGCCAGGATAATTTATGTGAAACCTCAAGATAAGTGTGTCATATTTTTCTGTTGTGTCCATAGTGATTTTAAAAATTACTTGTACATTAAAAATTTTTTGACATTATTGACTATGCTGAAGCCTTTGACTGTGTGGATCACAACAAACTGAGGGAAATTCTTAAAGAGATGTGAATATCAGACCACCTTACCTGCCTCCTGAGAAATCTGTATGCAGGTCAAGAAGCAACAGTTAGAACCAGACATGGAACAATGGACTGCTTCCAAATTGGGAAAGGAGTACGTCAAGGCTGTATATTGTCACCCTTATTTAACTTACATGCAGAGTACATCACATGAAATGCTGGGCTGGATGAAGCACAAGCTGGAATCAAGACTGCCGGGAGAAATATCAATAACCTCAGATATGCAGATGATACCACCCTTATAGAAGAAAACAAAGAACTGAAGAACCTCTTGATGAAAGTGAAAGAGGAGAATTTTAAAATATTTAAAAAAAAAATGCCTAGACAACATATTAAAAAGGAGAGACATTACTTTGCCGACAAAGGTCCATCTAGTCAAAGCTATGGTTTTTCCAGTAGTCACATAGGGATGCAAGAGTTGGACCATAACGAAAGCTGAGCACCAAAGAATTGATGCTTTTGAACAGTGGTGTTGGAAAAGACTCCTTAGAGTCCCTTGGACTGCAAAGAGATGAAGCCAGTCAATGCTAAAGGAAATCAGTCCTGAATATTCATTGGAAGCAATGATGCTGAAGCTCCAGTACTTTGGCCACCTGATGTTAAGAACTGACTAACTGGAAAAGACCCTGATGCTGGGAAAGATTGAAAGCAGGAAGAAAAGGGGACGACAGAGGGTGAGATGGTTGGATGGCATCACCGACTTGATGGACATGAGTTTGAGCGAGCTCTGGGAGTTGGTGATGGACAGGGAAGCATGGCGTGCTGCAGTCCATGGGGTCACAAAGAGTCAGACACCACTATGCGACTGAACTGTCTGAATGTACATTAAAACAAACCACAAGGGTACTGTCAATTCAGTGGGGAAGAGCCTTCAACAAATGGTATTGAGACAACTGGATATCCCTCCACATGCAAAGAATGAAATGAAACCCTCTATCTCATATCAAATACAAAATTTAACTCAAAATGAACCACAGATGTAATCTGAAGAACTACACAATTCTTAGACAAAAGCATATGCATAAACCTTGACCTTGGATTAAGCAATGGTTTCTTAGGTAATGACACCAAAGCAGTAACAACTAAAGGAAAAAAATATACCGGACTTCCTCAAAATTGAACTTTTGTACTTCAAAGGACATTGTCAAGAAAGTGAAAGAACAATCCACAGAATGGGAGAAAATATTTACAAATTACATCTAATAACTTATTCTTGCCTGGAGAATCCTATGGACAGAGGGGCCTGGCAGGCTACAGTCCGTGGGGTCACAAGAGTCGGACATGACTTAGCAACTAAACCACCACCACCACCAAGTGATCTGTACCTAGAACATACAAAGGAATCTTACAACTCATAGCAAAATGACAAATAACCCAATTAAAAACTAGGCCCCCCCCCCAAAAATCTAGGCACATTATGCCAACAGACATTTCTCTAAAGATGATACGTAAATGGCCGAAATCATAGGTCATCATCAAAATGCAAATCAAAACCACAATGAAATAGTTGTCTGGGGCAAAATATGGGAAAGTAAATTAACTGCAAAGAGGTATGAAAGAACTTTCAGGGAAGAGCGAAATGTTTTACATCTTGACTGGTGGCTCAGATGGTAAAGAATCCGCCTGCAATGAAGGAAATCTGGGTTCAGTCCCTGAGTCAGGAAGATTCCCTGGAGAAAGGAATGGCAACTCACTCCAGTAATCTTGTCTGGAGAATTCTTCCATGGACAGAGGAGGCTAATAGGATACAGTCCATGAGGTTGCAAAGAGTTGGACATGACTGAGCAACTAACACTTCCACTTTGAGGCATATGTATTTGTCAAAAGTCATCAACCCATACACTTAAAATCCATGAATTTAATATTTTACACACTTAAAATCTATTAATTTCAAATTTCACACATTTGGAAGCATGTGCTTATTTTGATATGCTTGTTAAGAACTGTGGGCTTCATAGAAAAACACTGTTTTGGCTGCTAAAACACAGAATGTTCATATTAGATGTTATTGTAGTATTATCAATGCTAACTTTACACACTACCATAACTACACTGAGTAATTACATTTAGCAGATACTGAATAATTACAAAAATCATCTCACAAGAAACTATTTTGCTGATAAAAATTTCTAGGAAATTGGTGACATCTCAATAGCTTATTTCCTAGGATCTTTACACTAACAATTTTGTTGTACCAGTATTAGTTGTGTGAAATTACTTTGTCTAACTGCTTAAAAATAGCTGAAGTTCATAGCTGTTGAAAGAAAATCTCTTGGATTATCCATTTATCACTTACCAAAAAAAAAAAAAAACACACCAAACCACCAATAGCGCTTTCTTCTTTAAATATTCCTTTGATACTTCTGTAAATTATGCTACAGATACACTGTACTAACAAAACATTTGAAGCAAGCAAAGATATCAAATTCATAAGTTCAATTTAAAAACAAAAACATTTCCAACAATGCCTTAGAAAAAGTTTCCCTTACCTCATCATCATCATCATCAGAATCATTCCCAAACACTGAAGGTTTTTGCAAAACAGGGTGCAACTGCTGTGCCTTCTTTGGCAAAATAAGCCCATACCTGCATATTTTTTGTTTTGAAATAGAAATTACATCATTATACTTAAATGTTAAAACAGTAATACATCCACTACCTCTTTGGGATGAAGCTACCAAGTCAAAACATGTCACAGCGCCTATGATCATACAACCCTGGTTCTGATTTTCAACGATCTAAAAGCTTCAAAATGCACTAAAGATTTTTAAACTATCATTCTAGGTTAAAGAAGAGAAGTGAATGAAGAGTTTAGAAGTTTTAGATAGTGAAACGATAGGAAAGTTTAAAAAAAAAAAGTTAGTGGAAAGCTCAGTTGACGTCCACTAAGAAGAAAAAGACTCTATATTATCCTTGTGGCCTAACAAGAGTCAAGAAAACATTCCCCCCACCCCTTACTGGGTATATATCATTTTAAAGAAGTTAATTAAAGATTAATGTCATCCATTAAAATTTTTTAAAGATTACATTAACTGAGAAACCCAAGTAGCTATGGGGCGAATTACCATTACACTTTATAAAGCTCACGTGCTTTGTCTTGGAGCACCTGAAAGAACCATCCCATCAGACCCAACTCAATTGGTTTCTCACGTTTGGGCCTTTAAGATGCAGATAAAACGGGAAGCCGCATCACAACTGAGGATTATATATGTAAGGTAAAGCTTCCAAAAACATGTAACATTTCTCTTTTACGGCAAGGTATACCCCAATTCCCTATGTGCCTACCCTTTTTTGTGGCTTCTCAGCACAACATTCCTAAACCGAGAAGGGAGGGCGGGAATCAGAACTTGAGCTGCCAAGGAGAACAAGGCCCTCTAAGAAAGCCAGGAATTGTCTCTTCTCATTTCCCCTGAAAGCATCCAACCGGGGAGAAACTCAAGCGCGGGGTAGGAAGCAAGACTGAGGGGCCTCAGACCGAGCTTTTGGAAAATAGAAAAGTCTCGCTCTCTGCCCCTCAGCCTAACTTCCTTTATTTCCTCACAAGTTTCTCCCTCAAACTTCGGGCTTCCATCCTGCAAAATGTGTGGGGGGATGGGAATATATGTTCCTCGGGATTTCTCGCTTTCCCCGCCTCTATCCCTGACGACACAGCCCCTTCACTTCCAGCGCACTTCTACTCCTCGGCCAAAGACACAGTCGCCGTGGTATCTCACTCCCCAGTCTGACCCTAACTCCCGGATCACTCACTGCCTGCCCGGAATCGCCATCTTGCTCCCGTCTCCGCTGAACGTGGCCGACGCCGACGTAACGCTGATGCAGACGCTGGCGTCATCACGCGAATTCTCGCGGGGCTTTGGCCGGCCTAGACCTCGCGTAGCCGCTGGGTTTGACTTTGGGTTACTTTCGCATTGCTGGGAATGGAGTCTTTATCCTTGGGAATTGTTTGAAAACCGACGGATTGCCTCGAAATCAGTGGTAAGAAAGGAATAACAAAATTTTAGGCCAGTGATTCCAAGAGTGTGGTCCCGGGAATTGGCATCCCCCGGCAATTTGTTAGAAATGGAAAATTTTGGCCCTGTCCCGTACCTACGGAATCAGAAACGCTGGGATGGGCCTGGAAATCTGAATTTTAACAAGTCCACCAGATAATCCTGATACTCTAGTTTGAAAACAACTGCTCTAGGCTGTCGAGTGTGTTTTTTTTTTTTTTTTAAACAATGTGTTTTTTTAACAAGGTATTTTTTGAACACCGTGGGGTGTTCAGTGTAAGTATCCCTGGGTGGAAAAGATTCCCTGGAGGAGGAAATGACAACCCACTCCACTATTCTTGGCCTGGAAAATTCCATGGACAGAGCAGCCTGGTGGGCTACAGTCTGTGCTGTGCTGTGCTAAGTCGCTTCAGTCGTGTCCGATTTTGTGCGACCACATAGACGGCAGCCTACCAGGCTCCCCCGTCCCTGGGATTCTCCAGGCAAGAACACTGGAGTGGGTTGCCATTTCCTTCTCCAATGCATGAAAGTGAAAAGGGAAAGTGAAGTCGCTCAGTCGTGTCCGACTCTTAGAGACCCCATGGATCGCAAAGGGTCGGACATGACTGAGCACGCACCCATACCTGGCTTAGGGTAACTTGATAGAAGATGAAAATCCATATGCTAAGTATATTACTATTGGACAGTAGTGATGAATAACAATACTATAGTGCCACTGGGTATAGAAAATAAAATCATACATGATATTAAAAAAAATTTTAATCACATTTCACGTGTGAACCCACTGTTTCTCGGCCCATGCCAAACTAGTTGTACAGTAGTCGAAGAGATCTTGTGAACTGCGGACAGAAGGACGTTTAAACCTCCAAGTGTAGTTGTGGATTTGTCTATTTCCCCTTTTACTCCTGTCGGGTTTTGTTTCACGTACTGCATTTTGAAGTTTTGTTATTAGATACTTGGGCTTCCCTGGTGGCTCAAATGGTAAAGAATCTGCCTGCAATGCTGGAGACCCAGTTTCAATCCCTGGGTGGGGAATATCCCTTGGAGAAGGGAATGGCTACCCACTCCGGTATTCTTGCTTGGAGAATTCCATGGACAGAGGAGCCTGGCGGGCTACATCCTCGAGGTAGCAAAAAGTTGAATGTGACTGAGCGACTAACTTTCCCTTCTACATATTTAAACATTTAGAGTTGTTGTGTCCTTTTATATTGACCCCTATAGCATTAAGAGGAGAAGGCAATGGCACCCCACACCAGGACTCTTGCCTGGAAAATCCCATGGACGGAGGAGCCTGGTAGGCTGCAGTCCATGAGGTCACTAAGAGCCGGACACGACTGAGCGACTTCACTTTCACTTTTCACTTTCATGCATTGGAGAAGGAAATGGCAACCCACTCCAGTGTTCTTGCCTGGAGAATCCCAGGGACGGCAGAGCCTGGTAGGCTGCCGTCTATGAGGTCGCACAGAGTCGGACAAGACTAAAGCGACTTAGCAGCAGCAGCATACCATTAAAAAAGGATCCTCTTTATTTGTTTTTTATCTACTTAATCTAATATTAGTATTTATAACCAGCATTGGTTTTTAGCATAGTATATGCTTTCCCATCCTTTTACTTTTAACCTAATCAATTTGTGTCTTTTCATATAATATATAACTTTTAATATAAAGTGGATCTCTTGTTGCTAGCATATTGTTGGGTGTTGCTTTTTATCCAGTATGGCGATTTCTTCCTTTTAAGTTGGTATGTAGAACGTTTTCATTAACGCAAGTATTAGTGTAGTTGCAGTTTGTTTTTTCTTTTTCCTGTCTGTCCTTTGTACCCTCCTCTGCCACTTTCCCCTTGACTTTGGATTAATCAATAAATTTTTACGACTTAGCTTAAGATTTTTATGATTCAATTTCTTTGTTGGTTTATTGGCCATACTTGGCTTTTTTTTTTTATGTTTTTTGGCGAGGTTTTGCTATAAGTTTGCTGCTGCTGCTGCTGCTGCTAAGTCGCTTCAGTCGTGTCCGACTCTGTGCGACCTCAGAGACGGCAGCCCACCAGGCTCCCCCATCCCTGGGATTCTCCAGGCAAGAACACTGGAGTGGGTTGCCATTTCCTTCTCCAATGCATGAAAGTGAAAAGTGAAAGTGAAGTCACTCAGTCGTGTCCGGCTCTTAGCGGCCCCATGGACTGCAGCCCACCAGGCTCCTCTGTTCATGGGATTTTCCAGGCAAGAGTAAGTTTCCTAGTATACATCTTTGTCACAATCTATCTTCAAGTAACAATGTACCACTCAAAAACTTTAAAAAGTATACTTCCAATTTCCCTCTCTGAAACTTTGTGCTGTATTTTGTCACAGCATTGTTATAACTTCTAACAATCTTATAAATGCACAATAAATTATTATTTTTCTTTAAACAATTACCCTTTAAGAATATTTTTAAATAAGAAAAATGTTATTCCACAGGTTTACCATTTCTTGTGTCTTTGTATCTTTGTGTAGATCTTTATATCTTTGTGTAGTATAATTTTTTTTTTTTTTTTTTAAGCAGGAAGGGGTGGGGTAGTGGAAGGAGGAATTGGATGAAGGTGGTCAAAGGGTACAAAGTTCCAGATAAATAAGTATTTGGATGTAATGCATAACATGATTAATATAATTGACTTGCTGTATGTTATATATGACAGTTGTTCACAGAGTAAATCCTAAGAGTTCTCGTCATAAGGAAAAATAGTTTTTATTTTGTATTTATGAGATGATGGATGTTCACTAAATTTACTGTAATCTTTTCATAATATATATGTCAAATTATTATGCTATACACTATAAACTTATACAGTGCTGTATATTAATTGTATCTCAATAAAACTAGAAGAAAAAAGTTAAAAGAATCCACACATGTTCTATTAACTGTCAGAACAATTACATCATCACACATCAAGAAGGCTCTGGAAAGTTCTCTTGCACACTGTTGTGAGGATAAGAGTGAAAAAAGGCAAATAATGTCCTAGCATTGTTAGAAATATAGTTTTGACCTGGAAAATCCCCAAAGTGTTTTAGGGACCTGCAGGAGTCCACAAACCACACTTTAAGATCCACTCTTAAATGAATTAATGCTGAAACATACTATTATAGGAATTATATAACTTTGCATATAGGAATGTGCTGAATGTCTTTTTTTTTCCCCCAAAGTGATTAGGGTAAGGCCAGACAGAAGCCAGATATGAAATCTTGGGGCACAGTGTAATAAAAGGATCTATCTATCTATCTATATATATGTATACATACATACATGTATGGACTTCTCTGGTGGTGCAGTGGTTGAGAATCCACCTGTCAGTGTAGGGTACACAGGTTCAGTCCCTGGTCTGGGAAGATCCCACATGCCACGGGGCAGCTAAGCAAATGCCACAACTACTGAGCATACACACTGCAACTGCCGAAGCCCCAGGGCCCTAGAGCCTTCCTCCACAGCAAGAGAAGCCACTGTGATGAGAAACCCACGCACTGTAACTAAAGGGTAGCCCCCACTCACCATGCAACTAGAGAAAGCCCATGTACAGCAACGAAGACCCAGTGCAGCCAAAAATAAAAATGAGGGAAAAAAAATATAGAGACATACATTGCTTTCTGTCCCTGATTCCTGGTACAGATCTCCTAAAACCCTTGTGATTTCCTGAGTAATAAAAGCACGAAGAGCAATTTGTGTTTTGCTATTTGATCTTTGACCCTGGTCCCTGGTTCTCTGAGTGATAGGGTTTTTGTTTCAATGAGGTAACCCTGGATAGCATCTGATGGGAGCTTATCACCAGAGAGACCACATCATAATTAGAAGCTTGGAATTTTCTTTCCCACCCCTATCCTCAGGGAAGGAGAGAGGGTTTTAAACCAAATTAATGATTGGTCTTGCCTACATAATGAAGTTTCCATTAAGAAAACCCAATATATGGAATTCTGAGAGCTTCTGGGTTGGTGAAAATATCCACCTGCCATGAGGATGGTGCACCCCAACTTGATGAGGACAGAAATACCCTTCCTGACCTCACCTATATATCTCTATCTGGTTGTTTACATGTATACTTTATATCATATCCTGTATATAATAAATGTGTCAACATGAAAAGAGAAATAATTATAACTTACCACATGGCTAAGTCCTAAATAAGCATACATGATCATGATAATGCAAACACTGAATAAGCAGCTATTCTGATCTAAATTACAAGGTAGTTGGGAAGAATGAAGGAGTAGGAAGTGTGTGTGTGGAGAGGGGGATGCACACGCTGAGGAAGGAGCTAAATCTCTTGCATTCTGGGAGGTTAATAAATACTGCCTAATTCGGGAAAAAAAAAAAGCCACATGGCATGTTATTTTGCAACATGGAGGTGCATGTCAAAACTACAGCCAAAACAGGTTGGCAAACTTTCTGTGCAGAAGGTCAAATAGTAAATCTTTAGATTTTATGGGTCAGAAGTCTCTGGCAGCTACTCAACTCTGCCCAGGGGTGTGAGAGAAGTCACAGACCATTTGGGCATGACTTTTCTAATAAAACTATCATGACAGGCAACTGGCTAGATTTAGCTTGTACTGTTTATTAACTCTTGAGCTAAACGAATTGAAAATAGTTGACTCAGAAGCAAGGAAAATAGGGGTAAGGTGGAGCTGGGAAATGCTCTGGTTTTGACGTACCTTGTATGACAGAGGATTCTTTAAACTATGAGCATGTGTTACTTTGCTTAAAAAGAATCAGTAAAGGGTAAATAATAAAGCCGCCCCCCCCACCGCCCCGCCCCGGCCTGGGCTATCTGCTTCTTAAAGAGAATGAGTGGAGAATTAGTTACACAAAATCATAGGCTCAATATCCTATATAATTCGAACTTCTAAATTGGAATATTGGATTCTGTATTCTCCTGTTGCCTACAGGCTGTTGTAATGAAGCAGTTGTGAGGTTTTCCCAAAGCTAGAGGGCTGATTTCTCAGTGTTGCAGAGAGTTTGAGTTCTTCAATTACTTGGCCTGGTTTGCAGCAAGGCAAGTAGTTGCTACAGTGGACCAGAGACTTGAAGAAGTCTTCTAATATTTTGAATCTGTATTTGGGATCTTTAATGGGAGAAGTTGTAATGACAGAAGCAGAGTAAGCCAGTAAAAGGCAGCATCATCACTCCCATACTTCTGTTACACAACAGAGAATTCTGTCTTAGTCTTGCAGAGATAAGATTTCAAGCACAGAACAGTCAACTAGACTTGGATGCAAGACAACTGTAGGACCCTCAGCACCCAAACTTAAGGATCTTGATTTAACTTTTTGACACTAGTATTACTTATCCCTACTCTTTCATTCTCTGCTTCCTTTTGTGCGCACTCTTCCCTAACCAACTACAGTTGTCTCTAGAACAGGTTTGAACTTCTTGGCTCTACTCACACATGGATTTTTTTTTTTTCCCGGTAAATACGTACTGAATAACTACAGATCCATGGTTAGTTGAATCCCCAGAGGCAGAAGGCTGACCAGAGATGTACGTGCATTTTTGACTGCACATTGGGTGGTTCACCCCTAACTCCAGTGTTGTTCAAGAGTCAACTGTACTCGCTTTTCTCAGCCTACAGGTTCGGCTAACTTGTGGTGTCTGCATGGCAGCATGCTTCAATTTGTTTAAAGCCTATGGTGACATTTTTGGCCTCTCTAAAAAACACCCTTCTAGACACTGCTCTATTGCTATTTCCCAATTTGGTTTGTCAATGGTTTGGGTGCTTTTTATATTAGACTATTTCACAAATTGGTCTCCCTTTGGCAAGTGGTCAACCCCAATTCGAACAGCTGTGGCTACAGAATCAGGGTCACATGGAACAAAACTTGGCCACCTCGAGTGTTTCACCAGTTACGATCTGTGGGCAGGACAGTTTAAGCTCAGGCAGTAGACTGAGCAAAGGTAAAATAGGGTAATGACTAGGAGATGGAACACCCACCAAGGGGAATTACAATACCTACAGGAGAAAGAAATAGGCAGTATTTAATTAATTGAGCTTGTCTATTGAGGTCTTTATAATAAGATCATGTGGGGGGGAGCAGGAACATAGAGTTAAGGATGATGTAGGGTGGGGTTAGGGCTTCCCAGGTGGCGCTAGTGGTAAAGAACCTGCCTGCCTAATGCAGGAGATGTAAGAGACCATGGGTTCGATCCCTGGGTCAGGAAGATCTGGAGGCGGGCAACCCACTCCAGTATTCTTGCCTGGAGAATTCCATGGACAGAGGAGCCCAGAAGGCTATGGTTCATAGAGTAACACAGTCAGACACGATTAAAGTGACTTAGTACTCACGCAGGGTGGGGTTAGGTGGAGTGGCATTGCATAAAAACCTTACAGAAGAGGAATGAAAAGTCCCTAAATTACCTGCAAAGGGTCTTCTGAGTCAGTAATTGAGAATGTCTGTAGAAGTTAAGGGCTACTGGTTGCTTGATCACATTTAGATTAGGAAGGAATGGGAAGTCAGTCTCAAGAGACCACATAGAATTCTTTTTATATAAAATATCCAGAATAGACAAACCCATAGAAAAAGCAAGATTTGTAGTTGCCTAAGACTGGAGTGAGAAAAATGGGGAGTATTGCTAAAGGTATGGCGTTTTTTATGGGGGTGATGAAAGTCTTCTGAAATTGTTGTGAATAGTTCCACAATTATGTGAATATACTTAAAAACCATTTAGTTGTACACTTTAAGTATGTGAATTATATAGTATATGTGTTATATTTCAATAAAGCTGTTAAAAGGGCCAATAGGGACTTCCAATTGAATTCCAATATCATTGTCTTGGAACATTTATTTTGCTCCTGGACCATGGAAAGCTGTAATTATTAATATAAAAGAAAGTGATATGGAAGGTCTTCAGTATGCAGTGTCATTGTTACCTATGCTGCTGCTGCTGCTAAGTTGCTTCAGTCGTGTCCAACTCTGTGCGACCCCATAGACGGCAGCCCACCAGGCTCCCCCGTCCCTGGGATTCTCCAGGCAAGAACGCTGGAGTGGGTTGCCATTTCCTTCTCCAATGCATGAAAGTGAAAAGTGAAAGTGAAGTTGCTCAGTCATGTCTGACTCTTAGGGACCCCATGGACTGCAGCCTACCAGGCTCCTCCGTCCATGGGATTTTCCAGGCAAGAGTACTGGAGTGGGGTGCCATTGCCTTCTCCATTGTTACCTATAAGCTATAGAGAAATCTAAAAAAATAACCAGTTAATCAAGTCTGAGCTTCTGAAGTATATGTAAATACAAGTAAATCAATAAATCTACTGAGTCAAATAAATAGACTTAACCATAAATCAACATCTAAATTTTAGTCAAGTACAAATAACATCCTCTTCACTAAAAAAATAAGTATCTGGTGTCAAGGGATAGGATTTTACTTGAATGATAGTCAAATAAATCCAAGCAATCTGCCTTGTCGGTTGCTTAATTTTAAAGTAGTTTCCAGGGACTTGCCTGGTGGTCCAGTGGCTAAGACTCCACACTCCCAATACAGGGGGCCCAGGTTCAATCCTTGGTCAGGGAAGTAGATCTCATGTGCTACAAGTAAGAGTTCACATGTTGCAACTCAAGATCCCGCATGCCAAAACTAAGACCTGGGGCAAGCAAACAAATAAATAGATTAAAAGTAAATAAAGTCATTCCCAAAAGAATGATAGCACAATTGTTAGCCTAGTGAAGTTTGGAAAGTGTTGATGAAATATCTAGCGTACTGCCAAAAGCAATAAAACAGAAGTCGACATGTGAAGTTGCTCAGTCCTATGCGACTCATGGAGACTGTAGCCTACCAGACTCCTCTGTCCATGGCATTTTCCAGGCAAGAGTACTGGAGTGGGTTGCCATTTCCTTCTCCAGGGGATCTTCTCGACCCAGGGATCGAACCCAGCTCACCTGCATTGTGGGCAAATGCTTCACCCTCTGAGCCACTAGGGAAGCCCAACAGGACACGTGGGTGCCTCTTACTCATTGTAACCTAGCTAACTCACTCTTTGAGCTTATTTCCTTGTTTATGAAATGGGGATAATCATATTGAGTCTGCCAACCCTGCATGTTTGGGAGGATCAGATGAGCTAGGATGTGAAAATACTTCAAGATAAAATGTCATGCAGATGTGTGATATTTGTTATCATTAAGCTGCATGCCATTTAGTTATTAATAACTTAATTCCCATCACGATGGATCAACAGGTCACAGTCTGCAAAAATTTTCCCTCCTTGCTGCCTAAAATGCTATTTGTATTCACAGTGGACCCCTTAAAAGCTTGTTCTGAAGCCATTAGAGTGTGTGGCTATCAGTTTAATATCTTCAAGAACATTGTTCCTAGAAATGTTGCAGCTAATGCCCTGAAAAGCTCACTTCCAAATATGAAACAGGGTTATAGGTTAAAACTGGGCATGGGACCAGGCAAGAGATGAGGGCTGGTAAATAACATTGCCATCTTATCACCGGAGGTTAGAAAGGGACCTCCAGTCTCAAATTATAAGATGTTTGGAACGCATTACATTTTGTCAACCAAATAAAGAAAATGAAGTTTAATTTCCCAAAATTTTATTAAAAATGGACTCTGTCATCAGATATCTTACTGCAAAGATGAAATCTCACAACAGGGCAGTAAAGTTTGCTGTAATAACAAGATTTAAATAAATATAAATTCTGCAGTTCTTGAACTCATGAAGATTTTGTTATAAAAGAAAAAGGTTTTTTTCCCATGAGTCATGGGCAAACATTTCCCCAGATTTTCTATTTATTGAAATAACTTTTAAACTTGTTAGGGTAAGTGGGGGTGAGGGAGTGGAGATGGGAGCAGAGAGGATGTGGTGCTCATAAAAGCCTTTGAAAAATTAGAAAAACAATTCCCAGTCCATTTCTTAAAATCTTTATTATATTTTTTTGATGTAAAAACTGTGCTCTTTTGATGTAAAAACTGCCATTTTCCCCCTAAATACTCATCTGTTCTTTACTTTGTACCTGAAAAGAATTGCAATAACTCACTCAACCAACCATAATAGGCCCACAGCAGATAAAATGCTAAAACTAAAAAGAAACTTTAAAATATGTTCTTTAACATACATTTGGTTATGGCTACCTTAACTGCAAATTTTCTTAGATCAAATTTCTCCCTCGGAGGCACTTTTGGTTTTAGAAAGTGCTGAGGTAAAGGTCTAGGAGAAAAATATGTTTATGTGGCACTCCTTTCCAATTGAAAATATTTTTATAGTTAACAAGCAAAACTGAACATGACAAAAATACCCTAAATATAGTAGCAATTCCATTATCATTTCCCTGGCAAGCTTCCCCCTGGCATTTTTGCATACACACAGGAGTCAGTCTTGGATGGCAGTGGGGGGGGAATAGCACTACTTATTTTTTTGTTTAGTTTTATGAGAGCTAAACAGATGTGTGCCCAGTGGTATAAGTATTCGATGGCAGAATTACCAAATTTCCATACTTCAATTCGAGAATGATCTGTACCAAAAAAAAAAAAAGTGTTAGTTTTGTACTTTTATTACTGAAATATATTTTAATACTGAGATATAAGAAAAATTATGACAAAAGTTCATTAGATATATTTTGAGTCAAAACCATAGCAGAATCCTGTTTATGTAATTATAGGAAAATGGATAAATTAATTTTGGTATATTCATATAATGGATCTCAACCCAGGGCTCAAACCTGGGTCTCCTGCATTCCAAGTGAGTTCTTTACCATATGAGCCACCAGGGAAGCCCTATAATGGAACCCTATGCAGCATTTAACATATTCAATATGACCAAATTTAATGACCTGTTTAATGACTTATCCTGGAGAATGTTTTATGTGCTCTTTAGTAGAATGTGAATTCTGCTGCATTTGGTTAGAATATTCAGTATTTGTCTGCTAAGTAAATTTAGTCTAATGTTTTATTTAAGGCTGATGTTTCCCTGTTGATTATCTGGATGATCTATCCATTGATGAAAATAGGGTATTAAATTTTTCTACTATTTTCTACTATTACTATGTTGCTATATATTTTTTAGGTCTGTTAATATTTGCTTTATGTATTTAGATGATCCTAAATGGGTCCATGGGGTCCCTAAGAGTCGGACACGACTGAGCGACTTCACTTTCACTTTTCACTCTCATGCATTGGGGAAGGAAATGACAACCCACTCCAGTGTTCTTGCCTGGAGAATCCAGGGACAGGGGAGCCTGGTGGGCTGCCATCTATGGGGTCACACAGAGTCAGACACAACTGAAGCGACTTAGCAGCAGCAGCAGCAGCATGCAGCGTTTAACAAAGAACTAGAGCTGAGCTACATACGTCATTGTGGATATTTCAAAAACATATTGTTAAGGGAACTTCCCTGGTGGTCCAGTGGCTAAGACTCCTAGCTCCCAATGCAAGGGGCTTGAGTTCCATCCCTGGTCAAGGAACTAGATCCCACATGCCACGACTAAGACTCAGCAGTGACTATGTTTTTAAAAACATACTGTTGAGAACAAAAATAAGCTGTATAATAATATGTTCTTTTGGATACAGTTAAAAACAATTTTAAAACCTGTAAAATAATATTATATTGTTTATGGATTCATGGGCATGTAGTAAAAGTAGAAATCATGCATAAAACTGATAAACACCAAATTCATAATAGTATTAGCTCTAGGGAGGAGAAGAAGAGAATGAAATATGGGAGAAGCATAGAAATTCTCAACTGTTCCTGTAATGTTTTCTTTCTTTAAAAAAAGTCTGGCTCAAAAACATATTAAGAATATGGTTCTGTAATGACTACACAGGTATTAGTCTCTAACCTCTATGTTTGAAATATTTCCTAATTAAAAATTATTTTTAAAGCTATAATCACTGCACACCAAAATATTTCATTTGTTAAACTGCAAACTATTTTTAAAAATTACTTTTGGGACTTCCTTGGTGGTACAGTGGATAGAAGTCCACCTACCATGCAAGGGACATGGTTTCCATCCCTGGTCCAGGAAGATTCCACGTGCCATGGAGCAACTAAAGTCCAGGAGCCACAACTACTGAAGCCCATGTGCCTAGAGCCGGTGCTCCACAACAAGAGAAATCACTGCAGTGAGAAGTCTGTGCACCTCAACAAAGAGTATTCCCCACTCACCACAAGTAGAGAACACCCACGCACAGCAAGGAAGACCAGGACAACAAAGAATAAATAAAATTTTTTAAAAAATTACTTTTTTCAGGAGTCAGTCAATGACTATTCAAATAGAATGGTCCAATGGAAAGAGAATGTACTTAAACAGATCTGGGTTCTAATCTTGGCTCAACTCCAACTAGTTTTGTGACCTTGAAAAGTCACTTAATTGCCTTGAGCCTGTTTCTTCGTCCACATAACAGATACCTCAGAATTGTTATGGGGATCAAAGAGGAAAGACATGCAAAAACCTGTCAAAGAGTAGTTGCTCAAAAAAATATGTTAATTCTTTCAGGTCCCTTCTACCCTCGGGTCTATGTTTAACTTTTTTGTTACTTCTAGTGGCTAATACAGTTCCTAACCCAATAAATGTTTATTGATTTGACTTGAATCAAACCATTACATGATATTTATAATCAAATAAAAGGGCTTCCCAGGTGGTGTAGTGGTAAAGAATCCACCTGCCAATTTCGGAGATGCAAGAGACATGGGTTTGATCCCTGGGTACGGAATATCCTCTGGAGTAGGAAATGGTAACCCCTCCAGTATTCTTGCGTGGAAAATTCCACGGACAGAGGAGCCTGGTAGGCTTCAGTCCATGGGGTCGCTAAGAGTCGGACACGACTGAGCGACTTCACTTTCACTTTTCACTTTCATGCATTGGAGAAGGAAATGGCAACCCGCTCCAGTGTTCTTGCCTGGAGAATCCCAGGGACGGTGGAGCCTGGTGTGCTACAGACCATGGGGTTGCAAAGGGTCAGACATGACTGAGCACACATGTATACACATTATTGATTAATAAAAGATTTTAAATATTGTTTTCTATCCAATAGCTCATTAATAACAATGACAATTATGTCACTCATGGTTGTCAATTAGGATGACAAAACAACGTATTTCCTTGTCTTCTATCAACGTGAAGGAACAAGTTTCCCTGAATTAGGTTAAGATTTTCTGTGGTTCTCAAGGTATCACTACCACAAAAGGTACAATGTGGAACAGGAAAGGCACATAAAATATGGAAAACATACTCAAATCTCAATTTTTATTGGACGCTCACTGTATAAAACATGTGAGTGCAATTTTCTAAAGTTTCCTCTTTTAACACACACACAGAAGCACTGTCTTTTTTCTCAATTGTAAGTGTTTAATAAATGTTGATTGAAACAACATTGTGGAATAATTAAGTTAGGCTTTTCAAATGTTGAAGTCTTTTCAGATTATAGCTCAGTAACATTAGTGACAATTATGAATAAAAATGAAAGCAGATGTCAGACATGAGAGCACCTAGAAAATACCTGATTCATATCATATGAGTAACACTAGACCAATTAACATACATACTTAAAATATTGAGATGCATTTGTTGATCCCTTTTTGTATTAACTTCCTGGAAGCTTTAAAAGTTAATGCTATAGGCTGAAAAATGTCCCAATGTTACAAGTCTAAATTAAAGTACACCCTGCTGCTGCTGCTGCTGCTAAGTCGCTTCAGTCGTGTCCGACTCTGTGCGACCCCATAGACGGCAGCCCATCAGGCTCCACCGTCCCTGGGATTCTCCAGGCAAGAACACTGGAGCGGGTTGCCATTTCCTTCTCCAATGCATGAAAGTGAAAAGTGAAAGTGAAGTCGCTCAGTCGTGTCCGACTCTTAGCGACCCCATGGACTGAAGCCTACCAGGCTCCTCCGTCCATGGGATTTTCCAGCCAAGAGTACTGGAGTGGGGTGCCATTAGAACAATTCTAAAACCAATCCTGACTAATTTTCTGAGATATAACAGCTCTGCTGCTCTCCACAGCCTTTATTCTGCCTTTTCCAAATCCCCATTAAGAGCTCTGTTGCACTGATGCCTGCCAGTGCTCTTATCTGACATCCAGATGAACAGAGCCCTATCTGCAGCCATTATTAAGCTAGCAGGCCATCTCCATGGTGATTTAAGGACGTGAGGATGGGGGGCGAAGTCGCTCCATTTCACAAGCCCCTGTTGCTTATTTCCTGTCTTATTGTTACCGGGGACAGAAGCTCCGAACCTGTCTGGGCGAAGGTTCCTGTTTCCCTGCCCTGTTCCCAATGAGAGATTTATGGCTTAACAACTGGCTCTAATGATTCCTCTATTGAAGGAAGCCTCCATCGGTCCGCGGGTTTCCCATTAACAACGGTTGAGTGTTACTGCCCTCTTGTGGTGGATAGATGCCAGCTCTTCGCATTTCAGCAGAGAGCCAGTGTGCACAGATTAATTCTTCCTTGGTAAAGGTTATAGTAAATTATTTGAATATATCTGAGTTTAAAAAATTGCTGGCTCAACCTTTGAATCTGTTTATGAACCGATTAATTCAGAAACATTTTATGGTTTTTTTTTTTTGTAGATTCTAGCTTAATCAAACTTTTAATTATATAGGAAATTCATTCTGCTGAAAACATTGGGTCATTTTAAGATATTTCTAATTAAAATTCCATTTTATGAATCTCTGCTTTAACATTAGATTAAGTTAAAAGCTTTGGGAATGAAAGACAATTAGATGTGCGAGGCAAAAAAGAATGAAGTTCTTAAGCTTCAAAGTTAATGTGTAGCTGCTCCTTTCAACTAACAACTAACCCAAGATCAGTGAGCAGTATTTCTTTTTTCAAATTTTTCATTTATTTGCTTGTTTTTTGGCTGTGCTGGGTCTTTGCTGCTGCTTGGGCTTTTCTCTAGTTGCAGTGAGCTGAGGCTGCTCTCCAGTTGGGCACCCAGGCTTCTCATTGCAGTGGCTTCTCTTGTTGCAGAGCACAGTCTCAATAGTTGTGGTGCGTGGGCTTAGCTACTCCCTGGCATGTGTAATTTTCCCAGATCAGGGATTGAATCCATGTCTTCTACATTGGCAGGCGGACTCTACACCACTGAGCCACCAGGGAAGCTCTAAGCAGTATTTATTGAATGCTCTTCTCTTCATCATTAGTTCTCTTAATTGTAGTTCTTTTATTTCTGCTGTTTCACATACCCTCTACCACCTCTTAACATTACTGCCACATACGATGAGCTGAAGGTCCATGCAACATCGTACTTAAAAGGGTATATGTGTGTCAGTTTCAATCAGTTTTTGTGTAGGTAGGAGAATTCTTATTTTCCATGACAGTCAGGGACCTAATATGTCTCTAATTTACGTGGTCCTGAAGGTACTGCAGAGTGCTGCTTCCAGTTTGTCGGGCAAGAGTTCGTGTTAAACGAGGAGGTAAAACCAAATTTTTTCCTGAGTTATCAAACCTTGGGTGGAAGTTTATTCCAGGCCTAACTGAATTCTTGCAAATATATTAGTCTTATTCCAGTTGAAGCATAATTTCTATACAGTATCACATTGTACTGACTTTTTTTTCATGATGTAGTTATAAATCAAATTATGTATGAATTTAAATAAATGCAATTTATCTTTACAAAAATTCATACTTCTGTGCAATGGCTTCCAAACTCTTTGACTATGTACCTCTGTAAGTTAACAAATGTAAAAGGTTGAGACAATGTCTCAGAAAGTGAAACAAAGAAGATGGAAAATAGGAGAGAAACTATAGGGATTTTGGAGGCTGAATCTAGGATTTCCCATGTCTGAATAATAGGAGTTCCAAAGAAGGAACACAGAAAAGGGAGGGCAGGGCCTCCTCTAACCTCTAGGTCATTTTTGTGTGAATGGATGAATGCACACAGCTTGGTGAACAGAAAAAAGTGTGTGAAGCAGGTGCCCCTCTTCCAAGCAGATGTAAGTGTAAGCTGAAGCCCACAGTTTTGTGAATGGAACCTTAGTTAGGTCTCAGCTCCCCACCCCCTCAGCAGGGTACATTTGTGCAGTACACAAACTGCACAGCCATGTGCAGCAACCTTGATGTCAGGGAGGAAATCATTGGGATTAAGGACCTGCGTTTCACAGTTGAAAAGGCCCAGGGAGTGTTCAGATCAATGGATGAAAATAGACCTGCGTGGATAAGGAAGTGTGGTATATATACACAATGGAATATTACTGAGCTATAATCACTCATTTGAGTCAGTTCTAATGAGGTGGATGAAACTGGAGCCTATTACACAGAGTGAATAAGTCAGAAAGAAAAACACCAATACAGTGTATTAACGTATATATATGGAATTTGGAAAGATGGTAATGACGATCCTATATGCCAGGCAGTAAAAGAAACACAGATGTAAAGAACATGCTTTTGGACTATGTGGGAGAAAGCGAGGGTGGGATGACTTGAGAGAAGAGCACTGAAACATGTATATTACCATATGTAAAGTAGATGACCAGTACAAGTTTGATGCATGAAGCAGGGCATTCAAAGCCAGTACTCTGGAACAACCCAGAGGGATGGGATGGGGAGGAAGGTGGGAGCGGGGTTCAGGATGGGGAGACAGACACATGTGCACCCATGGATGATTCATGTCGATGCATGGCAAAAGCCACCACAATATTGTAAAGAAATTATCCTCCAATTAAAATAAATATAATAATTTTTTAAAAGATATATCATTTTGAAGTTTCACGGTCGTGGGGATAAAGCAGTGATTCTATAGCTTCTGGAGAGAAACAAAACAAGTCACATGCGCAGAATCAAAAAGGCTTCAGACTTCAACAGCAAGCCTGGAAATTTCCAAATTTCTACTGACAGTGGGGCTATTTTCTCAAAAAGTTAGCCATAAGTTCCCATCTGTGAAAGTGTTAGCTGCTCAGGCATGTCCAGCTCTTTGCAACCCCAGGGACTACACATGGCTCCTCTGTCCATGAAATTCCTAAGGCAAGAATACTGGAGTGGGTTGCCACTCCCTTCTCCTGGGGAACCTCCTGATCCAGGGATCACACCCAGGTGCCCTGAATTGCAGGCAGATTCTTTACCATCTGAGCCACCAGGGAAGCCCCCTATTTTCCTGAAACGACCCCTTAAAAGCAGCGAGAACTGTTAACACCTGGGAATGCAGAGGTGCCTGTGAATCAGCCACCAGCCATGAGGCTACATAGAAGCCATAGTCTTCACTCACACCACTCTTGGTCCACATTAATTCATGTTAACTGCTATGTGAACCTCGTGTCTAGCATTCCCAAACTGCTGGGAGTATCTCTCCTTTCTAAGCCAGAACATCTCTCTCTCTCTCATCCACCCACTGCTTCCTGCTTCCACAGACAACCTGAGGAGTGTGGGCTGTCTTCCTCTGGGTGGCCTTTTCCTATCTCTTGTCCTAGGAATCTGGTTCCAAGCCTCTCTGTCTACTATATGTGTCCCAGAAGTCCAGAAACCCTTTGTCTGGAGGGTCCAAAGAGAATGGGGGAGAGGGAGACAAGGCTTAGTGAGGGATTTTTACAGAGCCATTTCCCCAATCAATGATTAGTTTAACATCTTTTTTTTTTTTTAAGAAAGAATAAGTTCATTGTTTACTGTTCCATTCACGTAAACAGCCTCAGGTCTCTGGTGGGATAACACACCCACATGGAGGAATGTGTGCTTGTGCATGTATATTTACAGCATGTGAGATCTTAGTTCCCTGACCAGCGATGGAACCCATGCCCCCTGCATTGGGAGAGCAGAGTCTTAACCACCTGCTGATGCTCCTTCTTCCAAAAAGTCTACATTACTAGTCTGTAAAGACTAATGCTCTATTGTTTTATTTGGTTCTTCATGGAAACTAAAGATCATAGCTGCCTTTTCGCTTAACAAACTTGGCTTCTAGCCTTACTGCAGCCTCCATTTGCTTTTTTTTTTTTTAAGAATTTTGAATATGGAGTCATTAAGTGGGAGATGGAGGTGCTTCTGAATTCTCATGTGCGTGGCACAGATAGTCACTATGGGGATTGCAATAGATTATAGACAATGCCCTTACTTTTAGAAGACTATAATCAGAACTATTTTCCCCTAAAAATTGAATTTTGGATGCTTTGGGGCTTCCAGGTGGCTCAGTGGTAAATGCCAATGCAGGAGATGTGGGTTCGATCCCTGAGTTAGAAAGATCCCCTGGAGTAGGAAGTGGTAATCCACTCCAGTATTCTTGCCTGGAAAATTCCATGGACAGAGGAACCTGGCGGGCTACAGCCCATGGGGTCGCAAATAGTCTGACACGACTGAGCACACATGCATGCTGGGCCACTGTATTCTAATAAAAATCTCTGGATTGCAACTATATTTTGTTGCTGTTGGTATAGATTTAGACTATAATTAAGTGGAAACTTACTTTCAAAGTATTCAGCAATGAGCTTTAAATTAACTTTCAGTTCCATAGCAGTTGGATCAAAGTCACAAATATTTTCGACTAACTGTTGGTTTACGTACTGTAAACAAAGAACAAAAATCGTGGAATCATCAAGTGGAAGGAGAGTGCCTAATTCCTAAGTTTACACAATTCCATTTATACACACTTTGAAACAGGCAAAATCAATCTATGGTGTTAGACATCAGGATTCTGGTTACCCTTGGGGTGTGAGAGAGAGAGAGTGTGTGTGTGTGTGAGGCTGGTGATGGGGAGGTTTGTAAAAAGGAAGGCTTTGGGGATGCCACTCCTGTTCTTGTTCCAGGTGCCTCTTACATTCATTGTATAAAAATTCTTGCCTTTGTGTATCAAGGATTTGTGCAATTAAGATTTGTATATCTTAACTCATGTAGGTTATTCTTCAATGAAGAGTTTTTTTTTTTTTTTTTTTTTTAATGAAACTTACCAGTTTACAGTGATCCCAACTTTCTAAGTCACTTGATTTCAACTCTGGATGAAAGAACACGATAATCCCTTTCAGGATGTCTTGTACTAATTTTATGTTGGCTTTCAGATCCTGGGACTGGCTGTCTGGCGGGGCTTTGACTTCCGCCAGAGGGTCATAATCATGCAGCAACAGTGACACAAAGTCCGAGGATGTAAGTAGACTGAGGCACTCCTGTAGCTCCTGTAGCATGACTCTGAAGAAGAGAATGCCTGCCCGCTGGACTTCTCCCACACTTTCAATCTCTAGAATAACAGAAAGACATCCCACACGGCTGTTCAGAACACATACTACTTTTTCACAGAATTCTGAATGTAATATAGCAAACCTTTGTTTTCTTTTTAGGAAACGCTATATCCTATAGCGTTAAACAATCTTAGTTTCTCCAGTCATGAAATCAAAAGGCAAAAATGGAATCCCACCTGTGGGGTTCACAGGCAGAGGCTCTGAGAAAAGGTGAAACCTTTATTTGTAGCTAAACCTTGCTTTGAAACCTACTTTCACCCTTATTAGTTCAGTTGTCTCTCTGAGCCCCCTTTTCATTTTTCTGTGAGAAGAGTTGATCCCTACTTTCCCGTTAAGCTGTGGAAATTAACAGGAGATGGTACATGGAAAAGTGCTTAGTCCCAGGTCTTACACATAGTGGATGCTCAAAAGATATGAATTTTCCTTTCTCCTTTTTATCCCACACTGTGTAATGGCTAGAAGTGTTTCAGCTTTGTTGGGGGCCAGAGTGAGGTACTCCGCCCGTGACAAAGGTCATGAGGAAGGAGGCTCAACATACGCAAAGGCGGGATCGAGCCTCAGGAGTCCCCCTGGAAATCCTCGAGCGTCTACCCCCATAACCAGAGCCTGCCTACTTTACTACTTTGTGCTCTTACCTACACCTCTGACTTTACGGGGGGCTGTCCCCCACCACCTCTTTCGGAGAAGGAGTTAACCTAGAGCTCCAGTCAATAAAAACTCTTGGGTGTGACAAGAGTGTTTTAACCTACAAACTCCTCTGAAGGTTCTCTAGCCTGCCTGACAGGCTCGTCCGGCCACATGTGATTGCTCACAGCCTCCCAACCGTGAGAGGCACGAGATGCTTTAAACCTTCTAAAAACAGGTTCCTTAGAAAAGTTAGAAAACTATTAGTATAAGTATAATGGGCTGATTAGAAATTGTGTTGGTGAAGGGTTTTTCATTTGTTGAGCCAATGTTTGTTGCTACGTCTCCACATCTCCTGCCCTTACACACATTAATGAATATATAGAAGAAATAAGTATTAACCTTTGATATTAATCACGTTAGACCTTAGGCTAAGTAAATTCTTTCCTTAACTAAAACCCACTACACCCTCACCCTGTAAGAATGTAACTTTACTTGGGTGGCATCTGTTTTGAGAATAATCACCCCTGGAGAAATAAGTGTCCTGATTGACTGACCGCTGTCACAAGGAGAGGGTCGTAAATTGTCAGCAGGCCCCCCTGGCCAGAAGATGATGTAACACCCCTAAGACCTCTGTATACATTTGTATGAAGCACCTGACTTTGATAAAAGTCAGGACTGCTGACCCCGCGTGACTTTTGCATAACATCTCAGTGTATAAAAGTAGACCATGGAAAATAAAGAATTGGGATCAGTTTCTCGAAATACTAGTCTCCCCATGTCGCTCTCTCTCTCACTCTGGTTGAGTCTCCATCTGGAGCGCAGAACCCACCATGCTTACTAATTATGCCTGGGCTTCTAAGATCCGACCGGGGAGGCCTCAGTGTCTCCTCTCCTTTGGGAGAACGGAAGGACGCCTGCGGCCTACGTAAGTGGTGCAAACTTCTTGTCTTGAAGTTTTATTGGTCTCCCGCATAAACCAAGCTACTCAGCCTCTTTTCTCCACTGAATTTTCCTACTGAGCTATCCTCATTCTATCACTCTTTATATCCTTAATTAACATTTAATTAAGCAATTGTTTCCTGATCTTCGCCTACGCCGTCTCTCCTTCGAATACCCTGGATCAGCCGGGGCTGGTCCCCGGCACAGCTTTATCCAACAGTGTTACTCTACTAATTCTATTTATTCCAATCTTGGTAGTGAAAGGTTTCCATGCTTTCGTCTTCCCTCCCTTCTGCCTACACTGATTTTGTGGTAAGAGTAGCCTGGTGGAAGTGGAATCACAAGGATTGGGGTCTGTTCTTGGCTCTGCAGTAGCTTGCTCTTGGACCTTTACTTTGACAGACCTTAGCTCCTTTCTCTGTAAAATGAGATGTTCCTGTGAGTTAATGCTGTGAGGGCTTCCCAAGTGGCCCAGTGCTAAAGAATCCACTTGCCATTCAGGAGCCACAGGTTTGATCCCTGGGTCAGGAAGATCCCCTGGAGGAGGAAATGGCAACCTTCTTCAGTGTCCTTGCCAGCATAATCCCACGGACAGAGCAGGCTCGGATCACAAAAGAGTCAGACACAAATAAGCATGCAAGCACACTGTGGTGGAAAGAGCACCCAAACTGGGGTGGAGATCCAGCCTTTACCACTGGTCAACTGTGTGATTTGGTGCACTTCCCTTGTCTGTAAAATGAAATAATCACCATTCACCTCCTAGAGTTATGATAAGGACTAATTGAAATACCATATTTAAAGTGCTTGACACATGATGTGGCATTTAATAAATGCTACTTCTATATTGCCATTATGAGTCCTTCAACTCTAAAACCATGACTCTAGGCAAGAAAACGGAGAAGGCGATGGCACCCCACTCCAGTACTTTTGCCTGGAAAATCCCATGGACGGAGGAGCCTGGTGGGCTGCCGTTTATGGGGTGGCACAGAGTCGGACACGACTGAAGCGACTTAGCAGCAGCAGCAGCAGCAGGCAAGAAAATGTGATTCCTTACCCTTTGCTCTAACGTATAGGCCAGACTAATCAGTCCAAGACTGAATGAAGGAAATCCTTCCATGTGGAAAGATCTGTACTTTGCAACAATTCATTTTAGAAAATGCATCCTTCATTGTATTGTCTGATTTCCCCCAAACTTATTAAATCTATGAATTCAGACAGTTGCCGCATTCACAATACCTAGGATATAGTTTTTCTTTATTTCTCCAGATAATTCGCCCAGTATTTCACTGCAGGCAAGCTGGATCACCTTCAGCATTTTCTGTAGATCTTTAAACTCTCGATACAACAACATCTTACTCTTGCCAATGTTAACATCGAGAACTCCCAAAGCTTCTCCTGTTCTCTCACGAAGTGGAACTACGATGTGGTTTTCTCCACAGACAGAGGCCAAAACAACTCCTGAACTGTCTGTGCACTTAAAGAGGAAATCTCTGAAACCAAAACCAAATAAACATAAGGAGGGTATAAAATAAAAGCCTGTTCACAACATTCCACCCAGACACACTGAATCACCTCCTCTTGTGCCTACTATACTCGAGCCACACCAGCCCTTGTTGCTATTTCATCTGCCTGACACATTCCACCCCTTAAATTCTCAGGGCTCAGCTCCCTCAGCTCCCCATAAAGAAACGCACCCTGACCCCTGTGATCTAAAGTAGCTGCACCAGAGTCAGACTCCATCCAGCTCAGTTCAGTTCAGTCGCTCAGTCGTGTCTGACTCTTTGCAACCCCATGGACACAAAGACTTCCCTGTCCATCACCAATTCCCAGAGTTGACTCAAACTCATGTCCATTGAGTCGGTGATGCCATCCAACCATCTCATCCTCTGTCATCCCTTTCTCTTCCTGACTTCAATCTTTCCCAGCATCAGGGTCTTTTCAAATGAGTCAGTTCTTCTCATCAGGTGGCCAAAGTATTGGAGTTTCAGCTTCAACATCAGTCTTTCCAATGAACACTAAGGACTGATTTCCTTTAGGATGGACTGGTTGGATCTCCTTACAGTCCAAGGGACTCTCAAGAGTCTTGTCCAACACCACCATTCAAAAGCATCAATTCTTCAGTGCTCAGCTTTCTTTATAGTCCAACACTCACATCCATACATGACTACTGGAAAAACCATAGCCTTGACTAGACAGACCTTTGTTGGCAAAATAATGTCTCTGCTTTTTAATATGTTGTCTAGGTTGGTCATAGCTTTTCTTCCAAGGAGAAAGCATCTTTTAATTTCATGGCTGAAGTCACCATCTGCAGTGATTTTGGAGCCCCCAAAAATAGTCTGCCACTGTCTCCACTGTTTCCCCATCTATTTGCCATGAAGTCATGGGACCAGATGCCATGATCTTAGTGTTCTGAATGTTGAGCTTTAAGCCAACTTTTTCACTTTCCTCTTTCACTTTCATCAACAGGCTCTTTAGTTCTTCTTCACTTTCTGCCATAAGGGTGGTATCATCTGCATATCTGAGGTTATTGATCTTTCTCCTGGCAATCTTGATTCCAGCTTGTGCTTCTTCCAGCCCAGTGTTTCTCATGCATGATGTACTCTGCATATAAGTTAAATAAGCAGGGTGACAATATACAGCCTTGACATACCCCTTTTCCTATTTGGAACCAGTCTGTTGTTCCATGTCCATCTGCTTTGCCTTATTTTTAAAATTTTATTTATTTGGCTGTGCCGGGTTTTAGTTGCAGCATGCAGGATCTAGTTCCCTGACTAGAGAAAGAACCTGGGCCCCCTGCATTGAGAGTGCTGAGTCTTAGCCACTGGACCTCCAGAGAAGTCCAATTCTGCCTTACTGTCTTTACTATAGACTTGTCCTTAACTGAGGGTATTCATTTTTTGTTTATGTAGTGTCCAGTAAGTCTTGGTTGAATGCCCAAAGAAGGATGAATGTGTTAGGTCAGGTTCTCTAGAAGCAGAGCCTGAGAAAGGGATGCTCTGTGCCAATTATTCACTGAGGGAGTGCTTTCGGGAGAAACCTTTGAAGGTCTGAGGCAAACAGGATGGGGAAGCGGAAGATGCTAAGGGACTTCCTTGGTGGTCCAGTGGCTAAGACTGCACTCCCAATGCAGGGGGCCTGGTTCAATCCCTGGTCACAGAACTAGATCCTGCATGACAGTGACTAAGAGTTTGCATGCCGCAACTAAGACCAGGTGCAGCCAAATAAATAAATATTTTTAAAACTGTGATTTCAGGTGAAGTTTATCCTCAGCCCAATCCTAAAAGGAGCTTTGGAAGCCAAATTGCACCCACACTCTGCCCCACCTTGAAGCAGGGGAGAGGTCTTTTGTCATTCATTAGCGCTCTAAATGTAAACAGATACATCTTAACAGTTGAGTGAAACATGAACATGAAGCCACTCAGTCGTGTCCGACTCTTTGCAACCCCATGGACTGTAGCCTACCAGGCTCCTCTGTCCATGGGATTTTCCAGGCAATAGTACTGGAGTGGATTGCCATTTCCTTCTCCAAGGGATCTTCCCAACCCAGGGATTGAACCTGGGTCTCCTGCATCATAGACAGATGTTTTACCATCTGAGCCACCAGGGAAGTCCAGCTTTCACATAAGGGCTGGGCAATTAGACCATAGCTGGGTATCCAGATCCTACAATATCCAGTTAGCCCCAGGAAAGCTCTCAATTGTTTTTGAGTCGTGGGGGAGGGCAACTGGAGGATTCCTTGTACCCAATCAGAGGACAGCCTCCTGGACCCGTGTGTAATCTGAACTCCCAGGTAAGTGACCTTTGTCTTGACCATCTGTGCCTTATTAGCACAGGAGACTTTATATCCCCTTTCTGCCAAGAAGTTTAGAACCTGAATTGCATGTTGTTGGGCACTTTTCTCATCTGGAGAACAGATTAGTAGGTCATCTATGTATTGTAATATTTTCCCATTAGGTCCAGGTCCAGATCTAGGAGATCCTGGCTAAGGGCCTGTCCAAACAGGTGGGGGCTATCTCTGAACCTCTGAGATAATACTGTCCAAGTCATCTGTTGGTGTTTTTCTCCTGGGGCCTCCCACTTAAAGGCAAAAAGATATTGGGATTCTTTAGCCAGTGGTGTGCAAAAAAAATGCATCTTTGAGATCCAAGACTGTAAACCACTTGGCACTGGGTGGGATTTTTCCCAAGATTACATAGGGATTGGGTACTGTGGGATGGAGGGGGACTACAGCTTCATTTATGATCCGGAGATCTTGGACCATTCTCCAGGTTCCGTCTTTTTTCTTTACTGAGAGGATTGGGGTGTTACATGGTGAACTGGTGGGGACCAATAACCCACAAGCAAGGAATTTATTTATTAAAGGCTGTAGTCCCTCCCGAGCCTCTCTTTTGAGAGGATATTGTTTCCGGTTAGGAAACCAAGTGGGATCTCGGAGGACAATGATGACCGGTTCCGCTTGGTGGGCTCGTCCAGGAATCCCTGGTCCCATACCTGGGGGTTAATTTTGTCTTCCCATAGTTTTTGGTCCTTCTCTATTGAAGGTGTAATGGGTTCTTCAGTAGTAACCAGGAGCTGTAGACCTCTAGGGACTGAAAAACTTCCCATCACAAGGGTGGTCCCCAGTTTACCACTGACTATCTGTGAGTCATTACAGAATGCTAAGAATAGCCAGCTGTCTTCCACCATTAGTAGCTAAAAATACAGACTCATGGATGTAGAAATGAGTCAAGCAGAGTTCCCCACGGACCATAACATAGTTCATGTCTTCTATAAATATTACTCATTTAGAGGCTGCCCAGGAGGCTCAATGGTAAAGAATCTGACTGCCAATACAGGAGACGCAGACAAGCTTTCGAACCCTGGATTGGAAAGATCCCCTGGAGAAGGGAATGGCGACCCACTCCAATATTCTTGCCTGGAGAATCCCATGGACAGAGTAGCCGGGTAGGCTGGAGTCCACAGGGTCACAAAAGAGTCGGACACAATTAAGCAATAAACAACAACAAAGCTCTAAGCTGCTCTGGATGTGTGTTGGGGAGGTGTTTACAGAGCTCATCGGCCCCTCCTGGAGAGGGGCTCCCCTTGACAATTACAGGGTGAGTTATTAGCAATAGGATCTGCAGCCCCTGGCAGAAGATACTTGGGCAGGGCACTGACAGCACCTGTGTCAGTGAGGGACCTGAGGTTTTCATAGAAATGTAGTAGCTCCTTCTTTCCCTCAGGAAGTATAAACACATCCTTTTATCTCTTTCCCCCTTTTCCCATCTACATGATATTGAGATGTCATTCCTTTTAGGTATCTGTAAAAACGCTGGTGCTTAGCACAGCCTCAGAAAAAACACGTTTAGGGAATTCCCTAGTGGTCCAGTGGCTAGGACTCTGTGCTTCCACTGCAAGGGGCATGGATTCAACCTCTGGTTGGGAAACTAACATCCTTCATGCTGTGGGTATGGCCAAAAAAGCATATTTACAGTTCATAACACCAATCCTGTCATGATAGAAAGGTTATGCCCTTGTTTGGCTGTACCTACCCGTCGCTGCAGCTGAGCCATGTCTTCATGATAGCCATAGTAATGAGGCATCATGCTAAGCTTCCTTGGTCAACAGAGTTCCTCAAAAGGCACCTGCTCTAAGTTATACACAGGAATCCAAGGTTGTAAGTCTGGGTGTTAGAAGGACTCTTGTAAAACTCTTAGCCAGGACAAGGAATAACTATGGAAAGGAGCTTAAAACTGAATGAACATTCTGGTATGAGGCCAAACTGAAATTGAATTAACATAGGTACTTAAATGTCAAATTGCCTACTAGCCTGAGATAGGTTACTGCCTATTCAACTATGCTGACTCTCTAAGAAGCACTGTATTCTAGTTAAGATCTGTTTTTGCAGTAGTTTAGTAGCGTACTTTGCATTTCACACATGAGAGGCATTCAAGGTAATCTAGAACTGGGTACTTATTAAAGGCAACATTCTCTGCCTCCTCCCCGTCTTTGCACCAGCCTGTCTTCTTTAAGTTAAAAAAAAAAAAATGTCCGCAGGCTAGCTAACATTAAGAGGATGAGCTCTGATTAGTGATGTGGGTGTATTTTTCATAACCATGGTGGGTTTTTGTTAATTTCATGTTAATAACAAAATTATAAAAAATAAAACACTAAATTGAAATCTGTTTTAAAAAGAACTTAAGGGGGAAAGGACCCAGGCAGACAAAGGTCTACAGTAATTTTCCTTTAAAGCCCCATCAGAATGAGAGCCATTATATTCATAAGAAGCAGAAGCTGGCAGTCAAACAAAACAGGCGGTGAGGTATGTCCCATACCTGAAGATGCATGTCTTCCTAAAGATGACAGAGGGATTCTTGTGGATTTCTGTTAGACCCTGCTGCCCTGTGACCATCATATTTCGTAAAACATAGTCTGAATCCTTGAAAAGAGGTAGAAATTTCATTACAGAGAGGAGTGATTAAACTTCATGCTCTCATTGAGACTTTTGGGGACAAATAGAAAAAAATTAGAAAAGCTTAGGCAATATAAAATGTTTTTCAAGTTATAGGTCAAGGTCAATATAATTTTGAGCCACAATGATGCCAAACACTTGGAAGGCTTCTAGGTTTGGGCCTCAGAAATTTTTTTCCCTAGACTGATTCATCCTATTGGTCATCCCAACCAGTCTCATGGTTTATGTTTTGTTTTGAGTTGTTTTGGTAAAATATACACAGCATAATATTATTATTTTTGCCATTCATAAGTGTGCAATTCAGTGGGATTAGAGACATTCACAATGTTGTGTAACCAGTCTAATGGTTTTAAATATAATTTACTTACCAGCCTGGATTTCCCCCAAACACTAAGCTCATATATCCAACTGTGTATTCAATATCTCCACTTAGATATCTAACAGACATTTCAAATTACAGTTTAAAAATGTTTTTCAATTTAGTAGGTGAGAAATTATCTTTTACTTAAATTTGTATTTCATTATGAGAACAACTGAACATTTTTTCCTATGTTTATTGACCATTTGCATGAGGTTTTTTTAAAAATAAAATTGTCTTTTGCTTATTTTTCTTTTGGATTTTCAAAATTCCACTAATTTTTATATAACACTGTTATTCTCTGCCAGATATATGGCAATTAATTGTGTTTATAACTTTGGTGCAAGAAAGTTTTACATTTTTATGTCATCAATGTATCAACCTCACTTTAATCACTTCAACCTTTGAGACTCAGCCATCCTTCCCCAGACTACAGTTGTAAATTCCCCCCATCCTTCATTTTCTTAGCTATCCTCATGCATTTATTCTTCTTCCATATGAAGATTAAATCATTTAGCCAATTAAAAAAATTATGCTAGAATTTTTCTTGCAATTTTGTTAAACTTAAAAATAACTTTGGTAAAAAATTAGATTTTAAAGTTATATTTATGGGGAGCTGCTATCACTCTTAGCCTGAAGGTGGTGATGGTAGTCAGTCGCTCAGTCATGTCCTACTCTGCGACCCTGTGGACTGTAGCCCACCAGGCTCCTCTGTCCATGGGATTATCCAGGCAAGAATACTAGAGTGGGTTGCTATTTCCTTCTCCAGGGAATCTTCCTGATCCAGGGATCAAACCAGCTTCTCCTGCTTGACAGGCAGATTCTTTGCCACTGAGCCGCCTGGGAAGCCCAAAGAGGTAGGGAGAGGAAGCAATTACCAGAACCTGGAGAAGACAGCCAAGTAGAGAGGACCATGTGACTAAGGTACAGTGGTCTTTTTTTTTTTAATTCCCAACTTTTATTTTTGGCCTCCCCATTCTCTAAGTATCAAAGTACTTTCTTCTTGAATCAGACTGTATACTGAATACGTTTAAAACACAGCTGAGTGCTGTCTTTCTCTAACAGGTAAAAATTTTTAACAGTAAATTTGAAATGTGTGTGGTCCAAAGAAGAAGGATAAAGAAAAAGAACAGATTATGATCTCTTATTTCCCATTGACATAAGACTAACATAAGATTTCATATATTGGGGGCATGGAGCCCTCTTCAAGCGGACATTCTGAGCAGGACTATTGTTCAAAAATGTTAAAAAAGAGAATGTATTAGCAGTTTTCATAATCCACAGAGATCACTTGACTTCTTGTCTCTTCAACAGAGACCTGGGGGCCAGGAACTCTTCTTGCCGCACCAACCTCCCGGGATGGCCCTTCATTCTATTCATTTTGTTGAAGAACACAGCTAACCCAAAGAAACCTAGAGAGGGAGAGCCAAAAGCATAAATACCCCAACCTCACTCTCCTTCTGCCTGCCAGTCTCCTACTGGTGCCTTTCATTGGACAAACTGAAGCAGGAGCTACCTTCTCTGAGTTGGGCTCAACAAAGTATGTAGAGATGGCAGTGATGCTGGGTGTGATGTTGTAGAGCCAGCCGATGCCAGTGATCACAATATGAAGGATGTGCTCCCGGCTGTGGACGTAGTGATAGGCAGTACTAAAGACATTGGCAACACCCTGTAGAGACAGAAATTTAAATTGCCTTCTCTTTTAAAAATAGCCAAATAATTAGTAATGCATCAATTGGATTATCTTTTTTTTTTTTTTTTGCTTATTTGGTGGCATCGGATCTTAATAGTTGCACACATGGGCTCTTCACTGTGCTGTGTGGGCTTATTTGCCCCCTGGCATGTGGGATTTTAGTTCCCTGACCAGGGATCAAACCTGCATCTCCTGCGTTGGAAGGCAGATTCTTAACCACTGGACCATCCGGGAGAGTCCCCTGAATTATCTTTTAAATTAATGATCATCTGTTGTTACTGTTGTTCCTGTTGTTTAGTCGCTCAGTTGTGTTCGACTCTGTAACCCCATGGGCGGTAGCCCACCAGACTCCTCTGTCCATGGGATTTTCCAGGCAAGATTACTGGAGTGGGATGCCATTTCCTCCTCAGGAAATCTTCCAGACCCTACAACTCCTGTATTGGAGAGCAGATTCTTTATCACCGAGGCACCAGGGACACCCAATAATCATCTACTTCCTAAAAATTATTCATTGGTTCTCAAAAGGCATTTCAAAAGAGTTCTCAAAAATGTTTCAGGTTCCACTATGAAAAAATGAAACCAAAAGAGTAAACAGAGATCTACTGGAAAACCCATCTAACTTACTACGTTTGCTGATAATCATCCAGTGAAATCAGTGGTATATACCATCAGAAAGCAGTGTCATAAGAACAAGGTAAACTTTGAAATGAGAAAAAAATAATGTTTAAAAGCCAACAACTAATGCCAGCCTTGGACAGATGGGTAAGAGCTGCCCCAATCTGATGCAAGATTAATATCTGTGTGTTTACATGGCTACTGTCATCAGATCAGCTGTGTAGGTATGCTGGGTTTCCAGGCCTGCAGTTACATGGTTTTCTTCAACACATAAAGAGAGCCTGTTCCACAGAGAAAGGATCGGAAACCCTCAGAACCCATCTGTGGTCTTGTTGTCAAGAAACCCTAGGATATGACCTCCCTGGTGGTCCAGTTGAGACTTCACATTCCAACGCAGAGGGTATGGGTTCAATCCTGGTTGAGGAGCAAAGATTTCACATGCCTCTTGGCCAAGGAACCAAAGCATAGAAGCAATGTTATAGCACATTCAATAAAGACTTTAAAAAATGGTCACATCAAAGGAAACTCTAGGAGGAACCACAAATTCTTCAAAAATATCTGCATTTTATATTATGACCCAAGACATCTAAGGATATCTCAAGAGCCTTTACCTCCAAGGGCTAGGAGGTCAATTTATAATTCACTTTGACATGTTCTCTAATAAGACCATGGTGATTGCCGCCGTGAAAGTAAAACACACTCCTTGGAAGGAAAGTTATGACCAACCCAGATAGAAGGCAATGGCACCCCACTCCAGGACTCTTGCCTGGAAAATCCCATGGACGGAGGAGCCTGGTAGGCTGCAGTCCATGGGGTCGAAGAGTCGGACACGACTGAGCGACTTCACTTTCACTTTTTACTTTCATACATTGGAGAAGGAAATGGCAACCCACTCCAGTGTTCTTGCCTGGAGAATCCCAGGGACGGGGGAGCCTGGTGGGCTGCCGTCTATGGGGTCGCACAGAGTCGGACACAACTGAAGCGACTTAGCAGCAGCAGCAACAGCAGCAGATAGCATATTAAAAAGCAAAGACTTTACTTTGCCAACAAAGGTCCATCTAGTCAAGGCTATGTTTTTTTCCAGTAGTTATGTATGGATGTGAGAGTTGGATTGTGAAGAAAGCTGAATGCCGAAGAATTGATGCTTTTGAACTGTGGTGTTGGAGAAGACTCTTGAGAGTCCCTTGGACTGCAAAGAGATCCAACCAGTCCATCCTAAAGGAGATCAGTCCTGGGTGTTCATTGGAAGGACTGATGTTGAAACTGAAACTCCAATACTTTGGCCACCTCATGCAAAGAGTTGACTCATTGGAAAAGACCCTGATGCTGGGAAGGATTGGGGGCAGGAGAAGAAGGGGACGACAGAGGATGAGATGGCTGGATGGCATCACCGACTCGATGCACATGAGTTTGGGTGAACTCTGGGAGTTGGTGATGGACAGGGAGGCCTGGAGTGCTGAGGTTCGTGGGGTCGCAAAGAGCGGACATGACTGAGTGACTGAACTGAACTGAACTGAATGATAATTTGGAGTATAGTTCACCATACTCTTCCACTTTGCATCTTAATATCTTCACATCATTCTTATGTCAGAAGAGAATGAAACTTATTATTAAAAAGATGTCCAGGGGAAAAGATTCTACCACTTCCTCAGTTGTACATCCAGTAAATGAGAGGGGAAAAATTTAAATGATGGTAAATAAACATCAAGAGCATCCAGGGGAACAGATGATAGCAACTTCCTGATTGCTGCTACATCCCAGTCCAATGCCTCCCTAGGGTTTTCAATCTCCTTCACTGAAATTTTTATTCATAAAATTAAATTAAAAAATTTTTTTTCTTTTTGGCTGCACTGTGCAGCATGTGGGATTTTAGTTCCCCAACCAGGGATTAAACCTATGCTCCCTGCTATGGAAGCGTGGAGTCTTAACCACTGGACCACCAGGAAAGTCCTAAAATTAAATGCTTGTAGAAATGGTCTAGTTATTTTATAATCTTAAAAGTGCTTTCCAGGGACTTCCCTAATGGTCCGGGGGCTAAGACTTTGCATTCCCCATGCATGGGGCCTGGGTTTGATCTTTGGTCAGGGAACTAGATCCCATGTTGCTGCTGCTTCTGCTGCTGCTGCTAAGTCGCTTCAGTCGTGTCCGACTCTGTGTGACCCCATAGACGGCAGCCCACCAGGCTCCCCCGTCCCTGGGATTCTCCAGGCAAGAACACTGGAGTGGGTTGCCATTTCCTTCTCCAATGCAGGAAAGTGAAAAGTGAAAGTGAAGTCGCTCAGTCGTGTTGGACTCTTAGCGATGCCATGGACCGCAGCCCACCAGGCTCCTCCATCCATGGGATTCTCCAGGTGCCACAACTAAAGATCCTATATGCTGCAACTAAGACCTGGAACAGCCAAATAAATAATAAAATAAATATATATATTTTTTAAAAAGTGCCTTTCCTTTTTTTAGTTTCTTTTGTTTAATTTTATTTTCATTTAGCAGACAGTATAAGATACTTAAACACCATCTTCAAACAAGGGACCTAATTTCAAAAACCTGTTTTATTTAGTTAGTTATCTTAATACTTGTTCATTTATTTGACTGCCTTGGGTCTTAGTTGCTGCTCGAGGGATCTTCATTGATGTCATGCAGGATCTTTGGTTGTGGCCTGCGGCTCCCAGGCTTAGTTGTTCCTCAGCAAATGGGATCTTAGTTACCCAACCAGATAGCAAACCCATGACCCTTGCATTGGCAGGCAGATTCTTAACCACTGGACCACCAGGGAAGTCCCCTCAAACCTATTTTAATATTTGGGGATTCCTGGGTGGCTCAGTGGTAAAAAATCCTCCTGCCAATGCAGGAGACACAAGTTCAACCCCTGGGTCAGGAAGATCCTCTGGAGGAAGAAATGGCAACCCACTCCAGTATTTCCAGCCTGGAAATCCCATGTACAGAGAAGCCTGGTGGGCTACATTCCATGGGGTTGCAAAGAGTCGAACATGACTGAGCGACTGGGCACAGTCTTTAAATAAAACTCCACTGATAACCCAGAATAAAACCCACATATTAACCTTGATATAAAGATTTTTATTTTTATTTATTTTTGCTCTTGTTCAACAGTAAGCATCATGGACTTTATTTTCTATTAAGTTTAAGCTAATATAACATTTTAAAAAAGAAATACTGGATAATCAACAATTTTACCAAAGAAGCCACAGCATTACAGGTCATGAAAAAGTGCCACTCCCTTTTGAGATCTGATTTGAAAACATGAATATTTGAGAAACATTTAGGCTTTTCCTTCATTCTTCATCCTCAAAAATTCTAATACTAAAATCAAGAACTATGGTAAGGCATATCATATTTAGCACCATTTGGGTAAAGAGCAAAGGATTTCTAGTTACCACTATAAATAAAACATGAATATGTCTCTTCTAAAAGTTCATTCCTACTTTTTGGGTTTTAGCTAGTAATCTAATAGTTGGATTTCAGTTCTATAGCAGAAAATGCCGTTCCTACAATTAATACCATGGAACACATTAACAAGCTTCCCAGACAATCTGAGGCATAGATATGCAACTGAGTCTGAGTCCCTCCATGTGTAATAGGGAACCTCTCCAAAGACTGACACATGTATGATGACACCATTTATATACATAGCTTTACTCTCATCTGGTTTCAGGTTTTACTTTTTCAAAAAGTATAGGACAGGCTATCCTACCATTGATTTTGAAGAACTTTTCTATGTCGTACCTGATAGAATCTGATCTCGTGGGGTAGGAAGATGTTAATTTTCTGGGGATCTCTTAGAGTGTCAACAGCCAAGACCCCAAATATCCTCATATATGCGTCCTGAAGGGGAAGAGCCAGGAATGACCCATTGTGATCGCTCTTCTTGCGGGAATGGTTCCAGAAGTAGATGTTCCCATGGTGCTGAACTTGGGGGACATGTATTGGCTTCCCTTCATCCACTACTGTAAAGCTGAGGAACAGGAATATGAGAAAAGGAGAAAGGCACAGAAGAGGGCTTTAGACTAAGCCATGCAGGACACTAGATCAGTCCATCCATAATCATTAGTATTATATGTCAGAGAAGTGGACTCATATAAAATTACCAGTCTGGAGAGTCTGACTTGAGAGAAAGATTTTTAAAAATAAGCTTAATAGTGTGTATATCGAAGAACAAGAAAGACTGTACAGAAAAAAATGAGGATCGATGAGCCAGATACAGTCAGATTAGGGGGACACAATGGAAAGGGCTAGAAATTAAGAGTGATTATGTTGTTATAATGGCTGTAATACGAATCCAGCTGCATTTGATTTGGGACTATAAGTGTTATTGGGGAAAGATTGCTACAAAGAGACATAATGTCAATAAAAGTTGACATAGAGTTCTTACACTATGACAGGCAAAAAAAATAAATAAACTTAGATCATAACAGAGAAAACGTACACAAACAAGATGTTGTTGTTTAGTTGCTAAGTCATGTCCTACTCTTTTGCAACCCCATGGCGGGTAGCCTACTAGGCTCCTCCATCCATGGGATTTCCCAGGCAAGAATGCTGGATTGGGTTGCCATTTCCTTCTCCAGGGGATCCTCCTGACCCAAGAATGGAACCCGAGTCTCCTGCATTGGCAGGCAGATTCTTTACCAATGGGCTACCAGGAAAGCCCATTTAAACAGGATGTGGAGACATAATTTGACTTTATTTTTGGGGGCTCCAAGATCATTTCAGATGGTGACTGCAGCCATGAAATTAAAAGACGCTTACTCCTTGGAAGAAAAGTTATGACCAACCTAGACAGCATATTAAAAACAGAGACATTACTTTGCCAACAAAGGTCCAACTAGTCAAGCTATGGTTTTTCCAGTAGTCATGTATGGATGTGAGAGTTGGACTATAAAGAAAACTGAGTGCTGAAGAATTGATGCTTTTGAACTGTGGTGTTGGAGAAGACTCTTGAGAGTCCCTTGGACTGCCAGGAGATCCAACCAGTCCATCGTAAAGGAAATCAGTCCTGAATGTTCATTGGAAGGACTGATGTTGAGGTTGAAACTCCAATACTTTGGCCACCTGATGAGAAGAACTGACTCATTTGAAAAGACCCTGATGCTGGGAAAGATTGAAGGTGGGAGGAGAAGGGGACGACAGAAGATGAGATGGTTGGATGGCATCACCAACTCAATGAACATGAGTTTGGGTCAACTCTGGGAATTGAAGATAGACAGGGAGGCCTGGTGTACTGCAGTCCATAGGGTCACAAAGAGTTGGACACGACTGAGCAACTGAACTGAACTGAACTGGAGACATAATTTATGGAGCAGGTACAACTAATTGAACTGATACTGTGAAGCAAAGTCCCTACATGAAAACCAATGCTCTTGGAAAAATCAGGTGAAATCACCCAAGACTGGAAACCTCCTGCTTGAGAAACTTTGGTGACCTGAGGCATTTCTCTCTTGGACAGCTAACTAGGAAGGATTTCAGTGCTACTTTACTTTACAAAAGGAATTTTTTTTCAAAAGTGGGGTGAAACCAACATCTTTGGAAATTCTTACCTGATCCCCTTCATGTCCCTGTAGAGCACTCTTTTCAGAACAAACGGAGCATCATCTAAAGTACAAGCTACATTCCTCAATAGAACGTTCCCTCTATCAGGCAGAAGTAGGTTTTCTTCTAAGAGGGAAATGTGAGCACTGATCTTCTTATTTCCATGGGCTTCAGCATCCTGTGGCAAAATGTTTCTGACCATTTATTTGCCAATTGCCAAAGAGCTATTCTCTTAATCATGTCTCCCTTCATTAGCCAATCTGTGCATCTGACCCCAATAATTTCATTTCCCTGAGTAAATGATGCAGATATTACCATAAATAGACCGTGGGGGAAAGGCTGACACCACAGCTGTTCCTGAAACCTGAGTTTCAGTGAGTAGAATAGATTTACTTTATGCCAACCAGACCAGTTCTACTAAAAAAAAAATCTGTCAAGTCTACTTATATTTAGAGGTTTAAAACTTGGATCCCTTTGAACCATACTCATGTTGTATGGGCTTCAGTTAAAAGTGCTTATTTTAGAGAGCTCAGGCAAGAAAGATGACTCATATTTCTTGACCATCCACTATGATGTGAACATGGGAAAATGCTCTCGAGAAATTCTTAACATAGTTTGGCTGTGACATTTGACTTACATCATTTCAGGAAAGGATTACTTGGGGCTCCAGATTGCAGACTATATGCAACTACTATTTATTTTTCTTTTCAGCTGTACTCTACAGCATGTGGGATTCTAGTTCCCTGATCAGGGATCAAACCCATGCCCCTTGGAGTAGAAGCACAGAGTACTAACCAGCCGACCTCCAGGGAAGTCCCACAACTACTGTGTCTAATTAAAATAACTGAAAATTCTATGTACCTAAAATATTATAATAATATTATGTGTTAACACACATTCCAAGTATGGGTATAAATTGGGAATATTAGAGACAGTTTCTCTGATATTTGTCTCCTCTTCCTATAAACTTGGGTTTGTTCTTTGTGCTTTTCTTTTCCCTTCTTGATTCCTCCTTTTCTATATAGAAAATCAATAGACTAGCAAAAATGTAGTAGTAAGATGTCTCTAAGGGTATGGCAGATTTCTGAAGCAAGTTGGAACAATAACTCTTTTGCTTTTTGGCTGAGCCTCCTGCAGTGGAAATGCAGTGTCCTTAATCACTGCACTGCCAGGGAAATTCCAATATCTCTTTTTCTTGATTGGTCTACTGTTCCTGGTCCCATCATTTCCGATTATTGATATATTGGAAAATTAAGCCATTCAGGAGATGATTCCCATAATCATGTGTTGCTATTTAGCTGAGATGAATGACATAGTTCCCCCGGATCAATGGAAGCTGTGATACTTGTAGAAGACAGCCATGCTGTTCCTGCCTGGGAAAAGCAGTAAGCTGGAAGCGTCCAAGGAAGGCAGCAGAGCTGTGGATGGTGGTTCATCCAGGTCATGTCTTTTAAGGGACAGGATTCTGCAATAGTCTCAGCTTATTTCTAGGCAGTGCTATGAACTATTGTGTCACGTTGGATTCTACTTTATAATGACTTTATGATTTAAATAGTTCCTTTTATTTTTACTTTATTTTTAATTGGAGGGTAATTGCTTTACAATGTTGCATTGGTTTCTAAATCAGCCATAAGTATACACATATAGCCCCTCTGTCTGAAGCCTCCCTCCCACCACCCCCCAAATAGTTCCTTTTAAAACTGACTCCCAAAACAGCATGCAAGGGAAATAGAGCTTAAACTGCTTGTACATCTCCTTACTGTTTTTGTTTTTTAATGTCAGTTTATTGTCTGTTATAGTTTCTTTGACTCTTGGCACAAATGAAATTAGGAATTCCAAGACATAATTCTGTTTCTTATACCTTTCCTCTCTGCTTCTACCTTGCCAATCTGCAATCATTCCAGTTACATCTTTACTAGGTTTGGGGTCATTGTAAAACATTGAAATGAGTAAAATAGCCTATTAAAAGATTTCTCAAGAGAATTTTGCGTGTTCCTCCTTTGCAACCATTGAACATCATCACCTGGGAGGAAATGTTTTTCTCTTATATGTCATTTTAGAAAGCACACCTGTGTGAGGGCCTTAAAGGTCTCCGTGTACACTGGCTCCAAGGACACGCCACTTGTCTCTGCAGCACGTTGGATTTGGTGCAGCCACTTTTGTCTGGCACAATTCCTCAGACTCTCAACATGGCTCCTTTCTAAAGAGTTCATCAGAAACTCCACAACACTTTCCAGAACTTCTTCTTCATTGCCCCTGAGTTCAGAGACAACCAATTCTATGTATTTCTGAAACTGTTTGGAAGACAATCTCACTTCGTGCCCAGGGTGTAGCTTTGGAAATTGGACATGTAGTTTAGCTAAAAGACAGAAACATAAAACCAAAAACTAATCAAAAGTTCATTCACCTGTGGGGGAAATTTGCATTCTTACAGCAAATCGAAGCCTCTAACAACTGCTTCTCATGGAAAACCAGGTATATCAAAGGCATCTCCAATGGATGTCCAGTGGAACATCTTACAGTGACTTTCTATGCGGAACTCAAGATGATTCCTATATCATCTATTTTTTTTTAAGTCAATTTATTTATTTTTAGTTGGAGGATAGTTGCTTTACAGTACTGTTTTGGTTTCTGCCATACAGCAACATGAATTAGCCATAGGTATACATATGTCCCCTCCCCCTGAACCTCTCTCCCACCTCCCACCCCATCATATCCCTCTGGGTTGTCACAGAGCACTGGATCTGAGCTCCCTGAGTCATACAGCAAATTCCCACTGGCTGTCGATTTTACATATGGTAATGTATATTGTTTCATTTTAATTCTACCTCTCAGCCAGGTGAAACCTTATAACATCATCCTCAGGTCCCTTAAATTCTAGAATTCATCGTGTCCAACTCCTTTGTTTTACCCATGAGGACACCTGGCTCTACAGAAGGTCAGTAAGTTGCTCACGGTCATGTGATCACTTCAGTTCAGTTCAGTTGCTCAGTCGTGTCCGACTCTTTGCGACCCCATGAACCGCAGCACGCCAGGCCTCCCTGTCCATCACTAACTCCCGGAGTTCACTCAAACTCACGTCCATCGAGTCGGTGATGCCATCCAACCATCTCATCCTCCATCGTCCCCTTCTCCTCCTGCCCTCAATCTTTCCCAGCATCAGGGTCTTTTCAAATGAGTCAGCTCTTCGCATCAGGTGGCCAAAGTATTGGAGTTTCAGCTTCAACTTCAACCTTCCAACGAACACCCAGGACTGATCTCCTTTAGAATGGACTGATTGGATATCCTTGCAGTCCAAGGGACTCTCAAGAGCCTTCTCCAACACCACAGTTCAAAAGCATCAATTCTTCGGTGCTCAGGTTTCTTCACAGTCCAACTCTCACATCCATACATGACCACTGGAAAAACCATAGCCTTGACTAGACAGAACTTTGTTGGTAAAGTAATGTCTCTGCTTTTTAATATGCTGTCTAGGTTGGTCATAACTTTCCTTCCAAGGAGTAAGCATCTTTTAATTTCATTGCTGCAATCACCATCTGAAGTGATTTCAGAGCCCAGAAAAATAAAGTCAGCCACTGTTTTCAGTTTCCCCACCTATCTGCCATGAAGTGATGGAACCAGATGCCATGATCTTAGTTTCTGAATGTTGAGCTTTAAGCCAACTATTTCACTCTCCTCTTTCACTTTCATCAAGATTCTCTTTAGTTCTTCACTTTCTGCCATGAGGGTGGTGTCAACTGCATATCTGAGGTTATTGATATTTCTCCCAGCAATCTTACTTAGTAAAAGATAAAATATCAGAACCCAGCTCTCCTGACCATCGTGTAATATCTTTTCTTCCATGGACCATGGTTCTGTGTTATGAAGTTTTCCCATCTTGTAAGTGAAAACCACCTCATTAGACACAATTAATGAAGAACACCTGATGTTGATCAACTTAGGTAACTTTAAAGATCAACCAATACAATGATTTTTGAAAGGGCTGAAGAACTTTACTAACCCTTATCATTTTTTCTCTCATGCACCATATACTTTAAGAATTTGAAGTCTGTTATGTCAAAGTCTCAGATAAATCCTTAAACCCAGTGTAGAGCAAAATAATTTATCCTGGGATCTAAGCAAATGAAGGAGAGAACTTCTTATATGAGAATTTTAGTAGCTTTTGATTGAGAAGAATTGATCAGAAGAAGAAAAATATAGGAGAAGAGAAAGTCATTAAGGAGAACACAAAGTTAAGTAAATGTAGGGGAAACTTTGGAGAAGGCAATGGCACCCCACTCCAGCACTCTTGCCTGGAAAATCCCATGGACAGAGGAGCCTGGTAGGCTGCCGTCCATGTGGTCAAGAAGAGTCGGACACGACTGAGCGACTTCACTTTCACTTTCCACTTTCATGCATTGGAGAAGGAAATGGCAATCCATTCCAGTGTTCTTGCCTGGAGAATCCCAGGGACGGGGGAGCCTGGTGGGCTGCCATCTATGGGGTCGCACAGAGTTGGACATGACTGAAGCGACTTAGCAGTAGCAGGAGAAACTTGCAAGTCATTCAGACTTGAGAGGTGAATCAGACCTTGTAGAGGCAGAAAGATAAAATAAGAAGGGAAAATAGGCAGGACTGTGAAGTGGGTTTGGATTGTTTTATGGGTATGTGTAGCTAGGTATACAGAAGGAATCTAACTATGTAGAATTACAATCTTGGACAAAGCACTGTACAACAGTTTCACTCCTGATTGCTCTGACATTTTCTACATGCCCATCAGCAATGCACAAGGGTTCAAATTTCTTCATATCCTTGCCAACACTGTTATTTTCCATTTTAAAAATTACAGTCAAAACTATATAAGCAAAAAAAGCAAAAATAAATTAATGGGGCTATATCAAACTAAAAACCTTCTGCACAGCAAAAGTAACAAAATGAAAAGGCCACCTACAGTATGGGAGAAAATATTTGCAAATCATATATCTGATAAGGAGTTAATATCCAAAATATATAGCAAACTCATAGAACTCAATGCTGCTGCTGCTGCTAAGTCGCTTTAGTCGTGTCTGACTCTATGCTACCGCATAGACGGCAGCCCACCAGGCTCCCCCATCCCTGAGATTCTCCAGGCAAAAACACTGGAGTGGGTTGCTATTTCCTTCTCCAATGCATGAAAGTGAAAAGTGAAAGTGAAGTCGCTCAGTCGTGTCCGACTCTTAGCGGCCCCATGGACCGCAGCCCACCAGGCTCCTCTATCCATGGGATTTTCCAGGCAAGAGTACCGGAGTGGGGTGCCATTAGCAAGAAAAAATCAGAATGAAAAATGGGCAGAGGAACTGAATAGACACTTTTCCAAAGAAGACATGCAAATGACCAGAGGCTTATGAAAAGATGCTCAAACATTAATGAGTGTACCAACTTTCATTACAAGAAAAGTTCTAGGATTCTAATATACAGGGTGATGATCATAGTTAACAATACCATAATATATACTTGAAAGCTTCTAAGACAGTAGATCTTAAATGTTCTTACCACAAAAAAGAAATGGTAATTATGTGAGATGATGGAGGTATTAACTAAGCCGTGGTAATCATTTCACAACATAAGCGTATCAAATCAACACATCATACAGCTTAAATTTACACAATGTTACATGTCAATGGTATCTCAATAAAACTGAAAAAAATGACAGCCACACTAGTACATGTGAAGTGTGAAATGCTATCTCATGGCTTTAGAACAACCAATATTTTAACTGTATATATATCAGAATAATGAGGAGGAAATGGCAACCCACTTCAGTATTCTTGCCTGGAAAATTCCGTGGACAAAGAAGACTGGTGGGCTGAAGTCCACGGGGTCACAAAATGTCGGACACGACTGAGCACACACGCATATCATAATACTGGGAAACTTGAAGCCAAGCTGTTACCACAACTTAAGAAAATTCTTTCGTTTTTACCTTTCTTCATAGATTCTTTTTCCATTCCTTCCTTGTATGTATACAAGAGTTCATCAATTTCCTTCAGATCCAGAAAGCCTGAGCCGTCACAGTCCCACTTCTGAAAGAGGGCTTTTAGGAGAAGTTCCCGTCTGATTCGGGAAGCATTTTGTCTAGCCTAGGGCACACACAGGATAACAAAGCACAGAAGATATATCTGTTCATTATGCTAGCTGGCGAGCTTCCCTGATGGCTCAGATGATAAAGAATCTGCCTGCAATGCAAGAGACCAGGGTTCAATCCCTAGGCCGGGAAGCTCCCCTGGAGAAAGGAATGGCTACCCACTCCAGTATTCTTGACTGGAGAATTCCATGGACAGAGGAGCCTGGCGGGCTACAAAGAGTCGGACATGTCTGAGCAACTAACAGACACACACACAGGTACACACACACACAGACACATATGCTAGCTGGCATCTTATGCTTATTCCCCACAAAGAGCAGCACTTTTTACAGAAACAGCTTTACTTTGGGACTAAGCAGGATACGAATAGTAAAATGAAACATTTAATTTTAATTCTCTTAATATCAGTTTTTATCTCTCAATAAACATTTTCTATGTTTCACCTCTAAGATAGAAAGCAGGCATTCTCTGCATTGAACTAAAACACATTCATTTAGGAAGGGGACTCTCTCCTCGAGAATCTGATTCATTCCTCTCCATTCACTTACTAGTTGTTCAGCAATGTGATAAATACATTGGGTGATCTTCCTGACTCCTTTTTTTCTCTACCATGTGGGATCTGTTCCCCGACTCCCCAACCAGGGATCAAACCCATGCCTCCTGCATTGGGAACATGGAATCTTAACCACTGAACTGCCAGGGAAGTCCCTGCCTGGCTTTTTTTTTAAATCTATTTTAATGTTATTTATTTATTTGGCTGTGCTGGGTCTTAGTTGCAGCATGTGGGATCTAGTTTTCCTGACCAGGGAGTGAACATGGGCTCCCTGTATTGGGAGCTCAGAGTCTTAGCCACTGAAGCACCAGGGAAGTCCCTGCCTGGCTTCTTGATGAAATATGTTTTGTAGTGAAGGGCGATGGATGATAGTGTTCAAACAACAAAAAATGACTGTGTTCAAAAATTCTTCCTTATATTTAACATTGGCCTGACATTAATTTTATTTACCATTTAGATTTTTTACTAGATTATGTTAACTAGATAGTAACTTATCTAATCAAGGTAGATTTTATTGATAAAAGAAAGTGAACATATACCATTTGGTTAAATGATAGGAACTTCAATTGAGGAGGAAAAAGGAATATCAACTCTAAATTAGATTGAGAAGACTCATAAGACTGATAAAGTTACTGAATATGCTTGATGAACCTAATTTATATATTTCATATAAGAGTATATAAATTGTTCCTATCAGAGAATGTGTTTGCATATTTCATTCAAGCAAGTAGTAATTTCTTAAGAAAGATGAAGCCCACTACCTTGGTGTACCCAAAAATATGTATTCAAGCCACAATCATACCCTTATGTATGCACATTTGTAAACGTACTCACACATCAGACAGTGTACACATACACACACATCTTTGCACATGAAAATATCTGCTCCTTGGAATCTGCTCTTCAAGGTTTGGAGGAGCAAAAACACAGCTATATAAGAAACCATCTCCTGCCATCAGCAATCATGTTCTTATTAGAGGAATGAATTCTCTGGAGTGTGATCTTAGAACATTTGACAATAAAATGAAGTATTTAATTGCCATGCTAATTAAGTACCTAATTAGCATAAGCATTCACAACCAAAATTAGTACTTAAGAAGAGCTAGTCTAGGAGGAACTGAGGTTGATAGATTTTTTTAATTTTAATTTTTAATTACAAGATAATTAATTTACAATACTGCAATGGTTTCTGCCATCCAGATGCAGGTGCTTAGTCGCTCAGTCGTGTCCTACTCTGTGACCTCATGGTAGCCCACCAGACTCCTCTGTCCATGGGGATTCTCCAGACGAGAATACTGGAGTGGATTGCCATGCGCACCTCCAGGGGATCTTCCCAACCCAGGGAGCAAACCCGGGTCTCCCACATTGCAAGCAGATTCTTTACTGTCTGAGCCACCAGGGAAGCCCATACAGCAACATAAATCAGTCATAAGTATACATACATCAACATGAATCAGTCATGGGTATACATATCTCTTTATAATAGTGACCTCACTTGTTTTATTGGTAAATAGTATTACTCACCTTTTCTAAGCCACTCATTTTCTCTTCTTTTGTTTCAACAAAGCCCTTCCTAAAAAAGGAGGTGAGGGCTTCACTGACACTCAAGGGGGAATCTTCACCAACAAATGTCTCCAGGAGCTGCACAAACTGGAGTAGATTGAGAGAAACTCCGTTGAAGGTACTCCTACCCTTTATTTCCTTGTAAGACTGAATGTTTCTGATAATTGAGTGCAGGTCTATCAAACAAGAAACATACATCAAACGGTGACATGAACAATTTTATCAAAGTTCAGGGAAAATACATGAGTACATATTGTAATGAACATCTACTACCTTTTTTCCTACCAGGAGTCTGTGCTGCCTTCATGAGGACAGCACCCCCTTTTTATTTTTAATATATCCTTTATAAAGTTTGGGTTTTGGTTTTTGTTCTCATTTTCTCTCTCTCTCTCTTTTTTTTTTTTTTTTGTTTTGCCTGTGGGATCTCAGTTCTCTGACCAGAGATTGAACCCTTGCCCCCTGTATCGGCAGCACAGAGTCTTAACCACTGGACCACCAGGGAAGTCCCTAAACGTATCTTTTATTTATTTATTTATTGGTCTTCATCCTTTTGTCCGCACCTGGTGGCATGTGGGATCTTAGTTCTCCAAAGAGGGATGGAACCCATGCCCCTTGCATTGGCAGTGTGGAGTCTTAACCACTGGACTGCCAGGGAAGTCCCCCTCCTTTTTTTTAATTTGAGAAAACATCTCTCCCCAATTGTCAGTTTTGATGTATCAGGTAGTACTGAGCCTCATCCACCCTTGCTTCAGGATGGCCATGTGATATAGGTCCGCCTAGTGACTCACAGATGACAGCAATGGGATCCACTATAGGCCAATGAGAATTAGCCCCAGGACTTTTGGGGCAACTACTGGGGGAGAATCACTGGTCTTGTACTCTGACTCCTGAACTAGTAGGATGTAGGCCTAGAGATGCTCTCATGGAAATCTTTGCCACAATACAGAGAAAACTACCTAAAACTGAAAGTTACACAGAGAAGAACAGGGCAGAGAGGCAAAGAGATAGTGTCCTGCTGCTATTATTGAGCCCTTGGATTCAGTTGTGCCTGAAGCCAGCTGCAGTCTGGACTCGCTAGTTAAATAATTCTGTAAATACCACCACTATGACCTCTCCCTCAGGAGGCTTGACTCATATATTTGTCTTGAAGCTTGATGCTATAACATGAAGTGTAATTCATAGAAGAGCCCGGTGATTTACGATTGATTTATTAACTAATCCAATCATTCATGCACTGATGCCTTCCATATGAGATCTGATGTAACTTAAAAAGAATCAGCCATGCAATTGTCAAAATGGTAGAGTAAAACTGAAATAAAGAAGTAATATCAGGAGAAGAGGAACATGAAGTAGCAGGCAACAAGAGCTTAACCAATGCCATACAATTTCACCAAATATTTGGAGGATATAAAGTTTGCTATTTGATCCATCTTTAAATGAGAAAAGAAACTGCAGACAGGAGGAAAACTTTTTGATCTTATAAGTTCTACTACTTGTTGGTGAAAGGTAAAATGATAAAATAGCATTGTGGTAAAGTACGAATACTTGTTGGGATCATTGTTGTTAAATACATGGTTTACTGAGAGCTAAAAGCTATTCTTTGCTCTCTCTGTTGAGTAGATCTTTCTTTGTAAGTCTTCAAAAACAAGACAGAGCCTCACCTGCCTCACATAGTTAGATGTGGAACTACAAGGGAGAGGAATTGCTGGAATGATTTCTATTGTTCTAATATCTAATTCCCCTTGTATACCTGGATCATAGCTTCAAAGTGGTTTCAGGGCCACATAACCATAAAAAAATTGTATACAGTTGGCCCTTTGTAGCTGCAGGTTCTGCATCTGTGGGTTCAACTGTGGATCAAAAATATTCAGGAAAAAAAAATCCAGAAAGTTCCCAAAAGCAAAACTTGAATTTGCCATACATGGGCAACTATTTACATGGCATTCACATTGCATTTTCAACTATTTACAAAGCATTTACATTGTACTAAGTATTATAAGTGATCTAGATTTAAAGTATATGGGAGGATCCATCAGTTATATGCAAATACTTGTCCATTTTATATAAGGGGTTTGAGCATCTTGAATGTTGGTATTCGTGGTGAGGGGAAATTTTGGATGGATGATATTCATGGAACAATCCCCTGCAGACACTAATGGACAACTGTACCAACACGTATGCTTTAAAGAGCATTACAATAGCACTACATGTACACTACCACCGGAAACAGTCGTCTTGAATACGTTTAGGTCCATTGGCTCAAGGACAAAATAGTGCAAGTGTCACCCTGCCATGGTGCCTTGGCTAAGTCCAGTCCTTACCATTGGGAACCACAGTAAATTAAAGGTTATCAAATTAGAGTGCCATCTGTTCTTCCTGGCTTTGTTAACATGTACCTGTGAACCTCGAGTTATCATAGATTAAATGTGCCTGTTCCTCGTCTTCATGTTTGGCATACTTCATGTTCCAGTTACAAGTCAGAAGTTCACCTATAAGATACATATGCCATAATATAGTCAACTTCATTTTCACAATGTTTTTGCTCTGGAGTATGAATGAAAGGAGAATTAAATAAGGAGTCACCTGTCCATGACTTTCCTTCTATTTTCTGGGACTTGGGTTCGCAGGATTTGTCTTTCTGAACTTCCTTTTTAGCAGGTTCTAAAAGGTATAAAAGAAAATGCCTATGAGTTGAAGATTATGTAGTTAATAAATGAAAGAAATATCTTGCATACAGAACACAAAAACTTTCTTTCGGGTCCTTTTCTGTATATGTTGTATCATAATGGTATCATTTAATAACTTAATCACAAAGATATCGCTTAATAGCTTTAGTTTTTGAGAGCAATTCTGTGACAAAGTCTATGTATTGTACCCACATTTGGCCACACAAAGTGAGGGCTGTATTTCCCAGCCTCCCAGACAGCAGGTGTCACTATGTGCCTGAATTCTGATGAATGAACAAGATAGAAAGGAAAGAAATGATGTAATGTCTATCCTTTTCCCTTTCTCCTCGCCTACTGGTCAGGATGCGGACATGGTGGTTAGCTATCTTGGAGTGTGTAGCTGGAGGAGACACAAGGCAGAAAGAGCTTGAGCCACTGTTGATTTCTTGGGGCTGATCCTTCAAATAAGTTTTGACTTTTATACGAGAAACAAAGAAACTTCTGCCTTGTTTAGACATTGTTATTTTGTTTTGGTTTTGTTTGTTTTTTTAGACACTGTTATTTTGGATCACTGTTACAGAGAGTTAAAATTAATAGTAACTTCACTAATTTTTTAAGCTGTGTCCCCACTATGTAAGGAGAACCAGAAATTAGTAGCCCTGTTCTGGGGAGAAATACGTATAATGCTGAAAAAATGAAAGATTTCAAATTAGTTAATGATAGTGTAAAATCCTTAACACAGGTTACCTATCTCTTATGAATTTTAAATAAGAACTTTCTTTGGGACTATAGAACTTTAGAATTTTTTTTTCAAAAATGCCTAGAAAGCATATTAAAAATAAGAGACATTATTTTGCCAACAAAGGTCCCTAAAGTTAAAGCTATGGTTTTTCCAGTAGTCATGCATGGTTATGAGAATTGGGCCACAAAGAAGGCTAAGCACTGAAAAATTGATGTTTTTTGAACTGTCTTGTTAAAAAAGACTCTTGAGAGTCCCTTGGACTGCAAGGAGATCAAACTAGTCAATCCTAAACAAAATCAACCCTGAATATTCATTGGAAGCAATGATGCTGAAGCTCCAATACTTTGGCCACCTGACGCGAGGAGCTGACTCATTAGAAAAGACCCTGATGCTGAGAAAGATTGAAGGCAGGAGGAGAAGGGGATGACAGAGGACAGGATGGTTGGATGGCATCACCAATTCAATGGACGTGAGTTTGAGCAAGCTCTGGGAGATGGTGAAGGACAGGGAAGTCTGGCATGCTGCAGTTCATAGGGTCGTAAAGAGTCGGACACAACCGAGCGACTGAACAGCAACAACAACTGAGGACTTAAGTGACATTGAGATTGGCTCTCGAAAAGATTATAATTCTTCAACTAAAAGGGCATAAATTTGCATAGGCAATTCCCAAGAAAAGTCTTCTGCAGAATAAATATTTGAAATCCAGGATGCTTTCTGTCTTAAACATTACCTTCAGAAACTCTTCTAGAATGTCTTATATGCAACTGAAAAAAGTGAGATACTTTTAAAATTTGAAATAAAAGAAAATTTAAAAAGTGGTTTCTAATATTAGATACACCATTTAAAATAAAACAGCTTCTGTGCCTTTTCAGAAGTCCAGTGAAAATTTCTACAAGTAATACTACCAGATTTCTGCCTTACAAATGGGCTTCTAGTGTAGAGGGATTTCTAGGTAAATTGACAGTAGAGACTTTCTAGATTGCGTGTAATTGATTGCTCAAAGTATAGACTCATGTTGAATAGCAAAATATGTCTGAAGTTTGCATGACCTTACATGTCACAAAAAGATCCTAACCGAAATGAAGATTTTTCTGCAGACTTTAAAAACCGCTCTAGAAAACAAGGAGCTGATGTAGGAAAGTGATATTACTACCTGAAAGATGATCTTCTGGGATTGATACTCCAGTTTTCTCTTGCAGTTCAGGACTTATGAAGAGTAGCTCTTCATATGCTTGTGCTTGAGTCCTTCCTTCCTGTGGAGGGATTTCAGTGTGCTCAAAGGAAATAGATTCCCTAGATGTTTTGCTTTCTCCTGTGAGACTACCTTTTCTCAATTGTGAAGTTAAGTCTGTGTCCTGTTGTTCTTCCAGAATTGTTTCTCTGGGTGACTGTGGTTCTGCAGTTGACCCTCTGTGTGGTTCTTGTTCTACTACTGACTCCCCGCCTTCTTCTTGCTCTGCAGTTGACCCACCGTGTGGTCCTTGATCTGACTGTGATTCTCTGTGTGCTTCCTGCTCTGCCATTGTCTCTCTGGGTTGTCCTTGATCAGATTGTGACTCTCTGCGTGATCCCTGTTCCTCAGTTGACTTTCCATGTGATCCTTGTCCTGTTGTTGACCCTTCATGTTGTCCTTCTGTTGTAATTGATTCTTCAGAAAGTCCTTGTTCTGCTGTTGATTCGATGTGGGTTCCTTGTGGTACTCCTTGTTCTGTTATTGGCTCATGATGTGGTCTTTGTTCTGTTATTAACTCTCTACTTGATCTTTGTTCTGGAGTTGACCCCGTGTAGGTTCCTTCTTTTGATACTGATTCTTCATTCAGTTCTTGTTCTCCAGTTGACTCTTCAGGTTGTTCTTGTTCTCTGGTTGAAATTCCATTTGGTCCTTGTTCCACAGTTGCCCCTCTCTGCTGTTCTGGTGGGCTTTGTGGTAGTGTTGATTCTCTATAGTGTTCATGTTGGTCTTCTGGGCTTGCTAATAATTTACTTTGGGTTTTGCTAAAATGTTTTTCAGAAGGTAACGTATTCATCTCTAAGAGAACATTGTCAAAGTCTTCATAAATGTGTTTCTGATTATCCATGTCTCCCCAGAACTCAGGTAAGTCTATCTCTCCAAATTCAACAAATGGCCCTAACACAGAAAACAAAACATTTACCTAAACAATTGGATCTTATAATGTAGAATCAGAGCTAGTAAATTAATGCAAAAAAGCAGTAGGCATGGCGCCCACAGAACTACTGCTTTAAATGAATATCAATTACATTTCCCAGAAACCCAATAAGAAACAAAAAGGTATCTAAAGGAACATAAAAGATGCTCACTACTGGAAATTAGAAATAATCCCTTCCTAAAATATATGGAAATGAACATGATTCCTTCTTTTGATGCTTGAAGAGTAGCTTAGACTTTCAAGGCAAACAGAATTTATCCTCTCCTCTTAGTCCTCCACAGTAAGCATAGCATAGGGCTGAGGAAAGAGCAAATGTCTTCCACCTCAAACCCTGCCATTTTTGACAACATGGGAGGGTATTATGCTAAGTCAAATAAGGCAGAGAAAGACAAATACCACATGATCTAACTTACATCTTTAAAACAAACAAATAAAACAAAACAAAAATAGACTCATGGATACACAGAACAAATGCGGGGTTGCCAGCAGGGAGGGGGTTTGAGGTCTGAGCGAAACAGTTGAAGGGAATTAAGACATGCAAACCTCCAGTTACATAATAAATAAGTCATATTATTAAATAATAAATAATATACAGCATAAGGAGTATGGTCAATCATAATAACTTCGTAGGGGGACAGAATGTTACTAGATTCATCATGGTGATCATTTCCTATCATATAAAAATGTCAAATCATTGTGTACATTTGAAACTAACATAATATTGTACATCAATTATATTTCAATCAAAACATGCTTGGTAGAAAAAAATTTTTTTCTTAGAAATCTTAGAATTCTAAGTTGGACATTAAAACTGGAATTACCATTACCAACTTAATTTCCAAAACATTCAGGTTGTCACTAAAGCACCCCTTCATTGGAATTCTAGCTCAATTCTGACTTAACAACTTTTAGTATTGCACTGTTGTGAAAAACACATCTAGTTCAACTAGATGGTAATGATAATTACCATTGTATGGCATGAACAACTAGATACAGCCATCATGATCTAAGGGAGGTGTTACATGGAGGGATTCCATGGTGATAGAATGATGTTGTTTGTCACATCCATGTACTGCTTCACTCCAGCTTGAGCATACTCCCTCTGGGTGGCACTTACATTGTCTTGGGTTTCGGAGTGTACCTCTGAGCACTTTTGAACTTTGGTCATAGAATGTTTCCAGCAAGGCCAATGTCCTCTGACGATCCAAAAACCCTACCTAAGCAGAAAGTTGGCAATCAGTTGTTACATGAGATTTGAAACTTTTATGTAGATGGAATATTGAAACTCCTAACTATGCTTTTTATCCCCAAATTTCTGCACCTTCTTAGCTCCAGTTCATACTTATCTTAAAACACTGTCAATAGTGTGCTTCACACACTATTGTGTCATATAATCAACAATATGTCATATTTCACATTCTCTACTAGGAGGTTACATTCAGATCTGCAGACAATCTAGAACAAATATTTAGGTCATTATGGTATGCATTTACAGCTTTGTTCCCAACTTCATATAGTATCCTCTTTTTCTTCTTTCATCCTACTTTTTAAAATCTATGTTCTTTTGTTGCTTTTTATCTATTCTTATAAGCTTCCTTATAAGGACTGATGCTGAAGCTGAAGCTCCAGTACTCTGACCACCTGATGTGAAGAGCCAACTCATTAGAAAAGACCCTGATGCTGGGAAAGATGGAAGGCAGGAGGAAAAGTGGATGACAGAGGACGAGATGGTTGGATGGCATCACTGACTCAACGGACATGAGTTTAAGCAAGTACCGGGAGATGGTGAAGGACAGGGAAGCCTTGCAGGCTGCAGTCCATGGGGTCACAAAGAGTCAGACATGACTAAGTGACTGAATAACATAAGCTTCCTTAAATCTTTTCAGGAATATGGGGATACAAACAAATAAGCATAACGTTCATAAACAAATATAATTTCAGTAAAGTTGGAATCTATTCTTGCAAATTCATTTGGTGTCCTGGCACAATAGTGCGTTCCTAAATTCCCTGATGGCTCAGTTGGTAAAGAATCCGCCTGCAATGCAGGAGACCCCAGTTCAATTCCTAGGTCAGGAAAATCCCCTGGAGAAGGGATAGGCTACCCATGCCAATATGCCTGGGCTTCCCTTGTGGCTCAGCTGGTAAAGAATGCACCTGCAATTTAGGAGACCTGGGTTCAATCCCTGGGTTGGAAAGATCCCCTGGAGAAGAGAAAGGCTACTCACTCCAGTATTCTGACCTGGATAATTCCATGGACTGTATAGTCCATGGGGTCACAAAGAGTCAGACATGACTGAGTGACTTTCACTTTCACTTTCAAATCCTATTCCTAGAAATACTTTTTGATATAAACATTTTTTGTTTTTTAAGAAGCAGAATAAAATGTGGTAGGCTTTCTATTCCCCAAAGAGAAAAGCAGCTCTTTTCTCTAGGAAGACACCACCATAGAGAATCCTAAGCAAAAAAAAAAAAAAAATTCCTAAGCAACCCACTCTTAAAAATGGGAAAGAAACTTAGAGACAAGTTATAAATCATATGCAGTGCCACACAAGATGTAGTCTGCAGGCTGGTACCAGTCTATGTGTGATGAGAAAGGTAGGAATTGAGAATAGCATCTAGAAAATGTTATAGCAACTTAAGAAAGTAACTGATATTAAATCAGATTTGAATCTGGTAGTAACACAATGTGGACTGTATTTTTTTTGAAATCAGTAGCTATTTATTAAAGTTGAAGAGAAGGGACTTCCCTGATTGCTCCGTGGTTAGGACTTTGCCTTCCAGTGCAGGGGGAGCAGGTTTGATCCCTGGTTGGGGAACTAAGATCTCACACATCTTGCAGCCAAAAAGCAAAACATAAAACAGAAGCAATGTTGCAATAAATTCAATAAAGACTTTAAAAAAAATGGTTCACATCAAAAAAAATCTTTTTAAAAAAAGTCAAAGGGAAAACCAAGAGAAATTGTAGGAACTGGTAAAACAAAAAAAAATTAAACATAAATGAGTAATTTACTTCCCTGTGTTTGTTAATAGCTCTTAGATTAGAATATGTTTGGATTGTATTTTTATTTCCTTTTTCCCTCGTAGTAACCCAGTTTCATTATCAGTCCACATATTAAAAATATCACCATCAACAACCTAAAGACTGGTCCTTCACAACAGATGGTGTGAGAAGCACTACTTTAAGAGGTTTCGCCTACCTTCCCACGGTCACAGTGCAGGAAGAGGTCAGCAAACATCTGTCTCCGCATGTCAGTTTTTATGACCTCCCTGAATTCGGCAGCACAATGGCAAAGGTGCTTAAGGAGCTTCTCAAACGTTTCACTTTTAAAGCCTGCAATGTGCAAAGAGATGAGCTATGGAGAAAAAGAGGATAGGTGATTGATTAAAAACCGTGTTCTTGGATTTTTTTCCCCCAAGGATTCCATTGATGTGCATGCAATTATTGGCTGCAATTTTTTCCATATCATCTGCTTAGATAAAGCATTTTCAAATGAATGCTGCTCTATGGCTATGCTGCAGAGAGAGGGGATCAATACAGTCCCCAACACCATAGACCAGTTACATACACCATAGACCAGTACACACTGTTGGAATAATTTCCCTCTAGGTCACATCAGTCTTATATGGGAGCAGTTGTTAACCTCACAGTATGAAACAGCAGCAGTCATAAAATGTGGCCAGTAAATGAATAGTTCTTCAAATGGAATGCAGTTTTTCTTTTGATGTGGGGGATATAAGAGCATGTGTTTTCATTTTCCAAGACTGGCTGTATTTAATTACTGGCGTGTAAGGGACGGGGACGGCTTCCCAGGTGGCTCGGAGGTAAAGAATCCACCTGCCAATGCAGAAGATGAAGGAGACATGGGTTCAGTCCCTGGGTTGGGAAGATCCCCCGGAGGAGGGCATGGCAACCCACTCTGGTATTCTTGCCTGGAAAATCTCATGGGCACAGGACTGGTGGGGTACAGTCCATGGGGTCGCAAGGAATCAAGCACAACTTAGACTAAATGATGACAACAAATCCTTTGTCTATGATTTGCTTTTTCTTTTGAAAGTGTAGAATCTGAGAATATCTATGCTCTTAGGTTATACCTCTTGAGGCCTGGTGAATAAATCCCAGACGAGAGATTGTTCTCTTAGAAGGTAAATGCATCTGGGGTCTTCCCTGGTGGTCCAGTGGCTAAGACTCCAAGTTCCCAATGCAGGGAGCTTGGGTTCAGTCCCTGATCAAGGAAAGAGATCCCACAGGCAGCAAATAAGAGCTCACATGCTGCAACTAAAGATCCTGTGTGCTACAACCAAGACCCAGCGCAGCTAAACAAATAAATATTTATTAATAAAAAGAAGGTAAAAGCTTCTGTATTTTTGGTGGGTTTTGACATCAGGCTTGTATACCCTTTTTCACTCTTACCTTTTGCACTCCCACAACTAATTTATGAGTGGTCGTTTCTCCTCAGCCTCAACATCAATGTGTATTACTTTCCAGATTTCTGCTAATTTGATAGATCAGGAACATTACAATCTTGTTCTATCCTTGACTATAAGTATCTCAGTGAGTTTCTCAGTGGGATGTTTTTAAAGTGTTAACCCACTTCTTTCTCTGCCCCAAGCAAAGAGGTAGCCAAATTTGTACAGAATGACCCTGCTTCCATAGCTAGATTTCCATATTTCACTTCCTCTTTAATATCATCTAGGGAAATTTAGGATGTATTATGTAAATATGACTTGAATCTATATTAATGAACCATAAACCATCCTTCAACTGGCTTAGAGATCAAAAGAGGGAAACTTAGAGCAGAGCAAAGGAGCTCTTCTAAATATTTCATTTCCTTAACAGCTTCTTGATGGGTTGATGAGCACAATTAAGTTCTCATTTGTTGCCTTGGGAAGCAGAGTAGTGTATAGGTTAAGACCTCATATTTTGTCCGGGTTCAAACCTCAGTTCCTATATTTACTGGCTGAGTAACCTAGGATGAGGGAAGATACCCCGGAGAAGAAAATGGCAACCCATTCTAGCATTCTTGCCTGGAAAATCCCATGGACGGAGGAGACTGGTGGGCTACAGTCCATGGGGTCGCAAAAGAGTCTGACACGACTTAGCGACTAAACGCAACCATCACCTTGAATGAGTCACTGGACTTTACAGTTCCTTAATCTGTTCCTTAATAGCTGCCAGAGTAGCTATTTCACTGGGTCATGGAGAGGCTCCTTTATATAAGTGGAGCATAGGTATTTCATGCATGAAGTTCTGTGAAGTCTCGTTTCCTTTTGAACTAGGTAAAGAAATTGATGGAGAAGGTTTTCTTTATAAAATAAAAGTCCTCTCAGCTGACATTCACATTTTAAAAGGAAAAATCCAACGAGATCAGTGGTTCTCAAAGTGTGGTCCCTTGAGAACTTATTAGAATTGAAAATTTGGGGGCCCTACTCCAAACCTACTGAATCAGAAACTCTGGGGTGAGACCTAGAATCTATGTTTTTAGAAGTTTTCTGAGTGATTCTTTCGCTCAAACTCACTGAAGTTTGAACTAGATGGTCTGGGGAAACTGGTCCTAATTATACCAGTATTCTAAGATCCTATTGTTCAGTCCTCAGTCAATTTTTCTTGAATAGTAGATACTTTTCTAAATTACTGGTAAGGTAGAATTACTGAATAATTGATATTTTCTGGCAATATTGTGACTCTGTCTTCTAAAGCTGAAATAAAAATTACTTATTCATTAAAAGATTCCTCTTGTTGGGACTTCACTGGTGGTCCATGGGGGGATACAGGTTCGATCCCTGGTCAGGGACTAAGATCCATCATACTATGCATGGCCAAAAATAGAGAGGGAGAAAAAAAAAAGATTCATCTTGTTTTGGATTAAGCTTTTGGGAACTGACCTCAAAGCCATATGAGTTTTCTGGCTGTGGGAATGCTATCAAGTCAAGAATTAGTTTAACTGTTTGGCCAAGACACATTTGAACATTCTAGATTTATAGTCTATGGATTTTCTGAATGAGCATGTTCTGTAAGCCTGGGCTATATGACATGAAAGACTACCAGATGCCAACTGAACTACATATCAAATTCCAAATAGAACAACTACAGCAGTCTGCCAGGGTCTCTTGTAAAAACAAAAAAGTAAAACATATCATAGCCTTTGTGTTTTCACATCCTCCCAAGGAACGAATCAATTACTATCCATAAATCCTGACATAATTGCTTAGATGAATTTAAGAATATGATTAACTACTAATATCCTTCTGTTTAATCACTTTGTGAGCTGTCAAACATTTGAACTGTGCTCAGTCACGTTATCTGTATGTACTGGATCCCAACGTAATGAATTCTAGGCTTTTCATTTCTGACAGGAAAATCACAACGTTGAGGATGAGGTAAATGTCACGTTTAGGAGGAGCCTGGTAGGCTGTGGTCCATGGAGTCGCCAAGAGTCAGACACGACTGAGTGACTTCACTTTCACTTTTCACTTTGATGCCTTGGAGAAGGAAATGGCAACCCACTCCAGTGTTCTTGCCTGGAGAATCCCAGGGACGGGGGAGCCTGGTGGGCGGCTGTCTCTGGGGTCACACAGAGTCGGACACGACTGAAGCGACTTAGCAGCAGCAGCAGCAGCAGTTATCATTACATTCTACAGCCTTGGGATTCACACATTTAATTATAGACATACAGGGGAGTTCATGAAGTGGGTGACCTGAGAGCAACAGTAAGAAACTGTGTTTGGAAACTATGTTAGGTATTAACTTCCGAACTGTATTTGTAAGCTTTGGCAGTAAATAACATTTCAGAAATGTCTGCAAACAAGAACTAGAGAATATTGAAATACACAGAATATATGCTGTCTATCACTGAAGAAGTGGTGTGTTCATACAGCATGTGGAATCTAGAAAAATGGTACCGATGAACCTATTTGCATAGCAGAAATAGAGACTCAGACATAGAGAACAAGTGTAGGGATACCAAGCGGGGGAGGAGGGTGGGATGAATGGGGAGACTGGGATTGACATGTATACACTGCTATGAATGCAATAAATAACTAGTGAGAGCCTGTTGTATAGCACGGGCAGCTCTATTTGATGCTCTCTGGTGACCTAGATGAGAGGGACATCCAGAAGGGAGGGGACATGTGTATATATATGGCTGGTTCACTTTGCTATATGGCAGAAACTAGCACAGCGCTGTGAAATAACTTTATACTCCAATAAATTAAAAAAAAAAAGACGACTGTTCCTTTTAAAATTTGTATAGGGAACACAATATCTACTTGAACAACTCACCGTAAAAATGATGCAAATGTTAAGTTTTGCCTCCTAGAAAGAGTTGTCTCACGGGAGCCAGAGTGCTCTGAGAATTTAAAATGAACTTGACACTCTCCCGAAATATATTTCTTATGAGTCTAAATATTCTATTTATAATCAAAACAATCTCAAATAAACTAGCACATTTTACATTTAAAATTGTTCCTGTCAATGTACACACTGTTATATTTAAAATGGGTAACCCAACAAGGACCTACTGTATGCCACAGGAACTCTGTTCAATATTATGTAGCAACGTAAATGGGTAAAGAACTTGAAAAAGAATAGACACACGTATATGTATAACCAAATCACTTTGCTGCACACCTGAAACTAACACAGCCTTGTTAATCAACTATACTCCAATAGAATATAAAAATTTAAAAGAAATCATTCTTGTCAATAAATAAACGTTTAAAGCATTGTTCTTAGTGTTCTTTCTAAAGTAAGGAGCTACAAGGTGGAGACACGTAAGTAGAAGAATTTTAAAACTCATGAACACTAGAAAACTTTCCTACGTTAACCCTGGTCCACTGAGGTCTCATTTTTATTCTACTGTGCATCCCTCAGCACCATAATAAAAACATAATAGTATAACTCATTATGTTTTGCACCTGTTCATTGCTTTGTAATTGTCTTTTTGTGACATGTGTTCTTAACTTGGGGACTTCCCCAAGGGCTCAGCAGGTAAAGAATCCACCCGCAATACAGGAGACTCAGGTTCGATCCCTGGGTCAGAAAGATCCTGTGGAGGAGGAAATGGCCACCCATTCCTGTCTGGGAAATGCCATGGACAGAGGAGCCTGGTGGGCTACAGTCCATGGGTCTCAGAGTCAGACACGACTGAGCACGCATGCACATCCTTAATTTGCTTATACTTTGATTCTTTCATTCCCTGTACCCTTCTCTGGCTTCATCCAGTGTATGTATGCACATGTGCACACACATACACACATGGACATAAATGCTTGCCTATACCCACAGGCACACTCCCATACAACAATGCATTATTTGATCCTTAAGTGTAAGAAATACAACTCGAACTTTGAGCTCTGTTCTAGCACAGAAAGTAAATAGTATATACTTAAGAAGTAAGAAACTAGAAGTAAATATCCTAAAATAGCTATTTTTGGTCTTCACTTACTGAAATAAAATGAAAATGATGAAATGATGAATAAAATGAAACAGATGAAAAGAGAGGTTACGGTCAACAAAAAGATTCTCATCTGTTCATTTACCCACCAGAAAACAGAAATGCTAGAAAAATGATGTGAATATGGAAGTATATGTGGCCATTCGTTCTCTCCATTTTTCTTTTTCTATATATTATCAGTAATTATTACTCAGTGACTCATTTTTTCCAAACATCCTCCAACCTGAAGGCTAATTACACTGCTCATTAAAACAATTAGAGGGGCAATTGCATGGCATAGTATCACCACTAGGCGGCGCCTGTGTGTAATAGCCGACATGTATAATTTCATTTTTTTTCAGTTTCATTGAGTGCTGGCAGAATAACTTTAAAACACACCTCTTTAAAAGCAAATATTCCATCCATGTTATACATGAACCTTATAAACTAGTTACCTCACTAAAAAATAAATTTTAAAAATTTATCTAAATTTAGATAAATTTAAAAATTTTTAAATTTAGATAAATTTTTAAAATTTAGGTGTTCTAAACACTACTTCTTTGTCTGATGTCATGTCTTGGTGATTTATTGATCAGATGATTAAATATATCCAATAATATTTTATATAAGAAATACTTCCTTGGTTTCTGTTGATGTAATAGCTCTTCACTCTAAATAAAGTACCTTAAGATGTGCTATTTGCATTTTAGGAGAAGGTGGAAAATATCAGAAAAACTATTATTATTAGCCCAAACCACTCATTAAAAATTTTTTATTTATATAAATACACATATACGTATGCACACACATATATATAGATATATACATCTACAAAGGTATTAATAGAATGCTAAAAGTTCCTATTAAGTGTGTGCGTATATATACATATATATATATATATGACTTCCCTGGTGGCTCAGAGGGTAAAGAATCCTCCTGCAATGCAGGAGACCTGGGTTCAATCCCTGGTTGGGAAGATCCCCTGGAGAACGGCATAGCAACCCACTCCAGTATTCTTGACTGGAGAATCCCTATGGACAGAGGAGCCTGGTGGGCTACAATCCATGGGATTGCAGAGTCGGACACGACTGAGCGACTAAGCACAGCACATATATATATATCTCACCCTTACCGATTTTCTCCTTTAATTGTGTGGACTTACATACGTATATACATATACACACAAACAGACAAATATCATATATGGTTATATACATATATGTATTCTTATATGATATGTATGTATGTGTATATGTACATATTGTTGAACTAATTTAAATGAATGAAAGGAGGAAATAAAATTAAAACTGACCTCAGACTTCACAACATACAATACCAGAAAATAATTAAGCAATGTCTATATTGTTTTGAGGTGGAAAGAAAAGGTGATCCAAATACAGTACATTCATTCAAAATACAGTTTCAGAGGCAATATGCAGGTATTTTCAACATAAAAGAAGTCAGAAAATATAGCACCCTTGTGACCTTCCTGAAAAAACTTTACAAGAAATTTAGCTAATTAAGAGATGAATAAAAATAAATAACTCAGGAATAGAAAAACCATTGTAAAAAGACAGGAGGTGAACCTCAAATCCATTTAAATATTAGACTAAGATTAATCAACTATAGGAATTGTAATTACAGGAAAAAAAGTAAATAATGTAAATCTGAATAAAATAACTTGGGGGAATTCCCTGAGAGTCCAGCGGCTAGGACTTGGTGCTTTCACTGCTGGGGCCTGGGTTCAACACCAGATCGGGGAACTAAGATTCCACGAGCTGAGGGGCACAGCCAAGAGAAAAAACTAATCTAAACTTGGGGAACATAAAAAGAAAAAAAGATAGGAAGACATGAGGAAATAGTAAACCCTTCACCTTTTATAGTAGTGTGTCAACTGTTATTTTATGTAATTGAAATATGTGATTTAAAAAATGACTGTAACCTTTTCTGATCTTCATCATATTGCCTTTTCTTAGAATGATTTTAGAATAATTTTTGTGAAGGTATGTCCAATTTCAATAATTCCCTTATTTATACTTTAGTTTCTCTTTCCTCTGTTGGAATCAAGTACAATTAAATACTTTTTATTTAAAGTAATTAAAATTTTATAACAAAATTTATGACATCCACATTATATATCCCTCTATTTACTGAGACATTATATACACCTCTACTTACTGAGACAAAAAATATAAAGCTGTTTTAAATGATGTTAATCTAAGACTAACAATGGTTATTTCTGGGTAAGAAATTAATTATAGGGACTTCCCTGGCGGTCCAGAGGCTAAGACTTTGTTCCCAATGCAGGGGGCCCAGGTTTGATCCCTGGTTGAGGAACTAGATCCTGCATGCTACAACTAAGAGTTCACATGCTACAATCAAGACCCAGTGCCGCCAAATAAATAAATAAATACTTTAAAAAAGAAATTTATGAAAAATTTTAAATCCTCATCTTTGCAGTTTTACAAGTTGTTTGAATACTTTTTGTTTAGTCATGATAATTTTTACAAAATTAAGTAATTTTTCCTTACAAAAATATTCCATGATGTTATTAAGAATTAACCCTATTAATAGGTTATGGGAATATATACATTGTTATTCTATTTTTATATTTATCTGTGCTTTTAAAATTTTTCACCCTACTATATTTTTAAAAAGTTTTAAGACTATAATTTCTCAACTGAGTAAATATTTAGCGGCATTCCATACAATTAGATGTAAGATCTTGACCCAATAATTACTAAATAAAGTATTTTTAAATTTCAAAATGGTTGGGCTTACATAATTTTAAAATTGTTTATTTTCCAGTTTTATTATATAACAAATGGGCTTCCCTGGTAGCTCAGCTGGTAAAGAATCTGCCTGCAATGCAAAAGACCCCAGGTTGATTCCTGGGTCAGGAAGATCTGCTGGAGAAGGGATAGGCTACCCACTCCAGTATTCTTGGTCTTCCCTGGTGGCTCGGCTGGTAAAGAATCTGCCTGCAATGTGGGAGACCTGGTTTAGACCCCTCAGTTGGGAAGATCCCCTGGAGAAGGGAATGGCTACCCACTCCAGTGTTCTGCCCTGGAGAATTCCATGGACTGTATAGTCCATGAGGTCCCAAAGAATCGGACGTGACTGAAAGACTTTCACTTTCAAGAAAATATAACATCAGATTTCTAGTTTTTGAAACTTACAAAGTTTTCTTGGGGGCCTATTTATGATAGTCTGATCAATATTTTTGAAAACTAGATCAGGGTAACTGTAGGGACTGAAGTTCTGTATATGCTTGTAAAATGTCTTATTACGTAACAGACATTATATTAAATAATGTCATATATAGAACAGTATAACAGCTTCTTCATATCCTTATTTATTTTTTGCCTTTTTAAGTTATCAAATACTTAAAAAGTTTTGTTATTTCACACCATACACAAAAATGAACTCAAAGGATCAGATATTTAAATAGATGTATATATTAATTAAAACTCTAAAATATATGAGCATATCTTTATGATCTTTAATTAGGCAATAGTTTCTTGGATATAACATCAAGAGCAAAAGCAACAAAAGAAAAAAATAGACAAATTGGACTTCATCAAAACTAAAATTTTCGTGTTTTGAAGGACATCATCAAGGAAATGAAAGGAGGGACTTCCCTGGCAAGCCAGAGGTTAGAACTCTCTGCGCTTCTACTGCAGGGCGCGTGGGTTTGATCCCTGGTCTGGGAACTAAATTCCTACATGCAACAGTGAGGACAGGAAACTAACTTTTTAAAAAAGAAAAGAAAATGAAAAGATAACCAGCAGAATAGGAGAAAATATTTCTAATATATATTTGACAAGGGATTATAAAATATATCTGGATTATATAAAATATATAGACAATATTAAAGTTTTAATAACCCGATAATAAAGACAAATAACCCAATTTAAAAATGGACAAAGGATCTAAGTAGACATTTCTTCAAAGAAAATATGCAAGTCGCCAATACCTGAAAAGATGCTCAGTGTCATTTTAGCCATCAGAGCCATTTAGCGTTTCAAAAGCACCGTGAGCTACCACTTTACACCCACAGGGTAGCTATAGTTAAAAAACAAAATGATGAAACAAAGCAAACAAACAAACAAAACAGAGAATAACAAGTGTTGCCAAGGATGTGGAGTGGCTACAATGCTCATTCACTACGGGAATGTAAAACAGGGCAAGCAGCCACCGTGGAAAGCAGTCTGGCAGTTCCTTAAAAGGTTAAACATAGAGTTGGTATATCAATCAGCAATTCCGCTCCTAGGTGTATATCTAAGGGAACTGAGACGTACACTCACAGGAAAACATATTCACAAATATTTATAGCAGCATTATCTACAATAATAAAAAAGTGAAAACAGCCCAACTGATGAATGGATAAAGTGCGCTATGTCCATACGAAGGAATATTTTGTTTTGTTTTTAGTTGCTAAGTCATGTCCAACTCTTTTGCGACTCTGTGGATTGTAGTCCACCAGGCTCCTCTGTCTGTGGGATTTCCCAGGCAAGAAGACTGCATTGGTTTGCCATTTCCCTCTCCAGGGGATTTTCCCAACCTAGGGATGGAATCCACGTCTCCTGCATAGGCAGGCAGATTTTTTTACCCCTGAGCCACCAGAGAAGTCCATAGATTCTCATTAGTTATCTATTTATACATAATACCAATAGTGTATATATGTCAATCCCAACCTATTAATTCCACCATCCCCCTTGGTCCAGAACAGAGTCTTTATTGGCGTTTGCTCAGGAAAGATAAGGCACGGCAGGGTTAACAGTTTGGGACTGGCAATTTGAATAATCCCAGTAGACTTTGGGGCACAGGACCTGTCCCCAGTTATCTGGCATCTGGTCCTGGGTTGATTTGAGGCAGGGGAAATACTGGTCTGGTGAGTGAGGTTTAAACAAGTAGGTGGTTTGGAGTATGTGCTTTGGATCACAGAGACTATATAAACAATTTTGGCCATTAGTTTGGCTCTGTGATTAATGGACACCAAATACTCAAATACAGAATCTAAAATCAGAACATAATAGAGACAGGATTGCCAAGTTCTTATCTACATGATAATCATTTCAAGGTTTCCAGAAATCCTTCATACAGAATCTTGAAATCGTATTTAGTCCACAGTCATCACTCTCCATGAAGCAAGGGTGAAGGAGTGGAGGAGAAAGTTACCTTGACTCTGGTACTCAAAAAAAAAGGGGGAATTAGAGGGAAGTCATGAAAAAATATAAATGCAGGCTGAAGAAATAGGACCCTGGTACTGTTAAACCACTTCTTTTGCTTATTCCACTACAATAAAATCATAATTTATCAAGTGTAATTTTGTGTTGACTTTGAAGCAAACAGCCTGAATACTAATTTCTCCAGCTCCACTTACTGTGAGACCTTGTACAAGTTACTTAACCTTTCTGAACCTCAGTATCTTTATCTATAAAAGTAGGAATAAGAATTGCTGAAGTTTCTGGGAGTTCCTGATTTAATTTAATTTAAACATTTAATGGCAAATAGATGGGGAAACAATGGAAACAGTGACAGACTTTTATTCTCTTGGGCTCCAAAATCTCTGCAGATGGTGACTGCAGCCATGAAATTAAAAGACACTTGCTCCTTGGAGGGAAAGCTATGATAAACCTAGACAGCAACCTAAAAAGCAGACACATTACTTTGCCAACAAAGGTCTGTCTAGTCAAAGCTATGGTTTTTCTAGTAGTCATGTATGGATGTGAGAGTTGGACCATAAAGAAAGCTGAGGGCCAAAGAATTGATGCGTTTGAACTGTGGTGTTGGAGAAGACTCATGAGAGTCCTTTGGACTGCAGGGAGATCAAACCACTGAATCCAAAAGGAAATCAGTCCTGAATATTCATTGGAAGGACTGATGCTGAAGCTGAAACTCCAATATTTTGGCCACCTGATGCAAAGAACTGACTCATTGGAAAAGACACTGATGCTGGGAAAGATTGAGGGCAGGAGGAGAAGGGGACAACAGAGGATGAGGTGGTTGGATGGCATCACCAACTCGATGAACATGAGTTTAAGCAAGTTCTGGGAATTGGTGATGGACAAAGAAGCCTGGCGGGCTGCAGTCCATGGGGTTGCAAAGAGTCGGACATGACTGAGCAACTGAACTGAAGCGAAATATTTTAAAGTGTACATCTGAGAATTGATAAAATAAGCTATTGCTTGCCTGCCTGCGAAGTTGCTTCAGTTGTGTCCAACTCTATGGACTGCAGCCTGCCAGGCTCCTCTCTCCATGGGACTCTCCAGACAAGAATACTGGAGTGGATTGCCATGCTCTCCTCCAGGGGACCTTCCTGACCCAGGGATTGAACCCGCATCTCCTACATCTCCTGCATTGGCAGGTGGTTCTTTACTACTAGTACCACCTGGGAAGCCCAAAATTAGCTATTACGCTTTCATTTATTTAATTCTAGGTTACTGTATGTGTGACATCCACCAAAAGACGATTGAGACCTGCAAAATAATTTGATTCAAATAATGAATAATGTAACTTCTTACTTGTATAAATTCTGTTTTGTTCAATCTTGGTTTCATTGAGTCAGCAATATCTACTGGTAGACAGCATGTTTCTAATTATTGAACAAAAGTTATTTGTGAGTTAGTTTTGTTGTAACACATTCACATTTTATATTCATATTATAGTACTCCAAAAGAACATAAAATTCTTAATGCCAATCAATATTTATAATAGAATAAATGATATATAGTTGGGTGACATTCCAATTACTACAAGATTATAATTTTTCCTGGCTTCTATTTAGCCAAGGAACTCAAACATTTAAGAGCATGCCTACATTTTTAATGATTGTGTCAAGATAAAGCAGAAATAAACAGGCATATCAAAAAAGACTACAAAAATATCTGTGTTGGTTTATGCTAGAAGGTCCTAAAACATAAATGTTTTTTAAAGACTTTATTTTGTCTTTAATGTTTTTTTAAATAAATAAATAATATATGAATATGTTCTTTTGGTAAGAGATTCAAATAATACATTTTAGGATAACAGGATTAGAATTTAACAATAGAAAGATCCTACCAAACCCACTCCCATAATATACATCCTTAGATATCAGGATTAGTCAGAAGGTTTTCAGGAAGGAGAAAATGTCCTCAAGCAGGATACATTGTTGTTATATAATCCCTAGTACAGAGTTTAAACTGAGTTTGTTGTATAATCATCAGTTCCTGGTTTAAAGGAAAAAAAAAAAAGTTTTATGTGACTAAGACTAAGGAATGTAGAGAGGAAAAAAAAGATGTTTGTCCTTTCCTTCTCCTTGAGAATTCCAGACCCCTTTCACCTCCTCAGGGACCCTGGACTTTTCATCAACCTGCCTGGGAACTGACTCTCTCAACAGTAAGTAAGTAAAGTCGCTCAGTCATGTCTGACTCTTTGCGACCCCATGGACTGTAGCCTACCAGGCTCCTCTGTCCATGGGATTTTCCAGGCAAGAATACAGGAGTGGGTTGCCATTTCCTTCTCCAGGGGATCTTCCTGACCCAGGGATCGAACCCCAGTCTCCAGCATTGCAGATAGACACTTTACCGGCTAAACCACCAGGGAAGCCCCTCAATAGTAAGGGTTATTACAAAATAATTTTAATAAAATGGGCCGCTCGACTAAAAGAATTAAAATTCACGGACTGCATCTCTGCTGCTCTACATTCTCCATCTGAGAAGAGCAAAGGAGCTTGAGAACATCTGTAAGAGCTTTGATAACGTCTACCTCAATACTGGCTCTTCATCTTAATGCAGCATTCTCCCCCTCCAAAAAGAGAGAGAGAGAGAGAAATATAAACGCTGTAGTAAGAGGCAGGCTTACCAAGCTGCAAATCTGGATTTTGAAAAAATTCATAAAGAACGTTCTGAATCTGCAAATCAAAGAGACCTTATATTACTTTTCAATTACCATATATTTAGTATTTCAGAATAAAAGCCATCTGTAGTCTTTCAGTTTAAGTCCTGAGTAATTCTTCTGACCCAGGTACAGAAATAGTAAGAGTTAATATTTAGTTTATAGCATATTTCAAAGTATATAAAATACTTTTGAATGCATTTCCTCAGTGATTTTCAACCCTTTTGTGTGAGAACTAGGATGCTGATAGGATTCCATTTGCCAGCTCCAAGCAAATTTCTAACAATCCTTGGATGTTAGATGATGAAGCTTGGATGAAGCTAAGGCACCTTTGGCAACAAGCTTGGCAATCCAAAGAATTCTCTGTAATTCCTCACTTGTCAATGACAAAATAAAATTTCAGAGCTCCTCTTGATCTATTTTATTTTAAAATAATACTATTGTTCAGATCAGTTTTAGGTTCACAGCAAAATTAACCAGAAGATACAGAGTTTCCATATACTCCCTGCCCCCAGCCCACCACATACATGGCTTAACTCCACTATCAACATCCCCCATCACAACAGTACATTTGTTACAACCAATGAACCTACACTGGAACCTCAAAACCCGAAGTCCATAGTTTATGTATAACTATGAGTTTTGAAAATTATATGATGACATGTATCCATCATTATGTAATACAGAATTGTTTCACCACCTTAAAACTCTTCTATGCTCTGTCTATTCATCTCTGTCCACACCCCACCATTCCTGTCTTCATAATTTTACTTTTTCTGGAATGTTATAGAATTAGACTCATACGGTATATAGCCTTTTCAGATTGGTTTCTTTCACTTAGTAATATGCATATAAGGTTCTCCCACATCTTTTCATGGCTTGATAGCTCATTTCTTTTTAGCACAGAATAATTTTCCACTATCTGGATGTACCACATTTATTTATTATTCACCCACTGAGGGATGGCTTCCCAGGTGGCATTAGTGGTAAGGAATCCACCTGCAATGCAGGAAACGTAAGAGATGCAGATTCAATCCCTGGGTCAGGAAGATCCCCTGGAGGAGGGCATGGCAACTTGCTCCAGTATCCTTGCCTGGAGAATTCCATGGACAGAGGAGTCTGGCTGGCTACAGTCCATGGGCTCAGAAAGAGTTGTACACGACTGAAGCGACTTACACACTGAAGGACATCTTGGTTGCTTCCAAGTTTTGCTAATTGTTAATTATGCAGTAAACATCCACGTGTCAGCTGTTGTGTAGACATGAATTTCCAACTCCTTTGGGTAAATACAAAGGATCCTCTACCAGGGCTCAATCATATGGTAAGAGTATGTTTAGTTTCATAAGAGATGCCAAGCTGTGTTCCGAAGTGGCCATAACCATTTTGTATTTCTGCCAATAACGAATGAGAGTTTCTGTTGCTGCACATCTTTGCCAGCATTTGGTGTTGTCATTGTTCTGGATTCTGATAGGTGTGTAGCGGTATCTCATGGCTGTTTTCAATTGCATTTCCTCAATGACATGTGTGGAACATCTTTTCATATGCTTTTTTGCCATCCGTATATCTTTGGTGAAGTGTCTGTTCAGGTCTTTTTCCCCCTTTTAAAATCTGTTATTTGTTTTCTCATTGTTTCAAGAGCTCTTTGTATATTTTGGATAATTGTCCTTTATCAGCCATGTCTTTTGTAAATATTTTCTTCCAGTCTGAGGCTTATCCTCCTTGGTGTATTTTCAGCAATTCACTTTGAACTGGAAATATACTTGGTATTGTATATGCTGCTGCTGCTGCTGCTAAATTGCTTCAGTCGTGTCAGACTCTGTGCGACCCCATAGACGGCAGCCTACCAGGCTCCCCCGTCCCTGGGATTCTCCAGGCAAGAACACTGGAGTGGGTTGCCATTTCCTTCTCCAATGCATGAAAGTGAGAAGTGAAAGTGAAGTCACTCAGTTGTGTCCGACTCTTCACGACCCCATGGACTGCAGCCTACCAGGCTCCTCCATCCATGGGATTTTTCAGGCAAGAGTACTGAAGTGGGGTGGGTATTATATATAACCAACAATTATTCTCACATCTACATATACTTGTGTGTATATGTGTGCTCAGTCATGTCCGACTCTGTGAACCCATGGACTGTAGCCACCAGGCTCCTCTGTCCATAGAATTTCCCAGGCAGAATACTGGAGTGGGTAGCCATCCTCCAGGGGATCTTCCCGACCCAAGGATCACATCCAAGTCTCCTTCGTCTCCTGCATTGGCAGGCAGATTCTTTACCACTGGTGCTACCTGGGAAGCACCTACATATACCTAAGAGAACATATTTATCTCTTAGAGCACAGTTATTTCCTGGAGCTAATGACATGGTCTTTTAGGGAAGTCCCTGGTGGTCCAGCAGTTAGGACTCCGCACTTTCACTGCTGAGGGCCCAGGTTCAATCCCTCATCAGGGAATTAAAATCCCACAAGCTGCATGGTGCTGCCCATACCCCGACTCCACACCACATGGTCGTTTAGTCCACAGAAGTAATTAGTCACACACATACAAAAAACAAACAGAAGCTGTGTCTGTCTATAATGAAGAGTTTGTGAAATTCAGCCAGAGTTAATATTTTGGAAATCTACCTAGAATTTTCTTTTTAATGTTCAAGAGAAAATTGAAGAAATTTACTTTCGTGGGCTAGATTTACCTTGGCAAGACCGAAAATTTAGAGGGAAGCTTCTAGCACTCTAGAAACACTCTAGATCGATCAGTATCTAGCAATCACTCTTACCACCCATTCCACCTTACACTTCACAGGTACCCTCCTCCTTACCACTACCATCGGAATCATTCCTTTGGGGTCTAGGATCCACTCATTGAACTGCTCCTGCAGAGCCTGTTTCCGTGCGTTGGCCACCTTGGCTTTGATGTCGTTTATGTATTCTTTTTGTTCTCGTTTCTGTTTAATATTCTCCTTTATCTTGGATACTCTGAAGGATGTAGAAATAGAAGACATGTTGTGTTAAGATTATTGGATTTAATTAAGATTGTTCAAATGGCAGAATTGAGAGTTCAGAGCCTCATTTAAATTTTCTACCTCTCTTTTTCCATGAGATCTTCATTTAAGCCTGTAGTGATTCCCTCCTTCCCTTAGCACATATTCAATTTGGCATTTCTCATAAGCTGCCCGCTACTATTCCTTGACTTTTTATAGAGGTCGGCCTTATTTTACTCAATGAAATACTATACTTAAGAAGTACTAAGAATAGCTCTAGAAGCTGCCATGTATAAAAGCAAGATTGAATACACTAAGGCCTTAGGGTGGTGGGCCTCTTTTTTCCCTGGACATGGAAATCATCTTGGAAAGACCTTGATTCCAAGTCTAGGTAGGGAGACTGGAAACTGCATTTATAACAAGCATCTCAGGTAGTTCTGATTCCTTGGATCCAACTTTTGATTTCTGTCCAGGAATATTTATCGCCAATTTCTTTTATCTGGCCAGAGTCAAATACTTTTGACAGCCCTTAAGCAGAATGCTGCTGCTGCTGCTAAGTCGCTTCAGTCGTGTCCAACTCTGTGTGACCCCAGAGACGGCAGCCCACCAGGCTCCCCCGTCCCTGGGATTCTTCAGGCAAGAACACTGGAGTGGGTTGCCATTTCCTTCTCCAATGTATGAAAGTGAAAAGTGAAAAGTGAAGTTGCTCAGTCGTGTCCGACTCTTAGCGACCCCATGGACTGCAGCCCACCAGGCTCCCCCGTCCATGGGATTTTCCAGGCAAGAGTACTGGAGTGGGGTGCCATTGCCTTCTCTGCTTAAGCAGAATTGTTATGTTCTACTCAGACAGAGTTGTATCACTCAGGTTGAAAATGGGGGAAGAACTGTGGTTTTAGTCATCCCTATATTTATTATCCATATTAGGACTTCAAAACCACTGTTTTGACTGAAACACCAAAATGGTTCAGAATAATAAAAGTAGCTTCTAATTTCAAACATAATTGTCAAATAATGTTTGAGTCAGGTCTTCTCATGGCTCAGCTGGTAAAGAATCTGCCTGCAATGAGGGAGACCTGAGTTCGATCCCTGGGTTGGGAAGATCCCCTGGAGAAGGGGAAAGGCTATCCACTTCAGTATTCTGGTCTGGAGAATTCCAAGGACTGTACAGTCCATGGGGTTGCAAAGAGTAAGACACAACTTTCACTTTCTTTCATTTTTCAAAGAAAAGACTAAGGCAATCTAACAGATTTTGAAATGCAAAAGACTTCTCAGTAGGAACTGGTAAATTGGAGAACTCTAATAATCCAAGAGGGATTAATACAGAGACTTTGCTGTAGCTCAGATGGTAAAGAGTCTGCCTGCAATTCAGGAGATCCAGGTTCAATCCCTGATGGGGAAGATCATCTGGAGAAGGGAATGGCAACCCACTCGAGGGTTGGAGATTCTTGCCTGGAGAATCCCATGGACAGAGGGGCCTGGCAGGCTACAGTCCATGGGGTCCCAAAGCGTCAGACATGACTGAGCAACCAACACTACTAATAATCCAAGAGGGGCTTCCCAGGTGGCTCAGTGGTAAAGAGTCTGCCTGCCAATGCAGGTTCAATCCTTGGGTTGGGGAGATCCCCTGGAGAAGGAAATGGCAACCTACTCCAGTATTCTTGCCTGAGAAATTCAATGGACAGAGGAGCGATGGAGCTACTGTCTGTGGGGTCACAAGAATTTGACACAATTTAGCGACTAAACAACAACAAACAATAATTCAAGAGAAACAATATAAATCTAAATCATTACTTTATGCCCATATAAGGACTTCAAACTTCTGTAAGAAAAGATTTCAAAAATAAAATTTCAAGTTTGAAAATAAAAACAGGCAGGGTTTTGTTTTTTTTTAAGTCTATTGAATTTGTTACAATATTGCTTCTGTTTTGTTTTGGTTTTTTGGCCTCTAGCATGCAGGATCTTGGACTTTATTTAGCTCCGCAACCAGAGAACTGGATAGCCAGGGAATACCCCCAGGCAAGTTGTTTAATAGTGTAGAAGGGCTGGTTTCTGAACTGCTGGAAGATAATTAGCATTTTAAAGGAAGTGCTAAATTCCTCTGATAGGACTACTAACCAGCCAAGCCTCACCACTTGTCTCTGAACCCTCGGTCTCTTCTCAGCTGGCTCTCCTTCCCTTCCACTATCTTTCTCCCTCTGCTGCTTTATCTGTCTACCTCTCCCTTTCCCACTCTCTCCCTCTCTTTATACAGCATGCGTGTGTGTTCAGTAGCTCAGTGCTGTCCGACTCTTTGAGACCCCGTGGAGCCTGCCAGGCTCCTCTATCCATGGGATTTTCCAGGCAAGAATACTGTAGTGGGTTGCCATTTTCTGCTCCAGAGTGTCTTCCCAACCCAAGGATTGAACCTGGGATTGTTGTTCAGTTGCTCAGCTGTATCAGACTCTCTTGCTGCCGCACGGACTGCAGCATGCCAGGATTCCCTGTCCGTCACCATCTCCTGGAGTTTGCTCAAACTCATCATCAAGTCAGTGATGCCATCCAACCACCCCATCCTCTGTCGTCCCCTTCTCCTCCTGCCTTCAATCTTTCCCAGCATCAGGGTCTTCTGCAGAGTTGGCTCTTCTCATCAGGTGGCCAAAGTACTGGAACTTCAGCTTCAGCATCAGTCCTTCCAGTGAATATACAGGATTGATTTCCTTTAAGATTATTGACTGGTTTGATCTCCTTGCAGTCCAAGGGACGCTCAAGTGTCTTCTCTAACACCGCAGTTCAAAAGTATCAATTCTTTGACGCTCAGCTTGCTTTATGGTCCAGCCCTCACATCCATACATGACTCCTGGAAAAACCATAACTTTGACTGTATGGAACTTTGTCGGCAAAGTAATGTCTCTGCTTTTTAATATGCCATCGAGGTTTGTCATAGCTTTTCTTCCAAGGAGCAAGTGTCTTTTAATTTCATGGCTGCAGTCACTATCTGTGGAGATTTTGGAGCCCAAGAAAATCAAGTCTGTCACTGTTTCCATTGTTTCCCCATCTATTTGCCAGGAAGTGATGGGACCAGATGCCGTGTTCTTAGTTTTTTGAATATTGAGTTTTAAGACAGTTTTTTCACTCTCACTTTCATCAAGAGGCTTTTTAGTTCCTCTGCACTTTCTGCCATAAGGGTGGTGTCATCTGCATATCTGAGGTTGTTGATATTTCTCCCAGCAGTCTTGATTCCGGTTTGAATCAAGGGTCTCCTGAGTCTCTGGCATTGGCAGGTGGATTCTTAACCACTGTGCCACCTGGGGAGCCTCTATACAGCTCTCTCCTCAATTCCTGTCTTTCCTTCCTGATTCTCTATTCTGTGTATTTCTTAGAGCTTTTTCTCATTATTCATTCATTCACACTCACTGAGTTTCTTAATTCACTCATTACACAAACATATACTGAGCACCTACTATGGATTCTGCCATTGTAAAGCTTAGGGTCCAATGCAGAACAAGAAAGTAAGTGATGTTGTGTAAGAAGTATTGGGTGTCTCCAGATTCTCATGTGTATCAATCAAAATGGATGAACAAAATTGGGTTTCTGTCACAGTTCCATCTGCCTGAAAAGCCTTCCTCCCTCTCTTCATTTGGCTAGATCCTCCACATCCTTTAAGTCTCAGTTCAGACATCATTTCCTCCCTCTTATAAATGTCCACATTTAGAAACAGAACCTGGTTTTGTGCTTCAGGGCCATTGCACAGGAGGCTCTAAATACAATCCAGATGGATTTTTAATTTATGATGTAACTCATTCAGGGACTGAATAAAATTTCTCTTTTGTGGTCTGCATTATCTCAAGAGGATATCTAATCAACAGAATTTCATAGCCTCCAAAACTCTTAACTTAGGGTATTGTAGTGTAGGGTAGACATAACCTGTAAGCAGATTCTAAGTGCAAATTCACAATCCACTTTTAAGGAGATTGGAAAAGAAAAAAAAACAAAAACAAAAACAAAACTACAATGTGGTAAAATGCGAAAATTGTCACAAATTCTTTCCATTCCTGTAAGCAGGTCTGTTTGTATGCAATGTAGTCTTGCAGCTCCTCCCATTAAGAATTAAAGTCTATTTCTGCATCTAGTGTGTCTGGCTGTGGCCATGTAACTTCCTTGGGCCAATGGGCCATTAGCAAACACAGGAAGCAGAAAGCTGAAAAGTGGTATAAATTATATCACAATAAAACTTCTATAACAAAAATTGTATCACAATAAAACAGTGGAAAAAAGGAATCAATGTGCTTAAGCATTGGAGTTTGCTCTGTTTCATTAAACTTAAGAGCCTTTGCACCACCACCTTGGAATAAGCCTAGGCTAACCTGCCCCACCGGAGAAGGCAATGGCACCCCACTCCAGTACTCCTGCCTGGAAAATCCCATAGATGGAGGAGCCTGGTAGGCTGCAGTCCATGGGGTCGATAAGAGTTGGACACGACTGAGCGACTTCACTTTCACTTTTCACTTTCATGCCTTGGAGAAGGAAATGGCAACCCACTCCAGTGTTCTTGCCTGGAGAATCCCAGGGATGGGGGAGCCTGGTGGGCTGCCGTCTCCGGGGTCACACAGAGTCGGACACGACTGCAGCAACTTAGCAGCAGCAGCAGCAGCAACCTGCCCCGCTGCTTTACCAACAGTCAGACAACTAATAGCCAGATGACTATCAACTGCCATTTTACTGTAATGTATGAGTGATACCATGTGGAGCAGAGATGAGCCATGAGCCCAGTCCAAAGTTACCAACCCATAAAACCATGAGCAAATAAATGATTGTTTATTTAAGCCACTCAGTTTTGAGGTATTTTGTTTCACAACCAAAGCTAGTTAATAAAACAGTCTCCACAGTACTTCCCTGGTGGTCCAGTGGTTAAGAATCTGCTTTCCAATGCAGGTGACGTGGGTTTGATCCCTGGTCAGGGAATTAAAATCCCGCATGCCATGGGGCATTGAGGCCCGTATGCCACAACTAGAGAAGCTCTGGCACACTGCAACAAAGACCAAGACAGTTGAAAAAACTGTCTCCCCATCTTAAATGTTTTGAGATTTTTAAGAGTACAATATAAATCTAACTACTTAAAGAATAGATGTAAAAATGCTTTCTTGCCCTAATTGTCACAATCCAGATTCTATCCATCCATTCAAGCTGTGTTAGGAAAATCTTCCACTTAGAGAATTTGCCTAGATTATATCAAAACTGAATGTTGTATTTCATAAAAACTGGTTCTAGCCAGCTTAAGTAGATAATAGACCGTGAACTTTGAGTGACCCCAGTACACGAGACCATTGCTAGACCTAACTGAAGCCTCTTTTTCAGCTGCTAAACAATAGTACTTGTTTTCATCAATCATGTACAAACCTATGGACTCATTCTATCCTATATACAGTGTGACTGTCTTTAACTGTTACAAGTATAACCATTATAAAGCTCCTTTCCTAACACTTAAAACTCTAGAATCTTCCCTCTCTGCAACTAGTGAGTGATTTCTTCACTGGTATAGATTCCTTTGCCTGGCAAGTTAATAAGCTCAGTTTGTGTTTGCTTGTTTTTAAGCTCTGATGGTCTTAGTTTCACAAAGCTAAGCTGGACTTCTTGAAGCATGTTCATATTATTCCTGTGATGAGTATTCCTATACAAATACATATATATCTACTTAATTATTATACTTAATTCTTATTTTCTTCTGTTTATTCAAAATATATCTTATTATGAAATGAGGTTCCTGACACAAGGTGCAATGACAGGTTCTCCTAAGGATATCAGTTGCTGAGTAGTGTAAAATGAATCAGTAGACTATCTGGCAAATACTAGGAATTTCTGGACATCTTGAATCACTTTAGTCGCTCAGTCGTGTCCGACTCTTTGCATGGACTGCAGCACACCATGCCTCCCTGTCCATCACCAACTCTCAAAGCTTACTCAAACTCATGTCCATTGAGTTGGTGATGCCATCCAACCATCTCATCCTCTGTTGTCCCCTTCTCCTCCTGCCTTTAATCTTTCCCAGCATCAGGGTCTTTTCCAATGAGTCAGTTCTTCGAATCGGGTAGCCAAAGTATTGGAGTTTCAGCTTCAGCATCAGTCCTTCCAATGAACATTCAGGACTGATTTCCTTTAGGATGGACTGGTTGGATCTCCTTGCAGTCCAAGGGACTCTAAGAGTCTTCTTCAACACTGAAGCGACTTAGCACACATGCATGAGTACACTAAGAAACTTGGAAGGATGTACTGAAAATTAAGAACAATAGTTATTTATAGCTGAGGGGGAGCACTCGGTGGATGGAGGATAAGAATGGGAGAGAGGGACTTCCCTGGTGGTCCAGTGGTTAAGAATCTGCCTTCCAATGCAGGGGATGCGAGTTTGATCCCTGGTCTGGGAAACTGAGATCCCAAATGTTGGGGAGCTACTGAGCCAGTGGGCATCTAGAGAGAGTCCATGCATCACAATGAAAGAGCTCATATGATGCAACCAAGACCCAATACAGCAAATAAATAAATAATTTTTAAAAAGAATGGGAAAGAAAGTTTCTGGTGTTTAATACTTTATGTGCGCTCAGTTGCTCAGTCATGTCTGACTCTTTAGAACCCCTTGAACTGTAGCCCTCCAGGCTCCTCTGTCCGTGGGATTTTCCAGGCAAGAATACTGGAGTGGGTTCCCATTTCCTCCTCCAGGGGCTCTTCCCAACCCAGGGATTGAACCCGCATCTCTCATGTCTCTGCATTGGCAGGCAGGTTCTTTACCACTTGCGCCATCTGGGAAGCCCTAGTGTAACACATAAGCGAATGCAAATATACATTCTTAATTTCCTTCCTTTTATCCAAAGCATGTGAATGAGTTAAAAATATTTTCCACTTTATACATTTCAGCTTTTGAACCAGATAAACGTATTACCTATCTGGAAAGTTAAATTCCAGAAAGTGCTTCCTCTCATATAGCTTACTTTTCAGTACAAGGAGACAGATAAAAAACAGATAAATATACACTTGGGATCCTAGTGAGATAACTAAATTCATGAATACATGGAGCTTAACAAACCTCAGTAGTCTTCACTGTGTCTCATAAATAGTGAAGCACATAGTAGTAGCTCGTAAGTCCTTTCTGAAGAACTATAACATTACTTAAAATCCTGTTTGTATTATTATATATTTTTTTCTACTTACTTTTTAACATAAGGAGAGCTAGATCATCAACTGAAAACACCAACAAACTGTACCTGTTGTAAGTAGTGTTCGGAACATATATCTTCAGGTCTTCTGAGATCTCTCTCATCACCCTCTGATACCCAGACAGTCCTGAATCTTTGATATAATTAGGGTTGTTTCTCATTAAGTATTCTCCCAAATGGTTAATTGGATCAAACTTGGTGGGAATATCAACATCTGCCAAAAGCTTCTTCTTTTCCACTTGCATTAACATTCTTTCCATTCCAGGAACTAAGGTGGGTAGAAGTTTGTCGAGCAAATATGCACGAGTGTTCAGTGTCATGTTTTCAGTATTAAACCACTCTTTGGCCAAATTATCCCTGGGGAGTTTCTCTTCCTCCTTTTTTTCTAGTTCCTTCTTCAGATTTTCCTTATCTATGATTTTCTGATGCATTGCCTGGGCTCTTGCCTGCACCCTTTCTAAAAGATTTTTCTTCCATGGTTGTTCCCGGTTTGAATCCTGTGCAGTTTGATCTAAATTGAAAATCACTTTTGCAGGTTTTCTAAAGACAATATTCTTTGAGCCTCTAGTTTTAGACTCCTTTATTGAACAAGTTGACATTTTTGGCTGGTTCTCCAGGTTTAAATCTGAGGGAACAAATGTGAAATGTAAGAAATATTAGAGGTAATTTTTAATCTGTATTACTCTAGAATATTATTAGAAAAAATTTACATGGCATATTCAAACACAAGTAACAGTAACAGAAAATCAGACAGCAGTGACTTTAACCATCAGGACATTTATTGTTTTCTTAATCAACAGTCATTCAACAGCTCAGTGTTTTCATTAAGTACCTATCCTGTTTCTATTGCTCTTTATTTTTTGTCCTCCTACCGCAAGATCACAAGATAGCTACTGCAGCTCCAGGCATCTCTTCCTTTTTTCTCTTTATTGAATTTGTTACATATTGCTTCTGTTTCATGTTTTGGCTTTTTGGCCACAAGGCATGTGGGATTTTAGCTCCCTGACTAGAGATTGAGCCTGCACTCCCTGGATTGGGAGGCAAAATCTTAACCACTGGACCGCCAGGGAGGGCCCCAGTGCATCACTTTGTTATAGTAGAAAAGGACTGAGAACAAAGGGGCTTTCTCCTCTGGAGGTTCTGTTTTGTTACCCAAGAAGGGAAGATCCCAAACTCTTCATTCCAAGACTTTTCTTTACATTTCATTGGCCCTAATTAGGTTACATGCCCACCCTAAGCCAACAGCTGGTAAAGGGAAAAGGGCTTAATTAGGAATAGTTTTGATCAACTGTAATTTATTCCTTTGTTTCAGGATTTAGATATAATTCTCTGATATCAAGTGATTTCTATCTCCTACAAAATTAAGGTTCAGTTGGCAGACAGAAAGGTGGGAAAATGTCTGCTGAGTAAGTGATGAAGAGAGTCTGCCACACTTGTATATGTAAATATATTTCTTCCCACTCTCATGCTTACAACTTCTTTCAAGTTGGACATTTTACATCAAGATAGTTCACTAAGAAGAGGCACCTACATTCCCTTCCTACCAAAATCTCTAGAAATGATAGGGTGTGTGTGGGGGGAGGTTTAAATATTCATTTGTTTGGCTGCGTGGGGTCTTAGTTGCAGCATGGGGGATCTTTCCTTGCAGCACATGGACTCTCTAGTTGTGGCCCGTGGGCTTAGTTGCCCCTTGGGGGCGTGTGGGATCTTAGTTTCCCAACCAGGGGTCAAACCCCCATCCCCTGAACTGCAAGGTGAATTCTTAACCAGTGGACCACCAGAGAAGTCCCTGTGTGTGTTTTAATATGAACATAAGAATGCTAAGAATAATAAAGAGGGCCTTCAGTAGTCAGAAATTTTGAAGGTCTCTGAAAAATGTAAGGTAAGTGGGATTCAGTTCAGTCCAGTTGCTCAGTCATGTTCAACTCTTTGTGACCCCATGGACTGCAGCACAGCAGGCGTCCCTGTCCATCACCAACTCCCGGAGTTTGCTCAAACTCATGTCCATTGAGTCGGTGATGCCATCTAACCATCTCATCCTCTGTCATCCCCTTCTCCTCCTGCCTTCAATCTTTCCCAGCATTGGGGTCTTTTCCAAGGAGTCAGTTGTTCACACCAGGTGGCCAAAGTATTGGAGTTTCAGCATCAGTCCTTCCAATGAATATTCAGGGTTGATTTCCTTTAGGATTGACTGGTTTGATCTCCTTGCAGTCCAAGGGACTCTCAAGAGTCTCTCCAATACCACAGTTCAAAAGCATCAATCCTTTAGTGCTCAGCTTTCTTTATGGTCCAACTCTCACATACATACATGACTACTGGAAAAGCCATAGCTTTGACTAGACAGACCTTTGTTGGCAAAATAATATCTCTGCTTTATAATATGCCCTATCTAGGTTGGTCATAACTTTCCTTCCATGCGAAGAGTTAACTTATTGGAAAAGACCCTGATGCTGGAAGGGATTGGGGGCAGGAGGAGAAGGGGACAACTGAGGATGATATGGCTGGATGGCATCACTGACTCGATGGACGTGAGTTTGGGTGAACTCCGGGAGTTGGTGATGGACAGGGAGGCCTGGAGTGCTGCAATTCATGGGGTTGCAAAGAGTCGGACACGACTGAGCAACTGAACTGAACTGAACTGATGAGGCACCCTAAGCTTAAAGAATGTATATATGGGTAACAGGGGAGTGATTGATCTTTTTGTGTATCTTCATCCCCACTGAAGCTAATCATCAGGCACCAGAGGCATTCACCCTTGAGCTGAGACAAGTGGGTCTGGGTGAGAGAGGCAGGACAATGCCTCCATACCCATAGAAAATGAATTTCCAGCAGACTTCACTCTCTGCATATCTCACCCCTCCTCTAAAATCTCAGGCAGCAGGCTACAGAAAACAGAAACGTCATCCACAGAAAAGCAAACAGGGATTCCCAAATGCAAACAGGAAATAATAGTTTTTATCATTTTTGAAAATTAAGAGAACTTAGAAACCTAGTGGTCAGACTTTTGTTTCTATTATCATTCTCCAACTAAAAAATGGGACTTCCCTGACAGTCCAGTGGTTAAAACTCCGAGGTTCCACTGCAGGGGGCACAGGTTTCATCCCTGATGGGGAACTAAGATCCCACATGTCACGTAGTGCACAGTGAAAAAAGGAAAAGAAAAGAAAGAAATCATGACTTATTGAAGAAATGGCTGATTCTAGGACTAGGGCAAGAAATATTCAAGAAGAGCCTGGAGTATCTCCTAGTGCCAGAAAGTAAAGAGCTCAAAACAACCTCTGCATTGATTGGGACATGCTGTAGGGAATCAGTAATCAACTGAAAGCTCTCTCAAAGGCCAAAAAGGGAACAATTTGAGCAACAAAGTAATACTGGATTATAACCCCAGTATAAAATAAATATCCATGTCTATTCAGAAAACTAAGATCATGGCATCTGGTCCCATCACTTCATGGGAAATAGATGGGGAAACAGTGGAAACGGTGTCAGACTTTATTTTTCTGGGCTCCAAAATCACTGCAGATGGTGACTGCAGCCATGAAATTAAAAGACACTTACTCCTTGGAAGGAAAGCTATGACCAACCTAGTAGCATATTCAAAAGCAGAGACATTGCTTTGCCAACAAAGGTCCGTCTAGTCAAGGCTATGGTTTTTCCAGTGGTCATGTATGGATGTGAGAGTTGGACTGTGAAGAAAGCTGAGCGCAGAAGAATTGATGCTTTTGAACTGTGGTGTTGGAGAAGACTCTTGAGAGTCCCTTGGACTGCAAGGAGATCCAGCCAGTCCATTCTGAAGGAGATCAGCCCTGGGATTTCATTGGAAGGAATGATACTAAAGCTGAAACTCCAGTACTTTGACCACCTGATCCGAAGAGTTGACTCATTGGAAAAGACTCTAATGCTGGCAGGGATTGGGGGCAGGAGGAGAAGGGGATGACAGAGGATGAGATGGCTGGATGGCATCACTGACTCGATGGACACGAGTTTGAGTGAACTCAGGGAGTTGGTGATGGACAGGGAGGCCTGGCGTGCTGCAATTCATGGGGTCACAAAGAGTCGGACACGACTGAGCGACTGAACTGAACTAACTGAACTGATACTGATATAAACAAATACTTCAATAAATAAATAAATAAATGGGGGAAATAGAAATATCTCCTGTGCAGAAGTATTCCAAATAACTTATGTACTCTGCCCTCAGGGTACTAGAGCATAATTCTCTTCTCCTAAAGTGTGGGCTGTGCATAGTGACTTCTCAAAGAGCACAGTTAGAAATAGGGGAAATAAAGAAACAGAGGAAAAAGAATAACTTTACAGTGGAGAAACATGACAACTGCTATCTCAGTCAGACGATCTCAAGGCTAATATCAACAATGAAAAGTCAACATTGGTTCATTAATTGTGACAAATGAGCTGTGCTGATGGCATATATGATACACTTGATAGCATGAAATGGCAATAGCAATTTTTCTCTGTAACCTTTCTCCAAAAACCAATAATCTCAGTCACATTATGAATTTTAAAAAAAATCAGACAAATCCCGATTAGGGCCACTCTGCAAAAATACCTGATGGTATTTTTCTCTAACACTGTCAAGGTCATAAAAAACAAGGAAATCTGATAAACCGTTAGAGCAAAGAAAAGTCTAAAGGGACATGACAACTAAATTTTGTATCCTAGAGAGGTTTCCTGGAGCAGTAAAAGAACACCAGGTAAAACTAAGGAAATCTGAATAACATATGGATCTTAGTTATAATGTATCAATACTGGCTCCTTGATAGTGACAAATATGCCATGCTAACATAAGATATTAATAATAGCGGCGGTGAGGAGATACCCCTCGTCCAAGGTAAGGAGCAATGGCTGCACTTTGCTGGAGCAGCCGTGAAGAAATATCCCACGCCCAAGGTAAGAGAAACCCAAGTAAGACAGTAGGTGTTGCAAGAGGGCATCAGAGGGCAAACACACTGAAACCATACTCACAGAAAACTAGTCTGTGTTTTCTAACTAGTCTAATCACACTAGGACCACGGCCTTGTCTAACTCAATGAAACTAAGCCATGCCTGTGGGGCAACCCAAGATGGGCGGGTCATGGTGGAGAGATCTGACAGAATGTGGTCCACTGGAGAAGGGAATGGCAAACCACTTCAGTGTTCTTGCCTTGAGAACCCCATGAACAGTATGAAAAGGCAAAATGATAGGATACTGAAAGAGAAACTCCCCAGGTCAGTAGGTGCCCAATATGCTACTGGACATCAGTGGAGAAATAACTCCAGAAAGAATGAAGGGATGGGGCCAAAGCAAAAACAATACCCAGCTGTGGATGTGACTGGTGATAGAAGCAAGGTCCGATGCTGTAAAGAGCAATATTGCATAGGAACCTGGAATGTCAGGTCCATGAATCAAGGCAAATTGTAAGTGGTCAAACAAGAGATGGCAAGAGTTAATGTCGACCTTCTAGGAATCAGCAAACTGAAATGGACTGGAATGGATGAATTTAACTCAGATGACCATTATATCTACTACTGCGGGCAGGAATCCCTCAGAAGAAATGGAGTGGCCATCATGGTCAACAAAAGAGTCCAAAATGCAGTACTTGGATGCAATCTCAAAAACGACAGAATGATCTCTGTTTGTTTCCAAGGCAAACCATTCAATATCACAGTAATCCAAGTCTATGCCCCAACCAGTAACGCTGAAGAAGCTGAAGTTGAACGGTTCTATGAAGACCTACAAGACCTTTTAGAACTAACACCCAAAAAAGATTGTCCTTTTCATTATAGGGGACTGGAATGCAAAAGTAGGAAGTCAAGAAACACCTGGAGTAACGGGCTAATTTGGCCTTGGAATACGGAATGAAGGAGGGCAAAGACTAATAGAGTTTTGCCAAGAAAATGCACTGGTCATAACAAATACCCTCTTGCAACAACACAAGAGAAGACTCTATACATGGACATCATCAGATGGTCAACACCAAAATCAGATTGATTATATTCTTTGCAGCCAAAGATAGAGAAGCTCTATACAGTCAGCAAAAACAAGACCAGGAGCTGACTGTGGCTCAGACCATGACCTCCTTATTGCCAAATTCAGACTTAAATTGAAGAAAGTAGGGAAAACCACTAGACCATTCAGGTATGACCTAAATCAAATCCCTTATGATTATACAGTGGAAGTAAGAAATAGATTTAAGGGCCTAGATCTGATAGATAGAGTGCCTGATGAACTATGGATGGAGGTTCGTGACATTGTACAGGAGACAGGGGTCAAGACCATTCCCATAGAAAAGAAATGCAAAAAAGCAAAATGGCTGTCTGGGGAGGCCTTACAAATAGCTGTGAAAAGAAGAGAAGCGAAAAGCAAAGGAGAAAAGGAAAGATATAAGCATCTGAATGCAGAATTCCAAAGAATAGCAAGAAGAGATAAGAAAGCCTTCTTCAGCGATCAATGCAAAGAAATAGAGGAAAACAACAGAATGGGAAAGACTAGGGATCTCTTCAAGAAAATTAGAGATACTAAAGGAACATTTCATGCAAAGATGGGCTTGATAAAGGACAGAAATGGTATGGACCTAACAGAAGCAGAAGATATTAAGAAGAGATGGCAAGAATACAAGAAGAACTGTACAAAAAAGATCTTCACGACCCAGATAATCACGATGGTGTGATCACTCACCTAGAGCCCGACATCCTGGAATGTGAAGTCAAGTGGGCCTTAGAAAGCATCACTATGAACAAAGCTAGTGGAGGTGATGGAATTCCAGGTGAGCTATTCCAAATCCTGAAAGATGATGCTGTGAAAGTGCTGCACTCAATATGCCAGCAAATTTGGAAAACTCAGCAGTGGCCACAGGACTGGAAAATGGCAGTTTTCATTCCAATCCCAAAGAAAGGTAATGCCAAAGAATGCTCAAACTGCCGCACAATTGCACTCATCTCACACGCTAGTAAAGTAATGCTCAAAATTCTCCAAGCCAGGCTTCAGCAATATGTGAACCATGAACTTCCAGATGTTCAAGCTGGTTTTAGAAAAGGCAGAGGAACCAGAGATCAAATTGCCAACATCTGCTGGATCATCGAAAAAGCAAGAGAGTTCCAGAAAAGCATCTATTTCTGCTTTATTGACTATGCCAAACCCTTTGACTGTGTGGATCACAATAAACTGTGGAAAATTCTGAAAGAGATGGGAATACCAGACCATCTGATCTGCCTCTTGAGAAATTATATGCAGGTCAGGAAGCAACAACTGTGACATGGAACTGGACATGGAACAACAGACTGGTTCCAAATAGGAAAAGGAGTTCGTCAAGGCTGTATATTGTCACCCTGCTTATTTAACTTATATGCAGAGTACATCATAAGAAACGCTGGACTGGAAGACACACAAGCTGGAATCAAGATTGCCAGGAGAAATATCAATAACCTCAGATATGCAGATGACACCACCCTTATAGCAGAAAGTGACGAGGAACTAAAAAGCCTCTTGATGAAAGTGAAAGTGGAGAGTCAAAAAGTTGGCTTAAAGCTCAACATTCAGAAAACAAAGATCATGGCATCCGGTCCCATCACTTCATGGGAAATAGATGGGGAAACAGTGGAAACAGTGTCAGACTTTATTTTTCTGGGCTCCAAAATCACTGCAGATGGTGACTGCAGCCATGAAATTAAAAGACGCTTACTCCTTGGAAGGAAAGTTATGACCAACCTAGATAGCATATTCAAAAGCAGAGACATTACTTTGCCAACAAAGGTCCATCTAGTCAAGGCTATGGTTTTTCCTGTGGTCATGTATGGATGTGAGAGTTGGACTGTGAAGAAGGCTGAGCACCGAAGAATTGATGCTTTTGAACTGTGGTGTTGGAGAAGACTCTTGAGAGTCCCTTGGACTGCAAGGAGACCCAACAAGTCCATTCTGAAGGAGATCAGCCCTGGGATTTCTTTGGAAGGAATGATGCTAAAGCTGAAACTCCAGTACTTTGACCACCTCATGCGAAGAGTTGACTCATTGGAAAAGGCTCTGATGCTGGGAGGGATTGGGGGCAGGAGGAGAAGGGGACGACAGAGGATGAGATGGCTGGATGGCATCACTGACTCGATGGACGTGAGTCTCAGTGAACTCAGGGAGTTGGTGATGGACAGGGAGGCCTTGCGTGCTGCAATTCATGGGGTCGCAGAGTCGGACACGACTGAGTGACTGATCTGATCTGAACGCTGGATATGGGGTAGAGAGGAATTCTCTGTATTACCTTCACAATTTTTGTTTTGGTAAACTTAACAAGTAGTCTAAAAATAAAAGCTTATTTAAAAAAAATAAACTAAACAAACCAATAAAGCAAGAGAGATTACTTGAAAATGAAAAAGGATTGTTGTTGCCAATAAATCATCAATACATTGGCTTGAACGTCAGAAAACAATCAATCAGCAAGCTGCAAGATAAAGTCAAAGTGGATAAAAAGAGCAAAATAAATAAAAGAGTAGAGGATTGATGGTTATTTAAAAAACAGAAATTCATCCATAGAAAAATGAAATGTTGATATATGTAACTGAAACTCCAATACTTTGGCCACCTAATGCAAAGAGCTGACTCATTAGAAAAGACCCTGATGCTGGGAATGATTGAGGGCAGGAGGAGAAGGGGACAACAGAGGATGAGATGGTTGGATGGCATCCCCGACTCAATGGACGTGGGTTTGGGTGGACTCCGGGAGTTGGTGATGGACAGGCAGGCCTGGCGTGCTGCAATTCATGGGGTCGCAGAGTCAGACATGACTGAGCGACTGAACTGAACTGAACAACATGGATGGACTTTGAAAACATTATGTTTAGTGCAATATGCCAGACACAGGACAAATATTATATGGTTCCACTTACATGAGGTAGCTAAATTCATAGACAGAAGGTAGAATAGAAATCACAGTGGGGTGAAGGGAGAGGGGAAGGGGGAAATACTGTTTAATGGGTACAGAGTTTTTGTTAGGGATGATGAAAGAGTCTTGAGTAGGGATGGGGATGATTTGTGAATCAACTTTGTGAATACATTTAATGTCACTGAATTGCATACTTACAGATAGTTAAAGTGATAAACATTGTCTATATTTTACCATATTTTAAAAAAAGATAAAAGAGCCTCACCAAGACTTCAGAATCCCTCTCATGCTACCTTTTCAATCACAACGTTCCTTCAAAGGTTAACACTAACTTTCCTTCCTCCTTCCCTCCCTCCTTCCATTCCCTTCCCTTTCTTGCTTTCCCCCTTCCTTCCTTCCTCTCTTCCTATCTCTTTCTTTCCTCCTCTCCTTCTAGGCCTTTTCCCGTTCCTCCCTCTGTCTGGTCACATTCCCTTGACTCTCAACATTATGGATTAATACTATCTGTTTTTGAACTTCATATTGATGGAATCATACAACATGTGCTCTATTAATAGTACCTTTTTTTGCTCAATAACTTAACTACTTTTATCCACGTTGCCTGGCAGTAGCTTCATAGTATTACATTATGTGAACATGCTACAGTTTTTTCTATTCATTCTACTGCTGATAGAATATTTGAATACTTTCCAGATTTGATTATTACAAAAAAGCTGCCATGATCAATCCTCTACATGTCTTTTGGTAGACATATACATTCATTTATCTTGGTATGTACCTAGAAGTATAAATGCTGATCATAGGGTATATATATATTCACCTTAGAAATAGTGCCAAACAGTTTTCTGAAGTTGTACCAATTTACGTTCCTACCATCAATGTATGAAAATTCTTGTATTCCATATCCTTGCCAACTTGGCATTGTCTTTTATTTCAGTTATTCTGCAGAACATATAGTTTATCTTATGATTTTAATTTGCATTTCCCTGGTGACAAATGAACTAGAACACATTTCCCTCTCTTTACAGGCATTTGAATATCTTCTCTGATAAAGTATTTGTTCAAAGCTATTGTCCATTTTTCCATTGGATTGTCTGTCTTACTGATTTGTAGGGGTTCTCTATATAGTTAAAAACCTTTGATGAACACAGGTATTGTAAGTATCTTTTCTCATATTTTGCTTGGCTTTTCACTCTCTTAATGGTGTTTTCTAATGAACAAAAATAAAATCCTTAATTTTAATGTGTTCATTCTTCATTTATTTATTTTATAGTCAGCATCTTTTGTGTTTTAAGAAATCTTTGTCTACCCCCAAATTGTGATAATATTCTCCTGTGTTCTTCTAAAATTATTTACTGTTTTATCATTCACATTTACATCTATAATACATGCAGAATTTGTTTTCATGTGTGGGGTGAGGTAGAACTCAAAAATACATATTTTCCATTTTGGCATCATTCTTGTTTTCAATACAGGATTTTCAACTGGACTCTGTTCCATTGGCTTGTCTATTTTTATGCCAATGTCATACTGTCCTAATTTTTGTTACTTAACTATAAATCTTGATATTTAGAAATATAAATCCTCTAGCTGTGTTGTTCAAGATTTCCTTGGCTTTTCTGGGTCTTTTGCACCTCTACATAAATTTTAGAATCAAATTGTCATTTTATAAACACACAGACACACATACAGAACCCTGCATAAGTTTTTATTAGAATTACAGTGAAGCTAGAGGTCAGTTGAAAAAGCACTACTATCTTAACAACATTAACCCTTCTAATTCATGAATAAGGTATATGTTTTCATTTATTTAGGTCATCTTTAATTTCTTTTAATTATGCTTTATAGTTTCAGTGTAGAGGTTTTGTTCATTTTTGGTTAGACTTACTTTGAGATATTTAGGGGGTTGTAAGACATTAAAATTGGATCTTAAAATTTTCATTGTTTGTTGCTAATATATAATAGAAATATAATTGTTTTTGTATATTGACTTTGTATCCAGAAACCTTGATAAACTTATATTGATTGCTTTGTTCATCTGCTAAAAAGAAATTTCTATTTTTTCCTTGATAACTTTTATAATTTTTATATTCCTTATTTGCCTTATGACACTGGCTAAACCCATAGATCTTTTAGGAAGAATAATCTTTTTTTAACCCACCTTTCGAAATTAAGACTCATTAATGAAGATATGTTGTCCGTGTTGGTTACTACTGAATTCTTAGTTAGCAGGGGTTAGAACAGTGTCAGAAACATAGTAAGCACTCAAGTATTTGATGAATGAATAAACACTGTGTTAAAAAATATTATAGGCATTGGAATAAGAGGTATCAGGGTTCAAATTTCAGCTCTAACATATAGTAGTTCCTTATAGAATAAGCTTATAAACTTAGACTCTATTTCTACAAGATGGGAATATAATTATACTTTGTAGGATAATCATGATGAGAAAATTATACATATACATATATGAAATTATATATATAACACATATATCCTGAAGCATTTATAGTCATTATTACTATTATTATTATTGGATGAGCTCACTCTGTCTAGAGTGAGAAGAGGACCATAAAAGGAATTTTGTGCAACATTTTAGAAGAATAGGCAGATAAAGTACATTTACACAGGAGTCTGAGAGTGACTAGGGAGTTGGGAGGAAACCAGGATACATTAGAATCACAGAAACTACAAGAAGAAGAGTTTAAAGAAGGATGTATTATTAAAATTTCAATTTGAGCAGTAGAAATCTATCTTACATAACTTAAATTTAAAAAATGCCGTCTCTCTTTCCTTTTAACCTCTCCAGCATAACCCAAGGCAGATATCCCTCCTCCAGATGTATAGCAACTTAATATCTAGCCATCTTAATATCTGGCTCATTAGTAAACTTACAAATGAACAAGGGCATTCTCTTATCTTTGCTGCAGACTGCTAGTGCTCCTCTAGTGTGCTTGGTATTACAGGTTGCTAAGCAATAATCCTCCGGAGAAGGCAATGGCAACCCACTCCAGTACTCTTGCCTGGAAAATCCCATGGACAGAGGAGCCTGGCAGGCTGCAGTCCATGGGGTCCCTAAGAGTCGGGCTCGACTGAGCGACTTTATTTTCACTTTTCTCTTTCATGCATTGGAGAAGGAAATGGCAACCCACTCCAATATTCTTGCCTGGAGAATCCCAGGGACAGAGTAGCCTAGTGGGCTGCTCCCTATGGTGTGACAGAGTCGGACACGACTGAAGTGACTTAGCAGCAAGCAATAATCCTAGTGCTTGCTCTCTCCCCACCAACACACAGAATGGAAGTAGATGGTGTTTGGTTACAACTCTGGTCAAACACTTCTCTCTTAGAGCGATAATACCAAGAAAACAAAAGGAGACACACCAATAGCAGGGTCAGTAAATCAGGATTCTGAATAAGCCTATCAGTAGCAGTCCTTTGATTGGGTGATCTCTGAATTCATAAATTACGGCACTGCCCCAATGGAAAATTAATTAAGGAGTTTAACTGAATACAATTTCAAGCAAATACTGGGTTTTTTAGCCTATGCTTGCTGCTAAATCACTTCAGTCGTGTCCGACTCTGTGCAACCCCATAGACTGCAGCCCACCAGGCTCCCCCATCCCTGGGATTCTCCAGGCAAGAACACTGGAGTGGGTTGCCATTTCCTTCTCCAATGCATGAAAGTGAAAAGTGAAAGTGAAGACGCTCAGTCGTGTCCGACCCTTAGCGACCCCATGGACTGCAGCCTACCAGGCTCCTCCATCCATGGGATTTTCCAGGCAAGAGTACTGGAGTGGGGTGCCATTGCCTTCTTCGAGCCTATGCCTATATAGTCCTAAACCTTTTACAGATAGATTGATTTGTTTACATATTCACTCAATAAGTAATTATTGATGTCATAGTGCCAGGCACTATGCTAAGCACTGAAATTCTTTTTCAGGACTTTCTAAGCTTCTATGGAATTAAGAGCTTTTCAAATACTTACCCAACATGCACATCTTCACTCTGTATTAACCCACCTTATAACATACAAAGTCCTATTCAGGCACTACAGGCACAAATGCTTTCAATTAAAGAAGTAGAAACACAAAAAAATTTCTTATTCATATTCTGAAAGGTCCAATGATTTTTATAAATGACTTTCATCATTTTCTGCACTCAGTACCTGGCCCACTGCTGGGCATGGCCTCAGCACAACTCTATTTAAGAACGCAAATAGGAATGAATTATAATTCACATTATAATAAGCTCTAGCAGACTCTTTCTTCACAGAAGGCATACAACCTTAGAGGGACTGGCCGCTGATTGAATTGGTGAAAATTGACCCAGCAGGGCTACTCAACATATGTGCCGTGTTCTCTTAAAACACAGGTCCTGTCTGAAGCTCAGCTGGCTTGATCTGTCAGGATTTCTTAACATTTGACATAATATAGAAAAACTACTGCGAGAGGAGGAAAAGAAGCACTATTAAAACTATTGACATTAAAATTCAATAGCTATAGGAAAAGGTATTTTCCTGCAGAATTTTTTAAAACTTAGGGCTGTGTAATAAGAATAAAGCTGAGCAAATCAATAAAAAAAGAAATAAAATTTCTCAAAACACAAGTTCAGCTCATAGCCTGAAAAATGTAATAACCAGGGAAAGAAACGAGGAACTCACATGATACATTTAGACACAATATTTTCTATGCAAAGATAAGTATTTGAGTGTATCTAGGAGCTTCCTGGAAAAATAACATCATTTTAATTTTGATAAGTATATAACAAGGATGGGCTTCCCTGGTGGCTCAGTGGTAAAGAATATGCCTGCAGTGCAGAGCCACAGGAGACACAGGTTTGATCCCTGGGTTGGGAAGATCCCCTGGAGGAAGGCATGGCAACCCACTCCAGTATTCTTGCCCGGAGAATCCCATGGACAGAGGAGCGTGGAGGGCTACAGTCCACAGGGTCACGAAGAATCAGACAACTAAGCACAGCACAGCATACAACAAAGATAAAGACACTTATTTTGATGTGTTGAAATTGGAATAACAGTTCCTCTTCCCACTTATTACACACACACATACACATACACAAACACATACATATTTACAAAGGGAGATTTAGAATATTAAAATTAATAGTGACTGATGACTGAATAAATAAATACATTGTATTGCATTTGATATTGCAGCAAGCAACTGCAATATTTTCAATGTATATCATATACTGGGATGAACAGACTTACTCAAACAATACATTTCCCTCTATCATACATTATAAAGCAGTAACAAATTCAAAGTATGAGAATAGGAAAGACCATAAACTCTTGACATGTTTTCTAGAGAGGCAATAAATTAAAGAATGGAATACACATGTGACTTGCATGTACAGATTTGGCCATAAACTGATTAAAGTGAACATCTAATTAAATTTATAGGAAATTACCAAGATCACAATTCTGTTTAGCAAGTTTAAAATGAAAGAGTTTATTTATAAAGCTGGTCCATGTGAGTATGGTAAAAGCAAAGGGATTTATGGGGTAGTGGTGGTGGAAGGAGGGAGTGAGGAGGAAGCAAAATCAGGAAACTGGTGGTGGGGGGCAGGGAGGGAAGGACTTGCCAAGAAACTTTTTTAAAGTTAGGGACTGTGAAAGTTTACAATAAAGGCAAAATAAATGCTGAATAGTTTGATTCTTCATGCATATGTATTATAATATGAACTAATAAGAAATAGTAAATAATTCTTTTAATTGGTTTAAAACACAGAAAAATACTTTGAGAAGAGTAAGCATCTATAAGTTATAGCTAGCATCTATATAGAAAGTTATAGTTTAGAAAATGCTTTAATAATTATTATTATAGTTCAGCCTAGCACATATTAAACACTTGATAGTTGGAAACTAAGTTCGAAAGAATTTCAATTAACTAAAATATAAATTGTTAAATTTTAAATATTGTGAAAAATTTATGTAGTATAGGATTTCACTAAGTATCTAAAATTAGAAGAACAGTAGTAAAAGGGATGACTATCTTGCCTATTTAGTTGTTGCCTTTTGATCATATAAATTTTCAACCTGCATAATCATGTAGAATTTGGATTAAGGATTGGGCTAAAAGTCAAACAGAACAAATGTGTTGTCAAGTACAGAAGTAAAAAGAAGAAACAGAAAAACAACAGGCAGGTCGAATCACTAGATTTCTGTATTTATGGGTTGTCTGCTGTGTCAGTCCACTCTTAGGTAAATTTTCTCTTTAGTACAAGATTAATAAAGTTGCTTCAAAAGTGTCAATAGAAAGTAAAGGGAATATATTTTTTTCTTTAAACTTTTTATTTTGTATTGGGGTATAGCCAATTAACAACCTTGTGATAGTTTCAGGTGGGCAGTAATGAGACTCAGCCAAACATATACATGTATCCATTCTCCCCCAAACTGCCTTCCCATCCAGGCTGCCACATAACATTGAGTAGTGTTCCATGTGCTGGAAGTTCCATGTGCTGTACAGTAGGTCTGAAGGGAATATATTTCAAAGTGAAAGTCACTCAGTCGTGTCTGACTCTTTGCAACCCCATGGACATACAGTCTCCAGGACAGAATACTGGAGTGGGTAGCTGTTCCCTTTGCCAAGGTATCTTCCCAACCCAGGGATCGAACCCAGGTCTCCCACATTGACTATTTCCCAAATTGCATTTAAAATACCCCTGGGTGAACTTCCCTGGTGGTCCAGTGGTTAAGACTCGGTGTTTCCACTGCAGAGGGCTTGGGTTTTATCCTTGGTCAGGGAACTAAGATTCCACACGTCACACGCCATAGTAAAAAAAAAAAAAAAACATATATACACACACACACACACACACACACACATATATATGTATGTATATAAAAGACACTTGCTCCTTGGAAGAAAAGCTATGACAAATCTAGACAGCGTATTAAAAAGCAGAGACATTACTTTGCTGACAAAGGTCCATATAGTCAAAGCTATGATTTTTCCAGTAGTCATGTATGGATGTGAGAGTTGGACCATAAAGAAGGCAAAATGCTGAAGAATTGATGCTTTTGAATTGTGGGTTGGAGAAGACTCTTAAGAGTCCATCAGACTGCAAGGAGATCAAACCAGTCAATCCTAAAGGAAATCAACCCTGAATATTCATTAGAAGGACTGACTCTGAAACTGAAGCTCAAGTACTTTTGGCCACTTGATGCGAAGAGCTGACTCATTAGAAAAGACCCTGATGCTGGGAAAGATTGAAGGCAGGAGGAGAAGGGGACAACAGAAGATGAGATGGTTGGACAACATCACTGACTCAATGGATATGAGTTTGAGCCAGCTTTGGTAGATGGTAAAGGACAGAGAACCCTGGCGTGCTGCAGTCCATGGGGTTGCAAAGAGTCGGATACAGCTGAGCAACTGAACAATAACAAAAGTATGTGTGTATATATTCATTCCTGGTATTATATTTTTGAAAGGCAAAATCTTGAAGAATCCATCCCCAATGAAAACTTCACAATAGTTTTACATTCTAGTGTGTAGGAGAAAAGGTAGTTCTCTACCTTGGGATTTTTTGTTTGCTGCTGCTCCTATCACATTGCTGTGGGTCCCTAATGCCGAACTGTCTGATATACTCTGTGAAGACTGAAAGGAGAAAAGAAACACCAGTTAAAAAATAAATTGCTTTTCATCAAAGTTGCATCAGCTCTCCCAATGAAAGAATGCAGATAAATTCCTTGTAAAAGTTACCAAATATTCCTCCTTGATTTTCCTAGGATTTAATGCTCTGTATTAGAAGCAAAGCAGTAATCACAGTCTATTGGCTTCATTCATTGGTTCACCACGTCATCATATCTTCCTACGGCTAACAAAGAAACATGCTAAGATTATTATTCCAGATGTACATTAATCCTTGAATTATACAAGGATTAATTAGAAATTATGTTTCTAAAAACATAATTTGAGACCACATTGGAGTGAAATCGAACCTCTGAACCTTTGAAAATGCGGCTGTTTTCTTTGACTATTAGAATCACTTTCTAAGTTTGTGGTGGAGAGAAAAACATTTTCATCTTCATTAAGGAAAGTAAACTTTAGCTTTATGAATAAATGGTGGTAAAATAGCTTTTTGTACTCATGCTGATACACTTTTTTAGAAGTTAATTTAGAATATTTATTTATGCTGGTCTTAGTCAAAGCGTGTGAAATCTTTACTGTGTCATGTGCAATCTTTCTTTATGGGCACATGGACTCTGCAGTTGTGGCACATGGGCTCGGTAGTTGCAGCACGTGGGTGCTCTAGTTATGGCGCTCCGGCTTGGTTGCTCCAAGGCACATAGGATCTTAGATTTCCAAACAGGGATCAAACCCGAGTCCCCTGCATTGCAATGCAGATTCTTAACCACTGGACCACCAGGGAACTCCCTGATATACTTTTAAAAGGTATAGAATATTTTAAGACTCACATTAGTCAACTTCATGGTGAATCCATATAACTATTTTCACTTGCCTCCCCTTTTCTCTAAAATATTTTTCCTCATAGAAGCCTTCTATTTATTTAAACACAAACTTACTTAAATGATTAACTTGGAAATTACATTTTCAGAATGATAGTGAAGTTCCCCTAATAACTGGTGATTCTCATATGCAGGATAACAGTGCTAATTTTAGAAAGCGAACTTTATCTATAAAGTTATAATCAGTTCAGTTCAGTCACTCAGTCATGTCCAGCTCTTTGCAACCTCATGGACTGCAGCACGCCAGGCCTTCCTGTCCATCACCAACTCCCGGAGTTTACCCAAACTCATTTTCATTGAGTCGGTGATGGCATCCAACCATCTCATCCTCTGTCATCCCCTTTTCCTCCCGCCTTCAATCTTTCCCCGCATCATGGTCTTTTCAAATGAGTCAGCTCTTCACATCAGGTGGCCAAAGTATTGGAGTTTCAGCTTCAACATGAATCCTTCCAATGAACACTCACGACTGATCTCTTTTAGGATGGACTGGTTGGATCTCCTTGCAGTCTAAGAGACCTCTCAAGAGTCTTCTCCAACATCACAGTTCAAAAGCATCAATTCTTTGGCGCTCAGCTTTCTTTATAGGCCAACTCTCACATCCATACATGACTACTGGAAAAACCATAGCCTTGACTAGATGGACCTTTGTTGGCAAAGTAATGTCTCTGCTTTTAGTATGCTGTCTAGGTTGGTCATAGCTTTTCTTCTAAGGAGCAAGCATCTTTTAATTTCATGGCTGCAGTCACCACCTGCAGTGATTTTGGAGTCCAAAAAGATAAAGTCTCTTTCTGTTTCTACTGTTTCCCCATCTATTTGCCATGAAGTCATGGGACCGGATGCCATGATCTTAATGTTCTGAATGTTGAGCTTTAAGCCAACTTTTTGACTCTCCACTTTCACTTTCATCAAGAGGCTCTTTAGTTCTTCACTTTCTGACATAAAGGTGGTGTCATCTGCATATCTGAGGTTATTGATATTTCTCCCGGCAATCTTGATTCCAGCTTGTGCTTCTTCCAGCCTTGGGTTTCTCATGATGTACTCTGTATATAAGGTAAATAAGCAGGGTGACAATATACAGCCTTGACGAACTCCTTTTCCTATTTGGAACCAGTCTGTTGTTCCATGTCCAGTTCTAACTGTTGCTTCCTGACCTGCATACAGATTTCTCAAGAGGCAGGTCAGGTGGTCTGGTATGCCCATCTCTTGAAGAATTTTCCACAGTTTGTTGTGATCCACAGAGTCAAAGGCTTTGGCATAGTCAATAAAGCAGAAATAGATGCTTTTCTGGAACTCTCTTGCTTTTTCAATGATCCAGCGGATGTTGGCAATTTGATCTCTGGTTCCTCTGCCTTTTCTAAAACCAGTTTGAACATTAGGAAGTTCATGGTTCATGTATTGTTGAAGCCTGGCTTGGAGAATTTTGAGCATTACTTTACTAGTGTGTGAGATGAGTGCAATTGTGTGGTAGTTTGAGCATTCTTTGGCATTGCCTTTCTTTGGATTGGAATGAAAACTGACCTTTTCCAGCCCTGTGGCCACTGCTGAGTTTTCCATATTTGCTGGCATATTGAGTGCAGCACTTTCAGAGCGTCATCCTTCAGGATTTGAAATAACTCAACTGGAATTCCATCGCCTCCAATAGCTTTGTTAGTAGTGATGCTTCCTAAGGCCCACTTGACTTCGTATTCCAAGATGTCTGGCTCTAGGTGAGTGATCACACCATTGTGATTATCTGGGTTGTGAAGATCTTTTTTGTACAGTTCTTCTGTGTATTCTTGCCATCTCTTCTTAATATCTTCGGCTTCTGTTAGGTCCATACCATTTCTATAAAGTCATAATAGCTCTTCACAAATAATTTACCTCTCTGTGGAAGTTTCCTGAAACTGACTCAGATGAGTCAGCTTAATGATCAACATGTGTTTGTTTTTTCCCATTTGCCATTTCATCTTTTTGAATCAGTCCAGTTCAGTCACTCAGTTGTGTCCGACTATTTGCGACCCCATGAATCACAGCATGCCAGGCCTCCTGTCCATCACCAACTCCCAGAGTTCACTCAAACTCACGTCCATCGAGTCGGTGATGCCATCCAGCCATCTCATCCTCTGTCGTCCACTATTTCGTCCTGCCCCCAATCCCTCCCAGCATCAGTCTTTTCCAATGAGTCAACTCTTTGCATGAGGTGGCCAAAGTACTGGAGTTTCAAGTTTGGCATCATTCCTTCTAAAGAACACCCAGGGCTGATCTCCTTTAGAATGGACTGGTTGGTTGGATCTCCTTGCAGTCCAAGGGACTCTCAAGAGTCTTCTCCAACACCACAGTTCAAAAGCATCAATTATTTGGCGCTCAGGTTTCTTCACAGTCCAACTCTCACATCCATACATGACCACTGGAAAAACCATAGCCTTGACTAGACAGACCTTTGTTGGCAAAGTAATGTCTCAGCTTTTCAATATGCTATCTAGGTTGGTCATAACTTTTCTTCCAAGGAGTAAGCATCTTTTAATTTCATGGCTGCAGTCACCATCTGCAGTGATTTTGGAGCCCAGAAAAATAAAGTCTGACACTGTTTCCACTGTTTTCCCATCTATTTCCCATGAAGTGATGGGACCGCATGCCATGATCTTTGTTTTCTGAATGTTGAGCTTTAAGCCAACTTTTTGACTCTCCACTTTCACTTTCATCAAGAGGCTTTTGAGTTCCTCTTCACTTTCTGCCATAAGGGTGGTGTCATCTGCATATCTGAGGTTATTGATATTTCTCCTGGCAATCTTGATTCCAGCTTGTGCTTCTTCCAGCCCAGGGTTTCTCATGATGTACTTTGCATATAAGTTAAATAAGCAGGGTGACAATATATGGCCTTGACGTACTCCTTTTCCTATTTGGAACCAGTCTGTTGTTTCATGTCCAGTTCTAACTGTTGCTTCCTGACCTGCATATAGGTTTATCAAGAGGCATGTCAGGTGGTCTGGTATTTCCATCTCTTGAAGAATTTTCCACGTTTATTGTGATCCACACAGTCAAAGGGTTTGGCATAGTCAATAAAGCAGAAATAGATGTTTTTCTGGAACTCTCTTGCTTTTTCGATGATCCAGCAGATGTTGGCAATTTGATCTCTGGTTCCTCTGCCTTTTCTAAAACCAGCTTGAACATCTGGAAGTTCATGGTTCACATATTGCTGAAGCCTGGCTTGGAGAATGTTGAGCATTACTTTACTAGCGTGTGAGATGAGTGCAATTGTGCGGCAGTTTGAGCATTCTTTGGCATTACCTTTCTTTGGGATTGGAATGAAAACTGACCTTTTCCAGTCCTGTGGCCACTGCTGAGTTTTCCAAATTTGCTGGCATATTGAGTGCAGCACTTTCACAGCATCATCTTTCAGGATTTGGAATAGCTCAACTGGAATTCCATCACCTCCTCTAGCTTTGTTCGTAGTGATGCTTTCTAAGGCCCACTTGACTTCACATTCCAGGATGTCGGGCTCTAGGTGAGTGATCACACCATCGTGATTATCTTGGTCATGAAGATCTTTTTTGTACAGTTCTTCTGTGTATTCTTGCCACCTCTTCTTAATATCTTCTGCTTCTGTTAGGTCCATACCATTTCTGTCCATATCGAGCCCATCTTTGCATGAAATGTTCCCTTGGTATCTCTAATTTTCTTGAAGAGATCCCTAGTCTTTCCCATTTTGTTGTTTTCCTCTATTTCTTTGCCTTGATCGCTGAGGAAGGCTTTCTTATCTCTTCTTGCTATTCTTTGGAATTCTGCATTCAGATGCTTATATCTTTCCTTTTCTCCTTTGCTTTTTGCTTCTCTTCTTTTCACAGCTATTTATAAGGCCTCCCCAGACAGCCATTTTGCTTTTTGCATTTCTTTTCCATGGGGATGGTCTTGATTCCTGTCTCCTGTACAATGTCACGAACCTCCATCCATAGTTTATCAGGCACTCTATCTATCAGATCTAGTCCCTTAAATCTATTTCTCACCTCCACTGTATCCACATTTTTTTTTTTTCGCCTAGGAAAATTAATTTCTCCAGTTACTCTCCAGCATTAACATCTGATTATTCATGAAAACTCTACCTGAATAAGCTCTTCTGCTTCACTTCCTTCCTGGTTCCTTTCTTTGTCTTCTTTTCCATTTTCCTGAAATGGACATAGTTTTAGTAAATGGTATTCAATAGGGGCTGGAAATAAAACTAATGTTTTATACTCTAGCATAGCAAGCTTTCAGAGAAGGCAATGGCAACCCACTCCAGTACTCTTGCCTGGAAAATCCCATGGATGGATAAGCATGGTAGGCTGCAGTCCATGGGGTCGCAAAGAGTCGGAGATGACTGAGCATCTTCACTTTCACTTTCCTGCATTGGAGAAGGAAATGGCAACTCACTCCAGTGTTCTTGCTTGGAGAATCCCAGGGATGCGGAAGCCTCGTGGGCTGCTGTCTATGGGTCATACAGAGTCGGCCACGACTGAAGCGCCTTAGCTTAGCAGAGCAAGCTTTTTTATGTAAAAAATTCCCATGAGTAAACATCATACCAAATAAAATCACATAGAGTAGCTGTATTAAAAAATTCAAACGGTAACAGACCTGTTATATACCAAGAATACCAAGCAACTGGAAGCAGGCCACTGTGACTCAACTATTAGTTGACCCCATTTTTGTCAAAACTTAATGGAGAACACATCAATTAAAAAGAGAAATAATTCAATGACAGTATACGACATTGCATCTCAATTTTCCAAATTGAATCTCAAATCCTCTCATGGTTAAATGGTTAGAAACTATGCAGACCAGATACCTGAGCAGGTTTAGGTTCCTCTTGAGGTGCTGACTCACTCATCTGGACCACAAAAAGGTATCACCAAGTGGTAAGAAAAAGTATTACCAGACTAGTATTAATTTCAAAAACAGGGAAAGAAAATATTAACAAACAACCAAAAATGCTCTGAAAGGTCAAAATCTGCCCCTACCCCCACCTCATCCCACCATTCTATTGAATGGTTATAAGTTCTCAACCGGTAAACTTCTCAAACTGTGTTACTGTTATTACTGTTGTTACTGACCAAAGCTAGATTAGTACTAGGCCAGTGTTAAGGGAAACAGGAGACTACCACAGTAGTCATCACCACTAGTGTGAAAAAGAACAAACAAACCAGCAACAATAATGCAATTGAATTTTTAAAACATTATCACCATCCTCATTAATTTTTGAAATTACAAAGTGAAATGAAGTGAAACTCTTTTGGCTACCTAATTTGTGTGAAAAAGACAGACATTAGAATAATAACGTTGCTAAAAAGTATTTTTGGAGGGGGGAGTTCTGAGAGGAATATGATTTATCTGGCTTATTTATTCATACTAAGCAATAAAAATGGATAATTGCCACCTCCCCTTCTTCATTGCAAATGACTAGATTCAGTCACAGATGATCAAAATCACTGTTGTACCAAAAATCATTTAAGAGTTTGTGTAGCTAGGTGCTACATAAAAAGTAAATTTTATACACATGGCTTCTGCCTCTAGGAAAGTTACAATCCACGGACTTTTTAATGTGAAATGATTTATTTATAATGTACTAGGGGCTGCTGATGGAGAAGGCAATGGCACCCCACTCCAGTACTCTTGCCTGGAAGATCCCATGGACAGAGGAGCCTGGTAGGCTGCAGTCCATGGGGTCGAAGAGTCGGACACGACTGAAGTGACTTAGCAGCAGTGTGCTATGGGATTTTCCAGGCAAGAGTACTGGAGTGGGGTGCCATCACCTTCTCTGGTGCTAGGGGCTACTCAGACAGTAAAGCGTCTGTTTACAATGAGGGAGACCCGGGTCCGATCCCTGGGTCGGGAAGATCCCCTGGAGAAGGAAATGGCAACCCCCTCCAATACTATTGCCTAGAAAATCCCATGGACAGAAAAGCCTGATAGACTATAGTCTATGGGGTCGAAAAGAGTCGGACACAACTGAGCGACTTCACTTTCACTTTCAGGGGCTACTCAGGTGGTGCTGCTGCTGCTGCTAAGTCGCTTCAGTCATGTTCGACTCTGTGCGACCCCATAGATGGCAGCCCACCAGGGTCCCCCATCCCTGGGATTCTCCAGGCAAGAGCACTGGAGTGGGTTGCTAGTGGTAAAGAACTAATCTGCCAATGCAGGAGACATAAGAGATGCAGGTTCAATCCCTGGGTTGGGAAGATCCTCTGGAGGAGGGCATGGCAACCCACTCCAATATTATTGCCTGGAGAGTCCCATGGAAAGAGGAGCCAGAGGGCTACAGTCCATAGGGTTGCAAAGAGTCAGACATGACTGAAGTGACTTAGCACACATGTATAATGTGCTAGAGTATTCACTTTCTTTTTAGCAACATATGTTCTGCTCAGATAAACCCATTGTACTGCCTTTGGAGACAACAGTGTCAAACACTTAAAAATAGCTGCCTCAAAGTCTTTTTGAAGCAATTCATAAATAATGAATAAGATAAAATCGATTGCTTTGCTAGGTCCCAGTAGTGCATTCTCATAGGCTGCTTTGTTTACAGTGTCTATCTCCTGCTAGAAAACTTCTTCCCGTTTCTTTTCAAATTGGTTTTGCTTAGATGCACCCAGATAAATTCAACTCAATAAACTTTTACTTGGAACCTTCTATATGCAGACAGACATTGGGCTTAAAAAGATGGATAAAGGACTTACCTGGTGGTCCAGTGGCTAAGACTCTGGTGCTCCCAATGCAGGGAACCTGGATCGACCCCTGATCAGGGAACTAGATTCCAGATGCCACAACTAAAGATTCCACATGTCACAACTAAGACCAGGCCTAGCCAAATAAATACATAAATATTTTTTTAAAAAGATGGGTAAGATCTGCTTTTGAAGGATTCCTAGTTCAGTGAGAGAAAATGGGATAAACTGATGCAATCCCATCTGTAAGGACAAAAGCAGAGGCATATACAAAATGTTAAGGAACACAGAGGCGATTAATTTACCCAGAGAAGCTTTCACAGAAAAACAGATTTCCAAGCTGGATTGTAAGTGACTAATAAAACATTTTGTCTGTGTAAAGGAGTGGGGAAAGACTATCTGAGGCAGAAGGAACATTACATGCTAGGGAATGAAAGTTCGATAAGTATTTGAAGCTTTCACAGCAGAGCATAGTTATAGTCTAGAAAGGGGCAGAAGATGAGGCAAAAAACATAATTTTTCAACTGTAAAGAGTTATTCACAGTAAATCAAGGAATTTGGATTTTATTTTGTGTTTTTTAAGCATAGGACAAAATGTGATGAAATTGATGTTTTAAAAGAGTTGACCCTGCCATAAAAAACACCGGGGGAAGAGAGAATATATATATATATATATATATATATATATATATATATATATATATATATAAGCTGTCCTAGGTCTTAGTTGTGGAACCTGGCACCTTCCATCTTTGTTGCTACACGCGAACTCTTAGTTTCGGCATGTGGGATCTAGATCCCTGACTAGGGATCAAACTGGGGCCGCTTGCTTTAGGAGTGCAGAGTCTCAGCCACTCACCAGGGAGTCCCAAGATGACATTTAATTAGATGTCAATTAATAAGATGACTAAGTCTTCATCTATCAATAAAATGGATTAAACTCTCCATCAAAATGCATAGAGTGGCTGGATAGATGAAAAAAATCCAAGACCCACACATACGCTGCCTACAAGAGACTCATATCACCTTTAAGGATGTGTGTGTGTGCTCGGTCATGTCTGACTCTTTGCAACTTCATGGACTGCAGCCCACCAGTCTCCTCTGTTCATGGAATTTTCCTAGGCAAGAATACTTCAGGGGGTGGCCATTTCCTACTCCAGGGGATATTCCCAACCCAGGGATCAAACTCGCCTTTCCTGCATCTCCTGCATCACCAGGCAGATTCCTTACCACTGAAGCACCTGGGAAACCCAGCTTTAAGGACAGACATGGGCTCAAAGAGAAGGGATGAGAAAAGATATTTCACCCAACTGAAAACCAAAACAGAGCAGAGATGGCTATACTTTGCATTGTTATCATTAACCAGTCTTTTACTATTAAATGGCCAATTGAGATAAAGAGTTCTGAGACTATTCTTCCACCATTGATTAAGATGAGGGTGGCAGGTGTTGGGGGTAATATTCTGAACTTTCTCGGAAGACTTGGTAACCTTGCCAGCTCCAGCTGCCTTCTTGTCTGCTACTCTGGTGACAGCCACAGCAACTGTCTGTCTCATGTCACGAACAGCAACATGACCCAGAAGAGGATAGTCAGAGAAGCTCTCAATACACGTGGGTTTTGCAAGGAACTATATCAGTGACAGCAGCATCACCAGATTTCCAGAATTTGGGGCCACTTGCCAGATTTTTCTCAGAATGATGATCAATTACCTCTTTCAGCTCAGCAAACCTGCAAGAATGTGACTGACAGTCCAGCACAGGGGCATATCCAGCATTGATTTGGCCTGGCTGGTCTGAGATAATCACTTGAGCTGTGAAGCCAGCTGCTTCCATCCATGGGTCCTTTTTGCTGTCACCAGTCACATGACCACAACAAACATCTTTGACAGGCAAGTTCTTTTTTTTTTGAGGAGGAGGAAGAAATATTTATTCATCAACCCCTTACTAACCAGGGCCCACACTGATGGCAACAGAAACACTGTGGGGCTCCAGAGCACAGAGTTCAGGACACGCCCTGCTCTTACACAGAGCCATGGAGGCCCCAGGCCACGCTGTGAATGGAGCCTGCAATGTGCTTCTGCTCAAATGCTTGTCATGTGACCTTTAGCCTAGTCTCTTGACCCTTCTCACCTCATTTGATAATTCCCACCTTGGAGACTTAGTATACAGAATCAAGGCAGTGATAAAGTGTCTAGCACTGTGCATAGTAAACATTCCGTAAATGTTAGTTACTACATAATTGTGATCATTCCTTAGCGTGTCTAGAATTTAACAGAGACAGCCATGGCCTTGGATGGAAAAGACAGCACAATTGCACTCAGGGCTGAAGGGGTCTTCCTTGCTCCAGGCGGACTGTAGGCTGTCCAGGCTTCCGGGTTCCTGGCTGTGCGCCCCAGGCAGGCAGCTCTGGGCCCGTGCTGTAAACCACTCTGAGAGCCTTTTGTGATAATGGACTGCCTCCTCATGCAGCTGATGGGAGATTCGGCAAAATGCCCCTGACAGCACACTCCTCTGCTGAGCTCACTTTGTAAAGGACTGCAGAAGTCATTTGACTCAAGCACCTAGAAAATGTTAAGCCTTCCCTTTGCACGCACATGTAAGTGTGCACATGCACACATGCGCACACACAAGCACTTCCTGGTGTTAACAGAGTCTTGTGGTACAAGGACTAGAGATGTCTTTCATGTTCGCCAAGCAGAGGAGGAGACTGGGATCTCAGGGGGACCCAGCAAAGCAGGGAGGTGAGGATTCAGGGTACCTCCAGGGACCATGCTCTCTGGACAGCTTCTCTGTGTGCCACCATGAACACACCTTCACTCCCCTCTGGGCCCTGGACCTGGTGTTGTCTTCATACTCCTCTCTTCCAGTTATTTCTTCTCAGAGGCCAGAGAGAGTCTGATCAACCTGCCTAATCAATACTAAGCAGCAGGGACTCTCCTGGTGATCCGGTGGTTAAGAATCTGCCCGTCAATGCAGTGGACCAGGGTTTGATCCCTGGTTGGGAACATCCCACATGCCACAGGGCAACTGAGCCCCCATGTGCCCCAACTACTGATGCCTGTGTGCCCTAGAGCCCCAGCTTCACAGCAGGAATAGCCACAGCAATCAGAAGCCCATGCACCTCAATTAGGGTCTAGCACCCGATCGCCACAACTAGAGAAAACCATAGCATAGCAATGAAGACCCAGAACGGGCAAAAATAAAATAAATAAGTGAAATTAAAAAAAAAAAAACAACCACTAAATACATTGAGGGGAACGATGCTCTTGACATTAGCCCCCCAGTTGCCCTCCCAAGAGACAACAATTGTAATCAATTTCTGTCCTTCCAGAAATATTCTATCTATCCTCTCTGCCCTGCCTTTTAACACAATGATAGCATGCAATACATTGTTCTGTATTTTTCTTTTTACTTAATAATGTGTCTTAGAGAATATCCTGTAGCAGCACATGTATACAAATCTCATTCATTCTTTTTTATGGCTGCCTAGTACTTCACTTGGAGAAGGCAATGGCACCCCACTCCAGTACTCCTGCCTGGAAAATCCCGTGGATGGAGGAGCCTGGTAGGCTGCAGTCCATGGGGTCGCTGAGGGTCGGGCACGACTTGAGCGACTTCACTTTCACTTTTCACTTTCATGCATTGGAGAAGGAAATGGCAAATCACTCCGGTGTTCTTGCCTGGAGAATCCCAGGGACGGGGGAGCCTGGTGGGCTGCCGTTTATGGGGTCACACAGAGTCGGACATGACTGCAGTGACTTAGCAGCAGCAGCAGTACTTCACTGCAAATGAACAAAAACCCAATTCTTTATCTGACATCTTTGGAGCCAAATGTGTTTCTAGTTTTTTAGAATTTAGAAAGTGATATTATCTAAGTATAGCCCTGGGTCAGCATTCTGTAGTCAAATATATTAATATATCTGCAGGAAAATATGAATGTTCATACTATTAAGTGGGATAAAGACTTTAAATTTCATGTCAGTTCAGATCTGGTTTTGCTACTAAAAAATGACATATAGAGAATTGTGAAAGTGAGAAAGTGAAGTCGCTCAGTTGTGCCCGACTCTTTGCGACCCCATGGATAGTAGCCTGCACCAAGCTCCTCCGTCCGTGGGATTTTCAGGGCAAGAGTACTGGAGTGGGTTGCCATCTCCTTCTCCAGGGAGGCAAGTTCTTGATAGGGAAACTCATATTGACCCCAAGGAGGGCTTTACTCAAAACCTCATGGTGCATTTCAACAGATTTCACTTCACTTGTAATGCTGGAGCAAAGGTGACCACCATACCAGGCTTGAGAACACCAGTCTCCACTCGACCCACAGAGGCGGTACCAACATCACCGATTTTGTAGACATCCTTCCTGGAGGCTCAAATTTCTCCAAGCCAGGCTTCAACAGTACCTGAACCGTGAACTTCCAGATGTTCAAGCTGGATTTAGAAAAGGCAGAGGAACCAGAGATCAAATTGCCAACATCTGCTGGATCATCAAAAAAGCAAGAGAGTTCCAGAAAAACATCTATTTCTGCTTTATTGACAATGCCAAAGCCTTTGATTCTGTGGATCACAACAAACTGTGGAAAATTGTTCAAGAGATGGGAATACCAGATCACTTGACCTGCCTCTTGAGAAATCTGTATGCAGGTCAGGAAGCATAGAACAGTTAGAACTGGACATGGAACAATAGACTGGTTCCAAAGAGGAAAAAGGAGTACGTCAAGGCTATATATTGTCACCCTGCTTATTTAACTTATATGCAGAATATATCATGAGAAACCCAGAGCTGGAATCAAGATTTCCGGGAGAAATATCAATAACCTCAGATATGCAGATGATACCACCCTATGCCAGAAAGTGAAAAAGAACTAAAGAGCCTCTTGATGAAAGTGAAAGGGGAGAGTGAAAAAGTTGGCTTAAAAGTCAACATTCAGAATACTAAGATCATGGCATCTGGTCCCATGAAAAATAGATGGGGAAACAGTGGAAACAGAGAGAGACTTTATCTTTCTGGGCTCCAAAATCACTGCAGATGGTGACTGCAGCCATTAAATTAAAAGATGCTTACTCCTTGGAAGAAAAGCTATGACCAACCTAGACAGCATACTAAAAAGCAGAGACATTAATTTGCCAACAACAGTGCCTATAGTCAAAGCTATAGTTTTTCCAGTAGTCATGTATGGATGTGAGAGTTGGACTGTAAAGAAAGCTGAATGCCAAAGAACTGATGCTTTTGAACTGTGGTGTTGGTGAAGACTCTTGAGAGTCCCTTGGACTGCAAGGAGATCCAACCAGTCCATCCTAAAGGAGATCAGTCCTGGGTATTCATTGGAAGGACTGATGCTGAAGCTGAAACTCCACTACTTTGGCCACCTGATGCGAAAAGCTAACTCATTTGAAAAGACCCTGATTCTGGGAAAGATTGAAGGCAGGAGGAGAAGGGGACAATAGAGGATGAGATGGTTGGATAGCATCACCGACTCAGTGGACATGAATTTGAGTAAACTCTGGGAGTTGGTGAGGGACAGGGAAGCTTGGTGTGCTGTAGTCCATGCGGTCGCAAAGAATCGGACACAATGAGCAACTGAACTGAAATGAACTTCCTGGAGGGATGGATGCAAGGGCTTGTCAGTTGGATAACTGGTGGCCAGGATGTAATTCAGAGCTTCAAGCAGCATGGTTCCACTGGCATTGCCATCTTTATGAGTGACTTTCCATCCCTTGAAACAAGGCAGGTTAGAACTTGGCTGTAGCATGTTGCCACCATTCCATCTAGAAATTGGCACCAATGCTACTATGTCAGGGTTGGATTCAACTTTCTTAATGTAGGTGTTGACTTCCTTAAGCCCTTCATAGATTTTCTGGCTGTAGAGTGGCTCAGTGGAATCCATTCTGTTAATGCTAACCGTTAGTTGCTAGTTAGCTTACTCTTTGATCACCCCTTCTTGGAGACACCTGTTTCAAATTCACCAACACCAGTGACAACAATCAGAACAGCATAGCCAGCCTGATATATGCCTGTAATCGTGTTTTTGGTAAAGTCTCTGTGTCCTTGGACATCAATTATGGTCATATAGTACTTGCTGGTCTTGGATTTCTTTACAGGGAGATACCAATGGTGACACCACACTCATGCTCATCTTTCAGTTTGTCCAAGAGCCAGGTATACTTGAAGGAGCCCTTTCCCATTTTAGCTGCCTCCTCAAAGGAGGTTTCTTGTGGTGTTCAGTGGTTCTGTGTTCAATCCCACTACATTTGCAGATCAGATGGCCAGTAGTGGTAGACTTGCCACATCCACATGTCCAAACAACACAATGATATTGATATGAGTCTTCTCCTTTCCCATTGTGGCTTAGATTTAGCAGTGGTTTTCATGACACCTGTGTTTTGGTGGCAACCCTGTTGAGAAAAAAGCTAAAATATGATTTTAAAATTGCTCCAGCAGGGCAAATACAAAGTCTGACCAGGTGGAAACAGCTTTTTTTAACCTCCCTAGCGGAAATTAATTTTTTTGCTTTTGAGAAGACACTAAATACGATTTAATTTTCTACAATATTTTTTCACATTTTATCTCATTTAATTCTTACACAACCCTATGGAGTTTATTTTTTAATCTTTTTTTTCAAACTTTAAACTTTTAATTTTGTATTGGGTACAGCCAATTAACAATGTTGTGATAGTTTCAGGTTAACAGGGAAGTTCAGTTTAGTTCAGTTCAGTCGCTCAGTCGTGTCCAACTCTTTGTGACCCCATGAACCGCAGCACGCCAGGCCTCCCTGTTCATCACCAACTCCCGGAGTCTACCCAAACCCATGTCCATTGTGTCGGTGATGCCATCCAACCATTTCACCCTCTGTCATCCCCTTCTCCTCCTGCCCTCAATGTTTCCCAGCATCATGGTCTTTTCAAATGAGTCAGCTCTCCGCATCAGGTGGCCAAAGTATTGGAGTTTCAGCTTCAACATTAGTCCCTCCAATGTACACCCAGGACTGATCTCCTTTAGGGGATCAGGGAAGAGACTTTAGGGGATCAGGGAAGAGACTCAGCCATAGATAAACATGTATCCATCTTCCCCCAAATTCCCCTCCCATCCTGGCTGGCACATAACATTGAGTAGAATTCCATATACTATTCAATTGGTTATCTGTTTTAAAGACAGCAGTGTGTACACGACCATCCCAAACTCCCTAACTATCCCTTCCCCCTGGCAACCATAAGTTCGAGAAACAGCTTTAATGGTAAAACAGTTTCATTATTATTTATGGTAGAAGCCCAGGGAGTTTATGCGAGTATATTATAAGGGAGTTAAAGGAAGGAGCACGAAATATAATACGGGTTGACTGGAATTTATTGATATGGGTACCTGTATCAGAAATTCAGAATTTAATGTATTAGCACCTACAGTGACATTCAGTATTTGTTTTTATTAATTCAATATTTATTTATTTATTCAGTATTTATTTGTTAAGTTCACTGAAACTTGGACTCCATAGTGGCCTACGTTTAATTAAGCTAAGGTACAGGAACTTCCCTGGATAAGGAATCCACAGTAAGAGGAATCAAAAGGCTTAGGGATATGGGGTAGATATGTCACATGCTGCTGCTGCTAAGTCGCTTCAGTCGTGTCCGACTCTGTGCGACCCCATAGACGGCAGCCCACCAGGCTCCCCCATCCCTGAGATTCTCCAGGCAAGAACACTGGAGTGGGTTGCCACTGCCTTCTCCAGATATGTCACATATTGACTTGCATATCTACTCCCAAATATATCCTCTGAGAGGACTTGGGGAGGGTTCCTTCACTAAAGCATTGCAAAATACATTAGTGCCTGGGAATATTTGTATCCTTGAAAAGTTCTATGTTGGCTTTCTTCTGTAGGCAAAGCATGATGGGATGATCCGTTTGAGTAGCGGAGGCCAAATGTCAGTGTTTATCCACCAAAGACAAAGTGGGCACATAACGAGAAGTAGAGATACAGTGTTTATCAGATTTCTTTTGGCATTCAGCTAAATGATTATGGGTGGTCCTAGGATTAGAATAGATGACCAGTCAGCTCAGATGGTAAAGATTCTGCCTGCAACACAGGAGACCTGGGTTTGATCCCTGGGTCAGGAAGATCCCCTGGAGAAGGGAATGGCTGCCCACTCCAGTATGCTGGCCTGGGAAATTCCGTGGACAGAAGAGCCTGGTGGGGTGCAGTTCCATGGGGTCACAGAGTCAGACACGACTGAGCAACTAAGTTTCTTTCACTTTCTAACAAAGTACTGATAATTCACACATAATATTTATTTAATATTTAGTTATTTATTTGTCTGTGCCGGGTCTTAGTTGCCACACATGAGATCATCAATCTTCATTGAAGCATGTGGGATTCTTTATTATCATTTTTTAAAGTTGCAGCATGTGAGATATTTTGATAAATAATCTGCCTGCAATACAGGAGACCCAGAGATGGACAGTAGGTCGGGATGATCCTGGGTCAGGATGATCCCCTGGAGAAGGGAATGGCAATCCACTTCAGTTTTCTTGCCTGGAAAATCCCACGGACAGAGGAGCCTGGCAGGCTACAGTCCATGGGATCGAAGTCAGACATGACTGAGTGACTAACACTACTACTACTCTGTGGGATCTTTATTTGCATCATTTGAACTCTTCGATGCAGCACATGGGGTTCTTTCTAGTTTCCTGTCCAGGGATTGAACCCTGGCCCCCTGCACTGGGAGAGAGGAGTCTAACCACTGGACCACAAGTAAGTCTCTACATATAATATCTTAAAATGTATACATACTGTGGCCCAAAATACGACTTTAGTCACCAGAGTAGAGAGTTCTGACCTCTCTCTCCCAGTTTCCAGACTTGAGCCCCTTAATTGAAAGGGAAAGCTGGATCCCCTTAAGGAAGGATTCTGCAGCACTGCCATAGTGTATACTGAAAACCTTCCCCCGTGTCTTTTCCACAGATAACTGTTGCCACTTCCTAAAATGACTGTGTAACGGGGGAAAAAAACAATATTCAGGTTTTGCAAGGATTTCTAAACACTGGCATTAATTGGTGCTAATTTCTGGGGACCCAAATGCATCCCACCAGTTTAAGTGGGACTTATACCAGGCATGGAGTCTTAACTCAAGTTTGAATCGCAGTGGGCACAGTGGGTCTATAGATCATTCTGTGATATTTCATTAGCTCTTGAACATACAATTAGGATACCTGGCAACTAGCAGAATTTCCGTTTTGGCCCTTTGATCTTGGAATAAGGACCATTACAGTATGAAGAACCAAGCTGAAGACCTTGGGAACCCCCTTCCCCCTCATACACACACACCAGAGAGTAAACAAAAATCATTGCTTTTTTGGGATGGCAGAAAGGGAACTACAGAGCTTAGTAACACCAATAAAGACTTAAAGAAGCAGGAGTGATGAAATCTATCTCATGCCAATTAAAAAAAAAGTAATTTATGTACTTGGCTGTACTGGGTCTTAGTTGTGCTATCTTCCCTACAGGTTCTTCAGCTGCTGCACGCGAATTCTTAGTTGCAGCACGTGGGCTCTAGTTCCCTGACCAGGGATCAGAACCCAGACCCCATGCACTGGGAGTGTGGAGTCTTAGCCACTGAACCACCAGGGAAGTCCTTATCTTACATCAATGTAACTTACCTGTTTGGCCTGTGACGAAGGCAGCTGGATCTTAGAGGATGACTATGGGTGATTATAAATTCAGTCTGGTGATGCCTCCAATTGCAGCTGCTCTTCCACATATAGTAACTTTATTGGAACAAACCAACACACAACTCATGTCACTTGGTATGCTGCTAGTGATCCAGCAAATGCTTTTTTCTCAATACAAATTGGCAAGAAACGCCAGAAGCAATTTGCTTTTACTTGGCAAGGCCAACAATATAACTTCACAGTCTTGCCCCAGGGCTATGTCAATTTTCCTGCTCTCTGCCATAATACAGTCCACAGAGATGTTGAGCATCTTGCCCTTCCAATCAGCATTAAGTTGATCCAGTGCATTGATAACATTATGCTGATCGGATCTGTGGAGCAAAAGGAGCAAGGTCTTTAACTGTCTTCATGAGATATATGCAAAACCAGAAGATGGAAGATAGATTCCACTTCTGGTATCAATTTCCACATCAACCAATTGCCTGTTATTTTTTTCCTCAGCTCCTTTTGTAATTTTCTTTCATGCTGGAGCTGGAGTGTGAAAACCACATTTCTTTGCCTTGCCAGCTGGCTCTGTTAAGCTCTGCTAATTGGGGGCATTGGAGGGAGACCCCAAGGCTGAGGAAGGACAAGAGGCTTGTTCCTTGCTGTCTGTCTCATGACTGCTTCCTGTAGTGTGTTGGTTCCAGTATGCTTCACTCCAGCAATGCTTCTTTATTCTGGTAGTAGGAGATTCTTTCTGTAGCAACAGTTGAAACCAGTTTGCCGTTTTTCTACAGTTTTGTAATTTTCATTGACACCAGCCAGGGTTCTGCTGTAGAGGTCTGGGGCCCAGACTTCTGGTCCCCTGAAGTACCCCCATCTAAGCTCAGAGACACCAACACCAGTCAGGCAGTGCCTCCTCAGAGATCTGAGGGGTCACTCCTCCAAGTTTGTGGGGTTTTGTTCTGTTTAATGCCTTTGTTTAGGTTGTTTTTCAGCCTAAAGGTAGTAACAGTCACTACCTCTGTCATACCTTACATTTCTCTTTTTAGTTTTTCAGTCACCCCCTTAACTTCATACCTAGTTAACAATTCTTGTTAAATCACCTGTTCAATTAATTGGTGTGGTTTCTATCTCCTATCTGCTGCTGCTGCTGCTAAGTTGCTTCAGTCATGTCCGACTCTGTGCGACCCCATAGACGGCAGCCCATCAGGCTCCCCCGTCCCTGGGATTCTCCAGGCAAGAACACTGGAGTGGGTTTCCAATTCCTTCTCCAATGCATGAAAGTGAAAAGTGAAAGTGAAGTCGCTCAGTCGTATCCGACTCTTAGCAGCCCCTTGGACTGCAGCCTACCAGGCTCCTCCGTCCATGGGATTTTCCAGGCAAGAGTACTGGAGTGGGTTGCCATTGCCTTCTCCGATCTCCTATCTGGACACTATCAAATAAAATTAGTATAAGATTATTAAAATTTAAGAAAAATTACAACCAGGTAGAGGCAATATGGGCTTCCTTGGTGGCTCAGATGGTAAAGAATCTACCTGTGATATGGGAGACCAGGGTTCAATCCCAGGGTCAGGAAGATTCCCTGGAGGAGGGCATGGTAATCCACTCCAGTATTCTTGCCTGGAGAATCCCCATGGATGGAGAAGCCTGGCGGGCTACAGTCCATGGGGTCTCAAAGAGTTGGACACAATTGAGCAACTAAATGCAGCACAGAGGCAATATATGACTCAATCATACTCCATTTACTCTTAGCTACTATAAACTCTACGTGTATATGTTTCTATCTGGCTTTTTTGTTTTGGATATTTATTTATTTGGCTTAATTGAAGGTCTTAATTGCAGCACATGGTATTTTTCATTGTGGCCTGCAGACTTAGTTGCAGTATGCAGAATCTCTGTTGTTCTGCAGCCTGGCAATATTAGTTCCCTGACCCGGGACTGAACCCAAGTTCCCTGTTTGGCAAGGTGGATTCTTAATCCACTGAGCCACCAGGAAAGTCCCGATTTCTACTTGTTTTATTACTTTCTTTTTTTTTTTTTTTTTAGCATTTCAATAAACTTTTATTGGAAGTATAATATATATATATATATGTAAAAAAAAGTATACAAATCCTAAAAGAATGCATTCCTTTATGGAGATGCAGTTTTGATCCCTGGGTCAGGAAGATCCCCTGGAGGAGGGCATGGCAACCCACTACAGTATTCTTTTTTTTTTTTTTTAATTAATTTTATTTTATTTTTAAACTTTACATAATTGTATTAGTTTTGCCAAATATCAAAATGAATCCACCACAGGTATACATGTGTTTTATTACTTTCTAACTTGTCATTTCAAATGTAAGAGGTTGGATTATTAAGGACGATTTTCCCCTCACATTTTAACAAGCTTAGCTGTATAAACTATAGTCTGTTATATGACATACTTTTATATGTCTGTTATATGTTTCTTTAGTCTGTTATATGACTTTATCTGGTGTGTGATCAATGAGTACAGATGTACTGCAAGATGGTTATCCATGCAGCCCAGGAGCGGCCTGAAAGGACTAGGGTGGTTGGTGCCTCTACATAATTCACCCCTGGGCAGAAGCAGTTTGACATAAGGATTCTCAAAGAGTAACCCAAAGAATCAGAGTCTGATGATCCATCCTAGTGTGCCCCAGGGTCCCATAGGAGGCAAACACATAGGGGACTTGCTTTATTAAAGCAAGTATCCTCGAATAAAGGAACAAAGCCAAAGAATGTTCTATCTCCAGGACATCACTTTCATAGGCCAGTTGGAGTATATACTGCTGTTCATCACAAACATTGAGCCCTGAAGCTGTGGAGGAGTGCTTGTTCCAGGCACTCAAGGAGCAGGACTCAGAGCCTAATGTGTGGCCAAGAAAGGCAGGGAGGTCTGTCAGATACTCCTCATGGATTCAGCTTTCCATCTCTCTCTTCATATATATTGAATTTTTCCCTTTGTTTATGGCTGATGTGTCCTTTCGTTACATCCAAGTTAGCTGCAGAATTATTGCTCTCATAATACAGTCATACTCTGTGAATTGAAGTTTCATCGTTATTTTGTAAATTATACTTAATATGAAAAAGTTTGAGTGGATTCTAAATCCAGTCATGTTATCATAAAATATTACCACATTATGTTTTCTGGTGAGAAAAAAGTAAGAGCTATTAGTCATATATAATTTATGCTTGTAAATTTTGAATTGTTGTGAAATTATTTTAAATTTATCACCTACTTGTTCTCATCAATATATATAAGATGAATATAAATTCTCATCAAAATGACTACTAAGTGATCACTGTCAAACTGTCTTGTTCAGGAATTAGATGCAATCATTTCAATCATAAAACCCTACATACAGAATGTTATGTTTATAGAAGCAATCGGGTTTTTCATTAAATTTTTGAAAAGCTTTATTTGGAAGCTTATGCAAACTCAATATTTTATATCATCCTTAATATGTTTGTTATTTTTCACATTATAACTATATACAGAAAATAACTTTTTCACCAAGCCCCTATTGCTTCCAAATCCCCTCTATTTTTTCCCAGTGTGCTGAACAAATATCATGATTTCTATAGATGTCATGATAAGAGAAAAGGTTGAGAGCCACTCCTTTAAATTTCATTTTTTTAAGATTTATTCATTTGGCTGCATTGGGTCTTACTTGCAGCATGCAGGATCTTCATTGCATCATGCAGGATTTTTCATTGTGGTGCATGGACTCTCTAGTTGTGGTACATGGGCTCAGTAGTTGCTTCACAGAATATGTTATCTTAGTTCTCTGACCAGGGATCCAACCCACACCCCCTGCATTTCAAGGCAGAATCTGAACCACTGGACCACCAGGGAAGCCCTGTTTTAAACTTTAGATCAGGATTCTTAACCTAGAGCCCCTTAATGGATTTCAGTGTGTGTGAAATATGTAAGTGCTTCTTTCTGTGGAGATGGTTAATAGTTTTCATCAGGTTCTAAAAGCTTAAGAACCAGCTGATTACAGAAATTGCAAAAGCTCTTTTATAATTTCACCCCTGAAGAACCGTAATACAAGTCAAGGCTTAAACGAACTCCAATGGCACAAGGATCCAGATCAGTTCACCATGTGGCTGTACTGGGACTGCAGGCAAAGACTGAAAGCCAATATCATAAAGCGCGCATTTGCCCAGACCGTCTCTCTTTTCTAAAGCACTTTGTACATTTCTAGATTTCTCATATATACATATATATATATACACACACACACACATATATATGTATATGTATTTCCTATGGGGCCTAGCAAAGGCGACTGAAATAACAGTACTATTAAAGCCTACTGTAATTATTGGATGAGTTTTCCACTGCTAACAAGCTTTGAGAGATAGACAGATGTTTGTTTTTAAAACAGTGACTAGTATATGGTACACACTATTTTCTCAATTAATGGTGAATGACTCAATGTACATGCACCAACAACTTCCAAATCTTAGTTTCCTTAAAAAGTCATACACCAGGAAAAGATATTTCTCCTGTCAATAAATTAGCTTTCTATTACAAACCTTATGTGAATTTGGGTACCTTACAATCCTAATTTTGACCAGAATTTTATCACCTCAGGTGTGGTGAATAAAGATGTTCTATACCTACCTATAAATGAGACATGTCTTGACCACAAATCTACTTCTCCTAACGTTAAGAAAAGGCATGGAATCATGTATTTTAAAATATTTGTATTACCTTTTTGCTTGATGCTATTTTCTATACATGGGGTATACTCAGAAAATGCTGACTGCACTTGGAACAAATTTAAGAGAATAACAAAATTATTTTAATTACACATGGGGTTTTACAGTTTATATTGCACTTCACTTTTTTTTTTCTCACTTGAGAACAAGAATCCTGTGAGGTAGAACTCTATTGAATAAATAAACTAAAACTTAAAAACTTTAAGCCATTTGCTCAAGGTTTTACAGAGGCCAGGAACTAGAAGCGAGATCTCTAATCGCTAAGGTGTGCTCTTTCCCACTGTAAGATTATTTTGCACTGTAAGATTATCATTGTCCAAAAGAATTTAAAATTGTGTTGCTACATAAAAGCAGATAATCAGTGTTGCTGTCCATGAGTCAGAAGTATATTACTAAGACCTACTGATTTGAATAACATTAAAAAAATGTATTTTTTATTGAAGGATAATTGCTTTACAGAATTTGAATAACACTTTTTTCTAGAACTATACTTTGGTTAATAAGCCATATTTCATTTATTTGTGTTCATTCAGCTTTCAGCAATGTAAAATTCTTGCCTAGGGATATAGCTTCCTGTTTGATCTGCTAAGCTTTGGTTCAAAGTTCTTACCTCTGAACTTTGTCTGCTCTTTTCCTGTTTACTAAATAGCTCTGGGAAAAACACAGTCAGATTGTTTAATCTGTGAACCGTACATCTTTGTTTAATTTTGGCTCGCAGTCACTCTTGACCACCACCAGGGGGCAAAAGACTACCAGCTGGCTTCTCTGCTGTACATTCGACATAGGACTGTACAGTACAGGGACCCTCAGTGTCTGATTCTTGATGGAACCTCCCTGCTAATTATTTCAACCACAGGGCCCCAGGGAGAGAACAAAGGCTCAGCACAGAGGGCTCCAGTGGCACTTAACCATACAGCGGCCAGAAGGAGCTCAAGGCCGCTCTGCCAATTTACAAGAAGCAATAAGATCCAAGAGACTTTGAGTGACAAACAAGAGGCGGTGGGTTAATAACTGCAAACTCCTGAATGTCTGCGTTTTACAGATATGTTATGTATGGTGGTATTTACCAGCACATCCACTCAAATTGAGAAATAGCTTTGTCAACTCTCTCTGTGTAATCAATCTATGGTATTTACATGGCGTGATTTCCACCCCCGCCCCCCTTAAATCTTGATTTTTCATTATATTCTTGGCTTAGGTTCAGCTGATGATTTATCTTTTAGAAAACGATTTCTTTAGAATATTCAATCGACATTTCGCATGTGTCTATGAAATAATGAAATCTAGAGACGAAGAGAAGGAAAAGCCCAACGAGCAAATCCTGTTTAAAAGAGAATTTCTTCCCAGCAGGAAGCAAGTGGGAGGTAAATAGCAGGTTGGACCCTTGTAACTCCGCGAGTCCAGCTTTCTCGGCTTCCCCCAGGCTCTCTCGGCCTCCCTGCACTTCAGGAATAATGAATGAGCCCTTAGACAGGGGCCAGGGTAATAGAGGAAGCACGAGGGTACCGTGAAGACTCTCGGGGTATAAAATTACAAATCCTTCTTTCTTTCAAAAAGTCTCATCATAAAACATGAACTCAGAGCGGAAGGGTGGGAAAGCTCAGAAAAAAGCCCTCGAGAGCCGGGTCAACGGTAAGGTTTCTAGCCCAGAAAGTCCCATCCGCGCTCAGAGGAAGCGTTTGAAACCTCGCGGCGCCCTTTCCCACCCGGAAACTCGTTCGCCTCAGGATTTTCACCTCCGTTTCTTCTCACTAAGGTGGGTTAAGCTGTGCGCCCAACCTCGGGAATAAGAAAAGGTTGTCCTTCGACAGTGGGGACTCCGGCGACACCCCCTCCCCAGCCGCAGAACCCTCTCCCTAACCCACCCCCTCAAACCCCCAGCGCGGCCTAACCCAGAGCCCAGGGGGAAACCCCGAGAGGGGGCGGCGGCCCGAGGCGCACGCACCCGGCCGGCTTCCGGCAACTCAAGGGTTACGGCCAGGCGGCGGCGCGCGAGGAGGGGAGAGGCGGTTGCTGACAGGTGGCGCCTGCGCACTGGGAGCGCTCATTGTGCCCCGCAGCTGCCGAACCGCCCGCCCGCCAGCCAGCCAGCCGCCCGCTCGGCGCGTCAGTCTGCGAGAGTCCGGTGGTGGGTGCGGAGTCTGCGGCCGTTCGCGCGGCCTCCTCTTCCTCCCTGTTCCCTTCACCCCCACCCCACACCCCTTTGCCCCATCCCGGCTCCGTCACCCTCCCGCCCCCCCACACTCGGGACAAGAATGCCCTGCCCGGAACAGCCCAGCAGCGCCTAGATGGCTTTGGTCACGGTCCAGCGGTCGCCTACCCCCAGCACTACCTCCAGCCCCTGCGCCTCGGTGAGTCCCCTCCCGGCAGCCGCTCCGCTGGCTTCTGTCACTGCGGCTCCGCTTTGCCTCAGCGGGTCCCGCCGAGCGCCACTGCGCACGCGCCGCGCCGCTTCCCAGGCCTTGGCACCCGGCTGCCGCGAACCCCCCACACCCCCCCCCCCCCCATCTTAAAGACGAGCCGCAGGAACTACAGGACGTTGATTTGTGCCTCCGTCACTCTGAGCATCTAGCGCCTCACCATCCTTGCCCCGAAGCCCCCTGTGGCATGCTTTCCTCTGGCTTGAGCACTTCCTTTCGGGAATGAGTCATTCTTGCTTTTCACCCTCCCCCTTCCTTTTACCCTCTGTTGCTCTGCTGCAGGGAGAGGACCCCGGGACTCCTGCCATGCCCCTTACCCACACCCACATCCCCTTACCCACACCCATTTCAGGGACCCGTTCCGTCTTCGCCCACCGCCCGCCCTTCTTCGGGCTCTCCGGGCGTCTGCCTTCTCCCTGGTCACTTGCTGTCTTTCTTGTGTCCTGTCCGTTGGGCTTCATTGGACGGCTGAACGGTAGTTACTCCTAGGTTTCTCGCCATCTCCCCTCCCCCAGAGGGTGGCGGGGGTCTTTGCTTCTTGGACCTCTCACCTTTCCTCGACGAGGTCCTGAAGCATCTGGCGCTGCTTGATGACCCGTGCCAATTCATTTACATCTCACAGACATTTATGCATCACACTCATTGCTCATGATCGTTCTTGTTCTCGAGTCGTGTTTGTATGGCTCGTTACTTCAGATGCCAGTGCCAGTGAAGCGTGCTTCCAGAAGGAAAATACCCAGTAACCAGCCTTTTCCTGCTGGGCCCTTCTTTGCCTTCACCCCACCCCCACTTTTTTACGTTCCATTCTTTTAGGCTTTTTTTTTTTTTTTTCTGGAAATATTTATTTTTTAAAATGAACTATTGCACCAGTGGGGCGAAATGGGATCTTTAAAAAAAAATCCAGATGTTTTAGAGGGAAATAGATGGAATGAATATATGAGAAATTGGAAAAACCATTTGGAACTTCCTATAGAACTGTAATTTTAAAAACTAGGTTGGTGGGTTTAGTAGTTTAAACTTGCAAACACGTAGTCAATATACACTGAAACACCTTCCACTGTAAAAATACTCTTAATTTATATATTAACTGAGGTGTGTGCTTTGACATCTTGAAAACATGCTGGTTTGTGATTTCAGCATAGTTTCCTGAATTTCAAAATTTTGTTGTGTAGTGTGTGGTGGTTTCCTTTTTTTCCCCCTGAGCCAGCTTTTGCACTTTGTGTGACTAAATTGGCAGCTATATCCTAATTCTAGAAGCAATTATACTTCAGAGGTTACCTTACCTTGTGTTGTTTCCAGAAGAACTAGCTGGGATTCTTGGATAGAAGTTCAGGGAGGCAGATTTTCATGCTAAGGAAGAACTTTGTAACAGTGGGGTGGACTGCCTTGCAAAATAGTGAGCGCTCATTATAGAAAAGTTCAAACAAAAGTCTGGAGGTCCTTTGGCATAGGACATGGTGTAAGGGCTCTTTCTAACTCTTAAGATTATATGATTTTAGAATAACTGCACTTGAAAGCTTGTAAAATATTTAAGGGTCTTCTGAAGACAAGTATCATAAGGTTGGATGTGGTACTTGATGCTAGTTTTTGGAAAGTCATTAACATACCATCAGACCATTTTAATTCACTCTCCTTGTAAACCTTTTGAGGATAGTGGTTACCAGGCCTGATTTTGGCTGAGAGAGCAACTGAAGGTTAGTTTAGTTGAGCAAGTAAACCAGAAACCAGAATTATATTGACATGGTTTTCCTTGGGCATTGTTGAAAACAATTGATGATGTAATAATAATATATGTATATCACGTTATTATACTTATTTTCTTGAGGTGAATGATTAGTATACAGTAATACCATATCTATTTGATATAACTTCGTTAGCCAACACTTGCTTATTTTAGAATCCTGAGGTATGTTAATAGGTACTTTGATATAGGTAATTAAATTGATCATGGGTAAGCTCAGTTATTGAGCTAAATGACTGATACATCTACTTGCTATAGTAGCCTGATTATTTCATTTTATATGTGACCCTGGGAGAAAAGGAACCCTGGTACTGGGGTGTGTGTGTGAAACAGTCAGTGGGGGAGGGGGGTGTGGTATGTGTGTGTGTGTGTGTGTGTGTGTGTGTGTGTGTGTGTGTGTGTGAAACAGTCAGTGTTGTCAGCATAACTATGAGCAGTTACCTTTCCCTTTAAGTTGTCTTCCTATTCCACTTAACCCAGAACTTTTTCAGCTGAGTTTTGTCATGGTCCTTGTGTTCCAGTATTCGACTGCTGTCTGACTTGGATATATTTGCTGTTGTGTCTCTTGCTGCATGAAAAAGTTGAGTTTTTTGTTTTAAGAGAGGGCAGAAACAATCTACAGAACCATGAAAGGAGAGATTTAATTTTGTGAGGCTGGAGATTTAGATGTTGTTATCATTTTAAGCATTCTGTTACCGTGTTTCACTATAGGAGGTAAGACATTTTAATACTGTCAGCTCTTCAGTGTTTTTTCTTTAGGGATTAAATAAACCTGTTGATCATCTACTGGGTGTGAATGACTATTATAGTAGTAAGATGTGTAAGATATTGACCCTGTCCTTCAGGGTCATGTAATCTTGGGAGGGAGGGGGAGAGGGAAGGCATAGAGACTAGAGGAGGGGCAAGAATGATATGAGAGAGTAGAAAAGGAGTGTGAGGGGAATGATACTGAATGTATATCAACAGCCAGTTTGTAAATGGCCATAAGTATTATATGAATTCAAATTAAGATAAATTCACTAGTGGCAATAGTAGTGAAACCAATATCTAACATGTAACTACCTTACATGGATTATTTACTCTTCACAGCATGCAATTTCTTTTATCTCCATCTTACTGATGAAACTGAGGCAAAGAGCTATTAAGGAACGTACCCAGTGACACTCAGCTGTTGAAGATGTAATTCAAACCCAAATGTGTCTAGAATCTTCCATCTTTTCCCTTCTTGAGAATCAAAGAGAAGTATAACATAGTTAGGTGACTCTTGAACTAGGCCTTGAAGGGGAGGTTGAATGTTTAGAGACTGAGATAGAAGCTGGGGAGTAGAAAGTGTTCCAGGTGGAGAGAAGCTGTATACACCAAGACTCAGAGACAGAAACATACAAGGCATATCTGAGGAGATTTAAATAGACCAGTTTGAGGAAGGATTTGTTTGGAAGAGTGGTAATAGATAAAGCTGAGGAGGCAGCTAGGGCTGCAAAGGGCTGCTGAGCTTAGGAATTTGAACTTGACAGAGATGGTAATAGAGAGTCCTTAGAGGTTTTGAGCAAATATGATCACAGTAGTGTTTTAAGAAAACTGATCCACCAGCTATGGGCCAGGGGAGTTGAGAGAGGGAGAAAAGGCAAAGGTAGAGCCTGTTAGAGGCTGTTACGGTGGCCTAGGTGTGAATAGTAAAGGCTTGAACTGGGAGTGGGAAAGAGAAGGACAAATGCAAGGGACTGTAGAAAAGACACACGGAGCCTGGGCTTATTGGATATAGGGGAGAAGGGATCAGAGATGTCAACTCTTGGAATATATTGTTCTTCCCAGATAATAGATGTTTTTAATTAATTGAAGCAATTTAAGAATGCCCTCTTACCTTCTATCTTTCTGGTATGAATTTTCTGAACAGATATCTATATTGACCCAGGGTTATATAAATACAGTGAAATACCATAAAAATCTTTTGCTTTTGTATAGTGCTCTATACTTTTCTGAGTGTTTTGTGTTCATGGTCTGATTTAATTATAGAATAGCCTCAGAAGTTACACAGGACAGATATCAACGTTAAAAGGCTTACTGAAGATGACAAAACTGGTTGGGATAAGATCTAGCTCTAGAACCAAGTTCCATGGCTCCTGGTTCATATCTCTTTCCATGGTGTGGTAAGACAAACAGCATATTGGTTTCTGGTCCTGAGAACTTGACTGCCAGTAAAGGAATCAAGACTTGAGGTGCAATTAAGAACTTACACTGTCTTTTGAGTTCATCTATATATTGTCTATTTTGACTGTCTGGAACAGAATCATCTAAGTTTGTACAAATCATTTTTTGGTGATACCCTTATTTGAAGCCTATTATCTCTTAGTTTACACAGAAAATCTTATAAACTTGAATATTTAGTTTCCATACTCCTAGAAGATTACCAGCAGCAAAATATGAATGGAAAAGGTCAGGTGCTGCTAAAGGCAGGCTCCTTAATAGTTCTGGGAAATGACAGTTGATGTTTTTACAGCAAGGGCAGAGGAAGAAAACCTATAAATAGCTGACCCAAGGAAAAAATTTAGCAGTTAGGGACTACTTAATGTAAGGACAAGTATATTCTTCTAAGACCCAGTACTCCTTTAGAGCAGCTTTTATATAGTTCTAATGATGATTCCAAATCTTTATAAGAAAGCTTAATCTTGTTTTGTCTTGGTTTAAGCAGTCAGGATTGAGTAAAGTGTGTTTATAGATAAAGACCCATCCAAGTTTCACCAAAGTCTTAATGTTTAAGATGTACACTTTAATTGGGAAATTCATTTATCTATATATAACAAATGGGTATGTGGGATAAGTAGATATTATTAAATGATATATATTCAAATATGACCACACCTCTCTCCCGAGGCAGAGAAAATAAAGTCATAAAATATGAAATTGACTTATATAAAATAAAAGTGATGCTTTAGAAATTTTTGTAACCTATAGAAATAATACAGGCCAATTGTAGGAAATCTGGAAAATATGGAAAAGCACAGAAAAGAGAATGAAAGATATGTGCCGTACAGCTGAGCGTTTATTTTTATATAACTGAAGTGTTGCTGTATGTATCATTCTGTATGCTTTTTTAAAAAGTTTTATATATATCATAAGTGAAAGTGAAGTCGCTCAGTCATCTCTGACTCTTTGCGACCCCGTGGACTGTAGCCCACCAGGTTCCTCCGTCCATGGGATTCTCCAGGCAAGAATACTGGAGTGGGTTGCCATTTCATAGGTGTATGCGAAATCACTTAAATGGCTGCATTGAGTAGTTATAACTCATTCTAACCTTTCCATTATTGGTGAATATTTAGGTTTTTTCCAACTTGTAAATTACATTGCAGTGACCATCATTGTGCATAAATATTTGACAGTGTTTTGGAACATTTATTAAGATTTCAAGAAATACAGTTACAGGATCTCAGAGTATAAACAATTTTATGATTCCTGTTGCATGTTTATACTTTCTAGGAAAATTGTTTCCAATTAACATTTACTCCAACCAGCATAGTGTAAGAATGCTCATTTCTCCTAGCTTTATTAACACTGCATATTCTCATTTTATTGTTAATCATTAATAATTTTTGAGGATAAACAGTAGTACCTAGTTGGCTTGATATATATTTTATTATTAGACAAGTTGAATATTTTTGAGATGTTTATTAGGCATTTTTGTTAACTTTCTTTAGAAAGATAGCTTTATTGAAGTATAGTCTACAAGCCCTAAAATAAACCTGTTTTAATAAGTGTACAATTCAGTGATTTTTAGTAAACTTCCAGAGTTATTCAACTACAGTCCTGTATTTCCATTTTATGAACTGTGCATCCTTTTCAACCTATGTATGCTTCTGGTACATTATGAATATTAACCCTTTATTTATTAAAACTGTTTGATTTTTAGGTGTTTGTATTGCCCTTAGAATAAAGTCTACACTCCAGAGTTTTGCTCGCAAGACTTTTAATAAGACAACCTTGCTTACCTCTTCAGCCTTGTCTCTTCCCAAGTCCCTGCCTTGCACACTGCTCAGTCAAGCTGACCTGCCATGCTCCCTTGGATCTCTAGGCTTTTGCACATGCTGTTCCCTTTACCTGGAACACCTTCCCTTCATCTGTTTACCTGACTAATTCCTACTCATCCTTCAGGTCTCAGCTTAAATGTCACTTCTTCTGGGAAGCTTCCCTGACTCCACTCCCAGACTATGGTAGGTGCTCCTTCTACGTGCACCATAGCACCCTATACTTACCCATCATGGCTCTTATCTCTTTATTGTATTTGACCGTTTGATTGCTTACCTCCCTAACTAACCTTTCAGCCAGGAACTTGGTTTATTGATATATTTTTGTATCACCAGGGTCAAAAATATTGGACTATGGATCAATGGATGGATTGATGGATATAGTCATAGTTAGCAATTTTTTCCATTGTTTTTAAGCATTATTTTGTTTCCAGAAGCCCCCAAAATATGACTACCCTTAAGATTTTGGATACATATTGCTGTTTTAGGTTGAATCAAGCTTTGTTGACAAGCTGTGTATAAAAATGTCTGCTTCATTGTACCCTTATCAATCCTGAATGTTGTCATCATTCTTTTTTTAATCATAATAGCTCTTGTATATTGAACATTTACTGTGTACCAAACACTGTGCTAAATACCTTATATACATTATATTGTTTTATATTGTTTAATTTTTTCTGACTGTACCGTGCAACGTGTGGGATCTTAATTCCCCAACCAGGGATCAAACCTATACCGTCTGCATTGGAAGGTGGAGTCTAAACCATTGGGCCACTGAGGAAGTCCCCAGTTGTTTAATTTTTACATCACTCCTGTGGTGTAGGTATTATTATTATCTCTAATTTACAAAGAAAATTGAATCTCAAGGAAGTAAAATGAGTAAGGTAAAACTTTGCCAACGGTTATAGTTCTGGTGTCTGAACCCAGGACTCTCTTCACCACTAGTATTTTGTTGTTTTAAGTTAGCTTTCAAAAAAAAAAATCAGAAGTTAAACATTTTTCAAATAACTTACTGTTATTTGTTTTATAGTCTCTGTTTCAGTCAGTCATGTGTTTAGCCAAGCTTTCTTTGTGGATAATTATTTTTGCCATATTGATTTGTAAATATTTTTCATATACTTATAACAATCTTTTTTTGTTATGTTGCATGTTTTGCCTTAGTTTTCATTTGCATTTTGTTTTTTATTCATTTTGATGTACAGACATTAAAACATCTTAATACTGTCATTTCAAAGTCTTTGTGTGTTTCCATTGTTTTTCTACTTTGTTCAATTTTCCATCAATAGAACAGAGAAATAGTCACTAGTATTTTCTTAAGTTGTTTTGTAGATTACATTTATACTCAGTTTTACTGCATAATGTGAATACTAAATTAATTTTGTTCCAAATAGTTAACTTGTCCCAGTTCATTTTATGTAACAACCACTCCTTTTTCCTAATTCCACCTCTGAGAAACACTGCGTTACGAGTACAAGCTAGAGTGTGTTCCAGTGAAGTTCCATTGCTCTTCCCACAGGAGCTTTCTTATTATTTAGTATTCATTAAATTGCATGGACAGAAAATAAACAAACTAGCTAAGATTTTAAAATGTGACTGGTTTGAAGGAAGAGCAGGCCTTTGGTACTCAAAAGGTGTCTTCAGGTCTCTCATCCTTTCTCTGTGGCTTTAAGTGAGAGGGAGCAGATTCTAGATTATGCCCATTCTGAAAAAGGCACCGTGCAGAGCCCACACTGCCATCCCATGTAGCACCATTGCATGATATGTTCCTGGTTCCAGCGGCTTAGCACTTTGCAGTTTTTCCATTAAATGCCTGCTGTCATGTTGGCTACACAGCGCCTAGCCCATAGTAAGTATTTCCATGTTCATACTTTTCATTTACTTGTTCACTCATTCAAGAAACCTAGCAGTAGGAGGGAAACTACTTTTAAAAAACACAAACAACCTCTATGTCTATTGACAAGACTACTCAATTTGAAATATGCCAGAGGTCCTGTGTACCTGAGAGGAGAGACCTTAAGGAGTCTTGTTAATCAGCAAGTAGGTAATGAGTGCTGTTTTGTGCAGGTAATGCCATCCATTCTCTTCCTCTGGTTTTCAGCACTGAATCCTTTTCAGATACACTTACAAACTGCCCTGCATTTTCCTGTGTAGCTGAGCAGCACAGCTGCTGTTCACAGGGCCCCTCATTTTCCTGTTTGTCAGGAGAAAGTCAGGTGAGGTGATCTTGGCTCCAAAATGTAGTGAAAGCTCCCATGATTCCCTAGATTTCCTGAAAGCGAAATAATTTCACTTAGTGGGAGAGGCTATGCTTAGAAAGAAATGGGCAGAAGTAATCTACTATGTTACAGCCTTGATTTTTTTCTTGAAGCTGCTTTTTTTTTTTTTTTTTTTAAGATAATTTAGTATCTTTTTGTATCCTGTGCTATCCTTGATTCTGAAGGTATCTATTTATCTACTCATTCATGCCAGGATTGGGGCTTCAGCAGCCAGTTAGTCCCTGGCCTCAGGAAGCTTAGAGTATATTAAAAAAGTAATTATATTACAGTGTAGTAGTCATAATTGATGTGTAAGCCTTGAGGAAGACAAAGAAGACCAGCAAGGACTTCTGAGTCCTTGCCTTAGAATTTATAGGTCTAGTAGGGGAAGGCAGCTATAAGCTAAGCATGAATTAAAACAAAACAACGACCTAGGATGGTGAGTGGAATAGGAGAATTGCAAACCAAGTGTGAGCATGGATGGGAAGGAGATGTCAGTTTTCTACGAGATACTGGACAGAGAATGTTTAATGGATTAATTGGAAAAGTTGGAGGAGCAAAAGATTTTTGGAGCTAAGAAAATGAAAGGTATGTTTATTACTTCCAAATATTAAGTATTAATCTTTTTCAGTTCTATTCACAATTAGAAGTCAGTTTCTCCACAAGGTGATTATTGTATAGTTTGTTGTCTAAGGCATGGTAGCCAGACACAGACGCTTCTGTCTTTGCAGAGTGTGTGTTTGTAGGTACTACCTTGTCCCTCTCCCTGCTCTGCACCTTCCCCCACTTAAAAACAACAGCAACCTCTTTTTTTAATGCTTCATGCATGTGAATGTATGAAATTATATTCATTGAACTTTAAGGGTAGACATTCTGTGCAAGTTAATCATTAGAGCAATGATTCTCCAATTGTTGCTTCAGACACTTTTATAGAAAGAGCAACAATTTGGAAGAGCCCCTTTTTTCCACAATATGATATGTAGCACGTCTCAGGCAAGAATTAAAATAAACCATAGGTTAGCAACTCATAACACATTATCTTAATCTATTAGGGAAGCTCACTGATTCTTTGAGGTTTAAGAAAGTGATTGTGGTTTAGAATAAAAATGGTATCTGCCAATGATTATAATATAAATCACATGGGAGTGGAGAATCCCTGAAAATATTTTCATTTCTCCCTTCTTAGGCCTTCAGAAATGCCTGTAGCAACATGAAGCAATTTAGCACAGTGGTTAAGAGTGTAAGGTCTGGAAAGAGCCTGCCTGAATCTGAACCTCACCTTTAGAACTTTCTAGACTTAGACAAGTCCCTTAACAGTTCTGTGCTTCAGTTTGCCCATCTGTGAAGGTATAATATAGTACTTCTTGCACAGAAATAAAAATTAGAGTGCATTAGCATCATGCCTGGCACCAAATATGCATGCACTCATGAAGTATTAGTCAGTTTTATAATGATGATAATTTAGAGTTGCTATTTGGTTGTTAAGCAGTTTTTCATTATAACATAAGTTTGGTGGGTAGGATTTTTTTTTATGACAATATAATTCACATGAACAGTCTATTTCAAGGATTAGTTTCTCTTTTTTCTCTCTTTTGTATATTTTTTATTCAATAATAGCTACATTTTAAACATTGGGGCATCTTAGCTCTAGTTGCCAATCTCTGTGACAGAGTAGTTGTATATGATTTTGTAATGACCCTGGAGCGCCATAAAGAATGATTAATGCAACTACAATCTTTAAAGATCTTTTCCCTTTGGGAAGTTATCAATTTTTCTAGGCCATGCTTGCTGCTGCTGCTAAGTCTCTTCAGTCGTGTCCGACTCTGTGTGACCCCATAGACGGCAGCCCACCAGGGTCCTCTGTCCATGGGATTTTCCAGGCAAGAGTACTGGAGTGGGGTGCCATTGCTTAACAGCATATTAATCTATTGGATGTTTTGCTCTATGGTAGCACAGATCTTCTTAAGTGGTCACCTTAGTTTGTATCATAGGCTATATGTGTTCGTGCTTTTAATGATTGAGGTTATGAGTCGTGTGGCAAAACAGAACAGAAATTGATGGATTTTTTTAAAAAAATGTGGAGAATCTGAGGACACTGAGTGTGTTTCAAGGTGTTTATGGATTTAAATATATCTTTGTACGTGGAAATAATGCTTTCCAAGGAATTGATGGTTTCGAATTGTGGTACTGGAGAAGACTCTTGAGAGTCCCTTGGCCTGCAAGGAGATCAAACCAGTCAATCCTAAAGAAAATCAGCCCTGAATATTCACTGGACAGACTGATGCTGAAGCTGACGCTCCAGTACTTTGGCCACCTGATGCAAAGAGCTGACTCATTGGAAAAGACCCTGATGCTGGGAGGAATTGAGGACAGGATGAGAAGCGGGCAACAGAGGATGAGATGGTTGGATAGCATCACTGACTACAATGGACGTGAGTTTGAGCAAACTCTGGGAGATGGTAGACAACAGGGAACCCATGCTACAGTGCATGGGGTTACAAAGAGTCGGTCATGACTTAGCAACTGAACAACACAACAACAAGGAAATAATAGTTGAGAAGAATGATCTGTCTAATCCAGCTATACAAGGAGTTGGCAGTAGAAATTGAATGCAGCTTTTTGAAGATGTACTTCCAAAGCAACTGGATAAACTCACATTTAACAAGAGAGCTTTGGTTTAGACTTTGGTTGCATTTAGATTACAGTTTTTATTATTGAACCTTGTCAGAAAATAGAGATAACCTATTTCTTCCTTGAGAGAGTGATGAAAAGGATTGCCTTAAGATTTCTATGAGCACAATATTTTGATTTGTCTTTTTGATTTGTCTTCTACAAGCTGTAACTTTCTCAACTCGGAGCACTTTTATGCTGATTCTGTGGTTTCCAATTAAACTTCAAAGGAAACTGTACAGGCTGTAAAGGAAGTTTAGTTAGGCAAGGTGTGGCTGAAAAACCCAGGAACTCCTTCACTTGCCTACAAAACATTCTTGCAGGATACAGAATCTTAAAAGACGAAATATAAGGCTCTTAGGAGAAAGAAAGTATTCTTAGGAGATTTCCATTTAAGCACCATTTTTGTGAGATTTTAATCTATAATAATTTCTTATTCTTAAAAAAATGAGAAAATTTCACTGAACAAAACTGAGTAAAATCTTACTGTGTTCTTAAAATTGTCTTACCGAAGAATATAATTGTGGCACAAAATGAAGTTTAAAGGTCCAAGGATGATTTTTTTAAACTTGAAAAAGAGTTTTATTATTTATTTTGGCTGTGCTGGGTCTTCCTTGCTGCATGGGCTTGTCTCTAGTTGCGGCAAGTGGTAGCTGCCCTTTAGTTGCCATACACAGGCTTCTCACTGTGGTGGCTTCTCTTGCTATGGAGCGTGGACTCTAGAGTGCATAGGCTTCAGGAGTTGGGGCTCTCGGGCTCTATAACATGGGCTCAGTAGCTGTGGCACACAAACTTAACTGTCCCATGGGATCTTCCTGGACCAAGTATCCAACCCGTGTCCCCTGCTTTGGCAGGTGGATTCTTTGTTACTGGACCACCAGGGAAGGCCCCAAGGATGATGTGAACCTCAATGTTTCATGAGCTTGTTTAGAATACCAGTATATGGCAGTTAGAACAGTTGCTCACAAAATTAGTCTTTGGTTTGTTTCCAGTTGTCTTTTCAGGTGATTCATGGTGCTTAGAGGAAAACAGTGTTTTAACAGGTCCCAGGCTTACATTTTTTTTTTTCCCCATAAATGTTTTTTTCTCTTTATTGAATGGCATTCCTTTGCAGACATTTATTAAGTCCCTAAGGTGCACGTTTTGGAGAAGGCAACAGCACCCCACTCCAGTACTCTTGCCTGGAAAATCCCATGGACGGAGGACCCTGGTGGGCTGCAGTCCATGGGGTCGCTAAGAGTCGAACACGACTGAGCGACTTCACTTTCACTTTTCACTTTCCTGCATTGGAGAAGGAAATGGCAACCCACTCCAGTGTTCTTGCCTGGAGAATCCCAGGGACAGGGGAGCCTGGTGGGCTGCCGTCTGTGGGGTCGCACAGAGTCAGACATGACTGAAGCCACTTAGCAGCAGCAGCAAGGTGCACATTTAAGCTTCTAGTACAACGTATTCTTTTTAAAAACAAGTTACCTTGTCTTGAACCATGCGATCTAGAAAATTGGATGATTGAGGTTCTTTGTTTTACTTTTTCTTCTTTCTGCTGATACACTGAAATCCCCTCTTTGATTTTGTACTTTTGAATTTTGTATTCTATTTGTGGCTCACATTTCTGAAATAACCATGATAGTGATTCTCTAATTAGAAATAACTTTTCTGCAATGGTTGTCTGGACTCCAGAGTGAAACCTTATAGTGTAGAATTGGATCACTTGTCCTAAATTCAAGAACAAGGAGCAAAATTATTGAAATGGATAATTGCCTTTAGAAAATATTTGAATATACAAGTGTTATTTGAAAATATATGGGTCAATAGTTGAGAAAATGCCTTATAATTATCTCCTGACCCCTCCCTAAAATTAGATAATTCTCTTTTCTCATTTTGCTTTTGCATACTTCACTTGATTTTTTATTGACTTTCTGAAATACCATTCTGGAAATGGAGAGCAGAATTTATTCAAGATCAGTAACCAATGTGACACTGATATTGAAATACTTTTCTTTTAACGCTGCTACTTTCTTGATTATATTTCTCTGAAGAAGAAGTATTTTGTACACTGATCCTCAGTATACTTTTCTTCCCTGCCAAATCCAGACCCCAAAAGACAGTTTCCGTCTCTGGCTAATTTAATAATGATTTTATGTCTTACGTTCTTGTTCTTAAGGGAGTAGGCTATAGTATAGCATAGTGGTTAAATTGACTGTTTTAGGTTCTAGAGCCAGATTCTGGAGTTAAAAATCCCAGCTCTCCCACTTACTAGGTGTGGACCTTGGGAGCTTTGATTTCCTTATCTTAAAGAATTATTGTTGGCTTTCATGAAATAACTAAATGAATGCTTAACACAGTGTCTAGGACTATAGCATAGTGAGTGTTCAGTAACAACTAGTGATTACTAATGTTAAGTAGATTTAATTCTTTGCTCTTTGCACAGAATTACTTAGCAGTATTTAATTTTTAAAGATTAAGATTATATGATTTGGAAGCTTTGCTTCTAAGGCAAATTTATTATGCTGCTGCTGCTGCTGCTGCTGCTAAGTCACTTCAGTCGTGTCCGATCTGTGCGACCTCATAGACGGCAGCCCACTAGGCTCCTCTGTCCCTGGGATTCTCCAGGCAGGAATACTGAAGTGGGTTGCCATTTCCTTCTCCAATGCATGAAAGTGAAAAGTGAAAGTGAAGTCGCTCAGTCGTGTCCGACTCTTCGCGACCCCATGGACTGCAGCCTACCAGGGTCCTCCGTCCATGGGATTTTCCAGGCAAGAGTACTGGAGTGGGGTGCCATTGCCTTCTCCAAAATTTATTATAGATGATGTATTTGGGTCTTCACTGAATTGTGTCAAATATGTATTACTTTCAGATGTATCACTTTATGACAAGTTGTACACCCTGGATTGAAATTGACACAACTATCTTTGTAATGGTAATGAAGTAATATGTAATGATGTACATTTGAAGATAGAGAAAACTGTTCGTGGTGGTCTACAATTACCATTAAAGCTATCTAAATTCTTTTTAGATAAAGACACAGTGAACTTTTGCACTAAGTATATGAGTCCAGTGCTCACTGAGCACACATGAGTGATATTTAAAGTAATTCAGCCTTTCATTTATGTTTTTGTCTGAAGAATTGACAAGAAATGGTCTTTGGCAGTTGAGATAAATTTCATGTCTTGAAACGGCTTCTCGTGAAAGGTTCCATTATTTAGCTATCCTAAATGACAGTCTTTTTGAAATGTCCCACAACATCATCCCTCACCTGTGGCATTTGAGGTTTTTGTAATATTCTATCTTAACAGGTTTGGATATCAGAATCCTAAGCCTTTTACCAGTAATGTGCGGTGGTGGTGCAAGCTCACATCCTGATTACTGAATCACAACCAGTCTCTTGTTTGGGGGGTTTTGGTTACAGTGATTTTTATATTTCTTTGCTACTTCTATGAAACAAATCCAGGATGTTTCTTGGACCTTTGATTACTATTGAAATCTTGGAGTTTATTCATAAATATTGTTTCCTAGGGTTTCACAGAGTTCGAAAACTAGAAAATTAACTATCCTAATTCCTGTTAAATCATTTCCAGAGTTTGGTTCTTAGGGATAGAGTTCAAAATAACTCAACTTTTGAGCAGTTTCATAAGAGTTTTTGCTGTAGTAAAATCTGTACTATGCCTTTAGTAGAAATTGACTGGAGGTTTTCTGAGATGTTAGACATTCAGGTGGTCACATTGATTCTAGGCTAGACATGCTGAGAGATGTAATTACAGAAGGTCACACATTTAAATGTGGTGGGATCAGGCAGGTGACTGAAATTAATGAAGCTGACTAAATGGGGCTTGCGGTAAGCTAGAGACCTTAAGCTCTCTTGTCAGAGGCTACCAATTGTGACCAAGTGAGAATGCAGACCCAGTAGAGGGAAAAGTCTTCTATTTCAAGAAACACTAGTAATGCAGACTTTCATGTGAAATCTCTTGGTTTTTAAATGTTGGCAACTGGATTGTCTGGGAGAGATTTTGGCTACAAGTAACAAAAGACCAAGTTTAAACCATAGGAATATTTTTGGTTTGTCTAGCAGGAAATCCAAAGATATGTAGTTGAGGACTAACTCACTCAGCAGCTTAACAATACCATAAGGATCCAAGTTCTTTACATCTTTCTGTTCTGTCATTAATAGTATGTTGGAGTCCCATTTTTATAATTGTCTTCACCTAAAGAATGTCTCCAGAGAAGGCAATGGCAACCCACTCCGGTACTCTTGCCTGGAGAATCCCATGGACGGAGGAGCCTGGTAGGCTGCAGTCCATGGGGTCGCTAAGAGTCAAACACGACTGAGCGACTTCACTTTCACTTTTCACTTTCATGCATTGGAGAAGGAAATGGCATCCCACTCCAGTGTTCTTGCCTGGAGAATCCCAGGGATGGGGGAGCCTGGTGGGCTGCCACCTCTGGGGTTGCACAGAGTCATACACGACTGAAGAGACTTAGCAGCAGCAGCAACAGAGAGTGTCTGTTGTAGCTCCTGGCAGTACATCCATGTTTGATTCAAGACATGAAAGATACAGTGATTCCAGAAGTGAAAGATACAGTGCCAACAGTTAGCTTTACTTTTAATTAGGCAAGCAAAAGTTTTTCTGGAAACCAACTCAATTCCTAGCTGACTTCTCTTAAAGTCTCTGGCCAGAGCTTAGGTTCCATGGTTATCTCTAGCTGCAAGAGAACCTGGGAGTGCAAGCCTATGACTTTCCATCTTAATTGTTGAGTGGCAACAAGGGAGAAGATGTTTGGAAGGGCTATTGTCCAACTTTGTCCATCATAACAACTAATGAAGGTTAAAGAAATGTATTTTTGGAGCTAAACAGAACACATCTGTGGCCCAGTTTTGCCTTGTGGGCCACTTAGTTTGTGTTTAAGTCCTGCTATAAAGACTTGCTAGCAGTGTAGTATTGGACAAATTTGCTTAATCTTTTCTGTGCCTCTCATTCTTCATATGGAAAATGGACATAGAATATGGCAATATAGTATAGTGGTTAAGTGCAGAGGCTGTGGATCTGAAATCAGATCACAATCAGAATCAGAAAGAGCTAGTTGGATCCTATCTCTGCCAAGGAAGTTGCACAATCTCTCTGCATATTAATTCTTCTCTCAGTTCAGTTGTCGCTCAGTTGTGTCCGACTCTTTGCGAGCCCATGGACTGCAGCACACCAGGCCTCCCTGTTCATCACAAACTCCCAGAGTTTACTCAAACTCATGTCCATTGAGTCAGTGATGCCATTCAACCATCTCATCCTCTGTCATCCTCTTCTCCTCCTGCCTTCAATCTTTCCCAGCATCAGGGTCTTTTCAAATGAGTCAGCTCTTCATATCAGGTGGCCAAAGTATTGGAGTTTCAGCTTCAACATCAGTCCTTCCAATGAACATTCAGGACTGATTTCCTTTAGGATGGACTGGTTGGATCTCCTTGCAGTCCAAGGGACTCTCAAGAGTCTTCTCCAACACCACAGTTCAAAATCGTCAATTCTTCTCTAAGATAGGGTTAATACTTATACTTATTTCATGGAATCTTAATGAGGACCAAATGAGATACAGTGAAGTCCCACTTTAGCAGAGTTTGAGAGTTAACGTATAGGAAAAAGTCAAATTATAGTCAAAATTAATCTTGAAAAAAAAATCCCTTAAATCACCCATAAAGAATAATATACATGTTGTTAGCATACAACTTTGTAACTGAGAGTATCCAACAGGCACAGTTTCTCCCATCTCATGCTCATTTTGTTGCATGCACTTGTTGAAGGTATGGCATGTACTAAAACCATGTGCACTAAACAATAACTTTTATTTTCATTCATATTTATTCTCTTCAGAGCATGTGTAATCAAATTAGCACAATTTGAATGGATATTTGATGCAACTCCAGAGTTACTATTTTGAGATGCTTAGCATAGAACCTGGCCCTTTTAAGCCTTCAATAAATGGTAGCTGTGTTGTACTATAGGTATAGCATGTGATGTTTAAAGATGAAGAAATGGAGGTTGTCCAGGGCTTAGCTTGACTCCTGATGTGCAACATGGACCAATGATGATGTTTTTTGCCTGCCACACCAGCCAAAATTTATAACAGATGAGTGTAGCCAAGGAAATAATGTCACTATTTTAGGGGTTAAGATGAGAATTATGGATTGTATTTCAAGGGAAAATTCTTAACATTACTGCTTCCAAATTTAAAACCCAAAAGTAACATGATGCCCAGAAATATGCTATGCTGTTTTCTTTTTTATTGTTTAAGTTGTGACGTATGTCACTTACACAGAAGGATATTTTGATTTTTTTAATGCAGTTTTTTTTACTTGCTTATAAATGTATGGTGTAAAGGTTTTTAAACAACAAAGTGATACTAAATGGAATGCTCACCTAGAGCCAGACATCCTTGAATGTGAAGTCACGTGGGCCTTAGGAAGTATCACTATGAACAAAGCTAGTGGAGGTGATGGAATTCCAGTTTTGAACTATTTTAAATTCTAAAAGATGATACTGTTAAGGTGCTGCAAACAATATGCCAGAAAATTTGGAAAACTCAGCAGTGGCCACAGGACTGGAAAAGATCAGTTTTCATTCCAATCCTAAGGAAAGACAGTGCCAAAGAATGTTCAAACTACTGCACAATTGCACATGCTAGCAAAATAATGCTCAGAATTCTCCAAGCCAGGAGACAGTATGTGAACCATGAGCTTCCAGATGTTCAACCTGGATTTAGAAAAGGCAGAGGAACCAGAGATCAAATTGCCAACATCCGAAAGAAAATGTTGGATCATAGAAAAAGCAAGAGAATTCCATCTATTTCCGCTTTACTGTCTATGCCAAAGCCTTTGACTGTGTGGATCACAACAAACTGTGGAAAATTCTTCAAGAGATGGGAATACCAGACCACCTTACCTGCCTCCTGAGAAATTTGTATGCAGGTCAAGAAGCAACAGTTAGAACCGGACATGGAAAAACAGAGTGGTTCCAAATTGGGAAAGGAGTATATCAAAGCTGTATATGGTCACCCTGCTTATTTAACTTATATGCAGGGTACATCATGAGAAATGTCGGGCTGGATGAAGCACAGGCTGGAATCAAGATTGCCGGGAGAAATATCAGTAACCTCACATACACAGATGATACCACCCTTATGGCAGAAGGTGAAGAACTAAAGAGCCTCTTGAAGAAAATGAAAGAGGAGAGTGAAAAAGTTGGCTTAAAACTCAACATTCAAGAAACTAAGATCATGGCATCTGGTCCCATCACTTCATGGCAAATAGATGACGAAACAGTGGCAGAGTTTATTTTTGGGGGCTCCAAAATCACTGCAGATGATGACTGCAGCCGTGAAATAAAAGGTGCTTGCTCCTTGGAAGAAAAGCTATGACAAAACTAGATAGCATATTAAAAATCAGGAACATTACTTTGCTGACAAAGGTCCATCTAGTCAAACCTATGGTTTTTCCAGTAGTTATGTATGGATGTGAGAGTTAGATTATAAAGAAAGCTGAGCACTGAAGAATTGATGCTTTTGAACTTGTGGTGTTGGAGAAGACTCTTGAGAGTCCTTTGGGCTGCAAGGAGATCCAACCAGTCCATCCTAAAGGAAATCAGTCCTGAATATTCATTGGAAGGTCTAATGCTGAAGCTGAAACTCCAATACTTTGGCCACCTGATGGAAAGAACTGACTCATTGGAAAAGATCCTGAAGCTGGGAAAGATTGAAGGCAGAAGGAGAAGGGGACGACAGAGGATGAGATGGTTGGATGGCATCCCAACTTGATGAACATGAGTTTGAGCAAGCTCGGGGAGTTGGTGATGGACAGGGAAGCCTGGCGTGCTGCAGGCCAATGGGATCTCAAAGAGTCAGTCATGACTGAGTGAACTGAACTGAAGATGTTAGGAAGCCCTAAAGAGAAAATTCATCTGGGAATCATTCATCCAGGATGTTAACCGTTTTCAAGTAAAGCTACAGTGAACCATAGTTGGACTGTGAAGAAGGCTGAGTGCCGAAGAATTGATGCTTTTGAACTGTGGTATTGGAGAAGACTCTTGAGAGTCCCTTGGACTGCAAGGAGATCCAACCAGTCCATTCTGAAGGAGATCAGCCCTGGGATTTCTTTGGAGGGAATGATGCTGAAGCTGAAACTCCAGTACTTTGGCCACCTCATGCGAAGAGTTGACTCATTGGAAAAGACTCTGATGCTGGGAGGGATTGGGGGCAGGAGGAGAAGGGGACGACAGAGGATGAGATGGCTTGATGGCATCACTGACTCGATGGACGTGAGTCTGGGTGAACTCCGGGAGTTGGTGATGGACAGGGAGTCCTGGTGTGCTGCGATTCATGGGGTCGAAAAGAGTCAGACACGACTGAGCGACTGAACTGAACTGAACTGATTACAGCATTGACACATATGCCTAACAAGATCTTATACTACTGACAAAAAATACTTCTTGTGTATATAAAGATATAATAATCTTTGTACACTCATTCTCTGAGTAATGTGAAGTTGTTGCTTAAAATACTTGGGGACTTCAATAGCTTGGGTCAGATTGTGGTGCTCAAATATAATTAATTATAAAGAGTATGGCATAAATATAACTTAAGAAATTGCCACATAGGAAGACAAATAGACCCTCCCTTTTCTTAGAGGAAGTACTTATTTTGTAGGTCACTATAGATAAAGATGCAACCTCTGAATGTTTTTCTTGAGCCAAAATTTGAATGTAAGAATAACAGTGATAGAAAGTAAAACTCTAAGATCAACAATATGCTTTTGTTCAAGTGCTGTCAGATATATTCTACTGAAAGTAAAGTTGTCTAAACTTGTACCTTATCACTTGTTGCTTGGTATAGAGTTGTTTTAAAGGAGGAAAATCTTGTTTTAAAGTGACTCATTAAAAAAAAAATAAAGTGACTCATGAAATGATGTAGTATGTTAGTAATGGTGTGGTGTTTCTTAGCTCAATATGAGCACGGGTAATAACAGATACTGGCAATTCTCCCATAGAGTTTAACTTATATTGCAAATTCTTAGGAATCTGTGTCTGGGTAGGTACCTGATTCCAGAAAGTTAGTAGTAAGAATGGGTAAATATCAGTACTGTATGACCACAGAAATTAATGTGGCATTTATAGTATATGAGCTTATACTTTTACTACTTTAAATATCTTGTGGTCTCTCTTATCTGTGATTATTTTTCTCCTAATATCCTTTGAGATCTGTTCATCTGCGATTGGATGATTTATCCATTTAGAGTTAATTAAATTCAGCTACTGAGTCTTATTTTATGATGTGTTTTTTCTTTTTTAATCTTACTATGGTTATGGAACTAGGTCTTATGGAAATTTGATTTTTGTATCTTGATAGCTTTATAGGTATTGCCATGATATCAGGAAATACTGTTTGCTAGTAAAAGGGGGACAGGTATAGGTAGCTGGAAAGTTACTTAGACATTTATTTTCTTACTTAAAGAGATTTAGAGGTTTTTCTACTTTTCTATAAGAGAAGTTGTGTTGAAATGTAAGTCATTTTTACAATAAGTAAGTGTATAGTCTTTAATAATAAATCTTTTAAAGCTAAGAGAGGTTTGGAGAAACTCTTGATGAAAAACGTAGGAAAAGGATTGAAACATGAATAAGGTTTTGGCAGGGATGATGCACTTTGACTCTTCTGGTCTTATCTTGGAGAGAATTACAGAGTTTTAAAAAGCAAGAAAACATCTAAGGCAGATGTTGATGAAGAGACGCCAATTTGGCTCTGGACTTCAGTTTTTTCTGTATTTATTTGGAAGATTTCAGTTAGTTAAGGAGTTCCAGGATTTGGATAATAAGATTAATTCTTTTTAAAAAACAAAAAAGAGCTTATACATGCAAAAGACTGTTGTCTAGTCTCTAAGGGAAGTGGACAGTGTACTTGTGCAAATGATGCAACTTTGCTTAGCATCTTTGGAACTCCTTTTTTTTGGCATTGCCTTCAGCTCTTATAAGTATCTTCAAAGGTAGCAAATCTTCCTTTGAAGGTGAATTTGATTTTTGGAAATAGCCAAATATAATGTGTATCCATATCTGATGAATATTAATTAAACAATCTAAAACATCTTAATTGAATGCCTTTTATATTTCAGGCCCTACGGGTATAAGGATGTTTAAAATAATCAGTCCCTGCCTTCAAAGCTGTGAGACAAGAGTTGGTACATACCCCTGGGGCAGATGGCACATGGAAAGACTGGAGACAGGTTTGGTCTGATTGAGACCATTTACTAAGCTTTTGCCTAAATGTTTAAATATGTGAATACTGTGTGGTAAATACTTCACGCATTTAGTCCTTGTGAATTAGTTATCATTATTCCCATTTTATAGATTATGAAGCCAAGATTCAAGGTTGCACATGTTAGTAAGTGTCAGAATCACTTGTTGACTTTAGAGTTGGATTGAAACCTCAAAAGTAAATGAGATCACCTATGGTGAATATATAAGTTGAACCTATGGTGAATATGTAAGTTGAGACAAGTGGATGACTAAAGGCATGAGATGAGTGAAGCACTAAAAGTGAACTTTTGAGGAACTTGGACCTTTGAGAGGCTAGTGGAAGAGAAAGATCCTGCAGATAAGACTGAAAAGGAACATCAAGAACAATGTTACCCAAAACATGTTTCTCAATTTGTCCTATGAGGTAGTTCTTTAAAAGGGAAGGAGGAGTCAGGTAAGTTTGGGAAACACTGCTGACCTCATCTTGTTAAGTCATAATTCACATCAGTGTTGATGTGGGAAATCCTAAGAAATATGAGAAATCCTATAGTAAAGAAACCTGTTTAACTTTAATACCATATTTCCCCAATCTGTTTGATCATGAACTCTTCTCTCCTTTTTTTTGCATACGTCCCACTGGCATCCCAGAACTGAAGAATCCAAGTGAGTGTGGCATCAGAGACTCTAAGCAGAGAGGGAGTTTAGGAAGGAACTGGTCATTGTTGGATCAGATGTCTCAGAGAGTTCAACAGAACCAAGAGGAGTAAGTGAGTTGACTTTGGCAATGAGGAGGGCACTAATGACCCATGTGAGAGCAGCTACAGTGCAGTAAGTGGTCAGAAGACAATTGTGTTGTAGCCGGCTAGGAGATAAATGAGTGGTGAGGAAGGGGAGGTAGCAGGTAGAGATTGTTCTTATCAAAACCTTATTTCTGAAGGAAAGAAGAAAGTAATTAGAAAAGAGTGTGGGTGAAAGAAGGGCTCCTTTGTGTTATTTGGAAGAGACTTGAGAATATTTTTCTTATGAGGGGAAGGAGTCCTTGGGCAAGAAAAGGGTCAATATACGATAAGGAAGAGAGGATGATTCATGGAGCAAGAGTCTGGAGGAAATGGGAGGAGAAGGTTCCAGAAGATAGATGGAGAGATTAGCTTTGGAAGAGTGGGAAGTTTTACACTGAGCTTTGGTACCGTAATGCCCTTAGGAGATTCTGTTCAAAGTAAGGTTATATTTTTGTGTGTACTTTTTACAGCCTTACCGAATCCTCTGCCTTATTGTCATAGTGGTGGCTGTCATTCCTGCTGTCATCATGTCTTTGAGTAGTTCGTTACTTCTAATTTGCTGCTTCATAACCACTTTCAACTAGAAAACCTGGAAACTAAGCTCTTCAGAGTTGAGTATGAAGCAAGAGTAAATAAACTGAAGGTCTAGAAAGCATGTTGCCTCCCCTCCGAGGGATGGAGTTCATAAACTTTGGGACATGTCTTCTCTGCACTTCGAGTTCTGCCCCCCTCCCCCTTTTAAGGTGAACTCACAGAGGCGAGTTGCTTTGGACTTTCTACATTTTCCAGATGAAATACCAGATAAGGAACTTCTAGAAGTTATTTTGTTTATGCGTTTACTATTGAAAAAGTCTACTTGTACTTTATTTCTTTACTTTTTAAAATTCTGATAGAGTCTAGGAAAGTGATGGTATGAACAAGACATAAGGCTCTGAATTATAACCATTAAAATGTTCAAGAGTAAATATTCTCCAGTTAGTAGTAGCAGGTATTTGTGATGTGGTCTGTACTGAGGCCTTTTGATTTAAGTATGTCACTATATAAGAATGTAGTCCAGCTCTATGCTTTTTATGGCTATTTATGCTTCTTTCTCTAGAGCTCGATGGCCCTTTTGTTCAAATGAGAAGTCTGAAAGTGATGCAGTTACCTCTGGACTAATTTTCAAAAAAGTGTTAAGTTTGGAGGCTATTTTTTCTGTAACTAAGGTATATATTCAGCATTTTAGAATTTGTTTAGAAATGTACATTAAATCTGATGGGTTTCATCCAGATGGCATAGCACAGGCAAGTGTTTATATTAAATGTATTTGCTAATCATCTGCACTGGACTTATGTGGAAACATAGCAAAGCAGATTCATGGGCTTCATCTCTGTCCTACCAAAGCTCTTGAAGTAGTTCAGGACTGTGTATTATTAATAGACTCTTGGATGATTCTGGTAGGCACTAAACAAATGAAATCTTCTGGTGCAGTGGATCCAACCTGTGATTAAGTTGAATCAATTTGGTTCTTCCATTGAGTGTTGGTAAAAGTATCCATGGTTAGAACCTAAGTCAGATGAGTACTTGTCCAGGTGCTTTTTGTGGGATGACCCTTTAAAGTATTTTTCAGACTTATTATTTATTATTTTTATATTTTTGGCTGAACCACCCGGCATGTGGAATCTTAGTTCCCTGACCAGGGATCGAACCTACACCCTCAGCATTGAAAGTGTGGAGTTCTAACCACTGGACCTCCAGGGAAGTCCCAAACTTACTATTTTTTAATAACTTTATTGACATAAAACTCATACTATTCAGTTAACACATTTAAAGTAGTCAGTGGTTTTTGGTTAGTCACTGATGTATGTACCTATTACCACTGCTAAGTCACTTCAGTCGTGTCCGACTCTGTGCGACCCCATGGACTATACAGCCCACCAGGCTCCTCCATCCATGGGATTTTCCAGGCAAGAGTACTGGAGTGGGGTGCCATTGCCTTCTCCGACCTATTACCACAGTCAATTTTTATTTATTTTTTTGTTAGAGGGGACATGTTCTTTTATTTTTTTTATTAATTTATTTTATTTTTTAACTTTACAATATTGTATTGGTTTTGCCATATATCAAAATGAGTCTGCCACAGGTATACACGTGTTCCCCATCCTGAACCCTCCTCCCCTCCCGCCGCCTCCCCGTACCATCCCTCTGGGTCATCCCAGTGCACCAGCCCCAAGCATCCAGTATCGTGCATTGAACCTGGACTGGTGACTCGTTTCACATATGATATTATACATGTTTCAACGCCATTCTCCCAAATCATCCCACCCTCTCCCTCTCCCACAGAGTCCAAAAGACTGTTCTATATATCAGTGTCTCTTTTGTTGTCTCGTATACAGGGTTATTGTTACCATCTTTCTAAATTCCATATATATGCGTTAGTATACTGTATTGGTGTTTTTCTTTCTGGCTTACTTCACTCTGTATAATAGGCTCCAGTTTCATCCACCTCATTAGAACTGATTCAAATATATTCTTTTTAATGGCTGAGTAATACTCCATCGTGTATATGTACCACAGCTTTAAAACATTTTTATCACCTCAGAAAGAAACCTCTTGCCATCTCGTTATCTCCATCCTATTCCCTCCCAACCCTAAGCAATCAGTGATCAACTTTCTGTCTCTATAGATTTCCCCCTTGTGGACTTTCATAGGTATGGAATGATCTAGTATGTTGTCTTTTGTGACTGGCTTCTTTTACTTGGCATGATATTTTCAAGGCTCATCCATATTGTGGCATGTACCAGTGTTTCACTCCTTTATAGCTGGATAATATCACATTACAATGGTATGTCACATTTGGTTTATCCTTTTATTCACTGGTGGATATTTATGTTGTTTCCACCTTTTGGCCAGGATGAATAATGCCACTATAAACATTCATGTACAAGTTTCTATATGGATTTAAATGTTCATTTCTTTTGAGTACATGTAAGGAGTGAAATTTCTAGGTCTTGTGGTAACTGTTTAAAAATTTGAGTTACTTACAGTTTTCCAAAGCAGCTGCACCATTTTACATTCCTTATAAAGAAACTTGAGTGTTTAAGATTTCCAATTAGCAATCTGACTTTTTGATTCTAGCCATCTTTATGAATGTGAAGTGTTGTCTCATTGTGGCTTTGATTTTTGTTTTCCCCTCATGGCTAATGATGTTGAACATCTTTTCATGTGCTTCTTGGTCATTTGTAAATCTTCTTTGGAGAAATGTCTATTTAGGTACTTTGCCCATGTTTAAAAATTGGGTTGTTTGCATTTTTATTATTGAGTTGTAAGAGTACAATTGCACTCATCTCACATGCTAGTAATGCTCAAAATTCTCCAAGCCAGGCTTCAACAATATGTGAACCGTGAACTTCCAGATATTCAAGCTGGTTTTAGAAAAGGCAGAGGAACCAGAGATCAAATTGCCAGCATCCACTGTATCATCAAAAAAGCAAGAGAGTTCCAGAAAAGCATCTATTTCTGCTTTATTGACCATGCCAAAGCCTTTGACTGTGTGGATCACAATAAACTGTGGAAAATTCTGAAAGAGATGGGAATACTGGGCCACCTGACCTGCCTCTTGAGAATACTGTATGCAGGTCAGGAGGCAACAGTTAGAACTGGACATGGAACAACAGACTGGTTCCAAATAGGAAAAGGAGTACGTCAAAGCTGTATAGTGTCACCCTGCTTATTTAACTTATATGCAGAGTACATCATGAGAAATGCTGGGATGGATGAAGCACAAGCTGGAATCAAGATTGCTGGGAGAAATATCAATAACCTCAGATATGCAGATGACACCACCCTTACGGCAGAAAGCGAAGAATTTTTAAAAAGCCTCTTGATGAAAGTGAAAGAGGAGCATGAAAACTTTGGCTTAAAGCTCAACATTCAGAAAAGTAAGATCATGGAATCTGGTCCCATCACTTCATAGCAAATAGATGGGGAAACAGTGGAAACAGTGGCAGACTTTATTTTCTTGGGCTCCAGAATCACTGCAGATGGTGACTGCAGCCATGAAATTTAAAAATGCTTACTCCTTGGAAGGGAAGTTATGACCAACCTAGACAGCATATTAAAAAGCAAAGACATTACTTTGCCAACAAAGGTCCATCCAGTTAAAGCTATGATTTTTCCAGTAGTCATGTTTGGATGTGAGAGTTGGACTATAAAGAAAGCTGAGCACCAAAGAATTGATGCTTTTGAATTGTGGTGTTGGAGAAGACTCTTGAGAGCTCCTTGGACTGCAGGGAGATCCAACCAGTCCTTCCTAAAGATCAGTCCTGAATGTTCGTTCTTTGGAAGGACTGATGTTGAAGCTGAAACTCCAATACTTTGGCCACCTGATGCAAAGAACTGACACTTTGGAAAAGATCCTGATGCTGGGAAAGATTGAAAGTGGGAAGAGAAGAGGACGACAGAGGATGAGATGGCTGGATGGCATCACCGACTCAATGGACATGAGTTTGAGTAAACTCCAGGAGTTAGTGGTGGACAGGGAGGCCTGGTGTACTGCAGTCATTGGGGTTGCAAAGAGTCAGACACAACTGAGCAACTGAACTGAACTGAAGAGTTCTTTGTATATTCTAGGAACAAGTGCCTTGTCAGATATATGATTTGAAAATATTTTCTCCTGTGGATTATCTTTTATTTCCTTTATGGTGTCCTTTGAAGCACAAAACTTTTTAATTTTGATGACGTCAAATTTATCTATTTTTTGTTTTGTGCTTGTGCTTTTAATGTGTATGTTAGAATCCTTTGTAAACCCTGCGGTCATGAAGATTTATCCCTGTGTTTCCTTTTGAGAGTTTTATAGTTTTTCCCTTATATTTAGCTCTTTGATCCATTTTGAATTGATTTTTGTGTGTAAGTGTCCAACTTAATTTGTTTGCAGGTGGCTATCCAGTTAACAACACTTTGTTTGCTCCTTTAAAAAACCAGACTTGATTTTTCTATAAAATGCATTTCATTATTTTAAATTAGAAGAATGGTAAATTACTTAGGAAATTACATAAATTATTTTAATTTCCTTTCTTTATAGTGACTTTTTCTGGTGTTTATGTAATTAAAATTGCTTTTAAAACTATAGCAACATAAAGCATCAAAGTGTTTGATTTGTAAAAATTACTAAGTTTGTATTCATATAAATCCTACCCCAGAGGGTTGCCCAATTTCCAAGTTTGTCTCTACTCTGGAACTAAGTATCATATATAAAGCTCCAATTCTGATTTCTGAAATTTTGGTGGGAAAGGAATACACTTAATGTTTGATGCTCTTCAAAGTCCGTTCTAACCATTCCATGGAACCATGAAGGCTCCCCAGTCTTCACCTTGGATTTATGATTTTTCTTGCTGGTATCTGTCATTTTCTATAGTGAGGTCAGTGCAATATCTGTCTAAGCAATTTCTTCCTTTATCTTCACTGTTCTGCATTTGGTAAAATCATCCTGATTTTTATAAAAGATGAGGAAGGAAATGTGTATCTTAAATTAAATTACATTAAATTTTTTTTAATACATTAAATTACAAAGCTAAAAATTCTTTTCTAACATTAATATTTAGTAACAGCATCCCCTAACCTCCAGTGCAGAAGCCCATTTAAAAATAGGTCTATTCCCTGTTCTGTGAGGATCACAGATTTTCTTTTCTTTAAAGAGACAGAAAGAAGAATAACCAACATTTCCTGAGCATTTATTTTGAACTGCCAGGCACTTTTCTAAACTGTTTGCAGGTATGATCCCAGAACCTTCTGAGGATAGGCGCTCTTGTTGTCTTCATTTTACGGATGAGGAAATTGAAGAACAGATAAGGGGTAGAACAGGATTAGAATCCAGGTAGCCTGATGCAAAGAACAAACTCATTGGAAAAGACCCTGATGCTGGGAAAGATTGAGGCAGGAGGAGAAGAGGACAACAGAGGATGAGATGGTTGGATGGCATCACCGACTTGATAGACATGAGTTTGAGCAAGCTCCAGGAGTTAGTGATGGACAGGGAAGCCTGGCGTGCTGCAGTCCATGGGGTCACAAAGAGTCAGATATGAATGAGTGACTGAACTGAACTGAGCCTGACTTCAGGGCGTGTTGTTTTAACAGCTCATGTGAAACACTGGTCTGCTTTATCTTTCCTGTCTTAAACTCTAATCTTAAATTCCATATGTCATTTTAGATGGGTCTACAAAAGAGGATCTGTGAAACACACCTGAAGTGCCCTGTTGTTTTTTTTTTTTTTTTTCCTGAAACTCAACCTTATCCTCCATTAATCCTCATTAAACAATTCCATAATGATAACATCCCAAATGTACAAAAATCCTCGTGAGTGCTTCAAGACATTTTTTTATTCTATTGAATGCATTCTATGGTAATAGCTTGCATTTATGACATTAATTAATTACTGATCCTGGCTATTACACTGTTACCAAAATATCATCCATAGGAATAGGTGAATCCTGAAATAGGTGGCCCCAAAGTAACACAGATCTGGAAGAAGTAACATTGGCATGGTAGACGAGCCATTCATCTGGCTTTGCTCCTATTTAATTCTATGACCCTAGCCTATCTCTTCATCTATCCAGCCCTAGTTTTCTCATCTGAGAAATGAGTTGACTCTCTAAGGTCCTATTCCATTTTAGCATTCAAAGATACTGTATACTCTTGGTAAAGTGTCTTTGAAACCACGGAATATAATTTTGAGTACTCTAATTGGGTTTTGTTCCTTGCATTTTATGGTAATTATTGGCAGGCATACAGAACACACTGAGAGATAATTCTGTTAACTGACCTCTGGATCCATAGAGTAGAAACCTCAGTTCCTGCACAGGAAATGTGATTTACATGCTCTGTCTTGGAAATGTATTTTTAGATGCTTTTAGTGTTTTATTAAGGATCTCCCCAGAGACTGTTCAAGGCTTAAATATATTCTCTAGTGAATTACCATATTAGTGACTAAAATTAGATTTTTTAAAACTTATTTTTAAAATAATTCTGAAAAATGGACCTTTTCATTGGAATAGAGGTAAGAATAGGAAGGGAGATGGGGGTTGAAGGCTAATTTAGGATCCAGATTTAGTTTTGTCCTGGGAAACTGACAGTGGTTTCTAGAATATGCTTCCTGGTTTATTTTTAATCTACTGCAACCAATAAAACCTTAGTAATAATAGTAGCTACCATTTACAGAGTGCCTGCTGTGCCTGGCAGCACTTTGACAAGAAATCTGTAAGACCTATATGAACCCTATTGAAGCATGTAAAAGAAAACCTGAGTGGAGATCTGTGCATGTTCCTCAAAGAAAAGGCTTAATATTGTAGAGAGGCCATTTCTACCCTAGGTAACTTACAGCTTCAGTGCAATCCCCCTCAAAATCCTAACTGGCTTTTTGAAACTTGATTCTAAAAATCATGTGGAAGAGAAGATGCTCAAGAGTAGCAAGATGCTTTTATTTTTATTATATATATATATATATATTTATGCTTTATTTGTTTATTTTTGGCTGTGTTTTGTCTTTGTTGCTGCGAGGGCTTTTCTCTAGTCATGGCGAGTGGGGGCTGCTCTCCAGCTGCAGTGCAGGGCCTTCTCATTGCAGTGGCTTCTCTGGTGGTGGAACATGGGCTCTCCTGGCATGCAGGCTTCAGAAGTTGCGCGTGGGCTCAGTAGCTGTGGTTCTGGGCTCTAAAGCACAGGCTCAGTAGTTGTGGTGCTCAGGCTTAGTTGTTCCTCGGCATGTGGGATCTTCTCCGACCAGGAATCAAACCCATGACTCCTATACTGGCAGGTGGATTCCTCAGCTTTGAGCCACCAGGGATGCCCAGCAAGATACTTTTAAATAAGAGGGTTAGAGGAGATGTGCCCTAGAGGATATCAAAATATATTATAAACTTTTCCTGAAACAGTATAAATTAATGAAATAGATACAGGTCTATGTATGTATATAGGGATTTACTGCATGATAGAAATAATGTTTCAAATCAGTGGTGATAGGAAGAACTACACCTGGAGTTGGTAGTTAGCTGTCCATATAAAAACAAAAGTTAGAGCCCCACATTAGATCAACCTGAAAAACAAATCCTAGATGGGTTATAGACCTACACATTTTAAAATATATAAAGTTATTAGAGGAAAAATATAGGAAAGTTTATGTTCCCTTGAGAAAGGAAAAATCTTAAGTAGGTGACTAAACACAAAAGCCCTAAAAAAGATTAATAAATTTGACTATGTCAAAGTATAAATTTTAATAAAAGAAGACACCATAATTACATTACAAAACAAGCAATAATTGAGAAGTATTTGTAGTATATAGAGCAAATGCTTGGTACTCCTGATCCATAAAGAACTCCTAAAAACAATAATAGGAAAAATAAACAAATTCATAGAAGAGGGAATAAAAATGACTTATAAGAAAATACATTCAACTTCATTAGTAATTAGAGAAATTTAAAAATAAGATAAAACTTTTCACCCATGGGTTAGCAAACATATTTAATTTGATAATAACTGGTGTACTGAGGGAATGCAAAAAGGCAAAATGGTGGTCCGAGGAGGCCTTACAAATAGCTGTGAAAAGAAAAGAAGTGAAAGGCAAAGGAGAAAAGGAAAGATATGCCCAATTGAAGGCAGAGTTCCAAAGAATAGCAAGGAGAGATAAAGCCTTCCTCAGCTATCAGTACAAAGAAATAGAGGAAAACAACAGAATCGGAAAGACTAGAGATCTCTTCAAGAAAATTAGAGGTGCCAAGGAAACATTTCATGCAAAGATGGGCACAATAAAGGGCAGAAATGGTATGGACCTAGCAGAAGAAGACGATATTAAGAAGAGGTGGCAAGAATACACAGAAGAACTATACAAAAAAGTCTTCACGACCCAGATAATCATGATGGTGTGATCACTCACCTAGAGCCAGACATCCTGAAATGAGAAGTCAAATGGGCCTTAGGAAGCATCACTGCGAACAAAGCTAGAGGAGGTGATGGAATTCCAGTTGAGCTATTCCAAATCCTGAAAGATGATGCTGTGAAAGTGCTGTACTCAATATGCCAGCAAATTTGGAAAACTCAGCAGTGGCCACAGGACTGGAAAATGGCAGTTTTCATTCCAATCCCAAAGAAAGGTAATGCCAAAGAATGCTCAAACTGCCGCACAATTGCACTCATCTCACACACTAGTAAAGTAATGCTCAGAATTCTCTAAGCCAGGGTTCAACAGTACATGAACTGTGAACTTCCAGATGTTCAAGCTGATTTTAGAAAAGGCAGGGGAACCAGAGATCAAATTGCCAACATCCGTTGGATCATCGAAAAAGCAAGAGAGTTCCAGAAAAACATCTACTTCTGCTTTATTGACTATGCCAAAGCCTTTGACTGTGTGGATCACAATAAACTGTGGAAAATTCTGAAAGAGATGGGCATACCAGACCACCTGACTTGCCTCTTGAGAAATCTGTATGCAGATCAGGAAGCTACATGGAATGAACATGGAACAACAGATTGGTTCCAAATTGGGAAAGGAGTACGTCAAGGCTGTATATTGTCACCGTGCTTATTTAACTTATATGCAGAATACATCATGAGAAGTGCTGGGTTGGATGAAGTACAAGCTGGAATGAAGATTGCTGAGAGAAATATCAATAACCTCAGATATGCAGATGACACCACCCTTATGGCAGAAAGTGAAGCCCTAAAGAGCCTCTTGATGAAAGTGAGAGAGGAGAGTGAAAAAGTTGGCTTAAAACTCAACATTCAAAAAACTAAGATCATGGCATCTGGTCCCATCACTTTATGGCAAATAGATGGGGAAACAGTGGAAACAGTGTCAGACTTTATTTTCTTGGGCTCCAAAATCATTGCAGATGGTGACTGCAGCCATAAAATTAAAAGACACTTTCTCCTTAGAAGAAAAGTTATGACCAACCTAGACAGCATATTAAAAAGCAGAGACATTACTTTGCCAACAAAGGTCCATCTAGTTAAGGCTATGGTTTTTCCAGTAGTTGTGTATGGATGTGAGAGTTGGACTGTAAAAAAAAGCTGAGTGCTGAAGAATTGATGCTTTTGAACCGTGGTACTGGAGAAGACTCTTGAGAGTTCCTTGGACTGCAAGGAGATCCAACCAGTCCATCCTAAAGGAAATCAGTTCTGAATATTCATTGGAAGGACTGATGCTGAAGCTAAAGCTCCAATACTTTGGCCCCCTATGCAAAGAACTGACTCACTGGAAAAGACTCTGATGCTGGGAAAGATTGAAGGTGGGAGGAGAAGAGAACAACAGGGGATGACAGAGATTGAGATGGTTGGATGGCATCACCAACTTGATGGACATGAGTTTGAGTACACTCCGGGAGTTGGTGACAGATAGGGAGGCCTGGCATGCTGCAGTCCACAGGGTCGTAAAGAGTCGGACACGACTGAGCAGTTGAACTGAACTGAATGAGGGAACAGAGCAAAAAGTAGTATCATAAACTGTTTGTGGACCTAGAATTTGGTATAGCCACTGGAGGGCAATTTGGTAGTATCTGTTAAAACTTAAATTACCTGTACCTATGACTCTGCAATTTCCTTTCTTGTTTTCTACCCTTAAAAAAGCATTCTTACGTGTAATTCAAGCACATGCTACAAGAATGATTGTTGTAGCATTGTCTGTAATAGCAAAACAAATCCCGTATTCATTCATATGAGAATGCTTACACTCAGGTCAACTAGGCAGAGCTTACTGAGAATGGGATAAATCCATGTGTATTAACAGGGAAAGAACTTCCAAATAACATACTGAGTAAAGAAAGCAAATTGCAGGACAGTAAATAATAATCTGTCTGCCAGTGTAGGAAATGTGGTTTTGAACCCTTGGTCAGTAAGATCCCCTGGAGAAGGAAATGGCAACCCACTTCTGTATTCTTGCCTGGAAATCCCATGGAGAGAGGAGCCTGGCGGGCTATAGTCCATGCGATCACTGAAAGTTAGACACGACTGAGTGACTGCGAATGTACATGCAAATATTATACTGTTTACGTAAAATAAAACGTCATTTCTGTTGTGCAAATATACACATACACGTATCTAAAAGTCTGGCTAATAGATCCACTTAATTTGGGAGGAAACTGAGCCTGGGATTTTTCTAAAAGGAACTTTATGTTTGCTAGTGTAATTGGAATTTTTTAAACAATGTATTCTTGCCTCATTTGTTTGATTTAAAATAATTTAAAAAATTACAATGATAGTAAATTTTCATTTATAAAAGCATATTTTAAAACACTTCTACAGTGTAAAATCACTTTTTACTTAATAAAACACTTTTCTGCGTGTGTATCTAGAAGGTAATACATAAAACCATTGAATCCCTCGGAATGGTAGAATCATGGGTAGTTTTTAAGACTTGTGGGCTTCCTGGTGGCTCAGACGGTAAAGAATCTACTTGCAGTGCAGGAGACCTGGGTTCAATCCCTGGGTCAGGAAGATTCCCTGGAGAAGGGAATGGCAACCCACTCCAGTATTCTTGTCAGAATCCCATGGACAGAGGAGCCTGGAGGGCTGCAGTCCATGGGATCACAAAGAGTCGAACACGACTCAGCAACTAACACTTTAAGACTTGACGTGTTCTGTATGTTTTTATATTTTTAACATTTTTCTTTCACAGTGAACGACACATTTTTATAACAGAAGCAGTTTTCAAAGAGAAAACAAAGAAGCCCTCTGATAAATGTTGAAACCTCTATTCACTTGAATCATATTTAAGTTTTCATGAAAATTACTCTTAATCAAACCTAACATTTACTGATGTGAGTTTAAGTTTGGAGGGTATTAGAAAAGCCCATATATAAACGTGGGCTTTCTCCTTCAGGAAGCTGTAGAATTAGACTTAATCCGCTTCAGTACAGTGAAAGGCATTGTTGCATTTCCTCTTAATGATTCCAGTTTCCTGTCATCAATTTTAACAGGTCAAATGGGGTACTTTAAGGATTGTTTTTGAAAATCTGGCCAGTGGAAAATCCCAGAGAGTCTTCCTTTGTTGTTTTTGGGTATTAGAATGAGATGCCTTTGATTTTAGCAGTAGATTTGTAAAAATGGAGAAGGATAATAATTTTACTTATTTTCCTAATCATAAATTCCATCTCCTTCAGAGAATATACATGCTTCTGAAGGCAAGTGAGATGTTGTTTTTCCTCCTGACAGCAACCAACTCTCCGATTCTTTGAGGACACCAGCTATGTGTCAGTTCAGTTCTGATAACTACCCAGAGTTACCATCTGACTCCATAAATTTAAGGATGTAGTCCCACAGGACTGTCCTTACTTCAGACACCAGTCTCTCAAGTATTGAGTCCCCACATTATTCACACATCTATCCAGGTTGGCTACAAAGTTAGGGGTTCCCACAACCTCTCTCCTCAGGTTCAATAATAATTGCTAGAAGCACTCATAGAGCTCAGGAAAGTACTTTACTTGCCGTTACCGGTTTATTAAAAAGGATACAACTCCAGGACTAGGCAAAAGGAAGGGATGCATAAGGCAGGCTATGAGGAAGGGGCGTGGAGCTTCCATGACCTTTCCAGGTATCTCACCATCTCAGCACCTTGATGTGTTTACCACCCTAAAAGTTCTCAGAATCCTGCCCTTTATGAGTTTTTATGGAGATTGCATCACCTAGGCATGATTGATTAAATCATTGGCTATTGATGGTTAACTCAGTTTCCAACCCATCTCCTCTTCCTAGTGTTTGCAGGGTAGGGCTGAAATTTCCAAGCTTCTAATTAAGACTTGATTGTTCTGGCCACTAGTTCCCATCCTGAAGCTATTTAGGGACCCACCAAGATTCACCTCAGTAGAACAAAAGATGCTCCATCACCCTTATCACTCAGGAAATCACAAGGGCTTTAGGAGCTCTGTGCCTGGAGCCAGGGACAAAGACCAAATATCTTTCTATGATACCATTTCAAGGAAAGTCAGTTTTTGGTTAATACAATTTGGGAGCTAAGTGTCTGCTTGAAAGAATAAAAGCAGTTTCATGATAGACCTTCTTTCATGATTCCAAAAAGGTTGAGTAAGGCTTGATGAAGTGAAGAAAGGGGAAGAAAAACAAAGGCAAGGAAACCAAAAGCTGTGAGATAAGTGCAGAAAAATTCAATATTCTAAATAATAAAGACTTGATGGGGGAGAGAGGGAGATGCTAGCTTAGAGAGCTAAGTAGACAAAGGGCCAAGTCCTTCAGTACCTTGTGTGCCTTGGTAAGAATTTTGGACTTAAACTTTAGCCTTTCTTTCTCAAGTTTTACATTGTATCACAATTACTTGGGAAGTGTGTAAAATTTCAGACTGGTCTAAAATAGGCATTTTCATAAGCATCCATAGGTAACTGACACAGGAAATGCTGCTTTTGGCAATGAAGAACATGAACTTTATTCACAGAAGCAAAGTTAGAATTGTGACTTAGATGAGATCATTGCAGTAGCTAAGTCCTAAAACTAACAGAGGCCCAAGCTAAGGCAATTGTGGTTGGGATAGAGAGGATGAAACAGATTAGAGAAAAATATAAAAAGTAAAGTGGTATAGGGCCTTGATAATGGTGTGTGAGAGAGGAGGCAGAAGGAGAAGCCTAAATTGACTCTTTCAGATTTTCAAGTTTGTTGGTCTGAGCAGGTGGTGGATTCCATTAACAAAGATACAAAAAGTAAAGCTTCTGCAGGAAGAAGATGAGTTCAGTTGTGGACTGCTGAGTGTGTAATCCTGTGAAACATCTAAGCAGATATGTTCCCATTAGGCAGTAGGATATTCAAGAGGACTGGGGATAAAAACTGGAAATTAGTTTATAATGAGAGAGATTAAATCACTGAAGGCACACCCATGGAGGTAGATGCTAATGACAGAGCCTGAGAGCCCTTGTGTTTAAGGAGTGGTAGAAAGTAAATACCTGACAGAGACTGAGAAGGAACAACTGGAAAGCAATTTGAGGACGACCAGTAGAGAGTGGTATCACAGATGCCAAAAGAGTTTTAGGAAGGAGTGAATGGCCCAGTTCTGAGTATGCCCCCAGAACATCATTTCCTAAAAATTAAAAATTATATTCTCATTTTAGGAAAAGTTAAAAAAAAAAAAAACCTTAGCATTGTATAGCTATTCAGGTGACAAAGTTGATAGCTATGTACCAACCTATGTATGTCCCAGAATCCTCTAGCCATTAAATTCTATAACAAAACAAGTTTCCTTTACATCTTAAGAAGCCAGTTATGCACGCTGTTTCTCAATGGAGACATTTAATTTTTTTTTTCTCCCTGAAGCTTTTAAATGTTTGAGTTCATTTTATAGTTTTTTAGGAAATTTTTCAAGTTCTAATACATTTCCCAGGTGTACTTTTTTAAATTAGTTTGTTATTAATAAAATTGGGGAAATGGATGCTGCAGATGGTTTACAAAATAGAAAAAAGAGTACATCAAGGCTGCATATTGTCACCCTGCTTATTTAACCTATATGCAGAGTACATCATTAGAAACGCTGGACTGAAAGAAACATAAGTTGGAATCAAGATTGCCTGGAAAAATATCAATAACCTCAGATATGCAGATGACACCACCCTTATGGCAGAAAGTGAAGAGGAACTTAAAAGCCTCTTGATGAAAGTGAAGTGGAGAGTGAAAAAGTTGGCTTAAAGCTCAACATTCAGAAAATGAAGATCATGGCATCCGGTCCCATCACTTCATGGGAAACAGATGGGGAAACAGTGGAAACAGTATCAGACTTTATTTTTTGGGGCTCCAAAATCACTGCAGATGGTGACTGCAGCCATGAAATTAAAAGACGCTTACTCCTCAAAAGGAAAGTTATGACCAACCTAGATAGCATATTCAAAAGCAGAGACATTACTTTGCCAACAAAGGTTCATCTAGTCAAGGCTATGACTTTTCCAGTGATCATGTATGGATGTGAGAGTTGGACTGTGAAGAAGGCTGAGCACCGAAGAATTGATGCTTTTGAACTGTGGTGTTGGAGAAAACTCTTGAGAGTCCCTTGGACTCCAAGGAGATCCAACCAGTCCATTCTAAAGGAGATCAGCCCTGGGATTTCTTTGGAAGGAGTGATGCTGAAGCTGAAACTCTAGTACTTTGGCCACCTCATGCGAAGAGTTGACTCATTGGAAAAGACTCTGATGCTGGGAGGGATTAGGGCCAGGAGGAGAAGGGTTCGACAGAGGATGAGATGGCTTGATGGCATCACTGACTCGATGGATGTGAGTCTGAGTGAACTCCAGGAGTTGGTGATGGACAGGGAGGCCTGGCGTGCTGTGATTCATGGGGTCGCAAAGAGTCGGACACGACTGAGTGACTGAACTGAACTGAACTTAACTGAATTCTATTTAGTATAAAGATTCTATTTCTCTTTTTCATCTAAAAGCCATCCTACTATTCTTTGGTGGCCGATTGACAATAAACTTATTTTATAGCTACTGTAGCTGAGGTTTGGGATATCTTCAGTACTTCACATATGTGTAGATGTTGGCAGGGAAATATTAAATTCTGTTTTCTAGTCTTTAGTTTTCTTCTTTTCTAAATGTTTAGTCATTTAACACTTACAGTCCATTTGTGATCATTGGTTATGCATTTGTATTTGAAGACAACCTGGAACATATAATAAGCATGTGCTGCTAAGTCACTTCAGTCGTGTCCGACTCTGTGCGAATCCATAGATGGCAGCCCACCAGGCTCCCCCATCCCTGGGATTCTCCAGGCAAGAACACTGGAGTGGGTTGCCATTTCCTTCTCCAATGCATGAAAGTGAAAAGTGAAAGTGAAGTCGTTCAGTCGTGTCGGACTCTTAGTGACCCCATTGACTGCAGCCTACCAGGCTCCTCTGTCCATGGGATTTTCCAGGCAAGAGTACTGGAGTGGGGTGCCATTGCCTTCTCCAATAATAAGCATGTAGATGCTACTTATTTATCTTTCAGACTCACTATACCTTGTATGAAATATACTCTTGACTGAAATATGTTCACTTTTAGTTTGATATAAATATTTTTCTGAAAAGAAGGAATTAAACTATAGATGAATTGTTGTGGGATATGCTATTTGGTCCTTTGGGCTCAAAGCTGAATAAAAAGACTTAGCTGTGTTTCCGTATAGATTTTAGAATAGTTGTTCTAGTTCTGTGAACAATGCTGTTGGTACTTTGATGGGAATTGCTTGAACTTGTATTTTTCCTGTGGTAGTATGGTCATTTAAATAATATTAATTCTTCCAATCCATGAACACAGTGTATCTTCCTACTGTACGGCCCAGAGCAATCTTACATAAGGTTTAAGATTTAAATATAAGATTTGAAGCCACAAAACTTCTAGAAGAAAATGTAGGCATACTCCCTTTGACATTGGTCTTAGTAACATTTTTTTTGGATATATGTCCTCAGGCAGGGGAGAACAAAGCAAAAATAAATAAGACTACATCGAACTACAGCAAAAGAAACTATCAGCAAAATAAAATGGCTACCTACTGAATTGGAGAAGATATTTGCAAATGATGTGTCTGATAAAGGGTTAATATCCAAAATATACAAGAGCTCATACATCTCAACGTCAAAAAAAACAATGCAAACAACTCGACTGCAAAATGGACAGATGATCTGAATAGACATTTTTCCAAAGAAGACATCCAGATGGCCAACAGACACCTGAAAAGATGCTCAACATCACTAATCATCAGGGAAATGCAAACCAAAACCACAATGAAATATCACCTCACACCTGTCAGAATGGCTACTATCGAAAAGATAACATTTAACAAATGTTGGCAAGGATGTGGAGAAAAAGGAGCTCTTATGCATTGTTGATGGGAGTCTTAATGGGTGCAGCTATGGTAGAAATCAGTATGAAGATTTCTCAGAAAATTAAAAGTAGGACTACCATATGATTCAGTAATTCCACTCCTAGGTATTTATCTGAAGAAAATAAAAATATATTCACCCCTGTGTTCATTGCAGCATTGTTTACAGTAGCCAAGATACGGAAGCAGCCCAAATGCCCATCAAAAGATGAATGGTTAAGGAAGATGTGGAATATATACAATGGAATACTACCCAGCCATAAAAAGAGTGAAATCTTGCCACTGCTATAGCGTGGATGGACCTAGAGAATATTGTGTTAAGTGAAATAAATCAGAGAAAGACAAATACTGTATCATTTCACTTAAATGTGGAATCTAAAAAACAAATAACACAAACATAAAACAGAAACAGTTATAAATACAGAGAACAAACTGGTGGTTACCAGAGGAGAAGGGGATGGGGGAATAAAGAAGTGGGTGAGGGAGATTAAGAGGTGCAAAATTCAGTTGCAAAATAAATGTCACAGATATGAAATATATAGTGTGCAGAATATAGTCAATAACTAAGTAATATCTTTGTATGGTGACATCATAACTAGACTTAATATGGTGATCATTTTAAAATGTATAGAGAAAGGTCATTGTGTTGTGTAATAGGAACTGACTGTTGTAGGTCAACTATGGAAGTTGTTTAGAGAGTAAATCCAAAGAGTTGTCATTACACAAACTTTGCTATTTAATTTTGTATCTATATGAGATGGTGATGGTCACTAAACTTACTGTGAAATTGTTTCATGATATAGGTAAGTCACATCTTTATGCTGTATACCTTAAACTTATACAGTGCTGTATGTATATTTGAATAAAACTGGAAGAGAAATAAAAGGCCTCTGAACCCAGCCCATAATCCCAGGGTCTAGCCCTAGGTCTTTCACTAGTGAGCTTTATAACCTTGAGCATATCTCTGTGTTTTTATAACATGTCCTACACAAAGAATGACGCTTACCTGGTGGCTCAGATGGTAAAGATTCTGCCTGCAATGCAGGATACCCAGGTTGATCCCTGGGTCAGGAAGATCCCCTGGAGAAGGGAATGGCAACCCACTCCAGTATTCTTGCCTAGAGAATTCCATGGACAGAGGATACTGGCCAACTACAGTCCAAGGGGTCGGACACAAATGAGTGATGAACACACACTCCTCAAAAATGAGCTAATATTATTAAGGAAAATTTAAAAAATGGCATTTGAGATTTGGGATAGTAGGGAATTATTTGACTTCCTTGTTTAAACTCAGCATCTACTATTAGAGAAGAGAGCATACAGAAAATGGTCAGAATTCATTCTACCAGCACCAGGCAAGTAATACGAATATGTGAATTGAGACTATCTAAGGGGTTTTTTCTTAGTCTCAATTCACATATTCATACTACTTGCCTGTTTTCTAACCTTAATCACAGAAAACTAGTCAATCTAATCACACGGACCACAGCTTTGTCTAACTCAGTGAAACTAAGCCATGCTGTGTGGGGCGGGTCATGGTGGAGAGGTCTGACAGAATGTGGTCCACTGGAGAAGGGAATGGCAAACCACTTCAGTATTCTTGCCTTGAGAACCCCTGAACGGTATGAAAAGGCAAAATGATAGGATACTGAAAGGGGAACTCCCCAGGTCAGTAGTACCTGAGTTTGAGTGAACTCCGGGAATTGGTGATGAACAGGGAGGCCTGGCGTGCTGCAATTCATGGGGTCGCAAAGAGTCTGACACGACTGAGCGACTGAACTGAACTGAAGGGGTTTTCTTAGTGGCTCAGATGGTAAAGAATCCACCTGCAATGTGGGAGACCTGGGTTCCATCCCTGGAGAAAGGAATGGCAACCCACTCTAGTATTCTTGCCTGGAGAATCCCAAGCACACACAAGACTTAGGGAATAGACAGAGTCTGTAACAAATCTCTGTGTATCTCTTGCTTTAAGAATTCAGATTAATAATTTTAAAAAACCATGGGGGCTATACTGAACAATTCTGTAGACAGAATTTTTCCAGTGAGTCCTGAGTTTCGACCTCTGGTTTAAAAGAAAGAATGACGGACCAGAAATGGAAGTCCTAGGTCTGCCATTAATCATGTGGGTAATCTTGGGCAGGTCATTAGATCCCCCTCAGCCTTAGTTCCCTCATCTATGTAAGTTGGACTAAATCCACATGTAACAACCCTTCTAGTCTCTGAGAATTACTTAATGTTAAGAAGCTTATATTCTGATTGCAACAAACGACTTCATCTGAGTGTATTTTCTATCTCACTATTACACCTTGCAGGCAGTTGCTGGTCTTTCCTCGGTTGTTAGCCTAATAAGGAGGCCAACAAAGATCCAAGGAGGCCAAAGAATTCTGCGATACTTTGAGGAATTGTCTGAGTTATTTATTAAATTAGCTTTAATAGAGAAGGTAACTATGGTTGATGCAAAACTCATTAAGGAGAAACTAGAAAATGTAATGTGTAAAATAATTTTCTATCTTTTAAAATTCAGGAAAAGAAACTTCCTCTGAGAGTATTCCTTCTTTGTAAGTATTAATTACTCCTCACAAAATCCCAGGCAAGGAGGAGGGTAATACTAGCTCCATTTTATAGTTTAGAAGTGGGAAGTATCTCAGCTTTTATGAGTTAAGTGGGGTGAGTTAATAGCAAAATCATGGGCTCGGGGATGAAGCCTGCTTTCCATTTAACCTCTTTATGGTATTCAACCTGCTGGCTCCACCCAGTCAGAATACACGAGTACACTCTCCTCACATTTCCATATGTCCACATCTTTTCTGTGTCAGGCTCCCGTTTAAACACCCCTTGTCCACAAAGCCCTCCCTAATCCTTGAAAGAAAGTAGGCTCTCCTTTCTACCATGTAATTATTTTTTCCTTCTAGTACTAAACTGAAGACTACTTAAGAGTACAATCCACATTTGATTCAGCCTTATGTACCATTCAGCCAAGTGTCCTGTGTAGTATGCACTCAACGATGTTTGATGGCCAGATAGATGAATGAATGATAGAAGATTTTTTATCCTAGCAGCACATGCATAACTATGTTAAGTATGGTCTTGTACTTGATTATCATTTTATTGTATTTTTTGATTCTTAACAAATTATTTTGTAACATTAAGCTTTTTAAAACAGGCTACTCTCTAACATTCTAATTCTCTTATATTTCTAGGTGTCAAAATTTAGAATTCCAATATTATATTTATGGCATTGCTTTTACCAGCTTAATTTTCATGAGCGTTGGCTGGGACTTGGAAACAATGCATCTTGTTTTGATGACTTTCTGATGGGCCAGAGGCCTCAAATGGATGTCACATGATGTTTGAGCAGATCTAACAAAGAAGACAGAGAGTTGATCCTCTTTGTTTCAAGTAGCTTCCCTCCCCTATCCCTCCCTCCTTCCGTGTGTGTGTGTGTGTGTGTGTGTGTGTGTGTGTGTGTGTGTGTGTGTGTGTGTGTGTGTGAGCATGCGCATGCTCAGTTGTGTCCAACTCTTTGCGACCAACCCCATGGACTGTAGCCTGCCAGTCTCCTCTGTCCATGGGATTCCCAGGCAAGAATACTGGAGTGGGTTGCCATTTCCTTCTCCAGGGTATCTTCCCAACCTAGGAAGTGAACCCCCGTCTCTTGAGTCGCCTGCATTGGCAGGCAGGTTCCCCTCAACCCTGTTAGATTCTGGAAATATTTTTGAGCTTTAAGGACAAGTAATAATTTCCTTTCTTATATCAAGTTAATCATAGCAGCATCTAGTAAATACTCAGTTTATATTGGAGTGAATGAAAAAGCAAATAGTGGAATGCATTATAACAAAGTGGAAATAGCAAGAGCCTCTGAGAAACAAAAACCTAGACTGATTCCCTTACTCTCATCTTGGATGAATTACTTGACTGAGTCCCTCTATTTTTATCTGTAATATGGAGATGATAATACTTAAGATTTTTCAATACTCTTGTTTTAAAAAATGTTTGTCAATATACATTCTGATTTTTTGTTTGGAAAATATGGTCATCATATTTTAGTTCTTAGACTTTTCACTGTGAAATTTTTCAACTATATACTCCTGGACACATTTTTTAAAATAGTACAGACATGAGGTTTAGACAAAATTCATGTAATTTAGTCACCAGTTTGTTTAATTATGAAAAATAAGAATACCAAATGCTGTATTTTTAAAGATTTTCTATGATTCACATTGCGGGAGGAGGGAGGAGGGTTCGGGATGGGGAACACATGTATACCTGTGGCGGATTCATTTTGATATTTGGCAAAACTAATACAATTATGTAAAGCTTAAAAATAAAATAAAATTAGAAAAAAAAAAAAAGAAAATCAACCAATCTTCAACTAGACTTTTTCAGTTGTTCACCTGCTACTTTGATCTTATTTTTCTGCCTATTTATTATTTATGTAGCTTAGATAATTAATAATCATCTAAGAGATCATGAGTATCATATTGCACCATTAAAGTTTACTAGTTGCAATCCTAGTGTAATATATTTAGTTAGGATATGGCTAGATTTTTATCTCATTCTTTTCCATATACCTTCACTGATGCTTATGACTAGTAATACTTTATTTAATATGGAATATCTACTGTAGTAGAAATCTGGAAGAAGTCTGCATGCTGTGTTAGGTAATATGGTAGTATTTGCAACCCAGATTCTCTTGATCTTCTCATTGTTTCCATGTATTTCTCCAGTTGCTTTTGAAATATCTTCATTCACGTATTTATTAATTCTAAAAATATGTATACTGGATATCACTCTGTATCAGGTACTGTGCTAGGCAATAAGCACCTAGTGTTCTAGGCAATCAAGTATTCTTTGATGAATAAAGCAGACATAGTTCCTTCTCTCATGAAGCTTATTCTGTATAGTAGTGAAGACAGAATTATGCATGTAGACAAATATGTAATTACAAGTTGTAGTAGTTCTGTGACTGAAACAAAAAGGAGCAGTGCTTAAACTGGAGATTAGGAAAGACCTCCCTGCAGAAGTCATACTTAGTGGGGAGGAGCCCGCCATAAGAAAATAAGGAAAAGACTAGTCTAAGCAACGTGAATAGCATGTCCAAGGACTCTGAGGTGGAAAGAGTTTGGCATATTTGTTGAGTCAATGAAAAAAAAACTTGAGAAGTAGGCGGGGGCCAGATGATGTAAGATTTTATAGGCAATAGTAAGAAATTTGAACTTTTTTTTTCCCAAGAGGGATAGGGGAAGCCATTGGAAGGTTCTCAACATGGGAGTGACCATGACTATAGGAGATAAAGAATGGAAGCAGGCAGGCCCGTAGGGAGGCTATTGCAGGTGAGACAAGAAAAGATAGATTTGAGCAGGACCTGGAGGGCTTACTGATAAGTTGGATAGAGGGTTGGGGTGAAGGAGTAAGTCAGAGACTACTCCAGCTTCATGATGAGAGCAACTGAGCTGTTGTTTGTACCTCTTTCTGAGATGAGGAATTCTAGGCCAGGGCAGATTTGTGGAAGGTGGAGTAGGGGTTGGGTTGGGGAGTTCACAGATAACCGTGAGATCCCCACTGGAGATGACAAATAATTGAATATGAGTCTGGATCTTACAGGAGAGGTTTTGGCCTAGGGGTGTACATTTGGGAATCATCAATGAACAGTTGGTATTTAAAGTCCTGTGACTAATGAGATCACCAAGTAGGGACAATTAGAAAAGAGGGCTCAAGACCAACTCCATAATCCTTTGAGATTCTGCAGCATTCTAACTAACTAAAATTTCTGACCCAATTAGGTGTTACCCAACAATCACAGAGAATTCTGCATCTCTGTGTTCTCCTGTCACAACTCACAGATAATAAATGTAACAAACAGAACCACGTGGTTTTTTGTTGGTTTTTTTTTTTTTTAGCTAAAAATCCCTTGTAACTGTCTTTCTTTGGTATATTATAAACTTTTCTGGAATTTAGGTGTCAATTTTGAATGCTTGTATTTTTAAATTAATTAATTAATTAATTAATTTACTTATATTTATGGTGTGTGTCCATTGCTGAGAGGACTTTTATGCAAATGTGGTGAGCTGGGGTTACTCTCTAGTTGGTGGTGCACAGGCTTCTCATCGCGGTGGCTTCTCTTGTTGCAGAGCGCAGGCTGTAGGGCACTCAGACATGAGTAGCTGTGGCATGTGGGCTCTAGAACTCAGGCTCAACTCAGTAGTTGTGACACACAAGCTGAGTTACCCTGCGTTATGTGGAATGTCCCCAGATCAGGGATCGAACCCACGTCTCCTGCATTGGCAGGTGATTCTTTACCACTGAGCCACCAGGTAAGCCCAAACACTTCTTTTTTAAGAGAGTATAGATGTGGAAAGTAAAAGAAACTGGGCCAAATGTCAAATATCTGAAGAACTTTTCCTAGAAACTTATTTCTAAATCAGTCAATTGGTGTTTTGTCAATAACCTCATCTAAAAACAATATTGAAGGTGTTAGGGGGAGAGGAGGACCTTCCCCTGGATTGGAGTTTCCAATTATTTTAAATTTGCTGTGTTCAGGTCACATGCCCTATACTAATAATAGGTGCTGATTGATGTTTGCCTTGGTATGTAATGTCAGTAAGGTCAACTTTTCTTCTGGATATGTGGTCTCTGTGTATATGTGTGTAATTTATGTGTTTGTTCCACATGTGTCTTTAGAGATTTTTGAGTCCCTTATACATTTTAAAGCCTCTCTATTTTAAAAAATTGTATTAAAAGCCAACCTACCCAATTCCATTTCTCTTAGGTTTTTAGGTAACCCATTTAGTAAGTATAGATATTTTGTTTTGCTTGCATGTTGGCTTGCTTGTGTGTTGCATTAATGCTGTAACTCTAAAACTCACCAAGATTGATTTTAATTCTTCTTTCAAACATGAAGCATTTCAGAGGCTTATTATTTGTACCTCACCTGACCTGCCTCTTGAGAAACCTATTTGCAGGTCAGGAAGCAACAGTTAGAACTGGACATGGAAAAACAGACTGATTCCAAATAGGAAAAGGAGTACATCAAGGCTATATATTGTCACCCTGCTTATTTAACTTATATGCAGAGTACATCATGAGAAACGCTGGACTGGAAGAAACACAAGCTGGAATCAAGATTGCCAGGAGAAATATCAATAACCTCAGATATGCAGATGACACCACCCTTATGGCAGAAAGTGAAGAGGAACTCAAAAGCCTCTTGATGAAAGTGAAAGTGGAGAGTGAAAAAGTTGGCCTAAAGCTCAACATTCAGAAAACGAAGATCATGGCATCTGATCCCATCACTTCATGGGAAACAGATGGGGAAACAGTGCAAACAGTGTCAGACTTTATTTTTTTGGGCTCCAAAATCACTGTAGATGGTGGTTGCAGCCATGAAATTAAAAGATGCTTACTTCTTGGAAAGAAAGTTATGACCAACCTAGATAGCATATTGAAAAGCAGAGACATTACTTTGCCAACAAAGGTTCGTCTAGTCAAGGCTATGGTTTTTCCTGTGGTCATGTATGGATGTGAGAGTTGGACTGTGAAGAAGGCTGAGCGCTGAAGAATGGATGCTTTTGAACTGTGGTGTTGGAGAAGACTCTTGAGAGTCCCTTGGACTGCAAGGAGATCCAACCAGTCCATTCTGAAGGAGATCAGCCCTGGGATTTCTTTGGAAGGAATGATGCTAAAGCTGAAACTCCAGTATTTTGGTCACCTCATGTGAAGAGTTGACTCATTGGAAAAGACTCTGATGCTGGGAGGGATTGGAGACAGGAAAAGAAGGGGACGACAGAGGATGAGATGGCTGGGTGGCATCACCGACTCAATGGATATGAGTTTGAGTGAACTCCGGGAGTTGGTGGTGGACAGGGAGGCCTGGCGTGCTGCGATTCATGGGGTCGCAAAGAGTCGGACACGACTAAGCAACTCAACTGAACTGATGCCCAAAAAATATCTTTTCAGCTACTAAAACTTTTCATCTATGCTGTAGGCCCTCCTTTTGTGCTCCATATCACCATGTTGTGAGAGCTCTATTTCTAGTTGTTCCTGTACCCACCCAACCATATGTGAATATTATCACCCCTTTTTGCTGGGAGAGGGAGCTTTGGCTTTTCTCTTTTAGTGTAGTCTCAAGGCATATGAGTGTACACTGATTTTTATTGTTGCTATTGTATTGTTTCTTGGATGGGAAACCAGTTTTCATGCTAATGTTGTACTGTGTGATTATGTCCAGTGGGTACTACTAGTCACCAATTCCTGTTGTGAGATGCTCAAACAAGCTTAAAGCTCTAAACTCTCAGTTTTCTAGACTCAGAGCTATAATTAGTCTAAAACCAACATGTACATAGTTCAAAAGAAATTGTTTTAGCCTTTTGTCACTTTAAAAACCAAGCATCTCTGATGGACCACTGCTTTTCATCACTATTTTTCTGATTTTAAAAACTGATTCAGACTTATTAAAGGATTTAGCTGAAATAAGACTCTCCTTGGGTTTTGCTAAGATACTCATTTCAACATGCTATAATTTAACTGTTTACCTGTTGAATATTTGAGTTGCAATATATATATGATTCTATATGGAATATTTTGTACATAAATCTTAAAATTTTTTTGGAGTATAGTTGATTTATGATGTTGTGTTACTTTCTGCCATATAGCAAAGTGCATCAGTTATATATATATATATATATATATATATATGCACTCTTTTTTAAGAGTCTTTTCCCATATAGGCCATTACAAAGTATTGAGTTCCCTGTGCTGTATATTGGTCCTTATTATCTATTTTATATACAGTAGTATGTCTATATTAATCCCAATCTCCCAATTATCCCTACCTCCATTTCCCCCTTGGTAACCATAAGATTTTCTACATCTGTGATTCTATTTCTTTTTTTTTTTTAATATATAAATCTTTATATACATCCCTGATTATTTCTTTAAAATAAATTCTGGAATTTTCTCAGTCTGAGATAAGGAATATCTTCAAGATTTTTGGTGCAATATCATATTACTTTTGAGAAAAATGTTACTATTTTATACTCCCAGCCGTTGGGAGATGAGAGTTCTTCTTCTTTTCCTTCAGAGCTTTGGAAACTTGGATAGTCTCTTATTTTTTCCAGCCTGCAGGATGAAAATTGTTTTATTTTGCATTTTTGGTTAACTAATGAGGTAGGACATGTTTATTTTCTGATTTCTTTAGAAAAATCAAATGAGTCAGAAAGCACTAATGTAGATAGGATAGTATGCCTTCATTCCACTTGGATATAGAGAAGATTTGCTTATGTGGCTGTAAGAGAGTGTATTTTCAAATCTTATTATCTTCAGAGACTAGATGTAAACTTTCATTTCCACTACGAATATCTCCAGCTCTAACCAGTGTTCACTAGGATATTAACATTCTGAATCCAGTGTTCCAGAACATGAATTTGCCAGTTCTCTGAAAAGACTGGACAACAATTGGAAAATTCAACAGCCCTTCTTCATTGACTTGCTTATGCTCTACCAATGGGCAAAATGCAGGCAAAACTGCCAGCTGCTCTGCATCTGCAGACATTTGTGCAGAACTAATTTTAATAGCAGATGTTGGAAATAAAAAAAAATTGCAGTCTCCCCTCTGAGAAAGCCAGACCTATCCCGTGACTTCTCAGATGCCCCATAACCCCATTAGCCAGAGTTTCATTCCTAAAATTCCATATATTGCTTCCCTTCCTTCTCATGTGAGCAGTTTTAGAAATCCTTAAGGGAATCTCACAACTTCAGAAAGTCTCGAGACTACTTTAGTTGCCACCCTGTGATGCTGTCATAAGAAGACTCTGTGTACAATTAGAGTTCACCCATGAAAGATTCTATTTTGACCTTTGAAGATACCCAAACTTCATTCGCCTTATGTCCATCATAAGAAAGACTACTTCTTCATTTTGTATTGAGGTAAAAATTACAGGTGGTCTTCCCTGGTGGCTCAATGGTAAAGAATCTGCCTGCAGTGCAGGAGACACGGGTTTGATCGCTGGGTCAGGAAGATCCTCTGGAGAAGGAAGTGATAACCCACTCTAGTATCCTTGGCTGGGAAATTCCATGGACAGAGGAGTCTGGCAGGCTATAGTCCATGGGGTCTGAAAAGGGTTGAATATGACTTAGCAACTAAACAACAACAGCAACAACAGTTCTGTTCACAAACACTTAGTCAGACATATTTCACAAATATTTCTCCCAGTTTGTGAAATTTATCTACAGTTGTAGATTACTTTTTGTCTTTCTTAAGTGTATTTTTCAGAGAGCAAAAAGCTTTTACTTCTGTTGAAATCCATTTTATAATTTTTTTCTTTTGTAATTTGTGCTTTTTGCATCATTAAATCTTTGCCTAACCCAGTGCGGTAAGGATTTTCTCCTATATATTCTTCTAGAAGTTACACCTATATTTTGGTAACCATTTATAGTTGTCACAACTTGTTTTCCCAGTTGATGAAATTAGGCTCAGAGGAGTTAAAACCATTTGCCTAAGGTCATTTACTCTTTAAGTGTCATTATGTCTTCTGATTCTAAATTCTGTGTTTTTCTTGTTGTACAAGTCTGTGCATATTATGTCAGAATATGTATATAGGAAGATCATAAACCCATGTTGGTCTAATATATCCTCAGGGTAATCATTTAGTTTGTCAGTTCCCAAGCAAGATCTTGCCTTCTCTCTTTCCTTCTGGGATCTACCATTTGTTTAGCACATCAGTCAGAGGGCAGGGAAGGGAGAAATTGTTAAATTTGCTAATCAAATGTTATTTTTTTTAGTGCCCCCTAAAAAGTATTATCTAATTATTTGTATTCAACACAAATTTTGATTTAGGGACCACAGTGTTAATAATATAAGAAAGCATATTGAAGAGTCAGCAAAGAAATATTTATTGAGTGCTTGTTATAAATACCAGGCCCTATGTGTAGTTGTTGGGTATATAGAATGAGTGAATTAGGTACACTTGATCTTTTTCCTCATGAAACTTGTAGACTAGAGGAGTAGCTTTCAAATTCTTATGACTGAGATCCACAGTAAGAAATGCATTTTACATTATGGCCTGGTATGCTTTTGTAGGTGTTCTTGCATGCATATCTAAAACAGAAGTTTCATGAAACAGTTCTTTGTCTTCTTTCATCCAACATACTCTGATATTTTCTATGCTATTCCAGTTTAAAAAAAAAAAAAAAAGCTATGTTGCTGCAAATCACTGAATTGATTTCACAAGCTGTTCATGGTTCTTTCAGCCTGCAGTTTGGAGGAAAAAAAAAAAGAGTTGAAGCTGGTTTATTACTGTGTTTTGGGGAGATTTACCCACTGTGATTTGTTGCCAAGGGGCTTGCAGGGAGAACATGAGATTCCCAGCTGCCCTTTGGCCAAGTGGGACAGAAAGTAACTATACTTTCCCCCTAAACACACAAAACTTTCAGAATTTCAAAGGAAGTGCTTGCTTACTTCCTTCTCAAGGTTCTGTAGTGCTGGAAATGGCAAATTTATGAGACCCCGTATAGACTTAAGAAGGGCTTCTCTGGTGGTTCAGCGGTAGAGAACCCGCCTGCCAAGCAGAAGACGTAGGTACAATCCCTGGGTCAGAACGAGCCCCTGGAGAAGGGAATTGCAACCCACTCCAGTATTCTTGCTTAGAAAATCCCATGGACAGAGGATCCTGGCAGGCTACAGTCCATGGGGTCGCAAAAGAATTGTATACAGCTTCGCAACTAGCAACAACATAGATTTAGGAGTAAGTGGGAAATAATTGTCTAGGGAAATCTGTCACTCAAACTCTAATGCTACAACATACACAGAAGCCTGTATAACTGTTTCAGTAAGAAAATTTTAAAGTTTCTTCATTGATTGTTCAGAATGGAGGAAGCTGGGTATACTGAGTGGTGTTACTTGGCTAGATGTAAATTATGAACAGCCCTCAGAGAAGGGACTTTTATGAACCACAAGTGACCTTTTATTTTGCGTTTTTATTTTATCAAAATATAAAAATGTTTCTTATCTGTTAAGCAGACAATTAAGAACTTCAGAACATGAGAGCAGTCTATCCATTTATTTCAATTTGTGGTTATTTGAGGATTAGAGAAGAAAGGGCGTTGCTTCAGTAATTTGAAATTAGAAACTTTTAATTGGAAGAAGTTATATTCAGTTACATTTTCTAGTCTGATTTCTACTTAAGTGGGACCTTAAAATTTGGGTTTTACTTAGTGGAGGTTTTTGTTTCCTAACTCCCAGTGGGAATGTAACACTATAGTAGGGTGATTTTTTACTTTGAATCTTTTTAACCACATACCTTTGACATCCATATGAGCTAATTAACATTGATTTGAGGACTTACAGAAAATGTGATCCAGATTTAAAGTTTCTGGAGGGTGTAAGATTCCATTGCATTTCTTGATGGGCTGGTGCCCTTTCTAATGGGATTATTTTGTTGTGGCAAAGGGATGATAGTAAATTACTGTATTTTTAACAATAATTTTCTAATATGCAATACAATAAACAATAATTTTCTAAGATTGGTTTAAATACCAATCAAGAATACCAATGTTCTTGTACCATTATTCTCCATCTAGAGAGCAGGAATAGTGAAAATAACAAACTGGGCCTAGGACAACTCCCCAGTCTAAGCCTTCTCAAGTTTTTGCTTGTTTGTTTAATTTTGTTTCCCCAGTTAGAAGAAACTAGTATATTGAAAAGAATTTCCTTGGTTATGAGGAACAGATTCCATCATCTTTAGAGGATATGTTAACATGAGAACTAAGACATTTCTTTACATGGAATTAATGTTTTCTTTTAGAGAAATTTTTCTCCTAGGAGAGGATTTTGTGCTGGAATATCCCTATTTCTGCCAGTCCAGACCAGGCTCAGACAACTGTGGCGTCAGAACCTGACTGATATATGACATGGCGCTTGTCACTTTGGTTTGCTTAGGGTCCCTGCATGGGCCTGGAGGTCTTCTTGTGCTGACATGTCCCATGCAAGAAGTCCATGCATAAGCTCCAGGTTTTCTCTAGGATCAGGATAATGACTGTCATACATTCTGGTGCTTTAGTACCTGTTCCTGCTGCCCAGGGATAGATAAGGGCTGCGGTTTCAACTGGGCCTGGGCTCTGTGCAGAGGTTGATGTGGACTTTGATTTCTACAGGGGACCTCCCTGCACTTTGCCTCTACTCTTAAGAAAAAGCCACTGTCAAAAGCAACTCATCCTTTCCTGCAAGTGTCTTTTCAGAGAAACTCCCTTCTGAGAAAGTAACTGGAGGGTTTTGTTCACAAGGATCTCTAACCCCCTGGCCTAGGCAGAGTAACTCTTCCCTTGTGAGTTCCCCAATCCTGCATTCATCCTTGATATTCTCCTCTTTTGAGTCTCAAGTATCCTTGCTTCTGTCATGTGGGGCAAAATCCATGTTCTGGCTCTTCCCTTTGGCCTGAAACTTAAGGACCCAAGGTGTTTCCCTCTGGCCTCCATGAGGACACACAGCACCTGGAAAACTGCTGTGAGCCCAGTGGAAACACTCTGGAGATGGGACTATGAGACCTTAGAAGCCACCTCATCTGGATTGAGGACTACTGCAAGGAGGATAGCTCTGTGGCTGGTGGTGGAGCCCTACCTCAGATGTGAGCTTTGACTAACCAGCAGTCTCCTCTTTAAGGCATGGTTGGCTTGTTTGGGTTTCCCTGGTGGCTCAGATGGTAAAGAACCTGCCAGCAATGCAGGAAGTCCAGGTTTGATCCCTGGGTCAGAAGGATCCCCTGGAGAAGGGAATAGCAGCCCACTCCAATATTCTTGCCTGGGAAATCCCATGGACAGAGGAGCCTGGTGGGCTGCAATCCACGGGGTCACAAGAGTCAGACACGACTGAGCAGCTAACACACTGGCTTGGATTTGGGGGTAACCAGCATAATTGATTGTAGGAGACACTCCTTTGTTACTGGATACCCTGGATCACTTTAGCTTTGGGGAGTTTCTCACAGTGGCTTTTAAGATGTCTTCCAATTGTGGTTTAGGAGATAAGACTCCCTGGGTATTGACCATTGCCCTGGAATCTCTGGCTCATGAAGCAATTTCTGAATTGATTTCTAAAATTCTTTTTCTAAAGTGGAAACTGAACTCAGAGACATGCCATCTTTCTTTGATGGGTTCTTCCCTCCAGCTTCTCTTCTGGCTCTGGAGCATTGCTGTTTTATGTCTGGAATCTCTGAGACATTTCCACTCTCATCTCTCTGCTCGTTTCCTTTCATTGCTCAACTTGTAGTCAGCTCTGAGCTGCTATTAGCCCTCCACAAAGTCCCATTTTTCCAGATTATTTTTTATGATGCTGGATGAGAAGGGCTTAAAAGTCTTTTTTCCTCACTGAGAGGAGTGGGGAGGACTCCACAGGCCCATGACTAGTATGTGATAGGGACCTTTCTCAGAATTCTCTGGTGGAAACAAAATTTGATGTGATCACTTTGTCTCTGATCTGTATGAGTTTTCCCCAAGGACTTTGGCAATCTCACTATGATGTCAGCTGCTGAAACGTGGGTGAAGGAAGAGAAAAAGACAGATTAGGACAAATTCCGTAATTGGGCTTCTCTTGCCTTTAAACGGACATGAGTTTTGAGCAAGCTGCAGGATTTGGTGATGGACAGGGAAGCCTGGCATGCTGCAGTCCATGGGGTCGCAGAGTCAGACATGACTGAGCGACTGAACTGAACTGAACTGCCTTTAAACTGAATAGCCTTTAAACAGCTATTTGAATACAAGTATCGTGACAGGTAAGCCCTACTTTTGCCATACCCGAAGCTGAAAGTGATTTATTTTAGCATATGTTGAGAGTTTGGATCAAGAAAGAAGAGCTCCAAAATGTATTCAGGTGATGTTCCCCTTGGATAGTTTGAACTGTTGGTGTAACTATTTATCTAAAGAGAATTTCTTCAGAAGATGATAACCTGAGGTGTACAACCTTTCAGCTTCTGGGAAGCTTTTCTCATCATAGTCCAGTTTATCAATCAGAATGCAAAATTTTCCTTTGTGCATTGTGAAGATCTTGTGGCCAGAATGCTATATAGGAAATTAATTACAAATCATGGCTTATTTTACTCCCAGTTCAGCTTGTTAGGTATCTCTAGCCTTCCTTGCTATCAAACTAGATTCTTCCTCCAGTACTAGAGCTAAATCTTTTAGTTCTCTTATTTATTGCAGAAGGAATCAAGCTCTTTACTCACTGGGAAATAGGTCTAATCCTTGGTTCTCAGTAAAAACTGTTCTTTTCACAATCATCTGAAACCTGACTTGGTAACGTCTGAGGACTCTGTCTCGGTAACAGCAATCTTTCTTTCCTGGCACACATCCCCAGACAATTGTCCAAGGAGGCTTTTCTCTCCTTTCTTACTCAGTATCTTCTTGTCTTCAAATTCCTCTTGTTTCCTGAATTCCCCTACTTTCTCTGAAATAGCTTTGTCTTTGCTCTTCAAACCTGTGTTCCCCAAAGGAATAAAGAGCTTCACCTCTATGCACACTCTGCAGAAGCTTGCAGTGGTCGTATTACATGGTATACACATTAGCATCTCTAAAACCCAATTCACTGTCATAGCCCAGGTTTCAAATTAAGCAACACACAAAAAATTTTAAGTGTGTGTGTAGCCGGGGGAGGGATTGGTGTGATTAATAATTGTATTTAAACCACAGAGAGTGCTCATACATTGGTCTGAGGAGAGAAATAAAAAATTAGAATTTTGAGTGTTAAAGGCTGTAAGATAATATGCAGGATGATTTACAAATAAATGGAGGTCGGCAAGAGTCGTATGCTTTCAGCAGATGTGGAGTTAAGCTCTCTGTACCTCCTTGTTTTGTTAGCCTGCTGTCAGCTCATGGAGTTGACAGAATTGGTTTTTTTTTTTAACTCCTACACAGAACAGGAGGAGAATAAGCAGCTAATTTGTCAGTAGCAGAAGCCTAACCAAAAATGGGAAATAATAGAATATTTGGTTGGCCTAAATTGAGACACACTAGTCTCTATAGATTACATATCAATTTTTGAGCCACTTAACTAGCAACTAGAGACATAAATCCAAAAGTTTTCTTTTGTATCTTGAGATTCCAGTCTTGAAGTTCTGAATTGCAGCTGCAACTCTCATTCTTTCTGTGGGCTTGCAGCAAAGGTTGATCATCTACCCTCAGCCCCCAGCTTCTTTGCTTTTATCTGTATTTATGAACTTAGTACTTGCTTATTAATTTGTTCTTACTTCTGTGGGTGATTACTTTTCATAATCCATCATAGTACCTAAGCTTAGTTACCTTATATAGGCATTCATTGAATACAGGTAGTAAGTTGAATAACCTGTGCGTATGAATAACTGTGTTTATGGCTCACTGTCTACTTTCCTTACTTACCACTTTGCTTTTGTTGGTTTTGCTATCAAGAGTTAGTTTTGGAGTGATACGATTCCATCGTTCTGGACCTAAAGCAGTGATTTAAGTGCTATCTACAGATGCAAATACTTTAGTTCACTGGCTCTCAGACTTTAACATATATTTCATGTGTATCAGAATCACTTGGAGGGCTTGATAAAAATCACATTTCTAGGTCCGAACCCCAAATTTCCTAATTTGGTAGGTCTAGAATGGAGCCTAACCAGTTCACAAGTGAGGCATCGCCTGGTGGTCTGGGCACCACACTTGAAAATTACTGCTTTTTGTAAAATAGAGATTTTTCTATTTCAGAAACATGCCCTTGTAGGACAGATGGTCATATCAGGAAAAGAATATAAAAGAAACCAAACTTTGTGGAGATCACAGGATTTGGTGGGCTTTAAAAAAATATATTCAAATTATCTCTGTGTGAGGGTGTGAATTTGCTGGTACAAGTCATGTGGCATTTGCAGAGGATCTGAAATACTATCATAAGTGAATATTCAAAGAATTAAAAGCAAAACCTAGATCTACAGAATATCCATATGTCAAATCATTATGTTGTATTCCTTAAACTAATGTTATATGTCAGTTATATCTCAATAAAATTACAGGGATATAAAACTATGATCCATACAAAAATTAGAGACAGTTTTGGCAATTTATCATTATTGTTGTTGTTTAGTCGATAAGTCATGTCCAGCTCTTTAGTGACCCCATGGACTGCCAGGCTCCTCTGTCTGTAGGATTTCCCAGGCAAAAATACCGGAGTCGGTTGCCGTTTCCTGCTCCAGGGGATCTTCTGGACGCAGGAACTGAACTTGTGTCACCTGCATTGGCAGGTGGTCTTTACCACTGAGCTACCAGGGAAGCCCCAGTTTATCATTAGGCTGAATTGGATTGTGTGCTCTAGGCCGGGGATCCACAAACTTTTTCTGTTAAAAGCCTGACAGTACAAGTTTAGGTTTTGCCAGCCTTAAATGGTCTGTGTTGCGTATTCTTCTTCGCCTCTTCTCTAAACAAAACAAAACAACCATTTAAAAATGTGGAAACCATTCTTAACTTACTGGCCATGTTAAAACAGGCTGTAGTTTGCTAACCCCTACCAAGCCCTTGAAGTCTCAGAGGAGAGGGAGGTAAGTAAGGCTGAAGTTGTCATTTTGAAGCTTCCTGAAATTCTAGAATTTGAGTGGTGCTTTGAAGGATGGCGAAAATTTAGATTGAGAGATTATTTCTGAAAGGAGAAGTGATAGCAGAATGAGCCTTGATGCTTACTATAAAGGGCTATAAATTAGATACAAAGAGTGTAGAGAGCCGCAGTACCTCTGCAGATGAAATGGACTAACTGCAAGCCGGAGTTAGGAAGTCCTGTGGTATGAATCCTTGGACATCTCAGCCACTGACAAGCCAACCTGCTAAGTAGCTCTGAGAAATGGAGATGCTCTTTTGGCTTAAAGACTCCATGTTGACTTGGAGCCCAAGTAAGGCAGTGTCTCATATAACAGTTGGCTCTTCAGTAAGAGCTGTTACTACTATGACTAATTAAAGAATAAACATCATGTGTTTAGGGTTGTGAAGACTATTGGTCTCTTAATCAGAACTATACACAAAGATTTTAGCTCATCTTAATTTGTATTATTGTTATTGGCAACAAAGAAGAATTGTGATGACTAACGCTAAGTCACTTACTCATTCATTGAACATTTATTGAATGTTACTCTGTGCCAGGCTCTAGAGATACAACTTGAGAAGTTCCCCCTTCTAGCAAGAGAGAAGCAGTATGTATAGAAATAATTACAGTAGAGTGAGGTAAGAGTTAGAAAATGTATGTGCAGGGAACTATGGATACTTAGAAGAAGGAACGACCAGTTCACTCCAATTTAAACTGTCAGGTTAACTCAGTCTAATTATTACTGGCCATGGATTATATCCTTAATACTAGGCAATTATCTTGCAAATGTGTACTATTGATTATAAAGAGGCCTGTGTAAAATACTGTGGTTGGATCAAATCCAATTCCTCATCCACAAAAAACCATTTCAAATATTCTACTGTTGCTGCTAAGTTTTTAAGATCCTCTTTAAATGCAAAATATTGGGTTGGCTAGAAAGTTCATTTGGGTTTTTCTGCACAATTTGGAAAACTGAACTTTTTTTTTTTTAATAGCTTTTATTGAACTACATGTGCTATATTATATACTTAAAAAAAAAAAAAAGCTGACTGTGTGTTTTTTTGGCCACTCCTGAGTGGCATATAGGATAAATTCCCCCACCAGGGATCAAACCTGTGCCCTTGGCAATGGAAGCCCAGAGTCTTAACCACTGGAAGTGAAAGTGAAAGTCGCTCAGCCGTGTTCAACTCTTTGTGAACCATGGACTGTACAGTCCATGGCAGGCCAGAATACAAGCCAGAATACTGGAGTGGGTAGCCTCTCCCTTCTCCAGGGGAACTTACCAACCCAGGGATCAAACCCAGATCTCCTGCACTGCAGGTGGTTTCTTTACTAGCTGAGCCACCAGGGAAGCCCAAGAATACTGGAGTGCATAGCCTATCCCTTCTCAGTGAATCTTCACAACCCAGAAATCAAACCAGGGTCTCCTGCATTGCAGGCGGATTCTTTACCAACTGAGCTATCAGGGAAGCCCCCTTAACCACTCGACCACCAGGGAAATCCCCAAACCAAATGAACTTTTTTACCAGTGCAGTAGATAGCTCTAGTGTTGCTTGGTCACTTAATTTTGTGTTTCCCACTATTCTGATGTGAATATTAAATTCTAAAACACAGTTGTTTTCCCCAATAAAAGTTGCAGAAAAGAAGATTCTGTGGTAGGCAAAAGAAAAATGCACTCCCCCGAAAGAGTTGTCATCTGTGAACCTGTGAATATATTATGTTACATGGTAAAGAGGGGAAATTAGAGTTGGATGGAATTCAGGTTGTTAATCAGATGACTTTAAAATAGGCAGATTATCCTGGGTTATCAGAGTAGGGGACAGTGTCAACATAAGGATAATTAATAAGTGGAAGAGGGAGACAGAGAAGAGGCTGGACTGATGTGATCTGAGAAATACTCAACCTGCTTTTGCTAACTTGAAAGATGGAGAAAAGGGGCCACAAGCCAAGAAATTCAGATTGCTTCTCAACACTGAAAGAGACAAGGAAGAGTATTCTGTCTGTATTAGTTTGCTGCTGCTGCTGCTAAGTCGTGTCCGACTCTGTGCAACCCCATAGATGGCAGCCCACTGGGCTCCTCTGTCCCTGGGATTCTCCAAGCAAGAACACTGGAGTGGGTTGCCATTTCCTTCTCCAATGCATGAAAGTGAAAAGTGAAAGTGAAGTCACTCAGTTGTGTCCGACTCTTAGCGACCCCATGGACTGCAGCCTTCCAGGCTCCTCCATCCATGGGATTTTCCAGGCAAGAGTACTGGAGTGGGGTGCCACTGCCTTCTCCTAGGGCTGCCATAAGTAACAAGTGCAGCTTAACAACAGGAATGTATTTTCTCTCAGTTCTGAAGCTGGGAGTCAGAGATCAAGGTATTAGGAGGATTGATTTTTTTTCTGAGGCCTCTCTCCTTGGCTTGTAGATCTGTCTTCTCTGTCTGCAGATGATCTTTCCTCTGTGTGTACCTGTGTCCTGATTTTCTTCTAAGGATGCCAGTCATACTGCATGACAGCCCACCCTGATAACCTCATTTTAATTTAATTACCTCTTCTCCTGATACAGTCACATTATGAGATACTTGGGATTAGGACTTCAACATATAAATTTGGGGGGGGTGCGGTGGGGAGACACACTTCTGTCCATAACACTACCTTAGAGTCTACAGAAGGATCATGGGTTGGCCATCAGTCTGATTTTTGCATTCCTGACCCCTTCAATTATAAGAGAATAAATTTGTGTTGTTTAAGCCATCAAGTTTGTGATAATATAGCAAATGAGGAAATAAATACAAGTCACTTGGATCTAACAATAGGAGATTGGTTAACTAAATTATGGAACATCTATTAATATACAATGGAGTATCATGGAGCCATCAAAATCATGAAGTAAATGTCCTTTGATGAATGAGCGGATAAACAAGACGTGGCATATACATACAATGGAATATTATTCAGCTTTAAAAGGGAAGGTAATTCTAATGCCTGCTACAATGTGGATGAACCTTGAAGATATTATGCTAAGTGTAAACAAGCCAGTCTCAGAAGACACACACTGTATAATTCCACTTATAAGAGGTACCTAGAGTAATCTAAGTCATAAAAACAGGAAGTAGAATAGTGGATGCCAGGAGGTATGGGAGGGGGAAATGAGTAATTTTTTTTTAATGGGTATAGAATTTTAGTTTTGCAGGATGAGAAAGTTCCAGAGATTGGTTGAACAACAATGTGAATATACTTAACACTAGTGAAGTCTATACTTAAAAACATTCAAGATGATAAATTTTATTTTACCACAGTTTTAAACATTTTAAACAAAGGTAACTTTAAAAGGCAGGAACAGAAAAATAGATGCAGTGTGTTTCCATTGTGTGCTTTAGAGAAAGGATATGTACACATGTAATGGGTATGTGTACAGTATATCTCTGAAAAGATACCCAAGAAACTAGTGCAGTGACTACTTCTGGGAATGGGGTTGTAGAGAACTAGGAGGTGTGGGGGACAGTGATGGGAAGAAAACAAATGTTCTCCAACAGCTTCGGAATCTTGTTTACCATGTACATACTAAAATAATGTTTTTACTAAGTTCATAGATACAGAGAACAGATTGATAGTTGCCAGAAGCAGGGAGTGGGCAAAATGGGTGAGAGTGGAAAGGTGCAAACTTCTAAAATAAATAAGTCATGGGAATGCAGTTTTTTAAAAGGAGAAAAAAGAATGGTTTTAAATGTGTAAGTTGGGGTTAGGGACTGCAGAGGTTTTCTCAGCTGGGTCCTCTGTGAGTGTGTGCGTGCTCAGTCACTTCAGTCATGTCTGACTCTTTGCAACCCCATGGACTGGAGCCTGCCAGGCTTCTCTGTCCATGGGATTTCCCAGGCAAGAATACTGGAGTGGATTGCCATGCCCTCCTCCAGGGGGATCTTCCCAACCCAGGGATCAAACCCACGTCTCTTGCATCTCCTGCACTGCAGGCAGACTTTGCAGGTGGCTCAGACATTGCAGGTGACTGAGCCACCACATCTTTAGGCTACAAGATTGCTTTGTTCAATCTAGTTACACTTCAGTGTCATGATAAGTAAAACCTATTTCTTATCCTGACCTTTAAATGTGAAAAGCTCTTAGCCCCCAAGTGGTCATCAGGCTTTAGGGCACACATGTATTTTTTTTTTTTTTGCTGTCTAAAAGTGTATTTTCAAAGTCTCTAGTTCTTTAAGAACAACTGCAATTTTTTCACTTACTTAGAGCCCCTTAAAAAGTTGGGAAGAGAAAAGAAGGAAAAAAGGAAAGGTAAAAATATAATAATCATAAATGTTTTCTGCTTCTTAAAATCACTTAAGCTGTAACAAAAATAGAATAAAAGAGACAACAGTAGAAACAAGTTTGGGCTCTTGTGGGGTTATTTCTTAAGACTTCTGCTTGCCAGTTGTTAGGTAACTGCACAAATTAACAGGCTTCAAAACATCCTCCTTAGTACGTGAGACTTTGCATCATACATTCCATATAAAGATTGCAACATTTTATTACTGTAATTGTTGCTCAGAAGCTGTTCTGAATTGAAATTTCTTGTATATATGGATGTGTTTTCCTTACCTGCAGTGTTAGCCCTTGTTTTTTCTCCAAATGATACTTGGCCAAAGGGCGATATTTCCACGGAGCCATATCCTTATCTTTGTGGTTTTTGCATCTCCATATAAGCAGGAAATCAAATTGCCAACATCCGCTGGATCATGGAAAAAGCAAGAGAGTTCCAGAAAAACATCTATTTCTGCTTTATTGACTATGCCAAAGCCTTTGACTGTGTGGATCACAATAAATTGTGGAAAATTCTTCAAGAGATGGGAATACCAGACCACCTGACCTGCCTCTTGAGAAATTTGTATGCAGGTCAGGAAGCAACAGTTAGAACTGGACATGGAACAACAGACTGGTTCCAAGTAGGAAAAGGAGTACATCAAGGCTGTATATTGTCACCCTGCTTATTTAACTTATATGCAGAGTACATCATGAGAAACGCTGGACTGGAAGAAACACAAGCTGGAATCAAGATTGCCAGGAGAAATATCAATAACCTCAGATATGCAGATGACACTACTCTTAGAACAGAAAGTGAAGAGGAACTCAAAAGCCTCATGATGAAAGTGGAGAGTGAAAAAGTTGGCTTAAAGCTCAACATTCAGAAAATGAAGATCATGGCATCCGGTCCCATCACTTCATGGGAAATAGATGGGGAAACAGTGGAAACAGTGTCAGACTTTATTTTTTGGGGGCTCCAAAATCACTGCAGATGATGACTGCAGCCATGAAATTAAAAGACGCTTACTCCTTGGAAGGAAAGTTATGACCAACCTAGATAGCATATTCAAAAGCAGAGACATTACTTTGCCAACAAAGGTTTGTCTAATCAAGGCTATGGTTTTTCCTGTGGTCATGTATGGATGTGAGAGTTGGACTGTGAAGAAGGCTGAGTGCCGAAGAATTGATGCTTTTGAACTGTGGTGTTGGAGAAGACTTTTGAGAGTCCCTTGGGCTGCAAGGAGATCCAACCAGTCCATTCTAAAGGAGATCAGCCCTGGGATTTCTTTGGAAGGAATGATGCTAAAGCTGAAACTCCAGTACTTTGGCCACCTCATGCGAAGAGTTGACTCATTGGAAAAGACTCTGATGCTGGGAGGGATTGGGAGCAAGAGGAGAAGGGGACGACAGAGGATGAGATGGCTGGATGGCATCACTGACTCGATGGACGTGAGTCTCAGTGAACTCTGGGATTTGGTGATGGACAGGAAGGCCTGGCGTGCTGCGATTCATGGGGTCACAAAGAGTCGGACACGACTGAGTGACTGATCTGATCTGATCTAATCTGATAAGCTAAAAACTAGTTTTGGAACCTGTTCAGTTATCTTTCCCTTTTCTTTGGAGTTTTACTATAGCTAATCTAGAACCAAGTAAAGTGCTTATTAGTTCTTAGTAGGGGTATAGTAAGTGGTAATGAATACTCATGGTTATGTAGGGAATGCAAATTTGTCTGGATTTAGAAGTAAAACACTTAAAATTTTGTAGAAACAAAATTTCCCTTGATGGCAAAAGTTCCTTTGAAAGAGAACTTAGCCCAAATGTGTTAAGTGTTTTACTTTCAGGGAGGAGATTATTATTACTTTAGTTATATGTATTATTATTGGTAGCAGTAGTATTACCAACATGAATAGCTGCTGCTGCTGCTGCTAAGTCGCTTCAGTTGTGTCCGACTCTGTGCGACCCCATAGACGGCAGCCCACCAGGCTCCCCCATCCCTGGGATTCTCTAGGCAAGAACACTGGAGTGGGTTGCCATTTGAAGTCGCTCAGTCACGTCTGACTCTTTGCGACCCCATGGACTGCAGCCTACCAGGCTCCTCCGTCCATGGGACTTCCCAGGCTAGAGTACTGGAGTGGGGTGCCTTTGCCTTCTCCAAACATGAGTAGCTAAATTATGCTAAGTGTTTTTCCTACATCATCTCTCATACAGTTTTTCCAGTGACCCTATTAGATAGATGCTATTGTTGTGCCCATTTTTATGGATGAGGAAATTGAGCTTAGAGAGATTAATTAATGTGTTCAACATCATGTGACTAGTAAGTGACAGAATCAGGATATAAACTCAGTTTGGTTAAGATTTGGGCTTGATAGTTCCAATGCAAGAATATTATTAACAGTTTAACTCTATTGTCTTCAAAATTCCTACTGAAAATGACCAAAGGAATATTGTAAAAAGGAAGATAGAAAGAAAAGATGAAAAAGAAGGGAAAAGAAAATTGATACCTGCACTACAAACTTGGCACAGTCACTGTTGTCATGTTAGAAGAAACACTGGAGGACTTTCTACAACATGAAATTCAGGCAAGATCACCTGAGAAGGGCCTACTTTTAGGTTGAGGCAAGGGCCTACCCACCTGAGAAGTACTAGATGTAAACTAAACTCACCCGGGGACTGAGTTTAAGGAAACATCTTTTATTCCTAGCTTACTAAAAATGTTTGAAACCAAAAATGACCTTTAATTTTATCAAATGTCTTTTACTATTTATTTAGATAATCATATATTTTTTCTCATTTTTCTTAATTATATGCTAAATTATATTAATAGAGTTCCTAAACATTCATTCTTAGAATAAACTCTTTATATTGTCAGTGGAAATAATAAATAGCCTATAATAGGAATAGAAAAGTTTGATTTCAGCCAAACTGAGGGCTATAGCCCAAAAGACAGCCTCGCAGAGAACTGTGAGGAACCACTCCAGAGGAGCATGGGTTTCAGCATAGGTTTATACCTTGTCAGAACAAAGAACATTAGACAAGTCAAAGACACATTTATTTAAGATTTAAAAAAAAACAAAAACAAATCAGCATGTACACAGCCAGTCAATATGGCCTTGGTTCCTGGGCAGGAACTCTTATCATCAAGGGAGTACCAGCATTGGAAGGAAGGCATTAATCTTTATTTTTAACATGGACATTCCGTACTTCTGGTCAGTGCACCTTATTTTTTTTTTAATGATTAATGCAGATGTACAATGTATGTTTGATAGGCCACAAACAGGCTGTTTTAGTTAGCATAAAATTCCAGTTAAATCATGTACAAGCCAGCATGACTTCCACATACCTCAATATGTAGGAGTTTCTTCTATCAATTGTCATAAGCAGTTAATTGAATTTCAGTTAATAAGTATGTAGGAAAGTCTTAACTTTAGGAATGCAGATGTCATTATAGGACCTCTTACTTTTTTAATATAGAAATTTATTTGATTTACAATATTAGTGTCAGATGTATAGCATAGTGATTCGATACTTTTATAGCTCATACTCCTTTAAAGTTATTACACAGTGCTGACAATATTTCCCTGTGGTGTACAATATATCCTTGTTGCTTATCTACTTTATACATGGTAGTCTGTACTCTTAATCCCATATTCCTATCTGGCCCCTCCCCTCCCTCTCTCTACTGGTATCTTCTAGTTTGTTTTCTATATCTGTGAGTTTGTTTCTGTTTTGTTATATGCAATATTTGTCTTTCTCTGTCTGACTTATTTTACTAAACATGATACAGCCCAGGTCTATCCATGTAGTTACAAATGGCAGAAATTCAGTTTTTTTATGGCCAGTAGTCCATTTTTTATAAAAGAACCTCTTTCTTGAAAGGTCATTTTGGAAGAGCTCATGTAACCATGCTGCAATATATACAAGAATGAAAACCTAAAAGTCGTCAACTAGTGTAATTAGGATTAAAGGCTATGGTTTTTCCAGTGGTCATGTATGGATGTGAGAGTTGGACTATGAAGAAAGCTGAGCACCAAAGAATTGATGCTTTTGGACTGTGGTGTTGGAGAAGACTCTTGCGAGTCCCTTGGATTACAAGGAGATCCAACCAGTCCATCCTAAAGGAGACCAGTCCTGGGTGTTCATTGGAAGGACTGATGCTGAGGCTGAAACTCCAGTACTTTGGCCACCTCACACGAAGAGCTGACTCATTGGAAAAGACCTTGATACTGGGAGGGATTGGGGGCAGGAGAAGAAGGGGACGACAGAGGATGAGATGGCTGGATGGCATCACCGACTTGATGCACATGAGTTTGGGTGAACTCTGGGAGTTGGTGATGGACAGGGAGGCCTGGCGTGCTGCGATTCATGGGGTCGCAAAGAGTCGGACACAACTAAGCGACTGAACTGAACTGAACTGAATGTGTACTTTTCTCTCTTGATAGTGACAAACCATGTTTGATATGCTTGATATCATCTATATCTGTTGTGATATAAGGAATTTGGGAGAATTGAAAGCAGCTTTGATCTCTGCCTTTTTCCTGCAGATATTTTGTTTGTTATTTATTAATGCATTAGCTTTTCTAATATGACTTTCAGAAGTAGTCACACATTTTGTAGACTGATTTTTTTTTAAGACAAAGGAGAATAAATATTCTCATTTTCTCCTCCTCCAAAATGCAAGGGAATAAGAAAGAGACTTTGCATTTGCAAGACCTAAAAATGATTTTAAATATTTAATTGTTTGTTTACTTTCTGAAAGAGGAAGAGAGGAGAAATGGAATATGAGACTTGGTTGTAAGGACAAAACCCAAAAGTAGGCAAAGGATCAGGGTAGGAAAAGATAAGAAGGAAATAAAACAGAAGGAAGTTACCAGAAGTAGGAACTCTGAACTTTACTCTGTTTATCTGCACTCTAAAACTCATCTCTGCAGGTATTCTACGAGTCGAAACAGTCTCAGCTTTGAAAATACAAAATATCAGTCAACCATGATAGCCATAAAGTAGTTGTGTATGATTAAGCTTCAGCCACAGATAGTGACAATTTTTTTTTTTGCTTGTTTAATAGACTTATTGAGGTCTGATTGATAAACAAAAAAACTCAACATAGTTAACATATCCAATTTGATGAGTTTGGACATGTGCATACATCCATGAAAATCATCATTGGATAATCAAGGTAATAAAAATATCTATTAACTCCAAAAGTTTCCTTAGGCTCCTAGGGGTTTTGTTGTTTGTTTTGTGGTAAGAACATTTAAAATAAGATGCAGACATCTCTTCAAGACCCTGATTTCTATTCTTTTGGATTTGTACCCAGAAGTGAGATTGGTACATCATATAGTAGTATGAAGTTTTGATGACATAAGTGTATACGTCTCTATGTAGGGATAACTCAAGTTGCCAGTAGCTGTTACCCAAACAGCAAATATTAGAAGAAACTTAGAAGGAAATGGCAACCCACTCCAGTGTTCTTGCCTGGAGAATCCCAGGGACGGGGGAGCCTGGTGGGCTGCTGTCTATGGGGTCGCACAGAGTCAGACAGGACTGAAGCAACTTAGCAGCAGCAGCAGCAATGGGTCACAATTGGAGCTTTTGTGGGTGTGTGCTCCTTTTAGTCATAAGGGAAAATTCTCTTGTGTTACCAGCTAATTGTTTCACCCCTGTGTCTCATTTTTCTTATCTGTCTTCTAGACAGATTTTGAAAAAGAGATTGGAGAGTGGAAGAAAGGTTTTAAATTGTTTTCTGGCATATATCAGTAGGACTTGGCTAGGGCATGTGTTTTGGCTCTCCTTATAAACACTTGTTAGCAGAGAACTAATGAGGCTGGCTAGGCTAGTGGTTCGAACCCCTAATCGTGCGCTGTTACATTCGAAAGCCTGTCTCTAAACAGTCATTGAATACATACCTTTGAATATGAGGACAAGTGAACACAAACCTACCCTGTTCTGGAAGAAGTCCAGAGTACATACTCTGAAGGGTTAGTAGCAACATCTTTACAGAAAAAGGACATCCCATGGCCCAGTTGGAAACCACAGAAAATGCTTCAGCTAATCCAACATGCCTCACTTTTCCTAACCAATCACCTTGTTGGCTTTATTCTCTCCAAAACAGCCATTACTAATCAGAATCAGCTTTTCACCTATGAGCTAACAGCAACTCAGTGATTTCTGCTGGCCTTTCTCCTCATGCTATGGCCCCAGTATCTGGATCTCTGAAATAATCTCGTTTGTGTTGCAGAGCTCTCACCTGGAAGACAGTGAATCCGCAGCATTACTTTGCTGTGAATGTGAAGACTCAGAAATCTTTAGTGATTCCAATGTACGTAGGTATTTGTCTTTCTACAGCCTTTGGTGATTCAGGTGAAAGTTTTTAGAGTAAATATGGCTCTTCAGTGCAGCTGAGATAGTGCCAATTATTTTATCTTTATCTGTTTGGCCTAACTCAGCCAAATAGCTTGGGAAGGCAAATAAGTGACTTGGAATGAGCATATGTATAAATAGTCTGGTGTATGTGTATGTGTAATAATCTCCCCTCAAAGCATATCTATCGACGTAGATAAATGCTGTACCCTGGAACCTTAAGTAAGTGTTCTTCACTAAGGAATGTGGTTGTTTTTGTGGGTTTTTCACATTTTTTTTTTTTGGTCTTTTCCCTGTGACAGCTGGTATTGGTGCTGCCACTGGACCTTTATTCCCCACATACAAAGACCTAACATATCCTGGCTGTTGATAACTTTAAGACAAAGTAGTGTTATAAATCCTAGAGAGTCAGCCAGATCATCTCGAACTTAGAACTATCTAACTACATTTCATGAGGTATTATAAATTGTATTGATCTCATCTGGAGCCTGGCCTGCTACAGCCCATGAGGTCACACAGAGTTGGACGTGACTTAGCCACTGAACAACATCTGATCCCCAGCATAGTTTTCTGATTATCGCAAATTACCCACGGAATCAGGCTGAAGTTAGAGAATGACTTAAGTCAACTACATATTGCTTTCAGTAAGATAACTGCCTTTGCAAGCCATAGTTCAAACTAGGTTTTACAAACCTCGATCATAAATCTGGATTCTGTCTATTCCAGAATGCTTATTGTGCATAGTAGATATTCTATAAGTATTGTTAAAGTTTCACCAATGGAAACTCTGTCTCGAAGTTGTGCCTATCAAGTATACCAGCATAGTACTGTCTGCTTTAAACTGTCTTTACTTCACCTTCATGGCACAGTGAAGGTGATCATTGGTTTAGGACCTTGTTCAACCATTATGTTGATTCATCTGGTTGCACTTCATTCCGCACTGATGAAGAGTCTGAAATGGCACGAAGTCAGTTGCTGTGACTCACTAATAACTCACTTCCCTAGGACTTGAAAACATTAATGAATTCACATGAACACTCATTTATTATCTACACGTAGGAGATGACAGACTGAGGGTGGAAAGGTTATATTCTTTGCCTAGTGTTGTGCGATAAGCAGGAGCAGCACTGACATCAGATCTTAGCTGGCAGCCGTCAGTGCGCACATTATCGGCAGGCAGCATCATCAGTGATGGAACGTGTACTGGTCTCCTTACGTGTAGTATCCTACAAGATTTATTTGGTTCAGTCTGCAGTGGGGTCCTCTGCACTTGGACTGAGGATGTTTTTAATCCTTCTTGTTTTGGCTGATTTTTGTCTTACAGAGATCAGTGCATGGCAGTCCACATAAAGATTTTTATGAAGTTGGACATGTAGGGAAAAGATTCTAGTTTTAATAGTTTTCTCTATTAGGAAAAATTAGATGGATATATATATTTGCAAATTACTCTGGATTGCTTGATTTTTAAAAATATTTATTCATTTATTTATTTTTGGCTGTGCTGGGTCTTCGGTGCTGCAAGCGGGCTTGCTCAGGTTATGGAGGGCGAAGGCTACTCTCTAGCTGTGGTGGGCGGGCTGTAGGGCACATGCGCTCGGTAGTCACAAGTTCAACGACCCTAGAGCATGCTGACCTCAGTTGTTGTGGCAAATGGGCTTAGTTGCCCCATTGCTTGATTTTATTGCCAGAACTTTCAGTCATTTAAGTCAGGTTTGTTGCCTCTCCGGGAGGCAAAACTGGTTTCATGTACTTGACTGGCTTCACCTGTGAAGGTACTGGATCCTCCTGTTTTGTTTGTTCAAGGAGTATTTCCCACATTTTTTATTTTTTTAACCTTCCCATTCCCACTCTTCACATCAAAGGAGATTGAAAAGGTCCTTCCCAGTATGAAGGTTTAAACTCTAAAGCAAAATTATTTGCAGAGCAAACTGACTGAAATCCCCACTTTGGATTTTCTTCAAAGAAAATGGTAGGGATCTTGGTAACTATTTGAAATAGAAGTTAACTTGTAATGAAAAGTAGAAGATAAAGAACTTTTTCAGTCAACCTTGGGATAACAGAAATATGAACTTTGGTCAGCTATATTCATTCCTTTACTTACGCATGGATTCATTCATTCACCAAGTTTTGATTGATTCTTATGTACAAATTCCCAGTCCCAAGGCTGTGGGAGTTAGGCATAAAATATCAAATCTACCGTAAGAGCAAACATACAGCTACAAGGTAAATAAGGTCTGAGAATCGAATGTAAAACATGGTGACAGTAGTTAACATTGTATAATTGAAATTGCTAAAAGAGCAGAACTTAAAGGTTCTCACTAATGTATATATATATATTGTATATATATATATAACCTGTATATATACATATATATTACTTATGTATACTCACCAATACTAATATATATATATATATATATATATATATAAGTATTAACCAGATGAGGGGAATCGTTTCACAATGTATTCATATATAAATCACCACAGTGTACACTTTAAATAGCTTACAATTTTATTTGTCAATTATACCCCCAATAAAGTGGAAATTAAAAAGAATTTACTCTAGGAGAATGTATCATCTACCGTTCAACAGATTAGTCTCATGGTATTCATGGAAATGCAATACATGGGGAGAAGAGAAGAGATCTGTGGGTGAGTAGAAGGAGATTTGGCTGGAGGCAGAGAGGGATGAGGGCTTGGAAGAGGGCTGGCTGCCTGACATCGCCTGAGGGTTTCATGAAAGAGAGGAGAGGAATGTAGAGAGACCTCTGCCCCTTCCCTGGCATCACTCAGCCTCTAGGGAACCAGAAACAGGGTAGAAGCATCAGCAGCTAATTCTCCCTCTGCTATGCACAGGGTCGCTGGAGGCCTCCATAATGGGAAGAGGGACTGCCTGCCCTAGAGCACGGTGAACCTGTGACTGAAAGAGGTCACAAAGGAAGAAGACACTGGCCCAGGCAGCAGGAGTTTCACTTTGGCTCCAGATAAGAAAGAACGTAAACAGGGACTAGAGCAGGTTGGGTACTGGTGGCTGCAGCAGCCCCTGAAGACTCCTGAGGGTTCTCTTCGTTTCCCATCCTCATACCTACTGCTCTCCTGCCTTGAAGGAAAAGAGCTCTGCCTGACCCGGGTTTCCAGTTATGGTGATTGTGGGCTTAAGCTGAAACAACTGGATTCATCCCCATTGTAGGGTTATTTCTTCCCTAGCCTATAGGTCAGGAAAATGCTTGTGTTAGTTTATCTCCTAAGAATACAACTTAATTCTTTGTCTCCTTTCTGTGCTCTTCTGACTCCTCCCCTACCCTACCAGGCTGGAAGAGGGATGGATACTCCTTTGCTTGGATATTATATCCTTGGAGGGAATGCATTTTCCCTGTGTGCAATCAAAACACATTTTGTGTTTGAATAGCCCAGTAAAAGGGAGAGGTGTTAGCTTTTTGTTGTTAAAGAAAGAAAAGGAAAGCTACACTCTAGAATTGAATGTGAAGAAGGCAGATGAAAAGAAAGAAAAATCTAAAATGTAAAAACTGTTTGGTTTAGAATACTTTACATTTTTTTTTTTTTTACTTTACAATATTGTGTTGGTTTTGCCATACATCAACATGAATCTACCACGGATGTACACGTGTTCCCCATCCTGAACCCCCCCCTCCCACCTCTCTCCCCGTACCATCCCTCTGGGTCATCCCAGTGCACCAGCCCCAAGCATCCTGTATCCTGCATTGAACCTGGACTGGCGATTTGTTTCTTATATGATATTATACATGTTTCAATGCCATTCTCCCAAATCATCCTACTTTTCCCTCTCCCACAGAGTCCAAAAGAGTGTTCTATACATCTGTGTCTCTTTTGCTGTCTCACATACAGGGTTGTCGTTACCATCTTTCTAAATTCCATATATATGTGTTAGTATACTGTATTGGTGTTTTTCCTTCTGGCTTACTTCACTCTGTATAATAGGCTCCAGTTTCATCCACCTCATTAGAACTGATTCAAATGTATTATTTTTAATGGCTGAGTAATACTCCATTGTGTATATGTACCACAGCTTTCTTATCCATTCATCTGCTGATGGACATCTAGGTTGCTGCCATGTCCTGGCTATTATAAACAGTGTTGTGATGAACATTGGGGTACATGTGTCTCTTTCAATTCTGGTTTCCTCAGTGTGTATGCCCAGCAGTGGGATTGTTGGGTCATAAGGCAGTTCTATTTCCAGTTTTTTAAGGAATCTCTACACTGTTCGCCATAGTGGCTGTACTAGTTTGCATTCCCACCAACAGTGTAAGAGGGTTCCCTTTTCTCCACATCCTCTCCAGCATTTATTGCTTGTAGACTTTTGGATCACAGCCATTCTGACTGGTGTGAAATGGTACCTCATTGTGGTTTTGATTTGCATTTCTCTGATAAGGAGTGATGTTGAGCATCTTTTCATGTGTTTGTTAACCATCTGTATGTCCTCTTTGGAGAAATGTCTGTTTAGCTCTTTGGCCCATTTTTTGATTGGGTCGTTTATTTTTCTGGAATTGAGCTGCAAGAATTGCTTATATATTTTTGAGATTACGTCTTTGTCAGTTGCTTCATTTGCTATTATTTTCTCCCATTCTGAAGGCTGTCTTTTCACCTTGCTAATAGTTTCCTTTGTTGTGCAGAAGCTTTTAATTTTAATTAGGTCCCATTTGTTTATTTTTGCTTTTATTTCCAATATTCTGGGAGGTGGGTCATAGAGGATCCTGCTGTGATTTATGTCGGAGAGTGTTTTGCCTATGTTTTCCTCTGGGAGTTTTATAGTTTCTGGTCTTACGTTTCGATCTTTAATCCATTTTGAGTTTATTTTTGTGTATGGTGTTAGAAAGTGTTCTAGTTTCATTCTTCTACAAGTGATTGACCAGTTTTCCCAGAAACACTTGTTAAAGAGATTGTCTTTTCTCCATTGTATATTCTTGCCTCCTTTGTCAAAGATAAGGTGTCCATAGGTGCATAGATTTATCTCTGGGCTTTCTATTTTGTTCCATTGATCTATATTTCTGTCTTTGTGCCAGTACCAAACTGTCTTGATGACTGTGGCTTTGTAGTAGAGCCTGAAGTCAGGCAGGTTGATTCCTCCAGTTCCATTCTTCTTTCTCAAGATTGCTTTGGCTATTTGAGGTTTTTTGTATTTCCTTACAAATTGTGAAATTATTTGTTCTAGCTCTGTGAAAAATACCGTAGGTAGCTTGATAGGGATTGCATTGAATCTATAAATTTCTTTGGGTAGTATACTCATTTTCACTATATTGATTCTTCCAATCCATGAACATGGTATATTTTTCCATCTATTAGTGTCCTCTTTGATTTCTTTCACCAGTGTTTTATAGTTTTCTATATATAGGTCTTTAGTTTCTTTACGTAGATATATTCCTAAGTATTTTATTCTTTTTGTTGCAATGGTGAATGGAATTGTTTCCTTATTTCTCTTTCTACTTTCTCATTATTAGTGTATAGGAATGCAAGGGATTTCTGTGTGTTGATTTTATATCCTGAAACTTTACTATAGTCATTGATTAGCTCCAGTAATTTTCTGGTGGAGTCTTAGGGTTTTCTATGTAGAGAATCATGTCATCTGCAAACAGTGAGAGTTTTACTTCTTCTTTTCCAATCTGGATTCCTTTTATTTCTTTTTCTGCTCTGATTGCTGTGGCCAAAACTTCCAAAACTATGTTGAATAGTAATGGTGAAAGTGGGCACCCTTGTCTTGTTCCTGACTTTAGGGGAAATGCTTTCAATTTTTCACCATTGAGGATAATGTTTGCTGTGGGTTTGTCATATATAGCTTTTATTATGTTGAGGTATGTTCCTTCTATTCCTGCTTTCTGGAGAGTTTTTATCATAAATGGATGTTGAATTTTGTCAAAGGCTTTCTCTGCATCTATTGAGATAATCATATGGCTTTTATTTTTCAATTTGTTAATGTGGTGTATTACATTGATTGATTTGCGGATATTAAAGAATCCTTGCATCCCTGGGATAAAGCCCACTTGGTCATGGTGTATGATCTTTTTGTTTTTTTTAAGAAATTGAAATTTTTTATTACATGAAAATTGAAAATACTACATGTTGAAAATGCCATGAATTGAATTAAAATACATACAGCTAATGAGTGAAATATTTGCCTTCTTATCAGATAAATGGCTAGGAATACCAGTATACAAAGAGTTTTTAGGATTCAGTAAGATGGTAAAGAACATTAAAGTAAACAGTTATTTCTACTCCCACCCTCCCAACTATGAGGTAAAGTTTGGATGATACTACAGTTTGGCAAAGAGGAGATCTATTAATGGGGTTGGTTTGGAGAGGAAGTTTAGATTGTTCATGCCCTTTGCCCAAGCAATACCAGATCTGGGGATCCACCCTAAATCTACTCATTAAATATATAGTAACATACATAGGATGTTTATTTTAACTTGGTTTGTATTGGGTAAAACTGGGAAAAACCCAAATGTCTGTCAATAGCAGCTTAGTTAAGTTCATTTGTATAATATAGTCTTTAAAATAAAATGATAGGCAATAACTTTGGATCACATGAAAAAGCAAATTGGAAAATACAGAATATGACCACATTCTTATGAACAAGGGGGAAGATCAGTACATGTTAAAAAAGAGGATTATATTCTTAACTAGGATAAAATTATGGGACGCTTTTATTTCCTAGGTTAAATACAACTGATTTGTAATGATCATGCATTGATCTTACATTTGAGGAAAGTTTTTTCCAAAACAGAAAATTGGTAATGCAAACCCTAATCATACCGAGTTTTTTAGGTACCTTAGTAGTGCACATGCAGATTAATAAGATATTCAAGTAAAATTAAACCAACAAATCCCTGCTGCTGCTAAGTCGCTTCAGTCGTGTCCGACTCTGTGTGACCCCATAGACAGCAGCCCACCAAGTTCCCCGGTCTCTGGGATTCTCCAGGCAAGAATACTGGAGTGGGTTGCCATTGCCTTCTCCATGATCTTTTTAATGTGTTGTTGGATTCTGATTGCTAGAATTTTGTTAAGGATTTTTGCATCTATGTTCATCAGTGATATTGGCCTGTAGTTTTCTTTTTTTGTGGCATCTTTGTAGGTTTTGGTATTAGGGTGATGGTGGCCTCACAGAATGAGTTTGGAAGTTTACCTTCCTCTGCAATTTTCTGGAAGAGTAGGTCTTCTCTAAATTTTTGGTAAAATTCAGCTGTGAAGCCCTCTGGACCTGGGCTTTTGTTTGCTGGAAGGTTTCTGATTATAGTTTCAATTTCTGTGCTTGTGATGGGTCTGTGAAGATTTTCTATTTCTTCCTGGTTCAGTTTTGGAAAGTTGTAGTTTTCTAAGAATTTGTCCATTTCTTCCAAATTGTCCATTTTATTGGCATATAATTGCTGATAGTAGTCTCTTATGATTCTTTGTATTTCTGTGTTGTCTATTGTGATCTCTCCATTTTCATTTCTAATTTTATTGATTTGATTTTTCTCCCTTTGTTTAGAATACTTTACATTTTTAAACTTTAGGTTTGCATTCTCTTCTACGGTGGGGCAGGGGTCTCAGAATATAACAGTACCCTTCTAGTGGCAACATCTACAGAGGTTTTCACATGCAGTAGGGTAAGAGAATTGCTTTGGGAGAGAGAGAATATTTAACTTGGCTAATACTAAATTCAAGATGAAGGATTATAGAATATTAATAAGTTATTAGTATTAAGATAAAGCCTGGTTCAAATAAGTAGCCAGCCTATGGTTTGAAGATAGGAGTCTTAATCTTCAGGTTTCTTTGGAAGCATCCTAGTTTTCATGTATGTTTTAAGTCTTAGAATATGGTGGTGGTGTTGTTTAGTTGCTAAGTCATGTCCAACTCTTTCTGACCCCATGGACTGTGTCCTGCCAGGTTCCTCTGTCCATAGGATTTCCCAAGCAAGAATGCTGGAGTGGGTTGCCATTTCCTTCTCCAGGGGATCTTCCCAACCCAGGGATTGAACCTTTGTCTCCTTCATTGCAGGTGGGATTCTTTACTGCTGAGCCACCAGGGAAGCCCAGAATATGGTGTATAGAATGATAAAATTAATGAATGATTTGTTGGCTTAAAAAGTAAAACTACACTTAGGAGGGGAGAACTGGAAATTGCTAAGAAATCTACTTTTCTAAATCTCTAGAAATTATGAGCACAAACAAGATGTTTGTAGATAAACCTACAGCTACAGTGATAACAAACTGGTTGGATGCAAAGTAATGATGGTATGTGGGCCAGCGAGCATGTGCATCTGGTCATTTCTGATGATTTGTGTTTACCCTCTTCCTTTCAGCTCCCTGTACTGTGTGTGTGTTTTATTTCTTTTTCAGACTCACTTGCAGAAACACCATTTCACTAGCCAACACACACAAATGTAAAAAGAATTTAAAAAGGGAAATTCATTGCTAAGGCAGTGTGGGTTTTATTACGAGTTTCAAATGGCCAGTTAGCCAACAGCGAACAGCTGTCTAACCAGAGTTCAGAATGATTTGAGTTTTTTCTGCCTCACTTCTGCTGCATAGCGAAGAGATTGCTGACTAGAGCACCTGGTCAGAAAACAGGTTAAAAGTGTTGCTAGTGGCAGAAACAGCTTCACCATGAACAGTATTCCTATTTTTCTCCCTTGGAGGGACTCTGATCCAAATCATTATGCCAGTAGAAAGCCTATGATAATTTTTGTTGTTGTTGTTCCAGAATAAGGCATATCTCAACTGTTTTTATCCTAGAATAACAAATGAGAACTAATGTTCAGCTTTTCTTTTTTTAAAGTCTTAAGTGATTTGAAGAGAAATGAGATTTGTAGTAATCTTCGGTACAAAGGCTACTTTAAAAATTAGCTTTATAGTTTAACTCAGTGGCTCTCATCTTGGCTGCATGTTAGAATCATCTGGTGACCTTTTAAAATAATTTAATAACAGGGTCTTACCTCAGTCCAGTTAAACCAGGATCTCTGAGTGGGACCCAGATATTGGTATTTTTTAAAGGCTTCCAGGATTATTCTAATATGAATCCAGGATTGTGAAAATGAAAGTGAAAGTGTTAGTCTCTCAGTCATGTCTGACTCTGCAATCCCATGGACTGTAGGCTGTCAGGCTCCTCTGTCCACAGAATTCTCCAGGCAGGAATATTGGAGTGGGTTGCCATTCCCTTCTCTGGGGGATCTTTTCAACCAGGGATTGAACCCAGGTCTCCTGCATTGCAGGCAGATTCTTTATCAGCTGAGCCACTAGGGAAGGATTTAGAACCACTGTTTTAACTCTAGCTATGCTAATTTTTTTTACCTCCAGTCAGAGCTCCAATCTATAACCTCTAAAGAGTGAATAAAATGTAAGATGGAGTGGAATAATAAGAGTTGACTGTATACATTTGCTACCTCAGGTAGAATGCAACTTTTATTCAGTGAAATTCCCTGGCTAGGCTTCTGTTAAAAAGAGAAGCAAGATACTGAAATTGGGTGGGTCAAATCCTCAGTAAACCTGTGTCAATAAGGGGTAAAGTTTTCGACAAGGCTACTAAGACTTACTCTTCTTTAGTCAACAGTCCTAGGATCTGACATAGAAAAGAATCAAAGAGCACTTTTACACTTTGTGAATTATATTTTTATTAAAATAAAATATACATACAGAAAGGTGTACTTTTATGTTTATCTTGAATTTTCACAGACTGGGGTTTTTACAAACACACCAAGAAACTGTGTCACATGGACCTAGATCAAGAGACTGAGTATTACTACACCCCTCCACCAGTTCCCCTTCCTCCATCACCCCCTCCTTGGTTCCTTCCCATCACTACTCACCCTCTGGCCCTCACCCCCTAGAGATAACCACTCTCCTGGCTTCTTGACCATATGATTTTGATGTAGGCATCAGGCTATGCTCTTTAGATGACCTCTCTGAACTCCAGAATCAGGGATAAGCATTGTGTAATCTTTAAAAAAAATTTTAATTGGAGGATAATTGCTTTACAATGTGTTGGTTTCTGCCGTACAACAACATGAATCAGCCATAAGTATACATATATCCTCTCCGTCTTGAGCCTCCCCCCACCCCCTATCATCCCACCCCTCTAGGTCATCACAGGGCACTGAGCTGAGCCCCCTTTGCAGCAGCTTCCCACTAGCTGTCTGCTTTACACACGCCAGTGCACATTTGTCAGTGCTACTCTCTCAACTCGTTCCACCCTCTCTTCCCCCCCACTCCATCTCCACAAGTCCATTTTCTACATTTGCATCTCTATCGCTGCCCTGCAAATGAGGTTCATCAGTACCATTTTTCTGGATTCCATATATAGCATCATGTAATCTTTAAAGAGTTCAGGCTAAGATTCTAACAGCCTGAGTCAGAGTCCCAGCTCATAGTTAAGTCACTCTTACTGGCTGTGACTCCACTTCACTAAGCCTTACTTCCCCCATCTGTAAAACAGGTATAACAATAGCACCTGTCTCATAGAGTTGTTAGAATTAAATGAGATGGTTTCTGGGTCTGGCACATTATCTTTCCTGAGAGCAGAGGCAGATATAGGATTCCCTGATGTCATCATCTCTTCAGCAGAGTCAGGACAATGCCACTCTTGTCCATGGGCACAATTAAGTTCATAGTCCAGCTCTGGGGGGAAGGAGGAGGGAAAAGTGGGCATCCTGACTGTCTTTGCTTCTCTTCACCATCCTTGGTTTGGCCTGTGGTATGACTAACTTGTGGCGACCTGTAAAATATGTTATTTAACTTCATAAAATGACTACTGAAAGGCCAGAAACTTTTTCTTGTTCATCTTAGTATTTGCCGTAGCGCCTGTGATTTGCAAGTTGATTTGCAAGTTGCATGTAGTTTTGTGTCTTGGCTAAAGGAATCTGAAAACGATGCTTCCAGCACATCTTGCTTTCCTGTGCTGGATTTATATTGGTCTGGTTTCTGGTCCTTCTTTTGGCCAGAGACATATTTTTGAGACATCTGGCATGAGACTATGCAGAATGTAGCAGTTAAACAACTACAGGCAGAAACCAAGAACTTGGCCTAATTTATAAAATCAACCAAATAAAAGCTCTAGCTGAGTTATCCTGCTTCCATGAACTGAGGCCAAGCCCTGATCAGGTATATTTTCCCTTTGTTTTGGTTTAGGAGAACAAGCAGAGCAGGAGATGGCAGGACTTGTAGGTTTTTCATTAATAAAATTGTACAGACTTAAAAAAAAAATTATAGCTTGGAAATAATCTGCCCTTTGAAAGGTTAGTGAGACAATTTGTTGAGCATTTACTATTTACTGGATGTGCTAAGTGATTTTCTTATTACGTAGTCTAAAATCCAAGTCTCTGAGCATAAGTACTTTCAGTATTTCCCATTTAAAGTTGAGAAGACATAAACTTGCCTAAGATATGTGACCATGCTGATATTGGGACCCAAGTCTGCCTGACACTCCCTGCTTGAGCTCTTAACCTTGTGCTGGATCGCCTTTACCCTTGGATAGAATGTTGTTCTCCTGATAGGCAGTCAAGAGCAAATGGAGTAGTAGGTCTTAACTCTGGCTTTGCAGCAGAATACTCTTGGAACTTTGCAGAAATATAGACAAACAAATCTCACTTTAGGAAGTTCCTAGTTCAGTGAATCTTAGATAAGCTCAACATTTTTATTATTTACAAAGATCTATAGGTGGTTCTTTGTGCAGCCAGAGTTAAGAATAGTGATTCATAGAGATTTCCTCAGTTAAGACTCTGAGCTCTCAGGTTTGATCCTTGGTTAGGGAACTGGATCCTGCATGCTGCAACTAAAGGTCCCCGTGTGCAGCCAAATAAGTAAATAAAAATTTATGAATATTTTTTTAAAAACTTCAGTACTTTGGACTTCCCTGTTGGTCCAGTGGTTAAGAATCTGCCTACAAATACAGAGGACATGGGTTTGAACCCTAATACAGAAAATTCCACCTGCTACAGGGAAACTAAGCCAGCCACAGCTACTGCTCCCTCTCTTTAGAGCCCATACGCCGCAACAAGAGAAACCACCACAATGAGAGGCCCGCACCCTGCAACTAGAAAGTAACCCCTACTCGCTGCAACTAGAGAAGGCCTGGAAGCAGCAACCAAGACCTAGCGCAGCCAAAAAAAAATTAAAAATAAAGATGTCTTTAAAGAAAAAGAATAGTGGTTCATAGAAGTTCCCTAGGGAGGAATTATAAGATTACAGATTTGGGGGCATTTGAAGACTGAATTTGGAATATTATAAAGACATATTGTTGTTAGAAATGTAGAGGAGGAGGTAGCTTAATAACAATCAAGTTTTGTGTTTTAGGAAGTAAGATAGTATTTATCACCAGAAATTGGATACATCACTGGGCTATTTTCTAACCAGATTGATTTTCCATTCTTTCTATGAATTTCTAGAGTACTGCCACTGTTAGGCTCAAGCAGTCCTCCTCAGCTTAGTTTGCTCTCCCAGTCTGTTTTCTCTGTGCTGGGAGGGAAATCCCGATTTCAGAGCTATTAGGCAAGAACTATTAACCTTGGAGAGAGCAGTAATGGCTCTGATTAAGATGTCATGGGAGAGTTGTAAACTTAACAAATTCTTAACCTCAGTGGATCTTGTCTTCTGAGTTCCTCGTAGTGTCTTTGTTTATGTCTTTGTAACCTCACAGTGTGCTTTGGCGGTAGGGGAAGTCTAGTCATTCTTTCTTCCACTTTACAATTAAGAAAATTAAGTTACAAAGGCCATGACTTCTGAGAACTGTAACTGAAATAGTGGCTTAACATTTGTTGAGCACGAACCATGTGCCTCACTCTGTCCTAAATGTTTTTACGTGTATTCTCTCATACTACATCTCTGATATGGGTAGTTATTTATCCCTGTTTTCAAATAAGAAAATTGAGCTCATTTATTCTACTCTTACTTGAGTGTACTCTGTGGCAGTCACCATGCTGAGAAATGAGTATCCAGTGATGAACAAGTCAGACCCTACCCTTATGGAACTTACAGTCCATTGGGGAAGACACATAATAAAAATCAAAAAAGAATTCAGTTTCAACATGTGATTGTGCCATGAAGAATACAAATGGGGAAATAGTAATAAAGAATAATGAGGCAGAATTGCGATTTAGATAATCAAGAAGGGCCTAACATGGTGATATTTTAGTTCAAAATAGTTATGAAGTTTACTTAGTGTCACATCTAGTAAGTAGTAAATTTCAAGTCTGATTCTGAAAGCAGCTACTCACCATGCCTGCTGCCTGTCAGACTTGTACTAGAAACCTACCCCAGGTTTGTGACTCTCCTCTCTCGTCTGAGCAGCATTCTTACCATGACACTGTACCAAGTTTCCAGAGGGGCATCCTAAAGGAAGAAATTACAACAGTAAGATAATTTTTTCAGAAGTTTGCCTCCTAAAATGCTTCTTTAAAAAGAGCCCTGCTGCTGCTCAGTCGCTTCAGTCATGTCCGACTCTGTGCGACCCCATAGACGGCAGCCCACTAGGCTCCTCCGTCCATGGGATTCTCCAGGCAAGAACACTGGAGTGGGTTGCCATTTCCTTCTCCAATGCGTGAAAGTGAAGTCGCTTAGTCGTGTCCGACTCGTAGTGACCCCATGGACTGCAGCCTACCAGGCTCCTCCGTCCATGGGATTTTCCAGGCAAGAGTACTGGAGTGGGGTGCCATTGCCTTCTCTGAAAAAAAGAGCCCTAGGAGGCAGCATAGAGAAGGGGGAGCAACAAAGGTGGCGAGTAGTATGTGAATTTCAGCAAATGATAGAGAGATGCAAAGAAGCTGAGCATCTCTGCTGTAAATACACTAGATATATTTGCACGAGGAAGTGCCCTCTTTGCATGCATGGGCCAGGGTGGATGTTCCACTTGGAATCAACATCATATTTCCTGGCCTTGCTGCTGCTGCTGCTGCTAAGTTGCTTCAGTCGTGTCTGACTCTGTGTGACCCCATAGACGGCAGCCCACCAGGCTCCCCCGTCCCTGGGATTATCCAGGCAAGAATACTGGAGTGGGTTGCCATTTCACTTTCAGTGCATGAAAGTGAAAAGTGAAAGTGAAGTCGCTCAGTCGTGTCCGACTTCTAGTGACCCCATGGACTACAGCCTAACAGGCTCCTCCGTCCATGGGATTTGCCAGGCAAGAGTACTGGAGTGGGTTGTTCCTGGCCTTGAACTTAATTTGAAGGCCCTGATATAGGGAACCAAGCAGAAGACTGCTCATGGAAGATGCTAAGAAATGTTAGATGGTGCCTAGAACCTCAAGGTGCTTGGAAAGAATGTAGGAGGAAGGGAAACCATTCCTGGGGAGGGAAAGGATGGAGGGAAACAGTCTTGAAATACGGTCTTGAATTTAAATGCTGCAGTCTTCTTCTCACTCTGTTGTAATGCTTGATTTGCCAAGTTATTGTCTTAGAATTTTCCAGCAGAGGTCTCTGCATTGCCCTTTGCTCCAAAAGAATTTGTTCACTTACTCTTTTTTTCCTCCCAGGAAATAGCAGTTCTTCGGCTGGTCAGTTCCTGTAGAAGTGTGCTGCAAGTTTTTAGATTCTGGATTATGAGCTATTTAGATGTAAATTGTGCCTAGTGTAATTTTCTGTTTGGAAAAGATTTGTGCTTGATATTCATGTATACATCTTACTTGATTGTATTGGTAAAGGTTATAAACTGATTAGATCCTGGCAGTCTGACAGTTTAGTTATAATAATGCTTAAACTCTTTGACCCAAAAATCTAATTCTTAAAAATTTTCTCTGAAGAGATTATTTAAAATGAAAAGTATATGTACTAACATAGTAATGAATATGTTTAGTAGTAGGACAGAGGGGATGGTTAAGTAACCTATGGTAATATTAATTCAATGGATCCATTACAATGAAAAACATGAAAACTAATTCTGTGAGAAATTATATTTGAAATGTTAAGTGAAAAAGTAAGTAAATGGAAAAATTAAGTTGCAGCTCTACCTCACTCTTATGACAAAATAAATTATAGCCAAATCAGAAAATTAAAGGGCTCAGATGGTAAAGAATCTGCCTGCAATGCGGGAGACCTGGGTTTGATCCCTGGGTTGGGAAGATCTCCTGGAGGAGGGCATGGCAACTGCCTTCAGTATTCTTGCCTGAAGAATCCTCATGGACCAGAGGAGCCATGATTGAGTGACTAAGCACAGCACAGCACAGCACAACAAAGAATTAAATGTAAAAAAAAATTGATATTACAAGTTATTGATATTACATACAGGAGAAACTTTTTTCATAATCTTGGAGCAGGACAGACTTTTTAGAAACTATGACACAAAACTCAGAAACTGTAAAAGAAACATTGATAAATTCAAATATAAGAAGTCAAAACTTCTACATTAAAGGATCCTATAAACAAACAACACATTGGGAGAAAGATTTTCAACACATGACAAAGATCTAATTTCTATAATACATAATGTGTTCTATAATTTTTTAAAAGACCACAAACAAAACAATGTACAAAAGTAATTAACAGACTTTCACAAAAAAGGATATACCAATGGCTCTTCAATATATGTAAAGATATTCAATCGTCTTCATAACCAGTTCCATTTTTTACCTCTCAGATTGGCAAAGGTCAAAAAATTTTGATAATTGCATTGTGTTGGCAGAATCACAGGGGAAGCAGCATTGCTATTTATTGTTGATGGGGTATAAATTAAAATTGCCACCATTGAGGATAATTTAGAAATTATCTATAAAAATTCTGAATGCCCCTAGCATTTGCTCCAGAAATTTCACTAGGAGAAATTTATCCTCCAGAAATATTCCTATATGTATAAAAATTGATATTCAAAGCTATTCATTGCAACATCATTTATAATAGCAAAAATTAGAAACCTCCTAAATGTCCATCATGGAGTTTCCATGTGAACCAATGTGAAGTTATCTCCTATTGTGAAATGATACCACCAAGACAACAACACCAGGACACAAAGCAGTATGTGTATCATTTGTGTAAAACAAACAAAAAACCCAAAACCAAAACAGGTGAAAAAAGAATATATTTAGATTCTTAAATATGCTTAGATTGTATATGGTAATATACAAAAAATGGAAAACAGCAATTGCTTTTAGGGAGAAAAACTTGGCTGGGAAGCAGATATAAGGTAGATATTTATTACTCTATCATATTGTCCTTTTTTAAATTAAGAAATTTATTGAAGTATAGTTGACTTTGAATATTAATTTCAGATGTATAACATAGTGATTCAGTATTTTTATACATTCTGCACTATACAAAGTTATTATAACAAGGACTATTCCCTGTGCTATATATTATATCCCCATGACTTACTTATATTTATAACTGGTGGTTTGTACCTTTTAATCCTCTTCACCTGTTTCATCCATCACCCAATTCTTGCTTTCCACTGATCTGGTACTGAGCGTCTATCCTGAACTATTCTGCACTATTTAAACCACCAAAAGCAGTGCAGAACTTGCCTTGGTATTTCCTTCACTGGCTGTAGTGACACTGCCCTGAGTGGTCCCAGTGCCTTAAGGGCATGACCTGAGTTTCCATGTTTTGTGTATATGGTTTAGTTCAGTTTAGTTGCTCAGTTGTGTCAGATTCTTTGTGACCCCATGGGCTGCAGCATGCCAGGCTTCCCTGTCCATCACCAACTCCCAGAGCTTGCTCAAACTCATATCCATTGAGTTGGTGATGCCATCAACCATCTCATCTTCTGTTGTCCCCTTCTCTTCCTGCCCTCAATCTTTCCCAGCATCAGGTCTTTTCCAAGGAGTCAGTTCTTCACATCAGGTGGCCACAGTATTGAAGCTTCAGAATCAGTCCTTCCAATGAATATTCAGGACTGATTTCCTTTAGGATTGACTGCCTTGATCTCCTTGCAGTCCAAGGGACTCTCAAGAGTCTTCTCCAACATCACAGTTCAGAAGCATCAATTCTTTGGCACTCAGCTTTCTTATGGTCCAACTCTCACATTCATACATGACTACTGGAAAAACCATAGCCTTGACTAGATGGACCTTTGTTGGCAATGTAATGTCTCTGCTTTGTAATATGCTGTCTAGGTTGGTCATAGCTTTTCTTCCAAGGAGCAAGCATCTTTTAATTTCATGGCTGCAGTCATCATCTGCAGTTGCCCATGGAATTCTCCAGGCAAAAATACGAGAGTGGGTAGCCATTCCCTTCTCCCGGGCATCTTCCCAACTCAAGGACCGAACCCAGGTCTCCTGCATTGCAGGTGGATTCTTTACCGACTTAGCCATCAGGGAAGCCTGTGTGTGTGGTTACCTTTCACTTATTCTTTCAACAGATATGTACAGAGTACATGTGATGTGCTAAGACACTGTGCTGGTTGCTGGGGATAGTGTACTTATTACAAACATGGTTCCTCCCTTGGAAATTTACATTCTCCTAGAGAAAGTTGTAATATTAAACAGCTAATTATTCAGTGACTTTATGAATTTTGATTGTGATAGATTCTGAAAAGAGGAAAGCGTACCATCCTGTGAGAATATGGCCAGATAAAACTGACCTGCTTAAGGTTAGTGGTCAAGGGAGGGCTTCCTTGGAGAACTGGTATTTTGAATTGTGCTCTGAAGGATGAGTCAGAGTCAACCAGAGAAATGTTGGGTGGAGAGAGTGGGGAAGAAAATACTTAGAGGTCAGGAAACTTATTCAAGAAATCAAAAAAAGGTCAGTGAGGTTGGAACATAGAAAATAGGAAGGAAATAATACAAAATGATGCTGGCGAGGTCAGCACAGGCAAGATGATGCAGAGCCTTGTAAACTAAATTAAGGATCTTAGTCTTTATTAGGAGAAGGCAATGGCACCCCACTCCAGCACTCTTGCCTGCAGAATCCCATGGACAGAGGAGCCTGGTGGGCTGCAGTCCATGGGGTCGCTAAGAGTTGGACATGACTGAGTGACTTCATTTTCACTTTTCACTTTCATGCATTGGAGAAGGAAATGGCAACCCACTCCAGTGTTCTTGCCTGGAGAATCCCAGGGATGGGGGAGCCTGGTGGGCTGCCGTCTATGGGGTCGCACAGAGTCGGACACGACTGAAGCGACTTAGTAGCAGCAGCAGTCTTTATTAATCGGACAGGAAAAAAACCATTGAAGAGTTTTCAGCTGGGGGCATGAATAAGGTACCATTAGATCTACCTGGCTTTACTATGAAGAATGGACTTCCAATTGATTGACTGATTGATTGATTTTAACCATAGACAGTTGGTGCATTGTTTTGTTTTGTTTTGTTTTGTTTGTGATTTGATGTGGTTAACTCATTCGTTGGGCAACAGTGCTCTTAATAAGAAGTCTTCCCAGATGACACAGTGGTAAAGAATCTCCTGCTAATGCAGGAGATGCAGGAAATGTGGGTTTGATCCCTGGATTGGGAAGACCCCCCTGGAGGAGGAAATGGCAACCCACTCCAGTATTCTTGCTTGGAGAATCCCATGGATAGGGGAGCCTGGCGGGCTGCAGTTCATGGGGTTTCAAAGAGTTGGACACACAGACTGAACAGGTACGCACACTCTTAAGAAGAGGGAAGTTGACAGAAAGGCAGTATGGTGTGGTGGTGAAGAGTGTGTGACCCTGGGTCTCTTCTCTAAGTCTCAATTTCTTCATCCAGAGAATGGAGATAATAAATAGTATTTCTGCCTCCTGGGGTAATTTTGAAGACTGAATGAGATAATGTCTGTGAAACACTTAGATTAAGGTTGGGAACACTGTAAACCTCTACTAAATGTTAGCCATTGTTGCAGTCTAATAATCTCATGAAGGATTTAACTGCTGCTCTGAGAACCACCCATTCTTGGTGGTCCATGGAGTAGCTTTCCATCCAACAGTCACAAGTGGTCTTGTCTAGCCATCACTGCCGAGCTGTAGTCATCTAGTCTAGTCAACTGGTAGAGAAACATCACGCCTAACGTTTAATTTCACAAATGTCGCTTGGAGATGGAAATGAAAGCTGAGGACTGGTAGCTTGCTTTAACCCTAGCTATGGTTTTGCTTTAAACCAAACCCTAGTATGGTTTTTGAAAGATTGCTAACAGTTGCAGGAAATCAATAGAATGTAGTTGTTGCTTGGAAACGCCTGTTATCTCTTTGTTTCCCACAATACTAGGTAACTAATGTGTGTAATTATACAGCTGAGCAAGGCTTCAGGTTGATCAAGGTTAATTGTTGACAGTATTTGAAATGTTAATAATGTCTCCTCTAAAACTGCTTTTCCAAAATAGATTGCTCCAGCTTCACAAAAGGTTTAAATGCCACTGATTTCTTCATTCAGTGAGATGTAATTCTAGGCCTGGAAACTGGGAGCTTCCAATTTAATGTTTTCTAAGAAATCAGTGCCCAGAAAATGTGTTTTCTCTTCTGCTTTAAAGTTTGCCATATCATGTGATTATAGAAATTCTCATTGCCTGACTTTTGTTATCATTGCCTGTTCTCTAAAATTATACATTTCTGCCTTTGATTTATTTTATGGAACTAGATGGAAAGGCTAAAGCATGCCATTTTTTAAGAGCCCTGGGAAGTTTGGGTAGGTGGGAATCTATTCTGGAAGTTTGCAGTGGATTCTGAGTCTGCCTAAAAAGTCTTTTTGTGTTTAAATTTGTCTTCTATCTTGAGAACATAGGAAGGCAGAGTTTTAAAGGGAGTTTTGCTGCCAAATGCTACAGAGGGAAAAATTAAAAGTTTCTTATGTAGTCAATGAGATTTCCCTGCAATCAAGTTTACTTACTGAATTTGTCAGAGACTTCCTGTGGTGAGATGGTTCACAGATGGTGGATAATTCATTTTAAAAATAAAAGTGAGCTTTGTGTCTTGTTCTTCTCTTGTCTAACATGATGTCTCCCCCTGCATAGCTGCCTTTTCTGTCTGTCTGTGCTCTAAGGGAAGACCCAAAAGTATTAGCTAAATTGTTCTGGCAGCAGAGAAGGTACTGGGTGAGGAAGGAGTTGACCAAAAATAGGGCTTTCCCTAGCTGTTGCAGGAAGATAAACAGAGGTTCTACCATATGTAACTACCTTCTTTAAAATGATTAACTAATGTGTTATGTAGCATTACTATTAAAACCTAACGTGGTGTGGTGATCTAAAAAATGTTTGCTTATAGTTCTATAGCTGTTGGTTTTTTAATGTACTCATTCATTATGTTTTTGTTTTTCTTTCACTGTTTTGTGTTTTCCTATCCAGCTTTAAAAAGCTATATTGAGGAATGTAGCACATCACAGTGTGTGTTACCTGGAACTTCTGGGGACTGAACGTTTATTTCCTATAGAAATTTGTTTACCAAAATTTTAGAAGAATGACTATGTGGGAAAGTAAAGTTTATTTTATGTGTTGACTCTTATTTAAAATACGAAAAGGAACTTAATCCTCGCTCCTCTTCATCAACCACTTAGTATGTATCACATACTACTCTAGCTGCTTAAGGTACATCTGTAAACAAACTCAGAAAGCACTGCCCTGTAAAGCTTGTAGTTTGATGCCTGTTACCATTTTACCTTCTACTTCTGCCAAGGGCAGAGCTGGGTTCAAACCTAACGTGACGGCGTGTTGTCTCTGACCTTGCGACGTTACTCTTTTAAGCATAGTAATCAAGTTGTCCTGTTGTCATTCATTTGGAAAATGAATGATTCTTAGAAATCATCCCTTGCTTTGGTTCTGTAAGATGAAATTTTCTTGTTAACTACTTAGATTTGTACTCAGAAGAGCTTTATGCAAAATAAAGAAGTTTTGTCCCAGGATTTTCCTATATATGTTCCCTAGTGTGTTCTTACAGCTGACCTGGCTTAACGTCAGCAACAATTTGTAGTAAGTAAGCCAAGACCACATGAGTTTATGTTTATAGAATTTAATCTCACACATCATCAGAGTTGAGGGGAATGATGGAGGAAATGAAATAACAGAATCCTCTAGGTATATAGCTGCTACATTTTTGGTATGGTCTGCTTTCCTTCTGGAAGCTTATTTGCTCTACTTCATGTGATTCTAGGGGGGCTGACGATCACTTGGTCCTGCTTTTCTACCACTGGGATGGTCATATGCCCATACACCCATGTCAGACTGGTCAAAATACCCCTTTTCCCTGGATACCATGATTGGTCCACACAGGGTCAGTTAGAGTCCTGTTGAGAGAGAGATGGATGCTGAGGGTAAAAAGTCTAAGTTCTGTTTTCTGGACTCTCTGCTTATGTGAATGATATATGCTTGATGTGGTTGGTGGTCATCTTACTGCCACATAGAGATAGTCAGCCTAAGAAGAGGAAGCAGGCAGAGCCCAAGGAGAGAGGGAGAGTAGAGACCTAATAACATTGTTGCATTTTTTAATTCCTCTTGAATTTACCAGTTACATGAACCACTAGCTTTTTTGTTTCCCTTAACTCACATTGCTTCTTGTATAATAAGGTATCCTTATGTATTATTGTGGTAATCATTTGTGTTTGCCAATATTTCTGGGTCTCCTTACTCTGGATAATGGTAGAATTAAATTTCCTTGAAAGTTGGGCATGGTCATATGACTGCTTTGGCAAATGAAATATGTGACTCTTGTCTCTTCTAGATGGAAGCCTTTAAGAGCTGATGCATAACTCGTTATATTCAGTTCTCCTTGCCATAATGACTAGTCGTGTCCCAGATAAGAGAGGGTAACATGGAGCAAAATCTCCACCAACCTAAGATGGACATGTAGCACAAATGAGAAACTTACTGTTTTAAGTCACTGAGATTTTGATGCTGTATGTTATTGTAGCCCGTCTAACTTGATACTTGTTTGGAATATATTTTTCTAGATTAAAGTTTTCTGGGACTTCCCTGGTGGTCCAGTGGCTAAGACTCTGCATTCCTAATGCAGGGGGCCAGAGTTTGGTCCCTGGTCGGGGAACTAGATCCCACGTGCTGCAACAAAGACCTGGCACAGCCAAATAAGTAAATATTTTTTTAAAATGTAAACAATTCAGGTGAAAAGATCTTTTAGTATGCCATCTAAAAACACTAATATCCACAGAATGAGATTATTAAACTATTTAGTGTACATAGTTACTGTTAGTTAAACATTAAGCTACAAGGCTAAAAGTAAGCAGCAGTGTTTCCTGGTTTTGTTGTTGTTGTTTAGTCACTAAGTCTTATCTGACTTTGTGACCTGTAGCCTTCCAGGCTTTTCTGTCCATGGGATTTTCCAGGCATGAATACTGGAGTGGGTAGTGATTTGCTTCTCCAGGGGATCTTCCCAGGGATCGAACGTGCATCTTCTGCATTGGCAGGCAAATTCTTTACCACCTAGCCACCAGCGAAGCCATTTCCTGGTTTACCCTACAGAAGCGAAATCTGCTTTTAGGGCTGTGACCTCTGACCAAATTATAGTTGCCTTGTTTCATATTATGTGGCAGGACAAAGTCTATAATGATAGGTATTTAAAACTCAGACGCTATGTAAACACTCTAGCCTTACCCATGACAATTTCTCTTCTGTGGCCAGGACAAGGATGGAATCTCTGTAACCAGGCCTTGCTATCTGAAAACAGAGAAACCAGACAGGCAGGAAGAAATGGTTTAAGGACAGATCGAACAGTCTGATTTGCAGCTGTGTGTGTGTGTGTAAATTATTACAGTCTTCAATATCTGTGCTGGACTCCCCAGCTTATGTGAGGGACAACGTATTCTCATGGGCAAAGCACAGTAGTGATCTATCATTTTCACCTGTTGATGCTTTAACTTTTCTACCTTTAAAATGGAAATAAAAGATTTTTCCTTCTCTTACCTCTCCTTGATGGTCCACATGGGAAAATGGTTCATAATATATTTGTCAGGAATCTTGGTTGAGAACAACAGAAACTGGCTTAAATAGAAAAATAAAGGTCATTTGTTGTTGAAAATAAAGGTTTGTTTGTTGTTTCATGTAGCAGCCAATCAGAGGGTACCATCCTTGCCCAGCCAGAGTTTGGCTTAAGAGTGAGCATGTGTAAAGTTCAGATGAGAAGACAGGGTGCAGGGTCTCGTCTGGAGAGGAGACCACGGGGACATTTTTCCACATACATAAGAGACACAGAGGAAGAGCTGTTTTCTTCAGCTGACTGTTGTTGATAAACTCTACTGTGATTTTGCAATCGTGTATTCAAAATGCAAAGTGCAGCATTCCTAATGTCCCTTTTAAAAATTTAAACTATTATTTATTTTAATATGTCACATGAAATGTCTTGAAGCCATGTCTGTTTGATTAAAGTAACTTCACCTCTCCACCAAGTCAGTTTATTTTTGTATAATGCATAGATTTTATTATTTATAATCTGTGTTTCATCTGTCTAGAAAACATTTTTTGTTTTAGTTTTCAGTGGAGTAGAACTAAAGTATTTAATTTTTTCACGATGATACCATGGCACTTTTTGAGTTTCCGAGGAAACCTGATAGAAATTGCCCTTTAGGGGAAGAGAGTGGGCTCACTGATGTCCCAAACTGTTTGCTTTCATAAGCAGAAATTTCAGCTCACCATTAGTACCAACACAATAGCATGATATGGTTGCAGTCATTTTGCAGATGTGATTAGGTAGTCAAGATTAGCCCATTTTATTGGTATGGTAAGTGTGGCCAATCTAGATCCCACTGTGATCATCAGGCAGAATTGGAGCCAGGTTGACTTTCCGAAAGCCAGGAGCTGTATATTGTGCATTAAATATGCTTTTATGGGAATGAGGATTGAAAGAAACCAGAACCAGTAGAGAGGGAGGTAAAAGAGTACCTGGCTCATATGAACTTTTTCTTCAGTGATTATATGACATCATTTTAACAAAAGCTTTTCATATATAGTAATATATACCACTTCAAATTTGCTTAATTTAATAAGATGGAGGAAGTGCAACACTTTTTTAAAAAGGTATTATATTAACTGGAGGATAATTACTTTACAATATTATGGTGGCCTCTGCCTTACAGCAACATGATGTATAGCCATAGGTATACCTGTGTCCTCTCCTTCCTGAATCCACCTCCCACCTCCCTCCCTACATCATCATACATCAAACTCCCACTGGCTGTCTGTATTACATATGATAATATATATGTTTTAATACTATTCTCTCAAATCATCCCATTCTCTCTTCTGCTACTGCTGCTAAGTCACTTCAGTCGTGTCTGACTCTGTGCGACCCCATAGACGGCAGCCCACTAGGCTCCTCTGTCCCTGGGATTCTCCAGGCAAGAACACTGGAGTGGGTTGCCATTTCCTTCTCCAATGCATGAAAGTGAAAAGTGAAAGTGAAGTCGCTCAGTCGTGCCTGACTCTTAGCAACCTCATGGACTGCAGCCTACCAGGCTCCTCCATCCATGGGATTTTCCAGGCAAGAGTACTGGAGTGGGGTGCCACTGTCTTCTCCTACTGTGTCCAAAAGTCTGTTCTTTAGGTCTGTGTCTCCTTTGCTACCTTACATGTAGATCATCAGTCCCATCTTTCTAGATTCCATATATATGCATTAATATACAATATTTGTCTTCTTCTAACTTACTTCACTCTGTATAATAGGTTGCAGGTTCATCCACCTCATTAGAACTGTCTCAAATGTGTTCCTTTTTATAGCTAACATTCCATTGTGTATATGTACCACAAGTTCCTTATCCATTCATCTGTCGATGGACATCTAGGTTGCTTCCATGTCCTAGCTATTGTAAATAGTGCTAGTGCAACACTCTGTGTTAACTGTCAGTCTCAGGGGACTTAGCTCTTGGGTCACATATCACTGGAGATGCTGCAGGGGTAGGTTAGTGACCAAGGAGGTAGCAGCATTTTTGAAGAGGGCCTTGGTGCTTCTGGTTCTGTGACTGTATTAAGTGTGTCCTTTGCGCTTAGCTACAGATTTGACCCAGCTTATTATTTAGGACTTGTTTCCAGTCTCTTATCACCATGAATTCTAAGGCTGATTAGGCATAATACATTTAGATATTCTCTTGGTTGTTATTGACTTGTTTGGCTGGTTGGTTTTTGTTTAAGTCCTTTTTTCTATATAGTGGATCACAATATTCCCCCTCCGTGGTTTTTCACTATTTTGTAGTCCAGTTTACTCATTTTTCTTTTCCTTACCTAGAAACATTTTTTTTTTCATGGTTTATTTGTCCTGATGACTCATTCGTTCAATAAATATTTATAGAGTATCTATTAGGTACTTTACTCTCAATAAATCAGAATAAGATATAATTATCTGTAATTATAATTCAAGGAAAAAGATAAATAGGAAAAGAAAGAACAAAAGGTCTCCTTTTGGAAAGGAGAGGTGAGATCCAGTTGAGAGGAATCAGAGACTTTAGGATTTTTTGTGATTTTTTTTCCTCCTTAAGAGGCAAGAACCATAGTATGTTCTTGATGAAAGAAAGTCAAAGCATACTATGTTTTTTGACTGAGGCATTTCCCTGCGACATGGTGCTAAGAATAATTTGAAAAGGGTTGGAATTCTGAATGGACTCTTACAGATGCTTGTCGATGGTACAGGAGAAGAGAAAAATGAAAGTGTCAGAGTTCCCATTGCTGATGGTTCCCTGAGTAACAGAGGCAAAAACTGCTGCATAGTCCAAGGACCCCTGGGAAGAGAGAAGTGGCAAGGGGCTGAGTTTAATCTAATCTGAATTTCCTAAGAATTGAAATTTTTTTTTTGTCTTTCTTGCTAGTTTTCTTATCAGTGTTCAGTCGTTCAGTCATGCCGACTCTGTGGCCCCATGGACTCTAGCCTGCCAGGCTTCCCTGACATGAGATTCTCCAGGCAAGAAGACTAGGGTTGCCATTTTCCTTCTCGAGGGGATCTTCACAACCCAGGGATCCAGCCCTCATCTCTGATGTGATTTGTATTGACAGGCAGATTCTTTACCACTAGCGCCACCTGGGAAGCCGAGTTTTCTGATGAGTTTCCTTGTAATTTAAATCCTAAAGTCTACATTGATGACCTCTGGTTGAGGTAGTCTCCAGGGCAGCCTCATACAGAAAAATCAGGAGAGATGTTTTATTTCAGTTTGTATTATTCAGTAAACCAGTGAAGAGGAATGAGAGGAAGAATTGAGGAGTAACTTCTAGAAGGGAGTTAGGATTTTTTACATAATTGCTAGGACCTGGGGCAGCCTGTCAGTGTGGTGAAAACAGGTGCTACTATTTTATCTCCCAACTATTGGTAGTTGCAGTTTTACTTATGCTTATATGATTGATTGCTTCCTTTATCAAACTGAAAACAGCATGAAAACATTTTGTTTGCCATTTCAACTAATTTTAATAGGTTGAGAGGTTTTTTTAATCTACAGCACACTTTATAACTACTATTGATATTTTATTCCATAGTTTCAGTTGACTTTATTCAAGTTGTATGAAATAGCAGTGTGTACTGTTTCATTTTACCAACACTGAGTAGCCTTGGTTCTTCTTCACTTTCTGCCGTAAGGGTGGTGTCATCTGCATATCTGAGGTTATTGATATTTCTCCCGGCAACCTTGATTCCAGCTTGTGCTTCATCCAGCGTTTCTCATGATGTACTGTGCATATAAGTTAAATAAGCAGGGTGACAATATTCAGCCTTGACGTACTCCTTTTCCTATTTGGAACCAGTCTATTGTTCCATGTCCAGTTCTAACTGTTGCTTCCTGACCTGCAAATAGGTTTCTCAAGAGGCAGGTCAGGTGGTCTGGTATTCCCATCTTTTTCAGAATTTTCCACAGCTTGTTGTGATCCACACAGTCAAAGGCTTTGGCATAGTCAATAAAGCAGAAATAGTTTTTTTGGAACTCTCTTGCTTTTTCGATGATCCAGCGGATATTGGCAATTTGATCTCTAGTTCCTCTGCGTTTTCTAAAACCAGCTTGAACGTCTGGAATTTCACGGTTCACGTATTGCTGAAGCCTGGCTTGGAGAATTTTGAGCATTACTTTACTAGCTTGTGAGATGAATGCAATTGTGCAGTAGTTTGAGCATTCTTTGGCATTGCCTTTCTTTGGGATTGGGATGAAAACTGACCTTTCCCAGTACTGTGGCCACTGCTGAGTTTTCCAAATTTGCTGACATATTGAGTGCAGCACTTTCACAGCATCATCTTCCAGGATCTGAAATAGCTCAACTGGAATTCCATCACCTCCACTAGCTTTGTTCGTAGGGATGCTTCCTAAGGCCCACTTGACTTTACATTCCAGGATGTCCGGCTCTAGGTGAGTGTGAGTGATCACACCATTGTGATTATCTGGGTCGTGAAGCTCTTTTTTGTACAGTTCTTCTGTGTATTCTTGCCACATTCTTAATATCTTCTGCTTCTGTTAGGTCCATATCATTTCTGTCCTTTATTGAGCCCATCTTTGCATGAAATGTTCCCTTGGTAACTCTGATTTTCTTGAAGAGATCTCTAGTCTTTCCCATTCTATTATATTCCTCTGTTTTTTGCATTGATCGCTGAGGAAGGCTTTCTTATCTCTCCTTGCTATTCTTCAGAACTCTGCATTCAAATGGGTATATCTTTCCTTTGCTCCTTTGCCTTTCGCCTCTCTTCTTTTCACAGATATTTGTAAGGCTTCCTCAGACAGCCATTTTGCTTTTTTGCATTATTTCTTTTTCTTGGGGATGGTCTTGCTCCCTGTCTCCTGTACAATGTCACGAACCTCTGTCCATAGTTCCTCAGGCACTCTATCAGATCTAGTCCCTTAAATCTATTTCTCACTTACACTGTATAGTCATAAGGGATTTGATTTAGGTCATACCTGAATGGTCTAGTGGTTTTCCCCACTTTCTTCAATTTCAGTCTGAATTTGGCAATAAGGAGTTCATGATCTGAGCCACAGTCTTAAAGCTTAAAGCTCAACATTCAGAAAACTAAGATCATGGCATCTGGTCCCAGCACTTCATGGCAAATAGATGAGGAAACGGTGGCTGACTTTATTTTTCTGGGCTCCAAAATCACTGCAGATGGTGACTGCAGCCATGAAATTAAAAGATGCTTACTCCTTGAAAGGAAAGTTATGACCAACCTAGACGGTATATTAAAAAGCAGAGACATTACTTTGCCAACAAAGGTCTATCTAGTCAAGGCTATGGTTTTTCCGGTAGTCATGTATGGATGTGAGAGTTGGACTATAAAGAAAGCTGAGTGCCAAAGAATTGATGCTTTTGAACTGTGGTGTTGGAGAAGACTCTTGACAGTCCCCTGGACTGCAGGGAGATCCAGCCAGTCCATCCTAAAGGAGATCAGTCCTGAGTGTTCATTGGAAGGACTGATGCTGAAGCTGAAACTCCAATACTTTAGCCACCTGATGCGGAGAGCTGACTCATTTGAAAAAACCCTGATGCTGGGAAAGATTGAGTGCAGGAGGAGAAGGGGACGACAGAGGATGAGATGGCTGGATGACATCACTGACACAATGGACATGGGTTTGGGTGGACTCCGGGAGTTGGTGATGGACAGGGAGGCCTGGCGTGCTGCGGTTCATGGGTTGCAAAGAGTCAGACACGACTAAGCAAGTGAACTGAACTGAGTGTGTTGGTTGTTTTCACGGGGTGTTCAAGGCATTGTTTATCGGGAGATTTATGGTTTTAGGAAATTAGGCAAGTAATAAATATTTCCGGTTGTTGCTCAGAGGTATTTACTGACCGGGATATTGTCTGTGAAATACCTTTTTATATTTATCTGTGCTTCCAGGCATTGCATTTTTATGGAATTGTTGGTGCCCTTTATTGGTTCTTTGAATATACACACATACAGCTATCTCCCTATGGGCCCATACTAGTTGCTCAAGAAGAAATATTTAACTAATGAAAATGAGGATAGATGCTTTCATAGTTATTTATTTTAGAATCTGTAAATAGGGGAGGGGGCTTCCTATCTGGTACTATGTACTCATCTTTTATTGTTTACCTTTTTTATCCCTTTTCTTCCCCAGTTCTATTCAGTTTGATCTAGATCCAAGAATACATTACTAATAGATGACACAGGATAATTAGCAAAATAATCTGTAGTCAGATTATTATAGGCTATCATTATAGGCTTTCTGTAGTTACTGGTCAGAGTCTAATGACCTTAAGCATCACTGATAAGGTGTATTCTGAACTTCCTAAGGATGGAGGAAGAAAAGAATTGCATTGAAAAGTTGGTTATAAGACAGTTTCTTCTGTCTTAGACTGTTAAATGGTGAGAAGGTGGCAGGGAGAAATGCATCAATATTTTCCCAGAATTTACAGCATGAATATTTTCTAAAGTTAATCTCAAAATATAAAAGTCAAAAGAAAACCAACAAGAGAACTTCTTGAAGTTTGTGCAAAATGGAAGGGAATGGTAGATAGGAAGAAGCCTTAGGGAAGTAAAAGTGAGGCTGAAGGAGAAAACAAGGAGAAATGTGGACATAATTAATGAAATATAATAGGTGGTTAAAAGAGGGAATATCTGAGAAGCTTCTGGGATGGGTTAGCTAGTCTGTAAGTTGACAACATATAATGCTAATTTTCAGCATATAGAGAAATTCAGACGACTGGGTGCTTCTCTCTCAATAGATTTGTCTCTGTCATAAGATTCTGCCTTTCTCTTAAACACTATTTTGTAGTCATGCAGTTTTAGTTATATTAGTGGGGGAGATGCTGTCTTGTTATATATTAGTTGGTGGGTTGTCAAAGTTAATAGTGACTGAGTGTAATTAAAATCTTTCTGCATTAAGTTACCACTTTTTTCTCTGTCATTTATTTCCATGAATAAACTAAAGCAAGGAGTGTTTGAACTGTGAAAGACCTAATAATTGGTTTCTTTATGATGTTCAGTGTGTTAGCCAAGCCCACTCGCTAGGCCTAAATTATATTAGGAATTAGATCATACTCTGGAGAGTTGGACTGTGAAGAAAGCTGAGCGCCGAAGAATAGATGCTTTTGAACTGATGCTTTCCAACTGGTGCTGGAGAAGACTCTTGAGAGTCCCTTGGGCTGCAAGGAGATCCAACCAGTCCATTCTAAAGGAGATCAGTCCTGGGTGTTCATTGAAAGGACTGATGCTAAAGCTGAAACTCCAATACTTGGCCACCTCATGCGAAGAGTTGACTCATTGGAAAAGACCCTAATGCTGGGAGGGATTAGGGGCAGGAGGAGAAGGGTTCGACAGAGGATGAGATGGCTGGATGGCATCACCGACTTGATGGACATGAGTTTGAGTGAACTCCGGGAGTTGGTGATGGACAGGGAGGCCTGGCGTGCTGCGATTCATGGGGTCGCGAAGAGTCGGACACAACTGAGCAACTGAACTGAACTGACTGGTTTATAACTTCATATTTTTTCCTTCATTTCAGTACCCATGTTTCATTTCAAGTAAGTTTGGAGGCTTTGGGTTTGTTTGTTTAAGTGCTGAATCAACTTTTTCTGAACTTTTGTTTTTCAGTCTTTTGTTTATGGAAGACAAATAAAGTTAAGCGGCATGCTTGTAGTCTTAAGGATTAGACCAAGTAGTCATAAGCATCTGACCTTCTCTTCATATTTTATTAACCTACCATACCTACTCCACCCCCGCCACCAATTAACTTCTGTCTTAATTTTCAATATTCAGCAGTCTTAACTTTAAACTTACATACAGCAGTCCTCTGCACTCAAATCTTTCCACCAGAAGTTTCTATTACAGCAGTGCAGAGTGGATATATAAAGTTTAAAGGAGCATAATACAAGGCTGGAATGTATTTGAATTCTTATGATTTACTTTAAATTGTGTGCACTTATTTATGTATCTGTATCTCTGTTACTGTAAAAATAATACTTCTTATCAATTAAAATTGATGCTACTGAAATATGCCTCAGTCTAGAGGCATCAAGGAAAAGCTGCGGAGAAAGGGACATCTGAGCTACAGTCTGAAGGACAAGTAGAAGTAAGCAAGCAAAGAGGGGAATGTATTCCAGGCAGAGGGAAGATAGCAAAATTAAGAAATAATATGATCAAACCTGTCAATCCTAAAGGAAATCAACCCTAAATATTCATTGGAAGGACTGATGCTGAAGCTCCAACACTTCGGCTACCTGAATGCATAGAGCTGACTTGTTGGAAAAGACCTTGATGGTGGAAAGATTGAAGGCAAAAGGGGAACGGGCGGCAGAGGATGAGATGGTGGATAGTATCATCAACTCAATGGACATGAATTTTGAACGAACTCTGGGAGATAGTGGAGGACAGAGGAACCTGGTGGGCCACAGTCCGTGGGGTCACAAAGAATTAGACACAACTTAGCAGTTGAACACAACAACGAGAGATAAGGTGGCCTAGCTTATTGGAAATACTAATTTTAGAATAGCAAATTTCATCTGCAGTTGAAGTACATAATCTCTGACACTAAATGTTGTCATTTTCCCAGGGGAAAGAAAGTGCTTGTGATGCGAGCATTGGTCAGGAGTAGAGGAAAACTACTTCCAGCTAATGGCAAAAAGTCAACCTACTAAGCAGAATTGTCCTTGCACCTTTAATCGTGACATTTTGTAAGAGAGCAAAACAGGAAAAGTGCTTATAGTACTTTGCAGATCTATCTTAGCATCTAAATGTGTGATGGAATTCGTCGTTCTTTTGTTTAGATATTAACATTGATGCTGTGTTCTAGTTAGTGAGACCTAAGGATTCCTCCCAACGCCCCCATATGACAGCTTCTCAGCCTGCCAAGACAAATGCACATGTAAGAGCCTCTGGTGACGTCACCTTACTCTTACTTTGTTGTTGTTCAGTCGCTCAGTCACGTCCGACTCTGTGACCCCATGCGCTGCAGCACACCAGGCATCCCTGTGCTTTACCATCTCCTGGAGGTTGCTCAAATACGTGTCCATTGAGTCGGTGATGCCGTCCAACCATCTCATCCTGTGTTGTCCCCTTCGCCTCCTGCCTTCTATCTTTCACAGCATCAGGGTCTTTTCCAGTGAGTTTGCTCTTCACATCAGGTGGCCAAGTATTGGAGCTTCAGCATCAGCCCTTCCAATGAATATTCAGGACTGATTTCCTTTAGGACTAACTGGTTTGATCTCCTTGCTGTCCAAGGGACTCTCAAGAGTCTTCTCCAACACCACAGTTCAAAAGCATCAATTCTTCAGCATCAGCATTCAGCTTTCTTTGTGGTCCAACTCTCACATCTGTACATGACTACTGGAAAAACCACAGCTTTGACTATATGAACTGTTGTTGGCAAAGTAATGTCTCTGCTTTTTAATATGCTATCTAGGTTTGTCATAGCTTTTCTTCCAAGGAGCAAGCATCTTTTAATTTCATGACTGCAGTCATCTTCCACAGTGATTTTGGAGCCCAAGGAAATGAAGTCTGTCACTGTTTCCACTGTTTCCCCATCTATTTGCCATGAAGTGACGGGACCAGATGTCATGATCTTAGTTTTTTGAATGTTGAGTTTTAAATCAGCTTTTTCACTTTGCTCTTTCACCTTCATCAAGAGGCTCTTTAGTTCCTCTTCGCTTTCTGCCGTAAGGGTGGTATCATCTGCCTATCTGATGTTAGTGATATGTCTCCCAGTAATCTTGATTCCAGCTTGTGCTTCATCCAGCCAGGCATTTCACATGATGTACTCTACATATAAGTTAAATAAGCAGAGTGACAATATACAGCCTTGACATACTCCTTTCCCAAGTTTGAACCAGTCTGTTGTTCCATGTCGAGTTCTTCATGTTGCTTCTTGACCTGTATACAGGGGATATAAGTCCTTAGGACCAAGCACCTCCCCAGTTGACCAAAATGAGTACCTAGATTGAAATCATGGTCCAGATAGTATACACATTATCATGCTATGTCATGAGTAGTGTTTACAGTGTTCCTGAGATGGGTGGGGAGGATTGAGGTAAATTAGCCAGTGATGAGCGCTACTCTTGGCATTCCAGGTATGCTTGTCACGTATAAGCACATGTGCCTGTCAGCCAAGCCAGATTCCCAAAGTATAACTTTTCCACCTGTCCACTTTGCAATTAAGACACATTTTATACCACTTAAGCTATTCTGTGAAAGATTTATCAGCTGACTAAAGGCTTTTTCCAAGGTTGAAGGCACTGGAAGTGGTCTTTAAGCAGCAATGGTGTTCACTCTTAATGTTTTCTGTGGATGCCAGTTCTCCAGTTCAACCACAGTATAGGGTTTGACTTGTCTGCCCTCTAGTGGAGATATGGTTAAATTAACCAGTGTATCCTGGCTTTAGGAAAAATACCTAATTTTTCTCAATTGGCTTTCCAAATTTTAGTCTCTTTTTTCTTTTTCTTTTTTTAGCCTCTGTTCCCTTAAAGAATTTTTAATTACCACCAAAGCAGCATATTTATAATTTTTTCCACTTTCTAAGATTCTGATAAATCCCCGCCCTGGCTTCCTCCTAGGATCAGGTCTAGACTGCTGCTCTCTGCTCTTTGCAGCTTACCTCAAGGCAAGCCCTGGGTTTCAACTCAGCTGGTCAGCTAACCAGCGGCCCAGTGTGTCAAACATACTCCCCCTGTTCGTTCCTCTTGTCCCTGTCTCAAATGCTCTGTCAGCCTCTGTGCCTCTTCAGACATTGCTCTTCCCTCAAGATTGGACTCAGAGCTCACTTGTTCCTGTGAACCCTGGACCCTGGTGATACACACTTTCTAAACTCCAGTGATGTGTATTTCCTGTGCCATACATTTACACTGTACCTGTTGTAGCATTGTTTCCAGTATAACAGCCTTATTGCTTCAGGCAGATCAACTCCAGCATAGTGTTATCTCATATTTCTTTGTATCTCTGATGGACTCTAGCAGCTCTGAATGAATTAGTTTATTATTTATTGTTATGCAGGAGACCCCGGTTCTATTCCTGAGTCGGGAAGATCCGCTGGAGAAGGGATAGGCTACCCACTCCAGTATTCTTGGGCTTCCATTGTGGCTCAGCTGGTAGAGAATCCGCCTGCAATGCAGGAGACCTGGGTTTGATCCCTGGGTTGGGAAGATCCCCTGGAGAAGGGAAAGGCTACCCACTCTAGTATTCTGGCCTGGAGAATTCCAGGGACTGAATTCCATAGTCCATGGGGTTGCAAAGAGTCGGACACGACTGACCAACTTTCATTACTACTACATTCAAAGATACTGAGTAACGTGACTCTATCTTTTCCCCTGTTGATGGCTTAGAATGATGTCTAGATTTAAATATAAATATTAACAAAATAGCAATGTATTTCCCCCTAATCAAAACTGACAGCAGTACATCAGTTTTAAATATTCTATTTTCTTTTTGGTCAGAACCATTAACAGTATTTATCAACTCCTTATTTTGGAAATGATTAAAAATTTGAAAACAATCATGCTTGCTTAGTTTAGTAATGTTTGATAAGTGATTGGTGTTGTTTCATTACTCTTCTGCTTTTGTTCTTTGACCTTATTTCTGAATAATGTTTCAACTGAATAACTTTGCTTGATCATAGTTTAATTCTTTATGTCCATAAATAATTTAAAGGTTTAACATAAAAAGACTCTTCATAAGTGGATTTTATTTCACTTCCCTGGGTGTTATCAATGCCTTTTATTGTTTAAATTCCTTGTGGAGGAATGGTAACAGATGACTAGTAATAAGAGCAGAAGGCAAGCCAGCAATTGGGGTATAGCTAGCAGCACACACAAACAATAGAACAATAGAGGCACTGCCTCCAAGGTGAAGCCAAGATCAGAGTCAAGAATTTTAAACCAAAGTTTAGACGCAGAGGAGATGTTGAAGTAGTATTCAGAATATTTAACAACTAGTATGGCATAGCTATCAACCAATCAGAATAGGCAGGAGTCAGACCCGGAGGTCCTCCACATTGCCTGGCACTAATCTGATTGTTGAAAAGCTATGACAAACCTAAACAGCAAATTAAAAAGCAAAGACATTGCTTTGCCAACAAAGGTCTGTATAGTCAAAGCTGTGGTTTTTCCAGTAGTCATGTATGGATGTGAGAGTTGGACCATGAGAATTGGACCATAAAGAAAGCTGAGCACTGAAGAATTGATGCTTTTGAACTGTGGTGTTGGAGAAGACTCTTGAGAGTCCCTTGGACCGCAAGGAAATCAAACCAGTCAATCCTAAAGGAAATCAGTTCTGAATATTCACTGGAAGGGCTGATGCTGAAGCTGAAGCTCCAATACTTTGGCCACCTGATGCAAAGAACTGACTCATTAGAAAAGACCCTGATGCTGGAAAAGATAGAAGGCAGGAGGAGAAGGGGATGACAGAGGATGAGATAGTTCAATGGCATCCCTGTCTCAATGGACAAGTTTGAGCAAGCTCCGGGAGTTGGTGATGGACAGGGAAGCCTGGCGTGCTGCAGTGCATGGGGTTGCAAAGAGTCAGACACGACTGAGCGACTGAACTGAACTGAATCTGATTGTTGCTGGATCATGAAACAATCCGAGGGGCTCTAGGCAGCCACTGTTTACCATTCAGTATTTCAGTGTGAGCAATTAGTACAGTTGTACCACTATGTCCTGGCTGAACATAAGAGCATATGTCCATCTTGAGACCTCATGCTACAGTGAAGGAAATGGACCAAATATGAGGTCTTCAAAGAGTAGGAAGTGAAATTTCACTTTAATAGTAGGAAGCAGAATCTGGACAGGGAGATAAAGACAAGGTGTAAGACCCCCTATTGGTGTACGTGGCATATTCCTGTCATGCAAGAGGAGCAGTTTGTTCTGATAGAAGGTTTATTTGTCCTTCCCAGACAGAATCGTGACTCTGCTGCTTACTCTTAGGTTACTTTGAGCAAATTATCTCACTTCCATGAGGCAGTTTCTTCAGCTGAAAAGTAAGTGTTAATCATGCCTGTGCTGCATTTATCCTAGGTTGCTTCAAATGAGATAATAGTCATGAAAAGACTTTAAATTATGGAGCAGCACAGAGGCAGAGTCTTATCTTATGATGGATGCTGCTTGCTCTCTACCCCATGTTTAAGCACTCTTCTTGGATTGACAAACCAAGGATATGACCAGTAATTTAATGGTGATGAAGCACATGATACACTGAGTTAACCTAAGGTGGAGGCCTAATTTTGCCACTTACAGGTTACCATACCTTGAGCAATAGTTATTATTTCATCTAGTATTCTCTGAGCATCTTCTGTGTGACTGCCACTCTGCAAACATAGTTCTGCCCTTACAGAGCTTACAGTCTAGGACAGATCTATGGCTTAGATCTTTCCGGAGAGGTGAGTTCCCGTCATTGCTGGTCTCCCTGGCACCTGGCATGGCACAGTTAACCTGAAGAGAGTAGAAGCTTTGTTTACCCTGAACTTTTGATATTTTTCCAAACCTTTAAGACAAATGTTTTTAATCTAAACTGCTTGTCAGTTATCAAGAGCTTTGAAAATGTGCAGATCCTAGGGCCCCACACCTCATGGTGGGCTGGTACATGTTCAAAAACATGTTTTCCGGGTACGGGCTGCTTTGTAGCATTTGCTGATATTCCTAGTAGAAGTCCCACCATAGCCAATTTCAGGCTACCAGTGTGAGTCTCATAAGATCCCTAAAAATCTTAACAATTGGCTCCAGCACACCACTGGCTTCACCTCAGGGCTAAAGAATAAAAGTCTATAGGCGTGAGGCCTGGAGATTTGTGTTGTTGAAAAAGTTCTGAATGGAGCCAGAGTTAAGGACCAGTGACCTGTGAAGTTTCCATATTGCATGCTTGTCAAATGTGACAGGTTCAGAACATGATAAGACTTGTTGCTTTTTCAAACCAAGTAGCCTCAAGGAGTCGGATCTCTGTGACAGAAAAAACAGTCTAGCTACTCTGAAATTATGGCAAGTGGGGGGTGCAGGTGGGGTTAAGTTGCCTGTATTAAATAAAAAATTTAAGTAGAATAAGGATTATAAACAAAAGGCATCCAGTAACAGCTCCACACCCAGAGCTCGGGTTTTCTAGTGGGCAGTGAGTGACTGTACTGTGATACCTCTTCAACTAGCTGTTGACCAAAGACTTGGTGTTCTTCAGAAGCAAAGTTATATCAGCCAAATTCTAATCAGCTGGCTTTCTTATCACTGAGGAAGTACCTCATTAACCATTCCAACTGTGATTCATATGTATTTGTATTTGAAAGGAATTCAAAGGAAATACTTGAGAAATAGTAGGTGTCTCACAGAGGTTTTCTATTGCTTGAAATCATGTGCAATAAGGTAATTTACAGCTTCTTAAAACCTGTCATAATGACAGCATAGTGTGGTTTTGATTTCAGAAATAAGGATTGCACTGTATTCTGGCTTCCTTATTTTTACTTTGATGTGTCTTACATCTTCCTGAAATATGACTAATTTGAATCTCTGTTTTGGATCTTAATCCCAGCAAGTATCACGCATCTCAATTTAAACAACTTTAAAACAAAGTCATATTATATTGGGACTGCTGATTTGATGAGGTTTGAGCTTCTTACGATGGCACCCCACTCCAGTACTCTTGCTTGGAAAATCCCATGGATGGAGGAGCCTGGTAGGCTGCAGTCCATGGGGTTGCGAAGGGTCGGACACGACTGAGCTACTTCACTTTCACTTTTCACTTTCATGCATTGGAGAAGGAAATGGCAACCCACTGCAGTGTTCTTGCCTGGAGAATCCCAGGGACAGGGAGCCTGGTGGGCTGCCATCTATGGGGTCGCACAGAGTCGGAAACAACTGAAGCGACTTAGCAGCAGCAGCAGCAGCAGAGCTTCTTACAAACCAGCTTCTCAGATGTAAGTGCCCAGGTTATTCATTCTGGTCCTGGACAGTAATGTGTGTGTGTGTGTGTGTGTGAATGGCCACACTTTCAGGTCCTTTCTTATCTTCAGAGAGGACACTTCGTTATAGACACCAGACTATAAAATTGTCCATTTGGCCTTCCATGCATCTTGTACTGAATAAGAATCATCTTCTTTATTCTCTTTTCTCCTGGATATTTCTGTGGCCCTAGTCTATAGAAGTTCTACTTCATTAACTCTTTAACTGCCTTTTTCCTGTCCTGTTCATTTTGCCTACATACTTACTCGCTAGTCATCGGTATTGAGAGGGTGGATTAAAGATGACTATGAAGTCTTTGCTCTTTCCCCCACTGAAAGATAGTCTAATTCCCCTCCTCTTGAATCTGGGCTAGACCTCTTTAATACACCAGCAGAGTATGGCAGAAGTGACACTGTGCCAATTCTGTGCCTAGCCTCTTGGAGTTCTAAGCCCCCATGCGAATAGACCAACCCTGAGGCCACCATTCCATTCTGAAGGAGATCGGCCCTGGGATTTCTTTGGAAGGAATGATGCTAAAGCTGAAACTCCAGTACTTTGGCCACCTCATGCGAAGAGTTGACTCACTGGAAAAGACTCTGATGCTGGGAGGGATTGGGGGCAGGAGGAGAAGGGGACGACAGAGGATGAGATGGCTGGATGGCATCACTGACTCGATGGACGTGAGTCTGAGTGAACTCTGGGAGTTGGTGATGGACAGGGAGGCCTGGCGAGCTGTGATTCATGGGGTCGCAAAGAGTCGGACACGACTGAGCGACTAAACTGAACTGAACTGAGGCCCTAGTGGACTTTGAGAAGACCCAATCCATAGGCGTCCTAGTTGACTGTCCAGTTGAGCCCAGCTTAAGTCCTCCAGGCTAAGATGTCAGGCATATGCATGAAACTGCTTGGACTCTTACTTGGCCCATCTTCCAGTTAAATACTACCAGAGTAGCACTGAGTGACCTTTAGCAGTACTATGTGGAACAGAAGAATCACCTAGCTAAATACTGCTTGAAGTTCTGACCCATGAAATATAATAAATTAGTGGTTTGTTAGAAAGCATTAGATAACCCAAACATGATTGCATCCCCATCTTCTTTCTCTCTTGTTTCTTAGAGAGAATCTAAGCCTTCTCTTACCAGTAGCCAAGTGGCAATATGGTGCCCTTTTTTCTCCTCAAGCCTGTATCCTTCACATTGGCTTCTTTCAAAAGCCAGAAGCAGAATTTTCCTGATTTAAAAGCTCACGTCTACTCTTAGAAAGACTACTAGATTATTTTTTCCTGTCTGACAGATACCCTCTGTTTTTTCCCAGGGACAGAAGTGACTGATGGTTAATCTGAAGTCCAGTTAATGAATAATCCACAACCACTTTTTGTGACCCTAGGACTGTTATCTTAATATTCTACCCTTACGGACTCGTAACATAAGTATTACCTGATAGCCTTGACCTCCAGTACCCATCCTTTTGTTCCTGGAATTCACAGCTGCTCACCATTCCCTACACGTCCAGACTCTTACTCCTCTTTCTGTTCCTTTTGCCAGCTCTTCTGCCTGAAATACTCTTCCTCCTATTTTCCATCTAACACAAACCCACTAATTCAAGCCTAGCCTGAAAATTAACTTCTGTGAAGCATATCCAAGCCCCACAGTTAGTCATTTCCTCCTTTGTTGTTTCTAGAGCACTTTGTATATCCTCTGCTGTAAGCCAAATGACATATAATTTTTGGCTTATAGAACTGTCTCCCCTACTACAATATGAACTATCCAAGGATAAGGGCGATTCTGCTTACTTTTAATTCCTGGTGCCTAGTACCTAACACATCATAGGTGGTCAATTAATGTGGAATGAGTGAATGAATACATAAATGAGAGCAAGTGAATGATTCTCTCCGCTTAACCAAAGGAAAAGCCTAAGGTATTACTTCCAGATCTTCATCACAGACTAACTCCTGAGCAACAAAAACTGTTCTGTTAACCAGCTAAGGGTAAAACATAGCTGGCATAGTCCTTACTAGCTAAGAATGCACAGCCAATTAGCTCCGCGTTTGCATGGTTTTAGTTCACAGCTCCAATCATGCATTCATTCACCTCTTTATCGAGTTCCATGTGCACATAGGGCATTGTGCTAAACACAAGGTGAGATGCGAAGGGAAAATAAGGCACATTACAGTTTGATAATGGAGTAAAACAAGAGCCCAGCGGTAACCCACAGACAGATCTCAGTAGTGCCATACAACTCAGGCACAGCAACTGTCAGGTTTGGAGGGAGGCAGACAGCCTCTCAGTAGGATGATAACAGAAGCATCATGAACTACTGACTTTTAAAGCCAGCTTTTAAGGTTGCAGAAAGATCTAGGAGGGTGGGGAAGGGCCTTCCACGATGATGAAACAACATGGACCTTTGAAAAATGATGAATGAATCCACTTGGATTGGAGTGTAAAGCATTTTGGTAGGAAAGTGTGAAGAACTTTGGACCATCAGATTGGGAAATTATTGCTAAACACCTACCTAGCCTGGTGTTTTTCAAGGCTAGCAGCACTTCCAGCCTATCTCTTAACAAATATGACTTAGATGCTTATGTTCTTTTTCAAACATCTTTTACTTAAGTGACCTACTTTTGTGTTCAGGTATTAAGAAGATTAATAAGAATGTATTAACTTATCAATTCATACTTAATGGTTCCTGAATACCCTAAAATTATGTATTATATTTTAATTGAAATATAGTTTATATACAGCATTATATTAAAGTGTACCACATAGTGATTCAATATTTTTATAGATTACACTTAATTTACAGTTATTACAAGGCTATATTTCCCAGTGCTGTCCAATATATCCTTTTTATTCATTATGCTCAGTGCTTTGTATCTCTTAATCCCGTGCATCTACCTTGCCCACTCTGTTCCCTCTCTCCACTGGTAACCACCAGTTTGTTTTCTATGAGTCTGTTTCTGTTCTGTTCTAAGAGTTCATTTATTTTATTTTTTTAGGTTCCACATGTAGATGATAACATGGAGTATTTGGCTTTCTCTAACTTATTTCACTGAGCATAATACCCTCCAGGTCCATCCATGCTGTTGCAAATGGCAGAATTTCATTCTTTTTTATGGCTGAGCATGGACAGAGGAGCCTGGCGGGTTACAGTCCATGGGGTCACAAAGAGTCAGACACAATTTAGCAAGTAAACAACAGGAACAGTATTCCATTTATTCCATTATATATATGTATGTATACACACACACACACACGGCACATCTTTATCCATTCATCTGTTGATGGAAACTTAGGTTGAGTCCATATCTTGGCTATTATAAATAATGCTGCTGTGGACATTGGGGTGCATGTATCTTTTTGAATTAATGTTTTATGAATATCCTAAAATTAAATGCATATTCAGAATCTCACACCGTATTGTTTATAGGTCAATTTTTTCTTTAGAACATCAGGAAGAAATTGTACTCTTTAAGTAAAAACTACTTAACAATAGTACTCTGGAATATTTTTTAAAAAGTCAACAAACTTGTGTTTAATCATTTTAATTATTTCGTTCTCCTTACCCATCAAAAATGATTCTATCTACTTAGAAGAACTGATAGTTATATCTACACTTTTATCCTGGTGTTTTCTAATGTTCTGAGCACACTATTTGCATTTTTTTCTTTTCTTTTTTTTTACCAACAATATGTCAAGTTATTTGACAAGATAGTTGGTTTTATATGGTCTAGTGTACACACTTGTTACAACAGAATGGTAAGCATTCTCCCTTTAGCTACCATTTAACTGCCACCATTCAAGGTAACTGTGTTACCTGATCATTAATCTTGCTGAATAAGCAGTGTTGAATCTTTGTATTTTTAGCAGTGAATTCCATTGAAATAAGCATAATTGAACACTTTCTTCGTTTTTTAAAAAAAATTCCATTTTACCTTGCCTTGACATACTGAGTTTTTTGTTTTTTGTTTTTTTTCCTAAGCCTCTTTTTCCAAGTAAGATGAAAGGGAAGCAAATAATTCATTGGCCTGACTATTGTAAAATTATCTAAAAAAGAAAAAAAAAGTCATTTGGGGATCTTGTGTTAGAAACACTGTTCTGGCTTACTTTTTTTCTGTGAAAAAGGAATTTTCCATGCCTTTGACACTATTTTAAAGTGTAGACGTCATAGAAGAAAGATGACAAAAGGATATTGTTTTATTATAATCCTTGAGAAAAGTTAGACTTTCTTCTGCAGTTCCCTTCCCACCCCCTGTCCTGGGGTTGAGGTACCAAAGGCAGATTTTTAGTTTAGAGGCAGCTATTTATAGCAGAAATATAGGCCTGAGTTCAAATTGTGACTCCCATCATTTATTGGCTTTGTGACATTTAGCAAGCCCCATGGCATTGTGGTGCACATTAAATAAAATAATATATAAATTATCTGGCCTGTAGTGGTATTAAATAAATGTTAGTTCACCTCTGTAGATGTAACTGGTTTTGGCTCTTTGCACCCTCCAAGGAAGCATAGTTCCCTTAGGCTCCAAAATCTAACATTTGTATTTTCTTATGAGTCTTTTCATTTTCATTCACGCAGACTTTCCAGGTTCTGACTATTGACTCTAGAGACGATTGGTTCTTTTAAACACTGTTCTTCACTTCCCGAAAGGCATCCTTCTAAACCTAAAACTTCCCCTGGAGGCAGAGTGTAATATACCATGACCCTCTTCCTGTCCTCCCTCTGAGGGTACCATCTTTGCTGTCTCCTGCTGTTTGTGCAAGATAAGGGCATACCTGAAATCAATCATGAAAATAAAAGGAGAATAAAAGCTATAGAGCTGGCCATTTCTGCCCAGGAATGGAGGCAGTATGATGTAGAGGTAATGGGGTGGTTCCATAAACTGAAAATGTGGGTGACTTACCAGAAGACAATACTCATATTGTTTGAGTTATTTTTCTCCTATTTTTATGTTTGCCAAATAGGGCAAAAGTGACCAGAGTGCAAATATAAAATGTCAGAGAGGAAATTTAAAGACAAAGTTAGCACCTCAATATCATTCTCTCATCTTTTCTCACGCTTTTCCTTCATGTTGCTATTCTTGTCTCCATGAAGATCTATATAATATCTTAACATATAATAATTCCTAACTTAGGTCAGGGTGAATGATATCCTTTTTCAGTTGTTGGGAGGCAGTATTTTATCAGTTTTAATTTTAGCTTAGTACATGAGTTTCCTTGAGCAACTTCTTTCCTTTTTGTGAATTTCAGTTTCTATAAGATATTCATATTTCATTGAGCCTAAATTGCTGTAAGTATGATACCTCAATTATTTGATGTGCCACTATAAAAAATAAATATTGCAATTAAACAATGATTCAATGCTTTTTAGTTGCATTGATTGTAGATTTATGTGTATGTGTCAGACTTGGTGAAAACTAGGGTACGATCAACCTTCTCAGTTTATAAGGAATAAGTTGGACAATGTACTTAAAAGTATTGAGCAAGGCACCTAGAATGTTATAAATATTCAGTAAGTAATAGTTCATTAAGGTAATGGTCATGTGATCAAGAGAACTTTTCAAAATGGTGTTCATTATTTAGGTGGTTCTTTGGGGATCAGAATCGTTAATAGGTCACCTTGATGGTATTTGTTGGTGAAAGAATGCCCACTCATTTTAATTGAAAGTAACCGTAACACAACATCTCAATTTATTTTTAAGAGGTATTCTTTTCATTATGAATACTTTGTTATTAAAAAATTCGTAGGCTATTGTTAAAGTTTCCTCTAGGAATGCATTCTGTTGATATATATTATATCAACCCAGTGGGTTGGTTGTAGTCACTTTTTATGGAGAGAAATTAGTTTAAGTACACACCATCAATGAGATACTCCCTACATGTAAAGCTTAATAAAATTGCATTCATTGTTGGTATTATGATATGAGACCTCAGATTTTAAGTAATTTTTTTCTCATTTTCCTCTCTCTACAGGAGGCAGACAGTGGGGAGGAGGAATGCCGATCACAGCCCAGGAGGTATGTTTGTTCATTACATCCTATAGCATTTCTATAGTGTTTTTTCTCTAATTCTTTCTCAGTCTTGTCAGATGAGTTTGTCCTGGTTTTCCAAGGTGCTTAGTTGATGTCTCAAAATGGAATTGCTTTAATAATCCCGTTACTGACTCAGATTTTAAGTAGTGGACTGCATTATGTTGTACACGTGAAACTAATATAATTATTGTGTGGCAAGTATACCTCAATATATAAATTAACTAGTTAACTTAATTAAATAGTAGATTTCTCTTTTTTATTTTTTTTAACCAGAAAGACCAATATTGGCCTAGCTTTGACCCAATTACCTATCTTAGGTAATAAAAAAGGAAATTTTCCTTACCTAACTAAAGAACATTTCAGCCTTCAGTTTTGTCCTTATGTTTGTCATTCATTTTGACAGGTTTTGGTGTTTTTTTACAGATTGGTTAATACAAAGGATATACTAATTAGCTAGTGTGTGTGCTCAATTGGTTCAGTCGTGTCTGACTCTTTGCAACCCTGTGGACTATAGCCCGCCAGGTTCCTCTGTCCAGGGAATTCTCTAGGCAGGTAGAGTGGGTTGCCATGCCCTCTTCAGCTAAGTAACTTACCCTGTCTTTTAAAATACAGTGAAACTTTTTTCCTTCCTCTCATGGAATAGTGGGCATCTTATAAGGATACCAGTACTTGCTGTCATTAAAAGAAAAGAATTATGAGAGATATCTAGGATGTATATAATAACGTTTCTCTTATCTTCTTTAAAATGCTTTTTATGGTTATATTAAAGATTTAATAATAATTCACCGAAATCCTTAAATATTTGAAAGTGTAGCACTGTCAATGTTGTAATGCAACAAACTATATTTTATATGATATTTTAGTTTCTCAAGATTGCATAGAATTCTACTTTCTTTCTTGTTATAAGTACATTATTATACTGTGACCCAATAGAGTATATCTTTTGTATGAAATAAGTGCCTTTTAAAAATATTTGTTTAAATGTCTGTGAAATAAAAAAAAATTTTTTTTTAATCAACTCACTTGAGGACATTATGCTAAGTGAAAAAACCCATTCCCCAAAAGACACATACTGTGTGATTCTACCTATACGAGATACCTAAGGTAGTCAAATTTTCAGATATGAAAAGTAGAATGTTGGTTGCCAGGGTCTGGTGGAGGATGGATAAGGAATTATTGCTTAATGGGTACAAAGTTTCATTTTTGGAAGAGAAAAAGTTCTTGAGATGGATGGTAGTATCAGTTGCACAACAGTGTGAATTACTTAATCCCCTGTACGTTTAAAAATAGTTAAGAAGGCAAATTCTATGTTATATGTAGTTTACTATATTTAAAAAATAAATGATCTGTTCATGCCCACTAGGTCCTTTTTTATGATAGCTAATTCTGGTGATATGTTGTCTTTTGCAGAAGATAGGCATAAAAATATCATAACACAGTTGTAGAACTGAAAATCAGGTTATGTATTCTTACCTTTTTGGTAAAAATATAAATGGATGAAATTCAGTTCCAGTCTTTTCTTTTGTATATTTGTGAACTCATTGCTTTTCATCTTCTTATGTTCTGACCCACTTTGCTGACTGGAGAATAAACAAAGCCATGTAACATGCCAATATTCAGCCATTTTGACTTACAAATGGCTGTCTCATGAGTCAGCCTAATAAAATTTCAGGGTAATAAATGTTCTCAGTTGTGTCTGACTCTTTGTGACCCTGTGGACTGTAGCCCGCCAGGTTCCCCTGTCCATAGGATTTTCCAGGCAAGAATACCAGAGTGGGGTGCCATGCCCTCCTCCAGGGGATCTTCCCGATGCAGAGATCAAACCTGTGTCTCCTACATTGCAGGCAGATTCTTTTCCACTGGGGCTTCCCTGGTGGCTCAGAAGGTAAAGCATCTGCCTGCAGTGCAGGAGACCCGGGTTTGATCCCTGGGTTGGGAAGATCCCCTGGAGAAGGAAATGGCAACCCGCTCCAGTACTTTTGCCTGGAAAATCCCATGGACAGAGGAGCCTGGTAGGCTACAGTCCATGGGGTCCGCCAAGAGTCGGACATGACTGAGCGAATTCACTTTCTTTCTTTTCCACTAGTGCCACCTGGGAACCCCAGGTAATAAATAAAAGTGAGCAAAAGGAAGATACCCTTGAAATAAATCTTTGAAATCCCAAGATATCTTTTTTTAAGATAACTAGTTGTGGAAGGAAATAAAGTACATGTAAATTTAGAAAATATTTTAATTATAGTAGAATTCTCCCATTTCTGTATGTATCAACTGTAAGTAAGTAGGTTTGCTACTTCAAACCTAGCAATGAAAGTTTTGTAGCAGGTGGGGAAGAGAAAGAGAGAGCAAGCAGTGTGGGCCAGAGGAATATCAGAAAATATCCTGGTAAGTTCTGGGTCTTGGATAAATGGGATGTAGGTAGGAGAACAGAAGAGCATTCCATACACAGGAGGATGGGGAGGTAGGAGGATATGCCCAGAAGGATGGAAGTAGGTACTAATGTGTTCCAAGGGCAATAAGAAGATCATCATTCATATCTTAAGAGTAGAACAACTTTGATTTGGTAGATCTTTGTCTAAAAGAATGCATGACTGCTGGATAAGGGTCTGGCAGTGTTATGCAGTATGAGAGGAGGCAGGAGAATGAGCTAGAAAGCCATTGCAAGCAGATGGCTAGAGGTGGGCAGTCACCTCCCTAACTGATAGCAGCATGAAGACAGAAACTGTGTCTTTTATTTCAGCATCCACAGCAATTAGTCTGTAGTTGGCACTCAATAAATGCTCATTAAATGAATGAACAGGAATAGAAGATTGGTTGATATCTTTACTAGAAATGGTGTAGTTGAAAAAGAGAACTTGTAAGACGACATATGAAGAGTTCACCTCTGACATGTGAAACAGCAGAGCAATAGTCAAGTGGAAATAGCTTAAAGAGGGCTGAAAGAAAACATAGAGTCAGGGCATGTCTTTGTGTAAGATGTAATTTCAAATGGTGGTGGTTTAGTCACTAAATCGTGTCCGACTCTTGTGACTGCCCACCAGGCTTCTCTGTCCATGGCATTTTTCAGGCAAGAATACTGGAGTGGCTGCCATTTCTTTCTCCAGGGGATCTTCCCGACCCAGGAATCAAGCCCAGGTCTCCTACATTGCAGGCACATTTTTGCATTGCAGGTGGATTCTTTACCAACTAAACTATGAGGGAAGTCCTAATTTCCCATGGTACCGTGTTACTAATGCATTCGTTTTGTAGACACATCTTTCTTCAGATCTCTGTCTCTGGTCCCTCATCAGGTTTTCCTTCTCTTGCCTTTGGTCTGTTTCTTTTTTACTTTCGAGCTACGACTTCATTTCAGCCTGTTCAGTGAAATAATGTTTGTATGGATTTAAATATCATAATGACAATAAATACTACATTGCCCATCTTTTGCTGTGGAAAGGAAACAGGTGTACTTCTACCTGAGTGTGTGTTCTAGTTAAAGAATTTGTTAACTTAGAGAATAAGAGCATTATACCTAAATTTTTTTTAAAAGGTGGTAAAGAGGAAAAGTCTACTGTAAATATGAACTGTTAATTTATCCTCATATATGTATTTCGGGAGGGGGGGCTTCCCAGGTGACGCTATTGGTAAAGAAGTGAAAGTGATAGTCACTCAGTCATGTCTGACTCTTTGCGACCCCATGGACTATACAGTTCATGGAATTCTCCAGGCCAGAATACTGGATTGCATATCCTTTCGCTTCTCCAGGAGATCTTCCCAACCCAGGGATCGAACCCAGGTCTCCCACATTGCAGGCGGCTTCTTTACCAGCTGAGCCAAGGGAAGTCCAAAGCTGCTCAGTCATGTCTGACTCTTTGCAACTCCATGGGTTATACAGTCCATGGAATTCTCCAGGCCAGAATACTGGAGTGGGTACCCTTTCCCTTCTCCAGGGGATCTTCCCAACCCAGGATCGAACCCAAGTCTCCTGCGTTGCAAGTGGCTTCTTTACCAGCTGAGCCACAAGGAAAACCCTTGGTAAAGAACCTACCTGCCAATGGAGGAGATGTAACAGATGTAAGTTCAGTCCCTGGGTCAGGAAGATCCCCTGGAGGAAGGCATGGCAACCCTCTCTGGTGTTCTTGCTTGGAGAATCGCATGGACAGAGGAGCCTGGTGGGCTACAGTCCATAGGGTTGCAAAGAGTCGAACACAACTGGAGCAACTTAGCACACAGCACATATATATTTAAAAATTTTAAAACAATCTCATACTTATAGAAAAATTGTTGATACAGTGCAAAGAACTTTTTATTTTCTGAGCCATTTGATAGTAAGATGCCCCCATCACATCACTTTTCTGTTTTAAGAAATAAAATGTTATTATTTCACAGAGAAACCTTATATTGAACTTAGAATATGTGCGTGCGTGTGATTGATTGATTTATAAAAGTAAAGCTTTCCCATGTGTTAAAAACCAGCTCTAACTGATGATAGTGAAGCTCTACATCTTCTGCTTTTGGTCTGTCTGAACTCTGAATCTCCACCTCTGTCCATATGGGTTGCTCTTCTGATCCAGAAAACTCTCAGCTGTTTATAAATACTTTGATGTGGCCACCAGGGGGTGTAGCGAGCTATCCTCCCATCCTCGAGTTCTGCCACTTTGTGCTAAGTGCACAGTTTGGAAGGTTCTTTCCTAGCCGCTCAACAAGAATAAGAATTTTCATTTCACTGAAGTACTCTTTGTTTCTGAAGAATGTGTTCACAGACTCTATCTTATATTTATCTGACATGTTCTGCTTCTGAGAACAAGGAGGATTCCTTTTAAATCTGATTTGAAAAATTAATTATTGCAGCCACAGTGAAATTAGGTATATCTGTTAAAGCTAAATATAGTTAATTCTACTTTCTTCCCCCAGATGTTATTCTTCAGGGTATAAACAACAAACAAAAGTCACTTCCCCTTAATTCTTGACTTGGCCAAACTAAATTTTTGAAAAGTTGTTTTCTTATAAAATTCTGGAGACTAATGAAGTGTCAAATACCTATTGCTTCGAGAGGATGCTGGGAAGATATTGAAGAAGGAAGCACCAGGAATCTGCCTGTCCACTTTGACAACAATTGCACTGGAGAATCTGTCTGATGTAACATGAGTTTGAGTAGACTCCAGGAGTTGGTGATGGACAGGGAAGCCTGGCATGCTGCAGTCCATGGGGTTGCAAAGAGTCAAACACGACTTATTGTGGAGCTCTGTGGTCTATTGAAGGCTTGCAACCTCCAAGGAAAGAACTAGAGGGTAAATTGTTATCAATTTTAGCTCTTAACTCTTAGTAACTACCCATCCCTCACTCTCAGCTATATGGTAAATAGCCATGTACATGTTCCTGGTACAGCTTGCATACAGCTTATATTAATAGCAAATGGGGTGAGCAAAAAGTATCCTATCCTCCAGATATCAAGATATCAAGGATCTGTGATCTGATAGCTGAGTGCCACTTCTGACCATTGAGGTGCAGACAAAGAGGCAGGCAGCCACTGTTGCGGAATAATCCCCCTTTTTGTTGCAAGCCCCTCTTCATGCTGAAGTGTTTCAGGGATTTAAAAAACTAGCACCTTTTTTTCCTCCCCTTTCACTTTTTGCCTTTCCGCCTTTTGAGAGTCAGACATTAAGGATGAGGACTTCAGAAACATCTCATATGGGGGAAAATTGAACATGTCTATGTATGCCTAGGGAAAAGCTCAGAAAAGACCTGAAAAGAGCTTAGGTTTACATCTCAGCCTAATCCTCAGTGAGATGGCCTTGTCATCATGCTTAGTTGCTTAGTCATGTCTGACTCTTTATGACCCTTTGGACTATAGCCCACCAGGCTTCTCTGTCCATGGGATTTTTCAGGCAAGAATATTGGAGTGGATTGCCATTTTCCTCCTCCAAGGGATCTTCTTGACCCAGGGATCAAACCTGCGTTTCCTGTGTCTCCTGCATTGCAGGTGGATTCTTTACCTGATGGCCTACAACAATCAAAAAGACAAAAACAATAACAAAAAATAGTAAACCCTGGGGAAGGTGAAGAATCACATTTCCAAAGTTACTACATTATTAGATTCAAATGTCCTATGTTCAACAAAAAAAAAGCACAAGGCATACAAAGAAACAGTAAAGTATGGTCCATTCAAAAGAAAAAAATAATAGAAACTGTCCCTGAAAAAAGATGTAATGAAGATATACTATACAAAGACTTTAATGCAACTATCTTAAAGACATTCAAAATACTAAAGGAAAATGTGGAGGAATTTACAAAAATGATATGTGAACAAAATGAAAGTATCAATAAGGAGATAGAAAGTCTAAAAAGAAACCAAAACAGAATGTCTGAAGCTGAAAAGTACAGTAACTAAAAAGAATTTCACTAGACAGATTCAAAGGCAGATTTACCAGGAAAGAGAAAGGAAAATCAAACCTGAAGATAGGGCAATGGAAATGATCAAGTCTGAGGAACAGAAAAAAAAAAAGACTGAATAAAAGCAAGCAGGGCCTAAGGGACTTAGGGGAGATCATCAAGAGGACCAACATGTGTCATGAGAGTCCCAGAAGGATGAGAGAGAAGGAGGCAGAGTAAATATTTAAAGAAATAATGGCTTAAAAGTTCACAATTTGGAAGTTTCCTGGTGGCCTAGTGTTTAGGATTCTAGGCTTTCACTGTTGTGGCCCAGGTTCAATCCCTGGTCCAGAAACTGAAATCCTGCAAGCTGCATGGCACAGCCAAAAGGGGGAAAAAAAAAAAAAAAAACCTTCCCAAATTTGATAAAAGACATAAATATCCAAGAAGCTCAACAAACTCCAGGTAAGATGAACTCAAAGAGACTCACACTAAGACACATTATAATCAAATTTCCAAAAGACAAAGAATCTTGAAAGCATCAAGAAAAAAGTATCATCACATACAAGGGATCCCCAAGGTTAGATCATTAGCAGATTTCTCATCAGAAACTTGGAGGCCCAAAGACCTATGAACCAATACATTCAAAGTTCTAAAAGAAAACAACAGTCAACCAAGAATCCTACATCTGGCAAAACTTCCCTTCAGCAGAGAAAGAGAAATTAAGACTCCAGATTAATAAAAGCTGAGGAAGCCTGTGACCACTAGACCTGCCCTGCAGGAAATGCCCAAGGTTTCTCCTGCCAAGTGAAAATGAAAGGACATCAGACAGTAACTCAAAGCCATATGGAGATATAAAGATCTCAGTAAAGGTAATTACACGGGCAATTATAAAAGCTAGTAGTATTGTAACATTAATTTGGAACTGCACTTTTTGCTTTCTACCTGATTTGAGACTAACACATTTAAATGAAAAAACCTTCAACTATTAGTGTAAAAACTAGTGTTACGATAACTTTGCTTTGTAACTCCATATCTTGTTTTCTGCATAATTTAAGAGACTATGCATTTAAAAGAATTAATAGTTTATGTTTTGGGATCCACAATAAAGGTGTTGTGACATCAGCAACTGAAAAGAGTGGAGACAGAGCTGTAAAGGAGCAGAATTTTTGTATGTTATTGAAGGTAAGCTGGTATAAATTGAATTTAAAGTGTTAAAACTTTAGGTTGTTATATGTAATCCCATTATAACCACACACAAAAAATTAGCTATAGAACATATGCAAAAGGAAATGAGAAAGGAATTTAAACATTTCACTACAAAAATGCAGCTAAACACAAAAGAAGACAGTAGTGCAGGAAATAAGGAACAAAATGCTTAAAGGCACATGTAAAATAAATAGCATAATGAGAAGTGAGTCCCTTCCTATCATCAGTTACTTTAAGTAATTTCTCCATTGTGGGGAAGGGATAGTTTGGGAGTTTGAGATGGACATGTACACACTACGATATTTAAAATAGATAATCAGCAAGGACCTACTGTATAGCACAAGGAACTCTGCTCAATATTATGTAACAACTTAAATGGGAAAATAATTTGAAAAAGAATATATATATATATGTATATATAACTGAATCACTTTGCTGTATACCTGAAACTGTCACAACATTGTTAATCAACCATCATATAAAATAAAAAGTTTTTTAAAATACATTAAAAAATAAAATGGAAATTATATTTTTAAAAAATCTCACCTCTTCCAGAAAATTTTCAGGAAACTTTGAAAAATTAATAAAGTTAATATACTTACCTTCTTGTTCACTACAAGTTATTTCTTTTGGATGAAAGAATAAGAGGCTATTAGGAAAGATTTATTCTACACACTTAATTCAAAACTGCTGAGTTCAATATAAGGTCAAGTTTTTATTTTCCTTCTCTCTTTCTGATATTCTTGTGTTTATGGGTTTAAACAGTATAAACTGTAGGAACTCCTAATATACATGATTTTTCTTACCCTAAAACATAGTTACATAAACATATGCATATACACACACAGGGTATACAAATACACATACATATTTAAAATTACATATATGTATCAGCTGTAGGTGTTTGTTTTAAAGATATTTTAAAGAAAGTAAACACTTCAGAAAGATTCCCTATTATAATTCAAATTCTCAAATCACCATCATCATCAAATTCCTAATCACTTCAACACTTATATTTAATTATCTCAGAAGATGAAGAGTAAACCATCTGATGGAGAGTTTTTACAAAGTAAAATTAAAAAGCATTCATTAGAACTAATGTGTTGAATATTAGTATTATTTGTAGACTATTAGTCTTCAGAAAAGATAGTTCAAAATGCTTACCACACTTTCATCAGGTGCTTAGCAAATAAGATTTCTGAAAAACAAACAATTTCCCAGGTAAAAGTGAAACCTTATCCCAGTGCAACATCTGTTTTTCAAATTGTAATTTAATAGGAAATCTATATAAATGTATATAATTCATAACCATGCAAATACTTATACCTGTGTAATGACAGAAAATTGGACTACATTATTGTGTATCTTCACTGTAATGATATTTCTATGATAAAAATCCAGTTCCTTTCTATCTGTAAAATGAAGATTGCATCTTCTCATCTATCTTATAGGACTGTTGAAAATGCAAGCAAAATTATTCATAGGAAAGTTTAAATGAATATTCAGCACCAAATATTAAGGCAAGATATAAAGTGATGGTACTTTCACTAGTATTTTCTAAATTCTTTTCCATTTTAATTTCACAAACTCACAGTCTTATTTCTCTAATTCTGTGCTATGACTGATACCCTGTACATCATCTAGTATTAAGATCATTTACTGAGGAAAAACAAGAAGAGAAATTGTCAGACTTCAAATTACCAATAAACTTCTTATTTAGTACAAACCTAATATTGAATTAGAAACGAGCATTTCCCATCTCTGAGTCAAATCTGATTCAACTTGGATGATTACCAAAAGTCATAGCTATAGCCATTGGATGCTAAATGTAAAACCCTGTTTAAAGGTACTGATCATCTTGCTTCATTCAACAATGAATATTTATTAAGCACAGACTCATCTGCTTGCTTCTCTGACTCACTGCTATTCCACCATCCTGAGGCAAAAAGATTGTATTAATAAACATAACTGGCAGACTGTTCTGGTATTCATTATTCACTGGGAATTTCCTCAAGCCAAGGAATCATTTGGAGGGAGAAGAAAGGACCTGTTATCGATTACCTAAAACAGCTGTTCTACTGATACAACAAACAAAAGATCAGGAAATTTAGAAACTGTGTAAAACACATAATTGGTTATGAGCCACCTTTGCTTATAATAATCCTTACTGTTCAGTGGAAAAATTCTCACCTCATGCTCTTACAGAGCTCTGTGCTTCCCTTTCCCAGCACTTCCAACGCTGTTGTTACACATTATTTGTTGTCTGTTCTTGCCACTTAAACTGAGTGAGAGCAGAGATAATATCCTGTCCACGATTATATCCTTAAATTCTGGCACATAGATGGTACTAAATTTCTGTAGAAGGAATAAATGAAGAACTATACTTTCCACTTCCAATTTGCCTTGATTCATGGACCTGACATTCCAGGTTCCTATGCAATATTGCTCTTTACAGCATCGGACCTTGCTTCTATCACCAGTCACATCCACAGCTGGGTATTGTTTTTGCTTTGGCTCCATCCCTTCATTCTTTCTGGAGTTATTTCTCCACTGATCTCCAGTAGCATATTCGACCCAGATAATCACGATGGTGTGATCAATGACCTAGAGCCAGACATCCTGGAATGTGAAGTCAAGTGGGCCTTAGAAAGCATCACTATGAACAAAGCTAGTGGAGGTGATGGAATTCCAGTTGCACTATTCCAAATCCTGAAAGATGATGCTGTGAAAGTGCTGCACTCAATATGCCAGCAAATTTGGAAAACTCAGCAGTGGCCACAGGACTGGAAAAGGTCAGTTTTCGTTCCAATCCCAAAGAAAGGCAATGCCAAAGAATGCTCAAACTACCGCACAATTGCACTCATCTCACACGCTAGTAAAGTAATGCTCAAAATTCTCCAAGCCAGGCTTCAGCAATATGTGAACCGTGAACTTCCTGATGTTCAAGCTGGTTTTAGAAAAGGCAGAGGAACCAGAGATCAAATTGCCAACATCCGCTGGATCATAGGAAAAACAAGAGAGTTCCAGAAAAACATCTATTTCTGCTTTATTGACTATGCCAAAGCCTTTGACTGTGTGGATCACAATAAACTGTGGAAAATTCTTCAAGAGATGGGAATACCAGACCACCTGATCTGCCTCTTGAGAAATTTGTATGCAGGTCAGGAAGCAACAGTTAGAACTGGACATGGAACAACAGACTGGTTCAAAATAGGAAAAGGAGTTCGTCAAGGCTGTATATTGTCACCCTGTTTATTTAACTTATATGCAGAGTACACCATGAGAAATGCTGGACTGGAAGAAACACAAGCTGGAATCAAGATTGCCAGGAGAAATATCAATAACCTCAGATATGCAGATGACACCACCCTTATGGCAGAAAGTGAAGAGGAACTCAAAAGCCTCTTGATGAAAGTGAAAGTGGAGAGTGAAAAAGTTGGCTTAAAGCTCAACATTCAGAAAACAAAGATCATGGCATCCGGTCCCACCACTTCATGGGAAACAGATGGGGAAACAGTGGAAACAGTGTCAGACTTTATTTTTCTGGGCTCCAAAATCACTGCAGATGGTGACTGCAGCCATGAAATTAAAAGACGCTTACTCCTTGGAAGAAAAGTTATGATCAACCTAGATAGCACATTCAAAAGCAGAGACATTACTTTGCCAACAAAGATCTGTCTAGTCAAGGCTATGGTTTTTCCTGTGGTCATGTATGGATGTGAGAGTTGGACTATGAAGAAGGCTGAGCACCAAAGAATTGATGCTTTTGAACTGTGGTGTTGGAGAAGACTCTTGAGAATCCCTTGGACTGCAAGGAGACCCAACAAGTCCATTCTGAAGGAGATCAGCCCTGGGATTTCTTTGGAAGGACTGATGCTAAAGCTGAAACTCCAGTACTTTGGCCACCTCATGCGAAGAGTTGATTCATTGGAAAAGACCCTGATGCTGGGAGGGATTGGGGGCAGGAGGAGAAGGGGACGACAGAGGATGAGATGGCTGGATGGCATCACTGACTCGATGGATGTGAGTTTGAGTGAATTCCGGGAGTTGGTGATGGACAGGGAGGCCTGGCGTGCTGCGATTCATGGGGTCGCAAAGAGTCAGACACGACTGAGCGACTGATCTGATCTGGTCTGATACTTTCCACCCATTTTTCAGACTTTGGGAAGAGATACTTAGCCTCATTGAGCCCATTTCCTCCACTCTATAATAGAAAAAAGAATATTTTACAGTTTTTTGCAAGGATTTGAGATATAAAGGTTAAATGCCTATCATTATAGGCACTCAGCAAGAGGTAAGGTATTATTATTACTGTTAATCCTTTTTATCATTATAAACTGAGCTCTTCTAAAACTAGGGTCATAATTTTATGTTCATAAAAAACAATTTGTTGTTGTTCAGTCACTAAATCATGTCCGACTCTTTGTAGCCCCATGGACTACACTTGGCTTCCCTGTCTTTCACTCTCTTCCAGATTTTACTCAAACTCATGTCCATTGAGTCAGTGATGCCATCCAGCCATCTCATCCTCTGTTGTCCCCTTCTCCTCCTGCCCTCAATCTTTCCCAGCATCAGGGTCTTTTCCAGTGAGTCGGCTCATGGCATTAAGTGGCCAAAGTATTGGAGCTTCATTCAGCTTCAGCATCAGTCCTTCCAATGAGTATTCAGGGTTGAAGTAAACAAATCTTTATAGTATTTCAGAAACCATAAAAATCACTAATAGCCTAGTTATTCATCCCCCCAACTCCAAAAAAGACAGTTGATACATTAAAATTTTCAAATAAATTTAAATATACCTGGCAAGGCCAATGTGGGTTTAGGAGGGGGGTTGTTTGTTCGCCATGCCCTGCCTTGCGGCATGTGGGATCTTAGTTGCCCTACCAGGAATTGAACCCGTGCCCCCTGCAGTGGAAGTACAGAGTCTTAACCACTGGAGTAGTTCCAGGCCAATGTTTTTTTGGTGTTTTGTTTTGCAGAACATCCCTCTAAACAGTTGAAATATGTAATCAATGAAATCACTTTTAATATTCAACTGAATTAAATGGTGATTGTCTTAAATAGATTTGCATGTAAATTCCACAGAATACCAAAATAATTTTTAGAAAATCAAACTCCAGGCTTTCTATTAAAAGGATGATCTCTAACATATATACATTACATACACACAATACTGCTGCATCTTTACCCACATAAAATTTTTATCATTGATACTCTCTGGAACGGGAAAATACAGGCCATGTAAAAGATAGGAAAGGCATATATGGCAGGATTACTAATAATTACATATGAAAATATGATGCCAGTAAGAAGTTCGTGTGTTACTGTTTTTAAGGTGGATATTTTAGTTTGATCCATGGGTCGGAAAAATCCCCTGGAGAAGGAAATGGCCACCCACTCATGTTCTTGCCTGGGGACAGAGGAGCCTGACGGGCTACATACAGTCCATGGGGTCACAGAAAGTCAGATACAAACCAAAGCAACTTAGCGTGCAGGTTATCTGTGATTGAAAAGAAGAAATGGTTGTTTTTTTTAGAAGAAATAACCTGTTGGCTAGAAGTTACATATGAAATTCCAAGTCCTAACTGTGTGTGATAAGGTAGCTATGCAGGAGCTTAAGTTTTAGAATACCAAATTCCACCATGGAAAGCTCATTAACTGGATTATTTCCGAGCCTTCCCCAACCCTAGACTTTTGTTTGCTTTTTATATTATTGTAATTTATTTGGGGGTATATTAAACTTTAAATGCGATATAGCAGAAGACAAGCCTATGCAGATCTCTTCAGATGTCAAAAATATGTCAAGAATGAGAAATTAAATTATCCTTCACAAACACACACAATTACATTTCTAGAAACTTCTGGAAAATAATTTCTGAGCCAAATTTATGTGAATCTTCTAGGTTCAAGTATGTGAACACATCTTTGGAAAGTTTTTAATATGCAGAGGATTCTAATCATCTTATTGGTATCTGTACCTTTCATAAAAATACTCCTGTTTCTTGAAGTTTAGACTTTAAATATTGTACCCTTTTTCAAGATCAGTTATTTGGACAATGTTTTAATTTGTCATAGGGTTTTACCTCTCTCTATTGGCTTGTTTCGCTCACGTTATAAACATGGTCAGATCTTTATAGGACCAAAAAAACTAAAATATAATTTTACAATACTGTTTCATAACCTTGTTTTCAGCTCACACTACAAGTTTGTTTTGATTTCTGAAAGGACAGTCTATATTAACTGCCTCCTTTGTCAACTCATATTCACTGTTTCACCTGTGAAATCTGACTTTTTGCCCCTTTCATCACTCCAAATGCTGTTCTTGTTAAGATTGCCAGTGAATAATTTTTTATCCCAATTTTAAATGACACTATTGCCCATTCCTCTATGCAGTTCTCACCTCCTTTGGCTTTCTTTTTTAAAAAATATTTATTTGACAACACTGGGTCTTAGTTGCAGCACACAGGATAGTCAATATTCATTGTGGCATGCAGTATCCTTTGTTGTGACATATGGGATCTAGTTCCCTGACCAAGGATCGAACTCAGGGCCCCTGCACTGTGAGCATGGAGTCTTACCCACTGGACCACCAGGGAAGTCTCTCCTTTGGCTTTCTTATCATCATTCTTTGCTGGTTCTCCTTATACCCTCTGCCCAGAGTATCTCAGTTGGTTTCACCAGCAGTTCTTACCTGTTCATCTCTCAGAAGTTAATTTTTCTCCAGAGACTATCCTTGCCTCACTTTTATTTCCTGGAGTAGAAATTTTTAACCTTTCGGAAAACATGGGGTTGTTTGAAACGCTAGGTAAAATGCTAGAATTTTTCGTTAGAAAAATGTGTGCATACTGCTTAATTGTGCATACTGTTTCAAGGATACTCGTGGCTTCCCATCCTCAAATCTATGTATTGTCCCTCAGTGACCCTGTCCACCTCATTATTCATGCCTCTGTGCCCAGAACTTTCAAATCTATTGAGTTGGCCAAAGAGTTTGTTTGGGTGTTTCCATAAGATTTTACCTCAGATCCCATTTTGAGCTCTAAACCCTTATTTCTTACTGCCTACAACCTCTTATGTGTCCTGTGATTGTATTTATTGTATTTATCAGATTTCTCTTCCAAAGTTTCCTCCCCATTTTAAAAAAAGTTTTTGCTGGGTATAGGTGATTTACAATGTTGTGTTAGTTTTAAATGTACAGCAAAGTAAATCAGTTATACAGGTAAATATATTCACTCTTTTTTTAAGATTCTTTTCCCATCTAGGCCCTTACAGAGTATTGAATAGAGTTTCCTGTTCTATACAGTAGGTCCTTATTAGTTATCTATTCTATATATAGTAGTATGTCTGTGTCAATCCCAGTCCTCTAACTTATTCCCCCTTACCCCCCAGTTTAAATTTTACATCTGTAACTCTATTTCTGTTCTGTAGATAAGTTCATCTGTAGCCTTTTTAAAATTTTTTGTAGCCTTTTTTTTAGATTCCACATGTAAATGCAATATCATGTGAGATTTGTCTTCTGTGTCTGATTTACTTCACTCAGTATGACAATCTCTGGGTCCATCCATGTTGCTACATATGGCATTCTTTTGTTCTTTTCTATGGCTGAGTAATATTCCATTGTATATATACACTGCATCTTTCTTTATCCATTCCTCTGTTGATGGACTTTCCCCACTGATTCCACCAAGCTTGTTCCCTTGGCTGTGATTTCGCTGCGTAGTAGGTAGGGGCAGTAAGGATCTCATTCATCCATACATGCACATCACTAATTAGATGATGAGGCATGTGGCTTCCCTAAGAGAGTCTTAGTGACTCCCACCATTTATCTGCATTTCATTGAATTTCTTCACTTTGACATTCAGAGAAGAAATCATATCATGTCAATACCCACTGTGGGCCTTTGCAACTTCTCTTCTTAAGACTCTATCATCTGTTTAAAAGTTTAAGCTAGAAACTTCATATTCATCCCTGACTTCCCAACCCCACCCTCCAAGGCTTCAGTCCCTAAGCCATCATTTCTGCATTCTGAACCTCTTTCTGATGAAAGAACAAATATGAAAAAAGTTACAGACTGTAACAAGGAATTGCTACAGACAAAATTATTTTAAATCCGTGAAAAAGACTTCTTGACTAAACATGCAAGTGGGAATAGTAAACATCAGGATTAAGGTGGACTTGGTCACTTATCTTTTCATTCTGTAGTGATACTGTAGGCTTTGTCATCTGGGTATTCTTTACCGTTTGGCAAAACATGTTATATTTTGATCAAATTTTAAAGCTTGCATAATATACAGTTTATTTTAGTGTAGAATTTGTGTTAATAGCTTTATAAAGGACTTTAATTCTGTATTTATAGAATCATTATGGACAGAAAGGGTTACATAAAATATACAAATGTGTTTTTATCTCAGACTTTTCCCTTTCTCTCCATGACCTCTGCCTCAGCCTTAACCTAGTCTCTCTTCTTGCTTAAATTACTGGCTCCTAACATGATCCCTCTGCATCTAACTGATCCTCATGCCAATACAGTCTCCACCTACTCTCAGAGATGACTCAGATTTATTCATGTCACTTTGCAACTTAAAAATCTCCTGTTATTCTCTGTTGCCTGTAGAGTGGTCTAGAATTTGTTATAACATTTTAAAAACTTTAAAAACTGACCTCATTCCAACTTTCCAGCCCTACCCTTGCCACTAAGCCCTATACTCTTTATTCAGGCCTTGATGAACTATCTGCCCTTCCCAAAACATGTCTTTTATCCTCTCAAAATTAACTTATATATGCCTGCAAGCACCCAATTCATACTTTATACTTTATAATCTCATTGAGTCCTTGTAACAGTCGCAGGAAATTACCATTATTGCCCATTTTATAGATAAGGAAGCTGAGACACAAAGAGATTAGTGACTTGCCTATATCATACAGCACAGAACTCAAATTCTAAGTAGAATAAACTACACCTGGTAATATAAGAAGAAAAAGAACTTTCTGGTAATTCATTCAGTGTTAACTAAATCTGTCACCAGGCTCACACTCAAAGTCCCAAATTCATTTTCTGTGATATAAAAATGACAATAATGATAAGAAGTTTGCAGTAATAAATTTCTCTATTTTTGTGGTTTATTATATTTTTATTTGCTCATTTTTTTAAAGTCAGCTTGTGCATATTTTAAATTTTAATTCAAATGTTAATTAATTTAAATATAATAAGTACAGTTTTTCTTTAAAATTTTTTATTAAGAATTGTGTTGATGCAATAATGTCTCTCATTTCCCAAAATGAAATTACTGTTTTTAACCCAACATAGTCCTTTTCCTTGAAGGACCTTCCTTTTGAAAGGCAGTATGCTGTTATTAAAATACTTCATTAAGCTTAGTTATCTTTTTTTTTTTTAGTTTTCTTTAAATATGTTACTTTACCTATAAAATTATGAAAATATCAACCCCAAGGAATAATTGCTATTAAATTAGGCCACTTAAGGTGAAGTACTTTATAAACAAATAATAAACAATGTAATTTCTTGTAATGTACTACAACAATATAGTTGAATGCCACTAAGACGAAAAGAGTTTTAGTTCATTGTTCTTAATTATATGAAAAGAGCACTAATATTGGAGTTAGGAGACCTATGTTTATATTGGTTGCATGACTTGAGACAAATACATTCATTCTTTGAGACTGTTTTCTCTTCATTAAAATGAAATTAGTATTCTTATTGTCAGGCAAAAATACAAATATGAAAATGCCTCAAACAGTAGGCAAAGTTCTAGTGTGTAGTAGTATATCACAGTGCATGCATGCAAAGTCACTTCCGATGAACACCGAACTGAGGAGAGTAGGTACCTGCATAGAGAGAGGGCAGAAGGCTCAGAGAAATTCAAAGGGGTGGTGCAGCTTCAGCTAATTGTTTTAGAATCTGAAAGGTGAAGTGTTAGGATGTGATTGTGCAGTCTACTGAGCCTCTGGCGGTTTGTTATCCTCTCTGTTCTTTGCTGCATGTTTGAATATTTCACAATCAAACATTAAAAGGCATAGTTGCTAGTCTTCTTTTCCCCAAGCAAAGTATTTTTTCCCCCAGCAAAGTATTTTTCACTTCACTTAAGATCTATTGTCCAGTTGGCCTTCCAGCTGAGGTGGTATGAATTGAATCTGGCAATACCATATCTCTTCTGTTAGTTGATGTACTAGCTGAAGAATTGTACAGAATGCTCCCTTTCTACTGAGAATTGAGGAGTGTAACTTTTGCCTCCTTCTTGATTTTTGCCTAATCCAGAGAGAGAAAAAAAAAAAAAAAAACCCAAACTTTGTTTTATATTTAAATTCCTTAAAGATATTTGACATGGTTGTTGAAAAGTACATAATTGTATGTAATTGCGTAATTTTGCATGTTCATCTGATTTCAGAGAAGAAAGACATGGCAAGTGAAATGTGGCCAGGGAAGCTGATACATGAAAGCTTAAAGAGATAATGATGCTGCTCAGCCAGGTCTTGGAAATTTGATCAGTCTAAACAAACTGCATAGTACTAAATTGCTTGTGAAAGGGCTGAATCAGTCCTGCTGCGATTTGAACTTTTGGCTCCTGAAAGTCTAGGGCAGGCTTGAAAATAAAAATAAAACCCTTACATACTGGATTGTATTCCAGGCCCTCTACTGTATTCTCTGTATGAAGACGGCATCTACCCAAAGAGCAAGAGGCGGCAGAAAGATGAGGTAGTGAAGAGGAGTCCTAGGGAATTCTCCCCATATCAGCAGCTCCCAAGGGGAGAGAAACTCTGTCATTAACATATCAATTCCTTTAGGAAATATTTATGTAGAGCCCTAAGAAGAATGTAGTGGGGTGTGGGATAATAAATCAACTAACTAGAATATACTTAATACTTAGGACTTGCCTGGCACTGTTCTAGACTCTATGAAGTCCACGAAAGAGAATTATTCTGTGTGATTTGCTTCATCAGAGAGGTAAATTATGTGGCATAAAACAGAGAAGTGAAGTGAAAGTCATTCAGTCATGTCTGACTCTTTGCGACCCCATGGACTGTATAGTCCCTGGAATTCTCCAGGCCAGAATACTGGAGTGGGTAGCCTTTCCCTTCTCCAGGGGATCTTCCCAACCCAGGGATCAAACCCAGGTCTCCCGCATTACCGGTGGCTTCTTTACCAGCTGAGCCACAAGGGAAGCCCAGGAATACTGGAATGGGTAGCCTATCCCTCCTCCAGGGGATCTTCGTGATCCAGGAATCGAACCGGGGTCTCCTGCATTGCAGGCGGATTCTCTACCAACTGAGCTATGAGGGAAGCCCCTGAAAGCCTGGATAAAAATGGTCTCAGTTCAGTTCAGTTCAATTGCTCAGTCGTGTCCTACTCTTTGCAACCCCATAAATTGCAGCACGCCAGGCCTCCCTGTCCATCACCAACTCCCAGAGTTCACTCAAACTCATGTCCATCGAGTCAGTGATGCCATCCAGCCATCTCATCCTCTGTCGTCCCCTTCTCCTCCTGCCCCCAATCCCTCCCAGCATCAGGGTCTTTTCCAATGAGTCAACTCTTCCCATGAGTTGGCCAAAGTACTGGAGTTTCAGCTTTAGCATCATTCCTTCCAAAGAACACCCAGGACTGATCTCCTTTAGAATGGACTGGTTGGATCTTCTTACAGTCCAAGGGACTCTGAAGAGTCTTCTCCAACACCACAGTTCAAAAGCATCAATTCTTCAGCGCTCAGCTTTCATCACAGTCCAACTCTCACATCCATACATGACCACAGGAAAAACCATAGCCTTGACTAACAGATCTTTGTTGGCAAAGTAATGTCTCTGGTTTTGAATATGCTATCTAAGTTGGTCATAACTTTCCTTCCAAGGAATAAGCGTCTTTTAATTTCATGGCTACAGTCACCATCTGCAGTGATTTTAGAGCCCCCCAAAATAGTCTGACACTGTTTCCCCATCTATCTCCCATGAAGTGATGGGACCAGATGCTGTGATCTTAGTTTTCTGAATGTTGAGCTTTAAGCCAACTTTTTCACTTTCCTCTTTCACGTTCATCAAGAGGCTTTTGAGTTCCTCTTCACTTTCTGCCATAAGGGTGGTATCATCTGCATATCTGAGGTTATTGATTCTCCTGGCAATCTTGATTCCAGCCTGTGCTTCTTCCAGCATAGTGTTTCTCATGATGTACTCTGCATATACGTTAAATAAGCAGGGTGACAATATACAGCCTTGACGTACTCCTTTTCCTATTTGGAACCAGTCTGTTGTTCCATGTCCAGTTCTAACTGTTGCTTCCTGACCTGCATATAGGTTTCTCAAGAGGCAGGTCAGGTGGTCTGGTATTCCCGTCTAAAAATGGTCTTAGAAAAGGAATAATTTGAACAGGGAGGAGAGTAAGACTCATGTATAGGAAGACAGGATAAAAACCACCTAATTATGGCAAGGATTTGTTTTGGGAGAATGGCTAAAAAATAATTAAACTGATTGTGCTGGAGAAGGGATGGAGTTGAGAGTAATATGCCATAATGGCTGGATTATAGCAGGATTTAAATCGTGGAGGATCTGAAGGCCAGAAGAAGAGCTTGGATGTGATCTAAAGGGGAATAAAGGACTCTTTGGGATTTTAAATAGGGAATTATTATAAAAGTGTTTAACTCTTAATCATTTTGATAATCAGCATCTAAAGTGCCTGGCCTATAGATATTCAGGGTTAATCCAGTTGTATTCAGTTAATCTGTTAATAGTATGTTGACAGATTGAATTGGACCCATCTCAGCCTAAAGAGTGGGATTCCCAGGTGGCACAGTGATAAAGAATCTACCTGCCAATGCAGGAAATTCAGGAGGGTTCAGTCCCTGGGTCGGGAAGATCCCCTGGAGGAGGAAATGCAACCCACTCCAGTATTCTTGCTGGAAAATCCAGTCTGTGGGGTCACAAAGAGTCGGACGTGACTGAGCACACATACAGCAGCAGCCTAATGTGTAGGCTTCTTATCACCTTGATATTATTAGCTGGTTCATCTTTTTCTTTAACTATAATGAGGAGTGATAATGTTAGGGGAAACACACTGGTTGAAACCACCCACCCTGGCCAGGTACCATAGTAACCATTTGCATGAGTTGTTTTATGACAGGAGATCCTGATAAGGAATAGGGAACTAATAAGCCACCCCCAACCGGAAGAGATCAGGAAAGGTCTAAAGGAGACACCGCCTGTCCGTCCACTTCCCAGAATCCCTCTCGCTAGCATCCATCTTGGCTGAGCGATGCGTGGGCCACCAGGAAAGACTCTGAATTAGAATGATTGGCCAAAGACCACCCAGAAACTAATCCCATCACCATAAAACCCGAGACTGCGAGCCACGCGGCAGAGCAGTTCTCCTGGGTTCCCTTACCCTACTGCTCTCCACCCGGGTGCCCGTTCCCAATAAAGTCTCTTGCTTTGTCAGCACATGTGTCTCCTTGGACAGTTCATCAAGAGCCCAGTTTCGGGCCTTGGAAGGGGTCCGTCTTCCTGCAACAATAATACCTACCCAGCTAGTAAGTAGGTTTATTTAATTAAATGATATCACGATGCCATCATTATCCACAAATACAGTGAATGCCTCTTTCATGTAAGATGCTGTGTTTAAAAAAAAAAACAAAAACTAGGAAAGCAAAAAACTGTAGAGGTTTAAGTGCTTTGAAAAATATCTTGTGATGAATATTAGTTTGAAATACAGAGCTCTACAGGATCTGGTAGCAAGAGAATGGTGTACAACAACCAGAAGGTCATCTTACTGCTATATTTAGTACTGGGTTGCTGCTGCTGCTGTTAAGTCGCTTCAGTCGTGTTTGACTATGTGTGACCCCATAGACGGCAGCCCACCAGGCTCCACCGTCCCTGGGACTCTCCAGGCAAGAACACTGGAGTAGGTTGCCATTTCCTTCTCCAATGCATGAAAGTGAAAAGTGAAAGTGAAGTCGCTCAGTCGTGTCCGACTCTTTGAGACCCCATGGATTGCAGCCTACCAGGCTCCTCCATCCATGGGACTTTCCAGGCAAGAGTACTGGAGTAGGTTGCCATTTATTGTCAGGACCTGCCAGCTATAGCTAGGATCAAGTAGAGAAGGGAACACAAGGTGCAGGAAGGTAGGTATTTAAGGTCCCCAGGAGTTCTTCCTGTTGGCAATAGACCTTTTCAGACTTAAACCTGTTCTGTAGTGAACCTATATAATCATGCAGACAGTGTAGAACATTGATTAACAAAACAGATTCTTTCTGGAGCCAGAATAACTTGCTGAATTCAAATTACTGCTGTATTACCTTAGACAAATCAATTAACCTCTCTGAGCCTCGTAAAGATAATCATAGAAGCATAGGGTTGTTTGTGAGAATTGAGATACTTCATGTAAACTTTTTTTCTTAATTTTTTATTCTGTATTGGTGTATAGCTGATTAACAACGTTGTGATAGTTTGAGGTGAACAGTGAAGAGACTCAGCCGTACCTATATATGTATCCCTTCTCCCCCAAATTCCCCTCCCATCCAGGCTGTTACCTAACATTGAACAGAGTTGCATGTACTGTATAGTAGGTCCTTGTTGGGTATCCATTTTAAATATAGCATGTGTACATGTCCATCCCAAACGCCCTAACTATCCCTTCCCCCTGGCAACCATAAGTTCTACATAGAAACTCTTAATAGAGGATCTGTGCTGTGTGCTTAGTCACTCAGTCGTGTCTGACTGCAACCCCATAGACTGTAGCCCCTGGGCTCCTCTGTCCATGGGATTCTCCAGGCAAGAATACTGGAGTGAATAGCCATTCCCTTCTCCAGAGGACCTTCCCAACCCAGGGATCGAACCCAGGTCTCCCACACTGCAGGCAGATTCTTTACCATCTAAGCCACCAAGGATCTGGTACACGGTAAATGTCAGCTCAGTGAATATCATTTATTGCTTTTATTTTCAAGACTTTCTCAGCTCCTCTAGATTCCATTTTATGTTACTCCAGTTTATTTCCCATTTTTCTGTCTCTGTCTCACCCTATTTCAGGACATTGATGGTATTAGGCCACATTTGGCTTGTTCATCTATAATATCTTGTGTATCATTAGCATCAAACAAGATCTTAAGATATCTTCTGAATTAAAAATTATATTATCTTCAAAATAATTTAAGTGCTATATATATTTTCTTACAGTCTAATTCTTTTAAATTATCTATGATAATTTCTTCATAATATTTTTCTTTATAAGTTAACATTTTTCTCTAGTTTTTTAAAGTATATTTTACTTTTCTCATACATATATACTGACATATACACATATATGTACTGCACTGTGCTTAGTCGCTCAGCCCTGTCTGATTCTTTGCAACCCCATGGACGGTAGCCCACCAGGCTTCTCTGTCTATGGGCATTCTCCAGGCAAGAATACTGGCGTGGGTTGCCATGCCCTCCTCCAGGGGATCTTCCCAACCCAGGGATCAAACCCAGGTCTCCCTACATTGCAGGTGAATTCTTTACCGTCTGAGCCACCAGGGAAGGCCAACATATGTACATATATATCACATAGATTTAGTGTTTAATGTATTATGTAGAAGAGGTGTAGAAGAGAAGCTTGGGCCCTGAGTTAATTTACTAGATCATAGAGTGAGAGTAGACACAGAGATTCCAGTGGAAAATAAAAAAGTAAACCCTTTAGGAAGGCAATTTGATAATGTCTGCCGATTCCTAAGATGTTTAAAATATTTTAACTGCCAATTCCATCTCTCGGTATCTGCCCAACAAATATATTCACTTTAAAGCCCGAAGATTGTGTTAAAGTATGTTCATAGTGATACTGTCTATGATAGTAAAGACTGAAAACAATTTGAATGTCCATCAGTAGAGGAGTATTTAAATTATATATAATTTTAAAATAGAATATGAAGCACTCCTTTAAAAGAATGAGGTACATCTTTATAGACATGGAAAAGTATCTAAGATATAGTGATAAGTGTGGAGGGAGCACAAAGAGTAATAATATGTGTAGATAATTATGGCTTGTGTGCATGTATGTTTCTTACAGAACAGCTATAACATATTAATGTTTGCTTATGCAGGAAAAATTTCTGGAAGTATTAACAGTCATCCCTGGGAGTAGGATGATGGTGATGAGAAGAGTGACTTTTATCTTTCTACTGAAAAAAAAAAAAAAAATGTTTTTGAGCCTGTGTTTGAAAGGCTGTGTTTAAATTTTTTTTTTTTAATGTTTAAAGACAGTGAGGATTAAATGGTTAAATGTTTTGTAAGGTGTGTTGGATGTGAAAAGTGATCTATAAACGCCTCCTATTTTTACTAAACAATAGAGTTGTGAGGCCTTTGTAACCTGAAGAAAGCAGCATTTCAGCATTTCTTCCTACTAGAGTATATGGTGGTTAAGACTATGGGGGATGAATGCCTTAGATCTGCCTCTCATGGAGTTGATATGCAGATCCTTTCAGTATTTCCCATCGCTCTTATGGTGGAAAGTTCCATAGAAAGGATTGGAAGGGCTCAGTGACATTGTTCCAGCCAGTGTTTAAAACTATTGTCAGATATTCTTTTAAATAAAACTATTAGCCACATAGTGATTGCAAAACTTGATTGCTTTGAAGAGCCTTTGTTTACAGAGTTTGGTTTATTGTATTGCATGAAGAGTGCCTTTGACCAAGTGTAGCAAGATACCTCTTGGTACTGTCTGGGCAACAAGTTTGAAAATTAAGGGTATTATCTTGAGAGTTCTAGCCTAGCGTTTTACAGATTAACAGGAGACAGATTGTTGTGCTACTCTAGGTAACAGGCTTTTTGTTTTGTAACTCTTTAAAGTGTTGGTTTTCTCTCTTTTGACACTCAGGAGATTAATTTACTATTTATTTCACTAGATGAAGCCCTTAGAGAAAACATAAAAATACCAATAGGTCTTCTGATTGGTATAATCATTCTTTCTTATGACTAGGTATTTCAAAAATAAAGTTATATACATTAATACTATTATTTCAAAGCTTTTTTAAAAAAGTCAAAATCCCAGTAAGCACTGCAGATGTCATGTTACTACAAGATGACAATATGTAATTAACTGCCTGGAAAACAATAATAGAAAAGACTTCCTGAATGAAATGGTGGTGTATAGGGGAAGTATATTTGTATTTTAAATTTCATTCATTCATCTACTTCTCATCCCAAATACAAACAAATACGACACTTTCTGTTATCAGAAGCTGATTGGCCAATTTATGGATGGTAACAGTAACAAAAATCTGGTCCTGTCCTGTTCACAAAGTACTTGTGTCTGTGTATCTTAATAAACCTGTGAGGTAAGCATTACCATCCCACTTTAAAGAAACAAGGGCTGGGACAGGTTAAGTGTTGCCCATGGACAAAGTAGCTAGAATCTAGAACTTCCTGATGTCACATTCATTGCCATTTTAATATTGCCCACTTTAGCTGTTTTTGAGCTTGATGGAAGAGAGCACAGGGGATTATCTCTAGTTCAACATTTTCATTTTCTCAGTTAATAAACTAAAATGCACAGTGGACTTTACCCTAAGGTTGCCAGATTGACTTCAAACTCTGCTTGCTCCCTTCCACACAGAGCGTTCTTAATGACCTAAAGAAAAGCACATAGGTCTTTTGCCTATTAAGGGTTTTACCTCAGAGAAACAGTCAAAAGATAAGATTACATGGAAGATTTAGAAAAGCAAAAAAAGTTTTTAATAAAAATGCAAAACTTTATGATAGTCCTACACTCTGATCTAAGATTCTTCACTGAAGACTCCAGCTCTCTGATTTTATTTCTGAAGTCTTCCTCAACCTTTCTGTTAGCTCACTTGAGCTTACAGAGCCATTAAGGCCAAAAAAGTAGATTTTTGTGCCAGGTACTCTTTTCGGTGTTTTATATCTTTCAACTTAATTAATCCTCACAATAACTTTATAAATTAGCATACTAATACTGAGCTACAAATTAAGTAGCAATTTAAAGTTCATAGCTAATAGTGGTTCTAGAATTCAAGCCCAGCCTATTAAATTCTAAGGCCAGAATTTTTAACTGTTGAGCTATACTACTTTGTAACAGGCAAGTTTGACCTTGGAGTACCAAATGAAGCAGGCCAAAGGCTAACAGTTTTGCCAAGAGAAAGCACTGGTCATAGCAAACACCCTCTTCCAACAACACAAGAGAAAACTCTACACGTGGACATCACCAGATGGTCAATACTGAAATCAGACTGATTATATTCTTTGCAGCCAAAGATGGAGAAGCTCTATACTGTCAGCAAAAACAATACCAGGAGCTGACTGTGGCTCAGATCATGAGCTCCTTATTGCAAAATTTAGACTTAAATTGAAGAAAGTAGGGAAAACCATTAGGGCATTCAGGTATGATCTAAATTAAATCCCTTATGATTATACAGTAGAAGTGACAAATAGAATCAAGGGACTATTAGATCTGATAAAGTGCCTGAAGAACTATGGATGGAGGTTTGTATCATTGTACAGGCGGCGGTGCCCAAAACCATCCCCAAGAAAAAGAAATTCAGGAAGGCAAAATGGTTGTCTGAGGAGGCCTTACAAATAGCTGAGAAAAGAAGAGAAGTGAAAGGCAACGGAGGAAGGGAAAGGTATAACCAATTGAATCCTGAGTTCCAGAGAAATGAGAGATAAGAAAGCCTTGTTAAGTGAACAATGCAAAGAACTAGAGAAAAACAATATAATGGGAAAGACTAGAGATCTCTTCAAGAAAATTAGAGATACCAAGGGAACATTTCATGCAAAGATGGGCACAATAATGGACAGAAATGGTAAGGACCTAACAGAAGCAGAAAAGATTAAGGGAAGGTGGCAAGAATACACAGAAGAACTGTACCAAAAAAGGTCACTCAACTAGAGCCAGATATTCTGGAGTGTGAAGTCAAGTGGACCTTAGGAAGAATTACTACGAACAAAGCTAGTGGAAGTGATGGAATTCCAGCTGAGCTATTTAAAATACTGAAAGATGATGCTGTTAAGTGTTGCACTCAATATGCCACCAAATTTGGAAAATTCAACAGTGGCCACAGGACCGGAAAAGGTCAGTTTTCATTTCAATCCCAAAGAAGGCGAATGCCAAAGAATGTTCAAATTACTGCATAATTGGGCTCATTTCACATACTAGCAAAGTAATGTTCAAAAGGCAGAGGAACCAGAGATCAAATCGCCAACTGTGCCTTTGACTGTATTCACAACAATCTGTGGAAAATTCTTAGAGATGGGAATACCAGACCACCTTACCTGCCTCCTGAGAAACCTGTATGCAGGTCAAGAAGCAACAGTTAGAACTGGACATGGAACAATGGACTGGTTGAAAACTGAGAAAAGAATACATCAAGGCTATATATTGTCACCCTGCTTATTTAACTTATATGCAGAATATGTCATGCAAAATGCTAGGCTGGATGAATCACAATCTGGGATCAAGATTGCTGGGAGAAATAACAGTAACCTCAGATATATAGATGACACCACCCAAATGACAGAAAGTGAAAAGGAGCTAAAGAGCCTTTTGATAAGGGTGAAAGCAGAGACTGAAAAAACTGGCTTAAAACTCAGCATTCAAAAACCTAAGATCATGGCATCTGGTCCTATCACTTCATGGCAAATAAATGGGAAAACAATGGAAACAGTGACAGACTTTATTTTCTTGGGCTCCAAGACCACTGCAGACAGTGACTGCAGCCGTGAAATTAAAAGACGCTTGCTCCTTGGAAGAAAAGATATGACAAACCTAGACAGCACATTCAAAAGCAGAGACATCACTTCGCCAACAAAGGGCAAAGCTATGATTTTTCCAGTAGTCTTGTACAGATGTAAGAGTTGGAACATAAAGAAGGCTGAGCACCAAAGAACTGATGGTTTCAAACTGGGGTGCTGGAGAAGACTCTTGAGAGTCCGTTGGACAGCAAGGAGATCAAACGAGTCAATCAGTCCTAAAGGAAATCAACCCTGAATATTCATTGAGAGGGCTAATGCTGAAGCTGAAGCTCCAATACTTTGGCTACCTGATGCAAAGAGCCAACTCATTGGAAAAGACCCTGATGCTAGGAAAGATTGAGGGCAGAAGGGGGCGACAGAGGATGAGATGGTTGGATAGCATCATCGACTCAATGGACATGAATTTGAGCAAACTCTGGGAGATAAGGAAGGACAGGGAAGCCTGGCATGCTACAGTCCATGAGGTCGCAGAGTTGGACACAACTGAGCAACTGAATGACAATACTACTTTGAACTAAGTGACTTTGTTAAGTGGATTAAATCCATTTCTTAGGATCTCCAGATTGGATGAAATTCCTTTCCTAAGGTTCCCAACTCTCCCAAAGACAGATCTTGGGATATTTTCTTAGGGTTTTATTATCCCATTTTACAGATGAAGTTAAGTGAGTTGGCCAGAATCTTAGATTATTCAGTGACTGTGTTAGAAGTAAATTTATGTCCTTTGGTTTCTAGCCCACAGTTCTTGAGATTATAAATTAACACTGTCACCTTTGAGCTCATTAGCTATTGTCAATTCAAGTGATCCACCCATGTTGAAATTTTGTTACAGCAATGAAAGTATGTTTACATCCTTCACATTTCACCTTTGGGTCTTCCCTGGAGTACATTTAGGTCACTATGCAAGTCCCTAGTTTTATACAGTTTTACAGTGTTTATACCCTACAACACATGAAGACATAGTAGTGGAGTATGTCTTAAAAGAGACATCTATTGCTTTAAAATTTTTAAAGTGCTATTAATATATGAATCTGCAAAAATTTTAATTTGATCATTGCTAATGCTATCAAGAGCCAAGTTAACATTTTAGAATATTCATATTTCTGACCCTTGAGATGATAGGCAAATGACATGACCAAATTAATTTCATATCCACTAAACTCAAGCAGTAAAGAAATACATCGATTTTTCTTCAGGGACTTTGTGCAGATGTTTTTCTTTTTTTTTTTTAGAGAAAGCCCCTTCTGACTTCATGTGGAGTAGAAAACTAACTTAGTTTATTTCACGCTGCTCAATTTAATTTGGAGTCATTTTTGAATTCCCAGATGCTTGGGTACAGAGCACTTCTCCCTGGAGCCTTGTTTCCTGACAGTGGAGAGTAAAGGATTAAATTGAGCTGAAACTAAACTGATTGACATTTTGACACTCTGCAGATTGTGAAAAGAAAGAGAATTTGTTCAACTTTTAGAAACAGTAGTAGGAAGGATTATTTCCTAAAAGGTACCCCAGTCTACAGAGATGATTTTTTTTTTTAATTAAAAAAATCAAGAGGCTTGTTCTAGCACTTTGCCAATTTTCTATATTACAGTTCAAAATGGGAATTTAACTTTGAAAAGCCTTTGAAAAGGCCTAGATGGGGGTGTTAAAACAGTCTCCTTCATTTGTTGAATGGGCACTGACAGGTCTTTTGAGGGAAAACAAAGGACTGTGCACTTCTGGGGTGTCACTATAGGAACCTATTTGTAAAAGACAAGTATACATATTTATGAAATCTTTATCTCTGTCGCTTTTAAATGCCAGATATATTAAGTGCTGCATTGAGTAAACATCTCCTGCTGACTTCTTTTCCTGACAGATACAGATGATTACCATGCCATCATCTTTCCTAAACTGCATCACTTAATGTTGACTTCTCTGCTGCGTCATGAAAGGAACTGGACTCACCTTAACAGTGCTGTTCCAAACAGCCTGTTACTTTTTTTTTTAATCACTGCAGGAGGCTGTAATAAATTACAGCCTAGAAGAAGTTTCAAACTGGCAAGTTTGCCAGTTATTTAAAGCAATTTATTTTGGGGTGTATCAGCAGATTTTTTTTCTTACACTGCCATTTGGGTGCCTGCTGACACAGCCTGAATAAATCTTTCAAAATTTTTCCTTCCTAGAGATGGATGAAGATCATGGTGCGCTGGACTCCAAAGTCCAGACCTTTTATTAACTCTTCACTTGCCAGCTAGTTTCTAATTTAGGTATCTTTTTCCAGCATGAGTTTGCAGTATTTGAAGTCCCTCAGTGCCTTGGTAATAATTTTGTTTTATGGAAGGATCAACTTACAGAAGAATGATTCGGATTGTAGACACAGAATTTATAGTTTAGATTATTTCATTACTAGTGTTTTGAAAATGGCCAAACTTCCCATTGGGAAAAGAGGTCTCAAGTTTTATATGAAACAAAGACTTATTTCTTCTTGATTCTAGCATATGCTCAGTAGTAAAGTGAGTTCTTCCTAATTTTAGTCTCTTTTATATTTCTAGTTTCTCTTATAATTTTTTTCTCATGAAAAAAATTCTTATAATAGTGAAGTCGCTTTTTAAAATTGTTAATTTTTGTCTCTGGAATTCTTATAGCATCTTATATTGATGTATAGTTTAGTGAGGTATTCATAAAAGGTAAAAATACCAATGCCCAAAAATACGTATTCTGATCAGACAGTAAGGACAAGAGATAAGGGAGCTAACTTTTATTTACTGTGTGCCTGCAGGGGGGCCAGTCCCTTTTGTCAGCCACTACACACAGTGTATAGGAGACAGAGAAAAGAGATTCTCCTTTTACAAAGAGCTGGTCCCTGTTTGGGTGAAAGGCATTGCTCAGTGAGTAGTTAAAGCATCAGGGAATAGGTTTTAGTGGGAAAAGCCTTATATCAGGAGTTATGAAACAGGAGTTCATATCTAAGTTCCTATATGTCACTTACAAATCAGGTCATCTGGCTAGACTGTGAATGTTCCCACATCTCTACAGTGAGGATATAATCTCTATCCTGTCTTCTACTCTAGATCATTGCACACAACAGTTCTCAACCCGGGGTGCACACTGGAATCACCTGGGAAGCTTTGAAAAATACTGTCTTTTGGATCTTGGTTCAGTTCAGTCACTCAGTCGTGTCCGACTGTTTGTGACCCTGTGGACTGCAGCATGCCAGGCTTCTCTGTCCGTCACCAACTCCTGGAGCTTGCTCAAACTCATGTCCATTGAGTCTATGATGCCATTCAACCATCTTATCCTCTGTCATCCCCTTCTCCTCCTGCCTTCAATCTTTCCCAGCATCAGGGTCTTTTCCAGTGAGTCAGTTATTCGCATCAGGTGGCCAAAGTATTGGCCCATCTGGATCCCAACCTTAAGAGATTTTGATTTGATTGGTCTAGGGTGCAGCCAGGCACTGGGATTTTTTTTAATCTCCACAGGTGGATTCATATATGCAATTAAGGCTGGGAATCCTTAGATTGTAAGATGGTTAGGAGAGCTCTTACACATTTATTTACAAGCGTTAGCAGATGATAATTGACATCTCATACGCTAGTAAAGTAATGCTCAAAATTCTCCAAGCCAGGCTTCAGCAATATGTGAACCATGAACTTCCAGATGTTCAAGCTGGTTTTAGAAAAGGCAGAGGAACCAGAGATCAAATTGCCAACATCCACTGGATCATCGAAAAACCAAGAAAGTTCCAGAGAAACATCTATTTCTGCTTTATTGACTATGCCAAAGCCTTTGACTGTGTGGATCACAAGAAACTGTGGAAAATTCTGAAAGAGATGGGACTACCAGGCCACCTGACCTGCCTCTTGAGAAACCTATATGCAGGTCAGGAAGCAACAGGTAGAACTGGACATGGAACAACAGACTGGTTCCAAATAGGAAAAGGAGTACGTCAAGGCTGTATATTGTCACCCTGCTTATTTAACTTAAAGGCAGAGTACATCATGAGAAATGCTGGGCTGGATGAAGCACAAGCTGGAATCAAGATTGCAGGGAGAAATATCAATAACCTCAGATACGCAGATGACACCACCCTTATGTCAGAAAGTGAAGAAGAACTAAAGAGCCTCTTGATGAAAGTGAAAGAGGAGAGTGGAAAAGTTGGCCTAAAGCTCAACATTCAGAAAACTAAGATCATGGCATCTGGTCCCATCACTTCATGGCAAATAGATGGGGAAAGAGTGGAAACAGTGGCAGACTTTATTTTTTGGGGCTCCAAAATCACTGCAGATAGTGATTGCAGCCATGAAATTAAAAGATGCTTACTCCTTGGAAGTAAAGTTATGACCAACCTAGATAGCATATTGAAAAGCAGAGACATTACTTTGCCAACAAAGGTCCATCTACTCAAGGTTATGCTTTTTCCAGTAGTCACGTATGGATGTGAGAGTTGGACTGTGAAGAAAGCTGAGCGCCGAAGAATTGATGCGTTTGAACTGTGGTGTTGGAGAAGACTCTTCAGAGTCCCTTGGACTGCAAGGAGATCCACCAGTCCATCCCAAAGGAGATCAGTCCTGGGTGTTCACTGGTAGGACTGATATTGAAGCTGACACTCCAATACTTTGGCCACGTGATGTGGAGAGCTGACTCATTTGAAAAGACCCTGACGCTGGGAAAGATTGAGGGCAGGAGGAGAAGGGGACAACAGAGGATGAGATGGTTGGATGGCATCACCGACTCAATGGACATGGGTTTGGGTGAACTCCGGGAGTTGGTGATGGACAGGGAGGCCTGGCATGCTGCGGTTCATGGGGTCACGAAGTGTTGGACACCACTGAGCGACTTAACTGAATCGACATTGTAGATACTTTTTTCCCATCAAAACTTCAACTGTTTTGCTTTAAAAAAAAAATTCAGTTAATTTCTGCGTCTTCCTAGCCCGTAGGTGTTGTATTCTCGAGTGTACAGCCTTTTAAGTTTTAAGGTTATTTGAAAAATGGGATTTGTTTGCCATTTGTGTATAAAGCCGATTAAAAGACAGGACCTTTCTGTTGAAAAATTCCAAAGAAATGCGAACCTTTCTTGGCCACCCACACCCTATTCCGCACCCTCAATCTCGGGCTCGCTTCACTCCTCCACTCAAGCCGAGGCAGCTTGGTGCCGACCCTCGCTCCGCAGGTCCGGCCGCCGGCTGCGGAACCGGCGTGTGCGACTAGCTCCGGGGCGGGGCTCCGGCGGGCCCGACCCTCCGGCTCTCGGGACCGCCCCGCCGGCGCGCTCAGCCCCGCCCCGCCCCGCCCCGGACGCGAGTTGGGGTGGGCTGCTGGAGGCTCCCGGTCGCTGGGAGTCCGCGGCCGAGCCCCACGGCTGCGGCGCCTGCCTCCGCGAGACCCGGCGGGCCCAGCTCGGCCGCCGGGAGCCCGCACTGCCTGCGCTTCCAGTCCCGTGGAGCCCAACGCGAGCGCCTCGTGCCCCAGCCGGGCGGGGGCCAAGATGGGGAGCCGTGCGCCCTGAGCCGGCCCCATGACCCTGAGCACGTTGGCCCGCGAGAAGAAGGCGCCCCTCGCCTGCACCTGCAGCCTCGGTGGCCCCGACATGATCCCCTACTTCTCCGCCAACGCGGTCATCTCGCAGAACGCCATCAACCAGCTGTGAGTGCCGCGCGCCCTCCGCCCTCTGCGAACGGTCGCTCGGAAAGTTTGCTTTTCAGCAGCCGGTTTTCCCAGCAACTGGGAGCAAGCAAGGGTGAAATCGCACCCTGCTCGCTTGCAACTCCCGGGGGCCCCAGGGGCTGCATAGTAGGGTAGAGATGTAGAGTAATTCTTGGAGGCGGAAAGTGTCCTGAGGGTGGGAAGGCGGACAGAAGAATCCTTTGGGAGAATTTCTGGTAAACTTTGAGAGGATCTGAAAGTGAGGTCGCCTCAGGGAAATTGTGATGACGGAGTGACAGCCGTTTGGCATTTTGGAGACGGGCTAAAGCGGTCAGTAGCCTCTCAGCCGCCGGCCGGAAACGCTAGGACTCCCCTGCGGGTCCCGCTGGCGCTCAGGCTCCTGTGTTTGTTGTTTTGTTTCCTTGCTTCAAATAAGTTTGCTTGTGACCGTAGGTTTCTGTTGCAAGCCGTGCACACAAAGAAGGGCAGTTCATTTTTCACACTGTCTGGTTGTAGTCTGGAATTATTTCATAACGCTGGATTTTAGTAGTAGTTTGACTCTCTTTTTGTCTCCGCCAGTAGTAGTACGCGCTTACAACCGAAGCCTGCAGGCACACCTTCAATCGCTAAAGTGCAAGATCTCGTTGCATCTTTAAATCATCACAGTTTTCAGAGTCTCTAGAATTGTTCCTCCCTTCCTTAGTGGTTTAGCCCTTTCTGAGAACTGTGTGCTCAAGCTTGTGGTTAATCTCACCTCACATTTAAAAAAGGGCAAAATAGAGGAACTCCCATCTATTCAAGTTGCATCATTAAACTGGTTGAGAGGTTCAGGGTTACTTTTAGCTGGCAGCAGTTTGGTCTTTGTAGTGTGTTAGCTCTCACTCGGAGTGGTTTCAAGGGGAGTGACCTACTGAGGTTTTCCCAGACTCCTGGCACTTAAGCCATTTCTGTCTCCCACCCAGGTCAACCCTAAAGAACTTTTTAGTTTCACCTCCAACAGTAGAAACTTTGCATTATCCTTATATTAAAGGTCCCAAGAATAGCCTGTAAAGTGATTTCTGTGGTGTTGGTGGTGGTTTAGTCGCTAAGTCGTCTCCGACCTTTTGCAACTCCATGAACTGTAGCCCGCCAGGCTCCTCTGTCCATGGGTTTTCCCAGGCAGGAATACTGGAGTGGGTTGCCATTTCCTTCTCCAGGGGAACTTCCAGACCCAGGGATCAAACCCACATCTCCTGCTTGGCGGGCAGATTCTTTACCACTGAGTCAGATAATCTTAAATCTAATTTATTATTTTAACAGTTTCCTCTGTTACCAAATCAAATTTGCATTTTAACTTTTCCATTTTGTGTTGGTTCTTGGTGGTGTACTGAAAAAAGCACACACCCCCCCAACATAGTGGTTTTACTGCTTTGTTACAGAGTCTATAGAATTAAATCAACCGTTTACTTTTTTTTTTTGACCTTGTAGAGGGAGGAGGGCAGCATATGGGATCATAGTTCCCAGACCAGGGTTGTAACCAGTCCTCCCCTGCAGTGGAAGCCAGGTGTTTTAACCACTGGACCACCAGGGAAGTACCTGCACTTTACCTTTTACCAAAAAAAAAAAAGGGGGGGGGGGAGGTGGAATGAATAATCTGAAAATGGGTAACCAATGGCAAAATAAGTGTGAACAATACTTTAAAAATAAAAAAGATAATGGAAGCAACCCACATGTACATTAAGGGATACATGGATAAACATAATGTGGTCTGGGATACAACTGAATATTTTTCAGCTGTAAAAAGGAAGGAAATTCTGACACATGCTACAACGTGGATGAAGTTTGAAGACATCATTCTGAGTGAAATAGGCCAGTGACAAAATATAAGAACTATGATTCCACTTACATGGAGGACTTGAGCATAAGTAGTCTGGTTGCCAGGGTTTGGAGGAAGAGAATGAGAAGTCTGTGTCTGATGGGTACAGAGTTTCATTTGAGGAAGAAGAAAAAGTTATGGGGATGGATGGTGGAGAGAGCTGCACAACAGAGTGAATATTTAATGGCACTGAACTGTACACTTAAAATTGGTTAAAACGGCAAATTTTATATATGTTTAACTACAGTTAAAAGATTAAACAGAATTTAAAAGGCAGAGCTTCTGAGCTTTGCAGGGGAAAGGAGTTTTGAATCTTGTTTAGGAGTTTGGAATCTAGTGTACACGTTTCTTTTCCTACTAATTAGTGTCTTGGGGGTACATTTGACTTTTTTCTTAAACTGTAAAATGAAGACACTGTGGTTCTGACCCCAGAGGATCATAAAAGATGATGTGTGTGGTAGGTAACAATTTACAAACGATAAACTCCTGCACAGAAAAATGGGTAAATTGAAGTTAAACAAAAACTAAACGGCTGCCATTCATTGACCACTTGCCTCTGTGCTGAGTTTAGTGTGTATTATTATCTCATTTAATCATCACACCCACCCTCTGAACTAATTTATTCTGTTTACAGATAACGAAGCTGAGGCTTTAAGTATTTGCTAATAAATGTCAAAACTGTCCTTAGAATCCAGGTGTTTCCTAGGCCAGTGCTCAAAACCACTGTAGAAATGGTCTTCTGTCTTAGCAATTGCAAAGTTACTTTTAAGACCTATAGTCTTAGAAATTCTCTTTAACTGCTGACATCTTCAACTTAGGAGTGAAAAACACATTTGCTTCACTTAGAGTTTTGCTGCTAAGGTAGGCAGTCTTCTCAAGAATCCTCAGATTATTTCTCTTTCATTTTTGTCTCTCTCTTGCCACTTTTTTTTTCTTGAGAGAGTCTTGTTAATGTTCACTTCTTCTAAAGTGTATTTATTAGTATTACCTTAGCCATCGTGTTTAATTTACATTTACGGTATTGCCCAGTCCATCATCATTTAAAAATCTTTAAAGACCATTCCAAATAAAACCCTGAATTTTGTTAACTTAAACATGCCCATTTTTGGTTCCTAACACAAAAGTTTTAAATTTGGGGTCCATGGTTACTAAAGCTATGAACTGGCTTTAGAAGTTTAATGAACTCCTTGAGATCATATGGAAATATTGGGTAGATACATATATTTTAAAAAATCAGGTTCTCAAAGTGATGTGATCTTATAGAAGGTGAAGAATCTCCTTCCTAAAGAGAAGTATGGTCTCTGAGGCCTGGTTTAGTAAAAACTTAGCTACTACAAGCATTTCCCTGTAGTGCCAGATATGTAAATAGCAGTGATGAATGGGAGCAACCAAAAGGTTAAGAGTTAATTAAGGTCCTTAAGTGAAGACCAAATTTTAATTGTCTGTTTGGGGAAGGGAGTACACCTGAGTTCTCTTAGCCCAATGGTTCTCTTGTCTCTGCTGACGACCCACTCATAAGAGCTTTTCTTCCTTTTCTCATTGCTGCATTGGATTTGCTCTGGGTTTAGAACCAGGTAAACTGTGTAACAAATCCTATGAGAATTGTGTCAGCATAAAAAGACCTCAAGAAGATCTAAGGGGCTTTCCTATGAAGAAAGTTAATGACCTTTAGAGGAGGGCCTTTGGGATAACTAGTTTGGTGATTTCACATGCTCTTTCTTATTTCTTGACTTTTAATTGTGGTATGTATATACATATAGGTGAAATTAGAGAATAGTGTGGGTATTACTGTGTTTATTGGGAATTCTATCGTTATGAGATTAAGGCCTTTCCTTACCTTCGTGTAAAACTCACCAAATATACTGTTATTTCTTATGTGCTCAGTGAAGAACATTAAGGAGTGATTGAATTAACTCCAGAAACAAAAAATAGTTACTGTTGTAAGTGTTAATCCTACTAGAAAAATATATGTGAGCAACCCAGAGCAGCATCTGATCAAACTTCAAGAGTGTGGGATCAGACTGCTCAAATGATCCTGAAATTCCATACCCTTGCAGAGTCTACACGTGGTTTCATATACAACAAAATTTGAACATCTGAAAAATACATGAGCCTATTTTTTTTTTGGAACCTGTGTTATTTTTAGAGAGCCAACATTCAATCTCTGAGAAGTGAATTCGCTAAGCAAGGGGCCAAGGTTTTTCTGGTGTTATTGTTATAAGCCAAACAAATAGCTTATCCACAAACAGGTGACTGTTTTTGTGTCCTGAAAAGTTCAGGAAAGGATCAAGAACTAGTAGATAGAACGCTGGCAAGGGCTGTCATTAAAAGAGTTCCCATTATGAAAACCACTGATCAGAAGTCTGGAAACTTGAATGTTTGAGACATTGCTTGATTTGTTCTTGAGGTGACCTTGAGCTTTTTATCCTTGACCCAAAATATTTGTATTTATTTACTTGGTTGCATATATAAGTTTGACTTCCTAGCTTCACATGAGTGCTTTCAGAAGCTTGAGCTCAGCAACAGAGAGCATATTGAGATAATTATCTAAAAGGTACCTTTCATAAAATTGAAAGATAGAAGCAGTTTTATTTTTTGTGTTTATAATACTAATGCTCTTTTAGTTCTGCAAGTAATTTCACACGTGCTCTTCTCTGAACTTAAGCTTGTGTCAGAATCACCTGGATGGTTTATTAAAACACAGGTTGCTGCCCACACTCCCAGAGTTTCTGATTCTGTAGGTCTGGGGTGAGACTAGAAAATTTCAATTCCTAACAAGTTCCTAGAGGATGCTGGTGATGCTGATCCAGGGACCACACTTTGGGAACCACTGCCTTAAAGTATTCCCGTGAGGCAGATTGGGTAAGTCATCATTCACACTTTGTAAAGTAAATAAACTGAAAAATCAAAATGATGAAGTGATTGGCACAGGGGTTACATGATTTGTTCTTGGTAGAACTGAAACTAGAACCAGCATTTCCTGTCTCCACATCTAGAACTCTTAACACTGCTGCGAAGTCCTGATGCATATGTCTTTGTATCTATGTGGGAACATTTCTTTAGATAAAATTCTAGCAGTGGAATTTCTGGGTCTGATGATATGTATGTGTTAAAATTTTGATACATGCTGCCAAGCTTTGCAGTTTGCTTTGCCAATTAGCTCTTACCAGCTTATATACTTACATAGGTGTCTTCACCAACCCTGGTAATATTAATAATGATACTAGATAGCAGTTAATTTTTTATTGAGCTCTTACTGTGGGCCAGGCATTGTTTTGAGCACCATGCATATTATCTCATTCTCTGTTCTTAACAACGTTGACTTAGGTGTTATCCTCAATTACAGATGAGAGGCACAGAGATGTTAAGTCATTTGTCTGAGATAATACAGCCAGGATGCAAACACAGGCAGCCTCAACCCAGGACCCCTGCTCTTAAACACTCCTTTGCATTTCCCTTACTTTAGGATCCTTTTGTATTTTTATTGGTCTTGTGCATTTTTCTTCTGTGATTTGCATGTTATTTTTCTATTGGCATTTGTTTTTTTCCTTTCTCATGTATTATTCTGTATATTCTGAATATGCTTAACAATTATTTTCCTGGCTCTAGTGCTTGTTTTTTCATTTTGTATCTTGTATAAAAGTTTTTAACTTTTATGTAGTAAAATCTGTCAATAATTTTATGATTTTTCTATCTGGCTTTTTAAAAAACTCTTCCCATCCACTCCCAAGATTATAAAAGTACTCTTTTGTATTTTTCTAGTGTGTCTACCAGAGAAGGCAATGGCACCCCACTCCAGCACTCTTGCCTGGAAAATCCCATGGACGGAGGGGCCTGGTGGGCTGCCGTCTATGGGGTCGCTGAGAGTCGGACACAACTGAGCGACTTCACTTTATTTTTTCGCTTTCCTGCATTGGAGAAGGAAATGGCAACCCACTCCAGTGTTCTTGCCTGGAGAGTCCCAGGGACGGGGCAGCCTGGGGGGTCACACAGAGTCGGACACGACTGAAGTGACTTAGCAGCAGCAGCAGCAGTGTGTCTACACTGTAAAACTATTTCACTTTTTAAAACTGGAATTTATCTTTACAGACAGACTTGGAGATAATGTGAATCCAGTTCCAGATACCACAATAAAGTGAATGTGACACTAAAGCAAGTTACACAAATTTTTTGGTTTCCCAGTGCATATAAAAGTTATGTTTACACCATAGTCTACTAAGTGTGTAACAAAAAGCAGAACTTACCTTAATTATAAAATGCTTTATTGAAAAAAAAAAAAAGCTAACCATCATCTGACCCTTCAGCAAGTCTTGATGTTTTTGGTAGTGGAGGGTTTGAAATATTTCGAGAAATACCAAAATTTGACACAGAGACATGAAGTAAGCAAATGCTGTTGAAAAAAGGCACAAATAGACTTGTTCTACATAGGGTTGCCACAAACCTTCCATTTTTTTTTTTTAAGTGGTATCTGCAAAACGCAGTAAAGTGAAACACAATGAAACAAGACACGCTGTTTTTATTGTATGAAGTAGAGCTTTAACTTCACCTTTTTCCAAACGGATAGTCGTTGAGTCCAGTACCATTTATTTAGTCCAGTCTCACTTCCCTGATTTGAAATGCTATTCATATTATATATTAAAAAGTTTTCTCTCATACACCACTACCACACTGTTACTTAATATAGATTTAGTAGACATTTTGATATCTTGCATCGCAAGGCCTCCCTCAGTGTGTGTGTGTTTTACTATCTTAGCTACCCTTGCTTATTTTCTAGATAAGTCTTAGAAACAACTTGCCAAATCCTACTTTTAAAAACCCTATTGGGATTTTGATTTAAATTGTACTGAACTAGTTTTGGGGAGAATTAACAGCTTTATAGAATGAGCCTTCCCGATGAGGAATGTGATATGTGTTTGTTTATTCACTGTTTTTAAAATGCCCTTCATTTAAATTTTACACTTTTCCTCATATAACAGTTAGACATTTCTTATTAGGTATATTCATGGGTAGTTGTTTATAAAGTTTTTGTTGTTCTTGTGAATAAGCTCTTCTTTCCCATGACTTTTTCTAATTAGTCTAATTTATAGGTGTGTAGTGAAACTGCTTTTTATATTTGCTTTTATATCAGACCACCTAGCTGAACTCTTGGTCCTTATATCTAATAGATATTTTAGTTGATTTTCTTGATTTTACTGAGTGAATGATTATATCATCTGTAAATGAGTTTTCTCTGAGTGTAACTCTTTGTTGCTTCAGCTTAGGCTTTAGTGTGTTAAAGAGTAGCAATGCTCCTGGTCTTGTTTTCCATTGTAAAAGGGATGCTTTTTATGTTTTCTGAATAGATGTACTGTGTGCTATAAGTTCCAGCATAGATCACGTATCAAGCTGAGGGCATTTCCTACTATTCCTAATTTCAAATATTTTAAAATTAGATACAGATACTGAATTTGATTAGATGTTTTTTGGCCCTCTGTTGGAAGGATAATATTTCCCCCTTTCTTGGCAATGCAGTGACATAACTGAGTTGCGAAAGTTGAATCGTCCTTTAAAGCTGTTTGCATTACTTGTTAACATACTGCTGGAATTGGTTTACTAATACTTTTAAGATTTTTTTCTCAGATATTTGTTGAATCTTTGGTGTTATCTTTGTCCAGCTGGTATATGATGTGTAGAATGATTTAGGTATAGTCTCCCATCTTTTTCTAGCTCTAAAGCAGTTCTTTAGCAGCAGTTCTATACTTTAAAAGCCTAGAACCAAGAGGTCCTACACTAAGTGTTATAATTTTATGATATTGTTTTGTCTTTATATTTTTTAACTTCCTTGTTCTATTTAATAAGTGTCTTTATCATCTTTGCTACTTTAAAATCTAGATTTCTCCTCAGAAATGGACAAAACATAGTTATAATAATTGGTAATTCAGTTACTGAAGCCACACATTCATTTATGATTTAAGAGCTTTTTATCTCTGGTTGGTGGATAAAGAGACTAATAATAATGTTGATAGTTTTTAAAGACATGAGATGTCTCTTTATTTTGAATCAATACCATTTTCGTGATTGTTTCTGATCCTTAAATAGGTAGGTAATATAACTTTAAAAGGTAAAATATTGTGTAAAGTGTTATCAATTAAGTTTGCATCAAGTGTATTAATCTCCTAGTGTTACAGTCTTCAAATACAAAGAAGTTAATTTTCAATTGTCAGAGTAAAAGGTACATTTGTGTTTTTATTAGTAGTAATAACTTTGTGTGACTTTACCCACACTTAGGCTGCTTTGAAGTAAGTAGAGCAATAATTGGCTTGGAACAGAGAGGGAGAAAGCCCTCAACTTTGGCCACTAACTGCATAAAGAAGATGAGCAGGAATAGTGAGGTCGTGATGCACTCAAGTCAAGATTTCTTTGATAAAGTCTTAATTAATTTTTTTTTCTGAATTACTGTTCTTCAGATTGTGTGCTCACTTGTAATCACTCCTGAAATGGGGCAATTTCTGTAGATTTACAGAGAAACCATTGCCCAAAGCCAGATAATTAAGGATGTTGTCATTTTCTGGCTCCAAGAGCTGTTGGATCTTGGAGTAATAGAAGGGCTAAACTGCAGATCCTCTTGCTCTGTCCTTACTTGGGTTTCTCCAGTAAATGTGAATCTTCTTAATTACCGTATGTAAAATTGCCTTGGGGCTAGAGAATAGTGGTGTAGATGCTATCACACAATGTTTCTGAATTCCTACGTGTGTGCGAGCTCAGTCGTGTCTGATTCTTTGCGACCTGTAGCCCTCCAGGCTCCTCTGTCCATGGGATTATCCATGCAAGAATACTGGGGTGGGTGGCCATTTCCTCCTCCAGGAGATTTTCCCACCCAGGGATCGAAAGAATCACCGTGTCATTGGTCAGTGGATTCTTTACTACTGAAGCACCTGGGAAGCCCTTCTGGATTACTAAGATGAAAGCAAATTAATAATAATAATTAGTATCCTAACTACTTTCAGATAGATTTAGCTTTGCATTGTTAGAATTATACAGGATGTTGCTTCCACTAACGTAATTAGGTTTAACTTGAAGAAATATGCTAAAAGCATCAAGGCGTTTTTAGGTGTTCCTGTGATTTGGAAAGGATGTAGTAAATGATTTATAAATAGATTGTTAGTACTGCACACCAAAGGGCTTATTTGGGCTCACTTCCTTTTTGCAGGTTGTGGGAATTTGGCCACTCTTGTTTTCTGCATTAATCTGTTTTCAGAGGGCTGTGACCCTTTTTTTAGTCACCTGAGGGATTTGGCATTAGTTGTGTGTCTGTTAAAATTACAGAATCCAGAGGCTTGAATTACTCTCCAGTAAAGAGAAACCTCAGTGTTAGCCTGTACTAGAGTAGGTTTTTGTTTTTTTTTAATTGTAAGTTCGGTTTTCCAGTTATAGAAGACACAGAATTATTATTATTATTATTATTTTTAATAATGACATTTTTTGAAATGGTTCAAATTGTTGCTTATGTTTTTGGCGGGAGTAATATCTGCTTCATTTTATTAGGGCTAGGGCTAGAGATAGTTAATAAGAAAGAAAAATTAAAATTTCAGTTATGATTGTTGCTTTCATCATTTGTACTTACTGTTTACTGACAAAGATTCATGTGGCTATTCATGATCCGTAACAGCATATTTCAAGCCCTAACAATTCTAATTGTGGACTTGACATTGCTTGTCTTCTGTGGTGTCTGTATTCTTAAAACTTAATGCCACAGACAGGCCTGTTTACAACCTAAGAAATGTCAACAGAAGGCTGAACAGGTTTATGAGCTTAACTTCTTAGTTGTGTGTCTCATCTTTGTTCTTTAAATTTTGTATAATAAAAGCCAGTTGATCTTCATAAGGAATAAATTGAATATGAGTATTTCTCATTTTTCTTCACTGATTTTAAATAAGTATCACTTTAACATAGAGCTCTTAAGAGAGATGTCATTTCTTTGGAACTCTCCTCTGTTCCAGGCATCTTTAAATTACTGTGTTTCTCTCAAAGTTAATATATCCAGTTCTTATGAACACCAAAAAAATTTTAATTTGCTATTATTATATCATCTTTATTTGGGGGGAAAATTTAGTTTGAGAAGTTGGAACATTTATGAGGTAATGTGAATTCTCAGTGTCAGTTTTTCTTCCCAGGAGGGGAATGAAACAGATTCTGACAGTGTATGAAACTGAACTTTTTGGTCATTTCTTTGACCAGATTTGGTGTAGATCATTTTATCAACCCCACCTCTGTGATGCTCATTCCTCCCCAATGAAATTTCACACTCAATTCTTAAAGTATCCCTTTCATTAAATATTCTATTTAGAAATTTTTAAAAGGTATCTTGGATCACTCGTTCAGTGTCTTGTCACTTGTTATTGTGGCTGATAGTAATAGTCTGGTGTGTGGAATGAAACAAACTTGAGTTTCAATCAGTTTCACCACTTACAGGCTGAGCGACCTTCAACTTATAACCACCATAAAACTTGGTTTCCTCACCAATAAAATGGAGCTTATAGTGTCTATTAATATTAATTAATGTAGTTAATTGGGCTTCCCAAGTGGCGCTAGTGGTAAAGAACTCACCTGCCAATGCAGAGGACGTAGGAGACTGGATTCGATCCCTGGGTCGGGAAGATCCCTTGGAGAAGGAAATGGCAACCCACTCCAGTATTCTTGCCTAGAGAATCCCATGGACAGAGGAGCCTGGCAGGCTACAGACCATGGGGTCACAAAGAGTCGGACACGACCAAAGCAACTTAGCATGAAAAGTAGTTAATTTAAGTTAATTAAGTGTAATATTTATAAAGTACTGCAAACAGTAAACACTCAGTAAATGACAGCTAGTATGTTTGCCCTTTTGAACATGAACCAGAGTATAGGAGAAAGAATTAGAGTGGTGCGACAGCCTGGTAGGAGAAATGCCATCATTTGCATCATTGTCATATTCTGGGCAAAGGGTGGGATATACAAAGAAATACAAGACATGGTTCCTGTGGCGAGGATACTCAGTCTGTTGAGAGATATAAGACAGATTAATTAAAGGATAAATAAGAACACAATTCAGCTAAGTGCCAGACGAATGGTGCAATTGGTGCTCTAAGTATTCAGAGGACAAAAAGTTATTGTAAATGAGCCGATTAGTAAAGATTTTATGGTAGGATTTGACATCTGACCTTTATTTCTGGCCCTCTTACATGTCTTGATTAGTATAAGCAGAGGTAAAGGGTACTTGAGCCGTGAGAGAAAAGGAAGACTGATGTAGCAGATGTCACAGCCATAGAGAGTCAGTGAATGACTGCTGTTAATCATTTGTGGTAGGAAGGAGAAATCCAGAAAGACTTTTGTAAAGACCGATCATGCTCTTTAGAAAATAGCTCTGAGTATATTTTGGATATATCATGTGGGCAGAATTTTAATCAAGTTTTTATCGAGTACCCACAGACTACACAGCACAGTAACCAGCATTTGCAGACTCTACATAGCTTATTTAGGAAGGCTGCCAATTTTACAAAGGCTGTTGTTGAATCAGTACCAGTGGCTGGGAGTGCACTGTGAAATCCCCATAGGCAGCATGAGAATAGAAATCACGAAACTATCTGCTAGTGGTTTTATGGTTAAAAAGAAAGGAAGAAGGGAATAGGGGAGGAAAGAAACACATTCAAGTAACCCAAAGCAAAACCTCCTTCCCTGCTTTCTCCAGGTGCTGAGCTCTAGATGCGGTTACATCAGCACCATGTGGTGGGCAGGGTGGTTCCCACTGGCACCAAGAGAGGGCTTGTGATATTTACAGTGGAGTGAGCTATCGGGGGAAGGGTGTGCTGATTTTGTTCTTAATGGCTTGGCTACCAGTTTAATGGCCTGGTTGTCAATGGTTCATCTTATTTAGCGTTCTATAAGCAATGTACGGAGAAGGCAATGGCAATGTACAGCCCTTTAGTTTTAAGTATACATAGAAAAACCATCCTAGTGGACAGGAGGCTCTTTTACACGTATATGAGTAAGCCTATGATCAAACATCAATTAATAAAGGCCAAGTCTCATCACAAGGACACATTTTTTCTATTTCTTTAATTTTGTATCTGTACGAGATGATGGATGTTCACTAAACTTATTGCGATAATCATTTCATGATTTATTTAAGTCCAGTCATCATGCTGTACAGTGTGCCAATTATATCTCAGTAAAACTGAAAACAAACCAAAAACTAAAAAATAAAGACCAAGAATTGTATAAATGCCAGGTTACTTAAGGCCCAAAGTATGATAGTTTAGTAATACTGATTGAAAGAAGAGTTACTGCAGCTACTGAAGATTCAGCAGACTGTGCCTTGTTATGCTCTCCTGCACTGAGAGGAATGGCAGACTGGGACTGGATATGTTTCCATTTCGTGATTCTAACGAAATGAATTTAAACCCAGGGTAATTTTTTCTCCCCAAAGTTAAAGAAACACTGATGATTGTAGACTGGCTTGCTATGATCTCTTCTTCCTTTATTTCTTACCTCCTCGGAAATACATTTGAGCACATCTGTTGAGAAACCTACCTTCGTCTTGGCTCTGAATGGGTTTGGGGCCTGTTCACCCTGTGCCTCACCTGTGGTCCACCTCAGTTACGATGGAAGTCCACTGTGCTCACACTGCTGGACGTCTTCATTGCCGTTTTAGACACTTGGAGAAGTTCCCAGCAAAGTTACATGCCTTTTAGTCCGAAAATGATCATGGCGTAAGAATGTTTACGATGCTTTTTAAAGAAATGACAACACCTAATCTCTCCCTCAATTAAAGTCAAAATCAACCAGAAAATATTGAATATCGGTGCTCTTCTTTATGGCAGTCTTGCAAGTCAATTTGGGGACATTTTTCAAAGGGAGAGTCTCTGTGCTTTAAAAACTTGCCTACCTGATGCACTGTAAAGTTGATAATATCTCATTCTTTACCACCTACTCAGCTTAAAAGTGAACTTGTCCTGAGTGAGAAATTTTCTTAATGGAACTGGTCTTACTGGTACTTAAAATCAACAAAGCAAAAGTATTGGCTATTTTTTTAATATTGCAGATAATGCATGCTTATGATAAGAAACATCAGAAATCCTCCTCTCCCCAAAAAGCATTACCCTTATTATTTTCCGAAGATGTTTACTGTTCTGTTAATATCCACAACTTTCTCTGTATGTATATCCTTTTAAAAATGCGATTGTCTTCTATCATCTGCTTTGTAATCTGTTTTTTTTTTTTTTTTTTTTCACTAAGCATATTGGGAACATCCTGCCATTGTCCTCAAATGCGTTTCTTTCATATCCTTTCTGAGAGTTATTTGTTTTCCATAGAACTGAATTCTGCCCTATTGTTGCACATTTTGATTGTGTTCAGTTTTTTTGCAGTTATAAACAAAGCCTCACTGAATGAATATCCTTGTGTCTAAATCTTTGCACATGTCCCTGAAGGAAATACCCTAAAATTCAATTCTGGGATTGCCAGACCAAAGGGTATACCTATCTCTAGAACTTTTGGTACAGACTGCCCGTTTGCTCACCAAAAATGTTGTACCTGTCTACAATTTTAGTAACTGTACCTCCAGCAATTTAGTAATTCATTTTCATAGTGCTCCTGAAATAATAAAAAGTAAAATCAAGGTAGAAGCAATTTTATCCTTCAATTCATCTGAACCAATTGAAGACGCAGGAAAATTGATCCTTATTTGTCTTTCCTATCAGGAATCGCTTTCATACCCAGTCACTGATGGAAAATGATTTGTAAGGTATTTGAGTGGAACTTGCCAGAAGATGAAATAATAGTACATTGATAAGATGAGGGAAAAACTAATTATCCGTAGATGGTGTTGAATATACACGTAGTGTTTGTGAATTTGAGTTTGCGCCCTGTGTTGTTTTTTTTTATTCTAAAATCATCACCATTTTTGATTTAGGGATTTTTGAGCTAAAAGATAACTGACTGACTTAGGGTCCTGCAGCAAATTAACCTTGAACAGCATTTCATTGTTTTCTGTTTAGGAAGTGTGAAGTGGCATTGAGATTTCCTAAAATTCTGTCTTACTAAGGATTGCTGCTGCTGCTTTTCAGTTGCTCAGTGGTGTCCGAATCTTTGCAACCCCATGGACTGCAGCATGCCAGGCTTCCCTGTCCTTCACTATCTCCCCGAGTTTGCTCAGATTCATGTCAATGATGCCATCCAACCATCTAAAAAAATGATCATATATATTAGTTTGTTAATGCTCGTAACTAAACTTGTGAAGTTAGAATTTCCTCATCTGGTTTGTAAAAGCCAGTGTATATTTCCCAAAGTTGGAGAGAGAAACTTTTTAGGGAACAAGCCATTTAAAATCTTGGGGAAAAAAAAAAGTTTTCATCTTTAAGGCTTTTTGAGTATTGAATATAGGAGAAAGGAGAAGAGTTGTATGCATTTTCTAAAGCTCTTAAAGAATCTTACTTTGAATGTCTGTGCAGATCTAAACAGTATCCAGAGGGGCTTCTGGCCAACTTAAAGAAAAAAAGACTGGAAGGAGAAAAGAATGTTAGAACGCAGGCCGCACTTGCCTGCTGGATTCATTAACGTTGGTTGCCTGCCTCTGTTTGAAACTGAGCTCTCTCCTTAATTAAGGTGTGTGTTTAAATCACAGGCAGAAAAAGTTTTGGGGTGAAGTTTCACTGTTTTGTAGTGGCAGCAGTCCTGGACATGCTGCTGGAACACAGAGGATGAGTTCAGCACCTTCTCTACAGATAGTTATCGCTGCCTACAGCTTGTCTCTTTTACATAGCGAGCCTTTGTTCACTGGAGAGTGGACGTCTGTGGGTTGGCCAGTCCAACTCCTATCGGAGACTGGAGGTGACTGATAAGGAGTCCAAAGGTCACAATGGACCAGTGTGGGGTCAGTCTGGCTTTAAGGGGGGAAAGGGAGGCATCAAAAATTGAATTGCCTTGTGGGAAATGTTCAGTTCATCAGCTTCAGCCTTTCAGCTTCAATCAGAGAAAAGCCACCAGCTGTCTCTCAGTCCGAAGGAGCAGGAAAGAAACAAAACGTTATTTAAAGGGTGTGATTTAATTGAACTGGATTGCGTTAGGGCTTTCACTCCAGGGACGATTTCTGTGGCGCTGTCACTCTGCTCTGCATACTGTGAGGCAGCAGATAACCAGATCAAAAACTGAAGGTAGTCCACAGTCACTCGGGTCTTTTGTTGGATTTCAGAATGAAACGTCAGATGAGCTTCAGGTATTTCACTTGCTAACATCACCATTTGGCCTGTTATTAGAACGTGGTGGGCCACAAAATAGGAAAGGCAAATAATATTTGCGTTTCTAATTTGGTCTGCTGCTTTTTAATTAATGGCTTTTACTAGGTATTTTGCTAACTTCTGAATTCAGATACTACAAATAGGTGATCACCAACCTAATTAAAAGTCTGCTACTGCTACTGCTGTTGAGTCACGTCAGTCGTGTCCGACTCTGTGCGACCCCATAGACGGCAGCCCACCAGGCTCCCCCGTCCCTGGGATTCTCCAGGCAAGAACACTGGAGTGGGTTGCCATTTCCTTCTCCAATGCATGAAAGTGAAAAGTGAAAGTGAAGTCGCTCAGTCGTGTCCGACTCTTAGCTACCCCATGGACTGCGACCTACCAGGCTCCTCCATACATGGGATTTTCCAGGCAGGAGTACTGGAGTGAGGTGCCATTGCCTTCTCTGAATTAAAAGTCTACTTGTTAATAATTGTCCTTTAAGTTAGCAGTGGTCTTTGTATGCAGTCATTGAGGTTGTAAGCTATTGTCCTTGTCCTCTAGTCTAGTGGAAAGACTGCGAGCAGAACTAGCTACATAATTTGCAGGGCCCAGCAGCTAATGAAAATAGGGGGCCCCCGTTCAAAAAGCATCAGAGCATTGAAGCAAGTGCAAGGCCCTTTCAAGCACCGCCTTAATGTGGCTGCACAAGTCACACATCCATGAAATGGGCCGTGACCTTGGGTATGAAATTAAATAGACTCACAGTTGGTCAGAACTTTGCTACTTATTCCACTTGCTACCTAGTCTTTGCTACTAATTTGTGTCTTTCTGAACCTGTTTCGCTTTCCATTTTCTATCTTCCTTTTCTGTCTGTTCCTGTTCTGTTCCATCCTCTCACCAAAGTTGGAGAACTTGCAGAAAGAATTGGGAGTACCTATACTCTGTCTGTAGTCCATGTGAACACATTCTATAATACTATTTCCTTCCATTTCTCTGGTGAAACAAACAAGATTAGGATTTTCTCTAAGGGAAGGTAATCAATTTAACTAAAATTAAATATTCTGTGTTAAAGTTTAAAAAGTGCTTTCATAATTAACATTTGATTCAAACAATTCACTTTTGAGGTAGCACCCCCTCACACACATTTTATATCAGTAGATCAGAAAAGTAGGCTTCAGAGAGGTTGAGAGATTTTTTTCAAGGTCAACCAGCTGATAAGTGAGATTCCAGTCCACCCCTTCTCATGTGGTGCTTCCTCACTACTTCATTCTGCCTCTGCAGTTCTGCGAGACCAAGGGTTAGGTAACAGTAACTTACTTTCTCAAAATTGATCTGATTTACAGAATTTTCTGCCAGTTTTCCAAAAATAACTGCTGGGATATAATGATTAATATTTGCAACAAGTTTTTACTTCTTTTATTGCCTATAATCCTTTGAAGTAATATTTTTGCATCATTTTAAAGGAAAGACATTGATGTTCAAAGAGATTAAATGACTTGTTCAGGTTATGTAACTAATAAATTCAAGAGCAGTGACTAACATCCAAGTCCTCTTTATATCTCATGCTTTTTTACTGTGCTATATTTACTCTGATTAATTTTGTATCTCTACTTGGTAAATACCTGTTCATTCATGTATTGATCACCTACAATGTTCTGGGCACTGGAAATGATCCAAAAAGACTAACTCTGAGCTCTTAGAACTTACATTCCAGAATGTAAATAAACTATTGTAACTAATTAGCTTATGATACAGTTATAAATAAAAAGTAAAGCAAAACAAAAAATGAAAAGTAACCTGGAAGGAGTGCTGCTTTAGAGAAAATGGTCAGTAAACTGATAAAATTTTTGAGCTGCAAATTAAAGGGTAGACATTTGGTGTAAATAAATAAAACCATTTCTTAGGTATGACAGGCAATCTAAATAAACAATATGAGGCAACTGTATTTATGAACATAATAGGAACAGATAAAGATTGCTAACTTAAACAAACATTAGCCTTCATGGTAGTTATACATTGACTTTAATCCTCTCTCCCATGTAGCATGGATTATAAAATCATAAGATCAAAAAAACCTAAATCTGGTCATTTCCTTCATGCTGAGTCACTAGCACATAAAGCAGTGTTTAATGTATTAGCGATGTTGGATTGTTCACACTGTTAGAATACAAGGACTGTAACGGCATGCTGCATGAAATGGCATGCTCTGGGTAGCTATTAAAAAATTCCAGAGTATCCAGCAGATTTAGGGAAGCAAAACTTCACTAGTCAGATTTGACTTTAATGAATTTCAAAATCTTGTCCAAAATCTTCTATTGTGCTGAAACCCTTTTGTATCTGGTACTCCAGGGCTTCAGTAGGTAAACTTCAGCCTAATGCTTGGGAATCTTTGTGATATAAGCAAGTTGATTGTAGAGGGATTTCCATAGGAAAGGAGGCAGCATTATGGGGCAGGTAAGAGGGTCTTTTCATAGGATTTGCCCGTTGTGTGCTTTAGAATGGCAGGAGTCCAAAGTATTATATTAATAGAAGACCCTTAGAAAGTCCCAGCCTTATCTATTCATGTGGGTTTCCTCTGGCTTCAAAGTTAAATCCAAGCACCAGTCATTCAGTGTTTGGCTCTTGTTAAAGCTGAGTTGTTATCTGCTAAAAGATGACAGGGTGGGAGGTGGGTACTGTTGATTCCCAATTGCCCATCTCTTCAGGGCAACTATTAATAAAGTTTCCTTTAATCCAGAGTTTTAGACTAAGTTCATGAATACAATGAAATCACTTGAAAAAGTGGGTCTGTAGATCAATGATTAGTACATTTATTTCTCTGCAGGAAAAAGCCATAGTTTTCACTAAATCCTCAAAGGAATGTAATGACCTTGCCCTCACCCCAAATTAAGAACCTGGAATAGACTGTTGTGGGCATTTGACTTAGAAATTAAGTAAGGTGTTTTTAAGCTATTTAACCTTACCAGTGAGATTCATTTATCCATTTTTAAACAAACACTCATGATTTTCCCACAGTGAAAGATTTTGACCTACCATTTTCTCTCTATTGAGGATTATGCAGCCTTTTGAATTCTCTCTGTCTGATAATCTTGGAGTAGATAATCTAAGAATGGTATTTGCGTAAAGAAAACGGAATATTGCTGTAAAGCCTGAATGTTTGTGTTCTTCAGCAAATAGTCACAACCTATTTGGTGAGTGAAAAGAGAAGCAGTACTGGTGTACAGTATTTCTGGTGCTTTGCACTCTAGGAAGGCAGAAATGACTTAAAGTTGTTGCTTTGAAGGAAAGTTGTCAAAAGAATTAGAATTTCTAAATACATTTAATCCAGATACTTATTAAATTATAAAGAGCTCGTTGAGAGGTTTGGGGACCGCTGCCCTGGGCTGAGATATTTATTGGAATGAGTGTACTCTTTGTGTTGTGTTCTGAGGGTCAAGAATTCGCCAACCCGTTAAACCATTCTTTGCTATTAATGCCAGATTCCACAGCCTACAATGTATAGTTACAAATTCTTAGAACTGTGAGCAATCAAATGTTATGTGGCATTTTTGCGTTTTTGCCGTATCACGCTATTTATTTATTTAGACCCTTATCCAGTGCATCTTTGCTGTGGCAAAAAAAAAAAAAAAATCTGCATTTTGCATGTAAAGCCACGAGAAAACTCAGATCAGTTTCTCTGTCTTAGAAATTAAACACCCTTTAGAAATGAAACTATTTATTTAAATCTTAGTATTTTTTCCTCCAAAAGGATTATTTCAGTGTCAGTTGAGAATATTTAAATGCAGTTATTTTTCATTGAGTAGGGTTTTAATGCAGAGGAAACAAGAGTGGAGTTTTTTCACAATTCATCCTATTTAAAGTATTAAATATGTATCTTATGTTGCTTTTAGTTTAGAAGTATATACTAGAAAGTGAATATACAAATATGGTATATAAGCTGTATGTTTGTTTTCTCTTTACTGACTGTTCTTTAAATATGTCACTGTAGAAATGTTCAAATATGTATGAAGAGAAAAAGCATTCTAAATGTTGCCTTTTTAGCATTGACCATGAAACTGAAAAAAATGTAGGCCTCTTCAGTGACACTAAAAACTTTGGGAAAACATCCAACATCTGCTTATCTTTCCTGCAGTGGAAATGTTCATAATTGCAATGTGCAGTTTCCTTTGAATGAAAATAAATAGATTTCTATTTGTTATACTTACATTTCAGAAGCATGTTTACTGAATTCTTTAAATGTATTTAATTTTTTTCCCTGACAGTTGGGGAGGTACCAAAAACATCTGATTGTTATTAGGGTCTTCTTAGCTTTCTTTCAAGGGCAATTGTGTTTTTCTTTAAGATATTTTCCTAAGGCTCTTTGTTTTGAGTCCAGGTTTAGGGTCCCCTTACAGAATATGTCCACCCAAGGAGATTCCTCTGTTACCTGGATTACCATGTCCTTGACACACTTTAACACAATCCTTATTATAAAATCCCTGTTCCATAAGCTTTTTCTTTTTAAATACACAAGTCAGTTTTGTCCCTGTTTGGTTCTTTCTTTGCTGGATGATGGTCTAAGAGGCTGTCAGCTAGACCTTGCTGGAGGACTATACCAGGCAGACCCTGGTGTTTTTGACACCAGGGAATTCCCAAGTTGAAACCTATTTGTTCCAGTTCCCAGGAGACCAAACGGCTGACTATTTTACCCTGTTGACCTAGACAGCTCTTTGGCTGAGGCATGGTGACCAGTCCTGGCTAGTGAGTTACCTTTGCTTTAGTCGTGACTATGGTGAAGTTATGTATGTTAGAGACTGTTGTATGCATACTAGAGGTTATACTTCTGTTCACAGTGAAATACAATTGAGCATTGGTTGCTCTGTTGGTTTCCAAGGAATGCGTGCATCAATACAGGGTTGCTTTTGTGTGTGACTTTCCCCCTCAGCTGAGGAAGTAACCCCACTGTTGTGACCCTAAGCCTAGGACTGAGTTTCCTATCTTTAGTGGGGCCTGCATACCTTGTCTAAATATAGCGAGGTGTGGACTTGGCTGATATGGAAAGAGACAGTAGAATGACCTTAGCTGGTCTTCATTACTAGTATTACAATTATATTTAAAGAAACAGAACTATTCCGGTTCTGCCTATAGGTAAAGATGCTTTTTCCAGCTGCTCAGCTTCCTTGGGAAAAAGTTTTATGCACTAAACCAAAAAATTTGTTTTAAAAGCTAAAGTGAATCACTTCAGAAAGAAACCAGGAGTTCATTCCATATGAAAACATGCCTAAGGGGCAGTTTCCTTTTCTATTTCTTTGACCAAAACTTAACATTTCTTCAGAGTTTCAAAGGTAAAGCCTAAGCTTCATGTACTTTAGGATAATAACTTGTCTTTATATAATTCTGACATTTGTTAACTTTCTAGAAACCTTGCACAAACTTTCTGTCAACTAGTGACTAAAGTTTGTGCATCTTTTCATCTTTTTCTTTTTTAATTGATCAACACTCAAGTAGGGGAGGGATGGGATTCCATTTGCAGAAAAAATTTCCAATGGAAGCAGGAATCCAGTGAGCACATTAACTATTTGGTTACTAAGAAGGAGAAGTCTATAGCATTTAACGTCATTTAATGTGCTGTTGTGACCTAACATTTTAGGGGAATTCTTTGAGAGTTACTTCTGCTATGAAAAACCTAGTTGGTCTTTTTGACGGATTAATACGATAAAAATAAACTGATCTCCTCTTGAACTAATGGAATGCTTTTACAGTTGCTAATGGTAATCTCCTAAAATTACAAACTTTAAAAGTTTATAATGTTGTTTGAGAAAAATGAAATATGATTGCCTCACGTCATATTATACAATTCAGTGGTGACAGAGCAAGAACTCTAGGTCACCTGTGAGTCCCTTGCTTTTTCCTCCTCTCTACCTTTACATGTTTCCATACAGCAGGTGAGATACTAACCTTCTCTTTTATAAATAGAGAATCTGCCTAAACTGCTAAAACTGACTTAGTGGCACCAAACCAGGTGTAAAGTGAGATTAGAAAATCCTGGTCAGCTGAGTCCTGGCCAGGTGTGCCCCTGGTGCCTTCTCCAAGTCAATGAAAATATGACCTCAGAACTGGAAATCTATTTGTAGAAAGGTTTGATACAGCCACCTCATCACAATTTTTTATCATCGTTTACTCTGACACCTTGTTTAGTGTTATGATCCCACTTATAGAAGAGAAATAAGAAACAAAGTTAGCTGGCTGTTACAAAATGGCAGCTTTACTGTGATTTAGGTATATTCCCCAGGTTTACTATGATCCCATCCTCTGGATGGTCTGTGGTTCATCTTTAATACAAATTCTTTTTAAGTTCTTCAGAGCTATGTTTTACACAACTATTGATTTTAGAGATGAGGAAGTTAATTATCTGTGAGAGCTGTCTTCTCATCAGTTCAGTTCAGTTCAGTCACTCAGTCGTGTCCGAATCTTTGCGACCGCATGAATCGCAGCACACCAGGCCTCGTTCCATCACCAACTCCTGGAGTTTACTCAAACTCATGTCCATCGAGTTGGTGATGCCATCCAGCCATCTCATCCTCTGTCATCCCCTTCTCCTCCTGCCCCCAATCCCTCCTAGCATCAGGGTCTTTTCCAATGAGTCAACTCTTTGCATGAGGTGGCCAAAGTATTGGAGTTTCAGCTTTAGCATCAGTCCTTCCAATGAACACCCAGGACTGATCTCCCTCAGAATGGACTGGTTGGATCTCCTTGCAGTCCAAGGGACTCTCAAGAGTCTTCTCCAACACCACAGTTCAAAAGCATCAATTCTTCGGCGCTCAGCTTTCTTCACAGTCCAACTCTCACATCCATACGTGACCACTGGAAAAAGCATAACCTTGAGTAGATGGACCTTTGTTGGCAAAGTAATGTCTCTGCTTTTCAATATGCTATCTAGGTTGGTCATAACTTTCCTTCCAAGGAGTAAGCGTCTTTTAATTTCATGGCTGCAATCACTATCTGCAGTGATTTTGGAGCCCCAAAAAGTAAAGTCTGCCACTGTTTCCACTCTTTCCCCATCTGTTTGCCATGAAGTGATGGGACCAGATGCCATGATCTTAGTTTTCTGAATGTTGAGCTTTAGGCCAACTTTTCCACTCTCCTCTTTCACTTTCATCAAGAGGCTCTTTAGTTCTTCTTCACTTTCTGCCATAAGGGTGGTGTTATCTGCATATCTGAAGTTACTGATATTTCTCCTGACAGTCTTGATTCCAGCCTGTGCTTCTTCCAGCCCAGTGTTTCTCATGATGTACTCTGCATATAAGTTAAATAAGCAGGGTGACCATATTCAGCCTTGACGTACTCCTTTTCCTATTTAGAACCAGTCTGTTGTTCCATGTCCAGTTCTACCTGTTGCTTCCTGTCCTGCATATAGGTTTCTCAAGAGGCAGGTCAGGTGGCCTGGTATTCCCATCTCTTTCAGAATTTTCCACAGTTTCTTGTGATCCACACAGTCAAAGGCTTTGGCATAGTCAATAAAGCAGAAATAGATGTTTTTCTGGAACTTTCTTGGTTTTTCGATGATCCAGCAGATGTTGGCAATTTGATCTCTGGTTCCTCTGCCTTTTCTAAAACCATCTTAAACATCTGGAAGTTCACGGTTTACATACATACATACAGGCTTCTGCTGAAGCCTGGCTTGCAGAATTTTGAGCATTACTTTACTAGTGTGTGAGATGAGTGCAATTGTGCAGTAGTTTGAGCATTCTTTGGCATTGCCTTTCTTTGAGATTAGAATGAAAACTGACCTTTTCCAGTCCTGTGGCCACTGCTGAGTTTTCCAAATTTGCTGGCATATTGAGTGCAGCACTTTCACAGCATCATCTTTCAGGATTTGAAATAGCTCAACTGGGATTCCATCACCTCCACTAGCTTTGTTCGTAGTGATGCTTTCTAAGGCCCACCTGACTTCACATTCCCAGATGTCTGGCTCTAGGTGAGTGATCACACCATCGTGATTATCTTGGTCATGAAGATCTTTTTTGTACAGTTCTTCTGTGTATTCTTGCCACCTCTTCTTAATATGTCTTCTCATAGATTGTCTTTAATAATCTAACTTAATTTAACTGAGAGCCAAAGAGATTTAGTATTACTGGCCTAACAGTTCTTCACTGGTGTCCTGTTCTAATGTAATACAGATGAATTTGTATTCATCTGTAAAATTCACTTGCCTTCTCTTGATTGAAGTCAGCTTCTGGTTTCTGATTCATTTTCTGCTTGTTATATTATGTGCAGACAGTTAACCTTGCTTTCTTTATGATCGGTTGAAAATGGTGGTTTTAGAACTTAGTTGCATTATCTTCCGTTTAACTTGACCCTGACTATATCATCAGTATATTGTCATATCCGTTGAGTAGGGGATAAGGAAGGAGGGAAGTCTTTTGTGTAAAAGCATTCTCCTCAGCTGTTCTTCCTTGATGCTGGAAGTTTGGTGCCTGGCAGGAAATGATATAGACATGCGTGATAACAAAGTGACATGAGGAAGAATTGCCTGTAAGTTTCCCTGGCTTGTGCAGGATGATGGGCTGTCAGCTGGCAGATAGGTTAAGGCAAATTTGGTCTCCAAATCTGAGGATTAACAAAGTAAAACAAGAAAAAGTTGAGATAGTGAAGAAAAAGAAAAACCTGTTTTGAGAAAAGTTTGGACAGAAGCAGGTGGTATAAAAGTTAATATCCATGTAAATAAGACTTTTTTTTTTTTTTTTGACCCTCCTGGGTGAGAGTGTAAAGCAATGAGATTTGTTAAAGGAAAGGATCTGTCTGCAGAATCAGGAGATGCAAAAGAAAAAGATATTCTTGGATTGCAAGGAATTGGCACATATCAAATCTTTCTTTTTTAGACTTTCGTACAATATAGGTTTTAAGTAAAATTTCCATCTGTACCAAAAAATAAACTAGACAAATATCCCCAAGATACCCATCTTCTCTTCATTCCTGTTAGCTCACTGATCGACTACCCTGTCTCCTTCTTGCTTGGAACACTTAAGTAACATCTGTTTCCCTCTTTCTAACTCTCAACCCCTTCCAGTCCATTCTCCATGCTGTAGTTAGAAGAATCTTCTGGTAATGCAAACTTTGGATTTCTGTCATCCTCAGGGCTAAAGTCCAAATTCTTTGGCAAGTCATATAAAACCTTTTCAACCTATGACCTACTTACCTCTGTCCAGATTTACTGCAACCCTGCCTCTTATTCTTCCGCCATATAGTAAGATTATATGAGCAATTTGGGTGGCTTTAGCCAAACAAGTTTATATAAACCTACAGATTATCAGCTCCATTGTCATATCAGCAGTAAAGGGAGCTCACATAAGACTTAGAAGAGGCTATGTGCCTGAATAAGAAGTTTCTACAATCTTTTGTGGTGAATTCATTCAGAAGGCATATGCTGGACGGTAACTCATCCAGCACACTCAACTTCTCAGAAAAGGGAAGTTCAAGATAGAACACCAGCTAGAACTTTGTAAGAACTCTGCAAGTTGAAAGTTCTGTGAATAGAAGTTCCCTTCTTTGCATCAGGAGTGATGGAAGGCTGCAAAGAACACTCACACAGCCTGTGTACACACAGACACCAGAGAAGAGGTTTTGTTTTAATTTTTTAATTGGAGGATAATTGCTTTAAAGTGTTGCGTTAGTTTCTACTGTACCACAATGTGAATCAGCTACAGGTACACATATACCCTTCCTGTTGAACCTCCTCTCTCCCACCCCGATCCCACCCCTCTAGGTCACCACAGAGCATGGAGCTGAGCTTCCTGTGTTACCCAGCAGCCTCCTGCTGGCTGTCTTATTTATACATGGTGGTGCGTGTGTGCTGGGCTTCCCAGGTGACTCGGTGGTAAAGAATCCACCTGCAAATGCAAGAGACACAGGAGACGTGGGTCAGCTCCCAGGTCGGAGAGATCCCCTGGAGGAGAAAATGGCAACCTACTCCAGTACATTCTTGCCTGGGGAATTCCATGGGCAGAGGAGCCTGGTGGGCTACAGTCCATAAGGCTGCAAAGAGTCGGACACAACGACGTATGCACACAGCTGGTGCATGTACGTCAGCGCTACTCAGAGGTGTTATAGTGAGTGACTTTCACACTGCATTAGACTTCAAAGTGGACGTGAGTCTTCAGCATCATTTCCCTTGTCATTTTCAGATCACATTTGTTAAATACTCCATACATAGTATTAAGACTGGGCACTATATAAAGCAGTGTCCATGAACTTTCACTACCTTACACATGAAAAAAGCCAAGAGTGTAGACCTAGGAATATACATCTCATTAAACAGAAACAAAGCTTAACAATACACCAAAGCAAGGCGGTGGAACAAATGAACAGGTGTATTATCTTGGCCTTTACATGAATTTTTCTGTACATGATAAGCATTTTTATTTGGAATTGAAACAAGAAGGGAGGAGTAGGGCAGCTTGCTTCCCACTCAGATTTTTATACAGTAGGTTATGCCCTCTCTCTTCTACCACAGAGAGAGAAGCTCTCTGCAAAGAAATAGCGGTGCTGCTGACAAAGAACCTTGATCACTTGAAATGGACAGAAGGGCGGCTTGGGTCATCCTTTGCCTAGCAAACATTGCTGATGGCAAAGCCTTTGGGGCAGAGAGGTGGCTCATGAATGAGGAACTTATCTAAGAAACTGCAGCTTTCTCAGCCCTGAGGGTACTAATCGTTGGTTTCATCACAGCTCACTTTCTCTCAAGCCCCACCCATCACTTCAGAGAACTTGTTGACGACAGCTTGACTTTTTCAAGTCTCGTTTCTGTGGTAGATGTCTGAAAACACAGCTTACGCAAAACATCTGTGTGCTTGACTGTGTTCCCACGGTGTGTTTTCCTGTATTGCCCTCTCCCCTCCCTTTTGGGGTCCTTTTTTAAAATTAAAAACACAGGATAAGAATCATTAAAAAGATATTTGCAAAAAGAAATTGCCACCTCAAAGCCACCATTCTTACAAATAGCCATTTTCACTCCTGCCATGTTACCTTCCCATTCTTTACATGCATAGTTTTTTGCCTGGTTATATCCTTTTTCTTAAGCTGAAGTTCAGATACTTGGTCATTTAGTCACTTCCCTGTTTTCTTGCCCCCGATCCCAGCATCATCTCTTGGATTTTGGTCTTGAGTTACCAAAAGGGCATTGCAGCTTATCAGCATTTTGTCAGTGAGTCCTAATTCTCTTATTTTCCTTTCCTAGATCCTAGTAGTTTTTAGAATGTGGCTAAGATCCAACTTTTATCTTTAAAAGTGAGATATATATGTGTAGGCTTTTTAATTTTCTTAACGTCTAAAAACTGCTGTTTTAAAGTATGTTAATTTTCAAGGCACATTGCTGTGCCCACCCCATGGCAGCCTGGAGTAGGAAAAAACATATCTACAAACTAGAAATACTGATTTGCTGCATTAAATATATTTATTAAAATGTTAAGATAAGCATGTAAAAATAGAAAATGTATTCTTTACCACGGTAGATGAGAAGAAAGGAAATATACAAGAAAAGCAAAAACTGAGTAAATAAAAGAACAAGTTAGTCCATATATCAGTATTTATTGTAAATATAAATAAACATATAAATTCACATATGCTCAGTTGTATCTGACTCTTTGTGACCCTTTGGACTGTAACCCACCAGGCTCGATTCACACAGCCCCCATAAAAGGAGAAAAAAAAAATCTGCACCTTTAAGAATACCTTGAGAGACTTCCCTAGTGGTCCAGTGGCTAAGACTCTGTGCTTCCAATGCAGAGGGCCCAGGTTCGATCCCTGGTCAGGGAACTAGATCCCACATGCCACAGGTAAGACCCAGCTCAGCCAAATAAATACATAAAAATTAATTAATTAAACTTTTTTAGAAAGAAAACTTAAAAAAAAAAGAGTACCTTCAGCCACCTTCCTGTTAGACATGCTGTGGTCCCCTGTGCTTAGATATTTAAAGGGTAGCCCTCTATGGTATGTAGGGTCCCCTAAGGACTGAAGAAGTCCACAAGACTTACATACAGCCTTGCTAGCTGTTTGTTGCCATGTAAGAAGATAAAAGGATTGCGGCTTTCCTTCCAGTCACTGTGCAAAAGAGAATTGCTCCTGGCAGTTAGAAATCATTTCCTTTTGTTCCTTATGTTTCCTGTGTCCTGAGTTGCATCATGGGGTAGTTCTGGGACCTAACTCAGCCAGTACCTAAAAACATCTAGGCAGTTGGTGTAGAATCGTTCCTATATTGGAGCAGGTATGTGATGATTTATCATTTTCCCTCCAGCACATTTAAACACATATGAAATTTAAATTTACTCTTGGGTCATTTTGATTTAAATATTTTCCTCTTTTTCCAAATCCAAATATTTGGAATTCTCATTGCTTCATATTGCATTCTGGAGTATTGCAAAATACCACTGTGTGATCTCTTGGTCCCTAGCCCTCTGATTTCTCATGAATGCTCTCTGGAAAATAAGGAAGAAGGTGCTGTAGATCATTGCTTTCTTCCTAAGTTTATCCAAAAAGGTACATCTAGTGTATTTGAAAAATTATTAAAATTAGATCAGTTATCAAGAAAGCTTAATAAATTAAATTTGCAAGGAAAAATGGGGTACATTTTTCATCTGTATTGGTGGTACAATTCTGTGATGATTCTGTAAGAGGGAAAACTGTAGGAAACAAGGAACATCAGATCTGTTATAAAATATGAGTTGATTAAGGCGACTACCTGCTGTTTGCTTTCTCTTTTCCCATTTCTTTAACAGCTCCTTAAATTGTCCTTTGAACTTTGCCTTTTGCTGTGTTTTTCTCTTCCTTCTCATTCTCTCCCGCCTCTCACCCCGTCATCATCACCACTCGTATTACTATTTAGTAAAAGGTAACTGCTTTTGTAAGTCTCAGAGCCTAAGCACTGGTAACAGCATTCCTCCTGGATTTCATTGTGCATGCCAGGAGGCTCTGTAATGTGCATTAAAACAGATACAAATATAATAAAAGGATTTGCCCAAGGACTTTTAATAGTAAAGCAAACCAGGGAGAAGATTTAAAAGAGGAGTCAGCATACTTGTGACATGCCTTTCTCTATTTCTCTTTATTTGATAGTTTGATCAGTATCTTTATTTGATCAGTATCTTTGAGGGACTTTTAAGAATGCCTGCTGGGTCTTCCCTGGCAGTCCAGTGGTCAAGACTCTACGCTTCCACTGCAAGGGGCGCAGATTCAATCCCTGATCGGGGAACTAAGATCCTGTGTGACATGTGGCACAGTTCCCCTCCCCAAAAAAAAGTGTCTGTTGGCAAATAATCTAATTTTCTTTGCCTAAGTTAGAGAACTATAGAAGAACTGGTTAGACAAGCAAGATGATAGACTTCTTTTACAGACTGGGTTAAATTTTTTGGCCAGTGAATTTTGAGAATTACTTGTAAGGTTGCAGTAAAGTAGCACTGAACTTACTTAATTTATAACCAAAACATAAAACCTTGGTTTTCTGATAATTTGAGTTACTTCTTGGAACCCTGCCAGTACCCTGGTAAGTAGGCTGAAGTGGGCCTGAATTGTACAAAACAGGCAAAGAAAGAACTCAGACTGCTAAAGAAGCCATGGAGTAGAGTTTCAAAACACAAAGCAAAGCAACATAACTTGGAAACAGGCCAAAATTTGACCCCTGCTTTGTCATGCTGATTGTGTAATTGGTAAGCTTAGGGAAGTTATCCTCCAAACCTTTCTTTCTTCTGTGAAATGGGAAGAATAACTCCTATTCATGGAGTTATTGCGAGATAGTGATTGTAAAGTGCCAGGCACCATGCCTAGCACAGGATGGGAACTCAATAAATGCTCATTACAGCATCTTCAAGTTTACTTCACAGTACACTCAGAGCCAGCACCAAACTACTTCCTCCAGCTTCTACTTCCATCACATAGCTCCGTAACACAGCATTTTGATGGACATGCCATCATACCTGATTCTAGGTTTTCACCAAAAAAAGTTTATGAAGTAATGGCCAAGTTGTTCCCATTATCATCAACAAATAATAGCTATTTCAGTTCAGTTCAGTTCAGTTCAGCCACTCAGTTGTGTCTGACTCTTTGCAGCCCCATGAATCGCAGCACGCCAGGACTCCCTGTCCATCACCAACTCCCGGAGTTCACTCAAACTCACGTCTATCCAGTCGGTGATGCCATCCAGCCATCTCATCCTCTGTCATCCCCTTTTCCCCCTGCCCCCAATCCCTCCCAGCATCAGAGTCTTTTCCAATGAGTCAACTCTTCGCATGAGGTGGCCAAAGTACTGGAGTTTGAGTTTTAGCATCATTCCTTCCAAAGAACACCCAGGGCTGATCTCCTTTGGAATGGACTGGTTGGATCTCCTCGCAGTCCAGGGGACTCTCAAGAGTTTTCTTCAACACCACAGTTCAAAAGCATCAATTCTTTGGCACTCAGGTTTCTTCACAGTCCAACTCTCACATCCATACATGACCATGGGAAAAACCATAGCCTTGACTAGACGGACCTTTGTTTGGCAAAGTAGTGTCTCTGCTTTTGAATATGCTATCTAGGTTGGTCATAACTTTTCTTCCAAGGAGCAAGCGTCTTTTAATTTCATGGCTGCAGTCACCACCTGCAGTGATTTAGTAGATGGTAAAGAATCTGCCTGCAATTGAGGAGACCTGGGTTTGATCCCTGGGTTGGGAAGATCCCCTGGAGAAGGGAATGGCTACCCACTCCAGTATTCTTGCCTGGAGTGTTCCGTGGACAGAGGGGCCTGACGGGCTACAGTCCTTGGGGTCGCAAAGAGTCAGACCTGAATGAGTGACTGACATTTTTTTAGACAGCCAGTGGTACAGGTCTAGGGCTTTGGTGATAAATCTGAGCTAGAGAACCAATTTGGGAGGTGAGGTACCTCCACGATGGTTCCCAGCGATTCTTTGCTCCCAGTATTTGCATCCTGTATAGTTCCCTCCAACATTAAATAGGAGTGATCTATGTAACTAATAGGATATTGCAGAAATTATGGTGTGTCACTTCCAGGGTTAAGTCATGAATCACTGCACTTCTGCCTTGTTCCCCTTGGGATCACTTACAGGGGAAAGACAGCTGCCATGTCGTAAGGTCACTCAAGCAGACCGTTGCATGGCAGAGAATTGAGGCCTCCTGTCAATATCCATATAAGGGAGCAGTCTTGGAAGCAGATCTTCCCACCTCCAGACTAGGCTTCAGTTGACTGCCTTCTCATAAGAAACCCTGAACCAGAGCCACCCAGCTGGTGTGCTCCTGCACTCTTTTTTTTTTTCCCTTAAGATTTATGTATTTTATTTTTTGGCTGCGCTAGGTCTTCGTTGCTACACTTGGGCTTTCTCTAATTGCAGCCAGTGGGGGCTTCTTTTTGTTGCAGTGCACCAGCTTCTCATTGCGGTGGCTTCTCTTGATGTGGAGTACAGGCTCTATGAATGTGGGATTCAGTCGTTGCAGCCTGTGGGCTCAGTAGTTCCGGCTCGTGAGCTCTAGAGCACTGGCTCAGTAGTTGTGGCGCACAGATTTAGTTGCTTCAAGGCCCGTGGGATCTTCCCGGACCAGGATCGAACCAGTCTCCCTTGCGTTGCAAGGCAGATTATTAACCACTGGACCTAAATTAGGGAAGCCCTGCTCCTGGACCCTTAACCCACAGAAACTGTGTGAGGTAATAAGTGGTTTTTGTTGCATTAGGCTTCCAAGTTTTAGGGTAATTTATTATCTGTCAGTAAGATAACTAGTCAGGAGTCATCCTTTATAGGACAGGGTGGGCTGGAGAAGGCATCAGAAGAGTATATACAGAGCAGAAAGAAGAATGACAAGGAAATGATCAAAGATGACATATGTAAGAGCTTGGAAAAGACTAGGAGCCCACAAACGAAAAGCATAGTAGCAGTACTAAGAAAGTAAGACTATTAGGAGATAGAAGGTTATCAACAAAGTCAAATGATCAAGAAAGATGAGGACTGAACAGCGTCCATTGGATTTGACCAGCCAAAGAATATCTCCGTTGGAGTGCCTTGGAAGCCGAATCCCATATGAAGTGGAGACACTGAGACCTGTGTCACTTGCCCTTCCCTGTCCCTTTGATCTCATCTTCTTCCACACGTCATTGACTCACCACACTTGAGTGCTGTTAACTTCCCTGCTATGGTCCAAACCAGCCAAGTACACGTCAGAGCCTTTGCATTTGCTGCCCCGTCTGCCTTTAATATTCTTTTCCTAAACAGCCACACGACTCCCTCCCTTACTTCCTACAGATTTCTGCTCAAATGTCACCTTATCAGAGAGACATTCCCCGAGCATATGTTATAGCACAGATATACACAGCAGCCCTCTCTTTACTCTGCTCAGTTTTGCTCCATAGCACTCACCATCATGTGAAGTCCAAAGGGGCAGCCACCGCTCAACCGTGGCCAGTTGTTCGTAGGTGTGAATGCCGACATAAGTGTAATTTTCTGATCTTTCAAGAGAAGCTGGAAATTCTGATTTTTCAGTATAATAAGTTGTCAGTGAGTTTCAAAGCACTGTGACGGTCAGACGATCTGTCTGTTTTAAGAGAGGTGAGTCAGGTAGGGTAGGATATCTAGCAGAGGATCTCAAACTGGGATTCAGTGTCTCAGATGCCAAGAGGAATGAGTCTCTTTTAAAAAGGAGAATGTGATTTGCTAATGCCTGTCAGGGCTCCAGGTGCTAAATGAAAAGCAGAAACTGATATTAAGCTAAGACTAAAGGATTTTGTCCCTTGGATCTATCACTCAGGAAATCACTGGCAAACTTGGATGGGAAGGACTTTCAGAGGTGGGAGAGGAGCAAGATGGCTAGGAAAAATGACTGCAGTGGAAGAAAATGGAGACAGAAAGTATATACTCCTTTTTAAAGAATTTCAGTAATAAAGGAAGAGAAACTTAGGAACAGAAGATCAAGTAAGGGTTTTGTTTTAAGGATGTGAAAGAACAGACCTGAGCATGTTTCTGGGCCAAGGAGAAGTCACTCAAAAGAGGGTGACCAATTGATACAACTAGGAGACAAGGAAATGGGGTCAAGGATGCTGGTGACTTTTGACAGCTGGATGCATCATCCTCTCAGGTCAGAGAAAGGAGATAAGTCTGCAGAGGAGGGAAATTAATTGGGAGCAATCACACCAGCTAATCTCCTCCATGGTGTAGAAGACTAGGTTAACTGGAGAGTTGAAGAAAGCAGGAGTTGCGATGGGACTTGAGGAGAGCAGGGAGGGTTTGGAGCAGGCAGGGGAAGAAATTGGGGGTGGGGGAGGGGTGCAGATCTGTAGGTGTTAACTGCCCAGCTTAGTCAACTCACTGTTGTTGCTGTCATCTCTGACACCTCTGTCACTGAGGCCATGGATGTGCCCTAGCATCCAGAGGCACAGTTTCATAATCTCCTTAAGCATTTTTGGGGGCTGCCTTTCATTTATTGAGTATATATTTATTGCCCATCTGCTTAGTGTCAGGTACTGTGTTAGACACTAAATAAAGAATATTAAACAAAGCAATTGTTCCTGCTCAAGAAGCTTGCTGCTTATACAGATAATCATAAATAAGTCTCATCAAAGAATACTATAATTTTAAGCTGTAGTATTATGAAAGGAAGTCAGGAACAAAGAGAACAGATGGTAGGGAAACCTGTTAGGAAATAAGACACGGGACTAGGTTGGTTACGGAAGGAAGAAAAGCCAAAAAGAGGTGGATGACTTGGAAAGAAATCGAGGAATTGAGGGCCTGGAGTCTCCACCAGGTTGAAGAGTGAGTGAACACATGAAGGTCACAAGAGAGGGAGTTGCAATCAGTAACTGGGAGTTTGATTTCTGAAATCAAGTCTGTTAAAAATCCAGTGCCTTTGAAAGGGATTCTGGGAATTCGTTTAAATGGAGCCTAGGTGACAGTCTGTGAGGATCAAGAGGAGAGAGATTTGGGGACCAAGCTGTTGGGTGTTCATCTGTATGAACAGTGGAATCTCTTAAGATTGTTGTAAGAAGCAGGGTGAAAAGAGAGAAAATTGAGCAAGGTAAGGAGTGAATTAGAGACAGTGACAAGGGTGTCAGAGGCGACAGCAACAGAGAGTAGACGGTACCCTGAGCCTCACAAGAGGCTTTGTGTGAAAGTGAGAGAGAAATAGTCAGAAAGCAGGGGTTGACATTTTGGCCAAGTGCTTAAAAGCCCAACTTGCATTCCTTCTGCAGGTGTGTTTTAAATACCTGGAAAAGCATTTGTTGAATCATGCAAATGAAATGATATTTCAAATGCTGAACAGTTTGAGTTAATCTCCTTTTGTTTTGTTTAATCCCACCAACTATTTTAAAATTTGGTGCTAGGTAATGTGGGTGATATCTCTTGGGTGACCCGTAAGTACATCCAGCATGTTACATACTGAGAAAGAACCGTTAAGGTCATTTCGTTTTTGGTTCGGATAGCTTTTAAGCTTTACCTTTTTAAATGAGAAGTATGTAAGTCTAGAGTTTTGGGCCACAGCACTGATAAGCTTTATTAATTCAGCTTGTAACGGAAATGGGTTCCTTTGAGCTGAGGTGGTTTCTCCCCTCCTCCTCGGAGAGCTTTTGGAAACAAAACTCCCCCTACACTGTCAGTCATCAGAAGTGCCTGAAACCAACTCCTTTCATAGGCAGCTAGGGGTTTTTTCTTGGGGGGTGGGGAGAGGGATGTTTGTTTTTATTTTTTTGAGCAGAGGTGGGTAGACTTTTGGCAGATGACTGCTGCAGATGAGGCTGAGACTTGCTAGAGTGGCTGCAAAGGGACGGAGATTGGAAGGCGGCAGCAATGTCATGAGTCCTGGTCTCTGAATCTTAGCTCACACTCAGAAGTGTTTGGGGGCGGGAATGCTCACTATGAGTCCAGGAGCAGTGGCTGCCTGGAGGAGCTGGAGAGAGTGCCTGCTCTTCTTCACGTACCCAGAGATTAAAATGATTTTATGTGTGTGCTGGTTTTATAAAATGTGCTAAATTAGGCCCACCTACTACCAGCTGGAGCCATGACCTGGACCCTCTCTGAGGGCGCTCCAACTCTGACCTGTCATTATTTGGTAGTACTTCAAAAATCCAAACCGACAGCTAAACACTTTAGATCCCTGGAATCCAGGAGGTCAAGTGTATATGTGAGCAGACAGCATCTAGAAAGACACACCTTTGGTCTGGGAGAAGACTGCAGAGGAACCCAGAGCTAGGCAGACAGCCACTGCTTTTCACATGTCGACTTGTTTGCCCTCCTGCCTAGGCTTCATGGTCTTCCTTTATTTATTTATTTTTTTTAAGCAATGTTTGATATCCAACAACCATACTAAAGGAAAAAGAAACTACATGAAAGTGTTTGCCTCATGGGAGTATATCTAAATCATGGGAGTATGTCTAAATATTTCCCTATTAAGACCTAAACTTTTGTCTTCAAGATACCATGAAAAATCGAGCCAGTATATCACACCAGGCTTTGCAGTGAAATCCTGCCTTTGTTCTCGTTAGATAAACTGACCAGATGTGTTTTTAGCTGCTGGTTGCTTCAGATGATTAAGTCATCAAATGTGTCCTATTTTGGTAACCTCTGCTGCTGCTGCTAAGTTGCTTCAGTCGTGTCCGACTCTGTGCAACCCCATAGACGGCAGGCCACCAGGCTCCCTCATCCCTGGGATTCTCCAGGCAAGAACACTGGAGTGGGTTACCATTTCCTTCTCCAGTGCACGAAAGTGAAAAATGAAAGTGAAGTCGCTCAGTCGTGTTCGACTCTTAGCGACCCCATGGACTGCAGCCCACTAGGCTCCTCCGTCCATGGGATTTTCCAGGCAAGAGTACTGGAGTGGGGTGCCATTGCCTTCTCCGTTTGGTAACCTCTAACTTAGGATAAAGGGTTACGGTGCTGCCCTGGGTTTCAGATGACTTGGACCTTCATCTGAGCTCCACTGCTACCCAACTGTGTGACTTTGGGCAAGCCGTTGGATTCTCTGAACTTCAGTTGATGTATCAGATTCTCTGTTGCAAGCTCAGAAATGAATATTAACTATCTTCAGCAAAATTTTTCTTAGAAGGGTGTCAGAGCTTACCTAATGGATGGGAGGCCAGAAGACCAAACCTAGGAAACAGGCAGGAGCCAAGGACATTCAAGGAAAAGCCAGAGTAGGCACAGACTAGTCTCTACCTTGCCACTCTCCCCGTGGTGAATGTGACCATCCCCCACTTTCCTTACTCACTTGGGTCGCCTGCCTGAGATTCAGGAGGCAGTTTCCAGCTGGCCAGGCCTAATCCACATGCCAGCGTCCTGCAAGGCCCCTTGCAGCTCCAGAGTTGGAAGGTCACCATGACTAGGTACATTGAGGGAGATTCCCCAAGAGGTGACTAGGGTGACAGGCAGGAGAGCTCTCTATTACTGCTTGTCAGCCAGAAACCACAAATGGCAACCCAGACGTACCCCCGTCTCTAGAAATGGGAAGGTTGAATTGTATGGCCGGTGGTAAAATTGTTGATCCTAGATTGTGTTTCTGTCTGGACGTTTCTGAGATGCACATGTTTGAGGCAAGAATGAAATAGTTACAAGATCTTATCAGTAAATGAACATTCAAAATGATAAAGGAATATCCGGTAGCGGTGGGGCGGGGGGGTCCCTCTAATTTATGATCTGTAGGAAAAGGACCAGGAAGATTAGTCCTGATGGAATTTGTTCCTCAGCCTTGAACAAATAGACCTTTTTTCCTTCTTCGTAGGTTGTAGAAAAGTAGGAAAGATGGGTAAATAGCTGTATCTGAAGGTACTTGTGCTGGGCATTGTGCAACAGAGTTTTAATGGAAGACTAGCTAGGACTAAAATAGCCTGGTGGTTGTAGTTAGTGAATAAGAACTGGAGCCATAAGCTTTTCTCCCCTTTGCCAGTGATTGGTTTGCTAATGTACCCCAGCCTCTGCTTATCTGCTGATGGAGAAAAAAATCCTGCTGCTGCATTCACAGGCATGTGTCTGGGAGTTTATATGCGCCGGGTGGGGAGAAAGTTCCAGGTATCCATTGCCATTCCAACATTGTCACTGGAACTTACCACCTGTATGTTGGGGATTGGGTTGGGGATCGTTTAATTACAGAGAATAGTGCATACAATGTTTGGGTTTGGATTTTCTCTCATTGTAATTTCAGTTTCTTTAGGATTACAGAATCAAACTTTTCTCATTACCTGGAAGTTTACTATTGACTTTTGTAGCCATGTTTCATCCATCAAGCAACAATGACTTTCCCTTCCTGTTTTTTGAATTTAGCCAGACTTTTTCAGTAGGTGCTAGTATTCATAGCTCTGTAGTCGTTTGGCCTCTGGTCTGATATTTGAAACTTTTATTATGAAGTTACCTTCTCTGTGATGTGGTCACATTGACTGGGGACATGAATTCTTTTCCACCTAATGGGATTGACATGGCTGCCCTAGTACCTTGAATCTGAAAATCAAACACCTAAATAAGCAGAGAAAAGTTAATCAGGAAAGGGAGAGTGTTATGAGAACGAAATGTATTTGATAGTTTTCTCATAAATGAGTATTCTTCAAGATAAAAATATGAAACAGTTCAGGAAAATTATGTGTATTTGAATTTCACATAAATGCCAACAGCTTACCTGTGCAGTTATATTTTGTGCTTTCAGTATTACACAATAATTTACCTATGAGTTTTGGCTTCAGGCAGAAATGCCAAGCAAACTCAAGAACTTGGCATTAGAAACATTATAAACATGAAAATCCACTTTCTTCATTTTAATGTTAAAGTGAAAGCATTATACCCACTGTATGAAACTTGATTTCCCATAGTAAATTATTCATTTCATCTTGTGTGTTACATGTAAAAAAGAATAATGTCTGTCAGACTCACATGTAGCAGTTTGCAGGTGTGTTGCTTTATTTTGCTTTATTTTGACCAGCCTTCCTGCTGGTCATGGTTGACCACCACATTCTTCAAAAATTTATTCTAATCTCAAAACAGTTAAGTGTTTTCTTCCCTTAGTTGACCTTCTCTACACTTTGCCGGAGTAGAAACTGCCAGTTCACAAATTTCATGCTTTGGAAAGTGCTTTTGATTGGGAGGGATTGGCACAGAGTGCTTCCCCGAATTATTTAAAGCAGAGGATTCGTTCCTCTGTTTTTGAGACTAAAAATGCTACCATCATGCCCAGTTCTTTTCTCTACTATGCAGCCCATCTGGATTCATCTCTCAGCCAGATGTTCTTCATTCCCCTCAGTAAAGTCTTTCTGTTCATGGCCTTGGTCAGGGAACAAAAAGGGAATGCACAGAGCTGAGATCTGAATGAATTTCTGTCCTTTGCTTTCACTTCTGTATCTGCTTTTAAAATCTGTTCTGTTGAAAAGCTCTGTAGGGAAGACATCACGTTTCATCTTCTATAAACTATATCATAAAACTAGAACAGCATAGTAAAGACTGATTCAGAGCATGAATTTTCAAATCAAACCTTGGTTTGAATCCTGGCTCAGAGGATTGCTAGCCAGCTGTATGATCTTGGGCAGATAATTTACCATTTCTGAGCCCCTCAGTCTCTTATGTGTAAATTGAGGGTAAAAAATAGTACCCAAGTAACCTTGTTGTGAAGGTTAAATGAAATATTGTGAAGTGCTTAGCTCAGTGCCTCGCATACAGTTGGCATCTACTCAAGTTAGCTATTAGTAGCTCAGTTCATCTGTCAAACAAGGGATGATTTTCCATTTGATGAGCAGGTGATCTTAGGCAGGACACGAGTAGATGTTCTTCAGTTGTATCCCTGATAAAGACTGGAGAACTTCACTGTCACTGTGTTAGAAAGATGATCCTTGTCATTCTCTCATCAAGCAGCTAGTTACTCTCCATCTTTGGATTCAGAGCGTGTTCTTTATCTTGTATTTTCCTTAATATAGGAGTTAAGTCCTCTGGGGTTTGTGTTTAACTTGGGCATCTGTAATCATATGTAGATGGCTCCAGAGAATTTACTGGAGGAATCCTCTTCCTAGGCCAGACTCTAGAGAACTGGTCAGTTCAGAAAACGTAAAAAAGTTTTCACCTACTCTTCTCAATTTTAGAAACCAACTCTGCTGATTGAATCTTCAGCCAGCTGCTTCAGAAAGATGAATATTTACATAAATGAGTCTCTTGTTATCCTAGCAAGATATACTCAGCCTTTACCGTACACTGAAGTACATGTGATTAAATTTACATATTAGTTTCTTCATATGCAAATAAGGCATTTAATTTTCAAGTTGAAATCGATCCTCCTAAGCTCTGGTGGTTTCGAATTTTTTTTTTCACTTCTGTGCCACCATGCTGCCATCCCATCTTTGATAGCATTTATAGAACTTTGACTTTTTCTCAGTGATGAGAAGGGTTTTTTGTAATTAGCCACACTTTCATTCCTGGTCCCTTGTGACCAACACTTTTGTCCCCTTTATGCCACTTTTGTGATCACTGGGGAGTCAAAATTTGAGACCACAGAATAAAGACAGTTGATCATACCGTCCAGAGTACATCTGCCATGACTCTCTGGGGGCCTACGTTGCCCCTACTAGGGCAGCTCCCAGCCCAGCTGGGTCTGCTGTGCGTTTTGTTGTATCAGAAAAGTTTATTGAGATTTGTATAAAAGACTCAAATAGAATGGCATCTTTTCCCTTATACCAATCGTGACTTTGACTCCTGGTTTTTCTTTTATAATCAGGAATTTTCCAGGTAGCTTTGAGTTAAGCACTGACTCTGGTCCTCCACCCCAGCTCCCCACTTGTGAAAGCACTGCATACATTTTGAAAAAAGCACTTAGATATATTTTAAAGCATATGCAACAAATGTATCTAAGAGCAGTATTCCAGAGCTCTAAAAACCAGGAAGTTGGTGTGTTTGTCAAAGAGAAAGTACCTTTGTCTCACAAAAGGAATGACTGAAATAAGCTATCAACAAGTATACTTCTTTAGTGTCAGATGTAGAGACCACTTTGTGTACTGGAAACCAAAATGCCCCCAGCTGTGACTTGCCTGCTGATAGGTAGACTGGTTACCTTTATTTTTTATAAAATATTTTCATTTGTAAAGCAGACAGTTGCTGTGTTGGCAGAAGTGTGAATGTCATTTCCTGTCTGTGGTGTACCCCACTCATCCTGTCACTTAGACGTTGTGTTTTAGGTTGTTCCCGTAATGTGAGTGAAACAGAGTGACCCGCAGCAGGGTGACATGTGCACACCACGAATGTAACAAGAGACAAAACTTGTGCAACAGACCACAAGAGCGCAACGCTTTATTTAAAGATGAAAACAAAACAAAGGCAGCCCCTCCCAGCCAGCATGCAGAATTTTAAAGTGGCGTCTGTAGAGTCTTTGTTTTTAGAAGACAAATTTGAATCTGTTTGGCAAGTTACCTCAGAGGTTTATCAGCTTCACACCACATGATTCAAAGATAAAATGAAGTCAAGAACTGACATTATAAAGATGATTTAATTTCATGTGCCAATTAGTTTCTTGTCAAACATTTGTATTTTACAGTCCAGTAATACGCCACATATTTTTAATTCTATAATTTTCTTAACCTGTGAGATTACAGAATTTCTATTTTATTGTCCTAAATTACAATTCCTGTTGCAGTGATGGGTCAGAAAAAACTATATGTGGGTGGGGAGGAGGGGGAGAACCCTGGAATGAATTCATTTATTCATCAGATATCTATCGAGTACCTGATACGTGCTTGGCACTGTTTCCAGTGTTGAAGATACAGTGCTGAGCAAAATAAAAGTCTTGCTCTTCATAGAGTTTATATTCTATTATAGGGAGCTGACCACAATCAAATGTATAAATGAATACATATAATTTTAGTTTATGATAAATATCCTGAAAGAAAACAAAAGAGAACAACAGGATAGAGTATGCTGGAATGGGGGGAGGTGATGATATGGAGCTGTGACGTAGAGGGTGACAGGCCAGGAGAATAGCGTCCCAAGTAGAAAACAAAAAGCACAAAGGCCCCCAGAAGGGCCTGAAGTACAAAACAGAAGGAAAACTAGTGCATCCAGATCATAGTAAAGAAAAAGGGCGATGGTATAAGACCAGGGAAGTAACTCCTTATCAGCTGTCACAGGGCCTAGAAGTCCCAGCTAAGGACTTTGGGTTTTATTTATACATACAAAGGGAAGCTGTTGGAGGGTTTTAAGCAGGGAGGTGATATTATATGATATATATCTATATATTTTATTTTTAAAGCACTCTGGTTGCTCTTTGGTAAGTGGATCGTGGTGGTACAGAAATAGTTGCAGACAGACCAGTTTAGAGGCTTTTTGCTGATATAATGTCTGGGGTTAGTTTCACTTCAGGGTCAGGACGAAGAGGCAGAGGTATAGAAGAAACAAGACTGGCCATGCATGGGAGCTGGGGTGTGTGAGAACATAGGGGCTCATATATTATTACCTGTACTTTTGAATCGATTTGAAATTTTCTGTAATAAAACCCTTAAAAGAAAACATTTCAAACAGCAGTCTAAGTGAAAAACAGTGGTGCCCTGGACCATTGTCAGGGTGGTGATGGAGATATATGGACAAATTCAAGTCTCATAGGTCTTGCTGATGGGTTAGATATATATTGTCAGACACAGAGAAGCCAAGAATAACTGTTATATGTTTGTCCTAAACAACTTGGGTGGATGTGGGCAGGGAATTCAAGAGATTAGTTTTGGCAGTATAAATTTGAAATGCCAATTAGATTTCCAAGCAGAAATGTCGAACAGGCAGAGCAGTGTAATTTACAATACATTAACTAACCCTGACTGGAGTACTCAAAGACAGTCTTGGAATCCTTCATTATGTGTTTCTAAACTTTACCATTAATGGTTTATAAGTTCTATCCTTTTTGAATTCTGTAGATAACATTGTTGATATGAAATAATGCGGATACAATTTTGGTTTTTTTGTGGATATCCACTAGTAATTGTGCTTTGAATAGCCTCTAAGCGGTAATTCTCTGTCTCTGTTGAGCTATCATTCACGTGAAGGATCATATCACTACCCAAGGCACACTCTGTGAGGTGAACATACTTCCTGTGCACTGTGCCTTTTTAACGCCATGGAAATGCAAGTTTATGAAAGTAAAATTCTGAGTAACACTTTACTGCTATATGTGTGTATTTTAAATATAAATCTTTTTTTGCAAACTTATATCTATTGTTAGTAGCTAAGTATTATAACACATTTCACATCTGATTAAAACACTGTTGAAACACCATTATTGACAACCATAGATCTATGAGTTGTTAAACTAATATCTATTAAGGGCGCCAGTCCAAGAAGCTTCTTATTCTTACTGACTTCTCACAAGAAGCTCAATTCGTTTATGAATCTCTCTTTTATAGATAGAGAAACTTAGGCCCCCTAAACTCACTCAGGTAAGAAGTAGCAGAGTTAGGATTCAAACCCAGGCAGTCTGGTTCCAGACCCTTTACCCTTGTTTCTAGAACCTACCCACTTAACTGCTACTATGTAATGTACGCAGAATAGTGTGAATTTTGTTCCAGAAGAATTGTCTGTAGTAGACAATACTGTGAGTAACCAGAGTTTCTCTTTTTTCCTTTTTTTAAATTGAAGCAGAGTTGATCTACAATGTCATATTAGTTTCTGGTGTACAACAAAGTGATTCATACATATGTATACATGTTCTTTTCCATTGCGGTTTGTTACAGGATATTGAATATAGTTCCCTGGGCCATACAGTAGTACCTTGTTGTTTATCAGAGTCTCTTGATTTTATTTTTACTTCGTCCCATGAGGTTAGAACTTTAGAAGAGGAAAGAGAAAATAATCCCAAAGTCAGTCTTTATCTTACTCTTCAGTTTTTCTTCCTTAAAGTACTTATTATTTATTTGTACTTTTTTCCTTGTAGCATCAGCGAGAGCTTTCTAACTGTCAAAGGTGCTGCCCTTTTTCTACCCCGGGGAAATGGCTCATCCACACCAAGAGTCAGCCACAGACGCAACAAGCATGCAGGTAAAGCTCCACATATGCCACTCCTTTTCTTGGTTTCTTTGCCTTTTGTTTTGTCTTAGAAGACTGATTACCTCCATTGTCATTTCTCCAGCAGTTCTGTAATAGTGAAAGAAAGCATTGTACTATGCTGTAATCACTTTTCTTTCATGCTCATAGACCATTTTTCTGGCACTTAGCAGAATACCTTATACATGAAGTAGATGTTCAATAAATTTTTGTTGGAAAAATAATAAGGTACAAAAAAGACGTTAAGGACGTATTAATGTGATTTCTCGAGTAAGGTTTTGGTAATCAGCTAAAAGATGTTCAGATGTTTCCTCAAATCCTATGCAGTATCAACTGACCAAAGATAGTATTTGTTTTGGTCTGCTGTCTAGGGAGTCACAAAATTAATATGGTATATTACTAACTTAAAGTAAATTCAGTGTCACTATTGTGATAACAAAAGTTATTATATCACATATTTAAATATCAGAGTCTATGTCTTGATTGTGTTCACATTAAAAAGACTGAAAATGTAATTCAGAAGACATAGAGAAGCAGGGAGTCATCAAATAAATGTTCACTTAGGTATGGGTATAATGCTCTGATTTTGAAATAACCTGCTAATATTCTTCACCTAATAACAATATGAGGCTTTTTTCCCCACACCTCCAAAGAGTTCTCAGACGCTAACTGGGTATCCGGCAATTCAACTCATTTTTGACACTGTCTACCTGGAGGTAGTGTCAGATTCCACAAGTTAAGGGCTCTATTGTATAAGGCCGCCCCTCCCTATCCCACATTTCAGATGCCAGTCACCAGTCCAACTTGTCATAGATTGAATGTTCCAGTGACCCCTTCCTTGGGATTGTGTAATTTGCTAGAGCAGCTCATAGAACTCAGAGAGACATTTTACTTGCTGGATGGCTGGCTTATTATAAAAGGATATAACTCAGAACAGCCAGATGGAAGAGATGCGTAAGGCAAGATATTTGGGAAGGGGCAGTGGGCTTCTATACCCTCTGAGTGTACACACTCCCCAGTCTTCACATGTTCCTCAATATAGCAGCACTCTGAAACCTGCCCTCTTGAGTTTTTGTGCTGGCTTCACTACACTGACATCATTAAATTATTGGCTATTGGTAATCCATTCAACTTTCAGCCCCTCTTCCCTCCCCAGGTAAGGAAATTCCAACCCTCTGATCACATAGTTGTTTCCCCTGGCCACCGGCCCCCATCCCGAGGTACTCTGCTAGAGTGTCAGGTCATTAATATAACAGAAGACATCTTCCTGGCTCCCATCATTTGAGAAATTACAACAATATTACAAACTCTGTGCCATGAACTGGACAGAGATGAAATATATTTCTTATTATAAATCACAATATCATACCCACTAACAGTAGAAGATGCATTTATATTTCCATATGTTAGACTTCTCTAGGGGCTTCCCTGGTGGCTCAGATGGTAAAGCGTCTGTCTGCAGTGCTGGAGACCCAGGTTCAATCCCTGGGTTGGAAAGATCCCCTGGAGAAGGAAATGGCAACCCACTCCAGTACTCTTGCCTGGAAAATCCCATGGACAGAGGAGCCTGGTAGGCTACAGTCCATGGGGTCCCAAAGAGTCGGACACGACTGAGTGACTTTACTTTACTTTTACTTTTTAGACTTCTCTAGAGTTAGGTGCATCTGTGGTGATGAGGTTAAGAAAGAATTGAAGAAAGTTTGTCTCAAGAGAGAGGTCTCCAGGTATAGGATATTCATAGTTTAGGAAGATAACCAGCCTTATGCCTCTCTTCTAAATAGCAAGTCTAATTTGTATCATTTTGAGGGGGGGAAATAAAAGTTGGTTGTCCTCAGGACAACAGAGAAACCTCAATCAGTGCTACACAGAGTGTTTGCTTATTGTCCAAAATAGGCCATTTGGGTGACGTATTACCTCGAGGAGTGGAGGAAATTAGAATTAGTAAGAAAAGAACAAAGAAGACTGTAAACCTTGAGTGTGTAGGTCAAAGGTGAAAACCAGAAATCCTGGGTCCCATTGAGCCAGTAGTTGAGTTTAGCTCCAGTCCAGATAATCTCAGCTATTTTAGTGGCTGCCCTACTTCTTGTTTGGGGCTTCATCTAGTTCAAAGCATAGCAGCTCAGAATTATAATCCAGCTCATTGGACAGTATTATCCTCCTACCATAACCCCAGCCATGGAAAATTTTTAAAAGAGGCACGCAAAAAAACCCCCCCAAAACTTGAATGCACAGAGGAAGTAGACCCAGTTGAGCTTTGTGTTCCTGTTTGCTGTGGATATTTATCACTTACAGTAAAAAGAAGATGAAATATTGGCTTAAATCCAGCTTGTCTGACTAAGATGTTAGTTAAATTGCTCTGTGGCATGTAATGGTAAGTGGGGTCAGGGGCTTTTAAAGCTCCTGGCCCTGGTTGGTCTTTTTCTTTGGTCAGACTTCCACACTCAGCTGCCACCCAGGTTTCTACTTGACCTTGTCCACTGAGCTTTCTCTATACCAAAAAGAAAAGCAGATTTAACACAAACTGAATGGACTTTACTTGTGATTCAGACCAGAACAGATGAGGCAGTGTGAGTATAAATGCAGCTCATAGAGCCAGACCTTCGCATGAGCTGGGAGTTCCCTTGGCCAAGTCCACAGTAACTGAAAAGATGATTGCAGAACTGAGAGCAGATCAAGGGCTTCCTCTGTCTCATGGTACTTCTGCATGTTTCTCGAACCAGTTAGAATTTTATCTGGTCTTCATTAAAAATGTCCAAGTACTTTTTTATAATCAAAAGGCAATATCATAAATGAGTGTCTGCTAACATTTTAAAGAGAAACAGCCAAAAGTCTATAAAATCAAACAAGTCTAAAACGTCACTACCAGCAGTGAAATATATGAAAACAAAATGTAGAAAAGGGATATTAATGGTTTGAGTGTGTTGCCTCTGTTAGTCTCTGTGAAGGACGGTTTCCTAGTAGGAAGCACCCACTTTGTTCATGGCAGTGCTTTTCACCACTGACAAACCTGAGCTTCTACATGCCCCACTTGCAGAAGAAGCCCCTTTGTAGGGGTAGGGCTCCCTAACTTTGTTGAACCTTCTGAGAAGCCAGCTAGATCTTTGGGCCAGTAGTAGTTGGAGTGGGGATTTACCGCTACTCTTTGCCCAGAAGGGCTTCCCAGGTGGCTCAAGTGGTAAAGGACCCACCTGCCATTTCAGGAGAGGCAGAAGACGCAGGTTCGATCTGTGGGTCGGGAAGATCCCTTGGAGGAGGAAATGAGAACTCACTCCAGTATTCTTGCCTAGGAAACCCCATGGACAGAGGAGCCTGGCAGGCTACAGTAGTCCCTGGGGTTGCAAGAGTCAGACATGACTTAGTAACTGATCATTTGCCCAGAAACGTTTTTCTCTTCTGGAAGTTCTCCATCCTGAAAATTCTTTCCTCAGGTTATTTGTCTTCATAGAACAAAAGAAAAACTTAGTTTTTAAAAAGCCTGAGCTGCTTACCTCAATTGTAGCTAGTAATTGTAGGCATTCTTCACTGTTTATACCTAACACTTTGACTCCCCACTCTCATTCTTTTCTTTTTTTAACAGCTTTATTGAGACATAAATACTATATTATTCACCCAATTTACCCATTTAAAGTGTACATTCAGAGATTTTTTTTCAGTGTATTCACAGAGTTACACAGCCATCACCACAATCTAATTTTAGAACATTCTCGTCCCCCCAAAAAGCAACCCAGTACCCATTAGCAGTCCCTCCCTATGTCCCCCCACGCTGTCTCCTATCCCTGAACAACCACTAATCTGCATCCTGTCTCTCTAGATTTGCCTATTAGGGGTGTTCCGTATAAGGGGAACCATAAAAAAAAATAAGGGGAACCATATAAACAATCTTTTGAAACAGGCACCTTTCACTTGAGACATGGCCCCTTTCAAGACTCATCTATGTGATAGTATGTATCTTTTTATGATAGAATAGTATCATAGTATATGGATATATACCACATTTATCCATCTATCAGTTGATAGACATTTGAGTGTTTTCCATTTGAGGACTAATAGCGTGTTTGTGTGGACACATGTTTCCATTTCTCTTGGATTTCTGCTATGAACCCACACTGGCTCTTGCACATGAGACTTATATTGTGTCTCTGGGTTTGAAGTATAACAGAATGAACCTGGGCAAACACAATGACTCTTTTTAATTTTGAAAGTTGAAAGGTTCTTCAATAGAAGAAGTAAAGAAGCCAACAGTAAAATGGAGGGAAAAGGCAAAAAACCTATTCTTTAAGAGAACAAAATAGGGGAATTCCCTGGTGGTCTAGCGGTAAGGATTCTGCGTTTTCACTGCTGAAGGTCTGGGTTCCATCCCTAGTCAGGGAACCTAAGATCCCATCCCGCAAGTACCACAGGACAGACAACTGTTTGCCAGCCTACTTTTTTTTCTTCCTATCTCTCTCCACTTCTTGCACATATCAGTATTTCATCTCATAATTAACAGCTATGAAGTTACCTAGAGGAAAAGTATGTATGGAGATTCCAAGACCAGTGTGAGAACAGGTTACTCTGGCATCTGTGATCATGCAGCTGCGTTAGTCACTTTAGACTCTCAAAAAAGGGTTGGGCAGGAATGAAGTTTTTTTGTTCTCTCATTGTCTTCATTTATGACAGCATATTATCTAATTATCTCTTACTGGCCAAAGCTTCCCTGGTGGTTCAGACAATAAAGAATCTGTCTGTAATGCAGGAGACCCGAGTTCGATCCCTGGGTCGGGAAGATCGCCTGGAGAAGGGAATGGCTACCCACTCCAGTATTCTTGCCTGGAGAATTCCATGGATGGAGGAGCCTGCAACAGGCTGCAGTTCATGGGGTTGCAAAGAGTCGGACACGACTGAGTGACTGACACACAGCCGAAGCTTCAGATTTGCTAGTATAGTAGGGAATATGAGGAAATCTATACTAGTTTGATACAAAGAAATTTCAACTTAGTTTTATAGAACGTATAAAAACTAGTGAAGATTGAAATAACGATTGGCCATTTTAAAGCACCTAATGATATGTTCACTAGAATTTATATCCCTTGAGATTTGCTGTATTTATATACACACACATGCATTTTTGTGTTTTGGGGTTTTTTTTTTGGCCATGCCATGTGGCTTGCAAGATCTTAGTTCCTGACCAAGTATTGAACCCACGCCCTCAGCAATGAACACACAGAGTCTAACCACTGGACCACCAGGGAATTCCCAAGATTTGATGTATTTAATAAGTGCGTGCTCAGTTGCTCAGTCATGTCCACCTCTTATGGACTGTAGCCCTCCAGGCTCCTCTGCCCATAGAACTTTTCAGGCAAGAATACTGGAGTGAGTTGTCACTTTCTCTTCCAGGGGATCTTCCCAACCTAAGGACCGAACCTGCATCTCCTGCATTGGCAGGCGATTCTTTACCTTTGCACCATCTGGGAAGCCTATTTAATGAATACTGTCTCTTTAATATCAGCTACTAATGTGGAAATCATTTTTAACTGTTGACATTATTCCGGGGGGAATCTAAAAAATTTTTTAATTATGATTTTTGCAGCTGAATATTACAGTTACAAAAATAGGAATGGCAAAATGGTTAGCTTTTTTTAAGTTAGGGATGATTCTAACACTACATACCATACACCTCGGTTTCAAGATTCCCTCAGTTCCACCTTCTGTGGCCCTGAAAACGCAGCCAGTGCTTTCTCTGCCCATCACTCTCATCAGCATCAGTCACAGTACAAACTGTGATTGGTCTCAAGTGCAGCTCGGACCAACACAAAGCGCGTTTTAGTGTAGTATAAACTGAAAAGTGAATGTATGGAGATGCAGTCCACCATTCATATAAAGACGCTCAGTTTCTCTGTCTAATTAGAGCCCCTCAGTGAACCAGAACTTTCTTTTACACAAGTTATTAGGGTAGAAGGAATCCTCTCTCTCAATCTTACAATGGAGAATAATTATCCTTTGTTTTGTAAATTTCACCAGGTGATCTCCAACAGCATCTCCAAGCAATGTTCATACTACTTCGCCCAGAAGACAACATCAGGCTGGTAAGTTAGCGGTATTATTATAACTTCCTTCTTCAAAAGGCTAAGATAGCAAACATTAAACAGTCGTTTTTATGTCCCAGCACAGTGCTGGGAACTATGTGGACTAGAAAAGAAGAATGACATCAGCAAAGAGCTTAGAATGTAATCGGGGATGTGAGCTAATCTGAAATGATGTGAAATAATTTGATGATCCAAGACTTGCTGAGCACGAGTTTGTGAGTTACTGACCATAACTCACACGTTCTGAAGCAGTGATGCTCAAACTTCAGAGTACATCAGAATCACCTGCAGAGCTTGTTAAACTGCCGTTTGCTGGACTCCACCTGAAGAGTTTGATTTGGGGAGAGGGAGGCAGTAATATTTACGTTTTTAGCAAGTTTTCAAGTATTGCTGATGTTGCTGGTCCAGGAATCACACTTTGAGAACAACCCATCTAAAATCCATAACAGTCACTTGAATGTATTAAAAATAGAAATTTGTGTATCGTTTCCAAAAATTGTGAGCTTTGGTAGAGCTAAAGCTGAGATCGATCACTCACTTTATCTTCTTCTCATTAATAAAATTCCAGAGTTGGGATTGCACCTCTAAATGTTAAAATAATTTCAACCACAAGAGACTTGGGAAAGCATAAGGGAGCAGTTAGGAAGGCTGAATTGGCAATTAATTTTTTTTCTTTGCTGCTAAAATATGCAGCTTCAGCTGCTTTACATTTATAAAGTATAAATTCAAAAAATGTAACAAGCCTTTGAATGAATTCAGAGTTCAAGTGATAAGCCATTTTACAGCAGTTGTTTTGAATTGTTGCAAACACATAGTCATTATGTTTCAGATTATTGAGTGAGTCATCTTCAAGAAAATGAGTGAATACATTGTGTGACTTTGGACAAATTAGCACTTTTCTAACTGAAAGAAGTAGTTGTAGACTCAAAGCAAAGCCCTTTGTTTTGAGTTAAATTTGAAATGCTGAAACTCTCATCCTGGGGATTGTGCATAAGGTTAAAAGTTTGCTAGTCAACTGAAAGTACTGCTTTTATTTTTTTAATAATTCAGCAACAAATAGAGGCACTAAATCCCACATTTTGCTTTAGCATTGAAAATAGGACTAAACTAATTTTTCCTCCAGGAAAGCTCTGCATTGTAAATACAGTCTTAAGCATTAAATTTAGTACTTAGGAAAACTGTAGCTGATAAAATGAAGACAGTGGTTTTATAGTACTCTTACAGATTATCAAAAACCCATTTAATTAAAAAAAAAATAGACTAGGAAATTAAGAACTTTCCTAACATTTAAAGTAACATTAGCTAATGTTTTTAACTAGAACTGAGGTTCTGGCAAGGTACTACTAGAAGGTGTCTTTGAGTAATTTGCAGGAGAATTTAAGAAAATGAGTTTTTTGGTTTTGTTATATAGTACATTAATTTTTTTTCCAAAAAGAAAATGTTTTGTCTTTAATCAGACAGTACAGAAATGCATAAAGAACAGAGTAAAAAAAGCACTTTGTACACTGTACCCCAAGAAAATCATTCTTACTGTTTGGATGAGTATCCTTCTAGTCTTAAGTGTATGTGTAAGAGTATGTGGAAGGACTGATGCTAACACTGAAGCTCCAATGCTTTGGCCACCTGATGCGAAGAGCTGATCCACTATAAAAGACCCTGATGCTGGGAAAGATTGAGGGCAAGAGGAGAAGGGGGTGACAGAGGATGAGATGGTTGGATGGCATCACTGACCTAGTGGACATGAGTTTGAGCAAACTCAGGGAGATGGTGAAGGACAGGGAATCTTGGCATGCTGCAGTTCATGGGGTCACAGAGAGTGGAACTGGACTTGGCAACTGAACAGCAACAATGTGTCTGATGCTCTGCAATCTGCTCTTCCTGAACTGGGCCAGTGGTGCAAACAGCCACATTTGAGTGTCAGAAAACCTTGCAGTCTGCCTAAAGCATGATCTCCGTAGTGCTGACAAGCAAAAGTATCAAGTAGTTTAAAACGTATCTCTAGGTTGTGTGTGCTTATAAAGGTGACAGTGGGTCACAGAAGACTTGTCAATGGTTGACGAGACTTGGGGGAGGGACAGTATAGGTTTGAAAGGCTGCTCAGTTCTGAGCAGTGATAAAAAAATGCATTATCACTGACCTTTATAACTGTTAAGTTTTCTACACTTGATCTGAGCTCAGAAATGAAAGAAGAAAAAAAGTGTGTCATGTCAGATAATGCCTTTTTTTTTTTCCTTTTTTGAAATAGAAAGCTAAAAATATAAATGTTTTATAACCTGCTTTCATCACACTTTCCTGTGGGTATCTTTCCATGTCAGTAAATAAACCTGCTTTTAATGACTACACCGATATAAGTCCTAGAGTTGTTTTTTTTGTTTTTTAAGAATTTCATAGAGATTTTTAAAAATAATAAAATCCAGAGACTTCTTCAAGCTCTATTCTTTTGAAGACAGTGTTCTTTAGTCTATTAGTGTCACATCTGAAGTCTATTTTAATTTTAGATATTAACTTTGCTTTGTTCTTTTGGCTAGAAATTAGTATTTACATAGTTTTGAAACCTTTCTTTCTGACGGATTGGGTGAGCTGCATGTCTAGGTGTTGGGACTTTATATGTGGCTTCCCTCCGGGTAAACATGGCATGCAGGGGCGTGGTGTAAGACTTGGGGGAAAGAGATTAAAGGTGCACTGTAAGCTTCAGGAGGGGTATTTCCTAACTTGGGTGATGCTGAGGAGGGAAGTTATTGTATCAGTTCTTGAACTGCTTGTAATCAGATAAAACATTTAAATGAGGGAAGTTTTAACATTCTTTGATAGATGAGCTTTGAGAACAGTGGGGTTCTTATCTCTCAAAAAGTGTCCTGAGATGACTTCTCAGACCTAGCATTGCTGGATCTAGTTCTCCTGAAACTTGTATTAGGATTCCAAATTTAGCAGTAAAGGGACTTTCTTAGAGTACTTTTCTCAGTTGCTATTGCTGCCACCTTTTAAAATCCAAAATGCTATTTTATTTGGGTAATTAGAGTAAACCTCAGTAGTATCCTTTTCAATGAGAGCTTCAGTTAATCAAATGCATTCGAGTCATTGTCTTATTCAGGCCATCTATTCCATGGAAGTTCTGGAAACTGAGGAAATAATGGAATTGCCACCAGTTCTAATACTACAGTATTATCTGCAAAATGCTATTTTTAATTATATTTCTCTGATTGGCTTGATGAATTCAATTATTAGATATTGTTAAATTCCCTCTAACAGAGGAGTGAAATAGATCTCAAACCAGGGTGGGTATTAGGTTTTTCTTTATCCTGTGGCTCTTACATTTTAATTCCTTAATCTAGAATCTTGAAGCTTACAGGGAATTTTGAGACCTCAAGTTGACTTGAGGCTTTGCAAAAAAAATTATAATTATAAAAAAAATTTAATCTTATCCTTCTAATTAGGACATAGGTATTAAATTAACATGATGGCTTCCTGACTCCCTGATTAAAGCTCCGTTTCTGCTTAGTAAAAATTTAGTAATAGCTGTAGGTACCATGTAGAGGGCCATGATCAAATCCCAAGACCTCTAAGTGCAATTCTTCCATCTAAGAAGCTGAAAATGGAGTGAATCCGTGATGTGCCAGTTATTGTTGTTTAGTTGCTAAGTCACGTCCAACTCTTTTGTGACCCCATGGACTGTAGCCCACTAGGCTTCTATGTCTGTAGAATTTCCCAGGTAAGAATACTGGAATGAGTTCCCATTTCGTTCTCCAGGAGATAGTCCCAGCCCAGGGATTGAACCCATATCTCCTGCATTGGCAGGCAGATTCTTTACCAGTGAGCCACTAGGGAAGCTAGTAACTCAAGCCTAAATCAGAGTGAGATGACTGAGACCTTTCCCATTAGGTTTGGGATCTTCTGTTATGGCTAGACAAAACAAGGGAGGGCCAAACATTTGAAACGCTCTTTATATTTTAAATAGACACATAGATAAACAAACACACACCTCACTTGTAAAAGAAACACAACTAATGTTTTATTTGAATATCACAAACTTGCTAACTTGGCCTGGTAACTTACATAATAGGTAATGTTTATGGAGTTTGTTTGTTTGTTTTTACTTGTACTGGCTTCCGCTTAGCTAGTCAGTCCCCACTAATAGATGTAGAAGTTGTAAATAAATGACCAGAAGCACAGTTCAGTTGTCCCCATCTGCATGTGAGCCTTTCCAGAAATCTTCAGAGCTTTGACAGCATAGAAGGCCTCTAACATACATATTCAGGAAACTGAACAGTTAGGGCTTGCCAAAACAGGCCCAGGTTTAGATATATAATAGTATCTAGGTATGTAATAATACCTGAGACCTTGTTTATTAGAAATTCTAGTTTACTTGCGCCAGGTGTTTGGTTAATTTAATATTTTGTGGGGTGTTTCTAGAATCTCAGCGTCTACGCTGCCTCCCAGTCCTCCTCATATGCATCTGCTACTGCCCATTACTCTGTGTGTATAATGCTCACTCGATCTGAGCCCATGGGACTAGATCTTTGTCGGTCTAAATATTAGTTACCTCTTAACTTCTCACAGGTGAATTTGGTTTAAAATGTTCTGTTATTTCAGGGAACATAAAAGTCAGCAGTACAGCTCTCTACCTGTTACATGGAGTCAGAATGGTGGGAATTACATTCTTGGTATATGAGCTCTTACCAGAAACAAGCTTAATGTAGCTACTTTGGTGTCTGTGCTCACAGGTAGCTTTTCCTTGGAGAGTCACAGTGGAGGCAGAAAGACAGCCAGGAGCGCCTCACCTCTGCCTTACTAAGTGGGTCATTTGATGGCTCTTTTTTTTTTCTTTACCTGTGAGACCATCACCACAGTCTATGCTATGGACATATTCATCATCTCTGATTGTTTCCTCCAGAGACTTCCCTGGTGGTCCAGTGGTTAAGAATCTGCTTTCCAATGCAGGGGACATGGGTTCAATCCCTGGTTGGGAAACTAAGATCCCACATGCTATGCAGTGTGGCCAAAAATAAATAAAAGTTCCCTCCAACCCTCCCTCCTTCCATCTTCTTCCTCCTCCTTACAATGATGATGATGGCGACAATTAGCAGAAGACGTACCCTCTTAGCAAATTTTTTTAGTAGACTTTATTTTTTAGAACAGTTTTAAGTTCACAGTAAAATTGAGCAGAAGGTGCAGAGACTTTGCACACACCTTCTATTACCCCTCATGCATAGCCTTCTCCATTATTACTGTCTCCCACAAGAGCTGATTACATTTGATGGACCTGCACTGACACATCGTTATTATCAAAGTCCATGGTTTACATAAGAGTTCACCCTTGGGTGTTGTACATTTTTTAGGTTTTGACAAATATATAGTGACGTGTAGTCCACCACTTTAGTATCATACAGAGTTATTTCACTGCCCTAAAAATCCTTAGTGCTCCTCTAACCTCTGGCAACCACTGATCTTTTTACTGACTCCATAGTTTTACCTTTTCCAGAATGTCATAGAGCTGGAACCATACAATAGATATCTAGCCTCTTCTTGTTGGCTTCTTTCCCTTAGTAATGTGCATGTAAGATTCCTCCATGTCTTTTCATGGCTTGACAGCTCCTTTCTTTTTAACACTGAGTAATGCTTACTCCTTGAAAGGAAAGTTATGACCAACCTAGATAGCATATTAAAAAGCAGAGACATTACTTTGCCAACAAAGATCCATCTAGTCAAGGCTATGGTTTTTCCAGTGGTCATGTATGGATGTGAGAGTTGGACTGTGAAGAAAGCTGAACGCCAAAGAATTGATGCTTTTGAACCGTGGTGTTGGAGAAGATTCTTGAGAGTCCCTTGGACTGCAAGGAGATCCAACCAGTCCATCCTAAAGCAAATCAGTCGTGGGTGTTCTTTGGAAGGAATGATGCTAAAGCTGAAACTCCAATATTTTGGCCACCTCATGCGAAGAGTTGATTCATTGGAAAAGACCCTGATGCTGGGAGGGATTGGGGGCAGGAGGACAAGGGGACGACAGAGGATGAGATGGCTAGATGGCATCACCAACTCAATGGACATGAGTTTGGGTAAACTCCAGGAGTTGGTGATGGACAGTGCGATTCATGGGGTCGCAAAGAGTCGGACACAACTGAGTAACTGAACTGAACTGAATGTTCCATTATCTGGGTGTACCATAATCTATCCATTCACCTACTGGAGAATATCTTGTTGCTTCCCACTGTTGGAAGATCTTAAAGTAAAACTAGAGCATCATGTCCTCTTACTCCAGATATTTAAGAAAAAGGTATAACCAACAAGGCCATTATCATGCTGACAGTAAGCTCTTAATGTAATCTAAGACCATGTGCATATTTGAATTTTGTGAAGGCCCTTTTAAAATAGCATAATTTTGACAAAAATAATATAAACTTCTGATATGTGAAACAAGAAAATCTTATAGTGCATAATCTGTAAGAGTTCAATAGAGCATACTCCTCTGCGATATTAAACTTTGCTTCATATTATAATTGTTGGTGGGACTTGGATCTGTGAGTCACAGATCACATTCCACTCTTAGGTCAATAGAACATGCCAGGGTAATTGTTACTATTATAAATTATCCTGACAGCAAATGTTTATTGAGCATTTAGTATATGCCAAGCACTGTACTTCACATGCATTATTTCATATGATTCTTATAACCCAGTGGAATACCTGTTATATCCCTTCCAAATAACTTACTGAAGGCTTCATAGTTAATACATGAGTTGGAATTTAAATTTAGGTCTCCTAACTATGGCTCTGCTATCTCCCTGAGTTTACTTTAAAATGGTGATATAAAAAAAATTAAATGGTGATATAAAAAGGGTTGAATGATCTTAAATTGATCTTGTAAATTTCTTAATTTCCAGGCTGTAAGACTAGAAAGTACTTACCAGAATCGAACACGCTATATGGTAGTGGTTTCAACTAATGGTAGACAAGACACTGAAGAAAGCATCGTCCTAGGAATGGATTTCTCCTCTAATGACAGGTATGATACCTCAAATGGGAGGATGAGATAACCTCTTTTTAAACAACCTACTCCAGTTGCCTTTTGAGTTATCACAAGAACATCTTATGCAGTTCTGCCTCTAAAATGTTCATTGTATAAAACTAGAGAACATCAAAAGTATCTTAGACACACAGTCTTTAGAGACAGAATTGTTTACTGATGTCTTAGGTTATGTGTCCCTGATTTACCACTGTTCCTTACCTTCTTCCTCTCATCTTTAGGTGGTAATGATATAAAGAAAATGGTTTAAAGTTCTATCTCCAAGGAGGAAAAAAAAATGGCTTTTCTTTGCAATCCACTTTATTTTAAGCCATAATGACTCACTTGGTGATTCTGGGGCACACATCCTTTGTGATTTTGTACCAGTAGGTTCTGGGGTTAAAGAGAGCCCACTTTAATTCCCGTCTCTTACATCCATGGCCTTACACCTTGCTTCTGTCAGATGTCACACTTCCTTTTTTCTTCTTCTGAGTTAGAAAGGAGGGGGGAAGGATGATTTCTAAAACTCAAAACAGAACCTTTTATAATATTCACCTTTGACTTTAGCAGCACTTTACATCCTAAGATTAAAGATATCACACAGAACTTGGCTCCTTTGTGCCCTGAAGGTTTGTCGCTTTCTTTTTTTAATCTTCCCACTTTTTCTGGAGAAATCTTAGGAAGACTGTGGAATGTGGCTGCTAAGCAGATCTTTGCACTGTAGATAATAAGCCTCAGGAAATCCTGCCAGATGTCTCAAAGCGTGGACTTCCTGGTTCAGGACTAGAGTGCAATTGTGGAGTAGCTAGGGGTGTGACCCAGGCTGGGAGAATTTAGCCACAGAGAACAAAGAAGACTGAGAGCTCTTCTCATTGTCCTGATGTTGGAAGGAGGGGAAAAAAAATCACACTGTCACCAGAAAGATTTTCAAACTAGTGTTTACCTGGGCTTGAACATAGCAGTCAGCCTGAAAATGATTTGTGGGTTCAGCAGGATCACAGGGCCAGAGTCGTTACCTTGTATACCACTCACAGCCTTTAATTGTAATACCCTGAAATTACACAGGATTGAAAACCACATTTAGGAAGCTTTTTCTCCTGCCCGGTTTTAACCTCTTCTGTTAGCTAAGCAGCAGATCTTTCAAGAAGTATTCATCCTGTAAGAATACTTATCTTGCCTACATTCATTAGTATTTTAAAACCCCTGCCTTGGGTTTTTCTCTTTCTAGATCTGTACTGTCTAGGATGATAGCCACTAATCACATCGTAACTATTTAAATAAAATTAAATAAAACTAAAGTTTCAGTTCCTCTGCCACGACTAGCCACATTTCACATGCTCTAGCTGTATGTGGCTTGTGGCTTGCGTGTTGGACAGAACATTTCCATCGTCACAGAAAGATCAGGTGGACAGTGCTGCTCTCCATCTTATTTCCTTTCTTTGGTTCTCCCTGACCACTCTTTTGGAAGTCCCATAAAACAGGAACTGGAGCTGGGTGGACACATCATTTGAGTCTTGCCCGAGAGAGAGAAGGTGACAACTGCAGATTCTCCTGACCCAGAGTGTGAGAAGTCAGGTGTCCAATGCTATCTCTCTTTCACTTTGTCCTGAACATCCCCAGAAATCATAAAGAATGCTTATTAATGTGAGTGTCCAGTAATTTATCTTCAGTAAATTGCATCTGTCTTTGGTAATAGTCCTGCCTGAATCATATCTGACCAACAAAAGAAAATTTTCATTTATGGAAGACAAAATGTGATAAGAAAAGCTAGAGAAACTAGTTTTAATTCGGTTTGGTAAATTTGATATTATGAATTATTCCCCTACACCCTTTGTTTGAATGAGCTTAGATAGTAAGAAAAATGCTACCTACTTCAGAATACCATTGCTCAGGAAATCTAGTATCATTTCTGTCTCAGTTGCTGTTTAAGGAGCCTGTATCCTTTTGTATCTGAGAATACAAAAAGTTAATGTTTCAAAACAGTATTAAACCAGAGTGGAACCCAGAATGTTTATGACATGTTTATTCAAAGGATTCTCAAAATCTATTATAGCCAATTTATTTAGCCTCTTTATAAGATCTTTAAGTATTGTGTTATATTTTATGTAATAATTTTTTTAATAAAAAGTATAGCTTTAGTTTCCAGATTGCATTTGATACATATTTCAAGTTATAAAAGAGCTTTATGATGTTTTAATTTTTCCTCATTCCACCAATACCTTGAAATGTCTGGTACATGGAGGTACTCAATGAATATTTTTTAATGAGATGAGTATCTATTAAAAGAAGTAACTATATTTTAATGGAGAAAATCTCATGTGACTCAAGATAAACTAGATAAAAATACTAGATGTGCCTAATTCAGGCCTCTCTTTCCTGTCATGTGATGAAGCTACTCCTTAATGTAAAAACACATTCTAACCTGAATACAAGCAGAAAATGTGATATTTGGTTCCTGCATATCGTTGTCACTTGTCTAAAGTTTAACTGGTGTCCAGTCACGAGCCCATGGATCACACTCCTTTGAACCTTTGGTACCTGGTTTAGTTACTTAATTTCTCGATTTGTCACTAAGCTATCGACCCTTCATATACTTGTTGCTAGGACCTAGTTAAGCATTTGCTTAAAAAAAAAAAGTTACTCTAAAAACTCACTCAACCTTGAGAAGCCATTTTCAAAACAGGTTTTCTCTGCACCCATCTCATCTATTCAACAAAAACAGTGGTAGAGCTGTCTTCCTCCCTCCAGGGCCTGGCACAAGAGCTGTTCAGGAGTTCAGGCCCAAGGTTACAGTGTGCATCAGCTGTTCAATCTTGATCTGAATCTCCTACTCTGGAATCACTAGTGGCATTGTGAGCAATACAGGCCAGCAAGTGCGGTGCACATTAGATGCAGCCCAACGAGGGGACGGCCTCCCTTAGCCCTGCAGTGACTCCAGCGATGGAAGTTCCACGTTCCCTGTATTGTTCTTAGTGCATTATCATGATGTCCCCCTCCCTGCCCTGCCAAAATCACTCTACGTTTTATTAGAGCACCCACTACAGATTCATATTCAACATTTGTTTTACATGACAACACAGTCATATGTATTTTTCACTTTAATTTTTTTTTTCACTTTAGTGCTCGTTTCGGCAGCACATATACTAATATTGGAACGATACAGAGAAGATTTAGCATGGTCCCTGAGCAAGGATGACATGCAAGTTCATGAAGTGTTCCATATTTTTTTAAAAACATATATATATATTTTTTTTCACTTTATGTTAGATTTTTATGATAACCCTATGAGGTTCAGGCTTTGTTACCTGCATTTTAAGATGAAGAAATTAAGGCTAAGAAGGGTTAAATAACATGTCAAAAGGAATTGAAATATTGAAGGAGATTAGGTTCAGATCTTTTGACATAGTATAACTAACTGCTCAATAAATGGTATTTGTTATGTTTAGGCACTATTGCACACATTTTTTTTTTTTTTGGTGTGTTATCTAATTTAATCTTCAAAACAGGCCAATAAAGAAGGTATTTTTTATCCCAGTTTTACAGATAGGAAACTGGAGCACAACACAGTTAATTATATGATTAATGTCAGAATCCAGATTCCAGAGCCCCTCTCACACCACAGCCTGTGTTCTTAACCATCCTTCACTGTTCCATCTCCTACATCCAGTGTTCTTTCTCCTATATCATGCTGCTTTTCTAGATGTATTGGCAGGGAGAGAGTGTGGGAGCCTTTGGGAGACTAGATTGAAGGGAAAATGGCTTATGGCAGCCTTAAGGAGAAGAAGTGGCAGAAGTCTAAGGTAATTATAGTTGTCCAGAGAAGTGGTGTGGTAGAGACTCAATTAGGAGTCCATGGTTTCCTATTCAAGCCTGTTCCACTAACTTAAAACTAATTTCCTTCCTGGAATAGTGTGTAATTTAAACAATATTTTAACATACGATCCTAGAGCTACCCCTTTGTTGGTTGTTGAGAGTCCTGTTCACTCTGTATTTCAGCAGTGCTGTTTCAGTGCATAGCCACCAAGCACTGTTTTATTCATTTAAATGGCAGTGTGTCTATTTTGTCTCTCTAAGCCATCAACAATTACTTTTCCCTTTTAGACTACTGAGTATATTCTGGCATTTAATAAATCTATGTAAACCTCGGAATTAAAATTGAGCAAATCACATTCAGAGATCTGCAGTAACCAGCAGTAGTTCTTGGTATTAGAAATAATTCTTAGAGTTGACTTGGGAGCTGTAATCTTGGGCTGAGCCCTGCCAGTAGCACATCAGCCATCACCTGGTCTTTTTAGATAGCAGCCATTGGCAAGACAGCAATACAGGAAGCTGAGTCAGTTAAGTTTTCTTTGTTAAATATATAAGTATCTAACTAACAAATATAGTTAGTTATATAACAGATACTAATATAAGTACCTAACTAACTGTTAAACACCTATTTAAAACAGCTTCTGGCACATACATTGGATTCGTTGTAATATGTTAGAAATTTCTCCGCCTTGTCAGAATTTAGAACTTAGGGACTTATCCTTTGTGGTGAAAGAGTTAAAAAAAAGAACTGCTTCCTAGGGTAATAGAAAGTAACTTACGGATTATTTCTTGTCTTGCAGTAGCACTTGTACCATGGGCTTAGTCCTGCCTCTCTGGAGTGACACCCTAATCCATTTGGATGGTGATGGGTAAGAGCTTTCCCTTTTTATTCTCCTACAGAAAGCCAAGGGGTGGGGTTCCGTCTTAGTGCCCATTCATTCAGCTGAATGGGAGGCCCATTGTACCCAACTGAACTGTCATATCAGCAGCTCAGCGAGTCCTTTTAAACTCCTGTTTTGTAAAGTAGAGTAAAAATACAACTTGCCAGAGCCTCTCACTTCTGTTCTTCTGGGCTGACTATGGTAAGAATCCAAACAAAGACAAGCTAGTCTGTTGGCTCACTCTTTAGTCTGAGCATGTGGGACTGTTGCAATGCTCTCCCGGAGGATGATATGTTCTGTTTCAAATAACCTCTCGCCGCCTCTGCCAGCTGTCGGCCTACAGTATAATCCATTTCTGTGCCAGTTCTTTCCAGTGACCCCCCACCCCCACCTCCTGGTGTTTTTAGAATTTGTCCCCAAGAGACCAAGATGTTTGCTCCAGTTTATAATACCGGGGTCAGGTTTACTAAGAACTCACAAGACTTGCAAGTAGAAATATACAGCAGAACAGTTTGTCCATAGCTACAGCTGGGAAATGGTATGTAATTCCCTCACTCCAACGTGGGAGGCCACTCATGGTGCTTGGTAGATAAAATCAGACAATTTGTTGAAGGACTTTTCAGTCAAGTCCTACTCCAGTTAACTTCTGCACAAAGTACTTGATACCTTCTACTGAGCCAGCAGTTGCTAGCCTAGGAAACAACCTTGAAAACTCACAACTGAAATAACCTCCTCTCACTTAACGGATTTTTGTTTCATTCTGTTCTCCTTAGTGGGTTCAGCGTCTCGACAGATAACAGAGTTCACATATTCAAACCTGTATCTGTGCAGGCAATGTGGTAAGAGGACTTTTAATATCTCTACAAAAGTTTTTTTTAATATGTTATTGAAACAGTATTTTATGAGAAATTGTATTTGAAATGGAACAGTTCTTTATGAAAATGTCTGGTGATCTGTTTGTGTGTATAGGATTTTGTGTGATCTGTTTGTGTGGCCATGATAGTTAAAGATGTCCTAGAAGTTCAGTTTTCAAATGATCACAATGGAAGGCCTTCAGCATTGGTGAACAAGTGAATCCATAGCCAGTTGGAACTGAGCTTTATAGGGACACATTGACTCAGTTAGTTGGTAGCCATGTAGAGCTGCATCTAGAACATTCGTGACTGTGCATTAATTTCCCCTTTCTTCAGGTAATCAGGGAAAGCATTGATGGAGTTACATTATATATCGATGTTTCCATTTAAATTGTTGGCAGCTGTTTGTTACACTATTTATATAATGCACATAAATTCTAGAAAAAACACTGTAGTTGTTAATAACCATCAGCTGATATACTGACACTTCTGGGGTTACTTACTGTGTGTGTCAGGCATTGAGTGCTCTATATAAGGATTACATCTAATCATCACACCAACTCCCCAAAATAATATTATTAGCTCTTTATGATGGGTGAGAGAGGTCACATAACTGGCCTACGAGTATCTCTTACATTTAGACAGAATAGACTCTTTTTCTTTTGTTCTGGATTGTCTAGAAAAATGATCCAATATAAGCAGGGAGTGATGTGATTCTTAAGATTCAGAGTCATCCCCCGGTCAGGGATTTGAATTTCAGTCCCTCGTTCAGTTGCCTGTTCTGTAGTGGAAGTCCCCATGAGGAGCAGAATGGGCAGAATGCAAGCCAAAGGAGAAATAAAGGAGCCTGAAAAAGACTCCAGGGAGATCACTTACCCCTGAATAACTGGATTGATAGGCTTGAAGTGGGTGCAGTCCTAAAAGAGAGTCCACTGAACATTAAATCTTATCACCTCATACAGTAATTGAGATAGGACAGAGTTTCAGGTCATGTGTTTAGACCAATTTTTAGTTTTAGGCCATATTTCAGTGATAAATTTCTCATAGAAAAACTCATAACCTCTTTTGACTAAGATTCAGTTAAAAGCAACTGACCTGCAGTTACACACTGCTGTATTCAAAATGGATAAATGACAAGAACCTACTGTATAGCACATGAAATTCTACTCAATGTTATGTGCCAGCCTGGATGGGAGAGGGGCTTGGGGGAGAATGGATACATGTATATGTATGGCTGAGGCCCTTCACTGCTCACCTGAAACTATCACAACATTGTTCATCAGCTGTACCCCAATACAAAATAAAACATTTAAAGTTTGAAGGGGAAAAAAAAGCATCTGACCTGTACCAAACAAAACCCAACAGCCTAAGTCCCATAAATGCAGTGTTCTCAGCTATATTTTGGGGAGGGATACAAATCTGTCTTAATTCTTTAGGATTCAAGTAGTTCAAGCTTTGATGTTTTAAAGTAGACCGACTAGTCCTAGCTGTGTTAGCTTATTGCAGAATAAACTTTTTTTTGGTGTACCACATGGGGAGTAGTGAACTGAAAGTCACAGGAAAACAAAAAACCCTGGTAGATGATGTGTGAATCAAAGCAGCGTTTAAACCAGGTGTTTCCTTCACAGGAAGGTGGTTACTATAGCCTCTCTCCTGTACACAGCTGAAATACAAGGTGGCTGTGCCTTGAATGTGTTTTAGGGTACTTGTACCAAATACTTGTGCCATATGCTTTTGAAGCATGTGTTTCCTGGATGAAGAAAACATGCATTGAATATCCTGTATGTTGCACTAAGCTGGCTTTTACTTTAGAATATGTGTTCATGCTCAGTCGTGTCCAACACTTTTTGTGGCCCCTTGGGCTGTAGCCTGCCAGGCTCTTCTGTCCATGGGATTTCCCAGGCAATGCCTGGGAGTGGGTTGCCATTTCCTCCTCCAGGGGATCTTCCCAACCGGCACGTCTCCTACACTGCCAGTGGATTCTTTACCTGCTGAGCCTGCGGGTGACTAGAGACTTGAATCTGTGTAATGAAACTAAAATTTGCTGAGAATTTGGCTTCAGTTCAGTTCAGTCACTCAGTCGTGTCCGACTCTTTGCCGACCCCATGATTCACAGTACTCCAGGCCTCCCTGTCCATCACCAGCTCCCGGAGTTCACTCAAACTCACGTCCATCGAGTCGGTGATGCCATCCAGCCATCTCATCTTCTGTTGTCCCCTTCTCCTCCTGCCCCCAATCCCTCCCAGCATCAGGGTCTTTTCCAATGAGTCAGCTCTTCGCATGAGGTGGCCAAAGTACTGGAGTTTCAGCTTTAGCATCATTCCTTCCAAAGAACACCCAGGACTGAACTCCTTTAGAATGGACTGGTTGGATCTCCTTGAAGTCCAAGGGACTCTCAAGAGTCTTCTCCAACACCAAAGTTGGAGAACCACCAACACCATCAATTCTTCGGCACTCAGCTTTCTTCACAGTCCAACTCTCAGAATTTGGCTTAGTTTGAGTAAAAGGAAGCATTTTAAAAGTTTCTGTGATTTTGTTCTTTCGAGAAAATCTAATTCCCTAGTAGAAATGGACTGGCATGTTTTCCCAATCAAAATTGGTCATAATTTTATCTTTTAATGTACATTATATGAGGTTGACAAGGATTCAAGAAACAGCACTGTCATAGCCTCACTGATGGGAAGATAAACTGGAGTGATCTTTCTGGAGAGTGATTTGCCAGGACAATTTACGATTTTGTATACCCTTTGACATAGTGATTCTGCTTCCAAGAATTTATCCTGAGGTAATAATCAAGGGTATGTGCAGATTTTTAACTGTTAAGAATCTTTATCAGTTGTTCTAATAGTATCAAAAAAATGGAAAGCAATTTTTAAATGTCTAAAAAACTAAGAATCAATTAAATTCCAGTATATCCATGTTTCTAAATATGCAGCCATTGAAAATTACCTAGTTGAACATTTATTGACATGGAAAAATGTTGACAACAAAGTGTAAAGTAAAAGAACAAATTAAATGATATGCAGAATATGATCATGTCTTTATTTTAGATCTCTGCAGAGACAAACAGACTGGAAAGATCTATACTAAAAGCTTAACAGTTGTTATTTCTGGATGGTCAGATTATAGGATATTCCTGCCTTTTACCTCAGGTCCCTAAATTTTCTAAAATGAGCATGATCATATTTGTTATGAAAGAAGAAACAGTAAAAAGGCATTTTTAAGCAAAAGATATAAATAGATTGGCCACAGAGTTCTCTCATAATGTCCTTTTCCCTTAGGAAAGAGATATTAATTTATAGTTAATAAGGCATTTCATTTACAAATTTTAACTTTGAACTAGAAGGCTTTTTGGTTTTTTTTTTTAAAGAAGACATTCTTTTAGGCTCTTGAGATACATCAGTAAATAAAAACACAGAAAGATACCTGCTTTGGGGTAACTAACTTCCTAGCATTTCTGGCTCAAGTTTTTCCCAAGTATATAACCAAAACAATATTTTTCAGTTTTGTTTACCTTTCTTGAGTTCCTAGGTTTGGAGTCAGAGATCTAATTAGTCACAGAATAACCAGAGCTGTTCTTAGAAAGTAGCTCAAGGGTATGAATAAATGGCTTAAAGTGACTAGGGGACTAAGGCAGCAAGAATGATAAATGTCACTAGAGCAGTACATCCTGGACATAAAAGGACTGTCCTCAAGGCTTAGGGACATCTGTCTATGTGATCTTTGTGGAACCTCTAAGAATTATAGGGAATATATGCTCTACGTGACCCTGTGCCAAGAGAAACAAATCTTTGTGTAGTAAATGAAGTAGATCTTTTGTCCTCTAGTGATACGGGCCATAGCGTGGTTCCAATTATAGCTGTATATAACCATAACTATATCTAACTGGGCCTCCCTGGTAGCTCAGCAGTAAAGAATCCACCTGCCAATGCAGGAGACACAGGAGATGTGGGTTCAGTCCCTAGGTTGGAAAGATCCCCTGGTGAAGGAAATGGCAACCCACTCCAGTATTCTTGCCTGGAAAATCCCATGAACAGAGTAGCCTGGTCTGTAGTCCAGGCTATAGTTCATGGGGGTCACAAAACAGTTGGACATGACTTACCAACTAAACAACAGCAGCAACAAATGTCTAACTGTGTATATTGTGAGCTCATGGTGAGCTCCACAGGTACTTGGACCTATTTTCCACTGGTAGGTTGTCAGTTCCCCTCCACCCCACCACCACCTTTATAATGCATCATATTTTTCAGCAAGAAATGTCTAGTTGATTGCTATGAATAGATAATATAGTATTATTATAATCAGAATCAGAGAATCTTGATTTCCAAGCAATAGATTCTCCAGAGGCCCAATTCTGTAAGATTTTAAAATTGGCAGAGTTTGGGGTATACATGGATTACTGGCCTTTAGGTATCCCCACAGGTCTCCAGTCTCACTTCCCAGCCTATCTTTCAGGTCTGCACTGCAGAGTTTACACAAGGCTTGTGAAGTGGCCAGAATGCATAACTACTACCCCGGCAGCCTGTTTCTCACCTGGGTGAGTTACTATGAGAGCCATATCAACTCAGACCAGTCCTCGGTCAACGAATGGAATGCTATGCAGGATGTACAGTCCCACCGACCTGACTCTCCTGCTCTCTTCACAGACATGTAAGTCATCTTGCTGGGGATCCCAGACGTCCCCTCTGTTAGGTTCTCAGGGGTTTGGAACCAACATGTTCCTCCCTAATCTCTCCTCTAAGGGAATGAACCTTACGAGTGATACTAGTCATTGTTGACACTACACATCTGCCACACAAAGAACCCTGTTCTTTCTGTTGTATGTAAAGACCTGAAGAGTCTCACACCTGAGCACAGCGGAGTCTCCACAGTTAAGGACTGCAGTACCATAAAATCCCATTAATTCCGATTCCACTAATTGGAAATTTGAGTTTAAAGGAGTTCGGCTGAGCTCTTGTCTTTGCATTATCTATAAAAGAAGCATTTGCTAAGCAAGTTAATGACATTGAGAAGCTTTAGCGCAGATGTTTCTAAACACTTCAGAAAATGTTTCCAGTCAATTTAAAAGAATACTGACATTTTAACTGATTTCTGTTAAGATTTTTTTAAATACATTTTATAATTTGTGTCTTAGCCCCGCATTTGACTTATCAGGTCTGTAGATTTTTTATTAAATCTCCCTGCTGTGCTGTGAATTGGATAAAGACCTAAGTTGAAGCTGATGTTTATTTCCTTTTAGTTAGGTCTGTGTGTTGAAACTTATGAAATTTTTTCATACCTAGTTCCTGCTTTCGAAATTAATCAGGATGTTTATTTTGCTCTGAATTGATCTTTCTTCACCTCCAAGGTATTTTCTACATCTGGGAAAGAAGAGTAGCGACTTACTAAAAGGATCTTACACCACTTCACCTTCAGATTCCAGAAGTGACACCTAAACAGTGCATGATTTTTTTAAAGGCTTAATTTAGATAAGAAATGCCTTTTTTACTAGAAAAAAGTGAAATTTCCAAAAATCGTGTGCAGGGAATAGTCATTAAAAAAGTGGAAACTTTTCTGTGTAGGATATGATTGGTACAAGGGTCAGTTAGTACTGGTAGCTCTAGTCCCTGCAAGATTCCACAGTGACTAAAAAGATAAGCATAGTATGGCCTTCAGAATTGGGGGCCGTGTTTTATTGTTGTTTTGGTTTTGGTTTTTCTATTTTGTTTTGTTGTTGTTGTTTTGGACATGGCACACAGCTTGCAGGATCTTAGTTCCCTGGGGTAGAAGCTCAGAATCTTAACCACTGATTGCCAGCAAAGTCCACATGAGCAGTATTATTGATTTACTCTCTATGACTGGTTGATGGGTGTCAGAGGAACGGACGTCTCATCTGGTTTATAAACAGACACTTTGAATCAGAGAGAGAAAACCTTTCTTTTCATTTTTCCTGATTTTATTAGAGAGAATTTGAAAATTACAGCCCCAAAAAAGGAAGAAAATGAAATTGCCCATAATCTCTCTCTGCTAAGTCGCTTCAGTCATGTCCAACTCTGTGCGACCCCAGAGACGGCAGCCCACCAGGCTCCCCCGTCCCTGGGATTCTCCAGCCAAGAACACTGGAGTGGGTTGCCATTTCCTTCTCCAGTGCATGTAAGTGAAAAGTAAAAGTGAAGTCACTTAGTCATGTCCAACTTTTAGCGACTCCATGGACTACAGCCCACCAGGCTCCTCCATCCATGGGTTTTCCAGGCAAGAGTACTGGAGTGGGTTGCCATTGCCTTCTCCAATCTCTCTCTATCCCTGAGCAAAAATGAATAAATAAATATGTAAAATATAGTCACTCGCACATGGTAAAGACCCATTAAATGTTAATTCTTCGTATGTACAATATAACCACAGTTTTAAGATACATTTAGTAAACAAGTGTCTGTCTATAGTAAAAGAGACAGAGCTGTAGGTCAGAGTACTAATAATGATAGAAGGGTTTTCAGTGATTTTTATCTTCTTTCTGTGTGTATGTATTTTCCAAATTTTTCTTTAGTGAAATTGAGGGAGAAAGTATGTTTGTGATATAATGCCTTTTCCATTCCCTCTTCTTTCCTAAGTTGACTAGAAGAGCCTTAAAAAGAATGCTGAGGATACAGAGAATGTATGCCAAAATGGACTTAAGTGCTCCACTGTGAATAAAGTTTATATTATGAAATCCAGGGAAGGTTGAGAAGGGAACATAGGTATATGGTGCCTCCGGTGTAGGTCAAATGTTACACTAGGCACTTCATCCATAGTATCTCATTTAATTCTCATAAAAACCTCATGAGACAGAGAGTATTACTGTTCTTATTTTATAGAAAAGGAAACCAGGCTCAGTGAAAGAAAGAAATTTGTTCGGGTCATATAAATAGTAAGTAGCAGGGCTGGGGTTAAAACCCGGGTGTGGACTTCCCCTGGTGGTCTAGTGGTTAAGAATCTGCCTGACAATGCAGGGGACACAGATTTAATCCCACATACCATGCAGCAGCTAAGCCCATGCGCCACAACTACTGAGCCTGCGCTCTGCAACAAGAGAAGCCACTGCAGTGAGACGCCCTCGCACCACAGCTAGGGAGTAGCCCTTGCTTCCACAACTGGAAAAAGCCCACGAGCAGCAAAAATGACTAAAGCCAAAATTTAAGAACACAAAACAAGCAAAAAAAAATTAAAAGAAAAAACACCCAGGTGTATTTGCTCCCAAACACTCTGCCCCAATAAGTGTGAAGGATTGGGAGAAAGGCTGCTAAACTAGGGAATCGAACCCATTGCACTCAGGTGCTACAATTTGTTTTTTTTAAGACCAATGTTTATTTTTAATAGACTGAAATGTGTAACTCTCTACCATTAGCTATGTCTAGGAAAAGTGGTGGGGAGTGTGGTTAAGCATTTTATTCCTGGTCAAGACTGGGGTGCTTGAGCTGATTGACAGGGGAATGGCATAGGTGTTAGCTATACTCTGCAGGGTTCATGAGAAACTTATGAATCCAAGTGGTAGGGAACCCCAAGGTTGTGGTCTCAGAGCATCCATCTTTGGAGATTATACGAAGCTATTTTTGCAGCCAGTGATAAGGCTGTAGGCAGCAAAGGCAGGCAGGATGCCTGAAGGCTTAGTCCATTTCCATCTCCAAATAAGGAAGTTCAGAACGGATACCTTCTTGAGTAGGTAGGAGGGAAGGCAGAGACAGAAAGAGCTCCCTATGAGCCCCACTCAGATGCTGCGTCTTAAGGAATAATGCTTTTAGAGAGAAACATCCAGTTATGTTGAACCAGTATCTTTCTAGTAATTGGAGAATCAGCCTCCTAGTTTGATTTCATAATAAAGTTCCAAGGGAAGTTTGTATTTTTAAGAGAGTTGGAAGGCTAATGGAAGCAGCATTATCCTGTAGGTAGAGTGTTAAGCTGGGCAAAGAGTTCTGGTTCTCTTGCCATCGTAAGTGACGGTTGGCATATCATTTAACCTCTCAGTTGTTTATTTCCTTTATTTGTAAAATGGGAATAATAATTTCACAGAAATATTGCAAGAGCTTTTGTGGAAAAGGAAAATATTTTGGATAGGGTACTGTAGGTAGTTAATCCTTGAAATTCATTTTGGAAGAGAATTTGCTTCATTGAAGAAGGCAGAAATCACTCTTCTCTCTTTCCCAGTCATAGCAACAAATGATCAGCACTGGGTGGCATTTTTAAGCTACAAAAGACGCAGTTGCATAGTAGGTCATACCCAGCTTGGTTTTCTAGCTCAACAAGCGGTGCTGAGGGTTACTTGATGGAAATGGTCCTCCATTAAAGTACTACACTCAGTGTAGCCTATTTGTCTTTACTCCTTCTTGGATCTTTATATATGAATGTATTTATGGGCTTTTAGACATGTACAGCCTCTTCAAGTAATAATTTCTCCCTGTTACATTCTATAATTCTGAAAAGAAACTTAAAATATCAATTTCTTTTTTCCCTGCCTCCAGAATATAAATTTAAAAGTAACAAAAGGAAAAGCCTGACAATTTGGAAACAATCAAATGACACATTCATTAACTTGGTCCTTTTCCTACCTAAGAAAAATCACCATTTCTCTCTTCTCAGACCAACTGAACGTGAGCGGACAGAGAGGCTAATTAAAACCAGATTAAGGGAGATTATGATGCAAAAGGATTTGGAGAATATCACATCGAAAGAGGTACGAGACCTTGAGTCCTCATTGTTCAAGGCTAGAGGTAGATTAATAATAGGCGGGGGGCTGGAAATGGTGACCGATTGAAAGTCCAGAGGGACCATTCAGAGATTAGTACAGTTATGTCATCTCTGTTTCAGATACGAACTGAACTAGAAATGCAAATGGTGTGCAACTTGCGAGAATTCAAGGAATTTATAGATAATGAAATGATAGTGATCCTTGGTCAGATGGATAGCCCTACACAGATATTCGAGCACGTGTTCTTGGTAAGTCTTAGGGCCAATTTAAAGGGGTGTGCCAAACTTCATCTCTGCCAACTCATAGGGGGCAATTATCAAATTTTATTATACTTAAAGAAAATGTAGCTTATGTTAAAAACAAAGGTAATAAATACCCAAACCTCATCACTTCCTAATTATTTGACTACATTTTACTGTTATCTGTGCTCTAAAGGTTATTTACGTCTGTTGTGTGGTGGAAAGGTTATATAACGGTATGCTTCTGCTCATTTCTTCCCAGTTACTCAGTGACAACAGTTGACTATGGTGGGAAAATTTACACCAAGGAAGTTGGCAGATGCTACAGATCAAGCCTTTTCTCCCCATGGGTGGTTAAAGATCTCATGCTGTTGGAAGTAATAGTCACAAAGCAGACCAGTCCAGTGTATACAAATAGAATGATCCTTGGATGTCAAATGGGTCTGCCAAATGGGTCTAAGGTCTGATACATCTGAACAGAGCAGAAAACTACCTCTAACAGAGACTATTGGACTTTCAAAATATTTGAAACCCTGCAGCTACATTTTCAGTCCCTCAGTTACTTTTTGATTACCAAATCTTCAGTGACTTAAAATTGTTCTTGATGGTGCTGGACATTCAGTGACTTGTAATTAGCCCAAGGAGAGGTCTCTGACAGATGGATTAGGAAAGATTCTAAAATCCTAAGACCGATTTATCTCCCAAATGTTAAAGAGTTCTTGTTTTCATCTGTACATGGTAGTGGGAACAAGGATACACAAGGATAATTAAAGTCAGTGGAGAACACCAAAACCTCACTTTTATTTCCGGTTCTCACATACTTTGGCTAAAAATGCGAACAAGGAACTAAATTGATTGGTTTGAATTTCACTTCCTTTCTCTGATAAGGACATTTGTGAGCTGTGAAAGGATTAGAAGCTGGGAAACAGGGAAGAGGAATAAATGCTCAGGAACTGACTAAACTGGATCATCTCACCCTGAATATGAGTTTGTTTCACCCAGCACTTAGACTTCATGCCATTGAAGGCTTGTGCCCTGAATTAACTTGTTGACACTTTGGAGAGTGTGTGCTTGTCGAGTGATTCATGGGGCGTATAGCTATGAAATTACTCATGAAAAGCTGTGAGCTGGGAGGGGAACTGCTTTTCCATTACTTTAACTTGACCAATGTGTGTTGCCATTTCTGGATATAGATCATACGGCAAAACTGTCATTGACCTTTTCCATTTGTGAGGCACCTGGCCCTGCTGACTTTTGTATGTAATTCTATGAGGGTTTAAGTATTCCCTGTTCTTGTATCCTTGGAAAGAATTTTTTGTGTTGTCCATAGAAAACGTATGAGTCATTCATTCAAATGGACCCTGCCCCCAACTGTCTCCATGTAACATGACTAATTTTTATGACAGGCAAGTGCCTGTAGCCAAAAATAACTCGTTAGAAAGTGACCAAAGCTATAAACTTGGAGTTGCTTTTCCACTGAGCTTGAATCTTAATACCTAAAAGGATGCAGACATGATAAATGTCAAATTCAGTCACTATCTAGCTGTTTAATTTCAGACATACTTCCCTGTGTTTCAGATGCCACCCTCTTAAGAGCTACCTTCTCCTTTCCTCTTCTTCAAATGTTACTGTTTTAGGACATATAAATACATGTTAATAGTACTTTAAACAGAAAGAACAATCCAGTTCTCCCCAAATTAGTCCCTAATCAGCTAGAAAGGCCTTTGAGTATTTGTATCAATAGATTCATCCTGTTATTTCATGATTATTGACATAGTCTTCTGTCTTGGGTTTTTCTCTTACTACAAAAATTCAATTTCATTGCAAAAAATTTTAGACAGCTTTAGAAGACAATAAACGACATTTAATCAACACAAGAGAGATAAACACCATTATCCTTGCTTATATAATACTGCATTCTAGCTCTTTTTTACTTTTTAAATATATATCTGTGCATATTTTTGAAAAAGGGAAAATGTATTCAGCTTCAGATATAATTCTGTTTTCTCTAAATGGACATGCTCTTTGCCTTGTGAATATTTTTCTTTTGGGGGGGGCAATTTTCGAACTGGAGAGTTCTGAAATTTAACTCTTATGCAGCAAAATAAGTGCACGAACAGGTTGTCTAAACATCTTATTGTACCTCTTCCTTCATGGCTTCCTCCCTTTGTTTGCATCGTCACATCCTGTGTCCAAACCCGTATCTCTTCTCCAGTGAGTCTGTGCTCCGCTGGCTTTCCCAGCAGTTGACTTGGAAAAAGAGGTCTTATCCAAACTGCAAGTGGTGGTGTTAATTTTCTGCAAAGTCATTTTATCTTGTTCATAGCTGCCATGCCTGGAGTGCAAGCAGACTGTGTGGAGGGAGGCAGCAGGAATTCTCCCCTGCCTTAGGAAGAATGCTCAGCTCTGTAGTGCACTGCACAGAGATGTTTATTCGGAAACGTGTCCAGCTGATATTGAGAAGAAAAGTATAGAGCATAATTTAAAGAAAAACCTGCTGCGAGAAGACAGGGTTGATTGGTTGGAAGCCAGGGTATTTCCAGAAAAAGTTTTTCCCCACCCTTAAGAGTGTACTACTCCTCTGAGTTGGAAGCCTTTGCCCAACCAAATCTCAGTATCAACAGCTCTCCTGGAGGCTGTCCGATTTGGCTGAGAAAATGCTAGATGTGAACAGAGATCCTTTGCAGAAAGGCCGTCAGCTTTCTTAGTTAAACAAGGGAAACACGGAACTATTGGACAGGCAACCAGTAGTTTTCTTCGTGAATAAAAAAGTAGTCAGAAGTTTACCACTGATGGTTATCTTTTTCAAGATTTGACATTACAAATCCTTTTAAAATAAGAGTTTCGATTTCAAAGAAGCATTAAGGTAAGTCTCTCGTTCAGGATTTTTGCCCCTCAACTGGAGATGTGTATCATCAACTTTTTAGAAGAAATTGTAGAGCTTGTACCACAGTAAAGTGACTCACAGCATTGATGCTGTAGCTATGGTGTGATAAAGATTTGGACAGGCATACCAGTCCTTAAAGATTCTATGTTGAGCTGTATGGTCTTAGCAGAACTCCCAGTACAGTCCTCCTCCTTTGCCATAAATGTGCTGTCCTCTTATATTTTGTTTGGAACACTTGGTCCCCAACAAGGCTATTTCCTAAGGATAACATTTGAAAAAAAAAAATCAGTCACTTCAGTCTTTGGGCCAGAGTATAATGTGGGTGAACCAAAGTGAAAGATGGAAGTGAACTTATTTTAAGATGTATTGCAGTTTTAAGATTTCATTTTATACTTCTGTACAATTAAAATATGCTTAGCATAATTACATAGAACTTAGTGAAAACCCCCATGGAAGTATGTAGTTGTAAGCCTGAGAAACATGGAGGGAAAAAAAAAGATTGAGTTTGTGGAGGACCCCAGGAGGCTAATATGCATGGCATTGGTATTAAGGACAGAAAAGTAATGACACCATGTTGATTCCAGTTCTTCCAAGCTGAAGCAGCCCTAAGCAGAGCCCAGGTCACTTGGTGTGAGCCTCACTGAGTCAGTAGCTGATGAATTTAATTTCTTCTGTTTCTGGGTATGTGCCATTTCAGATTGTCAGATTGAAGTTTCTCTGGACTAGTAGATGTAAACCATGGACTCTTCCCATCACGTCAGGGTTATTTCCATCTAGCTGGACAGAATTCTGTAGGGGATTTAGATTTCTAAATTAAGAAGTGAGGTGGTCACATTTCCCTGGCTCCAGTTTAGCCACTCAACCCTTATTGCTTGGCTTCTGTCTCCTTGAAAGCCCTGTTTTTATTCTTCTTGCCTGTTTCTTTGGTGTGGGAGTGTTTTCCAAGGTTGAGCACAGAGTCTTAAGAACCTCTTATACATGTTTATTTTAAAAGCAAATCAAGTGAGCCCTGGTCTCTAGAAGAGATCAATTGTCCATCACTTACTGACCTTTTCCTACAGCATCCTTGAGGTCTCCTAGTTCAGTGGCCAGGTTACAGAGCACTTGTAATGTGAAGGTAGTGCCAGAGTGACACTTGACAGTTTTCAAAGTGCTTCATTTACTTATCTCATTTGACCATTTATTCAACAGGCATTTGATGATCCTCTTTATTGTGCTAGGCACGAAGCTAGATATTTGTGCAGTCTGATCTATATAAGGAGGGAGTAATGACCATATCAAGAAAAATACTCATAGAAAGCCAGTGGAGTAAGATTACCAAAGTCACCTGGTTTAGACAGTTAGAAGAGGTAATGAGCGAGAGTGATGAGGGCAAGAAGCCATGGTGTTCTGGGTTGAAATACATGGGAAATGAGGAATTATAGAAAGTGAGCATTATATTTCTGGGGAATCTTGGCCATGAAGGGAAGAAGAGAAGGACAATGTCTAGAGGATCTAGGATGGAGAGAGGGTTTTCCATTTTCAAATGAGAAAAATGTGGTGGGGGAGAGCAAGGTGGGGGTGCTGTCATATATACTGTGTGTTAGTCACTCAGTCATGTCAGACTCTTTGAGACCCCATGGACTATAGCCCACCGGGCTTCTGTCTCCAGGCAAGAATACTAGAGTGGATTGCCTTTCCCTTCTCCAGGGGAACTTCCCGACCCAGCGATTGAACCCTGGTCTCCTGCATCATAGGCAGATTCTTTACCATTTGAGCCACAGGGAAGTCTGTATAAATGGTAGAAACGTTACAATTCTGGAGGCTGTAGTCTGAGATCAGTGTAGCAGCGTAGTCAGGATTGCTGTTTGTGTTCTCACATGGAAAAAGCAATGGGAGAAACTTTGTAGTTTGAGGGGAAGGTATCCATCCATTAGATTCCTAGAGCTAGAGTGGGGGGAGTGTTTTATTTTACAGATAAGGAAAGTGAAGACAGGTTATGCAGTTTGCCCAAGGCCCCCCAGTCAGAGGGGGAGTCAGGACTTGAACTTGAGTCTTCTAATGCGAAATTCCACTTAATGCATTATTCTGGAATAGATAAATTCTTATTTTAAAAAGTTTTGCCTTTTCAGAAGACATGAACAGATAGCTCAAAGGTAGAAAATGGACCTAAAACATTGAATAGCTGCTCACTTTTATGCTTAAGAGAAATGCAAATGAAAATTACACTGAGATAACATTTCACACCTATCAGTTTGGAGAATATTCAAAAGCTTAACCGCACATTTTGTTGGCAAGGCTATGGGGAAAGTGGCACTGTGATGCAGAGTGGGTTTGAGGATATGTTGTACAGTGAAGAAAGCAAACAAAAAAAGTAGATGTAGTACAGTACTTGTGTGTAAGTCAGAAGCAATGATATATATTTGCTTATATTTTTTCAAAATACAACATAGGTAGAATAAGCCACAAACTAATAAAAATGGTTTCCCATGGGGATTGAACAGATAGGAGTGGGAGTGAGACTTCCAAGTTTACTTTTTAATAAACTTTTGACTCTCAACCTTTTAAAAGTCTTGTATATTCAAAAAAAAAATTGAAAACATGGAAGAAAAAACACACCCTAAAATTGAATATAAGCAGGAGCAAATGAACCCACATGTATATCAAACTGATAACCTCACAGAAAAAAAAATTAATTCAGATAACTTAAGCATAAAGCATAATACGTACTCTGATTATACTCCTTGCTACTGCTGCTGTGTCACTTCAGTCGTGTCCGACTCTGTGCAACCCCATAGACAGCAGCCCACCAGGCTCCCCCGTCCCTGGGATTCTCCAGGCAAGAACACTGGAGCAGGTTGCCATATCCTTCTCCAATGCATGAAAGTGAAAAGTGAAAGTGAAGTCGCTCAGTCGTGTCCAACTTTCAGCGACCTCATGGACTGCAGCCTACCAGGCTCCTCCGTCCATAGGATTTTCCAGGCAAGAGTACTGGAGTGGGGTGCCATTACCTTCTCCGATTATACTCCTTAGTGTGATATAATAAGAAAAAAAAATGCAAAGAAAATTTGAACTAAATATTTTCATTATTGGTTTTGGTATTGGTGTGACAATGTTAAAACTGCCTTATAAGTAGAGCAAATGTGATCGCGAGCAGAAATTATTTGAATTCTATATGGGTTGGTTTTCGTACCTCTAAAAAATGAAGGTAACTTTCTTAATTTCATCATTTGTGAGAACTGAACATGATAGCATTTAAAATCCCTGGCACATAGAGAGGAGGAAATGTGGTAGCCGTTACTGGCCTTCTTTTTAGAAACTGTGCTTCTCCCCTCATAGAACTCCTTTTCAAGTATTGTATTTGGTCTGTTTGCTAATTCTCTCTCCCTAACCTTGTCTTTTTGGTTCTGCAGGGCTCAGAATGGAATGCCTCCAACTTAGAGGATTTACAGAACCGAGGGTAAGCACACAGAGCAATTGCTGACACCCCTGGGTGGCAAATATCACTGTTTTATCTTTGCATTTTCCGGACCAAGAGGCGTCAGTGAGGAAGTTTAAGCTTGAGAGTTGCTTCCAGTTGGTTCTTTACTGGGCGTAATCTAATAAAAATTAAAACAGCTATTCTCCCACTGTTTCATCCCCCTCCTCCCAAGAAAGAGCAACTGTTGCAGTGGAAAGTCTTTCAAAGACCAATGTGTAAGCCTTTCATGCTGTTTAAAAATCAAACCCAGTTATTGAGTTTTTTTATTCAGAGTAGTATAAGGTTTGCAGCAAAGTTGAGGGGAAGGTACAGAGATATCCCGAATATTCCTGCCCCGACACATGTGTAGCCTCCCCCCATTTTCAACATCCTCACCAGAGAGGTAGATTTTTTACATCCCATGAACCTATGTTGACACCTCATAGTCATCTAAAGCCCATAGTTTATGTAAAAGTTCACTCTTAGTGTTGTATCTTCTGTGGCTTTGGACAAATGTATAATGACCGTGTGTCCATCACGATGGCGTCATACAGAGTGTCTTCACTGTGTGAAAAATCCTCTGTGCTCTGTCCATTTATTCCCCACCCCCACCCCAGGCAACCATTGATCTTTTTACTGTCTCTCTGAGTTGTGGTTCCTATTTTTATGTTAAGAGTACACAGAACCACGTGTGTTGGGTTTACAGCTCTCTAATCAACATTTATTGAGTAATTTCTGTAGGCCAAGCACAGCTAGATGCTAGGAATCCAAAGAAAAATAAGTCTCAGTCCCTATCCTTTTATAGTAAGGTGCATGAAGACTAGGTAGGTTATAAATATAAAATGAACAATGTAAAATTGAACAAGAAGACTGACTTGTATTAAGAAATGTGTTCCTAAAAAAAAAAAAGAAATGTGTTCCTAAGCAGTATGGTTATCTTTGATTATAGCAGCTGAGACCACAGTGAACCTTCAACAAGCAAAAAGCCACCATTCTTCCTTCTCACTTCTTAGCTAATGCCTAAATCTTCCATCAGACTCAGCTTTAGGTCAGATCATTACATTATGAGAAGAGAAAATCATGTCTGGACATTGGCCATGCTAACTCTTCATTTGGACCGAGATAAGACCTACTGAAACTCAGAGATAGTGATGACTCCTTGGCTGATTGCTGGCTGCCTGTTTTCTCAGCTCCAAGTCAGCCTCTGGCTATCTTGAATGTGATTAAATGCATACTTCTACTTCTCCCTCAGAAGGAAGAAAGACAAGTGATTATACAAAGAGTTTTGGGGGAGGGGGAATGGAAATCTGGTTACTTAATTTTAAGGTATGAAAATAAAGAGAACTTGGAAATTTTAAGTTGATGAGGATTGAATCAGTAGTTCTTGAAAGCAGAGACTATATCGTAGTTTTGTGTGAAACATACCAAACTTAGAGCTTTATACCAGAAGGGTGCCCAGTAAATGTGAAGGAATGATAGAAAAATTGACAGACTGTGATCTGCAGGAAACTAGCACCTGTAGAGTGTTCGGTAAGAAATCTGACTTGATAGAGCACTGCCTGCCAAATGCATTAGAACCATTCATGTATGTATATACTTTGATATCCCCAGCTAGAGATGAGACCTGTTTATCTCATTTACCACTTACGAGGATAAATTATAAAACACAGAAAACAGACAAGTATGGTTAGATGCTCAGGCATCTGCTTAGATCTTGTTTCTTAAATTCACTGGTGCTTCATCTTAAATGGATGAAGAATTACAGTTCAGGGATCTGTATATAAAACATGCATATTGCCCCTGTGGATGATTTAAGGGATTTTCAAGTATAATTTTGACAATAAGGCCATTTTCTCCCAATGCACTGACTTTAGAACTCCAAGTAAACTGCTGCTCCTTTACAGAAATGGCAAGTAGGATTCAAAGAGTGTCATTTCCAATGGGTAGTGGCTGCCTAGATTTCCATAATGAAAAGATTGGGAAACCCTGTCCTGCTATAATCCCTTACTGAACTATGGGACTGGAGATGGGAGAGTTGTTCACTTTTATTTTAAATGAAATAAGAAGTGTGCTTGCCTTTTTTTCTGACAGTTTCGAGATATAATTCACATACTTTATAGTTCACCCTTTTAAAATGTGTGCTTCAGTGGGTTTTAGTATATTCACAGAACTGTGTAACAAAAAAAAAAAAAAAGAACTGTGTAACAATCCATTAAAAATTTTTTTTCCAACCTGAAAGGAAAACCCCTTTAGCAGTTACCCACATTTCCTGTCCTCCTCCCCAGCTCCTAGAAACTACTAACCTACTTTCTATTGCTATAGATTGGCCTATTCTGGACATTTCATTTATATGAAATTATACAATATGTGGCCTTTTAAGAATGGTTTATTTCACTTAACATTGTATTTTCAAGGTTTACAGTGTTGCAGCATATATTACTGCTTTCTTCCTTTTTTATTCCATTGAATGGAGATACACACACACCCCCCACATTTTATTTGTCCACTCATCGTTTGATGGACATTTGAGTTGTTCCCACTTTTTGGCTTTGGGTGGACATGTTTTCATTCCTCTTCAGTCTATACCTAGGAGAGGAATTACTGGATCAGATGGTTACCTTTTGGAGAACTTCTAGAATGTGTTCCACAGGTGCATGTTGCTTGCCTTTTATTATTTTTTAATTAATTGGGGAGGGCAGGCTTCACCACGTGGCTTGCAGGATCTTAGTTTCCCCAGCAGGGAATAGAACCTGTGCCCTCTACAGTGGAAGTGTGGAGTCTTAACCACTGGACCACCAGGGAAGCCCAGCTTGCTTTTTAAATTAAAAAGGGAAAAAAAAATCCTTTCTAGTGATGGACTTTGATGCTCAGTTGAAACAGATGGAAATCATGTCCCAGAAAAATTTTGGTTGCCTGACCTTCACCACGGGTTTGCTTCGTCATGGCTCTCCCTTTCTGTAGTCCTTCCTCTGACTTCAGAGACTGGGTTTCTAGAAGTCCATGTGTGGTTCTGAGAAGGAAATTGCTTCTACAGAGAGAAACGAGTGACTGTGTTGCACTGTTGAAGTAGCCAACAGTGATGTCTTAAGGCCACACAGCACTGCAAAAAGGTAATCCTTTGGCAAATTAAACCCAAGCATTTATTGAGATTGCACAGTGGGAGAGACAGCAAAGGAGATTTTTGATACAGAAACCATTTTCTGCAAGCCTGGGAGAACTCTCAGACACATCTGCTGTCATAGCAGCCAGGAATGCAGCCTTGAAAGCTGAGAGAGTTTGAAGTCCAACTTTCCTCTGACCCTCCCAGCCCTGGCCTCATTTGCCTTTCATGTAGTTTAAAGGGAGTAATAGAGCAAAAAGCCGACAATCTGGCATTTAGAAAGATAGGAAATATTTCCTTCTATTTTTTTTTCTTAAGATACATGTTAATAATCTGATTTAATACACATGACTTCCACAGAATAAATTTTGTCGCTGGTATAATTTTTGTGACTGAAGGGAATTTGTCAGATGACCAGCTTCAAATTGATTCTTTGGAGTAAATTGCAAGGCATATTTTCAAAAGACTCTGAAAGATGAGCATCTATAACTGCACACAAACTGAACTTAGTAGACGTTGAACTTGGTAGACAGCTTCTCTCTTAGTTACCCTGAGACCCAGCTATGCCCAGCCTGTTACAGATTCTGTATTAAGTGTAGCCTCTTAGGGTTGTTTTGTTTTGCTTTTGTTTTTTAGCTTTCTTCCATAGTTTGGTACTTAATTTCAGCCTCAGGAGTAAACCAGTTTTAAATAAGAAAAAACATGCTGGGAATTGGATTTCGCCTGAGTAATAGAGGTCATATTCTCTCTTGGTTTCCTCACAGGGTTCGCTATATCTTGAATGTCACTCGAGAGATAGACAACTTCTTCCCGGGAGTCTTTGAGTATCACAACATTCGGGTGTATGATGAAGAGGCAACCGACCTCCTGGCTTACTGGAATGACACTTACAAATTCATCTCTAAAGCAAAGTGAGTCACGGTCCCACATGCACATTCGGACTCCTCTTCCTTTTGCACCACACATGGCTGGGGCCTGAAAGCTGTAGATAACTTACTGATGATACTCAGGGAAAGGAAGTAAAGAAAAAAAGGAGACTGGGATTTCTTAATCCTAGGAAAAAAGATGACTAGTGACTTAAAACTTTTGCTTTAAGTAGATGAAGCCCCTGAAAGATGATTTCATGTTGGCTATTTCCATTGAGCACAAAATGAGAGAAAATAAACTGAAGCTGCAGCAAAAGAAATAGAAATGAGAGAAGGAAGAAATTCTGAAATTGCCAGTGAAGACATTTGAAAGTTATAGAATAGAAATTACTCCAGACAGATGGAACAGTAGATCCTCCTCTCTGAAATCAAGGGGAAAGACACAGCAAGCTTTTGAAATCTTTCCCCCTGCTTTTTACTTTTCTTGTTGTTCAGTTGCTAAGTTGTGTCCAACTCTTTGCAACCCCATGAACTTCAATACACCAGGTCCTCTGTCCTCTACTATCTCTCGGAGTTTACTCAAATTTATGTCCATGGAGTCAGTGATGCTATCTAACCATCTCAGCTTCTGCTGCCCTCTTTTCCTGCCTTCAGTCTTTTCCAGCATCAAGGCCTTTTCCAATGAGTATCAGGTCCTGTACATTTGCAGTACTCTAAATAGTGGAAATTTCCTCTGGCCCTTCTGTGGTTGTCTTCCTTTTACTGAAACAATTTCATAGTATTAATTTAGGGTTTAGTATTAATTAGTATTAATATGTCAACACTTTTTTTTAAGTCCCTGGGGATTTCCTTGTTAGTCCTATGTATTCCTTCAAAAGAAGAAACCTTCAGGGAACGTGTTGCCCATGCTTCCTCTGCAGGTGTGGCGACACTCAGATGCTCCCTGGCAGATGAGAAGCACTTCTGTTTTTAAAGTCCTCCTTCAGGAATGATACCACACCTCACTTAAGGACCTTCATGGTCAGAAAATGCTTCCTTATAGTTACCCTGAATTCCCATTCCCATACTCCAGCTTTGAGCCCATTCTCTCAATCTCCTAGAGGTACCTGAAAAACTTTTGTACTGTTGAAGCTTCTTACTAAATTATTAATGATAATACCACTCATAGCATGCTTCCTATGTCCCATGTACTTTACACATATTCTCTCCTGTTTGCCAAAACCCAGAGAGGTGTATACTGTCTTCCTTCTGTACAGAGGAGGACAGAATACAGAGATGAGATTCAAAGAGAGATTAATAACTGGTGGAGACAAGACTTGAACCTGAGATCGTGTCTCATTTCAGTCCATCAACTATAGGAGCAGTCTAGTTCCTTAAGGAAAGGGGACTGGAAAAGATGAGGCAATAGTCAGGGTTACAGCCAAAGAGGCTAGAGATCGAGGCGAGGCCCCAGTCCCAGTGAAGAGAAAGGCTGATTCCAGCAGGGCTGAGGTTGAAAGGAAATACTGAGGTGCCCATGTTACATTTACTGAGAGGCACGCACTCTCATGTCCTGTAAATGTAGGTCAGCATCTGAGAGCGAGTGCCTCCATAAGTGGCACCCTGGACATCTCATTTGGACATCTCAGCCCTAATCAGGGCCCTGAATTCCAGACTCTGCCTACACTTGGGTGAGTTTAGGAGTCCTAATGTGATGCCGGGCTTCATCTGGACAGTCTAGCACTTGAAGTAAGGGGGTGGGGCGAGCACTGAACCTGAAAGATGAAATTGGGATAGGTGAGAACCAACTCCACATCCTTCATTACCTGAGTTAGAAGCCATTCACTGAAAAAGCTGAGCTCAAAATGTAGAAATGTTTTCATAGGAATGGATTTCATAATTGTATTTTTCTTAAGATTGGCCAAGTTTGAGTACCTTCCTTGCCTGCAGGCAAAGACCTGAAATTCAACGTATTAAAGTTGTCAGAGCTTGATGGGAAAATACAGAACACATGTCTGAACTTCCATCTGAGTCACTGTGACGTGGCTTCCCAACTGTAGTCTAAATGAAAGCTCTGTGGTGCCATAAGTAAAACAAATATTTCCTAGTCATTTGGGATCATCTGAGTACACAGAGACACACATTCGCACCAGCCGTTGGGACACTAAAATTTTACCTTTGTTATGAGGCTGTTTAAATTATTCCAGACCACGCTCTGCATTCTCACAGCTTATCTGGCTGGCTCTCTCATCTTGGCACTTAACCTCATGCCTTCTTTCATTGGTGCTTAACTCTTTCATGTGTCTCTGTCTCCAGTAAAAGGATTATAAGCTTCTGGAAGGAAGCGTGTCTACTGTAATACAGTGAGTGAGTGAATGAATAGATTTCCCCTGTTGGGCTGACATGTGCATTTTTAAATTTATTGGGATAACCCCTTGGGAAGGATCCCAGCCCATGTACACTAGTGATAAGAGTAACTGTCCTTTTTTGCAGATTTTAAAATGTTGATCCTACTTACAGCTGACAGATAAAATCAGCAGATCCATAAGTTTGTTCATACATTTAGCAAACATTTGAAGGCTTACTCCAGGCCAGACACTGCGTTATTAGTAGAATTAGCATAACCAAGTAGTGTTCAGATCCAAGGGAATTAGCTCTGGCATAAGACTGAGGAGTTTTGTTTGTTTCTGTCACTCTACGGGAACTTTGTTTTCTACCCCATTAAAAAAGAACAAACAAACAAACAGCTTGTTACCCATGCCACCCTTCTGGCTGAGAGAGCCATGTGGTGCGTCACATGGTCCTGTCCAGTCCCCCGGGTATACAGCCAGTCCCTAGGTACTGCGGGGGGGTGGTGTGCAAAGTACAGGGCTGCGTCTGAGTAAAGAGGAGAGTCGGTTTCATTTGGTCTGTGCTTTCCTCCTGGGACAGAACTCTTGCTGGAACTGGAAGCAACTCCCAGCATTTGGATAAATTAGATGAATCACCACCACACCTGTAACTCAATAGCCTGCCAGCCATGAAATGTGCCCTTGGGGCCGAGGGGACTGGCCTGCAGCCACACACAAAATGGGGTCCAGTCTCTAAACTGAAAATTCTCCTTCTGTGCTCTGTGACCAACTGTCATTGCAATTACCGTTCTGAATTTTAATTGTCCGCTTCTCCCAGTGAATCCTACCCTCCAGGGAAAACCTGTTACTTATTTTTGCATCAGACTTTGCACAAGGTCTCACACATGGTAAATGCTCGGTAAATGTTTGCTGAACTAAACATTTGCTGAACTAAAGAGGCTTAATATTGACACTGATTATTGTTTGAATGCACCAGGATTGCCCCACACACGTGATTAGAGGTGCACACAAGTGCACTCAGGTGGGGTGAATTACATAGCAAGAAAGTGAAAGGGCCAAACAGGAAACACGGACACATTAAGAACCTAGCTTTTCAGGTGTACTCACTCTAAGGATTTTCCTGGTGGTCCAGCAGTTAAGACTTGACCTTAACCTGCAGCAGGCTGCAGGTTCAATCCCTGGTCGGAGAACTAAGATCCCACGTGCCTCACAGCCAAAAAACCAAAACATAAAGCAGAAGCAATATTGTAACAAGTTCAATGAAGACTTTAAAAAATGACCCACATTAAAAATCTCAAAAAAATAAAGATAAAATGTACTCACTATTGTGTTTTCCTCCTTATCTGAATCCCCCAAACAAGGAAACATGGATCTAAATGCCTCGTGCACTGCAAAATGGGGGTGAGTCGCTCGGCCTCCACTGTGATCGCCTATGCGATGAAGGAGTATGGCTGGAACTTGGACCGAGCCTATGACTATGTGAAGGAAAGACGGACAGTGACCAAGCCCAACCCCAGCTTCATGAGACAGCTGGAAGAGTACCAGGGGATCTTGCTGGCAAGGTGAGTTCCTTAATTGACTTGCTCAGTTTTCCCTCCTTTATGCTCCCCAGGCCACAGTGAAATGTCCTTTTGTGCACCTAGTCTTCAGCCTAATTTAAGTGTGTGATACACTTTGAAAATTGAAATCTCTATCCATCTAGTTTTTAAAAAATAAGTACCAGAACTTGATTGAGCTCAGCATGGAGTACTAGGCATTTAATTTAAAGACATTTAAAAGGTGGAAATAAGATCCCCTTATTTCAGTTCTCAATTAGGTGCAGGTTTTCATAAATACTCCTCAACATCTTCTAAGGCCAGATACAGCTGCTGTATCAAAATGGATACTGATTGCTCCCAACGTAGGGCTAGGTATAGCTGAAATTCTTAGAAAAATTTTGGCCAAATGTTTTAAAACAAGTACCTCCTGCTGCTTTGGATGTGTTTTTTCCCCGAGTGCTTGCTTTCAGTGAGCCTGCTCCAGTAATTTCAGTCATGGAACAAATCAGCAAAACTGGGATATAAGTAATCCATGTGAGGTATGAAGTTACTTCCCAGAAATAACTCGTTTTCTTTTTTAAGATCTTTCAGTCCAATGTTATATATGTTTTGCAGAAATACATAAAAATACAAAGGGAGAAATCATTTAGAAACTCCGTGCCCACAGACAGCAGTTGACATTATCTTATCTGTGTCTCTAGGTCTTTTACCACATATACTGATGGATATATTTTTCTTTTTTTTTTTTTTTCACAAAACCTGTTTTTCAGCCTTACCTCTTCACTCAGTATTGGGCCTTTTTTTTTTTTTTTTATCTGTAGCAGCATTTATGGAGCACTTACACGTCACTTAACTGTCACTGTTCCTCCCCCCACAGCTTTATTAAGATGTCCATTGTATTGATTTCATAAATTTATATATTGCAAACCAATTCAACCATATCGTCAGCTAACACCTCCATCCCCTTACATAATCGCCTTTTCTTTCTTGTGGTGGGACTATTTACGATCTCCGTTAGCAGCATTCTGTGTTGTTGTTATTCAGTTGCCAAGTCGTGGCTGACTCTTAGGGACGCCATGGACTGCAACACACCAGGCTCCTCTGTCTTCCACTGTCTCCCAGAATTTGCTCAAATTCATGCCCATTGAGTCGGTGATGCCATCCACCATCTCATCTTTTGCTGCCCTCTTCTCCTCTTGCCTTCAGTCTTTCCCAGCATCAGGGTCTTTTTCAGTGAGTCTGCTGTTCGCATCAGGTGGTCAAAGTATTGGAGATTCAGCAACAGTCCTTTCAGTGAATATTCAGGGTTAATTTCCTTTAGGATTGTCTGGTTTAGTCTCCTTGCATCCAAAGGACTCTCAAAGAGTCTTCTCCAGCACCACAAATAGAAAACATCAATTCAAGTATATAATACAGTATTATTAGCTGTAATCACTATGCTGTACATTAGATCCTCAGAACTTGAGAATTTCACCACTGGAAATTTGTGTTCTTTGACCAACATCTCCCCATCACCCCCTAACCCCACTCATCCTCTGGTAACAACCACTCTACACCACTCTTTTTCTCCGAGTTTGACTTTTCTAGATTCCATGTGTAAGGGGTACTGTACAGTATTTGTATTTCTCTGTCTACCCAGAACTAGGTCTTCAATATCTTCCTGTATCAATAAAAACTGGCTGTTTCCACAATAATTTGATAATTGGTTGTAAGATGAGTTATTAATTTTACTAAATTATTTATTACCCCTTTAGTGGGGGTGGTGAAAACCACCTTCAGCAGATTCCAGGAAAAGGATTGAGATACTAAACTGAATTCAAGGGTCAGTTTCCTGAGATGCCACGTGCTGGAGTTCTGTGGAGTGCTGTATTTTGCTGTGTTTTCCCACATTGGCATGTTCTGAGTGGTTTGTTAAGGTGAAGGCACAGCTGCCTAGAAGCAGGCGGAGCTGATGCCAGAGTTCGACTCCAGTGAGTCTCATGACTTGGTCTTGACTCTTGAATCTGGGCTGTGTTTCCCCTGATGTTAAAATGTTAAATCGCCTTCCAGCCTATCCCAGCCAAAGGACCACCCTCCCACCCCCGTGGTATTGTGAACATGTGGCCACAGCACTATGGTTTCCACTAAAAACCCCTCCCACTTACTCAGTTCTTGGCATGATTTCATCCAAGCCGTTCTCTTAGGAAGCTGGGAGGATACTGAAGTCCTCCACTTAAAAAGAATTTATAGGTCTTTGGGGCCAAATTTTGATGACATTTTTAGGTCAGATCAGAAGATAGGGGACAGAGCAGTTCTTTTTGGCACAAGAAAGAGGCATCTGAAGGTTGAATGACGCATAAATATTGTATATTCCCAGACGCACACATGACAGACATTAGGCAGTGTCCTCACGTGACCCATCGAGAGGAAGAACACTCTGTGTCCTGCCAATTTCAGTATTTATTCTGGAATCCCAGGCTACTGCAAGCTGTTGGATTGGGTTTTTCTAGCATATGTAGTTTTTCTTATATGTTAAAGGAATTGCAGAAAAATCTCGGATGAGGATAGGAAGGGTAGGATTAACCCACACATCCACCCTGCGTCTTCCCTTTCCCTCTTGGTTCCCTCCTGCCTTTCTGGTCTTGATTCACAGAGGGAAGGGCAAGCCCTGGGGAGTGAGGAAACCACAGAATTTTGAGTCAGTAGATCTGGTTTCCGTTCCTGGTTCACCCTCTTGTTGCAGCTTTGAGAATTCTCAGTTATCATCCTCACCTGATCCTGTCTATAAAATGAAAACCAAGAGCCCTAGCTCACAGCGTTATGGTAAATAAGAGTGTGTATAATGTATGATATGTACTGTTAAGGGTTGTTCAGATGTGATTCTCATCACATGCTTCCTGCAGGGCTACCCAGAAAACACATATGCATGTGCCATTTATTTCCTCCAACCACTGCCTCCCACCACCCACAGACACACTCACTCCCCTTGAAACTGGAATGGAAGTGTCCTGGAATTGTCTGTATTGTGATGTTTCCTGAATTTTAAAAACTGAAGTCTAGTGCTGGGGTGTCACTTAGGTGACTTTGAGCTGCAAGTAATAGATGGTCTCCATCAGTTGGGAGTCTCAACAAGAAGCCGCATACTCAGATTCGGATTCTATGAGGAAGACTTTTTAAAGGGACTGATTACAAAGGCCTTAAGACTGTAGTGGAATCAAGGAACTTGTATCAGCAGAGCTGTTTGGTAATAGCTTCTGGGCCCAGAGTAGGGGGAGCAGTTACTAGAACCTGGAAGAAGACTCCTGGAGAAAAGACCCCTTCAGAGAGGCAGCAGCCTTCAGGCAGGGGCTCCAGCCAGCCAGCCAGAGTGGCCCTGCGGGTAAAAAGCTAGGAGAACAGCGGCCTGCCTCCACTCATCTCCCTCCAGTCTTCTGCTGGGGCTCCCCATCAGCCAAACCCTGCGGAAGTCAGAAGACAAGGGGCCACTCGAGGTGAGCCATAGGTCAGTCTCCAGGGCAGAGAGCAGACTGGGAAGTGGATCAGCTGAAGCGTGGATCAGCAGGAGTACACACTGGACACCCTGCCCAATGCCCAGCTGTAGGTAGTTTAGAAAGATTTACCATCTCTTGTAGCAGGAAGCACCCAAGCAGACTGTATAATGGCTTGGGGTGGCATCAAGGGCGTCGGTCGGTGCTCTCTTCCTGCTCTCCTTTCCCTGGCTAATGGCTTGGTCCTTGAATTTGCCTTATGACTCCAGACAGATGCCACATTTCCAGGCATCTCTCTAGAAGTTCCACAGCATCTGGCTGAAAGAATGGGCATTTCAACCAGAAGGGAAGACCTTTTGCAGAAGCTCCCCAACAGTCTGCCACCCACTCCACCCCCACAGGACCATTGACCAGGACTGGGTCATACTCCTAAAACTAATTAATCACTGACTAGGAAAATAGAATTTCCTGGGCTGGTTAAAACAAACTCACGGGGAATTCCCTGGCAGTCCAGTAGTTACTATTCCCTCGCCCTCACTTCTGTGGCCTGGGTTCAATCCCTGGTCGGGGAACAAAGATCTCACAAGCCACATGGCTGAAAAGATAAAATAAATTCACGTTCACCCTCTGGTGTTAGGGAAGTACCACATTCCCTGTGGGACTTGAACACTCAAACCAAATTGGGCCTCTGCCAGTAAGGAAGAAGAGTAGGAGTACCTCCTGGGCATATATCTGCTCGGGTGTGCAGGCTATGATGTTTTGTCGGGAATACAGCACTGGTAAAGCTACCTGCCAAGCTGACAGCCTAGTGGGTTGGGCCTCAGAGAAGCTTGCTTACCCAGCCCTAGAGACCTGCTTCAGGGTCTGTATGCTTAGAAGAGCAAAGAAGGAGAAGCCCCAGAGGCCTGTGACTGTCTGAAGCTCTGCCAAGCCTTGTGGTTCGGTAACCAAGAGAGGAAGAGTCCTTGGGAAAATCCCGAGGACTCACTGGATTTGCAAAGAAATTCCATTTCCTGTCCAGGCACTCAGACATCTTGTATTTCACATCTTCTCCCAGGAAGCATGCCGTGGTTTTCCCACAGAACTAGCAGCCTGATCCTGGCATTGTCAAGCCGCATTGGTTGTCTAGAGTGGCACAGGGTGCTTAACTTGAGAGGGCAACCCTCTGTTGGAGGGTATTAGCTTGGCACTTCAACCCCTTGGCTAGAAGAGAAGTTTAACAAAGTGACAGTAGGCCCCTGTAGTGATTTATGAGGTGGTTACAGTCTCTTAATCAGGATATGAGAATGTAGACCAAACAGTGAGAGTCCCTGTGAAATTCAAGGGACTTTTTACATCTTTCAGCCTGTCTTTAAGCCTGAGGAAGGCTAATATTTGATATTCTCCTTTAGATCTGAAAGTGAGGATATTTATCACAAAGGTACTGACTGTTTATATCTAATTTTATGTTTTCTGTTGTTATAGCTGGGGATAGGAGTGATGCAGGAGGAGGGGTGTATGTGTGTGTATGTGTGTTGAAACCCTCCATTAAGCTACCAGCAACCCTGTTTGTTATCCTGGACTCTGATCGTTGAGGTATCTGGCAGATTTATATTCCATTCGACAGGTTCAGCTTTCATGTATCTGCAAGCTGGACCATGTGTCTGAGATATCAGGTTCCAGCATATAAGGCGCGAGGAAGAAAAACTGGATGGTGGCCAGGGGGAGTCTGTGACATGGCCTCATAGCTGTTTTGACTCTTTGAATGTCCCTGTCACCAGGGCCAGAGAAGATAGAGCTGTCTTTGCTGGTGGAGACATTAGTCTAGTTAGCTGGCACACACTGGTCAGCCAGCAGGAGGGAACCTGAGAATGAGAGGACATGGATTCCTGGTCAGGTGACAGCCAATCACAGGTAGAGTTTAAAGGATTTTCTTAATAGCGTTTCAGTGAAATAATCTTGGAGTATTTAGGACCATGCACAGCTCAGAAGATGGCTCAGCTGATGGTTTCTTTCCCTCTTCCTTCTCCTCTTCTCTGCAGACTGCCTAATGCCCTGAGAAATGACCATAAACACTTTGACTTTACTACAACTGATACTCCTTTTTTAGCAGTATTTTCCTCTACATAATTTTCTCAAGAGTTGGTACTTCACCAAACATGTAACAATAAGAGGCTTCCCAGGTGGCACAGTGGTGAAGAATCTGCCTGCCAGTGCAGGAGACAGAAGAGACACGGATTTGATCCCTGGGTCGGGAAGAAATAATTCCCTGGAGTAGGAAATGGCAGTCCACTCCGGTATTCTTACCTGGAAAATCCCATGGACAGGGGAGCCTGGTGGGCTACAGTCCATGGGGTCACTAAAGGGTCGGACACGACTGAGCAACTAACAGTAAGAAAAAGTGGAGGCAAGAGAATGGGATCTCATATGCATCCTGTAGTTTAGATTTCCTTCTTGCTCACTTACTAAGTAAAAGGCCAAATTCCTACCCAGAATGACCCAGTCATTTCATGTGTGTCAGTGTGTTTATATGAATCCAAATTCAAGTCAGAGGCCACTCAGGGAGGAAAAGAACCTGAGACTTGGTTGCATCATCCAGGCCACAGACCAGCTCTGAAGTTCTTTTTGACCTTGTTTACTTGTTGCCTGGGGCTTCCCTGGTGGCTCAGATGGTAAGGAATCCGCCTGCAATGTGGGAGACCTGGGTTCGATCCCTTGGTCAGGAACATCCCCTGGAGAAGGGACTGGCTACCCATTCTAGTATTCTTGCCTAGAGAATTCCATGGACAGAGGAGCCTGGCGGGCTGCAGTCCATGGGGTCACAAAGAGTCGGACACAACTGAGCAACCACCACTTATTCACTTTTTACTTGCTGCCTACCTGGAGCATCAGCTGAGTATAAATGTTAACAGTTTAAAGTAACAAATATGATCTAATGTCTTATATCTTTCCCTACTGATGGAGTATTAGAATAAACTGGCTTGCGAAGAGGCTTCACTGGGAGGCAGTTAGTGTTACTGAGTAAAATTAACAATGCACACGGGCCCTGTGACCCACCTTTTCCCCTCCTATATGTAAACACCTTTGAGAAACCAAACGGCACCAGGCACAAGAATATCCACAGTGTTGTCTGTAATCATTCGTAGCCCAAAACTGCTGGTCAGCAGGGCAGATAAATAAATTGTGGCTTACTGTCTACACTATAAAATTATAGCTACATTGATGAATCTTAAAAACATGTTAGGCCCCCCCAAAAAAAAAATTTGTAGAAGAATACACAGTATGATTTCATTTATGTAAAATCCGAAACGTGCAAACCAAGCTATGTATTATCAGAACAAAACGTGATGACACAATAAGGAAAAAGGAGGGTGTGATCAGCACAAAACTCAGGTCACTGGTTACTGACCTCTGCACTGGGAGGAGAAGGATGAGAAGGGGCCACACGGAACAAAGGCTGTGTCTTGACTGTCAGAGACCTGCCTGCCACTCTCCCTGCAGGTCCTACTGCAAAAATGAAAAAGGCGGCAGAATCAGACTTATTTTTGGATCAGGATTTTTCTCTCTCCTTTACAGGAGGTGTCAGTATAATTCCAGAGCTCTGACCCAGTATTTTCTGATGATTATCTTCTGCAAGAAGGGAAGGAAATCCCTGCTGGGTAAAGCAGCTATGATGTCAGCCACTTCCTCTGAGACTGGCCCTGTTTGTGCCTATTAGCATAACATCCGTCTCTCATTGGTTAGTGACTTACAGGCAGTTCTTTAGAAACATGCTTTGGAGGGTTCTCAGGACCAGGAAGATAACAGTTGCCTGGTGACTTAAGCTGTTGTTTATTATCAGGGTGAGAACAGCTCCTCCCAGAGATAGCCTTCCCAGTGATCTGTCTGCATCACAGGAGTCACCCCACCATGGTGGCTGAGAGGACTTGGTGCCAGTTTGAAAATCCTCACGATAGGCGAAGAGCAGAAACTGGAGAACACAGTCATTATTTAGGTCAGGAAACAGAGTGTCTCGATTGAAAAGAAGGAACTTTAAAGCGCAGGGGCATCTGTTGGTCGCGAAGGCCCCACCTATCCAACCAGTTCGCTGGCCCCCGCCCACCACCGCGCACGCATTTGGGATGTGTGATATGTTGTCTCCTCCTAGGGGTGGCTGGAGTTCGTGCAGCTTGGGAAGGGTGAAAAGCCTACCTCACAGCCAGCTAATTGATTATAGCTGTCTTCATAAACAATTGACCTGCTCCCTACCGGGAAAAGCACCCTTCTGCTGGGCAGGCCTGAGTCAGAGAGAGCCCCACCCAAGCAGCCAACAGGCGGGGGAGCTGAGAGCAGGTGCAGGGCTGAGAACAAACAGGGGTTCACATTAGTGCAGGCGCATGACTCGGCAGAGATTCACGGGCAGCTGAGGCAGGTATGGCCCTGTGCCCTGAGTAAGCTGTTCTGGGCTGTTTCCCATTCCACCCTGAGGTGAAGTAACTCTTCATCCGCCTGTGAGTCGTGGAAACCGCACCCCCAAATGCCACATTTGGCGACCTGTTCCCTGGGCCAGCCACAGGGCCACCTTCCTCTTTTTGATTGGAGCCTTGGGAAATGTGCTTCCCTGTTAGAGCGGGCTTTGAAATGAGATCTCATCAGACCTCCTCTCCACAAAATCAACCACAGGATGGATGTGTGTGTAGTCTTTTTGCTTACCTCCTTTTCCGGGGTCACTTTAGCTTGGTGATTTTTATCCAGATATCCTTATGAAAGGGGCCTGTACTGTATGCTTATCCTCTTCCTCTCTGTTACCATCCTTCATCTCCAGATTTACTAGCCTCATCTTTGCCGCCACAGTGAAAGCTCCAAGTCCTAACCACTGCACCACTAGGGACCTCCCTCATCTTTGCTTTCTAATTCAAGAAAGACTGTCACCCTCCTCACAGTTCCACATCAGTGATGAATCCTCTATCGATCTTTATCTCATTATGAGGACTTATGCTGGGCTCCATTGAAGTGTTTCTCTTTGTATTATTTGCTGTTTGTTTTAGTTTTTCCCCCCAGTTATTAATACTAAACATGCTCATTTTAAATTCACAAATTACAGACATACTACAGAGTGTAGAATGTAAAGCCCTCCCCCAAAGTGAAAGCCCCGCCTTCCTCAAAATAAACCCTGTTACCAGTTTAATGGTGCTCCTGCAGATGTTTTCCTACATTTATTCTGACATGGGAACTAAATGTTCCAAGTGTGTTCAACATGCTTTTCGCTTAATAATACACCTTGGACATCGTTCCATTGAAATACTGACTCTTTCTAATAGCCTCATAGCATGTAAGTGTATGACTGTAATTTAAATAAATTTTTTTGGTGCCATAGTGTTAGAGTAAACATCCTTTTATATATATAGCTTTGTGCACTTACGTAGTAGTATTTCTCAAAGTAAAAATTTTAAAGGGAGAGTTGCTGGTGAAAGGGTTAAATTTTGAGAGCTCTTGCCAGATTTCATCCTTTGAAATTCTACAGTTCACACCCCGACCAACCATGTATCATGAAAGTGCTAGTTTGCACAAACCATCATCCACACTAACTGTTAGCAACCATCTCGGCTCTCGTAAGTCCGATGTAAAAAGTCATATCTCATATTCATTTGTCTTTATTGTTGCTTTGCTTTGTTTTTGTTGTTTGCTATTAGTAACATTGAGCCTCTTTTCAACTGTTGATTGCCTACTCCCACTGGGCGTTAACAGAGCATCTTGCAGGATAAGATTTACGAGGGTATTGATTGTTTTCACAAATCAGAGTAAGGCATTTCCTATGTGTGTCCTCCACAGCAAACAGCGGCACAACAAACTCTGGAGATCGCATTCAGATAGCGACCTCTCGGACCACCACGAACCCATCTGCAAACCAGGACTGGAACTCAACAAAAAGGAGATTACCACCTCAGCAGACCAGATTGCCGAGGTGAAGACCATGGAGAGCCACCCACCCATCCCTCCCGTCTTTGTGGAACACGTGGTCCCGCAGGATGAGAATCAGAAAGCCCTGTGCACCAAAGAAAGAATGATCTGCTTGGAGTTTACGTCTCGGGAATTTCACGCCGGACAGATTGAAGATGAATTAAACCTAAATGACATCAATGGATGCTCATCAGGGTGTTGTCTCAATGAACCGAAATTCCCTCTTGACAACTGCCATGCATCCAAAGCCTTAATCCAACCTGGAAAGGACCCAGAAATGGCCCACAAGTTCCCAGACTTAACTGTGGAAGATCTGGAGACGGACGCGCTGAAAGCAGACATGAATGTCCACCTGCTGCCCATGGAAGAGCTGACATCCCGCCTGAAAGATCTCCCCATGTCCCCGGATCCTGAGTCACCAAGCCCCCAACCCAGCTGCCAGGCCACAGTCTCAGATTTCAGTGGAGATCGCATTGACTTTTTCAGCGCTCTGGAGAAGTTTGTAGAGCTTTCCCAAGAAACCCGGTCCCGATCTTTTTCTCATTCAAGGATGGAGGAAGTGGGTGGAGGAAGGAATGAGAGCTGTGGACTGTCAGTGGTGGAAGCAGCCCCTTCTGAAGCGACCACTGATGACCAGAGAAGCAGCTCTTTGAGTAATACTCCCCACGCATCTGAGGAGTCTTCAGTAGATGAGGAGCAGTCAAAGGTAAAGACTCTCTTTATGGTTCTGTCCCTACTTTTGTTCTCTGTGAAGACGGAATATTTGGGATTCTTCACTCTATTTTTGATACTGATAAAGACTGAAGAAGGCGATATAGGAGAGACAGTCTGGCTGTGACTTTCTGGGAAAACTTAGGGTTTAAATATAGTTATATTTTTTAAATCAGTGGCATTTCAAGGAATTTATCTTTCCAGGCTTTTGGTGTCATTAGAAGTATTTCTGAAAGGGGATGAGGGAAGAAGGGATTAGCCAAAATGCATGTCGTCCCAGAACAAGGAGAGGTCCCCCCTGGACCTCTGCAGTTCAGATCATATCTCCCTCTCTCAGCAGGGAGGTGCCAGGGACTCACCTGCTGCCTGAGTGAGACCCGTCTCTCTGAGAGGATGGATTTGTTTGGGGAAGTTCTTTCTGCTTCAGAAAATTCAAAGACTGGACATGTATTAATAGTTGTTGGTGTAGCAGCTAATTCCCATGCTGAGTTCTTGCTATTGATAATGTGTCTGAATTGTTCCTCATCTTGCCACCGTCTGGTATTCGAGAATTGAGAGATGGTTTGAGGAAATAATTTAAGAGCAGACAGAATCCCAAGATTCTTCTCTGGCTGATGAGTTCCTTTGAGCCATCTCAGACCAGGGAGGGGAACAGTTATTATGTGTCAACAGTTCTAAGACTCAAATTAATTATTATTCTCATTTTGACTTGGAAATTGGGTGGTATCTTAAAAACAATGGTATCTTAGATTGATAATGGGAAGTAAATGGTGATCAATTTGGTTTAACATAAATGAAGTCATTTAATGATTTCAATGGAGCTGACTAGAGTCTTGACATCTCCTGATATCCACCTACTTAAATTTACCACCTCATATACTCCTCATCTTTCTTCTCTCTTCTTAACCAACCCAGGGCAGTTGTTGCCTCTGCTTCTGTCTTCTCTTCTCCCCCAAAGTTATGCCTCTATTTCATTTCTACCAGGAGACCAGAATGCCCAAGCTCACCTTTGGACTAATGCGTGCAGCGGCTCTGACAGAAATAGCTTTTCTGCAAAGTTCCTGGTCATATGAGCGCTCTCTCCACAGCCCCTGCACCATACTGGGCCCGCTGTGGCTTCTCTCCCAGCTTTGGCAAGTTGGCCTCTGCCTGATGTCCCAGCACATTTCTCCCAAAGGCATAACTGACCTTGCTAGTCTGCACTAGCTCTGACTCTTATGAAGGAGAAAGACCAGAACAATTCCTAGGGAAATACTGTACTTTGAAAATTTGCAAAAATGCTGCCAAAATAGATTGAGGCGCAGAATGATGTTGCTTTAAGAGACGTCCAAGGGCCATCTCTGAATTCTGAGATTCTTAACTGTTTTACAGTAGGGCTTGATTTCGCACTGGTCAGTTTTCTTTGGCTTAGTTCTAAACCCATGTGGGGACTTGTAACTGGTGGAACAGTAAAATGTCAGTCACAGTTTCTGAGTGTGCTCAGGTATGTGGCTGCATCAGCCACGGAAGGAGCCCCATGAAACATAGGAATTGTGCTCATGTGCTGGGGTGCGGCCACTGGGAGATGCAGGGGGAGGAGTGGATGAGAGCTGGCAAGACAGAGGACAGAAGAGAGCAGTGAGACTCCAAGTCAGACATCCATCTCCCTCAGACTCTGGGCGTATGTAAGGCGGCCACTGAGCCCTTCAGTGGAACTCTTCCCCTTGAACCAGATTAGGCTAGAAGTTGATAGGCTAGAGAGGAAAAGTTTCATTTACCCCAGGATGGCCTGAATCTAGAAGGCTCAGGGTCTTCAGAAAATAAGGATTATAGGAGCTTCCAGGGCTACTTACTGTTTACTTTTGGAGCAAGCTATTGGAACAGAATCCTATTTGAGCAAACAGAACAAAAGTTTAATAGGCAGTGACACGATGTATGACTAATTTTGTATCTCTGCCTTTGGTGAATCTGTTCTTTTCTTGTACCATGAAATAGAGCGTAACCCCAGGCAGAGGACAGTTCCAGGCACCCCATGATTTGTGTCCTCAGAGCCAGAAGGTTCTCCTGGAACCTAGTGAGCAATCAGTCTGGCTCTTTGAATCAGACTCCAGTTTACCATAACCTTCTCACTGTTCCCTCTCCTTAGGCAATCTCAGAACAGGTCAGCCCGGACATCTTCATGCAGCCGCACTCAGAAAATGCGATGTCAGTCAAAGAAATCGTCACTGAGATTGAATCCATCAGTCAAGGAGTTGGACAGATTCAAGTGAAAGGAGACGTGCTGTCCAACCCATGCCACACACCAAAGAAGCACATCGTCCACGAGCTGCCCCTGGAGAGGGCCCAGGCCGCGGAGAACAGACCTGGAAACCTGGAGCAGAGTGAAGGTTCCTGCCCAGCCCAGCCTGAACCAGCCAAAGACTCAGGGAAGGGGCACCCCGAGGGGTGCCCAGGGGCACACTCCTCCACTGCAGAGGTAGAAGAAGAGGAACCAGTGGAGGGGGAACAAGAGCTCTGGGGCCCCGGGATGCCCCCGGGTGCCAAGTGGTACCCCGGGTCCGTGAGGCGAGCCACCTTGGAGTTTGAGGAGCGCCTGCGGCAAGAACAGGAGCACCATGGTGCTGCCCCTGCGGGGACCTCGCTGTCCACTCGCAAGAATTCCAAGAACGATTCTTCAGTGGCAGACCTGGCAGCGAAAGGGAAGAGTGACGAAGCCGCCCCAGAACTGTCATATGTCCCCAAGGAGCCAGAGACGGGCAGGGGCCAAGGGCGATGCGGTGGGTCTGAGTCTGGCTCTTTACCGCGTCCTGAGCAGCTTGCCATCGTCCCGGCCCCTGAGCTGCGGGAGTCTCACCCAGCGCCAGCAACTCAGGATGGCCCACGGCATGAAGGTATCCTGCGGGAGCCGAGGACTGTGGTCTCCGGCCAGGGGCCCGAGACACCAGCGGCCCCTGCTGCCTTTCCCAAGAAGATAGAAATCATTGAATACACCTACACAGCCACATCCCCTGATCCCGGGCCAGGGTGGGAAAGAGCCAGCAGTGAGAAGAGTGGGGCGCAGGGACTGAGGACAGTGAAGGTGGAAGAGACCCTCACTGTCCTCTGTGCTCTGGATGAAAATCTGAACCGGACGCTGAGCCCCGACCAGGCTCCTCTGCACCCCAGAGTGCTACCTCCGCCTCATTCTTCCTCTCCCCAGCATGAGCACAGCAGGCCAGTCGACCTGCCCCCCACCCTGAGCAGCCCAGCAGCGCCTATTGTCAGTCCCATGACCCAGCCATGTGGCGCCAGCCCGGATCACCTGCACCCCCAGACGGTGGTTCACCTGGAAGGCTTCACAGGGCAGAGCAGCACCACAGACAGCGAGCCCTCCACGGAGCAGGGCAGCTGGGAAGAAAGTCAGGAGGGCCCCCTCTCCAGGGCCAGTGAAGTGCCATATCAGGGCTCCCAGTTCAGTAGCGAAGACCTGCATTTAATCAGCCAACTGGGTAATAATATCGGGGAGCAACCAGAAAAACTGAACCCAACATCTGTAGCCCATCAGCTCCCACACAGCTCCAGTAGCGACAGTATAGAGAGTCCCAGTCAGAGCCCCAGGGTGGTGAAGGGACGCGCTAAAGAAATCGAGTCCCGAGCAACTTCCCAGGTAGGGCTCCCCAAGCCACCCCAAATGAGGCGTTCAGCTTCCCTTGCCAAGTTAGGTTACTTGGACCTCTGTAAAGACTGTTCACCAGAAAGGGAGCCTGTCTCCTCTGAGTCCCCTCATCTCAAACTGCTTCAGCCCTTCCTCAGAACGGACTCGGGCATGGAGGCCCAGGAGCCCCCAGAAAACCCAGACACTCCCCAGAACCGAGAGCCCACCAAGTATTTGATAGAGCAGCTCAGAACCACAGAGTGCATCGCGCAGAGCAGGCCAGTGGAGAGGCCCCTTGCACAGTATGCCAAAGAGTTCGGTTCCAGTCAGCAGTGTTTGCTCCCCAGGGCAGGACCTGGATTGACTAGTTCGGAAGGAGGCCTTCCTTCGGTACCGACCCAGGGACTGCAGGACACCAGCCCGGCCCCGGGGCTGGCTGTGGCGCCCCGAGAGCAGCACGGCAGAACTCACCCCCTTAGGAGACTGAGAAAAGCAAACGATAAAAAACGGACAACCAACCCCTTCTATAATACCATGTGATTCTGAGCCTGTACACGTGACTTTCTAAAAGAAATGTTTGTAAAAGGGGCAGGTGTAATACGTAAGGAACCATGCACTTTATTGGTTAATTTTATAATATTTTGGTCATTTTACTGTTCCTGGCGCATGCAGGGTTTGTTCCCCACCCCCACCCCGAGTGTGTGTGAGAGAGAGTTTGATTTGGACGGCAAGACCATTTTGTCTTTTTTTTTTTTTTTTTGGGAAAATTCAAACCTCAAAAAAACACTCATTTTCAAAGAACACCTTTATCCAAGGCAACGTGCTGTTTTTCAATCAACTGCCACCTGCTCCTCATTTTGCCCTCCGAGGAAAGGCCTGCTGGCTTGATTGAGGAAGGAAGCAGATGGGGAGGGTGGGATGAAGCTGGAAATTGGAAGCGCTGCCCTGGGCCTGTGTGATGAGGGTTTGGTCTCCAGACCTGATGCATTGGATTCAGATTTGCTGAAGGGGGCAGCCTGACGTCAGCGTGTTCTCAGCCCAGCCCATTGGGAGTTCCTGAGGTGGGCAGGCTCTGCTTTGCTTTCAAAGAGGGTCTTCCAGAATTCATCTCTTCTGGTCTGCAGAGTGTATCATTATAAAAAGGCATGATAACGGCTGGCTTTGTAAACCTATCAAGCAAATACTTTTTTTTTTTTTTTACCCCAAGCAAATCATTTTATTAAATTTAAAATGACCTCCAAATGAAATCCAAGAGGTCCTCTGTAAAGGGAATCTGAATAAGAAGAGGTGAAATTGGGGGTGGAGAGGTGGTCACGCCCAGTATCTTCTGGGTGGATGGACTCCACTAAGGTGGTCATCCTACCCTTTCTTCCCCACCCCCTCTTCCCCGCTCCCCGCCGGAAATGTGCTCTGCAGCATCCTCCCAATGAGAAAACACGATAGGGCCAAGTTTGAAAAACAGCAACTGAAAATGTGTGTGTGTTCTAAAATGAGTACAGATGTAGGGTTTTAACCCTTTCGTTACTTGAATAATACTGCGGGCCTTTTAAGTTTCATGGCCATATTTTTCCAATTTATTTTCCTCCCTCATGCTGTTTTTCCCAACGCTGCCTAACTTTTTAATTTCATAGATATTTGAATTGTTACATGACCTATGTATAACCTCCATTGAATGCAGTTTTTCTGTTTAATATTATCACTGTTAACACTTGACGTAAGTTTTCTTTTTTTCTTTTCCTGGAAGATTTGTCATTTCTCTAGTTTATATACAGTATTTATGTACATAATGTCCTCACTTTGTTACATTGTTTTGTTGTTAATGTTGTAGGGTCTTTTTGATTTATCCATTTTAAGAAGGAGTAAAGCTGCAACTGGAAGACATACAGACACCACAGAAATAAAACTCATGGGTGTTGGTAGGAATCTGCAGAGAATCTGTGGACAGTGGTGTAATTTAAATGGAGACTTCTAATCACCAGCTCCTGCCAAATTATGTGTTAGTAACTTCCTCTTCAGAGAAACCCCCAAAGGCTCCCAATTAGATTGCAGCGTGACTGAAGGCTGATGCCTCTTTGAGACTGAAATCCCAGAACATTGGCTGAATCAGAGCCAGGGAGCATATGTGAGTGTTACTGCTGCCCAGGTCAGAAGCCCCTAATGGATTGGGCTGAAGAGCCACAGGGAGGCCTCAGCAAGGGCAGGTGCCCCTAATGACCACATCTAGGATGCTGTTGCTTTGCTGCTATTGTGGAGGCCCTTAACACAGGAGCACCTGCCATAAATACCCTGTTTCAGCTTCTTACAGAACACATGTTTAGCCCAGAAGGAACGCCTTCTGCAGCTCCTCAGAACCAAAGAGGTCTACAGATTGGCTTCCTGTGTGCTTTGGTCAATGGCCACATCACTGAGAAATACACCAAGCACAGAGCTGAGGTTTAGGTTTGGGGTTCATCACAGCACTGAGAGAAGACGACAGATTCACAGGCTGTGAATGTGATGTCAGAGACCAGAGCTCTGTGAGGACAGGGTGACCCAAAGGAGACAGCAGAGGTGGGCTGAGGCCACTCCTAGGTGCTCAAGATGAGCTGTGAATCCAGTTGCTGTGAGGAGGCCACGGTTGGGTCTGACGTCCCTGCCAGGAGGCCAATTAGAAACCTCCTGTTCCAAGTGTTTTTTAAGGTGTAGTAATGATAGGTACCTGTGCTGTTCCAAAATAGTTTCTTCAGTGTTCAGATGTGTCATCCACACAGTTTTGTGACTCCTGGATATTTAATGTGTTGTAAAGTGTTCTGCTAGGCGGCATGTTCCAGTGTGAGGAGACTTGCAAGACAGGGTTATGAGTTTCCAGGGCTCATCCATTGACACTGCCCTGTCTGGTTGAGGCAGTTCCATCACCAAGATGATGGGGAAAGGACAGGAAACTGCGGGGTTGGGAAGAGGAGGCTTGGCATGGAGGTAAAGAGTCGTGTCCACTCGGTGACTCCCCTGAGATGGTGACATCCCTCATATCAAGAAGGACACACCTGGGCGTCGGCAGTATTGCACTGTTCTCGCCATGGTGTTCAATGCTCACTCTAACTGCATTAAATAACAGCAGAGATGCGGGGGGTCAGGGAACCATCAAACGCTGTGAAGAAAGAAACTTTTTTTTAAGTGTCGAGGAAATGGTCTTGCTCTGCCTTTTTTAAAAAATAATTATATTTTTTAATCATTTAATTTACCTGCCTAAAGAAACATTCTGTACATGAGGTCTGTAATTCAAGCATGCCATGGGGTTTTGCCAGCCCTCAGACTCCCACAACTGAGTGTTCTTGTGCTATTTACGTAGCTGAGTTCTGTCCAGGGGAAGTCCATGATAGCCTATCAACAACTTTCCAAACTGTATTCTCTTCAAACGGTCTGATAATCTCGGGTGACCTATTTCCCTTTTCTGTTCATGGAAAACTCAGACCCAAAGCAGCAGGTCTGGGCAATTGACAGAGATGAGTAGAAGTTTTGACCTCTCGCTCAGTGCCTGTTGTTCTCTTTACTTTGAAAACTACCATAGCCTGACTCAAAATTTATTCTGGAGGGCTGTGTGATTGTGTGTGCGTGTGTGTGTGTGTAAAAAGTCACATCGTGGTGCATGGGGTGCAAGCCCCCGGGCACACAGATTTTGAGCTGTAATCTGGATGGTGCTCCGGTCAGCAGGAAAAGCCCCGCTTTTCTGATTTTAGAAACAACGTAAGCATGGTGTGTGCTCTGGCAGATGTAGGACTGTACTGTAGTCATCCTCATCTCACCTCATTTGGATGGCCTTTCAGATTCCGAATGTTTGGGATCATTCCTAACATTTCAGGCTCTTTACCCAGCATTCTCCTGCTTCTGTACCTGTATCCCAGCTGGCATTTCCTCTTTCTTGTTTTGGGAACTACCAAGAGCCCCAAGGACAGTCTGAGGATGACCACCCAGGCTCTGGGGTCCCCCCTCCTGCTAAAAGGCCCCAGACAGATGCCGTCAGATAGACCTGAAGTTGCTGAGAGTAGCAGCTCACAGACATCTTCATTTGTTCCAGCTGAGGATTTCAGTTCTGAAGTGATCTAGCCATGTTTAGTAGAGATTTTTTTTTTTTTTTTGGGGGGGGGCGTTGGTTGGGAGTTATTTCTCTCTCTAAGAAAGCATTATGCGAAAAGGGTCATTTTTCAAGGGCATTTTCAGTTTTTAAAATAAAGCCATTCTTTGGCTTTTTTGAACAACTGTCTGTGGATACTTTGTTTACATTGTGAGTATTAAAAGGAGCATCATCTTGATGGCCGCTCCCTCTCCTCCTCCAGGCACCCGCCCTGGCCATCCTCACACAGAGCAAGGCCCTGTGGTCAGCCCTCATGGGGAAGTGAGGGCCACCTGGAGCTGATTTCCATCTGTGTCCTGCACTCCCAGCCAACACACTGTATGGAAACAGTCGTCATTTCCTCAGTGATGGTGTGGTCTTATAGTGATGGTTGTAGTGGTGAATGGCTAGTGTTGTTTTTCAATTTTGTTTTGCTTTTTGATGGTAGATGAGATGAAATCTTAGCTCTTTCTTTCACCACCAATCCAACTTAAGAGCATCTTGGATTCATTTTCCCTTCCAAACTAAAAGATCAAGGCATGTATTAGGCATAAATTTATTTACTGCCTCAACTCATCCAGGGGCCGTATTAGAATGAAAACTTGCCTGCCACCAGAGCAGGCAGCTGCACACTCCTAACCCTTCTCCAGGGCTTGGGGTCCCTGGATGCCATGGAAGGCTATTGCAAGATGCTTCTGTATTTTAATAGCCTGGAAGTGGAGGGTGACTGGGCCTGGCTCCTGCTGTGAAAAGAGAACCAGCCTCATTTTCTCAGTGCCCCAGAGATCTGGGGCAGAATTTCTAAACTGGAATCAGCCCTCATCGGCTTGAAGATGCCCCAAGAGGTGTGTGACTAGGGCCACCATCTGTGTCCTCACAGCAGCACTAGCGGCGGCCTCCGGTACCCGGGGCTTAACTCGAGCTGATGACTCAGTCTGGAAGCTGGGCAACTAACTGGCCCTGAAATGTTTCCCCATCAGTAAGTCCACAGGGAATTGTTTGGTTTTTATGTTCTATTGGAATTTGGTTTGCTTGGCATAGCTTAAGGTGCCTTTTCTTTTTTCCTTTCTACTTTGTTTTGTAGGACTTGTTGTAAAGGTAGAAAACAAGTCCCCAAAGCCCCTCCCACTGACTGTTAACCTTCGCCCAGGCAATCCCAAACTTTTATGCTCACATTTTATTAAATAAAGCAGGTGCTCCCTGGAATCTCTGGGACCTTTTTGAGGCATTTGAAGCAGAATATAAAGAGTGGTCTCATCTCCTTCCTTAATCTTCCTGCTGGTTGGGATGTTCCACTTGTATCATAGATTTTTTATTATTGATGTGCTCCGCTGTTTTTAAATGTGAACTTGTGCGCAAATGTGCAGATTCAATGTTCTTGTTACAGATTGAATAAATTTTTATTTTGAAGATGAAGCGTGTACTCCATCAAGTGCAACAAAAGAGGGGGGTGGTGAGAAGGTGGGATTGGAAGAGAACACTGATGGTAACCATGAATCAATTCTCACTGATTGCTCTCCCTCCCCATGAGATAGCTGACTGCTGGGGAAAACAAAACTTTCTACCTCTCACAAAACAGGGACTGGATGGGAAATGGGGTCACCAAAGGGTATTTCAGATAGTGTGGCTCCAATCAAGTGACCAGGCTGGGAACTTGCCTGGTCAAAGAGGCTCTTGTCAAAGCCACCACCTAAATGTTAGAATGAATAAGCAAAGGAACCAAAATTCTTCCGCCATCTGTGGGACAAAGGGTCTGCTCGGGACAGCTGCTGTGACCTGGCCCAGCAGAGACTGGATTTCTTGGGTAGATGACCTCTCTGGACATGAATGAGAGTTCACAAGCTTTTGTTCGGCACAAGGCACCTCAGCTCACAGAAAGGTTTCTAGAAATGGGACGTGACTTTCTGAAGTAAAAGCTTTAACCCTCTCCCACCGTTAGAAAAGAAGCACTTAATGTCAATGGTAGAGGAAGAGAGATGGGGCCAAAGAGCAGCTCTCCAATAAAACAGGCTGGGGACAGGGCAGAGAGGGGAAGAATTCCCTGGTGGTCCAGTGGTTAGGACTCTGAGCTTTCACTGCAGAGGGCGCAGGTTCAATCCCTGGTCAGGAAACTAAGATCCCACAAGCTGCATGGCACAGCCCAAAAATCCACAACAAACCAGGCTGGGAGGGAAGGGGTCTCCACTTCTCCCACCCCTCCAACAGACCCATCATGAGATATTTAGTGATGCCGTTCATCACATATAAAGCAGTGCTACCATCTAGGGAAAGCTCCATTTCCAGAGAAAACACTGCCTTGTCAGTGTTTTGTGGATGATATGAATCATCCATATCAAATGAGATGAGCACACCACTGGTGTCTGGCTCGAGTGCCAGAGTGCCTGATGATGAAGGCAAGGTCATTTCACAAAATACTCCAGAGGTGCCTGGAGTCCCTAACCCTGATCAGTCGTGGCTTTCTATGCCTGTCTTCTACGGATTGCAGTTTAGATGGATAACAGCAGGGGAAAGCACCAAGTCCAAGAAGCTTCTTCCACTGATTGATTCTTTGTACCTTGGCTCCACTCACCCATGGATCTGCCAGGCCTTGGCAGCCAGAAGGCTAGAGGGCAGGGCTGAGCCTTACCAGCTCTAAATAATATCTGAGTTCCTGCTCCTGAACCTGGAGAGCACACCTCCCCCACTTCCCAAGTGATGGAACTGAAGGCAGAATGGATTGAAGGATTCCTGCTTCTTAGCCCCAGACCTTTCCCTCTAGAATGGAGTTCCTGGCTCTCTCTAAAAAGGAGAAAAGGAGAGGAGAGAAGAAGAAAACGCCATTTCAAGGAAGGAGACAGCATATCACGTAGCTTTTCTGCCAACAAGTGGTACAGAGTTGGAAAGAACCTAACCCAGCCCTCTTCATTATACAGCTCAAGAAAGGTGCAAAAATAGGGTGACTGAGCAACGGCTAAAACTCCAGTTTTGTAGTTAGTCCATGTGGCCTTTCCTCTGTGCCACAAAATGTAACTCTTGGTATCAGCATTTGTGAGACAACGTGGCATTCTCCTTCAAGGAGAGACAGAAATGCATGGTGCTGGGCTTCCCTGGTGGCTCAATGGTAAAGAATCCACCTACCAATGCAGGAGACATAGGTTCAATCCCTGATCTCAGAAGATCTCACATGCTGCAGAGCAACTAAGCCCGTGCACCACAACCATTGAGCCTATGCTCTAGAGTCCAGGAGCTGCAGCTACTGACGCCGCACACCCTAGATACCGTCCTCCACAACGAGAGGCAACTAGAGAGGCCCCGACTCGCCACAACTAGAGAAAAGCCCAAGCAGCAACGAAGACCCGGCACAGCAAAATCAATTAAAATTTTTAAAAAAAGAAATGCATGGTGCTGAAAAGCTTGACCCAGACACCAGAACTCTTGGGTAAGAATCTCAGCTCTACTATCTCAGTTTCCTCATCTGTAAAACAGGGGTAATAATGGCACCCATCTCAGAAGACTATTATCAGAATGGAATTAGTAAGTGTAATGTCTGTAATACAGTGTGTAGCTATTGTTATTAAGGAGCTACTGAGTCCCTCAGGTCTTTTCCTCCTAATCATGTGCCTGGAATCTTTAGGTAAAAGGGAGATTCTTCGTACACTACTCTTATGCCCCACTCCAATGCCATAATCATTCCTGAAGTACCCATAACAAGTGTCTGGCCCACAAGCCACTGAATACTTGGACTCTTCCTGAGAAACAAGCCTTCTGATCCGTTTGAGGTTCCCACCACCTTCCCTCCCTTTACCCCTAATGCTGACCTCTACCTTCTGAAAAGCTGTGTTCCATTGATTTCCAGGTGTGTCCAGAGAAAAACTTCCCTGGTGGCTCAGATGGTAAAGCATCTGTCTACAATGCGGGAAACTCGGGTTCAATCCCTGGGTTGGGAAGATCTCCTGGAGAAGGAAATGGCAATCCACTCCGGTATTCTTGCTTGGAAAATCCCATGGATAGAGGAGCCTTGTAGGGTATAGTCCATGGGGTCGCAAAGAGTCAGACAGGACTGAGCGACTTCACTCACTCACTCCTGGAGAATGAGAATCGCTGGTCCCCTGGACCCTCCAGGGCCTTATGATCTAAAGGAAGAAATCCAGGCAGCAGGTGAGACTGCTTAAAGAGCAGCTATAGGGACTAATTGTTTTTCACTGGCTGCATTTTGATCAGATTTCTTTTTATCTCTTCCTTAATCTTGGTCTAATTCAGCTGGTAAAGAATCCACCTGCAATGCAGGAGACCCCAGTTCGATTCCCAGGTGGGGAAGATCTGCTGGAGAAGAAATAGGATACCCACTCCAATATTCTTGGGCTTGTCTTGTGGCTCAGCTGGTAAAAAATCTGCCTGCCCCGAGGGAGACCTGGGTTCCATCCCTGGGTTGGGAAGATCCCCTGGAGAAGGGTAAGGCTACCCACTCCAATATTCTGGCCTGGAGAATTCCATGGACTGTATAGTCCGTGGGGTCGCAGAGTCGGACACGACTGAGCGACTTTAACTTTTACTTAATCTTAGTCAATACTCATCCAAGGGTCTTGAAGGGAGTGGGAGTGGGGTAGGGGCTTCCCTGGAACACAGTAGAACATCAATATAAACAAGGCCCTCAAGACTTGAGGAGTCAGGTTTAGTGTCTAAAATCTGGCGAAAGACCTGGGCCAGCTGCTTTTCCTTGAACCTGGTTTTCACTTTTTTCTTCTTCATTTCTACTCCCGGTTTTTAGGTTGCTTTCTGCCCTGTTCAGTGGAATCCTCCCTAAAGGGGTGGAATGTCTAGTACAGTGACAGTGTATTAATAACACAGTAACATTCACAGCCCCCTGTCAGGGACTCTCGCAGCTGCCCTGGGCCAACCTAGGCCCTCATCCAAGGGTCCCCAGAGCATCCTCCGGGCTCTCTCCTCTGTGGTGTGTGGACGTGCAGTCCCACAGCCCCGGCCTGCCGGGACTGGCTAAATTGGGACTGTGATTGCAGCAGGAATGCAGCGCGAAGGCATCTGATCTCGCGCGGCCGCCGGCTCTAAGAGGAGCGCACCCCCTCGTAGGCTCGCTCTCTCAGCGCCCAGCTCTAAGGTCTGGGAACCTGGGCCTCCCCAGTTCACCCGGTAGGCGCGGAGCCCGGAGAAGGATCGCGCACAGCCCGCCAGCACACACGCAAAATTACTTTGGACGCTTCTCGCAGGCCGGAGGACGAGTCGCGCTGCCTTTGCAGCGCTCGACTTTCCCGCCGCCGGAGGGGCGGGGCCTGTGTGACCCCGCCCCCGCCGGAGCCCCGCCTCCGCAGGTTGATGGCAGCGGCAGCTGGGACTGCAGCGGCGCCCGGCCCCGGGAGTTGCAGGCAGCGGCCGGAGCGCGCAGCCGAACGCCCGGGCCCCAGACGCCGCGGACACCCGGAGAGGCAGTTCCGGCGCCCTGACGCCTCCCTCGGCCTTCAGCGCACCCCCAAGCCCCTCCGCAGAGAAGTCGCAGCGTGAGCGCCTCTCGGCCGGCCCAGGAGCAGGTACTCCCCCGCCACACACCGCCGCCGCAGCCAGTGGAGCGGGCGGGGTGTCTGGAGGGGACAGAGGTCTGCGCTCCCTCCCCCCTCCCCCCCACCGCCGCCAAATTCGGTCCCGGGCGGGGCGGACTTGGCATCTATATTTGGCCGGACAGCGGCCCGCGCGCCCTCAGGGCGCAGACACCTCGTCTCTCAAGAACGCAGTGCCGGGGCCGGAGGAGGGTGCGGGGAGGCCAGAGGCCGGGCCTGAGGCCGGGGGCTGCAGAAGCGGCTTGAAGGGCACAAGGATGCCCGGTGCTGGAGAGGGGCTGGAGGCAGTGGCTGCGGCTTGGAAAGCGCTTGGTGTGGTGCCTGGGGAAGAGCTGAGTGCAAGCTCCTAGCGGGAGAAGAGGCACCTCACCCTCCCCATTCCACTTCTGAAAATTTGGTTCTGGCCTGGGGAGGGGTTCGAGGACCCTAGCCGCAAGAGTTTAGCAGGAGAGAGGACCCAGAGGAGAAGTGGGACTGAAGTATGGCGGGTAAAAGCCAGAATACCGTCGTGAGGGCCTCTTAGAGAAGCCGGTGCGAGAGGGGTGGGAGGAGGAAATCTACCTTACAGCGCGTTCCTCCCACTCCCACCCCACCCCCGACAGCATGGGAAGAAACTGATGACAGCAGGAGCAGGAAGGACTCAGGTTAGCTGACAGGAGGAATTCCTCCTTGGCAAATTTTTAGAAAAAGGCAAACCCCATTCGCCTAACCTTTGCCAGAGATGCTGAGCTTAGAATCTTGGGGGGCTGCAGTCCTAGCCCCACAAATGGCCTTAAGCCAGGAAGTCTCTGATTCTGGACCAAGACGCCTCTGGGAGATAAACCACTTCGGTGAAGAGATGCTCACCCAAGGCTGGCAGCCGGAGGGCAGCCTGGTGTTGAGGCTCCTCCCAAAACCACTTGAAGGTCCAGGAAGCTTTCAGGCCCAGTTAGCTTCCACTGTTGGCCCCAGTCTAAGGGCTGGTTCTCTAAGAAGAAGTCAGGTCCCAAATCCAAGTCCCTTGAACTAAGCAAAGAACTTTCCCATATATAAGAAAACGCCTTGCTTCTAGGACCAGACTCTATATTAATTTATACCTGACTCTTGGCAAGATAATCCTTCTCACTTGCCACTCCCCCAACTCTTCCTCCCTCCCACAGCTACAGGACTAAGGACCAAAAGCATTTCTGGGGACTGAGATCCTCCATCTCTGCCCCCAGCTATGAGCCGGCGCGTGGTTCGGCAGAGCAAATTCCGCCACGTGTTTGGACAGGCGGCAAAGGCTGACCAGGCCTACGAGGACATCCGTGTGTCCAAGGTCACATGGGACAGCGCCTTCTGTGCCGTCAACCCCAAATTCCTGGCCATTATTGTGGAGGCTGGGGGTGGAGGTGCCTTCATCGTCCTGCCTCTGGCCAAGGTGAGGAATGAGGGGAAGGAAGCAGGTGGAGGACACCGACTGTGACTCCTGGGGACTCCGGACAGCAGCCTGTGTTCTCACCTAGCTCCATTCCTAATTCGGCAGGGCAGTCTAGGCGGACTGACTGCTCCCTATCCCCCAATCTCTCAGGGACCGATTGGGAGCTCCTCACCCCTCCCAGAACAGCAGCATCACATTGGTCCCCACCTACGCACAGCCCATCCCTTCTCCATGCAGCATCCTGTACCCAGCAGGGACCTGGAGGAGGTGATGGATAGTTGGGAAGCAGTGGAGTCAGGACCTGGCTGGATTCTGTTCCTATTCTCCTGATGCCACACCCCTTCGTGTTTCTGGCCTCTGGATCTTTGTACCCAGCCCAGGGTGACTACTGGATTAAATCACACCCCAGAGCAGCACAGTGAGGACAGGGTCAGGCTCTATCCAGAATCCTTGGCTGCCTCCCCCTTTCTGGTTCTTGCAGTGAGGTAGAGCAAGAGGCAGGGGGACATGACATATGTCCCCATATGTCATGAGGCCAAAGCCCCCAATACTCCAGGGATGGGGGCCAAGCAATGACCATCACCTTTACTGAGTAGCCTCAAGCCCCTCAGCCATCCCTAACCATAGGCTGTCCACTCCAAGGCATGACCTTGACCTGGATTCTGGCCTCTACACCTTGTTAGGAGAGGCCCCACAGGTGGCAAGGTCAGGATGAGGCCTGACAATAGCCAGTGACTCACTCCAAGGCAATGCAGACGCCATCCAAGGACACCATCCCCAGGGCTCAAATTTCAGTGGGAGCCACCCCCTCCCCCAGTACAACCGCCATTCCAGTGCCACACAGCCACCCCTCTCCCCTGCCGCCTGGTCTGGGTCGATGCCAGCCCCTGCAAAGGCCTCAGAGCCCCCCCCAAACATACCATAAAGATTAAAAATAGATGGGCCTCAGCTCAGGTTAGGAGATAGCAGGCATGAGGAATGCCTGCTGCTGGTGGTTCCAAGGTAAAGCCAGTGACCAGGGAGAGATCTGCCCATTGCGGCTAGGAAGGAGCTATGCAGCCCTGCACTGCATATAACCTTACCTTGACCTAGTCCAGCAGGGGTTTCCCAGAGAGATTTCAGGTGCAGGGGACAGGCCCAAGAACAGCGTCCTCCAAGGAGGTGTTCTTGGAAGAGCACTGGACTGAGAAGTCAAGTCTTGGCTCTACCAGTATCTTGCTGTGTGTCCTTGGTTAAGTTATCTTACCTCTCTGTGTCTGATTCCTTGATATTAAATGACTTAGACTCTGCCTTCAGGGAAGTAGAGGAAGTAGGCTGTCTGGGTTTGGAGGAGCAGAGAGGGGGTGAGTTCTGCAAAGAGACAACAGATAACAGACAGTTGAGATGTAAATAGGTCCACTCCCAGCTCCCTGGAAACACACAGGAGAATAGCCCCATATCTCCTTCTCTGACCCCTGCAGACAGGGCGAGTGGATAAGAACTACCCACTGGTCACTGGGCACACTGCCCCTGTGCTGGACATTGACTGGTGCCCGCACAATGACAACGTCATTGCCAGTGCCTCAGACGACACCACCATCATGGTAGGTACCAGGTGGATGCTCCTGGGCTGTGGGGCATGGGAAGCCGGGAGGGCGGCCTCACCTGTGCTTTGTAAGGTGGTAAGGGAGGTGCTGAGTGCCAGGACCTGCCCTGCCCAGCTCCCAGGCTATTTTCAGCTACATGCCCACCCCCTCCCAGGATGCACTGCTTAGGACTAATTATAGCCGTGGCCACCTTGGAGCCTGAAGAGCTGGGAGGCAGGGCTCTGAAGTCTCCCTGCTCAGGGGAGTAGGGAGGTCTCTGGAGAGCTGACAGCGCCCCCTCCTGGCTCCCAGCCGTTTCTGCCCCAGGCGGCCACCATCACATGTCCTGCATCTGACCCTTACCCCGCAAGAGAGCCGGTGGAGTGGGGGTGGGGGATTAGGGGAAGAAGTGAAATCTCTCAGTCGTGTCCTAGTCTTTGCGACCCCATGAACTGCAGCCTGTAACCCCATGAACAGGCTCCTCTGTCCATGGGATTTTCCAGGCAAGAATACTGAAGTGGCTTGCCATTTCCTTCTCCAGGAAATAGGGGAGGAGCAGTGATGAAGCTGGCTCCTCATCCCACCTACCCTACGCCTTTTCCTTCCACCCAGGTGTGGCAGATTCCAGACTATACCCCTGTGCGCAGCATCACAGAGCCCATCATCACACTGGAGGGCCACTCCAAACGTGTGGGCATCCTCTCCTGGCACCCCACTGCCCGGAATGTCCTGCTCAGTGCAGGTCTGGGAGGCTAGGGGTTCTAATAGAGATCGGGGAGGCGGGGGGTGGGGGGAGTGGCAAAGGCAGGGCCCAGGTGATGATGTCTGGCCGTTCTGGGCAGGTGGTGACAATGTGATCATCATCTGGAACGTGGGCACTGGGGAGGTGCTCCTGAGTCTAGACGACATGCACCCAGACGTCATCCACAGCGTGTGCTGGAACACCAACGGGAGCCTGCTAGCCACCACCTGCAAGGACAAGACCCTGCGAATCATCGACCCGCGCAAGGGCCAGGTGGTGGCGGTGAGTGCCTGGCCTGGCCGCTCCTCAGCCCCTATGTCAGGGGGCAGCTGTCAGGCCTCTGTACCCGCCCTCCCCTGAGCCCTGCTTCCAGCGCTCACCTTCTCCACCTCGATCCCAGACCCCAGTCCTCCCTTTAGCCCCCTGCCCTAAGTAAGCCCCCAGCTCCGCTGGTCTCTGCCCGGCTCCTGTTTCCTCCCCTTCCCTGCGTCTCAGCAGCCTAGATGAGGGCTGCCCAATTTGTGACTGAGAAGGGGAGAAGCTGCAAACTCTATCCTCCCACCAGACCTTGCATGAACCTGAGCCCCCGGACCCTTCTCCTCCCAGCTGGCACGCCTTCTTCCCGGGTCTGGACCCAACCCTGGTTCGCGGGCAGGCCCCTTTCCAACCTAGTTGACCAGCCGGGCGGAGGGTTGGGGGCCATCCCCGCGCATTGTCTGTCCCAGCTGGGTGGCCTGCAAGGGCGGCGGCACCTGCCTCACCAGCCTCAATCTAACCCGGGGCGCGGGCTGCGCGGGACACTGCACGTCGGCGCGGAGGGCGCGCGTCCAGCGCGGCGGGGCCGGGCGGAGCCGCGCGCGCTCTAACCCACTAACCCCGCGAGCAGGAGCGAGCCCGGCCTCACGAGGGCGCCCGCCCGCTGCGGGCCGTCTTCACCACAGACGGGAAGCTGCTCAGCACCGGCTTCAGCAGGATGAGTGAGCGGCAACTCGCGCTCTGGGACCCGGTAGGCCAGGCCGCGCTGGGCGCACGCGCTCGCTCCTTCGCTGGGTCAGCTGGGAGCGCCCTCCCCGGCCGTGGCCCGCGCCCAAGAGAGCCGAAGCGGAGCGGGGAGCTCCGGTCTGGGAAGAGCCTGGCCGCGCTCCAGGGAAGCCCGCAGACACCTCCCCTGCCCTGAGGGCGTTTAAGGGCTCAGCATCTGCAGAGAGAAGCTCGCGCCCCGTGCTCTCCAGGCCTGCGGCCACCCAGGGGGGCCCCAGGAAACTGAATATTTAGGGCCCCTTTTGTCTCCGCCCCCGCCCTCACACCCAAGTCAGCAAGTTGGTTGCCCGGCCCTCCAGGCTCCCCAGGGCAAGCAGCTGGGTGACGCCTCTCCCTGTCTCCCCTCCGCCCCCAGGAGAGGTTTGCGGCCCACGAGGGAATGAGGCCCATGCGGGCTGTCTTCACGCGCCAGGGTCATATCTTCACCACGGGCTTCACCCGCATGAGCCAGCGAGAGCTGGGCCTGTGGGACCCGGTAACGCAGCTGGACGCTTGGGGTGTGTGCCCCGGGGACTGGCATCACGGGGGAGGGGCCAGGCGCCCCCCACCCGCAGGGCATGCCCACCTGGACAGGGCTGGAGGCTGCTGCCCCCTTGGCAGCGCCTGCCATCCCCACACCCACCCCTCTGCCCAGTTTTGCTGCGTCGCCTGAAGGAGCCCATGCTGGCGCCCCCACCTGGTGATGCCGAGTCCCTGGGGGTGGTTTGCGGTGACTGCATGCGGCGGCACAGGGGGTCTAGGTGCGGGGGACCAGGAGTGGTGTCCAGAGGTTGGGTCTGCAGCTTCGTTCACCAGAGGTGCCTTGGGAGTGCGAGGGCATCAGGGAGGGCAGGCAGTGTCCAGGAGCTTCGGGGCATCCGGAAGCGCCACCGAGGGTGGGCTGGGGCTGGCTGTTCACGCCTCCTGTGCTTGGGCAGAACAACTTCGAGGAGCCAGTGGCGCTGCAGGAGATGGACACAAGCAATGGGGTCCTACTGCCTTTCTACGATCCCGACTCCAGCATCGTCTACCTGTGCGGCAAGGTGCTGGTGGCCGGGAGGGGAGAAGAGGGGGCCGGACGGAGATGAGGGGAGCCTGCGCGATACGGCTCTGAACCGACTGGCTTTGCAGGGCGACAGCAGCATTCGGTACTTTGAGATCACCGAGGAACCTCCCTTCGTGCACTACCTGAACACCTTCAGCAGCAAGGAGCCGCAGAGGGGCATGGGCTTCATGCCCAAGCGGGGACTCGACGTCAGCAAGTGCGAGATCGCACGGTCAGCAGCTTTGCCCTTCCTGTTCACCTGCCTCTGTCCCCACGTCCCATCTGGGAAGACGCAGGGGCTTCCCCAGGCGTGTAATCTTTGGAAAGGAGTGGGCTGGATTGGGAGGTTGGGGTCAAACAGACTTGTTTCCAGTGCCAGCCCCAAAGCTACATGCTTGACATTCTCTGAACTTCAGTTTCTTAACCTGTTAAGGATGATAAACACCCTCTCAGAGGCGTTTTACCAGTTGGATGTGTTTAAAGTGCAAGGCATCGTAGGCGCCCAGCAAGTGTCCGACTCTTTGCGATCCCCCTGGTCCCCAGCAAAAGTGAAGGGAGTGGGAGCCTGAGCGGGTGCTGATCCCCGCTCCCTTTTAGGTTCTACAAGTTGCACGAAAGAAAGTGTGAACCCATCGTCATGACTGTGCCCCGCAAGGTGAGTTGATCTCGAGAGGGTTGGGCAGAGCTCCGAGGCGGAAGGGAGCGGAGCAGGCTGGACACTGAGCTTGTTCTCCTGTCTCCCTACCCCCCGCAGTCAGACCTGTTCCAGGACGACCTTTACCCAGATACGCCGGGCCCCGAGCCGGCCCTAGAAGCAGACGAATGGCTATCAGGTCAGGACGCCGACCCCGTGCTCATCTCGTTGAGGGACGGTTACGTGCCTCCCAAGCACCGCGAGCTCCGGGTCACCAAGCGCAACATCCTGGACGTGCGCCCGCCCTCCGGCCCTCGTCGCAGCCAGTCAGCCAGCAATGCTCCCTTGTCGGTAAGGCCCCGCGCGGCTCCACCGAGGCCCAATCTACAGCCCCCTACCGCCCCGCGCCCAACACCTCTCCGGTCCTCTGCGCCCCGCAGCAGCACACCCTGGAGACGCTGCTGGAGGAGATCAAGGCCCTGCGCGAGCAGGTGCAGGCCCAGGAGCAGCGCATCACGTCTTTGGAGAACATGCTGTGCGAGCTGGTGGACGGCACGGACTAGCGCAGTGCCAACGGGGAGGTCCAAGCCGGGAAGCACAGTGGGGCGGAGCGCCAGCACACCCGAGGGCCCTGGCTTTGGGTCCCGAGCTCCGCACTCAGCCCCTCTAGGCCTGGGCGGGGACTGGGGAGGGAACTCCGCCCTTCGCGGGAGATCTGGACAATTGCAGAGACTCGTGTCCGTCTGCCGCCCGCCTGGCGGCGTACCTCGTCCGGGATTTAGGCAGGAGCTGGCGGGGCCTCAGCAATGGTGCTGCACCGCAGGCAGTGTCCCCTTTGTTCCTCGCCCAGGGCAGAGAAAGTGCTTAGTGTTAGCGCAATGCTTGGAGATGGTGGGGAGCTTGGGATTGACCTCAAAGGGGTAGCGATTCGACGGGTCTCCCCAGGCTGGGGAAAATTACAACGCTTCTCCCTCTAATCAGCTCACTTGACCCCACCATCCTGAGTGGTCAACTGAACGGGCGTCACCCCATTTCTACAGACACAAACGTTGGCTGTAGAGCCGGTCCCCCAGGCTACACCCAGTAGTCCATGGCAGAGGGCTCCCTTCTCCCCACCTGCGGGGGAGAGGGTGGCTTCCTCGTGGCACTTCCTCAGAAGAACCAACCAGAAAACTGGCATGAGGAAGCAAGTTCCACCTCCACTACACACACACACACACCTCCCAGCCCTCTGCTGTACACACACACACACCTCCCAGCCCTCTGCTGTACATACACACACACACACAGCTCCCAGCCCTCTGCTGTGGCCTTGACTCTAGGAGGAAAACAAGATGTTCTGAATGAAACATTTTACTAAGTGCTCAGTCTCTGCCTCCTGCATGGGTGGGGATGTGAGACCCCCAGCCTCTGTAAATGCCACCACCAGAATCCTGGAGGCCCTGACGGATGAAACCCTCGGCTCAGGACCCACCAGACATCCTCTTTCTTCAGAGCCCTCCCCACTCTGAGGTTCAGAAGGACCCCTCAGCCCGCAGGTGGGCGGTCTTCCCCAGTAAAGGCAAATAGGAAAAACCTCGGGTTTGAAGCCTCTTTTATTTGTGCCTCAGAATCAGTCTGGTGCCCCTGGCATCAGGGAAGGGGGTGAGAGGAACAGCTTCTCTTTGTTCTTTTTCTTCCATCCCTTTTGTGTCCCTTCTGAGCCTCACTGGCTGAGCCAGGAAGGCCAGTCCGAGAGAACCCAGACAAGGGTGTGCGGTGAGCCCCTGCCCCCGGCGGGGTCTGTGCTTCTCTGGGTGGGTAGGGTGGGGCAGGGGGGAGCCGGGGGTTAGCACCATTGGATGAAGGGTTTTAGAGTCAGCCCCTGGGTGGGGCAAGTGGGATGCACAACCACAGAGGGCTAGCAGCAGCTGGTGGGAAGGGGTGGGTAGTGGTGCCACGGCCCTGGGCGACCCTTGTCTTGTGTTTGCGCCGCACCCACTATGCCCCTCATTCGCCAAGACATCATGAGGGAGCCAGGCCTTGCCCAGACCTAGCCTCCTCCCTGATCACAAAAAACGTGCCTTGGGGATGGGGACTCCAACCTCTGGCCGCCCCCAAGAGAAGCTGGGACCACCCTGAGACCCGGGAGGGGTGTGGGGGCTGGGGGAGCCTGGCACCCCGCTAAGTGCACTTGACGCTGAAATGCGGGGGTGGGGGAGGGGCTGGGCCCTGGACGTGCTGGTTTGTGTCTGGGACAAAGCGGCAACACAGCACGTGGGGAGCTCAGCTGCACCCCCCCAGGGGGGAAGAGCGGAGATGCAAAGGCTTCACGGGCAGTGTCCTGGAGTGGGGTCAGTGAGCAGAAAGGAGGACCGGCCAGAAGGAGCAGAGGACGGAGACCCTGCTCCTCTCAGGACCGTCTCCCCCTCAGGACCGCCTGGTTCCACCCGTGGACCGGTCCGAGCCCAGAGGAGAAGGGTGGCGGGGGGGTCAGGATACAGCAAAGCAAGGGAACCGGGCCGTGCCAGCTGCCTCCAGGGCCCTGGCCCGGAAAGGTACTCCGCGGCCGGCCCGAACCCCTCCGCGTCGGTTGACGGGTACGCCGCTGCGCCCGCGAGGCGACCCCTCCGGTCTCCAGACATCTCGGCGAGCGTGCGGGCGGGGCGGTCCTCGCTCCGGGGCGGGTTCCGCGGGGCGTGGCCTGGGCGCCCGGCAGAGGGCACTACTGCTCGGTCAGGGAGAGCCGCAGGATGCGTTCCAGCTCCTCCTCCTCCTGGCGCACGCGCCGCCGCCGCTCCTCCTGCTCCTGCGCAGACAGCTCCATGGCCAGCCGCAACTGCTCGTCGTAGCTCCGGAACACGTGGCCGCCCGGGCCTGGGCGCGGGCTGGGCCGAGGGCTGGGGACCGACGCCAGGGCTGCGCGAGGTACCGGCTGGCGCTGCGGCGTGGGCGGAGCGCTCCTGCGGGACAGGTAAAGAGACGTCTAGGGCCCATCTACCCGGAAGCGGGGCGGGAAGCAGCATGGAGGCCCTCAGACACCGCGGGCCTCGCCACCCTCCAGTGGGGTCAAAGGGTCTCGAGTCACCTCCCTGGCTCCCTCCCACCCGGTGGGAGTGGATCCCAGCCCCACCTCTGTCTGGTGAGGATCTGTGAAAGCTCTCAGGCCGCCTTTGGGCTGGGAAAGGACGTCACCTTGACACCAGCAGGGTCCCCGATGAGGGGACCGCGGTTTCTTTGGGCCAAGGTGGGCTGCCCAGCCGGCAGTGGCCGGACGCGCTGTGGACAGGGTCCCGGTCGTGTTCTCTATGTGGAGGTGGGGGTGGGGGCATAGACGCTTCGAAACCTTCTCAGGACGGGCGGGCACCGACCTGTCCTGCCGGCGGCCTTCATAGGACATGGGGTGAGTGCCCGGTTTGCTGTTGGTGAGCGCCTCCCAGATGGTGACCTGCGGGGCGGGGTGTGAGCCCGTTAGCTGTGGTGGCGACAGCGTGGTCCCGGTGGGGAACCCTCCGCATGGCCTCCGGAGATGCACCTGGTCGTACTCACTGCCCGCCTCTAGCAGGCTCTGCTGGATGGCGAACTGTAGCAGGTCGTCGTCGTCGTCGCGAGTGGTGGCCTCGCGCTGGCCGCCCAGCACGCTGTAGCCGCGCGGGGCCTCGAACAACGCGGGGGAGATCTCGCAGCCGCGGCACGAGGCTGGAGGCGCCAGGCCGGGGAGACGGTGAGGGGGTCAGAGTGGACCAGACCACCCCCTCCCGCCCGCTCCCCCGGGAAGCGCTCGGTGAGGGCCGGGGCAGTGGGGGTAGTGAGGGCGGGCTCGGGGTCTCACTGGTGGAACTGGAGCTGCTGACGCTGGAGGAGTCGCTGCCTGGGGAAGGGGTCTCGCTGCTGGGGCTGCCTCTCACCAACGGCACCGGCTCGTCACAGCCATTGAGGTTCCCGAAGGTGATGCGGGCGTTGAGGATGTGGAAAATCGGAATTTCTGGGGATGAGCAAACCCATCAGGCACCACCACCACCCACTTCCTCCCACCATGGGTACCCCCTCTTAACCTCCTAAGAAGCCCCACTCTCCCCAGAGCAGCTGAAGAGGAACAAGGGTAGAGGCCTCACCAATCTTGACGGGGAATCCCGGAGGCAGGCGCAGGGTAATGAAATCCCGGAGCTTGGCGAAAAGTGCGTTGCTGACGGCCATGAGGTCAATGATGGGGGCCACCTGCTCACACAGGGACAGGGGATGCTCCTCACACAGCCACAGCTTGGCCTTGAACCTGACCCCCCGCAGATCCCAAAGAGTGAGGGCCATTGTAGAAGCCGTGACCCCTCCCCCAGCCCTGCCCAACCCTCCCCAGCCCCAGCAGGGGCCCTCACTTCTGTGTTTTGGTGGTCAGTTCCATGGGGCGACCCATGTCGCGGTTTCCAAGCTCAAAGTTGGGGTTGAAGTACTCTTCTGCAGTGATGGCAGTGGGGTTGGCTTGGCTCAGGGTCTGAGTGATCAGGGTCTGTACCACACAGCGAGGAGCTCATGAGCCCTTCTCAGTCCTTGAGGCCAGGCCAGTCACCTGGTATTACAAGCCCCAAATCTGTCTCCTTTCCCCCAACTCCCCACCACTGTGGAGCTGACAGGGCCTTGGGCATTGTGGAAAGAAAGCAGGTCCACACAGTATGACTCCTCCTGATCCCCATCCACACCCTTCCACACAGGGACCCCTGGCACACACTCACCCCGTTTTGGGGGCCCCCATGCTGCTCAGCAATTCCCAGGAAGGACTGCAGAGGTGTCTTACAACCTATGAGAAACACGGCGTCTCAGAGGATACTGCAGCCCCTCAGAAGGGACAGCACCCAAGACCCAGGGAGGAGGCTGGTCCCTGGTGGGGAGGGAGGGTGGCTCACCCACACCACACACCCAGGCACCTTCACCTGAAGGTGACTGAGGACTCCAAGGGGGCAGAGGCAGGACCAGCTGGAATAAAAGTAGGCCTGGGGCTCAGGAGAGACCTCCCAAAATATCACTGTCCAGGTTGGTGACACTGGACAAAAAATACCTGCCTTTGGGGAGCAGTTTGGGGGTATGCATGTGTGTGTTTCCCTTTGGGGGCTTCCATAGAAACTTCATTTTGTTCTCTTGTGAGGTGGGAATTCCATTTTCCCACTTTAAACAGACTTAACTGGTGCCCAGAGAGTCAGGTGTAGGTATCAGCGGGCACAAAGAATCAGTGGCAGGGCCCATGTCTTTCTGCCTCCGGTGTGTCCTACTAGACTGGAACGGCTGATAGCATATGTCACATCCCCCCACCCACAAATCCAGTGCAGATATTAGTAATCAATTATAGCATCCCTTCCTATTGAGCCCAAATGTTGCCTTAGAATCTTATCAGCACTCTAGGCAGCCACTACCAATCACTAGGATTTGGCATTTGAATTGAAGTCTATTTGCCTGAGTAAGCTATCCGGATTCTTGATAGCGTGTCAGAGGAAATACTGATTAGAGGGGCTCATGTGGGAGCTGGTTCCTCCCCACACACCTCTTCCCCATCCCCCACCCACCTCTGCCTGATTACCTTTGACCTTGCCCTTGTGCTGTTCTGAAAGATGCTCTGTCCGTGTCCGGGTGATGAGCTCCACATTGGATGCCCCATATACCTGGGGACAGATGAGGAAAGGACTTGCTGACAGCTTTGGTACCTCTGTCCCTGCCCCTGCCCCCAAGGGCATCACACACATTTCCTTTAAGGAATGATCAGGGGAGGGAGGTACCGTTTGTTCCAGTCTCCAGGCCTTTGGGCAAGTAATTATATGAAGTTATTCATTCATTTTCCTATTCATTCAACAGACATTTTGTGAGGACCATTTCTAGGCCAGGCACTGAGGCAGGCATCAGGGATACAGTGGTGAACGAGCATGGCCAGGCATGACCCCTGTCCTCTTAAGGCTCACAGTCTTTTTGAAAAGACAAGATGACAGTGGATGGTAATAACCCAGTGTGACATGTCCTCTAGATGGAGAAGCACAGGACTGTGGGAATAAAAAGCAGAGACCATAGCCTAGCCTGTGGTCCAGGGAAGGCCTCCAGGAGGAAACAGCAGCAACACAGAACCCTGCACTGGTTGGCCTCTTCACCATGTAATCCCACGTGGGTGATGCAAGGGTCCCATTAGTGACTGTGGGAGACCTCCCTCAACAGTCTGCTCAGGAGTGAAGGCCTGGCTTTGGAGTCAGCCAGAAGATCTGGGCAACCTTGTGCCGGTTACTTAATCATTTTAAGCTTCCGCTTCCTCTTCATAAAATGGGCCAATACCCTATTTCATAGAGTTGTTGTAAAGATTAAATGGGAAACCATAGAAAGGTTGATTAAAATCAACCTTTTGTAAACCATCTGTAAAACGGGAATAATAAAAGCACCTACCTTAAAGGGTTGTTGTGAGGATTAAATGAGCCTGTGTGAGGTATACACACATATGTACATAGACGTGTGTACATGTGTACAATAGACACACATACATACATGCACATACATTTAAAATGTCAAAATAGGGCATTGCACGTGAAAGTAATGTTTTTGTTTTACTTGCTACATCGTGTCCAACTCTTTTGCAACTCCATGGACTGTAGCCCACCAGGCTTCTCTATGGGATTTCCCAAGCAAGAATACCGAGTGGGTTGCCATTTCCTTCTCCAGGGGATCTTCCCAACCCAGGGATCAAACCTGCATCCCCTGTATTGGCAGGCAGATTCTCTACCCTGAGCCGCCAGGGAAGCCTGAACGTAGTATTAGGTGGACCAGTAAACTCCAGCTGTTCTCATCAGTTGCCTGTTGGTCTCAGGCTCTTCCCTCCAGACTGTATTGTCTCTGTACCTCCAGGGCTTAGAAACTGGTCAGGAAGCCCCTGTCCTGCTCACTGTAGGCAAGAGTGTGGTGGGTCTGGCACCTGGGAACTGTGACCTCACCTTGGCTTCATACCCATTCACCATCTCGGTCTTCTCACTGCGCCAGCCCAGGATGCCTGTCTTGTTCCTGGGGAAGCAGAGTGGTCTAGGTGAGGGGGCACCCACCAGGCTGGCTCCAGGCTTCCAAAGCCATGCCCACTTACCTCTCAAAGGAGATGTTCTTGGTGTCCAGTTGCGTAGTGACAACAGGTGCAGTGAGCCGGCTCAGCACCTGCTCCTCCGTGGGCTGGGCAGCAGCCAGCAGCAGCTCACGGTCCTGCCCGGCCAGAGCCAGGGTCTCCGTGTACACCACGCGGCGGTCGTGGTCAATCTCCATAACCACGGCACTCGCGTCTGCCAGCCCCAGAATAGCTCAGGGAGTCAGGGCTCACGTGGGGGTGTCCCCAGCCTCCCCACCCTGCCCTGCCTCCCACCTGCCTGACCTTGGCCCCTGAAGATGAAGCTGCGGTTCCCTCGCTGCCACGTCATGTGGTCAAAGCCCAGGAGTGTGGTGTCTACCCGAAGGTTCTGTCCACTCTTCCACACTTTGTAGGTGTCACTGGGGCAGATCTTGGACACCAAGGGCACTGAGTGGATGAGAAGGTCAGAGGTGGCTTCAATTTGCCTGGCCCACCAAACCTCAGAACATGGGGGTCAGGGGTGTGTCTGGGAATAGGTAAGGGAACTGGTGGGAGAGCAACCTCTCCCCCAACCAACCCCTCAACAAATGTAGACCACAGTCACTCAGATATGAGCAACCTAAAGTCGGAGACAGGCATGAGTCAGCCACCACCAAGTCCCTAGTATTCACCATTTAATTCATTCAATCTTGCATCCAATCTTCTAACAAATATTTATTAAACGCCTCCTCTGTGCCAAGCACTGGGGATACAACATTGAACAAGACAGGACCCCTGCCGTCTTGGAGCTTACCTTCTAGCAAGGGACGACAGGTAACAGACAGACAAATGAGCCAGTCATTACAAAGCGAAGGAATTCATAACGGAATTGAGGCAGTGTGGAAAGGCCTCAGGAAGAGACAGTGTTGAGCTGAGAACTAAAAGGTGGGAGGGAGCCATGGGAGCGCAATGGAAGAAGGCTCCAGGCAAGGGAGCAGCAAGTGCAGGAGCCCTGGGGTGGGAGGTGCCCCCGAGAGGCCCCCGGCAACCCCTCTTACCCCAGCTAGTGAACTCCCATTTCATCTCCACGTAGAAGTCCTGGGCCTGGAGGAGGAAAAGGAGAGTGGCTAAGCCTGCACTGGAGACAGGGTTCGAGGGCCACGGTGGGGAGGCGAACAGGCTGGCCCTCACCTTGCGCAGCTTCTCCAGGAGCACGGGGATGCCCGCCAGCCGCTTCACCACCCGCTGGTAGTCCCGGTACCGTAGCACCAGCTGCACCAGCTCCAGGTCCCGGGTACTCACAGCTTCCTGAAGCACTGGGGGTCAGGGGGGGCAATGTCACAGGGCAGGACCCTGCCTAGGGCTCCCTGCAGCCAACCAGAGGTAACGATATGGTGCCGGGAGACCCAGGCTGTGGGGTGGAAGCGAGCAGGGGTGCCCACCTGTCCAGCCGCTGCGATTCTCCCTGCCCACGTCTGCGCCGTGCGCCAGGAGCACGCGGGCACACTCGAGGTGCCCCAGGGTGGTGGCCAAGTGCAGGGGAGTCCGCCCCCGGGGATCCAGCTGCTCAATGTCCACCTGGAGGAGGTGAAGCGGTTGCCCTGGTCACGTCATGAGGCAGCCCATCTAAGCCTGCCTCAGGAGTCCATTAATGATGAAATCAAGGCAGTGTGGAAAGGCCTCAGGAAGATACAGCGATGAGCTATCTATCTCTAGGCAGGCAGCACTCACCTAGTTGTCCTGCCTTGCCTGTCTCAGAAAGCAATGGGAGAGACAGGCACAATGAACTGGGGTCGAGTGGAAAGGGGCTTGCAGGACAGGGCAGGAAGTAACTCTGAGAAAGGGAGGAACTTCCTTTCCAGTTCACCTAGGTGCCCTGACTGGGTTCACTCTTCCAAGGCCCAGTGGTCTGCCTGTGAAGAGTAAGCTTGGGGCTGAAGGGTGGTCTAGAGAGGCTACTGGCCAGGGAGGGCACCTGAGACCTATCCTAGGTGTCCAAGACCGCACCTTCAGGAAGGGCCACCAGTTTAGATCATGACATTACCACTGTGAGGTTTTAGCACAACTGCAATGATACATTAACAGGAAGAAAAGAACATGTTCATGGTACACCTTCAAATCCATGTCCTGTGCCTTTGGGACACTAACATTTTTTTAAAATCCTGTTGTTTTGTGAATAGTACAGTTATACTGCATGAAATTTTTGTTGGGTGATAAAAACATATGTTTGTTAAATATAAACATTTAGATATACTTCAGGAGACTAGGACTTCTGTGTAAATAACTGACCACATGCGTATAACTACTCTTCTCTGCCCCCAAAACTTGATAAAATGCCAGGGAAAGGCTTCTATGCTGACATGAATAAATAACTGAAATTACCATCCCACTCAGAACAGAGAAAAGTGTTGCTTGAAATAATTGTTTTCAGACATTAGGCAACAATTAGCCCAGGACTGCGATCCCTAAAGTAAGACAAACAAACAAGGTGGGGCCTGTGATTGTCTAAGTCTCTACTTGGAGGAATGTTCCAAACAGCCATGCAGAGAGGAGAATCCCCAGCAGGGTACGGTAGTCCGCTGAGGAGCTGAGAGACAGTAGCAGGGAGGCTGAGGTAGTTAAAACTTGCAGGGCAGAGTTCCAGGAAAAAGTAAGCTACGTTTTGTTTGTTTGTTTTTAAAGAGCTCCAGAAATCTGCATGTGGTTCCTTTGAGTCTTTGCTAAATACTAAACTTCACATTTTTACAGTGAAACTGAACAAAACCAGGCAGAAAAGAAACAACAGACTCAAAAAAAAAAAAAAAATTCTCAGAGTTCAGCCATAGCAGGGAAGCATTCAAGCTCCAACCTGCTAGAGAGCCCTTGTTGATTACCCAGGATATTCAATAGAGAGGTATTCAAAAGAAGGATTATACCTTAGAAGTTGTTCAGATACCAGGCTGTGTCCAACTCTTTGCAACCCCAGCCTGTCCTTAAAGACCCACCCAGACCTAATTTTAATAAAGATAAAAAATAAGCTCAAAAGGATCAAATTGATTTGCCAGTAACTTAAATTAGGCTGCCAGAACAAAGCCTAACACTCCTTTAAATGAAGACAGCAAAATCCCGATGCTTAACATCACAGCATTTACAGTGTCCAACATCCAGTTAAAAATTACTAGATATGTACAGAAGTAGGAAAATATGACCCATAATCAGGAGAAAAATCATTTAATAGAAACATATTCTGACATAATAAAGATGAATGGCTCAATGTGCTCAAAACTTTAAAGAAAAACAACATTCACAAGGGAAGAATTGGGAGATAAAATGTTCTGAAATGAAATTTTCACTGGGTAGAGTTAATAGCAGATTAGACACATCAGAATGAAAATAAAAATAAGTGAATTTAAAGATACAGCCACAGAACTATACAAACTGAAGAACAGAAGAGAAAAGAGGTACTGAAAAAACATTCAAACAGCCTCAGCAATTTGTCAGACACTATAAGGCATTCTGGAGAAGGCAGTGGCACCCCACTCCAGTACTGTTGCCTGGAAAATCCCATGGATGGAGGAGCCTGGTGGGCTGCAGTCCATGGGATCGCTAAGAGTCAGACACGACTGAGTGACTTCACTTTCACTTTCCACTTTCATGCATTTGGAGAAGGAAATGGCAATCCACTTCAGTGTTCTTGCCTGGAGAATCCCATGGACGGAGAAGCCTGGTAGGCTGCAGTCCATGGGGTCGCACAGAGTCTGACACGACTGAAGCGACTTGGCAGCAGCATAAGGCATTCTAACATATGTATAATTGGAAAAAGGTTCAGAAAGGAAGTGGAGGAATAAGACAAATTTAAAGGAATAGCCAAAAAATTTCCAAATTCCATTTAAAAAAACAACAAAACAACCTACTATAGTGAGCTGAATACTGGTGCCATCCCCCCAACCAAAAAAAAAAATATATATATATATCTACATACTAACTGCTAGAACCTATGAATGTGACCTTATTTTGAAAAAGGGTCTTTGCAGATACAGTTAAGGATCTCAAAATGAGATCAGCCTGAATTATCCAGTAAGGCCCTAAGTCCAGTTTTATGCATCTTTGTAAGATGCAGAGAGACGTTCCCTATGAGGGGAGGCAGAGATTAAAGTGGAGCAACCACAAGCCGAGGAACGCTGAGCACCACGGGCAGCCAGAAGACACAAGAAAGGATTCTCCCCCAGAGCCTTTGGAGGGAGCAGCGCAGATATCTTGCTTGAGTTTAGACTTCCAATCCCCAAAATGATGAGAGAATGAATTTATTATTTTAACCCATCCTGTCTGGTAGCTTGTTGCAGAAACTAATACAATGATAAATCCACAGAACCAAGGAACTCAATGAATACCAAGGAACTCAATGAATCCCAAGGAAGCCTACACCAAGGCCCATCATAATCAAATGCTGGAAACTAGTGATAAAAAGAAAATCTTAAAAGTGTTTTGAGAAATGAGACACACTATGTATGGAAGGACGAATACAGAAAATTCTACATTTTTTAAAAACTAGAAACCATGCAATCTAGAAGACAATAGAATGAAATCTTTAAAGTGCTGGCAGGTGGGGTGGGGATGGGAATTGTCAACCTCGAACTCCATATCTTATGAAAATATATACTTCAAAAATAAGAAGGGGAAATAAAGATTTTTGTGGACAAATAAGAATTAAGAGAATTTGTCACCAGAAGGCATACAAGAAATGTTAAATGAAGTTATTCAAGTAGAAGGAAAATGATACCAGATAGAAACTTAGATCTGCACAAAGGAATGAAGATTGCCTCAAAAGGTAAATGTGGGACTTCCCTGGTTGTTCAGTAGTTAAGAACCTGCCTGGCAATGCAGGGGTCTCGGGTCCGATCCCTGATCGGGGAACTAAGATCCCACAGCCCTCGAGGCAACTACCCTGCAATCAAAGACCCTGCATGATACAGCGAAAATCCCACCTGCCACAACGAAGACATGACACAGCCAAATAATTTTTTTTTAAATAATGCCAATAAAATATTTAAAACCCACAAGAAAGTGGCCGGGGCATTACAACTGACTTAGGGGAAGAGAGGGTACTAGAACCCAACCATTCACAGAGGGAAACCCCAGTCAAGCTAGAGCCCCCCACTTAGCACCCTTGAAAGGTGAAGAACATGCAGGCAGTGGGAACAGCAGAGGTGGCAGAAAGGCTCAGAACTGAATACTGGGGGGCCTGGTTAAACTTTAGAACCCCTGGTTCCCTCCCCAATTTTGTAAAGCTGGGAGATGCCCCCCACTTCTCTTCATGGGATGCCAGGGGGTTTACCCTCTGTGGAAATTGCACCTGAGAGACTTCCCTGGTGGTCCAGTGGCTAAGACTCTGCACTCCCAGTACAGGAGGCCTGGGTTTGATCCCCAGTGAGGGATCTATTAATCAATGATCGAAGATCCCGTGGGCCACAACTGAAGACCCGATGCAGCCAAATAAATAAATAAAAATAAATGTTAAGTAAATTGAGCCTGATATATACTGACGGAGAAGGCAATGGCACCCCACTCCAGTACTCTTGCCTGGAAAATCCCATGGACGCAGGAGCCTGGTAGGCTGCAGTCCATGGGGTCGCAAAGAGTCGGACACGACTGAGCAACTTCACTTTCACTTTTCACTTTCATGGATTGGAGAAGGAAATGGCAACCCACTCCAGTATTCTTGCCTGGGGAATCCCAGGGACCGGGGAGCCTGGTGGGCTGCTGTCTATGGGGTCGCACAGAGTCGGACACGACTGAAGCAACTTAGCAGCAGCAGCAACAATAAGCAGGCCAGTCATCTTAGAGCAGCACCCACATATTAATAAGCTCCACACCTCCATCCTTAATTATGCCCCGGCAGCCAAGGGTGACCGGACACTTGAGGAAAGCTGCCCAACATGAAAGAAAGATACCAAAACTTGCAAATAGGTGCTAAAAACACAGAGGAAACAACTGTCAATGCAGGAAACAGAAAACTGGAGGCAGGCACAGTCATTTACACCCTCACAAAAATACAAAATGGAAACTGAATCCATGAAACAGAATGGGACCTTCTGACCTGTGCTTCTTTCCCTTGCTTTCTTCACTCCAGCTGTCCCTGGACAGCTTCACCTCTCCCAATTCCCCCATCACAGTAAACAGCACTTCAGGTCACTCCCTTTCCAGGGAAGACTGTTTTTCTCTCTCCTTTTTCTCTCACCTTCCATATCTAATCCACCAGTAAAATTTGGCCTTATAGGCTCTACCTTCAAAATAGATCCAGAGTCATTTTAGATGTTACCACCTTCAGGCTACCCTCCTGGTGTAGCCACCCTGTCACCTAATTCCTCCCACTCCTCTCTTGGTTCCTTAGGTCTGTTCTCTCTAGGACCCATCACAGGTACCTGTAAAATATTATTCCTCAGGTCCTGATGCCCTTTAGCTCAGAATCTCTCCGTGGCTTCCCATGCAGTTGAGGATAGCATCCTGAATGTCTCTTTGAACTCACATGCTCTCCCATCTCTCCAAGCTCCACTCCGGCATGTTGGCTTTCCCTGGAACCATCTTCTTCTGGGTCCTGGTAGCCACAAAGCTTCCTCCCTCACTTCATTAAGGCCACCGCTCAGATGTCACCTCCTTAGAAAGGCTAGCCCTGACAAGCCAGCTCAAGTAACAGTTGCTATTTGTCTGTCTGCTGTCCCTTCTCCTGCTCCAGCTCTCTTTCAGCATTAAATTGCCTACTTATTTCTTCATTGTCTCCCTCTCCTAGACTGTATGTAAGCTCCATAAAGGAACTGTCTGTTTTGTTCGGTGCTATATCCCCAGCTCTGGACAGTGTCTGGCACATAATGGGTGCTTCATAAATATTTATTAAGCAAATGCCTAGATGACTATTTTTAAGGGACATGGGGAAGGAGGGCAAGGCAGTAAAGTGTAAAATTGATTAGCTAGTAAATAGCTGTAGAAGTATGTTGTTTATAATATGAGGCAAATAACTGAATCGCCTAAAGAGTTCAAAGTGGTTGCCTCTGGGGGTGAGATGCAGAGGTGGGGGAGGTAGGGAACTCCTTTGTCAAAAACAAAACATTTTAAGTGATCTATATAATTTTTATAACCTTCTGTTGGCATTTCTTTTTCTTTAAATATACAAGGAGCCTCAAAAAAAAAAAAAAAAAAAACCCAAACTCTGCCCGGCCCCTGTGCCCTCTGAGCTGTAGCTTGGAGTCCACCAGCTCCCCAGAGAGGAGGGCAAAGCATTATTTACTCTCTGCCTCTTACAGGTTGAGCTGGGCCCCTCAGGGTCCGACCTGGGTGGGATCCTGAGTCCTGGGATAGGAGCGAGACAGCATCCACAGACCCCGAGCAGGCTGGGTCATCAGGGTGTCAGGAGGAGGGCTTCCCACAGGCCGCAGCTAAGCCATCACGCCTCCCACTGGCCCTGCCCCAGATGCTGCTGCTGCTAACAAGGCCCCAGGGAGCCAGCAGGGCCAGTCCCAGGGCTCCAGATGCTGCCCGCCTCCCCCGCCTCAGGTGCCTCGGCTCCAGACTGCAGAGGCCGGTGACGGCCAGGAAGGGGTGCCCGCCCTACCTCCGCTCCTCCGGAGCTCTCCTGGCAGCACTCCCCAAGGTCCCCAGGGCCCCGGTGTTTTCCAGGGCCACCATGAGCCCTGTGTACTGTCAGCCAGGCTCCAAAGAAGATCCCCTGCACCCATTCAAAGCTGAGCCCTTGGTGGAAGCGGCACCTTGCCGAGGGCCCAGGTGGGAGAATTCATTAATTTTCTCGGCAAAGGCCTGCTGCTATTTAATTGCTGGAATGAAAAGGTTTCCCATGAAACCCAACCCCCAGCCCTCCCCGCCAAGAGGACAGAAGCTCTGCACCCCAGCCAGCCTCAGCTGGGGGCCCAAGCAGAGACTTTCGAGCTTAGGAGCTGGGGCTCCCTGGGCACAGAGTCTCCCTGTTTCCACTCAGGCCCCTGTCTGCATACACACACACACTACACACACACACTACACACACACACGTGCTCCTGCATCCACAGGCACAGTACATGTGCACCCGCGTGTACAAGGGCATGTGTCCAGCTGCCCTCCAGCCTGCAGGCCTCTACTCATGTGTAACACACATAGATGCCAGCACATTTGCACATGCACACTCCTTGAACCCACGTGCACTCGCAGAGTATTTTTCAAAGTTGTTTAGCATTAGCAAGTCCTTTTGTTAGGTGAAATCTTATAAGAACACACCAAATGTATAGAGTAAACGCAGGTGCTGGAGGAGTAGACAGGCTCCTTTCCCTACCCTGCTTCACCCCCACCCCAGGGAGGACAGCCCGAGTCTGGTGTGGCCACCACCGCTTCTCTGCTTTCCCACCAGGCGGACCTGAGCTCTCTCAAGGGGGAGCGAGGCAGGGTGTTTCCCCCATGGACAGTGGAGCTGGGCCCGTGGGGGTGGCACCTGCTGAGTCCCCCTCCATTCTGCCCCACGCAGCCCCTCCCCTTCATCCCAGACACATTGATTTTTGGTTTTGAGGGTTTGTGGCTCCCTCTCCCGAGCTTCCCAGCTCATCAACTGTGGTGACAGCCTATACCGGGGACTGCCTACTTTGCCAGGAGACGCAATCACAGGTGCTCCTGGTCACAACAGGTACCTTGGGTGGGACAGCCTCTGTCTGAGCATCCACGGGCCCCACAATCCCATCTCACTGGGGTGTCAGGTCAGAGAGATGACCTGGGGAAATCAGGAAGGAGGACTATTATGGAGGCAGCCTCCAGAAGAAAGAAAATGTTCCCCTAGGACCATCGTCCAGTCCCCTCCAGGGTGGTTGCTGCCCAAGAAGAACCTTGCTCTCCTTGGCCCTCCCACAGGGAGCTATTCCCATCTAACCTCCACCACCTACCCCCAGGGAACCCCAGGGACTCGCAGCTCCAGAACCAAGGCCATGCCCAGTTGTCTGGACCCCAGGCCTCATGCCAGCTAAGGGAGAACTGGCACATCCATTAACCTACAACCTCCTGCCCCCTCCCAACCTGGCAGAGCAGGTGCATGGCAGAAAGCAGGGCACCCAGCAACTGTTGTATTGCTGGGCATCGGCTAGGGGTGATCATGGACACTTCCCTTCAAAAAACCTCCGCTGACCACCTCCCTCTCCCTATACCATACCCTGCAACCAGCCCCTGTGAACTTGCTCAGAAGGCTGCCGTGCCATCCCCCTCCTCCTTGGCCAGCACTGCCAAGCCTGCCCACGGGAGGGCCTCTGCGGGGCTTTCTTGGAGTGAAGAGGAGGCCGCTATGCCAAATGAAGACCAGGGAAACCCAGCTGCTGTGTGTTTGAGGAAAGCCTGGCTGTTTTCTGTGACAGTGGGTGCTAAGAGGACCAGAGATCAGGGACCCCCAGATGAGATGCCTGGGGTTGACCGGGTTTCATTAGGATGTTAGGTGGCCCCCCCAGGCCCCTCACCTGCAGGAAATGCCTGGGGAGGGGGCATCCTTAGCTCTCCCAGGGAGTCTGAGGCCTGGAGAACTGAGCAATGCACATCTGGATGCAAGGATTCCGCCCAGGTCAGTCCTGGAGTCAAAACTCCGCCTGGGGGCTCTCCCACCCAGACTGACTGGCATTCCCTTCTTGGCACCCTGGTGCAAAGGAGAGGACTGATCTGGCTCCTTTGTGGTTGAAGAAGGGTTTATCCTCAACCAGTGCCCTGTATCCCCCTGGGCTGGGATCAGGGCAGGCAGTGTACATTTCAGGAAGACACAAATTCACCAGGGAAAGGGGATGAGTGGGTGGGGTTGGGGTGCACCTGGTTTCTGCGGAAGCCTGAGGGGACCACACTCAGTGGTCCGAAGGAGCCCCACCTGCTGCAGGCTCTGGCGCCCCTCTCCAACCCCACCCCAGCAAGAGGACTGCTGACCCAAGGACTATCAATCAAAAAGGCCTGGGTGAAATGGCCTTTTCTTCTAGGGCATTCTGCCTCTCTCCAGTCTCTGCAAGGAAAAGAGCACCCTCCACTTGGGCAAGGGAGCATGATCAAGGTGTTCTGGACATTCAGCCACTAGCCTTCTGCCTAACAGTTCTTCAGCCAATCATCAACCATCCCACTGGGAAGTTCCTCTCAGGTCATACTTAAATCCCTCCAGCTGCAACCTCCCTCAGGGATGTCTTCTCTTGCCCTCAGGGGAGGACAAGCAGAGACAAGCCAGAAGAGGCTGAACTGACTTAGCACCCTGCACTTCACACTGCTTCCCTGCTCACATTTGCATCAGCACAATGGGGTCTCTGGGAGGGCGTGGGCTGTGCCTGGTTTGTTCATCTTCGTCTCCAGGAGCTACCACTCTGACCTTGCTTCCTTTACCAGTGGCAGCAAACCACTTCCTTTATAATGGATAAACAGAGACAGGATCCAAGGAGCAACCTGAAGCATCCTTATGGAAATGGAGGTAGAATGGAAGTGGATACCCCAACCAGAGGTGAAGGCTCAGGTCACCCCACCATTTTCTGCGCCTGCCATGTACAGCTGGATGTGGTGCTGCTCTGAGGGCCCGGTGGTGGACTTGAAGACGGGCTCCGACCCTCACCTCGCTGGCCTGGTGATGTCCTGCTCTCCACCTCACTCTTCCCTTGGGAAGCAGACAGCTCCTCAAACTGAACTTCCTGTGACTCAGGAAGTGGCCCTCAAAAGGCATATTCCCCAAGGGGGCAGCGCCTGAGGAAACCACTCCCAGTCCATGGCCCCAGGATCGCAGATCCAGGCCAAGTTTGCAGGCCTCAATGGAGATACACCAGGGCCAGGGGGGCCCAGCTCTGGATCCTGCCTCCCCACCCTGGAGGGCAAGTCGTTTCTGCCAGGAGAGCCTGCCTGTGACCTGGGCCCAAGGGCAGAGTTGGAAACTACCTGTGACCCGTGCCTGCCTGCCTCTGTCCTGAAGAATGCGGAGGAGGCTCCATCCCTGATCATATCTTCTTGGAGGCCACCGCCCAGCCAAGGCTGGCTGACCCACCCATTCTCAATGACTAGAGAACCAGGGAGCCGCTGTGTGTACAAAACCTCAAATCCTGTCGGGGGCCAGTGGGGCCCTGGCTTCCTCAGCACCTAGAAGCCGGGCCCAGCATCAGAGGGCAGGAGAGCGCATTTCAGCACCTGGACAAGGCCCTCCAGGGCTTCACCCCAGAGGCGCTCTCTCTTCACTCCCCATTCCTGAGCAGGCGCTTGGGTCCGCGGGGTTCAGGGGCTCAGCCCAGTGTGAGCAAACAGATAAGCGCTCGTGGAGAGGGTAGAGGGCACTGGGTGGGGCAGGCACGCCTGGGAGGGTCCCGGCCTAGTCTCCGATCCTTGACCTGTGACCCCCTGCCTATGCAGGCCACCTCCGCACACTCACGCGGGAGGTGTCGCTGCCGGGCTGAGTGGGGCGGACTCTCCCACCGCGTGGAGCTCAGATGGAGCCGGCAGCCCCTCCCCGCAGCCCTCACTGCCCCGGCGGAGGAGGGGCAGGACGTCCCCTACCTCAATCAGGGAGGGTTCGGAGCACGTGTGGACTGCTCGGCCGGGCAGGAGGGAAGCGAGCGGGGGCCGCTCCCATCACCCTCTCCAGGTCAACAGCACAAAAGCGGCGCCGGCGAACAAAGAAGCGCTGCAAACTCGCCAGGGGGGCGGGACAGCCCGCGCCGCGCCCCCTCCCCAAGCCGGGCGGGCTTGCTGGGCCGTGGGGTCCTCGCGGCGCCCCGACGGCGCTCTTACCTGGCCGGCGCGGACCTCTTTCTCCAGCTCGCGGTGGCGGTTGTGCCACACGAGGTAGTGTAGCGGGTACTTGCCCTCGGGCCCCTTCCTGGCGGAGGCGTTGGCGGGGATCATCGCCCGCTCCTCATACCGGGGCCGCGGCGCCCGGCCCGGAAGGAGGGACGGCGCCAGAGCCGGGGCCCGGGGCCGCGGGGCGGGGGGCCGGCGCTGCCTGCTCGCAGGGCTGCGGCTCGGGCATGTGCGAGCGGCGCCGGCGGGCGGGGGTGGCGCGGTGCGGGCGGCGCGGGCCGCGGGCGTCCTCGCGAGGCGGCGGCGGCGGGCGACGCGGAGAGGCCCCCACCCGCCCGCGGAGGGCGCGGGCACTCGGCGGCGCGGCGCGGAGTCGCGCCTTGCCTCCCACACCCCCGCGCACAAAGACGCCGCTCGGCGGAGGGAGCAGGCGCCCGCAGCGGGCGCGGGGGCGCTCGGGGCGCGGGCCCCAGGGACGCCGCCGCCGCAGGGACGCGCGCCCGCGGCCCCCGGCACCCCGCAGCTGCATAGCCCGGCCCTCAGCCCGAGCGATCGGCTAGGGATGCGGGGATGCGGGGGAGAGAGGAGGGGGACGCGGATGCCCTGGGCAGCGCTTGTTATCACTGGGCCCCGCGGCATCATGGGGCTTGTAGTCCGTCTCGTGGAACTGGGGGTGGTGAGTGGCCGGAGAGGGTCCCGCACTGTCCCCCTGATCCACTGAGACAGTGGGGAGGGAGTCAGGCCCGGCCGGGTCGGAGGCAGTGTCCTGACGTCTGGTGGACTGGGGTGTACCCCCACCCCCTGGCATTTTGCCTTTTGCTGGGGAGGGACGGGGTTACAGGCCTTCCTCAAGCATTAGGGGGCGCGGGAAGGTGTGGCCTTCAGGCTTGAGTTTGGGTCCCAGTGGAATGGGAGCAGGATCCAGATTCCAAGAAAAGAGTGACTGGTGGAAGGAGTCCTGAGAAAGATGCGGGGCGTTAGTGTGCAGTGCCAAGGGTCATTGGAGCAACCAGAAATCTAGCACCTGAAATACTACGTAGGAGTCTTCCCTGCCTTCTTTTAAAATTAAACTCCATCTTCTGCATTTGACATTAGAAAGACGATGTCTATTAAGGATGGGAGAACACACCCCTCCCCCCATACGCTGCTCTCTGCAAGGACCTGAGTGGGGCTGCGCAGAGACTGCAGCAGGTGGCAGCTCCCCACCTCCACCCCGTGTGGTCCCCTCTGGAGAGGAAGCACTGGTTCCAAAGACTTTCTCCTTCCTGAATGACTCCAGGGCAGAGAAATCTTTCCAGGAGTGTGCTTGCAGATGCCTCGATAAAAGTGGAATTGCCCTTCAGGGCAGCCTATTGCAGAGGCTAGAAGGACCTGGGGCTTGGCCCAGCCCCTGGAGGCGGAGAGGGACTGGGGTATCCAAGGGAACCTGAATTCCTATTCATCTTTACTGCCTGACCTTAGGCAAATTGCTTAAATTTTCTCAGACCACTCACCTCTAAAATGTGACTCTAATACTACCTCTTGGGGTTAGCTAAGGATGGCGACTGACCTGGAAATGATTCATCCCTCCCCTCACCAGGCCCACCAGGCCTATCCCTCCCACCGTCCCCCAGGTGGCGGGACCAGGCACTGCGCCTTCTGGAGCCCACCTTAGAACAAGACAGGAATCAGGGATTCCATACCAGCCCCACTTAGAACAATCCAAGAAGCGTTTGTGTGGGAGGTGCTAGCGAAAGCTTGCAAACTCTCCGTGCCTCTCAGGTTTCTTTGTGTGGTCTTCTCTCGTTCCTCCTCCACGCCCTGCGGTGCCAGGCCCCGGCGCGGAACGATGAAGGAGTGGACTGCCTCGCCCCTTTCTCCAGGCTGGGAGGAGCCTGTTGGCGTCTCCCGCCGCCGGGGACCGCTGCCCACCTCCACCACGAGGGGTCACCAGAGTGCCGTGGCTGCCGCCGGAGTTGGGGAGGGGGCTGGAGCGGGGAAGGGACGGCAGGAGTGGCCGGGAGAATGCCTGTACATTTCCTCATTAAATTGTTTTTACAATCACAATCTTGTTGTGATTCCTCTTTAATTGTCTTGCTTCCTGAGGTGGCGAAGTCTCCAAAAGGAAATTTGGAAACCCTTTTATCCCTAAGCCCCAGGCCCAGAAGCTCGTCTGTGGCGGGTCTGGGGGCTTCGGGAACAAAGTTTGGAGAGTGGATCCGTGCTTCGGCCACTCCCCGGTAGTCCCAGGGCCAACCAGGAGATGGGGCTAGTGGGGTCGGGGGAACCGAATGACTCATCCTTCTTCCCCTGAAAAGGCTTGGAGCTCAAGGAGGCGGGGCGCTCAGCCTGGATTGGGGGGGTGGGATCCTCTGGGCAGCCGGAGTTTCTCTTCGCCAAGTGGCCCTGGACTCTAAACCCAGGTCGCTTTTCCTCCAGCCTGCGCGCTCCAGCTGCCACGTGCTCGAGACGCGCCCACACAGCAGAGAAACAAAGACAGCCAAGCAATGGGGCTGCCAGCAGCCGCCTCGACATTTAATAAATGAAATTCCATAGCTGGGGGTCGATCAGGGGTGAACGGGCGGCCACAGCTCGTGGGCTGGGCGCCCAGCAAGAGCGGCCAGGCCACTCCTCTCATCACCAGGGATGGGGCCACCAACCCCACAGACTGACTCCTCGGTGAGGGTGCACCACGGGGCGGCAGGTGGTGCCACCCCCCCCCCCCCCCGACGCTACCCCACCCCGCGAGGTATCTTTGCTCGCAGAAACCCTGCCAGATGAGCGGCTGGCTATGGGGGGAGGGGATGCCTGCAAGAAGAATTTTTTTCTAAGGTGCGATTATAAATACACCCTGTGGATCGCAATCTCAAACAAACTTGTCAATCTGGGCTGCAGCGAAAGGCGATGGAGGCAGCTTTGCATATATTTCGGGTGGTGTGACTCATGAGCATTACTTGTCTCCCCCAGGGAAGCAGCCTGCCACCCACAAGTCACTGCTGCTCTGGCACCGCCGGGATAAAATGAGCCAACTCCAACAACCCTGCCCAAGGACTCCCCTCCAGCCCCCTTGCTTTTGAGCAGGACTCCCGGCCATGGGGAACCCTCCCCTAACCTGGGGAACCTGCCTTAATCGTGTCACCACTACCCTGGCCCTTGGGCCTGGGCACCCTCGCCCTCTCCCAACAAACAGAGCGCTGGCCTTTTGCTGCTGCAGTGATGGGGGTTGGGTGCACGTGGGGCACACGTGTAAGGGGGAGCATGCTCAGTGCAGGGGTGCACCCATGTGAGGCCTGCGCCTCCTCTCCCTGTCACCCCCACCCTCCAGTCAGTCTCCCCGTGAAGTCCAGGAAGAAAGACCACCACAGAAAGGATCCCTATATGTTATATGCCCACGCCCTGGACACACACCCCTGGTGGCTCAGAAATACCGTTGATGTATACAACACTGTTACCAAGTGGCTATTTCTGCCCACAGGCACAGTGTTCACTCCTCAGGAGGTCTTCAAAAAAAAAAACTGTCCAGATTCTTTTCTCTCTGGATGAAAGCATGGAGGACGGATAGATGTCTTTTTAGCCCGGAGACTGGGGGATTCACTGCACGACCTCTGGCACCTGGCCGTCCATATTGTTGGCAGTGGGCTAGTCAGCAAGAGTGGGACCACACACACACCTGGGCACACAAATGTGGATACACGGGAGGACTGGGACGCACAATTCAACCCAAACAGACAAGCAGGTACCTCGAACCACAGCCCCTGGATAAGGGGGGGCCGGGGCCTCCAGCTCCTCACTCTTCTCTGATCCCCAGGGGTCACTGTCCCTGGGCCTGAGCTCCTCAGGCCACCCTCAGCCTCGAATATGAAGGGGACGAGGCTGTGAGGCGAACTCGCAGCATCTCGGCGGCAGGGGCGCACCGAGGCCCGGGCCGCAGGCGGCGCTGCGCGCTCGGGCCTGGCGGCGGCGGCGGCCCCTTTAAGCGCCCCCGCCCCCTCCCGCCCGCGCTCCCGGCTTCCTTTCTCCGGGAGGCGCGGCGGGCTGGGCCTGGCGGCGGGGCGGGTGTGCGGGCCGCCCCTCCCCCGGTGGGCCGGGCCTGCGCCGCTTCCTGCAGGAGCGGCCCGGAGCCGCGCAGGGGGCGGAGAGAGCGAGCGGCGGCGGGGCGGCGCGGGGCGGCGCGGGGCGGAGGGCGCCCGAGGGCGAGCGGGCGGGCGGGCACGGCGGGTTCCGGGCCAGCCCCGGGGGCGGACGGTTGGCCGGGCGCGCGGAGCCTAGCCGGGGCCTTGCCGGAGCCGGGCCGGGCAGCAGGGGCCGCCGCCGCCCGGGCCCGCCGCCCGCGCCCCCCACGCTGGCCCAGAGGGCTGCGGCCGCGTCGCCGCTGAGGATGTCCCGGAAGGGGCCGCGAGCGGAGGTGTGTGCGGACTGCAGCGCCCCGGGTAAGCGGGGCCGGGCTGGGGGCGGGACCGTGCACCGAGGCGCCGCCGGGCGGGCGCCGGGGCCTGGCGGGCGCGCCGTGCGGGGCCGGAGGGCGGGGCGGGGCTGGGGGCTGCGGTCTCCGGCCTCGGGTCTCGGCCCCCGCCTGGGCCGCTGCGGAGCCGCGTCCTTGGAGGGAGGGCCGCTCGGGGGGCCGCGGTTTGCTCGCGTCCGTGGACCAGCGAGGAAGGACATTCCCGGCGCCGCCTCCCGCCCCTCAGCTGGCGCCCCCCACCCTCCCCCGCTCCCCCCGCCTTCCATCTCTGGATCCAAACGGAAGCGCCAGCCTAGGGTGGCCAGGAGTACTGGCGGAGGCCGGCCGGGCTTCGGAGGTGGGGGCGAGTGTGGTTTTGTGTCATCTCAGGGCCACCCCCGCGTCTTGCACCTGCTGCTCTCGTGGTCTGCGCGCCCGTAAGGGTGGCGGAGGGCAAGGGGCAGAAAGCGGGCAGATGGGCCGGGGTGGGGTGGGGGGTTGTCTGGATTCTGTTTTCTCGGGAGCAGACGGCGGGGTGGCTTCTCCTAGGACTCCCTGCCCCTGGCTCCCAAGGCTCCTCGCAGGGCCTGGTGTTCAGGGCCACCACAGGCTTGGGCATCGTCCCCTGAGGTGTCCGCAGGCCTGGTAACGGGACAACGAGCCTCAGCTTTTCCTGTGCTCTAGTAAGGCCTGCTTGGAAGATGGGCTTGGCCATACCCCAGCCTGGGCACAGACCTCTCTCCCTGTCCCCTAGCCCAGCCTGACCAGAAATGGGTAGGAAGCATGCGGAGGGGTGCCTACATTCCCGGGACCCACCTGGCTTTGTGGCCTGCCTCCCGGCTGTATTTTCCGTGCTGTTTCCCTTCTTCCCACCGAGTCAGGTCCAGGCTGATGTGAAACCCCCCTGACCTGCCAAGGAAGTGAGGAGAAATGACCCGGAAAGGCTGCTCCCTTCTGATGCTGGGGGATACTGCCCGTGATCGGCTCCGCAGCTGGCTTGGGGAAACGAAGCCCTGGCCCTTGACCATCCTCTCTTTAGAAAAGGAGCTATCTCCCTGGGAGACCTCCGGGCAGGCTCAAGAGGGGGGGCGGTCCATGAACTCCAGGAGGACTCTGGGCACAATTAAGTGGAGAGTGTGGGGTGCCGTTTTGTGGCCCATAACTTCCTGCCACCCTTTGGACAGGCCCAGGGCTTCCCTGGTGGCTCAGTGGTAAAGTATCCACCTGCCAATGCAAGAGACCTAGGTTCAATCCCAGGGTCCGGAAGATCCCCTGGAGAAGGAAATGGCAACCCACTCCAGTACTCTTGCCTAGGAAATCTCATGGAGAGAGGAGCCTTGGCGGGCTACAGTCCATGGGGTTGCAGAAGAATCGAACACGTCTTGAGAGAGTAAATAACAACAGGACCCCAACAGGTTGAGACCCACAGATGCTCTGGTGGTTTCAATGGCTCCAAGCTTGAGTGTTTGGGCACTGTGGGAACCCGGCAGGAGCATGGTGGTCTGGGTGGCTGTGACCCTGAGGCCTCCTCTCAGGGCATGTCATGGTCTAGAGGGCCCTGAGGAAGCTGTGTGTCCAGGGATGTGGGGTGTCCTTACCTCTGGTTAGTTAGAAACTACTATTTCCTGCCCCCCAACTGCAGGCAGGTCTGGGGGATTAAGGGCTAAGAGGAGAGCTTGCCTTCTGTGTGTTGGTCCGAGGCTGTTCTGCCCTTCTGCCCGCCTACCCCTCTGCCAGGCTGCCCCTCTCCCCCGCGGAGGAGGGAAGGAGCGTTGGTGGGGAGGGAAGGTGTGGCTGGGAGGGGGTTGCTTAACAGACACTTTATCGTGGAAACCTGGATTTTTGTGTTGCCTTTGTTTCTAGCTTACTCTGTGACTCATGGCAAGACTTTTCTAAAACATGCTGAGTCTCAGTTTCCTCAACTCTGAGGCCAAGAAGTTGGAGTAAAAATGGTTTTTGAGGACCGTCCCATCTCCAGTCTGCGGTCCTGATTCTGGGCAGGGGGACATAGGGCAGCATTAGCAAGGCAGTTGTCCTTTCTCCATTGCCTTTGACTACTTGATTAGAAGCTTCTGTATGCCCAGTGGGCATGGGCAGGAGTGGTGTGTCTCTCATGTGTTGGGGTGCCTGGCTCCTATCCCCGGTCCTCATCCCACAGAGTCCTGTGTGCTCCTGGGAACCCCCTCCCCCCACCCCCACCTCGGCCCCGATCCAGAAAGCAGGTCAGGAGGAGGCAGGTGCTGAGGTGAGGATGTGAAGCGTGCAGGGTGCTGATAAAGTCTTGTTCACCCCAGCACCCAGCATGGTTTCTAGCACAGAGCAGGCATTCCCCCAAGGGATTGGAGGCTTCTCAGGACCCTGACTTCTCCTTGGGGCATTTTTCAGTCTGGGACCTAGAACAGCCCAGGTTCTAGCCCAGCTGGAGGGAAACTAGCAATTTGGAGCCCCCTCATTGGTATGTGGTTCCTACCTGAAGTCGTAGGCTTCTCACCGTATTCAGAGCCCTGCAGACCCAGCCCTGGGAGTGGGGTCATGGTCTCTTTGTGATTGGTTAATTTGCGGGGTCTTGAGGTAAAAGGTAAGATGAGCCTGACCCCAAAGAGCTCCATCCTCCTCCCAGGCCTGGGTGCATGAGACAAGTCTGAGTGTGTTGTGAGCATGGCACGGCTGCCGGCCCTGGCGGCTGGTGCTGCCTCGCCAGGCACCGTCTGTGACTGCGCCTGCCTTGGGAACGAACCCTGGAGGATGTGTGTCTCCCCTGTCCCGCCCGTCCACTCTGCCTGCCGCACAGCCAGCTCATCTCTAAGGGCCTGCCTCTTGCGACCTGGGCCCCCGGGCAGCCCCCTGGCTCAGGCAGCCCCTGGCACAGACGTGAAGCCCTCACAATGCCCATCTTAACAGGCATCTTGAGTGAGCAAGGCTGGGCACCAGCTAAAGACATCTGGGAACCTGCAATCTCATTTGTCTCTTCATGATGTAAATTGTGGGCTGGGGTGAATGCTGAGCTTTTTTCTTTCACTGAGGTGCAGCTTATGTACCCTTGGAAAAGGAAATGGCAACCCACTTCAGTATTCTTGCCTGGAACATCCCATGGACTGAGGAGCTGGAGGGGGTACGGCGGGGGGGACCTACAGTCCATGAGATTGCAGAGAGTCAGATACGAGTTAGCACACACTCACAACTTCTGTACAACCAAGTGCCTGTATCCTCCTCTGTAACCTGATGAGTCTTTACCTGTATACATACATAACTCTGTAGCCACAACTCCGATCCAGAAGTAGAGCACGCCCAACACTCTACAGGGCTTTCTGTGTCAAGGCCCGCCCCCCGCCCCCACAGGGAACCGCCATTGTGACCTCTGTCCCCATGGAGTAGATTACTCTTGCCTGCTTTCAAGATGATGGGCTTCTCCCTCTTGCCTAGGTGCCTAGATAGGAAAGGCTAGCTACTGGCCCCAGAGACCACTGATGGCTTTGGGTAGTGGTATGAATTCCCCCTGGAGAAGGCAATGGCACCCGACTCCAGTACTCTTGCCTGGAAAATCCTATGGATGGAGGAGCCTGGCAGGCTGCAGTCCATGGGGTGCTAGGAGTCGGACACAACTGAGCGAATTCACTTTGACTTTTCACTTTCATGCATTGGAGGAGGAAATGGCAACCCACTCCAGTGTTCTTGCCTGGAGAATCCCAGGGACGGGGGAGCCTGGTGGGCTGCCATCTATGGGGTCGCACAGAGTCGGACACGACTGAAGCGACTTAGCAGCAGTAGCAGCAGCAGCATGAATTCCCCTTAGGAGAGGCGTCCATGGGCTTGGTGCTGGTTCGCATTATTCCAGGACTTCTGCCACTTGGCGCACACACGGGACCCCTGCGCCCCAGCCCCACCCGCCACTGCCAACTGGGCGGGGAAACTTGGCAGATGTTGAGGAGGTGGCCGCACCCCCTAACCCTCACGTTCCCTGTCCTTTCTGCCCCGAGTTTGGTCCTGGAAGCCTTTTAGAGGGCACGGGTCCCTTAATCTCAAATTGCAGTAGCCATTTGACTTTCAGAACCCCTTCCTGGCCTTTCAGCTTCGGAACTGGCCTAGGTGGGGCATGGGGGCACCTGCTGTGGGAGGCCCAGACCCCTTGGGCAGAGGAAGTAGAGAGCAGAGTGACCCATTTATGTCACCCAGAACTGAGCTGGCACCGTTGTGCCCCAGACCAGGGCAGGATTCCCCTGCCCACCTGGTTCAGGTCACTGTAGGAGGGAAGACCCTCCGCCAGGCTGGGAGAGTGGAGAGCTGGACCCCTTTGCCCAGATCCTGGTCCCTGCCGCCTTTAAGGGTTACCGTGTCAGCTCTGGTGCTGGATGGCTGGCCAGCCCGTCCAGGCCTGGCTCCTCCGGGAGGACCATGGTCTTGGGGTGGAGGCCTCAGAGCGGCCCATTTATGATCCTGGCCTGGGCGGCTCCCTGCTGACAGGAAACCCCACCATTTCAACAAGAGGAATTTGGGCTGCGTCATTTCCAGCTTCCTGCCTGGGCTGGCCGGAGGTGGCTAGCAGGCAGACCCCTGACCCAGTGGGGTTTGGAGCGGGGGAGGGAGCTTTCCATGCCTGAAGGCCAGACGGGTTGGGTCAAGCCAGCGCTCCTGTTTGCTCTAGGGCTCCCCCTCTTGGCAGAGATGGTGGCCCCCAGAGTCAGCCTCCGATGAAGCTGGGTGGGGGCACCTGCTGCACCCCTCTGCCCTGTTTTGGGGGCAGATCCCTAAAACCCAGACCCAGAGAGCGGGGCTGCTCCTTCCTCTTCCTGTTTCTGTGCTGCAGAGAAGACACCATCGCAGCTCAGGCTGCGCTGACTCAGTTTCCTCACAGCCCTGGGGAGTGCTGATGGACGTCCTCGCAGGGAGGGGCCTGAGAACTGCCTTCTGCTTAGAGAGGCTCTCATCACCCCTAGCCTGTCCCCTCCCCCAGTGGGGACCACTGTGGACAATTTGAGCACTAGGGGCAAGGCAGAGAGCCAGCCCCCCACCCAACCCCCCAGGATGGGGCTTCTGAGACGGGCAGGGGGCTGGGCAGAGCAGAGAGTCCTGGGAGAGTGGCTCCCCGCCCCCACTCTCCGGCCACACACAATGGCTGCTTTCTCCCCATGACCTTTCTGCAGCCTGAGCTGTATGCAGCTGTCTCCTCCCCCTCCCGCAAGGGGCCTGGGGTGGGAGGCATCTCTGCTGCCCTTGAGAAGGACCCCAGGAGCTCCCACCCTTCTCTGGTCCCTCTGCTTGCTTGCAAAGCTCACTTCTCAAAGAGTAGAGAGTGACTCCCAGGGCTCTTGCCCACTTGGGGTCACTCACTTCGGGGCTGCAAAAGCAGCTGGTGTGGACATCTAAATACCTGGGTTCACATCCCAGCAATCCCCCTCATGAGCTGGGTGGCCTTGACTAAGCACCCTAACATCTCCGAGACACGGGTTCCTTGTCAGTGAAGCGGGTTAGTATTTCCCGCCTTGCCTGACAGTTGTTAGAGGCGCCATACTGATGGCAAACCCAACTGGTCCCCAGTGGGTGCTCGGGCAGTTTTAGTTCCTTTGCCCCCTCCATCCCCCTTAAGCGGGGCTCCAGCTCACCCATCAGTGATGGTCGTGGGAGGCTGCCATGAAAAGGCCTCTTACTGCCCAGGTGAGGGCAGACGCGGGCACCCCTGGAGGGTGTGATGGGTCAGACAGGTGGGCCAGTGACTCCAAAAGAAGCCTGGGTGCGGAGAGTTGTGGCACCGGTCCGGACACAGGAGTGTCTCTGGGGGTGTGGCATGCAGTCGTTGGGGACTCTTGCCTCCCAGGGGCAGGGCTAGGGCAGCAGTCTTGTTCCCTGGAGAAGGACTGTGGTCCTGGCACCAGTGGTTGCAGCACAGGAAGCTATGCCCACTGAGGAGGCCCTGGGGACCACACCTCCCCAGGGGGCAGAGACGTGTAGGAGAGGGCTTGGCTCCGTAAGTGGCCGCTGGAGCAAGCCTTCGGGGAGTCCCTCCCGCCCTCCTTCAGAGCTCAGCGCCCTCCTCAGTGGCCCAGCTCCCCAATCCTTAGGGGACTGAGTGTGCAAATTGTGCGTGGAGAGCTAAGCACAGTGCAGGTCCAGGGCCGTGCTCGGGAGGCTCAGCCATGTCTGGCTGTGGCTGACCCTTGTCCCTGCTCACCCCGCAGACCCCGGCTGGGCCTCCATCAGCAGGGGTGTGCTGGTGTGTGACGAGTGCTGCAGCGTGCACCGGAGTCTGGGCCGCCACATCTCCATTGTCAAGCACCTCCGCCACAGCGCCTGGCCCCCCACCCTGCTGCAGGTACCCGGGGTGCTTCCTGTCTTTACCATAGGGCATGCTGAGCGCAGGCACACTTCCCCCGTGCCCACACACACAGCTGCCTGGGGCCCCCCACCCACAGCAGAGCCTAGTCCTGCCCCTTGCCGCCTGGGCACAGAGACAAGGCCACCAGGACTGGAGCCACACAGACCTGGGTGTTCACCCTAACTCTGCCACTCCTGAACGTGCAGTATGGAGCTTAACCGCTGAGAGCCTCAGCATACCCACCACGACCCCTGAAGTGCTCAACTGGACCCACATCCTTGGATGGCCAGACTGAGTTGGGGGTGTGACAGTGCCAGGCACACAGTAGGCCTGTTGGTGCCGCGTCCAGTCCGGGACTCGGAGGTGTCTGCTGGTACACAGTGGGCATGCTCACTCTGGTGCCTCCTGCCCACAGATGGTGCACACGCTTGCCAGCAACGGGGCCAACTCCATCTGGGAGCACTCCCTGCTGGACCCCGCGCAGGTGCAGAGCGGCCGGCGTAAAGCCAACCCCCAAGACAAAGTCCAGTGAGTTGGGCGTGAGGGGTGGGGGCTGCGGCCGTGTGGTCGGGACACGAGCCTGGGAGGTGGCCGGGTGCCTGACCTCTCCCACTCTGCTCCCCGTTTCCTCCTGCGTGCCCCGTGCAGCCCCATCAAGTCCGAGTTCATCAGGGCCAAGTACCAGATGCTGGCTTTTGTGCACAAGCTGCCCTGCCGGGACGATGACGGAGTCACCGCCAAAGACCTCAGCAAGGTTTGTGGGGCACCTTGGAAGGGGACCGGACCCATCCTCACCCATGATGCCATCCCCACTGAGCCCTAGGTCCCCAAGGCAGCCAGGTCAGGCGAGAACAGTGGGCACAGTGGAAGGACAGGATTGCATGCTCAGGCCACGTGCGATCAAGGCCCCTCTGCTCCAAGTGCACACGGCAAGGCTAAAATCATCCAGCCGCCACCCAAGAGCCAGAAAACGTTGGGCAGAGCCTCCATTTTCTCATCTGTAAAATGGAAAAGAAAGAGTATCTACCTCGTGGACAGTGTCTGTTCTAAGCCGAGCGTACTGCATGCTCGCGGTCGGTCAGTGGTGACTGACTGCAGCTGTGATTCCTGGGCATGAAGTGCAGCCCTCAGTCCTCCCTGACAACCTGCCTGCAGCCAGGTCCTGGGAGCTGGCCAGAGTCCCGGGGGCCTGGACCAGGTGCTGTGGCGGGGAGGTGGGGGCACACACCCATTTACTGCACACTGTGCTCCTTGCAGCAACTGCACTCAAGCGTGCGAACGGGCAACCTGGAGACATGTCTGCGCCTGCTATCCCTGGGCGCCCAGGCCAACTTCTTCCACCCCGAAAAGGGCACCACACCTCTGCATGTGGCTGCCAAGGCAGGTCAGACGCTGCAGGCCGAGCTGCTTGTGGTGTATGGGGCTGACCCTGGCTCCCCAGATGTTAACGGCCGTACACCCATTGATTATGCCAGGTAAGGGCCAGCCAAAGGGTGAGGCTTGGCTGGGTGTGGGCAATGGACTGCTGCTGAAGGGCTGAGCCGTGTGACCTCCCCACAGGCAGGCGGGGCACCATGAGCTGGCGGAACGGCTAGTCGAGTGCCAGTACGAGCTCACTGACCGGTTGGCCTTCTATCTCTGTGGGCGCAAGCCGGGTGAGCAGAGTGTGGGGCGGGCCTGGCAGGGCCAGGCAGGTGGGACCCAGACACACCCCAGCAGCAGGTGCCATGGTGACAAGAGCCCGCTGGGGAACAGTGTTGCTAGGCAACTGGCTCCTGTGAAATCGCTGCAGGCTCTGGGCTGCAGCATGTTGGGGTAGGGAGTGGGGGTGGGCATAACTGCAGCCAGTTCCCAGGGCCCTTGGGGGTAGCCTGCCCTCCTCCCTTCCCCTGTCCCTTCTGGGTGCCAAGTCCTGCTCATGGCAATGGGGTGGGCTTCTAGCTGCTGAGGCCACCCAGCACCAGTGACTTAGCATTTTTATTTTTATTCAGATCACAAGAATGGGCATTACATCATCCCACAGATGGCAGACAGGTGAGTGCCCACCTGATGCCCCTTCCCAGAGGCTGCTGGGTGCCATGAGGATGCCCAACCCCCAGAACCCCCACCCCCCAACTCTTCAGGCTTTAGGGACCTTGCACCCCTGCCCCCACCCCCCTTCAGGGGTTGGAAGCACAAGCCTATCACAGTCTGGTCTTCACTCCCTAATGCTGGGCCCCAAGGCAGGTAAGAAATGTCCACTCAGCCTGTGGCCAGCAGCCTGACCCCCATGGCTGTCAAGCACATAGGGCTTGAGTGCAAGAAACAGCCCCCCAACCCCCAGACCAGGAACTCTGGGTTCTGTTAGGGGCACTGACCCCAACTGTCAAATCTTTAAACAGATTTTTGCTCTTCAGTGAAAACGTGGTGGACCCCAGGAATTTGACTAACTTTGGGGTTCTGCCAGGCTTCTGTGGTGTGCTCAGAAATCCGGCAGGGGCTGGGGGCACAAGGCCAGGAGAGGTGTTGTCCACCCCTTGTGTGAGAGGCCCCAGGAGCCCAGGCAGTGGGGGACGCGTGCGCAGGATGGGCGCTGGCGCCACCTGGTGGCTGCCCGTTGTGGCCGAGCTGTGCTTGCTGGCCAGGATCTGGAGAGGCTCCCTCCTGCTCCGAAGCCCACGTGGGCAGACAGCCCTAGTCAGGCCTGGATCCCTCAGGTCCCTCGAGCCCCCGATCTTCTCTGTTCTGAGACCCCCAAGACTCCCCCCGTTTCTCTGGTCTGACTCTGCCTGGTGTGTGTGTCTGCTTGTGTGTGTTCGTGTGTTGTAAACACACATAGGCGGGTTCTCGATGAGATGCTAGCTGAGCACCTTTGCGGGGCCAGCTCTTGCTGGCCCTGGAACACAGAGGTACCTCAAGCGTGATCCGGGTGCTTAGGGGTATCACCATCCCAACAGGGTGGCCAGGGCCCTAGTCAACTGCAGCCCTGTGTGGGGAGTGCGGCCAGAGAGGCAGAGGCACAGACGTGAGAGTGCTGTGCGAGGAGCTGCAGGCAGACCATGAGGCTGGAGCATGGGAGAGGCAGGGAATCCCTGGAGCAGGACTGGACGAGAGGTGGGGGGGAGAGAGTGGCTGGTGCTGAGCCCTGACGTGAGTTGGGACTGTCGAGGGAGCAGAGGGGCTCTGACATGGAGGTGTGGAGTCTGCTCTGCCACTGGCTGGCTGTGTAAGTGCAGACAGGCTCCTTAACCTCTCTGAGCCTTAGTTATCTTTCTGGGCTGTTAACATTAAATAAGATAGTACATGCAAAGCATTAAGGCTTTTGGGTTTGTTTTTTTTTTTGCCACGCCACACGGCTTATAGGATTTTGATTCCCCAGCCAGGGACAGAACCTAGGACCCAGCAGTGAAAGTGCTAAATGCTAACCACTGGATCACCAGGGAATTCCTTAGCATATTTTTAAAGTGAGCTTTTTGTTGAAGTGTGCCATACATACCCTATTATTGAAAAAGTTTCTAAGGCCAGAATGGCGCAGCCGGATGTGTCCACAATGCCCTGGCTTGTGGCTGAATAGAGGATTGCAGGGGCAGGACTGGACGCAGGAAGATGGGTGAAAAATGCTGCCAAAGACCAGGCAGGAGGATGAAATGGCAGCACCTGGGAAGGCTTGGCCATGGCCTGAGGATGCAGGAGGCTGCAGGGCACTCCTAGGAGCTGACATTTGTGCAGGGCGACTGGGTCACGCCAACCGCTGAGGAGTGGGCTGGGGGAAGACGAGCTGGGTTTGGTACACTCAGGTCTGGCATGCGCACGGAGTTGGGTCTGAGTTTGGCGCGGGAGTTTGTGTGCCTTGCTCCTGGGTAATTGCCACCTTGTCCTGTTCTTTCCTCTGCTGCCTCCTCTGGACTTAGATCTCGGCAAAAGTGCATGTCTCAGAGGTATACGTGCCTGCTCGGGGGCAGGCCCTGGAGGAGGGGCGGGGCAGAGAGGCACTTGATGTGCAGCACCTGGGGTGTCATCTCCCTGGGGTCCCTGCATGTTTGGGAGGTCACTGGCAGGGGCCTGGCTGCCTCTCATATCTGGCCTCTCCCCTCCTCCCTGTGCCCATCTCCCTCCTTCGTCTACAGCCTGGACCTGTCCGAGTTGGCCAAAGCTGCCAAGAAGAAGCTGCAGGCGGTGAGTCTGCTCAGACAGGGAGCCCCCATCCCTGACCCTCTGTTCCTGTGACTGCCCCACCCTCTAGTCTCCCCAGTCTCCTGTCTCCCACCTCCCACTGTTCGTCTGTGACTCTGACTCTGCCCTCCTATGGCTCCCAGGGGACTTCCTGAGTCTCTACCCTCAGGGGCACTAACTGTCTGCCCTGGTCTCCCTCTTTCTCCCACCTCAGAGCTGGGCAGACAGACCCCTGTCCACCCTGGTTTCCAGTTGAGACGGGGGGAGAGCTGGGGAACACAAGTCGTTGCCCACATTGTACAAGGCCCTGGGGCACTGGCTCGGTGGGCACTGGGGCTGGCTGAACTGACAGGGCCCGGGTCCCCTTCTCTGCCTCCAGCTCAGCAACCGGCTTTTTGAGGAACTAGCCATGGACGTGTATGACGAGGTGGATCGAAGGGAAAATGACGCTGGTGAGCCAGGAGGGCATGGAAGTCTTCGGCAGAGGGGATGGAGGCCCTGCCAGTCAGGGAGGGCTGGTGCCTGGGTGGCTCTTTCGCCAGGACTAGGAAGAGGTGCCTGGCTTGGTCTGCTTGGCAGGCCTGCCCGTGAGCCCCGCCAGCTGGGAGCCCAGCGGCCCCAGCCAGTGGGCAGAGCTGCCGAGCTGGAGGCAGCCAGCCTGCTCCTCTCCCCAGCCCCTTGGACTGGGGCTCCTCTCCGCCCAGCGGCCGCCCTTTCTGGCTCTCTCCTGAGCCCTGCTCCGCCCCTCCATCCCTCCTTCCTGGCTATAGCAGATTCCAGCCCAGAGGCGGGAGGGAGTCTCTTCTGTTGTCAGTCCCCAGCTGGCCTCGCCCTGCCTTTCCCTGGCCCAAACTACTTGTGTTCTGAGTACCAGTGTTGGGGGCCCTTCGGGCCTGGGAAGGAGCTCAGAAGGCGGTGCTCTGGCCCTCCTGCCCCGGCCTGTCCCGCGGGCCCAGCCCCCGTGGACAGTCCGCCCCTGCCCCTCCCCCACAGTGTGGCTGGCGACCCAGAACCACAGCACCCTGGTGACCGAGCGCAGCGCCGTGCCCTTCCTGCCAGTGAACCCCGAGTACTCAGCCACACGGAATCAGGTGAGCTGGCTGGATGGGGCCTGGGGCCATCTCTTCCCTTGCTGGGTCACCACTGCAGGGCCCTGCCCTTCCCTTCCGGCAGGCAGGCCATTGTTTGCTGCTGGTCCCCACTCCTGGCCGAGGCCTTGCCCTCGCCTCTGGCTCGCCCTGGCCTCTGGCTCCGGGATGTGGGAATAGGGAGGAGGCAGTTCTTTTGAGCCCTCGGTGAGCAGCCCCTGGGCGCTGCCCAGCCTCTGAGAGCTCCCCCCAGGCCCTCCACGTTTGTATCACCCTGGGCTGGGCTCCTTGGATGGCCTGGCTGCTTTGTCCCCAACGTCTCGCATCAGCCACATGGGCCTCCTCACACCAGCCCGGCCCTGCCTCCCTCCCAGGGGCGACAGAAGCTGGCCCGCTTTAACGCCCGGGAGTTCGCCACCTTGATCATCGACATCCTCAGCGAGGCCAAGAGGAGACAGCAGGGCAAGAGCCTGGGCAGCCCCACAGGTGGGAAGGGCACGGGCGCCGCTCCAGGGTGCGCTCCCTCCCGGGTGGCGCGGTGCACAGGCTGCGGCCCTGGGCCCTGAGTGACAAGCCTGTGCCCTCAGACAACCTTGAGCTATCCACGCGGGGCCAGAGTGACCTGGACGACCAGCACGACTACGACAGCGTGGCCTCGGACGAGGACACAGACCAGGAGCCCCTGCGCAGTGCTGGTGCCACGCGGAACAACAGAGCTCGGGTCCGAGAGCCACCCCAACACCCCCCCCCCCACACTCCTCATATCCTGGGGCCCTAGCGGCAACGAGGGGGCTGACTGGCCCATCTCCCTCTGCAGAGCATGGACTCCTCAGACCTGTCAGACGGGGCTGTGACGCTGCAAGAGTACCTGGAGCTGAAAAAGGCCCTGGCTGCTTCCGAGGCCAAGGTGCAGCAGCTCATGAAGGTCAATAGCAGCCTGAGTGATGAGCTCCGGAGGCTGCAGAGGGAGGTGAGGAGGGGGCTCCCGGGCCCGCTGGGTGGGGAAGAGGCACGCTCCGGGAGGCGGCGGTGCTGCCCGGGGTTTCTGACACCCCTCTCACTCTCAGATCCACAAGCTGCAGGCCGAGAACCTGCAGATCCGGCAGCCACCAGGGCCGATGCCCACACCCCCCCTCCCCAGCGAGCGAGCTGAGCACGCACCCGTGGGGCCTGGCGGGAGCACCCACCGCAGGGACCGCCAGGCCTTTTCCATGTATGAACCAGGCTCTGCCCTGAAGCCCTTTGGGGTCCCGCCCGGGGACGAGCTCACCACCCGGCTCCAGCCTTTCCACAGCACCGTGAGCCGCCTGCGGGCCCCAGGGGGGGTGGGGTGGGGACAGGGTTGGGACCAGCACAAGGCCCCCTGTGACCCCCCTGTGCCACCCCCAGGAGCTGGAGGACGACGCCATCTATTCAGTGCACGTCCCTGCCGGCCTTTACCGGGTAAGCAGGGCCTGGGAAGTGGGTCCATTCCCACAAATAGGTGGCCCCAGCGGATGCCAGGCTCTGTGCGGGACACTGGGCACAGGGTGACCGGACACACACGGTCCCAGCCTCGCTGAAGGGAAGCCGAAAGGCAGGGGGGTGGGGAGGAGGAGACTGACTCCAGCCCTGCCTGGGTTTCAGATCCGGAAGGGGGTGTCGGCCTCAGCTGTGCCCTTCACTCCCTCCTCCCCACTGCTGTCGTGCTCCCAGGAAGGAAGCCGCCACACGGTAACGAGCATCCCCAGGGCCCAAGGGAGGGACGGGCTGAAAGAGAGAGGTGTGCTGGTGAGGTGACGGGGGTCCGCGAACACACCCCTGACCTGCCAACCCCGGCCCTGTGCCCTCCAGAGCAAGCTCTCCCGCCACGGCAGCGGCGCAGACAGTGACTATGAGAACACACAAAGTGGGGACCCGCTGCTGGGGTGAGGCTCCGTGGGGAAAGGGGATGGTGGCCCCTGAGCGTCCGTGAGGGTGTCTGCAAGGGCCCTCACTCACGGCTGGAATCCTCCTCCCTCTCTAACCCCAGCCTGGAAGGGAAGAGGTTTCTGGAGCTGGGCAAGGAAGAGGACTTCCACCCGGAGCTGGAAAGCCTGGATGGCGACCTCGACCCTGGGCTTCCCAGCACGGAGGATGTCATCCTGAAGACGGAGCAGGTCACCAAGAACATTCAGGAGTTACTGCGGGCGGCCCAGGAATTCAAGCATGACAGGTATAGAGGTGGGCAGAGGCTCACGCGGGCCTCTGGGGTGTTGCAGAAGACAAGGGAGGGACCAGTGCTGTGCTGTCCTGGGACCCTTCCCTCACTTGCCCTCCCCCCCACTGCCCAGCTTCGTGCCCTGCTCAGAGAAGATCCATTTGGCTGTGACTGAGATGGCCTCTCTCTTCCCGAAGGTACAGGGGCCAGAGAGGGGACCTGGAGGGGCGGGGGTGCCTCAGGGTGGGGCGGGTGTGGAGAGTCTGACGGCACTGGCCTAGTTGGATCCCTGGACCCTTGGGGTCCCATCATGGCTCGTGGTTGGTTTGACGTCCAAGGCCCGACTCCTCCACAGAGGCCCGCCCTGGAGCCTGTGCGAAGCTCGCTGCGGCTGCTCAACGCCAGCGCCTACCGGCTGCAGAGCGAGTGCCGGAAGACGGTGCCCCCAGAGCCTGGCGCTCCCGTGGACTTCCAGCTGCTGACTCAGCAGGTGATCCAGTGCGCCTACGACATCGCCAAGGCCGCCAAGCAGCTGGTCACCATCACCACCCGCGAGAAGAAGCAGTGACCACTGTCCCCAAACCCTCACCCGCACCCTGGGACCTCACTGGCCGTGGGAGCTGGGCCACTCCAGACACTCATCCCCACCCCCACCGAGCCGCCGGCCCAAGTGCCCTTAGCGCTGCCACTGTTCCCGGCAGCCAGGTGCCCTGGTGCCCGTCCCCCTTGAGCCCCCAAGGATGGGGAGGTGAGGTGGCAGGAGCTTCTGCCCCCACATTCCATGCACCCCTCCCTGTACATAGCCCCCCTACCCCTCTAGCGTGCAGGGGCCTGCAAGGCGGCACTCCCAACCCCACGCCCTCGGGGGCACCCTCAGCCAAGGGTTGGGTGGGGACACTCCAAGTGGGGCAGCTCCCCTGATGCACCCCACCCCCATGAGCCAGTCCAGCCCTCCTGGGGGCTGAGCGGGGGGGGCATCCCCCCTTGTACATAATACCTGTGGATGTCCCCACCCTGTAGCCACCAGCCCCCTGCTGCTCTCTCCTCCAATGCCAAACGGCCCCAGCTAGGGCACAGGCCCCAACCTGTGTTCCCGGGGTCCCCAGCAGCAAACACTGGAAAAGTCTAATCTTTTTTTTTTTCCTCTCCTCTCTTCCACTCCTTAATTTTAACATTGTGGTAACTGAGTGTGCCTGCGTGTGAGTGTGCGGGGCGGCAGTGCCGTTCCAGAGGCCTGGCCCATCTGGGGTTTCGTGAGGGGTGAGGGGACCAGGGTTGGGCGTTGACCCCCCCCCCCCATCCTGGGGCCAGGGGCTGCCGGAGGGAACCAGCTGGGTCCTGCCCTCTGCCTCCCCTCATTGCTCCCCCCCACTCATACCCTCTATGAACTTAAAGGAAAACCACTTTGCTCCATCTCTCTTCCCCTCCCTTATGGAGGGGGAAAGTGCCGGCTGGGGCTGAGAACTGAGCACCCGAGCCTGGGGCTGGCTCCCCGGGGTCCCCGACGAAGCTGAGAGCCCCTCCCTGTGACCTCCGAGAGGCCAGCGCCTGCGGTGTCTGGGTCCCTGCAGCCTGGGGAGGCAGATGGCAGCTCCTACCAGCTCCTCTCCCTGCCCCACTTCTGTCCCAGGGGCCAGGCTCTACCTGTGTGGTGGTGGGTGGGCTGACTGTCAAGACGTGTGTCATGTACATTTGTATCAAAAATAAATAAGTGACCATGTGCCCTTTTCTGATGCTTTGGGAACTGTGGGAGGAGGGATCAGGGAGGTGCAGACATGAAATGGAGAAAGACCAACTTGGCAAAAGTATGTAGCCAGTGAAAACGGTGACTGCTGCAGCCCCCATACTGAAGGGGAGGGAAGCCCCTTGTCTTCTGTTAGCGGGGTCCTGCAAATAACGTTTCAGTAACTACCACCAGCGTCCTGCCACCTGGCCGCCCATGTTGGTGGAAGGGTCTACCACGTTACTAAAACCCAGGATCTGAGGCCAGGTTGGCAAGAGGCAGCAAGCAGAGGGTGCCTGACTTGATGCTATAACCCCCTCCCTACCTCAAACACGACCTACGTGACCTAGGACAGTGTCCCCGGCGGGAGTGAGTCAGTCTGTGTGGCAGATGCACAAGCTCAACTCCAGCCTCTACTAAAATAATTTAATAAAAACGGAGTTTTTGCAACGGAAGTTTGAAACTGCTCCTTTCTCTCTCCTCCCTCTGCCCAACCCCATTCCTCCCAGCAAACCACACACTAAGGATCAGCCAATCTGCCGCGCTCGGGCGTGACTGCTCCCTCCGGCCGCCAGGGGGCCGCCCCGCGCGCGGGCCACGTGGCGGAGGTTGCGGCCTCCGGCGGGGGGAGGAGCCGAACCTGCCACAGCGGCAGGGCTGGTGCAGGTCACTCGGAGCTGTCCCCGTCCGGGCCGCTGTCCGGCGTGGGCGGGAGGAGGGGTCTCCGGCGGGAGCGCTTGACCCGGCGAGGGGGCATGAGCAGCCTCCGCTTCAGCACAGCTATGGGCAGGAGGGGGAGCGGTCAAGGGCCGGGAAGAGCCCCGGGGGCGGGGCTGGGGGTGAGGAGGGCCATGTCTCACCAGCCACGGTGTCCCGGCTGTCCACCGTGGGCTCCCAGTAGATGCTCTCCCCGCGTCGGAAGTTTCGGTGCAGCCGAGTGCAGAGCGTGGCCAGCGTGAGCAGCACCAACAGGAAAGTCAGGGCCATGGCCGCCCAGGCGGCCTCCTCTGTGCGCGGGGTAGGGCCGCGGGCGGCCCTCGGTGGCCCTGCCGCCCGAGGGGCCGGGGAAGCCTGACCCGGACAGGCACAGCCCCCAGGACTGTTCTGCCCTTTGGGCAGCTGAACCTCCAGCCTGGAGCTGACATTGCTTCCTGGTCCCTCAGGCAGCAGTGGGCCAGTGGACACAGACCCGGCATTATTGCCTTCACCCTGAGATCCCAACATGGGCTGTCTGGCCTCCAAGCTCCCTGGGGAAACAGAGGGGAACCTCGGGGCTGAGGGTGTGGGCTGGAGACCAAGGGCAGCCCGCAGCCCACGTCTCCTGGCACCACTAGGAAAGAGCTGCCCATGTCCACTAGATGCCACCTCCATGCCGGGTGGCCGCCAGCTCCACAGAGTAAAGGCCAAAGCCGGGGCCTAAGAGGAGAAGAGACAGCAGTCACCCCCTCCCTGCCCAGATGCAGGCCAATGGCACCCAATGGCACCACCACCCTGAGCCAGCAACCCCATGACCGCCATGCCTGGCCAGCACCCCTCACCTGCACACACCCTCGCTGACTGCACAGCCTCCCTCTGCCCAGCGTGGGCACCAAGGAAGGGGGCCCAGGAACAGTGTCAGAACGGAACCCAGCTTTCTCTCTCCTCTGCTTCCGCCACTGCCTCCTCTTCAGCCAGTGGGCAGCCCGGGCCGGCTCCACCCACGCCATCTCCAGCGCTAAGCCCCATGCGGCCAGTACGAGGGGCTACGAAAGGAAGAGAGAACTGTTATAGCTAAGTCGAAGCTGGGGAGCAAGCAAGCAGAGGCCCTGAATTCCCCTTGCCCTGCCCACAGTGCTGCAGCCTCCACTGGTACCAATCACCTTTCAGCAAGCACTTACCCGATCCTGGGTGAGGGTGGAATCAGGGGCCAGTGAGGGCTGGGCCACACAAGTGTGGGCAAGAAGGGCAAGCTGGAGCTTCAGCCAGGGGTGGGCACAGGGGTGGTAGAGGAAGCTGACGTCCTCAGACTGCAGGAAAGGCATGAAAACGTCAAGCCGGGCCCAGGTCCCTCCTGAGAGTTCCAAGTTCTCCCATCCTGGGGAGCCAACTTCAAGGGACTCCCAGGATGACCAGATGACCCTCCCACCTTCTGGGCTCAGGAAAGGATCAAGAGCCCTGGATACTGGTGTGCATGCCCTCTTGCCTCTGAGCATTCCTTTCATCCCTCCTCTCCAAGCAGTGCCACCCCTCAAAGGTCATAGCTTCCACAACAACATGCATGGTTAACCCTGCCAGACTCAGACCACCCTCTTTAGCTATGTTCCTCTGCACCTGGCTCTACAGGTCCCCACCTAGGCTGTAACCACCCCCACAAAGAGAGACCAGGCCTTCTACGTATTGACCCATCTATATATATATTCAGTCTCCCCAAAGCATCCGAATACAGGGCACACAGGCAGCAGGTGCACAATCTCAGGATGGAAACACTTCAGTTATGAATCATTCTTTGATTGAGCTGACCTGATGCTCGTCATTTGTGCCGGAGGCTGTAGGAGATGCCAAAAGAGAACTCCTGGGCTCCGCTTGCAGGGAATACAAAGGAAACTCAGGGAAACAGGACTAATGCAAATGAACGAGCAAACTAATAAAGCTCAAAGTGATTAGCAGTTAAATTATGAGACGATTTCAAGCATTACACAAATTTGGAGAAGGTGATGAATAAATAAGGGCTAACGTGCTCAGGCAAGGTCTCAAGGGAGAGCTGACTCCTGCCCTGGGCCTTAAAGAAGGGTAGGGATGGATGGCAGGAGGGCAGGGAGCTGCCCCCCTTCAAGTCAGGTCAGGCCAGGTATAGAGGGGAAGGAGCCTCACACTCATGGGTGGTGAGCAGACCAACATGACTGAAGGGGAACCAAAGCTGTGGAGAGGTTACACGACGCTTACTGAACCAGGTAGAGCCAGAAAAACCAGACAGGGGGGTGGGGCCACGATAAGGTGGGAAATGAGGAGCCACTGGTTTCTGAACAGTTTGCAATGAAAAGGGCTGTTTGGGGAAAGGAAACGGATAGGTGGCATGAGCTCTTCTGGCTTGGAGATATTACAAGGATCAAAAACAGGTATTTCAAAAGGAAAACCAAAAGGACAGAGAAGCTATCCAACCACTGGCAGTGAAACACACAGGCACACAAGGTGAACCCAAGGTGTGGTCGGTAACCTGACATACACACACTCCTTGTTGTTGTTTACTTGCTAAGTCGTGTCTGACTCTTTTCGACCCCATGGACGATAGCCCACCAGACTCCTCTGTTCGTGGGATTTCCCAGGCAAGAATACTAGAGTGGGTTGCCATTTCCTTCCCCAGGGGATCTTCCCAGCCCAGAGATCGAACCCACATCTCCTGCATTACAGGCGGGTTCCTTACCACTGAGCCACCAGGGAAGCCCATTACACACTCACACACTCCTTACAGCTTCCTGTTTTCCAAAGTGCTATCCCACGCAATTTGTTTACTCCTCAAGGGGAGCCTGTGTGCGCAGCTGTGACCCCCCTGGGCTGTAGCCTGCCAGGCTCCTCTGTCCATGGAATTCTCCAGGGAAGAATACTGGAGTGGGTTACCATTTCCTACTCCATGGATCTTCCTGACACAGGGATTGAACCCACCTCTCTTGCATATCCTGCATTGACAGGTGTTTTCTTTACCACCAGTGCCACCTGGGAAGCCCATAATAACCACTAAGAACCTCTCTCACAGAAAAGCAGGGCCCAGATAAGTCAGAGACTTCCAAAGTCACACAGCAGAGCTAGAGCACAGGTTGTTTTCTCCTAGGACTCTCAACCCCCTTGCAGCCTCCTGCCCACACAGCTAGCTACTCATAGCATTCCTGACACCTCACTGCAGAAGACAGAGGCCTAAGCTCACTGTCCTAGGACTAAGAGCACTAAGGTCTCCTCCTGGAGTGGGGAGCAGTAAAGAATGGAGCTAGTGAGTAGAAGAGGTGGAGCCTGCATGGAGCTGGCTGTTTCCAGCACAGACCCCGAGGATGCCTCCTGCTTATACTCACCTGCTGTGGCCGCATCCGTGTGTAGGTCACTCTTGGTGACACCTGTACCAGGGAGACAAGAGAACTGAGAGGCCCCGGGGGACTCCGCTGGGGGGATGGGGGTGGGACACGACAGCAGGCCCGTGCTGTCACGTTGGGATGGTGACGCTGGTGACGAGGGCCAAAGGAACAAGGTGCTCAGAGGATGGCTGTGGAGGGCACCGCGAGGCCAGGGCGGGACTGCGCTACCCCTTCACGCTCCTCTCTCCCACCGCCCTCCAGGCTCCCACCTGTGGGGGCAGAGGCCACAGGCCCTCGGGACAACGGGCTCCCGCCTCCTCCGCCGCCGGTTCAGCCACCACCTGTGGGTTCAAGGCGCAGAAAAGCTGGGTTGTTTGGCCTCGGAGAGGGCTCTGCCCTCTCCCTCCCAGGCCCAGCACTCCAAGGGAGAACTCCGAGTTCCCCTCTCGGCACGCCCCTCCTTCTGGCAAAGCACTTGGAGACACCGGGCCGAAAGCTTCTCGGCAGCGGGTCGCCTTACCTCACGGGGACCCAGGAGTCCCGCCAGGGCGGCCAGGAGCAACAGCTGGGGCGGCGGCGGAGGAGGCGCCATCCCGGCCCGCCCCAGGCCGGCCTGCCGCCCGTCCAGCCAACAAGGGACCGCTTGCCGCCTGGGCCTGCCCCCGCGCACCCACGCCGCCCGCGTGCCCACGTAGACCCCGGGCTCGCGCGCGCGGGTCTGGCCCGACCCCAGACCGCGCGCCTCGACTCCCCGGGCTCGCGCGCCCCCGGCCTCGCCCCGCCCCGGCCTCGCCCCGCCCCCGACATCGCCCCGCCCCGCCCCCACGGCTCCTGGCGGCTCTCGCCGGGTCCCTGCCCCGCCCCGGGCCCGCCCACAGCCCGGGCCGCGCGCGCACGCGTCCGCCAGCCCAAGCCGGAAAAGTCATCTGGAAGCCGGTCTTCAGCTCACTGCGCAGCGAGACAGGCGGGACCACCTCCCTCCCCACGAAACTGGTCCCAGCGGGTCTCCGCGGCCTGCAGGGCGCAGCTGCAGCTCCTGGGTGGGATCGTGGAGCGTGAAGGAGGGCGGGAAATGGGACTCCTGTGAACTATGTGGCTCAGGAAAGGAGACGAGTCCGCTCCTTCGGCAAACCCGCTTCAGATTCATCATTATGACTGCCTCTGGAAGAGGGGCAGAATCCTGAAATAACAAGCTACGGAAAGGAGAGGGTCCCCACTGCTCCCCTCGCAAATAGCGCCCGAATCCGGAGGAGTCTCAGAGGGTCTCGGGCCTCCACGCTCCCCAGGCCTGGAAGTCTCGGGAAGCTGCAGCCGGGCTGGGGGCTGCTTTGTTGTCCACGTCCGCCTCCGCTTTCGTGATAAGCCCAACGGCGACCCGCCGGTGCCCGAGGAGACTTTGGCCACCTCGTGAGGTGGAGTCACAGGCCTCTCCCCCAGCAGGGTGCTCGGGCCAGACATTCCCCGCAGCGGGGCGCCCATCTCCTTGGCCCAGTTTGAGATTTTGAGGGAAGACGGGAAAGTGGGTGGAGAGTGAGAGCTGTAATGTCCAGCCTGAAACTTTGAAATCGAACAAGAGCGTCTCCCACATCCACCGCCCCCACCCCTTGTGACTTGCAAGGGGTATTTCTTACCCGCCCCCCGCGCTCCAGAGATTGAGCTGATGAAGGGACTCAATCCATCCCCCGCCACGGCCCGCTCGCGGGGTGACAGGCAACCCCCTCCAAAGGCACCCGAATGCATCTTTCCCTCCGGCTCAGGGGCTGTTTCTTTTGGGGAAGTCCTTCCTGGGGAGCGGTGTTGAGGGTTCCCTCTCCCTGCAGCCAGGATCCAGGGCAACCCCGTGCGTCGGCAGGGCGCTCTAATGCAGGCAAAGGAACGAGAGGTCCCTGGCCTTCTGAGCTCCCGCTGCAAGCCCGCTGTCGGGGCGGAACGCCTGCCCTGGCCCTCGCTGGCCCTGAGCCGGACCCTCTCCCGGCAGGAGTTATTGCGCAGTTGCGGGTGCCGGCGGGGCGGAGACCGACATCGAGGTCGGAGAGGACCACCGGTCCGGGCGACAGAGGTGCGGGTGATGGTTCCCGCTGCAGCCGCGCCGCGCCGCCCCGCCCCGCGGGAGCCCGGAGTCCGCGCCGGGAGCTGCGGTTCATTCGCTTCTCCCTTTTGCTGCTTCTCGGCAGCGGCCCCTGAGAGGGCAGTGACGCAGGGGCTCCCCGGGAGCCACACACCACGCGGGGCGGAGGGGTGGGGGCAGAGGATCCTGAGGCTCACTCCCGTCTGCCCCCACTCCTCCGCCGCCCACACTCCGCTCCTCGGCTCGCCTTCCCCACTCCCTTCCGCCTCGCCGGCGCGTCCTCGCTGCCTCTCCGTGGCCTCCGCTCCTTTCACCCTCTGCTCCTGCCTGTCGCAATCGCTGTACAAAGGGCCGGGGGGCGGGAGTGGGGGGGCGGGTGAGGGGAGCCGGGCGCGAACTGGCTGCCTCTGCGGGGCCGCGGCCAATCCCGAGCGCACCCTCTCCCTGCCCCGCGGGAGGGCCCTGGGCGGCCGCCGCGGCCGGGCGGAGCCGCGGGCAGAGCGGGGAGCAAGCCGAGGGGCGTCCCCGCCGCGACCGCCCGCCGGGGGCTCTCCGGCCTCGCCATGCCACCGTGGGGCGCCGCCCTTGCCCTGCTTCTGGCTGCGCTCGCCCTGCTCTGCCTGCTCGTCCTGAGGCTGCGGCGGCCCGGCAGGCGCGCCGTCGGAGCGAGGACCCTGCCGGGGGCGCGGGGAGAAGATCACGGGGAGGAGGTGGACGGCGGAGGCCCCGCGGGTCAGTTCAGCGACGGGCGGGAGCCGCTGCCCGGAGGCTGCAGCCTCATCTGTAAGCCGTCGGCGCTGGCCCAGTGCCTGCTGCGCGCTCTGCGACGCTCAGCCGCGCTGGAGCCAGGCCCGCGCCCCTGGCTGTCCGGGCCCCACCTGCAGACCCTCTGCCACTTCGTGCTGCCGGTGGGGCCGGGGTCCGAGCTGGCCCGGGAGTACCTGCAGTTGGCAGATGACGGGCTGGTGGCCCTGGACTGGGTGGTGGGACCTGGCGCCCGGGGCCGCCGGGCCACCAACGCCGGGGGCCTCCCGGCGGTACTGCTGGTGATCCCCAATGCCTGGGGGCGCCTCACCCGCAACGTGCTCGGCCTCTGCCTGCTGGCCCTGGAGCGCGGCTACTACCCGGTGATCTTCCACCGGCGCGGCCACCACGGCTGCCCACTGGTCAGCCCCCGGCTGCAACCCTTTGGGGACCCATCCGACCTCAAAGAGGCCATCACTTACATCCGGTTCCGACACCCCGCGGCCCCGCTGTTCGCGGTGAGCGAGGGCTCGGGCTCGGCGCTGCTGCTGTCCTACCTGGGCGAGTGTGGCTCCTCCAGCTACATGACCGGAGCCGCCTGCATCTCGCCCGTGCTACGCTGCCGCGAGTGGTTTGAGGCCGGCCTGCCCTGGCCCTATGAGCGGGGCTTTCTGCTTCACCAGAAGATCGCCCTCAGCAGGTGGGTAATGGGGGCCGCAGACGCGGTGGGTAGGGGTTTGGGGCTGGGAAACAGTTCTGCCTGGTACTGAATCAAACATGTGTAGAGCAATTTGGGCAGAGTTCTCCACACAGTTTCTGAAGCGTCCAAACCCTCTAATCTAGACAGAATCAGAGAAGCAAATTTAAAAGCCACGGACCGACTGAGTCAGCATCATTAGCTGGAGCGGGGACTCCAACCCAGGGGGCCCCCTGGCCTCACCTCAGCTGCATTTCATCCTAGCAACCTAAGCACCTGATGCTGCACATCGCCTAGTCAAATCAGCAAAGAGGGCTCTGGAAGCAATTGTGACTGATTGTCCAGAAAGTTTCCTTATAGTCTCTGAGCCTGGAGATGACAGAAATTAGATATTTGGTGGTTATTTGATTTATTGAAATTCCTTAGACCTGACAAGTGTTTTGCATATTCCTAGGTATGTACTCAATATTTAATGCAAAAATTTTAAGAATGTTTAAACATATTTCTTTAAATCTCCAAAAAGAAAAGAATCTACCACCAGGGTGACAGGGAGACTCTTCCACTGAAAAGGCCTGGGTGACAGTCCCACAGCAAATAACCAGGCCTCGGCTTACACTGTTGCTTTCCTAGGGGATGAAGGGGTTAGCTAAGTTGCTGGAAATTCAGGATTTGAACCCAAATGGGTCTGACCCCACATCCCAGGTCTTTCTGCCCCACCACAGTGTTGCCATCATGTCTAGCTAATCCCTATGAGCCTCACTTTCGTCTTCAGTTAAAGGGAGTTACTAATCACCGCAGATGGTGACTGCAGCCATGAAATTAAAAGACGCTTACTCCTTGGAAGGAAAGTTATGACCAACCTAGATAGCATATTCAAAAGCAGAGACATTACTTTGCCAACAAAGGTCCGTCTAGTCGAGGCTATGGTTTTTCCTGTGGTCATGTATGGATGTGAGAGTTGGACTGTGAAGAAGGCTGAGCGCCGAAGAATTGATGCTTTTGAACTGTGGTGTTGGAGATGACTCTTGAGAGTCCCTTGGACTGCAAGGAGATCCAACCAGTCCATTCTGAAGGAGATCCCCTCTGGGATTTCTTTAGAAGGAATGATACTAAAGCTGAAACTCCAGTATTTTGGCCACCTCATGCGAAGAGTTGACTCATTGGAAAAGACCCTGATGCTGGGAGGGATTGGGGGCAGGAGGAGAAGGGGACGACAGAGGATGAGATGTCTGGATGGCATCACTGACTCGATGGATGTGAGTCTGAGTGAACTCCGGGAGTTGGTGATGGACAGGGAGGCCTGGCGTGCTGCGATTCATGGGGTCGCAAAGAGTTGGACATGACTGAGCAACTGAACTGAACTGAATCGAACCTCACAAGGTGGCATGAAGTAAGATAAACAAAGTACGGGGCCTGGCACCAATACGTGGTGGCAATTGTGATTTTTCTTTCTTTTCTTGCTCCATTTTGCCTCCCAAACCCTGAGCTCAACAGCAGCCCACATGCTACCATGGCAATCCAAAGCCACTGGAACAGTCCACGGGCAAGGTGCTCTCACATGGCCTAATTGTCAGTTTCCTTCCACAAATGACCACCATCAGTGCTGCTGACCCCAGGTACCAGCTGGAGGATACAGTGGGGGAAGTGAAAAGAAAAACTGGGCCTTTAGGAACTGCCCTGCCCATGGAATTTGGGGATTGCCCACTTGGGGCAAGCCTCTTTGACTGTTTGCAGGAGGCACCTATCCAAATTCAGCTGACTAAGGCTGAATTAACCCAAACTAAGTACTGAACTACCCATCCTGGCCTCCTGGTCAGGGTGCCAGGCTCTCCCCAGGGAGGTGGAAACAGCCAATATATCCCTCTTTTCCAGAGCAGTTACTCTCAGGCTCCCATTTGGGAACTCACCCCGTAAATTAATTATTACACTCTCAGTTACTTCCTCCGCCACTCAGCCCTCTCTAGAAATACTTGCCCCACTGATCAAGGTCACATTCGTCATCATCCGGACAGCATATTATCTTTTAAAAAACAACCAAACTGGGCTTCCCTGGTGGCTCAGTGGTAAAGAATCTGCCTGCCAATGCAGGAGACATGGATTCAATCTCTGGTCCCGGAAGATCCCACATGCCGTGGAACAGCTAAGCCGGTTACATCACAACTACTGAGCCTATGCTTTAATGCCCGGGAGCCCAACGACTGAGCCCACGTAGTGAGAGCCCATGCTCCACAAGAGCAGCCACCGCAACGAGAACCTCGTGCACTGCAACTAGGCTCGCCACCACTAGAGAAAAGGCCGTGCCGCAACAAAGACCCAGCACAGCTAAAAATAAATAAATAAATATATTTTTAAAAAAGCAAGCAAACCAATACAACTTAAAATGTTAATGATGGGGGTGTCACTTGCTGGTTTGGATAGTCTGAGCCAGTGGGTTCTAAGAGGAGTACAGGAGGTGACAGTTTGTAGCAAGTTCCCTACAGGGGTCAGAAGTTGAGGTCAGGGGGACAGTTGTCACAGCTGTAAAGTCAAATGCTGCCCCAGGGCTGAGGAGGTGATGCCATGAATGACCATCCTCATAGAAACTGTAATACAGGAAGGAGGGCGGAAATACCCTGATTGTTGCCATGCCAGCCCATGTTGTCAGACTTCCTCATTTCCTTTGAGAAGCCAGCTAGCTGCATTTTATGTGAATTATCCTGATTTTATTATTTTTAGCCACGCTGTGCGGCTTGTGGTACCTTAGTTCCCTGACTAGGGATCAAACCAGGCCCACGGCAGTTTTAAGCACGGGACTGCCAGGGAATTCCCAAACCTCCTGGTTTTAAATGATGGCAACAATGTGGAAGTTTTTAAACACACTATCAGATCAGATCAGTCGCTCAGTCGTGTCCGACTCTTTGCGACCCCATGAATCCCAGCACGCCAGGCCTCCCTGTCCGTCACCAACTCCCGGAGTTCACTCAGACTCACGTCCATCGAGTCAGTGATGCCATCCAGCCATCTCATCCTCTGTCGTCCCCTTCTCCTCCTGCCCCCAATCCCTCCCAGCATCAGAGTCTTTTCCAGTGAGTCAACTCTTCGCATGAGGTGGTCAAAGTACTGGAGTTTCAGCTTCAGCATCATTCCCTCCAAAGAAATCCCAGGGCTGATCTCCTTCAGAATGGACTGGTTGGATCTCCTTGCAGTCCAAGGGACTCTCAAGAGTCTTTTCCAACACCCCAGTTCAAAAGCATCAATTCTTCGGCACTCAGCCTTCTTCACAGTCCAACTCTCACATCCATACATGACCACAGGAAAAACCATAGCCTTGACTAGACGAACCTTTGTTGGCAAAATAATGTCTCTGCTTTTGAATATGCTATCTAGGTTGATCATAACTTTCCTTCCAAGGAGTAAGCGTAAGGCCAAAGAAAGCCTCCGTGGTCAGACACTGGCCTGTGGGCAGCCACTCTGTAACATGTGCTGTCAATTTATTTTCTCTTTCCTTCCTTCCTCCTCCAACTTCTTGCTGCCAGGTACGCCACGGCCCTGGAGGACACAGTGGATACCGGCAAACTGTTCAGGAGCCGCTCCCTGCGGGAGTTTGAGGAGACTCTCTTCTGCCACACCAAGAGCTTCCCCATCAGCTGGGACACCTACTGGGACCACAACGACCCCCTCCGGGATGTGGATGAGGCAGCGGTACCTGTGCTGTGCATCTGCAGTGCCGACGACCCCGTGTGCGGGCCCCCAAACCACTTTCTGCCAACTGAACTCTTTCACAGCAACCCCTACTTCTTCCTTCTGCTCAGCCGCCACGGGGGCCACTGCGGCTTCCTGCGCCAGGAGCCCTTGCCAGCCTGGAGCCACGAGGTCACCTTGGAGTACTTCCGGGCCTTGACTGACTTCTTCCGGACGGAAGAGAGGATGAAAGGGCTGAGCAGGCGCCGAGCTTCCTTCCTTGCGGGCCGGCGTCGTTGGGGAACCCTGCCGAAGCGGGAGGTCTCCCCCTCTTCCAGTCTGGAGGAGATCTTTAGCTGGAAGAGATCCTATACGCGGTGAGACCTGACCTGAGAAGCCCCTAGCCTCACAAGGAAGAACAGAACTGCGCATGGCTGAGTCCTTACCAGGCAATTAGGACAGAACGCGGCCAGGCCGCTGCAGCTCTTTGCCCCTGGTCCAGCCCCTCTATTAAACTGGTCTGTGGAAAGAGATGGAACCCCCCGGAAGCTGGCGTTCACTGACCCCTGGGGAGAACTCCTGCCCAGACCTTGCTCTGCACATGCCAACTCATCCTGGCTCAGCAGCGGGGCATTGCCCGTCACTGTCCCCTGTCATTGACTTCATAAGCCAAAGAATAGCACCATTTAAGTTCCTGGACTTTAGAGAAAATGCTAGTTTACTAGCAATGACACAGAGAAGATGCGTTTTTGTGAGCCATTGGTAGGTCTGTGCCCCACAGCTTCTCAAGCTGGAGCCACTTGAGGTAGTGGGGACAGACAGGATGTTTGTGTCTTGGTCCCACTTCCCTCGTTTTGTTTTTTCTGCGGCTGTGGCGCTCCGCTGACTTCACGTGGTGACAGCTGTGGAAGCGGCTCACAGAGCCGTGTGGCTGTGTCAGTGAAAAAGGCCCGAGGCGGCCAGTGCTGTGCTGAGACTGGGTTGGGGAGGGCGACAAGGCAGAGAACGTGAACACCTGCGTCTGGAACACGAAGGTCCAGTGTTTGGATGAGTTCTGCAAGTCTTGATTGGGCGTGGGGGGCTGATCTGGGGCTTCAGCCTAGGACCTCCAAACTCACTGGAGAGATTCCAGGAGTGATTAAGAATAGGAAATCATCGCAGGGTGTGCTTGACCATGGCTCAAGGAGCCAGGCTTTCAGACATTCTAGGTGCTCCTTCCAGTACCATTTTGGGGGATTACTCCAGAGAGCTCCAGCGAGAGGTGTTTTTCTCTAGAGATGTGAGCTTTCTCTAAGTGGTAAAAGTACAAACCTCATATCTTAGGTGGGTCTTTTTTGGTTAGTTGCCCTCTTTTCTGACACTGCTGCTAGCCTTTCCCTCTTCAGAGCCTAGAGAGACATCTGGTACTAGAGAAAACAGTAGTTCCAAGAGATTGACTGGAGCTGACTCAGTGATTTATGAATATTTCACATTATCACGCCTTTTCTGCTCAATTATTCAAAAGGCTATCCATCCGTGTAGATGAAGAAAAAGCTTCCCCTGGATCTGGCCACTTACTGACTGGTAACCTCGGTGTTTTGAGGACTAATGCTGAAGATTAGAGTAAAATAAGGTATTGTATGGATTGACCCACGCAACTTGGTTTGGGTTAGGCCATTAAGCAATACAGTAGGACATCCAGTCTGTCCCCTCCCCCCAAAAAAGAAAGCTTTACCCAGAAGTTTTAATTGGTCATCAAGAAAAGAAAGCACCTGTTTCGACAAGCAGCTCCATCCTGGCCTCACCAACAGGAAAGCAGTTTTAAGGAGGAGAGACGATTACCATGTCCTAAGGCTTGGTATGAGGAATTCCTAGGGCCATGATGTTAGATTTGGATAATCTTCGCCCATTCTTGTTCTTCTAGATCAAATAAGAAGAAACTCTATAATCTAAGAATCTGAACCGGAAGGCAGACAACACTCAATTGTCTAAGGCACTTTATCCTGTCATGAAAAGATTCCCCCCCCTCCTTCCCCACTGCTGGTTCCTCTTCCTCCACGTTCTTCAGCTAACATTCTCTCACTGTTTCTGAGCAGGAGAAATAATACCAGGCTCCTCCGTCCATGGGATTTTCCAGGCAAGAGTGCTGGAGTGGGGTGCCATTGCCTTCTCCAATAATAAGGAAGGGAACCCCAAATAAGCCATTGTACTTCTGGCTAACCACCTTGGTATAAGGCTTGGTGAAGAACTACTGACATCTGGCCACCCTCTCCCCCAGCATCTGGTACAGTGGAGATTTCCGTTTATTAGCTCTGGCGCTCCCATATTCAGGACCCTATGATAGTTCAGAACTCACTGTAAACCAAACAGTGGTTTTTTAAACACCCCCCGCCACCTGCACCCCCAGGATTAAATGGCCCCTAAGGGCTAAAATCTGGATTGTTTCTCTAGGCCAGATACCTTGAGACTCTAGTCCTTTAAGATAATAGCTTTTGGAGAAATCATGGTTCACCTTTTACAGGAAAGCAAGCTTGTGGGGTGGGGGTAGAGGAAGATATATATATATATATATATATGTCTCCTTTAAGTGATAAAAGTATGAACCTCACATCTGAGGTGTTTTTTTGGTTAGTTCCCTCTTTTCTGACACTACTACTAGCCTTTCCCTCTCCAGAGCCAAGCTTTCAGAACAGCCCAATCCAGTTCCACTGATTGCCTTGGATCCACAGCTCTAATGACCTAAACCCCAATTCTCCTCCATGCCCCTTGTGCCAAATGTACTCAAAGCCGTTCTCAAAAAGCTACTTCTGTCCCGTCTTCTCATCACCGTTTGGTGACATCACTGCTTTTCAGCCCATTTTTGGCAAGAAAGTGTACTTCCTGTTCAAGCAGGTTTGGGTGACTGCCCTTCATCTAATGATAAAGGACTCACCCAAACTGGCTCCACTTTGGTTGTGAGCTAATTATATGAAACCAGATGGAAGATCCCCAGACACACATTCTGAGAGAGTGCATGGCCCTTGGACAAACTGACAAGTTACAAACTTGGGGAGGCAAGAAAACGATGACACAAACAAAACCCAAGGAAGCGCCATGAGTTGGGAGTTTTCCAGGTAGCGTGTCTGGCACCCCACTCAGGTCTCATTCACTTGCTCGCCTCCCCTTTTGGTCTCTTTATTATTTATAAACACCTTCAAATGGTAAAGGGGGAAAAAACACAACCCAGAGACAATAAAGGAGACATTCTCTCTGAAGTGGAAACTGAGTTATGTCTCCATCCACTGGATCAGAATGTAGGAAGCCCACAACTGCTTCTCAAAGTTTCTTTGAGTTCTGCTAAGTTCTGACCTTTGATATCAAAAACTGTGCTTAAGCTGTAACTTAATTCTCTTAAAGATTTAGTATTTTGTGTATTTATACATGGGTTTCCAAGGTGGCTTGGCCAGAGATGACAATGTGAAAAAAACATAGCACCAAATCCTCATTTTGAGAAGACACTGTCTCTGTGTGAAGAAGATATCCTTGCTAAGACTTGAGTGCTGTTATAAAAGAGGTCTTGACACAGGAAGTCTCATTTCAGCTTTATATACAACCTCAAAACCACGCCAGAGCCGGAGAGTCTTCTGTACTCATCTTCCACCCAGACTACAGGACCCTCTGTCAGTCAGTCACGCTGAGTAATGCCAAGGTTTCTTCCTTTAGAAATGAACTTCAAAGTTTCTCCATGCTTAAATAAACAGATATACTTGGCCACTTTGGCAGAACTTGCCAATGATACCAGTGATTCAGTGATATCAATGATTCTACAGCCAAGCCACAAAGGATGGCGTAAGAAACTGTTTTCACTATTTATCACATTTTACAGAGTTAAGATTGAGAAGTTATACCTAGGGAGTGTCCGAGTGCCCAGAGGTGGAATGAATGCCTTAGGAAGCAGGAAGTCCCACAACTCTGGTAGAATATGCAACCTAGACAGCCACTTGGCACACATCGTGGAGGGAACCTATGCTGAGAAATAGTGGAATTTCATTAAAACAAACAATAAAAGATATTAACACTTTAAAAACAAGTCTCTCTAGCTCCTCCAGCCTTCCTATATAATAATATCCTGTTCTAGTGTCTATCGCTAGTGTGATTAAACAAAAAATTCTCTCCAACTTGTTTGCCTCTGAATAATAAACTGCAGTCTCCCTGCAACAATGGAATGTCATTTTTAAATCTCCAGAAACAAACATGCTGTTTGTCTCAAATCGTCTATGTACCGAGCCACACTTACCTACCTGTGAGTTAACAGAGCCTCACTGCACACTATTTGCTGGGTGTTGCTTCACTTCTATAGATCTAGGTTTGTGTCCACTAACACTAACCACTGGCAGCTCTGTTTAATCAATAACCAGTCCTCCTGCTCTGGGCTAATAATTTCCCAGTAGGCTCAAAATTCCCTGATCATCAATGATACCTACATAGAGATATTTTCCAGGGGCAATTACTAATTTGTGTGTTGGACAGAGCACCACAATAGTTTCTGGAGATGTGGATTCTAGTTTCTCCTTCATCAGTGACACATAGGACTTTTGGGCAAGTTATGAGTTATTCCACATGAAAACAATGAGACAATGAAAAAGCCTTAATTTAGGTCTGTTAGGCTAAAATGAAATAATAAAAGCAGATGGATCCCGTTCTGCAAGTCCATTTAATTCCACAATCAGAGTTCAAAGACCTCTGTAATGAGGTGACATCTGCTTTCAGATCAGAATCTTTTTTCCAATTCTTATAAGGCCAAGAAGTTCTAGTTATTAATTCTATTGCAAAGTAGGGAAGGACCTGGAAGAGCAGCACCTTTGAGGCTCACAGACTGAGTGCTGGGTTGCCCGGTTGAAAGCAAACTCTTTCCACTCCCTTCCCAAGCACGCGCGTGTACATACACACACACACACACACACACACGTGCTGATAACCATGTTATCATTGGTTCATTTGTTCCAGCCAAAAAACCATCTGCTTTTTTCTTATAAGTGATGTCAGAAAGGATGTGCCCTTCAAGATCTCACAGTTAGTAGTGACAGGGCTAAAGACCAGAACCCCAACCACTGCTCTTCAAGCCAAACTTCGCCTTTTCCTAGTCAATCACTGGCTGAGATGACAATAAGTAATGCTAATCTTAAACTCCATAATGTAAAGGGTGTTAACAAAAGGAGAATTTGTTTTCAGAGCTGCTGCACAACTCTGTGATGGAGTCAACATGTATCTATGAATGGTGTCCCTAAAGTTGTTTATTGCAGTTTGCATAGCCTTAGCACCCCCTTGGCAGCCTTGTCTCATATCTAATAAGAACAAGTATCTGAAAATATAGTCACTAGTTGCCTGGGACACGCAACAGGAACACCCTGGTTTAGCAGTTTTTCATCACTCAGATGTAGATGACAGTGCTAGCTTAAAACCCTGGGGCTGTGGAGCTAGCAGACCACTGTGCTGATTCTTTATTTCTGTTCAAATTTCTTTTATAGTCAGGTAGGATAGGCTTTAAACCCTATGCATTAACTCAGAGCATCTTTGATGCATTTGGTCAGTAACAACATGTGTTTTGAGTTGCTGACATGGTTAGAAGCACATGGTTTATGATAGTCTCCTTTCACTGCAGTTTGAACAGCCCAATTGTGGAGATATAATCAGAAATCTTGTTTTTTAAATCCCTTTTAATAGCTCAACCAAATTCAAGGTGGGATGCTGGAAATGATAGAGAGAACACCTGGAAACTAATCTTGGCTGTTTGACCCAGGCAAATTAAACCCTATGTAAATGCTAATTAATCTCAAAGTAGCTCAATATCAACATTCTAGGAGTTTAAAAGCTATGTTTTAAAGAGCCACTTTTCTGATAGTCTTCTAATTCAATAAAGTAGGTAATCTCAATAATGCTTTTTAAAATGACACTTAAAACTACTAATTAAAAAAACATAGAAGCCCCAGTCCATGAAACTCCATCCCTCCAAGCCTTCTGATAAAAAAGTCATTTTAACAGGACTGGATTAGATGATCTGCCTCATTCAGGGCTAAAATGTGGTGATTTTAAAATCTGGGAAGATAAACCCAGATGAAACCACCTTCAGAAGATTTCTTTGCAGAAGGTCCGAGAACTACAGACAGCTGGGCGTCCATGTGTACGGGAGGAACTGCAGTAATACAGACCACAACATACGTTTGTATAAAACTTAAGAACATGCATCAAACCGTTAGAACCTAAACTAGAATCGTATCTCACAGCCACAACACAATAGGCTACGTCACTGCCTGGGTACACAGAATTTGAGGCAATTAGACTAGAGCCGACATCAAGGAGCTCATCTTTAGCCGCATCTCACTCATCCAGCACAGTGCCTGAGATTCAGTGATTATCCAATAAACAGTCATTGAACTGAAATATATTTTATGGAAATACAATTACTTAAAAAAAACTGAGCAGACACTCCGTGTACTAAAATTACTTTATTACAGTTGATTTTTTTTAAACATTTCCTTTGCTATGATACAAAGGATACTTACAAACAAAATATTACATATGACCTTGTTTTCGCTCTTATGTTCTGACAACTTGGTAACAGCTTTAAATGCACAATCTATACAATTAATACAGGTTATATATGAACTATAAGGTATGCTGAACCAGAAGAATACTGACAATATACTGTACAATAAGCCTTACCAGTTAGTGCTGCAAACCATTTCTACCAAAAAGAAAATGCACATCTGTACAGTCACTTTTACCAGCTGGTGCTGACAGTGGGGGAGAGGCTTCTTCTCCATTGGAACCCTTGGGAAGCCTCCACTGTGGGCATCTGTTTGGTCCAAAAATTAAGAGGACTGTGTAGATTTAAAATTAGTCATCGGGAAAGTGGCAGAACATCACTTTCAACATGATAATCTCTCACCAAAAAAAAATCACGTCCCAGCTTTAAAAGACCACGGTCCTTTGTCCACCATGAAAACCCGACAGGCTCAAGGGCTTTGGGAGATGAGAAGATGAAGGCTGCCAAAAAAGGAGGCAATAAACCAAGCCAAAATCTAGGTTTTGCAAAATCTTTTTTTTCCCCTTCACCAAAGGGAACTAGAAATGTACAAATTCATTGATGAATCTCAATGATAACGTATCAGTTAGCTGATAACCCTCATTTTATCTGGACCCCTGACTTGTGGGAATAACTGAAAGAGATTGTGGATTATATACACCATTTTTAGAAAAGAACCTTTTGCTTAGTTAAAATATTCCATTTAGCCACCAAAGCTGGTCCTGGTCTATTACAGGTGTGCATTCATCTTTCAATGGTCTACTCAGAAATGATAAGGTTACAGCTTTTTTTCTTTTTTTAATTTTTTTTTTAAATAAAAAAGCAATTGACTGAAGCATTTTTCTTTTTTTCGGTAAATAGCAAAAATAAAAATAAAAACCAACCCTGGCATTTGCACAAATAATGCAAATGGAGCGATATGGCCTTTAAGGTAACGGGTTAGTAGAAAGGAAGAGAGAAGTGAAGAAAATTCAGAGAAAATGATGTATTGATTTTTCTTTTTAAAAATTTCTACAATACATGTGCAAAAAAATCATGCTGGTTGAGGAAAACAAAAGTAAATGAGTATATAAAACTAAAATCATAAATAATATGTTTGGATGACTGGTAAAAGCAGAAACCAACCTGGGTTACAAAAAGGATTATACATTCAAGATGCTCTTAAACCCAGTGGGATAACTTATGTTAAAACTGTGTTAATAGTTACGTTAAAAATCTCAAGTTTGTTTTTAAATCTTCACAATACAAGCAAAGCTGTTTTAAAATATACACTATACATATTTCTCATAGTCTCTCCAACCTCATTAATGCGCATTAGGCTATCCTTTTCATATACTAAAACAAGGGGTTTCTGAAAGCTAAATTGTTCAGAGCAACCCATCCATTATTTAAATGTTTAAGTTTTAAATGGGTTAAAATCTTTAGCAGACTTACATAAATAGGATTTAGCAACACAAGTGTTAATTTAAAAAACTCTAAAGCATTTACAAATTATCAGGTTGGAATAGTCTGGGGAAGTTATGTGCACTATACTTCAAAATGTTATTTACATCAGACCATTGCTTTTGTAAAAATTTCCCTAAAAGATAAAAAACAAATTTGGAGAATTAACCCATTCTAACCTAGCAGGGGAGGATCATAAAAGGAGAGGTAAAACAATAACAAAATTATCTCTTAATAGAAACCCCACATATCCCTCTCCACTTGGATTTTGCCCTATGAAACCACCTGCAATTTCTAATAGGCTCATATATCAAATGTCAAGATAATGTGGTAAAATACCTTGTCAGATAAATTACTGGCCTTGAGTGGACTTAAAAAAAAAATGTTTTTCCCACCTGTGCCTCCGGCTTGGATTATTTTAGACACATGGATGTAATTAATTGGAGGGGCACTCTAAACAGGCACAATTCCCATTTAATATAGAATAAAAGGTATGACATATAAAATGCTTTTGAGAGAAGAGGTGGTGGTTTCTTTGATATTATGAAATGCAAGAAAGCACATTTGGAATGGACACCAAAGAAGAGCTTTCTGGCGACACAACAGGGGCAGTCAGTATCTTGATAAGCTGAATACACTTGTCTATGACTAAACAGGGGTTAGAAGGCTTCCAATATTTCCCCCCAGGTTTGTGTGATATGTGCCAAACAGTCACATGGCCAGTTAGAATCTGCAAACATCAAGCAGTTCCATCCTTTTAAGTCACATAATTCATTCCATGACCATGTGTAATTATAGAAACAATAATGTTCACGCTGAGGCAATGTATTTGAGGGCTCAGAAAAAGCAAAATGTGCCACCGAGAGAAACCTGTTCCCATACAACTGGTCTTCATGCTTTCAAGTGGCCTAATATACCTTTGATGCTAAGCCAAGCCATGCAAAAGCAAAGAGCACACACTTTTCATTAATATTGGTATCTCATTTCTAAACTCCACTGACCTCAGAGTTGCCATAGAAACATAACATGAGTAATGAAAGCATACAAGTGAAGGTTCATGGATTTAAAAAAACGCATTTCCCTCATCTATGTTTACCAGCTTTTAATACCTTAGGCTACAAGGCATATCAAGGGATAATGACAAAGGAACATATGTAGTTCTGGAAATAGGAAAAATGCTCCAGAAATGGGATCAATGTGCCAGTAATAAGCATAGTTCATTTGAAAATTCAGCGAGAGAGCCCAATAAACAGTTCCAAGCCATAATGTTATCACCTACGTAATTTACACAAACATTAAAACTCTTGCACTTTATAGACAAAACGCACTTCTGTAAACATGGCCACTGGGGGAGGGAGGCTCCCTACCTCATTCATGACTGAGGACATGTAATCACATTAAATAAAATGACTCTGCTTCAAACAATTTTAAACCTGACCAATGATTAAACTTAACTTCCCCCTGTTTAACAACACTGAAGCATTAATTCTAAAAATGTCACCTAGGATGGTTTCAGGGTTAGATGCTAGGACCACAACTGGCAATGACAGCCACTCCTCTCTAGCTGGCACAGACTTATAAACTTTAGTACAAAAACGAAAAAAATACAGAAACTAGGTCAATTTGTTAGCTACATATTTACAGATAATTACACGATTTCTTCACTCACAATTGCTAAAAACTATGAGTGAAAAGGAAACTGTGCAGGTTGAATTACCCGTACTTTGGGGGGAATTCTGGGGTATCAAGATACCCTTTTCATTCATTCACAAGTCTCATCTTCTCTCCACTTTTTCATGGCAAACTACCTACAGATGTCTAGATTAATATATCCAATGGGCATCCTGTTTCAGAGAGGATTAACCTTTTTCTCTATTTAAAAAAAGAATCTCTTGTATATTTAAAAATAAACAAACCCAACACAATCAAACAGATACACACGCACGCACACACACACACATGCACACATCCTCTGAAACTTCAAAAAGTTCTGATTGTTGGGTAACAGTTAACAGTGATGGTGACATAGTAAATGGCTCCCCAGTTTTTATTTTCTGCCTTTATTTTCTTTAAAGGATATCTATTTTGGGGTGGGTGAGAGGGAAGTGCAAGTTTAAGAAACCCACAACAGGCAGATAAGGTGCATACTAATTTACGTATTTATGATCTGAGGACTACTATTAGGCCAAATGGATTCTCTTCCCTTGCATGAGTGAAATTTTGGAAATCTGAATGTAAGTGAGGGAAGAACTAGTCAACTGACTTTAAAAGGGGCTACCAGAATTCAGTAGAAAATATAAACACACAGCAAAGGAAGAGTTCTCAGCTTCACTTTCTTTTTCTAGACAGTGTTTAATAAAACTTCTTTACAAATTAAGTCATTTCCAATGTAGACTTATTGTAGTGATTTAATAAAAGTGCAGACAACATAACCAGACACACAGCAAAATAGACTTCAATCAGTAGTCCTTGCATACAAGAGGCAAGTCTGCTAAGTGTACAGCATACTCTTCATCCTTTAAGGAATCTGAGGATGGAAAATTTCCAGTTCTTAACAACTAAGAGTAAGTGAGGGCCTTTTCAAAGGTAATGCTACAGCCTGGTTGGGGGCACTATCATGACAGATGAAGGAAAACAGAGAATCAGTTTCTCTTTAACAATAATGATCTGTATTTTGGTAAGCAACTCCAAGATGACAGCCCAAGTTTTAGATCTGTTCCTTAGAGAAGACAGTTTTTTTTTTTAAGACATAAGAGCCTCCTCTTTCATCATTATAGGAGATTCACACTTAAACACCTTAAATATATTATTTTCTGACTTGAATACACACTAGACACTTCACATTGCGAGCATGGAACAAAACGCAGGGCCATATAAACTTCCTAGGAAAGGGTTGCAGTGTGGGGCCAAAGCTGTGCTTACAAAGATTTGCCTCTGAAGGGGTGGACAGTACATGAAGAACTCACTATCAGCAAGCAAGAAGAGGCAGCCGAAAGGAGAAAGCCCCTTGCCAACACCAAATCCTTCTCTCCCAGTGGCCATTTCCTGTTGACTTTATTGTTTAGGAGAACCTTAGATGCTTTAGCAGTAATTTCTTTCTTGGATGTTTTGGTCCTTAGCAAAGTTTATAATTATCATCATCATTATTAATGGAACAAAAAGGGTAAGAGGATCAATGGCACCACTATGTATGGATGGAGTGCACACGAAGATTATGTGACTTATCGGTTCTCTTCATCTCTGCAGAGGAATCACCACCAGTGGTTTCTAGTTTCCATGGTTCATTTCTCTCTGCATCACTATCTTTCACTGCATCACGACACAAACTCACAGGAACACTAACTGGTTCCTTCCCCAGCACTACTTTTCTGCACTGCAACTTATGGTTCCACAATTTACTTAACTTTCTTTCCACCCACTCAAGTGCTAAGAAAGGATCAAAAAAGAAAAGACTCCATCTAATGACCATAAATATCAACCCAGAGTATTCAATTGTTAAGAAACACATGCATTCTTGCCTTAACTGAGGACTGAAATAACAAAACAATATAACAGAACCTTAAGTGCCCTGATGGAAATGTACAGTATGAGTTATATCCATCTATCTATACACACATATAGACACTCATATGTATATACAATATATACATACAAATGATAATAGCTATACCAAAAATGTGCATATTTAACACAGTTTTTAAAAGCCAGTAGATTATGGTATAATACAATTTATTTCCACTAGTGAATGGCACAAATGGAGAAATGCAAAGGAGGTGTTTCAAGTACAATAGAGTCATTTTTCACAGGTGAAAATAAACAGTATTATTCCAGTGTCCAACACAATGTATTCTATAAAAGTTTAAAATGCCAGACATAAAGAAGTAGAAAGTTACTAAAGTCTGCCTTATGGTTTGAAAAAGATACTCAAAGTGTTTTTGATTTTTGAAAAGGGGGAGAGGAAAAATAGGTGGGAGTGGGAGACAGTCAAGGACAGTTTCTTTAGTGTGCTAAATGGTGTTTACTTGATGTCTAGGCAGCTGAAAATCATATTGACTATGCTAAAAAGTTCAATTTACCAATAAACCCTTGGCCTAGAGTACCAAGCATCTCATATCCATGGGTGTGGCTTCAATTCCAGGACTGTTCATCTCTAGGCACAGAAATGACTTAGAAAAGAATGGCAGCTCTGAATAAAATATAAACATATTTTCCAGCTAATGTTATCTATATAATGAAAATACTTCCAGATACTTTAATTTGGGGTTAGAGCTGACTTTAATAAGGGAAAAATAAGTGCAAAAGGAAGGGAACCCCATTAGGAACAATGTATCAAGGTATGAGGTTTTGCATTTTTCAAATGCGAACTTAAAAAAGGGGGAGAGAGTGAACGTAAGAAACTCACACTGCCGACTCTGGATGCCAGACATAGCGTATACGACTTTCTGATATGCGTGTGTAAAATCTCCCATACTTATTTTCTCAAACACATTTATATATAGTGAACACCAACACTGGGGAGGAGGTAGTAGTACTTTGATCAAATGTTGAAGTCTGTACACTGATTCAGAAAGTGCCTGCTTCTTTCTTTAGGATCTCTCAAAACCTTTCAAATTTTCTTGCTACAAGCTTTACTCTGATGATTCCTACTATGTATGATATTCTTCAGAAGTTAGATCTTACAAACACACACAAATCAATTAATTTGAACCATTTTTGCAAACTATATATACTTTAATTAAAATTAACTTAATGGAATAATCCAGGTATAGTCATGACCTACATGTAAAACTGGTTGCCACACACATCAGATACAACAACCTATTGGATAGACATCTGGAGTCAGTATTCAACCACAATTTTACAAGTACATACGGTCTGCATGAATTCAATAACTCAATTTGACTAATTCAAGTCCACAAGTGGACTTTAACATGTATTATTGGTAGTATTTTTTAAAGAGTTTTATATGTAAAATTGATCTGCACTTCTATTCCACCCCTCCAGCAGTACAGAGGGGCCAGATCTAGTAAGAATTTTTATAAAAGGTATCAAATTCATTATATTTTTATACATTTTATTAACTCTAAAGCTCTCTCCTATCATTTTCCTCCAAATAGGTAGATACCTCAGTTTGCTTGAAATACTGTATACAACATGAATGCAAAAAGACAGAAAATTAAAAGCCCCTTTCATTAGACAGACAAGCAAGTACATGTCATGTTCACCTAAAAACTGGTGATTTCAAGCCTGGCCAAGAGGACAATGTACCAGAGCGCTACCTGAAACACTGCCTAAAACTGTGTGTGAGTTCTACTGTGATCTTGGCTTTTAAAAGACTTACATTAATTTTTCTTCCAGTTACCTTTAAATGAATGCCAGAAATTCCTAAAGGGGAGGATTCATGGAGATTAGACTGACATACCTGGGGAAGACTTAAATTTGGTTGAGAAAACCAAGATTTCAACAAACAGATTACTGGTTGGTCATTAGCCTGAACCTAGGTGAAGAGTATCATTGAGAGGGCCTTAGAAAATTCTACCTGGGGGTCCTCTGACTATATGAAAAGCAGGATCCAGAGTTAGCAGCAAGGGTTCTTCAAGACAAGGGAAGGGGCAAAACAGTAACTTGTAAGAAACTCTATCACTGAAAAGAACATTTTTTTTCCTTCAAGTCATACTCACAGCTTCCTACCCACCTTCAACTCAATTTCCACACTAACAGTGGAATACCAAGTAACATCTAACTTTCAGCATTGGGTTGATCCTTCATTGCAAAACAAAATAAAACAAAACAAAACATGCCCCTCTGTGGGAAAAAATAAAAAAGTTAGCGTTTGTCAAGAGATTCCCTGACCACTATAACTTACTTTACTTTTTTTTTCTACTTTGCCAAACTAGCTAGTTCCTTTTCAGTAGTACTTTAGCACTGAGGCTAGAGACTTCTGGAAGTGGTGTTTCCTGTTGTGTGATGTTAACATGATGCCAAATGGTCACTAAGGCTCAAGGAACTAGAAGTTTGTAAACTACTGCAGCAACAAAAACAGCAATTAAAAAAAAAAAGAGGACCTGCACATGCAGCAAAATCTACAGTGGTGATGAGGATTAGTCAGCAGCTGGCAAAGCCATTGGCTCAGTGACTCCTGGTTCACTATGGCAACTAAACATTTAAATAATTGGCTATTCTACTTGTAAACAGGAAATCCCATAAGCCAAAAGGGGGTAATCAAATTATGTCTATGTAGTGTGGTGAAAATTCCAATAGATGGCAGTTTGCAAATATGGCATCATTCAAATACCTCTGGCATTTGATTTGTATTGGCTATATATCTTTGTTTTTGTACAAAGTAGAAGTACTGTTTGGGGTCTTGGAAGCTATAGAGCTTAGCTAGGATGAGATATCACAGTATAAGCAATGAAACGTCAGGATACAGAGGCTTCATCTCCTCACTCTTGCTGCTGAACATACCTACCATATGAACTTTCAGGGGCCTCTCTCACCCTTCTAGTCTTCCCCTTTAAAGGCTCACGGGTTTGTTGATACAATTCCCACACCACTTGTGATCTCCTTAAGCACCTCCATCTCACCATGCCACAAAGAAGGCACAATTGAATGCACCAAAAAAAAAAAAAAAAAAATCACTGACAAATCTATGCAGCATTCAGAAAAAGAACTAAATTGTTTCCTACTCTCTGAAAAAGTCAATGCAACCCTTTAGTGTTCATGGATTTCCATGTTCTTTTTCACTCCAAATGAGGCTGAGAAGTCAGACCAATTTAATAAAGAAAATACGTTGGTAAGGGGATACAGATGTGTTTCAGTAAGAACTTGTTTCAGCATATGCTGCCTGCTGTGAGTGGCTTATAAGAATCTGGGATATGTAGAAAGGCTTTAGATCTTTTCACATCCTTCTTAGGATGTGTCATTGCCCCAAAGTGATGACTCAAGATACACTGCTGCAGTCTATTTTTGCAGTTTTCAAAAATACCCCCTATCTACCCAATTTCTTATAACCACAGGCTTGATACATATATATGGGTGTGTATGTATTTGTATACACACCTACATGACAGTTCCCCTTTTCAAAATTTCTTCAAAAGTTAAAAAAAAAAAACAAAAAACCTGGCAGCCAAATACTATGACATCCCAATTAGTAAACACAAAACAGAACGCTTTACAAAAATGAGTAAGATATACCATATGCACTTAGCTTCCACACTGTAGTACCCAAGTGAGGAGGCTGCTGTGACGATGTCTGTAGGCAGTTTCTTTTGGCAGACAGCTCCAGCGGAATCGCCACTCTCAATTATTAAGTTATGTATAAGACATGTGTGACCCATTGGATATTTGAGAAGTGACACTCGTGCTTCTGCTCATGCCCTGCTCCGTCCGTCCCCCAGAAGCTGTCCGCCTTAGAGCCTGAGGGCTATTGCGGACTCCCATACTGCTACCTCGGGGTACCCCTTGCATTGGCCCCGAGGGGTGACCCCACGGCTGGGGTCCACCTTGCATTGGATGGCCCCAAGCTTGTGGTGGGCCACCCATGGGATGACCCCAGTGAGGTCCTGGACCCCCGGTGGGATTGTGAGACCAACCAGAAGCTCCCGGGTAGCTGTGGCTGAATGCCTCAGGGGAGAGATTAGAAAGGACCATGTTACTAAAACCTAGTCTCATGCTTTCAGAGTCAAAAGCTTCAATTTCTCTGGCTTGACGTTCCAGCAGGCTTCGTATTCGTTCTGTGCGTTCATTCTGCAAAGCCAACATTTCTTCTTCAATCTGTTGGGGGTTAGAGGGAAGCAAAAAGAAAGCTGATCTATTTTTTAAAATCTATAAACTAATAAGGAAGTCATAATTAGTCAACTTTGAAGTGAATCATAAAAAAGTTCACAATGGCTATTTTGTGGATGTATATTTAAAAATCAAAGAGATGTACTATAGAAATCATATACAATTTATATTTTTAAGATGTGTAAAACCAAATTCTTAAAAACAAAGGAAATAACCTCTATTGAAATAATAAATCAAGGCAATTATCATCAATGGCTACTAAATCATTACGTAAAACACTGAATCATTAGGTAAAACACTGAAGACACTTGGGACTCTCCTTGGCAAATCTTGTAAATAACAATACCTTAGCCATCTCTGTCTCTAGATTGTCAACTGGATGACTTTTGAGTGAGTGACAGTCACTCAGTCGTGTCCGACTCTTTGCGACCCCATAGACTACAGAGCCTGCCAAGCTCCTCTGTCCATGGAATTCTCCAGGCAAGAATACTGGAGTGGGTTGCCATTCCCTTCTCCAGGGGATCTTCCCAACCCAGGGATCAAATATAGGTCTCCTGCACTGAAGGCAGATTTTTTGCCATCTGAGCCACCAGGAAAGCCTAAAACACTGAATAAAAATGTAAATGGGTGAAGGGAAACTAGCTTTATCAGATGCACCAAAACACTCTATTAAATGTGGTACTGGTGTAGGGACAAATTATTAGTGAAATAGAAATAAAGATCTCAGTTTGTAGAGTTTTAAAGCAGGACAAGAGCATTAATTAATTCAATGGGGAAAAGATGAATTTTTAACAAATAACACAGGCACAATGGCCAACTATCTGGAAGGAAATAAAAATGGAACTCCATCTTACACCACATTCCAGATACACCAAAGCCTTAAGTAAAAAGCAAACAAACACAAACCATAAAGTTTCCATTAAAAAGTTAGGAGACTCTATATACCTAGAAATTAGTGGTTGGCTAGCCATCATAATTAGTTCTGGAAAACTGGAAGGTATTACAAATAAGTGTAGTTGACTGTACATACTTTTTTTTTTAATGTAAAATAATTCATAATAAAGTCAATAGGCAATGAAAAAAGTTCATGGAGAACTTTTTTATGAATGATCAAATTGATAATTGCCTAAACCTACTGACCAATATTAATATCACTTAAAAGGGGGACAGCTAGACATTATATATCTCCTGATGTAATGTAAAAGGAAGTACATAGTAACCCTCATGAAAATTCCTTGCAAAAAACTTTTAAAAAGAGAAGAGAATTTAAATTTAATCATATCTCTGGATCTAATTACCAGCTGATGGGAAATACGAAGTAAAAGAGAGAAGGATACATTTTTAAAGACACTAGAGGACACAATAAGCCCAAACCGGAATTCCTACAGAGCAAATGATCCAATTCAAATGGGAAAAAAAAAACATGGGCGGAAGAGGGTCCTATGATAAACTCATTGACTTAAAAGACAATTAACCAAAAGCAGTATCTGGACCTTGTTTGGACCAAATAAGGAATTTAACATTTATAGTTATGTTGCTATTTTGTTGAAATTTTAACGTAAATGAAATGAGAAAAGTCATCAAAGGGCTTCACGTGAGCCAAATGAGGTTTACTTGTTGTATTCTGTTAGTGGTAGTGGTTTAGTCGTTGTGTCTGACTCTTACGACCCCATGGATTGTACCTGCCAGGCTCCTCTGTCCATGGGATTCTCCAGGCAAGAATACTGGAGTGGGTTGCCATTTCCTTCTCCAGGGGATCTTCCCAACCCAGGAATTGAACCCAGGTCTCCTGCATTGCAGGCAGATTTTTTACCAACTGAACTACAAGGGAAGCCCTAATCCTAACCCTACTCTGTTAGTGCCAAACCTAAGGAACAATTAATCTTCAAAGAGAATTACCCAGCATGAAACGACTAATATTCACTCTGGTTCCACCGCTATTTTCAGATGACTGTTTCTTATCTGTATAGCCGTAAGTACAAAGTGCAGAAAATATAGTTGTTAAGATTTTTTGGTTTTTGTACAGAGGGTACCTTGCCTTGGTAGCTGCCAACTGATCCCAAACAGCTTTACTGTCATGCACTTCAGTTGAAACATAAATATTAGCCCTAAAAATCAAGGAGCAACTCAAAATAGATTTATAGATTTATCACTCTACTGTTCCTTTATTATTTGTAATACTAACTAATTGAATGTATTTTCTCTTATCAAATTAATATAAGCCATATTAAAAAAGTAAAATAGAGGGAATTCTTTGGCAGGCCAGTGGTTAGGACTGCACATCCACTGCAGGGGGCACAGGTTTGATTCCTGATTCAGGGAACTAAGATCCCACATGCTGCATGGATGCCCTTCTCCCCCCACAAAAAAAGTAAAAAAAATTCTACCATATTAATATAACCATTACTAGCATTACTTCAATTCACTTTTATTCAATACATCATAAGCATTTTTCTATATTAATACTATCTTTATAGCTATCATTTAAATGGTTGAATAAGATTTTATTAAGTGGCTTGGCTATAATTACTTAATTATAGCTCTGTTTTAGATGGTTATGTATTTTAAAACATTATGAAGTATGCCACAATTACCATATTTATGCATCTTATTTTTCCGATATTTGGATTTCTTTCCCTTAGAATAAATTTTCAAAGTCTTCAATACGTAACATTTCCAAAGCTCAATATATACTTCCAAGCTGCTTTGCAAAACGCATTATCTATGTATGAGAGTGACCAGTGCACATCGGTTTTATGCACACATTTCACTAGGCTCTGCAGAATATATCCACGTGGTTCATATACTGAAATAAGACTGTGTAAGATGCTGCTTCGGAGAAGGCAATGGCACCCACTCCAGTACTCTTGCCTGGAAAATCCCATGGACGGAGGAGCCTGGTAGGCTGCAGTCCATGGGGTCGCTAGGAGTCGGACACAACTGAGCGACTTCACTTTCGCTTTTCCCTTTCATGCATTGGAGAAGGAAATGGCAGCCCACTCCAGTGTTCTTGCCTGGAGAATCCCAGGGATGGGGGAGCCTGGTGGGCTGCCGTCTATGGGATCGCACAGAGTCGGATACGACTGAGCGACTGAACTGAACTGAAGATACTGCTTAGCACTAACTCTGAACCACTAGGTGGAGCTAAAAATACAAATACATAGCCCTATTCCAGTACTTCAAATCATATCTAAACTACTTATAATACCCTATACAATGTAAATACTATGTAAATAGTTCCTGGGGCTTGCAGCACACTGCAGTTCTGCTTTCTGGAACTTTTGGGAACTTTCTGGAATTTTCTTTCCCCCGAATACTTTTATCATAATCTGTTAGTTGAATTCATGAATGCAGAACCCACTGGTGTGGGGCAGCTGACTATAAATAGTGCCAATATTTCTCTTACAACACCATGGGAGTTTCCATTTTAGTAATAATTTTTTTAATAAATCATTTATTTATTATTTTAGGCTGCACTGGGTCTTCATTGCTGGGCTTCACTGCGTGGGCTTTCTCTAGCTGCAGCAAGTAGGGGCTGCAATCCAGCAGTTGTGTGCGGGCTTCTCACTGTGTTGGCTTCTACTGTCGCAGAGCACCGGCTCTAAGTGTGTGGGCTTCAGCAGTTGTAGCACTCAGGCTTCACTGGCCTCGCAGCATACGGGGTGTTCTCGGACCAGGGCATAAACCCATGTTCCCTGCATTGGCAGGTGCATTCTTGACCACTGGACCATCACAAAAGTCCAATGATAACTTCTTGAAGCATAAGAGACAATATTTTAGACTGAATTTGAATAAGCAAGTTGGAATCAGATTTATGAAACCTGTACATGGGACAAACTAGACTTTTCTCAAAACTTATATGCATTTCTAGCTCTCCCGTTATGAATGGGAAACATAAGTGAGATAATTTTTAGAGGCAAGTACGCCTCGGAGAAGCCAGTGATAAGAGTTGTGACAGAAAGGAATATTTTATTTAAGTATTCTATTAGTAATATCCTATTTATATTTTAAGAATATATTTTTAATTTAGTAAGGCATTCTATTTTTATCAGAAGAACTACTGGAAGTAGAGGAAAATCTATGGACCAATGGTCTAGAAACCATGACAACTTTTAATAAATTAGGCAAGTACTAACATACAAAGGATCATTGGACCTAAGACTAATCAATCACCTGCTGGGAACTTATGGCTCAGGAATTCTGAACATAGCTCTGAATCCTGGGTACAACTTGTATTCTATTACTTCTCATGACAAAACTTTCCTTTATCTTTCAAAATTTAAAAATCTCTGTCCATTAGCTTTTCCCCCAAATATGCACACAAAACACAGCTATAATACCTTAAAGACTGGAAATTAATTTGGGGCTTCTAGTTCTATTCTCTAATATATATGACAAAGAATAAGTTAAAAGAGAGAAGAGAGAGGGGGAAAAAAGATACATCTAGAAGTAACATTTTCAGCTTGTGCAGAACAAGTTTTACCTTCTGTGCCCTAGCACTCTTCCACCAGTCTGTATAGTTCCAGGCCCAGGATATAACAGTAAAGTATATATTCCAAATCCTTTGCCTCTGCCTCTCTCAGGCAACTACTAAAGTTCTTTTTCTTCTAAGAAAAGAAGTTTTTTATCTAAGTTTTTCACCAACCTCTTTAGGTAGAGCTAGGTACACAAAAAAAGTGAGGAACACAGAACCAGAGGTACTCAATCACAATTCAACTCTCTTCACATAACCCCATATCCTTCCTCTAGCATTAACTCGAAGAAGGCAATGGCACCCCACTCCAGTACTCTTGCCTGGAAATTCCCATGGACGGAGGAGCCTGGCAGGCTGCAGTCCATGGGATCGCTAAGAGTCAGACACGACTGAGCGACTTCACTTTGACCTTTCGCTTTCATGCATTGGAGAAGGAAATGGCAACCCACTCCAGTGTTCTTGCCTGGAGAATCCCAGGGACGGGGGAGCCTGGTGGGCTGTAGTCTATGGGGTGGCACAGAGTTGGACATGACTGAAGCGACTTAGCAGCAGCAGCATTAACTACTTAATTATATCCCCCTGATGTTTAGAATTCATTAAGGTTCATTACTGAATCAATAATTTTAAAGAAAAACACTACAAAATTAGAATTAAGGAAATATGTTATGGTGAAAACAACCAAAAGCCACCTCTCTTAATATGAAAATGTATTTATAAAATACTTCTGATGAAAGCAAATGTTAGCACAAATAACTTCCTTCTATCATCTATACCTTTTGCTCTAAGAGTGCCCTGCGGAGGGAGACTCTCTGTTCAAGCTCCCGAAGCTCTCGATCATGCTGTGCCTCCGCTTGCATCTTGATTTTGCTCTGATATGCATTTAACAGCTCCAGTTCCTGCTGCAGCTGCATCTTCAAAACCTGGCACTCTGCTTCCTGTGCTTCATCCAAACGCAGCTGAAAGAGAAAAAAAACAAATATATCCTACTGTGAACTATTTATTCAAGACCTATGGAAAGGAGGTGTGAGAAAAGGCAGACTACTCTTTTATAGGATACACAATTGTTCTCTCTTATATCTTGGAGTAAACATCTCTGAAAAAGGAAGGCACAGTAACCAATGATGATAACGAGAAGATAAAAGCTATCATACGCTATTTGGAGGATGTCTGAATAACCATATTTTTCTTAAGAAAAATCTAGAATCTGATTAAGTGATATAAGACCCTGAATCTCTTCTCTGCAATGAAAATAATTATAGAACAGGGACCAGCGAACTACAGCTCCAGACCAAATCTGGACAGTTGCCTGTTTTAATTAATTAATTTTATAATTAAGAATGCTAATTAAGAATGATTTTTATATTTTATATGGCTATAAGTACTCACATAATATCCTCAATTTTGTATTCTGTCCCACAAATTCTAAAATATTTACTATCTGGCCCTTTAAGAAAAAGTTCACAAAACTTACATAGAAAATACTTTGTATTTGCCTCCATTAAAATGTGACCATTTAGATTTCTAATACAGTACTACTTTTTGCCCAATGCCTAACAATGCTGTTGCTCTAATCTAGTTATACTCTTGGTATTGATATGTGCTAAACACCTGAGAGGCACTGGCAAGGAGCCTATTTAGAATCTCATGTCTAAGTGTATCAATGAGAATTTTATATAAATCATGCCTACTTCCAAAGAATGCAGAGACAGGAAAAATACAGATAACCACTACTATTTCCCAGGCTGTAGGAGAGCTACCACTTCCTATTAGTGTTTTAATTACTGAGACTTCTTTCAGGGGGTGGAAGGAAAGTGGCCCTGAATTTGTTTTGCCTAAATAACACAAACTCACTGCTTGGGTGGAGAGCATTTCATTAATGCTGTGGTCGTATTGTTCAGCCAAGATGGCTAACTTCCGGGTCTGCTCCTCCTTGAGCCGTTTCAGAACAGCTTTGTGCTCGCTCTTTGGTGTAGTCTCCAATAAGTGATTTCTTAATGCTTTGTACTGTCTGGTTTGGATTTTACAGGTGTCCTGAAACTGCTTTTTTATTTGGAGTTCTTTAGACTGAGAAGGGAAAAAAAAAGATATATATAATTTTTAACATATGGCATTTGGTATACCTTATGCTTATATGAAAAAAAAAAAGGCTACTAGGAGAAAGGGAGAGGGAAAAACAAAATAGTTAGATCATAAGGTTGCAGGTACAGTATGTTTCTACTTGGCTATTAGGTCAAACCATTAGATTCTATGTATTACAAAAGCTCTAATTTAGAACATTAGAATACCAAGTACCTCATTTTTCATATGACTTCAAGTAGTACTCATTATTTTGGTAACAGTTACAAATAAATATTAAAATTAATTTAGATTGCTATGTATATTGATGACAGAAAATTAAATTTCTTCTCATGCATTAACAATAGTAGACACAAAAGTTTTTTATTGGCCAGACAATATCTTATCAGATTTCTAAGGCAGAAAATAAGCATATTTATTGTTCCTTACCTGAGACACGTTGCTCCAATTTCTTTTAATGACAATCTCAACTCTAACTACATAGTCTGTGACAGACCCCACAAAAGCAGGCTATCATTATTATAACTGACTAACTCCAGGACTCTTGCCTGGAAAATCCCATGGACAGGGGAGCCTGGTGGGCTGCAGTCCATGAGACACGACTGAGCGACTTCACTTTCACTTTTCACTTTCATGCACTGGAGAAGGAAATGGCAACCCACTCCAGTGTTATTGCCTGGAGAATCCCAGGGACGGGGGAGTCTGGTGGCTGCCGTCTATGGGGTCACACAGAGTCGGAGACGGGAGTGACTTAGCAGCAGCAACATTATTATAATTATCTTTCCCATAAGGGGAATAAACTGTGGGGCAAGGGAGGGGACAGCCCTTCTTGAGGTGATGATAAAAGACTTGAACTACATAAACATTTGGGAGATAAAACAATTTGAGTTCATAGACAAAGGGGTTTGGCTTTAGTTTTTGGTTAATCGCAGGTTAGTTATTTCTATGAACTCAGTTCTGAACAAAATTTGAGAAGATGAGATATATTTCTATAAGGTATATTGTTCAAGCCCAAAAGTGAGAATTTACTCATGTATTTCACAAGGCAGAAGCTATAGCTGAAATACTGACTGGTTGATTCAGTGTGCAATAAATGCATATAAAACCAAAGTAACATACTTTTCAAGGAAGTAACTATTCATCCTCTCCACCACCTCTGCCAATAAATACCAAAGTATCAAATACACACTTTCCACATTTTGTACCAACCAAGTCATTAAGTTACAGCCATGCTGTGAAAGGTCAAAAAATGCCTAGCTACAAAGAGAAACTCTTAGTTCAGCTATGTTTAGTGGTGCCACTCTTAAATACTGTTCTTGGTTAACAATATTGAAAGAATATTCAAGTTACCCAGGAATGGGACAATGACATTTAGCCATTCTTTTCTACCTCTGTATAACAGCCTTCAGTCTTTTAAAAGTTTTTATTTTTAAATATTGTGTCAAGAAAGCACTGTAATTAGTGTCCACACCACTAGTCAAATGAGAGGGGGAAAAAAAAAAAACCCTGAAAAATGTGCTTTTTCTTTAAGAAGAGTAATGCTTGTACCAAGAATAAACTATACCCCTTAATGTTTGACTCAAGTGAATTCAAGAGGAATGTTAAGTTACAGTTGTTTCTACTCATCTAACATTGACAAATCATCATCTGGATGGCAGATGAAGAAACAGCAGAGCAGGCAACAGGTGTCAATCACCTATTCCATTGACATGGGTACCCCAGAACTCCCCAAATCCCAGTTAAATTCACTTCAGTCCAGTTCAGTTGCTCAGTCATGTCCGACTCTTTGTGACCCCATGAATCACAGCATGCCAGGCCTCCCTGTCCATCACCAACTCCTGGAGTTTACCCAAACTCACGTGCATTGAGTCGGTGATACCATCCAGCCATCTCATCCTCTGTCATCCCCTTCTCCTCCTGCCCCCAATCCCTCCCAGCATTAGAGTCTTTTCCAGTGAGTCAACTCTTCGCATGAGGTGGCCAAAGTACTGGAGTTTCAGCTTCAGCATCAGTCCTTCCAGTGAACACCCAGGACTGATCTCTTTCAGAATGGACTGGTTGGATCTCCTTGCAGTCCAAGGGACTCTCAAGAGTCTTCTCCAGCACCACAGTTTAAAAGCATCAATTCTTTGGCACTCAGCTTTCTTCACAGTCCAACTCTCACATCCATACATGACCACTGGAAAAACCATAGCCTTGACTAGACGGACCTTTGTTGACAAAGTAATGTCTCTGCTTTTGAATATGCTGTCTAGGTTGTTCATAACTCTCCTTCCAAGGAGTAAGCATCTTTTAATTTTATGGCTGCAATCACCATCTGCAGTGATTTTGGAGCCCAGAAAAATAAAGTCTGACACTGTTTCCACTGTTTCCCCAACTATTTCCCATGAAGTGATGGGACCAGATGCCATGATCTTATTTTTCTGAATGCTGAGCTTTAGGCCAACTTTTTCACTCTCCTCTTTCACTTTCATCAAGAGGCTCTTTAGTTCCTCTTCACTTTCTGCCATAAGGGTGGTGTCATCTGCATATCTGAGGTTACTGATATTTCTCCTGGCAATCTTGATTCCAGCTTGTGCTTCTTCCAGCCCACGGTCTTCTTCCAGCCCAGCATTTCTCATGATGTACTCTGCATATAACTTAAATAAGCAGGGTGACAATATACAGCCTTGATGTACTCCTTTTCTTATTTGGAACCAGTCTGTTGTTCCATGTCCAGTTCTAACTGTTGCTTCCTGACCTGCATATAGGTTTCTCAAGAGGCAGGTCAGGTGGTCTGGTATGCCCATCTCTTTCAGAATTTTCCACAGTTTATTGTGATCCACACAATCAAAGGCTTTGGCATAGTCAATAAAGCAGAAATAGATGTTTTTCTGGAACTCTCTTGCTTTTTCCATGATCCAGCGGATGTTGGCAGTTTGATCTCTGGTTCCTCTGCCTTTTCTAAAACCAGCTTGAACATCTGGAAGTTCATGGTTCACATATTGCTGAAGCCTGGCTTGGAGAATTTTGAGCATTACTTTACCAGCATGTGAGATGAGTGCAATTGTGCAGTAGTTTGAGCATTCTTTGGCATTGCCTTTCTTTGGGATTGAAATGAAAACTGACCTTTTCTAGTCCTGTGGCCACTGCTGAGTTTTCCAAATTTGCTGGCATACTGAGTGCAGCACTTTCACAGCATCATCTTTCAGGATTTGAAATAGCTCAACTGGGATTCCATCACCTCCACTAGCTTTGTTCATAGTGATACTTTCTAAGGCCCACCTGACTTCACATTCCAGGATATCTGGCTCTAGGTGAGTGATCACACCATCGTGATTATCTGGGTCGTGAAGATCGTTTTTGTACAGTTCTTCTGTGTATTCTTGCCATCTCTTCTTAATATCTTCTGCTTCTGTTAGGTCCATACCATTTCTGTCCTTTATCGAGCCCATCTTTGCGTGAAATGTTCCCTTGGTATCTCTAATTTTCTTGAAGAGATCTCTAGTCTTTCCCATTCTGTTGTTTTCCTCTATTTCTTTGCATTGAACGCTGAGGAAGGCTTTCTTATCTCTCCTTGCTATTCTTTGGAACTCTGCATTCAGATGCTTATATATTGCTTTTCCTTTGCTTTTCGCATCTCTTCTTCTCACAGCTATTTGTAAGGCCTCCTCAGACAGCCATTTTGCTTTTTTGCATTTCTTTTTCTTGGGGATGGTCTTGATCCCTGTCTCCTGTACAATGTCACGAACCTCATTCCATAATTCATCAGGCACTCTATCAGATCTAGTCCCTTAAATCTATTTCTCACTTCCACTGTATAATCATAAGGGATTTGAATAGGTCATACCTGAATGGTCTAGTGGTTTTCCCTACTTTCTTCAATTTAAGTCTGAATTTGGCAATAAGGAGTTCATGATCTGAGCCACAGTCAGCTCCTGGTCTTGTTTTTGCTGACCGTATAGAGCTTCTCCATCTTTGGCTGCAAAGAATATAATCAATTTGATTTCAGTGTTGACCATCTGGTGATGTCCATGTGTGGTGATGTCTTCTCTTGTGTTGTTGGAAGAGGGTGTTTGCTATGACCAGTGCGTTCTCTTGGCAAAACTCTATTAGCCTTTGCCCTGCTCATTCCGTACTCCAAGGTCAAATCTGCTTGTTACTCCAGGTGTTTCTTGACTTCCTACTTTTGCATTCCAGTCCCCTATAATGAAAAGGACGTCTTTTTTGGGTGTTAGTTCTAAAAGGTCTTGTAGGTCTTCATAGAACCGTTCTTCAGCACTACTGGTTGGGGCATAGGCTTGGATTACCGTGATACTGAATGGTTTGCCTTGGAAGCGAACAGAGATCATTCTGTTGTTTTTGAGATTGCATCCAAGTACTGCATTTTGGACTCTTTTGTTGACCATGATGGCTATTCCATTTCTTCTAAGGGATTCCTGCCCACAGTAGTAGATATAATGGTCAACAGATCGTGCAAAAGCGCGCCGGCTTCTGGCTGCGATGGACCGCGCAGAAGCGCGGCCAAGAGGAGGTACCCCTCACCCAAGGTCAGGGGTGGCGACCGAGAACGCTAGGCTGCGACGGTGCAGGAGTGGCTGAGAGGAGTTACCCCATGTTCAAGGTCAGGAGGGGCAACCCTGAGGAGATACCCTTCATCCAAGGTAAGGAGCAGCTGTGAAGAGATACCCCACAACCAAGGTAAGAGAAACCCAAGTAAGATGGTAGGTGTTGCAAGAGGGCATCAGAGGGCAGACACACTGAAACCATAATCACAGAAAACTAGCCAATCTGATCACACAGACCACAGCCTTGTCTAACTCAATGAAACTAAGCCATGCCATGTGGGGCCACCCAAGACAGACAGGTCATGGTGGAGAGGTCTGACAGAATGTGGTCCACTGGAGAAGGCAATGGCAAACCACTTCAGTATTCTTGCCTTGAGAACCCCATGAACAGTATGAAAAGGCAAAATGATAGGATACTGAAAGAGGAACTCCCCAGGTCGATAAGTGCCCAATATGCTACTGGAGATCAGTGGAGAAATAACTCCAGAAAGAATGAAGGGATGGAGCCAAAGCAAAAACAACACCCAGTTGTGGATGTGACTGGTGATAAAAGCAAGGTCCAATTCTGTTAAGAGCAATATTGCATAGGAACCTGGAATGTTAGGTCCAGGAATCAAGGCAAATTGGAAGTGGTCAAACAGGAGATGGCAAGAATGAATGTCAACATTCTAGCAATCAGTGAACTAATCAGGACTGGAATGGGTGAATTTAACTCAGATGACCAGTTAAATTATGTAAGTGCTAAAACTGATGTCCCCTTTAAATTCCTGGAGAAAGTCGGAAGTTGCAACTATTAGGGAAACAAAAATGGGATAACTTGATGTTAAAATCAAGTCAGTTTTGTTCAAATTGAATAAGTAGATATAGATACATAACTAAGAGGAAATGGTCATTTTCTTCCATAGTAAAGTAACAACAATCTCCTTTATGGAAAATCTTGAGCTCATTTGTCATCAAAAGCAGACATTCTATTCAAAGCCTGACTATAATTGTGAAACATTGTTTTTTGCCTCACTTTTTGTATAGTATCTGCAAAGATCACAATAGTGTTTATAAACTTTCAAACTGAAAAGGTTATCAATAAGAAAGAGAAAGGAAAGGTTCAACACCAAACAAGTCTATACCAAGCCCTACTGCTGCTAACTTTAAAATCATCATTCATTTCACAGACATTTAACTTAAATAACTTTAGCTTAGGCTAAAGGTACCTTCAGACTCTTAGGCTGTTGTCGAACCTCCATGACATGCTTTCGCCTTAGCTCTCGTTCTCTTCGTTTATTATATTCTAGCTGGTTAGTGAGCTCAGTTTGATGCTGCAATCTGATCAACTCACAGCGCATCTTCTGAATTGTGTTGAGGTGGCGGAACTCCAGTTCTTGCATGGATTCATGCTGTCGTAGTAGCATGGCATGCTCTAAGTCCTTCTGAGTCTGTCTTTTATTTAACTCCTAATCCATAACACAAAAGACAAGGGTATATTTATCGCTGTACAATGCCAGGGGAAAAAACCCTAAGAAACAGATTAACCAGGAAATAGATGTAATCCCAGATTCAATAATGACTACACAGTAAATATCAGATTTTATGACCTATACAGTAGTAAATGGGCAATTAGTAAAGACAAATTTCCTTATTCTAGTATTTACTATTCATTAATACTATTTTATGCCATAAGCTTAAAATATATCAAATCTCAGTAGACTTAATGTCCTTCTTTCTTTCTTTCCTTCTTTTTTTCTTTTCCAATTTTATATTTGAAGAGAACCCTGAAGCCACTTTCTGAATTTCTTCAGAGTGTCCTATACCCAGTATAGTGTAATGGATAAGAACATGGACCTGGCTCTGCTACCTACAGTCACCAAGTCCTTGGGTTAGTTGTTTAAACCTGCTGTGCTTTAGTTTCATCATTTTTCAAAGAAATAATAGTATAACTATTGTACAGATTTAACGTGAGGATGAAATGAATTCATAAACGGAAAGTTCTCAGAATAATACCTAGCACATGATGCTCGATAAATGTTTTAATTCCTTTTTTCTTTCAGATTAAAAAGAACAAGTGTAAAACACACACACGTCAAACCTGTTCCCTTTGCCCCTGCAAACCCTTCTGCAAAGGACAACAGTTTGAAGAAAATGTTTCCCAACCTTCCCCATGCTACTGTGAAACAACTATTATACAAAAATATATAGTTCAAAAAACTGAGTAACAATATACAACATAGGCATGTAATGTGCTTTCTTCAGCTAACAATATAATGGACATATATTCAGATCTGATCAGTATATACAGATCTTTAAGTTTCACCATAGGTTTCCGCTTTGAAATACTATAATTTTCCATTTTTTGCTTTATAAAAAATTTTTCATTAAATGTTGATGCATCATGCATCATATAACCATGTTATTATTTCTTTAGGATAGAGTTCTAGAAGTGGATTTGTAGGTAAAAGCATATGAGCTCCAAAAGGGCAGTATCAATTTATACTCTTATCAACACTGCACATTTCCCAACACCGTTACTAGGATTCAATGTTGCCAGTCTGTTAAACTGTTCTTATTTAACTGATGCAACTACTTTAATTTGAATTTCTTTAATTATTAGTAAATTTGAACAATTATGCTATACTTGAAGTTTATTTTAAGCCACTCTTGGAAATAAGCTAATCTGTGCTCAGAGGTATCCCTGATACTGATGATATTTGTTTTCCCTGACACAAGAGTTTCTACATTTGCTCAATTAAGTACATGATTATAAAGAAAGTATTAAATGGTAACACATAGGGGACATAAAGACTGGAAGAAAATAAAACCGGTGACTTCATAAAATTTTCATTCTAGGCAAGAAGAGAAGCTTCTCCCCCAAAAGTGTGTGTGTATAGGAGAGAGAAGTGCAGAGAAGAATATTTAAATAAGGAGGAGGATTTGGATGTTAGGGGAGGCATTTCTGAGGACAGACATGAATGGGGGTTAGCAAACCATGTAGATAATCTAGGAAAGAAGAATTCAGGCTGAGGGAGGCACAAGTGCAAAGGCCCAGAGACTGACAAGGGACTAACATAGTTTCAGAAAAGATTCGCGTTTCAAACGTACCTCCCTGACAAGGTCCTGCTCTAAGTTATGACGCCCAAGTAACATTCTTCTCTTGAAGCGACGGCATTCCAACTCTAGATACTGTCTCTGACGCCGTAGAAGATTAGCCTCTTCTTCTGCTTGGAAATGCTGTATATTCTCCTTCTGCTTTGAAAGCCACTCCTGTTTTTCTTTTTTGGGGGTGCTCTGATTTTCATTCAGCTCCTGGCAACATAAACAACTCAGTTCAAAATACATGAAAATCAAAGGCATAAATATATCATGTGGTATTTGGTATTAAATAAAAGTACCTCCTTAAGCTGCTCTTTTCGAAGTTTATATTCTCTTTTCTGAGACTCCAAAAAGCTGTTTAGTTCTTTCTTCTGTTGGGCCTGAATATGTTGCTGAAATTTTTTCTCTTCATTGGCCATCACTTTAGCCTATGAGAAATTTAAAAAATGGATCAAATTAGTTAAGTAGACAGATTCAAAGAAACAGTTTAATATATACCACTTAGGATAAAATCTGTATAAGCATTACCAAAATAAGAACATCCAACAAATTACTAATAAGTATTACTTAGCATCTTATTTGAATTTCAGAGAACCAGTAAAATGGGACTCATCTTTAAAATGCTGACCTATTACAGAATTAAAAAGCTTTCACCTTTTTAAAAATTTAACAATATGCCCAATAAAAAAATAAGTATTTATTCAAAATATAATAAAATCATGACCTTTTATCTAGATTGACTTGTATATTAAATAATATACTCCTCTTCAAAGTAAACCCTGACCTTAACTTATATATTAAATAAAAATGTTAAATATTAGATACATATATATCATACTGTTTTATTTCTGATTACACATGCAACGTATATTCATTGTGGATCATTTAGAAAATACAGAAAAACACAAAGAAAAAAAAACTTTGTATGATTTTAGCACTCAGAGAAAAACAAGAAAAACAACTTGATACATACCTTCCCTATTTTTTCTATGCATGCACACATTTTTAAATAACACATTGCACATCCTACGTCATGATCTGCTTTTCTAAATATGTTAGTATCTATCTCTTCCTAAGTTATTAAAAATACTTTCTAATGCCCAACAGGATTCTAAATATCTATACATTCTTTACTCAAATTAATTCAAAATTAAATAATTCTTTACTCAATAAATTATTTTGCCAATTCTCTACTATTGTCATTGCATCTATGAAATTAAAAGATGCTTACTCCTTGGAAGCAAAGTTATGACCAACCTAGACAGCATATTAAAAAGCAGAGACATTACTTTGCCAACAAAGGTCCGTCTAGTCAAGGCTATGGTTTTTGGTCATGTATGGATATGAGAGTTGGACTGTGAAGAAAGCTGAGCACCAAAGAATTGATGCTTTTGAACTGTGGTGTTGGAGAAGACTCTTGAGAGTCCCTTGGACTGCAAGGAGATCCAACCAGTCTATCCTAAAGGAGATCAGTCCTGGGTGTTCACTGGAAGGACTTATGCCGAAGCTGAAACTCCAATACTTTGGCCAACTCATGCGAAGAGTTGACTCATTGGAAAAGACCCTGATGCTGGGAGGGATTGGGGTCAGGAGGAGAAGGGGACGACAGAGGATGAGATGGCTGGATGGCATCACCGATTCGATGGACATGAGTTTGGGTAAACTCTGGGAGTTGGGTGACAGAGAGGCCTGGTGTGCTGCGATTCATGGGGACGCAAAGAGTCGGACACAACTGAGCGACTGAACTGAACTATTATTATGAGAGTGGGTCTTTTAATTTGGGCTGGGGTGGGGCAGGAAGGTGAACAGGGTAACCATAATAAATAATGCCTCAATGTGGACTAGCTAGACATATTTCTAGATATTGTGTTAATTTACTGAGAAGCTTACATTTTACTTGACAAATGTGACTATCAAAATAAAATTTAATTGATGGGACATCAAAAACATTAGGTTTCCCATAAGAAGAATCCTAAAATATATATACTTAAATCATATAGTAGACTGACACATTTGTAAATAAACAAAATGGGCCAAATCTTAATTTGAATCTCTCTTAACTTATTATCTCTAACACTATGTTATATTACAATAATCTTTAATTATTCTGATATTAAAATGCTACTATAAATTGAAGGAAGGTTTCCAAAAAACACACAAAGAGAATCATAAATGATTTTTTGAGACCTAAATCACCCATTGATAGATGATTAAGAAACTCCTCATACTATCAGAGTACTATCAGGGCCTAGAATGGTTGGATAATTTACCCACTGTGATACAATAAAACTATGAGCATTAGGAAATAATCCTACGTCTATTGGTTACCAGACTTAGTACCTGATACTATACATGTTACATAAATGTTTCTCCCTTATTCCCAATTGAACTGGCTTGGTTCTAGGGAAAATATCCTAACATCAAAATGCCATCTTGGTTAATTCTGAGATGCTTATGATCTACAGTAAAGAAATTAAGAATAGTGAATCAGCCACCTCTTTTTCCATAGCAGCCTGATGTTTCTTGATAAGTTTCTCCATTTCTGCAGCAAAATTGTTACGCTGTGTTTCAAGATCTTTGTCTAATCTGAGGCGATGTTCATCCATCTCAGCCTTCAACTTATTTTCCAGAGTCATTAGCTGCTTTTGATGTTGCCGCCTCATTCTCTTATAGCCAGACATTTGTTCTCTAAGTTCAGAGTCCTGCTCATGTTCCTGCATTTGCCTTGTAACCTAGACACACAAACAATAGAGAGAAAACAATAAAGCAAAACATTTTTTCTTTCAGAAGCATTTTAGACCACTCTATATTTATCCAAGTAGACAATTACTGTAAGAGATTCCAATGAGCAGTTTCCAATTAAAATTTCAGGTGATCTTTTAAAGAAATAGACAAGCTAGTTCAAAAATTTATACAGAAATGTAAAGGAGCTACAAGAAGCAAAACATTCTTGAGGGAAAAAAAGCTGAAGACACACATTTCAGTAATCAAAATGGTGTGGCACTGGTGGAAGGACAGGCTGAACAGATCAAAAGAACAGAATAAAATCTAGAAATAGATCATATACATTTAGTCAACTGATTTTTCTACCAAAAAGTCAAGTTAGGTCAAAGAGGAAATAAATGTATTATCAAATTATAACTGGTTCTTTGTATATAAAACACAAACAAAAACCAGACTTCTATATCACTCTATACCAAAATTAATTTGAAAAGAATCATTTGACATAAACACAAAATCCAGAATCATAAAACAGAAGAAATCACAGACTATCTTCACGACTGTAGGGCAGACAAGTATTTCCTGGGCAGGACACAAAAAGCACTGACAATAAAGAAAAAAAATGTGTAAACTGATTTTTTTAGTTGAGGTGAAATTCACATAATATAAAATAAATTATTTTAAAGTGAACAACACTAGCATTCAGTATGTATATGTATTTTCTTAGTTGATGGTTAGCGTAATGAGTACCACTAAAAATACTTCAAATTGAAGACCTAGGATCTATGTATTTTATTGTATGAAGAAAACCCAAGGCAGAGCAGTCAGACTGAGTTATAGTACATGGTACTTTTATTGAAAAATATAGCTATGCATATCTTTGTACACAAATCTACCTACTGTATGAATGTTTTATCTGAAATAAATAGACTTAATAGATTTAGGGATATGGATCTTAAGTTGTCTAAATCCATAATTTAAGAGAATTCCTCAAGAATTCCCTAGTGGTCCAGTGGTTAGGACTCTGTACTTGCAATGTTGAGGGTGTGGGTTCAATCCCTGGTCCTGTAAGCTGAGTGGAATGACCAAAAAAATGTTTCCTCAATTAATTTGAGGGAGCTTAAAATTTGAGACAGAAGGCTTGCTTGGGAAACATTAGTATGTGCCCAGTCACAAAGATATTTTCCCAACAAGCTGGCCTTGTCCAGGTATTTGTTAAAATGGTCATGAAAAAACTAAGCAATCTTTGCTACTTGCTCTGTTCAAAGAATTATTTACATGTTAAAGAACAGTAGGAACAACTTGACTTATCATAGGGGATGGCGTTTATCTTTTTGTTTTTTTAATTTATTTTTATTTTTGGCTGGCCTGGGTCTTCTCTAGTTCCTGACTGCAGGCCTTCTCTACTTGTGGCAAGTGGGGGCTACTCTCTAGTTGTGGAGCACAGGTTTCTCATTGTGATGGCTTCTCTCGTTGCGGAGCATGAGCTCTAGGCGCTTGGGCTTCAGTAGCTGCAGCACGTGGGTTTACTTGCTCCTTGGCCTGTGGGATCTTCCAAGACCAGGGATTGAACCCATGTTCCCTGTGCTGGCAGGTGGATTCTTAACCACTGGACCACAAGGGAAGTCCAGGGGATGGTGTTTTTGACCCCAGATGTCATTCAGATTCATGGGCCACAGAATGAGATTTACAACATCTGTTACAAGATCTGTAGTTAATAATTCAGACAATTTCCATATATTTTTTTCTGTCATATTTACTAATAACCTACTTCCCTTTGATATCTTAACATCTTTCTATCCCCACCTTTATCATGTTTTGGTCCTAAATATCTGACTGATGAGGGTTATAAGTACCCCAGTATAACAACATCTTTGTAATGAACAAATAATCCATTTTCATTATTTGGGAAGTCAGAAGAACTATATTTTAAGTATATCAAATTGGATTACTTGCTATTTCATGAACACTTCCCCTCATTTTTGTTAGCCTGTCAACTCTTAGGTGGAAACTACATTTTTTCTCTCCCCCTGTGCCTAAAACCAACCAATTATTAAAGGCTCAAATGATTTATAAATACTCACCCTAAATCAAAGGTAATCTGAATTCCTATTTAGTACCTTTTAGCCCTGTGGGTTGGGAGGATACCCTGGAGAAGGGGATTGCTACCCACTTCTTTCCTGGAGAATTTCATGGACAGAGGAGCCCGGCAGGCTACAGTCCATAGATCAAAAGAGCTGGACACAACTGAGCGACTATCACTTTCAGCCCTCTTAAGCATTTAATATATTCTAATATATTAGTTATTTGTACACACATCTCTCAGAGTGCTTTCTATAAGATCTTTCTTATAATAGGCAGTTAAATGTTGAATAAATGTTAGAAATACAAAATACAAAAAAAAAAGAGATATAATTATACTTGAATATAGATGCCAAGGTCTAACATGAAAAACGTATTTCTAATTTGGGGTAGTACATACCAGTGATGCCGTCCGTATAGTAGCAAAGTGTTCTCGATTACGGTAGTGTGATTTATGACGAGATACTTGAGGTGGAGATTGTGGATCCGATGCCCTTGTTCTAGGATCTCCCTCTTCTCTGTAATTTTCTTCCTCCTAGGCAAAGAAACAAACATTATAATCTGTTGTGAACAAACACAGTTTGGGTAAACTTTCGAGAAAATTAAATTTTAAAGACAAATGGATCAATAAATCTCAAAGACATAATCCTAAAAAGCAAAAACAAAAAATGGGAATGCTGACATTTTCAACATAATTTGAATCAGGAGACATTATTTCCTCAATGTATGAAACAGTATACAGAATGAGGATAATGAAACATTATGGCTAGATTTATTTAATATTCATGAAGTGCAAAATTACAAAGCCTTAATATAACTTAAAAACAAAGATAATAAAACATACAGCTAGTATTTTAAATAGCAGTAATACAATTAATTACTTTAGGGCTCTTGGGTTTAAGAAATAATAATGTAGCTTAAAAAAACTATAATACTCCTGCCACTGGTCCAAAATAAGTAAACAAAAAATAATTGTAAAAATTTTAAGAATCGATGTCTTTCTTGATATATACATTACTTCAATTACTGAAAAGGAAGTCAAATAGCAACCAACTAGTTACATGAAGGCAATGGCATCCCACTCCAGTACTCTCGCCTGGAAAATCCCACGGATGGAGGAGCCTGGTGGGCTGTCGTCCATGGGGTTGCTAAGAGTCGGACACAACTGAGCGACTTCATTTTCACTTTTCACTTTCATGCATTGGAGAAGGAAATGGCAACCTACTCCAGTGTTCTTGCCTGGAGAATCCCAGGGACGGAGGAGCCTGATAGGCTGCTGTCTATGGGGTTGCACAGAGTCGGACACGAATGAAGCGACTTAGCAGCTGCAGCAGCAGTTACAGGAATAATCTTTTTTATGGGTGATCTTCTTGTCTAAGAATATAAACTCTCCATTTCATCCTCTACTCAGCCCCTGGTAACCTCTAATCCATCTTCCATCTCTATGAATTCGCCTATTCTAGGTATTTCTTATAAAAGGAATTATAGAATATTTGTCCTTTTACATCTAACTTACATCACTTAGCATAATGTTTTCAAAATTCACTAATGTTGTATCATGTTATTAGAATTTCCTTCCTTTGTATAACTGAGTAATATTCACCATATGTATATACCATGGTTTTGTTTATCCATTCTTTCCACCTTTCATCTATTTGTGCCTAATAACTTTTTAGTTAACACTGCAAGCTGTGAAGTTAAAAAAGGAAGCATTCCTATTAATTGTTAAAGGAGCTATCCGATCTTAAAATATTTTGAAGAACATTTAAAATTTTGCATTCAAAAGTATAATGACTAATGTAGTAAATATCCATTATTTCCTAAACCCAGAATTTATATTTTTCCGTAATTAGATGGAGAAGCTCTATACAGTCAGCAAAAACAAGACAAGGAGCTGACTGTGGCTCAGACCATGAACTCCTTATTGCCAAATTCAGACTGAAATTGAAGAAAGTAGGGAAAACCACTAGACCATTCAGGTATGACCTAAATCAAATCCCTTATGATTATACAGTGGAAGTGAGAAATAGATTTAAGGGCCTAGATCTGATAGATAGAGTGCCTGATGAACTATGGAATGAGGTTCGTGACATTGTACAGGAGACAGGGATCAAGACCATCCCCATGGAAAAGAAATGCAGAAAAGCAAAATGGCCGTCTGGGGAGGCCTTACATTAGCTGTGAAAAGAAGAGAAGCGAAAAGCAAAGGAGAAAAGGAAAGATATAAACATCTGAATGCAGAGTTCCAAAGAATAGCAAGAAGAGATAAGAAAGCCTTCTTCAGCAATCAATGCAAAGAAATAGAGGAAAACAACAGAATGGGAAAGACTAGAGATCTCTTCAAGAAAATTAGAGATACCAAGGGAACATTTCACGCAAAGATGGGCTCGATAAAGGACAGAAATGGTATGGACCTAACAGAAGCAGAAGATATTAAGAAGAGATGGCAAGAATACACAGAAGAACTGTACAAAAACGATCTTCACGACCCAGATAATCACGATGGTGTGATCACTCACCTAGAGCCAGATATCCTGGAATGTGAAGTCAGGTGGGCCTTAGAAAGTATCACTATGAACAAAGCTAGTGGAGGTGATGGAATCCCAGTTGAGCTATTTCAAATCCTGAAAGATGATGCTGTGAAAGTGCTGCACTCAATATGCCAGCAAATTTGGAACACTCAGCAGTGGCCACAGGACTGGAAAAGGTCAGTTTTCATTCCAATCCCAAAGAAAGGCAATGCCAAAGAATGCTCAAACTACCACACAATTGCACTCATCTCACATGCTAGTAAAGTAATGCTCAAAATTCTCCAAGCCAGGCTTCAGCAATATGTGAACCGTGAACTTCCTGATGTTCAAGCTGGTTTTAGAAAAGGCAGAGGAACCAGAGATCAAACTGCCAACATCCGCTGGATCATGGAAAAAGCAAGAGAGTTCCAGAAAAACTTTTTCTGCTTTATTGACTATGCCAAAGCCTTTGACTGTGTGGATCACAAGAAACTGTGGAAAATTCTGAAAGAGATGGGAATACCAGACCACCTGACCTGCCTTTTGAGAAACCTATATGTAGGTAAGGAAGCAACAGTTAGAACTGGACATGGAACAACAGACTGGTTCCAAATAGGAAAAGGAGTATGTCAAGGCTGTATATTGTCACCCTGCTTATTTAACTTATATGCAGAGTACATCATGAGAAACGCTGGACTGGAAGAAACACAAACTGGAATCAAGATTGCCAGGAGAAATATCAATAACCTCAGATATGCAGATGACACCACCCTTATGGCAGAAAGTGAAGAGGAACTCAAGAGCCTCTTGATGAAAGTGAAAGTGGAGAGTGAAAAAGTTGGCTTAAAGCTCAACATTCAGAAAACGAAGATCATGGCATCCGGTCCCATCACTTCATGGGAAATAGATGGGGAAACAGTGGAAACAGTGTCAGACTTTATTTTTCTGGGCTCCAAAATCACTGCAGATGGTGACTGCAGCCATGAAATTAAAAGACGCTTACTCCTTGGAAGGAAAGTTATGACCAACCTAGAAGCATATTAAAAAGCAGAGACATTACTTTGTTAACAAAGGTCCGTCTAGTCAAGGCTATGGTTTTTCCTGTGGTCATGTATGGATGTGAGAGTTGGACTGTGAAGAAGGCTGAGTGCCAAAGAATGGATGCTTTTGAACTGTGGTGTTGGAGAAGACTCTTGAGAGTCCCTTGGACTGCAAGGAGATCCAACCAGTCCATTCTGAAGGAGATCTGCCCTGGGATTTCTTTGGAAGGAATGATGCTACAGCTGAAACTCCAGTACTTTGGCCACCTCATGTGAAGAGTTGACTCATTGGAAAAGATTCTGATGCTGGGAGGGATTGGGGGCAAGAGGAGAAGGGGACGACAGAGGATGAGATGGCTGGATGGCATCACTGACTTGATGGACGTGAGTCTCAGTGAACTCTGGGAGTTGGTATTGGACAGGGAGGCCTGGCGTGCTGCAATTCATAGGGTCGCAAAGAGTCAGACACGACTGAGCGACTGATCTGATCTGATTTGATAATTAGACTCTAAGTTTTATTTTAAAGCTGTAAACATTATATGGATAATGTAAAGTGACCAAAATCACTTTTGGTCACCATCCATCCTAATCCTTTCTCCCATGCTTCAAAAATATTATATTAATATTACAATGAATTTCATGAGTATACCTACTATTTTTAAAGTACTTCATTTTCCATCTAAGTGACTTCAAATAATACATTATATATAGTATCTTCTGAGATATTTTTAAAATATTCTTTCCATATTCTCAAGACATTAGTTTTACAAATGCAGATATTATACTGGAAATTAACAAGCCTACTGCCATTTTCAAATAAGTTACCTAAAACTGTTCCCAACTTCCGAAACAGGAAAAAAAAAAAAATTAACTCTTAAACTAACTAGATGAATTAAATTATTTACCAAAGCTGATTTTTTTTTCACTGAAATCCAAATACTCACAGGTTTTAAGTGGATGACAGAACTATTAGACATCACTGTGTGGTCTCCCTCCATCATGTCTAGCTCACTCTTGTCATCTGAGGCATCTGGAAGACTGTTAACACTACTACTTTGGCTACTGGCACTGATGGACATACTGGGAATAGACTGATTACTTCCAACGCTATTCACTGTTCCTGTCCGTCCAACACCATGATCCTGTTCCTAGGGAAAAAAAGAGCAATAGGTTCAGATATCTCCATCTCTCTTGATTTCTTAAATAGAAGCATCAAGCACACTGCTTGGCCAACAGTCTTTAGAAAGTCAGAGGTCTATCATGAGATATTCCCTTTATTTGGTGAAACCAGGAAGTTAATCCGTAACAGAAAAATAAACAAATAAAAATGACCAACAAGTAAATAAAAACCTGACCAACTATGTGAAGTCAATTTATCAGCCAAACCAGCCACAGGCTGGTTTTTGTAAAAGTGGTTTTAAAAAAAAACCCCAGCCACGAGCACCACCCTCCCCTGAGCAGGGTGAGAGGAGGCGCCAGCTCTGGGCTTTGAGGTCTGAGGCGTGTGGTCTCCTGGCCTGGCGTCATCTCCCTGGAGGCAGGCAGCACCCTGAGGGAATACTTCCAAAATACTTCCGAAGTAAAGCATTTTCTCTAAACTGTCTGCCATTTTTTGAAATCCATTTTTACCACACATCTCATTGGGTATAGAGAGAGATTTTGCTCATTTCTCAATAATTCCCATGGTTAAAATAAGCCCCAACCATGAGAATTCCCTAGTGGTATGGTTTAGGAGTCCAGCACTTTCACTGCTGAGGGAGGGCCTGGGTTCAATCTCTGGTCAGGGAACTAAGATCTCACAAGCCACAGGGCGTAGGAAAAGAATAAATCAGAAAAACAAGCCCCAACTTAAAAAAAAAAAAAAATCCTAGAAACACCTCCTTTTAGTTATTTTTTGTTGAAGTCTTTTGTAAGTATATTTTTCTTTCTTTCTTAAAAATTCTACCACCAAAGAATTCCTATTTTTCTTAAATTAAAAATTATGTATTATATATACATATATACACACACACATATACATATAAAATCACAAGAATGTTTTTCTGAAGTGACCAACATTTTAGTAGTGTTACCATACCAAAATTCTCTAAGATATGGAGAATTTAATATAGACATATGGTATATACAAAGGAACTTTTCTCATATCTCTAGCCCAACAGAGATGCTGTTATAGATTTAACTACATGAGAAATTTATTAATTTTAAAACTTTATTTTATTCAAAATTTTATTTCATGTATCTAAAATATCCCACAATAAAGTAACCCAAAGCAATTTTCAAAAGATTATCATAAGAACTAAAAAATGAAAAAACCCAAAACTGTTGGTTAAGAAAATCTTGCATTTTACAGTTCAGTAATTGTGCAGCACTATTAAAAAAGTAACTGCTTCTCCTAGTTTCCAAATGTAAAATGATATTTCTCACTGGAAAACAGTAAAAAACAAACCAAAGCTCTAGAATTCTGACAGAAGCAAAGAAAAGTGAAAATACTTATAGTAAAAGCTTTATATGTATATTTCAACATGAGAAAGTTCTATAACATATCCATTGCACATTTGTATTTCCATTCTCCCTAAAAAGCAACAAAAAAAGAACTTGACCTTGAGAGTGAGAGCTATCTGAATTTGAACCCATATGCCTCTACCTACACTGAGTAAACCACTGAGCCTTGCTTTACACATAGCTTCAATACTCTGGCTACCTGATGAGAAGAGCCAACTCTTTGGAAAAGACCCTGATGCTGGGGAAAGACTGAAGGCAGGAGGAGAAGGGGACCACAGAGGATAAGATGGTTGGATGGCATCACTGACTCAATGGACATGAGTCTGAGCAAACTCTGGGAGATGGTGAAGGACAGGGAAGCCTGGTGTGCTGCAGACCATGGGGTCGCAGAGAGTCAGACACAACTGAGTGACTGAACTGAACTGAAAATAAGTATTTCAGAACTGTGTAGATGGAATGAAACTATGCAGAACTGAAAAGAAATGTCCTTGGTAATACAGTAGAATGCTTAGTAACTTGCTAATGACTTGTCAGTGAGTAACTTCCAGAGTCTATAATTTTATATATTTTCAAAAGCATGTCTCTCACAATTGAGACAATAAGGCAAAAAAGGGTTCAGTGGCTAAGAAATTTGAAAGGGACAAAATTAAACAAAGTTGAATTTGTTTATTTAATAAAAGACGTTGCTGAGCTTTACTATATATGCCAATGTGCACAACAAAGGGACTGAATTTAAAGAACACAACACCGTTTTTCCCACATGGGATTTTACAGGACCAGTGTTAAGAAAACACAAATGGGAACCACTGATATAAGAGATTCATGATGTAAAAGACGAGCTCCACAAGAAAAGAAGCTGATGAAGAGAGCTCAATATTGATTCATTTCTAAATTACCTCTTCTTCTTCCTGTGCTTCTACTGCTGGTCCATTATGTGCCTCCTGGAACAGGAGTTTCTTCATCTTTCGATACTGCAGATTGTCCAGCTCTCTTACTGCATCTTTTGTCCTCTGAATAAGATCTATTAACACTGTTTCAGGGCGCTCCCGAAGAACAAACATGTGCTGGATAAAAGAATGTAAAAGTCAAGTTGAAACCTATTTTTCCATTAATACAAATGTACACCTCTCTTAGCTGCAGAAGGAAATGGCAACCGATTCCAGTATTCTCGCCTGGAAAATTCCACAGACAGAAGAGCCCAGTGGGCTACAGGCTATGGGGTTGCAAAGAGTCAGACACAAATGAGCATGCACACATGTGCCCCTTCTTAGACTCTAGAGTTACTATCCTAAATAATCATCATAGATAATGCCTATAATCTATAGCTATTCTATTATATTTCTGACTTCTTATAAAATCATTATTTATATATATTTACTCTGTGCCTACATTTTATATAAACTTTGGTCAACTAAAAATGTAGAGTTGAAATGATAAAAGGGTTTAATTAAATACTAAGAAGTAAGCCCAATTACAGCCCTAAACAAATGCTAAAAAAAGGTTTACATATTCTTAGAACTGTTGATTTCACAGAAAAGGCATGTCAGTTCTGAGTTTTATTAGGTTTCAAGAGAAATGTATTTACTGCTGGTGAATTATGTAATATAAACCTGGATATTTTGGGTTCCTTTATATATTGCATAAACAATACTCTTCATAAAACACTAGTAGTTGATTAAAAGGCATATTATTAGTGATTTTTACTAACATTGAATAAAACTTAACCTTATCAAATAAGGAAAAGTTGAAAGAATAATTTCACCTTTAGAGTATCACTGCTACATTTTGATGTTTCTTTTCAGAAATTTTCTATATACAGATTTTTGTTTTATAGATCATAAATATATAGATTGCAGAAAGACACTTTCCGCCCTTGACTTCATGAGATGCCCCTGAATTTCTGTAACACTTACCTTTTTTGTTAGCCAAACTTACTTCTTCTCTATGTAAAGAGTTCTAACTATACCATATTTGGTTCTGCTTCACTATCATAAGACTGTTATTTCAAATTTGTAAACATAATGCCTACAGAATATTTCATCAAAGGTTTATGCCAAAGTTCCATTACCCTAATTCTGGACAGTTATTTCCAACTTTTAATTCAGAGATAAATAGCTTCATAGAATTCTTAAAAAAATTTTTAAATTCATTAGAATTTTTTTCTATTTTTTTCTTTATGATGAATCATGAAAGAAATGTCAGGCCAAAGGGAAAGAAACACTTGCTAGATACTTCCTATCATTTCCAATAAGGCTGTGCCAATATATGCTATCAACTAGGTGAATGAACACTATATTCAGACTTGGAACCTAATCACCAAATACCAAATACCTGGGCTTGGTAGGTTGGGTTATACCCAAAGAGTTTCTTTCACCTCTATTGGGCAAGTATGAGAAACAAGTCACATTCTTCCTTTTTCCTGAGCCTTAGCTTGGTATGTATCACTATTTATCAATACAATATTCCATATTCTTATCCCAACTTCATATCTTATATTTCTAAGTCTGCCAGTTTTCTACATACAGATCTTGCTTATTTTTCACTAATATAATTCCCAAGTATACCAAACATTTTGTTGCTATTGTGAGTACCAATTTAGTCAAGTTTTCATTTCTTAGAGTATGAGTGAGCTTACTGCCTAAAATTCCTCAAGCATTATTGAAAATCAGTATTGCTCTTCTACACACTAAAGTTTCAAGTAATACTACTGAATACATGTAAGAACCTTTCAATTTCTTTGTATCTTTAACTGAGGTGCATTGATGAAAATAAACTTAATCCATTTGAAACTGTAAAACATTCATGCAAAAATAGGCTATTTAAATTTTATAGTGAAAAACCAGTAAGACTTCTTAGGGTCACAAAGAAAATCAAATCCCATTTTACCACTGCTTTATCTAGATGTTTTAAGAACTATATTAAGCTCAACACACTATTACTGCTATTGATACAATAGTCAACTGCCAAGTGAAATAATAAATTTTTGAGAACAGGAAGCATATAAATCTCATATTTAAACGAGGCAATGAAACTTTGTGAAATCTGAAGAGTACACACGATTTAAAAAATCTTTTCATTGCTAAGTTAGAAAATTTTATTTTCAAAATGGAAACAAAAATATGATATTCATTTTAACAATTTCTTTTAAAATCTCTTTTCTCTCACAATATTTATGTAAATATATCACATATCATTTCTATTTCCTTCATATTACTTTAATAGAATACATAGTATTTTAGTTAACAACCAGTAGCGCATACCTAATATTGATTCCAAATCAAAGAAAAATGACACATTAAAAAAATTTCTTAGGGGTAGAAAACAGTATAATTGAACTGACCTTTAAAAGTTCCTCTGATGTAGGGCGATCTTGAGGGATTTTCTGGAGGCAAGAATCTACAAAGTTGCGAAAATAATCAGACCTATTGTAAAGGAAAGTATCAAGTGAACATATTGCTATTTCCTTTAAAAACACACCAGCAAAACAAAGCATGTGCCTACTGCTGGGAGCGGGGATGGAAATGAAACGATAAAAAAAAGCAGATATAGATACATTTCATATATGTCTATGAAAAGTTATCTAAAGCAGCCAATGAGTCTTCACCATTTTCCAAAGATAAATTTGCACAGATTATTTTAAATTTCTGCTCCCACAATTAAAATATCACAGCGCATTCTATATAGAGGAAAAGTTAGAAAAGCCAATATTTTCTTTTTTGCATTCAAATCTAGGATAACTTTCTTATTATTTTTCTCCCTATAAACCACCTCTCTCTCTTCTTTGCCCCTTGGATCATCTTCTGTATAGTGGGATTCAGAGTATTACTCCATTTGCTTTGGAAGCAGTACTCCATACAGCTAAGTATTTGGTATCCCTGAGCAAATGGATATAACTTCCATTAAATCCAGAAAACCAGCTGAGATTTCTTTTTTAAACATTTAAAACACTGGAAGTCTGTAACCCATTATTAATGTATAATGTTACTGATGAGAGTTCAAAGAATATTAAGTAATTACTAGTCCACTGGTGTTCGTCTTCAATATCTAAGTAAGATTTTAAATTCCTTATAGGCAAAAAAGAAATTCTCTTTCGAATCCCTGAAGTATCAAACACAGCGTGTAGACAATCTGTGTTCAATTCATTATTTATATGTATCATAATACTAAACTCGGTCCCAAAAGATTCCTTTTATGTGTATTTACTTAAGACCTATGAATATGTTAGTTAAGCCTTATCATTGGCCCATTAAATTATTTATTATCAATTTATTATTTAATAATTTATTAAATTCCAATAATTAAATTATTTAATTATTAAATTATTGGCAACTAATGCATCTATTTTGAACTTTACAATATTTATTAAATATGCTGTTTATTTCCTTAGAATTTTTCAAATGTTTGATACCCATGAGGAATTAATTTCCCACTAAAATTTTCTATCACTGATGAAATCCTGGTTTTTAAAAACTGTAAATCAGGTCTCTATAAGCTTTTTACACTAATGAACTTAATTTTTCAAATCAAGGAAGCAATAGGAGAGAAAAACATTAAGCAATTTGAATAATAAATGTCATAATGACAATTAGAATGATTTCAAAGTTATGAATTTATCTGGTAATTCTGATAAATCAAACTGTTTTACCTATTTCATATGCTATATAAATTATAAGCCATTCCCCAATTGAACATCACTACAGGTTGTGGCAATCTATATTTCAGTTGTAAAATACTATGTTTAAATCATGCTATTTATTATATAATCAGGGTTATATGTGTTTCTGAAGTTCAAAAAACTAAATATTTTTTTGTAAAAAGCAAATACTTTTTGCTTATATGTGGTATCAATCTAGCCTTTATTTCTGAACTGAGTCATATATCTGCTAAGAAAAGCACACATAATAAAGGATTAACATGATAGAACCTATTTTAATAATTTTTCAGTAATACATTTTACCTAATTGAAATGAAATCACTTTGATAACATTATGAAAAAGCATTTAATTTATACAATGTTGAGTAATATATCTCTTAGCAATACTTACCATTCGTTAGACTGTAGTGTAGGGGATTCATTTTGGGCTATGTGATATAAGGCACTCATTGCATTCATATTAAATAAAGGAGGTTTCCTTTCCGCTGTAAAAGAAAAAAAACTTTCCTGTTAAAATATATGCCTGTTAAACAGGGACACACAAGTACTATTTTTTGTTATTTTTTAAATAATTTTAAACTTCAAGTAGAGTTCAAAGAATTTTTTAAAGTCAATCAATGTGCAGTAAATTGCTGGCCAGATGCTCCACCATTCCTAAATACTTTAGTGTTTATTTTCTGAAACATACTCTACTAAAAAAAACTAACACATCCACTAAATTAGACCATTAACACTGATACATGACTATCATCTCATCCTCAAATCCCATTCAAGTTTCAATCAAGTATCCCAATAATGTCCTCAGTAGCAAAAGTGTCCTTTGGTCATTTGTATCCTTCAAGGAAACTATTTTATCTAAGTTGTTACATTTATTAACATAAAGTTGTTCACAGTATTTCCTTATGATTCTTTTAATACCTGTAGTGATGTCATATCTTATTTCTGATAGTGCTTTGTGTCTTCTCTCTTCTTTTCCTGATCAGTTTGACTAGAGGTTTATCAATTTTATTAATTTTCTCAAAGAAGTAGTTTTTAGTTTCACCGATGTTCTCTACTGCTTCTCTGCTTCTATTTAGCTGATTTCTGCTTTGATATTTTTATTCTTTGTTATGCTTATTTTGGGTTGAATTTCCCTTTCTTTATCCAGACTCAAGGTGACAGCTGAAGTCATTACCTTGATTATTTTGAAGTATAGAAGACTTTTCAATACCCCTCAATTCTGGTTGGTTCTAAAGATTAAATTTGGGTCATACAACTTTGATAGAAATATCACAAAAGTAAATAATATATTTTTCAAATTTATACTATGAGATGATATGAGATGATATATAATTTCAAATGGTTCCATTATTGATGGTATTCACTGACCACTTAAATAATTACCTTAAGGTAATCAAAATTGATGTTGAATTTTGTCTAAAGATTTTTTCTGCATCTATTGAGATCACTGTATGATTTTTATCTTTCATTTTGTTATTGTGATGTCTCATACTGATTGATTTGTGGATTTTGAACCATCCTTCATCCTTGGAATAAATCCCACTTGATCATGGTGTATGATCCTTTACTGTATCGTTGCATCCAGTTAGCTAATATTTTGTTGAGGATTTGTGCATCTATGCTACTATTATTGTGTGGCTGTTGATTTCTCCCTTTTGGTCTGTTTATATTGTTTTATGTATTTAGGTGATCCTATGATGGGTACATAAATATTTACAAATGTTATAACCTCTGCTGAACTGACCTCTTTGTCATTATGTAATATTCTTGTCTCTTACTGCAGCCTCTTTTTTAATTAAAAAATTTTTTCTCCAGCTTTATTGAGACATAATTAATATATAACATTGTATAAATTTAAGGAGTGCAATGCGCTGATTGGATACATTTATATATGGCAAAACAATTTCCACCATAGCATTAGCTAACACTTCCATCCCATCACACAATTCTTATTTCTTTTTTGGTGATGAGAACATTTAAGGACCAGTCTCTTGCAACTTTCAAGTATATAATGTGGTGCTGTGATGAGATTTACACTCCGGTAACTGACATCTTAAGATGTGACAAGAATTCCCTGGCTGTCTAGTGGTAATACTTGGTGCTTTCATAGCTGTGGGATGAAGTTTAGGGAACTAAGATCCTACAATCTTTGAGAGCCTGAAGCCCACCAAGCTTCCCTGTCCATGGAATTTTCCAGGCAAGAATACTGGAGTGGGTTGCCATTTCCTCCTCCACAGTCTCTGTTTTAAAGTCTACTTTGATAGTCTTTGTTTTAAAGTCTATTTTGTCTGATACTTATAAAGTCTATTTTGTTCGAGGCTTTTGAACTATGGTGTTGGAGAAGACTCTTGAGAGGCTCTTGGACTGCATGGAGATCAAACCAGTCAATCCTAAAGGAAATCAACCCTGAATATTCATTGGAAGGACTGATGCTGAAGCTAAAGCTCCAATATTTTGGCCACCTGATGTGAGAGCCAACTCATTAGGAAAAACCCTGATACTGGGAAAGATTGAAGGCAGGAGGAAAAGCGGATGACAGAGGACAAGAGAGTTGGATGGCATCCCTGACTCAATGGACGATAAGTCTGGGCAAGCTCCGAGAGATGGTGAAGGACAGCGAAGCCTGGCGAGCTGGAGTCTATGGGGTTGCAAAGAATTGGACACAGCTAAGAGACTGAACAAGAACCCCAGTATTCTTTTGGTTTCTACTGACATGGAATATCTTCTTCCATTCCTCACTTTCAGTCTCCATGTGTCCCTCACATCTGGAGTGAGTCTCATGTAGGCAATATATAGACAGGTTTTGTTTTTTCATCCATTCAGTCATTTCTTTTGATTGGAGAATTTAGCTCACTTACAATTAATTACTGATAAGCATATATACCCATTACATTTTGTTAACTGGTTTCTGGCTGTTTTGTAATTCCTCTGCTCCTTTCTTTTCTCTTGCTCTCCTCCCTTTGTGATCTGATGACTGTCTTTAGTGTTCGGTTTGGACTTTCTCTGTATCTTTCACGTCGCAGTTTACATCTTTCTATCTTGTGTCTCCATTAACAAATTACTGTAGTTAATAGTTCTTTTATTTTCCTTCTAATCCTTTTATACCCTCAATATATACTTTTATAATCAGAAAAAGTGGTACATTTATTTTTATAAACACCATTGTATAATCATGCCTCAAAACAACAAACCAGGGGTCTTTTTCATCAGATTAACTGTAATCAAACATATAAACCCATCTATGGAAAATCTTGCACTTTAAGATTTATTTCTTGGTCATAAGACATAAGCTATGAGATGGTCCACTGCTTTAAACATAGTTCCATTTATATGCAACAGAACAAAATGTGTGCATAAAATCAAACTGCTACAATATGTGGGCAGACACATAGATTCACATATTTAACTCAAAGTAGTAAGGACCTCAGGTAAAGGTAAGTAACTCATAAATGCTTTAGAGACCATCTGTAGATGGCAAATCTAGCAATCACATATATAATCAAGTGTTTAACAAGTATTCGTTAATATTAAGACAATTATACAGTGGAAAATTATTTAAGATCTAATTTAACAGAGCAAATATAATATACACTATATATAGAATATATATATAACCTAATGTATATATTATATACAACTTATATACATAACCTTATATGTATCAGATAACCAAAATGAAACCTTTAAAATATTGCTCCCTTTAGTGACCAACATAAAAAATAAAAAGCTGTAGTTTGGTATAGAAATGGAGGTAAAACACAGATCAAAACTTACTACATAGTAATAAAGAACATGCTTACCTAATTCAATACAAGTTATACCGAGAGACCATACATCTACTTTTCCATCATACTGTCCTTCATCCATGGCTAAAATTACTTCTGGGGCCATCCTAAAAAAACAAAATGTCATTTAAATTAAAGTTAAAAAAAAATGTATGCTAGTCTTTTAAAATGTAATGACTATCTATATGGAGAACACTTGTGTGGATTCCTGGCAAGACATCTGGACATAATTTTGAAAAAGAGAAATAAATGCATTACAGGTTGTGAGGTAAATATTTAACTTTGCTTGTATAGTGTGAGACTCATTCTCACCATCTATCATGATCATGTAACAGCATCCTAAAGGAAGGATGCCTGAGAGCAAGGTTGTATTCCGTATCTGTTCAAGTTTGCGGGTTCGAATATTGTATATCCTTTAGCCCAGTGATTCTCAAACATTTTGGTCTCAAGATTCCATCTGATTTTTGCTTGAAAGAGGGAATTTTATCACTGGCACTGAATACCATCAGTTGTTTCCCTTGAAATGACAAGCTCACTCCATGTATTTCAGAAAGTATCTGTCACACTATCCAACAATGACTAACCATAGCTTGTCAGTCTTCTTTCAGATTAGAATAGTGTTCCATAATAAAAGTGGCTAGGGCAGCTGATAACTAAAATCATCACAAAGTTATTAACTTTATAACCAACCAACATGTGTCTTGGTTATAAAATGAAACACAGGACTTCCCTGGCAGTTCAGTTCAAACTCCATGCTCCCAGACCAGAGAGAGCAACATGGCCAAAAAAAAGCTAATTCCTGTCTTTCAGTTCACTCACTCAATCCTGTCCAACTCTTTGCGACCCCCTGGACTGCAGCATGCCAGGTTTTCCTGTCCATCACCAACTCCCAGAGCTTGCTCAAACTCATGTCCATCAAGTTGGTGATGCCATCCAACCATCTCATCCTCTGTCATCCTCTTCTCCAGCCTTCAATCTTTCACAGCATCAGGGTATTTTCCAATGAGTCAGTTCTTTGCATCAGGTGGCCAAAGTATAGGAACTTCAGCTTCAGCATCAGTCCTTCCAATGAATATTCAGGACTGATTTCCTTTAGGACTAACTGGTTTGATCTCCTTGCAGTCCATGGGACTCTCAAGAGTCTTCTCCAACACCACAGTTCAAAAGCATCAATTCTTCGGCACTCAGCTTTCTTCACAGTCCAACTCTCACATCCATACATGACTACTGGAAAAACCATAGCTTTGACTAGACAGACCTTTGTTCGCAAAGTAATGTCTCTGCTCTTAAACATGCTGCCTAGGTTGGTCATAGCTTTGCTTCCAAGGAACAAGTGTCTTTTAATTTCATGGCTGCCATCACCATCTGCAGTGATTTTGGAGTCCAAGAAAATAAAGTCTCTCACCGTTTCCATCGTTTCTCCATCGATTTGCCATGGAGTGATGGGACTGGATGTCATGATCTTCATTTTTTCAGTGCTGTTTTAAGTCAGCTTTTTCACTCTCCTCTTTCACTTTCATCAAGAGGCTCTTCAGTTCTTAACTTTCTGCCATAAGGGTGGTGTCATCTGCATATCCGAGGTTACTGATATTTCTCCCGGCAATCTTGATTCCAGCTTGTGCTACATCCAGCCCAGCATTTCTCATGATGTACTCTGCATATAAGTGAAATAAGTAGGGTGACAATATACAGACTTGACGTATTCCTTTCCCCATTTGGAACCAGTCTTTTGTTCCAGGTCCAATTCTAACTGTTGCTTCTTAACCTGCATACAGATTTCTCAGGAGGTGGGTCAGGTAGTCTGGTATTCCCATCTCTTTTGTTTCACAGTTTGTTGTGATCCACAGAGTCAAAGGCTTTGGCATAACCAATAAAGCAGATGTTTTTCTGGAACTCTCTTGCTTTTCCAATGATCCAACAGATGTTGGCAATTTGATCTCTGGTTCCTCTGCCTTTTCTAAATACAGCTTGAACATCTGGAAGTTCACAGTTCACATACTGTTGAAGCCTGGCCTGGAGAATTTTGAGCACTACTTTACTAGCATGTGAGATGAGTGCAATTGTGCGGTAGTTGGCACATTCTTTGGCATTGCCTTTCTTAGGGACTGGAATGAAAACTGACCTTTTCCAGTCCTGTGGCCACTGCTGAGTTTTCCAAATTTGCTGGTATATTGAGTGCAGCACTTTCACAGCATCATCTTTTAGAATTTGGAATAGTTCAACTGGAATTCCATCACCTCCACTAGCTTTGATAGTAGTAATGCTTCCTAAGGCCCACTTGACTTTGCATTCCAAGATGTCTGGTTCTAGGTGAATGATAACACCATCATGGTTATCTGGGTCATGAAGATCTTTTTTGTACAGTTCTTCTGTGTATTCTTGCCACCTCTTCTTAATATCTTCTGCTTCTGTAAGGTCCATACCATTTCTGTCCTTTATTTGTCCATCTTTGCATGAAATGTTCCCTTAGGATCTCTAATTTTCTTGAAGACATCTCTAGTCTTTCCCATTCTATTGTTTTCCTCTATTTCTTTGCACTGATCACTGAAGAAGGCTTTTTTAATCTCTCCTTGCTATTCCTTGGAACTCTGTATTCAAAGGGGATAGCTTTCCTTTTCTCCTGTCTTTAACTAGGATCTAATGTTCCTATGATACTTTACCTTTTACTTCGTATGTAATTTGGTATTAAGTACAGTTGCTGACTGTGTCAATAAGATTATTACCAGGTACACTTGTGTATGTGGGTAGCAGGTACCCATGTGCATTTGTGGAAAGACATATAAATATGAGCTTAGTTCCTGTGTTCCAAATGTACTATACACAAATTTTAAAATATATTCACTTTATTGTAAACTTTCTATTGTCAATAGCAGGGTATTTCCAATGTGTTCTTTAGGATGTTGAAGTAAGTTTGAGAAATTATAGTTAGGAAAAATTAAATGAGTAATTTGTTCTTTATTGCAGAACGTTTGAGGGCCTTTTTAATATTTAATACACTGATGTCTAAAGAGGGGAAGCACTAAGAAATATCATTCACTCACAGAACCCTTTTTTTAGAGAAGAGGACACTCTATCTAAACTAGGGTTTTACATAAGAAATTCTTGGTCATCTAGAGTAGCGGTCTTCAAATTTTTTTATTCATTATTTACCTTCAATGAATTTATAAAACCTATGTATCCCTTGCACATTTTTGAATTGATATATAAATTTTATAAACAGTTGCAAAGGATATAATGCACAGTATATGTCCACACATACACACAGAGTATATGTGCTTTAAAGATACTCAAAACTTGGGGTTGCAGAATTAGTTCACGCAATTTGTTAAAAACACTGCTGTGTAATATAATTAGCAAAGGCAGTCTTCATGGTCATATCAATCAGTTAAACCAGAATCACTTTGTGCCAGAAAGTCTGAATTCAATGCAAATAACATGTTAATGCATCCCCATGACAACCATGTCACAGTTATAAATTCTACACTGGAACAAAAGAAGGGAAGGGGAATGACTGGGGAGAAAGTAAAAGCAAGGGATAAAAGGAACAGAAGACAGATGACTGGAAAGGTACAAGGACTTGCCAAGAGTTTGTGTCCTGACTCGATCCTATATGTTCTCAAAATGTTCCTCTGGTGTTGCTTTGAGGCTTTGACAGTCCAGAGCAGTGAATCATTGCAATATTCAGGTTGGGTTAGAAGCCTTTCTTTTATAAAGCAGAAGGGAGATTTGAAAGGCAGGTGAAAAGATGACATAGTGGGCCTAAGACATCACTTTCAGTATACACAGAGAAAGAGGATACATTTGAAAGTTGAAGATCTGGAAAATTATTCCCTTCAAATTCGCTGACATTAATAATAAATTACTTATGGGTAAAATTAGATGATTCTATTTTCTTGGGCTCCAAAATCACTGTGAATGGTGACTGCGACCATGAGATTAAAAGATGCTTGCTTCTTGAAAGGAAAGTTATGACAAACCTGACAGCTTATTAAAAAGCAGAGACATCACTTTGCCAACAAAGGTCCGTACTGTCAAAACCATGGTTTTTCCAGAAGTCATGTACAGATGTGAGAGGTGGACCATAAAGAAGGCTGAGCACCAAAGAATTGATACTTTTGGATCGTGGTACTGGAAAAGACTCTTGAGAGTCCCCTGGACCGCAAGGAGATCAAATCAGTCAATCCTAAAGGAAATCAACCCTGAATATTCATTGGAAGGACTGATGCTGAAGCTCCAATGCTTTGGCCACCTTACGTGAAGATCCAACTCATTAGACCCTGAGGCTGGGAAAGACGAAGGAGAGGGAGCAACAGCATGAGATGGTTAGATAGCGTCACCAACTCAATGGACATGAATGTGAGCAAACTCCAGGAGATAATGGGGGACAGGGGAGCCCAGTGTGCTGCAGTCCATGGGGTTGCAAAGAGTCAGACACGATGTAGAAACTGAGTAACACACTTAGATGATGTCTAGAATTTCTTTCAAATTTAGGGGGGAGAGGAAGAGAGGGAGAGGTGAATGCATAGGGCAGGACAGACCATGTGATAATATTGTTGGGCTGAGTGACTGGTATGTAAGGGTTTGTTATACTTCCGCCAAGTATTATGTATCTTTAAAATTCTCCACAATAAAAATAAAAACAAAAAAACTCCAGAGAACTCCAAGTCCACTACCAGTCTTCAGGTATTCTTAGTATGAACATCAATGATATACAGTAAACATAAATCTAAAGAAAATACAAAAAAAAAAAAAAAAAAAAAGAAAATACAAAAATTTCTACTTAGCATTTCTAGCTTCTCCCCACTTGAATTTTTATTAAAGTCCCCACACCCAACATGATGCAAATAATAGAAAAGAATGTAGAAAGAGGCAAATTTTAAAAATTGGGGGATGTAAAGGGAGCACTCCAAATCTGTATTTGAAACTAACTATAATATTTAAACTTAAAATGTCCAAAATAACATTTTGTTTTCAGGAAAAAGATAAGACACTTTAAAAAATGCACAACCATATACAACCACACACAATTTCAATTATGAGGATTAAATCCAGATAAGATTATTCTTACCAATATGGCGTTCCCACAAAAGAATTGGCAGGAGATGCCATGGAAGCAGATCCAAAGTCAGCAAGTTTCACCTGGCCTGGCTCTGTCAGAAGGATATTTCCTGCTTTGATATCTCTGAGTTTAAGGAACACAAAAAATTATTTCTCTTTCCTTCACTGGATTGTGTAAAAGCGTGATAAAAATAAAATAAAAATTCATAAAATAGAAAAGGAGAAATCAAGATAATTAAGTCCAAGGATAATCTCTCAATTGGGGTAGAATTAATTAAGATCTAAAATAGAACACAAAAAATACAAAATTCATACTAAGTAACAATTTTGTAAAAGAGGAGGCAAAACAGCAATAAAAGACAGAAATTCAGGTGATTAAAGTGTAAAGTCTATATTTGAGGTCCTATTTATTGGTACAAACATGGTTTTAAATGGCTTTAAAAATTAAATTTAAATAGCTGACCACTCCTTTACAACCGTAAGATTTCTGAGCAGTCTACTTAATGTCAAAGAAAAAAAAAAAAAGAAAAGCATTTCATGTCCCCAATCATTTTGAAACCTTAGGATAGTTTTCCTAACTAAATATGAAATGAAAACAAACATTTGGATAATGTAATATCCATGACTGTAGAGAATTACGGATATTTATAAAATGGGACTGTAAGTCCAATGAGCACCATAACATACAATTATCCTTTCAAAAACAGAAAAACTAAGTTCTTAAGTACTTACTATAGTACAGTTCTTACCACAGTACTGTAGCGAACATAAATTAATCTATGTTCCTTCCATTCATTTCTTTTTTTAAATGAAGGGGTACTTTAGGGAATTCTCTGGTGGTCCAGTGGGTAGAACTTGGTGCTTTCACTGCTGTGAGCCCAGGTTCTACTCCTGGAGGGGAACTAAGATCCCACAAGCCGCTAAGTGCAAAGAAGTTAGGTTATAATTCCAAATCTTCTATTCACTTATTTACTAGTATGGAAATTTCTCCTGGACCTTACTCTAGGACCTGATGCTACTATAAAGTTTAATATGCATTCCCTGATTCACATATATAATCAAAACATGCTAATTTTCTTCTAAAATAGGCAAAACTAATATCAACACTAAAAATGCATTATAGAATTGCTTAAAGTTACTATTTATTATAAAGGATCATCGAGGATTAATACTCAAAAGCATAAAAAGTATTAAGTATCTTTTATTTATCCAGAGCATGGAATGAATGGAATAAATCTGGCATTATCACTTACCAGGAATTCAGAAGATCTAGGTTTAGTTCTAGTCTAAATCTATCTGGCTTTGTAAACTTTGAGAAATTAGTCACAAAATGGGAGAGCAGTTTCTTATAAGACTATGTAACCCTTATTGTCCTTTCCATTCCCCAAATTAAATGACTCCACAATTAAATTTCTACCACAAATCTATAAAGCGTACAATACAGGCAATATCTAAGAGATATTAAGGTTTGATTCCAGACTATCCGTACAAAGTGAGTATGCAATAAAGCAAGTCATATGAATTTTCTGGCCTCTCAGTGCATATAACAGTTATGTTTACACTACAGTGTAGGCTACTTAGTGTGCAATAGCCTTACTTTAAAAAACAATGTACACAACTTAATTCAAAAATATTTTACTGCTAAACAATGCCAAAACAATCATAATGGTAACATCAATGATCACTGATCACAGATCACCATAACAAAAAGGATGAAAAAGTTTGAAATACTGTGAGAATTATCAAAATGTGAAATATAAAGTGAGCAAATGCTGCTAGAAAAATGGCACTGAAAGACTTGCTTGACACAAGATTGCTACAGACTTTCAATTTGTAAAAACAAAATATCTGTGAAGTGAAATAAAGCAAAGCACAATAAAATGTATGCCTGTACTTCAGAAAGTCTGGCATCATGTATAGACAAAGATAAAACTTATCTTAAACAGAGAGATCAAGTGTACCAGTATGTTGTTCTTAACATGGACAAGAAGAAATGCTTTTATTTGGCTATAACCAACAAAATTTCAGGGTTAGTAAGTTTCAGGGTTGGTAAATACAACAAGTCATTGCTTATTAGTATATAACAATTTTCAAACTACTTACCTATGGATCATGGTATGAGAATGTAAGTAGGCTAATCCCTGGAGAGCACCATGTGTAATTGCTGCTATTTCCACTTCTTGTAATGGCTTTTTGTGAACTTAAAAAAAGTTATTTGAAAATACTTTTTATTTTTCTTTAAAAATAAATATAGATACCTAATATATAGGGCAATTTTTACAAACTAACAGTGTGCAAGAAGGGATATTCTCCTCAAGATAATAAAATAAGCCTACTGAACTTTACAACTTGTATATAGCTGTACCTAGCTGTGTAAGTATAGTTCACAGCCAATTCTGTCTAACCTGACAACAAATAAGCAATTATTTGGTGACTACAAAAACAAGAATAATAAATGTTCTCCCTTTATTCTCATATACCTTCACTGTGAATAGAAGAACAGATTAAGGTGAATGAAAGAATAAAAAAAAAAAAGTCATAATGAGAGAAAAAAATCACTTTTATGCTACTATATAATATTTAATGACCACAGTGCATATTATGCTGAGAACATAGAAAAGTTTAAGATTTTTATTCTTTCTGAAAAATTTGTACGTTATTTTTTAGAAATTTCTCATTGAATTCTCATTTTATTGTGCTAATATTATTTTTTCTTAATAATTAAAGGAAACCTACCTTCTAGTAAATCTGAAGCAGATCCTAAACAATATTCCATTACAAGCTACATGGGAAAAAAAGTTATGAAAGCATTAAAATATATTATTAAAAAGATTCTATTTGAGATTAAATAAATTTACCAAAGAGTTCAAGAAGACAGCTTAAAGCAAAACAAATCCTAGTCACCATTTACCTTAAAAAAATGAATATTTATGTATTTAGTAATTTGTCAAATGTGTAAGTAGTGTTAATGGTACATTTACCAACATACAATTACTTGTACAAGATGTGTATTTCAGATATAACTACTACTAAAATTATAAAGGAATATACATACGCTGTTACTATTAATCTATAGTATATAGTATGCAGCGATACTGAAAATTGCTAGGAAGCAAAAAACTGTTCTCTGAACAAAGCTTAGGTTACAGTTAACGCAAACACAGAGCATCTTGAGCGATGCTCTGTGTTGAGCATCTTGAGCATCTTGACCTGGCACATAGAAGAGCATCTCTTCTATGTGCCAGGTAAATCCTCACAAATACCTTATGAGGTAGACCCTATCACTATGCTTATTGTACAAATGGAGAAACTTGAGAGACAGAGAGGTAATCTCCCCAAAGTCACTTTAAAAAAAAAAAAAAGGTCAAAGTTTTTCTTTAACCACAGCCTTTTATTTGAGTACCACCACGACCACCATCAAAATTAAACTGGATGAAAATGCACCCAAGATTACAAATCTAAGTTCAGTATACTAAAATGAAAATTAATTGTGAATTACTAATTACTCAAAATAAGGAATCATTCTTATTTAAAGAAAATTTGCCTTTCTCTTAAAAGATACAGTTATTATGCCCACACTGCTACAATATTACTACCATTATCACCTGAATGGCAACAATGGGGCAAAATTAATTCCCACTTCTTCTAACAAAGTGTCTCAACTCTCTAACATTAGTATTATTCAGCCAAGGAATCATAACCAGTTCAAATTTCACCAGGACTCATCAGGACTTCAACAAGATCTTTGTGGTTAAACAGATTACATTTATGTCAAAGATATGCTAGATTTCATCTTCAAATAACAGAACTGCTTTCACCAATGTTTGATAAACCATTTGAAGAATGATACTACTAAAAATGTCTGAGAACATTTTACCAGGTACATAAAAAGTTAGCTAAATCTCTGCAATAAATTTGCAAAACCTGTATTATCTTCTTTGCCTAGGATTCTAGGAAAAGCTGCTCTTCCTCTCAATAAGAACTAACATTTCAGCCAACTAAAATTATAGCAAGGGGAAAGAATATACCTACCCATGCTGTGTGCTCACGTAAATAGCAGCCTTTGTATTCTATACTGTTGGGATGTTTTATTCTTTGTAGAAACTTGACTTCCTTAATAATATCCTGCCATTTCTGTGGGGAGAAAAAAAAACAAATAAAGGAAAAAATTATGAACAGCTGCTTTTCCTTAGCAAGTTGTATAAGAAAAAAATAATTATTAGACTAAGATGGGTTATCAAGGACATACAACTTTATTTGTAATATTTAAATACCAAAATAATAAATTAGAAACTTACGTTTATACAGTATATAACTCAATTTACACAACTTACAAAATTATTCCATTCAGGGTAGGACAAATTTTAGTTTTGTAAAATGTACCATCAATGGGTCTTATTAAAATTTTACAATCACACATCAGATATATTGATGAAAACTATATACCATATTTAGTGATTTTTCTTCAAAAGTTCAACTTCCCTTTCTTAATTGTAGCTTTTTGGTGTATAATTTACATAGCACAAAGTTAATCTATTGTGTTTTTGGCTTATATTGTCTGCCAAACATTAAGGTTTAGTTTGCTTTTTAAATTCAAATGAAGATTTTAAACCCCTAAGTGCACACCTTCTAAAATAAAATGTTAGAGAATAATTCATTACTATATGGGAAAGTGGAAACAGTGTCAGACTTTATTTTTTGGGGTTCCAAAATCACTGCAGATGGTGATTGCAGCCATGAAATTAAAAGATGCTTACTCCTTGGAAGGAAAGTTATAACCAACCTAGATAGCATATTGAAAAGCACAGACATAACTCTGCCAACAAAGGTCCGTCCTAGTCAAGGCTATGGTTTTTCCAGTGGTCATGTATGGATGTGAGAGTTGGACTGTGAAGAAAGCTGAGCGCCGAAGAATTGATGCTTTTGAACTGTGGTGTTGGAGAAGACTCTTCAGAGTCCCTTGGACTGCAAGGAGATCCAACCAGTCCATCCTAAAGGAGATCAGTCCTGGGTGTTCAATGGAAGGACTGATGCTAAAGCTGAAACTCCAATACTTTGGCTACCTCATGCGAAGAGTTGACTCACTGGAAAAGACCCTGATGCTGGGAGGGACTGGGGGCAGGAAGAGAAGGGGACGACAGAGGATGAGATGGCTGGACGGCATCATTGACTCAATGGACATGAATTTGGGTGAACTCCAGGAGTTGGTGATGGACAGGGAGGCCTGGCGTGCTGCAATTTATGGGGTCACAAAGAGTCAGACACGACTGAGCGACTGAACTCAACTCAACTGATATGGGAAAGTTCAGAGGGGGGTGGGGGGGAAACAGTATAAAAACATTTTCCTACATATTTTACTAACAGCATTCCTCAATGACACATACCAAGAAATACACATAAACCTTCAGTTATAAGCTACTCCATGACAACCTTAGACACTTAGGCCATGTCCTAAACATAGTTACTCTTAAGAAGCAACCAGAGAACTCTAAGAATACAGGATACTAGGTCCATATCCAGAGACTCCAGAGGTTTGGCAGGTGTGGGATAGGAACTAGGAAGTCTATTTTTTATCCTTGTTTTAGTTTTCAATCTTTATCGTTGACTCGGGCCATATTTTCAAAGCCAGGGAAACTAGCATAATAGAAAACTTTAGAAAATATTTTGTACTAGAATGTAAGACCACATAATTCCAATGTTATTTCATAAGCCCTCAACAAAATAAAGCAAAATATGTTCACAATTTTTATATAAAATGTGTAAGATATAAATTCTAAACTCAGAAAATGTTTCCACAGCTTTCAAATTTCAAAGATAGTTGACACTTTTAAAACAAAACAAAACCCAGTATTTTTTCAGTGTAAAATAATGTCAAGAAGGACATTAGTATTAGATGAGAATAGATGACTTCTAAATGAAACTTTTTATTCTAGGTGTGACTAATCAAACAGATTCCAATACAGTACAAGTGCACCTATGAAAGCTATTTCTAAAGTTGTGCTACAGAATGGAAAATAAGAGACAGTAACCGTATAAGAAATTGAGTTTTTTAGGTATCAAAATGATGGAACAGTAATATAATAGTGTTGTTGTACTCACTGTATGATCACCACGAAAACAAGATTTACCATAAAATAATGAAATTCCAAAAACGTAGAAAACCAAAATCTTTAAAAGTTAAAGACTGATCCAGCAATTCCAACTCTGATCAAACACCTAAAAGTCTGTACAGAAACTAAGGACTCAAAAAAAGTATTTGCATGTTTGCTGCTGCTGCTGCTGCTGCTAAGTCACTTCAGTCGTGTCCAACTCTGTGCGACCCCATAGACGGCAGCCCATCAGGCTCCCCCATCCCTGGGATTATCCAGGCAAGAACACGGGAGTGGGTTGCCATTTCCTTCTCCAATGCATGAAAGTGAAACATCAAAGTGAAGTCGCTCAGTCCTGTCCGACTCTTAGCGACCCCATGGACTGCAGCCTATCAGGCTCCTCCATCCATGGGCTTTTCCAGGCAAGAGTACTGGAGTGGGGTGCCACTGCCTTCTCCGAACCTATGTTTATAGTGGCATTATTCACAATAACAAGGCAGCAACAGAAACCTAAGCATTCACTGACAGATGAATGGATGGATAAACACACACACACACACACTCACAGGAATATCACTCAGCCTTAAAAAGGATGGAAATTTTGACACATACCACAACATGGATAAACTCTGAGAACATTATGTTAAGTAAAATAAGCCAGTCACAAAAGGACAAATGCATGATATCACTTACATGAGATACTTAGTCAAATTCATACAGACAGAAAGTAGAATAGTGATTTCCAGGGGCTGAGGGAAGGAGGGAATGGGGAGTTGCTGTTTAATGGGCAAAGAATTTTAGGTTTTTAAGATGAAAAAGAGCTCTGGAGATGAATGGTGCTGATGGATACAAAACAATATGAATGTCCTTAATGCCAGTGAACTGAATACTTGAAAATGATTACAATGGTAAATATGTTATATGTATTTTACCACAATTAAAAATAATTATGTTGAAAAATTAAAGATTTACAGATCCCAGTTTTTAAAAATAGACTATATTCCACAAAATAAATTCATGCAATTAAATATACTGAAAAGCACTAATCATAATATTAATGAACTAAAGTATACTCATCGTAGTATTAATAATTGTATTAAAAAATTTTTTCATACTAGTTTTTTATAATCAGCCCTTAATTTCCAAATCATTAAAAAAATTACATACATATAATTTACTATTAAATGCATCTTATCCTAGTTTACTCCTTTAGAAACTGATAATCGAATAATATATTATACCACAGTTTAAAAAAATTAGAAACTGGGGCCAAGTTGGGAAGCTTCTAAGATGCCAGTAATGTGCTGATAATGGGCTCTAGGGACAAGTTAAATGGGTACACTCAGTTTGTGGAAAAAAAAAAAAAAAAAACAGACTGAGATATATGTTGTATTTGTATGTACTTTCAGGTACGTTATACTTTTAGAAAAAAGTTCAAAATACCCTCAATTAAAAATAGCATGTCTTTTTCTAGCATGTGAATAAGAATGTAAATATCTCACTTACCTCAGTGGACTGCTTTCCACTGTAAGACATTTTCTTAATAGCCACCACTTCATTGGTGCGTACATCTCGGGCCTTAAAAAAAAAACAAAGAAAGGATTATTGTAAAAATTAACAATCTGGGCAATAATTTCTTTGAGAATAAAAGCATTCATAAGCTACCTGTCAAAAAGGACATCAAAACTGACTTTGAAGAACATTAAAAAACACCACCAATAACCATATAGTGAAACTTATCAAATCATCCAGGAGCTGGTACTTTGGAAAGAAATATAAAGCAGGGTTTAACTTTCAGAGATCTATTAAAGGAAAAAACAGAAATTTGAACAGCACTATAACAAAGAGACAACATGAGACTAGTATATATACATATAAGCCTATGCTAATCAATTTTGAAATTGCAATGAAATGGACAGTTTTCTAGGAAGGAATAAATTACTACAACTGATCTTAAGAAGAAAATATGAGTAAAAGAAACAATGGTGGCAGACTGAAAAGAACATCAATGAACTATCTTTAAAGTACTCTTGAGTGGGGAATTCCTTGGCAGTCCAGTGGTTAGGACTCTGTACTTTCACTGTGGAAGGTGTGGGTTTGATCCCTGAAGTCCATGGAATTCTCCAGGCCAGAATACTGTAGTGGGTAGCCTTTCCCTTCTCCAGGGGATCTTCCCAGCCCAGGGATAGAACCCAGGTCTCCCACATTGCAGGCAGATTCTCTACCAGCTCATCTACAAAGGAAGCCCAAGAATCCTGGAGTGGCTAGTCTATCCCTTCTCCAGCATATCTTCCCAACCCTGGAATTGAACCAGGGTCTCCTGCATTGCAGATGGATTCTTTACCAACTGAGCTATCAGGGAAGCCCAAATAAAGACCAGAAAACTCTAGAAATTTTTTAAATATTATAGAGCATTAGAAGAATTTTTCATTTGGATAAAATACACTATAATTACAGAAATACAAAAGATTTTTACTAGAAAAAATTTCATAATTTACCACACTTTTGTAAAGGGGGAAATAAATATATAAGCACTTCATAAATGCTGAAAATGTAGAAAGGGCCCCACTCTAAATACATTCAAATGCAAAAAAGGCCACATTCTTAGAAAACACAAATTAGAAATGTAGATTCTTAACATGATGAAAATGAAAGTCACCCAGTACTGTCCAACTCTTTTCGACCCCATGGACTATACACAGTCCATGGAATTCTCTAAGCCAGAATACTGGAGTAGGTAGCCTTTCCCTTCTCCAGGGGATCTTCCCAACTCAGGGACCAAACCCAGGTCTCCCATATTGCAGGCAGATTTTTTACCAGCTGAGCCACAAAGGAAGCCCAAGAATACTGGAGTGGGTAGCCTATTCCTTCACCAGGGGATCTTCCCCACCTAGGAATTGAACCACGGTCTCTTGCATCACAGGCAGATTCTTTACCAACTAAGCTATCAGGGAAGCCCTTTCTTAACATGATAAATCACCTCTATTGTAAACAACTATTAATCAGGCTTAAGACAAGACTGCTAAAATGCTATCACAATTATTATTTAATAGTGCTGAAGTCAGTCTGAAAAAAAGTAACAAAATATAACAGGAAAGAACTAGAAGTTCCAGTTTCTATTTAACTAGAAAAGAAAAACCCAAACTCCTATGTGTTAAAAAATTATACTATACATTAAGAAGGTACATGAGAATAGCTGCGAAATAATTAAAGTGGATTCACTAAAAGCATCAGAACCATCTCAAAACATCTTTTGGAAGAACTCATCTTCAATTCAAATTTTAAGGAGTTTCCAAAGATAAAACTTCTAAATTATTTTACGGTGATGGCTGCTAAACTCATATTTACTGATAATGATTGAAATGCACACACAAAATCGGTGAACTTATGGTATATAATTTATACTTAAAAAAAGACAGCACATCTGTAAATTATTTCTCAAGAGTGGCCTGAAAAAAAAAGACTCTGTTAAGTGGGCCTTGGGAAACTTACTCACATTCCAATTTCAATTACCAGTGAATTGGTTAGGAAACTGGCACTACTTATTGTAATGGGTGAATCAGATCTATCCGCAGAAGCTCTGGCTTGAATATATAATAAATTTATTTTTTCAAAATATTCTCTGCTATCTAAGAACCCCTTTATTTTAATCAACATTTCTAAACAGCTATATTCCTTTCTTTTGTAACAGGTGAGATATACTTTACATACCATACAATTTTGGCATTTAGAATATTCACTACATGCAACCAACACTACAGTCAATTTTAGAACTTTCATCACCTCAAAAACAAAGTCCAAATTGTTCATTTAGAAATAGTTAAAATGGTAAATTTTGTGTGTATTATACAATAAAAATCTTCTCCATTAACAAAAAAAGATAGAAACTCCATACCCTTTAGCTAACACCCTCCTGTTCTTTTCTCTGCCCATGCAACGCCAAGCAACAACTAATCTACTTTTCTGTCTCTCTAGAGATTTTGCCCTTTCTGGACATTTCATATAAATGAAACCAGGTAATATGTGGTCTTTTGTGACTGACTCTTTTCAAGATTCATGACTAATGATACTGAGCATCTTTTCATGTGCTTCTTAGCTATTAACACATCTTTCTTGGAGAAATGTCAATTCAGACTTTTGCCCATTTTTAAATTAGATTGTTTTTTGATTGATTTAAGAGAGTTCTTTACATATTCTAGACACAAGTCCCTTATCAGATTATGGATATATGATTTACAATTTTTCTGCTCCTATTCTGTAGGCTGTCTTTTCACGACTTTGAAGCATAAAACTTTTTTATTTTTGATTATAGTCAATTTATTTTTTTCTTTTGTTGCTCATGATTCTGGTGCCACATTTAAGAATCCTTTGCCTAAACTAAGGACATGCAGATATACCCCTGTATTTTCTTCTAAGAACTTTACAGTTCTAACCGTGACATTCAGGTCTTTGATCCATTTTGAGCTAATTTTTCTATGCTACGAGGTATGTGTGAGGTGTGTGCATGTTTATGCTCAGTTGCTTCAGTTGTGCCCAACTCTTTGTGATCCCATGGACTGTAGCCCACCAGGCTCCTCTGTCCATGAGATTCCCCAAGCAAGAATACTGAAGTGCACTGCCATTTCCTTCTCCAGGGGATCTTCCTGACCCAGAGACTGAATCATCTCTGGGTCTCCTGCACTGGCAGGCAGGTTCTTTACCACTAGCGCCTCCGGGGAAGCCCAGGCTACTCTCCAGTTGCGGTGCACAGGCTTCTCATTGTGATGGCTTCTCCTGTGTTGTGGAGCACAGGCTCTAGGCACACGGGCTACAGCAGTTGCTGCATGTGGGCTGAGTAACTGCAGCTCACCGGCCTAGTTGCTTGGTGGAATGTGGGATCTTCCGGGACCAGGGATGAAACTGGTGTCCCCCTGCATTGCAAGGTGGACTCTTAACCACCAGACCACCAGGGAAGCCATAAACTGCTACACTTTTAACTGGCCAAAGCTTAATTTAAAAGTGGGTACACTAAACGCCATGTAGTATTCTGGACTGGATTCTAGGACAGAGAAGAGACAAACCAGGAAATGTAGAAAAACTCGGGACACCAGTTCGATCCCTGGTTGGGTAAGTAAGATCTCACACGCCATGGGGCAACTGAGCCCACATGCCACAACTAGAGAGAAGACCGCACTGTGCAACAGAAGATCCCACAGGCTACAACAAACACCTACTGCAGCCAAAAGTAAAAAAAATTATTTAAATAATAAAAATAAAACCCCACATAATAAAGAATACATAAAATAACACATTATAAAATAATTACATTCATTTTATTGATATAAATAATATACATTATTAATAAATACATGTTAAATTAAAACATGACTATTAATAAAATCCAAACATAGTAATGACAGAATTCAAATTAAATGACCAAGTTAAAACGAGACAGGACTTTTATTTATTCGTGTTTTAAAAAAGCAAAATATAAAAATATTAAATGTTCGTTAACATGTTTTCCTTCCCTTCAGGATCACATATCTTGCTTACTTATCATGTCTTACTAGTTCCTCTAATCTAGAACAATTTCACAACCCTTCTTTGTCTTTCATGATACTGGCATTTTTGAAGAATATACAATGGTATTTTTAGAGAATGTAACTAAACTTGTGCTTGTCTGACAGTTTTTCAAGATTAGATTCTGATTATACACCCCTGGCCAGAACACTAGAAGAATATTGTGCCCTTCCCAGGGTATCTTATCTGGAGGTATACAATGTGTCCATTCCTCACTGGTGTTACCAATTTTACTCACCTACTAAAGGCATTGTCTCTGGTTTTCCAAAGTGTATAGTTAAAGTTACCATTTCCTACCTTGTATCTAACAAGCAATCTGTGGAGAGATACTTTAAAACCATGTAAATATCTTGCTCATCAAAAATTTCCCTTAGATTTAGCAAACACTAAAGCCCCAAACAAAATGACAGTTCACTATGATGATAACAAAATGCTGATTCCCCCCCATAAACACCTATGCCATTCCCTTCACATGTATCAGTCAGGCATTCTATTTTAAGGAAAAGGTCTCCCTTTTCATCCATCCATCCTTCTCTATCATGGAAATTATGAATTCCCTTTTTATTAAATGGGTATAATTCACTACTATCTTTATACTGATGTTCAAATTCTTTCAGATTTGGCCCTCCAAGCTGGCTCCATTTTCTTTCTGACAGGCCCCATTTTCTTTTTCTTTTTTTTTAAAGCACTTTTTAGCTTTCTGATACAGGGTCTTATAAGGCTTATCTTTTATGTTCCCTGCCCCTGCAAGAAAATGATACATTTCTCCAGAAAGCCTAGATGGGAGGTGAGTTTGGGGGAAAATGGATGCATGTGTATATTTGGCTGAATCGCTCTGCTGTGCAGCTAAAACTATCACAATATTAATTGGCTATACTCCAATATAAAATGAAACGTTAAAAAAAATAACCTACATTTGGAAGAAGTCTCACAGAATATCTACTGAACACTGGCAGAAGACTTCATACAAAACAAACAAAAAAAGATCTCATACAACCAAAGTTGCAAGAATGATCACCATGTAACAGGGTAGGGTGAATTTAAAAAAAAAAGGAACTGGGACAGGACTTGTGCCCCTGAGGGTGAGCTATGAAAGAACAAAGTTCCCTCAGTCTGGGAATCCCCTTCACTTCTTGGGAGATGGGCTGGGACAGACAGTGAGCTTCACAGGCTCAGAGAGAGAGTCCAGCAACCAGCCTGCAGGAGACAGGGCAGGCAGAGACCAGCACAGATGGTCCTGGCCACCTCCCTTTACTCCACACCCCAAAATGCACATCTGGGCCGCAACAGAAATCACAAAGGTCTGTCTAGTCAAAGCTATGGTTTTTCCAGTAGTTATTTATGGATGTGAGAGTTGAACCATAAAGAAAGCTGAGCGCCAAAGAATTGATGTTTTTGGACTGTGGTGTTGGAGAAGACTCTTGAGAGTCCCTTCGACCGCAAGGAAATCAAACCAGTCAATCCTAAAGGAAATCAACCTTGAATATTCATTGGAAGGACTGATGCTGATGCTGAAGCACTTTGGCCACCTGATGCAAAGAGCTGACTCTTTCATAAAGACCCTGATACTGGCAAAGACTGAGGGCAGGAGGAGAAGGGGGTGACAGAGGAAGAGATGGTTGGATGACATCACTGACTCAATGGACATGAGTTTGAGCAAATTCCAGGAGATAGTGAAGGACAGGGAAGTCTGGCGTGCTGAAATCCACAGGGTCGCAAAGAGTCGGACACAAGTGAGGGACCAAACACAAGTTAACACACATGTAAAGGGACAGGCAGGGCCCTACCACAGCAGCCTCATTTTCTAGGAGCTCACAGTAGATGTGGCCCCACCTCTATGAGCTCAACACTGGTGGATTCACACTGCTACTGGCAGCTTTGCAAGCTCAGTGTCTGAGGGGCGTTACGGGGGATTACTGGTGCTTCCAAAGATGGGGAGGTCCAGTATTGGCAACTGAAGGATTTGAGGGCACAGGCACACAGAGGCAGAGCCTGGGTCTGGACTGATTCTGTAGCCCCCATGGCAGGTCCAGGTGCCTGATTGTGGTGGATCTCCCCAGTTGGTTTTGTGAGCACAGAACCTGAGGGATATCCAGGGTGACGGCCTGTATTCCTCAACTGAGGTGGGGCCAAGGGTAGTGCCAACTACAGTGTACTTTGTGAGTGCACACAGCAGGCTGTACCACAGAGCCCACTTCCTGGTGGACAGCTTCTGTGGAGGAATACACAGTGGCTGCACTCCCAGCAGAAGCACCCCATTCCTACCTACCTCATACCACAGCTCAGAAACCAATTTGGGGGCTTCCACTGCAATAACTGGGAAGCAGACCTTATCTCCAACAGGGCTGTGACAATTACAGAGCAAACAGGAGGCCCTGCTCAACATCCAGTGCACTATCAAGAGGATAAAAGTCACCATACACCGAAGAAAGACGTGGCAGGCATCTGTATTAAAAACAGTCCCTGGGCCAAAAATATCAGACTCACAAAGGCTACATAAGGATGCTCTCACATAATGAAAAGGAAAAAGAAATACTATGTGAGCATTAGCCAAGGAAACCTATCAATAATATCAAAAGTAGATTTTTAAAGCAAGAAATACTGTAAAAGGTAAAGAGTGAAATCTTAATGGTAATGGGACAATTCAACAAGATACAGTATGTCTAAATTTGTATATTTCTAGTAACAGATTAGAAATGTAAAAAATAAAACAAGATAGAGCTAAAAGGCAAAATAGATATCAGTGGAGATTTTGAAACACCTCTTTCAGTTACTGACACAACACACAGACAAAAACAAACTAGCAAAATCAAAAGACTCAAAAGATCTGAAGACTATAACCTACAAATATTAGCTATTTGACATACATAGATCATCACACCAACAAAATTTTCCAGTGTACACACTAGAAGAAAATAATCACAAAAGATACATTGACTGATCAAGTAACCCAGATACACAAGGAAATCCTGAAAACTCAATTAAAAAAGAATACCCAATTTTAAAAAACTGGATGTAATATTTGAACAGATACTTCCAAAGACATGTGAATGGCCATTAAGCCTATGAAAGAGAGCTCAACATCACCAATCATTAGGGAAATTACACATTAAAACCTAACTAAAATACCATTATACACCCATCAAATTAACTCCAAATGACCATCAACATCTAATGCTGGCAAGGATACATACACTGAATTCTCATACACTGCAAATGGGAGTGTAAACTTTCTACTTAGTGAAAAAAGTCTGGCAATTGGCCATAAAACTAAATATACACCTTCAACAAATCTTGGGTAATTACTTAGAAGAAATGAAAAATTGGGTCCACAAAAAGACTTTTGTGGACTTTTGTAAATAAAAAAATCTTTAAATTCAAAAATGTTATTAAAAACAAAGGACATCATGTATTAATAAAGGTTCAATACATCCAGAAGATATAATTGTAAACATTCACATACCTATGGACAGATCATTATGTATAGACAGTTCTACAATAACAGTTGGAAACTTCAACTGTTATTTAGTCACTAAGTCATGTCCAACTCTTTTGCTACCCCATGAACTGTAGCCCATCCAGGTTCCTCTGTCCATGGGATTTTTCAGGCAAGCATACTGGAGTGGGTTGCCATTTCCTTCTCTAAAAGATCTTCCCAACTCAGGGATCAAACCCACATCTCCTGCGTTGGCAGGCAGATTCTTTACCACTCAGCCACCTGGGAAGCCCTGAAGACTTCAATACTCGAAAGGAGAGGACAACCAAACAGAAAATAAGTAAGGAAATAGAGGACTTAATAAACCAACCAGATTTACAGAATGCACATTCTTCTCAAGTGCACATGGGATATTTTCCAGGATAGACCATGTTGTGCCAAAAACCAAGTCTCAACTGATTTTAAAAGATAGGTATCATCCAAAGTATCTTCTCTGACCTCAACGGGATTAAGTCAGAAATCAATAACAAAAAAAGGAAAAAAAGGAAAATTCACAAGACTGTAAAAATTAAACAGCATACTTTTAAACCAATGTACCAAAGAAGTCATAAGGCATGGTAGAAATACTGAGAGTTAAATGAATAAAAAAATACAACACATCAAAACTTATGGAACCAAGTGAATGAAGTGCTCAGGAGGATATACATTCATTCCCATTTTTTAATAAGCCAAGAAACTCAATAACTAAAACTACTGTCATATTATATACACACAGCAATACAAGTGACTATAAAATGAACTATGGCCTCTGTCTCTTTATATTATTATTTTTTATTTTTCCATGACTGAATTTTAAGTAGTCTGGTCACTGACTTCAGCCTTTAACACTTACAAAATAGACTGCTCCAAAGCTTCCATGGCCAATTTCTCTGAGATCTGTGAAGAGCTTCTCTGGATCTTCTTTGAAGAAGAGCTCTGCAATTTCAGGGTCCTTCAGGCTGCCCGCACGGTTGGTTGATGGCATCCTGCTGGGCAATCAGCTGTCTGATTCTAATTTTATACTGCTATCCCAATCCTTGGTTCATCTGTATGAATGAAGCCACGCTGGCATAAGCTATTGTAGAGAAATAAGAGAAGAAAAAAGTCAGGAAAAGCTGCTAAGAATAATTTGTATAAGATCATTTTCTGATAGCATATATAAAGTTACTTCAGGCCGAGAATTTCACTGAGAAAGAAGTGTGATCTGCTAGTTCTGCTGCTAAGTCATGTCCGACTTCCGTCGTGTCCGACTCTGTGTGACCCCATAGACGGCAGCCCACCAGGCTCCCCCGTCCCTGGGATTCTCCAGGAAAGAACACTGGAGTGGGTTGCCATTTCCTTCTCCAATGCATGAAAGTGAAAAGTGAAAGGGAAGTCACTCAGTCGTGTCCGACTCTTAGCGACCCCATGGACTGCAGCCTACCAGGCTCTTCCGTCCATGGGATTTGCCAAGCAAGAGTACCAGAGTGGGGTGGTGCCATTGCCTCCTCCAATCTGCTGGTGCAGGAGTTCCTAAATCTGGCTCATCATCACAATCACCTGTGGGGCTTAAAAAAATAAAGGATTCCGATATGCAGGTCAGGAAGCAACAGTTAGAACTGGACATGGAACAACAGACTGGTTCCAAATAGGAAGAGGAGTACATCAAGGCTGTATATTGTCACCCTGCTTATTTAACTTATACGCGTACATCATGAGAAACGCTGGACTGGAAGAAACACAGCTGGAATCAAGATTGCTAGGAGAAATATCAATAACCTCAGATATGCAGATGACACCACCCTTATGGCAGACAGTGAAGAGGAACTAAAAAGCCTCTTGATGAAAGTGAAAGAGGAGAGTGAAAAAGTTGGCTTAAAGCTCAACATTCAGAAAACGAAGATCATGGCATCCGGTCCCATTACTTCATGGGAAATAGATGGGGAGACAGTGCAAACAGTGTCAGACTTTATTTTTGGGGGGTCCAAAATCACTGCAGATGGTGACTGCAGCCATGAAATTAAAAGACGCTTACTCCTTGGAAGGAAAGTTATGACCAACCTAGACAGCATACTCAAAAGCAGAGACATTACTTTGCCAACAAAGGTCCGTCTAGTCAAGGCTATGGTTTTTCCAGTAGTCGTGTATGGACGTGAGAGTTGGACTATGAAGAAAGCTGAGTGCCGAAGAATGGATGCTTTTGAACTGTGGTGTTGGAGAAGACCCTTGAGAGTCCCTTGGACTGCAAGGAGATCCAACCAGTCCGTTCTAAAGGAGATCAGTCCTGGGTGTTCACTGGAAGGACTGATGCTAAAGCTGAAACTCCAGTACTTTGGCCACCTCATGCGAAGAGTTGACTCATTGGAAAAGACTCTGATGCTGAAGGGTTGAGGGCAGGAGGAGAAGAGGACGACAGAGAATGAGATGGCTGGATGGCATCACTGACTAGATGGACGTGAGTCTGAGTGAACCCCGGGAGTTGGTGATGGAGAAGGAGGCCTGGCGTGCTGCAACTCATGGGGTCGCAAAGAGTCGGACACGACTGAGCGACTGAACTGAACCACACATAGGGTAAGCATTACCAGACACACAATTTAAAAATTAAATAAATGTTTACATCTTAGAAGGTTTATCTAATCCTTACCTAATTCTCAGGTAGTGAGCCCACTGGCAGAAGACACAGGCTATTAAAAAAGTATGCATGCCAACTTAATGTGTACCCATAGGAAGTTTCTAACAACAGAAAGGTTAGATTCCCATCTATTAATGATTTTCAAATGTAAGAAAATACACAAAGAATTTAACTCAGTAAGTTGTCTTTCTTTTCCTTTCTTATGCCAGTGTTTAATCAACTCTTTATACAGACATTCCAAAGAAAAATGCAATGGGAGAAAGTAATGAATTTAACAGACAACTAACTGCTTTCTCTATAAACATGACTCACATTAAAATATAGCCTTTATCAAATCTGCTTCATTAGTAAGTAGATATTACAAACAGCAGAATTACCAGGGAATTTGTTGGTTATCAGTTCCTCTATATCAGACTACCTAATTTAAAAAATGGCTGTCATAATTGAGAAGCTTCAGAATCTAGGTTCTGGAATGACACTACCTGAATATGTCCTGGCAACACTAATTACAAGCTGTGAACTGAGCAGCCTTATTTTCCTAAACTGTAGAATGAAAACAATAGCCTACCTAATACAGTGGTTGGTGAAGGTTAAATGAATAAATATAAGCATAGATTAGTATTCAGGCATAGTAAGCACTACATTAAATGTTAGCCACTTAACTAAATAAATTCACCAATTAAAAAAAAATCTCCCAAAGCTATTTCACTTGCCTCCTAATTAATGTCATTAGATTCTAACTCTCCTCCACTTCATAAAGCTTTTAAGCAGGTATCTAAAAAGGTCCAGAAACAAACCCATGTATGTGTACCTAGGAATTTAGCATACAATTAAAGAAGAAACAAATTTTGTCGAGAGAACTAAGAACCCATTTGGAAAAAATTAGAGAAATTATATCCCTATCACATACCTTATATAAACACTACTGCTAAATGGCGTAACCAGGCCTCTCAAATCAATGAATGAAGAAAAGTATTTGAGAAAAATAAGTGTTGTTGAGAGACACCAATAGCTATTTGGAAAAAAAAATAAAACACCTGTTTCTCAAACTAAACATCAGAATTACATACGAGTTAGAAAAGCAAATATTAAACTTGGAAGGAGGGGCCATGGAAAGACTTCAAATAAAAGGGACAAATAATAAACTTGGGGAAAAAAATGTTTGAAACTTACACTTACAAAGGGTTAGTATTTCTAATATGTAAAAAGTTTCAACAAACAAGACAATAATCTGACAATCTTACATTCTTAATATACAGTTTGTTTTTTTTTTTTAATATACAGTTTCTAAAAACAGCATGCACGCACGCACACACAGACACACACAAAGAAAACACTATCCCAACAGCTCAGCAGAGACATGGGTAGTTCACAGAAGAAAGAAAAAAATACAAAGAAAAGAAACAGTCATTAAATATGTGAAAATATGTTCAACATCACTCAAAGTATAAGAAATACAAGTTAAAACTATCCTAAGATTTAATTTTATACCTATCAGAACAGCAAAAATCCACCACACACTGACATGTGGTGGAAGAGAAATATGCACTTTTATACAGTGGCAGTGGTATTGCAAAAACAGTACAAAACCTATGGAGAAAAACCTACAAAAATCAAATGTACCCTTAACATTTCACACAAAAATCCAACTCTAAGGAACCCATATCAAAAACACTTACATAAAATATAAGCAATGATAAGTGCATAAAGTGAGGAACTGGGGGAAGTCCCTGCTGGTACAGTGCTTAGGACTCCACGCTTCCACTGCTGGGGGCCTGGGCTGATCCACAGTGGGGGAACTAAGATCCCATAAGCATTGCGCACACTTCCCCCCACCCCCAAATTAAATAAAAAGATCAAAACAAAGTGAAGAACTGGAACTCATTACACTGCTGATGGCAATTTGAAAAGGTACAACCATTCTAGAAAACCATTTAACAGACGCTTATCAAATTAAATAAACATTTATTATGTGATGTAACAGTTCCTTAACTAGTTATCACTTATTCAAAAGTTATAAAAACAAAGGCACACACAAAGACTTGTACATAGCAGCTTTATTAATAATAGTCCCAAACTGCAAATAATACAAACATCTATCAACAAATATATATATATATATATATATGTAAAATAAAACTGTGATATATTCACACAATGAAATTCTTTTAAAAGTAATAAAAAGGAATAAACTACTGATCTATGCAGCAACCCAGAAGACTATCAAAAGCATTATGCTCCATAACTCCCTGGCAGTCCAGAAGTTAGGAATCCAAGCTTCCACCTCAGGGAGTGGGTTTGATCCCTGGTCAGGGAACTAAGATTCCACATGTGGTCAGGAGGTGGAGGAGGGGTGGAACAGCCAAAAAAGAAAAAAAAAGGGCATTATTCTCAAGGGAAAAAAAAAAAAAGCCAGAAATCAAACAGTAAAAACTATATGATATCCCTGATAAATTTTCAAATAGGCAAAACTAGTATACAGTGAAAGATTCATGGTTGCTTGGATCAGCTTCGGGAAGAAAAGAGGAACTGACCACAGAAGGGCTCACAGGAACTGTCTAGGGTTCTAGAATGTTCTCTATTTTGATTTCAGTACAGAATCACTCCTGTCAAATTCAAACTATATTAAAATGGATGCATTTATGTATATAATACCTCAAAGTAATAACTTTAAAAAATAAAAAGGTTTAAAATCTAAAATATATAAGTATATACAACAAATTTATGAACAAGGTATAGAAGGATGTGTATTAAAATGGTAACATTTTCTTTGATAAAGTAAGGCTATGAACAGCATTACTTGTTAACCTAGACATCTATATTATCTGAATTTTTATACCAACCACTTCTAAAAATTAAAAAAATTTTTGAGAAAAATAGAATATATTTTTTCAACTAGAAGCACACACACTCCAACTAGAGAGAACATCTAAAAGGTTATTAGCACTTTAACTTACAAAAGACTAATTCATTAAAAAAAAATCTGTATATAAAAAATTGAGTTGAACACAAAAACTGAAATATCCAGAGCACACAAAACTAAGGGTTATTATTCCTTAAATATGGTGGCATCATCCAAATCACTGAAGAAATAACGAATCCACCAAAATATAAATGACCAAAGGATATATATAAACATTCCAAAAACAGGTAATGTAAATGACTGTGGAGAGGAGTCAAAACTTGAAAGTATAGCCATGAGTCTTCTCATTCCATTTTTCTCCTTTATCCCTTTATCTCCCAGTTTTGACCTAAGAATGTGATCTAAGTTACGAAACTATGTTTAGGGTGCTGACAAAAAACACTTAAAGAAATTCTCCCCGTGTCCAAAGGGCCAGGAAAAGGGAATCCTGTGATCTGGAGATTGGCAGGAGGGAATGTCTTCTTTTTGGTCTTTTTTCTCTCCTCAGCCATAGAATAGCACTGTCCCAGCAAGAGAAAAAAACCGCAATGAGAAAACCAATCTCTCTGGTCAGAAAAATTGGGAAAACAGGGCCTTTGTCATCCAGAAAGTATGAGAGGGAATTCCCATTATTTTTTTCCCCTCATCTCTCTCCTTTCCCCACTTCACTTAAGGGCAACCCCAGATATAGGGAGCTGTACAATGCAGAGGTCTAAAAGCTCTGACAGAAACATGTCTTTCTGGAACTGGGAATAAGGCCCTGGAAACTGAAGAGCATGGGGGAAATCATGGAGAGGAGAGAGCTGGAAAAGAGATCCCCTAATTCTCTGTACACAGAGAAGGCAATGGCACCCCACTCCAGTACTCTTGCTTGGAAAATCCCATGGACGGAGGAGCCTGGTAGGCTGCAATCCATGGGGTTGCTAAGAGTCGGACACCTGAGCGACTTCACTTTCACTTTTCACTTTCATGCATTGGAGAAGGAAATGACAACCCACTCCAGTGTTCTTGCCTGGATAATCCCAGGGACGGGGGAGCCTGTTAGGCTGCAATCCATGGGGTCACACAGAGTCGGACACGACTGAAGTGACTTAGCAATTCTCTATACAAACCAGTACAATTATGATTTATGTCTGTGTAAATAGACTCAAAGAGGTGCAGCAAAGACTATGCTAAAGAGGACCTAATCAATGATATACACCACTGCCCAAGTCTCAGATTATCACTGAGAGGTACACTGAAGGGCAAATCCAAAGAGCACAGCAAAGGTTTTGAAAACAGAATTGACGGTAGAACTAGTTTCCACAGAAAGTAAGACAGAACTTGCCATCTAACCGGTAGCTGTCTGAAATGAACAAATCAACACTCTCCAGAGGATATGACCAGGATCAGAAATGACAATATTCAAAATGTCCAGGAAAAAATCCAAAATTACTTTTCACGTAAAAGCAAATAAATAATATACATAACTGGAAAGTGTGACAAATTATCAAGTGAAAAGGGGGCCAACAGATGCCTATTTTAAGATGACTCATGTTGGAATTATCACATAAAGAAATTAAAGCAGCTATTATAATCAAATGAGATAATGGTTAACACTCTTGAAACAACTGAAAAAACAAAGTTCTTAGCAGAAAAACTATTTTTTAAAAAAAAGAACCACATGGAAAATTTGGAACTGAAAAATACAGTATCAGAAAATTTTTTAAAAATTCATTGCATGGTCTCAACCAGAGAACAGAGATGATAGAAGAAAGAGTAAACTTGAAAGGAGAGCAAATGAAATTATCTAAAATGAAATAAGAAAAGGAAAAAAATGATTGAAAGAAATGAATGGAGCCTTAATGACTCATAGGACAATATCAAACTAAGTTTTACATCACTGACATTCACATAAAGAAAGGAAAAATAAATTGGTAGAGAAAAAAATTGTTTTGGTAATGGCAGAAAACTTCCTAGATTTGACAAGAGATATAAATTTAGAGATTCAAGGAGCTCAGTAAATTCCAAACAGGAAAAATTCAAAGAAAATCAGGGCTGTCCACATCATAATCAAAATGCTAAAAAACAAAAGTAAACAAGAATTTGAATGACCACAGATTTTGCCAAGAAACACTGGAGGTCCCAGAAAGTAGAATAATATATTTAAAAGGTGACTCTGTTCCCAGTAGATCTAAAAGAAATACAAAATACTAAACAAAAGAAATTTGGAGTGGCTACATTATATCAGACAACAGATTTCTGAACTGGGTTAGCCACAAGGGATAAGGAGGGACTTACATAATATTGGTATGCCATTATCAAACCCTAAATTTGTATTCACCTGAATAACAAAAGAACTTCAAATAAAATGAAGCAAAACTGATACAACTGATAAAGAGAAATAGGACAAGCCTATAATTATACTGAGAGCCTCCAACACTCCTTTCAGAACTTTAAAAGTAATCTGAAAATATACAGAACACTATAGAACACCACTATCAATGAATGTGAGAGGGTGGCAGAGGATGAGATGGTTAGAGAGCATCACTGACTCAATGGTCATGAATCTGAGCAAACTCCAGGAGACAGTGAAGAACAGGGGAGCCTAGCATGCTGCAGTCTATAGGGTCCCAAAGAGTCAGACACAGCTGAACAACAACCCCAAAAACTTAGCTACTGATAGCCTACTGTTGAACAGAAGCCTTATTGATAATACAAAGTCAATTAAACACACTTTGTATGCTATATATATTATATACTGTATTCTTACAATAAAGTAAGTTAGAGAAAAAGAAATGTTAAGACAATCATGAGGAAGAGAGAATACACTGACAGTACCTACATGTATTTACTGAAAAAAGCCTGCATATAAGTGGACCCATGCAGATCAAATCCATGCTGTTTGAGACTCAACTGTAGTCTCTGCAAAGATTACACTTTACACTGTTAAGCTAGAGTTAACATAGAGTCATCAGTGTAAAACTGACAAAGGTACTTGATTTGAATCTTGTTCATCTTCAAAAGCTGTCATGAAAAACTAAGGGAAAAGAAAACAGCAGAGAGGAACTTTCACAGCAACCCTAACCATAAACTCCTTAATTTCTGCCGAACATAAATATTAAGTACATAAATACCCAAAGTACAGTACTAATACAGCTTGCTAAACTATCAGTTCAGTTTAGTCACTCAGTCGTGTCCGACTCTGCGACCCCATAAATTGCAGCACGCCAGGCCTCCCTGTCCATAACTCCCGGAGTTTACCCAAACTCGTGCATCGAGTCGGTGATGCCATCCATCCATCTCATCCTCTGTCATCCCCTTCGCCTCCTGCCCCCAATCCTTCCTAGCATCAGGGTCTTTTCCAATGAGTCAACTCTTCACACGAGGTGGCCAAAGTATTGGAGTTTCAGCTTCAGCATCAGTCCTTCCAGTGAACACCCAGGACTGATCTCCTTTAGGATGGACTGGTGATCAGGCTTAAAAGATATAAGCATGTGTAAAAAGTTCTATGAGACTGCAATAATCTTCCTTACAAAAGAAAAAACCAGACTATTAGATTATATTTTAAAGATATCTAATCTGTTCTTCAGGGAAAATATCATTATTATAACTCACCATATCTTTCCTACTAAAAGAGAATAGTAAAAGATATTAAGAATCCTATAAACAGCAAATGAGATCTAATTTGTTTCTGTTCCATTAAAATAGACCAGAGAAGCTTATCATTTATTAGGCTACTGAGGGCTGAATGTAAAAGATAACACAGTTTCTGTGGATGAAATCATTTTATTCAATCCTAAAACGCAAATCTCTAAGAAAGTTGATGAAACTAGAATTAAAACCCAATATACTTTAAAATCTCAGGCTCTTAGGATTTTCAGAATTAAGTAACTGCTCCACATTTGCAAAAAGTCAAATAATTGACAATAACATCAGTCAAGCAATAGAAAGAAGGGGGAAGGGTACTGATAATCACAGCATATTCAGTATTACTTGAGGAATGCTCCTTAGATGAACAGTGATGATGTCATGGTATTCCATCTTTAAAGAACCTTCAGATTTTCACAAAAAGGACATTGTTGGCTTTAAGCAACTGCTTCAATACCATAACGCCCTTTTCCCTACATCTGTTACTCAGAGGGCTCAAGCTTAGAAACGAGCCAACTTAGTCAAATGTTCAATCACTTTAGAGAAAGAAAAACTGTCTCTTTACAGAGAATGGGCAGACACATTATACTGTCTACTATGTCTTCCCTCAAAAGAAACACACATGTATACCAGTTACTATACCAATAACTAGAAATGATAAATACAACTGAGAAATGCCACCAATGAGATAAATTTGATGTTACAGGAACTGCCATCAGGCTTAACTGACAGAGAACTCATTTGATGTCTGGTGCTTCAACCTACTTATAAATATTATATATAATTACAAAATTTTAGGATTGGAAGAAATTAAGAGTATTTGGTTTCAAAAGGTCACATGCCTTTCTCAAAACCACATGGTAAATTAATGGTGGAAAATACAGAATCAATCCTCTGAACCACTGTTAAGTATGTCAAATTGAAAAGAAGGAAAAAGGTAAAAAGCAAAAATAATATTGTTAAAGAAGTCACTGGAGGGACTTCCCTGGTGGTCCAGTGGTTAAGAATCCATCTTCCAAAAAAAAAAAAAGAATCCATCTTCCAATGCAGGGGACGTGGGTTCAATTCCTGGTCAGGGATCTAAGATCCCACGAGCTGCAGAGAGCCACAACTACTGAGCACACAAGCTCTGTAGCCCAGGTGCTACAACCAGAGAGAAGCCTGCACACCACAACGAAAGATACCACATGTAGCAACCGAAACCCAATGTAGCCAAATAAATGAGATGTCACTGGGTCATTGGGTAGGAGAGCCTTCATGGGGCAGTTATAAATATTGTTTAATTTTGAGCATTGATAAAGATATAGAATGTATAAGTAATATGTAGCCATAACCACGTCTTGTAGTCTTACCCTTTTGTATCTTTCTTTAAACCAGCCCACTTTCCTCCATCCCAACAATCACTTATTTGCTCCATCCAGGCTATTTATGTTACCTGGGCTACTTATTATCATGAACTTCAACAGGGTGCCACTGCATCCACTTTTGGCCCCCCTCCAACTCATTTAGTCTCCTATAACCAATGACCTTTCAAAATGCAAATCTGATTTAAGTGCTCAATGCCTTTACACTTTACTAGGGTTGAAACAAAAATCCTTACAGTGACTTTTAAGAAACTGTATGGTCTGACACAACCTACTTTTTATCTTCATCTCCTTCCAACTTCCTGTGCTCTGATGACAGGGGCTTCCCAGTTTATCACTTGTGCTCCTCTTTCTACAGAGTGGTGAACACACGGTGACTAAAAACACAGGTCCTGAAATCATATTATCTAAGTCCCCAAACTGGATCTGCCAACATACTTACGGTTGGCAGTTAACTTGTTGGACAAGTAACTTAATCTCTCCAACCTCAGTTTTCCCAACTCTAAAATTGTTGTTGTTATAGTTGCTAAGTTGTGTCCAACTCTTGTGAGCCCATGGACTGTAGCCAGCCAGGCTCCTCTGTCCATGGGATTTCCCAGGCAAGAATACTGGAGTGGGTTGCCATTTTCTTCTCCAAGGACCTTTCCAACCCAGGAATCGAACCTACATCTCCTGCGTTGGCAGACACTCTTAACCACAGAGCCCCCACGGAAGCCTCTAAGTCATGTGAGGTTTGTGAGGATTAAATGAAATATGCAGATAAAACATAGTGCTCAAAATTATTAAGTCAAACTCCTCTGCTTTTTGATTTCTGGTTGTCATCTCCACAGAGCAACTTTTCCCAATCCAGTTCTTCTGGGCACAATTAATTGGTTTTCTGTGTGATACTTTCTTAAAATTTGCTTATGCTCAACTAATACATCTCATCGTACTGAATTATTTAAGCATCTACTTATCTCACCTATCACTGAGTTCCTTAAAGGCAGAGGCTACCTTATTTATCTTTGAATCTTATATACCTAACAATATCTCTCATAGAGAGTTGGCATTCAAGAAGTGTCAGAGTAAAAAAAAGTGTCAGAGTGAATATATAAATTACACAGGTAAACAATGAAAAATATGGTTTTAACAAGCAGAAATTGAGACACTATATACAAAATTTTGCTGTACATTCATATTTTGTCAAAGTGTAATCCTTAGCCACCTGCGTGAAAATTGTGTAGCATGTTAAGAGTCACTGGATTAGAATAACAAAAGCTAACCCAATTATTAAAAGTAAATTTAAATAAGAAAATTAATCAAAATACTACTGCAATGGCCCTAAAAATAATGAAGTTATTTAACTGAACCTATTATAAAATTAAAGTTGATTATTCATAAGGCAAGATTGTTGGTAGGTTCAACAACTTCTGAACAGGAGAATCTGTAGGATAAAATACAACTGTCTTGAAATTATTTCCAATATGATATTTTCCCTAACACAGACATAGCTTGGAAGGAAAAAGGGACAACTTAAAATATATAAACAATTTAACCTATACCAAACCGTGCCCAAACCTGAGAAGAACTAACAAGCAGCTATGTGAAATACTTTGGATTATTTGAGAAAAGATATATCTGCTCTCAATTATTTCCATTTTAAATTCCACTACATGAAGATTCACTTTCAAGTTACATTTCTAAGCTTTATGCCCTCCCTAGTATTGCCCCTCAAAACAGGCAGTTTAACAATACTCATATTTTATAACTTTCCTTTCAATTATTATACAACTGAATAGACACAAACCCTGCTTTTCCGTCATTTTTGTTCAAATGGAAGAAAAAGTTCTTGAAGTTTTCCCAAATCTCAATAAATTTATAGTTTTCCTTTAATAGTAAAGCAAAATTATAAGATATAAATGGAATTTTTTTTTTTTTTTACTGTCAAAAGATCTGGTATATGGATTAGATCTTAGAATCTCTTTCAAAAATAAAAACAGGGCACACTGTGTGACAGATATAAACAGACTCAGAACATCAGCACTATAAATGGTGGTTCAGATAGATATCCTTTAAGTCAAAATTTATGCATGAGGGTCTGACGGGTTAAGTGGTTTGCAGAAGTGGAATTTAAAAATCTGAATTTACTAAATCTAAGGTAGTATCCTGAATTGGATCCTGGAACTGAAAAAAAGTACAACAGTGGACAATCAGGTAAATCTGAAGAGAATGTGTAATTTAATTAATAGTCATACCAATGTTAACTTTGTCATTTCAACAAATATACCATGGTTATTTAAAATATTAACATTAGAGGAAGCTGAGTGAAAGGTATGTGAGAACTCTCTGTATTATCTTTGTACTTTTCTCTAAGTCTAAAATTATAAAAATAAAAGGCCTATTTTAAAAAATCTAACTCAAGCTAATTTCTAATCCAGAATGTTTCCCTTCTGTTTCCATAAAAATCTCAAAACATAAAGGAATTAAGTTTTAATACTAAGTGTACAGAGTATATAATATCAAGTAACAAAGCACAGCACTTCCCTAAAGCATCTCCTAACAAAAAAAAGAAAAATCAAAAGAAATCCTGTTTTTCTGTTTAATAATGAAGAGAATTAAAATTCACTGAATTATTCTTATATTACACCATTTTTCTTAGTTTATTGAATTATCACAACTATCCTAAAATAATTATCAACCCAAATTATACTCGAGGCTCAGAAAAGTTAAGTAATTTAATTTGCTCATTATATCACATAGCTTAGTAACAAAGCCAGGTTTCCACTATACGTCATCAACCTTCTTTAACTTTTGTTAACTTTAGTTATCTATATATTTACAGGAGTAAGAAGCATTTGAAACTAAATTTTAGATTCCACTTCCAGAGTATTTCATATCAAAACCATTACTAGCCAATCACACAGCCACTACCTTTTATTAAGATCTCTGTTACCCTTCAGAAGTTCTTCAGAAGAAAGCCTCCCAAATGAGAATTCCAATCTCTAGGCTTTCCTCCTTAATTCATTATGATGTACTATTTAGTAGTTGTTTGCTGGCCTCCCAAACATCTATCCCCACTTTTCAGTAACGGCACTGATTTCCTTTTGGGAAATTACCTCTCCTCTGCTTAGGCAGTACTATCTATAAAAATGCCAAATTATCACCTCACAGATGAATGGACATCAACCAAGATAAGCCAATAAACTATTTCCAGGGATTCTGAATTTTGAAAAAAATGACCAAAGTTATGGGGAAAAAATGGATGACATGCTTTCATTTAGGTGGCATCCTGATTAGACTATCAATTCATTCCTGATAGTAAGACCCCAGGAACTGCCCGAGACAAGCTCTCCAGCTTTCCTTTTGAGTTTATGAGTAATTTAATACTCTTATAATAAATTTCTTTTCTCCTTAAGCAGTCTATTTTCAAACTAAGATCTTAATGAATAGGGCACCCCCTGACTCATTTAAGCACCTCTACAAGCACCACTCAATCCTCCTACTCAAAAACTTTAAATGGCCCACAACTTCTCACCATTGCAATCTTCACTAGACAGACCTTTCCAGGTTCTCCATATCTGAGTCCAATCTAAGTTTTTAAACTTATTTCTCACCAATGGCATGACATTTATTTATTAGTGCTATTCTCTCCCCCTGCAATGCTATCAAATACCTTCTCTGCCTAAAAATCTTATCTACCCTTCTAAAACTACTTCAATTGCTCCCCTGTATGTAAATTCTTATTGATTCCAATAACGCACTAGGATATTGTAGGAAAGACTCATGCCACTCTTATCTGTTTTATTACATATCTGCATTCACTTATTTCTATATGAGTTACATTCTTCCACTGCCCCCACTAACTTTCCATAATGCAGAAGACGGAGTAGAAAAATGTCAAGTATGTGCTGTCAAAATTCAATCAATACTGATGCCATAACATTGGCCATACTACTACGATAAAATTTAAACCGATCCTAATGCAAGTTCCCTGGATTCCCTGGTGGCTCAGACGGTAAAGCGTCTGCCTGCAATGCGGGACACTGGGGTTCAATCCCTGGGTCGGGAAGATCCCCTGGAGAAGGAAATGGTAAACCACTCCAGTACTCTTGCCTAGAAAATTCCATGGATGGAGGAGCCTCGTGGGCTACATACAGTCCATGGGGTCACAACTGAGCGACTTCACTTCAATGCAAGTTCTTCAAGCACAAAGAAAATGATACTGAACAGAAACTCAAATCTACACAAAGAAATGGAGAGCAAAAGAAATGGCAAATATACGGTATAACCACAAAAGATTTTTAAAAATAATTTCAAATTATCGTTTAAAATACAAAAGGCTGTTTACATGAAAATAACAACAATGTAACCTGAGTTTTTAACACATAAGAAAAATGTATGAAAACAACAGCACACAAGATTAGAGGGAAAAATATAAGAATGCCATTGTAAGGCTCTTACATGTGAAGTGTTATAATATTTGAAAGTGAAATGTGTTACGTTAAAAGGCCTATTGTAATCTTAGTATAACCACTTTAAAATACATATGGCTTGTTAAGACAATAGTGGAGATAAAATTAAATAAATAAATATACTTAATCCAAACAAAGGAGGGGGAAAAATGACAAAAGAAATAACCAAAACATGAGACAAACAGAAAGCAGACAGCAAGAAGGAACACTGAAACCCAACCATATTATTTTCATTAAATGTAAATGGTCTAAGAACACTCCAAATAAAAAGCAGAGACAGAATGAATTACAAAGCAAAGCCCTTTTCAAAAAGGCAATTAAAAAAAAGCTCTCAACAGGAAACTCACAAAGACAAAAATATCTTAAAAATAGAAGGATATAAAAAGATACACCATGCACACACTGTTAAGAATACCAGGATAGCCTTAGGTACACACCCAAAAGAAATGAAAGCAGAGGCTCAAAGAATACACACATCAAGGTTTGAAACAGCGTTATTTACAATAGCCAAACGTGAAAGTAAAAAAAAAGAATAAGTGCAAAGTGTTAGTCACTCAGCTGTGTCCAACTCTTTGTGACCCCATGGACTTTAGCTCCTCTGTCCGTGGAATTCTCCAGGCAAGAATACTGGAGTGAGTAGCCATTCCCTTCTTCAGGGGATCTTTCTGACCCAGGGATCGAACCCAGGTCTCCTGCACTGCAGGCAGATTCTATACCATCTGAGCCACCAACAACAAACCAAGTATCTATTAACAGATGAATGGATAAACATATACATACAAGGAAATATCATTCAGCCTTTTTTTAAAAAAGGAAGGAAATTCTGAGACATGCTATACCATGAATCAGTCATGAAAACAAATTAATAGCTAACATTTCAATATTCCTCTCTATAATTGAGAGAACAAGTATAGAAAACTAACAGGTGTACAGAAACTTAACAATCAAATAATCTGACTTAATTCACAGTTAAAAAATACTCCATGACTAAATGCAGAATATACTTTCTTCTTAAGCTTTATGGAACCAATCTAGACTATACACTGGGCCAGAAAACAAGTCTAGTAAATATAAAAGAATTAAATTCATACAAAGTGTGTTGTCTGACCACACATAACTAAAAATTAAATTAGGAACATTCCTAAATATTTGGATATTAAACAACATACTTCTAAGTGACACATGGTTGGTCAAACAGCAGGACATAAGAGAAACCAGAAAATACTCTAAACTGAGTAACAATGAAAACATGGTATATCAGACTCTATAGTTCACAGGTGAAGAAGTACTTAGGAAATTTTATAACACTGAATCCTATTATTAGAAAACAAGAAACATGTGAAATCACTAACATAAGATTCCAGCTTAAGAAACAAACAAAGAGCAAATTCAACACAACACAAGCAGAAAGAAGGTAATAATAACAGTAAAAAGTCAATGAAATTAAAAACTGAAGAAACTAAAAGAAAAATCAATTTCCAGTTCTTTGAAAAGATAAAAAACAGTGAAATCTCTAGCAGACTGATACAGGAAAAAAAAAAAAAAGAAATGATACCAATTACCAGTATCAGCAATTAAAGAGAGGATATCACTATAGACCCTAAAGACATTAAAACAATAAGAGAATATTATGAATAACTTTTACCAGTTAATTTGATAACTCAGATGAAATAGACAAAGTGTTTAATAACCTCAAACTATCAAAGTTCACTCAAGAATAAATAGAAAACCTAACTTCAATAGCTCTGTTTCTATTAAGTAAACTAACTTTACAGTTAAAAGCTTTGCAACAAAGAATATATGAAGCCCAGATGGTTTCACTGGCATATTTTACCAAATACTTAAGAAATAACACAAGTTATACATAAGTTCTTCCAGCATTTAAACACTTACTAACTTATCTTATAAAGTCAACAATACCATGATATCAAAACAGAGATGAACAACTACAGACCAGTATCCCATATTGACATAAAATGCAAAAATTCTGAAAAAATAAAAAATAGAATCCTGCAAATTATGAAAATAATATATCATGACATGACCAAGTACAGTTCATCCCAGGAATGAAAATCCATCAATGTAATTCACTCTATTTGACTAAAAAAGCATAACCATATGATTTCAGTAGATGCAAAAAACCAAAAAATTGAGGTTCAATCCATTCATGACAAAAAAAAAAAAATGAAAATAGAGACTCAATATTGTTAAGTTGTCAATACTCTCCAAAATGAGACAAAGATTCAACACAATCTCAAAAGACCAGTAGTCTTTTCTGGAGAAACTGATTCTGAAACTTGCATTAAAAAGCAAAGCACCTGGGATAACCAAAACAACGTTGAATAAAATACAGCTGGAAATCTCACTCTGACTGAACTCAAGACACCAGAAAACTACAGTAATCAAGACAGTGTGACACTGGTGTTAGAAACAAATTGAATGGATAGAGACCAGAAGCAAACCCATAAATATATGGTCAATTGTTTTAGGACAAAAGTACAAAGATAATCAAAAGGGGAAAGGACAGTCTTTTAAATAAATGTAATGAAATATGTATGTTTTAAAACCCTTACCTCATCCTTAAACAAAAACTCAGTCAAAACGAATAATGGACCTAAATGTAAAACCTAAAACTTTAAAACTTCTAAAAGGAAGTAAAGGACAAAAATTTTTTGTGACCTTGGTTTACACAAAACTTTCTTAAAAGAAATTGACAAACTAGACTTCATCAAAACTGAAAACTGCTCTTTAAAGGATACTGTTAAGAAAATAAAAATCAAGACACGACTGAGAGATAATACTGACAAAACCTGTATATATCTCATAAAGGGCTTATAAAAGAATAAACAAAGAATTTCTAATTAAATAACAAACAGCCCCCTTTTAAAATGGAGGATATGGGAAAATAATTTGAAGACACTTAGCCTATGAAGAGTATAGACGGCAATTAAGCACATGAAGTGGAAACCAAAATATGAATCGCCCCCCTTTTAAGGGGTGACCTAGACTTGGTGGGGCTTCCCACGTGGCACAGTAGTAAAGAATCCGCCTGCCAATGCAGGAGACACAAGAGACATGGGTTTGATTCCTGGGCCCAGAAGATCCCCGGGGAAAGGAAATGACAACCCGCTCCAGTATTCTTGCCTGAAAAAGTCCATGGACAGAGGAACCCGGCAGGCTACAGTCCATAGGGTCGCAAACAGTCGGACGTGACTGAGCAACTGAGCACACACACAGACTCAGCAACTAACTTCCCAAGAACAGAGTAGGGAAAGGGAAAAACAGTCACTTTACAGTAAAACCTGGCCAACACTACATTAACCAAGGGAAGAATGCTAACGTTATCAGTGCGTCATGTGGCCTATCTTACACCCCATGATTTGATAAGACAGGCACTATGGTATTCTTCCCCCAAACCCATCATTTCAGGCTAATTATAAGGAAAAAAAAACCTAGATTGGTGACATTCTTCAAGATACCTAATCAGTAGTATCGAGGTCATGAAAACCAAGGACATAAAGGACAGAAACTATCATATTTCAGAGGAGACTGTGACAGAAACAGAACACTAATGGAAAAACTGGTGGGGAAAAAAAACCTGGTGAAATCCAAATAAAGTCTGTGAGTTAAATAAGTAATATACTCATGTCAGTTTCTTTCTTTTCTTATAATTGAGGCATAGCTGATTTACAATGCTGTGTTATTTCATGATGTACAACAAATATTCAGTTATACATACATATTCTTTTTCATATTCTTTTCCATTATGGTTTATTACAGGATACTGTATATATTTAGTTCCCTGTGCTATACAGGTAAGACCATGTTGTTTCATGTCAGTTTCTTAGTGTTTGACAAAAGTACGTTTAAACACTTAGTCTCAGGATATTTACTATTTACAAAGGGGAAAATTACAGTACAGAAATGGAACAAATACCACCTTAACAAACCAGATTAACATCAACAGTAAAACATATCAACATCCCATATAAGATCCCTGATATGATGATGCACTGAGAAGGCCACAATATACTCCGCAATATTCTTAAAAATATATCATCAGTCTAATCATGAGAAAACACCAGAGAAGCCCAAATCAAGAGACATTTTAAAAATAACTGATCAGTACTCATTAAACATGAGATGGATAAAAAAAGTGACAAAGACTGAGGAACCACCAATAGACTGGAGGAGAACGACGACTCATGACGAACTGCAGAGTGAAGTCCTGAAACAGAAAAGGGTTATTACTAAAAAAAAAATATAAAATTCAAATAAGGCCTGAGGTTAAGTTCACAGTATTATACCAACGTTAATTTTCTTGTCTTGGCAATTATTTTTTAGTTATGGAAGATTAGGGAAATGCAAACTGGTACAACCATTACGGAGAACGGTATGGAAGTTACTTAAAAAACTAAACACAGGCCCTCCCTGGTGGTGCAGTGGATAAGAATCCACCTGCAAATGCAGGGGACAGAGGCTTGATCCCAAGATTCCACATGCCACGGAGCGACTAAGGCCAGGTGCCAACACTTCTGACCCCACACTCTAGAGCCCACGTGCCACAACTGCTGAGCCCGCGTGCTGCAACTACTGAAGCCTGCACGCCTGAGAGCCACAGGCTAGAACAAATGAAGCCCGTGTGCATAAAGCCTGTGCTCAAAAACAGAAGTCACTGCCACGAGCAGCCTGCACACCACAATGAGGAGTAGCCCCTGCTTCCTGCAACTAGAGAAAGCCCATGCACAGCAACGAAGACCCACAGCAACCAAAAAAAAAAAGCAAAAATAAATAAGTTTTTTTAAAACTGGAAAAGAAAACTAAATATAGAACTACCTTAAGAACCAACAATCCCACTCCTGGGCATATATCTAGAAAAAACTACAATTTGAAAAGATACACACATCTCAATGTTCACTGCTGCACTATTTACAACAGCCATGACATGAAAGCAACCTAATGTCCACTGACAAAGGAGTGGATAAAGAAGATGTGATACATATATACAATGGAATATTACTCGGCCATAAAAAAACGCAAAATAATGCCGTTTGCAGTAACATGAATGGACCTAGAGACTGGCATACTGAGTAAAGTAAGTCTGATAGAGAAAGACAAATATCATATGATTTTGGTTGTATGTGGAATCTAAAAAATTGTACCAATGGACTTCTTTAAAAAACAGAAACAGAGTCACAAATGTAGAAAACAAACTTATGCTTAGGGGGAAAAGAGGGAGGGATAAATTGGGAGATTGGGATTGACATATATACACTACTATATATAAGATAGATAACTAAAAAGTACCTATGGTACAGCACAGGGAACTCTACTCAAGACTCTGTAATGATCCATATGGGAAAAGAATCTTAAAAAGAGAGGATATATGTATATGTATAACCCATTCACTCTGCTGTACACCTGAAACTAACAAAACATTCTAAATCAATTATACTGCAATAAAAAATTTTAAAACCTCCCGACTCTTTAGTGAAACTGCCAAACTTAAAACCCTTTCCAATAATTATGTATTAAAATGGTATTCTAGCATTTACTTTGATTTCTATAATTCAAACTTAATCCTATGGACGAAATATTAAAATAATTAATACTGATTCCTCTGCAGTTAATGAATTTTTATGGTATGCCAAAATATTAGCAAATTGAGAGATACATTTTATTCTAAGTAATTACTGAAGTAATTCAAGTAAAAGGATGATTACCTAAAATGAGGGGCAAAATATCCTTTAAAATATATAAAATTTTAAGGGGAGAAATATCAGTTTTGACCATACGTTAAAAGATATAATTATCTTAGCAAATCATTAACACTGAGGTATAATAATGCTCCATGTTCTAATATCCAAATATATACAATAATTCATACAGGAAGAGGAACTACATGTAAATAAAGCATTCTTATTTCTATCAAGCTTGAACCAATTTGCCTTCATCTGACATAACAAGACAATAGCAAAACCAACCAGTAAACCAGAATAAGCATAATTCATTCAGGATTTACTTGGTCTTTACCAAGTCTACACATCATCCTAGATGCTAGGGATTCAGAAATGATTAAGTGGGAAGGCAAATATAGGAGAATTTGACTTAACAAATATTTATTAAATATTAATAGTAGAAGATGAGTAAAAGATAACCCTACCTTGAAAAGTGTGCCGCTTTTAAAAAATCAATGAGTTCAAAATCTGCCTTTATGAAGTACCAAACAAGGTACCAAATTTAACCGCAAAGAGGGAAAGTCTTGAATCATTTTTTTACTCAACACATTAAAAGTATTTTTTTCTGCTTTTCTTTAAACTGAAGTTCACATGATGTACAGTATTATGTAAGTTACAAGTATACAACATAATGACTCAATTTTTAAAAATTATATTTCATTTATTGTTATTATAAAATATTGGCTATATTCCCCATGTTTTACAGTATTATCCTTATAACATATTTTATACTTTATAGTTTGTACTTCCTAATTTCCTTCTCCTTTTTGCCCTCTTGATTTGTTCTCTTTATCTGTGAGTCTGCCTCTTTTTTTACAAATAGTTTTTAATTAAACAAGGCTAAAGGATAGCAAATATACTCCCTTCAGTTTGCGTTAATGCAAGAAGCTATTCAATATATTCTATTTGATTTATTGTAATAATTTCCAAAATATAACCCCTTTTCTAATGATCCAATTATTTTCTCTACGACTTCTCATGGAATAACAGGCTTTTTCCCTCTTAAGTCTAATAGGCACTGTGAATCTTATATGTGATTCTCTCCATCCGTTGAAAAAGAAGCAAGGAAGAATGAATTCTCAATCCAGTTCTTTCAACTGTGAATACCATTAAAATATGTTAAGAGGATAGTTCTCATGTTAACTGCTCTTATTACAAAGCAAACAAACAAAAGTATCACAAAACACAAGAAAATTTGGGGAGGTGATGGATACCTTGATTGTGGTAATGGTATCACAGGTGTACGCTTATGTCCACATCCATCAAAATGTATACACTAAATATGTGCAATTATTTGTATATCAATTGTACCTCAATAAAGCTAAAACTATCATGGATACTTTCAGAGTGTTTTACTATAAGCCTCTTAGTATCCTACCTTTATTTTCACCTGCTTATTTTTATTGTCCATTTAATGTATTATATGTTTTTATGTTAGTCACCTGAAATCAAGTACTTTGGTATGTCTAACTGCAAATTTTATGTTTTCAGGCACAAAATCAAACCAGCATCTTTCCATGACAAGTCAGAGAACAATAATCAAATATCTGAAGCAAGAAAAGTCCCAAAGTTATTTTATCTGCATTAAAATTTATCACTGTACATAATGTTAGAAGGGGTCTTAAAGTTTATACTAGTCTTACCACATCTCCTCCTTTTAATTACCCATAGTATGTTGTATTTACACCAGTTTGGCACTTAATTATATATTAACACCAAATATTTTATATCTTCAAAGATTTGTCTTCATAACCAAAGCATTCCTCTTTGAGAACCAAAAGTTTATTTTATGTTTGTCCAAAGAAGATATGGAAAAGGCCAACACACAAATGAAAAGACGTTCAATCAACATCATTAGTCACTGCTACTGCTGCTGCTAAGTCACTTCAGTCGTGTCCGACTGTGTGTGACCCCACAGACAACAGCCCACCAGGCTCCCCCGTCCCTGGGATTCTTCAGGCAAGAACACTAGAGTGGGTTGCCATTTCCTTCTCCAATGCATGAAAGTGAAAGTGAAGTCGCTCAGTCGTGTCTTGACTCTTAGCGACCCCATGGACTGCAGCCTACCAGGCTCCTCCATCCATGGGATTTTCCAGGCAAGAGTACTGGAGTGGGGTGCCATTTCTTTCTCCAATGCATGAAAGCAAAAAGTGAAAGTGACATTGCTCAGTCATGTCTGACTCTTAAGGACCCCATGGACCCTCCGTCATTAGTCACTAGGGAAATACAAAATAAAACCAAAAGAGGTAGCCTTTCATATCCATGAGGATGGCTTATTATTTTTAAAAACTTTTTAATGAAAAATAACAACTATTGGAATTGATGGGGCAAAACTGGAATTGATGTGGTGAAAATGGAACCTCTGTGCATTCGGGCACTGTAGAAAACACTTAGCAGTTCCTCAAAGCTAAACAGAGAATTACCATATGACCCAGCAATTTCACTTCTTGGTATATACCCATGAGAACTAAAAACAGGTTCTTCAAGAAGTACATGTATACACATGGTCACAACAGCGCTATTCACAACAGCCAAAAAGTAAAAACAGCCTAAATGTCCATTAACAGATGAAAGGATAAATAAATGTGTTATATACACAACAGGATATTACTCACCCATAAAAAGGAATGAACTACTAAATGTTCAGTTCAGTTCAGTCACTCAGTCACGTCCAACTCTTTGCGACCCCATGAATCGCAGCACGCCAGGCCTCCCTCTCCATCACCAACTCCCGAAGTCCACCCAAACCCATGTCCATCGAGTCGGTGATGACATCCAGCCATTTCATCCTCTATCGTCCCCTTCTCCTCCTGCCCTCAATCTTTCCCAGCATCAGGGTCTTCTCAACTGAATCAGCTCTTCGCATCAGGTGGCCAAAGTACTGGAGTTTCAGCCTCAACATCAGTCCTTCCAAAGAACACCCAGGACTGATCTCCTTCAGGATGGACTGGTTGGATCTCCTTGCAGTTCAAGGGACTCTCAAGAGTCTTCTCCAACACCACAGTTCAAAAGCATCAATTCTCCGCCATTCAGCTTTCTTTATAGCCCAACTCTCACATCCATACATCAGATCAGATCAGATCAGTCGCTCAGTCGTGTCCGACTCTGCGACCCCATGAATCGCAGCACGCCAGGCCTCCCTGTCCATCACCAATTCCTGGAGTTAACTGAGACTCATGTCCATCGAGTCAGTGATGCCATCCAGCCATCTCATTCTCTGTCGTCCCCTTCTCCTCCTGCCCCCAATCCCTCCCAGCATCAGAGTCTTTTCCAATGAGTCAACTCTGGAGAGTGAAAAAGTTGGCTTAAAGCCCAACATTCAGAAAACAAAGATCATGGCATCCAGTCCCACCACTTCATGGGAAATAGATGGGGAAATATCCATGCATAACTACTGGAAAAACCATAGCCTTGACTAGAGGGAACTTTGTTGGCAAAGTAATATCTCTGCTTTTTAATACGCTGTCTAGGTTGGTCATAACTTTCCTTCCAAGGAGTAAGCGTCTTTTAATTTCATTGCTGCAATCACCATCTGCAGTGATTTTGGAGCCCAGAAAAATAAAGTCAGCCACTGTTTCCACTGTTTCCCCATCTATTTGCCATGAAGTGATGGCACCAGATGCCATGATCTTAGTTTTCTGAATGTTGAGCTTTAAGCCAACTTTTTCACTCTCCTCTTTCACTTTCATCAAGAGGTTCTTTAGTTATTCTTCACTTTCTGCCATAAAGGTGGTGTCATCTGCATATCTGAGGTTATTGATATTTCTCCCAGCAATCTTGATTCCAGCTTGTGCTTCCTCCAGCCCAGCCTTTCTCATGATGTATTCTGCATAGAAGTTAAATAAGCAGGGTGACAATATACAGCCTTGACGTACTCCTTTTCCTATTTGGAACCAGTCTGTTGTTCCATGTCCAGTTCTAACCATTGCTTCCTGACCTGCATACAGGTTTCTCAAGAGGCAGGTCAGGTGGTCTGGTATGCCCATCTCTTTCAGAATTTTCCACAGCTGATTGTGATCCACACAGTCAAAGGCTTTGGCATAGTCAATAAAGCAGAAATAGATGTTTTTCTGGAACTCTCTTGCTTTTTCCATGATCCAGAGGATGTTGGCAATTTGATCCGTGGTTCCTCTGCCTTTTCTAAAACCAGCTTGAACATCAGGAAGTTCACGGTTCACAACTGCTGAAGCCTGGCTTGGAGAATTTTGAGCATTACTTTACTAGCGTGTGAGATGAGTGCAACTGTGCGGTAGTCTGAGCATTCTTTGGCACTGCCTTTCTTTGGGATTGGAATGAAAACTGACCTTTTCCGGTCCTGTGGCCACTGCTGAGTTTTCCAAATTTGCTGGCATACTGAGTGCAGCACTTTCACAGCATCATCTTTCAGGATTTGGAATAGCTCAACTGGAATTCCATCATCTCCACTAGCTTTGTTCATAGTGATGCTTTCTAAGGCCCACTTAACTTCACATTCCAGGATGTCTGGCTCTAGGTCAGTGATCACACCATCGTGATTATCTGGGTCATGAAGCTCTTCTTTGTACCGTTCTTCTGTGTATTCTTGCCATCTCTTCTTAATATCTTCTGCTTCTGTTAGGTCCATACCATTTCTGTCCTTTATCGAACCCATCTTTGCATGAAATGCTCCCTTGGTATCTCTAATTTTCTTGAAGAGATCTCTAGTCTTTCGCATTCTCTTGTTTTCCTCTATTTCTTTGCATTGATAGCTGAGGAAGGCTTTCATATCTCTCCTTGCTATTCTTTGGAACTCTGCATTCAAATGGGTATATGTTTCCTTTTTTCCTTTGCTTTTCGCTTCCCTTCTTTTCACAGCTATTTGTAAGGCCTCCTCAGACAGCTAGTTTGCTTTTTTGCATTTCTTTTTCTTGGGGATGGTCTTGAAATGAGGAACCTCTAAAACATTACATTAGTGAAAAAAGTCAGATACATACATTTTACGATTCAATTTATATAAAATATTGAGAAGAGGTAAATCTACAGAGATGAACACAGACTGGTGGTTATCAGCAGCAGGGAAAAGGGGGAAGAGGTAGTAACTACTTAATGTGTAAAGGGTTTGCTTCTGGGGTAAGTAAAATGCTCTGGAACTTAGAAAGAAGTGGTAATTATGCAGCAAAATGAATATACTAAATGCCACTGAATTGCTCATTTTAAAAGTATTAATTCAATGTTATATGAATTTCACTTCAAATTTTTAAAAGTCCATTCTAACCATCTGGGATAGAAATATTTACTAGTTGCATTAGACTCTTTCCTATAGTCTTGTTTCCCTTTTTATAAAGAAAAGCACACTGAACATAATTAATATTTTCCCGCTGACTCAGGATCATCATTGTGAACAACAATGAATATATGAGTAAGTCACCCCATTCTGTTTTAATTATCTCTGAGCCTCAGTTATCTTATCAGTGAAATGTCATATTTTGGTTCAATACAGGATATTTAAGTTTTAGAGCCACAGACACCTTTGAAAGTCTAATTAAGCTACAGATTACCTACCCTAGAAAAATGTGTGTATGCACACATATACATAGCAAATTACATACAAACTGAAGAAGTTCACAGACCTACTGTAACTCATGCAAGCAATTCTCATGGGTTCAGCATTAAGATGGGGTAAGGACACCTATAGCATATTAAAAAGCAGAGACATTACTTTGCCAACAAAGGTCCGTCTAGTCAAGGCTATGATTTTTCCAGTAGTCATGTATGGATGTGAGAGTTGGACTGTGAAGAAAGCTGAGCGCCAAAGAATTGATGCTTTTGAACTGTGGTGTTGGAGAAGACTCTTGAGAGTCCCTTGGACTGTAAGGAGATCCAAGCAGTCCATCCTAAAGGAGATCAGTCCTAGGTGTTCATTGGAAGGACTGATGCTGAAGCTGAAACTCCAGTACTTTGGCCACCTCATGTGAAGAGTTGACCCACTGGAAAAGACTCTGATGCTGGGAGGGATTGGGGGCAGGAGGAGAAGGGGACGACAGAGGATGAGACGGCTGGATGGCATCACCGACTCGATGGACATGAGTCCGGGTAAACTCCGGGAGTTGGTGATGGAGAGGGAGGCCTGGCGTGCTGTGATTCATGGGTTCGCGAAGAGTCAGACACGACTGAGCAACGGAACTGACTGAAGGATACGTAGTTAGATTATCTCTATGATCCTTTCAGTTTTAAATTTCCCATTCTACTGTAGTCTAATACTGGAATAGCCTCAAGATTTCCACAGGTTCATGAAAATGTGATTTTTATACTTTGTGTAGTTTTATAGTTATCTTAGTTCACTGACAAGCTGTTTATTATGACTGCTAGTTGCTATCCAATACTTAAGAGAACTTAAACATAAAAATTCAGATTCTATTCAACAGTTAGTACTATGTATCCTATGCTAGGCATCATAAGGGAGGAAGAGAAAATAACCACAGTACCACTAAAGTTAAGACAATTAAGTAATTACAAAAAAAGAAAACACCTCATTAAGTACTAACCTGGGACAGTGAAAATGAGCCAAAAAGAATCTAGATAAGAACAAGGACAGGAGGAATTCCCTGGCGGTCTAGTGGTTAGGACACCGCTCTTCCACCGCAGGGCGCATGGGTTAAATCCGGGGTCAAGGAACTAAAATCCCACATGACGAATATCCCGGGGGGCCTGAGGGGACAAAGACAATAATAGTTTGGACCAGTTGGGGGCAATCTCAGGAAAGAACACTGGAATGGACAGGAAGAACAGATGAGATCAAAAGGGTACTAACAGGACATCATGAACATAGGCAGAGCAGGTATAATAAAATCTGTATGCTGGGCAGTAATGAGAAATAAGACCTCATAGGTATGGAGGGGCCAATCACAGATAAGGTTAAAATTAAACATAATAATTATTTGCAGCACCAACAAAATAAAGACAATCTATAGAACACAAAAAACTATCTGTGAGTCATATATCTGACAAGGGGTTAATATTCAAATATAACCTTTATATTTGAAAACTTTAAAAACTTTAAAGCTTTAAAAACTCATACAACTCAAGAGCAAAAAACCATACAATCCAAGTTAAAAATGGGCAGAGGATGCGAGTAGGTATTTTTCCAAAGAAAACATACAGAAGGCCAAGAGGTACATCAAAAGCTGCTCAATATCACTAATCATCAGGGAAATGGAAATCAAAACCACAGTGAGATATCACCTCACATCTGTTAAAATGGCTATTATCAAAAAGAAGAGAAGTGTTGGCAAAGATGTGGAGAAAAGGGAACCCTTCCATACTGTTAGCAGGAATATAAATTGAAGCAGCCACTATGAACATTAGAGGGTCTAAAAAAAAAAAAAACCTACCATATGATCCAACAATTCTACTTCTGAGTATTTATCTGAAGAAAATGAAAATTTTAAAAGATATATGCATCTCCATGCTCACTGCAACATTATTTACAACAACCAAAATAGAGAAACAACCTAAATGTCCATCACCAAATGATTGGACAGAGAAAATCTGACATACACACATATACATAAATAAACACACAATGAAGTACTATTTAGCCAAAAAAGAGAAGAGAATCTTGCCATCTGGGACAACATGGATGGACCTTCAGTGAAATAGACAGAGAAAGAACACCATGTGATCTCACTTATATGTGGAATCTTGCGGGGGAGGGGTCAGGAACAAGGTCGAGATACAGAGAATAGATTGGCTGTTGCCAGAGGCAGGGACTGGGGGTGAACTAAACAGGTGAAGTGGATCAAAAGGTACAAACGTCTAGTTATAAAACAAATGTCACAGGGATGTAATGTATAGCCGCGTGGCTGTAATTAATAATATTGTATTGCACACTTGAAAGTTGCTAAGAGTAGAGATCCTAGACGTTTTCATCACACACACACAAAAAATCTGTAACTATGTATGGTGACGAATGTTAACCTGACTTATTATAGTGATCATTTTACAATATATACAGCTATCAAATCATGTTGTACACCAGAAACTCGTATGTCAATTATACGTCAATTTAAAAAAGGACATATTTGCAAAGATAACCTATGGTAAAGAAATCAAAAGGGCTTCTCTGATGGCTCAGTGGTAAACAATCCACCTGTCAATGCAGGAGATGCAGGTTCGATCCCTGCATCGGGAATATCCTCTGGAGAAGGAAATGGCAACCCACTCCAGTATTCTTGCCTGGGAAATCCCATGGACAGAGGAACCTGGCAGGCTATATTCCATGGGGTTGCAAAGAGTCGGACACAACTTAGCAACTCAACAACAGCAAAGAAGTCAAAACAGATGTGAGAACAGAAAGGGACAAATGGGAAGCTTCTGGAATGTTAGAAACTTTTATAGCTTAGTCTGAGTGGTTGATAAATTTGTAAAATTTAATTTGTGCACTTTACTGTCTGTATACTTTACCACAACTGAAAAAAAGAAAAAGACACATAAATAGTTGCCAAATAATACAGCAGTTCTATAGGTGTGAATAGGTAACAGAAGAGTGGTGTGCTGGGAGATCAATCTTACAGTAATATGGAAGAGGAACTGAAATGGGAGAGGAAAAGTCAGCCTTTTAAGTAACTCAGAATTAAGGTAATCATACTAGCAAACACTTAAAGAACACAATATGCCAGGTACTGTTCTAAGAACTTTACATATAATAATGCTTCTAATCTTCTTAATAACCCTATGTGACAAGCCTATTATTATTATCCCCATTTTACCGATAAGGAAGCCAAGGCCCATGTTAAGTAACTGGCTGAAGATTTCTTAGCAATGAGCATATCCATGAAAAAAGAACTTTCTTTTCGTCAGACACATTACAAATATACCTATAAACAGACAACAAAACAAAAACCTAAAAATGGCAATCTCAACCTACCAACAAGAATAGGGACTAAAACAGTGCTTTACCAGGCAGGGAGGGAGCACATTCAGCAGCAACATCCCCTTTCCCCATCCTGTAACTTCAATGTCAGCACCATCCTCTCCCCAGTTTCAGTCAGCATTCCCACCTGGCTATAACCTCACTTAGCAAGGACACCTTCTGCCTAATCAGCCTTACATGCCCTATTCCTAAAATAAGGCTTCACAAAATTAAAATACTTTTCAAGAATGCTAAAGATCTTTGAAAAAGAGAACATAAGGGTAAAACCATTTAAAAAGAAACTCCATGACTTCATGATCTATTGGATGAATGTAAGTGAGGAAAGAGATTAAAAGAAAAAAAAAATATCCCAGTTTCTAGTTACAAGACTTTAGAAAGGTTGTAAAAAGAAATAAAAATAGATGTCCATAAAAAACTTGCACACAAATTTTCAAAACAGCTTTACTTGCAATAGTCAAAAACTGGAAATGATGCAACTATCAATCAATAAGTGAATTAATGGTATATCACAACACAGGGATATTACTAAGGAACATAAAAAAGAACTGCTGATACACACAACATGGATAAATAGCACAGACATTATGCCAAGAGAAAGAAGCCAAGCACAAAAACACATACTGTGTGATTCCATTTCTACGTAACTCTAGAAAAGACAAATCTAATTCACAATAACAGAAATCACATCAGTGGCTGTCTAAGAATAAGAGTAGAATGAGACTGTTCAGGAATTTTTAGATGAAATAAAAATGTTCTATATTTCACTAGGTTGATGGTTACAGTCACTGATCTGTACGTTAAAAATGTGAATTTTACTGCCAAGTAAATTGTTGTTTGTTTAGTCACTAAGTTGTGCCCTTGGTAAAGTTAACTTTTTAAAAAAATGTTTTGCAAGAAGAGATGAAAAAGATGAGTTCTTTTTAGATATGTTGAACCCGATGTGCCTATAGATAACCAAGAAGTACAAAACTTCTTAGGCAGTTGGATACACAGGATGGGGTTGGGAGAGGCACTGGAAAGAACAGGCAGAAAAAGATGACCAGAGAGAGAAAGAAAAATATCAAGTGCCAAGAGACATCTACAGTTAAGGGAAGTCAGAAAGAACCAGTAAAACAAATTCTTAAGAAGGAGATAATCTAAAAATAAGCCCTTTTCTTCCAACCAAGGTAAGAAGACAGTTTTACAGATCAGAGTTACTTGTTTCCTTTAATCTTTTCTAAGGTTTTCTTATAAAAATTCCTACTCCTGACTCAGCTTTCAACTTGAATTTTCTGTTCTCAACAGCTAGACTCCCTCTTATTCTATTACCAACACCCCTATGACTAGCAATTCACATACCTAAAAAGAAATGCTCACTAACAGTAATAGAAAGGCATATCACATACACTAGCATTTCATGTACAAAGAACTGATGAAAGATTCTCACACTCAAAAAATTACAGAAAATGAGGTGGATGAACCTAGAGCCTTCTATACAGAGTGAAGTAAGTCAGAAAGAGAAAAACAAAAATCATATATTAATACATACAGACAGCAAGGAGATCAATCCAGTCAATCCCAAAGGAAATTAATCCTGAATATTCACTGAAAGGACTGAAGCAAAAGCTCCAAAATTTTGGCTACCTGGTGCAAAGAGCTGATTGACTGAAAAAGACCCTGATGCAGGGAAAGATTAAGGACAGGAGAAGAGGCGGCAGACAGTTTGAGCGAACTGCGGGAGATAGTGAAGGACAGGGAGGCCTGGCATCCTGCAGTCCACGGGGTTGCAGAGTCAGCCACGACTGAGAGACTAAACAACAACAGTGGAATGCAGAAAGATGGTACTGATGAACCTATGTGCAGGGCAGCAATGGAGATGAAGACTGACAGAACAAGCTTATGGGCATGGTGGGGGGCAGTGAGTGGGAAGGAGAGAGTGGGACAGATGGAGAGCAGCATGAACACATACACACTAACCTATGTGGGAATTTGCTGGATGACTCAGGGAACTCAAACCAGGGCTCTGTGACAATCTAGAGGGGTGAGATGGGGTGGGAGGGAGGCTTAAAAGCGAGGGGACATATGTATACCTATAGCTGATCCATGTTGATGTACAGCAGAAACCAACACAATACTGTAATTATCCTTCAATTAAAAATTAAAAAATTAAAAAATCTAAAAGAATGAAAAAAATTAGAGAAAAGGTTCAGTAGAGTGATACAGGCAGAAACCCAGAGAGAAGGCAGTAAAAAACAAAATAAATAAATAAGACTCAGCAGATATTAATCTGTGAAACTTTAAAACGCAGTGAAATTAGTCTATACTTGTAACATTTCCCAAAAATCTTAGACAAAAAATGTTATTTACAAGAATACCACTGCTAGTTCATTTAAGTCTAATTAACAATATTAAGTCGAATCAACAATATTTGATTGATTATCCAATCAGTTTTTTCCCCTCCCTCTACCCTACTGCCAAATAGTTTTTACCCAACCAAATAAGAGTACAACCCAGGCTTTACAGACACTCCTGGCTCCAGCACTTTAGCCAGTAAGTTATTTAACTTCAAGAGCATCAGTTACCCCCTACAAAATGCAACTTGCTATTCACCTTTCAGGGATGTTATGAAAAACTTAAATAAAACATGTATTAATATGTGTGTGTGTGTGTGTGTGTGTGTGTGTGTATACACATACATATAAAGTAGTACCTGAATCAATAAACAGTGGGTCTTCTTACTACTAAAATTCTAATCATAAATGTCACATAATTCATTTTTGAAATGACTAAATAAGCTGTAAATCAACATATATTTATCATAGCTGAAATATTTCAGTTCTCCTTTTCAGGACATACTGCACTTTTTTACCTTCTCTGTGAAATCTCTTTAGGCCATATAACTTGTTTTGGCCAATAAATGATAAGCCAAAATGATATGACCCTCTTCTAGAAAGACACTTTAAGAACCAGTGAGTTATTAGCAACAGTCTCCTTCCCATGGCAAGAAATCATGGAACCATGTGATGTAATCTCCATTAATCTGAGATCCTACATAGTAAGAACAACAGAATGCCCCACCAGCCCACACTATATACACATCATGTCAAGCAAAAAACATTTGTCCTGTTAAGTCTCTGAAATGTTTGAACTGTTACCACTACATAACCTGGTCTCTCCTGACTGATACACAACCAAAGCCAAAATCACTATCTTTCCCTTTTTTTGAAAAATTAGAGTCATTCTTAACATATCCTTTCCCCTACCTCTAGTGAACTGATCTCCATCAATATTTCTACCTTCAGTTCAGTTCAGTCGCTCAGTTGTGTCCAACTCTTTGAAACCCCATGAATTGCAGCACGCCAGGCCTCCCTGTCCATCACCAACTCCCGGAGTTCACTCAGACTCATGTGCATCGAGTCGGTGATGCCATCCAGCCATCTCATTCTCTGTCGTCCCCTTCTCCTCCTGCCCCCAATCCCTCTCAGCATCAGGGTCTTTTCCTATGAGTCAACTCTTCCCATGAGGTGGCCAAAGTATTGGAGTTTCAGCTTCAGCATCAGTCCTTCCAATGAACACCTAGGACTGGTCTCCTTAAGGATGGACTGGTTGGATCTCCTTGCAGTCCAAGGAACTCACAAGAGTCTTCTCCAACCAATACCACAGTTCAAAAGCATCAATTCTTCAACGCTCAGCTTTGGAGCCTGGAAGGCTGCAGTCCATGGGGTCACTGAGGGTTGGACACGACTGAGAGACTTCACTTTCACTTTTCACTTTCATGCACTGGAGAAGGAAATGGCATCCCACTCCAGTGTTCTTGCCTGGAGAATCCTAGGGACGGGGGAGCCTGGTAGGCTGCCGTCTATGGGGTCGCACAGAGTCGGACACAACTGAAGTGACTTAGCAGCAGCAACAGCAGCTTTCTTCACAGTTCATCTCTCATATCCATACATGACTACTGGAAAAACCACAGCCTTGACTAGAGGGAACTTTGTTGGCAAAGAAATGTCTCTGCTTTTTAATATGCTATCTAGGTTGATTATAACTTTCCTTCTAAAGAATAAGTGTCTTTTAATTTCATTGCTGCAATCACCATCTGCAGTGATTTTGGAGCCCAGAAAAATAAAGTCAGCCACTGTTTCCCCATCTATTTGCCATGAAGTGATGGCACCAGATGCCATGATCTTAGTTTTCTGAATGTTGAGCTTTAAGCCAACTTCTTCCCTCTCCTCTTTCACTTTCATCAAGAGGTTCTTTAGTTATTCTTCACTTTCTGCCATAAGGGTGGTGTCATCTGCATATCTTAAGTTATTGATATTTCTCCCGGCAATCTTGATTCCAGCTTGTGCTTCCTCCAGCCCAGCCTTTCTCATGACGTACTCTGCATAGAAGTTAAATAAGCAGGGTGACAATATACAGCCTTGACGTACTCCTTTTCCTATTTGGAACCAGTCTGTTGTTCCATGTCCAGTTCTAACCGTTGCTTCCTGACCTGCATACAGGTTTCTCAAGAGGCAGGTCAGGTGGTCTGGTATGCCCATCTCTTTCAGAATTTTCCACAGTTGATTGTGATCCACACAGTCAAAGGCTTTGGCATAGTCAATAAAGCAGAAATAGATGTTTTTCTGGAACTCTCTTGCTTTCTCCATGATCTAGAGGATGTCAGCAATTCTATCCCTGGTTCCTCTGCCTTTTCTAAAACCAGCTTGAACATCTGGAAGGTCACGGTTCACGTATTGCTGAAGCCTGGCTTGGAGAATTTTAAGCATTACTTTACTAGCATGTGAGATGAGTGCAATTGTGCGGTAGTCTGAGCATTCTTTGGCACTGCCTTTCTTTGGGATTAGAATGAAAACTGACCTTTTCCAGCCCTGTGGCCACTGCTGAGTTTTCCAAATTTGCTGGCATACTGAGTGCAGCACTTTCACAGCATCATCTTTCAGGATTTGAAATAGCTCCACTGGAATTCCATCACCTCCACTAACTTTGTTCGTAGTGATGCTTTCTAAGGCCCACTTGACTTCACATTCCAGGATGTCTGGCTCTAGGTCAGTGATCACACCATCGAGATTATCTGGGTCGTGAAGATCTTTTTTGTACAGTTCTTCTGTGTATTCTTGCCACCTCTTATTAATATCTTCTGCTTCTGTTAGGTCCATACCATTTCTGTCCTTTATCAAGCCCATTTTTGCATGAAATGTTCCCTTGGTATCTCTAATTTTCTTGAAGAGATCTCTAGTCTTTCCCATTCTGTTGTTTTCCTCTATTTCTTTGCATTGATCACTGAGGAAGGCTTTCTTATCTCTCCTTGCTATTCTTTGGAACTCTGCATTCAAATGGGAATATCTTTCCTTTTCTCCTTTGTTTTTCGCTTCCCTTCTTTTCACAGCTATTTGTAATCTCTCTCAAATCCATCATATGAGTGCTACTCCTTATTTATAGGCTTCTGTAATGACCTTCTAACCAACCTCTCTATGTATAATTTTTGCCCATCTATTCTCTGCAATAATTCCAGAGTAATCTTTTCAAAACATAAATCTTATCATACCATACCCTTGCTTTTATATGGTTTTCATATCAAATAGGAGCACAGCAAAAAAGGGCCTTCAAGAAATAACTGTAAGAGGCACTTGCCTGGTGGTCCAGTGACTAAGACTCTACACTCCCAATGCAGGGGGCCCTGGGTTTGATCCCTGGTCAAGGAACTAGATTCCAGATGTCACAACTAAAAGATCCTGCATGCCGCAACTAAGACCCAGTGCAGACAAGTATTTTTCTAAATTAATTTAAAAAAACAACACGGATTAATTTTTTTTAAAAAAAGGAAAAAAGAAATAACTGTGAGAGATGCTGCAAATGTTCCATATGTTGTTGTGCATGGGAGTTACAGTGTATATAAATTTGCAAAAATTCAACAAGCTTACACTTAATATTTATGCATTTTGCTGCACTAATTATAACTCAATTAAATAGTTTAAAAGATACATGGCCCCAAAGTAGTTTTTCAGCTTCATTTTACTGAATTTCCCTTCCAAACAACATAGCCTACAGCCACAAACTATAAGTAATTACACTCTTATTAGACACTGATCTTTCATGTTCTACTTTTCTTCAAGATTCATACAATATTTCACTCCCATAAGGGGTCACTCCACCTAAACATTCCTTGACTTTCCTTCACTTGTACAATAACAGCTCTTTGTAACTTTTCACTACGCCAGTGAGTCTCAATAAGAGGTGATTTTACTCCCCAGGGGGCATTTGACAATGTCTGGAAACATTTTTAATTGTCACAACTGGGGAGAGGGAGTGCTTCTGGTATCTAAAGGTAAAGGCCAGGGATACTGCAAATGGTCTTCTACAACACAGACCCCCACAACAATGAATTATCCTACCTAAAATGTCAATACTGCCATGATTGAGAAATTTCGCACTGCGTTTTTATATGATATAATTTGTCTCCAAGTCTGTTTCCCTGCTAAACTGAAAAAACAGGAGAGATTAAATTGTACTCATTTCAGTATCTCAGCTTAGTACCTAGCAAATAGCATTTAAAAATGTATAATAAGAGATGTCATCACTGAACCTATTTTGATAATCACAGTGCCTGGAATGTAGCACTCAAAAGATACATAACAAGTACATGTGTTATTACAGAATCTTATTTTGATACTAAAGCTATATAGTATACTAGCTACACTGGTGGTGATTTAGTCACTAAGTCATGTCCGACTCTTGTGACCCCATGGACTGCAGCCCGCCAGGCTCCTTTGTCCACGGGATTCTCCAAGCAAGAATACTGGAGTGGGTTGCCATTTCCTTCTCCAGGGGATCTTCCCGACCCAGGAATTGAAGCCAGGTCTCCTGCATTGCAGACAGATGCTTTACCAACTGAGCTATGAAGAAAGCCCACTGGTAGTCTTTAAATTTAAATTCCATCAATTACCATTCTGATTGGATGCATTCATAGTAAAAATCAACAGATTATAAACTATAATCTATGTATTTCAAGTAGTTAAATTGAAATTGATATCTATATTAAGCTTAGACCAAATAAGAGTAAACCAAATAGCTTAATGACTATGTTTGAAAAGGATTAAAAGAATAAAACTTTAAAAAAAAATGTTTTAATCACATATCACAATGCCACCTGAATAAGATAAAGCAGAATAACAGAAAACTGAAATTTGGGATACCATTTCACTTAATATTAATCCAATATAATTTATATTAAAAAAAAACCATAATGGCAGTATACCTTAATGTATTGTCAAAAACAATTAGTTTTTGTATTACTTAATAAACATTTTGTATCTCAACAACAGAACCATTTTATTGGTGATGACTGGATTTATCACCTCTAAGATAACCATAAAATACATTTTAGATGTTTGCTTACTGTATCTATTTCACTATTCCTCCCCTAATATACTCCTTGCCATCTCCTGGAAGGTTGAACGAAAATGTGTATTTACAAGGCTTTTAAATTAACCAGATGCCTTATTAAATTTAGTTGTTTAGAGTATGCAGACTGTAAAATGTTAGTAGCCTAAGTATTCAATTGAAGGAAAATTTTTGAGAGAATGATTTATTATTAAAATATCTGCATTCCAAATCTGATAAATAAAAATGAAAAGTTCTTAATTTGATTACTATCTAAAGTTTTCAAAACATTTAACTGCCAACGTGGGTCCATTCTGGTTGATTGAAAAAAAAAAAATGCAAAAAAAAAAAAAAATCACATTCCGTCCTTCTTAAAGACACAAAACCCAATTCCCTTCTGATACTGAAACTATTTTTGCCAACAAAGGTCCGTCTAGTCAAAGCTATGGTCTTTCCAGTAGTCATGTATGGATGTGAGAGTTGGACTATAAAGAAAGCGTCAAAGAATTGATGCTTTTGGACTCTCGTGTTGGAGAACACTCTTGAGAATCCCTTGGACTGCAAGGAGATCCAACCAGTCCATCCCGAAGGAAATCAGAAGGACTAATGCTGAGGCTGAAACTCCAATACTCTGGCCCCCTGATGCGAAGAACTGACTCACTGGAAAAGACCCTGGTGCTGGGAAAGATTGAAGGCGGGAGGAGAAGAGGATGACAGAGGATGAGATGGTTGGATGGCATCACCGACTCAATGGAAATGAGTTTGGGTAAACGGGAGTTGGTGATGGACAGGGAGGCCTGGTGTGCTGCAGTCCATGGGGTCGCAAAGAGCTGGACACCACTGAGCGACTGAAATGAACTGAAACTATTAATACTAAATGCAAAAGCAAAACAAAAAATAAATTTAAAAACCCACCACCCTTATCATTGATTTGATGATTAAATAATAAACAATATCTATTTCTTATGTATTCAACCAAAGAAAAACTCATTTGGTAACAATCCATTATTTAGGGATTTAGTAAAACTTCTTTTACTACAGGAACAAACTCTTTTGTAAAGCTTATTCTTCTAAGAATCAGATATATCAGATATATTAGATACTTATCAAAGTATCTAATATACATTACAAAACAAAATTCATGTATCACTATTGTTGTTTTCCCCTAAAACCATGCTATTTTTGAACACAGTGATTTCTCCAGTTTACATTTGCATGCATATCCACAATGAGCTCAAAGTATCACATAAACAAATATCCATATTCTATACTTTCTACAGTTAGCATTCAAGTTTTTCTACTACAGAGCATTTCTTTCCTAAGTAGAAATTTTACACATCTTTTCCTTCTAAAATCCTTTTAGCCTTAAGTTTTATGGCATTACTTCACAGAACTGAACTTTCATACATAATACACAAAACGATTTTGTCAGTATCTAAATTAAAGATAAAAGGATCTTTTCATTACTCTGTTTAAATTATTTGTGCTTTTCCAGGTAATGGAAAAATTACCATCACTAACAATCACATAAAGTAAAGAATGTGAAAGTGAGCACACTACACTGCACCCCAGGACTCAGAACCCTTGAATTTTAAGAAACAACTAACTGAAACAGTGTACTCCTACGAAGTGATGGTCTCTATAAAACATCACAGTCATCACCTATCATTTACACAGCAAGAGTTAACTTAAAGTCTACATATTAAATATTATAATATATACCATACAGAGTTTTTCGTGCAACGTTGAAGACTCAAGTTTCCTTATCAAGTACAATTACACATTAATAAGTTATTAAAACAATCAAGGATTACGGATGCTTTTGGCAAAGAGACAAAGCTTTTCCAATTTTGAGTGACACTAAATTCCCAAGTGTAAAAAAGGAAAAAAACCTTGACCTTGTTTAATAATGCTTCATCAACTTTTTTCTGAAACTTCTCTCAGTTTTCATGGGAATAAATTGGAAGAAATCAGTCCAAAATACAAACTATAGAGACTTGTAACTACTATCATTAAGTCAATTAAAAACATCAAAACATAAGGGTATCTTTAGACAATGCACAGAAGTACACTGAAATTTTTCAAATATACTCAATACATTTAGTAATAATAATAAACTTTATTGAATTACATGTTACAACTAATAGTTTAAATCTACATATGCCTCAAAAATATATTTTATTATGCTCCAAATAAAGTTTTTTTTTTTAAATAAATTCTGCAATTCGTGAGAAACTGCCCTCACGTAAGATGTGACATTAGATATGTGATAATATATTCCCCAAAATAAAAACCTCAGAAGTTATCATCATACCCCAAACTGCTGGCATCCTGCCCAGGACTTACTAGACAAAGTCTTCAGTACCCTACAAGATTTAAGACCTAGGAAAGGTAAATATGTGCAACATAACTAACAAATAGATGAGAGACTAGAATCAGGAGAGACTGAAAGGAGAGTTGTTGAAAGAAAAAGAAAAAATAAGCATATTCAGATATGAGGGTTCAAAAAGAAATTTCAAAACAATTTAACTGTGTACCCAGAACTCATAAAAATAAAGCCAAAAGAAGTTTCCCATTACAACGCTCACCTTTACTTACACATCACACTCTGACATTTCCTCATTATTTTTCATTAAAAAAACCTGGTGCTGTGATCCACTAAATTGAATTGACAAGTCACTAATGGGTCACAACCTAAAATTTGAAAAGAACTGGTTTAGAGGAACTGACAACCATGGGAAGGTCCCTGCTTTCCTCTGAATATCTAGTTTGAGAAAACTATTTAAGTGGAAAAAATGAAAAGACAGAATTCCTCCACGGCAGGGACCAAGTCTTATTGGCACATGATCATCACTTAACATTTGCTGAATTAATATACTGTGGAATATAAAGCATGTTCAAGGTGGGACATACCTACAAAACATACCTAGAAAAAGCCTTAGGAGAACATGACTACTTTGAATTCCTTCAAAGCCAGGGACACTGAAAAGAGTTCCAGGAAGTAGAAGTATGAGACTTAGAAGTCTCCTTGGACTGCAAGAAGATCAAACCAGTCAATCCTAAAGAAAATCAACCCTCAATATTCATCGGAAGGACTGCTGATGACGCTGAAACTCCAAAACTCTGGCCACCTGATTCGAAGAGCCAACTCATTGTAAAAGACCCTGATGCAGGGGGAAACAAGGCAAAAGGAGAAGCGGGTGGCAGAGGATGAGATGGTTAGATATTAATAGCATCACTGACTCAATGGACATGAATTTGAGCAAACTCCGGGAGATGGTGGAGGACAGAGGAGCCTGGCGGGCTACAGTCCATGGGGCTGCAAAAAGTTGGACACAAACTCAGTGACTGAACACCAACAACAACTAAAGGGAAAGGAAATTTTGTCTTCAAGACAGGTTTACATCCAGCAAAGGAAAAAGAAAATCTCTTACAGAACCACATAGTAGTTCATTATAGGTACAAAAAGTTTGCAAGCTACCCTTGGTTAGAAAGTGTAACCTTTTCTGGGACTTCTGTGACAGTCCAGTGGCTAAGACTCTGAGCTCCCAATGGAGGGCACTGGGGTTTGATCCCTGGTCAGGAAACTAAATTCCACATGCCGCAACTAAAGATCCCCCATGCAGCAATGAAGATTGAAGATCCCACATGGTAAGTAGGACTCAGTCAGCCAAATAAATAAATATTATTTTAAAAAAGAAATTCTAACCATTTCTTTCAAAAATATGTTATATGCATATATATATATATATACACATACACACACTCACACATACACAGAGAAAGAGAGGTCCAAATGTATAAATCTAACTTCAAATAAAAATTATGGAATATAATTCATTCTTAAAAATTAAGACTCCCTATCTTCATTTGTAAACATTTATTAAGTGGCCAGTATGTGAAAGCCAACATCTTACTGAGTGCTTACTACATATCAAGCAATATGTTAAGTACTTAACAAGTATTATCCCATTTAAACCTAACAACCTTATAAAGTAGACATTATTTTCATTTTATAGACCAGGAAAAAGTGTTCAGTCACTCAAGACGACTCTTTGCAACCAGGGACTGCAGCCTGCCATGCTCCTCTGTCCATGGAATTCTCCAGGCAAGAATACTAGAGTGGGTTGCCATTCCCTTCTCCAGGGGATCTTCTCAACCCAGGGATTGAACCCAGGTCTCCTGCATTGCAGGCGTATTCTTTACCATCTGAGCCACTAGGGAAGTTTGTTAGTCACTCAGCTGTGTCCGACTCTTTGAGACCCCATGGACTGTAGCCCACCAGGCCTCTCTGTCTATGTGATTTTCCAGGCAAGAATACTGGAGTGGGTTGCCATTTCCTTCTCTGAGCCACCAGGGAAAGTGAGGCTTAAAAAGTGACATAAAGAAGTCACACAGCTAATAAATGGTGAAATTAAGATACATTAAACGCTTGGAAGGAAAGTTGTGACCAACTTAGACAGCATATTGAAAAGCAGAGACATTACTTTGCCAACAAAGGTCCGTCTAGTCAAGGCTATGGTTTTTCCAGTGGTCATGTATGGATGTGAGAGTTGGACTGTGAAGAAAGCTGAGTGCTGAAGAACTGATGCTTTTGAACTGTGGTGTTGGAGAAGACTCTTGAGAGTCCCTTGGTCTGCAAGGAGATCCAACCAGTCCATTCTGAAGATCAGCCCTGGGATTTCTTTGGAAGGAATGATGCTAAAGCTGAAACTCCAGTACTTTGGCCACCTCATGCAAAGAGTTGACTCATTGGAAAAGACTCTGATGCTGGGAGGGATTGGGGGCAGGAGGAGAAGGGGACGACAGAGAATGAGATGGTTGGATGGCATCACTGACTCGATGGACGTGAGTCTGAGTGAACTCCGGGAGTTGGTGATGGACAGGGAGGCCTGGAGTGCTGCAATTCATGGGGTCGCAAAGAGTCAGACACAACTGAGCAACAGAACTGAACTGAAGCGCCAGTTTATTATTGGTGACTACAGATCCAAATATTGTGCTCCATACCATTATCTGTTGATGCTTTTCTCAGAGGAGAAGGCAATGGCGACCCACTCCAGTACTCTTGCCTGGAAAATCCCATGGATGGAGGAGCCTGGTAGGCTGCAGTCCATGGGGTCGCGAAGAGTCAGACACGACTGAGCGACTTCACTTTCATTTTTCAATTTCATGCATTGGAGAAGGAAATGGCAACCCGCTCCAGTGTTCTTGCTTGGAGAATCCTAGGGACAGGGGAGCCTGGTGGGCTGCCGTCTATGGGGTTGCACAGAGTCAGACATGACTGAAGCTACTTAGCAGCAGCAGCAGCAGCTTTTCTCAGAAACTGAACTTTGCATGTGTGCTCCTTACATGAAGTAATTCATTTATTTCTGAATCTGCACAACACTATCATATTGAATAACTTTATCAAAAGGAAAAATCATCCCCTTCTTAACTTTAAAGATAAGTTGCTGCTAATTCGCTTCAGTTGTGTCCAACTCTGTACGACCCCATAGACGGCAGCCCATCAGGCTCCGCCGTCCCTGGGATTCTCCAGGCAAGAACACTGAAGTGGGTTGCCATTTCCTTCTCCAATCCATGAAAGTGAAAAGTGAAAGTGAAGTCGCTCAGTCGTGTCCGACTCTTAGCGACCCCATGGACTACAGCCTACCAGGCTCCTCCATCTATGGGATTTTCCAGGCAAGAGTACTGGAGTGGGTCGCCATTGCCTTCTCCAAAGATAAGTTAGGGTACATTAAATGTAGTTATGTTTACATAACAATTCCAGTGTCATTGATATTTTTAACAGGCTATATATTTATTATATAAAGTATTTAGTAACCTGTACTTTCATTAACTCTATTTACATGCCAAGTACTTTATATTGTGAAAAGCCTTTCCACCTTTTATGGGCCACTCAATTCTGTCACTAGGTAAGAGGATGCAGCCTTAAACTCTATTTCAGAACAAAAAGTCTTCTAGCACAAACAAGAGACTGATATAGAAATAATTGTTACCAAATGTTGACAGAACATCCCAATTGAAACTGTTTCTAGTCCCTCCAAACAATTTTTAAATTCATGTGGATTTTTTAAGAAGGTATGAGACACTTTAATGATACTAAATATTAATTTTTATCATTAAAAATTAAAAATTTTAATCCAATATAATGGATTTGTGTTTTTTACACTTACATTGATTTATTTTTTAGTTCTACCAGTTTATTGCTACCAACCCATCTCCCTCCACCCTCATGCATGCATGCTCAGTCATCTAACCCCATGGGCTGCAGCCTGCCAGGCTCCTCTGTCCATGGACTTTTCCAGGCAAGAATACTGGAGTGGGTTGCCATTTCTTTCTCCTACACTCACATTTTAAAATTTGAAACCCTGAACAATAAAAAAAATAATCCAGCCATGAACAAGTACAGAAACCTAAAGGTGGATGAACATACATTGGCACTCTGATACAACAATCTCACTTTTATTTTTGACTACAGAATTGAAACTTTAGAAGAGATTCATTCATATATAATCCGGAACTGAACAGCAGCCCTTAACTAATACATATAAAAAAGCTCCTAATTTCTAAAAAGTTAATAGTATGAGTGCAATTGTTACAACAGACTACTGATAACCAAAAAGATATACACAGGAGAGAGAAAATGCTTTTAATATTTGAAGTGGTCAAAGAAAAACAGAATTTATTTCCAGGTAATCTGAATAACAGATCAATCTCAAATGTAAATTCAATGCCAAGAATTGGCCCTCTAGATAACTTCTGGATTTACTAAGTATTCATATCCACTGCGTGCATGCTAAGTCATTTCAGTCATGTCAGACTCTCTGTGACCCTATGGACCGTCACCCACCAGACTCCTCTGTCCACGGAATTCTCCTGGCAAAAATACTAGAATGGGATGCTGTGCCCTCCTCCAGCTCCATATTTACAAGTACTAGAAAATTCTTAAATTACACTTTTTATGGTTAAGAGTATTTGGTTCTTCTAGTATTTTGCAAATAATTAGTTTCTTTCATACTAGTGGGATGGCATCATAACATGGGATCAAGTATCATGCCTATACTTTGATATGCAGAAAGCATGGTGTATACTAACATGGTCAATTAACTGCATATCTACTGTTCTCCCAATATATATATTACAGAAAATACAGTAACTACTTTCTATTTAGTTCACTCATACTTTTGGTCCTGTATATTGCTATGTTTCTTTAAAACCTTTCAGAGTTTAAATGTTTGAGAAAATATCCTTTAATTTGAAGGATACTTAGTTACTGTCAAGATAATTCTATATAAAACCTTTTAAAACTAAATTGATTCTAACAAATTCTTCCATCTATAAAGCATGAGAATTATAACAAAATTAGCAAATCAGATACGAGAATGCCAAAAATTAAGTCATTAAAAGGGAATTCAGAGAGTCAGTTGTGAAAGAACAGGAAGTGATGTCCACTGCCATTTTGTAGATGAACTATTTAGAAACACAAGAGGTACCATACTAATCTGCAATCAACCAACTCAGACTAACAGTTCTCAGTATTCTCTTTCTGACAGCAGCATCAGAACTCAGTTGCCATAACCCTCAGTTTTTCCCCCAATAATGAATTTACCTAATTGGTCATGAACATAATTTTACCACTTTTAGCAGAATTCCTACCAACTATTGACAAGGGTCTCTTTATAATTTTTCTAAAGAGTACTTCTTAGTTCCAGCATTCTGATGTATAGCAAGTAGTTTACCTATATTCTGTCTACATCCTTAAGTTTTATAACCCTTATTGACAAATCCCCTCTCTCTACATCTTTGAAAGACAAAACAGACACTCTTTAATAAGCAGTATGCTGGGGTTTACACATGCTAATATATATGAATTAATTATCAACAACAAGCCATAATACAGAGAATTAAACTTTACGTCACAGTTTGCCATACAGGGAAAAACTGCCCACCACAACATGCAGCATTGTGCCATGAAATAAAGATTCAAATGAGAAGTGCTGTTTAAATTTAAATGAATTCAGATAAAAAATCAGGAGAATAAAGAAAGCAAGTAGATTTGCCAAGTAAAAACAATAAAAACTGACTTAACATACCATTAACGTGTCCTCCTATATTAAAATCATGAAATAAGACAGAAACTAAATTAATGCTTAACACTACTACTGCCTCTAACATCTTTAAATCCTTGTCTTAAAATGGGTTTCAAAATGCAACAAACACCAAAAGAGCTCTGATGAACAATGTAAAATGTAGATGGCAGGGAAGTATTTAAAAACAAGTCAGCCACTAAGTAAAGCTTAAACAATAAATACAACTTGCTAGTAAAATGTCAAGACATGATTTCTGTATTTAGTCATCTTCATCACTCTGTGTAACAGTTATTTAATTATATGAATATTCAAGTATGGAACGTTTTGAACTCACTCCATCAGTAAAGAGAAAAGTATCAACTATAGACTTCAAGACTACTCTTTGGTCACAAGAAGAACTTGGCAACATACTTCTAGAATGTATTTTTTTAATTTATTTCTATTCTACTAAACAAAACCAATAAGTACTACCGCAAACCAGATAAGATGATTTGTCTTAAACAAATATGACATGAAGCAAAAGTGGAAAATGACTTTTTGACTACAGAATATTCTATTACAGCATAATCAGGCAAATTAACGTTTATTTTTCCCTTACACTAAGAAACAAAGCATTTGCAATAGAAAGGTGTGTGGCCTAATCATTTTGGGAAAATTCCATTTCGATGTATACAAAATAGTATTAACCCTAAAAATTCACAGCTCAGGGAGAAGCAATGTCCATCAGACATCCTGTCTGTACAGAATAATCTTGAATAATTCTTCAAGTAAAAGTCATAGGAAGAGGGAAAAAAAAAAGTGGGAAACCAGAGAAAACAAAATTATTTTACTTGAATCTTAACGAAAACCCAATATGCTCACACAAAGTCAATCTAGTGTTCAAATGAGAGAGCAAGAGAGACCATCAAAACTGTTCCTAACATGGCAGGGTCCCTCTTGAGTGGCCATATCCCCGCAATAACAACAGGAACAGATATACTTCCCACGGACAGATCTCAAGAGGAAGAGTATTAAACCGGTACTGTTATCGATTTAAAACCAAAGGAAAAGGGGTAACCTTTCTAAGGGAATCGCCATTACTTCCCTCTCCCGCTCCCCCTCCCTTCAGTGTATACACGGGCCTGTGTATGAAGAAACTGCCTTGGACTTCTGCAGCACTGCAGCAGACTAAAGGATGGGGAAGGGTAGGGGGAAAGAAACGCTTCCATCACCCCTACAGAAGTGGGGTACAGACTTCCTGGGGAGCGGGAGGAATCTACCCAGTAGACTACCCAGAGCAGTCTCCCTTCTCAAGAATACACAGACACTACAAAGGAGAAGAGGGAGGAGCAGAGGGATCAGAAGGGAAGGGGACCTCGCGCCTTTAAGTCGGGGTGCACATCAACCCTGTCTCCCTAGGAGGGCCACACCTTCCTCGAGACATCCCCTTCCACCACCCCTTCCGGTGACCCTCAGGAAAGAGGAATGCAATTGCTCTTGCCCCTCAAAACAGGAGGGCGCCTAGCTCACCAGCTTCCTCACCCCACCCACAGAATCACAGACCCTCCTTGTCTCCCTCCCCCACCCCACCCCCACATCCCAGCTTCCGCGCAGCGGCCAGAGTGGGCCGAATTTCCCCGCCCCCTCCATGTCTCCCTTTCCCAAAGCAGAGGTGCCCTTACCCTTTCGCCGACAGGTCTGGGGCGGAGTAGGCAGGCGCAGCCCCCTGCAGCGCCGAGGGAGCCGCTATGCTGGAGGGCGAGGAGTGAGGAGGAGGGGGCCAGGCGACAGACCGCCGCCCCCCCCCCCGGAGCCCCAGCAAGCCGCCCAGCCCAAGCTCTGCGACAAGGGGCGGGGGGGGGGGGGGGGGCGAGGGGACGACCGGGGTCGAGGAGGCGCCCTCAGCGCTTGGGCTCAGCTAAGATGGCGCGGGGAAGTGCCGGGAGCCGCCGCCGCCGCCGCCGCCGCCTCGGGGGAACCGGCCCGGGCCTCGGCCGCCTCCTGTCCTCACACAGCCGAGGCCCTCTCGGTCCCCCGCCGCGGCCCCTCGGCGGGCGGGCCCACGCACAGCCCTCCGCCACCACCACCACCCCTGGGAAGGGGGCGCTCACAAAGGGAAGAGAGGCCCCGGGCCGGCCGGCCGGCGGCGGGGCGGGGTCCCCAGGGGCCGGAGGCCTCAGAGGTTGCGGGTGCCTCGCGCTCTCGCCCCGCGAAGGGCGCAGGCAAGCGGGACCCCTTCTCTCTCCTTAGGCAGGCGGAGGCACCGACTCACTCTCTTTGCCACCCTCCCTCTCTCTCTCCGAGCCCTGAAGCCACAGAGCCCGGCCGCTGCCCAGATTCCCCCCCTTCCCCGACACCACTCCCCTCCTCCCGACAGTCATCCCAGTCTCCGATCTCGCGAGATTTCCCGCCTGACAGGCTCGACCCTGCGCGAGACAAGACTGCGTACGCGTGCACGCCCTCACGGGAACGCGCGAGTGCTAACACTGGGCGGAGTCTCACGAGTGTCCCGGAGTTTACAGCCTCTGTCCAGCCCCGGCTCGCTCAGCTGGCGGAGCTCTTCTGCCACGCGGGCGTCAGGTGCATTTATTTCACCCTGAAACCTAAGAAAGAAGAGCTTATCTGCTGTCCTCCGCCTCTGCTTTTCCCATTCCCAAAGTATCTGCACCCCCCACCCATAACCCTGAGAATGAAGTTTTCCCTGACGTGTTGAATAATCCCCTTCTTACACACTTTATTTCAATCCCTCCTTGGAATTCAGAGATAAGCTGGTCAGCGTAATCAGTATATAATTGAGTTTTTCAGATTCGAAAAGTTTATAGTAATTTTTGGAACGGTAATAAGAGAAATACAGATCTACACCATCCTATATGTTAGCGATGGTAGAAAAAGGACAAAGTCTTGAAAAGTTTTTGTGGAGTGAGTAGGCTGAGTAATAAGAGCAGTAAACAAACTGAAGAGTTCTAAGAGAAGAGGTAGTGCTTCTCATTTTTTGTAATGAAAACCTTTTAAAGGGGAAAACCTCTTCAGTGGGCCACAAAGAGAGCAATTTTATTCAAGAACCAAAAGGTATGCCTAAAGTGCAGTCATAAAAAAATCTTTTTTCTTCAGTGTATAAAACTGAGATAAATAGATGTGTCGTGTGGGACTTGTGAGTGAATATGTACACCAGAACAATAATTGGAAGTTAAAATAAACTAGGCAAGTACGTTGGCTGTGATCAGAAAAAAACTAGCTCTCTGCTTCAGCGGAATGAATGTATAATTTGTTCTCAATGTTCCCTCTCCTAGTAAGAGTCCTTGCTTTGCAAATCAGTCGGTCATTACTCTTTTCATCTATGTCATCAATCATTCTCAAAGGGGCAACTTCCCCTCAGCATGAAAAACCAAAAAATGCCCTAACTTCTTCTTCTTTGAAGTTGAAGGAGAGATTACAATCTTCACCGTACCTCTCCTTCATAGACAAGTTCTTGGAAAAGTTGTGTATCATCCCACCTCCACTGAAAATGAAAACTGATCCTGCCAAGGTCAAGAGTGACTTCCTAGTTATATCTAGTGGAGTATTCATTTTAATCCTTTCCTTCTTGACATCTACAATAGTTGGCATAGTTGATACTCCTTTCATCTTGAAATTTGTGTTCCTCTATGGCTTTTTCAGCTCTGCTCAGAAACAGTTTTTCTTGTACCGTCCTGTCCCTGGAGCCCCTCTCCCGCCACATACTCCTTAAATAATGCCCGTCCAATCCTGATCCCATTTTCTGAGAGTGTTACAGCAAGAATGTTCTCTTCTGGTTACTTTATACATTTGGGAATGGAAAGAGATTCATGCTTTCCTGTAGTATTTGTTCTTAATTTTTTATAGAAAATTTCAAACAAACAAAAAAGGAGTCAGAATAGTAAACCTCATGACCGTTATCCCAACTTCACTGGTTATCACACTTCATCATTCTTGTTTCACCTATTCTCCCACAACCTTTTCCCTCACCCCATGGGGGTTTGTTTGTTTGCCTGTGCTGGGTTTTCCTTGCTGCATACAGGCTTTCTCTAGTTGAGGTGAGCAGGGGCTACTCTTCTTGTGCATGGGCTTCTCATTGCAGTGGTGTCTCTCTTGTTGCAGAGCTCAGGCTCTAGGGGCACAGGTTTCAGTAGTTGTAGCATGCGGGCTCGATAGTTGTGGCGCATGGACTCAGTTACTCTGTGGCACGTGAATCTTCCTGGACCAGGGATGGAACTCCTGTCCCCTGCATTGGCAGGCCGATTCTTATCCAGTACCACTAGGGAAGTCCACCCTCACGCACTTTTAAGTAAATCTCCAACAAACCATGATAACATTTCACCTGTAAATATTTACTTTAATATGTATCTCTGATTTCTGATATCTCTGGTATCTGAGTGCCAAAGAATTGATGCTTTTGAACTGTGGTGTTGGAGAAGACTCTTGAGAGTCCCTTGGACTGCAAGGAGATCAAACCGGTCAATCCTAAAGGAAATCAGTCCTGAATATTCATTGGAAGGACTGGTAACAAAGCTGAACTTCTAATACTTTGGGCACCTGATGAGAAGAACGAACTCATTGGAAAAGACCCTGGTGCTGGGAAAGATTGAAGGCAGGAGGAAAAGGGGATGACAGAGGAGGAGATGGCTGGATGGCATCACTCACTCAAAGGACATGAGTTTGAGCAGGCTCTGGGAGTTGGTGATGGACAGGGAAGCCTAGCATGCTGCAGTCCATGGGGTCACAGAGAGTCGGACACAACTGAGCAACTGAACTGAATATGTATCTCTAATAAATACTTTTAACATAACCATGATTTCTTTATCACACCTTTAAAATATGTCCTTAATATGATTTAATACACAGCTCATGTTCAGTTTTTTCCCCAATAGTTTCCAAAATATTATTTCATACCCCATTTATCTGAATCGGGATCTGCACTTTGCACTTGATTGATAAATATGTCTCTCAAGTTTCTTTTCATGTATAACATTTTCCCTTCCTTTTTTTCTTCTCCTTTCCTTTTTTCTTCCTTTTTCATACACAGATTATTTGTTGAAGAAACCAGATTATATATCTTAAGAACTTTCCACATTCTGGACTTGGCCAGTTGCATCCTTATGATGTCGTTTCACATTTGCTTCAATCACTATTTTTCTTGTAAACTGGGAGTGAAATCTAAAGGTTTGATGTTGGGAACTTTCCTGGCAGTCCAGTGGATATGACTGTGCCTGGTTGGGGAGCTAAGATCCTGCATGACCTATGGCATAGCCTAAAAAAATTTTTTAAGACTAATAAAGGTTTGTTGTTGTATAGGGAGTGTTTTTATAGTATTTTGTATCAGCCATGACCTTGTTCTCACACTTACCTCTGTCTAAATTACAGCTCCCCCACACCCCACTCTGTTTCCTCAACACATAGGGCATCTTAAGAGACTCTGGCTGTCTTAATATTATTATTATTATCCCAGATCTGTGCCTATGATCTTGTGCTAATAGGCCTCTTTCCTCAAATTCTTCAAATTTCACACACACACACACCTACAGGGGCATATCCCAAAGTCAGATTTGTTCAACATGAAGGTATTTTTAGTAGATACTGTAAAACATATAAGCTATTCAATTCTTAGAATTTATCCAAGAAAGAAAAGAAATTTACACTCATCAGTGGTAGTCAGTGCTTAGAATGGTTGCAGGGACTGTGCTTTCTGTGGATTTAACTCCTGAACAGTTCTTGAATTGGCCTGGTTCCTCTTCCCCATGGCCTCTGCTGTGATGGTTCATACCTGTTTCTCACTTGAGGTACTTGAGGTCCCCCTGTACTGGGGTTGTAGAGTCTCAGCCACTGGACCACCAGGGAAGTCCCAGATTGTCCCATTTTAACACACAGAAATAAACGCTGGGCCAAGGTCCCTAAGGATGGTAGAATACAATTTAGTTCAAGAAAGTCCTGCCCTAGAAAACTTTCAGTCTCGGGTATCTATCAGATACGCATCTGTAGCAGAAGCCATGAATAAATTAAAGCAGCTGCACCGGAGTCTTAAAGAAAGCCAGCCCTGAAGATATCAGGCAGTGGATGTGAAGGCAGTACGGCCAGAGTGAAAAACATGGACTGTAGAGGTCCTTTATCAGATGTACATGATGTGCAAATAATTTCTTACAGGCCCTGGCTTGAGTTGAATCCTTTTCATTGTATTGTGAGAATATAATTAGGATATTGTCTATCTTGTTAAATGTTCCATGTGGTGCACTTGATACAATATGTTATAATCAATGTTGCCAATAAACCGTATATATTAATATAACTAAAAATGTAAAATAAAATTATTTTTAACAACCAAAAACAATGCGTGTATATTAACGAAGAAAATTAAAGTGTCTAACAAAAAAAAAATTGACTGTGGAGTTCCGTCTCCCCCTCTTACTCCTGTCGGTGAGTATGTTACTTTGTGCTGACTTCATAACCAGGCTGAGTTTTGCTTTCCTTTTCTATAAAACGGGGTTGACATTACCCCCCTCACAGGGTTGTGTGAGGATTTAAATAAGGTAACATGGGGCTTCCCTGGTGGCTCAATGGTAAGGAATCCACCCACCAAAACAGTAGACTCGAGTTCAATCCCTGATCCAGGAAAATCCCACATGCCTTAGAGCCACCAAGCCCATATGCCACAACTATTGAGCCTATACTCTAGAGCCAGGGAGTTGTGCCACAACTACTGAAGCTGGGTGCCCTTGAGCCCGTGCTATGCAACAAAACAAGCCACTGCAATAAGAATCCTGTGCAATGCAATGACAAGCAGCCCCCGCTCACTCCAACCAGAGAAAAACCTGTGCAGCAACAAAGACCCAGGACAGCCAAAAATATATAAATTTTAAAAATTATTAAAAAAAATAATACTAACGTAACATGTAAAGTGCCTAACCCATGGGAAATGTTTTCAAATGGTAGATGTGTGTGTGTGTGTGTGTGTGTGTGTGTGTGTGTGTGTCAGGAGGTAAATATTCATCACACTTCTCTGATGCTACTGTCTGGCAGGTGCCCGTGATCAGTACATCACAATTGTCTGGGACATCCGTGAATGTGGCAAGGGTTGGGCTGCATGGTTGCGGACTGAGAGGTTTTTGGAATGCACTTCTGGATCAACTGGTGATTTTGTCATGCCCTCGTCTTTGGCTGACATCTGCCAGGATTAAAAACAAAAACACAAAGTCCTACGGGAGTTGTGCTACATAAGATATGAAACAAACAGCTGGCAATCAAAATATCAAATAAGTTGACATTTTATTGGCCTAAGATTATCTTTGGGCTTCCTCTGAGCCTTCTCTTTGCTGGGCAGTAGTACAATACTAGCAAGAAGACTTTGGTTGAAAGTGACAATTCAAATTAGCTTGGAGGGGGTGAGGGGGAGGAAATGCATTAAACCCTGTAACTGAAAAGTCCAGTGCCTCAGGAATTTAAAGAATTTTGTCAGATGTCTGCCCCTTTTTGTCTCTCCTTTCCTCCTCTCCACACGCCATACCCAGCTTCCAAATGCTTGGCTATTTTTGTCTATAGATTGGATTTTTGTTATAAATTTGTTTGTGTTGTATTGGGGAGGGGGGAATGCAACTAGGGGATCCAGGTGCTTCCCACTGCTATCATCTAATTTAGTATACCCCAGCACTAAATACTGCCGTTAATACTGTCTATACACAGGAAATGAATCAAGGAGACTTCTTTCTTTCTTTCTTCTCTTTAGTTTGGCTACACTGAGTCTTGGTTGCAGGACATGGGATCTTTAGGTGCAGACTGTGAGATCTAGTTCCCCAACCAAGGATTGAACCCAGGCCCCCTGCATTGGGAGAGTGGAGTCTTAGCCACTGGACCACCAGGGAAGTCCATCAAGGAGTTTTCTAGTCAATTTTAACCAGATACTTCCCTTGCTGACATGACACTGTATTGTGATCACTAGTAACAGGAGTTCCTGTTCCAAAATCGAGGTTTATACAACCACTTAAGCTCGCATGCTATGTGGTCTTTCTTGCATAACCTGCTCTTTCTCACCTGTTGTCCAAAAACACTAGACGTCTAGTCTAGTGATCAAATAAGTGAAGTGAGCGAGTGAAGTCGCTCAGTCATGTCCGACTCTTTGCGACCCCATGGACTGTAGCCTACCGGGCTCCTCTGTCCATGGCATTTTCCAGGCAATATTACTGGAGTGGATTGCCATTTCCTTCTCCAGCAGATCTTCCCAACCCAGGGACCGAACCCAGGTCTCCCGCATTGTAGACAGATGCTTTACTGTCTGAGCCACCAGGGAAGTCCAAGTGATCAAATGGTACCATACAAATGGTTATCATGAAACTCATCCTTTATTTCTCCTCTTCACAAATGTTCTCAACACAAAAATGTTACAATATTGTAAATATACGAAATTGAAGTCATTTGGGACTTTGTGAGAATGAGCAGATCAGAATTTAGGGCATATGGACCATAGATAGTGTTTCCAGGAGACATGTAAGCAGGCTTCACATAGATCATATTAGATGAACTTCCATCTTTGTAGTTGATTCATGTGGCAGAGGGATGGGACAAGGGAGCAGAGGGCAGTGAAAGGACTGACCACATAAGTCCAGACTGACATCATCCCAGTTTAGTGACCCTAAAGGTAAAGGAAAGATTCTCCCTCTCACTTAACAGTAATAAAAGCCAAAGGAGGGCTTCCCTGGTGATCTAGTGGATAAGAATCTGCCTGCCAATGTCAGGGGACATGAGTTCGATCCCTTGTCTGGGAAGATTCCACATGCCTTGGAGCAATTGAGCCAGTGCACCATGCCACAACTACTGAGCCCACACACCTAGAACCTGTGTGTGCTTCGCAACAAGAGAAGCCACTGCCAGAAGCCTATGCGCTGCAACGAAGAGTAGCCTGTGCTCACCACAACTAAAGAAAGCCCTCATGCAGCAATGAGGACCCAGTGCAGCCAAATATAAATAAATGAACAAATAAATAAATCTTTTAAAAAAATCCAAAGGAGCATCGCTGAGTAGCCCAGCTTGGACGCTGTGTCATATGTTGCTCAGTGGGCTAGTCTCTTCTCCAAGGGGTGAGACATTCTGATGGCCCTAGCTGGGACTGTGTGTTCACCCTGTGGCAAGAGGCTCAGAGTAACAGCTCCACAAAATTACATGGAGTGATGGAGAGGAAATTCCTTAAAAGAATGTAGGGTACTTTTTGCCAGAAGATGAGGGAGAAATTCTGGACAGACGAAAACAACAGATGTTCACTACAAGAAGAATAGAACTGCTGGCGAGGCCAAACGACACGGTTTTGTGGGGATGCTTCTTAGAGTACAGTATGTAAGTGTTCACTGTGGCCAGGTAAAAGAAAGCAACAGTCATCTGGAACGTTACATTGTAGAATGTTCTTATCTATTACCTCTTCTGATTGTCACCATAATGATGGGAATTGGGCAGGACACGCTTATTTTACAGAACGTGCTTTTGAAAGTCAAGCAACACAGGGAAGCACAGCGGAAAACGCACGGTTCATATGACAGTGCCAGCTGTAAATCTGGTTTGTACATCAGTTTGGGAGGCAGGTGCCTTCCAGACATTCTCAGGACATTAGACAGTCCTGAAAGTATCTGGCATCTGCAGGAACCCAGAAAATGCCCTGCCCAGCATCCAGGTACATATTATCAAGATGACTGCAACTTCCTCAAACTCTAGCACACATGTGCATCCCTAGAGTTCTCTATCACATTAATCTTTATAGTTGGTATTCTTCCATATACTCCAGGATAACAACTTTCATTCACACATTTTATTTCTGTCTCCCACATCTAACCCAGTTTACACATAAACCACAATAAGTGTTTATGGAATGATGCATTGAGAGACAGCAATCATTACTGAATGTCAGTTATGTGAATTATGCTAGGCTCTATGAATATAGAGATGAATACCATTCCTATTCTCAAGTCACAGCCTAATGGGAAAAGTCAACAAATAAACAATCCAAAGTCCTTTGGCTGACATAGAAACAGGACCCAAAGTAGTTTAAGGAAAAAAAAAAGGGGGGGAATATTTTGGCTCACACATGTTAAGAAGTCCACAGGCTGGCTTCAGGCAGAGTTGGTTCCAGGCTAAATACTCTGGTTTCATCTCTAGTACTCCTCCCATGCTGCGTGTGGTCTGAAGCTTCACAGAAAGAGGCATCAGCAATTCCAGTTCTTACATCCTTTCAAGGCAACAGAGTGTAGTGGTTCAGAGTGAAAGCTGGTTTGACATCGGGCCTCACCACATGCTGGCTATGAGAGCTTTCAAAGGTTGATTGAAACACTCTGTGCCTCATTTCTATCATTTGTAAAAAGGGAATAATAATTGTACCTATCCAATATAGTTCAAAATACATACATACATACATATATATATATATAATTGGCGTTTTTCTTTTCTTTTTATATTTCTTTTTATTTATTTATTTGACTGTATTGGGTCTTAGTTGTGGCACATAAGATGTTCAGTCTTTGTTGCAGCATATGGGATCTAGTTCCCTGATCAAGGATCGAACCCAGGCCTCCTGCATTGGGAGTCTCAGCCTTTGGAGCACCAGGGAAGTAAGTCCCCTACTGAGTAGAGTTATCATGAGGGCTAAAGAAGGTAACTTGTGTTCAGAACTCTCCCTGGCATAGGATAAGCACTCAATAAGTGCTTATCTTATTAACAAATTATTATTAATTAATAATCATTAAGTTATTAATACAATAACTTATTTTCATTATTCTTGTTATCATTACTGTCATCCAATTTGGGGGGAAAAAAGAAGAGAATTTCTTTCCCCCAAATGCCAGAGAAAATCTTCTTGCCTCTCATTGGCTCTAATTGGATCGTGTGCCCATCCCTGACCCAGAGCCAAGGGAGTGTCACACGCTGCACACACTGGGGGTTTAGGCCTGGTAAACCTGCTCCATCCCTGGAGTGCAGAGTAGAGGCAATGTCACAGGAACCACATAGACTATGATTAGAGGACAGGCTCGTTCCCAGCAAGAGAAAGAGAAAGGATGGATGCAAAAAGCAAGAGATGAGCAGCATCGTAGTCTTGGTGGTACAGTCCAGCCAATGCTGCGATCAAGGTAAGTATTCAAGCTCATCTGAGGAGTTTCTGGGAAGAACTGAGTTTTTGGTGTGTTTTTTTTGGTTTTGTTTTATTTTGGCACAGCTTGTGGAACCTCTGCTCCCCAGTTAGTGATTTGAATCCAGTCTATGCAGTGAAAGTCCAGAATCCTAACCACTAGACCACCAGGGAACTCCCCAAGAACTGATTTCTTTTTATCCACTACCTAAGTTCCCTAATCCAAAAGGATTGTGGTAAAATATACATTAAAAAATTTACCACTTTAACCATTTAAAAATAGGCAATTCAGGGCTTCCCTGGTGGCTCAGTGGTAAAGAATCCACCTGTCAGTGCAGGAGACATGGGTTCTATCCCTGGTCAGGGAACTAAGATCCCCAAAACCTCATAGGTGGCTAAAAAAAAGAATTTCATTCCTTTTGAAGGCTAAATAATATTCCATGTATGATGTAGGTATCACATTTCATTTGGGCATTCATCTGTCGATGGACATTTGGGTTGTTTCCAGCTTTTGGCTAGTGGGAATAACGCTGCTATGAACATGATGCACAAATATCTGAGTCCTTGCTTTCAATTTTTTGAATGTACAGGGGTTGAGCTTTCTAAGAACAAAAGAAAAAGCCACTTTATTAACTGATTTTTTTCTCTTTTTGATAGGCTCTGTTAAATTCTCATAGGCGCATGCCACCTCTGGCTTGGAAAACTTCCACTCTATTACCCAACCATATCCCCTTATTATTGAGGGCATACGTGAATACAGAGGTTTGCCCATCACCTCCACTGGAAGCAATAGTCTGCTTTGGAATTGGATAATGCACTGAGCTAGCCTTCCACTCAGATCAGACTCTTGGAATGATAGGAGGAGATTAGGATTGAGAAACTTTGCTTCCTGGGGAGGGACTATGCCAGTTATGAAAAGCCTACAGTTGTAAATTGTCTAATGGTGATTGCCTGTGAAACTTGTCAAGATTCCTGGCAGCTCAGCTGAGAACCTAATTACCAGTTACAAAGAGAGACAGGAAAAACGTGTTGTCAGAGAGAATGAGGTACAGTATCCTGGCCCCGTCATCAGCCTCCTTCTTGCTTCCCTAGAGCACGGCACATTAATACAACTGACATCACACGTGTTTGTTATCTGGAACAAAGGAACCATGTCAAACCACAGCCCTGTGTCAGCTGAGTCTTTGATAATCACATAAATTGAACAGTGGCATTTGACCTGACTGTACAAACACTTCCGGTATTCTTAGTGCCAAGGATAATACCAAACCATACTTAACTTTCCTCCTGGAATTTACACAGAGTTCAACCAATCCTCCTCCTTTCCTGAACTGAAGAGGAGCAGTGATCCTTTGTTCCAGAGAAGCGTAGAGACAGGTAATAACTTACCTAATCAGCAACCTAGCATCTTATCTTCCAAGGAAAATAAATTAGTATCAACCATGCTACAGCAGCAACATGAGGAAACCAGCAGTCTTGGCCAAGAATCTCTAAACTGAGGGAAAGCAACCTTATCATATTCGCACGCTAGTTTTTACAAAGTCCTGGTCTTCTGGTCTTGCAAAAACACTCACACACACTTCCCATTCGCCTTTCTTTCTTTAGTTGCATCAGTAGCACCTGATCATGGATGCTAACTTTCTCAATGGAAGAAAAAAAATGGAAAAAAAAAATTTCAGATACTTGAAAATCAGGGGCCTGGTATTTATTGCAACAGGAGATGAGAAGAAAGAGAAAGTTAATATTTACTGGGCATATATCTATGATGTTCCAGATACTATGCTTTTTAAATTAATTAATTTAATTGGCTGCATAGTTGTTGCATAAGGGATCTTCCTTGCGTCATGCAAGATCATTTGTTGCAGCACAGGGACTGTCTGGTTGTGGCACGTGGGCTCTCTAAGTGTGGTGTGTGGGCGTAGTAGGTCCACAGCATATCGAATCTTAGTTCCCTGACCAAGGATCAAACCCGTGTCTCCTGCACCGCAAGGTGGATTATTCACCCCTGGATCACCAGGACAGTCCCTGGGTACTGTATTTTACCTCTATCTAATTTAATCTATGACTCAACTGACAACATAGATACTATTATACACATATAAAAGGCAGGAGGAGAACGGGATGACAGAGGATGAGATGGTTGGATGGCATCACCGACTCGATGGACATGAGTTTGAGCAAGTTCTGGGAGTTTGTGATAAACAGGGAAGCTTGGCGTGCTGCAGTCTGTGGGGTTGCAAAGAGTCAGACATGACTGAGCGAATGAAGTGAACTGATATACATATTCCAATGCCATATCTGGAGCTCAGAGAGGTTAGGTAAATTGCTCAAAATGACCCAGCTAGTAAGTGACAGAGCAGATTTTTTTTAACATATTTATATATTTCCTGGGACAGGGCTTAGAACCCACTTCTTTCTGGCTCCAAAGCCCGTACTCTTTGTAATGCATTATGCTGCTTCAGTAGAAGAGGAGAAACTAAAGAAACTGCCAAGAGATAAACCTGATACATGCACTTCTAGTGCATTTGATTTTCTTTTGTTTGTATGGATTACAATTGCCTGGTTAAATAGCAGACATTCAGCAAAATACTCCATCAAATTCAAAGATGCTACAGAGAATAGAGAACTGGGAGGGGAAAGAAGCGGAGGAGAAGAAACGAGGACCAGGAAGGGGAAATGTTTGGGAAATGTAATGAGGGGCAGGAGGTTGTTCTCAGAGGCCTTCCACCAAAACCCAAAGAACAGAGCAAAACTGACACTCCTTTTTTTTTTTTTCTTTCTTCATTCACCATTTATTTTCTCTTCTCCTATAAAAGGATTAGCAGGATGGGCTCAGTGGGAGAGGAGGCTCCTGTGGGATCCTGTTACCAGCCATCTGTGTTCCGTTCTTTACTTTTGAACAAGACGGCTCCAAAACTCTGAACCGGAGAGGGAGTTGGAGCTGCATACAGATCAGCAGAGCTTTTGCTAACAGCTCTGACGCCTGCGGGATGACTCAACCCTCTGTGCCTGGCAGAGTCAGCTGTGGTCCCCTGGAGCCTCCTACTCTCAGGAGGAAATCAGAGATGTGGGGAAGTGGCTTGGGGAAAAGATCCAGACCCTTCATCTTGGGTAGGAATTCAGGCTGGAAGGACAGGTAGGAGCACCCTCATTTAAGAGTACCAGCTGATGCTGGGGGAAGGGGTAAAGGTGACCATGAGGAAAGCACCATGGTATGTACACGTTAGCCACTCTGCAAAAGGAATATACTGTCTGGAGGATAGCAGTCAGCAAAAGCCATATGGCTGTGTCACCAGGAATTCAGCCCCAACACAAATTGCATTCACTTCCTGGGTAAATTTTACTCAGGTATAGGCATCTCCTGCTGTTCCCTCGCTTTTGTAAAAAATGTTAATTGTCTTTTATTTTTATTATTTAAAAATATTTTTATCAGAATATAGTTGCTTTACAATGTTGTGATATTTTCTGCTGTACAACTAAGTGAATCAGCTATCTGTATACATACATCCCCTCTTTTTTGGATTTCCTTCCCATTTAGGTCACCACAGAGCACTGAATAAAGCTCCCTGTGCACTCCCTCACTTTCTGAGGAACCCAAAGACTCTTCCTGTTCTTCCACAACACCATTAATATTTAAGAACATTCTCATGCTGAACAGTGGCTACTGTCAGACCTCTCCTCTGGTTACTCACTCAGATCTCTGAGATACAGGCAATCGGGAGGAGGTTACTGGTATACCTGGCCAGCAAGTATCTGGATTTACCCTGAACCACTTACCCTGTTCCACTACCACCCCCAAACAACCCCAGGCTTCCTCAAAGAGCTTCCCTTTCAGTTGGCTCCTTACCACTCACCAATAAATAGCCCCTGAAGTTTGGCTTGTTGTCATGGTAACTCAAACACAATGATTGAAGCTGCCAATACAGGCATCAGTCCCCAAACTCAGACTCCTTTAAAAACAATAGCATAATGTGGAATCACCCCTCCATCCACCTTCTCCACCACACCGAACACATACTTTCAATTGCTGATTTTATGGAGAGACTCAGTTCTTGGAACAGCTGAGAAACTGGCTGTTTTGCCCCAGATGAAAGGTTTCTAAATTCCAGGGACTTCTGTGGTGGTCCAGTGGTTAAGAATGCGAGGGCTGGATCCCTGGTCAGGGAGCTAAGATCCATATGCCTCCTAGGCAAGAGAAACAGAACATAAACAACAGAAACAATACTGTAACAAATTTGATAAAGACTTTTAAAATGGTTCACATCCAAAAAAAAATACAATTCTTTCCTTAGACACTAGCCTAGAAATCTGACCAATCTACAAAGTATCAACATCTCTAGGACTCCATGGAATTTAAAAAATACATCTGTATGTATCCTTTACTTATACTTCATTTTTTTTTTCTGTGCTGGTAGAAAGAATCCAGGTAGTTGGCATTTCAGGGCTAGAAGTGCTAGTTGGTTTCCCACAGAGGGGGAGGGGACTCCTGAAGTCCTCATAAAATACATATGAAAGTGCTTCATACCCTGTAGAAGAGTGTTCAAATATTCAGTTTGTTTCTCTTTCTTTTTTATTTTTTAAATTATGAAAGTACGATAACACATTGACAGGAGCCTTGAAAAATACAGAACAAAGTCACATATAGCTCTACTATATATTACAATTATTTTTTAAGTAGATAAATTAAGATTTTTAGTTGGAGTTTTAATGTCTAACTCTCAAAAATTAATAGAACAGATATACAGAAAAGTAGAAGCAGACCTGAAAAGCACCATGAACCACATCAACATAATTAAGATTTAGACAATTTTTACACAACAGTAGGATACAAATTATATATAAGTGCCCAGAGACTATAAACTAGGAGACACTGGAACATATCCAGGGACATAAAACAAGGTAAAAAAAATTTCTTGATCTAAAGATACTAAAAACATACAGTGTCTGTCCTCTTGTCACTGTAGAATTGTGTTAGAAATCCATATCCAGTGATATTTGAAAATAACCCACAAATTTTCAAGTGCAATGGGACATTTATCAAGAGAGGTCTTTGACTTAGCCATTGAAAGCCTCAATAAAGTTAGAAGACTGAAAAAACACAGAGGGTGATTACAGAGAAGAAAATATTTAAATGAGAAAAATAATATCAAGGATACTTTAACACACCCCTGTATTTGTAACAGAGTGCAAATGAAAAGAGAATTTACCAGAACTTTTTGCACAGGGCTGAAGTTGCTCAATGCAACTAAATACAATGTAGAATCTTGAATAAATTATGGAAACAAATAACAGACACTAGCATAACATTTTGTGAAATTCAAATATTCATTTGAACTACTCTGCCCACTCTTCCCCTTTAGTTCAAGGTCATATTGCATAGGACTCTAGTGCCAAATGTCCTGGTTTGAATTCCTTCTCTACCCTTTACTTTGTACTTTTGGCAAGGTTTCTCTGTGCTTCATTTTCCCCATCTGTAAAATGGGAAAGATAATAGTACCCTGCTTAGAGGGCTTTCATGAGGCTTGTGTGCATGTGTGCTAAGTTGCTTCAGTTGTGTCCAATTCTTTGTGACCCCATGGACTGCAGCCCACCAGGCTCCTCCGTCCATGGGATTTTCCAGGCAAGAGTACTGGAGTGGGGTGCCATTGCCTTCTCCGTCATGAGGCTTACATAAATTGAAACATGTAAAGAACTTTGATTAGACCCCGGTTTTATATATCAAGGATGCCTCTGGACAGAGTATGTAGCTGAGAAACACAGAGAAGTTGCCCTATCCTCAAAGAGTTTAAAGGCTGATATCCACATGGTGGAAATAGAAAACCCAGTAATTCCAGGTAATGTGACAAGTACTTCTCTGAATGGAGAGAGAGAACAGAGACAGAGCCAGAAATTCAGCCTTGAAGGATGCCTGGGTTTTCCTAAACAGAAACAGCTTATCAATTAGGCACTCTGGGTCACTTCATTTAGCTCAACAAGGTTATTTGAAAGATAGAAGTCTAGAAAACCAGGAAAAGTAACAGCCCAGAAGAGCGAGAGAGAGCATCTTGGGTATTTTAATCCTGATGCTCAGTCATTAGCATGACTTAGCTGTTTTTCCTGGCCTCCTTTCCAACTGGTTCCTTGGTCTCTGCTTTGTATTATGCTCTCTTCCCTGTCATTTCTGTATTTCCACAGCTAGAGCCTGCCTTGACCCCTCATGACCCTGAGGGGTCTTTCTTTCTCTCTCTTTTATTTTTGGCCATGCCACGGGGCATAAGGGAGCCTAGTTCCCCAACTAGGGACTGAACTCATGCTCTCTGTATTGGAAGCGTGGATTCTCAGCCGCTGGACCACCAGGCAAGTCCCCTCTCATGACTTTTCTTTATATATGATTTTAGGTCTTGTTCCTGCTATTAATAGCCACGTTCTCTCCTTTTTCTAATTCATCACTAAATATCAGTCACTGTGCTGGGAGTGGATACAAATGCCATGATAAATGGTATATAGGATGTTAAGGGAAGCCATTGCAGCGTCACCTGAACCAGACAGGAGAGTGTCAACAAAGCCTTCTTAGAGGAAGTAAACTTTACATCTGGACCAGAAAGAGGAATAGGAATAAAAAAGAGCATAGCGTATTCCAAGATCTGAAAGTAGCTTAATGAGGCTGCCAGAAATGAGAGGGAATAATAAGGGATAGGCTGGGACTACCTCATTCAGGACCTAACAATTGTAATGACCATTTAATGAACACAGAACTGAACACTATGCTAAACCTTTTATGTGTATGTATGGCTTGTTTAATTCTCCCACCAACCCTATCAGGTGGGAATAATTATTCCTTACATTTTTTTTTTAAGATGAGGAAATCAAGACTCAGTGAGGTTTAGTAACTTTCTTATGATCACTTAACTAGCAAGTGCCCAAACTGCTAGATTATACTTACTCTATGGATTATTGTCTTTATTGCAAGAGCTGCGGGAAGCCATCAAAGGGTTTTAGGCAAATTTGTGTTTCAGAAAGATCACTCTGGTTGCAGAGTATACAGTGGATTACAGAGAACAAAGGGGGACATGGGAGACACTTTGGGTTCTTATTGCAGACCAGGTAAAAGGCAGTAGTAAAGTGGACCAGGATGATAAAAATGCCACGGATGTATTCATTCATTCATTCCTCTGTCCAATACATATTTAATAAGCTCCTACTCTTAGTATGAGGATATAAAATTAAACAAGGGTATAAAGTTAAACAAGGCAAATGAGAGTCTTGCCCTCATGGAGTTCATCTAAGGGATAGAATAGACAGGAGTTAGTGGAGTTGGCGGAGAAGGCAGTGGCACCCCACTCCAGTACTCTTGCCTGGAAAATCCCACGGACGGAGGAGCCTGGTGGGCTGCAGTCCATGGGGTCGCGAAGAGTCGGACACGACTGAGCGACTTCACTTTCACTTTTCACTTTCATGCATTGGAGAAGGAAATGGCAACCCACGCCAGTGTTCTTGCCTGGAGACTCCCAGGGACGGGGGAGCCTGGTGGACTGCCGTCTATGGGGTCGCACAGAGTCGGACACGACTGAAGCGACTTAGCAGCAGCAGCAGCAGCAGTGGAGTTGAATGTGAGAGTGAAGGAGAAGAGGGAGTCTGCGGTGGTTTCCTGGCTTGTGCTTGGCTCCAAACCCTCACCCTTTCTACCTCATTACTCCCCCTAAGGTTGTGTATGTTCAGTGGGGAGCAGGGGGCCAACTGATAAGTAAGGTAGTTAGGAGGACCAAGGACAATTAGGAAACGGTTTTGTATACTTAAATGGCAACCCACTCCAGTGTTCTTGCCTGGAGAATCCCAGGGACTGGGGAGCATGGTGGGCTGCCGTCTATGGGGTCGCACAGAGTCGGACACGACTGAAGCGACTTAGCAGCAGCAGCTCATCAGCTCAGACTTTACTCTGGAAACTTTAGGGAGCCAGTGAAAATGTGTAATCAGGGAAATGACTTGACCAGATACATATGTTAGCAAGATCAAGATTTATCCTTTCTGAAACTAAAATTCCTCCAGGGGTGTGGAGCCAGTTTAAGTCTTCTTTTCGTATTCTGCCCTCTAGTGGCAAGACGAAAATCAGCATGTTCCAGCTCTACAGGTTTACGAGGAGCCGCCAGCTTTGATTAGCCCTGAATGTCACAGCTCCGGTACCTCTGAGCACGTTGTGTTGCTCAGTCTTCAGCAGAGACCACGCATTTATTCCAGAATTCCTCCAGTTCCATAGACACAGCCCTGTCTCCTATTACAGAAAACGCTCTTCTGAGAACTCTTCCCCAGCCTGGTTCGCAGTTGCTCCTCACCCTACACTCTTCCTCTCCTCAATGCCCTTGCAATGCAGACCTGGCAGTAGGCAGCCCTAAGGAGGTCATAAAAGCTGGCACTGCTGCCCTCAAGTGGGAACCTAGGGAAGTGCATGTTGCATTTTCCCTGGAACCTCTCCCTCTCTGAAAGTTAAATCTTTAACAACTTGGTATCTTATTGAGCCTTCTTTTCTTTTTGCATCCGAGTTATAAACAGACAGTACCCCTTTCCACTCTCGGGCTCAGATTTAAGGAAGCAATGTGGAGGAGGAAAAAGCAGGACCTCCTCCCCATGAATTCAGCATTTTCATCATCACCATTACCAGCAGGGAAAAGAGCTTTTCAAAGGTTTGAAAATAGAGAGTAAGGCAGATAGAGTATAGCCTCCTCAAAGACATCCCTTATTTTCCTCGAGAAAAATTATTCTTTTCTCAAAACTTAATCCGTGTCCTTTTGCCCCAGAATCTCCATGCTTCTAAAACGGAGCTCTGATTATAACAAAAGAGTCACATCCAAGTGTATGGATCTTGAAAGTAAATACTGGAATCACTTCTCAAAAATTTAGATTGATTTAAACACCCTCTGGCAACGTTCCTTTGGCCTCCTTGCCAATGCTAATGAACCTGGGCCGCAATCTCCTCCACTCCTTGACTCAGCACTTAGTGGCAAAGTGACCCTTCAAATCTCATCTCAGCGAAGACAGCTCCTCTCCCTGCTAAGAGGGTGATTTTTGTGAATTAAACAGGGATGCTGTTTTTTCTAATTTAGCACATACATGCCACCCACAGGCAATTTATTCCAGAATTTCTTTTAAAGCCAGAGGCTTTAAGATTTCTGACCGACAGATCCCTCCCCCATTCAAACCCTCTATTCACCCAGGAATTTGTGATGGAAATAGTCCTGCTGGCTAGAGTGGTGAGGCATACCAGTGCTGCTCAGAGCTGAGTGGCCGTTGCCATGGGGGCGAGAGTGTTTGTATAGAACTGTCTATACAAGGTGGTAGGCTTGAGGGCTGCTTAGGTTTGGAGGATTCTAGAACTGAGCCAGCACCCTCAGTTTACAGATGAGGAAATTGAGGCCCATAGAGTCAGTTCGATGATTCATTCAGGGTCCTAGGGCAAGTTAGAAATAGAGTTGTGCTCTTTGCAATACTTTTTTTTTTAAGTTTTTTTTTTTTTTTATGTGGACTGTTTTTTAAAATTCTTTACTGCATTTGTGGGCTTCCCTCATAGCTCAGCTGGTAAAGAATTCGCCTGCAATGCAGGAGACCCCGGTTCAATTCCTGGGTCAAGAAGATCGGCTGGAGAAGAGATGACTATCACTCCAATATTCTTGGGCTTCCCTGGTGGCTCAGCTGGTAAAGAATCTGCCTGCAATGCGGGAGACCTGGGTTTGATCCCTGGGTTGGGAAGATCCCCTGGAGAAGGGAAAGGCTACCCACTCCAGTATTCTGGCCTGGAGAATTCCATGGACCATAGGGTTGCGAAGAGTTGGCAGGACTTTCACTTTCACTGCATTTGTTACAATATTGCTTCTGTTTTGTTTTGTTTGTTTTTTTACTGCAAGGCATGTGGGATCCCAGTTCCCCAACCAGGGATCAAACCTTCCCCATCCTCTTTGGGAGGTGAAGTCTGAACCACTGGACCATCAGGGAAGTCCTGACTCTTTGCAATATTACAACACCCTTTTCATGAGGACACTCATGCTGGTTGAGTAGGTGCTCCTCCACCCAGTTCCACTACTGTCACTGTGCTATTCCAGCACCACCAATTTCAGATATAAGTGCAAGGAAATAAAGGAATGGCAATGATGAACGTGTAAATACCCTTGCATATGTCTGCATTGAATTACATATGCACACCTGTGTGTGACTGAGCTAACTAGGTATCTGTAGAGCTCTCTGATTCTTGGAATTCCTCAAACCTCAGTTTCCTCATGAGTGAAATTCAGAAAAGAAATAGTACCTATCTCAAAGGATTAAAAGAGATTAGGTATTTAAAGTACTTAAGCACAGTAGCTGGCATAGATTAAGTACTGGATATTAGATTGCTTCTATTATGTCTTTCTATAATGGAACATGTCAGGGATTGTCTTTAAGGCACTGGGTTAAATGCTTTAATTTTTTTCATTTAATTTTCACAATAACCCTTTGAAGTAGGTTGTTCCATTTTCTATGTAGCACTGATGAAAAAACTAGGCCTAGAGAGGTTGAGTAACTTGCAAACAGTCACAGGGCTAGGAAATGGCCGAGTAAGAATCAAAACCAGGTCTGTCTGACATTAATGCCCTCAATCTTAGTAATTAGATTATTCTACTGTCTTCCCTAGTGGCTTAGTCGGTAAGGAATCTGCCTGCAACACAGGAGACCCAGGTTTGATCCCCGGGTCGGGAAGATCCCCTGGAGAAGGAAATGGCAACCCATTCCTGTATTCTTGCCTGGAGAATCCCGTGGACAGAGGAGCCTGTGGACTTCAGCCTACAGGGTTACAAAAGAGTTGGACTCCGCTTAGCGACTATACCACCACCACATCTCCTACACAAAAGCAGAAAATCAACTGGTCTATTCTAGTGTCTTTGACTTTGTTTCCTAGAACTCTAAATCTAGATACAGTAGATACATAATTACATGTGGAATGGGCTGCCTCATCCATATAAATACATTTTAATTAAACCCACTGAAACTGTAAGCAAAGAATTTGTTTTCACTCCCCTTTAATTACAGCTCTTTAAGAGACCCTACTTAGCCATTTTGTGTGAGACAATTTCTCCATGACTGAATGCCATTTTATTCAATATTCTAATGTTTTAAAAACTCCTAGTTTGTCCTGGTAAGACCTATGTAAAAAATACCAATCTAATTGAAATCGTGTCCCCAAATGCTTGAGATCCTACTTATGTAGTAGGCTGTCTATTCTTAAAGATCTCTTTGGGCGTAAGAGATAGAAATTAAACATCTTTCTTTAATAGATATTCTCCTATTCTTATTAAAAATATCAGTTTTAGGATCTTCCAGAGTGTAACTCAAATTTCTCTTGTGGTCACATCATTCAGTTTCTATCAGATCAATTCCAATCAGAGCTTAGTTGTTCTCGGCTGTTCCCTTTTCTTTCTCTCTCTTTTATCCCTCAGTGGTTTTGTCCATTCCTCTACCTTCAACTATTCCTGCTAGATGGAGAACTACCACATCAACCTTATTCATTCAATAAATATTAATTAACTTCTTGCTATGTGCTACAACCTGAATCTCACTGGTCCAGTCCAGTTGTTTGTGGAACATCTTCAACAGGATAATGTGAGGTATTTGACAACCATGTAAAAGTAGCTCTGGGTAAGAAAATGCCTTGACTTCTCTGGATTCCAATCTTGGCATCACTTCTCCCACCCTTCTTATCTTTACATTAGCTGTCCATGCTGACTCTACAAATCTTCTTATCTCAGTTCCACTTGGAGCTCTGCTAAAAATAACTAATATATATCAACCCGAAGTCAATAAGACCTACATCATCACCTTTTCCACCAAACCACTCTGTGCTCTTAATTTCCTTCAGGATTTCATCTGATAGAGGCATTAGTCCTCCAAAAGTTTCTCGAGGCCTCCTGATTGCTCTGACACAAACCACTCCCCTTTAGTATAGTAACTAATTTTTAAAAGATATTTATTTTATTTATTTATTTGGCTCCGCTGGGTCTTAGCTGCAGCATTCAGGGTCTTTGTTCTTCATTACAGCATGCTGGATCTTTGGTTGTGGCATGTGGGATCTAGTTCCCTGACCAGGGATTGAACCTGGGCCCTTGCCTTGGGAGTGTTGAAGTCTTAGCCACTGGACCACCAGGGAAGTCCCTTTAGTAACTAATGTTAAAACACAAATCCAGTCATATTATTCCCCTGCTTAAAACTAGTCTACAAATTCCCATGCACTAAGAGTATAATTCAGATTCCTTACTAGGGCCTAGAAGAAACTCTGAATGATCTGGCCTCTACCCACCTATCTCCTCTCACTTCTTGCCACTCTCTCCTACTGTGCTCCAGCCACACTGGCCTTCTTTCAATTCCTGGAACAGGCAAAACTCTCTCTGGGCCTAGGCTTTAGCAAAAAGCTCTCTTCTGTCTGCTCTTGTCATGGTCTGTTTCTCAGCCTTTGAGTCTTGGTCCAAGGCTCTTACCCTGGTCCAAACTGGCCTTCATCCCTAACCATTCCTTTTCATGATATCATTTATTTCTTCATAACATTTATTTCAAATGTTACATATTTTTAGAATACACCTATTTGTTGTCTGCCTCCCCTTCTAGATTGGAGGCTCCATGAGGGCAGGGGTCAAGTCCACTTACTTCTTCAATGCATATGCTGCACTTAGCATATTGCCTGGCACATAGTAAGTGCTCATAAATGGTGGCTACTATCTTTATTTATAAAATTAAAAGACACTCGCTCCTTCGAATAAAAGCTATGATAAACCTAAACAGCATATTAAAAACCAGAGATATCACTTGGCCAACAAAGGTCTGTATAGTCAAGCTATGGTTTTTCTAGTAGTCATGTACAGATGTGAGAGTTGAACCATGAAGAAGGCTGAGTGACGAAGAATTGTTGTTTTTGAACTGTGGTGTTGGAGATGATTCTTGAGACTCCCTTGGACAGCAAGAGCAAACCACTCAATCCTAAAGGAAACCAACCCTGAATATTCGTTGGAAGGACTGAAGCTGAAGCTCCAATACTTTGGCCACCCAATGGAAAAGCCAACTCATTGGAAAAGACCTTGATGCTGAGAAAGATTGAGAGCAGGAAGAGAGGGGGTGACAGAGGATGAGATGGTTGGATGGCATCACTGACTCAATGGACATGAATTTGAGCAAACTCTGGGAGATTGTGAAGGGCAGGGAAGCCTGGTGCACTGCAGTCCATGGGGTTGCAAAGAATCAGACACAACTGAGCGACTGAACAACAGCAATCTTTATTCTTAGTGAACTCCCTTTCCCATTCTGTAAAATGACCATTTCAAAGCTTTCCCACTCTCTTTGAACTATGTCTTCTAACCTTTTGAAAGAAAGTCCTTGAAAGTGAAGTCGCTCAGTCGTGTCTGACTCTTTGTGACCCCATGGACTGTAGCCTACCAGGCTCCTCCCTCCATGGGATTCTCCAGGCAAGAATACTGGAGTGCGTTGCCATTTCCTTCTCCATGGGATCTTCCCGACCCAGGGATCGAACCCGGGTCTCCTGCATTCCAGGCAGAAGCTTTAACCGCTGAGCCACTAAATAGAAATTGCCATCCTATTCTCATTTTCTGTGATTTCTTTAAATGTCCTACGTTTGAGTGACACTGGACCACTCAACATTCTATCACATTCCAGCCCATTGCTCACATTGCCTCTCTGCCAGAAATACCCTCTCAACCCACTCACATCCCTTGTTATCATCTTGTCCTTAAAACCCAATGCAAATGGCATATTCCTTCTCCAGTTTTTCCTAATAACCTACAATGAACTGCTCCCTTTTAAGTATTCTCAAAATGTTTCACAATATGTTTACATGAAAGTTTCTGCTTTTTATCTGTGTTATCTGTGTGGGTCTCCTACCCTGGAAGGCAAATTCTTTAGGGAGGAAGTATTTGTTTTCTTCTTTTTTGAGCACAACTCTTGATGCATAGTATGCAGTCAATATATAGTAATCAAATTAATAAATCCAGGGACATCCCTGGCTGTCCAGTGGTTAAGAATCTGTACTTTCACTGCACACATCTAAGTTCGATCCCTGATCAGGGAACTAAGATTCCATACGCAGCGTGGCCAAAAAAATAAATGAATAAATAAATCTATAACAGAACATCTTTACAAGAAATTCAAAGCTTGTCCCCAAAACTAGTAACAGACCTGATAGGTGTGTTAATCAAGCCTCAAATATGTCTTTTCTTCAGAAGCCACAGAAATCCTTAAAGAAATCTCTCTTTGGATTTTCTTCCTATATGGATAAACAAAAAATCCATAAATAAAATGAAAATTGGGTGAAATCAGAGTTCCTTGGGCTGACCACTAGGGCTTTATGAAATTCGGTACTCATTACTTGGGAAAAACGTGAATTCTGCCTCTTTCTAACTGTCCTTAATAAAGAATATGCCTCTCCCCTAATATTCTGACTTAATTTGTCTAGCATATAGACATTAAAATTTTTTGAAAGCTCCCTAGATGATCAAGGGCTTCCCAGTAGTTCAGAGGTAAAGTATCCACTTGCCAATACAGGAGATGCAGGTTCAATCCCTGGTCAGGAAGATCTGCTGGAGAAGGGAATGGTTACCCACTGCAATATTCTTGCCTGGAGAATGCCATGGACAGAGGAGCCTGGCGGGCTACCATCCATGGGGTCACAGAGAGTCAAACACGACTTAGCAACTGAACACACACACACATTAGGTGTGCAGCCAGGATGCAGAACCAATTCCTAGAATGGTGTTATGGCTTAATGTATATCCCCCTCAAAATTCACGTGTTGAAGCCCTAACCTCGAAAGTGATAATATTTGAAAGTGTGATCTTTGGGAAATAATTACGTTAGATAAAGTTGTGAGGGTACAGCCCACATGGTGGGATTAGTGTCTTTGTAAGAAGAGAAAGGGACCTGAGTTTTCCCCTTAACGTCTGTGTAAGGATACAGTAAGAAAGGTGTTATCTGCAAGCCAGGAAGAGAGCCCTCACCAAGAACCTAACCATGCTGACCTTGGACTTCCCACCCCCCAGAACTATGAGAAATCAGTATCTGTTGTTTAAGCCACCCAGTATACATACTTATAACAGCCCAACCTGGCTAAGACAATTGATAATTCACTGGTCTTTCATATAGGTATAGTCCTGAGCAGTGATTCAACAAATAATTATTATCATACAAAGCACTTTGGAACACTGGCACTTAGAAAATCCTCAATAAATGTTCGCTATTTGTATCAGAATCGTCATCACCATCATCAAGTAGGTAACCAGTAGGGTTTTTACAGAAATACTTCCTTTAACTTTCAATAATGAGTGAAAGGTAGAGTATTTTTCTGATAAAGAGATTATGACTTAGGAGATTTAAGTGGTTTGAACAAGGTTTCAGAGTCAGGACTGAAATTATGTCTTTAATTACACAAGATTAATGGCTGGAGAAACACCTTCTTGTTTAGATTTACTCAGAATAACAATTCCCAAGACTGATATCACTATTTATACTTCCTCTGTTTTCTTGGCCATCATCCACTTTTGTTTTCCAGATTAAGTCCTCCAAGAAAGGTTTAAATAATACTCAGTATGAGCTAAAACCCAACACAAGTGGACACAATTTTTGAACCTAAAAACCTAACAGTTTCACTTTGGAACATTTAACTTTATTTACAATTCAGGGGCTCCAGCTCTTAGGCTATCCTCCAGGCTTGAAGAGATCAGATTGCTAAAGATGGCCTTTTTCTAGAGGTTCATTTCTTATTTAGTATCCATGCCCTTGTCCCTTGTTGATTTCTACAATTGTTCATTTCCTAAAAGCTCAGAGGATAGTGCCCGGAAATGAGCCCAGAGAGGTAAAAGGTGAAGAGAAGTGATGTTGTTGACATTATCCCAATATCCCTAGGAACTCAGGTCAATCCAGGACAATTTTGTGCCCTGATTATTTCACTGAATCCAAAATTGGATATGGTTTTCAACAGTCTGACTTCCTTGAGGTGAGAGAAAAACCCAGAGATGGGCCAGATTCCTACCAGGAAGCCCATATTTTACTTGGCTAATACTCTTTGCTAAAGAACCAAATCAAAGTCATCTGTTTTGTGACAGCATGATCACAGTTTCCTCTGTGGTCCCCGCTGGAACTACTGATACCTTTATAGCACTTATCATTGTATTAGGATTAATTACCTATCACTTCTCTTTATCTTGCTATGAACAAATAGAAGGATCTTATTTATTTCTTTTATCTAACAATAGCAATTACACAGTAGCGGATACATTGGAGATACTCAGTAAATGATATAGTCAAACAAACTGATGCACGAATAGATAATAGGCTTTGGGGGTCTCATTTATGCCTGAGGTGATGTCACAATTGCAGACGATGTACTTTTTGCATTATTTGGGCCTGTATCTGTGCCTCATGAGAGTTGACTAACTAGATGATAAATTTTATTTTGCTATATTCATCTTGGTATCTTCTACAGTATCAGTTCTCAGGAACTATATATTGATTGTTCTGCTCAGAAATTGAATAGAATTCATATGTTTTAATGGGACAAAGTCCATCTGTAAACTTAAACATTTATTGGATTCTTGCTATATGCAAAATATGATAGGAGATAGGATGTATAGAAGTTTGGGCCAGGATTAGTCTCATAGAGGATGCAAATTTGGAACTAGATTTTTTAAAATTGCAGGAAATTCCCTGGTGGTCAAATGGTTAGGGTTCCATGCTCCCACTGCAGGCAGCCTTGGTTTGATCCCCAGTTGGGGAACTAAAATCCTGAGAGCTGTGCTATACAGCCAAAGAATAAATAAATAAATAAAATAAACTGTAAATTTGAGATCATAAAATACCAGGGCCTTTTAGGTTATAGGAAGACTATCAAAAGCAGAGAGGCAAAAATGAATATGGTCTATTTGAGAGGCATTAACTTTGTAGTCATGGGTTCTCACCAAAGAAGATATGTAAATGGCTGAAAAGTGCAGGCAAAGATATTCAATATTATTAGTCACTAAGGAAATGCCAATTAAAATCACAATGAGATACCACTTCACATCCACTGCTGCTGCTGCTGCTGCTAAGTCTCTTCAGTCGTGTCCGACTCTGTGCGACCCCATAGACGGCAGCCCACCAGGCTCCCCCATCCCTGGGATTCTCCAGGCAAGAACACTGGAGTGGGTTGCCATTTCCTTCTCCAATGCATAAAAGTGAAAAGGGAAAGTGAAGTCGCTCAGTCGTGTCCGACTCTTAGCGACCCCATGGACTGCAGCCTTAGCTGCATGAATGCACCCCTAGCTGCATGAATGCACCCATGGCTCCTGCGTCCATTGGATTTTCCAGGCAAGAGTACTGGAGTGGGGTGCCATTTCCTTCTCCAATGCATAAAAGTGAAAAGGGGAAGTGAAGTCGCTCAGTCGTGTCCGACTCTTAGCAACCCCATGGACTGCAGCTTTAGCTGCATGAATGCACCCCATGGCTCCTGCGTCCATGGGATTTTCCAGGCAAGAGTACTGGAGTAGGGTGCCATTGCCTTCTCCGTCACATCCACTAGGATGGTGATAATCAAAAAGACTGACAATGTCAAGTGTTGATGAGGATGTGGAGAAATTGGAACCCTCATATGTCATTGGTGGGAATATAAAATGAATATAAAGTGGTCACTTTGGAAAATAGTTTGAGTTTCCTAAAATGTTCAATGTAAACTTAGTCTATGAGTCAGAAATTTCATTCTGAAGAACCACCCATATATATGTCCACTCAGAAATTTGTACATGAATGTTCATAACAGCATTATTCATAGTAGGCCCAAAATGGAAATCACCTAAATGTACATCAGCTGGTGAATGGATACAAAACAAAACATGGTTTATCCATCTGACAGATACTGTTCAGCAATAAGAAGGAATGAAATGGGACTTCCCTGGTGATGCAGTGACTAAGATTCATGCTCCCAGTGCCAGGGGCTGGGGTTCGATCACTGGTCAGAGAACGAGATCCCATAGGCTGCAACTAAGACCCAGCGCAGCCAAATAGATAAGCAGAAGGAATGCATTACCGATAAACTATCCAGCATGGATGAACTTCAAAAACATCATGCTAAGTGAAAAAAGCCAGACACAAAAGAGTCCACTTAAATGCAATGTAGGATTCCACCTATATGAATTCCGTAAAATGTAACTTTATAGAGAGAAAGCTGATAAGTAATTTTCTGGAGCTAGGAGTGGGAGCAGGAATTGACTGCAAATGACCTCAAAGGAACTTTTGGGGGTGAGGGAAATATACCAAAACTAGATTGTGGTGATGGTCACAAATAAACTAAAAATCATTGAATTGCACATTTACAATAGGTTAGTTTTATAATACATAAATTATACCTCAATAGAGCTGTGAAAAGAAAAAGGTTTAAATCAAATCCTAGCTAGCTATGAGACTTGGATAAGTTATTTTACTCCTTGCACCTGTATTTTTTAATCTGTAAAATAGGAATGATAAAAATAGTACTGTAGCTACCCAATGAAGACTAAGGTCATTCAGTAAAGCACATAGCACACAGTAATTATTCAGTGAATATCAGTGTTTGTTATTATTAGTGTTATCAGAAGATGGTGAGGAACTCCACTTGATAGGATGAGCACATGGCCCATAGAGGGCGCATGAGTACTGGGGTGCAGTAAGTCAGGCAGGACTAGTTGATGGAGAAGATGATCAGATCAGATCAGTTGCTCAGTCGTGTCTGACTCTTTGAGACCCCATGAATCGCAGCACGCCAGGCCTCCCTGTCCATCACCAACTCCCGGAGTTCACTCAGACTCACGTCCATCGAGTCAGTGATGCCATCCAGCCATCTCATCCTCTGTTGTCCCCTTCTCCTCCTGCCCCCAATCCCTCCCAGCATCAGAGTCTTTTCCAATGAGTCAACTCTTTGCATGAGGTGGCCAAAGTACTACAGTTTCAGCTTTAGCATCATTCCTTCCAAAGAAATCCCAGGGCTGATCTCCTTCAGAATGGACTGGTTGGGTCTCCTTGCAGTCCAAGGGACTCTCAAGAGTCTTCTCCAACACCACAGTTCAAAAGCATCAATTCTTCAGCGCTCAGCCCTCTTCGCAGTCCAACTCTCACATTCATACATGACCACAGGAAAAACCATAGCCTTGACTAGACGGACCTTTGTTGGCAAAGTAATGTCTCTGCTTTTGAATATGCTATCTAGGTTGGTCATAGCTTTCCTTCCAAGGAGTAAGCGCCTTTTAATTTCATGGCTGCAATCACCATCTGCAGTGATTTTGGAGTCCAGAAAAATAAAGTCTGACACTGTTTCCCCATCTATTTCCCATGAAGTGATGGGACCAGATGCCATGATCTTAGTTTTCTGAATGTTGAGCTTTAAGCCAACTTTTTCACTCTCCACTTTCACTTTCATCAAGAGGCTTTTGAGTTGCTCTTCACTTTCTGCCATAAGGGTGGTGTCATCTGAATATCTGAGGTTATTGATATTTCTCCCGGCAATCTTGATTCCAGCTTGTGCTTCTTCCAGTCCAGCGTTTCTCATGATGTACTCTGCATATAAATAAAATAAACAGGGTGACAATATACAGCCTTGACGTACTCCTTTTCCTATTTGGAACCAGTCTGTGTTCCATGTCCAGTTCTAACTGTTGCTTCCTGACCTGCATACAAATTTCTCAAGAGGCAGATCAGGTGGTCTGGTATGCCCATCTCTTTCAGAATTTTCCACAGTTGATTGTGATCCACACAGTCAAAGGCTTTGGCATAGTCAATAAAGCAGAAATAGATGTTTTTCTGGAACTCTCTTGCTTTTTCCATGATCCAGCAGATGTTGGCAATTTGATCTCTGGTTCCTCTGCCTTTTCTAAAACCAGCTTGAACATCTGGAAGTTCATGGTTCACATATTGCTGAAGCCTGGCTTGGAGAATTTTGAGCATTACTTTACTAGCGTGTGAGATGTGTGCAGTTGTGCGGTAGTTTGAGCATTCTTTGGCATTGCCTTTCTTTGGGATTGGAATGAAAACTGACCTTTTCCAGTCCTGTGGCCACTGCTGAGTTTTCCAAATTTGCTGGCATATTGAGTGCAGCACTTTCACAGCATCATCTTTCAGGATTTGGAATAGCTCAACTGGAATTCTATCACCTCCACTAGCTTTGTTCATAGTGATGCTTTCAAAGGCCCACTTGACTTCACATTCCAGGATGTCTGGCTCTAGGTCAGTGATCACACCATTGTGATTATCTGGGTCATGAAGCTCTTCTTTGTACCGTTCTTCTGTGTATTCTTGCCATCTCTTCTTAATATCTTCTGCTTCTGTTAGGTCCATACCGTTTCTGTCCTTTATCGAGCCCATCTTTGCATGAAATGTTCCTTTGGTATCTCTGATTTTCTTGAAGAGATCTCTAGTCTTTCCCATTCTGTTGTTTTCCTCTATTTCTTTGCATTGAACGCTGAAGAAGGCTTTCTTATCTCTTCTTGCTATTCTTTGGAACTCTGCATTCAGATGCTTATATCTTTCCTTTTCTCCTTTGCTTTTCACTTCTCTTCTTTTCACAGCTATTTGTAAGGCCTCCCCAGACAGCCATTTTGTTTTTTGCATTTCTTTTCCATGCGGATGGTCTTGATCCCTGTCTCCTGTACAATGTCACGAACCTCATTCCATAGTTCATCAGGCACTCTATCAGATCTAGGCCCTTAAATCTATTTCTCACTTCCACTGTATAATCATAAGGGATTTGATTTAGGTCATGCCTGAATGGTCTAGTGGTTTTCCCTACTTTCTTCAATTTCAGTCTGAATTTGGCAATAAGGAGTTCATGGTCTGAGCCACAGTCAGCTCCTGGTCTTGTTTTTGCTGACTTTATAGAGCTTCTCCATCTTTGGCTGCAAAGAATATAATCAATCTGATTTTGGTGTTGACCATCTGGTGATGTCCATGTATAGAGTCTTCTCTTGTGTTGTTGGAAGAGGGTGTTGAGACGATGATATTGGTACTTATTTTCAAAAGGTGCTCTATGCCTGTGTCTCCACTGGGGCCTTGCAAATATGTTCATCAGTACCATCTTTCTAGATTCCATATATATGCATTAACATATGATACTTATTTTTCTCTTTCTGGCTTACTTCAGCCTGTATAGTAAGCTCTAGGTTCATCCACCCAATTAGAACCGACTCAAATGTTTTCCTTTTTATGGCTTAGTAATATTCCATTGTATGTATATACCAGTTTCTTTATCCAACCGGGGCTCCATAACAACAAGGGGGAGGGGATGTATATATACCTATGATTGATTCATGTTGATGTATGGCAGAAACCAACACAATATTGTAAAGCAATTATTCTTCAACTAAGAATAAATATATACATGTATAAATGTATGTATTTTTAAAAGGTGCATGGAGATATTGAGACAAGAGATACCAAGCTGAGAAGGAAAGAGATTAACTGTGGAGATAAAACAAAGAGGCAAGTAGTAATGATAAATGACAAGATCCTACTTCATAGTACAGGGAACTATATTCCATATCCTGGGATAAACCATAATGGAAAAGGATATAAAAAATATACAAATATAAAAAAAGAATGTCTATATATGTATAACTGAGTCACTTTGCTGTATAGCAGAGACTGGCGCAACATTGTAAAACAACTATACATCAATAAAAAATGAATACAACTTTAAAAAGAGACAAGTGGTAATCAAAACACAGAAGGAAACTTCAGATAGGCAAATGAAGAGAAAAAAAAAGATAGGAAGTGATCACTACTGATTGAGTAGAGCTATATAGAGAACCTTTACTAAATTAGACTTGCATAGAGGTGAAAAATTTAGTTTTATTTACTTGTGTTGTCACTCACGCATGTACAAATCAGAGATAACAAGTTTTTACCAAACAGAGTGGTCATGAATTAAACTGGTTATTTCTTGTAAAGCACAGTTCAAAAAGGTGCTTTGTATACCATACTAGGAAATGGAACTGGATTTGCGCTTCAAGAGCTGTTTTCAACCCTTTAATATTAAGACTGAGTGGATAACTGGCAGCTTAGAACTGTTGTACTCCAAGTGCTTATCAGAAATATATTCTAGAATTCACTGCAACTCCATACTTTTCGAAAGCTTAACTGAGAAAAATCATCTTTGTGGAGAATATGCAATCAGTTCATCTATCCCTTTTTCTTTTTTTAAAGATTTATTCAGTTACTTTTATTTTTGGCTGCGCTAGGTCTTCCTTGCTGCATGTGTGGGCTTTCTCTAGTTGTGGAGAGCCAGGGCTACTCTGCGGTGCGTGGGCTTCACCACGTACCAGCTTTAGCATGTGGGATCTTCCCAGACCAGGGATGGAACTCCATCCCCTGCACTGGCAGGCAGATTCTTAACCACTAGACCACCAGAGAAACCCATTCATTCCTTTTTAAATGTCTGAGCTTCTTAATCACTTTGAGGTCTTGGAGCTCTTCGTAGTTTAATAAAAGTAGAGCAGCAGTTCTCAAACCAAAAATTTTTTTTAATTAATGAGCTTTAATTTATGTGCATGTGTAGGCTATATCTACCAATAATTACTGTATTAGAAATTAAAATGAAGAAATAATTATTTAATTTTTAAAATAGTGGTAAACTTATTGGTACATGTTAAGATAAATAATGTATCTTTGTGACAAGTAATTATATTTTCCAAAAAATGTAATAAAAGTGTTAATGTTTTACATTTCTACAATTATCATTAATGTTTTCTTTAGCTAGATTTCCGTCTACATACACAGTGACTGTTACAATACATTGTTTTAGGTGTAGTATATGAAGAATATTGGATCATGGGACACAGAAACAAATAAAAAGAATATTGGACCTCACACTGCTGTGTAGATGGAAAAAGGAGATGTCCTTTAATAGCCTTCTCAGGTAATTGTGGTTATTCTTTGATATTACATGGAAACTAAACACGTAATAATTTTTTAAAGCTTAGCTGCAGTGTAGAATTTGAAACCGTATCAGTGAACCTTTTATTCTCTGTTTCATTAAAATCCATTGGTCTTTCTTGCTCTTTGAATGGATCTTTTTTGAGTTTTATTATTTTGAATTTTTTAATCAATATTTTTAATTGAAGTATAGTTGATTTACAATGTCATGTTAATTTCTGCTGTACAGCAAAGTGATTCAGTTATACACACACACACATATATAATATTCTCTTTTTTAAATATTCTTTTCCATTATGGTTTAGCATAGGATTTAAAAAATTTTTTGGCCTTGCCATGCAGCATGCAGGGTCTTAGTTCCCTGACCAGGGATCGAACCCATGCCCCATGCAGTTGAAGTGTAGAGTCCTAACCACTGGACCTGGAGAAGGCAATGGCAACCCACTCCAGTTCTCTTGCCTGGAAAATTCCATGGATGGAGGAGCTTGGTGGGCTGCAATCCATGGGGTCGCTAAGAGTCAGACACGACTGAGCGACTTCACTTTTACTTTTCACTTTCATGCATTGGAGAAGGAAATGGCAACCCGCTCCCATGTTCTTGCTTGGAGAATCCTAGGGACAGGGGAGCCTGGTGGGCTTCAGTCCATGGGGTCGAGAAGAGTTGGACACGACTGAGCGACTTCACTTTCACCTTTCACTTTTATGCACTGGAGAAGGAAATGGCAACCTACTCCAGTGTTCTTGCCTGGAGAATCCCAGGGACAGGGGAGCCCTGTCTATGGGGTCGCACAGAGTCGGACACAACTGAAGCAACTTAGCAGCAGCAGCAGCAACCACTGGACCACCATGGAATTCTGCTACCATAGGATATTGAATATAGTTCTCTGTGTTATACAGTAGACCTTGTTTTTTTATTTGAATGGATCTTTTACCTATGCATGATTAAATATGCATTGGTCATTTGAAAATATTGGTTCATTAAGTTAAGAAGATCTTCCAAATGTTGACATCCTTTATTGTACCATCTTTTTAAAGACACGTGTATCATCATCAGAAAAATCTTTCAAGTATTGGGAAGCTGTTGAGCTCATGGTGATAAAAACAAGTGGCCCAAAATTCTAATTTTTGTTTGAAAACTCAAATTTTATCAATGGCAGGAAACCCTATCAATTGGTTTTCTCTACACACAAGGTCATTTTGCTCATTTTTGAGAAAATTTGAGCCCAATACACAAGTCTAAATAGCCATAGTTTGTCTGTTACTCAGTCTTCCGAGTAAAAATGCTAATCAATGAGAAAAGCAGCTAACTTGGATCACAACTCAAAGAATTACATAAATGTCTTTCCTCAAAACAGCCATCGATCCTTCTTACACATGCAACACAAAAGGCTTCATGCACACTTTCACACTTTCCATTTTGTCCTACAAAATAAAGAGACATGTACCGAGGGGTCAAGATTTCATAAAATTGATAATTTTCCCTGCTTCATCATTTATTCTTAAGTAAAACTGCAATTTGTTTTTCTTAGTTGGGCATGTGGGATCTAGTTCCCTGACCAGGGACTGAACCTGGGTTTCCTGCACTGGGAGCTCAGAGTCTTAGCTACTGGGCCACCAGAGAAGTCCCTAAAACTTCACTTTAAAAGAAAATTTAAGTGGATGGCAGTAAAGAGTACAGTGAGTACTAGTGTGGTTGGTCCTACCCACCTCAATTTGTTCTAAGGCACCTGCAGCTTTTCTTACCACTACTCTGGCACCCGTAGTGCAAAGGTCAACACAGTGAGAAAGGCAAATACTGTCTTCGTTTTGTTATGCATATAAGCCATTCCCTCCACCTTCAGGGTCCCCAGATGATACTTTGAATTTTGCTACACTAGAGCCTTACTACGGAGAAGGCAATGACACCCCACTCCAGTACTCTTGCCTAGAAAATCCCATGGATGGAGGGGCCTGGTGGGCTGCAGTCCATGGGGTCGCTAGGAGTGGGACACGACTGAGCGACTTCACTTTCACTTTTCACTTTCATGCATTGGAGAAGGCAATGACACCCCACTCCAGTGTTCTTGCCTGGAGAATCCCAGGGACGGAGGGGCCTGGTGGGCTGCAGTCCATGGGGTTGCTAGGAGTCGGACACGACTGAGCGACTTCACTTTCACTTTTCACTTTCATGCATTGGAGAAGGCAATGACACCCCACTCCAGTGTTCTTGCCTGGAAAATCCCATGGACGGAGGGGCCTGGTGGGCTGCTGTCTATGGGGTCGCACAGAGTCGCACACAACTGAAGCGACTTAGCAGCAGCAGTAGCAGAGCCTTACTAACCAAAGTTATGTTCAGAAGATCAGCTGCAGTGGAAGCTTGTGAGAAATGCAGAATCTAACACCATATTGCAAACCAACTAAACATCAATAAAATAAATTTTTAAAAAAATGCAGACTCTTAGGCCTAATCTCAGATATACTGAATCAGTACCTGCATTTTAACAAAATCATTAAGTGTTTTGTATTCATAGCAGCTTTTAGAATACAGCTATGCCTGGGCTCCTCAAGACCAATTAAAATTCAAGGTAGCTGAAGTTCCCAGCATTAGTTTTAAACCTGCTTAGGTGACTTTAATGTTCAGTTAAACTTAAGAACTCCTGCTCTAGACTTTTCCCCAGGAAAGTACATTTACTCATGGATATATTTTTTTCTTTTAAGACTTTAACTTTTTTTTTTAATCTTTATTGAATTTGTTATGATATTGTTTCTGTTATGTTTTTGGTTTTTTGGCCACAAGGCATGTGGGATCTTAGCTCCCCAAGCAGGGATCGAACCAGGCACTCCCTCATTGGAAGGCAAAGTCTTAACCACTAGACCACGAGGGGAGTCCCAAACCTTTACCTTTTAAGATCAGTTTTAGGCTCTAGCAAAACAGAGAGTAAGTTATAAAGATTTCCCAGACATGTATAGCCTTCCCCATTATCAATATCCCCACTATAGTGGTGGGTTTGTTGCAATCAATGAATCTACACTGACATGTCATAATCCTTCAAAGTGATACAATGTTTTTGCATGCAATTTCAAAGACTTTAAATACCCTAATGATGTCCCTGATGGCTTAGCAGGTAAAGATTTCGCCTGCAATACAGGAGACGTGGGTTTCCATCCTTGGGTGGGGAAGATCCCTTGAGGGAGGTCATGGCCACCCACTCCAGTATTCTTGCCTGGAAAATCCCATGGACAGAGGAGCCTGGTGGGTTACAGTCCATGGAGCCGCAAAGAGTTGGACACGACTGAAGCGACACCCCACACAAATGCTGTCCATGAATCTTAGATTAAGAACTTTCACACTGCTACTGCTAAATCGCTTCAGTCATGTCCAACTCTGTGCGACCCCACAGATGGCAGCCCACCAGGCTCCCCCGTCCCTGGGATTCTCCAGGCAAGAACACTGGAGTGGGTTGCCATTTCCTTCTCCAATGCATGAAAGTGAAATGTGAAAGTGAAGACGCTCAGTTGTGTCCAACTCTTAGCAACCCCATGGACTGCAGTGCACCAGGCTCTTCCGTCCATGGGATTTTCCAGGCAAGAGTACTTTCACACTAGATCCCTTAAATAAAAGAAGCATAAGTTGAATAAGACCAGGAGAGAGTTGCTTATCTTCTGCACATTGTCATCATCTTTTGCCTTTACTGAACTATGTGTGCATGCTAAGTTGCTTCAGTTGTGTCCAACTCTTTGCAACCCCATGGACTACAGCTGGCCAAAACTCCCCTTTCCATGGAACTCTCCAGGCAAGAATACTGGAGTGGGTTGTTATGCCCTCCACTCAATTGAAGCTGCCTCTCTTAGGTCTCCTGCATTGGTAGGTAGGTTCTTTACCACTAGCACCGCCTGGGAAGTCCTTATTGAACTGTATGGAATGGAAAAAGTCGCTGACTCATGTCTCCATGGACTATACAGTTCATGGAATTCTTTTAGGCCAGAATACTGGAGTGGGTAGCCTTTCCCTTCTCCAGGGGATCCTTTCCAACCCAGGGATCAAACTCAGGTCTCCCACATTGCAGGCAGATTCTTTACCAGCTGAGCCACAAGGGAAGCCCAAGAATACTGGAGTGGGTAGCCTATCCCGTCTCTGACCCAAGAATGGAACAGGGGTCTCCTGCATTGCAAGTGGATTCTTTACCAACTGAGCTATCAGGGAAGCCCTACTGAACTGTACTTGGCTGTAATGTTCTCAGCTTTTATTATAGGCACTATAAGAAACAGCCCTTCAAAATTCATCTCCATGTTTACTATAAGGAGGATGCTGTTGGAGGTGACATTATTCACAAGATTAGCGATCAGAGAAAACACAGTGGAAATTTATGTCAGGTTTTATCTCCAGGAAGGACGATGATTTTCCTGAGTAGCTGGATTGTTTTTGCCTATGAACACTGCAAACATTGTTGCAATTGATCACATTCTCATCTCTTTTTCTGGGTTGCCAGGGAGTTAAAATCAAAATTTTTTGCTCTTATTAGCAAGTGTACACAAAACTTCATGGCATGTACTTATTGATATTTGGCTCCATTTTACTTTCCTACCCTTATATTCCCTGTGCTTTGTCTTTCTTATATGGAATATATTTTGTCTTGTTACTTCTTTTCACAAGTTTCTAAGCCACCTTAAGATTTGTTTTTTTGTTGTTGCTGTCTTACGTTCTTTTTGTTTTTTTGCCTCACTGTGAAGCTTGTGGGATCTTAGTTCCCCAACTAAGAGTTGAACCCAGGGTCACAGCAGTGAAACACTGAGTCCTAACCACTGGACCACCAGGGAAGTCCAGGGTCGTCTTGTTTACAAGATGGCAAACTGTAGATTAATGAATAAATGAGTTCAATAAAATCAGGCAATTCTGTAAAAGCTCATCCTCAGATCTTCATAAAAGACAGAACTAGCCATTTTCCTTAGATGGGCTTTTAGGTAAGAAACTCTAAATATAGTATTTGGTAGTCATGAAGTCGATATTTATTAAGCATCTGTCATCTATCAGGCTCTAAGGTAGGTCATCAGCAGTGAAGGAGTCCACTTTTTTAATAGAAATGTTACATATGAAGAAAGGGAGCAAATAGGTCCTCCAAGTGAGACTTGACAAAGGTTATTGATGTTATAATAATTAGTGGTATTAAATCTAATTTTTTTACCTATTATATTCTCTTAAAATTGAAGGTAAAAAACCCAGAAGCCATTTGAGGTAAATATTCCGTAGATCTTCTTTGTGCTTAGTTGTGTCTGACTCTTTGTGACCCTGTTGAGCGTGGCCCGCCAGGCTCCTCTGTCCATGGATTCTCCTGGCAAGAATACTGGAGTTGCCATGTCCTCCTCCAAGGGATCTTCCTGACAGAGGAATTACATCTCCTGTATTGGCAGGTGGATTCTTTACCACTAATGCCACCTGTGAAGCCCTAGATCTTCTTTAACCAAGAGTAATTTTGGAAAAATGTTTAAAAATTAAGCTAAGTTACAGCATTTCTGCCCAGTTTCTTGGTTGTGCCCTCATTCCTTCTCTTGGGAATCTGTGTCTAGCATCTTTTAAAAACCCATTTCAAAATCAAAGTTAAGGGGAGGGCTTCCATGGTGGTCCAGTGGTTAACAATCTACCTGTCAATGCAGGAGACATGGGATCAGTCCCTGGTCTGGAAGATCCCATGTGCCACAGAACAACTAAGCCCCAGTACCACAACTATTGATCAAGATAGAGTCCAAGAGCAGCAGCTACTGAGCCAGTACACAGCAACTACTGAAGCCTGTGCCCCACAGCAAGAGAAGCCACGACCATGAGAAGCCTGCACACCACAGCAAAGAGTAGTCTCCTCGCCACAACTCGAGAAAGCCCACACACAGCAATGAAGACCCAGCCAAAAATAAACAAACAAATCTTTAAAAATTTATTTTTAAAAAGTTAAGGGGAAAGGAAAAAAAGAACCAAAAAAAGAATTAAAAAAAATTATTGATGGCTTTAAAAGTTTTATATTCTTTGACCCAGTAGTTCCACTTCTGAAAACTATCCTAAGAAAATAAATTAACAGAGGAATAAAAAAGTATGTGTGTGAACATGCATTATCTTTTCTTTTTCATGCATTATCTTGATAACAGTAAAAGTAAGCTTTTAAACAAAGGTGTTAGATGAGCAATAGTAATCGCTACTCCTTAGAAAGGTGTGATGATTAAATGAGATAGTACATGAAACTTACTCAGCGTAGTGCAAGGCACAAAGTAAATGCTTAATAAAATGTGGCTGGCATAAGCAGTCGGCTAGCATTTGACAAGGAACCAAAAATGCTCCATGAAGAAAGGCTCGTGCTCAGTTGCTTCAGTTGTGTCCGACCCTGAGACCCTATGGACTGCAGCCCACCAGGCTCCTCTGTCCATGGGATTCTCCATGAAAATATACTGGAGTGGATGCCCATGCCCTCCTCCAGGGGATCTCGCAGACCCAGGAACTGAACTCATGTCTGTCTGCGTCTCCTGCATTGCAGGCAGCTTCTTTACCCACTGAGTCATCTGGGAAGCCCGAGGAAAGGCTTAGTCACTTCAAGAAACAGTGTTGAGCAAACTGAACACGCACATGCAGAAGAATTAAATTGGACCCCTATCTCACATCAGTCACAAAAATTAATTTGAAATGGAATAAGGACTCAAATGTAAAACCTGAAACCCTAAAATTCCTAGAAGAAAGCAAAGGGGAAAAGCTCCTTGATGGTGGTTTGGCAATCATTTTTTTTTTTTGGATATTATATCAAAAGCACAAGCAACAAAAGGGAAAATAAACATGTGACACTATATTTATAGAAACTACGTCAAACTTGCACACAGCAGATGAAACAATCAACAAAATGAAGAGGCAGCTTACAGAATGGGAGAAAATATTTGCAAACCATACGTCAGATAAAGGGTTAATCTTTAAAATACATTAGAGAAGGAAATGGCAACCCACTGCAGTATTCTTGCCTGGAAAATCCCATGAACAGAGGAGCCTGGTGAGCTATAGTCAATGGGATCCCAAAGAGTCTGACACAACAATTGAGCACACACACACATACACACACTTAAAATCCACAAGGAACACAAAACTCAAATAATTCAATTTAAAAATGGGCAGAACCAGCAATCCCGCTTCTGGGTGTTTATCCAGAGGAAACAAAATCTCTGTCTTGTATCTGCACCCCTGTGTTCACTGCAGCCTTGTTTACAACAACCAAGACATGGAAACAACCTAAATATCCTCCGATGGAAGAATGAATAAAGAAGGTGTGAAATGCTGCTTTAGGAAGGCAGGAGAACCATACCAAACCTCTACTTCCCCTTCTCTCAAGTGGGTCTCTATCACTTCAACCCCCAACTTTCATATATTCATTATCTTAGAAGCAGAGTCAACAATACTTGCAGATGGATTTCTTGGGAGATCGACGGTCAGAGAAAGAAAAGAATCAAGAATGACTCGGGCTTTTTGTAATTGAGTGAATGGTAGTGTCATTTATGGGGAGAGGAAAGTTAAGGGAAGACTAGGTTGGGAAGAAAATCAAGATTGATAGAGAAGAAAAGAGGATTCGGGATCACACCTCAAGAAGTAACATTTTGCCTGTTATCTGTTGTGGTTTTAAAATATACCCTCAAAATCTTTGCTACTCCTCTCTTCAAGTGATTGAGCTTAATCCCATTCTCCTTGAGTGTGGGCTGGACTTAGTGAGTTGCTTCTAAGGAATAGACTATTGTAGAAGTGATGGTGTTTGACTTCAGAGATAGGTCATAAAAGGCATCACAGCTTTCTCCTTGTTCTCGGCTCACTCACTCTGGAGGAAGTAGCTGCTTTGTTGTGAAGTGGTATCCCCAACAGCCCCATGGCAAAGTTCACTTGTCTGGGAACTGAGACCCTTTTCTATCAGCTATATGAATGAACCCCTCTTGGAAGCAAATCCTGCCGGCTTCAGAGGACCACAGGCCTCACTGACCTTTGATCTCAATTTCATGAGAGATTCTGAGCCAGCTAAGCAACTCACTTCCACATTCCTCACTCCTAGAAACTGTGAAATAATAAGTCACAGCTAAATTTTGGGATAAATTTGTTGTATAACAAAAGATAATTGGAAAAAAAAACTTTTCCTACATTTTTCTTTATTTTTATAGCACTTTAAGGCATGGGTCCCCAACCTCCAGGATCTAATGCCTGATGATCTGAGGTGGAGCTGAGGAAATAATAATAGAAATAAAGTACACAATAAATGTAATGCATTTGGATCATCACGTAACCACCCCAGATCCCTGGAAAAATTGTCTTCCGTGAAACTGGTCTCTGGTGCCAAAAAGATTGGGGACCATTGCCTAGGGTATTATTTATAGTTTAGGATATTATTTATACCCATTTTACTTAAGAGAATACTGAGGTTCGGAAACATTAAATGATTTTCCTGGAAGACTCTTGGTAAATTTTGGAACAGATGGCAATTTATGGAACTAGAATTTGAACTCAGTCTAACAACAAACCCTCATGTTTTCTGTGTGTGTGCAGTATTTACGTGTGTTTCCTGTTGTTTTTCCTTCACCCTCAGTTCCTTCCTTCTACATTTTCTTCTTTGTGCATTTTCAACTCTCCCTCTGTGAATAATCCCAAATCTTCGTATTTCATTTCTTTCCTGAACTCTAGTCTTATGTTTTAATTTTCCTGAGATCTTAACTTGTTCCAAACTAGAAACACTGGCTCCTCAACCAGCACCTCCAAGTCTGTCCCTGCAAAAAGTTCATCCTTCCGACTTTCCTTTTTCTGATCAATGACAACAGGATTCTAGTATTCTCACTCAAAACTCCAACATCATTGCTTCTTCTTTAGCCTAAAAAAAAATTTTATTGATGGTATATGCCTATTGCTGAAAATGTGGACAAGCAATACATTTTTAAAAATTTAAAATTATGTGTAAACAACAGTATGATAACCATAAAAAGCAAACTTTTGAAATGTCATGAAATTAAGCATTACATCCCAACAGTGGAAGGAAAGTGAAAGTCACTCAGTCATGTCCAGCTCTTTATATGTACAGTCCATGGAATTCTCCAGGCCAGAATACTGGAGAGGGTAGCCTTACTCTTCTCCAGGGCATCTTCCCAACCCAAGGATCGAACCCAGGTCTCCTGCCTTGTAGGCGGATTCTTTATCAGCTCAGCCACCAGGAAAGCCACCAGGGATACAGTAGAATATCATGCAACAATTTAAAAATTTTTTAAAGTAGGCAAAATTAAAATTCTATGTTACAGATAAAAGTAAGCTTTTTAAACTATCTGTGACATTTGTAGGGAAATCCTCTTTTCCAGAGATGTAAGCAGAAAAATAAAATAAATATGTATAGTCTCCTCATGTCCACAGACTTGCTTCTCTTTTGTTCTTTAGCTTGGACAATGGCAGTACCATCTACCTGGATGGTTGCTGAAATCAGAAATTTGAGTTATCTTCAAGTACTGACCATCTCTCACTGCTGCAGTCAATACGCAACTTCTTCCAAAGCTCTTTGTTTTCTTTCATAACTCAACAGATTCACTGTGCCTTTACCTTGTGGTTTAATCACTAAGTTGTGTCCAACTCTTGCAACTCCGTGGACTGTAGCCCACCAGGCTCCTCCGTCCATGGGATTTCCCAGGCAAGAATCCTGGAGTGGTTTGCCATTTCCTTCTCCAGGGGATCTTCCTGACCTATGGATCGAACCCAGACATCCTGCATTGGCAGGTAGATTCTTTATCACCGAGCTACCAGGAAAGCTCACCTCTTTACCTAGGCAACCACAATATCATTGCAGATCTCCAGGATTTAAGAATCTTCCTCTTCCAACCCATCTTCCATGTTGCCATCACAGTTATCAACCATGGACCTGAATAATAGCAGGTAATTTTCTGCTGTTTGCTTCTAAGATCTACGGAAGAAAGTTAAACTATGTAACAGATTCTGAAAATGTCATGCCTTTACTTATACATGGTATAACATTTTTTTTTTAATATTCTCTGCCTGGAAAATTCCATTTCATCTTTTAACACAGCTCAAATGTCACTTCCTCTCTGGCTCTGCCAGCATTACTCTATTCTATGCTTCCAAAAGCACTTTGCATATACCTCTTTAATGACACATCATGTCATACTACCCAGCTTAACAATGCTTATTTAAGGCTTTTCTACATCTCACTTTTTTAACCTCTTCTTTTTCATTTCTGTTTTGCTTCTTCATTTCCAGTTTTCGCATAAAGGAAGCACAGTACTATATGGGAAGCCAGCAATCCATTTCATATGAATTTTAATGAATATTTTAATGTACTACTTAAATGAAATTAAAATATGCTTGCTCCTTGGAAGAAAAGCTATGACAAACTCAGAGAGTGTATTGAAAAGCAGAAACATCACTTTGCCAGCAAAAATCCATAAGGTCAAAGATTATGGTTTTTCCAGTAGTTATGTACAGATATGAGAGTTGGACCATAAAGAAGGCTGAGCGCTGAAGAACTGACGCTCTCAAACTGTGGTGCTGGAGAAGACTCTTAAGAGTCACTTGGACAGCAAGAGATCAAACCAGTTAATCCTAAAGGAAATCAACCCTGAATACTCATTGGAAGGACTATTGCTGAAACTGAAGCTCCGATAGAGCTGATTTGAAGAGCTGACTCACTGAAAGAGACCCTGATGCTGGGAAAGATTGAGGGCAGGAGGAGAAGGGGGCAACAGAGGATGAGATGGTTGGATGGCATCATCGACTCAATGGATGTAAGTCTGAGTAAACTTCAGGAGATAGTGAAGGACAGAGAAGCCTGGAGTGCTACGGTTCATGGTGTCACAAGAGTCAGACATGACTGAGCGATTGAACAACAATAACAATATTCCACTATATATATATACCACATCTTTATCCGTTCCTCTGTTGATGGACATTTAGGTTGCTTCCATGCCCTGGCTATCGTAAATAGTGCTGCAATGAACATTGCGGTGCATCATTTTTTGAATGATATTTTTCTCTGTGAATTTGTCTAGTAGTGGAATTGCTAAGTCATGTGGTAGTTCTACTTTTACTTTTTAAAGGAATGTCCAAGCTGTTCTCCATAGTGGCTGTATCAATTTACATTCCCACGAACAGTGCAAGAGTGTTCCCTTTTCTCCACACCTTCTCTAGCATTTATCATTTGTAGATTTTTTGATGACGGCCATTCTGACTGGTGTGAAGTGATACCTCATTGTAGTTTTGGTTTGCATTTCTCTAATAATTAGTGACGTTGAGCACCTTTTAATGTTTTTGTTAGCCATTTGCACGTCTTCTCTGGAGAAGTGTCTATTTAGGTCTTCTGTCTATTTTTTGATTGGATTGTTTGTTTTTTTGATATTGAGCTGTATGAGTTGTTTGTATATTTTGCAGGTGAATCCCTTGTCAGTTGCTTCATTTGCAAATATTTTCTCCCATTCTGAGGCTTGTCCTTTCGTCTTGTTCATGGTTTCCTTTGTTGTGCAAAAGTTTTTAAGTTTAACAGGTTCCGTTTGTATATATTTGTTTTTATTTTCATTACTCTAGGAGGTGGATCAAAAAACAGCTTGCTGTGATTTATTTGTATCTCAGCTTTAGTGAACTTGTCCCACCCATGTCCCCTGGAAGAGAGGGTAACATGAAGCAAACTAGACCAATCAGATTGCCTCTCCCAAGAATTTGGAATTGTAAAGCTGAGAGACGGAGGCAACTAGTAGGTGGTGGGTACTTGAATGAAAAAGTACCGTTGAGGCTAGGCCACAGATCAAGACCAAGTGAGGACCAAAATACGGTGGATGCACTGAAACTCATCTGCAGAGAGAATGGAGACAGTAGGCCAAGCAGTACTATGAGAGGTGAAGTGAGGAGCCCAGTTTACCATGCCATAGGTCGTCCTGTTCTGAACTGGTAGTGTCTAATTTTAAGTGATAGAATTTGTGTTATACTTGTTTGATATCACGAATCTGTTCACTATCTTCTACTATCTTCATTACCACTGTTATTACCACAGACTAAAGCCTCCTCGTCTTTTTTTTTTTTTTTTCAACTAAATTTCTGGACAGCATCTCTATCTTTTGAACACTTCCTATTTTTATTTATTTTTAAAATTTATTTATGTTTGTCTGCACTTTCTTGCTTTGCTCATGAATTTCACTAGTTGCACAGAGCACAGGCTTCTCACTGTAGTGGTTTCTCTTATTGCAGAGCATGGAGTCTGTGCATACCGGCTTAGCAGCTGTGGGACACGGGCCTAATTACTCTGAATTATGTGGGATCTTCCCAGACCAGGGATTGAACCCATGTCCCCCGCGTTGGCAGGTGGATTCTTAGCCACTGCTCCACTACAGAAATCCAAGCCTCATCTTTCACCTGGATTGTTCCAATAGTCTGCTCATTGGTCTCCTTGCCTCAACTCTTGCCCAACCCGTTCGCCATGTTACAGTAAGAGCAAGCTTTAGATACAAATTAGAATGTGCTGCCTCTCAGCTTAAAACCCTTAATGACCTCTCGTACTTTAAAATGAAAACTAAGCTTCCTTATATGACTTCAGGCAACTATGACTGGTCCCTTGCTTCTCTCTCTAATCACATCATATATCACTCCTCTCCAAACTCATTATTTTCATATCTATAGTCTATTTGTGTTTGTATGGGCTGTAGTCTACTTCCCTACCTGGAATATACTTCACTAGTTTTAAAGGTCTATTTATGTCTTGTCTTTCAGGTTTCAATTCATGTCACAAGCTCTAAGAGGTACTACTTTAATGCAGTGGTTCTTAACTGGGGGTGATTTTGTCCCCCAGACATTTGGCAACATTGAGAGGCTTTTTTTTTGGTTTTTGCTATTTTATTTTTAAAAATTTTTAGACTGTGCCATGAGGCATACAGGATCTTAATTACCCAACCAGGAATAGCAACTCACTCTCCCAGCCCCTGCCCCTCAGTGGAAACGAGGAGTCTTACCAGTGGACCACCAGGAAAGTCCTGAGATATTTTTATCATAACCGGAAGGGTTGTTACTGGCATCTAGTGGACAGAGGCCAGAAATGCTATTAAACATCCTACTGTGCACAGGACAGCCCCTTGCAAACGAGAATTATCCATTCCAAAACGACAATAGTGCAGAAGTTGAGAAACCCTACAAATAACACTTTGTATAGCACCCTTTTTAAAGTGACTCTCTTTCATTGCCCTGTTTATTTCCTTCACAGTACTCATCCCAATCTGAATTTACATTTCTGTTTGCTTGTTTGTTTGCTAATTCTCTCCATGTCCCATTAAAACATAAGCTTCAAGTCGAGATCCTTATTTGCCTGTTAAATGCTGATTGAATGAATGAATGAATTTTATGCACCTGTAGCTACTCAGTGTATTTCCCCACTATTTAAAGTTTCAAATTACAGATCAGATCAGTCCCTCGGTCGTGTCCGACTCTTTGCGACCCCATGAATCGCAGCACGCCAGGCCTCCCTGTCCATTACCAACTCCCGGAGTTCACTGAGACTCACGTCCATCGAGTCAGTGATGCCATCCAGCCATCTCATCCTCTGTCGTCCCCTTCTCCTCTTGACCCCAATCCCTCCCAGCATCAGAGTCTTTTCCAATGAGTCAACCCTTCACATGAGGTGGCCAAAGTACTGGAGTTTCAGCTTTAGCATCATTCCTTCCAAAGAAGTCCCAGGGTTGATCTCCTTCAGAATGGACTGGTTGGATCTCCTTGCAGTCCAAGGGACTCTCGAGAGTCTTCTCCAACACCACAGTTCAAAAGCATCCATTCTTCAGCGCTCAGCCTTCTTCACAGTCCAACTCTCACATCCATATATGACCACAGGAAAAACCATAGCCTTGACTAGACGAAACTTTGTTGGCAAAGTAATGTCTCTGCTTTTGAATATGCTATCTAGGTTGGTCATAACTTTCCTTCCAAGGAGTAAGCGTCTTTTAATTTCATGGTTGCGGTCACCATCTGCAGTGATTTTGGAGCCCAGAAAAATAAAGTCTGACACTGTTTCCCCTGTTTCCCCTTCTATTTCCCATGAAGTGATGGGACTGGATGCCATGATCTTTGTTTTCTGAATGTTGAACTTTAAGCCAACTTTTTCACTCTCCACTTTCACTTTCATCAAGAGGCTTTTGAGTTCCTCTTCACTTTCTGCCATAAGGGTGGTGTCATCTGCATATCTGAGGTTATTGATATTTCTCCCGGCAATCTTGATTCCAGCTTGTGCTTCTTCCAGTCCAGCATTTCTCATGATGTACTCTGCATAGAAGTTAAATAAGCAGGGTGACAATATACAGCCTTGACGTACTCCTTTTCCTATTTGGAACCAGTCTGTTGTTCCACATCCAGTTCTAACTGTTGCTTCCTGACCTGCATACAAATTTCTCAAGAGGCAGATCAGGTGGTCTGGTATTCCCATCTCTTTCAGAATTTTCCACAGTTTGTTGTGATCCACACAGTTCAAAGGCTTTGGCATAGTCAATAAAGCAGAAATAGATGTTTTTCTGGAACTCTCTTGCTTTTTCTATGATCCAGCGGATGTTGGTAATTTGATCTCTGGTTCCTCTGCCTTTTCTAAAACCAGCTTGAACATCAGGAAGTTCACGGTTCACGTATTGCTGAAGCCTGGCTTGGAGAATTTTGAGCATTACTTTACTAGCGTGTGAGATGAGTGCAATTGTGCAGTAGTTTGAGCATTCTTTGGCATTGCCTTTTTGGGATTGGAATGAAAATTGACTTTTTCCAGTCCTGTGGCCACTGCTGAGTTTTCCAAATTTGCTGGCATATTGAGTGCAGCACTTTCACAGCATCATCTTTCAGGATTTGGAATAGCTCAACTGGAATTCCATCACCTCCACTAGCTTTGTTCATAGTGATGCTTTCTAAGGCCCACTTGACTTCACATTCCAGGATGTCTGGCTCTAGGTGAGTGATCACACCATCGTGATTATCTGGGTCGTGAAGATCTTTTTTGTATAGTTCTTCTGTGTATTCTTGCCATCTCTTCTTAATATCTTCTGCTTCTGTTAGGTCCATACCATTTCTGTCCTCTATCGAGCCCATCTTTGCATGAAATGTTCCTTTGGCATCTCTGATTTTCTTGAAGAGATCTCTAGTCTTTCTCATTGTGTTGTTTTCCTCTATTTCTTTGCATTGATCGCTGAGGAAGGCTTTCTTATCTCTTCTTGCTATTCTTTGGAACTCTGCATTCAGATGTTTATATCTTTCCTTTTCTCCTTTGCTTTTCGCTTCTCTTCTTTTCACAGCTATTTTTAAGGCCTCCCCAGACGGCCATTTCACTTTTTTGCATTTCTTTTCCATGGGGATGGTCTTGATCCCTGTCTCCTGTACAATGTCACGAACCTCATTCCATAGTTCATCAGGCACTCTATCTATCAGATCTAGGCCCTTAAATCTATTTCTCACTTCCACTGTATAATCATAAGGGATTTGATTTAGGTCATACTTGAATGGTCTAGTGGTTTTCCCTACTTTCTTCAATTTCAGTCTGAATTTGGCAATAAGGAGTTCATGGTCTGAGCCACAGTCAGCTCCTGGTCTTGTTTTTGCTGACTGCAAAACAAGCCAAAACATCTTTGGCTGCAAAGAATATAATCAATCTGATTTTGGTGTTGACCATCTGGTGATGTCCATGTATAGAGTCTTCTCTTGTGTTGTTGAAAGAGGGTGTTTGTTATGACCAGTGCATTTTCTTGGCAAAACTCTATTAGTCTTTGCCCTGCTTCCAAGGCCAAATTTGCCTGTTACTCCAGGTGTTTCTTGACTTCCTACTTTTGCATTCCAGTCCCCTATAATGAAAAGGACGTCTTTTTTGGGTATTAGTTCTAAAAGGTCTTGTAGGTCTTCATAGAACCGTTCAACTTCAGCTTCTTCAGTGTTACTGGTTGGGGCATAGACTTGGATTACTGTAATATTGAATGGTTTGCCTTGGAAACGAACAGAGATCATTCTGTCATTTTTGAGATTGCATCCAAGTACTGCATTTCGGACTCTTTTGTTGACCATGATGGCTACTCCATTTCTTCTGAGGGATTCCTGCCCGCAGTAGTAGATATAATGGTCATCTGAGTTAAATTCACCCATTCCAGTCCATTTCAGTTCGCTGATTCCTAGAATGTCAACATTCACTCTTGCCATCTCTTGTTTGACCACTTCCAATTTGCCTTGATTCATGGACCTGACGTTCCAGGTTCCTATGCAATATTGCTCTTTACAGCATCGGACCTTGCTTCTATCACCAGTCACATCCACAGCTGGGTATTCTTTTTGCTTTGGCTCCATCCCTTCATTCTTTCTGGAGTTATTTCAATTTACAAATTAATCTAATTCATTTCCAAAAGCAGCTACTTTCATTCATTACTTCAACCATTATTTTTTGAATATCAGTTCAATGTGCCAAGCAATGAGCTAGGTGAAAGTGAAAGTCACTCAGTGATGTCCAACTCTTTACCATCCCATGGACTATACAGTCCATGGAATTCTCCAGGCCAGAATACTGGAGTGGGTAGCCATTCCCTTCTCCAGGGGATCTTCACAACCCAGGGATCGAACCCAGATGTTCTGTACTAGAGGCAGATTCTTTACCAGCTGAGCCACAAGGGAAGCCCAAGAATAGTGGAGTGGGTAACCTATCCCTTCTCCAGCAGATCTTCTGACCCAGGGTCTCCTGCTTTGCAGGCGGATTCTTTACCAACTGAGCTATTAGGGAAGCCCATGAGCTAGGTATTGGGTATGTAATAGGGAACAAGACATGGCCCTTGGTCTTAAAAAGCTTATAAGTCAAGAGTCTGTAGGGGAAGGATACCTGTAAGTAAAAAGGCCATTTATAGTTTGGGATGCTATCGGGAATCAAGGAGAATATACATTCTCTGCTCTCAAGGGGCTTAATCTCTTCTGGGGGAAGGGAAGGTGGATAAAAGATGCATACGAACAACCACATATACCAGGAAAGAACACAAATAAGAAAAGCAAGAAATGTACTTGCAGTGGAAATCAGGGAAAGCTTTGTGGAAGAGGTGTTATTTGATTTGAGACATATAGGAATAGAGATGGGATAAAACAGGAGGAGGAAATGGAGAAAGGGGGAGAGGGCATTCCAGGCAGAGATGGCAAGAGCCAAGGCACAGAAGTGTGTGTGCCAGGAACAAGTAGACGTGTTTGGCTAAAGCACAGGAGACCAGTGAGAGCTCAGGCTGCAGGAAGACTGGGTCCAAAGTGGGTCAGTTGAATATGAATACAAATGACCCAAATCTTGCCCATGTTTCCCATAATTTAGGGCAGCATTCCCCCCATGCACGCTGGGAAAGGGAAGCTTACAGAAATCTGGTGACTCCCAAGTCACCAGTAGACCTTTACTGTTTTGATCATCAGTTTTCGGGGGAAGTTCCTGCCTTACCATACTTCCATGACGACACTCATGGAGGGACAGAGTTTCTGTATAATAGACACTTCCTGTCTCAATGTATGAGCAAACAAGGTGTTACTGGATTTTACTGGGGAGGGGGTGATAAAAAGTCTCAAAAAGAAATACTTTTCCTTTTCATTCCAAGGTATAATAGGAAGGAGTGTCCACTTACAAAGGGAGGATAAGGGAAGCAGGAGGGGAACCAAAGAATGGAAAGAATAGGTCAGTTTGTTTGAGAAACAAGCTATGCTGAAGTATTTATTTGCAAAATTCCAGTTGCCATAGCAATTGGATGCTGCTCTTTCCTCTGTTCCTCCCTCTCTCTATCGTTTGCATGGCCTTTAAAGAAGTCGTTTTCGAGGCACATGTAGTCCTCGCCATTTATCTTAAAGAAGAGTTTGGAACATTTCTTTCCACCTGCTTTTCCTTTTCTCTTCTTTTGAAGTCCAAATCCAGCCACTCATCCCAGAAGAGCCAGATGGTGCTGGCCATTTCAGGAGCAGGATCTTAGGATCAGAGAAGCATAACAAAGGCAGATCCAAGTGGAAATGCCCAGATGATTCTTTCTGTAGCATCTCAGCATATTCATAAGTGATAAGTACAAGCATTAGGTAAGATGAAGAATGGTTTTTTTAAAAAAAAAAACAAAAACCCGAAAGAACTTGCAGGTTACAGACACTGTAGTCCAAATTCTCTAAAACCCAAGGTCAGAACTACCCTCCTAGGGAGGGAACAATAATGATGATGAGTATCATACTGTCTTATCCTACTGGATCCTTACGACAACCTATGAGCCAACCCTACGAGTGCTTTCTTTGTGCCGGAAACTCTTCAGATCCTGCATTGTCTAAGCTCTCACTGCAACTTTTGTTGCAGATAATTATCCTTATTTCCAAATTGAAAAAAGATTTAACAATTATTGAACACATAGTTGACCCTTGAACAACACATGTTTGAACTATGTAGGTTGACTTACACATGGATTTTTTTGAGTAAATACTACAGTACTACATGATATGATTTGCAGTTGACTGAATCCCCAGATGTGGAACTGTGGCTAGGGAGCAGCAACTGTAAGTTAAACATGGATTTTTCCACTATGTGAAGGGTCAGTGCTCCTAATGCCTGTGTTGTTCAGTGGTCATCTTACTATGTGCCAAGGCACTGTGCTAAATCTAGACAGCATATTAAAAAGCAGAGACATCACTTTGCCAACAAAGGTTTATATAGTCAAAGCTATGGTTTTTCCAGTAGTCATGTACAGATATGAGAGTGGACCATAAAGAAGGCTGAGCACCGAAGAATTGATGCTTTCTAATTATGGTGCTGGAGAAGACTCTTGAGATGGTGCTGGAGAAGACTCTTGAGAGTCTCTTGGACAGCGAGGAGACCAAACCAGTCACTCCTAAATAAAATCAACCCTGAATATTCATTGGAAGGACTGATGCTGAAGCTGAAGCTCCAATACTTTGGCCACCTTATATGAAGAGCTGACTCATGGGAAAAGACTCTGATACTGGGAAGACTGAGGGCGGGAGAAGGGGGAGGATGAGATGGTTGGATGGTATCACTGATTTAATGGACATGAGTTTGAGCAAGCTCCAGAAGTTGGTGAAGGACAGGGAGGCCTAGCGTGCTGCAGTCCATGGGGTCACAAAGAGTCGGACACGACTGAGTGGCTGAACAACTGTGCTAAGCACTTGACATTCATTTTCCCAAGACAAGCTTCGGAAGTGGGTCTCTATTTTACTGAGGATAAAGAAGGTTAAATAGCTTGCCCAAGTCTACATATCAAAGAAGAAAAAGAAATTTTCAGAGCTTGGATTTCTTATTCCAAAAAGCTCATGAGTTTGAACACTCCAAAAATAGAAATCAAAGTTCAGAGGGTTTAAGAGACTTGCCCAGTTTTACACAGCCAGCAAATCACAGACTGGTATCTGAATCCAGGTTTGTCTGATTCCAGAATTAAAATGCTTACATTTTGCAGGAAGAAAAATAACGGAAAAATAATTTAGTTCTCTGATTTGAAGCTAATTCTGAAAGTATAGCAATCTAACTGGGTTTTATTTCATTGTACTCTTTGAATATAGTTCCTGTAGGAGTTAGTTTGTAAATCATTAGCCAGACTCTTTGGTATTTGACTACTAAACTGTAAACTTACAGGACAAATAGTTTCTATCCTAAAGGTGTTTATTGCCTAATTAAGGGAACCAGACATTTAAAAAGAAGAGGAAAAAAGGGGAGGGAGGCAGGCAGATAGAAAATGAGGAAGGAAGTGAGGGGATAAAAATAATAAGAACATGAAATGAGACAGATGGAGTATTTACTTTTCAAAAATTTATTTATTTATCTTTGTTGTTGCACACTGGTTTTCTCTAGTTGCAATGAGTGGGGGCGACTCTCTAGTTGCAGTACTCAGACTTCTCTTTGCAGCATCTTCTCTTGTTGAGGAACATGGGCTCGAGGTGTCTGGGCTTCAGTAGCTGCAGCACATGGGCTTAGTTGTTCTGCCACGTGAGAAATCTTCCTGGACCCATGTCCTCTGCATTGGCAGGTGGATTATTAAACACTGGACCACCCGGGAAATCCTGGAGCGTTTAACTTCATCTTTAACTTCTGTAGTTAGCAAAGAAGGATTTTTACCACCTACATTTTGTAGGTGAGACCAGGATGGATTTTACTAATAATCGGTGAATGCTCAAACTCAATGATTTTTAAACTTTAGTGTATGGATGAATCATTTGGAGGGTCCTGCTAAATGCAGATTCTGATTCAGTACATCTAGGGTGGGGACTGAGATTCTGTATTTCCTATGGGATCACAGAAGATGTTGATGCAGCTAGTTATGGGTCTTATTTTGAGTATAAAGGCTGTAGCTTAAGCGATGTGATTTATTTCAACTCAAAAATTTTGAACATAAATATTTTAGAAGGAAAAATGCTAATTCACATTAAATTCTAAGCACTGATATTTATCTTATCATTTAAATATTGTAATGAAGGTCTGCTTCCTCCAAAATATAATCTCCACTGGCCTGACCCAGCATCCAACATTTCTTACTCTGATAGAGTTCTCTTTGGGCTAGAGTACTCACTCTTAAAAGGTAAACAGGACTAGCTTGCTTTCTTGATTGCCGTCCTGTCCTCCTGAATTACTCTTCTCCTGAATAATTCAATTAAAATGTCAGGACGTCCCTGGTGGTCCAGTGGTTAAGACTCTGTGCTTCTGATGCAGGGGGTATGGCTTCGATCCCTGGTTGGGGAACTAACATCCCACATGCCACACAGTCAAAAGAATAAATTTTTTTTTAAAGCCATTATGTGGGGGCCAAGCAAGGTAGATGTCCACAGGAAAGGAGGATGAAGGGCAGTGTTAACCAGGTGCAGGCTGTTGAAAGAAGAAGGGTGAAGAGAATGTTTGCCTGGAAAGTGGGCATCATGATTTGGACAGTTAGTCGCTTTGCGGAATATTGGGGGGATTGATTCAATGAGTAAATACCGAAGATATTTTGCAATGGGAATTACAAATATGGAAGTGGAGAAAACTAGAATGCCCTCTAATGTTATATTAGAGTTGAACTTATCAGTGCGAACACATGGTTTAATATTAATAGAGACATAAAAACAAATATAAATAAACATATGCATACATAAAAATATGTATAAGAGATATATATGTATATACATAAGGGATACTAATACTGCTAACTATGCTATTTGTAATTTCACCTGTTTTACAAAATTGCTGTTTCTTATATTACCAAATGTGTGACTGTAAAATAATATATAGTTCCATATGATAGAAGAAGCAACAAGAGGAAATATTTTCCTGGACTGTAAGAGGCTAGCAAGACAGGTGGTCCAGGGAATTCTGGATACTGTTTCATGGCCTAGTTCAATAACAGCACATTTTGTGGCATATCAGCAAAATTTTTGCCAGAACTGGGAATGAGCATTCTTAGCACCATAGACTGAAATGGTCATGAAATGCCCCCCTCAAACCATGGTCAAATTTATAACCATGAAGGGGCCCTGCCAACTGGAAACTGGCATTTGCTATCTATCTCTATAAAGATTAAATCATGGTTACTGCAGCTGCTGACCTTCAACACCCCATGAGAGGAGTACAGCATCGAAATCAGGAACAGGCCTTCAGATATTTTCAGGAGAAGATTTGATGAGTCCCAGTTCTTGCATCTTCTCATACCTAGAGAAGCAGTTACATCGTTAACAGTGACATCAGCTTTGGCTATTAAGGAGGATATTACAATTAAAAGTCAAAATAGAGTAGATACGGTTCAGACATACAAGGAAATGACTACGTGACACTATGGGTATAATTTCAGACTAGTCCTTGTATTGCTAAGAACTTGAGTTTTCTGAACTGTGTCAGACTTAGATGTCACTGCTGCTGCTGCTAAATCGCTTCAGTCGTGTCCGACTCTGTGCGACCCCATAGACAGCAATCCACCAGGCTCTGCTGTCCCTGGGATTCTCCAGGCAAGAACACTGGAGTGGGTTGCCATTTCCTTCTCCCATGCATGGAAGTGAAAAGTGAAAGTGAAGTCACTCAGTTGTGTCTGACTCTTAGCGACCCCATGGACTGCAGCCCACCAGATTCCTCCGTCCATGGGATTTTCCAGTCAAGAGTACTGGAGTGGGGTGCCATTGCCTTCTCTGGATATTCTCAAAACAATGTCTGCTAGAAGCTAGTAACTGCAGCCTTACTTTTTATAAAACTAGGCAATTGGCTACCTGGCTACAAGTCTCCCCAAAATGCCAGGTCCAGACTGGATCTCAGGCCTATTCTTCCGAAAAGAAATGAAATTTATTTTGTCTATTAAAATTCTAGTTGTCACTTTTCTAATTACTTCTAACTGGGTCTGTTCCTTGGTGGCTCAGACAGTAAAGAATTCACCTGCAGTGCAGGAGACCCAGGTTTGATCCCTGAGTTGGGAAAATCCCCTGGAGAAGGGAATGGATATCCACTCCAGTGTCCTTGCCTGGAGACTCCCATGGACAGAGGAGCCTGGCAGGTTACAGTCCACGGGGTCGCAAAGAGTCGGACACAACTGAACGACTAAGCAAAAGCCCATGAGCACAATAAGGGATATGTGTGTGTGTACGTATATATAAAAGGGATATATATATATATATAACTAATAAATGTAGAAAGAATACTGGAATTAGATAATCACCATTTGGCAACCTGTAGTGATAGTTAATTCAGCCAAGAAATATGGTGGATACTAAAGTTAATGGGAGAAAATTTGATGAGGAACAAGAAATTTCAAATCAGATCAGTCGCTCAGTAGTGTCTGACTCTTTGCGACCCCGTGAATCACAGCACGCCAGGCCTCCCTGTCCATCACCAACTCCCGGAGTTCACTCAGACTCACGTCCATCGAGTCAGTGATGCCATCCAGCCATCTCATCCTCTGTTGTCCCCTTCTCCTCTTGCCCCCAATCCCTCCCAGCATCAGAGTCTTTTCCAATGAGTCAACTCTTCCCATGAGGTGGCCAAAGTACTGGAGTTTCAGCTTCAGCATCATTCCTTCCAAAGAAGTCCCAGGGCTGATCTCCTTCAGAATGGACTGGTTGAATCTCCTTGCAGTCCAAGGGACTCTCAAGAGTCTTCTCCAACACCACAGTTCAAAAGCATCAGTTCTTCGGCGCTCAGCCTTCTTCACAGTCTAACTCTCACATCCATATATGACCACAGGAAAAACCATAGCCTTGACTAGATGAACCTTTGTTGGCAAAGTAATGTCTCTGCTTTTGAATATGCTATCTAACTTTCCTTCCAAGGAGTAAGCGTCTTTTAATTTCATGGTTGCGGTCACCATCTGCAGTGATTTTGGAGCCCAGAAAAATAAAGTCTGATACTGTTTCCACTGTTTCCCCATCTATTTCCCATGAAGTGATGGGACCGGATGCCATGATCTTCATTTTCTGAATGTTGAGCTTTAAGCCAACTTTTTCACTCTCCACTTTCACTTTCATCAGGTGGCTTTTGAGTTCCTCTTCACTTTCTGCCATAAGGGTGGTGTCATATGCATATCTGAGGTTATTGATATTTCTCCTGGCAATCTTGATTCCAGCTTGTGCTTCTTCCAGTCCAGCGTTTCTCATGATGTACTCTGCATATAAGTTAAATAAGCAGGGTGACAATATACAGCCTTGACGTACTCCTTTTCCTATTTGGAACCAGTCTGTTGTTCCATGTCCAGTTCTAACTGTTGCTTCCTGACCTGCATACAAATTTCTCAAGAGGCAGATCAGGTGGTCTGGTATTCCCATCTCTTTCAGAATTTTCCACAGTTGATTGTGATCCACACAGTCAAAGGCTTTGGCATAGTCAATAAAGCAGAAATAGATGTTTTTCTGGAACTCTCTTGCTTTATCCATGATCCAGCGGATGTTGGCAATTGTCTCAAAATATCCCCTTACAAAACACTTAATTACAAAGTGAAAGAGAGTAACTTTGGACTGGAGAGTCCTGGAAAATATCACATTAACCAAGTGATGAAAGTTACCGTCAGCAACTCAACAGGACGAACTGAAATTGTGTACCACCTGACAGGATGCAATGAAAAAAACACCGTGCCACTTTTGTCATAATTCCGCCGAAAATGCGTTACCTGAATCTAATCATAGGAAACGTGAGACTAACCCAGATTGAGGGATATTCTATAAAATAATTGGTATGTAATCTTCAAAAGTGTAAAGTACTGAAAGTCAAGGAAAGATTGAGGAAATACTATTCTAGATTGAAGGTCACAACTGAACAACATATGATCTTGGATCCTGTATTTACAAAGAACATTATTGGGACAATGGCTGAAAATGGAATAGATTCTGAGTATTAGGTGGTGATCATGGGTCAGTTTTGATGGTTGTGTTGTGGTCATGTAGGAAAATACTCATGTTTGTAGGAACTATACTCTGAAGTATTTCTGGATAATGGGGCATCATGTGGGCAACTTTTACCCAAATGGATTGGGATTGGAGGAGGACTTATCTGCATTATTCTTGCCCTCCCCAAAAGTAAACCTATAATGTTGAATAAGTTTCATTAAAAGCTCCATTGTCAATGACATCCATCGTGTATGTGCTGTGCTAAGTCACTTAAGTCGTGTCCAGTTCTTTGAAACCCCATGGACTGTAGCTTGCCAGGCTCCTCTGTCCAGGATATTAATATTAGCCTGTGAGCAAGATGACATCAAATAACAGCTATTTAGAAGTGAGGTAGACCCCATTTGTTGCCTACCCAAATGTAGTTCCCTTTTTCCATTCTTTCTTGCTAAGAGAACCCCAGTTTTATTAAGATATGGATATATAGGTCCTTCATCTCTCTAGGATGTGAATATTTATTGACCTAAGGGAATCATAACTTTAGGCTTGGACAGGTAATGAAATTCTAGCTAGTGATACATGAAAACCGGTCTTCTGGGTGCTTTGGGGGAAAGGGGTATGTTTAAGGGAAGATTCTTCGTAGGAGTGTCATATTATTAACAAGGAAAAACCATTAAGTTTCTAGAAACATCATGTTAAGCTTCATGTGTGAACTAAATAATTGATCAGTCCACTATCTTCTTTCATGAGCTCAAATTCCACCCAAATTTGTGGAAATAGGGTACATGTTAGTCTGTTTAGGCAGAGGGATATTTCTCTTAGGGGAACTAGATCTGCCTTAGAAAATCAGTGGGCTAAAAATTTCTCTTGGCAGACTTTCTCAATTAGGCTGCTTTTGATTACAGGAAACAGAAAACTCCAGCTCAGATTATTTAAATAAGGAAAATGTATTATCTCACATAGTAGGCAAGAGATAGGGTAGTTACTAGGCTGGTTAATTTAGCAGCAAATAACATTATCAAGGATGGAGGATTTCTGTATTTTTTTTTTTCCCCTAATTTTCTGCTCTTCAGTGTATTGGTATTTGTCCTCAGGCTTATCTTCTCATGGTTGGTTGTAAGATGGCTGCCACGCTTCCAGGGTACCACATGTAGACATAATCACATCAAGTGGTCTATTCAGTGCCACATTTTGCACTTTCTGTTGGTGATTTCCCTACTTAATATGTCCCCCAAGCATATTGCTGAAGTGCCGTCTACTGTTCCTAGGTGCAAGAGGGCTGTCATGAAGGAGAGATGGACAAAATAAACATTAGATACAGGCATGAGTTATAAGGTTGTTGGCCACGAGTTCAATGTTAAGGAATCAATAATATATAATAAATATGGTGTCTTTAAACAGAGACACACATAAACTAAGATTAAGTATTGATCCATTGATGAAAATATTATGACTAGAGGTTTGAATGAAACTAACGCTCTGTTTCCATTAGGAGCGATGGTTTGCTAGCCATTAATTCGGTGTTTGTGGCCACTTCATAGAATATATCGATAACTACCAAAAAGAATGAGAATTGACACACATGACTCTCATAGGGTTGTTACAGTAGGGCGTAACTGAAAACTATGGCATGAAACTGTTCAGCACTATGCCCAGCAGATTTGGGGTGGGGGTGAGACTCTGGATGCATTATTGCCAGTTTGATTGTGACACTTGTCTAAGTACCACACAGTTTAAAGCAGGAGTATAGAGTGAAATGCTCAAAATCCTCCAAGCCAGGCTTCAGCAATATGTGAACCGTGAACTTCCTGATGTTCAAGCTGGTTTTAGAAAAGGCAGAGGAACCAGAGATCAAATTGCCAACATCTGCTGGATCATGGAAAAAGCAAGAGAGTTCCAGAAAAACATCTATTTCTGCTTTATTGACTATGCCAAAGCCTTTGACTGTGTGGATCACAAGAAACTGGAAAATTCTGAAAGAGATGGGAATACCAGACCACCTGATCTGCCTCTTGAGAAATTTGTATGCAGGTCAGGAAGCAACAGTTAGAACTGGACATGGAACAACAGACTGGTTCCAAATAGGAAAAGGAGTACGTCAAGGCTGTATATTGTCACCCTGCTTATTTAACTTCTATGCAGAGTACATCATGAGAAACGCTGGACTGGAATAAACACAAGCTGGAATCAAGATTGCCGGGAGAAATATCAATAACCTCAGATATGCATATGACACCACCCTTATGGCAGAAAGTGAAGAGGAACTAAAAAGCCTCTTGATGAAGGTGAAAGTGGAGAGTGAAAAAGTTGGCTTAAAGCTCAACATTCAGAAAACGAAGATCATGGCATCCGGTCCCATCACTTCATGGGAAATAGATGGGGAAACAGTGGAAACAGTATCAGACTTTATTTTTCTGGACTCCAAAATCACTGCAGATGGTGACTGTAGCCATGAAATTAAAAGACGCTTACTCCTTGGAAGGAAAGTTATGACCAACCTAGATAGCATATTCAAAAGCAGAGACATTACTTTGCCAACAAAGGTTCATCTATTCAAGGCTATGGTTTTTCCTGTGGTCATGTATGGATGTGAGAGTTAGACTGTGAAGAAGGCTGAGCGCCGAAGAACTGATGCTTTTGAACTGTGGTGTTGGAGAAGACTCTTGAGAGTCCCTTGGACTGCAAAGAGATCCAACCAGTCCATTCTGAAGGAGATCAGCCCTGGGATTTCTTTGGAAGGAATGATGCTGAAGCTGAAACTCTGGTACTTTGGCCACCTCATGTGAAGAGTTGACTCATTGGAAAAGACTCTGATGCTGGGAGGGAGAAGGGGACGACAGAGGATGAGATGGCTGGATGGCATCACCGACTTGATGGACATGAGTCTGAGTGAACTCCGGGAGTTGGTGATGGACAGGGAGGCCTGATGTACTGCGATTCATGGGGTCGCAAAGAGTCGGACACGACTGAGTGACTGATCTGATCCGATCTGATAGAGTGAAAGACTTGAAGATGTAGAAACTTCACAATAAAACTCTAGGCTAAGTCACTGGATTCCCCTTGAGAAAGTTTCAAGTAGACCACCTTCTTGCAAATAACAGTTTACTTTCACAAAAATAGATGACCTATCTCATGATAGTAATTAGTCTTCTGGAATTGAATGACAATTGCAAACGAGTGAATATAGTTCTCTTTTCACTTTTGTAAACAGGTGGGTAGCTTCTACTCTTTTTCCTCAGGATGTGCACTTGTAACATCATAAAAATGGCAAGTATTTTATGGATTAAATACAATAAATTTCAAAGAGGTTCAAGCAGGAAATCCATTAATTCTCATTTCGAAGATGCTGAAACAAGGTCCAGACGTAAGGGGCTAAGTGATAGACCCGAGTGAGACCTGAGCTGCTGCCACCCGCGCATGGTCTCATTGCATTGTACTCTGTTCTCACTGGAATGGGGAAAAGTGCAGCCTAGACATGCTTTTCCATAAGAGACTGCACTGATCTCGCAATTACTCCTAAGGCTTCAAGCTTTTTTCTACCTTATGGCATTTGCATATGCCACTTTCCCTTCCTAGAATACTCTACTCTTTCCCTAACTCTTGCTCATCTTCTGACTGAAATGTCACTTACTCTGAGCGGTCAGGTCTGACGACTCTGTTCACCTACCCTGAAACATCTCCTCCCTCAACTCCCTTTTTTTTTTTTTTAAAAAAAAAAGATTGATTTATTTGTTTGCCTGTGGTGTCCGACTCTTTGCAACCCTATGAACTTCTCTGTCCATGGGATTCTCTAGGCAAGAATACAGAAGTGGGCTGCCATGCCTCCTCCAGGGGATCTTTCCGACCCAGGGATCAAACCTGCATCTATTATGTCTCCTGCATTAGCAGGGAGATTCTTTACTACTGACACCAACTGGGAAGCCCTAGTCTCTCTCAATTTGCAGACTGATGTTTGGAACAGATACATGCACCAGAACTGATTCAGTTTGTAGGGTTTCAGGCTTAGAAGTTCTTACTGAAATAAAGTTTGATTTCATATTATTTTGGAGTCACTCCAGGCATTCACCATTCAATGTGAATAATTCAATATTATTCTGGAGTAACTCCAAGGCATTCACCATTCAGAGGAAAAGACATTTGTTTTGTTTTGCTAAAACTGAACCCAAGCTATATGAAAGACACTTCTGTATTTATAGATAATTTTGTGCCTTTTAGGTGTTTAAGAATGGATATTGCTTTTGGACAGTTATATTTTTCTATTTACATTGATATCCAACAGACTTTTTACTATGTATTTTAATTTTAATTAATCTTTTTTATGATTGTAAAGCAAGCATATTCTTTGTAGACATTTTGGAAAATGCAAAAAAGCATGGAGGAGAAACAAATATAAAGACATTTTTTAAAAATTTCACTTTTACTACCTAGAGATAACCATAGTTTTTTTTTTTATTGAAGTATATTTGATTTACAAAGTTGTTGATTTTAGAGATAACCATTGTTAACAATTTGATATAGTTCTTCGTGGCCCTATTTCTATGTGTATGTGTGCATAGGCACACAGCTATATTGTATGTTATACATGACACACACATACATATATATATAACATGCATATTTGCAAACATAGATATAACATGCATATTTGCAAACATGTTATGTATGTTTCATATATATGTACTTACATATATGTATAATTTATGTGTATATATATTATATATAAATAATACACACAAATATATAATAGTTATTAAGTGGTTATGTCAGATATCTTGATTTCCTTTTATACAGTTTTCCTCTTGTAACCCTTTCAATAGTTTTATGAGAAGATACTATTATTCTTACTTTATAGATGGGTAAATTGAGGCTGAGAGTATTAATTTGTTTGACTAAGGTCATTAGTCAGTAAATGGTGAATTTGAGATACACATCTAGATCCAATTCTAAAGTCTATCACCTCAACCATTATGCTGTATGAATGCCTGTACTTTTCCATGTCTTAAATCAAATCGGAATTGCTATAGAAATAATTTTGATTTTATTTTTTGACCTTTTATTATATTTCGTATATAACATTTCATTATCTTCTACTAACCTAATTTTAATGGCTTTATGATACTCCATAAGATTATTGAAATAATAGCTGAATGAATGAAAATATCATTTATTACATGCTACTTTGGTAAAGAATGGATTGGGTAGATGCTCTGGTGTTTCAGATTCTTTCTGTCATCTTATTTTCTTAATTTGTTTCATATTCTGCAATGATTTTTTTGTTTCTCTTGTCTCTCACTATATGGACTATGTATGCTTTGCTTTCGAAATTCTGTGTCATGCTTTGGAAGTCACACATCCTGTTTTTATTCTCAAAATGCTTACCTCTAGATTAAAGAAAAACACCTTATTTTCAATATCACAATGAAATAGTATCTCTTTATTTCTCTTGATAAAGATGGTGTGTTTAGCGCAATTTTTTACCACATTTTTATTTCCCTTCATTTTTTTACCTTCCACTCCCTTCCACTCCTCCAGGCTTGGTTTTTTTCATGTAATTTGGCATTTTTGACTAAGCATCTGAATGCAGAGTTCCAAAGAATAGCAAGAAGAGATAAGAAAGCCTTCCTCAGTGATCAATGCAAAGATATAGAGGAAAACAACAGAATGGGAAAGACTAGAGATCTCTTCAAGAAAATTAGAGATACCAAGGGAACATTTCATGCAAAGATGGGTTCGATAAAGGACAGAAATGGTATGGACCTAACAGAAGCAGAAGATATCAAGAAAAGATGGCAAGAATATGCAGAAGAACTGTACAAAAAAGATCTTCACCACCCAGATAATCACAATGGTGTGATCACTCACCCAGAGCCAGACATCCTGGAATGTGAAGTCAAGTGGGCCTTAGAAAGCATCACTACGAACAAAGCTAGTGGAGGTGATGGAATTCCAGTTGAGCTATTCCAAATCCTGAAAGATGATGCTGTGAAAGTGCTGCACTCAATATGCCAGCAAATTTGGAAAACTCAGCAGTGGCCACAGGACTGGAAAAGGTCAATTTTCATTCCAATCCCAAAGAAAAGCAATGCCAAAGAATGCTCAAACTACTGCACAGTTGCACTCATCTCACACGCTAGTAAAGTAATGCTCAAAATTCTGCAAGCCAGGCTTCAGCAGTACGTGAACCGTGAACTTCCAGATGTTCAAGCTGGTTTTAGAAAAGGCAGAGAAACCAGAGATCAAATTGCCAACATCCACTGGATCATGGAAAAAGCAAGAGAGTTCCAGAAAAACATCTATTTCTGCTTTATTGACTATGCCAAAGCCTTTGAACTGTGTGGATCACAATAAACTGTGGAAAATTCTGAAAGAGATGGGAATACCAGACCACCTGACCTGCCTCTTGAGAAACCTATATGCAGGTCAGGGAGCAATAGTTAGAGCTGGACATGGAACAACAGACTGGTTCCAATAGGAAAAGGAGTACGTCAAGGCTGTATATTGTCACCCTGCTTATTTAACTTCTATGCAGAGTACATCATGAGAAATGCTGGACTGGAAGAAACACAAGCTGGAATCAAGATTGCCAGGAGAAATATCAATAACCTCAGATATGCATATGACACCACCCTTATGGCGGAAAGTGAAGAGGAACTAAAAAGCCTCTTGATGAAGGTGAAAGTGGAGAGTGAAAAAGTTGGCTTAAAGCTCAACATTCAGAAAACGAAGATCATGGCATCTGGTCCCATCACTTCATGGGAAATAGATGGGGAAACAGTGGAAACAGTGTCAGACTTTTTCTGGACTCCAAAATCACTGCACATGGTGACTGCAGCCATGAAATTAAAAGACGCTTACTCCTTGGAAGGAAAGTTATGACCAACCTAGATAGCATATTCAAAAGCAGAGACATTACTTTGTCAACAAAGGTCCATCTAGTCAAGACTATGGCTTTTTCAGTAGTCATGTATGGATGAGAGAGTTGGACTGTGAAGAAAGCTGAGAGCCGAAGAATGGATGCTTTTGAACTGTGGTGTTGGAGAAGACTCTTGAGAGTCCCTTGGACTGCAAGGAGATCCAACCAGTCCATTCTGAAGGGGATCAGCCCTGGATGTTCTTTGGAAGGAATGATGCTAAAGCTGAAACTCCAGTACTTTGGCCACCTCATGTGAAGAGTTGACTCATTGGCAAAGGCTCTGATGCTGGGAGGGACTGGGGCCAGGAGGAGAAGGGGATGACAGAGGATGAGATGGCTGGATGGCATCACCAACTCGACGGACATGAGTTTGAGTGAACTCCCGGAGTTGGTGATGGACAGGGAGGCCTGGCATGTTGCAATTCATGGGGTTGCAAAGAGTCAGACATGACTGAGTGACTGAACTGAACTGAACTGATCCCTCTTGGAAAAAGAAATTTCTTTCCTACATTATGTACTTTCTCTTTTGAGAGTTATTTTAGATATTTAAATAAAGTTCTTTTATGCAGAAGTTTTTATGCTCTGACTCTTTCTTCCTCCTTATTCTTTTTTTTTTTTTTTTGGCTGCACCACATGGAATATGAGATCTTAGTTCCCTGACCCAGGATGGAAGCCACAACCCCTGCATTGGAAACACGGAGTCTTAACCACTGGACTGCCAGGAAAGTCCCTCTTCTTCCTTATTCTGACTTCTCATTCAGTAGTACATGTTTGAGAAGTTTTTTCTTTCAGAGCAGTTAACTGGGTAGTGTCATTTTTGAGCACTTTGTATCTTAGTACATATTCCCAGATGACTCAGTGGTAAAGAATCCTCCTGCAAGTGCAGGAGACATCAGAGACATAGGTTTGATCCCTGAGTCAGGAAGATCCCCTGGAGGAGGAAATGGCAACCCGCTCTGGTATTTTTGCTGGGAAAAATCCCAGGGACAGAGGAGCCTGGAGGGCTACAGTCCACGGGATAGGAAAGAGTTGGCATGACTGAGCGCGCGCGTGCACGCACACACACACACACACACACACATTTATTTAAGAGGCCTTCACAACTTTATAACAACTTTGCTGAGTGTAGAATTCTAAAATTATAAACATTTACCTTCAGAATTCTGTTGGATGTGCTTTATTGATTTGAGTCTTAGAGTGCACAATTCTGAGGCCAGTTTGAATTTAGTACCTTTGGAGATAATCTGCTCCCTCCCAAATTCCCTCCTCCTTCCCCAGCCTGAATTCTTGAAGGCTTTTTTCTTTACCCCAGAAATATTTTAAAATGTCACCTTGCTGGTCTAGGTGTTGATTTTATTACATTCATTTCCCCAGCAGGTTTAAGTCTTAGGAAAATTACTTAATTATTACTTCTGTTCCTATTCTGTTTCCTCCTTCTGAGACTTCTAATATATTCAGTCAATTTACTCAAGAACTATTCTATGCTAGACACTAATTTGGGTACTGGGATATATCACCAGGGAACATAAATGCTTACATTTTTGTTGTTTGGAACTCCACCTTTGTTCTGATTTTTGAGGGAGACCTCATCCTTTGAGCTGAAGCATATTTTCGTAGTCCTATGGGTTTTTTCCATTTGCTCATCTTAACATGGAGAGGTCTATATGCGTCCAGCTTTGGTTAATATTTAAGTAGGAATTGCTGAGGGTTCTGTCAGAGACTGAAGCAGATCTGAGTATATGCACTGCCTTGCTCTCCATTTGCTTTCATCTAGCCTTCAACCTTGAGTAAGGGGTTGTTCATGGAATTCTATTGGGGTGATAATATATTTTACAGAAGTGGAATATTGAACTGACCATTCCTCCTAATTGAGCCCTTCTATATTCTAACTAGAAGACAGTCCTCCAAGTTTCTGGCATACGGAAGGTTTTCCCTCTATTTTTATTCCTTTGATCTTTTCTATGTGAATTTAGAATGAGGCAATTTAGAAGTCTGTCCTCACAAAGACATTTTTATTTAAAAACCACAAAGTAATATTTTTTCCTCTGTGTTAAGAGGGTTAGAAAAAAATGTTCAAGACTGATAATTATATGTAGTTTTGAATTTTTTCATAAAGGGTCTTAAACCCCTTGGGAAACTACATGGTCTAGAGAGGTCGGGGGAATGGAGTCTGACTGTGGTATGTAATTTCACTGTGGCTTTGAATAAACTATCTGAACTCCAGGTTCTCTAATCTCAGATCTTCTTACATCATAGCATGACAGGGAAAAGTACCAGAAAAAAATAAATGTGGAAGCTCTTTGAACTCTTCAAAGATAGAAACTAAGGAAATCTGAGGACTTTTTGTTGTTTGAATGCTATTATAGCTTTGAGCACTTTCAAGCTAGCCTGAAGAGTTTCTGCTGGGGGCATAACAAATGAGGTCTGGTTGCTGGGAAGCCCAGGCATGCAAAGCAGTTCTGAAGTACAGCCGCACTGCTTTGCACGCTGTCATGTCATGTAAGATCCAAGAGGGTGTTAAATGTGGACCCATTTTTCCGTTAGGTCAAATAACTATGCCTGGTTAATGTGAAATTAGTTTGTTTCTCCTCTTCACGGAAATGAAGGCTTCTGGGTGGGTGAATCATGCCTTAATAAACAACTTTTGTACTTCTGGCCAGCACAGGCAGCAGATGTTGTCTATCTTTGTGAGATGACTTGGAAGAGCACAAAAAGAAACATCTGTATGGTGGTTTCTGAAGCTTAAAGAAAATATCTTACTGCCTCCGGGCTAAACTTTTCAGGTTCTACCCCTTCCTACTATGAATCCTTTCTGTATTTTATGACTCAATTTCTTTATGAAACTCCTGTAAGATTCAGTATTAAATTTCCCTAATCGTGGGAAAAAATATTGTCTATATTAAGGTCCATGACACTGCAGCTGTTTTGGCACTATGGAGATAAATGGCTATGTCATTAGTGTCAGACAAGTGACTTTTTTTTTTTTTTTTAATAATGGACATGAAATGGAGGAATAAGAATTTTTCCCTCCTAAGCAACGTTGTGCGAATGCATCATACTTGTAACACATAGACCAAGACAGAATGAGGTACCTTAATTTAGTCAGCAACTGATTAATCACCTGCTGTGTGCCAGACACTACACTAGGGGCTAGATATACTTTAGTGAACAAGACACTGTTCCTGCCCGCACGTTGCCTCAAATCTAGTAGAGAAGACCAATCAAAATATATTAATTGGGATAAAGTGCTATGAAGAAACTACATAGGATACAATAAATGCAAATAAGAGTAGGAGAGGAGATGAGCAATTATAAACCAAAGAATTGGACAACTTATAAGAAATGGACACGTTTCTAGAAACATACAGGCCACCAAAACTGAATCATGAAGAAATAGATATTTGAACAGACCAATCACTAGAAGTGAAATAGAATCTGTAATTTTAAAACTCCTTGCAAAAACAAAAGGCTATGACCAGATGGTTTCACTAGGGAATTCTATCGAATAACTTTAACTGATCCTTCTCAAACTCTTCCAAAAGGCTGATGAGGAGGGAGCACCACTAAAGACTCCACACAAAAACTACTAGAATGTATAAACGAATTCAGCCAGGTAGCAGGACACAAGATTATACAGAAATTGGCTGCATTTCTTTTTTTTAATTTATTTATTTTTTAATGGAAGGATAATTGCTTTACAGAATTTGGTTGTTTTCTGTCAAACTTCAACATGAATCAGCCATAGGTATACATGTATCCCCTCCCTTTTGAACCTCCCTCCCATCTCCTTCCCCATCCCACCCATCTAGGTTGATACAGAGCCCCTGTTTGAGTTTCCTGAGCCATACAGCAAATTCCTGTGGGCTATCTATTTTACATATAGTAAGTTTCCATGTCACTCTCTCCGTACATCTCACCCTCTCTTCCCTTCTCCCCAAGTCCATAAGTCTATTCTCTGTGTCTGTTCTCCACTGCTATCCTGTAAATAAATTCTTCAGTACCATTTTTCTAGATTCTGTATATATGTGTTAGAATATGATATTTATCTTCCTCTTTCTGACTTACTTCACTCTGTATAATAGGCTCTAGGTTCATCCACCTCATTAGAACCGACTCAAATGCATTCCTTCTTATAGCTGAGTAACATTCCATTGTGTATATGTACCACAGCCTCTTTATCCATTCATCTGTCGATGGACATCTAGGTTGCTTCCATGTTTTAGGTATTGTAAATAGTGCTGCAATGAACAGTGGGATACATGTATCTTTTTCAATTTTTGTTTCCTCAGGGTATATGTCTAGGAGTGGGATTTCTGGGTCATATGGTGGGTGGTTTTATTCCTAATGGCACCCCACTCCAGTACTCTTGCCTGGAAAATCCCATGGACAGAGGAGCCTGGTAGGCGGCAGTCCATGGGGTCGCACAGAGTTGGACTGAAGTGACTTAGCAGCAGCAGCATACTATCTTCCATAGTGGCTGTATTAATTTACATTCCCTTTTCTCCACACCCTCTCCAGCATTTATTGTTTGTAGACTTTTTGATGATGGCCATTCTGAAAGGTGTGAGGCAATATCTCATTGTAGTTTTGATTTGCATGTTTCTAATAATGAGTGATGTTAAGCATCTGTTGATGTGTTTGTTAGCCATCTGTATGTCTTTGGAGAAATGTCTGTTTAGGTCTTTTTCTCACTTTTTGATTGAGTTGTTTGTTTTCCTGGTATTGAGTTGTAAGAGCTGCTTGTATATTTTGGAAATTAGTCCTTTGTCAGTTGTTTCATTTGCTATTATTTTCTCCCATTCTGAGGATTGTCTTTTCACCTTGCTTATAGTTTCCTTTGCCGTGCAAAAGCTTTTAAGTTTATTCAGGTCCCACTTGTTTACTTTTGTTTTTATTTCCATTACTGTTGGAGGTGGGTCATAGAGGATCTTGCTTTGATTTATGTCATTGAGTGTTCTGCCTATGTTCCTCTAAGAGTTTTATAGTTTCTGGTCTTACATTTAGATCTTTAATCCATTTTGAGTTTATCTTTGTGTATGGTGTTAGGAAGGCTGCATTTCTTTATACTCACAATGAAATATCAGAAAGGAAAAGTACAAAAATAACCTCTTTTAAAATTGCATCCAAAAAAAAAAAAAAACCTTACCAATAAACCTGACCAAGAAGATGAAATACTTATATGCTCAGAACCACAAAACATTGATAAAGAAAATTAAAGATGATTCAAACAAGTGGAAAGATATCCTATGCTCTTGGATTGGAAGAATTAATATGTTAAAATGGACATACTACCCAAAGCAATCTACAGATTTAATGCAATCCCTATCAAATTACCCATGACATTTTTCACAGAACTAGAACAAATAATCCTAAAATTTATATAAAAGCATCAGTTCAGTCGCTCAGTTGTGTCCGACTCTTTGCGACCCCTGAACTGTAAAGATCCACAATTGCCAAAGTTATCCTGAGGAAAAAGAATGAAGCTGGAGGCATAACCCACCCAGACTTCAGACAATACTACAAAGCTACAGAAATCAAAACAGGGTGGTATTGTGCTTGCTTTGGCAGCACATATACTAAAATTGGAATAATACAGAGAAGATTAGCATGGTCCCTATGCAAGGATAACAAAAAACCAAAACAAAACAGTGTGGTATTGGCACAAAAACAGACATATGGATCAATGGAACAGAATAGAGAGCCCAGAAATAAACCCACATGCCTACAGTCAATTAATCTTCAACAAAGAAGGCAAGAATATACATAGAAAAATGACAGTCTCTTCAGCTAGTAATGTTGGGAAAGCTGGATAGTCACATGTAAAACAATGAAATTGAACACTCCCTCACACCATATGTAAAAATAAACTCAAAATTGCTTAAAGACTTAAATATAAGACATGGTATCATGAAACTCCTAGAAGAGAAGAACATAGACAAAATATTCAGACATATACCAATATTTTCTTAGGTCAGTCTCCTAAGGCAATAGAAATAAAAGCAAAAATAAACAAATGGTACCTAATTAAACTTACAAGCTTTTGCACAGAAAAGGAAACAATAAACAAAATGAAAAGACAACCTATGGACTGAGAGAAAATATTTGCAAATTATGTGACCAACAAGGTTTAATTTCCAAAATACACAAACAGTTCATACAACTAAAAAAAAAAAGATGGACATTTCTCTAAAGAAGACACACAGATTGTAAATAGGCACATGAAAAGATGTTCAACATTGTTAATTATTAGAGAAATGTAAATCAAAACTTCAAAGAGGTACCACCTCACATCAGTCAAAACGGCCATCATTAAGACGTCCACCAAGAAATGCTGGAGATATGATCCTGCAGTCCTACTCTTGGGTATATATCTGGAGAAAATTCTAATTCGAAAAGGTACATGCAACCCAATGTTCATAGCTGCACTCAGTCGAGACACGGAAGCAACCTAAATGACTACAGACAGATGAATGGATAAAGATATGGGATGATCCCCTGGAGAAGGGCATGGCAACCCACTCCAGTATTCTTGCCTGGAGAATCCCATGGACAGAGGAGCCTGGCAGGCTACAGTCCATGGGGTCGCAAAGAGCTGGACACAACTGAAGTGACTTAGCATGCAGGCACATGTGATAAATTTGAAATGCCTGTGATGTTTCTAAGATAGAACAGTAGGCAGCTGAGAGTCTGGAGCACAGAGGAGAGGATTAGGGACATATTTTAGAAATAACACTGTAGGGATAAGATTTTAGGCTTGGAGATGGGTAAGCTCTCCTAGGAAGAAAGAGTAAAGGGAGAAAAAAGGAGAGCTAGAGATTGAGCCTGGAGAATTAGCCAGGTGTAGAGCTATGCCACTAAAAGAAATGTTGAGGGCAGTTAAGAGGAGCATGTGGTTTGGAGAGGCTTCCCCAGTGGCTCAGCAGTAAAGGATCAGCCTGCAATGCAGGAGCCATAGGAGATGCAGGTTTGATCGCTGGGTCGGGAAGATCCCCTGGAGGAGGACATGGCAACCCACTCCAATATTCTTGCCTGGAGAATCTCATGGACAGAGGAGCCTGGCAGACTACAGTCCATAGGGTCACAAAGAGTCGGACATGACTGAAGCGACTTAGCACTCACATATGCGTGGTTTGGAAAGGAAACTGATGATTTATATTTGGAACTTACTAAGTTTGAGGTGCACACTACAGTCTTGTTATTTCTAGTGTCATGCCTGGGCAAAATGCGTAGGTCCCCTTCAGAATGTGAATGCCATATTTATATTTTACTTTGTGATTTGGTCTTATGATATCTCTGTGAATTTTCAAAATAAAACATTACTAATCATGTTCATGGTGGAGTTTGGAGCAGTAGAAACAATTCTGCTAAGATCCATGACACTGCAGCTGTTTCTGAATTATAGAGATAAATAATTTTCTATGTCGCCAGTCCTAAACAATAAGTGGCTATTTCATTTTGAGTAATGGACAGGAGATGAAGAAAGAAGAGTTGTCCAACATTGAGCCAATGTGCTTTATGGGAAGTACACGAGCTGGGAATGCAATGAAAATACACATATATTGAACATTTACCATGTGCCAGGTTCTGTGCTGGGTTTTGGGGATAACTCAGAGAACAAGACATAAAAGTCTTAGATTTTACAAATAAGTAAGGAAGATGGGAAAAATTAACCTGCAAATAAAATAGCCACAATGGGTGGCAAGTGCTGTGAAAGAAACAAACAAATACAGGAAATACATGGGAAAGGTGGTATGGCACTTTGAGTCTAGAAAGTGTCTTTAGAGAAATTTTCCTTGGGTAAATTTACTTAAGTCGACATTTACTTTAGTCGATTTCTGACGGATGAGGAGTCATATCAAGATGTGGGGACATGGTTTGCTATTGATAAATCACCAAATTGTTTTTTTGCAGAATTTGCCCCTGAAAAGTTAAAGCAAGCTGAAGAGCTCATACTACAATATGGGCAGTATGGGCACACTGAGGTGGGGGAAGCTGTTGGAAATGGTCTGCCCCCACAGGTAGTATTTTATCATTGACATTGTTTAAAATTGTGTGCACAGGGTGATAACAAAAAGTAGACTGATATTTAGTCAATTTTACTATTATTTAAAAATTTTTTTACAGACAACAGCCCCACCATGGGCTGAATGATGGCCCTCAAAAAGCTGTGTCTATATTCCAATTACTAGAAACTGTGAATATTACCTTACATAGTAAAAGAGTAAAAATTACCTTATATAAAAAGATTTTGAGAACATGTATCAGATTATCCTTTCATAAGTTGAATGCAGATATTAGATCTAAAAATTAAGCTACCCAGTTCTTAAAATAAATAGATACATGCTTTAATAGAGTTATCACTGTAGAATTCAATGCCATGTTGGGAGAAATGCTTTTTTTTTATTTGGCTGCACTGGGTCTTAGCTGCAGCATGTGGGATCTAGTTCCCCAATCAGGGATTGAACCTGTGTTCCCTGCATTGGGAGCACAGAGTCTTAACCACTGGACCACCAGGAAGTCCCCAAGGAGAAATGTTTCTTACATACAAGTTTGCTTACAGCCAAGTTACTTAACCCAAGTTAACTTGCCTGGCCATGTAGGCATTTTTCTTCGTTTGTTTGTTTTTAATATTTATTTAGCTGTGCCATGTCTTCGTTTCGGCATGCGGGATCTTTAATTAGGGCATGTGAATTCATAGTTGTGGCACTGTGGGATCTAGTTCCCTGGTCAGGGAGTGAACACTGACCCCCTGCATTAGGAGCATGGAGTCATAGCCGCTGGACCACCAGGGAAGCCCCCATGTAGGTGTTTTATATTGTCATTCCTATTGGAGAAGGAGGCCTCCTGATAGCTCAGGTGGGCCCTCTCAAGGCAGGACTACAGTCCTGGGCCTGGCCACAAATTTAGGTTTAGATATTAATACTTATCAGCATTAGGAAGACTGAATCACACTTACCAAACTCACAAGGCCAGCAGGTGACAAAATTCAAGTGTTTAAAAATATTTACTAATTTAATAAATGATGAGGAACTTCTGTGTGTTATTCAGTGTACTGTCTCTGCTTACAAACAAGTGACATATAAGGTGAGATTACATTTGGAATTACAGCTAGGTGATGACATCAGAGCAAGCAGAGGAAGTTTAATGAATGGTTTTATACCTGCGGTAGGCAGGCTCTGAGATGGCCTTCAATGATCTCTTTAATGAAAGTACAGTATTCACGCCCTCCTGTGATCTCCTCCCCTTGTGTGTAGGTGTGCACTCACTTCTACTAAATAGAATGCAGCAGAAGGGATGTCACATCTGAGATTAGGTTACAAAAAGACTACGGCTTCATCTTGAGAGCTCCCTCTTGTTCTATTGCTCACTTTGAGGAGAGACAATTGCTATGTTGTGGGCTGCCCTATAGAGAGGCCTCTGGCTAACGACCAGTGAGGAACTGAGGTCTTCGGCCAATATCTCACAAGGAACTGAATCCTACCATCAACCACATGAGTGACCTTGGAAGCAGATGCTCCCAGCAATCTCATGAGACCTTGAGCCAGAGGCACCCAACTAAGTAGCACCCAAATTCCTGACCCTCAGAAGCTGTGAGATAATAAATGTTTGCTGTTTTAAGGCACTAAGGTTTGGGGTAAGTTGTAACCCAGCAATAAATAACATAACACCAAACATATAACTTTTGAAGTACTAATTTAAAAATACTAAAAGACAATAAGAAGGGAAATAAAACTAACAACTACAATAGTAGTTTTCATGGATATACTATTTTAATAGTTTCTTCGGCAGTCTAATCACACTGACTAGATTCCCTATTAGTGGTTAATTTCATCCAGTTTATGTTGAGTCTTACTAGTTTTATTCTCAGGGAGTGACATTTTATCCAACTTCTGGATGCATCTAACTATGGACTCCAAAAAACTAAGTATACACACTGATAACTAAATATGTATTGATTCATTCATACTGAATTTATTTTGTCTACTGGAGACTAGAAAAGAATCCAAAATGGCATACGAAATAATTCCCTGGTCTTTTTTTAAAGTTAATGTTCACAGGGCAGACAGATGTTTAATTCATTTAAAAAAAAATACTCTTTTTTAACAAAAGGAATAAATGTTCAAAGTCCAACTTTTTGAAAAAAACAGAAGCAAAGAAGAAGAAAGTGAAAGTTAACTTTGAACCTGCTACTCAGAAAGGACTGTTAGTGAATGCACTATTGATTTTAGTTGACAACAGTTGCCTATTCTATTTTTTTAAACATCACAAATAAGACTTTTTGTCACCATTAAATATCTGAATTTTGAACAGATTCTTGAACTAATGGCTCCTATCTATCATCTCATTCAACTTTAGCATTCAACTCATCCACAAACTACTACCTTTATTATGAAGCTCCATCAGTTCACCCAATTCAAATGTTTGCTTCTTAGGATTTTTACTTTTCTAACAAGTAATCATAGAGAGGATAAAATGATTGGCAAGGCTTTTTCTATATCTTTCTCAATGCTATCTGGAATCAATTTATTGACAACTTTTTTCAAGTTATTTGTCTGCACTTCTCAGGTCATGATTCCAACCATCTTCTTCCGGATTTGGTGAACTTGTTGGTGCTTCCTTAACACAAGAGGGCTTCCAAATCTGACTATTGTGGTTTTTAGTAAAACCACAACAGAATAGATGAAGCAAATAACCATTGGTAGTCTTGATATCAACATGAGATTCAATCATGGCCTGCCACTTTTGGAACATTTTGGAACACAGTTTATCATGGCTACGATCCATACCATGGAAGCTGATTGGCAGTTTTTGCCCTAAACGGTCTCAGCACTTATCTTGGATTTTCTACATGAAACTCCATTATTCTGCAGATTAGCAAAGCTCACTTTTAAAACATGACCCTGAGGCCGTCAGATGCAATTTTGATTCCTTGAGTTCTCCTGACTGTTTATTCAGTATTTCATATATTGAACATAGCTGCTACTTTCACATCATACCAATTTTTCCTAGAGAATGGATTAATCACTTTCGTCTTGGCAACCTTTTTGCCACTTTTCAGAAGGCACTTGTTTTTGCCCCCTGCCATGGTGCTCTCCAAGAGCCAAAAGACCTATTTGTTTATTCTTTTAAAGATTGGGAAAACATTCTATTCTTGGTTAACTTGCTAATTGATTTTTCTAAAACTGTTTCCTTAATGAAATATCATATCTGCAAGTTTAACTTTATATATCTAATATTTAATAACTTAGTATAAGTAATATTAATATTTAGTACCACAAGCAGAGATATTACTTTGCCAACAAAGGTCCGTCTAGTCAAGGCTATGGTTTTTCCTGTGGTCATGTATGGATGTGAGAGTTGGACTGTGAAGAAGGCTGAGCGCTGAAGAATGGATGCTTTTGAACTGTGGTGTTGGAGAAGACTCTTGAGAGTCCCTTGGACTGCAAGGAGATCCAACCAGTCCATTCTGAAGATCAGCCCTGGGACTTCTTTGGAGGGAATGATGCTAAAGCTGAAACTCCAGTACTTTGGCCACCTCATGTGAAGAGCTGACTCATTGGAAAAGACTCTGATGCTGGGAGGGATTGGGGGCAGGAGGAGAAGGGGACGACAGAGGATGAGATGGCTGGATGGCATCACTGACTCGATGGATGTGAGTTTGAGTGAACTCCGGGAGTTTGTGATGGACAGGGAGGCCTGGCGTGCTGCGATTGATGGGGTCGCAAAGAGTCGGACATGACTGAGCTACTGAACTGAACTGAACTAACATTATAAACACTTTATTCAACAAATTTATTTACATTATCTAATTTGACTTTCATTATAACTTGTGAGGTAGGCATTAATATTACTTTCATTTTCAGAGAAGTAAACTAAGGCTTAGAGAGGAAAAATAATTTGCTCACACAGGATCACAAAGCTAAGCAGTTTCCATTCTAGATTCCATTCTAGTTCTGTCTGGCTACAAAATTTACAATCATACCTTTCTGCTATAGTTTCTCCCTCAAACTTTCCCCTTTATTTTTCATTAAAAAAAAAGTCATTTTAAAAAACTTTCATATTTAGAAAAGTCGTCATATCCCAGTTATTAAAAGACTAACCTAATTTACCCATACCTCTGTTCAACTCCTTTGAAAGTTTTTTGAAGTTAGTGTCTCAAGGCAAATATATTGAGATCTAAAGGAAATATACATGAATAAAATTCTTTCCCTGCTGAAATAAAACAGTGGATGTTACCAGTGATTTGCCTTGTTTGAAATTGGAACTATCATCAGAGAACCAATTTCCATTTATATAAAACTACATAATTCTGTTTCTGATTATAATTTCTGTAAAGTTATAATCAATTGTTACAGTTGGAAAAACTAGATTTTTATCAGCTACATTTCTTGCTGCTGAATAGTCCATTATAATGAAATAAAGGGGTAATCTGGAAATAAAGAGCAGTGATAATGATTATGAAATGTTAAGAGTGGGACGAACTTGGAGGTCACTTTGCCCATTCTCCAAATTTTGAGAATTCAGAGGTTCGAAGATTCAAATATCTCTGTATCTCTTAAGTGGTCATAGTAGACAAAGGTTAAGAATAAAGGTATGTGAAAAATGGCTTTCATCTGACAATTAAGACAGTGTCGTAAACATATTTACCCAAGTTCCAAACCTCTATCAATAAGAGAAATGAATTAAAAAAAAAACAACCCAAATAACAAAAAGCATAAGACCAGGTACATAAAAAGTACCTAATATATATTTGCGAATGAACAAATGAATAAAAAGGTTTTATTGCTTTCAAGTTCCCTCAGTCCTTGAATTCACATTTTACATGCAATCATAATGTATACATATAGTTTATTATCTTGATTTTTGCCCTTGAGTTATAGCATTTTTCCACGTTGTTATAAAACATGACTATAACCTTTTAAAGTACCTATTGAAGTTATACCACCACTGAGTCAGATTCCCAAATGATTGTTAAAAATCACTATTAACAGGGGTGAATCCAGGTTTTGGGGAGGGCCCTTATTAAGGAAAAAATACAAAATGATATTACTTTAAAAAATTTTTACAAAGTAAAATACCTAGCTCTTTCAAGAGATCATTTCTAGGGCCCCTCCAGGGCCTTGGAGGCCCCTGCCTCTGTTGATAACCAGATACTACCTTCATGGGGGTTATGATATAGCTTGAATGTTTTTCAGAGGTTACTACAATTTTAGAAATGTATACCACACTTGATAGTGTTAAAAATTCTTTCTATCCATCTGACCTGGAATCTGCTTCAGGCTCCAACATAAACTTGGTAGCTTTTAAATTATAAGCAAGTCTCTTTTAACTTCTTCAGGTCTCGTATGCCCCATCTGTAGAAATGGGCTTAATATCTACCTCAAGGAATTGCACATGAAAACAAAGGTAAAATAGTTCAGTTCCTGACACATCATAAATGCTCCATAGGTGTTATGAACACGGTGATAGTTAAAACATTAGCCTACCTTATATAGGAACCGCCTGTTTCTCCATTATAACTTCCTACACTGACTGTGGGTAAAATACGGCGTAAAATGAATTTTAAAGATTGTGTAGATTCCATTTTTTATTATTTTAATTACTTTTTTGGCCTCAGCATGCAGCATGTGGGATCTCAGTTCCCTGACCAGTAATCAAATAAGGGAAGTCCCTTATTTTAATTTTTAAAAATAATGTTATTATGAAAAGTAGTGACTATATAACAGCACATTTGGAAAATAGAAGAAAAAAAAAATAGCACCCAAAATTTCTTCAGACTTATACTACATTTCCTTAATGTGTTTTTTTTTCCCTTGATGCAGATTTTATTTAAAATATAAAAATATACTTGAAGTAAGGAGATCAGTCCTGGGTGTTCATTGGAAGGACTGATGTTGAAGCTGAAACTCAAATACTTTGGCTGACTCAACTGAAAAGACCCTGATGCTGGGAAAGATTGAGGGCAGGAGGAGAAGGGGACGACAGAGGATGAGATGGTTGGATGGCATCACCGACTCAATGGACATACTGCTGCTAAGTCACTTCAGTCGTGTCCGAATGGACATGAGGTTGGGTGAACTCCGGGAGTTGGTGATGGACTGGGAGGCCTGGCGTGCTGTGGTTCATGGGGTCGCAAAGAGTTGGACACGACTGAGCAACTGAACTGAACTGAAGTAGACCCAACTATTCTCTTTTCAAGGAAGTTTGGTATTATGGGATTATATTTTTCAAATACATGGCAAATCTTAAAATATGTTTTACATAAAACTATTTTAGAAAAATCAGCAGGAAGAAAAGTTACATTCTACTGTTGTTGTTCCATACTTAATTCCTATGAGCTGTGCAGTGTGGCCAAAGTAAACAAATAAGTAAACAAAGATTCATGTTTTTATAAGGTTATGATCTTACTGTACATAGAATTTAGTACTCTGCATTTTTTTCTTACATTATATCACGTCTTTCTCCATACTATTGCATACTACTACAGCAACATTCATAGTAACTAGAGCATATGAGAGCAAGGCTTAGTTTCCTAAACTTCATATAAATGTGCGTGAAGACACCAAGGCAGGCCAAAGATGTGAAAAGCTAGAAGCTCAGAAAGAGTGCTCTTGGTTTGCCTGCAACTATAATGCAGAAAATGTATTAAGAGAAATTATGACTCAAGGATTCTTGATTTTCAACCAAATGTCCAAATCAGCAAAAGAATATAAAGCCCTGTCAACATAATCCTAAATTCCATAAACACTTTTATTTCTTTAATAGATGGGAAAGTGGTACAATACTATTCAACAGCAAGGACTTATTTGTCATGACGTTATTAGGATTTTAGCTCTCAAAATTGGGTAAATATATACCCCTTTTACCCAAAGGGGTCTTTCTTTAAAATTTAGCAAGGCAACACAATCCTCACTATAAAGATCAAGTCAAGATCTGGACATGGTTGTCTGAATTCAGTGACATTTGCTCTTGGAAAAAGAGTTTTATCTTTTAATTATTCTTTTGTGCTGATATTCATTAATTGCGAAGTACAACTTTTTTCTTTTAAGCTTCTTTGTTCCTTTAACATGATCCTGCTGTAGGAATTCAAGCCACATCTAAAAAATTGTTAAGATATACGGTGAGGAAGCGATCCACATGTTCATTGCTGAATGAATGGAAAAACAAAATGTGGCATATGCATACAATGGAATATTATTCAGTGTTAAAAAGGAAGGAAATTCTGATACACACCACAACATAGATGAACCTTGAAGACATTATGTTAAGTGAAATAAGCCAAACAAAAGGACAAATACTGTATGATTCCACTTATACGAAGTATCATAGAAAAAGAAAATAAAATAATTGTTATCAGGGCACGGGGCAGGGGAGGAATGGGGAGTTATTGTTTAATGTGTATAGGGTTTCAGTTTCTGATGATGAAAAGTTCTGGAAATGGACAGTGGTGATGGATGCATAAAATGTGAGCGTCCTTAGCAACACTGGGCTGCATAGTGAAAAATGAGTAAAATGGTAAATCTTGTGTATTAAATGGTAAATCTTGTGTATTTTATGGTAAATTTTAAAAAATGCCCCCAATATAACACAGACTGAGAAAAAATGTATAATGTAACATTCATGGGCTTCCCTGGTGACTCAGACGGTAAAGAATTTGCCTGTAATGCAGAAGACCCTGGGTCAGGAAGATACCCTGGAGAAGGGAATTTAGCTACCAATTCTCATATTCTTGTCTGGAGAATTCCATGGATAGAGGAGCCTGGTGGGCTAGAGTCCATGGGGTATGGACTGCAAACAGTCCAACATGACTGAGGGACTCACACCGATGCACACATATTCAGTAAGAAATAATTATACAGCAAATATATCTGTAATCACTATCTAGGTCAAGAAATAAAGACTATCAGAGTGCACCCTCCTGCCCCCATCACAACCCTTTCCTCCTTCCTGAGTAACCACTCTCTTGACTAAACATTTACTTTTAAAAATCAGGCTGTAATGTGATAACGCCGGATAAGTTAAACCAATGTTACACAACGCAATAGAGTATTTCTTTACATTCCAATATTTTCCATATATGCAAAACATTTTTTAAAACTTAACTTCTAAAGTACTCTTTTCCTCTCTCTTGAAACTTCGCATCCTAAAACCTTTCTTGAATTCACCGTTGACCTCACCTGCAGAGTTAAAAAAAAAAAACAACCAAACAACTGCTTCTGTGTAGATTTCTAGATTTTCATTCCTCCCGCTCTCCCTTGCCTCCAACTACAAAGAAACAATGATTTAAACCCTTTGTGCCCTTTTAGAAAATTACACAGATACCCCATTGTGGAATCCTATAATCCCTTCGTGGAAAGGAAGAGATTAGCATATGAATACAAAGCAAAATGAATCCAGAATACAAAATGATCTACTGGATTGTGAAGCTCTTGTATTCTTAAAAATGTATTTATTTCTTCTTTTTGATTTGCCCCTTTAGTGGTCTCAGGGTTAAGGGAATTGAGCTTCCCCTCTGGTTACCCGGAAAAGGATTTAGGAAAAAAAAAAAAGAAAGCCAATAGATTCTAGGAGCTGCAAAACCAACAGATGCCTCCCAGAGCCAGCGGAATCGCCAGTGGAATCTGCTACCCTCGACATGAGCTAGCTTGCTGGCGAGGAGTGTAGAAAGTGCTGTTCGCAGACTGCGCGGTGAAGGAGAGAAAGCGACACAAGAGAGAGCCATAGTGCTGACGTTGAAGGCCCGGCCCTGTGAGGTTGCATAGGGTAAGTGGCGTTGGCCAGGAGGCTGTGGCGAAGGGGGAAGGAAAGAGGATTTGGGCTAGGGGCGGGGCCAGAGGCGCAGCGTGGCTCCTGATTGCTGGGATGCAGCTGCCAATCTCGCAGAATCGCTCTGTTAACCAGTGCGCTGGCGAGACGCGCTTAGATATACTGAGTGAGCCCTGAGAAGCAGTCTCAGATCCTGACGGTGCAGCAGCCCGCAGCCTCAGCCAGAGAGTCCCAGCCGCTTTCAATGGAGGAGAAGCCCGGCCAGCCACAGTCTCAGCACCATCACAGCCACCACCATCCGCACCATCACCCCCAGCAGCAGCAGCAGCAGCAGCAGCCGCACCACCATCACCATTATTATTTCTACAACCACAGCCACAACCACCATCACCACCACCATCACCAGCAGCCTCACCAATACCTGCAGCATGGAGCCGAGGGCAGCCCCAAGGCCCAGCCAAAGCCGCTGAAACATGAGCAGAAACACGCCCTCCAGCAGCACCAGGAAACGCCGAAGAAGAAAACAGGTCCGGGAGGGAGGACGAGTGGGGGAAGGGGGATGGGGTGGGGGGTGCGGGAGATGGGGGTGGGGCTGGATCGGAAAAGCGCGGAAGGGGTCGGGGTGTGTGCGCTTGTGTGCCGGTGTCCTGCGGGTGTGGGGAAGCCCCCTCATTCTCCGAAAGCTCGGGCTGGGCCTCAAGGTTTGCAGCGCCCTCTTCTCCTCAGCATGGGAGAGGCCCAACCAGGCCAGTGTGACCTTCCCGGCCCCCGCCCGGGCTGGAGGGAAACCCGGAGGGTCGGCCCTGGAAGTCTAGCCTTTATATTCCTCTCTCGTTTACCTTCCTGCGGCCCACGAGGGACCCTAATTTGGGGGCCCTGAGTTGGGGGCGAACCCAGCCCCCCGAAATGCTTCGGGGTGTAACTCAGGAAGGCCTAGCGAATTCCGACTCGGGTGGCGTCGCGAGACCCTTTTGCAGGCGGCGGGGAGCGGGTAGCGGGGCAGAGTTGAGGAAGTGTCCTCCCTCACCCGCCGCCCCAAGCCCACCTGTGGCCTTGGGGTTCCCCGTCTGGGGGGGCGGTTGGGACCCCTCATCTCTCGGGTCATTTCCACCCCTAGACGCTCGTTTCGGGCACCGGACCTCTCAGTTTGTCCCTGCGGCTCACTCCGAGGCCGGCGCCCCGGGCCCGCTCCCCCCAGAGCCGGCGCGGCTGGAATGTTCTCTCCTCCTCGCGGGGCCGCTTCCTGTCCGCCATGTTGGAAGCCGATTCCTGTCACCGACTCCGGCCCGCTGAAGAGCGGAGGGGGAAGGGTGTCGAGGGGCGCCCGGCGCGGCTGAGCCGGGTGCCTCGGGATCCCCCCGCGTCACCGCGCCCCCGACACTGCGGGGGCGCCGCGCCCCCGGCCCGCGGCCGCCCCTCCCCCCCGTCGCCGGCCGGGTTGTGTAACCCGGCGGCGGCCGCGCGGCCCCGGGCGGGTCCCTGGGGTGAGGGGCGGGGGCGGTTGGGGTGGGGGAGGGAAGCGGCCACGAGGGGAGCGGCCTGCGCCGGGCCCCGCGCGCCGGCGGCCGCGTTTCCCGCTCCCGGGTGCGGCGGGAGGCGCGGGCGGTCGGGGCGGGGAGCCGGCCTCAAAGCTGACGCGAGGGAGGAGGAGGCCGCGGGCGGCGGCCGCGGGCGCTCCTCTGGGCAGGGGGGCCGGGGGGGGATACATTTTGGGTAGAGGCGGTGCCTGAAGGCCGGGTGGGGTACCCAGCGGGAACCAGGCTCCCCGGTCACGAGTTTCTCTGCCACAGGAACCTCGTCTCCTGCCAGGTTCGCTCACGACTCCGCCTCTCAGGCTTTCACTTGGGTCGTTTTCTTCTAGCAGCTCATTTTTACAAAAAATGCTTGTTTTATCTTCTTCCAACAACCCCCCCCCCCCCCAACATTTACCTTCTGGGCTTGGGCAGTGGTTTTGAGGAATGAGATTAGAAGAGTGAGTGATTGAATGGAAGAGAGGGCGAGGTTTTTTTGACCCCTTTTTCTTGCCCTTAGGGGTGAACCGAGGTGGCTCATCCACGAGGTTTGTGCACTACCATCTTGCGTGGGATGAGACTTATTTCATGTTAATAAGGAAAGATGTTTTCCCATTTTAAAACCGATAGGAATCCCCAAACTCTTCTCTTTAACAAATATTAAATTGAAGGCAAAAGTCATTTTAGAAAACATTTAAGAAGAAATGAACTTTAAAAGTTTATAACCATGCAGATTTTTAACAATAGTTGTTCTCTTTATAAGTTGAAATTGTAAGAAAATATTAAACCCAGGGTGTCAGATTTGATATAAGCACTTACTGAGAGCTGGAGAAAAACTATTTCTCTTCTATTACAGACTTAATAGTACTTGAAGACTGAAATTGAGGGATCAGATTTTCCATTTTGGAGGGTGATAGGGACTGATGATGTGCAGTAGAAATGAACATTAAATTTGTTGAGTGTTTAACCTAAGGGTTTGGAACAGTTTAAGAGCTGTTAGAAACTACATCCTATATTTTTTTAAAAGGTTAAATCTTTTTCAGCTTCAGGTGGAAAAAAATTTTTATTATGCTTACTTGAACTATAAGGCAGTATTACAGTTCAGATTGGAAAATTCAGCTTTGTCTGTCAGGTATTAGTATACTCCCCGCAGGACTTCTCTCCACTTACGGAAGCATCCCCTGAGCCGTTCAAGGTGACATCTTTCAAATTAGTTTGTCTTATCCTGAAAGGGGATAAATAGGGGAAACTGGGTTTAGCAGTTGAGAGAATGTGAACAGTGTGGGGGAAGCAACTTTTCTTGTGTGTCCTGGCCACATTACTGTTGCTTCAACATGCATAGGTCTAATTTATTAAGAAAGCTTGTGAGGATTTTTGAAATGTGTCTGTAGCGTGTTGAGGGGGGCTTTGATGACCCATTACTCACAAATCTATAAAGAGGAACAGTTTTTCTTTATCCAGAAGAGGGCGCAAGAGAGGGAGAAATGCAAATATATTCGGTAATTTCAGATACTAATCTGGATTTTTCAGGACTCGAGTTTTGCTGAGTCCTTTTGAAGTAGGGTTAGATGCTTTGGCATGGCAACCCTAAATAATAAAAGCGCTAGGAGGCCTTTCATTTTTCTCAGTAATTCTATGTTTACATTTTTTAATACCTAAATTTAAAAAAAAGTCAGACATTTTGCATACCAACAAGGTTACCATGGGAATTTTTTTTGTTTTGGTGGGAAATTTTTAATATAGTTAAATGAGAAATTTTTTTTTTTTTATTAAAACTTAGAGGTAAAAGTATAGCGGCTTCTTGGTGATTTCTGATATCAGCAACTAAATAGTAAAAATTATTCTAGTTAATTTTAAAGTCTTGGCTTTGGTCCAACTTGATTTGCACTTTGGATTATTAATTTATTTACTTTTGTGTTTAAGACTGCTTATCTTGGAGATGTGAAAAGCTACGACTAATTGGCCCAAGAGTACAAGCCTTTGTTTTAGCCTGTTAGTACGTTAATGGTGTATGTAGTTCTGGTTAGTCTAGAGTGGTACACCAGTAAACTTATATCTGTTAAAGTGTTGAGAGTTTGTTGAAATTTCTGATTTTCTGGGGAAAAACAAACCTTTTAGAAAACATCCTAAGCAGCTCTCTCTCCTGTCTCATAGTTAGAATTTTTTCACCAAAAGTTTGATTTGATTGGTTATCATGGCTTCCCATGAGCTGAGGAGCCTGGTAGGCTGCAGTCCATAGGGTCACAAGAGTCAGACACGACTGACTGACTTCACTTTCACTTTTACTTTCATACATTGGAGAAGGAAATGGCAACCCACTCCAGTGTTCTTGCCTGGAGAATCCCAGGGACGGCGGAGCCTGGTCTATGGGGCTATGGGGTCACACAGAATCATGGCTTTTTCAGCCAGACGAAAAGTAAAATATAACTCTAGAGGAAGTTAAGAACTTTTTACAAATATATTGTCTCATGGAACAGGTTCTGTGCCACTCTTGCTCAAGAACGGTTATGCCTTAAGTATGTTTTCCTGAGTTAATTTCTGAAAGTTCATATAATTTGCTCATTTCACTGATGCAGAGTAAGTGACTTAAAATTGTAGTAAACCCTGTTGTGAATCTTCTCAGTGTGTTCTGTTTCACATCAATTTTTTTTTAAACAATGGTTCTCAAGCTGTTTTTAAAAAAAATCTTAATATTCTTTATCCTCTGAAAATATATGAAGAGCTAGTCGTATGGGCTATGTTTATTGCTGTTACCATATTGGATATTAAAACAAAATTTGAAAACAAAAATATACAAGCTCATGTGCGTTTTAGCCTTTTAGGGGCTACAGGCCCAAGAGAATGAATGAAAATGACAAATTATTTAGTATTTCTATTGGAATACTAATACCAAATACTATTGGATTCCCCCCATCCCCTTGTAAAGCTGATTTAAATGAATGAGTGTGTGTGTCTGTGAGTCTTATCCTTAGCTTTTATCTTGTATTTGTTTCTAATGACTTGACCTCACGGTGCTGTAGGGAATGTTTCATAGTAAGGTACTTAACTAGTGTCACTATTTTACTAGTAAGGAAATGAGAAAAGTTGTTGACCCAATTGAATTATCTGTAATAATAAACTGATTATGGTGATTGAAGTTCTTAAATTAAACTTGAATACCTTAACACTTTTTAAAATTAGATACCTTTTGTTAGTATTTTCTTAATTATTTGGTTAGGCAGTATGGTATAATGAAATGAAAAATGTAGTAAGAGTTGGCACATAGGCATTCTGGTTTCATACAATAATAGTATGATAGAATGTATGGGATGTGTCAAGTTTAACATCATTTTCGAAAAAGTTCACAAGTGTTAGATTTTTTGTTTGACAGAAGGCAATTAGGAACTTCTTATGGTGACCACCCAGAGAAGCCAATGGCACCCCCACTCCAATACTCTTGACTGGAAAATCCCATGGACGGAGGAGCCTGGTAGGCTGCAGTTCATGGGGTCGTGAAGAGTCAGACATGACTGAGCGACTTCACTTTCACTTTTCACTTTCATGCATTGGAGAAGGAAATGGTAACCGACTCCAGTGTTGGCCTGGAGAATCCCAGGGACAGGGGAGCCTGGTGGGCTGCCGTCTGTGGGGTCACACAGAGTCGGACAGGACTTAAGCGACTTAGCAGCAGCAGCAGCAGCATGGTGACCACCATCCATTTATGATTTCATAGAAGTGCAGTCTTTAGTTTTCCTGTAATACTTAGATTTACTGTATCCATTTAACTTGATTTTGCCCGAAGGGTAGCTCTGTTCTTAATGGTAATGGAAATTTTATAACAGCCTTGTGAGAATGATGAGAAGGTTGATGCTGTTAGAGAAAAGATATTATGCTTAAGAAGTTATGTTCTTTCTGACCTTGGACTCTGGTTTGATCCTAGGTCAGTTCTGTCTCTTAGTAAACTTGCTAATCTGTAAATGGGGCTAACAAGTGTTTTCTCATAGAGTTATTAAATAGTAAGATAAAGCTGAAGCTCAGCATAGAGTCTAGCACATTGTGAATATTAAATAGTCCTTAAATATTAGGTACTACTGTAGTTTACATATTCTAATTTTTTTTTTTAACTTTTTTCCCCCTAGGCTACGGTGAACTAAATGGTAATGCTGGAGAAAGAGAAATATCTTTAAAGAGCCTGGGTTCTGAGGAAGCTACCAACCCTATTTCCAGGGTCCTCAATGGCAACCAACAAGTTGTAGACACTAATCTGAAGCAGACTGTAAAGTCCAGCACCTTTGGGAAAGCAGGAATTAAAACCAGGAATTTTATTCAGAAAAACAGTATGGACAAAAAGAATGGGAAGTCTTATGAAAATAAATCTGGAGAGAACCAATCTATAGACAAGACTGATACTGTAGCAATTCCAAATGGTGTTGTAACAAATAATTCTGGCTATATTACTAATGGTTATATGGGCAAAGGAGCAGATAATGATGGTAGTGGATCTGAGAGCGGATATACCACTCCTAAAAAAAGGAAAGCTAGGCGCAATAGTGCCAAGGGTTGTGAAAACCTTAATTTAGTGCAGGACAAAATAATGCAACAAGAGACCAATGTCCCAACCTTAAAACAGGGACTTGAAACTTTCAAGCCTGACTACAGTGAACAAAAGGGAAATCGAGTAGATGGTTCAAAGCCTATTTGGAAGTATGAAACTGGGCCTGGAGGAACAAGTCGAGGAAAACCTGCTGTGGGTGATATGCTGCGGAAAAGCTCTGATATTAAGCCTGGTGTGAGCAGCAAAAAGTTTGATGATCGGCCCAAAGGAAAGCATACTTCTGCTGTTGCCTCCAAAGAGGACTCGTGGACCCTGTTTAAGCCACCCCCAGTTTTTCCAGTGGACAATAGCAGTGCTAAAATCGTTCCTAAAATAAGTTATGCAAGCAAAGTTAAGGAAAACCTCAACAAAACTGTACAGAACTCTTCTGTGTCACCATCTTCATCTTCATCTTCCTCATCATCTACTGGGGAAACTCAGACCCAAGCTTCAAGTCGATTATCCCAGGTCCCTATGTCAGCGCTGAAATCTGTTACTTCGGCCAGCTTTTCTAATGGGCCAGTTTTAGCAGGGACTGATGCAAGTGTGTATTCTCCAGGGGGTCAGCCACTGCTAACTACTGCTGCTAATACTCTAACACCCATCTCTTCTGGGACTGATTCAGTTCTCCAGGACATGAGTCTGACTTCAGCAGCTGTTGAACAAATTAAGTCCAGCCTTTTTATCTACCCTTCAAATATGCAAACTGTGCTGTTGAGCACAGCTCAAGTGGATCTACCCTCTCAGACAGATCAGCAAAACCTGGGGGATATCTTCCAGAATCAGTGGGGTTTATCATTTATCAATGAACCCAGTGCTGGCCCTGAAACTGTTACTGGGAAGTCATCAGATCATAAAGTGATGGAGGTGACATTTCAAGGGGAATATCCTGCCACTTTGGTTTCACAGGGTGCTGAAATAATCCCCTCAGGAACTGAGCATCCTGTGTTTCCCAAGGCATATGAGCTGGAAAAACGGACTAGTCCTCAAGTTCTGGGTAGCATTCTAAAATCTGGGACTACTAATGAGAGTGGAGCCTTATCCTTGGAACCCAGTCATATAGGTGACCTGCAAAAAGCAGACACCAGTAGTCAAGGTGCTTTAGTGTTTCTCTCAAAGGACTATGAGGTAGAAAATCAAAATCCTCTGGCGTCTCCTACGAACACTTTGTTAGGCTCCGCCAAAGAACAGAGATACCAGAGAGGCCTAGAAAGGAATGATAGCTGGGGTTCTTTTGACCTGAGGGCTGCTATTGTATATCACACTAAAGGTAACTTGTTTGTTTCCTATATGAAATTTCTTACTGGTCGTTTATTAATGCATATTTATTGGCTGTTATACTAAGGGTGAATTTTGGAAGCTACTATGAGATTCTTTAAGGATTGCAGAGCTTAGTTGAGAATAACATTATGGATAAGCAGCTGGTATCAAACAATTCAGGGTCTTGGAAATAGTATGGCTGAAGTTTAGAAGGAATATTCACTTTTGCAACTTAAAAACATTTCTTTTTATATAAACAAGTTATAATCGAGCTCTTTTGTTCAGGGAATAAAGGGGTGGGGGTGCTAAAGGGATGATGTTTTATTTTCTCTTAAACACTCATAAGAGTTCTATTTAATTTTTTTCTTTGAATAGCTGTGTCTCCTTTGCTTTTTATATCATGTGCTTATTAGTGAGCTCAATTAATAGTTCTAATTTGCCTAAAATGAATAGGAACAGTGTTTTGGAGAAGTCTAAAAAGTTAAGAGTGTCAGCTAATTTGTTTTCTTATAAGAAGGAGTAATGGGTGCTAAAGGTAACTAGAAATAAACTACCGTTACAGGGACAGTTAGCATTATAGCAACCAGGTTTTTGGGAGTCTGTTTTTCATAGCCCCAAAGCCCATGTTAAAAATGAACCAGATACCTTTCAAGCTCCATGTTAATAACTTCTTTAGAATATGGTTTATTTGTGCTTTAAAGGAAAATTTGTTTTATGGTATAAGTAATTTAAATCCTTAAAACAATGTTTTTCTTGTTTGTTTTTGCAGTATTCATGTAGCAGTTTTTTAAAAAATTATTTTTGAATTGAAGTGTAGTTGAATTAGTGTATTATTGCTCTACAGCAAAGTGACTCAGTTTTACATATCTTTTTCATATTTTCTTGTATGGTATATCACAGGATATTGAGTATAGTTCCCTGTGCTATACAGTAGGACCTTGTTTTATTATTCCATATATATGCCATATCCCATACTCCCAACAGTGGTTTTTGTTCTGTGAATGATGTTTACAAATGATGTTACAAGCACCTCTTTGCTTTGGAGAAGAGTGGTTTTCAGTTTTCCTTCTCTGTCTTCCACACCTCCCCTGAAAGAAATCCTTACCCCCTGCATGCATGTGTACACCCAATATATACTGCACAGCCCCATTTTGAACAGTAGCTCATTTAGGCAATGATTTGCAATCGTAAGGAAGAGGTAGCATACCTGATGGTGGTGATGAGGCAATTCATATTTTCCTTAGAAGAATCACTGCTTTGTAGATGAATAACAAAGCTATTTATGTGACTTCTAAGCAAATTATCTAGTCTCCATACCTTTCTGTCTGCAGATTGTAAAACATTTAGTAAACAGATACCCATTTAAATTTTTCTTCCTTTAAAAAATGGGAATAAATAGAATTGCCTATGGGACTTTAGGAGTAGAAATCCTGGCAGATAAAATTATCTGTCTTCACTTTTCTCCAGCACTGCTCTTTGGAAGTAAATAAAAGTTAACTAAGAGCTGGATATTTTTAGGAAAGTTTAGGGGAAAAAGAAATACTTAGTTTCTTAAGACATTGGTTAATTATAAGTTAAATTCTGCCAGGGTATTTGTAATATTTTCTGTGCCATCTGCCCTCCAGAGACCACTATATTTGGAAAATCTTTGCCAAACTGTTTTACAGCTGTGGTGGTTGTGTGAACCTGAGAGGTTCTCCCACAACCTGGAAGAATTCTGGGGCAAGTTGTTCCATTAGGTGCTTGGTTGGTGATGTCTGATTTTTATTATGGAAAAAATGCAGACCTTTTTAAATGAGAGTATTAATTCTTGTTTATTCTTAGGTGTTACGTGTATGTATTTGTCCTACAGATGGGCTAAACAGATATGAAATCACTGATACTTAGATAAACTAGATAATCATACGTGGATGCAGTTATATTTAGTTTTGGTGATGTTACTGAAAGATTTGCTTTAGTAAAGTGCATCAGTTTGAGTTTTATAGTTGGACATTATTGAGAAGAAATTGGTATTGTTTTTTCCTACCTAAAACAAACAATATTCGGTTCAGTGAGGTCACAAAGTGGCAGATTCTTTGAATTTCTGGCAAATGTAGATTGATCCATCACGTCACTAATTTTTCTTTTGTTTGAATTTTGTTTTGTGTCACAACCTTTGAAAGATATGAAGATCTTTTTAAATTAAGGCAAGTTTTCTGAAACTCTAAAAAGAGGTAATCAGTGGGACTTACTGGAATATCCTTTGCAAGAGCCCTTGACCTTTAAGAGAGTCCTTTAGTATGGTCTTTTCAAGTGTTCAAAAGTAATCTGTAAGTAAAGTTGATTGAAGTTCATCTTTGTTTAGTCACTAAGTGGTGTCTGACTCTTTTGCAACCCCATGGGCTATAGCCCAACAGGCTCCTGTGTGCATGGAATTTCCTAGGCACGAATACTGGAGTGGGTTGCCATTTCCTACTCCAGGGGATCTTCCATTGTGTGTCCTCAGTCACTTTAATCATGGCTGACTCTTTGTGACCCCATGGACTGTAGCCCACCAGGCTCCTCTGTCCATGGTATTCTCTAGGCAAGAACACTGGAGTGGGTTGCCATTCCCTTCTCTAGGGGATCTTGCCGCCCCAGGGATCGAACCCATGTCTCTTAACATCTCCTGCATTGGCAGGCAGGTTCTTTACCACTACCGCCAACTGGGAAGCCTCTTGATCATTGAGCCACCAGGGAAGCACTGGATGAAGTTAGGAGTCAACATTTTATTCATTGATACTTTTGAGTATGTTATAGAGTGATGGCTTTTAATGAACATACCCAAGACATATAACCATTGCCACCTTCAAAGTAGTTACTCAGAAATGCTGATTTGTTGTCAGAGGCTTAAAATTTTTAGATTTCTAACTTTCTGAGGTGATGTCATTGACTTTGAAATGGTCTAAACTTATTTGAAGCCGTGTCTTCAGAAGTAACATTGATTTGAGTTGTGTTTGGTTATAGTGTTAAACTAGTTAATTTACCTTGCCTGGCTAATATTGCACTAAATGATGTCAGGCATTCAAAATGCTGACATTTTGGAGTATTCATTAAATACTTTGATATGGTAAATTTTATCCAGCACATAGAGCTGTAGGGGAGATAAATTTTAATTTTTGATGGTTGGGATAAGTCAAAGTGAAAGTTATCTAGTATAAAATATTCCTGAGGCAATTATAGGCTATTGCAAGAAATTGAAAAAATTTCCCTATTACCTCCACAAGTGGCAGGTTATTGGAATAAGTGGTTTGATCCAGTAGATGTGAGTTGAACCCTGAATTTTTAAAAAAGATTTTAACTTACTGAGTGACACTAATTGCAGACTAGGATTGGAACTCTAAGTCTATAGGGAGGTTTCCTCAGCTTAATCCTTTGTGTGTGTGTGTGTGTGTGTGTGTGTGAGTTTTCCATACTACTGAAGAGTTGTACAATAAATTGTGTTTTCCTTTCCCTTGTATTGTACCTTCATAGGCAGAGTACTTTGCTTAGTTATGAAAGACTTGCATTTTCAGGGTGAATCTTTTCCTTAAAATAACTTCAGTACAGGAGAAAATAACACACACGTTTTAAGGCACAGATTTTAAATGTTTTAAGAAAAGTACAAATAAGAGATTTTAGTGAAGGGAGAGAGAATTTCTAATGGAGTAAAGGTAGGAAGAGTAAGTGCAGGGTATGTTTTCCTGGAGGCAGTGGCATTTAAGCTGGATTTTGATGGATGAGGGAAGACATTTTACTTAATGAAAATGCAGAGAACAGAAACATAAAGAACAGAAAAGTTGGGAAATGAGAGTGATGTGAATCTTGGAAGGTATCCACTTTGGATGTGGTGAGAGGATATATATAAAAGAGAAGAAAGGTAAATTACTGTCAAATCATGGAGGTTTTTAATTCCCATTGGAGGGCAGGGGGAGCCTCTGAGTATTGAAGATAGACTGGTAGTATGTAACTTAAACTGACAAAAGACAGGGGTATTAATGCTGCTATTCCTGACTCCTATGTGCTTGGGCAAATCATTTATCATTTTTAAGCCTGGGTTTCATAATATTATAAAGTAAGTATATCAGCCTTTGTCTACTCAACTGCTATAAAAACTGAGTTGCTCTTAAGCAGTTGACTTGTAGGTCTGTGTTCAGGTATATTAATGTGGCACCAATTTGTAGGGTAGATTAGAAGGCATTTTTCTGGTGACTAGAAGTAAAAGATCAGTCAGATTACTGGGATAGTCCAGGCAGAGAAATAACAAAGATTTTCCTCTTGTATTTTCAGTCTTGTGACTGTATTACTTAACCAGAAATAAAACAGACATTTCAAAAAGCTTTTAGATTTGGTAAGGGCAAGAGAGAACTGATAAATATTCCTTCATCTATAGGATATGGGAGACAGGATATTGAGGAGTCAAGTTATGGTTAATTGATCCATAAAACTGATGGGAACTGTTCATACAGTTTAGACATTTGTTCATGAATAGATCTGAATGTTAAATTTTCTCTTGTTAACGCAGTGCTTGATAAGCATTTTCAGTGTTTTTTATTGCATTTGCCCCGTAATTGTGCCATCAAAGCTATCTTCCTAACAATCTTATAAACAGGTACCTGCAGATTTAATTTGGGTTTCAGTCCAAATTGAACATCCTAGGTTTGGGAAGACTCCTTTTTTTCTCTCTGTAATATGAGACATATAGGAATATATATGACAAGTAATTCTTAACATTATGTAAGATCCTTTTTATCAGTGACTTTCCATTTTAACAACCATACTGGGTACTTGATTTCTCATTAATTCTGCTTTATGAGTACACTAGTTACTTTGCTGCTAATCTGGAAGGTAACTTTGAAGGAATTTAATAGAAGATAAAATTTAACTCCTACATTTTGTTAGCCTAAATCCTGAGGGAAAGGGAAGTAATTACCCATGCTATAGTAGCAGAAATTGTCTGTTACTGTCATAGCAACAGTTTCATTCTAAGCAACTTAAATTTTATATTTTACCATTAAAAGTAATAGAATAAGTGCTCCAAGTTCCTATTGTATTTAGAGGTGGTCCTGACAGTCGTGCTGTCTGTTGGTGTAGCTCCAAGTTGGGAATATAGGATTGAAATTGATCTACTGAAGAGTTAATTTACCATTTACTGAAAAGGTGATGATTTACAACTACCTTAATCAACTTGAAAATGTACTATATTTCTTTCTGGGTACAGTCAAAATGAAAAAAGGTTAGGGAGAAATTTCTGACAACCAAAAGAATAGGCAGGTAGGTGCAATGAGTGGTTGAGGAGAAGTTAAAATAACAAAACACAGTGTTGGGATAGCCAGAAATCAATCAAAAGGATGAATAAATCTGAACTAGGAAGAGAAGCAGAATTTAAATTTATGTCACCACCCCTGCAGGATTTTATAGAATTTGATCTAAAATATCTTAAGGGGTGGAAGCCATGATTACTGATAAATTGATCTAGGGGTTCACAGTTGTGGGAGTCAGCTTGTTTTGCCTTATATATGATTTGATTCTTTTTGGAGGGTGCCATTATGTACTTAAAATGTTAGTGTTTTTAAATGTGTTCTATTAACTGGGGCAATAGTATCTTTCAGTTTTAAAGAGAAAAAGTTAAGCTTCTATTTAGTTTTAACCCTCTTAGTTAACCTCAGTCTTTGAAGGATTTTAGAATTAAAATATGAATCGATATGAAATTGCTTTTTGTAGGTCAAAAGAGATTGAATAATAGTTTCAAATGGGTCTACCTGAAACATGTTCTATATTATTACTTCCTTGACTGATTTATGAGTAGTATTCTGTTCAAATCAATGTTTTATTTATTGTGTCAAGTACTGTGTGAAGCACTGGTGAGAAGTAGATGAAAACAGTGTTCATGTTATTAAAAAACTCAGTGTAATGGGAAAGAAATACATCACTAATGTGACTGCTCTGTAGAAAAATGCATTTGAAATACAGAGAAAGCACTAAGGTTGAGTAGGTGGGGTCAGGGGACACAGGTAGTTAGAATTCAAAGAAGTGGATGTTGGCTTATTGTAGAAGGAGAGTCAGAATATTTTAGGTGAAAACAGCATATGTTTGAAGTTTGCCAGTCACTCAGTTTCAGGAAAGGTGAATGGTACATGTTAAAAATCTTTAATTTATCAAGTTGTTAATGTACCTATTCTAGAAATAAATTTTATATCAGACACACAGAACTAATCTCCATGTTAGCAAATGGGAATCCAATGAAATGTTTTGAGCAATGCAGTCAATTTCAGATTTATATTTTTAAAGAAAGAGAATTATAACCATGGCTTAGAAGATAGAAACTGAGACTCAATTAATGGTCTCTAGATAAAAGACAACTTCAGAACGCTGTATAAGATACCACTGCTTGAACCAGGGCAATGGCACTGGGCAAGAGAAAGGGGAATGGGTAACTTCTGCCTGCCAGTGCAGGAGGCATGGTTGGATCCCTGGGCTGGGAAGATCCCCTGGAGAAGGAAATGGCAACCCACTGCAGTATTCTTGCCTGGGAAATCCCATGGACCAGGGACCCTGGTGGGCTGCAGTTTTGGGGTCGCAGAGAGTCAACATGACTTAGTGACTAAGCGCGCACACATATGCATATATTGTGGGATGTGGTGGTTGATAAATTTAGATAAGAGTTGCAGTTGTGAATACTCCCTCCCTACATTCTCTAACTCTGTCTATTCTTACTTTTGTATGTTTGATACAACATTCCTGATCTTCTTGGTATTATCATTCTCTTTTTCTCAAATGTTGATGTTCCTTCAGTCCCCTTTTCAGGCTTGCAAACTCTTCTGGGTAACTAATCCTGTTTCTGTGAATTAGTTAAGACTTCTTTAGCTGCTTTTATGCTGAGTTCAGACCACATGTATTCAATTCAATGTCACTCCAGTGCTGTGTTTATAAAACTGAATTCATTTTTTCCCCCACAACTGCCCTTTCTTGGCTTCCCCTTTAGTGAATTAACATACAACCCTTGTCATTTAGGTTCATATGGATCTTCTCTAACGTCTTCATTCTTTTCCATCTCTAATACAACTGCCCTAATTTCTTAACTTTTGCAGTAACATTTTGGGCTTTTTCTATTGTCATTTCATCCATTCCTAGCATGTACTATAATAACTTCATTTCTTCAGTGACTTTCCTTCACCTATGTGACTAAATAATAAGCTTTCTTTCATGAATGCTTTGTGCTCTTTCCCACAAATACCAAAATGGCATTTTTGTCTGAATCTTTCCTTTGTGGCAACTTTTAGTTCTGTTCCGTGAATGGTGGTGTTCTTTGTCTAAATCTTTTCGCCTTATTGACTTACTAAATTACTTGTGACTGCTGAAGCCTGAGTCAGTGAACTTGTTTTATAAAAGATCAGATAGTAGATATCTTAGTCTTTGCGAGCCATAGAGTCTCTGTTGTCACTTGGTTCTGCTTTGTACAAAAGCACTGGGTGAGGCTCTATACCAGTAACATTTTATTTGCAAATACAGGTGGTATGTAGAAACCAGTGGGCTGACTGCTGTAAGTTGGCATACGTTGTTTAATACCATCAAGCTTTGTTTGCGTTGATGCTTCTCCCTAGAAAAGTTACCTACCTACTTTACTGAGCTCACAAGAGTATTTCTTTCTGTTTTTGCATCTGTATCCTTATCCTCTAAGTAACACTTTTTAATCAACTTGGAGTTAAGAACTTTTATTTAATTGGATGTTTACTCCAGGAAGCCTTGTGATACGGACTATGTAGAAGTTGTCTGCTTTAGGAAATTGAATGTTAAATTTGCTTCATTTGAGCGGCATTACTTGAGGAAATTTAATTTGATGTAAAAATTCAATTGTGTTTGAATTTTTAAAATTTTGATACAGTAAAATCTCAAATTTTTATGGTAATGGTCTAAATGACAGAATTTTGGCAAAATTGACTACTAAGTTTGGCCCTGTGGCCATTTCTCAATAACTGTTTGGATAATTGGATGCTGTGATGCCTGTTGTAAAAGAACCGGGATTAAAGACTTGGGTATTTGTGTGTGTGTGTGTGTGTGTGTATGTAGAAGAGGGTAGTATTAGTAGTAAAAAGATTAATTACTATGTTGTGATTCTGTATAGTTCTATAGCCTTCTTTATACTGTTCAGCTTCTCTTGTGATAGTTAAAAAACAAGGTTATACAGAGAAACTCATTTTATATTTAACATCTGAATCCTAACTTGTAACCTGAAAGAGGGCAAAATGTCATTCACTTCTTTGTCATGTGCTCTGTATCACTAGCTTCCGGTTAGTCTTTTTAGAGTGGTTTAAACATGGCATAGAATCATACAAACAGTATTTGATTTATTTCCTCTTTTACATCTTAACTTGGAGTTTCATAGAAACATTAAAATTTTAATCAAGGAAATCAAGTTGCTACCAGTTAAGAAGTAATATTAAATAGCAGGAAAGGGAATTGCATTCATTTCTTAGTACAACACTTCAGATAATGCTGATTTCCTGACTGGAAGCTAGGCTGGCCCATGACTAATTTTTTAGCTAGATCAGACCATCTCTTTTCCCTCCTCATGGTCAGAGTCACTTATTCCAGAGCCCATATTTGAGGGCAATAAGATTTTCTTGCCAGAAATAATTAAAAATGTACAGTATTAGAGTAGAATGTAAAGCTGAATGTCCTAGTTGAAGTTAAGGAAATGTCTTCAGTCTGAAGTGTTTGCAAATAGTTATTGTTGTTTTTATTCAAAACATGTATATTTACTCTGCTTTTAAAGTAGCGTGGCTGCTACTGTGACCCTTGAATGTAGTACCCTCCCCATCCCCTGAATAAAGAATAGGGCAGGGGTAGGTTGAAGATTTCTTTGGTGGGGAAGAGAAAGGAAAATGTTATATAGTACAGGTGGGCTGTAACACTGGAAAGTTCTCTTGTTCCTTTCTTCTCTCAACATACAACTAAATATAGATTTATCTTTGCAGGAAGCAAATTTTGAATAATGAGCATCAAGGAACCTGTAAATACAGAACACCTCAGGAATTTTTGTTGCAAATGTGGTATTATTGTACTTTAGAAGGGAAAATGTGGTTGGGTTAATGTTCTTGTAATGATGTTAACCAGGAAAAGGCTTATCTTTGGACTTCTTAAAATTAGCTCTTCTGAGATCCAGAAATTTGTAGATAACAGCTTTAATGACTCTTGCAGCTCCTCCTAATTGTTTGAAACTAATAGTGTTAGAAATTGTATTCATGTGATAACTGAGTGCCATGACTAGAAATCCTTTCCTGATATACCTTTTCTTTCCCCCCAGATTAGATTGGTTGCAATTCTCTCTCCTTAGACCTCCTAGGAGATGGGAATTTTCCTGCCAATCTTTTTCCCCGCCCCCATCCATACACATCAAACAAAAAGTAATAATTTTAGATCTGTACACATTCTTTAGCCCCAGGGAGCCATTATGTTGTACATTAACTATAATTCATGTTTAAAAAAATCCATGTTCAGCTATATCTGATCTTTACGAGCTCCAATTTCATTTTTCTTTAACTATGGTTGATTGCTGATAAGTTACAGAATACAAAAAAATTATAGAATACAGACCATCCAGTTATACAGAATAAAAGCCACTTTTTTGTCTTTTCAGAATGGTAGTTATCTGGCCATGGAAGAGCATTTATTCTCAGTGTTAGTTACAGGTCATTCCTATTACTCGGTACAGTCCTTTGGTTCTTTCGCTGTAATAGTCATCTACTCCTCAAGACTTAAATATCCCTTCTGTGAAGCTTTTTCTATGCTTTGAGGTAGTTTTCCTTGTCCTCTGTCTATACTGTCACTATAGTTTCTTCATATACATACTTATTCTAAGATACTAAAGTAGGCATGTTATAAATAATCACATTTGAGTTGAGCAGATAAGGGTTGAATGCTATTAATAAATAGGCATGCATTGGCATTTTGACCTTTGGGCTTAAATATGAGTAGGTTGGGTTCGGAGGAGAGAACTACTTAAATATAGCAAAGAGTTAAGTAAAATTTTAATAAGGCATTTTAAGATCTAGTTTGATTAAATTTGATAATGCTTCCTTCAAAAGTGCCAGGCACCTTGTTGAAGGATGTTGGGTTGTTTTTAATAACAGTGAGTTTTGTTTTGTTTTTCATCATTTACCTATAGCATGCATCTGCAAATGTTTGCTGTTTGTGCAGATACAATTTAATCTTGGTGGTTTGATTTCAGGTAATAATTTACTTTCTGTAATCAACGTTTCAGACCATCTCAATGACACTCTAAACAATTAAAGGAAAATATGAGTGTTTTGTCTGGGTTTCTTAGAACTGTGTTATTTCAACCCTACCTCCAGCCCAGCAATAGTCAGTCTAGGTTTCTTAGCTTTAAAGTGAAAAGCTCAGCTTTAAACTTTCCTCTGCAAAATTTAGTATTTAAAAATAATTCTTTTTTTTTTCTTCTTTGCAGAAATGGAATCTGTTTGGAATTTGCAGAAGCAAGGTAAGAATGGTTAGGTTACCTGAAATGTTAGTACTAATCACTAGTCACAATACATTATTTTTGGGTGGGAATAATATGAATAGTGGCCCACCAAATAACTAGACTTTGTATTTTAAAGTTGTTTAATAATAACTACAACCAAAGGATAATAGCTGCCATACCAGGACTGCTAAAGACAGGGTAATACTGTAAGTGAAAAGAATGTATGTGAGTGTAGTTTTTACCTGCTGTGTAAAGAATGTGAATATTTTTCCTCCCTGAATATAAAGATAAGAAGACCAAAAATATTTTTTAATCTAGAAAACCAACATAAATGTTTCCACTTACGGTCAATCTTTATCTGTGTTGGAGTTCTCAAAAAACTGAAATTGGTTGTCCTAATTACTGAGTGCCTTCTGTCCAAATATAATAAAATATATTTGCTGTGGGATACCTGAAATAGAAGTGAGTTTTAGTTTAGAGAGTTAGTCACTGAAACTGATAGGTTAATATTGATAGGTTTTGGCTTTCAGAGCTCTGTAACTAAATTGGATCCCACTTGCCATATACTTTGCTGGGTAAAATAAGTGAATCGCAGACAGATGTGAAAGTCCTAGATTTTCAGAACTTGAGAGACATGAGAAATTCGATTTTCTTATTACAAATTAGAAAACTGAGGCACAGAGAGGTTACTATGTAAGCTATGTAAACTAGAGTGTAAACTAAAGTGTCCAGACTACAAAGTAAGTTTCCCTGATTTTCCAACATTGCTCTTTCTTATTCTTAGTCCAGATATTTTTTGTCTAACACAGCTGTGGCCTGAAAATAACTAACAAGTTCTTATTTTGTGTTGCTCTCTGTGTGCCTTTTTATTTAAACACGTAGTCTATAAAATATACTCTGCAAAAGTAAACCTACCTGTTTTTCACTTTAAAATGGTTATTAACTATTAAGAATGAATATTATCTTCATAGCAAGTTGCTAGTGGATGTCCCTTGGAGTTCTAGAAAGGATATTGTTTCTGGACAAAATTAGATTGATTCTTAGCCTGAGGTGAGCTTGAGTTTTTTGATACTGTTTTCAGGCCTTTATACTTTTCTGTTCGATAGCAAGTTTTATTGGTTTCCTATTTTTTTACTAAAGCATGTGTATGATTAAAAGTTCTTAGGATAGATAGATGTGGTATGCAATGCAATCTTTGCTCTCCAGAAGAGGGGGGCATACAGACAAATAATGGAAATTTAAAATAACGCTGGAATGTTTGGCCAAACACATTCTGACTGTTTTATACTCGAGCCCAGGATATCCACAGGTTTTTGCTGTTGCTGAGAATAAAGTCTGGAGGTACTGTGGGAAATTAGAAGGAAGAAATAAGTCATAGTTAAAACTGAAGTGATAGTTCTGCCAGACTTGTTAACCTGAAGTTTTTGGTGTTAGGTGTTAACTTGAACAGTTCTTTACTAGATAATCCTCACTGCTTAAAATAAATTTTGACTTCATTTTGCCAGGAACAAAAGAAAATAAATCTGAGTTTTTATTTAAAGTATTGGATTATTGACGACTTAAATTTTGTCTGCTTTTTTCAAATGTGCTGCTTTTATAGTCAGTAGAAGCACATTGTCCTGGTTAACTGAACTCAACCCTCTAATATATGGTCTTCCTCACTGGCAAGAGGACCTTGTTCCTGGGAATCCATTGAAATGGGTTGAGGAAAAGTGGGTCACATGTGTGTTAATACAAAGAGGAAATGGTCTTTAAATTGTGTTTTCATAAAAGAGGGCAGTTTACATGATGGTTATTGGGATTTATTTTTTGAACATGGGAATTTCAGACTTTGTTTTTATTTATGTGTTTATGTTTTAACCTTCCCTCCAGATCCCAAAAGGATAATCACTTACAATGAAGCCATGGATAGTCCAGATCAATGAAGGACCAGACTGCCTATTTGTAACCTTTCTGCAGCATTAGAGCCACCGTTCATGGGGGACACAAGGCTTTTATGCTCCTAGATCTTCAACGCAGCAGAGGAACCATAAGTAGAATCACAGGATAATATATACAAATATATATATATATACATTATATATATATAGTTATTTAAAAAAAGGCAACTGAAAGTAATTAGACTTCTTAAGGAAACAAATTTATTTCAAGAGACTACACATGGTTATTTAATCTCCGGTACTGAATAGTTTTGTTTTGTTTTGTTTTTAGTTTTTGTTTTTAAGTGTGAATGCAAGTGATTAATGAATATGGACTTATTAACAAGCGTGGTTCTAAAGTTCCTGCTGTCATCACCTTGGGCAACAAATGACCCACTGGAAAGGCAAATCCACTTTAAAAGATCTCTGTATCTTGTTCTGTGACTAAAGTGATACACTAATCACGGGGAACCCAGAATGATTCAACATTTTCCCCCACTCCTCCCTTGATCTTTTGGTTATACTTTGAACCCTGCGAGAATGCTGGATAAAATGCCTTGAAGTTTGCAGGGGTCTTTTTTTTTTTTTTAGTGAATATGATTTGCATGTCTTGCCAGGAATAAGCAGCCTCTGTGGGGTGTTGGGAAATATTTTCTTTGTTTTCTTTTATTTTTTGTGGGGTGGGGGGATAGGGGAGGGCATTGAAGTTCTACAGTTCTGAAGTAGTTGGTGGTACATAGTTTCACTTGGCTTTGGTTACCTATTGGACTTTAATAAGTAAAAACTTTATGAGTGTCATTTAAACAAAAGTTACAGAACAGACAATTGGCTTTAGATATTTAATCTGGAAAAATCCTCCTGTGCCCATGTTCTAACGTAACTGTGTAAGTGGGAGCAAAAATGTATTCTGCTTTTCAACTGTAGGTGCTCCAGACTTGCTCTCTGTCACTAACACTAAATGTGCTATTTTTCTTGTTTTTCATCAAACATCTGAAGAGAAACTTCTGTACCTTTCTGTAAATTCTTTTTAATTTCTCAGAAATCTAAAAGGGGAAGAAAAAAGTCCATGAAAACTAAAACTTCATGTTTTTAGCCAGTGAGGAGGTAATAAACCCTGCCTATAGAAGGTGTGTTTTCATGCAAACTATACTTCTGAGCTTATTAGCTTCTAATTATATCTTAATAAATATATTTTATTACTAGAGCAAATGGGTTTTTTTTAAGGAAAATAATGTGAAATTCTGGAAATTTTCTTTTGGGCAGAGAAGAGCATCAGCCCTGTCTTATCACATTACCATCCTGTTGCACTGCAGCTTGTATATAGCATGCTAAAATAAATTTTTTTGTGTGTGCAGAAACTAAGGGTCCAATATAAGGTTGGGTGATGTCAGTGGCATAAAAACAAGTTCTCTGGCCTGACATAGCATCGCGTCTCACACACACACAAACACAGAAATTAGTATATCCATGTATGTCAAATACAGGTTAAAATAGCAGGGTATTTATACAGAGAGATGTAGTCTTCTAATAAAAGTAGACTGGATCCCCAGGGTTATTTGGGGAGGAAGTAGCTACATTTTGCTCAGCCCTTTTGCTTAAGAAATGTCCAGTTTTGAGCGACTGTAGTATGGATGAGTTTTCATGTTTTGTTTGATTATTTGAGGCTTTTAACAAGTAGTTTGTGAAAGAAGCTGTTGGACTCAGCATAGAGTAGAGAAAATATCTTTATAGTCTGGATTTCTGCCCTGCTTAGATTTTAAAAGTATAAGCATGGATTGCCAATTCCACTTGATGTAAACAAAACTTTTATACATAATATATATATATATAAGATAACTTATTGTATCAGTCCAGGTTCAGAAACTTGTGGTAGGCCAGTTCCAGATAGTTTCATTTCACCTGTAAACTGTATCACTTTTACGGATATTGTAATTTTCAAATGTATAATATGTTTACAGATGTGCCCTGCATTTAGTCTGCCTTGTTCTATTTTGATTTTTGTTGAGTCTCCTGCCTGCTTGCCAAAAGCTAGGATGCTTCAGGCCCATGTACAATTGAAAGCAGAGGCATCCTTGAGCTTTAAAGCATTGAACAAACTGGAAAATGCATCATACCACACAACTGAAGTGAAAGAAGTCTGTGTTTTGTGTTTTTTTTTTTTTTTTTTTTTAATAAAAATTTTCAAAAGGTTAAAAAAAAAAAAGATACAAGGTTGATTAAAGAAAAAAAAAAAAAGGCTCCAGTTTGTTTTACAGGTTTTAAAGTTCTGCTGTGTGTTCAATTGCCTTGTGTAACCACTTGTCGCCTTAGGGCCAGATTCTCTCCCTCTCTTCTCGTCCTCATTCCCCGCCGCCCCCCACCCCTTTTTTTAAAACATCCATTTTGCTTGCCTGGTATTTGAAAGCTCTTCTGTCTCACAACTCACAAGAAACTTTCTGGGTTTGTGATATACAGAGGTTGAACGAATATATATTTTGAAAGGAATTAGAAAAACAGCCCTCATCTGAATTTTTAATTTAGAAGCAATGTTTATCTTCAAAATATCTTTGACAAGCTGTTGTTGCTTTCCTACTTCCCTTCCGTATCCCTCAGGCCTCTCTGTTTAGAGAAGCCAAAAAGAGAATGTCTCCCTTGTCTGTTTGTCCAAAGGTTTTTGAGTCTCCCTTCTAAATGAAACAACGCAACATTTCACTTTGATTTCCCCCACTGAAATTTCCTTCACTATATGGTTAGAGGTATAGAGTTAGGGATGTCTCTTTACCTTCTGGAACCCTAGTGCCCCATCATATTAACTGTCAGTATTTTGGGGGCATTGGGTTAATGGACTTACTTGCCTAGGTACAAGCAGGACTTTGGGACATATCTCCTTTGTGCTGTTTGGTAACACTTAACTCTACTTGTCGCAATCTTTCTTCTTAGGTCCTCACACAATTCCTTACAGAGCACTTATTAAAAAAAAAATCTTAAAGAGTTGATCTGTTTCCTGATTATTTTATGTAAGCTTCTAAACTTCAGCTGTGATTAATTTAGCACATTTAAATAACGTTGATGTGTTATTGTTCGGTATAAAGAATTTTTCTTCAACTCAGAGTATTAGTACTGTAGCATAAACCAAATACAGTCTAGAGGGGATTTTTAACATCCCTCCATTATAAAGACTGAAAAGGTGTGTGTCTGTGTGTTTGTTGAGTGCTTGTGTGTGTGTGAGAGAAGGAAATATTAAAAATTAGTAAGTGAATGTGTGTAAGACATTATATTAGTATTCAGAGAATGAACTTGTATTTATTTTGTGCCATTTGTTTTCATTACACAGAATAAAGTCAGGTGGTTTTAATCCTTAAAAGGGTAGTATTTGAAAAATGGCACTAAGAATGAAATCATGACCTATTTTTTTAATAGCTATGAAGATACTAATTATGGGTGAAGATTTCTTTTTAAATCTGCCTTGATTGTAGGTGTCTGCGTCACATACCACTCTCGTAGATGTCTTGAATAATTCCCCTTCCCCTCAAAAGACAGGGTGTATTTATCTTTCTCTTCGTTCACCCCACTTTAATGAACTGAAGTTAATTCCATAGCCTTTACTCTGACTTTAGTAATGAGCTTTCACATACAGTGTATTTACAGCATCTATAGTTAGCACTTCCTCCTCTACTTTCTAGGAGGGGATAGACAATAACTAGGAATTTGTTAATGCCAGTTTGTTTTTTCTTGAAATAAATGGCTGGAGAGTTTTAGAATTTTGCTGTTTTCCTTAATCATCTGCTTTCCTAATCACAGAATCTTGGCAAAAACTTTATAAAGGAAAAAAAAGTGCTGCATTGTTTTTTCAAATAACAGTTTCTAGGGGAAATACGGCAAACCTCAATTATGAGTGTTGTCCACAAGACAAAATGTGTTTCTTCACAAAACATTACATAGCAGCAGTAGTTTCGTGCTTGGTTGTTAGGCTTGTTGCTAACCCAACTGAAGGCATCTAATGGTTTATTTTATGCTGTAAACTTTTTAAAATACAAAAAAGCCATTTAGTGTGAAATTTGTGATGTACCAAATGGCCACAGTCAAGGAAATTGGGAAGAGAACATTGTTTGATTTTAAACTCCTCTAAGGAGGAAGTCATCGTTTCAAGACTTTCTTCCTCAAGTTCTAGAAATAGATTAAAAGTCCACAGTTTCCAAGGATTATGAGTATAGTTCTATCGCTGGGCCATATTCTCAAATAACACATGATCCCTCTTGTATACCTGTGCTAACTGTGTACAACAGACTATAGTGGAACAAATACATGTTATGATCAGGTTCGTTAATGCTGCACCAGTTGTAGATTCTGATCAGGCAGTGTCTTTCAGTAGTCCTACCCATAATTTTACTGTTGAATTTTTAAAAGAAAGGGTAGGATTTGCTCATCTTCCCCCCCACCCAAAGTGTTAACTTGTTTAAGGGGAGGGGCCAGAGGATAAGACTAGGAGAAAAGCTGCTTTGTGTTTGCAGAGACGCATTAGGTTATTAGTTCTTAATAAAGATGTTACTTTCATTAACTAATTGACAGAGCACCAGGATTCTTTTATAGTGAGAAAGTTGGGCTTCTGCTTCTAATTATCTTAAAATGTTTTTTTAAAAAATATACATCAATCTGTTCAGATGTGTGAGAACAAGGACCACCATGGGTTGGTTTAAAGAAGGATGAGTCAGTCATTGGCTTCATTCAAAAGCAAAATTCACATCACTCAAAGTTAACTGGGTTTTAATTAAATTCCACACCATTCTGCTACTCAAGAAGGAGCTTACAAATAGAAGTTTTAAATTGTCTGCACAACAAAAACACCCAGTGAAGTATGAATGGTATGTTGCTTTTGCATTACTGGGAGAGTCAAATAGCAATTCCGGGCTAGAAATGTATGAAACAGCCGTCCCTCACAAATGGGATTGCTGATTCGTACTTCCCTATCAAGTTTTATGTCCAGAGTTCTAAAGCCATTTTATAATACCGCAGTATCCCCTTTTCTACAGCCTTATTAAAATAGCTGCAAACATTTATTTTCCAATCCAGTTTCACTTTGATTGCACATTGAAATTTTATTCTAAAGACCAACAAACCAACTTGAGGTAGATTATAGCTTTCCATATGTCCTCTCCTCAGGTGCTAAACTAGGCTCCAAAAATGGATACTGCTTTAGTAATGTCTGCTTTATCCTTAAATATTACTTTTGCTAGGTGTAAAGATTTGGTGTTAACAAAAGTGGTTTTAATATGTAAATATGAATGAATGCCTTTAGTTTGCCCCTGTTTGTCTTATTAATCTGTTTCATTTATCCTCCATGGAGGAAAATCCTTTCATGATACTGAATACATTTCATTAGGTATTGTTGCATTTTAGGATGAAAATACAACTATTTTCTGTCTTGGAATAATCCTGCTGCTGCTATGAGAAACTGAAAAATCAAGAATGTGATGCACTTTTTATGTGACTATATACCATACCTTTATAGGTTGCTTTGATTACCTTTCCTGTAGCACAGCCACTAGCAAAAGTGATTGGATTTTAAAATTCCCTTTGGGAGATCCGTACAAAAAGTTTTTTATGGTATTGCCCTGTGAAGGATATTAACTTAGGAAAATACAAATTCTGTTAGTATTACACATTTTGGCCTTAAAATGTCTTCTACTACTGAAAATCTTTTAGTTTTGCTTCTGTTATTCCCTCTGCCTCAAAAAGAGAGGTTGGGAAGAATGGCTTAAAGGAAATAGTAGTACTGGTTTGTTGCTGATATTTTAGAAAGAAATCAATTGTCTACTATATATACTGGGGAGTTTGTTTGTATACAAAGGAGAAGTAACATTGCCCCAAGCCAATCTGATTTAGTTTAGTCAAATCAATCAAAACCAACTATTCTGCTTCTCTAGGTATTTTTACTTAGCAAAGATAAACTTACGCTACTTGACATGAGGAAAAGTCATTTCTCAAGCACATACTTGAAGGAGATTGAACCCAATTATGATGGAGGAAAAACACCAAATGGGGTGGAGGAATATGAGAAAGATACGTGGTCCAAAGCTATCTGATTATATTTTGATGTTGCCAATATTGCAAAGCCAAAATTTTAATTTGCTTATTTAATATATTTGTTGGCCAGAGATCTATTTTTATATCAATGTGCCTTGCATGTATATTTTAAAAAAACAATAAAATTGGAAAGGCCATGTTACAATGCCTGAGATAGTTGATGGTTCTTAACCACCTCACTAATTTTTATGCAGTATGAGATGTTCATTCTATTGCCCAACTGGTGCTCTCTGTTTCAAGTTATAGATCTTGTCACAAACTGGAACTGTTTTATAAACTGGTGATTTAAGTTACTGTTTTGGTTGTTTCTTTTTCTTTTTTCGTTTTGTTCTTAGTCTGTTAGTGGCTGTTCTGTAGTGGGAAATAGTAAAAAGATTCTTCCCTTCCCTCCCCTCTCAGCACCTTCTTCAAGTAATGTGATGACACCACTTGTGTGCTTTGAAAAAAGTTTCAGCTTGCTGTTTCCTTTAGTGTTATAAAGTGTTATAAAAAGCATTGTTTGCAAAATCTAGGGAGATGAGTCCACTTTAATTTGGAATTCTTTGTGAGCTATGATCCAAGTTATTGGCTCTTCCCAACTTAAAAATTTTTTATTGTTAAAGCACCTTGCTTAGAAAATTTTAAATATTTATGTCTGCAACAATTGTCTCAAAATAATGAACTGTGCAATTCTTGTCATTAAAAAAAAGAAAAGATCTGAACTCTCCCTACTGTGGCTTGTTAGTTTCTCTGTATTTTCTGCCAGTGTAAATGTGAAAAGCTTTGCTTGCATTACGTTTTAGAAATGCATTTTGCACACTCAAATTTTGCTGAAGCTCCATGAAAAGGTTAGACCTAAGTAGATGAATAAAGCTATGCACATGTTTTGAAAGTTTAATTTGTGTGTCATTACCAAAAGTGACCTATCCTTATTACTTTGCTGCTCTTAGCTTTACCATCTGTAGAAACATGGCTCAAAGTTAGAGTTCTGGGCTAGTTCATCATTGGAACTAGAAGAGAGAAAAATCGGCACCTATTTTAATAACATAGTTTTAAAATGAGAGCTTGACTCGTGTCTGCTAAAGGGCTTTTTTTTTTTTTTTTTTGAAACAGGGCAGTTTTATCAGCTTTACAAACTGTTGAATACTCCAATGAAATTTTGGTTTATTTGATCAAATAGAAATGAAAAGTGGTTGAAACTGAAATGAAGGAAGGACCTTTACCACATGGAGTTTTGTGACAATTTTATGTCTTAAACCTGGTTTAAAGGTAGGATGAGCTTTTTACCTTTGCTTTAGCATAAATTTTGGTTTACTGAATGATTGACTTGAGATTTAGAATCATTCAGTTGTTTAAAGATCAAAGCACAAGTTAAAGATAATGTGTATCTCTTTAAAACTGCCCAAGCTGATTAGAACAAGTTTAGAAATTGAGCTGATTTGATTTCATTGCTGCAGTCTGCATGTACTAAATAGCTTTACTTCACATGTTGTGTACTTAAAGGATTGTGTAGATGTACTGGCCAGGTTTTGTCAAATCATCTTTTAAAAGATTGTTTTGTATTTTCTTCCGGACCTTCGTAGAAGAGGCTAATATGTTTAAGTAGAGATAATACTAATGATATTTTCCCCTTGCTCCTAGATATAAAAGAAATATTTCCGTTTTATGTTTTTCCTATGTATAGAAGAGGATTACCTTCTCTATCATCAAGTGTGCTCTTAATGTATGTTGTTGACTGAAAACACAGCAAGCCCGCCCTTCTGTGTCTTCCCTGGAAGTGACAGTTAAAAATGAAGTCTACTAGTCAGAATGCAAAAGGTGGCCCATAATGCATGGCCTTAAAAGGCATGAATGCAGGAGTATAGCATCATCTTTGATGGTTATGGCTACTCCTCAGCATCTGTCAGGAGTTCACATGTTCAGTCTTGGAATGTATTGGAGGAGCGAAGTAATTTCTGTGTCTTGTGTGCGTTAGCACTTAGGAGCTGTTACCTCTTAATCTGGGGGAAGGGACAATTAGTGGGCTATAATTATGTGAGAGGATTTTTCCCTTCTGTCTCCCAATTTAAAAAATGTCCTTTCAGTGTTTGTTTTGCCCAGTCAAAAAGATAGGCCTTTTCTAGATATAAGAGCAGTGGCCAGAGATTTCCTCTTTTGCTAAATGCTTAGGTATTTGCCATAGCTGTTTTTGATGTCATGGATTCTGAGGAAGTGTCAGTTACGTGATGATCTTCCTTTATTGATGTCTTACTTCATGTTCAGTGTTTCAAAAATATAAATTACAAGCACTCTACATCCATACCCAGATTGACTTATTTTATCAGAAAAAAAAAAAACTTGAGAAATTTGTAGATCAAATTAAGAGACAATAAGTGTACATTGTTGAATAAAAAATTTTAAAGTTTCCAAGGTGTTTGTGTTATCATCTTTTGTGTGCTTTAATTCAAAAAAATGTACTGAGCACTAAGGTAAGATTGTGACATTGGTAATATTTTTTAAATGGGTCAAATGTACAAATAATTTAAGGCTTAAATATAGCATAGTCATAAGTTCCTAATCAGGTTATTAAGGTGCTTAGAATTTGCATATGTATGGAAAAATCACCTCTATGAGAACAGCTATGCTGTGTTTTGTCATGACACTGAGCCTTATGTTCTTACAGTTGAAATAAGCCGAAATTGAGCTAAACAGTGTGACAATTTGAGAAGCTTCCTAAGTTTGTTTAGCAGTGATCTGTCACAGGTGAAAAAATAGCAGTGCTAACATCAGTGTTAGAATGGGAGTAAGGAGAAAAAGAGAAAAGATGCAAAAACAATTACCAAAAGTGTGTCTGTCACTATATAGACTGATAGATTTGGGTTATATGCTGTAATGTTTTTTGAAATAGAGGATCATCGTCCTTGGTGTGGTAATGACTTACTTGCAAGGACACCAAAGGGAACTTGGGGTTTTATGGAAGCTTGTCTTTAAAGATTCTTAGCCATGTAAATGTGATTTCTATAAAGCATTCAGTCTACAAAGTTGTTGGGGTTTTTTTTTTAATGACATTTATTGTGGATTTCAGCAGCTAACATTTGGAAGCAATATCAGCAGAACATATATTTTATTCTAGATTGTTTAGGAAGGTCTCATGCTTGAGGAATTCTTACTTGGAGCTTTTAATCCACTACTGTTGGATACGGCGAATGGATTGAATCTGGGAAGTCTGGGCATGAGAACCCCACTCTCTCCAGTGTTTGTAGTCTCCTCCATGATGGTCACATTCCAAGATATACTGATAGCCACGGTACCCAGGATACTGGTAGCAAACCCAGCTGGAAAACCCAGAGGATATCAAGTTATTAAAACTAGTTAGAGACCTGGTAAACATCCCCCAAACCTAAGCCTCTGGTTTCCCTAACACAATAGTATGGAATGCTTTTAGGCTTAAAAATTAATAGCAATCCTAAATATTATCAGGCAGCATGTATGAACAGGTGCCTACAACCAGCTGAAAGTTGTGGAAAAGAGGTATGAGAGTAGTCAACGTAAGTCCTTCGGTAGTGGAATGTTTGGGGGAGAAAAAACTGAGGTTAATGATAGTGGTACCAAAAACTTGAGATTCAGAGTTCTAATAGCTAGAATGTGACGGTCATACCAATGGGACATCAATGTGTGAATTCAGATAATACACGACCATTGATACATTAATATTCATAAGGTTTACAACTGCAAGAGTTTGAAATGTGCTCCAACCCTGTTTTTTGCACTTACGCTCCACATTGTATCTTCATGGAGCCAACTTCGTTGTTGGGCCAACCCATGGCTTGCAAGGAGGGGTAGTCATCACAGATTTCCCATTGGCGTCCAATGAAATTTTCTTTCTCAAAAATTGTAATCTTAGACTCCTTATGATTCTGTAATACAGAAGTTTTTTTTCAGTTTAGCACCAGTGTTGAGGCTTGTCATAATTCTTTACCACATTTGTCAAACTCAAAATGCCCCTGGTTTATAGAAGAAAGTGCATGTAAAAATACTTCATGCAATACAGAGATTTTAAAAACTACCCGTAATCCTGTATAATCCAGTTTAATACTATGACATTAAAAATGTACAAAAAAAAAAAGTACAAATAACTGGTATCGTTTGGAACCACAAGAGACCAGTGAAAGAGAATATGACAGCAGGAAAAAAATAGTTGAGACAGCCGACCAAGGATTAATACTAATGTGGAAAAGGTTCTACAAGTTGAGAGGAAATGTAAGTCTGTGTGTGTGTTGGGGGTGGGGTGGGTGCACGCACACAGCATTGGAAAAAACGTGTCTGGTAGGGGACATGAGGACTACACACAGCATTGAGAAGGCAGAGACTGACCTTTATGAAGTTCAGAAACAGGCAAAATTAGCCCTAGTGATAGTGGAAAGGAGCAGTTGGAGAGGGACACCAGGTAATTTTATGAGGCAATGGAATTGTATATCTGATCAGGGTATTAGGTGGGTATGGATATTTTTCAAAACTCATATAAGAATATACAGTTAGAATTTGTGTATTTTACTATGTGTAAAGTATACATTTGAGGGGGGCGGAAATCGGGAGTTAAAATGAAAACACGTCCAGATAGGGAAATACTTTTTAGTTCTAGAGCTGTTTAGCATCTCCACTGCTTGGATTTTGGTAGGACTTTAAGATGAGATCGTTAACTAAAATCATGAGAAAAATCACATGATACAGATGAGTATTTGAAAAGGTTTCAGCCCAGCCTTATTCCCAATATAGGGATCATTTTTCAGCACACCCCTGAAGAACACCCTGCTTGTGCTTGAGTTCTCCACAGAGGAGAAGCGTCCCATTCTGATGCATAATTGAGTAATGCTTAGTGTATGACTTCCCTGGTGGCTCAGACCGTAAAGCGTCTGCCTACAATGCGGGAGACCCGGGTTCAATCCCTGGGTTGGGAACATCTGGAGAAAGAAATGGCAACCCACTCCAGTATTCTTGCCTGGAAAATCCCATGGATGGAGCAGCCTGGTAGACTATAGTCCATGGGGTGGCAAAGAGTCAGACACGACTGAGCGACTTCACTTTAGTGTTAGAAACAAAGTTACGAATCAAAGATAAGAGGTACTGGAAGTCTTGCCTATTTCTTCAGTCATCCCGCATACTAAAGGGTTACTTCACCTTTTCCCTGTTTCTAGGTAAAGTAGTATATAGATTGAAATTTAACTGTTCAAGGATTTACTACATGCCAAGTGCTCTAATTATCCTACTGCACTTTTGAAGATCTGAATATCTGCTTCCTGCCACCTCTAAGAAGGCCCTTGGTTGTTTAGTCGCTAAGTTGTATCCAGCTCTTTGTGACTCCATGTGACTCCATGTAGCCCACCAGGCTCCTCTGTCCATGGGATTTTCCCAGGCAGGAACCCTGGAATGGGCTGCCATTTCCTTCTCCAGAGGATCTTCCCAACACAGGGCCTGCGTTGACAGGCGAATTCTTTACTGACTGAGCCCCCAGGGAAGCCCAGGAAGGCCCACCCTTTTGGCTTAATGAAAATATCTAGGAGAGAAAAAAATAAAATGGCAGACTTGTGTTTTTCTCTTTATACTTTTATCTTCTTCCTACCACATTTCAGCATGACCAACTGATGGGAAATAAGTCAGTCCATATGCACCCTCTCTTATCCATCCCCCACACGCACAGAAATGAAAATCTCAAGGACTCACAGCTGAACAGATGGGGCGGAAGGACATGAGGCGCTCAATGTGATAGGCATTACTCCCGCTCCAGGCATCCCAGCGAGGGTACTCTCCTCTCTCCAGGACAAACTGTTGCCCACAGAAGCTGGTATGCTCATAACCAACCCAGCTGCCAAAGACAAGTAATGGTGTTTGTTCATGGTGTCCAGAGCTTACATGGCCGCAGGGAGAAAGCATCTTTGTTTTAGATGGTAACAGTGGGTGAAATAGCCAGTTCCGACAGAGCCATACAAAGTCATACATTTATCACAAGAGGTGGGGAATGAGCTGGCAGCTGCACTGTGTGGGTTTGTAAATATATTTGTTTTGGGATTGTCTACTGAAGAGGTCTACTTCACTGGCTTGAGTAATGAGTACTGGCAATGTCATTCTGAAATTATATTTCCTTTCTCCTCAAGGTGCTATATTCTCTACTTAGAGCTCCAGGTTCAAGATCTAGTGACTAGGGCATTCAGTTCAGTTCAGTCACTCGGTCGTGTCCGTCTCTTTGTGACCCCAGACTATGGCATTGGCTCCAGCCAAACCTATTGGCTTCTTTCTAAGGAAGCAAAGAGATGAATAAGCAGCATATGGATGACTTAAATCTCTTGTTTCCTTATCACTTCATGGGTTCTTTCTCCTGCAGACCTCTATATGCCTGATTGATTTATTTTGCCTTATTTATTAAAACAGCTCAAATTGACCTTTTTCAACCAGGTCTTAGTTACTGATGACACCTTAAAGTATTTCACTTTGAGGGTTGAAGAGCTCTAAGTTGGGGGTGAGCAACTTGTAGAAGCCTATCTACATACACAGCCAGTTCTGCCTAGACCTAGCCTTTGTGTTTTCAGGCGCAGTGAAATGTTTTCAGATGATCAAGGACTCAACTAACCTGCCAAGAGCAGGAAAACAAAGCAAGAGAGGGTCTTCCTTGCCAAGGAAACTAATCATCACCAAGAAACTCCTGAAAGACTAGCTAGAAACTAATATGACTCTCTGGAGTTGAGTTCCTTTGTATATAGAGAAATTAGCTCACAGTGTCTGCTCTGGGACATGTAGAAAGGGAGTTAGCTGTGAAGAGGCTGTAGCTTGATAGTTTCGTCTCTGTTTTATGTAGGCAAGAAAAACTCAAGGGGCCTGTGGCTTGTTTTGAGAGAACCCCAGGCAGAAGCCTACGGGCTCCAGAAGCACAGAACTGGTAATGTTCACTCCCTCACTCCATGATGTGTATTTCTTTAATCTCCCCCAGATCCAATTCCAAGCCATGAAGAATCTCATGTTCCTTCTAGCTTTGAGTTACTGAATTGCACATGTAAAATTTTTTTTGAGATTACTTAGGTATGGATGCTTCTCTCCCAGAAATGATTAGAGTCTGGGGGAAGATCTTTCTTCTCTGATCTCCATCTTTATGGTTCCATGTATGAAGGGATCAGAAATAGGAGGCCTGAGATTCTGCTGAGGTTGATACTCACGCGCCACATTCCACCTTGAGAGACCGGACGTTGTCAAAATTGCGCTCAGAGACATTTGGGCAGGAGCTGGTGAATTCCATTCTCTTGCCCTGGAAGTTCTCCTGGTCATAGATGGTAATCTGAAATGGGATTAAATGGGAGAATAGAGCTAGAATGTGGTCCATCAGGAAGAACAGAGGCCCAGGCCAACATCTTAACCCATGTCTGACCCAGTGTTTTTCATCACTAGCTGTAGCCCAGGAGGCCTGATGAGGTCTCTTCCAGTGTAGACAGGGTAAGAAGGGGTTTGAAGTAATATCACTGGTTGGAAGTGTTCACAGGCCCATAGGGATGAGGTGTGGGGCCAGGTTTCTAATAGTAATCGTCTACTGGGCATGATAGCTGGCCCTGTGGACATAACCAAGGATTTGTGGACTCATTCCAACATGCTTTCTGCATAAGTGTGGCCCAAAAGCCAGGATTCTGGAAGCTCCAAGGGCTCCCTCTGAATTAACTTTTAGCTTATTCAGCCATACCTGCTATAGAAACCTAATGTGTAAAGCGAGAGTTGTGATAAACCCCTATCATACCCTGAACTAGAAATTGACTCTTGAACCTGGCTAGAGGACAGCTCCCAAAACTGTGAACCAGACTTAGAGTTGATCCACTGAGGAGGTTAAGGGTACTGAGGGAAACAGTGGCTGAGGATCAGCCACTTCAAGCAGTGGTTACAGTCAGCCTCAAGTTGGGGTCAGAAGGAGACCATGATCCAATCATTGATTTGGGATCCGATGGCAAGTCTCTCCTCATTTCTGGGCCCTCAGTTTCTCCACATCATAATCCACTTGGGCTGCTCTATTTTAAGATAACTTTAGCAGGAGGAGAGTTGACCTAGAAAACTAGATAACATCTCCCACCCAACAAGGGTTTCCAGGATCATCCTTCTGTCCAAATGGGAGCATCCTGAGAGAGCCTTCCTGAGACAGCATCTAGACTTTGGCTGGACCCTTCCTTTACAAACTGATGTTTTACTGGCTGGTCACTGTCCCATGGAAAAGCATAGCTCTGGGTCCTACTCTGAGGTTGTATCACACCCCCTGCCCTGATGGATTCCTCAATTTTTCCACGTGATGGAGACGGGCTTACCTTCCATGGCCCCACAGACCCCGGCATGGGGTTAGTTTGAGCCATCTTGGTGGTTGGAAGGGATTCTGGAAGACAGAACACACACCAGTGTCATGGCCTCTGGGGTGAGGGATGAGGGGCACGGGTGAAAGTAAAAGAGGCTTGAAGTCCAATAAACAGACTTTGGTGCAGACTCTGCCTCTCACTAGCTGAGCCTCAGTCGTTTTGCATCAGTAAAACTTCAATGTGCAGAGGTATTATAAGGATGAGAAGCAATGATGCAGATAAAGCACTGCACAGATACCAGGACCACTTAATAAACATGGCTCTCACTCACTTGCCTGCCCCCAGCCACCCACTATAGCCTTGCCTCATTCTCACATACCCCAATATAAACCCTTTGGCAGCCACCTGGTCCAGACCCCTCATATCACCAAGGCGTGGTCTCACTCTTATCTGGCTCTGCCTAGCCCTCAAACTGGCCAGCTGTCCACGGCCATGCTCCCATCCCCTCCCTGCCTCTCTGTCTTCTAGACCTACCCAGCCTCGATCTTGCTTCCCGAGACTTTGCTGCTTTCCCCAGCCTATGGCAACTTGCTTTCTTTCCTCCTTCCCAGCACTCATCACAGCACTGATCCGTGTTCCTATTAAATATGTCCTGGGTGAACATCTCAGGAGCAGGGACTGGGTCTCCAGAGTGATTGATGGAGGACCACACTGAACCCATGTTGGGATGGTGAGGGTTGGAGGAGTGGGACAGGTGGCATCGAAAGACTTATTGAAGGAAAGTGAGGAAGAAAAGAGGATGATAATAATAGCTAACACTTAACCATGGCTCAGGGTTTCCCTGGTGGCTCAGATGGTAAAGAATCCATGTGCCATGCAGGAGACTTGGGTTTGATCTCTGGGTCGGGAAGATCCCCTGGAGAAGGGAATGGTTACCACTCCAGTATTCTTGCCTGGAAAATTCCATGGCCAGAGGAGCCCAGTGGACTATAGTCCTTGGGGTCCCAAAGAGTTGGACACGACTGAACAACTAACACACACACAACCATGGCTCACTCTGTGCCAGGTCTTATTCTTTATGTGTTACCTGCCTGAATACATTTAATCTTCACAATGAACCTATGAGTAAGCCCTGTCATTATCCCCATTTTACAGATGAGGATATTGAGGCTCATAGAGGCAAGGTAGACAGAAAAGATGATAGGAAGAGTAAAGGAAGGAAGGACAGTGAGGAGGGGACAAGGAGAGAGGGAAGAAAGGCAGACACATATGCATCAATTTTCTTAATTCAAAACAGCCATTCATGGCTTTTCCCTCTGACTGGTATTGGCCCAGAGACGAATGCATGTAAACTCTGTGATGTATCTTTCCATTCTGAAGCTCTGAACAAGCATTTTCTACCTCTGCCCCCTCCCCAATTTCCCTCTGTGCCTTAGAAGCCTGTCATTTCTGGGGCTCCCAAGTCCCCTCCCGGCCATGGTGGCTAGGGCAGTGGTTATGGTCATGTAAGTGACTCCTTTGGGGTGGCAAGAGAAGTCTGCTTCCCCCCAGAGTTCCCCAATCTTCTCCAGCCATCCTGAGAGGCTCTGACCACAAGGCAGGAAGATGGGGCCCCAGTCCTGGGCAGGGGGAGGAAAGGAAAGGCCAGAGCACCCCTTGGGGCCTTACTCACCCAGCTCCTGCTGCACAGTCTGGGTCTCCATCTGGTGCCGCTTCCTCGGTGGCTCCCGCTTTTTATAGCCCTGCGGCCAGCGGCCTCTGGCCCTGTCAGCACTCTGCTTTCCCTTGGCTTTTGTTCCCCCTGATCCCGGAGCTTTGGTGGCTCAGCCTGCTGGGCGGGCATCCCCCAGGGCTTTGTTTAAACCTGGGATACAGAAATCCAGGGAGGCCCCGCTGCTATGGGCCAGGCTGTCAGTGCGGGCCCTGCTGCTGTGGACTTGCTCTCAGAGCAGATGGGATGTGAGGACAGGTCTGCATGAGTTCTTGTCCTCCGCTCTTCTCCAGGTTCCTCTCGCCACCCCAGGACCTTCCTAAGACCTCGTGTCATATCAACACATCAAAATGCACCTCCCTTCCCATACGGGGTATACATTTGTTGTCGATGTTTAAAAATTAAGGATTATGATGATTCTGAACTCTATTTTTTAACAAGTGGTTCACAAAAAAAAAAAAAGAAAATAGCTCACTGTGTGCTCAGAAATCTTTATTATGTCATATTTATATGTATTGGGTTGAAAAAAAATTTTGAGTTTTTCCATAAGATGGTACAGAAAAACCCAGATGAAGCTTTTGCCCAACCCGATATAACTATGTAAGAGTTGAATTCAATTATGTAGTCACCTAGTAGACATGAAGTTCCCTATAGCTGTGCTATATTAATATTTATTCATTTTAATTTTGCAATTTTCTTTTTAAAATTTGGAGCCAAAAAGTTTTTTTTTTTTTTTTTTTTTTGGTGTTTGTTTTAATATTGATATACTGGTTTCGGCCCTTAGCAGTCACTCAAACCCAAGATACACTAACAGGTAAAATGATTGCTCCCTGGAAGTTCAGGGCTCCTGGTGAGAGTAGTGTGGGGTAATTGGAGGGCCTGCCCAGAAGGAGGGGAGGGTGTCTTGTTCAGGCCTCGTAGCTGCTGCGAGGAGCAGGAAGATGCCATGGGTGAGGAGAGCTCTGAGCCTGGCGGATGTGAGTTCCAATCCTAAACCCCCTGGGTGGGTGACCAGGCAAGTCATTCAGCCTTCTTTCAACACCGCCCCCCTCCCTCCAAAAAAAGGAGACTATCTGCCTGACACATTGTAGGCTTATTATTACGTATCACCCTACTCTCTTTCTGGTGATGGATACTATAAAAAATCTCAGCAGCTTGCAAAGAGGAAGGAACTCTTCCTAGTAAAGTTCTCTTAATCCCTCTGTGAATCTCTCCAGCCTGTGACTTGGGTTTGTCTGACCCCTCTTTTCTCAGAACCAAAAATCCATTTGCAGATTTAACAGAACATTCCCAGTGGACAGGTCTGACGCTAACACAATGTGCCACCCTAGGATGTTTCTGCCGCGTGACTAACTGGTGGCATCTGGATCAGTGGCTGGCAAAGGACAGAGTGGCCTTGAGTATCGTAGCAGGTACTGGCTGGCTGGTGGCTGTGCAAGGGCTCAAGGCACCAGCTGTTCATGGCTGGAGGTTCTTCCTCAACTTCCCTTTGCTTCCTCCTCAGAGTTGAGGATCTTAGGGAAACACTTACTTGTTCATTCATTCATTCATTCTTTTTTTCTTTCCTTAACCCCTGGACTGGCTTAGGTACCCCCATCAAGTGCTCTCATGGCACCCTGTACTTACTGATTATTGCATGGGTTTCAATAATCAATTATTCAAGAACTCAACAGGGGCTTGAATTGTGTGGAATTATTGCACGCTTGGAAACTGCTGTAGAAACCAGAAATACTGGGCTGCAAGGACAGAAACGAGACACAACTTGGGGCTTGGATATAGGATAAAACCTTTCATAATATACTTTTTTGTATTTTTCAAGTTTTGAACAATGTGGACATATTTTCTATAGAAACAAGGCTATTTTTGAAAACAAAGAAACTGATTGCTTAATTATCTGCTTCTTCCTCTACACACCATCCTTTATGAGGGTAAGAGCTCTGTCTTGTTCACTGTTGCATCTTCAGCCTTGAACAAAAGTCTTGGCTCAATAAATATGTTCTGAATAAATGAATGAATGAATGACATCCAATGACAGGGTTATGTGACTCTGCAGGCAGAGATGAAACTGACATACAGTCCTTACCAGTTCTAGCCACAACTGACATGCTTGTGTTGTCCTTGTGCTTCATATACTCTCAGCATCTCCATTTGGGAGCTTTACACCCTATTGAAGTGTTAGAACCATAAAGAAAGACGATGCTGTGAAAGTGCTGCACTCAATATGCCAGCAAATTTGGAAAACACAGCAGTGGCCACAGGACTGGAAAAGGTCAGTTTTCATTCCAATCCCAAAGAAAAGCAATGCCAAAGAATGCTCAAACTACTGCACAATTGCACTCATCTTACATGCTAGTAAAGTAATGCTTAAAATTCTCCAAGACAGGCTTCAGCAATACGTGAACCGTGAACTTCCAGATGTTCAAGCTGGTTTTAGAAAAGGCAGAGGAACCAGAGATCAAATTGCCAACATTCGCTGGATCATGGAAAAAGCAAGAGAGTTCCAGAAAAACATCTATTTCTGCTTTATTGACTATGCCAAAGCCTTTGAACTGTGTGGATCACAATAAACTGTGGAAAATTCTGAAAGAGATGGGAATACCAGACCACCTGACCTGCCTCTTGAGAAACCTATATGCAGGTCAGGAAGCAACAGTTAGAACTGGACATGGAACAATAGACTGGTTCCAAATAGGAAAAGGAGTACGTCAAGGCTGTATAGTGTCACCCTGCTTATTTAACTTATAAGCAGAGTACATCATGAGAAATGCTGGGCTGGAGGAAGCACAAGCTGGAATCAAGATTGCCAGGAAAAATATCAATAACCTCAGATATGCAGATGACACCACCCTTATGGCAGAAAGTGAAGAAGAGCCTCTTGATGAAAGTGAAAGAGGAGAGTGAAAAAGTTAGCTTAAAGTTCAACATTTCAGAAAACTAAGATCATGGCATCCAGTCCCATCACTTCATGGCAAATAGATGGGGAAACAGTGGAAACAGTATCAGACTTTATTTTTTTGGCTCCAAAATTACTGCAGATGGTGATTGCAGTCATGAAATTAAAAGACACTTACTCCTTGGAAGGAAAGTTATGACCAACCTAGATAGCGTATTCAAAAGCAGAGACATTACTTTGCCAACAAAGGTCCGTCTAGTCAAGGCTATGGTTTTTCCTGTGGTCATGTATGGATGTGAGAGTTAGACTATAAAGAAAGCTGAGTGCAGAAGAATTGATGCTCTTAAACTGTGGTGTTGGAGAAGATTCTTGAGAGTCCCTTAGACTGCAAGGAGATCCAACCAGTCCATCCTAAAGGAGATCAGTCCTTGGTGTTCATTGGAAGGACTGATGTTGAAGCTGAAACTCCAATACTTTGGCCACCTGATGCGAAGAGCTGACTCGTTTGAAAAGACCCTGATGCTGGGAAAGATTGATGGCAGGAGGAGAAAGGGACGACAGAGGATGAGATGGCTGGATGGCATCACCGACTTGATGGACGTGGGTTTGGGTGGACTCCGGGAGTTGGTGATGGACAGGGAGGCCTGGCGTGCTGCAGTTCATGGGGTCTCAAAGAATCAGACACGACTGAGCAAATGAACTGAACTGAACACCCTATTGAAGTGTTAGAACCATGAAGACTGATGGAATCAATTTTTTTTAGCCAGTTTTTAATTTTTGAAGAAAAATGGAGCATTTACGTTTGATTGAAAAGTCCAAATACATGAACAAAAATATTGTGAGGGGGATGATGAGGGTCACTGTGCAAACAATTTACAAATATCCATCCAATTTTCCTAGAGTTATAAGTATCCCCAGCCTGTCCTCTATCTGTTTTCCTCAATTATCCTAAGTTCAAGGAAGCCAGAGAAGGATCACCCACCTCCAGGGCTACCACCATACTTTGCAAATAACATCTGAATATGGTTTTTAACCAAGTTCTATAGGATACCCCCTCTGACATTGTCTGAAGCTGCTGCTTCCCTAGCCCTCTGATGGTTATGGCCTCCAAGCTCCAATTACCTCCGCCATCTCCTTCCAGGAAAGTCAGGGCAGAGCCACTCCAAGAGTGGGAATGAAGGGAGCAAACCAGCTTGTATCCCTTTCTCCTAAACTGAGCTTGGGTCTCTCCTCTTCATCTTTAATAACAATAACTACAACTTATGAAGCATTTACTGTGAACCAGACACTGCCTCCTTTATCCTCACGACAACCCCATGAAGTAGGTCATTATGATACCCATTTTACTGATGAGTTAATTGAGGTTCTGAGGAGCCAAGTTCTGGGCCAGGGAACTCAACAGGGTCTTGAATGTATGTCTATCTGCTCCAAAAGCTGTAGTCTTTCCTCTGGGCAACCCTGCCTCTCTGACATTAAGTCAGATTATAATACTTACCTGACCCATTGCTGTCAGATGAAGGGAAATGAAGGCATTTAGGGCAGTGATGGGACCCAGTGCCATCAATAAATGGTAACTATATTATTGATTGTTCCAAATCAGATAGAATCTTGTGCCAGATACTCACAGAGATTAGTGGGAGCAAGCAGCAAAGATTTTAGAGATATTTATCAGGTAAAAAATATTTCCTTTGGGGAATTTCTGGACAGCCAGTGGGGCTGGTTGGGACTCTGTGATTTTACTGCCGTGGCCTGGGTCCCTGGTTGGGGAGCTAAGATCCTGCAAACTGCGAGGCATGGCCCAAAAACAAAGTTTTTTTCTTTGAATTTGGAAAAGACCACTTTGTTCATTTTTTTCCCCAATATTTTTCTCTATTTCATCTTAACAGCACCTGGTGGCTCAGACAGTAAAGAATCTCCCTGTAATTAATGCTGGAGACCTGGGTTCGATCCCTGGGTTGGGAAGATCCCCTGGAGAAGGGAATGGCGATCCACTCCAGTATTCTTGCCTGAGAATTCCATGGACAAAGGAGCCTGTTGGACTACAGTCCATGAGGTCATAAAGAGATGGACACAAGTGAGCGACTAACATTTTCACTTTTCTGTCATATTTTCTGTACACTGTTGATCTATGGCGGACATGGATTGTGAAATCTGTTCTAAGTCCACACACTCATTGCATGAACAGGTGGGGTAACTGTCTGCCCAGTGGGATGGGCTTTAAGATTTGGAGGTGATAAAAGACATTAAGGGACTTCCCAGGTGGCACAGTGGTAAAGAGTCTGCCTGCCAACGTAGGAGACGCAAGAGATGTGGGTTCGATCCCTGGGTTGGGAAGATGCCCTGGAGGAGGAATTGGCAACCCTCTCCAGTATTCTTGCCCGGAGATCCCATGGACAGAAGAGCCTGGCGGGCTACAGTGCAAAGGGTCTCAAAGAGTCAGACACGACTTAGCGACTGAACACACATACACACCAGACATTAAGGAGAATGAGACCACCCCCAAATGTAATGTGGTTGATTTGAACCTTGAATTTCTCGACACTAGGGCTATGTGCCAGGCATGATAGAGGCTCAGTAGAACTTTATGAATGGCTTGGATCCCCTGGCCTTGCCTCTGGGCCCAGGGAGCCTCACAGGATGAGGCCCAGGGCGGGAGGGGTGAGGTCATGGGGCCAGGGTGGCCCCTGGACTCAGCACTTTCTGGCAAGAGCATAATGGGGCTGACCAGGCGGCTGAGCAGCACTTCTGTTGTTTGGGAATAAGCAGGCTGAGTACAAAGCAAAGGGCCCAGTCAGCGTTCAGCCAGCACCTACCTCCCCCATGAGGGGCTGCTCCTGGGGGATCTTTTTTGCCCTAGTCCTTGCTACACCTTTCAACAAGTAGGAGAGCCAGGACCTGGCTGGGCCTGAGAAGGCTTGAATACTGGGAGAGAATTTGGGAGGCATCTCAAGCCTCCAGATCTTTCTGAGCTCTCTCTGCATTCATCCATCCCTCTGCTTCCAGGCAAAAATGGATGCTTGCCTGCCTGCCTGCCTGCGAGGGACTGCTGCTGTCCTAAGGGGTCAGGCTCCTAGCCTGCTTCTTCTGTGTTTAACTAGCTGGAGGACATCTCAATTCCACTCAATCTTACTGAATTTCTCAGTTGTTGTGCAGTTGCTAAGTCGTTTCCGACTCTTTTGCAACCTCATGACTGCAGCACGCCAGGCTTCTGTCTTCCACTTTCTCCTGGAGTTTGCTCAAATCTTCTGTCGGCCCCTTGTCCTTTTGCCTTCAATCTTTCCAGAATCAGGGTCTATCCAATGAGTCAGCTCTTCGCATCAGGTGGCCAAAGTATTGGAGTTTCAGCTTCAGCATCAGTCCTTCCAATGAATATTCAGGATTGATTTCCTTTAGGATTGACTGGTTTGATCTCTTTGCAGCCCAAGGGATTCTCAAGAGTCTTCTCCAGCACAATTCAAAAGCATCAGTTCTTCAGTGCTCAGCCTTCTTTATGGTCCAGCTCTCACATCTGTACATGACTATTGGAAAAACTTTCTCAGTACTGAAGCTTAAAGTAATTTCCTCTCAGTGGAACCCTGTGAAGCTATTAGAAAAATAGGCACCAATAACAAGAGAAAAACAGGTATCCTATTGCAAGGCACTCAGCCCACTCAAACACAACCAAGTAGCTCAATTCTCTCTCTCTCTTAGTTCCCCAACCAGGGATTGAACCCGTGGCCCCTGCAGTGGAAGCATGGTGTCTCAACCACTAGACCTCTAGGGAAGTCTGTTTCATTTAGAGCAGCCAGGTTCAGCAAATAAAGATATAGGACACCCAGGTAAATTTGAATTCCAGATAAATGATTACTATTTCGAAGTATAAATAGGTCCCAAACATTTTTTGTGTTGTTTTTGTTGTCTATATTTTGGCCTCACCACCCAGCATGTGGAATCTTAGTTTCCTGACCAGGGATCGAACCCACACCCTCTGTGTTCAGTGCAGAGTCTTAACCACTGGGCCACTAGGGAAGCCCCACAACATCTTTTATGCTAAAACATTCAGTTCAGTTCAGTTCAGTCGTGTCCAACTCTTGTGACCCCATGAACCACAGCACGCCAGGCCTCCCTGTCCATCACCAACTCCTGGAGTCCACCCAAACCCATGTCCATTGAGTCGGTGATGCCATCCAGCCATCTCATCCTCTGTCATCCCCTTCTCCTCCTGCCCTCAATCTTTCCCAGCATCAGGGTCTTTTCAAATGAGTCAGCTCTTTACATCAGGTGGCCAAAGTATTGGAATTTCAGTTTCAACATCAGTCCTTTCAATGAACACCCAGGACTGATCTCCTTTAGGATGGACTGGTTGGATCTCCTTGCAGTCCAAGGGACTCTTACCTGTTGTTTATCTGAAATGGGCTTCCCTGGTGACTCAGCTGGTAAAGAATCCGCCTACAATGTGGGAAACCTGGGTTCGATCCCTGAGTTGGGAAGATCTTCTGGAGAAGGGAATGGCTACCCACTCCAGTATTCTGGCCTGGAGAATTCCATGGACTATTCCAGGGGGTCACTAAGAGTAGGACACAGCTGAGTGACTTTCACTTTCACTATACTTATGTGAAATTCAAACTGAACGGGATGTCCTGCATTTTATTTGCCAACACCAGTCTCCTTCCACCTCTATCTGGAGCCCCCTGTGATACTCCTCAGCCAATCCGCTTCTCTTTTTTCCTTTGGAGAAGACAGTGTGAAAAAAAAGTCACCATTCTCATGATCATTTTCCTGGCATACCCTGTCCCACCAACCGTCCTACAACCATCCTTTGATAAAATGGAGAATGGGAGGAAATCTGGATGTTTTAAAGTATTTTCCCAAATGTTATTTAATCCTCCCAAGTAACCCTGAGAGATATGTTTGTGTGTTAGTTGCTCAGTCGTGTTCGACTCTTTCTGACTCCATGGACTATAGCCCACCAGGCTCCTCTGTCCATGAAATTCTCCTGTCAAGAATACTGGAGTGGGTTGCCATTTCCTCCTCCAGGGGATATTCCCAACCTAGGGATTGAACCCATGTCTGCTGTGTCTCCCATCTGAGCCACCAGGGAAGCCTGAGAGATCTGCTTTAATTAACCTCATTTTGCAGTAGAAACCTGAGACTCAGAAAGCCTATGTTACTTACCCAAGGTCACAATGCTGGGAAGTGGCAGAACCAGATCTCAAACTCAATTCTCTTTGGTTCCAAAATCTATATTCTTTAGCATGCTGTTTACAGGAATCCCTCGCCCTTCATTTGTTTAAACAGGTATGACTCATGGTGAGTAGCCATAAAAGCAAATTTATTTCATTTCCTCTGCGTCGTTATGTTTTTCCATTGTGGCTAATTTCTTTCCCTTGCCTTGGATATAAACCTGGGCAGTCCGATGACTTTTTGTGGCCATTTTTAGGTAATTAAAAAGTTGGATGGTACTTTGAAAAATAAAAGACAGTCTCAATTTAAAACGAGAATGTTCAATCCATCATCAAAATGTCAATCTCCATTTGAAGGTAAGTCTCCTCCCTGCTACCTCAGATAGGACCTGGATTAGGCAGAAAGCCTGCACCCAGGTGAAGGGCACTCTTTTTTCTCTTTCCTGCTTACTCACTGACTTCTGATCCTTCAAAGATTGGAGGGAATAGGAGAGAAAGGAGAGCAGGACATTTCTTACTCAATGGTTCTGTGATAAGATGGCTTCACACTCTATGCCCAGCAACTCTTACAGCTGCCTGTCTCCTGGGCACTTCCTGGTTCTTGGGAGAGTCCCACCTATAGTAACCTTGACCCAGGTCTGTGCCTCTCCGCTCTGGCTATTCCTTTTACAGCCCCAAGGCACCTGATGGTTCACCTCTACTTTTACTCTGTGGAGGACCCCTCCATCCTTGGAATTCTGCTGGACTAAATCTGCTCCAGCCCCATTCCAGTTCCTTCTGAGGCATGACCCACCTCAGAAACCCAGACCTACATGGGAAACACTCATACGTGCTTTGCCTCAGCAAATTTCGGAATGCAGGCTGATTGTTGCTTAGGCTCCTCACTTTGCTTCATTCCTCAGCAATTGCCCAGCCCAACTTCTGACCTTTAGATTTCTCACTACAGGGACACATAACCAGTTTTCTAAGTGGAGCCCTTGGAGCCTTCACCTGAAGCTCTTTCACTCCTGCCCTGAAGGTTGGTGGGGTTCCCAGCACAATGTCCCAGAAAAACTCTCTCCACAGTCGGTCTCACATTTCTCCAACTTGATAACCTCAACATCAGAAGGAAAGGTTAAGAGCCGTCAAATCAGTTCTCAAACACCTCCTTTGAAATTTTATGCAACATAGTGTTCTGCTGCATAACTCGTTTTGATTTCTAATACCTACCACTTTAATGCCCATTTTCACATCCTGTGACGTGCTGTGTTACTTCACTGCTCTCCACACTGCTCACCCACCTGGGCTCCCTTTACTCCCAGCAGGAGACCTTACATCCTGTTTCATCAGACATGGATTTCCTCAACTTCCTGCCCCTGGAACCTACCATACCTGCAACACTATTTCCACATCTACCTCTTCACCTCCTGTCCCAGATGTTTACCACTTCCTGTCCTGGGTAACATACCATTCTGTCCTCTTAGGAACTTTGTTTAACTCATTAGCCCTCTCTTGAGGACTTCCCTGGTGATTCAATAGCTAAGACTGCACGTTCCCAATGCTGGGGGCCTGGGTTCCATCCCTGGTCAGGGAACTAGATCCTGCATGCCACAGCTAAGACCTGATGCTGCCAAAATACATACATAAGTAAATATTAAAAACATTGTAAATATTGAAATAAATATTTAAAATACTCTCTCTAGTATTTAAAAAGATAATTTCTACATTTTATTATAAAAGTATATGTGGCTTAAGTCATATATTTTTAAAATATGCACAATAGATAGTTTTTACAAACTATGTGTGATAGTATTTACAAACTAACTATAGATATTTTACAAACTATTTCAGCAGCCCTGCTTCTCATAAGTTACCATTTTCAACTCTTTTAGCTTTTCCTTCGGTATTCCTTGATTTTAGACATTACATGCTGATTTCTTTTTTTTTTAACATGCTGATTTCTTATTTGGCAGATGGAATTTTAGCTCTCTTGCCCTTCCCACCCTTCTGTAGATCTATTACAAATTTTGCTTAAATCCATAATCATTGTATCAGCTTCTACGACTTTGTAAATATTATTTACTACTGGTCCAAGTAATGCATGATAATGTCCTCTTTCTTGAACCATGTTTTGCTTTCCCTGGAGTTAAACATTTCCTAGTTTTGTCGTGTGTTCAATTTTTCTGCGTCTTCATGAAAAGTGAGAATGAAAGTGTTAATCACTGACTCTCTGCAACCCCATAGACTGTAGCCCGCCAGGCTCCTCTGTCCATGGAATTCTCCAGGCAAGAATACTGGAGTGGGTTGCCATTCCCTTCTCCAAGGCATCTTCCCGGCCCAGGGATCAAACCCTGGTCTCCTGCATCACAGGCAGATTCTTTACCATCTGAGCCATCAGGAAAGACCCCTTAATACAATATTCATGAATTTTATTAATATGTTATTATTTGTTATAAATATTATTTACTTATAATATTTATTAATAATTATTTTATATTTTATTAATATGTTATTGTTAGTATTTTAAATTATTTTATTAACAATTTTATTAGTAAAATTATTTAATAATTGTATTTCTATTGTATTAAGAGCCTTTCATGAATATTCATGAAATGCCTCTTAACACAATCTGCTATATAGGCAACCCATCAGCATCTATCGGCTCCATTTTTCTCCTTGGAGACTTCCATCTGGATGCCTCTGTTTTCTTGCTCCAGACCAAAGAAGTTTCCGTCTATGCTGCTGCATAGGTATTGTCCAGAGACCTCTCTTGGCTGACATCCTAGAAACTCCCTTGGCAGTGCTCCAGGGTTGAATCTGTATCCTCATTCATAATTTACCTTTTTATGTTAGTAAAACATATTCTGCAATAGTGTCCTAAGAAGTGGCAAATGGACATCATTTTTTTAAGGTCAAAATATCTAAAAATGTATTTTGGTGTGGTCACATTTGATTGATGGTTTGCTGGGTATAGAGTTGCTAGTACCTACGAACTGGGAAGGCAGCTCCCCATTGCCTTCTGTGTGCAATGTTGCTGTTGAGACATATAATATCACTTTGATTCTTGATCCTTTGTATAAGAGTTTTTTTCTTTCTAAAAGCTTATTTTAAAGGAAAAATTCCCAGTGATCTGAATTTCCTGAGGCTGTGCTTTTGTAAAAATCTTTCTTTATTTCTCTGGGCATTTAGTAGCCTCTTTCAAAAGTATGTCCTTCAATTCTCTGAAATGTTCTTATATTGTTTCTTTGATCATTTTCTCACCTCTTTTTAATATGTTTCTTTCTCTGCAACTTTTATTGTTGGAATGTTGGACCTCCTGAACTGATACTCTAGTTTTTTACATCTCTTTGTCTTTCTGTTCTGACATTTGAGAGATTTCCTTGATTAAAAAAATATATATTTATTTTTGACTGCTGGGTCTTTGTTGCTGTGTGTAGGCTTTCTAGTTGCAGTGAGCAGGGGTGCTCTCCGGTTGTGGTGCCCTTCTCTTGTTGTGGAGCAGGGCCTCTAGCTGCACAGGCTTCAGTAGTTCCGGCACTGTGGGCTCAACAGTCGAATGAGTGGGCTCCAGAGCGTGAACTCAGTAGCACGGGCTTTGTTGTCCCTCAGCAGGTGGCTCTTCCTAGACCAGGGATCAAAACGGTGTCCCCTGCATTTGCAAGGCCAATTCTAAACCACTGAACCACCAGGGAAGCCTGAGATTTCCTTGATTTTAGCTTTTAATTCTGTATTAGTGTCCTGTTGCTACTATCGCGAATTACTACCACAAACACAGTGACTTCCACTTCTGGAGGCAGGACTATATTCTTTCTGGAGGCTCTTGGGGAGGATCTGTTTCTTTGCCTTTTCCAGCTTCTAGAGGCTGGCTTCCTGCATTTCTTGGCCAATGGCCCCTTCCTTCAACTTCAAAGCCAATAGCATAGCATCTTTGAATCTGTCTCTGACTCTGGTCTTCCCAACTGCATCTGTCAGAAGGACCTTGTAATTATGAAGCCAGATGAAGAAGTGAACTGAAGTGAAGTCGCTCAGTCGTGTCTGACTCTTTGTGACCCCACGCACTGTAGCCTACCAGGTTCCACGATTCATGGGATTTTCCAGGCAAGAGTACTGGAGTGGGGTGCCATTTCCTTCTCCAGGAGATCTTCCCGACTGAGGGATTGAACCCCGGTCTCCCACATGGTAGGCATTGTAGGCAGACGCTTTACTGTCTGAGCCACCAGGGAAGATCCCATTAAGCCATATAACCCACCATAATCTCTCCCATCTCAAACTCCTTAATCATATCGGCAAAGGCCCTTTGTCAGGTATGATCATCTTCATAAGCTGTGTAGACATCTTTGGAGGGCTGTTATTCTGTCTGCCACAAACTTTTTGCTAAATTTGTTATTTTAACGATCCCATTTTTAATGTCCAAGAGTCCAGTTTTGTTTCCTCTGATTGTTTCATTTTTAAAGCATCCTGTTCTTATTCCAGAGACACAGCATTTTCTTTTATCTCTCTGAGGGTGTGTTTGCTTCTTTGAAGTTTTCTTCCTCTCCCTACATAATCTTCACTCGCTTCAGATTCCTTTACTTCTGTTTATTATTATTATTATTTTATGTTGGAGACATTTCCCAAATGTGTCATGATCTGTAGATTCCATCCTTATGAAAGAAAAAGCAGACTGAGTAAAACTTATTGGAAATTCTGGATGGCTGGGTAAGTAAGTGTTAGTCGCTCAGTCGTGCCCGACTCTTTGCGACCCCGTGGACTGCAGCCCACCAGGCTCCTCTGTCCATGAGATTTTCCAGGCAAGGATACTGGAGTGGGTTGCCATTTCCTTCTCCAGGGTATCTTCCCAACCTAGGGATCAAACCCGGGCCTTCTGCACTGCAGGTAAATTCTTTACCAACTGAGCTACAAGGGGATGGCTGGACAGAGACTGTCAACTGTAGATTTCATTATATGGCAAAGGGTGGTCAGTCAGCTTTTTTTTGTTGTTGTTGGCGATTGTTAAAAACCAGTGATGTTTTGCTTGGGTTGGCTTCCCTTTCTGGATGTCATACTGCACTCTTTGGGTCATTGTGCACAGCCCGAACACAGGGACTGGTGAGTTACACTCCTTAAGGGACCCTTGTTCACTTTTTGTTTTGTTTATTTGTTTTTAAATATTTGTTTATTTGGCCGAAACAAGTCAGAGCTGTGGCACGTGGGATCTTTAGCTGTGGCATGTGAACTCTAAGTTGCAGCATGTGGGCTCTAGTTCCCTGACCAGGGATTGAACCCAGGCCCCCTGCATTGGGAGCACAGAGTCTTAGCCACTGGACCACCAGGGAAGTCCTTGATTTTTGTTTTGAAGATCTGCTTGGAAGTTACATATGTCTCTAGTTTCATCAGGGAGGGAGTTTGTGTTTCTGTTTTTTGGTTTCTGTGTCATGTTCCTGTAGTTTTTAATCTCTCTCCAACTGACTTTTTCCTCAGCCTGTAAACATGCATAAGCCTCCCTCATTTCAAAAACAAAACCCCAATCTACCCCCTCCCCCAGCCTCTGCTTCCCCTTCTGGTCATCACCCACTCCCTCTGCCTTTATAACCACAGGCCTTAAAAGATTTAGTAACTATTTCAACTTCCTCACCTCCCTCTCAGGCTTCAAAAACAGCAGTCTTATTTCTGTCCTTGCCTTTCTTCCAAGACTGTTCTGCCCCAGAAGACCAGTGATTTCCATATTGCCACACCCAACTGACCCTTTTTTTTTTCTCTATGATATTTGGCCCATTGAACATGTCCTTCTTCACAAACACTCTCTTCCTTTGACCTCCGTCCAAGTGACCTCTCTGCTGCTCCTCTTCAATCTTCTTCATCTATTCCTTTTCCTCTTCCTGCTCCTTCCATGTCAGTTTTCCTGAGTCTGTTCTTGGCCTCCTTTCTCTTCTCATTCTAGACTCTCCTCAGATAATCTTATCTACTCCCAAGACCTCAACAACCACTTACTTTATGCTGATAACTCTCAAAGGTAAATTTCAAATTCAGACATCTCTCTTTGTATTCATTTCCTAGGGCTACTATACAAATAACCACAAACTTGGCTTAAAGCAACAGAAATTTATTTTCTGACAGTTCCTTTGGCTACACATTTTACTCATGGTGTCAGCATGGTCAGTTCCTTCTGGAGGTTCTTAGGCAGAAACTGTCCCCATGCCGCTCTCGTAGCTCCTGGCAAGTGAAGTCATTCAGTTGTGTCTAACTCTTATGGACTGTAGCCCACCACGCTTCTCCATCCATGGGATTTTCCAGGTAAGAGTACTGGAGTGGGTTGCCATTTCCTTCTCCAGAGGATCTGCCCAACCCAGGGATCAAACCCCGGTCTCCTGCATTGTAAGCAAGACACTTTACCGTCTGAGCCACCAGGGAAGTCCTTTCGTAGCTCCTGGAATTGCTGGCAATTCTTAGCCTTCCTCGGCTTGTGGGTTTATCACTCTGGTCTCTGCCATTATCTTCACATGCTGTTCTCCCCAGGTGGTTCTCTGTGTCTTCGCATTTCTGATTTCTGATAAGGACACCGTCATTGGATTTAGGGCCCACTCTAATCCAGTAAAAAATCTGCCTGCAATTCAGGAGACCTGGGTTCAATCCCTGGGTTGGAAAGATCCCCTGGAGAAGGGAATGGCAGCCCACTCCAGTATTCTTGCCTGGAGAATTCTGTGGATAGAGGAGTCTGGCAGGCTATAGTCCATGGGGTCGCAAAGAGTCGTACATGACTGAATGACTTTCACTTCACTAATCCAGTATGATCTCATCTAAGTTTGCCTAATTTCATCTGCAATGACCCTACTCCCATATAAGGTCCTGTTCTGAGGTTCCAGATGGACATGAAATTTTGGGGAGACACTATTCACCATTCAAGTCCAGTTTTGTGTATTCAGCTTCCTCCTGGGCACGTCTAGTTAGAAAGCTTCAAACAGACTCCTCTGTTTGAAACCCAACATAGCCGAACTGCTCAGATGATCTCCACTGTCACTCCTGCTCCCCAACTTGGTCTTCCTCTGACTTTGGCTGCCTCAGAGATGATGTCACCATTAAGTTATCCAAGCTAGAAATCAGGATCGATCTTGACTCCTCTCTGTTTCTAACCATCCCATCTAAACTTTGGCTGAATATTGCTAATTCTACCTCCTTAATAGTTTTAGACGTCTCCACTTCTCCATCCCCATTGTATCAGTTATTATAAGTTTGGCTGTAAGTAATAGAAAACCTAACGCAAACTGGCTTAGATAATAAGAAAATTATTTAGTTCGTTTCACAGACAATAATGCAGTAAGGTAAGCTTCAGGCTTGATTGACCCAGTGATGTTGCAATAACCTGGGTTTTTTCCATCTTTGTTTTACTGACTTCAGTGTTGGCTTCATTGTAAGCCTGATTGCTTTCACGAATTGGATGTTTTCCAGTAGCATTCGGGGCTGTGTGTTTCATTGTTCACATCCATCAGAAGAGAGAGAGTGGCTTCCTGTGACTTTCTAAAGTAAGAAAGAACTTTCCCAGCCGCCTTCAACCTCTAAACCTCATGCCTTACAGCCAGAATTAACGAGGTTAACATTTGGACATATTTACTTCAGATCTTTTTAAAAAAATAAACCTTACAGATAAAATCAAAGATTCCTTTGTACTCACCCCCTGCCCGTCTTATTCCCTTCAATCCTTTCTCAGAACCAACCACTATTCTGAAGTTAGTATGGATGTTTCCCATCTATGTTTGTATATTTCTAGCACAGAGTCGGACACGACTGAAGCGACTTAGCAGCAGCAGCAGCAGCAGTACATACTTATAAGGATATATGTGTATAATTTTTGTTTTGCAAAAATAAGTATATATAAAAATATTTGTGTATAATTTTCTACGTTTTGCAAAACTAAATACATAATGTACATGTAAATTATATACATATAAATATAAATTACACATATAAATTCTGCAAATCCTTTTCTTCCTTCAACATTATATTTTTGGAATCTGTCCTTGCTGATACATTCACTCACTTTATGGACTATATAATATTCCACAGTGTGAATTTGTTGTTCAGTTGCTCAGTTGTGTCACACTGTTTGTGACCCCATGGACTGCAGCATGTCAGGCTTCCGTGTCCTTCACAGTCCCCTGGAGTTTGCTCAAACTCATGTCCATTGAGTCGTTGATGCCATCCAACCATCTCATCCTCTGTTGTCCCTTTCTCCTCATGCCCTCATTCTTCCCAAGCATCTGGGTCTTTACTGCAATTTACAGTCTTACTTTGTGTCTTTTTTAAAAAATTGTGATTTTCTGTGCTTTTCTCCCTTCACTCCTGCCTTATGACTCTGTCAATGACCTTTTTTTTCCTCCACTGGCTTGAAAAGTGTACAGTCTCTTTCATTTTAGCAATTACATAGTCTTAAATGTGTCCAGTTTCTCTATGCTTCTGAACAAGATAAAGATCTTAATTCTGAACTTTCTATTCCTATATTGTATGTTATTGTTTGGTCCTTTATTTTATTCACTTTTAAAAAACACTTACTTAGATTTACCAATTAAAAACAAACAAACAAACAAAAAAAGATTTACCAATTAATATTTTATCATTCCTTCTTGCATTTCAGTCCTTTCTTCTGGATTTGTCTTCCTTGTTACCATAGTAATTCTTTAATAGTTCTTTCAGTAAATTTATTAAAATAATAAACTCTCTTAATCTTTATAAGTCTGAAAACAAATTATTTCACCCTTACTTTATATGTAAGTATAAAATTTTGATTGACAGTTATTTCCCCTGAGCAGTTTGATAATATTATGTCATTGTCTTCTGGAAACTTCAGCAATGATGGGAAATCCACTGTCCTTCTGATTAGTGTTCCTATGTAGGTAATCTGTTATCTTTTATCTTTAGTAGCCTTTAAGATATTCTGTTTATCTTTCAGTTCAGTTCAGTTCAGTTCATTTCAGTCGCTCAGTTGTGTCCGACTCTTTGCAACCCCACGAATTGCAGCACGCCAGGCCTCCCTGTCCATCATCAACTCCCGGAGTTCACTCAAACTCACATTCATGCATGTTGATGTATGGCAAAACCAATACAATATTGTAAAGTAAAATAAATAAATAAATAAATAAAATAATAATGAAAAAAACAAACTCACGTTCATCGAGTCGGTGATGACATCCACCCATCTCATCCTCTGTTGTCCCCTTTTCCTCCTGCCCCCAATCCCTCCCAGCATCAGAGTCTTTTCCAATGAGTCAACTCTTCGCATGAGATGGCCAAAGTACTGGAGTTTCTTTAATGCTCTGCAATTCCATTGGAGGTGCTGGATATGGACTTTAAAAAAAATTACATTTTGTGCTTCTTCAATTGGCAAACTCACCTCTCCTTCAGTTCTGAAAACTTCCCATTGTTACCTGTTAGTGTGCTTCCTCTCTTTTCTGCTACCTTTATCTTCCTCTCTCTGAACTCCTGTCTGGAACTTCTCATCCTATAGTAGTATAGTGTGTTAGTTGCTAAGTCGTGTCCAATTCTTTTGCAACCCTGTGGACCATAGTCCACCAGGCTCCTCTGTGTATGGGATTCTCCAATCAAGAATACTGGAGAGAGTACCCATTCCCTTCTCTGAGGATCTTCCAGATCCAGGGACTGAGACCTGGGTCTCCTGCATTGCAGGCAGATTCTTGACCGTCTGAGCGACCAGGGAAGCCCTCTCATCCTATATACCATGTATACTTCCTCTTTCTTATTTTCTGTCTCCTTATCTCTCTGTACCACATCCTGAACAACTTCCTCATCTTTGTCTTCCATTCATTAATTCAGTCTATAGCAGGATCTAGTTAATTGTCCGACTCTCTACTAGATTCTGTTTAAAAAACTGAAATCTCTACATGTTTTTTATTTCTAGAGTTTCTATTTGGTCATTTTTGTTTGTTTGTTTTGTTTTTAGAGAAGATGTGGTTTTGAAAAATACTATTTATTTGGCTGTGCCAGGTCTTATTTACATCACATGTGATCTTTGATCATCACTGTGGCATGCGACATCATTAGGTGCAGCCTGCGAACTCTTAGTTGTGACATGTGGGACCTAGTTTCCTGACCAGGGATTGAACCTGGGCCCCCTGCATTGGGAGTGAAGAGTCTTAGCCACTGGACCATCAGAGAAGTCCCTCTATTTGGTCTTTTTCAAACTCACCTTTCCCCCCACAATATCTCACTTATGATATGGATTTTACTTCTCCCTTCATGTATTTGAACATTTTGCTGCTGCTGCTGCTGCTAAGTCGCTTCAGTCGTGTCCGACTCTGTGCAACCCCAGAGATGGCAGCCCACCAGGCTCCCCCGTCCCTGGGATTCTCCAAGCAAGAATACTGGAGTGGGTTGCCATTTCCTTCTCCAATGCATGAAAGTGAGAAGTGAAAGTGAAGTCGCTCAGTCGTTTCTGACTCTTGTGACCCCATGGTCTGCAGCCTACCAGGCTCCTCCATCCATGGGATTTTCCAGGCAAGAGTACTGGAGTGGGTTGCCATTGCCTTCTCCGTTGAACATTTTAGACTTGTTTATTTTAAATCAGCTTTCATGTTTCATGAATGGAAGCATTTTTTCAGATTATGCTTTTACCTGTAAATCTAGGGGTATAAATTTTCTCATTTATTGCATCTGCCATCTCTCCATCATGACATTTTCTTCAGTATTTATTTGCTTCTTGAGGGGTCAGCATTTTGCTCATTCTCAGGGTTTTGGAGGATTCCTGTAGGGGTTGTTTTGTCTTTCTCTGTGCTATTATTATATGGGTTTCACCACTTCTGTTTCCTAATTTCTTGGAATGGAGTTCTCAAACGGGCAATCTAGCATGGGCCCAGGTGCTAGCTTTGTGATTGGCTCGGTGTTAGAGTCTGATTTTTCCACCTAGAGACTCCAGGCAGATACTGAGCCCTCTTGCTGTGTTCCATAGCACAATGATGTAGTTTTTCTAGAAACTGTTTTATCCACAAGAAAGGCTTTTTCTTCTTGGCTTTGAGCAGGAAACCTGCCTCCAGCTCAAGGAGCCTAGGCCACATTTCCCATCCTTAGAGGAGCATTGAATTCCTGATTCTGATACCCTATAGGACTCTGGGCTCTTGTAATGAGTGATATCTGAGTATATTCTGTGACTGGTCATGAGGGACCTATCAAGAGATTTTTAGGTAAACTTTTTATTGAAATCTAATATACTTATGGGGCTTCCCAGATGGCTCAGTGATGAAGAATCTGCCTGCCAATGCAGGAGATGGAAGAGAAGCAGATTCAATCCCTGGGTCAGGAAGATCCCCTGGAGCAGGAAATGGCAGCCCACTCCAGTTCTTGCCTGGGAAATTCCATAGACAGAGGAGCAACTGAGCACACATGCAACATACTTACAGAAGAGTGCACAATATATGACAAGTTTTTATAAAGTGCACACAATTGTTTGATTGCCACACACATCAAGATATAGAACTAATTGCCACTTTGCAGAAGCCTCCTCATACCTTCTCCAAGCACAAGAGTACTCTACTCTGAAAGGTAACTACTGTTCCAATCCGTACAGCATTAGATTCATTTTGACCGCTTTGTACTTCTTAAAATTTATTTATTGTGCCAAGTGGCTTGCAGGATCTTGATTTCCTGACCAGGGATCAAACTTGTGTCCCCTGCAATGGAAGCACTGGACTGCCAGGGAATGCCCCATTTTGTACTTATATACATGGAGCTGTAAGGTACATGGTCTTCAGTGTCTGGCTTCTTTGGCTTCTTTCTCTCAACATCAAACAATCTCATATTTGTGAGATTCTCCCATGTCATTATGTTCATTCCTAGTTTGCTCCTTTTCATTGCTGTATGGTAGTATTCTATGAAAATACCAGTTTTTAAATCCATTCTACTGTTGATAGATATTTGAGTAGCTCCCACTCTGGGACTGATATAAATAATATTGCTATGAACTGGGCTTCCCTATTGGCTCAGCAGTAAAGAGTCTGCCTGCCAGTGCAGGAGACACGGATTCAATCCCTGGGTTGGGAAGATCCCCTGGAGAAGGAATTGGCAACCCACTCCAGTATTCTTGTCTGGGAAACCCCATGGACAGAGGAGCCTAACAGGCTACAGTCCATGGGGTCGCAAAAGAGTCGGACACAACTTAGCAAATGAACAGCAACAACATTGCTATGAACATACTTATATATGTTTTTGGTTAAGATCTATAAGCATTTATTTGGAGCATATACCTAGGGGTGAATTGCTGGGTCATACACACACTCAGTTTTAGCAGACATTGTCAAACAAGTTTCCAATGTTGTACTAATTTACACTCCCACTAAGGGTGTGGAGTAGTTTGCATGTCTGTGGAACTAGAATTGGAGAAGGAAATGGCAACCCACTCCAGCATTCTTGCCTGGAGAATCCCAGGGACAGAGGAGCCTGGTGCGCTGCCGTCTATGGGGTCGCACAGAGTTGGACACAACTGAATTGACTTAGCAGCAGCAGGAACTAGAATAGATCTTTTCCCTCAATTGCACAGAACTGAGAATTATTAATAGTTCTTTTAGCTCCTTTTCATGGAGAATAAATCAAGATTGATATGAGAATCCCTGGTTTATCTCTTTTATATTCCATAATATGTGTGCTTCCTCAGTCACTCGGTGGTGTCCAACTCTTTGTGACCCGTGGACTGTAGCCTGCCAGGCTCCTCTGTCCATGGGATTCTCTAGGCAAGAATACTGGAGTGGGTTGCCATTTCCTCCTCCAGGGGTTGCCATTTCTTCCTCCTTCCAGGGGATGCCATTTCCTCCTTGCATCTCCTGCATTGCAGATGGATTCTTAACTACTGAGCCACCTGGGAAGTCCATAGTCCATGATATATAACTACAAAGTATATCAAAAGTACTAAGTTTTTCAAGCTTCTACCATGTGCCAGGCACTCTTCTAAGAGGCCGTTTTCCTCCCCATTACAACCCTGTGAGGTGGTAATTATTATTGCTTCATGTTCCAGGCGAGGGAGCTGCAACTCAGGAAGATTAAAGAACTGTCCCAGGACTCCAGAGCCTGAAGCAGCAGTTGCAGCAGCCTAACTCCGAAGCCTGGCCTCCTCACACCGCATGGCAAATACACACCTGCATCTTCCGCCAGAGTGTGGGCTCAGCTTTTCTCAGAAACCTCTTTTACACCTCCCTAAAAATCTAAAATGGGCTTCCCAGGTGGTACTAGTGGTAAAGAACCTGCCTGCCAACGGAGGAGACACAGGAGACGTGGGTTAGATCCCTGGGTCGGGAAGATCCCCTGGAGGAGGACGTGGCAACCCACTCCAGTATTCTTGCCTGGAGAATCCCATGGACCGAGGAGCTTGGTGGGCTACAGTCCATGGGATTGCACACAGTCAGACATGACTGAAGCAACTTAGCCCACGTGGACACGCAAAAATCTAAAATACAGAGCCATGTGTTATCAGATATGACAACCTGGAATCAGTTCAGTTCAGTCGCTCAGTTGTGTCCAGCTCTTTTGTGACCCCATTGACTACATGACTACCTGCAACAGGTGACATTTGCCCAACTGCAGCTTGAAATCCATGCCTCTGTATTGGTGGGTGAAAACAAGTAAGCAGCCACCTTGAAGAATGCTGTTCTCAGAAGTCTTGCTTCTGTCACGCGCATCATGAGTTATGCTGGCTCAGTGCTGGCACACAGTGGCACCTTAGGAACATTCACTGAACAGAATTGTAGAAAAATTCTCATTTGTGATACTGACCAGGAGCCCTCTCGGCTGCAGTTCCTGGCTTCTAATATCTGACCACCAGGGGGCACAATATCTGTCGCTGGTGCACCCTCTTTGTCCTGAAGCCATTTCCCTGTGGAAAAGAGGTGTCTGCAGGAAAACTGAATTTTGAAAAAAGATACAAGAGAATTGGGTCTTTCCAGGTGTGGTTCAAGTACCACCAAATCATAATCACCTACTGTGTGTAGCTAAAATGCAAGCTCCATCTTGTTCACATGAGACCTAGAAAATCAGACTTTCCAGGGGTAGAACCTAGGAATTGTAGCTTAAGCAAGGTCATCAGGTGATTTTTTTTTTTTTCATGCACGTGGCTCTGTATTCAGACTACCCGTGTTCAAATATTGACTTTTTCACATGTTAGCTGGTGGCTTTGAGTAAGTCAATTAACCTGAGACTCTATAATCATCAAAGAAGATCTTAAAAACAGACTTAACTCTTAAGAGATGCTGTAAGTAATAAATGAGACAATCCATGTGGAGAGCTCAGCATGGTGCTGGGCAGTATGTTAGCACTTATAAAGCTCAAGATATCATCATTATTGATTGATCTTAGGAAGGAGTGTGATGAAGGGGCAAGAGGACAGTGGATGAGACCCAAAGAAGTCTGGGATATCTACTTCCAGTGTAGGCTCTGCCGCTCTCACCAGCTGTGTGTTCTTGGGCAGGTCACTTGACTTCCCTGGGGCTCAGTTTCTGTACAAATAAAATGAGAGAGTGGGACTAATTGGCCTGGGAGATCGCTTCCAGTGCTGATGCTTCATGAACTCTTCACAGGGTTTGAGGATTCTCATAAACACACACAACATTTACACACACACACACACACCACCTCTACAGCCCCTGTGTGGCTCCTATGTGGGTCCTATCAGCCCTTGTGTGATTGTATCACATCAGATTACATTGCTAATTCTCTTCTCTGCTTTTTGTGAGAAGAGCAGGGCCCATGTCTTCATTCCAGGGACTCAGAGCCTGGCACATTGCCTGCCACATAACTGCTGTGCAATAAATATCATGTATATTGAGAAAGTAGAAATACACAGTGTGACACAAATGTGAAGAATTAGGATAACTGTTGTTCTTGTTGGTCTTAAGAAAACACCTATTGGGGTAGAGAAGAGGGTGAGGCCAAGAATGGCTGAAGGAGCCTGGAGGCTAAGGTGGGATTCGGGTGTGACTATTGGGTAGACAGAGAACTGGGAGCAGGGACTGGAAAAAAGGGAAAGCAGGTGGGACTCAGGGAGTTACAGTGGTTTATCTACCAGCCTCCTTCTGAAGGTGGCTTTCTTTTTGTTGTGGTCCATCTTATTTTTGTGAGGAGCAGGAATAGGGTCAGTGCCTAGCGTGATAACCTTCAAGTCGTAGACCTTCAAATATAGAAGTGCTGTACAGAAGTGCTGGAAGGAAGAGAGAAGTCAGAGGTGATCCTCTCATTTTTACAACAAAGCAGAAAAATATGTGCCAGGAAGAAAGAACCCCTTGCTTAAGACAACACATCGCAGGTTGTAGTGGAGACGGGCACGTGGGTCTGCCAACTTCCATCCCAGGGCTCTGCCCTGGACCCGGCTTCCTCCAACACTTTTAATGAACAATGAATGGACACAAGTGGGAACGTTTCGGAATGTGTGTGCATGTCTTTACTGGTCTTTGCGTCTGTCCAGCTGTGTGTCTAGCTGCCTCCTGCATCACTTCCCCTGGGTGGCCCCCAGGCATTAAAAATGCAGATAGCCCAAACTCACAACCTTCTTCCCAAGTCTTCTACTTCCCTTTTCTGTTTTCTCTCTCAACAAATGATGCCACTGTTTATTATTCTGTTACTCAGATTAGAAACCTGGGTACCACTCTTTTTTTCAGCTGCACTGTGCAACTTGTCAGATCTCATTTCCGCAACCAGGAATTGAACCCGGGCCCTCAGCAGTTAAAGCCTGGAATTTTAACCACTAGGTAGTTAGAATTCCTGTGGGTACACGCTTGACTCCTGCTTCTCCCTCACCCATCATCACCAAGGCCTGGCAGTCCCACCTCCTGCTCTCTTCCTTTCATCCCCCTGAAGCTGTTGGGGACTTTTTCAGGAACCCTGCAGAGTCCTAACCAGTGTCACTTCTCTTCACTTCATCTCCAGATCCCAACAGTTTGAAGCATCAGTTGCTGTCTGGTTGTAAAATATGAACCTGTGAAAATATTTATTGAGGTTCTGTGCTGGGTGATAAGTGAATGATGATGAACAAGACAGGGATGGTCCATGAAATAAGCAGAGCAAGGATGATATGGACAAGTAAGTGGGTAATTACAGTGGATCATGGTAAGCGTTATGATGAGGGAAGTATGGAGTGAGATAAGAGCTTTGGGGAGCGGCAGCTACTGAGCTTGGTTTGTTGAATGAGTAAATGAGAGTAAATGAACAGTTCTAATCCTGTGAGATTTCACTATCTGCTCACCCTCCCCAACCCCCATGTCTTGTGGGCTGTATGTGCACTGCACTTTGTGAATATGTCTGGTTTAAACAAGATAGAAGTTTCTTTGTTCTCTGACTTCAAGTCCAGACTTAGTGGTCTAGGGCTGGTGTGCTTTTAGAATAAGGTTGAAAATTCTTTGACACTCCTCCCATTGAGAAGTATAGGTTTGTGACCCTTCTCCTCAATTCTGGGTGAGCTTGTGACTGCTTTAACCAATAGCATAAGCAGAAATGATGGCAAGTGGTTTCCAAGGCTCAGTTGTAAAAGGCCATGGAGTGTCTGTCTGGATCCTTGGAAGCCTTGCTCTTGGAGCCCTGAGCTGCCATGTAAGAAGTCCAGCTCTCTTGAGGTTATCACGCTGGTCACACATGGGTGCTCCAAAAGATTGTACCACAGGAACCTTTCCCTAAAAGCTGCCCCACCAAAATGCTGGACATGTGAGTGACACTGACTTGGACATTCCAAGCCAACTCGTGCACCAACTGAATACCAGCAGGTGACCTCAGTCAGTAGTACAAAACCACCTAGCTGAGTCTACCTGGAAGTTGCGTTGGCACTTCCTGTACATCCATAGAGCGTAGTCATATGGCCACCCTCTCTGAAAAGAAGACTGGGAAATGAGATCTTTAGTCTGGGTAGATATTGCCTAGCTACTGATAAAAAATTCTATCACTACAGAAGAAAAGGAATCTCATATTAGGGGAAGATTAGCAATCTCTGTCACTCTGTGTATATGTGTAAGTGTGTGTGTGTGTGTGTGTGTGTACAAGCTGGACCTGGAATGTGAAGCTTTGGTTGAGGTTGACCACTCACTTCCCAAGACCAGACTGCTCACACTTGTTTCATCTGACACCACTTTCTGGTACCCACATTCCAGATGGATGAAGAGATTCTGAATTAGGGCAGTGATTTCCCAGCATTCTGCAGAAGAGAGAGAAGACAGGCTGGTGGTGGGTGCAGCCTGGAATCCCAGCAATGCTTCTGAGCCAGGCCTGGGGACCCCAGTGCCAGGTGGGCCAAAGACCCACGGTCTGGTCTTTTGGTCCTTGGGAGTAACCTCCCTCCTAGCCAACTTCCTGCTTCTGCAGGTGAAACCAGTTCTCGTCAACATTCCATTACATCCTTGCCTGGGAAGCTGCCTGACTTGCTAGTATACAATATTTCTTGATGCTGGTGAGTGAGCAGCCTGAATGATACTGGCCAGCTAACTCCTGAGGCTTTATGGTGCGTCTGGACAGTGTGGCCCAGTGGCTGCTGCACAATCTCTGGAGTCAGAAAACTGAGAGCCAGACTCCTCACCTACATGTCGTAAGATCTAGGGGCACAGCTCTCTGAGGGTCAATTTCCTCTTGTGTAAAATGGGGATAATAAGAACTGTCTCATAGGATTTTTATGAGAATTCAATGGAATTATACAAATATGGCACTTATCATAGTGCACCTCAACATATATTAAGCCATTGTTATCATTAGTGTTATTCCCGCTACTGCTAGTACTAAGCCCTGCAAGGCTATATCTCTGCCTCTAAGGAAAAGAGAATTGGAAGAAGAATAGTACGTTTGTATAAGATTGTTGATGTAATTTTTTTTTGAGATCTTACACATTTCCCCCCTTACTGTTGATGTTTTTAACAGCTCACCCACCATTGCCCACCTTTCAAGGAGCTGGGTTATCTTGTGCTCGTTGCCTCAGAGGATGATGCCTCGGATATAAAGTTGCTTTTTGGCCTTGCTGGCTCAGACAGTAAAGAATCTGCCTGCAATGCAGGGGATGCAGGTTCGATGCCTGGGTTGGGAAGATCCCCTGGAGAAGGAAGTAACAACCCACTCCAATATTCTTGTCTGGGAAGTCCTATGGACAGAGGAGCCTGGCGGGCTACAGTCCATGGGGTCGCAAGAGTCAGACACGACTTAGTGACTAAACCACCACTACCACAAGACAGATATAAAGTTCACATCTATTTCCCACACTCTGCAGTAGAGGACTATGCTGTGTCAAGTACCATAACTTTTAAAATATATTTTAAAATATTTATTTATTTGGCTGTACCAGGTCTTAGTTGTGGCATGTGAAGTCTTTTAGTTGCAGCATCTGGGATCTAGTTCCTTGGCTAGGGATCGAACCCACACCCCTGCATTGGCAGCATGGAGTCTTAGCCAGTGGAAAACAAGGGAAGTCCCTCTAGTACTTTATAGTTACAAAGGGAATCTGTGGAGTTGGAGTCACCTAGACCTCGGTTGAATTCCAGATGAGTGATCCCAGCTAAGTTACTTAACCTCTCTGGTCTTCTGTCCACCTTGCTACAGTGTACAGATACTAATATCAACCCCACAGGATTGCAGAGAGGATATGAAAGAGTCAAGGAATGTAAAGTTCCAGAGTCTGGCCCTGGGAAGCCATACAGTATTTGCTTTGCTTCTGTTACATAAATGAGGATCAGAGAGGTGGAGTGAATTGCCCCACGCCACACAGGAAGTGATAGAGCCTGATTTCAGAATCAGATGCTGGAGACATCAAGACAGTCAGACACACTGGGAAGTCTTTCTAAAGAAGAGGGCTTTCTCCCAGGGAAACACTTCTAAACTTCATCCCCAAACTTCCCCAGGCCCCTCTACCAAGCAGGGAGAAAGGATTTTCACTAGTAAGAACTTCTGCTTTGGGAATGGAACAGCCCCACCTTCTGACTCATTCCTGGTCTTGGCGGCCAAGCTCTTCTGGGGGCCAGGCGGTTTCCAAGCCAGGCCTCACCGATGCCTCGGCATGGGTAACTTGTCAGGGTGTCTGTACCTGGAAATTGCTCAGAGGGAACTTCCCAGATCTGGCAGGCCCTGGCCACAGCTTGGTCCTGAACAGTGGAGGATGGGGGTATACTTGTAGTTTCTGTTGTAATGAGTGTGTAGGATTCTAAACATGAAGAATGCCCATTGTGTGTCTCAGCTTTTTTTTTTTTAAACAAGCTAAATCAAATGCATATTTAATTAAGAAACTAATAATGCAATATTACCCAAACAAAATGTAAGCACATGTTCAATTATCATGTTCCATATTTCAGAGAAGAGGCATTAAGGATTTATGCTATAAGTTTATTTACAAACATATCTAGGATGCTGAGTTCAAGGGATTGATCCTTTTAAGAGACTGCACCTCTTAATATGCTCCTCTTTCTATCTGTCTCATGGATTACTTTTTAAGCAGTTAGTGTCTTACTATAAAGAAAGGTGCAGCAAATCCAGACCCAAAGAACAAAGTCATCATAGCTAGTAATCTCCACTTGTTTTCTACTGAAAATGGTATATTCTTCCCTGGACCCTCCTCATAGTGGCTCCGACGAACCACTGAGGTTGTGAACCTCCGGATGCTCTGTCCCAGCCTAGCACTGTTGGACACTCTACAAAAGATCCAGAGACCGGAGGCGGAAGAAATGGCGGCTGCAAACCTACTGCTCCTTGCCTCACGACCTTGCTCCTCTAACAGCAAGGATCCTTTTTTTTTTTTTTTTTTTAATCTTCCTTTTATTTATTTGTCTGAACTGGGTCTTAGTTGCAGTGCTTGGGCTTCTCTTGTTTCCATTCATGGGCTCTAGAGTGTGTGGGCTCAGTAGTTGTGGTGCTTGGGCTTAGTTGCCCTGTGGTATGTGGGATCTTTGTTCCCCCACAAGGGATTGAACCCATGTCCTCTGCACTGGAAATCAGACTCTTAACCACTGGACCACCAGGGAGGTCCTGTCTCAGTTTTGGCTCCACCATTTTCTGAGTTTCCCTCCTTCAGGGCCCCCACATCTTGGGGATAAAGAGCCCATGTTCTGCATGTTTCCAGTTCTGCAGCATCCCAGAGCAGGCAGCAGATTTATTTCAGCCTCCAGTTCCCAGCGACAACCACACCCTCTCAGGGAGGAAAGTGATGGGCCTGACTCTGGGGGTCTCCAGAATCCAGAGCGAACATAAAAAGTATTTAGAATAGACTGAAAGATTACCTTGCTGATGGGAAGGAGGAGAAGGAAGGCTCCAGAGCAGTCCTTGTCTATGGCTCAGGTTCAATGCCATTTTTTTAAAAACTGGGATCAGAGAGATGTCTAGGTATTTCTCCCGTACCCTGTGGGCTCTAGATCATGTTTGTCTCTTGCTTGGGAGGCTGCGTCATAGGAAGAGCACAAGCTTTGGAGGCAGCGGACCTAGATTTAAATCCTGGCTCTGCTACTCAGTTTTCTCATCTGTGAAGTGGGGATAATCACATCCATCTCAACTAGCTGTTGGGAAAACTTCAAACAGTGCACATATGAATAGCCTGGCATGAGGTAGGTGGTTTCTGCAAAGAAAGCGAATTCAGAGTAATTTTCTGTTAGCCAAGGGGCTCCAGTGTTGCCCACCTGGGATCATATGAAACAAGGAATTGGGAAGAAAATGAAAGAGCAAGTAACTACCTTCTTAACCAAGAAACTTTGGGGTAAGAATGACAAAGAGATGCCAGCATGGGTGTGCTGGTAAATGTTTAAAAACTGGCTCCTTGGAAAGATGTGTACAAACACATAGGTTATTAAAATGTTTTGTACGTATAAAGAACGTGTAGCACACAATTTAGAAATAACAAAATATACCACATTCTTGTCAATTCCATTTAGCCAATTCATTCCCACAAAATGCTTTCATTGATTTTTGAGAGCCGCTTGTATCAGTAATCAACCTTAAGTTATACATGATAAATAGGTGTTTTTGTTTTTAATTTTCTTGGTTGCAATGCATGGCATGTGGGATCTTAGTTCCCCAACCAGGAATCTAACCCACTCCCCTTTCATTGGAAGTGCTGAGTTTCAACCACTGAACCACCGGGGAAGTTCCAAATAGGTGTAGTTTTGACATGAATGTTGGTTGATATTTTTGTTTAAGACATAAAATGAAAGTGCGACGATTATGATTTCTTTTTGTCTGAATTTGACTTGTTGGTTAACAACTGAGTAACTTCCTTGCTGAATTGCATAGCAGTTTTCAAATACTGGAAGGCTAGTTCCTCAAATTTTTGTGCTATTCACAATACAATGGCTATAGAAGTGACGCACTAAGTTTACTCTACATTATTAATATTTCTCCACCAACACCTTAAGTCTAGGGAATTTCCTGGTGGTCCAGTGGTTAGAACTCAGTGATTTCCCTCTTGGGGATCCAGGGTTTGATCCCTAGTCCAAGATTAAGATCTGCAAGCCACATGGCACAGCCAAAAAAAAAAAAAACAAAACCCAAAATAACAACTTAAGCCTAGACAATCAGCTACACAATGAACAAGCCCTGTTTTGTGGTGTTTGCCAATTTCCATGTTGTAACTACTCCTACTGTGGCCAATTTCGTGCCTCTAACATGACAAAACTGAACACAGTGTTGGGAAGAGATGCAGTAGTACACCAATATAAAATATTTCCACCATACAGGAGTAATAGGTATACATAACCTCAAGAGCATAGATAATAATAAAATGGTAAAATAATAGTTATAGTAAAAGCTTGGAAGGACTGATGATGAAGCTGAAGCTCCGATACTCTGACCACCTGATGAGAAGAGCCAACTCCTTGGAAAAGACCCTGATACTGAGAAAGATTGAAGGCAGGAGGAGAAGGAGGTGACAGAGGATGAGATGGTTGGATGGCATCGCCAAGTCAATGGACATGAGTTTGAGCAAACTCTGGGAGATAGTGAAGGACAGGGAAGCCTGGCGTACTGCAGTCCAAAGGGTCGCAAAGAGCTGGACGTGACTGAGCGACTGAACAGCAATAGTAAAATAGTAAAAGTAGTAATTAGGAAGTTGAGTTTTATTTTCAATTTAATGTACTTAATTGTAAGTTTATATAATTTAATTTAAAAACTGATTTTATTGAATTATATTTGATTTGCAGTGCTGTGCCATGTAGATTTCTTAATATTTATTTATTTTTATTAATTTATTTGGCTGTGCCAGGTCTTAGTTGCTGCACGAGGGATCTTTAGTTGAGGCATGTGAATTTTTAGTTGTGGCACATAGGATCTATTTCCCTGACCAGGGATCAAGCCCGGGCCTCCTGCATTGGGAGCAGGAAGTCTTAGCCATGGGCCACCAGGGAGGTCCCCTAATTTAATTTTTTTATATGAGTGTGCTCAACAGCTGACTCTAGAAATTTGACCATTGGCTCTTGTAAGCAGGCATAAACCAGCTCTGGCACAGAAAATCAGATGGGTCTTATAAGTGGGAGAAGCCGGGGGAGTGTGTCTGAGGGAAGTTGGACAGCACCTCCTACCTTAAGATTCCCTGGTAGCTCAGCTGGTAAAGAATCCGCCTGCAATACAGGAGACCCCAGTTCAATTCTTGGGTCAGGGAGAACTGTTGGAGAAGAGATAGGTTACCCAATCCACACCAGTATTCTTGGGTTTCCCTGGTGGCTCAGCTGGTAAAGAAACCGCCTTCAATGTGGGAGACCTGGGTTTGATCCCTGTGTTGGAAAGAGCCCCTGGAGAAGGGAGAGGCTACCCACTCCAGTATTCTGGCCTGGAGAATTACATGGACTGTATAGTCCATGGGGTTGTGAAGAGTCGGACACGCCCTAGTGACTTTCACTTTCACTTTTTTTCCTACCCTAAGCCAAAAACCACTAACCAGGTCCCGCCAGCCATTGTCTATGGTATGTAGTGTAGCTAGATCACCCAACGTTTCAAAAGAAGCCAGAAATGTGGATTTTTATGTGATTCTCTTGACTTTAAAAAGATTGGCAACAAATCAAGACATTTTTGAAAACACAGTGCTAGCCAGTCAAAACACATTTATGTGCAGAATTCAGCCCACGGGTTTCCATTTGTGACCTCAGCATTCACTTGCGCCTTTCAGGCTGACCTGTTGGGGACCCACTGAGCTGGGCTGGGGTGAGAGTGAGGTGAGGGAGGCAGTAGCCTCAGGCACAAAATTGAAGGAATGTCAAAAACTCACTAATTAAGATAAAAACATATTTTTAAAAATTTAAACGACCGCAAAAAAAAAAAAATTCTTGTTGAACACAATAATGTTCTCTATACAGACAGGATCAGTGACAGTATTGTGCCAGGCCACATTAGGGCCTGAGGCAAAAAGAAAAATCTGTACTACTGATCTGGAACTAGAGGAGCTTGAGAACATTTCCAAGCACTGCCACTCTCTGGCCCTGTATCCTAGAGTTTGGGGGAAGGGCAGGGATCCCCTAAGAAATGGCCTGGAAGTCTTCCCAGGCCTCGGTTCTTCTTACTAGCCTCTATGATCGTGGCTCCAAGGAAAGCCCAGATAAGTCTGTCCAGCAGCCTCCTGCAACCCCGGAAGGTCTGAGTTCAGAGGAAGAACTGGACCCACCAGAGGTGAGACGGAAAACCTGGGGACTCACTGCTCCTAACTGCAGGGTCCTTGCTGTGTGACCTTGGCCAGTTGATTGGAGATTCAGTTTTCTGTGATGTGGGGTTTTGCTCTGCTCCCTGACTTCTAGCCAGTCACAGCATCTTGTTTACCTCTCTTGCAGTTTTTCATTTTGGATCTTAGAATCTGCAGGTCAGCTCTATCATCCCCTGCTCCAAGCAAGAAAACAGTTTGTTTAGCCTAAACCAGTGGTTCTCAATTTTGTTACCCAGAGGCTATTTGGCAATGAAGATTTAAAATATATATATTTATTTATTTGTCTGTGTCAGGTCTTAGTTGCAGGATTCAAACTCTTAGTTGTGGCGTGCGGGATCTAGTTCCCTGACCAGGGATCAAACCCAGGCCCCTCACATTGGGAGTATGGAGTCTTAGCTACTGAATCACCAGGGAAATCCCAGTGGGAACACTTTTGATTGCCACGACTGGAGATGGCTGCTGCTACTGCTGCTGCTAAGTTGCGTCAGTCATGTCTGACTCCGTGCGACCCCATAGACGGCAGCCCACCAGGCTCCCCCATCCCTGGGATTCTCCAGGCAAGAACACTGGAGTGGGTTGCCATTTCCTTCTCCAATGCATGGAAGTGAAGAGTGAAAGTGAAGTCGCTCAGTCGTGTCTGACTCCTCGAGACCCCTGGACTGCAGCCCACCAGGCTCCTCCATCCATGGGATTCTCCAGGCAAGAGTACCGGAGTGGGTTGCCATTGCCTTCAACTGGAGATGAAGTCAGGTGCTATTGGCATCTAGTAAATAGAAGCCAGAGATGCTGCTAAACCTCCTTCAATGCAGAGGACAGTCCCCTGTAAAGGAGAATTATCAGGTCCAAAATGTCAATGTGCTAAGGTTGAAGCTGGGGTTGAGAAACCCGGGCTGGGCACAGATAGATCTCTGCCCCATTTTCAAAGTTCTCCTGAGAGATTGTGTTCTCATCCATTGCCTTAAAGCCCTGGTAACCAGAAACATCAACACTTGTTCACTCATGTTGAGAACTTGACGTTTTGAAAGTTAAGGAGAGGGACTTCCCTAATGGTCCAGAGGCTAAGACTCCACGTTCCCAATGCAGGGGGCCAGAGTTTGAACTCGATCACGCATGCTGCAATTAGAAGTTTACATGTCAAGCCTAGAAGATGTAGAGTGCTGCAACTAAGATCTGGCACAATCAAATAAATAAACAAAAATAAATAAGTATTTTTTTAAAGAAAGAAAGTTAAGGGGGATAGAAATGTTCTAGGGACGGCTCCAGGATCCTGTTTAGGAGACAAGGGGAGGGAAGGCAATGAAGTCAGTGGTGAAGGCTGGAGTCCTATCTAGCCCCTGAGTTTGCACAATAAGCCAAGCTGCTGGTTTATTTAGAGTGTGCATTTGGGAGCCTGAAAGATGGGGTTGATGGTGATAACGGGTGTCAATGTTATGTTGCAGGAAGGAGGACCCCTTCCAGGGCCCGAAACTGGGCTCTTGTCTAACACTCGGAAATGAATTGTCCGAGGAGACACATGTGCTGACAAAGCAAGAGACGTTATTGGGAAAGGGCACCCGGGTGGAGAGCAGTAGGGTAAGGGAACTCAGGCGAACTGCTCTGCCGTGTGGCTCGCAGTCTCGGGTTTTATGGTGATGGGATTAGTTTTGGGGTGATCTTTGGCCAATCATTCTAATTCAGAGTCTTTCCTGGTGGCGCATGCATCGCTCAGCCAAGATGGATGCTAACGAGAGGGATTCTGGGAAGTGGGTGGACACGCGGTGTCTCCTTTTAACCTTTCCCGAACTCTTGCTGTTGGGGGTGGCTTATTAGTTCCCTATTCCTTATCAGGATCTCCTGTCATAAAACAACTCATGCAAGTGGTTACTATGGTGCCTGGCCAGGGTGGGCGGTTTCAATCAGTGTGCTTCCCCTAACAACTATGTTTAGTCGCTAAGTCACGATGATTCTTTTGCAATTCCGTGGAGCCCGCCAGGCTCCTCTGTCCATGGGATTTCCCAGGAATGAATACTGGATTGGGTTGCAGTTTCCTTCTCCAGGGAAATCTTCCTGACCCAGGGATTGACCCTGCGTCTCCTGCATTGGCAGGCAGTTTCTTTACCACTGAGCCACCAGGGAAGCCAAGGGATGTCAATGCCCATCCCCCAAACTATTCTTGGAAATATTTTCAGTAATTCCCAGGATGAGAAGCTACAGACATGTAAAGTCAGATAAGATTTTTACAATGTGAGGCCTTAAAGAGGGTCCACCTGGCAAGAATGGGGGCTGTCAGACCTATCTCTTCCAGATCCTGCCATGGGGACTAAAGTTATTTGTGACCCTGGAACCTGGAGGAAAAACTATCTAAGTTGTGGATAGTCTGCTGTGGCCTCTTGGGAAAAACATGCCTGGTGCTATGTAAGTCTGAAAAAAAAAGTGCCCAGGACAGCTGGAAGGTTCAAAATCTCATCAGTCAGGAACATTTCTGCAGAAGCCCAGTTGTAGCATTTAAGCGTGCAGACTGTCTTGGTTAATTCGCGGTTGTGTTGGGGAGAAACTTGGAGAGTTGCTGCGTCCACCCTTTACTCCTCAGTGTCCTTTTCTCTGCCAGTTTGTTCTTCTTGTCCTTGTCAGGCAGCAAGTGGCACGCCTGGGCGTCAGGCACAGATGGAACTGGAGCTCTTGCTGAGGGCCAGAAATAGTTATGCAAATATCTGGCTGCTGGGGCTTTATATTCTCCCCCTTCCCCTCCTCTTCCTTCCCCTTACTTCAATTCCTTCCTTAAAGCTTGAGATTTCAGGGATCCAGACTGGAGCTCCTGGGGTCTTCTCACTTCCTAGAGGCACAGCTCCTGGTGGGAGAGAGAATTCTCCCCTAGTGCCTGGAGGCTGCAGCCCAGGACCCCAGCCTGAGGTCACACAGGCCTTTGGCCATCTACCTCACCCACCTGGTGCTGGGGGCCTTTACGGGGTTGGTCCTCCTGCTGGGGCAATCCCCTCTGTTTGGGGTGGATGTTCCATGCTTGTTTCATGGCTGTTCCTACCCCGACCCCTCGTACTAAAAAAGATGATCCTCCTGAATTGGGGGTGAGAGTGGGCTGCTTCCTCCTGAACCTGGTGGAGCTGCAGTTCTTCCCCTGCCAGTGGGGTCTTTCCCCGCCAGCACCTTCTTGTGGCCTGCATCGGGTGCGCCCACTTCTGGGCCGGCCTGCTCATCCTCCCCTGCTCCCTTCTAACAAGACAGCCCTGGGTTCCAGGAGCCCTCCTGCATGGAGGGGTAGCAGCTGGCAAAGTGCAGACCCCAGCATGGCGTGCTTCAGGCTCACTGCCTGATAGTGAGAGGCAACCAGCTCAAGGGAGCAGCAGAGACCTGAGGTCTGACTGAGCAAAAAACCCTGCACTGGCCATCACTCTCCTGCCTGATCCTTGAGGTTGGGGAATGTGGCATGGGAGTGGGGAACCCTGCTTCCTCCTGAAAGCATTACCTCAACAGATATAAGATAGCAAAGTGATTAAGAGCAAGGTTTCTGGGTCCGGACTGCCTGCGTTCAAATCCCAGATCTGCCAGGTACCAGCTGGATAGCTTTGGACAAGTTGCTTAACCTCTCTGTGCCTCAGTTCTTTCATCTGGAAAAAAAAAAAAGGTAGGGGAGATAAAAATGAACCCTGCCTTCTAAGAACACTGTGAAGATGAGTTTATAAATGTAAAGTACTTGCCAATAGTAGCTGATTGCAATAAACATTAGCCACTGTATTTTTTTTTCTTTTAATATTTATTTATTTAGCTGCACCGGGTCTTAGTTGCAGCTTGCAGGATCTTTGATTTTCACTGTGGCATGTGAGATCTAGTTCCCTGACCAGGGATTGAACCCAGGCCCCCTGTTTTGGGAGCTCGGAGTGTTAGCCACTGGACCAGCAGGGCAGTCCCTATCCATTGTGTTAACCTTAGCTCTCTGGAGAGTTGCTTTTGCCTTGCTGTCTCATGCACCCAGAACTGTGAAATCAACTACTAATTCCTCCCTCACTTGCTCCTATGGCTATTGTTAGCTGAGTCCCCACACAGATCCTCCTTCCCAATCTCTCCTACGCTGTCCCCCTCCTTCCAGTCCCCCCATCACCTCCCTGGCTCAGACCTGCCTTCACTGCCATTGCTGAACCTGCCCAGCACCTTCCTGCCTGAACAGTCCCCTCCCTCCCTCCCAACCAGCACTTGCCTCCTGGTCAGCACTCCAGCTGAATTAACCACCTGAAGCTCCTCAACCTGGCATCCAGCATCTTCTATGAGTCAGCCCCAACCTCACTCGCTATCCACTCTTTCCCATTCCAGCCACGCTAGGGGCCATGCCTGGACTTTCTTCCCACCCTTTGCTCCAGTCCCTCCTGGGGAGCTCTGCCCTGGTCAGCTTTAGGACCAAACTAACTGGGTTCCAGCTCTGCTTTGCCACTCACTGGCTGTGTGATCTAGGACAAGCAGCTAGGGGTTTGGGGGTTCTTTTCTGTATAAAAAGAGACTGACAGGGACTTCCCCGGTGGCCCAGTGGTTAAGGCTTCACCTTCCAGTGCAGGGGGTGTGGGTTCAATCCCTGGTCTGGGAGCTAAGATCCTACATGCGTCTTGGCCAAAAAAACATAGCATAAAACAGAAACAATAGTGTAACAAATTCAATAAAGACTTTAAAAAGAGGTCCACATCAAAAAAAAAAATCTTAAAGAGAGACTAATAATACCCACTTCACAGCGTTGTTGTGAGGATTAAACAAGATAATAAAGTAAATAAAGTGCCAGGTGCACAATGCTCCTTGGCAAGCAGTGCTCTTACCATCTAAATCCTACTATTATAGGCTCTGATCCTAGCCTCTGTCTGTGAAGCCTTCCTTGACTCCTCCTCTGCTCTGTTCCTCCTCTGAGCCTCCATGACGATTTCACTCGACAATTAATTACACACTGCTGTGACTCCCCTTGACCGTGGCCTTCAGTGGTTATTTCCATCCATCCTGCTGTGTGACTTTGCATGTATCTCTGATGTCTTTGCATCTCAGTCGCAGGAGGGGGAAAGGTGCTGTGCTTTGTGGAAAGAGGACACACAGTCCTGCTCTTAACAGTGCTTTGCAGGGAATAGCGGCTTGATGCATCTATCCTGATTTATCCTGATATTGTTAGGCCAGAATTGGGAGTGGCCAAACAGGGCTTCGTCTGAAGCATGTCAGAAAACCACAGGAGATGGTATTCCTTTGTCTCCTTCCACAACTTGGGGCAATTTTTAACAATCATTTAACAGCTATGAAAGTTCTTTCCAAGGTCTAATTAGAGTCCTGCTTGCTGCAGTGGAAGCTATTCTCCTTGGGCCTCAGGCAGTTGGTGTCTAGGTCCTGAGTATCGGTGAGCTACTGCTTTTTGTTGTTGTTCAGTCACTCAGTTGTGTCCGACTCTTTGTGAGCCCATGGACTGCAGCATGCCAGGCTTCCCTGTCCTTCACTATCTCTGGAGTTTGCTCGAACTCATGTCCATTGAGTTGATGATGCCATCCAACCATCTCGTCCTCTGTTGCCCCCTTCTCTTCCTGCCTTCAATCTTTCCCAGCATCAGGGTCTTTTCCAATGAGTCTGTTCTTTGCATCAGGTGGCCAAAGTATTGGAGCTTCAGCTTCAGCATCAGTCCTTCCAGTGAATATTCAGGGTTGATTTCCTTTTGGATTTACTGATTTGATCTCCTTGCTAACCAAGGGATTCTCAAGAGTCTTCTCCAGCACCAAAATTCAAAAGCATCAATTCTTCGGCGTTCAGCCTTCTTCATGGTCCAACTCTCATATCCGCACATGACTGCTGGAAAACCGTAGCTTTGGCTAGGTGGACCTTTGTCGGCAAAGTGAGATCTCTGATTTTTGGACCGCCATGAACAACCATGAAAGGCAAAAAGTGCCTTTGGGTTATGTTAATAAGCTTGGACACTATTCCTTAGGCCATGGGTTAGCAAAGTGTAGTCCTTGGGCCAAATTTGGCCCACATCTTTTTTTTTTTTGTGGCTGCACTGGGTCTTCATTGCTGCACTCAGGTTTTCTCTAGTTGTGGCAAACAGGGGCTGCTCTCTAGCTGTGGTGCACAGGCTTCTCATTGCAGTGGCTTCTCTTGTTGCAGAGCAGGGGCTCTAGGGCACGCAGACTTCAGTAGCTGCGCCTCACAGGCTCTAAAGTTCGGGCTCAGTAGGTACAAGGACTTAGTTGCCCACGGCATGTGGAATTTTCCCAGACCAGGGATCGAACCAATGTCCCCTGCATTAGCAGAAGGATTCTTAACCATTGGACCAACAGGGAAGTCCCCACCATCTGTTTTTATAAATAAACTGTTTTTGGGACACAGACATGATCATTGGTTTCTATATTGTCTACGGCTGCTTTTGTGCTGCATAGAAATGACTAGTTGAGACATGTGAAAAGCCTAAAATATTTACTATCAGACACCTTACAAAAAAGTTGGCTGATCCCTGTACTAGGCCATCAGAAGCCTTTGAAGAATTCCAAGCCGGGGAGTGACATGATCGAGTTGGTATTTTAGGAACATCACTGGAAGATGTGTCAGAGGGGATGAGGAGGGAGCAGGTGGCTGCGAGGAGATTGTTGCAATTGTCTGGTCCAGAACTGATGAGGCCTGAACTGAGGCAGTGCAATGGGGATGGATAAACGATGCAGGCTGGAGAGATAGTTAATGAGAAGAACCAATAGGACATGAGCTCTGAGAAGGAGGGGATGGAGGGAGAGGGAGGAGGCAGGGGGAGTGGATTTCTGGCTTTACTGACTGAGAGTTAGAGTCATCAACCAAAAGGAAGAAGTCAGCGAGGAAGGCTTGCACACTTGGCTTTGGATACAGTTTACTTGGGGTATTTGCAAGAGATGGGGAAAGTACCAAGCCCTCTAGTGTGATGTCTGCCATGGAAATTTGCGAGTTATCCATGGCTTGGGAGGTATTTGGGGGTCCTGGGAATGAACAAGATCTCCTAAGGAGGGGGTGCAAGATCCAAAGAACAGAACACAAGGAAGAAATCCTAGGAAGCACCAACACTGAAAGACAAACAGAAGTATGTCCAGCAAAGAGATTCAGAAGAAGAGATTCTACGGGCCAAGTTGAGAAGAAAAGTCAGGTCAAATAGGCAGCAGTGAGCAAGCCTGAGAGGCAGTCCCTAGATTAGCAATTGGTAGGTCATGGTTTGGGTGACTAACTTGTCCCATTTTGCATGGAACTTTCTGTTTTGACACTGAAAAATCCCATATCTCCAGGGAACCCTCAGTGTTGGCATTAACAGTTTGTTACTCTACTACTGACATCACCAAGAATGATGTCAAGAAAAGTTTAGCTTGCAAAGTACCCCACCAGGACTTCCTTGGTGGTTCAGTGGTTAAGACTCCACGCTCCCAATGTAGGTGGTCTGGGTTCGATTCCTGGTCAGGGAACTAGATTCCACATGTTGAAACAAAAAGGTCCCGCATACTATAATGAAGATCGACGATCCCACACGCTGCAGCCAACACCTGGTGCAGCCAAATGAATACATTAAAAAAACATTTTTTAAAAGTAACTAACTTCCGGAGACATTATTTTCCCATTGAGCTGATAAACCTATATCCTAGTTGGATCCTCTTTGAGTCACTGCTAGCATGATGAAAACATGAAGCCCTCTCTTGGTACAGCACTTGACCATTACACAACTTTATTCCATCCTTACAACAACCCTGCGAGGTAGGAGTTCACAGCCCTAATTTTATTGGAATGGAAGCTGAGCGGTTAAGCTCTCATGGCAAAATAGGCTCAATTTCAAGCCTCATAACTCCAGAAGCCCATGTCCTGGCTGCCTCCACAGCTCTGCTTGTAGATGTCTATAATCTAGAACACTGGGCTGGAGGCTGGTGGGACTGTGGATCCCCTGCTTGTTGCAGAGTTAGGCAAAGGCCATGAAATTCTTGGGAGCATGGATTGAACCCTATAACTATGTGCAGATCAATACAGAAGGAGTAAGGCTGCAGGTTCAAACAAAAGTAGACATATAAACTGAGGCCATCAAAGTTGTGTAAGAGGACCCATATTCTATGCAATAGCTGGGTTCTTTTTTTTTTTTTTTAATTGCACTTGAGTGGCTTGTAGGGTCTTAGTTCAACCACCAGGGTTTGAACCTAGGCCCCAGTAGTGAAAGCTCCAAGTCCTAACCATTGGACTGCCCAGGGAACTCCCAATAGCTAGGCTCTTTTAAATATTGTTTTATTGTAGTAAAATATGCATAACATAGGGCTTTTCTGATAGCTTAGTTGGTAAAGAATCCACTTGCAATGCGGAAGACCTGGGTTTAATCCCTGGTCTTGGGATGATTGGTCAGGGTTGGGACGATCCCCTGGAAAAGGGAAAGGCTACCCACTCCAGTATTCTAGCCTGGAGGATTCCATGGACTGTATAGTCCATGGGGTCACAAAGAGTCGGACTCGACTGAGTGACTTTCACTCACTCATAATGCATAACATAACATTTACCATTTTTACCATTAAGTGTATAATTCAGCATCATTAGTTACTTTCATAATGTTGTACAAGCATCACCGCTATTCATTTCCATTAGTTTTTCATCATCCCCAACAGAAACTCTGTACCCATTAAACAAGGACTCCCCATTTCCTCCTCCCCTAGACTCTGGTAACCTCTACTCTACTTTCTGCCTCTATGAATTTGCATATTCTAGGTACCTCGTGTGAGTGGACTCATATAGCATTTGTACTTCTGTATACGGCTTCTTTCGTTTAGCATAATGTCCTTAAGGCTCAATCACGTTGCAGCCTGTGTCAGAATTTTTCCTTCTTTTTTATGGCTGAGTGATATTTCATTGTATAAATGCCACGTTTTGTTCACCCATACGTCTGTTGAGGGATGGTCTCTTTTCATATTCTTATACTTCTAATAAAGTTAATCATATATTTCTAATGTTTTTAAGTGTCATTTGAGAGACAAGGATACTATATGCTTCCTAAAAAAAGAAGACCATGCCACCTATGAAGTATTTGTCCCTTCAAAATAAAACTCAAATCTGCTCAAGCCTCTAGATTTGCCAATATACAGGAAATACAGAGGCCTGAGTATCATATTAAACTACCTTATGGGGATGCCATCAACAAAATCCAGACAGGAAAATCTGTAGGATAAATGACCTAGTTTCTTCTACAGATAAGTTGCAAGGGGAAAAAATATAGAGATAGGAGAGATAAAAAAGATATAAGAGATACTTAACAGTCTTGTCCTGCGAATATTCTCGCTCCTCTAATTTTGTAATAATTTGGGCAGGCTAAACATGTGCTACACTGAGACCATGTTTGTGTCTCCAGACCTAGATCTTTCCTTAGTTCTGGTTTTATAAATGCCGGTAGTAAATCAAGCCTGACTTATACAATGCATCTTATGTGGAAAATGTCTGTGACTCCAGGTATCTGACCAAACGTGAGAAATTACTGAATAACTAGTATAATAATGGGCTTTCCACGTGGCTGGGTAGTAAAGAATCCGCCTGCCAATGCAGGAGACAAAGGAGACGTGGGTTTGATCCTTGGGTTGGAAGATCCCCTGGAGGAGGAAAGGGCAATCCATTTCCGTATTCTTGCTGAAATAATCCCATGGACAGAAAAGCCTGGTTGCAAAGAGTCAGACACGACTGAGCAACTGAGCACACATGCAGCGTAACATTTGAAGATAACCATTGCTAATTTGATGATTACCTGTTGCCGTTAAAAGAATTGGGCTTCCCTGATGGTTCAGACAGTAAAGAATCTGCCTGCAATGTGGGAGATCTGGGTTCAATCCCTGGGTTGGGAAGATCCCCTGGAGGAGGGCATGGAAACCCAGTCCAGTATTCTTGCCTGGAGAATCCCATGGTAAGAGGAGCCTGGCAGGCTACAGCCCATGGGGTAGCAAAGAGTCAGACACGACTGAGAGCGACTAACACTTTCACTTCTTCACTTTCATTAAGTGAATTATATTTTTTTAAAAAAGTCAATTAACTGCAACATGTGAATCTTGATTCAATCAAACAAGTAGTTTTTTAAAAAAAATGTTATGGAGATAATTGGACATTTGAACACTGATTTTCTGATGATATCAGCGAATTATTGTTAAAAAATTTTAAGTTTGACAATAGTATGTGGTTTTGTTTTTAAAAAAGTCCTTATCTTTTAGACACATACACTAAAATGTTTTCAGATGAAGTGATATGATATTTGTTTTATATAATTTGGAATTTGTTTTAAGGTTATGGGAGGGAGTAGAGTTGAAATAAGATTTCCATGAGTTCATAACTATTGAAACTTTGTGATGGATAATCAGGGGTTTGTTGTCTTATTTTGTTTGCTTTCGTCTGTGTTTGGACTTCCTCAAAATAAAACTTTTTTTCCTTTTCTCTACACAGGCTCTTTGTTGCAGTGCACAGGCTTAGTTGTCCCAGGGAATGTGGGATCTTAGGTCCCCAACAGGGACTGAACCCACATCCCCTGCATTGGAAGGTGGATTCTTAACCACTGGAGCACCAGGGAAGTCCTCCCAAATAAAACTTTTTAATGTCATTTCAGAGATACACTCCTTTATTTTGGGCTGACCTTCGGCAGGTGCTCTCTTCCTAGGATTTAGCTTCAAGTTCCCTAAAGAGCATTCTCCACCCACATTCCAAGTGTCTGTACAAAAGAATAAAGGATCTTATGCTAATAAATGCATTTTAAGGAACAGTATTCAATATGTGTTCTTGTCATCTGAACGTCACTTGTTATCAGGCAGCTATGCAATTCTGTGGGCTTGAAAAAAATGGCTTGCCTAGGAATTTTCCTGGTGGTCCAGGGGTTAAAACTTCACCTTCAGTGCAGAGGGTGCAGGTTCGATCCCTGGCTGGGGATCTAAGACCCCACATGTCTCACGGCCAAAAAGCCAAAACATAAAACAGAAGCAATATTGTAACAAATTCAGTAAAGACTTAAAAAAAATTGTCCACATTAAATATATATATATATGTATATAGTTTTTAAAATGACTTTCCTACCTGCAGTCCTTTCTGGAGGGTCATGTTGTGGTAGCTTACTATGTGACAAGTATCATCTACATGCTCTACATTTGCCATTTCTCCTAAGCCTCACAGTACCTCTATGACTTACACATTATTATCAGCCTCCATTTTACAGATGGGGAGAGTCAGAGAGATTAACAAGGGCTGACATCTGTTAACCATTTACGATCTGTCAAGTACTGGGCTAATTGCTCTAAATGAATTTGCTTGTTTTATCCTTACATGCTTATGAGGTAGGCACTATTATTATCCCCATTTTATAGATGAGGCAATTGAGGCTTAGAGAGGCAAAGGAACTCGCTAACAGCTGCTAGACCAAGTGTTCCACTCTGCCCTGAACACAGCCCAGTTGCGTGATTCAGAGCAAGCATTCCGGGCTCCGCTACTTATTAGCTGTGTAGACTTGGGTAAATTATTTCATCTTCCTCAGCCTGGTTTCTAATGTGCAAGATGGGGATAAAAACATCACCTCCCTGGTGGGATGGTGGGGTAGGGTGTTGGGGGGGCGTGATGGGAGGGAGGCTTAAGAGGAAGGGAATATATGTATACATACAGCTGATTCACATTGTTGTACAGCAGAAACTAACACAACACTGTAAGGCAATTATCAGCTCAGTTCAGCTCAGTCACTCAGTCGTGTCCGACTCTTTGCGACCCCATGAATCGCGGCACGCCAGGCCTCCCTGTCCATCACCAACTCCTGGAGTTCACTCCAACTCACGTCCATCAAGTCGGTGATGCCATCCAGCATCTCATCCTCTGTCGTCCCCTTCTCCTCCTGCCCCCAATCCCTCCCAGCATCAGAGTCTTTTCCAATGAGTCAGCTCTTCGCATGAGGTGGCCAAAGTACTGGAGTTTCAGCTTTAGCAATTATACTAAATATAAATATAAAGCAATTATACTCCAATGAAAAAAATAATTTTAAAAAATATAAAAAAGAACATCACCTCTGTAATAGGGTGAGACTGAGCACTAAATGAGACAATTCTGGCCAAAGGGTTAGCACGATGGTGACCTACCATGAGGGTTCAATTGTTGTAATCAATTTTTATTATCACCAGGCTTCTTGCTCAGGGCGCTTTTCCACTCAAGTCAGATTGCTTTGGGAGCTTAGGAATTTTCTGGAAAAACCAGCCTTTCTGTGGTCATCTGAGCTATTTTAAGTGGACAGTGATGTGCTGTTTTTCTATGAGGGGTGGAGGGGACTCCACTTTTACTTAGAACCAGTACAGGGATTATTCTGACCTATGAGACGTGAAAGATTAAAAACAAGTGAGCTTGAGGCAAAATCGTTGTGGGTGTTGCCCTGGTGTTTCGTTCTTGCCAGGTCTCTGAAATCAGTTCCTGGTCCAGGCTGGAGGAGCTCTTAGGAACATCGTGTAATACTCCAAGTGCCCTGATGTGGACATACATAAACAAAGCAGGTGTTAATATCTCTGTTTATTCACTGCCATGATATAGGGAAAAAACATGGGCTCTGAGCCTTGGGGACCTCAATCTGAATCCCGACGCTGCCACTGGCAGGCTGTTTCCTTAGCTGAGAGTTGGGAAGGTTATGACAATAAAGCTAAAAGTTACAGAATGCTTCCTATATGCTGGGCCCTTTTTACTCATTAACTCACTGAATTATTTTAAAAGTTGGTAAACTTTATTTTTTAAAGCCATTTTATTTTTTAGGCTGTGCCACACAGCACGTAGGATCTTAGTTCCCCTACCAGGGATCGAACCTATGTTCCCTGCAGTGGAAGTGTGATGTCCTAGCCACTAGACTGCCAGGGAATTCCCTTTAAAGCAATAGCAGAACTGAGCTCAAAGTACAGTGTTCCCTTAATACCCTCTTCACCTCCCCACACACAGCCTCCCCACTGTCAACACCCTGCACCAGCGTGGGACAGTTGTCACACCTGATAAACATACACAGCACATCATCATCGCTTAGCCTATAGTCTACATTAGGGGTCACTCTTGGTGTTTACATTCTGTTGGTTTGGATAAAAGTATCAGGACATGCATCCATCATTGTAGTATCAAATAGAGTAGTTTCGCTGCCCTAAAAATCCTATGTGCCCTGCCTGTTCATCCCTCCCTTATCACAACCCTGACAACACCTGATCTTTTTATTGTCTCCACAGTTTTACCACAGAGTTGGAATCATATAGCCTTGTCACATTGATTTCTCTTGCTTAATAATATACATGCTCCACCATGTCTTTTCATGGCTTAATAGTTTATTTCTGAATAAGAATACATTGTCTGGATAAAATAAAATGTCTGTTTAACCATTCAGCTACTGAAGGATATCTCGGTTGCTTGTTAAGTGTTGGCAATTATATATAAAGCTGTTGTAAACATCCGTGTGCAGATGTCTGTGTGGATATGTTCTCAACTCCGTTAGGTAAAGAACAAGGAGGACAATTGCTGCGTCATATGGATAGAGTGTGTTTAGCTTTATAAGAAACTGCCAAACTGTCTCCCAAAGAAGCTGTGCCATTTTGCATTCCCATCAGCAATGAATGAGAGTTCCTGTTGCCCCTCACCCCCTCTAGCATTGGGCATTGTCTGTGTTCCAGTCATTGGCTTTTCTAACAGATGTGTAATGGTATCTTGTTGTTTTAATTTGCGATTCTCTATGACATGTGTCGGAGAAGGCAATGGCACCCCACTCCAGTACTCTTGCCTGGAAAATCCATGGACGGAGGAGCCTGGTAGGCTGCAGTCCATGGGGTCGCGAAGAGTCAGACACGACTGAGCGACTTCCCTTTCACTTTTCTCTTTTATGCATGGGAGAAGGAAATGGCAACCCACTCCAGTGTTCTTGCCTGGAGAATCCCAGGGATGGGGGAGCCTCGTGGGCTGCCGTCTATGGGGTCGCACAGAGTCGGACACGACTGAAACAACTTAGCAGCAGCAGCAGCATGACACATGTACCTTGGACAGCAAGGAGACCAAACCAGACAATCCTAAAGGAAATCAACCCTGAGTATTCATTGGAAGGACTGATGCTGAAGCTGAAGCTCCCAGCACTTTGGCCACCTGACGAGAAGAGCCGACTCATTGGAAAAGTGCTTGAAGCTGCGAAAGATTGAGGGCAGGTGGAGAAGAGGGTGGCAGAGGATAAGGTAGTTAGATTCCATCACCGACTCAACAGACATGAGTTTGAGCAAACTCCCAGAGATAGTGAAGGACAGGGAAGCCTAGCGTGCTGCAGTCCATGGGGTTGCAAAGAATCGGACATGACTTAGCGACTGAACAACAAGATGACATGTGATGAAGAACATCTTTTCAAATGCTTATTTGCCATCTGTATATCTCCTTTGGTGAAGTGTATATTCAGGTTTTGGGTCCATTTTTAAATCGGATCATTTGTTTTCTTATTGAATTTTAAGAGTTCTTTGTATATTTTGGATAACAGTTCTTTATCAGATGTTTTTTGCAAGTATTTTCTCCCAGTCTTTGGTTTGTCTTCTCATTCTCTTGACATTGTCTTTTATGAAGACATTTTAATTTTTATTAAATTTTAATTTTAATGAAGTCTAGCTTCTTATTAATTCTTTCTTCTTCTCATTGTTTCATAAATTGTGCCTCTGATACTGTATATGAAAAATCATCACCATATTCAAAATCAGCTAGGTTTCCTCCTGTGTTAACTTTCTACAGCTTTGTGGATATGTTTAGGTCTATGACTCATTTTAATTTTTGTGAAGGGTGTAAGGTATGTGTCTAGACTCTTGTTTTTTTTGCCTGTGGAGGATGTCCAGTTGTTTTAGCACCATTTGTTGAGAAGACTAAATTCATTTGATTTTCAAACTAAACTTTGAGGTGGGCATTTTTAGCCCATATTTTTCAGATTAAAAAACTGAGGCACAGAGAGGTTTTGTAAGTCACTCAGAGTAATACAGGCAGACATGACAGAGCTGAGATTTGATCCCAGGCAACCTGACTCTTGAGTCCATGCATTCAATCCCTATCTATAAAAATAATGTCTCCTTAATAGGTTTGTAGTGAGGAAGAGACATAGTGTTTAGCACATGGTACGTGCTCAGAAAGCAATTGTGATGGTCATTGTGCTCCCTAGCTTCCCAGGTTTCATTGAAGCGTCATGTCCTCAGAGCAGCTTTCTTTCATTCCTTCAGCCAAATGAGCCATCCATCACAGCATCATCTCATCATCCAAGGGATGACAGTGTGGTGAATCCTGTGGGCATGCTAAGTCGCTTTAGTCATGTCTGACTCTTTGCCACCCATGGACGGAGCCTGCCAGTCTCCTCTGTCCTTGGGATTCTCCAGGCAAGAATACTGAAGTGGGTTGCCACGCCCTCCTCCATGGGATCTTTCTGACCCAGGGATCGAACCCGCGTCCCCTGCATTGGCAGGCAGGTTCTTTACCACTAGGGCCATCTGGGAAGCCCGTGGTGAATCCTACTGAGGTCAAAGTTCACCCCTCGCCCTCACCATGTGAGTTCCCTAGAGAGAGGGTCCAAATCTGATATCTCTCTGTTCCTCAGAGTGCCTGGTGCTGCCCTTGGCACTTGGCAGGGTCTCAGCCAAAGTGTGTTGAATTAAGTTTGGATTGCGTGCTATTCCTTTATTCAAGATGCACATTCTGGGTGTGGTCTATTCCTCAGGATCGCCCAGCTAATCCTCAGCTCTTAGCTCCTGAATCCCCTCGCTTGAACCTTCCCTGGTGTGTCAGGTTGAGCCACCTCTGCCTGGAGAAGTTCCGGGTTGGGCTGTTTATGGAGGCAGCTGCCCTTGTCTGCTACACCCTTCTTCCTGCACCACCCGGCTCAGTTTCTTCCACATTCTGGGTACCTCCCTTCAGTATGGACACCGCCTGTAGAAGCACCCACCTCTCTCTCTCAGCTCAAGACGTAAGCCCTTTCTTGGAAACCTGTTCTCTAAATGCCTCTGGCCTCTTTGGGAGAGTCTAACACTCCTTCTCAATGGGTAGAGCAGCTCACCTGATATTGACAGGACATGAGGACCCAGGGGCAGACCTCATTCCTAAGAGCTTCTGAAGCTGTTAATTTTGGTATTGTTGGGCTCCTTTAGGGAGTGCGAGCCACTTATGGCTATCACCGGTGGGTCTTGGTTCACCCCATAGACAGCTCCACCTGAAGCATGCCTCTCTCAAACCAGCCCACCAGGAATCTGGGGGGTACATCCTGCCAGTGCCCCCTTGGCAGCCCCTGCTTTGGACTGGGCCGTACAGCATCCTCCAGCATCATCCTGCGTCTGCCTCTGCAGAGCTGCTCTGGGGAGATGTGACCCGCAAGACTCACCTGGACAGCACTGCCCCGGGAAGGCACCCTCTTGGACACAGCCAGCATAGTCCACTGGCGCCCGCCTAGGACAGGGCCTGTTTTATACACTCAGCGTGACCCCAGTGCCCGCCCTGGGCGCGCCCAGCAGCCTCCGTTGCCCGGTGCAGAGAACCTCTAGGCAGGGCCTCTGGGACCCTCACAGAGGTCTCCAGGGCAGTGCCCGGTGCCGCCTGGCCCGCTCTGGAGGCGCGCCCAGGCGCTGCCAGGAAGGCCGACCGTTTATCCCCGGAGCCGCCAGCAGGGAGCTCCCTTTCGGTTCGGCTCGCGCGGCCGCGGGGGGCGGCGCTGCGCTGCGCCGCGCTGCGCTCCTGCCCGGACCGGGCCGGGGCCGCTGGATGCCGCGTCTCCGCTCCTGCTCCCTGCCGGGCGGGCTCCAGTGGCCGGTGAGTGCGGGGCGGCGGGGGCGACCGCTCCGTGACCGGCCGGGCCCGGGGTGGGGGTGGAGGGGCGGCGGGGCGGGCTCGGGCCGGGAAGGCGGGCGGGCGGCGGGGCCCGCCGGCTCCTCCTCCTCCTCCTCTCCTGTCCCCTGGAAGCGGCGGCCCGGACTCCCGGCTCTGGTCCCTGGCCGCGCCGCGAAGCTCGGCGCCGGGGACGCGGGGCCGATCCGGAGCGGGGCGGGAGGGCGAGCTCCCGCCCCTTTGCCTGCTCGAGCGGCGCTGGGAGGCCGGACAGGGTGGCCTTCAGTTTGGGAGGGTTCGGGGCTGGGGGGAGCCCAGGTGGCCCCGAGCTGCGGGGTGCAGGCTGCAGCCTGGGGGTGTAAGGAGAATTCTTGAGGCCAGTCCCAGGCACCCTCCTCGACAGACCGATGGACCGAGGTTCGGAGGAAGAGCCCTTTATCCCTCCCAGCGGCCTTCAACCCTTTCACTGCCAGGCCGACACCGGGCTCCTCTCAAAGGAGCAGCTGCCAGACAGCTGGCAAAACAATGGAGACCCTGCTTGCCTGGGCCCCCTCTCCTTGGGACAGAAGATGAGGTCGGGGGTGGTGTGGGGGCGGTGAACCGTAGGCTGCGGGGATTAGGGCGTGCAGGCTGCCCCCTGCAACTGGCAGCTCACCTCGCTTCTCCCTGCCAAGGGGTGGGGTACGTGTGGGAAGGTCGGCCCGCCTGCCCCAGGCCTCTGGGAGAGACTGACCCGACGCCCCGCCCTGCGAACCTGTCATGCCAGTTGCTTCACCAATGGGAAGGGGAGGTGGTAAGGTTCGCGATCGCCGCCCCCCCCCCCCCCCCCGCCGCCCCAACCCCGCACGCCGCCCCGCCCTGCTGGGGGTGCTGCTGGTACCCAGCCTGGTAAAGAGTGGGTGCTGTTCCTGGCTGAGATAAGGCCTGCAGGGACACACTGCATATTGGGGCTTTGTTGGGGGTGGGGTGGACTGGGGGCTGGGGGCGTCACCCTGTTGCAAGGCACATGTGTCCTGCTGATTAGTTGGAGAGGCTGCCAGTAGGGAGGGGGAGGATGGGGAAGGCTGCCAGCTGGGTTTTGAAGCGGTGCTCCTTTTGCCTGGTCACTTGGCCAATGGGGCATGTGTTTGGCAGTGTCCTCGTGGTTTGTGTTTGTGCACGGAGGCCTGGGAGGATGTTTCCTAGGAGGAGCTCTCCTGCCTAAGGTCTTCCTGCCTTCAGATGGTTCCCCCCAAATTATGGAATCGCATTTGCTCCGCTCTTCACTATGGCAATGATTTATATGGATTCATTTTGTCTTTTGGAGTGCCTGGTATGCTGGTGGCTGAGGAGGCCTAGTAAAACCCCCGTATAAAGAGTTAAATGAGCTGAGTGTGTATGCACTGCAGTCAGGCTGGTCAGGACGAAAGGTCGTCCAGGTGATTAAGAGCAAGATCACCTTAGCAAGACATTGAATCTAGATGGTCAAGCTGCCTTTCCAGGTGCTTGCCAGGTCTGGAGCCCTTTTCTTGGGCAGGTTGGTATCCTGTTGTCATGGCAATGGGCTCTGCCTTGCCTCCTATTCTCCACCCTCTTAGCTCAGAAGTTGCTTTCTATTTGGGGATATTGAAAGTTACTCTCCTGAAGTCTCTGGCTTCCGGACAGACCTCACTGGCTCTTTGTCAGTGGCCTGCCACCTCCCCAGCTTCCCCTTTGTCCTTTTGTGATGAAGACTTTCCAGGAAATATCCTCCTGGTTGCTGGACATGACTGGTTGGTTATATATAGCCTCGGGTGGAGGTGTGCTTGTCCATTTGGGGTTAGGAACATTGAAGCTGGGGCTCAATTCCAAGAAGATGGTGGGGAAAACTATTGTGTTGGGGGGTTTAGGGGAATGAGAAGGGTCACAGGTGAGAGTGCAGGGTGGGTGAGGGAGGAGGGGAATGTTGATGGTCACTTCCTGTGGGAGCTTTGAGCTTTGAACAATCGATGACCTGGCGCCTGGCAGCTCTGAATATCTGGTTTGTTTATAGTCTCTTGGCCTGGCTCAGGTGCCAGGGTATGTGACCGAGGGCTTCCTCTCATGCTCCAGGCTGTCCTCAGAAGCCTTCAAGTGTATATGCCCTTCCTGAATCCTGCCTGCTCCCTTAACCTCACTGCCTGGCAGTTGGGGCAGCCAGCCTGTTGCCTGGAGCCCCCTTCATTGGATGAGTTTGTGGCTGCTCATTGAGGGGTGCGTGTGTCTTCAGAAAGCTGAATCTGAAAACTCCAGTGTCCCCCCAGAGGCAGACATCTGAAGGTGGACTGGGAGGGGCAGAACTGGGGCTTGTGTGAAAGGGAGAATCCAACCTGCTTGGGTGGAGCAGAGAGTTGTCGGAACTCAGGAAGCCTTGATCCAGGCTTGCTGTGTCACAGGTCTCCAGGGCAGCAGGGCTGTGCTGACTCTTTCTCAACCAGAGGTCAGTCCCCTGCCAGACCTCCCTCACCTGGAGTGGACACCACAGACTGGAGCCAGAGCATCTGAGTGAGCAGGGTCCCGTGGGTGGCCCTGGGGCCCAGGCCTTGTCCTAGGCCTCTCCTGGATGTGGCGGGTAAAACCGAGGGGCTCTGGCCCCATGTAGTTTAAACATTTGAGGGGACCGGAGGGCCCAGCCCACACTGTGCTATGATTAACAGGCTTCCCCCGGACTTGGGTTGGGGGCTTGATGGAGCTTTTAAGTTCTGCTTTGCATCAGGCCCTGGGGTTCTTTATGGCCTGCTCACTGCACCTCCCCGCCCACCCCCTTCACCATTTTTTGAGGCAGCCTAAATTAGAGGGTGAGGTGGTGCAGTGGTGGGAGCTGGATTGGGAAGGGTGGGGAGCAGACCTGAAAACCCCACCCCCCACCCCCACTTTCCTGTCTTTTCCCTTGAGGTAGGAATTGTGTGGCTTGTAAATTATACACATTCCCTTGACATTTCAAATAGTTTACAGTCAGGCAGCAGTTTAAATTGTGGACTGACGATTTTATAGGGCCCAGGGCCCTTTCTCTCAGCCAAGTACTTTAGAGTCACTCTCAAGGAATTGTTTTTGTTATTCTCTAGTATTCAGAGATGTCGGATAACTGGGCTGTTGGTCATGCAGCCAGTCAGCAGGAGAGCGGGATTCGAACCTGCCGTGTGTGGTTGAACCGAATACCTCTTCGGCAAAGGCCATGTCTGAAGTCTCAGGCCCCTGGAGATTTTGGAGTTGGACTAGCTGAGGTCTAGAGAGAGGACGGGACTGGTTCAAGGTCACCCCGGAGGTGGGGTGTGGGGATGTCAGCTGAGGTTAGTGCCCTGCGGGCTGCGGCAGGCCCCGCGTGGGGCCGAGGAGGCGCACCTGGAAGAGCCGCGGGGGACCTGGCGGGGCTGCTGGCGTAGCTCCTGCACTTGTTTCTCCCGGGACCTGCGGGATGGTTGCGTTCCAGGGGAGACCGTATCGCTGCGGAGGCGCCGCGGGGCCGCGGCTGCCCCGGACCGGGCCGCCTGGAGGTGCCAGGGCCGAGGTTCCCCGCGCGGTGGCGGGCTGGGCGGGGAGCGGGCGGGCCGGCTGATGTCATGTGAGAAGCGTGCAGACGGACTGAGCGAGCACACCTGGAGCCAGATAAGCTCCGTGTGACCCGGCCGTGAGTCACGGGGCGCAGCGGGGCTCAGCAGCACCGCCGGGAAGAGGCTCCGCGGCGGCGACAGGCGTCACCCTGCGCTGTCCTGGGGCCCGGCTAGGTGCCAGGGGAGCCCCCCACCCCGGGCCACTCCTGCGATTGCTCGGTGCGGGCGGGTGAGCCGGGTTAGCTACCCATCAAGGCCTCGGGGAGGTCAGAGGCCGAGCGAGAGAGGCCGGCTCTCTCGGGAAAGTATTTCCTTTGTATTTATTTATGAGTGCCGTGCTGGGGGGCGGTGAGAATGGGGGGACTGATCGTTTTAAGTATCCACCCGCAGCAGCCAAGTCTGGGCGCCCTGTCTTGGGATTTTAACGTTATAGTTTCCATTTCCTGGGGTTTCTGCTTTGCCAGCTGCAGGGTGACCCATTTAAATCTGTCCCCGACTTAAAGCCACAAGACAGCAATGAGATCTATTTTAACCAAGTCCCTCAAGTCACTTTTTTCAAAGCATGAGAAAGCAAGCTTTGAACTTGCCCTTGCAAACCCCTTTACAGTGGTAACGCTAAATGGATTGCTTACTGCTTTGTCAAACCTTCCTTTTTTCTCTTTTGAACTTTAAAATCACAAAAGTAACATGCTAAAAAAAGGTTCCATCTGTAGCAAGTCTACAAGTGTTACCCCTCTTTGCCACTACTCCACAGAGAAAATCACGGATATATTTGTGTAATGGATCTTTCCAGGCTATTTTTTTTAAAAGCTTGTCATGAATATTTTATATATTATGTATTTATAGTTTAATACATATATTTTATATAAATAGAATTTTATATAAATTTTCTTTCTGTGGGAAATAAAGGGCATGAAGAAGGAAATTTATACATAATCCACTATCTAAAGGCCCTAGGCGTAAGTGAACACATGCAGGTGTGCACACACGTACCCGTACCAGCTAAATATTCTCGCCATCAATAATTAAAACAATATAGACAAAACACAGAAGTCTCCTTTGGTTTTCCCAAAATCTTTGTCTCTTTCCCAGAGTATACATTTTTCTATCCATGTGGAAATACTATACATAATACACATGTGTATATATGCACACATATACATAGCTTAAAAGTTCTTAGTAAAAATTATATACTATCTTGCAGCTTTCTTTTTTTCATTAAACAAGAGAGTATAGAATCTTTCCAGGTCAGTATACACAAATCTACATCATTCTTTTAAATAACTGTCTAGTTCTATAATTATAGCTATTACCCTAGTGATGGATATTTAGAGCGACAGAATTTTGCTATTACAAACAATTCTGCAAAGATTAACCCCATTTATTGTGTGAATATATCTATAATGTCCTATAAATGGAATTGCCCTGTCAAAGAATATATATCTTTAAATATTTTCATAGATACTACAAACCTGCCCTTCTTATATCAATTTATATTCTCATCAACATGTATGAGACACCCTGCTTCTCATCCTCTGATTGATGTTATTAATCTTGGTACTTTTTACTAAATTGCTAAGTGAACACAATATATCTCTGTTTTACTTCATACATCTGTGATTATTATTGAGGCTGAATACCTGTTCACGTTTGTTGGCCATTTATATTTCTGCAACTATGAATTGCTCGTCCTTATCTTGGCAGTAGTTTTATGGGGCCTCTGGACTTGAGCCAGTGTGATCCAGCTTGGCCCTGTTCTCACTGGATTGCTTTCACTTCTTTAGGCTTTACTTTCCATACACAAAGGTCCTGTCCAGCATTAAGATTGCTTGTCTAGGGATTTCCCTGGCATTTTGGCGGTTAAGACTCTGAGCTTCCAATGTAGGGGGCACAGGTTGGATCCCTGGTCAGAGAACTATGATCCTGTGTGTCTCACATCACAGTAAAAAAAAAAAAAAGATTCTATGTCTAGACTTACTTTGTCATACTGGTGCTGATAGTCATTTGTGTACTTCATCACCCTCTCTACCATCCCATTTAGATGGCAAGACTGTGCCCTGCTATTATTGGGTACCACTTTTGAGGGCTTAGTCTGGGCTAGGCATTTTATGAAAGGTATATATATATATATATATTTCATTTAATTCCCATGGCTTAAATGGCAGGTACTATTATCTCCATTAAAAAAAAAATGACTTAAGTCATTACCTTAAGTGACTTGCCCAAAATTGCCTCAATATTAACTCAAATTTGTTCTCAGCTTTATTTCCTGATACCCGAAGCCTAAATTCTTTCATGAATTTTATTTATCTTTATACTCCCTGTATTTGGTAAGGTGCTTGATAAATATATATATTTTCCCAACATTTTATCACAAAGCTCTGCAAACATTTTTAAAAGTTAGAGTTTTACAGTACCTTCTAGATTCTACAGTGAACACTGTGTGTGTGTGTGCTTAGTCATGTGTGACTCTTTGCAACCCCATGGACTGTAGCCCACCAGGCTCCTCTGTTCATGGGATTCTCCACGCAAGAATACTGGAATGGGTTGCCATGCCTCCTCCAGGGGATCTTCCTGACCCAGGGAGTGAACCCGAGTTTCCTTTGTCTCCTGCATTGGCAGGTGGATTCTTCACCACCAAGCCACCTGGGAAGCCACAGTGAACACTTAACTCTCCTGTTTACCACATCTTTATCCCTTGATACAACCCTAAGCCATCTTAACTTTATTTACTTTTTTTTTTTTTTTTTGCCACACTGCGTGGCTTGTGGGATCTTAGTTCTCTGACCAGGAATTGAACCTGGGTCATTGCAGTAAAAGTGCTGAGTCCTAGCTACTGGATCACCAGGGAATTCCTCCATCTTACATTTTTGATGCATCTCAAAGTACATAACAGACATAAATATACCTTCCCCCAAAACATTAGCATACATATCATAAACTAGAGTTCAGTATTTGTTTATAATTCTTTTTGTCTTTTGAGTATTTCATCCAATGAAATGCACCAATCTTTCTTGATAACTGTTACATCTGTTAGTTCAATTCAGTCACTCAGTCATGTCCAACTCTTTGCAACCCCATGAACTGCAGCACGCCAGGCCTCCCTGTCCATCACCAGCTCCCGGAGTTCACCCAAACCCATGTCCATTGAGTCGGTGATGCCATCCAACCATCTCATCCTCTGTCGTCCCTTCTCCTCCTGCCCTCAATCTTTCCCAGCATCAGGGTCTTTTCAAATGAGTCAGCTCTTCGCATTAGGTGGCCAAAGTATTGAGTTTCAGCTTCAACATCAGTCCTACCAATGAACACCAAGGACTGATCTCCTTTAGGATGGACTGGTTGGATCTCCTTGCAGCCCCAGGGACTCTCAAGAGTCTTCTCCAACACCACAGTTCAAAAGCATCAATTCTTCGGCGCTCAGCTTTCTTCACAGTCCAACTCTCACATCCACACATGACTACTGGAAAAACCATAGCCTTGACTAGACAGACCTTTGTTGACAAAGTAATGTCTCTGCTTTTCAATATGATGTCTAGGTTGGTCGTAACTTTCCTAAGCCTAGTCCTTATCAAGATATGTAACATGGGGGGATGAGGCCTGGCCTCAGGCTCCAGCTTGTGACCAGAGAGGGCTCCGGTCGCCCGCCTTGGGGCTCTCTCCCAAAAAAAAAAAAAAAAGATATGCAACATGAACATCACCCCCAAAAGTCCCCTTATGCCCTTTCTCAGGCAATTCCCACTCCCAACCCACCCTTGCTTCCCAGAGGTAACCACTGTTCTGATTTTTTTTCCCCATAGGTTACTTTGACTATACCAGAAGTTCATATAAATAGTACCAAATAGTAGTTCAAGGCTTCTTTTATAGTCACTTAAGAGATGGAGAATCCCAGGGACAGGGAAGCCTGGTGGGCTGCCGTTCTATGGGGTTGCACAGGGTCGGACACAACTGTACTGGCTTAGCAGCAGCAGCAGCAAGAGATGTTTTTGAGGTTCATCCTTGTTGTGTGTATCAGTAGTTGTTTCCTTTTTATTGCTGAGTAGTGTTCTTGCTTGGAGAATCCCAGGGACAGGGAGCCTGGTGGGCTGCCGTCTATGGGGTTGCACAGAGTCGGACACGACTGAAGTGACTTAGCAGCAGCAGCAGTATTCCATCATGTGACCATGTACATTGAATTGATGCATATTTGTTTTTTAAGTTTTATTTCTGTATTTATTTTTGACTGTGTTGGTCTTTGTTGGTGCACTTGGGCTTTCCCCAGTTGTGGCGAGCAGGGACTTCTCTCTAGTTGCGGGGCCCAGGCTTCTTATTGAGTTCTCTTGTTGTGGAGCACGGACTTTAGGGTGCAGGGCTTCAGTAGTTGTGGCACTTGGGCTCAGTAGTTGTGGCTCTTGGGCTCTGGAGCACAGGCTTAGTTGTTCCATGGCATGTGGGATCTTCCCAGATCAAAGATCAAACTGGTGTCTCCTCTACTGCCAGGTGGATTCTTTACCACCGGACCACCAGGGAAGCCCGATACGTGCATATTTGAATTGAATGGTCCTTGTCTTCAAAATGCTTTATGTCTTAATGTGATAAAGCAGCTGAGTTGATTGAGTCAATGGTATTCTGCTTAGATTTGGGGGATAGTAGGGTCGACATGGGGAACTTTCCAGATGGTGTGGTGGTAAAGAACCTTCCTGCCAATGCAGGAGATGTGGGTTTGATCCCTAGGCTGGGAAGACGCCCTGAGGAGGAAATGGCAACCCATTCCAGTATTCTTGCCTGAGAAATCTCATGGACAGAGGAGCCTGGCAGGCTGCAGTCCATGGGGTCACAAAGAGGCAGACATGGCTGAGTGACTGAGCGTGCGCACGCACGCACGCACACACACGGTCAAGATGATTCAGGTACATATCCTAATTTGCATACATACCTTTCCTCCACTTAAAATTAGGAAAGACCTCCTGGAGTAGGGTGATGGGTGAAAGGCAGAGAAGTGGATCAAAAAAAGTTATCATCACTGGAGGGAGTGAGAGATGAAGGGGAGGCAGGTAGAAACTGCAGCCTGAAAGGAGTCCGGAGGTAATGATATCATTGCTACCAGAGACTTTGAACTTGAGGACAGGAGATGTGGCAAAGTCCAAGGTCTACAGGAAGTTGACAGAACCCAGGTCTCTGGCAAACTAGGCTCTGAGACATAAGAAACAGCTGCAGCTGTATTGCAGGTCTGACCCTGGAGGGGGACGCTGCCAGTAGCTCTAAACGTGGGGCACAGGAGAGAACCCAGGCCACAGCCAGGCCTGGCAATTGGTGGGACAACAGTGAGGAGGGGGGATCTTGTGAGCTGTGGAGATAACAGTGGCAGGACAGGGGGTGATGAGGAAAGGGCTGAAATGGATCTAGTTTCCAGAGGCCCCAAGGATTGGGATGAGAGAGGGGTGACTTTGGCAGAAAGTTAATAAATAACCTGTGTCCACAGGAGACTTAGATATTTGGAATTTTAGAGCTAGAAGAGACCTAGATCATGTCGTCCAACCTTGAGCAAAGTGACAGGTTCAAGGTCCCCCAGTGATTTGTTGGCAGATCCAGGCCTAGATACCAGATCTTCTAACATTTCCTGCCAGCACCGTCCCCGTGCTGCTGCTGTGACCGTCTGCGGCTTCTGCCGGCTGCAATGACAGTGAGGGACAAGCTTTTGCCGAGACAGCCCAAAGATTCTAGAATTCTGGGGCTGTTTTCCGTTGATACCGATCAGATACCTAGCCCCCAGCAAAGAGCCAGGATTGGGTAAGGACTGCAGAGTGAGAACTGGAGACTCTAAAAGGTGTGTTGGTGGGACAGCATTGGAGGCAGTTGGGTTCTCTGTGGTTGAACTGGGGCTAAGATACTGGTTTGTTCCCTCCAAGTCCCCAGGGTGGGTTTCTTTCCCCATTTCCCCCCCAGGTCCCTCTGGAACCATCTTCTAAGCTAGCCTTTTAAGAGCATGCAGGTAGTGATGGATGAGAGGTAAGATGAGCAGTGATCAGCCAGAGATCCTTCATCCTAATATATGGTAGGTCTGTCCACACCCCCATCAGCATTCAGGAGGAGAGAGAAAGACTCCCTATGTTGAAATAGAGGCCTGAAGAGACAATACCTGATCCAAGCACTCTGCCACCCTGTATCAGTCCAGGTGCAGCTGCTGGCCAGGGCTGTTCCTGGATTTGTACTTCTTGGGCCCTTAGATTGATTTCCTGGCTTCCCACCCCCAGGTACTATGCATGGAGCAGTAAGAACGAAACAATTCAAAGGGAATTTTGTTTTATCAGGTAGAAACTGAGGTCAGAGGGGGAGAAGGGTACCTGCTAGGTCCACAGAGAGCTGATGGCCAGATTTCCCACCTCTTTGCATATGCTCTACAACAGAAGAATTCTCTAGGCTTGTGCTGCCCAATCTGATAGCCACAAATCAGATTGTCAAATACAGTAAGTCCCTTACTTAAGAACCTTCACATTGCAAACTTTCAAAGATACAAATGTGCGTGCCAGCCCCTATATGCCAGCTGTTGGTTGCATTGTACTACTATACTTTTCCAGGCGCAGTACTGTAAGAGTAATGTTTTCTTTATTTTTTGTGTTTTTTTATCTACATATCATTTATGTGGAAAGTATTATAAACCTATTACAGTACAGTACTATATAGCCGATTGTGTTGGTTGGGTACCTAGGCTTTGTTGGACCTGTGAACAAACTGGACTTACAAACATGCTCTTGAAACAGAATTTGTTCATATGTAGGGGACTTACTGTACTTGAAATGTGGTTTGTCTGAATCGAGACATGCTCTAAATGCTAAACACACACTGGATTTTGAAGACTTAATATGGAAAAGAGAATGTAAAATATCTCAATATTTTTATATAAATAACATGTTGAAATGACAATATTTTGGATATATTTACATTAAATAAACGGTATTGTTAATTTTACCCATTTCCTTTTACCTTTTTTTTTTAATGTGGCTGCTAGAAAATTTACAACTCCACATATGATTTGAATTATATTTCTTGTGGACAGTGCTGCTCTAGAAAAGATACAATGATCTCTCAGGAGCCACATGGGTCAGGGCGCTGGGTGGAGCAGAAACAATCAACCAGCACCCCAGGGCCCTTGGGCATTCCTGGCCCTTGAAGCCTTCCTAGGCACTGTACCTGGGTTGGGAATCCTCAGTAGAATGGGGAGCCCGGAAGACCCTCTTGGTTGTGAGGATGGGGTGCACTGAGAGGAAGGGCCTCTCCAGGGCTTGGCCAGAGCTCACTGCTGCAAAGAGTAAGCTTGCAGGTCTTGGGTCTAGAACTCAGAACAGGAAGCTTTCACAGAGAGAGAAAAAATTACATTTAATTTCTAATTAGGCGGTATGGCCTACTTCTTGTTCCCTGCTGGTTAGAACTAGGAAACCTCTCTCAACTCCACCCCCACCAGGTTTTTCTCTGGTCCTGTCCCCAGTTGAGTGTGCTTGGGGATGGGAGGAGGTTGGTCTCATAAACACTAGAGCTCTGGAGCTAGGTTTTTCTCTCTGGCTGCCACAACTTACTTCCCAAGGCTATATTTAGGTGTCGGTCTGGGGAAAAGGATGTGAGTTTTTCAGGATCCTGTTTATCCAGCAGACCCCACCCCACCCCCACCTTGCAGCTGTCTGTCTTCTGTTCAGTCTGGAACTTCCCCCTTACTTCCCTCCCTGCTTCACTGTGGGCGCCCAGGCCCTAGAAAGAAAACAACATTTGCCATTGAATCCTGCAGTTGCCACCTACTAGCTGTGTGACAACTAACATATACTTAATTTTCGGAGCCCCGTTTTCTCATTTGCAAAGTAGAGATAATGATACCTACCTTGCAGGGATGCTGTGAGGTTCAAATGAGATAGTGTAAAGGGCCTGGCATTATGCCTGGTGAGTGGCAGTCATTAAATAAGTGTTGCTTCTTTGAGATCTGTCCAGCGGTGGCTCAGGCTGCTGCTTCAGGGGTAGCAGGTTTAGGAACGAGCCCAGGAGCATGTGATGTCTGGTGCCTTAATGGACAGTGGCTGTGGAAGGTCACTTGCCTTGTTCCTTTGTGTTTGAATCTTAAGTTAGGTCCCAGGTTGGCTTGATGGCATCCTTTTTTTAAAAAAATACTTTTATTTACTGACTTATTTTTGGCTATGCTGGGTCTTCATTGCTGCATGGGCTTTTATCTACTTGAGGTGAGTGGGGGCTTACTCTCTAGCTGTGGTGCTCAGGCTTCTCATTGTGGTGGCTTCTCTTGTCGGGGATCCGGGCTCTAGGGTGTGCCCGCTCTAGGGCCCCCGGGCTTTGTAGCTGTGGCACATGGGCTCAGCAGTTGCAGCTGCCAGGGTCTACAGTACAGGCTCAGTAGTTGTGGCGCATGGGCTAAGTTGCTCCACATGGCATGTGGGATCTTCCTGGACCAGGGATTGAACCTGTGTCTCCTACATTGGCAGGCGGATTCTTTACCACTGAGCCACCAGGGAAGCCCCAACAGCATCCTCTTAACTAGGAGGTTAGAGCTCCCAGATGCCATGCTGTGTACACCTAAGCGTGGGTCTATCAGGGATTACAGGAAATGATAAGATTTTGAAGTCTGGGCTTTTACAAACTTGTATCGTTTCCTTGTTTGTAAAATGGGAGTAATGATAGACCTATCCATGGCATCACCAACTCAATGGATATGAGTTGGAGCAAACTCAGAGATAGTGAAGGACATGGAAGCCTGGTGTGCTGCAGTCCATGAGGGTCGCAAAGAGTTGGATACGACCTAGCGACTGAACAACAATAACAAGAACACCCATAGCAGTGTTATGAGGGTCACCTCGAGACAGTATTGGGTGAGACAGAGCCCCTGGCACGTAGCTGGCACTCGGTGAGGGGCAGTTGTGCTCATTGGTTGGCCATGTCTGGGCTCTGCTGAAATAACCTCTCTCTGTTTCTGTCTGCAGCGGCAAGGGCGGGGCACAAGGGCCCTGTACTAAGCACCTGTAATCCTCTGGGGGTGCCACCCCTGGAAACAGCGCCCCCACCATGTTTAACCTCATGAAGAAAGACAAGGACAAAGATGGCGGGCGGAAGGAGAAGAAGGAAAAGAAGGAGAAGAAGGAGCGGATGTCGGCGGCGGAGCTGCGGAGCCTGGAAGAGATGAGCCTGCGTCGCGGCTTCTTCAACCTGAACCGCTCCTCCAAGCGCGACTCCAGGACGCGCCTGGAGATCTCCAACCCCATCCCCATCAAGGTGGCCAGCGGCTCGGACCTGCACCTGACGGACATCGACTCAGACAGCAACAGGGGCAGCGTCGTCCTGGACTCGGGCCACCTGAGCACAGCCAGCTCCAGCGATGACCTCAAGGGCGAGGAAGGCGGCGGGCGGGGTTCGGTGCTGCAGCGGGCGGCCAAGTTCGGCTCCCTGGCCAAGCAGAACTCACAAATGATCGCCAAGCGCTTCTCCTTCTCCCAGCGTAGCCGGGACGAGAGCACGTCGGAAACCTCCACCCCCTCAGAGCACTCTGCCGCCCCATCTCCGCAGGTGGAGGTGAGGACCCTGGAGGGACAACTGACGCAGCATCCCGGCCTGAGTATCCCTCGATCAGGACCTCGGTCCCGAGCCCCGGAGCTGGTGACCAAGAGGTTTCCGGCTGACCTGCGTTTGCCCCCGGTGCTGCCCCCACCACCCCCTGCCCTCCGGGAACTAGAACTGCTGCGAAGGCCCACCGGGGACTTCGGCTTCTCCCTGCGGCGCACCACCATGCTGGATCGGGGGCCCGAAGGCCAGGTCTACCGGCGGGTGGTTCATTTTGCGGAGCCCGGCGCGGGCACCAAGGACCTGGCCCTGGGGCTGGTGCCCGGTGACCGTCTGGTGGAGATCAATGGACTCAAGGTGGAGAACAAGTCCAGGGATGAGATTGTGGAGATGATCCGGCAGTCTGGGGACAGCGTGCGGCTCAAGGTGCAGCCTATCCCAGAGCTCAGCGAGCTCAGCCAGAGCTGGCTGCGGAGCGTGGAGGGACTCCGCAGGGAGCCAGCCCATGTGAGTGTTTGCCTGGGCAGCCGGGGGTGAGCGGGGACTGGGTATGCTGGCCTCTCTGGTGTTTGTACCTGGGAGTTTGGTTGGGGTACCCAATAGCTATCATTAGAGCCTAGCAAGTGCGAGGGGTGATGCGATCCACTCCTTGGGCTCTGGGACAACTTATCTGGCCTGTGGGGAGAAGTGACCCCAGCAGATGTGATACACTGCAATACAGAATGTGTGATACCTGCGTGGGCTTGTATGTCCTGAGCCCTAAATTGAGGCACTGAGAAAGCTAACATGTGCCACTTCCAGCTATGAGAGACACTCTGGACTACTACTAGTCCAGACTGGTATGTGAACTAAAATATAGGATTTCCATTTTTTATGTATTGGAGGTGAAAAAAAGATAAATTATTTTAAATCAGGTCTCACATGGGACATCTGTAATGTGTGGCTGCTTTAGTATAGCTCTTGGGGAGATGACTGCAGGCCTCCTTTTACCCCTGAGCAACTGAGGAGCTGAACACCAGGTAAGGTTGCAGAGATAAGCAGGGGCCAGATCATGGAGGACCTTGTAAATAATGGTAGGAGTTTAGATTTTAGTCCAGTGAAATGGTACCATTGTAGGATTTTCAGCAGGGGAGTGACTGGATCTGATTTATAAAGATCACTTGGGCTCCAACAGTCTTTATTATCTCCTGGAAGAAGAAAAGCACAGCCCTGGAAAGGTAACAGGGATCTAGCCTACAGAGATAGTATGACCTGACTGTCCCTGAGATCTCAACTCATATCCAGCCCACACAAAACAGCCATGGAAGGGGTGACATAGGAGCAGAAGACACTGAGATTAGATGTGTGAGCAGGTCTCTAGGGGAATGGATATCTCTAACCCCAGGGGACTTTTGATAGGGTGGCTACATATCAGTTTGGAATGTTCTGCCTAGAGACAATCCATGAGGGATAAGTTGGCTCTAGCCCTCCCTTTCTCCTGCCTGTGGGTTTTAGGATTGTCTGGATCTGGTCCCTGCAGCCTGACCACTGCATAGCCTGGCCGGGACCTTTCAGCACTAAGTGACCGGCCAGATGTGTCAAAGTCAAAAGTGGGAGGAAATGCTAAGGAAGCAGGCAGAGTCCCCATCCTAGCTTTCTCCCAGGGAGGGGAAGTGGACACTCGGTTGGCTGTTCAGTCTGGCAGCATCTTGGGCCTGGAGGGCCTGGGAGCAGCAGGGTTAGGCTCTGGCAGGAAGCACTGGAGTCAGGTCTCCGACCTTCCTCTACCCTGGGGCTGGTGGGGTCAGGATGCTCTGCTAGTCAGGAAAGGGTTGTGAGGGGGAGGGAGCCTGTCATGGAATCCAGGGTAGGACTGGGACTCATTTATTCCAGAAACACCCATCAAGCACCTACTATGTGTTAGCCATCAGACTAGACTGAACTCAGGGAACCACGGCCTAGAGGGAGTAGGCTTTATTTCAGAGCCAGAGATCATACCATGATCATACCACGGGTCTCTCTGCTTTCTACCAGGGTAATATTGCTTTTAACAGATGGAATTTTCTTCCTCTTTAAGAATGAATCCCCTCTGGGAGATTGTTGCCAGCTCCCTGCTGAACCACAGCACAGGCCTCTGAGGGGCCCTGGGCCTGGCATCCCAGATGCTGTTCAGTTTTGTCCTTAGAGCACACGGATCATCCTGGCATCTCACATTTCCCAGCCACTCTCGCTTCCCAGCTAGCTGCTGCTGCCTCCTCCCTGGGGAATTGGATGGCTCAGCTGTCGAGGCCCTGGTGGATCCTGCAGTACAGCAGGTACCCCTGAAAGGCCGGGTTGCTCTCACCCCTGTGGGGCAAACCCAGCTGATGCCCAGAGGACGTCTCCCTCCACCTGGGGGATCAGGCATGGGAGGCAATAGAAAGCCCCATCGTCAGGAGTCTCCTAGAGCCCTCTGACAGGTTCAGAGTAGCCTCTGCATCTTTTCCTACCTGGGTAGGTGGTGGGGACTCGGGCCACAGCAGAGAAAAGCAGAGCGAGCCCGGCATTCCAGTGTCCTGGGACGGCCCCCCGGGGCTGGTGGAGGAGTGTTGCACCCTCTTCTGGGACTCTCGTCCTTTATCTCCTCCTCTTCCTCCCACTCCTACTCCTGCTTCTTTTCTTGGCAGCGATTCTAATCCCAGTTCCATGCCAAGAAAAGAGTCTTCCCGCCTCCTCCAGGCTCCTGGGCGGGGAACCCTGACAACTCCAGCCCCACAGGGACAGCTCCTGGCGGTCACCCTGCCCATCAGGCCATCCATCAACTGTGTCCACACGTCGCCTGTCCCCAGGGAGCTCTGAGGGAGCTGGCTAGACATCTGTTCCCTCTCTGCACACAGATGGGGGCCATGGGGCCTTTTCTCCGCAACCTCTTCAGAGGACCCCAGGGAGACACAGCCCCGTGGGTTTCCTTCTCACATGGTGTGTGTCCAGAATGCTCGGTTCACACCTCCTTCGTGTGTCCCTGTGGCTGCTCAACAGGGTTCCACTGGGAGCAGGGGTGAGCTCCGGCAGGACTTGGGACCTCATAGGAATCACTTAGCTGGCCCGGGAGAAGCAGCTCTTGTGTCTTTTCTTCCACTCACCTGCCTATGAAACAAACATTTGTTGAGCGCTTCCTGTGTGCTCGGTCCTGGGGTCCAGCACTGAATAGCACATAACCCCAGCCCCAAGGAGCTCACAGTCTGGTGGGAGAGGTGCTCAAGCAGCAGACAAAGACGGTGCCATTTGAGAAGCTCAATGACAGAGGCCAGGACATGGTCCTGGGGAGCACAGAAGAGGGACTTCTAGCACAGCCTTGGGAAGGAATGAGAGAGAACCAATATCTGGGAGGGAGATGAGTGTAGGGGAGACAAGAGGAGGAAGAGGAAGGAGGTAAGACACATGCCGAGGTCTAGAGACTGGAGAGAATGACACATCTGGGGAATAAGACTGGGGGATTGTGTGGGGACAGTATTGAGAGGAGCAGCAGGAGAGGCGAGCAGGAAGCAGGTCATTGAGGCCCTTGTGAGTCATCTAGGGAATGCGAACTTTAACCTAAAGGCAATGAAGCGATTTAATTAGGGAGTGATGGGAACAGGTTTTTGAAAAACCTCTCTGGCTGCTTATGGAGAATGCTTTCAGCTCGAGCAAGGATAGCTGTGGGGAGACTAGTGAGGGAGCTGTAGTATCTCAGTTAAGATGGACGGAGGCCTGAATTCTGGTAGAAGCAGTGCAGATGGAGAGACATATCCGACAGGAGCAACTGAAGTAGGCTCTGTTGTCTTTTTTTATTTGTTTTTATTTTAAAAATTTTTTTAAATTATAGTTGATATACAATGTTGTGTTAGTTTTTGGTGTTCAGCAAAGTGATTCAGTTATGCGTGTGTGTGTGTATATATATATATATTTTTTTTTTCAGATTCTTTTCCACTATAGTTCATTACAAGATATTGAATATCGTTCCTTGTGCTATACAGTAGGACCTTGTTGCTTATCTATTTTATTGGTATTTGTATTTGTTAATCCCAAGCTCCTAATGCATCTGTTCCACCTCCCGCTTTCTCCTTTGGTAATCATAAGTTTGTTTTCTATGTCTGTGAGTCTGTTTCTCTTCTGTAAATAAGTTTATTTATATCAAATTTTTAGACTCCACATTTAAGTGATGTCCTAGGATATTTGTCTTTCTCTGACTTACTTCCCTTAGTATGATAATATCTCTGTTTATTCATGTTGCTGCAAATGGCATTATTTCATTCTTTTTTTTATAGCTGAGTAGTATTCCATTATGTGTGTGTATGTATGTGTGTATAAATATATATATATATATATATCACATTTTCTTTATCAGTTCATCTGTCCATGGACATTTAGGTTGCTTCCTTGTCTTGGCCATTGTAAATAGTGCTCTTATGAACTTAGGGGTGCCCTGTAGTCTTGTTGATTGGCTGGTGTGGGAGAAGGAAGAGAGGAGGGGTCAAGTGTGATGCCAGAGTTAGGGGAAGAGGCTAAGTCCTTTCTTCAGCTCCTCAGGGAAAATGTTTTAGGATGTCTGTTTGGGGATCAGTTACTAAAGTTTTCTAAAGGCAAAGAGATCCTTGAGTCGGTGAAATTGGAGGAGGTTTTGGTAATGATGAGGATCTTAAAACCCTAGTTGGTTCAGAATTCCTTCCTCCAGGTCCATGAGTCTGTGTGGGCAAGTCAATACTCTATAAGAAGGGGGAAAAGCCTGTTATGGACTAGGACCTGAGAGAGGGGAGAGCCGATCTTTTCTGTTCATATTCTCATTGGGCCTTCACAGGGGACAAATATGGTGTCTGAGAAATGGAGGGTGTTTCTACTGAGCTCAGAAAAGCCCACCTGGCTAAACCCTGCCCAATGCATTTGTCCCCCTGCCACCAAGAGCCAGAGGAGCTGGCCTGCATGGGAGCCATACCTAGAAAGCACTGGTCCCCTGAGCTTTCGAGGATGTGGTAGGAGGGGAGAGGTTGGTGCTTTAAGGAAGGTGTATCACTTATCACTCCCTCCCATCCAAGGCTGGTTTCCTGAACCCTCTCAAGCTGTCGGGCATTTGCCTGAGATCTGTAGTCCAGTCTCTTCTGTTGGAACTTAGGGTTTGTACTCAAAGGCTGTAGGGATGTAAGTTTCCTAAAGAGGTCATCGTGTCCATCTAAAACCACCTCCAGACTCAGGAGAATCTGGAAGATAGCATTTATAATGTAAACAGCATGGACTTTGTAGCCAGAAAGACCTGTGTTTGCGTTTTCCTAAAGTTACCAAGCTTTTGTGAGCTTTAGTTTACTTACTCCTTTAAGCTTTTTTTTAAAAAAAATTTGCTTGGCTGTGCTAGGTCTTAGTTGCAGCATGCAGGATCTGGACCCCTGATCAGTTGCAGCATGTGGGATCTGATTCCCTGACCAGGGATGGAACCTGGGCCCCCTGCATTGGAAGGTGGACTCTTAACCATCCGACTGCCAGGGAAGTCCCTCCCTTAAACATTTAATGAATCTGCTTAGGGACTAGCACTATACCAGGCTTAGGGAGATTAAATAAATAAAATGCAATCTTTCCTTGAGGAAGCGTGAAGTGAAGTGAAGTGAAGTCGCTCAGTTGTGTCTGCATAGACCTAAGTAAAGAAATGCAACCAGGTACTATAACTGCTATCACAGGTCTGAACAGCTATGCAGTGGGGTGAGGAGGAGGAAATGGCCAGTCCTGCCACAGGAGAAGGGGTGGCAATTAGGAGAGGCCTCCCAGGCAAAGTGAGCCATGACCACTCTAATGCTAATGCTAAGTCACTTCAGTCGTGTTCGACTCTGTGCGACCCCATAGACGGCAGCTTACCAGGCTCCCCCGTCCCTGTGATTCTCCAGGCAAGAACACTGCAGTGGGTTGCCATTTCCTTCTCCAATGCAGGAAAGTGAAAAGTGAAAGTAAAGTCGCTTAGTCGTGTCCGACTTTTAGCGACCCCGTGGACTGCAGCCTACCAGGCTCCTCCATCCATGGGATTTTCCAGGCAAGAGTACTGGAGTGGGGTGCCATTGCCTTAACAGGCTCTATTCTTTCCTCCCAGAATTTGAGAAGACTCAAACTCAGAGAAGTATTCACGCCCAACTAACTACAGTTTTCTCTGAGAAGGAGAATAAGACTGGTGCTAAAGGGAAACTTGTTTTTTATTCTGCACACCACGCTCTGTGGGCCTTTATTGAAGATAAACGTGTTTGTGTATCAGATGATGTCACTTATTAGACTTTAGCAGTAGTAAACGCTCAGGGAGATTAGTTCCCTTCCCTCTGCCCGGTCTCTAATACCATCCATGGGAGGCAGTTTTACAGCCTCTGTGTTAATGAGGGGCTTCCCTAGTAGCTCAGCTGCTAAAGAATCTGCCTGCAATGCAGGAGACCCCAGTTCAATTCCTGGGTTGGGAAGTTCCCCTGGAGAAGGGATAGGCTACCCATTCCAGTATTCATGGGCTTCCCTGGTGGCTCAGACGGTAAGCAATCTGCCTGCAGTGTGAGAGACCTGGGTTGGATCCCTGGGTTGGGAAGATGCCCTGGAGGAGGGCATGGCAACCCACTCCAGTATTCTTGCCTGGAGAATTCTCCCCATGGACAAAGGAGCCTGGTGGGCTACAGTCCATCGGGTCTCAAAGAGTCGGACATGACTGAGCCCACACACGCATGCTGCCTGTGTTAATCAGCCCATTCTAGTGCTCTTCCTTTCTTGCCCCTGGTAAGGTTTTCTTTCCAATAGGACTCCTAACACTTTTGTCCAAACTCTTTCTCTGAAGCTCTGTTCTTAAAGACAGCCCACTGGTGGGAGAGGTGGGACACTGGGGTGCTCTCTTGCTTTTTCCAGCATTTTAGAGCCAGGCTTTTCTGACCTGCAGGCGTGTTCCCCAATGGCCTTGCAGGGGACTGGCCAGGCAGGGTTGTCTGCATTTGGGAGAAGGCTATAATGGAGGCCCTGGGAAGAAACGGTGTGAGCCTCCTCTTCCTGGTCCCCAGGACCCCTGGGTACTGTCACGAGTGGGGCCCAAAAGGTTCCAAGGGGAGACTTGAAACTGCTGCTTCCTGGTCTGCTAGGCTGGCTTCTGGGCAACAGGCTTTCCCAGGGGATTCTGCTGGTGGTGGGGTGGTGGGGTACTGCCTGAGTTCAGTGTTCTAGAATGCCCTGTTCCTACTGCTACTCCAGGACATTGTCACTTCATTTTATGCCAAAGTTTCTGGAATCAGAGTCTCACCATGGGAGAGCCTGGTTTGGGGGCTCAGGGTGGAACCCAAACTATGTCCTTTTGGATATATGAAAGGCAGGTGGGTAGGTTCAAGGATGTATGACCTGGTGAGCGAAAGGTCTTTTGGGGAGCATTTTGGGGGGTTGTCCTGGATTAGTGGGGCGCCTGGGACCAGCAGAATAGTGTGGTGAACTAGGTCACTTCCATTCTGCTAGGTCTCCCTTCTGTCTTCAGAGGTCCAGTCTGCCTTTTCCCCAGGGAGATGCTAGACGAACGACAGCCCCAGAGTGCCCTGGCCACCCAGCCCGTGGGTGGTGGGCACAGTGCCCAGGCCGCATTGGCCTGGGTGTGGGTACATGTCATGGTCACTGGTTGTTTTCGCAGGCACAGCTTGGAGCCCTGATGCAGGGGCAGGGCCTTGATGGAGGTAGGCTGTTCCAACCCCTTCCGGCACTGGCCAGCACCCCTCCGGCCCACCCTGATCCCCCAGACCACCTTGGCCTCCTCTCCCTTCTGATCTCTTTTATTTATATTGAAATGGTTCTGGAAAATACCAGATATGCAAACACCCAGACGGGGGGAGGTGGGTGAGGAGTGGGGTGAAGGAGGGGGGGTGTGTGTGTGTGGCGGGTGGGAACACAAGTATTTTAAAAATGCTGCAAATCTCTACAGCATTTCCCAGAAACCACAAGCACGCGTTCTGCCTGCCAGCAGGGCTCCCGCTGCCCCCCTACCCTGAGCTGCTGGATTCTCCTCACTGGAGCCTGGGGTGGGGAGCAGCGTTGTGGGGGTGGGGATTGGTGACCCGTTGGTGTGGGGGCTCCCCTGCTGCCTGGGCAGGTTGCCTGGCGCCTCCTTTGTCCGTCTGGGCAGCGGGTATGAATGTGCCCCAGGCCTCCGCAGCACCCTGGGCACCCACCACGCCAGACAGGCACTGCCAAGGAGTGGAGTCATCATGGTCCCCCACCCTTTGCTGTGCTGTTTGGGGGGCCCCCAGCCAACCCTCGAGTCCCATGTGGTGTTTGGCAGCAGCTTCTGTTCTGTTAAATACAGGGGACAGTGTTAGCAAAGCTTATTTTTTCAGTCATTGGCTCTAGTTGGGTTGGGAAACTATTTCCTTAGACCTGGGTCACTGCTCTGGCTCCCTTCACCTCCTGCCATATGTTCCTCAGAATCAGGGCATGGCGTTCTGCCCCGGCCTGGTTCACCCAGCCACTCTGCACAAACTCTGTGGCAGGAAAGAATGTCAGGGGTCCACCTGGCCTTCTGTGTGGCACCCAGTACAGTGTGTAGCTCACACAGGCTCCCTAGATGGTATTTAATTGATCTGGTAAAGATTTAGTCCGAATAGAAATGCTTTGAGGGAAGGGCAGGAAAAATAGTAGCGAGATTGAAGATCATGGTTAGCGTTCACTCCGCTTCTGTTAGAGGCTGTTCTAGATGTCTTCCACATATGAACTCAGTACATTTTCCCAGCAACCCTTTGAAGTAGGTACTATAATGATCTCTGTTTTGCAGATGAGGAAACTGGATTACAGAGAGGTTCAGGTTAGGTAAGTTGCCTACGGTTTCATGGCTACTAAGTCCCTGGTCAGGATTTCAACTCAGGGTACACCTCCTGGCCCTTCACTCTGCATAGGAGAGCTGTGTATCCACATGTGTATGTATGTGTTAGTCGCTCAGTCACGTCTGACTCTCTGCGACCTAATGGACTGTATGCAGCCTGCCACGCTCCTCTGTCCATGGAATTCTCCAGGCAAGAATACTGGAGTGGGTAGCCATTCCAGTATTTTTCTGGGGATCTTCCCAACCCAGGGGATCTTCTCCAGGGGATCTTCCCAACCCAGGGATGAAACCCCAGGTCTCCTGCATTGCAGGCAGATTCTTTACTGTCTGAGCCACCAGGGAAGCCCTGTGTATCCATATATCCATGTTTATATCCATACATCTACATAAGGTAGAGGAAGGCAGTCTCTGGGTATCCTTATACATCCACTGCCCAGCCCAGGCCTGGGCCTTCTGATTCCTGCTCCCAGGTCCCTAGAAGCCTCTTCTCCAGAAGGAAAGGGGGCGCCAGGGGGATGACTGGCCACTCATGCTGTGTGGATGCTACAGAAGGATGTGACCGTTGCTCTCAGCCTCTCTGGAGAATCCACCTGAGGAAGCGAGCCCAAGGGGCAGCAGGCAGGATTCAATCATTTTTTTTTTTTTTTTTTTCTGATGTGGACCATTTTAAAAGTCTTTATTGAGTTTGCTACAATATTGCTTCTGTCTTATGTTTTGGTTTGTGGGCACTGACGTGTGTGGGATCTTAGCTTCCCGACCAGGGGTCGAACCCATGCCCCCTGCATTGGAAGGTGAAGTCTTAACCACCGGACCACTGGGGAAGTCCTGGGATTTAACCTTGTGGGAGCTGGGAGAGGTACTGGAAAGGTGCCTGAGGGAAGCCATGGGAAGAGAAGTGTCTTGGCAGCCTTCAGGTTTGGAACCCTGGAGTGGGGGAGGGGTGTTCATTTGCCCCTTATACATCTTCCCCTGCTAGATTCCGGAAGCCAGGCACATTGCCCCCTCACCTTTTTGGCTCTCACTGACATGCTGGTACTGACCTCTGTAGCCCTTAGGGTAGCAAGATCCCAGAATGTCGCCTCTGACCAGGAGCAGGTCCTCTTATTTTATACAGGAGTGAGCGTGTCATTTTCTAGTGTGCCCCGTGGGACAAAGGCAAGGACTGTGGCCTGGCACAGCGCCTGGCAGGTGGCAGGCGTGCAACTCAGCGTTCCCGCTGGCTTCTGCCATCCAGTGCCTGCTGTTTCTTTTGTCTGTAATGCTTTTTCCCGTCCACCCCCGTATATTTATACATACACGGGGGCCCGGTTTGACCATCATTTCCCCAGGGAAACCTTCCCTGGTCCTCTCTCAGACCACGTCAGGTCTACAGCCCCCTTCTTCTCCTTCATCAGGATTGTAATGAATTTGTTCTCTTCTCATGTCTGCCCTGCTGGAGCACTTGAGAGGGGTGGATATTTTGTTGAAGGAAAGAAGGTGGTTCTCGAGTAAGAAACTGGTTCCCTTGTTCAGCTCAGTCTGGGTTTCCTAGAACCCTCCCCGCTGGCCGTCCTCCGTGACTCAGCTGCAGTGTGTTACGACTCTTGGTTCTGTGCTCAGATGCTCAGCGTCCCTCAGAGGAGTGGAGGCGAGATGGGACTAGGCAGCCAGGAGCTGGAGCCTGGGAAGGGGCTCTGGGAGGAGGGCCGCTGGGACAGCCTGCCCAAGGAGGCACCGAGCGCGGGTGAGAAGCAGATTCGGGGTCACCTGGGTCACACAGTGTCCAGCCCAGGGGACCTGGGAGGAATGTGCCTGTCTTAGTGGCTGCAGGTCTCTGAGTGGGTGGAGTGTGGCCCGGCCAGGGCACAGGGCGCCCTCTTCCCTTCTGCTTTCCCTGGGCTGCCTGAGTGCTGGAATGTTGGCAGGCTGGGAATGTTCACAGCAAGGATTTTTCCCAGTCAGGGTGACAGATTCCAGCTGGAGCCTGGGGACAGCTCCCCCGTGGGCAGGGGCTACCGGAGAGATGGGTGGGGCGGGGGCAGAGGTGGGACACCCCCAACTCCTCTGCTCTTGGGGCCGGGACTCGGTTCCCATCCTCTCTGGGAGATGCAAGGGGGACCCAGCGAGGGGGCAGCCGGGCTCCTGGAAAAGCGGTGGGAGGCCTTGGGGACCAGAGACCTTGCTCAGCAAGGCAAGAACATGGCTGGTCTTATCCTCCAAGCCCTCACTTCCTCCAGTCGGTGCATGCATCAGGAAGGGTGCCGCCTGGAATTCCGTCCTCAGGTGGGGCTGCATCTGCTCAGACCTGGTTCTCTGGCCTCTAGGGACCAGCAGCCTTGGCGCGAGGTAGCACTGCTGAGTTTGTCATCTGCATCTTTCCGCCACCTCGCAGAGGCCCCATAGCCACCTCCAGGGCCCGATTCTTTCTTAGTGACCTTTCCAGCCCCTATGCCCTCTGATCTCAGTTCTGCTGGCTCCTCCCTCCCACTCCCATTTCTGCAAGGAGCTGACTCACTTCCTTCCTTCCCCACCAGCTTCTCTCACTGCCAAGTGCTAGGGCAAGCGTGTACCCACAGGGAGGGGGGTCTCTCACAGGGCACTTCCTGGGCTCCCTTCTCTGTCAGCAGGACTATGAGGCTGCCCCTGGCTCTGGGCAGAGCAGGGCTGGAAGCAAGGTGGACTGGGGATGGGTGGACCTGGCTCCAGGCTATAGGGAAGACTGGGTACCAGCGCCCAGAGCCTGGGACAGTCAGGGTGGGACATCAGGAAACCTTGAGGAGCACCTGAGCCCCGTTACCCTGGTGGGGGGTGGTTCTGGGGAGAAGAAAGGCTGATGACATCATCCCTGGGATCAAGAAGCCTGTGCTTTCTCTAGAATAGAAGACATCTGCGAAAAGATAGATCTCAGCCCGGAGTGGCGCGGGCCGGAGGCCAAGCAGTGACAGCACTCGTCAGGCAGCACGAGACGGTCATGGCTCTCTGTGACACCCGGTTTCACGCCCAGCCCCATCCCATCAAAAGTGTCTGGAGAGTCCCGAGGAGGCTTCCAGGGACAAGGCGATGGGAGGGGTCTGATACAATGCCCTCGTTAGTTCCTCCTGTGGGTGACAGCGTCCTCCCCTCCCCGCCCCCAGCTCCCTCCTCTGTGTGCTGGTTTGGTTGTGGAGCTGCCTGCAGAGGCACCAGCTTTGGGGCAGTGAGAGATTTCCTCTCCGGGTGGGCTGGCATCTTCTCTCCCCCCTGGAGCCTGTGTGCCTGGCACCGCGGGCACACAGGGACCCAGCCTGCACTGGGCCTGCCGCAGCCTTGCTTCCTCCTCTGCAGGCGGCCTAGGTTACCTAAAGGACACGGGCACAGGGTGAGGTCAAGTCCCCACTCACTTGGCGGTGCGTCAAGATCAATAGAGGCGAGAGGCAGACTGGGCGCCCCGCCTGAAGAGCCTGGGGGGCGGGGGTGGCTGTGGGCTGTCTTCCTGGAATCCAGTGGCCAGCAAACATCCTTATTCCCCTTCGTGCTTGGCCTTGCCTGACGGAGCCCCCGTTTTCTCTGGCAGTCTCCGGTGAGCCTGATTCTGGCTTCATTATTTCTGGACAGTGACAGGAGGTTCTTACCGAGGTGAGGTTGGGGGTGGCAGGCAGGAATGAGGCTAGGTTTGGAGAAGGTGAGGGGCACCAGCCTGAACACCTAGCTTGGGAAAATGCCCTCACCCTGCATCGTGGGAGGTGAACCACGCTGCCCAGGCCCATGGATGCCTGCCCGCATGCCTCTCAGGCAGGCATCTGTGTGCCTGGGCAGGGCGGTTCCCCTCCCTGCACCCATCATTACTTGGCCCTGACTTGGGGAGAAGAATCAGGTTCTGTGATGGGACACCTGGCTTGGAAATGGCTTGTACACACACACACACACACACACACACAGCGGAATTTAGTCTGGGTTGTCCTTTTTACCCAGACCCTTCCAAAGCATTTTTGCCATGAGTCCTTCTAACCAGCCGTCACCTTCTCTGTGCAGAGGAAGGCTGGCCTCAAACCAGAGGACTTGGTTTCTGGGGCAGAAGAAGGCACAGTTTTCCTGATTTTTTAATCAGGGCCCTAGGTTCCCCACCCAACCTCTGTGTCTTCCTTAGACCACTGGTTTTGAGGTCTCTCTCTGTGCCTCTGAAGGAGGAGCCCCTGCTATAAAGAGTCTCCCCTCCTCACTCCCCATCCCTTCTCTTCAGAATCCCCAAACTGCAGCTCTTACTGTTCTGTAGGAACAGATGCTTGGCAGATCTGAAGTTGGTTGGGAGGGCTGGTTTTGGCTGCAAGAACTGCTTTCAGCTTATTTGGGGGAGGGCAGCGTGGGCAGAAGGGCCCACAAATCGAGAGTTGTATGTGATTGTGTGTGTTGTTAACACATTGGTACTGGGCACATCATGGATTCTGGAGCCGACTGCCTGGCTTTGAATCCTGGCCCTGATGTTTACTAGGCACATGTGCCCAATCATGTCTGACTCTTCACGACCTCATGAATCGTAGCCCAGGCTCCTCTGTCCATGGGATTTCCCAGGCAAGAGTAGTAGAGTGGGCTGCCATTTCCCCCTCCAGGGAATCTTCCCAACCCAGGGATTGAACCTGCATCTCCTGCATTGCAGCCGGATTCTTTACTGTTGAGCCACCAGGGAAGCCTCACTGGGTGACCCTGGGCAAATTAATTTCTCTGTGCCTCATTTCCCTCATCTGTAAAATAAGAATAATAGTACTCTCCTCATAAGGCTGTTTTGAGGATGAATGAATCAATACAAGTCACTCAGAACAGTGTCACGTCATTATCTGTCTCTGACAGGCTGAGAAGCTCTTGATACCTGGGAGCTTGATGGGCCATCTGCCCACAGGAATGCCACAGCCTGTTAACAGCTCAGCTCGGCTCATGGCAGGTGCAGGGAGGGGTTTACTCTTCTCCTCAGGATGATGCTTTTGCCCCTGCGGCCTTCCAGGTCGTGGGTGTTCAGTTGCTCAGTCGTGTCCAACTCCTTGTAATCCTGTGGACCGCAGCATGCCAGCCTTCCCTGTCCTTTACCATCTCCCAGAGCTTGCTCAAACTCATGTCCATTGAGTGGGTGGGGCCATCCAACCATCTCATCCTCTGTCATCTCTTTCTCCTCCTGCTGTCAGTCTTTCCCAGCATCAGGGTCTTTTCCAAAGAGTCAGCTCTTCCAGGCAGAGATGGGGAAATAAGGTCCAGGTGGGACCCCACACTTACTTGGGGCCACAGAGTAGCCTCAGAGTGGGATTGCCTTGCCCTGAGCATCCACTGTCGTCTGCAGTTTGCTGCCAGCTTTTGAAGCTCTGCTCCTATTCCTGTGACTTCCTCCAGTCAAATTCTTGGCTGGTACCAGTACCTTTCAAAGGCCAGGCTTCTTTCTACCTATTTGTTTTCCAATTGAACAAACAAACTCTACTTTTTTGTGGTCTCTTTACAAATCAATGTATTTCTTTACACCTGCCTTGCCTCTGACAGCCCATGTGGATTAGGGCTAACAGGAATTGAGGCATATGAGACTTCTCAGGTGGTCCAGTGGTGAAGGCTATGTGCTTCCTTCGCCACTGGACAAGGGGGCCCGGGTTCAATCCCTTGTCAGGGAAGTAGATCCCGCATGCCACAGCTAAAGATCCTGCATGCCACAGTGTGGCAATGAAGATATCATGTGCCCCAACTAAGACCTGGCACAGCCAAATAAATACATATTAAAAAAAAAAAAAAGAGTATTGTGGCACAGAACAGAGAGGCAGCCCTGACCCACCAGTTCCTGGGTCTGCTCTCTGCTCCTTCCTTCACACACAGGAGTTTGCCCACGCACTCGCACCTTGAATTTTCTAGCTACTGTTGCAAAACTTTTCAAGTGAAGTGCCCATGATAGAATGTGGTAGCAGTCGGATCCGTGCCTTGCTGTCTTGTTCCTCCCGAGGGAGCTTGTTGGAGCCTCTCTAGCATGGTGAGCGTGCCCCAGAGTCCTCCTCCCGCCCCTCCTCTTTAGCTTTATCCAGATGACATTGCAGGGAAGTGTCCAGCCATGGTCCCCACTACTCCAGGGCAGACCTCCTGGCTTTCTGCTCAGTACAAGACTTTATTGCCTTATTTGCCCTCAAGAGTTCAGGGTTCTGCTGGCAATTCTCCTTCTGGGAGCACTATCATCAGATGAGTCCAGCAGCCGGTGATGTGGGGAAGCCCTCAGGCCACTGCATTCCAGATGTCTTACCCATGCATGGTCCAGAGACTCTGCAGAAACAAGGAATGATTGTGTGGCACTGAGGGGCTTTCTCCCAGGCCTGGGATGCCTTGGGGTGGGGGCTGGCTTCCACTCAGCCTTGCCTTTTCAGCCCCTTGGCATCTGGCTTCTGCTCCCAGGCTGGGGGTTCAATTGCAGCTACCATCCCTTCCCCCACTTCTCTCTGAAGCCTGGAGGTCAAAGCAAAGCACATGCGGACAGGAGTCTAAGCTGAATCTGGGTCAGGGGTGGGAGAGAACAGCAGGGGGTCAGGGACAATGCCTGAAGGAGTCTTTGTCAGAGACGACAAAGACTTTGTCAAGGACAAGCTGAACAGGGATCCTCTGGACCAGACCTTCCCAGTAGAAAGTTCTGCAGAGTGATAACTGTTCTGTCATCTGTGCTTTCCAGCTTGGTAGCTGTTAGCCACACGTAGTTATTACCTACTTGAAATGTGGCCAGTGTGACTAAGAACTGAATTTAAAACTTTATTTGATTTTTAATTTAATCAGAAGCATTCCTTTGTTTCAGTTTAAATAGCCACACTTAACTAATGACTACCATGTTGAATAGGGCAGCTCTAGATAGCTCATTCAGGAAGAGATGGTGGAGTGGTCTGGAAGCTTGTCTCCTCTTGCAGCCCCCCCGGTGAGTCTGGGTAGGGGGCATGTTTTCCCTTCCTCCCAGGAAGGAAGGCTTGTCCTCTTGGGCAATTTCTACACTTCACCAGCTCAGGAATCCTGATGCCCCAGGGCCAACAGGTCCTGGCCGTGTGCCACCACAACTGTGGTAGTGCTTCCCCAGCTCACCAAGCATGTTTTCTGCCCAGCCTGGTAACACACAGGCACTCACATGCCCCAGTGGATTTGGCCAGGGCTCTTAACGTGGAGGTGTGGGTTGGTAGGAAAAGTAGAAGCTTCTGCATCTTCCTTCCTGCTTCTATGGAGTTTGGATCTGTGCTTTATTTTGACTTCAAAGGATTCTAGAAACAGGCCCAACAGAGGTCCCCAAAGGTGAACACACAGATCCTCAAACATTTATTGAATGTCCAGTGTTTGGAAGACACTGAGATTTAGCTGAAAGAACTGCTCTAACTTTGAGAATAAATAGCACAGGCTTCCAGCTCACACCCCAGGAGACCTCACTGATATTTTATTTAAACTGGTGTGTCTGACCCTTAAACTGGGTTTCCTTTTTTTTCTCCTATGGACATAGAGAAGAGTTGTCGATTATGTGAAAAAGAGAAGAACAGTTCTTCATTATGCCTATCGGCTCCTATCTCTCAGAGCGGGCAGGGATGGGAATATTGTGTCATTCATTTACTAGTGCCCCAAGTCTTGGTGGAATTTGGGGCAGGAGAGTGAAGGATGTTGGGAAATCATCCTCAAGGCTGGCCCTTGGCTTTGGACCTTGTGGGAGCTTGGCAAGCAGAGCCAGTTTGGAAATCCCCAAGGGCCATGAGGAAATCCCCAGCAGCTGAGAGTCCTCAGGGAGCAGCAGGCCAAATGGAGCCACCAGTCAGGTGGTCCCTGCCGGCAGCCAGGACCTGACTTCGAGGAAATGGACTCCTGGTCTTGTCAGAGAGGACAAGCCCAGACTTCCCTGCCTGGGCTCTGTGCCCATGAGATGGTATGGGGTCCACAGGCTCTGAACAAACCTTTGGGTTTGCAGAGACAGGGACTTGGGGAGCCCTAAGCCTTAGTGGGATTCCCTGGTGGCTCAGACGGTAAAGAGTCTGCCAGTGTTGCAGGAGACCCAAGTTCGATCCCTGGGTCGGGAAGATCCCGTGGAGAAGGAAATGGCCACTCACTCAGTATTCTTGCCTGGAAAAAATCCCATGGACAGAGGAGCCTGGGGGCTACAGTCCACGGGGTCGCAAAGAGTTGGGACACAACTGAGCGACTTCACAAGCCTCAGTGACCACCTCTGGGGCAAGCCCACTGACCCTTCTGGATTGCTTGTCCCAGAACTGTCCCCACCACACAGGCTCAAGGCGTCCCTGGAGTCTTTTCTTTATTCATGAAGTCATCCATTCATCTGTTTTATTCCATCAGTAAGCGTTTGAATGCCTACTATACATGAGGACTGTTTTGGGCTGTGGGAATGGAGCAGTAATGAGCACAAAGTCTGCGCGGAGCTCGTCCTTCTCGAAGTACCCATGCGGTGAACGGAGAGGCCATCTTGACACTTCAGCCTCCTCTCCAGGGGGCGCCTCTTGGGGGCGGGGCCGGGAAGGCGACCCCGAGGAGGTGATATCCCACTGCCTGGGCCCTGGCGGACCCTTGAGAAGGAGGCGGCCGCCCTCTGCCGGGCTTTAGTAGCAACACAGGGCGGATGCACCGCGGGATTCCAGGCGCATGTGCCGACCTGGCCCCGCCCTCCCGATCCCGCCCTTGCGCTGGCGGCGAGCGGGCGGGGCCGGGAAGTGTAGGCCTCAAGGGTTGGGGGCGGGGCCGAGGCTGACTGGCCCCCTAGCCACCTCCTAGGCAGGATTATCTGCCCAGCCCTGGGTGTGCACCCTGGGTCTCAGCAGGTTTCCTCTAGTCCTCCTCCCCTCCCAGCAGGTTTCCTCTAGCCCTCCTCCCCATCCCTAGGCTTCTTCAAGGAGGTCTGTTGATTATTGGTTATTGATGCCCAACAATTTAAAAAAAATTGATGCCCACTTGTTATTGATGCCCAACAATTAAAAAAAAAACACCTTTAGTATCTCAAAGGGTACCAGTCACTACTAACACCCTTACACTGTTGTTTCATAGGCGAGAAGACGTTTGTTACACACACACACAGGTAATAAAGGATAATCCTTCCCAGCAGAGGAAAGTCACAAGTACTGAGGAACCTTTGAACTGATCACCCTGGAGAATGCATTTGTCTGATGGTGACGTTTCCTACCACAGGAAGCATAAATGCTCCAGCCCCTCCCCAGCCATCAGAGCTGAGTGCTGGAAACAGAACTTGTCCCAGCTTCCCTAAATAAAGAGTTCTATTGCATGCTTCTCTCATAGCTCAGTTGGTAAAGAATCTGCCTGCAATACAGGAGACCTTGGTTCAATTCCTGGGTCAGGAAGATCCCCTGAGAAGGGATAGGCTACCCACTCCAGTATTCTTGGGCTTCCCTGGTGGCTCAGCTGATCAAGAATCCACCTGCAATGTGGTCAACCTGGGTTCAATCCCTGGGTTGGGAAGATCCTCTGGAGAAGGGAAAGGCTACCCACTCCAGTATTCTGGCCTAGAAGAGAATTCCATGGACTGTATAGTCCACGGGGTCACAAAGAGACACGACTGAGCGACTTTCACTTTCACATTGCATGCTAGGTCGCTTCAGTTGTGTCTGACTCTTTGAGACCCTATGGACTGTAGCCCACGAGGCTCCGCTGTCCATGGGATTGTCCAGGCAAGAATACTGGAGTGGGTTGCCATACCCTCCTCCAGGGGATCTTTCTGACCCAGGGATCAAACCCACCTCTCTTACATCTCTTGCATTGGCAGGTGGGTTCTTTACCGCTAGTGCCAGGGGGGCAGGCCAAGAGTCCTATTAGTGACATTTTATATATTGCAAATTAGTAATAGTACAATGGATACTACACAGTTAGATTCCATTTCTGGAGACAGTGCTTATAGCCTTTTTCTTTTTTGGAGTTCTGATTAAAGGGGAATAACAAAGACAAATGGGGTCAGAGCAGTATTCTTTCATTAATGTGTTAACTAGAACCTCAGTCTCAATGTTTTACAAACGATCTCCCTGTAAACCAGCCTCAAGAAATCCAGTCTAGTGGTTAGGGGATGAAACAAACAAAAACCCAAAAAACCCAAAACAGGCATTGTGCTTCCCCACAGTGTTCACCTTGAGGTATTACATGTCAAAACTAGTTTCACAAGTAAACCACTTACTCCTCGGAACCTCCTGCCTAGCCTGCCCCAGCTCTGCTCAGCCACTTTGTCTGGCCCAGTGCCCAAAACAGAGCCAAGGACCATTGACTCATCCAATGCCACCAATGTGGGAGAGCAGGGTAGTTGAAACTGTTCAGTTCAGTTCAGTCGCTCAGTTGTGTCCGACTCTTTGTGACCCCATGAATTGCAGCATGCCAGGCCTCCCTGTCCATCACCATCTCTGGAGTTCACTCAAACTTAAGTTCATCGAGTCGGTGATGACATCCAGCCATCTCATCCTCTGTCATCCCCTTCTCCTCCTGCCCCCAATCCCTCCCAGCATCAGAGTCTTTTCCAATGAGTCAACTCTTCGCATGAGGTGGCCAAAGTACTGGAGTTTCAGCTTTAGCATCATTCCTTCCAAAGAACACCTAGGACTGATCTCCTTTAGAATGGACTGGTTGGATCTCCTTGCAGTCCAAGGGACTCTCAAGAGTCTTCTCCAACACCACAGTTCAAAAGCATCAATTCTTCGGCGCTCAGCCCTCTTCACAGCCCAACTCTCACATCCATACATGACCACTGGAAAAACCATAGCCTTGACTAGATGGACCTTTGTTGGCAAAGTAATGTCTCTGCTTTTGAATATGCTATCTAGGTTGGTCATAACTTTCCTTCCAAGGAGTAAGCATCTTTTAGTTTCATGGCTGCAATCACCATCTGCAGTGATTTTGGAGCCCCCCAAAATAAAGTCTGACACTGTTTCCACTGTTTCCCCATCTATTTCCCATGAAGTGATGGGACCGGATGCCAGGATCTTCGTTTTCTCTATCTAAATATTCCTTTGGTCCTCATTCTTTTCTCCACAGCTAATTGCACATACAGGCTTCCCTGGTGGCTCAGCGGTAAGGAATCTGCCTGCCAATGCAAGAGATGCAGGTTCCATCTCCGGTCTGGGAAGATCCCCTGGAGAAGGAAATGGCAACCCACTCCAGTATTCTTGCCTGGGAAATCCTACGGACAGAGGAGCCTGGCGGGCTATAGTCCATAAGGTTGCAAAAGAGTTAGAAACGACTTAGCAACTAAACAAGTTGCACAAGTACCTTTCAGATCAGTTGGTTAAATCCAGTGGGTATTTACTGAACACCTACTATGTGCCTAGTTCTACAGGGTGGGATGGTCTCTAAAGGAAGTAGGAAATGTTCTTGTTCTCCAGGGAGAGAAGAAGGCTTAAACATATCACACAAATGTATTACCATCAAAACATCAGTTTGGTCATGGCATACATTCACTCATTAAAATTCAATAAATTCAAATACAGCTCACTACCCACCCTTCCACCACACACACACAACCAGTGCGAAAGTAGAGCTTTCCTGTGAAACCTTTTGGAAGATGAAATGGTGCAAAGTGAAGAAGCAATTACCTTGGGGCACATTTTGCTAATGGATGCATTACAAAATCATGAAGCACAGATACAGATTCAGTTCAAATCTATGGTGATTTGATGCCGAGAGGCTGAGTGTGGTTCCTGGGGAAGGAGCTTGGCAGGGTTGCCCGGGGTGTGTGCTGCCTCTAAAACGCTTGCTGCAAAACAAACGCTGGACGCAGTGTTTGCTTTTATAGCATTTTTTTTTTCCGTAAAAACGAACCACCTCTTCAGATTTCTTTTGCTTGTCGGAAGCAGGTACTAATGTAGGTCTTCTGTAAAGCTAAGTAGCATAAAGCAAACTTTCAAAAAGCAGAGGATACCTGTATGTGGTTGTGTAGGAAACTGTATTACTTGTAGTCTGAAACTGTAACCATTGTATTTTGTCTACTTCACTGTGTACATTATGCTTTCAGGTATAAGGATGGTATATACAAAAGCACGTGTACTGTATTTTGTGAGCAAGTTAAGGGATTTTTAAGAGTAATTTTGACTATATTCTATTTTTGTCTTACATGTTGACTTTAGGGAATCTAACCCCCCATGGTGTGTGACTCCCATGTATGTGACAGAGCACTGTGCTGAGTATATTCAAGAATCACCATGCATGAGCGGTGGTATTAATATTTATGTATAGACAGTGAACGCTGTAGTTTTTAGTAATAATTTAATCACTATCGACCATTTGGCAGACCTAATGCTAGGTGCTTTCCACGTACTATTTTTTTAAATTCTCACAGCAACCCAAAAAGATAAGTATACTATAAGACAAAAAATTGGAAAGTTTAAGAAGTAACTTCCCCTTAGGTCAGACTGCAAAAAAAAAAAAAAAAAGAGGCTGAGCTGAGATTCGGTCTTTGCACTACCACAGCACGCAGGCCTTGGGTTTTTAGGAACGGCTTCATGAAGGAGGTGGGACTCGAGATGGACTTGGAGAAGTGGGGAGGGTTGGGAAGGTGGAGAAGCTTTCAGAAGTAGAGGCTCTGAGGCTGATGAGGGCCTGCGGTCTTGTCTGAGAGAGTGAGAGCCTGGCGTGCTGGGGAGATGGCGAGGGTGAGAGAAAGGTGAAGAGAAGTCCCGAGGAGGAGCCAGATTGTGGCCGTCCTTGGAGGCACTTGAGGCACCCAGCGTGGTCTGGCTAGCTGTGGGAGTGGCCGCATGGCCCCCCAGAGCTGTAGGGCAGGTGTAAGGACCAGGCCCCGTAACAGCACTGAGCGTTGGGCTGCAGAGGGACCAGCCGTGGTTATGTGTGAATCTGAGCGGGTTGCCAGGACCCCAGCTTCCCTCTCTGAATGAAGAGGTCTTCCTTCTCACGAAGAGAAGTGAAACTGCTCCGAGAAGGTCCCTGTCAGTAACACCAAAAATCTCAGAGACAGAGTAGACAGGACCTAGTCATGAGCAGAACCTCAGAGTGGATGGGCCTGTGGTTACCAGAAGTTGGAACAAGACTGTGCAGATAAAGTGACCCTCAGTCACCCAGAAGCTTCCAGGACATTGCTGACTGGGAGGGGCGCCCCGAAGGTTCTCATGCAGCCAAAATAGAGAACACCCAGTCTATGTGTGAAAACCCAGGCCCTTCACTCCCAGCAGAGGCTGTGGGCTCGCCGACATCCCACTGGTTCTGCTCTGGCCTCTTCTGTCAGGCTTGGTTATCGGGTTTTACAGCCTTTGGCAGAAACAGCTTGTCAGAAGGAGGTGAGACTGCTGGAGATAGGCACGTTGACAGGCAGAGTGACAGCAGGGGTAGGGGACAAATGGACTGAACGAACAGCAGATACACAGACACAGAGGGCATCGGAAGCCACAAGGGTGGAGCGAGGCTTCACGTTGGCTGCGGTGCCGAGATGGGCCTGGAGAGTGCCTCAGAGAGTGGTTCGGGGCATCGATGAGGCAGAAGCCAGGCTGTAAGTCAGGAGCTCAGAGTTTAAGGTGTTTGAGATGAGTTCTGTGCCTCAGACAGTAAAGAATCTGCCTCCAATGCAGGAGACCCGGCTACCATCCCTGGAGAAGGGAAGATCCCCTGGAGAAAGGAATGACAACCCACTCCAGTATTCTTGCCTGGAGAATCCCATGGACAGAGGAGACGGGTGGGCTACAGTCCATAGGGCCACAGAGTTGGACACGACTGAGAGACTAACACTTTCCCTTTCAGAGTATTTTAACTGAAGAAATTTAGAAAGTCTATAAAAAGTCTGTTATTTTTATGATTTTAAGTAGGCACAGAATTGAGAAAACTACTTAAAATAGAAAATATTTTGTCCCTTAAAGGGGGTAGACTTCAGTTACCTGGAAATTTTGCTTGTGATGTCCCTTTTCTCCCCCTAATGATCACAGATAATAACTGTTAAAACTTATTGAAAACGTATGGGCTTTGCAAGTCCCACTTCATTTAATCCCTGCAATAACCCTATGTGTAGGCACTGTTTTTCTCCCCATTTTACAGGTGAAGAAATGGAAGCACAGAGTTAAGTTGTGTAGTTTACTACATGGAGGAGCCAAGATTAAACCAGGCAGTCTGACTCTGGAGGTCTCACTGACTTAAGCACAGTACACTGTGAATAATTCCTTTAAAGCAGTGATCCTCAGAATCATCTGGAGGGCTGGTAAAACCATAGATGCTGGGTCCCCTATCCAGAGTTTCTGATTCAGTAGGTCTGGGGTGCAACTGTAAAATTTACATTTCTAAAAAGTTCCTAGGTGATGTTGATCCTGCCAGGCTGGGGACCACATTTTGAAAACCAAAGCCATTTCACCAACTGAGGTTTCACCCATCTCATACTAACAGTATCAGTGCAGCCTAATCCTTGTTTTGCAGATGACAGAAATTTAAGTCATCTGCTCATGGTCCCACAGCTAAATCATTCAGTCCTTCATTCACCGACTCTCTCATTGATTTAACAAAGAAGTACCTCTGCCTTAGGCCTTATGTTCACCCTCCAATCAAGCAACTCTCAGCTGTGGCTGCATGTAGGAATCACCTGGGGAGCTTTTAAAAATCCCAGTGTCCGGGCTGCCCTCCTAGACCAATCAGATCAGAAACTGGGAGGAAGTGGTGGGATCCAGGCGTCGGTATCTTTAAAGTCCCACAGGGGTTATCAGTGTGCTGCTGAGGTTGGCATCATTGTATCAAGAAAGCCCTGGAGATGCAGAGACCTGTGACACGTGGTACATGGCCCTGAGGGGCCAGATCATCTTCCTAGGAAGACACACCATTCCCTAGGAAGCAGTTATTGCTGTTTAGTCGCTCAGTCTTGTCCGACTCTGCGACCCCATGGACTGTAGCCCGCCAGGCTCCTCTGTCCATGGGATTTCCCAGGCAAGAATACTGGAGTAAGTTGCCATTTCCTTCTCCAAGGGATCAAACCCGGATCTCCTGCATTGGCAGGTAGGTTCTTTACCACTGAGCCGCCTGGGAAGCCCCCTCCCTAGAAAGCAGGGCTTGAGCACTAAGGCGCTTCAGTTGTGTCCAGGTCTCTTTGACCCTATGGACTGTAGTCTGCCAGCTTCCACCGTCCATGGAATTCTCCAGCCAAGAATACTGGAATAGGTTGCCCTGCCTCCTCCAGGGGATCTTCCGACCCAGGGATCGAACTCGCGTCTCTTAGGTCTCCTGTATTAGCAGGAGGGTTCTTTACCACTAGCACCGCCTGGGGAGCCCAGTCCTGATGGCTGGTACAGTGAGTGGCAGGTAGGAGGTGGAACTGGGCTTTGGTCTTCTTGGGCAGTGCTTAGCAGCCTTTTCACTGGGCTCACTGGAGCGGCCAGGATGACAGGCCTGGGGTCTCCAGACCCCCTGCTGGGCCCTGGTTAGGTGACAGTTCTGCTCAGGCTTCTTAGCACCCTCACCCTCACCCCACCGTTGCTCTTCCTGGAGAGGAAGAGGGAGGTGACAACTGTTTCCTTTATTCTGCAGAGCTGACAGCGTCTGAGACAGCTTCAGAAGAGCTGTCTCTTGGCTCCTTCCCACCTGCTCCCAGCCCCCACTTCGGCCTCATGGGTGTCCCCAGCCCTGGTCTGGGCACCCTGGGGTACTAACTCCACAGGCTTCTCTCCATGTGGAGCACTGGCCTCTCACTGCAGCCCTTGCTCACCACCCAGACACCCACAATTTCCTCTGCCTGCAGGCCCACCCACCCCGCCCCACCAGCCCCACCCTCCTCAGTCGCTGGCAGCGTGGGGGAGAGGGACGTCTACACAGAGCGTGCAGTCGATTCCATGCACGTCCCCGGTGTATTTATAACAGGGAGGCGGCCACAGTGGGCCTCAGACTGATCGTGTGGGTCTCCGCTCCTGCTGGACTTCACGGGGTGGCCGTGCGGCTGCTGTTTGGGCACAGCGTGCAGCGGGCCCTGTGTGTGTCTGTTGCTGCTGTTGTATCGGAGGTGACGTTAGTGGTTGTCTTGGCCTCTGCCGCAGTCATTAGATGGCTGGGGTGAGCCTATGATTGCATGTTCTCAAGAACACCGTGCTGTGATCGAGTGTTCATGTGTGCTGGTGTGTGTGTGTGTACGTATGCTCATCTTGATCCTGGCCTGTGGGGCTGGGGGGCTGCAGGTCTCAAATTCCTCTGCTATTTTTAGGGGCCATATCAGCTCAGCTGTCGGGAGCCTGGGTGTGTGTCAGCCGGAAAGTCTCCCCCTCCCTGTCCCTTGCCCCTAGCCCTCCAACACCTCCGGCCCCCCACCTCCACCCCACGTCCTTCCCCTGAGAGCCTCCTCCTCCTCCTCCAGGCACGCTGTATCCCCCCTCTGCCTCCTAGCATACCTGGTTCCCGCAGTCCTCCCGGCCAGGCCACTCAATCTCTCACTCTCTCCGACTGGCTCTGGCCAGGGTTGGGCAGCTCCGGCCGGGAGGGGCCTGGGGAGAGGGAGGGGAACAGGGGCGGGGCCGCTGCCAGTGCTATTTTGAGCCGCTAACGGGAGCAGCTTCGGAGAGGAGACTCCTTGCTCTGGGCTGCTCCGGGCCAGGCCATGCGGGTGAGTGTCCCTGTGACCCCCCACCCCGGAAACGCCCCAGACTCCTCACGCTATTTCCTCATTTAGGAAAGGAGGGGCCTTTTTGTCGTTTCCCTCGATGTGGCTGAAGTAGGTGGGGAGGGAGGGGTCAGGCTCCTCTCTTGGCCTCTTGGTGGGGAGGAAATCCTTCATCCTCGCAGTCTCTGCCTCTCTGAGGCAAGGGGCAGGGACTCCTGGGTGTGACTCATGACTTCGGGAGTTTGGGAGGGGGCACCATCCTCTAAACCTCAGGGTCCGGGACAGTATCAGTCACCCCACCTGCCGGGACACGCCTTCCCCACAAACCGTGAGTGCCCCAGGCCTTCATTCCTGACAATGCTATTTCCTCCCGAAGCCCAGAACCCTAGCATCTCCCAGGCCTTTGGAAGTCCTGTCCCTGGTTTGCGTTGCCAGCAGAGCCCTCCACCTACCCCCCACCCCTCTTTCCTCCTGGTGAACAACAGAGAGGGGCTTGAGAGGGCTGGTCTGGGGACTTGTCAGGGCTCCCCACTCAGAGCACCCGAGGGTGGGCTCAGCGTTGCCTCCTCCGTTTCTGTGAATCGGACACTCGAACGGGGCACAGATGGCATCTTGGGGATGCCCTGACTCTCTACAGGTCTCTTTTTTAGCAGAGATTACTTCAGAAGAGTAAGTTCCTTAAAAAAGCAAGTGAGGAGAGACAGAGCTGCCCTCAGTGTGTTCTGCTCCCCCCACGCCGCTCCTCCTGGCCACCAAGGATAAGGTTTTCAGTTGTGTCAGCAGTTGGCCGAGTCTAGGAGCTGGCCTGGCGGGGGTGGATCAGGAGCCTGAGATGTGCCCGAGAGCATTTGTGTCCCCCTGTGCCCAGAGCCTGCCCCGCCCCAGCCTCAAAACTGGCACCAGCTCCGAGGTGTGTGGGCGGGCTGGGGGTGGAGCCTGAGAGACTTCACACCCTGGGAGTGGGTGCTTCCTGCTTAACACCCCACCCCACCCCACCCCTGCCCACCTTGGGCATCCAGGTCTCTGGCACCAGGTCACAGATTTGGGGCCATGCACGATGATGGCCAGGCAGTTGGCAAAGTGCCCTGCAGGTGGGCAGTGAGGATCCCCAGAGAAGGGGGGCCCCCCAGCAGGTCTGGCCGTTGGAAGAGGAAGCCTGGGCCTTCTGCAACTGCAGTGCTGACAGGAAGCCATCCCAGTGCACCTGCTTCCTCCAGGCTGGCCCGGCCGGCAGAGGCCTCTCACTTGGCGGCTTTCTGTTCCGCCCTGGGCCAGAGGAGGGCTCTCGCTGGAGGCTGGACCGAAGGGGCTGGGCTGTCCCTGCCAAACTCTTCTCCCTTTTCTCCTCTGGCAGCCTGGCCTTGAAGGCATTCCTGGCAGAGCCACCCCCATTCCTCCCAGGCGGCTCAGTATAAAGCTTATTGCAGTCACGGGCAGGTGGAGGGGTAAGGCTATCTCTGGAAAACCCCTGCTTTCTACCCAAACTGTTGCTCTGGCAGGAGGTGTCATGGGAGGTCAGTGACGCAGGTGAACCAAGGAAGGGAGGGGGCAGGGCTACCTTCTGTCCCCTAACATGAGCCTCTGAGGTTCCTGCTGGAAGACAGACCTGGGTGTGCGTCCCAGTCGGCTACTTGCTCCCATGAGACTTTTGTTGTTGTTCAGTCGCGAAGTTGTGTCTGACTCTGTGAACCCATGAGACCTTGGACAAGTCACTCCTGAGCTTCCTTTTGCTCATCTGTAAAGTAGGAATCAAACTAGTACCTGCTTCAGAGGGATGTTGTGAGGATTAATTGAGATAATGCATGTCAAGGGTTCAGCACAGTGCCTGACACTTAGTACATGCTCAATAAAGGCTAACTGTTCTTACCCGTATTTCTTCCTCACACTGCCACCCTCCTCTCCCATCCTTAGATAAGTTGGTGCTAGGTTAGGACTAGCAGGAAGAGGGTCACCTGGGAGATACCCTCTGCATTCAAATGGTAGAGGGGAGAGCTGCCAGGCTCCTTGGTCACAAGCGGCGGATCTTCTCTTCCTTTAGGCACTCACTCTTGGGGTGTCCACTGTCCTTGGGGGCTCACAGTGGGTGGATGTCTTGCATGGACATTTGGGCCTCAATGCATTTGCCCAGGCTGAGCACTCCATGCCTGGAGGGTGCCTGGTGGGTGGGATGATTCTCCTAGGGGCGTTTGTGCACCCGTCCCCTCCTGCAAGGGACCCAGAGGATGATAAGTAAAGAGCGGATGGTCCTGCTCGTGGTGCAGAGGGTGAGACCCAGCCTGCCCCAGCCCCCCCAACCCAACCCCAGCCTTGGAAGCCTTCAGGGCAGAGAGTAGATGGGTCTCTCCACACATTTCTTAGATTTCTCCTCCTTGAGAACAAGTGTTTTTGGCTGTTATCTCTTCCGCTTTTTCTTTTTTATGGACTGTTTTGCCATCTTTATAATAGAAATAAATAGTAAGTAACAAATACATAACACAATAAATACCAAGTGTTTCTATTGCGTCTAATTTGCACAATTTACAAGATTGTTATGATCACTGTTTGCTTACTATTTAGGTTCTAGTGTTTTTGATTGATGTTATTTTAGGAGGAGTTTTCCATGTGGCTACATTGTCCACATATTTGTTAGTTTAAATGGCAATATAACAATGGATTGTACTAATTTAGCACAGTTTACCTGATCCCCTCCCACTCTAGGGAGTTAATTATTTCCAATTTAGGGCTATTATAGATGGTGCATCTTTGCATAGGTTTGTGTGTGTGTGTGGCGGGGAGTGGTTTCTCCTAAGTCAGCTTATACATTCCCTAAGGTGGGATGGCTACTGTTGGCTCTGCAAAGAGCTACTAAGCAATTTCAGAGTGTCCTGTTCTCCCCTCATCCCCATGGCAATTGGGTTTACTATCTACTTATTGTTGCTAAATTTAGAGATTATACCTCCCTTGTTTTTCCCCACATCCCTGGGAATCGGGATGGACAAGCTTTATTCTCGATAATTTACAGCCAACGGAAGAGACCAGATGGGAATAAGAGGTTTGTACAGAGGACCCCCATTGCAGGACCATCAGGCAGCAAACATCTATTAAGTGCCCACAGTATGATGAGTAAAAACAGAGTCCTGCCCATGAGGAAATCACAGTCTGGAGAGTGATCTAGGCAGCACAAGCGGCTCCCAAGATCCATCCTGGCTGTGAATCACAATGCTCCCACCTGCCAGCTGGGGGGCCCTCAGCCCAGGACTTGCCTTCTCCATTTCCTTACCCAGAAAGTGCGTTGTTGTTAGGATTAGGTGAGGAGGGAGTGTGAAGCACCTACCCCTGTGCTGAGTACCACAGTGAGGATTTGGTGAGCCTTGGTTTCTCTCCCCTTCCCGGAAGAGAAGAGGCCAGGAGTGCCAGAGAGGCAGGAGGTGGCCAGAGCCTTAGAGAGTGGCAGGGTTATGGTCCCTTTGCAAGTCCAGAAACTCAGTTTGGACACGTTGAATGCTGGTAAGCTCCGCCCTTTCAATCTCTGCTTTGGCTGGACCCAGGCCTCCCGGAGCTCGATGCTGACACAGATCTTAACCAGAGTTGGCCACTAAGGATGACTCAGCCCCCCAGCCCTGCCTGACACAGCAGAAAAGATGGGCCTCCAAGGGAGCCGCACAGGCTTGCAGCCGGAGCCACTGGGGTTGAAACCCCAGCCCCACCACTTACCAGCTTTGTGACTTCATCTCTGAGTCGTCTTCCTTGTCAGTAAAACAGGAATAATAATGGTTCTCCTATCCTAAGGCTATAAGATTTATATACAAAAATACACATAAAACACCTTTACAGGGCCCTTCTCATTGTAGGTGTTCCAGGTTCAGTAATGAATGTTGTTGGAAATGTCTGAACTCACCAGAGAGAGGACAGGTCAGAGAAGGGAGGCTGTTGCTCCCAGGTACCCTCGCTCCACAGAACCATCAGGTCTCAGTTCTGCTAGGGTAGCAGAGAGAGATGTAGGTGATGTAGCAGAGATGCTGCCACCATCTTTGGGACTGCATTCCTTACCTGTTCTCTGTGGGACAAAGACAGGTATTTCTTAATTCTAATTTTAGTTAAAATCTAGTGATAAGGAAGAGAGGAAAAGATCCAGGCACTTGAGCACAGAAGCCACAGAAAGAATTTCCTCCAGGGAAAAGCCTACATCTGTGGTCGGAAGGATGCTCCTGAGGAGCAGCTGACGTGGAGGCAGCCCGGTGTCCTCAGAGCCTGAGGCTGACAGGCTCCTCTCTGGACACACGGGAGAGCTGGAGCAAGGCATCAGAGGATGAGTCAGTGAATTAAACAAGCCAACTTACAGTCTAGAATATAACCTGACAATAGGGTAGAAGCTTCCATGGTGGCTCAGTGGTCAAGAATCTGCCTGCCAATGCAGGAGATGAGGGTTCAATCCCTGGGTCGGGAAGATCCCCTGGAGAGGGAAATGGCAACCCATGCCAGTATTCTTGTCTGGAGAATCCCATGGACAGAGGAGCCTGGTAGGCTACAGCCCATGGGGTCACAGAGGAATTGGACACAACTTAGCCACTAAACAGCAACAAATAGGATAGAAACATAAACAAAGCAAGTTAAAAATAATTCACTGAAAACAAAATATTCTCTCCTTTTTTTTTGCTATGAATTCATGATAAGTAAGAATAAGAGTGATGGGCTTCCCTGGTGGCTCAGTGGTAAAGAATCTGCCTGCAGTGTAGGAGATGCAGGTTCAACCCTGGGTTGGGAAGATCCCCCGGAGAAGGAAGTGGCAACCCACTCCAGTATTCTTGCCTGGGAAGTCCCATGGACAGAGGAGCCTGGTGGGCTACAATCCATGGGGTCGAAAAGAGTCAAACATGACTTAGTGACTCAACAACAACAATAAGAATGAACCAGTTTAAACTCCGCTGACTTGAACAGATTCTTGAGATGACACCTCTCCCTGGGCTGAGGCAGATTCCACCTGTTGAGTTTTGAGAGGACCCACTCTGGTTTCTAACCCCCGGACGGGGCAGCTGTGTTGTTGTTCCCCAGGCTCCTACCCTTGGCAGGTGCTGGTGAGTTGCAGGTAAAAGGCAAAGCCACAGGAGTCCTAGTCCTTCCCTAACCCCCTCCTGGTTCCCAGGCCTGCAGGGTCACTGAATTAAGAGCTTGCATGAAAATCCCATAGACCGAGGAGCCTGGCGGGTTATAATCCACGAGTTATAATCGCAAAGAGCTCGACACGACTGAGCATGCACGCATGTGCCTGTCCGCACCCCGACTCCTAGGGTACCGGACCTAGAAAAGACTTTAGCCACTGTCTGGACCAGCCCATCCCCTGATTCCACAGAGAGGCCAGAGAGGTGAAGCAGCTTATTCAAGGACACACAGCTGCCCAGGGCAGGAAGGTCGAGGGCCTGTACCTCATTTTGTCTTCTCTTTCCTCTAATCTTTTATTCCTTACTCCTTCTCTGACCTTTTGAGCTTCATAATCCTCCCCCCTCCACTCCATCCTTCCTTTCCCCTGTGGCCCACAGTCTTTGTCCCGGCAGGTCCTGGTCTTTAGGAAGACTCCGAGCCCCTGAGAGAGCCTGCCCCCGTTTCTTCTCTGACCCAGGGTGTGGGCTGCTTTCGGCACCATGGCCTTTTCATCAAGGTTTGCCTTCTGGGAGCAAAAGGAAAGTTATACTTCAAAATCTTTGTGCTTTTTTCCCTCTGTGCTTGGCATGGCGTGTGCAGGCAGGAGACTGGCTGGTGCGAGAGGGAGCTTTGGGACCTGGCGATGGACTGGGGCATGTGTATTAGGGGGTTGGGTAGAAGGACCAGGGCGGGCAGTGAACTCCCTCTTCTTGCCTGGATGGGCTCCTCTGCTGGGTCATGCTCCTCCCCTGAGCTCCACCTCTGGTAAGCTGAGCTGCCTTTTGTCCCACGGGTGCCCCTCCAAGTTAACCCCTCAAGTCCTCTGCACGCCGCTGCTTCTCTGACTCACCCCTGTGCACTTGAGCTGCTGTGAAGGGGCCACTGGGATGGCTTTGGCTCTGAGGCCTCAGAACTGGGTCTCCCCAAGTCTGGGGTCTGTGATGGGGAGGGCGAGAAGGAGCCAGGAGTGGGGAGCCGGGCCAGTTGACTGCCTGGGGCCAGAGGGTGATTCAGGCTGCAGACCTGCGCGTGCCTTTGTGCTGTGCACAGTCCCCAGCTGGGCAATGACCTCCAGCAGACAGAACCCTCCGGTGGGGGAGGGGTGGTGAGTCAGCCTCAGGCTAAATCCAGACCTGAGCTCAGAGCTGGGTCTGGTGTCACAGCCATCTCAGGGGGCTGCCATGCCTCACCACTTGGGAAAGACCCTTGGGGCCCCAAGCTTGAGCCACCCAGAAGGAGGACAGACTTGGAGCTGGCAAAGGACACGGAGTGGACTTGGAGTCTGGGCCATCGCTGGGCCCGAGCTAACAGCACTGCGTGCCGTAATGAGTGTGTCTGGGTGGTGTGTGAACACTCGCTGACCCTCTAACCTGTGTGCCCGGGAATTAATGCATGGTGTGATGGGGGATGGGTGGCATGGGCCTTTGCGGGGGGCGTCAGGTGCAGACCTAGACTCTCCTTCCTTTCCTCTCCACCAGCCCCTCTCTGCCTGTTCTCTGCTCCAGTCCCAAATTTCTAAAGTCGTGGAGTCCCTTCTGATGAATAATGGGCCTTTTTCCCCCTGTCCGTGGCAGTGTGAACTAACTTTGAAGCTTGAGCCCACTGAAAATAGCTCTATGGGCTATTAGCTTTAAAACTGCAGCAGCCATCAGGCTGGTCAGTGCCCCCAGGCATTGCTAATTAGAGCTCAAAATCAGCCATGGACCCTGGTTACACAAGGATAGTCCCCGCGGGTGGATAATTAAAATGATTCTGGATGCGTTTCTAAGGATCTTTTCCTTTAGGAATCAAGGACTCCTTCCCATGCTCCTGTCCCTGGTGACAGACCTGTCTTTTTCCTCTAGTCCTAAGTGACTGGGGGAAAAAGAGAAATGAAAACCACTGGGACTGCCTGAGCTTTTGAAGGGAGGGATGCTAGTGAGCGGGAGAGGAGAAGCCTCACCCAGACCGGAGGCCTAGCCCTCTGGGTCTGTTCTGAGCCAGGCTCTGAGCTGAAAGAACCATCAGAGTGGCCATACTGTCTCTTCTTTTCCCAGATACGTTATGGTCACTGCCGTCTGCCCCTGACTCTGTTCCTCCTCTCTAACTCAGGCCAGCCAGCTCCCAGGCCGGGCACAGACCCCAGAGCCCGGGCATCTTTCCTCCTTTCCCCTCCTCCACCCCCCCAACCTTGGGGTTGCCTCCCTCAACTGCATGGTTGGCAGAGTTCTGTGGGTCTGAGGTTGGGAAGATATCTGGTCTCCTGAATTCCTGCCTCTGCCCAACTTCCTGTCTCCAGCCAGGGCTCGGCTGGCTGGTGGGGAAGGCATGCAGACTCTGTGCTGAGGAAATCGTACCTGGAGGCCAGCCTGATTGGGCTGCCTATTCACCCCACACTGAGCTCTGTAGGCCGCATACACAGGGGTCCTTCCCCCGCCTCAGTCCTGGGGTCAGGGGGCTCTTGTTCAGACCACCTCCTGTTTGAGCTGGGAATGGCTCTTGTAGTTCGGCCTGAGTTGAACTCGCTGGATGCTTCCTATAAGCAAGGCCATGATGTCACTCTCATGGGTGGACCTCTGTAGGCAGCCCATGTGGGCCACATGGCCGGTCACTGACGGTAAAGGATCCATGGCTTTAACCCCCCACAGCGATGCTTCATCCTTGAAGTTGTCCCTGGACAATCTTGACCCCAGGGTAGGATAACTGTTGCCCGGGTCCAGAGCCCCAGGACTCCCAAGCACTCAGGAGCTCTGCCTCTCGGAGGGAGCCACAGCTTGAATGTTTACTTCCTGTGCTTTCACTGCCGGGTCTCCCCACCCTGACCTCTGACCTGCCAGTGACTTCTGTCTGCTCCCTCAGGTTAAAGAGGAGGACAAAGCTCTCCCGAAGCCTGGCCCTCCCGCCAAAGAGGAAGGGGCTGTAAGTGGTTCTCCCAGACGCATGTGTGTGTGTGTGAGAGAGAGAGAAAGGAAGTGAGTGAGTGAGTGAGTTGTGTGTCCAGGCGGGCTGTGTCTGGGAGGCAGTTCCATGGAGCCGGCAGGCCTGGTAGCATGCCCCTTCTCGTGTGGGGTGGCTGGAGGGAAGGCCACTAAAGTGATGGGAAGAACAGCAAATGTGATGCCAGCCTGGGGTGTGTGAAGGAGCTGGCAGTGCCAGGCATGTTGGGGACCTCTCCCTAACCCCCCTCTCCTTCATTCCTTCCTATGGTCCTGGTTTCCTGAACTCTCTGGGGCTGGAGAGGCATGGGTAGGATCGCTCTTAGGTGGGCGAGCGTCACATGAGAGCTCAGCTGTTGGGACTCCGGGTCCTGCTCTGATGGCACAAGACAAGATGGGGAGGGATCTCACTGCAGCTGCTGCCATCTCTTCCCAAGGCCCCGTCAGCTGCTTGGTGCAGGCAACCAGAGGCAGGCGCCAGCCACCCGGTGCCGTAACCCCCACCAGTCATTCTGCCTTGGGACAGAGGCAGAATAAAGGGACAGTGACCCTGAATAAAGCTGGACGCTTTTAAGGCAAGAGGGGAGAGAGTTCTACAGCAGCCAGGTCCAGATATGTGCATTTAGGCGAGGGCTGCTGTTGGCCCAGTGGGCAGGAGGGCCAAGGGCTCTGGGACTACTGGGTCACGGAACAGATCCGAACTTCGTTACCCCAGAAGGTGCCTGCCCTCCCCCGCCCCGCTTCCTTGGGTGGAGATTTGATTAGCCAGGTGTTAACGGCTTCTACCTGATCTGTTAGCAGTCCTGCCAGGCCAGGGTGATTTCAAAGGGATATGTTTGAGATCTGTGAGGGAGGGGCCTTAGAGCATGCCAGCTGGGGAGGGAGAATTAGATGTAAAGAGCTTAAAAGACTGCCTGGCACATAATAAGCTCCGGATGATGTTAGCAGTTACTAGCATCATCACTGTGATCATTAGCTTCAGTTAAAGGGTGTGGGAGGAAAGCCAGAAGGGAGTGGAGCGTGGGACCCAGCAGTGGGGGTCACGTCAGCTCTAGGGGCTCTACATGCCACTGAACACTCTCAACCCAAGAGCTTGAGGAGGAGGCCCCTTTAAGGCCTCCCTTCCCCACCCCTGCAGCCGGGCCACCCCTGCTGCTGAGGCTTGGGCTGAGGTCACTTGGTCTCAGTCCACACATGGCAGCCAGAGGTCTGTCCACTTCTCTGAGCGCCTTCCTGCATATCAGCAGAGTGGCTGCCAGCCCCTCTCAGAGTCTGGTACCCAGGAACACCCTAGAACCAAGGTCACTGTTTGGGAGAACGAGGACTCAAGCACATCTCATGAATGGCAGAGGCTTACCAGCAAGGGGCCCCCTGGTTGACCTGGCTTCCCCAGGCAGGGTGGCCATCTTTGCAGGGGACTGCCCTGCCATACTAGCCAGCCTGGTTTGCCATGCCCAGTGGCAATCCCTGGGGACCACAGACTGTCTCCACCAGGCAGAATGTCACAGCATCTCTGGGGAACTCCTGGGTGCCCAGAAGTGGGCTGAGCCAGGGCCCCAGCTCTGAGCAGAGCTGAGATGTGGTTGCTTGAGTGCTTAACCCTTTGAGTGTCGCAGCTGCCCCTCTTCCTCCTATTATTCCACACACACACTCTGGGAGTCAGGAGGTCTCCAGTCCTTGAGAGGTTTGCACAAGGAAAACGGCGGGGAGAGTGGCAGAAAGCAGGCTGAGGTGGAAGCTTCCTGGGCCAGCACTGGTTTTCCGCAGCCCTGGAGAGCTCGGGTGAGGAGTGGATGGTGGCCACAGACCAGAGGAGTCGGGAGGAAAAAGGCTTGGCATGTTTGAGGGCTGAGAATTCCTTCCTGGCTGTGGTTTTCATTGGGATGGGCAGGCTCTGGCGCTGACTGCTGAGAAAGCCGGGTCATAGGAGGACCACAGAGGCAGGAAGGCCCAGAGTTAGGTGCAGGATTTAATGGTAGGAATGGGTGTTTGGCCTCACTGTGCTGCATCTCTGCTGTGTTTGGTCTGTGAGGGATTGGGCTTCCCTGGATCCGAGCTTGATTGCTGTCTTGATGTAAGCCTGTATTGCTGGGGTTCCTCCTGGGCCTTTGGATATCCTGTGCTGGCCTCTCAAAGCTCAGCCTAGAGATGGACAGCAGGTGACCTGCCTGTGCTCTGTGGGAGAGAGAAGCCAAACTCTTCGATGCAATTGTTCTATCTGGAGGATAGAACGGGGGCTTCCTGGGGCGGCCTCTTGGAGCTTGTGTTGTCTGTTGAATGAATGGAAGTTCTCCGTGACCAGGCGTGAGGGCACGCCTCTTACTTCCTCTGGGTAGGGTGGGCAGGGACACAGGGCCTGCTGCTAATGTCTCCCTATATTTGTGTGACCGTAGCCAGAGGGCAGCTCAAAGGGCAGCAGTGGCCCATCTAAGAGTCCTCAGCCTTCCACCAGCCCTGTGCCCTCCGAGCCTCCCCAGAGAGCCAAGAGCCCCACTTCTACTCCAGCCATGAACGGCCCGGCGGCTACCTCAGCGGATGGCCCCAGCGAGGAGGCCCAGGGCCTGTCCCGGAAGAGGGTGGCGAACGCAGTGAGGAAGGTGGTGAGCAGGGTGCTGCCTGGTGAGGAGCCTGGGAGCGCCAAGGAGCCTCCGGGCAGAGGGGTCCGATCCCCTGAGCACCCGGCTCGAGGCAAGAAGGCAGAAAAGGCAGCCCCTGGCCCCAAGCCGCCACCCCCACCTGCCCCCGCTCCTCCGCCTAAGCCCGAAGCAAAGAAGGAGGCAGCCAAGGACGAGCTCTCCGTGGGCCTGCGGAGCCTGATGTCCCGGGGCCGGGGCAAGGACCACAAGCCGCGGGGCAGGCAGTCTCCTGGGAAGGCAGAGAAGCCCTCCTCCAGCCAGGAGCCAGGCTCCTCAGGGAAACCAGGCTCCCCGGCCCCGCCGGAAGAGCTGGCAGACCCAGGCTCCGCTGGCCCGAACCTCAAGTCGAACCTCACTGGATCGCAGCCGAACAAGTCAGCAGTCCCTGATGCTCAGCAGGAGGTACCCAAGTGTGTCACTAACCGCCCGGTCCCCTCGCTGTCCTCGACGGAGGGCTGGCGGTCAGCTTCCCCAGGCTCTTTTGCACAAGCCCTGCATGACCGCAAAGAAGCTGGGCCCGGGCCACATGCAGATGGCAGGGCTGCATGGCTTTCCTTTACTGAATGCCAGAACCCAGGGGCCCTGTTGACCGCATGGAGCTGCTCTTTTCTCACTCTTCGTGGGAGGTGGGGCCTGGCCCTGAGCCGTGTACCGTGTCAGCGGGAGGCGCCACATCCCAAGCTGCCCGTCAGAATCTTAGCAGATCGTTGCAAGGGTAGAAAGAATTTCTGAGGTCAGGTGGCCTGTGCTCACACCGTGCCCCCAGCCCCTCACGCCTGCGGGCCCTCAGCATCTCGAAGCCTTCCGCTGTCGCATGGGGTTCATACCGGTCTACCGTCTTTCCTCTGAAGCCCTTGGGGCCACAAGTATTTTGGAAATGAGTGATTTTTGTATTTGGGAATGTCTTATGATGTACATAATGAGCAGCAACCCATGACCAAGCACATTATTTCCACGAGAAAACGATGCCCCGGCTCAGTGGTAAAGGACCCACCTGCCAGGGCAGGAGACGCAGGTTCGATCCCTTAGTCGGGAAGATCCCCTGGAGAAGGAAATGGCAACCCACTCCAGTATTGTGGCCTGGGAAATCCCATGGACAGAGGAGCCTGGCGGGACACAGCCCACAGGGGTCGCAGAGAGTCAGCCACGACTGAGTGACTGAGCACACGGTGACGCTGATAACAGGGTTTGTTAATGCCATCCCTGCCGTCATGGTTTCTTCAGGCCTGGACAACTGTCCCCTGCTGTCCCCTCTGGCAGCAGGACTCTTGAGGAACTCTAGGCCCAAGTGGCAAAGGAGCACAGTGGGCCCCCCTTTGGATCTGGGGTTCCCATCTGTCCACAGAGTATCCTCTGGGTGGGACAGGAAGCTGAGAGGCACAGGGGATTCATCCAGCCCCTTTCCCTGGAAGGTGATGCCTGCTTGGCTGGTCCTTGGGTTGGGGGGCATTTCTCTTCAAGCTTTGCCATTTTGTGAGCCCTTCTGGGGCCTCATGGGGTTGCGCAGGGGAGTGGGGTACGTGCCAAGTTTCACTACTGCTTCTCTCTGCTCCTTCTGGCTGGAAGGGGACAGTCGGGGACGTGGGGGCAGGGGACTTCCTAAAGGCCTGTCCTGTCCCCCAGGTCCTAGAGGCCTACCTCTCTGACTGCTACCCGATAGGATTCCTAAGGTCCCAGACCCGCCTTGCTCCCCATTCCATTCTTCCTGGGCTTTGAAGAACTGAGAGGGGAGCAGCCGCAGCTCCCCCATCCCTCCTGGCCCACTCTGTCTCAGGGAAGTGACGACCTGGCACACAGGAGTTGGCAGGGGCATTTTGGCTGGATGGGCTGGTCGTGAGTTGAACCGCTAGCCCGTAAGGAGAACCTCCAAGGAGCCAGAGAGGGTCATGTGCCTGGTCCTGGGCCGGCTTCCCTCCCTCTGGCTCTCTGGGTCGAGTTGGGGCTGAGATGGGCCTTGACCTGGAGTTCAGCCATGTGTTTCCTGGGCCTGGGGCGGGGGCCAGAGAGGATGCATGGGAGAATGGGCCATCTAGGAGCTGAAAGGGTTAAGGTGGTGGAAAGAATTAACCCTGGAGCTCCCAGGCACCTTTTTTTATTCTCCTGCGTGCGTGCTAAGTTGCTTCAGTCGTGTCCAACTCTTTGTGACCCCATGGACTGCCGCCCACCAGGCTCTTCTGTCCATGGGATTCTCCAGGCAAGAATACTGGAGTGGGTTGCCACACCCTCCTCCAAAGGATCTTCCCAACCCAGGGATTGAACCTCTGTCTCCTACGACTCCTGCATTGCAGGCAGATTCTTTACCTCTGAGATAGCGGGGAAGCCCTTTTATTGTCATTTGATAGCTTAAAAGCTTAAAGTGGTGCCTTGCTTGCCTCACTGACCATATTCCACTTACCCATGGGGGTCCCAGTGGCTTCCTGAGCTAGAAGCTTGGTGTGCTGTGCCCCTAACGTTCCCGGGGGCCAGGACTAATGGTGGTTTGACCTTTAGGCTGGAGCTGCCCCTGAGGTCTGGCTGACCCCCGCAGAGGAGGCCCACCGGCGGCTCGAGAGGATCTTCACAGCTCCAGTAATGCTGCCTCTCACCTGTGGTTCCCAGTCCCTTGTCTCTTAGCAGGGGCTGCCGGCCAGGCTGTGTGTGTCCGTGTGTGTAGGAGCACTGACCATGGAAGGCGGGCTCCCTGGTGGCCTGGAGGCCTTCACGTGGGCTTCCCACGTGAAGAAATGAGAGAAGAGCAGGGCGGGGGGTCTGAGCACAGTGAGGCCTGTTCCTCCAGGGAACCCATGGGAGGGGCCCCTCTTGGCTGGAGATCCAGCCCGCTCCTCTGGCCCCAGTCTCTTGCCCCAGAGGGCCTGTCTCGGTGCCAGGACCTAGTGGGTGTGAGGCAGGGAGCAGTCACTCTCCTTTTTTGATCAAGCCCTGATTCTCCAGACCCAAGTGGGGCTCTAAACTCCTTGCCCATTTCTCACAGGCAAGGTCCAAGGCCGGGCGGCCTCCCCTTCGTTTCTAAAAAGGCCTTGGAGTAACCAGACCGAGATGGGGAGGTGAAGGCTGGCCACAGGCTCTGGCCACAATCTGTGGTCCTTGGGCAGCTGGCAGGTGCACCTGGATAGATGCAGCCTCTGCGTGCTGTGGGGTGGGAGTGGGGTGGGTGCTATGGGACTTTGAAGAAGGGATCCTAGACATAGAGCTGCTGGTGGTCTTGTTTGATGAGCTACGCAGAGGTGACAGCTCTGAAAGACCATCCTTGGCTTGGGGAGTGGCACCCTCGGGTGGGTGTTTGGAGGCCAGGGACAGCCCATGTTGGGGTCTGGTGGCTACAGGGGAGCTAGGCTGGGCAGTTCCCGGGAGATCAGGCCACAGGCTCCCAGGGTCTCGGGCCCTGTGGGTGGTGAGGTGGCCTGGCCTAGCAACACAGAAGAGGAGGCTGTTGCAGAGTAGACTAGATGGCCTAGGAGAGACTATGGCCAGAGGCAGGGAGGCTGCCACCTGTCACAGGGAACGACTTATCAGAGCATCTGCACTAAGGAGTCTGATGGTGACAAGTGTTTCTTCACCACCCAGGGCCTCTCCTTACCTGGTCTGGCCTCTCCTTACCTGGGTGCAATGCGCCTGCCCCAGCCAGCCCCCTTACCTCCTGGGGATGCGTCCCTCTTTCCCCCTACTTGGCCCGGGGTGCTTGCTGAAGGGGACACGCGGACAGCCTGCTTGTCTTCACCCCTCTCCTCTCTCTCTCTTTCTCCTTTGCCTGCCGCTGGTAGCTGGACCCTGAGGCCGCCTCTCCTGCCCACAGCCAGGTAGGGCACTCCTGCCCCGCTCAGGAGCCCTCCGGTGACCACCCGCCACCCCCGGCCTGTACCTGGGCTGGCGTCTGTGCTCGGGCTTCGTGCTGGAGTGTAAGGCCTCTTTCCCCTTCTGGCTCCCAGCTGGTATCTGGGGGGATCCCTGGGGGAGGCGATGCCGGGAGCTGGACATGGGGCCACCACTCTGTGTCCAGCCCTGGAGGAGCCTCTAGGCCTCTGTGGCGCGAGGTTCTCAGCCACTGAAGCCCGAGGGCCTGGCGAGAGTGTCGGCTCCTAGCTGTTTCTGTTTCTGCGGTCTCTGGGTGTGTGTCTTCGCTCAGTCGTGTCCAACTCTGTGTGACCCTGTGGACTGTAGCCCTCCAGGCTCCTCTGTCCATGGGATTCTCCAGGCAAGAATACTGGAGTGGGTTGCCATACCTTCCTCTGGGGGAATCTTCCCAACCCAGGGATCGAACCCCAGTCTCCTGTGGCTCCAGCTCCGGGTAGAGAAAGCTGAAAAGACTGAATCTCTACCCAGCGCCCCACCACCACCTCTGCCCCCTCCCCAACTCTGGAGCCTGAAAAAGTGCCTCCTCTGTCTCCCCCTGCTGGCCAGTGTGGGAACCTCTCTTCGGATTAGCTTTGAAGGACTTAGTTGAGTTAGTTAGAGGCCCTTATCCTTTGATGTCATCAGTCACCAAACATCTGTCCCCTACCACGTGCCCATTCAATACAAAGGTTTCACCTGTCTCATGATTTCTTTTTAAATAATTTTGTTTTATAAAGCCATTTTTTTTTTCAAATATAAATATCTAGCCTTTTTAAAAAGATGTCTTATTAAAACGCTGGCAGCCCCATGATGGTGATCCTCCTGTTTGAGGGGTAATTTCACCTGTCCACAATGTGCAGAGTCTAGAGACCACTGTGTTAGCCAGCCTTCTGACTCTAGAGCCCAGGAGAGCTGAAGCAAGGGAGAGGGAGTGATCTGAAGCTGGAATCCACCCTGGGAGTAGGACACAGATCTTTTTCTTTCAGCTCCAAGAAATGTAATAGAGAACATACTTATTGTTATTATTTGTTCTTGTCCTTTATGATCCCTCACCCAGAGGATCAGTATCACAGAGCAGTGTCTGTACGTTGGCCTCAGGCCTCATGAGGATGGGGGACTCTAAGAGACTAATTATACCTCCGAGCTGGGGACCCCCAGAGAGCTGGGAGGTAGGGCTCGTTTGAGGACTGCTCATGCCCTGGGGAGGGTGACCATCTCCCCACGAGGCCACTGGATGAATCCTGCTGCCCTTCAGCCCACAAGACAAAAGGACCCTGATGGGCCGTGGGGGCTGAGCCCCTCTCCCGTTTGCCCAGCTCCCCCAGGCACCATTTCTGCTCAGCTCAGGTTGTCTTAGGGGGTGCCAGGTTTGGCAGCCCCACACCCTGACAGTGCCCGTGAATGCTTCTTTCTGACTGGTGACCACCTGGGCCTCCAGGGGCTCCCCGCCCCTTTATACCCATGTCCATGCCCATTCGTGTGGCATGCATGTTTCTTCCTGCATTTGACAGAGCAGTGCTGCCCCCGCCCCTGCCTCATGTCCCTGGCCACGCTGCTTCATGCCCTTCTGTGGCCTCAGCACGTCCATATGGGTCTGGGCCCATTCTGGGGAGGCATGGAGGGGGCACAGGAGGCTGGCATGTGCATCTGAACACAGCCCCTGCCAGGATAGCATCCTCTGGAGGGAAGGCCAGGGACGAGGCTAGGAATCCAGACCTTCCCATCAGCTTGCACTGAGTCCCCGGGAGACATTCTCAGATTTGAGGACATGCGTTTTCCCTGCTTGGTGAAGGAGGGACTGTCAGGTGGATGATGGAGAAGCTGGGCCTGTGAGGTCACAGCAGCTGCAGCCCAGGGTGAGGGCTCAGGGTGCAGAACACTGATGGTCCAGGCTTCTCGGAGAGGGGACAGGTGATTTGCTCTCCTGGGATCTGCTATCTCCTGGGCATATCCACCACGTGTCCCTGTCTTTCTTCTCTGACATCTCTGATGTCTCTCGTCCCACTTGCCCAGTGGCTCATCTGGAAGCCCCTCCCGTCACGCATCTCCCCTCCTGCTGTCCCTGCCTGCTTTCCAGAACAGGCTCCGACTCTCTGTCCTTCCCCTCCCTCCGACAGGTGAAGACAGAAGAGCAGATTGCAGCCGAGGAGGCCTGGTATGAGACAGAGAAGGTGTGGCTTGTCCATAAGGATGGCTTCTCGCTGGGTGAGTCTGGGGAGGCCCAGGGGCCAGGTGCCTGGGCCTCTCTGGTTTCAGGACTGGGCAGCTGTTGGGCCTCTGGGTCTGGCCAGGGCTGGATGGTGCACAGGGAGAAGGCAGGGCCGTGAAGGCCCCAGAGAGGACTGCCATGGCTTCCCAGGCCCATGTCTGTCTGTCTGTCTGTCCCTGCTTTGCAGCCACTCAGCTCAAATCCAAGGAGCTCAGCCTGCCTGAGGGGAAGGTGCGCGTGAAGCTCGACCATGATGGGGCCGTCCTGGACGTGGATGAGGATGACGTGGAGAAGGTTCGCGGGAGGCTGGTGGAGGGCACCAGAGGCGGGCCGTGTCGGGCTGGGCAGGCTGTCTGCTGGCGCGGCCAACCAGATCTGCTGCTTCTTCGGTGCCCACCTGTCTGTCCCATCCCGCAGGCCAATGCTCCCTCCTGTGACCGTCTGGAGGATCTGGCCTCGTTGGTGTACCTCAACGAGTCTAGCGTCTTGCACACGCTGCGCCAGCGCTACGGTGCCAGCCTGCTGCACACGTATGCTGGCCCCAGCCTGCTGGTCCTCAGTCCCCGAGGGGCCCCGGCCGTGTACTCGGAGAAGGTGCGGCCCCACAGACCCACCACCCTCTACCTCCCCACCTTGCCTGCCTTCCCCAGCTCTGCCCCTTCCACTTGGCATACCACGGGGCTCCTGTCCATACTCACAGTGACCTTGGGGACAGGAGTCATTTCAAGGGATGGGGACAGAAGCCTCACCCCCCACCTCACACGGAGGCCAGGACTTGACTGGTATCTGCATTTCCATGCATGACCTTAGCCTCCAAACCTTCTGGCTCCTCTGGAGTGAAAAGCCCAGAAAGGTGTGGGTCTTGGGGGTGAAGGCTGTCCACATGGGGCCAGCTAAGAACGCCCATCCCTTTTTTCCATTCCTCTCACACCCAAGGTGATGCACATGTTCAAAGGGTGTCGGCGGGAGGACATGGCCCCCCACATCTACGCAGTAGCCCAGACCGCTTACAGGGCGATGCTTATGAGCCGTCAGGACCAGTCCATCATCCTCCTGGGCAGCAGTGGCAGTGGCAAGACCACTAGCTGCCAGCATCTGGTGCAATATTTGGCCACCATCGCAGGCACCAGTGGGAACAAGGTGTTCTCTGGTGAGGCAGAGGCAACCAGGGAAACAGAATGGACTGGAGGGGGCGGTGCTGGAGAGGGGCGGGGCCGGAGGGAGAGGGGGCGGGGCGGGACTGGGAGGGGGTGGGGCTGGAGAGGGGCGGGGCCGGAGGGAGAGGGGGCGGGGCGGGACTGGAGAGGGGGCAGGGGCTGGAGACGGGGTGGGGATGGAGGCCCTGCCAAGATACCAGCTCTTTTCCTCCCGGGCCTTTCTGTGCCCTCAAATCCCCTCTGTCCCCAGCAGTTCTGGTGTGAGTAACTGAGCCTTTGGGTACTAGGGGAGTAGCCACGGGCTGAGCCTCCCATTCTGCCTGGGCCTCTGGAGCCCGTGGCTGGGGGCGAGCAGCACCTGGCCTTCCTGACAGCCCCGGGGTTTGTTTTCTGTAGTGGACAAGTGGCAGGCTCTGTCCACCCTCCTGGAAGCCTTTGGGAATAGCCCCACCGTCATGAACGGCAACGCCACCCGCTTCTCCCAGATCCTCTCCCTGGACTTTGACCAGGCTGGCCAGGTGGCCTCCGCCTCTATTCAGGTGAGGGACATGCAGGATGGTAAGAGACTGGCTGCCCGATTTCATGCCTAGAAACCAGACTGTCTCCTGCGCCTCGTTTTCCTGAGATTCTGCCCCAACGAAATGGACCCCAGCCCCAGCAGGGCTGTCCTGCTTTGCCCTCCACATTCTGCCCACCCGCCGTGCCTCCTGCCCTGGGTGGGGCATGGCTTGGCTTCCTGCCTATCCCCGGGTGGCCCACACCTTAGTTGCTCAGGGCCTTCTCTCAGCCTGACTGACCCATGCAAGACTGGCCTGTCAGTAAAGTAAGGCCCCCTCTCTGAGGCTGGTTCCCTTCCATGCTTGTGAAATAGCTCACCCCGAGTGCCTGGTTCCCCTGGAGGCTGGGTTGGGTGGCAGGGCCTGTGATCTTCCCCAGCTCTGTGGTCTGCCCCCACGCTTGCCTGTGAGGTGATCTGGCCTCTGGTTGAGCTCCTGGAGAATAAGATGCAGCTGCTCATTGCCACGGGCCTGGTTGGGGAAGCCTGACCTGGGCCTGCGCTCTGGCCCACACACTCTCTATGCTATGCCGCAGACCATGCTTCTGGAAAAGCTGCGTGTGGCCCGACGTCCAGCCGGTGAGGCCACGTTCAACGTCTTCTACTACCTGCTGGCCTGTGGGGATGGCACCCTCAGGTGAGTGGGACAGAGGGCACTGGGAGGATGCTCTAGGCTCCCACCCACTGACAGCTCCTGGGCTTTGCCCCCTGATTGCATCCCATGCCGGTTGTTTATTTCACGGCCACTATGTGTTAGGCTATGAGCTAGGCCCTGGAGGTGATGAGCTGAATGAGCCATAGGCCTTGCCCGGCAGGAGCTCCCTGGCCTTGGACCCTGGGGGCCTGGCTATAGGTGAGGGGCACTATTGACCCTTCAGCATTCCCAGGGCTTGGCTAGGATCTCTGCTCCCTGTGACACCAGATCTAGAGAGGAAAGCACCCCGAGGTGCAGGTGGTCAGGGACTTGCCTGCAGTCCCATGGCTAGTGTGGGGCTAAGCTGGTGTTGGAGCCCACATACAGGCCAGAGACTGAGCCTTTTTTCCATTGCCCTCCATGCTGGCCCCCTTGCCTCGATGTTGGCTCCTCTGCCAGGCTCTTCCCTTTAGACCTTGGGCTTGCTGTCTGTGTTCACTGAAAAAAGGATAAATGATAAGGCTGAGCAAGCAGCTCAGGGTGCTAGCCTCGCATCCGGGCCAGTTAGGAAAGGTGCCTGATGGAAGGGCATGGTGGAGAGACGGAACTGAGTCTGGAGGCAGAGTCTCTGCCTCCACCCTGGTGGGGAGATGGACTCGGTGTGGGGACCCAGCCCTCCACTAACGCCTCGTGTGTACCCCTAGGACAGAGCTCCACTTGAACCACTTGGCAGAGAACAATGTTTTTGGGATTGTGCCGCTGGCCAAGGTGAGGGGCCTGTGTGTGTGTGTGTGTGTGTGTGTGTGTGTGTGTGTGTGGCGGGGAGGTTGGCAGCCCGGGGCCTCAGAGTAGGAGAAGCTTCGGGTGGCCTGGATTGCCCCGGGGGAATAGCAGGAATCTGGCTCCAGGTGGGTGGCAGTACCCCAGCCTGGGCTGCCCTGAGGGCCTGGCAGCATGGGGATGGCTGAGGGGACACCCCGTCTGAGATCCGCTGCCCATGTGCCCGTCTGACCCTGCAGCCTGAAGAGAAGCAGAAGGCAGCTCAGCAGTTCAGTAAGCTCCAGACGGCCATGAAGGTGCTGGGCGTCTCCCCGGACGAACAGAAAGCCTGCTGGCTCATCCTGGCTGCCATCTACCACCTGGGGGCTGCAGGCGCCACCAAAGGTAACCCACCGTGGAGCCCAGCAGGCTGGCTGGTCACCAGGGAAAGCTGGTGGGCGCCCGGCCCGCCCCCAGTTTGTCTTCACCCCGCACACACTTGCCTATTATCAGACACCTCTCTCTGGCTTGTCCCTTTTCCCAGTCCCCCTCATCAGAGCAGAAGCCTCTAAACACCCAGAGGAGCGTCTCTGCCAGTGATGGCCAGAGGCGACAGTGGCCGGAAGGGCTGTGAACAGCAGGGGGCTGGGGGGAAAGACTAGGGCACGAACTCAGAGTAGCCCGCCTCCCCCAGAATAACTCTCCTTCTGTTCCCTTCCTGACAGAGGCCCCCGAGGAGCAAGCGGGTAACTGACGTTGACCCCGACCAGGGGTGTAGGGGCCACCGTGCCCTGTCTTGGTGCTTGCCCTGGGCTCTCTCTGGGGGCTGGGCTTTTTCTATCAGAGCAGAGGGCACTGGCCTGGGAGAAGCCCCAGGTTTGAGGGTGGAAAGGGTGCCTGTGGGCAGCGGGGCTTCTCAGAGGCCCAGGAATAGCTTCTTCTACGTGCTTTGAGTACAGATCCTGGAACCTCTCAGGATGCCCTCCGTGGGGCATAGGTGGGGAAGGGTGTGTTGCTTCCTGGGGCTTCCCAAGGCCAGTTTCCCCTCAATCTTCTCTAGTCTTCACTGGTTTGGTATTTAAGAGCCTCTTCCTCTTGCATGTCAGGGTGGAGACCACTAGGGGGCAGCAGGCGCTATGGTTCTTAAGGGCCTCTTCCTCTTGCATGTCAGGGTGGCGGCCACTAGGGAGCAGCAGGCGCCGTGGTATCGAATGGGCTGCAGCTTCAGCATTAGTGCTTGGGGTCTCACGAATGGCTGGGAGCTTGGTGTGGCTTGGTCTGCCTTCCTCCGAGATGAAATGGATGGGCCGGCGCTCTGAGCGCCTCTTCGCCTCTTTCTCCTCCAGTATAGAGAAAGGGCTGCTGCTTCTGAACGGCACCTGGGGCGCTGGCTTCATCTTCCTCTGGGATATGAAGGGCCCCAGGCTGTCAGCAGGAGTGAGGAAGCGCTGGTGGGTGGGAGGCGGGGTGGGAACAGGAAAGAGCAGGCATCATAAGGTAGGTACCTTATGATCCCAGCAGGTGGCATCCCTGCCAAAGAGGAAGCGGGCTCAGAGTTAAAGCTGCTCCGCACTTGTGGATGGGCGGGTGGATGGGCGTATGGTTGTGTGTTGAGGACGTTCTTTCCCTCTGAGGAGGTGACAGCCCAGGTTTCCTGTAGCCCTACTCAGTGCTGACTGCATGTGGAGAGCTCTGAGTGCGTCAGCACATGGACCTTGTTGAGCAGCGTCTGTTAGCTCTTCAGAGCTTCCAGGATTTGCTAGAGGGGTGTGTGTGTGTGTGTGTGCGTGCGTGCGCGCGCACGCGCACATGTGTGTATGTGTGGTAGAAAGTATTTTTGGGTCTCTTTCTGTGTGTGTCGGTGTGATTATATCCATACAAATACTATGAGGCTGTGAATGTGTGCGTGTGTGTGTGTGTGTGTGTTTGTGTTTCTGAGTTTCTGAATGGGGGTTGTGTTCTCTGTCTGGCTCTTCTTCACAAACCCCCACCCCCTACAGGCCCTACCCTGGGCCTGGCAGGCTCAGCTGATGACTGTTTGCTAACACGCTGTTTTTCTTTGCATGCTGCATGCTGGTCCTTTGCCTTACAGAAGCTGCCGAAGGTAAAACCTTGTTTCTTGTTAGCGTTCCCTAATTGCGGCGATTAGAGGCGTGTTGGCTGAGGCGCGTCGTCCCAGCCCCCTGCAGCTCTTTCTTGCCTCCCCACTGTTGGGCCACAGTGGACATTTGAGATCTCCCCTGGTGGATGGCTGGGGCGAAGGGGAAGGGCCCTAGCGTGTCCATGGAATGGGGGGGGCGCCAGTACTCTTCTGATACACGTCCCCTGCCCCCCCACCACCAGGCACAGGCTGGTCTTGTGCTTTTCACAGGTGGGCCGGCTTGTCCTCTGTCCTTCCCTACCACTGGCACCTGGAGCCAAGCCCTCTAAAGGGGCTTTCCCAGCTGTTGGGGCGCCCTCTGGTGGCCGCAGCGTGGAGTTACCTCCTCTTTTTGGATCTGCTCATTCTGTCCAAGGGGCTTCCCTGGCGGCTCAGACAGTAAAGAATCTGCCTGCAATGCAGGAGGCTGGGGTTCAATCCCTCGGTGGGGAAAATCCCCCTGAAGGAAATGGCAACCCACTCCAGTTTTCTTGCCTGGAGACTTCTACGGGCAGAGGAGCCTGGAGGGGAGGGAGTCCATGGGGTCACAAAGAGTCGGAAACGCCACCCCTAAGAGACACAGGCAGCACTGGCAGCTGGTGGTTGTCCCTGTTATGCCTGGAGCCCTTGCTGATGTCATCAGGGCTCAGTTTTTTCCTTCTGGAGGGTGCCTGTTCCCTATCGCTGTGGGCACGAGGGAGCCGAAGGGTACAGTGGTCATCAAGCAGCCTGAGGAAGGAGACCCAAGATGCTAGATTCTTTTTTCTACTTCATAGCTGGGCGCAGGCAGTTTGCTCGCCATGAGTGGGCCCAGAAGGCTGCGTACCTGCTGGGCTGCAGCCTGGAAGAGCTCTCCTCAGCCATCTTCAAGCACCACCACCAGGCTGGCACCCTGCAGCGCTCCACGTCCTTCCGCCAGGGCCCTGAGGAGAGCAGCCTGGGTGACGGCACAGGTACTCGAGTCCCGTGTGGTCAGAGGCTGCTTCCAGGGTGCACTGCCATCTCCGGGTGGGCAGACTGTTGGGCGAACAGATGCTCCGTGCTGCCTGGGCCTGGGTGGGGGTGGGTAGGGAGCATGCCCAGGTATGGAGTCCCAGGGAGCAGGAGATAGAGCTGACCCTCTTGCCCACAGGCCCCAAACTGAGTGCGCTGGAATGCTTGGAGGGCATGGCATCCGGCCTCTACAGTGAGCTCTTCACGCTTCTTGTCTCCCTGGTGAACAGGTGAGTGCCAGGCACTCTTGGCTTCCTGGCCTGACAGAAGTAGGGTTGATGCCTATTGCCTGTGGGGTCGCTGAGGCAGAGCCAGCCTCCACCAGCAGCTGAGTTCTCCCCTCAGGTCCTGGGCTCCTGGGCGGGGATGGGGATCAGGCTTAGGGCAGGGTGGGCTGCCTGGCCACCGGGCACCACCCTGGGGGGCTCTGACCCGGCTCTCCCCGGGCAGGGCCCTCAAGTCCAGCCAGCACTCGCTCTGCTCTGTGATGATCGTGGACACCCCAGGCTTCCAGAACCCTGAGCAGGGTGGGTCGGCCCGCGGGGCCTCCTTTGAGGAGCTGTGCCACAACTATGCCCAGGACCGGCTGCAGAGGCTCTTCCACGAGCGGACCTTCGTTCAGGAATTGGAAAGATACAAGGAGGTAGTACCTTGCCCCTGCCGCCTAGCCCCCCAGGCTCGCCTGGCCCTGGCACACTCGGGAGTCGGGGGGCATCTGTGGATGCAGTGGATTCCCTGCCGGCTGCTCCCTGCCCAGCTCTTTACTCTCTGACATTTCTGTCCCCTGTGCTGTCTGGAGCAGGAGGCATTTCCTGCCAAGGGCGCATCCTTTCTTTTGTGGAGTTTGCTTTCCAAAAAGCCAAAGATGCTTGCAGGGCCCCTCCCTGGGGGCCCCTCTTTGCCCACCTTCAAGGCCACCTGCCTTGGCCCCATGAACCATCTCTGGGCAGTTCCTGCCTCCACGCATGTCTGGCCTGACCTTCCCTGTCTCCTGATGTGTTAGGGTGATGACTAATTAAAAGGGTATCCCAGATGGGATCTGAGAATCCTACCTCACGTGGAGCTGAGTTAAATGAGCTGGGAGGTGTTGGGGGGTGATATTTATCTTGGATGAGAGAAGATTCAGGAGAAAAATGACCGTTGTTCTTCAAGTGTTTCAAGGATGAGTATGTGAAATCGAGAGTGGGCTTACTCCAGGTGGCCAGATCAGCCGGTGTGAGTAACAGGAATGTGTACGAGACTTTATCTCACTGTGAAGGAGGTGAGGAGAAGGTTAACTGTCCAGAGGCACAGTGCGGGGCCTTGAGAGGTGGTGAGCGTCCATCAGTTGGGCTGCTGGAGTGTCCCTCATGCTCTGATGGGACGTTGGACTTGCTGACCCCAGTGTCCCCTGCCTGGCCTGCTCATAGGGCCGCACATGGCCCCGTGCTCACTATCACCCCACCTTCCTTCCTAGGAGAACATCCAGCTGGCATTTGACGACTTGGAGCCGGCCACGGATGACTCTGTGGCCGCCGTGGACCAGGCCTCCCATCAGTCCCTGGTAGGAATTCCAGGGAGGGCCTGGGCTGGCCTTTTATCTCCCTTCCTGTTCTTCTCCCTCGGTAGAGCCCTTCCCTTATGAACTACTGCCTGCCAGTCAGAGCGGACACTGTGGGGGGGTGGGGGGCGTGCAGCAGTCAGGCCCAGATACCAAGCACTTTGCAGTTGTGTGCCCTGCCCTCAGCTGTCAGCCGGTCTGGCCAAGGAGGGGACACTGTGACCTTCGGCCCTGGTGCCATAGAGAGCTTCGCCCCTGGGTGTCTGAGCTCAGGCCCTGTCCCAGCTGTGCTTCAAGTGTGTCTGCCAGGAGCCCTCGTACCACTTCCTTGCGGGTGAGGGCCTGGCTAGACCCAGAGGACACAGTCATCCCCTCCCCTTGTCCCCAAGTACAGGAACAAGCAGGGCAAGGAGGTGGCATTCTGGCCGAATATGGATACAGTATGCAGATATAAAACCAAGGGGCTGTGTGGGTGTGAGCCCTCACCCCTCATTCTGGGGATGGGCCTTGTCACCCACTGGGCAAACGTCTTGGGCACCTTGCTGCCTGGGGGACTGGCTGGCCTGATGGGCACTTAGAGTTCGGCAGTCTTCAGTTAGGGAAGCTTCATAAGGTGTTTGATTGAAGAACCGGCAATTTTGCCAGGTTGCTGATCTCCCTCCTCTGCTTGGATCCCACCTCCTTTCCCCCTCTCTCTGTGGGAAGGCTCTGGCCCAGGGGTGGTGCCCTGAGAGAATGAGTATCCATCCCCCTGGGACAAGTGCTTAACGTGCCCAAGTGCCCCCACCTCCCAGGGGAAGTTGGCTTTTCTTCCTGATACCTGGGCCCCCACCAAGGCCTCCCTCGAGAGTCTTTGCCCTTCCCAGGAGGTGGGCCAGTTGGCCCCGGGGACTTACGTGTAGCAGTGGGTCAGGTGGTGTGTTTGGATAGCGCTTGGCTGTCTCTTCCTTCCTCGGACCTCCCTCGCCTGATGGGCCTTGGCATCAGCAGCTGCACCTCCGGGCAAAGGAGCCCCTGGGCACCCCGCCCGCCACTCGCCCCTCCAGTGGTTGCCTGCTCATTCCTGCCACGCAGCTCCAGCTACTCTGTTGCCCACCGGTCCGTAGCCACCTTCTGCTTCCTCCTAGTCCACACAGACCCCCTTGGGCAGCTGGGGTCAAAGAGGGCACTTCTCTTACTTCTCTTGTCCCCAGTCCCTAGAGGCCAGCCAGAGTCCTTCCTGCCCAAGGAAGACCTGGGAACTGCATAGAAAAGGCACCCTCACACCTAGTTATTTGGTCTGTATGGGGAATTAGAAACAGAATTCAGTATTTCCACATTCTCTTGGAAAACTGGGGAATTTACCAACACTCTCAGGCCCAGGTTCTTCCAAGATGGCAGGTGGCTGCTGCTAAGTGCCGGCTGGTAGATGCGGACACCTGTCCCCAGTCACCCCAGCTCTGCCCGTTTTAGCTGCTACATGCGTTAAGTCAACCATCTTAGGCTTTCGGCACTCAAGTTTATAACCTTGCAGTGACCCCACCCTCAGAGCTCCAGGCCCTCTCTGCGTTCTCCCCTCCTGGGGGGACCAGGGGTCACCCCACAGCCGTCTCTTACCTCTTACTGACAGCCTTCTTTGGGCCAACCTCTGTACAGACCTGCTCTTTAAATGTGCTTGGAAGGTGATACCCAGAGAGTGCAGGCAACATGGGGCTCGCTCAAGCCCCCCTGACCTCCCAGGGCTGAAGGTGGAGGAGAACCTCTGGACGTGGGCCTGGCGTTCATAAGAAGCCTTCAGTCTTTCGGGACTTTGGACACAGGTCCTAGGAATCATGTCGTGCTGTGGGCTTCTCTCTCTGGCCCTTCTTTCTGCTTGCTGCCCACCTGCTCCACAGGGTGGCAGCCGTGAGTGGCAGGAGCTGGAATGTATGTGTGTGTATCCATGTAGCATGTTTAGAGTGTGTGGTTGGGAACCAGTGGTCCTGGCCGCCACCCCCGTCCCCCCCACCACAGCTCCGTGTGACCCTGTGGGATTTCTTTCCATCTCCCCAGGTCCGCTCGCTGGCCCGCACAGATGAGGCGAGGGGCCTGCTGTGGTTGCTGGAAGAGGAGGCTCTGGTGCCAGGGGCCACGGAGGACACCCTCCTGGAGCGCCTCTTTTCCTACTATGGCCCACAGGAAGGCGACAAAAAAGGTGGGTACCCCTGGAGGGCAGCTCCCCGCTTCCTCTCCTGAGAACCTGGTTATGTATATATGAGTCCAACTGGCCTTGCCTGGGGTGGGGCTCACTGAGTCCGTGGGCTTTGTGGTAGGGGGGGCCTGGGCACTGATGATCTGAACCTTGCTTCTTCACCACCCCCAAACCAGGCCAAAGCCCCCTCCTGCGCAGCAGCAAATCGCACCATTTCCTCCTGGGCCACAGCCACGGCACCAACTGGGTGGAATACAACACGGCCGGCTGGCTGAGCTACACCAAGCAGAACCCAGCCGCCCAGAATGCCCCCCGGCTCCTACAGGACTCCCAGAAGTAAGAGTGCCGCTCGCTCTCCCCACCCCGGTTTTCTCTTCTTGCTGTTTGAGGGTTTCCTCTGCAGTGTCTCTGTCAGGTGAGGGAGGGGAGGGTCTCCCCCGCCAGGGTCCCCCACACACACCCAGATAACCTGGACCCCTGGCCACGGTCATGTTGGGGTGGTGGGGCGTCCTAAGAGCTGTGCGAAGGGGCAGCCGGCCTCTACAGGCTCCATGAATGAGACCTTTCCCCTCCCTGGCCTCCCCTCCCCCGGCAGAAAAATTATCAGCAACCTGTTTCTGGGCCGGGCGGGCGGCGCCACGGTGCTCTCAGGCTCCATCGCAGGCCTGGAGGGCGGCTCGCAGCTGGCGCTGCGCCGGGCCACCAGCATGCGGAAGACCTTCACCACTGGGATGGCGGCGGTCAAGAAGAAGTCCCTGTGCATCCAGATTAAGCTGCAGGTGGTGAGTGTGCCCGCGGGGGCGCCGGGGCACTTCCGGAACGCTGGCAGGTGGCCAGGGGCCTCCTGGGCTCACTGAGGTCACCCGCGCTCGCTCAGCACCCCACTGGCCTCGGTCGCGGCTTGCGGGGGTCGGGTGGGGGGCACGGTCCTTCCTCAATGTAGCCGCCTGTGAGTGGTCTCCGGGGCCTGCTAGGGGCAGGATTGGCTAGGCTCAGCAGTGTCCTGGCCGGGGGAGGGGAGGGGGGCCACCTGCCATCCTGCCCAGAGTGGAGATGCTGGTACCCCGGTCCCCGCCTCCTGGCTCGGGCTGTCAGCGCCCACTGAGGACCGATCCTTCCGCTTCGGCAGGACGCCCTCATTGACACCGTGAAGAAGTCCAAACTGCATTTCGTCCACTGCTTCCTGCCGGTGGCCGAGGGCTGGGCCGGGGAGCCCCGCTCCGCCGCCTCCCGCAGAGTTAGCAGCAGCAGCGAGCTGGACCTGCCCCCGGGAGAGCACTGCGAGGCCGGCGGCCTCCTGCCGCTGGACGTGCCACTGCTGCGGGCCCAGCTCCGGGGCTCCCGCCTGCTCGACGCCATGCGCATGTACCGCCAAGGTGGGGCCCTTCATCCCAGAGCCGCCCCTGACCCTCCCCACCGCGCTAACAGGCCCCCCACCCCGGGGTCTGGAGGGGAGCTTCTCCCCTCCCGTCTCCCACCGGCCCTGGACCTCGCTCTTCTCTGTCACCGCCTCCCCTGGGGTCTCTCCCTGCATCTCTCCAGCTGGGTCTGTTCCTTTCGCTCTTTCTCTCCATCCTGCTGATCTTCCTTCTCTTCCACAGTCCAGCCCTCTTCATCCCGGCCCAACTGCACCCCACATGCCCTGTCCCCACAGCTCTCTCCTTCCCCTCCCCTGGTCTGGGTAGGCCAGCTCTGCCCACAGCTGACCCAGTGTCCTACTGGTACAGCTGCCTGTAAGAAGGGGCCAGCCCCGCAGTGAGAAATGAGGTGCTAACTCTTTCTGAAGAACTTGAAATTTCCAACAAAGGTCAGATAGACCCTTTCTATGGACCAATCTAGAAGAGGGGGCCAGAGAGGATGATAATAATAGTGGTTAACATCCTTAGCACTTTTATAGTATACCAGATGCTATTCTAAAGCTACCACACAGATTAACTCATTTAATCGTCACAACAACCTCATGAGATGTAGGTACTAGTACCATCCCCAGATGAGGTGGCTGAGGCTCAGAGAGGGTAAGTAGCTTCCCCAAAGTCACACAGCTCGTTAGTGGCAGAGCAGATCTGACCTAAGCAGACCAGCTTCCCCATAGCGTTTCGTTTGCCTGAGATGTTATGAGTTGCCAGGTTTCTGCCCTCTTCTCCCTTAGCTGGAGGATCAGGCAGGCTCCCACCCACCAATAACCAGGTCCCCATGAGGTACCCCCAGGGGCACCGTCACTTTTCCTTAGCAGCCAGAGCCAGGAAACAGGCTCCCTGCCCTGCTGAAAATAAATCATCGATCTGTCCCCACGTCTTGATATGGAGTTGGTGTTTATTATTTCAAAACCAGATTGTTACCGCTCTGAACCAAAATCAATGTGCTTTACTCAAACAAGCAGGTCGATGCAGCCAGCGGCGGCAGGCCCCCCTCCCCTCCCCCAGCTCCCAGCCCCCATCGATAGCACTGATGATTAATTAAGATGCCAGGCGTCCGGACCTGCTATCCTGGCCCATCAATTTAATTGCAATTCAGATACAATCAATAGCTCACTTTGTCTTGGCCCTTCGGCGGCCCCCGCCTCCTGTTTCAATTATCAGGCACATGCATCAGCCCTTCTCCCAGTTGGAGGGTTTCCCAGAGCAGCTCTGGCTGCCGTGGCAGAGCGAGCCCCCAGCGGGTTGCTGGGAGCCCCGGTTTGGAATCCAGGGCTGCCCTCAGCTGCTTCTTGGGAGTTTGAGCAAGCCTGTCCCTCCACCTCACGGGCCTCAGTTTCCACATCTGGAGGATGAGGTCTTTCTGGCTCTAAGGCTTCTTTTTTGGTTTGAGATTCTGTAGGAGTAGGTCTCTTAGTCCTCTGCTATGGGCTCTGGTGTTCTCGGGTGACTTGGGGTAACCTCTCACTGGCCTCCATGCTGACCTTGCTCCAGCCTCAAGCCCAGGTGGTAGAGGATCTCTGTTAGAGGTGACACTCTTTAGGGAAAAGGAATCTACAAGGCTTTTTGGTCACCAGGCCTAGGGCCCACGGTCAGGATAGGGGCAGGAGGGGTGCCCTTTCTGATACCTGCCACAGGGAACCGAGGAAAGGAAAGGAGCATTTTACTGAACATTCAACAAGTGAGCCAAGCTTGTTTCTCCGTGTTTTCTCCTGTAAGCACTGTGACTGCGGGATAAGTGGGAGGGCTCCCCATTTAAAGATGAGGAAACGGAGGCTCAAAGAGGTTGAGTGACTCATCCAAAGTCATGTGATATGAGGAGCCAGGGCAGGATTCCAGCCCCAAGCACTTGCACTTTTCCTCTCTGCTACTCCCTGATGCCCTCGTTTTTATGAAGTCCTCGAGACATCATTCTCTGGGAACAGACGAGGCTGATGGGCCTGGGCTCCTCTCTCCCTAGGTTACCCTGACCACATGGTGTTTTCCGAGTTCCGCCGCCGCTTTGATGTCCTGGCCCCACACCTGACCAAGAAACACGGGCGCAACTACATCGTGGTGGACGAAAGGCGGGTATGTCTGGGCCCCCACGGCCCCACCAGGCCCTCCTCCCCCTGCTCAGACCCCTCTGAGCCAGCTGCCCTCCCTTGCCTAGAGAGAGCTGGGCTGGCCCTTGCTCAAGTGGCTGGTTTGGGCCGCCTAGGGCCGGGATGGGCACTTAGCAGTGGGCTTGGTGGTGGAGGGAAGGCAGCCTGGGCCATGGACTGCAGAAATCACAGAAGAGCCACCTGCTCTCAGGGCCCAAGGTGAGGGTGTCTGCTATCTGCTGAGCCAGACAGTCCCCCAAGAGCCTCCCAGGGGCAGGTTAGAACTAGTGTTTTGGATGCCCCACCGGTAGCCCCTGGGCTCCTCAGCCTTGAGCTCTACGTCAGGAACCGGTCCCTCCAGCAGGAAGCTGCCCAGGGCTGAGGCAGGCATCCCTCCCAGGAGAAGGGTTGCCGTGGCAGCGCCTCCCTGGTGCGGGGTGAGCCTCGGGCTCCCGGGGCAGGCCCTTGTCAGCCAGGTCAGTGACTTCCTGCCGCACAAAAGGATATCTTCCTGCCATTCTTGGCTGTCACTCTGACCCCCAGAGGCAGCTCCTCAGAGAGGCAAAGGGCTCCTTGAGCAGAGGAACCCTCCTGCCCTGTGCCTTGGCCTCAGGCACAGCCTGACTCGGAAGGCATCTCAGGCCTTAGGATGGCTTTCCTACAAGGGAGCCTGCTATGCCAGATGGGGCAGGACCCCCCCACCTCCCACTGCCCCCCTGAGTCACAGACCCACACTGATGGAGCCTCAGAGACCCTCTCTCCACCCGTCCATCCAGGACCTGCCAGTGTCCAGGGTGACCTTGGCGTGGATGTCGATGACCCGAGTCATGCCCCCTTGTCTCTGACCCTTGACCTCCATTCCCAACTCCGCCCAGGATACACCCAGTGCTTCATCATCTCTGGAAGTGCTCCACTTCTGAAATCTCTGACCACAGCCTCCTGTGTGTGCGGCTCATCCCCTTGCTTCCTCTCAGGACACCCGCTCTGTGACTCCATCGAGACTTCTCATTTCTGGACCCCACTCCATTTTCTCTGCTCTGTCCATTCCTTTCTGACTTCCCTTCCTCTTCCTCTCCATCTGGATGCTGTGGTCCAGTTGGTTTTCATCACCCTCAGTTTCTCAGTCTCCCATAGCACCTGCCCTGCCCAACCCCCTCCCTGAAGGGCCACCTTTGGGCATTAAGCCCTCCTTGGATTGGAGCTCCCAAACAGCTGTGGGGGAAAATGATGCAACCGTGGGGACCGAAATTCCTATAGGTCCTCGATCTCCAGTTTTCCCCGCGCTCCATCCTTACCTGGCTTCTGTTCCGAGCTCCTCTGCTATCCCATTCTCCATCTTTCCCCTCAAATCCTCTCCTGCTGCATCTTCCCAGCACTTGACCTTGCCTCCGAACCCTAATAACAATCGGGGTTCCAACCTCCACTGGCCCCTGCGCTCTCCTCTCCAGGTGTCCCCTCCTCCCCCGCCCTCCTGTCTGGGTGTGGGAGGGGCACCTCTCATCCAGTCCCTTCCTCCTGTGCTTCAGAACCCATTCCCTCTGGTCTCTCTGGAAAGCTGCTCCATCAGCATGAAGTCTTCTCTGTCTCCTGTCCCTTGAGCCTCTCCTTCTCCGCCGGCTCTTTTCTCTCAGTTGAGAAGTAGTCCACAGATGTTATGTTCAGAAGGGAACTTCCATCAACCCTCCCTGGTGCCCTGGGCCATCAACATTTACTTCCCTCCTGCCGTTCATCCTTCCGCCCGCCACCCCCGGTGGCCCAGTTCCCAGCCCGAGGACACCTGGGACTGGCTTGTCCTCCCAAGCCCTCCGTGTTGCCAGAGCTCACAGGCACTTTTCAGTGCTTCTTGCCAACATGTGACCATCGACAGCCCTGTTCTTTTTGAAGCATTTTCTGCTCAGTTTCTTCTCTGCCGCTCCTGGTTTTGCCCTTGTGTCCCTCTTCTCTCTTTCTCGGTCCCTCTGAGCTTCCCTTCATCCATGTGCCCCTGAAGTAAAGGTCCTTCTCTTCTTTAAGACTCTGTCCTTGACCATATCTGTTTTCTATACAACACCCTCTTCCTAGGCAACCTCATTCACACTCGTCACTTCAATTACCGCATATATATTGATGACTCCCAGATCAATACCTCTAACCCAGGCTTCTCTCCCTTTCCAGACATGCATTTCTGTCCAGCTGCTTTCTAGCTCTTCTACCTGGATGCCTTACAGCACCCCAAACTCAGCATGTTCAAACCAAACTGATCATGTGCTTGGGCTCAGTCACAAAGTTGTGTCTGACTCTCTGTGACCCCATGGGCTGTAGCCTGCCAGGCTCCTCTGTCTCTAGAATTCTCCAGGCAAGTGGGTTGCCATTCCCTTCTCCAGGGGATCTTCTCAACCCAGGGATCGAACCAACCAGGGGTTGGTTCAATCGATCAACCCAGGGGTCTCCTGCATTACAGGCAGATTCTTTACCACTGAGCCACCAGGGAGGGCCCTAGAGATGGAGAATTGAATTAATTATTTACTATGCGAGTCAAAAACCTCCATATGTCCCTAGCTTCCCCTCTCTCATCTACCTCTCCCCCACATTGAGCAAGGCTCTGTCTTTTTTTTTTTCTTTTGGTCACACCCTGTGGCATGTGAAATCTTAGTTCCTGGACCCAGGATTGAATCCTGCCTTGGAAGTGTGGCGTCTTAACCACTGGACCACCAGGGAGGTCTCTAAGCTCCATCTTCTTAACGTCTCTTGCATCTCCCCCTCCTCTTCTCCCTTTGGATCGGGCTCTAGTCTTCTGTCCTATGGATTCCTGCCTAAGGGGTCCATGCATCCTCCACTCATGGGCCGGTGGGATTTCTGTAAAGAGCAAACCTGACCACGCCCCTCCCAGGGAGAGAACCTTCAGGGGCTCAGAGCGCACAGGCTTACATCCTTTAGCCCCTGCCCACCTCTCCACCTGCCCCTTAACTGCTGCCCACCCCTCTCCAGTTATTCTGAACCACCTGGAGTTTCCTCAGCGCTTCCCATTGTCTTATGCTTCCAGGCCTTCATGCCTGCTTGTCCCTCTGCCTGAAATGCCCTCGCCCCTACTTTGTCTGGTTAATCCTTACTTGTAGCTAAAGACAGCGCAAGCAACACCTCCTCCGGGTGCCTTCCACGGCCCCCTTCTCTGGCTTAGATGCCTCCTCCTCTGTGCATTTCACCAGTTTTCGTGTCTGGCTCCCCCACAAGATAGCTTTGTTCCTCTTGCAGTCATCTTTATATCCCCAGAATCCAACACAGAGCCTGGTGCTGCAGAAGCCACCGAAAGTGCCTGTTGACTACATTGTGGACTGAACGGAGGAAGAGAAGGGCTGAGTGACTGGGTGAAGCCCCGCGTGGAGGCGGGGAGTCTCCTGGGGGCTTCCTGACAGAGGCGTCTCCTTGCAGGCAGTGGAGGAGCTGCTAGAGTCCTTGGACCTGGAGAAGAGCAGCTGCTGCATGGGCCTGAGCCGGGTGAGTTGACCCTGCAGGAAGGCAGCCGGGCCCACACTCTGGTCACCCTTGTCCGGATGGTTGGTCCTCCCCTCCTGCCCTCCCCGCTCAGTCCAACTTCTGGAGTCTCCTGGGGCCCCTGCTGGGTCTTGTCCCCCAGCCCCCTCACCCCAGCTGCTCTGGGGCTGCACTTCCTCTCAAATGGGCTTCCCTGGTGGCTGAGATGATGATGAATACGCCTGTAATGCAGGAGACCCAGGGTTGATCCCTGGTTTGGGAAGATCCCCTGGAGAAGGGAATGGCAACTCACGGGGAATGGCAACTCACGCCAGTATTCTTGCCTGGAGAATCCCATGGACAGAGGAGCCTGGGGGGCTACAGGCCATGGGGTCGCAAAGAGCCAGACACAACTGACTGACTGACACTATTGCTACAACTATTTCTTTTCAAGCTGCCCCCTTCAGGGCTGGGGGCCAGGAAGTTAGGTGCTCCAGCTGCAGCAAACTTGACTCTGCTTCCCTCTCAAATATTGGCTTGCTCAGGGCCAGGAACACCTCTGTGATGTCAGGAGGGAGTGGGTCGGAAGGTGGTCCTGAGTGGGCCTGAGTCCTGGTGTGGGGAATGGGGAAGACTGAGAGCTGGGAGAGGCGGAAAGAGCGTCTTCATTGCTGAGCTGTCCAGGGTCTCAAAGAGGAAGCAGGGCTCTGTGAGGCTGTGCCACTGCCGCCTGCCCACAGGCCGGGTTCCTCACCTGATTGGAATGTACATAAAAGGCAGGCGTGCCCGGCCCTGAGTGCCAGCCTGCCGCATCACTCCACCCCAGAGGGCCAGCCGGGCGTCCCTCCCTCGGGGCTGGGAGCCTGCGTGTCCCCCTACTGAGATTGGGAGGCTGACAGGCAGCATCCACGGACGTGCTCCAAGGGCCGAGGTGGGCAGAGAGCCGTGGGGAGTCCCGGGGAGGGTTCTGGACTGTCCATCTGTCCGCAGAGAGGGAGGGAACTCGTGGGGAGAGTGAGGTGGCAGGGGATGCTTGCAGAAAGGGCTCGCGCTCCACTCCTCAGCTCTGTTCTCCCTGCTCTGTGTTCTGAGTCATGATTTTGATTCCTACCGCCCCCTCCCTCCCTCTTTCCCTGGGAATCCCTTTCCTGTCCTCCTGTCTTTGGGTCTGCTGTCCCTGGTTTTTCCTTTTTCTTTGGGCCCCGGCAGTCCCTGCTGGTCTGTGTTCCTTGGTTTCGGGCTCTGCTATTTTCTGCTGCTTTCCTGGTTCTCTCTGCCTCCTGTGGTCCCGCCCTCTTCCGTGTCGTCTCTCGGGTTTTGGTCTCTGCTGTGTCTGGCTCCTTCCTCTCCTCCTCCCCACTTCTAAGTTCTTCTTCCCTGGGAAGCCTGAAGTCAGATTTTTTTCACCACAGCCTCTTTGGTCTTTCTCTGGGTGGGGTCCCATCCAGGGACTGGCAGGCTGAGCTGCTGGCTAGCCTTGGGGGGATGGCACCGTCTCCAAGGCATGTCTTGGGTAGTAGAGGGCCTGTCCAGGCTGGTCCTCTTCCCAGCTGCTGTGTCTGTCTCTCGGCATCGTCCCAGGCACCTGCTAAAGCCGGTGAGCCCCAGAGCCCACTCACCCTCAGAGCAGAATTAGGGGCAAAGTCAGATGTTTGCTGACATCTGGTTTGAAAGAGAAATTTCTGGGTTTCTAGGCTGCGGTTGGGCTTCCCTAGTGGTTCAGCGGTGAAGGATTCCCCTGTGGTCCAGGAGCCACAGGAGATACAGGTTTGATCCCTGGGTCAGGAAGATCTCCTGGAGGAGGGCATGGCAACCCACTCCAGTGTTCTTGCCTAGAGAATCCCATGGACAGAGGAGCCTGGTGGGCTACAGTCCATGGGGTCGCAAAGAGCTGGACACGACTGAGCGACTTAGCACGCACGCACACAGGCTGTGGTGGTAAGCGAGGATTCCTGTGTGTTTGTCACATTGTTCCAGAGGAAAAGCGGTCTCCATCTCATCCCACAGGTGGCTGGGAGTGGAGCTCAGGCAAGGAAGTTTGGGGGTTTAAGAGCCTCCCTGACTTTGTTTGTAAAATATGTATGGATGGGTATGTCTCGGGGAGGAGATGGCCCTGAGATTTCACCTAATACCCCAAAAGACTCAATGGCACAGACAGCTGTTAAGAGAGGCTCACTACTCTCGACTCTGCACCACCATTTCTCCAGAGTCTCCGTGTGTTTCTGGGCCATTCTTCATCCCCCTCCCTGGCATCTCGCTGCTTCTGCCTAGTCAGACAGCTGCGTGCTGACCACTAGCACGTTGGCCCCCTCCCTCCAGGGACCTGGGTCTTCCCCACGCGCTGTGGAATCTCAGGCTTCCGCACTGTGGGACACGGAGGCTCAGAGAGGGCTGAGACCCACGGGAGATGCCCGGTGCTCAGCCTTATGTGTTGTGGAGGACTGAGCTGGCTTTCTCCCAGGCCAGCCCCACGGTACTCGGTTCCTGCCAGGAGACAAAACGTTCCCAGCAGAAAGTGCGGCCGTCTCCCCACTCCTTCCTTGGAGGGAAGCCTGGGGACGCCATACCTATTGGTGCTGTTTCCTATGGAGTTCATGTCTCCTCTGTACCCCTCCAAAGTGAATATTCTGTCTTCTGGGCTTGGTGGTGGTGGTCTATACTTCCACGGCCTTTGCCCTCTCTGAGGATACCAGAGTCCTGTTTTTTTTCACCTGACCATTTCCCCCTCTTCTTCTTCTCTTAGCACAGAGAATTTTACCCAGGCCCAGCTCAGGGCAGAGAAGACTGAGAGGAAAGGCCAGGTGTGGGGGCGCCCAGCTGGTTCCTCTCACATCTTCCCTCCTACCCCCAAACCTGTATGACAGGTCCCTTGCCTGGGCCAACCCCTGCCCACCCCACCGGTTTTTTCACGAGGTGAAACCTGGGTGTGGGGGTGGGTGTTGGCACATGAAAGAGGAGACGGTCTGGAATGAAACTGAGTGGGGAGGATGCGGAGAAGGGGCCCCCTCCCCACCCTCTCCCTTCTCTGCACGCTGCTGCCTGGTATTTCCTTCCTTCACACGCATGCCATCCCCTGATCCCAGGTGGCTGGAATCTGTGGTTGGACCTGTGGTGGCCGTGGTGGCCGTGGGCACAGGGGCGTGGGTGGCCCTGGGGACGAAGCCACCAGCGGTGTTGCAGGGCGTCCACAGCACATCCTTCTTGTCCCAGATGACTTCCTTCTGGCCTCCGTCTCCCTCGTCTCTTTCCCACAGTACTCCCTCCCAAGCCTCCCCAGCCGCCAGCCCTCCTCCCCCTTAGACACCAGGGTTTTAGGCTCTCCCCAGGCCAAGGGCCACGCCCTGGGCCTGCTGGTTTTCTGTTCCAGCTGCTCGTTCCTCTACCAGGCTGCCCCCTGCCTCTCTCCTTCCCCACCTTCATCTGGCCCATGTCTCCACAGGTGTTCTTCCGGGCAGGCACATTGGCACGGTTGGAGGAGCAGCGAGATGAACAAACCAGCAGGAACCTAACCCTGTTCCAAGCGGCCTGCAGGGGCTACCTGGCCCGGCAACACTTCAAGAAGAAGAAGGTGCTGCTCCAGGGACAGCCTGGTCCCTTTACCCAGCCTATCCGGGCAGAGCTGAGCTCCAAGGGTCGGGGTGGGACTGGGAGGGACATTCCCATGGGGCAGGAGGCTGGGCGTGGGGCTGTGAGTTATCTTTGTCTGGGGGACAAGAGGCAGGACCTCCCAGGGGCACCCTGGGCCAGGGCAGGGGATGAGCAGCACCCCCCTGCCAGCCAGAGTGCCTGTGTGCCTGGTGATGAGACCGTGTGGCCTGGTCCGAGGCTGGGTGGTGAGGAGCAGGGCCCAGGCAAAGGTGGGCTAGGGATCTCAGGCTGCTCCATGAAGATTAAGGAGCTGTGTCAGCGACTCCTTTTCTTATTAGCAAGTCCATAAAACAGCCAGCACCGCCGCCTCTTGTGTTTCAGCAAGATTAGGTTTTATAGCACATCTAGGCCGGCGTGCTGGAAATAATCAGGCAGCAAATAAAGCAGACGAAATTATTCCTAATGATGGCAGATCGGTTAGTGCCCAGTGCGGTGCTCCAGGGGCCGCACTCTCTGCCGCCCACTCTCTGAGGATTGGAGGGAGGCTGGGGGCAAGGGGTGGCTCAGGGAGTGTTTGACTTGAGGTGGGTCCAGTGGCCAGAGGGGCAGCCCCAGAGCCTGGGGCTGGTGGCGGGGACCATCCTGGCTGGACTCGGGTCTGACAGCCTGCTGAGCACCACCCCCACCCCAACTTAGATCCAGGACCTGGCCATTCGCTGCGTGCAGAAGAACATCAAGAAGAACAAAGGGGTGAAGGACTGGCCCTGGTGGAAGCTCTTCACCACCGTGAGACCCCTCATCGAGGTCCAGCTGTCAGAAGAGCAGATCCGGAACAAAGACGTACGGAACAGCCCGGGGAGGGGAGGGTTGAACTTCATCCACGTGGGCCAGAGTTTTGCCAACTTGTCTTGGGCTCCCCAGTGCTCCTTTTTGCAGTCCACAGAGCTGGTGTCCTTGAACCATGCCCAGCAAACAGAAGGCGTCCTTCTAGGGTGCTGGCTGAGCCCCCGGGTATCCTCTTAGGATAAAACCTCAGGCGTCCACCGCCCATGGGGAAGGGTCTAGGGAAGGAGCCCCAGGCAGGCGGTGGCTTCCAGTTCCCTCATGTCACGGCTTGAGCTTCACCAGCTTGGTTCACCCCAGGGGTACAGATCCTGCCCCAGCATCTCCCAGGGGCTCTGCCTTACTTTGCCCTCCTTCCTGCGCCCTAGGAGGAGATCCAGCAGCTGAAGAGCAAGCTTGAGAAAGTGGAGAAGGAGCGGAACGAGCTGCGACTCAGCAGTGACCGGCTGGAGACCCGGGTGAGTGAGTGATTCCCAGCACCAGCCAGACCAACCCCCCTCTGCAGGGTGCCCGGCCCAGGAGGCCCCCCAGCCACCCCCCCACAACTGTTCCAGCTGAGTGAGGCAGTCAACGGGTGGTGACTCCCTCCCCCATCAGATCTCAGAGCTGACATCGGAGCTGACGGATGAACGTAACACAGGAGAGTCCGCCTCCCAGCTGCTGGACGCAGAGACCGCGGAGAGGCTCCGGGCTGAGAAGGAGATGAAGGAGCTGCAGGTGAGGGCAGGGCTGAGCTAGTGGCTGCCACACATGCTAGTGCCTGTCTGGTCCCCCTAAGACACATGGCATCCTTGCCACCAGCCCAGCACCCCTGTCTGCCCTGGTAAGCTTGTGACCATGGTCTGTGTGGTTCAGGGGCATGGGCGGTACTGAGTGAGGGGGTGGGGCAGCACGGCACATAACCACCTCTCTGCAGACCCAGTACGATGCACTGAAGAAGAAGATGGAGGTGATGGAGATGGAGGTGATGGAGGCCCGTCTCATCCGGGCAGCTGAGATCAACGGGGAAGTGGCTGATGGTGACACAGGTGGGTCAGAGGCCGGAGGACTTGGCCATGGCCTGAGTGGCAAGTTCTGAAGCCCCCCCTAGGCAACCACACCCCTCATCTCCTGTCTGTAGACCTTTATAAGGCTACGTGAAATAAATTGATGAGAAAGTAGAGGTCCCAATAAGTGCAGGGGATTATCATGGAAGGTGGTAACAATGGCAACCCACTCCAGTATTCTTGCCTGGAGAATCCCATGGACAGAGGAGCCTGGCAGGCCACAGTCAATGGGGTGGCATGAGTCAGATATGACTTAGCAACTAATCCACCGCAGCAACCATGATAATGACAATGTTTGAGGACCATGGTCTGGCGGTCCTTGGGAGAAGACAGCACATGGGGCCGCATCACTCTCTCTAGGCTTCTCCCGGCTAGTGGCTCCTTCTGCCTTGGAAGGAAGTCACTGATCCAGGGACCTTTCTGAGTCCCTCTGGCTGACTCCACCTGCTCCCCAAGCCTTCATCCCCCTCCACCCCTTCTCGGGGACTCTCAGCATCTCATTCATCCGCTGTCTGCCCCCACCCCACAGGCGGCGAGTGGCGTCTGAAGTATGAGCGAGCCATGCGGGAGGTGGACTTCACCAAGAAACGGCTCCAGCAGGAGTTTGAGGACAAGCTGGAGGTGGAGCAGCAGAGCAAGAGGCAGCTGGAGAGGCGGGTGAGGCTGGTGCTGGAGAGGTGTGGAGAGGGGCTGGGCGCCACATTTTGGCGTGGGGAATGGCCAGTGAGCCAGGCAGGCCCTGGGAGCACAGGGAAGGGTTGCCGCTGGATGTGAGGGACACCCAAGGGCAGACTACTGTCAGAGTGTCTTAGATTCCCTGGACGAGACTGACTTCATCCTTGGTCCCCAGACCACCCTCTCCTTCACCCACTGCCCTCTCCTCACCTCCTCCACCAGTACCTCCAGGCCTCTCGAGGGCCACTGACCCTGTACCCCCATCTCGCCCCCCTAGCTCGGGGACCTGCAGGCAGATAGTGATGAGAGCCAGCGGACGCTGCAGCAGCTCAAGAAGAAGTGCCAGCGGCTGACAGCTGAGCTGCAGGACACCAAGCTGCACCTGGAGGGCCAGCAGGTCCGCAACCACGAGCTGGAGAAGAAGCAGAGGAGGTGGGTGGGTCCCCTGGCCTGGATGCAGCGGGCCTCTTTGAGCAGTTCCCTGCCTCCCTCCAGGGAGGAGAGACGAGAGGGCCTGAATTTGGCCCTCTCATCTGCCTGGTCCCTCGCCCTGGAATAGGAGTCAGGGTCTGACTTCTGACCTCCAAGGCGCATGTAGACCACAGCGTTCCTGACGGCCTGCTCAGGGCTCTGCTCTCAGATGTTGCCTCCCTCACACCCCAGTGTGTGCTGTTACCCTGCCTGGGATCTAGAAGGATGAGCGTCAGCCAGGCCCCATGCAGGAACCACTCCACGGTGGTCCTGCCCCTTGCACCCCCCAACACCCGGCTCCCCATTCCTGTGCCCCCCCACCCCCGCCCCTGTTGCCTCAGCTACACAAACACAGACTCCTGGCTAATGTCATTAAACTACCTGCCACTTCCATCTCATTATGATAATGCCCCGAAGTGGCACGGGTAGGGGGGACAGCCCTCGCAGGAGAAAAGCCAGTCTAAATTAATTTCCCAGGCCAGGATGGGAATGGGACACCTTTATTAGGAACAGGGAGGAACCCCCACATTTTGGGAACAGCAGGACGTTCCAGGGAATGGGGTGAGCACCCAGTTCCCCTCTGCAGAGGACGGGTTCTCAGAAGAGGCACTGGTTGCTTTATGAAGGGACAGCCCCATGGCCCTGGGGGTAAGGAGGGCAGGGCTGGGTCCCTCCAGGGACCCGGGGTTACCCTCGGCCTCCTGGGCTCATTGCCAAGTGAGGGGCACTAGGAAAGCCTTATATTCTTCTCCCCCAGCGCTCTGACTCTCTGCTCCCCTGGTTCTTATCTGTACCCCCACCCTCCCTTTTACCTAGAGGCAGGCACCCTTAGGGGTCCCCCTTGGAGCACCCCATGACAGTGCCAGCTCGACCTAGTTACTATCTTGCTGCACTCCCTGCTGGGTAACTTATTAAGTTTCAGCGGGCCTGGAGTTTTCTTACTTTTTTTTTTTTATTCCTTAACGTGGGGTTGGGATGGGAGTGAGCTTGTCAGTTTTCTACAGGGACAGGAACCCGATTAGCTATTCCAGGAAGGTGTTAAGAGGAATTTCAGCAATTGCTCCTTGTTTGGAGTCACTGGGCAGGAGATGGAAGGCTGGGAAGTGGAGGAACAAAGGAGGAACCCCCCACCCCGGCCATGGCCCGCGTTCCCCCTTGAAGCATGCTGCCAACTGGGCACAGGGGGATGGGGTCCCCAGCCCGGGGTGGGGTGTCCTGGGGTGATGGGGTGCAGCTGGGACAGGTAGGCCCAGAGGTGGCCTGTCTAGAGCTGTAGAAAGTGCGTGAGATGAGGCAGGATGTTCATTTCCACCCCTTCTGACACCCCTTCTGCCTTCACCCTGGTCGCTCTTCCTATCCTTTGATCTGTTGAAAGAGAAAAGGCTGAGACTTAATGCCAGAGGAGAGTCTGTCCACTTTTTCCCTGGAAGCAGTCTGTGGGTCCCTCTTAGGCCCCCTTGATGAAATGCTCCCCCACCCCTCAAGCCCAGACCAGGTTGCTCAGCAGGGCCCTGGTGGCCTGACCTGTAACCCCTTTGCGCTGGCCCCAAGCTCAGGCTGCATGAGTCCTCCCGTCTTGCACCCTGTCTGGGTCTGTGGCACCACTTCCTGGCAGCCTCCGGGTGCTGGGGGCCGTGACTCTTCCTTCATCTGATGGAGCCGCCATGGCCATGCTCCCTGGCAGGTTCGACAGCGAGCTCTCTCAAGCACATGAGGAGGCCCAGCGAGAGAAGCTGCAGCGGGAGAAACTGCAGCGGGAGAAGGACATGCTCCTCGCTGAGGCCTTCAGCCTGAAGCAGCAGATGGAGGTGCGTGGAGCTGCCTGCCGTCCATACCTCCCCCCGCCCCAGGCTCGGGCTCGCCCAGGACCAGCCTCATCTTCTCTTTCCCTCCAGGAAAAAGACATGGACATTGCAGGGTTCACCCAGAAGGTTGTGTCACTGGAGGCCGAGCTCCAGGACATTTCCTCCCAAGAGTCCAAGGATGAAGCCTCTCTGGCCAAGGTCAAGAAACAGCTCCGAGACCTGGAGGCCAAGGTTAAGGATCAGGAGGAGGAGCTGGACGAGCAGGCGGGGACCATCCAGATGCTGGAGCAGGTGCTGAGGGCTGGGCCAAGGGAGGCAGCACTGTCCTCTCCATGTGGGGCAGAGGAGGACGAGATCCTAAATCCAATCGGTCATCCCTTCTCTTATTCACAAAGTACTGAGGGGGCACCTGATCTGTGCCAGCCACAGTGTGAAGATAATTAAGCTTTTTCATGGCACTTTCCATGAAAGCAGATCTTAATTGAGCTCCACTGGTGAGGGGCTCAGGAGGCAGGGTAGCTGGAAGGCCGTGAGCCCGTCCAGCCTGCCACTGAGCCACCGTGTCAGTTCAGGCAGCTAGAGCCCCGAGGCCAAGTGGAAAAGCGGCAGGATTGCCCCCGCGCCCAGCAGCCTTCCCTGGGCCTGTGCCAGGCCTCTAGTAAAGGAGTTCAGTTTCTCTGGAGAAGCCAGCTGCCACCAGAGCAAGGTGGGAGCACAGGGAACTGCTGGCAGAGACGTTCCTGCTCCCGAGCCCAGGAAGAGCGGCCGATCGGGACGTGGTGGGGAGGAGTCGGGGTGCTGCCAGAGAAGAAACCCAGCCCTTACTCCCATCCACCTGCAGGCCAAGCTGCGACTTGAGATGGAGATGGAGCGGATGAGGCAGACCCATTCCAAGGAGATGGAGAATCGGGATGAGGAGGTGGAGGAGGCCCGGCAGTCATGTCAGAAGAAGGTAAACCAGTTGGCTCTGACCCGTCCAGTAGAAACACTGGTTCCTCCATCACTGCTTTACAGTAATAACTTTTCCAGATGTAAACTATTATATATAGGATGGATAAACACTAAGGTCTTACCCTATAGCTCAGGGAGCTATATTCATTATCCTGTGATAAAGCATAATGGAGAAGAACACTTTTTAAAAAAGAATGTCTCTATGTACATAACGAAATCACTTTGCCATGCAGCAGAGATTGGCACAACATTGCAGATTAACTATATTTCAATTAAAAAACAAATCTAAAGTAAGGGCTTTTCTGTTTTCTTTACCTCTGTTGTCATTCAGTCGCTCAGTCATGTCTGACTCTCTGCGACCCATGGACTGCAGCACGCCAGGCTTCCCCATCCTTCACTATATTCCACTGCTATTCAGGACTGGGAAGTTCTGCTTGGGATCCTGGCGTTGGCCAGGATGTGTGCTGCTCTGAGGGTCCGTAGAGAGGCCCAGGCCCTTAGGGAGCTAACACCCCCCTGCTTTCTGTGCCAAGCTGCAAGCACAAAGGCTCTGGAACAAGAGCTCCCACCTGGGCCTGTGCCGCTGCTCGTGGCCTGCTGTCCCTCCCCTCCCTCCAAGGCTGCTCTGAAACCCTGGGAACTTTGAGTTCAGGGTATGCCCCTCCAGGTCATCCATCTTCAGCCCCTACCCCACTATTCTCCCAGGGGCACAGGGGGGTCCAGCAGGGAAGGGGCTGGCTGGCACCTGACTCTGAAGGGACCCATGGGCCCCTATTTGCAGTTAAAGCAAATGGAAGTACAGCTTGAGGAAGAGTACGAGGACAAGCAGAAGGTGCTGCGGGAGAAGCGGGAGCTGGAGGGCAAGCTGGCCACACTCAGTGACCAGGTGAGCAGAGACTGCTGGCTGCGGCGGGGAGAGCCGGGAGCAGGAAGGCGCTGGCTCTGTAGGGCCCTGCCAGGAGGGTGATCACCTGCAGGAGGGTGATCACCACCCAGGGCACACCGGGCTTTCTCACCTCGGCTGGTGTGATCCCAGCCCTGCCACTATCGTTGCTCATTAAGGCATCTCTGAGAGTGAGGGCAGGGCGAGGAGGGGGCTCGGGGAAGACAAGCAGAGGCCCTATGGCGGAGCCCAGAGCCCCAGCCCTTGGTGTCCACCCAGGTGAACCAGCGGGACTTTGAGTCAGAGAAGCGGCTCCGGAAAGACCTGAAGCGCACCAAGGCCCTGCTGGCAGATGCCCAGATCATGCTGGATCACCTGAAGAACAACGCACCCAGCAAGAGGGAGATCGCCCAGCTGAAGAACCAGGTATCCGCAGACAGGACGTCATCAGTTCCCTCTCCCTCTTGCCCCTGCCAGTGGTTCTTGAATCCTTGGGAAGGACGGTGATAGGGAAGCGGGGAGAAGCTGGACTCCTGAGGGTCAGCGTGTGCTGTAGGCATGACAGTCAAGCCCAGAGTGATGTGGATGGCCCAACACCTGCCACCCTGTCGTGGGCAGAGAAGTCAGTGCACTCATAACGCATCACAGCCCTGGGGTCTGAAGTGAACAGAGGAGAAGGAGGAGAGTGCCAGGTTCCCTCTCCCCGGGGAGCCCCCTGCACAGCCCTCCTGTCCCTGGGGAGTGGCTGATGTCCCTCCCTGGGGCGGGGGTGGGGTTGGCTGTGTTCAGTTGGAGGAGTCAGAGTTCACGTGTGCAGCGGCCGTGAAAGCTCGGAAAGCGATGGAGGTGGAGATCGAAGACCTGCACTTGCAGATCGATGACATCGCCAAGGCCAAGACAGCGGTAAGGACGCGGGGTGTGCAGAGCCGGACTCGGGCGGCTGAGGGACAACGGAGCCATGACAGTGGCTCCTTTTACGCCAAACAAGGCTCCTTCCCCAGCCCAGGACTTTCTGCAGGGAGAGTAGGCCTCCACTCCTCTGCCTCTCCCCCACTTAGAGGCCTGGGAGGGGGCGGCGAGACGGAGGAGGAAGCCAGCGAGGGCCCATCTCCCTGTTTAACCACCTGCCTGTGGGAGCTTGGCCACAGGCCTCAACACCATAAATAAAGCAGCTAATGTGGCTGAGGGATGTAAACAGGTACCTAGAGATTAGCAGAAGCACCGATAAGAGGACGGGATGACTCTGTTTCCCTCCCCTGCCCCCGGCCAGCCCCACTGACAAGCCCAAGCGGCAGCTAATTAGAGCGCTTATTTAATGCCTCCCTTTTAATTCCCCACCTCTCCCATGGCCCATCCATCGGCCGAGAGCTCATTACTGGGATGCGGCCGCTGGTATACCTCCTCGGGCAGGGAACGGGGCAGGGGAGGAGGCTGGGCTTGGCTCTGAGCTCCCTGGCCCCCCAGCTAGTCCCCCAGCTGCAGAGAGATGCCAGTCTCCTGGGCTTGATTTATCCCTGTGACATTTGTGCTCCTCAGCAGTTTTCAGGTGAGTAATTCAAATTCCTTAATTGTGTTAAAAAAGGCTGTTATAAAATTACCATTTTATTTAAATCCAAGTTAATAAATTTCTTGGCGGAGGCATCCCCAGCTCCCCGCAGCCCGGTAACAAGATGGATGGGGGCAGAGAAGGAGCCAACGTAGTCATTTTGGTTTGGAATTACTGGCTAATAGATTCATTCATTTCCTGAAGCTGCTGTTGGCTGTCTCTTCTCCTCCCTACAGGAGTGGACTGGCCGTGGGGACTGGATGGTCAGGAAGCAGGCAGTCCCGGGGGAGAACACCAGTGCAGGCCAGGAGAGCTTCACAGATTTGAGGGATCCTTCCCTGGGGCCTGGAGAGGGCAGAGGTTAAGGCCTAGCCGCTAGTGCTGGACGATGGGTCGTTTGGTTCTGGGTGGACCTTTTCTGCCTTCTCATTAGCCCTCAAAGAGCTGTGGGGAAGCAGCTGTCATTTAGCCCAGGGTCTGCCTGAGCTGGGCTTCCCAGGTGGCACTATTTGTAAGGAACCTGCCTGCTAATGCTGGAGATATGAGAGACATGGGTTCCATCCCTAGGTTGGGAAGATCCCCTGGAGGAGGGCATGGCAACCTGCTCCAGTATTCTTGCCTGGAGAATCCCTTGGACAGAGGAGCCTGGTGGACTATAGTCCATAGACTTGCAAAGAGTTGGACATGACTGAAGTGACTTAGCACACACACACACGCTGCCTAAGCTGCAAAGACAGTCCTTCCACTCAGCTCCCAGGCCCAGAGCAGGGCAGGACAGGCAGCTCCCTGAGCATCACTGGTCCTGGCACCCCCTCCAGCGGGTCGGCCTGGCCCCATCATTAGCTCCTCCCACGGGTGGTGGCCAAAGGAGGTTCAGTCTTCCCACCCAGAGCCATTAGTCACGCCAGGCCTGAGGCTCTTGGTCTGTCTTTGCCTCTGTCCAGCTGGAGGAGCAGCTGAGCCGCCTTCAGCGTGAGAAAAATGAGATCCAGAACCGGCTGGAGGAGGATCAGGAGGACATGAACGAGCTGATGAAGAAGCACAAGGCGGCCGTGGCTCAGGTACCCTGCCCGGGAGTGCCCCGCCACACCCTGCACGGGCACCGTCCCCTGGTCCTCCTCGTAGGTCCCTGTCATGGTGCCTGTGTGCCCTGGCCCTCCAAGTGGAGCAGAGCGTGCTGGAATTTGGTGCTCATGGGAAGTCCTGCTTCGGTACTCTTTCCTTTCCCAGGCCTCCCGGGACCTGGCTCAGATGAATGATCTCCAGGCTCAGCTGGAAGAAGCCAACAAAGAGAAGCAAGAGCTGCAGGAGAAGGTGGGGACGAGGATTTCCCTTGGTAAAGAGAGGGTGACAGGGTCCCTGTTCGTGGGGACCAGCTCCCAAGCTCACAGGTTCACATGCGCTTCTCTCTGCCATCAGTCAGCGTCAGTGAGTGCAAAGGCCTAGGCTTGGAGCCATGTCACCAGAGCAGACGTTTTTTGGCTTCAACTGCCTCATTTTGCATTTCTATTCCCTCTCTGGTCCTTAGTTCTCTCCTTTCTCTCCAAAGGGCAAAATGTTTGTCAGCACAGGGTCAGGTTGGGGGGTGCCCCTGTCTCAGGGACCCATCCTTCCAGCTCCCTGTCCAGCCTTCTGGTCACCATGGTGATCTTGCAGGGAAGGGGGTACAGAACCTGCCCCTTTTCCCTTTCCAGGCTCAGTTCTTTCTTCCTTTCCTGCCCCCACCCCCCAGCTACAAGCCCTCCAGAGCCAAGTGGAGTTCCTGGAGCAGTCCATGGTGGACAAGTCCCTGGTGAGCAGGCAGGAAGCTAAGATCCGGGAGCTGGAGACACGCCTGGAGTTTGAAAGGACCCAAGTAAAGCGGCTGGAGGTGGGCACACACTTCCCCTATCCCTTCTGCAGTGGGGAAGGGCCGAGCGGCCCTGGCTGGAGCCACGCATGCTCAGCAGGGCCGGGCAGGCCTGAGGCCGCACCCCCGAGGCCTCTGCCAAGCTTCCAGACCAGCTGACGGGCGGGTGCCTTCTCCCCCGCCCACCCGGCCTGCTCTCTGGGCACCGCGGAGCCTGCCTGCTTTACATTCTGTTTCCGTGCGTGCTTTCTGCCAAGGGACCACAGCAGCTTAGCTTTTCGTCTTCATATTTTCCTCCACCGTGCGCTCCCCTCGTCGGTCCCCTCTCTGCTCTCCGGCAGGGTCATAAATATGCAGCGGATGGCGCCACTTCTTCAAGGGCTGGAGTCTGTCCTCTCATCTCACCGCTTGCTCTTTCTCTTTCCCTTTCTTATTCCCCTTTTCCGTCAATTTTCCCCATGCCTGCTGTCTCTGCTTTTCTCCTTCCCTCTTCATTTTCCTCCATTTTTGCCCCGTTTTTTCCCCTCTCCCTCAGAGTCTGTTTTCTCCCCAATCTCATTCCCTTCCTTCCTTCCCTGAGCTATTTCTTCCTTTCTCCCCATCCCCTTTGTCCTCTCCCTCTACTTTTCATTCTCTTCCCTCTAACCCTTCTCCTTTTTCTGTTCACCCCCGTCTTCTCTTTCCATCCCTCCTAACTATAATCTCCATCCTCCACATTTAATCCTTTCGGTTCCACTCTCTCGAAGCCCACATGCTCCAGCGCCTTTCTAACAGAGCAGGTAGGAAGAAAGAGGCCGGCAAAATGATCTCTCTGGGTTTATACCCCTCTCTCCCTATTTCCTTTCCTCCATCTCGAGCGTGCAGACATCATCTGAGCGCTGACTGGCCTCCATGAGAAGTGTGTTCATGCTGTGGGTGCTGAGCATCCCTGCCTCTTTCCCCCTTACCCATGAGTCAGTGGAGCAGGAAAGAGGATGGGGATGGAACCAGGTGACCATGGGGCTGGCAGTGGGCATCGGAGGGCATTAGTACCCTTGACCTAGAGAAAATGTGGCTGAACCTCCTAAGACAAGGTCACAGTTCTCCAGAGAGCTAGAGAGAATTAGAGGAGGCTTAGTAATAGTCCGTGCTCTGCCTTGGTAATATTTTGGTCCACAGTGTGCACACAGAAAGGGTTAAGTAGGTTGCCTCAGGCCCCAAAGCTATTACAAGGCAGAAGAGGCCGGTGGGCTGGTGGCTGTGAACAGACTGCAGCATTTGCCTCCTTTTCTCAAGGGTCCCAGTCCCTTTCCTCAGCTCTGTCTCTCATTTTGCCTTCAGCTCAGACAGCAGTCCTGTGGTTTAGATGCGCAGAATGTTAAACACCTATGGCCCTTAGAGATGTAGCCTAGCACTCTTATCTTTTCAAGACATAGAGGCTAGGGGCCGAGAGCGGAGCCCAGGATTAGGCTCAGAGGCAGTCCAAGATTAGGACCAGAGGCAGGGTGCTTCCCTCACACTGCCCCCACCTCCAGGTTGTTCTCTGCTCGGCGTCCTGTGGCCTGGGAGGGGGAACGTGTTCAAGTTTCTGGGGAAAGAGATTCATCGGGTTTAGAGGGATGGCTTTGTGTTTGGCATGTGATGACTGTTTAGTCTTCTCCCAATCCAGAATTCTCAGTAAAGTCATTTGCCTCTGAGCACAGGCTCTGGCTTTTAGAGTTCTGGGTTTAGGGTCTCTGGGGGAAGCCCTGCTGCCTGTGGAGGCCCCGCACATGGCGTCAGTATGGACTCGAGACAGAGCCCTCTTCCGACCTTGGTGATGGTGGTGATAATGACGTAGCACCTTTCGTCTTGCAGAGTGCTGTTACATCGCTTACCTTATTTGGGCCTTAAAAGACCCCTGGGGAATAGGTGTTATTCTCCCCCTTTTATAGAACGGCAAAGGGAGCCACCCACCCTGGGGCTTTAGTGCTTGCCCACCTGAGTCCGGAGCTCTGCCACACCCCATTCTCTGCCCCGCTGATGGATCTCTCTTTCCACTGCCCTGTCCAGAGCCTGGCCAGCCGGCTCAAGGACAACATGGAGAAGCTGACTGAGGAACGGGATCAGCGCGCGGCGGCTGAGAACCGAGAGAAGGAGCAAAACAAGAGGCTGCAGCGGCAGCTCCGGGACACCAAGGAGGAAATGGGCGAGCTTGCCAGGAAGGAAGCCGAGGCGAGCCGCAAGAAGCATGAACTGGTAATGCCCCCCACCCACGAGGCCGCAGGCCGGCAGCCCTCTGAGAGGCTGCTAAACACACACCTCCCCACCCTGGGCTTGTGGAGGTGGGCTGCAAAAAAACCATGGTTTAGAGAATTGGAGGGATGAGAATGTGCCAAGAGGACAGACAGTCCACCAAGCCTGAGGGCAGGCCAGGGGCTAAGGAGGGTGGCACCAGCTCTGCCTCAGGTGAGGCCCGGCCCCCACAGCCCAGCCACACCAGGGCAGAGAAAGTTCTGCAGGTTCTCTGCAGCACCCACAGAGCTGCTGCTGGCCTGGAAAGATGTGAAGCCAGCCTTTTCTGGGGCAGCTGGATAAGACGCCAGCCCTCCTATGGACTGGACTGCCCCCTCTCCCTTCTAGGAGATGGATCTGGAGAGTCTGGAAGCTGCTAACCAGAGCCTGCAGGCTGATCTGAAACTAGCGTTCAAGCGCATCGGGGACCTGCAAGCCGCCATTGAGGACGAGATGGAGAGCGACGAGAACGAGGACCTCATCAATAGGTGAGGGGCCTCTGGCAACTGTGGCCGGCTCGGAGGCCCTCTTGACCACCTCCAGACCAGGTAGAACAGCTGTGACCTGGGTCTCCCCACCACTGAGCTGCCTGCCCACCCTCCCCTCACTGCCAGACCCCAGCACGGACCCCCATCCGACGGCGGCTGAGGGCTGGACAGGTGGTGCCCACGTGAGAAGCCCTCCCCACGTCCTCTCCATTCCCCTTCCTGGGCCTCCCAGGACCTGGCTCTCCAGCTCTGCCTGTTCAAGATGAGTTATTCCCCCGTTTAGCTGCATTTCTGATGGCGCCTGCCCCACTCTGGGGACAGCAGAGATTTAAGGGCCGTGGTGTCTTGTTACAGTACCAGAGATTTTCTCTCATAAAACCCACCCGGGGAAAGGTTTAGGAGATTTGTGGTCTTAGGCTGAGGAGGCAGTCACGAGGCAGGCAGACCAGCGGTAGGGGTGAGTCTGGAGTAGGGGTAGGCTCTGGAGAAGCTCCTAAGGCTGCCCTGGGCAGACCCTCCTGCCCCGGGATTTCCCCCCATCCCGCGTGAAGGCTGGGACTCCATCCTGCTCCTGGGCTGTCCAGGAAGCCTGCTCCTTTGGGGCAGGGAAATGGTACCCTAGGCAACCTCCCTCTGAGCCTCCCTCTGAGCACAGCACTGTCCAACCTCCTGGTCTTAGCCAGCCAGAGCCTTGTCTTGCTGAAGAAGGAGGGGGTCCTCGGCTGAAGGGTCCACCCTGGTTTGCCCGTTGACTTTTCTGTGTTCTTTTGGCCCCCTTGCCCACCCTTTTCTTTCTGTTTCCAGTTTGCAGGACATGGTGACAAAGTATCAGAAAAGAAAGAATAAACCGTGAGGACTGGAGCGCACATGCTCTCTGCCTCTCCTCGCGTGGTGTCTAACTGCCCCTAACCCCGGGCTCCCGCTGTGCTGCATGTCGCATGTGGACACACAATGACCTCCACTCCTCCTCCAGCTAGTCTCTCACGCTAACCGGGCTGACTCTGTCCTGGGGGAGGCAGGGCAGCAGGCCAGGGCCTGCGTCGGAGGCAGAGGGCAGGCCATGAGGGTGCTCCACCTGGGAGGCTTCTGGCCCCCACATCCTTGGTCAGCAGGATGGGGGCTCCATCAGAAAGTGGCTACCCTTGGTAGCCGCTTTCCGGCCTCTTCCTCTTGGGGGGGAAGATCTGGGTTGGATTTCTCCCCATCTGTGGGCTCCTTTGGAGCCTGACCTACGTCAAAGAGGTGGGTGTGTTTCATTTTGAAAGGTCCGCCCCCCTACTTTTGGCAGACGGGGTAGAAGGAGAGAGGCATCTAACAGTTACTTGTTGGGAGAAAGCAAGCAACTGTGGATGATGGCGTGGCAGGCTGTGTGTGGCAGGGGGAGGGAACACAGCCAGCTGTGTTTACTGTACCCGACGTGGGCTCCTCGGGCTCCTCGGGGCAGGAGGCCCCAGGCATTGGTGCCGGAGCTGTCAGTCAGGTGGGGGGAGCCCAGTAGCCCCACCCCCTTTCAGTTTCCTTCTTTCTGGGTGGGAGCCGGACAGCAGGTGCAGATGCTTGCACCTTCAGGAGGATTAGATCGAAGTGATCCTCCGTCAGATTCAACAGGGCTGGTCTTTAGAGGTTGTTATTCCAGGGCGGCCTTGGGTTTCCACCCCTCCCCTCTCTCTTGCTGGCAGGCCTACTCCTCTGGCCAGGATGGGCTGGCGGCAGCGCAAAGGACTCCGTGAGAGCTAATGATAAATGTAATAGTGTGTAACAGTGATAGAGGGCCGCTGGAGCCCGGTTGTCACACACAATTAATATCCCTCGCCATTCTGTCTCCGTTTGTTTGTTCCCCCGCGATTCGGCTCCCAGTTAACTAATAGCACATGAGCCTGGACATAAATTGTATTTGACACGAGGTTTAATTCCGACCATTTAAAATTTCAACTGCCCCCTGAGCTGGCCTGGCCCTGAAGTTTGTTTACGGGCCTGATTATTTAAGGAAAAGAAGCCAAACATCCTCTATAGGCTTGAAACTGAAGAGAAGGCGAGGGCAGGCAGGCCAGCTTCTCAACTCATGCGCTGCTCTGAATGTAAGGAGGCAAATTCGTATTCTGGGCCCGTAACTGTGTGTCCCCTGTGTGTTCCAGCCCTGCCATCCTTGGGCTGTTGGAGCTTCGAGGCCTGATAAAATGCGCATTTCAGTTCACATTCTAAATTCTGCACACATGTGCGTGCACACACACCAGTGTGCACTCATGCAGGCACACGGGGGTCTGCAGTCCTAGCCCGGTTCCTGCTGATGGTAGAGGGTGGTGTAGGGGTGGTGTGGGTCTTTCCCTCGGCAGCCCTGAGCCCGAGCTCCAAGTTATTGAGCGCGTGTGCTAAGGCGGGCAAAAAATAATGTTTCGATTTACTTAGAGATACAGTTGTTATTGCCATAACCTTAATGAAAGCAGTAAACAGCACAGTATTAAGGGAGATTTATACAGAAACGCTTTTAACATGTAGACATAGATTTTGCGATGCATACAGCACCTCCTTTCTAAAGGCAATCAATATGGTTATGAACGGTAGTGATAAATTACAGGCTCTGAAGCTGGAGAAGGAGGTTTTTTGCACGGGTGTATAAATCAGGAGGTATTGGCGTTCCATGGGGCCTGTGCACCACAGTAAATCTGCCGGGCTCAGATGGGCACAGGGCTTGCATTAACGGTTTCGGGGTTGTCTACTAAACTCCTGTTTACCCGGGGCATCAGCCAGCCTCGTCTTTGTTATAATTCTGTATTTGACGGAAGCCCATAAAATACGCCTCTTTATTCCCCTCCCCACGAGTCCTGCTGTCTCACAGTCCCCAGAACAGTGTCTGGTGGTGTGGTTTCTTCTCTCTGTGTGTGTGTGTGTGTGTGTACATGCCTGTGTGACTGTTTATTCAAGAACATAATTCAGGAACGGGGCTGCTCCTGTTGACACAGATGAAAGGAAATTTATATCAAGGAGAAATCCTAGCGTATCCATAGCAGGGAACATGGTGAGCAGACATTTTGCAGAATTCTAGAAGCATTCTCACTCAGAAGCTGTCTCCAAGCCCTTGCTGCTTTGTGAAGAAATCTCCATGATTTCAGCATCAGAATTTGACTCCTGTGGGCTATCGAGAGGGCTCAGGTCAGCTTGGCCAGTAAAAGCCTTTGGGGAGCAAGAGCCACAGGCTACCTGAGGGAGGAAGAGGAGCTAGGAGAGACAGAGCCTTTGCCGGGGACTTCTGGGCGCCCCCCACCCCAATCTCCTGGTGCAGCTTGGATCTTGGAGCTGTGACCAGCCCCTTGGAAAATGCTGCTGCCCTACCCTGTCCTTTCTCTGTTTCTGAAAGGCCAAGGGGAGCTTCAGGACGGATCTGGGGTACAGTCTGTAGTGCCCAGGTTGGCATTGCCATCAGCCCAGGAGACTCCAAGTTCAAGTTCACTTAAGTCATAATAAAGCCCTTCTCTTCTCCGTCCCATCACCACCAACCCTCCTTTTGCAGTGAAGTCATGGAAAGTGGGAGTAGCCGTAGCCACATGTGGGGGAACAGGCAGACAAGAACAGCAGAACAGGCCTCAGGGAGGAGGTGAAGGGCCCCTGACTCCGCTTTTTAACCAAGAGCCATTTAGCTATAATTGATGAATGGATGGTCTCCCTGTCATTCTCGGTCGGCTGAACAGCAGCTTGTCCCAGAAAGTGGGGTGGAGGTGCCTCCATGCTCCTCAGGGTCTTCTTGGTGGCTGTCACACAGTGTGGCCTGCTGGGCGGGGCAGGGTCTTTGTGAAAGGTGTGCTCTGGTCTAACCTCTCTTGTTCTCTCTGACTCACTGATGCGCATGCCGCCCTGCATCCCACCCCCCGCTGAGACAAACCTGCTGCCACTTAGTGCTCCCTCCTGGACCGTGGGTCATCACCTCTTCCCAGCCTTGCCTACCTTTCTGCTCCTTATCCCACAGCGAGGGGGACTCAGACGTGGACTCGGAGCTGGAGGACCGGGTCGACGGTGTCAAGTCATGGCTGTCTAAAAACAAAGGGCCTTCCAAGGCGGCTTCTGACGACGGCAGCTTGAAGAGTTCCAGGTAAGCACATGGCCTTCGCTGAGAGCAAAGGCCACCTCATGCCTCAGGGATGGATGAGCAGTGCCTTGATCCCAAAGGGTGTGCCTCACGCCACCTGCGTCTCTTTCTTGCCTGGTTTCTTCTTAACTCAGGGTCTGCGTCACCATTATTTTGCCTAAGGAATATTTCCTTTACCAGGCTCAGGGCTTTGGTTTGGTGTAGGTTTAACTTCATCCCTACTCATTCATTCAACAAATGTTGATCGAACTGCCTGATGGTTTGTGTCCTTGGAATCAAGACTGAAATAGGGCACAGGGAGACTCTGTATCCCACAACCCTGGACAGGGCCAGCTTTAGACCTCTGAGGTCTTGGTAGGAATAGTAGCAGAAGAGGCCTCAGTTCCCCTTGACTCCCCATCACAGCTACAGACACACTTCATTCTCTGCCTGTTCTCTTCTTCCTCTGGTCTTTTCACTTGGCCTCTGCTATGCTTTCTGCTAACACCCATCTACTGCAGAAACTGGCTCCCCTGTTGTCCAGGCCAGTCACGGTCTTCTGATGGCACAGGCAGCTAACCCAGAAATGTGGGACTCTGATTCCCATTCCTCACCTCTTGGCCAGCATGGGTCCCCTGCTCTTACCCCTCCTGCCACCCCTTCTCTGCTGACTACCCCCTCCCAACTCAGAGCCATCCTGATCCCCCAGGACACACTGTTCCACCCCCTCCGAGAGACAGCTGGTGTGCTGGGTAGAAAGAGTAATTCCTCTCTTCCCACAAGGGCTTCCCAGGTGTCTCAGTGGTAAAGAATCCACCTTCCAATGCAGGAGACGCGAGTTCGATCCCTGGGTCAGGAAGATCCCCTGGAGAAGGAAATGGCAACCCACTCCAGTATTGTTACCTGGGAAATCCCATGGACAGAGGAGCCTGGCAGGCTACAGTCCAGGGGGGTGGCAGAGAGTCCGGGGACACAACTTAGCAACTAAGCCACAACCACAATTCCTTCTCTAATGCCCCTGAGGCCCCTTGCCAAGCCCAGACCCTCACCACAAACACCCAGCCAGCCCCCCTCTAATTGGTTTAATGTATTCGGCCAAACATTTTGTTATTGCAGAAAATGCTGCCTTCCCCGCCCCACTGCCATTCACCGCAGCGTGGCACCAGGCTCCAGGTAGTTGACAATGAAATAAATTGAACTAAACGTTTTAGAGGGGGAAAAGTGATGAAATAGAACAATAGTCTAATTTACATGACATTCTCCGTGAAGCTATTTTCACTGACGCAAATTATTTTGCTTCATTTCCTCCGACGTGCTCAGCGCCACTTTGCCAGAGCTGCTGCGAGCTCTCCTTCTTCCTCCTCCTCCTCCTCCTCCCTCCCCCGGTGTCTTTATTCTCTGGGTTTAATGCCTCTCTCTCTCTCTCTCATTCTCTCTCTGCTGCCCCCGAATCTATCCATGCCAGAACCGCCCTCAGCACCGCGGGGAAGGAGGGCAAGGGGGTGGAGGAGAGGCCGGCCTCAGTGCTCAGCTCGCTGAGCTACCGAAAGCGGCTCACCCTGAAGGACTCCATCGGGGGCACCGGGGACGAGGATTCGCTCTTCACCACCCTGAGCGAGCGGCCGGCCTCCCCAGAGAGGCCCCCTCGGAAGGCCCGCGGGGGCCCCAAGGAGGAGCCGGGCTCGGCCAGAAAGTCCGAGGAGCCAGACGAGGGCGGCTCGGTCCTCTCCGGCGGCGTCGGGGGCCGCACGAGCCGGCTGGAGAAGCACTGGGGCTCAGACTTGGACCGGGCCTCGGCCGTCTCAGCGCCGGTCAGCCGGGCCTCCTCGGCCACCCGGCGCGGCTCCGGCGGCGAGGACGGGGTGCGCTCCTCCTTGAGCTTCTCGCTGTCGGGCTCCCCCAGTTCCCGTCGCAGCACCTCCCGGCTCGACAGCCTATCGGTGACCCTCAGCCCTTCCTTAGGCCGGGCCTCACTCCTCGGCCGGGAGAGCCCCGATTCCCGCCTGTCCCTGGGCCGGAGCTGCCTGGACGACTGGGACGATGGAGCCAGCGTGGCCTTGAGCGAGGCACACTCGCAGTACAGCCACCCGTCGTCTCTGGCCCGCAGTCTGTCGGTGCCACCCCGGCCTCGCGCCTCCGCCTCCTCCACCCCGGAGGAGCCTCTGGGCTCCAGCATCCGCCCGGTCAGCCGCCGCTCCTACCTGGACCCAGACCTGGAGGCCGCCATCAACGAGGTCCTGAGCTACAAACCCACCCCGTTCCACCGGAGCAGCCTGGAGCCGGACTCTGAGGAGGATGACCGGAAGAGCATCCAGAGCACCCGCAGCGCCCAGCTGGACCCTCCAGAGCGAGCCACCAGCATTCGCCGCTCCGCCTCGGCCGCAGACGTGTCTCGGTCCCGCGGCAGCCGGAAGAGCCGGAGCAAGAGGAGGAGTAGCTCCAGCTCCAGCTCCAGCTCCGAAGATTCCTCGGAGCACAGGCAGCGGAAGAAGGGGCGCTCTCGGAAGAGCAAGAAGAAGGCCAAATCGAGACGGAAGAGAACGGAGTCCTCCTCCTCCTCCTCCACCACCTCCTCCTCCTCGTCCAGCGGCTCTACCATCTCGGGCCACAGCCGCTCGAGCGTGAAGAAGGGCCCGGCTGCGGAGGATGAGGAGGCCGGGCAGGGGCGCCGGCAGTCCCGGAAGGAGGAGAAGAAGCGCAAGAAGGAGGTGGACAGCCTGATGATGCGGTACCTGTACAGGCCCGAGAGCGACTAGTGCAGTAGGTGGCACCCGGCACGGAGTGCAGAGCATGGCGTGTGCCACTCGGTGTGAACTAACGTGCTCCCGGCCCACTCGCCACCACTCGGGCCCCTCCTGCGTTCCTCTCCAGCAAGCCTGGCCTCGCAGAGCCTCCTGGCTCCCTCAGAGAGCAGAGGCTGGCTGAGCTAGTCAGTCGTTCTGAGCCCAACGAGGAACTCGCTGGTGACGTCAAGTCACAACTCCCACTTAGCAAGCCCTTACCCTGGGCCAGGGACCACCCCCCTAAGATACTTGCCGTATTTTATTCACTTAATCCTCACACTAACCCCAAAACAAAGATCCGATCACGAGCCCATTTTCTAGGAAAAGAAGGTGAGGTTCAGGCGGGTTAAGTCGTTTGCCAAGGTTACTGAGCTGGAAAGTGATGTTGCCAGGATCTGGATGAAATCTCTTCAGCTCACCTTTAACCAATCCTCTGTATGACCCAAGGCAGATCACATGAGCGTAATATTTACTGTATGGGCCTAGCAGCATACATGCAGAGCTTTTGCCCATAGCCCTGAAAGGCTGGGCCCGGGAAAGGGCTGGAACTGACCCCCCGATGTGAGTTGATGCATCAGTGGCCACCAGCAATTAAGGGGCCTTTTGCTCAGCTCTCCCTCTGCCCTGCAATGTCATCTTCCCCTCTGGCATGGATCTTGAGGCTCAGAGTGCAAGGCTTACAGCACCCACAGCACCACACCCTGCAGCAGACCTGGAGATGCCTGACTCTCTCCCCACCCCTCCCACCTGAAGCCCACACATGGGCGTCACCTCATCTTAGCTCATCTTGTAAAGTTTTAATGAATAGAAATTAGCAGCTGTTGAGTGACAGCCCCCTCCTGGCTCTCCTGCCTCTCCCAGCCTTCTCCCTGTGGGAAGGAAGATCAAGCTGTTAGACCCTTTATGCCCACACCCCCACCTCCGAAAAAAGGCAAAGACTGACTCACTGGAATACCATTGTTGCCACTCTCCCTGGTGGGTGGTGACATTTTGATCACCCTGCTTATATGAAGCTGTTTTTGGCATGGTACCCTCCCAGGGCAAGCTTGCTGCTTCCCAGGAGGTATGACTCTAGAGCATAGCCCCCCTGGGGCACGGGCAGTGTTTCCTTGATGCATGAACTAACACACACGTGTTGCATGGTTGTGGGCCTCTTATGCAGTGGAGCTGCTGAGCAAGCACACGGACTTGGGCTGATTTCTACCAAAAGGGACCAGTTTCGTTTTAAGGAATGGAGCCTGTGAAAGTGAATGTTACTTGCAGCTGCTTGGAGATGGTGATGGGATGGGTTTGGGGAGACAGTATGGGGGAGGTGGAACCTGAACCCAGACCAGGCTCATGGCCAACTCAGATTCTGTGGGCCCTGAGTTGCTCCAGAACCAAGCCCTTGGATTTAGACCTGCTCTGTGGCTTCCCGCATGTGCCAGATGGTTGCAGGATGCTCTGGGAGGAGCAGGAAGCATCTCAGTTGTTCTAGGGAGCTGCTGTCAGCACCGCAGTGAGAAAAGGCAAGGATCATGATATTGTGACCATCGCAGCTTTCCACTCAACCACCCTGCTAAATGCCCTACTGCCCCAGGGCAGGAAGTCAGCTGATGGGCTATGAGGGGAGGTTTGGGAAGCAGAGCGGGCCAGGCCCTTCTGAGCACTGCACTAATACCTGAAGAGGGAGACACGGGCCTAGCCAGGACATCCGACACTGCCCAGCAGCTGGTGGACTGCAGACCCCAGTGACTCAGTCCGTCATCACCGTTGACCCAGCAAGAACAAAAACACATACAACCTGTTTCTTCCTTCAGCCACCAGCACAGCCCTTTTTGTCCACCAGGAACACAGGAGTAGTCCTGAAACCCTACACACCACCACCTCCAACAAGGGTTGGATTCACTGCGGGGAGAGTGGGCACCAAGCCAGAAGCTAACCAACCAATACAGAGCTGGCAAGAGAAGGGCTGGGGGAGAGAGGACCTAGTTGGACTCAGGGGGAACTGGCTTTGGGCAAATAAACTGTGAAGAGTTGGGGCAGGGGCTGAGTGGCTTAGCTTCCCACCTGGCGATGGGGACCTTCGAGAATTCTGAACAGGAAAGCATCCCAGCAAAGGGTGGGGGAGGGGACCGCCACCCTGGGCTCGCCCAGCGGGAATTAGCTTGTGCACCAAATCCTTTGTGACAGCATGGAGCAGGAAACACTGGCTTGTGGGAAGGAAAGCGTTTGAAACCATTTGGTTAAAATGTTCAAATTGCAGCCCTGACTCTGCCCTGGGGAAGGGGGCTAGCTACCTGCTGTTGGTCACAGCTGTGGCTGCAGAAGCCACAAAGGAAACTGGCTAAGGAGCATCCAAGGTGGGAGCAGGGGAGAGAGGGGCCTGGCATGTACCCCTCCCGGCTGCCTCTGCCACTGCGCCCAGCATCTGGATGGAATGGTGTTGAAACCCAGCTGTCATTCATCCAGGTGTCTGCCTGGCAGGCACAGGAATGTGGAAGTGGGGGCTGCAGCTCCAGTCTGAGGAGACATGTGAGGAAGGAAAGGAGCACCCCACTTTCATCTGGGTCCCAGCCCTGGCATCTACCTCACCCCTTCCTTTGCCCTTAAAATAACCCTGCTGTCTTTCCACAAAGCCAGTTCCTTCCTTTGCCCAACAGCAGACCTTAGCCTTGAGTTCCCAGAAGTTCTGTCTAAAAAAAAAAAAAAGAAAATAAAACCAGGCTCCCACTAATTCAGAATTCAAACAATCCAAAAGCTAAAACGACCCCAATTTTTCCTATGTTGCACAGTCCTCGTTGAGCTTTATAATTTTGTCCCTGAGACACCCCAGAGTCCTTAAGTGCCTGTGGCCCATCCAAGTAAGACTCATTTATGTTCAGTCTAGTTTGTATTAAATGTGTTTTGTGCTATTCTGATTCCTTTAAAAATGGTAATTCATTCATGAGACATACGATAACTATTAACCAGGCTGCCCCATTCCTGAACCATTTTGCATAATTGAACATGTATTCTATCAGGCTCTTCCTGCTCCCCAGGGGCAGAGAGAGAGAGAGAGACCGACCTATACACACCCCCGGGCTCTCACCCAGGCCAGTGGGGAGAACGCAGGTTTCTTCTTGTTTTCTCCTCAGGTCACCGGTCTGGTGACAAGGTGGAGTCCTCAAGAGGCTCTGAGGCCTAAGGTCCCAGGTTCAGATTTACATACTGGCTGTGTGACCTTGGGCAAGCTGCTTGTCTCTTTGAACCAGCTTCCTCATGACGTTTTACGTGGTAAAGAATAAGCACATCCAGCCTGTCTGGGACAGTGTCTCACATACAGGAAATACCCAGCCATCAAATCCTTTCCTCACCACCGTTGGAAAAGCTGAGAATGTGGTTCTTTCTTGGAGAACGCTCTTTCCTCCTGTTTTGGTTTAGAGATACAAGATCTCGGACAGGTTTAGTAAACAAGGGCCTTCCTCAGATCCGTAAATCAGAATGGGAGGCATTGAAATCACAGGATTCCTGTTTATCCTAGCAGAAGCTCTCTAGGATCTGGAAGCAGGGGCCCACTGAGGCAGGGCACTGGTAGGGGTGGAGCCATCTTGGGCTGCATTTTCTCCAGCAGTGCTGAAATTACAGTTCAGAAGCGAAGGTGGGAGGGGCAGGGGAAGGGTGCTCTAAGGCTTTGGAAAAGATAAAAAAGAGAAGGTGACTAGAAGTGGAAGAGAGATCCCATCCATGCTGGACACCATGAGTCTGCTCCGTCCAGGGAGAAATGCTTCATACCTTGGTCGGGGAGGGAGTGCAAGGCTCCCAGTGGCCTGATGAAGACTATGGGGTTGGATTGTGGGATCAAGACAGGGATGACTTTGCCACCCTCAAACAGAGGTCTTGCCAGCTCCTACATCCTCAGTCTCCATTCCTTGTGAGTAGATGGTGTCATGGTCAAAGATAGAAATTCTCACCATCCTCAGAAAAATCTGATTAGGAGGCAGGGTTGTGATCTGGGAGTATTCAATGGGGAAAGCCTCTCCTTAGAAGGAATCTTTTGGGGAGTAACCTTTACTAAGACAGGTTGTAGTCCTGTAATCACCAGATCTCCAGTCTCCAAGTCAATGCAATCCATACACTGCCTGTAGCAGAATCTTCCAGAGAGGGAGTTGAAAATGCAGAATTCCTGGGTTTCACCCAAGAGCTAGCAAATGAGAACTTCTTGGGGAAAGAACACGGGATCCGCAGCCAATTCTTATGCACATTCAAGTTCGAGACCCACCGCTCTTCAGCATTGCTTTCTTCAGAGTTGTAGAAAGTTCTCAGAATCAAAGAGATGTCCTTCCTCCTACTACTCTGAGTATCTTCTGGGGAAACCAGGGAATCTCACTTCTATTTCTCAATTTGTGGCTTTGGGGAATGCTGTGACAAGGTTGGGGGTGGGGCTTCCTTTGGACCAAAGGCCTTGGTGCTGAAGGTAAAAGCGCCCCTCCTCTTATCTGGTTTCTCTCTCCCTGCAGCCCCACCAGCTACTGGAAGTCCCTTGCCCCTGACCGTTCAGACGATGAGCACGACCTTCTCGACGGCACCTCCAGGCCCCGATACTCCCACAACTATCTGAGTGACAGTGACACAGAGGCCAAGCAGACAGAGACCAACGCATAGCCCAGGGGAGTGGTGTGGACCCCTCCCACCCACCGCCTCCTGCTGCCACGGGCGCCTGTCTCGTGGGGCACGGGTCTCCCCCATCCGACTGCGGATCTGCACGGGAAACCCCTGACCCTCTTCGGTCTGGGGGCTTCCCAGGCTGTGGGTATCTGACATCTCCACGTGGAAGAGTGGAGGGAAGAGCAATTCTGAAAAGAGAACTTTCTGCTCCTGCCTTGGGCCACCGTGGGTGGCAGGTGGCTTGGCACCACACGGAGCCAGCAGGTTGACCTCCATGTCAGCGCCCCGCTCAGGGACGGTGGACAGATTGCCTACTGGGACATTCTCGGGTTGCTGGGTCCGTGGGGTGGAGTCTGGGGCAGGAAACAGCAATTCCTTCCCCCTTGGCTTGGGGCGAGGGCTTTCTCTTCTCAGTGCCTGCTGTCTATTTACTTTTTTTAATTTAAATACCCAACCTCTCCATCGCAGCTGTATCCCTGAGAGTGGGAGGGGGGCTGCCGCGGCAGCTGGCCCGCCTCCCCACACCGGGAACGACTAGAGGAATCCCAGCTTCATCTTTACTCTTCAGAGAGCAGGCCTTTCTCTGTGCAGCTGGAGAGACTGGTGAGCAGAGCTGGGTCCAGCTTCTTAAGAGTCTGAGTGGGGAGGGACTCTCAGGTGCTTCTGGGTTCAAGCTGAGCAAGCCTACACAGACAGGGGTGTGGACGTACCAGCAGGAACTTCCAGCCCCCATCCCCCTTCGTCTCATCCGTGTGTTATGTGCAATGACCTATTTAAGAGTAAACCCGCTCCACCTACGCCAATTCGGGGCTTATCCAAGCACTGCCTCCCTCCCCCTCAGTCCAGGTTGCCTGGATCACAGGCTCAACTGGAGAGGGAAGGCCTTGGGTGGAGGGCTTGTGACTGAAAAAAACTGAAGATGGAGGCTTTGGTCAGTACTAAGGTGTGTTAGACACAAGTCCTCACCCTGAGACCTGAGCCTGAGTCATTTTTCTTCTTCTAATCGCCCTGCCCACACACACTTATCCCAGACATGACAACCTGGGGACTGACAGTCCCAGCTCCCCCCCACACACAAAGATCATCCCACCAGCACCTCCAGACTTGGGGGCCCAAGGGCAGTGCCTGGCGCCGCTCCCATCTGTCCTCCTCTTCTCTCCTGCAACTGGTGTGTACTCATTGGGCTGTGCTCTCCTCCCCATTTACCTGATGTATGGAAATAAACGTCCTTTTTCTCCTGGCACTGCCAGTTTTCCTTCCTGTTCCTTCAGGCTCAGTAAAGTCTAGGGTCAGCACATGGGAGCAGAGCAAGGCTGCTGCTGAGGACCGGGGGGAGTCACCCTGGCCTCTGACTCGCTGCCATGTCAGACCAGTGCCACTCAGAGAGCTTTGGCAGGTCATCTGGAGCAGGCAGAGGCAGTGGGTGAGAGAACCGGTCAAGAAAGACATAAACCTCCCTTCTGTTTTAAAAGCCCAAGGATTGTAATTCAGGTTGGCAGAGCCGTCCAGGTCTTGTCCTACCCTGGCCTCCACTTGGGAATGTTGAGGTTACTCTGATTGTTAAATCTTGCCAATTACAGAAATCCTGTCTTCCTTTTTAAGGATGCAAACGTTTATTAGATCTTTTTAAAACTTTTTTATTTTTGGCTGTGCTGGGTCTTTGTTGCTATGCTCGGGCTTTCTCTAGTTGTGGCGAGTGGCGGCTAGCTCCTTTCCAGTCGGTGTGCTCAGGCTTCTCATTGCAGTGGCTTCTGTTGTTTCAGAGCATGGGTTCTAGAGCACACAGGCTTAGTTCCCCCACAGCATGTGGAATCATTCCAGACCAGGGATCGAACTGTGTCCCCTGCATTGGCAGGCAGATTCTAACCACTGGACTACCAGGGAGGTTCCAAAGATGACTTTCTGATCAATACTTGGCAGAACTCTCTCTGACCTCCAATCCCATGGGCCATAGGGCAACTTGAATAGGCTGGGTGTGCTGGCTTCTCCACCCTGCTCAATCCCTGCCTGCATGTCCCAATCCACACTTGGTTCTCTTCCTGACAGCTGAAAGACAGCTCATGCAAAAGGACAAGAAACAAATGACCCTCCTCCTTCTCTACCTCTTGTAATATGACCAGTTATAATCCCTGCATGCATATTTACAGCTGGTCAATCAGGCTCTCCTGGTTTGGACAAGTAGGCAAGAAAGGATATCAGACAGGCCTACTGCTGATGTCAGGCATCTAGAAATGGGCAAGAAAGGGAAAGGGGGGGAAAAGTCATCCCCAAAATGAATGGGAATGAAGTGTGATGTGGCTCTATCTTGAATGAAAGAAACTGCCCTGAAGGTTGAATACAGAAGGCAGTAGAAGTGAAGTTACTGGGTTGTCTTTTTAACTGCTGACTCTTCATGTTCAGTTCTGTCGTTCACATCTTTTACTCCTGCGTTCAGCTAGCTTGGTGCATTTTTTCTTCCAAGGAACTAGTGTGACAAAAGTCGACCTACAGGCAAGATCCCAACTCTGCTCACCTACGCTGACTCGGGCCTCTGATTAATTATTGAGAGAAAGTCCCAGCATCAACCTCTGATAGCCTGGCCTGGGGCAGAGGGATCTGTTCAAGTCAAAAAAATATGTATTATTCATCTGCTCATTCATTCAACAGTCAAATATTTCATCACTGCCTGGCTGTCATCTGGACACTGTTCTAAATGCTGGGGCGGGATGAGGTCCTGCCTGCATGAAGTGGATATTCTAGTAGAGGAGTTAGACACGGAAAATATGTACCACACCTCCTAATATGTACAAGCTTTGGGTGAGTACGATAAAGCAACTGCCCACAATGCAGGAGACCTGGGTTCAATCCCTGAGTCAGGAATATCTCCTGGAGAAGGAAATGGCAGCCCACTTCAGTACTCTTGCCTGGAAAATCCTATGGATGGAGGAGCCTGGTAGACTACAATCCATGGGATTGCAAAGAGTCAGACACGAGTGAGCGACTTCACTTTCCTTTTCCTTTTGGGTGAGTAGAAAGGAGTAAAACATAGTGTTTGTCCTCCAGGGACTCATGGATTAGGGCTAGGGCAGACCCCTTTGGAAATAATTACATGAGACAGAAAAGGACAAGTTGTTTTGGGCATGTTATAAGAGAGAGGAGGTTCTGTCACTGAGAGAGGAGGGTCAGGAACTGGGAAGGCTTCTAAAAGGAGCTGGTATTTTGAGCTGGTACTTGAATAAAGGATTGCACTTCCCAAGTGGCACGAGTGGTAAAGAACCTGCCCACCAATGCAGGGGTTGTAAAAGATGCAGGTTCGATCCCTGGGTCAGGAAGATCCCCTGGAGGAGGGCACAGCACCCCACTCCAGTATTCTTGCCTGGAGAATCCCATGGACACAGGAGCCTGGCAGGCTACAGTCCATAGAGTCGCAAGGAGTTGGACACAACTAAAGCAACTTGGCTCACACGCACTCACGCACTTCTACAGATAGATATTGCTGTACAGGTGTGCTAGGAAGAAAGAACTTAAGCAAAGGCCCTGAGGCAGGGAATGCTAGGTGGTGATGGGGAACTCCACAGGGTGTCCAGGGAAGCTGGACATCACCTTACATGACCAACACTTTGAGATGCAGCAAAGCATCTTGGCCAGTGTGCTGGGCTCCAGACTAGGAAGGGGGCAATTCCCTCCACACCAAACTCCCTAGGGGAGCCCCAGGAGCTGCAAGGCCATCAAAGCCCATCTTCATTCGGGATATGCCTTCTAAGCTCTCTAAGCTCCTGCCCCAACCTGTACACTCATGGTCGCCTTGGTCCCTAAGATGTAAGTGATTCCCACAAAACAGACAGCAAATCTGTCCCTGTGCCAGGCTCAAAGCCGCCTCGCTAGATCCTCCTCTGTAATCTCAGACCACCGGGACTGCTCTGACTCCTGGATAAGAGGCATGGGGGTGCCCAAAGCCCTTTGAGGCTCCCCATGGTGCCCAGTCTGTGCGCAGAGAAAACAGCAGCACGTGGTGATTCCCCAACCACCTCCTTTTGTCCTGTGTCCTCTTGGCAGACCTCCCCGTTGTCCTTCCCCCAGGCCCCGCCCCCATGCCTGGTGGCACAGACACTTAGCGATTTGCTCCTTAATTGTCCCCCAGCTAGGCTGCGCAGATGCCGCTCTTTAATCTCTCTTGATAAATGAATCGCGCCGCTCCTTTAATCATATGTTCATATCCAAGCCAATTTGAATCAATTTGGCAGGGAGTATGTTGCAAGAGATGCCATGACTGCTGCTTCCTACCCCCGCGCCCACCCCCCCAGGGCCCTGGAGCCTACGCATCTGCTGTCCTCCCCCTCAGCAAAGAGCCCAAGAGGCTCATCGGGGGAAGGACCTCCTACCTGAGTGATGGGGACTTTTCAAAGTCAATCATTCCTTCCTGTCCTCTAAGCAGGCCCACATGGGACAGGAGGAAGATGGATTCCCAAAGGCCTCAGAAGTGGGAGAGACGGGACGAGTCCACAGCCTTCCCTGGTCACTGAACAAAGCACCCCATTATCACCCCTGGGAGAAAGTGCTGCCTTAAATCTAACCTTTATGCTTTCCGTTCCCCTTTCATTTCCTCTGAGCTGGTTCTCAGGGAAGTTGTAACATTTCATCACCTCTTATATAGCAACCTATTGCAGACCAGCCTATGATAATTTGTCCTTGCCTGCTCCTGCCACTGGCTGCCACCCCAATGCCTTTCATCTTTCCCCAGGAAGTCTTCTTTTCTACATCCTCCGGGCTGGTGGGCAGTCCAGGACATGCTTGGTAATATACCAAGTTCTGCTGCATTTGGGGTTACTGCTCTTCTTCACCTACAGAGTGGTGTTCACACACCTTCATGAAAACAAGACCAGTGCTAAACTGAACGCTTCTGCCGCCAGCACTGAGACCTTGGAGAAAGGCCTTGACCTCTTGAACCTCAGTTTCTCCATCTGTAAAACAAGGTGGAATTACTGGCAAGAAACTTTTGGCTCCTAGGTTCGTACAGAACCCCTCAATGCTGCCAACAGAACCTCACTCCCACCTCTTCATCACCTGCAATGAGGGGCCAGAGGAACCAACGGGTGGCACTAGTGGGGACTCCAGACCCGCGGGCTGGGGGACAGATGTCTTCGCCCAGCGCGAGGGCTGTCTGGGCTTGGTTCCGTCCAGCAGCCCAGATGCGCCTCCGCGTCCTCTTCATTTCTTTTCCTTTCTAATGGCGGGTTCTGCGCGTCCAGACCAACCAGCGCCCTCCAGTTCACGGTGAACCTGGGCATATTAGCATATTCATATTTGCACCCTCGCTTCCGGAGCTTGAGACCTCTGGCTCCGCCCCGGTCTGGAGGTTCCCCCGCCCCCTTTCCGGAAGCCACGCCCTTTAAAGGGTCAATGCCCTTGAAGGGTTCCAGAAACCTTAAGGACCAGGTTCCCCCGCTCAGCAACCCGACAGTACTGTTTCCCGCCCTTTTAAGGGCTCCTGGAAATCCTTGGCGTTAACTGAGGCTGATGTAGCCCAGCCTCACCTGTCAGGAGTGTTGCTGAGGATGAGGAGGGCTCAACCAATATAACCATGGTGAGCACTAACTATGCCCCCAGTGGTTAAGCACTTCATAATCGCACTTAACCCTTGTCACAGCTCCGTAAAGTGTCCTTCGCCTGAGGAAACAGGCTCAGGGAGGGTGACGTCTGTCCTAGCAGAGACCTCAGCTTGGCTCCAGCAACTGGCCAGGCGTCCCCGAGCTACTCTGGCCTTGTCAGAGGATAAAGGGAGAAGCGAGAAAACCAAGAATTGCTGTCACGAATCTCCTCTCAAGTAGCTGTGTGCCTGGTATTCACCAAGGCCTGCCCTTAGGAAGGAAGCAATTTCTGACAATTTGGGGAGGTGAGGGAGGGAGTAGGGGTGGGAAAATGTCAACCTCACATTTGTGTTGCTCCTTACAATTCTCAGAGCATCCCCCATGTGTGATCACATTTGTGCTTCAAGAACACAGTGCCAACGATGTTCCACATGGCCTGGAATGCATATTTGAATCTCTAGGCACCTCAATCTAATTTCATTCATTACAGTACAATGGAACAATCCATACCATTCTCTGGGATTCCATCTGGGAGGAGTGATTTTCAGAGCAATAGCCATTTTGGAGTTAACAAGGATGCTAGGTTTATTTAGAAGGGATTTTACAGAGAAATCGAGTCTTCTGTAGCGTAAGCTCCAGTGATGGGTCATATACATGAGGGAGATTCCAAAAAGGATGTGTGCTTCGCAATTGAAGTCAGTGACATAAATCTCCCAGAGGAATACTTAAATGTGCATATAGAATTTGCTTTAGATATCAAAAGCCAGCTATGACAGCTTTAAGGGAAAAAAACACAAAAAAGATATAAAGTTTTGACACTACCCAGGCAAATTATATTTGAGATGGTTTAAGAGTCAAAGAGTTTCCACATTTTAATAAATTTTTATATGTTTTGTGCCACATCTATATGATCTGACTAGATTAGAAAAAGAAGCAAATGGATTTGGGGAAGAGAGGACACTAGAGAATTTGAAAGTGGAGAATTAAAAAAAAAAAAAAATCCTGGTATGGGAATACAGCCAGTAGCTTTAGAAATATTACCTCTTTGAAAGACAGGTCAACAACTGATAACCAGGCAAATATAAAACTGTATGTGATGAAATAAGCCTCTTGACTCATATTTAATCCTGGGGACTGGCATCAGCTGCAGGTTGGCATCCTTGCTTAAGGGCTGCTTCTGGCCCCCACTGTCCTCTGGAGAGCAAGGGGGATTGACCCTAGTGAATGGCAGTGCCCTGGAAGGTTGTGCACTAGAAGCACGGGGCCATGACCTGCCTTTGTATGTCCGGCAGCTCATCTGTGGAGGCTGGTCCTTCCAGTGGACCATATACTGAGCCACTGGGCAGGATTTAATAGCAGAAAAGGAGCTCCTGCTCCCTCAAACTGGCAAAATAAGCCTAGAAAACCAACTCAGTAGTGAGGCACTCTGAAGCTCTGTGAATGGGTTCCTAAGGGAACATGTCCACATGACAAAAGTACATGTGAAAACACAGATAAATATTAGATGAGACTTCTGAAAACTAGAAATAGCTTTATATGGGCACGTGGGATTCTAGATGAAGTCTCTGTGCTTGAAATAAAAGTTTTCATACAATTTCTCTTTTAAGTCAGTACAGATATGTATGTGTCAGAAACCAAAGAAGGCCCCCAATTAGTCATATTAGTGTGACTCTAAGAGGAGTGTCTTTCCCAGCACTGCATAGATAGAAATAGTAGCTGTGGAGGGTAAACCATGTGGCAAAGCTGCTTAGAAACCGCTTAGCTCCCTTGCTCAGGGAAAGCCATTCTTAAAGCAGCAGGCATCTCTTGGCATGGCTGCAAGTGGAAGCTGGAAGAGGAACAGATTGGAGGGTGGAACTTGAACAGCGTATTTAGGGAAGAGGCGCAGCGAGGGAGGGGTGAGAAGAGCCTCCAGACATAGCCTCCCATGCTGCCTGAAGCCCTGCAGGTGACAGGTTTAGACAAGGAGACACGTGTTGATGCAGGGACCAGTGATGGAGTGGGGTGAGGAGAAGCCGAGAATCAAAAAGGTCATTTAGGATATTTGTGTCACAGTTACATATTAAAAAAAAAATCTGTAAGGGTGGACTTGACTCAATGGCCAGACTGTGCCTGGTTAATGGATTCCTGCTTCTCATACCTGACTCCATCGAAGAAGGTTTAGCCCCTTAAGGAAAAAGTATTTTCGCTATTTCGGAGTCAAGTGACCGGTGAGTTCTCTGAGAAAAACGAGAAGGTATTGGTTTTAGAAGGGGAGGACTGGGGGGTTCAGACCTCGCAGAAGGTCTGGGATAAGTCTCCTGGGGCTCGGAGGTGATCATCTCCCTCCCTGCCCCCACTCCTTGCTCCCCAGTAAAAATCAGCTACAAATCTCAGCTTGTTGGGAACAGATGGCCTTGGCTGACGAATAAGCCACCGCAGGCTGCTCCACCTGTTCTCGGGCTGGAATAATCAGCTCGAGACAAACATCGGCGCTGAAATAACTCATGGCAGCGGGTGATGCGCAGGCACAGATTCCAAAAATCTCTTAAATAGACCCCCTCCAACTCTCTCCCTTCCCCAGCCCCTAGAGGCCATCAGGGGAAGGTAATGGAGCGGAGAAGAAAGATAGAGCCCCAAGCTGAGAGCCATGGTGGAGCTGGTGGTTCCGCCGGTGTAAGTGGGGGCGGGGCGAGGGCGGGGCAGGGGCGAGAACGGGGCGGGGCAGGGGCGGGGCGAGGGCAGAGCGGGGACGGGGCGAGGGCAGGGCAGGGCAGGGCAGGGGCGGGGCAGGGGCCAGGGAAATACCTTGCTCCAAGCCAAGGTAAGTTATTTCCCAAGAGCATATGGAGAACGTGGGAATGGTTGGTCCCTGTCAGGGACAAGTGTGAGGAGAGCCAACCTGTCGGGGAAAGTAGAAAACTGAGAATCTGGGATTCTTGTGAATGTGTTCGTTGAAGAAGTGATATGCAAATGAGATCAAGCTACCCACGAATCTCTCAGCAGCTCAGACAGCTCCGCCGGCAGCCGCTTGGGGGTGGCTGCCCAGGGGCCCGTACTTCTGCGCACTGGTCTTCAGCCTCCCCTGTGTTCAGCCTCCCCTCACGTTCTTGATGAAGTCTGCTGGGCTAATGTTGCCTGACAGAGGCAGATGAGCCCGTCGGGAGAGTGACAGCGCTGGGAAGCAATGGTGACGGCTGGTATGAGGCGGGGAGGGCGGCGGGGTTGCTGGCTGAAACTGGGGTCTAGCTCCTGTGGAGTCAGTCAAGAGAGGGCAAGGATTGAGAGAAAAGAGCTGGGTTGATGGCTTGCTCTGGGTGCCTCAGGCACCCTTTGATCCAGCCTCCTGGCCTGATGCTCAGAGTGTAGAGGGGCTCCGAGTCTCCAGAGGTTGTGCTGGCCTGGGGAAAAAGCCAGAGATCTTGGACACCCCAGTGCATCTCTAACTGCCAGATATGGTTCCCCTCAAGTGGTCCCTGTGACTCTGCCTGAAGAATAGGGCTATGGAGAACACAGCTCTTACCTGTCATTTAGGGTCCCACACACATGGTCTCCTTTAAAGCTGGTCATGCCACTGAGGTGGCCCCCATCCTGCTGAGTGCCTGACTCTGGTTCTCACCTTGCTGTATGTTAGAAATGCTCATGGAACTGTTTTTGTTTTGTATATGAAGAGTAAAAAACATAGTATAATGAGCTTTATCTATCAAACGGCTTCAACAGTCATCAACAAGCAATGAATCTTGCTTCATCTAAACCCTTGGATTATTTTAAAGCAGGCCCCAGATATATCATACATTTCCCTCGTGGCTCAGATGGTAAAGAATCTGCTTGCAATGCAGGCGTCTCAGGTTCAATCCCTGGGTTGGGAAGATCCCCTGGAGAAGGAAATGGCTACCCACTCCAGTATTCTTGCCTGGAGAATTCCATGGACAGAGGAACCTGGAGGGCTACAGGCCATGAGATAGAAAAGAATCAGACATTACTGAGTGACTAACACTTTCACTTTCCAGATATATCACTTTGTGACTGAGCTCGTGCACACACACACACACACACACACACACCCATGGAAGATATTTGTTTAGTGTCTCTCCCTTAGAGAAAAAGAAAATGACTCCTTAAAATGTAACCACAATACTCTTATCACACCATTAAAAAGTTATCAGTAATTCCTTAGTACCAAATATCCAATCAATATTTACATTTTCCTGATTGTACATTTTACTAATTATATTAGTTTTATATATTATTTATATGTATAATTTATATATAATTATATGTATATATAAATAAAGTTGTTGCTCAGTCACTCAGTTGTGTCTATCTGCAACCACATGAACTGCAGTACACCAGCCTTCCCTGTCCTTCACTATCTCCCAGAGTTTGCTCAAACTCATGTCCATTGAATCAGTGATGCCATCCAACCATCTCCTCCTCTGTCACCCCCTTCTCCTCCTGCCCTCAGTCTTTCCCATCACTAGGGTCTTTTTCAGTGACTCAGTTCTAAGCATCAGGTGGTGAAATTATCGAAGTTTCAGCTTCAGTATCAGTCCTTCCAATGAATATTCAGGGTTGATTTCCTTTAGGATTGACTTGTTTGATCTCCTTGCTGTCCAAGGGACTCTCAAGAATCTTTTCTAGCACCACAATTCGAAAGCATCAATTCTTCAACACTCAGCTTTCTTTATGGTCCAAATCTCACATTCATACGTGACTACTAGAAAAATCAGGATTCAAACAACATTGAGGAGCTTTTTAAGAACTAGACCTGTGCCCAGAGCCTTTTCTCTCGGGGATTCTGATTTAATTGGCCTTGGGTGGGGCCCAAACATCATATTTTTTAAAGCTCTCTTGATGGTTTTAATGTGCAGCCAGGAAACCCCTTACCAGTTTCCTGCCAATTCCTTCTCATCCAGGCTATTAAATGCTTCTCCCACCTCCAGCCAATAGACCAGAGCAGTTGGCATTCACATGCCTAACCTGGAGGTGTGTCTTTTCTAGGCTCCTCTTTCCAGGTGGGCTCCAACTCTCAACGGACACGAGAATTCCTTTTCTCTACTGATTCACGTACCATGTAGACCTGTTCCTACCACTTTCTCTCCTAATATGCCTGGTGTCTGTTCTTGCCTTGCAAGCATAGCAGATTTTTGTGTGTGTGTGAAAATAGCAAAATTCCTGCCTCAGGAAAAAGTGAGAACTTCCCTGGGGGCAGTTCTCATTTGGCTGCTCAAGTGGCTCCTTGCTGCATTGGAGCTGAGAGAGAAGCCTGCTGGGGGCTTGGCAGCAGATGTAAGGGAAACTGGGGACTGAGTAGGACTTGAACCCAGCACTTTTGGGGGAGTCTAAGAAACCTTTCTGTCCTGAAGATGTTGGCCCCAGGAGCATTTTAGAGAATTATGCCCACGTCCCTATTCGTAGAGTCTGCCTGCCTCTGCTCACCCACCCTGCCCCTCGACTCTGCACCGCCTTTCAGATTTCTTCCTCCCTCCTGTGTCCCCCTGCTCCACGCCTCACTGACTGTTGGTGAAACAAACCTAGTCTAAAATAATGAGCAATCAACTACCCTGATGCTTGGGGCAGGCTGGGCAGGGGCAGGGGGGAAGGGGTAGGGAGCTGAATCATTTATAAAGCCTAATAAAGATGCAGATGAACACGCTGACTTGGAGCCCCAGAGCTGGGCTTATTCATTATTCAAAGTTATGTAAATGCCACTGGGTCCTGCATGTTAGAATCCTGCCCCTTGTCCTCGCTGCTTCTTCCTGCCTGACAGAACCAGCCCGCCTTCTGCCTCCCCTTTCCCCTCAGGAGCTTACATTCATTTGCCCTGCCCAGAATCCCATTTCAGACTCTACCTGCTTTCTAGCCACAAGTCTTCCTGAGGCTTGTTGGGAGGTCCTGGCCTTCAGGCAAGATTGTGTGTGTGCTCAGTCACTCAGACGTGTCTGACTCTTTGCAACTCCATGGACAATAGCCTGTCAGGCGTTTCTGTCCATGGAATTTTCCAGGCAAGAATACTGGAGTGTGTTGCCATTTCTTGCTCCAGGGGATCTTCCCAACCCAGGGATCGAACCCATGTCTCCTAAGTCTCCTGCGTTGGCAGATGGGTTCTTCACCACTGAGCCCCCTGGGAAGCCCATCAGGTCAGACTGCTGCTGCTGCTGCTGCTGCTAAGTCGCTTCAGTCGTGTCCGACTGTGTGTGACCCCAGAGACAGCAGCCCACCAGGCTCCCCTGTCCCTGGGATTCTCCAGGCAAGAACACTGGACTGGGTTGCCATTTCCTTCTCCAGTGCATGAAAGTGAAAAATGAAAGTGAACTCGCTCAGTCGTGTCCGACTCTAGCGACTCCATGGACTGCAGCCTACCAGGCTCCTCCGTCCATGGGATTTTCTAGGCAAAAATATTGGAGTGGGGTGCCATTGCCTTCTCCACAGGTAAGACTATACAGGCCCAAATAGATGGACTTCTTATTTATAAAGATTTCCAAGGAAAGAACACCCTAAGAGTGCTTATATACATGTTTTAATATCTCACAAATCTGTTTACTTAGTGATTGGGTGGATTTCCTGAGGTCTAACCTAAATCCCTCTTGCTGCAAGGAAGAGGAAGCCCATCATTGAAATAGAATATCCAATAGCCAAATTCTCTTCACTCACTCTTTTAGAAAAAAAGAAATTATTTAACTGCGCCGGGTCTTAGTTGGTACACATGGGATCTTCAATCTTTGTTGTGGTATGCAAACTCTTAGTTTCGGCCTGTTGGATCTAGTTCTCTGACCAGGGATTGAACCTGGGCCCCCTGCATTGTGAGAACAGAGTCTTAACCACTGGACCACCAGGGAAGTCTTTTAATCACTCTTTTGAGAAGTAAAATGCAAGCATCAAGTCACTCCAGCCTATTGTCCCTGCATTAACTCATCCTTGTTGCCTCCTCTTACCTTTCTATTTTTGTTTGTTGTTTAGTTGAGGCGTCCTGCACAGGGTGCTACTGGAGGTTGGGTGATGCCGTGTCTTGTATTCAAGTGGCTTCTTTTGTGTGAGTTCTCAGTATTTGATACTCCCTAGGGTTAGTTCTCCGGAGAAGGCAATGGCATCCCACTCCAGTACTCTTGCCTGGAAAATCCCATGGACAGAGGAGCCTGGTAGGCTGCAGTCCATAGGGTCGCTAGGAGTCGGACACGACTGAGCGACTTCACTTTCACTTTTCACTTTCATGCATTGGAGAAGGAAATGGCAACCCACTCCAGCAGCAGCAGCAGGGTTAGTTCTCTGGTAGTCTAGGGTCTTGGAGGCAGTGCTCCCACTCCAAAGGCTCAGGGCTTGATCTCGAGTTTTGCGTGGTTCTATATATTCTTTTTCACTGTTAAGGCACTCCTGTCCACTCTCAGCTGGTCTTCTGCATGCACTTCTGTGTCTGAAGGTGTATTCCTGATGTATCCATGGCGAGAGAGGCACTCCGTGTCCACCTACTCCTCCGCCATCTTGTTCTCCTGCTTACCTTTCTAAACAGGTGACCCTCATTCCGAATTAGAACCACACTCCTTAAGACCTAAACCTGTCGTGGTTTAAAACCCAACCAAACTCCGATTAGGTTTTCACTTGTATCAACTACACCACATACCTTCTCTTTTCCACATTGGCACTACTAATTTGTGCCACACAGTTGCCTAGGTCTCAGGACTCAGATTACTTTCCCCTGACTCTCCTCTGTTCCAGTCTTTCCCTTTTCCCCCATCACCTCCTCATTTTTCAGATGGTGAGGCTGAGAGATGAAGAATTGGGTCAGAGTCGCAATGGCATCGATTGCCTGTGCTTTCCCTTCTTTTCTGGACTGCCTCTCCTCCCTCCCCACCCCCAATCTATTTTTAGCCTGCCTCTGTTTGCCTTAGTCTGGTTGGCAACCATGCCGGCCTCTTTCTCTTTGCTGCCCTTATCTCTCCCCTGCAGCTCATGTGGACCCCAGTTGCCCTTCCAGAGGTCTCTTCCTGCCTGCCCAATTTATTTTGATTTTCTCCCATCTTGAAGATAGGCAGGGTTTCTGCCTGAAAGTGGATGCCTGGCCACGCTCAAGCAGAAGGGAGGCAGGGAGATAATGCTGGCAGGTCTGCTTGGCAAATCCTTCAGTGTTACTAAAACCCTCAAGTTGGTCCTCTGAGCCCATTTGCAAGGGCTAGTCCTCTACCCCATAGCCATAGACTCTGTTCCCTGCACCCTCTCCTCCCCTCTGTGACCCCAGCCCACCCGCCATGAGAGATGCTCAGTTCCTCCCACTTGGGCTGTGTGCACATCCCTGCAGGTCCTCGCCTGCCTCCCTGGCCTGCGTGTTACCAGCCTCCTCTTATCCAATTCCTACTTCTCTCCACTCTGCCCTGACCTCACCCCTCCCACACATACCCGCATGCCCCTGCCCCCGCCCCCGCCTGCACTCTGTTTCTAGGACACCCTGGCTCATTTGTAAAGGGCCTTCGCCAGCTCAGGCAGGGCTTGTCAGCGTCCCCCACTTGTCCTTTCTCAGCCTCCTCTAGACACTGGTCCCCTCCTTTTGCTGTCACCAGCAAGCTGAATAAGACTGGATATTTTGGAAGGGGAGCTGCAGCAGCTGGCTGGGGGAGGAAGGTGGCCCTGAGAGAAGCAGAGGCAGAGGGAGTGGAGGGCAGCCGTGGAACAAGAAGGAGAGAGCGAGCCCCAGAATCCTTTCTCCCCAACTTTGCTGGCTGGGGAGCTGGCAGGATCTTCCCCTGATCCCTGTCTGTACCTCATTTCTGTCTTAGTAATAACACAATACCTTGCTTTACAATTCACCATGTGCTCTTACAGACATCCTGGTATCTGCCTGGCGCACTGCCTCTCCTCCAAGTCTGCTCAATGAGTCTCACCCTGACCACCATCCAAAAGGGCAACCCTTCCCCCAGCATTCTCTGTCTTCCCCACTCTGCTCTGTTTTTCCCCCAACGCACTTGTCACCATCTAATGTACAATACAATTTATTTATGCGTATTATTTACATGGGCTTCCCAGGAGGCTCAGTGGTAAAAGAATCCGCCTGCCAATGCCGGAGATGTAAGAGACGTGGGTTTGATCCCTGGGTGGGGAAGATCCCCTAGAGAAGGAAATGGCAACCCACTCCCATGCTTGCCTAGAACATTCAATGGACAGAAGGGCCTAGAGGGTGGAGTCCATGGAGTCGAGAAGAGTTGTACATGACTGAGCGAGAGCACAAGCATGAAAGCATCAGCTACATGTCTGCTCCTCACTGGGCTGTAAACACCACAAGAGTAAGATTGCCATAGATTGTTTTATTCATAGATACATCCACCATGCCTAGCACAGTGCCTAGCACAGAACAGAAGCTACAAATATTTGTGTGTTGAATGAATGACCTTATTGGATCCTCACACACTCCTTTAGAGTTGGTCAGTATTATTATCCCCTTTTTAAAAATTTTTATTTATTATCTTATTTTTGGTTGTGCTGGGTCTTCATTGCTGTGTGAACGAAGTTGTGGTGAGTGGGGGCTACTCTTTGTTGTGGTGCATGGAGTTCTCATGGCAGTGGTTTCTCTTGTTGCAGAGCACATGTTCTTGGCACACAGGCTTCAGTGGTTGCAGCGTGTGGGTTCTAGAGCATGGGCTTAGTTGCCTCCATGGCATGCGGAATCTTCCTGGACCAGGGATCAAACCCTTGCCCCTGCATTGGCAGGTAGATTCTTATCCACAGGACCACCAGGGAAGTCCCCCACTTTTTAAAATTGTGGTAAAATATACATAACATACAATATACTATCTTAACCATTTTTAAAAAGTCTTTATTTGGCTGCATCAGGTCTTAGTTGCAGCATGCAGAATCTTTTAGTTGCCGCATGCAAACTCTTAGTTGCGGCAAGCAGTATCTAGTTCCCTAACCAAGGATCGAACCCAGGCCCCCTGCATTGGGGAGCTTGGAGTCTTAGCCACTGGGCCACTAGGGAAGTCCCCCATCTTAACCATGTTAGTGTACAGTTGAGTGGCATTTAAATACACTCACAGTCTTATACAAACATCACCATCATCCGTCTCCAGAACTTTTTCATCTTCCCAAACTGAAGCTCTGTGCCCATTAAACAATAACTCCTTATTCCTCTCTCTGCTGCTGCTGCTGCTACTAAGTCGCTTCCATAGACGGCAGCCCACTAGGCTTCTCTGTCCCTGGGATACTCCAGGCAAGAACATTGGAGTGGGTTGCCATTTCCTTCTCCAATGCATGAAAGTGAAAAGTGAAAGTGAAGTCGCTCAGTCGTGCCTGACTCTTAGCGAACCCATGGACTGCAGCCCACCAGGCTCCTTCATCCATGGGATTTTCCAGGCAAGAGTACTGGAGTGGGGTGCCATTGCCTTCTCCATTCCTCTCTCTAGCCCCTGGCAACCACCATTCCACCTTCTGTTTCTGTTAATTTGACTACTCTAAGTAGCTCACAAGTTTCCCAAGAGGTACTAGTGGTAAGGAACCCACCTGCCAATGCAGGAGACACGAGAGACTCGGGTTTGATCTCTGGATTAAGAAGATCCCCTAAAGGAGGGCATGGCAACCCACTCCAGTATTCTTGCATGGACAATCCCATGGACAGTGGAGCCTGGCGGGCTACAGTCCATAGGGTCGCAGAGTCAGACATGACTGAAGCAACTGAGCACACAACACACACACACACACACATGTAGCTCACACAAATGGAAACACACACTACTTGTCCTTTTATGTCTGGATGATTTTATTCAGCATTATGTCTTCAAGATTGATCCATGAGATTTAATATTCCCATTTTACAGATATGATTATCCTCCCCCGCCCCTTTACAGAGGCTGTGGCTCAGGGAACCAAATGAGAGCACCCAAAATGCAGAGTTGGAATGATGTTTCATTCCAACTGGCTAGCTTTTATAATTCCCAGGAGAAATCAGCATTAATCCATGTGCCTAGGCCTATGCGGCAATTGAAGACTAATTTCCTCCGTGTTGTTTTTCCTTTGAGAATATTTTTACTCTTTTTCTCATTTCCCACTCCTCCCCCCTCAGGGATTCCTCTGAACATTTCCAGCCCACCCAGTCCCAGTTTTTTTTTTTTTTTCTCCCCAGAGCTCATTAACTCCTATTCTTTTGGGTCCAAGGGGCCCCTGTCTGGAGATGCTCCTGCTTCGGTTTCATCTGAATGCGCTCAGCCTTGCTTGAGTCTCTGTTTACACCTCTCACCCCTCCACCCACCCTGGGGCAGTTATGAGCCTGTTTCCTTCCAAAGCAATTAGTGCAAGGAGGCCAGCCGACTCGGTGTTAATGCTGTTTCATTAAGTGGGAGCAATCCTAATGATAATAAAATGGCACATTTAACATTCAAACATTGAACAGGGTTTCTGAGCGAGTGTGTCTCTCTCTTCCTTTCTGGTAGAACAGCTCCATCTTCATAAAGACCTGACAATACACCTTAATGAGAGACTGGGGAGCCGAGCGTCTTTATGAGAGGAGAGAACCAGACAAAGAATCCAGAGAAAGAGGGTGTGGTGCGTTGAGGGGATAAAGACCCTAAGGAGTCCTGGGGTAATGGATTCTGTGGTGCTAATTCAGACAATTAAATTCTGTAAGAAATAAGGTCACATGGAAAATAAAGCCCGCCACAGGCTTTCATGCAAGGCAGTCATTTACTTATCTGTTTGTTCAACACATTTTTTTTTTCAACAAACATTTGCTGTGCACCCACGACGAGCCACATTTTGTGGGGGTTTGTGATAGAGGATGGCTCTAGTTTTGTGAAAAGGAGCTCCAAGGGCATGAATGGTCTACAGACTATCTTGTTTACCCTCCCCTAGGCAACTTTCATCAGATCTATCCAAAATTCAACAAAGGTCCCAGTGAAGAGAACTTTAATAGCTGTTTTGGTCTCCTGAGCCGGTCCTTATGCCCCTTCCTTACTGAGACATCCACCTCCAAGGTCCTTGGCACTCTGTGATTGTAGAATATCTGATTGAACTGAAGCAAAAAAGTGGTGTGTGATTGGGGAGTTGGCCAGAGAAAGAAGGTACGTTCAATCAGCCGGTGTTTATGGGGGACTGAAGAGAGTCACGAGGAAAGGATAGCCTCCCACAGCCTTTTTCTTCCTCTTACATGTCTTTCCCAGCTTTATTTCCAACTCCTGGGCACAGAAGGGGAGCTGCTGGCCAGGGGGTCAAAGGTGGGCTTTGCCCAGGCTGGGAAAGCGGCTGATTCGAAAAGGTGTCAAGTCATAGGATGGCGTTAATTTCATGCTTAATTCGTACAGGATCTTCCCCACGACGGGGGACAACTTGAACCCATGCCCTAGGGAAAGGAGAACAGGTGGTCAGGCATCCTCATAGACAGGGGCTGGGCTCCCTGGAAGTCCCCTACACAGTCCCCAGACAGGGTTAACCTTCCCACCGGTCGCACCCCAAAGGCAGAAGTTGCCTCCCACCATGAGCACCCCTTATTCTCTGATAGCCCCGTTCAGCCCCCTTATACACGCGCAATCTGGACTTTGGCCCTCCTCTATCAGCTTAAAGCATGAAAAACACCATTCTGTCTTGCACCGAGGTCAGCTTTAGGGCACCCCATCTTCCCTCGCTCAGGCTCACCAGAGAATCCAGCGCCAATAACAATGTTGTCGTACTTTGGGTGTCTATCAAGAACGAAGTGCCCATCGGGGGTGTTCTAGAAAGAAACAATCACACCTGTGTCCTTTGAGGATAGAGGGAGGAAGAAGAGCTGCAGGCTCAGAAGGGACGAGACTCGGCTGGATTTCTTTCCAGAAAGAATGGGAACAGGACACAGGCGTGCTTTCTGCATGCCAGTGCCCTGGGGTACGCAGGTCTTGATCATTTGTCCATCTGTCTCTTCTCGTACAGAGCTATGAACACAGTAGGTGCTCAGTTAGTGTGTGTAAACTAACTTCAGCCAAGACGCCTCGGGCCCTGGTGACATCTGTCTCTTCTCTTTGTCCCCAAGGCCTGCTCAACTAGAACATCTTGCCAAAAACTCTTTTAGAGTTCTTCTGGGAAACATAGTGAAGGACTGCCAGACGTAAGCCTAGTTTCCTAATGAAAAGGAATATGAATAACCTCTAATGGGCCCTCTCGGGTGGAGGCGAGACGACCCTCAGAAATAAGCTCATTTGTTTCAAGTCACATTCTATGTCAGGGGTCAGGCCGAGTCTGGCCCAAGCTGCGCAAGGCCGGTCTGCGCCATCGCCCTGCTCCCAGGGCCGAGGGAGGGCCTGGCCCGGCTGCCCACACACTTACTGTGTACATGCAATGCTCCATCACAGCAGGCTCGGGCTGCAGGTCAGGTAAGTGATCTCTGACAAAACCGCTCAGGATGTGGACATCTCGGATGTCTGAGAAAGCTGCTGGGCAGTCCCGCTCCTCGGGATCTGCATTGTTGCCATGGTGATAGCAGACCTGGCTCCCAATCAGAGCGGTTTGAGCTGGGAGGCCCCAACTTCCTGCACACCACCCCCAGCCCGGCAGGAGATGGGGGGGCCAGGTTGTACACAGGAGGCACCCCAGCCATCACCCCAGCCTTCCGCACTCCTGTCAGATGCTTTTTGTTGCCATACAAGGTTGCCTAGCCCTCCGATCCCCTGCTAACCCTCTGTTTGCAAAGGAAGGGCTCCTTTTGCTGGGCCCCAGGACAGCTGGGAGTCTCGTGCGGCACATACTGAATGGTGAAGTTGGTTCCTGCTGCTGCTCACTGGGGTCTGAGGGAGCTCATTGAGAGGGAAGTTAGGGTAGCCGCCCCAAATCTGCATGGGACCCTGTTAGCCTTCTCTGGGCCTCTCCCCTCACCTTCATCAGCCCTGGGTACTCTCTGGAGGGCAGCCCGTAGATGTGGTGAGGAGCCAGGCTGAGGCCCAGGCCCATGAAACATGGAAAGGCCTGGGACACACTGTAGCTTCCAGGAACCTTCTCTTGCCAGTAACACACGTTGATCCGCAGGGTCTTGGAGCAGGAAGAGAAAGTGGGAAATGAAAAGGAGAGCATTCTGGGGTCCTCCAGATGCCCTGCTCAACTCACCCATCTTTGTTGCACTCAGTTCTCGTGTCATTTACATGTGATATTATGTTGTGTGCGTGTGTGCTAAGTTGTTTCAGTCGTGTCCGACTCTGCGACCCTATGGACCATAGCCCCTCAGGATTCTCTGTCCATGGGATTCTCCAGGCAAGAATATTGGAGTGGGTTGCCATTTCCTTCCCTAGGGAATCTTTCCAACCCAGGGATCAAACCTGCATCTCCTGAGTCTTCTGCATTGGTAGGCTGATTCTTTACCACTGCACCACCTGGGAAGTCCCAAGGCCTTTATATATATCATTTAATTTAATTCTCCAACAGCCCTAGTCCCCATTTTACAGGCTATACAATTGAGGTTCAGTGAGGTGAATGAACTTGCCCAAAGTCATCCACTAACACATGGCAGGTGGCAGATTCAAGCTCAAGTCCCTCTAGGTCCAACTTTTCTTAAGCACAACCTCCCAGGCTTCCAGGTCCCTTTACCTGGAGAGGTAGCTCAGCTCCCAAGGGACGGAGGAGCCGGTTGGTCCAAGGACCTGCTGTGATGATCAAGCTCTTGGCTTGGTAGCTCCTGGAGGTAGTTTTCACCGTGACTGGTAGCCCTGGTTTTATCTCCACTACCTTCTCTCCATCATGCACTATGCCACCTAGCTGTCGAATTGCATCCTGAAGGGGCAGAATAGGGAAGGAAGAATCAGTTTTATATGTGGTTCACCCTGGTGGACAAAGAATCCTTCACTGAGGGCAGAAAAGAGAGGGCAGACTCTAGACCTCCTCACCCATATTGTCCAGGCCTAATAGGATATCTAAAATCGCCCTGCCCCCATAGTCAAGACTAGAAGCAGCAGGGCAAAGGCGCTCATCCGGCCGGAGGTCAGGGGATGGCTGATGGGGACCCAGGATGCCCAGAGCAGGAGCTGTGTGGCCCCTAACGATGCACCATGTCACCTGGAGGGCTCTGAGTGCCTTGTCGGCATAGAGAACTCCTCCGGACACCTCCAAGAGCCCCACTTCTCCCCTGGCCAACCGAATATTGGGGAAACGTTGCTTCAGTTCCTCAGATGAAAGACACTGGTGCTCCACTCCCTGCCTCGACAAAGTAGCCTGGATTATCTTTAATTCTGGATTCTCCTTCATTCCCAGCAGCAGTAGTCCAGTCTGCCTGTTAAAAAGAAAAAAAGAGCCCTACGTGAGAGTTTGTGCCTGGGCCCTCCCTTCTCTGTCATTCTTCAGCAAGGGTCCGGGGCCAGGCATCAGGGAAGTCCTGGCCTCACATTCAGAAAGCAGGCAGAGACATCTCTGTTCCGGGTGAGAGTCCCAGTGTTGAGCTGGTATCCAGCCCGTCCCTCAGTCTGCCCTTGGCAATCACTATTGGTTTGCTTGTCCCTCCATCTTCCCTCCTCAGGATCCACCCTGCCCTTGAGGACAGAGATCCTAAGTCCTCTTTTACTGTCACACCTAGAAGGTGGTAAAGGTTGAATGAATTTGATAAGATTTCTTCCCCTCCCTCCAGTTCCCTGACCCTACTCACTGTTTTGATCTCTGTTCTTCAGAGATCAAGGGGACAACAGAGGATGAGATGGTTGGATGGCATCACCGACTCAATGGACTTGAGTTTGAGCAAGCTCTGGGAGATGGTGAAGGACAGGGAAGCCTGGTGTGCTGCAGTCCATGGGGTCTCAAAGAGTTGGACACAATTGAGCAACTGAACAACAACGACTTTATCTCTTTTCCCTTCCCCAACCCCTTGCTGTTTCTTTTCACTGTCCCTTTTCCGTGGCGTATCATGGTTTATCCCTTCCTGTGTGTCTATCTCTTGGTTCCTTCTCAGGCTGCTTGTTTTGTGGAAAGGGTCCTAAGTTGGGGGTTCTGGCTCTAGGTCCAGTCCTGGCATCCTCTCTGTGACCTTGCTCTGATTGCTCGCTGAGCCAACCCCCAGATTCCTCCTCTGTAATGCATGGCTGTTGGACTGTCAGAGGTTTCACATCAGAGAGGGTGTAGAAGTGGCCTGGATCTTTTTTTTTTTTTTTTTTGCTTGTCATAATACCTGGGGGTTGCCACTAACATTTGGTGGGCAGGGGCCAGGGATATTAAACCTGAAAAGTTCAGGAAAATCCCACCCAAATGCCAATAGTGCCCTCATGCAGAAACCCCAGTAGACAGCCTCTTAGGGCTCCAGGAATTAATTCAGTGATTCGGTGATTGTGTTTCTCCCTGTACATCCCTGTATGCTTCTTACTCTGAGTGAAAGCCGTTTCTGTTTAATGCTTTCCACCTCTCTGTCACCAGAGATCAGAGCTGCCTTTTTGTGGAAACTGATAAAAACAACAGAAGGGTCACTTTGGCCCTTGGGACCACTCCTGTAGTCCCTCTCGGTTCCAGCAGCCACAGTGACAAGCATCAACCTGACACATCCCCCAGGTACTGTATATAAAGCTCGTAATAGCCTATAATGGAGTCTCATGGATATTACATGCTTCCAAATCCCACATTATCTGGTTGGGGGGATTAAAGAGAAGATTGGGAGGGGGTAGGGACACAGCGGGCCCTGGGGCCGGTGTCAGTACACAGAGCCTCGCAGTGTGCCCAATCCATTTGCCATGGCCCCCACCTACTCAGCATCCACCACTGATGAGAAAGCACTGAGCGCCTCTGCCTCTTCAAAGCTCGGCAGAGGGAAGATGCTGTAGAAATCCCCACCTGTCAGCAGACAGTCCTTTTCCTGTGGCCCCAGAAGGACTTCAGATTGGGTTTCAGGTAATGAAAACTCGCCTAGTAAACTCCTTGGTCAACAAGAAAAAGAAGCCACCCAAGCACACGTTCTTGAGCCCTTTGTACCCCATGAAGCTGTGGCTGGCTACAATTCTGCTCAAGTCCTGGCTTCATTCTCACCTGAGCAGTCATAATATCAGATCCCTGACCCGGAAATTCCCGAGCAGCATATTTTAACCTCTGCCTGCAACGTACCAGCCTTGGTCTCTCGTATATTCTGAGATTTACTTTCCCTTCATTTTACCCTCCTTTTCTTCCTCCCTTCTTGCCTTCCTTTCTTTTTTCCTTCCTTCCTTCCTTGAAATAAGAACTCCTCTTACAGGAATGTGCTGCATGGAGGAAATGAACTCATGCCAAGGCAACGGGCAAATCTGTCAAATTATGAAATACTGAGTGATGTTCTAATTCCCAAGCGGTCCTGTGGTGGCTGAAGCGGGAGCACCCCATCCCTAGGAGTAATCAGCGAGCTGATTCTGCCGGTGAATGTAATTGTGCCGATTGTAATCATTTTGCTCCAGCTCTCTGCCCCTGTGGCATTTATTTCTTAGCCCAGATATTGATCTAACAGTGGGAAATTTTCCGTCTGAATTTGTGGTGCCGGACCCTCCCCTAGTCCGAAGATGCGTTTGGGAAATTCTCATTTTCCGTGGATCACAGCTGAGCTATTTGGCCCGAGGGAAACCATGCACTGCTGGAGAAATGCCTTGGATTGGAGAAAGATTTTTTGACCATTATGAGCAAATCGGAAATAAATGTAAAACACTGCCTGGAAATGCAAAGGCCTGTCATTATGGGAGATAGGTGAGAGTCTCCTGTGGGAAATGTTTAGAGAATTGGAAATCAGTCAATCAAAACCGGGATTGGAGAACGGGCTTTTTCTCCCCCAGTATGAAGATAGATGACTTCCACGGGCAGATTGAAAATCATTTAAGTGCTTATTTTCTTAATGGCTTTTCCTAGATCCCAATAAACAGTCTGCTCATTCTGCATCAATTTCTCACCCCCATGCTCTGGACCTCCCTTTTCTCTTTTTCTGCTCAGACCCTGGCTACCAAGTTTGGGGAGGAAGAGGGTGAGAAGGGACAAAGATCTCACAGGCCTCCCCCCCCACCCCCGCGCCAAAAAAAAAGACCAGGAAATGAGTAGTCAGGGAGTAGTCAGGGCTGGTCTAGAAAGACAGCACCTTGAAGTGAGGCTGGGTGCCAGGGAACTCTGAAAACAGTTCAGCTCCGAAGTCACAGGACACCATCAACTGAGTGCTGAGAATTTGGTGCTAAACTGTGCCTTCCTCCCAACCCTAGCTGGATCCAGTGCTATGAAGAGATTCCTCCCAGCAGCCTGTTGACTTCTGTGTGTGTATGTGGGTGTGTGTGTTAGTTGCTCAATCATGTCCAACTCTTTGCGACTCCATGGACTGTGACCTGCCAGGATCTGCCCATGGAATTCTGCAGGGAAGAATACTGGAGTGGGTAGCCATTCCCTTCTCCAGGGGATCTTCCTGACCCAGGGATCAAACCTGAGTCTCCCGCATTGCAGGCAGATTCTTTACTGTTTGAGCCACCAGCGAAGCCCTTGACTTCTCTGTGGCCCTATTAAAGCCTTAGACGTGATAGAGGGAGTTGGTGATGAGGGATTTTTACCAGTTACTACAATAGGACAGGAGGCAGGATGGAGCTGGGAGGAATTGGGAGGGGCAGACAGCTCTCCGTGCATCTGCCATCTCCCATTCCAAGCTCCAGCTTCCCCCTCTCTGGGTGAGAAGTGCCAGGCAAGCCAGCTCTGAGAGTCACCTTGGGAAAGCGACTCCGATAGGACTTGGTAATGGCTGCTGTCTTTGTTGGTTTTCGAGGAGCTCCTGGTGTTTCATCTTCAGCTCAGTGGGCCGAGGTGGAATTGGTTAACAAAGACTGCTCCAGGGAGGGGATGTGGCTGACAAGCCAGACACTTCTCAGACACAGGAAGCAGCAGCTGCGGAGGGGGCCACCAGGTTCTACCAGCAGCTGTACTGCCTACGGCTGTGATCTTGTCTGATATTGTCAGCTAAGCAGGGGCAGCCGGGGTCAGGAGCTAGATAGTAGGACTCAAAGGGAGAAGGCGGGGGCAGGAAAGAGATGGGCCACAGACCTGGGATTTGCTCTGGGTATCAGCATCCTGGCTGTACACATCACAAAAGACTCAGACCTTGTGATCTGACACATGTGTCATTGTCTGTTCCCGGAATATATGCAAATATCCAGAGCCCACCTATATTCAGTATGCCACTGTCACTGGAAGTGGCAGAGCAGAATGAAAAGAATTGGACAACCACCTTAACTCTCAATTCTTGAAGGCTTTTTTAAAAAAATCATCATCAAATATCAAATATCAAAATCATCATCAAATATTAAGTAAATATATTTGTATCTATCAGTTCAATTATGATATTGTGCTGGTTCTTCCAGAAGAACTTAGGAGAATAAGAACCACACGGCTGATGAATCATTTAGAAAATCAGAATTAGGAACAAAAGTTCAAGGAATTGGAATAGGAAGTATCTGTTCTGTGGCTCTGAGTAAAAGAACTAAATAAACTTGTGTGCCTGAGTAAATTAGGTTGGCCATAAGGAAAGAATTGTTAATAATAACAACACAATAATAAAACCTAGCACTATACAGAACTTTAAAGATTTTTCAAAGAACATTCACTTCACTCTTCATTTTCTGTAAGTGGGGCTTCAAAGCATAGGGAGAGTCTTTTTTGGGGGGAAAGCAGAGAGAAAGTCTTTTAAGATGGGCTAGGATATGTCCTGGGCCTCACACGTGGCTCACTGGTACAGAATATGCCTGCCAATGCAGGAGACCCAGGTTCGATCCCTGGGTCAGAAGATCCCCTGGAGAAGGAAATGGCAACCTACTTCAATACTCTTGCCTGGGAAATCCCATGGACAGAGGAGCCTGATGGGCTACAGTCCATGGGGTCAGAAAGAGTCAGACACGACTGAGGCATGAGCACATGTATACACATATAGCAATCTTTGACCTGGGATAATTTAGGCATAAACTTGTATGGAGGCAAGAGATGGACAAGGTAACCAGTCTGTGGTATTTCCTAAATCAATCAATCAATTCAGTCGCTCAGTCATGTCTGACTCTTTGTGACCCCATGGACTGCAGCACAACAGGCTTCCTTTCAACTCCCTGAGCTTCCTCAAACTCTTATCCTTTGAGTTGTTGATGCCATCCAACAGCCTCATCCTCTGTCATCCCCTAAATCAGGAGCCAGCAAGATATGACCCAGGGGCTATATCAGGTCTGCCACCTGTTTTTGCCTATTCCACAGCCGAGATGGTTTTCATGTTTTTAAATGGTTGATGAAAAGCAAAAGAATATTTCATGAGATGAAAATTATGTAAAGTTTCAGTATCCATAAATAAAGTTTTATTGGAACCCAGCCATGGTCATTTGTTTTCATATTATGGTGGCTCAGATGGTAGAGAATCAGCCTGAAGTGCAGGAGACCCAGGTTCAATCCTGGATCAGGAAGATCCCCTGGAGAAGGGAATGGCAACCCACTCTGGTATTCTTGCCTGGAGAATTCCATGGACAGAGGAGCCTGGCAGACTATGTGGGGTCACAGAGTCGGACAGCTCTTAGCGACTTTCACTTTAACTTTATTCGTGGCTGTTTTCACAATGGCAGAGTTGAGTAACTGGCAGAATTGAATCGCTGCAAAAGAGACCATATGGCCGGCAATGCCTGCAAAACTTACTATATGGCCATTCACAGAAAGTTTGCCAAACTCTGCTCTAGACTAAACGTTGAGTAATTCTATGAACTGCACTACTGGTTAAGATCTTGACTGGTCAGTAGCAACCCTCTCATAAGTTTGTGGGGAGAATTAAATGAGTTAACATGGATCAAGTACTTTTAGAACAGCCTTAGTTTCCTTTTTATTTTTTTCTGGCTGAACAGCATACAAGATCTTCCCTGACGAGGGATCAAACCTGTGTCCCCTGCATTGGGAACGCACAGAGTCTTAGCCATTGGACCCCCAGGGAAGTCCCAGCTTCTTATCATAAGCACTAAAACATGAAGTGATGATGATGATGATGGTGATTTGTCAGGTACCATTCTAAACCCTTTACATACTTATCCTCACAACAGAACTAGGAAATAGATATTATTACCTCTATTTTGCTGATGAGAAAACTGAGTCTCACAGGGGTTAGACAGCTTGCTCCAAACCACACAGTTAAATATGTCAGAGTGAGCTGATATCTAGAGCCAGGCCTGCCTTATTCCAAACCCCTTCCAAATTCCTGCCTTCCTGCCAAAGAGGATTGTGAGATCATGAGTCTCCTATCCAAGGGTCCCTTTCCCTCTCTCCAGTAGCCTTCCCCTTGATGTCCATGCTTCCTGCATCCCATCTGCCTCCTCCTGCATTTCTTCCCCTCCTTGCTCAATGGAGATAGATCGCAGCTGACCCAGAATAACTGGAAGGAAATGCCATATATTCAAAGGTGCTAGGCATAGTGCCAAGTATTTCATAAGAGTCTCGTTTAATCCTCACAAAGCCCTAGAAGAGAAAATGAGGTGAAGAGAGGTACAGAAACTTTTCCAAGGTCACACAGCTGGTCAGAGGTAGAGCACAAAGTCAAATTCAAGCCTGTCTGACTCCAGAGTTGTCTCCCCTCTGAAAGATTCCACTTTCCAAACATCTCTCCGTTCCCTCCTTGTCTTCTGGGATGAAGTGTGCCCTCCAAGACCTCGGCAGGTCTTTCAGCACAAGACACTCAGCAGTATTCACAGATGGATGACAGAGAGGGGGGTCCCTTTGCCAGGCCACCCCTCAGCAAGACATGCTCCTTTATTTGGGTGCTGGGTGCATTAGCTGCCTCTGGAATCAATCTGTAATTAGCTGCCCTAGCTGTATTTGCATAATGGATTTCACTTTGTTCTTAAGTTAATGGTGTTTTTGCAACAGAACAGTAACCTCTTGGTTCCTGGCCATTAAAATAACCGCCACCCTGTAGGGTAGAGCAGTGGTTCTGTAGGAAGTTCAGTTAAGAGCCATAGAGAAGGTGGGAGGATGATACGACGGGTGGTAAAACTTCTCTTTGCCTCCTGGGTTGTCGCCTTCTTCCCCATGAGTATTTGAAAGGTCGTGGTTGGGGGACGGATCTTAAGGGTCAGAAAAGACATGGGAGCAACAGGCTCCCATGGAAATAGCTGTAGGCTCCCTCCATGGCAAGCAGTGCAGCCTGAGGAGCATCGCCATTTGTTCCCATGGGAGGAGGTATGCAGAGAAAAATGAAATGGATTTATATGGTTTGTTCTAGGGGTGAGGACCCAGTATGAAAAGTTGTGATACTAGTAGGAACATAGAGAATCAAGCAGAGGGACTTCCTCTGCTTGGTCCCATGGTTGAGAATCCACCTTGCAATCCCGGAGTCACGAGTTCGATCCCTGGTTGAGGAACTAAGATCCTACATGCCAGGGAGCAACTAAGTCCATGCACCAAAACTACTGAGCCTGTGGCCTCAACTAGAGAGTCCACGTGCCGCAAAGAACAACACCAGATCCCGTACGGTGCAACTAAGACCCAACACAGCTGAATAAATAATTATTTTTTTTAATTAAAAATAATCAAGCAGAATTCTCCTCCTCTATTTCAATCCCTGCCCCGACAGGGTTTCTGTCAGCTCCACGGAAATGTAGATACACACTCTAGCTCTGGGCACCTACCCACTGTCTTTCCAACAGCTTTCCCCAAACAACCTCTGCAAGCCTTGGACACATGGTCTGAACCCAGCCCTGGAACTCAGAGCCTGGCTGGAGCCAGCTGGACCCGTGGGGGGATCGTGATGACAGCAAGCAGAATGCCTCCATGTGTCTAATACCTCCGAGACCTTGTGTGTCCCTTGTTGCACATCAAAAGTGTTCCTGGCACCACCCCCTCTCATGGTAAAAGCACCCCCAGGTGCCAAGCCCCAGGATTCAAGGAATTCTCCCCCACCAACCCAACCTGTATAATTGGGTTCCCGCCTCATGCTCCAGCTGGGCCCACATGGAGTAGCACTCAGCCATCATCTGGGTGTAGAAATCTTCTGGGTATGCCCTTCGGATGATCCGGCTCTGCCCATGGGAGCTTCCTCGGGAGTGCGGGAGAAAGAACTGGAGAGCGAGAACAAGAGACAGCTGCAGCTGACACCCCTCCCCTTTAGGAGCCAGCTCATCCTGTGCTGTCAACAAGGAGCACTTATCCTTCAAATATTTCCATACAGTCTCCCTTTATGGCCAAGTACTGACTTGGCTTCAGAAGAGAAGTTCTTCAGTAGTTCTAACTCATGCCTCATTTTTGCTAACATCATTCGCATCCCAAAGTCCCTCTGTGAGTTAGTCTTCAGTCATCCTGTTGGAACCTCCATTTAGACTCTTGGAGAAGCAGAATTAGAAAGATGCTTTGAGATCTTTCTAGTCTAGGCTCCTCATTTTATGGACAAGGAAACTGATGCTGACTCTTTCTCTGTAGTTCACATTGCTCAGGACAAGGGATCTATCTTGGGATTTAACAAGAGACGGAGTGTTTCCTGCGAGGTTGGACCAGGAATCCCTCAGGCTTTGAGAAAACTGATCGAGAAATGAAGAAGGTTTCCAACCAATCTAGCTCATTACCAAGAAGAGAAACCAAAAGCATCCTGGATAGATGCAGGTAGAATGGGAAGGTGGAAAGCTTGGGAAGGTGGGCTGGGTGGACCTGCCCTGGGAAGGACCCTGTGGATACACAGGGCCTACCTACATGTGCAGTGGCCAGTAGATTGCACTTCATGGGGTCACTTTTTTATAAGGAAAAAAAACAAACCTAAGTCTCATTTCCTGTGTATCAAACAAGGAGACTGCTATTATCCAGAGGTGACAGAAGAAAACAGAAGCCTCTGCTGGGTTGCAGGGTAAGGGGCCAGAAATATGCCAGGACAAACCCTGCCTCCTAGGCGGACTAATCAGCCTTTGCCTCCAGGCAGAATTACCTCTACTTAAGGTTACCCAAAGCAGAACTGATTACTTTTCTGGGCCAGAGCAGCCATTTTGGCACAGAGGATCCTGGGTAGATAGAAGGTAGAGCATGGGGCCTGGGACGCTTCTTGGTCAAGGACAGGATCTGGAAGGCAGCAAAAGGAGGAAATGTGCCTAGAAACCCAAAGCAGGTCTTAGGGAGGGTGGAACTGTCTTTGCATTGTCATGAAACACACCAGACTGCTAAGCTTCACACTGCACAGAATTTGTGATGACCAGGCCCTTTGATTTGTGATGATCAGGTCCTCCACCCCACTGTCTGCTGGCTCCAGAAAACCCTCTGGGGGTTGGGGGAGAGGAGAAAGGGACCGTCCCTGAGGTCAGGAGTGCAGAGGGGACCCGGTACCTGCTCCAGCAGGAGGACTTTCTTGCTGTGTTTGGCCAGGTGGTACGCCGTGAAGCAGCCCTGGATGCCTGCCCCGATCACAATGGCGTCATAGAGCTCCCTCTGAGCAGCCATCCTGCCCGCTGAATTAGCCCTACAGCCTCAGAGACCACAGAGACCTCAGAGACCAGAGAGGGCCGGCGGAGGCAGGCTCCAGACTCAAGGAGGAGGAGTAAAGCAAAGTCCAATCTGGTCAGCATTCCCACAGTCCCCTGGGCCCTGGCCTTCGCCCCACTCCTCCCAACCCCCAAAGCCTGGCACCGGGCTGGGTCCCCGACTCCCCTGCAAAGCAGAGCCGGGGAGTCTGATTTGTGAGGTTTAGCCCGGCTCAGCTGCCAGCCTCACCCCTTGCATCCCTCTAGCTTTCTATTCTTGGCTCAATTATTGTCATGCAAATGGACTCCTTCCTATGCCACCTTCCTGTCTCATTACGATCTTTGTCTCAGGACTCCGGCCCTGGAATTTCAATGCCTCTCAGGCCCAGCCGGGCACTGGGACTGCTGCCTCCCCCTGCTGTCTTCCCACTCTCCAGCCTGATTTCCTTTGGAGACTCTAGAGGGCCCGGCTGAGAACTTGGCACGATGCTCAGGGTAAGACCCACCTCCCTGGTGGGTGGTGAGGTCAGGGGGTAGGCTCAGGGGCCAATTGGGAGGGCAGGTTTGTGATTATGAAATTATTCTCAGCGTGTCTGACTTGTGTCTTTTAAAAAGGAGAAGGGGAAATGATCCTGAACAAATGGAAAGGACAGAGTAAAAGGAAGAGCTTTCTCTGGAGACACAGAAGGGGACCAGGCACTAGCCTAGGACGTGAGGGGCCCTGGAGTGAGGGCTCCCTCTGTGCCAGGCAGTATGCTAAATGCATTTGGGACATAGCCAGGCTGTGTAGGGCCTAATTCTTATACAATTCGGTGGGACTCTTGAAGAAAAGGAAAGGAAAAATTGTGAATACAAAATTAGTTGCTAAGACTTGGAAAAGATCGTGCAATTAAGGAGCCCCGTGGTTGAAGTTTCATTAGCTTCACGGTGAATCAGCCTCTGCATGCATTATCTAGTTTAATCCTCACAGCCCTAGATGTAAATATTGATATTTTTATCCCCACTTTTGGCACATTAAAGATGGCCCCCACTTCTTGGTCACGCTTCCCATCACAGGCTCTGTAACAGCTTGACCCGTAGGATATAGAGGAAGTGACCTGGGGACACTTTCTGGCCCAGGCCTTAAACGCAGCTTTTTGGATCCTCCATGTTAGTCCAACCATCCTGTTGGAGAGACCACGTGGAGAGGCCCTGAGACTACATGGAGAGACAGACATAAGAGTGAAGCAATCTTGGGACTTCCTGATGGCCTAGTGGTTAAGAATCCCCTTGCCAATGCAGGGGACACTGGTTTGATCCTTGGTCCAGGAAGATCCCACATGCCACAGAGCAACTAAGCCTGTAAGACACAGCTACTCAGCCCATGCTCTAGAGCCCGTGCTTTGCAATAAGAGAAGCCACTGCAATGAGAAGCTCATGTACCACAACTAGAGAAAGCCCAAGTGCAGCAACGAAGACCCAGTGCAGCCAAAAACAAATAAATAAATAGTTTCTTTAGAAAATAGTGAAGCAATCTTGGACCTTCCAGCCCACCCTAGCCACCAGCTAAATACCACTGAGTGACCCAATTAATGCCACGTGGAGCATAAGACTCATCTAGCCAAAACCCATCTGAATTCCTGACCTACAAAATCATGAGACAAAATAAAACAGGTTTTTCTGTTTATTTATTTTTGGCTATGCTGGCTCTTCATTGCTGTGCTCAGGCCTTTCTCCAGCAGTGGCAAGTGGAGGCTCCTGTCTAATTGCCAGGTGGGGGCTTATTGGGTGCCTTCTCTAGAAGGCATTGTGCTGCTCAAGAGCATGGGCTCGAGGGCGCTCAGGCTTTAGTAGCTGTGGCTTCCGGGCTCTAGAGCACAGACTCAATAGTTGTGGGCTTGTTTGCTCTGAGGCATAAGGGATTCTCCTGGATCAGGGATCAAACCCGTTTCTCCCACAATGGCAGGCAGATTCTTTACCACTGAGCCACCAGGGAAGTCCAATAGTTGCTGTTTTTAGCCACTAAGATTTTGGGTAGTTTTTCATGCAGCTATAACTGAAATACCACTTTACAGAGAAAGACATGAAGACTCACAGAGACTGTAACTTGCCCAAAGCCTCGCACCTGGTAAACAGGGGTACTGAGAGGTGAGCCTCGGTGTGTCTGGTACAGAACATGTTCTTTAAGCACTGTGCTATAGCAACGAGTAGTCAGACTTGTAATGATGATTCTGATTTGAGTATTTTGTTGTTTCTCTCATGGCCATGCTACAAGCGGGAGAAAGTAATGGACCAGGACATCCTTGGGACCATAGGAAGGTGCCTAGCCTTAGCAAAGGATCCTCCAGCATGGCCTTGGCAACTAGCCTTTCAGCCCAGGCTTCCTTTCCTAGGAAAATAGGGGCCCAGAGAGGGGGTGCCATACGACTGGCATTTTTTTTTCTTCTGAAAGAAATTTCTCTAGGATCCAGAAGTGACCTCAGGACTCTCCCACTCCCGAACCACATGTGACAAGCTAGCATCTACCTCACAATGTGACGGGTCCCTTAGGGAGTGGCAGATATAACTGAGAAAAATGGACTCTTTCAGTATGTAAAGTCTTGATATAAATACCTAAGATCAGCCTTCAGATTTCTCTTGATAAGACGTCAGAGGAGATGAACAGTTTACAGAAAGGAAAAGCAGACAATAAATCCTAATGTGGAAGTCTGCCCAGTCTCACTGGCAATGAAAGAAATGGGAATTAAATAACTTCAAGGTACAATTATGTCCCTATTAAATGAGCGAAAATAAATAAAAATGATAAAATCTGATGTTGTTAGTGCCTCGGGGATGGAGAGAGAGTAGGGTGGCCACTCAGATTGCCTGGGTTTCCTGGAGAGCACTGGAGCGGTAAAATGGTTCAAACCTTCTGACCTAGAAATTGGACTTGGGGAACTATACCCCAGGGAAATATTCAAGGGAAGAAAAAGGCATTTATGAAGACATTCCTTGTTGTGCTTTTATAATATATTAAAAAAAAAAAAATGGAGAGACTTCTCTGGCGGTCCAGTGGTTAAGACTTCACATTTCCGCTGCAGGGTGCTTGGGTTCCATCCCTGATGAGGGAACTAAGATCCCATGTGCCATGAGGCCAAAAAAAATAAAAGAAAGGAAAATTTCTTGAACTGAAAAGCAATGAAAATACAACATACCAACTTAAAAAAAACCAAATGGGGAAAGTAACAAATTAAAAAAAAATAAAATTGGAAACAACCCAGCCACAGGGGTGGAGGAACAGACACTGGCACATTGACACTATAGATAGGATATTCAGAATGACAAGCCTGAGGACAGAGGGCTCCACAGACATGTGTATATAAAATTATACCGAGGAAGAGGCGCAGAACACAAATAGACACGCACGGATCACAACCACGAGTCATGTGTGTGTATCAGAGATCTAGAGAGAATTTGGCGAAGGTAATTGAGCTTAATGCTCATTAATTTCCATATTCTATAAAAATTGCGCTTCCATTCATAATTTGTAAAAGGATAAGGACAAATCCCTCGAGGAAACAGATGCTTCAGATCTCCCCGGTCACCAGTTCCAGGGCCTGGGGAGGTTCTTTCTTTGTTCTAATCTCAGTTTTCCTAGCCACTCCCCCCACCCCAACCCTGAACCTTTCTCATTGTTCATCCTCCTGGGAAACTACAAAGCAGCTCTGTATCCCACCTCTCCTTTGTTTAATAGAATATAACTTCAGTAAAAAAATAACAATTCTATCTCCCCATTCCTACTTCACAAGCCTGCCCTGGATTCCTGGACTCAAGCATTCTGCTTCTTGTTAAGAATTTCAAACGACTCCTCCGAAAGCAGACACTGGCCGTGGTCCAACCTTCAGATGAAAAGCACTCCGGATTGTGAAGGCTTCCCCTCTCTCTTAGTGTTGCCCGTCCTTGTGGTCATCCTGATAGGGGCAAGTAGAGAGAAGTGAACCCCTCAAATTTCATTTTAACACCCATTCTGGATCGGAAGACCATTAAAGGGAGAGCCGGCGGCCCTACACCGCTGCTCTGTGTCAGCAATTGCTGCTGTGTCCTGGGGCAGAGCCGCAGAGGATGGAAGGCTGAGCTGCTCATCCGATGGTTTGATTGACACTTCACAGACAGGGGTGGGAGAGGCGAGTCGGGGAAGCAGCAAGCTGTACAGCTCAGAAATAATGAGAGGACCCGAATCGTGAGAGAGAGAGAGCATGGAATAAATAAGAGAGACCTAGGAGTTGAATGATGAGGAACAGGCTTCTGTTCTTTCCTCTGCACCTCTTTGCCAAGCAGCTAGAGCCTGGGGCAAGGAGACAGGCAGGATGACCAGGGAGTGGCCCCTGGGGACCCATTCTGCCAGCTGCTGGGGATATTTGGGGCAGAATGGGCAGAGGATGCCCGTGTGAGAAAACCAAGCACGCAGAGCTAGATCTGTTCATGGTCACCATGCACATTTCAGACCCATAGCATGTCTCAGCTTTTATCCCTCTCCTCCATCCCCACTCCCTTTGTCATCCATCTGCCTTCCTTCTCCTAGATTCCTGCATTAACCTCATAACCAGTCTCTCCACCCCATTCTTGCCCCTCTTAATCTATCCTTCTGTGTTCCTGCCAGAATCCTCCCTCTGAACAGCCACTCTGAACGGGTCACTCCTCTTCTGAAAATTCTCTAATAGTTGCCTATTTTCTATTAGGATAAAATCGTGGCTTCTTAGCCTGGCACACAACGCAATAGGCGTTCTGGCCTCTGCCCCTGCAGTTCCACCACGGTCTGTTCTCACTGTGCTCTTCAGGCCCTGGCAAGGCTGAGCTGAGAGAGGTTCCAGCACTCTCTGTGATGATTCCAAGTCCCCCACACACACCCGCATACCGGCTCGGATGGCCTCTCTCCCACAGTCCCTTCCTACCCTGTCTACGTCTCCATGATGACAATGAGCAGAGAATATTTCAATTGTCTGCATGTCTGCCTTCGTCCTCAGCTCCCTAAAGAGAAGGGTCTTCTTTGATTGTCGTCTTTTATAGGTAATACAGACACGGTGAACAACAATGAAAAAGTTCAAAAGAAAACACTACAAAAAGGAATTCTCCTTCCCATCCTACCCTCAGCCATTTCCTGCTCCTCATCATAGGCAATACTCTTACTATTTTCTTTTGTATGCTTCCAGGGATGTTCTGTGGGTATACAGACATACTTACATGGTATATTCCTTTTTTTTTTTTTTAAATCTCAGAAGTAGCATACTATACCGCACCTTGCTGTTTCCATTTCCTATATCTTGGCTCCCTCCTGAGTCATCCTGGGCTGGTACATTCCTGTTGATGGCTACACAGTATTCCCTGGTGTGGAGAAGGCATATGGGATAGAAAAGCACCCACACGTGTCTGTTGAATTGATGGTGGGTTTCTCTGCTGTCCCAGGCATCTTAGACATGTGGCTCTCTCAGTTCAGTTCAGTTCAGTCGCTCACGTGTGTCCAGTTCTTTTCGACCCCATGGACTGCAACAAGCCAGGCTTCCCTGTCCTTCACTATCTTCCGGAGCTTGCTCAGACTCATGTCCATTGAGTTGGTGATGCCATCCAACCATCTCATCTTCTGTCATCCCCTTCTCCTCCTCCCCTCAATCTTTCCCAGCATCAGGGTCTTTTCTAATGAGTCAACTCTTCGCATCAGATGGCCAAAGTATTGGAACTTCAGCTTCATCATCAGTCCTTCCAGTGAATATTCAGGACTGATTTCCTTTAGGACTGACTGGTTGGATCTCTGGTACTAGGTATTTGGGGGAGGTGAGAGGTCTGTTCTGGACTGGCCCAGTAAGGTTTATCAAAGGCTGAGAGTGTCTTCTATGAGATGCTGAGCACAGTACCCTCCTTCAAGCCAGGAAGTAGGTTGTGGAATCCCTAGAGACCTTAACTTCTGCTTCCTGCCATGCCTTTGTTTTGCGTTTGTTGAATAGCAAATATTAGGGTCAACTCTGCTCCCTCAAGATACAAGAGTTCAGTTGCTAGGCAGTCTCCAAGGGAGGGAGGAAATAAGGAAAGTCCTGGAAAATGAGGCTGAAACCTCTGAGAAAATATTAGATCATCATTTAGCCTGAGCACTGGGGGTTACATGGATGCTCTCAGACCTCACTGGGACGAGAGGAAATGCAATAAACATGAGAGAGGATCGGTTTTCATTGTCTTAAGGGAAAACATCCCTGAAGACGAATGATGGCCTCTTCTTAATCTTGTTTCAAGGCCTTTCTATCCAAGCTCTATACAATTTGTTGTGGTTGTTGTTATTCACTTGCTCGGTCATGTCCAACTCTTTAGCGACCCCATGAACTGCAGCCTCCCAGGCTCCGCTGCCATGGGATTCTCCAGGCAAGAATACTGGAGTGGGTTGCCATTTCCTCCTCCAGGGGATCTTCCCAACCCAGGGATTGAACCGACTTTTCCTGCATTGGTAGGCGTGTTCTTTTGCACACTCTTCTGACTGTGGTGCTCTAAGATATACCCAAGTGCTCATTAAGCTGTCTTTACAGATGTATGTATCTGAATGGGTATATTCCCACTCCAAGGATTTTGGAGAAGGTTCGATTAAAGCTCAGCTGATGTTGAGGCAAATGACAAATCAGAGTGCTGAGAGGATTTCCCTGGTGGTTCAGTGGTTAAGAATCTGCCTGCCAATGCAGGGGACACGGGTTCCATCCCTGGTCTGGGAAGATTCTACCTACTGAGGGGCAACTAAGCTCGTGTGCCACAACTATTGAAGGCCACGTGCCCTAGAGCCCATGTTCTGCAACAAGAGAAGCCACCGCAGTGAAAAGCCTGAGCAGCACAGCTAGAAAAAGCCCACTTGCAGCAACGAAGACCCAACGAAGCCTAAATAAATAAGATGTAAAAGTTTTTAAAAAAACAAACCAACCCAATGCTAAAAACTGGCGTCCCAGTGCTGCTCCTTGGAGGTGAGGGTGTGTCTGGAATGGAGACTATATATGAACCCTATGTCAGGACCTCCCCCTTCCTCTCTCTTTTGTGTCCTTCCCATGCTTCATATCCTGGATATCAGGAAAACTCTGGAGTGGCGAGTTGAGGGGAGGAGTGAGAATTGAGGGCAAGAAAAGAAAAGTAGCTTTCACACGGCTTGGGCTGGCTTGACAGGTGACAAATAGCAACTAAAATTCAGTAGCGTGCAGGAAGATTAACTCCAGGGGTTCAGCTCTCTGGTATTCTCCAGTTTTCAAGTAGATCTTGTCTTCCCCTCTCCCATCTCTGCAGATGGTGCTGTTAGGGAAGGTCGATGAATAGGGGAGTTCAGGTCCTCTCCCACAATATACTGCCAGATGTGGGCTCATAGAGGCAGAGAATCAGAGGGAAGCCTAAGGGAAGGGAAGAGAAGCAAAATTCTGGAGAGCAACTTTTTTTTTTTTTCTTTTTTGGCTGTGCTGTGCAGCATGTGAGATCTTAGTTCCCCAACCAGGGATTGAACTTGGGCCCCCTACACTGGAAGTACAGAGTCTTAACTACTGGACACCAGGGATGTCCCTGGAGAGCAATTTCTAAGCCATCATCAATCCCCATTTTCTGCTTGTTGCCTCCAGACTGCCCCCCCCACCTCCCAGAGCCAGTCTAGCCCATCTCCTGAGCAATAATGCCTGCAAGATTCATCTCTTACTCTGCTTTCTTTTCTGTTTTTTAATATTTATTTATTTTTGGCTGTGTTGGGTCTCTGTTGTGGCACACAAGATCTTTTGTTGGGGTGTGTGCAGGCTCTGGTGTCCACAGGCTCGGTAGTGGCAGCACACGGGCTTTGTCTCCCCGAGGCATGTGGGATCTTAGATACCTGCTGCTGCTGCTGCTGCTAAGTCGCTTCAGTCATGTCCAACTCTGTGCGACCCCATAGACGGCAGCCCACCAGGCTCCCCCGTCCCTGGGATTCTCCAGGCAAGAACACTGGAGTGGGTTGCCATTTCCTTCTCCAATACATGAAAGTGAATAGTGAAAGTGAAGTCGCTCAGTCGTGTCCGACTCCTAGCGACCCCGTGGACTGCAGCCCACCAGGCTCCTCCGTCCATGGGATTTTCCAGGCAAGAGTACTGGAGTGGGGTGCCATTGCCTTCCCCTTAGATACCTGACCAGGGATTAAACCTGCGTCCTCTGTGTTGGAATGTGGATTCTTAACCACTGCACAGGCAGGAAAGTCCCTCTTACTCTGCTTTCTCACTGGTTCTTATTCTTCCGTTCATTTTTCTGTTTCTGCCTGGGCCCCCTTTCTTCCTTTGAGATCAAGAGTGAAAGAGAGGTTTGAGGGAAGGCCTTTGTGGACAGATGGTATGATACCAAGACTTGGCTGGAGGAGAGGCCTCGAGGCAGTGAAAGAGGGAAAGGGGACTAAGGGAGCCAGGGAATCTAGGGCACCAAAGCCACAGGGCTCTGCTTCTTACTGATGTTCTGCCACTAAATCGTGTCTGACTCTTTTCGACCCCATGTACTGCAGCACGCCAGGCTTCCCTGTCCTTCACTATCTCCCGGAGTTTGCTCAAACTCATCTCCATTGAGTCGGTGATGCCATTCAACCATCTCATCCTGTCACCCCCTTCTCCTCTTGTCCCCAATCTTTCCCAGGAGTAGGGTCTTTTCTAATGAGTGGGCTCAAAGTACTGGAGTTCCAGCTTCAGCATCAGTCCTTCCAATGAATACTCAGGACTGATTCTTGGTGGGAGGCTTTATGGAGTTTAGCCTGCTGGGGCTGGGAAGGAAGCCCTCCGTTGTACCACTTGCGCCTTTCTCCTCTGGCTGCTGGTTACAAACAGGACTTTCATGCTTGGGATTTACTGGCGTCTTGAATCTGTGCACTAGTGTCTTTTACCAGTTCTAGAAACTGCTCAGTCATGATCTCTTCTCAGATATTTGCTTCTGCTCTATTTGTTCTGTCTGGGATGTTAATTACATGTGTGTCAGGCCTTTGACCACTGTGTCTCTTACCTTCCCAAGTCCCTCCTTCCTTTTTTTTTTTTTCTCTCTGTGCCGCATTCTGGGTAATTCTTCACTATTATCTTTTACTTTGCTAATACTCTGTTCCACTGCATCCAAGTTACTTTTAAATTAATGAGTGGCTTTTCAATCATAGTTCCTGTAGGTTTTTTCTTTTTTTAGAAATTTAAAAAAATTCTATTTTTTAAATTTTTTAAAAGTTTTAAATTCTTTTTCAAATTTTAAACTTTTTTACTTTGTAATGGGGTGTAGCCAATTAACAATGTTATGGTACTTTCAGGTGAACAGTAGAAGGACTCAGCCATGCATATACGGCACCCATTCTCCCCCAAATCCCCCTCCCCTCCATAGAATTTCTTTTTTTTTTTTAATTCATTTGACACCTTACACAATTTCTTATTCCTTGTAAATATTTTCAAGCTTATCTTTTACTTTTTTGAGCGCAGGAAGCATGATTTATTGTCTATACCTTTTTTTTTTTCTTTCCCTTGGTCATGCCACACAGCTTGCAGGATCTTTGTTCCCCAACTAGGGATTGAACCTGGGTCCTCAGTGGTGAACGTGCAGAGTCCTAACCACTGGACCACCAGGGAATTCCCTATAGTCTACATCTGATCATGCTAATTATGAAGCCTCAGCTGTTTCTCCTTTGTCCCTTGTTTCTGTGATTCTCACTCATGGAGCCTTATTTTCTTGGAGGCTCCGTTCTTTAACCAAGTTCTGGTAACTTCACTTGAAGAAATGATTATTTATCATACATTGCTCCAAATAGACAGGAGTCATTTGAATATAAAGGAACCTTCCTCTAGAGAAGAGTGCGCTTCCTTCTGCCAGGCATCAGAGGTACCACCAGCCCTGAGCTACCTAAACATGTTCTGGTCCGAGTTTCCCTGGGTCACCGGGCGATGTGAACCTGGCCCGGGGTACTTCGGTCCGCCTTTACCCTGATGATGAAGCCACTCAGGGACTCAGCGTACAGAGAAAACCATCCTTATTCGATTCTGCACTACGTGCAGGAGCTGATCGTGGACGTCTAACTCCCTCCCTCTTCCAAGTGATCGAAATGAAAGTTCAGCTTTGCTAGGACTGTTGAGCTCTTTTAGGGAAAACTGGTTTCTATGCTCTGGTTTTCTCTTCCATGTTGGCCCATTAATTCTGTACTACTTAATCAATTCTTTGGGTCTTTTAAGGTGTTTATGATATTTTATCCAGCATTTTTAGTTGCCTTTACTGGGATAGTTAGTCCAAATAACTCAGCCTGCCATAACAGGCTTCCAGCCTCAGCTGCAATCAGATTGTTGTTGTTTAGTCACTAAGTCATGTCTGAACTTTTGCAACCTCCTTTACTGTAGCCCACCAAGCTCCTCTGTCCATGGGATTTTCTAGGCAAGAATACTGGAGTGGGTTGCCATTTCCTTCTCCAGGGGATCTTCCCCAGCCCAGGGATCGAACCCTCGTATCCTGCACTGGCAGGTGGATTCTTTCCCACTGAGCCACTAGGGAAGCCCGGATGACTAGTACCCAAAATACATCACCCTTTCAGTATGTCCTCCATCGACACATCCCTGTCCAGTTCCTTCTCAGATACCTGCTGCTGCTGCTGCTGCTAAGTCGCTTCAGTCGTGTCCGACTCTGTGTGACCCCAGAGACGGCAGCCCACCAGGCTCCCCCGTCCCTGGGATTCTCCAGGCAAGAACACTGGAGTGGGTTGCCATTTCCTTCTCCAATGCAGGAAAGTGAAAAGTGAAGTTGCTCAGTCATGTCCAACTCTTAGCGACCCCATGGACTGCAGCCTACCAGGCTCCTCCGCCCATGGGATTTTCCAGGCAAGAGTACTGGAGTGGGGTGCCATTGCCTTCTCTGTCTCAGACACCAAGAGTGAAAAAAAAAAAAAGGCAATAATCAAATAAGAATGACCACCTCACTCAGAGAACAACAAGAATGGGATGCTCATAATAGCCACATGAGAGTCATATTTGGGGTGGACCAGCCAGGCTTTGGCTGAAGGGCCAGTATAGATGGGACCCTAAAGCATCATCATGACCGGAATAAGACAGAGGAGAATTTTGCTGACCAGATGCCTTTTAGAGAATCACTCTATTTGTTTAAAAACGATTTTGATAAGATGCAGGTGTAGATTGGGACATGCCTGTCCCATCACCCATGTTAATGGCCTTCAGCTGAGAGTGGGTCCCACGCACTTCACTGTTTTTGTTTTAAAGAATGAGGCGTGCAATTGTCCACCAGAGCCGAACTGCTCAGAACAATAAAGAAACTCGGTCCTCTGTTCAGTCTTTCTCTTTGCAGCCCCTAATCCCTTTAAATAAAGTGTTGAACAAATATTTAAAGAAAATCAGTTTTCTCTCTATAAGGATAGCAAGAAACTGGCAACAGTAGTGGCCTCTGGGGAATGACGCTGGGTGGAATCTTGTTATATAGAAAAAGGCTTAGAAGAAAACACTACAGATAATTGCTGTCCTGAGGGGGCTCAGGGACGGGCTTTGGGCGTCGTCCTACCTGGAACCTAAGCTCCCAACCACAGGCAGGGATTGGCCTTGGTAGGATGGAAAGTCACAGGAGGACCAGAAAGCAGGTGAAAGGTGGCATGCAGCACCTGGAAGCGTGGGGAATATAAAGGGAGTGGGATTGAGGGGGCCCATGCTGGGTCTCGATGAACCGAACCTTGAAAGGATCCATAATGAGTTCCCAGTGACACAGAGGGTATGAGGCAACTCTCCCTGTCTCCTGCCTCATCCTTGGAAACCCCCCTCTCTCAGTCTCTCTCTGTCTTTCCCTTCCTCCCTCCACCTAGCATATTTGTCTACCTGTATTTTCTTGATATTTGGAGGGGCAGAAGGAAAAGCTTAGAAAAGACATTGGGAAGGGTCCAGCTGTGTTTGAGCAGATCATCAGCGCTCCTTGCCCAGAATTCTTAAACGAAAAGAAAAAGCTGAGATTCAGGGAATGGGCTGAGACCTCTCAGCCCAGAGCACATCCAGAAAGCTCTCTCTGAACAATGCTGGTTTTAAGTTTTTTTTGCTCCTTAATAAGACGGGGGAGCCTGGTGGGCTGCCATCTATGGGGTCGCACAGAGTCGGACACGACTAATGTGACTTAGCAGCAGCAGCAACCCTTCAGTACATTGCATAAAGGCCCTCGCTTTACAGACAGGTCATTGGATCTTCACAACAGCCCTGGGAGGTAGGCGGGGCAGGGATTTTTAGCCCCATTTTGCAGATGAGGAAACTGATAGCTGGAAAGGGACAGAGCCAATATTCCAACCCCCAGCCTGGATTTCAAGCCCCAAGTCCTGTCTCCACATCCAGAGACAGGCCCAGAGCATCCTTGCTCCAGAGCATCCTGCGTGCTGGACTCAGGGCTTACACCGAGGGTAGACAAGAATGTGGATTGGTCCATGTTGCAAATCACAGCCTTCCACATCCCCACCCCCTGCAAAGAAAGAGGAGCATGACCCCCAATGGGAAGAGACTCTAAAGCAGCCCCTGGGGATCTTTGGAGAAGCTATGTGATTTATTCTAGTCCCTACTGGTATTGTGTGCCACATTTATAAACGTCAGCACTGGAAATGAAGTTCCCACTGCCCTGGCAGCTGCTGGTTGCTGCTGTTGCACACCAAGGGTTCAGATAAAGTGTTTTCCCCTCCCCTTGATTGATAGAAAGCTGAGAATAAAAGAAAAATTAAAGCCCCCCGGAGCACTGATGGAAGGGAAGAGACAGCTTCTCAGAAATAGAAAGAGTGAAATAGGAAAGGCTGATATTCGTAAAACAGAGAGTGTGTATATATAAGGAAAGGATCCGGTTTTGTTTGTTTTTTTAAATAATTTTATTTATTCATTTATTTTTGACTGTGCTAGGTTTTCTTGCTGCTTGGGCTTTTCTCTAGCTGTGGTGCTCGGGCTTCTCACTGCGGTGGCCTCTCTTGTTGCAGAGAATGGGCTCTAGGGTTAAAGGGCTTCAGCAGTTGTGATTCCCAGGCCCTAGAGCACAGGCTCAATAGTTGTGGCTCGTGGGCTTAGTTGCTTTGCAGCATGTGGGGTCTTCCGAGACCAGGGATTGAACCCATGTCTCCTGCATTGGCAGGCAGATCCTTTACCACTGAGCCACCAGGGAAGCCCTGTTTGTTTGTCTGTAATATTTATTTGGGCTTCCCTGGTGGCTCAGCTGGTAAAGAATCTGCCTGCAATTTGGGAGACCTGGGTTCGATCCCTGGGTTGGGAAGATCCCCTAGAGAAGAGAAAGACAACCCACTCCAGTATTCTGGCCTGGAGAATTCAGCAGTTGCAAAGTCCACAGTCCACAGGGTCGAAAAGAGTCAGACACACCTAAGCAACTTTCACTTTGTGCTTCCAATGGGACTTTAGTTGCAGCAGTTGGGATCTTCCATCTTCATTACAACATGCAGGATCTTTAGCTGCGTCATGTGAACTCTGAGTTACCACGTGTGGGATCTAGTTCCCTGACCACTGATTGAACTCAGGTCCCCTGCATTGGGAGCACAGATTTTTAGCCACAGGATCTCACCAGGAAAGTCCCAAGATCCAATTCTTAAGGCTACATGGAAAATAAACATTTTTGACGTATGTGGAAAGAGGGAAAATAGTGAAATCCACGGTTCATTTCAGGAGCTCTGACACAAGAGGAGGGAAGGAAAAGGCATCTGTGAAGCTGTCTTTGTAGCCTCTGGGCTTCTACTCTCTCTGAGCAGAGTCTACTATTTTTTGGGGTCTAGGAAAGGGACAGAGGCTTGTAGAGACTTAGAGGAAAAATGTCCTGGAGGAAAGTGGAAAAAATGAAAGGTAAAGGTTCCCAAAGGACCACACACATACAAGGCATTGTCTTTATTAACAGAACCAGTGGCTGAGGTTGGAGATGCCCTGCTGAAACCAACACACTCTGCAATGATGCCTTTCCTTGATGGCCACCCAAACCTGTGATGCCCTCTGGTCTTTGAGAAATGCTAGTTGGGTTCGACTCCATCAGCCCCGACCAAGCATCTGAGAAATGAAATAGTTAACCAGGAATGGCCTCAGTGGCCCCCAGATGAGCAAGTCATTTCAAAATTGCTTTAATTTAATTTTATTGTACTTACATTTTTTAAAGTACTAAGCCAAATATTTCCATTGTTCTCTTCAAAGTCGCCCCCCCTGAGAGGCTGTGTTGTTAATCGGGCACCACTCAGTGTGCGGCCCATATCATGTTGGAGAGCAATGTGCGAAATACTTTCAGGGCCAGTTTATAACCTGGGGCAATAAAATGTCAAGTTATTTTATAGGGGGTTCCTTTCTTTCCCTTAACTTGATATATCAGATGTGTTTCCTGGTAACTTTTGACCCTTTCCAAGCACCAAATCCTTTGCCACGCTGCTTTCTCAGAGTGGTCTCGAGTGGTCCTTGGAGGACAGCATTGTTCAATTATTAGCAACAGAGAGAAACACACAAAAGAAAGAAGAATTGTTATGTTAATGTGATGGAACTCTAGATGAGTTTTCTCTTTTCACTCTCCTCCTGTGAGTAGAAATGTTTCTATTTTGTAGGGGAAAAAAAAGTGTGGAATAAACAAAATGTGGTATATTCACAGGATGGATTATTTTTCAGCCTTAAACAGGAATGAAAAACATTTTTAAATTTTTATTGGCATAAAGTTGCTTTACAATGCTATGTTAGTTTCTAATGTAGAGCACAGTGAATCAGTTATACATATACATGAATCCCCTCTTTTTGGGATTTCCTTCCCATTTAGGTCACCACAAAAAATTGAGAAGAGTTCCCTGTGCCATACAATAGACTCTCATTCATTATCGATCTTATACATAGCATCCGCAGTGTGTATATGTCAGTCCCAATCTCCCAGTTCATCCCACCCCGCTTTCCTCCTTGGTATCCATACGTTTGTTCTCTCTATCTGTGGAATGAAATTCTAACACATGTTGTAACATGGATGAACCTTAAAGACATTAAGCTAAGTGAAATAAGCCAGTCACAAAAGGACAAGTACTGTATAATTCTACTTATATGAGGTGCCCAGAGCAGTCAAGTTCATAGAGGCAGAAATTATAACGGTGGGTTCCTGGAGGTGGGAGACGGGGGAATGGGAGTCACTGTTAATGAGTACAGGTGATGAAAAAGTTCTGGAAATGGACGGAGGTGAGATTGCCCAATTATGTAAATGTACTTAATGCCACTGGACACTTGAAATGGTTAAAATGGTAAGTTTAAAAATAAAAATAGGGAATTTTCTGCTGGTCCAGTGATTAGGACCTGGTGCTCTCCCTGCCGTAGGTCCGGATTCAGACCCAGGTCAGGAAGCTAAGATCCCACAAGCCCCGTGATGTGGCCAATAAATAAATAAAATGGTAAACTGTATGTTATATGAATTATACCATCAAAAAAAGTGTGGTTAACAAAATCAAATCTACTCCCTGGACTTCCCTGGTGGTCCAGTGACTAAGACTCCAAGCTTACAACGCAGGGGGCTGGGGGTTCAATCCCTGGTCGGGGAACTAGATCCCACAGGCTGCAACTTAGACCCAGTGCAGACAAATACATACATACATAAATTTAAAAATTTATATATATATATATAAAAGATCTACTCTCAAAAGGTGAAAACTTGACATCACTGAACCTCCAAAGAATTTGCTGCCAGGTAAGCCACAGGTCCAAAGAGAAAGGCTCTAAATATTCTTTGCTCTGGAGCAAAACCAGGACACTGGGGTCAGGCCGGTGCTGGGTTCAGGCCCTGCCCTCAGACAGCTCCAAGTAGGGGCCACCTCCTCCAGCTCTTCTGTTTTCTCATCTCCAGGACATCGTTCACCTGCAAGCCTGCTGGAATGCTTCTCTCAGTCCTGGAACATTCCACAGCACAGCCCAGGCCTCCCTGATCTGGCCCGCCGGGGCTGGCCCGCTCCCCTGGCAGCATGAATGAGGCTACACCAAGTCGTGGCTCTGCTGGCCAAGAGGCTGCTGAGGTGGCTTTTTAATCCTCCAGCCGTGCCGTCCTAGTGATTGCTTTTATTAGGAAATGTAATGAAAAAGACTATATGAAGCCCCTGCCAGAAAAAAAAAAAAAGCTAATAAGATTCTGCACCAAGTGTGGCGAGAAAAGAAAAGGGGGAAAAAGCACATTAGGAGTCAGATAATGAGATAAATGAAAGACCGCAGGGAAGATCATTTTTGCAGACTTGCTGGATGGTTGTAAAATTTTTAATTTGCTGAATTTTCTTTTTTTCATTGTCTCTGACTCTCCACGTCTCTGCCTTTCACTGTTTCGATGCTCTGAATCTTGTCTCTGTCTTTCTCTCTTTGCCTCTCCCTGTTTTTCTAGATTTCTCTCTCTCTGTTTCAGCTCTTTCTGTCCAAGTGTGTGTGTGTGTGTGTGTGTGTGTGTGTGTGTCCTTTCACTGTGGTCAAACCTTTCCTCCCAGAACTTGGGTCGGAGGCTGGTACCTTGGGCAGCGAGGTCCCACTCTGTCAGAAAGAACAAGAGGACAAAAGATTGCTCCCCGCCCCTACCCCTAAACCCCTCATCACACCTGCCTTCTAGGGAGCTGCTGTGATTCTGCCAAAGGGAGAGAAAGAAGGAGACATCAAGGGAGGAAGGAGGGGAAAAATGGAACTATGAAGGAAGGACAGGAGATCAAAGACCAGGGAAGTAGGGAGGAAGAGAAAGCCCCCGCTGCTCCCGCAAATCGATTCTCCGCAATGCCCGCCCTCCCGTCTGTGCTCTAAGCTGCTGAGCAGAATGCCACATCCGTGGGATGCCAGGCCTGAACAGAAGGGTTCTGGGGCACTGGGCAGGCACACAGGTCAGTCTGCTGGGGACCACTGGGGCTGCCCGGCCCTGCTGGGAGAGGTTCCGTATCACCAGAACTACCCTCTCACCACCTGTAAGGATGTCCGCTCCAAAATCCAGCTTCAGTACTTGCTTTGGCAGACTTCTCCCTCCTGTGTCACACTTCCGCGATGGGAGGGGCTTGAGGGTGGACACAACTACTAGCTTCCCCGAAGGGAGGGGTGATGCCTGTGAAAGTACAGCAAAGAATGGCTCAGGATGGCAGACTCATTGTCAGGTATTAGGAAAATCACTCTCCATCCTCCGTCCCTTCCCCGCTGGAGACTGTCTGCTCTGTTTCCCTCCCAGGGAAGCCATCTCTCTCTGTGCTCCGCCTCCTGCGCTGCTGGTTACCTAGGGGATGGGTGTTTCCTGTATGGGGGCTGCAAAAGATAAAAGAGCCATGAACATCGGTAAGATCCATGGGAGTGAAAGGACCTATTAGAAATCAGGCAAAAGACCTGCTGAAATCTGATTTCTGTCTGCAGAATTCTGGGAATCACAGGGGGCCCTCTAAGAACCTAGGGGGTCTGACAGTGGGGCCCTAAGCCAGGCTGGGCAGGGGAAGAGGGATGGGAAATAAGGTGGATTGGGACAGACAGGCAGTCCCAAAAGAGAAGATGAAATAAGTTTGAGATCAGTTGGGAGGACTTCCCTGGTGGTCCAGTGGTTAGGAATCCACCTGCCAATGCAGGGGACATGGGTTTGATCCCTGGTTCAGAAGATCCCACATAAAGGCAAATACACGTAGTTAGTGCTTCCTAGTGCTTCCTACTGGAGAAGGCAATGGCACCCCACTCCAGTACTCTTGCCTGGAAAATCCCATGGATAGAGGAGCCTGGTAGGCTGTAGTCCATGGGGTCACGAAGAGTTGGACACGACTGAGCGACTTCACTTTCACTTTTCACTTTCATGCATTGGAGAAGGAAATGGCAACCCACTCCAGTGTTCTTGCCTGAAGAATGCCAGGGACGGGGGAGCCTGGTGGGCTGCCATCTCTGGGGTCTCACAGAGTCGGACACAACTGAAACGACTTAGCAGCAGCAGCAGCAGCAGTGCTTCCTATGCTCCAGGCTCTGAGAACCTGAGCATATTTACTTCTTTAATCCTCACCACAATTCTATGAGGTTGGGTACTATTGTTAACGTCTCCATCTTACACATGAGGAAACTAAGGCACAGTGAGAGGTGAGAAGGAGCCAGGATTCCCAACTCCAGAGTCTGTGCTCATAACCTCTTCTCTCTTCTTCTCTGTCCTTCCAGAGCAGGAGACAGGTCTGGCAAAGGATCAGAGCCTAGTTGAGAGACAGAACAGCCCTGTGGTTAAGAACATGAACTTCTAGGCCAGATAGCCTGACATGGACAATCAGGGTGACCTTGGATAAGATCCTTAGAACTTAAGGTTACCCCCCAGAGTAAAATAAGAAGGGACTAAAGGCTTGTAAGTTTAAACACCAACACAGCACCTGGCCCCTGAGGTCAGTCAGGGGCACTTTTGTGTTTTGTTTGTTTGGCTGCTCTGGGTCTTAGTAAAGGCATATGAGACTTTAGTTGCAGCATGTAAACTCTTAGTTGAGGCATGTGGGATCTAGTTCCTTGACCAGGGATCGAACCTTGGCCCCCTGCGTTGGGAGCGCAGAATCTTAACCTCTGAACCACCGGGGAAGTCCCAGTCAGTGGCCATTTTTAACATCATTACTCTGCACCTTCCATGAGGAGAACAGAGCATCTTCTGTGCTTGGCAGCTGAAAAGCCTCAACTTCTCACCTCTGGGAAGCATTTTCAGAAACACTGGAGATGGGCCCTTCCAAGGATCAACTTCTTAGGCACACAGTGCTGCAAACAGGCCCCGCACCCACTGCAGATCCTCTCCCCTCAGAGACCCTGCCCCTGCTCTGATCAGGTGACCCCAGTGGTCCCCAGGCCACAGGAGCAACCCCCAGTCCTGTGACTCATTGAATTTTTCCAGGGAGTATGTGTCACTACCATTCCCTTTTCCTTTTCCTTCCCTCCCCTAGCCCCTGCTTTTCTCTTGATGGAGAAAGCACAAATTAGGCAAAAAGGAAAATGTTGACAGTTCCCAGCCCTCCCTTGCTGGGGATAAAGAGAAATACGTTAACGGTTGAAGCTTTAGGCGGATCAAACACAGTTTGTGAGATGCTTCAAATGTATTATTCATCTCACCAATGAGATGCAATCGTGGGCGTTCTCTTTTCGCCCCAGCAAGAGGAAACCTCAGCTACCATCAAGATGCTGGGCTCCAGGGAGGAGAGGAGCTTTCAGAATGCCCTCTTTTCAATATTAAATCAACAAGTCCATCTCGTGTCCCTCTTGTTCCTCTGGAAGCCTTCCAGATGGGATAGGTCAACTTGCCAGAGAATCTTAGGGAGCAAAGGCTGCAGGTAAGATCCACAAGACCTGGGCAGCAACGAGCGCCTAGAATCAAAGAGAAGACTGACTGTGACATTTAGAGGAAGTAGGAATTGGAAGGTGCTCCATGCGCCACATGATCTTGAGGGATGTCACTCTCATGGACTGGAAGAGCTCTGAGAGGAAGCATCCCAGCTGTGCCTTTAGCCTGGAGACCCTCACAGAGAGTGGGGCTGCACTCACCCTCTGCTCGGATGCCTGGAGGAAGGATCTGGATCCAGACCCAGATGCTTGATACACAAACCTTCGACGTTGTGATTAGGACTTGCTGAGACCCCTGCCATCCCGGCCGGAGGGTTTGGCTCATCTGAGCACTGAGGTCCCCTCTGGGACTCCTGAGAGGATCCCAGGGGTCTGAGGCATCTCAAATCACACACTGCCCTCTTCTTGAACATCACCCAGAGAAGAAACAGTGCCAGCCTCCCCTGGCTTTGCCCTACTATCTCACAAACCTGATACTTTTGTGCTGAACAAATCAGAAGTAGGGGTGGGGAGCTGGTGGTGGAATGGGAGATTGAAACAGCCCTGAAGGAAGGAAAATTGACATGATGGATCAAAAAGCCCTTAAAGTATACATTCCCTTTAGCAATTCCATTTCTTAGAAACTGCCCCAAGGAAACAATGGATGAGTGTGCAGAGATGTACAAGTGTCCACCCCCCAGCTTTGTTGATAAGAGCAAAACCAGCAGACATCTTCAGACCACAATAAGAAAGGATTGGTTAAATAATAGCCTTCTGATGGAGTCATTTAAAAGTAGATTCTGGAATATTGGGGGGAAGCAATATACAAATATATTTGCATTCTAAAAAAAATCCTGTATAATGAATACAAAGTTCACCCTTTTCCTAACCCAATCCAGTTCCTCTCCTCAAGATACCAATTATCAGTTTAGCACGTATCCTCTCAGAACTTTATTTTTGAAGAATAAATATTTAATGTAAACAAGTGACAAACTCAGGTTATGCAAATCTGTGGGCTTCCCTGTTGGCTCAGTGGTACAGAATCCACCTGCAATGCAGGAGACATGGGTTCAATCCCAGGATTGGGAAGATCCCCTGGAGGAGGAAATGGCAACCCACTCCAGCAATCTTGCCTAGAGAATCCCTTGGGCAGAGGAACCTGGTGGGCTACAGTCCATAGGGTCACAAGAGAACAGGACACAACTGAGCAAATAAACAACAATATGCAAGTCTGTAACTAGAGATGTGTGTGTCAGTGCAGAGAAAAGGCTCCCTGAGTATACACCAAGACATCAACAGTATTCACCGCTGAATAGTGGGATTGGATATGATTTTTATTTCCTTCTGCACGAATAATTGTATTTTCTACATGAACAAAAAAGGGAAACAATGCTATTTTTAAATATAGTCAAAACAAAGAATCAATAACATTGGCTGCCTCGGAGGAGTGAGAAAAACTGTTCACCATATACTATTTAATGCATTTGGAATTTTGCACCTTGGGCATGAACTACCTACTTGAAAAATGAATAAAACTGTTAAAAATTTAACACGGCAATAAAATAAACTGAGGGGCTGGTGGAGAAGACCTCTGAAGGATGACAAGCCCTGATCTTCTGAGAATCTGTAAAATTCTCCAAGCTATAGTTACAGTTTCTGAATCTGGTCAGGATTCACTCCAATAGTGTTTCGACTCTTTCTCACCAGACAAGGAATTAGGACCTATAACCTGGAAGAAATGAGGTAGGGTCTAAAATAAACCAGGCTGGCAGCCAGAAATAACTTTGCAATAATTTACAGCATAGCAACAATAATGGCTTGGTTGAGCTCGATTTCATACTTTTTCAAAGCACTTTTCATTTCCCTTTGGTTCTTCAAATTTTCCTTGAGGCAACCTGCTGCTGGCAGTTTCCTGGGCAGGAAAGGATAGAATGGAAGGCCTTGTCTGAAGAACCATTGTTTGAAGACAGCCCCAAAATTCACATTTCCCTGGGCTGGGCGTCAGGTCTCAGACCACAGTGCTCTCTTCTAAATCCCAGATCATCTCATCTGTCAGCACCCAGCCTGCCACCTGTGTATGAGCCTCAGGTTCCTAACTTGTAAAATGAGCCTAATCAACCTTCTCCCTCAGACAGAAAAGCGGGTGATGGCTGGGTAGACTGTAAGGCGAGGGCGCTGCCCAGTCAGAACAGAGGGGCCCCCAAAGTGGAAGCGGCTTCCAGGCAGCCCCCTGGGTGGGGGGGCAGGCAGGATCTAGACAGCCCCCAACATCCTGCCCTCGAAGTGTCTCCCTTGCTCAGAGACCCAGGCCCACGGGTGATCCCCACCCCACCCCCCACCTTCACGCTGCTCGGCACAGGGACACCCACCGGTGATCCCGTCTCACCTAATAATTTCCTGTCAGAGAAGCTGTCAGGACCTGGGAAATAAATAATGATATTTAACATTTTGTAATAACAACAATTAACCAGTAAATAATGTCCTTTAAACTGCAAACGCTGGAGTAAATTAATTCTTCTAATGAGCTGTCAGGCACGAAGAAAAAAAAAATCGCCGTTTTCTTTGGTGCCACGCGACTGCCGTGTGAGCAGCGAGGAAAGCTCACCTCGGCCCCGGGAGCTCATTACCGAGAAGCAGGCGGCGCGGGTTTCCCGGAGACTCGGCCGGCCTCGCCTGCTCCCACGTGGGCGCTCGGCCGCCGCCCGCCCCGGCGCGCCCGGCGCCCCAGGCCGGCCGCACCTTCACCCGCACCGCGCGCCGCCAGGTGCCGGCTGCAAACGCGCAGCGCGGGGAGCATTTCAATTAGAGACGCCCCCCTCCCTCTCCTTCCCCTGCCTGAGCAGCCTCTGCTTCGAGGTGGCCCGGGGTTGGGGGAGCAGGAACCGAGGCCGGAGCTGGGGGCAGAAGCCCGCGCGCATCTTTAGTCCTTGCTGCGTGACCTTGGAGCGCTTTCCTGCCCTCTCTGGGCGGGGTAGTCATAAATGGAAATGTGGAGCTAATCAAACCAGATGTGATTACTTCTGAGCTCCCCGAGAAGCCTGTGACCATAAAAAGACACCTAAGAGGAAGGCAGCTCTTTATGTACTGATTCAGAGTAATCTCCAAGATATATTGTCAGGTGACAAAAGCAAGGCAGAGAACAGCGTGCCCGGCTAAGCTGCATCTTGTGTGTTAAAAATGAGACGAAGGAAAGAGAATATGTGTCCCTATTTGCTTGTATATGTGTGGATGGGAAACAGAACATTGCTTCCCCTGGGGAGGGGAACTGGGAGACTTGGGTGGGAGGGAGACCTTTCACTGAGCCAGCTCATTTTTTGTACCTTTATTTTTTGAAACATGTGCAGGTACTGCCTATTCAAAAAATAGAGAAGGGGCTTCCCTGATGGTCCAGTGGTTAAGAATCCGCCTTCCAATGCAGGGAATGTAGGTTCTATCCCTGGTGGGGGCATTAAGATCCCACATGACTCAGAGCAATTAAGACCCCCAAGTAGCCAAAAATAAATATTAAAAAAAAAAAAAGTCACACTCATCAGAGGTCATCTTGTCTCTCAGTAGCTTTCAAGAAGTGGGAGTCACGGGGTGTGGGTGGACAGCTGAATTGAGACCCCAACTGAAACCGCCCCAGAGACAGTACTGCCTCTTGAATAACCTCTCCTAGAGACAGTCTCCTGCATCTGGAAGTCTTTCCAGCATCTACTCCCATTCCCTCTTGCTTTCTTCTGAGTTTCTCTCTTCATGCCCTGTATTTGGTGGGTCAAAAGGCTGATAGATGCGAAACGGGGTGTGAGGAGCAGCCTCCACACAGGGAATAGGGAGTCCAGGCAGCCCCAGTCCTCTGGAGTCACACAGGCCTGGGTTTGAATCTGCTTCTGTCACTCCCTAGCTGTGGGGTATTATATGTCACTCTCCATTGCTAGGTTTCAAGGTTCAGACGCCCCTGCCTCCCTCAGGGAAGACATAAGATGCAGAGCCTGATGAACAAGTGTCTACCCCTACAAGAGCCAGCTCAAGCTCCCTGGGACAGATAGAAGACCCTTCTTCATAGTCCAGGGCCATCTGGTCCCCAGACCCAAGCGTCTACAGCTGCAATGCCCAACCCCAACCCCCAAAGGATGTAGCTATGTGGCTTCCCTATGGCCAGGGGCAGCTTTGCCCACTTCGCACCTAAATTGTCATGCTCAAAACCCAAACAGGCTCACGGTAGCTGTCAGGTGAGAGATGGTGTCGGACCCAGAAAAATAGCCAGGCCCAGGGCTTGGTCACAGCACCTGGGGTGCAGGGGGCAGTTACTATGGGGCTGGGGGTGAGGGAAGGGCTGGAACAGGAGGGCTCCCAGCCCCCATCCCCATCTGACCAACTCCCTTTTGTTCTGTTTGTATCCTTGCCTTTATTTTATTATCCTTTTTTTTTATTGTTGTTATTTTATTATTATCCTTGGTTTTATTTTCTTGGGCTCGAAAATCACTGTGGATGGTGACTGCAGCCATGAAATTAAAAGACACTTGCTCCCTGAAAGAAAGCTATGACAAACCTAGACAGCATATTAAAAAGCAGAGATGTCACTTTGCTGACAAAGGCCCATCTAGTCAAAGCTATGGTTTTTCCAGTAGTCATGTATGGACATGAGAGTTAGACCGTAAAGAAAGCTGAGCACCGAAGAATTGATTCTTTGGAACTGTGGTGTTGGAGAAGACTCTTGAGAGTCCCTTGGACAGCAAAGAGATCAAGCAAGTCAATCCTAAAGGAAATCAACGCTGACTATTCATTGGCAGGACTGATGCTAAAGCTGAAGCTCCGATAATACTCTGGCTACTTGATGGGAAGAGCTGATTCATTGGAAAAGACCCTAATGCTGGGAAAGATTGAAGGCAGGAGGAGAAGGGATGACAGAGGATGAGATGGTTAGATGGCATCACCGACTCAATGGACATGAGTTTGAGCAAACTCCAGGAGATAGTGAAGGACAGGGAAGCCTGGTGTGCTGCAACCCATGGGGTCTCAATGAGTTAGACACGACTGAGCGACTGAGCAACAACAAAGTGTCTTCATTTTGTCGAGATCAGATAAGAGACATGCCAAGAGGTTAAGAGACTTGCCCCGGATATTCTACTGAATGGGCTAGAATCTGAGCCCAAATCAGCTGACTCCAAAGTCACATCTCCCAACACCCTGCAGGCTGTCCAAGGCCCCACGTCTCACCACACAGATAGACTAATAGGGTGGGAGAGGGGAGGGGAGTAATGGACGAGGTGCAGGAAGGTGGCCAGCTGGCCTCTTGACCTTCTTATCTCCTCAGCACCCTCAACTCAGTACCTGGAGCATCAGGTGAAAGTTCAGGGAATAATTGCTAATTGTCAGAATTCCTGAGAGGCTCCTTTCCCTGGCAGGTTGGAGGAAAAGTAATGGGTTCATTTAACCAGACAGGATTCAAGCAGGGGGAGTGTGAGGGGCATCTCTGATGGTGTCTTTAGGATAGAGTGGCAGCTAAGGCTTAGGGACAGGAGTCTAATAGACCTGGGTTAAATCCAGGCTGCATCCATTACAAGCTGTCTTAACCAGAACAAGTTCTTTAACCTCTCTGAGTTTTGGTTTCCTCTTCTACAAAATGTAGAAATTGCTTCCTCTCTTTGGGCTGTTGCGGAGATTAAGAAGATGAGGTGTGTTAAGTTCTAAGCTTACCTCCCTGGGCATAAAGTAAGCACCCAGTAAATGGCTTTGTCTGATCTGGTGAGCTTTTTTGCTGCCCTGCTAGACAAACTCCGTCTCCAAGACCAAGAAGGGCAGTTGTCCTAATGCCTGAGGTAGGCAAGCTACCTCTGTGACTCCTGATTTGGGAGGCAGCCCAGAAAGGCTCCCAGGCTTGCTTTTTGCAGAGGGCAGCGGAAAATCGGAGCTGAAGCCAGCAAAATGAGGTTCCCAACAGCAGGGCTGAGTCAGCTCCTCCTGGGTTTGGGGGTTCAAGAGCCTTCTTCAAGGTCACACGACCTCCTAGTCCCCCTGTCCTCCATACGACTGCCCCCCTTGGCCTAAGCTCTCCAAGGACCCTGGGCACCTGTGTGCACGAGACACCAGCTGGGAAAGAGGAGTGCTTCAGTGAGCAGAGGAAGCTGGGCTCGGCCACGGGGAAATTAAAACCAGCTTGCCCAGTGCTGAGTTACCATGTCGCCCGAAATCAGATTGATTTCTTGGGCTTGTTGTGACGGCAGTGTTGCAATTGATTCGTCTAGATGGCAGGGAGTTTATCTATTTGGAGCTGTCTGTCATTGATCTGAATACGCTTCTAAAATAGCCCAAATACCTGGTGAGGGCAAGATCACCAGCAACCCCGGCTCAATATTAATTATAATAATGAACAGGCGTGAGGAGGGTGGCTTCATTGCCTGCCTTGCAGGGCTGGCCTCTGTGAAGTTTGGTGTTTAATATTCATTGTGGGTCAACCTGTACCAAGAGCTGGTGGACGCTCCTAAACTGAGAGAAGTCTACCTGGGTGGTGATGCCATTCTCCGCTTCCGTGGGACAGAGAAGGAACTGCTACTGCTGACACAGACAAGATTTAGGTTAGACCTCAAGAAGGACTTATTCAGGACCAAAAGTAGATGGATAGAACAAATCATTCACTTATTAGCCTAGACATGTTATTTCTGAGTCTCTTTCCTCCTCTGTAAAATGAGGATTATAATACTACTCAGAGCTGCTGCTCCTGCTGTTCTTGGGCAGAAAAAGAAGACAAAACAAAGCAAAATAAAGCTCAAGACCTCTTCTGGGCTGACGGTTCAAGGAGAAGCGAAGGGTCTTGCTCTGGGTAACAAAGCACCCACCCTTCTTGGCATTCACAGGGTGAGCATTCAGTCAATGGAGTTATTATTATAATAATTATTGATTCTGTGATATTTACTGAGCACGTGCTATTTGCCTAGCCCTGAGGGAAAACTAGGAAAGAAGCCATGCTCGCTTTGAGGAGACTCTGGGTTACTATGGGAGCCAGGACATCCCACTTGCTCAGGAGTAAGACAGACCCCTTTCTCTGGGAGACAGTTTAGAAGGTAGGCACAGGTGGACGTGAAGACCTCATGGTGTGGGTGCAGGTCCCAGGCAGCGTTACCCAGCAGAAGATGACTCTGCTAAAAATCATTCCACAAGAGCCCCTCCAGAATAACATTCTTGCAGGAAGAAGAGGCTCCTGCCCTCAAAAGATCTAACAGAAATCTGATTAGACTTTGTGGTTCTGGTCGGCAGGAAGCAAAGAATAACCAGCTGACTCTCATTGCCTCTGAAGACACCAGCTGAAACTGAAGCAAGAAACATGGAGGTCAGATCACCATAAGGACTTCCTGGCTGAGGTTTGGAAAGCCGTGAAGGAGACCGGGATGGAGAGACTCCTGCATCTGTCTGGGAGCCTGGTCTGCTGCCTTCCTTGTGACATTCCTGCTTCTGTTCCTACAAAGCTCTCCTCTCTCCTCTGGCTTGGCGGCTGGTGGAGACCCCCATGGCCAGCCTTAAGAGAAACATCAGAAGAAAGTTAATAGCGAATCGCTCTGGCGGATCTAATTGATTTTTTTCCTATTGGTTCCCTAATATAGGCAACACTGTTCCTGCCGCTTTTCTGGGCTGGAGATTATGTCATAAATAAAGAGATTTGCTCCCTATTTCCATGTGCTTATCTTTAATAAGTTAAGAACTCAACAAGCTTTAGGAGGACTTGAAATAAGCAAAGGATCCGGTGGTGGTTTCAGCTGTGGCAGCGGCAGCAGGAGCTTTATTTCAACAGAGGGGGAGGGGGATGGCTGAGGCAGGTGGGGCGGGGGAGGGAATTTGCATTCTTTGGGCAGCCTTGGGCCCAGGCTCAGTCGGAAGATGAGAGGGATGGGGTGGGCAGAGCTAGGGGAGAAAACTCCTGTCTGAAGATGTGCAAAACAGCTGGACAGGGCCCATGAGGCTGGGGTTAACATGAGAGTGCAGGTTCTAGAGCCAGGTAGCCTGGGCTGAAATCCTGGGCCCATTGTTGCTTACAAGCTGTGTGACCTTGAGCAGGTTACTTAGCCTCTCTGCTTCCTCATTTTAAAAATGGATAATAACATCTACCTCAAAGGTTCAACAACAGGCAAAATGCTTAGGCCAGAGCCTGCCGTGGGGTATATATATATGCAGACTTCATGTTAACCGGCACAGGATTATCAAGACAGTGTCTAACTCAGTTCACCTGAACTGCTGCTGAGCCTCTGCCTTGTATCAGGCCTTGGCGTGGGCTTCACAGAGTGTGAGACACAGTCCAGCCCTCACTTCCTGGAGGAGGAAATGGCAACCCACTCCAGTATCCTTGCCTGGAGAATCCCATGGACAGAGAAACCTGGCGGGCTGCAGTTCATGCGGTCGCAAAGAGTCGGACGCGACTGAGCGTGCACTGCACAGCCCAGCTGGGGACCCAGCCGCTGCGACGGGCATGAGCTGGGCGGCAGTCCTGAGGATCCACGTGGGGGAGCCCAAACAAGAAGTGCTGACCCCTTCCTGGGGAGGCGGCCCTGCTCTGCCCCTGTCTGAGGCTGACCTGCTCTCTGGCTCCAGACACCCTGCAGATTACTGGCACTCCCTTCAAGCTGGCAGTGAACAGAGACTGTGCAGCATACGCAGAACCACTCAAGGCTGAGCACAATCACCACCATGCACTTGCATTTCACAGGCGCCAGGCTTGCTCTCTCCCTGCCTCGTTTGGTCCTAAGCAATCCTATGAGATCAATACTATCATGAGTTCCCATTTCACAGTTTAAGGAAACTGTAAGACAATTAGCTTGAAAGCTTATAGCTGGTAAGGATCAGGATTTGAACCCAGATCCACTGACTTCTCTTGCTCTAAATACTGCCCTCTGTTCTTACACTGCATTTAGAGTCCAAACATTCATGACACACATATAATATGCAAACCCCAGGCTAACGGTTGAGAGGATAGAAAACTATAAAAAGCATTTATTGAGCACCTATTATGTGCCAAGCATTCCTACAGGTTATCTTATTGAATATTTCTAAGAAAGGTAAGTGGCGTTCCTTTTATACGCAAAGAAGTGGAAGCCCAGAGAGGATCAGAGACTTGCTCAAGGCAAGTTAAAGGCTGGGATGAATTCAACTCAGATCTGAATTTGAAGCCTGGTCACTATTCGGGATGCCCCCAGCCTCTTTTTTTTTAAACTAATTTATTTGGCTGCACCGGGTCTTAGTTGTGGCACACAGATCTTCAATCTTCTTTGCAGCCTGAGGGATCTTTAGTTGCAGCATGCTGGATCTTTAATTGTGACACGCAGAATCTTTAGTTGCAGCCTGGGAACTCTTATTTGCAACTTGTAGATCGTTTCCTGACCAGGGATCAAACTGGGGCCCCCTGTATTGGGAACATGGAGTCGTAGCCTCTAGAAAGTGAAAGTGTTAGTCACTCAGTCATGTCTGACTCTCTGAGACTCCATAGACTGTAGCCCACCAGGCTCCTCTGCCCATGGAATTCTCCAGGCAAGAATACTGGAGTGGGTAGCCTTTCCCTTCTCCAGGGGATCTTCCTGACCCAGGGGTCAAACCCATGTCTCTTACATTGCAAGTGGATTCTTTACTGTCTGAGCCACTAGGGAAGTCCTGGACCACCAGGGACATTTCCCCCTGCCAGCCTCTTGATGATCAGTCTCCCTTTCCAGAAGGCCTTGCTCTTGCAAACCACTAATATGATCTCGGGGGAGCCAGCAGGCCTGCCTAGTCCTTCCTGAGAAGTATCAGCAATTTCCCCCTCCTTGGCACCTTCACATCCTCTCTCCTTCCCTGATAAGATCAAGGCTCAAACATGGGCCAGGTCCTGGCAGCCCCTCTAGGCCAGTGGGGCTGAGAACAGAACCATGCTTCTACCTCACTTCCCAGTGATACATGGGGCCACCTCAGTGTTCCCAGGATGCTGCTTACCACATCCCATCACTGTCTACAGCCCATCTGGGTGGGATTAGATGAAGTTCTCCCTTCATGGGCAATTTCACAGGGGCTGTTTGTCAGTGTAGAAGCTTTTCAATGAGGGACAAAGTCAATAAGCTGGTTTTACCTCCCTGTGGATGGGCTAGAATAGAGTCCTCCTCCCTCCCATGGGTCTAGAATGGCCTTGTACTTTTTGCGTAGAAGCTGGTTTTCTTCTCAAGCCTCCGTTTTGCCTTCTCCCTGTCTCTTCCTGACCATTGTCTGGCCCTACAGACACTGTTGCTTTAAGGACTGGTGACCTCACAATTGGTTGCCATAGAGACCACTGTGATGTCACAAGCAGAGGACAAATAGTTCAAGGAGGAGTGAAGAGTGGGAGTGTGTGGCTGGAACTGAGGGACATTTGGGATTTCTGTCCTATTTTTTATTCCCAGAACAGGCAGTGTCTGGAACTGGATTCTGATATCTGAGGGAGACCTGACCAATTTTCCCTGTGTTCATCTGGGACAGAGATGCCTCAGAACCCAAAAGAAGGGTCAGTGAAAACAGAAACACTCCCCACCTTGGGGCTATGAGAAGTGGGCTACTTTTGTTGCTGAAAGGAATGAGGTTTGGTGCCAGGAAGAATTGTGTGGCTGGAAGATCTCCCTGGAGGGGTTGATGTTGCTTTGCCTTAGGAAGCTTGAACCATGGGAGACACTTAGCCTCCAGGGTGGTGACTGCCTGCTGAAGCACCTTGTACAGATGGACATGTTATGTCACAGTGTGATGAAACTAATTCTCCCCTCCCTGGGAGCTCCCTGAGGGCTCTGCCTCTCCAACAGGACACTGAGGTCCTGCCACGATAAATGGTCCCTCATTCAGTAAGCAAACGAGTGAGAGGGTGATGAATGAACTGGGTAGGAGATTGGAGGAAGGCTGAGTGACTGCGTGGACAGATGAACACATGGACAGATGGGCAGCCTGGAGGTCATGTACAGCAGCCCCCCCAAGCTTTGAAGTTCTATACCTGTCTGCCTCTCTAGCTGCATCCCACCCTACACTTCTTTTTTTAAAGTTATTCATTTATTTATTTGGCTACATCAAGTCTTAGTTGAGGTGCATGGGATCTTCATTGCATCATGCAGGATCTTCCATTGCCAAACATGGGCTTAGTTGCTCCGTGGCATTTGGGATCTTAGTTCTCCCACCAGGGATGAAACCCACGTTCCCTGCTTTGCAAGGTGGATTCTTAACCACTGGACCATCAAGGAAGTTCCCCACCCCATGCTTCTTGTTCTCTGTGATCCAGCCACACTAACCGTTTCTTAGTCCTGCCTACCACAGGAATTTGCACCTACTGTTACTTCTGCATGGAACATACTCGCCATTCCTATTTGATCGAATAACTCATACATGTCCCTTGGTTTTCTACTCAGTCAGTATCTCCTCAAGGAAGCCTTCCCTGATTAAGTCAGATCCCCACTGTGGGCCTCCACAGCCCTGGGAACCTCTCCTGAGTACCTGCCACACTGTAGCTTTGCATTTATTCAGGCGGTTCTGTGTAAGGTCTCCCGTTCTAGACAGAGAGCTCTGAGCACGCTGGGGCAGCTTCTGTTTTTACTCACCTTTGTATCCCCAGCATTTAGCACTGTGGACACTTAATATTTGTCTAAAGAATAAACTGATAAATAACCAGTCCTGCCCCACCTATTCCGAGAGGCCTACACTCCCCTGCACCAGAGGAGCCTGCAAAGGTGCACAGACATATATGCATTTCTGCTCTGCCATGGTAGTCTCTATATATTGGTTTGACCTACTAGGTAGCTACAAATCATTTAGTCTCCCAGAGCCTCAGTTTCCTCATCTGTACAACGGGGAAGTAACAGTGCCTATTTCATAGGCTTACTGTGAGAATGTAGTTAAATTCCGCAGCGCAGTGCCCAGTAATAGTAAATAATAAATGGTGCTGTTATTCTTATTTTCAAAGGTCAAGTACAGCCTACTGGATTTAGGGCTAACTGCTTAAAAATAATGAGAAGTATACCAAATTTCCATAAATCTGCTTTAAATGTATGTGGCTATTTTTTAAAGAGGAAATTTACCTAAAGCCCTTCTGTAAAACATGAATCAGCTATAAGTTTATCTTTTATGTAATTCTGAAGCTTCATGCCTGGTTTTGCTCAAAGGGGAAAACTCAATTATCCTCTCATATTATCTAAAGCAACCCCCTAATCTTATCTCAGGCCTTAAAAAAGGGTGAGGGGGCATGCCCCCGGCCACGCTTGGCCCAGGGTGAGTGCTGTCAGAGGCAAAGGCTGAGGTCAGTCTGACTGGGATAGTGGTTCATGCCTCACCCATCCTCCCCTCATCCCTGGCGGTGGGTGGAGATGGTCTTGGGATTCTATAGAGTAGAAGGGCTCTCCCCGACAAAAGGAGACCAATTTTTTGTCACTGGCACCTCCTCCTTGCTTTTCCTATACATAAATAGTTTCTACCTACTGCTGATCAAGATTCCAGTTAGGTCAAACCCTGTAAGAAGCAGTTGGGGCACTATAGCTGGCTCCACATAGGGAAGAGCTGAGATGCCTTTTTAAATATGTATATATATTTATTCATTTGACTGTGGCAGGTCTGAGTTGAGGCAAGTAGAATCTTCGTGCATCATGTGGGATCTTCCATTGCAGCGCTTGGAGTCTCCAGTGTGGTGCACAGGCTTAGTCGCCTCGTGGCATGGGGGATCTCAGTTCCCTAACCAGTGATGGAAACCACATCCCCTGCATTGCAAGGTGGATTCGTAACCACTGGACCACCAGGGAAATCTCCCCAAATGCCTTTGAGGGTCATCTCAGCCAGCCAGAGAAGCTTTGTTCCTCCCATCCCCACCCTCAGTTCACAGTAGCCCCCTGAGGCCCATCTGACAGCCCATATGATGTATTTGGGCTCCTTCCCCTTTCTCAGGAGCTCACTGCTCCCCCACCCCTGTGACTCATTCCCTCATCCCATGGTCGTCATCCTGGTACCAGATCTCCAGCCTGAGCCACACTACCATAAACCCAATGCCTCTGGACAGATGTATTTTATGTAAGTTCAAGCACTAGAAATATTGAGTTCAGAGCATTTTATTTCTAGAGCTCTCCATATTTCTCTGGGATTATCACCTGTCTTTGTTCCCTCCCTTTCTGGGTTATTATCTTTGGACCTTTTCCAAGCCAAGCTGCCTTGATTGCTTGGGGAGAAGAAGGCTGCCTGCATCCTCCAATGGGTCCTCTGGGTCTGGGGAGGGCAACCTTCAGGGACCCTTTCTTCTTCCTCCTGCATAACTCTGCAGGTGGCCGCACTGCCCAGGCAGCCTTGGCTTTTAGGAGTTGGCTTCACTGAGAGACTCTCCAAGTGCCAGGGAACATTGAGGGGGTGGTGGAAGTGAAAGCCTCATCCCCCAAGTTAGGGAGGGCTATGCTCAGGGTGAGCCTCAGGGTACAGAGGGGAGGGAGAAGGCCAGCTGTTCTCTTTTCTACGCAGTGCTAACCTAGCCTGACACCAAATTAATAGCATTCAAATGAGATGCAAAGCATTATGCAAATCTAGAAGAGAAGGCCACTCTCACCCAGGGCTTTTCGGCTGTTGGAAGGCCAGCACCTTGAGCCCTTTCTCAGAGGACCCTACAGACTTCTTTCAATTTCAACCCTCATCCCTTCTGCACCAGGCGATGTGAAGAATCTGATGAGACTGGCACGACCATGTCAAGGTCCTCTGATCCAAGGGCCACTTTGGTCTCACCTCCCAGGCACTTGAGTCCTCTTCCACTCTGAAATGATGCAGAGGCAGCCACAGAAGGTGGTATAACCTTCCTCTGGATGCAGAATGCCAGTTCCCCATTCAGTAGCAGTGTATGCAAAGTAGATGCAGGGAGTGGGGTGTTGCATCTATTTAACTGTCTATTAAAATGGCCCCACGCCCATCACCTCTGCATAAGCCCAGGCTTCCAAATTGCCAACCCCTGCTGCCTGCAAGCACCATGTGGTTCCTGCGCCTGGTAATTGCTGTAGTGTTTGTTGAGCTGTATTTGCATTTGATTGTCATTTAACTTTCCATCTTTCTCCTTCAATCAAACTGGGAACTGGGCTTCTGCAATTGATTATTCACTTTATTTTCAGCCCCTTGGTGGGTTTTTAGAGTTTCCTTCATTAGTGCCACAAACTTGAATCCTGGGACTTCAGTCACATGGAAGGGGAAAGCCTCCTCCCACCCATCCCAGGGTTCCTACGTGAAAATAATCTAGCCAGCATCATGGATCTTAAGTCCTACCCCAGCCTCTGTGCTTCAGCACCTGCCTCATTTCTGCCCAGCCAGTGGCATTAAACATTTATGGAGCTGAGGAGGATCAAAGACCTTGCCTGGGAGTGGTGGGCAGGCTGGAGGCCTCAGTCTAGAGATGGAAAGCAGCTCACATCAGACCCTTTTCTGCTGTCTCCACCCACCCGGGCTCTTGCTAGAGCTGATCTGGTCCTCCTCCCAGAGCAGGAGCAAATGCTGAGGAGTCAGGACTCCCATTTATGAGAGCAGGGCCCTCCTCCTGCCCCTAAATTCAAAGGGTTGATTTTGGATTCTCTGGGAAGCCTGGTTGGGGCTTCCCTAGTGGCTCAGTGGTAAAGAATCCGCCTGCCAATGCAGGAGATATGGATCTAATCCCTGGGTTGGGAAGATCCTCTGGAGAAGGAAATGGCAACCCACTCCACCATTCTTGCCTGGGAAATCCCATGGACAAAGGAACCTGGCGGTCTATAATCCATAGATTCTCAAAGAGTCGAACACAACTCAGCAACTGAGCAGGCATGTACAAAGGGAAGCTTGGTTGGAGCCATGGCATCCTAGACTGTTCCAGATGCTGCAGGGTCTTGGAAACCCCCCTGAGGAGTGGGTTGAGGTTAGCAGGCTGCCCTGTGCCCCAGGAGTCTCTGGACAGAGGCGGTAGCCCCTGCCCCTGCTTCCCTGAAACTTCAAAACCCCGTTGGCTCCACAAGATGTAGTTTTGGTTTGAAAGCTGTCTTGAAGACTAATTTTCTTCTTCTTTCACTCAGAAAGGAAGTGTCATCCAGGCACTTCAAAATAAGTCACCAATGTGCCCATGATGCCACAAACTGATGGGCTGTTTGGGAGTGGGGAAATGAGGCTGGCTTCTCCAGGGGGCTGTGCTGGATGTCTGGCACTCTCTGGCCAGAGGCTAGGAGGGTCCCTGAGGTTGGAAAGCCCCTCTCTAGTTCCCAGTCCTAATGCAGTGGCTGTAACTCAGATCCCTTCCCCCACCGTCTGAGTGAGCAGTGAACCCCTCAGTTCCTATCACTGGCCTTGGTCATTGAAAACCCACCTTAAGAATTCCAGATTCTCTGGTTTTGGTGTAAATATCTTTGTGATGGCATAACCCTTTGCAGTATTGTCACTAAGGATGTCCTATGACTCAGACGACCACAAAGCCTGGCCCCCACCTGCTCCATCTCTTCCTCCTGTGTCCCTACAGAGACTCCCTGCTCCACCAGAACCAGTCTTCTCACTGACCCCAGATCATCTTGCATTTCCCACCACCTTGAATTTGCATAAGTCACTCCATCCACTCTGGATGCCCTCCTTCCTCCTCTCCCCTGACTGAAACCTAAGGCATAATTAAGGCTAATTTCAGGGACTTCCCTGGTGGTTCAGTGGCTAAGACCCCATGCTCCCAATGCAGAGGGCTCCAGGCTTGATCGCTGGTCAGGGAACTAGATCCCACATGCTGCAACTAAAGATTCTGCATGCTGCAATGAAGATCAAAAATCCTGCTTATCTCAACTAAGACCCAGCAGAGTCAATAAATTTTTAAAAAACACTGCTTTAAAAATTATCAACCAAAAAAAGGCTGATTTCAGTCAACCCATCTCCTGTGTGAAGCTCTCAATGACCTCCCTTCACCCCCAAAAGCAATTGTCCCCTTCTCCATTATCTCACAGCATGAATTTAGCATCAATGATATGCCATAGGCATGCCATCATTTATTCACAAATATTTATTAAGCATCTATTATATGTGGGGCACCAGTAAGGTTGGGAGTGGAAGAGAGACATTTTCTGTGCCTTCACAGAGTTGACGACTAGTACAGAAAATAATTAAGCAAGCAATTACATAGACAAGGAGGTCCAAGACCCTCTGGGGTAACAATCAGGTGGGGGACACAAAGCCAAGTGGAGAAACAAGACCAGTAAAGGGAGCCTTGCAAGTCTCCCCAGGCTGCCACTTTGAAATGCATATACGATTTGAGCACATTGTAAATCTGTAGCATAGAGCTCAGTGTTCCCTAGGGCATCTTATTGTACTTAATTTGTGGGTGATGCTAAAATCTGGGCAGAGTGAGCCCCTTGAAGTGCATGAGATAGGTGTTGACAGAAACTCTGCTGCTTCCCAATTTGGTGCAATCTCTGCCTCAACCTAGCTAGGAGCCCATGGCAGAGAGGCCACATTGACCATCTTTAGAAGGAAGGGACAGACAACCTAGGTGCATATTTTCCCCATGATTCAGGACAAACCCATCCTCTGAGCTCAGGGCAGGGTGATGAATTCTGGGACTTGTAGTCTTTATTGGACCCCACCCCCCACCGCCCCCCACCAATGCCTCGGTTAGTTCAGGCAATAGAAACCATAATGTGACAGGTTCCTGAGCTCCTCCTTTTTGTGAGTATTGCCCAGCTTATCAAGGAGCCCAGCTTCCACCAGCCTCCAAATTCGCATGAATCATCCTGGCACATAAGGTTCATCCCTGGGTCATGATTCACCCTCCTCTGCCCAAGTTGCGTAGTTCAGAAGAGCCAAAGAATCAAGGAGGAGCTCAGAAATAACTTCAAGGAGGAATCTCTTGCCATTTGCCAGTATTTCCTCCGCTGAGCCACAAAACCTTCTACCTCCATCCTCTGTTGGCAGCTCTCTTCCTCCCTCCCCTCTGCATCTTCTTGCCTGGCTTCCTCTCCTTACCTCTGATTCTTTTGTCAAGTCCCCTCCCTTCTGCCATCCATCTGCTACTGCCCTCTTTTTTCTCAGCTTCTTGAAACGATTGTCCAGAAATCCTCTCCCAGTGATACCCCCAGATAATTCTACATGCCACCTGCCTGTTGCCTAGGCTTCTTTACAGCCATCAAGGTAGCTCCTCAGAGCCCACAGCAAGAGAATCTAGAGAGAATCTGAGAAGTAGAGCTGAAAAATTGTGAAAGTAGTAAGGACCAAAAGACTCTGAGAAATGAGCTCAGAGCGGAAGTCTTGCCACCTGCTTCCAGGATGAGATAAGGAAGGGCATTGGACAATGACTGGGGTCTGGAAGCTTTGGAGAGGAGCCAAGTTCATGTGCAAAGACCTAAACAGAAAGCTATTCTCCCTGGGAGCTGCAGGAAGTTCAGCCCTCTTCTTCCTCTACAAGGAGAATAACATCAGTCACCGGGTGATGTCCACTTGTCCATTGAGGCTCTTCCAGTGAGCTCATCCTTGGAGCCAGAAAAACCTCTGGATCTAAACATCTGCCTCAGGGATCTAATTGCCCTCTTTGCTGTTCTGTGACTCACTGGGGCTCCTCAGTCTAAGCAGAGCCCTCAAAGCTTGTTCTTTCTTGTCCTTGAATGGTACCACCTCCCTGGCTACCCCCCTGGCCTTCCTTCAAGTCTCTATCTAAAATAATCCTAGGGAAATGCCCTCACACTCCACCCGCCCCCCCACCATGCCTGTCTCATTTTCTCCACCAGTTCCAGGAACTTGGGCAAGGATAGATGTGAAGGGTCTGCTCTCACTGGCTAGCATTATGGCTTCTCTGGTCCTGTAGGGGGGCCAAGGCAGGGTCCTGGAGATTCAGGGCCACATGCGGACCCAGGATACTACCTTCACTTGCCCAGTTTGGCCAGGTTAGCTCCTGCCAAGTGTAGAATGTCTTCCCAGGACACGAGTACTACTGGCTTTTAACTATAATATCAGGATAATTAAGCTTTTCTGTGAGCACAGTTTGCTGCTGATGCAGCTGCCTGGAGCCCTGGCATTTATTGAGCGCAAAGTAATAATTTATTGTCCTTTGTATGCTCAAAAGCCATCTTCATTATGGGCTCAGGACGGAGCTGCCACAAGGGCACGAGGGCCTCGCCAGCTACCTCATACGCGAACGCCTTCCCAGGTCACCCTTGGCGCCCTCAGGTACCAGGATGGGGTGGGGAGAGATGATAACAGGGTGGCTCTCTCACGGAGACATCAGGTTAGAACCCCACCTCCTCGGTAGGCTGCTAATGAGGGAGAGGGCGGCAGACTTGGCTGGGCGTGGGCAGCGGGGAAGGGTTGGGGCCGTGTGCCCACGTTAGCAGGGAAGTCCTTCCTCAGAGCTGGAGGCGGCGCAGGGAGGCTGTCCTCCCGCCGCTGGGTCTTCTGCGCCTTTGCTTGAGACTTTACGGTAAGCCGCTCCTCCCGCGCCCCCGCCCCCAGCCCCGCGCGGCGATCCCCGGCGCCGACGCCAGGCGCTGGCCGTGGTGCTGATTCTGTCAGGCGCTGGCGGCGGCGGCGGCGGCCACGCTCCCTCTTCCCCGGTCGGACCCGGCTCTGTCCCCCGCGCCCGAGCCCAGCTGAGCTCCCAGCCCTCCCGTCGCAGCCCCGATCTGGGGCGCGGCCGCCACCGGCACCATGCGCCCGGCAGCCCTGCTGCTCCTGCCCTCGCTGCTGGCGCTCCTGGTTCACGGTAAGGAACCTCAGAGTCCGGCGGCAGGGGCAGGGTCCTGGGGGGTGGGAAGAGAGGATTGTCCCCGAGCTCAGCTCCGCGTATCTGGCTGTCCAGGTCTGGTACCGCGCTCCGCCGGTTGCTCTGCCCCCCGCGCCGGCCAAGCCGGGCGGGGCGCGGGCTCCGCGGGGCGGGAAGCTGCCGCTGCTCCCGCCATTCGCACCCGGCCGAGACCTCGCCTTTAATCATCTCTCCGGATCTAATGGGATTTCTCAGCTGCAATTCATCACGCCACCCCCTCCCCGCACACACTCACGCGTTCACCCGCGCGCTACCTCTCCACACTCCCCGGGCGTCTAGGAGCGTTGGGGCGCGCGTGCCGGGGGGAGGACGGCACAGGGCAGTGAGTCGGGACGGTCCCGCTGGCGGCCCGCAGTCCCGCCTCCCTTGTCGCCCGCCAAACTTCGTTCGACTTTGCCGCCGGTTCTGGGGCCTCTCACAGAGGAGGGACGGGGCCAGATGGCGGCGGGACCCGGAATTGGGACTTCGCCCACCTCTCTCCTCCTTGGCGCTGCCACGCAGAGGTCGGGATTTAGAGTACCATTCCAGGGAGAAACTCGAGGGGCCCGGGGACCCCTATCTGGCTCCTTGTTCTGCCCTGGGCTGCAACAGCTGAAATCTTGGGATAAAAACTCCGTCCTCTCCGGAGCCCTTTCCTTGCACCTTCCACCCTTGCACACTCCCAGAGCTCTTCCTCCCTCCCGGCCTGCCGTCCTGCTGCGACCCCCACCCACCCCATGGCCGCAGACTCATCGCGGGAGGACTGGCACCCCACCCTGAGGTCCTCCGTGCCCCGCTTGGAGTCAGGGCTCCAACTTCATCAGTCCTGGGTCGAGGGAAGCTTGGCCATGAAGTGGGCAGCGAGGGAATGTTAGGGAGACAATGAGGGGTTCTGTGCCTTGAGGAAGGAAGGTTTCCGAGTCTGTCTCCACGGAACCTGTCCTGGCTCAAACAAACACTCATCAAAACTGCGGGCACCCACCTCTTTCTTCCACTGCAGCCAGTCGGCTGGTGGGATCGCTGAAATCTTGCTTGGCATTGGGACCCACCATCCCTTAGGAGTGTGGTTAGTAGGGCATGATGCGGAGGAGGAAGAAGGTGGGAGTTTCTAACCTCATCATTCCATCTTCCCTGGCGTCGTTGGAGCTCAGCACAGTGGAGATGGGGCCAGATTGGCCCCCCGGGCCGCAGTTTTCTTTGCTCTGCGTCCTCAGAGACATGGAAGCCCCTCTCCGAGCCTCTAGCTCTAGTAGCACACAGCCAGGTATGCTCGCTCTGCTCCCTGGCTGCCCGTGCAGGGTTCTTTTGTGATTCCAGGAATTCAGTACTATGTGTTCCCATTGAGGGAGAGGGAAAAAGTCCTGGATGCCCTGCCGAGCTGGTGCAGGGAGAAAGGAGAGACGCTTACATCCTGGCCCAGCTATCGGAAAATGTCCCTGGGAGTTTGGGACGCATCTTGAGATTGGGCCACATTCTTGTGCTGGACAGCTCCCTTGGGGTGCAGAGCCTGTGTGTGCCTCCTAATCTGTAGTCTAAAGGCTCCCGTGAGGGTGTGTGGGGCTGCTGTGAATGTAATCAGGGCCCAGAGTGTTTGGAGTAGTAGGTCCAAGTGTCTCTGTGCTTCAGAAGGTCTGGATGTTGCATGAGGGCTCAGCAGTGAGTGGGTGTGAGGAGTGTGGAAGGCCGCTAGTGTGCGATGCAGCCTCTGCCAGAGAGTTCCCTGCAGGGCTAGAGTGAAACTGTGGGTCTCCAGGAGGATGGCTGGGGTGGCCGGGAGCCCGGCGGGGCCTCGCTGGGGTCATGGGTGTGAGCATGGAGAAGAATCAGTTCACTCTGTGGCCGAGAGTCTGTGTGTCTCCAGCCAGTGTCCCTCCCTAACCATCTGGACCTCTTCAGTGCCCAAGAGACTTCTCCCCAAGTGATATGTGGAATAGGGGTCTGCCTGCTTGGAAAGATCTTTGTTTATATCCACCCCCTCAAAGGAGAAGAGGAAGCAGCCCAGCAATGCCAGGCATGAGGAGAGAAGGCCTGGACCTGGGCCAGCCCTGGTGCACCTCTTCCTCCCAGCAGGGCTGCAAGGTCCCAGTCCTTGGGGTACTGAGTGGTCTCACTGAGAGACAATACACTGGGCCATCTCAGGACTCCTGGGGGCTTCAGCTATGAGAAGGAGGCCCCAAGCAGTAAGGGCCTCAGGCTGTGAGCATTTGCGGCCTGAGTGCTGCATCCCTCAGCCTCGTGGCCTCGAGAGGGGGGCCTCAGAGCTTTGCTCACGTTTAGGCAGAGAGACACAGATGCAGCCAGATGTGGCCCAGAAGTGGCGGGAGATGGGAGAGGTGGAGACCTGGGGGTGCACGGCAAGATGTTGCTGGGCCAAGCTCAACCCCATGAGCTCAGCTCCCTACTTCCTCTGCAGCCACAGGGGCACAGTCAGCATTAGGCTTGAGGGGCACCGTGAGCCACCGGTAATCCTCCCGCAGTTGGTAGCTGGAGATCCTGCCACGAGGGGGGAGGAATGCTGTTTGGGAGGGGCAGTGTGTGCCCAAGCCTGCTGTGTCAGTTTAATGATTTTTAATGAGCAATTACCTTTAGTCATTCTCCTAATTTCTGAATATCAATAAAGTTAATTAAACTCTGCATGTGTGAACGTGGCCTGGGGAGATGGTGAAGGTGGAAGCAGCAGAAACTGGGGTGAGACTTGGTTCTCCAGAGGCAGAGGCTCCCTCCACTGGCTGTGTGACCTTGGACCTGATGCTCCCCGTCTCTGAACTCTGATGGAGTGTTCGGTGGGAAGAGTGAGGGAGGGGACAGGAAGTAGGGGTCATTCATTGTGCCAAGAACTGGGGAACAGGGTCTGGAAGGTAAGAAGAGAAGGAAAATCTGGCCTCCAGGAGCCCTAGTGCTGAAGGGGTTAACAAACCAGGGCTGCCTTAACCTGAAATGGTAATTGCTGCTTCCTGCAGACTCTGTGGTAGGTGCTGGAGTCTCAAGGTACATTCCTGAGTCTGGGGGCTGAAGCCAAAGCTAGCGCCAAGCCCTTTTCCCTGTTGCCCAGCCTGGCACATTGTGAGAGTGCGGGGACAAGGCTCAGTGGGAGGCAGTCTAGACTGTACCCAGAGCCCCAGGGGTTGACATGGCAGCCAGGAGACTCCCCTGGGCTTCTGAGGAGACTGGAGGGCCCAGAGACTGCTGTCGACTGGAGGGAAAGTCTGGGTTGGCTTTTTACCCCTCACAGGCCCAAGCTCATCAAGCTCGGCAGGCCCTGGCGGCGGTCCCAGCTTCCTCAGCAGGGTGGCAGCTTAAAATGCCTTGGGGACACCATGGGGCGCTAATGGGGATCGAGGAGACACAGGGACTGGGTTTAATTAGAAACTGGGCTTAATTAGAGCTTCTGTACCTCTCCCACCAATGGTTGTCTGAATGGTGGGCGGCACGTTAAAAATCCTGCTTCTTTAAAACCCTGCCTTCACCCCGGCCCTACCCAGGTGCCCAGCTTCCCTTCCCCTCCTTGTCCCCACTTCTCCAGGCCCCGTTTGCCAGGCTAGGCTCAGTTCAGGGATGCTGCGCCCCAACCTGGGCAGAGCTGTCAGAGCTGGGTACCCCAGCCCCCAAATAAGAAAGAGGGTGTGGAAAAGGGCCTATAGGCAGGGGTTACTTTAGCGAAGGAACCTCTCACTTCAGGTGGTTAAGACCCTCAGGCTACCTGTCTGGCCTCAGGCATGCCTCTGTCCTCTGTAGGTCTCCACCTTCTGGAACGTTCAATTTAAGGGTGCACCACATTGGTGGTTGCCAAGCCTGAAAGCACATTAGGGCAGATTTCTGGGTCTTCAGCTTACTGGCCTGCTCTCAGGGAGGAAGAACCAGGCTCCGTATGTAAGTGGCTGGGGGAGTGGTGTTGAGGAGACAATGCTACCAGCCAGAGTCAGCAGCTGGGAGGTGGGGAGCAGACACTCGGAGGTCTCCAAGGCCCCTTTCAGACTAATTCCAGCAGGAAGCCAACTTACCCAGCCAAGATGATCAGTTCCCGGAACTAGCCATGTTCTCATCAGCTTCTGGGCTCTTGCTGTCCCTTCTGCCTGAAATTCTTTTCCGCTCCTAGGCCAACCTGGCTCACTCTACCTCATGCTTCAGGTCCCAGCTTAGTTGGCCCTTCAGTTCTTCAGCATATATTTATGGGGCATCTACTCTACGGTTTCTCAGATCCTCAGCCTGAGCCGGGGCATTCTTCTGGGCTCCCACCACCCCTGGCTTTCCCCCATCAAGTTGCCCACCTTGTGGGGTCACGAGCTCCTAGCGCCTGATGTCCCTTTCCAGGAGCAAGACTGAACACAGGAAGGAAGGCGCCAAGTCTGTTCTGCTCAGACCCTCCATTTCAGGACAGTTCTAGAATTCTTCTTTGGAAGAAGTTTAGGGTCAGCTGCCTGTTCAGAAAGATGAGTTGGGTGCATGGCAGCTGGGACTGAAGCTGAGTTTGCGTAGCAAGCACACTATTTTTACATAGATTGTATGTTAGGATTTTTTCCCTTTCCTAACGGTTGGCCAATTATCCCAACTGTAAATTATAGCCTTGACTTAGTTTTTTCCTTCCACAAATTAAGCTGTCACGCCATCAGCCTGAGGTGGCTTGGGGGTGGGGTTCTGATGGCCATTCTAAGAAGGCTAAAGCCTCTCTCCAGCTGCCCTGGTACCACCACTGCTCCGGTCCCCAGGGGCACTTGGCGGACATTAAATACCCATTGAATAAACTCCCGACCTGGACAGGTAGGCAATGGCAGAGTTAAGCCCAGAGCCTAGACTTCTTGATTCCTTCCCATAGCATGTACCCACCACTTCTGCTGCCTGGGAGGGGTGCCCTGCATGAACTTAAGAACTGAGATAAGGGAGGGACAACCCCATGTCATCTGTCTTTATCACTTCCTCTTCCATCTCATCTTCAGACACCCTCTCAGAGCTTGGCAGGACCAATATGAAACCTTGGGAGCTGCTCTGAGCCTTTCACGCCCTTAAATGAAAAGGTGGAGGTGAAGGAGTCCTCCCGAACCACAACAATTCATGTCCATGAAGCTTCCACAGCTCCTAAAAGAGCCATCCCTTGGAAACATCCATCCATAGGGGTTCATTCATTCATCCATCTCACAAACATCTTTTTGGGGTATGAGGCCTGTCTCAGTACCCTCAGGAGCCAAGTCTTTCATTTTTAAGCCTTTTCTATTTAATAAAACCAGAGACTAGTTATCTCCACTTTATAGATAGGAAAACTGAGTTTCAGAGATTAAGTTACTTACCCTGAGCTTAAAGCCAGTAAGTAATAAAATGACTCGAAAGTGCCTCCCCATTTTGCAAAATCTGGCTGCAGCCAGCACTGTGCCTACTCCCCCACCCTAAGGCAAATCTTCAGTACAAACAGATGAGAACCCAGGAGAGTATCACTATCCTATTAATAGTAGTAGCAACAATAATAGCAAGTATTTATTAGTTACCAACTAATGTGCCAGGCACTGTACTAAGTGCTTTATATATTAAACATTAGCTCATTTAGTCCCATATCATCTCTGTGAGGTAGAAGCTGTTATCTGCATTTTATAAGCCAAGTTCAAGGCCATGTTCAGACAGACCCAAGATATAAATGGCCCCTGACTTTCTTCTAGCACGTTTCTGGTGATGACAGTGGCTTATTTTCCTGACATCTACCCTCAGTCCTTACTGCTGCAGATTAGGGATATTTTATCTGGCTCAGTCCTTGGAGGGCAGAAGAACAAAACACCCTTTCTGACACTTGGAGGTCAGGATAGAGCACAGGACTGGGGGTCAAGTGAACCCTGAAGTCTTGGATATTTTATCTGGCTCAGTCCTTGGAGGGCAGAAGAACAAAACACCCTTTCTGACACTTGGAGGTCAGGATAGAGCACAGGACTGGGGGTCAAGTGAACCCTGAAGTCTTGGCCCAGAGACCAGTGACCTTGGATAACTCTTACTCTCTGATCTTTTAGGAGACTTAGTGAATGAGAATACCAGTCACTCCTGTCCTGAAGCTGGGCTGCCCCACCTAGCCGGTACCCCCACTGCTGCTGAGGTTCAGCCCCTGGTGGGGAAGGCCCGAACTTGCCTTGAATCTCAGCTCTTGGACAGGACTGGGCACCAAGCCTGCCCCAGCTTCCCTCCACCTGCCCACCTGCCACCGGGCTGCCAGCCCTTGGAGGCGAGGATCGATGCCGCAGCGCCGGCAGTGTTGTTGGCCATTGATTGTTGAGATTTCTCGGCGGGCTCTGGAGTAAACAAACCTGCCACTTCTCTAACAACAATCCGGGTCTCAGGCTGCAGAGTCTGCAGCCTGGCTGGCAGGCAGGCTGGTGGAAAGGAGCCAGGGATGGGGGGTGGGGGTGGGGGTGGGGTGGGGTCCTGGCTGGGCCCAGCAGTGACAAGGGGCTCTGCCAGGAGATGAGAAGGAATGAGTGGGTGGGAAAGGGGCAATGGAGAGACAGAGAGAGAGTGAACCCTAGACCCTGTACATGCCTTGTTCAGTCCAACCTCTCCATTTTCCCTTAGCCATTTTCCCATACCTGGAATGCTATACCTGGAACCTTCTATTTGTTTCAGTTCAACCATTCCCTCTTTATCTGATCATCCAGCCCCCAGGGTTCTCTCTCTTCTCTCAACACTACCCCACATCAGGAACTTAGCCTATCCATCCTTCACCCACCCATCCCCTCTCCATGCAACACCTCTCTATTTTCAGCACCTATCAGGTGCTTTAATAGGCAGGAATACAACATAATCCCTGCCCTTAATCTCCACAAGCTCAGCTGCGACTGCCTCACCACCTACACTACAGACTCTCTGATTTTAATTGAATGCGATACAAATAAGTTGCTAAACAGCATCCAACCACTCACCTTCAAAAGGACAAGAGATTCCTAGCCAGGGACCCTTCTGAGCCTCAGTTTCTTACCTGCAGTGAGAGGGCTCATCTTTTTGGTCTTTGAGGGCCCCAGCAAGACTCTGGGATCTCTGGGCCAGGCTTGCTTGGTGCCCTCCATCACAACTCTTCCCATCTCTGCTGGGTCTGAGGGTCCCTTTAACCCCCCAAGAAGGCAGAGCAGATACAGGGTCCCTCCTGCCACCAAAAAGTTATGACCAACCTAGATAGCATATTCAAAAGCAGAGACATTACTTTGCCAACAAAGGCCCGTCTAGTCAAGGCTACGGTTTTTCCAGTAGTCATGTATGGATGTGAGAGTTGGACTATAAAGAAAGTTGAGCACCAAAGAATTGATGCTTTCAAACTGTGGTTTTGGAGAAGACTCTTGAGAGTCCCTCCTCAAGGAGATCCATCCAGTCCATCCTAAAGGAAATCAGTCCTGAATATTCACTGGAAGGACTGATGCTGAAACTCCAATACTTTGGCCACCTGATGTGAAGAACTGACTCATTTGAAAAGATCCTGATGCTGGGAAAGATTGAAGGTGGAAGGTGGGAGGAGAAGGGGATGACAGAGGATGAGATGGTTGAATGGCGTCACTGACTCAATGGACATAAGTTTGAGCAAACTCTGGGAGTTGGTGATGGATAGGGAGGCCTGGTGTGCTGCAGTCCATGGGGTTGCAAAGAGTCAGACACAACTGAGCTGAAGTGAACCGAACCTGCCACTGAACCACAAGTGTTGCAGAATAATCCAAGGTGGGGGTCTCTCCCTTCCCGCAGTGAAGTCCCCAGGAGCCCAGTTGGACTCCTGCACCCTGGCAAAAACCTCAGCATCTCCCCCAGTCACCCACTCCTCCCCTCCCACTGACTCCTCTCTCTACCCTCAGGACTCTCCTTCCAGCTGGTCATGGGCTGCAAGGGCAGAACTGCAGGGCCCCTGTGAAAAGTGCCTGAACCACATAGCAGCCCCCAACAGATGTTCATTTGCATGCTGTTTTACCCCGCTTTGCATTCTGTCTCCTTATTAAAGGCACAGAAGCAGACCCAGCCCCTCCCACTCCCAGCCCCTATCCCTCCTCCCCTCCCCCCACCCACAGCTTCTCCCTCCCTCCCTGCAGCCCAGCAGCTGAGCATCAGCTCCTTTGTCCCCCAAGCGGCCACCTGCTGAGCGTCTGGCCCCGGTCCCACCAGCCAGCAGGTGCCTAGGGAGCCCCAGAGCCTGTAAGGGGGGATACTGCACCGTGTGGAGAGCCAAGTTGTGCCTCAGCGGGGAGGGGGTGGCCCCAAAGGAAGAACATGACTAGAAGGATGCTGGTCAGAGGGCCAGGACTCCCGGGGTTTAAACCTGATACTGGCTCTTACTAGCTAGGTGCTGCTGCTGTGTGTGCTCAGTCGCTCAGTCATGTCCAGCTGTTTTGTGACCCCATCGACTGTAGCCCTCCAGGCTCCTCTGTCCATTGGATTTCCCAGGCAAGCATACTAGAGGGGGGTAGCCATTCCTTTCTCCAGAGGATCTTCCCTATCCAGGGATTGAACTCAGGTCTCCTGCATAGCAGGCAGATTCTTTACTGGCTGAGCCACCAGGGAAGCCCTTACTACCTAGGTGACTTGGGGCAAATCATGTCACTCCCCTGTGTCTCAGTTTCCTCAGGAATTCATGGCACCTGTCCCACCTCTTTCAAAAAACAGCATCCAGATCAAAGAAAATCAGAGGAGTTGGTGACAGGGAAGAAACTGGAAGCCCTGCTTAAGAGGAGCATATGCCTATAGCCGGAGCTGTCCAGCACCAGGAGGGGCTGATTTCCAGGTAGTCACTGGAGGGGCAGATCAGAAAGCGGAGGAGTCTAGGGCTGGCCTATAAGTTAGGGGTGGGCAGTGAGCACAAGCTGGCCCAGGCCTGACTAGGAAGCTGAAACTAGCCATTGGGGGTAGGGTGCTTCTAAGGGCCTTCACCCTGGCTTGCTGCTCTGATGGACATTCTGAGATATCATTTATATCCAGCAAGGGGATGTGCTAGTGATTTAAAACATCTGCTCAGGCAGCTGGCAGGCTCCCTCCTGTTGTGAGGTCCTATTTTCTGGCTGGTTAGAGGAAGTAGGGGAGAGGGATTCACTTTCTTTTGAGGACAGAAGAGCCCCTGGCATCTCCAGGGAAAGGTGTAAGGGACCAAACAAGGCTAGTCTGATGGAGGTCACCAGTGCATCTGCTTGTCCAGCCTCCCCTTGTCCGCCTTCCTTCACTGCCCACTCCATTCTTCCCACCTTCTGACAGAGTTCTAGCCTTGATCTTTTGGGTCCAGCCATCTCCCGCTCATCCCCCTACCCTACCTGCCAGTCTAGGCCTGCTGTTCAGGTCGGGTGCTGCCCTGAGCCTAGTGTGTTTCACTTGTATTCCTGATGCTACCCCTGGTGTTCCCGGGTCCTTCACTGCCCTCGGCCTCAAGCAGAAGAGACTGGCAGGGACACGGGGAGAGGATTTAGCCTTCTCAACTCAAGGCGTACACACACTCCACCTGGCAGGGTCCTTGGAAGAAGTCAGAGCAAGGTTGGGGCAAGAGAGGAGACAGAGGGATTAGGGGCCGCACAGCTGAGTCCATCTGGTGTTCTCAGGGGGTCTGGAGGAGAAGAAGCCCCAGATTTGCAGGTAGCCATGTCTGTATACATCTTGCCCTGGCTGGTCCATTTAACCCTGGGTGTCTGTGTCCATATGTCCCTGCATGTCTGTGCACTCCTGTCCCCATACCCTGGGACTCTGTGGCCCTGGGTGCAGGAACTGCAGGTCTCAGCTCTGCTGGTCTCTCCTCTCCCCAGAGCCCATTCCACTCTCTTCCTCCCCAATCTTGGGCTCCACTGACCCCTCAAGGAGACTTGAGCTGCTGCTGCTATTTTTAGCAGCTCTGTACCCCTCCCCTCCCCCACTCGGGCTTGCTGGGGGAAGTGGGGAGGACAAGCTGAGCCTGGGGAGCCTCAGAGTCCCATGGAAACAAGGGGAGACTGGGATGGTCCACAGGTACAGGGGCCATGCCCTGGGGAAGCTTAGGCCCCATGCCACCAGGAGAAGGTCCCAGGCTGCCCTTTCTCTGCCCCCTCCAAGCCTCTAAGTGCAGATCCCAGGCCTCCAGGGACTCTTCCACAGGACATTTAGAAGTAAGGCAGGACTCTCAGAGTTTCCCCCATAGAAGCTGGAAGGGCAGAATGGGGTTCAAAGTGGCAGGAAGTCAAGGGAGAGAGCATACCTGGATGAGATTACCCTACCCACATGCACACACACACACACCCCCACGGTCTTCTGGTGCTGGAGATGAGGAGACCGGGGCCCAGTAACAACCAGAGGAAATGGGCAAGTCAACAGAGCATAGTCACCTGCCCTGCCAGGCCCCCTCTGCCTCTACCACTGCCCACCATGAGGCTCCATCAATTCTGCACTTGGGCACTGAGAGTAAAGGGGCTCTCCACCCACTCACCCACCCACCCACAGAACCTAGAAGAAACCAGGAAGGAAGTACTACATGGAAAGCCAAAGCAGGCCCAGAGAGAGCAAGAAAAGCCCAAGGTCACACAGCCTGTCAGTGGCAAAGTTACCTCCCACGCTGGCGACGGCTCTGACGAGGCCTCACCAGGCTCCTGCAGGGGAGAGAGACCCCTCCTCAGTATTGAGGATCAGGGCAGCTGGGGGTCTAGGCTCAGCCAATTCCCTCAACCCATCTCCTCCCAGATATAGCTGACAGAATCAGCCACAGGGCAAAGGTCACAAGGTCACTTGGATCCTTGGTACACAGAGTGAGCCTCATCCTCTGACTAAAGGCCACAGAACGTTGGGGCTACCAGGCTCAGAGGTGGGCACAGGACCTGGGAGCCACCTAAGTACGGCCAGTTTTTGAACTTCAGAGGGGGTTGGGAAGGGGCAGCAACCCAGAGATGCTGATCTAGGACCCAGGGTGGTACCCGATCTCGGGTCCTGGTGCCTTGCTGGGCTCAGCGGCTGGGAGGGATTCTCCTTGACCAGTGTCTGAACTTGGGCAGGGGGCAGAGGATGGAGGGGATGGCCATTCCTCCTTAGAACAACCCTCCTGTTCCCTAACTCCACCACTGGGCTGGTACCAGCTCCAAGGAGAATGTCTTTCTGCCTTCACAGCCTTCCTCATCCCAGCTGACATTTTCAAGGTTTCCAGTCAGAGAAATATAATCCCTGCTGTCACTGAGGAGGTGGTGGGAGCTGTTGGTGCTGGGGGAGGGCTGACCTGAACACCCAGCTTGGGGCCATGTCCCTCCTCTGCCCTGGCCAGTGTTCCTGCCAGTGGGCATGATGGAGTGGAGTTCGGCAGACTGATCAGCTTTCTGGTGGTGAGGGAGGTGATGCCCAAGGATGCCCAGTGTTCCTCCTCCTTCTTCCAGCCTGCCCCAGGGATGGCCATCAGTCCTGCTGCCCCCCAAGCCCAGCCCTTAGTTCTCTCCCAATCCCCCACCTCAGGCCCCCAACTCCCGTGCCTCCTGCCAAGCACCAGGGACTGTGAGCCGGCAGGATTAGGACCCCCAGGTCCCCGGGGGCAGCGGGCAGGCAGGAGGGAGAACACAGGGCCGCAGGGGAAGGTGTAGAGCACAGCAGGTGACGCTGTAGCAGAGGCCTCATTAATCACCTCTCCAGCCCCCAGCTCTGCAGTGGCGAGACCATATTAGATTTTAAATTGGAAAGCGGCGAACGTGGCAGTTAGCTGGGAGCTCCCTGTACCCTGAGCCCCTGGTCACAGCCTTACGGGAGGGAGGAGGCTGTGGGGAGGAGAGGGCAGGAGCCCAGAGCCCTGTCCCTTCTCCCCGCCACACACCCAGAGCCTGGGGAGCTGTCCCGGCCACAGGGCTCTAGGAAGGGTCAAGGCGAGGTCCAAAAAGGTGGCAGAGTGAGAAGGAGGGAGCCCAGCTGCCTTTGGGAGAAAGGCATCACTTCTGGGGGGCAGAGCTGCCCAGACTTGAGGACCGTGAGGCCGGGTTCTAGGGTATGGCATCCACAGGCAAGGACAAGTGGAAACGACTTATGTTAGTGTGTCTGGAACTACACATGCGCGTGCGTGCAGGCACATACACTCAGGTGTACACATAGGCCCACATAATCACATGTGAAGCAGCAACTCTGCAGTAAAAACTTAAGCCCAGGCTGTGGAGCAGGAAGACCTAGTTCAAGCCCCTTATTTGCTAATTCCCTCCCATGTGAACTAGGATGAATCACTTTGCCTCTCAGCCTCAGTCTCTTCACATGTAAAGTGTAAAATATTGATTCCAGGAATAAAAGGCACTGCTCTGGGCAGAAGACAGCTCCCTAGGAAGTCCTGCCTAACCCATGGAGGGTGCTCAGTGTGAGGCCCTCCCCTGGGCTCAAGGTCAGGCAACTACTCTGGGGCTGCCCCAGGAGCCCTGGGGTGGTGGCCAGGCCAGGCTCCCTGCCCGCATGTGTCTGGCTGGGCAGGGAGGTAGGGGCAGGTCGGCCAGCACAGCAGGCATTGTTTCATAGAATGCCACACACCCTGAGCCCATCCAGGGCCAAGCATTCCTGGCTGCCCTCCATCCATGAAGACCTCCTACAGTGGCTCTGCCCGAGCTCCCCAAATTGCCCACTGAACACCCCACTTCTCAGAACACCAGTGCTCGGACAAGGTTGGGAAGCAGACATCATGGGTTGATGGACTGAATGGCTGACAGGCCCCTCTCTTGAGGCCTTTATGAAAAACATAAGGGAGTCCCAGGACTCCTTGTCACCTCTTCCTGCCTGGCCCCAGGCCCAAAGAGAGGGGTAGACACTGCCAGCCCATCTTAATCTTCTCTGGAATGCCATTCCCCCACCCCCACACTGGCCAGGCTCTTCCCTTCTGAAAAGTGAATATGCTGGGGTCAAGAGGTCAGGTGATGGAGCGGCACTTTCCATCACGGTAGCTACTACATACATGTGGTGGTTTAAATTCATGAACATGAAATTGAATTTCAAATTTGGTGCCTCAGTCTCACTAGCCGCACTTCAAGGGCTCACTCGCCATGTGTGGCCACTGACTACCATGTCACACATGCAAATATAAAACATTTCCATCATCACAAAAAGTTCTATTAGCCAGCACTGCTCTAGGGCTGCAAGGCGTCTATGTTTGAATCCGACACCTCCAAACCGGTAACTTGACAATTGCCCTTCCCTGGGTCCCTGTTTCTTCATCTATGAAAGTTCATATCTCAGAGTAATTGTGGGAGGTTAAATGAGTTGATTCTGGTAAAGCACTTCTAATGGTGCTAGGCGTGTGATAAATTCTCAGTAAACAATGAAAATGTTACTCGTTCAGTCATGTCCAACTCTTTGTGACCCCGTGGACTGTGGCCCACCGGGCTTCTCTGTCCGTGGAATTCTCTAGGCAAGAATACTGGAGTGGGTAGCCGTTCCCTCCTCCAGGGGATCTTTCCAACCCAGGGACCGAACCCAGGTCTCCTGCATTGCAGGCAGATTCTTTACTGTCTGAGCCACCAGTAAACAGTGGCCTTCTGTATTTTTTATTCATGGAGCCCTTTGTGGGTCACTGGATCCTGGAAGGTGAGACTGGGCAGGGCCCTTAGATACCTTCTCTGTTTTACTGATGGGGAAATGGAGGCTTGGGTTGGGGGAGTGATTTCTGCAGAGGGATTAACCTCATAGGGGCAGGACCAGGACTGGCGGGCCGACCCCTGGCTGTTGCCTGCTACATCCACCCACACTCCCTGCATCTGGCAAGAAGACCCCAACCCTGGAGCTGATAAGGGCCAGGGCTACCCACCCACCCTAGTACAGTGGGGGTGGTAGCTGCTCCTGGCACACCTCCTGTCGCTGGAGGTATACCCTCAGATGGCAGATGGCCCCAGGAGTAGTGAAGCGTTCACTGTTCAGAACAGTTGGGCCAGATGCTCTTTGAGCCCCAACATCTTGAGTTCTAGCCCTGCCCCAGGTTTGCTGTGTGACCTGGGAAACCTCTCTGGATTCCGTTTCTTCCTGTGTGAATGAGGGTGGGCTGAGATGTTCACAGAGACTACAAGAGCTCAGATTCTGGGGACTGGCCACTTTCTTGCCTGGATCCCAGCCAAGAGGAGGTGCCCCATTCATCTCTGTGCTCCAGATTTGACCAAACTGCCACAAGTTGGCCAAGAGAAGGTAGTAAGAGGGTGCAATGGGGCAGTGGTCAATGGCAGAGGAAGGGAGGATAGTCTAAGTCTGGAGGCCCACCAGCTCGTGCCGGTAGAGACTCTTCATCAAGTGCCAGTTGGGGCTGTGCTGGGGCACTGCCAAGGGCTGACTGCCCATCTTCTCCCTTCAGGACACACCCACCCTCCCCTGCCCACCCCTACTGGCCAAGGGCCAAGTACTTTGGGGAGCAGGAAGCCTTCTGAGCGTGCAGACATGCAGAATCCTGAGCCCACCCTGCACTGTGCTTGGCCCCAGGGTCAGCAACTATGAGCAGAGATGAAGGAAGAGAGATGTGCCTTGTGCTGGATCCTTGGCCATGGGCACAAGCTGTACCCATGCTGAGGGTCCACCAAGAAGTGCCACCAGGAGATCAGAGGAGAGAACTGTTGTCACCCCATGGGCCAGGCAGGGGTGGCTCCCTGCTGCCCAGGAGGGACTGGAGCTGGGTATGGTAGGATGGGGAAAGTTTAAAGAAGACTGTTAGATAGTTGCTCAGTCAAGTCCAACTATTTACGACCCCATGGACTGTAGCCCACCAGGCTCCTCTGTCCATGGGATTCTCCAGGCAAGAATACTGGAGTGGGTAGCCATTCTCTTCTCCAGGGCATCTTCCCAACCCATGAATTGAACCTGGGTCTCCTGCATTGCAGGCAGATTCTGAGCCACCAGGGAAGCCCTTAAAGAGGCAAAGAAGTGAGCAAATGGGGCAGAAGGGGGAAGGCACCTGTTTTGGCAGAGTTCCCTTGGAGGGTTTCTCCTCCATTCAAACCACTGTCCACCCCCACAACGGCCCCTTCAGGACACCACCAGGACCTCCTTCCCATCACCCTAAGCTGCAGGGCTCTCAGCATGAGTGCCCCAGAATAGTGGCGGCCAGTAATGGGGAGATAGTGAAGAGGGACAGCTGAGGGCTGGTGGCAGCAGCAGACAAAGCTGAGTGATGGAGCTACTGAGCTCTGGGTCCTAGTCCCAGGCTTGCCACGCACTGGCTGTGAAACCTTAGACAGCTTACTTAACCATTCTGGGCTTCAAATGGCTCTATCTCTGGGGAGGATAGGTGATTACATGTGAAGGTGCTGAGTGCCTGGTTAGCACACGAGCACGAGGAACGACAGCTGTCTGGCTCCAAAGAACAGGAGGCAGAAAGTATCCATTCTGGTTCTACCATAGCTTTTGGGTGATCTTGGAGAAGCCACACCCCAGCTCTAGACCTCAGTTTCCCCATCTGTTCCATTGGGTTTATATTGCCTTTCCTGTTAATACAAGAAGTCAACAGCAGAAAACCTACCTCAGACACAGGAATACTGTGGGGTGAGTATGTCAGTAGTGGCACAGGGACTCAGGCCTCAGGGGCCCTCTGTGACCCTGCCAGCCTCTAGCTGGGGGCCCTCAGTTCAGGAGGCAGGCCTGGACCCAGTGAAACTGTCACTGTGGACACCAGGCTCTGGCTCTGGGGGGCCCCAAGTGCTCTTACTCCGGGGGCCTCTCTTCCTGCCCTCGGGCTCTAGGATAATGGGGGTCTGCAGGGGCCAGGCCCTCACTAATCCCCTATTAAACCTTGAAAGGGGCCAGGGAACCTCCAGAATAAACTCATTAGCTTTTATGGGATAATAAATGGATCCCATTAAATTCTCATTCTCCCTATGCTGGGCCCGCTTAACCTCCAGAGCCCCAAGGGGCAGGCTCCCTGCCCACTGTAACCCCTAGACTTCCCCTGTACCCACCAGCAGGCATGCTCCCCACAGCCAAAAGCTGGTGCTGCCACAAGTGGGGATCAAGCCTGACCTGTCTGAGGACTCTGGGGCCCCCCTCCATGTGCCGGCCTCTGAGACCAGCAAGCCCCTCCTGCCCTGGCAGAGGATGAGGGGCAGGGCAGCAGAGGAGCCTGTCTCTAATTGGCCGTCCCCAAACCAGGAGGACCCCACTCCACAGATGAAGAAGCAAATGCCCAGCTCAAGTCACACAGCTAGTGAGAGATAGATGGGGGATTGGAACCTGAGGTTTTTCTGTCTGGAGCAGAGAGATCTGCAGAAACAGTAGCCCTAAGCAGGCAGCCCACCTGGGCCTGGTGCAGCAGCTGCCCCAGGTCTACACTGCATGAAGACCACCACCCTGGACTTCTCTGGTGGTGCAGTGGTTATGACTCTGCACTTCCACTGCATGGGGAGGGTTCCACCCCTGGTGGGGGAACCTGCCTGCTGCCTGGGGCGGCCAAAAGAAAAGACTACCACCCTCCCCCATTGCCTCCATACAAACCAGTTCAAGCTCCTCAGCCCACCCATGCTGTGACCCCTGGCAACATCCTGGGCCTCACTGAGCCTCAGTTTCCCCATCTGTCAGACAGGGACAAAACACTACCCCTGGAAGCTATGAAGAAGAGTCCCCAGTCCTTATGGGCTTCCCAAATCAGAGGTGAGCACCCCGCCCCATTTGGATCCCAGTCTGTGGGGGTGGAGGATGCTTCACCCGCCGCCCCAACTCCACCTTCAACTCGCTGGATCCAGGGAAGGAAGGGGGCGGGGCCGGTGGCTATCCCTGGGAGGACCCGGCTGGAGCCCAGAGGAGGGGGCTTCCGATCCCGAGAAGGGCCACAGCGGGGCGGCGAGGGCCGGGAGGCGGAGCGGGAGAGAATCCACCGGGGAGGCATCCTGAATGGCTCATTAGTGCCGATGAAAGCCTTTTTTCATTTCGTCTAAATACTTTAAACAGGGCTCCCTCCGATGTCTATTTGCATAGCTTAAGAGCTAATGTGGGGGGAGGGCCCAGGCGGCGGTGGCGGCGGGGCCACACCGGGGCTGGGGGCTGCCGGGAAGCTCCGGGCCTCCGCCAGCCAGCGGGGGAGCTGGGAGCGGAGGAGGTGTTTCCCAGCCCCGGCCCTCGAGAGCGGGGGAGGGAGCGGCCGCCCAGGGAGTGCGTTCCTGTGTCCAGGCACCGGGTGGACCGGGCAGCCGGGGGATCCTGGGGGCTGTATGACTATGGGCCACTGTCCCCCAGCTCCATGCCGGCCTTGGAGGCGGCGGTCCTTTGCACCATGTGGTACAATATTATCCTCCTTTAACAGATGCCAACAACACTGACATCCTCGAGGTCACACACACTGCTATACAACAGGGAACATGGTCCCCCAGGAAGGAGAGGGTGGCCTCACCCGGGCCAGCCTCTCCCAATCCCAGAGGGCTGCCCCCCTCGGAGTGTGGCCTCACCTTCTGTATCCCCACCACCACCCTTCCCCCCAGAAACCCCTGCTACTTAGAACATTAAGATTCTCATAAAACCTCTCCAAAGCGCCCGTTTTACAGCTCAGGACACAGTGGTGACTGGCCTGGGCTCCCTTGACTTTTAAGTGGCAGAGCTGACATTTAAACCCCAGTGCCTGTGTGACACGGTGCCCCCTCCCTGTGAAGCAGTGTCCTTGGCCTCTGGTTTTGAGTTCCAGACTCATGCGCTTTGGGCACAGAATGGAACTCCCTGGGTCCCAGCCCAAAGGCCTTCTGGGAGCCCAGCTCGGCTCAGACTCAGCTTAGGTCCCAGGTGCCAGAAACTGGCCCCAGCTCCGCTTCCAACCTGCATCAGACCGTGGATGGGTCCAGTCCTTTCTCTGGGCCTTAGCTTCCTGTACTGGCTAGAGGGCTCTCTGCTGGGGAACACCAGTCCCCTCCTCCTGTGAGGCAGACTGGTGTCCTGCAAAGACTAGGGCTTTTGAACCAGATCAAGGTAGGTTCAGATCCCAGCTCCACCGCTGTGCCCCAGGCAGGTCGTCACCTTACTTCTCTAGGCTTCCAGTTCTTTTCCAGTAATGTGGGAATAAAAGTCTCACCTCACAGACTTGTAGTGTCACATAATCCAAGATCTGGGGATGGCCTGACTCAGTGTCTGGTACACATTAAGGTATCTGAAGAGACTGGGCATTTGGCCCCCGACACCTGGTAACCCACTCCAGTATTCTTGCCGGGAAAATCCCATGGCCAGAGGAGCCGCAGTCCATGGGGTCGCAAAGAGTCACACATGACTGAGCAGTTAACACACACCTCCTGTGTATCACACCCTCTTTGTTGGCCTCTATACCTTTGATCTCAGTCAGCCCAGGCAGAGAGAACCCCAGGAACCTGGTGAGGGAGGTCACAGGGCCATAGGCTTCCATCAGAATCACCAGAGTGTCTGGAGACGCCCTCTCCGTAGAAATGGCTTGTCTCCCACAGATTATCCTACCCTCTCTGACAGTGGGGAGCACCCTCAGGGACCAAGCGGCAGCTGATTGTGGAATCAATTTGCTCGTTTGATATGCTATCTCCATCCCATTTAACCAAGTGCTCAGTCCCCCCAGATAACACAATCAGTGCAATCGACAGTGACGGGAGGTGCCCATTAGCTCTGCTCCATTGCCGAGCACCCACCTGGCAGTCGGCGGGAGGAGCCGTGCCACTCTGGTCCCTTCCTGAGACAGAGGCATTCCCTCTCCCAGTGAAGACTCCTGCAGGTGCCTGCCCTGGGACAGTCATCTCTTCTTGGGCCACCCTGGAAAGAGACACCAGAACCCTAAGGCTCCAGTCTGTGTGATTGATGAGAAAGGCTCTTCTTCCTTGTGACATGCTAAGATTAGTCTCAGGTCACCTGGCAAAGACAGTGTGACATCTGAGGGCTGGGCAGAGAGCAGTCCTGTCCTGGCAGGTTACAGGCACTCCCTGGACCCTCCACCACGGACTCAGAAGAAAGACACAGGACACTGGCGGACCATCTGCTCCAGGGGGTGTGGGCCTGGCTGTGTATCTAGTTTGGGCACCGCGTTGTCAGTGTCTGGTACAGAATGCCAAGGCACAGATGGGCTGTTTTAGTGAGCGTCCTGAGAAATAGGGGTTGGTCCTGCTTTCTCAAGGCTTTGGGCCCCCGGACCCCTCTGACCCAGAGCAGCAGAGGGCCCTCTGACCTGCAGCCACCTCCCCCACCCCAGTTTCCTCCCTCCTCCCAAATGTCTAACACATCAGAGCTGCCATGGTCTCCCGAACAGAATGTAGGCCATCTGCTGCATCCTCGTGCCTGCCAATCCACGGGGTGGGTGTGGAATGACAGCCCCACCATCGGATGTGCAGAGGAACCAACCTTCTCCTTGCCGACTGTTATCTCACCCTGGCTGTGTTTCCCTTTGAGTCCTCATGCAGCCATTTTGAGAGTTGTTCAAATCAGAATATCTTCCCAGCCTTCTCGAAACTGGCAAAATTCTATGTGAAATGTATCTGGAGCCAACATCCATTGACCTTTTTTCTGACAGTCCAGGATCTGGGGAGCCTGGTGGGCCAACGTAGAATATGCAGCATCTCTCCAGCTATGATGTGGTTAAATAAGTCAATACAATCAATAGCATAACAACCTCAGACCAGGAACAACAAACATGTTTCTTCTTCCATAGCCTATCTAATCAATTGGTAGTGGCTGCCTGCATAACTGTGTTGAGAAGGATTCTGAAGTCCCATGTGGCCTCAGCAAGAAATAATCAACATTGGTTAACAATGTCTGCCATGGATTGGGGCTGACATGCAGATGACCCTACTTTAGACCCCTACCCTAGATGGATCCTGGCTTGTGTCAAAAAAAAAGATAAAGAGAATTCAGAAAGACATAGCAAATGGGAAAGGGAAGCAATATTGTCTCAGTTAATCCTAGAAAAGAAACCCCATTTTACAGATGAGAAAAATAAGGTTCAGAGAGTTTATTTGCCCAAAGTCACACAGTCCCGTGGTGACAAATTTGAAGTTATATCTGCCTCACTCCAGAGTTTCGCTTCTCTTACTCTATTCATATTACTGTTCTTAGTGGACAAAAAAGATCGAGAGAGACAAAAGGAATGATTTTATGGAAAGTGAGAGAAATCAGGTGTAATGGGACCCTAACAAAAAAGTCATCATGAATCCATGAAGGAGTCTAAAATAAAATCCCAAATATGTGAAGTACTTCCTGAGACTAATGACCAGCAATTTCACTGAGAATAGAAAGTGAGCTTGAATGCAAGGCCCTGTAATCTCAGGCAGAAAAGTCACTCTTGCTAAGGGTGTCATCTCTGACCTTCAGTTGACTGGTGGTTGACTTCGAACAAGTCATTTCCTTTCTTTGACCTTGTTTCCTCATCAAAAGCAGGCCTTTGAACTACATTAGGGATTGGAAATATTTGTTCAACATGTGTGTCTGAGGCGTCAGGCACGGCTACCTAGAGTGCTGTGTTAAGAAGGATTCTGAGGCCGAATCTGAGAACAACCAAGAAATAGTGCGATGACAGATTAGCCTTCCAGGTGGTGCTGCTGGTAAAGAATCCGCCTGCCAATGCAGCAGACCCAAGAGACCTGGGTTCGATCCCTGAGCTGGGAAGATCCCCTGGAGAAGGAAATGGCTACCCACTCCAGTATTCTTTCCTGGAAAATCCCATGGGACAGAGGAGCCTGGCAAGCCACAGTGCAGAATCAGACACAACTGAGCACTTGTCAGCAGCAGCAGATTAGTAATGGCCGCCTCTGGTGTTGGTGGGGGGAAGAGATCTCTCATGTGCCATCCTGGAAATGCGTGTTATCATCTCACTTTCAGCTCTCAAACTCTATAGCTCCATGATTCTCAGCCGTGAGGACACTCCCCAAGGCTCTCGGTCAAAAGAGAGATGGGTCTCCCACTGCCTGGCCTGGGTGTGCTGCTGCTCACTGTGGGGCAGGAGGAGAATCTCTGAGCATTTGTTATCATTTCAGGACTCTCCTTGGAGGCCCCCACGGAAGGGGAAGGGCAGGCCCCAGGCCTGGAAGAGATGGATGGAGAGTTGACAGCGGCCCCTACACCTGAGCAGCCAGAACCAGGCGTCCACTTCGTCACAACGGCCCCTACCCTGAAGCTGCTTAACCACCACCCCCTGCTGGAGGAATTCCTACAAGAGGGGCAGGAGAAGGACGAGCTGAGGCCTGACCCACCTACAGCGAGTCCCCTGCCCCGCCTGGCCAACCAGGACAGCCGCCCCGTCTTCACCAGCCCCACTCCAGTCATGGTGGCAGCACCTACTCAACCCCAGTCCAGGGAAGGACCCTGGAGCCTGGAGTCAGAGCCCCCTGCACTTCGCATCACAGTTGCCCTACCTCCCGGGCCCAGCATGGCAGTGCCCACCCCAGGCCCAGGGGAGAGGCCCAATACTACACCCCCTAGTGGAGCATGGACTCCAACTCCAGAGGGTCCTGGAGACATAGGCAGGCCCTGGGCTCCAGGGGCCATGTCCCAGACCACAGGGCTCGGGATGGAGGGGACCGTCGCCACCTCCACGGCTTCAGGGGACGATGAGGAGACCACCAGCACCAGTACCATCATTACCACCGCCGTCACCACAGTCCAGCCACCAGGTCAGTTACTTGCTGGCTCAGATCCCCATCTAGAGAGGGGGATGGGGAAGCTGGGGGCCCTCTGGATTCCTCTCTCTGTGTCTCTGTGCTGGCCTGCCTTGCCCTTTGGCAGCAAGGGCCAACCCACAGGGAGCATGTGGACTGGAACCAGACCCAGGTTCAAATCCTGACTGGAAGGATTTGAGGTTCAAACCCCAGACCTTGGGGCTTCCCAGGTGGCGCTAGTGGTAAAGAGCCCACCTGCCAGTGCAAGAGACGCAGGAGATGTGGGTTCGATCCCTGGGTCGGGAAGATCCCCTGGAGGAGGGCACAGCAACCCACTCCAGTATTCTTACCTGGAGAACCCCATGGACAGAGGAGCCTGATGGGCTACAGTCCTTAGGGTCGCAAAGAGTCGGACACAACTGAAGTGCCTTTGCATGCACACCAGACCTTAGGGATTTTATCTAACCTCCCTGAGCCTCTTCTGTAAAATGGCAATAAGAAGACCCACCTCACTGGGTCACTGTAAGAACCGAGATAAGATTGCACACAGTAGGTGCTCAAGAGAAGGTGGTACCCTGCTTTTCAACAGGGTAATAGAGCTCCCAAAGAGTGAGTGTCATCACATACCAGACATGCACACACACACACACACACACACACACACGGGGCAGCCATCGTTGGACCCAAATTGCCAGAGCTAAGTTTAGCTTATGTCTCCCCCTGCCTTCCAGGCCCTTGCAGCTGGAATTTCTCAGGCCCAGAGGGCTCTCTGGACTCCCCCACAGCCTCCAACTCACCCCCTGATGTCGGCTTGGACTGTTTCTACTACATCTCTGTCTACCCTGGCTACGGTGTGGAAATCAAGGTGAGTGACCTGGATCTGGCAGAGGAAAAACTGGGGTCAGTGTCTTATCTTTCCAGAAAGGTGCTGGTTACTGGAGGGAGGTGGGGATGTGCCAGGTCATCAGTGGGAGAAGGGGCCTAGGAGCAGGGTCGGGTGATGGGCCTAAACCGTGGTTGGATTCTGCCCTGTGCATCGGGAAGTGGAGAGCTCCTGTTCCCACTCAGCAGTGCCAAGGCTGGGAGGGGATGGCAGGAGGGGCAGGTGTGCCCCTCGTCTTCCCCCAGGGGTTTAATCAGGAGCTCAGGAGAGCCCGAGGAGGGGCTCTAGCCATGGATGGCAGAGGATTGGGTGAGTGTCTGAATCCAGGTGTCTGAGTCAAAGAGGACTCAGGGTAGCCTGGTTGGGCCTCTGAGAGCCCTGGAGCCTCACTTGCACGTTTATTCACTCACTCATTCCCTTCAGCAAATACCCTCTGAGCAGCCTGCTCTGCTGGCTCCTGGGATGCGAAGGTGGGAAAGACAGACGTGGCTGCACCATCCAAGGTGACCAGCTGCTGGGGGAGTCAGACCTAGCACCCAGCCCCCTGCCCCCTGCCTTCCTGCACCATCTCACCCTTCCCCTGGCATGAAGTGTTAGTCGCTCAGTCGTGTCCACCTCTTTGCAACCCCATGAACTGTAGCTGCTTCAGGCTCCTCTGTCCATGGGACCCTCCAGGCAAAAATACTGGAGTGGGTAGCCATGCCCTTCTCTAGGGGATCTTCCCGACCCAGGGATCAAACCCAGGCCTCTTGCATTGCAGGGGGATTCTTTACCGTTTGAGCCACCAGCTCTCTCTTAATCCCCAGACCTGAGCCTGTAGGTCCTCATGGCTGCTGCACAGGCTCCAAACCCAATTCTTCCTTTTTGTTGCTCTAAACCTGCTTGACACTCTACATCTATCCTTAGAGACTGGCCCCAACCAATCAGAAACCTAGAGCAGCACCCCCACGGTACATTGTAGACAGCATCCCTGGAACTGTGCAACCTTGGCCCTTCCCTCTCCCTGTTCCCTGAGTCCACCAACTCATCCCCGAGTTCTGTCACCATGACACTCTCCCAAACTCAGATCTGCCTACTGCTCCCTCTTATCCCAACCACCACGTGGTCCAGCCTCTGTCATCCCTCCCCTGATGATATAGTGGCTGCCTCACTGGTCACTCCACTCATGCTTGCCCCCTCCTACCATCCTCCACCCACACTGCAGTCATTTTTCTCAAGTGAAATCCATCCTACCTCCCACGTCTCCCCCAAGGGCCTCTGAATCAAGGCCAGTCCCTCTGGGCCCATCTCTAGCGTTTCCTCCCTTGTTCTCTACTCTTACTTTGCATTAAACAGCTTACAGCTAATGGAACAGACCAAGCGCACTTTCCTCACAAGCTCCTATTGCACCTGCTGGTCCCTTTGCCCAGAAGAGTCATCCTGCTATACCTTCCCTTAGGACTCTAATCTGGCCTCACTTTTTCTGGGAATTCTTTCCTGATCCCCAGAGCTGGGGGTATCTCCCATCATAGCTCATTGCTCTGTCTCCAATGGGTATGTTTATAGCTGTGCATCTCCCCAGCTAGACTGTGAGTTCCTTGAGGGGTGCCTTGAAATTCAGGGCCCAGACTGGCTTCTCCATGGTCTGATTGAATGAAATGGACCAATGAATGGAGGAGGGAAGGAATGAGGTGACATTTGATGTGACTCTGGAGACTGAATGGAGGTAGAGAGGAGAGGCATTCAGCCCAGTAGAGGGAATCAGGCAGGTGATGGAGGAGCCAGGGAAGGGGCAGAGAAGAGTCCGGGCGGGGAGCAGGGCAGCACTGCCTGTCTCCCCTTCCTGGCCTGTCCCCTACGCATCCCAGAGCCCTGGATCTGGGCTGAGAGCCAGCTCATCTGTCCTGGGACAGCACCCTCCCCTCTGGGGATGGCAGGTCCAGGTCTCTGAGCCAGACCCTGAGGAGGGGGCACCTTCTCCCACCCCTGGTGGGCCCCTCCCCTTCTTTCTGTAACTGTTTGCTCCTGTTCTGCCAAGCCCTGTGCCCCTCACTCCTGTCTGACTGGGAGGGTAATTAGGAACAGTCACCACCACCCCCCACCCCCAAGCCATTAGCTCTCAGTGCCGCTTAATTAAGGTAATTAATGTAACATCATCACCTAATGAGTGGTGGCACCGGCTGTGGCTCACCGGGTGAAAGGTGCCAGCTGCAGGTGTGGGGCAGGCGGTGGGGGGGGCAGATGCCAGGCTGGCTGCCCCCCTACAGGCCTGGGCTGGCTTTGCCTGCCCCCCAAGCCTACCACCCCCACTGATGCCCACTAGGCCAGGCTGGGCCACATCCTGGTACTCTCCACAGTGAGGTGAGATGCTGCAGGCTCTGCCTGCCCTGGCCCTGGCCCAGGCATCTGCCCCACCCTGGATACCCACCCCCTCACATAAGCCCTAGGAAGCCCCGTGTCTGTTGTCTGGTTCTGCCACATTTTTTTTTTCATCAGATGCAAAAGCTGTTACCAGGCAACCTTGAGAGGAAGACCTGCCACAGCCCTGGATGGCTGTTAAGACATGTAGCAGACAGATGCTGGCTGCGCCCTCTACTCCCCCACCACTGGGCAGAGTCCTTGGGGACCCTGTCAACTTGATGGCCTGAGACAGAGTCTGAGGCCATAGCAGGGAGGGCCAGGTGGGGAGGGACACAGAATCAGCCAGCGCTGAAGCAGGATTTAAGGTTCTTCCACGGCCAGTTCCGGCCACTTCGGCTCCTATCCAGGCCTCCTGGGAGCGCCACACAGACCACCTGGGACCTGAAGAATTACTGACACTGCAGACCATACCCAGTGGGTGTGTGAAAAACAGAGGCCATCATGGAAAGGGAATTGCCCAAGGTCACTCCGTTAATCATTAACTAATGCTTTTTGACGAATGAATTTGTTCCACAAATACAGATCGAGCAATTACTACATGCCAGGCTCTGTGCTGGGCGCTGGGGACACAGATATTCACAATTAGTGGGGGAGACAGAAATAAAAAATGATGACCACCATCAAAAAAAACTCACCACCACCACCAATGACCATAAAATGCAGGGTACTGTTGGGGATGGGAGTGGGGAGCACGGAGGACCGTAGGAGTTCTAGGATGGGGCACACTTCTTCAGCCAGCAGTCAGAGTAGGGGGGTTGGTCAGGGAAGGCTTCTGGGAGGTGACGATACCTACTTTGAAGGCTGAAGGATGAGAGGCCGGCAGCCAAGACTGGGCTTGGAAGGACAAGTAAGGCAGACTGGCCCTTGAAGCCTGGCCTGGCAGTTTTGGACAGGTGACTTTATTGCAGAGGAGCAGAAGGTGGGCTTCAGGGCTTCTCGATGGCACTCCTGCCAGAGGCTAGGTCAGCATAAAATGCTGTCCTGCTCAGAGCTGGATGTTGGGCCAAGCCATGCTGGGCATTGGCGGCAAGATGAGTGAGACTGTTGGCACGCCTAGGAGGCTGCCCACTGCTCCTTTAGGCTTGTGGCTTCTCCCTATCGTGGGTAAACCCCTGCCTACCCCTCCATGAGTCCACAGAGATGGCTCACACTAGGTGAAAGGGATGGAATCCTGGCAAGGGGGATGGGAGGAGCCATGGGAGGAGAGGAACATCTTAAAGACCCATAAATCACAGCCCTGCACTGGTCAGCCTGGCACCATGCTGAGCCCCTGCCATGTGCCCAGAGTCCTGGCTAAAGACTGGGGCCCTAGGCAAGACCCTTTCAATCCCCTTTTTGTGAGGAACAGTCTCAGAGTTCTAGAATCTCTAATGGCCCAGCTCCCCATGGCTTGGACCACCTCCTCTTAGGATGCTCCTTGTGCCCTCCGAAAGTGAGGATCTGAGCTGCCTGCAGGAAGAAGGCCAGGCAGGAAGAAGCTTGTCTGTTTCGACCAGGAGTTTGGCATGGGGCTAGGCTCTTTTTAGACAGATCCAGAGAAGCCCCTTCAGATGGGTGGGCTTGAGCTCTGTAGCCCATGAGGGTCCCATTTCCTCTCCAGGCAGCCAGTCTCCCCTGAGGGCTCCAGGCATTTCTGGGCCTGGCTCATGTCTCTCACTGTGCTTGGCATTCCAAGAGCCTTCCCACTGCCAGCCCCATCTTGGCTTGATGGCTGTCTGTACCATCTGGAGCCTGGGCACAGCTGCCCACCATCCCTGCCCTGGTGCCCCGAGTGGCCCCTTTGGAACACTGCTCTCCCAGGCCAGGCCAGCTGCCAATTTGATAAGCAGAACCCCCTATCCTCCCAGGCGAGGACCAGGCCTGATGCAGGCGTACATGGTGGGGCAGTGCGGTGAAATTCCTCAGCAACCTCTTCTTTCTTGGCTCCAGGAAGGCCTATGTGGGGGCAGGGGGGTCACAAGGGAGCAGCAGGTCTAGCCCCACGGATCTAGGCCCTTCTCCCCATCCCTAAAGCAGACCCTATGCCATCAGGGTTTGCAGACAAGCATCAGTTAAGACAAGGGCATAGAAGCTATAGGACCGGACTTCCAGTCCTGCCTTTGCAGCCCATCTCTCAGTCATGGGGCTAAGCCCCTGGCCTTCTCTAGGCCTCTGTCCCCTTCTGCGAAAGGAAGTTGAACCAGATGATGTAAAAGTGTCCTCCACGCCAGTCCCTCTGAGTATGGCTCCTTTTCTGGCTGAGAAACTCCCTCACAGGTCAGACTGGGCGGTGGCACCTCAGGCCCTTGACCCTGTTTCCTGCTTCCTAGCAGCTGGCTTCCTTGGTGGCTCAGACAGTAGAGTCCTCCTGCAATGCAGGAGACCCTGTTCAATCCTTGAATCAGGAAGATCCCCTGGAGAAGGAAATAGCCATCCATTCCAGTATTCTTGCCTGGAGAATTCCATGGAAGGAGGAGCCTGGCAGGCTACAGTCCTTGGGGTCTCAAGGAGTCAGACACGATTGAGCGACTTTCACTTTCAGAACCTGGGCCAGGGAGAGGGTGGTTCTCAGGTACCATGCCTCTCAGGCAGAGCCCTGGCACAGCTGAGGTGAGGTGGCCCACAGCCTGGATGGGGTCCGGGTCACTCCAAAAAAGGGGAAGGAGACTGCAGATGCTCTGCCCACTCTGTGCTGAGCCCGTATAGGTGGGATCTAACATAATCCTTACAATCCCAACTCACAGATGAAACTGGGACTCAGAGAGTTCATGTGACTTGCCCAAGGACCTATCAACTAGTCAGTGACGGAGCTGGGATTTGATCCCAAGATTCAAGAGCCCCTGTTCTTCCCCTGGCCCAGAAGATTGGCCTGTTCCAAGAGGGAGTTCAGCTGGGGACAAGTGAAAAGCTGCATCTGCCACCCCTTTCCTCAGCCTAGCCCTGCCTGTTCCTTTAGGACCCCCACTGGAACTCTCCCAGTCTGGGAGCAGAGGCCTGGGATACATATGCATGAAGGCACAGCACTGGCCCGGGAAGCAGGAGTCCTGGCCTGGAGTCCTGGCTTTGCCTCGGATTCACTGTGTGACTCAGAGGACCTCTCAACTTCTCTGATCACAGGATTCCTCTCTATAGAGTGGAGGTAACCACAACCTCCCTGCCTCCTTTATTGAGGTTCTGTGAGATCTGAGAAGATAATGGGTGTGAAAGAGCTTTGAAAACTGTAAAGGATCTCATAGGAAGAACTGTGATTCTACTACTGTTGGAGTGAGGGAGCACGTGGACACGAGGGAACGCATATGTGTGGACATGCGTGTGCCAGCTCATGTATTTTAGGGAGTAGTGTGCACACAGTGGGTGGCGCTAGTGGTAAAGAACCCACCTGCCAATGCAAGAGACAGAAGAGATGCGAATTCAATCCCTGAGTCAGGAAGATCCCCTGGAGGAGGGCATGGCAACCCACTCCAGTATTCTTGTCTGGAGAATCCCCATAGAGAGGAGCTTGGCGAGCTACAGTCCATAGAGTTGCGAACAGTGAGACACGACTGAAGTGATTTAGCACGCACATACGCACATGCATGCAGTGGGCTTATGTCAGAGTACACACATGGCTGTTGGTGACCAGGAGAGTGCAGTGGAGCAAGGGCTGTGGTCAGCCTCTGGGGGTGGGCCTCAAGTGCTGGGGGAGGGGCTTGCACATGAGTCATCCGTGAGCTCGTGGCCTGCCTCTGCAGGCTTATACTTAGGTGATAGTGTGCAAAGCCTTGTGGCACCATCCTGCCTGTGAGTCATACCATTAGAGTGTGTTCTGGAGACCGACTGGCAGCTTCCATGGGGACAGAGAGGCCAGGCAAGGCTGACAATCTGGGGTTGGCAGAGGGCAACCTAAATCCTCCCCATCTCCCATCCAGGAAGGAGTCAGGACAGAGTCAGCCCCGTCAAAGCAGCCCTATTTCCTTCCTTGAACTGACCACTGGTCTGTGGGAAGCCGGGCAGGGTTAGACAACCCAGGGTCCTGTGGGAATTGTCCTCGCCTCCTCCTGCCTCTGTCTTCCCTGGCCTGGTCCTCAGCTCCCCTCTTGTCACTGGCTAGGGGTGTGGGAAGACAGCCCTCATGAGCAGAGCTGACATTTCAATCTATCTCCTGAGCTCTTCATACGCCTGCAAATTACATCAAGACTTCATCACCCACCTTGTCTAACACCCAGCCCTGTCTGGCCCCTGTCAGGCCTGGCCCTCAAACAAGTGACAAATTACATCCAGCCACGGTGGCAGGCCTGCAAGTGGGTGCTTGAAACCCAAGGGGCCAGCGCTGCCTAGACAGCCACTGGGAGAACAGGGTGCCTTCTGGATAAGAGCTCTGAGTAATCAGGCCTACTCCATCCCATGCTCTCATGGCAACCCTACAACCAGGCCAGCTTTGAGGGGAGCATGCCTTCCCCAGATCAGAGAGGAACAGAAGTCTCAGCTCCCAGTTTCCCCAGCTTTACAGGCTTCTGAGAGCTTCCCAGGTGGCTCAGTGGTAAAGAATCCGCCTGCCAATGCAGGAGATACAGGTTCGATCCCTGGATCAGGAAGATCCCCTGGGGAAGGAAATGGCAACCCACTCCAGAATTCTTGCCTGGAGAATCCCATGGACAGAGGAGCCTGGCGGGCTACAGTCCACGGGTTTACAAAAGAGTCGGACTCCACTTATCAACTAAACTACAGGCTTCTGAGGGGGAAGACGGCTCAACACCTTTAAAAAAATCCCAGCCTGGCCAAAAACCACGTCCCTGCTAAACCGGCAGACCTGGGGCCTGGGAATAAAGATGTCTAGAAATCTGTCTGCAGGTGACACCCCCGTGAGGCTGGGAGGGAGGGAGCTGCCTTGGCCTCCAGCAAGGAAGGCTCTGTTACTTAACACCTGTTCGACCTTTCCAAAGCTCCTTAGCCTCTCCCAGCTTCTGTTTACTTAAGGGGATTTTACCACCTACCTTCCTGATAGAATTGTGGTGAGGATGAAATAATATCTGTAAATAGTCCAAGGTTTCACGCATGGTAGGTGCTCTGTGAATGGTAAGTATTGGTATTGCTGCCGCTGTTGCTGGCTAAACAGCAGGGTCGGGAACTGGAAGCTGGGGTCAAAAGGGTGTTTAGGGGAACTAGGAAAAATGCTAAATTCATGTGTATTTCTCTGCCTTTGCTTCCTTAGCAATTTCCCTGCGGTGATGTCATCCCTTCCTCCTCCTCTTCCTAGTACCGCCCCGCCCCCTGAAGCACTCTCAGACCCACCTGCTCCAGCCTCTCTCCCCCCGCAGCCTACAACCCCTCCACTCTCCCCTAGAGGATTCCTGCTGCATGCGTTCAGTCCCACTTAAGGCAGAATTATATGCTGCCTGGCATCTCTCGATAATTACAGATTCCACGTGTGTGAGTCTTGTTTGCCCAACTCGAGAATCACAGAATCTCCAAGTTTGAGGGGACCTCCTCCAGCCTCCGCCTGCTGCAGGAATTCCCTGAGGACTGTCCCTGGCAGATGGTCCAGCAGCCTCCACCCAAATGTGCCCTGAGCTGCTCTTGGAGGAGCAGCACTTCCAGCCCAGAATCTCTGCCTCGGGCCTTCTCCTCATCCCATAAGATCCCCCAGGTCTTTGCTCCCAGGCAGGGGGGTATGCAGGGCACCTCTGCTCTCAGCACCCACAGTCTGAGGGGCTCAGAGCCTAGCACAGCTCTGTCCTCGGACCTCGCTGTTCTCAGCAGCCTCTGGCAAGTGATATATGTCCAGTGACCAGCCCATTCACCCTTTCCATACATCTTTATTGCAACTGGCCAGTGAAGAGGACGTGTGCGTGCTAAGTCGCTTCAGTCGTGTCTGACTCTGTGCAACCCTATGGACTGTAGCCCTCCAGGCTCCTCTGCCCATGGGATTCTCCAGGCAAGAATAATGAAGTGGATTGCCATGCCCTCTTCCAGGGGATCTTCCCGACCCAGGGATTGAACCCATGACTCTAATGTGTCTGCATTGGCAGGTGGGATCTTTACCACTAGCTCCACCTGGGAAGCCCCAGTAAAGAGGACATTGTGACCCAAAATGCTACCTTTGGGCTTTAATAGATAGAGGACAGGTGGGGAGGGCCTGAAGTAAAGGAACTGACTTCAGAGGCAGAGGATGGTGGCCCTGAGACCTGAAAGAATGAGCAGCTTCAGCAGGAGAGGAAGAAGGGCAGGCATTTCCTGGGCAGGATCCTGGGCATGCAAATACCCAGAGGAGGGGAGTAAGCATGGCCTGTGGCCACAGTGAAGATAAGAGGCTGGCATAGCTGCCGAAATCAACAGTGAGCTGGGAAGTTTGGACCTTGTCTTGTGGACAATCTGAAATCACCAATAGCTTTGGGTAGAAGAGAGACATGATCCAATAAGGGACAGCCAGGGCCCAGGAGAAGAGTTGGGAATGGACAGGGTGAAGGTCAGATGGGAAACAATGGAGGGGTGGGGTCCTGGTGGGGGTAATCAGAGCCAAGATAGAGACAAAAGGATGGAGAGAGGGAGTCATCTGAAATATTTGGGAGATAAGATTAGGAGGGATTTGGTGACTCACTGGATGCTACTTAACTAGCCCAAGTGGATAATCCATGGAAGTCCTGCCTCAAAGCAACATACTAGGGACCTTGGAAAGGTCTGCCTGCAATGTGGGAGACTGAGTTCGATCCCTGCATCAGGAAGATCACCTGGAGAAGGGAATGGCAACCTGTTGCCTCTCTTGCCTGGAGAATTCCATGGACAGATGAGCCTGAGGGGCTACAGTCCATGGGGTTACAAAGAGTCGGACATGACTGAGCAACTAACACTTACACTTTCACTTTGGAAACTATGTTGATCAGTGCTTTGGAGTCACAGGGGAAATCTTGTTAAAAAGTGTGTGTGCATGTGCTGTCGTGTCTGACTCTTTACAACCCCATGGACTGTAGCCCACCAGACTCCTCTGTCCGTGGAATTTTCCAGCAAGAATACTGGAATGGGTTGCTATTTCCTATTCCAGGGGATCTTCCCAACCCAGAGATCAAACCTACGTCTCCTGCGTCTCCTGCATCGGCAGGCGGATTCTTTACCACTAGCACCACCTGAGAAGCCCCCTTGTTAAAATGCAACAGATGATTTAGTAGATCTTAGACGGCGTCTGCGGAGAAGGCAATGGCACCCCACTCCAGTACTCTTGCCTGGAAAATCCCATGGACGGAGGAGCCTGGTGGGCTCCAGTCCATGGGGCCACTAAGAGTCAGGCACAACTGAGTGACTTCACTTTCACTTTTCACTTTCATGCATTGGAGAAGGAAATGGCAATCCACTCCAGTATTCTTGCCTGGAGAATCCCAGGGACAGAGGAGCCTAGTGGGCTGCCATCTATGGGGTCACACAGAGTCGGATATGACTGAAGCGACTTAGCAGCAGCAGCAGCAGCAGCAGCAGACAGGGTCTGAGAGTCAGCTCCTGGGTGGTGCTGACGTTGCTGGCCCAGGGACCGAATTTTGAGTAGCAAAGATTCACACTAGGCCGTTTTATAGATGAAGAAACTAAAGCTCAAATAGTCGGCATATTTGTCCAAGATCACATGGCTAGAATTAGGTCCCAGACCTCTGGGCTCCTGACCCAATGCTTCTCTACCAGGCCACACACTCACCTGGACAGAAGCCACTCACCTAAGACTGGGACTCAATCCCATCTCAGTGCCGGGACTCAAACCCGTCTAAAACCCATGATCTTCCAACTGAGGTCACATGCCTGGTTTCAGAACTTAATGAAGAGCAGGTTCTTTGTGAATCACTGCAGGAGGAATTCAGCGAGAGTCAAAGTGATAGGCAAGAAGTAGGTTTATTAATATAGGATTTATTGTAAGAGAAGCAAGTGGGCAGGTGAGGGAACTCTGCCCCGAGGATTAAGTAGGCTACACTTTTATAGTCAAAGGAAAGTGAGGGAGGGAGAAAGACTGCCTTCTTTGAGAAGATGTCAGGCTTACATCACTAGTTGCTCCTTCATATCGGGCAGGAGAGTGTTTGATCCTATGAGGTCAAACTAGGATTATCATTGTTGTTGCTCAGTCACTCAGTGGTGTCTGACTATTTTCGACCCCATGAACTGCAGCACACCAGGGTTCCCTGTCCTTCACTCCCTCCCAGAGTTTGCTCAAACTCATGTCCATTGAGTCGATGATGCCATCCAATCATCTCATCTTCTGTCGCCCCCTTCTCCTCCTGCTGTCAATCTTTCCCAGCATCCAGGTCTTTTCCAATGAGTCAGCTCTTGGTGGACAAATTGTTGGAGCTTCAGCTTCAGCATCGGTCCTTCCAGTGAATATTCAGTGTTTATTTCCCTTAGGATTGACTGGTTTGATCTCCTTGCTCTCCAAGACACTCTCAAGAGTCTTCTCCAGCACCATAGTTCGAAAGCATCAATTCTTTGGATTATCATAGCAAGTAGCTCAGTTGGTTAAGAATCTGCCTGCAATGCAGGAGACCAGGGTTCGATCCCTGGGTCAGGGAAGATCCCCTGGAGAAAGAAATGGCAACCCACTCCAGTATTCTTGCTTGGAAAATCTCATGGACACAGGAGCCTGGTGGGCGGCAGTCCATGGGGTTGCAAAGAGTCAGGCACGACTGAGCAACTAACACTTACTTACTAACACTTATTCAAAACAGTAGAAGGTTGTTGTTGTTTTTTTTTTTCCTCTTTATCTAATGGCCTGGGGCATGTCTCATGCTTTTATTTATGGCTTTATGGTTAAGCAAGCCTGCTTCATTTCACAATGTTCCAATAGCTTTCTTGAGTGATCATTAACTTATACTGGTGTCCCAAAGTTTTCTAGGTTTCCCTTCTCTATCCATAGTCTCCTCCTGGGACTTCGATAGCTACCTGTTTAACTATCCTATTCTAATCCTATCACTACCATTTCTCCTCTGGGCAGACTCTGTTGCTGTCCAATCCTTGTTTGACTGAATGAAGGCATGGAGCCCAGAAGGATGCTCCAGGGATTGAAGGACTAAGGATTGGAGCGATGGCAGAGGGGCCTGTGACAGACAGGAAATGATCAGAAGGGAGGGGTGTGGTGTAAGACCAGGCTGAGCAGTCAGCAGGGGCCAAGTGGGGCAGGGACCCCAGGGCCACAGCAAAGAGCTCGGGCTAGATACTATGGTCTTTGTGGGCTCACTGGAAAGTCACAGAGGATTTAAATAAGAAAGCACCATGAGCAGCCACAGATCAGGGCGATTCACTGGCTGCAGTTCAGATAATATTGATGTAGAGGGAAGAGTGGGGTAAGCCCTGCAGGCAGAAAGGCTGGCAGGAGCCTGCTGCATTGGTCCAGGTGAGCAGTAACAGTGAGGACTGTGGGGAGGGGGCAGTGAACAGAGCTGGGGGCCAGTTGACAGGATGGAATGACTGACTGGATGTGGAATATGAGGCAGGAGGCAATATGCTAGTTTCTAACTTGGGCTTACAGATGGATAGTGAGGTCATTCCCTGAGCTAGGGGCCAGGAGAGCTGCTAGTTGAGGAAAGAGAAGAAGGTGGCTCAGTTTGAGGCAGACTGGGTGAGAGATGCCTGTGAGGGATCCAGCAGGGGATTTTCAGGGGAAACTGGGCTCATGGGTCTGATGTTTAAGACCCCACCTTGCTGGCCAGGCCCCTGGACACCACCTAGTTCAACCCACCCACTACATCCCCACTTTACAGATGAGAAAACTGAGCCTCAAGCAAGGAAGGGACAGGAAGCATATGGTGTAGTTGAAAAGTTTTGGAAAACAGAAGTGAAGTGACATGAAAGTCGTTCAGTCGTGTCCGACTCTTTGAGACCCTGAGGGCTATACAGTCCATGGAATTCTCCAGGCCAGAATATTGGAGTGGGTAGCCTTTCCCTTCTCCAGATGTGTTTACAAATCCCACTTCTACTAATCTCTGGGTGCGTGCATGTGTGTGCTCAGCTGTGTCTGACTCTTTGCAATCCCATGGACTGTGGCCTGTCAGGCTCCTCTGTCCATGGAATTCTCCAGGCAAGAATACGGGAGTGGGTTGCCATTCCCTTCTCCAGGAGGTTCCCAATCCAGGGATCAAACCTGTGTCCCCTGTGTCTCCTGCATTGGCAGGCAGATTCTTTACCATCGCACTACCTCAGAAGCCCTATAATCTCTCTGCGACCTTGAATAATATACTTACTATCTCTGAACTTCAGGTCCCATTCCACAGGGTTACTGGGGAGGTAAAATGAGCTCTTCCTGCACTGAAGAGCCTAGCTCCAGGCTGGGGGCTCCAATGCCCAGGGGGCACCGAGGACTGGCCATGCCTCGGGGCCTGCGGGAGCCTGAGGGCAGCAGGGCTCAATCAGTAAAAAGAAGCCTGACCCTTCTGCTTTGCTCTGTCTATCCCATGGGCAGGTCCAGAACATCAGCCTCCGAGAGGGGGAGACCGTGACCGTGGAGGGCCTCGGGGGGCCTGACCCACTGCCCCTGGCCAACCAGTCTTTCCTGCTGAGGGGCCAAGTCATCCGCAGCCCCACCCACCAGGCAGCCCTGAGGTTCCAGAGCCTCCCACCCCCTGCTGGGCCTGGCACCTTCCATTTCCACTACCAAGGTAGGCCTGGGGAGCTGAGGGCAGCACCAGTCCAGACTGGCTGCCCTACTGGGGGTCTCTGGTGCTGTTACAGCCTTGGGGGGAACACAGAGAGGCTAGTAACATACACTGGGGTGAGTATGGCCCATCTGACACCTCCAGGACATTCCCTCCTCCACCTACCACCCACCAGAGAACTCGTCCCGAAGGGGGACTGACACGGAATCAGGTAGCCCCAGGTGTGTCCATCACCCCTCATTTGTTCATTCAGTAAACTTTTCCTAGGCATCTGCTCCTTGCCAGGCCTGTGCTGGAGACTGGGAGTATTAAGATCCAGCGTAGTCCTTGCCCTCAAGGAATTCGGAATCTCCGCAGCAGGCAGACACTTAACAGGCAGTTAACAACAGAAGCCGGCTTCCCAAATGCAAGGGGGTCAAGGTCAAAGGGGCTTGACAGCTGACCATCTAGAGGTCCTTACCTACGACCCTCGCCTTCCTGAACTGTCTCACCCACCCTGGACCTGGCCCATGTCCCAGTCAGCTCAGAGTACCTCTGGAAATAGGAGAGTGGCATGACGTAATAGGAAAATCACAGACTCAAGAGAAGGGCAGATCCGCGTCTGAATCTCCTTCCCCCTGGCTATCAACCTTGTGCAAGTCATTTGACCTCTCTAACCCTCTGATCTCTTTCCCTCCATTGTAAAATGAGACCAAAACACCGAGTCCACAAAGCCATGGTGGACAGCTGCTTAGCACTCATTCATGAGAAAACCGGAGACTATATTAAAGAACTGGCAAGATGGGAAAGGGAGGAAAAGCAGCTCTGTCTGTCCCTCTCCCACCAGGATCCCTCCTGGCCCCTTCGTCCCCAGACAGTCTCCTTGATCCCTTGCACTGCTGTGACAAGGTAACCAGTTCAGACTGGGGAGTGCCAATGGGGACATAATTGATGAGAACAATTGCCTTGATCACCAGGAACCACTTCGCCACTCCTCTGGAGATGGGGATGCTTGGTCTTCCCCCTAAGAAGTACCCACACCTTCCTGGCCTCTCCACCTAAACTGGGGGAGCAGTCTGGTGTGGCGATAGGGAGCCTCGTGGTCATCAGGGGCTGGCCAGGGGCTTGTCAGAGACAAGGGACCAGCTTGCCTTGAGGCAGCGGTGACATCTCGGCAGCCCGGCCAGCCTCCCTAACGGCTCATCAATCCTCCCTACAGCAGGCATAATTTCACGCCACGGTAACCTTCTCGGTAGCTAGATTCCTTTGCACAAATCCTCGGACCTTCTCTCTGTTGGGCCAGACAAAGGTGGCTGAAATGTAGCGAGGTGGAGGCCTGGTGAGGGGTGCGGACCCCAAGGAGGGGCTGGGAAAGCTGGCCCAGTCCTGTGTCTTTCTCAGTTCCCAGAAGCCCTCCCTCCTCGGCCCAGTTTTTGTCAATGATCAGCTCTTTCCTTAATGAGTGTAATTCCCCTAATTATAGGCTGTAATTAGCCCTGATCCCAGAGATGGGAACAGGAGGAACGTGCACTCATACGCGCGTCTCCCCAGGCTGGAGAAAGAGGGTGCCAGAACAGGGGGTGAGGGGCCCCGGACCGACAGCCCTACCAGAGCTGTCCAAGAGAATGTTGGAGATCACGAGGCAGGGGTCTCATCTGCAGAACCAAATTCCAGCTCCCCTCCCACAGCCTCAGGCAGGGTGAGGAAGCAGAGGGCCTTGCCAGGCATCCCCCTCCTCCCTCCTGAATATTCCTGGCACCGGACTTGGCCCCAGAAACAGATGCCAGGGAGAAAATAGCTCAACAGATTGCAGTGATGCAGGCTCCCCGGGAACAGTCGTCATGGCAACATGAGGAAGCTCGTCCTGGGAAGCAGCACTTTATCCACCATGGAGTCTGGGGGCTTCATCGTCTGCCCCCAGCCTCCTGCTCTCACCTCACACCAGCCCCATTTCCTAATCTGTGAAGCTGGGGAGGGGGGTCTCCGTTCCAAGAGTTACAGGGAAGATGGAAATACAAGTTCTGAGTATGCCATCTGCCTCATGACCTAGACCGCCCTGGGTGTCATCCCCCCTCCATTCTGGGTAGAGTGTCCCATCCCACCCCAAGCTCAGGTTCCTCCCCAGATCGCTGTGAGTGGCCACCCTGCACCACCATCCAGGGCAGCCTTGCTTATTACTCCCAGGTTTCTCTGATTCTTGAGCCCACGTTTCTACTTCAACTGGGAAAGCAGGTGGGAAAGGGGAGATAGAAAGCAAGTGGGCTCCAGAGCCAGGAGCTTCAAATGCCCACTCTACCACTTACTGACTGTGTGATCAGGCCAAGTCCCTCCATCTCTCTGAACCTTAGTTTTTTCCTCACCTATTTTTTTTTTTCCATTGTGCTCCGCGGCATGTGGGGTCTTGGTTCCCCAACTATGGATCGAACCTGTGTCCCCTGCATTGGAAGCGCAAAGCCTTAACCGGTGGACCGCCATGGGAGTCCCATGAAGGCACTTTAGAAGCTGGAAGGTGCTCCCTTTCCCATGCAGATGTGAGGTGCTTTTATTAATCAAAATTACAAACAATAACAGCATCTGGTGCTGTTCTGTGCCAGGGCTTCTCTGGTGGCTCAGATAGTAAACAATCTGCCAGGAGTGAGGGAGACTCCGATTCTATCCCTGGGTCAGGAAGACCCCCTAGAGAAGGGAATGGCTACTTACTCCCATATTCTTCCCTGGAAAATCTCATGGACAGAGGCTATGATCCATGGGGTTGCAAAAAGTCAGACAACTAAGCGACTAACACTTTCACTTTCCCTGCCCAGAAGTATTAGTGAAGGTTCAAATATGTAAGGTTCAGACACTGCACAAATATCTTCTCATGTAACAACAGAATGCAGGGTGGGTAAACAAGGAAATTGAGGCACAGAGAAGTCAGGTAACTTGCCCAATGTGGCATAGCAAGGAGAGGATCCTGTATTCAAACCCAGGCAGTCTGACCTCAGAGCCCACCTCCTGAGCACTGCCCCCGTACAACTGACTGCCAATCATAAGCTACCACTCACTGGCCATTCTTCTAAGAACTCTGTGAGAGAGGGATAAGTAAGAATGATCTCCCCTTTTCACAGACGTAGTAACTAAGGCCAGGCCAGGTAAAAATCACAAAACTAGTAATGACTCAAAGGTAAAGAATCTGCCTACAATGCAGGAGACACAGGAGATGCGGTCTAGATCCCTGGGTCAGGAGGATCCCCTGGAGTAGGAAATGGCAACCCACTCCAGTATTCTTGCCTGGAGAATCCCATGGAGCAAGGAGCCTGGCGGGCTACAGTCCATGGGGTTTTGCATAGAGTCAGATACGACTGAGCGACTAAGCACTGGCATTGACATTGTGTCTGGACCGTGGTCTGCCCAGAAGCAGCCCTTTCTTATATTCATACAAAGACACACAGGCTAGTCGAGTTCCTGCCTGGACCTCACTTCCCATCCTCCCAGTGCCATCAAGTGAGGGTGGGCCTCCTCCATCCCCAAGACCCAGGAGTGGTTTCTCAGTCTAGACGGTCCTCATCTCTCCCAGCACCCCAGGGTTTTCAGGCTCCATAGCCCAGACTCTTCACTCAGCCTTTCTCCTTGACCCCTCACCTTCTTCCCTACCTCTCAGCCCTGGTCCCCACTTTTAGCTAAGGCCCCAGCTTGGCACTGGATTGGGATTTGCTGGGTTGTTTAATAGGATTTGCTGCCACCATTCGGTCATATTTGGTATGACAATTTCAAAAGTTAAGTTTCCCAGGGCAACTTGTTCCTCCCACAACTTCCATGAAGTTGCATCCTGCTTCCCCATCCCGGACCCCTCCTGTTTTTCAAAGTCCACAGCCCTTGTCATCAAGGTTTTTAGCATTCCTCAGTGAATGCTGGGAAAGTTTTTACTGTTTGACTTTGGTGTTCCCTGCTGTAATTCATCTTTGTCCTTTGCAGAAAAAATAATAGCAATACTTCACATCAGTGTAGGCTTTTCACTCTTTCGAGGGACGGGGGAGCCTGGTGGGGTCGCATAGAGTCGGACACGACTGAAGCAACTTAGCAGCAGCAGCAGCAGCACATCTTTAAGTCATTCAGTACACACTTCTTGGTTCCAGGGATACCAAGCTGAATAAAATACTCCCCATTTATTCTCACAATAACCCTGAAGGTGGACTGACATTTTGAACCTCATTTAACAAATGAGGAAACCAGGACACAGAAAGGAGATATAACTTGCCTGGAGTGTCAAAGCTTGGAACCCAAGGCTCCAACTTCCAGCTCTGTGCTTGCTCCAGCCCAGGCTGCCGGAAGTATCACTGACACCTTCTGGGGAGGGGATCAGAGTCTCTTCTGGGATTCCTGATGCTTCCTCTACACCTCGAGGCAGGCTAGGGCAGGCCTCTTTTGCCCTGGCTATGACTCAGCCCCTTCCACACACACACACACACACACACACCACACACACACACACGTCACCCATTCTCTCTCTGCAGCCTACCTCCTGAGCTGCCACTTTCCCCGACGTCCAGCTTATGGAGCTGTGACTGTCACCAGCCTCCACCCTGGAGGTAGTGCCAGCTTCCGCTGTGCCACTGGCTACCAGCTGAAGGGTGCCAGGCTCCTTACCTGTCTCAACGCCACCCAGCCCTTCTGGGATTCTCAGGAGCCGGTCTGCATCGGTGAGTGGCCCCCGGGGACTCAGTGCCTAACAGGGAAGTGAGGTGGGGGGCTCATTCCTGCTCTCTGTTGCGGTCTGGCACCTCCATTTGCTCTCCATAAGGAAGCCAGAAAATAGCCTCACACCTCAGTAGCATTCACACAACCTGCGCTTCTTGAGCACTTACTGTATGGAGGCACCACAGGTATACCGAGTGGAATTAAACAGGGACTGTGCCCTCAAGGAGCCCGCAGTTCTAGGAAACGAGGGAGGAAGCCAGCCCCTGGCTCACCAACTTCCAGAGCAGGAAGTTAAAAGTATGGATGAAGAGACAGAGTGGCCTGGAGTGGGTGGAAGCAGTCGCTCTTAGCTGGGTGCCTAGGAGGCTTCCTGGGGGGAGTGGCTTTGAAGGTTTCAGTGGAGGGAACAGTGTGGGCAGTGAACCCGAGGTGACAAGGGGAGGGAGCGTTTTAGGGACACAGAAAACAGCCAGGTTTGGCTGAGGCCTGAGACATGGGGAGAGGGCGGTGGGAGGGCCTTGAATGTCAGGCCAAGACACTGGGTGGAGAGCTGTTGACATTTTGTGAGACCGGGAGGGAGGGGTTCAGAACTGTCCCTCAGGAGAGACAGGCGGGCGGTGTCTGGAAGCTTGCAGCCAGCCAGGCAAGAGGGTTTAATTTAGACAATGACTTTGGGAATGAAGAGGTGGGAAGAGGTTCCAGAGACCCCAACGAGGAAAAGGGGGGATGTAGGAGACTCCCAGGTTCTGGTCCTGGGTGATCGGAGAGTCTGAGATTGCTGCCAGTGAAGAGGGGCTTGTTGACAGAAGGGAGATGGAGTGTTTTGTTTGCAGGGTGGAAGGCAGCTTGGGGTTTTGATACTTATTTCATCCTATAAACTCTTGCTGGGTATCAGGCCAAAGCGGGTGTGAATAAGCCAGACATGGGCTCTGCCCTCAAGGAGCTCTCTGTTCAATGGGAAGACTGGAAAGCAACTCAGGAAGTTCAGGGCAGATGGTGCTGTGATGGGGCGAACTCAGGGCACCATGGAGATCCAAGCAGGGGGAGTAAGGGAGAGCTGCTCAGAAATTAGGAAGGAGGTCAAACAAGCTTCCCAAGGAGAAGGCAGGGAAGGGTGACGGGCATGTCAGAGCTCCGGGAAGTGGAATGGATTCCTGGAACAGGACATGCAGAGATGCGGAGACATGAAGTGGCACGCCACAGTGAGGACCGGCAGGGCGTGCCTGAAGAAGACAGTGGCTAGGAAGCACTGCAGCCGAGCCAAGAGAGACGGGTTTATAAAGGGCTCGAAACCCCTCTTGATCTTGGACTTTATCTTGAGGGTTACAGGAAGTCACTGAGGAATTTAAGTGGAGGACGGGGCATAGTCAGATTTCAAGGGCAGTGCCGTTCCAAGACCAAGCAAAAAGGCGAGTCTGCCCTCTCTGCAAAGAAGCAGAGAAGAAACTCACCAGCACCCCTTCCCCGGGAGCTGTATTAGGTTAAAATACTCTTCAGTCTGAACACTTGGAGACAAAGGCACTGCATCTTGGCCAGGGTAGCCTGGTCTCTGAGAGCTGGCAGAGTCCAGAGCTGTAGGTCCAGGAAAGGAAAGTGCTACCGGGGACCAGCCAGAGTCCTATTGCCTGCGACTTCTTCTCTGGCCCCATTTAACTGCCAGGGGCTTGTGGCCAAGTAACTCAGCAGCCCTTGGTGATGGGGAAGGGCGAGCTGCCGAGCCTCTGCTAAGGATGAGGGGGCCGTCCCAGGCCAGAGGGACCAGTGCTGGAAAGGGGTCAGCCTGTCAGTCAGGACTAATTGACAGCAGTAGTGATGCTGACTCAAGACTGTCTCCTGGCTAACAATGCTTGCTACAGGCACAAGGTCTGGAGGTGAAGGGCATGCCCACCAGGTGTTTGTCATCCCTGAGCTAGTCCTACTCTCTTTTTTATAGTCATTCATTCATTTTATCCAAAAAAGCATTGAATACCAACTCTGTGTCTGGTTTGAAAAGACCTGGCCCCTGCCCTGGAGGGCTTAGTTAAGGGACATATCCAAAAATAACTGGTTTAGGAAGCTGGTCTGAGACAGAGGCAGCAAATATATTCAAGAAGGTTGGAGCCCTGGGAAGGGGAATAAAGTTCACCTGGGAGGAGGAATCAGGGAGGGCCTCCTTGAGAAGTCAGCAGTGAGGAAAGGTGACTCACCCAGGACCACGTGGCTAGGCAGCCGCAGATTCCCTAGTCAAGGGAGTTGCACATGAATGGTCCTGGAGGTGTGAAAGGTTAGGAGGTTGGCTGCCTGAAGCTGCAGGGTCACAGGGGCAAAGGATTGACCTCCAGAGCAGTGAAGGCAAGCTCCCTGCTGCCCCGTGCAGAAGGCATGGAGCTGGGATGGGTGGGGAGGCTTGCTAGGCCGTCTAGGATCCAGCCGGGGCCCAGCCCACAGCGGCCCGTCTCACAGCTGCCTGCGGTGGAGTGATCCGCAACGCCACCACCGGCCGCATCGTCTCGCCCGGCTTCCCGGGCAACTACAGCAACAACCTCACCTGCCACTGGCTGCTTGAGGCTCCCGAGGGCCAGCGGTTGCACCTGCACTTTGAGAAGGTTTCCCTGGCTGAGGATGACGACAGGTGAGGGGGTGTCCTGGTGGGATCGGAGTGCCTGGCCTGGTAGTACCCTGCCGGAGGGATGGTACCCAAGCCTGGGGCCTCACCCCACCCAACTCAGCGACCAACCACGCAGCTGCCGCTCTCGTGGCCCAGGCTCATCATCCGTAATGGGGACAACGTGGAGGCCCCGCCCGTGTATGATTCCTACGAGGTGGAGTACCTGCCCATTGAGGGCCTGCTCAGCTCCAGCCGACACTTCTTCGTGGAGCTCAGTACTGACAGCAGTGGGGTGGCTGCGGGCATGGCCCTGCGCTACGAGGGTGAGCCTTCTGGGGCCTAACCAGGGGTCGGGGTCTCCAGCCCAGGGTCTCTTCTCACACTCTCCCTCTCTGCCTCAATTCCCTCATCACTACTTCCAACTCGCCCCTTGCTCACCTGCCACCCAGGTCCTCTCTCCTTATTCATCCCCTGAAATCCAGGATTCTGCTCCATCTTTGCAGGAGACCCCTGCCTGGACCCAGGCCCTCTGGTCCAAGAGAATCAGTTCTCTAGAGTTTGAAGAATAAAAATAGCCCCCACCCTTACAGAAGAAGAACTGCCGCAGGAGACATTCTAGCACCACTCACGCGTGCATGTGTTCATTAATTTATTAAAAAAAAAACCAAACATGTATTGAGCGCCTTCTGTGTACTAAGCACAAACTCAGCACTGAGAATACAATGGTGATGGCCCCCTGAGGATAGACGCTCTGGGCTGCTCCGCCCCCTGCTCCAAACCCAGACACACATCTGTTGTCAGGAAGAGAAAGGCCCTGGGGAGGGAAGTAGGACGACTGGCCCGTGTTTGTGGCGGTCGTGCTGAGCTGGGCTGGGTCCTGTGGTTTGCAGCCTTCCAGCAAGGCCATTGCTACGAGCCCTTTGTCAAATACGGCAACTTCAGCAGCAGCGCACCCTCTTACCCTGTGGGGACCACCGTGGAGTTCAGCTGCGACCCCGGCTACACTCTGGAGCAGGGCTCCATCATCATTGAGTGCGTGGACCCCCACGACCCTCAGTGGAATGAGACAGAGCCTGCCTGCCGAGGTCAGTAGGCATCAGGGGGTAGGCCTTCTGGGGGCAGGGAGCAGGGTGGGCACGAGGGAGCCGGCCACAGGGCCTGGGACCACGGGATCCGGTGACACATGTGATTGAAGCTTCCCCTACCCAGGAGGAGGTGGGGGGTCCCAGCAGTGGGCAGGCACTCCTGTGGACAGGAGGCAGCCCCAGGACATGGCACTGGCTGGGGGTGGAGGGGGGTGGAACACAGAGGGGATGCGGTTCCCCTGCCTTCCAGCCGTGTGTAGTGGAGAGACCACAGACTCGGCTGGCGTGGTGCTCTCCCCCAACTGGCCAGAGCCGTATGGCCGTGGGCAGGACTGCATCTGGGGCGTGCATGTGGAGGAAGACAAGCGCATCATGTTGGACATCCGAGTGTGAGTGCCCACTGGGCTCGGCCAAGCCACCTCCCGGGATCTGGGGCCCTCTCTCAGCTGGCCCACCCTGCCTGACGGTTCCCCTCCACAGGCTGCGCATAGGCACGGGTGATGTGCTAACCTTCTATGACGGGGACGACCTGACAGCTCGGGTCCTGGGCCAGTACTCTGGGCCCCGTGGCCACTTCAAGCTCTTTACCTCCATGGCTGATGTCACCATTCAGTTCCAGTCTGACCCCGGGGCCTCAGTGCTCGGGTACCAGCAGGGCTTCGTCATCCACTTCTTTGGTGAGCTTGCCCCTGCCCTGCCCTGCTGGGGTGGGGGGCGGGTAGAAGCGACGCCAGGTGCAGACCCCCAGCCTAGGCAAGTCAGAAAGGCCAGGGAGGTGAGGAGTCTGAGCACTCTTATCTGATTGGGGGAAGCTGGAAGCTGGGACATTCCAGGCATCACCTTTGGGAAGTTAATCTTATTCTCCATCTCCCCTGAGGGCCCAGTGAGAGGAAGCAAGCCTCTGCTAAACGGAATTGGGTAGACAGGGAACTGAGGAAAGGCCTTCATTGAAGTGACAGTTTTCCCGACCCTACCCGGCCCCTCTCTCAGGGCTAAGGAATTGGCCAACGCACTTGGGAAGTAAGGCCAAAGCTTAGGTGACAACCCTGGAATCTAGGAGACAGGCAAGAAGGAATCCCTGAGCAGGAAGGCATGATCGCTGAGCCTGCCCAGGCCAGGCCAGGCGTGGATGAATTGGCAGGAACTGGAGTGCCCTCGAGGGGAGGGAAGCTAGCACAGTCTTCCTTGGGTGCTGCTGAGGGCCTGCATCTTGCTGCCCCCAGAGGTGCCCCGTAATGACACCTGTCCGGAGCTACCTGAAATCCCCAATGGCTGGAAGAGCCCGTCGCAGCCTGAGCTGGTGCATGGCACCGTCGTCACCTACCAGTGCTACCCTGGCTACCAGGTGGTAGGCTCCAGTGTCCTCATGTGCCAGTGGGACCTCACCTGGAGTGAGGACCTGCCCTCATGCCAGAGAGGTAAGTGTACCTGTTCCCCACGCTCTCCCCATTGCAACCTAGAAGCCTCTCTCCCGGATTCTAATCCAGACTCTAGCTGTTACTAGCTGATAGTCATAGCCTCGGTTGCCTCATCTGTGAAGTAGGATCATACCTTCTCATAGAGTAATCCACCAAGTACTCCAAGTTTTCCATTCCTGGTATGTGGCCCATCAGTGTTTGTTGATTCTGATGAATGGGGAGGGGACAAATGGAGAGAGAACACCAGCACAATGGTAGGGGCAGATAAATAGGGGTGGAGCCCTGTGCTGTGAAGATTTTGGCAGGCCTGGAACAAAGCCAGTATGCACTGGGTTTTGTTGAGTTCTACTTGGGCCACTTCCCTTTGTCACTCTCTACCCTCAGTGACTTCCTGTCGCGACCCTGGGGATGTGGAACACAGCCGACGTCTCATATCGAGCCCTAAGTTCCCCGTGGGGGCCACCGTGCAGTATATCTGTGACCAGGGTTTTGTGCTGACGGGTAGTGCCCTCCTCACCTGCCATGACCGCCAAGCCAGCAGCCCCAAGTGGAGTGACCGGGCCCCCAAATGTCTCCGTGAGTTCAAACGGGGAGGTGAGAGGATGCTGCCTCTGGCGGCTAGGGGCCTGGCACCCTCACTGGGCCCTGCCTGTTTTGCAGTGGAACAGCTCAAACCGTGCCATGGCCTCAGCGCCCCCGAGAATGGTGCCCGCAGTCCCGAGAAGCGGCTGCACCCAGCGGGGGCTACTGTCCACTTCTCGTGTGCCCCTGGCTATGTGCTGAAGGGCCAGGCCAGCATCAAGTGTGTGCCCGGACACCCCTCACATTGGAGTGACCCCCCGCCCATCTGTAGGGCTGGTGAGTGTCCTACCATCTGCTGAACCTCCGCCTGGCCCACAGGGCTGCCCTGGCAAAGATGTCAGAGGCCAAGAACCAAAACCCCTTGCCCACGGCACGCCCACCTCTTATGTTATTCCTGGTTTCTCGGGTGTCTGCCAGATCCTTCTGACCTGGTGACAAACTCTGGGGTGGGCTCCCCTTGGACAAATTCCTCCCCATGACCAGCCCCCTCCCTGCCTTTGTGGTCTGGCTCTTTGGGCTCACCCACTGCCCTTGGCCCTCCCCTCTTATTCCAGCCTCTCTGGACGGCTTCTACAGCGGCCGCAGCCTGGATGGTGAGCCCCCAACCTCCTCAAGGATCAGGGAAATAATCTCCCTGCCCCTTGTTCTCACAGCTTCCAGGCTGTGGGCTCCCCAAGGAGGGAGGGCAGAGAAAGAGAGAGATGTGGGACTACCAGGGGGCAAAAAGCTCCTTCCCCTGCCCCCAGCCAGCTAGAGGGAGCTGGCAGCTGGCTGCCTCTGGGCAGAGGTGAGGGGACATGGGGCTCAGGCGACAGGGCCCTCTGCCCCAGCCCCATCCTCTGTGCTTTCAGTTGCCAAGGTGCCAGCTGCCTCCAGCACACTGGATGCTGCTCACCTCGCAGCTGCCATCTTCTTGCCGCTGGTAGCGATGGCGCTCTTGGTGGGAGGCGTGTACCTCTACTTTTGCAGGTGAGTCCGGCTTCTCTGCCTGCCCACCCCTGACTCGCTCCCGCCCAGCACTCCTGACTCCTAGGCTTCTCTGCTGCACAGGCTCCAGGGGAACAGCCCCCTGCAGCTGCCCCGGACACGACCCCGCCCTTATGACCGCATCACCGTGGAGTCAGCGTTTGATAATCCAACTTACGAGACTGGAGTAAGTACCCAGGCCAGGCTCAACACCCCAGTCAGGACCCAATTCTGTGCTCCCTTGGCCAGGTACCCCTGAGTGTCCTGCCAAGCCCTTTCACTCTTTCCTTTTTCCTCGGGAAGGTGGATTGTGGACTGGCAAGGCTTTGACAAGTTTCCAACTCCCAGAAGTCTCTTTCCTTTGCAGGAGACGAGAGAATATGAAGTCTCCATCTAGGTGGGGCGGCCTGGGGAAGCCGGCTCCGCCCTGCATCCCAGTCCAGCAGCAGAGCTCCCAGCTTCCTGCTCCCTTGCCCTCCACCTCCTGTACATACCACCTGGGAAGAGATGCGGCCAGTCCCTCAAGAAGTTCTGCACTTCCCGCCTGCAATACCCACCAGGGCCTATTATCTTGGGACCACTGCCCACTTAGGGCCCTTCCTTGGGTCCAAGTCAGGGGCATCTGCCTCCAGGCCAAACACAGCTGGAGCACATGCACCAAGAACCAGCATTCTCCTGACCCTCTCTCAGGCCTGGGACCTCTGGGCTGGAATTCACAGGCAGGGTGGAGTACCTCCCTCCATGTGACCACCCTCCAGCCCTGGCATGCAGCAGCCCTGACATGACAGTGGCGGAAACTGTGCCAGGGGGCTCCTCACAGGGCCGCTGCCAGTGGCCAACCCTGCTCTCAGCAGTGACCTCTGAGTAGTCCTGGCATGCTGACATCAGTCCCCTGGGGAGATCTCTAGTCTTTCTCTAAGGCCCCAGGAACGGTCAGTTCTGCCTCCTGCCCCTTCCTGGCAGAGGCAATAACGCTAAGGGATCTTAAGGGGTTTAGGGACTCTACCCCAAGCTCAGGTTGGACTTCCCTAGGCCACACCACTCATGCGCCACACCAAAGCAGGACACCCCCCGCTGCTCCCCTGGTGGCCCTACACCCTAAAAGAGGGAGACCTTCCCCTGACGTCAGTCTGGCTGTGAAAAACACCCTCTTGCCCACCTTCCCCTCCTCCAACCCCAGCGACCTGTCAGGCTTCCCTCCTGGCCACTGCGTTTTGGGATATTCTAGGCATATTCTAAAGATGAGCAGAGGTCCATGGGTGCAGGAATTTGGCATGGAACAGAGGGTCAAAGCATCCCAGGGAGAGGCCCAGGAGTTGGCTGCAGGCTACTTTGTACATGTAATGTATTATATGGGGTCTGGGCTCCAGTCAGAGAACAATCTTCTATTTCTGTTGTTTCCTTATTAAAATGGTGTTTTTGGAAAAAAAAAAAAGCAGTGGCCTGGTGGATGGTGCTTTCTTGGAGGGAAGGGAGGCGGAAGACAAATGGGATGCGGACTTGAGGGCCAGAAGGCATGCTAAACCTCCCAACTGATCATCTCCAGACTTTATAAAAAACCAGTCATGGGAATTCCCTGGGGCTCCAGTGCCTGGGATTCAGCACTTTCACTGGACAGCCTGGGTTCAGTCCTTGATCAGGGAACTAAGATCCTGCAAGCCCCACGTGCAGTCAAACGAAAACAAAAAGTAGCCACGTGCCAGTGCTTCAGGGACTACTGTCCCCAGAAGATCAGTGTGACAGCTGGCATGTGAAGTGAGAGGCCCCAAGGTTGGTGCCACAGGGGTGTGGGAACCCAGAGACTGAAATGCTCAGCCATCCCAGTGCTTCACTTCCCCTCTTTGCTAGGTCCAGAACCAAAGCCTAGCACAGTCCTAAGTCTGTCCTCAAACCCATCGTATTGCTGAAAAAGCCCAAAAAACCTGACGCCTTTCTTCCTTGACTTTGTTCCAGCTAGCAAGCTTTAGGAAATTGGAATAGGAATCAGAGACTGAGCCCCTGAACGTGAGGCTCTGGTCTGTCTTGGCTTCAGAGAACATCCAGACTGTCAAGTGCGGAGGCAATGTAGCCTAGGGGCTTAGCTTCTAATTTAACAAAAGCTATGTCCATGGACTCCAGAAAGAGGTGACTAAAGAGGATGTGCTTAAGTTTGCCTTGTTGGGTCCCTCCCAGCATCTATGCCCCTTCCCTATGGCCCCCAGAAATCTCCTGAGATGTGTTTAGCCAGCCTTGGTCCGCATCACACACATCCATGCTTAGAGGTGTGCTCTGCATGGCTGCTCCCCAGAATAAGAGCAAAAGGAAGGCAACAGGGAGTTGTGGGCACTCAGAAGCCAGAAGACGGAAATGGTAGCAGCAACCAGAACTTCTAAAGTTATCCAACACGGAGATCTTGGATCACTTATGGCTGGCCACCTCCTGGTTCTACCACAAGCCACCTTGAAAGATGGAGAGGCTCCAGCCCATGCAGAATGCAGTGCCTACATTAGCCACAAGAGGTCACTTCCAAAGGCATGTGTATCCCACCTGCTCTCCTCAATCCCCCTGGCACATCCAGGGCAGGAGCTCTCCAAGGTGGCACCAACTGCTAGCCCCACTGGGCTGACCTCACCCTCCAAGTTCTGAGAGGAAGGTGTGTGGAGTGATTAGTTACCCTGGTACTTGTCAACAGAGCCAAGTATTATTTCCCTCATTAGCCCATTAATGCCTATGTCTGTTCTCAACTGCAGTGACGGTGTTCATCAAAGCAAAGCCTTGCTCTTTGGGCATGTGCCAGTGGCTTACTTATCTGCCCCATAATACCTTCAGGCTGACACAGCAGCATGGATGGGCCCTGAGCTGTAGGAAGGAAGCCAGTAGGAGACGGTACATGATATACCCACTTCTGAGCATCTGTAGCATGAAATACTGCCTAAGAAGACATAAGGTCCAGCCACTTCCACACTTCTAGTTCAGCCCTTCTCTCTCTGTTCCAGAGCCACTAAGATTTCTTGTTTGCTGAGGCTGGTAGAGGGTAGAGAGGGCCGATCTACATGACATATTCCCCTGCTTGATCAATAAGGCCCAGGACTTTATTATTCTTCCCAGGCACCAACCGGATCATTAGGAAAGTCAGAAGAACAGAAACCTAAGATCACACACCCACGACCTCACCCTCCTTACTATCCCCCACCCCAAAGCAGCAACGCCTCTCAGACAGTTAGACAGTATCCCAGCCTGGGAATTAAAAAAAAATGTTTCATTCTTAGGTCTGCCATAAATTCACTATGTGAACTAGGCAAATCACTTCTCTTCTCTATGCATCGGGAAATGAAGAGGTTAATACAGATGGTTTTTAAGCCCTTTCCAGTTTTAGGTTTCTGAGAATGCTAAGTATACCTTAATATCAAAAGTGAGCCAAGACACAGCTACCTGGTAACAATGCCAACTAAACGCCTCGTGTCAGGCACAATGATGCCCCTCCCTCCTCCACCGCTTCATCTACAGTCAGGCAGAGGCAACTGGCCATCTCTGTAGACCGCACCAAGGGGAGGGACGGGCGCGGTGGAGAGCGTGAAGCCCCGCCCAGAGTCCGAGGTGAGACATTCAGACTACAAATCCCAGCATACAGCGGCAGCTCAGAAAGGTATCTCGCTCTTCCCCGCTGCTACTGCTAAGTCGCTTCAGTCGTGTCCGACTCTGTGCGATCCCATAGACAGCAGCCCACCAGGCTCCCCGTCCCTGGGATTCTCCAGGCAAGAACACTGGAGTGGGTTGCCATTTCCTTCTCCAATGCATGAAAGTTGAAAAGTGAAAGGGAAGTCGCTCAGTCGTGTCCAACTCTTCGAGACCCCATGGACTGCACCCCACCAGGCTCCTCCGTCCATGGGATTTTCCAGGCAAGAGTACTGGAGTGGGGTGCCATTGCCTTCCCCGAGTCCATCCTACATTATACTGCATCGCACGCACACGGAACTACGGCTCCCAGAATCCACCAGACCCATCGCGATTCTTGCTCCCAGGGTGCAATGCTCTCCCTTCGCCCTTTGGACCTCGGCGCGTTGCAAACTGGGAGCTGAAGTCCACTGCGGGCAGGTAGCTGGGCGTTGTCAGCATTACAAACTCTTAGCCTTTGGCTTCCTCTTGGAGGGCAGTTTTCAGAGAGAGTAATCAAAAGAGGGTGGTATCGGGCAGGCAGACCTCCACGGTGCCATCACTACGAAAGGCAGGGATGCTCAGGCTAAAATTTACTGCTGGGAGCGGGAGGGAAGAGAGAACAGAAGCCAACCAACCCGACACCAAAACCATCGTTTTCCGTCGCGATGGCTTTTCTTTTTCTCTTTACCAATATGGCGCCTGGTCCAGCCACACCTGACGCTGGAACCAAACAGTCCAGTACAACATCCCTAGGAGTACATGCTGTCACCGACAGCCTACCAGCGCCAGCCAACACCACACTTTGCTCCTTTCTGTTCACTCCTGAGGACTCCAAGGGCATGGTAGTCTATAACCCACTACCAAAATGGCGAAAGGAGAAGCATTCTTGTTAGGGCCTTCTGGTGACAATACGCCTGCGCCGGAGTCGACTGTGTTATTGTGGGACGGGAGGGGAGCATCCGCAACACGCCTGCGCGAGACTAGAGTCCTCTTGGTCTACACTCAAACACCAATGGATGAAGAGCCCCGGTGTTCCTGCGGCTGCGCCGTGACCCTGCGGAGCTTCCCCAGGCGCCTGCGCGAGACCACAAGTCCCGCCCTTTCATCGCAGTACGCTGGCGCAGGGCTGAAAGGCGGGGCTTCGACGCTCCAGACGAATGCCAGCGCGGCTGCGCGCCGGGGGGTGCCCCCTCTCTGCGGCTGCGCGGGAGCCCGGCCGCCGGCTGTCACTGCGGTTGCGCGCGGCGAGCGGCGATCCCGGGGCGCCTGCGCGGGTGGCTTTGCGGGCGCTCGCGGTAAGTTTGCGCCAAGTGCGCGGCAGCCGGGACGCAGACGGCGGCGGCGGCGAGAGGCGGAGCCCGGGGACCACCCCCCATCACCCTCCCCGCAGTCACCTCACGTACCACAACCTCACCTAACCTCTCACCCCCCCACCTCCGATCCCCCCAACCCCGGGATGGCAGCGCCCGCCAGCCTTCCCGGCCGGACCAGCGGTCGCCAGCGCCGGCTCTAGCCTGTGGGACTAGGCCCCGCCGAGGCCTGACCCCCCCCCGAGCCGGGACCCACCGTGCAGCCAGCCGCCGGGCCGGGGCTGAGGGGCCGCTCCCCCCTCACGGCCCGTGGGGAGGACGCTGCCGTCCCGGGGACTGGGGGCCGGGGGGTGGGGGGGAGCCAGGGCGAGGAAGTCGGGACCCGTGTTTGGAAAAAAGAAGAAGGGCCGGGGTCAGGAGCGCCCCCTCCCCCCGCTTCCCCCCTCCCCCCGGGGTTGGGGGGGCCGGAGCAGAGAGCGCCCAGCCCGGGAGGTGGATGAATGTGGGAGAAAATGGAGACCAAGACGATCGTGTACGACTTGGACACGTCGGGGGGGCTGATGGAGGTAAGAGTGGCCCACCTCATCCCCTTCCCCCAGCGCCGGGAGGGAACCTCCGCCCTCCGCCCCACAAAGCCGGCCCTGAGCTCGCAGCGCAGGAGGGCCGGGGGAGGGGGGCTCTTCCTCACCGAGACTCTCCCTCCCATCTTTGCAACTCGGGGGGCTGAGCTCAGCCGCCGAGGACGTTTGCAGCAGTTTCACCTACCCGCCGCCCTCGATTCGCTCTCCCGAAGCGCCAGCCCACTCCATCTCTTTGCACCGGCGGGCCTCCCCACCCCCTTCTTGTCGGCCCCTTTGTGCTTCCCCCAGCACGTCCGGGTACCGGGCTTCAGGCCCTTCCCGAGCCTGGCTTTGGAGTCCCCCACTGTCCATACAAGGAAGTGGCGAGAAGGGAACCGCGCACCCTCTCCCCATCCCCCTACTCTGATCCTCCCCATTTGGAAGAAGCGGTGCTCGTTGTGCGGCAGGAACGCGGTTAGGGTGGGCTCCCCCTGGTTCCGGGGGCTAAGAGGTTCTGGGAGCAGCCTGGATGGGAGGAAGAAGGACAAAAGGGGGGAGAGGGGTGGGTGACGGAGATGCTGCGCCGGGGGGGCGACGGACCGCCCGGGAGCTCCGAGTGTGCACACACGCCATTTGTATGTGTGTGCAGCAAATCCAGGCTCTGCTGGCTCCCCCCAAGACGGACGAGGCCGAAAAGCGGAGTCGGAAGCCTGAGAAGGAGCCCCGGAGAAGCGGCAGGGCCACCAACCACGACAGCTGCGATAGCTGCAAAGAAGGTGGGGACCTCCTGTGCTGTGACCACTGCCCGGCCGCCTTCCATCTCCAGTGCTGGTAAGGTCTGGGGACCCCCTCCGGAGCCCCTTGGCGGACCCTTCCCGGCACATTCCTTCACCCGGCCTACCCCTGCTGGCCAAGATAACGGGCGCTTGCAGCCGCTAGCTCTCTGCAGCCGCTGGGGCGAGCGCCTCCCTGCCCCCAGGTGCGGCCCGGATCCGGCCGTTTGAGGGGGAGGAGCAGCCGTAGGTCCGGACCCCGAGGTGGGGGTGGGGAGGAGTGCGGAGAGCCCCATCTGGGATTGGAAGTCGCTGGGGAGCCGGGACGGAGCCGGCGGGGCACGGCCGGCGGTGGCGGGGGAGGAAGGGGAGGAGCTCCGGGCCCTGCGCCGCTCGCCGCCCGCGCGCCTGCCCGCCGCCCTCGGGCTCCTGCCGGGATGGGCTGTCCTCGGGGTGGGTGCGCGGAGCCCTCGGCCGCCGGAGCTGCCCTGGTCCAGGCCTGAGGGACCCGGCACCTGGGCGCTCGCGGTCGTGGAAGAAATCATGGAGGGTGTCTCTGAGTCCGCCTTTGCTCTGCTTCTCTGTTTACAATATGGCGACCCGCCTTTAAATTATATTTTTATTCTCAGCGCCATTTTGGCTGCATATATGATTTGCAGACGTCTCCCGGGGAGCGGTGGGGGTAACCTCGGAGTCCTTTCGGCGGAAGCCCGTCGGGGGCCGGAGCTGGGGTCTTGCCGCTGGGGTTCCCTTTCTCTCCCGCCGCTTGCCCCTGTTGCCTGTCGGAGCTGCCTGCCTCTTCCCTCCCCTCCCGGCGCTGCCGCCTCTTAGGAAATCGAGCCGGGTTAGACAATTAAAATTGCCCTTGGGCGCCGATTTCACTGCTCCGCGAGGGCATTTTTAAGGAGCGGAGAGCTGGAAAGCCGGGCGCTTTTTCTTACCCCACTTACTGAACGCAAGGGGAGGGGAGAGATCGAAGAGGGAGGGAGGGACCGGGTTTAGTCGCCCGCTGCTTGATCTTCCTCAGCAGCTCAGCCCAGAACAATCCGACCAAGAAGAGTGTAAACTCCAGCTCCTGCCAGGAGAAATCACCTCGGCCTTCCTCAAAAATCCCACATCTGCGCCGGGACCCCGATCACATCTTGTTCGGATGGCTCTTGTTCTGTTCAGCAACAGTTGACTGAGGCAGATGTTTGCGAGAGGAGATGGCTGGGCCAGAGAGAGCGGGAAAGAGAGGGGCTGTTGCATTTGTTCCCACCAGTTTTGATATTGCCATTTTTAGCCTTCTCTTTAAAAAACAAAACAAAAACATAAAGTGAGGTTTTCCTTAAGCTCTCTATACAGTTCTATTCACATTCCGCCCCTAGGTTGGTGAAATAGTGCCTATTGTGTATTTGTACTAATTGCAGGTTTGGGAACACTTATTAGACAGATGACTGATACTGGGCTAATTAAGTCTGTGGTCAGAAGTTTTGTAGGAAGCTCCCATTACCATTCCCAAAATTCCTTTGCCCAGGAGAGCACCCCATCTTGGCTTGTAATGTTGCAGAGACAAAAATGATTATCCTGGGGGAGCTTTGCTGATGGCTTTAAAATTTTTATTGCTTAGTGACTAAGGCCAGCAGGAAGGGTCTGTGGTTTTTAGCCTTTGCTTCCTATAAGGTGTAAGCCATCTCCTGTCACATTTCCTGTGCTGTTGTTGAGCACAGAAGAGATTTGTACTGAGTGGCATTGTGTTGCTTACTAGTTATTCCCTGTTGCTTTTGTTTGTTTCGTGATTGTGTTCGATACATACTAAGAGTGAATTGTAGACTCCTTGATTTAAAACATGGGTTAATATTTTACCTCTAGAATGAAGTGAATGTTAACCAAGAAGGGTGATTCCCATACTGAGTGAGACTTTTGTAGGCTCTTTATTATCAGTTGTTTAATCAAGCTGAAATTGTTTATTAAAAACCTCAGGCAGGGGGAAAGTGTGCTGTTTTGCCTGAGATTGGGCTTTTAAAGTCTAAAACTTAACTCCTGGATCTTTGCACTAGATGAGTCCAAGTCTTGTCAAGTTGTAACAATTAACAGTTCTACTTTAGCTGGTAGGAGAGAGGGAGGTGCTTTTCCTTCTGTCTTTTTGAGATTCAGACTGTGCATTTCATTGACTACTTTTTTTTTTAGACCATGAATGGAAACTGGTAATCAGAGATTTGAGAATCCTAGTAAATGAGACAGCCCTTGTTTCACATCTCCAGTTCCCTCTTTGAAGATGCCAGTACTGAATGTAACATTGATGTATCTCAGTAGTTACAAAAATCACAAAACATTGTAGATTTTGGTACAAAGGCAGGAAGCCTTCTTTCAAGTGAGGTTTATCCCACTTTACTGCTTCCTACCCCACGCTCTTTCTAGCCCAGAAGTATTTCTTTAACCGTTTCAACCTGGGTAGTTAGGTCAAGCAGTTAATAGTGTCAGAGAATTTGGATTCCTGAGTGTGCTCGGTAATTTGGCCCATTATCACTTATTTGTGTCATGTGAGAGTGAGGTTAGGAGGTGTGTCTGTTCTCTCTTGCTTCCCTTTTTAACTGGCTAAGACTGGATTATTTACATAAGCATATTACTGTAATGATGATTTTCCTCTTGGACACTGTACAAAAGTGAAGATAGTTTTGCAAACTCTGTAGGTCATAATCGCAGTGCTGCTGTGGGTCTCCATTCCAAGCTCTGGGAGACAAGTCCAATTTCAGTCTCTGGTGTGCCTGACCAGCTTGTCTCACAGTGAACAGGATCTAGTAAAAGGCTCCAGAAGTGATTTTAAGCAAACTTTACCTGTTGGACTTAGTGACATGGACATAATCACAGGGGATTTTTCTAAGATAACCTACTGGAGGAATTGATTGCTCCAATAAGCTGTTTTAATTGTCTTGTCTTTTCTCAGAGGCCAGTGCTCTGTATGAGGAGCCTTTCTTCCGGATTAGACCGGGAGCCCTGTTTCTGGGTTTTCTCTGATAACCTTCTGGGTGAGGGAATGGATTGTCCTGTGCTCAGAATCCTGGACTCACTGAAGAATTGAACTTGAGGGGCTGATGTCTTCATATTTGTTTAAGTAATAGGGTAATCCATTTTATCCAAGTTTAACTGGTTTATCAGTTATTCAGAGTGGTGGTAAGGGTTACTAAATTTGCCTGTAGAGAACTAGGAAGAGATGTTTTCAAGTGTTCCCTAGTGAACCTGACCTTTATCGTAATTGTTGAGCTTTCTGAAAATACTGATCTCCATGGACTGGTCCCTAAAAATTAGCCTTTAAAAAAAAAAATTAGAAAACTGGCAGAGCTCTAGTTGCAGCTGACCCATCTTTCTGTTTGAGATGGATGGGATTGTTCTCAGGAGCAAAGGGAGTATAGTGAGGCTGACTGGAACCTAAATAGTTCCTTCTGATTGCGTTTTGCTGCAGACAGTCTGAGGGACCAGAACGGTCTGGTTGAGAAGTGCATCTCCCTCGCAGACCTCAGCATGGTTGCTTCCCGTCAGACAGATTTCTGTAGCATTTGCCTCCGCATGTTATATTTGGAATTGTTGGCCAGCTTTCCTCTCTCTGGTGTTGGCAGCAAGATCCAAAACGAGGTTTTCGAAGAATGAGAGTAAAAAGGTCTCTGCACAGGCAAAACTAAGCTCAGCTTGGAGTTTTGCATATTTAATTTTCAGTGAGTCATAACAAGAAAGGTTTCACACACAGTAGAAAACTGCCTTGTAGAAAACCTGTATACTGTTCGAACTTCTAAGGGGCTGATTTTTCTGCTTTTGTTGTCGTTAGAATAGTATCAAGCAAGTGGTGAATTAAAATAGATTTATTTTACTGTTATCTTACAAATCTTTTGTTTCTGACATTCTGAGTGCTCAGAAGCCTGGCACTGAAGAACTGGGGATGACAGCATCTGAACTCCTTCCCTTCTGCCCCCTCATAGTAAAACGATTCAACAGTAAACAGACCTGGGACATCCCTGGAGATCCAGTGCTTAGTATTGCTTCCCCTGCAGGGGATGTGGTTCAATCCCTGGTGGGGGAACTAATCCCACATGCTGTGCAGAGCCGCTAAAAGATTTCTTTAAAAAACAACTCTAATTTGATTTTATGTTTATTTATTTTTGCATTTGCTGTGTTTTGTTGGAATCTGGATGTGTAGTATTGTTTTTAAATGATCCACTCAGACATTGAGGTTCCACTACCATTTAACTTTAACTCAATTTCAATGTGCATGCTTTGTGAACTTTACTGTTTTTTTAGATTTATTTTATTTATTTTTACCAAAGGTTTTGTAAACTTAACGTGGGGCTCAAGGGCCAATTCTAATGAAATGAGTGCTATAGTTTGAAGATAACATATAAACACTGTTTAAAAATATAAGGATAATACTTGGGATGAGTTGTTTACTCACAAAATGTCAATCTCCTGCTGTTCTTTAAGGCCCTCAAAGTACTTTACAGATGGGCTCCATTAATAAGTTAGGACTGTTTGAGGCCTTTGTAAATGAGTTATGTGGTATTGGGGTTTTTATGTTTGTTTATTTGTTTTTTAACGTGTTTAAATGTGTAGAAGTCATAGTTAGGTACTGCCTTCATTTTAATCTTGGAGGTGAGATTCAGCTTGGTCTTTTTAAAATTCTTAATCAAGTGTGTTTCCAAGAGAATTTTTTAAAAGCCAGATCATAAAGGCAAATAAATTATTTAATTTGAGCTGAAAAGGAATTCAAATAGTCACTACTATGTGTTGCATGAAACACTGTTTTTTATTAAGTTCTTGAATAGAAGTAAAGTGGTACTCAGAACGGCTCAGTAAGTTTTCGGGGTTCATCCTTCTAAGATTTGTGAGTACTTCATTCTTTTTTATGGTTGAAAACGTTTCTATGTATGACTACCATATTTTATATATATACACACACACACACACCATATTTTTTAAGTCCATTCATCAGTCGATGGATATTTGAGTTATTTCTTCTTTTTGCTGTTGTGAATAATCATGCTGTAGATACTTGAGTGCAAGCGTTCGCATGGACATCTGTTTTCATTTCTCGTAGGTATATACCCAGGAGTAAAATCTCTAGGTCATATGGTAACTCTTACATTTAACCTGTGAGGAACTGGCAGACTATTTTCCCCAGGGGCTGCATCATTTTGCATTGCCATCAGCACTGTGTGAGCACTCCAGTTTCCTTACGTCCTTTTCAGTGCTAGCTATTACTTGTCTTCTTGATTAAAGCCATCTTATGGGTATGACATGCTCTCTCACTGTGGTTTTGATTTGCATTTGCCTGATGGCTGACGATATTGAACATCTTTTCGTGTGCTTCTTGATCATTTGTATATTTTCTTGGAAAAATGTCTATTCAGATCCTTTGATATTAATTGGGTTATTTGTATTTTTATTATTGAGTTGTAAGAGTTCTTACATGTTCTAGATACAAGTCCTTTGTCAGATACATGACTTGCGAGTATTTTCTCCCATTCTATGGGTTGTCTTTTCACTCCCTCTATCTTCTTATTTTTTAATTTTTACTCTTACCTAGTAAAAGATGGTAGATTTAAGCACACTTTAATGTCTTTGCCTATGTTGTCTATGTTGAGACAGTAAGTAAAGGATTTTTCTTCATGAACTCAGAATGATGTGTCTCAGTAGAGGGAACCTTATAATGATTTGGTGTGCTGCTATTTCAGCTTTTCTGGGTGACCACTCTTAACAAAAAAGTAAAGCTAGAAGTTACCATGGAGGATGTATAAAAAAAAATCCACCACCTGTCTCCCACCAGCCACAATAGAAAATTTCTGTGTACAGGCACTTCTCATACATGGAGGGCCCTGGTTTAAGGAGGAAGATTTTAATCACCTCAGTTTGATAGGTAACAGCCTTGGGGTGGACATAACTGTAGATGAATTAGTGAGCTTTTTGATCCCAGTTAACAAGAACAAAAAGTTTGTTCGAACATTGCAGTGAACTCCTCACCTGTTTATATGTATCTTTATATCTAACCCCAGATAGCACTAAATAGGGAGACAGCACAAAGAGACTATTTGCTTGAAGGTTTTATGTAGGTTATAAAAGAAACCAGGAGGGGTTTTTTTGTTTTTTTGTTTTGGTACCCTAGATATGCAGGTGTCCTGCTTCTTAACAGAAACGGGTATATTTTTTCTTCTATAAGTTGCTAGCACAATAGTAAATAGATGAAGTTGATTGTTGTTTGTTTTGGGTTCTGGGTAAGAGTTTTAAAATCCATCTCTGGGCTTTCGTGTCCCACCCCCAGCACATAAACAGCAATTCCTTGGGTGTGTAGCTAAGCAGGCCAACCTGGTAGAAAATTCTGGTGAGGTTATGATGGCATTTACTATGATAATGCCGCACAGGCTCCTGGAAATGCATTCTAGTTTTAAAGTGCCAGAGTTTTAAGTAATTAGAGCAGGGGGGAAAAAGTTTGTCTTCCCTCCTCCACTGCTCTTTCTTTGACTTAAAACCCCTAGGGAGTACAGCATGGGCCAGCTGCATTGCCATTCAATGAGTGACATTTCTGAGAGCACCTCTGCATAATGCTAGCCTCCCAGGAGACAGGACAGGAGTACAGCTGTCCCTCTGCCAATTTCCTGCAAGAGGAGGACATTGTATTCAGTGCAAGTCCTAGACCAAATTTCAAAAAGGCACTTTGGTGTTGCAGATTTGTCACTGTGCCCAGGCCGCATGCACAGGTCACTAGCTGACTGCCTTTCCCATGACTCAAGAACAGTTAAGAAGAATAAGAAGGTGACTCCTTTTTCTGCCTGCCATTTCCAGATATCAAATTCCTCATCCTTTAAGCCTTAATTTTTTTCTAAATCTAATCTCAACAAATAAGAATAAAGATGAAGTCTTTTTTTTGTGTGTCTTTTTTGTTCTTTTTTCTAAAGATGAAGTTTTGTATGGGAAGCAAAAGACACTGAGAGGTGTATTGGACCACTGATAAAAGGAGAAATCGTTGATTTGACCCATCAGCGAAAAGGGGCTTGGCCATTACACACAGCTCTTGTTGAATTCACAATAAGCAAATTCCAGGTATACCTTGCAGATTGATGACATTTTCTAAGTAATGAAAAAGTTGACTCACTCTTTCAAAGAACTACACTCCTTTTCCTTTTGCAATCCTATACTCAGTGCTCACTAAACTAGTTAAAAGCCAGAGACTGACCCATCTCCTCTGCTCACTGTTGCATAATACTTAGTGGTGTCACAAATGAAAGACGTGCAAAGATAAACACTGGTTGGGTAACAGAAATGATGTCTGGGTTCTTCGAAGCGGATGGTACCTTTGTTAACATAAACACGGTGACCGTTCCTTTCTCCCTAATTACGTTTGCTTTCCTATGTATTAGTAGCTTGGGTGTTTAATCCTTGCCCTTCCCCTGTTTTCTGACAAATTATCCAGGGTATCTCCCAGGAAATGTTTCCTGGTCTTGAAAGGACAAAAGCCTTAGTTACAGGGTAGAGTGTGTCAACGCCTGAACCTAACGTTGGTCTCTCTCAGTGCTTTGGGCTTGTATAAGGCTCTTTTTGAAGTAAACTCAAGTGAGCAGGAGAGGGGCCTTCCCGGGTGGCTCAGTGGTAAAGAATCCGCCTGCCAGTGCAGGAGATGCAAGAGATGGAGGTTTGATCCCTGGGTGGGGAAGATCGGCTAGAGAAGAAAATGGCAACCCACTCCAGTATTCTCGCCTGGGAAGTCCCATGGACAGAGGAGCCTCGCGGGCTACAGTCCATGGGGTCGCAAAGAGTTGGACACGTCTGAACACAGCACAGCACAAAACAGGAGAGGATTCTGTGGGATTTGAATTTATCCATAGGCCAAAGACATCACTGTACCTCCAGGCCAGGCAGGAGTGGGGGTACCTCAGAATTGCTAGCAAGGTTAAATTCCAGGCAGCACCAATGATTTTACAGGTTTTTATCCAGCTGTGATCCTCAGAAGGATGCTGGGTATTTGTTTCCCTGTCTGCATTTGTGCAAAGAACAGAGCAGAAAAGCCAATGAAATGCATGGAACTTTGAGTGAGTTTAGAGAAGTCTCTGCATTACAAATTTGGGCAGTGTGGAGCTACTCCTGTTCTTTCTACCAGCCATGGGCTCGTGCGATGAGCTGGAAGCTTTTTAATTCCCATGTTCACTAACTGTCAAGAGTTCTGATTCCTGGTTTTAACGAAGCTCTGGAAACACTAGGGAGAAACTCTACGGTGAACTTTCTCCATGAACAATCAACTGTTATTGGTCAAAATACATTGTGAAAATTTTACTACGTGAATCTCATTAAATGTGTCTGAGCCTGTAATATTCCATAGTTCTGTACCTGGGTTGGCCATATTTAACTTTGCTTGACCTTGCTTACCATTTTTATGAAAGACCATCTTAAATGTAGGGAGAATTCTGTCACTAATTTTGACCTTTATTGATGCTGATATTGACATTGTTTTGCTCTATTATCTGTGTCTTGCTTTATTCCTCCTTGGTAGTCCTCTCAGTTTTGCCTGGCAGAGATGACACTTAGTCATCTAACTCAAGGTAATTCTGACACCTGACTCCATGATATCAGACATCTTTGACTTTGAGCTGCAGTTTGTGGCATTGAAGTAAGAAAAATGTCTGCTGGTTATTTAAGTCACAGGAAAGAACTCCTGTCCAGGGCCTGTATGCTTGCTGCATGCAGGCTTTCCCCAAGTCTTACCATTTGTGTGCACACTTTCAGGCCTTTAGGGTGATTGTTCTTTGGTGGGGGACCATGTGAGAGAACAGTGGGCAGAAAGGAAGAATCATGGCGCTGTCTCTGACAAGTGTGTTTAGCTCCTAAATAGGTCACCAGGGGTATAACTGGAAGGCTTCAGAAGCCCAAGTCAGCACTTAGCTGTGGCATCAAACCACGACAGCACAGTCTGACAGCATGCCCAGGAGATTACTTCAGCAGGGCAGGGCGGGGAGCTTTGAGGTTTCTAAGTGAACTTGGGGGAGGGGCGAGCGGCAGAGTCAAAGACGAGGGGAATAAGTCCTGTGCTGTTTTGGCCCAAATGGTAGCTTTATGCCTCCTCCTTCCCTCTTTTTTTTTTTAAAAGAAGACCCTGTCAGAGGAGAGTAAATGAAGCAGAAATCCTTCTTGGGGAAGAGCAGCTGGGCCATGGGTAGAAACCTGCTCTCCACATTTAGCTGGATTCAAATAGTTGGTCTCCCTACATCTAAGGTGTTACACTGGTTTTCATTTTCCCAACCTTTATAGAATTTTAGGCCCAGTATTTGTAAGATGTGAACTGTTCCAGATTCCCTGAGCTGTGTTCACAAGGAGAGTGTGGCCTGGCTATTTCCTTACTCTTGGCCGTCCACTGAAATTTGACCACAAAACAGTACCCAGTACCTCGGAGACTTTTAGTCTTTGTTTTCCATACCTCGGAGACTTTTATGGAATACACAGTTAAAATTGTTCTACTTTCCCATGGAATGTTCCTTGAGACCATTAAAAAGTGACTGTTGAGGCCAGAATATCGACTCTTTTCTAAAACAAGTGGACTCCAGCATCCATCATTAGGTGAATGAATGAAGCCCATTTTTAAAATGTTTGCAGCCAGCTCATTTTCCATTGTGGAGAAGCCAGGATCGCAAGAACAGCCACGCCAGTGATAGATCAGGTCCTGTGGCACCGGGCTCGGCTGGTAGAGAAGTTAGCAGAGGCGAACCCCTGGTATAAGTGCCGGTGGTCTTCCCCGCCTCCTCCTTGCCCTGCACTACTTGTAATCCTCTTCTCCAGGTGTCCTTCACTGGGAGGACGGCCAATGAAGCTCTACATAGAAGGCAATAAAATTGGGGGGCACAGTCAGCTAGTTTGAAAGGATTATATGCCTGTGGAAGTGACGCAACTAGCTAAGTTTCTCAATGGGGCGTTTGTAGTGGCCTGGCACTGCACTGGCCTCCTTGTTAACACAGCCACTGAGGCTCTGCATGAAAAACCAGCAGTGCGTGTACTTTTTATGTACTTCGTGGCATTAGCTGTATTTGAGTCAGTAGCTGGGATAAAGGAGAGGAAGAAATAAGGTTCAGGGACCCCATGAACTTCTCTTCACTTTCATCTCTTCAGTATCCTTCAGTGTGACCATCTTTCCTGCCTTTGAAAGGTAGGCCATCCGTGAAGGGAAAAGCTAATGCCCACACAAGTGTCCAGGGGACGCTTACTATTTCTTCTGACATTTAAATTTCATTAAGTTTTGTTCCTTCAAAACACAGACCAGTAAATTGAGAAATGATTAATACAGCTTTTAATTTAAACAGATGTTTTTAAATTAAACTTGAACCGTCACCTCTTAGCTTTTCCAGGACAGAAACTGATTTCAGTTTATGAAAGGCTTGTTTCTTATGCGGGTAGATGCCTTTGTAGATCAAGATGGCTGCTGGGAGGCTGAGACACGGCTATGGTCCTGTCAGCGATCCCGTTTTGACTAGTACCGACACATTTCCTGAGCTGGCCAAGAGCAGCAGGGCCAGTCAGAGAGAAGAGGCCTGTTCTGAGCATGTATTGTCTTCAGCAGTCGGTCTTGCACAATGCCGTTAAATATAAATGCAGGATTTTTATCTGGTAGTGGACCTCACGTGGATGGATGAGACCCGTGAACTGTGAAATTAAAAATCAGAACCGCTCAGTGCTATTGTTTGCTGGCTGAACACCCCCGCCACCACCACCACCCCAAAAAGGGGAGGGGACATAGATGATGGGGAAGGGGGCTGCAGGCAGTGAAATCTTTCTTAGTCTGATATTTTATTTCAACTGAAATGACCATTTGTGGGGCTGGAGAGCTTCTGATTCTTGGAGAATGATGGGTTCTGACAGGAGGGACCCTAACCAGTTCATTTGACTGACCTCTTTTAGAAGAGAACCGAGTGGAAGGCTGTTGGTGTATTGTGTACAGAAAGGCTGTTCGAACAGTGTTCCTGTGTGTATTACATAGAATATTTTGACAGTCCAGGGAGAGAAAATGGAGTGTGTTCTTTTTTAAGTATTTCTTCATCCACCTGCTTCCTTTTGTCTTAAGACATACACCAAAGCTTTTAATTTGGTTAGGTGATATTTTCATGTCTCTCCGACTGCCTTTGGTTCAAGTTTTAAAATGTCAGTGTCACTTAGCTGAATGGACATTTGCAAGCCATACATCAGAAACAGCATATTAAAAAAAAAAAAGTCCAGAGCCCTATACCATTTTTATCTGCATGTTGTGATGCGAAAAAAGAGATCTCTGAAATAAAAGGCAGTCTTTCTGCTTCCTTGTCTCCCTTCACCTCTCCCCTCCTCCCTTTGTTCTCTCGATCCCCTCCCCCTCTCCCTTCCAGTTCTATATTGAAAATCTGCTTGTGCTGGATGGATAATTAGCGCAGAGCTATGGAGCAACAGGTCCCGCTGGTAGCGACTAAATCTGAAGTAAATGTTAATGTTGGGCAGGTTCACATGTATTAATAGGCGAAGGAGAGCAGTGAGGTTAGACTGGGATCAACCGCACTGGTATATGACTTGAAATAGATCCTCTTAATTAGAGAGCCAAGAACCATGACAACTACCAACATCTTCCACCTGCAGTGGTGAGCTGCTGCCTCATTAGTGAATGAAAGAGACATTCTAAATTAAAACCGGGCTTCTTCCATCCTTTAGCTGTAAGTTGGGATCATCTGGCTCTGGACTTTGAATCTTTGACCCAGGGCAGGCATTACAGTTAGCTGAGGGGTGTATGTCTGTGGTTTTCTCAATAGACCAATCTAGACACCCTCTTCAGCAACAGAGGCACATCATTTGATTTGTTGGTGGGAGTTCAGATGTTAGAGTCCTGCAGCAGAGGTTTAGGAGTGTTTGCTTGAAATAATTAATGTCTTTGACAAACTTTTTTTTTTTTTTTTTTTAATTTTTGGCTGTGTTGGGTCTTCGTTGTTGCACGTGGACTTCCTCTAGTTGCAGTGCACAGGCTTCTCACTGTGGTAGCTTTTCTTGTTGCAGAGCCCGGGCTCCAGGCACGTGGGCTTCAGTAGTTGTCCACACAGGCTTACTTTTCCCAGACCAGGGATCAAACTGGTGTCCCCTGCATTGCATGGCAGATTCTTAACCACTGGACTGCCAGGGAAGCCCCTTTGACCAGTTTTTTAATTGGTTTGTGTGTAGATGTTACTGTTAACAGTTTATAGGCCCTCTCAGGCCTCACAGAGAGCTACTCTGTGAGATGCATATCCTTCAGTTGTACACTTTCTGAAGATTGAGAGCTCCATTGCTATGAAGTATTTTATAGCTTACAATGTCTTCAAGATCAGGTAGTGGTTAAAATAAATAGCAAGTTGAGGAGCGGTGAACAGTCATTCTCTGGCCAGTAATTGCTTTTAAACAAACGATCTGGAAGGAAACATCCATAGCTGTGAAGATGGGAAGATATTCTGTAAGAGCGCCACGCTCCCAGGACACCCTTCTGTCCTGGGGAGAAGGTGCCTGTCTTCTAGCACTGTGGGGCATATTCTTTGAAGCCAGAAAATAAAATAAAGATCCTTGGCCTGTTGTCTAAAGAGCTGCCAGTTTTCCAAGACAAGCCAGCTCACGTACAGAACACGACTTTTCTAGGGCTCACCTTTCTTCCCAGGACTTAGTTCTCAGAAGGAACCTAAACGTGGTTGGTGGACCACTGTATGCTTGGTGGACTTCAGTCTCTGTTCCCAGGGAAATGTCTCCACTCCCAGAACCTTCCTTTATCAGGTAGGTTGTCGCAATACCGAAATACACCTTCTTCTTCTAAGACTATAGTCTCGGGACTTCCCAGGCAGTCCAGTGGTTAAGACTCTGTGCTACTATCTCAGGGGGCATGAGTTCGATCCCTGGTCAGAAAACTAAGATCCCACATGATTCTGGGCATGGCCAAAACATAAAAAAATAGTCTTCTCATGAACACCTCAAGATCCTTAACTTCATCATCTCTAGAAGATCACTGGCTTAATTACCATTTGCTGAATAGCAGTTGTTGAGATATAGAAAGAATCAGGGAAGGGCCACTGTCACCTTCAGGTACCAAAAGACCAAACTTCTGAGGCTCTGGGTTGTCTGGGATCCATGAATAGTTGAGTCTTACATAGGTCTATATGCCAAGAAGCAGTTTGTAGTTGATTGTTCTTTTCACATTGCCTCTCGACTGTGATCCCTGAGAGCAAGGACCGTTTCTGAAATCTTGCCACTTAGTACATTGCTTAGCATAACGTGGGAGGGGGAGGTGTGGGTGGATGTGAGAGAGTTCAGTCATGTCCAACTCTTTGTGGCCCCGTGAACTGTATGTAGCCCACCAGGCTCCTCTGTCCATGGAATTTTCCAGGCAAGAATACCAGAGTGGGTTGTCATTTCCTCCTCCAGGGGATCTTCCCGACCCAGGGATGGAACATGTGTCTCTTGCGTCTCCTGCATTGGCAGGTGGATTCTTTATCACTGCACTGCCTGGGAAGCATAGTGTCCAGTAATACTTGAGTAGATGAATGACTCTGGTCTTCTCTGCCTAGAGGCTGAGCTTCTTGACGGGGTAGGTCATAACTGGTTTGCTTTGTGTCCTTCCTACAGCATGGTACCTCCAGGGTGGCATTGGTTAGGAAGCAGTGGAAACTCAGTAAATGAAGACTAATGGAGAGGGAAATGCTTGACCTTATGGTTGAGGAAGTTACCGTGATGGATATTCCATTGTGTTCCCCAGAAATAAGAGAACTCGCAAAGGTTCTTTAAAAACAGATTGGGCTCAAGATTTGGAAGAACCAGGAAGCTGATTTTGGTTCTCATTCTGCTGCTTTCTGACTCCATAGCTTTAGATTAATGAGTTTGGAGATACCTGTATGATGGGAGTAAGAATTTTCACAGTTTGATGGTGAAAATCAAATAAGAACATCTGTGAAAACACTTTGTGAACCGTAATACAGTAGATGTAAAATGAGATTATCACTCTGCTGTTTCTAAGCATAGTGATGAGGAAGCACATTGATGTCTTTACAAGCGGCACTGGCTGACGGTAGTGTTTTTATGGTTTTTCCTGCTGAGCAGCAGAAACTTTGATAATTTCAGCATCCTGACTTTAACTTTTAATCATATTCTTCTGTAGAGGATGGCCTTCATCACCCTGTCTTCATTGATATACAGGATTGAGAGGGAGCTGGGATGGAACCATGTTCTTCTTGACAGGCATATTATGATTTAAAGACTTTGGCATGCATATAATTGTTTTGAAGTTGCATGCTTAACTTGTGAGAACACTGTTCTAATGAGGGAAGCAGCTTTAAGATGGGTGGATGAGGCAGGGGAGTCCTCAGGATGTGTGTGTGAGCAACCCCGAGGCTGCAGAATCTCCTTTCTCCCTGGAATCCTTTCTCTGTTGGCAGTGTTTCTGATACAGAGCAAAACCAGTCTGCTTGCAGAACAGCATCTTCAGAACTAGTTTCTAAGCTCATTCAGTTCAGTTCAGTTCAGTCGCTCAGTCGTGTCCAACTGTTTGCAACCCCATGAATTGCAGCACGCCAGGCCTCCCTGTCCATCACCAACTCCCGGAGTTCACTCAAACTCACGTCCATCGAGTCGGTGATGCCATCCAGCCATCTCATCCTCTGTCGTCCCCTTCTCCTCCTGCCCCCAATCCCTCCCAGCATCAGAGTCTTTTCCAATGAGTCAACTCTTCACATGAGGTGGCCAAAGTACTGGAGTTTCAGCTTTAGCATCATTCCTTCCAAAGAAATCCCAGGGCTGATCTCCTTTAGGATGGACTGGTTGGATCTCCTTGCAGTCCAAGGGACTCTCAAGAGTCTTCTCCAACACCAGAGTTCAAAAGCATCATTTCTTTGGCGCTCAGCTTTCTTCACAGTCCAACTCTCACATCCATACATGACTACTGGAAAAACCATGGCCTTGACTAGGTGGACCTTTGTTGGCAAAGTAATGTCTCTGCTTTTGAATATGCTGTCTAGGTTGGTCATAACTTTCCTTCCAAGGAGTAAGCATCTTTTAATTTCATGGCTGCAGTCACCATCCGCAGTGATTTTGGAGGCCAAAAAAATAAAGTCTTACACTGTTTCCACTGTTTCCCCATCTATTTGCCATGAAGTGATGGGACCAGATGCCATGATCTTCGTTTTCTGGATGTTGAGCTTTAAGCCAACTTTCTCACTCTCCACTTTCACTTTCATCAAGAGGCTTTTTAGTTCCTCTTCACTTTCTGCCATAAGGGTGGTGTCATCTGCATATCTGAGGTTATTGATATTTTTCCTGGCAGTCTTGATTCCAGCTTGTGCTTCTTCCAGCCCAGCGTTTCTCATGATGTAGTCTACATATAAGTTAAATAAGCATGGTGACAATATACAGCCTTAACGTACTCCTTTTCCTATTTAGAACCAGTCTGTTGTTCCATGTCCAGTTCTAAGTTGCTTCCTGACCTGCATATAGGTTTCTCAAGAGGCAGGTCAGGTGGTCTGGTATTCCCATCTCTTTCAGAATTTTCCACAGTTTATTGTGATCCACGCAGTCAAAGGCTTACCCTACTCCAATGGCAGCCTGTCTTTTGTTGACCCATTTCATGAATCTTTGTGTAGATGTCTGAGTTGAAAAACTGCCTTCTAAGGACTTCCCTGGCTGTCCAGTGGTTAAGACTCCACATTTCCAGTGCAGAGGGCACAGATTCGATCCCCGGTCAGGGAGCTAAAGATCCTACATGCCATGTGGCATGGCCCAAAAAAAAAAAAGCTTTTTATAAAAACTGCCTTCCAAATAGCTTGAAAGGAATTGCTCAAAGCAAAGAGGAAAGAATCATCATCATGAGAAAGCTTGGTGGGTGATTCCTGTTTTCCAGCCACGACTCTGATGGTCATTTTCGAGAAACATAGAACTTCCTTCCCTGTTCATCCCTTCTCAGAAATTACTGCCTTCTCTCGAGATACCATATTTTCAAATTTATTTCAAGATGCATATTCTGCCTCTAAGAAAGCAGCAAGGCCTCACTTTTTAAAATGTCTGTGTTCATCCTGGAGACAACACTCTGACTTTCCTGCACGACTCCCTGAACTTGCAGCCCTCATCCCACACTTCAGGGCAGACAAGAGGAGCCCATGGCCATAATCTAGGATTCTGAGAAATGTTCTTAAGCATGATATCTCTAAAAGTGATCCTTTAGAAGCCAACCAGGAGCTACTTTTGAGAGCTGCTTAGTATGGATTTTAAGCATTTTACCCCTGTGTTAAGAAAGATAAATTGTTTAAAGAGGATTTAAGTAGGGTGTTTCTGTATGAAGTTTAGGCTTGCAGGTATGGACTTTGATTCTGCTATCTTCTTATTTTGTGACAGAAAACATAAGTAATTTCACGTGTAATTTAACCACCAAAATAAGTCAACCACATTGCCTCATCTCATGACTTCGGCCAGGGGGCAGTTACATTCACTCTTAGAAGCCCATTCATTTTGTGCTCCCCTGTTCTTTAAAGCCTTATTGTGTACCTGCTGTGTGCCAGGCATTATGCAGAGTATGGAAATACAAAGGTAAATGAGGCAGAGAGCAGGATTCGGGTCCTTGAGAGTTCAGTGTATAGTGTGGCCCAGAAGTGCCATAGAGGATCGCGGGCTGTCAGAGGAGACTTCCTGGTGATGATGCCTGACTTGAGCTCCAGAAGATGAGGAGCTCACCAGATGAAGGACTGGAGGGAGGCTCAGCTTTTGTGGTTGTGGGTAGCAGCTCTGGCATGAGCAGAGACACAGGGTTGAGAAACAGTGTGGACTGTGTAGGGAGCCACCAGACTAATAGAGCTGGGGAAGGGGCAGATTCCTGGCCTGCAGTACTGAGGAGCTTGAACTTTATCCTTTTGGGGTGAGGGCGATATGGAAGGGCTTTTAATTAGGAGACTGACATGATCAGAATTGTGGCAGAATTATTTTGCCAGCGGGGTTAGACATAGATTGAGAAAGGCAGGAAGAGCAGCCGGGGGGGCATTCACATCTTGGTAAAAACATCTAAGCCACTGCCACCTTGCCTCACCCTTCCCTGCTACATGTTTGGTATAGGTTATCTTGATACAAAACACGAAGCCAGTAGGCAGATGAAAAGAAATGATGAAAAACAGAATCAGAAATGACAGCTCTTTCAGGGTTAATTTTAATATGACAGCTGCTGAAGCATAGCAGAGTCTGTAGGCCTTTGCAGATTACACACATGCATTTCATTAGTTTGGATATGGCCTGTGAGGAATATACTGGAGAGAACTAGGGGAGACTTTACCGGTGACAGTCGTGTGTGGTCCTCTAGGGCGTGCAGGCCTGTCCCAGTAGGCCAGCCTGCCTCCTGCTTTCTGCTTCCTGCCAAGGATCCTCCTGAGATTCCACCAGGGAGACTGAATAGGAAGCAGTGAGCTGTGAGGGCTTGCTGGACATCCTGACACGTGTGCCTAGGGCTCTGGGGATGTGTTGACAAAGCAGGAGCTAGGAAAATTTGTCAAGCTAAGTGCCATTTAGGTAGAAAGGGTAAAGTAGCCTAGCATTAAGGCCTAGGACTTAAGGAAGAGTCCTTATATATCCATAGCCTAAATACATATAATAATTTGTTTTTAGCATTTTTCATATATTATGAAAAAAAATGTCCTCCACACCATTCCAAGTTGGTGAATTCCAGGAACCAAATGTAGGAATTTCTTAAGCATAAATGTAACCTTATTCTATATAGCAGTTTTCAAACTTGGGTGTTGAGCAGAATCACCTGGAGAGCTGGTTAAACACACATCGCTGAGGCTGTCTCAGAATTTCTAATTCAGTAAGCCTGGAGTGAGGGCTCAGAATTTGTGTTTAATTTTTTAATTGAATTATAGTTAATTTACAATGTTGTGTTTCAAGTGTATGCAAAGTGATTCAGGTATACATACATACACACACAGAGGTTCTTTTTCATTATAGAGTATTGCAGGATACTGAGCATAGTTCCCGTCACCATACAGTAGATCCTTGCTGTTTACCTACTTTATATTTAGCAGTGTATGTATGTTAATCACAAATCTTAATTTACCTTCCCCCACCCTACTCTCCTCCACTGCTATCTCCTATGGTAACCAAAAATTTGCTTTCTATGTCTGCAAGTATTTTTTCTAAGTAAGTTATTTGTATCATTTTTTAGATTCCACATGTAAGTGATAAATGATGATTTGTCTTTCTCTGACTTGCTTCACTGAGCTGCAAGTGGTGGTTCACTCTTTTTACGGCTGAGTAATGTTCCACTGTATATGTGTACCGTATCTTCCTTACACATTCATCTGTCGATGAACATTTAGCTTGCTTCTATATCTTGGTTATGGTAGATAGCACTGCTGTGAACATTGGGGAGCATGTATCTTTTTGGACAGAATTTTTATTTGTAGTAAGTTCCCAGATGATGCTGATGCTGCTTGTCTGGAGACCACACTTTGGGGTCCACTGCTGTAGAGACATTATAAATGTGACCCTCCTAAGAATTTACTAAAGTTTCATATGATTCTTAGAAACCTTAATGGAAATCAGTGATCTGGAGAATCGGTAAGACCAGCCCTCCACAGCTATAATTTTGATTCAGTATTGACTTACTGAGTGACTACTGTTTATGCAGCCTCTCTATTGTAAAGATACAAAGAGGGAAGGAGATCCAGTCCTTGTCTTGATTCCTCTGATAAAAGAAGTAAGAGAATTGTCATACAAGGGAAGGCATAAGAAGGATGTTTTAGTAGTCTGGGAAGAGCACATGGAGGAGTTGTGTGCTCAGTTACCTATCACTGGTAACAAACTTCCCCAAAACTCAGTGGCTTAAAACAGACCCTAGTTATTATCACCCACAAATCTGCATGTTGACTAGGCTCAGCTGGGTGGTTTTTCTGTTCAGTTGTTATCTGGGACTGTGGTTATTTGGAGGCTCAGCTGAGTTGGCATGATCCAGGATGACTCAGTCATGTAGCAATAGTCGGTGCTGGCTGTTGACTTGGAGCTGATTGGAGTGCCTGAAGTCTCCTCTGTGTGACCTCTCAGCATGAGAGCAAGGCTCTGAGATGGAATATTCCAAGCGTGTAAAAATGGAATCTACAGGGCTCTTCAGATGCAGCCATGGAAGTTCCTACATTGTCACCTCTGCTGCATTCTGTTGGTCAGAACAAGTCACAAGAGAGAATGCCTCAGTGATCCAGTGGTTAGGACTCCACACTTTACTGTTGAGGGCATGGGTTCAATCCCTGCCCTAGTTGGGGAACTGGGATCCCGCAAGCTGTGAGGCGTGGTCAGAAAAAGACAGGCAATTCGAGAGGAAGGAAATGGACTACTTCTGGGTGGAAGGGTAGCAGAGAATTTGTAGCTGTCTTTCATCTACTATAGGCTGATTGAGGCAGGCCCTACAGGGTGAATAGAGTTTCGATAGGCGCAGCTTTCAGGGGGAAGAATTTTAGAGGAAGAAATAGCAAGTCTTCAGTTTAACTAGGGGGGAAAGTTCCCAAAAGGGGCCTGGGAAGATGGAAGAGGACCCTGTGACAGACGGCTTTGAACAGCAGGTGGAATATCGTGGACTTCCACCGGCCAACTTTGAAAAGGCTGTGGAGAACCTCTCTCCCCGTGATTTTATTAGCATGGTGCAGAGTTTAGAAATGACTTGAATACTCCAGACCAGTTCATTATATCTTTCACTGTCAGTCCAGTGTTCGTAGCTCTGGGTTTGGCATCTCTTTCTAAGATGTGGGAAGGGACGCTCACTCCTTCAGTTCAGTTGCTCAGTCGTGTCCGACTCTTTGTGACCCTATGAATCGCAGCACGCCAGGCCTCCCTGTCCATCGCCAACTCCCAGAGTTCACTCAGACTCACGTCCATCGAGTCAGTGATGCCATCCAGCCATCTCATCCTCTGTCGTCCCCGCTCACTCCTTAGGTTACTGTAAATGGGGCCAAGTAAACATTTTGAAGGATAAGAGATGTATAACTGCAGAATACAAGTTGAGCACCATGTGGCTTTGCGTCAGACCTAGTTAGGCTTGTCGCCGCTGCAGTGGTGGGTTAGTCACTTAGTCTTGCCCTTGTCTTTCCCGCAGCAACCCTCCACTGAGTGAAGAGATGTTGCCTCCTGGGGAGTGGATGTGTCACCGGTGCACTGTTCGCCGAAAGGTAAGAATGCTGCTTTCGGAAGGCTTTGCTCCAAATGCCAGATCTAGACCACTGATAATGAGAGCTAAGGCGGCCTGGTCCTGAAGGCATTTTCGTCCCTTCTTCTTATCTCTTCCACCCCTGAATCACCCTCACACGCCCCATGATACTGTTTAGAATCCGGTAAGGCCTAAAATCCAAACATGGGCTGCTGAAATGGGCTGAAGAGCTGTGTTAATTTACTGAGACATGTTCACTCACTAGTGACAGGAGTGGTCTGATCTCCTTGTAGACCTCTTGATAACTGGCCTGAACATAGTGGCAGCTGTATCCATGGCGAAAGGGGCTGAAGAAGGCTGGCCCTGCAGCTTGATAGAAAAAGGATTCCCCTCACCTTGAGGCAAATAAGTCACTGGTCTCCAGAGGCTTGGCCAGGTGTGGGGGGTGGAGAACATTTTGAGCCACTTGGACCCCAGGTTGTCCAACCTCTCTTCAGCTTCCCTTCCCTCAGCTTTGATAATTCAGTACTGGCTTTGAGAACATAATTTTCTATGTTGAGAACTTCTGTGGGGTTCAAAAGCTAAATGCTCCCTTATCAGAAAAGGAAGTAAGTGTGCTTCCACCCAGATAGCGAGACCCAATCCTCAAATTACAGGCTGTGGATTAGAATTTGTATGTGGATTGTAAACCATTCCCTGCCCTACCCCCGCACTAACCACACACCAAGCAACTGTCCTTTGTTGTGACATCACATCTTTTCCTGGCCCCTCAACATGATGTCACAATGAATGATGACTTCCTTTGTTGCAGAAACAGGATGAGATGATTCAGAGATTGTGGTTTATGTGTGTAACAGTTTTTAAGCTTTAAGAAGAAAGTTAACAATTAGGCGGACACTTTTTCAATGTGTGCATAGAGTTCCTATTAAAAAGTAAGCCAAGGCCAAGTCAGCCACCCTACCAGAGCAGTGGTTTGATTTCTCTTGATGTCCACAAAGCAGGTGTCCTCCAGCTTGTCCTGTTCCCAGGATCTCTGCCTGTGTGTCCCCAGCTAGATTAGAGTGGGGCTAGTTAGAAACATCTGTTAGCCAAGAGGCCATTCAGAAACTTGCCACTCAAAGAAATTGAACTGGACAGGGTTGGGAACTAATGTGGCAGAAGAGACAAAGCCAGGAAAAGGGGGTGAAGAAGAGGAGCTAACATTGTTTGGGCGCTCATCATAGCTGGCTGTTCTACACGTGTTTCATTAATCCATACAGCCCATAGGAGTGCAGGTGCTATTGTCTCCATTTTTAGAAGGAAGAAACTGAGGTTCACAAGTGTAGAACTTAACCAAGTACTCAAAAGGATTGACTGAACCAAGTTTTGAACCCAAAACTTTCTGACTCCAAACTCTATTACTTCTTCAACAATTTAAACAGAACCACTTGTGGGGGATTATACTATAGTATACCTTTTTCTGCATAGTGTGGTTTTCCCAAAATGCCACTCCCTGCTCTCAAGTGGACCTCTGTGTCTGCCCACGCCATGTCTGCCTTTTGCACCACCACCACCTCTCCGGCCCTCTGGCCTCCCTTAGTTACAGTGAAGGGGGTTGAAATGGCCTCCTGGGGACCTCACCGACCTCTCATGTTCAGGTCCCACTGAACTAGGAGGTCCCACTCCTAGTGGAGGCTAGATCTTCCCCCCATCTCAGAGCCATCCCTTTCATGTATCCAGAGCTCTTTGTCACAACCAAATCCCTGAGAGGAGGAGGAGAAAGGTTTTACACATAGAGGAATTCCTGCCCTCCAGCCGGAATCACCTAAGGTCATAAGGAATCAGTGGCAGAACTGGGACAAGATCCCAGGTCTCCTGGCTGGACCCCAGTGCTAAACCTTCACTCTGCTTGGACCCTTGGAGGAAAATGTATTGGCAGTCATTCAGTCCTACTCTGTGCACTTAGTCTTTTCCCTGTCCCCACCTTTCCATTCAAAAAGTGTCACTTTCAGAGTTCTGGTTAAACTGGAGACATGAAGCCACCATTCTTGGACACCATAACTGCTGGGTCACTGCTCCACACACCACCCTTCCACCTTGTAGTGTGGTTGCCTTGCAAGCCAGCACCCAACATCCCTGGATAGGGAGCTCGGCTTGCCTGTTTTACTTTTTATCTCTGCTTTTACAGACTTTTCTTTATTTTGAGCAAGGTTCTTAACAACCCTTCAGGAGGACACTCCCAAGGCAAACTGCAGTGTTCTCTGTCCTGGACTCCCTGAGTTGTTCTCACTGTCCTCACTTAGTCTAAGTTTATTCTCACTGCTTTAACTTTTTAATCCCTTTACCCCCACCTTGTGTGGAGACACTGTGTATCATGTGATATGTGGTTTGTTTCTAACTTTGGTACTTTATGATTCCCTGCCCCAGTGGTTTTGCCAGCTGTAGTTTAGTTCAGCCATAGTTTGGTCAACTTTCACAGACCAGTGTTCCAAGTCCGCAGGTGGGTGAGTCTGTAATATTAAGAGACCCTCACGGTTGTGGTGAGCGGTCTTGCGGGACTCGTAGCATCCATCGCTTTCTGTTTTGTGATACTCTATGTGATGGGCCCGCCTGTTCACTTGCACAGAAACGAGAGCAGAAGAAGGAGCTGGGCCATGTCAATGGACTGGTGGACAAATCTGGCAAACGGACTACATCCCCCAGCAGTGACACTGACTTGTTGGACAGATCAGCTAGCAAAACTGAACTCAAGGCCATTGCCCATGCCCGGATCCTGGAAAGGAGAGCCAGCCGACCTGGCACGCCCACATCCAACGCCAGCACGGAGACCCCCACCTCTGAGCAGAATGACGTCGACGAGGACATCATTGATGTGGACGAGGAGCCAGTGGCCGCAGAGCCAGACTACGTGCAGCCCCAGCTGAGGCGGCCCTTTGAGCTGCTGATTGCTGCCGCCATGGAGCGGAACCCCACCCAGTTCCAGCTGCCCAATGAGCTGACGTGCACCACTGCACTGCCAGGTCAGCCAGACCGCCATATCCCCCCAGCCCGGCTTCCACAAGGCTGCCGTCCACCCAGGAGGCTGTGCAGCCTGGGGGTCGCTGTCCGTGCAGCCACTGTCTCAAGTTCCTGTTTTGGTTTGTGGAAGGATCTTTGAAGGCTCATATGCTTACTCAGTTTTCTAAATTCCACCCTTCCCAGTATCACTTTAAAGCAGGGAGGTGGGGGCGGGGGGCGGTGTGGAAAACATACACATAGTTCAAAACTCAAAAAATGTAAGAATTTCAATAAAACATTTCCCACCTGTCCCTGTCTGCCGTTGCCCAGTTTCCACCTTCCTTCCCCTCATAGATAACCACTCTTTGGTTCTTATGTATCTCTTAGAAGCCAATACAGATATGTTTATCATTTTCCCCTTAAATAGCATGCTTACATACATCTTTCCATATTAATGTTGACATTCCTCAGTTTTCTTAATGGTTGCATAATAACACATTATATAAACTAATTTCTTATTAATGGATATCCTGGTTGTTCCTAATCTTTCGTTCAGTTCAGTTCAGTCGCTCAGTTGTGTCCGACTCTTTGCGACCCCATGAATCGTAGCACGCCAGGCCTCCCTGTCCATCACCAACTCCCGGAGTTCACTCAGACTCAACGTCCATCAAGTCAGTGATGCCATCCAGCCATCTCATCCTCTGTCGTCCCCTTGTCCTTCTGCCCCCAATCCTTCCCAGCATCAGATTCACAACAAATGGTGTTTCAACAAATAATTTTGTAAATATATCACTGTATACAAGTGAGTGTATGGAGGATAAATTACTAATATTAGAATTACTGAGTCAAAACTATGCAACTATGTACTTACAGTCTTGATGGATATTATAAATTGTCCTCCATTCCCTTTTTAAAAAAAAAAATTTTTTTTAATTAAGTCATGACTTCTCTTGGATACCAAAAAGCATCTAAATCTTATTTTCTTCTTCCCATAGAAAGTGAGATCGGCAGGCATAGGAAACCTGCTGGTCAGTAGGGTGCATACAGAATCGTAGCATTTCCGCTTTCTGTTAAAATGAAGTAAAATTACAGTCTTTTCCTCAGGCACCTCCACAGAATTTGTTGACCATTTGACCTGGGTCTTTGTGTTTCTTAACTTGCCAGGATCTAACCTAGGCTGCTGACCACTTGATGTTTGCAAAACACTGAGGATGTATTTCTGTCACACAACAAGGAACTCGTGATTATGGTTCTGACTTACGTCTCCCTTCTCCTCCTTTTTCATTCTTTTTCTCACTGGGAACCAGCCCGGGATAGGGAGGGCTCTCAGAAAGAGATCTGTGTCCAGGCCATGGCACATGGTTTTACTGAGATCCGTTCCTCTGACTTAGTCTTGTTTCCATACCCCAGACTAGGAACTCTGCCTCCAGAGAACGTTTAGCACCACCAATTTCTCTTCCAGGTTCCAGCAAGAGGAGAAGAAAGGAGGAAACCACAGGGAAAAACGTTAAGAAAACACAGCACGAGTTAGATCACAATGGTCTTGTTCCCTTACCGGTCAAAGTCTGCTTCACGTGTAACAGGTATTTTTCTTCCCTAGCAGAGGGCTCTCCCTCATATTCAGCAAGTGTTTTTTCTCTCATTTATCACCTCTTCCAAACCACATATGTTAAATAGAGGTAACCCATAATCTGATGGTATGAGTACAAAGAGACTGAGTGACTAATTGGCCAGAGCCTGGACTGTTCTAGGAAAGAAATCCTTGAACAGTCACGGTGCAGAAGTACCGTAAACCATGTTGATAGAGGCTTAAGCGAGAGGAGTTGGACTTAAAATGAAGCTTTGGGATATTTAGACTAACTAGCAGGAAGAACTCTGGCAGCCAAGACACACATCCCTGAGAAAGGCTAATAATTTTTGAAGCACTAAAGATGAATTTTAAAGTAGTACAAGTATCCATCCTAGCTGGCATGCCTCAGACTGGATGACTTCCAAAAGCCTCTAGGCTGCCCCAGTTGTAGCTTCCCCGGGACACTGGTTTCCTTCAAATAAGATCTCCGCAGTGACAGGAACCAGCTGCCTCAGTTACTGAAGCTGGACTTGGGTGTGTGAGAAAGGCAGGATAGCAAGAGAAAATAGCTCTCAATGAGAAATGTTCCACAGCTAAAGCTATAGGGAACAAGACAGGAGCCAGACCCACACTGCGGCTCCGCTGCAGCTTCAGGACTTCTGAAGTATCAGGACTGCTGGGGTATTGTAGGTACAATCATAACTGGTGTTTGCTTACATGCCCTCCCTCGAACTGCGCTTACATGAGTACATAGCAAAAGCATTTTCCCAGCACAGTGCTCTCTGGTTGTCAGTTTTGCTGAGTGCTTAATGTGGCAGAGAAATCTTTTCCTCTTGTAGTGTGAGACTCTGGAAAAGTTGTTAGTGATTTTTTTTTTCAACTGAGGTAATTGCTTTCTGTTACGGAGTAGAAAGATCAGAGCGGGTTGGCAGTCTTCCTCAGTAGGTACTGAGTGTTGATCATTTCTGCTCCGACAGCCACTTTAGCTCTACTCCAAATGAGCATTCACTTCTCTGCATTCGTCTTAGAAGAGTGATGAGAAGCCCAGTGGTGGCCCCCAGCTTCATCCATCTTCCTAATAGTGAATGGAACTGAAGTACTGGGGAGGAGAGTGTGGAAGAACACGGCTAGGATTAAGGAAGGGAAGCCGTCCCACAGGGCAGAGTTTGTGTGAATTCTCTAACCTTGCCTATTAATGGCCCACCTCTCTCTTGCAGGAGTTGTCGCGTGGCCCCTCTCATCCAGTGTGACTATTGCCCCCTCCTGTTCCACATGGACTGCCTCGAGCCCCCGCTCACTGCCATGCCCCTGGGCAGGTGGATGTGTCCGAATCACATCGAACATGTGGTGGTAAGCATGGCGGTGTCCGTCGGTCCTATGTGGGCACAGCCAGGGCGTGGACCCATTCAGTGGGAAGCATAGTACTGTCAGCCTTGTACCAGAGTTCACTCCAGTCTCTGAGACGCTGGTTCCTGCAGACCATCCTACCCACTTCTCATTGCTGTGACCTGCCTGCCTCGGCCGTGCGTTTTGCCTTTTCCCACAATGCCTTGTTTCGGTTGCACAGGCAGACTTAGGCCACTAGCTCTTGATTGTTCGTGAATAATTTCCTCTGTGATGAGTTAAGCAATTGGTGCTACAGCCCTCAAAAGGGAGTAGTTAGATCCAGCCTTATGCAAATCAATGCTCTTCTATATTTTCTTTTTCTTAATTTATTTTTAATTGGAAGATAATTGCTTTACAATGTTGTGATGGTTTCTGCTGTACAACAACATGAATCAGCCACAAGTCTCCCATATTTTCTTGTTTCTTGTTTTTAGAGGGAACAAACTAAGAAAGTTCTAAAATATTTATTCTCATAGCACTGGCAGGTAACTTCCCAGTAACTTTGGAGAATTGAAGAATTGACCCAGATAACTAACGGTATTCCAGACAGTCATTTATTGAGCACCTAACGTGTCCTACACACCACACGACGAGGCCCTTGCCCTTCTCTTCCTTTGTCAAAGCTGTGGAATGAATGAATGGTATGAGGTGCTGTTATCTTATCTCCCAGGAGACTTGGTTACATTTTCCAGACTGCTTCCCGGGGCCAGACTAGAACTGTAATTTCCTATCTCCCCTAGAGGGTTAGGACATCTCCTAATCAGCATGGTCCCTCAGAAGGTTGAATGAGAGAGGGCCTCAGGCGGAGCAGCTCCCTCATAAGAGCAGCCTCTCCAGGTTCAAAGGGTAATTGCATAAGGCATCACCATATCAAATGGTGATAACCATGGAATGACTGCTGGCCTTCTGCACGACCAGCGCTCTCCGCTCTGCGCTGAGAGGAACTTCAGTTACAGACTTGCTCATAAGGGAGAAAGGGCGTGCTTGGCCCTCTTCACTTCACTCATGCACCTCAGAAGGGTTATGCAGGAGGAAGCCTCTCTCCAAGGCTCAGTGTGAGTGTCTCGTTTTGCCTCCTGCTGAACCAGAAGAGAAACAGCCATGAGCAGACTACCCACATGTGAATCTGTAAGAGCAGCCTTTCAGCAGATGAGGAGTTATTAATTGGGTGATTGTTTATTAGCCACATAGGGGGTTTTCCTAATTTACTAATTAGGAAGCTGCCACATAGATCTTTTCTTTTAATTAAAGTATAGGGGACCAGACATAGAAAAGGAAAAGAGGCATAGTTGCTCCATGCCTTCTGGAGGCTACTGCACACTTTTTTTCTTCCCTCCCTTTGGCCTCTTGAGAGCAGGCCAAGGCTTTCTGCCTGCTGTAGAACAAGGCTCTGGTACCCAGGTGGGTTCACGAATGCTCCCTGGTGCCATAGAGGAGGAATAGGGCAGGATTCTGGTGTTGGTCTCACCTGTCAGCCAAGCTCCCACACGGGCAACAGTCCTGCTTCTGGTGGGAGAGAGGCCCTTGCTAGGAAAGGAGTCTGGCGCTCTCTAGGGCCAAGGCCTGCATCTGCTCTGAAACCTGTACACTGGGAAGAGGACTGTCAGAGGCTGAGTTTGGAAGGGCCCTTCCTGGCTGACTCCCCGTGTATTGTCCCCTTCGGGCCTCTCTAGGGAGTAGGAACTAAACTGGGCAGGGCCGAGGGAGCATCTCACCCACATCTCCTGGCCCTCTGACAGGAGTGTTGACATACCAGCTCCTGACAAAAGGAGCCTACTGGGCCGAGGGCTCCTTTTTTTTTTTAACATAAGATAGTTGGGAGGGTGATGCAGCTGAGCTTCACAGCAGGAATGTGTCTGCTCCGTCCCCAGCTGAACCAGAAGAACATGACGCTGAGCAATCGGTGCCAGGTGTTTGACCGCTTCCAGGACACCATTTCACAGCACGTCGTCAAAGTGGACTTCCTGAACCGAATCCACAAGAAGCACCCTCCCAACCGCCGCATGCTCCAGTCGGTCAAAAGAAGAAGCTTGAAGGTGAGTCACAGCCCGGCGCAGGCAGGATGGTGGTCTCTGCCTGCCTTCCTGGGTAGACAGGGTCAGGGTCCCAATTGCAGAGGGGAAGACTGAAGCTCAATGGCAAGTGACAAATGCCACCATCAATTTATGGTGGTCAGGAAACCCACAGGGGGGCCTTGAGACTCAGCCAGGTTTCTAGTTGTCTTGAGGATCAGCACTCTTCAGCCCCTCCCACCAAGCTTTTGGTGTGCTCTGCTGTTACCATCCCCCCTCCTGGCACTCATTCTGTTTCTGTTAGGTGGCCCCTTTCTCAGAGCTATCTGGTGAGGGGACGTGTTTAAGGGGGTGATTAAGCAGAAGCCCTTACAAAAAGTGAGGCACAATCCATTTTGGGGGGCTGCTGTTAATCTATCATCAATGCTCAAAAAAATTGTGGCTTTGGAATAATCAACATCTGTATGTGTCTGACAGCTGCTAACGTATGTCCACAGAGATGGACAGGAGTATTTCCTTTTTTGAAAAGCATTTGGTAGTCCTGAGGCTGTCTCTCCTAAACCGATCAGTCTCATTCATTTAACTTAGAGAACATCACACTATATACCCGTGTATATATTTTTCTCTTTTGAAATAATCCTACAGTCCCCTGTACCAAGGGAAATCAGCAGTTCTCAGATGTGGCCACTTGGTGGCAGCCACACTTAAAATTATCACTCCCACCACTTGTCACTTCCATTGGGTGTCAGCGCTAGCAAGATGTTGACTGTCGAAAATTGTGTAACAAACTCTTAACTGTAAACACTTATGCTTTGATGGGAACACCAGTTTTCCAAAATTAAATAAAGGTATTTGCAGTCAGGGGTACAGTGTGTTTACACATTGAAGATGGCACACATCAGACGTTACTTAGACATCTAAGAGTAAGTCTGGGCTGTGTGATTGACCGTGTGGATCTGAAAGAAAGCCTGGCTGCTGAAGTGAACAGGCCAGGGGGCCTTGATAGAATCCTGATGCCCCTCCCCCTTTGGAAATGTGTCCCTATTCTTGAGGAGAATCCAAGGGTATGAGTCGCCTGAAAAGCATTTTATTCTTAGTGTGAGAGGGAAATGAGGCCTGCAGCACCAGAGGACAGTGGCAGAGAACTGCTCCAGCTCTGTTCTGGAACTTTGCCTTCATCCTTGACATACAGCCGTGCAGGCAAAATCAGCCGAGACCTTCATATCTTTGTTGGGGGGTCCCTTTTTCTCAGGGGCAACCTTGGTCTAGCTACTGCCCCATTCCTGGATGCCCTCAGACAAGCCCACAGCACTGGCCACCACTGTTAACGCGCCAGCGCTCAGTTCTGTGTTCCGTGCCTTTCTCATCACTAGATTCACATCTGCCTGCCCATTCCGCAGGCACCTTTCTCTCGATCTGCCCAAGACCAAGAGTCTTTTGCCTCCAAATGTGCTCTTCCTCTTCTTATATTTCCTGGTTCAGTGAATGACTGAAATCTCTACCCAGTCCCTCAAACCAGAATTCAGCTCTTCTTCTCTTAATCTCCATAAGGACTTGGTCACCAAATCTGTTAGTTCTCACACATTTTCCAAGTCCACCTCCCCCACCTGTAGTTCCCCCTTCATCTGCCTGGAAGCTCCTCCTCAGCTTCAAGTCTCAACTGATAATACTGCCCTCCCATGAAATCCTCCCTAGTCCTGAGCTCCTGGCCCCCAGACGAAAGTAAGCACACTCTTTTTTTGTTGTTGTTGCAGCTCCTTAGACATTCTCTCTTCTAGGACCCGTTACATTATATTGTAATGTTTCTGGGCTCATCTCCCACTAGACTGAGCTCCTTGAGGGGCAAGGCTTAGATTTTGTTCATTTCTGGATCTCTAGGACTTGACGTAGTGCACAGACTCAGGAGATACTCAATAAATGTTGGCTGAATGTATGAATGACTCTTGGCTTGTGTGACTCTTTCATTCACACGTGTTGTGATTCAGAGTGTGTTGTCCATCTTTTTGCAGCAGAGAGGCCTTTAATTGTCTCATGAGTCATGAGTGAATGGATGAAGACATCTGACATTGATTGAGTGCTTATCACCAGACAGGCCTCACACTGAGCATTTCCGAAGTGAAGATGGCCTTATTTAACTTTTTGTTTCTCAGATACTGCTCACTCACCTCCCAGCCTAGGTGCTGATCAGTAAGAGCCTAGAGTACCACTCTAAAGCCCTGTCCAGTGTCTCTCTTACCCTTTTTAGGCCAAAACAGAAGGCAGCATACAAGAAGGCCTGGTTTCTGCAGGTCTTGGACCTTGATGAAGAAGAGTAGGAGACATGGCTGCTTTTTCTAGTTCTGTGCCTGCTCAGGCTCGCGCGTGTGTGTGTGTGTCAGAGTCACAGAGACGGGGATGCAGAGCAGCAGCCACCCACTGTGCGTCCTTGTCCGGATCCCAGAGTGGACGGTCTCCCCTCAGGCATCGGCACCACAGACAGACGCGCGGCCAGGGCAGAGCCCCCAGGTGTGTGGGCACTGTCACCCTCTCCTTGCTCCCTCTCTCTGTCCTGAACAGGTTCCCGATGCCATCAAATCTCAGTACCAGTTCCCACCCCCTCTCATTGCACCCGCGGCCATTCGGGACGGGGAGCTGATCTGCAATGGGATCCCTGAGGAATCACAGACGCACCTTGTGAACTCTGAGCACTTAGCCACCCAGGCAGAGCAGCAAGAGGTGAGTGAAGGCAGGCTGGGATTCCACACCCCATCTTCCTTCCACCTCGCCGCGGCTGTTGCTGGAAGTCACTCTCATCCCCATCTTCTGCCCCCCCCACCCTCCCCCACCCTGAGCCCCTACCCCAACTGCCACCGCCCTGCCCCCTGAGTTGACCGTTCCAGAGAGACCCTCTGGCTCAGATCCTGAGGCAAGTAAGAGAACTACAGAGTCATCTGGTCTGCTTCTCTCCACCAGTCCCCAGGGTGCTGCGAGACGGGCACGTCCGTCTTGCAGAAAGACATGAGTAGACCTAGAGAAGTTAGGTGGCATTGCTGGACACACAGCAGGAGCTTGGGTCCTTGCTGGAGATTGGTGACGAGGTGAGCCTTAGGGGCAGAGTCAGAACGGGAACCCCCAACCCTGCTGACCAGGGTGTTGCCTGCCGAGTGTGTACCGACAAGCCTTGCTTGGGAATGGAGATGGAATCCTCTCAGGAGTCAAGCACACCCTCTCTGGGCATTCGCGATGGGACCTCGGAAACAGTGCTTGTCGGCTCTGCTGTAGCCCTGGCCGCTGTGGCAGGAAGGACCAGCGCCTCCCAGGCCTCTCACCCTCCTCTCCTCTCCTCTCCTTCCGTTGCAGTGGCTCTGTAGTGTTGTTGCGCTCCAGTGCAGCATATTGAAACATTTATCTGCTAAGCAGATGCCTTCGCATTGGGACTCTGAACAGACAGAGAAGGCTGATATTAAGCCTGTTATTGTGACTGACAGCTCAATCACCACCTCCCTGCAAACAGCTGACAAGGCACCTCCACCATCCCACTACCCCTTGTCCTGCCCCTCAGGGCTTAGCACCCAGAATTCCCTGAGCTGCTCTCCACCCCACCAACCCCCCACCCTAGAGGACATCAGCTGCAGCTCTTGTGCGGAAAAATCCAAGAAAGCCCCCTGTGGGACTGCCAACGGGCCGGTGAACACAGAGGTGAAAGCCAATGGCCCACACCTCTACAGCAGCCCCACTGATTCCACGGACCCCCGGCGACTTCCAGGCGCCAACACCCCCCTACCCGGCCTCTCACACCGGCAAGGCTGGCCCCGGCCCCTCACGCCACCAGCGGCTGGGGGGCTTCAGAACCACACCGTCGGCATCATTGTGAAGACAGAGAATGCCACTGGCCCCAGCTCTTGCCCCCAGAGGAGTGTGGGTCTTGTCCCAAGCCTACCCCCTTCCGTTCCCAGCTCTTGTGCCAGCATCGAGAACACCAGCACTTTGCAAAGAAAGACTGTCCAATCCCAGATAGGACCTCCGTTGACAGATTCAAGGCCACTGGGCTCACCCCCAAATGCCACCCGGGTGCTCACTCCCCCCCAAGCAGCAGGTGATGGTATCTTGGCCACAGGAGCCAATCAACGATTCTGCTCACCAGCACCGTCGTCAGGTGAGTGCGGCTCAGCCTTTCATGCTCTTCCTGGCAAATAACTCTTAAGGTTCAAGCAACACTTGTATCCCTGTAAACGTTCCAGAGGACTTTGATCTCCGTATTAACTGTCCTTCCCCCCGTTTCTATGATAGAAGAGAAAGTGCCTGTTAACTTGTCCCTAATTTAAAGGCGGGACCTTTAGGCTCTGAAAGTGATTTCCTTAAGGTAACCTACTGAGTCAGTCAGTGCAGGGGTAGAAGTGGAGCCTGGGTCTCTTGACTCTCCCCTCCCATGCTCTCCAGGCTTTTTGTCCCATCACTTTAGAGGAGAGCAGCTGGCTCCCGGAAGCTGCCGTGGTCAGCCTGAGGGTTACGGCCTCTGTGTTTGATGATCCACTCCATTCCAGATTCTCAGAGACAGCTCGTTTGAAGGAATTGCTGTGTCAGGGAAGGCAGGGCCGCAAAACAGCACTGCCCTCCAGAGTAGGCAGAGTTGGGTGCCCGCAGAGGTTTCTCTGGCCCGAACGCTTGCACTTGGGCCACATTCTACAAGGCAGTCCCATAATGCTACCTGGGCCGGGTGTAGACCCGCTCTTTCAGCTGTCCCCCGTCAGCATTCAGGACCTCAAGGTTGCTGACCCCAGCATCTGAACCAGGTTTCAGATGCTGCTGGAACCCCCTGTGGTCTCTCCTGTCTGAACTGAACTGGCCTCCTAGTCAGCTGGGAGTCTCGGTGACCAGGTGACTGTGACTTCTCTGCATGGGGGCCCCTGGTCCCAGGATGGCCCCTACTCTCAGGCTCTCATCCTGTTTATCTCTGAATACCAGCCTGGCTACCTTTGGCACCTGTGAGTCCACTTTAGGACGCAGGAGCTGCAGGGGCAGGCATCACCTACTTGAGTGAGCAGAGGCAGCCGGGAGGTATTCATGGCCCAGAGGACGAAGCTGTCCCACCACGTCCCCCTGAGCTGTAGATGTCACTCGTTCTCGTGCTCTGGGGACTCCTGCGTGCCCGGGTGTGTTGTCATTCCACCTGCCCTTCCTCACCACACGTTTTTAGCTCTAGGAGTTCCAGAGCCTATGGGGTGAGGATCAAGAAGGGAACATCACCTTGGGCCCGAAATCCAGGCCTGTCTCTGCAGTGGGGGATTGGACCGGTGGGTTTCCCTCAGGCAACGTAAGTAACAGTCTTCCTGCTCCGTCCCCAGATGGCAAGGTCAGCCCCGGCACGTTATCCATAGGAAGCGCTTTAACCGTACCCTCTTTCCCAGCCAACTCTACTGCCATGGTGGACCTCACCAACTCACTTCGAGCATTCATGGATGTCAATGGAGGTGAGTGAGTGAGTCGCTGCGCCTGTGCAGTGTTCAGCTCATTGCAAAGGGGCAGAAGGGGCCCTGATCCTAGGGGGCAGGGAGGTGGGAGGACTGTAGGAAAGAAAGCCCCTTCTCCCAATTCTGCTGTATAAGATTGAAGGCAGGAGGAGAAGGGGATGACAGAGGATGAGATGGTGAGATGGCATCACCGACTCAATGGACATGAGTTTGGGTAAACTCCGGGAGTTGGTGATGGACAGGGAGGCCTGGCCTGCTGCGGTTCATGGGGTTGCAAAGAGTCGGACACGACTGAGCGACTGAATTGAACTGATACACATAACAAAGACAAAGGGAGTGCAGACCCAAGCTAAACCAGCGAGAAGAGAAGAAAGTCACTTTAGGCAGATCACCTGGACTTGAATAAAACCAGGAGCTCCCAAAGGAGGGACCTCGTCTGTGAGAAACCCCCAAAGTCAGGGAGAACTGGAGCAGTCCTTGATCTCTGTGAGCAGGGAGGTTAGAAAGTCCATGCCTCAATACCAGTCATCGGGGCTTCCTCTCATCCCAGGTAGGCGAGTGGTGTCTTGCTCCACTTTCTTGGATCGCTGTACCTAACGTTAAGCTGCCCACTGCAGGGGGCATCTGCCCAGGCTGCCTGCAGCCTCGTTGCAGAAGAGCCAGTGAGATGCTTGGCTCCAGGCCCTGGTACCACTTTGTACTCTGAGTTGTTTGAGAAAAATCACTTGGCTGAATTTTAGGAATGCTGAAATATTGGCTCTGTGACCCTCACCTATTGCCGCATTTCATTTCCTCCTCAGCTGCTTTTTAATCTTTCTCTTTGGTTAATAGAAATCGAGATAAATATGCTGGACGAGAAGCTGATCAAGTTTCTGGCCTTGCAGAGAATACATCAGCTTTTCCCCTCCCGGGTCCAAGCTTCACCGGGCGGTGTCGGGGCACATCCGCTGGCTTCTGGAGGGCACCACATGGAAGGTGCGCATGTCCACGCCACCCCTCTAGGTTCACCTCTGCATGTGCACAGCCATCTCCCCCCACGGAGAATCTCCGTCCTCCATGCAAGCCTCTACTGGGCTTAATGAAACACCACGGTTTCTTTTCTCAAAAGCAGAAAGGAGATGGCAACCACCACTTTCAGATCAGGCTCGGGAGAGTGCTTGCTGTAACTCATCCCTGTGAGACAGAAAGCAGCTAGGGGTGCCTTTGGGTATATGTGATGTGCTTTCTGCTCATTTGCTTCTCAGTATTTGAGCTGGAAGGATTTTCCAAAAGGCTAACTCTGCTTAGGACAGACCTTTGAGCGTTAGCCAGTAAAAGCCTTGCTGCTTAGAAGTGGGATCCTCAGACCATGAGCATCAGTATCACCTAAGAGCTTGTTAGCAGAGCTCGGCCCCACCTCAGACCTATGGAATCAGAATCCGCATTTTAACAAGATCCCTGGGTGATTCATATTCAAAATTAGAGGAACATTGGTTTGTGCCTTCTGGGTTTTTTGCACAGTCTCCTTTATAATATCAGTTGGTATATCCCTGATAAACCAACCAGCAGCCCTTGTGCTTCAAGTACTATCATCCTTGAATTATATGGTCCTCTTCAGAGATGGTCCTTTTTACTCCCCCGTGTGGGAAACGCTGTTAAGTGGGGGGAGAGAGCTACACCCTGCAGCAGCTTTGTGTCAGGTGTGAGTTTGGAAGGATGACTCATCCAATGGGGTTATTTTCTCCATGACCAAATGTCCAGCTTCTCTTGTGTGTTTGGGCCCCAGGTTCTGTTCCTGAACAGTCACATCCCTATGTTTGCCTTGCAGTGCAGAGAAGGGAAGTACAGGCCCGAGCTGTGTTCTACCCCCTCTTAGGGTTGGGAGGCGCTGTGAACATGTGCTATCGAACCCTCTACATCGGGACAGGTAAGCCAGGTGGGAGGGGCGTTGAATCTCTCCAGCCCTGAAGAGGAACACCCTGACCCATGGAGGCTAGAAAGGGAGGGACGCCCTCTCCAGGTTTAACCCAGCAGATGTCTGGACAGGAGGGACTTTAGGGACTGTCGGCTGCCATCTTCCCGCTTCAGGCCTTGTGCCCCATGTGGCATCAGACTGCCCGGAAGTCAGCCCTGACTGCTGCTCAGTGAGCATTCAACAGCACAGGAAAGACCTGAGCAGAGGACACGTGCTGTGTCCCTGGCGACCTTTGAAGAAGTGGTGGGGCTGACACGCGTGTAACCCATACTGGGCCCTGCGTCTTGCCAGAGGGACAGGCAGGCCCTTAGCCTGGAAGGGTCCCTTTCTCTCAGATGATGCTGTTTCTGGGCCATGCACCCCATGTTGTGCTCGCATGGAGATCACTCCCTGCACCCCTCTGGGCAGCATCCCATGTTCTGAAGCACATGAGCTGGCAGGGACATCTGTTCTTTTACAGGGGATTGGAAAAGAGAGCAGTTTTTGTTCGAAAATATAAGGAGAGGGCCCTGAGCTTACCTGTCCCTTGAGTTCCCGCCCAGAAGCTAACTCCCACCCTGCTCAGCTCCCCCGCGCATCCACCTCACAGTCTGTTCTTTGCTTTCCTTTCCTCTGCTCTGCCCTCCGCCCCTCGCAGGAGCTGACATGGACGTGTGCCTTACAAACTATGGTCACTGTAACTACGTGTCCGGGAAACACGCCTGCATATTCTACGATGAGGTGAGGGTGCCAGAGAGCTCTGCCAACCTGAGGCCTCTCCCAGCACTGGGGTTTTGTTCAGTGCCCTGGGTGAGGGGAATGGGATGGGGTCCTCTCCTTCTCTTGCCTCCCTGGCATTCCCGGAAGAGAAGAGCCTTAGGGTGAAGGGCATCTGTCCTGGGGAGTAGGGCCCCTATTTCTCCTGAGGTGGGTCAGCAGGCCCAGGGAGGGACGAGGCACCCTAAGTGGGGCGGGGCGGCGCAGGGGGACCCACATAGAAGGAACCAAGCCCTCCAGGCGTGTCCCTGTGGGTTTCATCATCGTCGTCTTCACGTGCCAGTGAATGTCATTTCACCAGGAGCCCGTGCTAAGGAGGCAGCGTAATGGGAGGGTAGGAAAGAAAGCTTTCTTGAGGACATGAGTCTTGAGCCCATTGGAAGGGGCAGGGCAGCGGGGCGTGACGGGGAAGGAAGGAGGGAGCTCCCCGGTAGAGCAGCACAGCCTTCTCCATGTGTCCTCTCTCCCCTTAGCCCCAGGCCCCACGCAGCAGACCACACATCTTATCTTCCCTCCTCCTCCTCAGAATACCAAACATTATGAGCTGTTAAACTACAGTGAGCACGGGACAACGGTGGACAATGTGCTGTATTCATGTGACTTCTCTGAGAAGACCCCGCCAACCCCCCCAAGCAGTATTGTTGCCAAAGTGCAGAGTGTCATCAGTAAGTTGGAGCAGAGGCCTGTGGCCACGGAGCCTGCCCTTTTTGGACACTTGGTCTGACGCCTCAGAGTGGCTGTGGCTCACTGCCATGACCTGCTGTCGCTCGCCCTCCCGGTCCCATTGGCCAGGTTCTCCTTGCTCATGGGCCCCGGAAAGGCCACAGAGAAGCACGTGCTGTGCACTCCCATGGGTATACACACCTACCTTGGGAGCCTCAGACCCCACCCCTCCTTTCTGAGCGTCCCTCACCCCAAGTCATGCAGCATTTTAGAGTGGGGAGGTGCAGGGGCCCCACCCTGGCCAGCGGCCCAGGTGGGGCTTGGCTGCTCACTGTTCCTCTCTTGTGACCTTCCCCTTCTCTCCCAGGGCGCCGCCGGCACCAGAAACAGGATGAAGAGCCAAGTGAAGAGGCAGCCATGATGAGTTCCCAGGCCCAGGGGCCGCAGCGGAGACCCTGCAACTGCAAAGCCAGCAGCTCGAGCTTGATTGGGGGCAGTGGGGCCGGCTGGGAGGGCACGGCCTTGCTGCACCACGGCAGCTACATCAAGCTGGGGTGCCTGCAGTTTGTCTTCAGCATCACTGAGTTTGCGACCAAACAGCCCAAAGGCGAGGCCGGCCTGCTGCAGGATGGGGTCTTGGCCGAGAAGCTCTCTCTCAAGCCCCATCAGGGCCCCGTGCTGCGCTCCAACTCCGTTCCCTAGGACTGGCGGCTACTCCGTCACCCGCCCGTCCACCCCACCCAAGACTCCTGCAATGCAAAAATGTACACAAACCAAGCCCGGGTTTTTTTTCTATACTCCACCGGAAACCCTTCGACTACAATCTTTGCATGAAATGAAGAAACCTTTTGACTGTTTTTTAAAAATCCTTTTTCTTTTCTCAAGTTCTAGGGGGCATTTGCACATATATTTGTACTCAACATTTCATGGGAAAGCGGCAGACCGAGCTGAGGAACAGCGTGGGCAGGGAGGGGAAGGCCGATGGTCTGGACACCTCCGACACAAAACCGTTCCCCACCCACCTCCTGCTCCCTCCCCCTCGCCCGCCGTTGTAAAATAATCAGAAACTTGTTCTATTTTGTGGCAGTGACAATAGTTTTATATTAAAAGAAAAAAATACAGTTTTCATACAGCAAAATCTATACAATATCATTGTTTTATTTAATATAAAGATCGTACCCACCCTCCTTCCATGGTTCCCACCCTCCAGGTTATTTTCCCTTTCTGCAGCGGTTGCACTACAGGTAGCTACTGTGTATTATGGACAAATGAGAAATGAATTCTTTTTCTGGCTGTCCATCTTATTTTATTTCAAATAAGGAAAAGTGTATTTGGATTTTGTGTAAATACATCTAGTGATGACATTTTTTCAATGTTTTTAAAAACTGTGTACAGTACTACATGTGGTAGAGCGTTTTCTTCAAATTGTCTATTGTAGCAAAAACGTTTTTGTCGTAAACCTGTTTTGTCTCCTTTTTTTGTTCTCTTGCCACTTCTCTCCTCTTCCTCCCACCCCTGGCTCCCTCCTCTCCCCCCTCCCCCACAACTAGTACCGATGTACATAGTAATTGTAATGTTTTAGACTTTACAGAAACTTTCCTGTATTCTGTATATAAAAAAACAAAAATACTTCAAATTATGTTTTCTGCCTGTCTGTCCTACCTGTCATCACCCTTAAGAGGGAACCGTCCTGAGGCCCTGGTCCCACAGCCCCACTGAACAAGTCTCATTCCCAGATCCTCAGTCCCCAGGGAAGTCAGGAAGAGGGCAGGTGTTGGAGAAAAGTGTGCCCAGGGTGGGAAGGCCAAATGGAAGGGGAGGGGTTCCGCTGCAATGGGTTGTTGTATGGCTTTGTGGGTGACTTGAGGGAATTCAGAGGGCTTGAGCATTTGATGTGATCAGATTCTACAAGAATCCCAAGAGTACTACTGATCCCTGGTCCTCTTGGCTCCAAAACCAAGACATTAAAATAGGAGATGGCTGGACTTCTCTGGTGGCTCAGTGGTAAAGAATCTGCCTGCCAAAGCTGGGCACTTGGGTTCGACCCCTGGTCTGAGAGGATCCTACATGCCTCGAAGCATCTAAGCCCTCACCTAGAACCCATGCTTCACCTCAAGAGAAGCCACTGCAATCAGAAGCCCACACACCACAGTGAAGAGCAGCCCCCACTCACCGCAACTAGAGAAACCCCACACAACCAAAAGTATTTTTTTTAAATAAGAGCATGAGACCTCTGCATTCTGCTCCAGAAGCTTTAACCCAAGCAGTTGGGGCTGTCTTTCCTTCAGTTATTTGCTATCATTTTATCCATCTCTTCTGGGAGAAGTCGTAACACCTGGGTTTCACCCCCCTCCCCTGCCCCCAGCCCTAGCTGGGTATGGAGCAATTCATTATTTCAAGTATCACTCAAGTTCCTCCAGTACCCAGCCTTTGCTGGCCTTGGATCTTTGTCTCAGTAACTTGCTGTGAGCAATCATCAGGGCAGATGTGGCCCCTGCCTCTTGGAGCTTAGAATCTAGTGTGGAGCAGTTTGTTTCAAATGTCTGAAGAACAAAGAAATCCAGTCTGTAGACTCAGTCATGCCACAAGTAACTCTACTCGCAGTCACAAGTTTACAACTGCAGCCCCTGGACAGATGAGTTCACCCATTACCTAAATTCTCAGGCCTCCAAGCTCCCTTTTATTTAAACAAACTATTCCTTCTTGCACATTATACTTAAGAAACTTTATCTGCCAAGTTTTTCCTGAAAACCATCTCATGCTTAGAGAACACAGCTGTGCGTATGCATGCCAGCGCTGTTAAGAGTGCATGGTACCTGTTTGCATGTCAGGATTTTGTTTTGGTGGGGGTGGAGAGCACATCCATTTATTTCACTCATATTCCATCCCTAGTCTCATCCCACAGTATGGATACATGAACGCTGAATCCATGGTGCAACTAAACAGGAAACCGCTGGAATCTGAGGTCTGACCCTGGCTGCCACCCACCCGTCTAGCTTTGCCTCCACCACTCTCCTCCTCTTCCCCCGATGGGCCTTGTGAACTCCTTAAGGGCAGAAACATTGTTCTGCTCGGTATTTCCAAGGCTACCTGCACTGCTGGGCATGCTGTGAGTGCCAAACAACAGGTGCTAAATTGGACTGGATTTCTCCTTTCTCCTGGCAAGTCACCTGGCCAGAAATAATACCCTTACCCATGCCTCCCTAGCTGTCCCCACCCACACTCAGCCATCATAATCACTTCTATTCAGTAATGAAGCCTCTTTACCTATTTCTCCCACCTGTCAGAATCATTCCAGAGACAAATTTCCTCCTGAAGATCAGAGGACAGATTTTACACTCTTCCTGCTTCTCTTTGGAAATGGAGGGGTGGAGGACTTCCCTAGTGGGCCAGCAGCTAAGACTGTACTCCCAATGCAGGAGCCCCAGGTCCAATCCCTGCTCAGGGAACTAGATCCCACGTGCTGCAGTTAAGAAGACCCGGTGCAGCCAAATACATTTTATATATATATATATAAAGGAGGGGTCTGGTGGGGTACAAGGAGGTGGGAAGATAGACAGCTAATGAATAAGTGAATCCTGACAGCCCTGAACTGATGGTGCCACCCTGCATGCACTGTGTCACCTCTCTGACCTCCATGGGAAGAAATGAAAAGAATCCTAGAAGCTGAGGGGTTACCTCGTGGCTCAGCTGGTAAAGAATCCGCCTGCAACGTGGGAGACCTGGGTTCGATCCCTGGGTTGAGAAGATCCTAGAAGCTGAGGGCTGAAATTAGAGGATAAGGAACTGATGGACTTGTTCACAGAGGGCAAAGAATCCAGGACTAGACTCACTGTCAGACACAGCAGCATTCAGGAGCCCACCCCTCTCCAGAAGGGAAGGACTGCTACATACTGACACCCAGAGAGCCCATCCGTCTGCTAAGCCCCTTCCTGCAAGTCTTCTGCAACAGAGCCCAGCACAGAGTACAGGTACACGCGAAGACGGTCATTCATGCACACACTGACAGAATACAGATGCATGCACACACCTGGAGGGGCTCGAAGCCCACAAACTCACACACCTACAAGGTGTTCACACGGGCGCGCTCACACAGGATCCAGAGTCACGCACACAACCTAAAGGACGATCACAGGATCCATGGGCACATCACATACCAAAAAGACTAGCACCTTCACTAGAGGTGCGTGTACATACCTAGAGGGCGCTCCCAGGCGCAAACGCACATAGGCACCTAGGTTTTCACACCAGCGCACACCCCGAGGACGCAGACGCACGCCTAGGGGGCGCTCCCAGGGCCCACGCACGCACACATATCCCTGCCCTGTCTGCCGCCCGCCTCCGCCTCCGCCTTCGCCAAGCCGAAGAGCGCCAGGCGCCCTTCCAGGCCGGTGCGGGGAGAGCCCGCAGCCCCCCGGGCGGCGATCCAGGCGGCTCCGGGCCTGGGCGGGAGCCCGGAGGTGCGGCCGGCATGGAGGCGCTGCTGCTGGGCGTGGGGCTGCTGCTGGGCGCCTACGTGCTTGTCTACTACAACCTGGTGAAGGCCCCGCCGTGCCGCGGCCTCGCCAGCCTGCGGGGCCGCACGGCCGTGGTCACGGGTGAGTGCTGGCGGGCGGGCAGGGGGCGGGGAGCCGGGACGGTGGGGCGGGGGCCCGACGTCTCAGCTCCGCTCCCGCCCACCCTCCTCAGGTGCTAACAGCGGCATCGGGAAGATGACGGCACTGGAGCTGGCACGCCGAGGAGCGCGCGTGGTGCTGGCCTGCAGGAGCCGGGAGCGCGGCGAAGCGGCTGCGTTCGACCTCCGCCAGGTGAGGGAGGGCGGGGCTTTGGAGGGCGGGGCCTGGCGGGGGAGGGCGGGGCCTGGCGGGAGGGTGAACAGAGGACGGAAAAGAGCCGGGTAGCTGGAGACATTGGGGCGGGGGTATCCAGTCCCTTAAAGGACAATGCAGCCCGCTTCTCCAAATGGAGAAGCGGGTGCACAGGTGCTCTGGTCACACAGCGAAGGGACACCAGATCTGAAGGAAGTAACTGCTGTTCCAAGACATTTAAGAATCAGTGGAAGTTACTCTAATGAAAGTTGGAAAGAGAACAGCAGAGGGAACAGCATATGCAGAGGCCCTGAGGCAAGATGAATGGTCTGATCTGAGAAACTGAAAGGTTTAATGAGGCCGGAGCACGGAGTATGGGGAGAAGAGGCAACAGGAAGGGGCTGAACTCTCTGAGCCAGGGCCAGGTTCAAAGGGCCCTTATAGACCCTACTGAGGAGATCAGATTTCATAGAATGGACAGAGATCCGATGAAGTGTCCTCAGCAGGGACTGGACTGTCAGAATAACCTTTGGGAATGAACCCCTAAGTGACTGTGTGGCACCTGGTTTGTAGTGGGTAACAGCGGGTTGGAGGAGACCAGTGAGTAGTCCGTTGTAGATTTTAGAGTAAACAATAATGGGCAGAGGGTATGATAATATTAATAATAATAGCAAGTACCAAAAAAAAAAAGCAAGTGCCTAAAGAGTGGTGACTACATGCCAGGCAGTGTTCTAAAGATTTTACATATATTAACTCATTTAATCCTCACAATAATTCTATCAGTAATATTATTATTTCCATTTTACAGAGAACTAAGGCTCAGAAAGATTAAGTATCTTGCCCGAGGTATCACTCTAGTAATAAGCAAAGTCAAGATTTGCATCCAGCATCCACACACTTATCCACTACATTCTAATGCCTGGGGAAGATCTTAGTAGAAGGAGTTAGTAGGAGCTGAACTCTCAGAATTTGGTGCCTGGGGAGAAGGAAGAAGAGAAGGGTGTGTATGACAGGCCACTTCTTGCCACTCCACAGGAGAGTGGGAACAATGAAGTCATCTTCATGGCCTTGGACTTGGCCAGTCTGGCCTCCGTGAGGGCCTTTGCCACTGCCTTCCTGAGCTCTGAGCCACGGCTGGACATCCTCATCCACAATGCCGGTGAGGGAAGCCAACCTGCGGAGGGGTGGGAGGGTGCCAGGGGCAGCCAGCCGACCCTTCCAGGCAGGCTTGGCCGAGGGACTGGTAAACATGTGGGAAGGATGCCCCCTACCACCATCTCACCTGGGGGATGCTGAGGCCTCCGAGAATCCCTCTGGAGCAGTTGCTCACACCTAGCCCCTACCCCAGGGATCAGTTCCTGCGGCCGGACCCGGGAGCCCTTTAACCTGCTGTTGCGTGTGAACCACATCGGCCCCTTCCTGCTGACGCACCTGCTGCTGCCCCGGCTCAAGACGAGCGCCCCCAGCCGTGTGGTGGTGGTCTCCTCTGCTGCCCACCGCAGAGGCCGCCTCGACTTCACACGCCTGGACCACCCAGTGGTGGGCTGGCGGCAGGAGCTGCGGGCATATGCCAACAGTAAGCTGGCCAACGTGTTGTTCGCCAGGGAGCTTGCCACTCAGCTTGAGGGCACTGGCGTCACCTGCTATGCAGCCCACCCAGGTGAGGTTCGGCTCTCTGGCTGCTCTGCTTCATTCTTATTCCCCCTCTCCCATCCTCGCCCCTTCCCCTGCTCCCCCAGCCTCTCACTGAGCCACAGAATCTCAGAGCAGGAAGGAAGCCTGGTCCAGGGAGAGGCCCGTTCCTTGCTGATCTTGAAGCCAGGCTATTCTTGTCTGAGCTTGTCTCACACCACAAGCTCTGATGCTGATGGCTGGGTAAGGCATGGCAATGAGGAAGGCCTAGGTTCTTACCCCAAGGAGCCATCTGCATGACTGAACTGATGATGTTAGCTAATAATTACTCATTCAGGAAGCATTTACTGAGTACCTACTATGTTCCAGGCATTAATCTAGACACAGGGAATGTAGCAGTGAGCAAAACAAAGACCTCATCCTTGTAGAGTTTACATTCTACTTTATAGAAGGAGACAGCTAATAAATATATACAATGACAGGTGGTGTTTAAAGTGCTGCAGGAAAAAATAAAAAAAATAAAGTGCTGCAGGGAAAGATAAGACAGGGAAAGGGGACTAAGAAATGACAGAGTTGGCAAAAGAAAAAGAAAAAAGAAATGACAGGGGATGCTATGTTTATCTATGGCAGTCAAGGAAGATGTAACTGAAAAGGTGACATTTGAGTAGAAGCTTGAAGGAAATGAATGACCTATGAGGCATTCTAGGGAGAAGAGTAAAAGAACAGAGTAAATACCAAGTGCAAAGGTCCTGAGGCAGAAGAGCCTGGTGTGTTTAAGAAAGAACAGAGAGCCTGCTGTGGCTGGAACAGAGTGAGGAAGGGAATGTGGCAAGAGATGAGGTATAGAAATAGGTTGGATCATCCAGGGTCTAGGGGTCCACTGGAAGCATTCTTACAGTCTGAGTGATTTTACTAATTAGTAAGACCCATCCCTGAGGTGTTGGAGAAGATTCTTGAGAGTCCCTTGGACTGCAAGGAAATCCAACCAGTCCATCCTAAAGGAAATCAGTCCTGAATGTACATTGGAAGGACTGACGTTGAAGCTGAAACGCCAATACTCTAGCCACCTGATTCGAAGAATTGACTCACTGGAAAAGACCCTGGTGCTGGGAAAGATTGAAGGCAGGAGGATAAGGGGACGACAGAGGATGAGATGGTTGGATGGCATCACTGACTCAATGGACATGAGTTTGAGTAAACTCCCAGAGTTGGTGATGGACAGGGAGGCCTGGCGTGCTGCAGTCCATGGGGTCGCAAAGAGTCGGAGACGACTGAGCAACTGAACTGAACTGAAGACCCATCCCTGCCTTAGGGAACAAGTTGCCGGATAACAAGATCTGCCTGACCCATAATACTATACCAGATATTAGACAATCATTACCTAAGCCTCATTAAAATTATAATAGTGATATAATAATTATAGCTAGCCATTATTAGATTCCATATCTCTAATATCCAAAGCAGTGGCTGGTCTATTGTAGGTGTTCATAAATGTTTGCTGGTTAAACAAAGGAATAGGAGGACTTTCCTGGCAGTCCAATGGTTAGGACTCCTCATGTTTCCAATGCAGGGGATGAGGGTTTGATTCCTGGTTTGGGGAACTAAGATCCCACATGCCACTGGGGGAGGCCAAAAGATAAACAAAACACAAAGGAACAGGAAAAAAAGATGAGCTAGAAAAAAAGATGGAGAGGGACAGATTGTTCCAGGCTAGTTTCTTGCCTGAAGAATCCCATGGGAGAAGTCCATAGGGTCGAAAAGAGTCGAACATGACTGAAGTGACTGAGCAGTCAGGGACACAGCATGAGCAATATCTGGAAGATGAGGATGTGTAAAGAGCTTGGATGGACAAGAAGCGGCTTGCTGTTAGAAACGAGTGAGGTCAGCTTATCAGGTCCCTAAGTACTACCTGGTTAATCCGACCTTGGCTTCCCTGGGACCGGACTCTTTTTCCCACTCCTTTGTAGCCCTGTGCTTGCCTCTTACCCTAGACCCTCAACCACGGTCGTCTTCCCTGCTTGCTTCATTTCTTCCCGTCCACAGGGCCAGTGAACTCGGAGCTCTTCCTGCGCCACGTTCCTGGATGGCTCCGCCCACTTTTGCGCCCCCTGGCTTGGCTGGTGCTCCGGGCACCGCGAGGGGGTGCCCAGACACCCCTGTACTGCGCTCTGCAGGAAGGCATTGAGCCCCTCAGCGGGAGGTACTTCGCCAACTGCCACGTGGAGGAAGTGCCCCCAGCCGCCAGAGACGACCGAGCAGCTCACCGGCTGTGGGAGGCCAGCAGGAAGCTAGCAGGGCTTGGGCCTGGGGAGGATGCCGAATCTGATGAAGATTCCCAGCCTGAGGACCCGGGGACTCCATCCTCTCCGAGCAGCCCCCACCCCGAGGAGCCCACGGTTTCCGAATTCTACCCCAGCCCTCAGAGTTCAACAGACAGATCTACGGTCACGCGCCGAATTCCGGTTAAAGCTGAACTTGAGCCTCAGGCTTGCTAACCGCCCCCTCCCCCCACCCCCCCACCCACACACACACAGACCGGGAAGCTTTCCAGGGCACCTGGTGGGCCTTTAAAACCTTAGCTGTGTGCCGGGCCATGCACTGGGCAAGGACAGAGTTGCCATTTTTGCCTCCATGGTTACTTTCTGGGGTTTTCAAGGTATGTCCTGGACAGCTCGTTTCCTGGTGGAAGGAAATAAAGGGTGATTACTTCTCCCTGAGAGGAACGGTAACCCCAGATTGAGAGGTGGGGCGTAGTGTATCTGCTGCGGCTTCTCAGGAATTTGGATTTCGTATTTCCAGGCCCTACCCTCAGGCATGCAGATCAGCCCCTGAATAGGGCCTGGGAATTTGTAATCGGATGCACTGCCAACACTGAGGATTATTCAGCTGGGCCCTTTTCGACCCTGTAGCTAAGTAGTTTCATTATCCCCTTTTTGCATTAGCAGCCAGGTGAGGGACTCGGCCAGATAAGGGACTCGCCCAAGGTCTCCCGGCTGGTAAGCGCAGGGGCTGAAATTGGAACCCCCAGCGGGCTGGCTCCAGGGCCGACCGCTGTAAGGTGGGAGCTGGGAGGTGGAAGGTGAGAAAGGGCAGGACGGTGGTTATTCAGGCGCCCCGTGGGAGTCGAGGGTACGCGATGTCTAGCCCGTGCAATAAAGCGTGTTGACTCTACGGGTAGCGCGCCGACCGCCTAGCAGGCCGCGCCGGCCCCGCCCTCCGCCGCCACACTTCCGGCGGCGCTGCGGCCGCGGAGGGGTGCGGGCGGGCGGGCGGCCGCTGGGGGTGGCCCGACAGGCAGGGCGAGGCCGGCTGTGCGGGCGGGCCGGAGGCTGCTGTCCAGGTCTCCGCGACCTCTGGGGGGCCCCTCCGTCCTGCAGGCGCCATGGGCAATTGTCACACGGTGGGGCCCAACGAGGCGCTGGTGGTTTCAGGTGAGGGGGCCCCGAGGGAGGTGGATCTGGAACGCCCGGCGCCGGGAGGGTGTTTGGGGCGGGGGCTGTGCCTGGGAGGGCGGGAGAGGGGCCAGGCCGAGGAAGGGCTCTGAGGGTTGGGCGGGGGGTAGGGGGGCGGGGGCAATGCCGGGGGTGGGGCCTGAGCTTACGGTAGCTCCGGAGACCCTTACAGGAGGGACCCCCACTCTCCGTGCTCCGCGCCCTAGGGCACCGGCCAGGCTCTCCCCCCACCTCCGTGCTCTGCGTGTTTGCCCGTGTTTATTCCCTCCTTTCCTTTCTCCGCCTCCTCCTCTGGGCAGGGTCTCCCCTGTGGCCTAGAGGATCCCGAGCCGAAGCCTTGGGGTTCCGGGAACACAGTCTGGCTGGATGCCAGCGCCCGGAACGAGGGGTGGGTGGGTCGCAGGTGCCTGTCTGGGGAGGGGCGGTGGACCTGGATCCTTGGGTTCTGGGCACAGATCCGTTAATTCCGAGCAGGCTGAGGCTTGCCGGGCTTTACTGGCACTGCCCGCCCCGTAGACGCGGGTGCGGCCTCTACAGGTTGAGAAACCTGGCTCCGGGCTGTGTTGCTCTGGTTGCAAAATGCTGCAGACTCCAGAATTTCTGTTGCGCTTAGGCGGGATGGGGGCTCCGCAATGTTGGGGTAGGGAGAGAGATCGTGCCATAAGGCTGCTATTTAAATTGTGTGTTTGAGTGTCTTGGGAAGTGGCAGAAGCCTTTCAAGCCACCAGTTTGTGCAGCCAATGGCGCGGGTGCTGGGGAGAAGCCCGTGTTTTCCCGACAGCGTGGAGGCCTGTAGCTGCAGGAAACGCTCATATCCTACTTGCCACTGTCAGTATGGATTCTCCACCTGTGCAGAGAGTTGTTAGGGCCAGCTGCAGAACTGAGCAGAAGAGGGTGGGTCCGACCTGGGCTTATTGCCACCCACTTTGAGACCTGGGATGAATCCATTGGGAACTTTCATGAACTTTGTTTCAGTTTGAATCTTAAAGTCAGTCTCTGCCCTGGGACAGGAAATCGTCAATCTCTCTGACTAGGACCCTACTGTGAGGAAATTAAGATCCTTCACTTCCCTGGGACTTCCCTGGCAGTCCAGTGGTTTGGACTCTTTGGTTTCACTGCAGGGGCCTGGGGGGTTGATCCCTGGTCGGGGAACTAAGATCCTGCAAGCCCTGTGGCACAGCCAAAAAAAAAAAAAAATCTTTCACTTCCCTGAAAACCAGAGAAGATAGCCTTGGGGTCACCAGGGAGACCCCCAGAGAGCACTGACCAAACTTGCTCCTCTCTCAGACTTGGGCCAGTCTCCCAGCCTCTACTCCTAAAGGTTTTTAGAAACCTGAATCTACATCACACTTGTTTTTTACTTGTCGGATTTCTCTCTAGAAGCCCAGACTCTGGGCCAAGGAGAAAGAGCTCCAGTTTTGTCTTTGTGGCTATCCTGAAACTGAGGGACAAAAAGAACCCCTAAGACGGGCTGCTCTGTGCCTCCCAAGTTGCCAGGGTACTCTAGCCAGAGGCCAAGGCAGTGCTAACTTCGAAGCCATTTTAGGGGTGCGGAGAGGAGGCCACACTGAGAATTAAGAGAGCTGAAGTCAAGGGAGGGTGGAAGAGAAGAGAGAGAGATGATGCCCAGCATAGTAGTATCTTGGAATGTGAGATGATCGAACTGCACTGTGGCTTTCGCTGACATGTGGACTTCCAGTCCTGTTCCCTACACCCCATTAATTGGACCTGCATCTAAGTCCAGGTGGCTTCCATGGTGGCTCAGCTGGTTAAGAATCTTCCTGCTGTGTGGGAGACCTGGGTTCGATCCCTGGGTTGGAAAGATCCCCTGGAGAAGGGAATGGCTACTCACTCCAGGATTCTGACCTGGAGAACTCCATGGACTATATAGTCCATGGGATCGCAAAGACGACTGAGCGACTTTCACTTTCCCTTCTAAGTCCAGGGCCATCTCACGCAGCCTACTTTCAGAAGGAGGATGTTGATACGTATCATGATCATCTTTTCCACTTGAAAAGTCTGGAGGTTTTTCTTGTCTATCCTGCCTCCTTCATTCTGTAATGCACAATTTTTTTTCTCTGTTTCTACTTTGGGGGAATCCAAACACCATATACCTTTCTCTTAGCCTGGAGTTTGTGGATAGAATTTAGAGGTCTTTGCATTTGATAAGAGGAAAGTGGTACATTTTTATTTACACTTACTTTAACTGAAAGTGTAGACTTCCCTGGTGGCTCAGACGGTAAAGCGTCTGCCTACAACGTGGGAGACCCGGGTTCGATCTCTGGGTCGGGAAGATCCCCTGGAGAAGGAAATGGCAACCCACTCTAGTGTTCTTGCCTGGAGAATCCCATGGATGGAGGAGCCTGGTGGGCTACAGTCCATGGGGTCGCAAAGAGTTGGACACGACTGAGCAACTTCACTTTCACTTTAACTGAAAGTTAGTGCTTCCTACGATTATTAATGTCGGCAACAATCCATGATAGAATTAGCAGATATTTTCCTACCATACTGCCTTTGTTGCAGGTATGGTAAAAATCATTTATGCTCATTGCTACTTTGAAATTAAGCCAGTTATTAATCTACCACAAGATCTTATTATTTAATAACATTATACATGTTACTATGTATCACATAGCACACATATATAACTTTAAATATTTGTTTCTTATGTATCTTATTTTATGCATTTATGAACATTCAGGCTTTGCCAGACTACTAAGGGGGGATTTTGGCTCAAAAAATCCCCCTTGTGGGACTTCCCTCGTGGTCCAGTGGCTAAGACTCAGTGTTCCCAACGCAGAGGGCCCAGGTTCAATCCCTGGTCAGAGAACTAGGTCCCACATGCTGCAACTAGGAGTTCACAGGTCACATGCCGCAACGAAAGATCCTACATGCTGAAACTAAGACCTGGTGCAGCCAAATAAATTGATAAAATGTTTTAAAAAAAAAAATCCCCCTTGTGTGAGAGTTCCCTGATGGTCCAGTGGTTAGGATTCAGCATGTTCACTGCCCAGTTCAGTCCTGGTTGGGGAACTGAAATCCCATAAGCCCTGCAGCGTGACCAAAAAAAAAAAAAAATCTGCCTTGTAGAGTAGAGTTGTAGGTCTTCTTGACTAGTAGGAATGAAAGAGTGGAAGAGGGGCAGGAAGAAAGGAAGTGTTCCTGAGGGGCAGACGGGCACTTGTGTTGGGGGAGGGCTGAGAGTGAGGCGGGATTTATGACAGGATATTTTGTGACTCTTCAACTTGGTTGAGGACAGAGCAAAGGAAAGTACGTTGGGTTAGAAGAAGTGAGATAAAATTAGGAGGATTGTCTCCAAGTCTAGAGACAGTAAGAACTGGGGAGGTCAAGGAAGGGTCACCTAAGAGTCCTCTCTTGGGAGTGGTCCCCAGGGTGACCAGGAAGCTGGGAGGAAGATCCCTTCCAGGGGAGGAGGCTGCTGGGGGTGGGGCAGCCAGGCAGCCCCAGCTTCCTGTTGCTACCCCTGGGAACCTGGCCATGTTACCCTTGGCCAAGGCCCAGCCTGAGCTGTGGCAGCCTGCTCCCAAGGTCAAAGAATAAGTTAAAGGTAAAAAAAAAAAAAATGGCTACCCCTCCAGTATTCTTGCCTGGAGAATCCCATGGACAGGGGAGCCTGACAGTCCACGGGGTCTCACAGAGTCAGAAACAACTGAGTGACTAATGCTTCACTTTTCACTTCAAAGCGTGGATTCCCACCCTTGGCTCTCTCGCCTCCATCCCACCCTGCCACCACTACACTACACCACTACACGTCTCTTCTCCCTGCACCCTGAGAAGTGCCCTGGGTTGGTTGGAGAAAGCTGTGCCACTGTGCCCCAGCTCCCACCAGGCCAGAAGAAGTGGAACAAGCTGTGGTTTTTGATCCTTTTCCAGTTTCACTGGATCCCGAGATGGTTTTGGTTTCAAGTTGACTGCTGGTCCTCAGAGTCTCCTCTCACCCCATCCCCAGGACAGAGCAGCCTGCAGTGGCTTACCTTGAGCAGCAGTCCTGTGAACAGGTGTTTCCAGAGACCTGCAACCTGTTCCCGACCCTGTTCACACTGCAGGGATGCTCCCAGCTCCCTGGACCTCAGGCTCAGCTGCTTGTACACCATGCACAGGGCAGACCCAGGAGACAGGGTGGGCTGCCCGGTGGGCAGTATCATTTGCCAGCTGTCTATCTTGGCAGTCCCACCACACTTGTGGGATCTTTGTTCCTTTGTTGTTCAGTCACTAAATTGTGTCCAACTCCTTCCAACCCCGTGGACTGCAGCACGCCAGGCTTCCCTGCCCTTCACTATTGGAAATTCATATCCATCAAGTCGGTGATGCCAGCCAACCATCTCATCTTCTGTCGCCCCCTTGTCCTCCTGCCCTCAGTCTTTCCCAGCATCAGGGTCTTTTCCAGTGAGTCGGCTGTTCGCGTCAGGTGGTCCCTCCAGCTATCTAAAACTTCTCTCCGGTTCATGATTCTATTGTCTCTGGTTGTTGGCCTGACCACCAACCCAAACCCTGGCTCTAGGCCTACACTGTCCAATATGGTAGCCGTGAGCCACAGGTTAATTTAAGTTAATTAAAATTCATTTTCTCGGTTATACCAGCCAGATTTCCAGTGCTCAATAGCACATGTCCCGAGTGGCTGCTTTGTTGCACAGCACAGCTGGGGAACATTTCAATCCCAGAAGGACGTTCTCTTGGATAAGACTACTCTAGAAGTTATCCCCCCACGTCAGCCACTGTGTGTGGCCTGGGTCACTGCAAGAGGCTGCTTCTCCCCAGCCTCCCTGACCCAGGTATCTTTCTCCTTGCGCAAAGTGGGGTTTCTAAAATGCAAATACAAGTGTGGCTTCTTAGCTTAAATGACTTCCCCATCACTCAGGCACATACACACAACACCCCTGCTTGGCCCAGTCCTTACAATACTCTGCAGTCTGCCCTCTGCCCCGCTGCCCGGCTTTGTCCCCTGAGGTCAGTGTCCCATGAGGGCTCAGAGACACTAACCCAGCTACACAAAACTACCCCTGACCTTTGACCTTGGGAGGCACCCACCCTAGACTTTCCTGAAAACCCAAGTTTATGAATGCAGAAACAATGACGCCCACTGGCTTTTTCCTCCCTGTTACATGTTACATTTCCTTTGAATCATCTGTTTCTGCCAGGGAACAGCCCTTCTTCCTTTTACTAAGTTTTCATGAACTTGTTGATTAATTTTGGCATCAGCAGGAGGGTTCACAACAAGAATTTCAAGAACTGATTTTTCTCATTTCTGTATAGAGGTTGTGCGGAGCTCCTCCAGGAGGTGAATCTGGGTGGTGGCCAGATTCAACGGGGCTATTTAGTTGATACATAGTTTCCAGGAGTCATTTCCTTTTTAGGCCTTTTCCCTTTCACTTTTCCATTTGGTACCATGAGTTGGCTTCTGTTTTGAGGTCTTGCCGTCTTCCCCATCCACTCCCATTCACTCTGAACCCCTGGGAACCAGTCTCACTGAGAGGTCTGCTGAGCGTGCCACCCCCACCCCCATCCCACCTCTTGGTTCGTAGACTCCCTTGTATTAGCCTTCCACCTGCATCCCCTCTGGGACTGATCCCATCCTGGTAATGGGCCAGTCGCATGGTACAACCATCAGCTCAGGAAAAGGTCACTCCTCCGAGTCCCACCGCTTTTAAGAGAGGAGCTGTACCTTGATCTCTGTTTCCCTAGCACAGAAAAGTACTTGTTTGCTGAACGGATGGTTGAATCAAAGATGGACGTGTCCCTGTTCACTCTTGCCCACTGACTTTGTTCTCTGAAAGCACATACATTCTGAACCACTCATTGGCTCCCCTCATTTCTATGCAAATTGCCTGTCTACCAAACTAGATCCCAAGACCTTAAGGGCCTGTCTCCCATTTATCTGTAACCTCCACCCCTGGTGCCCAGTGGTGGGAGTTGTCAAGTGTCAGAGCAGGCTAAGGCCCAGCGTTACTGATGGAGGCGTTGGAGGGTAGACATACCCAAGGACTAACTGACCAGCCACGGTTTGCTTTGCTCTCCAGGGGGCTGTTGTGGTTCCGACTATAAACAGTATGTGTTTGGCGGCTGGGCCTGGGCTTGGTGGTGTATCTCCGACACTCAGAGGTAAGGGCCTGGGGGCTGGCAATCGGGCATCCTGGTGGGCAGGGGAGAAGAGGGTCTCCATCCTTAACCCCCTTCATGCCACTTGAGCTAGAGCATCTACCACTTGCTGCATTCCACTCTAGTTGGGGGGACCTCCTAAGAGGCAGGTGGAGTGGGTTACATGGGGAGGCAGGAGGGCTGTCTGTGAGCAGCTCTTCCTTGGTGGGTGTGCTTTTTTCCAGTGAAAGCATCACTTCTGCCCCAGGCAATTCAGGCAGAACCCTAACGCCCTGATTCTAGCTCAGAATTATTCACGAACCCTTAATAACACACCTGTTTGGAGTGGTCCTAGGAAGGAGGAAAGACTTGAAGAGACCCCTGCCCTGTGCAGATCCTGGGACAATGCAGGCAGGGGCTAAATGGCAGAGGATGGTTATAGCCTGAAGGGGCTCTCTGTATTAAAGACAAGGGATACGGATCTAAGGAATTGGCACCGGGGCTGGGCAAGATGGGTCTGGACCTCCTCCATCAGTCTGGAGAGACTCAGAAGGGGAAAGGAGATTTCAGCTCAGGCTCTGCCTGCGGGCTTTCCCAGAGCCCGGGGCAAGGCCAGACTCGGGCCCAGGCCTCTCCTGCCCCCTCCCTGCCCACCTGGGAGGAGATGAGGCTGGCCGGCCACCTCCCCACCAGCAACCCCTTCCTGATTATGCGAGATCAGGGGAGGGGCCCAGATTCTTCCAGGCCAGGAACCAGGCGACACAGACAGCAGAGCTATGAAAGCGCAGGCCCATTGGCAGGGGTGGGGGTCCTGTGAAGGGGAAGCAGTGGAGATTCCAGTGGAAATCCCCCTGTATCCCAGTTGGCAGAGAGACGCCCCATGGCGGCAGGGAGTCTGAGGGTGTTGGCTGAAGTCAGGGGCATGGGAAGCATGTCACAACGATTTAACTTCACTTATCTCTCCTAACCCCCTCCACTGCCTGTCTCTCCCCGCTCTTAGCCCTGCCTCAGTTGAGGGATCTTGGGAAACTCTTCTGGCCCAAGGTCAAAAGTGTTCAGAAAGCAATTAGTAGTGGTCACAAGATCCTCTCAGGATCCTAAGACTCCTGAGGGGGCCAGCTGGCCTGACAGGAGCCATGGGTTCCCTCTCCAGAGACACTGTCACCTCCCACCCCACACCCGCCACACAGTCCTGGGACAGCAGAGTGTCTTGTCCAAACCCCTAGACGTACAGCCGGGCCTAGAGAGTATCCGCTTGCCCCGAGACCTGTCCTGCCAGGCGTCCGCTGACACTCCAGAGGCCCTTTCTCCACACCGTGGTTGGTCCCCTCCCCCTTCCTGCTCCCAGGAGCAGAGCCCCAAGACAGCAGGGCCCAGCTTCTCTGACGGCAGGTTTGAAGGTGAGGGGTGGGGGCCTTATGCCTCATCCTCAGGGTGGCTCTCCCACACCCTGGCTCAGCATCTCCCTCTGGGCCCGCAGGCAGGGCCCACTCTTGGGTTCCTGGGGCAGCCCCTTCCCTGTCCCCTAGTCTGCTGCAGGGGCGTCTCCCCCAGCGGGGACCCTTGTTTCCCTGAGACCGGCAGGCGCTTCCTAGGTCAGAGTGGAGGTCTAGGTTTCTAACCCAGCCTTCCATTTGAGGTCCTTTCCACAGCCATCCTCCATGTCACCTGCCCTCAGTGTCAGCTGTTCTTCTCCAGACTCAGTGAGGTCTCTCCCGCTGTCCTTTGCTGCCATGCCCTGTCCTGTCCTGAGGCCCCGATATGGGCAGCTGTCTCTCCCTGACCTGAGCTGTTCCTCCACTTCTGGCATCTGAGCTGCAGCCTCCCTCCTCCCCACTTTCTCCCCCTCCTCCCCCCTCCCCCTCCTTTTCTCTCCCCCCTCTTTCCAGTCTCTCTCCCCTCCCCCTTCCTCCTCCTCCCCACCCTCCCCCTTTCCTATCTCCTTCCCTCTCTCCTCCCCTCCCTCCCCCTCTTTCCTGTCTCCCTCCCTCCTCTCCATCCCCTTCTTCCTCTTCCCTTCCACCCTCCCCCCTTTCCTGTCTCCCCCCCTCCTCCCCATCCTCTCCTCCCTCTCCCCCCTCCCCTTCCCCTCCTCCCCCCACCCTCTCTCCCTCTTTCCTGTCTCCCTCCCTCCTCCCCACTTCCTCCCCCTCCTCCCCCTCCCCCCTCCTTTTCTCTCCCCCCTCTTTCCAGTCTCCCTCCCCTCCCCCTTCCTCCTCCTCCCCACCCTCCCCCTCTCCTGTCTCCTTCCCTCTCTCCTCCCCTCCCTCCCCCTCTTTCCTGTCTCCCTCCCTCCTCCCCATCCCCTCCTCCCTGTCCTCCTCCCCCCTCCCTCCCTCTTTCCTGTCTCCCTCCCTCCTCCCCATCCCCTCCTCCTTCTACCCCCTTCCCTCCTCCCCCTCCCCCCACCCTCCCTCTCTTTCCTGTCTCCCTCCCTCCTCTCCATCCCCTCCTCCCTCTTCCCCCCCACCTCCCCCTCCCTTCCCTCCTTCCCCCTTTCCTGTCTCCCTCCCTCCCTCTGTCCTCCCCTCCCCCATCCTCCCCCTCTTTCCTGTCTCCCTCTCCTTCCCCAAAGAGAGCTTGATGGGTGCCTGTCTGAGCTGGGTCTGCTGTCCTCTCAGCCTGAGGGTGCTGTTAGGGAGGGGCTGGAAGGCAGTCAACCTGTGTACATGCGCATGGCTGGAGAGTGGGGGGACCCACATTGCCTCCTGCTCCCAATCCCCCCACTCCACTTGCTTCTGCTCCTTCACCTCAGCCTCTGCCCTCCCTCCCTCTGGTTTAAGGAAACCTTCTGCGCTGTCCACAGGCTGGCCTCTGCCTGGTCCGGCACCCAGCACACACGGGCACACACCCTGCCCCAGGGAGGCCCAGGTAGCTTCCACGCACCTTTTCTTTGCCATGACTCTGCCCGTGCCCAACTCTGGAAGTGAGTGACTCCCAGTTGTCCCTGTGAATATTGGCAGGGGTGCACACACTTCCCCCCGTCCCAGCCTTCCTTGACACATCCCACCACCGCAAATCAGAAAATCCAAAAATTGCTTTAGACTCTTCTGGCCCTAAATTGCCTTCTTAGGGATAAGTAGCACAGGCCTTGAGGGTTTGTGCCCTGAGCAGGATTCGGTATTTGCTGTGGCTCATGAACCCCCAGAGTGGCCTCCCCCACCCCCACCCGTTTCTGGAAACACAGGCTTGCCTCCATCTGGAGCATGGAGCTCAGGCTGCCAGCCAGACTGTGCCAGGAATCTCCTGGAAAAGTGAGGCAGTGGGTAGCTCTGGTGCCCTGCGCACAGGCAACCTCCCAACCTCAGGTCATGGGCTCAGGGCATCAGCAGGCTTTACCTCCAGCCCAGCAGCTTCTGGCTGGAAAGGTGTGGGGGCTGGAGAAGAGACCCAGAGGCCTCAGGCCAGCGCAGGGGTGTCTCTGGTCCCCTACGGCCGAGCCGAGCTGGCAGTGGGGGATGGGAGCTGAAGTTTTGAGAGCGACCCCACCCCCACCCCCCAGGCCTCAGGCATCCGGTGCTTGTCTGGTAACCACTGTGTGTGTTTGCTGTGTCCCCTCCTTCCCTTCCTGTCCCTACCTCTCCTTCCCTCCCCCCCGGCTGCTCCTCAGACTGTCTCTGGAGGTTATGACCATCCTGTGTCGCTGTGAGAATATTGAGACGTCGGAGGGGGTCCCGCTATTCGTAACAGGGGTTGCACAGGTAATAACCCGCCTGCTTCCTCCTCTGTGTCTAACCTCCTCTCTTCCTGCCCTGCGGGGGCCTGGCAGACTCCAGATGGACTCCCTTTTCCTGAGAGTGCGCCTCCCTGCCCTCTGCTCCCACCACCACTGCTCTGGGTGGCCGCGTGGAGCCTCTAGGGTCCCCCACTCCCTTGTCCCGGCTCATGGGGGGCTGCGAGTGGGGAGAGAGAGTGAAGGCTTCTGGGAGCTCTGCCCAAGTCTGCCAGGGGGTGTCTTTGGACGCCAAGCCTACATTGAGAGTAAGCTGAGGCGGGAGAAGAAGACACAGGCCCTTTTGTGACAGAGGTGGGCTATCCAGGTCGGGAGGGGTCTATCCTAAAGATTCCCACGGGAGTCCTAGTCCTCAGGTATCACAGAGCTCTGTGTCCTGCGTCTTCTCCAGGCCAACACCCTCCTCCCTGATGCACCAGAAGAACAGGTCCCCTGGGGAGTTATGTTCATCTCACCCCTTGACTGCTTCCAACCTCCTTGACAGGCCTGAGCAAAAAGAGCCATGGCCATTCCCTGCCCCTGATTCTCTTTCGAGAGGCCTTTGAGCAGCTCTCTTTGTTACCAGACTTCAGCTTCCCCATATGCGAAAGGGGGAGAATCAAGCCCTCCCTGAGCCTTGCAGGAATATTAGAAAGGCAAGTAAAGCAATGTGAGGGTGCTCGCTTTGGGATTTTCAGAAAAGAAGTGCTCGAGGAACGCCATCTGTATCACAGACTTGATCTCACCTGGGAAAGCAAGTGACCTGCTGTCTCCCTCCTCACCGCCAAACAGCCCTAGAGATGAAACCCTTTCCTGAGCCATGGCATTTAGCAGCACAGGTTCCCATCTTCATTGGTCCATTTGCCAGCTCCCCGCTGAGCGTCTTGTCAGCTCCAGGCACAGCGGAGGCAGCGAGGCAGCGATGGACATCAGAAAGCCCCTGCCCCTCAGAGCCTGCATGCTGGTGGGTCCCCAGGCCAGAAGAGACCTACATGTCACCTTACTCATCCTCCACCCTTCCATGAAATTGTCCTTCAGCTTCTCAGGCAAAACCCAGCACCCCCACACCCTGCCTTACCCAACCTCATATCCTTAATGGGGAAGAAGACTGTCCCTATCACACCCACCACTCATCACTGTGGAAGGGCAGGCTTCAGGGCAGAGAAGAAGCCCAGAGCCCCTTTGCGTGGGATATGTAGGGGCCAGGCCTCCCTCGACACCCCACCTAGCAGCCTCATCTCCCTCCAAGCCCACACTCCACTTGAAATAGCTAATACCCAGATCCCTTTTCAACTGGGTGATGTGAACCCTTGAAGACTCAGGTCATCTGGGCAGAACCCTCCTTGGCCCCAAAGCTCTAGCATGCCCCAGCCTTTTCCTCCACTGGCCGCATCTGGCCCCAACCCCAGAGAGCAGGCTTCCAGCCTTGGCCTGGTGCCAGGTAGAGGGACCCGGCAGGGCTCCCCTGGTGGGGTGGGGCAAACACAGGATCATCTCCATCTTGACCCAGCAGTGGGCATACTCCCAGCATGCCAGGTACAAGGCAGCTTTCTCAGCAGCCTCCAGGGCACTCTGGGGTGCTGAGCATGCCCAGGGAACAGGCAAATGCCTCTGGGGGATGGTCAGATGGTACCTACAAATATAGCCTGGAGGACCAGCACTTATGTGCTGTTCCAGGACACACATGGCCACGCCAAGACTCTTGCCCACACTACCCCCAGCCCCCTGGTCCAGACCACCCCTGACAACTCCTACTTCCTCTCCCGCTCTTCCAGCCAGGCTGATGTGAGCAGAGGACACACGTGCACGTGGGTGGCACATGACACTCTTTCCACTGAGCCATCTGCACCCTGGCCCTGCCTTCCCACCCCTCTCCTCACACACTCCCAGCTCCGACCCCTTGGAGAGCCCACCCCCTCCGTCTCCTGCAGCAGGACCCCCCTGGCCCGTCCCAGCCGGCGCAGTGAGATGTCAAAGTCTTTCCCCACACCCCAGGCCCTGGGCCCCCAGACCCATGGCCCCTGTTTTGCATTTCTTGGCAGGATTTCCCTAGAGATTATGACGTTGCAGCCCCGCTGTGAGGACGTAGAGACGGCCGAGGGGGTAGCTTTAACTGTGACGGGTGTCGCCCAGGTATAGTAACTCAGCAGCCCCGCGCATGTCCGTTGAGCTGCCTCGTCCCCACGCTGGGTTTTGGGGTGGGAACGAGGAGAGGCCGGCAGCCGGGGCAGTCTCTCTCCAGCGGCCCCACCCATGCCCATCCCCCTTCCCAGAGAGGGTCGTCGCCACTGGAACTTGCACTCAGCCTCTCGGCCACCCAGCAGGACTAACAAGACACCCTTCTTTCCCCAGAGGGCCAGCGGAGGACAGAAGCAGTGCCGGGGCTCCTGTGTCACTAACCCCTCCCCGTTCTTTGCAGGTGTCAGAAATGCCAAGCCCCAGAACCCGGGCCTCCCCTGACCCCTGGGTAGGGGGCTGCAGGGTGGGGACCAGAGGGCGAGGCCACATGAGGCCAGGGAGCTCTGGGCTCTGGAGTCAGAGCTGCGTTATATTCCCAGCCTGGTGACTGGGCGAGGGGCTTCCTGCTCTCCAGAGGTCCTCACAGGGCAGGTTCAGCCATCTCAAAGGCCCCTGGTGCAGGAGTGGTTGGCTTGGTGCCTTGGGGAAGAAAGAAGAGGATGCCTTCCCCTGGTGATGGACCGCAGACCTGTCTCCTGCCCTCTCCTGGCTCTCTTTCCTAGTCTGTCTGTCTGCACCCCTATTGCTCATTCTCCTTTTTGCAGAGACCTGCAGGCTGAGGGGCCAAGAGTGGACTGGAGGGGTTGGTGGTGGGGAGGAGCCCAGAATGTCCAGGGGAGAGGCCCTGGCAGAGCCTGGGGCTGCCAGTGAAAGTGAAATTTCTCAATATGAGTTCCTCGTGTTTTCTCCCTGCTGGAGGCCTCAGCAGACCCCACCCCCTCCCACCACCACCCCCTTCCCCCTGAGGCCTCCAGGTCCTAAAAAGGAGGGGAGGGGTACCAACTGCCACCATCCTCCTGGGTCTGGGGCCTCCGTCTGCCTGCCTCCAGCCTGGCTCAGACTTCTCTGTGACTACCGGCAGGTGAAGATCATGACCGAGAAGGAGCTCCTGGCTGTGGCCTGTGAGCAGTTCCTAGGCAAGAGCGTGCAAGACATCAAGAACGTCGTTCTGCAGACACTGGAGGGACACCTGCGCTCCATCCTCGGTGAGGCCCTGCCTGGCCCAGGGACCCCTCTTCCTCTGCCACCTGCGAGGAGCCACACAGCATCCCTGAGCCAAGGCCAGGGAGGGGAGAGGGGGCCTTGGACAGGCGGGCCTGTCAGTCCCGCTGAGAGGCTTCTAGCAGAAAAGCTGACAGGTTTTCCGTCATGTATTTCCTTTCAAAATATCAGGAGACTCGAGTGAAGAAGAGAGCATGGAGGTGGGGCTGAGTGACTGACTGCCAGTCAGGTCAGGCACCTAGTGCTGCTTGGGGCACTTTTCCTCATCCTGCCCAGACCCTGCAGGAGGAGACTCAGTGTTAGAAGAAACCCACCAGGGACTTCCCCGGGTGGTCCAGTGGCCAAGACTGCGCTCCTGAGGCAGGGAGCCCAGATTCGATCCGTGGTCAGGGAACTAGATCCCACATGCTACAACTTAAGAGTTCACATGCTGCCGCTAAAGATCCCACATGCTACAGGGAAGACCCAGCACAGCCAGATAGAAAGAAACCTAGAAAGACCCAGCACAGACCGTGTGACCCCTGTCTACACTCAGACCTCTCCCTGGCCGGCTCCTCCCTTTCCCAAGCTGGCTGGGCCCCTGGGGAGCCAGCCCACGATCCTTCTGCCCCCAGGGACCCTGACAGTGGAGCAGATTTATCAGGACCGGGACCAGTTTGCCAAGCTGGTGCGGGAGGTGGCAGCCCCTGATGTCGGCCGCATGGGCATCGAGATTCTCAGCTTCACCATCAAGGTGCAGTGTGGCGGGAAGGCTGTGGCCCCCGTGTCCATTCATGCGTGGCGTGGGAGCTTGGCAGGAGGGGCCCCTTTATGCCTCTGACTATTCCCAGGGACGACTTCCCCTTCCCTCCCCAGGACGTGTATGACAAAGTGGACTATCTGAGCTCCCTGGGCAAGACACAGACTGCTGTGGTCCAGAGAGATGCTGACATCGGGGTAGCCGAGGCCGAACGGGACGCAGGCATCCGGGTATGTGGGCTTGCCTTCCCAGCCTCGAGGATGAGGGAGCTCAGGGGCGGTGGAAACCCTGGTTACTCAGGGGGACCCTCAGCACCTGCCCCTCCTGCTCCCAGGAAGCCGAGTGCAAGAAGGAGATGCTGGACGTGAAGTTCATGGCTGACACCAAGATCGCCGACTCCAAGCGAGCCTTCGAGCTGCAGAAGTCGGCCTTCAGCGAGGAGGTCAACATCAAGGTGAGAAGCTGTCGGGCGTCCTGGGGTTGGGGCTCAAGGCCCAGGACTGTGGCGGCCAGCCTCTGACGTGCTGACCACCCTCCCCCGCCACAGACGGCTGAGGCCCAGCTGGCTTATGAGCTGCAAGGGGCACGTGAACAGCAGAAGATCCGGCAGGAAGAGATTGAGATCGAGGTCGTGCAGCGCAAGAAGCAGATTGCCGTGGAGGCGCAGGAGATCCTGCGCACCGACAAGGAACTCATCGCCACGGTGCGCTGCCCCGCCGAGGCCGAGGCCCACCGCATACAGCAGATCGCAGAGGGTGAAAAGTAGGTGCCGCTGGGGGCCCCCGCTTTAGTCTGGCTCCTCTGCCACCTGGGCACCCCCTCCACTCCTGGCCAAGCTTGGAGGCCCCCACGCCTGCTTCCTCACTGGGAAGTAGGGTTAACCCGCCTGCCCCATGGGATTGTTGTTAGGAAGACTGAATTAGGTGCTAGAGGTTTAAGGGCCTGATGTGGTGCTTGGCACAGAGGGCACCCAGGTAGGTCCCCTCTCCAATCTGGCCTCTTGGAGCCAGTACCCTCTTCCAGGCCAGAGCCAGAAGGCCAGGGCACTGCCCTCATGGGTCCCTCACCCCTGACACCTGCCAAAGTGGGGGACTCGAGGGTTCGCTGGCCCCCAGGCAAGGCTTAAGGGACCCCTGGCACTTCCCACTGACCCTGCCCACCCGAACTCCCCCAGGGTGAAGCAGGTCCTCCTGGCTCAGGCAGAAGCAGAGAAGATCCGCAAAATCGGGGAGGCAGAGGCGGCAGTCATTGAGGCAAGGGGCAAGGCAGAGGCTGAGCGGATGAAACTCAAGGCTGAGGCCTACCAGAAATACGGAGATGCAGCCAAGATGGCCTTGGTGTTGGACGCCCTGCCCCGGGTAAGGCTCCCACCCAAGGCTGGGACTGGCTGGGCAAGTGCCGGACTTCTCTGGGCCTTGTCAGTGACACAGCGACAGGATGGCTGGGAGGGTCAAATGGGGAAGTACTCAGCGGCATGGGGAAGAACTCTACAACAGGCCTAGGCTCATCCCTAACCCAGGGGACCATCTGACCTTTATTGCAAATAAGGGCCGCCCAGGCTGCGTTGGGGTGGGGTGAGGTGGAAACAGGAGGGAGAGATGCTGGATGGGGCAGGTGGATGGAGTCCGAGTGGCAACCAGCTCTCCTCCCACCCTGCCTTCTAGATTGCTGCCAAAATTGCCGCCCCACTGACCAAAGTCGATGAGATTGTGGTCCTCAGTGGGGACAACAGCAAGGTGACATCGGAAGTGAACCGACTGCTGGCCGAGCTGCCCGCCTCTGTGCACGCCCTGACGGGCGTGGACCTGTCTAAGGTGGGTGTCTCGCTGTCTGCGGTGGGTTGCCTGGGCAGAGTGGTGGGGGCCCTGAAGCCAAGGCCTCATGGCATCTCCCGTCCTTGCAGATACCGCTGATCAAGAAGGCCACCGGTGCACAGGTGTGAGGTCTCATCGGCCCACACCCTTCAGCAGCCACCGCCCCCACCTTCAGCACCCGTTTTAATACCACAGGGACAACGGGAACGTCACTGACTCTGGTGCCTTATTCTGGAGGGACCAGAAGCGCTGCGTGCTCAGGCCTCTGGCTGTCTTCCCTTCCCCTCTGTCTCTGTCTGTCTCCCGCCTCTTCTCCTCCATCCCACAGCCTCGCTTTCACTGCCACGACTGTCTGGTTTGTCTCTTGCACCCTCATCTCCTGTTCGTCTCTTCCTTTGTCTGTCTTTTTCTCTCCCTCTCTCCTCGCACCCTCTACACACATCATGTAGTTTAAATTGAAGATGTTTATTACAATCACTGTCTTGTCTGTCTGTGGGAGTGGCCCTGCTGCTCCCGAGAATCCTGGTGCCTTGAAGTTTTCTGTGCTTCTCTCCATCCCCCGCCGCCCCATGGCCCCAGCCAGAGCTTCAGCATGGGTGCAGGGATTCTGGGGATGACGGCCACCCTGTCTTCTCCTGGCCTGGTCTTCCCAGCCCAAAACCTGCCCCCAGGAAGTCCCCAGCCTCGCCCACTCCAGCCCTTCTGGGCCCAAGTAGCTGTGGCTGCAGGCCCAGGGCCATCGCCCTCTGCCAACCCCTGCCCAGCCCCAGGCCTGCTCTCGTACCTCACCTCTCTCTCCCGCGCCCACGGGCACAGAGGCGAGGCCTCCTGTGTAGAGCAGCTCCCTCGGTTTACTACTGCCTTAGGAGGCCCCTGCTCGTGCTCAGGGAATCCCCTTCCCTGGAGTGGGGCTTGGTCCCAACTCTGCTAAGCCTTTCTGGGATCAGGATCCAGCCCTTCTGGGGAATAGAAAATGTACAGACCCCCTTCCTACTAGGGCTGTGCTGCCCTGAGTATCAGGCCGGGCCCTTCCAGTGGGCAGAGCTGTGCCAGCCCTGCACAGAATCGAGTGCCGTAGGCTGGCCGGAATCCTTCCCTGCTCGTGCCGGCTTGCTTCCTGGCCAGAAATGATCAGGCTCCAGCTGTGGGGAAGCAGCCCGGTCCTCTGTCTCCTTGCTTCAGAGGAGGCAGAAGAGCCCAGGGCCCCAGCATCCCCGCAGGGACGCTGCGGGTGTCCTGTGGTCCTGGTCCCCCACCCCTCGCCCTGCCCCAGCCTGTGTTCCTGCATGTGGATGCTGCATGTCCGGTCTGGGGCTTGGATGCTGCACTGCCCCACTGCCTGTCCCTTCTGGTAAAATAAAGATCTGGTTATGCCCACGCCCTGTACTGTGTCTTTTGTGAGGAGAGAGACTGGGAACCCGCCCACACACCCCTTCAGCCTAAAGGCTACACTTTGCCTGTTCTTCCCCACCCTCGACACTGGGGGGCAGCAGCACCCTGGTCTTGTCCTCAGCTTCCTGGAGCAGGGCAGCCATTGCCCAGGTGCTGAAGCCAGATCTGAGCCCTGGGAGACCGGGCTCCACTGCAGACACAAGATGCAAGGGGCTGCCAGGTTCACTGCCCCTCTTGCCCATTTTGAGCCCCACTCAGTGCAACCAAAAAAAAAAAGGGAGTATTGCAATGATACCAATTCTCTAAAATTGGTCTATAAATTCAGTATAATCCCAATCAAAATCCCAAGAAATTTTTAATCAACAGAGTAATTCTGAAGTTATGGGGAAATGCCAAAGGAATAAGAATAATCAAGACAAGCTTGAAAAAAAGTGAAGTGAGAGGATTCAAACTCAGACGGCAAGACATTAAAAAAAGTGAAAGTGTTGGTTGCTCAGTGGTGTCCAACTGTTTGTGACCCCACAGACTGTAGCCGCCAGACTCCTCTGTGGAATTGTCCATGGCAACTGGAGTGGGCTGCCATTTCCTTTTTTAGTAATTAAGACTGTGTGATACTGGCAAAAAGTACACCAAAGATTACATTGAGAAGAACAGAAAATCCAGTAATAGACCCACACTTATTTTATGACTAAAATGACCATGCAGAGCTGTGGGAAAAGGACAGTCTTTTTGATAAAAGATACTGGAGATCTGGGGGAGAAATGATTCTTGACCTTAAACCTCACCTTGTACACAAAATCAGTTCCAGATGGATTGTAGATCTAAATGTGAAAAGTAAAATGGTAAAACATATAGAAAATAACAGAATATTGTCATGACCTTAGGATAATCAAAACATTTTTAAAACAATGCAGAAATCAATCAATAGAAAAGAAGGAGCTCCCCAGTGGGAATTGGTACTTTTCATTGCAGTGGTCTGGGTTCAATCCCTAGTCAGGGAACTAAGATCCTACAAGTCATAGGGTGCAGCCAAAAATAAAAACAAGACTATCTGTTTATTAAAAGATATACTAATCTCCAAGGAATTATGCATAGCAAAAAAAAATATTACGTACTACATGTGAAAGTAGAAGTGTTAGTCATTAAGTTGTGTCCGACTCTTTGTGACCCCATAGACTGTAACCTGCCAAGTTCCTCTGTCCAGAGAATTATCTAGACAAGAATACTGGAGTGGGCAGCCATTCCCTTCTCCAGGGATTCTTCCTGACCCAGGGATCAAACCTGGGGTCTCCTCCGTTGCAGGCAGATTCTTTACCGTCTGAGCCACAGGGAAGTCCATGTGTACTACATACATGATTCCAACTGTTAATATAAAGCCTTTATTTTTAATTGTGGTAAAGTACACGTAACAAAATTTATCATCTTCACCAATTGTAAGCCTGCATTTCAGTGGCATTAAGCATATTTACATTATTATGTAACCATCACTGCCATCCATCCTCCAGAACATTTTGCATTTTGTAAAACTGAACCTCTATCCCTGTTCAGCATTCACTCCCCATCCCTCTCTGTCCCCCGCCCCTGGCAAACATCAACCTACTTTCTGTTTCTATGGATTTGACTACATACCTCACAGAAGTGAGATCTTGGAATAGTTGCCCTTTCGTGACTGGCTTCTTTTACTTAGCATAATATTCTCAAGGCTGAACAACATCCCATTGTATGTATACACCACATTTTGCTTATGCATTCATCTGTCGATAAGCACTTGGATTGTTTCCATGTTTTAGCTATTGTTTGGGGTTTTGTTTTTTTTCCCTGACCAGGGATTGAACTCTTGGCCTCTGCAATAAAAGCGCTGAGTCTTAACCACTGGACAGCCAAGGAATTCTCTGTAAGTTTTTGAGGCAGTGTACTCTTTTCCACAGAAGTTGCTTCTTTTTACATACCCATCACCTACCAACAGTGTAAAAGTGTTCAAATTTCTACCCATTCTCACCAACATTTGTTCTTTTCTTTCTTCTTTTTTTTTTTTTGGTAGTAGCCATCCTAATGTGTGTAAGGTATATATAGCATTTTTGAAATGACAAAATTTTAGAAATGGATTAGTGGCTGCCAGTGGTAGGGACAGGGGTTGGTGTGATTATAAACATTAGGAATCCTTGTACTAGAACTGTTCAGTAACTTTATCATAGCGGCTACATGTACACATGATAAAATTGTATACAACTTAATACACACATGTAAGTGAGCACAAGCAAAACAGGAAATCTGAATAAAACGGGTAAACTATATCAAGGTCAACATCCTGTGATACTTGGCTGTGGTTATGATATTATTCTGCAGTTTTGCGAGACATCACCAGCGGAGAAGCTGGGTAAAGGATGAAAGGGATCTCTCTCTTATTTCTTACAACTGCATATGAATCTACACTTGTCTCATAAAAATTTCAGTTTATAAGCACACATGCACACACACATACGCACACACAAGGACCCATTGAGAGCATGAGAAGGCAAACCTCAGAATAAGGGGGAAAGATATTTATAACACATATACCTGAGGGGAAAACTAGCACCCAGAATATATTTTGCATACAAAGAAAGAAAAAGACAACCCCTCAGAAAAAGGAGAAATGATGGCTCAAGCACTACGCAGAATGGCCGATAGGCAAACACGTGTGGCAAAGATACAGGCAACAATATTTTCCATCCTACACTTCCTCTTACAGTGTAACTTTGATAGTCCTTCCAATCAGAGGTGGAGCCTCTGCTCCCTTCCCTGGAAACTGAGTGGCCTTTTGTGACTATTTAGGTCGATAGAATAAGGCAGAAGTGATCCTATGAGACTTCCAAGACTAGCTCATAAAAGACAATGTCTCTTCCACTTTATTTGATGGAATATTCTATCTTTAAGCCTTCAGCCACTCTGTAAGCAGTCTGTGCTGTGAGGAAGCTCCAGCAGGCAGACCTCAGGGATACACCCTGAGCCACATGAAGAGAGATGGCTATTCCATCAGCCCCCAGCTCCTCCAGTCCCTACCTGACCTCATCTGCCAGAGAAACCCCAAGCTAGTTCTTCCCAGCAGACCTCCTGAAATCCTGACCTCCAAAACTATGCAAGGTAGGAAAAGAATTGTTGGCTTTTGTTCATTTGTTTTTCTTCTTTTAAGAGCTTTTATCTTTTATTTATGTATTTATTTAGGCTGAGAGGCATATAGGATCTTAGTTTCCTGATCAGGATCCAACCCATGCCCCCCTGCAGTGGAAGCATGCTATGTCCTAAGTTGTGTCCGACTCTCTGTGACCCCTTGGACTGTAGCCCGCCAGGCTCCTCTGTCCGTGGGATTCTCCAGGCAAGAATACTGGAGTGGGTTGCCATGCCCTCCTCCAGGGGATCTTCTGGTAGAAGCATGGAGTCTTAACCATGGGCCCCCCAGAGAAGTTCAGACCATATTAATTATTTAAGCTTCCAAATTTGGGGATAATTTGTTACACAGTGATGAATAGTGGGACAAGCACGCATAACTTCATTAGTCATCAAGGAAGTGCAAATTCAAACCATAACAGATACCACTTCACATCCACCAGAATGACTAAAATAGAAAAGAGCAACAATACGAAGCATAGGGCAGGATATGGAGTAACTGGAAATTTCACACACATCCTGAAGAAGTGTATGTCAATACAACCACTGTGAAAACCTGAGGACAGAAGATAGTACCTAGGTGCATGCGCATGAGCTCAGTTGTGTCCGACTCCTTGCAACCCTGTGGACTGCAGCTCACCAGGCTCCTCTGTCCATGGGATTCTCCAGGCAAGAATACTGGAGTGGGTTGCCATGTGCTTTCTCCAGGGGATGTTCCTGACTCAGGGATCCAAGTCTCCTGCATCTCCTCCATTGGCAGGCAGATTTTTTACCACTAAGCCACCATAGTACCTACACTTGCCTGGAAAATTCCACGGGCAGAGGAGCCTGGCACGCTACAGTCCATGGGATTGCAGAGTTGAACCTAACTGAGCGCGCATGCGCGCACACACATATACACACACCCCTGAACATAAGCATGCCCTTTGACCCAACCATTCTACCCCCAGCAGATATATGCACACATATATAAGTACAAGAATACTGGGAGTTCCCTAGTGAGCTAGTGATTAGGATTCATCCCATTGTACAACATCCAAAAAAGCAGGCAAAGCTAATCTATAGCATTAGAAGTCAGGATAGAAGTCACCTTTGGAGAGAAAGAGGGGAGTAACAGAGAGAGGACACAGGAGGCTCCTGGCAATGTGCTGTTTCTTGACCTGGATGCTTGTTGCACAGATGTTATTCACTTTGTGATAATTCACTTATGAGTTGTGCATTTTTTAAAATATATATTGTACTTCAGTAAAAAAGTTAATTCAAGAATAAATTGTCTCAGTGGGTGTATACATATGTCCAAACTTATCAAATTGTGCTTTTTTTTCGCTGCCCAGCATGGCATGTGGGGTCTTAGCTCCCTGATGAGGGATTGAACCTGTGTCCCCTGCAGTGGAAGTCAGAGTCTCAACTGCTAGACCACCAGGAAAGTCCCACAGCGTGCATTTTTAATCAGTGCAGTTTATGATCAGTTACACCTCAATAAAGTGTTTTTAGAAATTAAAATAAATAAATAAATAAATAAATAAATTGCCTCCAAGGTTTTTTGACTGGTCTAGAATGGAGCTGCTATTTACTGAAATGGGAGAAATAGTTGAAGGAGCAGAATTGAAGTGGAATCAGGATGTCGATTTTGAACATGTTAAGTCTGAGGTGCCTATTAGAGAAATTCGCCAAGCAGGAGATTCAGTTTACACATTAGTGTCTGGGAGAGGCTTGGCTTGGACACAGGACTTAGGGAGTCGCTCAGTACGTAGGCAATATTTAAAGCTATGAGACAAGATGAACTCAACGAAGGAACGAGTATAGGTGTAAAGAGGTTCAAAACTGAGCCCGGAAAAAAAAAAAAAAACTGAGCCCGAGGCCATCTATGTGTTGTGCATACATGTTGAGCCATGTCCGACTCTTTGTGACCCCATGAACTGTAGCCCGGCCAGGCTCCTCTGTTCTTGGGATTCTCCAGGCGAGAATACTGTGGGTTGCCATTTCCTATTCCATGGGATCTTCTTGACCCAGGAATAGGAATCTCCTGTGACTCTCCCATCTCCTGCCTTGGCAGATGGATTCTTTACTATTGAGGCGCCTGGGAAGCCCTGGGGCCATCTGTAGTGGGGATGTTATTAGGACCGAATGATCGCGCTCACGTTCGCATCAAGTACGGCACTTCGTGAGCACTTAACGTGTAGGAGCTGGTATCCTTTGCTTGGTAGCTGGCTTATAAAGCCCTCTCGCAGGCATTTCTTTCTTTCTTCAGATTTTAATTTTGTTTTCCAACTGATTACTAAAGTGATATGTGTGTCTTTCTCATGTAATCCCTCAGTCAACCCTGTGAAAAGAGCTACTGCCCTCCGTTTTATGAAATCACCAAGGGGCATGGACGTGGAGAAACTTGCCTGAGGTCACACAGAGTCTGAGCTAGAACCAGAACTGGAAGCCAGACTCCCAGACTCTGAGGCTCCTGTTCTCTTTTCACTACTTCCTGTTGACATTCAGGAAAGGAAGGCCTGGGTGAACTGCACCAGCCCCTAACCAGGAGATGGGCCTGTTTAGCCTTTGTGTCAGAGACAGTGGCTAGCCAGAGGAGACGACCAGAGGGCCCTGGGAAAAGGCAGGGGTCTTGCTGAAGGAGGCTTGAAGGATGCTGGAGGCATGAAATGGGCAGTGACGGGGGAAGGGTGAGTCATCACACCTGCCAGAGTGAGGAGAACCAGGCCTCGTCCCCAGAGCCTGGAACCAGACTCAGTCGGGGTGAGGGCCCAGCACAGAGGGGGTTAAGCCCTGGAACCTTTGCCAGGGTGGAGATGGGGGCTGCCATGGGGAGCCTCCTCCGGCCTGATAATCCAGGCTGCCTATCTCTTTCACAGCAGCTGTGAAGTAGAGAGGTTGTCCTGGCAGGGAGGGAGGGAGGCAGGGGCCAGGCTGATGGCGGGAAGGATTTGAGCAGGAAGGAACACCCAGGCTCCCTGGAGATCCTTCCCCACCTAACAGCCACCTTCAGGACGGTGCCAGGAGACAGAAGTGGGCATGGCCTGAGTCTGGACATGGGGCCTCCCACTGACCAAGAGAACTGGGAGCTAATGAACAGAGCTAGGGAGGCATGGGCTAGGAAGTTTCTATTTCTGCCTCAATGTGAGCCTGGGCAGGTGTGAGCTCCCATGCGTACCTGGCAGATATGTGAGTGACCATGCAGGCCTCAGCTAAACATGCCCTCCTGGGGAGGACGAGCAGGAAAAGCCACGCAAAGCGTAAAGGGAAGGAGACTGGCGTTTGCTAATCTCCTGTTACGGAGGAGTCAGGCTCTAGGTTACAAATTTTCAGCTCTATGTCTCATTTCACCTGTACTACAGTCAGGAAAAAGATGGCATTTTAAGCCCATTTTACTAAGGAAAGCAAGTTTCCACGAGTTGGGCGGGGCCCAGGCCCACTTGGTAGGTTGCAGTGGAGCCTGGGCTCTGACGGATCCAATGCCACGCTTTTCCCTCTGGCTCTGCATCAGTGCTGGGCCAGTGGTCAGGAAGGAAAGTTAAGACCTCTCAGGCACGACCTCTGAACCGTACAGGCTGAGGCTCTGGTTCAAGCGGCGGTTCTGCCCTGACTGTGAGTCCAGGGCAGTGAGCTCCATGCGAGGGCCCACTTCATGAACCATAGGAGGTCAGAGAAAGGAGAGAGGAATGTTGGTGGGTTGGAGATGACCAAGAGCAGGTGTGGAAGAGGCTAAACGAGGGGTGGGATGGGTGGGAGGATCTGAGGAAGCGGAAGCCAGGAGGGAATCCCGGCTTCGTTGGGAGCTTCCCACACATTCTTTCACTGAGTCTTCCCAAGGTCGGCCCCAGTTTAGAGATGAGGAGGCTGAAGCTCATCCCGAGAGACAAAGCAAGCCATGTGCTTGGTAGGTAAGTGGCAAAGCTCAGGTCTGATTCCATTGCGTCTGAGACTCTGAAAGGCCCCACAGATGCACACATGAAATCAACCTCATTCATAGCAGCTTTGGGCCTGGAGTCAGGGATCTAGAGTTTGGAGAGTGGGGTTGCTGTCCTGCCTCTTTTCCCGACTACTGTGTGACCCAGGGCCCTGAGTTTCCTCCTGGAGCTTCAGTTTCTCTGTTATAACATTGGCAGGCAGTCATCTTTTGGAGACTGATGGATGTGGCAAAGCCCCCAGGGAAGCCATTGCTAGGACCCGCCACACCTGAGTTCGTGCTTACCTTGTGTGCTTGCTCGTGGGGCCAACAGGCTTACAGTGTGTAAGGGAACATGTTGAGAACATAAGCACACACTGCTCGTTGTCTGCGGGGCATTTCTTCAGTGTCAGGGTTTCTCTGAGCACCTCTCAGGATAAGGCCCATGAAGGGTGCTGGGGCCACAGGGAAGAATCAGACAAGGGGCCTACTTGTAGAGTCGTTATGGGACAAATAAGGGATCAGATAAATTCTCACAATGTGATGAGGAAAACAGAGCAGGTCCAAGCCTGGACACAGGGGCAATCTTCAGGGAGGGTCAGAAGAAGCTTCACAGGCTGGTCAAGATGAAACCAAGCCGGAATAAAAGGTAATCACTGGTAGTAATGTCCAACAAAGCCCCAGATCACAAGCCCAACCCGGAAAATAAGGATTTGCTCAGTTTTCTAGCTTTTCTTGTCACATCTGTGAAACTCCTAGAACCACACCAGGCTCTTGCTTTGGGCCTCCTGTTTCTAAAGCAATACAGGAGAGCCAGAATTTCCCAGAACTTCTCAAAGTCCTTGGTTCTAAGATGAGCTCTGATGCTAACTCTCTGTGCTGTGAAACATTGAATGACATATTTTGGCCTTCTTATATCTTTGTACAAAATTGCCAATTTTATGAAACTTAGTAAAACAACCGAGAGGAAATTAAGAGTAATTTTACTAGCTGAGTCCATTTTTAAAAGCTGTGTATCTCTGTGTGTTATGTGTCTATGTAGGCATCATACCTGTGTGCCATCTGTGTCTTTGGTACTGACTCCTGCCTGCCTATTTCTCATGGTGTTCTGGGTCCCCTGATGCTGTGAGGTGGAGGGGACCCTGAGGCTTTGGGTGATACCCGCCCCTCCTCTGGGCCTGAGTTTCCTCTTCTGTAGAAAAGAGTGACTTGAACCCATGATTTTGAAGCACTCTTTCAGATCTGACTATCCTTAATTTCATCACTCAGCATATGCTGAGTTTCAGAACTTCATCCAAAGAAGGCCAAAATAACAGTCAAAGGTTAAAAGCTGCAGTGGCGGGAATCGGAACCAGACTTTGGAAGGTCCCAGCCCACCTCGGGCTCAGGAGAGCCCTGAAGCTCGAAGTCTGAAGCAAAAGCAGTTAACATACAAGCCTTGGCCCAAGGACCAGAAATGAATTCCCCAACCCTATGCTGGTCACCAGGGGTTTCTGTGACCTGCAGAAAGGGAGAAGGACCCCACTCTAACTCCCCTCAAGGCTATATGGAGGCAGAGGGATGGAAAAGTAGCCATCCAGGAGACAGCCCTCAGAACAAAGTGTCCTCAGCTTCTACTGTGGCCCCTGCAAGCTCCTGATAAGAAGAAAGGCCCCCACCCCTGATAGCCCCGAGTCTGCTAATCAAACTACCCCACCCAGGCTCCAACTCTCCACCAGCCCACACCCTGATGGCAGCACCCTCCACCCCAGCTCAGGGCCACAGTCACAAGGTCTCTGGCTGGTGGAGATATCTCTCTCCACTACCTCCAGGATCCTTGAGTTCTGTCCAAGCTCACCCTTGGACTTGGCCCTTGGTCTAAGTAGAAACCTAGGCAGTGAGTGGCCTGAATTTGGCCCTAGTGCCTGAAGATTTGACTCTGGGAGGGGAACCTGGACTATCTTTAGGGTCACAGGACCAGGAAGTGAGGGTCCAAAAGGCAGGAGTAGACAAGGGGAACTCCTCACTGGGTAAAGCATCTGGGTCTATGAAGGCTGCTCACCCACATTCTCACTTAAATCTTGCAACTTGGTAAGATGTATATGACCGCCAAAGTTAAAAAATGTGGCACTTAGCCTGCAGTCCCACAGCAAGCAAGTGAAATGGGGAAGGAGGGAAGAAAGTTGACAGGGGCTCATGGGTGCTGGGCTCCGATCTGGGTGTTTGACATGTTCAGTTCAGTCACTCAGTCATGTCTGACTCTTTGCAACCCCATGGACTGCAACACGGCAGACTTCCCTTTCCATTACCAACTCCCGGAGCTTACTCAGATTCATGTCCATCGAGTCGGTGATGCCATCCAACCATCTCATCCTCTGTCATCCCTTTCTCCTCCCACCTTCAATCTTTCCCAGCATCAGGGTCTTTTCCAGTGAGTCAGTTCTTCACATCAGGTGGCCAAAGTATTGGAGTTTCAGGGTCAGCATCAGTCCTTCCAGTGAATATTCAGGACTGATTTCCTTTAGGATGGACTGGTTGGATCTCCTTGCAATCCAAGAGACTTATCTCAAGAGTCTTCTATAACACCACAGTTCAAAAGCATCAATTCTTCTGTGTTCAGGTTTCTTTATGGTCCAACTCTCACATCCATCCATGACTACTGGAAAAACCATAGCTTTGACTAGACGAACTTCTGTTGGGAAAGTAATGTCTCTGCTTTTTAATATGTTGTCTAGTTTGGTCACAGCTTTTCTTCCAAGGAGCAAGAGTCTTTTAACTTCATGGCTGCAGTCACCATCTGCAGTGATATGGGAGCCCCCAAAAATAGTCTGTCACTGTTTCCATTGTTTCCCCATCTATTTGCCATGAAGTGATGGGACCAGATGCCATCTTAGTTTTCTGAATTTTGAGTTTTAAGCCAACTTTTTCACTCTCCTCTTTCACTTTCATTAAGAGGTTCTTTAGTTCTTCTTTGCTTTCTGCCATAAGGGTGGTGTCATCTGCATATCTGAGGTTATTGATATTTCTCCTAGCAATCTTGAAGCTTGTACTTCATCCAGCCCGGCATTTCTCGTGATGTACTCTGCATATAAGTTAAATAAGCAGGTTGACAACATACAGCCTTGATATACTCCTTTCCCAATTTAGAACCAGTCTGTTGTTCCATGTACAGTTTGACATGAGTGCTCACTTAATCCTTGTAACCGCCACGTGAGGTCAGTGTGGAAAGCGCCCATCTCACATATGGGGAAAATGAAGGGAGGAGCACTGGCTCCAGAATCACAGAGCTGGAACAATGGAATCGGGGCTGTCACCTGAGGCCTGTTATCTCTAAACCTGGATGTCCTCAATGGCCTCTAGCTGCTTTCAAGAGTATTTGATGAGTTTTCAGATGTTCAATAACGGGTCTTCAGTGAGCCCCTCGGAGCAGGGCATGAGGTGGAAATTGTTAAAAGGCTTCCCTGGTGGTTCTGCAGTAAAGAATCCGGCTGCAATGCAGGAGACTGGGGTTTGATCCCTGGATTGGGAAGATCTCCAGGAGAAGGAAATGGCAACCCACTCCAGTATTGCTTGGAGAATTTCATGGACAGAGGAGCCTGGAGGGCTACAGTCCATGAGGTCAAAAAGAGTTGGACACAACTTAGCCACTAAACAACAACAAAGCCCCTGTGGGCCAGGACGAGCACAGTGCTAAGTGCTTGACCAGCAGCTCATCACTTAGCTTTCAGGACTCTGCAAACTGGGGACTGCTATTATTCCCTTTTACAAAAGGGAATGGGGACTGTCCAAGAAAATGACTTGCCTGAGACAGCCACAGCTTTGTCTGTCTGCCTTCTCAGGTCAAAGTCTCTCCCCTCCCCCACATGACATCACTCATTCGACATGTTATTTAGTCACTGCTCTGTGGCAGAGGGGCTTCCCTGGTGGCTCATACAGTAGAGAATCCTCTTGCAATGAGGGAGACCCAGGTTCGATCCCTGAGTTGGGAAGATCCATTGAGGAGGGAATGGCAACCCACTCTAGTAATCTTGCCTGGAGAATCCCATGGACAGAGGAGCCTGGCGGGCTACAGACTGCCCGTGGAGTCCTCTGTCCACGGGGTCGTAAAGAGTCAGACAGGACCGGAGCGACTAACACTTTCACTTTCGTTGCGGTAGACAGACATCAGTGAATAAAGCAGGCCCTTGTGAAAATTTGCTTAATATGAATAACCACACAAATAGGTGAGCCCACAACAGGGGAATTTAGCCAGGGAAGACTTCCCTGCAGAGATAACACTTTAAGATCTAAAGAGAGAACAGGAGTTAAGGAGACAAGAAAGGAGGGAAGATTGTGCCAAACAGGGAAGAGCATGTGCCAAGGTTCTGTGACAGGAGGTAAAATATCTCCAAGAAACCAAAAGAAGGTTGAGTCTCTCCCTCTCATTCCCCATCTTGGCCTCATCTGCCCCCGCAGAGGGGTGTAACTGCCTCCCAGCACACATACCAGATGGTCTACGAGGGAGGAAGGAGAGGAAGCAGAGAGGCCCAGGTGTTCCCCAGAATGGGAGTCCAAGTTACAGAGGCCCAGCTTTGAGAAGTTGCTACTCCAAGAGACTCACCTTCCCCAGAGGCAGAGAACCAATACGGCCAGGCTCTCACCCTAGGGGCCATGAGCTTTGAAGAACAGGCCCCTACCCATTCCTAGGCTGGCTCCCACATGAGCTTGGGATTCAGTTGCCCTCACATCTCCCAGCAGAGGACCCTTCCACTTACAGAACCTTGCCATGGCAGAGGTTGGCAAGGGCTCTGGCCTTCTTAGGCTCAGCAGAAACATAGAAGGGGCCTGGGGACCGGAATTTAGGTCAGAGCTTGCCCCAAAATCCAGCTGTCAGGACTCTCCCTGCCTTACAGAGATTCAAACTAATATGCATGCTTAGTTGCTTCAGTTGTGTCCAATTCTTTGTGACCCCATGGACTATAGCCCGCCAGGCTCCTCTGTCCATGAAATTCTCCAGGCAAGAATACTGAAGTGGGTTGCCATTCCCTTCTCCAGGGGATCTTCCCAATCCAGGGATCGAACCCAACCCATGTCTCTTAAGTCTTCTGCATTGGCAGGAGGATTCTTTATGTTCCTAACACCGGAACCCACCACCACTACCTTCCCAGGGCTCTGATCAGTAATTAAGCCCTAAAGGATGGCTGGGGTGAGGTTGTTTTTTTTTCTCCTCCCAGCAGATGGGTGACCAGTTTCATGGATGAGAGTGGAGGGTGGCTCCTAAGCTTAACAAGTTCCATAAAAGAATATGTGACAAAGGGCCTAATGGGAAGAAGGGCCAATAGTCCTCAGTCCAAGGAGACTAGCAAGGAAAGGGTTAAGAGATAGAGCCTTCCAGAGCCCGGGAAAAGTACCCCACCCAAGGGGAGGGGCCAGCGGGTGCATTAAAAAGGGGCAGCTGGGATGGAGAGGCAGGGACAGGCCTCCCTACTTCTAAAGGCCTCCTTGGTCTGCAGTTTCAGCTCCAGGTAAGTGTTCCTCCTCTGGCTCCATCTGCTTGTGGGTCTGATCAGAGGGAATCTTCTGCTTCATTGTGATCTCTGGCTTGTTTCACACCAGCGTTGGGTCCCTAAGTTCTCAACAGACCCTAGCTCTGAAAGGCTCTTTGGATAAGTCCCCTTCAGGATGTCCTTGATCAGAGAGTCAAGATGTCTCCCAGGGAGTGGGGGGCTGTGTGTGTCCAGCCTGGCCCTGTCCTGCTCCGCCCCTAGTGCTTGTCTCTCTCTGCCCCTCGTTCTCTGAGCCATGCTCCCTGCGCCTCCCGCAGGGCCCTGACTGGGATATCATCATATACTGTAAGTTTGCAATGAGACACTACAGTATAGATGATGTACTAGTCCGGGTGCTCCCAGCTCTGGAGCCAGCGGAGGAGGCCAGGGGTTGCTGTTAAGCCCACCATGCTCACTGCTCTGCCTATCACAGCCTGCCGACCGCCAGGGCACTTGGGGTGGCGAGGAAACCGTTACCATTACTGAGTTTAGTAATGGTAACGGTTCTCTTGCTGCACCCAGAAAATGTGCCAAGAAGATTGTTCGGATCCCTGGAGCAGACTACCAAAGGGAGGGAAGCTCCAGCTCAGACCATGGTGTGGGGGTGAGGGAATGAGTGAGTTTTCTCTTTCCTGTTCTAAAGAAATAAAGATGAGAACCAGAATGTTTGTCTTTGAACTTTATTCGCATTTGAGATTGGAGATGGGGTGGGGTGGGAGGGATCAAGGACATGAGGAGTAGATGAGGGGCACTATCTCACTCAGGACACATGGGTCCTTACACAACTGCCAAGTGGACGAACTGAGTGCGGAGGGGAAAGGTCTCCTCTTTGCTGACAACTGGCAACTCAGAGACTCTGGGCCCAAAGCCAGTGGGAAGCAGTGCTCTGCACCAAAGGGCCAGCTTCTAAGACCCAAGTAGCTATAGCCCCAAGCAGAGGAACCACCTGGGAACCCAGCTAAAGCAGGTTGAAGGAGGAAGGCTCCAGCAGGAAGGCATGACTCGGCAGATGTGGTGCAGACTCGGCCAGGCCAGCCAGCAGTCAGTCAGCCTATTGGTGTCCATGCCTGGCCCCAGGCCCTGCAGGCAGTTCTGGTTAGTGGCTCCCGCCAGCAGCTTGGGCGGGGACGTCTTGGAAAAGACAGCGGAGGGTGGTCACTTGAGGAGTTTCACAGACAGGCGGAGCTGAACTTCACAGAGGAAGATGTTCATGAGGTCGCGGCCCACCTCCTGTGCGATCTGAGCGATTAGGTACCCCTTCGGACCGATCAGGATCTTCTGAGGGTGGGGTCAAAAAGAGGGCCGTTAGCTGGCTGTCAGGCAGTCGGGAAGAACCTCTGCCTAACAGAGTCCTGGTCCCTCCTCCAAGCCCAGCCCTGCTCACCATGTGAGATTCTTTGGACACCAGAAGCTTCTGCTCGATCACCAGCTCCCCACTTGGCCCTTCATCCCAGACCACCGTTTTCTGCACAAGGAGACATCGTGACTGGTCAGGCAGGTCCCCTAGCCCTGCTCTTGGGGACCTAGCTGCCCTGCTCCAGGTGGAGCCCCCGGATCCCTCACTGTGCCCACACCTGCTGTACGTTGTAGGGCACCTCCTCGGGCAGGTACTCCAAGAGCTTCTCTCGGATCATGTTGGCACAGATTTCCTCAGGTGTCTGGCTGGTGAGGACCTCACTGTGGAACTCCCAGGGCCCTGGCCGGGCCTGTGCCAGGAGGTATTGCTATGGGCAGAGAGGGAAGAAGTCAGTGTATCAGTCCCAAGCAGGACTTCCCTCTCACTCTCACTTCCAGGAGGAACTCTTGAGGCTTGTCTTCACCTGCTGCACACCAAGAGCCAGGCTAACTGACCTTCAGTGTTTTTACATCCTCCTGGCTTAGGGCTGACAACATGAAGATCTCCTGGAAGTGGGGCCAGCCCATCTGCTGAGGGTCTCTCACAGGCTGTGGGTTTGGGCCCTGAGCTGCTGGGCTAGGGCAGTGGGTGTCTGGCCGTGAGCGCAAGGCCTGCTTTGTTTTGAGCTTCTTGCCGTTGACTACACCTTCAGTGAGGGCGGCTGTGAGCTCTAGGAGAACGGACTTCTGCTTCAGGCAATCAACCTGGGGGTGGGCGATGGGCAGAAGACTGTGGTCAGTGAACGTCAGTCTCCTCGAAGGAGACCCCTTCCTCAGGTAGGTGGGGCTCACCTTGTTCATGACAAGGATGCTGGGGACTTGGGAGAACTGGGTCAAGCACTGGAACACCTGGGGACTGAGCTGGTTCCGAGTCCACTTGTCCGAGACATCCACAAGTACCACAACTGGCAGTCGGCAGCGTATGGAGGAGGACAGGGTTATGATCACTCTTTCCCCCACCCGCAGAAAAAACTTCCAGGGTATGGCATCTGGCCAACCCCCAACCCCCCAAACTACCAGGAATGACAGGCCATGACCATGAAAACTGGGCCTCAGATTCCTAGCCTGAGCCTAACCCAGGTCAGCAGATTCCATGCTCTTCCACGGATCTTCCAACAAAGAGAGCTCCAGATGGTGCCTAAGGGACAGACACACATAGGTCAGGAAGGTCTGGTGAGTGATGCATTCCTGAGGAGGGGTGGGGTGTGACAGGGGGTTTTCCAGCCCCTAGGATGGAATCGCCCCACTCTCTGTTCAACACCTTTCCCCCCAACGACTCCCTGTTCCCCCAGCTGTTACCTTTTCTGTTTAGCAGGGCTGATGAGGCCAGGTGTGTCAAGTAGGATCTAAAATCAGGAAAGAGATGCCCAGGTCCCCAACCCCAGGAGGAAAGATTATGACTGGGGAGTGAAAAGCCACCCACCCTTGATGTCAGGAGCCTGCCCCCACTTCTTGGCTGAGCTTTTAGATTTTTATCCTCCAGCTGTTTTACTTCTGTCAATACACAGGATCCAGGAGGAGGAGGACAACTGTGAATATATGGAATATTAGGAAGCAGTAAAGAGGCAATGAGACCTCTGTGACTAGACACCAGAGGGGTAAGGCAAGAGAGAGAACTGCTCCAGGTCTAAAGGAAGAGCACCCCCTTCCCTAAGAAAAGTGGATCTAAACATCATTTTCGAAGGGTCCAATCGTTAAGGGAGACTGTCTTAGCTTCACCCTCTGTCCTGTTTGCTGGACATCCATTGCAAGTACCCACCACCTGGGTCTCTTTCTCTGTGATGACCCCCAGAGCTTGACTGCGAGTGGTGTGCACTTTCTTGGAGACAGGGAACACCTGCCAGGAAGAAAGAAATCCCAAGTGAGGTCCTGGATCCCTCTGCAACAATCCACAAAGGCACAGTAAGAAGTGAGAAATGAAAAGGGGAGAGGGAAGGGTCAAGGATGCAACATACTTTTCGGCCCAGCAGCTGGTTGGAGAGTGTAGACTTTCCTGCATTTGGGGCACCCAGGAGGACCACTCGTAGGACTCGGGGGTTCTCAGGCATGTCGGGGCGATGGACCAAGAGGAGATCTTGCTCATCTGCATGAGGAGACAGGAGGGGAGTGAGAGGCAGTGCAATCTGGATCCTCCGTCAGGTACATAGCCCCGCTGCTGTTGCTGCTGCTGCTGCTGCTAAGTTGCTTCAGTCGTGTCCGGCTCTGTGCAACCCCAGAGACGGCAGCCCACCAGGCTCCCCCATCCCTGGGATTTTCCAGGCAAGAACATTGGAGTGGGTTGCCATTTCCTTCTTCAGTGCATGAAAGTGAACACTGAAAGTGAAGTCGCTCAGTCGTGTCCAACTCCTCTCGACTCTATGGACTGCAGCCTACCAGGCTCCTCTGTCCATGGGATTTTCCAGGCAAGAGTACTGGAGTGGGGTGCCATTGCCTTCTCCGGTACATAGCCCTACCTGTCCACAAAAAGAGTATGGATAAGAGATTAGTGCACCAGGTTGAAGTCGAGACCTGGCTTTGAGATTTTGTTTGCCCATTAGTTTGTTTATATGCCTTTATCAAATTTTCTCGTTTTGTCATATGTAAAACAAATGGTATCAATGGTACTCAGTTACTGTATAACCTTCTTTTGACAACTGACAGTTGTGTAAAACATCTCAGTACAACGCCTTGCACTCAATAACCTTGTGGAATCATATTGTGTGCCCAGTAAATGTATGCACATGTGTTAAAGTATCACTATACCAGATAAAGCCAGAAATTCCCTCAGCTGTCTCACCCTACGAAGGGTACTATGAAGGCTCTCCAAGTCTTTCAGTATTCGCTCCTATGACACTGCATCGCAATGACCAGTTTTTGTGTTCAGCCTCTAGTCTATGCTACTTGAAGAAAAGAGAGTGCTATTCATAGTTGACCATTAAACAACATGGGTTTGAACTGGGCTGGTCCACTTACACACAGGATTCCGCCCTCCCCATCCCCCCATTAAATGTTGGTTTCTGTACTTGGTTGAATCCTTGGATCTGGAATTGTGGGTATGTAAGGAACTGCAATTATGGAGGGCCAATAATACGTTATACAAGGACTTTCGATTGCGCGGGTTCAGCATTTTTAATATCTCTGCCCCCAGTTGTTCAAGGACCAACTGTAACTCCGTGTCTTGGTAAGTAGATGGGGCATTTTGGGGTCGAGTTTGCGCCCCACGTTGGGAGAGAGAGCCACAACTCTGCCATCCTGTGGCCCTTTAATTTCCTGCTCTTTGTGGGCGTCGCTGGTTGGGAATAGATCGGTTCCTTCTACCTCGAAAACTCTTAGAACCTAGTATTTCTTTCCTGTGAGATCCTTCACTGCTCGCCTCTATCTCTCGGGTCCTCAAGATCGTCTTCTACAATATAGAGCCAAAGATGATAGCCCCAGAGACTGAGGGGTTTCCTTAACACGGGACTTGCAGTGCTAAAGCCGTGACAGTCGCGGACAAATTTATCTGCATTCTTTACCTCTGTGCACGGACACGGCGGGGACGCGAAAAGGCAACGAGTTGTCTGGCTGAGAGAGTCCGAGGAAGCAATCCAGGGCTGAGTTCTGGCCGTTAGGGCGTGAAGCCGAAGCCAGGCGGGGACCAGAGAAGGCCGGGCCCGCTACACAGGAAACGCACCTCTGCTGAAAACCCAAGAGAGAGGGGAGCCGGGTCATCCATTCCCTCGCAGCATCAGGACCTGCCTGCCAGAGCCCCGACACGGTTCGAAGGAGCACAGCCCCGCGCCAGCTGGAGGCAGCCATGGCAGACGCAAGGCACTCCGGGAACTGCTGGGAACGCACCTACGATTGGACAGCGCGGCGGAGAAGCGAGCGAGCGGGAGAGAGCTAGATCGGCCCAAACAGAGCGGAGGAGCATGGGACGTTGGAGGTGGGCTGGGGTTGGATCCTCTCTGGAGATGGCCCGAGGCTAAGAAAAGGGGGAAAAGTGTATTCAGAGTTGGTGTGAGCATCACAATCGTTTTGGACTCCGATACGCATCGTGTTTTATTCTTCTCCTGCCAAAGTTTTGTAAAAGGCCTGTCTAGCCCTTCCTCATGAAAGACTACATCTCCCACGAGGCCGAGCGGCAAAATCTTTCTCTTAGCTTCCGACTTCTGTAAGCAGGAGAAACTCGCGCAGCGTAGAAGTAATGATCCGGAGGCGTGGGACCTTGTACCGCTCCCGCTGAGGTTCTTTTTAGTCCTCTCCAGCCTGAGGCTTGCATGACCCCCACCCAGTGGCCCTCTGGTTTGGCCTAGCGTCCGCAGCGGCCTCTGGCAATCTGTGCCTTAGCTGTACGGGAGCCTCCTGTAAGGAGTGGTCTGTGGGTCTGTGGTCCCGATAAGCAGCAAACCCGGATTTCCCTCCTATAAACTTCGGCTACTACCTCCTCTCTGAGGCCATCCTTTTTGGAGAAAAACCAGAGGGTCTGGAAAAGGAGAAGAAGCTGCTTAGTCACCTATGATCTCCGGGATTATTTTAGCTGCCTAGGATCCTGATATACCTTGGCTGATTTGTGGCCCTAAGCCCTCTCTTCATCCTTTGACGCCTCAGTCAGACTTTTGGAATTGAGAGAGAAATGTCGCGAGGATTGGAGGTGTTGAGGATACAACAAAGAACAAAACGGACAAAAATCTCCAGCACGGGACTTGTATCCAGGGAGCTTCGTGTGTGAGTGTGTGTGTGTATGAGAGAGAGAGAGAGAAAGGGAGAAAGAGAGATAGAGAGATACCCGACCTGTGACCTGACAGGGTCGGTTTCAGTGGGATGGTTTGCGTGAAAGCCTAAACCGAGTGGATTTAAGAGAGAGAATGCTGCTGCTGCTGCTAAGTCGCTTCAGTCGTGTCCGACTCTGCGCGACCCCATAGACCGCAGCCCACCAGGCTCTCCCTTCCCTGGGATTCTCCAGGCAAGAATACTGGAGTGGGTTGCCATTTCCTTCTCCAATGCACGAAAGTGAAAGTGAAGTAGCTCAGTCGTGTCCGACTCTTAGCGACCCCATGGACTACAGACCGCCAGGCTCCTCCCTCCATGGGATTTTCCAGGCAAGAGTACTGGAGTCGGGTGCCATTGCCTTCTCCAAGAGAGAGTGAGGGGAGAGGAATTGAGGGTAGCCGGACAGCGACTTAGCAGCAGCAGCAGCAGGACCTTCCCAGATGGTGCTAGTAGTAAAGAACTTGCCTGCCAATGCAGAAGAAATAGGAGATTTGGGTTCAATCCCTGGGTCAGGAAGATCCCCAGGCAGAGGACATGGTAACTTACCCCAGTATTCTTGCCTGGAGAATCCCATGAACAGAGGAGCCTGGCAGGCTACAGTCCATGGGGTCGCAGAGTCAGACACAACTGAAGGGATTTACCACAGGGGAAACTTCCCAGAGGAGCAGAGCAAGAGAGAGTGGTAATAGAAGAGAGGGAAAGAGGGGTGGAGTTAAGAGAGGATTTACTTTTTTTTTTTAAAGATGGGAGGTTTTTGTTTGCTTATGGTAGCGACCTAGTAAAGAGGAAGAAATTTATGATATAGGACAGAGATGGGAGAATTGTTGGAGGATGGTAAGAACCAACTGGCCAGACTGCTGTTGTGGGAATGAAGGCTGAGTGTTCGATAAGCTCTAAGTGACACAGAATGACAGAGCCTTGGGCAGCCAAATGCACTGATGATTTGCAAATGGTGTCAGGCTCCAGCTTTCAGGTTGCCTTCTCTGTTTGTAGAAGAAATGGACTTTTTGGAACATGATATTCCGGATGTTCTTTGGGCATATGGGTGTCCAAAAAACAAGATGCTACTAAATACGAGATAGCCAACAATCAGAAAAATAGAAATAGTGTTTCATGAAATGGTATGAAATACCATTTCAACTGCAATTAAAATGAAGGGGAATTTCAGGTTAAACAGTAGTTGAAGAACTTAGCTACGTAAATGTAAAATCACCCAAGGAACACATACTAAGTGTCACAGTGATGGCAACAGATAACACGGGAAGAATCTCAGGAATAACATAAAAAATTAGGGGAAATGAGTTAAAAAAAAACAAACAACCACCTTCCCTGACCCATCAAGTCGTTTTCTAATAGGTGTCATTTTATCCTTCTCACTAAAATAGTGCAGTGAAGATGGTGGAGAGAAGCAGATGGATTCCAGAGATCTAAGGAGATAGAATTTGAAGGAGATGGAGCTTAAAACCTTCTAAGGGACTCCAATTACAGCTAGATAAATCCAAATCCTTGCATGCATCTAGCTCCGCTTACTTCTACTCCCAAGGCATCAGGCAAACTAGCTTTCTTTCCATCTCTTGATTATACCAAGCTCATTTCTGCCTCAGGGCCTTTATACCTGCTGTTCCTGCCTCCTATGTTTTAGATTTGGCTTCTGCTTCCCATTCAGGTTTCAGCTAAAATGTCACTTTCTCAGACAGGCTTTTCTTCACAGCATTTACCACTCCTGCAATGATTCTGATGCAGTGTCTGGAATGCTATGAGACTGCTCAGGGCTCTTCAGGGTCTTACCTATCTCCTGATGGCCCCAATCTAACCAAGTAACTTCCTTGCTTCAGTGCCTTCATGAAAAAGTATAAACCAGTTAATGTGGCTCCAGCTTACTTTTCCAGTCTCATCTCTTTTACTCTTCTTTTTGAGTTCGACTGTATTTTTTTTAGTCCCCCAATTGCATGGTATTCTCTCTCGCTTCCAGGTCTTTCCATAGGCTGTTCCTTCCATGATAGGTTACATTTTCTTATAGGATCCTTTATCCTCCTATGACAAAGCAGTTAACAATACACTGATTGAGCACACAGATAACTGAGCCAGACAGCTTGGCTCTGGTTCTCAGCCCCATTATTCACTGTGTGGCCCAGGGCAAGTAACTTCTCTTTACTGCAGTTTCTTCATCTATAAAACAGACATAATGATTACTGTTATAAAAGAGGGTTGTTACAATTAAGAGTACTTATATGTGTAAAGTGGGCTTTTCTGGTGCCTCAGATGGTAAAGAATCTGCCTGTCTGCAATGCAAACCACCAGAGTTTGATCCCTAGGTCAGGAAGATCTCCTGGAGGAGGGAATGGCTACCCACTCCAATATTCTTGCCTGAAGAATTCCATGGACAGAGGAGCCTGACGGGCTATACAGTACACGGGGTTGCAAAGAGTCAGACACAACTGAGCAACTTTCACACACACACATATGTGTAAAGTGTTTACTCAGAACAGTGCTAGGCACATTGTAAATGCTGTGTGCCTGCTCCTATTATATGTCCTCTACTAGACTATAAGTTCTATGAGGACAAAGAATATGTATAATTTGTGTGTGTGTATGTGTGTATATATATATATATATATATATATATATATATATGTCACTACTGTGTCTCCTGCACCTAGAACAGTGTCTGGCACATTGTTCAGTGAGTGAATAAATTATATCTTTCTTTGGATTGGTGCTCCCTTGCTGGTGTCAACACAGTTGGAACAGTATCAGATATTATTATACATCTTCTTATATCCAGTGTTAGTGGGAAAGGGAAACAGACTTTCCCAGAAGGAACTCTGTGCATTTTTGACTCTGACTGGGTTACATGCCCATCCATGAAACAACCATTCAAACTTAAGGAATGTTATGAGCTGAATGACTTGGGATTGAGCTTATGTGCTCATCCACATGGTCTGAAAATGGAGTAGGGGTGATTCTTTGAATGATTATCATGAGATATAGTGAGTGAATGCTTGGCAGACAAAAAACAAATCACAATTCTGCCCTGGGTAAGAAATTTAAATAGGGAAATGGTTCCAGAGATCCTTACAGTTCAAATATAAGAAGATATGTCATCTCCATACAGATTGCAGCAAGCCTTCCCTGGGACTGCATGTGGTGGGGGAGTTAAGGCACAGTTCCCGAAGTTTCAGGGTAAGCTATGGCTTTCTTTTTAGTCATCCATTCATCAGGACATAGTGTCGATATTGATTCTTCTTCCTTTCTGACTCTGCAATTCCCCTCTGGTGCCAAATGTGCTCTCATTCCAAAGGATAATACTTTTGCAAATAATAACTCTTGGTCTCTGTCCCTCCAGACTCTGAATTGTAGAGAGGAGACAGGGCTAGAGGAGGAAGGAAGAGTCATGGTGATAAGAAGAGTTTAGTCCTGTATCTCCTCTTCCCTCTGACTGCAGTGCATTGGCTGCAGCTTTCAAGTTTGTATTGTTGAGGGGAATTCCCTGGATTCCCAGTGGTTAGGACTCCCCACTTTCACTGCCCAGGATCCTGGTGCCATCCCTGGTTGGGGAAGTAAGATCCCACAAGCCATGAGATATGCACACCACCCCCCCCAAAAAAAAGTTTGCATTGTTGAATTCCTGGGACTGAATTGAGCCTAGTCTCTTGTTGGGTTATGCTAAGGCAAGGGTCTAGGTGGTGGTCTAGGGGCTGATAGCTGGTTTTCCTTGGGCTAAAGGCCTAGTTTTTACCAATTTGCAAGAGTCAGACTCCACAATAAGAGTTGGAAAGTAGGGAACTATTAACCTGATAAGCCCCTTGATGGCACATATGAGATGCCCGGAGGGTTTTCATCCCATAAACTGTATGTGCTTGATAAACAGACTGAACTTAGCCGTGTCCCTGTGCATTAGAGGTGTAGTCATCTCCCTGACAAAATCCCCAGGGCTTCTGAGCACTTGAGTATTCAGGAATGTCAAAGTTACCTCTTACACAGTTACCCCTCAATGCATTTTAGATGTGATCGTATTCTTGAAAGAAACCTAAACTTATTATCAGCGGTCATCTCAGAGCATTCAATCCTTTAAGTGTAAGCGGGATCCAGAATCCTGGAAGTACGATTAAGTCTACGGCCCCTATGGGCACCGCGTTTAGTAACCCACGCTACCTTCCAGAAGCCTGAGACCCTGGGGCAGCCACCAGAGCCTCTAAGCTAAGTCCTCGAAGCCAGCGGCCATGTCCACCTGAGACCCAGGGGTCCAGGGCATCAGGCACTGAGGCAGACGCCCCCGGTGTGGGTTGCGCAGGCGCGGACGGCCCGAGAGGGCCCCGGCGCTCCAGGTTGCGCAGGCGCAGGAGCGGCTCCCGGCAAGTCCCGACGGCGGCGGCGGTGACTGAGGGGCCGGGGCGTGTAGCAGCGGTGGCGGCGGCGGGCGGCAACGGAGCAGCCATGAGGGCCGGGCCCAGTCACCGACAGTGAGTGGTGGTGGGAGCAGGGTGGGAGACAGGAGGGAGAGGTGGAGGGGTACTCCTGGTGGAGGGATACTTCGACTTGGGGGGTGGGGGTGGGCTCTGCCTGTCGGAGGCGAAGGGGCGTGGGGGAGGGACAGTTTGAGGTGATGATGGGAGGATTCGGGGCACTGTGGTCAGCTCGCCAGCGCCAGGGCTGGACGGCTTCGGGGAGGTCGGGAGGTGCGCGCTGCAGACTGAAGGAGCCCACCGCAGGGGCAGTGTCCCGCGCTCCCCCGTGTGTCATCGTCCCTTCCCCCAGAAGCTTTCGGTCGCCTCTCCCTTTCCGCTTCTTTCAGAGAATGATCTCGGGGGGGAGGGGGGGGGAAGGGTAGTGGAGGATGAAAGCCCTGCTGGAGCTGAAGAAGACAACTCTGGTCCAGGCGGGGAAGAGCCGGTCGTCCGGAGTAAGAGGCTACTCTGGGTAGAGGATGGGGGTCTTTTAAAGCTGGGAGGGGTCTAGGGAAAAGAGCTAGGAGCTTAGCGTCCGACTGGTTCGAATCCACGTCCATCGCTGGATAAAGCTGATAGATAACCTTGGGCAGGTCCCACTTAACCTTTCTGAACCTTCGGAAGATGTAATGTGTTTCATCTTGTAAGCATCACGTATATGATTGAGTTCGTTTATAAAAACTGTAAATTGTGAGTACTGTGTCGAGGTTGCTGTATCACCAGCAGTATCACTGGATTTTAGATTTTACCGTTATTAATGGAATGACTGATTTCTTTGTCAAGGCGAAGCATGTTGTTTGTAAAAGCAATCGGCACAGACGTGTTTTCTTTATCGGCTCAGCAGATCCTGTGCAGAAATACCAGTTTGTTCTGTGATGTGACACATTAGCCATCAGACAGACTTGTGTAGGAAAAATGCCGTACTTTCAGGCATTTTTTTTTTTTTTTTAACAAATGGTATGTAGCTCCTCACCCAAGAGGGAGGCAATAGAGAATGGAAGGCCAGTCTGTTAAATGCTTTATGAACACAGCCTATTCGGTTCCCTTGTAGCATAGTTGGTACTAACCTGCTTTATTATGAGTTGAAAAAAAAAAAATAGTTTGAGACAAACTGGGAGGGGTGCACGGTGAGGGATGTGCAAATACATTTTGTTTTCCCAGTTTGTTATTTTTTTAATTGTAAAAAAGTTTTTCTTTGCAAGAGTCTCTGGTTTCCCCAAGGCGCTGTGTCTGTTTTGGAGGTCAGATAGCATATAGCCGCTTTTAGGCTCCACTTTTTGTTACCCTGATTGTGGAAACCTCCAGGGTGGAATGACTCTCAGAGAAAGACAGAAGCAGCTGTGCAAAAGCCTGAGAGGTGGCTGGTTTGTTTCTAAGGGGCCGAAGGAGCACTCCTGAGGCTTTGTCGTCGTTCTCGTTGTTTAGGGTAGACAAAGCAGAGGACAGAGTTAAACTGTGTACTTGGAGAGAGAGAAAATGGCTTTCTAGTCACAGCTTTTGAAAAAGAGGTGAAACTCCTTTCAAAAGGACGGAAAGAGATGATGCTTCAGCTCTGCCAGCTCTGAGGATGGAGAGCTTGAAATGGCAAGGTCTTTTGGAAATTAGTGAGTGATTTATCTTTCATCTGACCAAAGGTAAGGAGTAGCTGTATTAGATCCTTGAAGGTTCACAGATAAGGAGAATGAATTATTTTATAGGAAGGGGGAAATGAACCCTCATTGCCTTTAACTTCTCAGTCTGGTCAAATGTGTTTTACTTCTCTTTCTTGGAAATACACAGTAATAGATCATTTTAAACTTTTTGCTCTAGTTGCTTGGCTTTTCCAATAAATTCTCTGTCCATAATAGAGGATAGTTTCTTTTTCTTATTTAGAGGATAGTTTAAAAAGAAAGTGTTACTGTTATCATAGGTCATTTACAGGATTCAAATTCATTCTTTGTCTATCACATGGAAGATGAAGTAGAGGTGTAAAAATGTTAGAACTAACCATCTTATTTCTAATAGTTGGACGTTTGTTTTTAATTTTGATGATGCATTTTCCCCTCTATTGGAAATTTCCATCAGTTCAGACAAGTCCATAAATGCCATCCCTATTACGTTAAAATGATAGAGGTTTGTTCAGCTGTGATGAGAATTTCCTGTCCTCTCCTTCTATTCTCTTTCCTGTTTGTGGTTCCTTTTATGTAGTAGATTACTGTTACAGAACAGGGAGTCTTCCCCTGAGGGAGAGAAAGGGGATGGTCAGTGCCTTGATTGCCTGTTACAAGAGCTAAAATAAAAGGAATAAGGTTTACCAGCTCGTGTTCATTCTGATAAAATGAATCATTTTTCTTAAAAAAAAGCAAACATTTCATGCCTCGGGGGAACCCTTTTTAAAGCAGTCTATTTAAAAACAAAATTATGGTGTTTTTACCTCCCTCTCTTTTTCTTTTACTGAGAATATTTGCTTGCAAACAGAACCTTTGTTTCTTCAGATCCTTTCTGATCTTGCCGCCCATTCCTTAGCTGAAGTCTCTTTTGTGATATTTTTATAACCACTAATTAATAATAAGAGCAGAAGGATTTTTTTTTGTCATTTGTTTTGGTTCTTGATAGAGTGCTAACAACTTTAAAGGAATACTGTATGAGAAAATGTTTAAAAGGGAAAGTAAAGAGGATAGTGGATTTGTTTATTTTTTATTTACTCAGTTTTTAAATTGAAGTAGAGTTGATTTACAATGTTGTGAGAAAAGTGGGTTTAACTTAGTGAATCTGTAAGTTGATTGTGATGTTTGGAGGGTAAAGGATTCAAGAATGGACCTGTGATTCAGAGGACCCTTTTGAAGAGCAGGGTTTGCTTACCAGTGTTTATTTATTTAGCACGGCTGTTGGCTTAGAGTACCTGCTTGTTAATATTTGCCGAAGGGAAAATAATAACAGTATGTAATCAGCAAACTTGGGTTCAAATCTTGTGCAACTTTGTGTATCTTTGAATAAGCTTACTCACGTATCTTTGCCTGTTTCCTCATCTATAAACCAAAGATAATTGTACTTACTTCACGAGGTTGTTGTGAAGGTTAAATGTGTTAATACATACAAAGTGTTTAGAATGGTACCTGACACTTAGTAAATGCTAAATGAATGTTAATTATTACTAGTGTTCGTTGGATATACTCACTCTTTGTGCCCAAATCACAGGTCAGAGTTGATGATGACCTAGCCCCTGCCCTCTGCTAGTTCACAGTCTAGTGAAGGAAACAGAACTATACAAAGTAATTATAATGGAATTCAATACCTTATTTCATCAAATCCACCGTGCCAGTGATTGTAAGTCTCACAGTTATTTTGCATACCACTAAGGAAGAAGAAATGCTACTAATGAGACTGGCATGCCGTCAGTTGCATCATGTTTTTTGGAGAAATGTGGTGGAAAAAAGCCTGTCTTAGAATTGATGGAAGGACTTCCCCGGTGGTCCAGTAGTTAAGACTGAGAACTTCCACTGCATGGGCTGCTGGTATGATTCCTGATCAGGGAACTAAGATCTTGAATGCTCATGGCCCCCCAAAAAAATGATGGAGTAAGAGTTGATGGAAGGGCTGGATTCAGGTATTGTCAGTAAAGGCCTCTACTGCATCGAACCTGTTTGATAGGCCCTCACAGATGGACATGGACGACAGGACATTCCAATCGGACAGTGAGGTCTGCAAATGGGAAAGGGGAGGGCATTATTGATGTGTACCACCGTATCAGGGCAACCAGCAGGAGGAAATGAGCTAAGACTTTGGCAGAGCAACATTGTCTAATGCAGCAGAGCAGGACAGGAAGCTTGGAACATTTTCAGAAGCGTCATGAGCCTAATTCTTGGATTTAAACTCCTAAAATATTACCACAACTCTAAATAGATGGTTCTGATACAGTAAACTGAGAAGTGAGAGTATGTGTGAGAAGTGAAATGGCAGGGGAAGGGCTGAAGCCTTACAGCTGACCAGAGAGGGGATAAGTGTGAAGTCGCTGTACTCTTGGTGTGAGGTGAGTGCTTTCTTGGCAGAGAAGTGTTTTTAATACCTATTCCTGTCTTTTCACTGCCTGTCAAGGTCTTGATTGTGTCCCTTTTAGAGCTTTACAACTCAGGAGTGAAAAGAGTGAATACAACTTGAGAGGAAAAATGCTAAATTTTATTAAAGATAGATTTAATACAAGGAGAATAATAAATACTCGATTTGATAGCTCAGTTACAAAATGTTGATTTGATTCAGCACTGGAGTGACTGTTTCATGGGAAAACATAGGTCATTTAAGGAGTGAGATAATATTTACTCAAGGGTTGGTGATTAAAAAAAAAAAAAAAAAAAAGACTTAAGGGAATTCCCAGGTGGTCCAGTGGTTAGGACTCTGCACATCCACTGCAGGATTGCAGGGGACACAGGTTTGATCCCTGGTCAGGGAACTAAAATCCCACATGCTGTGCAGCATAGCCAAAATAATAATAGTAAAAGACTCACCCAGGAGAAAAGACTTTGGTACTAATTTTCTAGTGACTAACCCTGAAACAATTTGGGAAAAATATATAAAACCAAAAATACCATAAAGTATGAATTTCTGTAGTGTCTTTTTTTTTTTTTCACCAGTAAGCCAAAACAACTCTTTAAATTTTTAGACTCTAGTCTCATTGAAAAATGTTGGTGATAATCCTCAGCAATCAGATTCAGCAAACATTGAAGTGCCTACTTTGTGTTAGGCATTGTGGTAGATATTGGGAATTAAAATGTGAATGACGTGATCTGTGTTTTTAAGATGCTCACATTTTAATTGGAGACTGACAAATACATAGTTATGAAACGTACCAGTATAGTAAAGTGCTGTCATAGAGATCTCTACTAAGAGTAATAGGAGCCCTGGTTCTGCCTGGTGGTAGGAAAGGAAGGTTGGAGAAGGCTTCCTGGAGGAAGAATCGATCAGGTCTTGAGGAATGAATGCTATTTGGCTGCTTCAACAGAAAAGGATTGGAGAAGATAGTACTTCAAGCGTGGAGAGCAACTTGCACAAAGCTACGAGTCTATACTGGGAAGGCCAGTGGTTTAATGTGCGTAGGTCAAGGGGTACGAGGTAGGAGTGGAAGGAAGTGAGGTAAAAGATGGGTTGCAGCCCGATTATGGATGGTCTTATTGAGGGGTCTGAATTTTCTTTTGTAGGTGCTAGGCAGTCGTGGGAGAGTTTAGATCACTATTTAGAAAAAGTAACACTGATGGATAAACAACTGGTTCCTACTGTATAGCACAGGAAACTATATTCAGTATCCTGTGATAAACCAGAATGGTAAAGAATATGAAAACGGATATCTCTATATTTTTCTCTATATACAGGTAACTGAATCACTTTGCTGTATAGCAGAAATTAACACAACATTGTAAATCAACTATACTTCAGTAAAATGAAAAGTATGGAAGTTAGATTTTTAAAAGGAGAAATTGGCTGCAGGGAGACGGTTATGAGACTGGTGTGATGGTCGTTTGAAAGATATTGAAGACCTCAGGTACTGGAATTGTAGACAGATTAAACAGCTTTTTAGGAGTCTGACTAGAAGGATCTTACTGACTTTCTGTTGAGGAAGGTGTCAGGGAGAAGTTGTCCAAGATGGATTTAAAATTACTTGCTTGGGCAACTAAGTGGATGGTCATGTCATTAACTGAGATAGGGAAGAGAGGAGTAAGAGGGTGTTCCCATTTGAGGGAAAATGAGTTCGATTTTGGTATGTCAGATTTGAGATGTCTGGGAAATCCAGGAGCAAATGTCTAACAGGGTTTTGGATATTTGGATCTTGAGTTCAGTAGAAAGCGTTAGAATCTCTGTAGAATGGAGATGCAGACCTAGAAATCATTTAGGGTGTAAGTAACAGTTAAAGCCAGTGTAATGACCCTGAGTCTAAGGTCCAGTTGCTTAATGTGTTGATGATTCACATTGTCTGGAGAGATTGGCTAAATGAGAATGTGGCACTCGGTACTTTCTCAATAGTAGTTCATACTTATCTTTACGTTTTTTAATGCGTTATACCTTTGGCTTAAATTATCAGCTTTTAGGTTGCAAAGAATAAAACACAAAACCTCTCATCTTAGTGAAAAAAAATGGTAGCATTTTTTCTTTTTTACCTCTTTATTATGGAAAAATTTAAATAAGTGCAAGAGTAGACAGAACATCATAAGAAACCCCTATCACCCTGCTACAGCTACAGTAAGTGTCAGCTCATGCCCAGCTTGTTCCATCTGTATAGCCTGTACCCACTAACCCACCTACATTATTTTTTTAAAATCCAGAATATCATAATCTCATGAATAAATATTTCAGTATGTAGCTTTAAAAGATAAGGACTAAAAAGAAATTCCACCAAAAATTAGCAAGCATTTCTTTTTTTTTGGCAAGCATTTCTTAGTAGCATCAGTTATCCAGTTAGTTTTCACATTTCCCCCAGTTACCTCAGTAATTTTTCAACTGTTTGGAACAGTATCCAAATAGGTTCGTACAGAATGATTTTCATATATCTACTACTTACCGTTTAATTTATAGCTTTGCTCTCCATCTCTTCATGTATTCATTGAGATCTTTCCTATTTAAAAATGGACAGGGAGGCCTGGCGTGCTGCGATTCATGGGGTTGCAAAGAGTTGGACTCGACTGAGCGACTGAACTGAACTTGAATAGCCACACAGTTGCCTAAATAAAAAACTCTGGACTTGACCTTAGTTCTTTTCCTTCATCACTCGTATCTGGTTGATACGAGTCTGATTTTAACCTTTGAGGTCTCCTAAATCTACCTTTTTGTTCCCACACCTGTTGCCACAGTCTTGGATTAGACCATTTTCATTTCTCACTTGGACACTTGCAGTAACCTCTTAACTGGTCTGTATGTCTCAGGTCTTATCACCCTTCTGTCAGTCTACCACCCAGTCACAAGAGACTACTTATTCCCTTTCCCTTTAAGACCCTTCATTACCCACAGTGCCTCATACACAGCAGATGCTTGATTTCATTTTCCTTCCTCCTTTCTTCATCCTATTTTTGCTCAAAGGACACTTCTAAAACAAGCAGACAAACATAACCAATAATCTAGTGAATCTCCTAATTAATCTTTAGGATTTAGCTCATAGTTCATTTCTTCTGTGACGTCTTCCTAGTTTTCAAAGCAGAATTAATCATTCCTGCTTCTAGGCTGCTGTGATATTTTAGTATCCTGTTATCATTACACTTACTATTTAAATGTTTTGTTTCCTCAGTTGGATTGTGAGCTCTTTGTGGATACGGGTTATGTCTTTTTTAAAAAAGTATTTAATGTATTTGGCTGCACCTATTCTTGGTTATGGCAGCAGGATCTTTGCTCTTCATTGTGGCATGCAAAATCTTTAGTTGCAGCACGTGGAATCTAGGTCCCTAACCAGAGATTGAACCCAGGCCCCCTCTATTAGGAGCACGAGTGTTAAGCTACTGGACCCAGGTTAGGTCCAGGGAAGGTCCCAGGTTATGTCTTTTTTACCCTCTCCTAACAAGTAAGCTTGTCAAATTTATTGAGTTGATAGAATGTGTTGGGCACTAACCATACACTGGTGAACAAAGGCATACACTGCTCTTATGGAGCTGACATTCTAGGAGGGTAAACAGACAACCAACAGCCCCAAAAAAATCAGTTGCAGAGCATTAAAATAGAGTGATATATTAGAGGATGAATGGATAGCTACTTAAGATTGGGAGAATAGGGAATATGGAATGCCTCTCTGAAGGTATGGCATTTAAAACCCAGGAGGATATATACCAAGATTAGCAGATCAAACATTGCAGTGCAAAGCTAAAGAGGAATTAATTCTATATATTCAGTTCAGTTCAGTCGCTCAGTCGTGTCTGACTCTTTTCAACCCCATGGACTGCAGCACGCCAGGCCTCCCTGTCCATCACCATCTTCCGGAGTTTACTCAAACTCATGTCCATTGAGTCGGTGATGCCATCCAACCATCTCATCCTCTGTCATCCCCTTCTCCCGCCTTCAATCTTTCCCAGCCTCAGGGTCTTTTTAAGTGAGTCAGTTCTTCGCATCAGGTGGCCAGAGTATTGGAGTTTCAGCTTCAGCATTAGTCCTTCCAATGAATATTCAGGACTGATTTCCTTTAGGATGGACTGGTTGGATCTCCTTGCAGTCCAAGGGACTCTCAAGAGTCTTCTCCAACACCACAATTCAGAAGCATCAATTCTTCTGTGTTCAGCTTTCTTTATGGTCCAACTCTCACATCCGTACATGACTACTGGAAAAACCATAGCCTTGACTAGAAGGACCTTTGTTGGCAAAGTAATGTCTCTGCTTTTTAATATGCTGTCTAGGTTGGTAATAACTTTTCTTCCAAGGAGCAAGTGTCTTTTAATTTTATGGCTGCAATCACCATCTGCAGTGATTTGGGAGCCCCCCAAAATAAATTCTGTCACTGTTTCAATTGTTTCCCATCTATTTGCCATGAAGTGATGGGACCAGATGCCAGGTTCTGACATTGTACAGGAGGCAGTGATCAAGACCATCCCCAAGAGAAAGAAATGGAAAAAGGCAAAATGGTTATCTGAGGAGGTCTTACAAACAGTATGAAAAGTAGAGAAGCTATGAAAGGTAGAGAATCGAAAGGCAAAGGAGAAAAGGACATCTTTTTTGGGTTTTAGTTCTAGAAGGTCTTGTAGGTCTTCATAGAACCGTTCAACTTCAGCTTCTTCAGCATTATTGGTCAGGGCATAGACTTGGATTACTGTGATATTGAATGGTTTGCCTTGGAAACAACAGAGATCATTCTGTTGTTTTTGAGATTGCATCCAAGTACTGCATTTCAGATTCTTTTGTTGACTGTGATGGCTGCTCCATTTCTTCTGAGGGATTCTTGCCCACGGTAGTGTTTGATATGTTAGAGGAGCAGAAATAAGGCCAATGTGGCTTTGAATATGGTGAGTGAGAGGGAGATGGTGCAAGAGGCCAGAAGGCAGATGACATTGACAGCTCGAATGGTCTGCTTCCTTTGGACAGTTTTAAGTAGGGATATGATGTGAGTTGATTAGTAATTTTAAAAAGTTATTACTCTGGTTACTATGTGAAACTGGATTGTAGAGGGGTCAAGAGTGGAGGCAAGGGGACTAGTTTACGAGGCTGTTGTACTAAATCAGACGAGTTGATGGTGACTAGGACTGGGGAGATGGCTGAAGAACTGTAGAAAGGTAGAAGGATTTGGGATATCTTTTGGAAGTGAAGTTGACAGGGCTTGCTCAGGGATTGTCAGTAGCCAGAGGGAGTGAGGCAGAGTGAGAAATCATGCATAGGTTCTGCATTTATTGGCTTGAGAACTAGATAGGTAAATGGTGATTATTGAGATGGGTAGGACTGTGGCAAAATATATTTGTCAGGAATTCTGTTTTGGTCATGTCAAGTTTGAGCTGTTTGTTAGATAGCCACCTGGAGCTATAGTATAGTTGGGTAGAAAAGCCTGGCGTTCCAGGGAGAAGTCTGGGCTGGAATTGTAGAGTCGGAGATCATCAACCCGTAGATAGAATTTGAAGTCGTGGAATTCAATCAGGCAGTCACTTAGAATGGTTTGTGTCTAGAGAAGAGAGGTCTGACAGAGGACCAGCCAGTGAGGTAGGAGGAAAACCTGAAAGAATGATGTTATGGAAGCCAAGTAAAGAATATGGAAAGAAAGGAGGAGAGCATGTTATGATATCAAATGCTGTCTCAGAGAAGAGCAGAGGCGTACCTGTGGGGGATTTGGCAACCTAGAGATTATTGGTAATCTTGAGTAGAATTACTCATTGGAATGGTGGAGACAGACTGGAGGGAGCAAATGAGGTGAAAAGCATTTCAGTTTTGTATGATGACATTGAGGTTTTGGGAGGCTATTTCTAAAAACTTGCTGTGTCCGTATTACTAAATCCTTACCTATTTGTATTCCAGTGTGGTTATATATTTTCATCAAAGCATTACAATTTTAGTGTTTTTTTACCATCATTTTAGGTAGATTTCTGTTTTCTAAAAGCCGAGTTTAGTGAGCATTACAAGCAATACACATACACTGCTGAATGAATGAGACTGCCTTTAAGGATCAGGTTCCTGGTCTTGGAAAAGCAGACTGACTTGACCTTGGCCTTACGACACATCAGTTTTCTCAGCTGTCAGATGAGGATAACAGGACCAGTTTAGCTCAGTGGGCGGTTGTGAGGCATGACTACTAATGAAAATAATTGTAAAACACTTTTGCAAGTTAAAGTGTGATATAAATGCTAAATAATAGTTCTTTATTGGGATGTTGTGAAAATTAGCAACATACTGTCTGTTAGAGCCCTTAAGTTCTTTTTGAGAAAGGTGATATATTTTTACAAATACTATTTGCAGAGAAAATAACTCAGGATTTGGAAAAAGGCTGCTATCCTAACTTCTGAAATGTAGCAATAATGGAACCATGATGACACAACTTTTTATTAAAGAGATTATTGCCCAAAGGTTTATTATGTTACCATTTTAGAGGATTCATATGACAAAAGTTTTTACCATCTTGGCTTTTTGATTCAAGTGAGGCTGTGAGGGCCACCCTACAGCAGTTAAAATGCTGACTGTTTAAAGGACTGGTGGGAGTGATTTATTATCTATGTTTAAAATGTCACAGTCAATCAATAGAACCACTCAAAAAAAGCATTGAAAAAGCATTTTAATTTATTTTAGGCGACACCATATAGACATTTTAATGCAGGCTTAGGTGATGGCTGCAGTTAGAATTTAAAGAGGGACATGGTGCCATTTCAGGCAAAACTGGCACTCCTTGTTCCACACCTGCGTCTAAATATAGACTCAGTGGCATCATTACCTATAATGTACTGAGGAAATGTCTGAAATTTGAATCTGATGAACTAAATTTTTCTCAGCCTCTAAAGTGGCATTAACAATGGAGAAAAACTGTGATGTGGTTCTTTTGATGTTTAAAATGATAAGGGAAATGGTTAAGCAATAGTCTCCTTGGAACTTTACCCTGCTGACAGCTCAGTTGGGATCTTGTGTATTGTTTTTTTCCAGTGGTGGTAATTTAGTTGCTAAGTCATGTCCGACTTTTTGTGATCCCATGTGATCCCACCAGGCTCTTCCATGGTATTTCCCAGGCAAGAATACTGGAGTGGGTTGCCATTCCCTTCTCCAGGGAATCTTCCCCACCCAAAGACTGAACCTGGGTCTCCTGCATTGCAGGCAGATTCTTCACCAACTGAGTGCCAGGGAAGCCCCCCTCCCCTTTTTTTTTTTCCAGTGGGGACCTATGTATTGCCAATTTGAAAACAAACTGGCGTGAAGTTCTTAGCTTTATGTAGGTATGTAGGTTGGAATTGAATCTTTTTTTTTTTTTTTTAATTTCAGTTCCACAATCCATTACCTCTTTGTATCAAGGACAAGTAAAAGGTTTAGGTTCTGTTTCTCTCTGATGGGAAGCCTGTACTTGTGTACTTGTTTTTGCCACACCCAGACATTATAAGCTCTATTTCTGCATTTGGTGTTTGGAAAGGGGGTCCCTGAATGGTCTGCTTCCCCAGCAAAGACATTTGAGTGAGTAAGCTTTCTTTCTTGGAGAAGATTTACTTATGAGGTTGTATTTAGGCTTTCTGCTTCTTGCTTCCATCATCTGCTTTGCTCATTGTAAACTCAGGGATTGCCTTCAGATTCATAGGTAAAGGTTCATCTTAAATTCTTATTTTAGTTCCTTCAAATTTGATTTGTGGTTGACCTACAGGTATCCATTCTACTTAACTGTTTCTTTCCCAGAGTAGGTATTTCACACAGCTTCTGTATTTCACACAGTTTTCCCTTTCGGTTGTTTCTGTTTCTTATTGACTTGTATAAGTTCTTTGTATTTTGTGTCCAATTCTTTATCGTAAATGCTGCAGATATTCTTTAAGACTGTATAAGAAGTAAGAAAGCAGGCTATTGCATCAAATGCTTATCCCAGATGATATTTGGTTGAAATGTTTGCCGTGGTTATTTGAGCAATGGTAAGCTTCTTTTGTCTCTCTCCTTCCAAAGACGCATAGAAAAGCTCCTTCTGTCTGAAGTAAAGTGTTGGCTCTGTGTTGGTTATAATTTGCTTTTTCTGGCTGGCAGAGCCTTCTTTTTGTTTTCTGTCTTCTGACAGATTATAGGATTGTGGGGAAACAGCGTCCAGGGCTTTTTCAGGAACTGTGCCATTTTATCTACAGGAGAAGCCATTGGCTTTGGCACTGGAGGAGAATTGGCTGTGCATTTAAAGATGCCAAATCATGCTTGATTCACAAGTTTGCTGTCTCATTTTGTGTATGTGTGTGAAACTTTTTTCAGGATGTTGGCTTTTACTTTTTCTACCATGTGCTGTGCTCCATCAGTATGAGAAATCAACAACTTGTTCCTTCTCTCCAACTCTCCACCCCCAGTACACACAATCCACACATCCCAAACCATAGCAAAAGATGCAGCAGTCATTTTGAGGATTAGGGAAAAGGACACCACACGGAAGTTTCCATTGCCCTTTTGGTGACTTTGAGTTTTAATTCTGCTTTATCAGCTAAAGTTTTTGTCTTTCCTATGTAGGCTTAAATTATTTAGGTGGAGAAATGATTTGCCAACTAAGATGTCTTTCTACAGAGGCTTTCCACAAGCATTGGTGGAAGCTAATTTTCAGAGTATTCTGTTTCCTAATTTGGGAAACGTAACTTGTGAAGACAGAACACACTCAGGAAACTTGGACTTATTTATACTGACATGCTCTTGTCAGGGGGTATAGTGTAATTTACCCTGATTTCAAATAAGAATTTTTATAATCCTGTAAGCAATCTTAACTCCAACTGTATCTGTTACCTTCGTGCTTTTAAACTGGGTACAATTGATTTTGAAACCTAGCCAACCAGATATTTTAGCAAATCTTCCACACATGTTAATGCCTCATTCTCCTACTTTCTGTAGATAACAGTTTAAAGATACTTTCTAAGTGTAGGTATTTCCATTTAAATTAAGATGGGAATATAGTTAATATGAGAATAAGCCAGTTGGAGTAATCTTGTTTGTCTAGTATGAATGGTTATATGGATACATGTTCTTTCCCTCCCTCTGACAAGCTGTCCTTCCCAAACCCACAGTCTTGCAAAAGTTGGGGTTTGGTTCTCATGTGCATTCTTTGTCGTGGTGGCCTTTTTTTGGTTGTTGTTAAACTGGTGTCTTCCTTCACTAGAGTAAGCACCTTGAAGACAGAGATTGTAGCTTATTCGTTTTTTTGTCTTTGGGGTCTATAATGTTCCTGGTATGTAGTAATGCAGTAGTGGTTAGGTAGTGTCACTGACTCAATCAACATGAATTTAAGCAAACTCAAGGAGATAGTGGAGGACAGAGGAGCCTGGCATGCTGCCGTCCGTGGGGTTGCAAAGAGCTGGACACAGTTTAGCAGCTGAACAACAACAACAAGGAATGCAGTAAATATGTGGTGAATGAGTGAATGAATGTGTGCTTAGTTGCCTCGGACGCTTTGCGACCCCATGGAGTGTAGCCGGCCAGACTCCTCTGTGGTGATTCTCCAGGCAAGAATACTGGAGTGAGTTGCCATGCCCTCCTCCAGGGGATCTTCCCAACCTAGGGATCGAGCCCAGGTCTCCTGCATTGCAAGCCGATCCTTTACTGTCTGAACCACCAGGGAAACCAGAGTGAGTGAATAAATGAATAAATTGAATTCCCAAATACAGTGAATGGAGTTTATACTTCCCTCTAGTGTCTGAAAGAGAAAGTGCAGCCAGTTAAAAAAATGTTAATACCTTGCTACATTGAAATAATAGTCAAGGCATTGTCTTTTTTTCCCCTCCCGGATAGCTCTCACACTTGTTTTTTCAGATCTGTTCTCTTTAAGTCTAGTAAGTAATAAATTTTCTTACCAAAGTCTGTGTTCTGTCTTTTGGGTGTTTGAATTTTATAAAATGGCACTGGCAGGTCTTTATGGGGAAAAATGCCTTTTTATTTGCTTATTTATTTTTTAAGAACAAAGGTTTTTTTCCTTTGCCATATGGTTATTACAGGATATTGGATACAGTTCCCTGTGCTGTATCCAGTATGACCTTGCTGTGTATTCATTCTGCATATGATAGTTTGCATCTCCTAACCCCACAGTTCCAGTCCATCCCTCCCCTCTGCCCTCGCCCTCGGCAACCTCAAGTCTGCTGTCTATGTCGGTGAGTCTATTTCTGTTTTGTAAATAAATTCATTTGCTTATTTTCAGTTCAGTTCAGTTCAGTCGCTCAGTCGTGTCCAACTCTTTGGGACCCCATGAATTGCAGCACGCCAGGCCTCCCTGTCCATCACCACCTCCCGGAGTTCACCCAGACTCACGTCCATTGAGTCAGTGATGCCATCCAGCCATCTCATGCTCTGTCTTCCCCTTCTCCTCCTGCCCCCAATCCCTCCCAGCATCAGGGTCTTTTCCAATGAGTCAACTCTTCGCATGAGGTGGCCAAAGTACTGAAGTTTCAGCTTTAGCATCATTCCTTCCAAAGAAATCCCAGGGCTGATCTCCTTCAGAATGGACTGGTTGGATCTCCTTGCAGTCCAAGGGACTCTCAGGAGTCTTCTCCAACACCACAGTTCAAAAGCATCAATTCTTCGGCGCTCATCGTTCTTCACAGTCCAACTCTCACATCCATACATGACCACAGGAAAAACCATAGCCTTGACTAGACAAACCTTTGTTGGCAAAGTAATGTCTCTGCTTTTGAATATGCTGTCTAGGTTGGTCATAACTTTCCTTCCAAGGAGTAAGTGTCTTTTAATTTTATGGCTGCAGTCACCATATGCAGTGATTTTGGAACCCAAAAAAATAAAGTCTGACACTGTTTCCACTGTTTCCCCATCTATTTGCCATGAAGTGATGGGACCAGATGCCATGATCTTCGTTTTCTGAATGTTGAGCTTTAAGCCAACTTTTTCACTCTCCTCTTTCACTTTCATCAAGAGGCTTTTGAGTTCCTCTTCACTTTCTGCCATAAGGGTGGTGTCATCTGCATATCTGAGGTTAGTGATATTTCTCCCGGCAATCTTGATTCCAGCTTGTGCTTCTTCCAGCCCAGCGTTTCTCCTGATGTACTCCGCATATAAGTTAAATAAGCAGGGTGACAATATACAGCCTTGACGTACTCCTTTTCCTGTTTGGAACCAGTCTGTTGTTCCATGTCCAGTTCTAACTGTTGCTTCCTGACCTGCATATAGATTTCTCAAAAGGCAGATCAGGTGGTCTGGTATCCCCATCTCTTTCAAAATTTTCCATAGTTTATTGTGATCCACACAGTCAAAGGCTTTGGCATAGTCAATAAAGCAGAAATAGATGTTTTTCTGGAACTCTCTTGCTTTTTCCATGATCCAGCGGATGTTGGCAATTTGATCTCTGGTTCCTCTGCCTTTTCTAAAACCAGCTTGAACATCAGGAAGTTCACGGTTCACATATTGCTGAAGCCTGGCTTGGAGAATTTTGAGCATTACTTTACTAGCGTGTGAGATGAGTGCAATTGTGCAGTAGTTTGAGCATTCTTTGGCATTGCCTTTCTTTGGGATTGGAATGAAAACTGCCCTTTTCCAGTCCTGTGTTGCTTATTTTAGACCCCATATATAGGTCTTGTGGTATTTGTCTTTGACTTACTTCACTTAGTATGAGAATCTCTAGGTCCATCTGTGTTGCTGCAAATGGCATTATTTCATTCTTTTTCTGGCCAAGTAGTATTCCACTGTTTATATGTACCACATCTTCTTTATCCCTTTATCTATTAATGGACATTTGGGCTGCTTCTGTGTCTTGGCTATTGTAAATAGTGCTGCTGTGAACATGGAGGGGAGTGCATGTATCTTTTCAAATTACAGTTTTGTCTGGCTGTGTGTCCAAGAGTGGAATTACTGGATCATATGGCAACTATTAGTTTTAGCTTTTTGAGGAACTGCCATACTCTTTTTTTCCTCCATAGTGGCTTCAGCAATTTACATTCTTACCAACAGTGTAGGGCGATTTCGTTTTCTCCACATCCTCTCCAGCATTTGTTATTTGTAGACTTTTTAATGGCTATTCTGACCAGTGGTACAGTCTATTGATTGCAAAGAGTTGGACACAACTGAGTGACTAACACTATGGAGAGTTGTAACTGTTTTTGTGCTTTTCAGGATTTTTGGTAGTTCAGGTGTATATGGGGAGGGAATAGACTGATTAGCTAATCTGGGACACTTTTGTGGGCAGTATTTAAAATAAAAAATGTTTCACGCTTAGTTCTTTTTATCTGGAACCTAGTTTCTGAGACTAATGAAGTTTCTCCAGAAATCTATTTAAGCTCAAGTCTTTTAATTTGGGTTAGAAAAAAAGGGCTGGCCTTTTTTTTTTTTTTTTAATATTTTTTATTTGGCTGCACTAGGTCTTAGTTGCAGCATGCAGGATGTTTAGTTGCCGCACCTGAACTCTTAGTTGTGAAGTGTGGAATCTAGTTCCCTGACCAGGGATCAAACCTGGGCCTCCTGCATTGGAAGTGCAGAATCTTAGCCACTGAACCACCAAGGAAGTCCCAAGAGTGAGTGAGTGAAAGTTGCTCAGTCGTGTCTGACTCTTTGTGACCCCTGGACTACCCAGTCCGTGGAATTCTCCAGGCCAGAATACTGCAGTGGGTAGGCTTTCTCTTCTCCAGGGGATCTTCCCAACCCAGGGATTGAACCCAGGTCTCCTGCACTACAGGCGGATTCTTTAGCAGCTGAGCCACAAGGGAAGTCCCAAACTGGCTTTTAAATAGGCATGACACAAAGCTCCTTTTCCATCTTCCAAGAACACTGAGGTTCATATATATATGAAATGCTTTGAGCTCCACATAAGAAAAGGCTACTTAACTTTAGTTTTTTAGTTGTATTAGCACTTGGGAACTAAGTGGACTTGTAGAATGTGGTGTAGACACTTAACATTAGTTGCAAGAACTTTGTGGACAAAAATGACAGCGTAGGTAATAACTTGCCTTCCCCATTCCCGGTTTATTTTTCTTGAACGAACCCCTTCTACAGCTTCACCACTATACCTAGGGAAATATTCTACAGTCTTTAGCATATTCCGTCCCAGCAGTGTTAGGTTTCTAACACTGACGTTAGTGATTGAGGTGTTGATGCAACCTGCCAGTTATGCGGAAGCCTGGCTATTGCTGAGAGTTTTTTCTAATATTAGGTGAACGGCTTGAACAGGACTTAGATGTTTGTTTCCTAATTGTACTGAAACCTGCTGAGGGAGTGGTTTGTTTGGGTTTAATTGGATGTAGATGGCTTGAATCTGAGCTGGGTTGGATCCAGCTGTGTGTGTGTGTATGGTGTTTGTTGCAGGTGACTTACTGTATCCCTTCTCCCACCGCACCAACTTCCAGATAAATACATTCACAATATGTGTCGTCCCCCCCCCCCCCCCTTAATTTCTGCGTCATGGGAAGCAGGAGTTTCAGACAGGGTGGATTGATGTGTGCAGCTGATCTAATATGCAAACCTGAATCTATGCACGGTTATGAGGGAGTGCAGTTGATTAGTCTGAGAAAAGAAGGGCGAGGCGGAGGCCTGGGGAGCATCTTTTTGCTGTCGAAGGTCTCCGGATGGCTCTTGCTATGCAGGTCTGAGGCACTGACGGAGGTACGGCCTGGATGGGAGTCACTCCTCACACCCAGGCAGGGCGGGGGCGGGGGGCGCAGGGGAAGGGGCTTGGCATCACCTGGCCCAGCTGCGGGCTGCTGAGCTGCCGGCTTTGGGGAGGGGGCCTGGAGCGAAGGGGCAGCTCTAACAAAGAGGAGCCGTGCCGGGGCCGGGGCGGCGGGTGGCTGGCCTATCCCTGGCGGCTGACCTCCCAGTGGGCCTCCGCAGTTGGCTGTCGGGTGAGTCGCTCTGCTGGCTCCCTGGCTCGCCATTGGCTGTGCGGACTGGAGGGGGCTCGCAGAGGGCCGGGATGGAGTTGAGGGGGCGGGGCTGGCTTCCGGCGGCGAAGGGGAGCGAGAGGCAGCCGGCTGGGGGAGGGGGTGTCGGCGCGCCGCGGAGTGCTGCGCTCGGAGAGCCTGGCACCCGGAGCAGCCGCCTCCCCCTCCCCCTGCCGGGACCGCTAGAAACCCCTTCTCTTCCGTCCTCCCGGTCTGGGGCCGAGGAGGGCTGAGCTGCCCCAGGCGGGCGGGGCGGAGCCCGGAGCCCCACCGAGCGCTGCGGAGCGAACCTCACCTCCCTTCCAGGGCTCAAGGTGTGTGTGCTTTTTCTATCCGACCCCGACTTCAGCCGACTTAACCTTGTGAGAAAAGGGGAAATGGAATGGGAAGTAAGAGCTCCACGTCTAATCAGTTTATTTTGATTTTCTAATTCTGCCCTTCATGCTTCTTTCCCTCCCTTCATCTCACCCCTGCAGCTGGGTAAGGAGATTCAGGACTCTCCTCTCTTTTTACTGATGTGTAGATGTCGGTCGCGTAGTAAAATGAACAGAGAAAAGAGGAGCCCTTTCTTGTTTGGCATCTGATGCAGTAAGCCGGAGGGAAAAAAAAAAAAAGGACAGGCTATAGGATAGGAGTGGGGTTTTGAAACTGTTCTGCATCCGTGTCCATTAAGGCTGTCTTCACCATTTTCCTACTTGGGACTGCCTTAATCAGCAAAAACAGTCTGAAAATGAAGGAGGTGCTAGTGAAAAGAGGGATCAGCCTCCGTCAGATGGTGGTTAAAGGAAATCCTGATAGTAGTTAGCGATTAACTCTTCTAAAGTCTCTCTCCCGAGTACAGTGTCACCGGCTTTGTGTAGGACTCAGTCCTGTTGGAGAAACCTAGCTTGAGCAAGCAAACTTCCTTACCGTTACTGAAACTTAAAAGTCTCATATTTTTCTCCATCTGTATATTTCCCATTCACAGACTCTCAGAGGGATTAGTTTCTGTCGTCAAAAACCAAACTTTGAACAAATCCAGATGAATTTTGTTTAAGTCGTTAATTTTTTTAAAGCACCCCCTCATGAATTCAGGTGGTTGTATCATTACAATTTATATTTATGTTTTGAGTTCCTTTGCTTCTACAGCTTATGGATCCCTTCTTCCTGAAGGACAGTTCATCTTCAGCCAAAATCAGGAACCTCTTTATCGGTTTTTAACAGAGAGGAAAGATAGCAGTTGAAGAGGAAAAACTCAAAATTTATGATGGCAACAAAGGATGTGTGTGTGTGTTGTGTGTTTTCAGTGGCATTGTTCATGGTAAACTTGCTTTAACTGGGCATTTTCAGCAAAAGTGTTTGGACCAGATTTATCCTAATGTTGATTAGAAAAGAGCTAGAATGCCAGAAGGGATGAATGTCAATTTTTTGGCAGCACTTTGGTAAATATTAATTGAAATGTTGAGAGTTCATTCTTGTAATCCGGGTTCAGTTTCCAGAAATTGTTCTAAATGGAGTTCAGTTTTGAGGATAGAATTGATATGCTGGAGCTCTTTTAGTTTTAAGATGGATTAATGTTTCTTCTTTGCATTGGTTTATTTTTATCTCTAATCAATAAGGAGCAGTTTGGGGTAAAAGCAAATATGATAAAGAATAGGGATGATGGGAAAAGAAATCGGTTCAATTGTGGAAACTTACTAGGGATCAGGAAACTTATTATAGTTTTGTTTTTTTTAATCTGAAGCAGCCTTAATACAGAGTTGTGCAAAAAATGTAGATTCATAGTAAACCTTTGTTAGATTTTGGGTTTTTAGTTTATTACTCATTTATCCCTTAAGAGTCAATGAATCATATTTAAATTGAAAGGCAGAGAGAATACCCCAGATGTTGTCTTACCCAACTTGTTACTGAGAATGAACTGTTAAAAATCACTTTGAAGCTTTGGCAGCTAGCTATTGTATAAAACAAAGTGCACTTTGATGTCTGAACTATATGGTAACCTGAGAAAGTGACAAAATCCACTTGGAGGCCATGTTAAAGCATATACCACCACCTCAACATGTTTCTACTAATAACCTCCTATTTGATATCTAGGTGTTATTTTTTTGTCTACTCATGAGTGAGCAGCTAATACAGCTTTATAAAGTTACATTACACTTTGCTCACTTAATGTTTTTATATTCCTATTTTCTTGACAGATTTGTGTAATCTACATTTTGCATGGTGCAGTGATTTCCCCAAAGAATTTTCCCCAGGAGACAAAAGGCTATGTATAGAACTAATGATAGGTGTATATCTATACGGATCTCCAGGTATCATTTAAGGAGGATGGAAATTCAGATTTGGTCATTTGCGAGGAAACGATTATATGAAGCCGTGATATCCCATAATCTCTTAAGTTAAGGGGACATGGTGATGTTAAGGTTCAGTTCGCTGATTTTTCTTTAGCAATCTGTTTTTATCCTGCTTATTTCTGTGAGTCACAGCTTAGGATGTGTTTTTTCTTTTTTAAGAGGGCCCTATGCACTTCATGGTCTCTCTAAAGGGAGACTCAAGCCCAATCCCCCATTCACATCTGAAGTATAAAATGATCCCCTTGAGAAGGTGAAGGAAAAGATTGGACCCTTGGCGTTGTTTGATTCTCATGATAATCAGCTTGAGTGTTGTCAGGTTTGAAACTAGGAAAGACTTGCTCAAGGTGAGAAAATATTAGAGGCAAAAAGACCTAGGAATGCTGCAGTGTGGGAGACTTATTTAGAGACGATGAATGCATTCATATGGAGATGTGACTGGTGGTAGTTTTTAGCGATTCAGCTTTGTCAGTCAGGTGTCTGAGACAGTATTTTGTGTGTGTTTAAGCACAACCCCCTCCTCCAAGGGTTGACTTTTGGAAGCTGAGTCTTTTAAGGAAGTTGTTTGCTGTCTGAATCCAGAGGGTAGAGGACTTGGTGGAGTCTGTTATCTGTTTATGGCTTAGATAAGGACAGGGAATTGATTGCTGGTGAGTTACTGAACTCTTCCTAATGAATGGTTGCTAGGCAAAGTGCATCTCAATCAGTTTAATCCTTCATAGTTTACAGGTCTGCTCTTGGTGAGGGCCAGAGCTGTCTTTCTAATGGTACTGCCCTTCAAGAATCCTGTTGGATGTGCATACATGTTGCTCAGTGGTTAAAGAAAAACAAAAAGACTAGAAAAGCTAATGTGTTTCATTTCATCCATCTAAAATAACAGCTTTGGGTAACCGGGGTCAGCATTGTCATTAACTTCTCTCCTGGATCAAGTGGTGGGGTGGGGTTGCTCTCCAGTGGTAAGATAACCACTGTTTGATTATCTCTGGGTTTGTAACTAGTAAGGCAGGGAACTAATACATTCATTTTGGAAACAGGCCAGTGATAACACTGCCCTTGGGCCTGGATGGATGGAAAAATAGGACAGAGTAAACAATTGAGGGCATAAATAATGAATCTTCCAACTGAGCCCTGGGAGAATGAAGGAGATTATCCTCAGAGCTGTTCAATCTGGCGGTGAAAGGGGAAGAGTCCACTGAATTAATTACCCTGACTGTGTTTGATACTGTGCTTATTATGGGATTGTTAGAGCCATTCAAAATAGAGTTGCCTTTTAGATATAAACTATTAATCCATCTTTTTGTTTTTGCTTTGTTTTTTTAAGCCAAATACCCAAATAGCTCATCTGTTTTCTTAGAATCCAGGCCTTTGCTGCCTCCCCCAACTTTGTCCTCTGTATTAGCATTCTGTGAATAATGGACAGTCCTTTTGTTTGGCCATATCTTAGAATTTTGCTTAATTAGTGATTTCATTATCTGTAAATATATATAGTAATAGAAGAGAGAAGCTGAGCCTGGCTTAAAGGAATTAGGAATTATTTGGTACCTTGAGTACATATTATACTTTGAAATTAAATGTGGGGTTGTAGGGAATAATTACATAACAACTCATAAAGGTTAAGACAAGAGTTCCTTCAGCCCAAGAATCCTTTCCAGTATTAACATAAATATTTTTACTTTTGGATTAGTTTTCATCCAGTGAATTAAGTAAGCAGTCTCTTAGTGGTCTCAGCATTTCTCTGAGGTTGGGAAAACTAATGCCTCAAGAATGTCTAAATAACTTAGAAAGTGATTTAGTAGTGAAGCCAGACCCAAAGCCAAGGTCTCTGAATTCTTCCCTCCTCTGAATTTCTAGTATGTTTGATTCTCTTCTTCAAGAACTCCTTCCAGGGTCCCTATTTGAAATGATTGAAAGTTTCCTATCTCTGCCCTGAGAAGCTGTTTTTAATTTCTGTACTTGTGAAGAGAATCCAAAGACCCAAGATGCCATTATCAGTCAAGAGAAGGAGGAATGTTCAAGATGAGATGCTGGAAGAATGATAGAGAGAGATATAAAGGAAAGGCCAAATTGAAGTTTTATTGTATTTTGTCCTGATGGATGGGTGGGGAGAGGGAGCGGGGATAGCCACACTGGCTCATTAGATCAAGTTTAGTCATAGACTGAGTTTGTTTCATGTAAGCCTAGCTGGAAAGGGCAGGAGGCACCTTTACCAACATACAGGGAGAACTCTAATAGTTAAAGATTCATTCTTGATCAGAGAATACAGTTAGTTCTTGATTATTCATGCAGAAAGGCAAACAAGCAAAGCATAGACAAGTCCAAAGATATTCGTAGGCCATATTTTTAAGCAATAGCTTTAACTTCCTCTGCTTCTTAACTGCAGTTTTCCAGCTGAACAAACTGATTATGTTTCTTTGTCTGATCATTCAAGAGCCAAGTAGGTGAGGTTGCCACCAGCTTGGTTTAGCTCAGTTTTGTCTCCTTGAGATGGTTTGTTTTAGTATTTTAAGACTTGACCTTTGTTATAGGACCTAATTATACCAAGGTCCTATGGAGAACTGAGATTTTCCAGGTAAATCGTAGATAAACTAACCCGCGACACTGGCATGTTTCCTTTGTTGGTGTCTTCTTGTCCCACAGCTACGCAAATCGTTCATCCTATATGGACAGGCTATAGGTAGTCCATTCAAAGAAGAACTATTACCAAAGTAAACCCCTCTTCTAACACTGGGCTCTGTGGATTCTCCTGATCGGAGCTGTTGGCTGAAATCCATGTACACATTGGGTTGTGATCAAAGAAGTACTATAAATTATAAATTCAAAACTGAGGATTGCTTTAAGTGCTGTTTGGTTGGAAAATGTCTCCTCCCCACCCCCACCCCTTGCTTTTGTTGTTGTTGAAGATCAGCTGAATATTCCAGTAGATTTAAAAGGCAAGGTTTCATAACCAATTGCTGCTACTTCGCACTCAGCAAAGTGGTTTTGAGGATCAGTTGCTGATCTGAGAGAAAATCAGATTTTATGCCACTTGCAGAATTGGAGTGATTTACTCAGCATCGGTGTTGCTTCAGAGGAGAATCATAAGCAATTATTAGTCACAACTTAATTTTTTTTTCCTCCCAGAAGTTATAGTACCTCTACCGTTGGCATTTCATTTATCAATTACAATATAAAGGGTAGGACTTAATCTGTTTTAAAAGGGAAGGGTATCAAGACTGTGAGAAGTTGAAGACAGCTCATCCCGGGTCACAGTGTATCAGTGGGAAAGGCCCTTTTCCTGGGTTCCTGAATGGGCCTTCTGGATCACCCAGCTATGCAGCTGAAAGCAGTTTTATTATTATGAACACATTAGTTTTGTAACTGTGAAGGCACTGGTTTGGCTTTTGCTTATCTTATGCTCCTAGAACCTCTTGCATTCAGCAGAAAGCGGGACCGGTGGATTAATGATGACTCTATATCTTGGTTTTGACTGGTCCTGGCAGGTGTTACTGTGCATTCACCAAAGTCCTTTACTGAGGATTTTAGTATTTAGGCTTCATTCAATCCTTGTGAGGTATGTTATGATTGGAGTATGATACTGTGTTAGGATATTTCCCCAGAGAGATGAAAGGACCCTTCCCTCTTAAGAGAGGTGCTTTGCCTATTTCCACAGTCTGTGGGAAAGTTAAGTTGGAACAGGTTGCTTTTCTAATAAGCTATGTTTTTAAATTTTGGTTTCTTCTCCAAGCTGAACAAATGTCCCAGCTGAAAACGGTCTTTCTTACCATTCATAGTATGTTCTGGGGAGACTCCTTAGTGCACCTAGAAATGAGAGGCTGATGCCACTCCAGGCTGCACACCAATTTTGTAGATCTTTAAAATTCTGTTTGTACCAACTCCCTCCATCCTCCTGTGTATCCCACCTGCTCATCTTTCAGCTCCCCATGACTAGTTAAAAAAGTATCAAGTTGGCCAGAAAGTTATTTCATTTCCCTATAAGATGTTATGGAAAACCTAAATGAACTTTTTGGCCAACCCTGTACCTACCATTGCTCACGCAGGGAAATGCTGCTGCTGCTGCTAAGTCGTGTCAGTCGAGACCCCATAGACGGCAGCCCACCAGACTCCCCCGTCCCTGGGATTCTCCAGGCAAGAACACTGGAGTGGGTTGCCATTTCCTTCTCCAATTCATGAAAGTGAAAAGTGAAAGTGAGGTCGCTCAGTCATGTCCGACCCTCAGCGACCCCATGGACTACAGCCTTTCAGGCTCCTCCATCCATGGGATTTTCCAGGCAGGAGTACTGGAGTGGGATGCCATGGCCTTCTCCAGGGAAATGCTAGTCTTTATTAAAGTCATTGCACCCAGCAGTAGTCTTTGTATGTGTGTGCACAGTGCTGGGCTTTGGGCTTCCGTTACTTTCTTACATTATTTCTTGAAGAATATTTCAGCATTATAGAAACAAAACTTTACTCTTCAAAACAAGTTGATAAATTGCTTTTTATTAAATGTACAAGTGCCTAAGAGTTAAACTTGAGAGGGGGAAAAACTATTTTAGTTACAGTTTAATTGCTAAAAAAAAAAATCTCTTATATAATTAAAAGCTGCCTTGTGCTGAAACTAGCAGGTAAAAAGCATGGTAGAAACTGTGGTTCTTCAGTGAGGACCACACGCTGCGTATGCTGTTTAAAAGCTGCTGCCCCATCCAGTCCCCCTCATCCCCTTACACTGCTTCATTTGTTTTTTTTTTCATAGCATTTCTCACCTTCTAATAGTCTGTGTCCCTTACCGATTTATTGTTTTGTCTGATCCTCCAGCTTGACCTCATGTACAAAGGGAAGCATCATGAAGGCAGGAGTTTTTGTTTGTTTTGTTCATTGCTGAGGCCCCAGCTTCTGGAGCAATGCCTTGCTACATAGTAGGTGCTCAATAAATATTGGTATGAAATAATTGGAGGAGGTAATCTTTAATAGAATAGATATCTAGGGATTAGAATTGGAATGACAAGAAGAGAATGTTATGTTCCTGGAGCTAGTATTAAATTAGGAATCGGATTACTTAACTACTTTAAGGGAAATAACATTTGTGAACAAACTCAAGGATTGAGTTTTAATAATTGGGATTAATTGAGTTTTAATAATTAGGGTTAGTTATCCTAGATTAGAGAAATGATAGACATCTTATAGTATGTAAATATGAAGGAACATTGAATAAAGATAGATGACTAACTCTTATTCATCTTGAAGAGAGCAGAGAAATAGGCTGAAACTTCTGAACAACGAAAATAAAACATGCAGAAGAATTTACTGATTCTAAGAACAAACGTTGGAATAGGTAACCAAAGAAGGATGGTTTCTCAGAATGGATTTTTCGGCACTGGTACCATATTGGAGGCAATGGTGAGACTGGAAAAGAGCACAAAGCCGGGAGTGAGAAAATCTGGTTGTATCCAGGCACTTACTAGCTTTTCCTAGTTTATTTCCTTATTTGCGAAAATGGGCACTAATGATTCCTGCCCAGTAGATCTCACAGGGCACTTGAGCAACTCAAGTGAGAGAATCAGTATGAAAGCACTTGGAAAGTCGTATGCTGCTGCTGCTGCTGCTAAGTCGCTTCAGTTGTGTCCGACTCTGCAACCCCAGAGAGGGCAGCCCACCAGGCTCCGTCGTCCCTGGGATTCTCCAGGCAAAACACTGGAGTGGGTTGCCATTTCCTTCTCCAATGCGTGAAAGTGAGAAGTGAAAGTGAAGTCGCTCAGTCGAGTCCGACTCCTAGCGACCCCATGGACTGCAGCCCACCAGGCTCCTCTGTCCTTGGGATTTTCCAGGCAGGAGTACTGGAGTGGGGTGCCGTTGCCTTCTCCAGGAAAGTTGTATACCTCTCTACAAACATAAGCAATTGTTAATGATTTTATTTTATTTTTGTTGTTGTTGTTGTTGTTTCATCTCCTGATTTATTAACTAGTCATAGGCCCCATCAGTGACAGAGGCAGTCTCACTCTTGTAACAGTAGTTTTAAAAGTATGATTGTAACTCAGCTATAGACATTAACATGCTGCTGCTGCTAAGTCGAATCAGTCGTGTCCGACTCTGTGCGACCCCAGACCCCATAGACGGCACCTAATAGGTTCCTCCGTCCCTGGGATTCTCCAGGCAAGAATACTGGAGTGGGTTGCCTAATGATTTTACAAAATCGTCCCCATAAGTGATTTAGATTCTTGGAATCTGAAAGTTGGATTTAGTGGTTATCTAGTTCAGATTTTTAGCTATTGAAAATAACTCTTGTTCTGTCACTCTTAATGAATGGGTCATTGCTTTTGTTTCAGCGTTTCTAGTGCTGTGCCACTGTTGAACAAGCTCAAGTTATTGTTTATGTTCATCTAAAATTGCCTATCTTCAGACTTTAATTTATTAACCTAGTTTTGATCTTTGGAGCTCAGAGATAAAGCTGCTCCCTCATTTGTATGACAGCCCTCCTGTGACACCTTTATTTGAAATCTTCATTTCTCACCTTGAAATCACTGTAGCCACTTAACTAACTTGTGCCATCTCCCATTTGTCTTTCACACTTGCAGCAGATTTATTTAAAATAGACATCTGATCATGTTACTCTCTTTAAAACCTGTTCCTATCTCCCGTGGTTTCAGGATAAAGTCTGACATTAGCTAATAATAGTTACAACTACCATCATTGAGCATAGACACTGTACTGAGCACTTTATAAATATAATCTCATTTAATCATTACAGTTACTCTATATGATGTCAGGGCTGCTTTTCTGCTAATTTACTTTTAATCTGCTCTTCTCTCCCTCTAGTATGAAATATAAGGTTCTTCATAATTTAACACATCAGACTCATTTCCAAGTTTAGCCTATACACCCAATACTCTCCTCCTTATCCCAGACTACTTGTGGTTCTCCAAACAAGTTGTTTGGTTTCACAACTGCATGCCTTTCATTACGCTGGTTTTCTCTGTCTAGAGTAGCCTAACTGTCTCAATCCAGTAAATTTTTGCTCAGCCTTCAATGACCCATACGGTTTTCTCTCATCTTTATAATTGTTTACTGGAGGTATTTTTTTCATTATTTTCATTTTGAAACAACTCTGATTTCCTTCCTCCCTTCATTCCTGCTTGCCTCTCTTCCTTCCTTTCTTGAGGTATAGTTGTTAATACAATGTTATGTTAGTTTCAGGTGTCCAACAATGATTTTTTTAAAAAATATATATTTATTTGGCTGCACCGGGTCTTAGTTGCGGCATGTGGGATCTCGTTCTCTTAACCAAGGATCATACCTGGGCTCTCTCCTGCATTGGGAGCAAGGAATGTTAGCCATTGAACTTCCAGGAAAGTCCCCCAACATAATTTGATATTTGTATACATTGTAAAATGATCACATTAATCACGTATCTCATCAGGGATTTTGTCTGCCATATTTGTATTCCTAATACATAGTACTACTACTGCCATAGTGCCTGGTGCCTCAGAGGGGCCTGGTGAACAAATGAAGGAATGAATGACATTCCTAGGAAGTGTTCTTTTGTTCAGGTTAAACTCTTATTTCACTTTATTATCCATATTACAGTTTCTGGGTCCCTCTTACATCCTAGCCAAGCTATTCTTAGGCTTTTCATATTTCACATCAGAAAATATTGTATTTTGATGACTAGAGGAAGTAAACTGCAACCTTCCAAAATAATTTCTATTGAAAAGTGTACCAAAGGTACAGGTGGTCCAGCTGCTTCCTTAGGGAAGGTTCTCATTGCATTAATTTCTCTGTCTGTCACAGAGAGAGCTGCTTATGATTTTGAAGGGGTGGAGGAGGGTGGGAATTGGTAAAGAGTAGGGTATTTCTATAACAGATATTATTCAGTCTTATTTCCTAAGATTTTGTTGTAACTTAAGATATCTTGCTACAGTAGACAGAATTGGTAATAGCAACTTTTAAAAACTGTCATTAGCCACCTCCTTGCCAGGATAGAGCCCTGACCACCTAAGAAAAAATAAGCAGACAGCACTTTGTACTTGTTTTTCTCTTTTACCTTCTGTCACCTCAGGAGGTTACTGTCTTCTGCCCACTTTACAGGTCATTGTAGATATAAAGACCACAGATTTCCCCTTCTGTTATGAGTGGCTACCTAAGACTGCATAATACCCCTAGGAGTCTTAGTCCCTTGGGGTGTAGACAGAATTGAAAGGCAGAAGGCCTGATACTAATTCCAGGGGAAAGGGCACAGTTCTTGTCCAGAATTGAAGGCAGGAAGTTGGGCAGCAGGTATCTGTCAATTCCAGAGTTCATTCAGAAGCGATTTAATCTTTGCTGCTGAAGTAGATCAGCAATGCCATTTGCCTGTCTAAAAATGAGATTACCCAAGGATTCTCTTACAAGAAGATAAATTATTTGTGTAGCAGCAGCTCCTGGCCTTGCATAATGTCTCTTCGTCTTACTACCACATGCTGGTGGTACAGGGAGCATCTCAAGCATGGTGCTGGGGTATGGAGATCAGGCCACAGTGCCTTACTTAGGGCGTCCAGGAGAAATTTAACAACTCTTAGCAACTCTCAGCCTAATGGGCTTGGTTATTGTTAAAATCCATCTTTATCAAAGGAAGCATTGGTTAATGATTTTTCTCTTGGCCTAACATGCCTGGGCATTAGCTGGAATTGCCTCGTGATTTGCAGTGGGGAAGCCATGAGAGCAATTTCTTGTTTGTCCACAAATTAGCATTAGCAGTTTCATTTGCAGATTGAAGGAGCAGGAGGAATGGGCCCTTCGCCAGTTGCAGCTTCCCTCTGACTAGGGCGTTAGTTCAATTATGTCCAATTAACTTTTATTGCAGATAGTGGTGATAATTACTTGCAAGTCAGTTTTTTGGCTGCAGTTATCCTAAGGCTGAAGTATGAATTTAATGGATTTTAATAACCAGAGTGACACATTTCGCACTCCCCCCCCCCCCCCCCGCGCAGTTACTTATTTTTCCAGACTTTTTTAAAGAGGAGGTCAAAGCATTGTAAAAATCCATCTCAGAATTAAAGCATACTGTCCTTTTGAAGAGCTGTGTAGGATCATATTTTAAAAGAATCTATTAAGAACAGCCTTAATGGCTTTTTATATTCTGAGATCATACCCTTGAGTTCATTGCTGCTTATCCTGGGAAAATAGACTGAGATGGAACTAAATGTCATTCATAGCAGTATGTGCTTGTTGTAAGATTTCTGTAATTGGCAAGGTGCATTTTAGTCCTCTGTTTGCATTGGAAATTCTCTTCAGAGTGCAAAAGAAAACTTTTGAGCACTTTTAAAATCAGTAGGACACTGAGGATATGTTTCTTAATAAGCTCTATAGGAATTTGTGATTTTAATAGAAAGTTGCATAATATATTTGGAAACAGTCCTTGCTATGTAGAAAAAGAGGGAAGAAACAAAAGAAAATCGTTTGTTTTTCTCTAAAGATGGTGAAGTTCCTTTGCTGTTTCCTTTTCCCTATTGCTGTTTGATAATTACCCTGAATGTGCTTGTAAGCAAAATTTTCTCTCTTTAACATGAGAAGACTGAAGCTGATTCAAGCTCAGGTTGTTCCTGGGTCTCCAGGTGACTTGCTACGGCTTTCATTTTGAACGTCGTTCACCTCAGTGTCCTTTGTTGCTAGGCTTTCTTCCCAAGGGCCCGTCAGTCGCCTTAGGATAAAAGTTTTGTTGAGGATAAATTGCCAAGGAGTGCATTTTAAGAGTCTGCTTTTGTTAAAGTAAGGGAAGGGCAGATCCCTGGCAGCCCAGTGGTAGGACTCTGCACTTTCATTGCCACGGGTCTAGGTTCAACCCTTGATGGGGAACTAAGATCCCACAAGCCTCGCGGCCAGAAAAAAAATAAGGGAGGAAAGTTCATGGCTGCTTGGAGACAGGCTGCCATATAATTGTTCCTCCTCCAAAACTTCCATAATCACCCTAAATAATAAAGAAGAGGAAAGGATGAGTGATAAACATCATCTTTGTACTGCTTCAAAGGTCTTCATTGATTGTTACTGAAAACCTTTCTGCTGTAGAATATCTAAGACTCTGCCTGCCAGCTGCCATTGGTGTGAAAGTGGAGAAGCTGGTAACAGTTGCTACATTTCAGGAAGTCTGGAGATAAAGCTTATGATGTTATTTGAAACTTTTTATATAGTGGGAGGAAAGAGTGTTAAAACTGTGTTCCACTCCAAAAGGTTTAAGAAGGTTTTCCCTTGGAGCATAGGGGAGTTACATGTGTTTAGAACGAAGGGCCTTGAAAAAACTTATTAAAACATGAACTTGGTGGGAATGTTAGCGAATGCCAGGCCTGAAGAAAGGAGGATCATTAATAGTGCCTCCTTTAGGATAAGACATTTTTTTTGGAATCTTTCTAAAGAAATTCTCCATCTTCAGGGTAGGAGAGTTGCGTGAATGCCACTTAGGGGAAGGACTGCCAGAACAGAGTTGAGGCTGGGAGAGAGTTGTTAAGTGCAGACACAGGAGAAAGTATTATTCGGATAAATATTGAAAAGAAATTAGAAGTTGATGAGGCAGAAAGATACATACAGGAAACCTATTCCAGATGGCAAGCACCCCAGTGTGAGTACTCACCAATTCAGAGTTGAGTCACCTGCGTTAAAACACAACGAGAATGGTTTCCAACAGACCACTCTCTTCAGCTCTTCTTTTTGATCTCTTACCCTCCTTCAGATTTCAGCACTGCTATCTTGGTTATTTTTGGTTTGTTTGTTTAACAATTATAATAAAAAAATTCAGAAACAATCTCAAATTTATAGAAAAGTTGCAAGTACAGTACAGAGTACTTTTCTTCCTTGAATCATTTGAGAGTAAGTTGCTCACTTGATTCTCCATCATCCCTGAATACTTTAGTTTTTGCAAAGAGTATTCTCCAACATTATCACAATGCAGCCATCAGAATCAGGAAGTTAATGGTGACAACATTACCATCATATAATTATCAGCAGCCCCCTCAAATGTTACTAGTTGTACCAGTAATGCTCTTTATTACAAAAAAATACCATACCTTGCGTTTATTTCTTCTGTCTTCTTGGTCTCCTTCAATCTGGAACAGTTTTTCAGGCCGCCTTTGACGTTCATGACTTTGACAACTACCAGCAGTTGTTTTGTATAAAGTCCTCGGTTTGGAACTGTTTAATGGTTCTTCATGTTTAATCTAGGTTGTACATCTTCAACAGGAATATCACAGGAATGATGCTGTGCTCTTCATTGCATAATTTTCAGAAATGCAGAGTTTTTATTTGTCTCATTACTGAGAATGTTTGATCACTTGATTAAGCTGGTTCCTTATAGGCATTTCCAGTGTAAAGTTACTCTTCCCTCTGTAATTAATATTTTGGGAGGAGACAGTTCAAAACTGTGCAAACATTTTCTTTTAAGCCTTTCAGTTTACTAGTTTATTTACATTAGTATGGGCTCATGATTTCCTATTTTAGTCAACTTACCATAGCTCAGTTGCTAAAGAATCCGCCTGCAATGCAGGAGACCCCGGTTCGATTCCTAGGTTGGGAAGATCCGCTGGAGAAGGGATAGGCTTCCCTCTCCAGTATTCTTGGGTTTCCCTTGTGGCTCAGCTGGTAAAGAATTCTCCTGCAATGCAGGAGACCTGGGTTCGATCCCTGGGTTGGGAAAATCCCCTGGAGAAGGAACAGCTACCTACTCCAGTATTCTGGCCTGGAGAATTCCATGGACTGTATAGTCCATGGGGTCACAAAGAGCTGGACACGACTGAGCGACTTTCACTTTGACTACATTTTATTAAATTCAGTCTATCTTTATTTGTTTTGATATTCAGATTATCTCAGATTTTGCCAGTAAATCAAGAAAAAATATTTAACTATATGTTTAACCTGAAAGGTGCCTAAGTGATTTACTGTCTTTTTATTGCAAGGGGTTGGTTGGCACTAACCCAGACTAACATCCTATGAATAGTGGTAGAAAACAAGTCTCTAATTACTCTATTCCTAGTGTATGCCTCCTTCACTCAGTGTATCCGCTCTGTGTTCCCTCTGATTTCTGCTGTGTAAACTTCTCTTTCTGGAGCTTCCCTCACCAGTTGAGCATCCTGTCACTTCTGTCTTCTTTGACATGTCACTGTTACTCTTTGAGCACTTCCTTTCCTGCGCTGTAATATGTACCAGCCTCATCTAGTACTTTCTCTGCCTCAGCCATTTCTCCAAAGGCCTTTGTTTCTGTTAGTGGAGAATTTAGTAATTAGAAGCCGAGATCTGAGCAGACGCTGTTGGGGCTCATTGCTGTTGAATGAGAAGTAGTCACCGCGTCTGCCCCTGCTGGGGTGCTCTCACACCACTTGGGTTCTGGCTCCCCACGTCAGGGCTCACCACTTGCAACTTTGTGGGCACTCTCCTCACTCTGCACTCTGGGCACCTTCTGTTTCTTATCCAATTGAAACGACCTGACAGAGGGAACTGGGTGAAATTTGGTTAGGACACTTAGTTGGTGAGGGAGACCTCAGAGCGAGAATTTGATAGAGTAGAAATTAGGACCTTGAATGGGTGTGCCGAGTGAAGGAGGCATGTACCAGGAATAGAAGAGAACTTGTTTTCTGCCCCTGTCGATAAGATGTTCAGTTGGTAGTGTTAGCCATTTCTTGAAGGTATCTCTGAGAAAAAGGAAGGCAGATCGTTTGGATATCTGTAAGATAAACCATATATTTATATAATTTTTTCTGATTCACTCAATGCTAAAGTAATCTTGAGTTCAATTGTTCTGTTTGGGTGGGACTTAATATTTGGTATAAGACTTATTTGACCAGTTAGAACCAGTCACCCACGGACAAATAACAGTGCTGAATGATTATGGAATTTCTCAGGGCCAGTCTGCTAATGGGTTGATCTGTGAATGAGTTATGGTACCTTGTGTCCTTGAAAAATTTAAAGAACTATATTGTGAGTTTTTGTTTTGTTTCCCAGGCAGTTCCTGAAATGAGGAAGCCTCCTAAAGCTAAGTTCAGAATCTTATTTTTGTGGGTGTTTAGCTATTAATGGAGAAGGCACTGGCGTCCCACTCCAGTACTCTTGCTTGGAAAATCCCATGGACGGAGGAGCCTGGTAGGCTGCAGTCCATGGGGTCGTGAAGAGTCGGACATGACTGAGCAACTTCACTTTCACTTTTCACTTCCATGCATTGGAGAAGGCGATGGCAACCCACTCCAGTACTCTTGCCTGGAAAATCCCATGGGCTGCCATTTATGGGGTCGCACAGAGTTGGACACGACTGAAGCAACTTAGCAGCAACTATTAAAGTATTCTTCTAGCACAGATAGGGACTGTCTCTCTCTCCTTCCTTCTTCCTATGGCTGTAGCCAGTATTCTGAGTTTTATTAGCTAGCTGTGGGAGTTCACAGGGCATGGGAGGAGGGTTGTTCTTCTTCCTCAGTAAGCTGTCAGTTCCTAGGTCCTTTGGAGGTTTAACAGCCTCTCCTGCTTTCAGAGACACCTTGAGATTCAGAAGCTTGGTAATTCCTTGGGTATGTGGAATAAAGCTTCAGGTGATAGTGCTGCTGCTGCTAAGTCGCTTCAGTCGTGTCCGACTCTGTGCGACCCCAGAGACGGCAGCCCACCAGGCTCCCCTGTCCCTGGGATTCTCCAGGCAAGAACACTGGAGTGGGTTGCCATTTCCTTCTCCAGTGCGTGAAAGTGAAAAGTGAAAGTGAAGTCTCTCAGTTGTGTCCCAACTCTTTGAGACCCCATGGAGCCTCAGTGAAATGGCAAGGTAAGATCTTTTGATTTTCACTAAGGCTGTAGAAACCCTCCCCCAAAGTTGTTATACATTAGAATTCCTCAAACTCCTCTACTCAGGCTGGGGCAGAAGTGTAAGTCGCTCAGTCGTGTCTGGCTCTTTGGGACCCCATGGACTACACAGTGTATGGAATTCTCCAGGCCAGAATATGGGAGTGGGGGCAGAAGGAAGGACCTAAATGAACAGAACGTATTAGTGTGTCAGTCATGCCTTGTTCTGTTACCTTAATATCTGCCTGTTGCCACACTAACCCTGGATGGCAGCAGACTAGAGATACAGTGAAGGGCAGTATGTTTACTGTAGCATTAACATTCCCTGCCTGCCCTGAGTTTATACTGAAACTACACTAGAAACCTAAGGCACATAAGCTCGAGGCACTGTGCACAGAGAGCTGGTTCTAAGAAAGTAACAGGCCCAATAAATACACAGTAGATAGAGTAGATGCATGGCCGTGAAAAAGCGTGAGCTCCTTTTCAGCCTTGAACTCGGAACACCTTAAAAAGCAGAGAGATGCTTCCTGTCAGAGGTCTTGGTCGGCTCTGTGATGCCCAGATTCCATCATCGTGTGAGTGTCAAAGTGGAAACCAACTTAGAAAAGGTATGAGTTGAGAGTGTGTTCAGAGTTAGTCAGGGTTGACTTCTCCCATTCAGGAAAGAGCCTGAGAACAGGAGGGGAAGAGTTTCCTGAACAAGGGTAGCTTGAGAACGAGAGGTAACTGTTGGTCATTACTTGTAGTATTCTCTGGTACACTTTTCCTCAGTGTGAATGATAAAGCTTTCTCCTGGGAAAAAGTCTGACCACTCAAACCTAAAGCTTTCCTTTGCCTTTATGCAGTCTTACTCTGGTTATAGTTGTTCCCCCGGTCCTTTTTTTTGAAAGGAATTTTCACTGAAAGCCATTTCCGAAGTGTCAGACTAGCAAAGGTCTAATAGAGTTGCAGAGTGAAGAGCTGATCTGTAGCAGGTAGTTCCCCAAATCCATAGGAGAGTCAATAATTACATTTACACTTAAAAGACAAAGCCATGGCCTAGAGTTGTATGTTTTTGTTGTATATAATAGTGTAGGAAGAGGGCTATGGTAGGTGCTCAATAAATATTGGCTTGAGCGGCAGCTGTGGTATGGTGCAGCATTTTCTGAACGTCCTTGTGCCCACAATAAAGACTGCATCCCAATAAATACGCTCATAATTTCAATAGCTGGGACAGAGTCATGAAACAATAAGCATTCTTAACTGTTACCTTGTGGGTTTTTTTTTTTAAGCTTGTGGATTAGAAAATATTTGTCTGATGGAATGAGCTACAGGTGTGGGAGTTAAGACAGAGACTGTCGTGTGAGGTTCACCGTCCCAGCTGTGTGTCACTGGACAAGTTACCTCACCTTTCTGAACCTAGGTTTCCTAATCTGTGGAAAGGGAATGATACTTATTCCATCTGGATTAAAAACTTGCTTTCAGTTTCAAGTGAAATAATGTACGCAAACATGTTTCAAAGTGTAAAGAACTATAGAGTCTAAGAGGGTGGTTTAGTTCTGGTGGCAAAATAAAAAGTGGCCTGGATTTTGATTGTACGATAGATCAGCCAACATTTGAACAGTGTTCACACTGGTGTCCTAAACACTTGAGTATATTAAACTAATTTAGTCCTTAAAATGATCCCATGAAGTAGGAAACATTTTACAGATGAGGTTTCCCCCCCCAGGGTCACACAACTGGTAGGGAGCAGAGAGCTCAGTCTTGTCTAGTTCTGATTCAAACCCAGTCTTGTCTCGTAGCCACTTTGACATTGTGCCTCTTGTTAATCCAGGTTTCTTCAGGTAATTCGAGCTGCACTGGACGCTTTTTTGTATGTGAATTTTCTGCTGTTGAAACCTTACCAGAAAATGACTGCCCTTGCCACCCAGTTTTTTCCTAAATTCTGTTGACTTCCTTGGCTCTCTTGGTTTTATAATCCAAGAAATGAAAGCTGAGTAGAATGATATCCTAAACTAGATAGTCCAGGAGTGAGAATTCATCCCCACAGACTGCTGTAATGCATTTAGTGGTCAAATACAAATGACTTCATAATTTTCATGTCTATATAATAAATTTTACAAAATTATTATTATACCATATTTATGTATTATATGTACTCTTTAAACCCAGCACTTATAAGCATTTTTTGTCTTTAGATAGTCTTTAATGATATATATTTAATTTGGGAGGCTTATACTAATTTCATTAGATGAATATCCCATAATTTATATAATGATTTCCTTGCCTTTGGACATTTAGATTGTTGGAGATTTCACACAATTATGAACCATACTGTAGTGAAGAGAGTTGTGTGTAAATCTTTGTTTACATTTCTGATTATTTCCTTAAGTTAGGCTTTTTAGAAGTATAATTATTATATCAAAGAGTATGAGTATTTAAAAAACTTATTTTTAGAAAGTGTGTCAATTTAGCATCTCACTTTAGTGACTTTTCACTGAATCCATGACTTGGTGTGATTTAGACTTTTTTTCAAACATGTTTGTCAATTTTTAAGCAAAAAATGTCATCTGTTTAATTTACACTTCTTTAATTATTAGATAGTTGTACCATTTCCTTGTGTGTTTGGAGTTGCTTACATTTCTCCAACAATTGCGATGGAATTCGTGTCTTCACTCCACTAACACACACTCATTCACATGTTGTTGCTGTCTCCTTCCCTGCTTCCATTCATAACTCTTCAACACCTGTTCAAAATTGCATTAAAACGTTCTCTGCAGTTTTGACAAACTACCCTCTTAGTATAAATCAATGTTACTCAGTACATAGCAAAAATACGGGTTTATAAATTTCTCTCAAATTTTCTAAACACAGCAGTGAGCTTTGGGTAATGCAGTTTAGACCCAGAAAAGGGAGACACCTGGGCACCAGGGTGAAGAAACACACACAGACCCAAACACTCTCATTTAGACTTGTTTTAGAATAATACCTTGTAGTTCTGTGCTCGAAATGGAGCAGCTTATAAAAAAGAATGAAATAATGGCATTTGTAGCAGCAGAGTTGGACCTAGAGATTATCTTACAAAGTGAAATAAGTCAGAAAGGGAAAGAGCAGGGGAGTTCCCTGGTGACCTGGTGGTTAGGATTCTGGACTTTCACTGCCACGGCCTGGGTTTGATCCCTGACCATGGAACTGAGGGTCCCACAAGCTGTGTGGCACAGCCAAAAAAGAAACGAAAGACAAATACCATACGCTGTCACTTATATGCGGATCTGAAATATGACACAAATGAACTTATTTCTGAAACAGAATCAGACACAGAGAACAGACTTACAGTTGCCAAGGCAGGGGTGGGGGGCCGGCGAGATGCATTGGGAGCTTGGGATTAGCAGATGCTAACTATTATTATATATAGAATGGATACACAGCAGGGTCCTAATGAAAAGAGTATGAAAAAGAATGTATATATATGTAGAACTGAATCACTTTGGTGTACAGCAGAAATTAACACAACGTTTAAATCAACTATATTTCAGTAAAATAAATTTTTTTTTTTAATGTGGCAGGCTTTCTAAATGCCCTTAAGTCTCTTAAATCTCCGTCACCCTTCAAACTTGAAAGCCAGACTCTAGATTGACGTAGAGGCCTCCTCTGGGCCAGCGAGTCCCTGGAGAACGTGGCCTGCGTGCAGAGGGAGGAGGAAGGGCCTGCATAAGCCGCGTGTTTAGCTGCTCTTTGAACACATGCTTGCCAAGGTTTTTAAACAGCCTGCTACATTCTTAAAATTCTTTTTCCATGTTGTGGCTTTGATCTGTAAGATTACAGAAGCTATACTGAGGACCTGCCTTTTTTCATTTTATCGGAATAAATGCCTGTCTATGGTGTGACTTGTTTTAAGCTCAGTCAGTGCCTATTAAAGGACTTTTTAGACACTCTGAGCCTTAAAATCGCACCCAACTTTGATATCTTTCCTACAGATTTCCTTTTTTAACTCAGTTGCCTCAGTTTCCCCGCCTGAGTGTGAGAGCTGTGCTTCTCTAGCAGCTTTTCGTGAACTCATGGGGGATGCAGGGCTTTGAAGATTAAAAATTGCCACATAATTATAGGTTATTTGTTGAATTATATTTCATCTGAGTAATAATCAAAAGCTTTCTGATTTGGCACAGGTTTCTACAGGAAATTGTAAAAGGAAAAAATCCATTATTTGTGTATTATTGCAAGGAAGCGGTTTCTTCTGATTTCTTATTATCTCTTTGTTTTGCTGTGCACAGTCCCAGGTACTTATGAGTAGAATCCTACCAACCTGACAGCTCTGCTTGTGATTATGAATGTGGTTAAGTACAAAGGTTGTCAGTCTTTCTAAAATGGTTCAGCTTAAGTTACAGTGATACAGCCGTTAGGAAACTGAAGGCTATTACATGCAGTGACTAGAAACTGCAAATTCTGATTTAGCAGCTTGTAACCTTCATTTCACATTTTTAGGAGCACTGATTTCTACCTAATGGTAATTAATGTACAGAAGCCAGCGGATACTTTTCAATACAATGCAGTAGTAGTACCTGGGCCTTTTTTTTTAAGCACCTAGGTAGTTTTTGTCTCTTCTGCTCTCTCATTCCCAGAGTAAAGGCACCTGTGTACACACCGGCCCAGACACTTTTTGGCACTTCGGTTATTCATGTGTTTCAAGGACCTAAATTCAGATTAATTCCAGACCCTGGGATTAAAGTATATGCTATTCTTTTGGAATGTGAGCCAGCAGTATTTATTAAACATCTGTTACCTGAATAATCTTGGTCCTGACCCTGTAACTGGGAAGGATAAATAAAAGATAGTCTTCAGAAGCTCAAGTTGAAAGGTTAGAATGTCCAGGGCAAATACTTTCTTGGGACCTGAATAACAAATTCAGGAGAAAGCAAGCACTTGGGTCCTTAGATGAAATAATGAGAGGCTCCAGGAAAGAAAGCTCATGCTAAAGAAAGCACTGGCAGAGAAAGCACCTTTAGTGACACGGTGGTGGGATGGGGTGGATAGGAAAGGAACAGGACCTTTTGTGATGGGTCTTAAAGGGTAGTTAGAAATAATGTTTCCAAACCCCTTGAGCCTCATGTGTTCAGCTTTGTGGAGGTGGTTTGCAGCAGGGGTAGTTCTGGGCTTGCAACAAAGTTAGTCCAGAGGGAACGTCCATCTTTCTCGCCTGCTCCTTCTCCCAGCTTAGAGCTGTGAGGTCTCAGTTGCTAGTGATAAGTCCCCTATTGTGTTAAAGATAGAGAAGAAAGATGCCTTTGAGCAATGACTGAATGTTATTGAGATTGGGTTAGTAGTGAAAAGTACAAGAGAGTTGGAAGTTGCCAGTTACCTGGACTGACAGAATTATTTGTTTGAATAGATGGTTTTAGTGACACAGACCTTAAATATGACTGGTTCTGCAGAGTCTGGTTTGATGAACATGTAATATTTTACCATCTTTGTCCCTGTTTATTTTCCCCAGAGCAGTATTCCCTTCGGTTTTTAACCTAATTTCTTGGACCCCAGGAGTAAAGGAATGGGGAGTAGGATGAGAATTCTACCCCCATTATTGAAAGGCAGTCTTTTTAGATAAGCCTTTACCTCATGGATGAGAAAACTTAGTAGTCAAAGATAGTGATGACTCTTAATGAATGCAGTTTCTCAGGGTTAATCATACTCTTTTAAGATGCATGGACTGAGGATTTTCACTGTTGGGTATATTTTATAAAGTGGAATCTGATAACAAGGGGGCATAACATTTTCTTTTTTTACTTGGGATTTCAGAGATGGCACTGCTCTCAATTTCATTTTTTTAATTAAAATCCATAAATGGCAGATTTAAAATTTTGAACCAGAGCATGAATCAGAAATTGGGTTTGTCAACCTTTACTTTTGGGGAGGTGGTAATTCTTTTTGAAATTGGGGTTGAAGGCAGAGAAAGAGAAGGAAAGCAGGAGAGAGTCTTGGAAATAAGGGTACTGGAAGGCACGAGGCTGTGGGTGGGAGACTCTGCTGGGAGGTCACGACTCTCCATCACTTCACCCCCGACTCCCAAGTAAAAAAACCTTTGCTAGTATTTTCTCTCCCCTCCTTTTCCCACTTGGAAAAAAAAAAAAATGAAGAGGAGTCTTTCTTTTCCTCATTTTCTACCCTCCAGTGGTCGTTAAGCATGAACAGGGACAAACAGTACAGGCAGCTGCGGTGCTCCTACCGGCACACACCTGTCCTAAGGCAGAGATGGCCCTTTATCAGATGCTACCCAGGAAAGCAGAGTGTGACCTCACAACTCTGATAGAGCCTCTGTTAACCTCGGTGAGGCGGGGGAGGTGTGGGGGGCACGGATGAAAGTCCATTTGAATTTTCCCAGTGGGGTCAGAGTTTTGTTCCTTAATTAGAGGTCGTCTGGGAAAAGCCAGCACTTGTGCAAATGCCCCAGGAGGGTCTGAACACCTTAGTTCTGTGCTCACTGTGATACTGTCGTCCCCCTGCTGAGGGAGCAGACCAGCTGGTGGTAGGAAAGCTGGCTGAGAGCGCACAGAGAGGCTCTGCAAGGAGATCTTTTTTCTTTCCCTGTGATGTCTGCAGCTCATTTGGCCTGAGCACCAGGTTGCTACTTGATGCTGTTCAGAAGTCAGGATTTGAATTTTGAGGCCCTTTCAGAGAAGGTAGAGGTAATGTTGATTTCTGGGTCTAATTGTGCATGTGGAAGTTATCAGCTATAACTTATATTGGAATATACATTTAAGAAAAAAGCCAGATGGTAATCAAAATGTGTGGGTGGCTTGAAGTTTTTAAATAAAAGGCTTGTACTCAGCTGCCAAGCTTCCAGAGAAGTGCTTTGTACAATGCATTCCTGCTTTCGAATGGCTTGTGGAAGCAAGTTGCTTCCTTCCTATTTCCTCACAACCCTCGTGAACCTTGCCACGTTCTCTGTTTTCCCTGCCCTGGCAGAAATTGATTCCTGACTTCAGTAAAACTCCTCAGGGGGCTTGAAGATTTCCTTAGTTCAAGAGGCAGTCTTTTGGAAAAGATGACAGGTCCCTGAACTTGCAAAGGAAGTGTGCACAGACAAAGGGCTGTGCTCTTGGCAGCCCAGATAATGCCAGTAAGGGCTCAGGAGTTAGACTTGCTGGGGGTTCTGGCTTCCCTGGTGGCTCAGAGGTTAAAGCCTCTGCCTGGAATGTGGGAGACCCGGGTTTGATCCCTGGGTCGGGAAGATCCCCTGGAGAAGGAAATGGCAACCCACTCCAGTACTCTTGCCTGGAGAATCCCATGGAGGGAGGAGCCTGGTAGGCTACAGTCCATGGGGTCGCAAAGAGTCGGACACGACTGAGCGACTTCACTTTTCTGGTTGGGAACATGATCATCGAAGGTCCCAAACTCTGGGACTGCTTCCTGCTCAGACTAAAAACTGACTTTCTGGAGTCTTTACAGAACTCACCTCTTAGTTTTGTTCCTTTGTTTGCTGTCAGTAAATCACTAATGCCTTTTGCCACAGTTCAGCTGGCTTAATTCTCTCCTGTTCTTCCTGTTGAAATCCAGAGTTGTGGCTTGAAGGGCAGTATGTTATGGTCAGCTCTTTAGGATCCACAACCCCCACTTGTCTCGTGGTTGCAGGCATCAGGATTTACTAGGTCTATCAGAGATTACAGTGATCATTCGTAGATTAGTTCCTTCTAAAAAGTACAGGGAGAGAGTGTATCTGCAAAACACCTGAATGAATGTGTTTTTTGTACCTCTGTCATCACAGTCTCTTGGCTTTCCAGGTGAAGTACAAGGCCTGGAAGTGGGAGTGTGCTTGGCTCCAAGGAGACCACTGTGACTGGAATTAGAGTCAGCAAAAGTGTCAGAGGAGGTTAGAAGATAAGGTCAGATACGTGATAGTAACAGATCATTGAAGGCCTTGTGGGCCATGTTAGGATTTTGTATTTTATTCTAAGCGAGAGTGGAAGTCGTTGGAGATTTTTGAGCTGATATGGTTTCCAATTAAAAAAATAAATTACTCTGGCTGCGATGTGGAGAATAGATTGGGTGATAGGAGCAGGGGTAAAACAGAGAGAGAGGTCATTTGGAAGGCTGTTGTCGTAATCCAGGCTAGAGATGATGAGACAAGTGAAAGTATTGCCTACCTCCAAGAAAGGTTGGGAGACCTCAGAAAGAAAACGTCACTAAAGCCCCTCATACAGCCCTTTGCACGAAACTAGGCTCCAGGATTTGTTAATTCTCTTCCTTTCCTTGGAGTTTGCCCTCAGCTGTATTAGGACCATAGGGGAGAGGTTATTAAACAGAGATCAGCGTTCACCAGGGAGGGTTGTAAGCAGTGCCTCAGTCGTTTGACCCTAACAGAAGACTTTTTATTTCTCAAGGCACTGCAGTTGGCACACTGTTCATTCTGTCATCCCACCCACCAGAGACCTGAAAAGACCGAATCTGTGCCAGAACTCCGGGGCAGCTCTGTTCTCATTGAGGCTTTCACGCTTCAGTTCTTTCTACAGTTGCTATCTTAGACACAGTCTGAGCAGCCTCTTTCACAAAGTATCTTTTCAGCTACCTGGCCTTGCAAGCTGGAGCTCTCTGATGCTCATTGTGACAAGGTAGTTTTCACATACCTGAGAGGACCCTTTAAGGGAAAGAAAGAGGTTTTGTGGTCTTTGTTTAACATTTGAGCTTCCCCTTCACCTCTCCCAACCCCCCAGCCCACACCGTTCCTTTTTTGTTGTGATCTGAAAGCTTTAATACCAAGCCACCCTCATTTCTGGGGTTTGCAGTGTGGGAAAGGAATTCAGTATGATTTAGTACATTACAGTTGTTTGGGAAACGCGTGTTCCCAAACAGGTGGTTCCTATACCACCCTGAACGCGCCTGATCTTGAAGTTAAGCAGGATCAGGCCTGGTTAGTACTTGGATGGGAGAGAAGCGTGGTCCTTGGTACATGGGGAGCTTGAATTGTTGACAAAGCTTCCTTCCCTCCAGAAGGCTAGTCAGTGTTTGTTTGCTTGGGCTGTGTGTGTGTTGTTGGAAGACTTCACTGATGAAACCATGCCATCTTGTTACAACATCAGAATCACCTGCCCAAAGAGGGCTGCTGGCAGCCTACCACTTTCTTGATTTACCCTGGGAGCAAAGCAGTTTCTTTTTCCTTTTTTTTTTTTGGCGGGGGAGTGGGTAGGTCTGGAGGTCTAATTGTGTGAAAGGCCATAGGAAGGTGAATCCCCAGAAACTTGCAGACAGAATTTGCTTTAATAGTAGTTAGTCTTGTCTCCTAGGATGCTCTTATTCCTCCTTCTTTTTAAAAATAAGTTCAGGTGAATTCCCTGGTGGTCCAATGGTCAGGACTCTGCCCTTTCACTGTCGAGGGCCCAAATTCAGTCTCTGGTTGGCAAACTTAAGATCCTGCAAGCTGAGTGGTACGGCCAAAAAAAAAAAAAAGTCAGCTCAGATTACCGGGGTCACAAGTTGGACTTTGAGTGTCTTTGTATCTCATATACTGTACTGTCTCTGGAAGTGTCTGGCTGCCCCGGCCCCCAGCCAGGTCTCTGAATAGATTGAGCTGGGCCCCATGAGGATGAGCTGTCTTCAGGAATGCTGTTCTGTTTTTAGGGAGAAATCGTCTTTTCCTTCACCTCAGTTGGACTGTGCCCTAGCCTTTCTGTGTCTGCCTTAGCTGGGGCATGGAGGAGAGCCAGCATACCATTTATGTGGCTGCCACGTGGGCTTACCCAAAAGCCGTAAGGAGAGGCAGCCCATGGGAAATACAAGCGTCAAGAGAGTGCGTCTGTAGCTTGTGAACATAAAGACCTTCAGTTGTTTGTGTAGATCAGTATTTTCTAGTTTTTATTTTCCCCATCCAGGCACCTGTGCTGACTGAAATATTTGAGCCATAGCAATCGTAGAGAGCAAATTGTTTCTACAGATAAAGACATAGATATATTTTCGTCCTACATGCTGCTAATTAAATTGCTTATCTGTCTAAACTTGGGCCTCTGCTGCTGCTATCCGATGTCCCTGGTATCTTCTGGAGTGAGTTGCTCTGTGTTCCGTGACCTTGTTTTCTCTGTTGTTGCAGTGTGAGTGGCTGCCTCACGTTGTGTTGATGCCGGTCTGCCATGCTAGCCTGTCTACCAGGGCCAGGTGACCTGTCCTTTCAGCTTCTCTCTCACACGCAGATGAACACTGGACTTCAGAAATGTAAGTGATCTGGATCCCAGGGGAGCATGCGGTCCTTTATTTTCCACTCCATTCGGGTTCTCCCAGAGACGACTTTGGGGTACCCTGGCTTTGGTACCTCCAAGGTGTTCTTCAGCACAGACAGCAGGAAAGCAGCTGCGGCACTTGTCGGCAGTGCGAGGCGCTTCTCTACTCAGAGAGAGCCTCGTAATACCAGGTTCCCCAGTGTATGTCATCTTAATTTTAATTGTTGCTGATAGATGTCTGTTGAGCAGTAGGACTATATGGAGTTTTACAGCCCAGTGTTACATATATCTTATATGTATACATCACCCTTCAAGGAAGTGTTTCAGTTTGAACCCTGGGAGGAATGGAATGAAAACACACAGTCCAGATGACTTACTGTATCCCTGAAACAAACCGTGTGCACTGTTGTGTTGTTTGGAGCTCTCTGAGTGCCCTCTGCCACGGAGACAGGCCGTTCCCCCTTGGCCTTGCTGTCTGCCTTCTGAGCCAATGCCCGCAGCTCACAGCAAACAAACTCTTGCCTCCAGAAGGGACATGGAACTGTCTAGCTTTCTCAGCCTCTCTGGGCGTGTTCCTGTTAATATTCTTCCCCCAAGACGGGATTTTGGAGAACTGCTAGCTTCCTGTATTGGATTGGCTGGCGCTGGGGCTTCAGACTTTGTATTTTCCCAGACCCCTGCCCTCTGTCCCTGTGCTGTGTGAATGTGCAAGGGAGATTCTGTTCCTGGCTTATCGCCATGCATGGCGTCTTCGAGTGTAAAGATGGCCCTAAATTTGGAATGGAGTTTCCTTTCAGAGCAAAAAGGGAAAATCAGCGAGACATCTCAGCTTACCCTTTAACAGAAAAAGAGCCTCAGCAGGTTACCTGACTCCTTTATGACAGAGGTTGGCAAGCTTTTTCTGTCAAGGGTCAAATGGATCATACCACGTGGTCTCTTGCGTGTTCTCACCCTGCTCTCACGGGGCACAGGCAGCCGTAGGCAGTATGTAAACAAATGAGTGCGGCTGTGCTCCAGCACCACCCGCTACAGGAGCACAGCAGCCCAGTGCTGGCTTTCAGGCTGTAGTTTGCCGCTCTCTGCTCCATGAGATTATCTGCAGAAGTTAAAAACGGTCTGGCCTCTTGATTTCCTTTCTTTGAGAGAGAGTAAGACTCAGAGCGTGGCCAGATCTAGAATTTGGCCACTGAATGCAGCTCCCGTAACAACAGAGCTGAGGGTGTCAGTCTTGCTTCTGTGGCTGCCTGACGCAGTAGGCAAGCTCGCTGTCCCAGCTCTGCCCCAGCCTTTCTTTCTCCCGCTGAGTGCCGATCGGGTGAGGGCGTTGTCTAGGCTCTCTGGCCACCCACAGCCGCATGCTCACGCGCTGTGACTGGGCGCAGGCCTCCAGGCACACAGCTGGGGAGGGAGCGCACGCAGAAGCATGTGGTAAGATAACAGAATGCAGCTCGCTGTCTGTCTTCTAGGTCCTTAACACACGCTGACAGCTTCACCCAGAGAGGTACCATCAAGGGCTGAACCATCTAGGAGGAAAGGCAAATTGGCAGCTTTATCTTAGCTGCTGATGTTGGATCTTCACTCCCTTCTCCCCAAAGCAGCCTCCAAGTCACCTCTGCAAAAACCTCTATCCCAAATCTGTATTCAAGAATTGAGGTGTCCTTTTTCTCTGGTTTCAGGCATACCTGTCCATTTGGGGGACAGTATATTTCAATCCCTTCAACTCTCTTGTAACTCTCCTTAACTACACCTAAACTTTTGCAGAGAAGAAAACCCAGTGGTGTTTGTAAGCTCACTTGCTTGCTTCTTTGCTCTCCCAAAATGTATTAGAGGAAAAAAAAAAAATCCTGTTCTGTGATGTACAGCTCTTAGCATTAAGCATTCACCATTAAGGTGGGACAGAGTATAAACTGTCTGCTTCAGAAACCAGAAGCTAAGATGCTGCTCAGAGCCCAGGTCTACCAGCTGTCAAAACCTGTGACTGCTGTTCAGCTTTTCCCTGCTCCCATCCTAAGGAGGGTCTTAAAAGTTGCTCAAAACACGGAACTCGGTATCTAGTGAGGTGGGCATGGAGTGTGTGCATGCTAAGTTGCTTCAGTCATGTCTGACTTCTTGTGACCCATGGACTGTAGCCCTCCAGATTCCTCTGTCCATGGCAATTCTCCAGGCAAGAATACTGGAGTGGGTTGCCATGCCCTTCTCCAGGGGATCTTCCAACCCAGAGATTAAATTCATGTCTCTTATGTGTCCTGCATTGGCAGGCAGGTTCTTTACCACTAGTGCTACCTAGGAAACTCCGTGGGGTACAGATATTTATAGCTTTGTTGTTGTTCAGTCGCTCAGTTGTGTCCGACTCTTTCCAACCCTATGAACTGCAGCACACCAGGCCTACCTGTCCCTCACCATCTCGTGGAGTTTGCCCAAGTTCATGTTCTTTTTATTGGTGATGCTATCCAGCCTTCTCATCCTCTGACGCCCTCTTCTTCTTCTGCCCTCAGTCTTTCCCAGCATCAGCCTTAACAGCTCAGTATATTTTATGTTGGAATAGTCAGCTTAAGGCAGGGGAGATAGGTTAGGGCTCAGGAGAGGGGATATGTGGCTTTTTGGCCCAGCACTGTCAGTCACCTGGCTGGTCAGTCTGCCCCCGGCTTGAGCTGCCGTATGTACAGAATCATAATACCAGTCCCTTCAGACACCAGTGTTTTCTCTTCTCCCCATCCTCTTCTACATGTATAGGAGGGTGTGATGTATTTTCCCACCAAAAGTATGACTTACCTTAGTGCAGGCTGGATTAAGGGACATCTTGCCTTTGGGTGGGTCCTGCAGGGGCTAGAAAACCACAATTGTGGTTAGTGGCTGCCCTCCCAGAACTTTCCTGGATTGTTATTCTGTAACATCACATGGTTCAGGAGACCTGAGCCATTTTGGAGCTTTGTACTTGAAAAATTTGTTTTCCTCTAAGCCATCTTCTCCCAATTCCCCAGAAACTGTTGCTTTTGAACATTTGTTTCCTTCATTAAACCCCACGCCTCTGCTCCTGTTTCTCCAGCTCACAGTCAGGTGTACAGATAGGGTGGCTTGATGAAGATTTCTGGGTAGAGTGGTTGAAATGACCAAAGGTCCCTGGTCCTCAGATTGTCTTTCAGACAGCGACTGTGAATTCTTTCACTGTAGAGTCTTGGGACCTAGAACAAATAATTAAAATTAATCTTTTACTATACTCCCATATGCTTATCTGCCCCCTAGTGGAAAGATCTGGAAATGGCAAATTGGCCCAGTGACTGGATAAACTCAGAGAAACATCAGAAATATTAGCTAACATTTGTTGAGTGCTTACCATATGCCAGGCATTATCTTGCGTATTTTTATGTACGTTCCCATTCACTCTTCAATAATTCCATATGGGAGACTCATTTATCTTTCTTTTAAGCATGAGAGTGTCACTTGTCAGTGTCACATTACTAATCAGTGACTAGGCTAGAATTCACTCTTGGGTCAGACTCCAAAGCCTGTGTTTGATGCACGGCCTGTGTCTCCCCACAGGCTAGAGGCTCCTGCTGCGTAAGCCACTAGTGTCTTCTGATCTTCAAAACAGAAAGATAAACGGGGAGGTCTCCCCCATCCCCCAGTCCCTAGTCCATGGAACTTTCTCTGCTACATTTAATGCTCAGGCTCAAGTCTGGGAGGTCCTGCATTTAGGGCTTCCATGGTAAGGTTACTTTGTCTCATCTCTGGGCAGACTCAGCGAAACCTGCTGTCTTTGAATAATTACCATTGACAGTTACAGGTCCTGTTCACAGAACATTTCCTGTTCATCAGATTTTTTGATCTTACTAATTCTGTGAGGTAGGACAGCAGGTATCATTGCTGTTTATAAATGAGGAATGACTGAGCAACACTCTGAGTAATCAGATAATCAAGCCAGTGCTTGAATCCAGTCTCTTTTTTTCTAACCAGAGTCTCTGTTCTCCACTGCTTTATGCCTCGATTAATGACACTGTTGGTACCAGATAGTTAAATAAGTTGCTGGCAAAGCTGTAGTGTCTGTGTCAGCTGTGCACTTAGAGGAAGATGGTGCAGAAGAAAGAAAGGCTGCAGGGTGCCTGTGTGGAGACTGAGATGAAGTACTGAGAAAGACTCGGAAGGGTTGGGCTGAAGTCTGGTGTGTGAAGTGGGTGGTGTCAGAGCCCAGAATGTGACCTCTTTCTTGTCCAGTATGCTCATCTGTCATTCCTGAGAGTCTTCCTTAATGGGCTATAGCCCGTGTCCAGCCTCCCCGCCCCTCACCTCATCACCATTGTCAGCATCAGCGGAGCCAGGACAGAGGGAACTGGTCAGTGTAGTGTCCTGTCCCACACTCCTGATGGAGGCCAGCATACCTGTGCCTCTACTAGAAAAAACTAGCTTGAGAGTTGGTACTGACTTGGAGCAAAGGAGCTGTTGTTCAGCAAGCCACTGTACCAGCCTCTCTCAGTTGGCCTTCAAGGAGAGAAGCTTGTTAACATGGAGCAAGACTCTTCCTACATGGACGGGCAGACCTTCGTTTCCTGTCTGAATGGAAACGCAGCAGCTTCAGACTCCTCCTGTTCAGCTGAATCCCAGCTGTTCAGCCAGACAGTGTGCTTATAGGTATTTACTGTGGGTCTGCTCTGGGTAAGGAAGGCGCCACGCCAGGAGTGTCACACACTTCTCATCAGTCACATGAAAGCGCAGTGGCTGACCAGGGCAGCTTCTCATGGAGTGCTGGTGCCCTGGATTTAGGGAAATTCTTCAGTGATCCCAGACTTTTTTGGTGTCCTCTGTGCAAGAGAATGAATGTAAGATACGTCAGAAAATGGCCCCCACTTTATGAAGCCTGAAGCCCATTAAGGGTCAGAGCCTTACAAGCAGCAGCAGAACTCTGTTCTCCAGGCCTTGACCCTTCTTGCCATCTAGTGCTGCCTAGTGGGTGGGAGACTTCCAGGCCTCTCTGCCTCCTTCTGCTTCCTACCTTCAGTTGTCACTGTCACATTCATCTTTCTGCAGATCAGTCGTCTTACAAACATTGCGATTACGGATGGAGCAGGTATTCAGCACTCAGGAAATAAAGCAGAGCCTTGAATACGTTAGAATGCCTCCCAAGTTCAAGGCATTGTGCCAGCATTTCAAAATACGAACCTTTTCCTTTCTGTACCCTTTTTTGCTGAGTCCTGCCTCTTTGAGTGTGAGTCCGGATCTCTCTGTCCCTCCTGAACTGGAGCTTTCTTTTCTTGCTTCGGAGGAGAGCAGCAGTTTCTAAGCAGTTGCTGCCAGCCAACCAGCAGTGTCACCTAATGCAGGCAGCTGTGCCCTCTCCCTGCTAGCACTCACTAGACGACTTCTGTTCAGTGATGCCCAGCGACATGACTTTGAATGGGGTCTCCTTTGGGCCAAGCCAGCTGAGGCCACAAGCCAGGCATTTGGTCAGCTTAGTCCTTGGTCTGCCCTGGCCACCTCCGGCACAGGGAGGAAGTAGGGAGGGAGTCAGCTAGCTGAACCCAGGCTCCCAGCCAGGCGCACCCCTCCTTTTTTTTTTTTTTCTCCTGCTCGAGGAGTCTGTGCACTTACTCAGCAAGCCTTTATTAAGCACCTTCTGTGTATACTCAGGGGAGACCCTCCCTCGGAGAGAGGGAGAATGGCGCTGAGACCCCTTGCCAGGAGCCTGGCAAGCTTAAAGAGCTCTGGTTCTCAGAACCTTTTCCTTTTTGACTGCAAGCTCGACATCCGCTGGAGCCCCCTGATGGGAAGCGACTGGAGATGGGAACAAAGAGACTGTTAGCATTAATGAGGCCCATTGAGCGGTGTTTCCGCAGTCTCCAAAGGAGGGCAGGTTTTTCCTCTTTCATTTCAGAAAGTGACAGCTGACAGGGGCCGAATACAGACTATTTTTGGCTCTCAGAACTTCAAGATGCTCTGAATCCTTTCTCCTCAGCTCCCTCCCTGCAGTCCTGTCATTATTGTCGCCCCCCACAAGGAAATAAATAAAGCCTTTTGATCTTCACCCAGTCAGGCTGAGAGTAAGCTGTAAACAAAAGTGAACTTGTGACATGGGGGTGGGGGAGGGATGTTGGCAGCTCGCTCCTCTGCCCCTGAAAAAAGAAGCATCCTGCCTCCTGTGGCAGGATGCCCACCCTGTGGGCACAGTGCCCCAGCTGCCACTGCCGAGAGAGCTGACGCCTCACTGGCCATCGCAGACCGGAGAGGAGCCATTTTGGGTGCCCTCTTCCCCAGGCTGTCACCTGGCAGGGACTGAGTGGCCCTGACAAGCAGCCCTGCTTAGAACCTCCAAACCCCAGGCCAGCAGGGACCAGTAGGAACTTGGAGAGACTTCCGCGTGAGAATTGGCCCGGTTCCGGCTGTCTAAGATGTGAGACTTTGGAAAGTTGCTCTGCTCTTCTAATCTTTAGTGACCTCATTTGTGAAGTGGGACCATCGTGATGGTACCTGCCTCCTAACACAGTAGCGGGGATTCATGGGACAGCCTGGCACTCAGCACGAGCCCTGGCCCATGAGACGTGCCCACTGCATGCTAGCCAGGCTTGTTTCTGTTGGGGCTGAGGTTGGCTCCGAGCTGGAGGCTCAGCCTGACGCCCCGTGCACCCTGCCCCGCAGGCCGCAGGCGGGAAGTCTAGGAGGGCAGGTTGGCTTGGCACTGACGAGCTCCCTCTCCTTCTCTGCTCTCCTTCCCCTTCTCTCTCTCTAGGGGACACTACACAGAAAATGAGAACTGCTCACTACCCTACCCCAGCCGAATTGGACGCGTATGCTAAGAAGGTCGCAAACAACCCACTGACTATAAAAATCTTCCCCAACAGTGTGAAGGTTCCCCAGCGGAAACACGTTCGTCGTACTGTGAACGGCCTGGACACATCGGCCCAGCGCTACAGCCCCTACCCGACTCAGGCCGCCACCAGGGCAGGCCTGCTGGCCATTGTCAAAGTGCCAGCCAAAAGCATACTCAAGGACTTTGACGGCACCCGAGCCCGGTTGCTCCCCGAGGCCATCATGAACCCCCCAGTGGCGCCCTATGCTACTGTGGCACCCAGCACTTTAGCCCACCCCCAGGCCCAGGCTCTGGCCCGCCAGCAGGCCCTGCAGCACGCACAGACCCTGGCCCACGCCCCTCCCCAGACGCTGCAGCACCCTCAGGGTATCCCGCCACCCCAGGCGCTGTCCCACCCCCAGAGCCTCCAACAGCCTCAGGGCCTGGGTCACCCTCAGTCCATGGCCCAGACCCAGGGCTTGGTCCACCCTCAGGCCCTGTCTCACCAGGGTCTCCAGCACCCCCCCACTCCCTTGCTGCATGGAGGCCGGAAGATGCCAGACTCAGATGCCCCCCCGAATGTGACCGTGTCTACCTCAACTATCCCCCTTTCAATGGCGGCTACCCTGCAGCACAGCCAGCCCCCGGACCTGAGCAGCATCGTGCACCAGATCAACCAGTTTTGCCAGACGCGGGCGGGCGTCAGCACTACCTCAGTGTGTGAGGGCCAGATCGCCAACCCCAGCCCCATTAGTCGCAGTCTGCTCATCAATGCAAGCACTCGGGTGTCGACCCACAGCGTCCCCACACCAATGCCTTCATGTGTGGTCAATCCCATGGAGCACACCCACGCGGCCAGCGCCGCGCTGCCCCCTGCGGGCCCCGTCAACCTGCCCGCAGGCCTCTCGCGTGCCCCCACTGGCTACCCTAGCGACCTCAAGCCAGTCGCCTGGAACCAGCACCAGCTGGCACACCTGCAGCAGATGTGCGGTGAGGCCGGTGGGACACCGGCCCCTGGCCTGACAGGCAAGCATGCAGCAGGACGCGAGTTGGCAGGGCCTGGCTTGGTGGGCAAGACCCCTGCCTACCCGCAGGAACTCTGCCTGGCACAGTCTTTCCATCTGAAGCCACCCCTGGAGAAGCCAACCCCGTCCCCACCCGTCAACGGCCTGGCCGCCCCACTGGCCTACCCCAATGGTCACTACTTCCAGCCCCTGTGGAACAACATTCTGCCCACTCCCAATAGCGACAGCTCGGGGTCTCAGGACCTCGCCGTGCCGTTCCACGGTGGGCAGCCCACGGGCGCACCCCTCGACTGTGCGGCGGTGGCTGCTGGGGCCCACTTCCGGGCAGGGACCGGGGGCGGTCCAGTGGCAAGCCAGAACAGCTTGATACAAACGGTGGATTACCTAAGTGGGGATTTCCAGCAGGCCTGCTTCCGAGAACAGAGCCTGGCCATGCTGAGCAAGGCCCACCGAGCCCCTGGCAACCGAGCCCCTGACCCCACAGATAGTCGAAGTCTTCATGTTCAGCACCCCGGGTATAGATAGGGAGCCCTGGTGCCCTCCAGTTCCACGTCATACGTCACCCTCCTAGGTTTAGTCTTACTTTTGAGTAATTGGATAGTTTCAAAGTTTCACTGCTCCAACGTGATCATTCTTAGATGTCTAAGAAAGGGAATTTAGTGGGATCTAATTGAGGACAGAGGGGGGTCCGTTTCGCCTTTATCTTCACCTGTACCAGCCCCAGCAACTTTTGGGTTTATGTTGGGACCCAATCTCAACTCCCAGCTTGACTCTCCATTGCCTGCCTACAAGTCCAGTTCCTGCCCCGTCTCCCCGCCACCTCCTGCCCACCATTTCCCACCAGCCTCCTTTCATCCTTACCTGCACCTCTCACCGTTGCCCTTAGGACTGAGGTATGGGCTAAGGGAAGGGTCCCCTTAGGCGAGGGAGTAGTCAGCATCCAGCTGCCAAAGCTAGGCCTCTCCCTGTCTCTCTGGGACTAAGAAGCCAGACTTCCCAAGTGTACTGGGAGCCGATTTCTTATTTACCCAAAGACCTCAAATCAAAACTGACCCTGTCTGCATCTCCCAGCCCTTCCTCAAGGCTATTTTTACACCTGCATTGAACCCAGAGCCACTGCACTCATCCTTGCCACTCCTCAAGGGCATCCTGCAGCATGTGGCCATGGCCTTGGGACATTGCAGGGCAGCGGGGGTGGGGAGCCTGTGTTTGTATTGATACCTTGGTTCCTAACTCCCTTTCCATCCCTAGAGCAATGCCAGGACATCTGGCATATCCAAGACCTTCCTGCCTGTTGTCTCCTGAGTCACCTGCTGCCCTCATGCCCCACTCTCCCCTCGCCAACAAAACAAACAAAAAAGCCAGTCTTACTTGAGGAATTAGGTAGTAGGTATGGGATGATCACATTGGAGTTTGGAATTAAAAACACTGAAAAAAAAAAGTTAAACTGCATTTGGTTCTCTACACTGGCTAAGAATATTGCTCTACACTGTAAGTTTTAAGCGTCCTGTTCTGTATGAATGTAGCGTGGGTTTGAATAGCAGTGTGTGTGAGCGGCCCCACAGGTGCATTCACTGTCTAGTCACCTTCCGCAGCCCCTCAGTTTAATGAAGGAAAAAAAACACAAAGCCTTAAGCTCTTTGACTTCTCCTTTACCAAATGAGCATGGTTCCAACAGCTGGAGACGGGCCTCTATTGGAAACAGCCCCTCCTGCCCCTCGCCCTTCCCTCACCCACCCCATGTTCAGTGTCCCATCCCCACGTGACAGTTAGTTGGCTAGAAACTTTAAACTTTTCTGTAACTTAGATTATGTTTTGTTGTAACATTTTGCTTCCTTCTGTTAAAGATACATAGTTGGGCTGTTGTTTTTTTTTCCTTTAAACCAAATAAGCCCTACCCTTTCCTCTCCTCTCTGGGGAATGTGAGCTGATGTTATTTAAGATTCTTGGTTTTGTTTACTATACTATCCACTGTTCTTTAGCCAGAAATTCTCTAGTGATCTGAAGCAATGTGACTGAAGACCAGTTTTTAAATTATGTGTTGGCAAGTTGCCTTATATTTAAAAAGAGAAAAAAAACAAGGAAAAATCATGCCTGATTGTGTTATGCCAAATGATAGCAACATGAAGTCCTAATTTATTGCTCCCCGCTGTCTTGCTGCCGTCTGTAGACACTGGTACCTTCCTGTCCTGAGCCCCCAGGAGCACCAGCAGCTTCTGGTGCGATGCCTTCTCCCAGTGTACTGGCCTCCGTCTCACCCAGGGGCCCCTTCTCTTGAGTTAAATTCTGTGAAAGGACACTGCTGTCTCAGCTTATCCCCTGCTTGATCTCCAAACCAGATACTTTTGCTGTAATTTTCTTCCAATGCCTCTCTCCCCAAAAGGTGAGCTGCCGTTTTAGGAAATTGGACCAGACACCAACTTGGGGGCTTAAAAATCAAACCTCAAACCCATCTCTTCCTGTGTAGGGGTGCATCTGAAGCTCTCACTCCCACCCCTAGTCTGCATGGAAAATGTACGGTGACCCCCTGCCCTCCACTACCTTCCCCTTTGGTGGGAGATGTTTCCTAGATCACCCTGAGCCCCTCTTCCCCTCTGCCAGCCAACCCCCAACCAGCAATAAGGGCCCACGCCAGGGCCTCCTGTCCACACCCCCGCCTCCATTCCACACTGCCCCTAGAGAATAATCTGGGTCTCCTGCCGTCCACATACTGTAGCATTCATTCTCCATCTCCCTCATCCTCTCACCTGTGGTGGTTTATGGGTGTGATGGGGTTTTTAAGATTATTATAAACCAGTAAAAAGAGCAAACTCATCTTTTGATCTTGTCCTATTCGTTAATGCTTGTTTGAGATGATCTTTCTTAACGGTTTTTAATACTTTCTAGAAATAATTTCTCATTTTTAAAGGGCCTTCTAGAGTATTTGTCCCAGTCAGAAGCTCTCCCCACCCATCATCCCAGGGCAGGTGTGCTGAGTCAGCCCCTGCAGGGGGCATCCGCCTGACTGGCCGTCTGCCCTGGGCAGGGCTGCGGGGGGCTTGGTGGGACTTGATGGTTATGTTTGCCACCCTTCAGTGGAGGCCCAGTTTATTGTACTGCCGTGTTCAAGGACAATCAGTCACTGAAAAATGGGGATCTGGTTTGTGAATAAGCTGACTTAAGACTGAATGTCCCTCCCCTCCCCCTTGAAAATCTTGAAATTTCTGAGGACCTCTGACAAGTGATAAGTGTTGTAATAATCTGTAACATGAAAAGTGGCCCTCTTGGCAATTTCAGTCTTAAAAGGTTGAGTACTGATAGATTTTCTTTTTTTTGTCTCCAGGGGGTGGGGGTGGGGGTGGAAGCCCACAACAGCTCTTTAGGTGTCCCCTTTTCTGCTGAGTTTGGGTCTGGACTAAGATGTGATGGAGGGAAGGAAAGATCCCACAGGTTGTAGAACTCAGTGAGTGTGCAATCAGATGGTTAATAGGTGGTTCTCAAAACTGATGGGAGTCGAAAACACCTTGAGCATGCCCTTGTCTGTGGGGTGTTTTTTCATGAAGGTACTTTTTGCCTTTACTCTTCATTCCATCTGTGTGAAAGAAAACCAACAGTCAGCCTAGAGTAACAAGGCTGAACAGAGTAGACAGTTGAGCCCCACTCACACTGTGATGCAAAACCCGCCTTGAGTTCCATAAGCAATTATGACCACCTGCAGAGGCACGGAATCAGCAGTATGGGTTTGGGGTCAACCAAAGGAGGGACCAACCTGTATGACCCTACCGCCTGGAGTGGTGCAGTGGCACAGTGCTGCCAGCAGAGAGGACTTGATCTGGGGAGGTGGGGGTCTGGCTTCTGCGGAAAGGCTAATGCAGAAGAGGTTCCACCTGTTGGTGCTGGAAACCCAGGTCTGTGCTTAAGGCATTTCTTCTGCGAGAACCCACGGTCTTTTACCAGCTTCCAGGCCTCACTATACCAAGATGGTTTAGCTCATGAAAGAGCCATGTTTCTCAGCAAAGCAGCCAGGGCTTCGTCTCTCTCTAGATGAGTGAATTTGACCTTTTGAAGGCTTTGGTTAGTTCCTCAGGCTTGCTGTCTCAGGCATAGGCCTTTCCTGTCACTTCTGATAAGGGCTTTTCCACCTGAGTCTCTGGCTGGCAAAGTAGAGACGGCAAGTTACAGCCTTTGAACCTTCTCCTTCCCATACTGAGCCTGAACAGTATTTTCCATACACAGGCCTCTTAGGGCCAGGCAAGAGTAAGGCACTTTATGCTGATGAGTTAATCTTTACAAATCTAGCAGGATTACTCTCATTTTACCAGCGAGTAAGGATGTCATGTAGCTAAGTAACTTGCCAAAAAGCAAACATAGCAAAGATCTAAAACCAAATCTATTGCCAAAAGTAAAGGAAGCTATTCTAGGGATTGCTGGAGCTTAAAACAGAATCCAGTGATAAGGGGAAGAAAAATCCAGGCCCTGCCCCAAAATAGCTGGAAGATAACTGAAGTCAGTTCAAATATGGATAATCACAGGCACCTCCTTTGAGACCTGTATGAAAAGCAAGTATGGATGGGGAAATCCAAGTGCTTTGAATACCTTGAAGGCTTTGGAGTTAGGCTAACATTCACCAAGTGCTCACAGTCATCCCTCATTATCCACAGGGAATTGGTTTAAAGAATTCCCCGAGTCCACAGATGAACAAGTCCTTGATAGAAAATAGCATAATATTTGCATATAACCTGCACACATTTTACCACATGCTTTAAGTAATCTATAGATTATAATATGTAATACAATGTAACACCATGTAAATTTACCCATGAGTAGCCAGTAAGTTTTGCTCTTTGTAGCTTTTCCCAAGTGTTTCCAGTTTACTCTTTCTTGATTGAATTCAAGGATGTGGAACCCACAAAGGACCAACTGTATCTTGTGCTAGGTGGGAACTTGGACTGTCTTCATCACAGCTCACTAAGGTCCTTTTATTAACTATTGCACTTAAGTGAAATAATGCATATAAAATGCTTAGCAGTGTCTGCCATATCAAAAGTACTCAATGAATGGTAGCTACTATCATTAGACCAAGAAACACCTGCCAAAGGACAGGCACTAGTCTTTGGTGGGGTATGAATCAGGGACTATAGCCCTTATTGTGTTGAGCCTGCAGCTCCCTCATAGAATCACCAGAGGGCAGCAGCAGGCAACTCTTCCACACAAAGCCCCTTGCAGTCCCTCTGTCTTCCACCAGAGGGCGATCCGTGAGCGCCATTGGATTCGGGCCAGAACGGTTGCAGGCCCCCCCCACCCCCACCCCCGTCCCTTGACTTCACCCTAGGGCCTAGCCTTCCAGGACCCTAAGCAACCCGGAAGAGTCAGGCTGGAACCAAGTTAATAAATACAATTCAGGATTTATTAAAAATCAGGGCTCCCCGCTGTGCCCTCCTGGCACTAAGTAAATAAATAACCAGAGGGGACACAGCTGGGGAAAGGATAAGAGAAATCTGATCTCAAGATTATTTTAACTACCCCCTCAGTTTCCCAACTCCCCCTCCCCCCTATGGCTCTTGGGACATAGCACCAGCAGGCACCTCGGTCCCGGGAAGAGTGTAGCCGGCACCAAGGCGTGTCTGCCCTGTCCAGGAGACAGGTCCGGGGGCTCGCTGGTTTCCAAGCCCTTGATGACCCTAAGACCTGCTCTTCCCCGAGGTCAGAGCTGAAGCACCAATAGGAGGCACCTGAGGGTGGTGGGGAAGGAGGGAGGGGGAACGGGGTACCAGAGCCTCGGCAGCAGCAGCAGCTGTAAGGGGGTCCGGCCCCCTCTCCAGGCTCAGCCATGCCCGATGGAGGTCACTGCCCTCCCCCCTTCTCCTGCTGCTTGGTCTGCTCTCAGCTGAGGATCTTTCGGGGCAATTCAACAGAGGCACGGATGAAGACCGCATCATCCCGCACATAGTTTCGCTTGCGGATATCCTGGTGGGAGATGAACTTGGGGTAACCAAAGCCCAGAGAACTCTCATCCAGGGAGCCCCGCCAAGTGCCTGGTTTTTGGAAATTCTTCCAGTTTGGGTCAGGGTGAAAGGTCTCAGTGACATGCTGTGGCTTCGCCAGCCCAGGGTCACTCTGATCCAGTAGGGAGAAGGTCACACGGCGGGCGAAGGGCCACTCGAGGAGATTGTCAAAGGCACCTGGCAGCACGCGAATGTAGAGTGAGAGGTGGGTGCCCTCGCCACTGCCATTGCCGTTGAGGAACGCAGACACCTGCAACTTGTAGCCGTACTTGTGCGTGTAGAAGGCAGGGCTGAAGCACTCGAGGTTGGGCTTGGCTTTGGCCTCCTGGAGCCGGCGCCCGTAACTGCCAATCTTCCAGATGAGCACGCCATCACTGCCCACCGACAGCTCCTCCAGCTCTCTTCGTAGCTCCTGCAGCTCCTGCCGCTGCCGGCTCACCAGGGCACACATCATGGCCAGATGCGGCTTCACGCTCTCCTCCACGTGCCGTGCCATCGCCAGCTTAGGGCACTGTCGGCAAAGCCCCAGGCCATGGGGGAAAGAGAGGAGAGTGAGTAGGGGCGAGTTCAGGCGAGAGGGGAGGAGTGGATACAGGGTAGTGGGCACTGAGCCCTGAATGGGGAAAACAAGGCACTAATAAGGCTGGAGCCGGCCAGCAGAGGAAGGACTGGGCCTTCCGGGCAGCACGGCAGGGACCACTCAGGGCCTACGTCTGAGGTCTCAAGCACCAAGAAGGGAGCTGAGGGGAAGGAAAAAAGGCATCTCACCCTGTGCTTGCAGCCGGAGTCTTTGAACGGGCACAGCACCAGGGCGGTGCTACAGCTGTCCTTCAGGTGGCCTGGCAGGTCCTCCCGAGCCACGGTGCCCACGCCACACTGGTTGGGGCACGGCACAGGCAGCCTTGGGCACTGGTACTGGTGACTCTATGGCCCAGAGGCAGAGCGGAGCAGTCAGCGGCCCAACTCCCTGCTCCTGGTCCCGCGGACTCCGCCCGGACTCAGGAAGGGCCTACCTGGATGGTGTCGAAGACGAACTCCTTGGTGCAGTAGGTGCAAGGCTGGGTGCGCTTGGGGCACTCGGAGGTGGCATGCTGGGCCAGCAGCCGCCGCATCATGCGGGCACCACACTTGTTCTCACAGTACACGCTCTCTTGCGGGCACACGCCCTCGTGGCTCTGCGGAAGCGCGGGGGCGGGGGCGGCCCGCTGAGTCTTCAGGGCTCCCCGACCCCGGGTGCCCCGCCCCCTCCCCGAGGCCCCACCCACCTCGAAGGCCTCCCCGCTGAAGTCGCAGCCGCAGAACTCGCACTTGAGCCGCCGCTTGGGGCAGTCGTGCTGCAGGTGCGCAGGCAGGTCTCGGCGGCTCAGCTTGGCGGGGCAGCGGTTGGGGCAGGGCACCACGTTGAAGCTGCAGGTATTCAGGTGGCCCTGGTGGGAGGGGCTGAGTTAGTGCCTGCCGGGGTCGGGGTGTGTCCTGCCACCCGGGGCAGAGGCTCACCTGTAGGTGCCGAAGGGGGCCATTCCAGCGGCAGCCCTCCTCGCTATGGATGCAGCGGATAGACAGGCCCAATACCTGCACCTCCAGTTCTGGGTCCGGGTAGATCTGGGGTCACGAGGAGCAGTGATCAGGGACAGCGCCTGCGACAGTCCCCAGTTCCCGCCCACTCCAGCCCGCCCCCCCCCCCCCAAGGCTCCCTCAGAGCCAGGAATAACCTCCCTCCCGCTAAACTCCCCTCAAGCCCAGGCATACAGAGCGCAGCAGGTGGAATCTGCTCCAGCCTCAGATTCTGGGTTCCCCAATTCCCTGACGCACGGCGCTCCCTCTGGGGTTGACAGCCAGTCAGCCTGCCCAGCCCCTGGCGGCCCCCACACCATCTGCTTCCTTCTCCCTCGTAGAGGGGTCCTGGCCCTCAGCCACAGGTCTGGCCAGCCACCCAAAGAGGAGGGGAACACTTCTGGTGGGCACAGAGAAGCTCTGTGCACCCCCACAAGCTGGGCATTATGCCCGCCCTCCAGGGCAAACACGGGCCTCATTTGCAAACTGGCCTGGTAGGAGGGAACAGGCCACCTTTGTCGGGGCGCACAGCACTGGGTTGACATTGGCCCTGAGCCCACTGGCTGCAGCGGCAGCTCCAGCCTCCACCAAGGGCGGCAAGAGCCTGTACCTGGCACGGTGGACTCACCTTGGCATAGTCCAGAGGAAGCTGGTCCTCCGGGCACTTGAAGACTCCTTCACTGTGAAAGGGGAGGGGACAGGGTCACAGAGCTGGAGGGGAGACCCGGGGCCACCCTCCCCACTCCGAGCCAGAACAGCCTCTCTGTCACCAGATGGTTCCCAGGCAGCCTCACCTGAGAGGGCAAGTAGAGGCCTGAGGCTACCCACTTCTCCAGGACCCCCAGAAGAGCACGGCTCCTGTCCTGGGGAGGGGGGATCTGGGCCCAGCGGAGGCAGAGGCAGCTGCCTCAGGCAGCATTTGGCCAACAGGTGGCAGCTGGCACCCCTCCCCCCAGGACGGCAGCTGGACTGGGAAAGGAACAGGCTGCCCAGCCACCCAGTCCCCCAGGTTGATGTTCACTGGCTGGGCTGGAAGCTCACAGGGGAGGGTGAGATGGGCTGAGATTAAGTGCCAGGGCTGTCCAGTCCCCATGAGGGTGCCCAGCCAACATCCCAGGGCAAAGGTCAGCTTGGGACCACCTTACTCCACCTCCCCCTCCTCTAGGTGGGTGTGTCTTCTAAAGCAAAGAGGAGGAGGATGCCCCAAGGTCCTGTGTTTACACTCCCACCCCATTCTCACCACCTGCCTCAGAAGGGCTCAGTGTTCCCATTTGGCAGATGAAAGAACTGGGGCTCCCAGGTGAACTGGATACACCTGCCTGATTCCACAGCTCAGTTTCTACTACCTTGCACACAGAAGAGAGGCTAGTCCCAGAAAAACTGGCCAGACAAGCACAGCCAAGACTCTGTTCACTGCACAGTGGGCATCCGAAGCCTGCTGACCCAGTCCGCTGCCCTCGGGTCCTTCACCAACCCCACACCAGGTTGTCAGTACTCCAGGAACCTGTGGCATGCCTTCTCCTGCCAGCATGGCCTTGCTGACCCCAGCCAGGACCAGTCACTGCTGCCTGGCACAGCCTAGGCAGGGCAAAGGCGCACCCAGCAGGACTGAAGGCCCTCAGGCCTGGCATTTCTGGCAAGTCTGAGTCAGGTATGTAGGTAGGTGGGAGGGCAGGCCAGGACGAAAGGTGGAAGCAGAGGCCACACGGCGCCCCTGTCCAGGATGGCACTTTGCAGGCCGAAGGCAGTCCCCTGCTCCCTGTGTGTGGTCAAGGGATTTCTAGCACCCATCTCCTCCCCTGATCCCACGACTACTACTGGCCATGCTGCCAATGCCCAGACGAATACATGCCCAGGCACTGAGGAGGTGTGCCCATGCCCACGGGGCAACCAGCCTTCCTGGACCAACCTGAGTAATAGCCCTGGCAAGAGCAGGGGACAAGGGGTGGGCCTGGGGGAGGGGGGGGGGTCTGCTTGACTGCTTCTGGAATGTGCTGACTTCGTGGTTCTGGAGTCAGGGAGGGGGGCTGAGGCAAGTCCCCAGGCTTTAGGCATAAGATTAGCCTGGGCAGCTTGGGGCCCAGCCAGAACAAAGGTTCCCCCAGGACGGCGGACACCCTAGCTGTTAGGGTGGGCGGGGCAGCGCCCGTCCCACCATCCCTTCCCTTCCCGGGCTTCGGAGTGAGCCGCGGGGTGGGGGGAGGCTGGGGCCGAGCGCTCTAGGCTATGCAGTGGAGGCCCAAGCCCAGGGGAGAAGACAGGATGGGGGGAGGGGGCTGGGGGAGAGGAAGAGGGGATTTCCGGGAGGGGGAGGGGCAGAAGCCGCCGAGAGGGGCAGAAGGGAGGGAAACCAGCCTGACAGCCCCCTCCCGCGATCCTCCCCCGAGGCAGGCAGGGTGGGTCAGCTGAGGATGGGGGGAGGCTCAGCTGGCCCCATCTGGAAACCAGAGGGCCGGGGAAGGGCACGGGAGAAGACAATGGGGCTGTGTGTCGGTAGGGAGCGTGTGTACACGGACGGGAGGAGGGAGGAGGGGAGGGAAAGGGAGGAGGGGAGGGAAAAGGAGGAGGGGGCCCGCACCGCGGCTCGAGCAGGAGCATATGTGAGGGCAGGACCGGTCCAGGCAGCCGGGAACACAACAAAACAAAGGGGCCTGCGGAGATCGCAGGGCTAGGGGCCGCGGAGGACGGAGGCAGGGAGCCTTTCAGGCACGAGCCCCAGAGGTGCTCTCGCAGCCTGGGCCCCGCGAACCCTCAGTATACAGCCTCCTGACACAAGGCAGCGGCTGGCCCACCTTCCCCGGGGCCCTCGACGGACGACCCCAAGACCCGGGCTCCCTCTTCCGGCCTCCCCACGTCCCGGACGGTGCAGTTCCCAGCGCGGGCTGGAGACTCAGGACAGCTCAGGGCGCCCAGAACTCGATGAGGGCCCAAGAGCCGAGGGACTGATGAGCAGGGGCGGGAGACGGCGGGGTGCGGGGCCCTCCCTAACGATCCAGACTACCCGCCGTACCCAAGACCCCCAGGGGCGGGGAGGGGCACCCAACAACGGGCTCCTGCTTCACTGAAGATCGGGGCGTCACAGTCCTTCCCCTATCGTTCGAGCACAAACGGCCCGCGCTGACACCCCCCTCCCAGTTAGGTACTTGTGCGCCTGTAGGTTGTTGCGCGACCCGTGGGCAAGTCGCATTTTTTCTTTGAATCTGTGAAATGGGAGAACAATAGCTGCCGTTCTGGGAACATCGAAAGATGAGAAGGGCTTAGATGGGTGAAAACTCCGGAGGCTTAAGGCTCCGCGAGGAACGGAGGGTTTAGTCTTCCTCTTCCCAGAAGGATTCAAAGTTCAAGGCTGAGGCCGCTCTAGCTCTCAGGTGAGGGGGAAGGGCCGGCCGCAGGTCAGGAAGGGCGTCCTTTCCCACCTCCACCCCACGGGAAGGCACGGGATTCGTCCCACCCGGCGCGTAGCACGCGGGACCCGACGGATTCATGCGTGGGGGGGTGGCCCTCCCTCGGGGCGTGACGTCACCGCAGCCCCGTGACGTCACGGTGGGCACCCCTGAGGTCACCGAGCCGCGGCACAGACAAAGAGCCGGCATGCTCCCGGCCCCGGCCCTCCCGGGGCAGCGTCTCCCGTCCCCGCCGGCCGGCCGTCCCCGCTCCCCCCGCCCCCGGCCGCACCTGAGGAACTCCTGCAGGCAGGTGTCGCAGAAGCGGTGGCCGCAGGTAGAAACCTGCACGGGCTCACGCATGGGCTTCCCGCACAGCGGGCAAAGCAGCCGCCGCTTGGGCTTTTCCAGGAACTTGTAGTCGAAGCCGGGCATGGCGGGCGGGCACGGGCGAGCGGGGCCGGGTGCGCGGAGGCCCCACAGCCCGTGCCTCGCTCCGGCCGCGCTCCCGGCTCCGGGCGGCGCCGACTGGCGACCGGGGCCCGCTCGCGGCCCCTGAGCCCGCCCGCCGGAAGAGGGGGCGGGGCTGCGCCCGCGCGGTCCTAGCGCCCTCTCCGCCGCGCTCCCCACCCACCCGGCCGGCCGGCGGCTTCGGGGTCGGCGCTCTGCCAGACTCGCCACCGCCGAGGAGCAGGGGTTCCCCCTTCCCCTGGGGAAGAAAAACCGAGGCCCCGCTTCTCTCCAGGGCTGGGGAGGTCGGAAGGAGCTCGGACGCTGGATGGGACGGAGGGCCTCGGGGGACAGGCCGGGCCACGCCACAAAGATTCGCTTCTCCGGAGTCAACAGCTCGGTCTCGGGGGCCACGTGTCGCCCAGGGGCCCGGGGCTGCAGCCTCCAGGTGCTAGGCAGCTGAAGCATAGCAACCAGATCCGGGGAGTCCAGCTGGGCAGGGAGGCCGGGCTGGGCCCCGCGCCAGAGGAACCTCGGCCCCAGCCTCAGGCTGCGCCCACATTCCTCCCTTGACCGCGGCTCTGCTGCCCAGATCAAGCCCAGCCCAGCCCTGGGGTGGCCGCCCCCACCCCTGAAGAGACCACACTCTAGGCAGGCAGCTGTTTTTTTGTTTTTTTTTTTTTATTGGCGCTACCTCCCAGTCATCTGGGAAACTAGTCTGGTCCAGCCAGCTACCCCTTCTCCCAACCTGCTTTGGGGGACTGGCATGGAGTGTACTGCAGCCCATGCACTCCCGCAGGGGAAGGGAGGCACTCAAAAATTATGTAACCCCCTGCCTCTGGATATAGGAGTGGGGGCGGGAGGCAGCGCTCCTGGGACCTCCCTGCCCCGGGCGATGCAGGGGCTAGGTCGCTGGAATGGCCAGTCCAGGCAGGCCCCAGCTTGCGCTAGTCCAAAGCACGGCGCTGCTCTCCCAGTAGACACCAGGGACTTACTTTCTAACTGGGGGAAGGGGCAGGGTCTGGGTGGCGCCACACAGCCACCTCCAGCCTTTTTCTGCAGAGGCTCCGGAGACCACCCGGCTTCCTAAAGTCACTCTGGCCTCCAGCTCTAGCCAGACTGAACCCTGGGGACATTAACTAAAGATAAGAAGGGGTGGGGAGGGGAAACTAGGATGCTGGGGGAGTTGGGTGGGTTGAGTTTTACATTTGTTGTTGTCTAGTCGCTAAGTCGTGTCCCAATTCTTTGTGACCCCATGGACTGTAGCCCTGTAGGAGCTCGCTAAGCTCCTCTGTCCAGGGGATTTTCCTGGCAAGAATACTGGAGTGGGTTGCCAGTTCCTACTCCAGGAGACCTCCCCGACCCAGGGATCGAACCGAGCCACCAGGGAAGCCCATATCCAGAGCCAAAAGCAGAGCAGGGGTTTTACTGGTCCTTATACCCCACTGATGATAAAATCCAGTGTGGCGCCTGCACTTTTCAAGACCATTCACAGGAGAAGCAATATCAGGGTAGCCCAGCAGTGTATCCAGGTGTGTCAAGGGGGGACTGGCTCATCCGTGACAGCTGGGGAATACAAAAGAGAAATCCCTGCAGCCTCCCAGAGAGCAGTGCCTCCAGCAAGCCTTAGCTCCCTCCATTCTCCCACACAGGGCCCTGGACTCTGGACCCTGCCAGGCCCAGAAACAGAGGTTCAAATGGAAACTGGACTTGAGGGCTGGAGGAGAAAGAATGCGTTTGATCCCCAGGGAGCAGAGGGGGCAGCCCTTCAGTGAGGCCCAAGAAGTGCCTACCCTTGCCCACCCTGGGAGCTCACTTTGGCCCTGCAGCTTCTGCTTTCATTTATCTGGGAGCTGAAGATGCTTTTAGCAATTTGGGGTGTGACCACTGGGGATGTGAGTATGGGCAGGAGCCAGCTGGGTTAACCCTTGTGTGGGTGAGGGTGAAGTTATAACTCACGGCGGATAGCCAGGAGAGTGTTGCCATGGCAACAGGACACAGAGGTCACTGTGTAGGGCTGGGTCTCATCCAGCTGCACTGGCCTAGGGAGTGCGGCGTCCTCATCTCTCCTTCCCAGGCGACCTCGGGCCCCTTTGCCCCAGGAGTACACTTCACCTTCTGCCAAAGAGAATCCCAAGGAAAGCAATGGGACAAGGACAGAGTTTAGCAAGCAGCTAGCCTCCTAGATTGCCCTACCAGCCCCCACATGGGGTTGCTGAGTTCAGCAGCCCTGAGCATAACCCCCCACTGCCCAAGGGTCTGCCCACACTCTCATCTGTCCCCATAATGTCCATTGATCACCTGCCCCAATGGCAACAGTGAAGGCATCCCCACAGGCCACCATCGCTATCTTGATGCCCTGGAGGCCCTGGACTTGACAGGGTGCCCGGCTGACCCGGCGAGCATTGGTACCCAACTGCCCATGCTGATTGCTGCCGAAAGTGTAGCAGTCACCAGAGGCTGTAGGGGAAGAGAGGGGTAAGGAAGAAAAGGGCCCAAGGAAGCCAAGATAGCCTGCCTTTGGCCTCCTGTGTCCAGGTCCCGCTTACCAGTTACAGCAGCTGAATGAGCAGTGCCCAAATCCACACTCAGCAGGGGCTCCTGGTCCAGGGGTGCAGAACCTAATGGAGTGAAGTTCAGGGCCTCCTCCACTTGCTGGTGTAGGGCAGGCTCCTCCCCTAGGGAGAGGTGGTCCAGGCCCAGCTTGTTGAACCTGAGGACAGAGGCAGGAGCCAGTTCAACTGACATACTTAATATAGACTGTCCTCCCCCTCACCTATCTGGGCAGGAGCTGGTGCACCAGGGGACAGGCCCCCTCTCTGGGCTGAACTCATAGCAGGTTGGGTTGATCAGGTCCCACCCTGGATTGAACTCAAGCCCTCCTCACTTCTAATCCTTGGTGGGAGGTAGGCAGTGACAGATGGAACCCTGGCAGCTAAGCGGGAGTGGGGGTGGGGTGGGGGGGTGGGGAGGTTAGCCATCTTAATGCACCTAATTACCTGCTGCTCCCACTTACCTGTTGCTCCCACAGGCCAGGGCTTGGCCAGGCACTGTGAGGATCACAGAGGAGTCAATGCCACATATAACCCTCTGGGCTTCCTGTCCTGGGGGCATGGGTACCTGCTGGGGGCAGCTGTGGGACTCCCTCGTGCCTAGTCCCAGCCGACCTATAAGGAGAAACCAGGACTGGGCTTGTCTGAGCTTTAGGACTGATGATACTAGGATAAAGAGGACACATGGAGAGGAGGTGACAGCATGAATGAAGGCTGTTTCCCAGGCTGAAATGCCCATCCTTGGCCCCTCTGTGGGTCAAAATCCTATTCCTCCTTTAAGGCCCTGTTCAGATACCAAATCTGTCTTCTCCAAGTGGAGCCTCTTGCCATTCCTTGGGTTCCCACACCTCTGGACCTTCGGGGGAGCCCTGCAGCTGTCTATCCTCTATCATGCTGGAGATATATCCTCTATGATCCCTCCTCCACTTAGACTGAGTCCCCTAGGAGGACAGGGACCCCATCTGTCTCTAGTTTCAATGCCCAGTCTGATGCCTGACCCAGAGAGGATCACAACAAATATGGGTGGAGAAATGAACTCTCTCTCGTGACATCATGAGCGCCCGAAGGAATCGACATCGTATTCGTCTTGTCCAGCACTCTGGACAAGGTGGGCGCATAGTGGGTGCACAACGAAGGTTTGTGGAGTGAACAAATGAATCGGAGAGAAAAGAAGGGCAAGGGAACAGGCCATGGGGTAGAAGATGGCTATGAAGGGGGTTCATGGCTATGAAACCACGGCTGGGGGTTCCAAAGGCTGGAACATAGTGAAAGCTTACCACCATCTCCGCGGCCCCAAGCAAATAGTTCTCGCTCAGTGGACAAGGCCAGCACATGAGAGGCCCCACAAGCCACCTGCACCATCTCATAGCCCAGCAGGGCCTCCACAATGGTGGGCTAGAGAGAAAGAGAGAGAGAGGAAGCGAGGGCAGACTGGGCAAGGGGCCTGGTTAGCCACCAGGCTTCGACATTTCCCGTAAGGATGAAGTTGGAAGTTGCAGATTCTCGTGAGGTGGCTGTCTCTTTAACTACCCCCCACATGTACCACACCCACTGGGGAAGCCTGGTCTTTCTGTACTTCCCCAGACGTTGCCCAGAACAGGTGCAGCCTGGAAGCTACTGGGACTGTGGTTGCTGGGGATTCCCCTGCCCCCAACCTGGGCGTCAGCTCTCAGATGTGGGCTCCTTGCCATCTCCCCACTTCCTCCTCCCCAGGGTGCAGGCAGAACCCACCTGGCTAATGTCATTGAGGCCGCCATGGCCTAGGCACCCGTTGCTACCACTGCCAAAGGTCATGATGATGCCTCGGTCTGGGGAAGGGGGCAGTGAGGAAAGGGAAAAGGAGACAGTTTAAGCTGTTCTTCCAGACAGACCAATGCAACCTTGGATTAGAGGAACGAGAAAAAGTTAGTTGGCAGCTAGGGCTGGAAGAACTGGGTGAGGGGAATCAAGGACAGGGTTCTTTCTTCCCCAAGTGTGTGACTCTGAACAAGTGACAGCTTCTGAGCCTTAGTTTCCAGATCTGTCAAATGGGAATCTAACTGCCTTGCCAGGTCAGCTAGGAAGCTTAAGGGAGATCTGTAAGTAAAGCACCTCCTGAAAGATAAAAGCGTGATTAGCAAATGACAGGCAATTGATGGAAATTGCTCTGGGGGCCTTCTTAAAGCCGAGTCCCCACAGGGGAGGGCTCTGACCCGCTCACCAGTCAGGCAGGCGGTGAAGAGGTCCCCGCAGGCCACGTGCTTGATAGTCACACCCGACTGACCCTCCAGGAAACGGGAGACGAACTGGGGCTGCTGCTGCTCCACCGCCCCCGGCAGGAGGGCGCCACCTCCCGCGCCAAGGGGCGGGGCCTGCGAGGGGACCGGGGAGGGCGTGGGCGGAGCCTGAGCGCTCAGCTCCGCACTCCGCGTCCCCTCGGTTCTGACCTACCCCTGCCGGCTGCTCACCTCCCAAAGGATGAGGCGCCCGGAGCGAGTGACGCCGGCCTTCTGCGTGCGCCCGGCTGCCACCTGGACCACCTCCGTGTTGAGCATGGGCAGCCGGAGTGGCGCGCTGAGCCCGCCGCCCCATGTGTACACCGACGACAGAGGTGGCGGGATGGCCGGCCGTGCAGGTCCCCGGGGGACGCCTGCGGGGACAGCTCATCAGGCCCGTTACATAGGTGCGAACGCCGCAGGGACCCCAGTGGTCGCCCCGCTCGCCCGACTTACCTCTGCACCGGGCGCTGGTGGTCCTGCTTCCTGTACTGCCCGGGGTCATGGGTGGCCCAGTGGCCAAGGGCTTCTCTGCCCTGTGGGACAGATGCGGTGGGCATCAGGACAAGGACCCTCCCTGACGATCCCAGACTAAGGCAGAGAGGACTGGCCCAGAGCACCCCTCTGCCCCAGACCTCCCCTGGGTGCCCCCCAACCCCTGCTTCCCAGGGCCCCCTCCCGCCCCCCTCGCTGCACCGGCCTCCGCATGCGGACACTGCCCAGGTCCGTGTGCAGGTTGAGGAGCGCCCGGATGCAGAGGGGCTGCGCCATGATGTGGCTGAGCGGCGGCCGCTGGGCGGGTTCCAGGCTGAGCAGACTCAGAACCAGCTGGCGCAGCTCCGGGCTGTATCGGTCAGAGATGGGCGCGAAGGTACCGCTCATGATCTTTAGTACCAGCGCTGGCAGGTTCTGTGAAGGCAGGGGAGCCTCAGCCAGGCTCTTAAATCAGTAGCACCCCAGCTCTAGCCCCTAGCCTGGTGGGGTGCTCGCAGCCCTGCACTCACTTGGAAGCCTTGGGTGTGGTAAGGGGACTCCTAGGAGGATAGGGGAACCAAACCCGGCTTTCAAGAACCTCTGACGGGGAGCTGCAGCCCTGTCCACTGGCTGCCTGTTGGGGAAAACTCAAGTCCTGCCCTTAGGAAAGTCCCTTATCTGATGGGAGAGTCCTACCCTCAGGAGTCTTCAGTTTAAGGGAGGACACACACCCTACCCTTAGGAACCCACAGTGTGAGAGGAGGTGCAGCCCAGGCTTGGAGTAACCCACCAACCAACTTGAAGAGAGAGACATAATGGTGCTTGTGGCCACGGACTTCAGAAGACAGAGGGAGGGATTTCCCAGCTGTTCCCCTTCAGGGGACTTACTCACCGCAGCCTCGAAGGCCCTCTTGAGGCTGGCCAACTCATAGAGGACACAGCCCAGGGCCCAGATGTCACTCTTCTGGTTGTAGGGCTTGCCCTCACACAGTTCTGGGGAAATGTAGCAGGGAGTACCCACCACCTGCAGGAGGGTAGCTGCTGTTAGAGCCGGAGTGGGAGGACCAAGGCTACAGCCCCAAAGCCCACTTAGAGACAGCATCCCTCCAAAGCAGGCCAAAGTGTTTACTCCTGCGGGACCACAGAGCCAGGGACCCAGGGGCCAAGATCTTGGGGGTGCAGGGGTGGAGACAGAGATGCCAAGTAGATCTGGCCCCCCAAAACCTCCAGCACCCTTGAGGGCCCCTCCACGCCAGGCACCGTGTAGGCCTTGCTCTTGCTGCTAAGGATCTTGGAGATGCCAAAGTCGCCGATCTTGACGACCATGCGGTGTTTATCGAGAAGGATGTTTTGGGTTTTGAGATCCCGGTGCAGGATGAGGTGGCTGTGGACGTGATGCAGCGCCAGCAGGATCTGCACGAAGAAGTGCAGGATGGTCTCCTCCTCCAGCAGGGAGTTACAGCGTTTCTGGATGAACTCGGCCAGGGTGCCGCCTGCAGCCACAGGGAACTCGTCAAGACCCAGGCTTCTCTGTGCTTAAGTCTTTCCTTTTATGAAACTAAAGGCCCAGACAGGGCAAGGAAGGTCTGCCGGTGTCACACGCCTGGGGTCAGAACTCTATATACCTCAGACCCTCAGCCAAGCCCACTCCAAAGAGGGAATCGGGGTTGTCCCAGTGGCGAGAGGCCCTCAGGCCAATGCAAGAAGGCTGTCCCACCTGGTGCGTACTCCATGGCGATCATGAGAGCCTTGTCCTCCAGGAAGTTCTCGTAGTACTCAATGACGTTGGGATGGTTGAGCAGCTTGAGCACCTGGCACTCGTTCTGGGCTGCCTGCCGCTCTTCCTTAGTCATCTGCTCTACAGGGATCTGCTTGATGATCACCAGCTTCTGATCAGCTTTGCGCAAGCACAGATGAACAATCCTGAGGACATGGAGTACAGGAGTAGGGACTGAGCCTCCAGCCACATATCAAGCAGGTCAGACTGGTGACTGGATGTTTCTTAGGATGGGGGAATAAGTGCCTACACTAAGAAGTCATCTAAGTAAGTGCACAGAACACGAATGAGGAGTAGGGAGAACAGACCACAAACTGTGCGAGACCTTTGGCAAGTCTTTTAACTTATCTGGGACTCAGTTTCACCATAGGCTCAATGAGGTAAAGTTAGTCTTGGTCTCAGTAAGTCCCCACAGACTCTGGAGTTAACTGCCTGGGTTCAAATCTTGGCTCCTCCTCTTACAAGTTATCTGGTCTTAAATTATGTGACATCAGGTTCTGAGAAAAAAAGGGTCATCTCACAAGGTAGTTGAGAGGATCAAATAAGAAAATGAAAGTTCTGCACTCAGCACACCGCCTGGCACATCAAAAATACTCAGTGAGCAGGAGCCATTCATTATATTATTTTCTTCCAACTCTGTCGTCAGTGTTCATAAAAGCAGGGTTTTGTTCTTTCTCCTTCACCACTATAGCCCCACTGCATAGCCTAGTGCGTACCCCAGCACTTAGTAAGAGCTCTACAAGTATCTGCTGAATGAAGGATTGTCTAAGTATCAAATGTCTATCTCCAGCTCACACATCTCCTCTGAGCCTCAGACTTACATATTCAACTATCTGTTTTGTATCTCTACCTGAATGGCCCACAAGCATTCTAAAATGTAACAAATACAAAACTCTTGATCCCTGACCTCAAAACTTTTCCTTCCTCAGTTTCTCCCGTCTCAGTAAATGATAACACCATCCACTAGTTATTAAAATCAGACACCCGAAAATCATGCCAGAATTTTTCTTCCATTTCACACTAACATATCTGTAAACGCTGTTTCTACTACCTCCAAAATATTGTGAACCCATCCATTTTTCTGTGTCTTCTGCTATAATCCTTGACCAAATCATCATTTCTTGCCTAAAATACTACACTAGACTTCAAATGGTCCTTTTCACTGTTGTCACCTCAAATCTAAATTCCACTGGCAGAATCAGTGACATTGTAAAAATGCAAATCAAATCAAGACCATTCCTTTGCTTAAATCTCTTTTCCTTGACACCCTAAGTAAATAAATTCAACTTCTTTACCTCTGCCTACAAGGCCATAGGGGCTTCCCAGGTGGCTCAGCAGTAAAGAATCTGCCTGCAACTCAGGAGATGCAGGAGTTAGCTGTGGGTTGGATCCCTGAGTCTGGAAGATCCCCTGAAGGAGGACATGGCAACCCACTCCAGTATTCTTGCCTGGAGAATCCATGAACAGAGGAGCCTGGCGGGCCACAGTCCATGGGGTCGCACAGGGTGGAACTAAAGTCACTAAAGTGACTTAGCACGCACACACACACACAAGGCCACAATCTGGTTCCCGCCCTCTGTGACAATCACATTTTATTCCATTATTTACCTTGCCCATTACATTCCAATGACATTAGTCTTCTTCTCAGTTCCTTGAATATTCTGAATTCTTTCCCACGTGAGGACGTTAGCAAAAGCTGTTTCCTTAGCCTGAGAAGTTTTGCTTTTTTCACTACGTATCAATCCTCATTCCTCAAGTTTTGATTTTAAATTTCACCTCTCAGAGAACTTTTCCTTAACCATCCCAAATGAACACTCCCTCGTGTTGTACTCTGTTCTCACAGTTTGTTAATCACTGCTTTAACAATGGCCTGTTTATAGTATAATTTTCCGGTAGTGTGTAAGCTCCAAGAAGGAGAAGACCACGCCTGTTTTGGTCTTAACTGTATCAGATCAGATCAGTCGCTCAGTCCTGTCCGACTCTTTGCGATCCCATGAATTGCAGCACGCCAGGCTTCCCTGTCCATCACCAATTCCTGGAGTTCACTCAGACTCATGTCCATCAAGTCAGTGATGCCATCCAGCCATCTCATCCTCTGTCGTCCCCTTCTCCTCCTGCCCCCAATCCCTCCCAGCATCAGAGTCTTTTCCAATGAGTCAACTCTTCGCATGAGGTGGCCAAAGTACTGGAGTTTCAGCTTTAGCATCATTCCTTCCAAAGAAATCCCAGGGCTGATCTCCTTCAGAATGGACTGGTTGGATTTCCTTGCAGTCCAAGGGACTCTCAAGAGTCTTCTCCAACACCACAGTTCAAAAGCATCAATTCTTCAGCGCTCAGCCTTCTTCACAGTCCAACTCTCACATCCATACATGACCACAGGAAAAACCATAGCCTTGACTAGACGAACCTTTGTTGGCAAAGTAATGTCTCTGCTTTTGAATATGCTATCTAGGTTGGTCATAACTTTCCTTCCAAGGAGGAAACGTCTTTTAATTTCATGGCTGCAGTCACCATCTGCAGTGATTTTGGAGCCCAGAAAAATAAAGTCTGACACTGTTTCCACTGTTTCCCCATCTATTTCCCATAAAGTGATGGGACCGGATGCCATGATCTTAGTTTTCTGAATGTTGAGCTTTAAGCCAACTTTTTCACTCTCCACTTTCACTTTCATCAAGAGGCTTTTGAGTTCCTCTTCACTTTCTGCCATAAGGGTGGTGTCATCTGCATATCTGAGGTTATTGATATTTCTCCCGGCAATCTTGATTCCAGCTTGTGTTTCTTCCAGTCCAGTGTTTCTCATGATGTACTCTGCATATAAGTTAAATAAACAGGGTGACAATATACAGCTTGACGTACTCCTTTTCCTATTTGGAACCAGTCTGTTGTTCCATGTCCAGTTCTAACTGTTGCTTCCTGACCTGCATACAAATTTCTCAAGAGGCAGGTCAGGTGGTCTGGTATGCCCATCTCTTTCAGAATTTTCCACAGTCTATTGTGATCCACACAGTCAAAGGCTTTGGCATAGTCAATAAAGCAGAAATAGATGTTTTTCTGGAACTCTCTTGCTTTTTCCATGATCCAGCGGATGTTGGCAATTTGATCTCTGGTTCCTCTGCCTTTTCTAAAACCAGCTTGAACATCAGGAAGTTCATGGTTCACATATTGCTGAAGCCTAGCTTGGAGAATTTTAAGCATTACTTTACTAGCATGTGAGATGAGTGCAATTGTGCGGTAGTTTGAGCATTCTTTGGCATTGCCTTTCTTTGGGATTGGAATGAAAACTGACCTTTTCCAGTCCTGTGACCACTGCTGAGTTTTCCAAATGTGCTGGCATATTGAGTGCAGCACTTTCACAGCATCATCTTTCAGGATTTGGAATAGCTCAACTGGAATTCCATCACCTCCACTAGCTTTGTTGGTAGTGATGCTTTCTAAGGCCCACTTGACTTCACATTCCAGGATGTCTGGCTCTAGGTCAGCTACCCCACATCCGAGGTCAGGGGAGGAGTGGCGGCCAAGAGGAGATACCCAGCGTCCGAGGTCAGGGGCAGCGGCCAGGAGGAGATACCTCACGCCCCCACGCCCCCACGCCCCCACGCCCAAGGCCAGGGGCGGTGGCCGGGAGGACCAACCCCACGCTGTGGCTGCACGGGCACAGGAGGGCCTAGAGGAGCTATTCCACGTTGAAGGTCAGGGAGGGCGGCGGTGAGGAGATACCCCTCGTCCAAGGTAAGGAGCATTGGCTGCGCTTTGCTGGAGCAGCCGTGAAGAGATACCCCATGCCCAAGGTAAGAGAAACCCAAGTAAGACAGTAGGTGTTGCAAGAGGGCATCAGAGGGCAGACACACTGAAACCATACTCACAGAAAACTAGTCAATCTAATCACACTAGGACCACAGCCTTGTCTAACTCAATGAAACTAAGCCATGCCCGTGAGGCAACCCAAGATGGGTGGGTCATGGTGGAGAGATCTGACAGAATGTGGTCCACTGGAGAAGCGAATGGCAAACCACTTCAGTATTCTTGCCTTGAGAACCCCATGAACAGTATGAAAAGGCAAAATGATAGGATACTGAAAGAGAAACTCCTCAGGTCAGTAGGTGCCCAATATGCTACTGGAGATCAGTGGAGAAGTAACTCCAGAAAGAATGAAGGGATGGAGCCAAAGCAAAAAGAATACCCAGCTGTGGATGTGACTGGTGATAGAAGCAAGGTCCGATGCTGTAAAGAGCAATACTGCATAGGAACCTGGAATGTCAGGTCCATGAATCAAGGCAAATTGGAAGTGGTCAAACGAGATGGCAAGAGTGAATGTCGACATTCTAGGAATCAGCGAACTGAAATGGACTGGAATGGGTGAATTTAACTCAGATGACCATTATATCTACTACTGCGGGCAGGAATCCCTCAGAAGAAATGGAGTAGCCATCATGGTCAACAAAAGAGTCCGAAATGCAGTACTTGGATGCAATTTCAAAAATGACAGAATGATCTCTGTTCGTCTCCAAGGCAAACATTCAATATCACAGTAATCCAAGTCTTAACTGTATACCCAGCACTGAAAACCTGACAAGTATAGCAGACGCTCAGCATTTGTTGAATGAATGAGTCAGGATTAAAGAACAAACTCTGCGGGGGCCCAGAAGGCCAGCCGGGGGCGTGACCTCCTTGGAGGCGGAGTTTCCCAACCAGGACTAGAACCGGAAGCCTGGGAGGGGCTTCCCGGAGTGGGCACTCACGCCTCGGGGCGGGGCTACACGGGCGGCGATTTTGAGGTCAGAATTGGGGGGCTGATTTTCCCTCTCCCCAAGCGCTTTCCTCCCCCAGAGCCCTGGCTCACCCGAAGGCACCTCTGCCCACCACTCGGATCCGCTCGTACTTCTCCATCTCATTTCTCAGAGTCACAATTCCGGAACCCCCAAACCCAAAGGCAGCGCGTGCGCGGACCCGCCCTCTCTAGAACCACGCCCACTGCCATTCAAGATAATTACGGGGCGGAGCTAGTGGAGCTAGGTGTTGGTTCGGCCTCTTATTTGTCTCTGCTCATTTGCACACTTCCTGCGGTCCGGATCCGCAGTCGGCCTTCTAGGGTCCAAGGAATAGGGCGATATGCCATTTCTTGGCACGCCCCGCAAAGGTCAGCACTGTGCCAGCCACTGCCTACACACGTGGCCGCATCCGGCCCTTGCAGTTCTTCCTTAGACCGGAGGGGTTCCCCGCGCAGGCCAAGAGAGGGTGGGAAGAAAGGACGGATCTCTCTCTGCCCCACTCTGCCCACTCATCACGCTGTTTTCGAAGTACAAGGCAGATTCTCATTAGCACGCAAACGATCAACTACCAAAACTGAACCGAGTCAGCACTCTCGGTCTGTGGGCAGGGTGCAAGGCTAGTTTCGTGTTTGCCTAGGGAGGAACCGGGGAAACCCTGAGCTGTGTAAGTTGATTCACCTAGGGAGGATGCAACACGGTTTCCGGGCTGTCCCGACTGGTGAGCTCTGCGCTCGTCAACACTCTCAATTCCCCAGAGCACACATACAACGCTTGCCGCTGCAGCAGAGTAATCTGACTTAAACACTTAACTAGAGAGGCCCTCCTTGGGAGAAGATGGGAGGGAAGTGGACTGCTACCTGAAAGAATCGGGGAGAGGGAGAAAGATGGTCGTTCGGCTGATAAGAGTTAAAGGGTTCTGCCCAGAGGTAGGGGGCTGGTTAGTACAATTAAGGTCTTGATCAGAAGTGTGTTTAATTTCAGGTCTCTCCATGGCGCCTCCTGCTCATCACGAGCTCCATAGCTCCATAAAAGCTCAGTTAAGGAAGCAGGAAGGATGGTGATGAGCTAAGGGACAGCGTCCCTATTTCTGAGTGGGCGAGGAATGTGAGAAAAGGAGTGTTTATCTTCAGCTCCTTGAAAGGGTGCCCAAACTTATCCACGCGGGATGACCACTAGAAGGGCCCCTCATGACGCACCACCCGCCTCAATCCCCGTCTGGCTCAGGCCGGTGTGGCTGGCGGACAAAGCTGCCCTGAGAGCAAAGGGGAGCGCAAGGGGGAAAACCGCTCAGCCGGGACACTCCGTGCTCTCACCTAGAAACCGATCAGGCCTGGGTTGACCAAGGAGCCCCAGAGGGGTTAATGTGTAACCTTGGAGTCAGCAGGGGAAACAGAGCAAACACCCAAACCTCTTGGCGCCTCAAGGCTTCTGATACTTCTTCCCAGTCACAGCACCTCCGCCCCCTCCGCCCCACCCCCAGCTCTCCACCGCCCTTCTGTTTGCTGAGTCTGGCTAACTCTCCACCCAAAACAATCACCTCTTTTCTTTGGCTGTGGGAGGGGATCCCGCGCCATGGTGAGGATAGGCTGACACCTTGTGGTCGAGAGCTGCCTCTGCGCCAGTCCACTGGGCTGCAGAGTCACTCTAGCGGCCTGGGCAAATCGGCCGTCTTCCCCGCCCCAGCCTCTAGGGAGCGGGGAGAAGCGAGCTGGACTGTCAGGGAGGACTGTGAGTGCCGCGCGGCCCCAGGAGCCCAAGAGCCGGCTGGGAGGAGGGGTGCTGACGGGTTAGTCGACAGTTTCTAGGCACCGACTCGGTGCGGGACGAGGTAGAGGCAGGTAAACGTGTACGTTTTGGGCCCCAAGAAACTAGTGATCCAGTGGAACAAGGTCTGGGCGGAGAGCACCGTCCGAAGCTGGGTACCGGCTGGTCCCTGGGACCAGGGATTAGGAACGTGGATTGTGACGGGTCTGCTCAGCTCCGCTCTGCCCACCAAACAGTTGAAGGCGGAGAGAAAGTTCTCTCAGGAAGCGCCCAGGCTGGAGAGCCGGAACGCCTGGGGAAAGTGTGGCTGCGGGTTAACGAGGCCAAGCGAGCGAAGTGGGACTCCGTCGGCCGTCGGGAGGCGCCAGTGAGGGGTGGCTCGGCGGCGGCGCCCCCAGGACAGCTCCTTTTGACTGAAGTCCGCGGAAGCCTGGCGGGCCCGGGGGGCCGGGGGGAAATGGGGCTATTGCTCTCTGCGCTGCAGAGGCGCCGGAGGGGCGGGGACAGGCGGGTAGGGCGGGGCGGAGCGGGGGCGCGGGCGGCTGGGGGCGGGGGCAGAGGCCGGCGGGGGACGGGAGGAGCGAAGGGGCCTACAAGGCTCTGCCGAAACCGTGTGTGTGAAGTCGGCGGCTGGCAGGACAGGGATCCAGGGTGGACTGGTCCGCGAGGGAGCCCCGTCCCCAAACAGCCGGAGGAGGCCCCCTAGAGGGCGGACAGAGGCAGGGAGGGCCAGCATGCCCCCAGTGCTGGTCCCCGCCCTGCCGCTTCTCCTGGGCGCCACGCTGACCTTCCGGGCAGTCCGGCACGCGCTCTGTCGCCTGCCCCTGCCTGCGCACGTGCGGGCCGACCCCCTGCGGACCTGGCGCTGGCATAACCTGCTCGTCTCCTTCGCGCATTCCATTGTGTCGGGGATCTGGGCGCTGCTGTGGTGAGTGGAGGGCTGGGGGAGTGAAGGTGGCTGGGGATTCCGCTTTCCATCACTCACCGGCGGGCTATGGCCCAGGCAGTCTCACCTGATTCTCGGCTTGGAATGCTGTCCAACCAGGAGCGGCGGCAGCCCCAGGCGGCGCGGGGTGAGGGGTGGGGGCGGGGGAGGGTGTTGTCACCTGGGAAACGGGACACACCTGGGTTTCAGCCAAGCCCCTTCTCGCTCGTCAGCCAATAGTGGACTGGCTACCGTAATAGGATTTGTGGGACCTTTGGGATACTGAAATGATGAGAGCTTGCCTTCTTCACTCTCTTTCAGTATATGGCAGACCCCTGAGATGCTGGTGGAGATTGAGAAAGCATGGTCGCTTTCTGGCTACCTGCTTGTTTGCTTCTCCGCAGGTAGATCTTGCCGGGAGGCATTAAATGGGTGGGGAGACAGGGATAAACTTCTAATTCGGTACCCTTTACAACCTCTCCCCCATCCCTCGGCTAGGGTATTTCATCCACGACACGGTGGATATCGTGATTAGCCATCAGTCAAGAGCTTCTTGGGAATACCTCGTCCACCACGTCATGGTAAGTGAGAAGCTGGGGATGTGGTATAGGCCTGGTGCCTATACCTGAAAGTACCTAACCTGGAAAGTAAAGACCATCTTTTCTAAACCCCATCCCCACCGTGTCCCACATGCTACAGTGCTGAGGGCTTGCAGAATGAGCCCTTGGTTCACTACTTAAAGCCAACAATCATGGCCTTCCAGCCAGAGATCAAGATTTACTACTGTTGAATCCACTGTAAACTTTGTTTCAGAGTGAAGCTATTAAAGGATTTCTTATCCCTCCTTCTGATACCCTGGATATTACCCCTAACTTCCAAGAAAACCGTAGTATCTGGGCCCTAACCCATTCTCTCCCTTGCCTTGTAGGCTATGGGTGCCTTCTTTTCAGGCATCTTTTGGAGCAGATTTGTTGGTGGGGGTGTCCTAACACTGCTGGTGGAGGTCAGCAACATCTTCCTCACGATACGCATGATGATGAAGATCAATAATGCCCAGCATCTCCTCCTCTATCGGGTCAACAAATACATCAACTTGGTCATGTACTTCCTCTTCCGCCTGGCCCCTCAGGCCTACCTCACCCATCTCTTCCTGGGTTATGCTGGCCAGAGGACCCTGGGAACCTTCCTGCTGGCCATCCTGCTCATGCTAGATGTCATGATCCTTGTCTACTTTTCCCGCCTCCTCCGCTCTGACTTCTGCCCCCAGCGCGTCCCCAGCCACCAACACAAAGACAAGTTCTTGACTGAGTGAAAAAGCAGTTAGGGATTTGTGGCAAGGACAGCAACACCACCAAGAACAGCCTCACAGGAATGGAGAAGAGGCTTAGCCCCTCGCCCGAGGTGTTCTGTTGGGGCCAGCCTCCACCAAGCCTGCTCCTACTATTTAAAACACCAATGAAAGAAGGCCTCTGAAGTCCTTGTCCTTTCTTGGGCAAGGGGTGAGGGAAGCGGGCAGACCGGTTGGACGCAGTAGGTGGGTGTGGGGTAAGGTGCTACTGCAAAGCCAGCCAAGCCACACAGCCCTGACATGGATGCTAATGGAACCTCTGGATATTGGTCTCATACCGAGCCTCTTCCAGATAAAGGAAGGCATTCTTGTAAAGCTTCTTGCTTGGCCTCTTACCTCCAGGATGGAGGTCAAGTTGTAGTTGTCCTAGGACAACCAACTGTAATCTGGGTCATAAATCTCTGCTGCAAGTATAGTGAAGTGATATGGCTGAGTGTTCCAACAGGGTAAGTAGACCAAAAGTCTTACCCAACCAAGCCTGGTTACTTAAGTGTGCATGTACCACAGTATGGCCCCTCACCCAAAAATCAACATAAAGACAAGAAGCATATATATAGTGAAAACTTTTATATTTGGAATTAGCCAGCTGGACTCAGTTTAGATGATGCCAATCTGAAAAACAAAAGGGAACTTTGTTACTGGAAGTTGAAATGTGAAGATTAAGAGGGAATGTCACAGTATTTTTAAAAGACAGAGGTGCCGTCAGTCAGTAAAGACTAATCACCGAAGTCAGGCTTTGGTCACTAACAGACACATCATTTGCACCCAGGGAGTGTGTTAAGGAGTTTGTAGCAAAGGAAACTTACTTTGTTGGCAACATCCAAAGCATCATAGTCAGGAGCCAGTCGAACATATGCCTTCTTCTCTCCATCAGGCCTAGGGTGGTGAAGGAAGCCTTAATCCTTGCTGCCCCTCACTGCCCCCATACCCTCTTCCACCCAGACTTCTGATGCATCAGTGGTTCCTTTGTTCATGTCATTTTTTTTTCCCTCACAAATAGTGATTTTTCTCCATCATTTGCACAGAGGGAGTCAGGGAAGCCACTAAACCACAAACCACAGGTATTCTGACATTAACGGTACCTTACTCTAGGGCCTGCTTTTGCCTAGAGGTAGGGGATCAGGAAAATGAGCAACTAACCCCTAAGTCCTAGAGACAGGACAGCTGACGTTCTGGGAAGCCTACTTTGGACCCCAAAAGCAGCATCAAGGAATTTCTTGCCATTTAGGTGACAGAGGCCCTGGCCTCCTCCCATCCCACAGGGCCCCACTCACCTACCTGATCAGAGTATTGACCTTAGCCACGTCAATGTCATAGAGCTTCTTCACAGCCTGTTTAATTTGGTGCTTGTTGGCCTTGACGTCCACAATGAATACCAGTGTGTTGTTGTCTTCTATTTTCTTCATGGCTGACTCGGTGGTGAGGGGGAATTTGATGATGGCATAGTGGTCAAGTCTGGGAGAAAGGTAAAACGGGGTCACCTGGCGTGGGCCCAGTAAAAGGATGGGCCCTTTTTTGGAGCCCAAGGCTCAAAGGGCCCAGGTGTATCAGACAATGACAGCAATCATTTCTGTCAGACTTTGGTCGCTGAACAGTGTCATCACATGCACCCTGAAACTTGGGGACCTGGAGCCTTGGCTTAGTGACATTTCAAGAGCTTTCATCCTTTTAAGAGATTAAACAATCATCTTTGAGTTCCAACCCTCTTCATTCTTTACCTGACCTCAACATTCCTGAGGAGCAAATTTCTAAAAGAAAGGTGAGACTTAAGAAGTTAGAAAACCAAACCCAAGAGCAAAGTTAAGACTATGGAATCTTGAAATCCAGGCTAGGGTGCCTAAGAATGTTGGTGCTTCACTATGAGGCTGAATTGACTGTTTTTCCCTGTTTTGGTTACTGAAAACTGGCTGGTAAGCCATCAATTCTTGAGAGCAACTTTTTATTTATGGCTTAAAGTTACAATAGCCCCTCAGGACATAGCTTTCCCTCTGAAATTTAGAGAAGCAAAGCTCTGTTTGCCTGGGTATACTGTCCTCTTTTGAAGATAGAGATCAGGTCTCAACCTCTCATCACACTAAATTCTAGGTGCAAATGGGGGTAAAAGTCCTTTTCTCTGTGGACACAATCTACTCTCCTGCCTTTTTCGTAGGAAGCAATGGTTAAATTACCTTTGGTGGTAACCACTACCATGGCTCTACTCTCAACTGTGCTCCTTAAGGTCAGTTATCACCAACAGTGTGACACCAAAACACTCATGTACCCTATCCTTTTGCCCACCCCCCCTCCCCGACCATTCCTTCAGTGTAAACATTTGGGAAAGTAAATGAAAAGAAGCTGCTATATACTGCTGCAGGCCTTCACTGTCCAATACAGGTCCCTAACCTGGAACTCTTAAAGATTTCAGTCCCACTTTATACTCCCCAGAAAGTAAACCACATATGAAACAATCTAACAATTGACTAACTTTGACAATGACTCTGGGTTGTTTTAAATATGGCATTAATCTCATACTCCCGTTAGACAAGCACTCTAGGTACCAACATGATTTTGAGAAGCCATACTCTATGTTTGGTAAATTTCCCAATTACCAATGGAAGATACCCAAACATCTTTTCATAAACAAGGGGCAGTACTGACTTGTTTCTCCTAGGGGCGCTCTTCCGAGGGTATTTGGGCTGCCTCCTGAGCCGCAGTGTTTTGGGCCGCCGGAAGGTGGGCGACGTCCGGATCTTCTTTTTTTTGTGGCTGTGGACACCTTTCAACACTGCTTTCTTGGCCTTCAAAGCCTTTGCTTTGGCTTCAGCTTTAGGAGGAGCAGGGGCTGAGAAAAGCAAAGAAAACGAGGGTGAAGGATTTAGAAATCACTTCTGGCCTCAAGACCGGTAGTGGGCGTCCCAGGCCACACGTGCATCAGTGGTTCCTTTGAAGACATCACAAGTCTCAGGAGATTAAAATTTTTCCATCATGTGCACGATTCTAGGACGAACTTGGGATGAGAAAGAAACTAGCAATGAACGAACGCTTGGCACTTACTAGAATGTGAACTAGTAGTTTTGTATATACCATTGCACAGCCACCCATTTAACGTGGGGTCAAACAGTTGAGAGTATTGATTCCGTACAGGTCTAGGAAACATGGAGCTTCCCAGAGCCGACGACCCGGCTGTCCCTGGCAGGCGGTACAGGCCAGGATTGCCTCCCCAACCCCCTTCACTAGAGCCCCAACCATGCGGCTAGGCGTACGCGCTCCTTAGCGTTGCCGAAACGCGGGAAGCTGCTCCGGAGCAGACACCGCAAGGGTTAGCCCAGCCGTCGTCCTCCCAGTTCATTCACTCTGCGGGGACCCTGGGCCAGTCAGCTGTTGATCCCCAGCCCCAGCACACACCTTCCTTCTTCGCCTTCGGCGCCATCTTCATGAAAAGGGTTTCCGAGACTTGGTACCACGGGCTTATAGCGCCAACTCTCACCGAAGACTCGCGATACTTTTTACTTAAAGCTGATTGGACAATCTGCAGCGCTGCGCCCGCCGGGAATGGTAGTTAGATTTTTATTTCCTCGCGAGAGAGACTAAGCTAGCGCCACCCCGCCGCTTGTCAGACCCTAAATCTTCTTGGGGGTTGTAGTTTTTTGGAGACACGCGTTTATTTTCAGTGGTATAACCTGCGGCTGCGCGGATCTGAGCGCTTCGCATCTTGAGCAACTTTAGGGAGGAGGATTGTGTGCTTGTGTGCCTGAAGCGATTAAGTCGCTTCAGTCGTGTCCGACTCTTGGCGACCCCATGGACTGTAGCCCGTCAGGCTCCTCTGTTCACGGGATTCTCCAAGCAAGAATACTGGAGTGGATTGCCATGCCCTGCTCCAGGAGATCTTCCCGACCCAAGGATCGAACCTGAGTCTCTTACGTTTGCCTGCACTGGCGGGCGGGTTCTTTACCACTAGCGCCACCGAGGATGAAGGATTGCAGTTCCACTGCAAACTGGAATTAATACTGTAGTTAGATTGACTCAGTAGAGTGAAGCAAAATTCTAGAATGTTAGAGCAGGATTTGTCCAGTCCAACTTTGTCAGACAACATCTGTGGAAATTGAGGTCGAGAGAGGGGAGAGGACTTATTTATAACAGGGTGATTAGTTGGTCGAGTCAGGCAGAAGGGAGGAGCAAAGTGTCAGAGGAGGTGGTCACATTTCCCCTCTTTACCTGTGACAGCATTCATGCGTCTTCCCGGGAATCTTTTCGAAGAGACTACCAATATTCCAAACACTCAGCGCTCAGATTTCTCCAGAATATGCTCGTTCTTCTTGGGAATGATTTCATTCACAGTCCCCTCCCCTTAAATAGTTTTCCTTTCCTTGCTTATCTTTGCATCCCCAAATTCAGTTCCATGACACACGTAAAGCTTTAGTAAACGCTCAGGTTTTAGCTTCTTTGAGGGACTGCTTACCCGCCCCATCACAATACCTTTATGCCCTCCCCCACCTCTCTCGGAATCAGAGATTCCCTTTGAAGGTGAGATTTACCGTGTGCTACCCCCTCTTCTAGCCTGCAGACTGCAAAAAGGAAAAGTCCTGGGGGAGCGGGGGTAGATTCCATTGGGATCGGAGCGAAGAAGGCCCGTGCCAAAGTAGAGTCCCCAGGTCCCAGAACGGTGACCCCCCCCCCCCCAAAGGAGGAAATTCTCGGTCCCTTAGACCTCCTTTATCCTCCATCAAGGAAGGCAGCTTGATCTTCGGCCCCCCAAGGCCTCCAATCTACACGGCAGCCTTGGAGGAAAAGGCACCAGATTCGGACACCTCTCTCCTCGGTGGGTACCTCGTTCCTACCCTGGCATCGCCACCTCCCAGGGCAGAAGGGCGAGCGGGAGCAGACCCTATGAGTCATGTCCTAGGCCTGCAGTTGACGAGGGAAGCGCCGCCTCTCCTAGGGCCCCTTCTCTCCCCCTTTCCCCTCCTGCTGCCAGATGCTGCGCAGCGATCGCCGATTCCCCTTCACCAGTTCGGCGGGGTAAGGGTCCCCTTGGAGGCTCCTCCCAGCACAGGAGATGCTGGGGAGAGACTTGGGGGATCCTGCTCTCGGCAGGTTGCAACCTGGGTGAGGGCGGACCCGGAGCCCTGGCGAGTCAGTCTGGCAGGGGAGCCTGACCTGGGGCAGCACTCGGGGAAGAGAAGAGGGGGAGGTAGGGGCGGGCAGCGAGGCCGGGAGTTGCCGGGAGAGGGGCAGGGGGCGGCCCTTTTCCAGGAATTTCCGGGGATCAAGTTACAGCGTTGGCGGAGGGAGAGCGGAGTGGGACGCGAGGCCCTGCGGCGGACTGGGCCCCTCGCCCCCTCCTGCAGCAGTTCCTCGGCCGCACGGTGGGGTCCGTGCACACACTGACCCCGTGTGGCGGGGCCGCTCAGCGCCCCCCGGCTGCTCTGTTATGGTAGGGCCGCCTCAACCCCGAGTTGTCGTCGGGTCTCCACGGCCTCGAGTTATCGTAGGAACTATCCGACCCCGAGTTATTGTAGGGTCTGCGCGGACTCGGGTCCCCCCGGACGGGACTCCCCGCCCTCACTTGGAGGCCGAGGGGTCTCCCAGGCCTCGAGTCGTCCTAGGGACGCCCCGGGCCCGGGTGATTGTGGGTTCGCCCCGGCCCCCGGTGATTGTCTCATCCCCGTGGCCCGCGGTGGTCGTAGGTTCCCGGAGGCCACGGGCTCCCGTAGGCTCCCCGTGGCCCCGAGTTATAGTCGGGACCCCTCGGTCGCGGGTGATTGTCGGGTCTCCACGGGCCCGGGTCGCCGGGGCGCATCAGGCCTCCGCGCCTTCTCAGGGCGCCCCGCAAGGACGCAGGCAAGATGAACATTCTGGCGCCGGTGCGGAGGGACCGCGTCCTGACGAAGCTGCCCCAGGTAGGCGCCAGGGCCACGTCGGGCTTCGGGCGGCGGTGGGGGTGGGCCGGGAGGCGGCGGCACCGGACCGGGCTTGGGCCCAACCCTGCCGCCCTGCTAGGCCAGCTGCTTCTGGGTGGTCCGTTCCCCACCCCCACCCTCCCGCCCCGCCCGGGGCCGCTCGGTGGCGGGCTGAGGGCCAGGAAATGGGTGAGTTCCATTCTCTTCCACTCCACCCAGTGCCTGAGGAAGGAGGCCGCTTTGCACGTGCACAAAGACTTCCAGCCCCGCGTCACCTGCGCCTGCCAGGAGCACAGGACAGGCACCGTGGGGTGAGTTAGAGACACCCGGAAGGAAGAAATGGAGTCCCAGGAAACCTGCAGTCAAAGCAAGGGTGCAAAGCCAAGAGCTGCAGGCTCCATTTCGGTCCCTGCCAGCCACACTGTTCCCCCTTAGCGTGCCCCTGTGCTCCTCTTTCTTCCAGCTGGCTCGTGGCAAGTCCTAAGAGATGGGGTTGGGTAGGAAGGTGGCAGTTGAATTCCTGACACAGGGAGGGGGTCCAACTTAAGGCTGTGGTCACCAGCTTAGCTTCCCACACTCCATCTATTTGGCCTCCAGGACAGTGAGCTGTCCTAGAGGGATAAGTCCCATTGTGGGTTTAAAAAAAAAGAGAGATAATACTATTAACAGTTGCCACCGTTAATTGAGCATGTACTGTGTGCCAGGCAGTGTGTTGCGTATAATTATTGTCTTTTATTAAATGGAAAATACCACTTTTAAGTTGTATCCTGGGGAGGGAGGGAGAGATGTTGGAATGTATGTGTGTGTGTGTTGAGGGGGAGGGGGTTGTTGGGTTGTTGTTTGGTCACTTGGTGGTGTCCAACTCTTTGTGACCCCATGGTTCCTCTGTCCCTGGAATTTCCCAGGCAAGAATACTGGAGTGGGCTGCCATGTCCTTCTCCAGAGGATCTTCTCGACCAGGGATCGAACCTGGGTCTCCTGCTTGGCAGGCAGATTCTTTGCTGCTGAGCCACTTGACCAGTCCAGAATATAGGACATTTATTTCATTTTAACCTTCACAACAACCCAATAAAATGTGTGTTAAATCCCCACTTAACAGATGTTGAAACTGAGGCTCAGAGAAGCTAAGAAACTTGTCCTGAGTCACACAGCTAGTAAGTGAGAGCTGGGATGCAAAATCAGTCTCTCTGATACTGAGGCAGAACCACTCCTCCCTAGCACATCTGTTGAGGCCTGGTGTTTATGGTAATCTCAGCCCAGGAGCAGCTCCCTTTGTGGACCTGCCTGGGAGCACTGGGGCTCCTCTGAGTGAAGGAGCTAGAGCTCACTCTTCCCGCCCACTCTTGTGTCCAGCAGATTTAAGATCTCCAAGGTCATTGTGGTGGGCGACCTGTCGGTGGGGAAGACTTGTCTCATTAATAGGTAAGAGGGTGCTGAAGCTGAGGGGGGTGAGCCCAAGCCTAGCCAGGCAGACTGGGCTCAAGACCAGAGCATCTGGTGCCCGCTCAGGTTCTGCAAAGACACCTTTGATAAGAACTACAAGGCCACCATCGGAGTGGACTTTGAGATGGAACGATTTGAGGTGTTGGGTGTCCCATTCAGTCTGCAGCTGTGAGTTCTTTCCCCACTCCTTCCCGCCCTTGGTTCTCCCAGCACCTGTTCCCCACCTCAGCCCCCAGCACCACCCTACCCCACACATACCTGTGTTCTCCCCACCTTCCTCCCAGCTGGGACACCGCTGGACAGGAGAGGTTCAAGTGCATCGCATCAACCTACTACCGAGGAGCTCAAGGTAAGTACCAGGGTGAAGTGAGGTAGGTGGGTACACCTGGCCTCTAGCCTAGGGCTGGAGGGATTGTGGAAATGAGCCAGTAGCATCTTCCCCAACAATCTGCACCCGTTTTCTGCCACTCTTCCAGCCATCATCATTGTCTTCAACCTTAATGATGTGGCCTCCTTGGAGCATACCAAGTAAGTAAGCATGCTGAACTATAATGGGGGCTCTGAGAAGAGAATGTTCAAAAAGAGGCAGGTCAGGAGTATGGAAGGGAAGGAGAAGAGTGCATTCAGGACCAGAGGGAGCGTCATTGGGCATAGAAGTGGGGGGAGCCTATCTGGCTCCCTCATCCCTTGCTGTCCACTGTCTATGGCAGGCAGTGGCTAGCTGATGCGCTCAAGGAGAACGACCCTTCCAGCGTGCTTCTCTTCCTCGTGGGTTCCAAGAAGGACCTGAGTGTGAGTGTGCCAGTGGTGGGGGAGGACTTCACATCTCGACAAGGGAAACCCCATGCCCAGCATCTGACTCTGACTTTCCTTCAGACTCCTGCTCAGTATATACTGATGGAGAAAGATGCACTCAAGGTGGCCCAAGAGATGAAGGCTGAGTATTGGGCAGTCTCATCTCTCACTGGTGAGTCAGAGGCACCTGGCCTTCCTGCCTGCCTTGCCTCTCACTCCTACACCTCCAGCTATGCCCCTCGGCCTGGAACCACCCCTGAGCTCCTATCTGCTCCCTGTGTCAGGTGAAAATGTCCGGGAGTTCTTCTTTCGTGTGGCGGCGCTGACCTTTGAGGTCAACGTGCTGGCTGAGCTGGAGAAATCGGGATCCCGGCGCATAGGGGATGTTGTCCGTGAGTGCCCACCTGGACAAGGGTGGCAGAGAGCTCAGGGACCCTCCATCCTTGCCTCACTTATTTCTCACCCTTCTTCAGGCATCAACAGTGATGACAGCAACCTCTACCTAACTGCCAGCAAGAAGAAGCCCACGTGTTGCCCATGATGGGTAGAGGACTGTCCAGAGACTGCCCGCCCTGGGGCACTGTGCCACCTTGACTCCCCCAGAACTCAACCCCTGGACATTTGCACTGACTGTTTTTCCAGACCAAAGAGCTGCCTCTCGGTGGCAGTATCCCTGGAGAGGTACTTGGGACCATGCTAGTCACTTCCTGCCCCCAGGCACCGTGTCAAAACCTGGATGCCCCTCTCTCTCCAAGGTGCCCAGTGCGGGGAGGTAAGAGGGCCCTGCTGCTCTTACTCAGCTGCTGGGCCCTCTAGGTTTCAGGATGCTTAATGGTCCTAGTCTCACACTATGCCTTATGCATTAAAATTTCTGTTATTAGCAGGTTAGGGTCTGGAGTCCTTTGTGGGGGATCAGGGATGTGGAATGGGCAGGGCTATATGGTCATCTTAGGACTGGAGCCTTCTGCTGCGATTCTGGCCATCTTGGCCTCTGGGCAGGACTCAGGCAGGCTGGGAACTCAGGGACCATGTGTAGAGGGATGCACTTGGCCCTCACTGGATAACGTCTGAGTGACCTTTGAGATCTTTAAGAGCCCTTTTCCTTTGGTCCCTTCCCGGAAAATGTCTCCTGCTACTTGGTGCTTATACGTAAGTCTACCATTGGATACTTTTTTTCACCTTCTTCCTGCCTTTTAAAAAATACTTCTCTAAGAAGTATTTTTTTAGAGTATGGAACACAGTGAAAAGTGAGTTTTGGGTGCTTTGTTGGGTTGAACAGAAGGCCCCGGAAGGTAGAGGGAGGGCTCTTACTTAGATGTGCTGATAACATCTAACTATATTAGTGATATAAATAAAATTATGAGTAGCACATTTTTATATTTTAAAACAGTTAAAAACTAAATTGGATTAAAAATAAGACATTTTTCCCACTTCAAAAAAAAGATATGCTCTAAGCAGGAGGATCTGCATTTGAAACCTTGCTGTACATGTTGGACATTCAGACAAGTCACTTCTGCTCTGTGCCTTAGTTTCACCTCTATTGTTATTATTTTCTTTTGTGGGGAATGTGTGCTGAGCGGTTTATGGGATCTGAGTTCCCTGACCAGAGACTGAACCCAGGCCACGGCAGTGAAAGACTGGAATCCTAACTAGGACTGGGGAACTCCCAGTTGCCTCCTCTGTAAAGGAGGAGCACGTTCATCATTCATTTCACGGATGAAATAAGATAAAGCACTAATACATACATGCATGCTGCTGCTGCTGCTAAGGCGCTTCAGTCGTGTCCGACTCTGTGCAACCCCAGAGACGGCGGCCCACCAGGTTCCCCCGTCCCTGGGATTCTCCAGGCAAGAACACTGGAGTGGGGTGCCATTGGGCGCATGCTAAGTCGCTTCAGTCGTGTCTGAGGCTTAGCCACCCCATGGACTGTAGCCTGCCAGCTTCCTCTGTCCATAGGATTCTCCAAGCAAGAAGACTGGAGTGGATTGTCATGCTCTCCTCCAGGGGATCTTCCCAACCCAGGGACGGGTTCTTTACCACTTGCGCCACCTGGGACAGCTTAAAAACCTTAACTATTATAATAACAGTTTGGGTGAAGAGTGACCAAGAACCTGGCTCCCCATTGATATCTGACCCAGAGCCAGAGATTGGCTGGAACTGTCTCAGATATTTGGGCCGCGAAAGGAAGGACACCTGTGGCCTGGTGTCATCATCCTAAGAGGCCAAGACAGGAACATCAATTCTAGTTCCCAGTAAGCAACCCCTCTGTCCTTTGCTACCGTTCTTACCTGCTACGCTATTCTGGAAGTTGGCTTTTCTGCACACTCGCCCTTCCCCTTCCTCGCTCCTCCGACTCCATGTTGACATCTATATTGGGCAGTATTTGCCACTGGAACAGGGAGCCCCATAGAAGTAGGAGGGGGTGCTTGGGGTGGGGGCCGTCGCGGGGCTTGGGATCCGGTATCACGTCTTCTTTCGCTGGGCTCCCGTGGAGGGGCCTGCTGGGGGAGAGAAAGAGCGAGCCCGGCCTCCCGCCAGGGAAGGAGAAACCCTGAAATCCTGGATGGAGGACTGGAGACTGATGGGAGTAGCTCCCCAGGCGGACACGCACGGACCCGAGTGCAGATTGGGGGCGGGGCTAAGGGCTGCGGCTGGGTTCGGAAGGATTGGGAGGGGCCGGGAGGTTGAGAGAATGGCTGGGGCGGGGCTAAGAACGGGGTTGGGGCGGGGCTAGGTTCTGGGGGTAGGACTAAGCCGGGAGCAGATCTGGAGAGGAACTAGGGATGGGACTGAGGGCAGGGCCTGAGCGGCCGAGCTAAAGTTTAGGCCTGAGATACGGGGGAGGTGCTAAGATTAAAGTGGAACAAAGAGAGAGGGGCCCGGAAGGAGCTAGGAGGCCCCGGATGAAGAGCGCCGCTGAAGCTCAGACTTGGGCTAAGACAACGCAGCCTAGAGCAGAGGGAGAGGGGAGACTGGGCAAGCATGAGGCGGAGTTAAGGACCGGACTGGGGCGAAGCTGAGATTGGGGTTTACAGTGGGCTCGGCCAAGCTGAGGTTCAGGGTTGGACTTATGCGTGGAAGAGTCTTGTAGAGACGAAGAACTAGACCGAGAGATATGTGGGTCAGGACGACACTGAGGATTGAAAGGTGGACTAAGGAAAAAACTGAGGACGATACCAGCTCGTGGGATGAGAGCAGCACGGGTAAACAGGGGGCGTGGCAGATTAGGGGAGGGCTTTCAGCTGGGGGGCGTGGCACGGGGGACTGGCCTGAGAACCCAAGGAGGGGGTGGAACCTGAGAGCCCGACGAAGGAGGCGGGGCCAAAGGCTGACTGGGGCGGAGTTAGGGCCTGGGGGCGGGCTCACTCGAGACTTGGACCAATGATTGAGCAATAGGGACAGGAGAGCTGGAGAACCGCTTGCGGGTTGGACTGGGGTCGTCTGGTTTGAGCCAGAACTACGACCTCTAGTTGTAGGGGTGGAAGGCATTGCTGTGCCTCAGCCGCTAAGCAGGAAGTGGAGGGTTTGGCTGGAACCCTTGGTCCAGTCGCTGGGGTTGGGGCCGGCGGTTCCATTGACTTTAGGGCAGGAAAAAATCTGGAAGTTCCACTAGTGACGTCACAATCGCCTCCAGAGGTGGGCGGGGCCAGGGCGGCATTTCCAAGGAAACCGGAGCTGCCCTGCCTAGCTCCCTCTTCCCTCCTTCCCTTCCTTGATTTTTCCCTCCCTTCCTTCCTCCTTCCCCCCTCCCTACCTCCCTCCCCCGTTCAGCTGCTCGGGCGCCCGACCTGGAACCCTAACCCCTGTGCCGCAAGGGCAGGGGGAGCTCCTCAGCTCGCAGGACTGGGAGGACTGTACAAATGAGCATCACCTGTGAGTTTTGAGTTAGGTCCCTGTACCTCGATTAATGTCCTGCTGAGAGACCTGAAGTTTCCCTCTTCCTTTTAAGCTCTCTCTCATTCAATGTCACTCATTCATTATGGGGTCTCCCCTATGGCCATCTTCAATCACTTCTGCTGCAGGAGCTCCAGATTGCTGCTTCAGCTGGAAACTAGAGCAGATTGTCTTCCTCAGATCTGAGGCGGGTTATTAAATCCTTCCCCTTGGCGTTAGAGTTATGACCGTCAAGGCTTCTTGGGGATACGGGGGAAGGGGCGGTTAGTCAGTGGACCCTGCATATAAGCCTCTTCCATAGTGACTCTGTTGAGAGCAAGCAGAGTTTGAATCCTGATCCTGGCTCAGGTCACTCTGGCCTGACCTTTAGGGTCCAGGCTGGATAAAAGAGGCTGTGGAGTCAGGATTGAGTAAAACCAGAGGGTGAGGAATTGGCTGTGTTAGAGGTGAAAAGCAGTTGTAGTGGGAAGTGATAGCTGGCAGGACAGGTTTTGGATAGGAACCACAAGTAGAGAGGCTGAAAGAGCATAGACTATGGAGCCAAGAAAATTGGATTTGAATCCTACCTCTGTCATCTATTAACTTATTTTTTTGGATAAGTTACTTATTGTAAGTCTCTGTGTCCCCATCCATAAAATGTGCTTTGGTGAGGATTTAGAATCAATGGCATATTTTAAAAGCCCAGCACAGTGCCTGACCCTGGAAAAATGCTCATCCAAGGTCAATTTTCTTTCCCCAGAAAAGTCCCCAGATTTGAACCCTGGACAGAATCTCCAATGCCACAGCTTCTTGTGGCACCAGTAGGCCTTTATTTTCTTCTACTCATGTGTTCATTCAGTCAACCAACTGGGGGACCAGTTATGTCATGATGGAGAGTTTGCACCTCATCCTGAAGGTAGTGGAATGCTATTAAAGAGGAGGAACGTGGTGAACCAGTTTGGCTGCATCGTGAGGAGTGGATGTAGGGAGTGAGACAGAAGTTAGGGAGGCCAGGTGGGAGGCTACTCCAGCTGTCTGTGTCAGAGATAACTGATAGGTCTGAATCAGTCAGACGTGGGGACAAGCAAGCATGGCAAGACTTGGTCATTGAGTTGGTGAGAAGTGAGGCAAAGGATGATCCCTAGATTTCTAGCTGAGGTGTCCGTTGCTCTCTGAAATGGAAGTTACAAGAGACAGTGTTTCATGAAGGGTAGGGAGAAGATGGTGGGTTCATATGACATGTGCTGGTCTGATGTTTTGAGAATATCGGAGAGGACATAGGCTATGTGCTCAGGAAAGCAGTATGCATTGGAGATCGAGATTTATGTCATTTTATTAGTGGATGTTGAAACCATGGAAATGGATAACATTATCCAAGACAAGCCTGTAGAGTCTTCTGAGAAGGAGGCCAGCAAAAGAACCCTGGTCATCACCAATTTAAGGAGTACAGGCCAGCAAAGAAGTTAGGAAAGAATTAAAAGCTAGGAAGGAAGAAAGAGATGAGAGGTGTGTCATGAGAGCCAAAAGAAGAGTCTGCAGAAGAAAGAGGTTGATTAATCAACAGCGTCAGTGAGATGAGACAAAAAGAAGGTCACTGGGTTTAGCTATTAGATCACTGGTGGCCTTTGCCTGGGCTATTCTGATAGAAGGGCAGGGATGGCTGCCATGCTGTAGTGGCTGGAGAAGACAAAGGTCAAGACACTGAAGGTAGGGACTGGGCCTTCTTTGCTGGTAGGCCGCCTAGTGAAGCTGTCCAATACATCTGTTAAATGAGGAAGTGAAAAGGAAGAAGGGTGGCTATGCAGTTACATAAGGAGAAATAGGGTTCACAGAATGTTTTGTTTGAAAATGTTCATAGCCTGTAAGAAGAAAAACAAACATGAAAGAGGCAGAAGTGAGCATTCTGTCCAGGACCTGGAGTTCAGACGCTTGGGCAAGGAGGAAGGAGGGACACTTCCCCAGGCTAGAAGTCGATGGGGGTGGGAGCAGCCAGGGATGAAGCCCACGCAATGATGTGTTGAGAGCAGCAGTCGCGGGGTACAAATTTCCGGGGAAGCATTCATAGTTTCATTCATTTGAGCATTTCCTGTGCCGTGGAAAACAGATAGAGCTGACCAGAGACCTGTAGAAGGATGACCAAGTACCACTGAAGGCCCAGCAGAAGTCCCAAAGCAATCATCTCCTTTCCTTAAGCAGGACTCAGTCCGGTACCCTCAAAGGACAAAGCTAATTGTAGGAAGGAAAAGGAAGTGCAGACTTTACTCTGTGGTTGCTGATGGAGCTGCTGTCGTGTTGGAGTTTCGTTTGGGGACACCCTGGGACAATCCCTTCCCTGAAACTGTCCCTTCTTACCTAGACTCTGGCTCACTCCTCTTCTTCCCTCCAGATCCTACTCCTATTATGCTTCTTCCAAGAAGCCCCGTGCCCCCAATTTCAGTGAGTGTCCTTGCTCCCACAGGCTTTCCTCCCCACCCTGTCCCTCCCTATCAGGGTCTGCCTCACACCATCCTGAACTGTTACAGACTGTGTCTCCTCTCCTCATCCCCTCCCCCAGCCCCTGTGGAGAGCAGGGACTATTGTCTTTTAAAGGCTGCATCTCCTGGGGGCTGTCCCTGGAGCTTCTCCGGAGCCGTTTTCTGAGTGAATGGAGTGGGGAGGGGCTGCTGCTACCTCTGTGTACTCTCTCAGATATAAACAGGTTGCCCAGCTGGGGGAGAGGACACCTGCTGGCTAGTGTGGAGTCCAGCACAGATGCTTCTACTTTATCCTCTGAAGGTGGGTCCTCCTTCAAGTGGGGGCGGGGTGTGTGGAAATCTCTGGCCCCAGGGGTTAGGCAGGAGGGAGGGAGGTGTTTGGTCCTGAAAGGGTCACCTAGCTGCCCTACCCCAGCCCCTTCTCGTGCCCCGCAGAGAGTGCCACCCCTTTCCTTTGTACAGCCCTTTATGGTGCACAAATATCTTTGACACATGTGAACTGAGTCCTCTCAACAACCCTGCAAAAGGGGCATTACCATCATTCCATTTTTGTGAGTAAGGAAATGAAGGCTCAGAGAAGTAAAGTAACTTGCCCCTAGGTCACCCAACTCAACTTGGACTCAGGCCTGACTACAAATTCAGGGCAGTTGCCACTCTGCTGCCCTTTGCTGCAGTTCAGCAGTGCTGGAGAAACCCTAAGGCAGTGGTGATGGTGTTCCAAGGTCCTGCCTCCCAGGCAGGACTCTTATTCCCTCGCCTTGGCGCGTGGGAGGAAAGGAAGCACAAAGGGAGGCCAGGAAGTGGATCCGGGCGGTGTGTGGGGGGGGTGGGGTATGGGGGACCCAGGCCCCAACAGCCTGGTGGGGGGAAGGGAAGGGACAAGGAAGGTGGGGGAAGGCTCAGACCAAGCTTCTGTCTCACCTCTCAAGTCCTTTAAGGTCACCTGGAGTAACTTTAAGGCCAGCCTGAGTTAACTGCTGGCTGGAGGCCAGTATGAAGTCTTGCTCCAGTTCTACCCCGTGTCAGGGCTGGATAAAGGCACAGTCCTCCTGGCCTGTTCTGAGGGAGTCAGCCAGCCACAGCACCCCAAGCCAGGCAGCCCTGGATCTCACGAGTACCTGGAGCCGAGGTTCAGGGGGAACCTGCAGGAAGGTGCCCTGTCCCTTTGTGGGCTTATGTTATAGATGGTGGCCCAAGGATTACGCCACTGGGGCCTTAGGCAGGGTCAGAGGTGAGGCAGTGCGAGCGAAGGCTGGGCGAGACCAGTGTGCCTACAGGCTTGATGCATCCTAGCAAAAGAGGTAGGCATCTTTCCTCGGGGGCCTCCCCTAATTCCAGTCATCTCTTGGCAGCTTCTCCCCTGTGCCCCCTACAAGGTTGTTCAAGTTTGTGGCTCTAAGGACTGGGGAGAGAATGGATGGGGAATGGGAACTTGATAAGGAGGGAACAGGGAGTCTGAGAAAGGGGAAACAAGTGAGGGTGAGACAGGCATTGCAGGGAGAAGAGGCTTAGAGAAGAGAGGAAGAAGAGACAGAAGCCCAGGGGCATGACACGGCAGGGGTGGTGGGGGGTGGCGCTCAGTCAGGCTCCTCCCTGGCTCAAGCCGGCCTGCTCTAGCAGGGCCCTGGGGCTGAAGCGGCTTCAAAGGCTGGGAGGGGCGGGACATCGGTCTCCCCTCTGGGCCTGTGCTGAGTGGAACCAAAGATGCCACTGGCTCCCCTCGGCCCTCCACTCCCCGAGTTACTCTGCGCACACAGGGTCAGCTGACAACTCTGAGCACTGGGTGAGGGGCAGGTGGGAGTCAGTGGAGGGTCCTGGGAAGGTGGGGGTCCCATAGAAGGCAGGGGAGGGGAAGAGGCAGGTGTTACCAGATAGCATGGGGCTGGTGGGGACCTTGGTGAGACACTGTCCTGGAAGTCTGCAAGGGGCAGGCAGATTCACATGCAATGGGCTGGGGAGAGGAGAGGCTGAGACCTAGGTGCTGTTGGGCTGAGTTACTGCTACCAAGCAGTAACCAAGTTACTGTCCAAGTAACAAGGACAGTTGTGTATGCGTGTGTGGGTGGATGGCCCTGGCAGTCCAGTAGGGTTAGGACTCAGTGCTTTCAGTGCTGGAGCCCTTGGGTTCAATCCCTCGTCGGGGGAACTAAGATCCCACAAGCTGCACAGTGAGGCCAAAAACAAAACAACTGTGGGGGAGGGAGGGTGGTAGCAGCAGGGGAACCCGATGAAACCTTTAGATTGAGCTGTGAGAGGGGAGATCCAGGTGTGCTGCCGTGGACGCCTTGTGACCCAGGCCCTTCCCGCCTCAGGTGAATTCAAGAACACCGACAGGTGCTGCTGGAAACACAAGTGTGCTGGGCACATCGTCCGCCCCTTCTCCCCTGACTGTGTCCACCACGACGTGCACCTGCACTCTCTCAGCCACTGTGACTGTGACTCGAGGTAAGGCCCCCTCCTCGGGAGACCAACAGCCCAGGAGTCTCTCCTGGGCAGACCCAGGCCCAAAATGTCCACTGTGGTTCCCCGTGTCAGCTCTGCCCTCCCGGCCCCAGCTTTGTAAGCCCGGCTCTGCTCCAGGGGCCGTGGGGAGGTCTTCCCGCAGCCTGGGCTGGGCACAGTGGAAGCCTGCTGTCCCTTAGGCTTCTCGCTCTGGGCCCCTGGGGAGTCATGGAGGCATGGGAGCCAGGCTGAGCCCCCTGTATGGCAGGCTGAAGGACTGCTCAGAGAAGACGAATAGCAGCTCTGGAGATGTGGGCCCAACCTGCTCCCGAGATGTGGACTCAACCTGTTTCGACATCATCCGGTCCCCATGCTTTGAACTCATCCCAGAGGAAGAGTGTGTGGAGCGGTTCTGGTACGGCTGGTGAGTTCTGGCAGGTGGAAAGGGGGCACTGGCCCCCACATTCTGTCAATCACCTTGCTCTGCTCTCCTCAATCATCTTTCCCTGCCCCCCTTCCTCAAAGGTGCAAGAGCTACAGGCCTGTCTCCGTGGCAGTGATCCACCACCCCATCCACCATGAGTGTGGGGCAGATGACCTAAACCAAGAGGAGGAGGAGGAGGAGGAAGAGGAAAGCAAGCCTCCCATCCCGACCCAGGTGGGACCCACCCCCACTGACTCCCCCACCGACACAGGCATGAGCATGATCACGGGTGCCCCTGACTCAGCAGCTCCCATCACCATCTGGCGTTCTGAAAGCCCCACTGGGAAGTCCCAGGGCAACAGGGTGATCAAGAAGATAAAGAAAAAAAAAGAGAAAGACAAGGAGGAGGAGACGGACGAAAAGGAAAAAGCAAAGGTGAAGAAAAAAGTCAAGAAGGGCAAGTTGATGAAGAAGAAAAGCCCAGTTAAATCGGAATCACCTCCGGACTTAAGCCGATCGTTAAGCCCAAGAGAGCTGGCCAGGATGTCAGAGTCCAGCCCAGACAGCCGGCAGGATCTGGAGAGTGAGGACAGTTACAATGACCCTGGGCGGGAGGAACCCTCCAGCGAGGATATTGTGGAGTCTTCATCACCCAGGAAGAGAGAGAAGAACGGGGTCCAGGTCAAGAAGCCCGGCTTGAAGACCTCGCCAGTCAAGAAGATCAACAAGAGGAGATCTCCCCCAGCATCAAACCCCAATCTCAGTTGAGGCGACCAGGGTGAAGAATAAATGCGATCAAGCCTGTAGCTGACCCCCTGCTTCTCTCTCCCTCCAACCTGGCTACTTGTGGGGGCAGGGGGCGGGCTCTGGGCATGGCTGGAGCCAAAGGGCTAAGGGGCTGCGGGGGTTTCTGAAGGGCGGTCCATCTTTCAAGAGAAGTCCAGAGAAGGTAGGTGGGTGGGCAGGGAAGGGGCAGAGCCCGTTTCTCTGTAATATCCTAGGTCCAGGCACAACTGGGTGGGAAGGAGACAGGTCTGTGTGAAATCGACCTGGTGAAGGGCAGTACTGTGTGCAGTGATACCCCTAATAAATTGAACCTTTTAACCCACTCTGTACCACCGTGCCTGGCCTTTCCCTGCTCTTAAGTGGCCCTGGGGAAGGTGCTGGTGGCATTGAAGGGAACACAATCTTCCCAGCTGGTTGGCTCTGCTCCCGCTCAGCCCTTCTTAACTGTCCCCACCCTCCCTTTAAAAGATTTAAATTTATTTTTTTTGGCTGCACTGGCTCTTTGGTGCTGTGCTCAGGCTTCTCATTGTGGTAACTTCTCTGGTTGCGGAGCATGGGCTCAGTGGGATCTTCCCAGGCCAGAGATAGAACACATGTCCCGCACATCGGCAGGCATCAGGCAAGTCCCCCTTCTAGAAACCTTTTATACTTAAGGGAAAGGAACTGAATTCCTGTCAGAAGGCAAGCCCCTCCCCCCAACTCCTGCCAAGAAACAGCCAAAGGGATCTTGAATGAAGACGTCAGGTGGGAAGCCCACCAAGTATGGGCAGCAGTCCTCAGAGAAAAGGGAGGGGAAAGCCTTGCTTTCCCAGGGCCGTGAGACAAGACGTGAAGGAACACAGGAAGATCAATTCAGAACTAAAGAGGAAGCGGGCTAGACGAAGGGGCCCTCACCAGGACTGTGTGGGCAGGATCAGGTGAGTGTAGGGCCTGTCCTGGGGCGACTCACATAGAGGTCAGATCCCAAGGCCCAGTCAGCTAAAAGTGGGGAGAGGCGTAGGGCTCAAGTGGAGAAACCCAGATTGACTTCTGGCCTCTCCCCGGCATGGCAGAGAAGACCAGAAGGTGGTGGATGGGGTGGCCGTGTGAGAAGCAACAGCTGTGCAAACATTTACTGAGGTGTGATGAGGTCCCAGCCCCCGGACTGACCGTCACACCTTTTATCTCAGTCCTCACAGCTGCCCTGCTGAGGCAGGTATCCTTGTCTCTGTGTTACAGACAAGAAAGCTTGCTCAAGGACACAGTGCTGTGATCCTAGGCGGTCTGATGCAGAAGCCACCTGCTCCTCTGTGAGTCACCACCTCTCTGAAGGCCTGGGGTCAGGGGGGCCTGCAGAGCTCCCAACACAGCTTTGAAAGCTCCCCCTCAAGAGCCGGAGACTTGGGAGAGAGAGGCTTTGTCAGGTGCTCTGTAGAAACACTGTTTATTCAAATGACAGGCAGGAAGCGGCGGCAGCAAGGGGTGAGGGCAGCCAGGTGGGGGCTGGGCAGGTCAGCACTGCTCCCCTACATCCCTCGTCATCCTGCTTTGACGGCCACCCTGCTGTTGGCACCAGGGTGGAAGTACTCGTCCTCCTGTCCCAAACTGAATAAATAGCATCCCTCTCCCCACGAGCGCGGGGGAGACTCGCGTGCTGAACTTGGCCCCGCCGCAGCCCAGAGTCAGGGGAGGGCAGAAGCCCAAAATGGCTTGTAGGGAGCAGAGCACAAAACTCCACTCTCACCTTCTTCTTCCTCTTCTTCCTCCCTGCCACACGCCGCTCCCAGCCTGGTCCCAGGACAGGCAGTCAGTGACGGCCTGGAGGAGAGGATTGTTGCCTAGCGCACACTGAGCTCAAGTTCGCAAGGCCATCTAGCCTGTCGCCCATCCAGGCTGACCACCAAAGAGAACGTCAATTCACGCCACTTTATGGACAGAAAAGGAGGGGCAGGGAGTGAGGCAGTGGGCAGCCAGGTCTCTCCCAGCCTCAGAGGTAACCAGAGTCCTAGGAGCAGGCGCCCTACCGATCCATCTCGTCCAGGAGTGGGGTGGCATCGCCAGCAATAGACATGGGGGTGCTTTCGATCATAGGGCTGGGGGAGGGCCGAGGGGTCAGCCGCTGCTTCTGTTTCCGCCGCTCCGCCTCCTTCTCTTGCAGCCACTGTTCTGCCATCTTGCCCCAGTCGATGGCTGCATGGCTGTTGGACCTGGAGGGAGAACCAGGGTGTGTGATAAAGGACTTGACTCGGCCTGCGGCTCGCCAGAAGAAAGCCCACCCCGCAGTCCCCGGGAGCCTCCATTCCCGCAGAGATGGATCTCACATCTATGGACAGCAGTATTCTTCTGGCTCCTCCCAGAGCCTAGTCCTCCGGGGGACACCACCTGGCTTACGGTTGTCAGGAGACCCAGAGCGCCCACCTCGACTAACGACCTGTCTACTGTTGGTGTACTCACTTTGGCTGCTGCTGCCGTTGCCGGGAGCTGGAGGAGGGCTGGGGCTGGGCCTGGGCAGACTGTGGGGTGGTGCTGGCCTGCAGCTGGTGGTACTGTGGCGTGGTGATGGGTTGGCTGGGCGTTGTGTAGGAGTAGCTGGGGGTCATTAGTGGTGTGGCCACTGGCTGCTGGGCTGGTGTTGGGAATACCTGGAGAAGGGTGACAGTTGAGTTTAGGTTGGGTTTTGTGTTTATTTGCTCTTCTGGTAAATTTCTGACAAGCTGAAAATCTGGGCTCTGCACAAAGCCTTCCAGCTGACACTCTCCTGAGCAGGGTGTGATTCTGAGCAGCTGAGGCAGGCCAACAGCAGGGCCCACCACTTGACCACTGGAGTCTAGAGGCTTGAGGGCTCGGGTTCCAAGATCCCAAAAGACTCCGTGGAATGGTCATGGCTTCTCTTACTCCCCTTCCCCTCAGTTGGCCCGAGAACAAGGAACACCTACTAGAGACAGCTCCTGATGCTGTGGCAGTCCCACCTGCTGTGGAGGCCCTTGTGGTGGGCCCTGCAGAGCCCAGTCTACGGACACAGGCTAGTGAAGGATGACCTTTCACCCTTCCCCACCCTCTGCAGGGCTTTTCTTCCCCAGGCCACGTACGTGGTAAGCGCTGCTGCCCCCTCCACTGCCACCGTAGCCATACTGGCTGGAGGCCCACTGCGCTGGGGTGGCATTAGGGTTCTGGCCCTGGCCCGTCACAGCAGCAATGGCATTGAACATCTGCGAGGTCATGTTCTGGGGCAGGGCGTTCACAGCCCGTGTCAGATCTGTAAGCACAAGAGGTGGAGATGGGCACGTTAGGGCACAGCCCTTCCAGCTCCATCCCTCTCACCCCCAGGCCTGGCATGAGCTCCTTACCTGCAAGGTTGATGTTGGCTGGGGTAGCATTGATAGAAGCAGGTGTTCGGGTCCTGCTGCTGCTACTGGGGGTGATACCTACAAGAAATGGCCCGAGTGAGAAGTCTCTCCAGAAACCTATTTCCAGTTTTACGTTACAACTTAGGGAGCTGGGAGAGGTACCGAGGTGGGTGCAAAGAAGGGCAGCTGGGGGAATTCCCTGGCAGTCCAGTGGTTGGAACTCTTGCCTTTTCACTGCTGAGAGCCTGGGTTCAATCTCTGATCAGGGAACTAAGATCCCACAGCTGCACAGTGTAGCCAAATAAATACATAAGTTTTAAAAAAAAAAGGGAAGCTGTATAGGCAAAGAGAATGGAGGGCCTTCCTGATGTGAGGAGGAGGGAGTTGGAGTTGAGCTACAGCGGCAGCCTAGGCCTCCCCTTCTGCCAGAGTTAGGGTCTGTCTCCACTCAGTGCTCAGCTGTCCCTCAACTACACTCTGGGAGTCACAGAGAGCAGAGCTCACCTGGCACAGGATCCTGATAGTGGTCCTTAAACCATCTGAAAAGGCCGTTCACAGTGGGGAAGACTTGGCCCCGGTACCGGAATCCTTCTGGAGTCACAGTTACGTATTCTATCCTGGGATTTTGGAAGGAAACATGCATCAGATCCCACTTGTGGCCAGCTGCGAGCGAGTGGCCAGAGCAGATCTCCACCACGTGAAGCAGCCGCACTGGGTGCGAGGCGGAGGAGAGATAGAAGAGCCAGTCCCTGGCCCTGGAAAAGGAGGCTGCACTCTGGCGAGGCGAGGAGGCACAGAGAAGCCCAGACAAGGCCTGGAGTCAGCAGCCCCAGGTGTGCTCTCTACAGGCTGCCACAAGGCTCGCTGGGGGCCGGTCACCACCCTGGGCTGCTGTGTGACGGCACCACACAGCCGGCGAGGGGGATACAGACATCAGTGTTGGGGTGGGGGGGGCTTCCCGGGCAGCCAAGCACAGTGGTCCATGAGCCGAATGAGGTCCAAGTGCCTCTTGAGGGTGGCTGGTCGGTCCTCATTTAACACTTTGCAGAGCAGAGAGTAGATAAGAGGTTCTGGGTTCAGATCCAGTTCCAATATTGGCTCTGCCAACTCACCACCTATATGATTTTGTACCAAGTTACTGAAGTGAATCTCAGCCTCATTTGTGAAAAGAGGATGATAACACTTAAATCTATAGCGGTTAACCTACGAGCAATAAACAAGACAGAGTGTGTAAGGCACTCATCGCAATACTGAGAACGGATTGTGATCAATAAAGCACAGCTGTCAACAGCCAGTGCTAAGTATGTCAATGTTCTCACTCAGATGAAGATGAAACCTGCTTCTTGCACCATAAGGAGTCTGTGACCCTTTCCATGGGAAGCTATCACGTGGCCTCTGTCCCTGGTTAAAGTCCTCTGTTCAACTGCTCCTCATGGAACAGTTTCCAACCCCCACGTGGATGGCAGCCCTGGCTGCCATCTTCTGGAAGCACGCTGGCGAATCAGAAACAAGCACGATATTCCAGAAGTGCTCAGGACGGTGCAGGGTTCAGAGCTGCTTGTCCTCTGAGCACCTCCTAACGGAGCCCACTCTGGGCATCATGTGTGCGTGCGTGGTCCAGGACTGAGAGCAGAGAAGCACAGACTGAGGCCAAGATGGCAGCGGGATGTGGGAGTGCAGAAGGCAAGTCTGGCCATCAGTCTGGGTAACAGACACAACAAAGGAGGTTGAGGGAGAAGGACTTGGTCTGGTGCAGTGTGAGTGCTGGAGGGACGCGGATATTGGAATACCGAGGGAGGCCAGCCTGGCTGTCACACACAGAAGGGAGCAGAGCAGGCCGGCGACTGGAAAAAGAGATGCCCTCCAAGCCTACCCCACCTTCAGCACACGCTCACCACAGCAGCAGGGAGCCACTGCTGAGGGTAAAGGCCCTGGTGAGGGTGAAGCGGAGGACAGAGCAGCGTGTTGGCCCCCATCTCTGCCCGTCGGGTGGAGAGAGGGTCCAGTGGTTTCCATCACTCCCTGGCAGGGAGAAGAGGTGAAGGGACCTCCTCTTTCACTCGGTTGATTAAAGCACCTTTCTCATTCAGTCTTTGCCTTTTGCCTCTAAAGCATCACCCTCTGTCCCCACCTCCAACCTCCAGCTCCACTCGAAACAGGAAGAGGGGAAAGGCAGTCAAGCAGAACCAGAGAGAGTACTGTTCGGGGCCTGCAAACCTATCTGTGGACCCCAGCGGCAGCACCTTCTCAGCACCAGTGCTCACCTGGGTTTACCCCGGGGCTGGTATCCCAGTAGGAACTTGCCGGGCAGTTCCTTGCAGGCACAGATGAAATAGGGAATGAAGGTGGGCTTCTCCTTCTTAGTTTTGATGAGCAGCTCCTCTAATTTCTGGGGGTAGAATGAGGGGGAGAGGTTGGGATAGCAGCATGCTTGGTACACAATGTCTGGCCTCACACACCATGTACACCTCCTTCACCAGCGCAGCATCCCCTACACTGAAGGGAAACCAGACATCCTTAAGTGACTGGGAGGGGTCATCCCTCGCAGGGCCCTGGGCTCACCTTACGGTCCCCACCGCTGCAGTCCTGATAATACTTGTGGTTTAGAAGGTCCCGGGCAAAAGATGCCATAGGCTGAACATAGCGGGCAACAATCTCATCCAAGTCTTCAAACTCCTGTGGGAAGAAGGTGAAGGCCCCAAGTCTCACATTCTGAACTGAGATCCAGCCTTTCAAGTCCACTTGGAAGATAACCTATGGAGGGGAGGAATTCCCCCAGCCCTCCTGCTGTAGCCTCATTCTGCTGCAAAGTCCCTTCAATGTACCCATCTGTGTGAGTTGGGTCTAAGTTTATTAGCTTACAAGACACAAAATCCCTTACATTTTTAAAATTTATTTGGCTACATTGGGTCTTTGTTATTGAGGCACGAGTGCACCTGCTCAGTAGCTACTGCAGGGAGGTTTAGTTGCTCTGAGGCATGTAGGATCTTAATTCTTCAACCAGAGATCAAAATCACACCCCTGCATTGTAAGGCAGATTCTTAACTCCTGGACCACCAGTGAAGTGAAAGTCTCTCAGTCGTGTTCGACTCTCTGTGACCACGTGGACTACACAGTCCTTGGAGTTCTCCAGGCAGAATACTGGAGTGGGTAGTTATTCCCTTTTCCAGGGTATCTTCCCAACCCAGGTCTCCAGCATTGCAGGCAGATTCTTTACCTGCTGAGCCACCAGGGAAGTCCATAAAACCCTTTAGATCATAACTTTAGTTCTCCCTTAGCGCTTGGGAACAGTAAGGGCCTTCATAAAATTTCTCTCCACTGAACAGAGAAATTTGGCCTGTGTCTGCCTGAGGACAGAGCACTTGCATGTGTATTTTCTCCTCTTCCTCTAGTGGTTCTCTAGATAGTCTATTCTAGAACTTGGAGGACAGAAAAAGAAACACGATATATACAAAATTGCTGTCAAATTACTCATTTCGTAAGGGCCCTGAGTTTTGCTGTCCTGAGTAGCTAGAATACATACAATGCACACAAGTGACTACCATGGAAGGGGCTTCTGGAAGCAGGAGTGGGGATGCTAGAGTGTGCAGGGGCTGCCTCTTACCTCACTGTTGATCCACAGGGTGGCTCCCAGGCTGAAGGCATTTTCCTTGCCTTCTTCCCGCACATCCACGTGCTGGTAGATGCCGTCACTGACCTTCCAGGTCACTGTCAGGTGATTCTCACCCTTGCTGCTTGGTCGGATGATCACATCACCCTGGTCCATGGTTTCCATCATTTTTTCTGCTTGCTTAAAATTTATATTATGGAAGGATGGGTGTGCAATCACTCGCTTGATATACGCTAAAGAGGGCAGGAAAGAAGCATAGGTCAGCTGATGGGATGGGGAGCCAGCCCAATAAGACAAGCCATGGCTAAATTTCTGATCCACTACTAAATTCTGAGACTTTCACCCCCTCTGGGTGTGAAGGATGTGTTAACTTGGGCTCCTAGGGTGCTGGGAGAATGAAATTTTAGGAGTCCCAGTGCATGAGCAAAGAAAATGTGACCCAAGAAGACCCTAGCACCCAGCCCGGCCTATGACTCCCTTTCCTGCTGCCTCTGGTCCTCAGCCCCTCAGAGCTGAGCACTCACTCCCACTGGGAAGCCAAGTAGTCAGCACGCGCATCCTGGGGAGGGAGGGCTGCCAGGACTCGGGGTGCACAGCATGGCTGGGAGCACTCACTGGTCCGCTGCTGCTTCCGCTTCATGTCCTCCTCCTGCTTGTGGTCTGCTGCTTCGGCATCGAAGTCATAGTAGGTGTCCTTGGGCAGTTTCCACTCATTGTTCCTGTCCATGAGGTCTGAGGTGCGGCAGGTCAGGTCTGCACTAAACTTCTCAATGTCAATCTTCATGATGCGGCAGTGAACAGTCATTCCCACCTAGATCCACAGAACATTTGAGCTGCAAGGGACAGAGACGGTCTAGCCCGATGCCCTGTTTTACACGTGAGGACAGCAAAGTCCAGGCAGAAAGGTGGACAGACTGTCCAGAGCCAGCCGGCTACTGAGTGTCAGGATAGCAGGAGTTCCGGGCTGAGTTTGGTCCACAGACTAGTTTGTGCCAAGTACTGATGCCTCCTGCTCTAGGCAGAAACACCAACTGGAGTCCCTTGGGATCTGTCACTGGCACTATTCTCTTTCCCCATAAAGTTGCCCAATTACTGTTCCTAGGGTGTGAGCCAAGTCTGGCTGCCCTTTTTGGAGGAAAAGCAAAGTAACAGTTTTTCTATACTCTCCCCCTGATTTGAGCCCTTCTGTTTTAAGAGTGACAAAACCCAGTCAATTTGCACAGCTCTCCTGGAAACTGCCTTAGCTCCATTTACAGGTATACCTCGGAGACATTCCAAGTTCAGTTCCAGACCACCACAATAAAGCAAACATCATAATGCAGTGAGTCACTAGAATTTTTTAGTTTCATAGAACATATAAAAGTTATGGTCATAATATAGTCTATTAAGTGTGCAACACTTTTTTTTTTTAACACTGTTATATTTTTAAAAAATTAAAAATTTTAATTAAAATTTCTTTTATTGATAAAAAAAGGCAAACCATCACCTGAGCCTTTAGCGAGTCCAAATCTTTTTGCAACACTAACATCAAAGATTACCGATCACAGATCACTCTGACAAATATAATTAAAAAGTGTGAAATATTGTGAGAATTGGCACAAATAAATGTAGCACAGAGACATGAAGTGATCAAATGTTGTTGGAAAAAATGGTACTAATAGATTTGCTCAATGCAGGGTTACTACCAACTTTAAATTTGTTTAAAAAACAAAAAAAAAACAATGGTATCTGTGAAGGGCAATAAAACGAGGGATGTCTGTGTTAAGAATGTCTTTCCCCAGCCTTCCTAAGTCCATGGTTCTCAGGGGTTCACGACACTTAGAACCAGAGATTTGGCAGATCTGGTACCACTAGCAGATGTCACTAACAGGATGATCCTGGAAAAGGCACTCAAACTTCTCTGAAACCAGAAGATAAATATTCCCTTTTCCATTGGACTAGCAGATTTGAGACAACATATATAAATATCAAGGGCTGGAATCCAGTGTGTGCATAATAAATGGCAGCTCTGACAAGAGAAACTAGAACAGAAAGGGAACTCAGCCTTTCTGCTTCACAGCATGGAATGCCAGGCCTTGCTTCCTGCCCGCCAGACTAAACCATGGCTTCCAACACAGGAAGGGCTGGCAACTTGATGAAATTTCACAAAAGCAGTGAACAATAACTGTTCCTCATTTGGGTAGATGCTTCTTACCCTGACTTCACTCAACTGGCTATAAATCCTCCTGAAATGTTCCCCACCAGGAGCCCCTGGAAACAGAGCCTAACTCCTGGTGGGCACAGCCCAAAGCCAGCCTGATTTGGGCTGCTGAAAACTGCGCCAGATGCCTTAGCCCTGTCATTCACCTACCTTCACTCGTTCCTCTGGCCGCTTTACCACTTTGTCACTGAGGAATTTGGTGGGGATGAAGCCAGTGACACCATTGTCTAACCGTGTTTTGACACCGATGGCCTGGCCTGGGCATGAACCGCTGTCAAAGTGGTTCCAGACCTAAGGACAGCATCAGGAGAAGAGCTTGATCATTAAGATTCTGGAGACCATACAGTCAGGAAACAGCTGGCAGGAATGCTGTAATTCATCTTACCACTGACACTGGCATCACGATGTGAGAACACGATGACTCAGCCACCCAGCAACACAGAATTTGAATCTCCCCCAGGTTCCCTGATGCAGAACTCATGTTGGCACCACTGGCCAGCAGATCAACCTTTTATGTTAATTTACTGTATACGTCCCTCCAGCTTCAACTGAAACCCCTCCCTCCCATTCTGTCCTGCCCTTCTGAGCTTAAGAAATATCTGTTTGTCACCTCAGTGAACCAGCACATCATGGCTCTTTTACATCCTTGACGAATCTCACCAGTTTCTTTTACTGGGTAAAGTTGAGAAATGGTCTGTTTTACTATCTGCCTAAGCAACATGTGAAGATACAGAAAAAGGTTCAGGATGGCTTTTATGAGTTCTAACCATGAAAAAAGCAGATGTCGTCGAGAAGACTGTGGGAAAAACTAAGATGTGTGTGGAGGATGAAAACACTGAAGGGAGTCTACAGATACCTTCTAACTAACATAGGGACACCATGCCCACCCTGTATGCAAAAAACGCATACATTTCCTCATGTCTCTAACTGGCTGAGCAAGATCCTCAGAGAATGGGAAACAAGGATTAAGGGCTGAGTGAGAACAGAATAAGAGCACATAGACCATTTCTGACCAGCAGCACACGGAGGGACTTTAAGTTAGGCCTGTGTCCGTTCCGGATCTCTTCCCTTTTTGTGCACTGCCACGGTAAAGTGTCACCTAAACTACTCCCATTCTCGACGCCTTTCTAGAGCACTGAGATCACGCAATCACAAACATCCAGGGACCATAACAACACTGTAGCACATACCTCGCTTAGTTCCGGGAAATTGTCTTGCTGACAGAAAGGGCACTGCCACAGCCCCGTCTCATCGTTGCGGATTGCCTGGTCGTAGCTTTCGCCCTGTGGACGCCTATGGGCGATGCCAGTGACGTTGCAGATAATGAGCTTTCCTGCAGGAAGGGGAAAGGAGGAGAAGGAAGGGAAGAGAACGGGGGGCAGGCTGAGAGAACTGGAGAGGTGACTCCTCCCCACCAACTGTTTAGTGACAGAACATCTGTCCTAGAGCATCTCCCCTGATTTCCTTCACATCTTCAAAAAGGGAGATCTTCCCTTCATTTGATGACAGGAAAATGAAGCCACAAGACTGACCCTATGAACACCTCACAAAAGCAGGTTAAAAAGCACGATTCGACCTTGCAACTCGAATTTGACTTCCAGCTTAGGGCTCTACAATCTTTTTAAAAGCTTCCCTGGTCTTTCCCACTCACAGTACAAGCTGGCCTTATTCTGCTGGAATTACAGTCTGACTCGAACATGCACAGTAAACACTATCCCATCACCCCCTCTTCTCCTCCTCCAACTAAAGAAAGCAGACCCAGGATTTACCAATGTAGAAGGTCTCCGGTGTCTCTTTGGTTAACATATTGAAGATTTCCTCTGTGTTGGGGGAGCGGTAGGCTGTCCGGAGGTCCTTATACCGACAGCTCAGCTCCGCTCGGATGTCGTACAGCGTGATGTGTTTGTCACCATAGCCCTGGGGAAGAAGCCCCCATTAAGAGTCTTGCAACTGCTCCCCAACCTGAGCCACCAGGGGTTTCAAAGAAAGGAGCAGCCAGTTGGCTCCTGTCAGGGTTTCTTTTCTTTCCCCACAACATGTACTAAATCAGCTTTTCAAACTATTCCTTAGCCATGGAACACTGTTATACGATAAAAATGCTTCATGGGGACCTCCCTGGTGGTCCAGGGGTTAAGAATCTGCCTGCCGACATGGGGGACACAGGTTCGATTCCTGGTCTGGGAACATTCCACATGTTGCAGGGCAACTAAGCCCTTGCACCACAACTACTGAGCCTGGAGGCCCTAGAGCCTGTACTCCGCAACAAAAGAAGTCACCACAATGAGAAGCCTGTGCACCAGCATTAGAGTTGCGCCCACTCGCCACAAGTCGTCCCAACTCAAGAAAGCCTAAGCATAGCAATGAAGACCCAAAGTGCAGCCAAAAAAAATCCCCCAAAACCCCTCATGGAATCACAATGTGTGAAACAGACGCAAAACCACACAGTTGGAGAGGAGTTAAGAGGTCCCAGAAGGAAACTACTACCCCCCCATCCCAGCTCCCCCAAAACATGCCCCCCACAATGACTACAGCAGTCTCTGAGACGTCCTTTGCTCCTTAATAAGCAGACTGAAAATCTCCTTGAGTAAACCCAGTACTGCATGGGGAGGGAGAGGATCAAGTCTCTCACACTAAAAGTACTGGGGCTTCTCTGAGGATGTGCTGCCTGAGTCTCTTCTCGTCTAGGCCAGGCCTTCCACTCTGTCACCCACCTGCCTCTCTAGTTCTTCTGCAAAGGCATCAAGGTCCAGGTCCTTGAGTCGCTCTGGGTTTTCCAAGATTTCTTCAAGGGCCCCCGCAGGGTTGGCATCCTCAGCTGACTCATCGTATTCCAGAGCATCCACCGCCATTTTCCTGGCCCACTCATAAGTCTCAGGGTGAACTCGGGAACCATCAAGGACTTCAATATATGAGTCAGTGCTGAAGGAGAGGCAGAAGAGGAGCAGGATATATAACAAAAAGCTTCTAGTAACAACCCAGATGTCCACCAATGGGGAACTGGTTAAATAAATTAGGGTACCTCCATACAATGGAATACTATACATCCATTACAAAGAATGAGGTAGGTCTGTGTGTGCTGACATGAAAGATGGCCACGATATATTGATAACGTGAAAAATGCACTGCAAAACACTATGAACCGTATGATCCCATTTTTGTAGTAAATGGGTAGTTAGTAAATGCATAGCAAAAATAAAATTTAGAAAAGTTGTAGTATACATCAACTTGTTATGGCAGTTATCTCTGGGGGGTGGGATTATGGGGGACTTCCACTTTCTGCATAATATTTTTATATGTTATTGAATTTTATATGATGAAATTATATATAAAAGTCTTATAAATAAAACAAGAAGGGGGAAGAAGACCTTTGAGAATTTGCTGACAGCTACTTTCCCCCATAAAGCCTTCCCAGGCTGGTCTTGCCCGTGCACTCACATGGACCTATGTTATTCGTGGAGTGTTACAGCAAAGCTGGGTGGAAAATGAAGTTTTAGAACTTGAAGCCTATTTCCCCACTGATTTCCATTACTGAATGAGGAGCTATGTGCCCGTGGAAAAGATCCTCCAAAGACTGAGTTGATAACTTCTGGAGAGGAAGAGGTCAATAGTGAAGTCCAAAGTCCAAGTGAATAGAGAACTTTCTCTCAATAACATTATCTCAGAACATAGCAAATCTCTCTCCCCCTTTCTTATCTCCTCAGACCCCCACACTCCTCTTCCAATGCCCCAACTATTCCCACCCTTATTGAGCCACAAAAAATCACAACAGCAGAACAAGTTTGTGTTTACTGAACCAAGTCTTATGTTTTCTGTCCTCAATTGATAAACTAAGTTGGTTCTTTTGATGTTTCCCTCACAGAAAAGCTTCACATAATTGAACTGATCTTTTCCATAGGTCAGAGGCTCTTGACTAAATAAAGATTCTTGGCTTTAAAACGTTTCCTAATTTAAATAGTCTGTGGCCCTTTGACAGCCCTAATCCCCGAACCCCCAAAGCAAAGCCCAAGAGAACTCCTCTTGGCCCACCCAGGCAGAGGGCATCACCTGTCCCCCAGGGAGGCAGTGTCAATCTTGAGGAAGCCAGCGCAATTCATGAAGACTTTGGGACCCATGTGGCACATGGTGACCAGCTGAGTCCGGCTCTCGAGCCTGGTGTTGTTCTGTTTCAGAATCTGGAAGAGAAGCCTGGAGTGAGCAGGAGCAGTAGATAGGCCCCACCTCCTGGTCTGTTTCCAGGTCTCTGGGAAACCTTCCACAATGGGAAGCTGCCCCAGCACCCCGACAGCTAACTGAGCACTGAGCAGTTAGCACAACATACTGACTGCTACTAAAAAAATTATCTTAAAGAACTACACTGTGCCGAGCAAAGACAATACACAGCTAATGCACAGCTTCAAAGCTGATGTAAAATATACACTCAAGTACCCATCCCACATCAAGAAAAAAATTACCACAAATACTCTTGAGGGTTGCTACATGCCTCTCTCTGTACTGAAATCCTTTCTTTCCTCCGGGGGAAGAAAAGCCCACTATCCCAAGGTCTGTGTCTAGCATACTCTCACCTTCCTCTAAATCATGGCTTAGGCTCTTTTCTGTGAGCCACCAGAATGCGGTAGCGACGACCAGGACTGCGGCCACCAAGGCTGGAGTCTGGCCCTGACTCTCACTAGCTGGATGACTCCAGGCGAGTGCCTTTACCTCTCTGACCCTGTCCTTTTGGTCAAACCATGCTGGGAAAGTAAAGGGTTAATGAAATAAGAACTTTCCTTTTTTTTTCCTGATTCAACCCAATCCTACCTTCAGGAGATGGGTCCCTTTTCGAGGTCCTAAGCCACAGACATACTGAATCAAGGCCTGGCTGTAGGGGTGGGCAATGGCACGGTTGACATCAACTCCAACCTCATTGACTCGGTTGATGAATTCACAGTACAGGGCGTTGAGCAGCTCTTCTTTCACCACATGCTCCTGTCAACACATAGTAGGCAGGGATAAGGTTACTGTGCCACTCTGTCCACCTGGGCCTACTTGTCAAATCCTACTCACCTGCAATGGGTGAAACTTGAGGCATAGGATGTCTTCATCCGAGCTGCACACCTGGGCAAACTCAATCAGAGGGTCCTGGATGCGCCGGGCCAGGGAGACGGCCTGTCTCAGCACAGGAGGGTAATCCCGGAACTCTGCCTAAGGTCAGATGAGGGTCAGCAGGGCCACAAAGTCCCCTCAGCTCTAACAGTCAGAGGAAATCCAAACTGCCTGGCTTGATGTCATGTTCTCTTCTCTGGGACCATTTTTCCTGGGACCAATTTAATCTCTGGGGCTCCCAACCTGAACTATGACTGGCATGATGGGAGATTTTCTGCAGAGGTTAGAGAACAGGTGCAATCCTGCGGCCCTGACAATCTTTGCTTCCCTATCTCCCTGGGGCTGAGAGTTCTTGCCTGTGTGAAGCCTAAGCGTGGGCTCCCGCCTTACCTCTGATTTCTTACTGTTCATATAGAGGATGGCCAACTCGTTGTCAATCAGCTCCACCCCAATAGAGGACAGCTGCTGACCCTGGTCCAGCTCATGCACGATGCGCTTCACATCCTCAATCAACATCTGGGCATCCCTGGAGGAAGGAGGGGTGCTGCTCAGGGATATTTCTGGATAGTTTCTCAGAGATGAACCATCTCAGGGCTGGGAGCAGGGGAGAGAGCTTTGAAGACAAAGGGGTACAATATTCCAGGGATACCCCCTGGAAGTGGGGGTACCATGTGTTATCAAGGCTCTTCACAGGCACAGAGCAGGTTCAACAATAAAGGATGAGTGGCTTTAGCCAGGCCTGGCCCAATCGCCTGGTGCCCCTCCCTACCTGTTCTCTCCGGCAACTGTCACCACGTGAGGCTTTTTGTTCAGAAGGAATTTCTTCAGAGTTTCAATGTCTTGAGCCTGGAGTGAAACAAAATTGGAGCTAAATGGCTGAGGACAGGGGAGATTTCTAACGCTTTTCTCTCCGTAAGTAGCTTGAGACCTTACAAGACCAGAGAACAATGATGCGTCATGCATTGTCTAACTGGAACACAAAACAAGGTGACTAGGAGCTCTAGTTGAAAATTAAACATGTTAATCTTTCCTATGATTACTGTATATCTGGCTTACACGTGAGCTGTGGTTAACATACTCAGGTCTTTCTTTTAACACGAACCACTGCCTGGCAGTCAAGACTATTCTGATCTCCACTTTAAGGTTTTTTTTTTTTCTTTTTTAAAAGAGTTCTTTGCTGAAAATTATGTTTTAGAATGGAACTCTTGTCAATAAAATGGAAAGATACTGTTATGTTAAAAAAAAAATCAGAAGGATACACATGAGATGAATTTAAATTTCTCCTTCCATGGAAGAAACACAAATGCTGAAGGCAGGGAAAAGGTCGGCTTAATGCCTCAGTGGCTTTCAGCTCCTGGAACAAGCTGACCCAGATGCGGTAAGAACAGAGGCAGTAATGGCAGCTCCCAGAAGCACAAGGCCTAGGAACTGGCTTCAAGTCAAGAAGCCAGTTCTGTTTCAGATCTTGAGTGCCATCTACTGCCTATGAAAGTGAGACTTATCCCAGGACTTAAGAGGATAGTTAACAGGTCAGAGATCTTGCATGAGATATTGCGTAGACCATGAGTGCATATCCCCACTGAATGACAAGACATGTTGAAGATGTACTCTTGATAACCAGTCCCAGACACCTGCCTTCTTCTCCCGCTCTTCCTCTCTCCATGCAGTTCGCCGTTTGGTAAAATGAGGCAGCCGGAGGAAGTCTGTCACTTCCCCTTCACCATTGACCAAGGCGCAGAACACAGGGTGATCTCTGCCAGCCCGAAAGAAAAAGAACCATGTGATAATCAGGTCTATAAGAATGAGTAAGAGAAGAACAAGATTAGGGAGACAGGTAAGGGGTGATGCCAGGCATGCAGAACAGGAAGTTACCTGGCAGAGGAGAAAGCAATGCCTAGGACCCGGATGCCCTTCCCTTGGTTCTCATCCATAAAGTCGTCGTCTTCTTCTACTTGTTGATCTGGCCGGTAGGGCGCCACCCTCAACCAGTTGTAGAGCTTTCGACTACAGGCCTGGGGAGGAGACACACCAGTCACTATGGCTGTCAGGCTCGCCAAGTGTTACAGAAACAGGGGCAGACACATATTTGCAAAGATCATACTTATACTTGCACATGTTTCTAGCCCTTGGCAGGCTTACAACCTGAAGGCACACCTTGTTCTTAACAATAGGAGAGTACAGAGGCCAGTCACATATACGAAGAATGTGTACGGGGTCGGGGAGGGAAGGAAGAGGCTCTTCAAGGGAGGTCTTAAGAGTGACCCATGACCTTGTGTGCACTCCCTCTCAGGTTATGCCCGGGGGGTTTCCGTTAGCTACAGGATAGCTATTAAGGGGTGCCTTCATTTTCAGCTCTAGCCTGGGGAAATTACATGACTGAAGGTTGTGCTGCTCGCCTGGCATGCTGCAGTCCATGGGGTCGCAAAGAGTTGGACACAACTCAGTGACTGAACTGAACTGAAAAGTCGAGTCCCTGTCCTCACCTTTATGACGTATTCTTTGGCTTCGGCCAGCAGCTTGTTCTTGAGCTCTTTGGCCATCTGCACATACAGGAACTGCTGTAGAGCTCGCTCGATGGCCATTGTGCGCTGCCGGTTCCACTCCTGCACCTGATGGCTGAACTCATCTCGGTAGTAAAATTGTTTGATTTCTTCAAAATACGTCTGGTCACTGCCATAGCTGAGGAGATATAACAGGGTATCAGGAACAGCGAAGAGGTGGTGCCTGAATGCCCTTGAACACTGAGTGAGCCAGAGACAATGGTGACCCCTCCCTCCAACAGACTCCAGACCAGGCTTTCCCAAAATAACCCCAGGCTAGAGCTCTGCTTACCCTTCCACTCCCTTCATATCGATGCTGATATCAATGGTGAGCAGCCCTTCATCTTCAGCCAGGCAGATCTTGAGGAACTGGTCATCTCTCAGTTCCTTAACAGGCTTGTTCTTTAAGTACTTGAAGGAGTAAGCATAGTGGGCCTCATCCACATCCTGCACAACAAGAGGGAACCATCAGTCAATAGAAAGACTGGGCTGGACCCTGGGAAAGGCCAGCCTCTGCACTCAGGCAGACAGCTCAGCTAAGCGTGAAGGCAAGAAATTCAGTTCAAACAGAGCTGGACTGTAAGCTGGATCAAAGCCCTTCAACTGGCTTACCTTTCTACCTTTCTTAGTGGGGCTTATATTGAGCTTGGCCCTCTCCTGGAAAGTCTGTCTCAGCACCTGCCGGACGAGGGGCTCTCGGGCAATCTGCAGGGCTACCATGTAGCGGGCACCTTCCAGCACGGCTTCCGGGGTAGGGAACTGGCTGCAGGGAAAATGGAGGTGCTGCAGGATGAGGACACCTTTGCCCGTAGGTTCCTCCTCTCACCAGCCAGCTACTGCAAGCCCACCTGCAAACATAATCCTTCGCCAGCTCCAAGGGCTCTGCTGGAAACTGCTCTGTCTCATGCCGCTGGTAGCTATCCCGGAGGTTTTCCCCAAATTGCTCAGGAGTAAGCCCAAACTTTTTGGCCAGGCCGTCTAAAGCAAATCAGGAGAGATAAAGGTAAGCCAACAGCAGGACTGAATAACTTCTTGGTTTTCAGTCTAAAACTGCAAATTCTGGGCAGTAAATTTAAAAAGGATCACCAATGAGCAGGAGCAAGATGCCTCACAATGAACAATGAAAATGCTGGCTTTAAACAGAAGCAGAAGAAATAGAAATTTTCTGTGGAAATTAGTTTAGCAAAAGAATTTCCCAAAGATAGGATGAACTCTGATCATGTGTTTCCCACTCCTTCAGGAATTACAGGGAAAGCTGGACCATTCCTGTGGCATGGATTTGGGTTATGGGAGCAAGTGTTAGAAGTGGACTGGTGATTCACTCAGCTGTCCTTTAAGTCCTCATCCTACCTTCCGCTGACTATCGGGGAACTTATACAATTAGATTTTACCTAGCCCGGCGCTCTGGCAGATGGTGTACATGTCTCGGCGAGAAGCCTGCTTGAGCTCTGGCCCTCTCTGCTCTTCATCTTCTGCCTCCTCACCATCACCTGGGGAGAAAACATGAGTTACTCTTCTGGCTTCCAGTTACTTCCAAGGATCTGACACATGGAGAAAAGCTCCAAAGTGTAATGAGTCAAAGGCATCCTTGGAAAGGCCATGGCCACCAAGCCTCTGGGTTTTCTTTTTCAACACTCACCTTCCTCATCTCCCTCTTCCCTTACACGCTTTAGCTTCTTGCGGCTGGCCTTGGCGGCATTCTGCATCTTAGGAATGTCACGACCATAATAGAGCAGGAAATGATTGTAGACATCTTTCAGTTCATCCATTGATTGAACATCCTTGAGCCTGGAGGGAAGGGACATAAGACCTCAATTTTGTCATGGAGGAAGGGTATACCCCGGGTTTGCTACAAGAGGTACAATTTCCATGTGGCAAGATCCCAACTAGGATGGATGCCTGTGTACTCCAATTATCAGGGACACACAATGGCCCTAAACCATGACTTAATTGCAATCAAGGTACTTTCAAGAAGGAATATGTCAAATAATTGGTGGTTGTTACAAATGGCAACAAAAAGAAAGAGACAGATGAGGAAGCATGTCTCCAGTTCAGAGTCCTTGAGACAGTCTTTGTCCTTCCTTCCCGGGTTCATGCCACTGGCCATTAACATCACCTGCTTCTCTCCCACAACCCTCTCTAATTCCAGGCTCACCAAGCCACTTTCGGGCTGTAGTTTGGTTTCCCATGTGGCTTTTCATACAGGTAACATAAATAAGCAAACATGACTATCTGATCCTCTTAACCTTTTATACCAATATGGGTAAGTAACAGGAATTTGCCTGTCAAAAAGAGCACTTCTGGTGTGTTGTCAAGTTGGCTTTCTAAGCGATAGGTGCCCTGCTGCGAATTTTACAAGATTATGCTTCTCTGGACGGTAGGTGGGTAGGGCAGGGGCGGGGTACACCTGCCTTTGGCGTGAGGGCTCCCTCTAAAGGAATAAAACCCGCATATGCTACCTCTCCATGTCCGTGGTGTCCAGAGCCCGGATGCCATCAGCAAGGGGCTTGTCAGGATCAGCAGAGATTTGCTCGTACTGATAAGCCTGCATCTTCTCAAACAGCCGTGTTAGGTTCTCCTTACGAATCCTCAGCTGGGTCCACTAGGACAAGGCAGGGCAGGGGTAAGGGCTGGTATTTAGCTTTGGAGACCCAAGGCCAGGCAGTTCCTTACCCGAGTCCATGGGGGAAGCCTGACAGGCCTGGGGGTTTGGGACATCACCTGGGCCGTGCGGGACAACTTGGGCCCCAGTAGTAGCAATGCCTAGTGCAGCCCTCAGAGCTCTGAGGGACACGGATCCCTACATTACCTTTTCATCCCACTGCCACACCCTCCACAGGTCGTTGATATGCAACTCAGGCTCCACATACTCCTTCCGGTAGAAAGCAATGAAAGGCACCTAGCGGGGCAAAGAGATGGGCAGTCAGCCAGAGAGGAAAGATCTGCAAGGAAGCCCTCTGCTAGAGGGATAAACAGCTCCATGAAATTCAGCACTGGGAACCCTGGCTCACCCAGGGCACATGCTTGTCCTGCCATGGGGGAACATAATGCTGCAGAAAGGATAGGGGTTTCTTTTGATCACTTGAGTCCTCACATTTCTTGGTCAAGGGACCACTGCTGAGGACAGGAGGTGGCGGGGGGTCCCTACCTAACCAACTTTTCCCTCACCCCTAGCTGACGTTCTTACCACTGGACCACTAAAGCCTGAGGTGTTACCTCAAAATGCTGATTTCGCATGAAGCCCAGGGCCTCTTTAATCTTCTGAATTGTGCTGGGCCCTTTTCGACTGAAGCTGCTGGTTGGCTGCCCTCGGTCTAGGTAATCACAGCTTTCCTACAGTTGGAAGAAAAGAGAAAGAGCAACAACACCATTACTTGCTTTGTCTTGCTTTGTCTCACCACATACAAAACTGCTTCTTGTCACAGGATGACCTTCTCAGAGTAAGTCTAGAAAAATCTCCTCATATACCCGTACACACATGCTGTTCTGTGGGAGAGCCACAGATGTTTGGGGCAAGGGAGAAGCAGCTACTCATCCTGATGAGGTGACTTCTGGTTCGTGTCAAAACATAGGCTCTTTTTTAGGGGGGTACCTGCAGAGAAATGGTTGGTGTAGCAAAGGCATTCCTGTAGATCCAGTCCGCCTCTTCTTCCAGTTCATCATCTTCAGCCCCCTTGACAGGGATGGAACGGAGCTGCAGGGGATAACACAGGCGCATGAGACTGATTTTATCTTGTATCTCGTGCAACAAAAACATGCACTTCTGGATAAAAATATGTGCTCCAGAGGCACATGTTTTCAGTACCTGGAAAAGTATTGTCTGGCAAGAAGTAGGCATGTCGTATATTTGCTAAACAGAGAGAGCCATTTCAAGAACCCTAAGACACATCAGAGTCTATGTTGAGCTAGACTTCCTATACCCCTGGTCAGATTGGGGTTCAAAGCCAAGTTCCTATATATCATTTTTGTTTTTTTTGGCTGCGCCACCCTGACTAGGGATTGAACTCGTGCCCCCTGCAGTGGAAGTATGGAGTCTTCGCCATTGGACTGCCAGGAAAGCCCCCCTATAAACTACTGTTAGATTGATCTCTGCTATAACCCTTGTACCAAGGTGACTCGGGCCAGTTGATGACAGTTCAGCAGGACAGAGGCTGCTGCTTCCTTACCTGGAACCTCTCAGGCAAGTCAGTGGCTCGGATTTCATTGTCCTGATCGGTGAGGTGGCTGCTTTCCAGCTCACTGGGCTCATACATCTCGAAGATGCTCCTGCGGCTCACACGTTTCTTGGTGGTCTTCTTGGGGCGCACTCGGATCTCGCCCTCAGCCTCGTCGTCCTCATACTCGTACTCTTCCTCCAGCTCTTCGTCGTACTCATTGTATTTCTCAAATTCGTCGTAGTCAAAGTCCACACCAAAAATCTCCTGGGCTTCCTGCAGAGCCCTGCAGGTGAGAGCGAAAGGCAGTTGGCCCAGGTTCTGGTGAGAGGAGACAGATGCGGCCCCTGCAGAGATCTTTTACCTGCCCCGAGGGAACTAGAAAGGCTGAGGGAAATCTAAACAAAAACAGCATATTCACCACGGAATAAAGGCTTAGCTGGTAGCTATTTCTGGGGAAACTCTCATTTACTGAGATGAAAACCCATCTTTGGCACATGTCCGTGACCAGGATCAAAAAGTAACAGGACAAGTTTAAAAATAAAATTAAAAAAAAAAAAAAAAGTAACAGGACAGATGAGTTCATATCATGTTCAGTGGATCCATCCTTTGCTAAGATGTTAGAGTATTCTCTCAGAGCAAAGAATTTCCTGACAAAATTATACTTAGAAGACTGATACATAAACAAGTGAACGCACAGCTGCAGATGTTAGAGAAAGGCTGGGTCTTTGCTGATGTGTGCCACCCCCTTCACCCCGCCCCGGCACTAGGATGCAGAGAGAGCTTTCAGGGCTTCGAGGTGCAGTCTGACGTCACTGTCTGGCGAAGGTTATCAGAGGCAGGAGGCAAAGTGGCTGAGAGCTGACTGTTCTATCTTTGGCCAAGGCCTCTGCCCTCTTCCTTCCTGCCTGGGTCCACTTAGATGCCCTTATGACCACCTTGCCCCAGACTCCACTCACGCATCAGTGTATCCAGGAAGCTTTTTCCGCCACTTAGGTTTTTTCAGAGGTTGTCCATCATCGTCCACAATAAAGTCGTCAATGTCTAGGTAGGGAAGGGAGGGATTAGTGCCCAAAGGCAGGACTGAATGGCATTAGTTCCTACTATATGAGTGGCCAGTGAAGAGAAGAGAGCCTTTGGAAAGGAACTCCTTTCTGTCAAATGCTGGAGGCCAGTAGCTGAAAAATGATTTCCCGTCCCATTCCTCAGGGCAGGAAATCCCAACCCCCTGCCCCAAACTGGCTTCCCTACCTGATGGTACATACCTGACTCTTCATCATCTTCCTCTTCCTCTTCTGGAGGAGCCATGTGGGCCTCCACGGCCTCCTGCCCTTCTTCCCCTTCCCCATCCTGAAAGATCTCCTCTGCGATAGCTTCTTTTTCATGTTCCTCCTTGCCATATTCCTCCTCCTCGTCGTCCTCATCATCTGAGACTTTTTTGACACGTCGGTATTTTTGCTAGGGGTAGAAAGTCTGCCTGGTCAGGGTCTGAGGGAACTGGCATAACGATGCCTGCCCTCCAATTTCACTTCTATTTTCCCACCACAGTTACAGTGACGAGGGAAATGGGAAAGAATGTCACATCAAGTGATGCCCCAAGGCCCACTCCTGAAACTCTGACAGGCACCCAGAACTGGGCTCCACGGCACCACGATGCTGAGCCACTTTCTCCTTGCTGAAGTTCCCCAGATGGTTCTGGATGTGCCTCCCACCACCTCCCAGAGCCACTGAACTTCCAGGGCTTCTTCCTTCATCCTCAAGGACAGAGACAAAAAAGGCACTTACTCCTCTTTTGACTTTGACACCCAAATTCTCCTCAATGAGATCAAAATCATCATCCTCCAGGCGGTCGTCAAAAGATGCTAGAGAAAACAAAATGTTGCTGGTTGTGACCGGGAGGCCCCTCCTCCACTGGCTTCCACCCCAGCCTCACTTGATCTGGGGAGGGGCTACTCACTGCGTTTTCTCTTCTTGTGGCTAACTTCGTCTTCCGAATCTCCAGAGTCACTACCCTCATCCTCCTCCCCTTCCTCTTCATCGTCATCATCATTGATAAAGCCTTTCAGGTTTCCTTGTTCATCCTGATCATCCAGGTTCTCCTCCTCCTCCTCCTCATCTGGAAAACATGCATGTTTGAGGCAAGCAGTTTGGGAAACAGGCTGGCGCTGGGGCAGGACCACCTGCTTAACTGTTATTTCTTATGTGCTTTGAACCAGATGACCTGGATGCCATGTTAACTCTTCTGCCTCATCCAATCCAAAGACGAAAAACATGACCACTGGCTCAGAGCAGTAGCCTCTGGAAAGGAAACTCTTGTCTACATTCACTATCTGTCTTTCGGCAAGATGAGCTTCCTAATTACTCTGGACGGTCAAAATCTTGACTAGGGGTTTTACAGCCACCAATAACTTTGGTTTCTTCTCAGTTTATAAACTCTGTAGCTATATTCCTTCTTTCATCTGTAAAGCTTTTGATAAAGCTTCCATTTTCCTTACTGTCTCTAAAGTTGTTTTCTACTTTAGAGTAGTTGGTTCTACTCTGCTAATGATCCTAATGGTTGGGTTTCGACAGAAAAATTGGAAACTGGGTGCATAAATACCAACACTGCTAGGTCTCTAAAAGAGAAACATCCCCTGTGTATTTCTTAGTTTACTGGCTGTCCCATCCCACTAATGTAAGCTCCATGACAGCCAGGTCTTTATTTTGTATTCCTAGTTCTAGGCACAGTGCCTGGCATACAGCAGACAGATAATTAGTAAATATTTTCTATGAATGACTGAAAATTACTCAAGCTGGTACCTCTCATGTGTGACAACTTCTGTGCTCAGCCTGAGCCTCTCATCAGCAAGAATCCAACTATCCAAAGCTTAGCAATAGTGGGGAGAAGCTTGAGGCTGGGGCTTCCTCACCGTCATCCTCCTCTTCTACAAATTTCTTGTTGACCCGGGGCACCACCTCGCCTTCATCATTGTACTCTTCCTCAGACTCCTCAGCCTCGCTTTCCACAAAATCAGACATTGTTGCAGCTTCTCACGGCCTGCCTGAAGGAGACTAGGGAAGAAAGGGAGATGGGGATAAAAAATGAGAGAGAGGACTCTTAAACATTTCCACAAACAGCCTTCAGCTATGTGTCACTGCTCTGTCCAATCATTACCATCTGGGAGGAGCGAGTAAGAATAAGATGGCTCCACCTCTTCTATTATCCATTTCTCTCACCACTGCCCCTCTCATGTGTACCTTTAAAAAGCAATTATACTGGACATCTCTGTAAATACCACATGGCTTGTCCAAAGAGGTTTATCTCACTTACCATTTTGGGATAGAAATGGGCAGATGAAGAAAGAAATTAATGCAGGAATAATTACATAGGTAGGGATACAGTAGTAGTGAGATTATATGACTCACTCGTAAGTCTGGCAAACAATAATTAAATTCCAACTTAATGATAGGAACTATGGCTGAGCTACTGGCAGAGTCAAAAAGAAAATCTTTTTCAACAGATTAAACATCATTTCATGAACCTGAGTCCACTTGTGTGAGTACTGGTCGGGAGCATGTGGGTAGAAAAGGGGCCTCTTCAGAAACATTAGGACCACAACTCTGTTGTGAGCATTTACCTCCCCAGCAAAACAAACAAACCAAAAAACACTTTGAAAGAGACTTCCACGGCCTACAAATTAAATGCAACACGGTTAAATACAAACATCGCTGGGCTTAAGAGTAGAAATCAAATCCTGGTCCCATCGTCTACTAGGTCTTAAAGGTAAGCATATTACTGAATGTGCTTGAATATCAATGTCTTCATTTGAAAAAAGGCAACAGCACTACCTACCACGCAGGGTAGTTGCGAATATGACATAATAGGGGAAAGAGTCTAGTTCACTATTTAAAAAAATGTTAATTGGATCCTAGGCCTAAATTTCCAGCATTCTATAATTCAGTACCAACCAATCTCAACTTTCTCTTCTACCTCCCTGATGTTAGATGCATCCAAAAACCTAGAAATGGCAGTGGAGAACCACAGAACCATGACATGGAGTTCCCTGGGCTTTAAAAAGCAGCATACATCACACAAATCAGAGCATCAAAATTCCATTCTGGAATCCTGAAGCTGGCTGCTTTTCCACTCAGCACCACTCCTCATGCTGTCCTGAATTATGGTCCACTGTCTATGTCCATTTTTTCCACTTAGACTACAAGCTTCTGCAAGTCAGAGACAATATCCAATTAAAGGACTAAAAAAAAAAAATCACAAAAACATAAACAGCAATGTAAGAGGCATTACACCGCATTTTTATTCTGTAGCAGATAAGCTGTATCCCACTAGGTGCTCTATACAGAACAGAAACTGCTAAGTATCTGTTAAATAGATTACTAATTCATGTCTTCCCAGTTAAAGATGGCAGTGGGCCTGGAGAGGGAGGACGGTGGCTAATGGCTATCTCAAGTGGTCTAAGCTCTAGAAGGAGCCTTAAGTGCTATGGCTCTAATTCTCCTGAAAATTACCCTTACTGATATCAACTGATACCATAACCAAGTAAAGATGAACTGAACTCAAGAAAACAAAACTGAAGGTACAAGTTGTGGTGGAAAGGGAGAATCAATGAGAAGGGTCTTATGTTCAATTTTAGACTGAAGTTTCAGATGCCATTCTTTTTAAACTGTACTGAATGTCTACCAAGTAGAAACACTCTGCTAGGAGCTGGGAATTTGAAGAGAAATAGGATTCAATGTTCCCAAGAAGTTGACTTCTAGTAGAGAGCCAAAAAGGACCATAAAGGGACTTCCCTGGTGGTCCAGCGGTTAAGAATCTGCCTGCCAATGCAAGGGACACAAGTTCGAGCCCTGGGCAGGGAAGATTCCACATGCTGCGGGGCAACTAGGTCTACATGCTGCAACTACTGAAGCCCCATGTCCTAGACCCCTGCTCTGTAACAGGAGAAGCCACCGCAACGAGAAGCCCACACACCGCAACAGAGAGCGGCCCCCACGCGCGGCGACACAGACCCAGCACAGCCAAAAATAAATAAACAAACGTAGGCCTTCCCTAATCTACTGCACACCTAACAAGTTCCAGACATTTAATAAATAACCTATTAAGGCCAACACTGTCCTGTGGATTATAGCACATTTCTCTGTCCTTTCAACAGAGGAAAAAATATACTCAGAGATGAAGTCACTTGTTCAACGTGATACTACTTTCAACGGTAAGACCTGAGAGTTGAGTTAAGGTCTGTCTGACTCCAAAGAAACAGTTGTTGCTATCACATCAGTAGCTCTCAAAGGTGGTCCAGGGATCACCCTCTCTTTTCTTTCATGTGTAGAGTGAAGTCTTCCAGAGGTTTTACGATATGTAGTATCACAATGCGCTGAATGCAGAAGCAGGTGTGAGAATCCACATCACTGTATTAAAGCAAACATTAAAAAGATTTGCCAATGGGACTTCCCTGGTGGTCCAGTGGTTAAGAATCTGCCTTGCAATGCAGGGGATGCAGGTTCAATTGTGGTCTAGAAACCAAGATCCCACGTGCTGCAGAGCAACTAAGCCCATGTGCCACAACTAACCCGAGGCAGCCAAGATGAATAAATAAAATAAATAAATATTAAAAAAGAAAAACTTGCCAAAATTGCAAAAACAACCCAACAACCACCTCACAAACCCCCAAACAAAAATAATGCTACTCTTCTTAAATTTTATTTTGTTTTGAAGATTATACTTGTTTTCCATAAAATGTTAAAATGCAGAGCAGGCTTATTTTCTGTCTTACTGATAAACAATTTGCCCTTGAACATGGGTTTGAACTGCGTGGGTTCACTTGTATGTGGATTTTTTTCCCCCCAGTAAACACAGTAGTATCTGTATTTTCATTGTACATATCTTAAAATTAAGTGTGGAAGAAAGTTTGTGTTCTGTTAGAGATCACAATACATGGAATCAAAAGAACCCAGGTTTGAGTTTCGATTCCATTCAAAATGTTTCAGCTTCCTGCCCTTGGGTGAGGCATTCATCAATTCCTTTGTTTTTGAGGCAGAGATAGCAGTATGCACATTGTGTGTGTGGGGGGTGTGTGTCAGCAACTCAGGGCCGTGTTGTCCACGGGTCAACTATAATTGACACATAATGCTGTATAAAGTTAGGTGCATAATGTGTTGATTTGATATACCTGTATATTGCAAACAGGCTTATTATTAGGCTAAAATCAATTCACATTTATCTATTAGTTTTAACTTCTAATCTGATAAACACCTATACATATAAATCTCATAAACATCCATAGATGTAACTCACATAAACAAAATGTCTTTGTAATCTTATATTACCTTCAAGAGTATAAAGGGGTCTTGAGATCAAAAAGTATGGGAGCCCCCTATATTAAACCATGTTTAAGTCCCACAGGATGGTGATATTGGAGCCTTGGTTAGATTGATGCCCCCCACCCCCCAAGATCTGTTTCCTTAAGGTCATTATCCTGAGTACAGCCAAAAGTGAGAAGTGAGTATCTAAAACTTCTGCCAATTAAATGTGGTGCTCTAATTTTAATATGGCTCCCCCTCAGCCCTAAGCTGAGTCATTAAAAACAGATTTGGGTACAGCAGCCCCCACACAATGCTTGCTTTAATTAGGCTATCAGACCCACAAATTCAGTCTTCTAAGGCCTCAACATCTTCACACTAGATGCTAGCTCCTCCAGACCAGATGCCCTACAGCCTACTTAGCAGAGAGAAAGTCAGTTTACCTAATGAAAGCAACAGCTTTCTTCTGTTCTGGGGGCAGCTGGTGCTGTGCTGCGCACAGCTTTACTCCCATCCCCTAGGTTAGCAATGAAGTACGTGCTGTGCTATATAGCTGGGGAAGGCCCCCAGTCTAGCTCACTGCCAAGACCTCCAGTTAAAAGAGGCTGTGCCAGAAGCAATCTTGATTTGCTGCAACCTGGGGGAGCAGGATGTGCCGAGGGCGCTGCAGCAGCACTGCAGGCTGAGGCTGGCAAGCAGCAACCACTCCAGGACAAAACCACCGCTCGTTAGTCTATGATTATCATTAATAAATGACATCTGAGAAGACTCTGAGGTTGTTTGGATTTTGTATTTAGTACTCAGGCTCTTGAATTTTTCCCATATTCAGACTCTAAACTTAAATTCGCTCCTGAAACAGATCCAGAAGGGCAGTGGGGTAGTGAAAGGAGATTTCTCTAGGCGGAAGCACAGCTGCAGTAGAAGATGTGGCTCAAAGGGAGATGCTGTCGGTTACCATGACATTCTCTGGAAGAGGAATGGAGCTGGGATCAGATTGCCACAGGGGAGGCCCTCTGCAGTCCCTCCCTTTGAACAAGACGGTGAGGGAGGCAATTAAAAGGAGACCAGATCAAAAAGATGTCTGTTAATTCCCTCCACTGGCAGCTTCAATTAACATTTACAGTTTTGTTTTTTTACGGTACAGCTCTGTGCTGGGACTTGAGTATATAATCATAAGTAAAATATACTTTTGACCCTCGTGTTCACATTCACCTCACAAAAAAACTTGTAAATGAAGTTATGACAAAGCATAATAAATGTTTTACGGCACTTACATACGAGAACTATGAAAGCAATATGAAGACAGAGGTCGTCAGAGAACGCCTCACAAAAGGTGATGCCTGAGTTGAGAGGGAAATGGATGGGAAATAGATGGGGAAAGAGCAGAAACAGTGTCAGACTTTATTTTTCTGGGCTCCAAAATCACTGCAGATGGTGACTGCAGCCATGAAATTAAAAGACGCTTACTCCTTGGAAGGAAAGTTATGACCAACCTAGATAGCATATTCAAAAGCAGAGACATTACTTTGCCAACAAAGGTTCGTCTAGTCAAGGTTATGGTTTTTCCTGTGGTCATGTATGGATGTGAGAGTTGGACTGTGAAGAAGGCTGAGCGCCGAAGAATTGATGCTTTTGAACTGTGGTGTTGGAGAAGACTCTTGGGAGTCCCTTGGACTGCAAGGAGATCCAACCAGTCCATTCTGAAGGAGATCAGCCCTGGGATTTCTTTGGAAGGAATGATGCTAAAGCTGAAACTCCAGTACTTTGGCCACTTCATTTGAAGAGTTGACTCATTGGAAAAGACTCTGATGCTGGGAGGGATTGGGGGCAGGAAGAGAAGGGGACAACAGAGGATGAGATGGCTGGATGGCATCACTGACTCGATGCATGTGAGTCTGAGTGAACTCCGGGAGTTGGTGATGGACAGAGGGGCCTGTGTGCTGCGATTCATGGGGTCGCAAAGAGTCGGACACGTCTGAGCGACTGAACTGAACTGAGTTGAGTTGAGAGGAGGTAAGAAGATAGTCAGAAAAAGGCAGCATGAGCAAAACCTTATGAGCAAAAGGTTTGAAAGGGCCCAGTGGTCTGAAGAATAGCCTCAGAAGTCTGGTGTGGCGTTTAAACTATAAGACACTCTGCATTTGATGAGCAAGAGCCTAGGACTATTCCAATGATGCTCACAAATGACTACCCAATTTGGAATCCAAAAACCTAAGAGCTTAATAGACAAAAGTATTCAGAATCCATTTAAAACAAGTTCTTTTATTAAATTTGGGATTCAGAACTATGTTATGGAAAATCTTAATCACATCATTAGAATTTTACCTATAATCATTTTAACATGCACACCATTATTTACAAGAAATAACCCTCTTAGAATCTTTTCAATGCCACTATTGTTAATAATGGTTAAAACATAATAATTAATTTATTTTTTTCTTTCTGTGTTTCCTTTGGAGATAAGGAAAAAATAAAAGAGGAGCAGAAACAACAATATGTAACCAGATTCAGAATCCCTGCAACAGTTACTGAATCCTGTGCAACATGGAGAGGGTGTTGGGAGCAGATAGTTCCTGTTCTAATACCAAGGGGTAGATCTGCCCTTGCAGTACAAGAGCAGCCACAGTATGTAAATGAATGGGAGCGGCCTAATTTGGCCCATTTATTTTGGAGCCTTAGTTTGGTAACCGCTGATCTACAAGTATGGAAAGTCTTTAAAGAAGGTCTTTAAAGAAATGATGGCAAAGGTACCATGGGAACCTGTAATAGAGGATTCTAACCTGATTTTGAGCAAGTGGCTTGACTTTTTTTTTTTTTTAAAGGAAAATGGAATTAACTAACTAGAAGAGCTGGCTTCTTTGGAGGTGGTTCAAGGAGCGGCACTGTTGGAGAAAAGAGCTCCGGCACAAGGCTCAGAATATGCTGAGGTGGGAACAGTGAGGGCTGGTTTGACTGGAGAGAGTCCATGAGTCAGAGGTGAGGTCACAAGGATCTTCTTAAGGATTTTGGATTCTAACTGAAAGGTGCTGGGACAGTCCTACAGGATTTTAAACCAAGAACTGACTTAGTAGTTTACTTGCTACTTCAGTAAGCACTTATTTAATGAGTGCCTACTACACGCCAGGCACATACAAGGCAAAAAATTGCTGCCCCTAGGATAACTATATTCTAGTCCAGGAGACAGACCACAAACAAAATAAAGCTGGCTATAAATGATAGGAAGGAAATAAACACCCTCCCCTCTGAGAGACTTAGTTTAGACTGAGACATGAAGCACAGGTAGGCTGCGGTATGCAGAGCCAGAAGCGGTTTCTGGCAGAAAAGGTGGGCAAGAACTTGGAACACAGCAGGCCAAATCCCAAGGTCATGTGACCAAAGAATGGTGAAGGCAGAAGAATGTGAGAGGGAGAAGGGACCTGCTCAAGCTGGGCTGTGAAGGCTACAGAGAACCACTGGAAAGGGAAATGACATGATCTGATCTGATCCTGCCATGGACTGGGAGAGGTTCTAGGTGGAAGCAGAGGAAACTGAAGACACTATCGTGAGAGTTGGGCAAAAGATGATGGTGGCTTGGAACAGGGAGGAAACGGAGAAGAGAGATTTGAAATACATTTTGAAGGTAGAAGTGACAAGACTTAATGAAAGACCTAAGTCGTTAGTTAGAAAGAGGTCTGGCTTTGGTACTCTCATCATGTACCACTCAGTAAGGTAGGGAAGAGCAGGTTTGGAATGATGGAAAAAAAAAAACAACTTTCTTTTTCTTATGCCAGGTTTGGGATGTTTAAGAGACTTTTAAATGGAGCTGTTAAACAGGTATCTTGTGTGATTCTTAAACACAGAGGACAGAAGGCAGGGCTAGAGATTAAACTTGGGAGAGGCCTGCTTTCAGATGGTACTTAAAGCCACAGGACTGGATCATCTGAAGGAAGCATGCAGAAAACCCAGCATCAAACTCTGAAGGAAATTCAACTGCAAAATGTGACTACCACTTCCTGGTGTGATTAGTCCCTGAATGAGATTTAAACCTCTTTAAATCATGGTAGCAATACCATGCTAATCTGATCTAGCAGCCACCCAAACCAACTAAATTAGCTTTCAAATGTTTCAGACTTCTACCGGCTGGAGGGCAAGTCATATAAAAGAGCTCTAAATTCACAACTGACGGGGGAACAATCATACTTTTGTCATCAATACACAGAAGACAAAAATCAGCAATTTTCAGATAAACAGTTGAACTTAAAAAGGTCAAACTGAACTTTTTTCCTCCAAAGAAATTAAATTCAAAATCTTTACACTCTTCATGTTCATTAATAGCAGCAGTGTAACTTAATACTCCCTTGCTACTTCTGATATTACAGTGAATTTCTACAGAAGTATTTCTGGATAGATAACAGAAAAATAAGCATCAGTACTTGCAACGAACAAGGGAAATGAACTGCTTCGGCTGGTTCAAGGGAGTCCTTGAAGAGAAAGCAGAAACTGGAAGAAAATAAACTTCTGACTTAATAGTCCAATCTGATGTGTGTGGTAAGCGTTTGATGGATGGATAGATGTGTGTGCCTGTGTGTGTCAAGTTCCTTAGTTGTGTCTAACTCTTTGCGACCTCATGGCCTGTAGCCTGCCAGGCTCTTCTGTCCCTGGGATTTTCGGCAAGAATACTGGAGTGAGTTGCCATTTCCTCCTCCAAGGGGGTCTTCCTGACCCAGGGAACGAACCCGCATCTCCTGTGCCTCCTGCAATGCTGGCGGATCCTTTATCGCTGAGCCACAGGGAATGTAGCCATCTACAAAAAGTTCTAACTATATTATTCAACAACATGAAAAAAGACGGAATTTGGCATCGCCTTCTAGCCCGATGACCGAGTTGCTCAAAGCTCCTGGGTTTCACGTCCCCAGGACAAACAATTCGATCAGCTGATCCTGACTTGGAAGCCCCAGGTCCCTTCCATTCCCAACCCTATCGCGTGGCCCAGTTTTCAGAAGCTGCGAGAGAAGGACGGCATCCCAGGAAGTCTGTTGACACAACAGGCCACCCAACTCATGGGTTCTGGGTGGCACAGGGTTGGGAAGAACCTTGAGACTCTGAGCAACTACCCCGCTTTCCTCTTCGTTCTCCCTTACAGAGTCGGGAAGGCCGGAGGCCCCCCTTCTTCCCGTATACGGCTCCCAAGTGCCTCGTCCCTTACGGGACCAGGCCCTAGGGGCCTGGCTCCCTACCTGACTCATTCGAGGGACACGCTTTCCGGTCCAAACTTTACCTGCCTGAGGCCCGCCGCTTCTCTGGTGCTCTAAGCCCCCACCGAGGAAAATGGAGTCGTGGAACCGAGACTGGGAAAGGATAGTACGGACCCACCGCACGGCCCCTCCGCCGCCACCGCCGCCGCTGCTGCGTCAACGTGCTACGTCACTTCCGGCGCCCTGTCACTGGGAGTGGGCGGGCCAGTTCGTGCTCTCTTTTCCCACCCGGCATTTTTGGGTTCGTCAGAGGAGGGGGTTATCTGGCCGAAGCGGTTCAGGAAAGCAGTTGTTACAGGGCTCCGGGAAACAACTAAGCGGGTCGGAAGCAACCAGGCCTAGCTTGTCCCTTAGGCCGCTCTAGCAAAGAACCATAAAGACCAGGCTAGGGCTTCTTCCTTTTCTCTTCTCTGTGGTTCCGCTTGCAGCTTCCGCTTCCGGGCAGGGGCGGAGTTTCTTCGGAGATTAGGGGCTCCGCGCTACAGCCAGGATGGCTGTGGTGTCGCTGCTGTTGTTCGGGGGCTTGTGGAGTGCTGTGGGATCGTCCAATCTGGCTGTCGTTACGTGCGGTTCTGTGGTGAAGCTGCTCAATACGCGCCACAACGTGCGACTGCACTCACACGACGTGCGCTACGGATCAGGTACGGCCATCGGGGTTCGGGTGGGCTGGGAAGGCCTGGTAGGCTCCGGAGGGGGCGGAGCCTGGAGAAACTCTGAGGGGTGTGGTCTCGGAAGGTGAGAGGAACCCAGGGAGCTTCCTGAGGTCTGGAGGCCGAGTCAGAAAATTCAGTGGTCCTTAGGCGTCTTAATCGTAATCCTAGTTTCTATCTGGTGCGCTTCTTGCCAGGCATGTTACATAATTACTTTTAAAGACTACAACGTTACTACGGGGTATAGACTATTATTATTCTCATTTTACAGATGAGGAAACACTCAAATAAATCGCATGCTCAAGGCGTTGGCAACTAGTGAATGACAGTGACGGGGTTCGATCCAAATCTGTCCAGGTTCAAAACCTGCTTTCAGCTACTGCAGGCTGGCAGTACTCAGGGCAGGAGGGACAGACATATAGAAAAGTACAGTAAGTGCTGTTACATTGCCGAAGTCTTTGAAGACCTCAGTCTTTAAAGACTATAACCCTCTGTTTAGCTCTTTTCCATCTTACACTTGCTCTTCAACTCTTCCTTTGGCCTCTTTTCACTCAAACCTTGCCCTTCTTGTAAAGAAAAACTGAAGGACTCAACTGGAATTGAAGAGGAAACTGTTTAGAGGGCTTTTTAATGTTTGAAATTAAAATGCTTAGCTTGTGGGTTCATCTGTAAGTTAGCAGTTATTTGTGGGTTCAGTCATTCAATGTAGATTTAGTGAGCAACTACTATGTGCCTAAGGTTGTTCTAGGTACAGGAAATACAGTAGTGTGCCAGTTAGCACGTTACAGGAAAACAAAAACAGAAAGGAGAGAAAGAGGTTCAGCTAGTGAGATGTGAGAGGTGTGTGAGATGACTGCTAGATTTCTGTCTTCGATAACTGATGATGCTATTAGCTAAGAGAGGAAAGAGTTCTCTTAGACGGATATAGGTCTAAGATGGGGATGGGTCTGTAGTTCATGATACCCAAAACCTGTCTGACCAGTTAGACTAGAAGAGGAACTGAATTGTCATTGTTGGGATGTCTTAATAATCTTAGTGATTATTAAGTGAATACCTACTATATGTCAGGTTTATTGTATTTTAATTTGATGTGGTTTCCTACTTTGGATCTACTAAATCGAGTCAGAATGTGGGTGGAGAGAGGCCTGCCAGTAGGAATCTATAGGTTTAGAAAGCTCTTCACATGCTCCTGATGGGTAGCCAGATTTGAGAACCAGGTTCAAGTCTGGAGCTCAGAAGAGAGATTTGTGCTGAGCCTGAGGTAGAGAGTTAAGTACAACATCATTGTCTCAGTGGTGACTGAAGATGTGGGAAGAGTAAATAAAATTGCCCAGGATGAACTGTGGTTTGCAATCTGGTGTCAATTTGAAAAGCTCACTGAAGCACATGTAAATGCTTTTGTCCTGATCCCCAACCATTATTTAAGAATGTCTAAGGCCAGGGATGGAACTCTGGGTAATCCCTAAGTTTAAGAATGGGAGAGGAAGTGGAGGGTTGAACAGAAAGTGAAAAAGTAAGAGACAGAAAGTGAGGACTGCGATTTAGTGAAGCTAGCAGTGAGGACCAAGAGAACTGTTACGGCAGTGACCGGAATTCAGGAGGGAGAGTTGGTTTACCCTTTAAAAAAATGTACAGAATCATGGGGTTGAGTAGAAGAAACAAGAGAGAAAGTGGTAGTTTAGTCATAAACATTCATCCAGGTAACTGTGGACTGTGGTACAACACTGTATGTTAAGTGGTAAACGGAAAGTGTCATTGAAAGGTTATTGTCTGACAGGCCTAGGGGACTGAAGGGAAAGCTAGGAGGAACAGGCAATAATGACTGAGGAGAGCGTCTGGGAAATACGTAGTACCTTCATAGAATTGAGTACTGAATGAGGCCTAGGGAAGAGAATGGCTCAGGAGTTTATATGAGTGGGCTATTTGGGAGAGCTTGACAGTAAATAAAGCTTTGTGGGAAGCCAAGTGGTCAAGTGGTTAAGAGTTGTAGAGTCGGCCACCTAGGTTCAAACCCTGCACTGTCTCTTGGGATTGTGTAATCTTGGACATATCATTCATCTTTTTTAACACTCCAGTATAAAATGGGGGCAATGATAGTAAAACGTATCCCAGAGAATAGACGAGTGTATCAGATAAGAATATTCAAGTAAAAGGCTTGAGTTGGTATCTGACACCTAGTAAGTGCTCAAATACAGGTTTGCTAGTTAGCAATTATTACTTGTATAATCCCTCTTTTTTCAAGTCTGTAGGTATATATTTAACCTTTTAGGAGGTAAGATAACCTTTTAACCTGCAAAGTCACACCTTCTGTAATCATGAACCAAATTTAAATGACTCAAGAATACTTTTGTAACATGTTCATACTTTACTTAAAGGAATTGGATAACTGTAATGGCTTGTTGGATTAAAGTTGACAGCAAAAACTGGTCTCATTTTCATTGTGAAATAGGATAAAAAAATTTTGGATTGTAATAAAAATATTGGATTTTTTTTTTGACTGCAGGTAGTAGACTGTAATATATAGTGAACATTGAATAATGTTACAAACAATTAAAAATATGATTAGATAACTGACATATACTGGGGGATATCCAGGCTACTGTATACAGGTTAAACACTGCCTGTGCGTCAAGAAAACCGCATATGTTCGTTTATTTAGTGTCCTTTGATGCAAATTTTTGGACTATTCTGGTACGGTACACTCAAATATAGTTCATCATATAGTAACTAATACTAGGTAAATATGTTGTGTTTCTCATACATGTTTTAATGTTGTAGAAGAAAAAAATATTATGAAACATAGGGTTTCCTTCCCACTCCTCCAAACCTTTTTAATGACACAGGGCACATTATTAGCCATAGGAAAGAGAGGAGTCAGGTTGAGCTCACCCTCTTTTCCTTTTTTTTTTTTCTTTCCTTGTATATAAAAACCCTTTATTGATGAAGGTTAGAGAAGAATCTGTAACTTAATAATTTTTTGAATGTAGTTATTTTTAATTGAAGGGTAATTGCTTTACAGTATTGTGCTGGTTTCTGCCATACATCAACATGAATCAGTAATAAGTATACACATCCCCTCCCTCTTGAACCTTCCTCCTACCACCCACCACATCCCACTCCTTTAGGTTGACACAGAGCCCGTGTTTAAATTCCCCAAGTCACACAGCAAATTCCCACTGGCTATCCATTTTACATATGGTACATTTTCCCATGCTACTCTGTCCGTTCATCCCACCCTCTCCTTCCCTCCCTCCAGCCACGCCCTGCTGCCCGGCTCTGGGCCCATAAGTCCATTGTCTATGTCTGTGTCTCTGTTGCTGCCCTGCAAATAGATTATCAGCACCATCTTTCTGGATTCCATATGTATGCATCAGTACATGATGCTTGTTTTTCTGTTTCTGATTTTACTCTGTATAATAGGTTCTAGGTTCATCTCCTTCATTAGTACTGACTCAAATGTGTTCCTTTTTATGACTGAGTAATATTTCATTGTATGTATGTACCACAGCTTCTTTATCCATTCATCGGTCAGTGAACATCTAGGTTGCTTCCATGTCCTATCTATTGTAAATAGTGCTGCAATGAAAATTGTGGTACATGTGTCCTTTTCAGTTACAGTTTTCTCAGGCTATATGCCCAGTAGTGGGATTGTTGGGTCATGTGATAGTTTTATTCCTAGTTTTTTAAGAAATCACCATACTGTCTTCCATAGTGGCTGTATCAATTTATGTTCCCATCAACAGTGCAAGAGGGTTCCCTTTTCTCTGCATCTTCTCTGGCATATATTGTTTGTAGATTTTTTTGATGATGGCCATTCTGACTGGTCCTTTATAGATATAAATTTTTTTTTGACTACAGGTAGTGGGCAGCAGTCGGTGACAGGTGTAACCTCTGTGGATGACAGCAACAGTTACTGGAGGATACGAGGGAAGACAGCCACAGTGTGTGAGAGGGGAACTCCCATCAGATGCGGTCAGCCTATCCGGCTGACACACGTCAACACTGGCCGAAACCTCCATAGTCACCACTTCACCTCACCTCTTTCTGGAAACCAGGTGAGGTGGCGTTCTATGGGTCACTGCTGCTCAACAGAGCATTTACGCAGTTGAGTTGTTTGATATCTTGGTTCTTAGCCCTTTCTCTTCCAGGTATAAATCTCTTCTGTGCAGACCTGAAGAATTGCCTGTCTTACAAGGAGAAGGAAATTGTTTCTGGTCAAAATAGAGATTACATCTAGATCAAGAGATGAGGCAGAAAGAGAGGCTAGGTATATGTTAGTGTATCATAAGTTATCCTGGTAAATCTGGCAATAAAGAAACCCAATGTTTTCCAAACTTGCAATAAAAAGTATTATTATTTTCTAATGATGCCAACTAACCACATTAGGAGAATGAATTAGGAATTGTGCCCCCCCCCCGCCCTTTTTTTAAAGCCTTGAACTTCTGAGTATGTGGATCCCTTAATGAGTGCTTTCTTCTCACCTCCACTCTGTACATAGTTTTCCCTGTTAACATTTTTAACATTAGTATGGCAAATTTGTTACAGTTAATAAAACAGTGCTGATACATGTTATCAGCTAAAGTCTATAGCTCCTTCTGATTTCCTTAGTTTTTACCTAATGTTCTTTTTCTGTTCCAGGATCCCATCCACATTACATTTAGTTGTCTCCTTAGGCTACTCTTGGCTGTGACAGTTTCTTAGATCCTCCTTGTTTTTGTCGACCTTGACAGTTTTGAGAAGTGCCAATCAGGTATACGATAGGATGCTCCTCTGTTGGAATTTGTCTGATCTTTTTCTTATGATTAGACCAGATTTATAAAGGTTTTGGGGAGGTAGACTACAGAGGTAAAGTACCATTTTCATCTCCTATCTCAAAGGTACATAGTATCTTACGATTGCTGATATTGATGAACTGGCTGAAGTAGCATTTTTCAGGTTTGTCTGGTAAAGTTATTCTTGTCATCTTTTGCCTTTGCATACTGTACTCTTGGGACGAAGAACTCTTGACTCTTATGTCACTGTGCACAGCCCTTACTTGAGTGAGGAGTTAGCTCCTCCTCCTCTAGGGTGGGATAGCTACATAATTTATTTGGAATTCTTCTGCATGGGAGATTTGTTTTTTTCTGTATTTATTCAATCATTTATTTATACCAATATGGACTTCTTGATATGGATTCCTGGATTATTTTTTATATGTACTTTGAATTATTATCCAATACCACTGTCTCTATTATGTTGCTCACATTATTCCAACTTTGGCTGTTGGGAGCTCTTTCAGTTGCCTCCTGTATCCATTTGACATGCTCCCATCATTGTGTTTGTGTGTGGCTGTGTTTTTAGCACTCCCTTACTTTATGGCACTAAATTACTACAGGCTTATCTTGTCTATTTCTTTCCCCAGTCCTAGATTCAGCTATTTCCCTACGGAGTCCTGCTTCCGTTTATTGGAGAAGAGTATTCTTAGAAACCAAGATCTAGACTTTGCATGAACTCACTACTACTGGGGTTTTGTTTCTTTGAGATCCTCTCACCTGCCAGAGCAAAGAAATAACATGCCTGTGTGTGTATATGTACATGTCTATAAGTGATCATACATGTAATTGTCTGTATCTGTAAGTTAAACTTGAGTTCTTACTGATATCTCCAACTCTAATCCATTGCCACATAGATCATTTTAGCTCCTCTCTGCTTATTTGTAAATTCCTACTCTTAACAGTGAGACACCTGGCTCCCAACACTGTCATCCATTTACTTACTTATTCAGTTCCAGTATACAAGTATAGTAGTAGGATTATTAATTACATGTAGTTTCTTTTGCCTTTAGTCTTTATTTCCAATTGAGATTATTAATTACATGTAGTTTCTTTTGCCTTTAGTCTTTATTTCCAATTGACTGAGTTTATCTTCTAAAATTTTATAGCTGTAAGTGTATATTTAAGTTACATGTGTTTGGTAGTGATCATTTTGTAATGTCTAGAAATATTGAGTCAGTATGTTGTGCACCTGGAAGTAACATAGTGTTGTAGGTCAATTATACTTCAATTAAAAAAATTATGTATGTCTGAAATATCAGCAACTTTTAAAATTGTTATAGAAACTCTGAATTTTTGACCTTATGGGGAATGGGATTAGAATACAAGTGGAAGACAGACTTTGCTATACTTTGCTCAATTAATATTTATTATTTAATTCTCACAATTATTTTGTAAGGTGTTATCATCATCACTTTATAGAGGAGGAAATGAAAGCGCAAAGGAGTTACACAGGAAGGGACAAAGCTGACATTCAAGGTTTGCCTGTCTCCAGAGCCCATCCCATTTCTAACCTGTGTTTCTCATCAGGTCACTTAATGTCTAGTTAAGGGAATGAGGTAGGAATATTTAAAGTCAAATAATAAGAAGTAAAGTGTTTTCAGACTATAATAGAAAATATAAGGCAAGTAGAGGATTATTTGCAAAGTAATTTATTTTTAAACAACACTGGAGAGCCTTTTTTTTCACTCTTGGATAGCCTCGTTTTCTTTCCATTGCCTCCCTCCCCTTTTCAAGCCTGTGTGTCAGCTATACTAATATTGCTACCTATCTGTGTCTTCCAGGAAGTGAGTGCTTTTGGTGAGGAAGGTGAAGGCGATTATCTGGATGACTGGACAGTGCTCTGTAATGGGCCCTACTGGGTGAGGGACGGTGAGGTGCGGTTCAAGCATTCTTCCACTGAGGTTCTGCTGTCTGTCACAGGAGAACAATATGGTCGACCCATCAGTGGGCAAAAAGAGGTGCATGGCATGGCCCAGCCAAGCCAGAACAACTACTGGAAAGCCATGGAAGGCATCTTCATGAAGCCCAGTGAGTTGCTGAAGGCAGAAGGCCACCACACAGAGCTCTGAGTCTGGAGGCTGCGAGCCAGCGTCACCACACAGTGTTCCTAGACGTCTGCTGCTCTTTCGCCCTTTGGGTCCCTGCCACGGGTTCCCTGGGCAGTGACCGTGTCCCCACTGAGATGAAGATGCATGACAGGAAACCATGGCTGTGTTTGGAAGCTTCAGCCCTTCACACTTGAGTGGGTGTTTCTCCCAGACTTGGGTCAGCTCTTTCTCAGTACAAGACTTGTTGGTGAAGGAGCAGAAGCTTTTTATTAATAGGACAAAAACTGAAGGAGGCATCCCTCCTAGCTAGGAAATTTTTATTCCTCAGAAATTTGGCATCATGGATTATTAATGTGTGTGTTTTTTCTTCCACTTTCTTTAAAACGATAAAAGAATTTCATTGTTAGTCACTGTGTTGTCATTTATAAGGTGTGCTATTTCATAATCTGATTAATCCTTGAGTCCTAAAAGTCATTGCTAAGTTTTGAGATGATGGGAACCTTTGATGTAGATCCTCGTTTTTTAAAAAACTTTATTTTGTATTGGTGTATAGCCAGTTAACAGTGTTGTGATAGTTTCAGGTGCACAGCGGAGGGACTCAGCCATGCATATACATGTATGGTGTGGACCCTTTTGAGAGCCTTACTTGCATCCTGCTTTTTCTGTCTTTACTTTCTCTTTTCCCTCAGCACCTCATCTTTATTAGATTTTTGACTAACTATTGCTAAAGACCCTTAATAAATAGCCAGAAAGATGTTTTACTTTGGATATGTTACTGCACTTGAGCAAAAGGGGTAGAGGTAGAAAGTGGAATCAACATTTATTTACTGTTTGCTAAATACTAGGCACCATATTATAGATCTCACCTCATTTAATCCTCACAAATACATTACCAGGTAGATAACTACAATTTTACCAATGCAGAACAGAATAGTTGAGTTATTACCTGAATTCTTAAAGCTAGTAAGTAATTTGAATATAGGAATCCAGCTGTGTCTGCCGTATGTTCTTTTTACTGCAGTACAACCGTATTTAGCTCTTGGGAGATAACTATACTTTTTGGACAAATATAAATATCTCTCTTTGAAAAGGGGTTAGAAAGCTTTTGTCCTCTGTTTACCTCACTTCTTTTCTCTGCTGGGTAGATCCAGGAGGTTTGCTTCTCTGTCCTTCAAGGATGTTAGTGATAAACAGAAGTGACTGCCATCTGCTGGAATTTCATGACTTAGCAGGACCTTTTTATTTTTAGAAACCTTGATTTTTTTCCTTACTAGCTTTAGGGAGTTAATGTTGAACATTTGGGGATATCAGGTCTGTGCCAGACGTAGCCCATAATAATAAAAGGATTGATCTCTTACAAGGACTTGTCTCAGTAAGCTGAGGCCAGGAACTACTTGAGGAACTCCATCTCTGCCTTCTCTCCTCTTTCTCCATTTTAGTTGCATTGCTTGCTTGAAATCTCTCCAAAAAGACAATATCAACATTTCATGCTACTGAGATGGTTGGGAGTAGAGTGGTAACAGTCTGGGGAGAAAGGAAGTGATAGGAAACAGTTGAGTAAAGAGTAACTCTTCATAATGTAAGAGTAGGGAGTTGAGGAGAGGGTGATGGCACCCCACTCCAGTAGCAGCAGCAGCAGGGAGTTGTGTTGTAACCACTTCTCCGTGGCTTGGTCAGTGTTTTTACTCAGTTGTTGGGCCCTTCCTGAAAGTCAGGAAAGAAAGATTATACCTTGGGGCTGCAGGTTACAAGGTGGATGGAGGACCTTTAGCACTGGAGATAAGTATGAACTTAGAAAAAAAAAAAAAGTGCCGGAGCCTTGGGGAGATGTGAAATGACCGATAAGAGGACTGACTAGATCTGACTAGATGTGAAAGGAAACCAGTTGGAGGGGTAAAATCAACTCTGGGTAACCTAGGTGAAAGCTGAAATGGTGCTTTATCTGTAGGAGTGAAAAAATTCTCCAAGAGAAAGCCTGGAAGATGTTTAGGAAGTTAGGATGTCAGAACAAAGGGATATGAAGTACTTATTTTGAAATGAGTATGTCAAAGAAGCTAAAGCTAAATTTAAGCTTGTGTTGACATCACTGTACTAGTGTTGGACAGAAACTGTCCAGTGCCTTCATTTTACAGAGAAGGAAACAGGCAAAATAAAGTTGACTCTGAATTATCTATTTCATGTAATTATGCTTGCTCCCCATGTAAATTGTTGCTGAAGTGCAAGAACAATATTCTCTACTTCAGTAATATACCCCTCCTAGCCCAGTGCCTAAATGGTGCTATTCTCAGTAGTAACTGAAAACTGCAGTGAAGAGTCCAGAATGGTGCAACTCATTCCTTTGTGGATGGAATGAGGTGGGATTTTTGACGCCTTTTAATTACTTCTTGGTTTCCTCCTTACTGATGTTCAGACAAGAATGAGTTAAGATAACTAGTTTGTGTGACTCGGAAGTGTAACTTCCGCGGTAGCCTCAGTCCGAGCCCTAAGTAGCCAAGCAGACTACAAACTACTCCGGGAAACTGCTTTGAAAGTGGAACTCTCTGCGGCCGAAACTACCCAGCGAAGGCCACTGCCAGCCAGCGAGGAGGGCCGCGGGCCGGTGGCAAACCCCCGGCTCCGCTTTTCCGGGTTCAGAACGGTGCGCCCGGGGGCGGGGCTTGTATGTCAGTCGTAGGCCGCTACCCTGCGCTCTCCTTTTGGAGCCACGCCTTCACTTCGCGCAAGCAGCCAGTCGGCCCCGCTGGATCGCGGGCGTCGGGCGGGGCAGGGCAGGGAGACGGCTGGCTGGCTGGCTGGCGGGCTGCGGGGGGCGGGGCGCAGGCGCGCCAACGCTTCCTCGCCCAGCGTTCTCCCTGCGCGTGCTGCTGGTCGGCCCGCGGCGGCGCAGCTCGGAGCTGGCGGGGCGGGCGCCGGGAGGGGGTGGTGCCCCGGCAGGGCGGGGGCCGGAGCCAGGCCGGGCCGGGGCCGGAATGCCCCTGTTCTTCTCCGCGCTGTTGGCCTTGCTTTTGTTAGGGCTCAGCGCCCTCTTCCTAGTCCGGTGAGGGGATCCCGGCCACGACGGGTGGCGGAGGGGGTGGGAAGGGAAGGAAGAGAGACTGAGGAGGGGGCGCGCTGGAAAGAGGCGCGCGGGAGGGGGTTGGGGGAGTTGCGCGGGCGGCGGAGGGGGAGGGGCCGGGGAGGAGGCGCGCGACGAGGGGAGGGGTCGCGCGGGGGCGTAAGAGTGGAGCTAGCTGGAGGGAACCGGGAGAACCGGGAGATTGAGCAAGCGGCCGAGGCCTGAGAAGATGCTGAGATTGGGTGGTGAATAGGGGTGTGAATGAGGAGGGGGCCCGGCATAGTGGTTTTTCTTTCCCCGTCCGCATGCCCGTGAATGTCCCCTTCCCCGAGTGCGAAGGGCACCTGCAGCCTCGCCCTGGAGAGCCGGAACAGGTCTGGCTGCCCAGGGAGAGCGGCACTGGAGCCGGCCGGATGTGACCCCACACTGCCTTCTCTCAGACACCTGTCTGGAGGGCGGAGAAGGAGACCTTTAGGGGGTTGTGTGATGGCACACCTGACATGGATGCCTGGACTTCAGCTCCTGTTGGGACCTCTTCTCTCTACCTCTGAGGTTCCTAAGGATTTGAGAGATTGCTTTCTTTGTTTCCAACTTAAACGGCGGTGCTTAGTTCGTCTGATTTCATTTGGGTGGAGGGGACACTCGGGCTAGGGTCTTGATCAGCGTGGCTGAATGTATATGGCAGAGTGGTGTTTTGGGAGACAGGAGTATTGCCCCAGAAGATCCACCTCCAGTTCATGATCCTTTGCCAGGCTTTCTAAGACCTGCAGGGGGTGAGGGTGGCCACCCTTTGGGAGAGGGTCTTATGAACTCAAAAGGATTTTTCTGCAGGTGGCTTGTGGTCCGGTTGGCCACCAAGTGGTGTCAGCAGAAGCTGCAGGCGGAACTAAAGATTGGCTCCTTTTTTTGGATTCAGAATGTCAGTCTTAAGTTTCAGCAGCACCAGCAAACAGTGGTGAGTCCTGGGAAACTCCTGGGGAATGTATGTGGGTTGATCTAGCTGAATTTCAACTTCTAATTTCCTTTTTAAAAAATCCTGGTGGCTTTCCTAGTTAACCCAGCCTTGCCACCCCTTTGCCAAGATGATTTTAGAGCCTATTTGAGAATACTGGAACTGATGCAAGTTCTTTTAAAAATGCTTTTGAGGCACAGGGTTTCCAGGGCATGTAAAAAAATAGGGAAGTAAAGTACAGAACAAAAATACAGAAGTAACACAGAGACCAAAGATAACGAAGATTACCATTCTAATATAAAAGGGGAAATGGCAAAAATCCATGAGAGAGAAATATTAAAGTCTAACCAATGTCACTGAGAGGAACAAGATATAGTGCGGAGGAGAAAGGCTGGGGGAAATGGAATGGAGAATAGTGGAAGGGCTCTCGTACTTCCTCCTCTTATAACCTTTCTTGTCCTGTCAAACTGCTCTGGGCTTACCTAACAGCCAGTGTACAAAGCTTCCTCTCACACTGTTTTAGGAAATCGATAGCCTGTGGATTTCCAGCAAACTCCTTAGCCATGATCTGCCGTGAGTACTCTATCTCTTCACTCTCCTCTTGGGGAATGTTTTGGGATTGTGGTTTGCATATTGAGATTCATTTACAGAGGCCCCACAGCCCAAGGAGGGAAGCAGGTTCTTGATGGTGTCTCTGGGTTAGCCTGGAAGCTGTTGTTTTGTGAGACAGATATTGATAAGTACTCTGAGACTGTCTTCCATGATTTGAGCTGTTTTTAGGGAGGATGGGAAAATGAGTATGAGGGAGGGGAAAAGACTGGTATGGAAGGGGTTTGGACCTGGTGGCAGTGAGATTTCTCTCCTGTACAGACACTATGTGGCCTTGTGCTTTGGAGAAGTACGTATCAGAACTGACCTACAGAAGGTTTCTAGCCTGTTTGCCCCGTTTTCCCAGAGTACTGGGGCGCACCAAAAGGAGCTGGCCTTCAGCCCATCCTTACTGAAAATCTGCCAGGTGAGGCTACTTTCCCACTTCCGTGGACTGAAGTAGGAATGGCTGGTTTTGGAGTTACGGGTGGCTTTTTCTAATGTACTTAAGGCATAATGCTAAGAGGTGCCTCATTATTTTTCCATTGGAAAGGCACGACATTGCCTTGATATTACTTATCACTCATCTTTGCATCTTCCTTCCAGCTGTTCTCCATTCATGTAGATTCTATAAACATCATGGTCCTCAAGGTGGCTACTTCTGAGTCCTTGTGGCATATTCAGATCAGAGAAAGCAGTTTTCTTTTGGATAGTGATGGGAAGAGGTAAGCACAGGGCAGAAGAAGGTTCGGTAACCCTGTTGTTGCCTTATAGTTGTTTCAGGCTGGGTGGATATCAGGGCTTTCTTATCAAGGTGTCAAGTTCTCTCATTCTGTGTAATTTGAGGAGAGAGTAAGATTAAGCACTTCTGCTTGCCTCGTGCCTTCCAGCCAACAAAGCTTGATTGAAGGTAAATGATGAGGAAAGGGGCCAGGTGGTCTTTTTATTTTTCCTTTCCAGGCTGAAGTGTGAGGTGAGCCTAAGTCAGATCAACAGCAAAGTTCTAAAGAGCGGCCAGTTGGTGAGTATGTCACAGTTGTTCAGATGCCTTGTTTTTCTTCTGGGCATAAAATACGAAGGCGCTCAGGGCTTGCACTCTAGATTATGTGCGCTATGGGGTTCCCTCAGGGATGTGTTCCAGACCACAGCATTTTGACTGCAAGCTCCTGACACAGTCATACCTTAGAGGCTTATCTTCCCTGTAGGAGGACACCTGTCTAGCAGAGCTCTCACTTGCCCTAAAGCTGTGTCTCGAGGTGGGCATCAGCAGCGGGCAGCTGAAGGCGATCACGGTGGATGTGTGGACACTCCATGCCGAACTGCATGAGGGCCTCTTTCACAGTCAGCTGCTGCGCCAGGGCACAGGCCTGGCCCCCAAGCCTCTTCCCGGTTCAGGTAAAGTCCCAGTCAGTGAGCTTCTTAGCTTCCCTGTTGGGCATTCTTTTGGAAGTAGAAAAAAAAAGTAGTGGTCTCACCACCCATTTAGGTGTGATTTGTTATTTGCCATGGCCTTTAATCCTGGCCTTTGAGGATAGCTAGAGGAAAGAAGGCATTTGCTCGTGGTACGTGAAAGAACATTTAGTGAGTAATTATCATAAATGAGGCCTGAACTTTGTGTTTTGTACACGTTCCCCTACTAAATCCTCAGCATTTCACAAATGAGGAAACTAAAGTGCCTAGGAAGATTAGGTAACTTGACTGAGATCACATGGGTAGTCAGTAATAAAAACGGGGTTTGTATTATTTGGCCCAAAAGTCCGTATTCTTTTCATTATAATAACTTGCTCTCCATACTATTTTTAGTTATTTATTTTGACATGTACACACTATTACGTTTATTTGTTTTGTTTTTATCCACACTGGGTCTTTGTTGCTGCATGCCAGCTATCTGGTTGCAGAGAGCTGGGTCTATTCTCTTGTTACAGCGCACAGGCTGCTCATTGCGGTGGCTTTTCTTGTTCTTGAGCACAGGCTCTAGGCACTTGGGCTTCAGTTGTTGTGTCCCACAGGCTTATCAGTTGTGGCTCGCAGGCTCTAGAGTATGGGATCAATAGTTGTGGCGTGAGGCTTAGTTGCTCTGTGGCATGTGGGATCTTCTTGGACCAGGGGTTGAACCTGTGTCCCCTGCATTGGCAGGCAGATTCTTATCCATTGCGCCACCAGGGAAGTCCTCCAGACTGTTTTTTAGACCCTGGAGAAGGAAGTACAGTAGGTGCCTGGATCCCTGGGATCTTGGCCTTATTGCCTAAGTTTGGACGTTTGCCTAGCCTACTTTATGTGGGAACATTTGGCTGAAGAGGGATTGGCATATTGAGAGACTTGAGTGTTAAGAGTTGATGGCTTTTGTATTATTTATTGGTGTTTTCAGAGCTGACAGAAGACTTGGCTGAGCCAACTCTGCCTGGCCTATACCTTCTTCAGCAGCTGCCGGACCAGGTCAAAGTGAAGATGGAGATCACAAGTGTGGTGTTGTCCATGAATAGTCAAAAGAGGTGAGGTCTCTCCTGACACACAAGTGTGGAGAGTGATAAATGGAGCTGTGTGCTGGGGTCTCCATAACCAGCCCAGTAGCTGCACTGAGCTTGTGTGAAGGGGGAAAGGGAGTAAGACTAGCATCCCACGTATTTCTAAGCCAGACTCTGTCTCTGGTCCAGGCACCTGAATTGGACATTGAAGCTGCTGCATTTCCTGTACCACCGTGATGAGGACCAGCTGCCCCTGCGAAGCTTCACGGCGAATTCTGATGTGGCACAGATGAGCACCGAACTCCTTCTGAAAGGTTCATGGGTGGGGTCGGGTATTGAGAGAGAACGGGAGGACCAGTCACACACTTCCCCAATGCCTTACTTGGTCTTCTTAACTCAATATCAGTGATGCAGAGGAGGGGGAGTTGGGAATGTACTGAAACTAACGAGTATTGGTGACATTCTCTCATCTCCTCGCCTGCCCCTGACCCTCTCCTAGTCTTTCCTCTCACCCTCTCCGTGTCCTCCTCTCATCTGCCCTTTGCCCTTACAGATGGGTTGTTGCTGTCCCAGAGCCGCCAGCGCATTGTCTGCCTCAACTCCCTCAAGGCTAACGTGCAGGTCTGTTGACCAAGAATCATCCCTTTTTCTGCTCTCCCCATACGTCATTGAGTCGTGAGCATGTAAAATAAAACCTGAACCCGCAGTTCCGGTGTGCTCGTTTCCAGGTGACCACCATTGACCTCTCAGCCTCCCTGGTTCTGAACACTTGTATCATTCATTACCGGCACCAGGAGTTCTCTCACTGGCTACACATGCTAGCGCTGGAAACCCAGGAGTCTAGTTCATCTGTTCTTAAGCAAAGGAAGGACAGGTCAGTGTAATCTTTTTCGGCCACTATCTTATCAGGTGGATTCTTAGATTTTTTGGTCTAGAGTGGCATCTTGTGTTAAATATATATTTAGTTGTTTGATCTTTTTTAAATCTCAGTTTCAACAGCCCAGTCTTAACAGCAAACATGCTTTATATTTTCTGTTAGATGAGACTCTGGCAGTAGAATGAATGACAGAATTCTTTGTTTTTATGTCCTCGGTGCCCAGCACAGTTCCTTATTATATAAAATGAACATTTCTTGAACTGAACTTAGATAATCGATATCTCATCTGCCTTGGATTATAAGGTGCCTGCCATGTCATGAGTGCCCTGTCTGTGTGTGTAGTACTTGCACTGTGTCCCATAGAGGTCAGTGGTTTGTAAGTGATGCTACTTGGTGGTATTAAGTTGAATCATAAGATATACTGATATTCATCATATTTGATATATACTATTTGATACATGAAAATAGCAATTTCATCTGGTTCAACCTCATAAGTCTCTATGGATTATCACTGGGAGTAGGAGGAAGCTGATGAGTTCAATCTTTTTCTAGTTGCATCCTTTCCTAAGAATCACAACAAAACTCACCCTGCCTTTTGAGAGCTTCTGAAATCTGTAACATGATAGGAAGTTGCAGTTCTTTCCTTGTCAGACAATGAAGTCTTGTCCCCGTACAGAGCCTTTCCTCAAATCCTGGCACCTATCATCTTTAGCACCTCCATCTCCAACGTCAATGTTTCCATTCAGTTGGGAGATACACCGCCCTTTGCCTTGGGATTCAATTCCATCTCTCTGGGTAAGGCTCTGCGATGGAAAAGGAACAATTTGTTCATTAGTGGAGCTGGGCCCAGTTGATGGCCACTGTGGCTCCAAAGAAGTCCTCTCTCCCACCTTCTGTGTTTAGATTACCAGCACTTGAGACCACAGAGTATCCATCAACGGGGCGTCCTAACTGTGGACCACCTCTGCTGGCGGGTGGGCAGTGACTCCCATATTCAGAGAGCACCCCACCCACCCAATATGCATGTTTGGGGTGAGGCGCTTGTCCTGGACTCCTTCACACTACAGGTAGGTGGGGACTTTGGTGAACAGTAGCCTGTAGAGTTTGCTCATCCTGCCACGCTCTAGAGCACTGAGCACCTCTTTTGGCAGCAGATGGTGCACCTGTGCATGACAGAACTGTGTGTCGGCATGCTTCTGATGAAGTCCTGTTGTTTCTTTTCTAGGGTAGCTATAACCAGCCTCTGGGCCTGTCCAGCACTCAGTCAGATACCCTCTTTCTTGACTGTACCATCCGAGGACTGCAGGTGGAGGCATCAGATACCTGTGCTCAGTGTCTGTCTCGGATCTTCTCCTTGATGGGTCCACAGTCTGGGAAGTCAGCTGTCTCTAGGGAATCCTCATTTGAGGAATCTGTGTCGTTACTGTGGAAGGTGGACTTGAAGGTGGAGGACATGAACTTGTTCACCCTTTCTGCCCTGGTTGGTAAGTGGGACAGGAAGTGGGTAGTTTACACAGTATAGTATACAGTATGCTATACTGAAGTGGGTAGTTTGTAACCTAAGCAGATTACGCTGCTGCTCCTCACGTAATAAAATCAGTTATTTGAAAATTTTCTAAGTCAGAGGCAGGAAATGTTAAAAGGTCTTGTGTAACTGTTGGGCTTCTTGATATTTCTTAAGGGCTTACAGAGAGCAAAGTGTATAAGAAAAAACAGCTTTGATATCTGATCAGGAGAAGGAGATGCAGTTAGTTTTCTGTTTCTTTGTGTATTTAGTTCTAGAGAGAAACTGATGTATCTCTGGGGAATTGGTGGGAGTTTGGGTACTTCTTTGGCCCTGCCAGCTGTAGTTAGGTTAAAATGGGAAAGGAAAAACTTCCCTAAAACATGAGGAATTAGGTTAGGAAAGTGTGGGGATTAAGGATAACCAGAGTGAAGGGAATAAGGAAGGAAGGAGAGTGAGGACTGACGTTGGCGTTTGAGAGCCAAGCACCAACCCTGACATGGTTTCTGGATGTTAGGTGCTTCTGAGATCCGGCTGGACACACTGACTGTCCTGGGAAGTGCTGAGACCTCCACTATGGGTGTTCAAGGACTTGTGCTTGCGCTGGTGAAGTCAGTCACAGAGAAGATGCAGCCCTGTTGTAAGGCTCCTGACATCCCCACTCCAGTGCTCAGCTTCTCCATGCTCTCCGTCACCTATCACAGCAGCATCCGCTCTCTAGAGGTAATGTTTCTATGGCAAGGTGGGGTCAGATTGGTTTTTCCCTGGCTTAGAGCATTTTCCAGTCTTGAGTCACGTTGTGAAACTCACCTGTGAGAAACGTAACGCCTAGTGGTTGGTCTTTTTTCCTGGCTTGTGTTGTACATTTTTATCTTTTAATATGGAACTTAAAATACATATAAAACCAGAGAATATATGAACTTTCATGCAACCATACTTGGCCTCAATAATTACCAACTTAGGACCAACCTCATTTAGTTAAACTCTGAGCAGTCGTGCCTGCCTTCTACTATGGGATTATTTTGAAGCAGATATCAGACATATAATTTCAACTGTAAAGATTTCAGTGCATATATCTGATATATGGATATATATATAAATAAAGGGCTCTTAAAGGTCATGCCTGGTGGCATTTTACTGAAGCACTCAGCTCATCAACGGGCTGGAAGAGATCTGAAGATGGAGGCACTGGAAAGCTTTGAGAGGCTTCCCAGTACCTTTCTTCTCAGGGTATCATTTCAGTTGGACATGGGGTCCTCTTGGGAGGAGAGTGAGATATTTCCCTGTTCATCGGACTTCAACTTCCTTTGGAAACTGAAGAGTTTCCTTTACAGAGATTGGAACTCAGAGGAATTTTTTGGTCTTGGAATTTAAATTTTCTCTGTCTGCTTAACTATGGACAATTGACTTTGTTTTTCAGGCTAACAGAGTTCCTCTAATCCCTTCTTTGAGGCATACTTTCCCATAAGTCAGTTGCTATATGAACTTGTGACCAGTACTTTTTAAGAATTAAGTCAAGGTACAATCAGCGCATGAAACATTTTCCAGTTGATTCTTGCAGTAGTTATTATACAGAAGGTGGTTGTTGTGGAAAGGTAAATCATGAGCAGAAACATAAAAGCCAAATGACTTATCGAGTACATCTGTACACTGGATATTCTCTGGTAGATACCAGAGAATTAAATGGTTTCTACTCTCAGACAATTTAGAATCCGGTTGAGGAGAACTTAAAAAAAGAGTAAGTGCTTGTAAGTATAAGTAGGAACTGTTAGCTCAGCATACTAGTGCAAAGAGGAGCAAAGCAAGGGGGTAATTAATGTGGTTGCTCAGGAAAGACTTCTGAGTAGAGACAGTTCTTGTGCGTGTATATAGTAGTTTCTGCATCTCTCATGTTCTACGATGTGGTAATCGATCAATCCTTTCCTCTTGTTCTGTAAAGGTTCAGTGTGGCTCAGGGCTGACCTTACTCTGGAGCCCCCCAGATCACATGTACTTGTACCAGCATGTGCTGGCCACCCTGCAGTGCCGAGACCTACTAAGAACCACTCTTTTCCCTGAGACTGTTCCCCTTGTTGAGCTAGAGACTGCAGCGACCCTCTCTGAGCCAGAAGGCTGTCCCCCAGAGTCCTCCCCGCCAAAGCGGCTGCTAAACCTGACGCTGGAGGTGAGCACAGCCAAGCTGACAGCTTTTGTAGCTGAGGACAAGTTCATTACCCTGGCTGCCGAGAGTGTGTCCCTGAGCCGGCACGGGGGTTCACTGCAGGCTTACTGCCCAGAGCTGGCTGCGGGCTTCGATGGCAACAGCATCTTCAGCTTCAAGGAGGTGGAGGTGCACCTGCTCCCCGAGCTGGAGGAAATGATCCTTCACCGGAACCCCTTCCCTGGGCTGCAGACGCTCCGGAACCGCGTGTGGCTCCTCTCCCTGGGTTCAGTCTCCGTGGAGTTTCCTTATCAGTATGATTTCTCTCGGACTCTGGACGAGGCCGTGGGAGTTCAGAAGTGGCTGAAGGGCCTGCATGGAGGGTCTCGCTCTCAGGCTTCTCCCAGCTCTGCCCCGCTCCCACCTGATATACTCCTGAAGGTCCAGCACTTCTCATGGGTTTTCCTGGATGACATTTTTGAGGTGAAACTTCGTGATAACTACGAGCTGATGAAGGATGAAAGTAAGGAGAGTGCCAAAAGGCTGCAGTTGCTGGATGCCAAAGTGGCCGCCCTGCGGAAGCAGCACGGGGAGTTACTGCCTGCCCGCAAAATCGAGGAGCTGTATGCCTCTTTGGAACATAAAAACATCGAAATCTACATCCAGCGCTCCCGTCGTCTCTATGGCAACACGCCCATGCGCCGGGCACTGCTCACTTGGAGCCTGGCAGGGCTAGAACTGGTGGCTCTGGCAGATGCCTCCTTCCACGGTCCTGAGCGTGTGCTAGAGCAGGTTCGAGAGCTTGATCCAGGCAGCCCTTTCCCTGCTGAGGGAATAGATCTTGTCATTCAGTGGTGTAGGATGCTCAAGTGCAGCGTCAAGACATTTCTGGGTAAGTAACACTTCTTTGTTTGCAGAGCCCAGGGTTTGCCCTTGGAGCTCCAGGGAGCTCTTTGAGCAATTACAGAGGAGCTCAGTTATATTGGGAAATGCGGCTGTTTTGGGCGTGGGTGGAGTGGGATGGGTGGACTCCTCTTCCTTTTCCCTGTTCCTGAATTTCACCCTGAAACTGCTTGGCTGAACACAGGGGCACAGCTAACACAGTCATCTTCAGGGTTGGTGTGGCTCTTGGATCTCAGTGTTATCCCCCTCACTCTCTGTTCAAGGTCTCCGTGCCCTTTTTTTGGCTTTGCTGCCAACTGCCAGCTCTTATTCTCTCAGTTGACTTTGTGAAATAGATGTAAAAATAGTGGCAGGGGGAAGCAGGGCCTGCAAGTGCTCAGTTTCCTGGGTAGCCACTGTGTGTCCTCCCTGTGTTGACAGTGCGGATAAGAGACTATCCCCGGTACTTGTTTGAGATCCGTGACTGGCGGCTGATGGGTCGACTGGTGGGCACTGAGCAGAGCGGTCAGCCCTGCTCTCGGCGGCGCCAGATCCTGCCGCTGGGGCTTCCTTGGGGCAATGTGGCCATCGAGAGGAACATGCCTCCACTCAAGTTCTATCATGATTTCCACTGTGAGTAGGGGAGGGCAGATGATTTGACTGAGATGGTGGTGATGGGTGGGAGATGAGCTGAGGCCCTTCTGGAGTAAAGGCCAAAGAGAGGGGTGAAAGTGTATAACAGGCTGCGTCCTGTGCTCCTCTGCCCCAGCGGAAATCTTCCAGTACACCGTGGTATGGGGCCCGTGCTGGGATCCAGCATGGACACTGATTGGCCAGTGTGTGGACCTCTTGACCAAGCCCTCAGCTGACCCCAGTCCACCCCTGCCCTGGTGGGACAAGAGCCGTCTTCTGTTCCACGGGGACTGGCACATGGACATTGAACAGGCCAACCTGCACCAGCTGGCCACTGAGGTGAGGGGTCCAGAGGAACTGTTTTCTTCTGAGGATGGTAGGGCTGGGGCTTGTACAGCATATGGGGGAAGAGAGAAAAGCACTGATTTGGGAGGAGGAGGTGATAACGCTTAGTTATATCTCACCAAGTTTTTGGGGTGGTTACAGGATCCATACAACACAACTGAAAATATGCACTGGGAATGGAACCACCTGTCTTTTCACTGGAAACCCGGTCAGTTTGTGTTCAAGGGTGACTTGGATATCAACGTGAGAACAGCCTCTAAGTGAGTGAAGTAACAGATGGAGCCTCAGACGGTGTGTGGGACTCAGGGTTGGGGGAGATGGGGAGAGCCGAGGGGCCGCTGGTGACCAGGGCTGTGTTGTGAGCCAGGTATGACGACTGCTGCTTCCTTCACCTGCCTGACCTCTGCATGACCCTGGACCTGCAGTGGCTGTGTCACGGGAACCCCCACGATCACCATGGTGTCACTTTGCGGGCCCCAGAGTTCCTGCCTGAGGTGCCCTTGGGCCAGTTCCATGACTCCTACCGGGCCTTTCGCTCTGAGAACCTCAATCTCTCCATCAAGATGGATCTGACTCGGCACAGTGGAAGTGAGGCTTGGGTCTGGGGCAATGGGGAGAAAGGGCTTGGGAGGATGAGCTTAGACACTGAGGGCTTCATCTTGACCCTCTGGAGAGGGGATCAGAAAAGAGCAAGGGAGCTTTGGGGTTAGGATCCTTTTTGGAAGAGGGTTGGTAGAAGTAGAGTTCTTGGGTCTTTGAAAGGAGAGAGTGTGAGGCTTGAGTGCCATTGGGGTTGTTAAACCTCTGAAATCTGAAGCTTGGGGGCCTTCCTGGTGGTACAGTGGTTGTCAATCTGCCTTCCAATGCAGGGGACATGGGTTTGATCTGTAACTAGGGAACTAAGATCCCATATGCTGGGGCAGTGAAGCCCCTGTGCTGCTGAAGGCCCAGCACAGCCAAAATGAAAAAAAGAAAGAAAGTACCGGGAGCTATTGCTTTAGCAGTGTGTGGTGTGCTCAGTCGTGTCCAGCTCTTTGCCACCCCAAGAACTACAGCCTGCCCGGCTCCTCTGTCCATGGAATTTCCCAGGCAAGAATACTGGGGTGGGTTCCCATTTCCTTCTCCAGGGGCTCTTCTCGACGCAGGGATTGAACCCACATCTCGAGTTAACTGCATCGGCAGTCAGGTTCTTTACTACTAGTGCCACCTGGGAAGCCCTTCAACAAGTGAATTTTTAAAAAAAAGCAAAACCCTGAAGCTAGGAAAAGATTTAGCTTCATCTGCATTTTTTTTTTTTTTTAATTTATTTGGCTGTGCCAGGTCTAAGTTGGCACGCAGAATCCTCATTATGGCCTGTGAAATTTTTTAGTTGAGGCCTGTGGCATGCAAGCTGTTAGTTGCTGCATATGCGCTCTAGTTCCCCGACCAGAGGTTGAACCCAGGCCCCCTGCATTGGGAGCACAGAGTCTTAGCACTGGACCACCAGGGTAGTCCTTTCATCTGAGTTTTAACCACAGCTGGGAAATGTCTATCATTTCTTTTGCAGCGATATCCCAGCCCCGGATTCTGCTGTATAGTAGCACCCTGCGCTGGATGCAGAACTTCTGGGCAACTTGGACTAGTGTCACAAGGCCTATTTGTAGGGGAAAGCTCTTCAACAACCTGAAACCCAGCAAGAAGAAACTCGGCCAGCACTACAAGCAACTTTCCTATACCGCGCTCTTTCCCCAGCTGCAGGTCAGCTCTGATGGCGCTGCTGACAGCTGTCCACTTCTCTAGTTTTCTTGTTTTCCCTCACTGGGTGAGTCACCTCCCTGGCGCTGTCCTCGGTTCAGTGTTATGTTCTCTTGTTGCCAGGTGCATTACTGGGCCTCATTCGCCCAGCAGCGTGGCATCCAGATTGAGTGCAGTCAGGGCCACGTCTTCACTCGGGGAACTCAGCGGCTGATACCTCAAGGTGAGACCAGAGGCTCCCTTGTCTCTCCGCGCCTGTCCCCCGTCCTGCTCCTCAGTGCCCCCCGCCTCTCTCTGTGCCCCACACTGGCCTTCTGTGCTGGCTTGCATGGGCCCTGTGTGCCTCCTCTCCTCAGCGGGCACAGTGATGCGGCGCCTCATCTCTGACTGGAGTGTGACCCAGATGGTTAGTGACCTAAGCCAGGCGACTGTCCACCTGATGGCTTCGCCCGCTGAAGAGAATGCTGACCACTGCCTTGATCCCTTGGTAACAAAGACCCACCTACTGAGCCTGTCCTCCCTTACCTACCAACGGCACAGCAGTCGCACAGCTGAGGAGGTACCACCTGACACATTCACTCTACTGCCTTGCTTGTATCAGTAGCTGTCTAAGTCTGCTCAGGCTGCCATAACAGAATACTGTAAGCAAAGGGGCTTAAACAGCAGAAATTTGTCTCACTGCTGGAGGCTGGGCAGCGTGGTCAGGTTCTGGTGGGGGCTGTCTTCCTGGCTTGCTGATGGCTGCCTTCTCACTGTGACCTCACCAGCCAGGAAAAGAAGGAAGCTCTCTGATGGCTCTTCTTGTGATGACACTAATCCTGTCATGAGGGCCCAACCCTGGTTAGGACCCCATCTAAACCTAATTACCTCCTAAAGGCCCCATCTTTATAATCCCCATTATATTACATTGGGGATTATGGCCTCAACATAAAAATTTCGTGTGAGGACACAATTCAGTTCATAGCAGTAGGCTTTAGGTTAAGTCCCGGGTAATGTTCCTAACTAGGTTCTAATTATCTATGTTGTTCGTTTATGATATATTCACTAGTATGTGCACCCCTCTTTCTGAAAGTTTCTTTTTTCCCCTCTTTCTGAAGATAGTCTCTTGCTTTTCAGGAAATAGAGTAAAACTTGTTTTTTCACTAGTGCTTTATTTGGTGGTCCCTCCTCTGCCCCCAATTAAGGAAGGATTTTGAGATGAAATTCTTTTGAGTCATTTAAAATACAGTGGATAGAGCTTCCCCAGTGGCTCGGTGGCAGAGAATCCGCCTGCAGTACAGGAGATGCAGGTTCAATCCCTAGGTTGGGAAGATCCCCTGAGGAAGGAAATGGCAACCCGCTCCCGTATTCTTGCTTGGGAAATCCCATGGAGAGAGGAGCCTGGTGGGCTATATATAGCACATGGGGGTCGAAAAAGAGTTGGACACAACTTAGTGACTAAAAACAAACAAACAATAACACTGTGTTTAAAATACAGGGGATATAGTCAGAGTGTAATATAATACACACACTAAGCCCACGTAGTTTTTCACTCAGTCATCTTGTATCACTCAGAAGAGGTCTGTTATTCAGCAAGCATGTTTGTTATCTTTGCATTTGTGGTTCAGGAGGAATGGTGGGAATTTCCATGCAACTCTGAGGTCCTTTCCCTGTTTCCTAGGAGCCCTCTACTCGAGTTGGGGATTCTGCCTTTCACACACATCAGCTGCACTTGGTAGATTTACGGGCTTCCTGGACAACCACCAATCGGGACATTGCCTTTGGTTTATATGATGGCTACAAAAAGGCGGCTGTGCTCAAACGTAACCTCTCTACTGAGGCACTGAAGGGGTTAAAGATTGATCCCCACCTGCCAGCCAAAAAACCAAAACAGAGCGTTCCTTCCAGTGCCCCAACCCCACCTCCTGTCAGCACTCCCAGCTTCAGTGGACAGCCTGATAAGGGGTCTTCAGGAGGTAAGCTGGGAGAGAAGACTCTGAAGGGTTAGGTTTAGAATATGTATGTGGGCTTGAACAGGAGTTTGAGAAGGACTAATTCTGGGTGGTTCAATCTGTGTGTAGAGATGAAACTGTTATTTTTCCATATTAGGCCACCTAAGTCTTACATAGCAGTGCCAGGTGGACATTAAAGGGTCTGGTTTATGGGACTTCCCTGGTGGTCCAGTGGTTAAGACTCCATGCTTCCATTGCAGGGGGCATAGGTTCAATCCCTGGTCAGGAAACTTAAGATTCTGGCAAAAAAGAAAAAAGGGTCTGGTCCTTTGGCCAGGAGAAGAGGATCAGGAAGGAGTGATGACTTAGTCAGAATGACTAAGGAGAAGAAACAAAGAATTAGAGAATTATTTTGTGTTTTGATGAATTTGTTCAGTCAATAAATATTTTTTGAATACCTCATAGGCACAAAGCACTGTACTGGATTTAGCGAGAAATATATATGACATTCTACTTGCCTCGACAAGTTTATCATCTTTGAGCTAAGATTAGTTCATTTACTCACTGAATCAATCACTCATTCATTCATGGATTCACTTTTTAGCTTTACTGACGGTTTGTAATGTACTAGACATGTGACCCTAAACATTAGAATTGTAAAGATGAGGGGAAGTTTTGAAACTAAGAGTCGTGAGGAACTTCCTGGGGGTCCAGTGGTTAAGACTCCGAGTTTCCACTGCAGGAGGCGTGGATTTGCCAGGTCAAGGAACTGAAATCCTGCGTGCAGTGCAGTGCAGCCAAAAAAAATAAGTCATGAAAATGCTTGGTAGGAATGTTTAAGAAGAAACTATTTAAATGAGCGTAGGGAAGTCTAGAAAGGCTTCACAGAAAAGATAATATAATTAAGATGGGTCTTAAAAGAGAGTAAGACTGATAAGGGGCTTCTCCAGTGACTCAGTGATAAAGAATTCACCTGTAGTGCAGGAGATGCAGGTTCGATTCCTGGGTCAGGAAGATCCCCTGGAGAAGGAAATAACAACCCATTTCAGTATTCTTGCCTGGGAAATCCCATGGACAGGGGAGCCTGTCGGGCTGCAGCCCATGGGCTTGCAGAAGTCAGACATGACTGAGAGGTTTAATAGGCAAAGAAAAGGAAGAGGGCATTTTAGGGAGAGGGAATAACAAGTACAGAGGAATGCAAGTTTATGATGAGTTTAAAGACAAGGCGAAAAATGCTGAGTGCCACTAGAGAGAACTTACAGCTTATGTGAGTTCTTAACTGTAGTGAAGGAGGCCCTATGGTCAGGGAAGGGTTTATTGAGGAAGTAGCATTTGAGCTGGACTTAGAATGGTTTAGTAAGGCTGAGTGTGGTTTAAGCATGTGGAAATGAGGAGAAAGGGCACTGAAAGCCAAGGGAATATCTTGAACAGGAGTGGAGTTGGTCACGCTCAGTATGCTCAGAGGAGAGTGAACAGTCTGGGCTGGCACAAGGTGTAGCTAATGGGGAAGATGCTGGAAAGGAAAGCCACAGGTAGAACATCAAAGGTCTTTCACACAAGGCTCGGGAGTTTTTGTTCCTTATTCAGGAAACAGCGGTGAACTGCTGAAGGATTTGAATAGGGCTGTGTCATCACTAGAATTTTACTTTTAGAAAGATAAATCTGGTGGTGGTGTTGGGGAGGGCTGGAGAGAAAGTAACTGGAGGTGGGGGAGACAAATGAGGAAACTATTACGGCATTTTAACAGGAGGCCAGGAGCGCCTGAACTAGGCAGAGGCAGTGGGAGTGGCGATGAGGGGACGAACAGAAGTGTTCTGTACATATGTAGGGTTTGGCGGCTGGTTGGAAGAGGGAGTTAGAACATGGAGAAAGAGAGAACAATTGACTGATGCTTTGAGCCTGGTGACTTGATAGTAACAATAATATCAGAAATAGGAAAGCCAGAGGCTACACAGGTTTGTGGAGATGTAGGATTGTTGAGTTCAAATTTGGACATGCTGAGTTTGTCGTGCAAGTAGTACATCTGGATAACGTCTAAAAAACAGGCGGAAATGAGGATCTAAAAGCTGCGGCTTAGAGTTAGAGATTGGGAGTTTCAGCATAGAGCTAAGAGTTAATGCCCAGGAGATAATGCTTAACTGTGTGGCAGGTATCCTGTAAAATACTTTATATACTATTCCATTTAATTCTCTCAAAAACCATATTAGATAGTTACTATTATTTTACACACAAGGAAACAGGTTAAAGCCAACTGCCAAAGATTACCATCCAAGTAATTGGCAGAGATAGGATCTTGAACATAGGCACGCTAGTCTAATTCTGGAGACAGTGCTCTTAACCTACCATTGTTGGACAAACTTTAGAAGAAAGCACAGGGAACAGGCCAAGGAGAGACCTCAAGAGATAGACTTATCTCTAAAACCTGGGAGAAGGTGGACGATCTAAAGGCATGATCAGAGAAAGCAGTAGAGCTAGAACACAGTGACACTGATGGCAAGGGAATGATTTACGTGGAAAGGAGTAGTCAACAAATAGCATTTAAAACAATTTGAAGTCGAGAGGGAGGGGACATATGTATACCTGTGGCTGATTTATGTTGATGTTTGACAGAAACCAGCACAATTCTGTAAAGCAGTTATCCTTCAATTTAAAACATAAATTAAAAATTAAAAAAATATATAAACTGAAAAATAGAAGGAACACGATGGAAGGGGAAAAGATCCTAGAGTAATTCAGAGGTGGATATGCCTAAGAGAAAGAAATGCTAGCGTTTACATAGTGTTTCTAAGTTTCTCTTGGGAATCTAACTTTTTAAAATTGAAGGAAAATGAAATGACAACTGTTACCCAAAAGGGGTGGAGTGGGCTGAGCTGGAGTTGCAGGTTGGGGAGAATATGTTCTAGAGAAATTGAAAGAAGGTGAGTTTGGCCCTGGATGTGTTCTCTTTGCTTTGACTCTGTGGCTTTCCACCTGCCTTCTTATTCCTCTGCCAGGTGCCTACATGTTGAAGAAGCTGATTGAAGAGACAGATAGGTTCGTAGTGTTCACAGAAGAGGAGTCAGGTGTGAGTGACCAGTTGTGTGGCATTGCTGCCTGCCAGACTGATGACATATATAACCGAAACTGCCTTATCGAACTGGTCAACTGCCAGGTACCTTCTCTTTACTAGAGTACCCCAGAATAGGGCTAGATGATAATCATGTGTGTTTACCTGCCCCCCTCCACTTCTACATAAGAATAGGTGGGGAGAGCTCCAAAACACTATACTTTTTATTAATAACAGGTATCATGGATAATCGCTTCCGTTAGTAGAAGCCAGCAGAGCTCACTAAGCCAGAATTAGACCCACCTGTAGTCACTGGTACAGTCCTTTGACTAACCTTCCATTTTCTTCCCGGCCCCTGTGCTGTGACTCTGCTTCTGTTTCTGGCATAGATGGTTCTTCGTGGAGCAGAGACGGAAGGCTGTGTCATTGTGTCTGCTGCCAAAGCCCAGCTGCTCCAATGCCAACACCATCCAGCCTGGTATGGTGATACATTGAAGCAAAAGACTTCCTGGACTTGCATCCTAGATGGCATGCAGTACTTTGCCACCACTGAAAGCAGCCCCACTGAGCAGGATGGCCCACAGCTCTGGTTAGAGGTTAGTCGGCAGGACTGGGAAGGCCTGATATCTCTCCAGTTCTCCATAGTTGGCACCTTTCACCAAAATGGCTTGCAGGGTCCTTGATAGTACCTTTTGCTAGCAGGTTGTAGAATAATGAGGCTCGTAACACTTGAATATAGAAACTCCATGCAGTCTCTGGCCTGTGATCTGTGACAACATAGTGCTTTTTCTTTTTTTTTAGATCTCATACTACTTATTCTGTTTCATTGCAAGAGAAATTCTCATTTCCCAACATGAGAATAAAATGAGTTGCAACTTTTTAACTTGAGATTGCTGACCACTATTAATAAGATCATACTTATCAGTAGGCAGCCAAAAAAAACAGGCAGTAAGTCTGGGAATTTTCAATAAGCTCTCTAGCTGCCCTTTCTCTGATCTCTCATGAAGATGGTTGATTAGTTGTTTCAGAAAATCGGTAAGGTTGAATAGAAAGACTGCTTGTCTGGGAGGCAGGTTATTACATGAGATATGATTTCAGTTTTGCCGTTTTAGTAGCCATGAGCCCTTGGGCAAGTCACCTTTATTTGTGAAACTGAATTAATATTTCACTCACACAAGGTTGTTGAAAGGATCAAAGAGAAAGTTCTTTGAAAAATACAAAGCTTCATTCAGATGGAAGTAAAGTCTTATTTAAGTCAGTATGTTTGGGGAGGTCTTAGTTGTATATTAAGGTAATTTTTTTTGTTAGGTGAGATTGTGAGCAGTTGGCAGGGACTAAACTATAAATTTTCAGCATTTTGGTAAGACTAAGTTTGCACTGTAATTTCTAGGATATACTATCATCAAATTTATTGGGAGCTCTAATGGGTATGAGATGTATCTGGCCACTATTCTGCATTGTGATTACTTAATAGGTGTTAAATGTCCACATTGTTCCGGGTGTGGTCCATTCAGATGAGTTATTGGATCCAGCTACATCTGATTGGGACCAACGTGATAATTTCATTTTTTATTCTACTCACTGGAGACAAAGCTAACCCCTCTTCCCTCCTCCCTGACTGGTACTTATTACTCCAATGATCTTAAGGCTCAACCCCAAGTATAAGTTATGTAAGAGGTAATAAGCATTGAATCAGGGTCAGGTTGATGATAGTATGAGAGGTCATGCTGATATATTACAGCTGTAATAAGGCAAGCAGTACTGTTTACCGTAGTCTCAGGAGATAGGCGGAGGAAATGTCAGCTGTTCATGCAGAGGTAGGCAGGATGAGCTATGCAAGGTCTCCCTTCCTGGTGTTTTCTGGACCTCTTGTTCTTTTGGCATGCCTTCTTTTGCAAGGGAATTCTTTTTTTCTCAGACTGTGGTATTAGCCTTAGAGTAGAATGTCCTTGGCTGAGGTGGGAAGGACTTTGATATTGCCATTCCTACATGAATTTTTTTGTGACTTGGCAGGTTGTCTGTGTTCTTCTCGTTATCACTCATTCTATTCACTTTGACTTCAGCTTGGCAGAGAGAGTCCAAAGGATTCAGTTCCCTTCCCCCATAGCAACAGTGTCAGAACAGTCCGAAGACAGAAAACAGCAAGAACACAAACACACGAATACCAAAATGGGTGGGAAGTCATTTGTTTTGATGAATTTTTTTTGCTCATGATGTGATTTTTTTCCATTTTTAAAAATTGTAATTAAAATATACATAATATAAAACTTATAAACATAAAAAAGATAAAAAGGGACTTCCCTGACAGTCCAGTGGTTAAGACTCTGCAAACCACTGCAGGGGTGCAGGTTCGAAGAGCTCCATGCAGTGTACATGGCCAAAAAAAATTGATAACATTATAGAAAATTTATCATCATAACCATTTTAAATGTATAGTTGTATTAAGTACATTCATAATGTTTTACAGCCATCGTCACCATCCATGTCCCAAACTCTTTGCATTTTGTAAAACTGAAACTATACCCATTAAATAGTAACTCCCCATTTCGCTTTCCCCCAGGTCCTGGCACCCACCATTCTCTTTTCTATCTCTATGATTTTGAGTGCTCTTAAATATCTATTTTTTATATATATATATATATAAAATTTTTAGGTATGTCATGTAAGTGGAATCATATATATGTCTTTTTGTGACCAACTGACTTATTTCACTTCGTATATTGTCTTCAAGGTTCATCCATGTTGTAGCATGTGTTAAAATTTCCTTCCTTTTAAACCTGAATTCTATTGTATATATATACCACATTTTATTTCTCTACTCATCCATTGATGAACACTTGGGTGACTTCCATATTTTAGCTATTGTGAATAACACTATTATGAATATGGGAGTATACATTTTTATTCAAGACCTTGCCTTTAATTCTTTTGGGTATATATTCAGAAGTAGAATTGCTGGATTATAGAGTAATTCTGTTAATTTTTTTTGTTTGTTTTTAATTTTTGGCCACACTGTGTGGCATGTAGGATCTTAGTTCCCTAACCAGGGATTGAACCCATGCCCCCTGCATTGGAAACAGGGAGTCTTAACCACTGGACCACCAGAGAAGTCCTTGTTTTTCATTTTTTGCAGAACTGCCATACTGTTTTCCATATTGGCTATAACATTTTACTTCTCATCAACAGTACACAGAGTTCCAGTTTCTGCACATCCTTGCCTTATTTTCTCATTTTTTTATGGTAGCCATCCTTATGGAGAAGGCAATGGCACCCCACTCCAGTACTCTTGCCTGGAAAATCCCATGGATGGAGGAGCCTGGTAGGCTGCAGTCCATGGGGTCGCTAAGAGTCGGACATGACTGACTGACTTCACTTCGACTTTTCACTTTCATTCATTGGAGAAGGAAATGGCAACCCACTCCAGTGTTCTTGCCTGGAGAATCCCAGGGATGGGGCAGCCTGGTGGGCTGCCATCTATGGGGTCGCACAGAGTCGGACACAACTGAAGCGAGTTAGCAGCAGCCATCCTTATGGGTGTGAGATTGGACACGATTCTTACCTAGCTCGTATTTTTCTGGCCTGAGTCCTGGCAAAACGTGAATGTAACTCAAGTTGGGTTTGGAGAGCTTGGGTAGTTTGAGCCAGGAGAGAGGGACATTTGTCCTTTACCTTGGGAGATTCATCAGTTCTAGGCAGTGAAAGCCTAAATAGTGTTATACTTGCGTTATGGAGATATATGACCCAGTTGGACAGGACAAGCTACTGGTCCCCCAAGGAGTTAAAGATGCCTATATCTCTCTGTCTGCAGGTAAAGAATATTGAGGAGCACCGGCAGCGTAGTTTGGACTCTGTGCAGGAGCTGATGGAGAGCGGGCAGGCAGTGGGAGGCATGGTTACCACCACCACAGGTCAGTTCTCACCTCTTCCCCATCATGTGGTGAGGAGCAGACATGCATCCTGAAGGGGGTCTCGTTTCTTTACTTATTCTTAAGATTAATATGGGCTTCCCAGGTGACTCAGTGGTAAAGAGTCTTCCTGCTAGTGTAGGAGGAGCAGGAGACACGGGTTCAATTCCTGGGTCAGAAAGATTCCCCTGTAGAAGGAAATGGCAACCTGCTCCAGTATTCTTGCCATGGACGGAGGAGTCTGGTGGGCTACAGTCTACGGGATCACAAAAGAGTCAGATGTGACTGAGCGACTGAGCACGCACGCACGCACGCAGACACACAAGATTAATATATGTGGATTAGGACCATTTTTGTGTTAGGCTATATTGAAAGCAAGTGTCTAGAGTTACCTAGACATCACACATAGCTGGGAGGCTCTTAAAATACCTCTTTTGAGAATGTCTTCCTCTTATCTCTTTCCTACCTCTTCCCAGATTGGAACCAGCCAGCTGAGGCACAGCAAGCCCAGCAAATCCAGAGGATCATTTCACGCTGCAACTGCAGAATGTACTATATTAGTTACAGCCATGACATTGATCCTGAGCTGGCAACACAGATTAAGCCACCTGAGGTTCCTGAGAACCAGGAAAAGGAAGATCTCCTGAAGAAGCAAGAAGGTATTCAGGGTTTGAAAGGCTTTTGGGGGGGAGTAGGAACCTTGTGAAAGTAATTTCCTTGGTGGTTTTGAGGCAGTAGTGTTATTAAGAGTCCCACTATGCACAGGGCATTAGCATTTCACTTTGCTTTTTATTTTTTAAGTACTGCTAGGAAAGAACAGAATTGGAATAAATGGGGGACTTGTCTGGTGGTCCCATAGTTAAGACTTTGTGCTTCCACTGCAGGGCGCACAGGTTTGATCCCTGGTTGGGGCACTAAGATCCCACATGCCGGGAGTCTCAGTCAAAAAAAAACAAATAACTGGAATGAATGCATATTGTTTGATTCTGAAATAAGCAGGTGTTTCTACCCATGAACATATCTCACCAAGCCCTTTTATGGGGTTAATTAACAGACATGGTTCAAGATATGGATTAGGAGATGGGATAGAAATTTAGGGAGAAACTCTCTTATTCAGCTGCAAACAATTATTTAGGGGCTGTGGATACCTTTACCCTCATCCATCATGAGCTGGAAATCTCCACCAACCCAGCTCAATATGCTATGATCCTGGACATCGTCAATAACCTGCTGCTCCATGTAGAACCCAAGCGGAAGGTGAGTAGGATCTGTTATAGAATGCCAGTTAGCCTCAGAGGAACCCCCAGACCTTGTGGTTTTATTTGGGCTCCAGTAACAAAAGCCATGCTTCAGACTGAAAAAGGGCCTGATGGATGATTTATCCTCTTTTAGTTAGCAGCAGCAGTTGAAATTTTAGTTATCTAGGAAAGGTCTGAGTGTCCCTTGTTTTCCTTGGTCAATTTTTTCTTTAGTCACTTACCTCGAAAAACACCAGACTGCTCCTCACTTCCATCTCTGTCCCTCCCCTGTGGAACTGGCTTATTGTGAAATCCACATTGCCAAATCTTTCGTCTTGGCCTCCTCCTTATTCTTGCTACTAACGGTGACAGATGAAGGTGAACATTCCGGAAGAGGTCATTTCTTGTTCCTCTCTATATTTTATGTTACTGCAAGGCTTGTCTCTTGTTCATTTCCTTTTCTGTTCCTTTAGGAGCACAGTGAGAAGAAGCAGCGGGTCAGGTTCCAGCTCGAGATCTCTAGCAATCCTGAGGAGCAGCGCAGCAGCATATTACATTTGCAGGAGGCAGTGCGGCAGCATGTGGCACAGATACGGCAGCTGGAAAAGCAGATGTATTCTATCATGAAGGTAGTCTCCTGGAGTAGGGAATCTGACGGTAGGGAGGTCTTCTAAGACATGGGCAATTTCTCAGTTTCTCCTGTTCTGGCTCCCTAGTCTTTGCAGGATGATAGCAAGAATGAGAACCTGCTTGACCTGAACCTAAAGCTTCAGTTGCAGCTAAACCAGGAGAAGGCCAACTTACAGCTGGAAAGTGAAGAGCTTAATATCCTAATCAGGTGCCACAGCATTCTCCCCATGCCCTTCTCCAGTGCCCAAGATGGAGTCAGTTTCTTTTGCCTGCGTTCTGATAGTCTTTAGGTCTAGTGTATGTTATCGAAGGCTGATGTAGTAAATTCAGGCACCTTTTCCTGAATGAGCCTTGTTAGACTTGGCCAACAGGTTGAGAACAGGAGAGCCCTTTTTTAGGATCCTTACTAGAGTACCTCAGGAAAAAGAAAAACAAGTAGTTCAGAAAGATCATTTTTGTGGCCATGATGCTGTGCAACTGAACTAAAAATAAAATGTTTTGAAGTTGATCAGTAGGGAACACGATTGCAGATATAATTGCAGGGGTTATTAGTAGGAACAGCTTACTTCAAGAAGCTGTAGAACTGAAGATGGTATTTGTCCTCACGTGGCAGCGTGTAAGAAACAATGAATCCAATGAAAATATTTAGGGAATGGTTGTTCTAGAATAGGTCCATCTCTGGGTTTACCTCCTGCATCATTCTAGGGCACTCCACTCCACCTCTAACCCAAATGCTGTTGCCTGTATTGGCTTTGACTTTCCTATCCTTTTATAGGTGTTTTAAGGATTTCCAGTTGCAGCAGGCCAACAAGATGGAGCTGCGAAAGCAGCAAGAGGATGTGAGTGTGGTCCGCCGCACTGAATTCTACTTTGCTCAGGCACGATGGCGCTTGACCGAGGAAGACGGACAGCTAGGAATTGCTGAACTGGAGCTGCAGCGGTTCCTCTACAGCAAGGTATCGGGTATATACAGTCACACAAAGACAGCAGTATTGAGAGGCATTGACCTTTCTCAGGAGTCTAACTCACAAAGAGAGACTATTATTTGATTGTTAATGGTGGTATGAGTGGTTATTAATAATGATGGAAACATTAGTAGAGAGAGTACCCCTCATGCACATTTGTTTGTGATAGTAAATAATAGAGATACAGATGAGCTTGATCAAATGCTTCCCTCATTGAAGAAGAAAATTGTTCTGTATGGCCAGAGGAAAGTAGTCTCCCAAGTCCAGCTTAGAATAGAATCATTAATTCTATACTGGCATACGTCTTTCCTGCAGTTACCCTTGGCGTGGAGGACAGGACGTTCTTCATTATTCTTCCATCTCCCCTAGAGATATTTGGAAACGTGTTGAGACCATTTCTTAATGTCATAGGGACTGGAAAGTATTGTTGGCACTTAGTGCCCTGGCCATCAGTGCCCATTAGAAATACTGGATTAGAGGATGTTTTGAGTCTAAGATTGAAAGACATAACAAAAGCATTTGTAGAACTTGAAAACAAATGATATAGGTAGCAATCCTCTGGCAGGCTCCTGAGAAAGGCTTATTATAGTGGGTTGGGGGGTTGGGATCTGTCTTTATAGGTGAATAAATCGGATGACACAGCAGAACATCTTCTGGAGTTGGGCTGGTTCACTATGAACAATCTCCTCCCTAATGCTGTCTATAAGGTAAGTCTTAGTTCCCTATTCCTAGCCCATTTACAGGCTTCCTAACACTGGGCATTTGCAATGACACTTCCCAGCTATGGGATACAATGTGGTGATGTGAGATGGAAACTTGCCTAGATTAGCAAGACCATTGCTGCTTCTCTCAGTCTGCAGAGGATTTGTGGATTGATTTATCACTGTCTCTCCTACAGGTAGTCCTGCGGCCCCAGAGTTCTTGCCAGTCTGGACGACAACTGGCCCTTCGCCTCTTTAGCAAAGTCCGGCCCCCAGTTGGGGGTATTTCTGTTAAGGAGCACTTTGAGGTTAGTAAACACTCCTTTGGGGACCCAGGAACAAAAGGCAGTGAAAAGCTATCTGTGCATTGTTACATTAGGGGTAGGTAAACTGAGGGATGATGTCTGAGCTTAATTGCTTCTTCAGCCTTTTTCCTCTTTAGGTAAATGTGGTGCCTCTCACCATCCAGCTGACACACCAGTTCTTCCATAGAATAATGGGTTTTTTCTTTCCTGGCCGAAGTGTGGAAGATGATGAGGTTGGTGATGAAGAAGATAAGTCCAAACTGGTGACTACTGGTGAGAACTTTAATGGGGAGCTCCAGAGGACTGGGGTCACAGCCCCAGAGATGGCTGAAGCTTCCGAAGGAGGACAACAGCTAGTGTACTTGCTTTTTTGTAGGAATACCAGTGGTGAAGCCTCGGCAGCTGATTGCAACAGATGATACAGCACCACTGGGCCCTGGGAAGGGTGTGGCACAGGGCTTGAATCGGAGTTCTGGGGTCAGAAGGTCATTTCGCAAAGCACCTGAGGTACCGGACAGGCCCCTGATAATAGGAAAATGGGAGAGTCCTGGGGTACTCTGTTTGGCCCGGCTGGGGATTTCTTCTGTTTCTTTTTGAGTCTACTCCAGGGATGAAAGGAGTTGGAGATGTTTGGGGTCCTGAATTTCTTGTGATGGTTTGAGGGGTACATACTTCTTTCCTTTCCTAGCACCCTGTCGATGATATTGACAAGATGAAAGAGCGAGCTGCCATGAACAACTCCTTCATCTATATAAAGATCCCACAGGTTCCACTGTGCGTCAGCTACAAGGTCTGCCCTTTCCCAGCACTTCCTTAGAACAGTATGGGAAGGGTACCAGATAAGATCAGAGATTAAAAACAGAGATAGTGAAGGTGGTCTGTGGGTAATGTGCTATTCCCTCTGGATTCTCTTAGGAATCAGTACCAGACTGAGATAGGGAGAAGTCAGTATCAGTATCTGTAGGTTGCTGCTGCAGAAAGATACCAGGTGTGGACTCAAGTACTGGCTTGGACTAAAAATGGCAGCCGATATATTTTTTTCTCTTCTCTTCCCTCCCACTCTTTCTGTTGCAGGGTGAGAAGAACAGTGTGGACTGGGGTGACCTTAACCTGGTGCTGCCCTGTCTGGAGTACCACAACAACACATGGACGTGGCTAGACTTTGCCATGGCTGTCAAGAGGGACAGCCGCAAAGCCCTGGTTGCCCAGGTATCCCGGCAGAGTTCATGGCTGTTTGGTTAGCAGAGGCTGGCAAGCAGATCCTCTGCTCAGGGGCATTTTGTTGTAACATGTATGTGTTAGCAGGCAGCCATGGGAAGGGGGCAGGTGAATGGAGTGATTGTTACTCCTGTCCTCTCCATGACTTTGCTCAGATGGTTAAATTGAATGTCTACTGAGTGTTTCATATATGTTAACTACTGTTGATTTTTAGGGAAGTGAGGACTGACATAAGTTCATGTTTAGAATGGGTTCTAATACACTGTAAGCTTCTTGAGAGCAGAGATCGTTTAATAATCTGAATTGCCCCCATTGTGTGTCCATGTAAGTTAAATAAATATTGACTTGTTCCAGTTAACTTACTCTGCCTGTCCCATTAATATTCACCTTCCCTTTTACTCCTCTCTAACCTATCAGGTAATCAAAGAGAAGCTAAGGCTGAAGCCTGCAACAGGGTCTGAGGTCCGGGGAAAACTAGAAACTAAATCAGACCTCAACATGCAACAGCAGGAAGAGGAGGAGAAGGCCCGGCTCCTCATCGGTTTAAGTGTGGGCAACAAGAATCCTGGGAAGAAGTCCATCTTTGGCAGGCGCAAGTGATCCGGCAATCCAAGAGAGGCTGCAGTACAGGATCTGACTCTGACTCAGGCCCCAGGGACTTGTGGGGTGGGAGGTGTTTCCCTTCATCCTTTAGGATTTGTGGGGGTCAGGAGCCCATAGGGTGCTGTGGAGAGAGGCCCTGCTCCTTAACAGCTGGCTGGTTCCTTGCAGACCACGATGGATAATGCTGAGTTCTACCTCACACTGATCAGCAGGTCCAGGGCCAGAGAGGCATCAAGAGAGCAAGACCCAGGGAACGGCTCCAAGGCCAGAATCTGGTTCCCTTGGGATCAACTGAAAGGGTGGGGGGGACAGTTCTGATCAAGTGTGATAAATTTTTATAAATAGGCATATATAAAAAAATACATATATATATATATATATATATATATATATTTGTAAGTGTAACTGCTCTCCCTGTGTGCCAGAAAGCGGAGGGGAGGGGCTGATCTTCTGTCCCTCATCCCACCACCCTGTATGAAAGAGGTATTAGTGTTCTGGGGGAATCAGCCCCTCCCCAAACTGCCAACCTCACTTTGGAGAATGGCAGTAGGAGACAGGGCTGGCCATGGATCTCTCTCCCTGGGGTATCCCCTGAAGAATGGTTAAAAAAAAAAAAAAGTGATTTAAAGAGAAAAAATATATTTTAAATTTGATGCTGTTTTTTTTTTTTTTTTCTAATTATATTGAGTGTATGCTTTCAGCCTGTATCCTTTTCTCTCCATCAATCCAAGAAACCACCAATCCTAGCTGCCACTCTGAGGGTGGCTTCTTCCCTCCTGCCTGAAGCTGTATCACAGATATTTCCCAGCTCTAATGTGACATGGGTCCCATGCTGACATATTTAGTCCTGGCTCTAAGCTGTTCTTCACCAGGGCGATAGGATTTGGGGATAAGAGTGAGGTTTGACTGCATCATTTGCCTCTCTAGTCTTGAACAGCAAGGAAAAGAGGCGGGGCTTGTGTGTAACAGCACAGGGGGGAGGAATTGCTTATGTAACTGGGACAGCAGATTTAGCAGAAGGAGAGAGGAGGCAGAAGCTGGGGATGGGAGCAGTGAGCTGCCGGCAGGGGCACCATGCCCAGATGGCTGCTTCTCATAAGGTAGGGTGTGGGGCCTCTGGCAGCTTCTTTAGGGGAGGTGAAAGAGGCATAGGCTTGAGGCCTGGCAATTGACTGGTGGTGTCCACTGTGGGGGTGGGGCAGGGAGGCTTTAGTATCAAAGTAGCTATCCCAGCCCCATACTGAGAGGTGCAGGCTGAATTTCTGATGCCATATGGGGGAAATGTCCAAATACTCCTTTCCTAGAGGATTTTCATTGTGTCCAGGAAATCCAGACTTTGGCTTGATGCAAGGGCAGTGGCCGTCTTGCCTGGGTCAAATCTATGTCTTTAGGGTTGAGATTTGAGGGAGTGCCTGCTAAAGATGGGCAGAACCTGTAATGCCTCAGGGGCAGAAGGTTTAGTGGCTCCTTTGGTTCTCAGCAGGGTGGCAACATCCGGGGCCCCTGGGTCCAAGGCTGGAAGAGCCTCTGGTCAGGTGTGGGGACCACAAGGTCAGGTGTGAAAGAACTGTGGGGACTACGGGGGCATCAGTTCCTGCACCGGGAGCCCCTGGAGCCAGCCCCACTACTAGTAGAGAAGCCGCTGCCTGAGTGGCCAGTGCCTCAGTTCATCAACCTCTTTCTGCCGGAATTTCCTATTAGGCCCCTTAGTGGGCATCAGCAGCTAAAGGTAGGTCAGTGGAATCCCTGGAAAGGGTCTCAGTCTCAAGGAGAAATCAAGAAACAGAGTCTCAACTGCCCTATTCTCCACTTCTCTGTACAGATTTTAGGCCTTGTGGCTAAAGGCTCCTTTGGAACAGTCCTCAAGGTGTTAGATTGTGGCCAGAAAGCAGTATTTGCAGTGAAGGTAGGGACCAAGGCACTCCCACATTCTCTAGTCCCTGCCTCAGCCTTGATTCCAGAGAGGTTGGGAGGAATAAACAGTATAATACCACTGTTGCCCTCTAGCATCACTCCTCTCCTTTTATAGGTGGTACCCAAGGCAAAGGTCCTACAGAGGGACATCCTGAGGCAGTGCAAAGAGGAGGTCAGCATCCAGGTATGCAGTATGCACACAGCTCTGGAAAGGATCTTCGGAAGAACCAAACTACAGGTGGAGAAAGCACCTCTTGTGTCCAACTAGCCTGCTTTTCCTGACTCTGACCCCTCCCTCTGCTGTAACCAGAAGACCTCAGGAAATGCAGCTATCAGTAGAGTGATTCTAGGTCCTGAGGGAAGACTCTCCAGCACATCCACTGTGTTCCTTAGTAGTGGGGTACCAGGCAGGCAGCCTGAACTGAGAGGTGGGGCAGCAGCTTCCTTTCTGCACAACTAGGTAAAGCCTGACTTCTGGCTGCCTTGATCCTCAGTGTTCCTCACTTCCTGTCTTCTTTGTCCATAGCGACAGATCAACCATCCTTTTGTACACAGTATGGGGGACAGCTGGCAGGGAAAACGACACCTCTTCATTAGTGAGTAACTGGCTTCTCTCCTCATTCCCAAGGGTACTTTTGCTGTACTCCCCACCTGAGATTACCCATCCCTTTGGCTTGTTCTGCCTTTGCTCTGTTCCCCTTCTTGTAGTACTGCTCTCTCCCAAAGGGAGAGGGGACAGCAGGTGGCATCGGTTTGGGCAGGAGGCATGCAATGCCTTGCGCCCAGGCACAGGAGGCCCCAAATATTGCCCAGACTTCTGCTGCTTTGCAGTGTGCAGCTACTGCAGCACAGATCTTTACTCCCTGTGGTCTGCTGTTGGCCGCTTGACTGAGGCTTCCATCCGCCTCTTTGCTGCTGAGCTGATCCTGGTGCTGTGTAAGTGAAACAGGAGTGGTAATGGAAATGAGGAAGGAATTAAGGAGGGAGGGAGGAGGCAGGAGAGAATTGAAGTCCACAGGGATAGAAACGGGGTGGGAGCTATCAGGGAGATTGGAAAGGACAAAGAGCTTCAGTAACCCTCATGCTTGCTGTCGTCCACAGGCTATCTCCATGACTTGGGCATCATCCATCGAGATGTGAAGGTAACTAAATGTTTTGTTTTTGTCTGAGGAGGGACTTCAGTAAGATGTTCCAATAGGTCCAAGAAGGTGGGAGGAGCTGCTGAGAACAGTTGACCTTGGGACCCTAGTGGGTGTTAAGGATTTGGGCAAGGGCCCTCCAAGTATAGACCTGGCTGCTGAGCAAGGGCATCTTCTTCAGCTGAGAATACACATGATGAAAAAGGGGTGAAAGGAAGAGAATGAATAATAACTTCTCACCTGTGGTTTTTCAGATGGAGAATATCCTTCTGGATGAACGAGGTAAGTCATTTCTTTTTCTAGTCCCAGAATAAGAGGCACCACAGTTTGGAAATAAGTCATGACTGATGAGGGTTGGAACAGAATGGTGCTGATGCCTTGTTTTTCACAGGCCATTTGAAACTGACAGACTTTGGTTTGTCCCGCCACCTGCCCCAAGGAGCCCGCGCCTATACTATCTGTGGCACTCTTCAGTACATGGGTGAGGGAGAAGCTAAAGCTGATGGGTAAGCAGTAGGCAGGAGGAATGCTAACAGATTCAGTGACAAGTATCTTTCAAATCTGTAGCGCCCGAGGTCCTGAGTGGAGGGCCTTACAACCATGCTGCTGACTGGTGGTCCCTGGGTGTCTTGCTTTTCTCTCTGTCAACTGGAAAGGTGAGAGAATGGTAGTGACATTGGGCAGAGAGGAGTTGCTTTCTGGTGGGAAGAAAGAAGATGTTAAGAAATCTTCCCTTATTCTTACTAAGCAGTGACATCTTCCCACCCCTTAACTCAGTTCCCGGTGCCAGCAGAGAGAGATCATGTGGCCATGTTGGCAAGTGTGACCCACTATGACTCTGAGATCCCATCTTCTCTTAACCAGGGGCTCTCACTCCTGCTCCACGAGGTAAGGGCGAGCACGACTTCACTACAAAAACCTTTCACTTCTTTCCCTATCACTGAAGTGATATGTCCTCATTCCTCTGATTAGTTATTGGTGGTGGGCAGGTATGGGGGCTGTTCCAACTTGATCAAGTACTCCCTCACTAGTTGCCTTCTAACTAGCACTTCAGACTTTATACCTGAGTTGCTGATCCTCCAAAGCTCGTCCCTATCCATAGCAGGTCACATCTGAGAGAGTGCTGCTCTCTTACCAATACAGCTCCTTTATTCCTACTGCTGCCCCAAAATTAGCCTATTTCTCCCACTTTTACATATCTCTGTTCTTTTGGGTTCCTCTCCCTGCCCTTCACAGATCCATGAACTTCTTTCTCCTTTTCCAGCTTCTCTGTTCCGTCCCTTTCATATCCCAGTCTCTCATCCTTCATGCTCTGTTTTCCTTCAGCTCTTACACCAAAATCCCCTTCACCGTCTACGTTATTTGCATCACTTCCAGGTCCACCCTTTCTTCCGGGGTGTGGCCTTTGACCCAGAGCTCCTACAGAAGCATCCAGTGAACTTTGTCTTGGAGACACAAGCTACCCAGTCTAGTCCATCATCGGAGTCCATGTTCTTCAAGGACTTTGACTGTAATCTGGAGTCCTTCCTGGTCCACCCGAGGCTGGCTTGAGCTCCTCTACTGGAGTTGGGGCCCATCCGGGAACCTGAGGACTTCCTCCACTGCCAGCCCACTGTGACCACCTGATGATCAGTTTGTTTTCACTTTGTAGCCTCTTATTCTGTTCCTCTAGGTGCTGAACCAGAGTTCAGACTGGGTGTTCTGCTGTTGGCAGCCACGATGCCCTAGTCCTTGCCTCATCTTACAACCTCTCTCTCAATCTCAGATCAGAGTGTGGACCTTTACCTTTATTTCAGTTCACCAGTGCTTATACCCTGCAGTTTTTAGCCAGAAGTTTATTCCACTTTTCCTTCTTGTTTCTGTGCCATGTTTCCTTTCATGAGCAATAACATTTCATGGGTTCCCAAGGTGCTATTTATGTGTTTAAAAGGCTTGTCAGAAGCAGTATGAATGTTTTTCAGAGATCTCAAAAGCTAGCATTTATTTCAACCCCTAAATATGCAGGTAAAACATGATTTAGGGCCCAAAGTCAGTCTAATTTTTAAAAATTTAAAAAGTTAATCTAATAGCATACTGTGAGGAAGAGAATAAGAAATGAAACATGGGTGGGTTACATGTCTTCTTTAGGTGTAACTGGAATAACTATCCACATTTTTTCCAAAACAAAACCTCTTTGAAAGACATAAGTATTCTTAAATTGATCTCTTCCCTAGATGGCCAAGGGTTTAGTTTGTGATGGGCAAACCAATGGATTAAGAGGCATGACATCAACTTTGAGATTTAAGATAAGAGATGTAACTCAAGAAACTTTTCCTATAGGAAAATCATCTGAACCTTAAATTTGAATACATTTCTGGCCTTCATGACTTCTTTTCATTTTTCTTTAACTTCCTAAAAGCTTTACTTTCATTATTCTTCAGTCATATCTGAAGAGAGTCTGGGAAGTACTCTGAGTACTGTTTATTAATTTTGTCCCTGGTTTAAGCCAGATTTTCCCTGTACATAGCTGGCATTTTATTGACCTCTGCAGAACTGCTTTATCTGAATTATACTTTGACAATCCATATGAAGATCCCTATGAAATTTAATTGCTGTGGATACTGTAAAGGGTGTTTATAGATCATAATGTTCTATATAAGGATGTATGTGAGAAAATTTTCTCTGAACCCAATTGTGCTTTTCCTCAATTGCTGGTTGGTTTTTACCTTAAAGCCAATTTATATTCAACTGAGTCTATTTTTCTTTTCATATGATGCTAGACCCCTGAGGGCCCAGTCTGTGGTCTACTTCCAGCAAGTGTTCAGGACCTCATGTTATGTTTTGTATGCTAGCCATGTTCTTGGTTCCATCCTCCTTTTCTGCCTTTACTTTTCTTATTTTCATTTTTCTGTTTTAATCCTTTTTTAAAAATCTTAGTAGATTATCTCCATCTTCTTTTAGAATTAGGTTGAGATATAAATAAATAATGTATCCTTAAGCCTTTTGACTATCTCATTTGTTTCTCTTTAGAGACTTTTTAAGCTTTATTACATATTTCTAAAGTTGTCATGACCAGAACTTCACATTGGATAAAAAAACAATACTAGAAATAGAAACTAATGGCTTCTAAAATAGTAAAGAGTATTAGACTGGAATTTAGGAGACCTGGTGACTTGATCCACCAACAAATATCTCAGTAAGAGGCCTCAGAAGAAGCCAACCCTGCTGACACCTTGATCCCACTTCTAGGCTCCAGTATTGTGAAAAAATAAATTTCTGTTGTTTAAGCCATCGGTCTGTGGTACTGCATTTTATTTAACCCAATATATCTAAAAATATCTCAACATAGCTCAGTTGGTAAAGAATCCGCCTGCTGTCCTCCCAGTTCAATTCCTGGGTTGGGAAGATCCGCTGGGGAAGGGATAGGCTACCCACTCCAGTATTCTTGGGCTTCCCTTGTGGCTCAGCTGGTAAAGAATCCGCCTGCAATGCAGAAGGCCTGGGTTCGATCCCTGGATTGGGAAGATCCCCTGGAGAAGGCCTGGGGAATTCCATGGACTGTATAGTCCATGAGGGTCGCAGAGAGTCAGACACAACTGAGCGACTTTCACAACATGTAATCAACACCTTAAAATAAGGTTTTCTTCTCTTTTTTTTCATACAAAGTCCTCAAAATCCAGTTTGTGTTTTACTCCTACAGTCTCAGTTTGGACTCGCCACATTTGAAGTGCTCAGTAGCCACATGAAGTGCTCAGTAGCCACATGAAGTGCTCAGTAGCCACATGGCTAGTGGCTCTACTACTGGATAATACAGAAGAGCCCATCCCCTGAGAGCCCTGAAGTTTGTAACATTATGATTTTTCCTCCTTGGGTTATTGCCTTTTCCAAATTCATTATGACTTCAGAGTGTCAATAAGGTGCCTGTGAGTGTTGAAACGAACATACTTCATAATAAACTATAACTCCAAATACTTACCTTTAGGCTGTTTTCCAAAATCAATCCCACTTCCAGTAGCTAGTTTCACACACGGGTCTCAAGAGACAATAGAATATAGTTGGTAGTGTGGGTGGCAGTCTGTACCCTGCCACTACCTGAGGGGCATTGAACAAAAGACATTACGTGTGACTCAGTTCCTATGTCTGTAAAACGGGAATATTTACAGCACCTATTTCATAGTTCTTTTAAGGATTAAAGGAGATATAAAAGGCATCTGGAAGAGTGCCAGGTGCCTTAATAAATGTCCAGATACTTGTGAGCTATGACTGTTTAAGTAAACTTGTTGCGGGCTCTGAGGTAAGTCCTAAGAAAACACCAGAAATTCTGGAGAGGTTAAATGACAGCGCAGGCTGTTTGAGGCCATCACGGACGCAAGACCTGTTCGCGGACCAAGCAACCTAAGTGAAAAAACAAAACCACTCCACTTACCTTCCCTTCTAGACCCCTCGGCCGGCTCCTGCTGGTCACGGCTAAAGTAACTGTGGGAAACCTGAGCGAGAGACTTCTAAGGCCAGGCCACGGGGACAACTTTTTTGACTGAGAGTGAGAGTGGCCTTCTCGAAACTAGAGGGATGGATTCCTCGACCGTCCAGCTACCCATTACGCTCTCGGAGGTGAGGCCGAAAGACTGGCCTTGGGCGTTGAGCGCCCCTCTCCCACCGCCCGCATCGAGGGTTGACGCTGGGGATCAGATCGCAGGGCACACGCGCGCGCGCGCGCGCCCACGGTGGGCATGGCCGGGAGGGGCCAATCCAAGCCCCGCCCTTGCCCGCCGGGCCCCAGTCCGGAGCGGACGCGCCCGCCTGACGCACTGAGGCTTCGCAGCCAATCGGGAAGCGGGAAGCAGGTTCAAATAAAGGCGGCGGGTAGGCATGGCGTCGTCTCTTACGTGTGGGAGGTGTTTATCCCGTGTTCTGTGTTGAAGATGTGGCGGATGAAAAAACTCAATCTTAGCCTGTCGCCTTCGCCCCAGCCGGTGAGCCGAAGGGCCTCATGGAGCGAGAGACCTAGACCGGGGTTTCGGGGGTCTCTGGCTGTGCCGAGCGTTTTGGAAAGCAAGAGTCGAGCCTGAGGCGTGGGGCGTGTGGAGTTTTCCGGTCCTGATGTTCGGAGCATTGGGGTTGGAGCCTACTCTTGTTTATTGCTCCGGAGCTTGAGGGAGGAGAGCTTCTTAGGGCCGGTTGGCAGAGCCCAGGCTTACTTTCATGCTCTCTTCTTTCTTAGGGAAAAGCAGCTATGAGAACTCCTCTTCGAGAACTTGCCTTGCAGCCCGACGCCCCCACCAACTCTGGAAAAGGGCCCCCACACTCGCCGACCCCATCACCATGCAAACTGGGGCTGCAGGTGAGATTCGCCTGGCCAGTCTCTCGACTGGGCTCTTTGCCGAGGCCGAGAGCTCAGAGGAACAGAGGGCCAGGGCTGGAACGTAATTAATAACGATAATGAAGTTTTCTGCCTAGACGACATCCATTTACATCTATTCAGGCCAACAGAGAGGTGCCCTAGGGTCGTTAAAGGAAGTCTACTGAGAGCCCACATCTCTATTTAGGTGTTAGTTTTTATCACCTCCTCCCCCTTTCAGTCTTTACCAAACGTCTCAGAAATACTATCACTTTGATTAGTGGTCTCCTCTTAATAAGGGCTCACTTATGGAGAAGTCAGTCAGCTGCAAGAATGAGCCAATATCCATCCGTTCCGAGAGGTAGTCAAACGCTTATTTATATTATTTGCTTATTTTTCTATTGGGTTGTTATCTCTTTTTCATTGTTTTCTAAGTGTTCTTATTATATTATAGTCATCCTTTGTCATGCTTTTTAGCTAGTTTATAACTGTTTTTTGATTTTTATCTTTAATCCTGGGGCTATCTAGGAGGGATTCTTGATTTCCAAGTGCTTAAAAACCATTTTGTGTCACCTTTTAAATTTATTTTCTTACATTATGATCGGACTGTAATCTGTTGTCTTTTTAGCCAAGTATAGGGTGAATTTTTTGTGAGTGTTCCGTGAACATATGAAAAAAAAAGCATATTTACTATTCAAAGAATGTCACATTCTGTTATTTCATAAGCAGATAGTTAATTACCCTGTCCTTGCCCATTTTTCAGTCTGCCAGATCTGTTGAGTTTTGTGTTATCCTTGTTCAGATTTGGTATCAGTGTAATTTTGGCCTTGTAAAATGGGTTAGGAAGTGTTCTTTTAAATTTTTTGGAGGAGCTTGAGACAAATGGGTATTATGTTTTCTTTGAAGGATTGGTAAAATTCAACCTGTGAAATGATCTGGTCCTGGACATTTCTGGAAGTTTTTGAGCATCTCTTAATATGCTTGGAGAAGGAAATGGCAACCCATTCCAGTATTGTTGCCTGGAGAATCCCATGGACAGAGGAGCCTGGCAGGCTACCAGTCTATGGGGTCTTAAAGAGTAGGACACGACTGAGTGACTAACACACTTTCATATGCTTAGTTGTCATTCATATATTTTCTTTGGAGAAATATCTATTCAAGTCCTTTACCCATTTTTAAATTGGATTATTTTTGTTGTTGAGTTGTAGGAGTCCTTTGTCTATTCTGGATATTAACCCCTTTTCTGATATATGATTTGCAAATGTCTACTCCTTAAGGAATAAATAGGAACTTAATAAACATAGCAAATGCTTTAAGGTGCATTTTTACATTTCTAAAAGTGGTTTGTATATTTAGCTTTTGGGCTATGTAATGCAGACTGATTTTTTTTTTTTTTCATCATATAACTTTAATTTTGTCTTGTCACAGAAGTGCTATAACTTTACATTCTACCTTGTCTGATACTGATATTGCTGCCTCTGCTCGCTTTGTTTTTGCCTGATATCTCTTTGCCATCCCTTTATTTTCTACTTTTTCTTAAGCACTTTGAAATAAAAACTTAAAAATTTGCAATAAAACACTTGAAAGGGCATAAAACATGGAGCCTAACAAGTTTGTGTAAAGCACACATCATTGTAACCAATACCCAAGGACACTGCTAGAATATCAGAAGCCCTTTTTAGGTCAATCTTACGTTTCATCCACTGATGTAAATTAGAAATTTCATATAAGTCTGACTCTTTCTTTTTTTTTTTTAAATAAATAATTAGTCTCTATATCTAAAGCTTCTAAAATATCTTGTTGTTCTGGTAGTTTAGAAATTTTTTCATTTCCTTGATCAATCCTGCTTAGAGCTTGGTGAGCTATTTTAATATGCAAACTCAAATCTTTCTTTACCTTAGAGAAATTTTCTTCTAATACTTCTTAATCAGTGCCAGACCTATGGGTGTTCTCTTTTCTCCTGGAGATTCTTTTATTCACATGTTAGGTTTACTAGATTTATCTTCCAATTCTCTTAGCTTTTCCCTCAGATTTACACTTCTTTGTATCTTTAAAGGTTTTCTTCCACTTGATTGTTCTGGCCAGCAATTCCTTTCTTAACCCTGATCATCCTCTTTCAATTCATATTACTGAAGTTTTTTCTTTAAAAGTAATATTTATTATTTCCATGGGAATTCCCTGGCGATCCAGTGGTTAGGACGCTGCGCTTCCACTGCAGGGGGTACGAGTTTGATCCTTGGTAAGGAAACTAATATCTCACATGCCATGCAGCCAAAACAAAACAAAAAAATAATTTAAATATAAATAAATACAGGTAACATTTATTATTTCCAGGAAGTCTTTGTGTGTGTGAGTTGTACTCAGATTTTCTTATATATTCATAAATTTTTTGGGGTGCAAATTGTCATCTCTTTCTTCCATCAGCTGTGTAGGGTCTACCTTTCTTAACTATCTCAGAATTTGTCCTTTTTCTGGCTACTAGATCCACATAAGTATATTCATATTTTCCTATTGTTGTTCATTGAATCTCAAAACCAGCAGTCCTGCAAGTGGTATAAAGTTCAATGGTCTCTATTCCTGTGAACCGCCAATTGAGAGGTTGTCATCTGGAGAAGGCAATGGCACCCCCCTCCAGTACTCTTGCCTGGAAAATCCCATGGACGGAGGAGCCTGGAAGGCTGCAGTCCGTGGGGTCACTGAGGGTCGGACACGACTGAGCGACTTCACTTTCACTTTCCACTTTCATGCATTGGAAAAGGAAATGGCAACCCACTCCAGTGTTCTTGCCTGGAGAATCCCAGGGACGGGGGAGCCTGGTGGGCTGCTGTCTATGGGGTTGCACAGAGTTGGACACGACTGAAGCGGCTTAGCAGCAGCAGTCCCTTATCAGTGCACCAGGAAGAAGTCTTTCGGCCATTCATTCTCCCCTACTACAAAGGCTAGAGCTCTTCAGATCCCAAGAGTTGAATGGCTTCAACTCATGTGTTCAGGAAAACCTCAGCGCTTGCAACCAGGGAGACTAGGTCACTAGCATAGGTTAATGTTGCCTTTTCTCCCAAGAATACATGGATCTCTGTGGGCCAAGGGCTCTCTAACTCTAGTCCCGAATTTCTCATCTGTTCCAAAAAGAAGAAAATCTTACACCAACTCTAGAACTTGAGCCAGGGATTCCTCCTACCCTAGAATTAGGTTGGAGTTAGGATTGGAGAAGAGGAGGGTCATTTTCAAGCTACCATTTCCATATGACATGGACAGAATATCTTAGCCTTGTTTATACTATAACCTGGTTCACTTGGAAGGACCCAGAACGTCTTCCCAACTTTTCTACTGGGTCTCTTTAGTAAGCAGCAAGGCTTAGCCAAGTTCTTACCTAGGCAAAGGTAATAAGAACTCTTCCTTTTCTGAGTTCAGACAATATCCTGAGCCCATAATTGTATATTGTGAACTAGAATTGACTGTCTTAGTCAACTGCTTTTGTTTTCTTTGGCAGGAAGGCAGCAACAACTCATCTCTGCCAGATTTTGTCAATGCTAAGAAGACAGACTCCCCTTCAGAACAGTTCGGCCATCCCTCAAAGTGGCTAGAAGCTTATCAACAAGAATCAGATGAGCAGCCCCTAAATCTGATTCCCCAAACCAACTCTACTCCCAAAACCTGTGAGAAAGGAGTAGACCCACGGGACAACAATGTGGTTAAAACCATGGTCCTTGTACCTTCTCCAGGGAGGCAGCAGCAAGACATTACACTTGCGGACCGTCTAGATTCGATGGCAGAGGGAAACAACTTCTCTCTAGATGAGCCTCTGAGGCTAGGAGATCTGCTGAGAAAGGGGGTAGACTTCTGTATGGAAGACAGCTTTTCAGAAACTGTTCCTGGTATGCCTGAGATACCTGCATTTCAGGATCCTCCATCCCAGCTCTTGGAGTCCCCACCAAATCCCTGTTCTGAGCAGCAGTTACATTGCTCCAAGGAAAGCCTGAAGGACAGGAGCACTGAGGCTGAGCCTGAGGACTTAGTTCCTTCGGAAAGTAATGCCTTGTTGCCTTCCTCCCTGCTCTGGCTTTCCCCTTCAACTGCCTTAGCGGCAGATTGCCCTGTCAGTCATGTGGACCCAGAAGGGGATATTTTAGAGCACAGAGCTATAGAGGAGAGGAAAATGAGCTTTCCCACACTCCCTGAGGAGGCTGAATTGGGACATCAAGCACTTGTGTCAAATACAGACGATATTCCATCCACATGCCCAAGCCCAAATCCTGGAGAAATGGAATCACAGGTGGTTCCTGGGCCAGCAGGAAAAGATGCCAGTGGCATTCCTGGCTCTGATGTAGGGCCTTGGATGTCACCCCTGGCCTGGCTGGAAAAAGGTGTCAATACCTCAGTCATGCTAGAAAATCTCCGCCAGAGCTTATCCCTTCCCTCTGCATTTCAGAATGCTGCAATCGGCACTACCCCTTTCTCTGCTTGCTCGGTGGGGACTTGGTTTACTCCCCCAGCACAACAGGAAAGGAGTACAAACACATCCCAGACAGGCCTGGTGGGCACCAAGGACAGTGCCTCTGAGACAGAGCACCTCCTGTGGGGGTAAGTGTCCTGTGTCTTTGTGCTCCGGGGCTTCATTTGCCTGGATCCATCACTCCCATCCCTCTCCCTCTCTTCTTCCCATGTTCTTTTCCTACCACAGCCGTTCTCCAGATCTGACTGCCTTGTCTCGGCATGACCTGGAAGATAACCTGCTGAATTCTCTTGTCATCCTGGAGGTTCTCTCCCGCCAGCTGCGGGACTGGAAGAGTCAGCAGAGCGGCCCTCACCCCGAAGTCCGGGACAGCAGCACACAGACTGACACCCTTCCCAACGAGGTAAGATAGTTCCTCCTGAAGCGTGGAGGATCTCAATGGGCCCTCTTCCTTAAAGTGAGTATGAAAGCTGAGGGTCTGGAAGATCCCTTAGAGCTGTGGGTACACACTATACCCCTGGGATGCATCAAGATTTTCCAGGGAATATAAGCAAGGAAGGTGTTTTGTTTTGTTTTGTTTTAATTTAATTGAAAAAAAAATTTTTTAATCATCTATATTAATTGCTTTACAATATTGCTTTGGTTTCTGCCATACATCAACAGCAAGGGACGTTTTAAAGGAATTGTTTTCTAGATCTTCATCTTCCAAATGCACTGTTGCCAGATTTTTTTTTTTTTTTGGCCATGCCATGCAACATGAAGAATCTTATTCCCCTGACCAGGGTTTGAACCCATACCCCCTGCACTGGGAGCCTGGAGTCATAACCACTGGAAAGCCAGGGAATTCCCTCACATGAATCTTGTACCTGTAAGAATGGAAAATAGGCATCAGTTCAGTTCAGTTCAGTCGCTCAGCTGTGTCCTTCTCTTTGTGACCCCATGGACTGCAGCATGCCAGGCCTCCCTGTCCATCACCAATTCCCGGAGTTTACCCACACTCATGTCCATTGAGTTGGTAATGCCTTCCAACCATCTCATCCCGTCCCCTTCTCCCCCTACCTTCAATCTTTCCCAGCATCGGGTCTTTTCAAATGAGTCAACTCTTTGCATCGGGTGGCCAAAGTATTGGAGTTTCAGCTTCAACATCAGTCCTTCCAATGAACACCCAGGACTGATCTCCTTTAGGTTGGACTGGTTGGATCTCCTTGCAGCCCAAGGGACTCTGAAGAGTCTTCTCCAGCACCACAGTTCATAAGCATCAATTCTTCTGTGCTCAGCTTTCTTTATAGTCCAACTCTCACATCCATATATGACTACTGGAAAAACTATAGCCTTGACTAGACGGACCTTTGTTGGCAAAGTAATGTCTCTGCTTTTCAATATGCTGTCTAGGTTGGTCATAACTTTACTTCCGAGAAGTAACATCTTTTAATTTCATGGCTGTAGTCACCATGTGCAGTGATTTTGGAACCCTAAAAAATAAAGTCTGTCACTGTTTCCATTGTTTGCCCATCTGTTTGCCGTGAAGTGATGGGACCGGATGCCATGATCTTAGTTTTCTTAATGTTGAGGTTTAAGGCAACTTTTTCACTCTCCTCTTTCACTTTCATCAAACATGGAATCGTTGTTGAACTGTCTTACTGTAGGAATTATAATAATCCACAGACACATGAACTGGTAAGGAGAGGACTGGTTTATCCATTTCATTAGTATCAATGAATGATCTCCAGTAAAATTTTACTAGGTATGTGTATGATTTTAATTATAATAGTGATTCATAGACAACTGATGAAAATATTTGTCCATCCAAGAGTTTTTTCACGTAAAGTCTTATGGTCAGAGCAATTAGAAAATGTTTTAAATTTATCTCAATTTAGGTGAACTTTTGTTGTTGTTGCAGAGATCTTGATTTAAAGTGTAAAAATATATTACATTAGGATAAAATTCTGAGAGGAGTAAAAACTGAGGTTTAAGGAGAAAAAAGGATGATATAAAATTTCTGACTGTTAAAGTGGTTGTGTGTATATTTTTTTAAAATATCAAACAGATAATAAATCATGGTATTTGTAATATTTATACCATTGGGTATATTTGGGGGTGATGTAACAGTTTTATTTCAAACTGTCAACATTTATAAGATGGTGGAAATTACAGCCTTTGAACAATTTAAACATCAGACTACTCCATCTTTCAAAATTATTGTAGGAGATATCAGAGGATGACAGTTAAAGACCATTGTCCTAGAGGATTCTTGCTGTGACAGCATAGGTTGAGGATGTAGGGGAATGTGTCAGGGAAGAAACTGAGACCCTCCGTGTTATGGCTGTTGAGATAATAGGGGCTGCTGCTAAGAAGAGATGGTCTCAGAAATTCCCTGGCAGTCCAGCAGTTAGGACTCTATGCTCTCACTGCCGAAGGCCGGGGTTCAATCCCTGGTTGGAGAACTGAGATCCCACGAGCCACTCAGCTGGGCAAAAAACAAACAAACAAAAGTCTTCTCTGGGTTGAAAATATCCTCAAATAATGACTTTACCTTTTGCCAAAATCCTGGAAACCACGGCTCATCATTCTTCCAGCTGCTCAATTTCTCTCCTGTGTTTTCTTATTTTTGTATCCTTTCCTCTGGTCCTTGACCTTGTTCTCCCCGACCCCAAGCTGACCATCTGTACCTTGCCAAATCCTTTGAGATACCACTGAAGCAGAACCAAAGAGAGGAAATGACAGTACCTTCAGCCATTCCCCACAACAGTTTCATGTCTTTGCGCTTGGCTGCCTCATTGACGCAAATCTCATCACTGGCCTGACTGCCCAGCCCTAAGCAGTATGCATGCCCTGTTCCAGGGCTCAGTGAGGGACTCCATGTCCTTACTGTAAAACACAGTAGGAGGGAGGCCTGCTTTGCTGGGGCCGGGAGTGATGGATGCCAGGAGATCTGCCTCCTTACATCCAGACTGCTGCAGCGTCGTGACTCAGCACTGCTGCTCCAGCACTAGGCTTTTCCCTAGGCGATGTATGTCTTGCAGTGGTAATGAAGGCTTCCCACTTTTCTCTTGGAACTTTGAAGTTTTTCTATGGCTCTGCTGCCTTTGAGATCACAGTTATCTACTTCACATAGCACACCACAATTTTCATCTGCTCTAAGATAGTGAACAGACCTTAGAGACTAAGAAAATTAAAATGGTAAATATTTGAGAAGGTTACCATTTTTGATGATCAGATAAATGCAAATTGCACATGAAATGCTATTTTCTTCTGACGAAATAGCAAAGAATAAAATAGATAGTGGTGGTAAATATTGCCCCATCATCAGTAAGGCATGAATTGGTTGAACCTTTTTTTTAATGTCTTAAAAGTTATATTTAACGTTATTATTAAACATTTTTTATCCTCTTGTTTGAACATTATGCCTTTAAATGGGTTCAGCCTTTCTAAGGGCAGTTTAAACTGCTTAAAGCAGTTCAAACTTTTTGACCCAGTAACTCCACTTGGGAGAAGGCAATGGCACCCCACTCCAGTACTCTTGCCTGGAAAATCCCATGGACGGAGGAGCCTGGTAGGCTGCAGTCTATGGGGTCGCTAAGAGTCGGACACGACTGAGCGACTTCACTTTCACTTTTCACTTTAATGCATTGGAGGAGGAAATGGCAACCCACTCCAGTGTTCTTCCCTGGAGAATCCCAGGGAGGGCGGGGCCTGGTAGGCTGCCATCTATGGGGTCGCTAAGAGTCGGACACGACTGAAGTGACTTAGCAGCAGCAGCAGCAGCAACTCCACTTCTAGGTGTATATCCTAAGGGGGGAAAAATTCCACATACAGATAACTTTAAAAACATGAAAAAGAAAATAATGGTACATCATAAAATGTAGATAATCTACAGTTATTTAAAAATATGTTCATGAGGAGTTTTTGTTTGTTTGTTTGTTTTTTGCCATGCCTTACTGCATGCAGGATGTTAGTTCCCCGACCAGGGATCAAAACCGTACTCCCTGCAGTGAAAACACTCCTAGCCACTGGACTGCCAGGGAGGTCCCCTGAAGAGTTTTTAATAGCATGGAAAAATAAGTTTAATGTAAGTTCTTGGTAAAAGGAAATCATGTTTCACCTCTCAGAGGTTTTAACATGAAGTAAAATATCAGCAGAAGTTAAAAATGAGTGATACTCCACTTTGATAGGTCTTCCTAAAGCATATATCCTAGTCTCAGGCTCTCAATGAGGAGAGTGAACATAAACTCAGAGCTAAATGACATTCAGTTCAGTTTAGTCGCTCAGTTGTGTCCAACTCTTTGCGACCCCATGAATCGCAGCACGCCAGGCCTCCCTGTCCATCACCAACTCTTGGAGTTCACTGAGACTCACGTCCATCGAGTCAGTGATGCCATCCAGCCATCTCATCCTCTGTCGTCCCCTTCTCCTCCTGCCCCCAATCCCTGCCAGCATCAGAGTCTTTTCCAATGAGTCAACTCTTCGCATGAGGTGGCCAAAGTACTGGAGTTTCAGCTTCAGCATCATTCCCTCCAAAGAAATCCCAGGAAAAGCAGGACCCCAATTTTATTTATATATCTCAATCTCAAAACCAATTGTGTTTTTTCTTAAGCATTACTGTCTTTCATCAAATCTAAGATACTATCAATTTTAAAAGCATACCAATGTCACTGGTGTTAAAAAGTAAAAAGATAGTCATCTTAGAATTTACTGAATACGGTAATTTCCTTCTAAATCCGTAGTCTCCAACTTTTTTCACCCTGACCCCTGAGGGAGGTAGTAGACTCATCGGTTATAGCAAATCCCTATAGCAAGGAAATCTGCTGTGGACGTATATTGAAATCTCTTGGGGTGAATGCTGTGCTGTTGGTTGAGAATCACGGCTCTCAGTGGTAAAACTAATAATGAATCTTTTCCCATTCTGTTCACTTTTCCATTTCTAAAATTTTATAGTAAACACATAATCAGAAGAAAGTTATTTTAAATTTTATTTATTTATTCAGTTTCGGCTGGGCTGAGTCTTCATTGCTATACAGGCTTTCTCCAGTTGCAGCAAGTGGGGGCTGCTCTCAGGTTGTGGTGCGTGGGCCTTTCACTGCGGTGGCTTCTCTTGTTACAGAGCACAGGCTCTAGGCATGAGGGCTCAGTAGTTGTGACACACGGGCTCAGTAGTTTCAGCCCCCAGGCTCCAGAGCACAGGTTCAATAGTTGTGGCACAGGAGCTTAGTTGCTCTGTGGCAAGTGGGATCTTCCCGGATCGGGGATCAAACCCATGTCTCCTGCATTGGCAGGTGGATTCATTACCACTGAGCCACCAGGGAAGCCCCCAAAAATATTTTTAAAAGTAATTTTTAGATTACTTTTAATTAAAAAAGTAATTTTGCTTTTAACCTACCTCTGGATTTTTTCTAGCTTGGCTTCATCAAGCCGTGAGCTTTGCTCCTGCTTTTAATAGGAAGGGCTCCTGTATATCAGTGGGTGGGAGGGGGAACAAGGTGCTGGCACTGCATACTGTTTCTGCAAAAGGAACAACCCTGTTTCTCCGGCTAGATGAGTAAGAAACCTCAGCATCTTCAGGAGAGCCAGGAGGTTGGACAGGCTCTGCAGCAAGCCAGGAATGTCATGGTAAGTGTTGACTGACCTTAGACCATTGCTGGGTCTCCTGTGAAGATCAAGAATGCAGTGGTGAGCAGATGATGGTACTCAAACGTGGGAGTGAAGAGAGGTTTCCTTTTGTTAAGGACATCTCTTCCTTATTGGGAGCTTGAAATTGGGGTCAGTGGCTTTCCTCCAGTGTCCCTGCTTACTTCCTGCTTAATGACTTTATTTGATCTAGCCTAACCTCTTCTCCCTGTACAGCAATCATGGGTGCTCCTCTCTAGAGAGCTGATATCCTTGCTTCACCTGTCTTTGCTGCACTTAGATGAAGATAAGACTGCTCTGAGTCAGGAGGTAAGCAGCATGAAGATGGAGGCAGAGACCTCTGGTGGGACTGAAATTCAGCCAAAGAAAGAAACCAGACACAGTATCTGATTCTTATCTTATAGACTCGGCGTGCAGAAACCTTGGTGTCCTGCTGTTTTGATGTGTTGAAGAAACTGAAGGCCAGGCTTCAGAGCCTCAAAGCAGAAAGGGAGGAGGCAAAGCACAGAGAGGAACTGGCCCTCAGAGGCAAGGATGTGGTAAGGTGTCAGGCTTTGATTCCTGGATGAGGGAGGTCTCTTCCTAAGGTTCCTGCAGGAATACAAATTGACTAGTCACAGATGGGTGGCCTGAGAACTGCCTGCCCTTGGGGAGTAATGAACTCAGCTACTGGTGTGACGGGTAGTTACGGTTTTCTGTGCTGTTTCCTTCGGTGCACGATGTCCTCACAGCCTCTTATTTAAACAGGCAGAGACAGTGCTAGAGGTCTTCTGTGCACACGCCAGCCAGCGCATCAGCCAACTGCAACAGGACCTGGCATCCATGGGGAAATTCAGAGGCCTTTTGAAGGAGACCCAGACCCAACTGGTAATTGAGGGCATCTTCTTTCCTGGGATCCACGTTGACACACTGGGAGGGGGTCATGTACCCATGCTTCCCAGTATCCAATGGGAAGGGGCACCTCCATTGGCAATCCTTCTCATGTAGGTAGGGCTTCACACTGAGCAAGAAGAGTTGGCTCAGCAGACAGCGAGTCTTACTTCAGCCTTGCAACAGGACTGGATAGCAATGCAACTGGATGTGAGTATCGGCGGGCATTATACTGCTCCTCTGCTCACAGCCAGCCCTGTTAGAAGTCTTTTTTCAAGCATGCTCTCTTGACCTATTTGCCTCCCCCGGTAGTATGTAACATGGACAGCTCTGCTGAGCCGGTTTCGACAACTCACGGAGAAATTTACAGCCAAGAGCCGGCAAACCCTGCAGGAACGTGATGCTGCAATTGAGGAAAAGCAGCAGGTACACAGGAGAGGGGACTGCTTAGGCCTGGTTTCCTCCTCCTTCTCCACAAAAGGCCTTTCTGATGAGCCTTTTCCCCTAGACCTATCTTCTTTTCATCTGTGGCTTTGGAGACCAGCCAGTCCCTTTGGTGTTAGGTGGCCTTCCACACCTTCTTCATCAGCTTTTCTCCTGTTTCTGCTTTTTCCTGAGGATTAGACTTATTTGCTGCAGTGAACAAGGAGAGATTGGCTGTCCTGTCTGGAAAGAGAAACTGGACTAAGTCTTGGGACTCCTGATTCAGGAGGAACTGTGGGAAGAAAACTATCTTTTTCTCCTAGGTTTCCAGGGAGCTGGAACAAGTCTCTTCCCATTTAGAGGACTGCAAAAGCCAATTAGAACGACTGGAGTTGGAAAACAGTCGCCTGGCAGCAGGTGTGCATGGGTGCAAGCAGTTGTACCCTACTGAGGCTTGGGGTGTGGCAGCGGAGCAATAGCTGCTCTAGAGCACTTGTTTTGGAGCAGAGGTGTGGGGAGGTTTGGGCCTGCTGACCACATGTTGTCATTAGGATCCTTTTGGCCTAGATCTCCAGGCTCAGCTGCAGATTCTGGCCAGCACAGAGAGTCAGCTAAAAGTGCTACAGAGTCAGCATGCCCATTGTACCCAGGACCTGGCCATGAAGGACGAGTTGCTCTGCCGGCTCACCCAGAACAGTGAGGAGCAGACTGCTCAGTGAGTTCCTCTTGGGCTGTGGTGGCGGTAAGCACCCGGAACAGGGGACCAGTGGAATCTCACATAAGGTCTCTGGCAGATGGCAAAAGGAAGAAATGGCGCTAAAACACGTGCAGGCAAAGCTGCAGCAGCAACAGGCGGTCCTGGCCAAGGAGGTGCAGGACCTGAAGGAGACCCTGGAGGTAAGTAAGGTGGCCTGGGGCAGGGGGGCTGGCAGGAGTGTGACTCATCCCTGATGGTACCGATGTGGGGTTTGAGACTGTGGACTGGAAGAAGCCTCTGATCCCAGGACTCTATAAAGTGTCCCACTTGGATGCATTTCCCCGCCCTGCCCCCCCTCGCTCCTTGCCTTCCTTCTTTCTCCTGTCTCCCCAGTTTGCTGAACAGGAGAATCAGGTTGCTCACCTGGAGCTGGGCCAGGTTGAGTGTCAGTTGAAAACCACGCTGGAAGTGCTCCGGGAGCGCAGCATGCAGTGTGAGGGCCTCAAGGACACCGTGGAGAACCTGAAGTAAGATCTCTACCTCTCGGTGCTTCTCCCTGAGGACTTCTTTCCCAGGCCTGCTTCTGGAAGTGGAAGTCTCCAAGAAGGGAATCATACCAGGGTCCGAGAGCCTCTTGTTTCTCGCTTTGAATGCAGTTCTGTGGGGGCGGTTTGGGGAGGTGTTTGGAGAAGGTCACCTGGTGTTTGGCCATCTTCTCTGTTCCTTTCTTATTGTTGTTTAGTTGCTAAGTTGTGTCTGACTCTTTCTGACCCCATGGATGGTAGTCCGCCAGGCTCCTCTGTCCGTGGGATTTCCCAGGCAAGAATACTGGAGTGGGTTGCCACGTCCTTTTTCAGGGAATTTCCTGACCCAGAGATTGAACCTGCATCTCCTGCATTGCAGGAGGATTCTTTACTGCTGAGCTATGTGGGAAGCCCTTCTTTATTTCCATGCTAAAATTCCTTATATCCTTCCTTATTTCAGAGTTAAACTAGCCAGCATTGTAGCGGAAACACGGCAGCAAGACCTGGAGAAGATGCGCCAGTATTCCCAAGAGCTGGGGGTGCTGACGGAGCAACTCCACAGCCTGACCCTCTTCCTACAGACGAAACTAAAGGAGAAGGTAGGATATGGGGTTTCCTTCTCTTCCTTTATGATCATATCTTCAAATAAAGACAGTTTTATTTCTTCCTTCCCTGTCTGTAAACCTTTTATTCCCTTTCTTACTGCATTAGCTAGAACTTCCCCCCTGATGCTGAAAAGGATTCAAGTTGAGGAAGTTCCTCTCTAATCTTGGTTTACTGAGGTTTTTTCCAGTTGTATCTTTATTGTATAGAATAGTCTTCCTAAAATACTGTTCCATCTCTGTGACCTTCAGTGACTTTCAGTTGCCTACAGGATATCTTCAGCCTGTTGTCTGTCTCCTTCTTTCCTATTATGAACTCTTTACTCCCACTAGACTGCCTACACACTACACACACATCTCATTTCCATTCTTACCTGGATGCAGGCTGTTACCATGTTCATTCTCCTCTATCTTGAAACTGGAAATGACTTTTCCTTCCTATTAAAATCCTCCCTGGTTCACCTTCTTTGAAATGTTCCCAAACATCAGTGGACTCAGTGATCTCCTGCTATATTTCTCATGAGCTTACTCTCCTTTTTCACTTGTATTAATTTTCCTTGGATGTTTGGTCTCTTCTGCTAGACTGTGTTTATAGCAAGCAGAAGTTTAGCATTGCTTCTTTGGCTTCCCCACAGTGCACACTGCAGAGTAAATGGTGGATATCTTTCAGACTGCAGAGTTAATTAGCTTATTCAACAGTTAAGGGCAGAGCCAGAATCCTGAAATCAAATTGCTTATGAGCTGACGCCATTCCCCAGCATGTGATAAGCACAGAAATCTAGTCTTGGGAAGACAGACAGATGTAAATTTGTCATTTTGACTTGTGATTGTGATAGAAGGTTGTCTGAATGGCCACAGAGAAAGGAGCATCAGCTTTAGTTTGGAGAGTTAGGATGTCATCTCAGAGCAGGTGACTCTTGGGCAGAGTCTTGAGGTTATAAGTTTGTAGAGCAGGGGTGGGTATACAGGAAGGCCCATCAGGCAGAGGGAACAGCATATGGAAGTCATAGAGGCATTTAGGGGTACTTTTTGTAGTGTCTACCCTGTAACAAGACCTGGGTCAGGTGCTGGGACTAACCAGGTGAACAAGGCCAAGGCTCTGCTCATAATGGAATGTGGCGAGTTTGGGGCCTGGGAAGTAGCCCTGTATGAGTGGATTATAGAAGCTATGTGGGGCAGGGATGACAAGGGGAAGAGGCTGGAGAAGTAGGCAGGAGGCCAGATTTTTGAAGACTTGAACTAATGGCAATTATAGAAGGGATATGGAAGAGGGGATGGATTGAATTAATTCAATACATATTAAGGAAGTAAAGGTAATAGAGGGCTTCTCTGGTGGCTCAGCAGTAAAGAATCTGCCTACAATGCAGGAGACGTGGGTTAGATCCTTGGGTTGGGAAGATCCCCTGGAGAAGGAAATAGGCAACCCACTCCTGTATTCTTACTTGGGAAATCCCATGGACAGTGGAGCTTGGAGGGCTACAGTCTATGGGGTCATAAGAGTCAGACATGACTTAACAATTACATAACAACAGAAGGTAATAGAATATGGTGACCAGTTTGATATAGGAGTAAGGTGAAAGAGTGACTGATGATCTTTTTTGCTGGAAAGATGGCAACACTCTCTAGAACTGAGGTTGGCAGACTTTTCCTGTAATATGCAATATGATAAATATTTTCAGCTTTGTGAGGTATGTGATCTCTGTCTCAACTACTCAACTCTGCCTTTGTAGCTCAGAAGCAGCCATAGAGAGTATGTAAATAAATGGATGTGGCAATGTTTCAATAAAACTTTATTTACAAAGACAGATGGCAGGCCAGATTTAAACCACAGGCTGTAATTTGCTGCCCCCCTGCTCTAGGATCTTAAATACAAGTGGGGTGGGACAGGAAAAATGGTTAGCTCAGCTTTATACATAGTAAATTTCAGGTGAACCATGGAGCAGACTGGTAGATTTTTCACAGGCAGTTGAACCTTTGCACCAGGAGATTGGGAAAAAGTCCAATTGTAAAGAGACAGATTGAAGGATCATCAGTGTAGAAGTGGATGTTTCTGTGGAGCTCCTGAGGTGAAGCCATGTGGGGAATGAATTAGAGTGTAAAGGGGATCAAGTATGAACCAAAAGGAGCCCACAGTTAAAGACAGACCTCTGCCCAGAGAGAAGAAATAGCCAGAAAGGTATGAGTCCTATCTGTGAAGCAGTCATGTCACAAAAGCTAAGAAAATGAAATATCTACTAGAACGTGGTCATTGGTTATTACATAGGTCAGGTAAAGATCTGAAAGGAGTCCACTGCATTTGAAAGTAACGGTGCCCTTGGAGCACGAAATAACGAGGATGCCATTGGTGTTCCAATAATGGTGGAATGGTGGGGCAGAATCCTGTGTGTAGTGGCCCAGGGATTCCGTAGATGGTGGGAATTTTAGGCAAGAAATGTAGGCTTTTCTTTCCTTTTTTTTAATTGAAGGGAAAGAGAAAAGGCAGTAGCTAAAAGGGTACTTAAGGTAAAAAGAAGGCTTTTTAAAAAAAATTCTTGTTCTAGTGAGAGAGAATTAAGTTCAGGAAGAGGAACTAATTGAAAAGTTGAAGATAGAGAAGAGAGGTGATAGATAGAACAGCATTCCCACGGAGATGGCTAGTGAGTACGTGTATGTTCAGAGAACTCAACTAACCCTGAAAAGCAGCTGACATTTTTTCTCCCTTGCCCTCAGGCTGAACCAGAGACCCTCCCGATAAGCACAGCCAGTGCTTTTTCCCAGGAACACCCTCCGCCCAGTGACAGCACTTTCTTGGGAAGTCCCCAGACAGCAGAGGCAGATGAAGGTTAAAGGCCCAGGAATTGAAGGGTGGGAAAGTTGGGACCCTTCTCCTGGTATCTTCAGCTGTTGAAGATGCTGTCAACAGACCCTGTCTCTCCCTGGTTTCTGTGGTGGCAGATCCTTGACGGGGTCACCAGAGGGGCCCTCTGCCATGGTTGGTTTTTGTTTCAGACCCAGAATCTACTCCTGTGCCCTTGCTTGGAAGTGACAAGAGTGCCTTCACCAGAGTAGCATCAACAGTTTCCCTTGAGCCTACAGGTTAGGATGGGCTCCAGGGATCCTGCCTCATTTCTAGATCTGGTTGTGATGATAAAGACTAAAGCAGTGAGAAGTGCTTTGCTCTAAAAACCTCAATTCTATTTGGGCTTATTTCAGTTCTGCCTTTGGGGGATCGGTAATGTTCCGGATTTTCAAATCCTATGGGTGGGGAACATGGATAAGAGTGGAAGAAGTGATGGCTATGTACTTCTTCCTTCCAGAGTTAAAGGGCTTTGCCTCTCATCTAGTACTTTCTCTTTCAGAAACCCCAGGCATTGAGAAGAGCCTGGCAGAAATGGGTACTAAGACTCTGGAACTTCAGAGCCTGTGTTCCTTGCTGCAGGAGTCTAAAGAAGAGGCTGTCAGGACTCTGCAGCAAAAGATGTAAGTGGAGTGCAGTCTTAGTGAGAGAGGGCAGGTCATGTGAGCAGCCCCTTAATGTCAAGGGCCCAGCCAGCCCCTGGTGGGGGCAGGAATAATACTGAATTCTTCCCTCCCTTAGATGCGATCTGCAGGCTCAGCTGCAGGCCCAGGAAGAACAGCATCAGGAAGCCCAGAAGGCAAAGGAAGCGGACATAGAGAAGCTGAACCAGACCTTGTGCTTGCGCTACAAGGTGGAGGAGGGGCCTGGAAGTGAAGCCATGAGGAACTGGGGCAGCTGTGCGGGCCCACTGGGGAGCTGCTGTCTCCCCAGGAATCTGGGTGGTGGGGATTTTCCAACCATTGCCCTAGTTTTGCCCTTCCTGGGGTCAGACAATTCACATAATTGGGAACCAGCTATAGGCTGACCCATCTTCCAGGCTGACCTAGAAGTCAGGAACTCTAGCAGAGCTCTCTCTACAGGGAAATGTGCCTGGCCTGACCTAGCCCTAGAGGAAGAATTGGAGTGTTGGTAATTGGTATCACCTGGGCTGAGCATGAGTCAGGCATGAAATCTTATCTCTTGGCAAGGGCTGCAAAGAAGCCAGCTTTCCCACTGCCTTCTCACCTCCTTTTCTCTCACAGAATGAAAAGGAACTCCAGGAAGTGATACAGCAGCAAAACGAGAAGATCCTGGAGCAGATAGACAAGAGCGGCGAGCTCATAGTACGTTTGTCATGACGCCTGGCCTCTGCCTTCTGTGTCACTATAGCCAGGATCCCAGATGTGGGAATCGGGTCCCCTGGTCTACCCTTGCTCACCACATGGGGTAAGGATGGAGAGGACCTTTGAGCGCAACTAGATACCTCTCCATTCTCATCCCCAGAGGCTTAGGGAGGAGGTGACCCAGCTCACCCGCTCCCTTCGGCGTGCAGAGACAGAGACTAAGGTGCTCCAAGAGACCCTGGCAGGCCAGCAGAACCCCGACTGTCAGCCCATGGACACGAACTGGATCCAGGAGAAAGTGTGGCTCTCCCAAGAGGTGACTCAGAGTTAACCAAAGAGCTGGGCAACTGGTGGGAACCTTAGGCTGTGCCCCTACTCATCTGAACATATCTATAGGTGGATAAACTGAGAGTGATGTTCCTGGAGATGAAAAATGAGAAGGCAAAACTCGTGGTCAAGTTCCAGAGCCACGTAAGGATTTCCATGCCATTCCAGGCTGTTTCCCATCTCCTCTAGCAATTTCCCTGCCATGTCTACCTTTCCCTACAAGCTATGTCATTCTTTTAAGGATAGAACTTATGCAGCCTATTTGTTTTTTAGAGAAACATCCTGGAAGAGAATCTGCGACGCTCTGATGAGGAGTTAAAGAAATTAGATGACACTGTTCAGCATATTTACGAGGTAAAGGCGGGAGGGCATTGATGCACCTTAGGTACTTGGCATAAGGCCTGGCCAGGGGTACTGATGAGCATAGCTCTGATTCGCAGCCTGTGCTGAGAGCTGGGCCCTGATTCACTGTTGTGGCCTTCTCTGTGGCTTCCATTTTCTCCCCTCTAAGAGGGTGCTTCCTAGGCCTGGTGCTTCCTGGCTTGTGACCCTGAGCTGCCTTTTCTGAATCTCTTCCCAGACTCTGCTGTCCATCCCAGATGTCGTGAACGGCTGCAAGGAGCTACAGGGATTGCTGCAATTTCTGAGCTAAGAAACTGAAAGCTGGAGTCTGTTGCACCCCTTTTTATCTGCAACAGTCCCTTACCCCAACATCAGGACCAATTGGCTTAGAGCCAGCTCTGTTTATAAAATAAAGTATATTTAATGTATTTCTTCAGGCTCACTGAATCTTATTTCTTGGGTGGGAGGTGGGTAGATGAGCTCAGGGGGAGGCAGCTTGGTCCTTTTGCCTGGGCTCCCTACCTCCATACACCCCTCCCAACGCATCCAGAGCCACAGCCAGCTCCTGACTCCTTTTCTTGCTTCCCCAAATACTCTGGGCACTGGACTACTTGTTCCCTGGCTCACTGCCTGGTGGGAAACAGACAAGGCTTCATTCTCTTACCTTCTCTATCCCCCTCTGGGGTAGCCCTGGTGAATAAGGGGGTCAGGACAAAGAACCCTCTGCCCTGGACTCGCACACTGTTGCTGCCTGTGTTCCACCTACCCTATCTATGGTAATTGTTTACGGTGACTCTCCTTCATCAGACCAGGATTCATCCCCAACAGCCAGCACAGTCCTCTGCATAAGGCCACCGTGGCAGGAATCAGAACAAGGCCATTTCCTGCCAAGGTGGCCTTTCCGCTGGTGTCTGGGCTCCGCGAGGTGGGAGGAGGACAGTCTACAACCACCTCCGAGATCCCGGCAGTCAGTCACTCCACCTCATCGCCGCGCCTCCGTGGGCGTGGCCTCACCGCGCACTCCAGTCCTGGGAGGGGGCGTGGCCAGGGCGGGGAGGGGGGAGGCCCCGCCCTCCGGGGGGAGTCACGTAGCTCTGCGGCAGCCGCAGCCTCATTTACAGAAGCCGGGGCTGGAACCGCAGCTGTCGCGGATCTGAACGCGAGCTGTTCCTGTGGCTGCGCAGCTACCTTGCTGCGGACAGGTGAGCCCCGGGAGTTGCTCAGCATCTCCAATTCCTCTCCCTGACTCTTCCCTCTGCTATCCTTGCCCTACTCCTGCGGGGCCCTGGATGTGCCTTCTCGACTCTCTCCTTTCTGTCCACTCCACGGCTCAGCTTCTCCCACAGCACCCCTTCCTTTTAGCTCTGATGCAGCTTTTTCGATTCCAAATCTTCCTCTGCCGGCTGGACTTATCCTTGGTGTTAGCCTCTTCCACCCAAACCATTTTAACCTCAGCCTGCTTCCTCTCCTAGGCTGAGTTCCCTCTCCAGTTCTCCTGCCTTCACGGTCCCCCTGAGCTAGGTCCTTCTCCCTGGCTAGTTAGCCTGTTTCACCATCATCTCCCCATAGGTCTCCTCCCTCCTTATCCTGTGTCTCTTCCTCCCTTTTAATCCTGAGCCTCTGCTCCCATTCCCGTTAAGGAATGGAGAAGAGGTTATGGAAGCCTGTGGCCGTTGTTTTTTATTTTGTTTTTTTCACCACTGCTACTCCCTACCCCCACCCTTTTCCTCCAGAAGCTGAGGGAAGAGGGATGATGGGTACTTTTGCCTCATTCTGAAGCCTCGGAAGTAAGTGCACCTTCCCTCAGGGCCCTGCTGAGTGAGGATGAGAAAAAGGAAATTGGAATGGCCAGGGCTTTTGCCTACCTGAAGAAGGGGCCAAATTCAGTGAAAGAAAGACTGGCGTCTTTATTGAGGCAGTAGTTTCATAAGAAGACTTGTAACTTTGGGGCTGTTCACCTCCCCACCCCCACCCTGGGGCTGGGAAGGGTGCCCGTCAGGGACAAAAGGGGATGTGGGAACTGGTGCCCCGAGCCTGTTAGCTGCCCAAGAGACTGGTGCCATGTTGATGTCCAGGACTTGCGCCAAGGACTGCTGCTCTGTTCCCAACCGTTGCTTGTTGGGGTGGAAGGAAGAGGCCACTGGCCCACATGGACAGGAGAGGAAGCAGAGGAGGTAGGGTGGTGGGGTCCAGCATTTATACCTGTCTCCATTCCACAGAACTGTCACCATGCCCCACTCGTACCCAGCCCTTTCTGCTGAGCAGAAAAAGGAGTTGTCCGACATTGCCCTGCGGATTGTGGCCCCAGGCAAAGGCATTCTGGCCGCAGATGAGTCTGTAGGTAGGTGGGGCCCTGCGGTCAGGTGGGGAAGAGGTGGCCAAGGAGCTTGGGGATGACCTTGCCACCCTACTTTGTTTGCCCCTCCCCAGGCAGCATGGCCAAGCGACTGAGCCAAATCGGGGTGGAGAACACCGAGGAGAACCGCCGGTTGTATCGCCAGGTTCTGTTTAGTGCCGATGACCGTGTGAAGAAGTGCATCGGCGGTGTCATCTTCTTCCATGAGACACTCTACCAGAAAGACGATAATGGTGTCCCCTTCGTCCGCACCATCCAGGATAAGGGGATTGTCGTGGGCATCAAGGTGCAGCCACTGGCCCTAGATGGGGGCTGAACATGGAAATAGGTGTGTGTGTGCATGTGCAGGTGGCAAACAGGGTCCTGCCTGGGTTCAGTTCTGTGCCTGTGTTTCCCTTTCAGGTTGACAAGGGTGTAGTGCCTCTAGCCGGAACTGATGGAGAAACCACCACTCAAGGTACAGGAGGGGTGGTCTTCAGGACCACAGAGTTGTTGGGTGGCTGCTGCCGGCAAAGAAGAACAGAATAATGAGGTTGGCACTCTGCCTACAGGGCTGGATGGGCTCTCGGAGCGCTGTGCCCAGTACAAGAAGGATGGCGCTGACTTTGCCAAGTGGCGCTGCGTGCTGAAAATCAGTGAGCGCACACCCTCAGCACTTGCCATTCTGGAGAATGCCAATGTGCTGGCCCGCTATGCCAGCATCTGCCAGCAGGTGGGCCTATGTGTGTGTGAGGTGGTCAGATGGGTGTTCTGTGCCTGGTGGCGAGAGGGTTACATAGCTTTCTTCCATCCTACCTCCTGCCCCTCCTAAGCTACTCTGCTCTTACCTGCAGAATGGGATTGTGCCTATTGTGGAACCTGAGATTCTGCCTGATGGAGACCATGACCTCAAACGTTGCCAGTACGTTACAGAGAAGGTGAGTCCGCACCTGGGCACAGACATACACCACAGGGAGAACCTGACAGGGAGCCTGTGCTCCACAATCCCTGGCTCAGATGCAGGCACTTTCCTTAAGCACATTTTTACCTGACCCCAGAATGTACCTGTGAGTCTGACCTGTATCCACTCTCACAGTTATACCCACTTACCCCTAGGCAGGGAACATAATGGCAGGGGCCCAGAACCGTAGTCAACCTCCTCTGATCCCCAGGTCCTGGCTGCTGTGTACAAGGCCCTGAGTGACCATCACGTGTACCTGGAGGGCACCCTGCTCAAGCCCAACATGGTGACCCCTGGCCATGCCTGCGCCATTAAGTATAGCCCAGAGGAGATCGCCATGGCAACTGTCACTGCCCTGCGTCGCACTGTGCCCCCGGCTGTCCCAGGTACCACCCTGATTCCAAAGCTGTTCCTATCCCTAAGACCCATTCTCAGGTTCTTCTTGTGGCCTCCAGAAGTTCCTTGCCCTGGAAAAATAAGGAGCGATCAATCGGTTTGTCTCCTCTTCTCTGTCCTAGGAGTGACTTTCCTCTCTGGGGGTCAGAGTGAAGAAGAGGCATCTCTCAACCTCAATGCTATCAACCGATGCCCCCTTCCCCGGCCGTGGGCCCTCACCTTCTCCTATGGGCGTGCCCTGCAGGCCTCTGCACTCAATGCCTGGCGAGGGCAACAGGACAATGCTGGGGCCGCCACTGAGGAGTTCATCAAGCGGGCCGAGGTTGGGAGCTAAAGGTGGTGGGTGGGGAGATGGGGTGTAGCTAGGCAGGTGGCAGCCCAGAGGCTCTAGCCTGGACAGGGTCAGGAACCTGTGGACTGGGTCAGCTTACTTACTCCCCTCCTTTTGCAGGTGAATGGGCTTGCAGCTCAGGGCAAGTATGAAGGCAGCGGAGAAGATGGTGGAGCGGCAGTGCAGTCCCTCTACATTGCCAACCACGCCTACTGAGTACCCCTCTACACCACAGCCCTTGGCCCAATCACCTGCACCCAGTTTTGCCTGTAGTTATGGCCAGGGCCAAGTAGCCATGCAGAGCAGAGATGCCTCCATCCAGCACTGCGTCGTCTTCCTTTGTTCTCCTCCCCTCCCCTCTCAGATTGCTGCACCTGGGACCATTGGATGGGAGGATAGGGAGCCCTCGTGACTGAGGGCAGGAGAACTTGCTAGAAGTCAGAGCAGGATGCCTGGGTCTCCCCCCAGCCTCTGCCACCCCCCACAATTTTCCCATGATGGGGTTGCTTCTCCTTGGGCTCTCCTTGCCTGCCCTCTCTCCTAGGGTCAGAGGGTAGGGCAGCAGAGCTGACTCATGCTTTGTGTGCATACCACATAGCAAATAAATGGTAGCAAAACATGCTACTTTGTCTGCATTTTTTACATATCTAATTTCACCTCCCAGTTTCTGATCTCTAGTGTCTCTGAGCCATCTTGGACTGTGGAGGTGGAAAGGGTGGATTTTGTTTTACTGGGCATTAAGTTTAGGGGGAGGGGCACATCCAGTCACCATTCTCAGCTCAGGCTCTTGTTGATGTCTGAGGCTGGAGCGAGGAGGTATGGAGCGCTGTGAGTCTATCAGGAACTGCCACTTCAGAGGCACTTGACTGCAGCTGCAGAAGGATGGAGTGAGGCTGTGCTGTGCTTAGTCACTCAGTCGTGTCCAACTCTTGGCAACCCCCATGGAATGTACCCTGCCAGGCTCCTCTGTTGTCCATGGGGATTCTCCAGGCAAGAATACTGGAGTAGGTTTGCCATGCCTCCTCCAGGGGATCTTCCTAATCCAGGGATCGAACCCAGGTCTCCCACACTGTGGGTGGATTCTTCACCATCTGAGCCGATAGGGAAGCCCAGAGTGAGGCTAGACCCAAGCAACTTCTGACGGCAGCTTTTGTGCATGGCCCCAAACTGGACAAAGAGGCAATGGGAGTTTCTCACCTCTCAGCTGTGTTGACACATTCCACCAGGGGGAGCCACAACAGGAGCAGCACCTGTGTTCTTGCCCAACAGGAAAATCCCCAACCTAAGCACTGCCAGACCCAGCACGGTTATCTAAGAGGTTGCCAAGGGCTGTTGCTCATTCCTATCTGAGATAGATAGGGGCACAGAGGGAGCCAGTTTAAGGGTCTGGGCAAGAGTGACCTGGTGAGGTCTCATGCTGAACTTTGACCTCTTGGCCTGGGCGTTGGGAATAGGTTGAGACTCTGGGTCTATCTGAGCAGATGAAAAGACTAGAGAACCTGCCGGGTGTGTTCTGTGTAAACTGCGGAGGCCATGCTCTATGTAACGTGCACAGCCAATGCTTCTCCCAACTAATTATTGCAATATGGGAATGTAGGCTCAGTGTGGCCTGATCTTATATAAACAAAAAATAGCTAACACTTATATCCGGAGAAGGCAGTGGCACCCTACTCCAGTACTTTTGCCTAGAAAATCCCGTGAACGGAGGAGCCTGTTAGGCTGCAATCCATGGGGTCGCTAAGAGTCGGACACGACTGAGCAACTTCACTTTCACTTTTCACTTTCATGCATTGGAGAAGGAAATGGCAACCCACTCCAGTGTTCTTGCCTAGAGAATCCCAGGGACTGGGGAGCCTGGTGGGCTGCCGTCTATGGGGTTGCACAGAGTCAGACACGAATGAAGCGACTTAGCAGCAGTAGCAGCAGCAGCAACACTTATATAGCAGTTTCCTGCCAGGCCTTTACAGTTATTAACTCACGTACTACAACAATTCTATATAAAGTAGATACTACTGCAATTCCTATTTATGTTAAAAAACAATTCTATTCCTTTTGGCTGAGCTACATGCATACAGGATCTTAGTTTCCTAACCAGGGATCAAATCCATGCCCCTGCAAAGTCTTAACCACTGGACCACCAGGGAATTCCCTGCTATCCCTATTTTAATATGAGGAAACAAGATGGCTTCTCAAGATCGCTCAGATGAAGTGGGGAAGCTGGGATTTGAACCGAATTTGAACAAGAAAGATCCAGAGTCTGTGCTCTTGAATTTGTAAGAATTTTAGTCAAGTATTCAGACTTTAACAAGTTAGGAACGAATCCAAATGAATAGTAAAAGTATTAAATGAGCTAAATATGCTAAAACAGGTACTACTAGCTTGCTCCTCAGGAAGAGGAGCTCTATAATAAGGATGATAAACAATGACCGTGATAGGTGACTTTCTGTCTGCTCTTTATGAATGACCTCATTTTAGTCAGTATCTCCATTTTTCAGATGAGAAAATTGAGACTTAGAGCTTCCCGTGGTCGCCCAGCTAGCATTTAACGACTGCAGTTTGCGCTCTTAATCCCTGGGGCTAGGAGTAGGTTCCACATGGAATCGGAGGGTGTCTTCCAGCAAAACCGAAACCCGCACAGTTTCTCAACCACCCGTTGACGCCGGGGCAGCCACCTTTCCAATTCCAGAAGAGGCTCTTTGCAGACCCCTCCTACCCCTCGCTGGAGAAGGAAATGGCAACCCACTCCAGTACTCTTGCCTGGAGAAGCCTATGGACAGAGAAGCCCGGGGGGCTACAGTCCATGGGGTCGCAAGAATCGGACACAACTGAATCTCATCACCACCTACCCCTCGCAGGCTTCCTCCCGCCGGAGTGCCGCTACCGATTGGTCGTGACCGCGGCGGTGGGCGCGCCCCCTCCGTGCGGGTTTCCGATTGGGGGAGGCCTGCGCGGCCCCGCCCCTCAGCGGCAGGAGCGACCGGACGCAAGCATGGCGGCCACCGGGGCTGCAGCTACGGACCTAGGTTCGGTGGGGTTCGGGTCGGGGCTGCGGCTCGCGGAGTGCGAGGGTGGAATGCAGGGGTGGGGACTGTGGTGTGCAAGAGGTCTCGCGGACTGGGGTCGGGGTTCGTCTCAGACAGGATTCTTTCAGACTCGGGCCCCGGCCCTTAGCCCGGGAATCCCTCGGAAGGCGGGCCGGGAGGCTCTGAGGACCGGTTGCCGGGGCTCCTCCGCCTCCCGGGTGCGGCAGGCACCCGAGCCCACTGCTGGCGCCTCAGTGGATCCCTCCGTGCCCCGCAGAGGTGGTCCGAGGCAAGCGCGCCGCCCTCTTCTTCGCCACGGTGGTCATCGTGCTAGGGTTGCCGCTCTGGTGGAAGACCACGGAGACCTACCGGGCCCCGTTGCCTTACTCCCAGATCAGTGGGCTGAATTCCCTGAAGGTAAGACCTCAGGGGAGGAGGACCAAGGGACAGCCCGGGAAGATGGAGACTCAGCTGATGGCTCTGATGCTTCTTCCCGCAGCTGCGGCTAATGGTGCCGGTCACTGTAGTGTTTACCCAGGAGTCAGTGCCATTGGATGACCAGGAAAAGCTGCCTTTCACCGTTGTGCATGAGAGAGAGATCCCTCTGAAGTGTGAGTTCCTGGGGGATCAGGGCTGTCTTTCTGGTCTGAGCTCAGTCCACAGATAAGTTGGCTAGGAGGAGCATGTATGTGTGTCTGACCCTTTGCGACCCTATGGACTGAAGCCCGCCAAGCTCCTCTGTCTATGGGATTTCCCAGGCAAGAATACTGGAGTGGGTTGCCATTTCCTCCTCCAGGGGATCTTCCCGACCCAGGGATTGAACCCGCGTCCCTTGCATCTTCTGCATTGGCAGGCAGATTCTTTACCACTGTGCCACCTGGGAAGCCCAGGAGGAGCATGGGTACCCTGAAAAAGTGGTTAAAAACTTATTTTAAAAGCCCTCTCTAAATGAACACTGTGTTTGCTGAGAAGAAAAAAAAAAAAAAAGCTTTAAATTCAGTATTCACCATTAACATGGCAGTTTTTTTCATAAAACAATTGTGCTACCTGATCAGCAGCAGGTGATGCTCAGGGGACAGAGGAGGATGTGGGATGTAGTGGAATGAGCACAGGATTTGGAATCAGTTTGAACTTGTATACAGGCCTTATTCATTTTAACATTAACACTTTACTGAGTGTGAGGGACTTTTCTTGTGTGCTTAGTCACTCAGTCGTGTCTGGGCTCTTTGCCACCCCATGGACTGTAGCCTGCCAGGCTCCCCTGTCCATGGGGATTCTCCAGGCAAGAATACTGGAGTGGATTGCCATGCCCTCCTCCAGGGAATCTTCCAACCAAGAGATCAAACCAAGGTCTCCCGCATTGCAGGCTAATTCTATACCATCTGAACCACCAGGGAAGCACTTTCCCTAGGTATCAGGAATTTAGAGATGAATAAGAAATTGATAATGGTTTCAAGAAATCCATAGGAAGGGGAGAGAGACAGAGATAGAAATCAATGTAGAAGTATATAAGTATATAAGAAACAGGGACTGAACTTAAGAAAGAGACTATAATTGGGAGGAAAAAAAGGTAGAGAAGGTTTTGAGGGCTGTAATTTTTTTTTTTTTTAAGAGACAGCATTTATTGTTTTTTAAACAACCTCCGCATTATTTATTATTTTTGGCTGTGCTGGGTCTTCATTGCAGTGCGCAGGCTTCTCACTGAGGTGGTTTCTCTTGTTGCGGAGCACAGACTCATTAGTTGTGGCACACAGGCTCAGTTGTTCAGTGACATGTGGAATCTTCCTGGACCAGGGATCGAACCTGTGTCCCTTGCTTTGGCAGGTGGACTCTTATCCACTGCGTCACTAAGGAAGTCCCGAGCGTTGTAATTTTTAAGACAGATTTTTAAAGGAAGTGTAGAAATTCAGGTTAAATGAGGAGGTGAGGAAGGGATAACACTAGCATAACTAATATTAGTTGTTCATTATATGCCAGAAACTAGGTGAAACACTTTATTTACATGTGTTGCCTCATTTAATCCTAACATTATGACCTCCATTTTGTTAAGTTTCTCTTTTTTCTTTTATTATATATCAGCTCTTCCTACCCCATTCCAGTATATTTCTTTTCATTGATTTGTTGGAGAAACCAGGTCCTTTGTTTGTTAGGACATCTCACATTCTGGATTTGGCAGATTTTTTTTAACGTATTCATTATCGTTATTTCCTATAAACTGATAGATCTAGTGGTTTGTTTAAAATTAGGTTCAGGTTTTTTTTTTTAACTAAAAATATTTTTTTCTTTTGGTTGCCCTGTGTGACTGACATGCAGGATCTTAGCTCCCTGACCAGGGATCAACCCAGGCCCCCTGTATTGGGAGTGTGGAATCTCAGCCACTGGACCACCAGGGAAGTCCTGACGTGTCCGTTCTCTATGTCTGACTCTCCATTCCAGCATCTTCTTTTTATCAAGAATGTGTACTGAGTTTAATTCTTTTGAGGCATTTATTGAAATAATCATATGGTTTTCCTCCTTATACCTTTTTTATTGTAATGAATATTGTAGTAGATTTCCCTGTGGGGAGGATACTTCAGGTTGAAGGTTCACAGGGAGAGGCAAGAGCTGGCAGGTGGACGAGGTGGAGTGCCATGTATTTATATCATCCGTGGTTTTTTAGGTGGCGCTAGTGGTAAAGAACCTGCCTGCCAGTGCAGGAAATGCAAGAGACGTGATTTTGATCCCTACATCAGGAAGATCCTCTGGAGGAGGGCATGGCAACCCACTCCAGTATTCTTGCCTAGAAAATCCCATGGACAGAGGGGCCTGGTGGGCTACAGTCCATGGGGTCAGAAAGAGTCAGACACCACCGAGCATGCACACACAGTCTGCATAAATCATTAGAACTGGCTGAAGCTTCTTGGTCTTTCTCTGCATATCATCATCTTGCTCTCCAGGATGCTGGACAGTGTTAGGGCTGGAAAGGTGGGCTCTTCTCGTTATGCCTCTTTGTTTTCTCTCAGATAAACTGAAAATCAAATGCCGTTTCCAGAAGGCCTATCGGAGGGCTTTGGATCATGAGGAGGCGGCCTTGTCACTGGGCAATATACAAGGTACTGGAAGGGGTGATCATTTTTAACAGGAAGCCCTCTTTTACCTTCTGATCTCTAAGTGTGTAGTTTCCATACTTTGTCTTTTTTTTTTTTGGCTGCATTATGCAGCTTGTGGCTATCTCACTTCCCTGACCAGGGATTGAACCCGGGCCATGGCAATGGGAAAGCCCAGAATCCTGACCACTAGGCCACCAGGGAACCTCTCTGGGAAAGCTGGGTGTGAGAGACCTTGTATCCTAGCGTGGGCCACTGAGGTCCAAACCTGGTCACGTGTCAGCTGGGTGTGAGTGGGAGGTGGAGTGATGGACTAGGCGTCCTGGGGGAGCCAGAGGGAGAGGGAATGGTGTTTTCTGCTCCTGGTAACCCCCCTGCTCTCGTCCCCAGAGGCAGAAGCCATGTTAGCTGAGCCATCGGAGCAAGCAGAGGGCTCCCTGACAGTGTATGTGATCTCTGAACGCTGCTCGCTCCTCCCTCAGGTAGGGTGAGCAGACAGGCTGCGGCCCGGCCGTCTCCCTACAGCTCGTCCTCACCTAAGTCTCCTGGTTGTGGGATTGCCCATTCCTTCCATTTGCTGCAGAAAAGTCCGCAAGTATTTTTTTAAAAATAGGGATTGTTTTTATTGACTCTGGGTCTTTCTAAATCCAAGGCTTGGAGATGGTTACAAGTTCCAATTTAAAGTGGGGGGGAAAAAGTCAGTAGGATTAAAGAAGCCACTTGGAATGGGCTATGATGGTAATATGAGCCACACATTGATCTTTTCACTTACTGAGCAAAAGGCTCAGTGGGAGCTGTACCAGGTACATTTTATTTAATGTATTTATTAAAATATTATGTATTTGTGCCGGGTCTTAGTCGAGGCACGTGAGATCTTTGACCTTTGTGGTAGCATACGGGGTCTTTAGTTGTGTGTGGCATGTGAACTTAGTTGAGGCCTGTGGGATCTAGTCCCCTGACTAGGATCGAACCCAGGCCCTCTGCATTGGGAGCGTAGAGTTTTAGCCACTGGACCATCAGGGAAGTCCTTTATTTTTTAATTTATAATGAAATGTTAATTATTACAAAAAGATGAAAGAAAATTTTACTGAACATGCATTTCCCACCCCCAGTTTGCAAACTACAGTACAGCCCTGTGTATCTCCATGGTTATACCCCTTCCCTTTCAGCCCAAAGCGACCACAGTTAGTGTGTATCATTCTCTTACTTTTTTTCAAGTTTTACCACATGTTATATCTCTATAAGCACTGTGTTTAATTTTACCTGTTTTTGAACTTTATGTAAATGGCATAATAGAGTGCATGTTCTTCTCCAGTTTTCACTTTGCTCGACCTTTATGTTTGAGTTCTTCATGATGTCTAGTTGAATCGAATGCATTCATTTAAAATTCTGCCTTATGTTTCATTGTATAAACATATCACAGTTTATCCATTCTGTCGCTAACAGGCATTTGGATTGTCTCCAGTTTTATCCTATTACGAATAATGCTGCCATGAAAATTCTTGTACTTGCCTCTTTGCCATGTGCTGTCTGCTGGTATCAAACTTGCCAGTGGTTTGTTTCTTCTTGCTCAGTGTGCCATCTCTTAGTTTCTAGCCCACAGAGATAGAACTGTTGCCTGGACCTGTGTCGACTGGGAAGGAGAAGAGAACTGAAATGAATGAAAACACTCACATATCCCCATAGCTCAGAAATGCTGAGATAATTAGTTCACTGTGAATTCAGAGAGAGGTGCAGACCTGCTGGTCGGTGGCAAAAGACCAGATTCTCAAAGACAGGAGCCAGAGTGCTCCTCTGCTTTCTTCCCTGACCTGTGTGGGCCTCCTGTCCCTTGCTTGCCCCTCATAGGACATGATGAGCTACATTGGGCCCAAGCGGATGGCAGTTGTGCGGGGGATAACGCACCGGGAGGCCTTTAACATCATCGGCCGCCGCATCATCCAGGTAGTCCAGGCCATGTCTTTGACTGAGGACGTTCTTGCTGCAGCCCTGGCTGACCACCTTCCTGAGGACAAGTGGAGCTCTGATAAAAGGCGGCCTCTCAAGTCCAGCTTGGGTAGGATGACCTGGCTTTTGCCAGGGGAAGGAAGAAGGAAATGAATTATGCAGAGATACTGGAGTGGGAGGGGAATCTACATGCAGATGCTTCACTCCTTCTATGATTTCATAAAAGTATTTATTTTTAATTGAAAGATAATTGATTTACAATATTGTGTTGGTTTCTGTCATACATCAACATGAATCAACCATAGGTTTTAGTTTCATTTTTCTTTAAAAAAATTTTTTGTTTATTTATTTGGCTGTGCGAAATCTTAGTTGCAGCCTGGGGGATCTAGTTCCTTGACCAAGGATTGAACCCAGGCCCCCTGCATTGGGAGCATAGAGTCTTAGCCACTGGACCACCAGAGAAGTCTCTCATCTTTTTCTTAAAGTACTCAGTGTTCCTCACCCCAGTTTTATCCTCCCTTTGGTTTCATGATGGCAATCAGGCCCCTTCCAGAGAGAAACAAGTGCAGCTTCGCCAGGGATACAGGCTTGCCTTTGATCCATAGGAAGCCCTGGCTTCCCTGACTCCTGTTTCTATAGGCTATGAAATCACCTTCAGTTTACTCAACCCTGACCCCAAGTCCCATGACGTCCACTGGGACATCGAGGGGGCTGTCCAGCGCTATGTGCAGCCCTTCCTGAGTGCCCTCAGTGCAGCAGGCAACTTCTCTGTGGACTCGCAGGTGAGACTAGGAACAAGCTGAAGAGCCCTTTTCCTGGGTACACCACCCTTTGCCATCCTGCACCATCCTTTCCTACCATAGATATGTAGCCTTTACAAGTGTAGTCTGTTCTTCCGGCTCTTTGAGCTTGCTGGTTGGTTAGGAAATTCCTGTGTATGTATATGGTTCTGGGGTCTGCTTTCCCTCCTTGGTGTCCAGCTTGGGGAATTTTGTCAGTGCTTGTTAAAAAACTAACTTCCTTAATGGCTCCTTCTGGAACTGTATTCAACAGTTTTACTATCCTACAAATTTGTTTAAAAACACACAGCCAGTTTGGGATTGACGTGTACACACTGCTGTTTTTAAAATGGATAACCCAACAGGGACCTAGTGTATAGCACACTCTGCTCAGTGTTATGTGGCAGCCTAGATGGGAGGGGAGTTTGGGAGAGGATGGATACATGTATATGTATGGCTGAGTCCCTTTGCTTGCTGTCCACGTGAAACTATCTCAACATTGTTAATTGACTATACTTCAGTATAAAACAGTTCAAAAAAAAACTTCCTGAAAGACGTTAACATAGTAACAATAAAGACGGGAAAAATGTAGTTTTCTGAATCACACAGTGTCCTTTTTAGGGAAAACGTGGGAGACACTTTTATCAGGTCTTGGTAGTGGGAGTAATTACTTCTGAATAGCTGACTTGATTTGATCTGTGGACACTGAATTATGCTCTTTTTTTGTTTAGGCTTTTGGAGAGCCTGGTAAAATAATGTGTTCAAAGCATGGATTTAGTGTGTTAACTTTATCCTTAGCTTTGTTATTTTTTTTCCCTAGTCCTGTTTTCTCTCAGCCTTAATTTTTTTTTTTAAATTGAAGGACAGTTGGTTTACAGAATTGTGTTGGTTTCTGCCAAACAGCAACATGAATCAAACATAGGTATACATAAGCCTTGATTTTTGTCTCTCATATTTTCCCTGCCTAATTGTTATCTTTTTGAGGACACACTGGACTATCGATCAACAGACAAAATAACATGCTTTTCCTCTTTGTTCTGCAGATTCTTTACTATGCAGTGTTGGGGGTAAACCCCCGCTTTGACTCAGCTTCCTCCAGCTACTACTTGGCCGCACACAGCCTCCCCCATGTCATCAACCCTGTGGAGTCCCGGCTGGGTGAGCTCCTGAGGTTGAGGGTCTCTCTGGCAGGCCAGGGAAGGACCTGGTAGGCTCAGCCTGGGGTGGGAAGTGGGTTGTGTGTAGTGACGGCTCCCAGTTTGGGTTGGTCCGAGAGTGTTGAGGAGGTGCTGGGCTTTTAGGCTCCTTTCCCATGATAGTCTCCACTTCCACACGGTCATAGCCAAAAGCACTTATTAAGCATTCCCAGCACTTTTTATAAACACATGGATCGGAAGATACAGCCACACTTTCTTGTAAGAAAAGACAATAGTAGCAGTACATGAAGGCGGAATTTGAGTCAATAGTTCTGCTGATTGAGGAACCTTGAAGCTGGGATTCCAGTTTTTCATTTTGGGGCTGGATCCTAGGAAGAGGAGGTTTGACCGAGAACTGTAATAGAGGCAAACCAAGGGGAGTAAATCACTAGCTGTGGAATTTCAGGGTTAGGCCAGCATGTTTCAAGGGCTGTGGGAGGGGCAACACGAGAGGCCTTGGTGAATCCTTCCTCCCTTCCTCCTTCCCTTCAAAGTCTGAGGGACTGCTTAACGGCATGACTGTCTACAGAGAGAGAGATTTTAGGCTAGGCCACTATGAGCTTAGAGGCAAAAGAGTTAAGAGTGCATAGACATTCTGGAAGCTCAGGAAAGTTTACTGTGGATGAATTTTGAGACAGTGACCGAGTTGAGGCTGGCCAGGCAGGCAGGCAGGCACTAGATTAGCACTTTAAGATGTCTGAACTTTAACCTGGTAAGAGTGGCTGGCTGCAGAAGGATATGAAGCAGGGACTGACCTGAGGTCAGATTTATCCTTGTGCCTAAGAACAGGTTATAATAATATGGGTGCAATATGGTAGTGGGCCAGAAAGCTGTCTTAGACATTTGGCACTGGCAGGGTATGGTGTGGGGGTCTGTTGGAGGAGGGGCGATTCAGGGGCAGGAATGTACTTTCAGGGGAGTGGCACATGTTGGGAAAATGTTGAGGTTCTTTACCACAGACACCCAGGCCCGGAGGATATCTTAGTGTTTATCAGCTGGGGAAACTGAGGTACAGAGTGCCCAGCAGTCAGCGGCTGACCTAGAACTAAGATCTGGATGCAACCTGCTGTGCTGACTCCCCTTCTTCTTGTGCCCCAGGATCCAGCGCCGCCTCCCTTTACCCCGTACTCAACTTTCTCCTCTACGTTCCGGAGCTTGCCCACTCCCCCCTGTACATTCAGGACAAGGACGGGGCTCCAGTGGCCACCAACGCCTTCCACAGTCCCCGCTGGGGTGGCATTATGGTAAATGGTCACACCGTGCAGAGCCCAGAGCCCAAGGTTCAGGGACAGACTGATATTCCCTGAGACTGTTTCGTCTGCTGTTCCTCCGTGGCCCGGCCTGAGTGGGTCGGGGAGGTGAGGCACCTCCTCAGCCGGTCCCACTGCTTCTTGTTTCCATCACTGTTGCTATAATCAGCCCCTTTTGCACTTGGCAGTTTGCACTGACTTAGGACTATTCTGTGTGTAACTGAGATCTAGGCCCTATCTGTGGGAGTCTTACAAGATTGGGAACTCTGTCTCCTCTGTAAGATTGGGAGTTTCTCATGGGTAGGAACTCTGGAATACAAATATTTCATTTTCTTTTTTTAACAAATGTTTCTTTAATAAGATTTGTGAGGGGGTAATGGAGATATAGGGCTTCCCAGGTGGTGCTAGTGGTAAAGAAGCCGCCTGCCAGTGCAGGAGATATGAGAGACGTGGGTTTGATCCCTGGGTCGGGAAGATCCTCTGGAGAAGGAAATGGCAACTCACTCCAGTATTCCTGCCTGGAAAATCCCATGGACAGAGGAGCCTGGCTGTAGTCCATAGGGTTGCACAGAGTCAGAAATGACTGATAATAGTAGAGATCATGTATATAAAACTCGTAGTAGCAGGTATCCCAGGCATATTTGGTTTGTCACTTTTAAAGAGCACAGAGTATGTCTTCCTTTTCTCTCATGGCCCCCAGAGGGTCTGGGGCAGAGCTGTGCACGGTCCTGGCGTGATGTTGAGGCCACCTCGTTGCCCCCTGCAGGTATACAACGTGGACCCGAAAGCCTACAACGGCTCGCAGCTGCCGGTGAGAGTCGAGGTGGACATGATGCGGGTTATGGAGGTGTTCCTGGCTCAGTTGCGGTGAGGCCCTGGGGATCCGCTTGGGGGCGTGGCTGCTGAGTCTGACTCTTGCCTCTTGGGCTGCCTGGAGTGAACTCTTACCTGGCAGGGATACCTTGGCTGTACCTGGAGCCCCAAGGAAACCAAGAAAGGTTTCCAAGAATCCCTTCATCCTTCTCCTAAGAAAGACTAGTTGCTGACAAAAACTGTTTTAGGAAAAATAGCCTTATGAATCCGTGGTGGCTCAGTGGTAAAGAATCCGCCTGCCAATACAGGAGACGTGAGTTCAATCCCTGGATCGGGAAGATCCCCTAGAGGAGGAAATGGCAACCCACTCCAGTATTCTTGCTTGGGAAATCCCATGGACAGAGGAGCCTGACGGGCTACAGTCCATGGGGTCACAAGAGTCGGACACGACTTAGCAACTAAACTTCAACAACAAGAACAAAAAGTGAAATCATTGGTTAAAGCGGAGCTTGGGGCTCGGAACTGCTTAGGGTTGCGTCTCACCCCCTAAGACCCTGAGGTGCTTCCTACAACCCCTGTGGTTCTGGGTGAGATGGAAAATCTTGATAGTTACTCTAGGAATCTCGACCATCTTCTCCCACCTTGTGGTCTCTGCTCCTTTGATCTTCTGCGCTGTTCCTACAGGCTGCTCTTTGGGATTGCTCAGCCCCAGCTGCCTCCAAAATGCCTGTTTTTTGGGCCTAAGAGTGAAGGGATAATGACCTGGGAGTTAGACCGTTTGCTCTGGGCCCGGTCCGTGGAGAACCTGGCCACAGCCACCACCACTCTCACCTCCCTGGCCCAGCTTCTGGGCAAGATCAGCAATATTGTCATCAAGGACGATGTGGCATCTGAGGTAAGCAGGCAGGGGATGCATTCTGTGGCTTAGGACTGGAGTGGCCAGCAACAGCCAGGGAGTGGTGAAGGCAGAGAGCCATTTGAGATTCAGAGAGTGTGTGGGCATGCCATCCTCAGTGCCCAGGCTTCCTCTAGAGGGCAGTGCCAGCTCCCCAGGAGGAGTGCAGTGTGGGTGTGAAGTGTTAAATGGGCACTAAGAAGATAACCCCTGGCCCTTTTATGCTATACTATGCTATGCTAAGTCACTCAGTCATGTCTGACTCTGTGTGACCCCATAGACAGCAGCCACCAGGCTCCCCTGTCCCTGGGATTCTCCAGGCAAGAACACTGGAGTGGGTTGCCATTTCCTTCTCCAATGCATGAAAGTGAAAAGTGAAAGTGAAGTCGCTCAGTCGTGTCCGACTCTTAGCGACCCCATGGACTGCAGCCTACCAGGCTCCTCCATCTATGGGATTTTCCAGGCAAGAGTACTGGAGTGGGGTGCCATTGCCTTCTCCGGCCCTTTTATACTGGCTGCCATATATCCTGGGTGAACTTCAAGCAACCTGCCTGGTAGATAGACGACACAGTGGGGCCCTCTCCCATCCCTCCCTACCAACTGATGCCTCAGACTTTTCCGTAACGCCCTGCCCATTCCTAGGTGTACAGGGCTGTAGCTGCAGTCCAGAAGGCGGCGGAGGAGTTGTCCTCTGGGCACCTGGCCTCTGCCTTCGCTGCCAGCCAGGAAGCTGTGACATCCTCGGAGCGTGCCTTTTTTGATCCCTCACTCCTCCACCTCCTCTATTTCCCTGATGACCAGAAATTTGCCATCTACATCCCGCTCTTCCTGCCCATGGCTGTGCCCATCCTCTTGTCCCTGTTCAAAATCTTCCTGGAGACTCGCAAGTCCTGGAAAAAGCCTGAGAAGACAGACTGAGTGGGGTGGCATCACAGTAGAAAGCCTTCCTTTCCAGCCAGGAGGGGAGGTGTTAGATTGAGAGGCACATAACGGGGCCTGCCACAAATGATTTGTCTCCAGTCTGCTCTGTTGCCACTCCAGCAGTCAAAGTATAACACTCCAAGAGGGTTTCCTCTTTCCTGTCCTCCCTGTTCTTGTGGCTCAGGTCGCTCCCACTCTTCATCTCCTCCCCCCACTCCAACCCCCAAACCTCAAAAGACCCAATCTGGGTCTCCTTACCTGGCTTGAACTTGAAGGCCCTTTACTATCTCCTGCTGCAGCAGGGGCAGCTTGTCTTTCTGCCCTGTTCCTCACAGTCCTCTTGCGCTGAGGGGGAGCACTAGGGAAAAGCCCTGGACTGGGTTCTAGGGCCCCCCTCCTGCTTCTCTTTGATCCCTCAGAGAGAGCCCTAGCACTGCTCTTCTAGAAGGGGCCAGGCCCCTGTCATCTCTGGGGCCTTCTCCCTTCCTCCTGGGTGGCTACACTTGGTGGGTGCAGCCTGATGCTGTGTGTGGCAGAGGTTCCCTTCCTCATCCCTTTATAGAGGCAGTGTGGTACAGTGGGGAGAGTTCTGGACTTGGGATCCAACATGTCTGAATTCAACCCTTGCTTCTGGACTTAATATCAGGGGAGCTTTGAATAAGCTACTTAATCCTCTCTGAGCTTCAGTTTTTCTTTTGTTAAAATAGCACTAATGACACCTCCCTTACAGGGTGGTTGTGAGGATTAAATGTGATGAGCTTGTGAAAGTGTCTGGCATATTCTAGGCTCTCAATAAACACTGGTTGAATATGAACTGGAATGATACAAAGTGTGATCATACCTTTCATTCTTCATTCGTGTGTAAGTCATGGTTTCCTCCTGTCTGTCTTCCTGGGCTCACTGGTCCATTTTACTTCCACCTGGCCAGGTGCCCTTCCCGCCTTCCTGTCCTGGAGGGCCCTGTGGTGGCTAGACATTGTAGGCTATTGTCCCTCCTAATTTCCTGGGTTGTCTAGCAGGGGGTCTGGGAGAGAAGTAGCAGTGTAAGCTCTCAGATACTAACTGATTCATAAATTCTAAAGAATATATAGTTGGCCCTTGAACAACGTAGTGGGTGAGATGCCTACCCTCTGTGCATTCAAAAATCAGGCGATAATTTATATTTGGCCCTGTTTATCTGCAGTTCCATACCCACGTGTTCAGCCAACCTCCCATTGTGTAGTATTGTAGTATTTTCTATTGAAAAAAAATCCAGATAGGTGGACCCACTCACTTCAAACCCATGTTGTTCAAGGGTCAACTGTGTTGAGTGCAAGCTGCAGTGGGCACTGTACTAAATGCTAGGTATTATAGAGAACAAAGACAAGATCTCCAGTTTCACCGAACTGGTCTTGTAGGAGGACCGGTCAATGAGCAAATGAAACGAATTTCAGATGATGCATTAGATAAAAACAGGCTGATCAGATAGTGACCAGGTGTCTGAGAGGGCCTCTGAGCAGATGACATTTGAACTGAGACCGGAAGAATGAGAGGAGGCCATCTGGGGGAAGAGCATCCCAGGCTCTGAGACGGGAACTCACGTGCGGGTCAGAGGGAAGGGCAGAGTGGCTGGAAGCCAGCGAATAAGAAAGAGTAGGTAGCCAGGACCCCTGAAAATCCCTACTGGAAAAATGAACGACGTCCCTGGGCAGGCCCCCTCCCTGCCCCGGGTCAGTAGCCCAGGTGGGCGGGCGGTGGGCGGGGCCAGCGCCGGGCCCACCCCGGGGGCGGGGCGGTACCTGGGGCCCCGGTCCGGCCGGGGGCGGGGCTGCGGACGCTCCCCCTTCTCTCGGCTCCAGCCGGCGCAGGCAGCCGCGGCGGCAGCAGGCTAGCCGTGGCCCCGCGAGGCCATGAAGGTGAAGAAGGGCGGCGGCGGGGCCGGGACGGGAGCGGAGCACGCTCCAGGGGCCTCGGGCCCGAACGTGGAGCCCAAGCCGGAGCTGCAGGCGGAATCTGAATCCGGGTCCGAGTCGGAGCCGGAGGCAGGCCCGGGGCCCAGGCCGGGGCCGCTGCAGAGGAAGCAGCCGATCGGGCCGGAGGACGTGTTGGGGCTGCAGCGGATCACGGGCGGTGAGCACCCGCGAGGCAGCGCCGCCCGCGGGCGGGAGTGAGAGAGCACGAGAGGGGGCCCTTGGGGCGCGCGGAGCCCAGGCCCCCGCCCCCTTTCCCGCCCTCCCCCCCGCCTCCCCTCCCCCACCCGGGTCCCCCTCGCTTGTGTCCTCTACCCTTCTGCCTCCAAGCCTGAGATTTCCATGTCCCCCCTTCCCTCGATCTCTCTCTGCGCCCCCCTTGCCCCTTTAGAGATTCGTTTCCACCCCTTTCCTTCCTTTTTGAGGAGTCCATCCCCCTTTCCAATGGTGAAGGTGGGGCAGCAGCTGCAACTGTGACCCCCTCCCCACAAAGTCTTCAGAGTCCTTTGAAGATCTTCTCTGCAATAACGAGGAGGGGGCTGAATGCAGTCAGTCCCCGGTCTCCTCCACCCTAGAGGCTAGGTGTGGTATCAAAACCCTTAGGTCTCCTTCACACTGGACACCCCCAGGAAGTCTGGGGCCATCGCTCTCCCCAGGAAAGGACCTGAAGAGGAAGCTTCAGTGGTTTGACTCTGGGCTTCTCAAGGAAGTGGGTTAATACCCCCTTTAGCCTAAACTAGGGCCTGTCCTCTTCTGGGAGGCCAAACCACCACTGTGGTTGAGTTTCTGAGCTGGATTGCCAAACTGAAGTTCCAACTTGGCCGTCCTATTGGCTGTGTGACCTTGGGCTAATAACTTCACCTCTCTGAGCATATTCATCTGTAAAATGGGAATAATGACCCCTACCTTTAGAGAGCTGTTGTGAAAATAAATCCTCTGATTTTGCACTGTGCCTGGCAGGCCGTGCATGCTCTGTAAATAGGGCTCTTTTGTCAATACTGAGGGCCCCACAGGACTGCTCATGGCTGCTGCTTGGAGGCAGACAACTGGGCATTCAGGGGAGGGGAGGGGGTCACCGTAGGCAGGGAACAAGGGAGGGAAGTCTCATGGCAGAGGCCGTGGCTGAGCCTGAAAGAACAGAAGGCGCTTGGAGAGGCAGTGGCCTTCTATCTTGGCCTCATTGGTTAGTAACCCTGCCCTGGCTCCCTCTGTGAGGGCAACTTTTGGAGTCCCCCTGTGAGGGTAGGGAGCAGCTGCTGGACTGGGCCTGAGCTCTAGCGGTGCAGGAGCAGAAGAGTCCAGGGCTTCCAAACAGCTGTGGAGGGGACTGTGATGGCAGGTCTAGGCCTGTGCATCTGGGTCCCCAGGGGACCAGCATCTCCCTCCTCTCTTAGCCAGGCAGCAGCCATTCTTGGCTGGACCCCTGGAGCACTGAACTGCCTTACCCAAGCAGGCAGTAGTAAAGGGAGGGCACCTGGACCAGTCTGATGGTGGTGCCAGTTGGGCTATAATTGGCAACAGCAGCGTTTAGGATTCAGGTTAGCTCTGGAGCAGAACTTCCTTATAGGATGTCTAACTTGTCCCAGTCCTAGGTAACTTTTGAGGTGATTTTGCAGCCAGAGGGTCTTCTAGCCCATATACAACTGTGTGTCTGAATTTGGAGGAAATTCATAGCCCTTACAGATTCAGCATCTGTGGGCGATTAGAGGAAGAGTCTTCACTGGATCCCTCTCCTTTGTGGAAGCTGAGAACAGGGCTCCAGGACGCTCCCCACTGGCACCCCTGCCTGTCTCCTCTGACCCTAATCGCACAGGTCTGAGTTTGTTCTTCCTGGATTACCCAGCCCTGAATCCAGCTTAGGAAGCTATTTGTGGCTGAGGCGAAGGGAGCAGTTGTGTTCTGAGCTCTCAGCCACTCTGCCCCTTATCCGGCCTGACCCTGAGTCCCAGGCATCATCCTTCTCCGTCTGGGGGAGGGAGTGGAGGTGGTGTCCTGAACCATGGGCATCTGCCATTCCTCACTTCCTCTAAGGACTAAGGGATTGATAGGTTGAGTTTGCAGTAGAAGAGACAGAGGTCACACTGCAAATTGTTCTCCAATGAGAGGAGAGGCTCCAGAAGTTAGGGAATGGGGGAAGGAGGTGAATTCTATGGGGAGCCGGGAGCTGGGCGACTAGGATGCTGTTCCGAGTTCTGCCTCTTCCTCTCCTCTGCCCTGCACTTTCCTCCTACGTCTTTGGATTAGTGTTTACTTTCTGTGAAAATAAGTTGTGTCCAGGGTGAGGTAGGACCTGCCTACTTCCATTCCTCCTGTCCCCACTGTGGGCTGTGATGGGCAGGCCAGGGCTCCAGCCCCACCATAAGCCCTGCTGGACCCTAAGTGCCAGGTGGCCACCAGGAGGGCTTCCTGGAGGGGCTGCCCAAGGCTTGGGAAGAGAGAATGACTTTACATTCACTTCCTCTTCCTGCCCCAGAGGAATCAGTGGTGGCCTAGGGGCCTAGCGGGTGATTTCCGGGCCTCTGCGGGGAGGATGTGATGCTGTGCGGGCACCAGAGCCCCCACTGCACCTCTCTGTTTCTTCCTATTTGCTGCTGGGGCCTCCTCCCTGAGTGCTTGCAGTTGCTGCTGCAAGAGTGGTGAGGGTTGATCAGGCCCTGCTATTTCTGAGCTTCCTCAAGCCGGGCCCACCACTGTTCCTGGTTCCTCTTCTGGGCTCAAGGATCCCCCTTACCCCAGTCACAGCCCTGCTACACCTGCCACACCCTCTTACTGGCCTTGCCTCTTTTCTCTGGGGTGGCTCAGAGTCAAGGGTGGATGGATGACCTTTAAGCGGGGGTTCCCTCTGTAGACCTCCTCTGCTAAGACTTCCTCTTGTTTGAAGATCAGTGGGGGATGAGAGCAAAGGTAGCTCCCTTTCCGTCTCCACACCCCCCTCCCCCCCAAATATTCCAGGCTCTGGGCTTGAGTCAGCAGAGCTTTGAGTAAGCTGCTTAAGGGAGCTGGGTTTGTATAAGCCTCTTATGGGGAGAGGAGGGGCCTGGGGGGTGAGGTAGAACAAGGAAGGGGTTGTTTGCCCCAGCGCTACCTAGGTCAGATAAAGTCCTTGCTTGACACAGTTAGATGTGGCACCGGGGGCAGCTGTGGGGCAGAGGAGGGGCAGGGGTATCCTCTCTGGAAACTGTGTCACCCCCTTAGAGTGAGGTTCCTAAAAGCAGGACTCTATCTTCCCTCTCGGGGTGGTGGGGGGCAGGGCTTCCCACCCAATTCTAGACTTGTTTGGTTAAAAGTCACCGAGCCATTCCTGACATAGCAGAGGCTGGAATGAAGGGCCCTCCACCCCCGGGGTGGGAGGGAAAGTGTGGGGGAGGTGGTCTTGTCCTCCATCCTACCCCTCCCTGATCCAGAAACTACTAGGAGAGAACCTTTTGTCCGCCGTTAGATCCCAAGAGCAGAGCTATGTCTCCCCCACACTCTGTGGGGGCTCCCTCAGGTTAGAGGCTCAGTTCTCTCTGTCTGCAAAGCAGTCACCCTAGGGATCAGAGAAAGTGGTAGCTAGTCCGGGGTAGCTAGGTCCCTTCCTCGCTCAGCCGCCCGTCTCCCTTAGACTACCTGTGCTCCCCTGAGGAGAATATCTACAAGATTGACTTCGTCAGGTTCAAGATTCGGGACATGGACTCAGGCACTGTCCTCTTTGAAATCAAGAAGCCCCCAGCTTCAGGTGAGTGCACTGGGTACGCCATCATCCACAGAGGAAGTGGGCTACCCAGGGACTCCGGAGGCCACTGAGGAGTCAGAACAGAGCTGGAATTGGCACCCAGGAGTCTCCCCAGGAGTCACCAAGCAGCAGGGCCCTCTGCCTGGGGCTGGGCTGCTGCTTCACCTTCCCCTGGGTCCCTGGGGTTGGACGTCTTGAGAGGACAATCCTGCCTCTTCAGTCCCTGCCAGCCTGCCCCCTGTAGGCCCCCTTGGGAACTGCAGTCCCAGAGGCCCCAGGTCTTTTTATCTCTTGGGGCTCTGGGACTCTTAGTTGAAACTGGTGACCTGCTGACCAATTTAGAAGCAATTGGACCCATCTGGCCAATGGTCTGAACCCTCAATATGCATCAGGATCTCCTGTGGAGTTTTGAAAGAAATTCAGACAGATGAGGTCCCTGGGGTGAAACTCCGGGTGGGCATGGGCCCCACCTGAAGCCCACTGAGCCCCAGCTGGGGTACATTACAGAGCGGCTGCCCATCAACCCGCGGGACCTGGACCCCAATGCTGGGCGCTTTGTCCGCTACCAGTTCACGCCTGCCTTCCTCCGCCTGAGGCAGGTGGGAGCCACGTGAGTCACTGGGCCGGGGAGAGGGGTAGGGGTAGGGGTAGGGGTGGAAAGGAGCCCTTCCTGAGTTCTTGCTGAGCCCCTCCTGGGGCCCAGCTCAGCCCCGCCCCCTTCTCTGCTCAGGGTGGAGTTCACAGTGGGAGACAAGCCTGTCAACAACTTCCGCATGATTGAGAGGCACTACTTCCGCAACCAGCTGCTCAAAAGCTTCGACTTCCACTTTGGCTTCTGCATCCCCAGCAGCAAGAACACCTGCGAGCACATCTACGACTTCCCTGCTCTCTCCGAGGAGCTGAGTGCGTTGGGGGGTGTGGACTCAGAGGGACCAGGTTGGAGGGAACGTGGGTCTGGGCCCCTCTCTTCCCCTTACAGCTCTCTTGTGTCTAGCCACCATTCCTAAGCCACCTATAGGGAAACTGAGACCCAAAGAGGCTGGGGGAACTCTTTGTTCAGCTTGTCCCCGTCCCCGAGTCCTGAAGCCCCTGCCGTGACCTGGCTCAGGCTCCTGACCTTTGTCCCAACTGGCTGGGCCTCTCTTGCAGTCAACGAGATGATCCGTCACCCGTATGAGACACAGTCCGACAGCTTCTACTTCGTGGATGACCGGCTGGTGATGCACAACAAAGCTGACTATTCCTACAGCGGGACGCCCTGACTCCCCAAGCCACCCCCTACCTCGGGAGGGTCCTGGGCCCACAGCCATGACCACCCCAACACTCACCTCTCAACCCCGGGTCTTCTGTTGGAGGAGTGTTGCCGAAGCCCTGAGCCAGTGTTGGGAGGGAGGGAGCCTGAGGTCCCCCAGTCCAAGCCTGTGCAGCCCATGGGGCCTGGCATGTGGGGTGGGGTTGTAGCGGGGCTGTCCACCTGCACATTCCAGGAAGACCTCCAGTTGGAGGAGTAGCCAGGACTTCCGGACAACCTAGTTGGCCCTAGCCTCTTGGGCCCAAGTTGCAGAATAGAGATCCCCTATCCAGGCTTTTCCCCTGCCCACCACCGACAGGCCATTTAGAGTTGTAAATTCACAGATGAAGTTCCATGCGGGGTCTGGCAGTCAAGCTTCCCAAGGGAGTCTGGGCCCTGACCCTAGCCCCGGTCTCTACCATCAGGGGCTGAGATCCTACCTGAGGTGTGGGAAGGACCTGCCCAGATTATAGCCTGTGGTAGGGGCTGGACCAACTGTATATAGTTTTCAATAAACTCTCCTTTTCTGTTCTCTGGTTGTGGGCCGGCATATGTGTGTGGTGGTGGCTGGCGGGGGTACTCCTGTCTCCTGATCCTCTGCACCTGGATACCACTCCTGGTATCTAGAGTTGGTATTTAGTATGCATTGCAGCTGGAAAGGGTTTTTTCTTTTATAAGGATGGTGACCTGAACGCTCAGAGGAGAAACTTTGGCCCAAAGTCGTAGCTAATCTTGAAGAACAGAGGCTGGGACAAGGGCCTGCGACTCAGGTGGGAGGGAAGGTGTTGGGAAGGTGGCCTTGCCCTCTACCCCACCTTCTCTGAACCCAGAGGCTACTAGGACCGTTAGGTTGTCCTTTTAACCTTCATCAGAGAGAAGGCTAAGGCCTGGCGCCCTCTTGCCTTCAGCCGCCTTGAGGAGGACCCCAGGCTTGGCTGCCCTGCATATAATCCTGCCCCCAGCCCGACCCCAGTTCCAGAGGATGTCTTCATTTTCTTAATGGAAGAAATTCAGAAACAGGTAGATGGAGAGTTTATGTCAGGGTTTACAGCCTATTGTTCTAGGCACTAATTTGGATACATTTGGCACTATTTCTCTCTATAGCCTGAATAGTTAATCTATAATTAATCTAAGCCTGCAAGGCCTGGAAGTGCTGCAATTCACCTGGGTTCTGTGGAACCCTTGCGGGAGGGCCAAGATCTGGGCTGAACCCTGGGATTCTAAAATGAGTGAGACATTGGTATTTCCCTGGTGGTCCAGTGGCTAAAATTCTGCTCCCAATTCAGGGGCCCCAGGTTTGATCCCTGGTCAGGGAAATAGATCCCACATGCCTTAACTAAGACCTGGTGCAGCCAAATAAATAAATGAGTGAGACACAGGGAACAGATACCTGTCCTAGAATAAGATGAACGGGGCACACAGGGGAGCAAGAGTCATCCTGCTTGGAGGGTTCTAGCGAGGATTCGTGGATGAATCCTATCCACCCCAACATTCAGCCCGCAAACCAGGGACTCAGTCTCAACTCCCGTCTCTAGCTCCATCCAATCACTGGAGATCTCGCCTCTTAAAAGTTTCAACTTCATCTGCTTCTCTGCAGTTCTTTACCTCTCACTCTAATGCCTACAATATCCTCCTCAGCACCCCTCTGCCTCTCGTATGGAAGTACTGGGGAGCATCCTGACATGACTACTTAATAGCTGTGCAATGTTGGCAGGGCAAGTTAACCTCCGCGCGCCAGCATTTTCTGAAAAATGGGCGTTAATCCTCAGTTGATTGTGGACAGTCTAACACATGTAAGGCATTCAGGCTTGGGCCTAGCATTCAATATATATTGGTTATTAGCTTCATTCCAATCCACCCTTCACTCAGCTGTCACAAATAATCTGACCAGGTCATTCCTGCTTAATCTCCTCAGTGGCCCACCATCATCTTCAGGAGAATTGCCAACACCTGGATTGCAAGGCTCCACACGTCTTTCACATTGTAAATATTTACTTTCCTGAAAGCAACTGATAAATCGGGCCTCCAAACACTTGCTTTATGCTGTTCCCTTTGTTTCAGTGCTCTCTGCCCGTATCTTCCTGTCTAAGTTGTCCTGAGTTTTCAAGCATTTATGATGCTGACTGGATTATGAGGTGGTTACCGGGCTCTCCTGGTGTTAAGTGGCCTGGGGGCAGGAATGCCAAATGGTCTCCAATGAATGACACACTCAATACGAGCACTCCACTCCTCACAATGGAGGGTCATGAGAGTGCAGGGAGCGTGCTAAATCGAATCGGGCGGATGTTCTGGATTGGTCCTGCTCTACTTCCACCTTCAGACAGGTAGGGCGGTCCCTGTTTTGAGGTCCTCATCCCTGGAGCTTGTATCAAAGAGGCTGTCCTCTGGTGAGGCCTGGCAGAGGCCTGGCTGGGAGAAGATTTGGACCCCTGCCTCCTTTTAAGTCTTCATGCCCCTGGCACTAGTCCTGCTGCTAATGGTGCACCTGGGTACATTTGGTTCCTGGCACTTTTCCTGGGAACCAAGAGAATCCCTGGGCTATAGAAAGAGGAAGAAACGGTCGGGTGGGGCTTGTTCTGGTCCTGGTGCTGATGAGCTGTCCTTGAAGGCTGAGCTGAACCTTGCAAGAGTTGTGCCTCACATTCTCTTTGAAGTCAGCCAGATATTTTTTGCTTTGACTCCTTAGGGGTGTCATGAGGACCCTACCATTGGGTTGGGCAGGAAAGCCCAGATACTGCAGGGGGACCCACCACTCATGCCAATTTGGGCTGGAGCTAGGGGTGCCCGTAGGAACTACCAAACCCACTGTAAATTATTGAGATGCTTCCCTTCCAGTCAGTGAAGAATTGCTGTCCCCAGCCCCCAGTGCCTTCCTCCCTAGCCTGGCCCCTCCCCTGGGAGCCACCCTCCATTTTCCCACCACCTGGCAACTAAAGTAAGGGTGCTTTAGTTTTCTGGGGGTTGGGGACACACCACGCAGCTTGTGGAATTTTAGTTCTAGACCAGGAATTGAACCAGTGCCCCCTGCACTAGAAGCGTGGAGTCCTAACCACTGGACCACCAGGGAAGTCCTAAAGGGGGCTTTACTTTTTTGTGTGTCATGGACCCATTTGTTGTCTCTACTGAAGCCTGTGGATCATAAGCTTTTATGTACAATAGTATGTTATAATCCTATATATTTTATGTGTTAAAAACTATACATCGATATATAGATATATTCTGCGATGCCTGTATTATATTATGAAAACATCTGTGATTTCTTATGTGATTTCTCTACCTAATGACAAAGTCACAAATTCTGTGAAAAGTTATTGTGATTTGTTGCCGACATTCTTAATCGAGGGAAATGCTAAATTCAAGGTAGAGATAAGTGAAAATGAAGGTGAAATTTATTTATCCAAGTTCATGGACTCATTAATTCTAACTGGTTTTAGAACTCTCAGGTTTACAGCCCCTAAACCTGAGAAGTTAAAAGGGTTAATTTTCCACAAATAGAGAACTTTCAGACCCTGGATCCATTCAAACAATTCCTCTGAACGGTGGGCGAACACATGATGAGCGGCCAGCAGGGGGCAGCATATGAGCAGAAGTGTGGGGCTCAGTTCAGAGAGCCGCAGCCACTCAGCTGTTTCTTGGTTTGTTTTGTTTTTCCGCCCAGTTTTTAGTCCAAGGGCCAGTCTGGCTACAAACAAACAAACATGAGGCCCCAAGGCTTATCTGCTTGCCCCCTGTCTTACTTGCACAGGGGCAAGCTCACTTACATGTGTGCCGAATGGGCCCATAGGATTGAGGTTGGACTGACGGCCTCCAGCTGCCTAGGCTGGAGGTGTAGAGGAGGTCATCTGAGCCCCCAGGGTCCGAGGTTCTGAAGCAAGGAAGTAGGTCCCAGTAAAGTTCTCCCATGGAACACTTACCCTGCTCTTGGGGGCTTGGGTATCAAGACACAAGCCTGGGGTTGCCCAGAGCTGGGGGCTTGATAGAGAGGCTTCACCCTTCGTATTGCACAGGGCTGGGCTGGGTCGGGGTGGAGGTGGGGGTTCTTTCTCTTGGGCACACTGGCTGGCCATGCCTTCACCCCACCCCACCCCTGCAGCCCTCTAGCTCTGGCCCCAGCGTTAGAGCCTCGGGAGGGAGCGTGCTGATGGAGGGTAGGGTTCTATTATGGGATCCTCTGCAATAATGTCCTCTGGCCGAGGTAGGTGGCATTGGCTGGCCCCCAGGCCCTGGCCCTTGGGAAAACTTTCTAAGCAGAAGGCCCACCCATGGCTGCTCTGAGATCGAGGTCCAAGGTCCATGGATAAGCTTTTGGCTCCCACATTTGCCCTATCCCCATTTAGGCCGAATGTGGGGCTGCCTCCCAGGCAGCTGTTTGGTGACAGCAGCCTGCCTGGTGGTGGGACTGAGTGGGGCCCTGACCCTCCAGAGACCACCCTCCAGGGCCAGCAGGGCACACAGCGCCAGGCTACGTTTCGTTCATGCCACCTGTGGAAACCAGAGCCCAGAGAGGGAAAGATGAGGGCAGAAAGGCACAGTCTGGATAGGGAAGTGACCCCTTCTTAGTGTGAGGAGATGGAGGCTGAGGAAGGGACAGATCTCAGGAGGAAGGGATGTGGGGAAGGGTACCTACTCCCTCCTTCTCTCCCTGCTTCTGGACAGGGCAGCCGCTGCTTCCAATCCTTCAGGAAGTTTTCCTGGGAAGAGATGCTCCCCGGGCCCCGCCCCTCCGCCCCACCTCATCCCCTTATCCTTTCCTTGCTGTTCAGAAGCCCTCTGAGATGCCTCATTCTTCAAATTGAAACTTCCTAGGTCTGGGTGAGGGTTGGGGTAAGATCACAGGCCCAGGGAATCTACCTTTTTGCTCCAGGGAGGGGAGGTTCAGAAACGAAGTCTTGGTAGCTGAGACCACAAGGCATTTGCTTTATTGTTCCAGGACAGGGAACAGTGGCAGGCCATCAAGGGTTCTGCTTGTGTCTCATCTGAGCCTGGGCCCAACCTCAGGGGGAGGGGGTGTTCTTGTCACCCTCAGGCCCTGGGCAGGCTGAAGCTCCCACTTAGCCTACTTGGTGTGGGTCGGGCTCTCAGGTAGGACACGGTGGGCACCCCCTTGCTCCAGGGGCATCCTGGACCTGCCAAGTGGTCAAAGAGAGCGGGCATGGGTGCTCCCCCACCAGCCTGAAGCAGAGTTCCCTCCCTAACTGCCCAGGCTGTCTGAAACAGGAGTATTCATAAGCTGGGACCTAAGCTACATGAAGCTCTCAGGGGTGACTGTAGTGACCTGCAGGGGCCTTTCTGGCACCCAGGGCTGGGGCAAAAGGACACTTTCAAGTTTCCGAGGGCAAGGGTTTTTCCAAACACTTTGTGTCGGAAGTGGGCTCAGTTTGGTCCTGGAGCGGACTTTGCCCTCCTGTGTGTCTTCCCCCAGGGGAAGCCAGATAGAGCTTAAGTTGAGGACAGGTTGAGAGCCTGGCAGGGTGGGTGCTGTGAATATCAGCACCCCCTTGGGGGCCCACAGACAACTTTGGGAGAGGTTCCATATCTCCTCCTTCTCGATGGGCTGCTGGGATGAAGATGGGAGAATAAATACAGGGGGCTTCTGGGAAAGATCACTCCTGGAGGGGGGCAGGCCTGCAGAGAATGTGGACGTCAGAAGAGGGTTCCAGGGTGGTCTTGGACCTGGCTGGGGGCCCTGAGCTTTTGATAACCAAACCCTTCAGCTCTCAGCTGCCCCCCAGTGAAGTCTGTGATATAGTTCTGATTCCTCTGGATATAAGGTATGTGAGTGGGTGTATGTCTGCGTAACTGTGTGTGTATGTGTGTGTGTGCCTGTGCACATGTACGCGAGAGCCTAAGTGTGGATGAGTGTGAGCCATGGAGAGTGCATTTTCTTCTTCCCCAGACACTTGCTCTCCGGGGTCCCTGGGCCAGGAGCTGGTGTACCAGGCGGTGGAAATGTGCGAGGGGCAGTATCCTGGGTGGTGACTTCTCCACCCCCAGCTGCCAGCTAATAACCAAGTTGGCTTCATGACATAGGGGACAGGGAGTGTGTTTCCTTCCTTGACCTTTAAGGTGAGCCCGATATGGGCGGCCGGCTGGGACTTCCGGGCCAAGCAAAGGCTGGAGCTGCTGTGGGGCATAGCTCAGGCCAGGGCCATGGGCTTGGAGCTGGGGCTGAGGTACACAGAGGGGCCAGTAGGGGCCGCGGGGGGTGTGGGCTCCAGCTCCATGAAGGCAGAGTAGAGGGTGGTGAGATGCAGGTCACCCAGTGCCCCGGAGCCCCCGTTGCCTGGGGGTGCCAAGTCGCCTGTCCCACTGCCAGTCTCGGCCAGACAGGGCCCAGGGGGATAGCAGGGAGGGGGAGCTGGTGGCACCGAAGACGATGTCGGCGATGAGGTCACCAGTACCAAGGGGTCAAGGGCCAAGCTGTCATCCTTCAGCTGTTCCCACAGGTTTCCTATTTGGGGGAGAAAACAGGCGTCACTGGGAGGCACCAACGAGCCCTGTCTGCCTCTCACCCCACACTCTCACACGCTAAAGAGAGCAGGACTGGGGTGACACTGATTGGAGAGCAGACCTTTGGCACTAGCTCTGTGACCCCAGGCAGTTGCTAAACCTCTCTGCATCTTCCTCCCATGTAGGACATTTTGAAAGCCATAGCCCAGATGATCTCTGTGGCTCTTTTTTTGGGGGTGGGGGAGTGGTCAAGGATTTAAGAGCTGCCTGTTGGAAGGGTTGATGCAGATGCTGTACATTCTGGGGTTACCCTGGGTAGGGAGCCCTAGGAACTCTTCACCCTGGCTCTTGTCCAGGTTCCCAAGGAAGGTGAATGTGCAGCCCAGACCAAGGATCTTCCAGTAATGCACCGCAGCATCCAGTGAGCTGGTTGGGCTTCTCCATTGCAGGGCCCAAGGAACAGGAGCAAAGCCCTGTCAGGAAGGACTCCCCATTGGAAGCACTGACTCTGGGATGCAAACTGTGCCTCACCCAATCCCTCTCTGTGTGTCGTGTGACCTGCGTTGTGGCTGACCAGGGCCTGGGGCTCCTTCCCTGGGGATCAGGGCTGCAGGGTGTGGAGGAAGGGGGCTGAACTAAACCCAAGACTGGCTGCCTGGCTTCCAATCCTAACTCTCCTTCTTTCTAGCTCCGTGACCTTGAATAAGTTACTTAACCATGGTGCGCATCTGTGAAATGGGTTGAATAATCCCTCCTAGCCTATAGGCCCACGTGAGAGAGCCTCACAAGATGCCAGACAGTGGGGCTCAGGTAAATGTCTATGGTAGCCCACATATCTATAGATTCTTCTGAGTCTGTGGAGCCCGGCTCCCCACTTCTGGAAGGGGCTGCGGCTCTAGTTGCCTTTCTCTAAGGGTAGCTTCCCAAGACCCGGCTCTCTCCTCATCAGACTGGGAGATCTCTGAGGGTCAGCTGCCCCACCTGCTTGTGGATGTCCCCTACCCCAGTGCACACAGAGGGCCTGAGGCCTGGGTCAGCACCCTCCTTCAGAGCTCCTGTGGCCAGTACCAGGGCCGGGGGGGTGCACTGGAGGTTAGATGGGAATGGGTGGGATTGGTCACAGGCAGAGACGAAGCAGGCGAGACGGAATGGAAGAGACAGAATCTCTTCCTGGGACCTGCCTAGCTCTTCGGCCTCCCCTTCTTTTCGGGGCAGATCTCTCTCCTTCTTCCGCATTAGGTGATGAACTCCAAAAATATAGTCACTTCTGGAAATGTTCAGAGTCTCAGTTGCTTACAATCAACTATGGAATAGACCATCGGCCCCTTTCCAGCCTGTATATTCTTCTGAAGCTACTTGGGGGGCACTCACCCCTGGTCTATATCTTCTTCTGAGGCTGTTGAGCCCAGCTCCCCACTTCTGGAGGGGGATGTGGCTCAAGTTGCCTGTCTCTAACAGTAGCTTCCCAAGACCCAGGCTCTCCCGGGCACTTTCAGCCCAGAGCTGAGAGTGGTTTGGTGATAGGTCAGTTGGAACCAGTTCAAGGGGCAAGAATATTCCTCTTTGACCCTTCACCACCACCACCACCCATTTCCCAGCTCTGAGCTTTCTCTGCTCCAGAAACTGGGCAGTTAGCTGCAACCTGGAGACTGAGACAGGCCGGGCCATGCCACCAGCTGCTCCTCTGAAGGCCTGTCCCACCTCCCCGCTCCCATCCCCAGCTCACCCTGGAAGTCAAAGTCGGTGAGAGAGGGGTTGATGGCATCCAGGTCAGTGCCAAGGTCTCCATCTGGCAGCAGGGTGTCGTGCATGGTCCTGGCTGGGGAAGGTTCAGCCAGCAGCTTGGCACTGTGGCTAGGTGGAGTGTGGGCAGGCAGAGGCGAGTCCTGGGGGGTGCCTGGCTGGGCCCGCAGCTCTAGATGCCCATCTGGCTGTGGAAACAATGGCTGCGGAGGTCCAGGAGGGGCCAGGCCCGGCGAGAGGTGCGAGTATGTCTGCCCATAGCAGGAGGGTGCGTGCCCCCCAAGTAGGTCCTGCAGGGGATTCTTGCCAGGAATGGGGCCCGGAGCCGGGTGGATTGAGTGCAGTGGCTGGGAGAGCCCAGCTGGAGGTGCCAGGGGCTGGATGGGGCCAGAGCCTGCCAGCCCAGGGGGTGGGCAGCCGAGCAGTGGGGAGCCCAGCTTCTCCCTCTTGTCTCCAATGAGGCTGTCCAGCTCCTCTGAAAAGGCCCAAGAGAGGACACTGTGAGACCTCCTTTCCCCCACAGTCACTCCCAGCCTTGGAAACACATTCAGGCCCTTTCCTTATTCATCAGCTTTCCGTCGCCCAGCTGTTCTCACCACCCCCACTCTTAATTTCTTGGCTCTGGGTACCCCGGGTCCACCACGCCGGCTGGCAGCCTCACCTGGCTTGGCCATGCTCTTGCGCACGGCGATGGGGTCTTTCCTCTTCCACTTCTGCAGCTCCTCCTGCATCTTGTCGATCTTGGCTGGATTCAGGGCCCACAGGCAGCCCTTGCGAGAGGAACTTCCCGATTTGTTCTCTACCTTCTCGAAGCACTTGTTAAGAGACAGGTTGTGGCGGACAGAATTCTTCCAGCCATCAGGCGCCGTCTGCCGAAGCAGAGCAAGACACGAATTCAGGCCGGGTTCAGAAAAAGCCCTGGCCGTCTGGGCACACAACTGCCACCCACTCTGGGGCTTGCTGAGCTCTTCAGCGACCAGCCCACACTCAGTCCCATCAGTAGTGGGGCAGGGATGGGCAAGAACCTCAGTCACAGTTATTAGCACCTAAAATCTACCTCCATCCTATCCCATGCCCTTCAGAGGACTGTCGAGGTGATTCATACAGGAGGGGCTGGTGGGTGCTAAGGAGGAGGTGCTGCCCCTCCCCGACCTGGGGTTGGACCACTCCCTGCTGGGTCTCCAGGCCTGTGCTTGGACCCCTGTGTGGAGAGGGCCTTGCCATGCTGAACTCTCTGGGGCTGTGTCTCCCTGCTGTGAGCCTGACTCTGGGGTGTGGGTCCATGAATTCCTTTGAGTGTGAGGACATGTGTGTGCTGCTAAGGATGTGTGTGTGTGTGAGAAAGTCTCTCTAGGGGTGTGTGTGGGTATCCATGATTGTATGTGTGTGTGGGTGTTCACATGCGTGTGCCCAGGGGGCGTGCCCTGGTGGGGAGGCCAGCCCTCAGGCGGGGGATGCTCGTGCCAACAGAATAAACACCCATTAGGAGGCCTGGTCATGCCACCAGTGCAGTAATTGTGCCCAGGGAGGGTTGTAAAAACCATTAGGCTGACTCAGTTGGGTGAGAGGCGGTGGCGGGGGTGCCACTGGGCACCCTCCCCCACTCCCCGCACCCCCAGCCCAGAGCTCTGTTCCAGGCTCTATGACAGTCCTGGGCCCAGCAGGGGTGACTGTGGGCAGAGCATCCACTCTGCCTGGTGAGGTTCTTCTGCACCCTCACCTCCCGGCCCCTCTCCCTTCCAGCTCACCGTTTCTGCCTAATGAGGGGCGGCCACTCCCTCCTCCCCAGCTCACTTGCCCCAGGGAGCAGCCAGGCTGAATCATGTCCAGCAGAACAGGGCCCCTGCCAGCATCGCTGCAAGTGGTTGACAGGAGCGGCTGAAGCCTTTCTTAGGGGCCACTGGCCTGGGTCAGGGGGCTGGTTGAGATGACCCCCAAGGCTCCCAGGGTCATGAGAGAAGACTCTTAAGCCACCAGACCAGCCAGCTAGGGATTCACCTTCAACTCCCACAGCAGTCCCTATGAGGAGTCAAGACTGTGTGGCCCGGTGGGCAGAGTTAATGGGCACCGGGCCCTTTTACAGCCCCATAAATCTGTGACTTTGGGATGCCAGAGCAGCCCCCACCCCAGCCACTTCCTGTTTGGAAGAGGGATGGTCAGCACTAGCAATTATGTCCAGTGGCTGGAACTTGCCCCATCCCACATCCCTGACTCACAGGGCTTCAGGACGCCCATCTCAGCTGCCTTGGGCGTGAGTGCTGCCCACCCCAGGGTCCACTCTGTCCTAGCCCAGAAAAATGACCTTCAACTGGGGAATGAGAGCTAGAGGTGGGGAGAGGATCTTTGAACTTTTTCCTTAGGTGGGTGGAGGGGATTTATCAGAGCTGGAAGGAACCCGTGTGCCAACTGGTCCAATCTGACCATTTTACAGACGGGGAAACTGAGGTCCAGAGAAGAAAGGGTCCAGGCTGAGATCACATAAGGAGGCAGGGTCAGAGCCAGACTCCAACTCTGTTCCCTAACTAAGGGCCCTGCCCAGGTCACCCCACCGGATTATCTTTACCACTTGGGGCCCGTCCCATCCTCACAGATGGTTTCTCTCTGAAGTCAAATGTAAACTTGGGAGGGAGGGAGTGATGCAACTGGCTAAGAACAACAACTGGAACCAAAAAAAAAAAAAAGCAGTTAGACCTCTTCACTCCTCAGCCCCATAAAACAGGGATTACACGGCTCCCAGGAAAAATAATTAAGCCAGGAAGATGAGATGTAGGGAGGGGCTGGGGGCCAGGCTGGGAGTTGGCAGGGAGGAAAAGCTGAGAGGAATGGGGCAGGGCCCTCCCCCACTTCCCTCTCTCTGGCCTGACTCCTTGAAGCCTTAGGGGACACTCTAAACGCTTTACAGGTCAATGAGACTTTGGCCCCCTGACATGCTGGGATCTAGAGGGCGAGCCCTGGATACCAGCTTTGATGCTGCTTGAATCCCAGTGCCATCTCTCCTTGCTCCTCTCCCGTCCAGAAGCTCTGATGGATGACCATGCTTTTTTGTTCTTGGCCAGAACTCTGGCCATCTTGCCCATTTCGTCATTCGGTGGCAGCTCAGCAAGTACGAACTTGCTGGAATTCTTGTTCAGTTGCTAAGTTGTGTCCCACTCTTTGCGACCCCAGGACTGTAGCCTGGTCAGGCTCCTCTGTCCATGAGATTTCTCAGGCAAGAATACTGAAGTGGGTTGCCATACCCTCCTCCAAGGAATCTTCTCGAGCCAGGAATCAAACCTGCATCTCCTGCACTGGCAGGTGGATTCTATACCGCTGAACCATCAGGAAAGCCCCTTGTTTGAATATCAACCTCAAATTATCTCCAGACAGCAAAATTGGGAAGATGGTGGGGTCAGAAATCACCCACTGGTGGGTGGAGCTGAGTTCTGGATTACCTGGGTCTCAGCTCCCGCGCTTTGCCCGGGCAGCAAGTGAGACTGTATCCATCAGGCTGTACGCCTTGGAGAAGGTACTCCTTATACACAAGTTCTGACTTCCCCTGCACCCACCCCAGAAGGAGGGGTTTTTGTTGGAGGGCCTGGGGAGCCTGCAGACAAGGGAAGTGGGAAGCCAGAAAGCCTGAGCCAGCAGCAAGTGATCCCACCTGCTGTTTGGCCTTGAGCAAATGGAGAGAGAAGGGTGTTTGTCTTGCCTCTAGGGACAGAGTCTGGTGGAGCCCCAGAAGCCCCTTCTATGGTTGAAAGAGACTAGATCCTGTCCGTGGGACGGTCAGGTGAAACAGCCAGCTCCCTAGGACACTCTAAGACTGTGAAGCCCACACCCCACTTTCTGGCAGAGCTGCAGCTGAGCCTGCCGCCCACAGAGGCAGATCCTAATCTCTCCCAGGAAGGCAATGAGTTCTGCAGCCCCAGCATCCTGGGTCACATTGGCTGGCCAGCTCCCGCCCAAATTCCTCAGTCCCACAGCATCCTGGGGGCAGCGGTGGGAACAGCCTCTCATTTCTTCCCAAGCTCTGTCTCCCCGTTTGGGGTAGGTGGATGCGCCTTGAAGCCTATCAGGTTGCCATGTCCACCTTCCACCAGCATGAGGTCTGACTCCAGCCCGCTGTGTGACCTCTGGTGAATGGCTTGAGCTCTCTGTTGCCCACACAGAACTGTCCTTCTGAAGGGCAAAGGGAAGCGTGTGGTGGGAGGGCACACCCTCTCCTGGCTTTCATTCAAACTCATCTCCCACCTCCCAATGTTATCTTCTGGTTCTAGAGAGGTCTGGCTTGCCCCAGGACTTGGGGGTGGTGGGGTGGGGGTGGATTTGGGGCTCACCTTGAAGTAAGGAAAGTGCTCCGTCATAAAATTGTAGATCTCGCTGACAGGAAGGCTCCCAGTTTTACTGTTCTTAAGGGCCATGAAGATGAGGATGCTGAAGGCAGAGAAAGCTCTGAGAGTTGGAACCTCTGATCGGGCCTGGAGTCTTCCCCCACCCTCCTACCCTGGCTGGAACAGTCAAGAAAGAAGAGCCTGCTGCAGAATTCATGGGTGAGAGGCGGTCAAGAGGAGAAAGAATGAGAAAGTATCCACTGAAGTTAGGAATTACTGATATTCGAGGGTCTTGTGGCATCTAAGAGAGCTGGGTTACACTCTTGGCTTTAGTCACTCACTAGCTGTGTGACCTTGGGTGAGTGCCTTAACCTCTCTGAGCCTCAGTTTCCTCAGCTTTGACAAGAAGAAAGTAATAGCTACCTCAGAGTCGTGAAGATTAAGGATGCTGCCTAGCATATAGAAGGCTCTCATTAAATGGACGCTGTCATTACCAATCAGCCCTCAGCCAATTGCTGGAATATTGGATAGTAAGGCAGGGAACTCAGGTTATTTGAGCCCCTACAATGTGCCAAGCATATTCTCTCAATCCATCCAAAGGCCTGAATACTGCAGTTTTTTGGGTTTTTTTTTTTTTTTTTTTTTTTTTAAGATGAATAAACAGAGGCTTAGAAAGATTAAGTCACTTGCCTGAGGTTTCACAGCTAGTAAATTCGGAGCCTGGACTTGAACCCAGTTCTACTGGACTCCAAAGATTACATGTGCTCTTTTCTGTGCACCATCCTGCCTTCCACAAACCCCTTCTCTGTGCTCCTGGATGATGTGTAAGTACCTTTTCCATTTCCTGAGCTCACCCTGGCTGATGACTTGACCCCACATGAGGCCTGGCACACAGGAGGTTGAGTATCAGTGTTGGTTGGATGAATGGAAGTTCAGATGGAAGGGATCCCAGATGGGCAGGGTGCTGCTGGCCTGGCACCTACAACCCCAGCCCCAGAGCAGCTGCACTAGATCTGGTAGATGCTGAGTAACTGAACCACCTCTGCAGACCTCATCCCTTGTTTACTTCTGGTGGCGCTTTGGGGTGAGGCTTCTCTCTGAGTCTGCAGGAGGGGAAAGGGAGAAGCGTCCCCCCCTAAACTCTCAGTCCCAGGGCCCCAGGAGGCTAGAACCTAGTGGGCTCACCCCAGGGCACCAGCATGTTCTGAGCTGAGCCACAGACATGGCTCCCCAGAGTTGGACGAGAGCTCAGAGGGGAGCTGGTCAAGCCCCCTGCCCCCAGGCTGGATTCTTCTCTCTAGCATCCTTTGGAAGTCTACCAGGTATGACTTCCACCCCCCTACCATTACCCTAATACCTCAAGGATTCCATGTCTCAGTTTCCCCAGGGACTTCTCACCCCTCTTCCTTCTACCCCAGAATGCTGAGAAACATACCTGTAGGAGTAAATGGGTTTTGGGAAGAGGGGCTGGTGCCCATCGGTGCTGGCCTGGGGTGCGATCCGCTGGTAAGGATAGTGTGAGGAGCCCAGGTAGGGTACAGGGTAGCTGCTGCCACCTGGTGAGTACTGTAGAGGTCAAAGGGGCAGAGTGGTTGCCATGGTAACCAGTCTTCCCAAGGAAGGGAGCCCCCTTCCCCCACTCATACATCCAGAGAAGGAATTGAAACTAGATTCTTCTCTCAAGCGTTCCACCATCCATGGTCATGGGCCCCGAAGGCAGAGCTATCTGAGGCTGGCCAAGGATGTGGCTGTCCTGGGAGGGCCTCTGAGGAGATCCACATTCCAGAAGTCAGGGTCTCAGAGGTCTCAAAGCCTCCTTCAGCATCTTCCTCTCAGCCCTCTAGGTACCCTGGTTGCCATGGTGATAGGACAGGAGCTGAACTAGAGAGTGTGAGGGGTAGCTCGGGCCCCTGTACCCTTTTGGGCAGGTGTTCCCTGGCATCTCCTGGAGTGCTTGGGCCGGAACTGGGGTGTCCGGCCTGGGTGTTTGCTGGGCACTGGCCCCTTTTACGAGTTTCAGTGGCTCTTTGAAAGGCCTGGTCATGGTGGTGGGCCGGTGAGGGTAGGAGGTGGTTTTTACAGCAAAGGGAGTGGCTGCCAGGGATGGTGTTTTATGGGGATGAGAGGGGGTAGGAGACTCTGACTCCCCCCTCTGCTCCAGGCTGAGGTGCTCTTTCCAGGTCACCCGAGAGACACTTAGTGACTGAGTCACCCTCTCTGCAGGCTCCATAAAGCCCTGGGTGAGGCCATCTTGTTCGGGGAGGGGGTGCAGAAAACAGAGGGTATCAGGACAGAGCTGGACACAGCGAGGCCGTCTAGGGTCTGGTAGCCCCTGAGCCCTGCTGTGGCTTGGTTCCTGTTGGGCCAGGGTGCCTCAGGGATGCCCCTATCCTGGGTCAGACTGTGAGCCTCAGGATGGCCCGGCCACTCCAGCCAGGCTCCTCACAGAGTGGGGATGATTCTGTGTTCCCTCTGCTTCCCTCCCTCTCTTTCTTTCTCCCCACAAAGCAAGCAGTCTGACCACCCTCCCGCCCACGTGCCTGTCTCCCTCGCTTGGCCAACATCAGGGCCAATGCCAAAGAGCTGGGAGTAGAACCTGCTCCACAGGCAGGGCCTGTCCCAGTGCCAGGCTGCAGGTGGATGGAGCTGGGCGCTGGGCAGCCACTTGCTCTGTCTTGCCCGGTGACTCCTGGGAGCTGCCTGGCTGCTCTGGGGCACTTTTCTTTCTCTTTTTAAAAACCTCCATCCCCTGCCAGTGTGGGGCAATTACTTGGCATCCTGTGAATCAGGGAGGAGATAAGGCTGAGCAGTGGGGTGGGGAGTGGAAAGAGTGTTAGTCTCTCAGTCGTGTCCGACTCTTTGCGACCCCATGGACTGTAGCCTGCCAGGCTCCTTTGTCCATGGGATTCTCCAGGCAAGAATACTGGAGTGGGTTGCCATTCCCTTCTCTAGGAGATCGTGGGGAGGGGGGATAGGGCCAAAGATGATGGGGACTGGGAGCCTCCAACAGGGAAGGTCCCCTAGCTTCACTCCTGGTCCCACCCTGTCTAGGCTAAAGGGAAGTTTGAGGCCAAGGCCACATACCAAGACGGTGGCTGACCCAGGCAGGAGCCCATTGTTTCCTGCGGTGTTCAGCCTCGTGTGTCACCCCACTTAAACTCCTTTTCTCTTTGCTCAGTCCTTGTCTTGTTCTCCTCTTTCCGTTTTTTGGTTCCATCTGGCCCTGCCCCAGTCTCAGCCCCACCCTCTTTGCCAGACCTCTCAGGCACTGCCTGGGTCTCAGACAAGCCCCACCCACTCTGTGAGAAGGGCAATTGCTTCCCTTCCTGTGAACCCCTGTTCCCCACCCTGGGTGGCCCAGCCTGAGCTTCAGGGCCCTACTGCCCCTACCTGCCCATCCAGGTGTGCACGCATACATTCACATATACACCCACACATCACACATGAACATAATATCCTGAGACCCTGGGGGAAATTGCCCACCTGCCCCAGACCCACCTGGTGGAAGGGGGGCTGGGTAGGACAGTACATGTGCTGCAAGGGGGGCTGGTAACAGTACATCCCCGGACCACTCTCCAGACCTGGGGGCTTGACCTTGACTTCTGACCCCTGCTGGAAGGAAAGAAACAGATGACCAGGCTGGACCTTGTCTTTCTTCCTTCCTATCATCCACCTTGAACCTTATGCAAAAGCAATTCCACCTTTGCCTCTAGCAAAGCTTATTCCTGGAGAACAAATACTTGAGAACAGAGGAGGACAAGGATTTTCCCCGAGGAAACTAGGCAGCTTAGTGGTGGAGCTGGAGCTGACTGTGCTCCCTACCCCCCACTTCCCTGCAAGTGAGAGGCTGGGGCTGGGCTGTCCAGGGAAGTGGGGGAGACTTGTCGTCAGTCACACTGAAGCTGGGGTAGGACCCTGGAATGGCACAAGGATGCGCGGGCTGACCCCACTCACCAAGCCTGGCTCGGGACCTGCTTCCTGGTTCAGGACCACCAGCCCCTCAGAGAAGATCCGCAAAGGACCACTGCTCTGGAATTCCTATTGCAGAGCCATGGGGAGGGAGCACAGGAAGTGGCCAGACGGGTTGGTCTAGCTGGGGCCCCCAAGGCCCTACTACTTCCTATTCTGCAAAGCCCATGGTAGATCTAGCAGGTTCTCTGGAGGGGGCTAGTGAGTCCCCTCTGCTCTGGGCACCCCCAACTCAGAGCCTCTGCTCTCTGTTCTGAGGAGTCTGTGCTGTGTGCTAAGTTGCTTCAGTCGTGTCTGACTCTTTGCAGCCCTGTGGACTATAGCCCACCAGGCTCCTCTCTCCATGGGATTCTCCAGGCAAGAATACTGGAGTGGGTTGCCATGCCCTCCTCCAGGGGATCTTCCCAACCCAGGGATTGAACCGGTGCCTCTTAGGTCTCCTTCATTGGCAGGTGGTTTCTTTACTGCTCGTACCTCCTGGAAAGCCCCTGAGGAGTCTACCCAGTTGCTAGTCTGCCGGAGCCCTGTACCCTTTCCCACTCTGGCAGAGGGAGTCTGCAGCTGCTGGTGGAGGTGGGGGCCAGATCTTGGCTTCCCACAGGTTGTGAGCCCCATGTGGACCCCCAGGGATGTGCCTAGAGCTCTACCCTGAGGAGGTACCCAGACAGAGAGCACCGCTAGGGACTGGAAGCTAAACCAGGCCAAGAGCAGGTGGACCATTCTTCTTGGGATTACCAGGGGCCTGGGGAGCCAGCATCTGGGCCCAGAGGGTCAAATCAGCTGTAAGCTCTTTCCTGGGTGTGCCCTGGGGTGGCTGATGCAGAGATATCCATAATCGTAGAATCTCAGGCCTAGAAGGGCCCTGAATACTATGTCCAACCCTATCATTTGGCCAATGATGGGGCTGAGCCCATAGAAGGGAAGGGATGTGCCCAAGGTCACTCAGCGAGTCAACTATCCTGCTGTGGGTCTTTGGGCCCAAGTTCTTCTCCTTGATCTCTATGGGACGTCAGTTTCTTCTTCTGCAAAACGGAGATAGTGGGAAATCTTTAGAGGGTTTGTCATAAGGATTAAACAGGGTACTTGAAAGGACGCATCTGGCACAGTGACCAGAGGTTGGCACTGAGTGGACATTTACGGGGCAGTAACTGATGGGATGGGGCTTCCTGGGTGGCTCAGCGGTAAAGAATCTGCCTGTAGTGCAGGAGACTTGCAGGAGATGCATGTTTGATCCCTGGGTTGGGAAGATCCCCTGGAACAGGAAATGGCAACCCACTCCAGTATTCTTGTATCTGGAGTAGGCGCAGCCCCAAATGGGAGTGGGTTTTCCTCTTCCCAAGGCAATACGCCTATGGGGTAGGTGCTGGTAAGTATACTTTTCTGATGAGGCTCAGAGAGGTTAAATGACTTGCCCAAGGTCACAGAGTTTATGGGTATGGCTATGAAAGGACATATTGATCTTCTAAGATGCTTTCAAGGTATTTCTATGAATATACCCAGGCCTCATTCTAGGTAAAGAATGGGGCCTGTAAGTGTCCTTTGAGAAGTCTTAAGTCCTCTCCCAACTCTGCGTGCTGCTGCTGCAATGGACAACGTGGTGCTCTGTGACTCCTCCCTAAGCCCTTTCTCCAGGCCTCTGGAATGTTTTTCTTCTCGTATTTACATATGGGTGTGAAGGTCTGGCTGGGGATTCTTGACATTCAAACAGAGAGAAGCTGCATATAAGAATCCTGACTCAGGAGTCTCTGGGGAGCTTCCAGCATCCCGGGGTCTGACCAGACTCCCTGACCCGACCCCTTCGACACCGGGCCAGGTCAGCACCCCCTCCCTCAGCTGACCTGGAGGCTCTGGATGAAGCTGAAAGACCCCAACTCTCTGAGCCTGCAGGTGTACACTGACCCTGAGTAGAAAGGTCTGGAAAGGGGATGGCAGAGAGTTTGATCTCAGAAGGCTTTCTGGAGTGCTGGGAACTGGCACAGGGGTGATGGGGTGCGTGCTGGTGCTGGTACTCACCAGGACTTGGGGGCTGTGCTCCTGGCTGGGGTAGGGGAGCCCGTTGCACCAGACCTCGGCAGGGAAGCCAGGCAGGAAGGCCTCAGCCTCCCCCACATCCGCAGGGATCTCCTCAAAGGCTTCCAGTGCCCCCGGGGTCTTAAAGGAGTGTCCATCGAGGGCCAGGGCAGTCTGGGCCTCGGGGAAGACATCCTCGTGGAAATGTCGCTTGTATGGGTGGAAAGGCACGTGGCTGCCCTTGAGGAAGCGCCCGGGACCGCTCGCGGGCCCCTCCTCAAAGCTGAAGCCGGGGTACTTGTCTGAGGGTGAGAGCCGGAAGGGGCCCGGGCCAGGGCCTGCTGGACAGTGGACTTGCTCGGGGCCTGGTGACGCGATGCTGGGGCTGTGGGGGGGCAGTGAGGACTCCCGCTCCGGAGGGCCATCAGGCACAAAAGACGAGCAGCTGAAGCCGGCGTGCTTCTGGGGTGGACAGAGGGTAGACAGCCTGTGAGCAGAGGCTGGATCCAGACCCGACTCTGTGCGAGGGTAGAGGGTCTGTGGCTGAGCTCTGGGGAGCCCCCGGTGGAGGAGGGAGACCTCACCCGCCCTTGGAAGCCTTGATCTGATGAGGACGCACTGCTTCAAACCTCAGATCACCCCCAATAGGACGGATGCACAGCCCTGCCCTGGGAAAGTCCCAGACCCAAGGGACAAGCAGAGGCCCAGATCTCTACACTTCGGGATCTGGGAGTCCCTGGGTACTTGTTTGCTGGGAGAAAGGACAAGACAGAAGCAGGGAGGTCCCAGGGGGGTGGGGGTGATGGCCCACCTGCTGTCGTGCAGCCCTCTGGTCTTGGCCTCAACCCAGGCCAAGGTGCCAGGTACTTACGTTCTGCGGGGCGGGGGAGCCTGGGAGGCCCGGTGCCTGCATGAAGTCCCCTTGGGGCTCGCCCTCCAGCCTGGCAGGGCCTGGCAGCGTGATGTCAGACTGTGGCGGGAGTAGCGACACCATCACCCAGTCCTGGCCTCGAAGAAAGCCGGCTGTGATGAGAGCGAGGACCAGCGTCCGGGGCTGACCAAGCCCGAGTCCACCCCTCCCACCCCCTCCCTGGGCTGGGACCCTGCCTCCAGCCAGACGTCTGATGAGAGAGAGAGAGAGACAGGCAGAGACAGACAGACAGACAAGCTGAGAGAAACATCAGAAACAGAAGGAAGCAGATAAACAGTGTGAGAGACAGACGGGGAAAGACACACAGGGAGAAGCTGGGGAACCTGCAGGGACGTGGATTCTGGTGGCCCCGTGAGCCTGGCATGACACTGAGGAGTGTGTGGCCTCTAGGGTTCTCTCCTGTGTCTGCCACACTCCAAAGTACCTGTGACTCTGTGCAGGCCTCTGCCCTTTCTGAGCTTTAGACTCGCCATTTGGAAAACTCGGGGCTTGCATTAGGTGACACGTGAGGGCTCTTTCTGCTCAGACACTCTAGAGTTATAGGAGAACTCTGTGTCCAGCATAGCTGAGTGGTTAACAGGACTCAGCTCAGGGACATCCCTGGTGGTCCAGTGGTTAAGAATCCTTCTGCCAATGCAAGGGACTCGGGTTCAATCCCTGGTCCAACATCCCACATGCCATGGGGCAAGTAAGACTGTGCACAACTAGAGAGAAACCTGCGCTCTGTAACAAAAGATCCCACGTGCTGCAACTAAGACCCAGTACAACCATAAATAAATAAATATTAAATAAGAAAAAAAGACCCAGCTCAAAGCCAGCCTTTTTCTTGCCTTGCTACCTGTGTCAGCAAAGCTCTGAGCTTCAGCATCAGTCATCTGCAAAAACAGGGAGAGAGAGAGAGACGCCCTCATGCAGATGTGGGGTTAAATGAAATCATGCACATGAAGAATTGAGCCCGGTGGCTAGCTATAACAAGTGCTCAATAAATGCCAGCTCCCCTTATTAACAGCACGACTGATATGTCTCTTACTGTTACTAACCTCAGCTCTCTGCCTTCCTTCTCCACCACCTACAAAGGGCAGTTTCTCCTGAATGTATTCCTCTTTGCCCGAGTAAACTCTGAGAAAGTCTACCCTGAGCTGAGGGCCTGCTCTGGGCTGGCCACTATATAAATAATTAGGAGAACTTCCTCATCATTTGTCAGAATAATCCTGTGAGGAAGGTGCATTATTAATCCCACTTTCCAGATGAAGAAACTGAGGTTCAGAAGGTTTACATAACTGGCCCAAGTCACCTAGCCAATCCTTGAGAGAGTCAAGTTTTGAACCCAGATCTGGCCAACTCTGGAGTCTATACTCCCCTTAGTTTCTTTGCTTAGTGGGGATCAGAGTGGGGGTGCCTGAGCTAGGGGGCCAAACAAGAAAAGCCTGAGGTTGACACTTACCCAAGACCCCTCTTGCAGAGCAGGACAACTTCATTTCCCCCACCTTGCTGTCCTGAGAGCTCTGGGAGGGAGGGTTGGCCTTGGAAGCCCCCTGTGTGCCCTGCCTGGGATTGGTACATCTTTGCTAAATAAGCTTACTGCTTTCATTTGACAAGGAGGTGGTGGTGACCAGGAAGGGAAGGCATTTGCCTGAAGTCCCTCAGAGGCTCGGTGGTGGAGGGGGCTGGGAGCTAGGGTCCAGGCGGGGGGCTGGGGGAGGCTCTCCCGCCCCTTCAAGAGTCCCTGCCGCCCCTTCTCTATGTCCCGGTGCCGCTCACTCGGCAAAGCTAAATGTGGCGTGACTGGGGAAGCGCCGAGCTGGCCGTAACTGGATACTGCGGTGGAGCAGGCCCCGGGCCGAGGGGCAGGGCAGCCCATCTCTGGTTCTGCTTGAGCGCCCGGCCTGGCCCCTGCTCCCTGGAAGCCCTGGACAGCTAGGGCCCGCCTGCCCCGCCTGGCCCCGGGCCAGACCTGCTTTCCCCAGGCCTTCTCCATTCCCTCCTGACAGAAGGCTGGGGTCCTTCCTCCCCCCAGTTCTCAGGCTTTGTAACACATGGGGCGGTGGTCGCTCTCCTCTCTGGAGGCAGAATAGCACGTGGTGAAGAGCAAAGGTTTTGGGAATTCCCAGGCGATTCAGTGGTGAGGACTATGCGCTTTCACTGCTGAGGGCATGGGTTCAGTCCCTGGTCAGGGAACTAAGATCTTGCAAGCGGTGTGCTGCCATGCACACACACAAAAAGCAAAGGCTCTGAACTGGGGATGACCTGAATTTGAGTCCCAGCTGTGTCACTTTCCTGGTTTGGTGACTTTGAGAAACTGTGTGATTCTCTTTCTCCCTTTGCTCCTGTGATCATGGGACCTGGGGACCCACCTCACAGGGCCGTCATGAAGATTAAGTGACATGATGTGTACCAGGCGCCCGGCACGTAGACAGTGCTCAAGGAGGTATTGTGCACATCTGGATTCACTGGCCAGATGTGGCCGTGGCTCCTGACCCCAGACTCTAGTTTCCCTGATGGTGTCACTACTTCAGGCCTGGGGAGACTGGCTAATGACCCTATTCCCAGATGACAGCTGCCCTTGTAGCCAGGCCCTGTCTGCCTGGCCTTTCCTTAGCCTGGCCCCCGGGGGTTCAGACCCCGGCTCTGGTCCTCTGAGACGTGAACCTGCGGAGGTCTCTCTGAGACTCAGAGTGGGCCACCCCTCCTGCGGAAGTTCTGGCCTTCCCAGAAGGGCCCCTACAGCCTCTGTCTGCCCCTCATCCTGGCAGCAGCCCCAATGTCCTGGGGTGTTATTGGTAGCCCAGGCCGAGTTCCTGTAAGTCAGAGGCCTTACCTGAAGGCTTCAGTTCCCAGCCGTGACTTTCATATCCTGGCTTGGCCAAACCACTACCCCACTTCCTCTAAGCTCCCAGGAACAGGATAAGAACCCGGGAGGTTAGGCAGAGTTCAGAGGCCAGTGTCTTGATTTGCACTGAGGGTATAGACGTCCCTGGATGAACCTCAATGCAGGGTTTCCCCTGAGTAGGTTTTGTAAATGATGACTCCTGATTTGATGACAAACCCCGTTGATTGCCTCAGCTGAAATCCTATTCTACAAATCAGGAAAGGAGGTCCAGAGAGGTTAGGGTGAGTTGCCTAAGGACACACAGCCCCCAGAAAGATGAGATCCTTCACCGACTGCTATCTCTAAGGGTCCTTTTACCTTAGGGGCTGGGCAGAGGGGTTATCATTTGTGTATACAGGGTGGGGACTTCTGTCCAGCACAACGAAGGACTCACTGCAGAGAGGGAGGTAAGGCTGCCTTGCCCTCTGACCCCTTTCTCAAATAGCCACGGGGGCTCTTAAAGTTGGATTAGCTAGCTTGGAAACTCTAGAGTCAGGATTGGGTTTGAATCCCAGTAACAATGGGACTTTGGTCAGGCAACTTGCTCAACTTCCTTCCTTGGGCTTCAGTTTCCTCATCTATAAATTAGAGCTAATAATACATACCTCTCTGGTGGGTTAGATGAAATATTGCTTGTAAATAGCTTAACGCATAGTATGTGTTCAATAAATGATAGCTATTATTAATAATTAACAGTGGGACAGAGTATTTTAAAGCTTGAGCTCTGGCAGTGAGGACCAGGAAGGGAGAAGGAACTCCTCTTTCCTGCCTCTCACCTCCATCTCCTTGACATCATCCTCCTGCATTGGCAGAGGCTGAACTTCCCTCCTCCTGACCCTCTGGCCTCAGAGGTCATTTTAGCCATTCCCCTGAGGGAGAATGGCTACAGAAACTCCCAGGGGTTAGAGTAGGAAGAGAGGGGGGTGACTCTTGCTTTGGATCCCCCAGGAGTCCTCTCTGATGGGCGCTGGCCTCTGATTTCAGGAGGAATCTTTCAGTGAACACGAACCTTTACCCTACCTGCTTTAGTTTCAGAGGACACAGTGGGATGTATGTCTGCAAATCTCATCAGCAAACCATTGCGGGAGGTCCAGCGAGCTCTCTCCTTTCCCCGGATCCTAGGAGCACCCCTGACGGCCTTCAGGACTTGTCACTCAGTGTGGGCTCCTCCACTCACAACCTGCCCGCTTTTGGGGCTGGAGCTAGGCCAGGGCTTTCAGCTGGTAGACTGTGCTCGGGGTCCCTTTGACTATAAGGACTTTCCTAATCGCAACTCTACGTCTATAACATACTCAGCAGTTTACAAAGCACTTTTGTCTCTATTCTCTCGTTTCATTCTCGCTTTGCCTCAGAGAGTAGCAGGCAGTGGTGTGCTGGAGTAAGCTGCTCTGGACTTGTTAGGGCCAATTGTACAATTCACTTTTGGTGAAAGTGGCCCAAATCCTCAAATTGGCAGGGGTGAGAATATCTATCCAAGGAAATTAGCAAATGTTACAGATCAGAACCACCCCCCACCTTTCTATTTTTGGAGAACTGGTGGTTCTCCAAACCAGAACATTTATGACATACCACCGGTAGGGGAGAAAGGTCATTAATCCCATTTTTCAGGGTAGAAGATTGAGGCTTTTATGGCAAAACCAATACAATATTGTAAAGTAATTAACCTCCAATTAAAATAAATAAATTTATATATATATATATAAAAAGATTGAGGCTCAGAGAGAATGACATGCCCAGGACCAAACAGTTAAAACTGAAAATATCTCCTGAGTCTCAGGCCTCAAGAGTCCCAACGACACCCTCAAACACACTTCAGGCAAGCAACCTTGGCAAAACATTATCTGAAGACCGGTTTAGCATCCAGGTATTCTGTCTAACCTCTGCTCGCTGAACTTCTCCTCCTTCTATGATCCTGCAAGAGTGGGAGGGCTGGGGTAGGGATGGAATAAATAGACTTGATCTTCCCTGGAGTCAGAGGGAAGAAAGAAATGGTCCTCTAACCTGAATAGAAGGCATGATGAGGAAGAAATTTCCCCAGGATGTATAACTGTGGGATCAACAACCATTGTGGTGGCATCTCTGCTCTGTGTCCTCACAAACAGCCAGGCCTTTTGCCCCTTGTACCCAGCACCCACTCCTCAGAGACTCTTTTTTTAGTACCCCAGGATCAGGGCAGAGGGAGCATTTGTGGGGTAGGGGTCAGGGAAAACCCTGTGTGCTGGTTGTGTGACCTTGGACAAGTCACTTCCCCTTTCTGTCCTCAGTTTCCTTATAAGTAAAATGATATGCTGGGACCATTTGCATCTAAAGATGCTGAAGCTGGTCCTGTGGATGTGGATGTGGTCCACAGAGCTGTCATCTCTGTGCCCTCATCTCTGCTCTTCCTTCAGGAGGAAGGAAATCCTCAAGGGGACCCAGGAACAGCTGGGTGAGTTATTATACCCTAGATGGGAGGTGCTGTATTATCACTCCCATTTTATAGATGAGGAAACTGAGGCTCAGAGAGGTTAACCTGACTTGCTCAAGTTCACTCAGCTAGTAAATGATGCTCCCCACGATTCAGACACTGGCTTCAAAGCTAGGGTGCTTAACCACTATGCTCCACAGCCCCACCTCAGGAACACCTCAGCTTCCTTGCTCACACCTGGAAGCTAGAGTGGCGGGTGGGGGGCAAGTTTCCTTGGGAGGGTCTGTCCCCGTACCCCCTGTGGGCAGCTGAGTCACAGAGGACACTCAGGGCCCTCGCTGGGCTCTCTCTGCACTCCCTCCCACCAGGGCTGCTCCTGCCTGCCCTTTATGAGAGAGGTGGAGATGGCGGAGTTCCGCCTTAATGGTTTCTGTTGCTGGCTGCGGCAGCATGTTTTACAAGGGGTGGGGACCGTGCCCAGTGCTGCCTGTGGCCCCACCCGGGGCTCCACCCGCCTGGCTGCTGGGAGGGGTCCCCTGGAGCAGTTCAGTAGTTACCTAGTAGGGGTGGCAGGGAAGGGCCCGGGGGCCACTCCTGAGGCTGGGCACCCTGGGATCCTGGGAGCCTGGGCTTTCTAGCTCTGCTGCTCCCATCTAGGTTGGAGGCTCTGAGGTCGAAATCCTGTCCACTCTGGCTCTTGACCCTGGCTTGGTATCAGGAAGTGGGTCAGCTGCCCCTGCCTTGAGATCTGATTAAAGTGCTCTGAAAAGCAGCTACAGATGGAAAGGGCAGGGGGTGGAGAGGGGGAGCACAAAGGATGAAGAGCTATCACATCTCCCCTGGGGTGCTTTCCTCAAATCTGACCCACTGCCATCCGAGACTGAGTCATCCCCATCCCCCGAACAAGGACTCTCCTTCAGCCATTTCAGTCACTCCCCTGCCTCTGGAAATAGGCGGGTCCTAGAGTACCACTGGATATGTCTGTCCTGAAAAAGCACTTGAAACATCTTCCATGCCTGGGACTGACCTGGAAGTTCTTCCAGGTATCTAACCTTAATCTCTCTTGTAATCTTAGTCCTCCTGCCCTCTTCTTCCGGCCATTCGCCAAGAGCTCGTAAGTGGCAATGGACTCAGTCCTGCTCCAGGATGGATCCCAGCCTTGCTGTGGGTGTCGAACTCCAACAGCTTCCTGTTCTATTCTTTACCCAGCACCTCTTCCTTTCTACCATCTCTGAACACCCTGGCAGCTTCCCATCTCTCCAGCCCGTTCCCAGGCCCGGCCACCCAGCCCCAGCCCCAAAGGAACTGAATCCGAGCACTCACAGTAGGCTCTGGGCCATGGCCACCATCACGGCTTCGGGGAGTCATTCAGCCCAGCAACTCCCCAGGAGCCTCCATCGAGGTATAAATACTCCCACATGCCTGGACCAGCCCCCTGCCTGAGGGCTGGGGCGGGGCTGCCTCCCCAGGCCAGGCAGGCAGGTCACATGCCCCATAAATGCCACAGGACCACAGGCCCTTACCAGCAGCCTTGGGGAGACCTACTGGGGCTTGACTTCTTTGGATGGATGAATGACAGATGGATGGAGGGAGGGATAGGTGTATGAATGGACAGATCAATGGACGGACAGATTGATGGGTGAACAAATGACTGGATGGGAAGCTGGACAGATGGACAGAGATGAATAAGTGGACAGTGGGATATATTAATGGGTGTCTTTGAACTGCCTTTGGATACTCATTTAGTAGATGGGGAAGAAAGAGATGCTGGTTTCAAGGAAATAAAAAATGCTATTCTTCTAAGCTCCCATCCCTCTCTTTCTGAGATATTCCTAACAGACCCCCTTTTCTCCTCTGCTATGGCCACCTAGTCAGAGAGACTGGCTCTATGGGGTTCTCCTTAGGGTCCATAGGTAACCCTTTCTAAGATACTTCCCACCTAAACACTCCCAACCCCCAGGAATCTTTTGGTCCTGGTTATCATTCATGGTCTTTTCCTCCCTCCTACCTACTCTGGAGTTCAAGCTCTGAGGCTGTTGCTCCCAGAAGCAAAATCAGCTTGCCATCCAAGTTTAGCAGGGGTGGTGGGGGGCGGGGGGGACCGTGGTGCACAGTGCAAAATTCTCATTTCCAAGAGCATGAAACCCTTACACAGGCAATTTAGGGAGAAACTGCGCCCCCATCCCCCACCTTCCCCAGGAATTTTTAAAGGCATGACTGGGTCTGATGGTGAGAACAGGCCTGGCAAGGGACTTGTGTGTGGACCAGGTGACCTAGAACCCCTGGGGGCCTGACCCGGGGAGCTGGGCTCCTGGGAGGTGGGGACTGTTTGCCTGCTTTATCCTCCCAGGGGGCAGTGTACACAGAGCAGGGGTCTGATTTCCAAAGAAAGTTCCTTCCAGTCCTCAGTCTGCCCAGCTGTTAAAGGGATCCAAGAGTAGATGATGAGATGGGGAGTGACAGAAGGAACAGGAGGATTTTTCGCAGATGATAAAATACGGCCTTCGTATTACAGTGAGCTTCTTCCTGCCGCACTGGTTAAAGAGTGGGTGAGGAACGGGCTGGGGGATGGGCTGGAGTTGCTCACCTCTGAGCACCCATTAGCTCTGTGATCCAGTGTTCCAGAAGTCCTGCCCCCATAATCAAGCCACTCAGGGCTGAGCCTGGTGGTCCCATTTCCTGTGGGTACTTTAGTAACTGGCTCTGCCAGTGATTGGAAGCTGAAGATATGAGCTGTGAGACCAACAGGGATGACTGGGGCCTTGTTTCACCTCATCCTCTAGCTTGGCACTTATTATCTCAGATGCCCCTCCTGCCATTAAGCCTCCCCTCTCCCCTCACAGGGGTTCCTTCTGATCAAGGACCCCAGAAACTCCTTTCCCAGTTCTGCCATCAGGCTGCGCTAGTCACAGAAATTAACCTCATTTCCTCCTTTCTAAAATGGGATCCTCTTTTTTTGCCCTACATACCTCACCCGGCTATCCTGGGGACTGAGTGAGGACCAGGATGTCAGAGTTCTCTGAGGAAGATAAAACAACACCATCTTATGGTACCCCTCCTCTTCCCCTGGGACCCTGGATCCATAGGATTTAAGGAAAGAGGTGGGGGCTGAGATCTTTGCCCCTTCAACTGTCTGCCCCTCCCTGGGTGCTCTCCATAGGACTGGTCCAGACCCCTTTCCGCCTGCTCACCTTAGTGGGGGCATGAGATGAGTCAGGTTCCTGACTTGAGCCAGGAACTTGAGCCAGGCCCTTGAGCCAGGGGCCTCTAATGCTCTGTACATATCATTATCAGAAGGACTGCTCATTATTGCCGATCTATTATTAGGGATATTAATTCTGTCGCCACTACTAATAATACAGATTTAGCACAAGACAAATACACACGGGTGGTGCCCCCTCCCCCAGTGCCGTCCAGAGCACGTGTGCAAAGGATCCTCTGGCATTGTCATCCTGAAGAACTTTCTCTCCAAAGCCCTTCCCACCTTGGGCAGGTTGGTCATGACAGTGAGAAGGCTCGGAGAGGCTGAGCCTCTTCTCCAAAACCACATGCCTCTTGGGGTTCAGTGTGGGCTCAGGGAACTCCTCCCAGAGGGAGCTGGGGACCCTTCTGATGGCAAGATCTGCTGCAGTCACTCTGCTTATGCCAAGTGGAGAGTCTGAAAGTTGGGTTTTATGGTCACAGGGCTCTGTGTGTGTGTACTTCCTCATGCACACCCTATGCCTTCCAAGACTGATGGGCTGGTGTAGCCTGGGACAAGGCTGTGGAATTTACAAGTGTAGGTGGGATCTGCAACTGTCTCCGGGCAATCTGGTTCCAGGGACACGCCCCACTCTGGGAGTGTGTGTGTGTGTGTGTGTGTGTTGGTGCCCAGGTTGGCTGTAGTTTGTCAGAAGCAGTACTTTCAGACTTGGGAAGCAGGGCTTGAAGTAGACCGATCATATGCATCCTCCCATGAGCATGGGGTGGAGGGTTGGGGTCAGATCTCTGGGAAACTCAGTTGCATCCTGGCGGGTCCTGAGGGGTGCCCACCCTCTGGAACTTTCAGAGTAGCCATGGGAGCATGGGTTTCCTTTTCTCTGTGACTCACAGCCAGCTCTAGAGTCAAGTTCCCTGAGAGATCACGATTCAGCTAATTCTCTCCCCAGCCCCATTAATCTGAGCTGACTAAGCAAGAACCACAGGTGGAGTAGAGACCCGGAGATGCTCACGACTGCAGTCATTCCTAAACAACCCGGCAGGCTTTCTTGCTTTAGCTTCTGTCCATCTCCTTGCTTTGGGCCTGGCCATGCCTAATAGGATGGGTTATGTTCCCGGCATCCCCCCACAAATGCTGCCACTGCCTCCCTTGGGGGCCCTCTGAGGGCATTCTTCATCTCCCCATTTCACTGGACAAACACCTCCAGTGTCAAGAGACCCATCTGGACATTATACTTGTCTTGTTGTACATTATACTTGTCTTGTTGTACTTGAACTCTTTACTCGTGCTTGGCCAGCATCCAGCCTTTAAGATCCAGATAGGATCAGGAGGCTGAGCACTTCCCCAGAGATGATCCTATCCAACCCATTTTGTCCTACTGGCCGGAAAAACAGAGGACATACCAGGGCTTGGCAGGGGCATCGATGAAGGGTGTTGAATTCCAAAGGGGATCTCTGACGGAGAGACCCATCTAGGGGAGGTGGAAATGGTGTGGGATGGGAAGATGGGGTTAGGGATGAGGGTGAAGGCGGGGTGAGGGAGAGAGAGAAGAGAGGAATGAGGTGGTGGAGGTGAAGGTGAAATTGGGGTTGGGGATTGGACAGGAGGAGGGCTGAATCAGGGTTGGAGATGAGAATGGGGGTATAGAGTTGGGTTGTAGAAGGAGCTGGAGCTGGAGTAGAGGGCTTACAGATGGGGTGGGGTGGAGGTTGGAGATGCAGAGATGGAAGAAGGGGCAAAGGATGGGAGGGAATACATTGGAAAGACCAAAATTATTCAGGGACCTTTGATGCTCCTGAGAGACGCACTCTCCCAGAGGTCATCTTGTCATTCCCCTGCTCCTGGGCATGTTGCCAGCCCAACCACACCCATCACAGATCAATGGTTGCCTCTCCACTCAGGAAACCACCTCCTGTGGTCACATGCATGCGTGCTAAGTCGCTTCAGTCGTGTTTGACTCTGTGTGACCCCATGGACTGCAGCCCGCCAGGCTCCTCTGTCCATGGGGTTCTCCAGGCAAGAACACTGGAGGGGGGTGCCATTCCTTTCTCCAGGGGGTCTTCCCGACTCAGAGATGGGACCCGAGTCTCTTATGTCTACCTGCGCTGGCAGGCGGGGTCTTTACCACTAGTGCCACATAGTTCCGCTGAACTCAATTTAAAAGGCTGAAGCAGCTCTCTAAAGTCTCATGTCCCACTCTCCTGTTGCAGAAACCAATCTCAGTTTGCTAAAACCTCCCCCACCCCCGCCCTGCAGCCTCAGCAGGGTCGGTGGGCTGTGACTGAGAAAGAAAGAGCAGAAGGCATATCTATGGGACCTCTGTCCCTGGCCTGCTTCTGATACCAGGCAGTAAGGGGAGGCAGGCAGAAGAGCCTCCTAACAGCCTTCTCATTAGACCATGGAGTCAGAGAGACTAACAGAGGGGCAGTGGGCATAGGGCCTCATTTCTGTCCCTTCCTGTACACCAGCTCTCTTCAGAGGTTTCTGTGTGACTTAGTCTCTGGATAGGTGCTTAAGCCCTGTGCAGGCAGTGGGGTTTCTGCTAACCCATGAAGACTCAAGCTGGAAGGAAGGAGGTTAGACAGGAAGAAGGACTTCCTGGCAGAGAAGGATGGAGAGCCACGGGAGGTGGTACTTTCTCCATGGGCAGACAGAACTCTCCAAGGGGAAAAAGGAAGGCTTTTCCCGAGACCAAGGTGGGGCCATAAGACAGCTTCCCAGAGGGCAAGTGTCACCAGGGGGCTTTTGCCTTTGTCTCCAGCTGCCCCAAGCCTTCTCCCGCCTCATAATGAATGAAGACACAGCTGTTAGTTGGGGGCCATGCGAGGTCAGTGTGTGGCTGAGACAAAGATAGGGAAAAGGGGGGGTGCTCCAACCCCCTAATCTTTCTCTTGCCTCCCCAGGATCAGAATCGAGGGAGTTCTGGGGCTCCCTGAGCCCCTGGGAAATAGAGTCCTCTGAGAACTCCCTGGCATTCCCGGGAGAACAGGTTCCTGGCCTTGGGAGGTGAGTGAGGCGCCGGGCCTGGGGGGGCAGCGTGCCCCGGCAGGCCCTGGAGCCCGGAGCTGAGCTCGGCAGAGGCAGCAGGGGCGGGGCCGGGCGGGGAGCTGGGAGGACATGCGCCTCTCCCCACTGCACCTTCCTTCCTGGGGACCAGAGCCTCCCCCAGCACCCAGACCCACTCGGGCCCTGCCTGGCCCACCATGAGATGGGGGAGGGGCTGGGAAGGGAGACGCTGTCCCCATGGGTTGGAGATGCCTGCCCTCTACTGCTTGCATCCTGGGGGTCAGGGAATGCCCAAGGTGGTCAAAGGGCCTGAGCTGGGCCTGATGGGGACAGGATGGAGCGCAATGCCAGCCTCTCCATCTCACCCTCTGATCAGCCCAGAGGAACTGGGTTTTATCAGGAGGGAAAAAAAGCCTAAGGGGGCAGGCAGAGCTGGGTGCTGCAGCTGCAGAGACTTCAGACTCCAAGAAGGACTTCAGGACTCTGAGGGAATGACCAGGTTTCCTCTCCCAGGATTTGGACAGCAGGGAGACAGCAGACCTGCCTGGCATGGGAAATGACCAGCCTAGAGGTTGGGGTACAGATGAGATGAGTTCTCAGAGGACGTGCCCTCTCCACTCGGTCCTATTCCACTGACCGGCCATGCCTGGCCACAACGCAGACGTGTCTTCCTACGCCTGTTGGTGCAGAGACGAGAGGCAAACACGCCCACTTATTTGAATCTGTTCTTAATCTAACTTGGACACTGGTGGAGGGCCTGGGGACTCCACGGGGAATGCCAGAACCTTACCTGATCAGATGGGCGTGGGGAGGAGCCATGTGAGCCCCAGAGGGGTCTTCCTTCTACTCTGGCCAGTTTCCTAAAGGCCTTTGCTCCCCAGACCCCCAGTTCCAGGCATCAAGGGTCTGAGGGCTCCCAGCGCATCCCAGGTCCTCTCACCAGGCCTCTTGGTTTCAGGGGTCTTGAGGGAGAGAGACATCCCGGGGCCTCTGGGGGAGTCTGCCCTGAGCTCAGCATCATGTTCTGGCTGCAGCACCTGTTTGCCACCTGTCTGCTTCTCCACCAGCTGCATCCTCTCTGTGGCCCAGGCCTCCCCGCAGGCCCAGGCATCTAGACCCCAGCTGAGGCTGCTCAGAGACGTTAAGTGATTCCTTGATCAACACACAGCCTTAGCACTACCAGGGCGAGGGCGATCCCCTCCCCGCACCGACCCCAGAGCTGGGTTCTCCCCTCTCCATCTGGACAAGCCACTAAATTGGGAATCTACCTCTGTCCTTCAGCTCCAGTTTTCCAGTGTTAGCCTTTCTGAGCCCTTATTTCCTCCCAGCACATGATGGCCAAGCATACCCTCTCCAACACATGGAGATACACATACACGCACACACAAAATCCACCGAACGCCGGAATGGAAGGCCACACGACAGCAAGAAGGATTGAAGTCAGACAAATCTGGAACAGGAAGAAGAGGGAGGAGCAAGGAGAAGGGGGGTCCTCTTTGGCCTCCAGGCACTCACCCCACTTCCTGATTCTCCCGTGAGCAGCAGCGAGAAGGAAGGGAGCACCCAGGTGCTCCCACTCACCCACAGGACCCGTTAAAAAGGCACCCCCTGCCCCCATTCCCTGGCCCAGCCCTGCTGGCCTCCACGGCTGACTTGGGCCGGGTCTCCTCTTACCTGCTCAGTGAAGCAGGTCGGCGTGGGGGCCGGGGTCTGGGGGGCCAGGAGCTCCTTCTGTCTGTCAGTCCGTCAGCTCGGCCGTCCCGGGTCTGTGCTGACATCAGGTGAGGGGAGGTAGCTGCTGGGTGAGCCAATAATTATGATATCAGCTTCCCCTTGCCCCGAGGGGCTGCTGCCAAGACGGGGAGAAGAGCAAGGTGACTAAGAAGCTAGTTTGCTCCTTGGCTCTTGTTTGACAGGTACCGGCTCCTGAGCCCGCCCCAGCCACGCCCTGGCCCCCCCAAACCCCTCCCTCCTCCTGGACCAGCCTGGGCCCCCTGTCTCTGCCAGCAGGCACAGCCTGTGGCTTGTGAGGGAGGGGGCTGTCCTGTGGCCCCTACCTGCACCCCAGCACGGGGATGTCAGCCCCTATGGGTGGGGCCCAGGCCTGTTGGGACATGCACACGTGTGTCAGGAGAGCTGGGCCACCGCGTGTATGTTCATGGAGCCAGCAAGGGGGGTCTGGGGGGCAGTTCTGAGTGGTGGCTTGGGGTTCTCAGGACTGCCATGGACAGGCTATAGTCATGACCCTCCAAGGGCCAGGCATAAGCATAGGTTTGCTGGGGACTATCTGTCTGTGAGGTCTGGCCCCTCTGCCTGTCTCTCTACAGTCCCTCTGACACCTTCAGCGTGTCTCCTTGTGTGTGGGGGTGTGTGCACCCACGTGTACATGTGTCCTTGACTTCCTCTGTGTGTTTGTGGGCATGTGAGTGTCTCCGTGTGTTTGCACGTCTGTCTCCCGGGCTGGTGTGCATCTGCGCCTACGTCTTTCCGCACATCCGTGTGTGGATCTGTGTCCCTGTATGCAAGCCTGTGTCCTCTTGTGTGTCACCTGTGTGGTTACACCCTCGTGTCTGTGCACACATCTCTGGTCTGGGTCAGCAATCCTGCCCTGTGTATGTATCTGTGTGTCTGAGCAGGTGGAGACGGGGGCCCCTGTTCTGCGTCGTGATCCCATGGCCACTCTTTATGGCCTGGATGATGGAAACAGATATTTATGTGGTTGTGGCTCTGGTTCTGGCCCCTCAGAGTCCACCCTGGAGGTGGAGAGGCCTGGAAATTTGTCCCCCAATGCTCTTGCCGGGACTCAGGCCTGGGGCCTCTCCCTGGCTGCCTGCCCAGACCCTGTCCCCACCTCCTACTCACTGCTCCTTTTTCATCTTCTTTGCCCCACCCCTGTCTCCTGTCCCTGGCCATTCTTTCCCACCTTCCCCAACCCCCTTGTTCTGGCCTCTAAGCCCACTTGTATCTCTTCCTAGAACTCTAGGCTCCAGGTTTGTAGATGTGGAATGCCCAGAAAAGCCTGGGGTTTGGCTTCTGACCTGAGAGTGTAGACAGGTCAGCTCTTCCCTCCATACTCTATCTCATTCCACAGAAGGAAGTAATGCCAACCTTGGTTGGGGGGTCCCTGTGTTCATCTGGTATCAGCGTGGAGTAGACTAAAACATTTGGAGACTTCTTGGTCTAGGAAGTCTAGACCTAGACAGGGAATGGCAGGGAATATCCATCTCAAAAAAAGGGTGCTGAGGCCAACGATGATGAACTCTTTTGTGAATGAGGTCAGCTATGTCATCTTCCATACTTCCCACTCTGAGCCTCAGTTTCCTTATCTATTAACAAAGGAATGATATGATTCACCCAAAGAGTTGTTGTGGAATAAAGAGATTATGTTTAAAGTTCCCAACACAATCCCTGGTATACAGCAGATGCTCAGTAGACACGTGCCCCCTTTCTATTTATCAAGCCCAGTGGTGCTGGTAGGAAATGAGGATGTGCTGGCTTGCCCACTTGGGTACAGAAATTATGTTCTGGGGCTAGAACTAGAGCCCTGACTCAATTCACCTTTCTCTGGGACTCCAATTAGTAATAAAAGCTCTGCTCCCTTAACCTGATAACCAGTGAAGTTTCACAGTGAAAGGGCAGCTGTCAGGACCTTCTCATGTGTTTGTTTATTGCTCCTATCTGATGTCTACAGGGCTAATTGTTTTCTAGACTCACAGGTATTTCCTTATGGATATGCTGGGCTCAGAGAGCTCAGAGTAAAAGTTGTAAATTAGAGGCTGCTATCATTGCTATCAAATCAACATTATTCAGAAGGCCCTAACCAGTGCAATCAGATAAGAAAAAGAAACAAGGGGGACCTCCCTGGTGGTCCAGTGGTTAAGATTCTGTACTTCCAGTGCAAAGGGTGCAGGTTTGATCTCTGGTTGGGGAACTAGAGTCCCACATGCCATGTGGTGCAGTCAAAAAAAAGGAGGGGGGACATAAATATGAGAAGGAAAGAGGCAAAATCTTCAAGAATTACAAATGGTGTGATTGTTTACCTAGGAAAGTCAAGAGAATTACCTAAAAAACTATTAGAACTAGTGAGAGAATTTAGCAAGTCAGCAGAATAAATGTTAAGCATATATATAGAAAAATCTAAGCCATTTCTATACAACTAAAATAACCATACTATCCTTGTAAAGTATAAGAAGACAAAAGATCCAATTCACAATAGCGACATTACCAAATACCCAGGAATGCACTTAATAAAAAAATCTATAAAAATCTACATGAAGAAACAATAGAACTTAACTGATAGACATAAATTCTGAATAAATATAAAGCCATATCATGTTCCTGAATTGGAAAGTTCAATATAATACTGTAAAGATGTCCATTCTGTTCTAAATAATGTATAAACTAAGATGTCCATTCTGTTCTAAATAATGTATAAACTACATGTAATTTAAATCAAAAGTCTAATTCCCCACTCCCTCAAACTTGACAAGCTGTTTTTTGGTTCTTTTTATGGGTCTGTGGGATCTTAGGTCCCCAGCCAGGGATCGAACCTGGGTCCTGGAAGTGATAGTGCTGAATCCCAACCATTGGACTGCCAGGGAATTCCCAAAAAGTTGATTTAAAAGTTTGGGAAAGAATAAACACATGGTAATAGCTTAAGGAGATCAGTCCTGGGTGTTCATTGGAAGGACTGATGCTAAAGCTGAAACTCCAATACTTTGGCCACCTCATGCGAAGAGTTGACTCATTGGAAAAAACTCTGATGCTGGGAGGGATTGGGGGCAGGAGGAGAAGGGGACGACAGAGGATGAGATGGTTGGATGGCATCACCAACTCGATGGACATGAGTTTGGGTGAACTCTGGGAGTTGGCGATGGACAGGGAGGCCTGGCGTGCTGCAATTCATGGGGTCTCAAAGAGTCAGACACAACTGAGCAACTGAACTGAACTAAATAGCTTAGAAGTTTTTGAAAAAGAAGACTAATAGAGGGACCTTGTCTTGCTAGATTTCAAGATGTTCAATAATGCTTCTGCAATTAAAACAGTGTGATCTTGGTACAAATTAACAAAAAAATTAATGGAAGATAACAGAGTCCAGGATAAACGTAGGCATTTGTAAGAATTTGGTATATGATAATAAGAGTTTTAAAGCAGTAGTGAAGTATGAAAATCCAATAAGTGAGCTTGGGATACTTGGGAACTTGGGAGTTTTCCATTTTAAAGAAATAAAGTTAAATCTTACTTCATGCTACACATAAAAAAATCCAGATGAATTAATGACTGTGCTTAGTTGCTCAGTCGTGTCCGACTCTTTGTGACCCCATTGAGTGTAGCCTGCCAGGTTCCTCTGCCCATGGAGATTCTCCAGGCAAGAATACTGGAGTGGGTTGCCATTCTCTTTTCCAGGGATCTTCCCAACCCAGGGATTGAACCTGGGTCTCCCACATTGCAGGCAGATTCTTTACTGTCTGAGCCACAGGGAAGTGCCTGATGAATTAATGATCTTATGTAAAATGAAAAGCATACAGATCAATAGAAAAATCTAGGAAACATTTTTATAATTATGGAATGGAGAATACATTTTTAAAGCATGACATCAAATCCAGAAAACATAAAGTAACGTGTTAGTTGATTACATAAAAAACTAAATATTTTATTAGAGCAAAATATTCCATAAACAAAGTTGAAAGACAAAAAACAGCCTAGAAGAAAGTGGCGTAATATATATAACAAATGGTTAATATCCATAATACATAAATAAATAAGAAAGACAGTCTCACAGGAAAGTGGACAAAGGACATGAATAAGCAATTCACAGATAAAATACAAGTGGCTAACAAACACATGAAAAATTTTCAACATCATTAATAATCAGGAAAAGGCAAGTGAATTTAGGGGCCAAGGGTTCCAGGGAGCCTCTGGTGGGATGGCAGAAGAGACTGGTTTTCACCTTCCCACACTGAGACTATGATGGGTGAGATGAAATTCCTCCCTTTCTGAGACAGCATCCACCTGTGCCCCAGGAATGGGCGGGGGCCCTGGCTCCCTCTTTCCTTTGGGAAGCACTGCTTCTTCATCCCATGCAATCTGGGAGTTGAACCAGAAGCCTCTGGAATTCCAGAACACTTGGACTGAAAGGGGATTTGTAAGGTCATTCTTCTCCTTCTCAGCCTCCGGACAGACTCATCCTCTCCTTTTCTCATCACAGGAGCCCCTCAGAGTTCTCCCCTAGACCCAGAATTCTGTCCTGGTGCCTATTCTCAAATCTAGCTTCTGCAGGGTCAGCTCTTCCCCCCTTGGAAGCTGCTTCCATCTGGAGGTTTGGCCCATACACTCCAACATTCTCATTTCAGGCCCTGCAGATAGAGCTGAGCTGGGCTCTGGCCTGGACGGGCTGTGGTAGCTGGGTGTTTAAATGGACAGGGGCCAGAGGAACTGTGTGTCTCGGGAGACTAGAGGTTAGAACTGGTTCACTGTCTACTGCTGAGCTCTGCCCGGGGCTGGGCCTCTTTGAGCCTGACTGTCTCAGGGAGGGAAATCTCTCTGGCCACTGTCTGCCATGTGGCAGTCTGGTGTTACAGGAGAGAAGGAGGAGCTATATTTCTACTCTTGGGAGTCCCAGTGTGATAAAAGAGGGGCCCCCTTCCTTGCACCCCATCTCAACACTGGCCATCTTCTGTCTACTTGGGTTTTTAATTTTGAAGAGAATGTGAGCTTAAAAAAAATTTTTTTTTAATTATTCATTTATTTATTTTTGGTCACACCTTGAGGCAGGTGGGATCTCAGTTCTCTGACCAGGGATCGAACCCAGGCCCTTGGCAGTGGACGCGCAGAGTCCTAATCTCTGGACTGCCAAGGAATTCCCTGTCTGCTTGCGTTCATGTGAGTTACACTTGTCTTCCCAAAGTAAGTTCCCAAGACTGAACCTGCCACTTCCCAGATGTTTCAAGTCTCAGTCCACAGGTATGGAAGAACCTGAGAACACTTGCAAGGAACGCCCAAGCCCGGCTGTCGTGAGACCCTGAGGTCCAAGGACTCCATGTCCAGGAACGGCTGGAGAGGTCTGGAGTTAGGATGGGCTCCCTGGGAGAGAGTGGGCAGCTTCTAGGCCGTGGAGGATCAGAGGAGCGCTGGCCAGGGCCGTGGAGAGAGTGTGACAGGGCCGCTGGGTTGGGAGGTCTGAGCCGGTTCTGGTTGGCTGACCCACCGGGAAATCCAGGGAGTTTCCAGGCTGAGAGCTTGGTGGGGAGGACCAGTAGTGAGGGATGTAGAGAGTCCTATTGGGTGGGGAGGGCAGGCTTCTCCTGTTGTCTCACCTTAATCCCTCCTGCTGTAGGAGGCATGGTCATGGAGGTGGGGAGGAGCGATGCCGGTGTGTGTGTGCATATTCACTGGTATCTGTGTCTGTGTAAGTACACGTGTGCCTGTGTGTGACTGTGAGCGTGCAAGTCTACACGCTTCTGTTCCCAGGCTCACACGTGCCGCCGTGAGTGTGTATTAAGTCTGGAGTGACAACGTGAGGCTGCGCCTATGTCTGACTCTGTGTCTCCGTGTGCGTGAGTGCCTCTGTACTTCTGGGAACACTCAGGTCGGACACTGTGCATTTGGGCATCCGTGTTTCCATGGGTGTCTGAGTGAGTGCGTGTGCAAATGTCTGTGACCGTGTATGCACATGTGTGTGTCCGTGAATGACTCTGGGTGTCTGAAGAGCTGTGAGTGCCCGTGAATGTGTGACTATGTACGAGGTGTCTGTTCACGTGTCTCTCTGTTGTTCTCTGTGTGACCCAGGAATCTGTGGTTCTGTGGGTCTCCCCACCATTAAGAGCAGCTCTTTTGGGGACTTCCCTGGTCCAGTGGCTAAGACTCCGAGCTCCCAATGCAGGGGGCCTGGGTTCGATCCCTGGACAGGGAACTAGAACCCAAGTGGTGAAACTGAGTTCACGTGGTAAAACTGAGTCACATGCTGCAACTAAGACATAGCACAGCCAAATAAATCAATAAAGCGATATTTAAACAAAAGAGCAGTTCTTTTAAAATAAAACTTTTATTCATTTTAAAAATTATATTTATTTATTTTTACTTTTGGCCATGCTGGGTCTTTGTTGCTACACAGGCTTTTCTGTAGTTGCAGCGAGTGGAGGCTACTCTCCAGTGGTGGTGCGCAGGCTCCTCATTGCGGTGGCTTCTCTTACTGCCAACCACGGGCTCTAGGGCTTCAGTAGGTGCAGCATGTGGGCCCAGTGGTTGTGGCTCCTGGGCTCTGGAGCACAGGCTCTGTAGTTGTGGCGCTCAGGCTTAGTTTCTCTGGGGCATATGGGATCCTCTCGGGATCAGGGACCTTACCTGCATCTCCTGCATTGGCAGGTGGATTCTTTATCACTGAGCTACCAAGGCAGCCCAAGAGCAGCTGTCTTGAATCTCTGTCACAACCCTCCCAATCTGCCCCCAGTTTTGCACCACCACCCCCCTTTCCCTGAGGTGGAAGCTCACCCTTTTCCAGCCCCTAGTAAAACCTCTTGGTTCTGCTAATCATGACTAAGGTTAGGTTAAGTCACTTCAGTCGTCTCCGACTCTGTGCGGCCCCATAGACGGCAGCCCATCAGCCTCCCCCGTCCCTGGGATTCTCCAGGCAAGAACACTGGAGTGGGTTGCCATTTCCTTCTCCATAATCATGACTAATGGGGTCCAAACTGGGTGGAGGCTGTAGGGGGCACCCTCTCCAGGCTGGCACCCACCAGAACCTCACCCATCCCAGTTCTACCCCACCTCTAAGCCTTCACCCCCGGGTGCACTGTCCACTCTCCTGTGCAGCTCACCCTCCCATTTCAGGAAGCAGCCTCCCTTCTGAGACTTTGAGGAGATAAGAAAGTCACAGTTTGAGCCCCCGAGGGGCCTAGGCTGGGATTGAGGACTCTAACCCCTAGAGCTTCCCTCGGCCTAAAGACCAAAGCAAAGTGAAAGCAGCAGGGGGATTAATATCCCTTTCTCCCACCTTCTCCAGCCTCCTAACGCACCTATTTTCTACCCTGCCAGGTTCTTCCTTAAAACACATGGCTTGGGACTTCCCTGGTGGTCCAGTGTTTAAGAATCTGGCTTCCAACGCAGCGGGTGAGTTCAATCCCTGGTCAGGGAACTAAGATCTGACATGCTGTGGGGCAACTAAGCCTGGGTACCACAATGAAAGATCTAGCATGCCACGAGAAAGATCCTGCGTGCAGTAACTGAGACCCAACGTCGCCAAATAAACAAATAAATATTTTTAAAAACCCATTAAAAAAAAAAAAACACTTGGCTTGGTAGCTCTTTGCTAGGCCTTCTTGCTGCTACAGTTGCCTCTGGGGCTGGGGTTGGCCAGCAAGAAGGGGGGGAGGTTACCAGGGACATTCCCAGGGCCCTAGGGGACAGGGGCAGGGGAAAACTGGGTCTATCTGATGAGCCTAAAAGGTGACATTGGCTCAAGATCACACAGCACTCCACACACAGCAGCCTGGAAAGGGGATTTGAGGTCAGACCTCTCTCCAGAAGCAAGAAACACTCGCATTCTTCTAATATGTTTATCATTCATACAACAGTCACCAGACTATTGCTAGGAACTGGGGGCACGGCGTGTCAGGCAGACTGTCCTCAAGTTGTTCGGGCCTCATTGATCTCCCCTAGCAATGGGGAACTCACTACGATAGACGTTCTTGAGTCCCAGCACTGCACAAGTTCAGCTGGCAGGAGACACCCAAAGCCCCTTGCTGCCTTCCTGGAAGCCATGGGGGAGAGGGTGGGGTCCAGGCTGGGAGGGCATAGACCCCCGTCTCTGCAAAGCCCCATCTTCCTGCGGCCCAGAGCGTGTGTGCCCAGGAGCGGCTGAGCTGCTAGGCCACCTGCTCGAACCCGACCTGGGTTGACAGGCCCTTCCTTCAAAGCCCGGCTCCGCCCCTCTGTGCTACTTTATTGCCCAGCTAATGATGGTGATTAGGCTGACAGGTGCCGCCTGCCTCCGGTCTCTGCCCTCCCGCCTGCTGTGGAAGGTGATTTCTATGCACCCGGGGAAGCCTGCCCTGTGCTCTGCCAGGGCACCCACCATTGCCGCCCCCTCACCCCTCAGGCCACTTTTCATCCACCTCCTTCCCTGAGAAGACAGTCCTCATCCCCCTGGGGCTGCTTTGTGACCTCAATGCACATCTGGCCCTCTCTGAGCAGGACTGAGGGGGAATCAGGTATGAAGGGGAGCTGAGAACAGTTGGAGGGCATGTGTCCCCTAGGAAGCATGCCCATCTGTTCCCCAGCCAGGGCTGGACTGTGGGTACCCAACCAGGGTGGCAAAGAAAGTCCTAGTTTGCAAAGTGTTCTCCCCCTTGGGAGCCCACTGCATTGTGGGTAAGCCCCCGGAGGAGTCTCACCATTCTGGGGCCAGCCCGCTCCCAGTGGGGGTGGGGGCTGTCGCCTGGGGCCTTGGTGGGGTCCTAGTGTGGGTCTGGGTGGGAGCCGTGATTTATGACTGTGCTTCATGAGTGAGGAATGCCAGCCTGGGGGGCTGGGCCCCTCTCCTGACACTCTTCACTCTGCTGGATGTCTGGCATGTCCTGTCAGCATCCCCTGTCCCCTGGGGACAGCCATGTCCTCCCCCTCTACCCCACACAGCAGCCTCCTCCCATCTATGCCTCCCATCAACCCTGAACCCCCGCCAGCCCCAGCCCAGGGGGAAATCCAGAATGAAATCCTTTTTGGTTTTCTCTCTTCACAACTCAGCTCCCAATTTTACTGGGCATGAGGGAAAAAAAAAAATCTTTTTTTTTTCCCTCTGGCTGCACAAGGGAACTGGACAAGATGTTTGGAAATTTCCATCTAGGTGACCTTCCAGCCAGGAAGGGGTGTTGAGCTCCCAGCATGGATGAAGGACGTGGTAACATCCTTCCCCACCCCCACCTGACTTTGCCAGATAATGAAAACTCTGGAATTCATGAAGGCAGAGCTGGGGAAGGTAGGTTGGGAAGCAGAATGATCCAGAGTGCGGTCCGGTCCTGGACTCGGAAGGCCATGGCCGGCTCTGAACCTGTTCCTGTGAGCCTCACGTGTATGCGTCCTGCCGCAGGCTGCCATTTTGGGTGAGGGTCCAGCTTTCTGGGCCCTTAGCATGGGTCAGCCTGCCTCCCCTGGTCTGGAGGGACTGGTTTTTCCAGCTGGTGGAGGGGTCCATGAGGAGTTGGCAGGGGCAGAGGGTTTTATGTAAATGCCCAGGGAGTGCTCTGGGAACCGGGAGGCTGGTTTTCTCTAAGACACGCAGGGACTGGCAGCTCCCAATTAGCCAGGCCAGGTGATGTCAGTGCTGCTTTCCTGGGTGGCTGCGCCCACTCCGACTGGCCTTGGCAGAGGTTCCTGGCCATTACCTTCTCCCTTGGGTGGGAAGGGAGCCAAGGGGGCCGCCATCCAGGATAGATGCCAGGTCCCCTCCCAGCGTATTCCCCAACCTGGGGCCTGAACCACGTGTGGGGACCCAGTCCTGGAAAGTGCCATGAAAAACCAACCACACACTCTACAGCAAAACTTTAATGGGGCAGATATTTGAACCCTCCCCCCAAACCTGAGAGGCTGGGGAGAACTCAGTATGTTAGGCCGGTCCCAGAGACTGTTGCCATGACAACTGCTGGTAGGCTTTGCTGCCCAGGCGGCTCTAAGCCTGAGTTTCAATAAATAGAGGACAAAGGGGCCTGGTCGCCCACCAAGCTGGGGAGACAAAGAGCTGGAGTGCCAGACAGAGCAAGCTGTCATGCCTGTGACCTCACACGGGTACACGGTCAAGTGTACACACCTTGGATCATGTGCACACACACAATCCCCCCTTGCCAAACATCCTCACATGACACACCATCTTTACACACACACGTGTGTACATACACACACTTTCCTCAGACACACAGGACTGAGCTCACATGCCTCTTCCTTGCAGACACACAGGAGGTTAGATATACATGTGCCTTTCAAAGTTTGGCTTGGAGCCTGGTGTCCCCTCCCAGCTCACAAGAGTAGGAACGAGGTGGGTCTTTCTGGCTTGGGCCAGATTATCCCTCAGACTAGGGGCTAGATGTTGTGACATTTGCCTGGCTGACCCCACAGAGGCCTGTGGTGTTGGACTGGGCCCAGGAGGGGAAGCTGTGCAGGTCGAACATGGGGATGCTCCAGCTGTTGATGGCCAGTGTGATGACCAGAACCCCAATGATGTTGAGCATGAATCCCGCTCGGGCCTGGGGTGAGGAGAGCCAGTCTGAATGTGTGGGCACTGAGCTGGGCCAGCACCTATCCCTTAGGTATTCACGGGTGCTTGGAGCTCTCTTACTAGCAAAACTCTCCCTGGGAAGTCCTTTTTGGAGTCTAACCTGCGGCACAAGGCACGTCCCCACCACTGCCTCTACTCCAGTGCTGACGGGGAAGGGGCGCTCCCAGGGCCCTGAGTCCATCTCCCAGGTGTGGGTGCCTGGCCTCTCGGTGCCCCTACATTCCTCACTCCTTCTCTCCCTCTCAGTGGTCTAGGCCTGGCAGGGCCTGGAGACCCTCAAGTGGGGACCATGCCCTCCCCTCCCCCCCGTCACCCACCCCAGCGGGGTCCACTGTCAACTCCGAGGATCTCAGAGGCTTTAAGCTACTCGGTGGCCCATCAAGGTGGAAAGACAGGGCGGTGCGTGCTGAGGCATTTGAGACCCCTGCCACTCACCATGTCTGTCACTCTGAGGCCTCCGAATGAGAAGGCGATGGCGTTGGGCGGGGTGGCCACAGGGAGCATGAAGGCCAGGGAACTGGCAAGGGTGCAGGGGAGCATGACGTAGAGAGGGTGGATGCAGATGGCCTGGGACTGGAGGGGGAGACCGTGGGGCAGAGCAGGTCTCAGCCCCCCTCCCAGAGGGGAAGGCCTGACCCCCAATTCTCCTTCCCTCTCTGAGGGCCAAGCCCCACCTCCACCCCAATACACACTCTGGCCATGAGCCCACCACTTCTGCCAGAGGGCACTAGGTGACCTGGGAAGGGCCCCTTGACCTCTCTGGAGGGGATAAGTGTGCGGCCCTGCCCAGTGGGGCGTGGGAAGGGGAGGGACTCATAAAACGGATCTCAAAGGGGCTCAGGGTGCTGTCATCAAAGGCTGCGGGAACGCTCCTGGGGAAGCAGGGGCTAGGGACGCTCCAGGAAGCAATTTCACGCCGTCACCTCAGGAACGACCAGAACCGGAACTGGGCCAGGGATGTGGGGTGGGGCCCACCAGTGAGCCCCGGCAGGATACTCCAGAGGTGACGTCACCAGGGATGGAGTGAGTCAGGGGCCAGAAGGCCTTGGGGCCCAAGGTTACTGAAGAGCCTGGGGAAGGGTGGAGGCTCGGGGGTCTTTTCTCAGAAGTGAGAGGAGGGAGGGGGCAGACGGTTGCTCTGACCCTGGCTGGGATGGGCAACAGGGCTCCCTGGAGGAGGTGTGTCTCCCGGTCCAAGCTCACCATGGAGGCCAGGATGGGCAGGAAGAGTGTGGTGGTGGCCACATTGCTGGTGCACTCCGTGAAGACGGCAATCAGGAGGCAGATGATAAAGGCGATGGCAGCAGGCGGCACACTCTCCAGTGGGGTCAGCTTATCCCCCAGCCACTTCGACAGGCCCGATTCCTGCAGGCAGAGGAGGGTGGTGGGTGAGAGGCTGGGCCGCCTGGGGCTCCAGAGTCCCCGGCTGAGGCTCTGGGGAGGGTCCTGCTCTTGCCCACACCTCTCTAGAGTCTTCAGGGTCAAGGGCAGCTTGGGAGGGAATGAAGAGACCCAGCTGAAACCAAAGTCTCCCTCTCCTGCTTTTTTTAAAAATCAATTAATTAATTTTGGGTTGTGCTGGGTCTTTGTTGCTGCACGGACTTTTCTGTAGTAGCGGCAAGGGGTGGTACTCTCTACTTGAGGTGCGCGGGCTTCTCATTGCTGGTAGCTTCTCTTGTTGCGGAGCGCGGGCTCTGGGGCGCGTGGGCTTCAGTAGTACAGACTCAGCAGTTGTGGCACATGGGCTTAGTTGCTCCATGGCATTTGGGAGCTTCCCGGAGCAGGGATCGAACCCGTGTCTCCTGCATTGGCAGGTGGATTTTTTACCACTCAGCCACCAGAGAAGCCCCCTTTCTTCCTCTTGAAGGACAGTTGGATGTGGGAAGAAAGAGATGGGTAGCAAAGAGAAGGAGTCAAAGGGCTTTCTTGGGAAACGTGGGGCTTGGTGGGAGAAAAGACCTTTGGCCCCACTGACTCCTGTTCTCCCGACCTCTCTTCTGGGGGTCCCTGGCCAACTTTAGCCCTCTCCCAGCCCCCACCAGCCCAGCAGGTTGGGAAAGAAGGGACCTTGCTCCTGGCAAGGAGGGAGAGGGGGAAGGGCCCTGGTAGAAACTGGGAACAGGCTGGCAGGGGGACAGGGACAGTCACAGGGTCAGAAGAGCTCCTGTAATGCCAGACTGTAAATCCCAGGGAGCTGGGACTTTATTTTATACATCATCACCCACTTAGCACTCAACACCCATTACAGAGCTTGGCACAGTTACTGAGTGCTTGATGGTTGAACTAACCAATCCTTGACCCAGGAAAGCTCCTGTCTATGCAGTGAACGAGCTTAGCCAGAATCCCGAGGCCTAGGGGTGCAGGTTCATGATTCCCCTCTTGGTTGGAGGCTCTGCAGAATGATGACCCGGTCCCCAGAGCCTGGCTGGGTATGATCGTGGCACCCCCTGGTGGCTTCAGCCAACAAACTGCATCAACCCAGTGCCTTCCGTCCACTCCCTGGTGTTAAAGCTGAGGTGTTCTCTGTCCAGCAGGGGGTGAGGGAAGGGCCTGGGTGGTCCTGAGTACAGTCCCTGCTCACCAGAAAATCCTGCCTTCTCTTTGGCTTTGAGAACCCGACTGGGCAGAGCTCCCTGTGGCCCGTGTTTTCTCTCCCTCCCTTAGGGCTCTTACCTGTCTCTCCAGCTGCTGCAAAGGCTCTGCCCACCAGGGGGCTCCCATGTGGGGGGTCAGGGCTGCCCGGGATGGGAGAGAAGCAGGGCCCCTCTTTCCCTGTCACAGGGTCTCCCACCAACGAGGCTGCGGAGGGGATGGGGTCTCTCACCTCACTGCCCTTGGCCAGGGCAAAGCCACCACCCAGAAGGATCACGATATTCCAAGGCATTTTCTTTTTTACTATATCCCAGGTGAGGAGGGCAGGAGGGGCCTTCAGCTTCCCTGGGTTTCCTACTCCCCAAGCAGAAGAAGTTGGGTCACCAGGAGCCAACAGGCTTTCCCTCCCCTCCCCTCCCCCTGGGGGCTGTCCAAGCGGTCTTGATCAGAGCTTAATGCATGGAAGAGAGGGACCCTCAGTTCTGCCACATCTTGGCTTTGTCCCTGAGTCCCTGTGCCCTTGGCAAGTCAGCCCAGCTTCTCTGGGCTTTGTCTACTCCTGCCGAGTATGGTGGGAGTGGGCTGAGTGCCAGAAGGCAGGGTCTGCCCAGAGGCCCTTCCCTGCCCCAGGCCAGGTGCTTACCTGGTTTCTGAGTCAGCCCTGGGATCTTGGAGGGCACGATGAACATAATTACAGCAATTAAGATGGCTACTGTTCCATCGGATGTCATGCTGTGGGTGGGGCAGGGAGGGCAGGTTTAGAGGCTCAAGGCTACTCAGGGTCATGAGGGGGAGGGGGGCCTCCCTCCTGTTCTGAGTTGGGGGCCCTGCTTCCTTCCCTCCTCCCAGAAGTATTCCTCCTCCCCACAATCCTCACCTCTTCCCATTCTCATCAGAAAAAGCCAGGTTACCCCAGCCTGTGAAAAAGCCTGGTTCCCGAGTGAACCAGAGCACCACCAACAAGACAAAGAGGAAGGTGACAGCCTTTTCCGCGAAGTTTATGGGGCCCAGCAGCTTGTGCTCTCTCCGGATGACTTCGAAAGCTGCTCGCTCCTGATTCTTGCTCTGTTCCCCCAAGCCAAAGTTCTTCCGGAAGCTGCAGGTGGGGGTGGGGACAGCTTGTGAGGGCCCCCACACCAGGCAGGGGAGCAAGGGGCTCTGAGTGCCTGAGGTTTTGTTTCTTTTTGATTGTTGTTGTTTAGGCCTCAACAAGCTGCTTGTGGGATCTTAGTTCCCTGACCAGGGATTGACCTGGGCCACAGCAGTGAAAGCTCAAGTGTCAACCACTGGACCACCAGGGAACTCCCAGGAGTGCCTGTGTCTTAAAGGCTGAGACATGCAGAGGCCTCCTTAGGGTTACTAGACTAAGACTTTGATGCCCCCAACATTCTGGAAGAAAAGCAGAAGACTCTGGTTTATAAACTCTATTCATAAAGAAGGCTGAGCACCGAAGAATTGATGCTTTCTAATTGTGGTGTTGAAGAAAACTCTCGAGAGTCTCTTGGCCTGCAAGATCAAACCAGTCAATCCTAAAGGAAATCAGCCCTAAATATTCATTGTGAGGACTGATGCTGAAGCTGACGCTCCAATACTTTGGCTACCTGATGCCAAGAGCTGACTCATTGGAAAAGACCCTGATGCTGAGAAAGACTAAAGGCAGGAGGAGAAGGGGACAACAGAGGATGTGAAGGTTGAATGGCATCACCGACTCAATGGACATGAATGCAAGCTCTGGGAGATGGTGACAGACAGCTAAGCCCGGTGTGCTGCAGTCTGTGGGGTTGCAAAGAGTTGGACACGACTGAGTGACTGACAACTGGTTTGTCAGGGCTCTTATTTAGCAGAGGGGCTGGTAGGGGGTGGGGCTTCCCTGTACTTGGCCCTGCGCCATCTGTCTCACTGACCCCTCCATGCTTCCAGGAGTTTTCTTGTGCTGAGCTTTCCCTTGCTCAGAGTGAGAAGGCCCCAGAAGCCTGGACGCTGTGCTTCCTTCTGGCCCTGACTCATCACTCCTCTCCTCCAATAACTTTTCAAGAAATCCTCCCCTCCCTCTCCTACTGCTTCTGGGCGCCCTCTGCCAGCCTGAGCCCCACCCACACTGTCCAAAGAAGCACAGGGGTCTGCAGCCTGTTCCACATGCACTGGTTTAACTCACGTTGATGTTTAACTCTTTGCTTGGGCAAATCTCAACTCCCCTGCTGGACTGTGAGTTCCTTGGGGGCAAAAATCATGTTTCACACATGTTTAAATCCTTTATGGTGCTTGGCACTGTGCTGGTCTCTTTGACTAACACTTTGCTTTGTATCAGCCCCAACCCCAACCCAATTTCCCTGCACCTGCCCAAGCAATGTTATAGCAACGATGCTTTAAAACTTTCAGTGACCACCCCCTGCCTGGGTAGGAAGGACAAATAACAACTTATATCACAGTAACACTCATACCACCACTCCTAGGTTGGACTCATAGCAGACATCATTAATAAATCCCAGACTCGATTCCTACTGAGCCCCAGCAAGGTCTCATGTGATTTTCAACTTGGAGCTCTAGTGACAAGGGCTGGAAGTCAGAATAAAACCTCCTTACTACTCTTGGCCTCAAGAACAAGGTGGCACATAAGATTCCCCCATAATCTCTCCCTGCCTTCTTCTCCAGATGTGTATCCTGATACTCCTTTTTTAAAAACAATTACATTTTTTCTTTTGCAATTAATGTTTTTTCTTTTGTGGTTAAAAAAGTATTTTTTGGCTGCATCCGGTCTTAGTTGCAGCATGTGGGCTTCCTTCTGGTTGTGGTGGCTAGGCTGCCCAGCAGCATGTGGGACCTCAGTTCCCTGACCAGGGACAGAACCTGTGTCCCCTACATTGGAAGACAGATTCTTAACTACTGGACCACCAGGGAATCCCCCTGATTCTCCTTTTTTTGCTCTTTATGTTTCAACCACACAGAACTGGAGTTTCCCCAAACCCAGCATGTTCTTTCTTGCCTCTTTGTACAAGCTATTCCTGCTGCTGAATGTCTTTACTTCATCTTCTACCTGGCTGACTTCTAACTCAGCAAGATTCAGTTCCGGTGTCACCTCTGCCAGGGGCCTTCTGGAGTCTCTGCTCTCCTGGGCTGTATTCCCACAGCACCTAGGCTTCTGTCTGTCACTGCCCCCACCTTGTCATCACCCCTTAGATGGTGAGCTCCAAGGACAAGGCCTGTGCCTAGCGCTTGCAGTGTTTTCAGGACCAGGCACACAGTAGGAGCACAAGCGTCAGCACTTCTATAACTGACAAGCTCGTAGCGTGCACTCCTTCAGCACCTGCGAGAGGGCTGTGGGTCATTATGGAGTGGGACCTGGCCTGGGCACCAGAAGATCTGGTTTTCAGTCCCAGCACTGACATGTCTAGCTACAGACCATGGCCCGAACCTCAGTTTGCTTATCTAATAAATGGGATAATACTCTCCAATCATTCCCTCCAATGGGGGACCAAGGGCATAGAAGGACCTTGGGAGGGAGAGGTTTGCTCACTGAGATGGTGATTATGTCCTTTCCCAAAAGGCTACCTGGGTACCCAGCTGGGCGCTCCCAACGGGTAAGGGCTGGCACCTGGGCATCTCTTCCCCTTTCTGCCACTTACTCGAATCCTAAGAAGAGGATCTGTAGCCACACCCAGGAAAGCAGCAGTAAGATGATCATGGCAGGGAAGGCAAAGCCGAACCAGGAGGCGAAGTTCACCACGTTGCCATTTCGGGGGAAGATCCTGAAGGGGAATAAGGGCTGCTGTGTGGCATTGCCTGGTGACAAGCCAGCTCCCTTTGTCCCCCAGTCAGAATGCAGACCCTCTCCCCCTCGATCACTCACGAGTTGACCTGGCCTTGCAGCACCAGGTTGGGGGTGGTGCCGGTCAGGGTGGCGACGCCCCCGATGCTGGCCGAGTAGCACACACACAGGCTCAGTCCCTGGCTGAAGCGGAGCTGCTCCTTGTTCTGCTGTATCTTGGACTCCGAAGGAGTCGGTAGAGCAGGGCAATCCTGCTTGTTGTCTGGGAACAAGGGAGAGCTGGGGTCGGGAGTGGGTGCAGGGCCAGATTCGGGGAGCATGGCAGGGTCTCCATGGCCTCTGAGGTACCTTGTCACTTAGCAGCCTAGACCCAGGCTGGGGGGAGGGCCGAGGCTGCCCCCAGGTCTGGAAGGACAGGCACTCCCTGGGGTCTCAGGATGGAGTGACCCTCGGATACCACCTGGCCCAACCCCTCTCAGGAGAGGGAAACTGAGACACAGAGAAGGGAAGAAGATTATCCAAGCTGCACAGGAAGAGTGGAGCCCGGACCCCTGACAGCCCACCCAGGCTCCTGCTCTCGGCCTGCCAGGGTCACTTAGCATCTCGGTTTGCCCAGGACTGAGGGAATTCCCAGCCTGTGGGACTTTTCATTTCAAAACCAGGAAAAATCTCAGCCCACCAGGACAAGCTGGTCACTGAACTTCTTGCTTCCCTCTTCTGTCCCAAAAGTTGCCAAGATATGGATTTCCCTGATGGTCCAGCGGTTAAGACTCTGTCCTCCAAAGCAGGGGCGGGGGGGGGGTGTAGGATCAATCCCCAGTCAGAGAACTAAGGTCCCACATGCCGTGGGGGTGTGGCCAAAAATTTAAAAAAAAATCGGTGTTCAGATGACTCCTCCTATCATGAACATCATCTCAGACCTTCCCCAAGAGGGGTTTGGGACAGGGCCTGGCCTCACCTTTCTCATCAAGCTTGGTCTCTTCCTTCTGTTCCTGGAGTTCAAAGGCAGGGTTGTGCCTGCCCTCCTCAACATCCCTGTCTGTGGGCATCTTGTGCAGCTGCTCCAGAACGGCGTGGGCTATGGGCAGCATCATGGCGGTGGTGGCCGTGTTGCTGATCCACATGGACAAGAAGGCCGTAACCAACATGAAGCCCAGAATCAGCCTGGCGATGGACAGACCCACACACTGGTGTTCCAGCATTCCTGCAGGGGCTGGCGGCCCAGAATGCCCACACCCCAGGCCCTCCCGTCTTGGTCTGTGGGGACTCACAGGGCGGGCCGCACCCCGATGATGAGGAGCACACGGAGGGCGATGCGTTTGTGCAGATTCCAGGTCTCCACGGCAAGGGCCACCATCATCCCCCCAATGAATAGGATGTTGGTGTCTTTCAGGTACTCAAGGCTGACCTGCGTGGGGACAGGGCTTACAGGGTGCTGACGCTGCTATTTCTGCCAACAGAAAGAGGTTGGTTCCCTGGGCTCTTGGACCCAAATGGAAATGGTCTTTGGATCCCCCATTGTTGCATATTAAGCAGTTTCCTCTCTTTCTGATTAACCCGTTCTCCCGTCAGCAATGACTGAGAGATCGTCCAGCCTGAATCCTTCCATGCTTAAAACCACTGACTGGGAGAATTTAATGCTGTTTCAGAATCTAAAGTTGTGGTTCTCTGTGGTCCCTGGGTCAGCATCATCACTGGCCTGGAACGTGCTAGAAATGAAATGCTTAGACCCTGCCCCAGATCTATGAAATCAGAAACTCTGGGGTGGTGCCCAGCAAAATCTTTGTTTAACTGGCCCTGCAGGTGATCATGGTGCATGCTCAAGTTTCAGAACCACCGAATTAGAAGGAGACAGACTCTTTGGCTGGCTATCAAGCCCCCTTTCCCTCCCTAGCCTAGGCCTAATTGCTTCCACTTTGAATTAACTCTTGACACCAACTGTGCCCCTGGCATTTCTAGAATGCCTTCTTCCTGGTCTTCTAGCTGACTCCTCCCTCTGTGCTCCCCGACCTGCCAGGCAGAGGCAGGGACCCATCTTCCATGCGCTCTGCCTCTGATGAGGTTTCTTCCATCATCACCATCCTAGGGCAGACCCCTCCATCCTTGGGAGCATGTCCTCCTGTGAATGGGGAGGCTTACCGTGGAAGCAGTCATTATGCCCATCATGGGGAACATGATGACGGGGAGGAAGGCAGTGACGGCCAGCGGTAGCGCCTCGGTGCACCAGAGCAGCGCCATGAGGATGATGGTGTAGGCACAACAGGCTTCCTGCAGGCAGGAGGGGAATAGCAAGCTATTGGAGGGGGCAGGTCTGTATCTCAAAATCACATCATTTCCTGTCCCCAGAGGAAACAGACCATTTGCAACAGTGCAGGGAGACCCTGTAAAACTCACAGCCCTTGATTCCCAAACCCAAGTTCTCATTTAAAAATGGGGATAGGGACCTCCTTGGCAGTCCAGTGGTTAAGAATCTGTGCTTCCCCTGCAGGGGGTACAGATTCAATCCCTGGTTAGGGAACTAAGATCCTTTGTGCCATGCAGTGTGCCCCCCCAAAAAAAAACTAAAAATGGAAATAGAAAGCAAAGCACTGACCACCTTGTATTTAGCCCTGGGGAGTCTAGACATTATAATCCATCTGTTGAATATAATCCTATCCCCTTGGGGATTGCAGGGGGCTTGGATGAGGAGTCTTAAATGAGATGGGGGGCTCATCTCAATGAAACCGGGGCCTGGGAATTGTGGAGCACCGCCTGGAGCTCTGACCTCCCCTCCTTTATCAAGAGTCTATAAGAATACATCTATTTGTATGACGCTTAAATAGTAATTGTTCCTTCTGCTAGCAGGTGAGTTCCATGAGAACAGAGTCAGTTTTGCAGCATCTGGATCCTCGGAGTTCAGAACCCAGGAGGCTTCAGACCAAATCTTTTCTGAATGATTCACTAATCATTGAAAAGTTTTGGGAAAGGCAGGAGTCTCCTTCCAAGTGATCCTGGCATGACCACTGCATTGCACAACTCCAGGAGGTGTCCTTCACATTTCTAGCATATGTGAGGGGCTTCCCTCATGGTCCAGTAGCTAAGACTCCAAGTTCCCAGTGCAGGGGGCCCAGGTGCTATCCCTGGTCGAGGAACTAGATTCCACATGCCAGAACCCAGAGTTCACATACTGCAACTTAGAGATCACAGGCCACAGCTGAAAGATTGGGACATGACAATAAAGACCCCGAACACGACAAATGAAGTTCCGGTGGGCTGCAACTAAGACCCAGAGCAGCCAAATGAGTAAATAAACATTAAAAAAAAAAAATAGAATATCTGAAAAGTTCCACCATCCCTGTGTTGTACGGAGAATTGTGGAGTAAACCCTGAGTCATGGCTTTGTGAGTCTTGGGGTACCAGAGGCCCCCCCTTTCCCTCAGGAAGCTCCCAAAGCTAGGAAGGCCTGACTTCAGGCCTGGTAGGGGACCTAGAGCAGGAAGTCGGCCAACCAAGACATCAGGGGCCCACCCACCTTTACGGGGCCTCTCTGCAGGCCAGGGGAGGGAGGGCAGGCAGGGGAATCATTAGCCAGAAGGAAGCCTCCAGGAGGGGTACTTGGATCCAAGCCTTCTCAGGGGCACCTGCTCACTCTTTGTTTGCCAAAGGAAGGGGCTGCCTGCTCGGACAAAGCGGCTGGGGGGCCCCTCCTCTCTTACCTGTCTCAGCTGCCCTGCCCCTCTTGCCCTCTCCACCTGGTATGGGCTGGGCTCCCCCCTTATACCTCAGGCCCTTAGTACCCTGAGGTTGGAAGGAAGGTCTCAGGGAGAGGAAGCTGCTGTTTACTGAGTAACTTCTAGGAGCTGGGCGTTTTCAAGTTTGTAGTTAGAGCCACTTTTGAACTGTGATGTTGGAAAAGACTCTTGAGAGCCCCTTGGACTGCAAGCAGATCAAACCAGTCCATCCTTAAAGAAATCAGTCCTCAATATTCATTGGAGGGACTGATGCTGAGGCTGAAGCTCCAATATTTTGGGCACCTGATGGGAAGAGCCGACTCATTGAAAAGACCCTGATGCTGGAAAAGATAGAAGGCAGGAGGAGAAGGGGGTGACTGAGGATGAGATGGTTGGATGGCATCACTGACTCAAGGGACATGAGTCTGAGCAAGCTCTAGGAGATAGTGAAGGACAGGGAAGCCTGGCATGCTGCAGTCCATGGGGTCGCAGAGTCAGACACGACTGAGCGACTGAACAACAACAAGTTATAGCCACGGGTGGGTGTGGTGGTCTCATGTTATAGAGGACCTCCAGGGGGTATGTGGCTTGCTCATGGTCACAGAACCAGGGAGGGGCAGAGCCGGGTGGGAACCTAGGCAAGGTATCCAGGATTGCACAATTCCCAGAGCACTCCCTGTGGAGTCATATCAGTGGCAGGCCAGGGGGTGGTGTGACACGTAGCCTGCACACTAAGTATCTCTGATGCCAGGCTCACTTTTTTGTCCATGAAACGTCCACCACCTTTCTCCCCCGGACATAAACTCATTGGCACAGTGGGTGGGGAATGCCTTGATCCTTGAGCAGAGACTTACACCTCTTCCTCCCCTAGCTGGAGGTAGATTCTGCTGAAATCGCTGTTTCTTCAACCATTTTCTCAGTTACACTGATGTCATGGCCTGTTACCCATCCTCCCCCGCAGACTATGGGCAGGCCAGCTCCTCTGGACCCTAGTGTGGCCCCCACCCCCTAGAATTCTTTGGCCAGAGACGAGGAGGGGAGCTGGGGTGGATGATTCCGCTGATTCAAGAAGATAGCTTTGTAAAAAACAACAGCATAGCTATCGTTGAGGTCTCCTCCATGGACATCGTGATCTCCACGCTTCAGGTTGTTCCAATTTCACATTTAGTTGCTCTGTGATTTAGAAATGACTATTGTTCTCCTTCAGAGAAGGCAATGGCACCCCACTCCAGTACTCTTGCCTGGAAAATCCCATGGATGGAGGAGCCTGGTAGGCTGCAGTCCATGGGGTCGATAAGAGTTGGACACGACTGAGCGACTTCACTTTCACTTTTCACTTTCATGCATTGGAGAAGGAAATGGCAACCCACTCCAGTGTTCTTGCCTGGAGAATCCCAGGGACGGGGGAGCCTGGTGGCTGCCGTCTATGGGGTCACACAGAGTTGGACATGACTGAAGTGACTTAGCATAGCATAGCATAGCATTGTTCTCCTTTCACAGATGAAGAAATAAAGGTGCCAGTAAATTAAATATTTCAAAGTCACACAAATCAGTGAAGAATCCAGACTGTCTGGTTCTTGAGCCCCAGGGTTTTGCCTTCTGCCTTGAGCTTGACGCCTTGCAGGTAGGGGGTGTCCTTCAGTCTTGAGCTTGCTGTGGCTAGCAGGGTGAATGGGCGTGAGTTAGAGCCCAGGATCGAAACAGAACCATTTTCACTGGGGCCTGCCACTTCCCCTTGCCTGGCTCTGGGCAAATTGCTTCAATTCCAGGTCTCCTTTTGCACCCTCCAAAGGGAGCTGTGAGTACCAGTGTGTCGAACCTATGGCTTCTGTACTTTACAACTTTCCTGCATCCCTCTCCGTATCTGTGTGTCTCTGGGTCAAAACCGGGTTCAGAGTTCCATTTGGCAGTCTTCCCTGGCCCTGGTGGCTCTGGGCCTGTGTTCCCATCCCGCCCTCCCAGGCAGTCAGTCCAGCTGTAGCATAACTCACTGACCTGCTCTTCCTGGATCATGGGGCTCTTAACTTGGGCGTGGAATGCCAAGGGTCCATGAAGCTGGGTGGGAAAACTATTTCCTCTTTTAGCTAACATCTAACTAAGGTTATGAACACAGGCAACACAACTGTAGAGCTGGTTTTTTTTTGTGGCCGTGCCTCTAGGCTTGAAGGATCTTAGCTCCCCAACCAGGGACTGACCCGGGGCCTGTAGTGGTGAAAGCGCACTGAGTCCTAACCACTGGACAGCCGGGGAATTCCCCAAACCAGACAACTGTTGATGGTACTAATGACCATTTAGTCAAGGATATTCGATTGTGATTGTCAGTTGTTAGGGACCTGCAGAGATCAGTGGCTACAATGATCTCAAAAATGCATCTCAAAATATTGTTTACATCCATCTCTATCTTGAAATTGTGGTAGTGATTATATCAACACCAGATCTTATTTAATGCTTTAATAAGGAAACACTTATATTTCTGAACTGTAATTAATTTTTTTATACTTTTATAACCATGTTCCAAAATGATTGGTTTCCTTCTCCATCCCATACACTTTATTTTGTGCATTTCAAAGCAATATTCTGAGAAGGGCCCAGAGTCTTCACCAGGCAGTCAGTGACATTCCTGGCTCAGAAATGAGAACAGAACCCAGGGGATCCTTTCTCTTTGGTCCCTCAATGTGTCTGATTCCAAGGTCTGCATTCCCCTGCTTTAGAAGTGAGGAGTCGGGGGACTTCCCTGATGGTCCAATGGTTGAGAATTCACCTCCCAAAGCAGGGGATGTGGGTTCCATCCCTGGTTGGGGAGCTAAGATCTCACATGCTGTGGGGCAACCCAGCCTGCGCACCGCAACTACGGAGCCCATGAGCTCTAGAGCCTGTGCTCCCAAACTAGAGAAAGCTTGTGTGCCACAACAAAGACCCAGTGCAATAAGAAGAAAGCAAAAGTGGGCAATTGGGAGTCAGACTTGGCCTCCCAGGCCACCTTATACCCTCTGCCTTGCTGCCATCTCTATACACCTTGGGCTGGCCAAGCTCAGATGGTGGCCTATGGCATGGGACCCAACTGTCTTACTCCTCAACCTGCTGCACTGCTCAGCTCCACAGGTTTCAGGTATATATTCTCTTTTTTTTTTTTTTTACACCCTTAGTCCCCCTACCTCTTCTGCATAGCACTCATTACAATCTGTACTTAAACATTTGCTCTCACAAATTTCTTATGATGAATATCCATCTTTGCCATCAGACCGTACTCTCTAGGGAGCAGGGTCTGGATCTGTTTGTGCTCACACCAGCAGGGTGTCTAGCACCTCTATGGAGTTGCCACTGGATGAATGAGTGGATGAATATCAGGCACTGGGGCACAGACATAATTCAGGCCTGGCTCCAGCGCTCAGGGAGTCTGAGTGCCCTACGTGGGCTGGTTCATAGTCATGGCGGATTGCCTGCCTGGCAAAACCAACAGCGAGCAGATGAGATAAATGCTCAGATGGCTTCCAAACCCCAAGGCTGGCAACTTGCTTCTTTTGTGATAGGAAACAAAAGTCAGAGGTCAGAAAACCTGAGTGCCCAGGCCCAGCTTTACGGCTGCATGTCCTTGGGCAAGCTATTTAACATCTCTCAGCTTTGGGTTTTTTTTTTTAAATAAGAAATATTGAACATTTCCAACTGTATACACATTGCTCTCTTTTATGAAGTGTCCTTATCTACCAATAGAGATAAGAGAAACACCCACTTTGCTGGGTTATTATGAGGATGTAGGATTTGACCATGTAGGTTTCAGCTGTAAAGAACTGCGGATGACAGTGAGCAGGTGGCCTGGGTTAAACTTGGCAGAGAAACGTGCTCCTGTGCTGCTGGGGAACCAGGGTGGATGCATGAGGTATAAATAAAGATGCTGGTGCCAGGGAATCTAGGGCAGACTCTGGACCCTGGGTGTGGACAGGGTGGGGACCTGAGGGCATCATGGCCTTTACCCATTACTGGCACAGAGAAGCCTAGGGCAAAAATGTCCACAATCTCAAAGATGTTACATCTTATTCCTCCTGGGGATTGAAGGTTAACCCAAGGGCAGGCTACTCCCACTGCTCCTCTGCCCCTGGCAAGTAGGGATGCTGCGGGCAGGGAGCACTACTGGGTCTAGGGAGAGAGGCGAGGTCCTGGGTGGCAGCCAGCACCACTGCAAAGGGGAGACCAAAGAGTGGGGTCCCAGAGAAGGGGCCCCTTCTCTGAGCCTCCTTCTGTCTGGGCTGAGGAAGGCTTCCAGAGAGAGCAAACTGAGTGGGTGCTGAGGGATAAATAGGAGTTTGGTGGGTGGGGGAAAAGTGTCAGCATGAGGGAGTGGGCACAGAGGAACAGAACGAGGCACAAATGATCACATACATTCTTGTGGGGGAAGGGATCAAATGCTCAGGAAGAGTCTCATTTGCCCTGAGAGGAATATAGGACTTTATCTGGAAGACAAAGGTAAGAGGGGGAGATCCTTGCAGGACTGTAAACAGAGAGAGTGACGTGGTCAGGTCGGTGTGTCTATTAAAAGATCACATGGAGGCTGCATATGTGATTTTTTTAAAATGTCTGTAAGTATTTGTATACACATAGGAAAATCTCTAATTCGAGAATTCTTACCCTGTTTTTGTACCAGGATCCCCTTGGCAGCCTGATGAAGCCTTCCAGCTCCTTCTTGGAATAATGTTTTTAAATACATTAAATAAAATGCACAGGATCACAAAAGAAACCACTTATATTGAAATACAGTTATTAAAATATGAAAAATGGGCAAGATAGTAACATAATGTGACGCTTAACTAGTAAGCTCTTCACTGGCTAGTGGCTACTGTAATTTCAAAGTCATGATGAACGTCAACAGTATGTCAAGGTCCTGGCAATAGCTCTCATACGATTTGAAAATATCTGTGATTCCTGTGGGTGGCAAACTCAAAAATATTGTTCATCCTATGGTGGCTTGATGTCTACATTCATCACAGAAGAAAATGCTTAATTCTTTCATGCTTTTGGACTTTGTACAATGTGCACGTATCACCTAATTAAATAAATCAATCGCCTCAAGATAAAAATAGGGGGCTTACACCTGCAACAGTGTGGCAGATGGATCAGCAGCCATGGAAGCTGGGAGTTGACAGGTGGCCAGGCTGGGCTGTCCAGTGGGGAGATGACAGGGGCACAGAGAAGGTCATGGCAGCGTAGATGGACAGGGAGGACAGACTTCAGAGATAGCAGGAGGTGGAAGGCAGAGGGTCTGGGTGATGGCTGCTGGGCTAGGTGGGAGGGGAAAACTCTAGGTGCCTTTCCTGGGTGTCTAGAGACACAATGACCCTGAGGAGAGGAGCCATGTGGCAGGACTTGGGGAAGGAGGATCAGAGTGGTGTGTGTGTGTGTGTGTGTGTGTGTGTGTGTGATATTCCAGGAATATTAGGCCCATCCAAATGCCTAAAACTTTTGAGAGACTAAACATAAGAGGCAACCGTGGACAGTCCTTAGGCAAACATAAGTCCTTCAGTCTCTGTAGCCACAGTCCTGTAGCCAAACCACAATCTCCATAGCAACTGGCCCCCACAAGGCAGGATTTGCTCAATGACTTGCCAGTCTCTTTAATTTTGCAGGCTGCCCCTACGCCCGCCACTTGCTACCACCACTTCCAACTCAGGACCAACCAGTGAAAGCCATATTTGATTTCTAAACAATCAGAGAGGATGCCCTGCTTCCAGTTAGCCTTCCTGCAATGTCCCCCTAACAGCACCCTCCAGTCAGGGCACACCTGAAGCCTTACCTCTCTCCACTCTAAAGCATCCCCGCCCCTTGCCTTTGAGGCTCTGCCAAAAGCAGGCAATGGAGGCTGACTACCTTCTCTCCTCTGCCTGATCTCATTTGGCTGATCTTTGTTTATTTCTGTGCCTTCATGTGAATGCCTTTGTTGCATCATCTTCTGCTTTAAGAGGCCAAAGGGAAGAACAATGGGTCTGGGTGTCAGAGACAACAAAAGTGGGGGGAAGAGTCCTGACATCAGAGTTTGGACCAGGGCCAGATCTGCTTGTGTCCACTCAAGAGCAAACCAGCAGGTAAGAGATGAAGAGAAGCGAAGCGTTCCCACACTCCTCCGTGCATCTGATCCCCACAACAGCCCTGGGCAGCGCTGTTGGATTCTGTTCAGGAAACTGTTCTGCTAAAGTCTCTCTGGTTTTCCCATGCCTGACCTTCATTTAGCAGGTGCTGGAAGTGAGGACGATTTGGTAATCTGGGGGCAAATTTCGAATTGGGGAACCTTCTATCTCTTCCCTAGGAATCGCCCTGGCTTTGGAGGTTGGCTCCTACTCTCATGACCTTCAGAGGTCACAAACCTGACTCCGCATAGTCCAGGGCTGATCAGGGACCACATTTCACTGCCCTAGGGGACACGCCTTGCCTTCCTGTTTCACTGGTGGGAACACCAAGGTCTTCATGAATAGAAGAAGTAAGTACATCTTCATGAATAGAAGAAGAAGTACATCTATCGGTGTAAGTCAGGTATCCACACAGTGCCCGAAATGCTGTGTTGTGTTTTCTTGTTGCTTAGTCACTAAGTTGTACTCTTTGCGACACCATGGACTGTAAACTCACCAGGCTCCTCTGTCTATGGGATTCTCCAGGCAAGAATACTGGAGTGGGTTGTCATTTCCTTCTCCAGGGGATCTTCCTGACCCAGGGATCAAACCCACATTTCCTGCCTGGCAGGTGGATTCTTTATCTCTGAGCCACCTAGGGAGCCCCTTTTGTGTTTCCTAGGGGCGTGGAATTCAGACAAGGAGCAGAAGGGACAGGATGTTTACCGAGCCCTGGGTGCCAGGCAGTCTACCCACACAGGTCATCTCGTTTAGTTGGGACAGCAGCCTCTTAGAGGTGAGAGGCTTGGTAAAGTTACATGGCTGCTCATGCTACCAAGTGGATTTGGACCCACATCTATCTGGCTCCAAAAACCCCTGATTTGTTCCTGGGCTCTGCCATCTCAACCAAATCCAGGAAGTCTCAAAAGATAGAGGCAGGTCCCAGAACCGAGGTCCAAATGCTTTGCAGTTTTCAGGCCCACCATACTGGCCCATCTTTGGGGTTCAGGAATAGCTGGCAGTGAGGGTATTTTGGGCTTCCTCAGTGGCTCAGTGGTAAAGAATCCACCTTGCAATGCAGGAGCCTCAGGAAATGTGGATCCCTTGGAGGAGGGCATGGCAACCCACTCCAGTATTCTAGCCTGGAGAATCCCATAGACAGAGGAGCCTGGCGGGCAAAAGTTCATAGGGTCACAAAGAGTTGGATATGACTGAAGTGACTTAGCACCCGTGCAAGGGTATTTTAGTCACACAGCACTTAAAGTGCGCATGCTTACACATACCTACTACTCCTGAATCCTAAGAGTAAGAGATCCTAAAAACGAAAAAACCAAAAGGACTTCCCTGCTGGTCCAGGGGTTAAGACTCCATGCTTTCACTGCAGAGGGTGCAGGTTCCATCCCTGGTTCTGGAAGTTCCACATGCCAAGCAGTGTGGCCCAAAACAACAACAACAACAAAAATAAGCAAACGAAACTGCAAAGCAAGAAATCCTGCCCTCTATTCTTGCTGTAAATACAGTCTGGATTTCAGCTAAGCTCTGTCCTGGCAAACACGGTACCACAGGGAGACGGTTTTCATGAGTGGTTCTGTTGGATCCTGGGAGATATTTGCATTTTCAGCTCTAATTTGGTTGGATGGCATCATCGACTCAATGGACATGAGTCTGAGCAAACTCTAGGAGATAGTAAAGGACAGGGAAGCCTGGCATGCTGCAGTCCATGGGGTTGCAGAGTTGAACACAACTGAGGGACTGAAAAACAGCCACTCTTACTTACTGCCTTTTTGACCTCTAAGCAAGTATTTATCCCTCCTGACCCTCAGCATAAAATCCTCACTCCTTCCCTGGACCTTGCAGGGCTGAGCTTGGCTGACCTCTCCCCAGTTCTCTAAGGTCATCTGCTCACTCGGGTCTCCCTGCTGTGCTGGCCTTATTTCCTTGCCAGGCTCACCCCTGGCCTTGGGCCTTTGCACTGTGGGTTCTGCCTAGACAGCTCTTGGCCCAGAGCTGGGCTTGGCTGGCTCGTACTCGCCAGTCAGGTCCTAAGGTAAATGTCAGCACCCCAGTAGGCCTTCTCTGGTCACCCTGTCTAGAGCAGCTCCTCCCCAAGCCATAGTCACAGCCTGCTTCATGCCTTGCATTGTGTGGACAGTATGTGTTTTCTGTGTGTCTTCCTACCCCACCCCTACCCCCAGGATCGCAAGTTCCCTGAATCTTACTTTCCATCCCACTGCCCCTAAACAGTAACTGTCATGTGATACTTTTCCTGATGAATGAATGAATAGATGTAAGGTTTCCAGCACATCATTCTTAGGTATCTGGTTGCGGGGTTGGGGGAGCACTGAGATCTCAGACCCCACTGTCCCCCAACCACTAGGAACCCTCCAGCCAGTGGGTGATGGGAATTTCTAGGATTCTGTTACCAATTCTTCAAACACACTTACTATTTCCAGCCTTTGCTCCTAGCATTCTCGTCATCTGGCCTGCCCTCCACTAATGCTTCTCACTGTTGAAATCTCACTCCGCCTTCAAGGCCCAACTCAGATCCTCCCTTTCCTCAGTTGGAAGGGTTTTCTCCCTCCTCTGAGCTCCTGCAGGCTTCTGGCTATCGTCTGGGTGGCAGGAACACATGGTCCTCTAGACTGAAAGCGACTTGAAGACAGAACATCTGTGTTCCTTTTCAGCAACCCCTAGCACAGAGCAAGGACTCCACAGACATTCTAGACTGAATGACAGTGGAAGGAAGGATTGATGGCTGGGTAAACACGAGGCAGACAGCTCAAGAGGTGACACGACAGGGGATCACCCTGCATCCCTAGATAGCCTCGGCCAAGGCCAGATTCCAGTCCAGACTTTGCCTTTTTCTAGCTGGGACTTGCAGAAAATTCCTTTACCACTCAGGATTTACATGTCTGTAAAATGGAGATGGAAGTAGTAACCTCATAGTAACTCAGAGATGATTGTGAGAAATAAGTGGGTTAGTGCTTTGAAGTGCTTGGCATAATGACCAGCACATAAAAAATACTCAAGAAATGTCAACGAGTATTATATGGACACAGGTGTGAGATGAGTTTTTTCTGGGCCTCCTCCTACCCACTTCAGGGGCCAGGGGTGTGGAGGTAAGCTTGGAATTCACTGCAGAGAGCAGGGACTCAACAGGAATTGAGGACAGGGCCGTCTCTACCCACATTCACTTGTTCACTCAGTCATTTGACAAGTATTTGTTGAGCACCTACTATGTGCCAGGTGCTGAGGATTCTGCATGGAAAAAGGCAAAGTCCCTGCCTTCATGGAGGTTACATTCTAAAGTAGGGGGATCAGAGAATAAATGGGAACACATCATTTCAGAGACTGAAAGCCCTTTAAATAGCAGGTTTTTTATAAAAATGAATGATTGGGACTGCTCAGAGAAGTTTTTTCCGGGTGGATTTCAATGGACACCTAAAGAAGGAAGCCTCTGGGAGAAGAATATTCCAGGCAGGAAGATGAGCAATTTGAGGAGCAGAGAGAAAGCTAGGGAGGCTGCAGTGCTAAGTCGCTTTAGTCGTTCCTGACTCTTTGTGATCCCGCCAGGCTCCCCTGTACACGGGATTCGCCAGGCAAGAATATTGGCATGGGTTGCCATTTCCTACTCCTGGGGATCTTCCCCGTCCAGGGATCAAACCTGTGTATTTTATGTCTCCTGCATTGGCAGGCAGGTTCTCTACCACTAGCGCCACCTGGGAAGCCAGGCTGGAGAAGGGCAAATAAGAACAAGGATACAGGGAAGGAGAGGAAGGGTCTGCAGGAGTGGAGCCCTGGGGACTTGTGGCCTCCCTGACAGCTTGGATTTTAGGTTTGACAGGAAACCTATATGGGGTTTTAAGCAGGGTAGTGACATGAGCTTATGTTTGGAAAAGACCATCCTGGCATTTGGGTGAAGAACGATCTGGGGACATAGAAAACAGACTTGTGGTTGCCAAGTGGGGGTGGAGGTGGGGGAGAAGTGGATTGAGAGTTTGGGATTAGCAGATGCAAAAAGTATTATATAGAGAATGGATAAACAATAATGTCCCACTGTATAGCACCTGCAGCTATATTCAATATCCTGTGATAAATAATAATGGAAAAGAATATGAAAAAAATACATATGTACAATTGAATCACTTTGCTGTACAGCAGAAATTAACACAATATTGTAAATCAACTATTGTTGTTGCTTAGTTGCTAAGTCCTGTCCAACTCTTTTGTGACCCCCTGAGCTTTAGCCCGCCTGGCTCTTCTGTGCAGGGGATTTCCCAGGCAAGAATACTGGCGTGGGCTGACATTTCCTTCTCCAGGGGATCTTCCCAACCCAGGGTTGAACCTGTGTTTCCTGCTTGGCAGGCAGATTCTTTACCACAGAGCCACCTGAGAAGCCCCAAATCAAATATGCTTCAACTAGAAAAAAAGAGAGAGAGAGAGAATGGTCTGGGGACGGGTAGGGATGGGAGAGAAACTCTGGTGGCCTGGACCAGAGAGGAGGCAGTGGAAAGTGACTCCATTCAGTATATTTTGGGGAAATTTAGTCAACAGGACCTGCTGGTGCTTGCGGAAGTGAAGGAAAGACAGGCACCAGGAATGGCTCTGAGGCAGACGTTGAGCCTTCTCTTGATACGTAAGATCAAAAAGAGAATCAGCGGAGAGAGATGAGGGATCAGGATTGTGTTTTGAGTATGCCAAAGGCATTCTGCGTAAAAAGGAAGGGTTCGGCGGGGGGAGGTATCCCGTGTTAGTTGGGTAATTCAAGTTTGGAATTTAGAGCTGGAGTTACCAACTGGGGAATCATCAGTCTAGAGGTGCTTTTAAAGGCAGGAGAAAACAGGTCACTAGGGCAGGAGTGACGATAGAGAGAAGGAGCAGGAAAAGTAGTCAAGGGAAGAGGCAACCCAGGAGAAGCCAAAAGAAGACAGTGCAGCAAAGAGGAGGGGACTGGCTGTGACACATGCTGCTGAGTGGTCGAGGAAGGTGAGCGGGGACCAAGGGTTCCGTGACATGGATGCTGACGGGCACGCGACGAGAGCCCTCTAGGTAGGTAGAGCCTTCGGGAGCGGAGCTGTCTGAGGAGAGAGGGGCAGTGTAGACAGTCTCAGAGACTTTCTGTTGTGAGGAAGAACAGAGAAAGTGGGCATGCGTGCGGGGACTGTAGGATTAAAGGAGACTTTGTTTTTTAATGAGATTCGTATTAAGGCTTGGAGAAGGCAATGGCACCCCACTCCAGTCCTCTTGCCTGGAAAACCCCATGGACGGAGGAGCCTGGTAGGCTGCAGTCCATGGGGTCGCTGAGAGTCGGACACGACTGAGCGACTTCACTTTCACTTTTCACTTTCATGCATTGGAGGAGGAAATGGCAACCCACTCCAGTGTTCTTGCCTGGAGAATCCCAGGGACGGCGGGGCCTAGTGGGCTGCCATCTATGGGGTCGCACAGAGTCGGACACGACTGAAGTGACTTAGCAGCAGTATTAAGGCTTGTTTGTATGCTGAAGGAGAGATCAGGCAAAGACGGAAAAGTTGATGATGCAGGAGAGGAGAGGATAATTACAGGAGCAAAGTCCTTGAGAGGGACTGGTAGCCAGGGCCCCAGTGGAGGGGCTGGCCTCGCAGTTAGGACACAGGGCAGTTCATCTGAGTCAGGATAGGGGAGGCAATGTCTGTAGGCAGGAAGCAGGCGGTAGGTGGGGTGCAGGCGACAGGTGGGGTACAGCCCAGGGAAGACAGGGCCTCCTGACACATCCCACCCTCACCAGGAAGCCTGGCTTCTTGTACTGACTCGGGCTTTCCTGAGTGATGGTGGGCAGGTTACCAAATCTTTCTGGGCTGTACTTTCCTGGGGAGTAACATGGGAATCACGGCTCCTGTCCAGCCTTCCTTCTGGGGTTAACACACTTGGTTAACTCAGCCTGTTTGGAAGCCAGTCTAATGGGTCCTTATCATAGAGATGCCACTGGCTTTGGCCTGAGATGAGGGTCATCTCAAAGGTCAGCTGGGCCTTGTCACTGACCAGGAGCCGTGCCACTACCTCCCTGTTCCTTATCCTTTTGGAACACGTTGAATAAAAAGCCTGCCTCAGTTTCCCTCTCTGAGCAATTGGCTCATTGAGCAGCTGGCGGGTGGCAGGGGAGTGGGTGTGGGATGGGGCCAAGTTCAGAGCCAGGATCGGTCTCAGCCTTCCGGAGGCAGACAGCACAGGCTTTGTAGCCAGCCCACACCACCAGCTCTGCCACTGTCTATGTGACTTGCCAGAGACAGATTTCCTGTGAAACTTGTACTTCAAGGCCACCTCCACCTCTAAGTATCCTTCCCAAAGTCCTGTATTAGTTTTAGATTCATAATTTTGTCTTCTTTTACTTACTAGATGATCCCCAGGATCTGCCCTGGGATTTTGGGTGACCACTTTCCAAAATGGGAGTCAGAACCTGCTTCATAAGATTGGGGAGAGGGTTACTGGATGTGTGGTACAGGGCATGCAGCGGGGGCCTCTAATAAATGAAAGCCCAAGTTATGAGTCCTGCTGTTTGCGTGGGGTGGGCAGGAAGCAGTAACATTTCCCCCGCCATCCGAGGTGTGCATCTGTAGCGCCCACTGGCAGGATCGGCATGTACGGTTAATTCTTTCCACCCCTCCTCCGCAGGCGACTTAGCTCTTGGGATCACAGGTGAGCACCTTCACTCTCTGTTTGTACTCTTAAAATTTCACAAACTGCCCAAGGCTGGTTTTCTTCTAATCCCCTTCTTTCACTCTCCAGGCTGCTAGACCAGCTCATACTCTCCTGATCAACCCCATCGGCTTCTACCTGCACCTCCTTTATGGAGCTGGTTTTCTGCCTCCTAAGGCAGTAGATGTCAAGTGGACCTAAGCAATTCACATTGAGCTCCCACTACTGGATACCCTGCAAAAGCCGCTTTTGACCTCTTAACCCCTAAGACTCAGCAGGACCAGGAGGAGATAGCCTCAACTCCACGCTAACAGGGATGAGTGGGCTTTGCTGGTCCTAAAAATGCCCCACCCTGGGACACATGGTCCCTCCCCTGCTCCTCTGGAGCTTCCCTGTGCCCAGAATCCCAAGTCCTTACCTTGGTCGGGACGAGGATGGGCAGAGGCAGCAGGAAAATGGGTAGGAAGAATACGATCAGGTAGAAGCGATAGGCCCACAGGCCCTGCCAGCAGGTGGCCATGGTGTGGGCCCACGAGGGCTGCCTGGTCACCCTCTGGATCCAGGGAACTGCAGGACGGATGGTGTAAGCAGGCAGGCGGCTGGGCAGGCTTATATAAAGCCGCTGGAGTGTTAACCATTGACCCACCCTGGCAATCAGAGTGTTTTTGGAGTCCGGGAGGTGAGAGTAAGGAGGAGAGACCTGCAGGAAGTATAAAGATCAGAAAGACTTTACAAAGAAAGGGAGGAGGGCAAGACCAGGGAATAAAAGGCTTCAGGTTCTTTCGAGAGGTTAAGCCCAGAGTTAACTCTTTCTGTGCGTGGAGGCTGTGAAGGGCTGCAGCCAGAGGAGCTGGAGAGGGGAAGGTGTCTGGGAAGCCCCACAGCCGGCATCCACATGTCAAGACCCAGAGCGCCCTACCTAGCTCCTCTCTCCACCTACTCATGCAAAACTGAGTTGTCTGAGCTGTTTATGTGGGGCCTGTGGTGGGGTGGCCCTTCCTGCAGAAACACCCTGCCCTCTGGGGGTTTCCAGTCTAGGACTGAGGAAGGGCTGAAGTAAGCCCTTCTCCTTCCAGGTATCCAGGAGACTGTCAGAGCCACTGGACTACCATCTCGTATTCACTGTGTGCTTTTGACGCAATGACTGAATTTTGAAGCAGCTGCTGGCTTGTTAACGTATTGCTGTATGGTAGGTATACAGCGCAGGCTTCCTAGGTGGTGCTAGTGGTAAAGAAGTCGCTTGTCAAGGCAGAAGATGCAAGAGACTCAGTTTGATTCCTGGGTTGGGAAGATCCCCTGGAGGAGGATCCCACTCCAGTATTCTTGCCTGGAGAATCCCAAGGACAGAGGAGCCTGGTGGGCTACAGTCCATAGGGTTGCAAAGAGTTGGACACGTCTGAAGTGACTCAGGCACTCACGCATGCACAGGTATACAGCAAAGGTTCACTCTTGTAGATTCTTCCTGGCCCCCCATCCCCACCCCAACTCCCATGGAACACCCTCAAAAATTTTTTCATGTTTTGGAAACACATTTAATCTCTCCATTTATCCATCCATCCACCAAACACATATTTGGCCCTGATTATATCTTCAGCCTTGTACTAAGTGTTAAGGATGCAGAGAGATTAAAATGCTGCTGGTAGGGACCTTCCTGATGGTCCAGTGGCTAAGACTCTGTGCTCTGCAGGGGGCTCTGGTTCAATCCCTGGTCAGGGAACTAGATCCCACATGCTGCAACTAAGAGTTTGTGTGCCACAAGTAAAGATCTGAGTGCGGCTTCCCTGGTGGTCCAGTGGTTAAGAATCCGCCTTGCAGTGCAGGCGATCCCTGGTCCTGGAAGATCTTACATGCTTTGGAGAAACAGCCCAGGTGCCACAACTATGGAGCCAGCATTCTAGAACCTACAAGCCACAACTACTGAGGCCACATGCCTAGAGCCCACGCTCTGCAACAAGAGAAGCCACCGCAATGAGAAGCCCATGCACCTCAATGAAGACTAACCCCTGCTCTCCACAACTAGAGAAAGCCCAAGTGCAGCAATGAAGACCCACCACAGTCCAAAAAATTAAATAAATAAATAAAATCTTAAAAAAAAATTCTTACAAACAAAACAGAAGATCCCGAGTGCCACAGTAAAGATTAAAAATCCCCCATGCCACAACTAAGATCTCTGGCACAGTCAAATAAATATTTTTAAAATGTTTCTGGTAATAGTAATATTAAATATTTAAATATTAAATAGTAATTTTAAATTTTTAAAATGCTTCTGGTAATGGTAATAGTTTACTTTTGTAAATAGTATTTACATTTCTTCAGCATTTAGTACAAGCTGTTAGTTTCCTGTTTCATTTCCTCTGTACAACCTCACCATAAATTCCATTTTACAGGTGGGGCAACTGAGGCCCCAGGACACAAAGCCAGGCAGAATTCAGACATGCTTTTGGAGTGCCCTGGGGAGATCCAAACCAGTAAGGCAGTTCCAGGTAAAAGCAAATAGTAGGAGTACTGAGCCAAGGCTCTGGAGAAGGTGATGCCTCAGTGACAGACTTGAAGGTGGAGTCTCCAAGGTGACAGAGGAATAACCCTACTCAGTGTCAAGAGTGAGCCCAGGCCTGGAGAACAGAGTGTGGATACATCTACCCAGAGCCTCCGTCTCTGGCTACCCTCCCACCTCTCCACACCAAACAGCTCAGAGTAGAAGCTCAATCCATGTTCCTGCTGATTTTGATTATTCCAGGGTGATGATTTGTGTGCCAGGACAAGAAGGCAGGGTGTCTCAGGGAGACGGTTTCAGGAAGCAAACAGCCTGGGCAGAGCAGTGAAAGAAAGCAGGTTCTGTCTGCGGGAGAATGGATACATGTGTATGCATGGCTGAGTCCCTTTGTCGTGCACCCAAAACTATCACATTGTTAAACAGGTATACTCCAATACAAAATAAAAAGTTTTTAAAAAAATAAGTAGAAAAAGAAAGGAAGGTTCTGAGTGGTCAGAAGGTGGGTGTGTGGGGGAAGGACTGAGAGCTGGTGACCCCGTTTCCAGGGTGCATGCTGAGAACTGGTGACCCCATTTCTGGGGTGCACGGCAGCATGGCCTGGGCAGCGATGCCAATGAGATACTCCTAGAGCCACTGAGGTCCATGTGAGAGACACCCCGCTCCCCCACCCTGCCCCTAGTGCCCTCTGCAAGGTGGGCAGAAAGTTGTGTGTGGGTCCGGGTCAAAGAACTCCAGGGCCAGGCTGGGTGGTAAGCTACAGTGAGACAAAACAGGCGGCCCGTCCCCACCCCCAGCCCCTATTCAGGCTATTTATGGCCTCTCCACTCCCATTGGATTCTTGGGTCTGGAAGATCCCCTAGAGGAAGGCATGGCAATCCACTCCAGTATTCTTACCTGCAGAATCCCATGGACAGAGGAGCCTGGCGGGCTACAGTCCACGGGATCGCAAAGAATTGGACAGGACTGAAGCAACTTAGCACACACACGCCACTCCCACTGGCCAACCTTGCCACCTGCTCGGGGCAAGATGAGGAAAAGTCAGGAAGCACAGGGATAAACAAAGGGTTTCAGAGACTCAGGACAATCCCTGGTTTTGTCTCGCCCTTGGAGGAGGCCTCTTCTCTGGCCTGCGGCTCTGGAGGAGCCACAAGGGGAGCTGGGCAGAGCCTCCTGAAGGGGAACAGCGTCCACTGTGTGTGTAATCTGAGCCGGGTGTGCCCAACTCTCCACACCAAGCCTGTGATACAGGTTCAGAGCAGTGAAGGCACTTGCCCAGGGTCACACAGCCTGTGTGAGCAGAGAGAGAACCTGATTCAAGACTGTCCATGCTTTTTGCCCACCCTCCAGTGGGCCTCTGTCATGGGGCCAGAACAAAAGTCAATATTTCCAGGACCTTCCTGGTGGTCCAGATGTTAGAAATCAGCCTGCCAATGCAAGGGCACATGGGTTCAATCCCTGGTCCAGGAAGATCCCACAAGCCGTGGAGTAACTAAGCCTGTGCACCACAATTACTGAAACTGGTGCTCTAGAGAGCACATTCCGCAACAAGAGAAGCCACCGCAGTGAGAAGCTCACGCACTGCAACCAGAGAGTAGCTCCCACTTGGCATTCCTGGGAAAAGCCCATGTGCAGCAACAAAGACCCAGAGCAGCCGATAATAAATAAATAAATAGTAATAAAAATAAAAATTTAAAAAGGGAATACATTAAAAAATTTCTCCATGTTTCCAAGTTAGGTTGCTGCTGTAGGGGTACAGTCAGCGACAGAGCATTTGACTACAAATTAGATGGCTACTCTTTCACTGAGGTCCCCTGGCTCAGTCATGTCTTTGCAGCCCCATGGACTGCAGCACGCCAGGCTTCTTTGTCCTTCACCAACTCCCGGAGCTTGCTCAAACTCATGGCCATCGAGTTGGTGATGCCTTCCAACCATTGCATCCTCTGTCGTCCCCTTCTCCTCCTGCCTTCAGTCTTTCCAAGCACCAGGGTCTTTTCCAGTGAGTCAGATCTTCATATCAGGTGGCCAAAGTATTGGAACTTCACCTTCAGCGTCAGTCCTTCCAATGAATATTCAGGACTGATTTCCTTTAGGATTGACTAGTTTGATCTCCTTGCAGTCCAAGGGACTCTCAAGAGTCTTCTCCAACACCACAGTTCAAAAGCATCAGTTCTTTGGTACTCAGCTTTCCTTATAGTCCAACTCTCACATCTATACATGACCACTGGAAAAACCATAGCTTTGACTAGACGGACCTTTGTCGGCAAAGTAATGTCTCTGCTTTTTAATATGCTGTCTATGTTGGTCATAGTTTTTCTTCCAAGGAGCAAGTGTCTTTTAATTTCATGGCTGCAGTCACCATCTGCAGTGATTTTGGAGCCCAAGAAAATAAAGTATATTTAAGCCACAGGCTCTTGGGACCCTTGTTGACTCTCTTTTGAGGATCGTTGTAAGGGAGCTATCACATTGCCAGCAGCTGGGCCCCACCGGTGACAAATTCATCTCAAAGGTGGGAAGTCTCCAACCATCACGTGTGTTGCAAGAACTTTCCCTTTGCCCGGGAATTACAGGCAGGGCCCTCCTCTATCAGGGTTAATTCCGTTCCCATTTGCCCCACCTCCTTTTCCTTCCATTAACACTGTAAATAATTATTCTTGTCTTTGTGGCTCTTAGTGGACTCTGAACGACTCATGGCAGGTGCTGGGACTATCAGTCCCTGTCACTCTCCGGGTGACATGTGTCAGCACTGTCTCAGAGAGGAGTGTCCTGTAACCTTGGACTCTTGTTGAGAAAGTCATCTGAGAATAGCTGAGGAAGCCCAAGGGTGACAGGAGATGGTCTCCGGCTCACAGAATTGGTTTATCTTTAGGGGTGGGTGGCAGATAAGCTGGAGATAGACCCAGGACTGAGGCTGCAGCCCAAAGGTAAGTTTTAGGAAGTTCACATCTGGACACGGGGGCCAGACATTCAGACAGAGGCCCCTGAGGCAACTGGGCTGAGCAGTTTGGGCCTGGGGCCCACAAGGGCACTACCTAAGTGGTCTTGGAAAGACAAGGATGGCTGGACACAGCAGGGAGCCCCAGGAATGATTTGTAAGACGTGAGACTACCCAGCCTGGAGGAGCGAAGACATCACATCCTTGATTGAAGAAGAGGGCAGAGATGTTCTCAAGGACAGCGAGAAGCCAGGCAGCAGAGGTAGGGAGCCTCACTGATTTTCAAGGAATCCCCCTCCCCAAGAGAAAGAACAGAGCTGGGTGGAAGAACACACCCAGGACCGGAGGTGCTCCTCCTGGGTGGTCGGCTTGTCCTGAGACACTCAGGTTATATGGGCGGGGTCTCATGCTGTGCAAGGGGCCGAGCATCTTGTTCACCCAGAATCTGACTCCAGGGGCCCTGATCTCCCCCGTCTTCCACTGCTTCTCAACCTGGGTCCACTCACTTTGTCATGTATGTGTTCCCATCACCCCCCTCGGCACCTCACAAGGTGCTTAAACAATCCTACAAGATCCAAATCCTTGCTTTCCTCCTTTGCCTCAGCTCTCACCACTCCTGCCTCGACTCAATTGTTTTCAGATCCTCGACTGCATTTTCGAAGATCTCCAGAGTTGCCCAGAGCTTCTCTCAGGTGTATTCTCCCTGCATCTCTCTCCATACTTTACTAGTTGTGTGCTCACGCTCGGTCGAGCCCGCCAGGCTCCTCTGTCCATGGGATTTTCCAGGCAAGAATATTGGAGTGGATTGCCATTTCCTTCTCCAGCTTCACTGGTTAAGTCTCGTTAATCTTTCAAGTCTCAGCCTAAAGCTAAACCACCTTGGTGAACTCTCATCACAGACTGGAACTTCTCCTACATGCTGGAAGACTCTGTCACAGCACATTATCACACCGCATTTCATTCTCCTGATAACCTGCCTACATCCCTCACCAGAGAAGGTTCCACAGAGCAAAGTGTGTATATACACCTCTGCAGTCTCTTGAGCTGATACTCATCATATAACGTTGTGAAACAATAGGTAGATGGATGGATGGCTAGAATGATGGATGGATGGATGGGATGCCCATAGGATAATTTACAAGGTTCATGCCAGAGAGCCAGACCCTCCTTCCAGCACATTCTGAAGCTGATCCCTTGGTTCTTAGGTAGGACTGATAGGGGTCATTGGGCAGGCAACAAGGCAAAGAAGTGAATGGGTTTTCATCATGATCAAGATTGTAAAGACGTCAGGGCTTCTCTGGTGGCCCACAGTGGCTAAGACCATGCTCCCAGTACAGGGGACTCAAGTTTGATCCCTGGTCAGGAAACTAGATCCCACATGCTGCAATTACAATTCTGCATACCACAACTAAAGAACCTGCATGCCACAATGATGAGTGAACTCTGGGAGTTGGTTATGGACAGGGAGGCCTGGCGTGCTGCAATTCAGGGGGTCGCAAAGAGTCAGACATGACTGAGCGACTGAACTGAACTGAACTGAACTCTGCATATAAGTTATCAGTTCAGTATCAAGTCTGACCATATTATTTTACAACCAGTCTCTGGAATCCTTGTCATATTGCAAAGCTGAAACTCTATATCCATTAAGCGATAACTCCCTACTCTCCCTTCCCCAGGCCCTGACAGCCACTGTTCTACTTTCTGTTTCTATGACTGACTCCTCTAGATATTGCATAAAAGGAGAATCACACAGTATTTGTCTTTCTGTGTGTGTCTTATTTCACTTAGCATAGTGTCCTCAAGGCTCATCCATGTTATAGCTTGTGTCAGAATTCTCTTCCTTTTTAATGCTGAGTAACATTCCTTTTTTATGTATAACATTCCGTTTTGTATACATACCTGCCAATGCAGGAGATGCAGGTTCAATCCCTGAGTGGGGAAGATCCCCTGGAGAAGGAAATGTCGATCCACTGGAGTATTCTTGCCTGGGAAACTATATGGACAGACGATCCTGGTGGGCTACAGTCCATACGGTTGCAAAGAGTCAGTCATGACCTAGTGACTGAACAACAACATTCCATTTTGTGTACATATGCCACATTTTGTTCATTCATTCCTCCACAGATGGAAACTTAGGTTATTCTACCTTTTGCCTATTGTGAATAACGCTGCTGTGAACACAGTTGTGTAAATATCTCTCGAGGCCCTGATTTCAATTCTTTTGGGTATACACCTGATGGAAGAAATTTCCATATGTTGAGGTATGGAGAAGTCGTTCTGGCTTATACGTGATTTAACTTAAATTTTATGTCTGTTTTGTGGCCTATTAAACAGGCAATGGCACCCCACTCCAGTACTCTTGCCTGGAAAATCCCATGGATGGAGGAGCCTGGAAGGCTGCAGTCCATGGGGTCGCTGAGGGTCGGACACGACTGAGCGACTTCACTTTCACTTTTCACTTTCATGCATTGGAGAAGGAAATGGCAACCCACTCCAGTGTTCTTGCCTGGAGAATCCCAGAGACGGGAGAGCCTGGTGGGCTGCCGTCTATGGGGTCACACAGAGTCGGACACGACTGAAGTGACTTAGCAATAGCAATAGCAAACATACATTGGACATCTCGTTTAACCATTTAAATAAAGATACCTTGTCCAGAAGTAAAGATTCTCCATAATAAGGCCAGCAAACAAAAAAGGAAGGTCCTTCCTTCCTGGGACACCAATGCTGGTAACTTCTTTGACGATAAGGCTCCCTCCCCAGGCATCAGGGTCACACTGATGCGCTGTGACAGCTACTTGTCTTTTTCGAAAACTTGAAGGAATGCACCCCTGTCATAGTTCTGACAAGACAGAAAACTTATGAAAACCATGCTTCTTTGGAACAATTCCTCAGAACTATTTGAGAAGTCTGTCTCCTGGTCTGTAGTCCTCAGTTTGGTTTGAATGAAACTCTCTTTTGTTCTTTTATTATCCCTCCCTATTTTAATTTCTTGGTGTCCAGCATCAGGCAGTGCAGCCCTGGAGTCTCAGGATCAAGAAATCAAAGCTGGAAATTCCCTGGTGGTCCAGTGTTTAGAACTCCATGCTTCTACTGCAGGGGGCACGTGTTCAATCCCTGGTCAGGGATGTAAGATCCTGCACAAAGCAGTAAAAAGAGAAAGAAAGAAAGAAATCTGAGCAAGGCTCTGTCTGATCACACCTCTCCCCACACGGACAGTGACAAAGTTTCCCTGCTATCGTCTGTCCTAGACCTTGAAGGCCCTTTCTGACAAGGAAGCAAGGAGGCCCTTATTTGTGGAGAGCAGAGCCCTTTATAAAAGGCCTTTCACTGAGGACAGCAGGATTTAATCAGATTGTCCTGGGTGGGGTAGTGGCGATAAGGCTAATAAACAAGCCACAGAGCATGTTCGAGTCATGAAACTCTCCCCGGGAGGGCACTGGAAGGCCTCCCAGAAGAGGAGGGCTTCTTTAGCCTTTTAGGGGGAAACTGGTTGTTCCTCTTTCACTAAAGAATCCTCCACTCTTCAAAGAGGATGAGGAGAGAGGAGGGACCGGGACGTAGCTTCCAGTCGGAGCTCTGGCCTCCGCTGTGTGACCTGTGCTTGGGCTTTCTGTAAAAGTCGCGTGAGGAAAACCTACCTGGGAGGTGTGGTGTGAGGTGTCTGTGAGGGGGCATATGGCATGCAGGAGGTCCGGGGGCAAAGGCTGGTTTCTTCCTTTTCCCTTTTCTATTTTAAGCCTCACTCGCCTGTCAAATCTTCCTGGCTTGACACCTTCAGGGCACCACATGCCTCCACCCCAACCGACCTCTGGAATGTGCTTCTCACCTCTGCTTCCACTCCCGGAAAGCTCTGTCCATCTCTCAAGAGCAGATCACACCTGTCACCCTTGCCTGCTGCTGTGGCCCATCTTGACCACACTGTCCCCAGAACGCAAACCAGGTGCTCTGGTTTCTCAGCACAAACTGTGCTTTCGGTGGTCACAAGTATCCCGGCCGTGTCCTCACTAGACCGTGAAAGCAGAGTGGGAATCTGATTCTCACACCTTTGGTTGTTAGTTCAGCGTGTGGTCACCCAGGATTCTTCCAGGAACAGAGGCCTCAAAGATGGTGATGGTTGGCAGACAGACAATACATGGCTGAAAGATGGATCCACTGGATTCCTCTATCAAGTACCCAGAATTATCCCCCTGGCTTCCCTGATAGCTCAGTTGGTAAAAAATTCACCTGCAATGCAGGAGAACCTGGGACCCTGGTTCAATTCCTGGGTCGGGAAGATCCCCTGGAGAAGGGATAGTCTACCCACTCCAGTATTCTTGGGTTTCTCTTGTGGCTCAGCTGGTAAAGAATCCACCTGCAATGCAGGAGACCTGGGTTCAATCCCTGGGTCAGGAAGATCCCCTGGAGAAGAGAAAGGCTAATATTTCTCCAATATTCTGGCCTAGACAATTCCATGGACTATTCAGTCCTTGGGGTTGCAAAGAGTTGGACACGACTAAGAAACTTTTACTTATATTGACTTACACACATACGCACATTGACCTCCCTCTCTCCACAAGACAGAGCCCCTTCCCATTTAATTTACAAAGCATGCAGGTCTCTAGGGTGGAGAGGGGCCTTGCTCTCTGTCTGTCCCCAACCTTGACACCCTTCATACTCTAGATGTGTGCCCCTAAAGGATCAGAGGAAGACACTCTGATGGTTCAATTTTTTTTTTTTTTTTTTTTGGCCACACCACTTGATTTGTAGAATCTTAGCTCCCCGACCAGGGATTGAACCCAGGTCCTGGGCTGTTAAAGCACAGAATCTTAACCACTGGATCACCAGGGAATTCTCTATCAGTTCAAAGCACCAAGTTCTGGAATCCTAGTGCTGGAAAGGAGGCTGAAGATTATCCAGGCCCATTTTCTCATTTCATGCTGAGGAAACTGAGACCCAGAGAAGGTAAGAGACTTTCTAAAGCTCACACACATTTGGCACATCCTGGCCAAAAACACAGGTGTCTTCCTCTAGCAATTTTACTCTAAGTATTCAGGCAACATGAATGAGTCCCCACTGTGGGCCCAGTCCTACCTAGGCATTTTCGCATTCATTCTCTTAATTCTCACCATACCATCTGAGATCGCGCTCTCGATCATCATTGAACAGAGGGGCAAACTCAGGCCTCAGATAAGGGAAATGACTGGCCCAAGACCTTGCAGCTAGGAAGTAGCCAAGTCAGGACTTGAACCCAGATCCTTAAATGCCTTCTGGGCACCTTCCCACCAAGCCAGCAGTCCCTCCTTGGCAAGCCCGAAAGGCTGATGGGGGAGCTGGCACTGTGCCCAGCTGAGAGGAAAGGGTAAGGGTTAAGGCCCATTGGAGAGGCTGAGTGGCTGAGAAAGGCAAGAAGCCGGAACTGTGGCCTTCCAGAGAGTAGAGTCCTACTTCACCTAACAGGCAAACCAGGCCTCGCAGTCCTCAGGAATGCTGCAGGACCACTCCTGCTCTGGAGAGCTGAGTGTGGGCAAAGTCCCACACTCACAGGCCAGGCCTGGCTCATGCGTCCTGGCTCACGCAGGAGGCCTCCTACGATGCAGGCGTCGTCCACACTCAGCCCTAGGGTTAGTGCTGAAGCTCCTTTGGGCCTCCTGGTCTCAGATGGGAGAGTAATTGTAATTGTCTGGGTGAAGGTTTTTTCCTGAAATACCACTTAATGGAGGTCAAGGCTCCATGCAAATACTTTTAGTCCCTGTATACACCCACAATAACAGCAGTTATGACTTGTTATTAAGCACCTACAATATTCTGGAACCTCGTTCTGTCGACACAAAGTCCCATTTTACAAATAGGAAAACTGAAGCACAAAGAAGTCAAGTCAGTTGCTCGATGTCACACAGCTGGTGAATGGCAGAGCTGTGACTTAATCTCAGGATCATCCAATTCCAAAGTCAGGGCTCCTTCCATGATATCACAACACCCTCGTTGTTTATTCTGCAAAGACCTTCCTTCATAACCTGTCTCAACTTCCCTTTCCAATCCCAGCTTCAACCTCATAGGCCTGCTCAGTGGTTCTGTTTTCCCCATCTCTCCACTGGCCTAAATGTATATGCTTGTGTTTGGGAGTGTGTGTAAGATTATGGGTCCTTAGGTACATTTATTTATATGTATATAGGATTTGTGATATATACCTATGTATGTATAGTGAGTATAGTGCACATGTATTTGTAATGTGTGTTCAAGTAAATGCATTTATAATTGTTCATGTGTGTGGTAGATGCATACATGTTCATGTTAGAATGTACATTTCTACATGTATGTGTATATTCCATTTTGACAAAGGGTAAGATTTGACAAGAACTCCATGAAGAATGTATCATTTTTTAAAAATTTATTTATTTTGGCTGCATTGCGTCTTAGCTGTGGCATGTGGGACCTTCACTGAGTCATGCAGGATCTTTCATTATGGGGTGGGCTCAGTAGTTGTGGCACAGGCTCAGTTGCTCCAAGGCGTATGGGATCTTAGTTCCCTGGTCAGGGATTGAACTCACATCCCCTCATTGCAAGGCAGGTTCTTAACAACTGGACCACCAGGGAAGTCCCCTCAGCTAGGATTCTTAATTGCATATGTAATATTTTACTTTAGCTGGTTTTAACAGAATTAAATTAAATTTTTAACAGAATTAAATTCAATTAAAGCTTTCGAATCATTATGTTGTACACATGAAAGTGATGTCATATTGTACGTCAACTATACCTCAATAAAATTTTTTAAAAAATAGTGCACTATACTATATAGTATTCCCATCATACAGATACAATAGATGTAAATAATCTCAAGTACATGGATTATAGTAAAATATTATACATTAAAAAGTAGCAATGAGTTTCAAATATTTGTTACTTTTGTTTTTAGCCATTTCTTATGAGTATCTGTACAATCTCTGCTTCCAAATGGAATATATATACTCATATTTTGGTAATCCCCAGGTGGTCCAGTGGCTAGGATTTACTGCTTTTACTGCTGTGAGTCCGGTGTCAATCCCTAGTCAGGGAACTAAGATCCTGAAAGCTGCTAGGTACAGCAAAAAATAGAAAATCATACATTCCTATTTTGTTCATCAATCTCAGACATTATCAGCTTCCTATTAAAATATGATGTAGCTATAATGTATACAGGGAAATTTTAGGTTTTTCAAATCAAATATGATTATAACCAATATTCAGTGTTTGCATTAGAATGTTTATGCCTATATTACAGTTGGGCATTGTGGTATATAATGATTACGATTCCTTTACTTTCATTTTTAAGTTGGTATCTGTTTTGTTAACTCAGTTTTCTTTGTATATATTTCTAACCCTTCTCATCCCATAAAGACCTATAGTACAGTTTTCCCAGAGTTTATTTACAGCAGGTGCTCTGTCATTTCCACATCATTTCTTAGAGGCCTTCGTTTTCCTGCATCTTGGCGACAGCCCATCTCCTTCAATCTATGCTCTCCGGGCGTGCCGCATAGCTGTCATGCTAAAACTTCGCTGGTCTTCCCTTTTCCTTTCTCTGATTTGGGTCTTCTGCATTCCTGCATAATTACTACCTCTCTTTTGGTGGAACCTATTTACCAGCAGAAGGTTGGTTATGACAACCCTTAGTATGACTGCCTCATGAATCATACTGCTCCAATGTGAAGCAGTTCTCATTTCTGGAGCATAATTGGCATCTTGATACCTACCTTCATTGTCGTTCTGAAGAGTCCCTTCCCTTCTCCTCTAGGCTGGATCTCCTATTTTTTCTGTCTGTTTCTTTTTTATTTGATTATTTAGCTGCTGTATGTGAGATCTTCCTTGCAGCTCATGGTCTCTGTAGTTGCAGTGTAGTTGCCCATGGCATGTGGGTTCTTAGTTCCTTGACCAGGGATTGAACCTGCCGTTTCAAGGCAGGGTCCCTGGATTGCAAGGCAGACTCTTAACCACTGGACCACCAGGGAAATCCCTTCTGTGTCCGTTTCTTGTCTCTTATTTTGCATCCTCATTTTGGAACATACTTTCTAGTAGCTTGATGTGGAAGGATATATGAAGTAAACTTTTTGAGAACTTGAGTATCTGAAAATACCTGATTCTACCTTCATACTAGAATGACAATTTTGTTGGTAATAGAACTAGGTTGGAAATAATTTTCCTTCAGAATTTTGATATCATTGCTCCATTGTTTTCTTCCTCCAATTGAAATCTAAAGTCCTTTTGATTCCTGTTCTTATAAAAACCGTTTTTTTCTGTTTGGAAACTAGTAAGTCATCTCTTTGTCAATAAGACAATAATGTACCTTGGAGTGGGCCTGTGTTATTTTTTTAACAATTCTGCTAGACATTCAGTAGACTCTGTCAACCTGTAGGCACACGTCCTCCAACTCTGATACGTTTTCTTGATCGATTTCAATGATGTTTTCTTTTCCTCTATTTTTTTTTTTTTTGCCCCTTCTTTTTGGATTATTTGTTTTTTCAGGTCACTGGGCAGTCTCTCTAAATTTACCATCTTTCTTCCACATTTTCTGTTTCTTTTTGTGTAGTAAGTTGATTTCCTCAACTTTCTCTTGAGCTTTTTGCTTCTATTATCATGTTTTTTATTTTCTTAATGGTCTTTTCCTGATAGCATCCTGTTCTTGTTTCATGGAAACAGTATCTTCCCTTATCTCTTTGATAATATTGATAATATTATAGGGATTTTAAAAAATGTATTTATTTATTTTTGGCTGTACTGGATCTTCATTGCTGCTCGGGCTTTTCTCTAGTTGTGGTTCCCGGGGCTACTCTCCAGTTGCGATGCTGGGGATTCACATTGCATTGGCTTCTCTTGTTCCAGAGGATGGGCTCTAGGCACACAGGCGCAGTAGTTGTGGCACATGGGCTTAGTCACTCTGAGGCCTGAGGGATCTTTCTAGACCAAAGACTGAACCTGTGTCTCCTGCATTGGCAGGCAGATTCTTCACCCCTGTGCCACCAGGGAAGCCCAGGGATATATATATATATATATATATTTTTTTTTAAGTTTTCTTTTTCCTGCCTAACTTCTATTTCTTCTGAGTTTTGTCTTTCCTGTTTGCTTTCGCCTCTGTCATCAATGCTAGAGGCTTTCTTCAGAAGCCAGCAATCCATGCATTTGGTTATGATTACTAGGTTGGGAAACAAAAGTAAATTAAATGCTCTGAGCCAACTGTAAGTTTCAGTGATGATGTGGATTGGTCATTTGTTTGGAAATGTGTCTCTATCTTTAGGTCTTTCCTCTTTAGCTGTTCAGATTACTTGGAAAAGACTCATCAAGTCTTGCAACTAGAGGGTATAGATTTTACTTTTAGCATTCTGGGAGCCCAGTAGGAGGAAAGGATGGAGGTTTGAACTTTCAACATGTATAAATAATTAGTACATATAATATATAATTTCACCTTTCTGTGTAGTTCTTGACTGTGCCAGTCTACCTCCCCATGCAAAGACCTACTATTGTTCCTTGTTGTAAGAATAAACCCCAGGACTTCCCTGGTGGTCCAGTGGTTAAGACTCCGCCTTCCAATGCAGGGGGTGAGGGTTCAGTCCCTGGTCAGGGAGCTAAGATCTCACATGCCTCTTGGCTAAAAAAACCCAAAACGTAACACAGAAACAATACAGTAAAAAACTCAAAAAAGACTTAAAAAAAAATAAACCCCACTCACCTGCTGCAGTGGACAAGGGACAGTGATCCCTTAGTGCCGAGTAGCAAAGGAGATTTGGCTTCTAACTACTTCTAACTACTTCTCAGCTTTCACCCCCATCCTCTTTATTTTAAATTTTCCTCCCATCCTATCTCTGATTCCAGATATACATACTTGTAATTTCCAATTAGGATTCTCTGGTGAAAATGTAGTTGGTTCCCCACTGCTCTCTCAGAACTTTGCTTCTCTGTTCTGTTAAATCACTTGAGCCATATGATTGACATCTTCCAAGATGCTGCTGCCAACTTTCCCTCTCCAAGTCATCTCCCTTCCTTACTTTTAAAAAGTAAATGTCTTTTGGGACTTCCCTGGCTGTCCAGTGATTAAGACTCTGAGCTCTGAATGCAGCGGCTGTGGGTTTGATCCCTCATCAGTTTACTAAGATCCTAATACCACCCAGTGCATGACCACACACACACACAAAAGTAAATGCCTTTTAAAATCTGCTTACTGTTCTTTTAGTGGAGTTTGATGCCGGTGACATTCGTTGCATATGTTGAATCTGCATTTTAACCTGGAAGTAACTCACTTTTCAAATTTAACTCCTCCTCCATACTTTAATTTGGAAGTTATAAAGCCTGTTTCTCTTCTTTTTGAATGTTAACATATTAGCATGCTTGCTTTGTACAAAATTTAAAATTATTCAGTGTCTCTGTCATTCTCCTTAACACCAAGACCAATCACCTCATCCCATCTTACATGTCATTGTGGTCCATGGTTTTATTTCTTTTCTTAGTTTCTGACCAGGGATCAATCTACATCACCACCACCCCGTCCCCGCAATTGGAAGTGTGGCGTCCTAACCATCCAACTGCTTCTGAAGTCACTCATTCTTTTATTTCTGTTTATGTTTTACAGCCTCCTTCTAAATTAAACCTTGTCATTATAATGTTGATTTGTGTAGTTAATGTTTGCTTTGTTTTACTCACTTGTCTACCAATTTATTGGCACACAACTCCTTTTTTTCATCCCAAAGCTGATTTTTAAGATCACTAATCCTAAATCGGACTTATCATGAATCTTATCATTGGTGTGTCCTTCTGAATTCTGGATATTCTTCAACTAACATTTCTTTCAAAAATTGTCTCTTCCCATTCTCTTTAGATTCTACTCCCAGAATCCAAATTAGACCTATGTTAGATTTCACATTTTATTCTTCTGGTTTCTTAACTCGATATTATTTTTCACATTTTATTTGCCTCTGGGCTGAGTTCTGAGTGTTTCTTTAGTTTTGCCTTCAAAAATACTGTCTTCATCTGAATCTCATAAACACAGATATATGCTTAGTCAGTGCTCTGGATTTGATTTACTTTTATAAAAAAATCAAAACAAAATATGTGTATGTGCAATACTTAAGAGGGTAGAGGTGTTACATGCATGCGTGCTAAGCTGCTTCAATCATATCCGACTCTGTGATCCTACGGGCTATAGACCACCAGGCTCCTCAGTCCATGGGATTCTCCAGGCAAGAATACTGGAGTGGGTTGCCATTTTCTTCTCTAGGGAATCTTCCCAACCCAAAAACTGAACCTGGGTCTCCTGTGTCTCCTGCATTGGCAGGTGGATTCTTTACTGCTGAGCCACGGGGGAAGCCCAGAGGTGGTAGAGAGGGTAAAATATACAGCTAAAAGAATTTTTTTAAAGATGGTATCTACTTAGCATGCTAAGAGGAAGGATCCAGGAGAAAGAAAGCAAAAAGAAAGTAAGAAAGAAAGAGGGAGGGAGGGAGAGAGTTCAGACATTTGTCATTCTCCCATGTGGAGTATGCATGACCCATTAGCATCTACTGGATCATCTGTTGTTAATCAAGGTTCTTAACTGCCATTTCCAGCATCCACTCTAGCTGATTTCACTGCGAAAAGTTTATTAATGGATATCAGATGGCCAAGGAATCTCTGGGAGGATCAGAGAACTGAGCATGGAAGTTAAACTATCAGGCCAAGCGGTCAAGAATACCATGAGGAAAAATACCTAATCAGGCCACAGAATTTTCCAGGGAAAACACTACTAATGCCACAGTTCATTGTCCAGTCCCTATAATGCTTCAGTTTGGACCCTGTAGCCTCATTCTTATCTAACACCTAAAGGAACAGGACAGCTGTACTATTGTGCTACAGCCTGGGGTCTGTAGCTTTCATTGCTCTCCTGTGGGTGCCTGCGCTTGAGGTGGGCTAGGTTGTTATAGCCACATGCGAGTCTAGAAAACGTAGACTCTCTCGGTCTCTAAACTACAGGAGGGCAAACTCAAAATGGGTTGGAATGGTGCTGAGCGAGCTGTAGTTTTAGTCCTGGTGTTAAGAGAAGCAGAGTGTGTTTTCATTAGGGGGTCAAGGTCCAGTAGCTGTTCCGCCAGCAGGGCCCATGACCAACAGTGTTCTGGTCACAGTGGTGACAAGCTGTGCCCCAACAAAACAGTTTCTTGGGCAAGACTTGGCTGTGGTTCCAGATTATTTTCCAAGCCTGGTTTTTCAGTCTCCCATTCAATTCAGTGCATTCCTTGATGACCTTTTATTTATTATTATCTTTTTAGATTTTTTCCCAGTGGTCCATTTTTAAAGTCTTTATTGAACTTGTTATAATATTTTTTCTGTTTTCTGTTTTGTTTTTTTTTAGCCATAAGCCATATGGGATCTTAGCTCCCTGACCAGGGATCAAGCCTGCACCCGCTGTGTTAGAAGGTGAAGTCTTAACCGCCAGGATCTACCACGGAAGTCCCTTGACGACATTTTAGAGAATCTCTATTTAGGTTAGCTAACATCAGTGTCTACTGTTGCCAACAGAACTCTGACTCACACCCACCTCAACCTTGCTTTTTATTCAATCACTTAATCTAAACTACTGTAAAGTAATGATCTATAAAGTAAGATAATAATAATGTGTAATAAAAATATTATGTAATAAATGTGAAGGAAGATAGAATTCAAAGAGAGACTGGGCATATTGGGCAATTATATTTTTGCCTGCCAGGCTTCCACTCCTCTCCTTTTGACTTCTGAGGAACCTCTCTTCCTGAAATCAGTCTATGCAGTGGGGGTGGAATAAGCCAATGACACAGCCCTGGCCAATCACATACCGGCCAGGTGATTTGTTCACAGCCTAGGACTCAAGCCAGGCTAATGAGACTTAATTCTAGTACAATCAAATTCTTTTTACAGTCGTAATATTTTGTAAACTTGCCAGGAATGCTGAATTAGCCAATTCTGAATATTGTAGGGGAGATAAAAGATTAGGTTCCTATAAGCCTTTGGCCACATTTTCATCAACCAATCAATACATAACCTTGTTCATATGTATTTCTGTTTACATACCTTATTTAATATATTATTGACTCATGGAAATTGAACTCATAGCCCACAGCACTATCGCCCATGCCTGAGAAGGCTTATCTAACATACTTATTTTCTCCTTAAGGCACATCGGCAGCCTGCTTGCAGTTAGGAACACTCGGCAGCACTCCAGTGCTGCACTTGGGGGCCATTTAAAACAGTGAAGTCAACAAGAAAAAAGCACAAAAATACCCCAAACGTGGCACTAACTAGATTGTAAAAGGGACGCTTGTTTACTGTATGAGCTGAAACAAGAAAACAAAGCATCATGTTGTGTGACTTCAGCTGGGAGCAAACCGGGGGACTCAACGTTTTCACCACTCCGCACTTGTCCACAAACGACCCTGAAAACATGGTGAAAGTACCCGGTATTGATTTTGGGGTTACACATAAATTTTAGCAGCTGGGTGAATTCGCGAGTCTCTGATTCTCTGTCTTGCCGCTCACACGGCTCACGGGACCCAGGGTAGATAAGGCGCGACCAGGAAAGCTGGAAGAAGACTCGAGGAGCTGTGGGGACTGCAGACAGAGCTGTTTATTCTCTCCAGGCAGCAGCACAGGGAGTCTTCAAAAACTACTAATATATTAAGACAGACAAACGTGGCCCATGGCCAAGTGGGCGCGCAGGCCCAGTGCTCCCAAGGTCAGCAATACTGTTGTTCACAGCGCGTAAGGCATGAGGCCGTGAGAGAGTGGGGCGGGAGAGCCTGAGTGACGCCGTGTTGTCAGTTAATTGCCCCACATTCATCAGTAATGAGGACTGATTGTACTTTTGTTGGAACCGTAGGAATGAGGAGCTCTATTTCTGCAGAGGGTGGGGCTGGGGGGGCAAGCTCTAAGCTGGGGGCTGCTTCTACTAGGGGTGAAAAGCCCCAATGAAGGACACCAGTACAGAGGTTAGCAGAACTGAGGTGGCAGATACTCAGTCCCAAGATATCTGTTGAGCCTCTGAATCAAGTCATGCCTGAAGCAGACCTCCCCTAAATTTTTATGTTCATTGAGCCAGTAACTTCTTTTGCTTGAAAGAAAATGAAATGAAAGGCATGGGTAGCAAGGTCTTATTATTTATTTATTTAGATTCCCCCCACCCCCGGGATAAAATATCCGTACAGAAAAGTGCGTAAGTCGTAGTATACAGTTCAGTGAATTTCCATGAAACAAACATACATGTGTAAACAGAACTCAGATCAACATATGGAGTATTAACAGTTCCCTGAAGCTCCTCCATCCATCACCCCACCCAGCGCAACAACTGCCTATTAATGGCAGACTTCAGCAGTATTTCTGGTTTGGTTTCAGACCACTGCAATAAAGCGAATATCTCAATAAATCAATTCACACAAGTGTGTTTGTTTCCCAGTGCATATAAAGGTTATATTTACAGTATACTGTTAGTCTATTAAACATGCAGCAGCATCACGTCTCTAACAATGTACATACCTTAATTTAAAAATACGTTATTGCTAAAAAATGCTAACCATCAGCTGAGCCTTTAGCAAGATGTAGTGGTAACGTCAAAGAACACTGAATACAGAGCACCATAATTAATATAATAATAATAAAGTTTGAAACACTGCAAGAACTACCAAAATGCAACACAAAAACAAGAAGTGAGCAAATGATGTTGAAAAAATGATGCCAACAGATTTCCTCCAGGCAGGGCTGCCACAAATCTTCAATTTGTAAAAAACACAATAACTGGAGAAATGTTCACATATTGAGGTATGGGAAAGTCATCCTGGCTTATACTTGATTTAACTTAAACCTTATGCTAACTAGGACAGCCAATTTTGTGGCCTATTACACATACATTGTATAGCCAGTATTTTATAACAACTATAAATGGAAAAGGACCTTTAAAAATTGTGAATCACTATGTCGTACACCTGAAACTTACATGATATACATCAACTACACCTTGACAATAATAATAAAATTCATTGTACACCTGCTTTAATCATTAAAGAAAAGGGTCCAGAAGAATGTCCATTTTGAAAATAGAGATAAATGCCTTCCTTTGTGGAAAGCCAATGCTGGTATTGCTTCTTTTCTTTGAAGATATAATTGAATTAATTAATCAGTTTTTATTTTGGCTGTGCTGGCTTTGTTGCTGTATTGGCTTTCCTTTAGTTGCAGAGAGTGGAGGCTATTCTCTAGCTGAAGGGCATGGGGGTATTCTCACTGCGGTGGCTTATCTTGCTGCAGGGCACAGGCTCAGTGGCTGTGGTGCAGGGACTTAGTTGCTCCACGGCATGTGGGATGGTCCTGGACCGGGGATTGAACCTGTGTCTCCTGCATTGGCATTGGAGAAGGAAATGGCAACCCACTCCAGTGTTCTTGCCTGGAGAATCCCAGGGACAGCGGAGCCTGGTGGGCTGCATCATTGGGGTCGCACAGAGTCAGACACGACTGAAGTGACTTAGCAGCAGCTGCAGCAGCTCCTGCATTGGCGGGCAGAGTCTTTACCACTGAGGCGCCAGGAAACCCTGGTGTTGCTTTGATGTCTCTCTTCCCAGACACCAAGGTCATACTGACTCACTGTGTACGTGCTAATTTTTTTTTAAACCTTGAAGGTATATATCCCTGTCGTGTTTGATGCTCTTTGTTCTGACAAGATTTAAAACTATGTTTACTTCCTTAGAGTAATCTAAGAGACTGTCTTCCAGGTTAAAGTCCTCAGTTTAGCTCAAATAAAACTCTTCTCTATTCCTGATATATGCTGTTCATTGATATTTCTGTCGATAACAATACCTGCCTGTAGTCAACTTAGATGTGTTTTGACATTTCTCCATAGGTTACGGAAGTGGATTCACGCAGTAGGTTTGTCTCTGATTTCTTTCCCTCAAAGTTATGTTGGTGAGATTCACACATATTGTTGCCTGGAGTTGTAGTTCATTCATTCTTGCTGTTTAATATACGCTTCTGTGAATACCCCCAATTTCTCTGTTTTGCTCCTGATGGACATTTGAGTTGTTTTCAGATATCCGACTGTGTTGTCAAGACTTGATATTTTCTTTTAACTATTCACTGTGTAGTAACATTGTATTGTGGCTTCATTTTGCAATTCCTGGTGACAAATGAAGTTGTGCGATTGCTCGTGTGTTTATCAGTCCATCTGAATATTTTCTTCTGTGGAATGTCTGTACAAGTCTTTTGCCCATTAAAAAAAAAAAAAGGGCTTAGGACTTCCCTGGTGGTCTAGTGGTTGAGAGTCCACCTGCCTATGTGGACACATGTTTGATCCCTGGTCTGGGAAGATTCCACATACTGGGGAGCAGCTAAGCCCATGCCCTACAACTACTGAAGCCTGCACCATCTAGAGATCCTGCTCTACAAGAGAAGTCACCGCAATGAGAAGCCCACGCACTGCAGCGAAAAGTAGATCCCACTCGCCACAAGTAGAGAAAGCCCGAGCAACGCAATGAAGACCCAGAGCAGCCAAAAATAAATGAAAATTTTTTAAATGAGCTTACCTTTTTCTTATTGTTCTTAGGAGTTCTTTAAATATCCTAGATGGAAATGCTATCTTCTATTCTATGGCTTGCATTTTCAGTCTTTTAAGGGTGTCTTTTGATAAATAGACATTTTAATTTTTAATATATTTTAACTTCTGTATTTTTTCCCGTATAGTTCATGCTCTTTGTGTCCCATTGGAAAAAAAAAAAAAAACTCTTTGCCTATTCTGAGGCTACTAAGTATTCTCCTATATTTTCTTCTAAAAATAGGTCATCTAAAATTGATTTCTGTGTAAGGTGTAATGTAAAGGATACTATTTTTTTTCCATGTGGTTTTCCAACTGATCCAGGACCATTTATTTAAAAGAGTATCCTAGGAATGGAAATTTCAAGGATATTACTGTACTAATAGCTTATGAAGGGGATCTTTGAAAAATGTGAGTAAATGTTAGAATTACTTTTAACACTTTCTGTTGCTAAACTTTTGTTTCTCTGCAACAGAGCTCCAAGAGGAGGTGAGATGGAGCCAGTGCTGAAGCATATTTTGTTACATTCTTTATTTCTAGGTGGACAACTGAATATATATATTTTAAAATTTTGACCTATTTTTCACTGATAGAGTTATGGTTAAAATAATTGAGCCTCAGAATTCAGTGACCATTCCTTGAGTCCCAAGACCTTTTATTGTCGGCAGACAGAAGAATCTAAGGAGCTCAGGGTAGGAGATAGGGAGACATCTGGAAGGAGAGGTCTGAGCTTGGGTTAGGTGAACCTTGGGATTAAAACCATCGCTAAGTCGTGTCTGATTCTTTTGCAATCCGCCAGGCTCCTCTGTCCATGGGGTTTTCCAGGCCAGAATACGGGAGTGGGTTGCCATTTCCTTTTCCAGGGGATATTCCTGACCCAGGGATCGAATCTGTATCTCCTGTCTTACAGGCGGATTCTTTACTGCTGAAACATGAGGGAAGCCCCTTCACTGCCTTGCCTGGCTTCAATCTCTGATTGGGGAACTAAGATCCCACAAGCCACCTGATGCAGCCAAAAAAGAAGCCCTGATACCCTCTCAATTCCCTTTCTTCTTTGAGATGTTCATTCCTTAGCTGTTTGGATAGAAACAAGATTTGGTCAGTTTAACTCTATTGATTGAGATCTTGCTACCCGAATTCACTGCCAGGCACTTGCTGGACAGTTTACTTCATTATTTAAATCCTCTGAATAATCCTGAGAGTTTTGTAATTTTGTCACTATTTTGAGGTCATGAGGAAGAGCTCAATTGGCTTGCCCAAAGTCACAAAGCTAGCAGATGTCTTAAAATTACATCATTTTTCCCTCTCCTACCTCTCTCTCTCAGCAATTGATATAACAATTAGACCAAAAATCAGTAAGTATATATGGAAGAACTAAAAAACGCCATAACTAACAGTTGACATTTACATAACTAATTGACATTTACAGAATATGCAAAAAACTGGTGGCACTACTGGTAAAGAACCTGCCTGCCAGTGCAGGAGGCAGAGATGATGATTTGATCCCTGGGTCGGGAAGGTCCCCTGGAGGAGGGCATGGCAACCCACTCCAGTGTTCTTGCCTGGGAAATCCCATGGACAGAGGAGCCTGGCAGGCTATAGTCCATGGGGTCAGAGAGTTGGACAAGACTCAAATGACTTAGCACACATGCGTGCATGCAATGTGTAAACGTTAATCCCAAATTCCTGATTTATCCCATAAATTTGTTTTCTGTGTCTCTGACTATATTTCTGTTTTGTAAATAAGTTTTTTTGTATCTTTAAAAAAATTCCATATATAAACGATATTATGTCATGTTTGCTTTTGTCTGGTTTACTTCACTATGAAGCTCTCTGCTGCTGCTGCTGCTGTTGCTGCTAAGTCGCTTCAGTCATGTCCGACTCTGTGCGATCCCATAGACGGCAGCCCACCAGGCTCCCCCGTCCCTGGGATTCTCCAGGCGAAGAACACTGGAGTGGGTTGCCATTTCCTTCTCCAATGCATGAAAGTGAAAAGTGAAAGTGAAGTCGCTCAGTCGTGTCCGACTCTTCGCAACCCCATGGACTGCAGCCCACCAGGCTCCTCCATCCATGGGATTTTCCAGGCAAGAGTACTGGAGTGGGGTGCCATCACCTTCTCCGATGAAGCTCTCTAGGTGTATCTGTTTTGCTGCAAATAGAAAACAGAGAATTTAAAAATAGAGAAGGTCAAATGGGAAGAAGAAAAGCTGGTTCTTTGAAAAGACCAATAAAATTGACAAACCTCTAGCAAAACTGACAAAGCAAAAAGAGAGATCAGCTCTTTGCCTATCCAGAATAAAGCAGGGATAATCACTGCAGGCCGTGCAGACATCAAAAGGATAAGTGAATGCTATGAACAACTCTATGGGCTTTCTCAGTGGTAAAAATTCGCCTTCAATGCAGGAGATGGAGATGCAGGTTCGATCCCTGGGTTGGGAAGACCTCCTGGAAAAATGGCAACCCATTCCAATATTCTTGCCTGGCAAATTCCATGAACAGAGGAGCCTGGCCAGCTACAACCCATGGAGTTGCAAAACAGTCAGACATGTCTTAGCAATGAAATGACAATAATGAACAACTCTACACACAGAAATTTGACTTAGATGAGATGAAACAATTTTGCAAAAAGCACTAACTACTATAACTCACCCAATGTGAAACAGAAAATGTTCATAGTCTCATAACTATTCAGGAAATTGATTTTGTAACTTAAAAATTCCCCCAAGAGGAATCTAAAAGCCCAGATGGTTTCACTGGGCCAAATATGGGTATACCCTGATTACTGCAAGTTTACTATATACCATTTTCTTTTTAAAAAATACTTAGTATCTGGCTGCATGGGGTCTCAGTTGTGTCACGCAGGATCTTTTGTTGCAGTGTGTGGACTCTAGTTGTGGTGTGCGGGCTCAGTTGCTCTGCGGCATGTGGGATCTTAGTTCCCTGACCAGAGGTTGAACCCTTACCCCTGCACTGGAAGGTAGATTCCTAACCACTGGACGACTAGCGAAGTCCCTAAAGTTTTTTTTTTTTTGATGTGGACCTCTTTTAATGTCTTTATTGCATTTGTTACAATATTGCTTTTGTTTTATGTTTTGGTTTCTTGGCCCCGAGGCACATGGGATCTTAACTCCCTGACCAGCGATGGAGTTCCTGTCCGCTGCATTGGCAATTGGAGTCTTTTCCGGGGTGGGGGAGGGGGCAGGTGGATTCTTAACCACGGGACCACCAGGGAAGTTCGCCACTTCCTGTTATGAAAGACCTATGTTAATACCTGTTTTCAGTAAGCAAAAGAAATCTGAAGAGAATTTTCGCTTTTACAAAAAGATGCTAAAGATGAAAATAGTGTCCAGCATTTGTCTTGCAGCAAGGGTCACAGAGGCAGCACATGCCCCTGGACAGCAGCAGCGGCACCCCAGCTTCTTCCCTGGGAGCACGCTCAGCATCTCAGCATTCAGCCGCTACAGCTTTGACCTGTGCCTGTGAGCAGCTGTGCTTTATCTCGGCTTATTTTGTGCATCTGTTAGCACAGGTGTCCTAAAGAAGCAAGATGTGTGCTACTTTGCTTTACCCTATTTCAGCGTAGGAAAGGTTTCATAGGAACACTCTGCTTCCAGATAGCAGGGGAAACCTACATATAAAGAAGCAGTAACACCAATCCTACAATCTCTTCCAGAAAATAAGAGAGGAGGGAACATTTCTCAATTCATTTTATGAAGCTAATATTACTCTCATACCAAAACCAGACAAAGACAGGACCAAAAAAGTAAGCTACAGACCAATAGGCCACATGAATATGAAAAAAGATGCAAATAAAATTCAGCAACATATAAAAAGAAAGAATTACATACCATGTCCAAGAGGAGTTTATTTTAGGCGTGCAAGACTGTTTCAATACTTGAAAACTAAACAATGTCATCCGTCATATTAACAAGTGAAAGAAAAAAATCACAATTGTATCAATCAATGCAGAAAAAGCATTTGAGAAAATTTAATCTTTGTTCATGATTAAAAACTCTCAGAAAAATAGGAATAGAGAGGCACTTCCTCATCTTGATAAAGAAGACCTACAAAAACCCTACAGCTAACATACTTGGTGGTGAAAGATTGAATGTTTTCCTCCTAAGTTTGGGAACAAGACAAAGACTGTCTATCTACTCTCACCACTTTTCTTCAACAAACTACTGGAAGTTCTAGTCAGACCAGTAAGACAAGACAAGGAGATTGGAAGGCACGCAGATCAGCAAGGAAGATAAAACCATACCTATCTGCAGATAACATGATTGCCTACATAGAAAGAAATTCCAAAGAGATTCACAAAAAGAAAGAAGGAAGGAAGGAAAGAAAGAGGAAACCTATAGAACTAGAGAATATGCATTCATTAATACATCAGTACACTGAAATTTAAAATATAATACTATTTATAAGCACTCAAATAAAAATACAAAAGTATAAACCTAACAAAGTATATACATCATTTGTATGTTGAAAACTAAAAAATGCTGAAGAAAGAAATCAGAGAAGATCTAAATAAATGGAGAGGCATAGAGTGTTTATATATTGGAAGACTCGACATCATGAAGATATTGATTCTCCCCAAATTAACATACGGATGTAGTACAACCCCTATCAAAATCATAGCAGGAGTTTTTGTAGATATATACAGGGTTATTCTAAGATTTGTGTGTACAGGCAAAGGAGTTAGAATAGCTAAAAACAATTTTGAAAAGAATACTACAATGGCAGGTACAAGTCTACCCAATTTCAAAAGTTATCAGTTCAGTTCAGTTGCTCAGTTGTGTCTGACTCTTTGCGACCTCATGGACTGCAGCACACCAAGATTCCCTGTCCATCACCAACTCCTGGAGCTTGCTCAAACTCTTGTCTATTGAATCAGTGATGCCATCCAACCATCTCATCCTCCTGCCTTCAATCTTTCCCAGCATCAGGGTCTTTTCCAATAAGTCAGTCAGTTCTTGGCATCAGGTGACCAAAGTGTTGGAGCTTCAGCTTCAACATCAGTCCTTCCAATGAATATTCAGGACTGATTTCCTTTAGGATGGACTGGTTGGATCTCCTTGCAGTTCAAGGGACTCTCAAGAGTCTTCTCCAACACTACAGCTCAAAAGCATCAATTCTTCAGCACTCAGCTTTCTTTATGGTTCAACTCTCACACCCATACGTGACTACTGGAAAAACCATAGCTTTGACTAGATGGACCTTTGTCAGTAAAATAATGTCTCTGCTTTTTAATATGCTGTCTAGGTTGGTCATAGTTTTTCTTCCAAGGAGCAAGCGTCTTTTAATTTCATGGCTGCAGTCACCATCTGCAGTGATTTTGGAGCCCAAGAAAATAAAGTCTGTTACTGTTTCCATTGTTTCCCCATCTATTTGCTATGAAGTGATGGGACTGGATGCCATGATCTTAGCTTTTTGAATGTTGAGTTTTAAGCCAGCTTTTTCACTCTTCTCTTTCACTTTAATCAAGAGGCTCTTTAATTCCTCTTTGCTTTCTGCCATAAGGGTGGTGTCATCTGGATATCTGAGGTTATTGATATTTCTCCTGACAATCTTGATTCAGCTTGTGTTTCATCCAGCCCCGTTTCATTCCAGAAAAACATCTACTTCTGCTTTGTTGAATATGCCAAAGACTTTGACTGTGTGGATCACAATAAACTGTGGAAAATTCTTCAAGAGATGGGAATACCAGACCACCTTACCTGCCTCCTGAGAAATCTGTATGCAGGTCAAGAAGCAACAGTTAGAACTGTACAAGGAACAATGGACTGCTTCCAAATTGGGAAAGGAGTATGTCAAGACTGTATATTGTCACCTTGCTTTTTTAACTTATATGCAGAGTACATCATGCAAAATGCCAGGCTGGATGAAGCACAAGCTGGTATCAAGATTGCAGGGAGAAATATCAACAACCTCAAGGGTTATGGTTAGATTAATCAAGACTACAATTGGTGGGGGATTCCCTGGCAGTCCATTGGTTCAGATGCTGCGCTTTCACACCTGGCTTCAATCCTTGGTCAGAAAACTAAGATTCCAAAAGCAGCATGATGTGGCCAAAACAAAAACTAGTATTGGTGGAGGAATAAACCTGTAGATCAGTGGAATAGAACAGAGAATCCAGAAGTAGACCCACACAAATACGCCCAAATGATCCTTTTTTTTTTTTTTTTGGCCTTACCAGACATCTTGTTGGACCTTCATTTCCCAACCAAGGCCTGGACCTGGGCCCTCAGTGAAAGCAGGGAGTCCAGTGAAAGCAAAGGACTAACATCTTGACTGCCAGGGAATTCCTCCAGCTGATTTTTTTATTTTATTTTATTTTTTTAATTTTATTTTATTTTTAAGCTTTACATAATCGTATTAGTTTTGCCAAATATCAAAATGAAATTTTTTAAAAGGAGCAAAAGTAATTCAGTGGAGAAGACAAGTTTTCAGCAAATGATCCTGGAGCAATTGGATATCCAAAAGCAAAACAACAAAAACAAAAAGAACTTCAACCTAAACCTCACATGTCACACAAAAATTAACTCAAAATAGATCCTGGACTAAAACAGAAAATGAAAACTGTGCAACTCTTAGGGGAAAAATGGGACAAAAACTTCAGGAGTTGGCCGAGGCAGAGTTCTTGGATCTGATACCAAAAACACCATCCATGAAAGCAAAAATTGCTAAGTCAGACTTCGTCAAAATGAAAACTTTTGGTCTGAAAGACCCTGTTAAGAGCATGAAGGATAAGTGACAGACCGAGAAAAAAAATCTCTTGCAAACCACCTATCCAGCAAAGGACTAACATCTAGGATATAAAAGAACAGTCAAAACTACATTTAAAATATCTAATTAGAAAGTTAGCAAAAGATATGAAAAGAAATCTAATTGAAAAGAATACACAGATAGTACATTTCTTACAACTGCATGTGAATCTACAATGATCTTAAATGAAAAAGTTTAATTAAAAAATTAAAGCCTTATGGGGTGAGAGGTGGGAGGGAGGTTCAAGAGTGGGGAGACATATGTACACCTATGGCTGATTTGTGCTGATGTATGGCGGAAACCAACACAACTTTGTAAAGCAATTATCCTTCAGTTAAAAATAAATACATTAAAAAATTAAATCCTTCCTGACAGATTGCAAGTGTTTGCATGACAGAAGGAAGTAAAAATCCTTTATTTAAAGACTTTGTTGTTAATATTCTTCTACACACACACACACAGAGGATTCAGTTGATAAAACGTTCTGGTCAGTGAATCCTTAATTAACGACCATTTGCAGTGAGAATTCTCAGCCCCAAAGCTTCAAAGTTTCAGAGGAATGACTTTCCCAGAGAAGGATTTCTGGCCCAAGACCAGTTCGGTGGGTGTGGTAATTTTGTCAGGAGCCCCCTATAGCCCCTCACCCCCACTTGTTAATATCCCCTGCCTCTTTTTTTTTTTTTTTTAATTTCCCCTGCCTCTTGATGGCTATGGGGCTTCTGTGCCTGCTCCATTTGTAAAATGGGAATATTTAGAGGTCTCAATGAGATAATATTGTTTTTTTGTCTTTCTTTTAATTGGAGTATAATTGCTCTACAATATTGTGTTGGTTTCTGCTGTACAACCAAGTGAACGAGCTATATGTATACATATATCCCCTGCCTCTCAAGCCTCCCTTCCACCTAACCCCCATCCCACCCATCTAGGTCATCACAGAGCCCCCTGTGCTATACAACAGCTTCCCACTAGCTAGCTGTTTTGCACATGGTAGTGTGATAATATTGTTAAGTGTTTAATACAGTGACCGATCCCACTGTTGGTTTGCAAACTGGCCCCTGGACATGCGGGGCAAGGAAAGACCAAATAGAGAAGCAGCCACTCCAGGTGGGTCGGTGACAGGTTTAAAATCAACGGAACTTACGTACCAGGCTTGTTTTGGGTGACTGCAAGAGAAGTAGACCTCCACACCCACCAGCCAGCATCTTTAAAATTTACGTAGAGGCCTTATCTGCGCTCAGTCATATATACTAACCAAATGGTCTCAAAACGTCTATCTTAAGGCTGTGTCCTTGGGGCACCTTCTAGAAGGGGGAGAGGGAAGCTTCTAGAAAGGCCAGTGGGACGCATACTCCAGGCACAGGGGAGTGTGAGGAGCTTCTGATTGTCCTGGTCTAGCTTGAAGGTCAACTGGAAGTACTGGCTTCTCAATAATCCCCTCCTCCTCTCTCACTTCATTTTCCTCCTCTTTGAGAATAGGAACACTAATTACATGGAGGTTGAAAATAGCAGGTGATGGATTGAAGCCTGATGGGATCTGGAGAAGAAATGCTGGCACTCAAGCCTGGAGGGGATAAGAGGTCTTGTGATCAAGGAAGCCTGGGGAAATGAGGTATGTGTGCTGAGAAGGAAGTTCCTGGTAAAAGTGGATGTGAAATGTTGACAGGCTAATGCTTCAACACTGTGCACTTTTCTCCTCGGTGGAAAGAACCACAGAACCAAGAGGGCTGGTCTCTGGGAGGTTTGCTGAGGCTGTGGTCTGACACTTACTTGCAAGATTCTAGGAGAGTCCTGGGGTCATGCACTTCTACTGTTTTCGATAGAGATGACTTAGAACTGGCTTGCTAGAGGTAATTGTTCTTGTGCATACCTTTATAAAGCCTGTCATTACATAAATCCACCCACTGAAAAGAACCTTTTCTCTTGACAATTCTTTGTTTGAAAAATATCCTTGGGTTCACATTCAAGATGTAGGGTGAGGTTTTTATCTGCAGGTTGGGGACTTTGTCAGAGACTGGCGAGTATAGTCATACTAGGGCATGGCCACCAGGAAGCAAGTGAGAGAGCTTGGGACAGGTCTAGAGAGAAAGTTCACTAGGAGCAGGATGCAAGGAGAAAAGGAAGACGTGGGCAGCTAAGGCTCCCGGTGGCCAGGAAGCCAAGAATCTCCCAGGCCACAGAAATTGAAATTAGTCTTGCTGCTGGAGCCTGGTCCCTGGTGTTACCCTCAGGGTGGTGGTCACTGAGCCTGTGCACACTCCTTAAGTTCTAGCCTGTCCCTCAGTGGGGTCTGCTCTGAACAGACTAGAGCCCTAGAGCCATATTGGCTGTCTGGCTGCTCTCAGGAACACCCACTCCAGTGCTGTGCTGTTCAAAAGAGAGCCTTGGGGAGACCCTGCTGGAACTGGACCGAAGATAACCCTTTGCAAACCACACTGAATCTTCTCTATCCCGCTTCCTGTATCTCTAGAATCTATCCAAATTGAAGCTGGATTGAGGTCAATGTTTTCTGCCAACTGGCCATCAACTCACCTTCTGGTAAGAGCATGCCCCACTGCGCGCAGCCTTGGGAGAAACAAGATTCCTCTCCCAGATCGAAAGGTGTGCATGTGACCTGCCAGCCCAGCCAAACTCTCCATTTCCTGAGGACCAGAATCTTGAGAGTGATGGAACAGGGATCATCACTTTCTCCTGGTAGCAATGTCCAATAAAGTGTGTCTTATGGTTCCTGCTGCCTGGATTCCCAGGATGGTCCCATTTCCTATCCTAATTGTGACCTGTTGTTCAGCATTGTCTGTCTCCTGAGAGTTACCCTTCCAAGATCTTTAAACAAACCCTTAAAAAATTTTTTTATTTATTTGGCTGTGTCGGATCTCAGCTGCAACGTGCAGGGTCTTTGTTTCATCATGCAGGATCTTTTGTTGAGGTGCACAGGCTCTCTAGTTATGGTTCACTGGCTCAGTTGCCCCATGGCACGTGGGATCTTAATACCCTGACCAGGGATCAAACCCATGTTCCCTGCATTGCAAGGTGGATTCTTAGCCACTGGACCACCAGAGAAATCCTAAACAAATCCTTTTTAAAAAGCCAGAATTTGTTTATTTTCCTTGCAACTGGAGAGTGCGAAGTGACACAAATGGGCTCAATCTCACAAGATGACATCACGTGTAAGGGCCACTTGTATGGGCCTGATCATGGGTCCCAAACCACCTGCACACGGGCCAGAAGGTGGACCCAGGAGCAGTTTGAGGTGGAAACTTGGGGATTCCTGGAACAGTACAGTAGGAGCCAGCAAGGCAGTGAGAGTGCCCTTCCCCTGTGCGTGTGTATGTGTGTGCTAAGCTGCTTCAGTCGTGTCTGACTCTGTGCGACCCTATGGGCTGTAGCCTGCTAGGCTCCTCTGTCCATGGGATTCTCCAGGCAAGAATACTGGAGTGGATTGCCATGACTTCCTCCAGGGGATCTTCCCAATCCAGGGATTGAACCTTCGTCTCTTATATCTCCTGCATTGGCAGGTGGGTTCTTTAGGGGACCGGGGATGCTCTTGCACCATCCCGCAAAGTAATCTGTTCCTGCAAGACAGGTCACTATGAGGAGGAATGTGGTAATGCCACCAAAGAAGGAGTTATTGAAGGAGCAGAGATGTTCAGCCTGGAGCCGAAAAGGCATGCTATCTTAAAACATCACTTAATCAATCATCTGAGATTTATTCCTGGCATGTCAGACACTGCTAGATAAGGAAAGACACTAGTACTCTTTCGAGGGGAGCACAGCCCTGTGGCCATGCCTGCTCCAGATGGGAAGTGGGCTTCTTGGAGGAGGGAGTATCTAAGGTGACTCTAGAAGGATGTGCCAGTTCAGTTCTCTTCAGTCGCTTAGTCGTGTCCTACTCTTTGTGACCCCTTGGACTGCAGCATGCCAGGCTTGCTGTCCTTCACTATCTCCTGGAGTTTGCTCAAACTCATGTCCATTGAGTCAGTGATGCCACGCAACCATCTTATCCTCTGTGACCCTCTTCTCCTTCTGCCTTCAATCTTGCCTAGCATCAGTCTTTTCCAATGTGAAGGATGTGTAAGAAGTTATTCCAGGAAATAAGCAGGGAGGGAGTGGTGGGCATGGGAGAGAGACTTTCTAGGCGAGGGCTACTAGCATGTGCCAGGGCACTATGGGAAATGGGCAGAGAGTCTTATGTGGAGTGGGGGCTGAGTGTGAAGGAGCTGGCACCAGATCAGAAAGAGCCTCTGATGTCAGGCCAAGGGAACTCTTGAAGGTTTTTAAGTAGGGAAGTGACCCAGTAAGATTTTTCAAAGGTTGCTGTGGAAAAGGGTTTGGAAGTAGATGAAGACAGAAGAGTATATAAGACAAATTAGGAGTTAGCTGCAATAGTCCAAGGAGAGACGAGGCCTGGGCTGGTGGAGTGGCAGTGGGGTCAGGGAAGAAATCGTTGGGGTGGCTCGTCGGGGCTGCAGAATAAGGGAGAGGAGAAGAAAAGAAGAGGTCGCGGGAGGCCTTGTTCACCTGGCAAGATGTTTAGTGGTGAGGGTGGCAGCCAGTCTGAGAGCCGTCCAGGCCCAGCAGCAAAATCTTGGGCAGCCAAATGCCACCTTGTCAGGACGGCCGGATGGTGTCTGGTTTTCAGAGGCTGACACGCAGTAACTGAGACCACGCAGGACTGCCTCATGGTTCCAAATAGCTACATGTTAACTCCTCGTAGGGAATCAAACTTCAGAAAATCTAAAGAAATCCTCAGAGAGGGACCAGAGTAGGTGTACCTGTCAACAGACGCTTCCACCCCATTCATCAAGGGCCCTGGAGGTGGAAGGGTCATCAGGAGTCACCAAGGGAGATGCAGACTGAAGGCTTGTGTATGTGTAGACTGGAAGGTTATTTGTGAAGACTGAGCAACTTGCTGACAAGGAGTCTTGTCCAATGAGGTCTCCGTGTTGCCTGCAAAGTGAAGGCTTATATCTACCCAGTTCAATGCCTCTCACCCAAGAGTGGATGAATTACCAGATTTCAATAAGAATCTACTATATAGCACAGGGAATTATAGTCAATACTCTGTAATGACCAATATGGGAAAAGAATCTAAAAGAGTAGATTCTTTTTAAGATTTTTTAAGATTGGAACTAATCTTTAAAAAGAGTGGATATATGTATAACTGATTCAGTTTGCTGCACACCTGAAGTTAACCCAACATTGTAAAGCAACTATATTCCAACAGAAACTAATTTTTAAAAAATTTATCAAATTTCATCTTTTCCTTTGATCTCCATTTCCTAGATGTCTCTCTCATCCTATCTTGGGCCATTCTTTTTTTTTGGTGGGGGGGAATGTTTTTTATTTATTTGTTTGTTTGTTTTTAATCTTTTGGCCACACTGCACAGCACATGGGACCTTAGTTCCCCAACCAGGGATTGAACCCATGACCCCTGTATTGGCAATGCAGAGACTTAACCACTGTACCACCAGGCAAGTCCCTGGACCACCCTTCATATGACACATTTTTCCACTTCAAGAAGTGCTTATTTCTTACATACTGCAGAAGTTAAGGATACAAAAGTACATAAATAGATTTACATGTGATATGGTAGACTCCATTCGCAGAACCCATGAATGCTATAAAATTCCTATTTATTCCTATTTATTAAACACATGTATGAGTTTTTTTAGAACTCAGTATCATTCCGTTTATACATGATTTTTTTTTTTTTTTTGAGAAACATTAAACATTGTTTTTTTCAACAAGTCAGTGACATGAAGGGAGAAGGAAATGGCAACCCACTCCAGTACTCCTGCCTGGAAAATCCCATGGACAGAGGAGCCTGGTAGGCTACAGTCCATGGGGTCGTGAAGAGTTGGACACAATTGTGCGACCTCACTTTCACTTTTCACTTTCATGCATTGGAGAAGGAAATGGCAACCCACTCCAGTGTTCTTGCCTGGAGAATCCCAGGGACAGGGGAGCCTGGTGGGCTGCCGTCTCTGGGGTCGCACAGAGTCAGACACGACTGAAGTGACTTAGCAGCAGCAGCAATGACGAAGAGGAAAAAACAGATGAGGGGGAAGGTAGGGAACAGAGAGACTGTTCCAAACAAAAGAGAATTAAAAGCTGTGATGTGCCCTTAAAATGCATTGTGTGGTCTTGTTTGGAGTTTGATTCAAGCACATCAGTAATAAAAAGAGATCTTTTGGAAGCAGTTATTGAATACCCAGTATTGGATCATATCAAAGAATTGTTATATTTTACAGTATGAAATACCATTGGACTTAAGTGAGAAAATGTCTATATATTTCAGAAGTGTAAAATAGGGGGTGAAGTGACAGAACAACATAATGTCTGGGATTTGTTTTTAAATACTTCAGCCAAGGGAAAAAAGTGGTTGAATCCATGGCAGGATTTTGATAATTGTTGAATCTAAGCAATGAGTCCATGGGGCGGTTCATTGTGCTACTCTATTTCGTGTGATTTGAACAAGTTCATAATCATAAAAAAGTTAAGATGGATTAAACCATATCAGCAATGAAAATTAAGTTCCTAGGCTAATTTCTTATCACCCCATTTTCATTTTCTCATCCTACTAAGGAGACAGGGGAAATTCATTTATGCTTGGGAATGAGGGCTTGCTGAGGCTGATTTTTCAACAGGGACTTTATAGAAGATTGAGTAGAAGATTGGGATGTGAATGGGTTTTAGTGAACTTCCTTGAAAATTTTCAAGAGGAAATTGAACACTCATTTCTTTGTTTGAGAAAGGACTCTAATGACCTGGCTGTCCGCAAACAGATCTACAGACCCAGGAGGCGGCAGAGGGCAGGAGCGAGGAGTCTAGCCCTGGATAAGCAAATAGGGATCCAGTGGTGTCTTTGATTCAGTTACACAGGATTTCTGATAAATTACTCAATCCTTAAATGCCTCAATCTTCCCGTTTATGTGTGTGCATAGTTGCTCAGTCATGTCTGACTCTTTGCAACCCCATGGACTCTAGCCCATGAGGCCCCTCTGTTCGTGGAATTTTCCAGGCAAGAATACTGGAGTGTATCTCCTCTAGGGGATCTTCCCAACCCAGGGATTGAACCCAAGTTTCTTGAATCTCCAGCATTGGCAGTCAGATTCTTTACCTCTACGCCACCTGGGAAGCACCGTCTTCCCCTCTGTAAAGGAGAACCACCTTGTAATAACCACCTTGTAAGGTTTTATTAGAATTAGTTGAGATACTGCCATGCTTGTCACATGGTGAATATTCATTAACCATTAACTACTAATATTACTCTTGCATTTGGGTCACTGTAATATATGGATCACTGTAAAATGGGTCACTTTTGCACTTTCCTAAAAAAAAAAAAATTGCATATCAGAAAGACTGGAGGAAATCCCACTATCCAGAAGCTGGCTGACTGCTTATGTCAATTTTTACAGGTTCCCTATTATTCACAGGGAACACCCAGGAGCTCTCTGCAACACTGCCATCTTTGCAGAAACTGTTTCAGGATCCACAGAGGAGGGACATCCTTGCACTCACAATGAACAGAATTAGTGTACATATGGAAAGTGATTCAGGCCTGCACTTTGAAAACAGAGGAAATAGAGATAAAGAAAAGAAAATATGTACTTAAAAGATTCAAATGTACATTTTCAAAACAAGAGGAATGGTAGTGCACAGGCAAAATTTTTATCTGAAAGGAGATTCAAATATATATCAAAAAGAAAGGAGGGTGTCATGGTGTTGGTCTGAGGAATTAGAATTCCTGCAAGAATCCTATGTTGGTATTCATCATCTGCACTCCAGTTCATACCGGCGATCCTAAGGTGATTTATACTGTGCTCCGGGTAGATGTTTTGATTCTAATCCATCCTTTTAAAGGCATTCTATTTCTTCATGGTCTTCCCAGGCAGTGCTAGTGGTAAAGAACCTGCCTGCCAATGCAGGAGACATAGGAGACACAGGTTGGATCCCTGGGTTGGGAAGATTCCTTGGAGAAGGCAGTGGCAACTCCAGTATTCTTGCCTGGAGAATCCTATGGACAGAGGAGCCTGGCAGGCTACAGTCCATGGGGTTGCATAGAGTTGGACACAGCTGAGTAACTAACACTAACTATTTCTTCATGTTTTATTTTATTTTCATTTCTTCATGCTTTAGACACACCCCTGGATATATAGTCTCATCAATCCACAAGGGTTCTTTATTTTTTTTCTTCCAGTTTTATCAAGATATAATTGCCATCATATCTCAGAGGGTGAGATAGTTGGATGGCATCGATGACTCAATGGACGTGAGTCTGAGCAAGCTCCGGGGGTTGGTGATGGACAGGGAAGCCTGCAGTCCATGGCACTGCAAAGAGTTGGACATGACTGAGCGACTGAACTGAACTGAACTGCCATACAGCACTGTATAAGCCTAAGGTGCCCAGTATAGTGATTTGACTTACACACATCATGAAATGTTTACCTCAGTAAGTTTAGTGAACATCTGTCATCTCATACAGAGACAAAATTTAAAAAATAGAAAAAAGTTTTTCCTTGTGATGAGAACTCTTTGGATTTACTCTTTTAACAGCTTTCAAATATAACATACAGCAGTGTTCATTATATTGATCATGTTGTACATTACATCACTGGCACTTGTTGCTGCTGCTGCTGCTAAGTCGCTTCAGTGGTGTCCGACTCTGTGCGACCCCATAGACGGCAGCCCACCAGGCTCCCCCGTCCCTGGGATTCTCCAGGCAAGAACACTGGAGTGGGTTGCCATTTCCTTCTCCAATGCATGAAAGTGGAAAGTGAAAGTGAAGCTGCTCAGTCGTGCCTGACTCTTAGTGACCCCATGGACTGCAGCCTACCAGGCTCCTCCGCCCATGGGATTTTCCAGGCAAGAGTGCTGGAGTGGGGTGCCATTGCCTTCTCCAGATGAGCTGCTCTAGTCCCTGGAATTTTGCCTCACGTGGTTTCTTGGCTGCTCCTCTCCTGATTAGCTACTTTGGAACTCAGGGAAGGTCCTGGAGGCTGGAGTCAGGACTTAATGAAGCTCAGGTTCTTGATGTCTCATCATAGAGAACTTAGTGAAAAACAAAGTGATAGGTAAGAAGTGGACTTATTTAGAGAGAAACACACTCCGCAGGCGGAATGTGGGCCATCTTAGAAGGCAAGAGTGGCCACATTTCTAATTAGTGCTTTTGTTCTTCGGATAAATACTCAGGAGTGGAATGGCTGGATTGTATGGTAGTTCTATTTTTAATTTAATGAGGAACCTCTATACTGTTTTCCATAGTGGCTGTACCAATTCACATTCCCATCAACGGTGTACGAGGGTTCCCTTTTCTCCACGCCCTCACCCACACTTTTTATCTGTTGTCTTTTTGGTGATAGTCATCCTGACAGGTGGGAGGTGATAGCTCACTGTGGTTCTGACTTGAATTTCCCTGGTGATTAGTGATGCTGAGCATCTTTTCATGTGCCTGCTGGCCATCTATATGTCTACTGTGGAAAAATGGCTTTTCAGAGATTCTGCCCATTTTCCAATTGGATTGTTTTTTTGATGTTGAGTTGTATGAGCCACAAGCCTTCTTTAAATTTGCCCCTTTCCTTCGCTGCTGAACACCTGTCACTCACTCTCAGGGCAACGAGCACTTGCCTGTGGCCCAAACCCATTGCTTTCAGGGGCCTGGTGACATTCTTTTACCTGACACCACAATGGGGTCAGCTCAGTGTTTTCCCTTTGCCCACTCAGTCTTGTAAGATTAGGGTACCCATGCGGGCCCAGGGTGCAGTGGCTGCAAACTGCAGGCTCCCTGATAGTATATGCAGCCTGTTGTCTGTACAGGTTGCCCTAAGGGACCTTGGAGACAGACCTTTCCAGTGGACATTTATTCCTGGCATGCTGTCCCCAGTCCCAGGCCCCAGACAGGTGTCCACGGCACCTTTTCAAAGCCCCAGGGCACAGCAGCCAGGGTCCACATTGGCCAATCATAATGTCCATCTGCACCACGGTGCAGAACAAGGAGCGTGTGATTGAGGCCCTCCGTAGGGCCAAGTTCAAGTTCCCTGGCCGCCAGAAGATCCACGTCTCCAAGAAGCGGGGATGTATTAAGGTTAATGTGGATGAATTTGAAAACATGGAGGCAGAAAAGGGGCTCATCCGGGATGGCTGTGGGGTCAGATACATCCCAAATCATGGCCCTCGGGATAAATAGAAGGCCCTGCACTCATGAGAGCCTTGATGCTGTCCCCTCCTTACATTTACCCACCAATAAATCCTACTTTCCTGTCCAAAAAAAGGTGGCAGGGGCAGAAAGGGGCAAATATCAATTAAATGACAAAAACAATTGCATAGAGAACTTCCCTGGTGGTCCAGTGGTTAAGAATCCGCCTGCCAGTGCAGGGGACATGGGTTCAGTCCCTAGGCCGGGAAGATTTCACATGCTGCAGAGCAACTAAAGCCTGCGCGCCGCAGCTACTGAAACCTGTGCTCTAGCGTCCGTGTTCTGCAACAAGAGAAGCCACCACAATGAACCCTGAGCTCTGCAACTGCGCAGTAGGCTCTGCTCGCCACCACTAGAGAAAGTCCACGCGCAGCAACAAAGACTCAGCACATCCAAAAAAGTAAAATTTAAATAAATAAAATTTAAAAATAGAGAAGCTAAAAATGGAGAAGGCTAGTGAGACAGCCTGAAGTGTGGGTTTGGCAGGGCTGCACATGTGCCCCAGCCTAGCCTCTGACAGTCGACCTAGGAGCCCTGGAGTGTAAGTATGAGAGCATCAGCGCTGCTTGGACCTTGGAGGGCACTGGCTGCCTCGACAGGTTACGCTGTGGGGGATGGGAGAGCGCGTCTGCTGCTGTCGACACCAAGCCCGGCCAGGGTTAGCTGGGGTTGCAGCTTTTGCTTTCTCTCTCCCCCTGACTGGGTTTCAGCCTCAGATATGCTTCCCTGAGATTACACTGGTCTCTGATATCAGCCCTGGCCGTCCATGAACTTCAGTCCCACCTCTGAAAGAGGAGCCAGTCTCACCCCAGATGTGTTGCATCTTGCTTGCTACATTCTCTAGGGGTGAGCTTATCGAGGGCCAACTTTGCCTCATTTCCTGGTATTAAACGCCTCGCCAATCCATCCTTAACCCATTGTGATCTGATTTCTAGCCTTCCCTGGCCTTGTCTCACTGGCTGAAATTTCTGGGGTGCCCAGCGCTGACCCCCAGTTGCCTTGATCTCTCTTTAATATCCCACATGCCACCAGTGTTGCCTGCAAATTCTTCTCTCTTGGCTTCCTCAGCACTCATCCTCTCCTCTTTCTCCGTCTCTGCCCACTCCTTCTTCCTCTGAACTGGTTGTGCTCCTCACAGCCTCCTGCCCAGGCTCCTTATCACTTGTCTTCTCAGGAGAGTCTGTACTCCGCCCCCTCCGACTCTATCAGGGGATGATGACTCCAGCCCCTCTCTTCCTCACGAGCTCTGTGTGCAGCTGCCCATCGGAGCCCCCCTCCACCGGGATGTCACAGAGATACCTCGCACCCAGTAAGATCAAAATTGAACTCCTCAGGGGCATCATCTGGCCCCTGCCGACCTCTCTGGCCTCACATTCTCTCCCCGTTGCTGTAAGGTGTAGCAATACTGGATTATGGTGGCCTTGCGTGCATACACAAAGTTGCTTCTATCGTGTCCGACTCTTTAGGACCCTGTGGACCGAAACCCACCAGGCTTCCCTGTCCATGGGATTCTCCAGGCAAGAATAGTGGAGTGGGTTGCCATGCCCTCCTCCAGGGGATCTTTCCGACCCAGGGATCGAACCTATATCTCTTACATCTACCTGATTGGTAGGCGGGTTCTTTACCACTAATGCCACCTGGGAAGCCCAGTGGGCTTACAGCTAATGAACCTATTTCCAGGGCAGGAATCGAGATACAGACGTGTGGACACAGGCAGTTGGGGGGAAGGGAGGGGAGGACAAGCTGGAAGATTAGGATTTACATAGATACATTGTTGTTGGGCAGTTGCTAAGTCATGTCCAACTCTTTTAGGACCCCACGGACTGTAGCCTGCCAGGTTTCTCTGTCCATGGGATTTCCAGGCAAGAAATACTAGAGTGGGTTGCCATTTCCTTCTCTAGGGGATAGTCCCAACCCAGGGATTGAAACTGCGTCTCCTGCATTGGAGGCTAATTCTTTCACCTCTGAGTCACCAGGGGAGTCCATATATACACTACCATGTATAAAACAGATAGCTAGTGAGAACCTGCCGCACAGCACAGGGAGCCCAGCTCCGTATTCGGTGATGACCTAGAAAGGTGGAGTAGGAGGGAGGTCCAAGAGGGAGGGGATATATGTATACACAGGCCTGAAACCTGTTGTTTCAGAACATGAAAACATGATTCAAAACAGAAACTAATACAACGTTGTAAAGCAACTATAGAGTATTTAAAAAAAAAAGTATAGGAGGAAACAATGCTTTTCAGACCCTTGTTACAGCCGCGTGGCATAGTATCACAGTGATTCCATCTGCTTTTTGTTCAGAAAGCATCAGTACAGGCTCTGTAGAAACTCTGGGCTACTTTGGAATCCTGTTTCCACACAATGGCAGAGCCCAGAAAAAGGGCTTCAAGCTTGCGGGCCTACAAGGCCAGGTGTTTTTTATGTGAGTGAAAGTGAAGGTGGGGGAGTGGTGAACTGGAGGACACACGCCCTGCCTCAAAACAGAGGACACTCCCATTCTAGCTTCAACCAGGTGAGAGGTTTACGTAATGATGTCACAATTTTGAGTTTTCTTTCTTTTTTTAAATCTTGTGTTGTTTTTTATTTTTATATTTAATTTAAAATTAAATTTTTTTTTTTTTGGCTGTGCTGGGTCTTCATTGCTACATGTGGGCAACTAGTTGCAGCGAGCTAGTTGCAGTGCGTGGGCTTCTCACTTCGATGGCTTCTCTTGTGGAACACGGGCTCTAGAGCATCTGGGTCCAGTAACTGAGGCTTGCAGGCTTCACTAGTGGAGAAGGCAATGGCACCCCACTCCAGTACTCTTGCCTGGAAAATCCCATGGATGGAGGAGCCTGGTGGGCTGCAGTCCATGGGGTCTTAGTCGGACACGACTGAGCGGCTTCACTTTGACTTTTCACTTTCATGCATTGGAGGAGGAAATGGCAACCCACTCCAGTGTTCTTGCCTGGAGAATCCCAGGGATGGGGGAGCCTGGTGGGCTGCCGTCTATGGGGTCGCACAGAGTCGGACACAACTGAAGCGACTTAGCAGCAGCAGCAGCAGGCTTCACTAGTTGTGGCACATGGGCTTTATTGCCCTGTGACATGTGGAATCTTCCTGGACCAGGGTTAGAACCCGTGTCCCCTACGTTGGCAGGCAGATTCTTAACCACTGGCCCACCAGTGGAAAACATGAAGTCCTGACCACTGGACCACCAGGGAATTCCCAAGACAGGTTTTCAAATTTTATTTTTTCTCTTTATTTTTTAAGATTAATTTTTATTGGAGTGTAGTTGCTTTACCTGTTGTTAGTTTCTACCATGCAGTAAAGTGAGTCAGTTTTACACACACATGTGAGCATGTGTAGTGGCTCAGTTGTGTCCTACAGCCCACCAGGCTCCTCAGGCCATGGGATTCTCCAGGCAAGAATACTGAGTTTTTGAGAACATCTAGAAATCTGGATTTTCATGTGAAAGTTAGTTGGAAACTAATTCAAAATTTACAAGATACTATGTGAGCCAACTAGTTTTTTAAAAAGTTTGTGCCACTCAAACAAAACACACATGTGGGCCATATATCCAGCCCACAGGCTATATGTCCATAAACTTCCCTTGTAGCTCAGTCGGTAAAGAATCTGCCTGCAATGCAGGAGACCCAGGTTCGTTTCCTGGGTTGAGAAGATTCCCTGGAGAAAGAAATGGCAACCCACTCCAGTATTCTTGCCTGGAGAATCCCATGGACAGAGGAGCCCGGCAGGCTACAGTCCATGTGGTCGTAAGAGTCGGATACAACTTTAAACCACCACCAAGCACCACAGAGACAATGGAAACTGGAGCCTTTGGAGTCAAACTGAAACCAACTCAAACACTGACTCTGCTACTCTGAGTGGCTTTGAGCAAATCATATAACCTCTCCAACGTCCTCATCTGTAGAATAAGGATAACAGTAGTTCTGTCACAGAGTTGTCATGAGGATAAGAGGAGATATTTTGTTTTGTTTTGTTTTCTTGGCAGTGTCTTGCAGCCTGTGGGATCTTAGTTCCCCAATCAGGGATCAAACCCACACCATGGTAGTGAAAACATGGAGTCCTGGCCACTGGACCGCCAGGGGATTCCCAAGACAGGTTCTCAAATTTTATTTTTTCTCTTTATTTTTTAAAATTAATTTTTATTGGAGTGTAGTTGCTTTACCATGTTGTTAGTTTCTACCATGCAGTAAAGTGAGTCAGTTTTACACACACATGTGAGCGTGTGTGGTGGCTCAGTTGTGTCCTGCAGCCCACCAGGCTCCTCAGGCCATGGCATTCTCCAGGCAAGAATACTGGAGTGGGTTGCCATGCCCTCCTCTAGAGGATCTTCCCAACCCAGGGATGAAACCCAAGTCTCCTATGTCTCCTGCAATGCAGGAGGATTCTTTACCTGCTGAGCCATTGGGGAAGCCCTCACATATACATATATCCCCCTTTGTGGATTTCTTTCCCGTTTAGGTCATCACAGAGCACTGAGTAGGGCTCCCTGAACTATACCATAAGTTCTGAATAGTTAACTATTTTATGCATGGTATCAATACTGCATATATGTCATTCCCAACCTCCCAGTTCATCCCACCCTCCCTCTTTCCCCACCTTAGTGTCCATACATTTGTTCTCTACATCTGTGTCTATTTCTGTTTTGCAAATAAGATCTATACCACCTCTTTAGATTCCACATATATGCATTCATATACGACATTTGTTCTTCTCTTTCTGACTTCCTTCACTCTGAATGACAGTGTCTAGGTCCATCCACATCTCTACAAACAAGACAGATTTTTATAGCATATTTTAAACATTTACATTGAAAGAAAGAAAACATTTTAAGACACACAACATGATGCTATTGAACTGTGCTATCCACGGACCTGCCTTTCCCAGGGCACAGAAAACCCTTCTCTATTTCTTCTATTTGGCTGATGGTCGTTTCACCATCTCATGCTTCAAAAGTCAGCTCCTCTGCTGTGAATCCTTTGACCTCCTCGTGAAGACACTTTGAACTGATTTCCGTAGCTGCATACTTCTATTATTGTGATTTGGAATTGGTGGTGCTGTTTGAGGGAATGCCCTGAAGAAGAGGATTGTGTAAACACTTGTCTGTCACCCCAGCACCTGGCAGTGAGCCTGGTGAGCAGTAGATGCTAAGTGAGTGGATGGAGGGATGGAGGATGAGAAGGGTTCTGTCAAGGACAAAACATTTAAGACGAGGCCAACCGGTGGCAGGGGGCGGGAAGGGGGGCTCCCTGGTGGCCTAGTGGTTAGGATTCTGGGCTTTCACTGCCGTGGTCCAGGTTCAATTCTCGTTTGGGGAACTGGGATCCTGCAAGCTTTGGGTTGTAAGGAACCTCCCCTGTAGGGTAGGTGATTAGGGAGCTGTGTCTGCAGCTTTGCACTTCCCTGGATCCTGGCCAGCATTCTGCTCTAAGGTTCAGCTGGTGCTTTCAGATGGGACAGCCTCACTTCTTTCTGGTAAAATCCCTTCCCGTCTTCAAGCTCAGTTTAAGAGCAACTGGCATTTGCTCTTAATGCCAACTGGCATATCCGTGGCATTTGGATACAGTCACACAAAGCTCAGAGTTGGCATGGGAGAAGCAACAACCAGAAACAGGAAATGTCTTTACTCTCATGCTCTCTTCTCCCTTCCTTGTAATATCTAAAAACAAAAACAGCTCTCCTGAAGCTGTGGTTGGCCAGCCGTGAAAAGCAAACACAGGCTTTGGGTGGAAGTCATGACAAGACTGCTGTCTGGATGAGGAACTCTTGTTGCCAATCGTCTCTCTCATAGTGGTTGGTTGTGAGACAAGATTCTTTGGGAGTGAAGAAGCCATTGTAGTTTCCCCAGGCTTCTCCAAAGCTCCACCACAAAAGTTACAGAGCACCCAGGCCAGGTCTAGACAACCCTGTCATTCAGTTCAGTTCAGTTCAGTTCAGTCACTCAGTCGTGTCCGACTCTTTGCAACCCCATGAATCGCAGCATGCCAGGCCTCCCTGTCCATCACCAACTCCCGGAGTTCACTCAGACTCACATCCATCAAGTCAGTGATGCCATCCAGCATCCAGCCATCTCATCCTCTGTCATCCCCTTCTCCTCCTGCCCCCAATCCCTCCCAGCATCAGTCTTTTCCAATGAGTCAACTCTTCGCATGAGGTGGCCAAAGTACTGGAGTTTCAGCTTTAGCATCAGTCCTTCCAAAGAAATCCCAGGGCTGATCTCCTTCAGAATGGACTGGTTGGATCTCCTTGCAGTCCAAGGGACTCTCAGGAGTCTTCTCCAACACCACAGTTCAAAAGCATCAATTCTTCAGCACTCAGCTTTCTTCACAGTCCAACTCTCACATCCATACCTGACCACAGGAAAAACCATAGCCTTGACTAGACAGACCTTTGTTGGCAAAGTAATGTCTCTGCTTTTGAATATGCTATCTAGGTTGGTCATAACTTTTCTCCAGGGAGTAAGTGTCTTTTAATTTCATGGCTGCAGTCACCATCTGCAGTGATTTTGGAGCCCAAAAAAATAAAGTCTGATACTGTTTCCACTGTTTCCCCATCTATTTCCCATGAACTGATGGGACCAGATGCCATAATCTTCGTTTTCTGAATGTTGAGCTTTAAGCCAACTTTTTCACTCTCCTCTTTCACTTTCATCAAGAGGCTTTTTAGTTCCTCTTCACTTTCTGCCATAAGGGTGGTGTCATCTGCACATCTGAGGTTATTGATATTTCTCCCGGCAATCTTGATTCCAGCTTGTGCTTCTTCCAGCCCAGAGTTTCTCATGATATACTCTGCATATAAGTTAAATAAGCAGGGTGACAATATACAGCCTTGACGTACTCCTTTTCCTATTTGGAACCATGTCAAGTTCTAATTGTTGCTTCCTGACCTGCATATAGGTTTCTCAAGAGGCCAGTCAGGTGGTCTGGTATTCCCATTTCTTTCAGAAGAGATGTTTATTCCTGAGGCCAGGGCAGACAGAATTAATGGATCACATGATGCCTTCCCACAAGCCAGAGAAATAGTTCATCTCGATGTAGCAATCCAGGCAGCTGCAATCAATTGTCTGGCGTTGGTGCATGCAATCAAACCTATTTACCATTTCATCCTTTACAAATGTTTTTTAACTTTATATTGGAGTATAGTTGATTCACAATATTGTGTTAGTTTCAGGTGTACAGTAAAATGATTTAGTGATAGATATATACAGATTCCTTCTTTTTCAGATTCTTTTCCCACATAGGTTATTACAGAGTAGGCTGTAGTACAGGCTGAGTAGAGTTTCCTGTACTGTATAGTTGATTGTTGATTATCTATTTTGTATGTGGTAGTGTGTGTATGGCTTTTCATCTTATTGCATGCCAGGCCCATTGCTAGGAGATACAGAGATGAGTAAATAATAGCCCTGCCCACAAGTCTGGAGGTAAGATGTGGGTAGAGTTTGGGAGGAGACAAACCTATGAACACATATTTATAACTAGGTGAAGTCTAAAACAGGGTTAGATGCATGAAAACAGTCTTGTGGAAGCATATATACTGGGCAATTACTAATTCTGCCTGGAAGTGTGGTGCAGAGGTGGGTCTTGAAGGATGAACAGGAGTTTACTAAGGCTAAGCAAGGTGGGAAGGGTAGTCTTGGTACAAGGACTAACATTTACCAAGGCTTGGAATCCAGCAAACACTGGAATGGATGTAATCTATGCCCAGAGTGGGAAGGATTTTTCCTGTATCTCTCTAAGCCATAGATAATGTTATCTGTAAAAATAACAGTGCCTACTTCATAAGGTTGTGGTGAGGATTGACTAAGATAATACGTAATGCTCTCACACAGTGCCTGGTTCAAGGAAAGTCAGGTCCTGTTGATGTCTCCAGAATTCCAAGCGGAGGAATTCCCTGGTGGTCCAGTAGTTAGGACTCCATGCTTTCACTGCCGAGGGCCCAGGTTCAATCCCTGGTCGGGGAACTAAAATTCCACAAGCTTACACCTTTAAAAGTCTACTACTTTAAAAAATTAAAAAAAAAAAAAGTAGAACATCATCAGATTTTTAAAATTTTTATTTTCCATGACTAAAATGCATGTTTATATTAAAAGAGTTAAAAATATAAAAGAGAAAGAAGAAAAGAAAACCAATCTGAGGAGTATAATCTGGGAGATGGTCTTTCAGAAAGCTCTGAAGATTGTCCTACCTTTATATAAATTTTTGAGACAAAAGGTTATACATCAAAGTAATTTTACATAGTCCAGGAGGGCTAGTCGTGGGTTAGTGTGACCCCTTTACAGGACTGAGAAAGAAAGGTCTCCTAAGGACTTACCTTGCTGGTGTCAGGAGAAAACTGCTTTTTCTAGGGGGGTAGGGGTTGAATCGGAGAAGGCAATGGCACCCCACTCCAGCACTCTTGCCTGGAAAATCCCATGGAAGGAGGAGCTTGGTAGGCTGCAGTCCATGGGGTCACTAAGAGTCGGACACGACTGAGCGACTTCATTTTCACTTTTCACTTTCATGCACTGGAGAAGGAAATGGCAACCCACTCCAGTGTTCTTGCCTGGAGAATCCCAGGGACGGGGGAGCCTAGTGGGCTGCCATCTATGGGGTTGCACAGAGTCAGACATGACTGAAGTGACTTAGCAGCAGGAGCAGGGGTTGAATAGGCATTGCTGGGTCTTCTAAGGGGATCTGCTGCTGCTAACTGCTAAGTTCCTTCAGTCTTGTCCAACTCTGTGGGACCCCAGAGACGGCAGCCCACCAGGCTCCCCCGTCCCTGGGATTCTCCAGGCAAGAGTACTGGAGTGGGGTGCCATTGCCTTCTCCGCTAAGGGGATCTAGTTAATGTCTTACACAGCTGCTCAATGCACAGTAATGGCAAGGGGTAGTGGCTCAAATGGGCAGGGAGAGAATTTCATGTTTAAAATTATTCTTGTCCTGACTTAAAAATAATCTTATTTCATCAGAGAAGGGGCCTCTCGCCGAGTGGGGACTGAGGGCTCCAGCTCCGGGACAAGCCACACCCTGTCCCATTTCCAGAGATGGACCTTGGCCCTCCGCCTTTCAGTCTTAGTTCTTTATCTGGAAACAATGCTAAGATTTCAGCTGATGACTTCCCTGGTGTTCCAGTCCTTAAGACTCCCTGCTCCCAGTGCAGGAAGCACGAGTTCCATCCCTGGTCAGACAGCTAAGATCCCCCATGGTGCAGGGAACAACCATTAAAAAAAAAAAAAAAAAAGTAGTGTGGACTTCTCTGATGGCTCAGTGGTGAAGAATCTGCCTGCTAATGTGGGGGACAGAGGTTCAATCCCTAGTCCAGGAAGATTCCACCTACCTTGGGGCAACTAAGCCTGTGTACCACAAATACTGATTCTGAGCTCTGGAGCCCTCGAGCCACAGCTGCTGAAGCCCATGTACCCTACAGCCTGTGCTCAACAAGAGAAGCCACTGCAATGAGAAACTCTCGAACCATGACAAAGAGTAGCCCCTGCTCTCCACAACTAGAGAAAGCCTGAGCACTGCAACAAAGACCCAGCACAGCCAAAAATAAAAATTTTTTTTAATTTTAATTTAATTTTAAAAAAGAGAGATTTCAGCTGGACACCACCCTTTCCTCACTGCCGCTTACCTAACTGGGCCAAGTTTTCGTGCAGGCAGGAGATAGATGGGCCCCTGGGCTGGACAGCTGGTGTTTGTCAAGTGGAGTAAAATAGAAGTTTTCTTCTCACCCAGACACTCCCAAGGACAAAGCGGGTGGCAAAAGCTGAGCTCTGCTAAAGTTAGGAGATAAGGTACCCACTTCTCAGGTCAAGGAAGATGCCCCTGTCTGCACATGTGCAGGAAGGCTTCTTGGGGGTCCAAAAGAGAGGAAGCCTCACCCCATAATAAGTGTGGAAATGTATCCACGGGCTTCTGCAGCGGGATCCATCCTAGCAAAAAGCTGTGCACGCATCTTGGGGAGAGTCCAAGGACCAGTTAGGTGTGAAAAAAGTGAACAAAGACCCAGCTTCCCAGGTGGTGCTCGTGCTAAAGAATCTGCCGCTGATGCAGGAGATGGGGGCTTGGGCTTGATCCCTGTGTTGGGAAGATCCCCTGGAGTAGGAAATGGCCACCCACTCCAGTATTCTTGCCTGGAAAATTCCATGGTCAGAGGAGCCTGGCAGGCTACAGTCCACAGGGTCACAAAGAGTCAGACATGACTGAACACACACACACACCCACCCCTGGAAGGACTGTGTGATATAAGGGCCTTAAAGCTCCTCTTACTGTGCTCCTTATTCCGGACATCTGTATTCCTGCCCTGCTTCTGTTTCTTTGTGTGCCCTCCCATACTTTGTGCTGTGTCTCTAATAATACACTTTGTATGCGTTTTGCAGCTTTTGCCTCCTTGAAACATTTTTGCTTCCAATTAGGGTAAGGATCACAGAACTTTGCTTCTAGCCTCTACCTCTGGTGGACTAGCTATCCCTGGACAGGAAAACAAAATCCTGCTTCAAGACTAAGGTCCCTCCGAAAGTAGTGGAAAGGGGAGAGAACCAACCCAAGGGTTTGTATGTTTCATGTACTATTTCCTATCTCTAGGAAGACCTGAGGAGAAGGCAATGGCACCCCACTCCAGTACTTCTGCCTAGAAAATCCCATGGACGGAGGAGCCTGGTAGGCTGCAGTCCATGGGGTTGCTAAGAGTCGGGCACAACTGAGTGACTTCACTTTCACTTTTCACTTTGATGCATTGGAGAAGGAAATGGCAACCCACTCCAGTGTTCTTGCCTGGAGAATCCCAGGGACAGGGGAGCCTGGTGGGCTGTCGTCTATGGGGTTGCACAGAATCTGACACGACTGAAGCGACTTAGCAGCAGCAGCAGCAGCAGGAAGACCTGGGTTGGGAAGATCTGCTGGAGAAGGGATAGGCTACCCACACCAGTATTCCTGGGCTTTCCTTGTGGCTCAGCTGGTAAAGAATCTGCCTGCAATGTGGGAGACCTGGGTTCGATCCCTGGGTCAGGAAGATCCCCTGGAGAAGGGAATGATTACCCATACCAGTATTCTGGATGGAGAATTCCATGCAGTCCATGGGATCACAAAGAGTTGGACACAACTGAGTGACTTTCACCTCACTTCAGGAAGAGCTGAGGATGGTGATGGCTGTTGGGGGTACAGGCATCCCTTAGTCTACCATATCTAGCTAGCATCTACCTTGTCTCAGCCTGGGGCTCCTTTTGGCTCAGGGGAGGTAGGCAATAATTAATAAGCCAGCAACAAGCTCACACTTAGCCATGATGGCCAGAAATGGAGCCCCCACCATCCCAAGAATCAGGCCTATGGGTCATGGCACAAGGCTTGCCTCTAGAAATCCAGTCAGCTGCCCTGTTGTCAGGGAAGGTAGCCTTTCCTGGTTTAGCTCCTTCCAGACCTGGCCAGGCTCCTGAATTTGTGCCCTTAGAGCCCCACAGCTTGTCTCCTCTAAAGCACTTTCTACAGTTCAAATCCTACATGGATTAGTAGGACTGTTTGATGTCTCTCCCCCACCATTCTACAAACTACAGCCCACACCACCCCTCTCCCCAGTGAGGGCTTTGTTCCCTCATTGCTGTCAACTTGAAAAAAACGCACATTAGAACTGTGAGTTGGGTTTATTCAGTTTCTTACTGAGCTCTGAGAAACAGTTCTGAAGAGGCAACAGAGAAACCAGGATATATGTGAGTTTTTCTGTATGTCTAGGACTATACTGGGGGTTGGGTGGGGTGGGGTGGGAGGAGTTCTGGAAACACAATAGTATTAAAAAAAAAATGTTGCCTGCCATTCCAGTTCTATAAGGATCAAGCCATTGGCCACTAATTGGTCACCCAGTGGAAAGAAAAACATCTAGCTGAGGGTCTTCCCTGGTGATTCAGTGGTTAAGACTCCTGGTTTCCACTGCAGGGGATGCAGGGGACGTTCCACATCCTTCAAGGTGTAGACAAAAAAAAAAAAAAACAGGTAAAGACACAAACAAACAGTCAAACATAAGAAAATTAACAGCAAACCACAAAGAGATTTGAGTACTCGCAGAGTCAGACATGACTTATTGACACAACAACAACAACTTTTCAGTGTATGGGAAGACACAAGAATCTGAGATCACTGAGATTTTTCCCTAAATGATCTCAACTATCTAGGGGTGGGGTTCAAAGTACAGAACATCCTTCAGGTATACTGTCCTAGGGTGGATGGTGAGTGACTGTAGCTGCTAATGGCTTGATCCCTATAGAACGGGAATGGCAGGCAACATTTTTTTTTTTCTCTTTACATTGCAGTGTTTCCAGGGCCTCTCCTGGCCACAGTCCCCGACATATAAGGGGTATTCAACAAATGCACTGATAAGGAAGAAAGTCAAGTAGTACTATTCTCTTTTACAGTCAATAAAACAGGGCCAGATAGAGATCCGACAGCCTTCTGCCCCTATTTCTGTAGTAGGAGCACCAAAGAGCACAGGGTCACACTTAAGGGCCGCCCAGGTCCTCCACCATCTCCTCCTCCTCCTTCTCTGCTCCTCCAAGGGCACTGTAGAGCCATTACCCAGCCCCAGAAACAGATTAGCTTCCCAGGAAAAAGATTCTGTGGGCAGAAGGGGAACGAACAAGTGACAGTCTATTCATTACAATAATAGCATTTACAATATATCAGACATTGTGCTTCCCGAGCAATTCTTTGAGTCACATTCTATTAGCACCATCCTTTTAAGATGACGGAACGGAGGCACAAAGAGCTAAGTGGCATGCCCAGAACCTAGGTGATGGAATTGAGGCAGTAGAACTGGAGGCTGCACTTTTATCCACCGGGTCGCTTTGTCGCAGGGCAGAACATCAGCACAGACATCAGAAGTCGTGTGTTTTTCCAGCTCGGCTTTGAATGCCCGATTGTTCTTGTCTCTTTATGGGTAAATTGGGATCCTTAACAATAACTAGCTTATAAAGTTGTTGGGAGATTAATCCACGTGGAGTTTAGTACAACGCCCAGCACATAAGTGATCAATGAATGTTAATTATTGATATTCTCCTACTGTTATGGGGTTTTCGGGGCCTGGGAAGGAGTGCCAGGCGATATCTTCGCACAGTTTGCAGGCGAGGTCACTCTATAAGTCAGGGGTTCCGGGCACGCCCGCCTCCCCCGCCGCCTGCCCTTCCCAGCCCAGAGAGGGAGGGGCTGAGAGGAAGGAGGGGCTCACCAGTTCCGGCTCCGTCCCGCCCACTTGAAAAAAAAAAAAAAAAGACGCTGAGCGCAGGCGCAGAAAGATGAACCTTTTGCCTTGTGCCAACTCTGCAAGGAACCCGAAAGCATGGAGGGGCGCGCGAACTCCCCGGGCGAGCCCCGCGCCTGGCCTACCCGGTCCGTGCTGTGCCGCGGCTGCGTGGAGCCACTCGTCTTCCTCGCCAACTTCGCCTTGGTCCTGCAGGGCCCGGTCACCACGCAGTACATGTGGCACCGTTTCAGTGCAGACCTTGGCTACAATGGCACCCGTCACAGGGACAGCTGCAGCAACCACAGCGTGGACCCCATCGCGCAGGTAGGGGCCGCGCGCGTGGGTGTGGGGGGTGGAGAAGCGAGGAGAGTGGCCGGGGCGGGGGTGGCCTGGGTAAAGACTGGGGACGGCCGCGGGGGTTAGGATCTTGGGTGGTGGGCGGGGCGGGAGCAAAAGTTGGAGCCTGAGAACTGCGGTGTAGAGATGCTTAAAGCTGATGCAGATAAAGCGAGCTTTGAGGGTTAACAAGGGGGTATTTTCTGAAAAACAAAATGCACAACTTAAAAAGATGAGAGTTTTTTTCAATTTTATTTTTGGCTATGCTGGGTCTTCATGGTTGCCCCGACTTTTTTCTAGTTGTGTCAAGCGGGGGCTACTCTCTAGTTGCAGAGTGCTGGGCCTTCTCACTGCGGTGGCTTCCCTTGTTTGGGGACAGGGGCTCTAGAGCACAGGCTCAGTAGTTGTGGCACACAGGCTTAGTTACCTACAGCAGGTGGGATCTTCCCCGACCGGGAACCGAACCTGTGTCTCCTGCACTGGCAGGTGGATTCTTTACCACTGAGCCACCTGGGAAGCCCCAGAAATTGTCTTATTTAGCTAACTTTCTGAGGACTCAAGCCCTGGAGGCAGTCTCTCAGACAGCTCCGAAGGACTGCTCCTGAGAGTTAAGGGAGGAGCCAGGATATATAGGAGTTTTGTGATAAAAACCAGGTTGGAGAAACATCGAAAGATTACAAGTGATAAGTGTTAGTCACTCAGTCGTGTCCGACTCTTTTCAACCCCATGGACTGTAGCCCACCAGGCTCCTCCATCCATGGGATTTCCCAGGCAAGAATACTGGAGTGGGTTGCCATTTCCTCCTCTAGGAGATCTTCGCAACTCAGGGACTGAACCCTGATATAGCAGCAGCATTTTTCATTCACAGTGGTAAAAGTAAGGAATGGATCTTACAAATTTCCCATACCCGCTCCAGCATCCATACTAAAATTCTCTTGAGGTTTAGGGCTTCAGAGAAAGTCCTGATCCCTGTATCTCCCAGGTTGGTGACAGTGTGGGGGGTGGGCAGCCCAGAGTGAGGGATAGCTCGCCCGCTCCCCATAATACAACTCTTGCCCCCACAGGAAGTGGAGACACTTACCTCCCATTGGACCCTCTACATGAACGTGGGCGGCTTCCTGGTGGGACTCTTCTCGTCCACCCTGCTGGGCGCCTGGAGTGACTGTGTGGGCCGCCGCCCGCTGCTGGTGCTGGCCTCCCTCGGCCTGCTGCTCCAGACCGTGCTGTCCATCTTCGTGGTTCAGCTGCATCTCCACATTGGCTACTTGGTACTGGGCCGCATCCTTTGTGCCCTCCTCGGCGATTTCAGTGGGCTCCTGGCCGCCAGCTTTGCCTCCGTGGCTGATGTCAGCTCCAGCCGCACCCGTACCATCCGAATGGCCCTGTTGGAAGCATGCATTGGGGTGGCGGGAATGCTGGCGAGCTTCATTGGTGGCTTCTTGCTCCAGGAGCAGGTTTATGTCAACCCCTTCTGGCTCGCCTTGGCCGTGCTGACCGTCATGACTCTCTATGCAGCATTCTGCTTTGGTGAGACAGTGAAGGAGCGGACACCTACCCGTCTCTTCACACTCCGTCACCACCGATCCGTCATCCAGCTCTATGTGACCCAGGCCCCGGAGAAGTCCAGGAAGCACTTAGCCCTGTATTCATTAGCCATCTTCGTGATGATCACTGTGCACCTCGGGGCCCAGGACATCCTGACCCTCTATGAGCTGAGTGCACCCCTCTGCTGGGACTCTCGGCTGATCAGCTACGGTTCTGCAGCTCAGCAGCTCCCATACCTCACCAGCCTGCTGGGCTTGCGGCTTCTGCAGTACTGCCTGGCCGACACCTGGGTGGCTGAGATCGGCCTGGTCTTCAATATCCTGGGGATGATGGTCTTTGCATTTGCTACCATCACACCCCTCATGTTCACAGGTAAAGTGTATGGGTTCAGCTACAGTTTGTTTCAGAATTACTGGGTGGCCATGTGCTGTCCCCAAATGCAGTTCATGCCCGTGTCTTTGGAAACATCACTGTGGCCCTAGCCTGCACTGGAGGACAAACGACTAAGAAATCTCATTACAAAAAAAAAAAACAAAAACAACCCACCAGTTATACAGAAAAGATTGACCTTCAGTAGCCAAAGTAATTAATTCACATTACCAACCATAAATATTGTAAGATAGAGCCAAAGACAATAGTATCGCTTGTACACTAATTGCTTCACTCCTACCTCCCCTGGTGCTTTTAAGCAAAGTCCATGCTGCTAATGCCTTAATGCTCACTTCTCTGATAAGGATTACAGGACCTTGGTCAGCTTCTTTGGGTTTTTTTAAAAAGCCAGCCTTCTCAGACCACAGCTATCAGATTCCGACTTGTGTTAGTTCTTCTTTTTTTTTTGGTTGGAGGGGACAGCTGAAAATGAGGAAGTTCATTTTCCTGAATGGACAGATTTATTTTAATAGAGCCTGAAAATGTGTACAGTCAGCCATTCAGTAATCAAAGAGTAAAACAAAATTTTTTTTTAAAATGTCTGGCATGGAGGCACATGGGCTTTCTCTTGTTGCTGCACATGGGCTCTAGAGCTCGAGGGCTCAGTTGTTGTAGCACTTGGGGCTCTCTAGTTGCAGCACGCAGGCTTAGTTGCCCTGAGCCATGTGGCATCTTAGTTCCCCAACCAGGGATCGAACCTTCATCCCCTGCATTGGAAGGTGGATTCTCAACCACTGGGCCACCAGGGAGGTCCCAGTAATCACAGACTTCTTAATGTGGCTGCTCTTCTGGACAGTGCAGCTGATGGGGGCCAGGCACCTTTTCCTTCTACACACAGCATCTTCCACGCACATCTCCCGTGTGCTGGGCTCAGTGCCTTCAGGGCTGCAGAGCTGATGAAGGCACTGTCGTTGCTCAGGGATTTGGGTGCCTGTTACCTTCAGGGGCTCTGGAGACGGGGCCTCGTCGTGTACCCACTTTGGAGGCTCCACTGTCCTTTAACAGTTTGCAGTTTTGCTGAGGAGGTAACAGTTGCACAAGGGAGAGAAACAGTTCCTAAGGAAACAGTATAAGCCTTTGAGTCACTGAATGTCCATTGAAAAGGAACTCGCATTTCCTGTGTGCTTACTGTGCGCCGTCATCGTTGCCTTCCTCATCAGGGAAGTTCTTCCGGTGTCTAACCTGCGTCCCTCATGGGTGGACACAAGAGCTCTGCTACATCTCACTGGGGCACCCCCTCCCCAGCCCCATTCTCTCGATCTTTCCTTCTTTCTCCCCAGGGTACGGGCTCCTTTTCCTGTCACTGGTCGTCACCCCTATCATCCGGGCCAAGCTATCTAGACTGGTGAGGCAATCGGAGCAGGGTGAGTATCAGGATCAGCCCACGTCTGGTTCCTCAGGCCAGTGTTGCCTAAACTGGGCTGAGGGCAGCCATAGGCTGGGAGGAGCTTACCTTCCTTCCTCCCACCCTGGAGAAGTAGCTAAGACAACTGCGTTGCTGTCCAAGCGCCCAGGGCTGCCAAAGGACCACAGGGATTTACATTTCCCGACCAAATCAGAGTCGGAATTTGCAGTCAGCTGCATGTGATTATGTTCTTTTGCTGGGCTTATGTTTTTAAGCCCAGCAGAGGATTTACCCTTTCCAGAATTCAGCTTTTCCATCTGCAAAATGGACGTGACCATGCCACAGGCCCCTGCTTCCCTGGGGTCACAGTGTCCAAGCTCGAAGGAGACAAAACAACTTGGTGACTTAGGTTTCATTGTTTCCAAGTGGCAGGTGAAACAAAGGCCCAGAGTGTTCAGTTGATTCACCTAAGATCACTCAGTAAGTGGTGGACCTAGGTTGCACACCCAGGTGTGGTTTTAAGAGCACCAGGGCTTGGGATCTGGGTTTTTAGTCCTGGCTCTGTCTCACCGGCTGTGTGATCTTGGGTAGGTCCCTCTCCCTCTCTGGGCCTGTTTCCTCATCTGTAACACACATGAATTGCTCTTGGTGACATCTGCAGGCCCTTCGAGCTCTGACAGTCTGATAGTTTAATCTCAACTTCTGTTAGGTTAAGCTTCAAAGCAAAAGTGAAATGAAAGTGTTAATCACTCAGTTGTATCTGACTCAGTTGTGTGCGACCCCCTGGACTGTAGCCCATCAGGCTCCTTTGCCCTTGAAACTCTCCAGGCAATAGTACTGGAATGGGTTGCCATTCCCTTCTCCCAGGGAGTCTTCCTGACCCAGGAATCGAACCCCGAGTCTCCCACACTGCAGGCAGATTCTTTACCATCCGAGTCACCAGGGAAGCCCAGGGTTGAGCTTACTTTGCAGAATTCGTGTTCTGTTGGCATATCTATAAAGAGCAGTTTCTCAGGTCACTGGGTCTTTAGGCCAGTGAAAACATCTGGCTTATCCTCCTTTTCCCTTCTACCCGGGAAAGAAGTTCTGGTGATGGCAGAGATTTTCATGTCATATATCCCACCGTGGGTTCTGTTGTCTCCAGAACCATTCATTCACAACCATTCTGTTGTTTCCATTCATTCACTCAATAAGCCTTTTTCTAGCGCCTTCACTGTGCCCAGAGATGCCAAGAGGAACAGGAGAAAAGAACAGCCTTTGCTAACTGACTGCCTCTAGGAGGGCAGGCCCGGGCATGGCTGCTTTACCTGTGTATATAATGTTACCAGCATTCCTAACAATCCATGAAAGGTAATGTCCTTGTTTAACAGAAGGGGGACAGAAACCCAGAAAGGTAAATGACTTATTCAGTGATTACACAGCTAATAAGTGTTGAAACTGAGAATTAACCCAGAAATTTATCCTAAACAGGAGATGATTCCAAAGGGGATAAACCCCACACGATTTTATCAGACTTTATCAAACTTCTTTGAGAAGACATCACACATCCTTGTAATAGATTTAATAACAGCCGTTTGTTTTAAGCACATGTGCTGTCCATGTATGACCTCACTGAAGCCTTATCACACACAACATATGATGTAGGGTTTATAGGTGAGAAAGGTCAGACTCAGGTGAAGTGGCTTGCCCCCGATTACACAGCTGTTGGGTAGTAGTGCCAGAATTTGCATTTAGGTCTTTCAAATTGCTGTGTGGTATTTATTTCTTCACAGGCGCTCTCTTTTCTGCTCTGGCCTGTGTGAATGGCTTGGCCATGCTGATGGCCTCCGGCATCTTCAACTCGCTCTACCCAGCCACCCTGAACCTCATGAAGGGCTTCCCTTTCCTCCTGGGAGCTGGACTGCTATTCATCCCAGCCATCCTGATGGGGTAATACAGGGCTGTGACTCATGGTCAGAATGGAGCCGTTTACCTAAAGGGCTCCTCTTCCTCCTCCTCCCAACCTCCTCGTTTCTGGAGCTCTTCCCCTGTGGGTGTCTCTCTCCCCTTGCAGATGGTTGTCTGATTCTCTGGGAGCGGCTCTCCGGGGGCAAGGCAGAGGCCAGTAGGGGAAGGGACACGCTCACAGTGCTGCTCGGCAGGGCTGTGTTCTCGCACTCAGATCCCCTCGCCCCTCTCCATTCCCATTTTACAGATGCAACAACCGTGGCAGAAATGTGCTAAAGGGAAGCCTGGAGAGCTTCCTGGGATAGTTGTGGCTGGGCCCCGTGCTCACCTGACCCACTTGCTTCTCTTCCCCCGAGCCCTCTGTTTTGTCTTCCACCTCTTAGCTTGGGGAGCGGGGTTACCTGGACCAGCCCACCCAATAAAGCCCATGTCACTCCTCCAGGAGTTGAGGGTCCCCCGCCCCATGTTAAGTTTGAACCCTCTCTCTGGTCTCTCACAGGATACTGGAAAGGGATAATCATTGCCCTGAATTCCAGGAGTTTTCCCAGAGCCCCTGATCTGCCTGGACCCAAGGACAGAGGGCAAGAGGAGCAACGTGAGCACTGACCAGCTGGAAGGAGACGCATCTGGATCCCAGCCCTTAGCATAGCGGCAGATCCCCCCAAAGGGCTGTGTTCACCTTGGACAGGATGGTCAACCTGGACCAAGGCCCCTGCCACATCCACAGCTGTGCCAGCCTATGACTCCTAGATCTCGAATTGTCACCCACTCAGGGCAGGTGGTGGGGGAGCCCCTATTTGGAACAGGGGTCTGTTTACCCTTTAGGCCATGAATCACACAGAACCCTCCAGGGGAGGGGAGAGGTCCTGGTGGAGGGACCAGTTGAAGCCTGAGGGCTGGCACCTCTGCTTCCGAGCCAAACTGGGCAGCTCAGAGTGTTCAATTCATCACTCCTTAGTGATGAACATGGTACCTTTGGGGGAGGGGGGGCTGTGGGAGGGACTCGGTGTCCCCTGGAGGGAGAATGCTGCTGTCTCTGGGTGGGAATTAATCTGCTAGGCTTAGCAGTGCCAATCATCATAAGTCAGTATAATCGCCCCGAAATGAACTTCCTGGCTCCCCCATGGCATTAGGCTATGGGGCCTTGTTTTCCCAGTTTGCCCACCATAGACCAGGCAGCAGCAGCTTCTGGAAAGGACAGGAGCCCCCAGAGTTGCCATGAGATTGGTACCGGGCACAGCTGGCTCAGTCCTCATCTGACTGCCCATTGTCTTCTGAGCTTCTGGGCAGCAAAGAGCTGGCACGCTTGCATTAGGCCAGTGGAAAAGCTCTGGGCAGAGCCCTGGCTGCTCATTCCTCGGAGTCAGAGATCCACTCCATGAAGGCACCCGTCCCGATCTTCCTGGCTACACCAGCCCAAGCGGAATCAGTTTTTGCTACCACTCAGCTCTCTAACACTTCCCATCTCTAGGCATTTCAGCAGGGCCATGTGCCGACACCCTCTCTTGAGCACCTGTAGGTCAACAGGAACCTGGAGATGGGCCCAGCCTCCCCATATGGTTCAGGAGGCCCAAGTCCCAGAAAATGTGGGGCCCATTTCTAGGGTGTTAGGGAAACCTGAAATTGAAAGGCAGAATCAGATTGGGTCTTAAGGCACTGGCTTTGATGAGGACCATAAACCCCCAAAAAAATCAGATTAACACCTGACTCTTCAAAACAGAACTGGCCACATGGCATGGCCCCCTGCTGGTATTTCCGCCCTCATTCTCTCTCACATGCCCTGCCAGCCAGGTTCCTGGTTAGAAATCACGCAGGTAAAATGGGGGTGGCCCAAGGCAAACCAAGGTCAGTTGTGGCCTGTTACCAGATTCCCGTGTCACTGTCCCCTGTCGTGAGATCAAGTGAGGAGAGGTCCCTCTCCTGGCCCAGCGGTGCGGATGTAGGCAAAAAGGCTCTGGGTTGACCTCAGGCCTGGGATCTACTCCAGGTACCGCCTCTGACTCGTATGTGGCCTTCTGTGAAGGGGTAGCTCAGCGACACCCCCCAATTATCTGGTCATGGGTTCGACAAGTTAGGAAACACTAGATTAAATATTGTTCTTAGATCCTTCCTACCTCATACATTCTAAAATGGAATGCCTCTATTTGTGGGGCCCCAGGAAGGCTAAATGAGTTGGAGCTGGACTTTAGACTTTTGTGTGTTTCTTGGTCATGAGCAAGGTCTTGGTCTCGGAGAGGGCTGGGATGGGGTGAAGCTGACTCAGCCCCATAGTGGGGGCAGCAGTTACAGCCCATCTAAGCAGAAAACTCTGACCCTTTCAAAGCAATGTCAGAGCAGGCTGGGGGTTGGGGGGAAGGCTGTTTCTCGGCCCTCTGTCTCAGAAGAGGCTCTGTGAGGCCAGGCCTAGGTGGACAGTGAGGGCCAAGGTGCCTGCCCTGGCTGCAATCGGGGCAGTGGTTGGTTATGGCGAGGGAGGCAGGCCCCTGAATGCACTGGTGAGGGTTTTTATTTCAGCTGCTCCAGCAGGGCCTGGAGGCTGGGCTCTGATTCCCCAGAGAGAGGAGGCAGGCAGTGGAGGGTGTGCTGGGCAACTTCTCCAAGTACTGCCGGTGAGGGGCCTCTGGAGGGAGTGGGACTGATGGGGAACAAGAAGACAAGGCCTTCTCTGGAGGAGACTTGTCACATTATATTGTTACTGCCTCTGCTCTTGGGGGCAACATCCGCTGTCCTGTCCAGGGCCTGACACTGGTGGGCGTTCATGAAACATGAAGGAGAAAGGGTCAAGGGCACCCAGAGGACTGGCTAGTGTATCTGGCAGGGAAGGGAGCGGAAGGAAGGAGTTCCAAGCCTGAAGCAAGACCTTTGACTTTGTATAGATGTGGCTGGGGAGCTCCAAGGGGGCCTGGCTTGCATCCGTGGGAGGCAGCTCTGGGACCTAAGCCAGCTGTGAACCCACTGCCCCTGGGAGGGGAGGGGCTGGGCTGGTGCCTGCCGAGCCCATTAGCTGGAGCCTGCATTTATTGGCAGGAGATGCTCTCTACCCCTGGCGGAGAGAAGGACCGAGGAACACTTCTGCTGAGTTATTTCTTTATAGCCTCTGGGTCAGCCGTTTGTTGTGAAAGCCTGTCCCCCATGGCTAGAGTCCTGGGGGGCAAGAGGGAAGCTGGCCGTTCTGTAGAGCAACAGCCCTGCCTGGGGTGCAGCCTCCTGGATAATTCTCAAGGGAGCAGTGCCCCTGGCCAGGGACGGGGTGCCAGGAGGCCCAGTCTGCGTCCTGGGGCTATCTCTAGTGACTTGGGACACTGGTCACGTCATTCAGGTCCTTCTCTGTCAGACGGAGATGATACCAGGTAAGGTTGCTCTGGTGATTATAGGCCAGGGGGTGAAGTGTCAGGGAAATGACCGACATCTGTGAGGCCTTAGAGCCTGGCTGCCTAAGGTACTGAATGTCATTCCTTGGTCACCAGCTTTAGCCTACCCAGGAGTTCATGAGGAATGCAGGAACTCGGGCCCCACCCCAGGTGTCCTGAATGGAATTTTAACAAAATCCTCCTGTGATTCAGGTGCATCCCATCCCCCTCTTCAGGATCTTGCTTCTCCTCACCGGCTTTGCCCCTCCCCTCCCAGAGGGCAATGGGTTCACACCTTGGGGAGCTACAGGTTCTGCCCAGGCTACTTCTGCTGCCCCATGGGGCTGCCTCGCTCCACCTCCCTGAGTCAGTGGGTGGTGAGCAGCCTTTGGTGGGTGGATGGGGGGCTGAGCCAGGCTGGGCAGAGGCCTGGCACACAGCACCAAGGCATAACAGGTTGGCTAGCTGCACTCTGAGACACAGCCTCCCCTGCTCAGGCCTAAGCAGGAGCTGCCTTTGCACCCGTGAGCACAGGCTGCAGCTGCTGACCAGCCTGAGTGAGGGCCGGCTCGCCATCACCCTGACCCCAGGTGTGGCAAAGGAGGCTGCACATCAGGAAGGCTGGGAGGGGACCTGGGGTCAGGCCAGGCTAGCTACGGGCACTGAGTGGCTATGAGGCAAGGCCACAGGGCGGTAGGAAGTGGTGAGCGCAGGGGCCAGGTGCACCCTCAATGGAGACCATAGCTGGCCTCTCGTCCCTGGCTGGCTCCCAGGCCCAAGCCCTTGCTTGACGGAGAGGGGTGGCCATGGCACCAACCCCTGCTGGAGTTTGCCTGCCTTCACTCTACTCAAGCTGGCTGTTGGCAGGGCAGGAAAGCTTAACACACAGAAAACCCTCCTCCTCCAGAACCTCCTCAGAGCTGAGCAGTGACCCTTCCACACTCAAGACAGGAACCGAGGGCAAGGGCCTGGGGGAGGTCTTAGCACCCCCAATGCCTGGCTTCCCTTCTCTTTGCAGATACTGAGGATGTTGGGTTTGAGGTGGACCATGAGGGCAGGGGAGTTAGCTATTTCCTGAGAAGAGCCTAGGCTGCCTCAGCCCAGGGAGGCCAGTTTGAGGGGCTGTTCCACTGGGGTGGGGAGGATGAGGGAAATGGGAGTCATGATGGAAATGGGAGCTAGGGGCTGGTTAGATGGGGCCCAGGGGGTGCAGCGCTCTCCAAACTGGTGTCGGAGCCAGCAGACGAGTCCCGGGAGGAGCGGCCCTGCAGGAAGCGGATGATCTTCTCAATGGTGGCCTCCTGGTACTCGTGGGACCACCTGTGGGTACACAGGCGGCTGGGTCAGAGGGCTGGGCAGAGGGCACTGCGGGCCGGGGGCCTGTGTAACCCGCCCCGCCCCCTCCTCACTTGATGCCGTTGAAGGTGAGCACAGCCTGCATATCCTCCGGCAGGGCCTGGGGCTCTGGCCACTTGAAGCCGTCAATGACAGGCACGATGTTCTTGCCACAGCTCAAAGCAGTCACGATCTCCTAGAGAAAGAAGAGAAGAGATGACACTGGGGACCTATCTGGGGGCCCTGGGGCCAGGTAGGCACTGGGAGGGATAGTAGCCCAAGGCTGAGCCCAGGGTTGAATGCTGGTCCTGAAGTCCACCTTGACTTCTTAACCCACTATGGTATAATAAATACACACACACATATATATATATCTATGTGTGTGTGTGAATACATATTTATAGATGCTTCCTAGATGGCTCAGTGGTAAAGAATCTCCCTGCCAATGCAGGAGAACGGGCTTGATCCCCGGGTTGGGAAGATCCCCTCGAGAAGGAAATGGCAACCCACTCCAATATTCTTACTTGGGAAATCCTACGGACACAGGAGCCTGGTGGGTTATAGTCCATGGGGTTGCAAAAGAGTTGGACACAATGACTAAACAACACCAAATATATATATATATTCTTGGCACAGAGCTCCTAAAGCCCTCTCAGATGACCTGGGGATGGGGATCTGTGCCTAGATAGCTTCAGGATGGGGGCTCGTGGCCAGGAAGAGGAAGCTGTGATTAGAAGGTTGGAACTTTCAGCCTCAGCCCCTCTGCCCCCCACAGCTCCAGGACGAGAGAAGAGGGGCTGGATTGAGACGTCACTAGTGACTCAATCGTGCCTACATAATGAAACCTCCATAAAACCCTTAAGGACTGACCAGGTAGGTTGGTGAACACATCTAGGTGCAGAGAGGGTGGCCTAGAGAGGGCATGGAAGCTCCATGCTTCCCCTGCCCACGCTCCCAACTCCCCCACCCACTGCTTACCTTGCCCTGTGCATCACTTGTATTTAAATGTTCCTGAATTGTATCTTTTATATTAATAATAAGCCAGTAATAGTTCTCTCCTGAATTCTGCACATCATCCCAGGTCACACTAGTGGTAGAGAACCCGCCTGCAAATGCAGGAGACATAAGAGATGAGAGGCTGATCCCTGGGTCCGAAAGATCCCTGGAGGAGGGCATGGCAACCCATTCCAGTATTCTTGCCTGGAGAATCCCACGGACAGAGGAGCGTGGCAGGCTACGGTCCATGGGGTTGCAAAGAGGCGGACACCACTGAAGCGACTTAGTGTGCATGCACGCACGTCATTCTAGCAAATTATTGAACCTGAGGGGTGGTCATGGGAACCCTCTGAATTTGTAGCCAAGACAGACAAGCAGTGCAGATGGCCTGGGACCTGGGACTGGGTCTGAAGTGAGGGCAGACTTGTGAGGCTAATCCCTTAGACTAGAGGTGTGTAACCTCCGGGATCTAATGCCTGATGATCTCAGGTGGACCTGATGCAACAATTAAGTACGCATCCCCCTCCCTGGCCTTTGGAAAAATTGTCTTTCATGAAACCGATTTCTGGTGCCAGCATGGCTGGGGGCTGCCGCTAAACCACGGCATTTGACGCTCATTCTAGGCAGGTAGTGAGCGTCGGAACTGAACTGTGGGACAGCCAGCTGTGTGGTGGAGTGGAGAACTAGTTGTTGGTATGGGAAAAAAAATCCCAAACAAATTTTAGTATCAAGAAGCACATCCCACCCCCTGCATCCAGACTGATTCGTCTGGAGCCCTGCCAGTTGTAGTCCTTACTCATTTCTCAAACCTCCTCCTTTTTCTCCACCTCCACCCCACCACTGCCCTGCTCCAACCCCGTATTACCATTAAGCCCCACCAGGTCTCTTCTCATCCATTCTAGCCTCCTCTCATTCATCCTCCAGGTTGCCCCTTCACCTGGCAGCTCTTCGCAAAATGCAAATCTTATCATGTCACCCCCTACTTCGAATTCACGACTTCACATGGCTCTTAGAATAGGGTTCAAGGCTCTGTGTGATTGTCCGCAACTCACTCCTCAAACTCCACTCTGCACTGTCCCCTCAGCCACACAGATCTCGCAGCCTCTTAGATTTTCCATCCTCCCTCCCTGCTCAGGGCCTTCTCGTACATGCTTCTTCCTCTGTCTAGAACATTCTTCCCTTCCCTCTCACCTAGGTAATACCAACTCATGTTTCTGATCTGAGCGCAATCAGCTTTCTTAGAGAAGTCTTCCCTCACTTTCCCTGACCAGATCAGATGCTCCTCTTACAGGCTTTCATAGGCTCTGCAGCACTTGCTACAGTTGGAAATTTAAATTCACAAGTGAGAAATTTACTTAATATCTGTCTTTTCCACCAGACATAAAGGTGGGGACAATGTACGGGTTTCACTCCCCTTGTATCTTCCGATCTTTCACAAAGCCCTGCCCACAGCCTGCCTTTGCTAAATATTTAACAGCTGAGGGGCTGTATGAATGAATAAAATAGTACAGCATTTGGGGGTTGCACTCTTGAATCATCAGATCTGTGTTCACCTCTGGGTTCTCTGACACAGGCTCTGTTATGTGAGGCAAAAACAACAGGCTCTCAAAGCCTGTTTTCTAATTTCTAAAATAGGGGTAATGATAGTTTCTAACTTGTAGGGTTGTTGGGAGGAATAACTGCTATCCCACGGCAAGTGTTAGACTAGCAATCAGCATGCAGTGTGTGCTTAATAAATAACAAGTGTTATCATTTCCTCCTCTGTAAAGTGGGGATAATAAAACTTACCTCACCAGGTTGTTCTGAGGATGTTGCTATTAATGGGTGCTCGGATAAGTGCTTATTGAGTGTTTTTTCCTTTCAAGGGGAAACCCCAGAGATTGGACTTTTTGAGTGCAGTTCACTTGTGGTTTTCCATATTGATTACCCGCTATAAATGTGGCTTCGCGGAAAGTAGTTTCAAAACCAGAAGCAATTAAGCACTAAAACCAACCAAGGAGGGATGATGGAGCCTTTGGGACTGGTCCAAGGCGAAGGCTCCCACCACCTGCCTGCTCCCCACTCCTTGCAGTCAGCTGGAACAGTGAGGCATATCAAGCACCCTTGTGAAACAGAGCCTTCCTGGGGAAGGAATCTCTGTAACTTCGACCCCAACTGGCTTCTGGGGAACCTCTCCATTTTACAACTGAGAAGAAGGAAGCCCAGCGAAGGGATTTGCTCCCAAGTCACACACATGTGAGCCCGGGGGGCCCAGACTCAAGCATTCTGATTCCAAGTCCAGGGCCATTTCAGCCAAGCTGTCTGCCTCTCTGCTGATCACCTGGGTGAATTCTGGCCCTGCAGCAATTTATTGGGGAACCTTCAGACATTTGCTTCATCCATTAAACAGAGACTTCATGGAGGAAGTCCATTCTCCTGCTCATCTCAGCTTCATCAGAATCATCTGTCTGATCATTGACTCAATTATTCTATAAAGTCTGCCAGAGCCTACTTTGTCCCATGCATGGTTTTAGGCATCAGGCATGCATCATGAACAAGGCAAGGTTTGTGCTGTCCTGGAGCTCACAATGCTCCTCTTTTTCTCTCAGAAGGCTGCCTGCCACCTACTCTAAGCCATGATTCTCCAGGGTGTCTCTCTGACCCAGAATCCCCTCCCCAAACCAAACCCAGTGTTCAGCCCCTCCTACACCCTGGAGTTGGGAAGAGATGCAGACAGTCACTCTGGTGTCAGCTGAATCCACCCCTCAGATCTGAGTCATAGGATAAAGCTGAATCCGAAGAAAGTGCATGGGCTTTGGAGTCAGAGAGACAAGAGTTCAAAGCCCAATTCTGATTTCTGCCCCAGCAGTGTGGCCATTAGAAAAATTGTTCTACTTCTCTGAGCCTCAGTTTCTTCACTGTAAAATGAGAAGGCAAGACCAGTAATAATGTAGGTTTCAGCACTTTTCTCATCCCTACCTTTGTTCTTTGCTCATGCTGTTTCCCTGCCTGTGATGCCTTCTCTTCCACTGACATAAATTCTTTAGACTCAAGTTCTTCTTCCATGAAGTCTCCTCTGATTTTTCCAGCCCTTGATGCTTTTTCTGTTCTTCATGTTCTTATAGCAAGTAAGAATTTCACCTACCTGACTTTACACTGACACCAATTTATATATGATCTAGTCATTCTGGGCATATTCTTGTCTCCTTTGCTGCTTTAGGACAAGGCCTCTATCCATATGACTGCTGCTGCTGCTGCTGCTAAGTCGCTTCAGTCGTGTCCGACTCTGTGCAACCCCATAGATGGCAGCCCACCAGGCTCCTCTGTCCCTGGGATTCTCCAGGCAAGAACACTGGAGTGGGCTGCCATTTCCTTCTCCAATGCATGAAAGTGAAAAGTGAAAGTGAAGTCGCTCAGTCGTGTCCAACTCTTAGTGACCCCATGGACTGCAGCCTACCAGGCTCCTGCTTCCCTTAGCCCTGGTCCCAGTTTCTGCTGACTAATGAGTAATGATTAATAATCTACAGATGTGATACCCATCCATCCATCATCCATCCATTCTACAAGTACTCAATAAGTTTTACTGTGTGTTATGCACTCAGGATACGATGGGGAAATTACACAGTAGTAGTACTCACAATAATTGTATTAACAATAATAATTGCTGCCATCATACAGCAATTATGTGCCAGGCATTCTGCTAGGCACTTCACAAATTTTAGCTCTTTTAATCCTTGTAACACTACCCTAGGGAGGTAGGTACTATAATTATCCCACTTTCCAGTAATAAACATGAAACTCAGGAATTAAGTAACTTGCCCAAAGCCAGAGCCAGGATTTAAACTCACAGCTTTGCATTCTTAACTTTTCCACTGTGCCTATCACTATGCTTTTCTGCCTCCGTTCCCTCACAGAGGTTATTTTTCAAAGCACGTTGATCCCTCTCTGACCCTCACAACAGTTCTATGAGGTGAACAGGACAGGTAAATTATCCTCATTTTGTAGATGAGAAAACGGGCTTGGAGAGCTAAGTAAGTTGCTACAGTCCTGGTACGGTCACAGTGGTGGCTCCTGACTTCCAGCTGGGCCATGGAAGTTGCTGGCACATGCAGACAAGAAAGAGAATAGATCACTAGTGGGAAGCTGCTATATAACACAGAGAGCCCAGCCTGGTGCTCTGTGATGACCTAGAGGGGTGGGATGGGTGGGAACCTCAAGAGGCAGGTGACATATATATATATAAGTAAGACCAATTCATGTTGGACAGCAGAAACCAACACAATGTTGTAAAGCAATTATCCTCCAATTAAAAAAAAACACCAAAGATAGCAGAAACACATAAAAATAAAATATAAAACAAACTGAAAGACTGAAAGGGGAAGCGGAGCCCTGGGCCACAGGCCAGCTCTGGGGTCACCCAGGCCAGTTCTGGGGTCACCCAGGCCAGCGCTTACCTTGTGCACCCAGTCCTTGCAGTCATGGTCTTGCATGCACTTGTCTAGAGCCCCAGCCGACAAAACCAGCACAAAGTTGCGGGCACTCATGATGCTCTGGATGAGTTTGTCCTCGAACTTGCCAGCTTCTAGCTTCTCCACATCGATGAAGACACTGAAGCCATGCAGCTGCAGGTGCACCTTCAGGAGGCTGCCAGGAGGCCCGGTGTCACTGCCGGGACCTCATCCCGAGGCCCCAGGCTGCCTGCCAGCCCACCCCCTCACCTGGCCAGCTGGGAGCCCGTGTTCCGCCGGTAGCTGATGAAGACGTCTGGAGCGTCCCCGCTGGGCTTGCCACCGGTGCAGGGCAGTGGGGAATGCAGCATTTCTGAAGCAGACAAGAGACGGCTTGGTGACGGTGGGCCTTCCCCATCGTTCACCACGAGGTACATTAGCCCCTGCACACCCTGCCCTCTCAGCCCAGCCCAGGCAGAGTGGCTTGCTCCCAAAATGGTCAGAGAGGGCTTCCCTGGTGGTCCAATGGTTAAGAAGCTGTTGGCCAATGCAGGGGACACGGGTTCAATCCCTAGTCCGGGAAGATCCCAGATGCTGCAGGGCAACTGAGCCTTGAGAGCCACAACTCCTGAGCCTGTGCTCTGCAACAAGAGAACCCACCTTAATGAGAAGCCTGTGCACTGCAATGAAGAATAGCCCCGCTCACGGCAACTAGAGAAAGCCCACGCAGCAGTGAAGACCCAGTCCAGTCAAAAATGAATAAGTAAATAAATAATCCAACTTCAAGTGCGTCACTGCCCCCACTTAAAAACTGTGCATGAGTTCCTACTCCCTACAGAAAGTGTTTGTAAGCTATTTTTGCTGAAGCACCCTCTTGTTTTTAAAAAATTAAATCTCAGGGATGTACTGGGAGCTGCAATGTAAAAATGATAGAAATTAATCTGCTTTGGTTCAAGCAAAAGAATGGAGCCAAAGCCCAATCCATGTCCCCTGTGCGAGCTTAATGCATACTTAGTGAATGAATGGATGAATGAAAATAATCCATCTTCTTATACTAGTCAGACAACACTCACAATGTTGTCTGTTTATGAGGTAGCAACGCAGACTGAAACCCCAGTTGTCATTTAATGACTCTGATAACCTTAGAAAATGTATTTAAATCTTAGTTTCATCATCTGTAAAATTAACACCTATGATAGAAATGTTCTTTATCTTTAATTCAGATAGTAGTTACACAGGGGTAGGCATTCGAAACTGTTCAAACTGGTCACTTTTAAAGTATACCTCTTTTATTCTTTAAAAGCTTTAAAAGCTGACTTAAAAAATTAACACCCATTGCACAAAATGGATGTAGAGAGGGAATAATATCTATTTAAAACTTAATCGAGGGCTTCCTTGGTGGCACAGTGAAGAATTTGCCTGCCAATGCAGGGAACACAGATTCCATCCCTGTTCTGGGAAGATTCCCCACTCCTCGGAGCAACTAAGCCTTTGCACCTTGAGACACAACTACAGAGCCTGTGTGCCGCAACTACTGAACCTGTGCACGCGAGAGCCTGTGCTTGGCAACAGGAGGAGTCACCATGATGAGAAACCTGAGCCTCGCAAGGAAGAATAGCCAGCTCACCGCAACTGAACTAGAGAAAATCCGCGGGCAGCAGGGAAGACCCAACACAGCCAAAAATAAAATTTAAAAAACTTAATCAGGACCTGGTCTATGGCAATTGATGATAAACATTAGCTATATAGTAAATTAGTAAATTAAATAAATTAATAAATCAAGAGGGCTACTAGAACCCTAGACTTCACCCTGACTTCCCTAAAGCACCCACACTTTGTAAGCTGTCGGCTAATAGGATAAGCCCCTTGCCTTCCCACCCACATCCCCATGTTAGTCACTCAGCTGAGTCCATTTTTTGCAACCTCGTGGACTGTAGCCCACCAGGCTCCTCTGTCCATGGAATTCTCCAGGCAAGAATACTGGAGTGGGTAGCCAGTCCCTTTTCCAGGGAATATTCCCAACTCAGGGATCAAACCCAGGTCTCCTATGTTGCAGGTATATTCTTTACCCCGTGAGCCACCAAGGAAGCCAAAGTGCAACATACTCATCTTTGCATCCTCAGAGCCCATGTGGCACAGCCTACATGCTCAGTCAATCAATCCACAGTGAGGCTCCAAGTCCCCACAGTGCGTCTCCCTTCATCACTCCAGGGCTGGCGCTGGGGCCGAAGCTGGGGCAGGGGTGGGGGCCCAGGTGGGCGGGCTCACCTCTGGCGGCAGTGAGGATGCGGGCGCGGTGCACGCCCAGGCAGATGCCACAGTCCTCCAGGAGCTGCTGCTCGGACACGCGGTGCAGCAGCGAGCGGTCCAGGCCGCAGCTGACCAGGCCGTAGGTGTACTGGCGGAAGCGCGGATCCAGGCTGCCCAGCCAGTCAGCCAAGTTGCTGCGGTCGCACGTTGCGTAGTTGGCGAAGGTCTTGAGCTCCGTGAGCTCCCGGAGGAACCTGAACCCAGGGGAGGAAAGGATGCTGAGGTCTTGACTGGGGAGCGAAGGGGGTGTAAAAACTAGCGGGCTAGGGGCTCTGTACCTCTTGCGGATGATGCCCGACTTCATGCCCAGGTCGGTCTGGAGTTCCTCGTCGGTGAGCCGCAGAAGCAGGTCTCCATCTACTTGCTGCTCCTGGAGGAGGGGTCAGATGTGAGGAGAGACCCCTCTCCTCAGCCTGTGGACCCCACCCAGCATAAGATCATGGGGAGGGAGCTGGAGATGGCGCTGGGAGGTGGATGGGACCCAGATGAGAACCGTAAGACTCGGAAAATGGCTGAGTACAGGCTCCCCACCCGGAGAAGGCCACCCCGGGTGCCTCAGGCGAGCGGTGCCGGGATGGGGCGCTGTCGCCTGTGTGCAGGGCGCCCCTAGAGGCCACGCGGCCCTCGGGGATGCGCTTGCTCCGACTGCCAGCCGGCGACCCCGTGCGGCTCTACCCGGAAATTCTCGCAGTACTGGGAGAAGCCGATCTGCTGCAGCCACGTCTGGACCTCGGCTTCCTTCCAGCTGGGCACGCTGGGCAGGATGCGCCGCGGCACCTCCTCGCCCAGCAGGCGCAGTGCGCGCTTGGCCAGCGCCGATGTGGTGCCATTAGTGGAGTAGGAGACGAGGCGTTTCAGGCTCTGGATGGCACCTATGTCGCTGAATACCTGGGGAAAGTGTGGGGAGAGGAGGTCTTGGATGCACCAAATCACCAGCCGCCCGGAACATGCCTGGTCCCTCCCCTCCCCTCTTCTCCCCGCTGTAACCACACTGTCTCCCCTTGCCCTGCCTTCACCCAATAAATCACTGAGTGTTGTGGATTTCCCCTCCTGTTGTTCAGTAGCCCAATCACGTCTGACTCTGCGACCCCATGGACAGCAGCACACCAGGCGTCCCTGGCCATCTCCCGGTTTGCCCAAGTTCTGTCCATTGCATCGATGCCGCCATCCAGCCATCATGTCCTCTGACGCCCTCTTCACCGTCTGCCCTCAATCTTTCCCAGCATCAGGGACTTTTCCAATGAGTCAGCTGTTCTCATCAGCTGATCCCCTCATCTCTTCTCCCCACTGAAACCACACAGTCTCCCTTTGCCTTGCCTTCATCCAATAAATCACTGAGTACTGTGAACTCCCCCTTCTGAAGCTCCCTCAGCTATTCACCAGGTCCCTCTCATGTCTCCCCTCTACAACTGCTGCTGCCCTGGGAGAAAGCCTAGATCTCAGTATGGCTGCCAGCTTGGGCACCAGGCAGCCCTCGCCCACCAATCCCTCCTCCTCCCATCCCCTTTCACCAAACCACCCACGCGTACAGGCTCTCCCTCCTCTGGGCCTCAGTTGTGCTATTTCCAGACCCTTCGTTTTTCCAGCCTGCTTGTGGGAATCCTACTGATCTATTGGATCCAAATTGATTGGCACCTCCGCCATGCAGCCTGCTTTGATTCCCTCACAGCTGGGCCCATACCTCCAATGAGACCTTGTGCCACACTCTGAATGCCATTGTTGTTGACTGATAGTGCAACTTCCACTGGACTGGAAGCTGAGGTCATGTCTTAATCTTCCCTGGGGTCCCATAATTGGCACACTGCAGGGCACTCACTGTGTCTTTATTAGACGCTTCTCACTTGGCCTTGCTGAGATGCAGGTTCAATCCTTGGTCAGGGAAGTGCTGCTTGCCATGAGTTTTAGCCAAACTTTAAAAAGGCCCAGAGAGGGGAAGCCAGGTACCCAAGGTCACACAGCAAGTTAAAGTAGAGGGCAAAGGCTATGGATCAGGCCCTGAGACTGGGAACCCCTTGGCATTCAGGTGGAGTTATCTGGCTGACACACAGATGTCCTGCCCCAAAACTGTGTCTCTATACTTCATCTCCTTCCTAAACTCCAGAGCCAAATGACAAAATGGCCCTCTGGAGTGCCCCAGCTGGTCATTTCTGAGGCACTTCAAACTCCAGGTGTCCCAATGAATTCACTTTCTGCCTACCCCCAACCTGTCTCACTGAGTTCACCTTATTTCAGTACCAGGTGCCATCACCCACTGGGTAGGCTGTGTCCAAAGCCAGGAGCCAACCTCAGATCCTTCCTCTTCTTCACCCAGCCACCCAGCAAGTCTTAATTCTATCTCTTCAGTACCTCTGGATGGAGAAGGCAATGGCAACCTACTCCAGTACTCTTGCCTGGAAAATCCCATGGATGGAGGAGCCTGGTGGGCTGCAGTCCATGGGGTCACTAAGAGTTGGACACTGAACGACTTCACTTTCACTTTTCACTTTCATGCATTGGAGAAGGAGATGGCAACCCACTCCAGTGTTCTCGCCTGGAGAATCCCACGGATGGGGGAGCCTGGTGGGCTGCCATCTATGGGGTCGCACAGGGTTGGACACGACTGAAGTGACTTAGCAGCAGCAGCAGTACTTCTGGAATCTGTCTGCTCTCTCTGCCTCTGCTATTATGCCCCAGACCTGCACCATCCCAACTGCCTCCTGCCATGGCCTATCTGACCCCCTGGCCTCCAGCCTCACCCATGGCAACACCAACTCCTTGCAGCTGTCAGGAAGGTCTTTGTCAAATGCTGGTGTCCTCCGTGTAAAACCTTGGTCTTGCCTTCAAGGCCACAATGACTAGTCTCTAATCTTTCTCCTTATTTCACCTAATCCTTATGTATACTGCAAGTCCCAGTTTAATGTCATTTCTTCCAGGAAGCCTTCCCAGATTCTGTCTAATCCCCCATCCCTACTCCACCCTTCACCTGCACCCACCTTGGTCTTGCCCTGCAGACTCTTGATGGCTGCCTCCGCACAGAGATAGAAAGCCCCGATGCACTGCGCCTCCAAGCGCGAAGAGTCGAGCAGTGGCACCAGACGCTGCAGGTCGTCAGGGGCGCGGCCCTGGCTGGTGTCACTGGCGTCCACCATGCAGCGGGCGAAGCGCCCGGGATCCAGCGAGGCCACGAGCGGCTCCACGAGGTCCAGCGTGCCGGAGCGCTCCACCTCGCGCTCCACCTCCTTGTTGGTGGCCAGCACGGCCACGGCCAGGCAGGCGTGCAGGCGCAGCAGCTCGTCCTCCTTGGAGAAGGCGAGCGGGAAAAGCCACTCGGCGGCACGCTTCTCCACCATGCGCCGCTGCGCCGCCTGGCCCCCGTGCAGCGCGCAGTTGGCTAGCGCCAGCGCGCAGTGGCGGAGCAGCGCCTGGTCCGTGCGGCGGCACCAGTACAGTACCGCGTCCAGGCCGCCGGCTGTCACCAGCTTCTGGCATGTCTCCTCCGAGTGCTTGAACATGTGCTCCAGGATGCCGGCCACGCTGCGCGCCAGCTCCACCGGCTCACGCTCCTTTGCCAGGTTCAGGATCACCCCCAGCCCGATGCGCGCCACGCGGTCCCTGCCGAGAGAAAACAGGAGGGAGACGTGGAGTTGCCGCGGCCTGGGGTGCTTGTCTTAACCTCACAGGGGTCACGGCCTCGTCAGTTATCCCCTCTGGGCCTCACTGTAGTGTCAAATAGGACGTGAGTCTGGTCCTCCCTGCCTCTCTCACCTCCCTCACTTCCTGCTCTGGTGCTGTGTGCTTAGTTGCTCAGTCGTGTCTGACTCTTTACGACCCCAGGGACTGCAGCCCACCAGGCTCCTTTGTCCATTCCATGGGGATTCTCCAGGCAAGGATACTGGAGTGGCTTGCCATGCCCTCCTCCAGAGGATCGTCCCAACCTAGGTATCCAGCATTGCAGGCAGATTCTTTTTTTTTTTTTCTTTTGCATTATCATTTTTTTTTTCGTTTTCTTTTTTTTTTATTTTATTTTTAAACTTTACATAATTGTATTAGTTTTGCCAAATATCAAAATGAATCCACCACAGGTATACATGTGTTCCCCATCCTGAACCCTCCTCCCTCCTCCCTCCCCATACCATCCCTCTGGGTCGTCCCAGTGCACTAGCCCCAAGCATCCAGTATCATGCATCGAACCTGGACTGGCATCTCGTTTCATACATGCTATTTTACATGTTTCAATGCCATTCTCCCAAATCTTCCCACCCTCTCCCTCTCCCACAGAGTCCATAAGACTGTTCTATACATTAGTGTCTCTTTTGCTGTCTCGTACACCGGGTTATTGTTACCATCTTTCTAAATTCCATATATATGCGTTAGTATACTATATTGGTGTTTTTCCTTCTGGCTTATTTCACTCTGTATAATGGGCTCCAGTTTCATCCACCTCATTAGAACTGATTCAAATGTATTCTTTTTAATGGCTGAGTAATACTCCATTGTGTATATGTACCACAGCTTTCTTATCCATTCATCTGCTGATGGACATCTAGGTTGCTTCAATGTCCTGGCTATTATAAACAGTGCTGCGATGAACATTGGGGTACACGTGTCTCTTTCCCTTCTGGTTTCCTCAGTGTGTATGCCCAGCAGTGGGATTGCTGGATCATAAGGCAGTTCTATTTCCAGTTTTTTAAGGAATCTCCACACTGTTCTCCATAGTGGCTGTACTAGTTTGCATTCCCACCAACAGTGTAAGAGGGTTCCCTTTTCTCCACACCCTCTCCAGCATTTATTATTTGTAGACTTTTGGATCGCAGCCATTCTGACTGGCGTGAAATGGTACCTCAGCAGGCAGATTCTTTACCTACTGAGCCACCATGGAGAACCAGACTTCTCTGATTGTAAGGGTACTCCATCTTGGCCACCGGCTTTCCAGGTGGCGCTAGTGGTAAAGAACCTGCCTGCCAATGCAGGAGACGAAAAAGACTCAGGTTCAACCCCTGGGTTGGTTTGATCCCCTAGAGGAGGGCATGGTAACCCACTCCAGTATTCTTGCCTGGAGAATCCCATGGATAGAGGAGCCTGGCCAGCTACAGTCCATAGGGTCACAAAGAGTCAGACATGACTGAATGCTTACATGCATCAGTAAGCATTGCATGTTTGCATGCATCCTGGTCACATCCATTGCCTCCAGGACACACTTTCCTGGAGTAGCAGTATGTGGGATGGTTTAAGAATTCTAGCTCTAGGGACTTCTGTGGTGGTCCAGTGGCTAAGACTCCGCACTCCCAATGCGGGGGGCTGGGGTTCAATCCCTGGTCAGGGAACTGGATCCCACTTGCTGCACCTGAGTTAACATGCCAAGACTAAAGATTCCACATGCTGCAAGGAAAACTGAAGATCCTGCATGCTGCAACTAAGACCCAGCTGAGCCAAAAAAAACTAAATAAAAGTTTAAAAAATTCTAGCTCTAGAGCAGATCCCCTGGGTCCTGGTAACTTCTCTATCATATACTAGTTGTGGGACCTTGTGTACCTTCCTTTATTCTTTTCCTCATCTCATAAACAAGATAGAAACAATTCCTACCCCTAGGATTATTATGAAAACCCATGTAATAATCCATGTAAAGTGCTTGGCACAGTATCTGACTCTTGGAAAAGACTCCATAAACGTTAACTTTTTATCATTTGAAGTGTCACTTGAAGGACCCTATTCTTAGACTTGCCTTTCAATTTCTCTTCACTCTGTGCTCTGTGACTGGAGTGTATTTATTTATTCATTTAACAGATCATTTATTGAGGACTTACATGCGCCAGGCACTGCACTAGGGGCTGAAGTTAAACAGTGACAAAGAGAGACTGGAGTTTATACACAGCTAATATGGAGACAAATGGTAAAGTAAACAGTGTGTGAACAGAGTAACAGTTATCTGATCAAAATGATAGCAAAACCGGGTGACATAATGGAGAGTGCCTGGGCAGAGGGATATGTCTGAGGAGGTGACATCTGAGAGTTAAATGTCCAGAGACCCCTGCTTGCAAGTATCTGGAAGAAAAACATTAAAAGCAGAGAGAACAGAACAGAGAGAACAAAAGCCCCAAAGCCTGATGAGCATGGCATATTCCAGGAAGAGAAAGAAGGTCAGAGATATTTACAGTGTCTAAAACCAACAAGGAAAGATATAAAATCAATAAGGGATTCAAATGTAGAAAGGATATAAAAATAAATATTCAAATCAACATGCAAAAGGCAGTAAATCCACCAGAAAAGGGGTGAAGGATACCACTGAGCAATAACAAGAGGAAATTCAGAACATTAACAAGCAAATAAAGAGATCTAATTCACTAGTAACCAGAGAAATAAACATTAAAACAGCTGTCACTTTACACCCATGAAAGGGGCAAAAAGCAGAAGTTACTTCAAGTGGTTGAGTTGGAAGTTTGAAGGGAAGAGTGAGGAAAGAGTTCTGGGGGTCTTTTGAGCCAGCTCAAAACATTTGGACTTCATTTTTCTAAAAGACTTTCTGTTCATGTATTTACTTATTTGTATTTTAGATAGTGTTGGTCTCTTCTTGCTGCACACAGGCTTTTTCTCTAGTGTGACAAGCGGGATCTTCTTTCCACTTGTGGTCTATGGACTTCTTGCTGCTGTGGCTTCTCTTGTTGTGGAGCTCCAGGCACCCCGGCTTCAGTAGTTGTGGTGCTGGGACTTAGCTGCCCCGAGGCATGTGGGATCTTCCCAGACCAGGGATCGAACCAGTGTCCCCTGCATTGCAAGGCAGATTCTTAACCACCAGACCACCAGGGAAGCCCCTGAACTTCATTTTGACAGCAAATGGGGAGCCACTGAAAGGCTTCAGGAAGGGGAATGACCTGGTAACACATGGATTTTAGGAAACTCATTCTGGCTGTTGTGGGGAAGACAGTCAAAGGGAGAGAGCTTGGAGGCCAGGAGAGCAGGCAGCAGAGTTGAGACACTCCAAGCAGAGGTGAGTGTCTTGTCTTCCTGACTTCCACCAGTGATGCCCCTCAAAGACTTACAGGCCTAGCCAGCCATCAATTCCTTGCCCAGGGAGCACCACAGTGACCACAGTGCTTGAGACTCTGAGTCCACTGCAGGGCCCAGCTGAGCCCAGAACATGGCCTGAGGCCAGGAGAGCTTTGCTGATCTGATCACTGAGCTCTGCAGCCCAAAGGAACAGATGGCTTCCAATCATCCACTCGGGCAGTCAGCACTATAGTTGTTCCTTTAAGCAATGAGAAAGCCAAAGCTCAGAGAGGTTACATGGCATGCCCAGGGTTACACAGCTGGTGGGAGGCACAGCTGGGATTTGAATTCACATCTGTTTGTCTTCAGGGCTCAAGATCCTTCATCTGCAATTTGTGCTTCCAGAACAATCTGACTATATACACTCCAAGTTTATCAGAGCCAGGAATTGCTTAAGAAATCTCTAATCCAACAACACCCTCATTCCTGAGGCTCAGTGAAGGGAAGGGCATGTTGAAAAGCAGCAATTCAGAGAGAGAACTTTATTCTTTTTTTTTTTTTTTTAGGAATTCTATAAGGACTTTATTTTACTTTTTGATGAGGACCATTTTTAAAGTCTTTATTGAATTTGTAATAATGCTGTTTTCTTTTTTTTGTCATGCAGCTTGCAAGCTCTCAGCTCCCCAACCAGGGACTGCACTCGGGTCATGGCAATGAAAGCCCGGGATCCTAACCACTAGGCCGCTAGAGAACTCCTAAGTTTTCATTTCTTGAACCTCAGCCCTCATCTTTCTCTATGCACTTGGCATCTTTATAGAGTTGAACTCTGCGCTTATTGTGAGAATTAGTCACTCAATTCCCAACTCTTCTGTAGCCTTAGAAGCCTTAGAAGTCTGGGTTCAAATCACAAATCGAAAGGAGGGGTAAACTACACACGTATACACATAGACAAGACAGTGTGTATATATATTGATAATATACACACATATGCAAGTGCTGGTATATGTACAGGCTGTCTCAGGAAAGACACACAAGAAACTCGTTTCTCCAGTTTGCCTCCAGGGAAGGGGCCTGGATAGACAGAATGTTTAAGTGTGTACCTTTTTTGTACTTTGCATTTGAATTTAAGTGCGCTAGTTTTTTTCCCCCTTTCTTTCTTTTTTAAAACCCATCCCCTCCACTCATTCACTATGTATTCTTGGAAAAGTCATTTGCCTCATTATGATCTTCTGAAGGGGGCAGGCTGTGATTTTATTGATTTATTTTTAAATATTTATTTATTTATTTGGCTGTGTCAGGTCTTAGTTGCGGCATGCGGGACAGGGGATCCAGTAGCTCTGAGGCATGTGGGATCTTAGTTCTCAGACCAGGGATCAAACCTGCATGCCCTGAATTGCCAGGTGGATTTTTAACCGCTGGACCACTGGGGAAGTCCCCAGGTTGCAGTGAGAGTGTGGTGGGACCAGGCTCAGAGGGCCCTACCCTGACAGGCTTCTCCTGGTATTTCAGGGTCAATGAAGCTGTGACCTAAGCCCCCAGGCAGTAGGTGTGGCAGCACCCCGGGGAGAAGAGAGCTGCAGGAAAGAGAATGGCAAAAGGAGTGGATACACCGATGGAAGACCCTCCTTTAAGAGGAAGCTGGTTGGTGGAGGAAGGAAAAGATTTCATAAACACAAATTCTCAGCGTGTCACCACACTCCTTCCTGTCTTGCCCTTCCAGCCTCCTCTCCAAGTAGGAATGGGGGAAATTCTGCCTTTCCCTGTGAGGATTTTGATCTTTTGATCAGAACCTGGCTCGCTGGGTTCTGTCCTTGGTCCTGAAGTGATGCCAACCAGCATGTTATTTCTTGGAACCAGAGACATGGTTAGCGTGACTCCTCTTTCAGTAATTCCGAACCAGGTGAGGATTGTTTTCAACTTTGAAAAATAGTGCTATTGGCATCTTGAAGCCCTCCTTTTCCTAGGGTGTTGGCTGTTGCACCCTTTCTCTAAGAGTTCAGGTTAGAGCTGCCCCATCACACATACAGGACACACCCTTGGGCCCTGGCCCATCACATCCAGTGAGAGCCTGCTCCATCTGCTAGCCCTTCACGTTCACAGCCCATCTCCATCAGGAAGATTAATGACTTACTGAACAACCCTAACTTGGTCTCCCAACTTAAACTGCTTTATTCATGCATTTTTGACAGTTGTATCATTTCCACCAACCACAAGGCTATCTTTACTTTTTGAAAATGCCCGTTATCCATGTCCATCACACTTGTGAGAGCTTCATAAACGGACAGCGACCCTTCCAAAACCCTTCTAAACCTGAGGGGTCTGAGAATTCAGTGTGAAACTGGAATGTGAAAGTCTAGTCTGCTCCAGCATGAGAGGGGAGAGAAAATGGGTTGGGATCCTCATATTCCAGGAGAGATTCTGAGAGACAGGAAAGAGGGGCCACCAGGCTTCAGTTGGATCCCACCTGCTATATCTTGGTTGGTGTGGGGAAGATGTAGCTGCCTAGCTCCACATTCAGTCCCCTCTTCCCCCACCCATCATCCCAACTGAAAACCTCCTGTTCCCCATTAGCAGGCAGAGCATGAAATTATGTCTGTCCCTGTGACATGAAGCAAAATGAAAAGAGAAAGCAGGAAGTGGATTAGGGGTGGCATGAAGGCAGCAAGTAACCTTAGGTTAGCACTCATTTCAGCCTGGGAAGAGAGGAAAGGTATTCCCTCCTCCTGTTTTCTGAGCAATGTGTCCTCCTCTCTTAGTGGGAGGGAGATGGTATGGCAGAGTGAAGGTAACACAGAGGGATATCCAGTCCAAGGGGAGAAGGGCTGTGGGTTCAGAGGATCCCACCTCCATTCTCAGAACCAGGGACAGATTCACGACCTACTACTCCATTCCTCCCCTCCCTGTCTCATTCCTCACCCCACCAGCTCTGGGAGTGAATGCTGACTGCACCATTAGTTCACTCTGTGACTGCTGTACAAGTCATTAAACTCTTCCAAGACTCAGTTTCCTCATCTGTAAAATGGACACGCTGGTTCTCAACAGCGATATAATGCAAGGATTTGTGAGGTGAGGCAGGAAAGGCCCAGTGCGAAGCACTGGAGACCCAGGTGACCCCACATCCCGTGGCGCCCTCCGCCCCAGCCCGACCCCCTCACCGGTTCTCGGCCACCAGGATCTGCTCCAGCAGGCGGGCAGCCTGCACGCGCGTCTCCAGCTCCGGCGCCTGGAGCAGGCGTAGCAGCAGGTCCAGGCCACCGTCCAGGCGGATAGCGTCGCACAGGCCTTGGGCTACCTCGCGGCCCATGGCCGGTAGCAGCCAGGCCTCCTCGACAAGCTGGAAAACTTCAGTTAGGCCGGCTCCCAAGGCCCGCACGCTGACTGCCTGCTTCAGCGCCGACAGCGCCTGCTGCAGCTCGGGCAGTGCGCGCTCCAGGGCGCCCTGCACCTCGGTGCTTGCCCCCGGCGATAACTCGCGGGGCCTGCGGCTGCCCGCCACCCACCATTGGCTCGCGCCGCCACCCCCGTCCGGCCCCGGTACCGCTAGCCGCTCAGCGTCCGGCCGTGGGCCCGACATGGCGAAGAAACGGCAGAGCTTGTAGGCGGAGAGCAGCAGCGTCAGGACCATGGGCGCGGGGCTGCGGGGGACATCCCCTGTCTGGAGGGGCGGGACCGGGCGGAGCGACCCAGAGCTTGGGAAAAGGAGGATGCGAGAGCGGACCGCGGGGGAAGACGATACAGGAGGGAGGGTGGAGGGAAGGGGACCAGGCAAGGCCACCGAACAGAAGTTTGGGGAAAGGGTGAGCGCAGGATCTTGGACGAAGAGGTTGGGGTGGGGGCGCAGGGCCCACTGTCGGGGACAGGCGGGAGGAGAGAGCGGGAAAGGCTAGGAAACTGGACCCAGGCGAGGGAGGGTTTAGGAGGCAGCAACTAGAACAAAGAGTGGCTCCAGTTCCTGCTAGGTTCGCTGAGATGCTCTGCAGCAGCCCCACCCCTGAGAAGCGGCGGACCGCGAGCCGACGCCCCTCCTCTGAGTCTTCCGGGGCTCCTCCCCTGCCGCCTGCGTAGCCCCACCCCCAAGTCTTCCCCAGTCACGCCCACACCCTGGCCACGCCTCGCCGTCGTGTTCTCTACCCCCTCTACTGGGTTCAGAGGTGGACGGGCGGAGTAGACTCAAATTTATGTCCACTCAGTCGGTGATGCTATCTAACCATTTCATCCTCCGTCGCCCATTTTACGCTGGAATGACACTAGACTGTGAGGGGAACAAGACTGACTGTGCCCTTGCCCCACTAACGGTTAATGCAGTCATAATAACAATTCTTGAGATACCTTATGCTTGTTTCTCAGTTAAGTCTTCATCATGCCTACGAGGTAGGAATTAGTGCTCCCATTTAACAGCCAAACACACTGAGGTCCATAGAGAAGATTGCCCAAAGGCACATTCCCCTCTGATTTGTTGTTGTTCAGTTACTAAGTGTGAGGATCTTTGCGACCCCATGGACTGCAGCATGTCACATGCCTCTGTCCTCCACCATCTCCTGGAGTATGCTCAAGTTTACATCCACTGAGTTGGTGATGCTGTCTAATCATCTCGTCCTCTGTCGCCCTTTCTCCTTCTGCTTTCACTCTCCCAGCATCAGGGTCTTTCCCCCTCTGATTTAGTTCAGTTCAGTCGCTCAGTCATGTCCGACTCTTTGTGACCCCATGAACCACAGCATGCCAAGTCTCCCTGTCCATCACCAACTTCCAGAGTCCACCCAAACCCATGTCCATTGAGTTGGTGATGCCATCCAACCATCTCATCCTCTGTCGTCCCCTTCTCTTCCTGCTTTCAATCTTTCCCAGCATCAGGGTCTTTTCCAATGAATTAGCTCTTCGCATGAGGTGGCCAAAGTACTGGAATTTCAGCTTCAGAATCAGTCCTTCCAATGAACACCCAGGACTGATCTCCTTTAAGATGGACTGGTTGGATCTCCTTGCAGTCCAAGGGACTCTCAAGAGTCTTCTCCAACACCACAGTTCAAAAGCATCAATTCTTCAGCGCTCAGCCTTCTTCACAGTCCAACTCTCACATCCATACAGGGCCACTGGAAAAACCATAGCCTTGACTAGACGGACCTTTGTTGACAAAGTAATGTCTCTGCTTTTTAATATGCTATCTAGGTTGGTCATAACTTTTCTTCCAAGGAATAAGCGTCTTTTAATTTCATGGCTGCAATCACCATCTGCAGTGATTTTGGAGCCCAGAAAAATAAAGTCTGACACTGTTTCCACTGTTTCCCCATCTATTACAGAACAGAAAAAAATCAGTGAAATTTCTGAGAACAACTTCCTCTAGGTGGTGGGAGGACTTGAGGAGGTCCATAGACCCCTCAAAGTAGGCATGAAATCAGGCATTCTGTGCCAAGTGGACATTTTCTGGGTAGAGGGATCTTATTTCTCACTAGAGCCAAAAAGTGTGGGGAACAGGACCAAAGCTGTTACCTATGGGGAAGGATGAGGTTGGAGAATGGGATGTGGCCTGCTGAGAAGCAATAAATTAGTAACGGACTCAGGCAATGCACCCCACTCCAGTACTCTTGCCTGGAAAATCCCATGGATGGAGGAGCCTGGTAGGCTGCAGTCCTTGGGGTCGCGAAGAGTCAGACACAACTGAGCGACTTCACTTTCACTTTTCACTTTCATGCATTGGAGAAGGAAATGGCAACCCACTCCAGTGTCCTTGCCTGGAGAATCCCAGGGACAGCAGAGCCTGGTGGGCTGCCTTCTATGCGGTCGCACAGAGTCGGACACGACTGAAGCAACTTAGCAGCAGCAGGAATCTTATCCACTCCAAAGGGTTAATATTCACTCAGCAGACTGTGCTGAGAAGACTGGCCTGGGGAAATCAATGTACCCTAGAGATGAACCCAGAAATGAAAACTTTGTTCTTTTATGATAAAAAGAAACAAATTCCCCAGCTCCTACCCCCTCTTCCACTGCCCTAAATACACACAGGGTGAGTGAACTGCCCAGCCGGGGATGTGCCTCATCAAACAGATCACAGATCAATAACCACTGCAGTAGAACGAAGTTGGGGCTGCTCCAGGACTTGGACTTCTTGTTGGCTTTAGCTCCCAACACCCTGTGAGGCACATATAATTAGTCTCATTTGCCTAAAAAGAGAACTAAGGCAGATAAAGCAATTTGCCTGAGGTCACATGGCCAGTGGATCGACAGAGTGGGACTTCTTTCTGCGCTTCAGGCTCCCTGCGCTAGTCCTCTTCAGAGAGGTCCCTGAGCTTGGCAAGGATCCTGTTCGTAGCTGTCCCAGACCCACAGTTCTAGGAACATGACCCTTTGCTGCAATAGCCTCTGGGGTCGGGGCACCGGGGGGCTGGGCTGGAGGTGGAGCAAACAGAGCAGTAGAAAAGGCAGCTCCTCTTCTCTGGTTCCCCCGCCTCCACTCCCCATCTCTCCGCTTCCTCCTTTTCTCAGGCATCAAAGCAGAGACCACGGGAACCTAGTTCACCAGGCTCGAGGCTGGAGGCCCCGCCATGACATCCCTAAGGCCCCTTCTGATGCTGGCCCTGCTGGCGTGGGTTGTTGTGGCTGACCAAGGTGCGGGAGGGTGTTGTTGGCCACTGGGGTCAAGGTGGGGTGGGAAAGGGTAGCCTGGGCTTGGCCGTGCCAGCTGACACGGGCTCCTCACAGAGTCCTGCAAGGGCCGCTGCACCGAGGGCTTCAACGCCACCAGGAAGTGTCAGTGTGACGAGCTCTGTTCTTACTACCAGAGCTGCTGTGCCGACTTCATGGCTGAGTGCAAGCCCCAAGGTGCGTGCAGAGCGGCTGGGCGGGCCTGGGGTCCCCGGTGCAGCTGGAGAGTCACCACCACCCTCTCTGCCCGCAGTGACTCGTGGGGATGTGTTCCATCTGCCAGAAGATGAGTACGGGTTCCATGACTACAGCGACGCGCAGACCGTCAACAGCAACGTGGAAGCACAGCCCGAGAGCACCACTCTGGCCCCTGTTCTGCAGGCTCAGACCCTAGAGACTCCTGTCCAGGCACCAGTTCTCAACCCTGAGAAAGAGGTCCCACCACCTGGGCGGGGAGACTCAGAGCCTGGGATGGGGACCAGTGACCTAGGGACCTCTGAGTCCCCAGCAGAGGAGGAGACGTGCAGTGGGAAACCCTTTGATGCCTTCACTGACCTCAAGAATGGTTCCCTCTTTGCCTTCCGAGGTGACTCAAGGCGGGCAGGACTTGGGGGTAGGGGTCTGTCCCAGGGGCATCCCCCCTTACACGATATCCTTCCCTCCAGGGCTGTACTGCTATGAGCTGGATGAAAAGGCAGTGAGGCCTGGATACCCCAAACTCATCCGAGATGTCTGGGGCATTGAGGGGCCCATTGATGCTGCCTTCACCCGTGTCAACTGTCAGGGAAAGACATACCTCTTCAAGGTGCCAGGCCCAGGGTGCTGTGGGTCAGGGTTGAGAGTATCTGGGTAGAAGTTGAGAGCAGCTGTGCCCAGGACCAGCATGGGCAAGAAGGCTGGATTTGGGCCTGTGGTCCCTGGCTGGGGCTCTGTGAGCACACAAAAGCCCAAGGCTTCAGCTCCTGAGCAACAAGCCTGGAACTAGAGCTGCCTGCCTTGACTGGGGGATTTTGCGCCTCTGTGCACAGCCAACTTCCTGCCCACCCTCTTCTCCTCCCCAACCCCTTAGGGTAGTCAGTACTGGCGCTTTCAGGACGGTGTCCTGGAGCCTGACTTCCCCCGAAACATCTCGGACGGCTTCGGGGGTATTCCGGATGATGTGGACGCAGCCTTGGCCCTCCCCGCTCACAACTTCAACGGCAGGGAGCGGGTCTACTTCTTCAAGGGTACTCAGAAGTGGGCAGGAGGGTGTGCAGACAGTGGAGCAGTTTTGGGTTTCTTCCACGCTTCACTGGGGACGGGCCTGTGTTTATCCCCCACCTTCCCTCCACACCCCACCTCCCCTACTCCCAACCCCCACCGGAGCTCCCAACTTCCACAGCCTTGGGGCTTTCCAGTCTTGCTCATGGCCACCCCTCCCCAGGCAACCACTACTGGGAATATGTGTTCCAGCAGCAGCCCAGTCAAGAGGATTGTGAAGGCAGCTCCCTGCCGGCCGCATTTAAACACTTTGCCCTGATGCAGCGGGACAGCTGGGTGGACATCTTCCGACTTCTCTTCTGGGGCGGTTCCTATGGTACGGAGGGAGGGTGGAAGCGTGAGTCTTGCTTCCCGGTCCAGGGGGCTAGGAGCCCCCAGGTAGAGGGAGGGCTGGGCCAGCCTGAGAGGCTGCAATTGTGCAGCAATCAATCAAAAGCTGTTTGCTCAGGTTGCTCAGGCCAGACTTTGCTTCTGTTGACGTTGGTGGAGGGAGGCTTGCCTCCACCCGGACCCCACACTTTGGACTTTGCCTAGCACAGCCAGCAGAAGGAGGGGCTGTGACTGGGGCAACCGGGGAGGGCTACGGTGGAGGGAAGCCAGGGGAAAGGCCGGGATGGGGGGCTCTGCCACTAGCCTGATGGCTGTCCTTGGACAAGGCAGACAGCCCATCCTTGGCCACCAAGGATCTGCATTCACCCCTTCCTCACCGCAGGTGGTGCTGGACAGCCCCAGCTCATCAGCCGCAACTGGTTTGGTCTGCCAGGACGACTGGATGCGGCTATGGCCGGCCACATCTATGTCTCAGGCTCAGCTCCCAGCTTCCCCCGGGCCAAGATGACTAAGTCTGCACGCCGCCATCGCAAACGCTACCGCTCGCTCCGAAGCCGTGGTCGAGGCCGCGGCCGAAACCAGAACCCCTACCGGCGATCTCGATCCACCTTCCTGTCCTGGCTCTCCAGCGAGGAGCTGGGCCTGGGAGCCAACAACTATGATAGCTTCGAGATGGACTGGCTTGTGCCTGCCACCTGTGAGCCCATCCAGAGTGTCTACTTCTTCTCAGAAGGTGGGAGCCCCTGTTCGCCCTGTACCTGGTCTGGCTGGGTCGTTCTTGCTGTCCCTGGTCCCTGGGGGCTGACCACAGCCCTTGAGTGGTGACAAGGCAGGCCGGAGTCCTCGGGTGCCTGGTGGATGTTCACTCACCCTTCCAGGAGACACCCAGGTCTTCTTAGGGCAGGATGGGTAGGCTGTGTCTCACGCCCCATCTCCCGACCTCTCTTGCAGACAAGTACTACCGAGTGAACCTTCGCACACGGCGGGTGGACGCTGTGATCCCTCCCTACCCACGCTCCATCGCCCAGTACTGGCTGGGCTGTCCAGTCCCTGGCCAAGCGTAGCAGCCTGAGTCCAAACAGCTGGTCACTGCTGCTCCCTGCTCCAGCATCCTCCTTCCAGCTCAATAAAGATCCCTTGACCCTGAGTTTAAGACTACTGTCCTGAGAATTCCCTGGCAGTTCAGTGGTTAAGAAACTGGGGCCAGGTTCAGTTCCTGGTTGGGGATGTAAAATCTCATGTGCCACGCAGTGTGGCCAAAAGAAAAAAAAGGACTCCTGGCCTGACCAAGGTGGAAAGGCAGGAGGCAGGGGTATGCCTGGGTAAAGGAGGGGAAGTCGGGCAGTCAGGATGGCTTGGGGGAGAGGACAGAGAAGATCCTCATTGTTTCCAGCCTGTGTTGGGCTCAGGCCCTCTCAGTGAGCCAGAAAACCTGTTGGGAGAGCCTCATGAGTGCAAGCCTTCCTCCCGCACCAAGCAGTCCCCAACAACCCACCAGCAGCTAAGCAGGGACTTGAACCCCTCTTAAGGATGACAGGAGTCACCAAGCCACCCTATCCAGCCTGGGGCTTGTTTTGCCTCTTGTCACTGACCCAGATCTTAGAAGGGGCAGGGGGTCAGGAGGTAGTGGACTGTGGCTTAGCTTTTCTGCCCATCCTGGACCTGAAATGCTGTTAGCTCAGACACTCAAGAGCCCCTGGGAAGGTGATCACTGTGCTCCCCCAAACCTGTCCCTATGATGATAGGGTTTTGAAATCTCTGTCTTGGGTCTGGGGTGCAGGGCACTGAGGCAGGAGACACAGGGAAGAGCAGGGACCAAAAGGAAATTCAAATGCACCCATCTCTTTTGGAAAAGTGGCCCAGAAGACTTCAGAGGACAAGAACACTGTAATAACATCTTTCTTAAACTACCCCCCTGCCAAATGTACCTGTGGAACCTCCTCTGGTTCCAAGTTCCTGGACTCTAGGAAGTCCATTTGGGCTCTTAGGGGGCCAGGGGAGCAGGCCAAGCTCTAAAGCAGAGCCGAGGGTGATCTGGTAGTGACATCTGCTCCCTGTCCTGCTGAGGAGAGGGTGGCTCCGGCTCATCTGCTGTCCCCATCGTCCTCCATATCCTGTCTAGCTTTCTCAGCCCCATCTCAGTCGTGGGATAGAACTCCACCCAGTCTCGCAGCTGAAGCCCTGGGAGCACCCATGCCTTTCTGGATGGAACCATGGGAGGATTTTCATAAAGTACAGGATTTCAGACATAGACTGCCAGAGTTTGAAGTGTGAGGATGGGGAGATGAGGCCAGCTTCTTTGGTGAAGCCCCGGAGGAGCAGGGTTGCCCACCCATATTCCCACGAGGCCCCTTTTCCTCCGGGATTCCCCACCTCCTGGAGGCGGGGCCAGGCCTCTGAGCAGGATAAATCCCCACACTCGGAGGGGACTGGTGTGGGCACAGCCTTGGCATGGCTGTCTGGCTCCTCACTCTGCTGGCTCCATGACCAGCCCAGTGGATGCATCTCCGGCAGGTGATCTGGTGGGAAAGGGTGGGCAGGGGGAGGATGTGGGGAAGGTGATGGGGCAGTCTGAAGAGGGGTGGGGAGTAGGGGCTTCAGGGTCTACTGGGGGCTTTGAGACGGGTGGAGGCTCTCACAGGGAGTCCTGGCTTGACCCCCCCACTGTGGCCTGCAGGCCATGCCAGTGGGTTGGGTCCCCACCGGAGAAAGAGGACCACCTTCAGCAGAGGGCAGCTGCTGGAGCTGGAGCGAGTGTTTGCAGCACGGCCCTACCCCGACATCGGCACCCGTGAGCACCTGGCCCGGGTCACCTCTCTTCCTGAGGCCAAGATACAGGTGAGCTGTGATCACCCCCCTCAGGATGGGGGTGCACTTGCACAGTGAGTTTCTAAGCTTGACCCACAGTCCGTTGTCTCTGGGTATCCTGCCTCCAGATTCTGCTTTCCCTGTACCTGGGGGGAGGGGATGCTGGAACCAGAAGAGGCTCCTTCTTTCCTTACCAGGTGTGGTTCCAGAACCGCAGAGCCAAGAGAATCAAGAATAGAAAGCCAGGAAGCCTAAGCCCCAGGCCTGAGCCTCCCCAGAGATCCTGTTCTCTTCCGGACACCATCCAGCGGTCCCCGGAGCCCTGGACCCTTGGCCAGCCTCCACCCTCCAACAGCACAGCTCAGTGTGCCTCTGTGTGTCGACATGCTTCCTGCCCAGCTCCTGGCTTGGGTCCAGGCCAGGGATGGGTGGGGGCTAAAGCTGCAGCCCCCTGGGCACCAGCTGGGTCTTCCGGGCCCCACCTCTCTTCTGAGCGAGCTGCTCCCCAGACCTCACTGGGCATTCTTTCTGACCTCATCTATGCCTCAGCCATAATCACCAACCTGGACCATTCCTAACCTAGGTCTAGGACTTGCAAGACCCCTACTCTGGTTCCCGTAGCCCACTCTGCCCCCTAGGATTGAACACACCGGAAGTGGATCTCCTGAACCCTCCTTTTACACAAGGGAGTTTTCTTACAGGATGAAAGTATTAGCTCAGGGATCCCTGCCTTCCACTGTCCTCCAGACCAGCCTAGATACGGATTCAATGGTGTGAGGGGGGCTTTGCTCCTGCTACCTAGCACCCTCCCCACCCATCATCTTGGCACAGAGGGATGAGATAGAAGCCCATGTTTTCCACTTCTGCCAGTTTCCCAATTCTTCTCATCCCAGCTGACAATACCTCCTCCCTCCAAAGGACAATGGGCCATCACCCTGTACCCAACGGCCCTTTAGGCCATTACCTGACTGTTAAGAAGGCTGGGAGAGGGCTGATCCTAATTTTAGACTGCAGGGACCAGTCGTTTTATAGTTCAGGGCCCCCCTCTCCTGTCCTCCTGCCACCTGGACAAATTAATCAGAGCCATGGATCTGAAGAGGGAGTGATATTAAAGTCATAAAGTAGAAATAGGAACCCAGGGCTTATGTTGATTTAATTTTCACAAATATGAGATTGGCTGCCGTCTGACCTGGGGCTGCAGAGACAACCTGACAGACTCAGGATGTGGTGGGGAGAAGCGTGCACGTTGGCAGCGTTGGGTTTTGGTATCACTGTCATCTGTAATACCAACTAATCTTCAAATAAAACCCCAACTCTGTACCTTAATCTGGATTGTTCTGTGCTGCAAATGAATTGGGATGGGGGCTGTTTGCTTTTGAAGTTTATCTCCATTACCTAATCCCTAAATAGGGCCAGGTTCCACACAGATTCGGGGTGGGAGGTATTACCCAGGCTTCTGCCAGGATTAGTTAGAGGGAGGAGGGTTAATCGAAGGGCTTAAGGCTCTGGCTGACAGACCCTGGAGAGAAGGGAGCCTCAGCTGCACCCCTTGCTCCTGCGCCCACTTGTTCCAGGACACTCCAGCTCCCTGCACTTCTGGAGACTCTGCTCAGCTTCTGGAGCTTGGAGTTTGCAATCGGTCTGTGCTAGATTCAAATCCTAGCTGCCAGGTAGTCTTGAAACTCTCTGGAAGTCTAGGAGCCTGAAAAAATGGGGATGGTAATACTCATTTCCTGTTTTGGGAATGAGAAGCAATAATGTAGGTGAAGGGCTTCATGTGGTGCGTGACACACTGTATTAATAAAAGCTCTCAATGGACGCTAGTTCCCCCTCCTTCTCCACATGGGCTTCCCAGGTGGCACTAGTGGTGAAGAATCCACCTGCCAATGGAGATGTAAGAGACCTAGGTTCGATCCCCTGGAGGAGAGCAGAGCAACCCATTTCAGTATTCTCGCTTGGAGAATCCCATGGACAGAGGACTCTGGCGGGCTGCAGTCTACAGGGTCGCAAAGAGTTGGACACGACTGAAGGGACTTAGCATGCTCCATACGGTGGGATATGAGAAACTGGAAAGGTCTCGCTTCTTGTTTCTCTGGGCTTCTGGCAAGGACTCCCCTTGTTCCCCAGGAAGCCCTGGACCCAGACTGCACTGGAGAAACTGTGGTATGGTGAGACAGAGGAACTGGCTGAGAGCAGAGTTCCCAAAGTGGGGTGAGAAGCAGAGGAAAGGCCACCTGATTTCCTATTTCTGATTCTGCCCTTGCAGATGGAGGTCACCTGAACCGTGGCCCTTCCCTCAGCAAGCACTTAAGGCTTTGGCTGCTCTTGCTCTAGAAGCCAGGAGAGTGGCCCATACGTGCGTGTGTGTGCACGCGCATGCTCAGTCATTGACTCTTTGCGACCCCAAGGGGTACAGCCCTCCAGGCTCCTCTGCCCATGGGATTCTCCAGGCAAGAATATGGGAGTGGGTTACCATATCCTCTCCAGGGGATCTTCCCAACCCAGGAACCGAGCCCACATCTATTGCCTTGGCAGGCAAATTCTTTACCATTGAGCCATCTGAGAAGCCTGACTGGCCCATAAAGGAGCTCCTGGTGGCTTAGGGGTAAGGAATCTGCCTGCAATGCAGGAGACTCAGGGTTGATCTCTGGGTTGGGAAGATCCCCTGAAGAAGAGAATGGCAACCCACTCCAGTATTCTCGCCTTGATAATCCCCATGGACAGAGAAGCCTGGCAGGCTACAGTCCATGGGGTCACAAACACATGACTGAGTGACTAACACAAACACAAATTACTCAATGCCACAGCAGTCTCTTGGCTTGTGAGTAGGGGCTGGGATCAAGTGAGGACGCCTTCCCAAGAAGGAGGAGTATGTGGGGAATGACTCCAATTGCATCCTGAGAAATTGCCCTGGGTCAGAAGCTGTTTAAGAAGTCCAGCTCCAGGGAATTTTCTGGCGGTCCAGTGGCTAGGACTTGGTGGTTTCACTGCCTCGGGCCCAGGTTGGATCCCTGGTTGGGGAACTAAGATCCTGAAAGCTGAACAGCCAAGAAAAGAGAAAAAGAAAAAGGTCTGCTCTGTATCTAAAATTTGGAAGTCTCCCAACCTGAATCCAGTTACGTGGAGACTGTGAAAGCTTGACGATATGTGGGGACTCTGGCCACGAAGTTTAGTACAGGCAAGTACAGCTGTGGGGGCTTCCCTGGTGGTCCAGTGGCTAAGACTCCACATTCCCAAAGCAGGAGACCTGGATTCCATTCCTGGTCAGGGAACTAGATTCTGCATGTGTCAACTAAGACCTGATGCAGCGAAAAAAAAAAAAAGACAGATGTGACTCTCCAAAAAAGTTTCAGTGTTCAGTATAGCTAATTTTTTAATATTCCAGGGTTGTATAGCAACTTATTTTGCACAATATTTTGTATAATACTTTAAAAATGTATCTATTGCTATAATCTACTTAATCACCCTATTTCTGATATTTAAGTTGTATCCAATATAGGATATTATTATTAGACATAATTGAGATGAACATTGGCATGTATTTCAAAGATCTCTGACATATGAATCAATCACTTTTTTTGTAGCTAGTTTTTATTTTTATGTCTATTATTTTTGGTAGGAATCTTACTGAATAGTTAAGCTTTCAGTTCAGTTCAGTCACTCAGTCGTGTCCAACTCTTTGCGACCCCACGGACTGCAGCACACCAGGCTTCCCTGTCCTTCACCAACTCCCAGAGCTTACTCAAACTCATGTCCATCGGGTTGGTAATGCCATCCAACCATCTCATCCTCTGTTGTCCCCTTCTCTTCCTGCCTTCAGTCTTTCCCAGCATCAGGGTCTTTTCCAAGGAGTCAGTTCTTTGCATCAGGTGGCCAAAGTATTGGAGTTTCAGCTTCAACATCAGTCCTACCATGAACACCCAGTACTGATATCCTTTAGGATGGACTGGTTGGATCTCCTTGCAGTCCAAGGGACTCTCAAGAGTCTTCTCCAACATCACAGTTCAAAAGCATCAATTCTTTGGCACTCAGCTTTCCTCATACTTCAACTCTCACATCCATACACGACTACTGGAAAAACCATAGCTTTGACTAGACGGACCATTGTCAGTAATGTCTCCGCTTTTTAATATGTTGTCTGCTGCTGCTGCTGCTGCTGCTGCTGCTAAGTCATGTCAGTCGTGTCCAACTCTGTGCGACCCCATAGACGGCAGCCCACCAGGCTCCCCTGTCCCTGGGATTCTCCAGGCAAGAACACTGGAGTGGGTTGCCATTTCCTTCTCCAATGCATGAAAGTGGAAAGTGAGAGTGAAGTCGCTCAGTTGTGTCCGACTCCTAGAGACCCCATGGACTGCAGTGCACCAGACTCCTCCGTCCATGGGATTTTCCAGGCAAGAGTACTGGAGTTGGGTGCCATTGCCTTCTCCCAATATGTTGTCTAGGTTGGTCATAGCTTTTCTTCCAAGAAGCAGGTGTCTTTTAATTTCATGGCTGCAGTCACCATCTGCAGTGATTTTGGAGCCCCCCAAAATAAAGTCTCTCACTGTTTCCATTGTTTCCCCATCTATTTGCCATGAAGTGATGGGACCGGATGCCATGATCTTTGTTTTCTGAATGTTGAGTTTTAAGCCAACTTTTTCACTCTCCTCTTTCACTTTCATCAAGAGGCTCTTCAGTTCTTCTTCACTTTCTGCCATAACGGTGGTGTCATCTGCATATCTGAAGTTACTGATATTTTCCCCGGAAATCTTGATTCCAGCTTGTGTTTCATCCAGCCCGGCATTTTGCATGATGCATTCTGCATATAAGTTAAATAAGCAGGGTGACAATATACAGCTTTGACATACATACTCCTTTCCCGATTTGGAACCAGTCTGTTCCATGTCCAGTTCTAACTGTTGCTTCTTGACCTGCACACAGATTTCTCAGGAGGCAGGTAAGGTGGTCTGGTATTCCCGTCTCTTAAGAATTTTCCAGTTTGTTGTGATCCACAAAAAGGCTTTGGCGTAGTCAATAAAGCAAAAGTAGATGTTTTCCTGGAACTCTCTTGCTTTTTCAATAATCCAATGGATGTTGGCAATTTGATCTCTGGTTCCTCTGCCTTTTCTAAACCCAGCTTAAACATCTGGAAGTTCACGGTTCACATATTGCTAAAGCCTGGCTTGGAGAATTTTGAGCATTACTTTGCTAGCATGTGAGATAAGTGCAATTGTGTACTAGTCTGAACATTCTTTGGCATTGCCTTTCTTTGGGACTGGAATGAAAACTGACATTTTCCAGTTCTGTGGCCACTGCTGAGTTTTCCAAATTTGCTGGCATATTGAGTGCAGTACTTTCACAGCATCATCTTTCAGGATTTGAAATAGCTCAACTGGAATTCTATCACCTCCACTAGCTTTGTTCATAGTGATGCTTCCTAAGGCCCACTTAACATTCCAGGATGTCTGGTTCTAGGTGAGTGACCACACCATCGTGGTTATCTGGGTCATGAAGATCTTTTTTGTACAGTTCTTCTGTGTATTCTTGCCACCTCTTCTTAATATCTTCTGCTTCTGTTAGGTCCATACCATTTCTGCCCTTTATTGTGCCCATCTTTGCATGAAATGTTCCCTTGGTATCTCTAATTTTCTTGAAGAGATCTCTAATCTTTCCCATTCTATTGTTTTCCTCTATTTCTTTGCATTGATCACTGAGGAAGGCTTTATCTCGCCTTGGTATTCTTTGGAACTCTGCATTCAGATGGGTATTATCTTTCCTTTTCTCCTTTGCCTTTACCTTTAAAAAAATTACTTTATACTGGAATATAAAGTCCATGGGGTCGCAAAGAGTCAGACATGACCGAGAGACTGTAGCAACTCACACTTCATAGTTGGTTTGCAATGTTGCTAGTCTTATGTGCACAACCAAGGGCTTCAGTTATACCTACACACTTTTTCAGATTCTTTTCCCATTTAGGTTATGGCAAAATATTGATTCTCCTGTGCTATACAATAGGTCCTAGTTGACTATTTTATTTATCAGTTCTGTTCAGTCGCTCAGTCGTGTCTGACTCTTTTCGACCCCATGGACTACAGCACACCAGGCTTCTCTGTCCATCACCAACTCCCAGAGCTTACTCAAACTCATGTCCATCGAGTCGGTGATGCCATCCAACCCTCTCATCCTCTGTCGTCCCCTTCTCTTCCTGCCTTCAATCTTTCCCAGCATCAGGGTCTTTTCCAATGAGTCAGTTCTTTGCATCAGGTGGCCAAAGTATTGGAGTTTCAGCTTCAGCATCAGTCCTTCAAATGAATATTCAGGACTGATTTCCTTTAGTATGTATATATTAATCTCAACCTAATTTATCCCTCCCCACCACCACGTTTCCCCTTTGATAACCGTAAGTTTATTATCTAAGCCTGTGAATCTGTTTTGTCATTAAGTTCACTTGTATGATTTTTTTAGATTCCACAGATAAGTGATTATTGTATGACATTTGTCTTCCTCTGAATTCACTTAGTATGATAATCTCTAGGTCCATCCATGTTGGTGCAAATGGCATTATTTCACTCTTTTTTATGGCTGAGACAAGTTGCTTTCTAAAAGGGTTGTTGGTATGCTTAAGATACATATTTTTTAAAATACCTCTTTTTTTGCTGATCCCTGATGCAGATCATCAGAACTGCCCAGACATCTTTAGGTCAGTGTATGAAATATGTTTTCTTTAATGAGAGTGGAAATGGAGGGTAGTTCTATATGACTGACTAATGCCAAAAGCAAAGTGATGATCAGCCTAACCCCCACAAGTTTGTCTGAAGGCACATGTGTTGTCAGGCTCCCTAATACCAAAGCTTAATAGAGACCCTACACAAATAGGCAGTATTCTCCACTCTTCCCTCAAGCATTTTAAGTATGAAGGAAAATAAGCAGGAGAGAAAACAGAAAATTAGGAACTGCATCAGACACAATGAAAACTTCAACCTCAAGACTCATGAAGGTCAGGGAGAGAAGCAGCAGCTAACAGTAGTTAAGTACATGGTGAGAATAAGTTCCCACTCATGTTAGTACTTCAAACGTACTTTCACTTGACCAATTTTCTAATTTTAAGAACAGAGTGAATAGCGTTATGTGGAAAGAGGTATGACATGAGAGCCAAGAGCCAGGGGTTGGAGCTTTGGCTATAACTAAGCTCTGTAGCCTTGGGACAAGTCAGATGATCCTCTGGAATATTAGTGTGTTTGTGAACTACTTGGATGGAAAAATTAACTTCTCTAAGTTTCAGTAGCGTTTTAAAATTCTCTGGTTCTCTGATTTATATGTATCAGGATAAAATCTGTAGATTTTTCCTCATTTTTCTTACTGTTCTCTGCCCATATATCCCAGAGATATTGTCAAAGGAGGAGAATAGAGTATAGACCAAAACAAATAGTTCAAATAGATTTTTCAGGCACGTAGCACAGATATTAGTCTGAAGGCTAAAGCTCTTTCCACTTGCAAGACTCAGCCACTTGAAAAGAGATGATATCTACTTGAATTCTAAAAATCTGACTTGGCTTTGCTCATCAGGAGCAAAGAGTGATTCAGTGTAGCTTTTTAACTCAAACAGTCAGGGATGCTAAAAACACTGTAAAATGCCACCTGTATTTTTTCTCAAGTTGGTATTTCTTCCAGTCAACAACAGAAATCCTGATTTCTCAACAAAATGATCTGTGGTATAACAGAAGGGCCTACACCCTCCTTCTCACTCAAGCAGAATATTTTCTTTAGAGGCTGACTTGCTGTAATTCAAGAAACCGGCAATACTGTAGAGGAAACGTCTATTGAGTCGATGAGTGTATAATTTCTAAGAACAGAAGAGGGTCCTGGGAAAAAAAAAGACCTTAGGAGCTCATACACTGAACAAACAGAAAGAAAGAGTCTACCATTAGGAGCAGACCTGAATTAAGTCTCACCAACTATGGAAACTTTTGGACTTCTCTGTTGTCATAAGATTTGAAATAAGAACACCCTGGAGGGAATTCCCTGGCGGTTCAGTGGTTAGGATGCTACACGTCCACTGTAGGGAGCTCGGATTCAATCCCTGGTCAGGGAACTAAGACCTTGCATGCTGTGTGGCATGGCCAAAGTTATAAAAACAAACAAACAAACAAACAATAGAATATGCTGGATTTGATAAATATTTATTGGATAAATAATAATGCTACTGTAATTTCTAAAAGTCTTATACAGATTCCATCAACACACCACTAATCTAAGTTCTTAAAAGTGTAACATTACAGAGACTTCAAGATAACTCAGGAGTCTTTGGCTCCTTTTAACAGAAAAAGGACTGCTGAGGATCATTTGACCTCTCTCAGCCTCAGTTTTGTCTTCTGGAAAAGGGACCTAAAACCGCTTCCTTTTCTAACCTCTGGAATGGTTTTGAAGACCAAAAGCAATCATGTAAAACAATTTTACATACTATTTTTTGCACTTACCCAGATATGTTTAAGAATCCGCATAAAATAACCTGTAACAGGCTTATGTATAACAATATGTACACATACCATATATTTTTGTTATGTGTATACTCATATAAATTACACATACAGTTCAATCTAGAAACAGTCACCAGTCTACGAAGAATCTCTCCCTTCATTAGCTGAGACAATTCACAGTAGGCATACTCTCCTTACAAATACAAACAAGTACAAGGGATTTTGCAATTAAAAGCAGACATACTGCTTTGCTATCTGAACTGTTTTCATTTTTGGAAGCAGAGCAAAGGGTGACCAGAAGGTGGGAAGTTGAAGGAGGGCTGATGAATACTGAAGACAGGCAGAAACATAGGAAATCTGAACAAGGCCAGCAGAAGGAAGAAGATGAAGGCAGAAACTAAGATTCCAAAGTTGCCTTGTGTACAATTGCACCATCGTGTACCAACTGGCTTTCTCTTATTTGATGTCCTCTGATCAGTTCCTCTTCCAGCACAAACTGAAGAAAGCGAATCCCTCTGTTTTACTGGAGTCTTCTGATATAAATCACAGGTCTGCATCAAGATGTGTGGAGCAAGGACAACCACTGACTTGTGCACCTGGGCAAGTTCAAGGCAGCATGGTCTATTTCTGGAAAGGCCTGGATTCTCTTTTATTCCAGTGGGGGAAAAACCCAGCCCCAGCAATGCCCAGAATGGACAGTAGAAGGCAGATGGGCACTGGCTTCGGGAAAATGTACGGACAGACCAGTTCTTTCCTGTTGTTGTCTGAGTCTCCTCTATGGCCCCCTCCGTTAACCGACAGGATGGGACTGTCCCACAGGAAGAGCACGTGGCCTTGGCTTGGCTGAGTACAAATCACTGACTGAGAATCAGCAATTGGCAGCTGAGACCCTGGAGTCTCCGGACTTCGATGAGGAAGCACAGTTACAGTTCTCCCAATTCGCCTTCCATCGCCCGCACCATGACGTATAGCTCGGCCAGACCCACCACAGAGGCCACGATCAAGGCAGCCAGTACTCGCTGGGAAGGGAGAGAATCAGGCTTATGGGATGCAGACCAGCTTCCAGCTCTGGAGCCTCTAGCACCTAACAAGTATGGAGAGGACCTCAACCCAGCCCATAAGTTGGGGGGAAGGGAAGAAAACTGGATCCTGATTCTCTTGAGGTTATTATCTACCTCCATGACTGTTGGACAGATCAAATGCTCCCTTTGTTTATCACATAAATACATAACCTGTTCAAGGCATTTTTGCATACCTCCTCCCTATCCCACCAACACTCCCAACTGAGGCACCCTGCCCTGCCCAGAACCTACTCACCGAGGTCATTTCTGTGAAGATATACTGGCTTCCAAGGTAAGTGCAGACGAAGGCAGCCGCCACCGTGACAATGAAGTTGAAGATGGTGATGACCAGAGCCTTCACTGACCTCACTTTGGGGAGGAGCCCGGGCAAGAAACTTTTAGGTCAGCATCCTCCATGAGGCCCTTTTATCTCACAGTTGCCTCCCCCATCAGCCAGGCTTCCCTCAAACAGCAAGCCTGAATAGCTCAGGCTTAAATCCTGAGCAATGGAGTGAGAAGGAGGACCACGGGTGACCCATCCCAGTGAGAGGCTTTCGCAGCCTGATTTCCTAGTACCTCACCTTGCTTTCCCAGGTCACTGAGAGTTCCACCATGCCTTGGATCCTTGGAAAAAGAAAAAGCAAAGGATTTCAGAATGGAAGCAGCCCAGAGAGTATTCATTTGTCAGTCTGGGCTCAGCCCTCTTTATACCCAACACACTAGTTCTGTCTTCTTCCTGGATTTTGTCTAGGACCAGTTGGAGTCTACTCTGGATCAAGCATTTCAGAGAAGAGACGTATATTTCCAGTACCCGTGTATCCCTCTCCTCCTCTGGGCCAGGTGCATGCCAGAGAAAAGTAGGGTGCTCTGTCAAAAGAATGGCTCCCGGCTCATCTCCACCTCTACAACCTTTAAAAATCAGTCACCATCTGAGCCGACAGTCTCAGTAAATAGGATGGGAACTGTATTTGGCTTGTACGCAGCACAGAGCTTTTACAGTCCCTTAATATTAATAGTATACAAACCAGGTTTCCACACTTTCTTTCATCTGTGTGTCTTCCCAGTGCAGGGCCCTGCTTTCAGGGGCTACAGGGTCCACATATTGAAGAGTGGGCTCTTACCTGACAGGTGACATTGCGGGTGATCCGCTTATATTCCTCATTGGCCAGCTGTATCTTAATCTTTTCCAGACGAGCAACTAGCTCTGGGTTCTGAGGCAGAAAAATCAAAGAAGAAGAATGGTATTTCCAGCTTGCTAGAAAACACGTCACAGTCACTGGTTTCAGGGGGCAAAGTACTGCTAAGAAGACCCAGGCACCAGTCCTGCCTCCAGTGCTTTGGAAACTTTTTTTGGGGGGTATCAGTTTTTCAAGCTGTCAGACTGGGAGGACAATATCTGGTTTCCTCCACCCCAGCTCTCAAGGATTCAAAGAACAAATTTTGAGCGCAAAGATTCATAAATTTGGAAGTAAAATGAATAAACCCAACTGAGTCAACATCCATTCTCACAAATATATCCCTTACGTACCCGAGGAGGCTTCACAACCTCTGGAAGATAGATTTCACTGCCTTCTAGGAGCTCATGAAGGTACAGTTTGGAACCTGAGGAAAAATGCATAGAGGTGAGGTTGAAGGATCAGAGAAGGATCTAGCCCAATTCTTAAACCTGCACCCTCTGCATTGAAAGCACAGCATCTTAACCACCGGACTGCCAAAGAAGTCCCCAGCCCGCCAATTCTTTCTACCAAAATAAAACATGGCTACTCTTATATCAGTTCATCTCCAGGTTCATTTTCAACTGGAAAGAAACATAGATAATCCCATATACTAGTGCTACATGGTGACTTTAATTGTTGGCTCTCAATTACCCAACCAATGTCACAGCTCGTAGGTCATTTATATTTGCCTTTAAGTTAGGTCATTTCTGTGGCCACAAAAGAACTTGCCCTAAATAGGTTTAAGGCCTAGTGATGGTGAATACTTAGAGGACACTGTGCTAGATGCCCTCTAAGGTCCTTTTTAGTTCTAATAATTGAATAATCTACCCCTCACACTTGTGGGCAGGCTGTTAATTCTGGCAAAAGACCTTACATGCCAGTTTGCCATACTGGACCCCTTTACATATAAGGGAACAGAGGCTCAAGGAAGAGAAATGACTCCTCCATGAAGAGTCAGTAGCAGAATTAGGACTACAATTCAAATGTCACTCCCAGTCCAGATATTTCAACAGAACTTCCCATCATTCTATATCCAAAAACAAAAACCAACCAACTCTATCAGATGTGACCACTCTTGCTTTTAAGATGGAAAGAAATCTAGATTCACACACAGGGTGAGCCCACTATGTTGCCTTTTTTTTTTTTTTTAATGTGGCTCAAAAGGAAGAAACTGAACCTGTGCTGTGCTTTTGAGTTAGAATTTGTATTTCCTCAAGGGTCACGTGGGCCTGGATGTAAAGATGAGACTCAAGAGAACAGAAACTGCACAAGTAAATTTTGTCATCCATGAAAAATTCCCATGGAAATTATGAAGAGAGTGGGCTGGTTCCCCAGGGTTTGTGAGGTTACTCTTGGGTTGGCCAGATTATCATTCCATGGGTGAAAGAGAGTGACGGATTCGAAACCCAGTCCCCCTAAAACTGAAATTTCCTTACTGACCTTACAATTCATCTCTCTATCCAAAACTTTATTCCTTTTCCTGTCCCCTCTAACTTCTATGCTGTGTTAACAGAATACTAATGAACCAGAGTCAGATGACTCAAACTGCTATTGTTGATAACATCTTTAATGTAGTGTTATAAATATCATCATTAACCTGAAAACTCTGGTTGCTTCTCCAGGGCAAAGTGAGCTAACAGACACCGGAGCCAAGGACCACGTGACCTGAGAATCGTAAATCAGACATTCTGACTCCTGAAACCACAGTTAGGAAAAGTCACACGACTATTATTCCTAGCCTCTTTGTTCTTCTCCTTTAAACGAAAGTTCCTTAACTCAAATTCCAAGCTAGAGTGGATTTGAGCCTTGTTTCCCATTCCCTTGCTTGGCACCCTGCATTAAATACTGTACTTTCCTTCACCATAACCCTGCCTCAGTATATTGGCTTTGCTGGGAGTCATGAAAGAAGCCGCGAGTTTGGTTCAGCAACAGATACACCCCCTCGGGAAAAAACACCTCAGGAGGGCCTAAACTCTGGGGAAAAAAGAGGCGACTCTGAACCGGAGACTGGGGCTCACCCCTTTCTCTCAAGTACTGATGCAGATCCCGGATCAGGCGGAAAGAAACCAGGCGAGCCGGGCGATTGCCGCCCTTGTGCTTCTTTCCTAGCGCGGCCTCAAGCTCTGCCCGCAGCTTCCCGGGCAGTTGCTCTGGCTCCAGCTCCCCACCAGGACCCAGAGCGCGTACAAATCGCTCGCCAGCTAACAAGCTAGACGCCATTACTAGCCGACTTTACGGTCAGGTGACCCAGAACCGAGACTTCCGTCCGCCTGCGCCGGAAGAAGCGCGAAGCTCGCGGGGCGGGGCAGAGAGCCAAAGGGGCGGGGCAACGGCGCGGGGCAGTGTGGGGCGGGGGCGGAACGCCGCCCGGCCGCGGGTCGGGTGGTGTGTCAGCAGCCCAGCGGGAGCTCGGGCGAGACATGGCGGGCTGTGTGGCCCGGCGGGCCCTGACCGTGGGCAGTCGTTGGTGGTCCCGGTCGCTGACTGGGACCCGGGGGCCGAGGCCGCTCTGTGCGGCGGGTGAAGTTGGGGCCTTCCCACCCGTGGCGACCACGACGACGCGGAGGCACCTCTCGTCCCGGTGAGGGACGGAGCGCGGGGGTCGGGCCCGGAGCCTAGGGAGCGTGTCCCCGGCCAGAGGGCCCAGCGGCAGAGGGTGATAGGAGTTCGACCCAGGGGAGAGTTCCGGCCGAGAGCCGACCTGCGCTGCCTGGGACGCGTGCCAGGAGCGAGGAAGGGAGCGCGGCCCAGAGTCCTGGATTGTGCCGGACTGGCTCCGAGGGGGAACTAATAACCCTCTCGGAGCAAAGCCTGCTTCCTCGAATGCGGGCATCCGAGCGCCACTGTTAGTGGGAAGTCCTTCAATTAAGTGCTAGGGCTTTTGATTTGAACCCTCAGCCCATGACTGCGGGTCAAGGCCTCTCTCAGAAAGATGCTGGAAATGGGAAACAGGACCCGAGTCTGCGCCCTGCGTGGGTCCCAGGCTTCAGTGTGACCTTGAGGGCACATACTCTCTTTATGTGACTTGAGGAAGGGGGTTTGAAGCCACAGGGATGGTGTGAACAATGTGCCTAGGGATGAGACCAGAGAGATCAAATTGGGGCAGGTGAACCAAGTGGAAGGAGACATGGAGTTCACCTCTCCACAACAGTAAGAAAGCGGTGCTTTGAAGGGCCCCCAGAAAAAGCAGTCGGGTCCAGAAGTCACTGTGACAGCTGACCTTTTAGTGGCTGAGATGAGACACGGACATGGGGGAGAGATGATAGCTATTTGCAATTTAAGACTCCTCTGAAAATTGATGTAAATCTGAACAAAAACTAGATAGAATAACATTGGTGCAATGCCAGGATGAGGACTGCAGTTTAGAGGTGGAAATGAACATGGCATGATGACACAAAAGAAGTTTTCTTTTGAGCACCCCTTACACGCTAGGCTCTGAGAGGGAGCACAGGCTAATCAGACACAAGCATTGCTCCCGGGGAACTTACAGTCTCTAATGGAGATAAGACAGTGACACAAATAACTGAAATGCAAGGTGGGAAAGGCAGTCACTGCTGTGGGAGGTCAGGAGGATGGGTCAGGGAAGAAATGGAGGCAAGGGATACGATGAAGCAGGGTCTGAGGGCGTGATACGAGGAATGCTAAGATCAAGAGAGAAGTGATCTGGGAGCTGTCAGATCTCATGGAAACCAAGCGGGCATCTGCAGCTGGTCCTCAGAGGAGGAGCAGCAGAATCTCTGTGGAGGGGTAGCTTGGCAGGACCCTTCCCTGCTTCAGCTGGCCCCACTGCCGCGACCCTTCTCCGCTGTCATGGCCCCGGCCCCCCCAGTATCCTAGCAGCTTTTTCTGATGGATTAGTACCCTTCACTTCTTAGCTTTTCAGTTGCTTGTTCCTTTTCCTTCCTAATCAGAAACCGACCAGAGGGCAAAGTTTTGGAGACAGTTGGTGTGTTCGAGGTGCCAAAACAGAATGGAAAATACGAGACTGGACAGGTGAGTGCTGGGCGGCATCATCTTTGGTTTTCAGGGTGTGCTCTGCTTCTGAAAGGGTGAAATTTGGTCACAGGCCTGAACATTATGATTTTCTGCCTTGGTGTTTGGTGCCAGACCAGAATCAAAAGTTTTGTTGTTGTTGTTGTTTTAACATGTTTTTTTGTCCCTGTTTTCCTGGATTTGAATGCACTTCATGTGTCATCGGGTTTTGTTTCCAAGTTAGTGTAGACAGAGATGGTTTGAACTATATTGAGGAGAAAGTCCTATTGCTAAAGAGTCATCTAACATAGTGGTTGGTGGGAAGCCAGTGGAGGGCCTGCTTTTTGATGCTTTGTTCTAGTTGAATTGAGTGCAGTGAATTAAGCTCTGGGTGTGAGGCTCTTTTTCTGAGTCAGTTTTATGCCAGATCTACTGAGATAGATTTAGACCCCTTGTAGATAAGGAGAACTTTTTGTTTATTCAGCTTTTTCCCCCTGTATGCCTCCAATAGAATGGGCTTTATGCATTGGTATAAAATCAGAAAGCAGTTCCTTCATGGAGTTGACAGTCTAAGAAAAGAATTACAGCATGCACATGGTTCACGGCTGTACACCGGCTAAGTGGAAGGGAGGGAAGGGAAGGCTTCCTCGAGGCCTCGGCTATGGCCTGACGGCTGAGTAGAAGTCAGCCAGGTGAAGGGACAGTAAGCGTGCGCCACAGTTGGTCTGGGTGGATCTCAGAGTCCAAGGGAAAGAACAGCAAGACCTTGTGCTGGAGTTGCCACCACCCGTGCCACTTAGTGGTCTGGGCCCCACCTGGATGTACCTGCTCGGCTGCAGACTCACTGAACCTTTCTTTTCTCCCAGCTTTTCCTTCACAGTGTTTTTGGCTACCGAGGTGTCGTCCTGTTTCCCTGGCAGGCCAGACTCTATGACCGGGATGTGGCGTCTGCAGCCCCAGAAAAGTAAGTTTCCCTCTCACTATGCCTCGCAGTATCCTCTGGAGGAGGCCCAACCCATGGCAGACATACGTAATTGGAGTCCCAGCGGTCAAGACAGCCTCCTTCTGGGCCTTAGGAACAGTCCCCAAACACTCCCTTGACACTGATGCCCATGGAGACAAAAGTGCTGAGTCTTAAGCCAAAGGGTCCCTTCAGACCTCCCCAGGATGCTCACCCCAGGCATTCTTAGTTTGCATTATAAGTACCCCAGAGGGCATTTGGGGAACTAGGCTTCTTGATTTCTTGATGTTCAGTTAGAATCTTTCTCCTAGAGTACATTAAAAAAAGAAAGGCTCCATTAAGTGATCGCAGAGAGCCCCTGGGATGTGAGAAGAGTGGGGTGCTCTGGGCTCCAGGGACTGAAGCAGCAGTTTGATTTTCTCAGCTTGGCCCCTTTTTTAAAGAGGCATCCAGAGAGGAAGATAAACGATGACTCTTCACCACACCCTATTGCTTGCTCCTGCCTGGGGAGCGTTGGCCAGGGCGTGCTGAGCATCGGCTCAGCTTCTGCTAAGCCCCTTCGGTTCAGGCACTGGTCTGTTTAGGTGAGGGGTGGCAGGGAGCTGGGGCAGGCCCCGCTTCCGTTTCTCAGGTTGATCTTGGGCTTTTCCTCCTGCCCCGTAGAGCAGAGAACCCTGCCGGCCACGGCTCGAAGGAGGTGAAAGGCAAAACTCACACTTACTATCAGGTGCTGATTGATGCCCGAGACTGTCCACATATAGTAAGTAAGCAAGGTGGCTGCGCCTGGGGTTCCTTTCCATGGGGAAGGCCTGGACCCTGATGGGGACCAAGAGAAGGAGAGGGATCCAACAGTTCCATACTGCACTGGGCCCCAAGTCCTCAGGACTGGATAGTGACCAAGAAAACCTATGACTTGCTTCTTGCCTTAGTCTCAGAGATCTCAGACAGAAGCTGTGACTTTCTTGGCTAATCACGACGACAGCCGGGCCCTCTATGCCATTCCAGGTGAGTTATGAGCATCTGAGTGGTGCCCATCGGTGAGGGGTCTGGTGTGTCTCAGGAAGAGAATTCCAGTGCCTTTCTGCTGTCCTTAAATCTGCTTTGGAGGGCGTGTAGATGCTGAGAGCCTTGATGCCAGCTTCGTCCCACCCTGGGACAAGGCCCCAAAATTGAGTTTCTTTTCAGCCCCACTCTTCCCCGTTCCTCTGTGAGTTTTCTGTCTTTGTCTCTCTGCCAGGCCTGGATTATGTCAGCCACGAAGACATCCTCCCCTACACCTCCACTGATCAGGTTCCTATCCAGCATGAGCTCTTTGAAAGATTTCTCCTGTATGACCAGACGAAAGGTACCCTCTTTCATAAAGGGAAACTGTAATGGGAGGGCCCTTTCTTCAAAAACAGTGTCACAGAAGCAGTTTCAAAGCTCTGTTTCTACAACTTGATTTAACCTCCCTTTAGACCTGTTGGGTAGATGGCCTTTATCTCCTCCTCACAGATAGGGAAACAGGCTCAGGGATGATGAGAGCGACTCAAGGTTGCTAGGTAGTGGCAGAGTGAGATCTGAGAGCCAGGGCCCCTAACTCCCAGGCCACTTCTCTTCCCCTGACGTCATATTCCTCCTTGGGGCTTATTCTTGGTAGGCATCCCTGTGCCGCCTTCCAGCCTGTGCTGCTTTTGCTCATGTGTCTTCTATACCTTGGCCATCACTGGGAAGGATTTTATAAGAGAAGCAGTTGGCCACTGGCCTGGTCTAACCAGTCATTTCTTGCCCCAGCACCCCCTTTTGTGGCTCGGGAGACACTACGGGCCTGGCAGGAGAAGAATCACCCCTGGCTGGAGCTCTCTGATGTCCACCGGGAAACAACTGAGAATATCCGTGTCACCGTCATCCCCTTCTACATGGGCATGAGGGTAGGTGCCGAGCCTTGGTACCTTCCCTCAGGGCCGGGCCCCCGGGTTCTGTGTGGGGTCCCCAGTGTGACTGCTGGTGTGGGTCCCACATTTAAACCATGTGCCTGAGGTTCTGGTTTCCAGTGCTGCATGTATTGGCTGGGGTCAAGCACCCTCTTGGCAAGAGCTGACATCAAGACCTAGAGCAAGGAAACACTCAGATCCCAGGAAGGAGGCCTCCAGGTTGACTCTCTCTTCTCTTCTGGCTCAAAGGGAGCCATGATTATGAAGAACATACACATACTTGTTTAAATCACTGTAGGCTCCTCTTCCCACGTTTTATACATTTATTGAGCTGTTTCTTGCTTGGCCGTAACCTGGGTCTTAGGGTGACAAAAATGAAACACTGTACCTGCCTTCCAGGAGCTCACGGTAGTGGGGGAGGCCAGCCTACATCTTTCTAAGTCTTGTAATCCTGCTGAGATGTGGGAAGGCAGAGGAGGAAGACAGCAGCCTGGGCAGCAGTGGTGGGCAAAGGGGTGGAGGCTGATGGGGAGAGTGGTGAGAGGGAAGGGCCCTCTCTTCTGTTCTCATCCAGCTCTGTGATCTTGATAGGATGAAGAGGAAGGAGGCCAGGGAAGGGCCCAGGGAGTCTGCCTCCCTCTGGGCATGTTGGCCATAGTTAGCACGTCATCAAGATACTTATGGCTTTCTTCTGTCTTTGCATCCGTCCTGGAATACATCTGCTCCACTGGAGTGATGTTGGTTGGAATAGATGTTTTCTGCCCTCGGGGACTGAAATTCTTTGTGTTTTGTTTTCCCCAGGAAGCCCAGAATTCCCACGTCTACTGGGTGAGTGTCTAATCTCGGGAGGAGGGGCGCCCAGGAGGCGTGCCTGTGGGGGCAGGTGGGAGGTGGGGGCTTCACCTCCGGGGCGGGAGATGAGACCCGTGCAGGGCAGGTGTTGGCCTTCGTTGCCCTTTTCTCTCGTAGAATTGCCAGGGGGCTAGCCCAGGTTCTGTTCCTTCTCAGACGTGAAGTCTCTCCCCTGCTCCCACAGTGGCGCTACTGCATCCGCCTGGAGAACCTCGACAGTGACGTGGTTCAGCTCCGGGAGCGACACTGGAGGATATTCAGTCTGTCCGGCACCTTGGAGACAGTGCGAGGCCGAGGGGTGGTGGGCAGGGTGAGCATCTTTGGGCTAACAGTCTTGGTTTCTGGTCGCACCCAGCAGGCCTGGGAGCTTAGTGCATGGTCTCCTCCTCTGTGGTTAGGGGCAGGGGGTCAGTGTGTGAAAGCACAGGACTGTTCAGAGTGAGAAACCTCACTGTGAGGGACTGTTATTTAACTGGCCCATGGTCCTTATAACTCGTAGCAGCAGGTCCTGGATTTGGAGCCAAGTAAGTGACGTTGGTGGCCACCCTTTTTAAAAATCTGAATTGGGAAGCCTTTGGGTGTGGTACACACCCTCCAGCACTCCCAGTTGTCCTTCCTCTGCCTCTTTACACACATACATCCTCTGCTGGCCCTTGAAGAGATCTGACTTTGCAATTCCTGCGCTACCCCACCCACTCTCCTGAGAAATAGTCAAGAGAAGGGGCTGCATTCAGTAAGCAGTTATACACATTAGCAGGGACTTGGGGAGGCAGCGTGGGATAGAAAGAACAGGGCTTTGGAGCTCATCTCTTTTCAGACGCCCACTGTGTTGTTTACTTGCTGCATAACTTTGGCCAGGTTATTTAACCAGAATCTCAGTTTTTTAGGATAACATCTATTACCTTATGATGACCAGGACTTAAGTTAGCAGATGTTTGCTGATCATAAGGCACTTAGTGAATAGACGCTGAAAGGGGTATTTGCAGAGATCTTGGGCTTGTCATCTTTGTCTGGAAACCTCAGATGTTTAGTCTGAGATTATCTTTCTCAGGGCCAGAGTAAAAGGCCCAGGTCAATGGCGGTGCTGTGAGAGGAGGTGCTGGCCGGCCGTTATGGTGGGAGGCATGAGAGGGCATCTGGTCCTGACTCGGTGATGGTCAGCATGTGGCCCTGGGGTACAGGGAGCTTGTCTGGTCTGACCTATTTTGCCTGAACCCTCACAGGAACCAGTGTTATCCAAGGAGCAGCCCGCCTTCCAGTACAGCAGCCACGTCTCCCTGCAGGCCTCCAGTGGGCACATGTGGTGAGTAAGTGGGTGTGGGGGCAGCTTAGGTCCACGACACTGCAGGTCAGAAAGTGAGAGCTCATAGCGTGCAGTTCACTCTGGACCCAGTGAAGTCCTGAGGTGGAGCTGTATCTGCCATTCATTGTTGTGTGAGTCTTGCCTGATTTATGACTTTGCCAGTTCTCCGTGATTTTGTGGAATTTGTGTGTGTGTGTGTGTGTGTGCGCTCAGTTGCTCAGTCATGTCTAATTGCAATTCCATGGACTATAGCCCGACAGGCTCCTCTGTCCATGGAGTTTTCCGGGCAAGAATACTGGAGATTTCTTTCTCCAGGGGATTTTCCTTAGTCAGGGATTGAACTGTGTCTGTTGCATCTCCTGCATTGGCAGGTGGATTCTTTACCACTGTGCCATCTGGGGAGGCCCCTGTGGGATGAGGACTTAGGTCAAAGCGGTCTGGTGACTTTTTGCTACAGAGCTGCCAATGAGTTGGTTTTTTCCCTTGGTGTTTAATTCTGTATCCTGAAAGCATAGTTGGGTGGCTTATCCAGGGTGCATCGAAGGGCTGAATTCAGGACAACTTCATTTCTTCTTTTCATGAAGGGCCAGGATGGGCTCTTGGGTCCCTGGACCAGTGTTATCCTGGCATGAGCCAGGCAGAAGAGCCCAGGCCTGCATTATTCTGCCTCAGTTGTGGTGCTGAGGGCACAGGGCTCTCCAGACCTCTAAACCAGTTTCTCTCTGACTCCCAGGGGCACTTTCCGCTTCGAGAGGCCTGATGGTTCCCACTTTGACGTCCGGATCCCTCCCTTCTCCCTGGAAAGCAATAAAGATGAGAAGACACCGCCCTCAGGCCTTCATTGGTAGGCCAGCAGAGGCCCTGAGCACCCAGGCTTCGCCCCGAACAACAGCCCACATCCCATGAGAGTTGCTGCAGAACTCTGTCACGGCCACAGTGGGTCTCTTAATCGTTTGTGCCATTTGACTTCGGCGTTCTTACTTTGGCGGGTGGAGTATGACTTCTCCAGAAGACCCACGTGGGCCTCCTCCAAGGCTGGCCTTCCCCGTATGCCCTGCCTACGCTGTGTTCCAGTAAACCTTTCCATCAGGAACTGTGTTCAGCGGCCATAGGTGTGGGGGTTCCCTAGCCTGTCACACAGTTGTTAGAATGCGAGGTTTGGGCAATAAACCAGTGCGCGCTTGGCCACCCTCGCCGTTTCTGCCCCCCGACGTCTCAGGCTCCCTTTCTGACCTGGCGGGGGCCCTTGGTTACTGTCCTTAACTGCCCTTCAGGAAGCTGCCCCTTCAGCTAGGGTGTCTGTCTCCATCGTGGGGCAGGGGTTTGCCTGATGTCTCCCAGGTCACTCAGCCAGTGAAGTGGGGGATGGGCTGGACTCTGTTTTCTTTACCCTCTGCCAAGTGCAGAGCTGGAGGGCGGCAGCAAGGTCAAAGGAGTAAGGCAAGCCTGTTGGGTTTCCTGAGCAGTGGGCCTGCCAGCCACGGGCACGAGTCTGTCAGGCCTCCAGTTCAGAAATGCAGAAACTCAGCCAGGGAGCGTTAGGTATGGACAGTGACTAAGCCAAGCTACTTTCTGAGCTTCTTGAAGATCTCCAAGAGCCAGAGATAAAAATGTGCTGCATTTTTGCCCTGATTCTTAGGATTCTTGCTTGCTCCCTGACTACCATTTTCTTAATATTAAATTTCAGTTCCAGCCCTTTATAGTGTTGTCTTTAATCCTCCACCTTAGCTCAGCTGGCAAAGAATCCGCCTGCAATGCAGGAGACCCCGGTACGATTCCTGGGTCGGGAAGATCTGCTGGAGAAGGGATAGGCTACCCACTCCAGTATTCTTGGGCCTCCCTGGTGGCTCAGCTGGTAAAGAATCCACCTGCTATATGGGAGACCTGGGTTCGATCCCTGGGTTGGGAAGATCCCCTGTAGAAGGGAAAGGCTACCCACTCCAGTATTCTGGCCTGGAGAATTCCATGGACTGTATAGTCTGTGGGGTCGTAAAAAGTCAGACATGACTGACCAATTTTCACTAATCCTCCACCAGGGGGAGCCTGGGTTGCAGGGCAACTGAGTGCAATGGGGCATAGGCCCCAGTGAGAGTGTAAGGTCAGGTGGTAAACAGAAATACATGAATTATGGCCACACAGCAGTGAGTGACCAAGCTCTACTCCCTGTAAGCACGGCTCTGAGGCACCGCAGTGTAACACAGGTTTATTAGAAATTAGTGTTTGTTTCCATCACCTATGCCGAGCAACAGGGAATTGTAGTTACATGATAAAGAAGTTCTTTCATGCCAGGACCTGTGCCATCCTTCAGCAGACCCTGGTCAGGTAATAGATCAGAACCTAATGCTGGCCCGTGTGGTTAACAGCAGGCTTCCAGTTTTCTTAGAAACTGACAAGGTTTAACCTTGATCCACACTTTTTGTGTACATTCCCCAGGGCTGCTCAGAATTGAAAAATTTACACAGCCAAGAGCATTTTCTGAATGGGGCTGGGAAACTCAAAATTCCCCAAACCCTTACAACACAGTCTGACTTTAAAAGCTAAGATTACTTCAGTGAGTTCAATGTTAGTATTTTAAAACCAAAGAGAGATTTTTAACTGGAAGAGATAAGTGCCCAGAGTCCCAGACTGTTGTGCTGTCTCAGGAAGAAAAGACTGCTCACCACTGAGACAGCTGAGGATCTCAAAGTCCCAGCAGTGAAGAGAGGCCCAGGGACTGGGGAGGTTAAGGGACAAGCATTAAAATACCTCAGTGGGGAGCTGGGACTTTGAGTATTAACGGGCTTTGGGAAGGCAGCTGAGGAAACAGACTGGTGGCCTCAAGCAGAAGCATTCCAGTCACTGTGGGAAACCCAGAGTTGGAATCTGGCCAAAGAAATGGATTTGTCTTCATCTTATTACTCCAGTGAAGGCTTGAAGAACCGTTCATAGCTGACCATCAAGGTGCCTCACCTGAAAGTCTATACGTTCAAGAGTACGACTAGCGTAAAACGCCTGATTAGAGTCACCTTTCTCCTGCCCTAGCACAGGTCTTCGTGTCTACTAATCCTGGCCTGGCATTTGCCCATAGGCTCAACTGTAAGCAGCCACTTGGCTATGGTCAGAGTAGTCAAGAGACATGAACTTGATCAGCTATGTCCTTTCCTGACTGAGTGGGTACTGCTGAGTGCAGTGCTGGTTTGTTAGGTTGGCTGAACAGCTCCTTCCTGGTGGCATTCCTTTAGAAAAGAATTCAGATAAGCAGCTGCCCGCGGGCCAAGCCAAACAGAAGGGAATGAAAACCGAAGCCCTGAAGAGGAGCTTGGAACTTTCACCCTTACCCAAGGGTGCGGCATCTCTAGAGCCAAATTTACCCAACAAGAAAGAAATGAAGAACCTTTTCAAGGCTTTTAGGCTACACACATTCTCCTGTGTTCAGGGACTCACCACTGGGCAGAACCACCATCCCCAAAACCAACAACATGGATGGGGGCGGGGGGATGGATGGCCAAGCATAACCACCTCAGTGGGGCCCCCGGGAATGCAGGGCTCTGTGTTTGCTGTCCTCGGATGATGGGCAGGTGGGTGTGGGGCCCATGGGCTCCAGCCTGCCTGCTGCAGCTCCTGCCCCCTGCCACCACAACGGCCCTCTGAGCTTACAGTAAGTGAGGACAGCTTGCTTCAGAGCCAAGGGCGAGAGAATCAAAGAGAAGTCATGTAAGACCCTAAAAGTCAGTGCATATGTGACTCTGAAGATGTGGGGGTAAACGATCCTTTCTTCTAGGGGTGTTATTAGGACCACAGGTCCTAACTTACACAAACTCACCCCATCAGTGCTCTTTGGGTTGGCTGCTTGGCCACTGTGGCAAAGCTAGAGCTGGTCAGTTTTTTTATTGCTTCTTTCCCCTCCCTCAGATTGACTCTACAGGGAAAAGGGGATTCGATCAGAAGATGACGTGGGTCAGGGCAGATTACAAATCTCCTGAATAAAAGTACAAAGTGCTTAAAGAAACAGATCCCAAAGGTAGCAAAAGGGCCAAGGGTTCTGCTTTACCACGGATCTTGGAACCCTGGAGGGGTAGCAGAAATACCCAGTCCCCTCATTATTCAACTAAAACTAAAAACTAGTCATTTCCTAGATTATTTGTTAAAAACGTAACTCATCAAGCCTGTGCTTAGGAAAAAAGGAGCCCCACCTCCTGTAAGAAACTGGGCCTCCACAGCACCAGAAGCCACCTTCCTCAGAGAGAGACCCGTTCCCCGTGGGCCTCCCCTGAGGCCTAAAGTAGCCTTCAGCAGAGCAAAGGTGTGCTCAGCCAAGGGAGGAGGGGAATGCTCCCAATGGGAGGTGGACAGGTCAGTCCATTCAGCCCAGGGCCAGAAAGGGAGAGGCTGAGCAAAGGGGCCAGTCCTCCTGAAGTGCTGAGGGAGCCAGGCAGAGAAATTCGAGCCCTCCGCTGCTCAGGCCCTCTGACCTCCTGGGCAGGTCCTGTTGTGCCTCTGGGTGCTGGGGCAGAGACCCAGCCAGCAGTAGAGTGGGGTGGCCGAGGGGGCGGGGCTCCACAAGAGGGGCAATGGGGCGTCCCGTGCCCTGACTCCAGGAGGGTCTCATTAATCACGATGGGAGGACTGGTGGCCGAGCTGCCGGTCATCGTAAGTGCTGTAGCGCTTGACGTGGATGCGGCGGACACGGTCCCGCAGTTCCAAGGTTTCCTCATCTTCACTGGGGGAAGCCTGGCTGCGGTTCCGGCTTGTGGCCTCCAAGAGGGAGTTGTCAGGGACTCGGGGGGTCTCATAGAGTAAGACGTTGAGTGTCTCCTCATAGATTCGGGCCTCTGGGAATTCCACCTGGGACGAGAGAACAGCATGAGGTTTCATCCCAAAGAGGGCACAGCATGTCAGGGCCGTTGGCCCTGCTAACTCCATGAGGCCTCCAGAAGTCTCTCAAGAGACATGACTTTCTGTCTTGCGAGGGCGGGTGGAGGTGTCCTCTGAAGGAGGCATGAGGAGATGTATTCTATGGACATAAAGATGCAGAAGACTAGTACCCTGCCCCACCCAATCCCAGACCAGTGGACTAGTATGTGGAGAGGTCAGGGCCTTGGCTCTGTGGTCAGGCCTAGGTACAAACAGCTCCCCCACTTACTAGCTGTGGGGTCTCAGGCTTAACTTTGTGGTGCCTGAGTTTCCAAATGTTAACACTGACCTAAGAGACTGTTGTGAATGTTATATGAAGATTGTAAAGTGTTGAGCAGAGAGCCGGGCACACACAAAACAAAAAAGCCTTCTTGCTTTGAGCCCTTCACATGCACACAGCTCTCCCCCGAGACAAGCCGCCCTTCCACCCTGGCAGTCTGTCGTCTCCTGAACACACTGGGGCAGCTGTTCTCTGGGGAGGCACCATCTGCTGGCAGCCTGGGGAGAGTTAGCTGGGTTTGTTGTGCATGTGCGCTCAGTCATGTCCGACTCTTTGCGACCCCGTGGACACACCCCACCAGGCTCCTGTGTCCATGGGATTCTCTAGGCAAGAATATTGGAGTGGGTTGCCATTTCCTCCTCTAGGGGATCTTCCCAACCCAGGGATCGGACTTGCATCTCTTGTGTCTCCTGCATTGCCACTGGCGCCATCTGGGAAGCCCCAAGATCCTTTATATATATATTTATATATATATATATATATATATATATATATATATAATATATGTGTATATACATAGAATATATGTGTATATATATAGAATATATATATGTGGGTATATATATAGAATTAAATTTCTAACAGCCCTAGTCTCCGTTTTACAGATTATAAAAATTGAATTTGTCATCTCCTATCAAATCCCTTACTCGTGCCTGGCAGTATGTTGTCACTGCAGAGACAAGCTGACTGACCAGGAACGCCCAACCAGCAAGGGCTGGAGGACTGAACAGCTATTTCTCCTGCCCTGCACTGCTTCTCCTCAGAACTGTCTCATTTTCATAACAGTTCTGTTAAATTCATACTTCCATTCTCAGATCTTCAAATGAGGAAACTGAGGCCCAGATGGTCTAAATGTCTTATCCAAAATCAGAAAACTGACTTTGGGACCAGGATTCAGATCTGAATTGGGCCAACTCCAATTACCCCCGCTGGTCAACAGCCCTGCCTCTCAGCTGACCAGAGCAGAGTTCTGTGCATTCCCTGAACTCCCTGCATTGGCTTTTGTCCTTGAGCAATACCGCTGCGGTGAGTATGGGAAACAGCAGGATGTGCGCCCGGTGGTGAAAGGTGCAGCCGCACACAGGCAGGCAGAAGCCCTGTACCTTGGTCTGCTTCTTCTCGGTGGCGTACACAATGGAGGTGCAGCACACCTCTGCCAGCTTCCGACCCTGCCCGTAGAAGGACCAGCAGCAGATCTCATCACCGATGACGTCCTTGATGAAGAGCACGCGACCGTTGAAGCGCAGGGAGAGCTTGTCGAACAGCTCGATGTTTTTCAGCAGGTGGTCATCGGAGTTGCTGAAAAACCGGTGAGAGCCCACCGGCCTGGGAGTGAGGGCCCAGCACAAGGGTGGTGCAGGCTGGGCCCTCCCCAGCCCTCCCCTCCCCTGTCGTGCTCACAAAATGAGGGAAAGTCAGGACGCCAGAGGGACGGTGAAAAAGGGTCACGGGGTCCCCTGTGAATCTGGGGGCCTCTGAGGGGAAGGAGGTGAATTGGACTTAAGTTACAACAGAGAGAGCTGAGGGAGGGCCTCCTCTCAGCAGGCCCAAAAAGAAGGAGGCTGACTGCCATCTCAACAGGTCTTCCTGTTAAGACGGCAGTCAGCTTCCTTCCCTTGCTGCAGGGGTGACCCTGGCAATATGTCTGCCCCGGGGAATCACTGAGGGCCTGCAGCCTCAGCTGTACCTAGCTATGGCCTGTTGAGAGGACACTGCAGGACGAAGAGGCCACTGGCCCGGATGCAAAGAACAAAGGCTGCCTCAAGAGGAGTTCCAGCCGCCTGGCCTCCCACCCCTGTAAGAGAATGCGGGGAAAACCCCTGGCCCACTGCCTGACGTGACGCATGTTGAGTTACACGTTCATGTTCAGTCTTGTCTCCATCCCGGCCAGGGCCCCGCATTGAGTTCCAGATGCCTTGGCTCTGATTCCCCTTCTGCTCTGTTCTCCCGAGACCCAGACTCATGCCAACTGTGCCAGGCATGCAGGTGGCTTCCCTTGAGTCTGCTGCCCAGTTTGTCCACTCAGCCCTTGCCTGGGCACCATCCCCCACCCTCGCCAGGGTGCCCCCTACCTGGTGTAGGAATACTTGTTGTTGCTCCTGTTGTACAGCAGCTTCACAACGGGCTGTGAGGGGAGAGAGCGTGAGGGCCAGGGACCTGGCACCCCCAGCCTGCCGCCCCTGGCCACCCTTTGGAGGTCCTAGTACCTTGGTGGAGGATTCGATGAGCCTCTCCTCTTCCTTCAGGGAGGTGATGATGGGGATGTTGCACACAGGCTGGTAGGAGTCCTTCTTGTCCTGGGTGACACACAACAAACAAGCCTTTTTTTTCCAGATCTTCTGTTTGCCAGGCTTTTCCCAGGAGCTGTCAGAGCCCCTCTGCCATGGCTACCCCCTGCTTGTTGAGGCATCAGATAGAGACAGGAGGCTCTGGCAGGAGAAACTGCCAACTGGCAAGCAGATCCCCATTTCCAGAAACCTAAACTCCAGATACCTAGGCATATAAACTAGAAGCAGGGTCCTGTCACTCCGCCTGAGTCCATCACCTTATAAACTGACTGGCTGCCAGCTTGCTGGGGCTTCCCTTGTGGCTCAGCTGGTAAAGAATCCGCCTGCAATGTGGGAGACCTGGGTTTGATCCTTGAGTTGGAAGATCCCCTGGAGAAGGGAAAAGCTACCCACTCCAGTATTCTGACCTGGAGAATTCCATGGACTGTATAGTCCATGGGGTCGCAAAGTAAGACACGACTGCGCGACTTTCACTCACTTTGCCAGCTTGCTTGGCCTGGGCAACACGGTGTGTCTAACTAGTTTTGGAATCATTTCATATGTGCCATGTGGCCTTCCAGGAACTGCACCCTACGTCCCTGAAGGAGGGAGCCAACCCCAACCTCATCAGCCCGCCCTGCCTCTGCCTCCGCACCTGCAGGGCAGACTGGCACATGTTCACCAGACCCTGAATGAGGTAATATTTCGCTTCAGCCATCAGTTCCTTGATCTCTTGCCGGTTTTGAGGGAGGACGATCGTGTCATCTCGGAGGTAATTCAGGATGGTGCCAAAGTGCTTTCCGCATCGGTCTATGAGGATCCAGCCTAGGGATTCAGACAGGCCCCTGAGGGTTACTGTTTGTCTCCAGGTACCTCAGGGCAGACAGCAGGCAAAAACCACCTGACGAGCCTGGTGGCAGGTGATAAGGAGCACAGAGCCCATGGCACAGGGTAATAGGAGGAACCTCCGGCTCTGACGTCCATGGCTGCTCTCCACCCCCCCTCCCTGAAACCAAGAAGACACAGCCCCTCCAGGCCCACCTCCTGGCAACACTCCCACCCAGCCCTGCCTGCTTTCTGCCCACTGCTCAGGCACTCTGGTGATGGTTCTTATGAGACTCTAGTCCTGTGTGAACTTTTTAAAAAGTACAGCTCTTCTCCCTGAAAAATATGTACACACACAACATTCCATGTACAGTTTCAGAGAATTCTGAAGCTGCATAAGAACTCCAGGTGAAGGAGTCCTGTACTACATGAAGAAGAAAAGTGAATCTAGATTCCAGATCTGCCAGGCTTAGGCCATGCTCTGAAGTCACTTCCTCCTCCCACCCCCCACCCCAACCCCGCCCAACAGGCCCCCGCGCCTCACCTTCTTTGTCGGTCAGCACCTCCATGCGCCCACTGAACATGGCCTTGAGCATGGTGTCGTGCCGGGTTAGTGCCCGCACAGTGGTGTAGTACAGGGAACCGCCCACATTGAGCTGGACGTATTTGTTGCCCAGGCCTCCTCCCTTGAAGCCTCCGAGCTTGGGCTTGGCCCCCGAGGCTGGGCACAGACAGGTATCCCCCGACATCTCCCGCTGCAAGTAGATCACCACACGGCAGGAGGTTGGCTTGGAAGGCTCCGCCGTGGTGGAAGGGTCACGAGTGAGTGGCCAGTGGAGGCCAGAGCCTCATACTCTCAGCGCTGTGAGCAGGACATGGGAGAGAAGACAAGAGTCAGTGGAGGAGAGCCCGCAGCTGGGAGGGGACAGGAAGACAAACACTGACCATCCAGTCATTCTCTCCTTCTGAGCCCAAGACTCCCTGACAGAAGCTGAGCCTTAGGCAACGACAAAAAAGACATTCCTGCTGTTCTTCATGGTACCAGTTACCAGGTCTGGGAGCAGAGTTTCCCAGAACCCAGTGCTGGTCACCTCATCAGTGTCCCTGAGACTCCTCCCAGCTCTGGGTAACAAAGAGGTCAAGCAAACTCTTGCAGCTAATTAGAGATAGCTCCAGGAACAGACTAGGCAGAGCAGAAGACCTCACCCTGGGGATCCACCAGTTAGACTCCAGTTGTTTCCCTCTCGAGGTTCCCAGGATCCAAGATTTCCAGCCAAACCTGGGAATCCAGCCAGCCTAGGAGTTTCCCAGGAGTCCTAGGGACAGGATGCACTTCCTTTCTAATGACTCCAGGCTCGGGGCAGCCTGCACCAGTGCTTCCTTTGAGCACCACCCAGAGTCTGGCTTCAGGAAGGCAAGTAACAGCAACTTCAGGAGAACACAGATTGAGCCAGGCTGGAGGGAGCTGGCCAGTGTTCCTGGCAGAGGTTATCCTGGTTCCCGCTGAGGTTTCCTGACCTTCCTTTTTTTTGGCATCAGCCCTGCCCTGAGTTCCTGAAATTGTCACCATTTTTCAGGCTAGAACAACTACAGGATGGCTATTTTTGCTTCTTTTTTCCTGAGAGGGGACCCAGCCCTATCTCCTCCTTTCTTCCCGCCCAACACGAATGGGGAAAAAGAACCAAATAATCAGTCTAAGAACAATTAAGTGATTTGAAAACTGAAACACTGACAGGAGTTTACAGGACAGAGAAGCAAGGAGAGCAGAGGAAGGCGAAGCCAGACCACCCTTTGTGATCTAGGTTCTACATGAAGAATTGGTAGAATTCATTCACCAAGAGAAAACAAAAAGCCAACATTCTTTGCTTGTTTACTCTGTTCCAGGTACTACCCAAGGCATATATATCATCAGCTCATTTAACTCATTTGTCAATAAAACAATATTGAGTGCCTACCAAGTTAAGCAGGAGGAAGAGATGAAATGATACTGTCCTTGACTTCAGGAATTCAAAGAAACGTGAATATTCTTGTTCATTAACAAGAATAAAAATAATAAGAGTATTTATCGTGTCCCTGCTTTGTGCCAGGTGCTGGGGATACAGATGAGAACAAGAGAGTCAGTCCCGTGAAGCTAACCTCATAGTGGGAAGACACATACAACAAGAAAATGAAAAAAGAAGGCAATTTAAGAAGCGAAAAAGGTACTTAGTAAAGCGAGTGACTAGGAAGACGGACTCATGTAGATGGGGAGCCAGGGTAAGGCTCTTTGGGAAGGTGACACTCCAGCTAAGCTCTTAAAAGCACTCCAGACAGATGGAAGCGTAGGTGCAGAGGTCCTCGGTCAGACGCAAGCTTTAGAAGCAGAAATAAGGCCAAGGTGGCTGGTGCAAAGAAAGAAGGGGGAAGACGGCTGGATGCGAAGTCAGGGAAGGCAGGGACGGATCACACTGAAGAGTGGATTTTATATTAATTGCGATGAAGATCGACTGTAGGGTTTAGAGCAGGGAAGCAATATGACCTAAGATCACCCTGACTACTGTGTAGAGAGTGGACTCTGAATGCAAGAGAGCAAGTGTGAAGACCAGAAGTCTAAGCAAGAGATGATGGAAGGCTTGGACTACAGTGCTGGTAATGGGAGTCAGAAAAAAAAGTGAAATGACCTCACTTCATCATCATAGCATGCTGAAGTTTACATCATTATCTCTTCTAAGTGTAACCCAGAAGAAGTGCACTGGTTTTCCCACACTTACTACTCCACTCTCCAAGCAGTGCTTAACACAATGCCATGCACATTTGTAAGTATTCGTCAATCTGTTAGACTGAAATTGTTCCCGAAAAGATTTAAGTAGGTCCCCAGTGGCGCCAGTGGTAAAGAACCTACCTGCAAACACAGGAAATGCAGGTTTGATCCCTGGATCGGGATCATCCCCTGGAGAAGGAAATGGCAACCTGCTCCAGTATTCTTGTCCCAGGAAATCCCATGGACAGAGGAGTCTGGGGGGCTACAGCCCATGCGGTTGCAAAGCGTTGGACATGACTGAGTGACTGACCAACCTGGGAAGAATGTCCAAGGAAGGGCCAGGACAGGTGCTGTATGAAATGCTGAACTCCTTTGGTGGTTTGTACAGTATGGATGAGATGAGCGCCCCGCCCCAGCAGACTGCCCAATCAGTAAGTAATCTTGAATGGTATGAGATTACTTTACCAAACTCTGCCCACCCGGAAGGAATAAATCCACCCCTTAACAGGTTTTAACAAGTTCTCTATGCATTTTGTGTCTAGCCCCAATTTCCCCAAGATCAAAGAAAAGGAGCTCACCAAAGGTTAGGCGGCTGCCAACAAAGGAAGACAAATCCAAACTAATCTATTCTTTTCCAACAAAGCAATTGCTTTGAGCCCCTGGACGACGTCGGCTGAGATTTCAGTTGCTCAGATTCTGCCCAGGCCAATAGGTTCCAGGAATCCTGTGGCAGGTGACGCCCCAGAAGGTAATTCCAGTGAAAATGAAGTTTCCACTGAAAGCTCTTCCTTCCGGACTTTGTGTGTGGGTATTTGGGGGTGCTCGGGCCTATCTGTGTCACACTAGGCAAAGCGAATGGGAACCTAAGCGGAATAACGGGCAAACAATCACGGCGGTGTTAGAAGATGGGGTCCTAAGGAAAGAAGGTCCCAGAAATTCGTCACACCAGGGATGGCGAGGGGAGGAGCCGATCTTGGTCAGAGAGGGCGGATCTAGCAGAAAATCCAAGGTGTAATCCTACTGCTACATCCAAAAGGCGTGGGGAAATTAAAACAGACCCAACCTCTCCATGACAGTGTAGAGTCTTTCCCAACTCGTACCCCTTCTCACTATTGAGAAACAGAAACCGGTTCTGACACCCATTCCCAGGGGAGGATTTGAGCTCTCCACCCCTCTTTCGCCGTCCCACGCCTTTTCCCCAAGACCGCGTGGGGCTCTGTTTGCTCAGCCCAGGACCCAACCATCCCTTCCCCTAGGGCATGGACCGGCTCGGCTCTCACCCTTCCCGGTGGCGCCTCTCCCCTCAGCCGGATTGCAAGTCGACACTGTGCCGCCCCCGAACTGTGGCCCCTAGAGCTCCAGCAATCCCGGGCCGAAACTCACATCCTCCACCCGAGGACTCCGCCCCAAGCCGGCCGGAGCCTGAGACTAGAAGGCGGGGCAGACCCAGCACCCAATCAGGGCGGAGGGAGGGGCCCCTGAGTATTTTGCGCTGAGAGCATAGCTACTTCCGGTAGCCTTTCCGGCGCAAAGGCTCTGGGGCTCTTAGGCAGTTATCCTTCCTCTCAGGCCTCTGTTTCCCAGCAGGCCCTGCGGGCTTGATGGGTCTAAGTGCTTCCGGGGTCGGGAAGTGACATTAGAGGTAAACAGGTTCTGTCGCCGTGGCAGCGGCTGAGGCTGCTGGGCAGGGTGTCGGCTGCAGCCGACTGGAGAGAGGCGCTGACTTCCGACGTTAGCCTGGGTCGCCGGCGCTGTCGCTGCGGAGTGAACAGGTAGGCCGTGACCCTGGGTTGGCGGGCTTGGGGCAGGCCCGGGGTGAGATGAGCCTAACAGGCCTGCACCCCGAGAAAAAGCAATCCCAGGGCGAAAGAAACGTGGGAGTTCCGCCAGGCTCTGGGAGCGGTTTTACCCCCGGCTAGGGCCTGGAGCTTTACGCGCTGCTGCTCGCAACTATCTTAGGAGGAAACTGCGTCTCATATTAAGTTCAAAGAGTTTACGTAGTGAAGACGCGAGCTCCACACCCAGGTCTTCCTAATTTTCCCCACACCCCACGGGTGGAGCCTGCTCGGAGCGCCCAGCGTGAGTCCGGGGAGAGCCCGGGGGTGGGTTTGGAGGAGAGCGCGTCACCACTCTCATCTTCCTAGAGCTCAGTCCGGCTCTTGTGCCCGGTGTTCCTCAGATGCGCGTGTGGTGGGAGTTGGGAGAGAATCCGGTAATCGACTTTGAACGCTCTCTGCTTCTTCTACGGTCTGACCCTTCTCATTCAACATCTCTTCCAGCCGTGCAGCTGGCTCAGGCCAGGTACGCGGGAATCTTGCCTGACTCTCTTTCACTCCTCCCCAAACCCCTGCCTCAGTCATCCTTTACTAAGTCCTATCAACTCGACTTAAAAAACATCTCAAATCGGAACACTTTTCTTCAGCTCCAAGCCTTGGTTACTAAAGTAGCCTGCTCTGTTTTCACAGTCATTCATACCACATACATTCGCTGAGTGCCAGTTTCTGTGCAGGCATCATGTTAGATGCTAGGTTAACAGTGATGAGCAAGATAGTTGTAGCTCCCTCCTCTTTCTTCCTCCAACCCATTCTCTATCCTGGGTCTGAATGATCTCTCTAAAGGGCATATCTGACTATGCCACTCTGCTGAGAATCCACTGGCTGCCCATTAAACGCTTATGAGAAAATCAGGCTCATTACTGCAGCTTTCAGAGCCCTCCGCCATCCAGCCCTAGCCTTCCCATCTCACCTCATCCCGTTTCTCTTTTTCCCTTGCTCAGCCTTTCAACCACACTAGCGTCTTGGCTCTTGTTACAGGTTCCATTTCTCAGCCTCAGCATCTTCACACATGCTTTTCCTTCTGCCTCCTCCCCTCACTTGACAAACTTCTGGACAGCCTTTAGTTCTCAGCGTGTCACTTTTTCAGAAGACTTTTGTTTGCAATTTTGGGGGGTAATTTTGTGTCCACATGAATTTTATCCTTCTGCTACAGCTTCATGTAGCACCATGTGCTTTTCCTCATACTTTTATCACAATTTGTGATTATTTGTTTACTGTCTGTCCAGAGGTCGGGAACTTGAAGCACTGAAGCATTTTCTTGACTACTTTATCCCCGGGACAGTAGATGTTTGTGAATAAATACAAGCTCTCTGGGAAGGGAGTGCAAATTGAAGCAGATCTTTGTGCCCTCTGGTTATTTGAAGCAGTTTGGTTAGTTACTTGTGTGTGCGCTCAGTCGCTTGTTGTGTATGACTCTTTTGCGGCCCATCAGGCTCCTCTATCCATGGAATTTTCTAGGCAAGAATACTGGAGTGGGTTGCCATTTCCTCCTCGAGGGGACCTTCCCGACGCAGGTATTGAACCTGTGTCTCTTGTGTCTCCTGCTTTGGCAGGTGGATTCTTTACCACTCACCTGGTAGGTGCTAAATGCTCAGACAAGCAGTCTTCAACCTTTTAGGCGCCAGGGACCAGATTCATGGAAGACAGTTTTCCCATGGTCAGGGGGCAGAGGCAGGGCGGGGGTGATGATTTTGGGATGATTCAAGTGCATTACATTCATTGTGCACTTTATTTCTATTATTATTACATCAGCTCTACCTCAGATCATCAGGCATTAGATCTCGGAGGTTTGGGGCCCCTGACTTAGACTATGTGCAAACAGAACAAATAGGAAGACAGATCTTTTTAAAAGGCCCAATTACAAGGGAACTCTGAATGATTAAAGTGTTTCAAAAGGAAGATGCTAGCTGACTTACTTGAATGGACTGCAGTGAGGCCAAAGGCCCTGGGCCATACACAGCTAGACATGCATTAGTTGGCCCACACAATCTTGGATGTGGGTTTTGGGTGTTTTTTTTCCTTAAAATTTTTGAATTAAAGGAGATACTGTTCTTTAAAAGTCAGATTGCATACGTAAATCTGGATTTCTGGTCCTCTTGAAAATCAGTTCTGGCAACAGTGGAACTTAATTCTTTTTAACCATTGCTCTTTATATGGTATACCTACCCCGGCAAGTTGCTCCCAGAATCACCCCATTCAGAACAGAACTTCTCTAACGTATTGGGAAGGGAAACAGGGGAAGCTGGGAGAGATGGGAGGGAAGGACTGGTGCAGGGCCAGGCTGTGGTAGCCTTTGGAACACCGGGGGTTTCCAAGTTGGTGTAGCAGCCAAGAGCTAGACCTAAGTAGCATTGCCTCCCTTTTTAGACAGGGCATGTGCTCTCTTATTTTTATTTTGTATGTGTGTTTAAGCCAGAATGAGGGTGAGTTTTCAGTGTTTCCTTCCCGGAACTGAGGCATCCTTTGGACCAGGAATGCGAGGTGGCCTGGGAAGGGAGAAGATACCTCTGTTGGTTCTTGTCTACGGAAAAAAAGCCAAACTCCTTAGCTTGGCCCACAGGGTGTTTCTGATCTGGCTCCATCCAGCTTTCCCTCTCATCATGTCCTTTCAACTTCTAGTCAGGAATAGGCCCTTTCAATGGCTTTATGCTCCTGTCCAGGCTGTTTTCTCTGCTTGGAATGCCTTTCTCTGACCTCCTTACTTGGCATGTTCTCACTGATATTTCATTCCTTTTTGTGTTTTCCGCTAGAAAGAGACTGACCCAGCTTTGGGTCCCAGTTGAGGCAGGTGTACCTGTGGCATACATTATGGGTAATATTCTTACCCCTGGCTTCTTGTGTTTTTTTTTCCTGTTTATTTTTAACCCTAATTTTTAATTCCCTCCAATTTTCTCTTTTACTTGTCTTTCATGTTCCAGCACTATATTTGAAAAGCTCTTTTATGTCCTTTTGGGTACATAACTGGGGATAAAGAAATATGCTTATGGCTCCCAGCTTAATTCACATGTCACTCCCTCACCCCAAGTTAACTGTTCTCTTCTCCTCCAGCTCTTTAGTGATATTTCTGTAAAAGCACTTAACACAGTGTAACTTTGCAGTGTCCATGTCTGTCTTCCTCCAGCTACACTCTGTGCTCCTCCAGGGCAGGCACCATGTTGCACGCACCTTTACCCCCAGCATCTAGCAGTGCTGGCATGTAGTTGGCACTCCAGGAATGTGTGTTGAATGAACGATGCCTGTGACAAGCAACTGGACTTTATTCTTTCCTGACCCTTGCTCCTATGACACACCTCTCCCTGGCTGACCCTGTCAGAGAACCTCTCTTCTCTGGGGAAGCTGGAAGGCAAACAGGTGAGGCTCAGAGAGGCGGAGGCAGAGGGAAGGGGGAGCCTTTGGAACATCTGGGCTTTTGTCCTTGGTGTCTGGGACCAGGAGTGGGGCTGGGCTGGAAGCTGGCTTCTCCTTGAGGGGCTGGGAAGTGATTGGGGACTGGGGCTGGTTTCTTTACAGCCATGGCCAAGGACATCCTGGCTGAAGCAGGGCTGCACTTTGATGAGCTGAACAAGCTGCGGGTGTTGGACCCAGAGGTTACCCAGCAGACCATAGAGCTCAAGGAGGAGTGCAAGGACTTTGTGGACAGTGAGTGTCGTCTGGGGGGACATGGTGCCACTCAGCTTTGTGTCTTGCCCCCACCCCTTGACTGTAGCTCTGGGCCCTGCCCAAATGGAGCTGCTGTCTCCCAGGAGGTTGAACCCGGCCCTCCTGAATTCCCATGTGCTACCCACCTTGTCTGCAAGCCCTCCTGTGCTCTCGGGTAGTCCCAGGGCACCGATCAAACACTGTAGTGGAGACAGGAGGGTGTTTGTTTAGGTAGGCCATCCCAGGAACCTTCAACTTCAGAACCATGACTTGGGGGTGGGAAAGAGAGTTAGGATTTGATTTCTTGGGAGAAATAGTGTTCTCAGTGGCAGACTTGCCATTGTTTGGAGAGTTGATCACCTGGAGTTTGGAGAGGCAGTTCAAAAGACTCAATGAAGTCATTTTTTTTTTATTTAAGCTAGTGATAGCCAGGATGCTTCCTGTCCCAGCAGCCACACAAGCCCAGTAGCAGCAAACAGAGCAGATGTAGCCTGTATCTGAGCCTTCTGGGGAGTCCATCAGCTCTGGAGAGAGCTTGACTGGCGGAAGGTGGTGGGTCCTCTCACACGTCTTCTGAACGCTGTGTGCACGCTGTCCTACCCTCTGGGTCTTAGTTTACTCCTGAGTAACACAGGTTCCACTATACACTGAAGAGAACAAATGAGATTAACTCCTTAAATGCTTTGAGCTTTTTATTAGCTCTGGTCACAGGTGGAAAGCCCCCAGTCCTCATCAAGTCAAATCTAGTCTTACCTGTGGCTTGTCCAGAGGCAGCGTTCGGATGCTGAGGCGGTCCTTTCGTGAGGTCAGCCCTTTGTGCTTCCTGTCATTCCTAGGACAGCAGGATGCGGTCCATCCGAAGGTGCGCCCATCAGGAGCCTCACAGCCCAAGCTACAGCTTCTGGCTGGTTCAGTGGGGACTCAAGATCCCAATACACCCCAACCCAGCTCTGGGCTCACAGCCACCCTTCTCTAGGTTCAGATCAAGGCTTTCAGACACCAAATGGCTTTTCACACAAATTAGAAGAGGTGGTTAGCTCTGCCCTCTCGCCACAAGGAAATGCTGAGGGAGAGTGGGAAGGCTGAAAAAATAAAACATTTGTTTTTGTTCTTCTTTCCACAAAAGAAATTGGCCAATTTCAGAAAATAGTTGGTGGCTTAATTGAGCTTGTTGACCAGCTTGCAAAGGAAGCAGAAAATGAGAAGATGAAGGTAAGATCAGCAAGTATTTTGTCTAACTTTTGGCCTGGTTCACTAGTCTCTCATCCTTCTGGCCACCCCCCTCCTTTTTTTTTTTTTTTTAATCTGGTTCTTAAAAAAATTACTTTTGGCTGTGCTGGGTCTTCGTTGCTGCTGTGTGGGCTCTCTAGTCGTGGCGAGCCAGGGCCGTTCTTTGCTGTGGTGTGCGGCTTCTCACTGTAGCGGCTTCTCGTTGCGGAGCACAGGCTCTCGGGTGTGCAGGCTCAGTGGCTGTGGCAATAGTTGCTGCGCGCAGCCTTAGTTGCCCTGTTGCCTGTGGGATCTTCTCGGAGCAAGAATTGAACCCATGTCCCCTGCATTGGCAGGCAGATTCTTAACCACTGGACCATCAGGGAAGTCCCCTTTTATTTTTTTTGGTTGTGGGGGGGCTAGGTGATGGGGGGTTCTTTAATTAAAACAGGATTTTAAATAAGAATGCCTGTGCAAATATTGAATGATTATGTTGTATACCTGAAACTAATATATATCAATTATACTGCAATTTAAAAATAAGTAATTCCTGGTCCAGTTAACCCACTATTGAACTTACATGCCAGTATACTTTGTTTCCTTCAATCTTCACATCATCACTGAGATACGATGAATAGGTAGTTTACCCTTATTTACGACTGAGCAACTGAACTGACCTGACCCTCATTTTATAAATGAAGAAATGAAGGCGTGCAGAGTATAGATGACTTAGCAAAGGCCACAAGGCTAAGTGGCGCACCAGATGGGCCACTGTGTGCCAGGCCCTCGATTCCTAGGTCTGCAGATGCTCAGCCGCAGCTCTGTTCTCACCAGGCACTTTGGGATCAGGAGGTTAAGCCTTCTTCTGACTTACTCCTAAAACTCTGAAGCTCGACCTTTCCCCACTCCATAGCCCCATGGTTCCTTCCCCAACTGAGAACTTTAATGAAGTAATGACGTTCTTTGGCAATATCATGTTTTTCTAGGCCATTGGTGCTCGGAACTTGCTCAAATCTATAGCAAAACAGAGAGAAGCCCAACAGCAGCAACTTCAGGCACTAATAGCAGAAAAGAAAATGCAGCTTGAAAGGTAAGCTTTGTCGTAAAGCAAGTTCTTTACTCAACTGCAATTCTGTTTTTCCTCTTGAATGGTCACCTGTTACCCTTGCTCTTCATCATTGTTCTCCCAGGAATAGTGTCTTATCATCCTGATTTGAAGATTTTAAAAATTAATTTGATGGGAAGAAAATTTGTTAATGTCAGACAGACCTCTCATAGCTTGAGGGCACACACTTGAGTGTCTGGAGCTGGCCGGCTCTCTGCAAGGAAGCTATTCAGGGCTGCAGACTTCTCAGGGGTGGGCCTAGGCAGAGCTTTGCCTCATTTCTCTCTCTTGCCCTCACTAACTTCATTTTGAACTCACACCATTTCTTGGAATCATCTAAATCACTTCTATTCTTCTCTGGAAGAATTAAGTTCATGGTTTATTTTCTCCATTTTGAGAGCCTCCAACAATTTTGTTTTTCAGGTATCGGGTTGAATATGAAGCTTTGTGTAAAGTAGAAGCAGAACAAAATGAGTTTATTGACCAATTTATTTTTCAGAAATGAACTGAAATTTTCATTTTCTAGCAGGAGGGCAAAAAAAGGAAAAAAACCCCCACAACCCCCAAACCAAAAAAACCTCTGTACCATTCCATGACTTGGCCAGTGACCCAAGTGTGTCACGTGAGAAGCTGTGTGAGGAACTGCAGCCCCGCTGAAGGCAGTAGCAAACCTGGGGGAGTCCGTTACAGATGTCAGTGCACATCTGCAGGCGAACATCCAGTGGCCATCGTGGTCCAGGTTCTCACCTCTTGCATTCTCAGTCTCAACTGAGCAGCCTGTCAACTTATTTTTTTGTAAATTCACAAAGCTTTGGAAGGAAAAGCAATAAATTATTATTTTCAAATGGCTTGATCTACCTCTTTTCCGTGCCCTTGAAGTGTATATTTATTAACCCATTGTAAGAACCCCAGACTCCACAGAACAAAACCAGGCAGTAGTCAGCAGCTACCTTTATTTTGACCAGACACACGAGTCAGATGATATTCCCCAAAATCAGACCATTAGGGCTTGTAAGCAAAACAGGCAAAAAGGGGGGACTAACCAGGACCAGCATCTACCATTTTTCATGTGCGTTCACAAGCCTTTTTGAGTCGGCCTCGAGTATGAACTTAAAGCTAGCAGGATACCAAATAAAGAGACCTTATATGCACACACTGGACCTGTCATGGCCAGCCCCCCACCCCTACCCCAAGTGGGTACAGGACAAAGAATTATGAAACTGTTTGGTAGGAGGAAGTTATCCAGTAGGAAGCATTCCTCCAGCTCAGGTTTGAGACACCAGACCTCAGAGTAAAGGAACTCATGTGGTCTGTAAAAACTAACAGAAGACTAAGGTTTAGAAAGAGAATGAACAAGGAGACTCTAAAAATTCTCTTCTCCTGGGATGACCTGTTTTAGGACAGAAACAATATACCTTCCAGTCTGACCCATTTCCAACTGAAAGTCATGCCAAGGTTGAATCTTAAAACTAAATTTATAACCTCTTACAGAATATTTCACCCCTACCTAGGGGTAGGGGCAAGGAAACAATTTTTAATGAATATTAGGTATAATTTCAAACAATTTTGCTCATCAGTGATACTCTGTAGAGACTCATGAGTCAGTTTTAGTCACATGTATCCTGTGAGTCAAATGACTCACGAATATGCCAAGCAGGCCATGTTTCTTGGAGGTTTATCTGATTTCTGGTCTGGTTCTGCTTTTAGTAATCCTGCAGTGGCACCTGGGGACATGCTGAGGAGACCTTTGGCACCACTTCCAATCACCTAGCCCACACCTCTGTGCCCGTCCTCAGGTGGTCAGTCGTCTGTGTCAAAGCCCTTGGAAAGTGAGGGTTTGGTATGCCTCCTGCCAGGGTCTTGCTCATGTGTGTTGCTGCTGCTGTGGTTCAGATACTACTGAAAACATGGGTTCTGAACACTGTTCCTGGTACTGGGTCCAACAGGAAACAGCCCAGTGGTCACCTCTCCCCTGGCCTTAGGGGCATTTCTTTCATTTTTTCTTTCTTTTCTCCTCAGACTTGTAGTAGGGGTTCCGCACCATGAAAAGCAGAAGTATAAGAGGGATGAGAAAGTAGGGGATATAGACAGATATCAGGAATAGTCGTTCCTGGAAAGTCTTAGGTCCTTGTCCTCTGAAATGACTGGCTTTGGAGAAATCGTCGAGTAGCAACGTGGAGAGGATGGGAATCAGAGCTGTCATGGTGTGAACCGAGTAGATGATGGCAGGGGTGCGGATCCACTTGCAGCCTCCTGAGGTCAGCGAGGAGAGAAAGTCGGGTGAGACCTGCTCATGGCTCCAGGGGAGCCCGCCATACCCTCCACCCTGTCTCTGCCTGCTCCCTTCAGTTCAGTCATTCTACCTCCTTTTCCAAGTGGAAACAAATGATATAATAGCGTCCAACGTGCAGTCCTTATGTGACAGATGGAGCCCTAGCACTGACTGCCAGAGAACACGGGTGGAGTCGAAATTCAGAAAAACTCTAGGGCAGTAAAGTGGCCATTATAAGGTAAACTCAGTTGGTCTCAAATACAGTGGGTGGGGAGGGAGGTGAGGAGCAGGGCAGCTCTGCCAGCAGCATCTCTCTGCTAAGTAAGTATATATGGATGAGAAGAATCAACAGATTCTGCTAAGAGATGGATTTGAGGGCTCCAGTGGGAAATAACCTGTATAAGTTTATTTACAATGAACACTGGTATGGCCGCCTTCTTTTTCAAAACAATAGTCATATGGGGACACTGGAAGAATAATCTTTAAGTGAGAAGTCAGGCCACTTAGAGATAACTTGCTGCTACTGCTTATTAGCCAGTATGATACTACCCACAGCTGAAAAATAAAAGCCAAAACAAAAAATTCTAGGAAAACAAAAGGGAACAAGTTCAATCTGTAAAGTAGCTTCAGGTGGCATGTGTGCGAGATTTCCAGTTGACTGAGGCAGTCCTGCAGCCCCACTGACCCTAGACCACTATCCTGAGCCACACTGATGTCCCTTCCCAAGATTGATCCTGACCATTCCCACTCCTGTATCACCCTCACACATCCTTCAGGGACCACTCCCCTTCCTTGGTGGAACTTTCCCCAAAGATTTCTGAGACCTGGTCTCAGGGCAAAAATGGGATTTCTCACTTACTCACCTTTGAAGAAGGCATATGCTGCGATGGGAAAGAAAGGCAGCTGAAACACAAGCTCGCAGAACAGGAAGGACTTGAACCACACCGGGGGGGTCTGGAGCAGAGGGTCTTTGAACTCCTCGATATACCACTGCTGCAGGTTTCTCAGCTGGGAAAAGACGAGGAACACGGTGAGTACAGCCAGCTGGCAGGACTGGCTTCCGCAGCTCCAACCCTGCGGACGTGCCTCTCATCACGCAGCCCCTGGGCAGCGGACTCACAGCTGGTGGGCCAAAAGCACTCACAGCTGGCTTTAGTGGTGCAGCCTGGACGGTCATTTAATCAAAACTCACAAGCTCTCCCAGGTGGCACTAGTGGTAAAGAACCCATCTGCCAATGCAGGAGATGTAAGACAGGTTCACTCCCTGGGTCAGGAAGATCCCGAGTGAGAAATGGCAACATACTCCAGTACTCTTGCCTGGGGAATTCGATATGGACAGAGGAGCCCGGTGGGCTACAGTCCATGGGAGTCGGACACAATCGAAGTGACTTAGCACACACACACAAGCTCTAACTCAAATGTTACCTTCACCCAGCAGCTTTTCTCAGCTCTTCCAGCCCCTGTGTGCTGCCCAGAATTTATCTGTGATAACACACATCCAGGTGTGTTGCCTGTCAAGAACAACGAGTGGCACTTAACAGGCTCTTAGTTTGCTGAACACACAAATGGGTGTATTGGCCAACAGTATCCTTCTTTATAAAGAAATGATATGAAAACCATCCTGAGGTTTGTCTTTTCACAACAGCAACACCAACCTCCAAGGGCCAGATTTCCTCAAGTACAGATATGAATTTTTTTGGTTTTTTTTTGGCGGGGTAGGGGGGTGAATGGAAAGAAGGTAAATCTAACTTCTGTGAAGATGCAATTTTAGACAATTTAAATAATCTCCAAATCTCAAATTCCTCTTCATTCTTAACTCCCCTAGTTCAAAAGTTGTTTTTTTTTTTAGGAGATCAGTGGGATATTTGTAGAGGAACAGACTGTATAGCTTTTTGAGTGGTCTCAGTGCTAGCATGGACCCCAGCTTCGTGATAACACTGTCAAAACGAAAGATGCAGATCCATGTCGCCGGGGGGTTGGGGAGGCAGGGGGAGGAAGCAGGGGGTCTGAGGTTGCCCCTTCTGTGCTCCCAGGAGAAGCCTAGGGCTCTCCCCAGATAGACTACTGAAGGTCTGTGGCATTCAACCTCCTGGATGGCGCCTTGATATTATAAGACAACTTCCAAGCTAGGAATCTGGCTTACAACGGAAAATCCAAAGATACTTTTCCTGTTAATTTTTAATCTAAAGATTCACTATTGTGAAATAAGAGGGCTCTTTGCTGAGAGTGACCTTTAAGCAAATATCCAGGAACACACAGTTAGTATAATTAATGACAGAAGGGCCTCAGCTAGATAGCCAATTTATTGACCAAATGATCTTGAATTTGTATTTGACTTGAAACTTAAATTTATGGAAATATCCTTAGATTCTTTCTAAGCACTTTTCAGGATGGTAATGTGGTAGAAAATATTCATCAAGGTTAAATCCCTGCATCTCTCCTGGACTCTGTTTTCTCATCTGTAAAGCAAGCAACTTGGACTAAATGTTTTTTAAGATCCTCTTTTGCTTTCTAGATTTACTCTAAAAAAAAAAAAAATTGGAGGGACAGACCTATTTTAAAAGATTTACAACAAAATTTCAAAGGCATTCTGATTCATTTGAACTTCACCTTCTAATTATTATTCATGCTCTCAGATCCACTTATTTCATAAATCCAAGAAGATTTGTACAAGAAATTTGTAATTTCTAAGAGGTTCAGAATGATAATAGCAAAATTTAAAATACAGTTGACCCTCGAACAACATGGGTTTGAATTGTGCAGGTCCACGTATACACGGATTTTTTTCCAACGGTAAATACTACATGGTCAGTCAGTGGCTGGCTGAATCTGAGGATAGGGAGGAACGTGAGTACCAAGGGCTGACTATAAGTTATAAGTGGATTTTCAACTGTTTGGAGGGTCAACACCCTTAAACCCCAAGCAGAGTGAAGAGCATGGTACCTGGGGGCAGAGTGCCTGCCGCTGAGCAAAGCACTTAAATGTCACTAAGCTGGTTACCTAATTATAGTACCCACCTCATTGTTGGTTAAGACAAAATCAGTTAATACTTAGAGTCCTAGAACAATGGCTAGCACACAGTAAATGCTAAGATTACTTGAATATAATTAATACGGACTTGGAGTTCAGTTTAATCTTACTACAATCTCAGCATGCAACTAGTCATTGATTATTTCCCCAAAAAGGTAATAAAACTGTTTCCATTTATACCTGACTCACACTTGACTCAACTTAGCACTGTTATCCATTAAAATATTCACCTGGCCTATGCACATGGATTTCTAGACCAGAGCTGCTACTGAACGGTCCTGCACTCCTCTAAACTTAGAGTGAGCACACAGGCTGATTTCAGGCCTAGATGCTCACCTGTTTTTCCTTATTTTAATAGAAGCAATGCTACCCAGATGCAAATAATATCACAAAATGCTTCCATCCTCTCCATGTCCTAATCCAAACTGAATTCTTACTGTTTCAGAGTTTTTCCCCAAGAGTTGATCTGGTTCAAACCAAGAAAGATATTTGCAAATTTCAGCCTAACCATTATGTGATCTCTACAAGCTTTTTAGTTCGAGGAGAAAATTTCTTCTCTTTAGGGAGGAAAAACACAACAGATGTTAAAATTCGGCATTTTTTCAAGGAGAATCTGAAAATAACTCAAGGCTTTTATTATTATTATTTCCCCATATGGAAGCAACACACTCATCATTGCCCACCCCAAAGCAACAGAAGTGATTAGAGACACAGGCCTTCAAAGCTGAGACACCCGGGTACAGCCAAGGCCTTTAAACAGCACCAAAGATAGACACACACACAGTTTCTGGTCAGATATGGCCTGCTTTGGCCCTTGACCTTCGACAATGCTGCTGCCAAGTCGCCTGTGTCGTGTCCGACTCTGGGTGACCCCATGGACTGCAGCCTACCAGGCTTCTCCGTCCATGGGATTCTCCAGGCAAGAACACTGGAGTGGGTTGCCATTTCCTTCTCCAATGCAGGAAAGTGTAAAGTGAAAGTGAAGTTGCTCAGTCGTGTCTGACTCTTAGCGACCCCATGGACTGCAGCCTACCAGGCTCCTCCATCCATGGGATTTTCCAGGCAAGAGTACTGGACTGGGTTGCCATTGCCTTCTCCCACTTTCGACAATAAGTCAACTTAAAAAACTAAAGCTAAGAAAACTTTACCAAATCAAATATGTAAGTTTAAATGGGGTCTTTAGATTTTGAACAAATTTTAATTGTATTTTGTGAGCAAGGACTTGTGGGAATGGCACATTCAGAAAAGATATGGAAGGGATTTCCCTGGCACAGTCCAGTGGTTAAGACCTCGCCTTTCAATGCAGGGGATGTGGGTTTAAACACTCGTCAGGAAGCCAAGACCTCACATGCCTCAAGGCCAAAAAACCAAAAGTATACAACAGGAGCAGTACTGTAACAAATTCAATAAAGACTTCAAAAACAGTCCACATCCAATTTTAAAAAAAGAGAGAGAGAAACTAACAGCTGTTCAGTCCAGAAAGGCTGGCTACCTGGAGTCACGGAGCTGGCCAGGAGTAAAGGGACTCAAAACACGAGAGACTGTAAACAGTCAGCCTGCCTGAGTTCTGTTGGCCAAGATCATGTACCGCCTGGACGTAGGCAGTAGGCTGAATAGTCTTAATCATACCAGCATGTATGAATGTAACCCTATTTGGCAAAAGTGACTTGGCAGATGTGGTTAAAGTTCAGGATCATGAAATGGGAAGACTATCCTGGTTATCTGGCGAGCCCTAAATGTAATGACAAGTGTTCTTATAAACGCTGGGCAGCAGGAGATTGAACTAAAGAAAACAAAGCAAAGTAAGGACAGAAGCGGAGACTGATGTGACGTGGCCACAAGCCAAGAACACCTGCAGCCACCAGAAACTGGAAGAGGCCAGGAACAGATGTTCCACCAGGACGTTCAGAAGCAATCATGCCTGCAAGACTCATTTCAAACTTCTGACCTCGCAAACTGAAAGAGAACAAATTCGTGTTGTTTTAAGCCACTTTATTTTTGTAACTTGCTGCAGAAGCAAGAGGAAACTAATATACCTAGTATATGTTTGAGCTTGTGATTTAACTCAACTCTCTCTTCCTTAACAGTTGAAGAGCCCTGACTTGCCCAAGGCGCTCAAGAGGTTTTTGGAAGAACCAAATCCCCAGACTTCAGTCCAATGCTCTTGCCACACACGGCCTACACTTATCCCAGGAAAAGGTAGGTCAGAGATCTTCCTAGTTACGCTTGGAGCTAGAAACAAACCAGACTATGGAGTGGGGGTATATTGTTGAGCAGTGGCTCTTAACCTTTTTGGTAAGGTCAGACCCCTGAAAAAGTTGATGGAAGCTATGTAAAACACAGGGCACACACAATTCTGCATACCCCACGAGGGGTTCATGGGCCTCAGGTTAAGAACCCCTGTTTGCAGAGAAAAAGCATTTAAGGACAAACAGAGGCAAAATCAAATCTTTAGGTAGACAAATCAGGCTTGCCTATAGTTCTGCTGACAAACTGGAGAAGGGTAGAACTGAGAACTGGAATTCCATGATAGCAGGTTATAGAGTCCAGGCATGAAAATAAACCTGAAAAAATCAAAAGCATTTAAAGCGAAGTTTAGTGTAAAGAATGTTCTCCAACAACCAGGAAATGGGGCCTTTGCCTGTATTTCTACTCAAACGATCATTCCTATTCAAACACAACTTTTAAAAAGGTGCTATTTGCAAGGTATCCTTAATTTACTTCCGAGATTTTGAAGTTGCAGGATCCTAATCTTGAAATCAAGACGTTCTCTGCCAATTTCTTTATAGACGCATCTAATTCTACGTGCACGATATTTCTTTGCGATTAGTCGATATTTTTAAAGCCCTCCCAGGAAACACAACTTTAAAACCAATTCGACATGTAATTTAGACACTGGTTCATCCACTGTGTGTGTGTGTGTGCCCAGTGGCGTCGGACTCTTTGCGACCCTATCAACTGTAGTCCACCAAGTTCCCCTGTCCACGGGATTTTCCAGGCGAGAATACTGGAGTGGATTGCCATTTCCTCCTCCAGAGGACCTTCCCGACCCAGGGATCAAACCCGTGTCTCCTGCATCTCTTGCATTGGCAGGCGGATTCTTTACCCACTGAGCCAACCTGGGAAGCCCATTCATCCAGACCCTTTCCCTCAAATACGGACAACTGACTAGAGCTGGGGTATGGGAGTCTTTAAAAAAAAAGAGAGAGAACTGTCTTCAAAGGGGGCAAGGTGCCCCCCCCCCCCCTCCCCCGACCCGGAAGCCTGGGAGAAGACGCAGGGATAAACAAAGAAAAGCCCAAGATGTCGAGGAAAAGAGCGCCGGCGGGACCCAAGGAAAGTGGGAGGGAACCCGGAGTGGGCGAGGCCCGAGGAGGGGACGCGATGGGGACGCCGGGGCAACCGCTACGACGAGGGGCCCCAACCTCGGCGACCGGGAGCGAAGGCGCCCTCACCTCGACGGGGTAGAGATCGCGTGGCAGCACCCCCTGCAGGTCCATGAGCAGAGTGATGGGGATGTGGGAGAGGAAGTAGAAGCCCAGAAACCACTCCAGGCCGCGCCGGGCGCCCAGAGTCCCCATCGTCCGTCGGTTGGGCTGAGCGGGAGCCGAGACTACGCTCACCGGAACACGACGTGGGGAAAGAGCCGCGCCTGAGCTGTCCCGGGACCCCCGCGCCCCGCCCCGTCCCGCCCCGCCGCGAGGGCGACGCCGGCTGCTCCCATTGGCTGAGAAGCCGCGCGCGGGCCGGGAGCGTCCGCAGAGGCGGCCCGGGGACAGTTCCTATTGGTTGCGAGGAGCGCCGCGTGAGGCGAGGGCGGAGCTTCCCGGGGCTGCCCAGGGCTTCTCAGGGCGCCCGGCCCCGCAGCGCTACCCGCCGGCCTTCTCGCCGCGACCGCGTGCGCGCTGGGCTTCGCGGCGTTTGCCTTCCGTGGCCCTTTCACTCATTATTACTCTTCCGTTCCTTCACTCCATCCGTTTAGTGCTTGCCGGGCGGCTCCTTTGTGCCCGGCCGTGGGGACTTAAAGGAGATGGAGCGCCTAGTGCAGTGGGGTCTCACCCACCAGGGCCGGCTGGACATTGCGTGGTGGTGGTCCGTGCCGTGGCAGCAGTCCCGGGCGTGGGAACAGCGGGCAAGATCCCTGGCCCGCCGGAGTTGAGGGTCCCGGAAGCTTTCCGAAGGAGGTGTAGGAGGCAGCCAGCCTCAGTTCAGAAAGAAGCACGGTGATATAGGAGGAGGTAAAATTGCCAGGTCTTGGTGATTCGCTGTAGAGAATAAGGGAGGCTCAAGGGTTCGTTTTCAGGCCGCGCAAATATTGATCTTTAATTACATACTGGACCTGGGTCTGCCCTGGAACAGGACGGGTGGGGCACCCATTCACTGAGAAGAGGGACATAGCGGAGAAGTGAGTCGAAGAGAAAGATAATTTGGTTCTGGCCATGTTACTGAGCAGTCTCTGCAGCATGAGTGGAAAAGTCAAGGAGGCAGTTAGATGAACACGTCTGAAGATGCGGATTTGTGAGGCATCCGTGTTTGTTGGACGTGGAAATTTTGAGAGCACAAGGCTTGTGAGAGATCTTGGACGACGTCAGGGGTCAGGGGAGGAGGGGGCTGAGATATACAGGTGGACAGCAGGAGTGTGATGTCTCAGAAACACAGGGAAGGAGGGGGTTCTGCTGTGTCAGAACCACACTAAGTGGTACCCACCTGTGACTTGTGAGAGCAGCTGTGGTGGTTGGAGGCAGGAGCCGGATGATGACAGGCCGGCAAGGAGCAAGGAGGTGGGGAAATGGAGGTAGGGAGTTAGACATGATTATGAACGGGAGGAGAGAGCCAGGGCAGGAGGTGGAGGGAAATGTGCTCAAGAGAAGGCTGATTTATCTTCTTTTCAGAGAAGAGAGACCAGAGCACTTTCACGTGTCTAGATGCTGCTTAAAGTTTCTGGGTCGGGGGAGAGGTTGTCCAGACAGGAGAAGGAAAGCAGGGAATGTGGCTCAAGACCGCTGAGCAGTTGGAGAGAATGGATCAGAGTTAGGTCAGCGGTGCACTGTGCTCCCCAGGGTGGAGCACTAGGACAGAGAAACAGTGGTCAGCGTCGAGGACCCAGCTGAGATGTGTGGCGTCTCCCAGGCTGTGGGCTTTGGTCCGTTGTGAGGGCTACACAGAAAAAGGCCGTTGGGGTGAAAGTTAGGAAAGACAGCATTGATGTTGAGAAGTTGAACAAGAGAGTGATTGAAGAGATGGAGCACGCAGTTTGAACAAGATAGGGAGTAGGTGATGTAAGGCCAGAAGGGACTGGTAGACTGGGAGAAACTGGAGAAGTGCACAGATTTGAGGCCTTGCAGAGGCATGACTGCTGATGCGGTGGGAGAAACTGGACGAATGGGCCGGAAGGATGGGCGAGTAGAACAAGTGGATACAATGTCTGGGTTCTGGGTATCAGGAGGAGGTTCTGCCCCTGGGAATCTGGCTGAAATGGAGTGGAGGAGAAGGTATTTGGAGATCACGGAACAGAGATCCCAGAGTGTGGGGTGGATCGACTACAGAGGCCACTGTGAGCCCATGGCCATAGGCTCAGCATGTAAGGGGAGTGGCCAGGAGGGAGGTGAGCATGGGCCGAGGTCTGGCTTGAACCTCGGAGAGTGGAGAGGAAATGGTGTGGATGTGGCCTTGGGGAGTAGGGAAACTGGTGACCCCACCTCCTGACCTTGAACTCTGTGGAGTGTGAGAAAGTGAACAACGTGTGCTGGGGCGGGCTGTGGGAGAGCCCAGACCTCAGGGGCGGGGGAGTGTCAGTTACTGCGGGAGGCGAGGGCTGAGGGTGTGGAGGGCTTTGTGAACCTCATAGTAGAGGGGTTTGGGCTCTGGTGAGGCGTGGGTGTTTACTGGGGAGGAGAAACAGAGCTGGGTGGAGGACAGGGCCCAGCAGGAGAGGAGTGGAGATTTCCTCCTTGGTGGTGAACAAGGGATAAACATTAGCAGAACACAAGGTTCTGTCGTTCCTGGGGCCTCTAGGGGGCAGGCAGGAGCCCTCTTGCACAGCTGCACTCAGGAGGGGCCCTGGCAACAGACCCCCTACCCCCCACCGGCGGGAATGGCTAACACCTGTTAAGCTGTACTCCAAGCAGACGAACTACCCGCTGGGGAAAGGGGGCGGGGCGGGGGCGGCTGCTGTTTGCCCAGGGAATGTGGTAAGTGTACAGCTGTTAAAGTCACTGTTCCTCTGAAAACATCTCAGCCAAGCTTCTTAGCTGTAGATAAAGATTTTCAAGGCCAGGCACTTTTGAAAGGCCCTGCATCCAGCAAAATCTCTGTCCAGCTGCTGTCTTCAGCTTGAAATTCCTGTAGTAGGGGAGCCAAAGCTTGAGACGGTCAGAGAAGTCATAGGTAAATGGCCCTGGGGAGGAGGACACAGCTAATCAACAGATTCTTACCCAAAGCAAATGTTGAGTAAAAGAATGACTTAAAAAAAAAAAAAGAAAGTTCTGAGTAGCTTCCCTGGTTGTGAGTGAGAAGAGGTGATGTTTAGCGCCTTTTGGAAATTATTCATATTGTGATAAGACAAACACCACTAGCTGGACAATGTACCCCCACAGTGGTGGGAAGAGAATTCTAGTCTTATAACTCCAGCTGGAAGGCACTTAGAGAAGGTCCGAGCTAGACCCACCACCTGCCTCCTGAGCAGCAACTATGCAAGGCCCTTTCCTCTTGTCGACTGAAATGTGCAATGTGAGAGCTGTGAGTGAAGTTTTATTGGAAAATGCAAAATGAGGACTGCAGCCTGGGAGACAGCACCTCAGATAGCTCCTGAGAAACTGCTCCAAAGAGGCAGTGGGGGACAGGTCAGTCTGTATATGATTTTGGTGAAGAAGGAATACGTGCAATGAAACACATATTTTTCCAGGAACTTCTAGTTTTGTGAAGCTTTTGCTAGTCATGAGGAACAGTCCTCACCACGAATGATTTTAGTGCTTTTCTAGATATGAGGAGGAGATAGCTCATAGGAGTGGGCTCATAAAGTTGACTCCTGAAAATATCTGAAGACCTGTCCTGCCAGTTTCTCTTCCCCAGCAGAGTGCCTCCTTTCTGCTCTCCACCCTGGACTCCTTTTCATGGGTGTTGAAATCAGCTATAGCAGCACGTGATTTAATCCTTAGAAGCAAATGGCAAGTGCCCATGGCAAGTGCCAATTTGTAGTTGACACTCCCCTCTCTGCTTTTGTTTCACTCTTCTCTCTCAAAATGCTCCCACCCTCTTCACCCCGACCCAGCCTCCATCCCTAGTTTTAAGGCCCAATGGCCCCCTGTCCTGACTGCCTCTGTGTGCAGATCACTGCTGTCTCTGAGCTTCTGCAGCACTGCCTCTGACACGTTTACCCTTTTCACTGATTGTTTTCACCGATCTGAGTACCTGTCTGCACCTTTCCTGCTAGAGTCTGGGTTCCTGGACCACAAAGACTGTGCCACCCGCATCTTTATTTTACTAAAACAAAGCCGGGGTCATTGTTGAGTGAACTACACGTGACAATGAGGCTCCTCTATCCACGGAGACAGCGACGGTCACCCAGTGTAACTGTGAGGGGATGGATCACTGGGTGTAAGAACAGCCCACCGATGGCAAGATGTAGATACAACAAATGTCAAGAGGTTCTGCTGCTAATGGAAAGCGATTAGACCTGGCTCTAGAGTCAGCAGGGGGCTCCACACCTCAAAGCTAAAACATTATGTCTTCATTAGTAAGAGCTAAGATTCTGTCAGTGCTGGAAGCAGAGCAAGGACGCTGGGTTATGGGGTTGGGGAGTGAGATTCAGAAGGATCTCTCTGCAGATCTGTGGGTTTTACCTGGGCAGAGGGCAGCTGGCCCCCTGATTTGAGTGATTACCTCCTTTTTGTGTCAGAGAAACAACTCATGCAGAGCAGGTGGGGGTTAATTCTGAAAGACTTGTTTAAAATTTGGGTCTTTTGTTGTTTGTAACTCTTTTTGCATTCATGTTGATTTTTAAAAAATACTGCATTAAAATATTATCTGTTCCGATGACTGACTTTGGGTGCCCATCCAAATTGTGTGCCCGAGGTGTCTCACTCACCTCACCCGGTCCCAGCCCTGGCTCTCAGGTAGGACTGGGGTTAAGTTTGATTTGGGGGAGAGAGTGTCAGGTTACTGGGGCTGGCAAGCTAAGCGTAGTAAGTCTTTTTATTTGGTATCAAGGCAGCAGGGAGACTGGTAGGTGGGATTACAATAGTGTTCCAGGAGGATGCCTTTGGCCCCCGTGTGTGCAAGGTGGACTGATGTGGGGGTCGGGAGCTGGGGAGGCTGGAAGCAAGATATTAATGTTTGTCACTATTATCATGTATTTCTAGAACTTTAGTAGTTAACAAAGGAAAGGGTTGGAAGTATGTCAGGCTTTTGTCAAGAGAGATGTGTCTCAAGTACATTTGGTGGTGGAAGTAGTGGAGTCCATTTAATGAAAGTTAATATTTCTCACTTATGGAGTGCCTACTGTATACATTAGAGCAATGGTTGGCAAATATTTGCCATAAACAGAGCAGACCGTATTTTAGTGTCTGTGGGCTCATCTCTGTCTCAGGTACTCAACTCCGCCATTTGTTGTATGGGAACAGCGATAGGCCACATGTACATGAGCGAGCCTGGGTGTGTTCCAGTAAACCTTTATTTACGAAACCAGGCATTGGGCCTGATTTGCCTTGTGGCTGTTGAATTGACTCCTGCTCTAAGGCATTGCCGCCTTTGTGGTCAAGGCCAGGTAGCTGTGGGTTCTAGTGAGTGAGGAAAGGAAGCATCAGGGGGTGTATGGGTCACCCTGAGGCCTAATGTACACACACCCTAAGGCCTGGAAGTGTACACAGCTCTTCCCGTCACATTCCATCAGAGAGGATTTAGACAGGTGCCCACATCTTCCCACCAGGGGCCTGGGGATATACTCTGGCCTTGTGCCAGGGAAGGAGGAAGAGGAGAGTTCAGGGTCCATGAGCAGTCTTTACTGTTAGGGGAAGCACACTGACTGAAACCGCCCACCCTGGCCAGGCCCTTTAGTAACCATTCACATGAGTTGTTTTGTGACAGGAGATCCTGGTAAGGAATACAGAACTAATAAGCCACCCCCAACCAGAAGAGTTTGGGAAAGGTCAAAAGGAGACACTGCGTGTCCATCCACTTCCCAGAATCCCTCTGGTTAGCATCCATCTTGGCTGAGCGATGCATGCACCACCAGGAAAGACTCTGAATTAGAATGATTGGCCAAAGACCACCTGGAAACTAATCCCATCACCATAAAACCCGAGACTGGGAGCCACACGGCAGAGCAGTTCTCCTGGGTTCCCTTACCCTACTGCTCTCCACCCGGGTGCCCTTTCCCAATAAAGTCTCTTGCTTTGTCAGCACATGTGTCTCCTCGGACAATTCATTTCCGAGTGTTAGACAAGAGCCCAGTTTCGGGCCCTGGAAGGGGTCCCCCTTCTTGCAACCAGTGGCGACTCTGGTGGGACTCTTCGCTGCAACTGACATCCTGACCACTTGGGGTACTCAGGGGCCAGCTTGGCTGCTAATGGACCAGACCCAGTGGCTGCAACTGGGACCCTTTTGTCCCTGATCTCTTCCTGACGTGGACAACTGGCCAGAGTGCCCCAACTGGTAAGGAACAAGAGACTTTATTGACCTCTCTCCCCTTCTCTCTCTCTTTCCTCTCCTTAACCCTTCCTATCCTCCCCTTTTTTCCTAGTCCCCTGCTCCTGGACACAGGAATCTGGTCGAAGGGCCTCAGCCTGAGCTGAGGATTGGAGACTGATCACTTCCTCTTGGCACAGAACTCGAATTCTGGTTCTGTTCTGGTCTGATTTCTGATAGGGCCAAGTTCCAGGCCTCCCTTCTCTGGAGGCCCAGGGTAAAGTCTCATAATACCTGGGTATCTGCAGGTGGCAGGAGACATCTGTAAGGCCACCCCTTTTGCTCCCCTCTCCCGCTTCCTCCCCCTTCTTTCAACCTGGCTTCCTTTCCTCCCTTTGAAATTTTTGAAGACCTGAGATATTTTCCTTTGTCTGAAGTTCTGTGTCTCTATAGGAGGTTTTCTGAGAGACTGTATTCTTGTATTTAAGGGAGTGTCTGATGAGGACTGCCAGGTTTATATGTGTGTGTTTTAACTCCGTTCTGTGTTGTGATTTTTGATGGCCATTTTGCTTTGGCCACCATTTGGTTTAGACCTGCCACCATTTTGTTAGAACTTGATTTTCTTTCCCTGTGCCTTGAGACCAGGGCTCTCAGGAACACTTATCTAGACCATCTCTAACCCCTGACACTGAGGAAAAATGGGAAAAAGCCTTTAAAAGTTTTATTTATTCCAACTTTTTTATAAACTAGTAAAATTTATATTATAATATCTAATTCATGACTAAACTTAGAAAATGAAGCTAGATCTTGCATTGTATCTGTCTAAATGTGTGTCTTTATCTCTGGATAATATTTATGAGATTAATTTGTAAATGAGCTCTATTTAATTGGCCTAAAAAAAGGTAAGTGCTTACAAATCAAATAATTCTAAATTAAACAATAAATTCCAGGTTCATGTGAACCGTTAAATATTCAGTATTAAATACCTGATATTAATGTTTGTTTGTTGACCTATCTAATATAGACATGTCTTAGAGTAATTAGCATTAAGTAAAATATTTTCATTGTACCTAGGTTTAATATAAGTTAAATATTATCATATCTGTTACAAATTTGTCAACAAGAAAATTACCTCGACTGAAAAAACTTCTAAAAAAATGTAAATGAGATATGAGCTTTTATATAAATTCTATTAAAAATAATTATTCTTTAAAAATATGTCTAAAATAGTCTCTCCAGATTGGTGTAACTTGAATTTCTAAGGGTTGTGCTAAGTATGCTAAGTGTTAGAAGTCAATTGAATAGTTAGGCCATTTCCAAATGAAATAAGATTTTGAAACATTTACTACTAAACACTAATTTCCTTTTACAGAGAAACAAAGAGATTTGGGACTGTAAGTAAATAATGTTTGGTGCCATCCTAAAATGTTCTAAGAAAGCAAGGGTTTTAGAGGTGCCATCCTAAAATGTTCTAAGAAAGTAAGGGTTTTAGAAGCTATCACTGGTATTTATGCTCACCAATCTATAAAATGCTAATGTAAAAGTTAGTTCTTGATTGCTAAAGGAAAGTAAAAAGTGTGTTTTCAGTTTAAAAAAAAAAGATATGAAAAATACTAAAAAGAGTTATGCATGATCAGGATTTTCTAAAATTGGATTACAATTAGTTAGATAAATGGATTTTGTTAAGAATGACACAGCCATAAGAAAACTAGTTAGAGCCAACTAGGTCCAAGATGGCGGAGCTGACTTTCACTAGACCTTGAGCCTTGGTATTTATACCCACTGTGGCTATCAACAAGCTAAATGATACACCCATCAACTAAATCTGACCAAATGTTCTAAACCCTTTTAATTGATCTTTTCCATAAAACTTCCTAAATCAAATCCTTTTAAAGTCCTTTTGACCTCTAGCCAACTTTGGGGTGCTTCAGAGGCCCCCTGAAACATCCCAAAGAGAGATATTAAACTGTGTTTATTTGGTTAAATTACATGAAAAAGATTATCAAATGAGTAATAAATCCACTCATGTTATAATGTACGGTAAAATTACTAATACAGATATCCTAGAAATTATATGGAGTTCTTAACTTTCTGATATGTCCTGGTATTCTAATGGAAAACCTGACGACTTACAAAAGTTAACAAAAGGACTGAATAAACCAGAGAATATGCTTATAACTTTTATGGTTTCTGTCTGAAAAATTATGGGTTTAAATCTTATGTTTTCCGGGAGTAGAGAAAACCTTCCTCTCAAACTAATTATGACAATACTTTGGTAAAATTATACATTATAAACAAAACAATTATATTTTCTCTCTGACACCTCCAAAAACTGGAAACTCTTAGGTTTCCAGTAAGTTTATCAAATGAATTAGGAAGGTTATCTAACAGGTACAAAAATGTCAAGAAATTTTGAGACCTTAAAAAAGAAAAAAATCACTTAGATTAGTTAGGCAAAATCTGTGATAAGCCTTTGGTGTGAGTTTCCCAGCCCTGTTTTATTTTAAAAATTCAGTCTGAGATTCTATAAATGTTTCAGCAAAATAAAAAATCTTTGATCAATTATGGTTATATAAATCATCAGACCAAAATTAGTGAAAACAGACCTATTTTGCAAACAAACTAGGCTTAATTTGGTTATATTTGATAAAAATGAGGGTAATTTTAGGGAGAAAAAGATGTTTCAATAAATGTTAAATCCCAGTTTGTTAATGGAGGTCTGCATATAGTAAAACTCATTTCTTAGATAGTTCTTTGCTGTTATGTGATATTAATGTAAAATTTAATTAAATTCTTAAAGAATACCCTAAGTTTGTTTCTGAAGCTTATCTCAGTAATCTATCTTTGGATGAGGATCAGATACCTCATGACCTGCAACCAGGACTAAAAAAAGACAGGGTTTAAGGGACTGTCTCCAACCTGGATGGAAGGACTTTTTTATCAGGTACTCTTAACTAGCTCATGCACAATGAAACTAAAGAAAAATTAACTCTTAGACTAATTCCCACTTCCAAAGGCCCCTACACTGGATTGGTCTATAGAGAAGATAGCTGACCTGATCTCCCCTTAAAATGATGCTCAAACAGAGGAGAAACTACACTACACCAGGATGAGAACACAATGACATCAGAGGTAGACAGCTTGCCCAAGATGCTGGACCTGATTTGTATGATCATTTATAATGTTTCCTTGACTTCTTAGACTTTTGCATATAAATCAAATGCTTTTCTATCATAGGCCTGATCCTATGCTAGTTTTAAAAATCAATCCAATTGTTGGGTTTGTGTCCAATTACCTGTGTCTAGTTCTGGGTTACCTTTGTAAATTTCTCTACTACAAGACTCTAACTGGTTAGCCCTGAAAAAATTTACTTAAAAAAAAAAAGATAGTCATATTCAGGTCACTATGATATTACTAGATGGGATCCCTTCATCGGGCCAATTAATAATGCCTTCTCTGACTCTGGCCATAAATTTGAGCTTTCTTCTATTACTCAAGCTCAATCAGAGCAACAAGAAAAGTTTCAATAACAACAACAAAAAATCTCCCACAATTATGAGATAGATTTATATAGATAACACCAGGCTATGGTAATTTAGGTTTAAAGTCTCCTCTGTGTTGAAAACAATTAAATCATACTAAAGATAGTCTAGTAACACTAAAAAACTGGACTATGTGCCTTATAGACGGTGCCAATATATAATTTCCCTAAAAGATAAAGATTCTACAGAGCAGACTAAGTCAGATGACCTGAGATATACTGGGCCACATCTAATGAAAGCTCCTAAGTCTTACTTGTGACTTTACTAATACTGCTGGCTATGTTATTTGTATTTCACCTGTTTTACAAAATTGCTGTTTCTTACGCTGCCAAATGTGTGACTGAGGCCTCTGATAAAATAATATATAGCTACATATGAGATCAATGATGGTAACAGTGTAACTCTAGATATGGAAAAAAGCAACAAGAGGAAATATTCTCCTGGACCAAGAGGCTAGTAAGACAGGTTGTCCAGAAAATTTTGGATACTGTTTTATGGCCTAGTCCAGTAACAACACATTGAGTGGCTTATCAACAAAATCTTTGCCAAACCTGAAAATGGACATTCTCAGCACCATGAGATAAAATGGTCATGAAATGTCCCCCTCAAAATCATGGTCAAGTTTATGAACAAAAAGGGGCTCTGCCAGCTGAAAACTGACACTTGCCGTCTAACGTCTACAAAGATTAAATCATGGCCACTGCAACTGCTGACTTTCAACGCCCCTAAAAAGAGTTCAACGCCCCAAATCAAGAATGAGGCACTCTGCTCTGGAAAAAACTGGCAGAACAGGCCTTCAGATAGATCCTTTCAAGAAAATGTTTTATGAGTTCCAATTCTTACATCTTCTCATACCTAGAGAAACACTGACGTCATTAATGGTGACATCTACTTTGGCTATTAAAAATTTTTTTACAGTTAAAAAGTCAAAACAGAGTGGCTGTGGTTCAGACATCTTGGAAAATAACTAGGTGACACTGTGGTGTGATTTCAGATTAGACATTGTATTGCTAAAACTTGAGTTTTCTGAGTTGTGTCAGGCTTAAATGCCACCATTCTCAAAACAATGTCTGCTGAAAGCTAGTAACTGCAACCTTACTTTTGATAAAACTAGGCAAATGGCTACCTGGCTACCTGGCTGCAAGTCTCCCCGAAGTGCCAGGTCCAGACTGGGTTTCAGGCCTATTCTTCTTAAAAAAATGAGATTTATTTTGTCTATTAAAATTCCAGTTATCCCTCCTCCAGCTACTTCTAATTGGGTCTGTTACAACAAAATGGCAGACTAAGGGATTCAGATTTTAATCATACAAGGCTCAGATCTAGGACTTGGAACTCAGGAATACTTCCAATTTAGTGTCTCTTCTCCAAGCTGAGACAGTCCTATGCCCCATTTTGACAGGAAGTTATCACAGTCACAGTTCCCCAGTTCCCTAAATAAAACTGAGCAGGACTCTGGAGCTCGGGAGTACAGACCTGTTCTGTGTTCTCCATTTCTTGTCTGTAGGATATGGGCTTCATTCAGCCTCCTTGACCTTCCCTGAGCTCCAAAGGGTGGATTCAAACAATTGCTAATCAGGAAAGGGAGGGGATACAGAAACAGAAAAAACAATCAAAGGTTGGTACAGCCTCCAGACAGGGTCCTGGTTCCTACTCAAAAAATATACATAACAATGTCTTTGAGTTCTTCTACAGAACTGGAGCCCCCATCCAGGTAAAAGATGGTAACTTCAGACTGAACACAAGATTCCTGGAGCACACAGCTCTGTTGCCTCACCACCAACCAATCAAAAAGGGTCACAAACCCTGCAACCCTCACCGCAAATGTTGCCTTCTGTTTCCGGGGACCAGAGATGACCATCCTGTTATGTCTCCCGTTTGGCCCCTGTCTATTTCATCTCTGAGGGGGGCCAACAGTTTCAAACTAACTTGCTGTTATTACAAGGGTGAATGCTGGTTTCAGGCAGAAAAATACCTTGACTTAGATCAGGTAAAAAGAGACTTCTGCTCTACTAGACAGGCCTATGCCCATGCACAACAAAAAGAAGTTACAAAAGAAAGAGACCTCCGCCCCAATTCCCAAGAAGTATCTTGAGTATAAAGTCTCTCAAGAGAGAGTTGTTAGGGGAAGCACACTGACTGAAACCGCCCACCCTGGTCAGGCCCTTTAGTAACCATTCACATGAGTTGTTTTATGACAGGAGATCCTGGTAAGGAATACGGAACTAATAAGCCACCACCAATCGAAGAGTTTGGGAAAGGTCGAAAGGAGACACCGCGTGTCTGTCCACTTCCCAGAATCCCTCTCGCTAGCATCCATCTTGGCTGAGCATTGCATGCGCCACCAGGAAAGACTCTGAATTAGAATGATTGGCCAAAGATAACCCAGAAACTAATCCCATCACCGTAAAACCCGAGACTTCGAGCCACGCGGCAGAGCAGTTCTCCTGGGTTCCCTTACCCTACTGCTCTCCACCTGGGTGCCCGTTCCCAATAAAGTCTCTTGCTTTGTCAGCACATGTGTCTCCTTGGACAATTCATTTTCAAATGTTAGACAACAGCCCAGTTTCGGGCCCTGGAAAGGGTCCCCCTTCCTGCAACATTACCACAGCTCCGTTAGGGGCATTTTCAGAATCTTTTTGGAAGATATGTCCACATTCTCAGAAATTCTGATGAATCCTTCACTATATGTCCGAATCTATAATGTAGAAGTGGAGAAGGAAATGGCAACCCATTGTAGTATTCTTGCCTGGGAAATCCCATGAACAGAGGAGACTGGCGGGCTACAGTCCATGTCACAAAGAGTTGGACATGACTCAAAAGATTAAGCAAGCATAGTGTAGAAGGAAGGATAGAATTAGGGAATCACTATTATCCAACCACTAATGTAATAAATAATTGGCAGAGATCACCAATAGATGGCACTGGATGAAATTTACTGAGGAACAAGATGTGGTCTCAGCATCTCTCTGCATCAGAGATAAGATCAGTCGCTCAGTCGTGTCCGACTCTTTGCGACCCCATGAATCGCAGCACGCCAGGCCTCCGTGTCCCTCACCAACTCCCCGAGTTCACTCAGACTCACGTCCATTGAGTCAGTGATACCATCCAGCCATCTCATCCTCTGTCATCCCCTTCTCCTGCTGCCCCCAATCCCTCCCAGCATCAGAGTCTTTTCCAATGAGTCAACTCTTCGCATGAGGTGGCCAAAGTACTGGAGTTTCAGCTTTAGCATCATTCTTTCCAAAGAAATCCCAGGGCTGATCTCTCTCCATAGATCACTTAATTACAAAGAGAAACGGTATCTTCACCACAGAGCAGTCTGGCGACTACAACTTTGATCATGATCAAATTTAGTATCATCAAAAGTGTGACAAACATTTTTGTCTCCAGGTTTGATGGAATACATCATCTCTGTAATAAATCTTTCCAGAAATGTTTAACCTAAATCTAATCATGAGGATCTGGTGCTGTCACTTCTTGGGAAATAGATGGGAAAACAGTGGAAACAGTGTCAGACTTTATTTTCTTGGGCTCCAAAATCACTGCAGATGGTGATTGCAGCCATGAAATTAAAAGATGCTTACTCCTTGGAAGGAAGTTTATGACCAACCTAGACAGCATATTCAAAAGCAGAGACATTACTTTGCCAACTAAGGTCCGTCTAGTCAAGGCTATGGTTTTTCCTGTGGTTATGTATGGATGTGAGAGTTGGACTGTGAAGAAGGCTGAGCGCTGAAGAATTGATGCTTTTGAACTGTGGTGTTGGAGAAGACTCTTGAGAGTCCCTTGGACTGCAAGGAGATCCAACCAGTCCATTCTAAAGGAGATCAATCCTGGGTGTTCTTTGGAAGGACTGATGCTAAAGCTGAAACTCCAATACTTTGGCCACTTCATGCGAAGAGTTGACTCATTGGAAAAGACCCTGATACTGGGAGGGATTGGGGGCAGGAGGAGAAGGGGACGACAGAGGATGAGATGGCTGGATGGCATCACCGACTCGATGGACATGAATTTGAGTGAACTCCGGGAGCTGGTGATGGACAGGGAGGCCTGGCGTGCTGCGATTCATGGGGTCACAAAAAATTGGACACGACTGAGAGACTGAACTGAACTGAACTGAATCATGAGGAAACAGTCACAAAAATACAAATCTTTGTAGGGAAAATTCTACATGGTAATTGGCCTTGCACATCCATAAATGCCAAATGCCATGAAAGAGAAGGCAGAAAGACACTTCTATATTAAAGGATGCTAAAAAGACATGAGAAGCAAGTGCCAAGACATCATGGCTAGATTCTGAACTGGAAAAATAAAAGCTAAAAGTGAAAATTTAAAATTTTGGGGACAGCGGGAGAAATTTGAGTATGTCTTGTACATTAGGTAATATACTAATTGTTAAATTTCTTAAGTATGATAATTGTAATTATGTTATTAGGAGATACATTCGGAGAAGGCAATGGCACCCCACTCCAGTACTCTTGCCTGGAAAATTCCATGGGTGGAGGAGCCTGGTAGGCTGCAGTCCATGGGGTCTCGAAGAGTCGGACACGACTGAGCGACTTCACTTTCACTTTTCACTTTCATGCATTGGAGAAGGAAATGGCAACCCACTCCAGTGTTCTTGCCTGGAGAATCCCAGGGACAGGACTGAAGTGACTTAGCAGCAGGAGATACATTAGGAATGAAATGTTACGTTTTAGCAAAAAGTATATAAGCAGTAAAGCAAATGTGGCGGGTTTAAAACTGATGAGCCTAGATGAAGCATGTATGGATATACCCTTTCTACTTTTTTATTTACGCATATTTCCTTGCTTCCCTTATTTATTTGGTTGCACCAGGTCTTAGTTGTAGCACATGGGATCTAGTTCTCTGACCAGGGATGGAAAGCAGGCAACTTGCACTGGGAGCTTGGAATCTTGGCCACTGGACCACCTCTGCTTCCTCAGTTTTTCAGTAGATATGACATTTTTTCAGAAGTTTTTGCCACGACACAGGTAGCCAAGCCTAACTGCCCCCCCAAAAAAGTTTTCCTTATTAAATGGCATCATCAATTAAAAAAAATAACTGAAAACTTTTCTTTATTGCCTCAGGAATAATGAAATTCATTATTTTCCCTCAAGAAAAACATGAAAACTATATAAAAATTTGATAACTGTGTTTTTCCAGAGGCCATTAAACTTTACTATAAGATCCTAAGAGGAATACGTTTTAAAAACTATTATGACTAATTAATGAGTTCATCCAGATTTTAGGATAATAATATACAAAATTCAGTTGTAATTTATATATTAGCAGTGAAAAATCTGAAAACAATATCATCAAAATCACTGGAAATAAATTTAACAAAGGAAAGCCAGGATTTGTAGGGCTTCCTTGGTAGGCTACAGTCCGTGGGGTCGCAGAGTCCCACACGACTGCGACTTTCACTTTTCCGGAGCCCCTGATGGGCGAGAATTGGCCAACCTGGGCAGTCTGACTCAGCCAGTCAGCCTTTCCTGGGTGTACTGGATCGAGGTCTGGAAACCCCCTCCAACCCCTCCGTCTAGTGGCTCAGGCGTAAAGAGTCTGCCTGCAATGAGGGTCAGTCCCTGGGTCGGGAAGATCCCCTGGAGAGGGAGGAAAATGGCAATCCACTCCCGTATTCTTGCCTGGGAAATCGCATGGACGGAGGAGCCTGGCGGGCTGCAGTCCATGGGGTCGCACAGAGTGGGACACGATTGAGCGAGCTAACACAGTAAGCTGCAGGCGATGCAGGTGCTCCTCAGGCCACGCCCCAGTCCTGCCCGCGGCTGCGGGTGGGCGGGGCCGGCCGGGGCTGGCGGGTGGGAGGAGGGGCTATGGCCGAGGGTGTGGCCCGGTCTGAGCGGGCCTGCGCTGGACTTTCTGCAGGAGTTGGGGAATGACACCTGCTAACGAAGAGGAGCTGTCACCTGCTGCTGTCAGTTCTGTCCAGGCAGAAGTGAGGAAGCAAGAAAAAAGACAGTGGGAGCCACGAAAGGAGGGATAGCGCAGACAGGTGAATGGAAACACCCAGACCAGGGCCATCCCCTGCGGCCTGCAGCTCTGCGTGCATGTTGCCACGGGTGTGTTTCCAAGCCCTTTCCTCTACCCTGGTCCGGGATGACCTTATCTCAGATCCGTCACTCATTCTGCAAAGACCCTTTTTTCAGGTAACGTCCTTGCACGCACTCTAGGGGACACATCTTTTGCGGCCACCATTCAACCCATTATGTTTGTATAAAATGGTCCTCTCATTTTAAGAGATGACTGAGGTCCTATGTAGACAGGCGATTTAGGTAATTAGATTTTTTTTTTTTTAATAAGCTAAATGGAAAACAGTGTGGAAGTTCCTTAAGAAACTGCAAATGAATTGTAGCCCACCAGTCTCCTCTGTCCATGGGATTCTCCAGGCAAGAATACTGGAGTGGGTAACTATTCCCTTCTCCAGGGGATCTTCCCAACCCAGGGGTCAAACCCCGGTCTCCTGCATTGCAGGTGTCTTCTTTAAAACTGAGCCACCAGCTCATAGTTGCAGAAAAATGGAGCTTGCTACGCCAGCCAGGTCCAAGGAACAGGTGTAGGTCCTCAGGGTCAGGATGGATATGGGACTGCAGCTCTGGCTTGTTTACTAATCATTTTAACTGGCCCACGAGTGGGAGACAATTTCAAGAAGACCCTCTCCTCCTGACAGGGATCTGAGTGTCAGGGAGAGGAGAGGTAACAGTGGAGGCAGGGGCCTGGTACCCTGGGTGCTGTGGAAGCCTTTGGAAGACCCAATGGAGGGAGGTCGCACAGAGTGAAGCCCAGATCACAGACCTGTCCAGGAACTGCTGTTTGTTAGTTGAAATCCTGCTCTGAGGTGCTCATGGTCAGGTCTGATCAACAGGTGGGCTGGGATCCTCTGCCATGAGGGCTCTGTGCTGAGCTCTGTTGAGGTGCCTGCCCAGATGGACCCTGTGCCCTGGAGGGGGCTACCCATGAGAGCCCCATGGGCTGCTGGGTGCCTGCCCAGGATCTAGCAGTCAGGATGAGGAGGGGTCAAGGAGGGCCGGAGACAAGGCCTGATGCCTGGGTGCGGTGGAAGCTTCTAGAAGAGCCAGTGGAGGGAGGCCACCCAGGGTCACTGACATGTCCAGGGGCTGCTGTTTGTTCAGGTCCTTCTCTAAGGTGCTCAGGGTCAGCTCTGACCAACAGGTGTGGCAGGGGGTGCTCTGCAACCAGGGCTCTGCATGGGGTTCCTGTGTGCCCAGCCCTGCTGGGGTACCTGCCCAGGTGGGCCCGTGCCCTGGGAGGAGTATCCCCAGGGGAGCACCATGGGCTGCCCAGGTGAGTCTATGCTCTCGAATGTGTCTGCCCATGTGAGCCGCATGGGCTACTGGGTGCCTGCCCAGGTGAGCTCCAAAATCCTGGAGGTGCCTGCCTGAGAGAGCCCCACGCCCTGGGAGGGGTGTGTGAACTAATGTTCTCTCTTTGCAGCCAGCATGGAGCTGCCAGCAAGTCCCCCATGGACACCACCGGGGTGAGATGAAACAAGGGGAGGTTGCAAGTCCCTGAACCCCGCCTGGGCCTGGGCGAGAGCGACGAGGTCAGCAGGTGCACGCTGGCTGTTGAGCTGTGTGAGGGAGGCCCCACGGCTACCTCTTGTTTTTTCCCACTGACACCGGGCAGCTCCCCGCCCAGGACAGAGGGGCCAGCCTGCCGTAGGTGGGTAAGAGCTCCTGATGACCCTGCAGGGGACATTGGAAGGAGGGACCAGGCAGGAGGGGAGTGGGCACCCAGGCAGAGCCACAGGGCTCAGGGCCCCATGGGGTCTCCTTAGGTGTGAGCTGGGAGTGGACTAGCAGTGGTGAGCGTGACCCAAAAAAGCCTCCCTGATGACATGAGGCTGAACCCCCTTCTGGATGACAAATCTCCCAGGTGACCCCCCCAAACAGGATTGTAAGACAAATCCTGTTAAAAGAAGGTCTTGTAACATGAGTCCCGCTGAGGAGGAGGTTTTGCAAAGCTAATCCCCCTAAGAGGAGGCTCTGTGAGCTCGTCCCCTCCGAGTGGGGATGTGGAAGCTGCAGGGAGTGGGCCCTGGTCGGGGGTTGGGGGTGCAGACCCTGTTCTGTGGCCCCATGTCTGTGCTTCTGAACAGGTTACTTGCCTTCTCGGAGCTGCGCCTTCCCGGTCTGTTCGAGGGGTGGTGGCAGTGTGGATTGACTAGTGAGTTGCTCAGAACAGGGTAGAGAGGGTCTTGTGGGGATCTCACAGGTCTTGTGGGGATCTGCAGGGTCAGGAAGAGGGAATCAGGGAATCGAAGCAGCTTTGCAGAGGAGCCCAGGGATGGGATTGGTTTGGCAGGTCCTTCCTTTTTCCTGAATTGGAGATGGGGAAGCCCCAGTGGGCAGTGGCAGGTTCAGCCCACCTCAGAATCATCTGGACCCCAAGGCCCAGCAGCCCCTGAGGCCTGTGTCTGGACCCCCAGGGGGAAGGTAGGACAGGCTGGCCGCCTCCTTCCTTCCCAGGATGTGCGAGGTCCAGGCTGTTGCCAGGGAGGGTGGGGGTGGAGGGGGCATCCCACGTGGGAAGAGGACATGATGGGGCTGCTTGTGTACGTGGACGTCCACACCAGGAATGTGGGTCCATGCGGGGGTACTTGGGCGCCAGGAGATGCAGCTGGTGGGCCTGAGTGAGCAGGCTTGGGGGGGTCCCGTGGTGGGGGTGGGTCGAGCTTCGCTGATGCTGGACCTCAAACTTTGCTGGCCTTCCTTCTCCTGGTCACTGGGAAAGGGGCGCTGATGGGCGTTGGTGGAGTGACAACTTTTGTGCCCAGGGCCTGCCAGGGTTGGTTCCTCAGGCTCTTGGGGGGAAGCCCATGGAGTGCCGGTCCAGCTGTGCCCACCAGGGAGGCTGGAGGGAGTGGGCAGGAAGCGCTGGTGTGGCCAGCGCCTGTGCACAAGCTTCGAGCCTGTGTCCAGAGGGAACTCTCATCCTGCACGTGGGGTTCCGCTTCTAGCGGGCTTGGATTATTTTGTAGACCCAAAGTCCCAACATCCTGTGTATCCACGGCCGGTGGAAAGGCACATTCGATTTGTGCCCGGTGCTGGCCTCTGGGCCCCCTCCTGCCCGGCCGCCAGTGTCACCTTGTCATGACCATTGGTCGGGTGTGGGGGAGGAGAGCAAGTGGTCCAGCCCCCCGAGGGATCAGCTGTCCACAGAGCCAGTGCTGTGGCTGTAGGTGTGCCCACCACTCATGCCACCGGCAGAGACTATCGTCCCTTATAGATGGATACATGGTTGGTCTGACACGTGGGGCCTGGGGCCGGCATGTGGAGGTGGCATGAGGTCAGGGAAAGCTCTCGGTGTGGGTGCAAATGCTGCCGGGAAAACCCGAGTTCTTTGCTGAGAACATTGAAGGGCACTCAGGCAGCAGGGCAAACAGCTTGTTCTGGGTGCTGTTGTCAGGGACTGAGGATATAGACAGGGGCCCAGGCTGCAAAACCCCAGGACCTTGCCCAGAATGGCAAAAAGAAGTGGTTCTTCTACCTACTGCTGGAGGGAAGGAGCGGACTTGCTACGAGGAAGGCTCACCAGGCTCAGCACATGCTTGTGTGCTCAAGGCTAAGACTGACCTCAGATGGTCTCAGCTTGAAGCAGGATTTTGGTTCCCGGGCAGAGATTGAAGTCTGGCCATGGCAGTGAGAGCGCAGAATCCTAGCTTCTAGACCACTAGGGGCCAGTGAGCCGTGTAGAAATGAATTTCCACATAGAGATGGAAAGTAGTGAAGCAAAGTGTTTATTAGGAGGCAAAAGAGCATGTGTGGATAGACCCATGGGCATCCGTGTGGTGGTCTGAGTCACTTTTACGGGGCACTTTTTGGGTTTCCTTTGGCCAGTCTTCTTGCTTTGCCTGGTTTGCCAACTGATGGACACGTTAGTGGCTTCTCTATCTTGGCTGTTGTCAATAAAGCTGCCGTGACCTGTCTATCCTGCTTATGATTAGTTGTGCTTCCTAGATTCAATGATTCCTAACTATGATCAAATGTAAGCCAATTTCAGCTATTATTTAACATTGCCCCTCTTGTATCCTTTTATCTTTGGAACTCCAATTTTATATAGACCTTTTTCACTCTACCCCTCCAGTGTCAATGTCTTATTTTCTGTGCATTTTTGTTATTTCTGCTGTATACGAGACAGTGTATACCGGGTAAATTTTCACAAGTTTTTCTTTGATTGTGTTCTATCTGCTGTTTATTTTTACTTTCAATGACTTTATTTTTCATTTGTGTGAGTTGATTTCCTTTCAGATTTGCCTGGTGATATTTCAGTGATTTTAGTCCTTGATTGGCTTTTGGATACCTTCATTTAAAAAAAAATTATTGATTTTTAATTGGAGGATAATTGCTTTACAATATTGTGTTGGTTTCTGCTGTACATTGATGTGAATCAGCCATAGGTATACATATGGCCCCTCCCTCTTGAACCTCCCCCTGACCTCCCACCCCATCCCACCCCTCTAGGTTGTCACAGAGCACCTGACTTGAGCCCCCTGTGTCAGGTAGCAAATTCCCACTGGCTGTCTATTTCACATACGGTGGTGTGTATGTTTCCACACTGTTCTCCCAGTCCGTCCTTCCCTGACTGTGTCCACAAGTCTCTCCTCTGTGCCTGCATCTCCACTGCTGTCCTGCCAATAGGTTCATCGGTACCATCTTTCTAGATTCTGCCTGTATGATTAATATACGATATTTGTTTTTCTCTGACTTACGTCACTCTGTACAATAGGCTCTAGGTCCATCCACCTCATTAGGACTTTTTTATTTAATTTTGGCTGTACTGGGTCTTCATTGCTGGGTGAGCTTTTCTCTAGTTGTGGTGGGTGGAGGCTGCTCTCTAGTTTCAGCGCATGGGCTTCTAATTGTGGCTTCTCTTGCTGCAGAGCACAGGCTCTAGGGCGTGGGCTTCAGTAGCTGCGGCTCCCCGGCTCTAGAGCACAGGCCCAGAAGTCGTGATGTACAGGCTTAGTTGCTCCGCGGCATGTAGGGTCTTCCCAGATCAGGGATCAAACCCGTGTTCCTGCATTGGCATGCGGATTCTTTACCACTGAGTCACCAGGGAAACCCTCTAAATACTCTTTAAGCATAATCCATTTGTATTCTGCATCCAGTACTTCCAGTATCTGAAGTACTTGGTTTGTAATTGTCTTTTATGTATGTGCTTAGTCATGCTGTGCTTAGTAGCTCAGTTGTGTCTGACTCTTTGCACACCCCATGGATGTGGCCCGCCAGGCTCCTCTGTCCAAGGGGATTCTCCAGGCAAGAATACTGGAGCGGGTTGCCTTGCCTTCCTTCAGGGAATCTTCCCAACCCAGGGATTGAACCCGCATTGGAGGTGGATTCTTCACCAGCTGAGCCACCAGGGAAGCTCTTACGTATAGTGGCTTATTTCCCCGTGCTTTGTAATTTGGGTTGTGAGTTCCTGTTTGGAGGTGCTCTACCAGAATCTCTGGAGCCTTAGTTAAGGATGCATTTCCCTCAAAAGAGCATCTGTGTTTGCTTTTGCCAGATACCCCAGGGCACTACCAACTGAGGGCGTTTTAGGTTAATATCTTGATTTGAGTTTCCTAAGCCTTGATGGCAGCATAAATCTGAAATCTGATGACATGTAAGGGCACATTTGTGGTTTAAATTTCTGTGGAGGACTTTTTCCCCACCGGAAGCTGCGGTTGTAACAGACACATTTCACTGTGGCAGGTAGGATTTCTGCGCCCGCCCCCGACAGAGCTTTTACTGAAGGTATAGCCCTGTTAACGTCTCAATTACATGTGGGAGCCTGTTTTAATTCCGTATCTTGCTCAAGGCCATATATCCTGTCTTCCTTGTAGCTATTAGCCAAGATTTTGACTTCTTTGTGCCTCAGTCTCTGAAAGATGGAGCTAATAGTACCCACGTTACAGGGTTGTTGTAAAGTACTTGGAGCAGGGTCTGGCATATAGTAATTAGTCAATAAACATTGACTATTAGTGTTAGCTGTTATTTTTACCAGTTGGCAAAAGGCCTTAGGGAAGTAGTGGCTTGTGATCTTTTAGGTCTTTAAAGAATCCCCTCTTTCTGTAAGCTCAGCTATTTATTTAATGTTTGTTATAATCATCAAGAAATCCTGGGTGTTTATGTAATTTTTTATTGTTGGTGATGTATAGCTGATTTATAATAGTGTTAGTTTCAGGTGTACAGCAAAGTGACTCAGTTATATACACGCATCCATATATATATGGTTTATTAGAATATAGTGAATATAGTTCCCCATGTAGTACAATAAATCTTTTTTTATATGGTAATGTACATCTATTAATCCCACACTCCCAATTTATCCCTCCCCCCCATTCTCCTTACCGTAAGTTTGTCGGTGAATCTGTTTTGTAAATAAGTACATTTGTACATTTTGTTAGACTACATATAAGTGATACTGTATTATTTTTGACTTGTTTCACTGTATGCTAATCTGTAGATCCATGTTGCTGCAAATGGTATTTCACTTATGACTAAGTAATATTCCATTGTGTATATGTACCACACCTTCTTTATCCATTCATCAGTTGATGGACACTTAGGTTGCTTCCATGTCTTGGCTGTTGTAAACAGTGCTGCTGTGAACACTGGGGTGCTTGTATCTGTGTGAATTAGAGCTTTTGTCTTTTCTGGATGTATGCCCAGGAGTGGGATTGCTGAATCATATGGTAACTATTTATAGTTTAAGGAACCTCCACATGTTTTCTGTATAGTTGTTTGTAAATATCTATATTGCTTGAAATAAAAGTTCAAGTATTTTTGCTGCACTTAAAAAGGTCTGAACACGACCAGACGCAAAACTCAGCTTAACCCGATTCTTGATAGTTAGATGAAAAAGCACGGGTGTTAATGGTTTGGTCATTCTGCTGGTCTTTATTTGCAATCTGTAGGATGATGTCTGCTGTTTAGCTGCTCAGTCATGTCTGTTTGCCACCCCATGGACTGTAGTCCACCAGGGTTCTGTCCATGGGGATTCTCCAGGCAAGAATACTGGAGTGGGTTACCATGCCCTCCTCCAGGGGATCTTGCCAACCCAGGTCTCCTGGATTTCAGGTGGGTTCTTTACCATCTGAGCCACCAGGAAAGCTCTGATGTATATGACATGTTAACTTTTAAGACTGTTGTTGGTAAAAAATAATTGAATGATGAGCTTTGGTAAATAGTATAGAATGAAAAAAGGTTCATGAACTAATAGACAGGGCCACATCTGAATCTGGTAAAAGTGAGGAAGCTTGTATAGGCTAAGTACCTCTTGATTTCTTTCAGTGTGTCTAGTGGATGGAAAAAAATGGTTAGTTATTTAAAATGTATTTTGAATATCTTGCTTTTAAAATACGTGTAGTAAAGTGAAACATGATTTAGAAATCCTGTACTACTATACTACACATACGAGCAATGGCTTATCTGGGGAAATTTGGTTAGTTGGTTCTACCTTGAGTTATTTTTCTTCATGGAAAAGTCATGACAAAGGATAAAAATATAGATAAGAGGTAATAAATTGAAGTTACTCATTGTTTGCTTTCATCACAAGGAAGGGGCTCAAATTAAAAGTTTAGCTCTGTGTTCATGTGGAACCACCTTCCACAGCAGTCCAGTGGACAGGACGGGGCAGGCGCAGGACAGGAGGCAAGCGGAGCCTGCGCTCTCGTTCCGGCAGGCGGGCTTCTCATTGCTGTTGCTTCTGTTGTGGAGCACGGGTTCCAGGTGCACAGGCTTCAGTAGCTGTGACTCATGGGCTTAGCTGCTCTGGGGCATGTGGGATCCTCCTGGACAAGGGATCAAAACCTGTGTCTCCTGCAGTAGCAGGCAGATTCTTTACCACTGAGTCACCAGGGAAGCCCCCACAATATAGTTTTTAAAAAGAAATCACAATATTGTATTTATTAAGATTTTTCTTCTCAAGGATAAGCATTCTCAGAAACTCTAAGGTAAAGCCGCTCATTAAAAAAAAAAAAAGTGTAATTGCTATAATTAAGAAATGGATAAAAATAGTTGGCTGTGGCAATGAAGAGCTGTGAAAATGAGTATTATCAAAACATAAGTAAAAATAAACCCATTTTTATTACTTAGAGATCTTTGAGTATTTCCCTGAGACAGCAGGAGGCTGACCACTGTCTGAATCTGTTGAAGTCGGCTGCTTAAGATAAACACTGAACTCTTAGCAAGATCTGTGTGTTAAACATTCTACCAACAGCAACCTGAAAATGTAATTTACCACTTCTTTCCAAGTATCTGGGCATTGTCCACTCACTGGCAAAGGTCACAAGAAAATGTTATCACTTAGGTGTTTGATTCTCAAAATATTTTAAACCTGAGAGACAAAAACTGGATGTTAAATCAGTGAGTAGTATCAGGCTCTTCAATGCAGCCCTGGTCCCAAAATGGAAAACAAGATTGAACAGCATTTAGCTTATTCACTGGAAATTTACTATTTTTTTCCCTAATGGTGTGTCATTTAAAACATTAAGATAAAAGTATATCAAAGAATGGAATGCACAATGTGCATGAATTCTGGAGCTGAGATGGGAGTGAGGAGGACTCTGATTTTGGACTTGTGTAAGTGGGTGGATGGTGAAGCCCAGGGTTGAGGGGTAGGGCGCAGACAGCACGGTGACTGGAGTCATTCGCTTCCCTCTCACCTGCCAAAAAAGAAGGCCTGCTGCTGTGCTGTCAGGAGCACTACCCTGGCACTGGTCCCCTCTGAACGTGAATAGGCTGACTCAGGGCACGACTCTGCCCCCTTCGCCCCCAGCAAGTCGCTTCCCTTCCACAATTCCTCATGAAGTGCTCAGGATGGCCCTAGCTTGTTAAGCCGAAACTATTTTGCTAGTCGAGGAGGTGGGAAAAAGAGCTAATGGGGCAATAAGAATGATCGGGGAAGAAATGTTCATTTCATTTAAAAAAATAACTGATTTGGCTGTGCTGCATCTTAGTTGTGGCATGTGGGATATAGGTTCCCCGACCAGGGACTGAACCCAAGCCCCCCTGCACTGGGAGCACGGGATCTTAGCCACTGGACCTCCAGGGAAGTCCCTTAATTTCATTTTTGACATGGGTGAGGACCTATAAGATACCCAAGTAGAAATTTCTAGTAGCTACCTAGAAGAATCTGGGTATAGAGATGAGATCTGGGGTCATTCTCTTATAGCCAACGAAGGCAGGAGGGTAGATGAGGTCACAAGGAGAGCGTGTCCGGCAGTGGATCTTGGCTGCACATGGGAAGGACTTAAACAAACAGAACCGCACCACAACAGACTGGCCTGACCTTGCCTCAGATTCTGGGGTGCAGCTGTGGAATTCCTGAAAGCTCTGCGGGTGATTCTACCAAGTAACCAAGTCAAGAACCTTTGACCTTAGGATGAAAACCCAGGATTGATCCATAGCCCAGAGAACACAACACGTTAGGATAAAGGAAGGAGCCTGTAAGGGAGAGTTATGGCCCCTAAGAGAAGAAAAGAGCTGTGTTCAGAAGCCAAGAAGAGGTGGAAGAGGCATTGCAGGGAAGACACTAAACGTGCCCATTTTCTGCTGTGCTGTCTGGACGACAGCCCCCACCGCAGCTGTCTTAATTTAAAATCCATGTGAGTTACGCATCCTATTAATGTACTTTAATATAAGTAATATTTAAAATTACTTACCATACAGAAAAAATTAAAATTCCAAATCTTATGAGCTAGCTCAATAGATTATCTCCATATTCCAGGTTCTTATAACTTAAATTGCAAACAAACTGCAGCTGCTTCCAGCCCTGACTTACCTGTCCATACTGACTACTGGCTGTACACACTGCATGCTTTTGCAATTATCAACAATGTAAAATTAGAGAATAGGGCACAAATCCCCTGGTGAGATGAACAGGTTTTGGTGGGAACAGGTCAAACAAGTTTCCTCTAATACTTACCTATGAAGAAGTGCACATGGTACCTACAACCCCGAGTATTCTTGCTTTATCCAGCCTCAGGCAAAGTATTCTGAAGTTACGCGGTCTAACACGATAGGCTGGTACCAGACAGGCAGTCTGGCATTGAGTCTTGATCACACCACCACCCAGCTGGGACTTCTTTAGCCAGAAGTACCGCTGGGATGCCAGGGGCAGGAGGCAGAAAGGAAGCGGAGGGAGGGGTCAAGCCCCCTGAGCAGTCCACTTTTGTTTAATATAATGGACTCTACTATATTGGAGTTTGATTTCACATGAAAATAGGATTAAGAAAAGTTAAAAAACCACTGGGTTAGATAGACTCTAAGGTCTGGAAAGATGTTCAAATTGCATATAAGCAGTATCTCTGAAATCAGTTAATAAGTTTTCAGTTATGTTTTTGGCAATCTAAAGTCTCTGAGAAGGTTAAAAAAAAAAACCCCACAACTAATTTTCTCAAAAACTGAAATGGAAATATAAACAGGTAACGTCTCAAAACTTTGCAAATGCAGGCTGCAGACTATACTGAAGAGAAAATAAAGGAACTGAAATAAAACGGCTGACACATCTTTTTCAAATGTCACATTTAATGTTTTCACCACTGTACTTCAAATCTACATTGTACAAAGTGACCAGTAAGTGTGCCACGGTAATTGACCAACCTCTGAGATTGTACCTTTCACACCAGTGTCTTCTTGGGCTCTTTTGATACTAAACACGTTTCTCATTCAAGTGAATTGAAATGCTTCAGTTGGGTTGATTCTCAGGAGCCTCGTAAAAAGAAAACAAAGATATTGCACCATCTTTGTTTAGTAATTCAATGTTTGTTTCTTTCACAGCAAATAATTACTTCATTGAAGTTAAAACTTCCAAACATAACTTATTAATAGTCTTCAAATTCAGCTCAAATCACTCAAGATGAAAATACTCTGCTAAATACAGATAACTTACAATAACTTTAACAGTTAATTGTCCATAACACACACCAAGGTTTTTTCCTAGACCAATTTTAAGACGATCCATTAGTATTCCTTGTACAGGTGAAAAACGATCTTCAATTTTCTTGTCTTTTTATTTTTAATATAAAAGTTGGAAGGGACATTCAAGTTTCAAGTCTCCACATTGAACTTAAAAAAAAAAAAATAGTCATCATCAGCATGTGGAGGTAAACAAGCCAAGTTGTATAACTCCAGGAGGTAGAGGCCTTCAATTTGTATTCATATATACATATGCACAGAGGAATTCAGTGTTCCAACAGAAACAAGAATTTGTCAAAAAGTAATAAGTTATTTACTACTGTGACATTTCAAGACTCCCACAGCTTTGCCTAAGGACACAAACACATTTGACATAATTCCCTATGTGCCTTTTTTTGTGGCTTAAAATTTTTTTTTAATTTGTTTTTATCTTTATTTTTTTTACTGTCCAGTGCAGGAAAAGTCTCACAAAATTTCACAGACCTAAAATGTGCAAGCTAGTTCTCTCTCTATACAGCAATGTTGGGATTCTTTTGAAATTAGCCCAGAAATGAATTATTTACACACATGAAAGATGCATGCTTGGGGATTCTTTTATGTAAGAAAGAGCAGAAAAACTTCTAATAAAAATAGATTAAATATATATATATATATTTATACTGGGTAAGGAAAACAGAAGTTTTAGTCTCTCCTAGTCACAAACTCATTCTCTCTACCCACAACATTGGATTTTAGACAGCACACATCACCGGCACGGCGCTAATGAGAAGCTAATTATAGGGCTTGATCATTAGGTGGCATGCCCCCCTCCCCCACCCCCCCAGGTGCAGCCACGATCAGCTCACGTGGCTCCATGATTGGTCGCAGGCAAGGTTTCTAGATTCTTTTGTTTTAGAAAACCCCAAATTTTCAGGAATGGCTCAAATATCAAAATGTATGACTGTCCTTTGTGTGTGTGTGTGAACAATCTCACTTCATATTTTTAAAAAAGAAAAAACAAACACAAAAACCCCAAACTCCCAAATTTGGTTCAATTCTCTTTTGTTCTGAGGTGAGCCATAACAGCTGCACTAAATTCATAAAACATGTGCAACTCTGGGTAAAATATTTTTTCTTCTAAAAGCACAACCACTTTACAAGATTAAAAGTCTAGTAACATTTCTAAATATTATTCCTATCATACAAGTAGTGGTTGTTAATTTAAAACTTCATTAGTAAAATTACAGTACAAGCATGATTAACCTCCAGAATTGCAAATCCCAGACTCCAGTGGAGAGCTACATAACATCTTCAGTAGTACATTATCTTCCACCGTCACTCCCACACCAGAGGAGATGGGGGCATCTCAGACGGCTGAGCGACAGTGGAACTGGAAGAGAACAGAGATACGGTGAGCCGGCTGTAAGCACCACAAAAGGGCAGTTCACTGCTGCCTGTTTCCCCCTTTTCCTCTTAAAAAAAAAAAAAAGGATCAAGTCCACTTCTGGGGTTTTGTTTCACTTCTTTAACAGTGCATCTGTCCACCTCCAGAGGATATGGGGGTGAACAAATGAGACAGTCTGTGTAAAGTGCTTTCCACGGTGCCTACTTCATAATACGAATGGAAGCTATTATAAATAATCCTATAATCAACTGGGAAAATAACATTAAAGGATACAGAATTATCCATTTAAAAGTAGCTTCTCAAAATAAGGTGACTTTAAGCAGGGACCTATTTTGAATGAGCCTCATAAGCATTCTTTTATCAAGTTTTAATTGATAATCATTTAGCACTTGTTATCTGCAGATCTGTTTTGTCGGTTATTTCACAGGTCTGTCTAATGTTGCCAACTAAGATTATAGACTCGAGGCAGCTGGTGTCACCCTGCTTCCTCGGGGCCAGGATAATGAATAACTTGCACCTGAAAGGCATTAAAACACCTGACTGACTCGGTCACTGACTCTTAGGGAAAAATTTAAAACAAAGTAATTTAAAACCATAGAGAAGTAAAAATGCAACTTCATTCCTTCTTTCTACGGAAGCATACATGGAAAGAATGAGAGAGGACTTAAAAAATTCTTGACCTTGGTTCAGTAAATTCAATCCCCTTCAACACTATATCCAGGCCACTTAAAAGGAGGAAGTGTGAGGGGAAGGGAAAGAGAAGCGAGGAGGAGAGGAAAAAGGAGTGGGAGAAGGGCAGGAAGAGCATGGCCTCTCAGATCAAAGACACACTGCTCTGTGATACCCCAGCCAGACCTGTGCACCTTTTTCCTTTGCCGCCCGGCCTGATGTGAGCCTTTGTCAACAGAGGGCGCTAGAGGGGCGCTGCAAGGCCATGGCGTTAGGAAGCTGCTTTCCTTCCAGGTTCCGGTGTGCCTTTCTTCTGGGGTGGAGGGCGGGGGAGGCTTTGGTCTACCCAAACTTTCTCTGCTCCCAGCAGGCTCTGTGATGCACTAGTTCAGCCCACCCCTTTTGAAAAGTTTCTTCACCATCCTCAATGCTGTGTTCCTGTGGCAGCTAGCTACTCTCCAAAGAGGTCCAAATCTTAATAGCCTGGGGTGGAGGGGCTTCCTCTGAGTTCTCAGTTTCTCTCTGTTTGCTCTCCCTTGGTCCAGAGGGAGTCCTTGCTTTTCTGCATTTGCTACTTCGGACTCCTCAGCATCCTCTTCCATGCCTTTGAGTTGTTAGCCATCTTTTCCTAGTTAATGCTTGTTATTAAATTTTCCCTGTTCGTATTACTAGGTGGGTTTCTTTCTCTTGATGGACCATGATTGATACAAGGACTCAAGGAAAAGAAGAAGGAAAGGACAAACAGAAAGAGAATGAGGCTTGCTAGGTTCTAAAGGAGGCTTATAGCTCTTGAGCCAATCAGACTGTTGGCTTCTCTTCTAAAGAGGATATATCAGCAGTCCACCTATAAAATATGATTTTCTTGCTTGCAGTTATCATTAGGGTGGTGGGGATGGTAGTGGGAACTGAGGTGACCACGTCCAACTGCAGGACAGTGGCTGCTGCAGAAGGACGATCCCCACGCACTTGATCAGGCAGCATAATGGTCATCTGGGGAAAAACTGCCAAGGCAACCACAGTGAGCTGAAGCGAGACTGCAAACACATGTTCTTCACATTTTACATGTGCTTTTGACTAAAGCCAAAACTCAGAAACTTTCTGTTGGACCTTTTATTCATGTTACTAATCTAAATAAAACAAGAAATATGCTGAATAATAAACTCACAATGGCACCCTTTCAATCCTAACAAGGAAGTTAGAGTTACACACAGTTACCTAATAAAGCTCTTAAAAGCAGCGGACTGAGGGTTGATGCAGAGAGGCACTCGGTTTCCTTTCTGCTGTTCCAAAATGAACTGGTGAATGATTTCTGTGGAGAAAACAAACATCATACAACCCATGCCAATTCGCAGGCCTGGGAGCAGTGGATTCATGGGTTAACTCTAGTCAGCATCTGAACAGCATTTCCTAGTGGTTTAGTTAAATCAAACACACACACGTCATCTCTCAGGCAGAGTTCAGTGGAACTTTCCTGAAACCAAGCGACAGGTGCTGCTGAATGCAGGCCAACCCTCCCAAGTGGCGTTACAGGGGCTGGAAATCCCACCCGTGGGAGGTGCAAAATAGTGTATAAAGTCGAGAGTGCCTCTGCTGGGTTAGCATTATAAATGAGCTCTTCTAAACTGCTGGTAATTACTGCCTTTTTGAAAATCACTTAAAAAACTTGAGTTGGTATTTAGGTACATAGTTTCAGGCTGGTCACTTGGGGACAATTCTTTTCTAAAATGTCCTAGAGCAGACACTTAAAACCACTCAGAATTTTGGATGTCATTAACCCCCACCCCAGTAGGAGATCGTGTCAGGATATTTTATGACTAGACTATCAGAAATCCTCTTCTTGTCATCATCTAAGGAATGATTCCCTCAGTGGCTGTTTATTCTTTTTAAAGCTCTGCATGTTATATAAAAAAGTCCAATATGTTTCATTCCATGCAATCACACTGAGTGAATACATATTAAATATATTGAGTCATACTAAGTCAGCTCTAAAAACAAGAACAAAATGTTCATTCCTCTGCCAGACCTTCCCTTGGATATAAAATCAATGTTTTTATAACACACATAGCTTTCTTGGCTTATATACTCTGGACAAACGGCTATATGCAAGTTTTTAAAAATAAACATATAAAGGAGCTTTGATCGCCATCCAGACCTCAGCTTTCCACAGTCACATAACAGAAAATGTTATAGTCATCCCCCCTGGCGGAAAGCCAAAAAACACACTTACCTTTAACCTGTCGAACAGAACTGAGGTTCTTCTCAAAAGTGTCATCGAATTTGGGGTTGGTGACGGGCTCAAAGTCACTGGTGTAAACTCTTCCAGTAGAGGTGGAAAAGCAACATTTACACATACACGTGTGGTATCGTAGTCGCCCTTCATCTAGGTAGGGGTGGGCTAAGGCATCCTTAGCGGATATTCTTTTGGACTGAAATCAAATTGAGAGACCAGCACATCAACACTACAGATAAACACAACTGTCCATATAGGATCTTTCATGAGCCACAGTGGCTGCTTTATACCACTTACACTTAATTTACAGTACATCCTGCATAGAGGGGTGGCTGCAGATGGTTGAGGGTAAGAGGACAGCTGAATTTTGAGGCAGGTAATATAGCAGTAGAGGGAGTTTTTGATGTAAGACAAGAAGCTACTGTTATAAACCACCACATTCTGCCAGAAAGCACTTAGAAATGACTTTCTGCTAAAATCCTGAAAAGTTTCCTACCTTTAAATGGATGTGTGCAGGGTCAAAAATGATAAATATCATGATATTTAAATATGCAATGCTTTGGAAGGGATACATTTACATTTTAAGTAACAGTTGTATTTTCTAAATATGTTTCAGCACTTAGAAGAGATGTGATCATGGTGGCAGTTTTACAAAGCTGCTTGAAACTTTTATCCTCCTGGACACCAAATCAACTTGAGCAAAAGCCTGACTGAAAGCTGCTGGGGTTAGGCAACAGCTAATAGCCTGCATGCCATGTTTTGATATCCATCCCAGTGTGCGTATCAGCAGCCTGGGGTTTTCTGGCACTTCAGATCAGAATACTGAGTGTATTGGTTTCCAGTTACATACACCATAAACTTTTAAACTTGCTTCTCCATGAAAAAAGAATAAAGCTGTCCCTTCTTATAGCTCAGTGGATATGTCAGTACTACTGAGACAAAGTAGATTTTAAAAGATTTAAGGATGACTAGTAGAGAGGAGAACACAAACTGACCCTTTGCCCTGCTTCCACACAACACAACTGAAAAAGAGAAAACCATTTGCATTCAAATCCAAAATAATTGGATCCTCCAACTGATTCTGGCCCCTCAAATAACAGAACATTAAATATTTCCCTAAACCTGGATTCCCTAGAAAAACACGTTATCTCTGATTTTTTGCTATGCTAATATTAAAAAGCCATGTCATGACCTTTTCGGATATGCTAACAACAGAAATCGGCCGTTGCTCTACCAAGAAGAGTTGAATGTGAACTTTACAACCCAGTTTTGTTCCTTTTGCTGCTGCTTGTGTTTTGTTATTTGGTGACAGCCCTTCTGAAGTCTGACACACTAACATGCTTAGCAACTAAACCTTTTCTTTTTTCCTAAATGAGTCCAACTATTCCCAGAGGCTCCGCTGGGATCAAGGTCTACTGTCAGAACCAAAAAATACAGGCCAGTACACCTTGCCTGGACCCCTCTGAGTCCACCAGGACTCAGGCTCCAGCCAGGCTCACGTGCAGGGTTGAGAGCTCTTTGGCTTTTGCCCACTGGTTACTGGCCAAGTCTATTTCTGTTTCTGAGTGAGCATGGCTGATCATGTCCAAACTGGTGGCAGCAGTGACTGAATCTGGGTTTTATCATACAACCATTTCTGTCAGGTGGCAGATGTCAGAAACTGGGTCCCTGTCAGCTGTGAACCAGCAGATGGAATCTGGTTTCACTGTTAGTCTTGTCTGTCTGGGGATTCTGGTATTCCTAAAATTTCAGATGCATACCTGGAGAGATTCTGGTGTTTTCCTAACTATGGATGGCATGCTCTGTATGTTGTATGTTCTAACTATGGATGGCATGCTCTCTGTGTTGTATGTTCTAACTATGGATGGCATGCTCTCTGTGTTGTATGTTCTAACTATGGATGGCATGCTCTCTGTGTTGTATGTTCTGTGTGCACTAGGCTCGGGTCCTCTGAAGTGTCTCATCTTACAAAAGAAAAGCCTTTGAACAAAAAGTAAATCAAATCCCTAGCATGCAATGATCAATTTTCATTTCTCTAAACAAATTAAAGTCTCTTTGGGACTTCTGGAACAAAGTTAAAGAAAGGAGACTGTCACTTTGTAAGGGGTATGAACACTGAAAAACTATCCTGTAAAACTGAAGTGAAAAAAAAAAAAAAATCACAAAACTTCTCAGATTTAATAGTGATGTTCTTTTGAAGTATCTGATGTTGCATAATTATGTCCTCTATGTTGTAATTACATCTTGTTTCTTGATCAACATTTGTAATAGGTATGGATACTTGTTTTTATGAGATTCTGTTGCTTTATCAAAATTGGCTCTTCTAAGTTTTGAATAAGAGTGATAAAATTTTCCATTTTACAAATATAAATGGATGTACTTTGTATACTTCTGAGAGGAGTTAATACATCATATTATGAGATCTCTTAAAATCAAATGGAGCAAACTCCTATTGCAACTGGCTTTTAGAAACAATAACAATATTAAAGACTATAAAAAGAAACGGAAAGATATAAAAACATTATTCTTCCCTATGAATGAAGTATTTTGGCTCTTTAGAAATTTTTTCTTGCTCAAGTTGTAACTCAAAGATTAAAAAAGCTTTAATTGTGAGCTTATTATTTTAATTATTTAAAATAATTTAAAATAATAAATTAAAATTATTTAAAATAATACTATTACTTAATTCCTAGACCACAAAGTAAGCAAAATACTTCTCATAAACAACTTAAAGGTTTTAATAATTGTATACAAGATGACTCTTTGGACAAATCAGTATGAGTTAATAGTTAATAAAAATTTTAAAACACCCACCTGTTTTCTTTCTGATTTTACTGTCATGTACAAATAATGCTAATACAATATTCTGGTTTATATAAATCTTAGGTTTTTTTCCCTCATAAAAAGCCTAATCATTTTGAATTTTTTTCTTACTGGAAAAATTATGTGTTCAACTAAATTAGATAAATGATAACAGGTAATGTGTTTCTAAAAAGAAATTAGTTTTTTGTATGCTAAAAATTCTAAAGACTTAATGAGTCAACTTAAAATTTAAACTCCTAATTCTTAGTTAACATTAAGACCTTACTAATATTGAGTTAATATGTGGTCTTTGGATATATGGGCAACATAATTTTAATATACTTAGGCTCTTAATATTATTAAGCAGCCATCGACAAAGTTAAAAAAAGATGGCAAATACCTTTGGGTTAAAGTACATATGTATTTAAAAAGCATGGAAGAATGTGTGATGAAAGAAAGATGTGTGTGTTAAGATAACAGATATGCTTTTGTTCATCAAGAGAAAAAAGTGAATAATTACCTAAATTCCTAATAATTATTGTTATACTTTAAAAATATTGCTTATAACTGTTTATTGTCTTTAGATAAATTAAGGTCTCTGGAGATTTGTTTAATGTCTTCACTATTTTGAGGTAATAGTTAATTACATCTTTAAAAATTATTTATTATACTCCATCCTTTTCAGTATTGTTGGTATTTTTTTTTTTTTTTTTTTGCCAGAATGGGTCTTTTTAAAACAAATCAGATCATGTCACCCCCTTCTCCAAACCACTTAGGGCTTCCCCAAATATTTCCAATACAATCCAAAGTTACAACCCCCACCAGTCCTTACGTGATTATTTTATTTCCTACCACACACACACTCTTTCTCTCTGCTCCAGTTGGTATTATTATAATAAAAGAACCAGCACCTTTTCATCTTATCATCCCCTGGTTGTTTCTGCTTTTTCCTTATATTTGCCTAAAGGCTCCTGCTACAAGATAAAGATCAGGAGTTGAGTCTTCCATATGAACCATCACAAGGATCTCCGTAAAGAAATGTCATCAGGTACTCCTGACTGTCATCTCTGGGGTACAAACTCATGGGTACAGCTGCTTATCATCACTACAGACAGCCACAAGGAGCAGAAGTGAGGTAATAGACTGCTTAACCCAAGATCAACAAAATAAGAATTAACTACTTCAGACTAAATGGATTAAATAAACTTATTTAATTATGGTTAATGTTCTATTTTAATGGCTTTTTTTTTAATCTCATTTCTTTCTTTCTAATGTATCATTAACTCTCAAATTTAACAGGATAAAATCAGAATGAAACATTCTTTAAGCTAGATACAGAACTCTCATAACTAGAAAGAAAAGAATCCCTAATAAATCATTCATAAACTAAATTCAGTAAGACCCTGTCCTCCTTATTAGATAAATCAAACCTCCTTATTGTAGATAAATCTAATTTGTAACTATGACCACACCAGAAGTTTCATTTAATTAAGTGTGACAATCCCACTGTTGAAGAATAAGGACTACATTTCACATGCAGAACTGGTATCTGAAAGGCCTCTGGGGAGATGAGCATGGCATCCACTCTGTGGCTTAGGAAAAGGACCCTAAGGGCTGTAAAGACTACGAGCTCTCAGCAGGTCACAGTCATTAATAAACGTGGGATCTCAGAGAAAGAGGATACCCTACAGCTACAAGAACTGCAGGTAAAACCTGGGACAGGTGAATTACATGGTTACTCATTCCTAATCTAAGTAGAATAAAGAGAGTAACATATACTTGACAAATAAAAGTAAATTTAACCTCAGGGCCTTTAGAAAATCCTCGATGGACGACAAAAATTACCTCTGAAACCTGAAATCCATGTGCCTCTAGTTTTGTTAACCATACAAAAGGTCTTTATGTATTAATCAAAATCTCCTGTGAAAGCTATACACATAAACTTGCCAAATAAAATATCAAACTAATGACACTAAATCACCAGCTCTTTCAGCAAGTTATGTGGCTGAAACTGTCCTCAATGGCAGGAATTTGACCACAAGGAGGGACTGTGCGAAAGAACTGCCACTTTGTCTTGCTTCCTGATCACTAAGAACCTCACATACCAAAGTAAACAAAAGGAAAACACCCAACAAAAATCCACTTTGTACCAGGAGATGTGATAGAAATAACTTGATCACTCCGTGATTGGTTCTTGTTCAGCCACTTAGTTGTGCCTGACTCTGCGACCACAAGGACTGCAGCACGCCAGGCTTCCCTGTCCTTCACCATCTCCCAGAGTTTGCTCAAATTCATGCTTATTGAATTGGTGATGCTATCCAACCATCTCATCCTCTGTTGTCCCCTTCTCCTCCTACCTTCAATCTTTCCCAGCATCAGGGTCTTTTCCAATGAGTCAGTTCTTTGCATCAGGTGGCCAAAGTATTGGAGTTTCAGCATCAGTCCTTCAATAATTATTCAGCATTGATTTGCTTTAGGATTGACTGGTTCGATCTCCTTGCTGTCCAAGGGACTCTCAAGAGTCTTCTCCAACACCACGGATCAAATGTATCAGTTCTCTGGTGCTCAGCCTTCTTTATGGACCAACTCTTACATCCATTTATAACTACTGGAAAAACCATAGCTTTGACTAGACAGACCTTTGTTGGTAAAATGACGTCTCTGCTTTTTAGTACACTGTCCACGTCTGTCATAGCTTCCAAGGAGCAAGCATCTTTTAATTTCATGGCTGCAGTCACCATCTGCAGTGATTTTGGAGCCCAAGAAAGTAAAAGTCTTTCACTGTTTCCATTGTTTCCCCATGTATTTGCCATGAAGTGATGGGACCAGATGCCATGATCTTTGTTTTTTGAATGTTGAGTTTTGAGGCAGCTTTTTCACTCTCCTCCTCTTTCACCTTCATCAAGAGGCTCTTTTAGTTTCTCTTCACTTTCTGCTCTAAGGGTCATGTTATCTGCATATCTGAGGCTGTTGATATTCTTCCCAGCAATCTTGATTCCAGCTTGTGCTTCATCTAGTCCAGCATTTTGCATGATGTACTCTGCATATAAGTTAAATAAGCAGGGTGATAATATACAACCTTTATGTATTCCTTTCCCAATTTGGAATCAGTCTGCTGTTCCATGTCCAGTTCTAACTGTTGCTTCTTGACCTGCATACAGGTTTCTCAGGAGGCAGGTAAGGTGGTCTGGTATTCTCATCACTTGAAGAATTTTCCGGTTTGTTGTGATCCACATAGTCAAAGGCTTTAGTGTAGTCAGTGAAGCAAAGTAGATGTTTTTGGGAATTCTCATGCTTTTTCTATGATCCAACAGATGTTGGCAATTTGACCTCTGGTTCCTCTGCCTTTTCTAAATCTGGCTTGAACATCTGGAAGTTCTCAGTTCACATACTGTTGAAGCCTGGCTTGGAGGATTTTGAGCATGACCTTGCTAGCATTCTGGTTCTCCAAATAAAAGAACTCTGTTTCCTACAGACTTGGACTAACAAATCATTTTTATCCCTAATCTTTGTTCTAACCTTTGCGGATTTAATAATCAGGTGACAAAGTTGCTATTTCTCACTGTGAACAAACCAGTGTAAACCTAACTGGTAATTTTGTGGGTATTTTTTCCCTTTAAATATCTGTTGTGTTTTGTATTTGGTGACTTCCATGTACTCTTGGCAAGTAAAATTTTCTAAATGCTTTCATTTAAAAAAGTCTTCTTTGACAACAGTTATTGGCACAGATGTGATCAATATTCTTCAGATGAATGAATAAATGAAGAACTGAACTTTGTCCCAGAGGAGTCAAGTCTAGAAATGGCATTTAGAAAAGCCACCATTTGAAATGCTATGATAAACCTAGACAGCATATTAAAATGCAGAGATACTACTTTGCCAACAAAGGTCTGTCTAGTCAAAGCTATAGTTTTTCCAGTAGTCATGTATGGACGTGAGAACTGGACCATAAAGAAAGCTGAGTGCCAAAGAATTGATGCTTTTGAACTGTGGTGTTGGAGAAGACTCTTGGGAGTCCCTTGGACTGCAAGGAGACCCAACCAGTCCATCCTAAAGGAAATCATCCCTGAATATTCACTGGAAGGACTGATGCTGAAGCTGAAGCTCCAATACGTTGGCCACCTGATGCAAATAACTGACTCACTGGAAAAGACCCTGATGCTGGGAAAGACTGAAGGTAGGAGGAGAAGGGGATGACAGAGGATAAGATGATTGGATGGCATCACCAACTCGAAGGACATGAGTTTGAGCAAGCTCTGGGAGTTGGTGAAGGACAGGGAAGCCTGGCAAGCTGTCTACGGCGTCGCAAAGAATTGGACACAACTCAGCGACTGAACTGAAAACCCAGAGTAAACACTTCCTTATGCAATACAATGGGCAGATTTTTTTCAAATAATGTTAAAAATTTTCCCCCTAATTCAGACTGGTGTCAAACTCCTTTTACAAATATTGAGATAAATAAAGATGATGCCCTTCCTTATCTCTCTTCACCTAATATTATGTGTTACTACTCGAACTTCTTTGTGATGGGGGAGCATGATAAACTTCAGGCCCCAATTACATGAGTTATCTTTTAAAAAGTCATTATTTACATTGCCCATCTATTCAAAGCCAGGATGTTTTTCTTAGAACACATTTTTAATTCATTAAAATAACATAAAAACAAACACTACTTACTGGATCAAAGACCAACATCCTACAAAGGAGATGAACAGCTTCATGTGTAGCCTGGCTAGACAGGGTATAAAGTACAGGAAGAGATGGCTGCAAAAAAATAAAGAATTCAAATATGTGAGTGAGTCTTTGTGTAAGTAGATGTGGAATACAGCCAGTTTATGACAAGTACCCAGCTCTAAAGATGTGTGCAGAGAAATCTCAACTCAAAGGAGATGAGTATTCCCCTCATTAACCAGTCTTCAAAAGCAATAACTGACTTTCAGTGCATATTTTATATTGCATGATTACCCATTGAAGGTCAGAGCACAAAAGAGCCTATGAAAACTGAAAGGTAATCCTGCAAATATGAAACCCCATTAGCCTTATATTATACACGCTTTGGCAAGGGGAGACCAAACATGCCGAGGGATGGGAGAAAAGATTTACAACCTTGGCCACTTGCAAGTAAACTGTGCAAGCATGTGAACGATGTCGTATGTCAACATTACCATGAAGTTGCCACAACGCTGAAGGAGCTTTAGGACACTCAGGGATTTACAGAGTCTTCTAAGAAAGTATGACGCTGCTTTTGCTGGTTCCAGCCATACTGCCTTTAGCATTGATTACTCACTCAATAATTGTCTTTTGTATTAATAAGTGGCAGGCATATCCACACACCCGTATCTAACCCTTTTGCAGGCAGGGAGATGATTCTAACGAGCCTATAAGCCACAGAGCTTATGAAGCTGTTATTTTGCTGCTTGGCAGATGAATGGTGTCACTGCTCTGTCTCTCACGCAAGTAACACTGAAAGGTCCCTTGTGTCTTGATCACAGCCTTAGAATCCTGCTGTGACAACTACTAGCATCAAGTATTCTATGTATCTGCCTCCTTGCAACAGTTAAGCCGTGTATGAAAATCCAACAAGAACAAAAAGACACCTCAGAATCATCAGGGGGTAATTATTCACCTTACAGATGTTTTCTTTAGGATCACGAGTTAACAGCAGATAAAAGGAGATGGGAGTTCTACTTCACTAACTAGATCAACATGTCTGAATCTCAGTTCCCTAAAATGAGGAGGCTGGACTAAACACTCTCTCAAGTTGAGCTCTAACTGTACAATACTTGGTAGGATTACTACAGATAAAGAGCACTGTGCTCACAGAACTCACGTTTAGCTGGCATTCAGATATTTGTAGGCCAGTCTACTACTCCTTGGTGCATTTACCAAGGAGTTAATATGCACGTCTATGGCAGCTCTAAAATTATTTGTATTAGTCAGGAGAAGGGAGGGGGGTTGTGAAGAGTGTGGGGAAGAGGTTTTAACTTATGATTTAACTTACACATATTTTCTATAAGAATTTTTTTATTGTGTAAAATGAAGTCATTTGATATTCTTGAAAGATTCTGATTCTTGGTTTAACTGAATAGTTGTCCTCTTTTTCACTGATTTGTGTAGGCTGGCAGCCAAATTCCAGTCAGTCTTTACTGACCAAAATGTCTCCCCATAAGTAATTCTTTTCCTTCCACTCTCAAAGTGCATCTACCCCTCATCCCATTTTTGTGGTGGAGGCAGGTTATAGCTTAAGGAAGGGAATACTAAATACTGGAATAAGTACTAGAAGATGTGGCTTCAAATTCTAACTCTGCCATCACCAGACTCAGGTAAGTGACTTGCTTTGGCTCTCTTATCCATTAGACTACTCCAGTACAGACCTGCCTACCTACCAACATCACTGCTAATCCTGACATCCACGAAGTGCCAGGTCCTGGGCTACATGCTGAGACAACAAAGATGACTAACACCTCTCTGGTGGGCAAGGAAAACATGAACAAGCAGTTCTAGAGGCCACTAAATAGAGGATCTAAGACAAATTAGAAAGCAAAATTTATGAATGGAGGACAAATGGATATGGGATGGGGAATTTGTAAAAATCAAGAGTGGATGTTTAAGGCTACCTGAAATATTACAAATCCACCCTCCCCCCAATATTATTTTTCTTTATAGAAGTACACCCCAACAGATACATTAAAAATAATCCTGTTTCATTTCAGCCTTAACAGTCATTTGGTATGCTTTCTCCTTTTCTGTGTTTATATATGCATGTTAAAAAGAGCCCCAGAGAAAAAGAGTCAGTTCAGTCATGCCAGTACCTTTCCTGAACGATAACTATCAATAACTTAGCTTTGGCTCCACAGGAAAAATGCAATACTACAAATGCTGCATTTCTTTCTTTTTTTTTTTTCTGCACTCTGTGGAGCCAATGCTAAGAAGTTTATATTTCTCCTCAAGTGCAACAGAATAAATTTGAATAAGAGAAAAAGTAGAAGTTCAGCTGCTGCTGCTCAGTTGCTTCAGTCGTGTCCAACTCTTTGTAACCCCATGGAGTGTAGCCCAATAGGCTCCTCTGTCCATGGGATTCTCCAGGCAAGAATACTGGAGTGGGTGGCCATGCCCTGCTCTAGAGGATCTTCTCGACCCGCATCTCCTGCATTGTGGGCGGATTCTTTACTGCTGAACCATGAGGAAGCCCAGAATGCTTAGAAATACGGCTTAAACATCTCCTTTGGAAAAAAGGTTCTGCCAATTCCCCCAATACTCACACATATTACTTTTCTCCCTCTAAAATATATGGATCCATTATATACGGGTCCATTTTCTGTTGTTCTTCAAGGTAAGTCACTCAGGCCATGTAGGAGTGAGCGGGTGCCGTGCTGAGTCACGAGCACAGGAAGGGTTATGAAGAGTGCCCCAGTAATGACTAAGTAATTGCCAGTGAAATGAAGCAAGGATGAGACTCTGGCTTGAGCGAGAGGCCCTAGGTGATAGATGCCACAGTTATCAAGAGCCAACTTCAGAGTGTGGTCACCGCAGCAGAGTCGGCCAGGCTGTGCAAGGCCTGTTGGAGATTCCTGATAGTCTTTACCTGGCAGCAGAGAAGCCGCGCCCATCAGTCGGCCGCATGAACTGAACTGCACCATGTGCAGTGCACCATGGTAAGCACTTTGGGGTTATACAAAAGAAACCCCCGTCTGAAAAGTAAGTCTGAACTGCGTGAACTCTCTAGAGTACTCTGATTCTCTTACCTGGAAGATAAAGTACCTGACAGGAGATGGAACTATTTTCACCTCAGTGAAATTTACTGAATTTCACTTATTTCTGAAAAATTTCAGAATTTTACTTATTTCTGACACAATTAGCTGAGAACAGTCTGAGGAAAAATGAAGCTCTAAACCTTATGAGATGAACAAAGGGACTAAGGGCTGGTAGAAGACTTCTCAATCCTATCAACATGGCAGAGCCTCAACAAGTATCTGCCTTAATAGATTCCTGGGCCGTGGCAGCTAAGATTCCCTTCATCCAAGATCTTGAGTTGTAGTTCAGTCACATCTGACTCTTTGCGACCCCATGGACTGCAGCATGCCAGCCTTCCCTGTCCATCACCAACTCCCAGAGCCTACTCAAACTCATGTAATGAGCTGTAGAAAAGAGACAATACATAGAAAATACCAGTGTTCTTGTCTGTCCGTTATTTCCTGACCTTAAAGGACCCAACTCCCTTTCTCACTCTCAGATCAAGTGATTCAGTGGGGCTTAATTTCAGTCTCCCAACTGCAAAAATGAGCAGAGGGCTTGGCCAATCAAATGATGTCTTCTGAGCACCACCTCTGGTGCCAGGATGATGTACATAATTAAAACAGGTTGGAAACAGTCAATGGCTGGCTAACCTAACACACCCTCCCAATCCTTTTATCCTTTATCTCTATCGTTATTAACTGGGATAGAAAAGACACTTAAAAAAAAAAAAAGCCTTTCTTGCCTTCAGGGAGGCCACATGCCATACAGTTCTGGACAGTAACACATAAGCAGAGGTTTGCTAGGCAGGCTTCTGGGAAAATGTTTGCTTTCCTGAGAAAAGGAACAGATCCTGCTAGTGCTCCCTCTTTGCTCCATTTTCTTGCTTTGAATATGGACATGATTTGTGGACAAGCTATTGTCATTTTGTGACTACGAGGCAATAGGCAAGAGAGTATGAAGTCACATGCTAAAGGTGAAAAAAGAAAGAAAAAAAAAATAGACATAATCGATGACATGCTGCGATGCCATCACCAGACTGCCTACCTCTGGGACTTTTTGATATGAGGAAAAAATAAACTTCTATTTCTTTAGACCATTATAAGCAAGGTTTTTGGGATTTCCCTGTAGCTCAGGTGCTAAGGAATCTGCCTGCAATGCAGGAGACTCAGGTTCAATCCCTGGGTCAGAAGATCCCCTGGAGAGGAAAATGGCAGCCCACTCCAGTATTCTTGCCTGGAGACTTCCATAGCCAGAGGAGCCTGACAGGATTCAGTCTATGGGGTTGCAAAGAGTTGGGACACAACTAAGCGACTAACACACAAGCAAGGTTTTCTATTCCTCATGACCAAGTACATTCCTAACAGAATCAGAGACCCTCCAAATATTTTTATGAATCTAGTTGGGAAAGCTCTTTCCCGAAGGACTGATCTGCTAACAGAATGTAGGCCTAGATTATTGGCTCCATTTTGGCCAACTCATGGGGGAAAGCCTGTTCTGAAAATGAAGCCAAAATACAGGAAAACAGAACAGAAGAGAGGCAAATTCCTGGTATGAAATATTATTTGACTACCTGAATCCAGCAGAGCCCAAAGTCAGTGGTAGCTCAAGACTTTTCGGTTACATGAGCCCTAAGTTAAGTATCCTTTTTGGCTTCAGTCAGCTTTAACTGAGTTTCAGTGGAAAGAATCCTGACTGATAAACCACTTGGAAGGATGTATATTAATCAACCAACACAAGTATATTAATTTGAAGCAGTAATCTGTGACTTTAAGAAGATAGCCAATTAGGTTTTCCTTCTGTATATGTGTATTTTTTTAAAAGTCCCAACAAACAATAGGATATATTTCTGTTTGTACAAATATATGTAAATGCATAGAAAAATGTCTGGAAAGATATTCTCAAATTAATCCAGAGGAGACTAGGATGACATGGGGGTAGCTGAGAACGACTAACTGTAAAATTTTTATTTTACATGTACCCATATTTACTTGCAAATACACAAACAAAATTTTTTAAAAATCTGCTTTGAAGGTATATATGCCAGGTATTGATAAACTAGTTTAATATCCCTGATACTGGCCAGTAAATTGAACATAACAGATCTTGTTAGATCTTTCTTTGAAAATAGAACCTTCCTCTAGGTTGAGACTGTGCTCTTCTAAGGGAGTCAGTGCCCCCATCATTTCAGAAAGATGTAACCAGCAGGGGGCTATTTAAAACACCATCTCTAGTAGTAAATCTACAATGACTAGTTCAGGCTGGTTTTAGAAGATAACACGCTTTACCCATTGCCTTTTTCGCCTGTGGAAATGGAAGCTCCAGATTCACACCAGAATCATAGACAGGGAACTCCAAAAAAAAGCCAATGCCTCGATCAAATGTCTGGCAGGTAATCTGAGGACTGCCAAACTCCGTCTGTCACTTGGTCTATCAATTACATCAACCAGATCTTCTAACGATCAATCAGATCATCTCAATGCCCATTGTAAAAGAAAGCAAGGCGAAGCCCAGGGAAGAGTTGCCGACGCTCCCTGCTCAAGCCTTCTCCCTTCTGTCTCGGTTTGTTGTTCCTAGGAAAAGTATTCCCCTTACTCACTTCACATCATTAAGCTGTTTTGCCAAGGAGATTAGGAAAGTGCTTCTAAAAAATGCTGCTCAATCAACAGGGTGGAGATAATAACCATCTCATCTTTCTCAGCAGTGACTTGGCTGGTTGCAAGTAATATTGATCAGTGCAAATCTGGCAATCTCTCTTCATACTTCTTTTCTAATAACATTCACATCTAATTCTGTGTTAGTGGCAAGAGTGCAATAGAAACAGCTTCACATTCCTGGCTGGAATGAGAGATACCGGGTATTTCGGCTCAGTATGTGAAAATGACAGCTTGATACACATATACGAGGTTATGGTACTGAGGTCAAGGATCCACCCCCTGTAACTTGTCCCCAACAACGCAAAAACCAGGAGACCAAAGCCAGAGGTCATTTACTAGCAAAGGTGCTACAAAAATACTTTCTCCTACAGCACTGGGAATTACTATATCCTATTGGGTTTGACAAATATTTTAACATTTTACCTATGGCCATGACATAAAAAAAATGAATAAAACCTACATGTAATGTTTTTGTTTAAAAATTCTCATCTCGTTATTCTGTGGGAGGGAAACTCTGCCAGATGGTGACCAAATACAGGGCCTCACCTGTTTATGAGGACCCCTGAGTATGTGTGCCTTAGCGCCTTCACAAGCCGTCCTCATTGCTTCCAGTGATGGAGTGCCCAAGAGATCTGTGATCAAATCCAACTATGAACAAATAGGAAATACAGAGGGTTAGTAAGCTCATGGAAACAACCTTTCATTACTCTTATGTCACAGCCTGAGAGATGAGGACCAAATATGGAGGGGAGCAGAAAACTTAAGGCAAGTTCCAGATTAACTGGTAGGAGCCTCTATTTTCACTTTCTGGACTATAAAAAAACAAAACAAGACAGAAAAATGTTCACTTGGGATCTATATGATAGAAATAAAGAAAACGGTTTTGGCCACCAAGGCATTCCAAGGTGACAGTAATTTATGAGTCTGCATGTGCCTGCTGTGTGTCTTCACACCACACATAATCTTTCACACTGGTGAAAAGCTGTGGTGCCCAGAAAACTGTGACACTGTGTAAGGCCATGTCTAGTTAGCTGGGTCCAATAAAAGAGACCAAAAAAATGGTCTTCTCACAAATATGCCCTTGTAGATAGCAAACTGCCTTAACAATTTTCTGTAAGTGCTATGATTATTCTAACCCAATTAGCAATAACGTCTCATTCTAATACTTTCAGGATGGAAAATTCTTACCTAGAGAATACTTCTGGTTCTGGGATTTGCAAATACAAAGCACTATTTCCTGCACTTAACTAACCCATGGGGTGGCCCTCAGTATCACTGCCCTCCAGGATAATGGAGTTTCTCAAGTGGCTTGTTTTGCACAGAACTAAACATCTCTGTGCAAAAGCTTTCTGGGAAAAGTGACTTGACCATACGTTTGGACCTCTAAGAAACAAAAGGAAATGAGCAGTTCATGAAAACAACGGGAAATATTGAGAAAGTTGTATAAAATGGGTCAGATCCAGGCTTCCCTGATGGCTCAGTGGTAAAGAATCCAGCTGCTAATGCATGAGACACAGGTTTTATCCCTGATTCAGGAAGATCCCATATGCCTTGAAACACCTAAGTTTGTGTGCACAACTGTTGAGTCTGTGCTCTAGAGCCTGGGCTCTGCAACAAGAGAAGTCACCGCAAAGAGAAGCCCCTGCTCGCCACAACTAGAAAAAAGCCCATGCAGCAATGAAGACCCAGCACAGCCAAAAATAAATAAAATTATTTAAATGGCTCAGATCTATGGATAAGGAACATTTCAATGAAGTCTGCTGATACTACAGTGCATAGGATATTTATTTCTCAAAGAGAAAATGCTACAGCAAATATCTATTAATACTTCCATTTATAAGTTAGACTCTGTTCTCATTATAGATCTTGATTTCTCACTCCAAAATACAATGGTGACGGATAGATGTGAGTTCTCCTTCAGTGGCTACCTCAGACTGAAAAACTCAAGACCTATGTTATTTCTCTAGCAAATGAGATATCTGAATCCCGTTCCGGTTGCTTCACATTTTCCTTTGTACATTCTTTTCAGCACTGGGTCTTTGTTGCTGTGCATGGGTTTTCTCCAGCTGTGCAGAGTGGGGGCTGCTCCCTAGCTCAGGATTCTCTTGTTGCAGAGCATGGGCTTCAGTAGCTGTAGCTCTTGGGTTCTAGACTGTGGGCTCAGTAGTTGTAGTGCATGGACTTTGTTGCTCTGAGGCATGTGGAATCTTCCTGGATCAGTGATCAAACCTGTGTCCCCTGCATTAGCAGATGGATTCTTACCCTCTGTACCACCAGGGAAGTAAGTCCCTACTTAAGCTCTTCTGTATGGCAGCTTATGTCCATATATGAATGTCATCTTATAGGTAAGGCTGTTAAACTCTACTTTCTAAAGAAATTGAGTAATCAAGTGGATATTATCAATAGTACCCAACATTGGATTTATATATGATTAATTTTTTTATCACCACAATCAATTTTAAAAGATGCAGACTTAAACAAAAATGACTAGATGTATAGCAGAGAAATAAATTTAAATGTTGATCAGAGCATATAGTTTCTAATGTATCAGTTAACAATTCTTGGTAGACAGAGCCTAAAGGAGATGGCTTCATTTTTCATCAAGTGCGTGAATTATTTACAAAGATACACAGTAGGTAGGGTGATCTTTTCAAATGTGATCAATCAAATCTTAACACTTTCTTGCTCAAAAACAGACAGCTTTCCATCACACTTTGGACAGAAAAGAACCCAAAGTTCGTATCAGGTAGCCAAGGTCAGGCAGGCTCTTTTTCTGCGACCTCATCTCCTACACACTCTTCCTTCATCAAGCCACCACTCCAGCACACCCACACTTGTTCCTGCCTCAGCAGGTTCTATTATGCTGGTCGTCCCTTTTGTCCCTGGTGTGCCCCTGGTGTCGCCTCCATGCAGGCACCTTCTGGCTGTCCCTGAGCTGGGAATATTTGTCCCTAACATCTTGGTCCCTCATTTCACTTGAGTCTCTCCTCGAATGTTACTCCCTCAGACGGCTTTTTAGCACTGCTCTGGCTCCATCATCATTCTCTATCCCTAACCTGGTTTAATTCTTTTTGGTGGTACTTATCATTACTTGGGATGATATTTATTTTCTTTAAAAAGATATTTGTTTGAACACATCAGGTCTTGGTTTGTATCATCTGGGATCTTTCACCGTGGCCCACAAGCTCTCTAGTTGTGGGTCATGAGCTCAGCAGCTGTGGCTCACAGGCTTAGATGCTCTGAGGCATGTGGACCCTAGTTCCCCGGCCAGGGATCAAATCCACATCCCTTGCACTGGAAGTGCAGAGCCTTAACCACTGGACCATCAGGGAAGCCCCCCATACTTATTTATTTTCTGTCTCACATGAAAGTTTCAGAAAGCTTTGTCTTATTTACAGCTGTATCCTTCATACCCTGGCACACCGTCACCACCACCATCATAACTGCTAACATTTATGGAGTGCTTACCAGACTCCAGGCCTTAGTTTTGGCTCTACTATTTCATTTATTCTGCACAACAATCCTCAGAACAGTTTAACTTGTCCAGGATTTGACTGATAACAATTGGCAGAGTAGGATTTGAATCCACCAACTGGATTGTACAGCCTGACTCACCATTGTTACATTCTTCTCATGCAAACAAGATTGTTAACATTTTTATGAATAAAAAGTACTTAAGAATTAGACCAAAGAAAATGTGGGTAGTAACAAATTAGTTTATAAAGGCAGACAGTTAAAATACCACAAATGGTTTCCAACATTTTAATCAGCTTCTGATATTCTCTGCCATATTTAAATAATTTAGTCCAATAAAGGTTGGAAAGGGCTCTAAATGTTCATATTTAAAGAAGTCAACACTCAAAATTTGTATTCTAAGCACAAAGTGTAAGTACATTAAGTCACCAAATACATTTTCGAGTCAGATCCATTCAGTTAGAACAGAGGCTCTTGAACCACTGAAGATCACACCTGTGCAAACTGTTACAGCGGAGTCTGCTGCCATGCATCAGTGCGTGTAATAAAGTCAACGTTCCCTCTAAGAGGCTCGTAAGCTGCAAAGTCAATCTCTCTGTAATCTTCATAACTTTCTGATTTTAAGAGAACTTGAATTTGCTAAAAGCAATTTAGACAGTACAGTGAATAAGCCCAAGATGTGCGCAAGATGGTTTTTCCTTTAAATCTGTAATAGAATTGAAAGTTCCTAAAGCCTAAAGTGAAATCATACCTGCTGAATGGGACTCTGTGCCTGAAACAGTATTCTTCGTCCTAGTAGTTCTGCAAAGATACATCCGACAGACCAGATGTCAATAGCATTGCTGTAATGACGGCTGCCCATCAGGATTTCTGGAGCCCGATAATACTGAGTAACAACTTCCTGAGTCATATGACGGGATTCATCTAATTCTTCCACTCTGGCCAATCCAAAATCACAAATCTAAACAGAATAGATTATCAGAATGTTGTCAAATAGACAAATATATTTACAAGTGGAATAGGAGAACAAAATAATAAAAAACTAAAACCCGACAGACCTCGGAACTTTGCAAAGTTTTCAGTGATACAGGTGGAGTACATTTGTGTCAGTGTATTTTGATATTATTTGGATGAGAGGGAAGAAAGTGTCAAACTTCCATATTTCTATACAGAATTATCGTAAAGACAAGCTTTTCACTTTTCATTTGTTTTTAATGAATGTATACTTTTAGGTTTAATGAAGAAACCAAGCTAATTTATTTTCAAGGCTGCTTATGGAGGAAGATATCATAAGGGGAAAAAAAGACCTCCTGAGCTAGGTTCACTATTTTTTTGTTTGTTTTTGGCTGCACTGCATGGCTTGTGGGATCTTTGCTCCCTGATCAGAGATGAACCCCAGGCCTTGGCAGTGAAGCCATCAAGTCCCAGCCACTTAGACCACCAGGGAATTCCCATATGTTCACTATCTTTATGGAATATACACAGTAAAATTTCTTCAAAGCTATGGGTTTCGAACAGAGTCCTGCTGAATCCTGAGGTACTTCAGGAGTTCCATGAACATTTTACCTAAATTTCACATGAATCTATAAATATTTAAAATACTAATTCACAATCCAATGTGTGAATATGTCAAAAAGTAGCATACTGTAGAATACCAATGCTAATAGGTCCCTTCAATTCTTCATGCCATAAACATTTAATTAATTGAATGCCTATTATATTTTAGGCAGTGCTAGAACTTGGAGACATAATGGTAAATGAGAAAGACTGGTTAGTCCTACAAACCTAGGAATAAATCTTTTCTTGCGCTTTCTGTTTATTTTTGGCTGCGCTGGGTCTTTGTTGCAGCACACAGGCTTTTTTTTTTCCTCTAGTTGCGGAGAGTGAGGGTTACTCTCCCGTGGCAGTGTGTAGGCTTCTCACTGCACTGGCCTCTCTTGCTGCAGAGCGCAGGCTCTAGTTATGGCACACGGGCTTGGTTCTCCTGCAGCACGTGGTATCTTAGTTCTGGGACCAGGGACCAGGGATCAAAGCCATGCCTGCACTGGCAGGCAGATTCTTAACCACTGGACCACCAGGCAAGTCTTGCCCTTTCTGTTTAAGTGAAAAGTTTTTGGAGGCTGCAAGGTGAGCTGTTAGTAAACGGCAGCAGTGCCACCATCAGCAAATTCTGCTTATTTTCAGGAATTGAGGCTTTCTTGATACTGGGCAACCAAAACAGAAACTGGCAGCACTGAGGAAGAGATAAGAGAGGAATGACCATCTAAGCTCCAGCGTTCTCATTGATTAAGTCTGAGTCAATATTATTAATATAACTGACAAAATAATACTTATCTGCATTCTAAGTTGAGGTCCTACCATAATATTTTATTTGAAAAAAGGATCTCATAGCTTATAAAAACATTGGAAAACTACTGCTTTAAAGAAATCATATTTTACCCCGAATTTTTTGCAATCTTCTCTTTTTATCTCGAATCTACTATGTCTGGTCACATCAAATGAATGCATGTCTGTATGTGGGGACAAATCAGTATGAAACCAACATCTTTAAAACTTAAAATGAAAGTACATTTTCAGACCACACAGAAAAACTATACCAAAAAGGAAAACAGGCATATGTTGTTTATCAAATCCTCCCAAAGACTGGTGTTCAAATAACATATAATATTTTAAAACTCTATTACTTGACCAAAAATTTTTAGGCTATCTTTTAAAACAAAACAAAAAAACCTAAAAATCCACTTTATTTCTCTGGTATTAAAACAAAACAAAACACCACCTTACCCAACAGAAAATGTTTTCTCTTATAAAGCCAGCCTTTAAAAAAAAAAAAAAAAAAAAGATCTGGATTCATTTTTTGGCAATTTATCTTGAAGACAGGCTAAATCCAAAGTAAGAAGCTTAAATGATCAGGTAACCAAAAAGATATTGCAATTTCCAGCAAAATTATCTGCTTTGTGCCTAACAGTAAACAAAATAGATTCTCAATATGAAAGGATGATTTTTAAAAATGTTTTGTCATTATTATTTTCTACATTTTTACATTTGAGAAGACAGAATTAGCATCAGTAGATTGGCAATCTACTCTGGCTTTTAAAAGTAGGCTGCTAAGACAAGTTAAAGGAGCAGAGCAAAATTTCAATTTGTTCTGACCTGTATGTTGTTTATTCATAAATGACATTTTCTTTTAGTTACTCTTTCATGTAGCTGGAGGTTACAATACCATAAAAGACAATTTAGAAAATGGACTGCAAGTAGTTAATGGCATCAAGCATGACAGGCTCTACACAAATGCTTTGTGAAGTTTTCCAACCAGAAACTGAAATAAGCAGAAACTGGTTTAAACTGTCATATAAGTGACTTGGTCTGCATAAGTCAAAGAATTTCTGACTCTAAGGTTTTTGATTATTTAAAAAAAAGAATTAAAATGGGTTATGGAGATAAGGTCTGAAGATGTTTATTACACTGTATTTTAACAGTTTGCTACTACTCTACTTATTTGTTTTTGGCTGTGCTGGGACTTCGTTGCTGTGTGGGCTTTCTCTACTTGAGGTGACCAGGGGCTACTCTATAGCTGTGCTTCCTGGGTTTCTCATTACGTTGGTTTCTCTTGGTGCAGAGCATGGGCTCTAGGGTGTGTGGGCTTTAGCAGTTGCAGCACATGGGCTCAGAAGGTGTGGCTCTGGGGCTCCAGAGTATAGGCTCAACAGTTGTGGCATACAGTCTGAGTTGCTCCATAGCACATGGGATCTTCCCAGAGCAGGGATCAAACCCGTGTCTTCTGCATTGGCAGGTGGATTCTATACCACTGAGCCACCCGGGAAGCCTGGTTACAGCTCTTTTTATTTATTTATTTTTTAATTAATTTATTGGGCTGCGCTGGGTCTTAGCTGTGGCAAATGGGATCTAGTTTCCTGACTACAGATTGAACCTGGGCCCCCTGCATTGAAAGTTCACAGTCTTAGCCACTGGACCACCAGGGCAGTCCCACAGTGAAAAGCAGCAGGGGAGTGAACTCAATGACCTATAGAAGGAAAATTTACTTTGGTAGTTTTTACTTTAATGGTTTTTGGGATAATTAATTATCTGTGGAAACAAAAGAATTAAGTATAATATTAGATGTTTTCAAGGAAAATATGAAAAATAGGTGTTTTTAATCTTTCTAGACTTAAAACAGGAGCAGAGTTCTTCATATATAGAGTGAAGGGAGATTTTTTTAAATTCAAAAGCAGTTTAACACACTAGCTTTTAAAGAAAACTGGCCCACAGTTTAAAGAAAGCATTTAAAATAAAAAATGAAATTCATTTATATGCTTGGTTTTAAGGTTTAGTTTAACTGCCAACAGGATAAGTACTAATGACAGTTGATTACATTTAAAGTAGGCAACGTTTATAAATAGTTCTTTTCTTTTTCAAATATATCAATTGAAATGTTAAGAATATTTACTGTAGACTGAAGCACCATATAATACTGCAGCCGCTCATAAAATAAGTGGAATTTTAATTTGCTTTCAGAGAGATGACTCAGCTCTAGGAAGGCCCTTACCTCTTAAGGCCCTTACCTTACCATAGGAAAGATATGGTGGGCCCTTCACTATTTAGGAGGTCTGTTAAGACACATTTCTGTTAGGGACAGGGCAATGCACAAATGTGGATTTTGCTATTTGCGAGCCACTCTAACAAAAGACAACGGGGGTGGTACTGCAGCGAGAGTAAAACTGAAATTGATGTCTTGAGATATGGGGGTTGCTAACCATAATAAACCCTGAAATCAATACCCCTTCAGAGGAGTAACTGAGGATTGGCCACTACATACTGTGGAAATACCTTTGACCCTTTTCTGGCTTAGTATTCTCACTTTTAAATGTTTCTATTTCCCTACTTTGCTGCCTCAGGCAAACAGCATATAAAAACATCAGCTGTGCAAAAACATACAGTCTTCTTAAAAACCACACTTAATTGTCATGTAAGTAGATGCTTACTAGTCTTCCAATCTTTTTTCTGATATACACTTTCTTTGTAATGGAACAAGCTGAAAAGAAATCACCTTCTCTAGTCTTCTTTCTAGTCACATTGCAATTCCAATTCCAATGTTACCAAAATATGTGCAAAATATCATGAAGAAACCATGAGCCAAGACTACAAATTAAGTTACTATTTTGTCCATGACTAGTGATACTGGTGGAGAACACTGGGTTCTTTAATTTCTGGTAAAGTGATGAAAACAAATTTAACCATTTCTTTCACAAAAACGTGTTCTTAAACACACTCTGACATTCCACTTGTTTCCTAGATGTTTAAATAAAATGAAAAGCTACCTTTAGAACACAGTTGCTGTTCACAAGGAGATTCCCTGGCTTAATGTCTCGATGTAAAATGCCAGCTGAATGGAGATATTTCAAACCTGAAATAACAAACAGAATTTAACTGCAGATATTTAATTCCTTTTACTCAACCAATGATTTGGGGGAAAACCATAGAAACAAGAGTACAGGATTTTAAATTGTTGTCTAAATAACTGCATAATGAACATTATTAAAAGCTTGACTTAGTCCTACCTCAAAAAACTGTAATTTTGCTACAGTAAAAGAAAATGTCATCAAAGGTTTGCACAGTCTAGAGATAATGTCTATAATTTGAAAGATTATGTAGGTTTAAGTACAGATAAGCATTCCAAACCCTGGAGTTAAGGCTGACCAGACCAATAACCTTGAACAGTTTCTAAGTGTGGCTCCTGGAGCTCTGGATATTCTGGACACTCTCAAGCTGATTGTGAGCTGCTGCCACAAAATAGTTCCCATTAACCAACAGCAAGCCTTTTCCAGGACAGATTTTCACTGATGAGACAAAATTCAGAAACTTGCCCAGGTCTGTTGGTAGTACTCTCCACCACTGAGAATCAGGAAAGTAATTAATTACTTTAAAAATATTTTTGATATCTTTATAAAGTCTGTGGGCTTTAGCAGTGCTAGATAAAAGGCACAGCTTCAAGGCTGAGACTTCTGAATAAAATAAAGCAAATCACATTTTCTACAATATTAAAGAAGATCCTCTATCCAGTATCTTCCCTCTGCCACCTCCCCCACTCCCAATATCAACAAATCTACAGAAGGTGAACTTTCTAGTTTTAACGCTGTGTATGTGTTTTAATTCCTTTGGCAGATGCTTTTCAATTTTTATAAGGAATGTCTTTTTTTTTTAATTTTATTTTATTTTTAAACTTTACAATATTGTATTAGTTTTGCCAAATATCGAAATGAATCCGCCACAGGTATACCTGTGTTCCCCATCCTGAACCCTCCTCCCTCCTCTCTCCCCATACTTGTTTGAATTCTATGGGAGAAAAAATTTTACTAGGTAAGAAAACTGTGTCAGCTTTAAACAGGTGTAATGCCAAAATTCTGAAGGATACACCTGATGGCCAGAGGAAGCTCCAACAATGCCAGCCCAAACTGTTTCTCCATCATGTCAGCGCTCTTTAATGAGCCAGGCTGGAGAGTGAGTTAGTTGGCTGTTTCTGTCAGTCTTCTCCATGCTTTGACTTTAAAAGTCATTTTGCTTTTCTAGAGTGGAACTCAGGCATGCCTGCCAACTCTCAGACCAGGCCCACCTACTGCCAGCTTAAAGAATGTATGTCATCCATAGGAAACACAGTTCCTTTTCAGTTAATCATCTGATGCCAGCCACATACTCCTACTAAAGGCTGTTCAGTGGAAGCTTTGTGGCAAAACATCCTGCTTATGTACCCCCCGAGATTAACCCCCTTGACTACCTAATGAATTAGAAAGGACCTTCTCTTCCATCACTGAAAATAAGAACCACCTGGCTACCCTTAAAAGCTTCTTATTTAACATCAAGGATAGAGAGTATTAAGTATACTTTGGTCAGAAGAAAAAAAGTTGTTAGGCAAGAAGTTAGCCTTGGAAGGTCAGATTAGTTCAAATGAAAAGCAAAACATTTCATTTATACAGTGACACTACCTTTTTCTTCACAGAGAAAGTCTTACCTCGCAAAATCTGATAAAGAAAAACTTTGACATGATCTGAGCTGAGTGGTTGAGGAGAGACGATAATTTTATGCAGGTCACTCTGCATCAGTTCTGTGACAACATATCTTGAGGTTTTTAGTTAAGGAGAGTTCAGAGAATTCAGCCCCCAAACCCTATAAATTAGGTACCAACTCTAAATAAATAACTTCTCTTTTTAAGGCTGGAAAGAGCTTTAAGGAAGGAAAGCTTTAGGACAGCATGAAAAGAGATGACAATTCTAGCCCTCCTAAGATGAAAACACTGCCAAAATGAAATAATTTTAAAAAGTCAGAAGTTAACAATCAAGTGACTATAATTAGCACTATAAAAGAGAAAAATAAGGGTAAATATTTTCAAAGACAGCCAGATCAGGAGAAATGTGAAGACTCGTTTCACATTTCTCACAGTCTCAGGGTCTATTCAGACATGTTCCTGGAGTGTCCTCTGAATCCAAACAAGAAAGAGTGCTGGTCTCACGTTAGGCCACCATAGCACCAAAGCAAAAGATGTAATCCATCCATTAACAATGGCTTTGGTTACTTTGTAAAGCATGGTACTCCGAAAAACATGCAAAATCGTTAGTTCATATCTCAGTCTCTACAGTCTTCACAACTGAACTTTTATTATTTAACTTGTTATACATGTATACCTCCTGTACTTAATTTTAAGCTTCCTATGCTTTGTACTCAGTATTTCCTCAGGGTTTTGCACAATCAATATGAGGTAGAAGATCGAAGGCTAGGGCCCAGGGAGTAATGGAGATGTGGAATTCTCTTGGTAAAGACACCGTCTTTTGGACAGATTCATGACTTACCCCTGCCTTCAGTAACAACTCCTTAAAATTTTAGGCAAGTTTTATGATTTAAAAGCTTCCTTCAGACAAAGGAAGAGGGCCTTTGAGTTTAGGAGGCTCTTACAGGATTTAAATTCTTTTGACACATTCTATATGTGAAAAGAATCTAAAAAAGGGTGGGTATATTATGAATGATTCACTTTGCTATATAGCAGAAATTAACAAAACATTGTAAATCAACTGTATTCCAATAAAACTTAATGAAGACAAATGAATAAACAAGAAAAAGAACCCAAACAAATTCTTTTGACACCTTGTAAAAGTTTCACATTCTGAGTAAAACACTAAGGCTTCCTCCCTGGCCCTGTGCACCTGAAAGCAGGGAAAAGCAAGACAAAAGACAGCAGAGTTAGTCTGCTTTCTTACGTATTTCCTCAGATCCTAAAATTCTTCTATGAGAAAGATATTATGGAGGCTGGAGTCTTTGGGTGCTCACCATTAGCTATAAAAAACTAAAAGGATCCAGGGCAGGGGCTCTTGTTTCAGCACTGGCATGCTCATTGGAAGGGTAAGTGCTGGACATAACTTACATTTTCAAAAAAGTGACATGAGGTTTTGTATCTTACCTTTCTGAGTTTTAAAAAGTCTCTTGTAGTAAGTGATTATTATTTGGGGACTTAAAAACACTTCTAATTTAATTTTTCAGTGCAAACAAGTAGGAAAAGGGACAACTTGGGCATAGGGAGAATGAAAAATTGGTAACAGCTGACATACACAGTTGGCCAACCCCTCTTTTGTGAGGCACTTTCTCCAAATGGCTTCTGGAACATTCAGCTCTGACTTTCCTTCTCCCTTTCTTTTTGTTTCCTCTCATTCCCTTTGTTGGTGCTCCTGCCCAACCATTTACTGTTGAAATGCCCCAGGGCTTGGTCCTCTTCTCTTCAGATACTCACTCTCTAGGGTAATCGAAGAGAGTCCCATGACTTTAAATAAACATCCATCCTGACGACTCTCAACTTTACATCTCTAGTAATTTTCTTGCCTTAAGTCCAGCCTTGTATATTTAACTGTCTACTCATCATCTCCAATGGATGACTCACTGACAGCTCAAAATAACACGTCCAAGATATCCTGTAAGAGCAGGGGAAGAGCCAAAGACACCATAGCTTAGCTCCTGCTGTCACCAGGGAGTAAGGCTTTACTTGTCTCCCGTGGGATAGGAAAAGACACCTGAACTAAATCTTTACTACTTCTAACGAAGGCCTGAAAGCAACTCTGGGTTTAGACCCACGTGCATCCCTACTTTCTAAGATACCTGATGCCTCCAGTTCCTTAGCTGCTCTGATGTTCTGAGCAAGAAGTAACCTGCTTCTGGGTTCTCATTACTGCCGGTAGAAGTTTCTGCCTCTTCCAGTATGAATTCTTGGGGACTATAGGAAGGATTTTAGCAATAAAGATCTGTGTTTTATCAAATGTTGTTTTCAGATGGAAATTGTTTACATGTTTATTGGCCACATATATGTGTGAGTATGAGAGGAGAAAAAAGAGAGGAGTGAAGAGAGAAGTGTTTCTTTTTTTAACTCAGTTTTATACTGGGGTGATAATTTTATTTATAGAAGTGCCTTACATATTAAAGATATTAACCCTCTTGTATATACTAAAAAGTTTCTTCCCTGCCGCACTGGGAAATCTTAATCATAGGATAGAGACAGGGGAAAAAATTTTCTATTTGCACCATTAAGCCTTAATCAGAGGTTCTCATATTCCTGAGTTGGTTCCAGAAATCTCAAGGGATGAAAACAAAGGAACATTACACAGGGAAAAAACAGAACAACAGAGCAAACACAGAAAAACTTCACAACTGACATCCCTGTATCGTCAACTTGTGGTTTTACTCAGGAAAAGAAAACTCCTGAACAGAGTACTTATCTGTATGGGATGTCAGTCATGTCTTCTGAGTTTACTGACAATTTTCTTCTTCCTGCCAGGATTGAAAAGTTCTTGCATGGAAGTGAAGAGCAGGTTATATTCTATTCTGTCTCACATATCTACAAAACAGGCAGCCAAGCTGCGATGCCAGAATCTTTACTGTTACTGGTGACAGTTGGTATGCATGCAAACAGCAGAGAGAAAACATCTTAATTTTCAAGTTATCAGGCTGATTGAAATCATGGTGCTGGCACTTGAAAAATATTGCTTTGACTTATAAAAGGAACAAACTGATACAAAAGCCAAAAACAGAATAAGCATGAAATAATATCATATGCTTTCTTCTAACGGTGACTACATTTTCAAAGAAAAGGGAAAAGGAAAACATTGTCTGGCTGGAATGGGTACTATTCTAACTGGATATTTTACAAATAATTACTAATTTTAGAAAACACTCTAATGTTTAACTTAGCATTATGAAACAAGTACTTCCAGATCAGGGTGTTGTTCCCACCCTAGACCTACTAGATCTGAATTGATAATGTTGAACCATTTTGACCAACAAAAATAATTATTTCACATGGTTCAACCTAATACAGAGCAAAGTATTAACAGACAGCAAAAACAAAACAAACCCCCCCAAACCAAAATGAACCTGAAAGACAAGGTGTTCAAAATGAATATAAAGGATGACTTCAAATAGTAAGTCAATTCTTCTATACTAAGAGCACATTATGTGCATAATTTCTTACAAAATATAAACCAGCAGGTACTCCCTCTGCTAAACACAAATGACCAGATTATCATGTTTCTTGTCCTCAGGATCTGTGAATTTAAAAAACCTTTCATTCAATCTCCTGTTATAATATTTAAAAAAGAGTTTAAATGAGTGTTACTTTTATATCTCTGCTTCTTGAGAAGATGACAGCGTTAAAAAAAAAAATGAGGGTAGTGTTTAATAATCTCTTAATTTAATCAGAAAATCCAGGGAAAACCACATATAGCCCAGTCTACCTTGACAATTTCATTTACCTTTGCGCAGAAATATTTCCCTTCCTCTAATATCTTTTAAACATAAAAGTTTGAGAAATTTTGAAAGTATACTTTTTACAAGGTGATGAAAATAGCCACTCTGCATAGAGTAAGTTTTCTCAAGCTTTAGTTTGGCAAAATAAATTCTTCAGGGTTGAAATAAATGTTTCACCTCAGGGACAAAGCAAATTTTTTCTTCACAGAAAACAAGCCAATGGCCAGGCCAACCTTTAAAAATTTTACTTCTCTGGAAAAATACAATTCCTGAATTGGCGACTGAACAACAGAGCTGCAGAAATTTAGAAGCAACACACACCACTTTATGATAAGGTTTCTGCTTTGCTCTAGCAGAAATCCTCTAAAGTCTCAATCCCCAACATAATGTCTCCCAGATGTCTCAACTAGTTGCCATGCCAACTAAAGCAGCTTAAATTAAATGAGGGCCTGAAAAGGCACCTGCACCACTCCAGGTCTGTCGCACATTAAATAAAGCTCTCTTGACAGGGACTCGGAGGTGCCATTAACTTGAACAGCAGCTATCTGATTATTGTTTCTGAGTAATTTAATGAGGGTCTCCAAATAAGAAGAAAAACAGGGTGCTCTTTCCCTCTCTCTGTCCTTCTAAATGGGACAGCCTCTCCAACAGCTGGTGCACCCACTGGGTCACTGACTTTGCTATGGCCTTTAAAGTTAGCACTGGGTAAAGGTACACCACAGGACCAAAGTTAGGACTTTCAGGCGAATATTAGCAGATTAACCATTCTCCCTTATTAAAACTCATCATTAAAAATATGGTTGTAAAAAACACACTGTGCATGGTATGCCAACCTCACAGTGATTTGAACAGCCCTGATATAAAATAAATTGCTGCTGATTGCAGCAATTAGTTAAGTAGCTCCATGAAATATGGATTTCAAAAGGTACTGATTTGCTTCAGAAAAACGAATGATGCAAATTAACAATTAGAAATGCAAGGCGGGGGACGGTAGCAGCTTTTGATACCTAAAGGTGCCCAAGAGGCACAAGTGTTTCTGTGTTGTTTTAAAGAGTTAATTTTGTGTAGGTTTTTTTTGTAATACTGACATTTCAGAAACTTCTTTATATATAATGGGATAGAAAACAGTCCCTTCACTGCCTTCTCAAATATTACTAGTCAATGGAGAACATCAGTTAACAGAAACACAAACTTAGTCACAGAGAGGTTATGGGATTTACCCAAGGTCACATTCCAAGTTTGCAAAAAGCCTTACTACCTTATGCTTCCCGACTCCCAGCCCAGCGTGCGCTCTATCCCACAAAGCTGCTTCCTGCTTGCCTACTATTCCCATTTCTTAACCACAGGTCACACAGCATGCACACTACTTTGCAATAAAGAAAAGCTGAATTACTTTTAATTAAGTGCTATGAGGAGAAGAAAAGAAGAAAGGAAGCTAACTTCCTGTTGAAGCTACTTATGTGCCACTTTATCACCTCATTTAATCCCTGTGTATGATACCTAATTTGTAACTATTTCTATTAAGATATGAGCACATCGAGGCTGGGAGAGGTTAAGCTGCTGACACAGAGCTTGGATTCACACCTAGATTGTAATGATCCCTAAGTCGGACCCTTTCTGTTAAATTCTGCCTCACTCTGTTTACTGTCAAGAGAGAAAATTAAATTCCTAAGACGGACCTACTTTGCACCTCGAAAAAAACCAGATTCCAAAAAAAAATCAAATTCAGGACTGGGTTACATGATGGAGCTTTTAGAATCCCTCCCTATGTGTTTTCAAATGAGAAGTCACTCTTCTTGTTCTCCAACAAATACCCAGCATAGCAGCATGTGCCAGACATGGGCTCCATTCTAGGCACTGAAAATGTGATGGAGTGTAAGAGCATCACTGCCAAAACTGAGTTCATAGCCTACCAAGGCAGGTGGACAATCAAACAAGCAATTACAACAGATTCACTCAAAGATCACAACAATGTCATGGCTGTTGATCTCGTAAAGCCCCTTAGGCACTGCTCTGGGACTGAATAAGGCAGATCTGCCACCACAGGGCCAAGAGGAGTTAAGAGAAGCAAAGCAGCACAACTAAGACACATTCTTCTAAAAAGATAAACCTCTAAATTATTAGAATTGCTAAATGCCAATAACTACAGAGATTTACACCTTCAGAGAAACATGTGAGAAACCATCCAGGTTTCTTCGGCTCATACTAAACTTCTAATTAGATGCACATTCTAATTGGCAATTTACCTATATCTATAAAAACACACATACATGCATTGTGCTCAGCTGCGTCCAACTCTTTGAGACCCCATGGATTGTAGCCCCCAGGCTCCTCTGTCCATGGGATTTTTCAGGCAAGAATACTGGAGTGGGTTGCCATTTCCTACTCCAGGGGATCTTCCCAACCCAGGGATGGAACCTGTGTCTCTTGCAACTCCCGCACTGGCAGGTGGATTCTTTGCCACTGAACCACCAGGGAAGTCATGCATTAGGTTTCCTAAAATGGTTCACCTTAAGAATTAAAAATAAATAAATAAATAAAAATACATGAGAAATAGCAAAAATAAAAGCAATGAACATTTATTGAGTTCCCTCTATATGTGAGGCACTTTGGAAGCACTTGCTATGAATTATCTCTGATTTCTCACAGCACAAGTTAGGTTATTCTACAGAACTAACTGTTCTCTTTTTGAGTTTTAGGCTTTCCTTTTGGAAGGAACTGAATCCAAAGGTGTCTGAAGTAACTGCCACACTCTTACTCATTTCCTCTAGTACCTGAATTGTAGTCTTGGTTCTGTCACTAACAGGTCAGAATCTCAAATAAAGCACCCTTGAGTCTACTATGTGCTACTCTTAATACAGATCACCTCATTTAATCCTCCTAACAACCTCGTACCACTCCCGTGCAACAGATCTACGTTGGGGGTGAACGAATGTCAGGTTGACAAGCTAAATCATGATACTCCTTTTGCCAGCAACTGAAAAATAAAACAAAGGTTAAAAAAAAATGATGGACACAAGTTTTTCTACCTCATACTCTCTCTCCCACGTTACTTCATTCAAATCTTATTCCTTTCACACTTCTTTCTTCTTTCTCTTTTAAAAAAAATTTATATTTTGGCCATGCCATGTGGCATGTGGGATCTTAGTTCCCTGAGTGGGGATTGAACCCTCACCCCCTGCATTGGAAGAGCAGAGTCCTAACCACTGGACTGCCAGGGAACTCCTTATTTCACCTTTCTTAAGCTTCAAAACTAAAATTGACAATTAACACTTTCTTATACCAATGAACCATACACACTTACTTGAATAGCTTCATATTCTCTATTTCTTTAAATGGATAAGGAAAACACAAAAAAATTAGCATATGCATGTCAATGGTATCCCTTGAGAAGAAAATGAGGAAGAAAACAAGTCTGAACTATAGATTGCTGGAAATATAGGACAGATTTTAGTGGGAGATTAAATTAAAAATATAAGTTTATGTATTATATTACATTAGACATGGTAACAAGTAATTACTACTAAATGAAATCTGCCACAGACAGGGTATTAATTTTGCTTCTGCTTACAATCTTCTTTTTCTTGCACAAAGTTTTTCTTTTTTTTTATTAAATTTTTTTCTATTTCTTTCCTTTTGTTATTAAAAAAATCTGGATTTCTAAATTATGGAAGCATGTTATCATTATTGAATCATAAAATTCAGCCTTTAGAATAATGCCCATCAGTGTTAGCAGCTGAGTTGTTAGTGCATAGGGCCCAAATATCAATATAACATGCAGGACATCCTGCTGGACACCCACAAAGGGTTGCTGTGGAATAAAATGTGTTTATGAGGACAGAGTTTGAAGCAGAAAAAGCAAAAATAAGAAATCTTCTGAGAATCAAAGAAATGAGGTAGGAATATATTAGAGATACCAGAAAGGCAGAGAAAAGAGAGGCATGTTTAGGATTAAACACAGTTTTGTACAATGTTGTTTGATGCCAAAAAGGATTATGGAAAGAAAACTAGGGAACTAATGTAGATAGAGTCTGGTCGTCAACTGCCCCTCAATGGTAGGCCTCCCCTGACCTCTTGCTTCAAGTAAAACAAACCTGTACCACGATCAATATTTGTTTAACCTACCTTTATGATGCTGCATCTATTTTAGAAAGTAATTTAAGAATGCATGACAATCAGTCTCATGCCAGAAAGCCCGACTACTCCAACTGTCAAAGGTAATTCCACAGAAAAAGCTACATAATCACCACAGAAACAAATGCTGACATTAAATTCTGACCTTCAATTATGAGAAAGATGATTGAGTCTGTCTCTGTTTTTAGGAAGTCATGATTACTCAAGCAGTCTCAGAGGCTGCAGGACTGGTGCCAACACCATCATTGTTTAACCATTATCATTGGCATCAATAAACACTGACTGGGTACCGAGGGGTGTAGAGAGCATGCTAACTCAATGACAAAACAGAGAAAAAAGATGAATGAATGCAAAGCAACATTCAAGAGATTAGAAAAGCGTTAAGACTGACAAGTAAAAGTCAGGTAGAAAAAGTAAAAAGGAAGCAAAAAGATTTTAATGTACATGGCCACAGAAACTTGATTTTAAAAAACTGCTATTTAGTTTTCTATGTGTCAGACCTCCAGCTTAAAGTTAATTTGTCTCATCTATTCATAATTACTCTAAGTCCTATTAACATTCCCATTATACAAATAAGCAAAGAGGTTTAGAAAGGTGAAGAAACTAGCCAGAAGTCATAGCTAGTACACAGGAGAGTTGGTGCTAAACCCCAGCTTTTGTTCTTAACCTGTGCTTTGTCTCTCAATAGATGAAACATCAAAAAAGGTGAACAAAATAATTCTACTTGAGAAGAGGGCAGATTTTTAGAATGAAGAGTTAAAACAGATTTAGGTAGTGGGAGGCAGTGTGGTGTAGGCTTTGGAATTAAAGACCAGGTTAGAATCTCGACTTGGTCACTTACTGGCTTGGTAACATCAGACAAGTTAAATAACCTCTCGAGTTTGTTTCTGCATTTACAAAAGAAACACAACGACATCTACTACACTGCTGGGTTATTGCTGGGTCCAGATGCTGTATGTGAATCACATATAAATGTCTGACACATAGCTGCTGCCACCATCATCACTGTTATGGGAAGAACATGTAACTTTATTCTTATCTCCTCCTAACATTTCCCTCTCCCTACGCAAGGGAAAGCCAAAAGAATCTAAGTTAAAAAGAAAAAACAAAACAAAACAGGCAACCAATTAAAAAAGTTCCTTTAAGGTACTGATCTTAAGAAGATCAGAATCTTAAAAGGATATCACTGCTGAAAAGGAAAATTATATTCACTTCTTATTAACAGGTCTCATGCAGTTTTCTTGGCATATTGCATACTACTTTTGAGAGAGGGTTGGTTCTGGAAGGACTGGAAACTCAAGGGAGCAATTAAAAGTGTTAATCGCTGTGAGACCTCCACCCATGGGACTCCTGGTTTCAGTAAAGAACTTCTAGTCACCTGGATTTTCTCAGACTTGACCTTAGGGTGGCAAAAATTAACTATTAGGTTGGCATCCCCTAACTGGTTAGTATACCACATATCCAGAACCACACACACAAAACAAAACTCTGCTGGGCTTGTGCGTATCATATTTCCTTTGGAAAAAGGCCACTTCAACCTAATTCTATTACCTACCATCTGAGTTCTCTTGCCACCTCTGAGTGATGTATCAATAAGAGGAAAACTGTCAATTAAACATGTAATTATTAAACCCACACCAACAATTCAGTGCACTTAACTTTTAATAATGGCATTATATATTATACACAGAGCAAACCAATGTATTATTAAGTAGTACATAAATTATACTCTGGTTAAAATACAGATTTGTGCTAGTGTGCTACAGGTTTATTAAGTTCCCTGAAGTATTGCTCTCAAATAAATTGAGTTGGTAGCGGGAGACTCAGCTGGTCTATGAAGTGGCTAAAAGCCCCACTGCTTCCCTATATCCTCCAATTAAGGCAGGTCTGATAAATTTAGTGACTTCTGAAACCTCTGGGTCTCTATGTAACACGTATCTCCCTGGTGTCTACCAACCTTAAAAAATAAAGTCAGAACAGTGGAATAGGACAAAAAGATGAAATAAATAGCCCTATGAGCATCCCCAAATCCTCACACCTGGATTAAAGAGGCTAATAATCAGAAGGTTAACCAGAAGGTTAAGCAGTTCAAGAGAATGATAATGGGGTTATGAGGCTTTTCAGGGGCTCAAATGAGGTATGGCTTTGTTGTTATTCATTATTACCCTCTAATAGTTGGGAAGGCTGGCAGCATTTCATTCCCCACCAGCTGGGAAGTTTTGGAGGTGTATTTATTTTGTAATAGAGGTGAAAAGACTACATTCTAGCTTTAGTTTTTTTTTTTTTGGCATCACCTGAAACAGGTGTTTCAAAGAGCTGGTGTGAATAAGTTGTTCCTACTATAGCAACTCTCTTCAAAGCAGAGGGAAAAAAATTCCAACTGGGAGTTGGAACTTGAAACAGTTCTTTTAAAACAACCTCAGGATTTGCACATACACTACTGCTGCTAAGTCGTCTGAGTTGTGTCCAATGCTTTGTGACCCTATGGACTGTAGCCCACCAGGTTCCTCTGTTCATGGAATTTCCCAGGCAAGAATACTGGAGTGGGTTGCCATTTCCTCCCCACTCAGGAATTGAACCCACAGCTCCTGCATTGCAGGTGGATTCTTTACCACTGAGCCATGGGGGAAGCCCTAAAATATGTAAGGCCAAAGTAATCTTTATGTAGCCATGAAGGGACTACTACTAGGAGATGTGACTACTACTTTAGGGCATAAAAGGGGAGTATTCTTTGTGCAGAGTCTTAGCCACTGGACCACCAGGGAAGACCCAAGGCGAGTGGTTGTGGGATGATAGGTTGAAGGAGGAAATTATGTCTTTCTAATTAATAAGAAGAGTTTGGTTAAGGTAATGGAAAAAGTAGTTAGAAAGCTATAACGTGGATGCAGTCTGGATGGAAGGCTTGGAGGTGCCAGCGAGATGTATACAGAATATATTTTCTGTATACATCCTGAAATACAGGTGTTTCAAAGAGCTGAAAAAAAACTAAATGCCAAAAAAAAACTAAAGCTAGAAGAGGAGACCAGGTAAGAGAATATGAGGTACTGAGGTTGACAACCCACTCTTCATTAACAGTTAACATTAAAAACAAAAAAAAAAAAAAACACACCTCTCTATAAATGAGTTAGGTAGTTAGTGATCAGCCATTACGGAAGTCCATTTGTGATGAGGACTTGCTTATACCATCTGTTCATAGCTGGCTTGGCACACTTTGCATCACAAAGTCCACAGGAGTTTCTACTGTCTTCCAACTTCACTAAGTTCTACTTCATCTATAAGGCCTTTCCTTACTACTTTTGTGCACTTGTTAAGTACTGTTCTAACTATCCCAATTTATTCCTCAAAATAACTCTATGGGGTGGCTGTTGCTCATTTGCTCAGTCATGTCCAACTCTTTGCAACCCCATGGATTGCAGCACGCCAGGCTTCCTTGTCCTTCTACATTTCCCGGAGCTTGCTCAAACTCATGTCAATTGAGTCAGTGATGCCATCCAACCATCTCATCCTCTGTCGTCCCCTTCTCCTCCTGCTTTCAATCTTTCCCAGCATCAGGGTCTTTTCCAATGAGTTGGCTCTTCGCATCAGATGGCCAAAGTACTGGAGCTTCAGTATCAATCCTTCTAATGAATATTCAGTATTGATTTCCTTTAGATTGACTGGTTTGATCTTGCAGTTCAAGGGACTCTGAAGAGTCTTCTCCAATACCACAGCTCAAAAGCATCAATTCTTCGGCACTCAGCCTTTTTTATGGCACTACTAAATATTTTCATTTTATTAACCAGGAAATTGAGGCACAGAGAGGTTAAGTAACTTGTCCAAGAAAACACAAGTAAAAGGCAAAGCTGGGATTCAAATCTAGGTTGTCTGGTTCCATGCTCTTTGCCACTATGATAGACTTTCTATTACCTCAAGCTAGCAAGAATGCTGACAAGGTTGGCCCTGGACTGATCAAAAGATTTTGAAATAAACAGAAGATAGGGAGCTTGTTCCCATTTCATGATACGACAGTCACTGAGCTCAAGATCGCTTTTTGTCAGGCAGGAGAACTAACGGATGATGAGAGCATGGTAAGGAGAAGGAGCAGAGAATGGGACTGATTTTAGAGTGCTGTTATTTAGGCTCTAACCAAGAACAGATATTGGAGGAGCCACCAAGGCTTTGAAGGAGAAGAAAGGGAGATACTTGCTTGTCAATTTCGTAATATAATAATCCTGTAATGATGGTCAATTTTCCATATTCCTACGTTTGAGCCTGCCTGTCAGTCTATGACTTAGATTGTTTCCACCTCTCAGACAAAAGAGAATAAAGGTAAGAATAAATTCATTACCCAGCTCCTAGAGTCAGTAAGAACCAGGGGAGTTTATAAACTATTACAAATAAATGATTGCTATAGATAAAGGTTATGCAAATGTCATAAGAAAGCACTACTATATAAGCACTTTAATAATAGAGAGTTAACCATTCTGGACAGCTCAAGGTGTGCATATGTGTGAAAATCTGTGATGTGGTCTTATGTTAAAAACTACCCTATCGGGTTCAAAAACTCTCACCATCTAAAGTTCAGAACTATAGTGGGTTGACCTACCTGCTTAACTGAAGTCTGAGAACACATTTAATGTTCTATGTGCAATGAGCAACTGAGGTTGTGTGAGAAACTATTAATGATGTGTTAAAAGCTTCCGAAAGCAAAGTAAGGGTATTTAGCTGGTTTAGCTGAGTTGGGAGAAGAAAATGGAGAACACAAATTACTTCCTCCAGAATTAATATAGACAGAAAGCTTTGAAAACACAATTTTAAGCCCTGACTTCAGATATTAAAACGCGGGCAATTCTTTCTTCCACTTCATATTGGACAAAGACCAACACTAAACCAGATTATAAAAAATAACTCTTGCAATGTTAAATATCAAGTAGGAGACATGTTGGCCAACAATTTAACAACCATTTAAAAAAGAAAGTCTTCCATCTTCATGCAATGTAAGTTAGAACAAATATGAAGATCAGGTGACTTTTCCAAAAGGACACAGTGAATTTTTGGTTCAACTATAGTATGTAGATAGCCAAGTTTAGTTCCTAAAGCCACAGATTCTCTTCTATGAAAAGTCCAATGACGACAGTTATAACGTGCTTAAACTCATGTTAAGCACTAACTCTGAAATCCTGCCATTCTTGTTGGAAGGAAAATCTTTTAACCATAAATATGTGAGACTTAATAGGTATCATTTTCCTCACATTTTTTTTCTTTCAAAATCAGGTCCACAGAGGGAAATTTCAATTGAGATCTCAAATATGTACAGCCTCAGAAATAAAAATGAGGGGTATTAAATAGCATGAATAAGGAAAAATCTGGTTTTTGGATATTGTTGATTTCAAACAATGCTTTCCACGTGAAAGAAAAACAGCAATGCATCACAGAGAAAATTGCTTTCTCGTAACAAATGGTCAGCTCTAAATCTCATCATCTTTTTTTGCAACAAAAAGCATGGGCGCCTTTGCAACTAGAAAAAAATTGGTGTGTGCTTCAATTAGAATCACTGACCTTTTCTGAAGCATGCCTGTGCTTCTCTATAGAAATCAATGGAATAAAAGGTCATGGTGTTAAAATGCTTGAATATAACAACCTCTTTCCCAGGCTAAGGCAAATTCCTCTTCTTTTTAAGGTAACTAATTTGTTGTATAGAATGTCAAAAATCAAAAAAATTAAAACCACCTTTAATTCACAATTTTAAATTAACTAAAAAAAAAGAGTCAATTCTACCATATGAAAAAAGAAAAAAACAACCACCACCACCAAAAACAGAAAACTGGAAAGCTGTCATTCTATATCCTGTTCCAGAAGATTCTGTTCGCTGAGTCCTTGTCACTAAAGCTATAACCACATATGCAATGACAGAAAAAGCATCCTAGAATATGTGATATTATTTCAAACCTCAGTCTTATCTTTTCAAAGTGCCCTACAGAAGGCAAAGTTAAGTTTCTGTATCTGTCAAAGGCTGGCAGTAGAGTCTGGGATTACTAATCTTTTGTCATCATAGCCCCCCAAAGCAAATAAATGCAGAGATACACAAACCCAGACATTAAGAGCATGGAACAGAAGCAGAATTAATGACCAAAATAGTTACTACTTTTTCTGGATGTAATATATATATATTTGAGAGAAGAGTCTCTCCCCAAGATGAGAAACATTTTACTTCTTCAATTTTTTTTTTAATTAATGAAGAGAAGGGACAAATTCTTCAATCCCCACTTAACCCCATTCAGAGGGTAAAGATGCACATATCAGTCATATAAACTGCCTCATGCTTCTTACTGTCAATGGGTCCTCAAATTAGACCTATCCACCCTTTCTTAGGGCTTCCCTGGTGGCTCAGATGGTAAAGAATCCACCCGCAATGCAGGAGACCTGGCTTCGATCCCTGGGTTGAGAAGATGCTCCGGAAGAGGGCATGGCAATCCACTCCAGTATTCTTGCCTGGAGAATCCCCATGGACAGAGAAGCCTGGTGGGCTGCAGTCCACGGGTTGCAAAGAGTAAGACACGATTGAGCAACTAAGCACACATACCCTTTTGTAACGGGTCTGAAAAACTTACTTCTATGTCCAGATGATCTGGTTTCAAATGTCCTGCACCCAACAGAATTTGAGAGCAACTTACTCCAGTCTGATCTATTGTAAAGCTGCAAGAATGATGTCATTAAAACCTGAAAGTAGATTGCTATCAGCAGTATAAACAACCACAAACAACATTCTGAAGGGAAGACAAGCTTCTCAATATGCCAAGCTACAGATACTTCCTTAGTACACCTGCCCAGTGCCACCCATCACAGTGAAATTCATTTTTGGTTGAAGATTTTAAAAAGCTAAGTTATTAAAAGGAATAGGGCAGAGAGGATTCAAAATATACAGAGAACAAAAACCTAGAATCATCTGAGAGGTATATCAAAAGTCTGTTTCTGAGTATTTTCTATGGCAACTGGGAAGAGACGAAAGTTAAAACAATGGTCCATTTAAAGGGATCTGCCTCCTCTGTCAAGATATAAGATCTGCTATGTATCAAATTATATTTTAATGAATTTGGGGAAAAAAAGATATGAGTACCTTATCCACTTGTTCACAGTACCTACTTTCTAACATTTATGGAACAAATACTCTATCATGCAATTAGATGTACCACCTTCAGCGCTGTTCCATACTGCTATTTCATTAGAATAGCTATACAAAAAGGGTTATATGGACCCACAAATAGAGACCAGAAACCACCTAAAATTTTGTGAGAAAATATGGAAAATATATCTATCCTGAAGAGAAGCAAAAGTTGCTGTCATGTCCGACTCTTCGCAACCCCATGGACTACACAGTCCATGGAATTCTCTAGGCCAGAATACTGGAGCGGGTAGCTGTTCCCTTCTCCAGAGGATCTTCCCAACCCAAGGATTGAACCCAGGTCTCCCACACTGCAGGCAGATTTTTTATCAGCTATCAGGAAAGCCCCATATCTATCCTACTAATATGCAATTGATCTCATATGAATTGATGTAGGAAAATGTTTTATTCTACAAAAATTTTAAGTTCCAGGTAAGTCCTCCAAACTCTTCTTTTGTGGGAGAGGGAAGGAGGGCAGGGAAGTTTTCATACGTAACAAAATGTGGTTAATATTTCTATTGTAAACTTGATTACTCTGGTATTATAATTATTTCACAATCGTCAATCATCTCTTTTGAACCATGAACTCCTTAAGGGTAACAGCAATAGCCATTATACTTGATAATACCTGCTGGTACCTCTTTCCTGAGGGTGAAGTTCTAAAGTTAAGGCATAAAATGAACACCAAGTATCACAAAAAAAAGTCACCTGGGAAGATACCATGTTGGAGACCCACATATCAAACTCTCATTAAATTCAACAGTATTGTATTCTCTGGCATTGGAACAGAGAGCTGTTTTCTTTGATTGAGCCCCATATGAAACAGATGGCTTGTGTTAAGGGGTCATGCCACACAAAAGTACCTCTCTTAACACCAGTATCACACTCAGTTTGGTGAAATGCTCCCACTGTGGGAAGCCTATGGGAGCTGAAACTAACTGAGGGCACAGTACATCTTGATTTCTGTCTCATACTCATTCTGGAAAAGAAGGTAAATGAGTGGAATTGGGCACAAACTAAATTCTCTCTCTTTTAACCACGTTAAATTCAAAAATCCGTGTTGCATATGTTTCAGTTTAAATGTAGGACTGTGACTCCACCATAAGTTCAAAAACTCACTGTTCAGAGAATGAATGATGCAGAGATTTTGGGTAATTAGCTCAAGGCAGAATCAAAGGAAAATATCTTTAAACTTCTCACACCTGACTTTGAATTCTGCTTTTTCCACTGCTAATGTGTCAGCATGAAAATAACATTGGAATTTTAGACCTAAAAAATATATTCTCATTTTCTAAAGTTTAACAGCAAATGAATTAGGTGTTGACATTTTTAAGATTTAATTAATTTGGCCATCAAAAAACATTTATAATGGATTAATATGAAGAGCATCAACATGATTTGGGTAACATGGTCTCCATTTAAAGAGCTGGTAAGTGGAGGAGTAAGCTGCCTTTTCTCCTACCTTTTCTAGACTATGGTTGGTCCCACTGCTATGCTCAAAAACCTCTAAATTCAGTGGCATTAAGCACATTCACAACGTTATGCAACTATCACCACTTTCACCACTTCTGTTTCTAGAACTTTCTCAACACCCCAACAGAAACTCTTTGTTAAGTTTATAGAATACACTTCTGATTCTGTCATTCCTCACCACAAAAATCCTTCGCTGGATTCTAAAATGCCTCCTGAATAAAGATGAATTTCCTTAGTTCAGCATTCAAGGCCCTCCATGACTTGGCTCCAACTAGCTTAATTTCTCACTATTTACACATTCTAAACTCTAGTCATTCCCTAGAAGATGTTAATACTTACTCCATCCATTTGGAATATCCATCCTCCTCAATGTTACCGATCCAAATCCTTCTCATCCTTCAATACTCAGCTAAAATGTCTTTTCCTACATGAAATCTTCTTACGGTTTTTTCTGTGAGGCAATTTCTTCTTTTAAATCTTCTGACACAATCTACCATACATAATAGTTATTCTTTAGTTCTTATCTCACCCCACTGACTCGAGGGAGAACATTTTTCTTGAGGGAAAACATTAAGAGGCAGTAGTGGGTTAAGAGCCTTCTTTACCCATCAGACCAGTCAACATGGATTCAAACCCCTTGATCAAGTTATCTACCTCTCTGAGCTATAGTTTCTTCATCTTTAAAATAAGAGTGAAGTATTGAGAATAATTCCTGACACACTAAATTTAAAAAAACAATTCATCTCTATAACCTCCACAGGGATTAGTATTAATACAATGTTAAATACATAACAGTGCTAAATGTTTGGCCACATGAATAAATAAAGCTGAGGAGATACTGACTAAGGTGGGTAAAGTTAAGACTTTTGCTGCTCTTGGACTGTTCTACCTAACTTTTCCTCTGTTTTGCCTTTCTAAGTGTTTGTCTTAGGCTTCGGTGCTAAGGAGCCAAAACTGGTGATGGTGGGTAAATCAAAGTTTTTGTTTAAAAACATCAAATGCTTTTCAAGTAATCAGCTTGGAAACTAAAACGGGAAAGAGTGAAAATCAGATCCTCAGTGCTCTCAGGATATGTAGATTTTTTTCTATCACTGTACTTTCTAATCTATATTATTTATATGATTATATCATCCACTAGATTACAAACCTGTTAAGTCAGACACTATCTTATTCAACAAATATCTATTTAGCACCTACTATATGTTAGGTACTGTTCTAAGTGCTGGGAACACAACAGTGAGCAAAACAGATAAAAATTCTTGGTTCTAGGAACATAGTTGATGCTTATGTTTATGGAATAAATGAAGAGGAAATTCTAACAATATGGAAATCTTCAAAATTCTTAGGATGGAGATTTCCGGTCTTCGCTGGTACTTTTGCTGCAGAAAGAGTGCACTTATATCTGCATTTACACATTTTATTTTGCTTGTTCTTAGCTTTTCACTGGCTCCTAAGGTTCCCTGAGGTTAGAGAGCTCTTTCATAGCACTAGGGAATTACATATTGTGTATATAAAATACAGTCTACTCATACTATCAATTAAACTGCTGCATCTGGGAGTAGTTTATTTGATAGTATTACATTACTGCCTACCAAAGACTTTAACTGGCTGAAATGTAGGTTCCCTCGCTGCCTTTATGACAAGAAATTCCTGTTTAAACATTGCCTGCACAAGCCAAACCTATTATTCAAATAGGGACACTTCAGAAAGTAAAAGAAGAAACTTATTAATACCAGGACATCAGGTAAAATCCAGGAGTCCTGGCAACTGCAGCACACCGTCATCTAGTTAGACTTCTCATTTCTACTGATTTTAGGCTGTAATTGTTTCTAGCACAGAAGACTTAGACCATGCATATTCTTCTCCATAAAATGTTGATTGTGTTTCAAGTTAAAAAATAATTTTTCTTAATTATTAGAGAATATATTTTTTGGTGGATATATTAGACTTTAAAACTATGAAAACACAAAAGCTAAAAGATACAGAGGTCAGGGTGGAACTTATTGCTCTTTCCATACCTGATTCATCTGCTGAACTCTACTGTAGGAAGATTTGTAAACAGTTATAATCTAGATACTGCCTTTTTAAAAGCTGCATAAGGAGTTATTTAAAGATGCATGGTCTTTCAAAACCCAAGCTAAATTTTTGGTGGGCACCGATATAGTCATTTTATTACAGTTTTAGTGAAAAATGGATGATTAACTGCATGATATACACGTTGACACTTATTGTACACTTGATTACATCAAAATGTTCACAGACCTCAGGTATTCTAAAATGATATTAACTATTCTATTAGTTTTAAAAAGATCTTCTGGTTTAAAATAGTGCATGCTGAAACTTACATATGCACTATAACATCCCAATTTTCTAGTCTTAGAAAAAAGTGTAATGGTATGGTACGCTACATTTAAGATTACTAAAGATTATTTCTTTCCCTTTATATATATTTTTGACTCCATAAATGGGCTCTTTTATCAATGAAATATCAGACATCCATTAGATGCCTAGCAATATATATATTTAGAACTTACCTAAAACAACAGAGCCTCCAAAATAGTTTCTTCAAAGCACAATTCCAAGATCACACATTTAAAATTCAAAATATCTATTCTAAAAGCCTTCAACTTAAAAAAAAAAAAAAAAAAAAAGCACTGTCTAAAACCATGTTTAATGTATATGCCATGATTCTGAGATACTACAGAAGGAGCTGCTGGCACGGATGGATAATGTATTACATTGAAATCAAATAGGAACTTGAGATCCTATTAATCATTCAATACTTTTGTGTTTTAGGCAGAAGTTTTCTTATTTTTCAGAGGGAAACTGAGGGAAATCTTTTTTTTTTTTTTTTTGCTTTGGCTACAACAAATTTATTTGTATTAAAAAGCACTGGACACAGAAAATGTTCTATTTAGGATATTAGAAAAATCAGGCAGAGCACATATGCAACTAAGGCATTTCTTAGGTTTCCATTTAGCTGTTCTAAAACACGTAATTTCAGTATTTTTGTACCCCAAGCTTCACCATGTCTTCTTTGTTAAAAAAAAGTCTTTATAATCCTGTGGCAGCTATGGTTTAACTCTTTTTATGTTAACAGGATTTGTTTTTTTCCCAAATGGCAAAACCACTGAAAAGCACCCTTTTTTCTGTGTATCATTCTACATACAGCTAAAAATTGTACAACAGAAAAAAGAATGCTGAGGTTTTAGATTTGAAGGTTTTTCCATCTGTAGCCAGCTAATAACTATGAAAGCACAGGTGTCAATCTTTTAACCTAAAGGTAAATAAAGTAAAACATTTAAGTAAATGGTTCCACGAACATTTCATGACAAAGGCTTTTAATACAAACATTCATGAACAATTTCAGGGAAAGGAATTTCATAGAAACATTCTGCTAGCTAATGAAATGGTTGGAATCAGCTACCAAGAGCTATTACATCACCTATGCCACCCATGGTTGTAAATCGTAATGGTGCTAAATTTTCACTGCTCTGCAAGTATTTGAAATAATAATGAATCTAGGATCTCCCAGACTCAAATTATGAACAACAATAATAATAAGCATTGAGAATTCCTACCTTATGATAGTAAACATTTTAAAGGAATAACAAACCCAAGTACAAAAAATTAATGCCTGATGTAAAGAATTCATGCTTGAACTGTAAGACAAAACAGCCCAGAATAAAATGAATTAGCTACGTATTCAGTGAAGAAAATCTACAAATACTTGATATTTATTAAAAATACCCATATTCACCAATTATCTTATATGAACACATTCTTTCCCCACAGATGGCCTAAGTGCAATAAAGGGTTAACAGCAGCTCTGGGTTGCCCCAAACTTACACATTCCAGAAGTCTTTAGGACTGGCCCCTGAGAAATAACCTTTGAACTCTTGCAATATCCTGCCTCATAAGAATGTCTTAGCATACCTGATGCTTTGGCCACACCAGATGGCTTATGCTAACAATGTGATTTATGGTGAACACCTGTTTTCGTTCACCTGGGGCCCTGGGCCAGCTGTATTAGTTCAACCTCTGGGTGAGAAGGGAGGAGGGCTAGAGTAGCCAAGGTCAGTCCTGAAGGCTCCCTGACCTCCAACAAAAACCCTGGACACCAAGGCTGAGGTGAGCTTCGCCGGTTGATAACATTTTACTCCTGTTGTCACACACTTTTGCTGGGAGGCACTATCTGTGCAGTTTCATTAGGAGAGCACAACTGGAACTTTGTGTCTGGTTTCTCTTGGACTCTGCCTCATGTAGCTTTCTCCTTCGCTGATTTTAATATGTATCCTTCTGCAGTAATAAACTGTAACCATGAGTAGAACAGCTTTCCTGGGTCCTTGAGCCTTTCATCAAATCATCAAACCTGAGAGTAATCTTGGGGACCCCTGACACACCTGTAAATCCAGTAAAATTCTTATTTAATAAAGAAAATTTCTTCATTTCCAAAGAGGCAGAAATGATTTTACACACTCACAGGAATGCCTTCTAATATATGGATTCCCTTCCCACCAACAAGGATAAATAAAGGTGGTGGCTTCTGGCCAAACGTAGAAAGTTACTTGTGCTGATTGAAACAAGTACTGCTCCGCTCCTACCAGCTTCCTTCTTTTCTTCAGTCAGGAGCCATGTTACTGCCAGAAAGTCTAGGAAATGGAATCATTAATGCTCTTACATCAGTTGCTACTACTAACCTATAGCTGAGAAGAAAAAAAACTTTCTCAATCCTTCCAGCCTTAGGTTAATTTTATATACTTAAAAAAAAAAGATTTCTTGCAGCATGTGGTACTGAATTGGTGTCCCCTGCATTGTTTCTTAACCAAGGGACCACCAGAGAAACCCCTAATTGTTTATATACGTTTAAAGAAAAGGTGTGTCAGAACCATCTTGCCTGGCCCAGGAACTCATTTTTGAACACTAAGAGGTATACAAAGACACTCCATCAGCCAGGAGCTGGTCAAAGGTCAGTCATTTCTTGAGAATGTGTAGGAGTAGGACGCCCCAAGTTCACTGAGTTAACCCTTTACTGCACAGAGGGATGAGTTCCATAAAGGACTAGTAGGTTGAAGTATCACCAAGAATTATAGTATTCAAGAGCTCTCTTTAATTTTCACCTTACCCAAGTGGTTAAAAAAAAAATAAAGAGAAATCAGTATTATCTTCTTGACTGATTGGCAGTTGTTGTATAGTGACAAAGGACTTTACCAAATTCTGTTACAACACAGCTGCCACAATGGTTTCATCAGCAAAAAAGGAATAGCGATAACCTATCTCACAAGGATGTGGGGATGAAGTGAAACATCTATTCAGAAGTCTTATTTTGTGGTATCACCACTCAGGATATATTGATAATGTTGAGCTTTTTCAGATACTTGAGATTTCAAAATTACCTGGTTCTAGGTACTCAACACTTCTGCAAGGATGAGATTTAATATACTTCAAGGCATGAACCCCAGAAGGTGCTAGAGGAACAAATTAATTAAAAAGTTGTTCCCTTCTTTCACATTCCCGGGTTAGGATACATTTCTTCAAAATAGTCAATGTGTGGAGGCTGGAGTATGTCAAGGGCAGAGAGTACCTGGGAAAAGGAAAAAAAAAAGCAAAATTTAGAGGAAAAAAAAAAAAGAACCAAAATATGACATAAATGCAAAAAAGTACTCTTAACTCATTAATGATTTCAGGCTTCATTATAACTGCCCACTGAGATGAACTAAATTTATCAATCAAGAAACACTGAAACATTAAGATAGGCTTTGTAAAATTACTATCAAAGACAATTTTAGCTACAGCAATACGAGAGAGGCAATTGGGATATACCACATGCTACCAGAACCCCTGCACAGGAGAATGCTGGAAAGAAATGTCCTATTTCTAACAGTTGGATTCGCTCCAAGAGCCTGAGAGCTCTATCTACCATTCACCCTATATTCCTCTGTTCAAAAATGTTTACTATATGTATTTTATCTGGTAGGCATTTTGGAAGGCTCTTCGGTAAAACTGATGAATAAAAATAACCACCCCGCTCTTGACTAGGGGAGAGGAAGGCATTAAATAGTTAACAAAAATGGAGCTGTGACATTTATTATTATGAAGGGAAAAAGTACAGAGCAGTGGAAGAAAAAGCTTCCCTGAAGGAACACTAAGAGTTGCAGGGTGAATAGGAGTTGGTCAGGCAGTGTAAAAGCATTGAGGCAAGAGAGAACCTGGAGGAGTCTAGAAACAGAAATGCCAGTGCTTATGGAACACAGAGGGTGGGAGGAAAACAGACTGGGGAAGAGAAAGGCAGGAGTATATCACACAAAATCTCTTTACATTACGGTAAGGGTTTTGGATTTTATTCCAAGTACAGAAAAAGAAGTCACTAGGGTGGAAAAAAAAAGACTTTAAGGTATCTGAAATTCAAGTCCTTTATAAAAGCTGTACACTACCAATGTGACTTCTGCCATAGAAATATAACAAATAGGCCTTCTTCCCCTACCAACTGTCTACCAAGTCCTTTAAGCCCCATCTATGATGTCACACCTAAGAATTCAAACCTATCTTGCTAATGAGAAATATCAGACTCAAAGGATACAGAAGAAGGTATTTAACAGAAAATAAATTTTTATTTATTTAGTATAAGTTTATTTATTTAGTAGTACAAGTTCATATTTCGTGATCTTTAGCTTAGTTTTTCAAGAAAAAATGTATTCTGGAGAACTTCAAACATATAAAAGTGGGCAGAATGATATAAAAGAACACTCATGCAATCAAGACTTGGCCTTAGTAGTTATCTACATGACCTTTCTCCATTCATCTATACCCTCCACTCTCCCTGTATAATTTTGAGGAAATTATCAGCTATACATCAGTAAATATCTCTAAAAGCTAAAAACTTTTAAAAAGTACAATGAACAAATCTAAAAATTTAATGTTTTTCAACACCATCAAATACCCAGTGCTCAAGTTTCTAAGTTTCTTATTTTTTTGGTGGGGGGGGGGGGGAAGTGTTAATCTAAATTAGAAGCTAAAGAGGATTTACATATTATGGTTGATGCACATCTAGCAAGTTTTACCTATAAATTTCTCCTCTATTTCTTTCTCTTTTCCCCTTGCGATTTATGTATGGAAGAAACCTTGTTCATTTTATTTTACTATTTTTATTTATTTGGCTGTTTGGGGTCTTAGTTGTGGTACACAGGATCTTCGATCTTTAGTGTGTGAACTCCGAGCAGTGGCATGTGGGATCTAGTTCCCTGACCAGGAATTAAGCCAGGCCTTCTGCATTGGGAGCACAGAATCTTAGCCACTGGACCACCAGGGAAGTCCCTTGTTCATTTTAAAGGTTATTATTATTATTTTTTTAGCCAATAATTTGTTACTTTATAAAGTTTTTAATTAAATGAAACCTTTATTGAAAAAGCCTTCACTCACTTAGAGCTTCCCTCATAGCTCAGTTGGTAAAGAATCTGCCTGCAATGCAGGCGACCCTGGTTCAATTCCTGGGTTGGGAATATCTGCTGGAGAAGGGATAGAGTACCCATTTCAGTATTCTTGGGCTTCCTTTGTGGCTCAGCTGGTAGCTGGTAAAGAATCCACCTGCAATGCAGGAGACTTGGGTTCGATCCCTGGGTTGGGAAGATCCTCTTGGAGAAGGGAAAGGCTACCCACGCCAGTATTCTGGCCTGGAGAATTCCATGGACTATATATATATAGTCCATGGGGTCCCAAAGAGTTGGATACGACTGAGCGACTTTCACTTTCACTCACTTTAATACCAGTTAAGTATAAAGGTTTTAAAATAGTTTAGATGTTTATAAAGAGTATCCTTAGTTTATAAAGAATATCTGTATTTTCTTTCTGAACTAAAATGTTTATACTCGGAAATCTTGGTATAAATGGAAAATAACAGATTTTCCAGTTTCTTCAAAGAATAATTTTTACCATATGAAAGATAAATTACTTCATTTCTATATTTTTAAACACCTATAATTAGCTGGTGTCACAAATTCACATAAATTCATTTCTCATTATGTGATAGAAAAATTTTTAACATGAATATTTGATGCTTTGAGGAAGGCAGTTAGAAATTAGTGTTTTACTTGACATCTTTCGGACTCTAAGCTCTGTATCTGAACAACATACATCCTGTCTTGGGGGGAAACAGAATGCAGTGAGTGACAGCGTCCATTAGACAAAGCTATTTTACACTTCAAATCTATCTGCTATAATTAGAGGTTATCTAAAGGAAAGTGACAGCCATACATTTTAAACCTTGATAGAGAAGAATGAGGCTTTCTTACTCCAAATTTTATGAGGCTTTCTGCAGAACAGCCATATAAAATAGGGTTAGACATTTGCGCCAAAGCATTTAGCTGTGATTCTTAGCTTTGAAGGTATAATACTTTAAATTCTGTCTGGAATTTTTTAAATGCCCATTGTCTTATATTCCTGTTTCTTCTACCTCAAAATGTTTATCAGATGACAGCATTCAGTGTTTCCAGGTGGCAAAAACAGTGCTTAGAGATGATTCAGGAATCTCAGAAGCGATGTAAATGAGTTAAGTGAGAAGGAACATTAGCAGAGTTTCAAACCCCAGACTTAATGCCTGACTATTTAAATAGTCCAAGTACTTCTATAACCCTTCTATTATTTATGGGAATAAAGCATATGAGATTAGCCTTATGATGTAAATAGGAGGTCACCTATAAAGAGTCAAAGTATCCCAAAATACCACAGACTCAAAACTCTGAGGATCTCAAACACACAAAAAGCAAGCTGATTTGTCTAATTTAAAAACGAACTAAAGCTCCGTCCTGAAATAATGGTCATTACCAGTGTCTCAGCACATTTCTCAAATCTTTTAAGAGTTGAACAAAAGCTCATTGTGGTAGCTGATTTTCAGAATTTTAACCTCTGTGATGTTAGAAGATTCACTAAAATTGGTTACATTAGTAAATGGCGTAGTGGGTTTTTAAGTTAACCCTTTATCAATAAAACAATTGCTGTAAATAATCTCAATCCTAAATGTAAAGACTAAAAATTTAACTGTTTGTGGAATTCAAATTTAATTAATTCAAATCCCAAATTTAAGCAAAGGAGGTCCCACCACCTCTCCATTCTCTCACGTACCCCTACCCCCAATAGATTTTAAGTTGTTTAAGGTAGAGAATGTTACTTTTTTGAGCTGTAACATACAGTAAAATATACAGATTGTAGTGTATAATCTGAATAATTTTTATACACATAAAGTATACAACATGATAAATTTTTATTCCATGGTTAAAAGCTAGATCAAGAAATTAAGGATTTCAACATCCCAGAAGTCCCCCTTTGCTCCTTTCTAGTCAGAACCCATACCTGCCCAGAGGTTACCACTGATCTCACTTCCATCACCATGGATTCCTTTTGCCTGTCCTTGAACTTTACGTAAATTGAATCATAAAAAAATCAAGTCTTTGTATATGGTTTCTCTCATTTACTGTTATGCCTGTGAGATTCACCCATGTGTGAATCTTCACCCTTTTTAATGATGTGTAGGATAACATTGTATCAAAGGAATATAACACAAAGTATTTATCCAGAGTACTGCTGGCAAACTTGGGGGTTGTTTCTAAATGTTATTACGAATAAAGCTGCTATGAACATTTTTGTACATGTCCTTTGGTAGATATATGCAATCATTTGCCTTGGGTATACCAAAGAGGAGAACTGCTGGGTCGCCGGGCAGGTGTATATTTAGCTTTAACAGAAACTGTGGCAGAGAACAACCAATTCTGACTTCGTGTTGACTGTTTCTTTGACTTGCTGTGCGTTGCTGTTGTTATTATAATCATACATAAAAGACCTGTCTCAGAGGACCCTGGCCTTCTGCCTGACTGTTAAACTGAAGCGCCTTTGTTCAGCTCACAGAGATAATCTGACTCTGCCCACTGTGAATGGTTGCAAGAGATTAACACATCTCTTCCACAGGCAGGCCATTCCAGTAGATGTTTTACAAGATTCACTTTACTCCCTCACTCCCTCTCCCTCTCTGTTCTGCCTTTTGACTTTAGTTCCTCAGCACTTTTCTCTCTGGTTCTATAAAACAATCTGGCATCTAGATCCCAACAAGATGGTTACTTTGAGACATTAGTCTGCCATCTTTTCGGTCAGTTGGCTTAAAGCCGTATTCCTTGCCTCAGCACCTTGTCTCTGATTCATTGATCTGTAGTGTGAGGAGCAGAGCAAGCTTGGACTAGGTAACAAATAACCAGTTTTCCTAAGTGGTTTTACAAATCTACGTTCTTACCAGCAACAGTAAGCTTCAGTTGATTCACATTCTCATCCACAGTGGGTATTGTCAGTCTTTCACTTCAACCATTCTGGTGGGTATATAGTCAGATCAGATCAGATCAGTCGCTCAGTCGTGTCCAACTCTTTGTGACCCCATGAATCACAGCACGCCAGGCCTCCCTGTCCATCACCAACTCCCGGAGTTCACTGAGACTCACGTCCATCGAGTCAGTGATGCCATCCAGCCATCTCATCCTCTGCCGTCCCCTTCTCCTCCTGCCCCCAATCCCTCCCAGCATCAGAGTCTTTTCCAATGAGTCAACTCTTCACATGAGGTGGCCAAAGTACCGGAGTTTCAGCTTTAGCATCATTTCTGTGTGACCCCAGAGATGGCAGCCCACCAGGCTCCCCGTCCCTGGGATTCTCCAGGCAAGAACACTGGAGTGGGTTGCTATTTCCTTCTCCAATGCATGAAAGTGAAAAGTGAAAGTGAAGTCGCTCAGTCGTGTCCAACTCTTAGCGACCCCATGGACTGCAGCCTACCAGACTCCTCCATCCATGGGATTTTCCAGGCAAGAGTACTGGAGTGGGGTGCCATTGCCTTCTCCATTAGCATCATTCCTTCCAAAGAAATCCCAGGGCTGATCTCCTTCAGAATGGACTGGTTGGATCTCCTTGCAGTCCAAGGGACTCTCAAGAGTCTTCTCCAATACCACAGTTCAAAAGCATCAATTCTTTGGTGCTCAGCCTTCTTCACAGTCCAACTCTCACATCTATACATGACCACAGGAAAAACCATAGCCTTGACTAGACGAACCTTTGTTGGCAAAGTAATGTCTCTGCTTTTGAATATGCTATCTAGGTTGGTCATAACTTTCCTTCCAAGGAGTAAGCGTCTTTTAATTTCATGGCTGCAGTCACCATCTGTAGTGATTTTGGAGCCCAGAAAAATAAAGTCTGACACTGTTTCCACTGTTTCCCCATCTATTTCCCAGTATCTCACTAATCTTAATTTACATTTCCCCAATGACTAACAACTTTGAGCAATCTGTCATAGGCTTATTAGCCATTTGGTTATCCTATTTTTGGTGAAATTCTTAAGTCTTTTACTGATGGGCAAAAATTTTTGATTTGGAGGAGCTCTTTATAAGATATATAATGTTTGGATACAGAATTTACAGTCTGAAAAAACATCAAGTAAAATATTTATTTCTAATGGTTTTCCTCAAATGCTAAACATTTATTTAAAAAATTGTTCTATTACATAATAAATTCTGGAAACAAGTTTTTTTGCTGGATGATGTCTGAGGTCTGTCTTTTCTTTCTCTTAAACTTCTGTGTTGCACATACTTAGTTGCTTCAGTCGTCCAACTCTTTGCGATCCTTGCCCGCCAGGCTCCTCTGTCCATGGAATTCTGTCCAAGAATACTGGAGTGAGTTGCCATGCCCTCCTCCAAGGAATCTTCCCCACCCAGGGATCGAACCCAGGTTTCCTACACTGCAGGCAGATTCTTTACCATCTGAGCCACCAGGGAAGTCCCTTAAACTTCTGATGAGCATCAATTTTTAATGTCAATGGTGTCCTAGTTAACATTTTCAAAAAAAATGGTCAAAGCTTTACTTGTCTAGTTAAGAAATCTTTGCTTATCTCAAAGTCGTGAAGACATTTTCCTGTGTTTCATTCCAGAAGCTTTGTTATTTTACCTTTCACATTTAAGTCTGATCCATTTTGAATTAACTTATGTATATGTCATGAAATAGACCTCTTTCATTGTTCTTGTTGTTATGGTTCAGTTGCTAGGTCGTGTCTGACTCTTTTGCGACCCTATGGACTATAGCCCATCAGGCTTCTTTGTCCATGGGATTTCCCAGGCCAGAATATTGGAGTGGGTTGCCATTTCATTCTCCAGGGGATCTTCTCCACCCAGGGATCAAACCCTTGTCTCCTACATTGGCAGGTGTTCTTTACCACTGACCCACCAGGGAAACCCAGATTTTTTCAAATGGGTATCTAATTGATTTTGATTTACTGAAATGGCCACCCACTCCCCTCTGGATTGCAGTGGCACCTATCTTATAAATCAGGTGAATACATATGTGTATGTCAGTTTACAGACTCTATTCCATTTATCTGTCTATCTTTGTACTGCCTTGATTTTTATAGCTTCATATGTTTCAATACCTGGATGTCTGAATCTCCAAATTTGTTTAACTTCTTCAAGATTGTCTTGACTAGTTTAGTTTAGGTCTTTTCCATTTCCATAAACTTTAGAACGTTTGTCAATTTCCAAACATACATACACATAAAACCCTGCTGGGATGCTCATTGGGATTACCTTGAATATATAGCTGAACTTGGGTAAAGCATGCATATTAACCACAGTGAGTATTTCAGTCCATGAATACAAGCTACTGTATTAGAAATGCATCAAGAGTACCACAAGATTTAGGCACAGAGCAAACAAAACCAAATCCACTGATAAGTAACCTATTCTAATTATCCTTTGCCCTTTCATACTCCTTAGCAGCAGAACCATTAGCATTAATAATGTCTGTAGCCAAACAGCTTGTCGGCATTCAGAGAAGGGTCCTATTGGTATGATTCTTTTTCCTACTTATGAACCCAGAAAGGCCTTCTTTGAGTTTAGTCAGACTATACAAAGGAAAACAAATGATTCTTCTTTGCTTTCTCTACCTCCTCTTTGGCCTCCTCTACTCCAGAACTAAAAGGTTGGGAAGAAGTAACTCCAAGAAAGATCACTGAGGCAATCATTCTAGACTTCAAGATTTCATATCTTTTTCCTGTCACTTTCACTCACTCACTCACTCTTCAATAGACTGTCTACCTACCGTGTGCTTAGTGTTATTACCTAAGGACAAGAAAAACCCAAGAACTGTATAACAAGGGCTCGTGGCAGGAATCAGTGGGTCCGAAGGAGGCTCTGGATGGGCTTTAGAGGGCTAGTTAATGTCTAAAATGAAATAAAAATTGTGTGCATATGTATTTTTCCAAGAGGGTACCCAGCATTCATCAGATTCTCAAAGACTGAAAAAACCTTCAATCACCCCTTTTCCATGCTGTTAAAATGACAACCATGTCTGTGAAGTAGAGAATATACAGTCACAGCTCAAATTCTGACTAGATACTACAGAGATGCTACTAAACTACTAACCAACATCGATCTTTAGAAAGTTAAACCCATTTCTGGCACCCTAAGTTACTACATCGCAGTGAACTTATCCTATAAGATGAACAAACTTTAAGGGAAAAACAATGTGTGTGTGTGTATCTCAATCAGTCAGATCACCTGAAATCAATGAATATGATACAATGACTTTGAAGGTTCTGTTCAAAAGAAAATCCAAAGTCTTCCAGGACTCTGCAGCTATTCTCTGACACATACAAAGTCATCCAAATTAAAACCCAGCCTTCCTGCAACAGCCAGGTGAATCTTTCTAAATGCCATTTTCATCATGATATTCCTTTCTTCTTCTTCTAGTCAATCGAATATTAATCTCAAAAGGCTCATCTTAAGGTTTACCTTCTCCCTGTTAAAATCATCTTTGAGAGTCTAAGTCCAGGACAATTATTCTCTTTTTCTTAATAGTATAATACTTATCTGTCATCTTTCACCTGAGAAGCTTTAAAAAAAGTACTGCTACCTGTAATCTCAACCCCAGAGATTACAATTTAGTAGGTCTAGGATGAAACCCATGAATTTGCATTTTTTAAGACTTATATACTTTGAGGTTTGGTTGCCCAGCTTTTCACTCTGCACAGAGCAAAGTGTCCTGTATTAATGTTTAACCATGCAGGTAGTCCTCCGCCAGCACTGTTACCACAGTATTTATCACGTTACTAAACTCCCCGAGGGTAGCAACCCCTAGAAGCTGATGGAGTTTAGGGATATAGGATGCGCATGATAAATGTTTACTGAAGTAATGAATATGGGCTCTGAAGCAAGACAGATTTAAATTCCAATCTTGTGCCACCTTGACCTTGGGCAAGTTACTTAACTCTAAGCTTTGGTTTCCTTCTCTGCAGAGTAGGGATAGCAAGCCCTACCTGACAAGATTTTTACATATTAATATACATAAAGCATCTACATACTTCCTGACAGTAACAAATGCTCAAGCATCTGGTCTACTTCCTTTAAAAAAGGACCATATTTTAAACTTTTTTTTTTTTGGTATTCTCCATATGACCTAGCACTACACTCTGCACACAGGACACAATTAATAAACATCTGTTGCCTTAACTACATCAAATACCAGTTGCCTCTTAGATTGGCATTCCAAACATACCAGGTATGCTGGCCCAGAGATACTTCTGTAGATTTCAGAGCACGGCATAAATTCATTATGTATAAAATAGTGGTGCCATGATGTCTTCAGCTCCAACTATCTGCCTCACTTTCGAACATTCCCAAAGAAGTCACAAGCACTCTTTTATGACAGAGCTCAGGAGCTCCGAACAGTAGTTGCTGTGTGTTAATATGTGTGATTTTCAAAAACGCAGTTTGTTTCTTTTCTTACACTACTCACTCTGACACTATCTCTGTAACTTAATTAGCTACTCCATAGGAATGAGTCATGAGCAAAGATAGTAATATATACAGATAGTGGCCTATTACACCACCCCTCCTTTATAAAAGAAGCCAAGATAGGTCCAAATATAATAAACCATTGAAACCTGTAGTAAGTGAATTTCTGATGCCACCTGAAAAATATTTATTTCCCATGGATCCCTTTACTTGAGTCTCTGACAATGTATATATACGGTGTGTAACTCTTTGATGCTGGGTTGGTATTCACAAGGCAAATTTGAGAAATAAGTAACAAAGTGAGCACTAGACATCTATCTAAAATCATTTCCAAAATTTCAGGAACTAGTCATGAAATAGCAACTGGAATGATGTTTTGAAAGTTACTGAAACAAACACACATTGTTAAACAGTTCCAACTGAATAAAAGACAAAACAATAACTTTCTAAAAAAGTTTAAGGAAAATGGATTGGGGGCGGGGGAATCAGTAAAATGAAATATGTCAAACCAAGGAGCTTCAAATAAAAACACATTGTAAGTCTGATATTCCCAGTTTTACCAAATACTTCAAACTTCTATAAATTTTTCTCTTAAAGTGTGATTCACACTTTGGCCAAAGTTCTTAAAGTTCCTGTGCAAACCAGCAGTCAGATTCACAAGCAATTATTATTTTTCTGACTTTTATTTCAGCAATTAAAACAGCACAGGTTGAGAACCAAATGCAGAATTTCAGGCAGTTTTTCTTTTCATATGAAATTGAAAACTAACAGTCTAACACTAACATCCGCCAGGGAAATTTTACATATATCAAACTTTTAATTCAGGATTAGTTGAAGAGAAGCTCTCTCAAACCACTATGATTCTCTTTCCCCATGAGTCCTGACATTTCTACACAGAGCAATAAATAAGATAACCCATATTATCTTTAAGAGCTGTATTTTTTTTTTTTCAGAGGAAAAACTTTTTCGTATATCTTTAACTCAACTCTGATTTAAAATACTAAAAGATAAAAATAAGGCATTTAAAATCAGGGGCCAGTTACTTCTATTTAAATCACTCAGACTACATATTATACTCTATTTTTACGTCGAGTATTAGCACTGTTCCCAAGCTAAGTTTTAACATTTGCTTTATATCAATTAATATTTCTGTCAATCAATAAATCCTAGAATTCATTTAAATTTGCTCATTCACAAAAAAGGTCTATTTTGTCTCAGGTTTCCAAATCCCTTAATACGGTAATGTACCCTTTTTAAGTCTCTTCTGCTCTTTACTAACATAATTAAACATGCTTTGGAAATAGTTATCCCAAACACCAACTTCACTTACATTATCATGTTTAAAAAAACACAACATCTTCAATTCCCGGAAGACCCTTTTGCAAGAGACCAGATTCTGGAAGACGTTGGGCATCTTTTTGAGTGCTACTCTCTTTCCATCTCTTGGATCTGTTACTGACCTAAAGACACAATATTTAGGGGGAGAGGAAAAAAAGAGAAATCAATTCCAAACTTTGCTCTTCAATGTTTCATCATATGACAGATACCTTTATACTGAAACACTCAATATTAAATCCACTTAATAATGCTTAAGGTATCAGTGAGAAAGATTAAAAAAAAGTATAACCAAACAGAATGTTTAGCCCACCCAACTCATTTGCCATGCTGCTTCTTTTTTTTAAATCCCTAAATTTCTATAAAAACTTTAATCTTCCGGAGAGGTCACTTAGCGATACATCTGAGGTAGAAAGGCTATTAACGGTAAAGCTATTTTAGACAGGAGGGAAAAAGTATAGAACATTAACATGATTGAAGTCAAATTAGTTTTATGCTTTATTTTCAGAACCAAATGTGGTCACTTTTAATTCAGTGTAGAGACTACAACTGCAGTATTTCTTATGTAAATGAACATCTTTTAGTAATACGGTTTCTAGGACATTTCAGGACACCAGCGTGTCCCCTCGTAAGTCTGAGTGGGAGTTTAGGGCTGTGGCATCTTGGTTATCATGATAACGTCTTCCCTTTTCTCAGTTCTTGGTATGATAGCTGCCTCCTGCAGTTACTCTCTCTTTAATAACTCAGTGTCTGCCTAGAAATTTCTTTTAGCCTTCTAACATCTATATTGCCAATTCCTTGCGTTACAGTTCCCTGTGTTTGAAGTACTAACGTGTTTTCCATTTTTCTGACGGGACCCAACTGATACATATTAAGTCAAAGTTTTTGGTAATTATGGCCAATTGGCCATTTGGCTAACTGAGCTTCCATGAATTAATCTAAAGCTTTTTTTGCCTTCTATCCATCATGGATGACTGGTTGTCTTTGTAGAATTCATTCCTGTCAGATTTATTTTGCTAGATAATTATCACTCTCGGCTACCGTTATCTTTCACTTTCTCTTTCAGTCATTCGATGATTTGGCTCCTCTTCCCAGATTTCTATCGTTTTGAAATTTGGTCTGTATGTCACCAATGCCTTTATCTAAGTTATTAATTAAAGTTTAGAACAGGTCTGAGGACAAAGCTCTTCAACAGATATAATACTAGAAGGCATCTTTATTCAATTATTTACTTAACTACAATTACTTAGTTTATTTCTTCCTCTTGTCCAGGAGGAAATAAGACACTTATCAAATTACTTTTCTGAAAATAAAGCATTCCTTTTATTTAACTGTCTAAAAACCATACCAAACTTCTTTATGAATATCATCACTTTACAAATTTATCCTAGTGATTGCTACTTCCTTTCCTGAGTTCTCGTTACTCTTAAATGGTGCATCCTAGTATTTTTAAAACAGCATGAGGACTCTACTTTCTCCCACTGATAGAAAATTTGGTAAAACAAGTATTATCATTTTTAACTCTTCAATACCTTGAAATGTAATTCAACTACACTAAGAGACCTAACATTTTTGACTGTTGTTTAAAAAAGTACCAAGCAAAATCCACAACACTGCTTAGAATCCACATAATCCAGGAAAGCAAAATACGAAGGCAACCAAATATAATATTATATTGACTATTACATTTTTTTCATATTTAAATATCTGGTACCTGGATACCAGAAGATAAAAAGTCAATGAAACAGCAAGGAAAGGAAATTCTGGATCACACACTGCATAGTAGTCACTGCCTCTTGAGTCTTCTTTAATGGAGGACAGTTAATTAGCATTTTTTTGTCTTTTATGACATTGCTATTTTGGAAGAGTACAGGCCAGTCATTTTGTAGACCGCTCCTCAATTTGCGTCTGACATTTTCTTAAGATTAGATTCAAGGTGATGCTGTTAGCTGCTGTTGTGTTGACTCTGCAACCCCATGGGCTGTAGCCCACCAGGCTCCTCTGTCCACAGCATTTTCCAGGCAAGAATACTGGAGTGGGAAGCCATTCCCTTCTCCAGGGGATCTTCCTGACTCTGGGATCTAACTGGGGTCTCCTGCATTGCAGGCAGATTCTTTACCATCTGAGCCACTAGGGAATGTATTTTTTAACGGGCATGACCCAGATGTCTTCTCAGTGCATCACTTTAGTAGGCACATGAAGTCAGTTTTTCCCATGACTGATGGTAACTGTGATCATTTGGATGAAGTGTTCTTTCAGGCTTCTACAATGTAAATTTATTTTTTCCTTTTGTCTAACTGTAAATATGCCTCATCAAACTCTGACTCACTACATTTAGCACCCATTGACGGCTTTATTGCCTGAATCAATGATCACTACGATGTTGCCAAATGGCACATTAGTAATTTTTAATGTCTAATGATAGCTAGCCTGCACGATATTAATTTTAAAAAATGAGTAAATTGATTTAACATAATACCCTTTCCAAAGGCCTCATGCGGCAAAAATTCTTTGCAACTTCTGACTTCACTGGTCTTGACCCTACCATGGTGAGGAAAGCTGTTCTAAGATAAACCCATTCTTGGCTCAGGGTTAGTACCATTCCTTCTAATGTTTTAAGGTAAAATTCACAAAGCAGCATTTTATGTTATTATTCATGCAAAAGCCAGTCATGCCTGTGGCTGGTAACAATGTAACTCTAATGAATGTGAATGGCAGTGCAGTAATTTCACGCCATGTTGAGTTTGTTCTCTCTTAACTTGAGGTAGCAGATGCTTTAATTCAGCACAAACAGTACCACAGAACACAGATAAGTGTGGAAGCCTGTTATACAGGAATTCTTTTATTTTCTTTGTTACTGAATGGCTTGCTGTGCTTAGTTTCTCTGCTGCTGCAATACCCTGGTTATTTCGACTGCACTTGTTCATGAAGCTCCTGCTGTAGAGATAATGAACAACGTTTAGGCAACTTTCCTCCTTTCAGAAAAAAGGAGTTAACCTTCGCCCTACAATTCAGTTATGACCAGTTACTTTCTCTAAAATACTATATGCTCTAAATAAAACAGTGCATCTGTCCTTTCATCTGCTTACCTTCACAGGCATTCCAGTTATACTAACAGGCACTTCCTCAGTTTTAAATTAACATTTGATTCTGTAAACACTTAGAAGTTTTCAAAAGAGAAAAACAAAAACAAAGTTTTAAGGGTTGTGAGAAAGAATCCTTTCTTATATCTTCTCGGGTTCATCAATCCTTCTCTGAACTTAGAATATAAGTTCAACTGTTTTTTAAACAGCCAGAAGAATCCACGAGCCATTCTTCAGAGAGAGAGAGAGAGAGTCAAAAGAGTACACTACCAAAACAGGAAGCCTTTTAGATTTGGTATGGTTGTTTTGTTGTAGAGTTTTCTTAATCCCAGGAAGCTGAGACCAGTACCACAAATCTACTTGTATTACTGACAAGCAGAAGGGTTGAAATGAAACAAGAGTAAAAGTTATTATTGGGGATACTTTTCAGGTATTAGAATGTTACATTACAACATCTTTTAATTAGTATAACTAATCAGCAAGAATCTCCCAGAAATTAATGCTCCTCATTCACTTTATGTGAAGAATCTTTCCCCTTTATATATTTTAGCTGTTTTAAAGTTCATGGCTCTGATACAGGTTTTTAACTATCCAACAAAAATAATAATAATTTATAATGAGAATGTTCAATTTGGATTAAGAAATTTTTCTTCTAATTCTGGCCACATTAACTTGTAATCAGCAATCCTCTATTTTTTGTTATATACTACAATTGCTATGTCAACTGTACCAATACAATACACATCTCAGTAACAGAACCTCCTAAGTGTTAGTCGCTCAGCCGTGTTCGACTCTTTGCAACCCCCTACACTGTAGCCCCCCAGGCTACTCTGTCTATGGAATTCTCCAGGCAGGAATACTGGAGTGGACAGCCAATCCTTCTCTTCAGGAGAACTTCCTAACTACACTCTAAATGTTTAGATTATTGCCTTCACATTCACGGGATTCACTTCCTTAAAAGTTATTTTTACTTGTATTTAGATGAAGTCTGTTGAGAAAACAATAGCAAAAACTATGAGACAAAATTTTTGACAACAAATAAGTCTAGAAAATGTTTAGTTGTCCTCAGTACTTATTATATGTTCATGGACACTACAGGTTAAAGAATATGGAATATCATTTATATGATTCTTTTGTTTTTCTAACCAGATCTTCAACAAGCTCCAGTCTGTGCACACTCTGACATAATTTACAGAGTTGCAAACTATAGTATTTAGAAGAACAAATCTCCTAAGCTTTCCTGCCCCCACCCAAAAACATATTAAAAAGGTTTCTCATCTTTCATATTTAGATAATCTGTTCCATCAGTCGAGTTTTTCTGATGTTGGTTTTTCTTTTAAATACCAAATTTGGTATTTGCTGAGTTAGCTCTATACATGAGAAAGCAATCTTCTTCATTTTATTCAACATACTTATAAAATAAACGATCCCCCAATTTGTTAATCTGAAAATTACAAGGAAAAAAGGTATTATACAATAGCCAAACCAAGCAGTGAAACAGTTCATTCTTTTTTCTCATATCCTAATATTACTGATTGGGAGAAGCAAAATAGCTACATTTAACAGAAAGAGTTAAAGAGGAATTTAAACATCCTCTAACTCTGTGCTTAAGTATAAATAGCAATGATCCCAGCAGATGAGAGCGAGCACTGAGCCATTCTGATCTGTAGTGAGACACCCGGGGGCGCTAATAAGGGAGGAAGAATAAAGAATAGGTAAGCCATCCAAGCAGAGACATTACTTTGCCAACAAAGGTCCATCTAGTCAAGGCTACGGTTTTTCCAGTTGTCAGGTATGGATGTGAGAGTTGGACTGTGAAGAAGGCTGAGCGCCGAAGAATTGATGCTTTTGAACTGTGGTGTTGGAGAAGACTCTTGAGAGTCCCTTGGACTGCAAGGAGATCCAACCAGTCCATTCTAAAGGAGATCAGTCCTGGGTGTCCTTTGGAAGGAATGATGCTAAAGCTGAAACTCCAGTACTTTGGCTACCTCATGCCAAGAGTTGACTCATTGGAAGAGTTTCTGATGCTGGGAGGGATTGGAGGCAGGAGGAGAAGGGGATGACAGAGGATGAGATGGCTGGATGCCATCACCGACTAGATGGAGATGAGTTTGAGTAAACTCTGGGAGTTGGTGATGGACAGGGAGGCCTGGCATGCTGCGATTCATGGGGTCGCAAAGAGTCGGACACGACTGAGTGACTGAACTGAACTGAACTGAAGCCATCCAATACCAAGCAGTCGTATTTACTTTCAAATACTTGTTATTGTAAGATCTAACTTTAAGGCCTCCTCAACTCCCCATTCCAATAATCACTGAATAAGTTAAACTATAGGTGAAAAATTATCTAATGCTAATTATTGTCTTGGGAATATTTTATGGTGCCTGAGATTATGAATTAATTAGTTCCATCCTTACTGTAGATTCTAAAAGACATATAGACTCTTTCCCTCTCAGTCACTGTCAAAATGTCTCTGTAAGAGTCTGACCTGCCTGCACAAAAGCTGCCACATTGTCTTTTCAATGTTAGAGGGTGATCATGACACATCCTAGTCTGCCAAGTCTAGGAAATTTTCAGGATCCACTAGCTACCATTTCTCCTAGAAACAGACCTGTGAATATCGTATGGGGAGGAAACCAGTTGCAATGAAGGAAAGGTATCTGTACAAAGCCACAAAGGAAAATAATCCACAACTGCAACTCCTTCTTGTATTTTAAAAACTTTGGGCAAGAGGAGATCACAAAGGGTAACCAAAACTAAAACTACGTTATACAAAAATGTACTTGCTTTTAATCCCATTGATGACTTCATGAGAGATATGTATTCAGTAACAGGATCAATGATGAATATAAAGATTTTTTTAAATTAAGGAATGGCAATTTTTGTTGCACATTAGTTTTATAAATGTAGAAGACGTAAAATGAAAGAAAAGGACAGTTTTATTCACATGGTATGTTTACAGGATTATGGCTTTACCAATGTCAGAAACTGTAATAAATTGTGCACATCATCAGAAAAAGTTTTGTTTTAAATTGCCAAAGAGAATGCTTTACCATTTGATATTAATATTTTAGTGGTTAAACTAATATTTTAATAACATAAACTATAAGTCTCAATATGCTATTAGTTAAAAGCAAACTGAACACACCAACAATAAAATCTTTTTTGGAATAAAAAGGAAAACTTGAATATGGTTTAAAATTATGATTATAAATTAAATTTCCCTATTTTCTAGAGATGTATATTCTTATGTATACATAAGTGAAATGATATGAGATCTAGGATTTGTTTTAAAATACTTCAGCAATAAAGACTGTTGAAGCAAATCTTAAAGTTACTGAACCTGAGTGGTAGGTTGTCGTTGTTTAGTCACTGAGTCAAGTTCTACTCTTTTAGGACCCTGTGGACGTAGCCCACCAAGCTTCTCTGCCCATAGGGTTTCCCAGGCAAGAATACTGGAGTGGGTTGCCATTTCCCTTTCCAGGGGATCTTCCTGACACAGGGATTGAATCTGCATCTCCTACACTGGCAGGCAGATTCTTTACCACTGAGCCACCTGGGAAGCCTGGCTAATGGGATCTAATTATTCATAAGTAAAGAAAAAGTATGTTTGCAAAATTGCAAAATAAAAAAATTAAAATGAAAAAAATATTTAAATTTTATAATAATGTTAGAAATAGCCAAAACTGGGATTAAAGAAAATTTATGCAAGACTTCCACATAAAAGTACTGAAAACACATCACTGAGAGAAATTAAAGACATAAATAATGACGAGATATACCATATTCATGAATTAGAAAGCTATTTGATACTGTGAAAATTTCAATTCTCCCCAAATTGATTTATAGACTCAAGTGAAATTGAAAACATAAAATGGTTTTCATTTTGTAAAACTAGACAAATTAGTATAAGAGTTTTTATGAAAATGAAAATATGCCAAGGAAAGCTAAGAAGAAAGACACTCTTGAAAAAGAATGAGAAGGGAAAATTGCTCTCCCAGATATGAAGACTTACTATAAAGCCATGGTAATTTAGCCAGTCTAACAGTCCAATGAAACAGAAACATGGCACAGAAACAGATTCTCCCATATATAGACATTTGGCTTATCATAAAGCTGGCTATGCAGACAGAACAGCCATCTTAAGCAAGTGCTTCTCAGCTTCTAAACTAAACATTGCTCTAATACCGAGGCTCAGAGTCTGCAAACCATGTTTTGGTTTTTCCAACTAGATCCATGTTAAGACTCTGCTAATAAAGGGCTTTAGGAGCCTTTTAGGAGCAAGGCTGCTGCTGCTGCTGCTACTGCTAAGTTGCTTCAGTCGTGTCCGACTCTGTGTGATCCCATAGACGGCTCCCCCGTCCCTGGGATTCTCCAGACAAGAACACTGGAGTGGGTTGCCATTTCCTTCTCCAGTGCATGAAAGTGAAAAGTCAAAGTGAAGTCACTCAGTCGTGTCCGACTCTTAGCAATCCCATGGACTGCAGCCTACCAGGCTCCTCTGTCCATGGGATTTTCTAGGCAAGAGTACTGGAGTGGGTCGCCATTGCCTTCTCCATAGGAGCAAGGCTAGGGTAGCAAAAAAGGAACAAAGGGCTCTTAGCCAGTTACATACAGACCTCTTAAGAATCAATTTTTTAAAAAGGCTTGGAAAGGCATTTCACCACAAAAAAGGATTAATTCAAATGGCCAATAAACATATGAAAAGGAGCTTAACCTCATTAGTCATTTGGGAAATGAAAATTAAAGCCAAAGAGAAAGTATGACTTAACCACCAAAATGGCTAATATTTAAAAGTCTGATAATACCAAATGTTTGGTGAAGATGTGATGCAATGTCAATCCTAATACATTGCTAGTTGAAGTGTAAATTTATAGAATCACTCTGGGAAACAGGTTGGTTTTATATACTAAAATGAAAATAAATCCATACTGGAACCCAGCAATTCGACTCTTAGGTATACACCCAAAAGTAATGTGTGTACCTATACACTAAAACGCAAACAAGTGTGTGTGTTTGTGTTTGCAGCCATATTTGTAATACCCTTAAAAATGGAAATAACGCAAATACCCATGCACAGTAAAAGAGATAAACAAATTGTTGTATATTCACATAATGGAATATTTTACAGCAACTGAAATGAACTACTGCTATATGCAGCAACATAGACAAATCTCACAAACACAATTTTGAGCCAAAGAAAACAGTCACAAATGAACAGTAAGATTTCTATATAAAAAGTACAAGCAAAGTTAAACTCTAAAGGTTTAGGGATACATACTTAGGCAATAGAAACTATTAAAAAAGGAAGTGGTTACCAAAAAAGTAAGGACAATGGTTATCTTGAAGGGGGTTACTTAATGATGGGGGCGGAGCAGAGAGGACTTCTGGGTGCTGCTAATGTCCTATTTCTCATATGGATGCTGGCTAGAGGTGTGTGCTCTGCGATAAATCACTGAGTTGTATGTTTTGTTTTGTATTCTTTCTGTGTGTTATAAGTAAAAAGGTAAAGGCTAACCTCCCCATTAAATCTGGGCATTAAAAAAGCATTTTAAATCGAAATCTATATAATGAGTAGTTTTTAAAGAGGTTGATTCTTTCTCCCCCCCATAAAGATACACATCTACACTAGCCCAGCAGATTCTGTCATACCTTTCTTTGTGCCACTGGTTCATTCTGAAGAGAGGAGTATACATAATATCTTCCTTATGTTTTGATAGAATTCCAAAAGAATTTGCTTGCTTTAAAAAAAAAAACAAACGTTTTCTTCATCATTACACAAGAATATGCTATTAAGGAGCATTCCACAGAATGCTGTCAGCAGAATTATAGCAGAACTACAGTCCCACCCCTAATCTAATCACAATCTCCTAACTTCTATTGTGAAGCAAAATGCTGAAGCAGCTACAATATATAGATGTGTTTCAGGTTTTTAATTAGTTGGCCTTTTAAAAATAACCAAACCCCAAAATACTGCAAATACAAAACAGGAGGCAAGATTCCCAGCTGTGGCAAACTGAAGAAATCAGCAAATCTTCTTACAAAACTACTACAAAACTGGACAAGTGTGCCAGAAACAACCATTACCAGGCTCCAGAAAATAACTAAAGTCAAGTGACAAACTTAAGTGTTTATGAAAAACGTGGAGCTTTGGGTAAGAACAGAGGGAGTCAGAGGTGTTATTGTTTGGGGTTATTCCTTATCCACCCCCCACCCCAAGACACTCTATGCAGCAGTTGTACCTGAGCAGGGCTGGCCACAGAAACCAGTGGCTTCACTGTCTGAGATTGCTGAAGTAATCTAAAATGGAAGGCAAAACCTCACACCCAGTGGCACTGACAGTAAAACTATTAAACCCAACTAGAAGAGAACAGATAAAGTTTACTGCTCTGCTAGCCTGAGCCTGCTGTCTCAGTTGGGAAGAGGTACAGACTAACAGAAATCCAGAAATTTAATAAGGAGATTCTAGAAATGAGAGCCACAGAGGGCTTGGTAAACTCTGCAGGTGGACTGCAGAGGTCCTAAACTACCTATTGAGGGCTGACTAGGAGGCTTCCTACATATAAAGGGGAAAATGGGAAGCTTAGCAAAAAGTAAAAACTGAGGCATACATGAAAACCTGATGAACACCCTAAGACACTCACAGATGCTCAGCATAGGGTAGAAGCCTTACTGGAACAATATGTTTTGAACACAACTTTTAACTTAGCTGACTGCTAAGCTATGGGACCCCAAGAAGGCTAGGGTAAAAAATAAAAAGATCTGGCATATTAAGTCAAGTTACTTAGATATTAAGCAAACAAATATAATAACAGCAATAATGACAACCTTCAGAGAGAGGAGGGAAGAGGGCTGAAAAGAAATCAGATCCAGGGTTGTTACAATATATTATCAAATATGTCCAGTTTTAACAAAGCAAACTACAAGATATGTTAAAACCCACAAACACAGAGGACAATGTGACCCACTCAGAGGGAAAAGCCCCAAAAGAAACTACTTCTGAGTGGGTCCAGATACTGTACTCAGAAAAATTTCAAAAGCAATTACAAACATGTTCAAAGAATTAAAGAAAAATATGATGACAATGACAGAAAATCTCAATACAGAAATAGAAAGTTACAAAAAAGGAAATCAAACTCTAAAAGTTGAAAAGTACAATATTAGGAACGAAAAAATTACTATATGGACCCAAAGCAGATTTGAGATAACAGAAGAAAGAAAAAAAACAAGAAAATAGTGAACATAAAAGACAGATCCATAGAAATTACACAATCTCAAGAACTATTCGTCTCAAGAGATGAAAAAGTTTGGAAAAAAAAAAAAATGAACAGAGACTCAGAGACCTATGCGGTAAAAGTGAATGTACCAACATACATCTAATGAGAGAGGAAGGGGCAGAAAAAAAAAATTGAAGAAATAATGGTTTAAAAATGTCCAAATCTGATGAAGAACAATATACAAAGCTCAAACACTCCCAAGTAGGATAGACGTAAGAGTTCTGTATCCAGACACTTCACAGTCAACTACAGATCAAGGTAAAGACAAAGGTTAGTAATTGAAATACAAAGAAAATAATGATAAAAAAAAAAAGACAATTAATGATTGACTTTTCATTAGATATAAAAGAGATGAGACAGCACTGGAACACTGTAACTGCAGTGGGGGGGTGGCAAAATAGCAAACATGTGCATAAAGAGAACAACTGTTGGTTCTAATAAGCATAGATGTAATATATCTATAACAATACAATTGGGGAGGAAACTGAGCTATAATGGAGCAAAGTTGTTGCATTTTACCAGAATGAAAAGGGTATTAATCTGATACTGACAGTTCAGAAATTAAGATGCATACTGCAATTCCTGGAACAATCAATAAGAAAATAACTAAAAAACCAAAAGAGGATTAAAAAAAAAAAATCAAGAGTTAATAGTGAAATGAAAAACAGTTAACACAAGCATACATTTTTGAAATATGAACTTGTTTAAGACAAAAGATATAAAGGAAGATTATAGCAACAAAAGAAACATGAGATACGTAGACGACAAATACCATAGCAAAGAGGCAAATACAAATTCAATCAACCAATCAATTAATTATATTTGGAAGCATCACTATGAACAAAGTTAGTGGAGCTGATGGAATTCCAGTTGAGCTATTTCAAATCCTAAAAGACGATGCTGTTAAAGTGCTGCACTCAACATGCCAGAGAATTTGGAAAACTCAGCAGTGGCCACAGGAATGGAAAAAGTCAGTTTTCATTCCAATCCCAAAGAAAAGCAATGCCAAAGAATGCTCAAACTACCACACAATTACACTCATCTCACATGCTAGAAAAATAATACTCAAAATACTCCAAGCCAGGCTTCAACAGTATGCAAACCGTGAACTTCCAGTATGTTCAAGATGGATTTAGAAAAGGCAGAGGAACCAGAAATCAAATTGCCAACATCTGCTGGATCATCAAAAAAGCAAAAGAGTTCCAGAAAAACATCTACTTCTGCTTTATTGACCATGCCAAAGCCTTTGACTGTGTGAATCACAACAAACTGTGGAAAATTCTTCAAGATATGGGACCACCTTACCTGCCTCCTGAGAAATTTGTATGCAGGTCAAGAAGCAACAGTTAGAACTGGACATGGAACAACAGACTGGTCCAAATTGGGAAAGGAGTACATCAAGGCTGTACTGTCACCCTGGTTATTTAACTTTTACGCAGAGTACATCATGTGAAGTGCCAGGGTGAATGAAGCACAAGCTGGAATCAAGATTGCTGGGAGAAATATCAATAACCTCAGATATGCAGATGACACCACCCTTATGGCAGAAAGCAGAGGAATTAAAGAGCCTCTTGATGAAAGTGAAAGAGGAGAGTGAAAAAGTTGGCTTAAAACTCAGCATTCAGAAAACTAAGATCATGGCATCAGGTTCCATCACAAACAGATGCAGAAACAATGGAAACAGTGAGAGACTTTATTCGGGGCTCCAAAATCACTGCAGATGGTGACTGCAGCCATGAAATTTAAAAGACGCTTGTTCCTTGGAAGAAATGCTATGACAGCATATTAAAAAGCAGAGACATTACTTTGCCAACAAAGGTCCATCTAGTCAAAGCTATGGTTTTTCCAGTAGTCATGTATGGATGTGAGAGTTGGACTATAAAGAAAGCTGAAGGCCAAAGAATTGATGCTTTTGAACTGTGGTGTTGGAGAAGACTCCTGAGAGTCCCTTGGACTGCAAGGAGATCCAGTCCATCCTAAAGGAAATCAGTCTTGAATATTCATTGGAAGGACTGATGATAAAGTTGAAACTCCAATACTTTGGCCACCTGATGCGAAGAACTGACTCACTGGAAAAGACCCTGATGCTGGGAAAGACTGAAGGCAGGAGGAGAAGGGGACGACAGAGGATGAGATGGTTGGATGGCATCACTGACTCAATGGACATGAGTTTGAGTAAACTCCGGGAGTTGGTGATGGACAGGGAGGCCTGGCGTGCTGCAGTCCATGGGGGTCCCAAAGAGTCAGACACAACTGAGAGACTGAATTGAACTGGAAGTTTCAATATCTACTCTCAAAGACAGAATTAAAAGGTGTGATGCTTACTCCTTTGAGGAAAGCTATGACAAACCTAGACAGTGTATTAAAAAACAGAGACATCATTTTGTCCACAAGTAGGAAATCCAATCCAGTAACATAAAATCCAACCTCTATTCATGATAAAAACAAACATTCAACAAACTAAAAAGAGAAAAATTCTTCAACCTGATAAAGGGCACGTGAAAAACAGAGCTAATACCTTTCTTCAAATTGAGACTGAATGCTTCACCCTAAGGTCAAGGAACAAGGCAAAGGTCTCTGCTCTAGCCATGTCTATCTGAATTTTACTGGAGGTTCTCCTCAGTGGAAAAAGCACACTTCCATTAAAAAAAAAAATCTGAATTGGAATGGAAGAAATAAAACTGGTTTTATTTGCAGATGACATGATCCTTTATGTAAAAAATCCTCACAAATACACAAAAACAGTACTTGAACAAACAGGTTTTTCAAGGTTGCAGGATACAAGATTGTTATACAAAACCCATTTTTTTCTACATGCCAGCAATGAACAGTCTTAAAATGAAATTAAGAAAACAATTCCATTCACAACAGAATCAAATAAAATACTTAATGGAAGAAGTTTGACAAAAGAAATGTTAAGATGTACATACTGCAAACTACAAAATACTGCTGAAATAAATTACACAAGATTTAAAAAGACAGAACACTTCATATTCATGAATTGGGAAACTCAATGTTAAGACTGCAATCTTTCCATAGTGATCTACAGATTCAGTGTAATTCCAATCAAAACTGGAACCCTCACATGTGACTGGTGGAAATGTAAAATCCACTTTGGAAAGCATCCACTTTGGAAAGCAGTTTGGTTGTTTCTGAAAAAGATAAAATAAACTTACCATATGATCCAGCAAATCTACTCATATATTTACATAAGGGAAATGAAAATATATGTTCACACAATGATTTCTATGTGAATATTCATAGCAGTTTTATAGCCTAAAAAACTGGAGTCAAATCCATCAACTAGTGAATGGATAAACAAACTATGCTACATCTATACAACAGAATAAAAAGGAACAAACTACTACTTCCTTATAAACTAACACTCAAATGGCTAACCTCAAGCATTATGCTACTGAGAGAAGCCAAACACAAAAGACCACACAATATATGATATCACTTATAAGAAATTTTTGGATGAGACTTTCAGAGAGACAGAAAGCATATCAGTGGTTGCTCAGGGTTGGGAAATGGAATGAGTGACTGACTACAAAATGGTTAACTTTTGGGGGTGATGAAAATGTTCCAAAATTGCATAACGGTGGAAATTTACTAAAAATTACAGAATTACATACTCATGATGGGTGAATGTTATAGTATGTAAATTATGCCTAACACTGTTAAAACAAATCATCAACTCAGAATACTGTTTACAATATTTTAGGCCCTACTGTGATTTCATGCTATATACTTTTCCCTCTTGATATTTATACAGTTTTTCCATTTACCCACATAGATTTCATACGTCAATTCAAAGAATACCAGCTGACTTTGACTTTTACCCAGATTCAAGAACTATTGCTTTAATCACAGTGCTTTTGTAATTTAAGGTATGTAAGAATTACCCAGAATTCTTAAAGTCTTAGAGTGAAGATTGATTTGCTATGTCTGGGGTGGTGAAATGAGGTTCTGCATTTATAACAAGCTTCCACGTGATACTGATGTTGCTGGTGGCAAGATTTTAAGATATGTATCTTATTTGGTTAAATATTAAATACCTCAGGTAAACATGGGATCTTAGTATATTTGGCCCTCCCATGAGTCAGGGTTTAAGACTTTATTTATTCTAAATTCTTTGATGTTTGCCATTGAAGTTTTGTTGTTCACACATACACATTAGGCTAAAGTATTATGTCTAGTGCCCTGATCTTCGTGACTGCCAAATAGGGAATGTTTCAACTGACTCTGGGGGCCAAGGGATTTTGTGTCAAGGGGTGGTGTCATCTAGAAAGAAACTCATACTCCATCTAGTGCTTTGATTTTTGTTACTGCTGCTGGGGACACCTCTACCTCACCTGGCCAATTAAACTTGCAAAGAAAGATGAACACTGTATAATCCTTCTTATATGAGAATATATAAAATAGATAAATAAAACAAAGTTCAGTTCAGTTGCTCAGTCGTGTCCAACTCTGAGACCCCATGGACTGTAGCACGCCAGGCCTCCCTGTCCATCACCATCTCTCGGTGTTTACCCAAACCCATGTCTATTGAGTTGGTGATGCCATCCAACCATCTCATCCTCTGTCATCCCCTTTGCCTCCTGCCTTCAATCTTACCCCAGCATCAGGGTCTTTTCAAATGAGTCAGCTCTTGACATTGGGTGGCCAAAGTATCGGAGTGTTTCAGCTTCAACGTCAGTCCTTCCAATGAATACCCAGGACGGATCTCCTTTAGGATGGACTGGTTGGATCTCCTTGCAGTCCAAGGGACTCTCAAGAGTCTTCTCCAATACCACAGGTCAAAAGCATCAATTCTTCGGTGCCCAGCTTTCTTTATAGTCCAACTCTCACATCCATACATGACTATTGGAAAAACCATAGCCTTGACTAGACAGACCTTTGTTGGCAAAGTAATGTCTCTGCTTTTTAATATGCTGTCTAGGTTGGTCATCGGAGAAGGCAATGGCACCCCACTCCAGTACTCTTGCCATGGACGGAGGAGCCTGGTAGGCTGCAGTCCATGGGGTCACTAAGAGTCGGACACGACTGAGCGACTTCACTTTCACTTTTCACTCATTGGAGAAGGAAATGGCAACCCACTCCAGTGTTCTTGCCTGGAGAATCTCAGGGATGGGGGAGCCTGGTGGGCTGCTGTCTCTGGGGTCACACAGAGTCAGACACGACTGAAGTGACTTAGCATAGCATAGCATAGGTTGGTCATAACTTTCCTTCCAAGGAGTAAGCGTCTTTTAATTTCATGGCTGCAGTTACCATCTGCAGTGGTAACTATGTAACTTATTTTTTAAAAACACTAGAAATGCATTGCCAAAAAAGTATTTAGTATGTAACATTGTAAATAAGTGTATGTTTATTGTTATATAATCTGTTAAAAAACAGTAATATACATTAATTGAAAAACTGCTACTTCACTAAATTCAATCACTATGCTGTTGAATTCTTTAAATTTTCTAGGTATGTAATTATTATATGCATTGTGATCATTTAATTTCCTTCCTGTGTTTATCTTTACATTATTTTTTTTTAAACACATAACTGGCTGACAATTGATACGAGATTTTTGTTTTGTTTTTTAATGGAAGATGCCTCTACTTTTCCATTTGGGCTGATGTCAAGTTTTAGTAACAAAATACATAGGGAAAACTTTTTAATACAAAGAAAACTTATTTCCTTTATATATTTTAGAGTTGTTGGAAGTGAGTGATTTTTATAAAATATTTTTAGAATCTCTTAAAAATATTTTGGAGGCATAATCATTTCCACTAATTTTCACTTTTAAGTTACCAGGTTATAAAATCCTTGAGAGCAAGGATTCTACTAAACATTTTATTGTATCTGCTCAGTGCCTAGAATATTATATCCTGAATGTTGGTTTAACTGCTTTTACCATTTCTCCCAATAATGAAATGAACTAAGATAACAGTTTTTCTTACACTAAAGCAATCGTGAATTTCCATACTAAATCTCACTTGATCTTGGTAATTTTTTAAAATGTTGAATACCTTTTGATATGCATTCTATTTACATTATTTTACTACATTTTTTTCATTCATCAAGACTGGCCTTTTTAAAAAACATTTTAAGTATAGTTGAATTACAGTGTTGTGTTAATTTCTGCTGTAAAGTCAAGTGAGTTATACATATATATATATATACACACATTTTCATATTGTTTTTCACTATGGCTTATCACAGAATATTGAACATAATTCCCTGCTATATGCAGGATCTTGTTTATCCATTCCATATATAATAATTTGCATCAGGTAATCCTGAACTCCCAATCCATCCCTCACTTACCCACCCTCCCTCTTAGCAACCACAAATCTGTTCTCTATGTCTCTGGGTCTGTTTCTGTTTTGTATATATGTTCATTTGTGTCATATTTTAGATTTCACATATAAGTGATATCATATGGTATTTGTCTTTCTGACTTACTTTACTATAATCTCTAGGTCCATTCATGTTGCTGCAAATGGCATTATTTCATTCTTTCTGTGGTATTCCATTGTATATATGGACATCTTCTTTATTCATTCATTTGTTGATGGGCTGCTGCTGCTAAGTCATGTCAGTTGTGTCCGATTCTGTGCGACCCCATAGATAGTGGCCCACCAGGCTCCCATCCCTGGGATTCTCCAGACAAGCATACTGGAGTGGGTTGCCATTTCCTTCTCCACTGCAGGAAAGTGAAAAGTGAAAGTGAAGTTGCTCAGTCGTGTCCGACTCTTCACGACCCCATGGACTGCAGCCTACCAGGCTCCTCCATCCTTGGGATTTCCCAGGCAAGAGTACTGGAGTGGGGTGCCATTGCCTTCTCCATGTTGATGGGCACTTAGGTTGTTTTCATACCTTGGCTGGGCTTCCCCGGTAGCTCAGCGGTCAAGAATCCACCTGCAATGGAGATGTGGGTTCGATCCCTGGGTTGGGAAGACCCCTTGGAGAAGGGCATGGCAACTCACTCCAGTATTCTTGCCTGGAGAAGCCATGGACAGAGGCTCCTGATGGGCTATAGTCCATAGACTTGCAAAGAGTTGGACATGACTGAAGCCAAAGAATATGCACACACGAGCACATGTCTTAGCTGTTACAAATAGTGCTGCTGTGAACATAGGGGGTACATGCATCTTTTTAAATTATAGTTGTGTCTGGATATATGCCCAGGAGTGGGACCACTGGATCATCTGGCAACTCTTGTTTTTTTTTGAGGAACCATCATATGGTTTTCCACAGTGGCTGCATCAATTTACTTTCCCACCAACAATGTAGGAGCGTTCCCCTTTCTCTATAGCATCTGTTATTTGTAGATTTTTGGTTTTTTTAAATGATGGCCATTCTGACCAGCTTGAGACGGTACCTCACTGTAGTTCTGATTTGCATTTCTCTAAAAATTAGTGATGCTGAGCATTATTTCATGTTCCTGTTGGAAGACTGGCCTTCGTTTTTATATTCTGTCCTTATCAGGCACCGCATCTGTCTGCCTCACAAAATAAATTAGTAGCCTTCAGTGTTTGGTAGCTATTTATATGATGTAGGTATTATGTATTATAAAATACTCACTAGTGATCCTAGTAACTTATCCTGTGTTTCCTATTGAGTTATTCAAAATATCTAGCTGTATAGTGTTCTAAAAATTTAAAGCCTAGTTTCTAAGTTTTATAAACGCTATCCATTTCCCTGGTGGCTCAGAGCGTAAAGCGTCTGCCTGCAATGTGGGAGACCTGGGTTCGATCCCTGGGTCAGGAAGATCCCTTGGAGAAGGAAATGGCAACCCACTCTGGTGCTCTTGCCTGGAAATCCCATGGATGGAGAAGTGTGGTAGACTATAATCCAAGGGGCCGCAAAGAGCCGGACACGACTAAGCGACTTCACTTTCACTTTCATCCATTTCCCTAGTTATCTTAATTTTGTCTACCTTATTGCTCTGTTGTTTTCTTAGATCCTTTTGAGATTAACTATTATATACAGATTTTTTTTTTTCTTATCGAAATAAACAGGTAGAATCGAACAAATAAGTTTAGCTTTGCCAGTCTTATGAGCTGAATAACTGGTGAGGGGGGTTTTTATGTTTACCAAGTAGTACATAACCTTTTGTAGTAAGCATTTCTCCTTTTCATCTAGCTGAAAACCTGCTATGCTTTGCTACTTCTTAGTTTATTGTACCATAATCTGAAGATGCTGTATTTAAAATTTATGCTAAAAGTATTTACTAAAAAATTCAGTTCAGTCGCTCAGTCGTGTATTCAAATCTGTACACTAAAGCACATATGCCTACTATTGATATTTCCATTTCATTCTCTCAAAAATTTATCTTATTATATTACTGAGAACAACTTTTGTTTTATTTGATTTGGAATTCTAATGGGGAGATGCTGTGTCCTAATTGAGCACTCTGGTATATAGCGCTTGCATTTATCAGATTTTGTTTCCCGTTGTTTCCTGTATGTAGCCTAGAAAGCATCTGCTGACATTTAAGAATGGTGTATAAGACATCCCAATTTTACAAAGGAAATTTTGAGACAACCACTTTATGTATTTTCATTATATATGAATTAAAAATGATTTAAAAACAGTAATGTACATGGAAACACTTTTGTTCATATAAAGCACACTGCATAACAAACAATTTAGTTGAGGATAATAAGCTCTGAATATGCAGAATTATAATAAAAAGTAAGATAATTTTTGAGGATGCTGCACAGAGCGGCTTGTGGGATCTTAGTTCCCCGACCAGGGGTTGAACCCATACCCTTGGCAGTAAAAACACAGAGTCCTAACCACTGCACTGCTAGGGAATTCCCAAACTAAGACAATTTAAGAAATAAGTAATTTGAGGTACGTTTTCAATAAACTAGATATAATGAGGTACACAAATCATAATTTGATGTATCTTATGCTAGGTTCTTCAACTATAATATGGATGCTTTAGATGCAGGATAATTTTTAGAAAACATATTGTATTTGAAAAAGTTGTAAAGACTATAATATATTCTATTTTTTGTTTTTAACTGTGATAAATAGTGCAATAAAGGAAACGAAATAAATCACCCCCACAGAAACATCAACATTGCAAACTAACATTTTTCCTATCTTGGTGTTCTAATATAGGGCTAAATTCAGCCTTGGCTCTGGGCAGTAAAACCTGCTGGCATGATGCAGGGAGCAAACCGGCTCTAAATGAGCAGGATGATCATAATTATTAGCTATCAATGTCTACCCCAGATGCACCTGGGGAATTGAGGGTGGAATCAAATGTTGCTAGTAACAGATAACAAGGGCTTTCTTCTATGGCCAATGGATGGGTAAATCACCAGGTCTTCTTTATCACTCACTCAAGAGAGGGCAGGGGGAGGATTTGGCTGCCCAGACACCTGGCAGGGGTGTAACTGATGACTGACTCCTTACTTTTTCCCAAATCTATTTTTCACCAGCAAATGACACCTGTACCCTTTGAAGAGTAATCCATATTTTCTCCCACTTGAAAAGACAGCAGGAGGGAAGAAAACACCATCCTAGATTTAGATCTGAAAGCATTCTAGCCTTTGGACCAAAAAATGATTTTAAAATTTTATGTTGCCAGTTTATATACATATATATATTTATAATATAAATTATACTATTACAAACTATAAAATCTCAGATAAGAGGAATGTATTTGCTTCAGCCACAGCTCATTAGCCATGTTTGAAAGCCACCTGTTACACCACAGCTAGAATATCAGGTGTATATTATTACGTGGTAGGAAGATTTTCAATCCTCCTCTGGGATATGAATTTGAAAGACAGCATTGGGCGAAAGGAGGTACCTGTTTCCTTTCCATTCAGCTAAGACAGAAAACTTTGAACCAAGGTGAAGATTCAGTATAGCAATTAAGAGACAGTCATGCAGAATGCAGCTGAATAAAGGAAAATGGTCTGCTGCCTGGCATTTTACTGAGAACACCTTTAAAAAAACACCTGAAGAACAGAAGGCTAGCAGAACTAAACTGGGATTCAATGGTGCAACAGTTTTAGTAGTGGGAGGTCAGAGAAGGTGACCACAGAAAATCGTAAAATGAATTTAGAACGAGGACAACAAGAGTTTGTTTTAAAAGAGTTTCTTTCGCTACTCATATCCAAATGGTAACCCAGGGAAAAGAAAGGCTATCCTAAAACTATGAGATTCCATGTAAAAAGATTTCAAGACTATTACTAACTACCACTGCCTATCAAATAACTGCAAATTACTTCTGCATGAATCCTGAGTCGTTCCTTGAGAGCCTTGCTCTGCTTGTTGTCAGTTTCACTTCAGGAAAGATGAAACTAACCATCAAAGTCGTGAGGATGAGAAATGTCAAGTTCGTTTGCCAAAAAAAAGTCTATCTGAAAACTACCACTTACAACATCTAATAACGATAACTAAAACCTAGCCCCCATCTTCCAATGACTGGCCCCGCTTTGATAAAGTAAAAATGATTGTTTATATATAGCAGTTTGTTATCAGGTCACACAAATCCCCAGGAGAAACAAACCAGAGAAATAAGAACTACCCAAGGCCTGCTCTCAGAAAGAAGTTAGAAAAGCAGCTTTACAACTACTCCAATGGTTAAGAATCTGTCTTGCAATGCAAGAGACGTGGGCTCAATTTCTGGTCAGGGAACTAACATCCCATGGGCCTTGGAAAAACTAAGCCCCCCGAGCTGCAACGAGTGAGCCCGCACACTCCAGAGCCCATGTGCCACAACTAGAGAGTCTGTGCACCACAACTAAAGATTCTGCGTGACCCAAGGAAGACCCGATGTAGCCAAAGAAATAAATTTTAAAAACCAAAACTATCTCCCTTGGAACACTAGTAAGTTCAGGAAGAGAGTAGATTTTTTTGCCTGTTTTCTAAAGTATTCATTCAGAACTTAGTTTCAAAAGTTCAATGACTTTAGTTTGCTACCACTGTGATAAACAGACAAAATTTTAAATGTAAGCATATTTCCAAATCTATTATTATATCACCTGCAAATATAAAAATTTCCTTAATTAAATCTCTAGGACTTAATTTAATATATGGCTGAATACAAATTAACTTTCAAACAAAAGTTTTCATAAAACAAAGTTTCAAACTTCAGAAAAGAGAGTAAAGCATAACCTTAAAAAGTGAGTGCAGAAAGATTTTAACTCAGTAAAAAGGCATGCCATGCATAATCTCTATGTCTAAACTTCTGGAGAGAAAGCTACAGGACCTGTCACTCTCACATTTTTAACACTATATATAAAGTTGCAAGAATGATACAAAATAAAACTTCCTTCTACTTCAGCATGGTTGTTTAGAACAGAAAGACAACTTCTAAACTTTCTTAAACTGGACCAAAAAACTAAAAGTGCTACTTGCCTCTTGAAATGGCTGTTCTTAAAGTCTTCTAAAGAGGTACTATAGTATATAAGGAAGGTAGAATAAACTTATATAACACTGGAAATGTTCTACTAATCTGCTTTGCAAGGACAAAACCTTTTTCAATGTCAAAATCATATAAAAAATGAAAAAAATATAATAGGGAAAAAAGATCCTCAATGATTCAAGATATGCAGGAATAAATCTAATAATCTAATAAGGGGTGAGGATACATAATGGGTATAGATGGATAAAAATGCCAATTTTACTGAAAAACACAAAAGATAACTTCAACAAACAGAATAAACCATGTTCCCGAAAAAGAAGTGTAGCAGGCTGTATTTTCCAAAAATGGCCACAGTAATAAACCATATGGAAAAGAAAACAAACCAAAACCAAAAAACTTTTCCTCTTCTAAAGACACTGCTGAGAAAATGAAAAGGCAAGTTACTAAATGGGAGAAAATATTTTTAAAACACCTGACGAAAGGCTTGTATGCAGAATACACATATCTCTTTCAATAGTAAAAAGATTAACAATTTAAAATGTGCAAAAGAGTTACATACTTTATAAAAGAAGATATGCAGATGGAGATGCACAAGAAAAAAATATTCAACATTAGTAGTCAAAGAAACGCAAATTAAAGCCACAGTGAGAGTCTACTACACACCCGCAACTAGAATGGCAAAAGCGTAACACGACTGACATTTTAGCACTAACCACACCACATTGTGATTATGGACATGTTTCTCTATTCCAATAAAATGTAAGCTCATAAGGGAGTGGGGAAAACAAGGACTGACAAGAGGGGTGGTGAGGACTTGGAGCAACTTGAACTCTCATACATGGCTGGTGGAAATGTAGAATATACAGACATTTGGAAAAGCAGTACAGCAGTGTCTTACAAATAAGCATATACTTAACACATGACTGAACAATTCCACTTCTAGGTATTTACCCAAGAACAGTTAGAATATACATCCACATAGAGACGTGCACACAAAAATTCATAACAGCATGATTCATAATAACCAAAAATTCAGTGCCCTCCAAATGTCTATCAAGTGATGAATGATAAATTTTAGTACATTCATAGTATATATAATACAACTCAATATTACAAACAAATGAAATATTAATAAATGTGTTGAATCTCAAAACATTACGCTAAGTAAAAGAAGTCAAACACAAAAGATGATGTACTATTTGAGTCCACCTGGTTGGAACTCTAGAAGAAACAAGACCACAGCGACAGAACGGAGACCAATGGTTGCCTGAGGCTGCACGTGGGAGAGGGGACCAACTACAAAGCAATGGGAAAAAACTTCTCAGGTTAGAGACCCATTCTAATGTCTTGATTGTGGTTGCACAAACACAATTACAAAGTTCATCAAAGTCTATCATTAAAATGAGTGAATTTTATTGTATATAAATAAACTTTAAGAAAAAGAACACGCTACCAGAAAACAAAAGATACAGTACTCCACTAGTACAAAAAATGATATTGAAACTAGGAGCTATTATTTTTTCTCAAACTGACTTTACAAAAATTACCCTATGATGAAGGGCATTAATTAGCATCTTTCTTGAGAGTAATTTGGCACTGTATACCTAAATTCTTTAAAAACGAGTAGACCTTTTGACTCAGTAATTCTATTTCTAGGAATTTTTTTTACTAAAGAAATTATCAGAAAAATGTAAGACTATTTGGTATGGTCTACATGGTACTACAAAATTTTTCATAATGACGACAAATAACTGGGAAAAGTCTTGTATGTCCAGTAATAGGTGATCGGATAAATGAGAAGACATCCATTCAATTAAAATGATGTGCCCAATAATATACATGTCCTGACTGATATACGAAAATACACTTCTTAATTGCTTCTATGTTGGTATCTTTCACAAAAATGTTTATCCTCTACCTGTGTGAGTTATGATTCAGAAACTATCACAACAGTCAGATTTCTAACAGAAGAAAACTAATCATTCCTGTCCTCTTTTACCCCAGTTTGGGCATATGAGACTATATTTTCTGTTTAATTCTTATGATGATTAATGAAAAGAAAAAAAGAACCTTTGGACTTTACTCTGTATTGTCACAAAAGATGTGATATGAGCAACTATTTCATTTCAAAAGAGCTCTGATCCACACATTTAATTAGTTATTTTAATAATTTACTTACAGTTTGCTCTGTAAAAGATAAAGGAGTAACAGAAGGTTCTAGTACACACTTTTTAGGTTTGTATTACTTGGGCCTCAGGTCCTTATCTATTAAGGAAAAATCGCAAGGTGCGGGATTAGGTAATTTCTAGTTCTAAGGAAGACTAATAAACTAAAACTCAGTCCATGCTTTAAAAAATTACAGAATCAGCAAATGCAAAGTGCCAAGAAAGAAAGCTTTGTCAACTAGTCTGGAATATCCTGTAAACATTCATTTAGAGGTGGGGAAGAAAAAGAAAAAATAAGATCCTTATTAAATCCTGGTGAATTTAAACCCAGGGAACATTCACTATCAATCTGTCAAAGACAGTAACAAAGGCAGGAGTCCCAACTAAAAAGTGATATATCCTCAATGGTTTCCTAGTTGCTAAAATAAAGTCAATTATCTTACTTGAAGACAGTGTAAATGTATAACATCTGTCATTATAACCACATCAGCATCAGGAAATAAGATGTCAAATAGTCCCTCAATTATTGTTAACAGGTAATTTCAAACAGAAAAGAATATACTAATAGTTATTCAAGCCTAATAATTTATTTTGCCTGCTTTATGTTTCCCAATTCAATGAGGTTCATACATTCAAGTATATATTCAAGCATTCAAAGTAAGGATAATTAATTTATAAAAATGGTAACACAGCTTGGACTTCTACCTAACAAATAGTAACATGTGTAACAAATCTGCCCTGCAACTCAGTGTAACTCAAAGAAGACAGTAAACCTATGGAGAATATAAATCTGACTGTAAAGATAGATTTGAATTTCATTCATTTAATGCCAAACCAAGTTTAAATATACAAATACACAAGAAATGAAACTCATTTATTAAACCTTAATAATTACAAGTATAAATATTATACATTAATTTTTCCATAATCAATCAACTATCTGAACTATCTTTGCAATATGAGCATTTCTGTGTGTATGTGCAGTTGCCTTCAGAAATTATATGATAAAAATACCTTGTAGCAAGGTCCTTTTACTTTGGTGCCTCAATTTTAAGTTAAATTATTAATACATTCCAAACCAAAGTGAAATACAATGTGGAATTTTTTGTGGCGGGGGGCCCACACCTTGCAGAGCCCTAACCACTGGACCACCAGAGAATTCCCAAATGTGCAATCTAAGATGATGATACAAGTAAACTTATTTATAAAACAGAAACAGACTCACAGACTTTGAAAACTTTGGTTATCAAAGGGGAAAGGTGGAGGGTGGAGGGATAAATTAGGAGTTTGGGATCAGCATATACACACTACTATATATAGATAATAAGGATCTACTGTATAGCACGGGGAACTCTACTCAGTATTCTTTAACAACTTATATGGGAAAGGAATCTGAAAAAGAATAGATATATGTATAACTGAATCACTTTACTGTATACCTGAAACTAATATAACACTGTAAATAAACTATACTCCAACATAAAATAAAAATTAAACAAGGAAAATAAAAAAACCCAAAGTGAAATACAAGCAGTTGGCTCAAGCAAAGTTCTATCAGGTGGAAAAAGAATAAAACTATCATTAAGTGTGGCCGTGGATGGTGATGAAGGGATGCCATGCTGCAACATATGACACAGCCAGACAAAACAAAGTATAAACAAGGGAAAGGTGCCATCCTAACACCGTTTAGACCCCGTACTGTCTCATTTATGCGTTCTACAAGGCAACTACTGGGAGAAGAATGCACCTCTTATTTTCCAACAGAAAAGGAAATGATTTATCTGTCAATAGTAAGGGATTTATTTTCCTGACATTGTATTGTGCTGTGCTAAGTTGCTTCAGTCATGTCCGACTCTTAGCGACCCTATGGACAGTACCCCACCAGGGTCCTCTGTCCATGGGGGATTCTCCTGGCAAGAATACTGGAGTGGGTTGTCATGCCCTCCTCCAGGGGATCTTCCTGACCCAGGGATCGAACCTGAGTCTCTAAAGTCTCCTGCATTGGTAGGCAAGCTCTTTACCACTAGTGCCACTTGGGAGGCCCTTTCCTGACATTAGTGATTTGTAAAAGTAAATTTTTATTAGGGTCTAATTTCTTTATCAAAGAAGACAAGTTTTTTTTTTTTTTTTCCTTTTCTCTCTGCTGTTTGGAAATAGAGGTAGGAGTGTGGAACTAGAGAACTGTCTTCAAGATCTAGAGGGGCTTTTGACTGACATATCAGGGGCCCATTGAAAGTGTGTCTTTTGATGCCCAGTTGTCAGGATTCTAACATTAAAGTTAAGGCAACCTCTCAGTCCAGATGCAATGGCTGACAAACACATTCTCCTTCAGGACTTCTTTGATTGTATCTCCTTAGGTCCAGAGATCTGAGGATATACTATATAAGGATTTTTAAAAATTTAAGAACATTTTAAAAACTCAAGTCTATTCCAAGTAAGGCACAATAATAATAGTTCTGTTACTGGACAGCACATTTTGTAAAGTACGCTTAATTATGTAAAGTAGGGCAAAAGTAAACTATTATATATTATACTTTTTTCTCATATGTGAAATTATAATTTTACACAGTAGAATCAAGAACTTACACATTTTGTGATCCTCTTCAAAAACAATTGCTATTTTCAGTGAGTCAGTATGAAGTTCAGAATGCTCTTTGAGCCTTGTTTCTAGTACAGCGGCTAGCATGTTCATGTCACAGAATGCTGTTTAAACTAAATTCTTCTGAAACCAGTTAAGTAGCTATCATTCTTTTTCAACTTTTTCTGAAGAAGTATTGATATATTCTTACCTATAAAAGAATGCGTGTGCTGACAACTGCTTGAATATCTGCATTTAATAAGTAAAGCATCACCATGAATATGCAATTATGTTTCATCTATGAGAGAGACTTAGATGGAAAAACAAGGGAAATTTTTGAAAAGTAAATTCTCCATTCTGGTTTTATGATTTTAAGAAAAGAGCAAGAGTTACAACACACAACGAAGAGAAAAGCACAGGAACATACTTGAGGGTAGATGACTTTTCTGTTTGAGCCAGCTATTTTAGAAAATCCTAGAATACTTACAGTGAGTGTCAGAATACCATCTGGCTGTACTATTGATGTAATTTTTAAATGTAACTTTTAAGGACTGATGCAATCCAGGGGGAAGTAGAGGGGAGGGAAAGCCTATGGCATAATCACTTCAATGATATTTATTTCAACTGCAGATTTGGCATCATATGATACTTAATATCCTGATGAAGTGAATTTTATGGACACCTTGCTTTATAATAAAGCCCTTGAAGATTAAGGAATTACACAATAGCAGTAGGATCTTTGTCTCTAGAAGTGAGCCTTGGATAGAGAGATGCACATTTTCCAAAGAACTCTAAAAATCTCTTTAACTTTGTGGGTTATAGTCTGGGGAAGAAAGAAAAAACTAAAATAATCCCATCACTAGTAGAAGCTACTAATCTGTGTTAGAAATGGAATGAATTGGATATACTGCCATGTAGAATGGTCAGCGGGCTCTTTCCTAAGGTCCAGGTGTAAGTTGACTATCCTTCTAGTTTGAAGGTAATGCTAGGGGAGAGAGGGAGATAAACAGAAGAACGCGGACCTGGAGGCAGTAACAGCAGTGTAGTGTGACATTTAACAGCACCAGATATAACTCAAGTCTCTTCTCCCAAGAAGACAGTCCTCTCTTGGTGCACATAGCAACAATTTCCACTTGAGGTGGCGGATGGCTATTACTTGTGTCTTCTCAATGTTCTTTCTCATCTTATTCTGATAGCAGATTACATTCCCCACCACCCAAAAAGACTTCTTAGGAAACTGAAAAAGCAGAGTTAGGAGAGGCTCCTTTCCTCTTTCATTAAAGAGCTGTAAGGGTGTGTACTGAGAGCTTCCTCTACCACACAGAGAAACCAAATCAAGAAACTAATCACAATATGAAGAGAAAGAGAAAGGAGACAAGAATCCTGATGATTTTCAACTCTAAAATTTCGTTTTTATCTAAGACTAGTTCTACTTCTACCCCACTCCAGTACTCTTGCCTGGAAAATCCCACGGATGGAGGAGCCTGGTGGGCTGCAGTATATGGGGTCGCGAAGAGTCGGACACGACTGAGCGACTTCACTTTTACTTTCCACTTTCATGCATTGGAGAAGGAAATGGCAACCCACTCCAGTGTTCTTGCCTGGAGAATCCCAGGGAAGGGGAGGCCTGGTGGGCTGCCGTCTATGGGGTCGCACAGAGTTGGACACAACTGAAGCAACTTAGCAGCAGCAGCAGCAGTTCTACTTCTATCCATCCTGAGGTCTGGTTATGTGAACCAACAAATCTTTTTCATTATTTTAAGTTGAACTTTTATAATCCAAAAGACTCAGCTCTTACACCAACTTTTACTAGATGCTCATTTTCACCTGTATAAAAATATCAGCTTTTGTCTCTCCTTCCCCTCACAGATCATAAACATTGTAATTTGCCCCTCCAGCAAACCCCTAGATGTCACTGTCTAAAATAATTTTTTTCAGATATTTAATCTCTTTATGACTCCCATTATATACTATCATGGATGCAAATCAGTACCTTCTTTGTCAACTCCCCAGATTTCTCCCCAAACTACTTCCATTTCTGGTATGTAAGCCTTGGACTCAGCTAGCAAAGGACAAGTGGCTGTAGCTGGGTTAATTATGCACAATTTATAAATATACCCATGACAGTCATTTCAAAGGTGCAAAAGAGAAAAGCAGCCTTTTTGAAATGTGTTCTTGTTCTTAGATTCAGGACAGGAACAATTTGACATCAACTTTCAAACTACTTAGGCTGCAAACTACTTTTGGATTTGTTTTCCTGGTGTTATTTGTTTAGAAATCTGAAGAAAGACTGTAACCATTCCCCATATAGCAAATCCTAGAAACTCGTGGAAAATTATAGTCTTTTCACAGAGCTTAATTTCACTTCACATAAATAAAAACAAATCATTTTACTTGTTCAGAGGTTATTAAGTATCATCTGATGAGGATATAACTGCTACTGGCAAAACTTGTGAATCTATCATATTCTAGTAAAAATATTACAGCTTCTTTCTGCTATCCTTGTTACTGAGCAATAGTCATTTTTTAAAAATCTTTCTTGTCATTCTCTTTTTAGAGATGTCAAGTTAAAATTCTAATGTGTTTTAGTGCAGACCATACCCTGACTTAGGTAGTCTGACAGCTGAGTAAGGCCTGGCACAATGCTCATCAATTATTAACACTAGCAGGAACCACTAAAGAGTCTAGTGCAACATCAATAAATTAGCCGAGCAAATGAAATCAATGAATAGTGAGAGCCTTTGATGTGCAATTTTCACGGGGAAGACTGTTACCTTCATTTTACAAAAGGGAGAGTTGATGCACAGAGAGGTTAAGAAATTTGCCTTGGGTCACAGAGAATAAATGGCAGTACTGAGACTGGATTAAAGTCTGTTAAACTCAGACCGTATGTGTTCTGTTTTCTACACCAGGCTGCTTTCTCTGAACTCTGAAGGTCTATGAGGCAGCAATTCCAAAGCTGTTCCTCTACACCTTCTAAGGACACCTCTGATCACAATCACATTTCACAAAATTTTTTTATTATAAATCACTCTTCTTGATATGCTTACAGAGGAAGTTGAGGGAATATGCAGTGAGGACAGGGAGGGAGAGTTAATGGGGACCGCCCACAAAAGCTCTACTTTTGGAAATGTTATTATATATAGATCAGCCTACTTTAGGAGTGCTCAATTTTGGTTTCATTAAGTATGTATGTATTTCAGAGCCAGAACTATATTTAAGAAATGCATTGTATACTTTTCCAGCATCTGGTCACAAGAATATTTCAAAGAAATCAAAGTCCTTTATTATTGTATGTCCCCACCTCCCCCTCAACTCCCTTCCCAGACAGTTATTAGTTGGGAGACAGCATTTCTCAGAAATGAAGATTAGGAAAACTTTCTAACAAAAATCAAATCATTTAGTTTCTTAGCTGATTCTACCCAAGGACAGGACAACCTGTTTCACCTTTATCTCTCTACCACTTTCAACAAACACAGTAGGTGTTTGTCAAAATGGACGGCTCTACTAATGTACACAAGGTTAGAAAAAAGGAGTTTTATAGAATATTGTTTACTGAGCTTGTGAATACAAAAACCTTAGTAATGGAAAGATAATATCATGTATGAAACGAGATGCCAGTCCAGGTTCGATGCACGATACTGGATGCTTGGGGCTAGTGCACTGGGACGACCCAGAGGGATGGTATGGGGAGGGAGGAGGGTTCAGGATGGGGAACACATGTATACCTGTGGTGGATTCATTTTGATATTTGGCAAAACTAATACAATTATGTAAAGTTTAAAAATAAAATAAAATTAAAAAAATATATATATATAATTCAAGACAAAAATAAATTAAAAAAAAAAAAGATAAATCCTAAAATATTGTTCCAAAATATTGATGTAGTTAATGTGAACAAGAAAATTCCTTTGCAAACTATGCTGCTAAGCTAAGTCACTTCAGTCATGTCCAACTCTGTGCAACCCCATAGATGGCAGCCCACCAGGCTCCTCCATCCATGGGATTTTCCAGGCAAGAATACTGGAGTGGGGTGCCATTTCCTTCTATGGTTTCCTCCAAAGAGAAAAATAAGTATCACCAAAACGGAAGAATTACCACACACTAAGAAAATGTTCTAGTCTGGTTTTCATTTCATTGTACAGAAACATGTATATCTATAAATTTTCTGAAATTAACATATTAAATGTTACATTTCGATTATCTAAATTTCTATTTTTCAAGACAAACATCCTGACAAGCCTTCTCTTCCCCTTCATCCACCCCTTCCCCACCTCCTTTTTTTTTAAAGCTATAAACGACACACCAAACTTAACATAATAAGACCAGAAGCATAAGAGCAAAAAAAAGCTGATCCTCACAGAGGTACATTTTACTTTAGAAATGGGAAGGAAAAGCTGCTGTGCAGGTGCTATATGTCACCAATCCAAAGAGGTTTGCTCTTTGGCAGCACATTTAAGAAAAACGTGTATACTGTTAGTTATTAATAATGATTTCTAAGTCTTGTTCAACAAGGGGCACCTACTGGTGGTATTTCAAGAGATGATAAAATGACATTCAGGACACAGAAGATAGGCTAGCTGTCAAAAAAATAAAAAAATCTGATCCTAGCATAACAAAGGCTTTTTATTTTGGAAGATATGTAACAAGTGCATTACTTTAAAAAAAAAAAAAAGGTTAAGAAGGGGACACTGCCCTGTATGATCTATTTTACTTGGATTAAATGCCATAAAACTTGCAATGTGTCTTTGGGATACCGCAAAGGATAATCAACAAGGGTCTCCTAAGAGGAAAAAGAATGGTCCCACAAAACACTCATTTTACAGAGTGGTATGAAAACTTTGATCATTACTTTTTAAAGAATACTAACTGGAAATAGGTCTTAAATCTAAGGGAATAATTTTATTTGGTAGATTACCAGAATGCAGCTAATGATGTGGATGAGATTTATATGTGTGCACTTATATTTAATAAAATGGAAGCCACAGAAACTCTAAGAACTATCCTGACCTTATATATTAGACATAAATATAAACAGAAATTAGACATTACTCACTGCCCAGATAAAATGCTTGCCACATCTGCTTCAGATACTTTTGTTAAAATATTAAATGTTATACAGATATATCAAAAGACTGCCTGTCTCTTACTTTCTCCCTCTCTGAGTTAAGCAACATCCTGACTGTGTTGTGAATCCTTGATATTCATACTTTAAAATTTTTGATATACGTGACTACCTCCATAAAAACAGATATAATTACTGTCCTAAAATTTTATGTAAATGGTATCACACTGGCCCAAGCTTTCACATACAAATTGCTTTTCCTCCATAATCAGTCTTATTTTTAAAATTTATCCATGTCAATCCATCTAGATAGAGCTCACTCATTTTATGTGCAGCATAGTATTCTATTATATGAATAAACTGTAAGCCCACATAACTGAGAAATTCACTGAACCCCAAGCAGGAGAAAACAATATCAAGATAGATAATAATCAAACTGCTTAAAACCGGAGGAGCATGGGGGGAAACTGGATTCAAGTATGGTCAAAAGGCATAAACTGCAAATAAATAAATACTGAAGATGTAACGTACATGATGACTACAGTTAATCCTGATGTATCATATGTTTGAACACTGCTAAGAGAGGAGATCCTTAAAGTTCGCATTATGGGGAAAAAAATTTTATCATACTGCACACCTTAAACTTATACAGTCCTGTATGCCAATTATATCTCAATAAAACTAGGATGGGGGGAGAACTGCTTAAAACTATTGATAAAGAGAAAATCTTAAAAGCAGTAAGAAAATAAAGACACACTACATACAGAAGAACAAAAGTAAGGATTACAGCCTATTTCTCAATGAAAACAACGACATGAAGATGACACTGGAACATCATCTTAAAAGTACTTAAATGAAAAAAAGTCACCCTAGAATTTCATATCCAACAAACATAACTTTCAAAATCAAAGGTGAAATAAAAACATTTTCAGGCATGCAAAAGCTGAAAGAATTCATCACCAGAAGACTTGCACTATAAGAAAGGACAAAGGAAGTCCTTAAGCAGAAGGAAAATGATAACCAGATGAAAACCTGGATCTACTCAAAGGAATAAAGAGCACAGGAATAATAACCTAGGTAAATACAAAGATCTGTTAGTATTATTTAAATCTCCTTAAAAGATAATCAACATATAAAACAAAATAAGAACACTGTGGTGCAGGATTTAAAACATCTATATAAAACAAAGAAAAAAACAAAAAAGTCTATGTATAAGTAAAATATATGACTATAAATATATGAAATACAGCACATTCTATGATTCTATTTATATAAAATTCTACTTTATATAAATAGATTTTCTAAATGCAAACTAATTTATAGTGATCAAAAGCCTGGAGGTGGGGTGGGTGAGATAGGGAGGCATGGAAAGTAAAGATTACAGACAGGTAAAGGAATCTTTTCGTGGTGATGAATATGTTCAGAATCTTGACTGAGGTGATAGTTTCCTGAGTGTAAACATATGTCAAACTTATCATGCTGCTACTGCCAAGTCGCTTCAGTCGTGTCCAACTCTATGCGACCCCATAGACAGAAGCCCACCAGATTCCCCTGTCCTTGGGATTCTCCAGGCAAGAACACTGGAGTGGGTTGCTATTTCCTTCTCCAATGCATGAAAGTGAAAAGTGAAAGGGAAGTCACTCAGTCGTGTCCGACTCTTCGTGACCCCATGGACTGCAGCCTACCTGGCTCCTCTGTCCATGGGATTTTCCAGGCAAGGGTACTGGAGTGGGGTGCCATTGCCTTCTCCAAACTTATCATACTATACAATTTAAATATGTAGTTTTTTGTATGTCAAAAAGTAATCTTAACCTGTTTTCTAAAAAAGTTACAAACTTGCTATTTTAAGATAAATAATTCTGAGGATCTAATATATAAAGTGTGGACTACAGTTGATAATACTGTATTATATAATTAAATTTTTCTAAAAAACTTTAATATTTTCACCAAAAAAAAAAAAAAAAAAGAGTAAATATATGAGGTGATAGACATGTTAACTCAATTGTCGTAATCCTTCCACAAAGTATGCACTATGCTGTGCTAGGTCACCCAATCAGGTCTGACTCTTTGGAACCCCATGGACTGCAGCCCACCAGGCTCCTCTGTCCATGGGGATTCTCCAGGCAAGAATACTAGACTGGGTTGCCATGCCCTCCTCCAGGGGATCTTCCCAACCCAGGAATCAAATCCAGGTCTCCCGTGTTGCAGGAGAATTCTTTACCATCTGAGCAACCAGGGAAGTTCAAGAATACTGGAGTGGGTAGCCTATCCCTTCTCCATGGGATATTCCCAACCCAGGAATCAAACTGGGGTCTCCTGCCTTGCAGGTGGGTTCTTTACCAGTTGAGCTACCAGGAAAGCTCTCCACGAAGTAAACATATATTAAACCATCACTTTGCACACTTATGTTTTACTTCTATCATTTCATATGCCATTGAAGACTATATGTCAATGTCAGAGGGAGATACAAATATAAGATCAGAATGTTAATAATTAATTTTGAAGTATCAGTATAAACTCCTGGTGTTATTTTATCTTAAAAAGACTGTCCACTCAAAAAGCCTTAGAAACAATGACCAACCCCAAAAGAATGACTATCTCTACTGCCCAGGAGACTGAATAAATGGCTGATTCCAAATTTAGGGTAGGAAATCCCAAAATCTCTTAATGTCTCCTACATTTGTAGGCTGGTTCTTTACCACTATCACCATGGTTCACTTACCATAAAACCATACGTTAATAATATTAATTGGTCACTGTTGGAGGATGGCAGTGAACCAATTCATTATTCTGAAAACAGATAATGGGGGCAAATCATGCATTTAAACCTATACCATCTATACTACCAACAGGTAATCAAAGAGAAGAGGAAGTTTTACTTTACAGTAATATTTCAGCTAATAAATGAAGAGGAAATGGTAGAATTAGAATATTACCATTTTGTAAACCTTAACAAATCAATGTATCTCAGCTTTAATCATCAATGCCTACTAATACCCCAAGAGGAGAGTCAACCCATATTATGTGTCTCCTGCTTAAGTACAAACCACTACCTAGTAAAGTAGTCATGCCCACCCATGGAAATAAGAAAAAAAAATTCAAAGTCTCCAGATCCAACTACTAATGAACAGAAAGCACAACAGAATAACACGCTAAACCACAAGGATGCAACCAGTAAATCTCAGTAAACTAAGGAAAAAAACCATCTAGACTCCTTAAAATTAAATGATAAGAAAAAAGAGAGAAATACAGAGAGGTAATCACCCCCTTGATGTGGGGCATTCTCAAAGTATTCTAACCTTTTCTCCTTGATGACTTCATCCACTGTATTAAGCTATAAACCTGAGAACTGATGACTAAATCTCTTAGAGCTGACACCACAGTCATGACATGGCCTCATCACAGATTATAGTACTAAAACAAAATCTTAGATATCATCCAGTCTAACCATCTAATGTATTCACCTAAGGCAAACAAAACAAAAATGAATAAAATCCAAATTTCTTAACATTCAAAGTCTGATCTCTGTTTCTGGTTTTCTCTCGTCTCTCCAAATATCCTATTCTACTGCCAAACTAGGCAACAGTTATTCAAATATGTTTATATGCCCTTATCTCATCTGTTTCCCTACTACAACCCCAACTACTACTTTCATTAGCTGAAAGAGTCCCATTCATGGGACCATGAATGATTTTCTTTTCTGATTTACATTCTTCTGTACAACAATAACAGAGAAGGCCATGGCACCCCACTCCAGTACTCTTACTTGGAAAATCCCAAGGGTGGAGGAGCCTGGTAGGCTGCAGTCCATGGGGCCGCTAAGAGTCAGGCATGACTGAGTGACTTCACTTTCACTTTTCACTTTCATGCACTGGAGAAGGAAATGGCAACCCACTCCAGTGTTCTTGCCTGGAGAACCCCAGGGATGGGGGAGCCTGGCAGGCTGCCATCTATGGGGTCGCACAGAGTCAGTATAAAACACACAAAAGGACCAAGATATAACCAAATCTTTCTTTCCAAGTTTAAATCAAATACCAATTGTTAATGCTCTAATTAATCTCTGTTCCAAATTTTCCAAACTCTCATTTGGTACAAACTTATATAAAGGTTAAAAAATCAAATCAGATAATTTCTGAAGTTATAAGTTTTAGGCATGCTAGAAGTGGGGTAGTAACTTTTACATAATGGTAATTCTCCTTTTCCTGAGAAATAGAACCATTTTTTCTTCAAGGCAGCAATTCAATTCAGTTCAGTTGCTCAGTTGTGTCCGACTCTTCGTGACCCCATGGACTGCAGCACACCAGGCTTCTCTGTCCATCACCAACTCCTGGAGTGTATTCAAACTCATGTCCATTGAATCGGTGATGCCATCCGATCATCTTACCCTCCTGCCTTCAATCTTTCCCAGCATCAGGGTCTTTTTCAATGAGTCAGTTCTTCACATCAGGTGGCCAAAGCATCAGTCCTTCCAATGAATATTCAGGACTGATTTCCTTTAGGATGGACTGGTTTTATCTCCTTGCAGTCCAAGGGACTCCAACACCGCAATTCAAAAGAATCAATTCTTCGGCGTTCAGCCTTCTTTACAGTCAACGCAGCATTGTTCACCTAAAAGGCTAAGTTTCTTTTCTGCAGCTACTGTGGTCAGGTGATTTGATTTTGTCCAATAAAAAATAGATGGAATTGTGTGACTTCCAGGAAGGATCCTTAAAAGCAAACTAGTAATATGTTTTTCTTTGCCTCTAAGAGGGGTATAACTGAGTGACTAGGGAAACAGATAAAAGAAAAAATCTTGTAAGCCCTTTTGTAGCTTTTGAATCTTAAACCATAAATATCTTGGGGAAAAAAAACAAAACATGTTAATTTTAAAAAACTATAGTGACTTTTAAAAGCTATTAAAAAACTTGTTTAGTGAAAAAAAATCTTACATTACAAAAATATATTCCAAATTAGTATATCTGAGCTCAGAACATGATTAAAAAAAACCTACCCCCTACCGTTTAAGTTTAAATGTATTTCTTTATTTGTGAATGATGCTCTGAAAATGTCCTTTTTTTGATGGGGGAAGGGAGTATTCAAAACTCCCCTTTTTCAGGTTGAGGTTAACTTTATTTATTCCAAGAATATCAGTCAGAAACTTGCTAAGAGGATATGTCAAAGGATAAAAAAAACAGAAAACATGTGAACTTCTTACTGAATCAGATAAATTAAAATTTTGAACAGTTGAAATAAAGTAATCTTCCTAGCAACACATTTCTGATCAGTCATTTTTGAACTCTATGCCCTGAAATTTGTGTAGCAGTCACGATACTGCGAAAGATATGAAGAGCAATGATACACAACATTTAGTCCTGTTGACAAGTCACAGCCTAGACAGTTCAGAAGCCTGAAAGACTCTGAACACCACTGCCCTCTTTCTGGATTAGCAGTTAAGTGGTTGAGTCCTTTCTGTTCCCAACTCTTATCACTCAGACTTTCAGACTTGACTCTATAAATCAAGCCTCTTCATTGGTACACACAATTCTGAAAACAAATGTTAGACTTACTAACACAAGACAATTTTCTCCATATCAAACAGTACAAAGGATAGTATATAAATGGGGAAAAGCAGATTTAACATACAACATATAGATGTTCTTTTCCTCCATTTATTTCTAAACCATGTGACTATTATTTCAAACAGTTCTCTGCATATAGTTATTATGATCAACCAAAATCCTTTTAGGAAGGGCCACCACAGAAACCACTGCATTTAATTACACAGTATAACCGATCTTAATGGTTAAAAATTTCCTTCTAGATGACTATTTAGGTGTAACTTTTAGGATAAATGAGAAAACTCTGAAATGTGCACCTGCATATGTTATGTTACTTAGTCATTACAAACATGCTATTTCCTCAATGTTTACATTTTAAAGCTTTTACAGCCAAAAGCACTCTACTCAATTCAAAAACTGACAGGCTTTAGGGAAGACAAATAAACCCTTTTGGACCATCAACTGTAGAGGTCAACATTAAATTCTGCTCTTCAATTTCATCTCACAATCCAAACTGATCCCGCAATAAGAAAAGCCGCAGGAAACCCAGGGGACTGTGCTTCCCGTTTCACCCCACCTACATTTTTCCCCAGCCTCCTATTCACAAGGATAGGGAGGTATCCCAGTTGCACACAAAAGGAACTGATAAAAATTGGATGAACATACTAGCAGAAACTTACAATTAGGCATCTGGCCTTGTAAAGGTGCATTTTGCTAAAGTATCTTCTTACAATCCAGGTAATCCAAATGAATATTAATCTGCTATGCCAGCACCCTTTAACACCTAATAATGTTTAAAAAATACAAGACTGCTTAGAGAACCATTTTCTTTGGCTGAGCCTCTCAGAAAAAGCCAATTATAATATATTGCAGATGCACTATTTCTGCTTAAAAAGTTACCTTAAATACAGTATTGGAGAAGGCAATGGCACCCCACTCCAGTACTCTTGCCTGGAAAATCCCATGGATGGAGGAGCCTGGCAGGCTGTAGTCCATGGGGTCTCTAAGAGTCGGACATGACTGAGCGACTTCCCTCCCTTTCCCTTAAATACAGTATGAATTCTGGGCGAAGGGGGACATTTCCTCTTGCGTGGCTGACAAGCTTTCAGTGATGAAGGATATAAAAGCATCCCTAACACATGCTCTTGAATGGTGATTTGCTTTGCTGTTGCTCAGTCATTAACTCATGTCCGACTCTTTGCGACCCCATGAACTGCAGCATGTCAGGCTTCCCTGTCCTTCACTATCTCCTGGAGTTTGCTCAAATTCATGTCCAATGAGTTGGTGATGCTATGCTATCTAACCATCTCATCCTCTGCTGCCCCCATCTCCTTCAGTCTTCAATCCTTCTCAGCATCAGGGTCTTTTCCAATGAGTCAGTTCTTTGCATCAGGTGGCCAAAGTACTGGAGCTTCAGCATCAGTCCTTCCAATGAATATTCACAGTTGATTTCCTTTAGGATTGACTGGTTTGATCTCCATGCAGTCCCAGGGACTCTTAAGAGTCTTCTCCAGCACAATTTGAAAGCATCAATTCTTCTCAGCCTTCTTCACGGTCCAACTCTCACATTTATACATGACTAATGAAAAAGCTATAGCTTTGACTAAGCAATTTGCTTAGGGACTCAGAATTTGCTTGGAGATGTCAGTATCAAATTAAACCCGGTTAACAAGAAACTTTCAAATCAACGTAAAAGCCTTTGCTTTCACAGTATATATACATCATCAGTCTATGTGAAGGATTAACAAGAGAGGCTTTAAGATAAAGCTCAAAGGTAAGCTTTATTCAATCTTGCCCCACAATGGAAAAGACTTTCCGCCTGTTCTCTGTGGTTTATATTTATTACTTTTGGGGGTAGGGTGGATATTCTAATTTTTAAAATTCATTTAATGTTGTATCATAATTATCTACCACAAGCAAGTATAATAATCATCACTTTTTCTTTAAAAATCCGGATCTAAAACTGATTACTTCAAGGAATCAAGTCCATTGAATAAAAAGCACACAATTAAAAACATAAATAAAATGAAAGAAAAAGCAACTAGTTCCAACATTTGGATGCTTGGTTTTCTGTTTTCAACAAACTGCCAAAATATAGAGCAAGATATATACTATGCGGATCTACCAATATGGTTCATGAGGTAATTCGAACTAAAAGAAGAATTAACATACCCGCAGATGCTATACTTGGTACTCTCCTCACAGTGCTGCTCACAGGGGTTCTCTACTATTAAAACATTAGCACCATGAACTTACCCTGCATTCATAACTGTACTACGGTCCAATAATAACCATAATTTTCCCTGCTAATAAGCTGCTAAGTCGCTTCAGTCATGTCCGACTCTGTACGACCCCAGAGACAGCAGCCCACCAGGCTTCCCCATCCCTGGGATTCTCCAAGCAAGAACACTGGAGTGGGTTGCCATTTCCTTCTCCAATGCAGGGAAGTGAAAAGCGAAAGTGAAGTCATTTTTCCCTAGCCAGACTAAATGATAAATTTCAACGTAAATAATGACTTCTTTCAGACGGTCACAGCCCTAGCTTTGTGGGATTGGGGGTGGGGTATTGGGAATACTTTCAGAATCAGATGACAGTTAATGGATCATCTTCTTAAAAAGTCACAGACACACACACATTTTTATTTTCTTCTGTTGGGTATACAATGATGTAAACTTCCATTTAGCTATCTTCACCAAAAATAATTACATATGCTTTATAGGGGAAAAAAAAATAATACCTCTTGGATTGAAGCAGTCCTTTCATAATTTTAGCTGACTGAATAAACAGAAGTATTAATATGTTTCATTCACTACCACTTCAGTTGCTTATTCTTTTCAGTGTTTAAATAATAAATGCACACTTTAAGGTAGAACATCCCGGTAAGAACTGTTTCATAAAGCTAAATTACAAGATGCTAGAGAAAGACTGGAATTTTGTGACTCTATTTATTAAAAAGAATCTCCTTTCAAAGCTTACAGGAAGAGAACTATGCTAGTAACATAATGTAAGGTTAATGTTAAAAAACATGAAAATCTAGAATTCATTTATCGTCTCTGGTATGAATGAATAATAACACATCACTGACAAGAAGAAGGTGAAGTTTCCAAACATTATCTTATTACTCCCCTCCATACTAATGCAAGGTTTAATGTAACAGTATTCTCTGCATCAAATTGATTAAGACGCCCAATTTTAATCTCTAGATTAATGTTTTAGATTAATTTACAGTGCCAGATGCCTAATAGGCTTAGAAGCAGTTATAATTTAAGTATTTCAAGACAATTCACCAGAATGACTTTTGTCCCCAAGGATTGGCAAACAGGGAAAGGAAGGGAAAGGAGGTTTGTATTTAATACCATTTTATTTGCTTATTATTTTCAGTGTTTAAATAACAAATGTACACTTTAAGATAGAACATCCTGGTAAGAACTGTTTCATAAATCCAATGCTAGAGAAAGACTGGAATTTTCTGTGACTCTATTTGTTAGAAAGAATTCATCTCAAAAAGAAAAGTGCAAAGCAAAGAAAAGCAAGAATAGGAAAAGGAAGGAAAGGGGGTGTAATGCTAACAAAAGAAAGCACCAAGAAGAGGAAACAACAGAAAAAGGGCAGGCATGACACACGGTATTAAATCAGTGTAATTCTATGTATATCTCTGACTATAATTCTCAATCTTTCAAGCTACATTTTTAGTTCAGAGGCAGAAGAAATAAGGGGAGAGAATAAAATATGTCAATGATGAGTGAGTTCAATTACCACTTTGGACTCAATTTGGTAAGATACAGGACAAATATTTAACTAAAATGCAGTGACCACCAACCCTATTCAGCCCTAGTTCTTTCCTTCCATTGCTCTATAAACCCCAGGTTCTCTGTATTTAATTAACTTTCAACTTAAAACACATATACACAGATGCACAAAAACGAGGGTACTCTTCATTTTTGTGCATCTTCTCCATTCTCAGGCAGAATACTAGGAAAAAAAGCCCCTTTTCTGTTAGAAAAGAATATAGGTCTCTCCTAATTATTTAAGTGAATCACACTAACTTTAAAAGTATTCAAATTTTAAGTTATCATTTTTTTAAAAACCCAGTCTCTAAATCAGAAATAACCTGAAAGGACTCACTATCCTTTTTAGCTCCCAAACACTGGAACTATCACAAATGTCAGCAAAACAAAATTCTTCTTTCCTCAAAACAACTCACTTGATTTATGACACATATGAAGGAGGAAAACAAAAATGAACTTTCCACATATATACGTGGAAATATTACCCATATTTAATTTTAAAATAATAATAAATTAAAATAATAGAATAACAATAATTTGTTGTTATTGCTACCTGAGAAAAAGTTTTTAAAAGATAGATTTTGTTTGCTGATTGCTTTAGTCTGTATTTATATCCACCTCATTCCAAAACAAATGAGAAATATCGAAGGAAAAAAATATATTTTTTTTTGAAAAAGAGAAGAAATAAGAGTCTGGGAAAGGGGTAAAAAAATAGGAAAGTTATGAAGTAAGGATGGGGGGGCGGCTAGAAGATGGTGTGTACACAAAACATAAGGTAAATTAGTCTACATTTCTTAACCAAGGAGGCTGTCCATTGGCTGTGACCCTTAAGAGCAGTAAAAAAGAAAAAGAAGAAGAAAACCAAAGGTATTTTCACTCAAATGCCCAATTTTGTCAAACAAATCTGTGAGCGTGACAGTTCTGTCAAAAGTTCCAAAGAGACTCAAGAATATAAAACAGAGATGAACTTGAGTCACAAACTGTAGAGATGCTGTCATTTAAGCAGTGCTTAGACGCTGCCATACAAGTTGTTCTTGCATTGAGGTGGGGAAAGGTTACTTTCATTTCTAGTAATTACTTACATTTGATTCACAATTTCTGGCAATTGCAAACCAGTTCAGTGGCAGACCTTTTAAAAGAACTGCTAGTTTCACATAAATCACCTTAGATAGAGGAGACTTCTATTGGAATAACATCAAGAGTCAGTTGTCTGGATGAGCTTTAATGCAGAGTCTGTTTCTTAACATTTAAAAAAAAACTGATGCATCTGCCAGATCACGTAACGTAAACTCACAGGCTAATACAGCCAATACTCCCCCTTATGAGCAATGTAAATTATACCATATTTCATTAACAGTAAGATGCCATCAATAGTAAACGTGCCATTATTTGATGTACCATCAAAAAGGAAAACCACACACGCTGCTTATTAAGTTGTGGGATATGACTGACTGTAAGAAACATCCTGATTGTGGAGATGTTACAGTATAAGTGGATATTAGAAGAATGTTTACATGTGAGCCATGCTCCTTTGAGCAACACAAGTCAGCTTGCTGTCCGTCCACTGTTATCAGCACTTCCTCTTGCCTTCTCTGCCCTGGGCCTTTCTCTATTGTTGTCATCCCCACTTCTGCTCTAGTTGGTCTTCTTGCCAACCTGTCTGTACTCACTAATCTCCACTCTCTACTCTCCCATCTCTTTTTCAAACTACTACTTAATTCTTTTCCTCATCTGAACATCTTCAAAAATGAGAAAGAATGCTAGGCAGAAGGGATATGTGTTTACAAAATAGCTTCTCCAATAGACTCCTTTATTTTTTTCCTATTGTAGGACAAGTAAGAGCCACAAAATGACTATGGAACCTTGAGGGGAAAGCAAAGGAGTTCCTGAAGGCAGAAACAAGGAGAAAGCATAAATTCACAAGAGTGAGGAACACTGTAGCCAAAGCTTTCTCTGGAGTTACTGGCCAATCCTTGGGGGACAAAAGTCTTAGGTTTTAATGGGCTACTTGCTGAGATGACAGGGGCCACCTGGGTCCTACCATAGAGACAGACTGAGTTAACAGCACATCTATAAAGATGCCAAGACGTCCCAGACGGCTACATCCTTAGTGGGTCAAACAGGAGAAAACTCATCCTGCAGAGGGAGATGACGGGAATCAAAATCTTTACTGGCTTTGGCTCATGGTAACAGTTAAATGGAAATATATCTCCATTATAATTCTTAGCCAGTCTTCACTGCTGTGGGGCTACAGACTTCCAACTGGTTGTGTGGCTTGAACAACTAAGGTAAAAAATTTACTTAGAAATAGGTGTACTCCTAGTCACTCAAATTATCTCTGAAAAAAATTCTGATTTATAGCCTCAAAAAATTACAAGTTTCAAAGACCATGAGCTCACAGTGAGCTCACTGTTTAAAAAAATCACAGGAAGAAACAAGACTTATGAGTCACAGTCAATGAAGAGCAAACTATAGAATTAGACCAACAAAGACTGCGGATAATTCATTTATCAGATGCACAACATGAAATAAATTTTTTAATATGCTTGAAGAAACAGGGAGAAAAGTATGATCCATAAAAGAAAAAAATGATCAACTGGCTTCATCAAAATCATAATGTTTGTAGCACAAAAGACACTGTTGAGAATTAAAAAAAAAAAGAACTATAGGAGAAAATATTTGTAAGTCACATATTTGAAAGAAGATGTCTATCCAGACAAGGGTGGTGGCAGACAATACCAAATGCTCATAAGCATGTGGAGCCACTGGAACTCTCAAACACTGCTTACAGGAACACAAAATTGCAATCACTTTGTTAAAAAGTTTGGTGTTTATTATAAAGCTAAACATACACTTATTATCTGACCCAGTACTTTCTCCTAAGCATTTTCTGAAGAGAAATGAAAGCATACATCCACACAAAGATTTGCCTACAAATGTTCACTGCAGTTTCATTTATAATAGACAAGAACTGGAAACCCGAACGTCCATTAACATGAGAATGGATTAAAAAATTGTGCTATATAAATACAGTGCAATACTATTCAACAGAAAAAAGGAACAAACTATTGACCCATGCAACATAAATCTTAAGGACTGAAATGTGCGCACTGGATTTGGTACCTAGCTGCTAGTTAATATTTAATAGCTCACTGGTCATTTACTTGTCAGAGCAGTTTGAGTTGTGTTAAGTGTAAGAAAGATGCATATAGTGGACTGGGAGTAAATGAGAAGTGAAGAAGCAGAGAAAATAACTGAAGACCAATCTTTCAAGGAGCTTGGCTGTGAAGAGAAACAAGATTATGTTTGTAACCTAGAAAGACGGTAAGGATTGAATTTCGGGGTGAGTTTTGAACAAGTTTATAGGCTATGGGGAAACGTACGACAAAGAGACAATGACTGAAAATCTGAGAGAAGATAATACATGGAACAAAGCCCCTGGAAAAACTGGAAGAGAATAGGATCCAGGGACAGAAAAGTAGAAGAAAGCTGAATAATGTTGACACACGTTTGTCTGTGGGTAGAGCAGGAAGTCATCCATCCTTTGGTTTTATGTTCCCTGTGAAACATAGAATGATGTCATCTGTGGAAAGTGAGGAAGAGGTGGAGTAGAAACTTAAGAAGAGTGAAAGAGATTTGAAATAGCAGTTGTGGGAAGTGGAGGAAAAAACTGACCTGTGTAAGACTTGAGAACACTGAAAGGCCAACAAAAGTTATAAACCATGTACTATGTTAAACTGCCATATAAAAGTTTCTGAATGTCAAGGGATGAGCCTCAAGCAAGTAGAGAAAGGTACTTTCATCACTGATGTCTTGTCATAAAGTTTGTGGTCCACATTAGAAGTATTGACCTTGTACTACAATTGCCTTCTCCCAACTTCTGTTGCTACTGCAAACCATTCTCCTCAGTACTGCCTCTGAACCTCATAAAAAGAAATCTGATCATTTTAATCATCAGTTTACTCCACAGCTTCCTAGATTCAAATAAAATCTGAAGGTATTAAAATACAAGCAAGGTCCTTCTTAATCTTATTTCTTAGTAATCACTCTCTCATCTATCTCATCTTTCACTTAAAGTAATTCTAGCTCCCCAAAAGTACTATGGTCTCTTATGTCCCTATGACTTAGTACATGAAATTCTGTCGTGCTCTCCTTCCCCCTTCATCCTTTGACTTTTCACCATCAAAATTTAACTCAGTTGTCACTTCCCTAATTAGGCGTACAAAAAATGCACTGCATAATGACACAAGCTACCATTCACAATATAATGCTCTAAGAACCATCCCCTTCAGATCAGATCAGTCGCTCAGTCGTGTCCGACTCTTTGCGACCCCATGAATCGCAGCACGCCAGGCCTCCCTGTCCATCACCAACTCCCTGGGTAACCCACCTAACTTCCCACTGTCAGCATCCTAGACCTGTTTGTATGTATACCTTAACCATAATTTGTTAACCAAGATTCAAGTACAAGCTTCTTCAAAGTAAGAATTGTGTTAGGGAAGCCTCCTTGGCCTCACAAATTGGACTAGGTACTATAATCACTCTGTTTTCCTCCATAAAACAAAGATGTTAAGTACTAATAGATAACAATAAAAACAACTAATATTTATTGAGTGTTTCCTATGGGCAAAGTACTATACTCAGCCTTCTACATGTACTCTCTCATTCAAATTCTTGCAGGAACCTGAGATAGGTACCATCATCCAGTTCCAATCCAGTCCAGTCACTCAGTCGTGTCCGACTCTTTGTGACCCCATGAACTGCAGCACACCAGGCCTCCCTGTCCATCACCAACTCCTGGAGTTCACTCAAACTCATATCCATCGAGTCGGTGATGCCATCCAGCCATCTCATCCTGTCATCCCCTTCTCCTCCTGCCCCCAATCCCTCCCAGCATCAGAGTCTTTTCCAATGAGTCAACTCTTCGTATGAGGTGGCCAAAATACTGGAGTTTCAGCTTTAGCATCATCAGTCCTTCCAAAGAACACCCAGGGCTGATCTCCTTTAGAACGGACTGGCTGGATCTCCTTGCAGTCCAAGGGACTCTCAAGAGTCTTCTCCAACACCACAGTTCAAAAGCATCAATTCTTCGGCGCTCAGCTTTCTTCACAGTCCAACTCTCACATCCATACATGACCACTGGAAAAACCATAGCCTTGACTAGACAGACCTTTGTTGGCAAAGTAATGTCTCTGCTTTTGAATATGCTATCTAGGTTGGTCATCACTTTCCTTCCAAGGAGTAAGCATCTTTTAATTTCATGGCCGCAGTCACCATCTGCAGTGATTTTGGAGCCCCCCAAAATAAAGTCTGACACTGTTTCCACTGTTTCTCCATCTATTTCCCATGAAGTAATGGGACCAGATGCCATGATCTTCATTTTCTGAATGCTGAGCTTTAATAATGCCTACTATATCCAAGAGAAGACTGAGATACAAAGAGCTAAAACATTATTCTGCCTTGACCTTTCTCATGGTGCAGTCTTTCAACGGGTAAATGAACACTCTTTTCTCATTTGATTCAGTTTAATTAAATATTAGTTTTCAAATGCACTTCTCAGGGCTCCTCATTTTGTCATGATTCCTTTTTGCTAACTCCCTCTCTGTCGTAAAAGCTCGAGAAGCAGCAGTAGGAAATAAGATATTCCCTATTACTAACTGAACTTTTATGAGGGTGAAGGGATAAATCTTCCCCAAGTTGGACTCTACAAACATCTCTGAAGAAAAGAATCAGTAGTTTTCTTTATACAGACAAATACAGATAAAATATAAAAGGACTTTCAGCGTGTAAAGTTATCTCTTCTTTCAGGAAAGCATTTTAGGGAATGTTTTAAAATACTAAGTTCACTAAGAAAGATACAATAAACCAATTTGCTTTTAAAACCCAAACCCTGAGAAACAAAATAAGAAAATGATTAGACAGGAAAAAAATTGGATACATATATAAATCTTCAATTTTAAATTATTTTTTCTCTTGGAGACTGTATTAAGCTTTATAATTTAAGTATGCTAGCATCAGATATGAATACTACTCACGCATGAGGTTTGTTTGGGTGTAAAGTGTGCCAGTTGTGTTACAAAACTGGCAACGTAACAGAAAAAAAAGATAAGGGGTGAATTGATTATTGTCTTAACAAAACAGTCATCAACGTGTCATAATTTAACAATTTTTGCTAAAAGTGTTTATCCCATGGTTTATTATGCTAATTATTCAACACATGTGGCTTTAATATTAAACTTTTCATCATTATCCAGAGATACCATAGTTCATTTTAGTAAAATTTAAAATGTTTACCTAAAACATTATACAATTCCAAGTTTTTCACTTTCTAATAAGTAAGGATTTTTAAAAAATCTATTCACTTAAAGAATCCCCAGTCACCCTCACCCCTCCACCCCCAAGATCTAAGTGTTATAGGAAGCTTAACAATGGTACTTACATTCTGTGAAAGAGAACCAAATGAAAGGAGATGAGAATAAAGTTAGTAGTATTAGGCACAGAACTTTTGACCGAAAGGGCAAGAGGGCAATAAAACTTAGAATTAAGCCACTAAATGAAGACTATAGAGTCATTACTGCAGGGATTCTAAGGAAAAAATGCCAATAACTCACCCCATCTCTTTCTCTCTCTCTTTCTGGGAGTTCAATACCCTATTCTTATTTAAGCAGTTTCAATAGGCATTACCCCTCAAATCTTCCCCACCAAATCACATGGGATTATTTTCTAAAGGATTAATTTTAAAACAAGCTGAGAAATCCAAAATATGCCCTGTACAGCCAAACTGAAAGAACACATCATCAACTACTGGAGCATTAACTGAGTGTGCTGGGTAAGTGACCTTTCTGCCTCTTCTACATCTACAGCTAAAAAATAAAGCTTCTAAGGAAAGAAGCTTTTCTAGTTTTGAGGAAGAATGGATCCTCATTAGATAGTTATATGAAGTACAGAGACCCCCATAAGCCACCTGAACTTGTACTACTCTCGTTTAAGTTAGGACAGTCTCCCAGGTAACTCAGTGGTAAAGAATCCACCTGCCAATGCAGGAGACATGGGTTCGATCCCTGGGTTGGGAAGATCCTGTGGAGGAGGAACTGGCAATCCACTCCAGTATTCTTGCCTGGAAAAATCCCATGGACAGAGGGGCCTTGCAGGCTGCTGTCCAGGGGATTGCAAAGAGTCAAACACGTCTAACCATGCATGCATGTAGGTTAGGGACTCAGGTGATACAGAAATTTCATACAAATTAGCTGCTGCCACTTTCATCAAAACTAAGGCGTCAGAAAAATTATCTCCGGGATCATTCAAAACCATTATTTTTAAAATGTCTTTTTTCAAGTTTCTTCTAACTATAAATATACCATAGAATTACAGAACAGTAAAATGCTAAAACTGGAAAAACTAGTACTTCAAACATCCAACTCTCAACAGATGGAACCACTGGAGAAATCTATATAAAACTATTTCTACCACCATCTCTTACAGACCATGTTTATTAAGAATTAGTTATCTGAGGATGCAGCTTTTAAATAACAGCAGGTGCTCAGTATTAAAAGTCAGGGGTTATTCCCTAAAATGAAATTTCTCAGAACTCAAGTTCAGAAAACTCAGGTTCAGAATAATTACAGTTTAAATTAAGAGAAAAACATTTAATAGAAAAGAATCATTTGTATTTGGTAATGTAAATAAAGTGGTTAAACTTATGTAAATATCTTTGAATCTACCATGGACACCATAAAGTTAGCTAGAGAAGAATTTTAAAAGCATACTGCAAAGAATCATTTTTATATTAAACCCTGTTCAAAGTTTCCTCTGGCTTGAGGAGCCTGAATAAATGGGACAACATGCTCTAAAGTATAAAGATTCTGCATAAACTTTTATCATCAGTTCCCTCAAAGATTCACTAAAATACTGAAAAAGAATAAAACAAATTCATCTCAATTCTTTGTCATATTTTTAAATTAGAAAAGGGAACCAAATTTACTTATACTGCATTCTCTATTCATATCTTTCTTTATGGAATTTAAAGCACTTTATTTATTTATTGCAGTATGCGAGATTTTAGTTCTTTGGCCAGGGACTAAACAGAATATTATTTAGCACTCAAAGAAATGAGCTATCAAGCCATAGACATGGAAGAACCTTAGATGCATATCAGGAAGTGAAAGAAGTCAGTCTGAAAAGGCTTCATATTACATGATTCGAACTACATGACACGAAAAAGGAAAACTATGGAGGCAGTAAAAGATCAGCAGTTGCTGGGGATTCGGAGGGAGGGATAATGAATGCATGCAGCATAGAGGATTTTTAGGGCAGTGAAACTATTCTGCATGATACTACAATGCTGAATACATTTGTCAAAACCCATTCACTGTACTACCAAGAGTAGTACCTTACCAAGAGTAAGTAGTACCTAATGTAAAAAAATACACACTTTGGGGGATGATGATGTGTCAGTGTGGGTTCATCGACTGTAACAAATGTATCACTCTGGTTCAGGATGTTCTTAGTGGAGGAGGCTGTGCATGACCAGGATCAGTGAGTTTACAGAAACTCTCTGTATTTTTTGTTTAACTTTTCAGTCAAAGTCAAGGTTTAGGTTTTAAACTAAAACCTAAAAACTAAAGTCTATTTAAAACAAACAAAAAGCTAAAGCAGATTATATACGGTGATTAACTGGGACTTATCTCAGGAAAGTGAGGTTGAATCAATATTTAAAAATCAATTAATGTTCATTATACATAATACCAGAGAAGCCAATGGCACCCCACTCCAGGACTCTTGCTTGGAAAATCCCATGGATGGAGGAGCCTGTTAGGCTGCAATCCATGGGGTTGCTAAGAGTCGGACACGACTGAGCGACTTCACTTTCACTTTTCACTTTCCTGCATTGGAGAAGGAAATGGCAACCCACTCCAGTGTTGTTGCCTGGAGAATTCCAGGGACAGGGGATCCTGGTGGGCTGCCGTCTATGGGGTCGCACAGAGTCGGACATGACTGAAGTGACTTAGCATAGCATAGCATAGCGTACATAATACAGATAACTAATAAGGACCTACTGCATAGCACAGAGAACACTTCTTAAAATTCTGTAATGACCTACATGGGGCTTTCCTGGTAGCTCAGCTGGTGAAGAATCTGCCTGCAATGCAGGAGATCCCAGTTCAATTGCTGTGTAGGGAAGAATGCCTGGAGAAGGGATAAGCTACCCACTCTAGTATTCACGGGTTTCCCTGGTGGCTCAGAAGATAAGGAATCCACCTGCAATGTGGGAGACCTGGGTTCAATCCCTGGGTTGGGAAGATTCCCCTGCAGGAGGGCATGGCAATCCACTCCAGTATTTTTGCCTGGAGAATCCTCATGGACAGAGGAGCCTGGCGGGCTACAGTCCATGGGGTTGCAAGGAGTTGGACACGACTGAGTGACTTAGCACAACAATGACCTATATGGGAAAATAGTCTAAAAAAGAGTGGATATATGTATAACTGATATACTTTGCAGTATAGGAGAAACTAACACGACATTGTAAATCAACTACATTCTAAAAAAAATTTTTTTAATTAATGTTTAACACCCATTCATGATAAAAAAACACTTAAATGAGGGATAAAAGAGAACTTTCTCAATCTGATATGGAGCATCTGGAAAAACCCACAGCTAACACACTCAGCAGAGAAAAACTGAATGAGTTCTCCTTAAGATCAGGAACAAACAAGGAAGTCTACTCTTGCCCTAGAAATTAGGCAAGAAAATAAAGCAGCAAAACTGGAAAGAAAAAGTAAAACTTCGCAGGTGACATGACACTGTATATAGGAAATCATGAGAAATATATTTATAAACCATTAACACTAACAAAAACATGTTCCACCAGGTTGCAGGGCAAGATTAAATGAAATTAAGAAAGCAATTACAATATCACTGAAAACAATGAAAAAAAAAACAAAAAACAAAAAACACCTGAAGAATAAATTTAACAAAGTGTAAAACATACTCTGAAAGCAAAATTGTTGAAGAAATTAAAGAAGATCTAAACAAATAGAAAAACATCCCATGTTCTGGATTAGAAGACTTAATACTGCTAAAATGACAAAATTCCCCAAGCTGATTTACAGTTCAATGTAATCCCCAACAAAATGCCATCTCTCTCTCTTTTGTAGCAAGTAGCAAGCTGATCCTAAAATTCATATGAAAGTGTAGAGACCTAGAGTAAGTCAAGACAATCTTAAAACAATCAAAGTTGGGAGTGTCTTATGGTCAACTAATTTTCAACAACAAGGCCAAGGGCATTCAATTAGAAAATAATTAGTCTTTTCAACAAATGGCAATGAGACAAGTAGATACCCACATGCAAAACAATGAAGTTGTACTCCCTACCTCACACCATACAGAAATTAATTCAAAATGGATCACAAACCTAACTATATAAGAGCTAGAACTATAAAACTCTTAGAAAAAAACAGAAGTATAAATCTTCATGACCTGGATTATGCAAAACCTTCTTAAATATGACACCAAAAGAGCAAAAGACAAATAAATTGGACTTCATAAAAATTAAAAAAAAAAAAAAACACTTCTATGCTTCAAAGGACACCATCAAGAAAGTTAAAGACAAGAATAGGAGAATATATTTACAAATCAAATATTTGATAAAGGTATCTAGAATACACAAAGAACTTAACAACTTCAAATGTTCAGAATAGGCAAATCTAGAGAGACAGAGAGGTTAACAGTTGCAGGGGAAGGGGTAATGGAAGCAATTTGCTAATAGGTATGAGGTTTCTTGTAGTGGTGATAAAAATGGTCTAAACTTAATTTACTGTAAATATGCTTTAAAAAAACATTAAATTGTATAGTTTAGGCAAATTGCTTAATGTGAATTATATCTCAAGAAAGTGGTTTCCCCTTGGCAGGGGAAGTAAGGCAGAGTGATGGGGTGGATATGTTTTAAGGGCAGCCTCAACAGGGTTGATTTTATGTTCTATTTCTTAGGCTAGGTTGTGGGTTCATGTACACTTTTTAATTATTCTTTTAACTTCTATCATGTATCTTTTATATATATCAATATTACATTTGTTTGTCTGTTTAAAGAGCACAGGCCTGGGTGAGGCCTTTTTTATCATTTTGTTAGCTATGAACACTGAGACAAGTCAGACCTTTCTGAGCTATAGCTTCCTCCTCTAAAAAGAGGGATGCTATTATTGTACTTCTTGTACTTCATGTTTACAATAAAGAAATTCTTAGTGTTTCTTTTAAGTCTGACTCTTTGTGATCCCATGGGCTGCAGCCTGCCAGGCTCCTCTGTCCATGGGATTTCCCAGGCAGTAATACTGGAGTGGGTTGCCATTCCCTTCTCCAGGTGATCTTCCTGACCCAGGAATTGAACCCAGGTCTTCTCTACTGCAGGCAGATTCTTTACTGTCTGAGCCACCATTGAAGCCCTATTACTATAAAATCCAAAGTGAAAATCCACTTTACTGCCACCTCACTGTAATAACCATTGCTGGCAGAAATCTTTTCAGACTTTCCTTGAACATAGAAGCGAATTTTTTTTTAAAGGGGATGATCTTTGACATTGATTTTCACGTAATAAATTATGAGCATTTTTCAAAGTTAACCACTTCACCATTCAGAGACATTTAGGTTGCTTTCAATCTGGGAGGTTTTTCTGGAGGTCTTTTTGTCTTTTCTTTCAGACTTTTTTAATAATGTATTTTACCAAACACACATCTTAAATTTCTACACAGACAAACCTGATGTTCTTTTTCTTGCTTTGAAATCAAGGCAATACATCTTTTCCTTCCAAGATGATAAATAATTATATATTACTTTCTTCTTACTTTTTGGCTTTGTTTTTTTCCATTTAAATTTTTAATCCACTTGGACTTTATTTTTGTTCATGATGAGTAAGGATGTAACTTCCTCACTCCCCAACACCAGCTAAACACCCCAACAAACACATGAAATAAATCAGGGGTTCACTGGAGCTGGCTCAGAATGGCTCCTGAGAGACAGTCACATTTTCTGGAATTCTGCAAAGCTGACTGTGAAAAATTATAAAAAATTAAATTATATAAACTAATAAGGAAACAAATTATAATTAAAATAAAGGTAATAAATACTCAGAAATAACAAGTCCTAATTATTTCAGAATGATTTATGGTGAAAACTGTTTACGATGGTGTGCTACTCTGTTTTTCCAATTCAGCATTTAGTGACTTCAGCTTGGTAGCCTGAAACCGGCCATTATAGGACCACAGGAACTGGCAAGCCCTACAAACTAGAGTTTTTTAATTTTTCAGAGACCCTGCTGTTAAGCATAAACCAGCACAACACAGAAATAAGCCATTCTTTCTCACTAACTTTAAGAAGATCTCTAGTACACACTAATCTGCAATTTATTCATAAATTTATAGAACAGAATAAGGAGCTTAGTATTTGGGGGGGGGGCGGTGTTAGCATCACAGACTGCTTTCAAATGTTTTGATGTATTAAGTGACACTTGAAATACAGTTTCTATTTCTCAACATAAGATGACAGTACTGCACTGAGAATTGTTATTTTTCCTAAACAATTTAACAGCATTCTTACTTTAATGTAGATTATAAAAATAAAGGGCTATTTTGGTAAATAGTTGGTTATTGTATATTATTTTTAGATCAGGGCTCTTTACTCTTAAGAAAAAAAAATCCAAACATAAGAATACAAAAGTCACTACGAGACAGTCTAAACATCACTGTTTTCTCATAAAAATTCATTTCATGAGGAAGTAGGGATCTACATAATGGCAACAGCCAGCGATACTACTCTTCTTTGACAGTCACCATCATGTACAAACTTAGCATTAGCCACTTTCAACAACAAGCACGTAGTAAGTACCCACCAATGACCACAATAGGTTCTGGAGACACAAAAGAGACATGGCCCCAGCCTTTGAAGCTCTCATCATTTTTAGTGGATTAGTGGGTACAGAATGTATCATAAGTGATTATAAGCATTTGCTTTGATTAATACTGAGAAGGAGAGACAGAAACAGATTGATTTTCACTTAAAAGAAAATCAAAATTAAAAAAAAAAACATCTGCCCACCTACAGAGACAACCTGATGTGTGTTGGTAACATCTTCAGTATCTTACACCAGTTAAAACACCACAGTGTCCCTATTTTAATGTCTTTCCCGCTGAGGTACTTTAAGAAGTCAGTGGTTTATTTGCAGATACTACTACCAAGTACCATCAAGTAAACCAGTGTCAGTTGCATTGATCTTCCTGACCGGTCTCAGGTCGTTTAGATTTAGACTCATTCTAGGTGTTTATGTTATGAAACTATGCAATGTAAAAGTTGGGTGGATGCAATAAAACAACTCACTTTTGCACATAAGCCAAAATACTTTCAAAGACTTGCTGTCCAGTTGGGGTTTCTGGTTAACAAAATATTTCATTGTAGCCCAAGGAGCAAACACAGCAGCAGCCCTTTTCATATACACAGTGATGATTTCAACCATTTCTAATTGTTAATATTTTAAACTTTAAAATCTCTCTCTTAGGGATTTGTGCTATATATAGAAAGAATCATTACCCTTTGGGAAACAATGGCTCATTTACTGAAAATGAATTTAACAAAGGAATTATTTGGTACTGAAAAATACAGAGCAGTGAATTGGGTGACACAAATCACAACATCATCAGCTCATGTGACTGTATTAGGGTAATTTCCTTAAAAAAGAAAAAAAATACAGTAACTTAAAATTTAGCTTCAACAATCTAATATCCTCAATCATGTCCTCTGTCATAAAATTGTGAAACCAGATCTTAGGTTCTTAATTTGAAAATGTCCCTTTAATTCTCAATTTGAGATAAATACCACAAAAAAAGAAAAACTCTGCCAAATGGAATATTTCTATTCTGCCTGAAGCCTAGTTTTGACTGGTATGTTTCAGTTGCACATTTGATTCACACTGAATTTTGTTTTAAGTATTAAGAGAATAAATAGCATTCCAAAAAGTCACAAGCTTGAAAACTTCCAGTTCCTTCTCTAGTTGGAGATCTTACAAAACTTATTACATGGAACAGTGAGTTGATGCAGTGACCATAAATTTCTTAACACTGTAAGTCTAAATTTAATCGAAACCCAATCTCAAAGTTCCGTAAAAACAGCCTTGAAGTAGATAAAGCAAAAAGTCACAAAATGTTAATCTAGAAGAAAGGTTTATGGGAGTATCACTGTACATTTCTTTCAAGTTTTCTGAGACTTAAAATTTTTCAAAAAATAAAAGGGGGAGAGGCATGATAGCCTCAAAGCAGATACAGAACGTGCATGTAATACATACATAAAGAGTGAGCTATTTTCAAAAGCCCTGTAGCTCGTAACATCAAACTTTTACCAGAAACCTTAGTCACTGGCACACAAAAACTGCCCAACAGAGTATTCTAAATATTGTCGTTTTTTCTTTCAGAAGCATTGTTCTTGGTTTCATTTATAGGATTTTTGTTTTTTATTCTTTGTTTGTTTGCTTTTCGAAGAACACTTCCTCCACTTTCAATGGGCATTAACTTGGACAGGTATTACTGGTAAAACAGCAAAGGCGCAAAGGTTCTGGCTCAGCCTCCTACCAGTTGTATGACCTTGAACAAACCTCTTAGCTTCTCTGCGTCTCAATTTTCCCACATAAAATGAGGCAGTTACACTAGATGCATTCTAAAGTATCTCCCAACTCTGTAATTCCGTTCAGATAGGGCTCTAGGTTTGTGAGAAAGAAAAAACTAGCCCTCAAAGAGGGAAAAAATGGCCAAAATCTACCTTTGTAATGTTGGTGAAACAAATAGGATACCACATTGTAAGCACACAATAATCATGATCCCAAAGTTTAAAACTTTATTATAAATGCACACATTCCAGATTTTAAAAATTGAAAAAAATTATACCAAAATACTATTAGTGGCTATCTCTGAGCTACAGGTTAAATATAGCTTTTCTGTATTCTCCAAGTTTCCTACAACAAACATATTATTATTTTGATAATAGAGTGAAAGGAGGGAGTTGATAAGCAAGGAAAAACCCTCCTCTTATGTGCTAAAGGAAATTTTACCTTTGGAAGGCATTCTAGAAATGGAAAGAATTTTTTGAAAACAGTTGGGTGTTAATCAGAAAAAAAATCTCTGGTATAGTCATTAACTTGATACCTATCATAATCGTTCAAAAGCTGTTGGTTACCTGCCCTAGGTTAGTAAACTTAAGGAGGTACTGCATTTTTTCATGAGTACTGAAACTGATAATAATGACAGCTAATGTATACCTAAGTGCCAAGCACAGTTCTAAGGCTTTACATATACATCGATTCACTGAATCCTCACACAACCCTATGCAACAGATATACCATTATTTACTATCTCCATTTTACACATGACAACCAGAGGTTAAATAATTTGCCCACAACTAATAAGGGGCAGAGTTAAGATTTATATCCAGGCAGTCATCAGAGTACAGGCTCTTAACTATTTAACCATCCTGTCCTTTTGTACTTAAATGTTCTGCTCAGGTCATTCTTTAACTGCCTTTTGTTCTCAAAGTTCATTTCATCTAAACTACTTTTCTTTAACCTGCAAAGAAATAATAATATTTAAGTACTGGGATAAAAAGACTGGCCAACCTTTTAACTAGCTGCTAGCTGAAAATTATGATTCATTTTTAAGTCATTACTTCAAAGGTACAGGAAGTATAATTTAATCTCCACACATATCACAAGTAAACAATACAGTAACATCTGAGGGATTAAATATGTAGCATTAATTACTAAGTTAAAATTGGAATATCTTAATAAAAGAAGACACTATTGATTGACGTTAATTTGTCCTCATGAATCATCTGTGAAAAGAGCCCCTAAAACCTTTCTAAAATTTCAATCTTACTGAAATGCCATTTTAAACCATGTTGTAATTAACATGGTTTGGTTTTTAAAAGAATGCATCAATATTTATTTTGAACACTGGCCTTAGTACACACCCAGTTATCTTCACAATAACCTCAAATACTATTAACATGCAGAACCTGGGACAAGGAACACAAAGGAAGCTACCAATTAAATACAGTTGAAGGTTCTCACCTAATTCCTGGGCAATTCAAATCCAAACCAAGTATGCTTTTTCTGGCCAGTACCATTACCTGTCAATTTTTATGGTTTCTGGGTTATTTTTAATAAAAGCTCAAATTTCCTCACATCTGTGTTACTAAATATCTAGCTCTGTCAAAGTAAATACAGAAATCAATAGTTTCCTATTTTAAAAATTAAAGAGAGAAGGAAGAGAAGTGAGAAAAAAAACTTTGCACTGGGTTGCCTGTTAGCTTAGATGTGCAATCTGACAATCACCTGATAATTGCACCCTTGGGGTAATTCTGTACTGGTAAGATAATAAAGTGAAATAAGTCACCTTTATTTCAATTTACTTACACAATTTGCAAATCTGTAGCTCTCTGCCATGGTAGATTAAGAAAATTAGCATGTAAGAAAAATCACCTGCTTATGTAAATTGGAGGATGGTTTTTATCTATGCAGACAGAAAAAAAAAAAAATAGCTGCAATCTGGGTCAAATGACTAATTTTATCTATTTGTTCAAAGGTCTCCCCCTTCACCTTTTCTCTGTAGCTCAGAGCAAGAATTTTAGGTCAAGGAATGGATAAACAAAAAAGTATCTGTGTTGTCCATTCTCCTGTAAGTTTACTGCCTGACAATACTGAGCTCTATATTACTTAAACTGAAGACAAGACTGAGAACTTTAGATAACAAAACCACAACACTGAGAGGAAAGAAAAGAAATCAATGGAGGATATCTGATCTAACTGGCAAAGAAAGCAAACATGACAAGGATCAGGTACCAATTTTACCTTCTGCTACTTTAAGCAAACAGGGCTTCAGAAAAGGAAATCACTCCAAATAATTCAGGGCAGGCAGGACAACTTCTCTACAAAGAACATTACTCCACTTTGCTCTATAAACACACTGAGTCAAGTTCTTCTGAGTCTGACATAAGTTAGATGAATGTGTTCTTGCTCATTTAATGACTATTTTCCCAGCATTCGTTGCTGGAATTCATCCGTCCCACTTATAACTGACTCCATCTCCAGGAGTGGACCTGACTGCTTTAAAGTAACCTTATCCACACTGACAGTGACGGGTCCAGAGATGAGCATACAATTCAACAGAGGCTAAAGACATTCTAGAACTGGGCTGGTCAATAAGCCAGTCAATAGTCACTGGGCTACTGAACGCTTGAAATTTGGTCAGTCCAAACTGAGAAGTGTTCTAAGTGCTAACATAAACACTGGGTCTAGTATATTTTATATGGGAAAAAAATGTAAAATATCTAATGATTTTTATAGTAGTAACATGTTAAAATGATAATATTTTGGATATATTGAGTTAAATAAAATAGATTACTAAAATTAACTTCATTTGTTTCTTTTTACATTTTTAACGTAGAAAATTTAACACTGTGTTACGTGGTTTGCATTATATAGTTGGCCCTTGAACAATGTGAAGGTTAAGGGTGCTGATCCCTGCCCAGTGCAGTAAAAAATCTATGTATTAACTTCTGATTCCCCCTAGACGTAACTTCTAGTAGCCTATGGCTGACTGAAAGGAAGCCTTACTGATAATCTAAAAAATCGATTAACACTTTTTGTTTGTTATACATACAATATACTGAATTCTTACCACAAAGCAAATTAAAGAAAATGTTAAGAAAATCATAAAGAAGAGAAAATATATTTTTAGTGCTATTTACAAGATTAATCATCTGTCAGTACCTTCATCAATATTGTCTTATATGATACAAAACACTGTATGTATTACACGTATCACTAACACTAGACATCCAAAATGAAAAGATAATGTGAAAAAGAAACATTTCTTTACAGGTATAACTATTCATGCATTGATAACAAAGAAGCAGTAATATGGTAGCTTTACGGCAGACTAGTTTAACCAATATGAGTGCTGGAAACACATGTTTTAAAAAGACACTTACCTGTGATGCTAGGCTGATACTGTTTCTCCAACTATGAGTGAAAGGAGGTGGGGCATACTGTATGGTAATTAATTCTTTGAAAACAAAGTTAAAACAATAAGAAAACTAATACACTAGTAATTCTATATTAATATCATTCACCTTACGCCTGTATAAGGAAAAGACTAGTATCTATACCTATCTTACGCCTTCACGACATACCTTTTACTTAATTCTTTTGATATTTCTAGACTACAGGCTTCATCTGTGAGTTTTTCAAACTGTCACAAATCTCAAGTTTCCAATATATTTATTTTTGAAAATCTGCATATTAAGTAGATCTACACAGTTCAAACCCATGTTGTTCAAGGGTCAACTGTGTATTGAGGCAACACAGGATTTTATAAATGAGGGAACCAAGACTCAGAAAAGTCAAATAACTTAATCAAGGTCATAGAGCTGTTGGCAGCAGGGACCAGAACCTTGTCTCCTAACAAGTTTAGTTAGTACTTTACTACCTTGTCATTAAAAAGAAATAATCTTGCCAAGGAAATGGTACCTTGACTATGATAAACATCAAATTTTCTGGTTTAATAAACTAGAAATAACAACTTGGGATTTGGGAGAATTTTATTAACAATAAACGTGCTGTTAATACTGGAGACATTCTTTAGAACCAAATATATATATATATGTCGGGGGGGGGGGGGGCGGGAATCATACACATTCTCTCCTGTGATCTACTTGCAAAATTTAATGACCTTTCTCCATCCTCATTTTCTTTGACTTTATCTGCATCAAAGATTACTCCCATCTTCCTAACAATCTTTTCCCATGTGCAGGTTGTCAATCACTAATATTTTCCTATCTGATTACCCTTAGTTCCATCTCCAATAATTTCTTCCATCTACAACTGAGAACATTCCCTAAGGCCCAGACCTCAGCTATCTCTACTTCCACTTACATAGCCTTGAAAAAAAAAAAATCCTATCTAAACGGTCACTCTTACTTAAAAACTTCCAGTGGCTGCCATTCCTAATGTTTCAACCTTTTTCATTATTTCCTGCCCCCAGGAGCGTTTTCAGACATTTTCCAATTGCTCTCCCCTCAATGAAATTTTAATACCACAGATATGCTGCATATCTGTTTATGTACTGCATGTTATAAAGGGGCTTTAAATTAAAAAAAAAAAAAGTTTTCTTTTTCCCCTCTCCCAAGTACCAATGGTGTCTTATCTCTTCAGCAGGATGCTCCAACCTCTTCAGGATTTGCATCTCCACCCTCATCTCCTGTCACCTGCACTGCAATTGATATTCAGCAGCTCCAGCCCTGTAAGTCTCCCTTATAAGGGCCCATCCACCAATAATTCCCTTCCCCGTTAGTTGACTTTTTTTAAAACTTTTATTCTTAAAACTCTGTTGAGGTATTTATCTCTTCGAGGAAGCATCCGTACCTTCCAAAGAAATCCCTCCTCTGTATTCCCAGGGAGTGTCTCTATTGCTGCACCTACGGCAGTGAATTGTAACTAACCATTTACAAATCCCTCTCCCCCACTAGATCATAATCGCCTTTAAATCTTTATCATCCAGCACAGTGCCTGGCAAACAGTCAACACATAGTCAATGAGTATTATAAGAACAAGTGAAAATAATCTGTCCTTACATTTTTATTTGACGGTTTCAAATTTGGTTTCAATTCTCCATCAAGACTCTCTTGAGAGCAAGGATGTATCAGTTCATACTGTTTCTTTAACTGTAAACACCTTCAGGGCAATATCATGACTTAAACATCTTTATATTCCAAGCACAGCAGAAACTTGAAAGAAGTCTGTGAAATTATTTATACAACTAAATATCCTCATTAAAGCCTACAATAGTGCTGCTCTGTAGCAGGTTGACAAGACCAGTGACCTCCAGCCATGCCAAAACCTTCTGTATGATTCAATTAGCCAAACTTATTCAAAGCACAAGATGTGAAACGGTTTAGGAAAAGATCACCAATCATCTTTAAAGGCAGACATCCCTGTACAGAGTCTCTCTATTCACACCACTACAATTAACTATTAAATATGAACTCACTACAGTTTCCTGAGAGTTCATCTTTTCGAAATGTCAGAGTGCCAGATTTTTTTCTGAAAAAGTTCTGAGCTAGGTACCTCAGAACTACCAGCTAGGTCTATGATGGTTTGTCACGTGCTTATTGACAGTATTACAACTATTGCCTAAGGCACTCTGTGTGTTACCCCCAAGCAACAAAAGGATCAAACTGACAAGCTATTTTAGTTAGACAATCATTGTTCATCTGCATTAGATGACCCAATCAACAAATAATGCACCTGAGTATTACAGAAGCACAGGGAATTGCAAGTAAAACCCAAATATAATGTAAAGAACTTCTACTCAATGACTTTTTTCTGTTTGGTTGGATGACAAATGGAAAAGTTTCTTTGGCCTTGACAATTTGCATCAAAGAAATCAAATCAGCATATTATATAAACAGTTGATGCTTGAAATGCTAGGACAGCAACAAATCTAATAAGAACCACCAAGAATAGACTCAATTCTACATATAGAAGTCAGTGAAACCCTAATGCTCCAAGTTGTGAAGATAATAAAATATTCTAGCATTCCATTAGAAGACAGCCTTTTGTATAAGGAACAACACCAATACAATTGCCGATGCTTTGAGGGTTAAATTCCAGAATTCAAATATTCAGTTAATGTATTTTGCAAATATTCTCCTAGCACAGCATATAAAAGAGAACTATATATACCACTATTTCTTTTTCAGGACATGCACCAGTGGTAACAACTGATAGCTAAAAGAAGTTGCAAGTAGTTCTGAGGGAGACTGTTGTTTTAGCTTGTTTGAAAAGGCAATTCCTTCTGAAATGTATTTTTTTTAGGAAAAAAATTTTTTCTTCTAAGCTGATAGTCAATAGAACATAAAAATGTCCCCTAAGGATAAGCCAAATTTCTTTTGTTGTGTTTAGGTTTTGTTTCATTTTGGGTTTTTGAATAATATTTGCATAATCTTGTCCAGGAGCCCAACTACAACATGACTTCCAATGTTACAGGTTATGGACTTTCAGTGACCAAGAAACCAGTTCACTGTCATTAGACTGTGTTCCTTTTATTCTCTCTCTCTGCCTCCTCGACTTTATGACCATGAACCTGCAGTTTCTAAAAGTAAATTCGTTTGTACTTAAAACTAACAATATAGATTTCCACATTTCTAGTTTCACACGGCTGCTTTGTTATGTCTAGAAGAGCAACCGTTTCCTTTTTATGGTGCAGGCTCTGGTTCTTCAAAGCTCTTTTCACAAAGCAGCCCCCCCCCACCCCCACCAAAGAATCCAGCTGTGGCTGTTAATCTTGGCTGATAGACCAACTTCTCAATGCTACAGATTCCTAACCTGGAAAAGGCAGCTAATAACAAAATACACTTTAGTCTACTACTCTTTCTGATGCAACTAACGCCAGCATTTTCCCAAAATTATCCCCAAAAGCATTCCTCAATTTTCCAAATTTCAGTTTGCTACTTGGGGAGTAAGAGGACTGGAGAAAACATCAGAAAATACATGATGCCTCTAATTTTCACAAGATGAGGAAGCTAGACAATCCCTGCCACGCAAAAGGATTTACACTGAGTAATTTTTCATTAAACCATACATATTTCCCCCACCTCACTGGGATCGTCTTTAACAATTCACACCTGTTCATCCATACGCAAGTAAAATGAATCTCCACTAAAGGTGAACTTTGACAACAAGGATGTCCTTCATTTGTTACATTCTGAGGGGAAAAAAAAATTAATTTCCTTCCAGGTATGGAAATCTATAATACTGCCTAAACGAGTACAGATGATCTGGCTAGAATATGTAAAGTCCATGTAACATATGGACTTTATGTAACAAGTCCATGTAAACATACATATTGTGCTTTTAAAAAATGCATTTGCTTTTAATTAATTGAGACAACAGAATACTTTACCCTAACTCTAAATTCAACCCCTTGGCATATAGCAGAACTAAGAGGACACTCTAGGTATTTAAAGTCATGCCTCTAAAAACAGTGGGCTTCTCTGGTGGCTCAAACGGTAAAGACACTGCCTGCAGTGCAGAACTGGGTTCGATCCCTGGGTCTGGAAGACTCCCCTGGAAACAGGGAATGGCTACCCACTCCAGTATTCTTGCCTGGAGAATTTCATAGCCTGCATTTTGATTCTACCTGATAAATCTGACCATATGTGAAGCCACATCTATGAACATTTACACAAGTTTGATTTTCCTACCAATAATAACCACAATAAAAAACAGCTAACATTTATTGAGTGCTTACTGTGTGCTAAACAATATACTCAATGGTTTACAAGGATTACCTTCATTTAATCCTCAAACCAATGGAATGAAATGAATGCTATTATTATCCTTACTTTATAGATGAGAAACAGAGAGAGGTTAAACAATGTATCAAGATCACACAGCTAGTAAGTATCACTACAGTGATGCTTGAGTTTCAAAGTTCATATAAAAGTAACCTGCTGAAAGTATTAGAGTAATACAAAGTTCTCCAATTTAACTTGGAGAACAAAGGCAACAAACTGAATGCAATCCCAGACAGTAAAAAATGCTGATTTCATAAATCATCAAGGTAGCAATATGTACCATTAATTCAGTCTGGTATTTTTGGCTGCCAAAGTCAAAACTGCTTGGGTTCTGCAGTTCTTAAACCTTTCTCATGCGGTCAGTTTCCTCCAATTCTCAAAAGTATACACTTCAAGAGCCCCTGAAGGCTTTATGTTGTAATACTCTTCGTCCGAAAGTTGTTACATCTTTAAGAACAACCTAACTTACTTTCCATCTGGCAAATGTTAACTACAGACAAAAAGATATTGACATTCTCACAGAACAAGTCAGGTTTCTGTCTGTGAGTTGTTTTGTGCTTTGGTTTTGCATTGTGAAAATATCCATAAGGGCATTTGGAAGCCTTGTTATCTGATAAAGAAGGTCAAATTATATATGATGCTTTGATAACCCATGAACAATATTCTATCGCTGGCAATGAATGTATCTCAGGCTACTCCATGATCATATTACTAGGTAAACTGGAATCTTTACTTTGAGATAAAGCACAGCAGACAGTTGTTAATGAAACCTTAATTGAACTGTCAAAGCACCACCTTTACCAGCAAGCTAATAGGTAATTCACTACTTTTACACAACTGTCCAATACTGATAAGTTATTCCAATAGTTAAATTCAGCAGAAAGATAAATCAAGCCTGGTAGACTAAATTGTTCAGTGAGAAATCAGAATGGTAAAATGCTGCATCACCCCTACAAATATCTCTCCTTGTGTACATGGAGGAACAACAATATCCCTCAAAATCATAAGCAACACTTAGCTATCAGTTCAGTACCACTGGGTACACGTTCAGAAAAAGAAACGAGCGCGCATACAGTTTCCGCTCATATGCCATGACAGAAGGAAAATACTTGCAAAATGCATTAAACATATTTGAGTCTAAGTGAATCTTATAATGCCCAAGTAGTTATGTGGTGCTTTGAATTAAATGATGTGTCATTAGGAGAATATTTTTACGTTCTACTTTAACCACTTTAGAAAATAGTTGTTTCAGAGTCATTAAGTGCCTTCTAAATTAAAAAGAAAAATCTTCACAGTTAGTTAAAAAGTAAAAAAAGCTCACTAACATCTTCAGCTTGGGTTTGAAAATACTAGGGCAATTCACTGTGGTCTGTCATTCAAATTTCTAGTTTTAACAATCTTACTTGGGTCATACAGCAATTAAATTTCAAATATAATAAGCAATTCAGACAGCAAGTTATAAATATGTAAATACAAAAATAGAAAAGTATTTGCATACTAAAACACACACCTGGAACTCTTTTCCTTTTTTTTCATACCGAATTGTATTTCACCTGTAACAGCTGATAAAAACATTCAATGCAGCTAAGTAGAAAAACTTGGTTAAAGAACAAAGAAGGCCTGACCAGGAGATCAAGTAACCAAGCAGCAAAGATGCCACAGCACTGTGCTGCGGAGAAAAAAAGTACTCTAGCAGGCCCAGTCACTACCCTCATTGGGCTCACAAATGTGATCAGACAGGGCAAGTACAAAACCACTGGTGCACAGTGGAAGACGGTCACAAATGGAGGCGCTTCAAGTGCACGGAATGAACTCCATGGGTGGTAGAAGGGGTCAGTCAAGGAAAGAATCTAGAATGGATTCAAATCAAGCATTTGGATTTTCATGTACTGGTAATTTAGAACACCACTACCAGGATGTTTGCTGTGGGATATGTTTCAGCACTCCAGTTCCTTATCTCCCTTCCCTTGAAAAAAAAGAAAAAAGAAATTCCCTTAGCACCAACTTTAAGTTAAAACTTCTACAAACCCCATCACCAGTTGATAGAAATGAAGAGCAAATAACACCTTTAGAACACAGTCCAGAATCCTGCAACCCATTTCCTTGTCAGCACATCTCCAGTTCTTAGCACTGTATGCAAAGCACTAAAACTAAAGAGCATCCAGGTCTAAGAAAATCCAAACAAATTCTCAGTAAATCAATGACAAAATTACAATCTTTTTCCTCCCCTCAGCTTTGAAATCCTCCAGGGTTAGACAAGGAACAGCAGTTCACCGTGTAGTCCCTGAGGATAGGATATGGAAGGGAAGACAGGAAGGCAAGAACAGGCAGGTCCCTGAGCAGAGACTGAAGAGGCACCATTACCGGCTACCCTCTTTCCCACCAGGAATCCCACACACCTTGGAGAACAGAGCACTGCAGCAGCAACCTCCTTGGAGAGCTCACTGGGAAAACACTGGACTTTACCAGGTTAAAAAAAGATAGATTGGATCACTTAGTAGCCTAGTTTATAAAATCTGAAATGTAAATAAAGATGGCCAGATGTAATGCAAAAATGAAATTCATATCAATTACAGCCTGAAAAGCAACGATCAAAGGAGACGCTTACCAGGCTAGTTCCAAAGAGTTCATTTTCTCTAGGTGATGGGGGCTTTTCTAGACATTAACAAGAATCTTTTCTTTTTTTAAATCAGGATATAGTTGAAGGAATCTATTTTTGAAGCACTGAAAACATCAATTCATCTATTCACACCAGAATACTTACTCCTTGGGGAGAAAAACTCAGTTCACTCTAGTTTTGATAGAAACAGGACCCTACAATGATAAACACATTTTACTATAAACTACTAATCTTCCTAAAAAGAATAGACAAAATGACAAAATGTTGCATTTAAGAAGCCCTCAGACTTTAAAAAAATTTATACTAGCCGCACCAAGAATAGACCAGTTTCATGTTTTAAAAGCACACTCCCTACTACAGCAACCAACCAAGGGATAAGAGCAACTTACAAGCCACTAAATGACACTAAAACATTACACTGAATGTGGGCCACCGCATAGTTACAGTCTACTGACCTCAATTGTGGTACTCATGTGTGATGCTATATTTAATGCATTCTTATCAAAAGGCTAAAGCTACATACTTCCCAACTGTAGCTTTATGGTTTAAAATAAACCACTCACTCACGAAACGACTTAACTGGTTCAAATATGAACCCTATCTTCCTTTGGGGATCGCGATCACAAATTAAGGAATGAAGAGAGAGAAAGAGCAAAATAGTTGTGGAAAGTATACCCCAACGACCAGACAATGGTAAGGAATCCAGTTTGGGTCAGTTGTGACATCTGCTCCAACTGGGCAACTGATTCAAACTCAATCAAACATGAGGGACGGCCAAGGTCTGTAGAGGAATAAGCGTTCCATGCATTCACCTATTTACTGATTCTCCATTCAGTGGCTTCCTTAGGTCCTACGCTGTAAGTCTGGTAGACAACAAACTTCTGTGAGTTCAACAGAGGGTGCTCCACCAAAACTGGCCAGGACTTCAAAGCTTAAGCCTAGACAGCCAATGCCATCAGGCCCCTTTTACCAGGTAATGAAGGGTGACTTCCTATAGTTGAGCAGCTTGTTCCACTTGGGTCGACATGGAGAAAAACCATGAGAAAAGGCCTTGCCCAGCAACCTTGAGAAGAAACCAGAAGTCGTGATTCTTCCTTGGATACTCACCAGACGACACCAAAGGCTCCATATCCAATAGGTCTATCCGGCTCAATATCCAGCTGCTGTTGTGGATGATGCGAGTGCTGATGATGGTGCGCCTTAACTGTGGCAGCTGCGGCAGCCTGTACCTGAGCTGGGGCTGCTGCAGCTGGTCCCGGAGCCTGACCCGGTGCCGGTGATGGGAAGTAAGGCTGCTGTTGCCCAGGGTTTAACATGGCTGCAGCTGCGGCTGCGGCGGCGGCTGCCGCAGCTGCCGAGGAAGTATGCTGCTGCACGGGGTGGACCGCAGCAGCCGACCCGGGATGAAGATGGTGCTGAGGGTGGTGGTGGTGGTGAAGGTGAGGAGGAGGGAGGTGTGGAAGGTGGTGGTGATGGTGGTGGTGGTGCCCTGCTGCTGCCGCAGATGTACCGCCATTGTAAGCCGCCATCATTTTTGCGTTGGCTCTTGCGCCACAAAGAGACATTCAAAAAAAAAAATGCCCTTTGATTGGAAAGCAAACTGGGTCAAGCTGTCATTTGGCCATTTAAAAATGAAGGAAAAAACCACTCACTCCACCTCCAAAAAACATGGAGCGGAACTGGCTTTATGTCTTCATCAGTCAATCCAGACAAGTTAGAGGATCTTGGTGTTTAAGTTGGGGGTGAGCGTGTGTGGAAGGGTGTGGGTTGCCCCCCCAAAAAAATAAAAGAAAAAGAAAAAGGAAAAAGGGACCCCTTCCCCCCAGGTTTCCTGCCACAAGTGGATACTAAAACTCCATGCTTAATTCGGGGGAGGTTCCAACTTTGAATGTGGGAATGAAGGCCAAACCTCCCGACCTCCTGAACTCCACACGCGAAAAGGATCAGGTAACACACCACCCTTGGAATCTTGTAAGAGGCTTGACTCATCTACCCCTTCCATTCCCACATCCTTTTCTAAACACCTACCACCTCCTCAAAAATGCAACTGAAAAAAATTCCACCACCCCAAAGTGAAAAGATGGGGGGAAATGTTCAGGGAAACCAGCTGCCCCCCCCTCGAACTCTCAGGCCTTCCTACATCTCCCCCTACTCCTCGTCAGGTTGACCTGATTGGAGCGGGGGGGGGGGGACGGGGACTAAACTTTCCCGAACAGAAAAGAGCCAGGGAAGGAGGCAGGAGGGACAGAGTGAGCAGAGGAGGCGACAGGGCAGGACAGAGAGGAGAAAGAGAACCGGGGCAAAGTGAAGGTAAGGAGGTGCGGGGAGGAATGAAAGAGAGGTGGGCAGCACTCGGACGCCGAGACAGAGGGAACCGCCCCGGGAGGAGGTTAGGGTCCCGGGGCCAAAGAATGGGAGCCCCGGGAGGCGGGCGGGGTGCAGTCGGAAGCGGACTGACTCCTGCCCCCGCCGCCGGCTGCTTCTGCTGAGGGTTGGGGGGGAGAGCGGGTGGGTCCCCCCGCGCGACGGCCCCCGCAGGGCTCAAGGCTGCTCCGTCTCCCCCCCTCCCCCCCACCCGGCTTCCGTCCCCGCGGCCGCTTTCTCCTCAGCCGCTGTGGCCGCTTTCTCCTCAGCCGCCGCCTCCTCAGCCGCCGGTGCCGCCGCGGCCGAACTCACCTCCCCTAGCAAAGCCGGATAGAGCGGAGCCAGCGGCGGACACGCGCAACCAGCCGCCGAGGCCCCGCCCCCGCCTCACACTGACCGGCTGCCCTAGCCAATCCACGCCCACCTGTCCGCGTCCGCCTCCAATCCTGGGCCGGCAGCTTCAGACAGGCGCACTGTTCGGCCAGTGGCGACAAGATGTGGGTCTCCTGGGGAAATCCCGCCCCCGACCCAGGATGGGCAGATAGAAAAACCAATCAAAAGGCAGAGTTGGGCCTGACCGACAAGGCCAAAAGCGAATTAAACACCAAAGATCTCCGTGACATTTTCTTTCGCCTCTCTCCTCTTTTCTTTTTCTTCTTTTATTTTTTTGGCAGGAGCAGGAAGCTGCGTGCTAATCCCGCCTGCAAAAGCTGGAAGAGAGGGTTGGAACGAAAGAACCAATCGTGAGCCGGGGAGCAAGAACAGAGCAACCAATCATTGGCTTGAAGAGGAAGTGGGCTGAGACTGGAACCAGATAGACATTTGATTTGACAAATGAAAAAGGAAATTGATTTCGGTCCCACCCTTCCGATCTCCTATAGGTCAGGATTGTGGAAAATCGCTGTCATATCAGCGACGACCTCCTCAAGGGGCGGGCCAACTGAAAGGGGGTGTGGTTTCAGGGAAGAGGGCGGGACCTAGAGGAAGAAGGCGGAGTCCAAATCATCCATTGATAGGAACCATCTACTATCCCTTTTAGAGACTTCAGGTGTGGAGAAATAGGTGGCGCCAAGAGGGGATGTCGAGCTTCAGAAACTCAATCAAGGTTATTCATCAGGGCGATCACAAAAGAAACTCAAAGACTGATGGTTCATAACCTACAGCTGGTCTTCCATGGCTAATCCTCTTAGTGGCAAAAAGACATTATGTCCAGTTTTCACAACTAACACGCTCATGGAACAATAGGCCTATAGATATAATTAAAACAACAAAAATAATAAACCTAACCACAAAGACTGTAATTTTATCCCATACTTTCTAATAAATTCTATCCCATACTTTCTAATAAATTCTAGTCATTGAAAGTTTACTAAAATAAAGTTTACTTTCACATAACCTCACTTACCTAAATCTACTTTTCTTTAAAAATACGAAATAATAAGCTTACAGACCTTACCCTTACTAAAACTGTGCACTCAGAACCCTGGAAATCATCATTGATTTCTCTCCTGCCTGCCCACTCCTTCCCTTCTAATCAATCATCAAGTCTTAAACACTTCTGAACACTTAAACACATGGGCTTCCCTCATGGCTTAGATGGTGAAGACTGTGCCCGCAATGTGGGAGACTCAGGTTCGACCCCTGGCTCAGGAAGATCCCCTGGAGAAGGCAATGACAACCCACTCCAGTATTCTTGCCTTGAGAAATCAGCTCTGGTGGGCTAGAGTTCACGGGGTCCCAAAGAGTCAGACACAACGGAGCGACTAACAGCATCACTTTCTATCAAACACACACATACACACACACACCCTTCTCCGCAGTTACCACAGTATTACCTAAATGCATGCCTCTGCTGCTGCTGCTGCTGCTAAGTCGCTTCAGTCGTGTCCGACTCTGTGCAGCCCCATAGACGGCAGCCCACTAGGCTCCTCTGTCCCTGGGATTCTCCAGGCAAGAATACTGGAGTGGTTTGCTATTTCCTTCTCCAATGCATGAAAGTGAAAAGTGAAAATGAAATCGCTTAGTCATGTCTGACTCTTAGTGACCCCATTGGACTGCAGCCTACCAGGCTCCTCCGTCCATGGGATTTTCCAGGCAAGAGTACTGGAGTGGGGTGCCATTGTAGCATCTTTAATTACGATCTCCCTGTCTACAGGGCTTCCTTGGTGGCTCAGCTGGTACAGAATCTGCCTGCAATGCGGGAGATTGCAGGAACCTGGGTTCCATCCCTGGTTTGGGAAGATCCCCTGGAGAAGGGAATGGCTACACACTCCAGTACTCTGGCCTGGGTCGCAAAGAGTCAGACACAAATGAGCAACTTTCACTTTCCCTACCTATAGGATAGCTCTCCTCTAATCTCTCATCCACTGAGAGCATTACAATCTTTTAAAAACACAAGTCTGACCACACCCCTATCCTTGAAAAAGTCAATAAGTCTAAATAGCCCAGCTGGATCTGGTTCCTGCCTCCCTTCACAGCCTTATATACTCCAGACATTCTGCATTTCTTTCAGTTTCTCAAATGGTTTGTTGCCTTCATGCATATCATCAGCTCCAAACACTCCCAACTCCCATTCTAACTTATACTTCTGGTCTTCACTTCTCTTTCTGAAAAGATTTCCCTAACCCTATGGTAGAATATGTGTTTCTCTTAAATATTTCCATGGCACTACATCCCTCATAGCACTGAGAACTGTTTATTTATTTATTTTGAGAACTCTTTTAATTTTCATTGTTTACTGAGTTTGACCAGGACAGGAAGCTTCTCTGTTCCACCCAGTGTTCCTTGAGTCTGGTTCCTTGAGCCGTGTCTAAAAGGTGAAGGCAATAAAGATTTGTATGTATTTCTGAGAGCAGAAGTGGGTGCCAATCCAAGCTCTGCTATTCACTAGCTGAATGATTTAGGCAATTTAACTAACTTTAAAGTTCCTGACAATATATGTTCATTCTCTTTCAATCAGAATCTTGGGGTGGGAGGGGCAGGGATCTGTTTAATAAGCCCTCCAGGTGATTCTTACATGCACTGAAGTTTGAGAAGCACTGGCCTAGAGCAAAGGGACTGTATTCTTTTTTTTTTTTTTTTGAGTCTTCCTAAGGTGTTGGAGAAGACTCTTGAGACTCCCTTGGACTGCAAGGAGATCCAACCAATCCATTCTAAAGGAGATCAGTCCTGGGATTTCTTTGGAAGGACTGATGCTAAAGCTGAAACTCCAATACTTTGGCCACCTCATGCAAAGAGTTTACTCTTTGGAAAAGACTCTGATCCTGGGAGGGATTGGGGTCAGGAGGAGAAGGGGACAACAGAGGATGAGATGGCTGGACGGCATCACCTACTCGATGGACATGAGTTTGGGTGAACTCTGGGAGTTGGTGATGGACAGGGAGGCCTGGCGTGCTGCGATTCATGGGGTCGAAAAGAGTCGGACACAACTGAGCAACTGAATTGACTGACTGACTGAAACTTTTACTCTTGACTCTCTAGTATAGTACCTGGGACCTAGAAAGGGCTCAATGCATGTGAAATAAATACATCCAAACCACCAGAAAGTTATTGCATATGAAGAGCTATTTATTCCTGCCACAAATATTTACTGAACACCAACTATATCTAGATATTGCACTAGGTTCAACAATACAGAAATAAAAAGTGAAGTGTTAATCACTCAGTCGTGTCTGACTCTTTGAGACCCCATGGACTGTAGCCCCCTCGTCTTCTCTGTCCATGGGATTCTCCAGGCAAGAATACTGGAGTGGGTAGCCATTCCATTTTCAGGGTATCTTCCCGACCCAGGGATTTAACTTGGGTCTCCTGCACCACAGTCAGATTCTTCACTGTCTGAACAACCAGGGAACCCCAGGGAGATGCAAATTAATAGACTCTTTCAGGAAGGAGCTCTCAGTGTCTGATGCAAGAGTTTCCAAAATGATGTGTGCGGACTCTAAGTGGTGCACAAAATGCACCACTGTCTGGCCTCCAGAAAGAAATTAGTACAACTTCTATTTCTGCTCTCTTTTTATTTCATCTTTTTAAAGCATCCATTTGGTCAATGTTTTATAATGTACATAATATACAGAGTAGTGTTCATGTATATTATGTATAAATAAAAGTATGTGAATTGGAGATTTGTGCTCCAAAAATTTATCAAAAGTATTGGGAAATCACTAGTCTAATGACCATTAGGTCATTTAGGTCAGCTCTGTCCAGTAGAAATATAATGAGTAACGTAAAAAATTTTTAATGTTCTAGTAGTCACATTAAAAAGAATGCTCTGTGATGACTTAAATGGGAAGGAAATCCAAAAAAGGGGGATGTATAATATGTATAGCTCATTCAGTTTGCTATATAGTAGAAACTAGCACAACATTGTAAAACAACTGTACTCCAATAACAATTAATTTTTAAAAAGTTAAAAAAACTAATTCTATTTGTAATTTAATACTTTTTATCTAACATGCAAAATTTGTCATGTTAAGTATATAATCAATGTAAAAAAAGATTGTGTATATATAAATATAGATATTGATATAGATACTAAGTCTTTGGAATCTGGTACATATTTTGCACTAATAGCACATCTCAACTGAATTAAAAATTCAATTTCTTCTGTCATACTGTTTACATTTCAAGTGCTCTATAGCCTCATGACACCACCCTTATGGCAGAAAGCGAAGAGGAACTAAAAAGCTTCTTGATGAAAGTGAAAGAGGAGAGTGAAAAAGTTGGCTTAAAGCTCAACATTCAGAAAACGAAGATCGTGGCATCTGGTCCCATCACTTCATGTGAAATAGATGGAGAAACAGTGGAAACAGTGTCAGACTTTATTTTGGGGGGCTCCAAAATCACTGCAGATGGTGACTGCAGCCATGAAATTAAAAGACGCTTACTCCTTGGAAGGAAAGTGATGACCAACCTAGATAGCACATTGAAAAGCAGAGACATTACTTTGCCAACAAAGGTTCATCTAGTCAAGGCTATGGTTTTTCCTGTGGTCATGTATGGATGTGAGAGTTGGACTGTGAAGAAGGCTGAGCACCGAAGAATTGATGCTTTTGAACTGTGGTGTTGGAGAAGACTCTTGAGAGTCCCTTGGACTGCAAGGAGATCCAACCAGTCCATTCTGAAGGAGATCAGCCCTGGGATTTCTTTGGAGGGAATGATGCTGAAGCTGAAACTGCAGTACTTTGGCCACCTCATGTGAAGAGTTGACTCATTGGAAAAGACTCTGATGCTGGGAGGGATTGTGGGCAGGAGGAGAAGGGGATGACAGAGGATGAGATGGCTGGATGGCATCACTGTCTCAATGGATGTGAGTCTGGGCGAACTCCGGGAGTTGGTGATGGACAGGGAGGCCTGGTGTGCTGCGATTCATGGGGTTGCAAAGAGTTGGACATGACTGAGCGAGTGAACTGAACTGAATAGCCTCATGTGGGGCTTCCCAGGTGGCGCAGTGATGAAGAATTTGCCTGCCAATGCAGGAGACGCAGGTTTGATCCCTGCATTGGGAAGATCCCCTGGAAAGGGCAACCTACTCCACTATTCTTGCTGGAGAATCCCATGGACAGAGGAGCATGGCAGGCTGCAGTCCATGGGGTCACAAAGAGTTGGACACGACTGAGTAACAGAACGCACACACACAGCCTCATGTGGCTAGTGGTTATCTTATGAAACAGCACAGATCTAGATTATGGATTTGAATCCCTGCTCTGCCACCTACTAGCTGTTATGATCTAGGGCAAATTCCCTAACCTGTCTTAGTCTGAATTTCCTTGTCCATAAAATACAGGATCCCTGACTTCTCCAACTGTTGTGATGATTCAAATAGACAGTCATGGAAAGCACAAGCCCAGGGCCTGCCTGGCTCCTCATGGGTGGCAGTAAGTGGAGTGGTTATTATTACCATTACAATCCAAGGCAAAGTGTCCTATGTGTCAGATGAGAAACACACTTCAGGCGCTGCTCAGTTCACATCCCCAGCATTCCGTCCATGGGGAGCCAGCCTGACAGACACTCAGTTCTCCTTAAACGCATCACCAGACAGTACAATATCCAGCCCTTTCCATCCATTCCATTTTCAGGAGCTGAGCATGATGAACAAGAAGTCGGAAGTGACTCAGCAGGATAGCACTTAACGCCTAAAAAAGCAAGCAGGACATCAGAATGCATAAGCAGGAATAGAATGTGCAGGAAGTGGGAGGTGATCTTCCCTTTCTTCCAAGAACTGGCTCCCCTCATGAGTTGTCTGAGGAGGCTATGCGACTTTGGGTACTTAACATTTTTGAGCTTTAGTTTCTTCATCTGTTTTGAAGTAGAAAATAATATCTACTTCGAAGAGATATTGAGAGCATTAAATAGGGCCATGTATTAACATATGAAAGACCAAGCACAGTGCCTAACATAGATGAGCAGCTCAATTAGGTAGCTTCCTTCCTTCTATGTTTTGGTTACTCATCAATTTTTTTTCCCTTGATGTCTCCATTTCCAGTGGTTTCCAGAGAAATGGGGTATGGTAAGAAGCTGGGACTAGGTAAGGCCAGACAAATCCAAGTTCATGTGTTGTCCAGGCCCCCTGAAGCCTTGGGCCTTTTTCCCCCAGAGCCAGGCTCCCACTCAAGTTAACAACATAGCTTAAACCCCACGAGAGCTCCTGCTCCCTTTGCACGAATCTGAGAACTCTGGTCTCATCTTACCCCTCTCCATCTTTTAGGCCTGAGGTGAAATGCTCATCCCAACTCCAAACCTGAGGACCATACCTTAGCCCCGACTCATGTCCTTGGCCAAGAGAACCAGGCAATGTCCAACAATTTTCTCCTTCCCAGGTTACTAAGTGATGAACATTTTCTCTTAAAGTTAGTTTTATTAAAAAGTTTAAAACTATGTGATAAAATTGCAATGTTTAACAGTTGTAGGTGCCTTTGGTCATTCTGACTTCTTAAATCAATAAATGAAAGTATAACTCACATGCACTGGACATACAATAAAAAAGCATATTTCATAATGTTGTATAGGAAATATCCTGTGAATTCATTTTCAGCTTGGACTCCACATGTGACAAGATACTTTTCACTAAAAGGACAACAATGAGCCTTGTACAAAACTTTTACCTTCCCACTCCCAAGATATCAAGTTGCAGAGATCAGTCTCCAGAATAGAATAAAAGTTGTTCTCCCTAAAAGCCCTTAACTGAGCTTTCCTGATGGCTCAACAGTAAAGAATCCACTTGCAATGCAGGAGATGCAGGTTTGATCCCTGGTTCAGGAAGATTCCATGGAGAAGAAAATGGCAACCCACTCCAGTATTCTTGCCCAGGAACTGCTATGAACAGAGGAGTCTGGTGGGTTGCAAAGAGTCAGACATGACTTAGTGACTATACAACAACAACAAAAAACCCTTAAAGTGGTGGTTCCAGGTTAGAAAGAGAGCTGCAGCCTTAAATACCCATTCCTAGAATAGCAGGTGAAACCAAGTTCTTCAAGAACCACAATGAGCACTGTGTAGACCAAGGCTAAGACTGATTTCCAGGCCTTGCTGCAAATTAGAATCATCTGAGGATCTTTATTGACTATGCCAAAGCCTTTGACTGTGTGGATCACAATAAACTGTGGAAAATTCTAAAAGAGATGGGAATACCAGACCACCTGACCTGCCTCTTGAGAAATCTGTATGCAGGTCAGGAAGCAACAGTTAGAACTGGACATGGAACAATAGACTGGTTCCAAATAGGAAAAGGAGTACGTCAAGGCTGTATATTGTCACCCTGCTTATTTAACTTATATGCAGAGTACATCATGAGAAACGCTGGGCTGGAAGAAACACAGGCTGGAATCAAGGTTGCCGGGAGAAATATCAATAACCTCAGATATGCAGATGACACCACCCTTATGGCAGAAGGTGAAGAGGAACTAAAAAGCCTCTTGATGAAAGTGAAAGTGGAGAGTGAAAAAGTTGGCTTAAAGCTCAACATTCAGAAAACGAAGATCATGGCATCCGGTCCCATCACTTCATGGCAAACAGATGGGGAAACAGTGGAAACAGTGTCCAACTTTATTTTTTTGGGCTCCAAAATCACTGCAGATGGTGACTGCAGCCATGAAATTAAAAGATGCTTACTCCTTGGAAGGAAAGTGATGACCAACCTAGATAGCATATTCAAAAGCAGAGACATTACTTTGCCAACAAAGGTCCGTCTAGTCAAGGCTATGGTTTTTCCTGTGGTCATGTATGGATGTGAGAGTTGGACTGTGAAGAAGGCTGAGCGCCGAAGAATTGATGCTTTTGAACTGTGGTGTTGGAGAAGACTCTTGAGAGTCCCTTGGACTGCAAGGAGATCCAACCAGTCCATTCTGAAGGAGATCAGCCCTGGGATTTCTTTGGAGGGAATGATGCTGAAGCTGAAACTGCAGTACTTTGGCCACCTCATGCGAAGAGTTGACTCACTGGAAAAGACTCTGATGCTGGGAGGGATTGTGGGCAGGAGGAGAAGGGGATGACAGAGGATGAGATGGCTGGATGGCATCACCGACTCGATGGAAGTGGGTCTGAGTGAACTCCGGGAGTTGGTGATGGACAGGGAGGCCTGGCGTGCTGCGATTCATGGGGTCGCAAAGAGTCGGACACGACTGAGCGACTGAACTGAACTGAACTGAGGATCTTTAAAAATTACTGATGCCTGGCTTCAGTGGCATGGTGGTAAATGTTTACCACTCAGGTCTTGGGAAAGGAAGAGGGAAATAAAGTGATTTTTTAACCCATTTCCATGGTATAAAAACTTCCACCATGGTTGGTTTCAAGCTACCAAAATGAGTTTGCTGAAGGTGGACCTGGGTGGCAGCTGACCACTGCCTGGTCTTCACTCTCATTTAACCGATATGGGATCTGGCCTGGGTATCAGTATTTTTAAAAGCTTCCCAGGAGATTTTAATGTGTGTGCAGAAAGCTTAGAACCACTGGGCTAAGGGGCCCCAAATTAAAGACCCAGAGGCAAGAAATAGGCCACTTGACTGCTGCTGCTGCTGCTGCTAAGTCACTTCAGTCGTGTCGGACTCTGTGTGACCCCATAGGACTATCTTTCAGTAAAAAATGTAACTGACAACTCAATTGTAACAGTTGCCTCCTCATGTCAGTACATTTTCTTCCTCTAGGCAATGTTCCACAGGAAACTAAATCATTGGCAGAAGGTCGCTCAGTGGGCATGGTCTCAGGGCACAGGGTGGACGTGTGGGGGGAGGCTGGTGGGACCTCTGGCTGGTGGCCCTCCAAGGGCCAAGGTCCTTTCACCAATATAATTATCTGACTGGAGATTCCTGGTGGTGCTGGCAACACTGAAAGTCTCCCTATACGACACGCCTCCAGGGATGTCATAAGTCTTCTATTAAAACCATCTTTATTCTGACTGGGTGGCAAGCTTAATTCTCAATTGTCCCACTTTCAGCTGTGCTAACTGGACCCTAGTCATTTCGGTTGACGTGTACCTAACACTCCACAGGGGAGGTAAGGCAGGAATGGTGTTTTCTTCTAGAGATAGCTGACTGGGCCCCACTGGCTTCCCATAGCCCCTTCTGCTTATTTCCATCATGGCGCTTATCACACAGCATTACAGATGTTTACTTGTCTGATGCTCTGGGAGCTCCCTAAGGGCGGAGACTGTGTTCCTATTTTTCTCCACATCCCCAGTGCCCAGAGTTGGTTCTTAAGCTGAAGTGAAATGAACTCATCCATCACATTAAGAAGTGTTTTTTATTTTATTTTTAAAAAACACAAACAATTCACAAATAGAGTCTTGTTTTAAACTTTTCAGTTTTCTACTTAAGAAAATTCTCCCTTAACCCTGTTGTCTAGTCCTGCTCTCCTCAGAGGTCACCACTATTCTCCGTTAAGTGTGCGTGCCAACTAGACTATTTTATGGACGTTTACACACACACACACACACACAATTATAAATGTATGGTTTTATTTTTGTGTGTTTTAAAAATACATGCTGGGCTTCCCTGCTGGCTCAGTGGTAAAGAATCTGCCTGCCAATGCAGGAGACGAAGGTTCAGTCTCTGATCTGGAAGATCCCACATGCCAAGGAGCAGCTAAGCCCGTGCGCCACGACTATTGAGCCTGCGCTCTAAAGCCCGGGAGCTGCAACTACTGAAGCTCACACCTAAAGCCCGTGCTCCACAAGAGATACCACTGAGATAAAAAGCCGGAACATGGCAACTGGAGGGTAGCCCTGGCTCTCCTCAACTAGAGAAAAGCCCATGTAGCAATGAAGACCCAGAAGAGCCAATAATAAAATAAAAAAAGAAATTAAAAAAAATTTAAAAATATGTGCTATTATACTACACGTCTAGTCTTTACGACATACTTTCTCACTTAACAATATGTTTTGGATATCTTTTCATAATTATCTATTTATTGTTCTGTTTTGTTCTTTCAACATGTGTTCAAAAGGAGACCCTGAAACAAGGATTTAAGCACAAGTACTTTATGTGAGAGGTGATCTCAGAAAATAGCAGTAGAGGGATAGAGAAGTGAGACAAGGAAGGGAAAGAAACCAATGAAAGGTGTTTTATCAAACAAGTGATCACTGTAGGTAATCAGAGTTCAAATCCAGGGGGAACTCTGGGAATTGGTGTGTGACGTGGGTGTGGAACCCTCTAACCAAAGAGAGCTGGGGCATTTATCCATCACCTCCCATTTACTATTGGTTGAGGGCTGTTTTAGAAAGGGATTAATTTCTCCATACTTTTGTTTTGTCATGCACCTGGGCAGAGAGTGCTCTGGTGGCCAAAGTCCTTAGACAACTGGGGCGGGTGCTAGCAGTTGAAAGTCTGTGGGCATAACAGAAACATCATAAATCCCAGGTTCTACAGATAGAGTGGGCTTCTGTGGTAAAGAGTGGCTCAGTGGTAAAGAATCTGCCTGCCAATGCAGGAGATGTGGGTTCGATCCGTGGGTCAGGAAGATCCTCTGCAGGAGGAAATGGTCAACCCACTCCGGTATTCTTGCCTGAAAAATCCCATGGACAGAGCAGTCTGGTGGGCCACAGTCCAAGGGGTAACAAAGAGTTGGACATGACAACACAGGTGGATAGAGCACTGAAAGGTCTGCTATAGAGCAGGGGTGCCTTACTTTATTATCTCATTCCCCATTTAAGTTGTTACTTTTTTTATCTTCTATAAACAAGGCTTCCACAAGTGTTCCCATTCATGCTGCTTGCTGCTGCTGCTAAGTCGCTTCATTCGTGTCCGACTCTGTGCGACCCCATAGACAGCAGCCCACCAGGCTCCCCCGTTCCTGGGATTCTCCAGGCAAGAGTACTGGAGTGGGGTGCCATTGCCTTCTCCGATTCATGCTGCTTACACACATACAAATGTTTCTTTAGGGTAGATGCCTACAAGTAGGTCCATCCATCATACAATGTTTCTATTTTTACTTTCCCAGGTGAGAGAAAGCCTACTGTGGTCCACTCTGAACGCCAGGCTGCCAGAGTGTGAATGTCCTCTCTACCATATCTTTCAATCTGCCCTTTCAGGAATTTTCCCATGACTGAAGTGATGGGGGCATCTGATGACTTTCCTAGAGCACTGGTTGGGATTCCTATAGCCTCGCCTTTTTCCTCCACAGGCATCCCTATGACTTTACTCTTGTCTTCTGCCTCCAAAACCTACTGCTTCTGGTATATTTAAGATTGTAAGTTGTCCTCTAGTAATAAAAATCAAATTTTGGAGCAAATGCTTCTATTTGGTCTGATACTTCTCCTCTATTTACCTGCCTAGGCAGGCCATCATTTCCATATAAAGAGCACTTGTTTACAACCTGAGACAGCATCTGGGCAATCCTTTTTATACAGTATCTAGAGAAGGCGATGGCACCCCACTCCAGTACTCTTGCCTGGAAAATCCCATGGACGGAGGAGCCTGGTAGGCTTCAGTCCATGGGGTCTCGAAGAGTCAGACACAACTGAGCGACTTCACTTTCACTTTTCCCTTTCATGCATTGGAGAAGGAAATGGCAACCCACTGCAATGTTCTTGCCTGGAGAATCCCAGGGATGGGGGAGCCTGGTGGGCTGCCGTCTATGGGGTCGCACAGAGTCGGACACGACTGAAGCGACTTAGCAGCAGCAGCAGCAACACAAAGTCACACTTAGGACTTAATAAAAATTTTCAATTCTAAAAATCAATTTAGATTTTTACTTCTCATACCCATTATTGATCTGTAGTGTACATGCAATAAATATTTTAACTTCAATGAATTTTGACAAACATACATAGTGACACCATGTAATCACTACCCCAGTCAAAATACAGAACATTTCTATCTTTGTCCCTTTCCAGTCAATCCTTTCACCCTTGACCCAAGAAGACGCTTTTCTTTTTTTTTTGCTTCTCATCCCTATAGATTAATTTTGCCTGTTCTACAATTTCATATAAATTGAATTATACAGAACTTAGTCACATATAAGTATTTTCTCACTCAAAATGTTTTTGAGATTCACCCATGTTGTTGCATGTATGAGTAGATCCTTTTATTATTATTATTGAGTAATATTCCATTGCATTGGTGGATCACACAATTTGCTTATCAGTTTATTTCATCAGCTGATGAACTTTGGGGTTATTCCCAGCTTTGGACAATTATAAATAACGCTGCTATAAGTTTCTGTGTATAGATTTTTGTGTAGACATATTTTTTTCATTTCTGTTGAGTGAAGACCTAGAAATAGGATTTCTGGATCATAATGTAAGTGCATGTTTACTTTTATAAGAAACAGTCAACTATTTTCTAAGTTATTGTAACATTTTACTTTTTCACCAACAAAAAATGACAGTTCCAGTTGCTCATCCTCACCAACACTTGGGACCATAATCTTCTTACTTTTAGCCGTTCTAATGGATGCATGGTGATATCATCTTGTGGTCTTAATTTGTATTTCCCTTCTTGCTAGTGACGGTAAACATGTTTTCATATTCTCATTGGTTACTTGTATATAACTTTTTTGGTGAAGTGCCCATTTGAAAAGTTGAGGGTAGATATCCTTTATATATTCTGTATTCAAGTCTTTTGTTGTATATATGTATTGTGAATCTTTTACCCCAGTCTACAGATTTCCTTTCAACTTTTCTTAACAGTGTTTTTGATGAATAGTAGTTTTAAATTTTGTTAAAGTTCAGTTCATCCATTTTTTTCTTGTATGGTTTGGGTTTTGGCATCCTCTCTGGATGCCAAAAATCTTAAGATTTTTGCCTACCTTAGGGCCATAGGATTTTTTTCTTATATTTTTATCATTTACATTTAAGTCTATGATTCACTTAGAGTTTATTTTTGCATGTGATGTGAGGTAAAGGTCAAGTGTTTTGGGGGGAGTGGTCCCCCTTTTTTGGATATCTGATCATTGCAGCATCATTTGTTGTAAAGATTATCTTTTCTCCATTGAATTACCTTCAGTTCAGTTCAGTTCAGTCACTCAGCTGTGTCCGACTCTTTGCGACCCCATGAATTGCAGCACGCCAGGCCTCCCTGTCCATCACCAACTCCCAGAGTTCACTCAGACTCAAGTCCATCGAGTCAGTGATGCCATCCAGCCATCTCATCCTCTGTCGTCCCCTTCTCCTCCTGCCCACAATCCCTCCCAGCATCAGAGTCTTTTCCAATGAGTCAACTCTTCGCATGAGGTGGCCAAAGTACTGGAGTTTCAGCTTTAGCATCATTTCTTCCAAAGAAATCCCAGGGCTGATCTCCTTCAGAATGGACTGGTTGGATCTCCTTGCAGTCCAAGGGACTCTCAAGAGTCTTCTCCAACACCACAGTTCAAAAGCATCAATTCTTCAGCGCTCAGCCTTCTTCACAGTCCAACTCTCACATCCATACATGACCACAGGAAAAACCATAGCCTTGACTAGACGGACCTTTGTTGGCAAAATAATGTCTCTGCTTTTGAATATGCTATCTAGGTTGGTCATAACTTTCCTTCCAAGGAGGAAGCGTCTTTTAATTTCATGGCTGCAGTCACCATCTGCAGTGATTTTGGAGCCCCCCAAAATAAAGCCTGACACTGTTTCCACTGTTTCCCCTGTTTCCCCATCTGTTTGCCATGAAGTGATGGGACCGGATGCTATGATCTTCGTTTTCTGAATGTTGAGCTTTAAGCCAACTTTTTCACTCTCCACTTTCACTTTCATCAAGAGGCTTTTTAGTTCCTCTTCACTTTCTGCCATAAGGGTGGTGTCATCTGCATATCTGAGGTTATTGATATTTCTCCCGGCAACCTTGATTCCAGCCTGTGTTTCTTCCAGTTCAGCGTTTCTCATGATGTACTCTGTATATAAGTTAAATAAGCAGGGTGACAATATACAGCCTTGACGTACTCCTTTTCCTATTTGGAACCAGTCTATTGTTCCATGTCCAGTTCTAACTGTTGCTTCCTGACCTGCATACAGATTTCTCAAGAGGCAGGTTAGGTGGTCTGGTATTCCCATCTCTTTTAGAATTTTCCACAGTTTATTGTGATCCACACAGTCAAAGGCTTTGGCATAGTCAATAAAGCAGAAATAGATGTTTTTCTGGAACTCTTTTGCTTTTTCCATGATCCAGCAGATGTTGGCAATTTGATCTCTGGTTCCTCTGCCTTTTCTAAAACCAGCTTGAACATTAGGAAGTTCACGGTTCACGTATTGCTGAAGCCTGGCTTGGAGAATTTTGAGCATTACTTTACTAGCATGTGAGATGAGTGAATTACCGTAGTACCTTTGTTAAAAGATAATTTTACCAAATATGTGTAGGTCTATTTCTGGAAAGTATTCTATTTCACAGAACTGTGTGTCTGTCCTTATGCCAATACCATATTGTCTTGATTAATATAGATTTAAATTTACATCTTGAAATCAGGTAATTTAAATCTTCCAATTTGGTTCTTTTTTTCCAAAATTATTTTGTTTATTCTTGGACATTTGCATATTCACATAGATTTTGAAATCACCTTGTCAAATTCTAGCCAAAAAAGAATTAGAGCCTTCAAGTATTTTGATTGGTATTTCATTGAGTTCATAGATAATTTGAGGAAAATTGACATCTTAACAACATTGAGTCTTCCAACTCATGAACACAGTATATCTCTTTGTCTTTTTAGGTTTTTTAAAATTTTCCCAACCAGTGTTTTATACTTTTCAGTGTATAGGTCATTAACATATTATTTTAAATTTATCCGATAGTATTTCAACATTTTCAGTATTATTGTAAATGGCATTGGTTTTTTAATTTCATTTTCCACTGGTTCATTTCTGCTATATAGAAACATAATTGATTTTTTATAGGACTTTGTAGTCTTTGGCCTTGCTAAATTCATTTATTAGTTGTAGTAGATTTTTGTTCTAGATCCTTGAAGATTCTCTAATCTTATTAATCTACAAATAAAAGCGGTTTTATCTCTTCCTTTCTAATATGTCAGCCTTTTGTTTATTTTTCTTGCCTTATTGCACTAGCAAGGACCTCCAATGAACTGTTTAATAGAAGCAGTGAGAATAAATTTCCTTGTCTTGTTCTCAGTCTTCGGAAGCAATCTTCTAACATTCAGTTTTTCAGCATTAAGTATGATGCTATAAGTAGGTTTTTTAATAGATGCTCTTTGTTAAGTCCAAGAAGTTCCCCTCTAGTTTTAACCAGTGAGTATTTTTAATTTCATTGTTTACATTTCACCATGCTAAAAGATGTCAGAACTCTAGGTCTTGGTTCTGTTTTCTCTGGTAGTATTATGTAGAGAGTATGGTTTTGGAATCAGATAGATTTGAACTCTGCCACTTTCCAGCTATATGACCTTATTTAAGTTTTCTATCTTCATCTCAATCTCCTCACTTGTATAATAAAGATGGCTGATTAATTTTCCAAGTTTATTGTGAATGATGTTTGGTTTCTTTGCATATATCTGGCACAAAGTAGACACTCAAAAACTTTATTACCCTCTCTTATTCCCTTGCCTTCTTTTAGTTATATACTTTTGACTTTATAATGACATTTATGTCTACCTAAATTTCACAGTAGGGTTTTTAAAAATGAGTATTGGTCACAGAGGAAGGTCAAGATCTCATCAGTGAATGACAATTTCATGGTTCACCATAACATGTGACATCAAATCAGGTGCTTCCTTCTGCTGACTGCAGAGTCCATAATTATTCCCAATCTAAGACTTTCTGGGATTAACATGTTGTCCCAACCACTACAAAAACAAACATACTGTTGCAAATGCTACCTAATTATATCGTGTTCACTTCTTTTAATAGAATATCCAGAAAGGATGATTCACAAGTCTTGGCTCCAATTCAGATGTACAGGGAAACTTTACTGTTAGTCCATACACATGCCTTTCTGGCCTGGAATTCTCCTGCTCTGAACACAGCCCGAGCCAAGGATACTAGGGCAAAAAGTGTTATAACTCCCAGAGCTGTGATTCCAAATGCCAGTCCCAGAGCAAATGCCTGATGAAGTGTTTAACACAGACCTCTGTAGAACAAGAGATACAAGGTTGATTTCTGAGTTCTTCATAGAACTAAATGTACTGTTCCTTATTCTGATATTCTCTCTCTCCTATCTTTTTGGTGTGAAAAGGATGATAGTTATTTATTATTCTTATTTGTTGTTTTATGATGATTGTTGTTTATTATCCTTATTTGGTAAAATAAGTTAGCAAAATTATCTTAATAAATTGTGCTGCTGCTGCTGCTAAGTCACTTCAGTCGTGTCCAACTCTGTGCGACCCCATAGACGGCAGCCCACCAGGCTCCCCCAACCCTGGGATTCTCCAGGCAAGAACATTGCAGTGGGTTGCCATTTCCTTCTCCAATGCATGAAAGTGAAAAGTGAAAGTGAAGTCACTCAGCCGTGTCCAACTCTTAGCGACCCCATGGACTGCAGCCTACCAGGCTCCTCCGTCCATGGGATTTTCCAGGCAAGAGTACTGGAGTGGGGTGCCATTACCTTCTCCGAATCTATTGCACACCACCAATTAAAAACATAAGTTACTGGTCTGCCTGAGAAATAGCAGAGTATATTTTCCGGGAGAATCTCAGTATGCCTAGATTGTATCATGATAACAGATTATATATCACCATTTTTACTTAGGGAAACTATGGACTCGCTTGGAGTCACTTAGAATTCCAGCCTCTATCCTCTAACCAAGAGTGTCCACCCCAGTGGCAAAACTGAGAGGGGCTGGATGCAGAGGGCCTGTGATGCTCTACTGGATTGAGGTCAGCCTTGCCTGACCTGAAAAAAGTGTAACTGTCAATTTTGTGTCTCTAAACAGGTAGATATACTGGATAAGTTGAAAAAAAAATGAAGAAATGTCAAGAGAAAGGGCCCGCAATGACATGTTGACTATTTGGGGGGAACCCAGAATTCATGGGGAGCCTGCTATAGGGCAGAGAGAAGAATCACGAGTAAGAAGAAGATCAGCCAACTTGGCTGAGGCTTAACCTTATAAGCCTCTGTTTCCATAGCTGCTAAGTGGAAATGATCACCCTGCCTTGTCTCTCTGGAGTGTTTGCTTGTGGATTGAATGATAATGGATAGGAGAGTGCTTTGCAAACTACAACGTCCCAGACAAATTTAAGAAATGACTCTCTCTTACTTTGTTGACAATTGAAAAGGCAATATTTCTAGACATATGAGATAGCTCCAAGCAAACGCTTTACTGAGAAGAGATGATGGAAATGTACATGGCCTGTAGGCTAAATACTGTCAGAACGTGTTAGAACCAAATAAATATGGACAATCGTATTTTTAATGCCATGCTCACAAACCTAGTAACTAGGCAGAGAGGCTCAGCTCTGGTGAGATGCTGGGTGCAAACCAGGGTCTGAGGCTCACAAAAAACACCAGGGTCTCTGTCAGCAGCTTATGCTTCCATATTCTGGATAAACTTCTCAGAACACCTTTGGGCTACAAAAATATGCTAGTGTAATTTAAGAAGATATTTTATCGGAAGACCTAACCTAGCATGAGCAGATTTTTCAAACAACAATAAATTATTTTAATTGCCCTAAAGTCCGTTCTGTTAGAATATACTCATATCACAGTCAGTTCTTTAATAACAGTTATGATTTATTAAGTGCTACCTATTTAAGGGGACTCTTAAGTTCTTCAATATATTCTCATTTAATGCTCCCAACAGACTTATGAAGAAGGTATTATCAATATCTCCATTTTCAAGATGAGGAAACTCAAGCAAGTACCCTACCCAAGGTCTTGACTTAATTAGTGATGGAGACTGGATTTGGACAAGGCGGTCTCTTCCCAGGTCTAACCTATACTATTCTTCTGTTTTTATCTTACATGTGCTTTATTCCAGACACTGGACCATAAGCTATAGGGATTAACAAAAACCAATCTATGCCCTTGAAAACACTCAACCTAGTAGGGAGGTTGCTGTTCAGTCACTCAGTTGAGTCTGACTCTTTGAGACCCCGTGGACTGCAGCACATCAGGCCCCCCTGTACTCTACTATCTCCTGGAGTTCGCTCAAATTCATGTCCAGTGAGTCAGTGATGCCATCCAACCATTATCCTCTGTCACTCCCTTCTCCTCCTGCCCTCAATCTTTCCAATATCAGGTTCTTTTCCAACGAGTTGGCTCTTCGTGTCAGGTGGCCAAAGTATTGGAGCTTCAGCTTCAGCAACAGTCCTCCCAGTGAATATTCAGGCTTGATTTCCTTTGGGATTGACTGGTTTGATCTCCTTGCAGTCCAGGGGACTCTCAAGAAGTCTTCTCCAGCACCACAGTTTGAAAGCATCAATTCTTTGGCACTCAGCCTTCTTTATGGTCCAACTCTCACATCTGTACATAACTACTGGAAAAACCATAGTCTTGACTTGACTCCACAAAACCTTTATGGAGAAGTGTAAGTACTACAATAGACATACTTATCCCTCTCCCCTAATCTGTTTCCCTCCATAGACTCCTTTATCACCATCTAACAAACTACATATTTGCTTGTTTATTATCTGTCTCCTGCTAAAACTATAAACTCCATGAGGGCAGGGGTTTTGTTCTATTCACTGTTGTGTCCTAGTATCTAGAGGAATACCTATCAAGTAAATCTACTTAGTAGCTGCTTTCAAGGCACCAGAGTAAAAATTAAATAAAAATAAACAAGAGAGGTCACAAAATACCATATGACTCTTTCTTGATGATCTGGGCTGATAAGATCTTTGTAAAATGAGTTTAAGGGAGAAGAAAGAACATCAGCTAGAACTTAAATATCCCAGTGTTGCTCTAGGTGTATATCTATATACACTCCAGTCCTTCCCCCGATCTCCCTCATCCCTTCCAGTCACATTGAGAGGATTGTCCTTTTCCATAAGTTGACATACCTTCATACATTCTGTTCCCTGTCTTACAGGGCCCTTCCACTCTGTCCCCCTGCCTCTTGCCCTCACTTCTCTTCTGCTTTACCACCTCACTTACAGCCTTCAAAACTCATATTAGCTATTGCTTCCTCATTGACATGACCCCCTTCTGTATTCCCACAGCACCCTCTAAAGTGATTCAACCTTAGAACCATGGTTTTACTTGTTCATGTTCCCACACTGAAGGCTCCTTGAGGACTGAGTCCATGCCTTATTCAGTCTGTATTTCCAGAACCAAACACTGAGCCTGGCATGAGAATAAGATTCATGAAAGACGTTTAATGGCTAATGGAAGAATCAGTTTCTTTGTCTCTCTCTCTCTCTACACACACACACACACACACACACACACACACACACACCTACACCTTGGTGTGGGGACTACATCCTCTGCTTCCAGTACCCCTTTCTCTAAACTTATGACAGCTCTCCACATGGAAGTTTCTCAATAAATTCTGAATAAGAACAACTGTAGAAATATAAAGAATAGGGACTTCCTTAGCTGTCCAGTGGTTGAGACACCATGCTTCCAGTGCAAGGGGTGCAGGCTGAATCCCTGGTCAAGGAACTAAGATCCCACAAGCCATTAAAGAAAAAGATCCCATATGCCATGCAGTGTTGCCAAGAAAATAAAAAATATATTTTTTTTTCTTTATATATATATAAAAATAAAGAATATATATCTAAATAAAGAATATATATCTAAATATATATATAGATAAAGAATAATACAATGAGAGTATTTATACTTGCAATTATAAAACATGTTACAAACCTATACCATACTGCAAAGTAGTGTGCTAATTGCACAAGAATAAGTAGGCCAATTAGTGCAACAAAATAGAAAGCCTCTAACAAAAATATGGATGTATTATTTTGTGAAGATAGTGATTTGCAATCAACTAGAAAATGATAGATCATTCAGAAAGTGCTGGAACAAAGTGGTTAAAGACCAGGAGTAAAAATGAAGCATAAATCTCTGCATCATACTCTTCACTAAAGTAAATAAAGATGAATTCATAGTAGCTTGTGTTATTGTTTACTATGTGCAGACCTCAGTGGGCTTCCCAGGTGGCACTAGTGGTGAAGAATCTTCCAGTGCAAAGGACCTAAGCGGTGCAGGTTCAATCCCCGGGTTGGGAAGATCCCCTGGAGTAGGAAAGTGGGGATTTCCACTCCGCTATTCTTGCTGGAGAATCCCATGGACAGAGGAGCATGGCAGGCTGCAGTCCATGGGATCACAAAGAGCTGGACACAACCGAAGTGACTTAGCACACACGCACACATGTGCCAGACCTGATACTAAGAATGTCACAAGCATTAACTAATTCAAGCATGATGACAGTTCTATGATGTTGGAAGTATTGACTTTATTTCTGTTTTCAGGGGAGTAAACCGAGTCTCAAAGGGTTGAAGTTGATCCAAGTTCTTATAGTTAATAAGTGAGGAAAGCTGGTAGTCAAACCTAGGGCCTGCTAACCCTATAGCTTTTACTTTTACCAGTACACTGAAGAAGTGTGAACTCTTGAACTACAGAATTACCGCTAATATTTAGGTGTCATATCTCCTTAAACTATTCTGGTCTGTAACAGTTTCTCAGACTTTTCTTTTCTTGATCATCTTGAAGGTTTTGAGGAGTTCTGGCAAGTATTTTGTAGAACATCCCTCAATTTGTGTCTGATGTTTTTCTCAGAGTTAGACTGGGGCTATGGATTTTTGGTAAGAAAGCCTTAGAGGTGAAGTGTCATTTTCATCACATCATATCAAGGGCAAATGCTATCAAGATGACATATTACTGTTGATTTTTACTTGGACACCTGGCTGAGGTATGTTTGCCTGACTTCTCCATGGTAAAGTTACTCCCCACCCCTCTTCTGTCATACCATATTCTTTGAGAGCAAATCACCAAGCACAGCCCACACTCGAGGTGGAAGGGGATTGTGTTTCGACATAGCTTCCTGCCTTCCTTAGCAAGGTACCTGACTTCAGAACAGTGTTCAGTTTTAGAGCCTCCGCTATAAGATTTTTGTGGGCTGGCTATTGAAATTTTTTGGAGGGTGCCTTTACAAACTACTCAGTTGCAGAGGATCTCATGTAATCCCCTTGAGATCCATAGACGGGGTGAGAGCCTACTGATGGACAGATTTCCAGGGCTTACTGATGACATGTCCCTGTTCTAGATCAAACTCTCCCCAGCTAAGCTCATATCTTTTATCTTGTGTTTCTCCCTACCCCAATATCTTTATAGTGGGGCTATAAATGTTTATTGCCTGATGAATTTTTTAACTTAATATACTCATTTGCCCAATTGCAAGGTTCTCCACGGCTTCATTATGCTGACACAAGTCAGCACTTAAAAAAAAAATGATATTGATATACATTCACTTAAATAAATTAATATACCCATCTCAACTGTTCTTTCTGGCTATATAGACAAGCTCCCATTCCAAAGCATGTGATTCTAACACTGGAAAAAAAAATATGCTTCAGGCTTTTTGCTGATACACGTGTTGTAAGCATTAGGTGAGGAGATGTAAAACCATTTTATACAGTACTTGGCACATAGTTTGCACTCAATAAATATTACTACCGTTATTGAGAAGTTGTTGTTGCTTAATTGCTAAGTCATGTCCAATTCTTTTGCCACCCCATGAACTATAGCCCGCCAGGCTCCTCTGTCCTTGGGATTTTCCCAGGCAAGAATACTGGAGTGAGTGGGTTACCATTTCCTTCTCCAGGGAATCTTCCCGACCCAGGGATCGAGTCCATGTTTCCTGCATTGGCAGGAAGATTCTTTACCACTGAGCCACTAGAGAAGCCCTATTGGGAAGTACCAGGTCTTTTTTTTCCCCTCAGCATTTATTAAGTATGCCATTTGTGCCAGAGACTGCATGAATGGAAAGGTAAAGAGAGAGTAAGGAGATGGGGTGAGAGGCATGTCAAGGTTTATTAAACTCTGAATAAAAGAATGCCACTTCTTACAGGAATAGAGAAAGTGCTGGAAATACAGTGGTAAGTAAAGTATAATAAAAATGTGCATCTGAAAGTAGTGCTACAAACCGAGTACATAGAAAAGATGAGCTGGACCTGACTGCATTTTGACTTATTTATTAAAATATACTCAATGGTCATCTACTAAGTGCCAAGTTTCATGTGAAATGTTGGGGATACAACACTGAATAAGAAAGATCTGGTTCTTGGTGTTGTCAAGTTTATTGTCTACTGTTCATTGTTAACTGATATAGCAGTTAACAAAGACATAAAGAAGTAAATAGGTAATGACAAAACGTGATAACTATTACTCATATCTAATAGACAACTCAAACTCAACTTATCCAAATTGAATTCTTTGTTTTTCCTTAACATGTGTGTTTTCATATAACATATATGTTCATAGCAGTGCTATTCACAATGACCAAAAAGTGGAAAAGAACCCAAATGTCCACCAGTGGGTGAATGGATAAACCAACTGTGATGTGTATATGCAAGGTAATAGCATTCAGCCATAGAAAGAGATGAAGTACCAATCCATGTTACAATGTAAATAAACTTTGAAAACACGCTAAATGATAGAAGCCAGACCCGAAAGTTCATATATTGTATAATTCTGTTTGTATGCAATTTTCAGAATAGGTAAACACATAGACACAGAATGAGTGTTGGGAGTTGCCAGGGGTGGGGGGAAGGGAGAGTGGGGAACAATTGCTTAATGGTACAGGGTTACTTTTTGGGGGGCAATAAAATGTTTTAGAAGGTAGAGATGGTCGTTGTATAACATTATGAGTGTGCTACGTGCCACTTGATTGTTCAGTTCATAATGGTTCATTTTATGCTATATGAATTTCACATTTTTTAGAGAAGAATAGTCCTTTTAAAAGGACTATTACGTCACTGTTGGTTGAAAAGTCAGTTTGAGACACATCAGGCAGGGCCTTACAATCAGGCTTCATGGAATGTCACGTTGTGTTTAATCAAAAGCCGTACTAGAAATACAGACTAGAACTTTCTCAACCTATAACACAGGAGGTCAGACAATCACTTGAAAGAGCAAAGAATTAGCTCTGGGGGTAACAGACGGTTGCTGTTGTGTGTGCTCAGTTGTGTCCGACTCTTTGTGACCCCAAGGACTGTAGCTGCCAGGCTCCTCGGTCCATGGGATTTTTCCAGCAAGAATACCGGAGTGGGTTACCATTTCCTCCTCCAGGGGATTTTCCTGACCCAGGGATCGAAACTGCATCTCCTGCAGCCCCTGCTTTGCAGGCAGATTCTTTGCCCACTGAGTCACTGGGCAAGCCCTAATAGATAAGTGGCCTGATTCTTCCTTCTCATGACAGAGATGGTTTTATCAATAGCCCACGATGGACCAGGTCTGATTGTTGAGGCTCCCTTGGCGATGGGCACTACCAATCCTGGCTTCAGCAACTTTCTTTCATCTATGTTTTCTTGACGGACAATTTCTCTTTACTCTGCACAACCTCCCCATTCAATTTGACACATTCTTTAGGACTGGGCTTCCCTTGTGGCTCAGCTGGTAAAGAATCCGCCTGAAATGCGGGAGACCTGGGTTCGCTCCTTGGGTTGGGAAGATTCCCTGGAGAAGGGAAAGGCTAACCGCTCTAGTATTCTGGCCTAGAGAATTCCATGGACTGCATAGACCATGGGGTAGCAAAGAGTTGGACACGACTGAGCGACCTTCACTTCATTCACATAGGACTGTTAATACCTTCAACTACTCAGTGGAGTCACCCTTCTCCTTCAGGTAACTATGCATATGTCTAATCCCATCATTGTCTTATTTAAGGTCCAAGTTGTGTGCGTGTGTGTGTGTGTGTTAATGGGCATCTCATTTATAGACTTCATGTAGCCACAATACTTCCAAAGTAACCCAAGGGGCTGGGTAATTCTCAGTTCAATGGTTCTCAATTAGGGCTAGAGGTGAGGGTACCATGGGAAAGGAAAGAGTCAAGAATAAAAATCACCTAGGGAATTTTTCTGAACTGTGCATGGTTGACTCCTTACTCCACTGCCAACTCTGATAAACTAGAGGGTTGGAGTGGCTGGAGAGGACAAGTATGAGCATTTTGGATAAACTGCAGAGGATAGTCTGAAAATCTTCATCCTCCTCCAAAATACTTGTGAGAACTTTCATATACCTCAAGTGAGCCACTGACTGTGGCTGGAAACTTGAAACACACAGACTCTTGTGTCAAAGGAACTATGCCTTTTGGGAACCTAGTGGTCCAGTGGTTAAGAATCCATCTTGCAATGTAGGGGACGCAGTGTTAATCCCTGGTTGGAAAACTGGATTCCACATGCTGCAAAGCATGCTCCACAACTAGAGAGTCCATGTGCCACAACAAAAATCGTGTGTGCTGCAACAAAGACCCAATGCAGCCAAATTAATATTTTTTTAAAAAAAGGAACTGAGGCTTTAATCCACGAATCTGGAGCCCAGCTGCTTTTGAAAATACAGGGCCATCCCACAAAACTTCCTTGGATACTTCTCCATCAGCCAGGTCTTTGCCACTATTTTTGTTTCAGAACCACCCACCTAGTTGAGGCTTTCTTTCTCAGGAAAGGCATTTACCCAGCAGAGTTCTCACCCACCAGAAAGTGGTAAAGATGAGGACTGGAGGAAGTGAGAGCTGCAAGGCAAGAAGAATATCTGTCCCCTGATGACTGATTTCCTCCCAACCCCCTATAATTATTTCTTTGCAGCAGGAAAGACTGACTAAACCGTTTTAGAAAGTGAAGGAAGGAGAATGAGAGCACAATCACACTTGTGGTATAGAGAATAAAAAGACAGGTTGAATCTCCTTTACAAGTGGTCAAATACCCCCAACTCACTTGGAATTGAGATTAGTGGGATAGTTCAGTTCAGTTCAGTCGCTCAGTCGTGTCTGACTCTTTGCGACCCCATGAATCGCAGCACGCCAGGCCTCCCTGTCCATCACCAACTCCCGGAGTTCACTCAGACTCACGTCCATCGAGTCAGTGATGCCATCCAGCCATCTCATCCTCTGTTGTCTCCTTCTCCTCCTGCCCACAATCCCTCCCAGCATCAGAGTCTTTTCCAATGAGTCAACTCTTCGCATGAGGTGGCCAAAGTACTGGAGTTTCAGCTTTAGCATCATTCCTTCCAAAGAACACCCAGGACTGATCTCCTTCAGAATGGACTGGTTGGATCTCCTTACAGTCCAAGGGACTCTCAAGAGTCTTCTCCAACACCACAGTTCAAAAGCATCAATTCTTCAGCGCTCAGCCTTCTTCACAGTCCAACTCTCACATCCATACATGACCACAGGAAAAACCATAGCCTTGACTAGATGGACTTTTGTTGGCAAAGTAATGTCTCTGCTTTTGAATATGCTATCTAGGTTGGTCATCACTTTCCTTCCAAGGAGTAAGCGTCTTTTAATTTCATGGCTGCAGTCACCATCTGCAGTGATTTTGGAGCCCCCCAAAATAAAGTCTGACACTGTTTCCAGTGTTTCCCCATCTATTTGCCATGAAGTGATGGGACCGGATGCCATGATCTTCGTTTTCTGAATGTTGAGCTTTAAGCCAACTTTTTCACTCTCCACTTTCACTTTCATCAAGAGGCTTTTTAGTTCCTCTTCACTTTCTGCCATAAGGATGGTGTCATTTGCATATCTGAGGTAATTGATATTTCTCCCGGCAATCTTGATTCCAGCCTGTGCTTCTTCCAGTCCAGCGTTTCTCATGATGTACTCTGCATAGAAGTTAAATAAGCAGGGTGACAATATACAGCCTTGACATACTCCTTTACCTATTTGGAACCAGTCTGTTGTTCAATGCAAAGCCCACTTTGGGTTGTTCCAATTGCAGAGGGTGGTACTGATTGGAGTGGAGATGATTCTTTTCCATGGGAGATTTGGAGGATATGCAGGAAGACAAGAAGCCAGTGTAACTGCTGGCATCCTAACAGCGTTGAGTTGCCCACTTGATTTTTTTGAATAGACAATAGTAATTTATGAGTGGTTTTTAGCAGTGGAATTTTGTCTATCAGCATATCAATAAGCTCCTTTGAGTAGAGGGAGGGATAAATTGGCCCCCCACCTGGGGGCCCCCTAACTCATCTTCTGGTATCATATCTTTTTGCCTTTCATACCAGCCTCCACGTAAGTGCAAATCCCTTCAAGTTGTAATGGGGGAACACATGGGAAGTTCCCTGGAGATAAATTAGAAACCCTCGTAGAAGATACACCAGATGGTGGAGAATGTAGTGGCTGCTCTGCACTAGTCCTGAGGAGGTTACGTTAATCCCTGAGGAAACAGTTATCTCTTACCTCCAACAAGTTTATTTCTAGGCTCATCAAATATGCAGTAGTTCTCAACTGAAGCAAGTGTGTTGGTGTTGAGAAAGTGTTCCTGTTATTGACACACGTTTTCTGATTGAGAACCACTAGCCCTAACCAATTTCCAAGTGCTGTGTGTGATCATTTCCATGGGGACTGTAGTTCCTCCTTCAGAATCGTGCCTTGGCTCTGAATTCCTGAGGATTATTTTATAACTATAAGCAGAAGAGGGAAGCCTGAGCCTTATAAAGGTTGCCAAGAGTAGTGGTTCCCAGATCTGTCAGTGCACGAGAATCCCCTAGAAATCTTTAAAAATTTAGATTCCTTGGCTGTGTTCCATACCTACTGAATTAGAATCTTTGGGAACAGGGTCTATGTATTTGCATTCTTAACATGCCCACCAATGATTCTGATGCAGCCGTTTTAACATCAGCTTGTGCTTTTTAGGACAAACTTTGCACTGGCTCACAAATGTGAAGACTACCTCTGAACTTTTATCCTGAAACTAGCAACCCTGTGTCCCACAGTCAGCCCCTATTATACCATCAGAGCCATTTGCCTTACTGGAGTACCTGAGGCCACAGATAGATGACTGTTAAAACTTGCTAAGATCTCTTCTCAAGTTTTAGCTTCCATTTGTATCTGTCAAGGCTATGGTTTTTCCAGTGGTCATGTATGGATGTGAGAGTTGGACTATAAAGAAAGCTGAGCGCAGAAGAATTGATGCTTTTGAACTGTGGTGTTGGAGAAGACTCTTGAGAGTCCCTTGGACTGCAAGGAGATCCAACCAGTCCATCCTAATGGAGATCAGTCCTGGGTGTTCATCGGAAGGACTGATGTTGAAACTGAAACTCCAATACTTTGGCCACCTGATGTGAAGAGCTGACTCACTGGAAAAGACCCTGATGCTGGGAAAGATTGAGGGCAGGAGGAGAAGGGGACAACAGAGGATGAGATGGTTGGATGGCATCACCAACTCAACGGACATGGGTTTGGGTGGACTCTGGGAGTTGGAGTCCTAAAAATTTAAATAGGGAGGCCTGGCATGCTGGGGTTCATGGGGTCACAAAGAATTGGACACGACTGAGCTACTGAACTGACTGACTGACTGTATCTGTAAAGGGGATACGAATGCTACCTCCCAGGGATGCTGAGAGGACTTGATGAGATGACATATCTGACTGAGTAGTTACAGTAGTTGGAGAAGGCAATGGCACCCCACTCCAGTACTCTTGCCTGGAAAATCCCATGGACGGAGGAGCCTGATAGGCTGCAGACCATGGGGTTGCGAAGAGTTGGACACGACTGAGCGACTTCACTTTCACTTTTCCCTTTCATGCATTGGAGAAGGAAATGGCAACCCACTCCAGTGTTCTTGCCTGGAGAATCCCAGGGATGGGGGAGCCTGGTGGGCCGCCGTCTATGGAGTCTCACAGAGTCGGACACGACTGAAGTGACTTAGCAGCAACAGCAGCAGTTACAGTAGTTATACAGTAAACATGGATGCACTTTCCAGAAGTGGGATCAACTGATTACTCTTAGAGAGTCCTAATTGGGAGGACTCTTTCTCCAGGCACCCCAATACGAGAGTGCTGATGTCAGCCCAGGACTCAGGTAAAGAGATTTAAGACCCCAATTAAAGGAGGCCTGAAGATAACATTCAGGTTTTAATGTTTTGACTTAATATTCAATGTTTAGGAATCTACTCTAGTTGTTAACATACATACGGTTCGGTTCAGTTTTCTTAAAACAAAACAAAAACTATCTCCTATAGCAACAGTTACTCTTCTCTTACTTCTATAGTCCATGCCTCTCTCTAGGGAAAAAGAGAAAGAAGCTATATGCTCTCTTAAGCTTATACTCTTAAGGTATATAATCTCAGTATGAGTCCAGAAGATCGAGACCCAATGAATGCACCCTTAACTCCTTAGTAATTTGTGAAAAGCTAAGGCAGCTACATGGGTTTGGGTGGACTCCGGGAGTTGGTGATGGACTTAGGAAGCCTGGCGTGCTGCGGTTCATGGGGTCGCAAAGAGTTGGACATGACTGAGCGACTGAAATGAACTGAACTGAAGGCAGCTACACAAGCATTTTCCCAAGATATGAAAAACAAAGCCAGAGAGAATCAAACAATCAGTTCAGTTCAGTTCAGTTCAGCCGCTCAGTCGTGTCCGGCTCTTTGCGACCCCATGAACCACAGCACGCCAGGCCTCCCTGTCCATCACCAACTCCTGGAGTTCACTCAGACTCAAGTCCATCGAGTCAGTGATGCCATCCAGCCATCTCATCCTCTGTCATCCCCTTCTCCTCCTGCCCCAATCCCTCCCAGCATCAGAGTCTTTTCCAATGAGTCAACTCTTCGCATGAGGTGGCCAAAGTACTGGAGTTTCAGCTTTAGCATCATTCCTTCCAAAGAAATCCCAGGGCTGATCTCCTTCAGAATGGACTGGTTGGATCTCCTTACAGTCCAAGGGACTCTCAAGAGTCTTCTCCAACACCACAGTTCAAAAGCATCAATTCTTCAGCGCTCAGCCTTCTTCACAGTCCAACTCTCACATCCATACATGACCACAGGAAAAACCATAGCCTTGATTAGATGGACCTTTGTTGGCAAAGTAATGTCTCTGCTTTTGAATATGCTATCTAGGTTGGTCATCACTTTCCTTCCAAGGAGTAAGCGTCTTTTAATTTCATGGCTGCAGTCACCATCTGCAGTGATTTTGGAGCCCCCCAAAATAAAGTCTGACACTGTTTCCAGTGTTTCCCCATCTATTTGCCATGAAGTGATGGGACCAGATGCCAGGATCTTCGTTTTCTGAATGTTGAGCTTTAAGCCAACTTTTTCACTCTCCTCTTTCACTTTCATCAAGAGGCTTTTTAGTTCCTCTTCACTTTCTGCCATAAGGGTGGTGTCATCTGCATATCTGAGGTTATTGATATGTCTCCCAGCAATCTTGATTCCAGCTTGTGCTTCTTCCAGCCCAGCGTTTCTCATGATGTACTCTGCATATAAATTAAATAAGCAGGGTGAAAATATACAGCCTTGATGTACTCCTTTTCCTATTTGGACCAGTCTGTTGTTCCATGTCCAGTTCTAATTGTTGCTTCCTGACCTGCATACAAATTTCTCAAGAGGCAGATCAGGTGGTCTGGTATTCCCATCTCTTTCAGAATTTTCCACAGTTTACTGTGATCCACACAGTCAAAGGCTTTGGCATAGTCAATAAAGCAGAAATAGATGTTTTTCTGGAACTCTCTTGCTTTTTCCATGATCCAGCGGATGTTGGCAATTTGATCTCTGGTTCCTCTGCCTCTTCTAAAATCAGCTTGAACATCAAGAAGTTCACAGTTCACATATTGCTGAAGCCTGGCTTGGAGAATTTTGAGCATTACTTTACTAGCATGTGAGATGAGTGCAATTGTGTGGTAGTTTGAGCATTCTTTGGCATTGCCTTTCTTTGGGATTGGAATAAAAACTGGCCTTTTCCAGTCCTGTGGCCACTGCTGAGTTTTCCAAATTTGCTGGCATATTGAGTGCAGCACTTTCACAGCATCATCTTTCAGGATTTGGAATAGCTTAACTGGAATTCCATCACCTCCACTAGCTTTGTTCATAGTGATGCTTTCTAAGTCCCACTTGACTTCACATTCCAGGATGTCTGGCTCTAGGTCAGTGATCACATCATCGTGATTATCTGGGCATGAAGATCTTTTTTGTGCAGTTCTTCTGTGTTTTCCTGCCACCTCTTCTTAATATCTTCTGCTTTTGTTAGGTCCATACCATTTCTGTCCTTTATCGAGCCCATCTTTGCATGAAATGTTCCCTTGGTATCTCTAATTTTCTTGAAGAGATCTCTAGTCTTTCCCATTCTGTTGTTTTCCTCTATTTCTTTGCATTGATCGCTGAGGAAGGCTTTCTTATCTCTTCTTGCTATTCTTTGGAACTCTGCATTCAGATGCTTATATCTTTCCTTTTCTCCTTTGCTTTTCACTTCTCTTCTTTTCACAGCTATTTGTAAGGCCTCCCCAGACAGCCATTTTGCTTTTTTGCATTTCTTTTCCATAGGAATGGTCTTGATCCCTGTCTCCTGTACAATGTCACGAACCTCCATCCATAGTTCATCAGACACTCTATCAGATCTAGGCCCTTAAATCTATTTCTCACTTCCACTGTATAATCATAAGGGATTTGATAGGTCATACCTGAATGGTCTAGTGGTTTTCCCTACTTTCTTCAATTTAAGTCTGAATTTGGTAACAAGGAGTTCATGATCTGAGCCACAGTCAGCTCCTGGTCTTGTTTTTGTTGACTGTATAGAGCTTCTCCATCTTTGGCTGCAAAGAATATAATCAATCTGATTTCGGTGTTGACCATCTGGTGATGTCCATGTATAGAGTCTTCTCTTGTGTTGTTGGAAGAGGGTGTTTGTTATGACCAGTGCATTTTCTTGGCAAAACTCTATTAGTCTTTGCCCTGCTTCATTCCGTATTCCAAGGCCAAATTTGCCTGTTACTCCAGGTGTTTCTTGACTTCCTACTTTTGCATTCCAGTCCCCTATAATGAAAAGGACATCTTTTTTGGGTGTTAGTTCTAAAAGGTCTTGTAGGTCTTCATAGAACCATTCAACTTCAGCTTCTTCAGTGTTACTGGTTGGGGCATAGACTTGGATTACTGTGATATTGAATGGTTTGCCTTGGAAACGAACAGAGATCATTCTGTCGTTTTTGAGATTGCATCCAAGTACTGCATTTCGGACTCTTGTTGACCATGATGGCTACTCCATTTCTTCTGAGGGATTCCTGCCCGCAGTAGTAGATATAATGGTCATCTGAGTTAAATTCACCTATTCCAGTCCATTTTAGTTCGCTGATTCCTAGAGTGTCGACATTCACTCCTGCCATCTCTCGTTTGACCACTTCCAATTTGCCTTGATTCATGGACCTGACATTCCAGGTTCCTATGCAATATTGCTCTTTACAGCATCGGACCTTGCTTCTATCACCAGTCACATCCACAGCTGGGTATTCTTTTTGCTTTAGCTCCATCCCTTCATTCTTTCTGGAGTTATTTCTCCACTGATCTCTAGTAGCATATTGGGCACCTACTGACCTGGGGAGTTCCTCTTTCAGTATCCTATCATTTTGCCTTTTCATACTGTTCATGGGGTTCTCAAGGCAAGAATACTGAAGTGGTTTGCCATTCTCTTCCCCAGTGGACCACATTCTGTCAGATCTTTCCACCATGACCCGCCCGTCTTGGGTTGCCCCACGGGCATGGCTTAGTTTCATTGAGTTAGACAAGGCTGTGGTCCTAGTGTGATTAGATTGACTAGTTTTCTGTGAGTATGGTTTCAGTGTGTCTGCCCTCTGATGCCCTCTTGCAACACCTACCATCTTACTTGGGTTTCTCTTACCTTGGGCAATCCAGTAGGGGATCACTATTAAAAAACTTTAAAGTTACACTCTTTTCAAAACATCACTCTTTTCAAAGCATAAGCTTATATATCAGAATCAGTGTCCATAGATAACAGGGCAACATTTCCTAAAAATTTGAAGATTTGCTAAATGCCAAACCTATGGACTCTGACTCAAGTGGTTAAAGCTGTGGTAAGAAGAGCAAGAAAGGCAAGGAAACCTTGATCAGAACCATGGGCAGAGGGAGGTTCCAGAATTAAGAGTAAGGAAGGCAGGGAAGGAGCTGTCCACACTCTTGGTGCTGATACCCCCAGCAGGGAACCAACCCATTGTGAAACAACAGGCAGAAGCAGTGTGAGTCAATCTTGCAATCCTAGAAGAGCCTTACCTAGTGAATTTATGCACTCCAAATGGGGGTAGAGGTATTCCTAAATCAGGATGGGATGCACTTGCGTCAGATAAGACTGTCAAGGCCTGATGCCATTGCTCTGCCTAGACATAGATAATGACACATAAATACCACCAAGGGCATGGGGATATCACAACCTCAGAACCTCACAAAGGGGAGTGGTAATGAAAGTGACATTTATTGAGCACCCAAATGCCTTTGCTAGGTTCTTTACTTCCAATGACTCATCTTAATTTTAAAAGACAAATATCATTACTCTCATTTTCAATTGGGAAAACTAAGACTCAGAAAGGCTGGATAAATTTACCCAGTGTCACATAGGTATCAGGTGGTGCGTCCCTTTCTTTGAAATGCAGCCTCTGTATATGATATTGTCTAACTTTCAAACATGTATTCTTTGGCCACATGAAATTTACCCAGGGCTGAAGTTAAGAACCTGGGTGGAATCATGCCTATTTGGATGGATGTACTAAGTCACTTCAGTTCTGTCCAACTCTTTGCAACCTTATGGACTGTAGCCCTCCAGGCCCTCTGTCTATGGTATTCTCCGGGCAAGAATAGTGGAGTGGGTTGACATGCTCTCCTGCAAGGGATCATCCTGACCCAGGGATCGAACCCGAGTCTCTTTTATCTCCTGTGTTGGCAAGTGGTTTCTTTACCACGAGTGCCAATCAAACTCAGGTGTCAGATATTCAAGCCAGAACCTGAAGGCAAAATATTAACTCCATTGCCTCTTCTGAATGATAGGAACATTTGGTGAAAGTAATGCTTGTTTTCTTCCTCAACCAGAAACCCACCACTTGTAGTTACTAATGAAAGGTTTATTGGTAAGAATCAGAGAAGGCCATGGCACCCCTCTTCAATACTCTTGCCTGGAAAATCCCATGGACGGAGGACCCTGGTAGGCTGCAGTCCATGGGGTTGCTAAGAGTCGGACACAACTGAGCAACTTCACTTTCACTTTTCACTTTCATGCATTGGAGAAGGAAATGGCAACCCACTCCAGTGTTCTTGCCTGGAGAATCCCAGGGACGGGGGAGCCTGGTGGTCTGCTGTCTATGGGGTCGCACAGAGTCGGACACGACTGAAGCAACTTAGCAGCAGCAGCAGCATTGGTAAGAACAACTCTGCCAAAAAATGGAGATGGTCTCAATTCTGATATCCGTCCCCCCTGTGAAGAGAACTGGAGCATTTAATATATCCCCAATGAACTAATGTTTCACCTTATCCTACTTTCCCTCTTGTCTTTCTCTGTCCCACCTATTTTAGTTAACAAAGCTGCAAATCTGTGATCCATGTTTATGCCTGTCTCGCAAAAATCTACAGACCTCACCAAAATCTACCAGTTGTTTGTGTTGTTTCTCCATGTCTAGCAAAACAGTAGCTACTCTTTGCTAATCTTCCATTTCTCCTACTTCTATTGCCACTGTTCTAGTTCCGGTCATCAGAATCTCCTGCCTAGGCTTTTGTAGCAGCCTCTGAACTTGTTTCCTTGCCTCCGATTTTGTCCTCCGCTAATCTGTGAAAGTAGCCCGAAGTAAAATGAATCTGACTGTTTTTCCCCCTGCATTTAGTGTAGTGACCATAGTGGTTAACAGAGCTGTGGATCCTAACTACTTGGGTTTGAATTCTAGTTCTGACATTTGTTGTGTATCCCTACACAATTACTTACCCTTCTTAGTTTCTTATACCCTAGTTTCTGTATCTGCAAAGTAGGGTTGATAATCATGCCATCGACTTTAAAAAATAATCTTTATTGAGGATCAAATAAAATAGTATTGGCCATTGCCTTATTTTTCTCGTTCCCTTTATGGCAAAACTCCTTGAAAGAAGTATCTGTACTCACTGTAACTAGTTTCTTTTCTTTATCTTTTCTGTTTTTAAAAAACTTTTTGTAGTAAAAAATTTCAGACATACACAGGAAAGAAAATTATTTAATATATTCCCATGTACCTATCACCTAATTTTCAATAATTATTAATTTTTGGTCAAGTGTTATTTTCTTTTCCATCTCTTTTCATGGGTTATTTTGTGGCAAATCCAGGCATATATTTTGTTTGTAAATATTTCAACACATGCCTCTAAGAAACAGAAACGCCTTACCCAGACTTCAATATTATGTCAAATCTAATGAAGTTAACAGTCTTTTTTTTCCCTCAATTTTTGACTGTGCTGTGCAACATATGGGATCTTAGTTCTCCAACCAGGGATCAAACTCACATCTCCTGCATTAGAAGTACAGTCTTAACCACTGGACTGCCAGGAAAGTCCCAAAAGTCATTTTTAATATAATCAGATATCCAACCAATGTTAAAAATTTCAAGTATTTCCAATGTCATGCTTTCCCTCCAGTTTGTTTGAATTAAGATCTAAATAAGGGTCAGTCACTGTAATTTTTAAAATTTTACCTTTAACTCTCTTTCAATCTATAAGTTTCCCCCCTCTTCCCCCCTCCCATTTTTGGGATTTTGTTGTTGTTGTTGATGAAATGAACCATTTTTCCTGTAGATTTTCCCATAGCCTAGAGTTTCCTGATTGCTTCCCTGTGCTGTTGCCAAGTGGGTTCCTCTCTCCCTGTAGTTTTTACAAATTGATGTTAGATCTAGAGGCTTAATCAGATTCAGGTTCCTTTTTACTCAGGAAAACATCTTTTTGTAAAGCTAATGGTGAGCATTGTCGAGATCCATTCATTCATCAGGGGCTGCAAAATGATAATATTCTACCATTCCTTCCTTACTGGCTAGCTGAATATTTCTATAAAATAAAACTCCTCTTCAACAACTATTTGGTTACCCTGAGAAAAAAGAGGATAAATAATAGATTTTCCCCTTTTATTTATTAATTTTCAAAATACTGAGTTGGTTCATTTTCCTTCTGAACCTTCTCTAATCGTGATTTCACCCCCAACTGCACCACTGAATCTACTCTTACTGAAGTTACTACTGAACTCTATGTTGATAAATCCAATTCTATGTTGATAATCAGTTCTTATTCCTCCTATTGGTCTGTCAGCAGCCTCTAACACTGAGAATCAGCCTCTCCTTCTTGAAACGCTTTCTTCCCCTGGCTTTGAGGACACCACACCCTCCCAGTTTTCTTCTCATCTCATTGGCCATCCTTTCTCAGTCTCCTTTGTTGGTAATTCCTCCTAAACTTTTATGTTTTTGTACCTCAGAGCTGTCTTTAAATCTCATCTCTCTACATACACTCAACTCCCTTGGAGATCTCATCTAGTTTCATTACGTTAAGATATCAGTTCAGTTCAGTTCAGTCGCTCAGTCGTGTCTGACTCTTTGCAACCCCATGAATCGCAGCACGCCAGGCCTCCCTGTCAATCGCCAACTCCGGAGTTCACTCAGACTCACGTCCATCGAGTCAGTGATGCCATCCAGCCATCTCATCCTCTGTCGTCTCCTTCTCCTCCTGCCCCCAATCCCTCCCAGCATCAGAGTCTTTTCCAATGAGTCAACTCTTCGCATGAGGTGGCCAAAGTACTGGAGTTTCAGCTTTAGCATCATTCCTTCCAAAGAACACCCAGGACTGATCTCCTTCAGAATGGACTGATCTTGGAACACCTTGGACTGGATCTCCTTGCAGTCCAAGGGACTCTCAAGAGTCTTCTCATTTATATGCTAACTATTCCTGCATTTATATCTCCAGTCCATATACTGTCCTCAAACTCCAGGCTTATATACAACTGTCTACTTGTTATCTCTACTTAGAAGCCTAATAGGCTTCTTTAACTTAATCTATTTGAAAGTGAACTTCCAATTTCTCTTAAAATCACCGTCATCAATATTCTTCCCCATCTCGATTAACGGCAACATTCTTTCAATTGCTCTGGTCAAAATTCTTGGAGTACATTTTGAGTCCTCATTTTTGCTCATTTGCACAAATTACCCGTATCTAATTTGTGAGAAAATTCATCAATCCTAAAGGAAATCAACTCTGAATATTCATTGGAAGGACTGTTGCTGAAGCTCCAGTACTTTGGTTACTTGATGCAAAAAGTTAACTCATTGGAAAAGACCCTGGTGCTGGGAAAGACTGAAGGCAAAAGAAGGAGGTGGCAGAGGATGAGATGATTAGATAGCATCACTGACTCAATGGACATGAATCTGAGCAAACTCCAGGAGATAGTGGAGGACAGAGGAGCCTGGCCTGCTACTGTGCATGGGGTTGCATGAGTTGGACAGGACTCAGCAACTAAATAACAACAATAATGTTGATTCTCCTTTCAAAATATATCCAGGATCAGATAATTTTTCACTGCTACCACTCTGGTCCAAGATACCATCATCTTTCCCTTGGATTATTGCAGTAGTCCCTGGTTCATGCTGTCTTTCTAGTCCTCTTTATTTTTTAATTTAATTTTTTGTCTGCAAGGCATGTGGGGTCTTAATTCCCTGACCAAAGATCAAACCCACATCCCCTACATTGGAAGTGTGGAGTCTTAACTATGTGGAAGTCCCTGTCTTTCTAGTCCTTATCTTCCACTTTTACTTGTATGGCTACCACTCAAAATTTGAGGCTCAACTCAGTCATCTCTTCTTCACAAAGCAGCCACAGTGAGCCTTTTAAAATACATTAGATCAAAAAAAAAAAAAAAGAAATGAAATACATTAGATCATATTACTTCTCTCCTCAAAATGCTCCCAAGGTTCCCATCATACTCAAAGCCAAAGCCCAAGTCTTTCTAGCTGCTTATGAGGCCCGACTTGATCTGCATCCCTTGTTTCTTCTCTGACCTCATCTACCAGCTTCCCCTCATTTGTCCTATTCTAATCACACCGGCCTTCTTGAACAAGCCAAGAACACATTTGATTCAAGGTCTCTGTATTTGCTCTTTTGTCTGCTTGGAATGTTCTCTTTCCTATGCCCTTGCTTTATTCTCTTACTTCCCTCAAATCTTTGCTCAAAAGTTACCTTCTTCGTGAGCTTATTCCTGACTTCCCTTTTAAAAAATACATGTTCTCCAGCACCATTATGCCCTCTTCCTGCATCACTTCCTCCATTGTATTTATCACCATTGAACATACCGTCTATTTGCTTCATTTGTTTTGCTAGTTTCCTCCCTCTACCCCCCACAACACACACTTGAATGTAAGTTGCAGGACAGTGGAACTTATATCTATTCTGTTCTGTCCACTGCTATATCCTAGAGTCAAGAATAGAACTAACATATATGTTGCTCAGACAGTAAAGAATCTACCTGCAACGCAGGAGACCTGAGTTCAGTCCCTGGTTTTGGAAAATCCTCTGGAGAAGGGAATGGCAATCCACTCTAATATTCTTGCCTGGAGAATCCCATGGACAGAGGAACCTGGTGGGCTACAATCCATGGTGTTGCAAAGAGTCAGACACGACTGAGCAACTAACACTGCTATATGATAATACTTCAAGGATGGCTTCACAGGCTAAAACCAGTACAGTTTCACAGGGCCCACTCTCAGAAGGGAGAGCCTGTGCAACTGGAGTTTAGTGCTCTGCGGTTGCGGTCTTGAAATTATTCTTGTTTTTTATAAGTCAGGTCTTATGGGACCTGCTCTTGGAGTCTGGAACCCCAATTCACATGTGATCCCACCTCTGCTGCTCCCCACGTCTTTGGAATGATTTCTTACCTACCTGCTCCTCCTCCCCTACCCAGCAACTACTGCCACCTTGGGCCCCAGAGGAGATTTTGGCATGGATACAGGGAAGGTCAGAGTCAAATAGGTATGTGCCCATGGCCCAAGTCTCAGTGTGATCAAATGCAAGTCTGTGTGCCTGACACAGCGAGACCAAACATATCAAAACGTCAGAGTTTGGAGCAGAGAAAGTTTATTGCAGAACCATGCAAGGAGACGGGCAGTTCATGCCTTAAAAAACCCCCCAACTCCCTGAAAGCTTAAAGCAAAGCCCTCTTATAGGAAAGGGGAGAGAGGGGCAGGGTTAGTTGTTGCAGTGTTCCTGGTGTCAGATCTTTTGAAGTCAGGTCACAGTCAGTTCACCATATTCCTGTAAATCTCCACCAAGACAGATGTTGTTCTCTGTTCTGACAAGGAGGAGGCTCAACTTTTGCCCTCTGAGGTCCAGGCTCTGGCTAAGGGAAGGGAGATCCCAACTTGGGCTGGTTACCCTGCCTGAGGGTGTTCATCCAGCAGGCAGTCTGGATCCTCCCAGCAGTGCCCAGGCCCAGCTGGAGAGGCAGATCTCAGCTGGTGACATCCTCAGAGCCCATTCTCAGATCCTGCCCAGCCGTCATCACTGAGGGAGCCAGGTAACCAGGATAGAGCTGGCCCTCAGGTTTTTAAACTGCAGAGAGTAGGGGATCTATAGGAATACATGTTGTAAACAAATACCAATCAGGTGAATTCCCAGCTCACAACAACTGCCCTTCTTTGAGACTAGCCCCAACCACAGAGGTGGTTCAGAAGAAACAATGTGTAATGTCCTTGCAACTTAACCCTGACCTCTGGCCACCTTCTGTCTAATGTCTGGCAATATTGCACTTTAAGTGCTTGAGTTCATGTGCATCCTCAGTTGCATCCAACTCTTTGTGACTCCATGGACTGTAGCCTGCCAGGCTTCTCTGTCCATGGAATTTTCCAGGCAAGAATATTGGAGTGGGCTGCCATTTCCTACTCCAGGGGATCTTCCCTACCCAGGGATCGAACCTACGTCTTCTGAGTCTCCTGCATTGGCAGGCGGATTCTTTAGCACTTGGCCACAGTTGATCTAAGTTGGATCAATTTTTGAAACTTGTACAGTGAGACTGAAGCTGGTTGAAGCTTTGCCTTCATGGCAGTGTCCATATACTCCAGTTACCGAGGCCTCCATGGACTGCAAACCATGGAGACTGCCGCTGCTGCTACCATTATGTCTTGGAGGTGGGGACGGGGGAGAGGTTCACTGTTACTTCAAGGCCTGTGCCTGCCCAGGGGCAGCTGTGGCGAGAGCTCTGGACCTCTGCAGGATACAGCCCTTAGCCTGTAGCCGGCCCCTGAAGTTCACAGGCTGGCTTGACACCAGAGGGCTTGAAGGGCTCAAGGGAGAAGGCTGATATCTACCTCTCACCCCACCCTCTGCCAAGAGGACCACTTCCAGGCTCACTGTTGGCAGAGCGGGACCTCCAACCTCGCGATAACGGCAGTGCTATAATGGCTGCGTGCTCGCGCTGCCTCTATTACAACAGGATGGGGTGTGGGGCACTTACAATGATCTATGCTTGCGCTGGTAGTATGTCTTTGCTTCAAGAATGCAACATTAAACAGCAAGTAAAAAAGATACCATGATGGTGGAGAGAGAAGCCACAGAAGAAAGTAAAAATCTTGCTTTTGAACAAAGGCCCCCACATTCTCACTCTGTACTGAGCCCTGCATGTTATATAGCCCACGCTTGTCATGTTCAATAAATATCTGTGGAACAAATGAGTGGATAATATATGTAAAGATCTTAGACATACCAGGCATGTGGTAAGCATCCCGTCAAAGTTAACAGTGATAAGCTGTTGCCTATGAGTGATCATTTCTTTCTTCTAGTTTATCACTCAGGTTACATCCAACTGTAGTTTTCTCCCTCCCTCATGCTGTTACTGGCACATGTGTCTTTGCTTATTGTCTTCCCTGCTGGGGATTCTCTTCTCTTTTCCTCTCCTCCACTTTCACTTACATGGCTACCTCTCAACTCAGTTATTCCTTCCTCTAGAGAGTCTTCTCTGCTCATCTTGGATCACATTCTTCCCCTCTGTGCTCCCTTAACACTCTATTCTCTTCCTCTATTATGCTCAGTTCTTCCAAGATGGGTCAATGGCTAAGCTCCATCCAAAGGTCCAGGGCTTCATTTGGCAGGATTTGGATGTGGTTGTGTTGTCACCTGAGTTAGGTACCTAGTTTGCTAAGAGTGAGCCCCCTTCCCAGCCCCCAGCCCCTGAGTTCAATAGTTGCTCTTCCTCTGCCTCATCCCTTATCCGGAACCAGGTTGATTGCTCTGCCTTAGTCCCCAGAGTCCCAGTAGGACAGGGACTTGCTTGACCCACAGCCTACTATTGGGATTCTGACACTCATCTTAGTTGCAAAAATGGACATGCAGTTTCATTGGTATTGCATTTTCTTGCATTTAGCTTTGTGCAGTTTATTTTGTGTGTGTGCTTTTTAACATCACTGAGCCTCAGCATTTTTATCTGTGAAGTGGGAATAAGAATGTCTGTCTGTCAGGGTTGCTGAGAAATTTTAATGAAGAATGCCAGCCCATAGTAGGAGCTTGAAAAATGTCTGCTTCCCCTTCTGCCAGGTGTATTATTGGCGACTGGCATGGGCCATTCCCACTGGCATAGGCCTCCTTGTTTCCATGTTGCTGTGAACACTTTTAAGCTGCCCAACTCCAGCCTATATGTCATGCTGGTTCTGCCTCAGTGTTAGTGACTATCTCCCCAGTAGGTCCTCTTGGCCTCAGAGAGGAAAAAAAAAAAAATCATTGTTTTGGTTCAAGTGTGATAAACAGTGATTGACAGGCCTGAAAAAGAAGCTGTTGAATAACAAGAAAAAAAGCCTCTAATTATTCCCCTTAACCTGTCTGTTATCCTGTCTGTTCAATTCATTTTTTGACAACTGTCTCTCCCCATCCCTTCGTTGCTTTAACTGTTTAGGAAGAAATTGTTTTGGAGAAATGTGCTTTCAAATAAATTTGTTAAAGCTAAAATGTTGACATTTGTGAACGTTTCTATGTTCTGATTCTGAGCTCTCCTGCTTTCTGCTGAGAGACTAGGAGTCACTCTTTTCGGGGAATGGCAGCTCACAGGGGTACCTGGGTCCAAGAGAGAGTGACCAACTTCTAGAAGGTCTCGAATCCTTCGGTAAACTGGGTGATCTTTGAGCAATCTCTTAACCTTTTTAAAAAATTTTGTAACCTTGCCATTTGGCATGCAGAACTTGCCCAGCCAGGGATTGAACCCATCCCCCTACAGTGGCTGCAGTGGAAATGCAGTCTTTTTAAAAATTCTTATTTATTTGGCTGTGCTGGGTCTTAGTCGTGACACTTAAGATCTTCCATCTTCATAGAGTCATGCAAGATCATTTTAGTTTCGGCATGTGAACTCTTAGTTTTCACATATGGGATCTATTAATAGTTCCCTGACCAGGATTCAAACCCATGCCCCCTTCAGTGGAAGTGCAGAGTCTTAACCACCAGGGAAGTCCCCCCTTACCCTTTTGAGACATGGCTTCTCCATCTGTAAAATGGGCACATCCTGCATACTTCTTGGAATAATGGATGTAAAAGCACTTCAGAGTGCAAAGGATTATTAATATTTTTACATGATACTCAGGATACTGATCAATTCAGTGAAAGAAAAAAGAATAATTGATTTAGAGCTGGTGCCCTCAGCTCCTGCTCTTGGAATTCAGTCTCTGACATTGGCCTCTTTGGCAGCGTCCTTTGCCTAAATCCTCACTTGCATCACTGTGGTGAAGAGAGTTAGTCAGCCCTTCAGGATACTCCTGGGCCTGGTCCTGGAGCAAGGGTGGGGATGTAGGAAAGTGAAAGTGAAAGTTTCTCAGTCATGTCCGACTCTTTGCAACCCCATGGACTATACAGTCCATGGAATTCTCCAGGCCAGAATACTGGAGTGGGTAGCCTTTCACTTCTTCAGGGGATCTTCCCAACCCAGGGACTGGACCAGGGTCTCTTGCATTGCAGGCGAATTCTTTACCATCTGAATCACAAGGGAAGCCCAAGAATACTGGAGTGGGTAGCCTAGCCCTCTCCAGCAGATCTTTCCAACCCAGGAATCGAACCAGGGTCTCCTGCATTGCAGGCAGATTCTTTACCAACTGAGCTATCAGGGAAGACCTTGGGATGTAGGAAGGGTGGGAAAAAATGTCTTTTAGGAGGAGGGAGGAGGCAGGGGAACTCAGGATCTTCCTGTGAAAGTTCAGGTTTTGTGGTCTTTATCATGGTTCTTGGTTACCCGGCCCACATCACTAGCTCATCCTTCCCACTGTTGCTGGGCCCTGGGGACCCACAAGTTATCCTCATGGTCATTATCAGTAACCTGGACATGGTTCAAACTTGAAGTGGCTTCTCTTGGTGGTGAATCCATTGTGGTCTTCGTGAAGTCTTAGTAGGTGATATTAAGTGGAAGAGCTTGAATCAAGAGTGGAGATCCTACCTAATAGAGTCTGCTTTGAGGGGTTGAGTTGATAGCTAAGGTTCACTCCTTAAGAAGGGATCTGAGGGACTTCCCTGTCAATCCAGTGGTAAAGACTCTATACTTCCAATACAGGGGGATTGGGTTTGATTCCTGGGGAACTAAGATCCCACATGCTGCGTGGCCAAAAATTTAACAACAACAAAAAAATGAAGGGATGTGAGCATTAGATTAATAATACTAATAATGAGCATTTTGAGTTACTACCATATCAGGCAGATGCCAACAGGGAGGGGGTCTTCCTGTCCTTCGAGATATAGATAAAATTGGTTTCTCCCCACCCAGCCTACTCTGCAGCCTCTAGAAATCTGAACTCCTTCTGCAGATTTCTGCATCTGGAGATGTGTGTTTCCAAGGTCAAATCTGCTTTCAGACTTCTCTGTCCTTCCTTTTGCACTAGATCATCCCAGACCTGAAATTCAGGGCACTTCCTCCATTTCCACAGCTGTGACTTCTCATATCAGCATTCACACAGTCAGAGTGTAGGATGCAGAGGGACTCAGAGCAAGCGGCCCACACAGTGAGATTGGAGAAGCGCTCTCTCTCCTCTCCCTCCCCCTTTCTTCTCTCCTTCTCCATCTCTCACTCCCATTCCCCTCTCTCTTTCTCCTCCCCAACCCATCCTGGCTTGCTGTGAAACTGCCACAATTTTCCTCTCCTCTATGTATGAAAAGTAATTTCCAAATGCAATCTGGTAGCCTGGACTGGATCCTGGAACAGAAAAAGGCCATTAGTGGAAAACTGGTGAAATCTGAGTAAAATCCGAAGTTTAGTGAATAGTGTACTGTGTTAATTTCTCAGTTTTGACAAATGCCTCGTGTAAGATGTAAACACTGGGGGAAACTGGGTGAAGGGTGTACAGGGATTCTCTGGACTGTCTTTACAATTTTTCTCTAAATCTAAAGTTATTCCAAAATACACAGTTTCATTTGAAAAAAATTTTCCTTTTCCTTGCTGATATTTCAGCAACACCTCTCACGGTCCCTGGGCTTCTCCTATAGCTCAGTTGGTAAAGAATCCGCCTGCAATGTGGGAGACCCCAGTTCGATTCCTGGGTCGGAAAGATCCGCTGGAGAAGGGAAAGGCTACCCACCTCAGTATTCTTGGACTTCCCTTGTGGCTCAGCTGGTAAAGAATCCGCCTGCAATGCGGGAGACCTGGGTTCGATCCCTGGGTCGGGAAGATCCCCTTGAGAAGGGAAAGGCTACCCACTCCAGTATTCTGGCCTAGAGAATCCCATGGGGCTGCAAAGAGTCGGACACAACTGAGCAACTTTCACTTCTCATGGTCCCATCTCCTACCCTAAGCTCCTTGTCAGGGGAGTTTCTGAGCAAACACAATTCTCATCTTAATAGAATTTCTAGTGGCAGCTAAATAGCACAATTTCCTTCAAGTGTATATTATCTTGCTTAACCTACACAGTGACCCATGTGGCAGATATTCCTACTCTTAGTTTCCACGTTTGGAAACTGAGATTCACGTGGTTAAGTATGGGCTTCCCAGGCGGTGCTGTGGTAAAGAACCCACCTGTCAATGCAGGAGATGTAGGACATGTGGGTTTGATGCCTGGGTGGGGAAGATCCCCTGAAGGAGGGCATGGCAATCCACTGCAGTATTCTTACCTGAAGAATCCCATGGACAGAAGAGCCTTTCGGACTATTGTCCATGGGGTCGCAAAGAGTCAGATGTAATTGATGGGACTTAGCACACATGTATGTAGTTAAATACTGAGGCACAGCAAGCAGCAGAGACAGAATTCAAATCCAGATTTTTATTCCCAAACCCATGCTCTTAACTAATGTGTTAACCTTCCTTCCTTTTCTTTTGGGAGGGGTTGTACTCTTAGATCAGGATTTAACCTCCTTGTATCACAAGAGCAGTTACCCTGATAATCATATCGTGTTAATCATCTACCCCATCCATCCAATAATTCAACAAACATTCATTGAATGTAACCATGGTGTGTGCTGGCTGTGTACTAGGTGCTAGGGTTCTGTAAATAAGGAGGACATGATCCCTGCCTTCGAGGGGCTCTAATCTGATAGAAGAAACAGGAGATCATTTTCAATGCAATTAAACAAGTTCAGCTATAAAATGGTACAAACGAGGGGCAATGAGGGAGCTATGAAGGAAGAGACCACCCATACCTTGGGTTCCAGGAAAAGCTTTATGGAGGAAGAAAGACTTGATTTGAATTTCTAAAGATGAATAAGCATTTTCCAGGAGGAATCAGAAGTAGGTATATGATTCTGGAGAAGGAAATAGCAACCCACTCCACTATTCTTGCCTGGGAAATTCCACGGACAGAGGAGCCTGATGGACTACACTCCATGGGGTTGCAAAGAGTTGGACATGACTGAGCAACTAACACTTTCATACAGTTCTGCAGGTCAATGAAACAGCAAGAACAAAGGCATGGAGGTGTAAAAGGACATCCAGGACTTCCCTGGTGGTCCAGTGGTTAAGAATCTGCCTTCCAAAGCAGGGGACACAGGTTCCATCCCTAGTCAGGGAACTAAGATCCCACATGCTGTGGGACAACTAAGCCCGAGTGCCACCACTACTGAGCCCACGTGCTCTGGAGTTTGTGCTCTGAAATTAGAGAACCTGCCCCCTGCAAGGAAGACCCAGCACAGCTGCCCCCCAACAAAGAGAACATCCAGGAGGTGTCAGTACTACTGCCTGCCAGGAACACAGAGCATCTGCGGGAGGGTCACGGAGAGTGAAGTAAGAGACCCACAAGACCAGGTCGGGAGGTGGGGGTGAGGTTGCTAAAGAGATTCGATTTTATACAACAGAAGGACAGGATGAGTTTTAAGGAAGGAAGGAAGTGACATGGTTGGGTGTGTGGTTCTGACTTCAGAGCAAGGATTAAAGGGACAGGTTCTTCTAAGTTTGTCAGTACTTTGCCTATTGTCAGGCATAGCTTCAACGGTGCTGGATTAGGTAAACCTGGAGTTCAACATGTTTATCTGGAAGCCCAACCGTAGGGACAAAGAATGAAGTCAATACTGAGAGGGAAGTAGAACTTAGAGAAGTTGACAAAGATCCTCAGAGACATCACTTGAGCCCCTAATTCCAGATGTGCTTGAAACCATCTCTAACATGACTCCACTCCATCCTTCTGAGTTCTATGCGCCAACACATCTCCTTAGAGGAAGCAAGTTTGAGTTGGGTTTCTCTTCAAGTTATTGAAACCCTCTGTTCCTCAATTTCCTCCTCTGTAAGATGGAGGTAATAATATTACCGCATCACAGGACTTCAGAAAGAACTAAATGAGATTTTATAGGTATAGATACACACACATGATGCACGGTATTATATCTGGCACATAGAAAGCACTCAATAAAAGTTAGTTATTATTATAATAATTATCATCATCATTATCATTAAACTCCTGGGCTTAAGCCCAGAACCATCAATCTGAGCCTACACTCCGTGTCGCTAGCAGAGAGACAGCTGTACTTTCCATCAGCTTATTCTCCAAAGGCTTAGGATTTGGCAGTTGCTGGTACAGCATTTTAATGTGGCTCAGTGTTTTCATTTCTGTCATTTTGTTGTACCTGCCCCCTGAGGTGGCTGAAGCAGAGAAATCCCCAAGAAAAAGAAATAAAGAAAATAAGCAGCTGTGATGAAACCCCCTTGTTATTCTCTAGGTTCAAACTGTTTTTTAGGGTATCTTTTGGTAAATACACAAAGATGTGGTACCTAGTGGCTCAAAGCACAGGTAGGTTGTGGCCCCTGGAGGTGAGAGATTGGATGAGCTGGGGTCAGCAGGCGACAAGGACAACATGAGCAGGCTTTGCAGACAGCAGCCGGGGCAATAATCTTTTTTTTTTTTTTTTTTTTTAATTTAATTTTTTAACTATGCCTCTTGGCCTGCAGGGATCTTAGTTCCCTGACCAGAGATGGAACCCGAGCCCCCTGCAGAGGAAGTGCAGAGTCTTAACGCCTGGACTACCAGGGAAGGCCAAACATATTCTTTATTTAAATTTATTTTTGGTTGTGCTGGGTCTTCATTGCTGTGCTCAGGCTTTCTTTGGTTGCGGCAAGCAGGGTTTACTCTCTAGTTACAGTGCTCAGGCTTCTTGTTGCGATGGCTTCTCTGGTTTTGGAGCACAGGCTCTAGGCTTCAGTAGTTGTGGCATAGGAGCTTGGTTGCTGGATCGTCCCAGACCAGGGATTGAACCTGTGTCCCCTTCACTGGCAAGCAGATTCTCATCCACTGGGAAACCAGGGAAGTCCCAGACCCAATGCATTCTTGAGGTAGTTGTTTTTACATTCATATAACAACATGGAGATTACCCACCAATTAGAGCTGCAGATATTCAGAAGTCAGCTTGGAAAACGCTGAAGATTATTTTAAAGTACAGGTACCAGACAGCTGGGCTGGCTCCTCCGGCAGCTCTGTCAATCTCAGCAAATCTGAGTTCGAGTTGTGGGAAGTGACAGCAAGGGAAAGCTTGCCCAGAGCGCATTCCTCTTGAGTTTGTAGCAATTGAAGAAAAACCTTACGACTAAGCAGACCCACCCATGGACCCCATCAACATGGCGAATAAGAAGCCTCTTTATGAAATCAGTGGGCTTCCCAGGTGGCACTAGTCATAAAGAACCACTTGCAGGAGACATAAGAGATGTGCATTTGCTCCCTGGGTTGGGAAGATTCCCTGAAGGAGGGCAAGGCAACCCACTCCAGCATTCTTGTCTGGAGAATCCCATGGATAGAGGAACCTGGCAGACTATAGTCCATAGGGTCACAAAGAGTTGGACACGACTCAGCGACTTTCACTTCACTTCACTGCAGTATCTCTGCTGGACCTAGAGTGGGCTCAAGAGAGGCTTGCATCTCTAGTCTGTTTTAGATAGCACTCTATTTGGCTGGAACTTCCTTATGCACAGGTCTTTCTGGACCCTTTTCCTGACTTTCTACCAAGGGGGCACTGGACATCTTTCCTACTCTTTCTTTATCCTCTCCCTGGAAAGTGTGATTCAGTAGAGCTGGGGTGAAGACTTACCATCGACATTTTCATGAGCACCTTGGGTGATCTGGTGCAGGTGGTCTATGGATCAAGCATTCAAACACACTTCTTCACAGCTTCCATGGATGTTCTCTTCCTTATCTCTGTTACTTGTCAAAGGATCCCTTTCCCTTTGTTTTTAAATTTTTTATTATTATTTTTGGCTGGCATGGCATGCATGGCATGTGGGACCTTATTTCCCTAACCAGCGATCAAACTTGTGCCCCCTGCATTGGGAGCCTGGCTGGAGTCTTAACCACTGGACCTCCAGGGAAGTTGTGATCCTTTTGCCTTTAGACATGGACTTCTAGGTCATATCGAGAAATTAATTCAGCTTGCAGAGACTTGGGAAATTTATTACCCTCATGAAGCCAAGTGGCCCCACAAGAGCAAGTGATGTGACATCTCAAGTTCATTGATTAAGAGATTTAACAAAGACACCATAGAAAAGAAATTGTTATTATTATTTTTTCCACCTCTTATCAGTCTCTTCTGTCGCATAGAAATCCATAATGAAAAGTAATAAAAAAGATATCCAATGGTGCCCTTGTTGGCCCTTATGTTCTTTTTGACTCCTCACAATAGAGAGCGCCACTAAGCTTACTCTCAGTTCCAGAGGTTTTCACCACCCTTAAGTCCTTCACTATGTTTTAGGTGGCTCAGTGGTAAAGAATCTGCCTGCCAATGCAGGAGACCCAAGTTCGATCCCTGGGTTGGGAAGATCCCCTGGAGAAGGAAATGGCAACTCGCTCCAGTATCCTTGTCTGGGAAATCCCACGGACAGAGGAGCCTGGTGGATTGCAAAGAGTTGGACATGACTGAACAACTAAACAGCAAATGGCAAACAACAGGTAATTTAGGGCCATGTCCACCTTGGGGAAGGAAGGCAAATCCGTTGCTTCAGACCCAGAGAGAAGGCAGGACGGTAGCTTCCTGCCCATTGGCAGGCTTTAGTCCATTTCAGTTTGATGATCGGACCTCCATGTGGTTAAGATTCTGTAGCATTATCTTAACTAAGATCTCTGTGACTTATAACACTCAAGTCTCATGCTTGATTCTCATAGCCTTTCCAAGGAGTGTAATTAATTAATTAATTCAGCAAATATTTATTAAGCTCTTACTGTGTGCTAGGTCTTTCTTTTTTTTTTTAAAGAGTGTTATTTATTTGACTGCCTAGGGTCTTTGTTGCACCCTTCAGGATCATCATTGCATCATGCAGGATCTTTAATTGCAGTATGAAGACTCTTTAGTTGTGCTGTGTGGGCTTCAGAGCACGTGGGCTTCCGTAGTTGTGGCACACAGGCTCGGTAGTTACAGCGTGTGGGATCTTAGTTCCCTGACCAGGGATCGAATCCTTGTCACCTGCATTGCAAGGTGGATTCTTAACCACTGGACCACCAGGGACGTCCCTCTGCTAGGTCTTTGATATAAAGAGAATGAGTACATCAGACAAGACCCTTGTAGTCTAGGGGTTTGTTCCTCACAGGCAAACCAAGGATCAGACCAGTGATCTGCCAGGAGCTGTAGAGCAAGTAGTGGCAAACCCATAACTGGAAACCAAGATCCCCTTTCATTTTTCTCTGTACGACTTGGTTACTGTGCTCATGATCTCTGAGCTTGATATCTTGAGATACAAGTACAGGGACAAGGGCTTTTCCTACAGTGGGGTCAACAGATTCTGACTACTACCCTTCACCCTTGCTCCTCTGAATTAGACTCACTGATGCTTTCTATGTGGAGTCTTAGTTCCTCCAAACTCTCAAACCAATACTGCTGGTCAAGGTTTCCTCCATCTGCAGTCTGAGGCCAGTGCGGCTTGGGATTAGTCTTGCTTCTTTAGACTTGGATATGGCGTGCTTAGGGGTAAACCTGAGTTCTCAGAAAGACACATTTTCATTTCCCTTTTCTTCCCTTCTTTTTCTTTCCCCTCCCTTCTTTTCCCACTCCCAACCCCCCTAGGCTGGCACCATTCTGATGATTAGGCTTCTGCCTGGGGGGCCCACAGAGGACTCTAGCTCTCTGTGGGAATTCAAGCACCGCCCTAAGTCCAGTTTAAGTGACTGAGGTCCTAACTGCCTAGGGTTTATTTAATTATTAGCAGCTCTTTTGCTCTTCTGGGATAGTGAAGAGAGATACTAGATCCTTCTGGTCTGAGTTTTGCTGTGAAGAGACCAGTTATTTGAAGCCAAGAAGGCTGAACCCACTTGGATTGCTTCCGCCATGATCTAATCTATAGATTGGGAAGATTTGATGCCTGCACCAGCTAAACCACCATGAGCATGAGCTGATCATTTTGCATCCAGCCATGTGATTGTTCCAGGGAACGCTCCAGGGATTCATCTCCCTCAGCTTGGTCCCTGCCTGCTCACACTTCCACCAGCTCCTTGCCAGTCATGTGACTGTGGTCTCAGCTCACTGTATGACTGAGTCTACTTGAATGAGGTCCAAGATGGATTTTCCCTGACCCATTTATCCTCTTTTGCCTGGTGGTCAATCTTGCGTGTGTTCTCTGGGGGAGAAGAATGAGACTCTCTAGCTTATACCAAGGTCATTCCAGGAGCCCTGTTGCCCTTATTACAGGGATTATTCCCAGTGAGCCACCTCAAGATGATGTGTGCACATGAGCAGAAAAATATGTAGGAATTAAATGACTCAGTGTAGGTAAAGCTTTTTGCAAGGTGTCTGAGATAATAGGGAGCAATCAATCAATTTGTTCAGCATTGGCTCTGGGAATCTCAAGTACATCTAGCTCGTAGGAAGCATAGTTCGGGAGCCTGGGAAACAGGTGAGCCAGCCTAACCACAGCTGGCTAGGAATGAAGTGAAGGAGCAAGGGATCTTGACAGACTATTTCCTTTTCCATCTTCAATTTGTTTTTATACTTAGAATTTCTGTGGAACTTCCTGCTAATTTAGGCACCCTCTTATCTAGTCTCCAGTAATGTCTTCCCTCCGATTTACACAGCAGGTGGAGAGAATCCCTAAAATGAAACATATTTGCCTTTTGTCCAAAGCATTTGCCACCACTCCCAAGTCATAGGAGTCATGGTCATTGCAAAGTGGGACACAGCTGAGACAGAAACCAGGAGTGTGCACACGTCAACATACTAAAGAGAACCAGGTTCTGGAGTCAGATGGTTTGGCTTTAAATCACACCCCTGCTTGTTAGTAGCTATGAGATCTTGGGCAAGTTACTTTTCCTCTCTAAGCTTCAGTTTCTGCATCTTTCAAGTTTTGTGAGGTGTTTGACCCAGCATTTAGAAGGGGCTAAGCAACTGATGGATGTCAACTATTATACTATCCTGTTGGTAAGGGACTTCAAAAGTTAATCAGGAGATATAGTAAGAGTTATTGCCCAGAAGGAAATTAAACTTCAGGAAGAGAACAAAGTTAGCGTGTATGGGCTTTTTCTGTTGTTTTCTTTCTGTTGTGCTGAGTCTTCACTGTGGTGTGGGCTTCCTCTCATGAGATTGCAGGCAAGCTGTTGGCCAGGGATGTGGTCTTATTTGAAGGCACACCGAGCGTGGACTCAGTAGTTGTGGTGTATTGGCTTAGCTGCTCCTCGGCATGCCCCTCTTAGTTTCCTGAACAGGAATCGAACTCATGTCTCCTGCATTGCAAGGCAGATTCTTAACCACTGGACCACTGAGAAGTCCCAGTGTGTACGATTTTATGGGGGCTGGTGGCAGTAACTGATTCTGTCCAGTACACCTCACAGACAGCCACCAGTGTTTGCTATCTCCTCGTGTCCGTGCCCTTGTGTAATTCCCTCTCTTTGAGTGACTAGTGATTCATTTCTAGCAAATAATCCAGCAGAAGTGGCACTTTCGAGGTTAGGTTAAAAAAAGACTGTTTTGCACCTTAAATGTGCTCTCTCTTCCTCTTTCTCTTGGATTGCTTGCAGTGTGGGTTGCAAGATGCCATGAGACCCATATATCAGGGCAAGAAACTAAGGTCTTTAGTCCTATAACCATGTGCACGAGCATGGAATTGGAGCCTCCAGTTCTAGTCAAGCCTATGAGACCACATACCTGGACAACAGCTTGACTACAACCTCATGAGATAACTCGAACCAGAGGCCCTCAGCTAAGCTACATTCAGATTTCTGACCCTTAGGAACTGTGATAGAATAAATGTTTTTATTTTAAACTTGTAAACTTTGGGCATTTTTTTTTTATACAGAGATAATATGTCTTTACTATCGTGGCTTTTAATTTAGTTATCTTTTGCCTTGGGACTTTTCCAAAGCCCCGCTCAGCCTGGTGATAATTAGAACTGGGAGACTGTAGTGTGTTGAGGGCACTGCAGTTGCAGGAGAGTGCCTGGAGCAGCAGAAAGTAATTTCATGATGATCTCATCTCTCAGAGAATGGTTATGGAGGAACAGAGAGGCTGGAGAATAAAGCCTCTCTGTGGTGCAAGTCCAGCTGGGCTGGGGACGGCCTTAGGGCTAAGCTTGTGTTGAAAGTAACTGTGGACGTCCCCATGGCAAGGTTTGGGCTCCCATCGGGTCATAAGGAACGGGATGAAAAGTGACAGGGAATGGAGGCAAGGGTATAGAAATCGGACACATTGTCATTAGACTCCAGAGGTTTGTAACACTGAACAAACTGTTTCACTTCTCTGAACCAAATGTTTAAAATAGAGATTATAATAACCCACTTTGAAAGGTTCTTTTGAAGATTAAATGGGTTAATGTACACAAAGTGTTTAACATAATGCAGGTGAATAGTTGATATTGTTATTATTCCTTTGGAAGGAGCCCAGTTTGGGGGTCCTGGCTAGATTGTTTCTGCTGGAACCTGGGCTCATGGTAGGGACAAGCAGGATCTTCAAAGCAAGGTTGTGGAAGGCCATGTGATGAGTCTCTCCCTGAAAAATAAATGCACGGGTAAAAGGCCAATGGCTATACCAAGAGGCCACCTCAAAAAGGAACCAAAACACAGGACAATTCATATGGAGAAGCCCAGTAATCTACTGAACATGGACACGCCTTCAGATGGGGCACAACCCTCATTTGACACAGAGAAACTCTTAAGGACAGCTTGTTCTAAGACATCAATGAACAAAAATGGGGAAGTTTCTCATCTAGAAGTCATGACTCATGGTGCTCCAGAGAATTCATACAGCAGCGAAACCCAGGAGGGTGAATTCACACCTCATTGATGTCGGCAATTTTATACTAAGGAGAAAGTATCAGTTTAACGAGTTGGAAAACCAGATAATATTAGAAGAGAAGTGATGCTTCAGAAATGACACCAAAGTATTTGTGAAAAAGATTATACAAAATTCATAATTATAAAATAGACATGATTGATCACAGTTGGATATAAATATTTAAAAGGGTGAATAAATTGAGTGATAAAAACATGTTATCACTTCCCAAGGTTTGCAGGGGTTATGTTCCTGAGTCTACTACATTTAGAAAGGTATACCTGTGTTGAAGTTGCATGTGTGAATTTAACATAATTCTGAAGGTGAAATAATATATACAAAGTCCTACAGTGTACATGACTTGATAGAGTTGCTTAAATATGACCAGACTCTGAAGTTTTTGAAACGTTAGTAGATAGAAGAAGGAAAAGTGCTCATTTGCAATTTACAGTTCATCATTTTGTGTTTTAGATTTAGAGACCTTAATTCACCTTTGGGGAAGACTGCTGCTTCAAGAGAAATCTCAGAATAGCCCTTTAATTATCTAGATGTATAATGTTATACTTATCGCTCTTGTAGGCAATGGTGATGTCATGCATTGTTAAACTGACTGTAGATATTGATAATGTAAATTACAACTGTATAAAGCTACCATGTTTTGAATACTTACCCTGAGGTCATAAGAACTACTTTGGGATGCTCACTTAAATACAGATTCTGAGCCCCTCCCTACAGATTTGATTCACTAGGCTTGCGCAAAAGCCCTGGAACCCATAGGCAGGCTGAATTTTCCTTAAATCTTATCTTGAATATGCTGAATAGCAGAGAAGGCAACTTGCCCAAGGTCACAGATAGTAAGTGGTGGAGTAGGGAACAGAGCTCAGGTCTGTCTGATCCTCACTTGAGTATGAAAACGCTTGCATAGAGGGGGTGTGAATGTCCTACTAGACTGAAAGTACAGGAGCAGGATGGCACCAACAGGGAGACCAAGCCTACCAACCACCTTGGGTGGCCATAGGCATCTGTCTTAGGAAACACGTCAGGGGCATAAGTTGCCCCAGTCTGTGAGTACTTAGGTAGTAACATAAGCCTGGCCCACAGAAGACAAGCCAATCATCCTAGCAGGCACATGAAACTACCAATTGAATAGAAAATTATCACAGAGGCTGCCATCCCAGACCAGCAAGGAGAATTCGTGTTGCACAACTCTCCTCCTCCTATTAATACTAAGAAAGGAGTAAATGCAAAGTGCTAGATGATTTGGTTTCTAGTTCTTTCTCCGGCCCATGGCTTGTTACAGTCTCAGTTACCAAGCCATAAGGACTCTAACAGGGCACATTTTTCAGGCAACCCACTGGCCAGATAGCTCTTTCTTTTGGCCTTAGATTCTTCCCCTTTTCTTATGTGATCAGCAGGGATGCTTCTCAAGCCAACATGATGTAAACTTTAGACCTTTTTTATTTCTGTTTTTTATTTCCCAGAACCTAGTGTGACGCCTGACACACAATAGGCATCCAGGGCAAGTTCGTTGACAGCCTGAATGAATGAACCAATGACCAGGTATGGAGGAGACTCATGCATCCATCGTTCTGCCCCCTTGGGCATCCCCCTTTCTGGTCTTAAAAAGTTCCCTAGGGGCTTCCCGGGTGGCTCAGTGGTAAAGGATCTGCCTGCCAATGCAAGAGACACGGGGTTCGATGCCTGATGCGGGGAGCTCCACGTGCTGGAGAACAACTAAGCCTGTGCACCACAACTACCGAGCCTGTGCTTGAGAGCCAGGAGCTGCAACCACTGAGCCCCCGGGCCGCAGTGTGCCCTAGAGCCATGCTCCGCAAGAGAAGCCACCGCAAAAAGCGGCCTGGGTACACAACTACGGAGGGGCCCCAGTCACCACAACTAGACAAAAGTCTGAGCAGCAGTGATGACGCAGCACAGTCAAAAATAAATTAATTAATTAAATTATTTAAAAAGAAAAAATTGCCGTACTCTGCACCTGATGTCATCAGCCAGGACAGACGAGGAAACTTTGGCACATATACTTCCTTCTTAAGGGAAGCCCCTGGTGTGAAAACTTACAGTTCTAAGAATAATAAATTGTGATGATGGTTGGTTCTTTCCAGACATCTGTGAGGAAAGATAAGCAAGACCTCAAAATAAAGGCCTTACAATTGTGGGCAGAGCCTTTGAAAGGCTTTTAAGAATCCGAACAGTGCAGGACTGTCACAAAAGACAGAAAATTGTTTCTGACAGTCATAATTATGCTAAAAACAAAACAAAACATTTTAGTGTGTTTCCTTCCAGTTAAAACCCAACTTTCAAAAAACAAAGATCATGGCATCCAGTCTCATCTCTTCATGGCAAATAGATGGAGAAACAATGGAAACAGTGACAGACTTTATTTTCTTGGGCTCCAAAATCATTGCAGATGGTGACTGAAGCCATGAAGTTAAAAGATGCTTGCCCCTTGGAAGAAAGCTATGACCAACCTAGACAACATATTAAAAAACAGAGACATTAGTTTACCGACAAAGGTCCGCCTAGTCAAAGCTATGGTTTTTCCGGTAGTCATGTATGGATGTGAGAGTTGGACTATAAAGAAAGATGAGCACTGAAGAATTGATGCTTTTGAACTGTGGTGTTGGAGAAGACTCTTGAGAGTCCCTTGGGATGCAAGAAGATCAAACCAGTCAATCCTCAAGGAAATCAGTCCTGAATATTCATTGGAGGGAATGATGCTGAAGCTGAAGCTCCAATACTTTGGTCACCTGATGCAAAGAACTGTCTCATTTGAAAAGACCCCGATGCTGGGAAAGATTGAAGGCAGGAGGAGAAGGGGACAACAGAGGATGAGATGGTTGAACGGCATCACCAACTCAATGGACATGAGTTTGAGCAAGCTCCAGGAGTTGGTAATGGACAGGGAAGCCTGGCGTGCTACAGTCCATGGGGTCTCAAAGAATCAGACACAACTGAGCAACTGATCTGAACTGAAATTCCAGTTATCTTTTTTCACATATTTCTTTCTTGGAGTTATTGTAACGCATATTTATTTTTTGAATCTTGCTACTTTTTATCCCACATAACATAAACATTTCTCTGAGTTGTTATAAACTCTGTACATATCAGTTTTTGCAATACGAGAGACCTGGGTTTGATCCCTGGGTTGGGAAGATCCATTGGAGAAGGGAAAGGCTACCCACTCCAGTATTCTGGCCTGGAGAATTCCACAGACTGTATAGTCCATGGGGTCCCAAAGAGACAGACACAACAGCAATGTTCACTTTCACTTTTAGTCGTTGACTTATACTCCATTTTATGGATGTACCAGAATTTATGCAACGGTTCCTCTATTGTTGATCATTTAATTTCCAATTTTTTCTTTATTCAGTTCAGTTCAGTTCAGTTGCTCAGTCGTGTCCAGCTCTTTGCGACCCCATGAATCGCAGCACACCAGGCCTCCCTGTCCATCACCAACTCCCGGAGTTCACTCAGACTCAAGTCCATCGAGTTGGTGATGCCATCCAGTCATCTCATCCTCTGTCATCCCCTTCTCCTCCTGCCCACAATCCCTCCCAGCATCAGAGTCTTTTCCAATGAGTCAACTCTTCCCATGAGGTGGCCAAAGTACTGGAGTTTCAGCTTTAGCATCATTCCTTCCAAAGAAATCCCAGGGCTGATCTCCTTCAGAATGGACTGGTTGGATCTCCTTGCAGTCCAAGGGACTCTCAAGAGTCTTCTCCAACACACAGTTCAAAAGCATCAATTCTTCGGCGCTCAGCTCTCTTCACAGTCCAACTCTCACATCCATACATAAGTAATTCTGCAAAGAAGATCTTTGTGCATTACACCTATTCTATAGTTAAGATAATTTCCTTAACTAGGGGATCAGGAATTGAATACTAGATCCCAGAGAGATTCCTGACACTCCTGAGAGTCTTGAGTCTGTATCATTGCTATTTGGGGGGTTTCCTCTTTGTTTTTGAGAATCTAGGCTCAGACAGGCTGAGTACAAATCCTTGCTCTGGCATTAACCAGTGTGAACTCGGGTACCTAGGTTGACCTTTTCAAGTCTTGGTTTCCTAGCTGTAAATTAGGGATGATTGCAATTTATTCATGGGCTATTGTGAAGATGAACAATAATATATGCAAAGCTCAGTACTTGGCACGGAGTGTGTTCCATAGATACTGTGTGTGTGCGTGTGCTAAGTCGCTTCAGTTGAGTCTGACTCTTTTCGACCCTATGGGCTGTAGCCTGCCTGGCTCCTCTGTCTATGAGATTCTCCAGGCAGGAATACTGGGGTGGGTTGCCATGCCCTCCTCCAGGGGATCTTCCCGGCCCAGAGATCAAATCTGCATCTTTTAGGCAGGCAGTTTTTTTTTTTTTAAACCACTACTGCCACCTGGGAAACCCCTCCACAGATACTAGCAACAATTAGTTAACTTTGATTATCAACAAGGATGGAAATTTCCACATATGCTCATTATCTGTTTATATTTCTGTGCATGTGTATATTTGTGTGTGTGCATTAAAATATAGTATTTGATTATTTTATTAAAAAAATTGGGGGGCCACACTGCACAGAATTTGGGGTCTTAGTTCTCTGGGGATCAAACCCATAACCTCTGCATTGGAAGCACAGAGTTCTAACCACTGGGGCACCAGGGAATTCCCAAGATACATATTTTATTTTATTTATCTACTTTTTATTGAAGAATAATTGCTTTATAATGTTGTGTTAGCTTCCGCTGTATAACATCATCAATCATCTATACACATACATATATCCCATCTCTCTGGAGCCTCCTTCCCATCAGGATATGTTATTTTGGATCGAAGAAAACTAAGCCATAAGGGACTCTAAGAGTGCTTATTTATCAGGCAAGCCCCTGGACAGATAACTCTCTGTCAAGATTCATCTAATCCCAAAGAAAAGCAGGCACTAGCATCCTAGAGTTTCTAGACAGCATCTCTCCTTCCCTCTCGGTTTTTTTTTTTTTTTTTTTTTGGTTGATAAATTTTATTTAAGAACTTATACAAATATTCCAGATTGAATTTTAATCTTCATCTTCCTCCTCTTTCATCTTGATTAATCTGGAAGTAATGCAATTCATAACTTTCTTTGCTGTTGGTGACTACGGCTAACCAATCACGTAGATTATTCTTCTTCAAATATTTTTTGGTAAGGTATTTCAAATGCCTTTTGGAAAAGGGCACCTCGGAAGTTACAGAGATCTTACTCTTGTTTCTTTTGATGGTTAGGACACCACCACCCATGTTGCCAGCTTTTCCATCCACCTTGATCCTATCCTGAAGAAACTGCTCAAAATTGGTGCTATCCATGATTCCATCTTTTACAGATGAGTACAGTCCAGGGTTAACTTCAGGAACTGCTTTCTTTTTTTGCCCCAGCTTCTCCACAAGCTTTCTCATAGTCACCATGGCGGCAGCAGAGTCAGAAAGCTCCACTAGTTTTAAGATAGATCATCTCATCATATGTTTCCTTTAAGACCAACTACATTCTTAAGTATGATTTTTATTGTGTTGAGGGACCCTGTGGAGCATGTCACTGTTGCTGGAGCAAATTCAGAGGGAAACATGGATTTGATGTCCAGAAATCTGTAGCACCACTGACCTCTCTAGGAGGATGTCTCTCGGAAAGGCAAGTATTCCCAGGGCAAGACTCTGGGCAGCTTTGAGTCCTGTAAAGCACTGTGCAGCCATAGCAGCTTCCCCTCCCACTGACAGCATCTATAAATCCATTTCCCGTCTTGTAATTATGTCTCATGTAGTAATTAGCCCCTTCATATCAATGAAGCTAAATTTCCCTGTGTAATGGAGTGAAGCCTGAGCGTACGAGACAAACTGAAATGCAGCTTTGGGTAGAGGGGTAGGTGGCGGGCGGGGGTAGGAGGTACCTCTGAGAACTCCTCAGGGTCAGGGAGGACAGTCCTTGCTTGCAGAGCCCTACTGTGTGCCAGGCACTGTTCTGGGCCCCTTGCACCATGCAATTTCTTAAAATCCTCACACTGACCTTTCTGCTCCAGCATCTGCACTTTTTTTTTTTTAAGATTTTTTTTTTTTAATCATGGACCGTTTTTAAAGTCTTTATTGAATTTGTTACAATATTGCTTCTGTCTTCTTTTTTTAAGTTTTGGTTTTCTGGTCCTAAGGTATGTGGGATTTTACCTCCCTGACCAGGGATTAACCTGTATCCTCTGCATTGGAAGGTGGAGTTTTAACCACTGGATTGCCAGGGAAGTCCAATCTAGTGCCTTCACTTTTGCTTTTACTGTCAGAGTTCAGCTTCTGCACACTCCTTCAGGTGGAAAATCAAACACAACAGACGACACTTCCTGCCAAAGCCCCTGTGGGTACTAAAGAGAGGTGCTGCAGAAGCCAGCGAAGGTGAGCTCTCGAGAGGGCTGCTTCCCTCCTGGAATTTCACTCCACAGCCTTAAGGCAAGCATGCATGGAGCCAGCATCAGGGTGGGACAGAAGCTCTTAGGGGTCCCAGGGGCTCAGGAGTCCAGGAGCACAAGGACCCCACTGTAATGGGAGCATTTGGAGCATCCCAGCAACGCTTGGAAGACCAGGCAGGAAAATGTGGGCGGAGACAAGGCTGGGGGTGGGGCAGGCAGAGTGGGCGGGTGCAAGGATCTCCCATCCCTTCATCTCTCCCCCTCCATCTTCCTCCTCTCCTTTCTTTTCCCTCTCACCTCTTCTCAGGCCTTTCCTTCCTATAATCAGGTTGTGTTTGGGGAGACATCCATAATCTTGTAGCTTGACAGAGAATCTGTGTGGGAGGGGAAGGGCCAGCACAAATTGTCATGAAGGTTAAGAGAAGGGTAGGAAGGACACTGGATTAGCCTGGAATCCTTGAGCAAACTACTTAGATCCTGCTAAGTCCCTTTGTTCCCTGATCTCTAAAATGGGGGTAATAACCACACCTCACCGGACTGAGGAGAAGGTGAAAGATACTTCATGTTGACTCAAACATGTGCTGGTTTTTCAGTGACCTGTCTAGGGAAACATGTATCAATGCATGTTTAAATACATGTGTCTACACATCTCCAACTGTAGTCATACAATTTACTAAATGTATGTATTTTTGTCTTTTAGGAATTTAAATCCACTACGTATAACAACTAGTTACTGCTTCTTAACAACTTACCCTATGCCGGACCCTATCTAGGATCTCTTGTTTCATTCTCAAACCCTATAAGGTAGATATTATTAGTCCCATTTTACAGACTAGAAAGATGATGCTGTGGAAGTGCTGCACTCAATATGCCAGCAAATTTGGAAAACTCAGCAGTGGCCACAGGACTGGAAAAGGTCAGTTTTCATTCCAATCCCAAAGAAAGGCAATGCCAAAGAATGCTCAAACTACCACACAATTGCACTCATCTCACACGCTAGTAAAGTAATGCTCAAAATTCTCCAAGCTAGGCTTCAGCAATATGTGAACCGTGAACTTCTTGATGTTCAAGCTGGTTTTAGAAAAGGCAGAGGAACCAGAGATCAAATTGCCAACATCCGCTGGATCATCGAAAAAGCAAGAGAGTTCCAGAAAAAACATCTATTTCTGTTTTATTGACTATGCCAAAGCCTTTGACTGTGTGGATCACAATAAACTGTGGAGAATTCTGAAAGAGATGGGAATACCAGACCACCTGACGTGCCTCTTGAGAAACCTATATGCAGGTCAGGAAGCAACAGTTAGAACTGGACATGGAACAACAGACCGGTTCTAAATAGGAAAAGGAGTACGTCAAGGCTGTATATTGTCATCCTGCTTATTTACCTTATATGCAGAGTACATCATGAGAAACGCTGGGCTGGAAGAAACACAAGCTGGAATCAAGATTGCTGGGAGAAATATCAATAACCTCAGATATGCAGATGATACCACCCTTATGGCAGAAAGTGGAGAGGAACTAAAAAGCCTCTTGATGAAAGTGAAAGTGGAGAGTGAAAAAGTTGGCTTAAAGCTCAACATTCAGAAAACGAAGATCATGGCATCTGGTCCCATCACTTCATGGCAAATAGATGGGGAAAGAGTGGAAACAGTGTCAGACTTTATTTTTGGGGGCTCCAAAATCACTGCAGATGGTGGCTGCAGCCATGAAATTAAAAGACACTTACTCCTTGGAAGAAAAGTTATGACCAACCTAGATAGCACATTGAAAAGCAGAGATATTACTTTGCCAACAAAGGTCCGTCTAGTCAAGGCTATGGTTTTTCCAGTGGTCGTGTATGGATGTGAGAGTTGGACTGTGAAGAAGGCTGAGCGCCGAAGAATTGATGCTTTTGAACTGTGGTATTGGAGAAGACTCTTGAGAGTCCCTTGGACTGCAAGGAGATCCAACCAGTCCATTCTGAAGGAGATCAGCCCTGGGATTTCTTTGGAAGGAATGATGCTAAAGCTGAAACTCCAGTACTTTGGCCACCTCATGTGAAGAGTTGACTCATTGGAAAAGACTCTGATGCTGGGAAGGATTGGGGCAGGAGGAGAAGGACAGAGGGCAGGACAGAGGATGAGATGGCTGGATGGCATCACTGACTCGATGGACTTGAGTCTGAGTGAACTCCGGGAGTTGGTGATGGACAGGGAGGCCTGGCGTGCTGTGATTCATGGGGTCGCAAAGAGTCGGACACGACTGAGCGACTGAACTGAACTTAACTGAACAGACTAGAAAACTGAGACCCCAGGTTAAGAAGATCTCCCAAGGTCATGGGCCAAGTTAATGTTAGAGCTCTCTGAAATAGACCTGAATTCTGAGTCTCTAGTCTTAATCATTGTGGTGTTTCTAAGAATCTGAGGTTTTTCATGTTGTTCAGTCACCAAGTCATGCCTGACTCTTTGAGACCCCATGGACTGCAGCATGCCAGGCTTTCCTGTCCCTCAGCATCTCCCGGAGTTTGCCCAAGTTCAAGTACATTGCAATCCATTGCATTGGTGAAGACAGCCAACCATCTCATCCTCTGTTCCCCTCTTCTCCTTCTGCCGTCAATCTTTCCCAGCATCAGGGTCTCAGGGTTTCTCATAGCCAGACGTTTTTGGACTCAGAGGGAGGATATTTCCAAACACCATTTCCCCCAGGGCTGACTCCCCCCTTCCAGTCCATCGTGGCTCTGACTCAAAGCAATCTAAGGCAAGAAGCCAGAAAGGCTTTGGGAATGTGCTGTGAAATTCACCTCTGCAGAGACTAGGATGTTTTTCCAGCTGTGTCTCCAACACCCAGGGGAGAGAAAGCCTCAGCTAAGGCCTCAGGCTCAGGGTCGGTGTGCGGGCACTGGCTGGGTGACTGCCCCCTCACACTAGAAGGTGTCTATCTGTGGATGGGAGGTTGCTGTTTCTCTCTCTCTCCACACTGCATTGGAAACCCCTGTGCCTTCTCCTTTCACTGCTTCTTCATTCTTGACCAGTGCCCTCTTATCTTCATTATACAGAATTCTAGAAGGGTTCATTACAGGTGCAGCTCCTTGCCAGGCTGGGAGACCCCTTCTCCATCTTTCCAGTTCAAACAGTGAGTTGATAGGAATTTCCTGACAGTACAGTGGTTAAGAATCCACCTTCCAATGCAGGAGATGAGGGTTTGGTCCCTGGACGGGGAACTAAGATCCCATATGCCACGGGGAGTGGGTGCCACAACTAGAGAAGCTGTGGCCACAGCCAAAAATAAATAAATGAATATTAAACAAACAAGCAAACAAACAGTAAGCTGACAATGGATGAAGGGAAGCAGTAAGAACTGGGCTCTGCAGCCATGGGTTCAAACCTTGGTTCTGCTACGGTGCCCTGTCACTTGACCTCCTCTGGACTTCAGTTTCCTTCTTTTACTTTCTTTTTTTTTTTTTAAGAAAGAGCTAATAACATCTATATTTTAGGGTTGTGCGTGCGTGTGCTAAGTCGCTTTGGTCATGTCTGACTCTTTTCGATTCTATGGATTGTAGCCCGCCAGCCTCCTCTGTCCCTTGGATTCTCCAGGCAAGATTACTGCAGTGGGTTGCCATGCCCTCCTGAGGGATCTTCCTGACCCACGGATCGAACCCACATCTCCTGTAACTCCAGCATTGCAAGTGGCGCTGAGCCACTGGGGAAACCCTTTAGGGTTGTTGCTGGTATTAATCAATACACACGAAGGACTCAGTACAGTGCCAAATATATACTCAGTGCTCAGTTGCTCTCATTTTTACCCCACATCAGAGACTTCACAAAATGCTTTACACACACAATTCTCATTTGGATCACGCAACAGCCCTGTGAAGTAGAAGTCATTTTATCCCCATTTTTACAGATGAGGAAACTGAGGCTCATGGAAGTCGGGTCACACAGCATGTAAGAGCTTGGGTTCAACCAGGATTGCCTGATTTCAAAGCTCCTGCTCTTAACCTCCTCATTGCAACTTCCCTCAAAGACCTTCTCATAGAGAAAGTCGCATGTGTCTTCCTCCTCCCTTTCTGGGGCTTCCTAAGGGAAACCTCTACCATCTGAGGACGGCTTCAGGTGGCTCGTGTCATGTAATGAGAGGTGGGGGCAGTGTGGTGCTGGTGACCTTGTGGTGAGCTGGATTCTGTGACTACCCAGTTCTCGTCCAGCCTTCATGCTGGGGATTCTGTCTCCAGACTGATCTGTAACAGGTCTGGGGGTGTCTGGCACAGTCAAGATGTGATCTGAGGGCTTTTAAAGTGATGAGAGCAGACAGGGCAAAAATAAACATTTGCATTAATCCATTATCCTAATGATCATCCTAAAGATAAGCGTGATCAGATATGAGCCTTGCTGAGATTGATTTGCCTAAAATAAGAATCTTATTTGCATTTTTCTGATTTTTCCCGACTTTGTTTAGCCACATCGAGACAGCTGCTGCTCTCATCAAGGACAAACATCTGAAGTAGATGGATACTGCCCACGTGTATTTATGGGGCAGAGTATCCTTCCCACCCACCTGTGTATGTGTTGTAATCTCTCTGACACAGGGGAGAAGGACGGTTTAGGAACTTCAAGGTGACAGCTCTGGCTTGCTAATTCAGGGTCAGCCTTTCAACTTCCCTTTGATCATCTTTTTAACTTATGTAGAAAATATCTATGGAGCCACAGAATCTGCCAGGGTAAAGAGGCTTGAAGAAGATCCTAATAGTTTAGTGTCTGATTTAGAAGACATAATTTCTCATCTCTTTTCTTTGTGAAAAAACTTTTTGAATGTAATTAAAAAAAAATTGGGGGCTGTGCTGGGGGCGTTGATGAGCACGGGCTTTCTCTAATTGTGGTGGCTTCTCATTGTAGTGGCTTCTCTTGTTGCAGAGAACGGGCTGTAGAGCACGTGGGCTTCAGCAGTTACAGGCTTTGTTGCCCTGTGACATGTGGAATCTCCCAGGACCAGGGGTCAAACCTGTGTCCCCTGCAATGGCAGACAGATATTTTACCACTGGATCACCAGGGAAGTCTTCTCATATCTCTTTTCATTAACTATCCATATCAACCCTAAGAGGTAGCTAGGGCAGGTTATTTCCTACCTGCCCCCCCCCCCCCCATTTTACAGATGAGAAAACAGAGACCCAGTGAGGTGAAGGAATATGATTTAATTTATATGCTTTGTCAACAGTGTCCAAGATCCTTTGACTCCCAACCCTGGGTCTCGAGACTTCTTTCCGGAGTTCTCTGCTGTGGGGCTCAGACATTTGTGAGCAACTCTGAGAAGAACTACTTCTCTCCCAGAAGACTTGGTCTTGGTCACACAGGTAAGACTACATCTTTCATCCATTTGATCTTCAGTGACCCTCCGTGGGGGAGACAAGGCAGTGAAAATAGCTAAGAGTAGGTGGTGAGCACTTGTGTGTGCTTCCTGGAGGGACTGATCACGAATCATAAAGACCTATGAGGCCATAGTGTCCAAGCTTCAGAGAGGTCCCACTGACCCCATTCCTAGCTTCAGCCTGGAGACCAGTCCCTCTATGGACAGCCCCTCTTCAACTTGGTGATTAACTTTGTAGTGGAAAGAACACGGACCGCGGAATCAAATACTCATGGGTTGAACCCTAGCCTTGCCATCAATGTCTGCCGGTGTTCATAAGGGGATTCTCCATCCAGAACCTAATTTATTACACTATTTCATTTAGTCCATTATTTTACTTAATTTTGCAACACTGCCACGAGGCAGATTTCTAATATTATTGCTCCCGTTCCAACTAGAGGAAAACAGATCTATAGAGGTAAAGGCTAAATAACTTATCCAAGCTAGACAGGCTCGTTTCTTGAGTCCAAACATATATATATATATATATATATATATATTTAACTTCGGGAAACATAGATAATGCATCACTTGGCTCAAAATTCAAAAGATATAAAAAAAGAAAACTGAAAAGTCTCTTTCTTTCCCTTTCTTCCAGCTAGCGAGTCCACCTTCCTGGAGGCAATAAATGTTACCAGCTCCGTGTGTTGTCTTACAGAGACTTGTTTTATATATATACATATATATGCAAACAAAGGGGCAAGTCTGTTGTTCCTGGTTTTTTCTTTTTGTGAGTGCATAAATCCTTTCATTTGGTTTTTTACTGAAGAACTATTGGTAAGGTTATATATATATATATGACAACAGTACTGTATTGATTTTGCTCATATTAATGCCAAGTAATATTTTTAGTTAAACACGCTATATTCTTTCCATTTCCCTGCCTCTGCTCTTGCTTTTCCCTCAGTGCAAATGTGTGACTCCTCACTCATGCTCCTTATCTGGCAAGCTCCTGGGTATCTCTCAGGATGCAGCACAGACGTCATCTCTCGAGAAACCTTCCTCAACTACCCCCTCTCCCCACTGAAGTTTCTTCATTTCCTTTTATCCTCACATTTCCCACACTTTTTTATAATTATTTTTTAAAATAAGCTATTATATTCTCAAATAGCCCAATAGGTCTCAGGAAACATTCATCTACCTATCTGTCTGTCTGTCCACCTATCATCTATCTAATCTGTCTATCTATATTTAGTGGGGATCGTTTTATTTAAGTGTCAGTATTTTGAATACAGTATTCTATTTCTTGCTTTCTGAAAACTTTTTGTCATAGAAAATTTTCACACATATATAAAAGTAGAGGAAGTAGTGTGAACTCCCATATAGCTGGCAGCTCGCTTCAACAATTATTGCACATGCCAGCCTTGTCCCCTCTCCCCTTGGTTATTTTAAAGCAAATCTCTGACATCATATAATTTCATCTGTAAATACTTCAGCATATATCACTAAAGGAAAAAACTTAAAATATAATATCTATGTCATGTAAAAAAATACAAACTATCTATCAGTATTCAGGTTTCCCTAGTGGTCTCTCTCTGTTTGTTCAAATCTAAATTCAGAGAAGGTCTACACATTGTATTTGGTTGACTCCTTGTTTTTTATCACCTGACAATACTCTCGGAGATCATTTCATACCAGAACATAAAGAATGGCTTTGTTCTTTTTTCCATTGCAGGGTATTCTTTGTAGGGCTGTAGTATAATTCATTTAACCAATTTCCAGATAGTGGACATTTAGATCACTCCAAACCTTTTGCCATTATATTAATAAACAATGCTGTATTGAATAACCTTGTAAGTATGTCACTTTGCACATGTGGGAGTATGTTTGCAAGATAAATTCTTGGAAGTGGAATTTTGGGGTGAAAGGATATATGTATTAGTAACTGCAAAGATTACTGGTGGATCACCCTTGATGGAGGTGGTACCCACTCAGTGGATACTTCCACCTGCCATGTGGCTGAGAACACTTTCTCTGTCCCCTTCTCAGAAGAACCACCATCCTCTCAGACCTCTGTCTGTGCAATTGCCTTTTCTGTGGATGTCTGTGGATGTCCCATCTCACTTTGTCCATCTGATGAACTCCTGTTCACGACTAAGCTTAGCTCCCTACCAGGGTTTTGGGTTGACGCTCACCCTGTGCTCCCAGAAATCCCCTTTTTGCAACACACATCACACTTCACACTGGTTTCTCATTACTGACTCATCTCTCTCCTCCACTGTTAGTGAGGTCCTTGAGGGTGTAGTCCCAGGCACGCAGTAAGTAGGTGGTCTACGTGAATTGGTCCATTGAGGTGCTGAAGGACTGAGAGTTTAGGGTATAAGCTCTGGGTCTTATTCTGGTGGGAGTTCAGGGACTTCTGCTTTTTCCTAGGTGGAACAAACCCAGAGTCATGGGTGCAAATCTGCTTCCGTAACCCTCTGGCACCCAAGTATTAAAGCCCAGAAAACCCCCCAAGCTCCATATTGTCCAGCCCAGGAGCCTGCAACAGATGGCCTTGTATCACTGAGGCTGGAACGTCTGATTATCTTAGACCTACAAGTTGTTTATGGATTCTGACCTTTCAGATTGTTTTCTATTTAATCTGAAAACCTTGTGTTTTTGGTTTTTTTTAAATCTAGGATTTCTTCCCACCCCACACATGAAACCATCATCCTACAAATTATTATTCTCTGGATGGGCAGGAGTGGAATTAGTCCCCACAGAAGCAAGTTAGGCGGGGCAGGTGGGAGTAATCCCATGTGCCTGAGGTGGGGGAGGGCAGAGCAGATGGCTCCCCGGGCAAGCCTTGAAAGCCAGGATTAAAAAGTAATTTTCAGCGTGCCCAAAATGGGACTGCAGATTTGGGTCACCGCAAATTAACTCTTTCGGGACTGTAGGGTGGAGATTCAGAGTCAAGAGGAGGCGTCCTGCCTCAGGGAGGAGCTAGGTGAGAACCCCTGGGTTTCTCCTTCCTGAGCTTCCTGGAGATCATCTCCTAGGTTTTTCCTTGCGGAGGGAGCTCAGGCCCTCAGGGTCATCCTCTTCCAAGACACAAGGCTCCTACACACTTTCCCTTTGAGTGTGGGCTCTGTCAGAGGGAGTCCCTCCTAAGGCTGGGGGAGGATTTGTGCCTCAAGAAATTGAGTTCTTACCAGTGCCCCACAGAGGCACCTCATCCTGTTATCAAAAGTATCTCAGGGGGATTTCCCTGGTGATCTAGGGGCTAAGACTCCGCCCTCCCAATGCAGGGGGCCTGGGTTCCACCCCTGGTCAGGAAACTAGATTCCACATGCCTCAACTGAGACCTGTTGCAGCCAAGTCAATAGATAATAATTTAAAAAGTACCTCAGGTATTTGCCTCACAAAAGACAAAGTGCTACCTCGCCAATTATTTTCTGTGCTAGAGATGCTCCAGTTCTTTCCCAATATAGGATCTAGAGGTATCTGTGCCACCCCCAGCAATAATTCCTTTGCCTCAAAAGCCAATGTATTATTAAATTCTCTTCCTTGAGGAATCCTCCCCTGCACTCTTGAATAGTAGAACTGTAATGAATGGGGTTTCCTTTTTCTCTTTGTTGGCCAGGAAGCTCAGAGCCAAATTCGCAAAGTAATTCCCCAGTCTCTGTGAATGCATTTTATTTTTCCACCTCGCTTGTTATTCTATTCTAATTTACATATTTCCTTTATCTCATTTTTGTTTTCCTATCTAAATTGCACTGTGTTGCCGAATGGATATCCTGTTTGTTATAGCAAATCCTTTGTACAACTAGGTAGAATATAAGTAATTAAAAGCAAAAATAATTCATGCTTTCATTAATTAATTCGGCCTTTAAAATCAGCACCTGTTAGAGGCTTAATACTATAGTAGATGAGGGGCAGATACAAATAAAATACATTTAAAGATTTATCACCTATCATATACCAGGTACTATGCCTGGGACCTTTCATGTCATCTGTTTCAATTTATGTTCAACAGCAATCTTATGACATAAATAATTAAGTGAGTTGGAATACATGAAAGCACTGAGCCCAGTGCCTGGTACAGTAAGTTCTAAATAAGTGGCAGCTATTCTTCTTATTAGGTATCATTATTCTCATTTTAAAAGAGGAAACTGTAGTTCTGAAAGATTAAATTACATTGTTGGGAGAGTTTAATGAAAATAATGAACCAAGAGCCTGGCAGATATAGGTACAGTGGGCATTTGAGGTCTTTTGGGCTACCCAGAATCCATTTTCATTTCTTTTAGTAAAATGTTAGTGGAAGTGTTACTTGCTCACTTGTGTCTGACTCTTTGTGACCCCATGGACAGAGGAGCCAATTCTCCAGGCAAAAATACTGGAGTGGGTAGCTATTCCCTTCTCTAGGGGATCTTCCCAACCCAGGGATTGAAACTGGGTCTCCTGCAGTGTAGGCAGATTCTTTACCATCTGAGCCACCAAGGACTACCTTTTTATTTCTTTGGGGGGAACTCTACTCCCTAATGCATTTGTAGTTCATGTGCTCTGTGCCAGGATTTATTTCTCACTTCAGGGAAGGAGCATGTGACTCAAGCATGGCCAATCAGTGCTTTGAATTTACCTAACTACAGTAATTGGTTCAAGACTATACCATGTGACTCTGATTGGTCCAATTAAAGTGATCCTAGGATTTGTGTGGGCATTATTGAAAAGAGAATTATTTTCCTTATTGCTAGGCCCAGAGCCTGACCATGTGTATGATTGGAGTGTGGGCAGTCATACCTCTTCCTTCTCTGAGTGGAGAGTCCGTTTGAGAATGGAGCCAACAAGAGAATGTGGAGTCCAGGCTTTCCAGGTGGTACTAGTGGTAAAGAATCCTCAATGCAGGAGACGTAAGAGATGTGGGCTTGATCCCTGGTTCAGGAAGATCCCCTAGAGAGGGAAATGGTAACCCACTCCAGTATCTTTGCCTGGAGAATCCCATAGACAGAGCCCAGCGGGCTACAGTCCACAGGTCACAAAGAGTTGGACATGACTGAAGAGACTTAGCACGCGTGCACACAGAGATGGAGAGAGTGAAAATGGGTCCTGAAGATATTATTCCCCTGGGTCAAGCTACACCTGAAGCCCACTTGATCTGTTCCAGAGTAGTTTGCTTGCTTTACTGATATATTCCTTTAAAAAAATAAAATAAAATAAATTTAAACTGTTTGAGTTGGGTTTCAGTTACAACTAAAATGATCCTAATTTATTAAGGCATTCAGTAATATTTTGTTCCTTTTCTTTTTTCATCTAATAGACTTGCCCAGTGTCACAGTATTTGACACTGTGACAGTGTTTAAACCTGTTTCTGGCCCCAAAGGCCATGTATATCATGTTCCCTGAGACAGGAACTTGCACATAGTTGGGAACGAGACAGAGACAGATGAAATAGGTGGACGATGTGCCATGGAGGGGCAGCTTAGCCATTGTGTAAAAGCTGTGGGCAAGGGCTTCTGGAGCACTTTCCCTCCACACTCTCCTCCCCAGAATCTGTAAATGATCTGGGAGAAGCACAAATGCTGATTCACAGACATGCCAGCTGGCTCGGTGTGTTTCTACGCAAGGAGCTGATGCTTTCTTTCCCTGCTTATGTAAAGGTAAAATCTTGCCTAGAGCTGAGGCTGGATGAAACAGTCAGAGATATATCCATAGCGCTGGACTCCGACTCCCCATGTGACCTTTCTGGTTGAGTCATCTCCCTCCTGAGATGGGCTTTCTCATCTGCACAATGAAGCTTGGCAAATGAGGTACAAATGAGATCTCATAAATCATTAAGCCTGAAGGTTACTTCTGGGTAGCCCCACCCAGATAACTGCAGAACTGGGCCTCTCTCGCTGGTGTATCGGAGTCCTCGAGGGTGTCTGTGAACAAGCCCAGTCTTATACCATCTCCAGCTTCCTGGAAAGACCCTCTGCTTCCCCAGATCAGGGCATCGTGTTGCCTAGAGCTCCCTCAGTCCATGGCGTGTACTACCCCACTGCTCTGCACCTTTGATGAGGAAGGGAAGTCCTTTCTCCATGCCTTAAAAAAAAAAATTATTTGGCTGTGCTGGGTCTTAGTTGTGGTGTGATCTTTAGCTGTGGCATTTGAACTCTTAGCCAAGGCAGTTAGAATCTAGTTTCCTGAAAAAACCCCGGGCCCCTGCTTTGGGAGTGCAGAGTCTTCGCCCCTAGACCACCAGGGAAGTCCCCTGTTCCTGTTTCTTATAGAGAGACTTTCCAGGGAGTTGTGTGCTTTTCAGGTCATGGTAAACCTATAGGAAAAGAGAGCCAGGCTGTGAACTATTGGGAGGCTCAATGAGGCCCTGGTTATGCAAGTTTTATTACTTTCCTTGCACCTCCCTGCCTAGGGACGTGCACCAAGCTACACATAGGAGGAAAGAGCCAGTGTCCCCACTCCAGGACAGCTTCAGCAAGTGTGAAAGATGCTTTGTTGCAGGCAGCACATTCAAAAGAAATAAGCCTGGTAAGACAAAATCCTGCCAGGGAGATGCTAACCCAGTTTTGAAACTCTGGGCGGTGAAATCACATTCCTTTGCTTTTTTTTTTCCCCAACACCGAGTGGCATGTGGGATCTTAGTTCCCCCACCAGGGATCGAATCTGTGCCCCCCGCAGTGGGAGCAGGGAGTCTTAACCACTGAACCACCAGGGAAGTCCCTCACAGTTCTAATAATGAGCTAGGTCCACCCCATTCAGGATACAAAGGTGATTCAAAGGTGGTGCTGGTACATATTTAAAAACTGGCTCTTCAGAAAAAAAAAATATATATGCTTCTTATAAATTTGGTATAATTTAGTATAATTGATGTATAAGTTTATTCTAAAATTTTATTGCTAGAAAGGGTATGTAGCACACTATTCATAAAAAATAAAATACACAATGCTTCTTTGTAAATTCCATATAGTCTGTTGAATCTCACAATGCTTTTATTGACCTTTGTTGAAGTCTTGTATCCATAGTCCATAGTCCAACTATGGTTGCAATTCAATTGTGATTTGACAAAATCAGACTATGTATAAATGCTTGGTTATTATCCAGTTCAGCAAAGAAGGCACTCATGTCTCTAAACAAGTGAGTATAATTCCACTATGAATGTTGGTTGATATTTTCACTTATGTTAAGAAGTAAGACAAAAGAGAAACAACAAAGACATATATCAGAACTTCTTCTGTTCATCAGTGATATAGAGACTTCTTTGCTGAATCAGGTAGTAGTTTTTGAACGCTGGATGAGTATGTCCCCTACTTTTTGTACTCATCACAATGTCTCGATTATAAATAAAACATGGGTTTAAATTGAATCTGCATTATTAACATTTTCTCCATCATATTCTTGCCTATACAATCAACAGTTTCCTCGGTATAAATCCTCCCACCATGGCTGATTTCAATTTACCAATTTTAAGTCACTGAATGGGAAGGGATGCAAGATAGGAAAACATTACGTATAATATTTCCACCAAACAGACTCAAGAGACATGAGTAACCTCAAGAGCATAGGTGCTTATAAAATGTAGTAAAATAATTAGAAAGTGGTGAGTTTTGAGTATATATTACCTTTGTTTTTATGTAATTTGTTTCACTATCAATACATATAATTAAAAAAAATTTTTTTGGCCACAGCACACGGTATGCAGGATTTTAGTTCCCCAACCAGGAATCAAATCCGAGCCCCCTGGAGTGGGAATGCAGAGTCCTAACCACTGGACTTCTAGGGAAGTCCCCTATACTTTAGTTTTTAATAATGGCTGTATTTAATAACCAGCTTGCAAAATTCCTGAAAATTTAACAATTGGCTTTTATGAACCAATACAAGCTGGCTCTGTCACCCCACTGCCAAGGAGAATGGCAGATCACACTCCTAGCTCAAACCACATTTGGTTAAGAGAACTAGATCAATCGCTCAGCATACTAACACCAGATGAACTTTTAAGGCCCGTTCTGCTTTCCTGTGTGATATTATTAGCCATGTGGCTGAAGGGGTCATTCTGAGTAGCTGTCCATCCTCCAAGCCAGTGTTTCCAGCCCTGCATCAGCAGCTTCAGCATAACCCCAAGCATTTTGGAAATACAAATTTTCAGGGCCCTTGCCAACCTACCGAACTGAACTATCCTCAGAGCTTCTGGGGATATTGCCCTGCTACCTGTTCCTGAAGTGTCAGATGCAAGTTCCAGGTGTTTCTGATGTACCCTCAATTTGATGTTCTTTTCTGGGGACAATGGGAATCCCAGGTGGCACAGTGGTAAAGAATTCACCTGTCAATGCAGGGGACGCGAGAGATGTGGGTTCGACTCCTGGGTTGGGAAGATCCCTTGGAGGAGGAAGTGGGGACTACGGTTTGAGGAGTCTTGCTCTTTGGCGTGTCCCACATTATTCTTGCCCCATATTGTTGATGATGGAGTTTCAGCTTTTCAGTTCAGAACCTTTGTTATTTCTTGGTGTGCTCAAAGCAAAGCGATTATGAAAAGAGTTATCGTCACTTGGTTCCCACGCAAGGTTACACCTCCATCCAATATGCTTTGTAAAATGGTGCAGTGGGACAGGTGTTTCTCTAGCTTCTGTACCCCAGGGCTCAGTGCTTACATGATCTCAGTGATCAGTATTCTCTGGTGCTGTGAACACAGCAGGGGCAGTTTATTTTCATTTAATTAATTAGTTTATTTATGGCTGTGCTGGGTCTTCATTATGGCGCAGCGGCTCTTGGTTACAGCACATGGGCTTTTCTCTAGTTGTAGCAGCAGGGCTTAGTTGGCCCACCACTTGTGGGGTCTTAGTTCCCCAACCAGGGATTGAATCCCTGTCCTCTGCATTGGAAGGCAGATTTTTAACCTTTGGACCACCAGGGAAGTCCCAAGCCCGGGCACTTAAAATTGCTTTTAGTTAGGAGCAGGGCTTCCTGCTTTGACTGGGAGCTTAATGTAGCTGCCCCATTTGTGCTGTCCCATGACACTGACTCTGATATAAAATTAAACATTCCTCCTTTCCTGTAAATTAGCTGAAGTGACAGAAATCCAGGGTAAAGTGGACATAAACAATAAATAATTTTATTTTTCATAACTGAAGTCTATGGGCTTTGGAATTGGTTGGTTTAGAGGCTCAGGATCAGCATCATGGACCCAAGTTCTTTTTCTCTCTCTGCCAGGCCAGTCTCCACATCGGTCCACCTTTAGGTTGTTAGGAAGATGGGTGCAGTGGTTCCAGCCATCACACTGAGAGCACAAACTCCAGAGCGGGGGTTACTGACTGGGCTCTATGGACAAACCCAGGGAGCCGTGAACTGAGTGGGAAAAGAATCACATCACTAACCTCTAACTGCAATTTGATGTTTCCTTCAATTATGAGTGTAGGCAACAAACTATAGTAGCATAGTGGACTGTGGCTTTGCCATCAATAGAAATCACATGTATTTTCACATATAGTTGTGAATATACTGTGAAATGTTATTTATTTTAACCCCACTTTGAAGTTATAGTAGTCATCAGACCCATCACTAGATCTTGATATTGAATATATTAATAAAATATCATATATATCATAAATACTGTTTTAATATTTTAATAACATTACATTATAATTGTTTGCATGTGATTTATTTTATGTATTTAAAAATATTGTTCTAAAAAGGGGTCCAAAAAATTCACCTGACTGCCAAAGGGATCCTGGAACCCAAAAAATTTTTTTAAAGTTGGAGAATCCCTACTGTGGAAGAAGAAATGAGACCATCTCCTCCTATCTTTCTGGTGTTTCTCTCAAGAAATAGTGCATTTCATTGGCTGGAACTGGATCACATGACATCCTTGAGCCAATTATTGTGAAGGGAAATGGAATTACCTTGGATCAGTCAGGTCCACTCTTGGTCAGAGCCCATGGTCAGCTTTCCCTGAGGCATGGAGCTACTTGGAGCAGAGTGGATATGAGGACAAATCTGGGCTCTGATAGGAAAGAGGGAGAGGAGAATGGATGCTGGATAGTCCCTCAGGTGCTGTGGGTCAGGTGTAGCTCAGATCTTCATTGCTCTCTGCTGCATATCAGAAGGATAAGACTAAGATAAAAACACTTGGCAAGATGGGCTTTTTTCCCTTTCCAGAAAGTTTCCAGAGGAAGGCATGCATATGTTGAGTCTTAGAGAATGAATAAGACTTGGCCAGGAGGTAGATGGAAAATTATTCCAGAATGTGGAAATAGTATGCACAAAGGCTGGAGACATGAGAAGGCATGTTGTGTTCTGGGAACTACAAGTCTTCAATATCTGGTAAGAAAGGGAATGGCAAGAAAAGAAGCTGGTGAGAGGAGTGGGGCACCAACAAGACGGGCATTGGGTGCCAAGGTTGGGGTTAGAATTCTGTCCTGGAGAAGGCAGGTCATGTCTGAGGGACATGAGCAGTGACATGATCTTATTTTGTTTTTCTTCCTGCAAACTCATTCTGATTATAGATAGAACAGATAAAAGGGAGCAAGGCTGGAGGCAGAGAGGCCACTTAGGAGCCTGTTGTTAAATCAGAGGAGAGAAAGTGGTCTGAATGAAAGTGGAACTGGTGGGGCTGGAGAAGGATGAATGGCCCTGACAGGACATAGGGGGCTGCTTGCACGTGGGATGAGGGTGGTGGTGAGGGAAACAGACAAGACTCAGGTGACCCCCACTTTTGTGACCTGAACCAATGGTGGATGGTGGAACCATTCACTGAACAGGAGACAGGAGGAAGTGTAGTTGGGGGCAAGCAGAGATCAGAGTAGATGATGAGATCGTCGGTTCAGAATTAAGCACATTGTGATATAATTTTGGCTCCTTCTGGTCTTGGCATTCCCTATTCTTGTACTTGCCCTGAAAGCTTGAAACCTCCATGACTTTTCCACGAGAACCATGATGCCGAAAGCCCCGAGATCTTTGTAGAAATAGGAAGATCTGGTTGGAGAAGGGATGACACTTGGTTCGCTGCTCCAAAGACTCACTAAAACAATACAACCACTAATTCTGTCTCCTAGTACACCAGGAAATGGAAGCTTTGCAGGAAAACCAAGTTGTATTATAATTATGGGCTTTTCAATAAGCATCATGGGTGATATTTAGCACCAAACAATGAGGTGTTGAAGACCTTACTGCTTTTGGTCCTGTTCATAGAGTAAAATCAAACTCAGCAGAATTCAGGGACTTTTAAATAGATTTGGAAAGTGGCTCTGAGCCAAGGTGCCTGCCACTTTACAGAGTAAATTATCAAGGCAATAAGAGGCTGAAACTTCAGCCTGGGGAAATGGTTAATTGCTTTGCCCTCTAGTTATTGTTTCCATCCTATGCTTACTGCAGAGGGTAGCCTTCCAAGAGAGGGGCTGTAAATTTCATAACGGGCGGGGGTGGGGAGAACCTATATTGAGGTGGGGTTGAGGCAGGAAAGGCAAGCAGTTATTGATGCCAAGGTTAATTATCAATCCTGGAAAATATGCGCTTTTTTAGGCAGTGCTGTCTCACAGCACCCTTCCTTCCATTTTGGCTTCTTCCTGTGTTCTCAGTTCCCTTTGCACGTAGTCACATGTACCCATCAGCCAGCATCCACATGGGAGAACCCATTCTACAAAACCTGGGGCTGGCTATTGTTTTAGATGCTTGTATGCCCGCAGGGTCTGTAGACATGGACGTTATTAGTCCAAGTCCTATAAAGAGGTTGCCTGAGCCTGGAAGGGAGGGGAGTTTGGCAAGAATGGATACATGTATATGTATGGCTGAGTCCCTTTGCTGTTCACCTGAAACTATCACAATATTGTTAATTGGCTATGTGCTGTGCTGTGCTTAATCACTCAGTCGTGTCTGACTGTTGGCAACTCCTGGGGTTATAGCCCACCAAGTTCCTCTGTCCATCGGGATTCTCCAGTCAAGAATACTGGAGTGGGTTGCCACGCCCTCCTCCAGGGATCTTCCCGACCCAGAGATCAAACCCAGGATTTTCTGCATTGTGGGCAGATTCTTTACCAGTTACAGCTACCAGGAAAACCCTAACTGGCTATACCCTAATTCAAAATTAAAAGTTAAAAAATAAATGAATAAAAGAAAAAGAAAAAGAGGACGCCCGGCTTGAAGAAGCAAATTTCAGGAGGCAGTAGATAACTATTGATTTCATACACCCCACACCCCTGCCCCACTCTGTCTGGGACTCCTGTAGTGATTACTATTGCTTAATCTCTTGTCCTGGGTTTTGAGATGGACAGAATGTATTAGTGATGTCGGCCCTGTTCTTAGGGGCCGACAGGCAAAGGCTGGCAGCCTTCACATGACTTGGGCTGTTGGGGCGGGGGTGGAAGTGGCTGCTGCTGCTGCCGCTGGTGCGGGTGTTACCTGGTGGGTGGGGTGGTGGAGAGACAGGTGGGCTCTTTTGCATGCTGAGCTTTTGTGAAGGCGTTTTGTGCTTGGGAGCTGTTTGTGTCTTCGCCTTGCAAGCTGTTGGATGCCTCTGCTCCAACCGAGGCCAATTCCCCAGCATGTGGCTCTGCTCAAGTGCTGCCTTAGGAAGTGCGCCCCTTGCAACCAGGCTTGGCCCCCCTGGGACTCTCTCTCCATCATGCACTTTCTGGCAGGGAGCAGGCATGCAGACGGCGAGGGCTGTTCTGATAGCGCTGGCACCAGGAGCCAGGAATGCAGAAGTACCTGAATCGAGGGATCAAGTCACAGGAGGTCAACTATGGGCTGGGCTGGCAGCAGGCCCCAGAGTCCAGGGGTCAGAGAGGGGGTTGAAGGGTGCTGCCAGCAGCGGGAGTGTGAACTCTGCTCCACGGGCTGAGACCACGTGCCCTGCCTCACTGGCCCTGCCTGTGAAGTGGGCTGTTATAGCTGGAAGACTGGTGATCTGCAGCTGAACCTGGTGTGATTCAGATGAGGGTGGAGGTACCAGACCATCAATTCTCAAAGCCCATTCCACTGGACATTCATATAACCTAAAAAAGGTGAAAGCATTCTGGGATTATATAAATTGAAGAAACACTGAGTTAAAGGGAAATCTCTTTACTGAAAAACTGCTCAAACTTATAATTTACTAAAGACTAGAGTAAACCTTTAGGCAGGGATTAGGGTATAAAATGTTTGGCTGTGAAAATTCTCTTGTAGCATCTCTTGGTGGGGAGGGTTCCCTAGACCATGCTTTGGGAAACACTGCCTATGCTTTCCTTGCATACTGAGTTTATGTGACCAGGCTGGGTGCTGAGATCCTGGTACCAGGGTGGTGGATTTTGAATCCAGCTATTGGTGGGGCTACAATTCTAGGCCTTTAACTTTGGTATTTCTTGCAATATCAGTTGTGCAATATCAATGTATCTGAGAGATTCTCTTGGGAACCCAGACCTCTTGACATTAACAATAGACTAAAGAGGGACTTCCCTGGTGGTCCAATGGCTAAGTCTCTGCACTCCTGGTGCAGGGGGCCCAGGTTTGACATGATCCTTGGTCAGGGAGCTGGATCCCACATGCCACAACTGAGTTCGCATGCCACAACTCAAGAGCCCACATGCTGCGACTAAGACCAGGTGCAGCCAAATAGATAAATAAACATTAAAACAACAGCAATTGTTGCCCCTGCCCCCAAGACTGAAGATTTTAAGCTGCTTAGCTCCCAATTGGGAAGGTGAGGTCATGCAGTAGGAGTAGCTAAGAGGTGCCTGCCTGTGTTTGTGGTGGATGCCTCTGTGGCAATAACCTCTGACCTGAATAGTAGAGAGGGCAGAATCAGTGTGGAGATGAGCCTGCAGAGAGGTCAAAGTCACTGTCACAGGCCAGAGTCAGAGGGAGCAAGGTGTAGCTATAACAAACCGGGCTCTACAGTTGGCAAGACCTCATTCAGACCCTTGCTCAAGTCTTCACTGGATGTGAAAGTCATGCAAGTTTCTTAACCATTCTGAACCTGTTTTCATATTTTTTTTTTTTTTAGTCGCACAGTCATGTCCGACTCTTTGCAATCCCATGGACTGTAGCCTGACCCGCTCCTCTGTCCATGGAATTCTCCAGGCAAGAATACTGGAGTGGGTTGCCACTTCCGTCTCCAGGGGATCTTCCTGATCCAAGGATTGAACCTGGGTCTCCTGCGTTGCAGGCAGATTCTTTACCAACTGAGCCACTAGGGAAACGGATTTAATAATAGATCTACCTTCCAGGGTATTTGTAAGGAATAAATGAAACAGTACCTGACCAATATCTGACCAGCTACAAATCAGGAGCTCAACCAATGTCTTTTTTAAAAGTTCTGGGCTTCCCTGGTGGTCCAGTGGTTAAAGAATCTGCTTTGCAATGTAAGGGACACTGATTAGACTGCCAGTCCTGAAAGATCCCACAGGCCATGAAGCAACTAAGCCCATGGGCCACGTCTGCTGAACCTGCACTCTAGAGCCCACGATCCACAACGCGATGCAAGTACTGAAGCCCTTTCGACTAAAGCCTATACTCTGCAACAAGAGAAACCACTGCAATGAGAAGCCCGCCCACTGCAACAAAGAGTAGCCCCCGCTTGCCACAACTAAAGAAAGCCCGTGTGCAGCAAAGAAGACCCACTATAGCCAAAAAATAAATAAATAAAAAGTTCTGATAGAGGGAGAAATAAGTCCGCTGACAGAAGGGACTAGGGAACGGATGTGCACTGCTGTACACTGAAGCAGGCAGAGAATAGTGTTGATGGGTGGATGACTGGAGGAGTTACCTTGGTGCACTCAGGATGGGTGAGTTGAAGGAGAGAGGTGTATAGAATTAGCTTTCTGCTTCTGCAACTTGCACTGACCTGGCTTCAACTTGGCTTTGCTATCACTGGTCAGTGTACAGATGGGAGAAAATCATCGACATACATAGTCCACTCTGACCTGTGCCATTTGGAGTCTAGAATCCCTTGACTTGCCAGGGTGGTTCTGCAGCTGGGCTAGGGAATTGGGGTGCGGTCCCTGTCACTGGAGGGCTGGCATCAACTCATCAGAGGGAAATAAAATGTCAGTGGCATTTTGGGATACCTGGAACCTAGTAACCCAAACCATGAGGTCAGCTATTCACCCTCTGGCTGTCTAGTCCCATCTCCGGAGGTGACTCACATCCTAATGGGGGGAGGAGGGGAGGTGACAAGCAGCTGCTTCTCCTCCTCTCTGTGTGTGGCATCGCCTCCAGGCCAGGCACAGGTAATTTGAGGAAATGATCTGAGGGTTCAGGTGAGGCCTGAACGTGGTGAAGCTGCTTGAGCTACAGGACAGGAATCAGGGGAGGAGCTGGGCAGTGAGTGATTAAGGCCACACCCAGCCCATTTCTAAGAGCATCCTCCTTGATATAGAAAGGCTTCCTGGCCAATCCCTGCCTGGTTCTCTGAGGGGCAATAGGTGAGGTGAGGGGGCTGGCTGGGCTGTTTAGTCTGGTCTCCAGAGGGGCATACTCAAAGGGGTTCTTTCTGGGTTGCAAGATATGGGTCAGGCAGTGCTCAAATCAAACCAGAAATAGCATCAATAGCCAACCTATCATTGATGAACCTTTCCACATACTGACTCACTGAATCCTAATAACCCTATGTGGTAGGTTTTCTCATAAACCCAATTTTACAAATGGAGAAACTGAGCCAAGGACATGTTGAGTCACTTGTTAGAGGTCCTATTGGTGAACCCAACCAGTATAGCTCCAGAGTTTAGGTGCTGAAGCACCGCACTCCCATAGGATTCAGCAGAAATGGAATTCAGTGGTGGGTGAGGTGAGATGCATGGAAAAAAGTATGCTCTCCTCATCTGGCTTGGTCTGAGCTCTGGGAGACAGGGTTGTGGTGGGCAGCTGGCTCACGAATGAGATCAAGCCAGAGCTGAGTATCTTAAGTTCTATGGTCTTACAGACTGAAGCCAAGAACCACAGAAACAGCTCAGATATATGTTACTGAGTACGTTGCCTCTGGTTTTGCCAGTATGTATTGCCCCAGCTTCATGAATGATATTTGGGGGATGGAGGTAAGCTTTTCTCCTGGTCCTGTACCTGCTCTCAGGCACTTCATGGCTAAGAGGATTCTAGTTCCCGGGAAGGAGGAAAAGAGCCCTGGCTTTAAAACTGTACCAGCTTGGCTGGGCTTGAAATCCAGCTCTAAACTGTGGTAACTGTGTGACTTTGGCAAAGTTATTTAAGCTCTCTGAGCCTCATCTGTAAAACAGGGATAGTAATATGTACCTCATAGTGTTATTTTTTAAATGGACAAGCAGCTGATTAACTATTCATAGCATTATTATGAAGATTAAATGAGATGATGAATGCACATTATACAGTGCCTGGGGCATGGTAGGTGCTTAGTGTAAGTACCCCCCCCCCAACCCTGACACTTGCTTTCTTCTCCCTCTTTCCTGGAAAAATATGGTTCTTTGTGGTTAAAAAAAAAAAAAAAAAAGGCAAGAAAAGGGCAGTGCAGCTGCAGGGCCTGCAGGACTTCCCTGCTGGGCCAAGGTTAAGAATCGCCTTCCAATAAAGGGGACTCAGGTTCAATCCCTGGTCAGGGAACTAAGATCCCATGTGCGGCGGGGCCACTAAGCCCACGGGCCACAGCTACTGAGCTTGCAAGCTACAGCTAGAGAAGAGCCCTCCTGCTGGAACTAGAGAAGCCTGCGCACCACAAAGAAAGATCCTGCTCGCCGCAACTAAGACCCAACACAGCCAAATACATACATACATACATACATACATTAATGAATAATTTTTAAAAAGATGCCTATGGCAAAGGACAAAATGATTTCTGCTCCTAGTTGTGCTTGGGGAGGACCAGAGTACAAACAGAAACCCACTGGCCCCGCCTGGCTGCCCTTATGTGGTCACGACCACCGTGGCATGGATTCTGCCCCAAGGCTTGGCACTAGAGACTACACACAGTCAGAATGGCACTGAGGGGGGCCTGAAGAACATCTGGGACCCCGGGCACCTTCAAGAGGGCTGAGACCAGAGGAGGACAGGATGGTGACCCCCACCTGGCAGGATGGCCAGCCTATTCCCTGGGCAGCAGCCAGCAGTGGGGTCCTGGGCTCAGCCCACTCCCTACCTTCTCTTTCCTTCCCTGGAAAAAAACAAATCAGTGACGTTATCCCATAAGATGTTCAACTTGCACCCTGAGCCACCAGGGAAGAAAAAGGCTACATAGAAAAGGCAGATGGAATGCATTCATTCATTCATTCATTCACTCCTTCCACTAACATTTATGAAGCACCTCTTTCCTCCATATGTGTCTCAGGCCATAAGCCTCACTTCACAAACAGCGCACTTACTAGCAGCGTGGCCTTCACCAACTCAACTTCTCTGGCCATCAGTTTTTTTTCAGCTGTGTGATGGGTAAGAAGACACCTACCTGGTATGTGGCAGGTACTCAATAAATATTGTCTCTCTTTCTCCCTCTACCGCCCTCTTCCTTCCCAAATGTCTGCTGAGAGAGGGAGCACCCAAGGCCGTCAGCACTCATTTACATGTGATTTTGTATAAATCTGGCGTGTCTTTTAGCTGGGGCAGTAGAACCGCTGCCAGAGGCTCACTTTTGTCTTTACTTCCTCTGCTAACCGTGTCTGTTTCAGTTACCTTTTTTTTTTTAATTTATTTTTTTGGCTGTGTCGGGTCCTAACTGTGGCACTTGGGACCCTTTGTGGTGGGACGTGGACTCTCTAGTTGTGCCTCAGCTTACTTGCTTCCTGGCACGTGGGATCTTAGTTCCCCAGCCAGGGATCAAACCTGTGTCTTCTGTATTGCAAGGCTTTTCTTAACTTCTGGACCACCAGGGAAGTCCCTGCTTCAGTTGTTTATCGCTGCAAAATGAATCATCCCCCAAAGCAGTGGCTTAAAACAACAGTCATTTTATTATAACATCTCATGGTTCTATAGATGAACTAGATTTGGAAAGGTGGTTCTCACTCAGGATCCCTTGGACAACTGCAGTCAAATAGTAGCAGGATCGGGAGTCATTTCAAAGGCTTTCTCACTCTCATGACTGGCATTGATCCTGGCTGTTGGCTAGGATCTCAGCGGGGGCTGTCACCCAGGCACCTATAATGTTGCCTCTCCATGTGGTCTGGGCTTCCTCACAGCATGGCAGCTGGGTTCCAAGAGAACCAGGGGGAAGCAACAGTGTTACTTCTGCCATAGTCACAAGTCTGCCTAGATTATAGTGGAGGAATTAGAGACCCTGTCTCTCAGTAGGGGAATGATCAGCTTTCAAGTTGTAAGAACATGTGGGATGGGAGATCTTGTGGCAGTCATCTTGGAGGTACAGTCTGCAGCACTGCCCAACCAGGAAGGGTATTTAGAAGGAAGGCTTGTGGCTGGGCTCCCGGGGGTGAAGTTGCTGGTGCACAGACAAGCACAGGTCCCTTGAGAAGAGGTTTTGAGTATAAGATCAGTGGGGTTGGGAGGGTGCGGGGGGGCAGTTTAATTACTACCAAGGTAATTCTTGAAACTCTGGGATTCCAGAATTGGATCAGATTTCCCCACAGGGCAGTGGAGCAGAAAAGGAGGAAAGGAAGAACAACAGAGCCTGACATTAGGACTTAGGTTTAAGAAAGAGCATCTCGTGTTTTCCCGTTTATGGCCTGGTCTTCCTCCAGGGGACGCTACTTAAGCTACTTGAGGAAGGCCCTGGCGACTCGCCTGATGGAGAGCTACACTGGGGTCAGAGTTCAGTGGGCACTGACTCTGGCTCCAGATAAGGTGGCGTCAGCCTTCTCCTAGCTACTCCTCAGCATCGGGAGGCATTAGGTTGGTCTCCTCTCTGATAGGCCTGGGACAAGCCTCCCACCTGCATAAACAGAAATAACCACACAAGTCCACACCATTCCACCTGCTTCTAAAGACTAAATAAATATGAGAGTGAGTTTGGAATTACTCTTTAAAAAAATAATTCTCCAGGCAGAAATAGAAACACAGTCTATGGAAATATACATGATCACTCTCCATGGAAAGTAGAGGAGCTCTCCCTGTTCCACCTCCCTGTGAATGAAGCAGAGATGGATCTACTGAAATCAAATGTATAAATTATACATGGATGGGAACAGGCCACAGCATAAGGTGTCTGGTGGGGTGCTGATGGAAATGAGAAGGAGGCTTGAAAGATCAATTCTGCTTTTGACTCAGCTCCAGTTCTGCTGATGTCTGTGGGCCTGCCTGGCAGAAATACCCTGACTTATCAAATTAGAAAATCCCCTCAGCCCCAAGCCTTTGGAACATGCACCTTCAAAGTAATTGCTAATGTTTTGGATGATGTTTCTGTGCATCACCGGGAATAATAAAAAGGCAGTAAAAGTTTGAAGGCCATATTTTTGTTGCCTGATGGCTGATGTAAATCAAACCCACCTCTTCAAAGGGATAGACAGGAAGTTTTACGGTGTGGCTGTAGCCTGCCAAGGAAAAGAGGGGATGCTGACTTCTGGGGACAGTGTTATTTGCAATCCAGCCATCGCTGGGTGACCCTCAGCCTGTCAACCCTCAGTTGACCCCTCTGGGCATTTTGCTCTTCCGTCTGTGTATCCCTTCCTTGATTCAATTATATACTCAGTGAACTTCACGAGCTCAGAGTATGTGCCAGACACTGGGCTATACGCACATACTTGGTGCTTAAGAAATAGAATCGACACAAAGATGAATATAGCAAATGCCTGTCTTCAAGAAGTTCCATGTCATAGAAACATAAACAGATAGGTTTCAAAATCAGCTTGTTAGTATTAAACCAAAGTGCTCTGACTAGAGGGTTTGAAGATGGATAGGTCTATAAAGGAACAGAGATTGTTTTGCCTGACAAAGAGGATTATTCCCTACTAATGATCATCTGGCCAGAGCTTCACAAGGCGTCCTCAGAGAGTCTTTAAGATGACCTCTGCTGAGAAAGTAGAAGAGGGAAGAAGCTGAGACTGTGGCAGGAGCTATTTAGGTGAAGTAAACCAGAACTTGACCGTGCATTTTGTAGGTGGACGAGGGAGATGGCCACAGCTGACACGGTTCCATGAGGTCACTGAGCTTCTCTGTATCTCCAGGTCCTTGCATGGGGCCTGGCTCAAAGAAAGGGCCATTTTTCTTTAACAAATGAATAAACAAATGATCTGTTACCTGATGTTATTTCAGGATAGAGCAGATCCTGGCCTGCTTGTTCAAGGAAGGTAGACACTTACCTGGCAGGAGAGCAATGTCTGTCATCCTTCTCTGCTTTTGATGTTGTTATTTTATACCCATTGAATGGATGGCTCACTCCCTGTTTTTTTACTGTTAGAGTGTAATTGCTTTATAATGTTGTTAGTTTCTGCCATACAGCACGGTGAATCAGCTGTAAGTATACATATATTCCCTCCTTCCTGAGCTTCCCTCCCACCTTCCCCCCTACCTCCCACCCCTCTAGGTCATCACAGAGCACCAAGCTGAGCAACCTGTGCTATTCAGCAGCTTCTCACTAGCTATCTGTTTTACACATGGGAGTGTATATGGCATTGCTACTTTCTCAATTTGTCCCATCCTCTCCTTCCCCACCTGTGTCCACAAATCCATTCTCTACATCTGTGTCTCTATTTCTGCCCTGCAAACAGGTTCATTGGTACATTTTTCTAGATTTCATATATATATGTTAATATACGATATTTGTTTTTCTCTTTCTGACTTCACTCTGTATGGCAGACTCCAGGTCCATCCACATCACTACAAACGACACCCATCACTCCCTTTTTAAAATGATGCTATTCTGGATATATTCTGGATATAAAAATATACAGCAAAGCATGTATATCTTAACTGAGCAGCTCAGTGAATTTTTACATATATCCACACCAGTAAACCACCCACAGATCAAGATAGAGAATATTTCCTGCTCCCTGCAAGGCTCCTCCACGCCCTGCAGAGGAAATCGCTTCTCTGACATCTTTGCTAATTCTTTCTGTAGATTCTACCTCCATATTCCCACCCTTCATGAAAAGAAAAAAAAAAAAAATTGAAAGGTAAATCTGTCTTCAATCTAGGGGAAAAATTAACAAGTTGATGTTTCCTTCCTGACATTAGAAAATCAGTAAATGTCAGCTCAGGCAGGGGGTTGGTGTCTGGAGGTCAAGAGCTCCTCACCTTTTCCGGAAGTAGAATTCCTTCTCAACATCTGTTTATTCCAAAGATCCCAAATAAGAAGAACGGTTGCCTTTTTAGTGTCTTTTTGATTAAGAAAATAACCACCGGGGGTTTCCAGGGGCTGAAAGAGGAGGAAGAGTGGGAACTTAGTGTTTCATGGCTAGAGTTTATTTTGGGATGATGAAAAAGTTCTGGAGATGGATAATGGTGTTGGTTGTACAGCAGTATGAATGTACTCACTGCCACTGAATTGTATAGTTATAAATGGCTAAGATGGTATATGTTGTAAATATTATAACATATTATAAAATACGTTTGTGTATTTTACCACAATAAAAAAATTAAAAAGATAAAGTAGCATTAAAAAAATTTTTTTTTTCCCAAGCCATGAAGCATGTGGGATCCTAGTTCCCTGACCAGGGATTGAACCTGTGCCCTCTGCAGTGGAAGTGTGGAGTCTTAACCACTGGACTGCCAGGGAACTCCCATAAAGTATCATTAAATATAGAAAATAATGAATCAAATTCCCATGAATTCAGTGACTGTTTTAAAACACATTTTTATTTTATAAATAACCACTGAGTCTATGTTCATTTGAAAAACAATCGTACATGTGAGCATGAGAGCTATCCTGTCCCCCAACAGACAGTGAGGGTACACACAAAGGTTCCTCGACCTTAGCAAAACCCGCAAGACCCCTGCCTCCTCCCAGTGGCTGAGACCCAGGGACTGAGATTGTTCATTCCAGCAACCCCGCAGTTGAAGACACCGTGGCTCAGAGAGGGAAGTAACTTGTCCAGGGTCACGCAGCCCGTTGGAGAAGAGCCAAGATAAGACCTCTGGGCTCAGGTCCCTCTCGCAGGTGCTCTGATCTCAGCACCACCTCTGTTGTGCACCAGCTGAAGACCACGTGTGCTCTTCAGAGCCTCCGCCTTCCGTTTCCTGCAAATACTTAATTAGAAGCAATTCCCAGCTTGGCGACGCCTCGCTCACCAGTCCCATCAAGGCAGGAAGTGGGATGTACAGCCAAGAGACTGGGCCTCTCGATTCCTTTGTAATTTGACCCTGAAGCTCGGCGCGGGGGTGAGGGGTGGGGGGTAGGGGGCTGGTACAGGCTCATTCTTATCATCCAGGCTGTATGACGGCTCCTGGGAACGCGGACCTATGCCCCTGGAGTTCCAATGTTCAAAGCCGGGGGCCGGGAGTCTGGTTTCAGAATAGAGGTCCTATCAGGAGGCGAGAGTGGGTGCCTTGGCTATTTCGGCGAGAGCTGACACTAAGGGATTCTTCTCTCGAACAAGCTGTGCAGAGCATTTTGTATTGTGGGCTGGGCGGCCCCCGCCTTTCCCTTCCCCAGGCTCGCTGGCTGCTGCTGCTGCTCCCCAACCCCCTCCCCGACACGGCACACGGCTAACAACACCCAATTAATTCAGGATAATTTGGTTCATTACAAGCCCTTAGACTGGTAACAGTGTTTTCTCTGAGTGCAGCCTTCCTGGAGTTTCTCAAAGAGGCCACAAGGCTCTGAGGCTGGGAGAGGGGAGAGAGGGCAGAGTCCTGCTTTATCTGCTGGGGTGGATACCAGGGAGCCGGTGGGTGCCTGAGACGACTGGGCTGGGCTGGGCTCACACTAGCAAAACACATCCTTCCCTGTGCCCCCACAGCCCTGGTTAAAAATATGATTGGAAATGGGGACGTGGCAAGACACCCCAGCAGGAACATCAGGCCACCCTCGGGGCCTGCCAATAGGCGCCATCCTTGCAGGGCTAGAGATGTCAGTTCTGTGCTGAGTGGGCCCAACTTGATGACCGTGGGAGTTCCCGCAGGGGCTTGTGGGAAAGGAGGCCCTGGCTGTGGCCAAGACCCAGCAAAGCTAAGCAGGCAGCTGGCAGGGACTTTTTTAGGGGAAAGTTTAATTAGTTTACTTATTTGGCTGCACCCGGTCTGAGTTGCGGCACACATGATTCTTTAGTTGTGGTATATGAACTCAGTTGCGGCAAGTGGGATTTTAGTTCCCTGACTAGGAATCCAACCCCAGGTCCCCTGCATTGGTAATGTGGAGTCTTAGCCCCTAGAACCACGAGGAAAATCCTATTTTTAGGGGCCGGATCTCTGGTGGGGAGGAAATGCTTAAGAGAACTAAGATCTGCCCAGACAGGGAGGGACTGTGGAAAGAGAGCTGGGTCCTGGGAGCAGGCAGGATTTCTGGGTCGGGCAGGTCAGGACTGGACCTATATCTGTACCTTCTTTACCCAGCATGTGACGGTGGCCTCCTTGATCTTTATAGTCTTTGATTAAGGGCAAGAGAGCGATACCTCATTCATTGGCTTGTGAGAATGAAAGAGGGTGATGGGAGGCCTTTGATGTGATAGTTAAGGAGAGGAGATCAGCCGCCAGACGTGCCTGGGTTACAGTCTTGACAGCACCACTGTGAGGCCTTGGATAAGTCACTGCCCCACTCTAAGCCTCCGTGTCCTCATCTGTGAAAGATGAGAACAGTAAGATCTGCTCAGAGGCGTGTTGTGAGGATGAAACGAGCACTTTGAAGAGTCCTGGTGCACAACACATGTGAGCTTGTATTACTTTTTTTTTAAAGATTGGTGTGTTTTTTTTTTTTTTTAATGAGGACCATTTTTAAAAAGTATTGAATTTGTTACAATATTGTTTCTGGTTTTTTGGCCACACTGGCCCTCCAGGATGTTCTACTGTTACTACTTTTATTCATGATGCGTGTAGAGGACCCAGCACTCTGCCTGGAAGGAACATCCTGAAGAATCTGAAACTGTCCCATCCTCCTTCCTGATGACTTTTTGAATAAATCTCCTACCTATCTCAGAGGATGTCTATAAGGCTCCTCCAGAAAACCTGTACTAAGCACTCTCCTCCCACCCCAGGAGGAAGTGATCTTCCCTGATACCCCCAGCAAGGATGCAGACTTCCATCCCAGCCCTGGTCCATGTGGGTGTTGGGGGTTATTCTCCTCTAGAGAGCAGGGAGTGTAAGGACTGGGGCATCTCAGGGCCCACCCCACCCCCACCTAGCAACCTGATGTGTGAGAGGCACTCAGGGGGGTGCTTTTGGGGTGAGCTGGTGTGGGCTCAAGGGTCCTATTAGCTGGATCAGGGGGAGGGCACATGGAAGAATGAATGAGAAAGCCACCTATGTCAGTGAGTAGCTGCCCTGTAGGTGGGGAGCAGCAGTGCTCATGCCCACCCAGGCCCCGAGTATGCCTCTTTCCCAGACACTGGATTCTCTTGAAACCCTGGGGACACAGCGGAGGAGAGAGCAGGACTGGAACAGCAGGGGAAATGAGGCAACTACACTCCCATTCCTGCTCATCCCCCAACCCTCCACCCGACCCCCACCCTTTGGTTAATCACCAAGTCTGCAACATTAAAATCTTCCTGGGAGCTGTTACAAATCCAGAATGCCCAGGCCTCACCCCAGACCAATTAAATCAGAAATCCCTGGCGGAGGAACCCAGGCGTGCGTATTTTCTCGTGAAGTCCTCAGGTGATTCCACTGTGCCGCCAAGGTTAAAAATATCAGATCGTCTAGGGAGAGACACTGTTTCAGAGTCTCAGGGACCGCAGGATTGGGTGATGTGTCTTAGCAGCCGCACTGACTCAGGTTTCCAGCCTTGCTGTCTTAGAGGGGAGATCAAGAGACTCACTGATGCTCACTGGGCATCCACTTTGTACAGAGTCTCTGTCTGGATCCCAAGGGAATACACCAGTAACTCACAGCAAAGATCATAATAACAACATTTATTGAGTGCCCATTGTGTGCCAGGCACTTAATAACATTGACTAATCCTCACCAAAATTCACACAATTTTAATCCCCATTTTAGAGACATATGGATGCTGTCAACATACTGTTCAATTTCACCTTCATACAACCAAGGTTGCTTATTATAAACATCTGTGAGTTTGGTTTAGGAAATTTTTTTGTTTGTTTGTTTATTTTTTCTGCTCAAGAGAACTGAGCATTCTCTTTTTTTGTGGCCAAGCGAGCATTGTCAAGCAAAGATGGATGAAGCCTTGGTGGATAAACATCCCAGTTTTTTCTTTTTTTTTTTTTTTTTCTTAAATGTTTTTATCATTTTATTAGGAATAATTCCAAATGGGTTATGAAGAAAACTTATTGAGTTTGATGAGTTTTCCAAAAACTCTTAATGAAGATATGTTCACCAATAAACAATAAAACATCAGCAGAACTATCATATACTGGGCAAAGAGTCAGGCTGATACCAAAAGCAACATGCAACATAAAAAAGATACAATATAAAGGAAGACAATCTGCTGAGGATTAAAAATCATCTCCATATGCACTCTTTTTATCTAGCACAGAATTAATTATCAAATCTAAACCACACCAAGGTAAGCTTGGCTGATGGAAGCCAGGAGTCAATAACAATGGGGGTAAAAATAGAAGTTCCTCAGTGCAAGATCTGAATAGTGTTTCGGAGCATTTCCCTGGCTGGTACAAGCAGTATTAAAAAATCTTTTTGGCAAGGGGGGAAAATAAATACAAATGGAATGCTACATTTTTTTAAATCAGCAGACTGTCCCAGGAATGATAAAGGTATCATTAAAGTAGCAAGGGGTAACTTTAAAACATTATTCCTGTGGGCTCAAAAAAAAAAAACATTCAAAATGGATTTATTTAAAAGGTGTCACATTAGCTAAGTCCAGGCATTTAGGCTTAAGGGAAGTAAAATTAAAAGAGGACACTTTTTTTTTTTCCCAAGTTAAGGAGAATCTCTTTAAAACCAAGCATATTGCTAAATGGCAACATTACACTTGGTAAACAATAATTGGCAACAAAATAAGTTTAAACGCAGTAATATTCTGCCCAAACCAGTCCCGGATACTGTTTAATAACCAAGATGCAAACTAATTTTGTTGTAACAAGCCTAGACCAATTCTATCAAACATGTCCTTGGTTAGATATCCAGCTTCATTTAACGTTTTGAAAGCTCATTTGACAGCCAGTCAAGTCCCTCATACAGACCGGTTCCTTGTGTAGCACAAGTGGCTTGAACATACCATGTTCTGTTACGAAGGGACTGAAGACCTAATTTATCTGTCATTTCACTAATGGCCATAGCATTCGGCAAGTCCTGTTTGTTTGCAAAAAGCAGCAACACTGCATCTCACAACTCATCTTCCTGAAGCATTTTCTGCAGCTCTTCTGCTCCTTCCTGAATTCTTTCACGATCATTGCTATCTACCACAAAAATAAGACCCTGGGTATTTTGAAAGTAATGCCTCCAGAGAGGCCTAATTTTATCTTGACCACCAACATCCCATACTGTGAAACAAATGTTCTTATATTCTACTGTTTCCACATTAAAACCAATGGTAGGAATGGTGGTGACTATCTCCCCTAACTTCAGTTTATACAGAATGGTCGTCTTGCCAGCAGCGTCCAATCCAACCATCAAAATGCGCATCTGCTTCTTGCCGAAGAGGCGGGAGAAGAGGGAGGAGATGGTGAGGCCCATGGCGGTAGTGGCACTTGCAATGGGCAGGAGCAAAAGGGGTTTGGGGCGTCCCCGGGCCTTCTCCTTTTACGCTCCCAGAAAACTCAGCGAGGAAAGAGCTGCTGAGGAAGAAAGACGGCTGCGAGGACGGTTCGCTAGCCGGCGTGTCCGAAAAAGCTCCCGGACAGCGGGATGAGGACCTGCTCCAGGACTGGCGGGGCAGCTCCGGCTCCGGCGTTAAATCTTCGGCTGTGCCGAAACATCCCAGTTTTTTCATCTCTTGGAGGGTATTTTATACACCAGTAACTCAAACTTTGCTGCATGTTAGATCATCTAGGGAATATAAAAAATTTTTGGTGCCCAAGCCTCATCCCAGACCAATTAAATTCATGTCTCTGTTGGAGGATTCAGGCACCTGTGTTTTTCAAAGCTCCCAGGTGATTGTAATGTTCAGCCAAGTGGTGAACCTACAGTCTACGTGTCTCCCAGAGTTTTCCATCAGTTCTGAAGTCCAGTGTCCAGTGTTGTGACTTGCTTAATAATAATGTACCCTGCTTGTAGTGCCTTCCTTTTCCCTGTCTAACATCCCCATTTGTCTCCTGAAACATCCTGGCATTGCCTCCCAATACACTTCTTTTTAAAAAGTTTTTGATTTATTTATTTTTATTTTGCCTGCACTGGGTCTTCGTTGTGGCGTGCAAGCTGTTGTTGTAATCCACCGGCTTTTCTTGTTGTGCAGCACGGGCCCTAGAGCACGCGAGCTCAGTGGTCCTATGGGCTAAGTAGTCATGGGCGAAAAAAGCAGCACATGGGCTTAGTTGCCCCAAGGCATGTGGGATCTTAGTTCCCGACCAGGGACTGAACCCACATCCACTGTATTGGCAGAAGGATTCTTAACCACTGGACCACCAGGGAAGTCCTCCAATATACTTCTTATATTGAATCCTGGTTTTAGGATCTGCTCCTGTGGCACTCGAAGCTGAGATCTGACATGGCTAAGTGTCTTACCAAAAGCTTCACGGCAGAGGCAACATTTAAATTCCCACTCTCCACAGACTTTGTGGTATGAGGGAAGAGACAGGTATTTAGAAAACTATAAGAAAAAAGACACGAAAGATCAAATAGATCTCCAAACAAAGGCGAAAGGAACATTAAAAAAAAAAAAAAAATCCAAACCAGCAATTAAATGTTACTGGGAGTTTCGAGAGGCTCCCCGGAGTTGAATCATTTATGTTAGGCAAATAAGAGGGGTTTCTCTAAGTGGAATGTGGGCAAGGTCATCGCCAGTGTTGGGCCAAGACGAACAGAGGCTCAGGGCGGATTTGGATGGTGAGTGGGCAGCAGGCGTGTGCTGTGAGCTAGGGCTGGAGGAGGCAGGTGGTGGGCTTAGGCAGTCCCTTAAGAGCAGGCAGATCCTCTCGTCTCCCAGTTCCCAGGATCTTTCTTTAGCCTCCCACACCGGACCTCCATCTAAGGCATGGTTGGGCAAGAGTCTTCTCTCTATTATCTTTTATAAGTCTGTGAGCGCAAGGGCTCAACTAAAGGCATACTGGGGGACATGAGTGGGGAGGAGAGAAAGAGGTCCAGGGATGTGAAGTCCTGACGGTGAACCTGATGAAAAGCACACGTTCCCAGGGGCACAAAGCACCAGGGGTCTAGGGTCCACCTGATCTCACCCTGTTCTCTCCTCCCCCCACCCACCTCTCTGCCCACTAGCCTCCTTGTGGTCCAAAAGGTCGAGTCTGCTCCTGCTGCAGGGACTTTGCTTCTCCTGTTCCCTCTGCCTTGAGAGCTCTTTCTTCAGATCTCAGAGTCATCTTTTTTCCCCATCACTCAGAATTAGGCTCAAACAACGCTTCCTTGGAGAGGAAGTCCTTCTGGACTATCATCGCGCATCTTTTCTCCCTCCCCATGAGTCTCTCTCGTATCACTTCACTTTTTATAATTTATTTTATTTAGTTTGTGTTTGGCTGCATTGGGTCTTAGTTGCAGTATGTGGGGTCTTCGATCTTCATTATGGCATGTGAGATCTTTAGTTGCGGCATGTGGGATCTAGTTCCCTGACCGGGGATCAAACCTGGGCCCCCTGCATTGTGAGCGCAGTCTTAGCCACTGGACCACTCATCTGAAATTCATCTTCGATCTCTTTCTGTTTCCTCCCTTGTCTTGTCAGTCTCCCCCTTGAAGCTGCACGAGAGCAGGTAGGTCCGTTTCTGTCGTGTGTATCTGTCCCCTCAGCTCCTAGAACAGTGACTGATTGAGCTGGGCGGGCCCAGAGGCCCATGCAGCAGAGCCGGGGGACAGGAGGGGGTCTGGATGAATTCTGGGGGGTGGGAATTCTGGTGAGCTGTTTTCGCTCTTCTCCACGCCTTTGTGAGGATGAGCAGTGCTGAAGCGGCCAGGCTGGTCTGAGTGAGCAGCTCGTAATGGTGACCAATTGATAACAAGAGAGAGAAGAGCTAAATCAGGTTAAGACCCAGCTCTCCCGGGTGGGTGTCAGGCCATAAATGGCTTCCCAGCAACTCAAGGGCAAGGGCACAGGTCCACCCGACTCCCAGCCCCGACTGCCTGCGGGGGCCCCTTTCCGAGCTCAGAGAGGCCAACCCAGCCCACAGGTGGTGGTTTCTCTGGGCCGTTGCTTTTCTTCTGCTCCCTCTCATTGCACACAGAAGAGCGCCCTTTCCTTCTGCATTTTATTTCTGAGCCCAAGGTCTGAGGTGGTCACGCTCATGCTGACATTTAAAGACCCAGCCTGGAAATCAATCAGTGTGGTCTGTCCTTCAGCGCCCCGGGGAACCTGTGTGGCTGAGCCAGGTCTCATCTGGCTCACGCCCCATTGATTTGTAATGGTATCTGTGGGCTGCTGAAATGACGTGTGGAACCTGCTTTGAGAAAAACAGGAGGCTGTGTAGTCAAGTGGTCAGGAGCCTCAGAAGCCAGAACCCCCTTAAATGAATGGCAGCTGGCTGTGTGACCCAGGCCACTTGCTTTACCTCTCTGAGTCTCAGTAAAAGGAGTAGACTGGAGTGTCTGCAATGAGCTCATGAACTTAAAACATGGGGAATGACACCTGCTCATAGTGCTTTATAAATGCTAATTTTTATCTTTGGACTGAGGGTAGAAACCATACCCACCTCCCAAGGTTGTTATGAGGATAAAATGAAACAATTCACATATATTAGCCCTCCCACACTGTATTAGCCTCTCACACTGGATCTCGTTCTAAGGCATGATTGGGCATAAGCTGTAATACACGTATGATGAAATAATTCACTTGGCATGTTGTAAAAACTCAATAGATGTTAGTTTTGCCCTCACAACTTAAAGGAACACAGTCTGGTGAATATAAACCAATATAAGGTCCTCTGAAACAATGACAATCATTAGAAGTAAAGAGGGCTTGATTTAGGAATTTACATCCTCCTTAACTTTTTAGGAAGATGACTCTTGAACAGAGCAAGGTTGCCATGACGCTGACAGAGATCCAGGCAGGGGGAAGCCGCTTTGCCTCAAGGAGCTGGTCCAGGCTGCGGTGAGCTTGGAGGCCATCAGGGTTGGGGGTGGGTTGGGGGTCATGGGTCCCCATGTGACTATTCGAGCCTGATTAGTGAACCGTGGGAGGTAGAAATCCCGCCCCCACCTCCCCCCACACACAAGTAACTCTGGGCTCCCAGTTTCAGATACAATGTCCTTTTTATATCTACCCTGTGTCTGGGCCAGGACCTGATCATATGCCTGTTTGGATTAAGGGCAAAGGGGACAGAGGGCGGGGAGGGAGGATTAACAATTACCCAAGTCCTATAAACATGACCAGAGACAGCCCTCAGGACTGGAATGTGACTAGAGAAAAGCGCCTGGAGAAATGCTGCATCTGTAGGAGCGGGAGGGGAAGCAGCCATCACTTGAGCTCAGGGCTCTGAGTTTTACATACGTTCTCTTTGGGTGAAAACCCCGTAGCTTGAGCGGAAGTGATGTGTCTGAGGTCACATGGCTAATGAACAGTGGAGCCTGGATTTGAACCTGGGTGGGTGGACTCCAGAGCCTGTTTTCCCCATTGACTGTGCAAATCATGGAGCAGAGACAAAACAAATCTGCCGAGGTTTACCCGACATTCTGCAAAGGGAGAGTGTGCTGTGTTAGGGAGATGCCAACATTCAGGTCACTAGAGAGCAGAGTTCCGTTCTGGGTCAAGGTTAGTGTGCTCATGGCTTTGTGGACAATGCCTCCAGATCACCATCCCCTGACTTGGGTTTTGTGTTGATCGTCAAATTATAATTTACTTCCAAGTGCATGCGTGTGTGTGCAGTTACTAAATTGTATCTGACTCTTTTCGACCCCATGGACTATAGCCTGACAGGCTCCTCTGTCCAGTGAATTTTCCAGGCAAGAATATTGGAGTGGGTTGCCACTTCCTGCTCGAGGCGGTCTTCGCCACCCAGGGATCAAACTCATGTCTCTTGTGTCTCTTGCATTGGCAGGTGGATTCTTTACCACTGAGCCACCTGGGAATCCCTTAGTTCCCAGGACTCTTGCTAATAGGAAGAGGTGTCCTGGATGCAAACGTACTTGGTCCTCCTCCTGGTAAGGCCAGCTTCCACTCTGACAGCTTTTGGATTGTGTAGCAGTGTGGGGTAGAGGAAAGAGTAAGGATTTTAGAGTAAGACTGTCTCCTCCACTCATTAGTCTGTGAATTCCTCCCTAAGCTCCAGTTTCCATCCTTATCTGTAATATGGGGTTTAATAAGTTCTACTCTGAGGAGATATTGTAAGAAAGGCCTAACCCAGTACCTAGCACTCAGTATGGGCCCAATGAATGGTAGGTATTTTCGAAACACAGTAACATTCTGACTTATTAATCAGCTTTTTGTGAGTTGGTCTTTCAGTCATGGGGTAGCAAGAGAGAAAATGTGAGAATTCCATTCGATTCTAGAGATCTAGTCTCCAAGATGCTAACCCTTGGGAATGCCCCGGGAGAAGCCAACAGCCAGAGCGAAGCTTGACCCTGAGCCTAGCAGGCCACTGTGATAAGAATCCCTGGGATCCAGATCCCCAGAGGAGCAGGGGAGATGGTCTGAGGGAGGTTGGTGGTCTGAGCGTAGAGAAGTATCTGAGAAGAAAAACTGAAGGCCAAGGAGTTTATGAGTCCCCAGCTCTGAGAAGACCCCAGGAGGCCAACCATGCTGAAGGCATGGGTACTCAGGAATGGCTAGAAAACCACAGGCCAAACCATTCCCATCTCCATCAACCACCTGCACATCCACAGACCCTGGTGAGCTTGGTAAAAGCAGATTCCTGGTTCAGTGGTTAAGACTCTGCCATTCCAGTGGAGGGGACAGAATTCTGACATGCCATGCACAGCCCCCAGAGACATTTTTTTTTTGTTTTAAAAAAACTTTTGTTTTCTAAGTTGGAAAATTTAAATCATTTGCCTAAAATCTGAGTGAGTTCATGCTGCACACCTTGATTGGATCTTCTGGCATAAAGAGCATATGATGGCTTCCCATCTTCCTGCCTACCTCTCACTTGCTCTGCACGCCCTAAGTCATTTGTAACTTATTGTTACTTACTCTGAATGGAAGTTTTCAGTTGCTCCATTCTTCCTCTTTCTGTTGAAGCCCTATCAATGGGGGAGGAATTACAACTTTAGCTGTTGTGATCTGTGTTGTCTGACTAGCTGGTGTGTTACTGGGTGCACTTCCCAGGGAATTAATCCCCTAAGTGTAGATGGTAAATGATGAAAACCTGGGACATAAAGAATGATTCAGGCAGCGTCCCACTGTCCCTGCGTACCATGCTCAATGCGCCCAAGCTCCAGGGCCATTCATCCTCAGGAAAATAACCAGACTTTTGCCCTTTCTCTCCTTCCTTCCTCTTTGCTTCTTTCTCTTGCTTCCTCCATCCCTCCCTGTTTTCCTTGCTTCCTTCCTTCCTCTTTCTCTCTTTCTTCAAACATTTATGGAATGGAGGACCTAATCTGTGCCAGGCACTTTCTAGATATCTTTATATGAGTTCTATTTTGTAAGACTCGTAATCTAGTGGCTTAGATTATTCAAAATTCCATTTCTCTTCCTCTTCTTTCCCCCCTCCTTTAGTCTCTGTCTCCTTTCCCTCTACACTTATTTCTAGCATACTCCATGTGTCAGGTACCCAGGGTTGACCCTAAGGATGTCACAGAGAATAAGATGGACATGTGCAAACTCTTTCCCATTGCTCTTTCATTGAATCTTATGACCCCTGGGCATTGTCTCAAACCTGTTGGATGTCTTCTCAAATGTTCTCTCTCACATAGTGAACAGATAGAGCAGATCAAAGGGCTGTGATTTGAAGATGAATTAAATTCAGGCCCTGGGTTCGTACTTCTTCCCATCTCGCCCCCAAAGTCCATACTTCAGAGGTGTGATTAACAGATCTGATCATGCCTTCCCCTGCTCCAAAGCCTCCTGTCATCCAGGGCCTTGCAGACATCACTGGGACATGAGAAATGGTAAAAACCCAAGTGGGGATCTCCGTGTGAGCTGAACCATGGGGAAAGGTTGGGGCTAACAGTTTGAGAAGTGCTTTTCTGTGCATAAGGTGCAATTCATGGATGGAGTGTCACAGCCGGGCATCGGGTCATGGAGGCATTTCTGCAAACGAGGAGCAGGGCCTGGGCTTCAAGACCAAAATACCACCTCTCCTTAGATGTCCTCCAGGCACACAGACACCCAAATCATTCGTGTATACACCCTCATTCCCACCTTTTTCATCTTTGATTTAGGTAAGTTTGTGCATATATTATGCAAGCTAACATATGCTAAGAGGTAGCAGTGTTTATTTTAGGGGAAGCATGTATTTTAATAGCTTTGTAAATCACACCAGGATTGCATTTATAGCATCATTAAGAATCTGAAGGGGTCACTTAAATATTTGTTAGACTTTGTTGCTGTAGTTTATGGGAGATAGTATTTGCTATCAAAAGTCTATTGCAATTCTGAGCAAGGCAGAGGGTGGTAAGCTTGATGCCACATCTTCGCTGTCCTCAACCCTCTCCCATACCCCAAGTATCTATGTTTCAAAGTGAAGGATTCTCAACAATGAATAGGGAGACTTCCTAGTGTCCCTGTGTTCCTACCAGTCTCCTCCTGTGGACCAAAGCGGTCACATTTGGAATCTAGAGACCCAGAGTCTGGGATCTTGGACAAATCAAACTTCCTGGACTCTTTTCCTCAGCTGTTAAAAAACCAACAACATCAAAAAAAAAAAAAACCCAACAACATAAAACAGAAACAATATTGTAACAAATTCAATAAAGACCATTTAAAAAATGGTCCACATAAAAAAAAAAAATCTTAAAAAAGAAGTGAGTCACTAAGTCCAGCACATACTCCAAGGAGCAGGGAGTTGAGTTCCACTTCTGGAAGGGAAGAGTATCAAACAATGTATGAAATTTCAAATCCACCACAATTAGCTATTCCTAATTTCTACAGCAAGCTTGGGAACAACTGTGTTGCCTGCCAAGGGAAATCTGTTTGACAAATGAACACACAAATGGGCAACATGAATCTCAAGTGATGGATCATTCAGGCATCTAAGTAAAGTTCAGTTCAGTTCAGTTCAGTCACTCAGTTGTGTCCAACTCTTTGAGACCTCATGGACTGCAGCACCCCAGGCTTCCCTGTCCTTCACCCACTCCTGGAACTTGCTCAAACTCATGTGCATCAAGTCGGTGATGCCATCTAACCATCTCATCCTCTGTCGTCCCCTTCTCCTTCTGCCTTCAGTTTTTTCCAGCATCAGGATCTTTTTCAATGAGTCGGTTCTTTGCATCAGGAGGCCAAAGTACTGGAGTTTCAGCTTCAGCATCAGTCCTTCAATGAATATTCAGGACTGATTTCCTTTAGGATGGACTGGTTGGATCCCCTTGCAGTCCAAGGGACTCTCAAGAGTCTTCTCCAACACCACAGTTCAAAAGCATCAGTTCTTTGGCACTCAGCTTTCTTTATGTTCCAATTCTCACATCCATACATGACCACTGGAAAAGCCATAGCTTTGACTAGACTGGCATTTGTTGGCAAGGTAATGTCTCTGCTTTTTAAGATGCTGCCTAGGTTAGTCATAGCTTTTCTTCCAAGTAAAGTTGCTGCCTTGTACAGGAGAGACATCCAGGGCCCGGAGAATTACATCATTCCTACCATGTGCGCCCCAGCAGGCTGCCGCTGCTCCAGGAAATCCCACTTCTCCTGGTCTATTGTGGGGCCCAAGAATCCAAGTTTAGAAGCTCTTCAAAGGTGAATGTCTAGTGCAGTCATGTTTGGGAACCCTTGGTGTAGGCAATTGTTTTATCCATTTACTTATTTCCACACACATACACCTCTTAATTCCGTTTTTCCTGCTCTTCCAGCTTCCTGGCTTTACACATACAACTTTCCTAGTTCCCTTTAGGCTGCATTTCTGGTTTGTTGTATTTTGCAACTTTGAAGCTTTGCCTGCTTTCTGGACACCAGCTCCAAAAAGTCCCCAGCTCCTGACTGAGCCAGTCTCTGGGAGGTTGAGGGGGATTCAGGCTGAACCAGTCTTCCTGTCCTTTCTGTCTGCATCCTCACCACTTCCAGTCTTTGCTACTGGATCTATTAGCCAAGTCTTTACTACCAGACCAAAAAGACAGTGGGAACAATTATTCAGATAATTCAGACACTCATTCAAGCAAATATGATGATTGTATTTCTCTTGAATGTTGTGGATCATTGTTTTAATTCTCAGTTTCACTTTGTTTCTGGATCCCTGGCCTTTTTGTCCTGTGACTCTAGTTAAATTTGGTCCCAGTGGTAAATATTTATGATCTAATTGTTTCCTCCATTCATGTTGCACAGGGGGTATTTTCAGGGAAGAGGATCCATAGATAAATGAGAATTAACTTCAATCCTGGACAATATTAGAATTAAAGTGATCATGGCAGACCAACTCTCTCCATTTCACTTTCTGGAAGGGCCTCACTCTATTTTAGCCTTCTCCAACCCCCGACACACACAGTAGAAAGAAGCAAATTACCATTTATTAAACTCTAATTATCTTTCCCATTTTTCAATACCATTCTCTGTGTATGTGAGCAGCACATAAGCCTGTACTCCACTGTCATTAAATTAGCAATACATCTTGTTAGCATAGCATCCATATTTATAGACAGGGTTGAGTGATGCTGTTAGTGACATGGTACAAAGTTGAATGTCCTTTATAGAAGGTTGGGGACATGCCCTCATCCTGGAGCAATCCAGGCACACAGCAGATATAAGGGATTTGAGAGGCCTTAGCAAAGGCTTAGGCTGTTTTCAGACAGCTTCAAGCCTTCCGTGGGAATCTATAAAAGTTCAGGCAGAGACATCTCACTTTGGGAGTAAAGCCCATGCTTCTTTATTTGGGTATCACCAAGACTGGGAAGCTGACAGGAAATGACAGTGTCCTATTTATTGCTCACAGAACAACAGTTCAAAAAGTTCATTACAGGGCTTCTCTGGTGACACAGTGGAGAAGAATCCACCTGCCAATGCAGGGGACATGGGTCTCATCCCTGGTCCGGGAAGATGCCACATACTGCAGAACAGCTAAGTCCAGTGCCACAAGTACTGAAGCCTGCATGAGCCACAGCTAATGAGCCCCTGTGCTGCAAGTACAGAGGCCCATTGGCCTAGAGCCTGCGCTCTGCAACAAGAAAAGGCACCGCAATGAGCAGCCGATGTACCACAACTGGAGAGTAGACCCTGCTCTTCACAACTGGAGAAAGCCGACAAGTAGCAGTGAAGACCCAGCGCAGCCAAAAATAACTAACTAAATAAAAGTTTTAAAAAACGCATTACAGAACCTGTTCAAGCTGACTGGGCTTGGACCACTCCTCCTGACCCAGGATGTTCACTCTGGAGCGTCTGCCCGATCAAACTAGAATTCTCCTGTAATTGCCTCCTAAGCTAGGTTACCCTCAAGTGGCTGTCAGTGCTGTAATACATGACAAGCCAAGTCCTGTGTCTTATCAGTAGGGAGCGGTTAGCCGTGTACCTACTTATCTAGGGTTCATGGATAAAACTGGTCTGACGAATCTGGCTCAACAAACCCAGGTCTGTACAAAGTTCACAGACCTTAAAGTTTACAGACTTTAAAAAATCTATTTATTGTTATTTTTTTAAGGCTACTATCTTTTTAAAATTTTATTTATCAGCTGTACTGGTCTTCATTGTTCGACTAGGGCTTTTCCTAGATGTGGCGAGTGGGGCTTACTCTTTGTTGTGATGTAAACGTTTCTCATTGTAGTGGCTTCTCTTATTGTGAAGCATATGCCCTAGGTGTGGGCTCAGTGGTTGTGGGGAACGGGCTTAGTTGTCCCACCACATGTGGGATCTTCCTGAAGCAGGGATTGAACCCATGTCCCCTGCATTGGCAAGCAAAGTCTTAATCACTGGACCACCAGGGAAGGCCTATTATTATTATTCTTTTTAAATATTATTTATTTGGGTCCTAGCTATGGGATTCCCTGGTGGCTCAGACAGTAAAGAGTCTGCCTAAAATGCGGGAGACCCGAGTTCGATCCCTGGTTGGGAAGATCCCCCGGAGAAGGAAATGGCAACCCACTCCAGTATTCTTGCCTGGAAAATCGCATGGACGGAGGAGTCTGGTGAGCTATAGTCCATGGGGTCGCAAAGAGCTGGATGCGACTGGGTCCTAGCTGCCCCAAACAGGACTGTCAATCTTTGTTACATCGTATGAGACCTTTAAGTTGCGGTGTGTGGGATTTAGTTCCCTGACGAGGGATCAAACTCAGGCCACTATACTGGGAGCAGGGAGTCTTAACCACTGGACTACCAGGGAAGTGCCCAAAGTCTACCCTTTTTAATAATATAGAGCATCTCTTGCTAGAAATCCAAAGCACAGTCTCTTCCTTCCTGCTTCCCACTGCAAAACATTGCCCTGACTTCTGAAGAGTACGTAGATTTCCCAATCTGCACCTTTCAACCAAATGCTTCCCAAACAGGCACAAAGTGACCTGCCCACTCCTCAGGGTCCCACTCTGCCTCCCAAATTACATTGTACTTGCTAGGTGGTCCTTCCCACCTGAAGAAGCCACATGATTCACTGACTGCCTGTCTACCCTTCCTGGCCGCCTGCTCCTGCCAATTTCGGTAGCCTCTGGGGCACCTACCTGATGAGACCCATGTCTCCTACTTCTTATCTTATTCGTTTTTTATTAAACTTTTTCTGTTTTTTGTCATCTTTTGGCTGTGCCCTGAGGCATGTGGAATCTGTTCCCCAGCCCCTACCAGGGGTGGAACTGGCGCCCCCGGTATTGGAAGCATGCAGTCTTAACCACTGGACCACCAGGGAGGTCCCAACTCATTAGATTTAGAGTCTGGAACCCAGAAGGAACTGAAGGAAGAATTTACCCCAACATTTTCATTTAGCAGTCAGGTCTGTGGCACTGAGGCCAGGGCAGGGAGGGGGCTTAAAATAATCCAACCTCCCTTCCCCCAACCCCACCACAGACACCTGGCTTCCCTTCACCTATTGTTCAGCCAGGGCTGGCGGCTCCCCGCAGTGTAATCACCCTTGACGCATTAACAAGCTGTGCTCATTTGCATATCTAAATATCCCTGTACATAGAATACAGAGCCGAGTGCATCTTCTTCTAGTGTGTACACAGGAAAAGGGCAGGGAGGAGGCAGACAGGAAAGGCAGATCACACACCCCTTCACCTGTCCTTCACCTGCTGGCCCATTTCTTTTTCAAACCAGCTCACTCTTTCCTTATTGGAAAACATTGACTGTTTTCCAGGCAAGAATATTGGAGTGGGTTGCCATTTCCTTCTCTGGGAGATCTTCCCAACCAGGGATCGAACTCAGGTCTCCTGCATTTCAGGCAGACTCTACTGTCTGAGCCACCAGGGAATCCCATAGCTAGGACCCAGTGCAGCCAAATAAATAATATTTAAAGACCAAGCATTGATAAACTTCATCTTGTATTTAATCCCTTTCCATTTGGAAAAGCTAAGATGCGTCCTGATTTTCAACTCTCTTATTTTCACCTTTCCTTCTCTGGCTCCAATTCTGGGAGGAGACCCCTCATCCCCATCTTTAATAAAACCAAACACCCTAGCCATCTACCTCCATCAGCTTTATGCAAATACATAAACACACCCATCATCATTCAGCATGCACAGAAACAGGAACTGTCTATCTATAGATCAGCTTGATTACAGTTCGTTTTTGAACAGCTTGAGAAGCGTGAAAAGTCACAGGCTGAAGATAAACCAGCCCTAAATCTTCATACAGATGATCGTGACACAGGTAGATCATTTATTCTAGAAGTGCCTGATGAGTCCCCAGGATCCAGACTACAGAATTCTTGTCAGTTTGTAAGACAGGGTATTGCTCTAATGATGTCTTCTAGGGAAGTGCCATCTTAATCATGGTTGTGGGGGCAAGGGGGACTTATCTCCATCCAGCTGCCAGCTTCCTCGGAAAACAGCCTCAAAACAACAGAACTCCAGAGCAGGAGGACCAGCCCTGAGAAATAGAGTGGCTGGGCAGGAAAGTCTAAACAGTTTGGGGACTTGCTCCCAGATTTGTCACTCATTCCATCCCGTCTACAAGCATTTATTTGCTCCTCTGCTCTGTGCATCATCCCCCACTAGTTCTGAACACATTTATTTTAACAAATGCTTGCTAAGTGCTAATCTTTGTTCTAACTGCTTTACGAACACAAACTCAGTTAATCCTCATCCCAATCCTATGAGGCAGATGCTATCATTATCTTCACTTAATAGGAAATGGAGGCACAGTGAGGTTAAGTAATGGTCTCAAGATTAATCCGTTCATAACCGTGGTACTTGGATTCGAACCCAGGTAGTGGAACTCCAGGCTGTGCTCTTAACCACTCTGGAGTTTCCGAGTAGCTGGAACAGTGAGAGGATGTAGTCATGACTGTCCGTTGCCTGCTTGTCTAGCATTCGTTCATCCTTCCTCTACCAACAGCATCTCAGTGCTGTGCTGTCCTTAGTCGCTCCGTCCTGTCTGACTCTTTGCGAGCCCATGGACTATAACCTGCCAGGCTCCTCTGTCCATAGGGAATCTCCAGGCAAGAATACAGGAGTGGGTTGCCATGTCCTCCTCCAGGGTCTCCCACATTGTAGGCAGATTCTTTCCCATCTGAGCCACCAGGGAAGCCCCAGAACACTGGAGTAGGCTGTCTATCTCTTATTCTCTTCCTAAATTCTCTTCTCCCCCAGGCGGTTGGGGTGGGTGTGGCCCCATCTACAGTTCCAGGGGGTGGGCCTTTATTTGTTTAGACTAATCAGCACATCTCATCTCCAGCCACCCTGATTGGTCAGGGACAGGCACATGGCCACCGAGAGGGGGTCATGGGGATTCCGACTCTGTGCGACCCCCTAGATGGCAGCCCATCAGGCTCCCCCATCCCTGGGATTCTCCAAGCAAGAATACTGGAGTAGGTTGCCATTTCCTTCTCCAATGCATGAAAGTGAAAAGTGAAAGTGAAGTTGCTCAGTCGTGTCCGACTCTTAGCGACCCCATGGACTGCAGCCTACCAGGCTCCTCCATCCATGGGATTTTCCAGGCAAGAGTACTGGAGTGGGTTGCCATTGCCTTCTCCCCTTTTATTTATAAGCCAGTTTAAATTGGGTTTCTGTCTTGGGTTTGGCTGCCAATTTATGGGCTTCTCTAAGCTGGGACTTTTTGAAAGTGACAACAGGATTTTTCAGGGTAAGTGAGCCCACACTCAAAACGAGACCTCCATGTAGAGTGTGATACATGTGTGTTCAGTCGCTTCAGTCTAGTCTGACTCTTTGTGACCCCATGAACTGTAGCCCACCAGGCTCCTCTGTCCATGGGATTTCCCAGCCAAGGATACTGGAGTGGGTTGCCATTTCCTTCTCCAGGGGATCTTCCCAACCCAGGGATCTAACCTGTGTCTCCTGCATTGGCAGGTGGATTCTTTACCACTGAGGCACCAGGGAAGCCCAGAGTGTGATACATATTTAGAAGCTATAAATGATCAAGCCTCACAGTGGTTCCTGCAGTGGTTCCCCAATCCCTAAGGAAGAGTGGTCCTCCTGGCCTGATATGGCTGCAAGGGGGATTCCTGGTCAGCCAGGATCCTCAGCCTGGGTTCCTGCTAGCTCAGGCCCAGCCTGCCTCTACCCTCTGGATCTTTATTATTAAAATCAAACACTTAGTTCTTTTTAAAAAAAATTATTTATTTGTCTGTGCCAGGTCTTCATTGCAGCATGAGGGATATTCAGTTGCCACATTCGAACTCCTAGTGTGGCATACAAGATCCAGTTCTCTGACCAGGGATGGAATCAAGGCCCCCTGCATTGGGAGCTCAGAGTCTTAGCCACTGGACCACCAGGGAAGTCCCAAGCATTTAGTTCTTTACTTGGTCAATGCTCAGACTGATAGAACTGGGTTGCTATCAGTCCTTGTCTGTGCAAGACTGTTCCTCTCTTTGCCTCCCTGAGCTGGGGCTGTGGGGTTTGCATTACTCTGCACCTAACTGAAGGACTCTGTGTTTACCTTCATCTGCATTGTAGTCATCAGGAGAAGGGAGATGGAATTTTACAGCCCAATCTCCTCCAGGAGTTATTCTCTGAAAACCAATTTGTTTAATGCAGAATGATGGAAGGTGGTAAGGAAACTAACCTCCTCAAAATCAGAAGTTCGTGTCACATATTCAGTTAAAATATGAAGCTAAATCAACAGAAATGATATTTAATGTTTTATTCCACTAATCTGTCATGAACACTTCCCTGATAGCTCAGTTGGTAAAGAATCTGCCTGCAATGCAGGAGACCCCGGTTCGATTCCTGGGTCTGGAAGATCTGCTGGAGAAGGGATAGGCTACCCACTCCAGTATTCTTGGGCTTCCCTTGTGGCTCAGCTGGTAAAGAACCTGCCTGCAATGCGGGAGACTTGGGTTCAATCCCTGGGTTGGGAGGATCCCCTGGAGAAGGGAAAGGCTACCTACTCTAGTACTCTGACCTGGAGAATTTCATGGACTATACAGTCCATGGGGTCACAAAGAGTCGGACACGACTGAGTGACTTTCATTGTCATAAACACTTTACAGAATTTCAACCTCATACTCCCCTGGCTTCTTTGGACTACTCTTGACTCCCCTTGTTCTCAAATACATATTTGACCTATTTGCAAATGCAAATTATCACTTTCTCTTTTGGAGGGTTTTTTTTTTTCTTTTTGCCAGCATTTGACCCCTCTCCCCTGTGAACCACAAAGAAATTTCTGGAAGCACACGTGTGTGTCAGGCTGTGTCTTGGGTATATGTAGGTGCATCAGATAGCCTACATGTACATAAGCGTGTTAAGAAGCTGCTACAAGGGTTTCCCTGGTGGCTCAGTGGTAAAGAATCTGCCTGCCAATGCAGGAGACATGGGCTCAATCCCTGACTTGGGAAGATCCCACATGCCATGGAGCCACTAAGCCTGGTTGCCGCAGCTACTGAGCCTGTGCTCTACAGCCGTGGAGCTGCAACTCCTAAGTCCATGTACTTTAGAGACTGTGCTCCAAAATAGGAGAAGCTGCTGCAGAGAAGCCCAAGCACCACAATGAGAAACAAGAGAAAGCCTACGCAGCAACAAGACCCAGCACAGCCAAAAATAAGCAAATAAAATGATAAAAGAAGCTGGTACAATGGTTCCCAGGCCCTGGCTGGCAGGGACTCTATTCCTCCCTCTCTGTAAGGCAGGTCTTAAAAACAGCAAAGTCCTGTTTTAAAATTTAGAGTCCATGGATTATTTTCCCTTACCCAAGATGCTTCTGTATTTTCTAAGCCTCCACGTTCTCACTCTCCCCCTGCATCGGTGCCCTTCTCCTGATGCCAGGCATTCAGCTTCTCCTTCTTCCTGTTACCTAGCATAAGCCCTGATTTACAGCATCAGAACACTCTCTCCCCATCACCTCTATTCTCCAGTCCTTGCTCTTCATCTGTCTGGAAAACTCAAGATAGTGTGACTGTTGCTTCCCTCATTGATTGACCAAGATAGAGGATCGTTGTTGGAGAAAATTGGAGAGTGGCCCAGAAGGGCCCTTCTTGGCCCCTAGTTCTAGCCCAAGCATCAGGGCTGCCCCAGAGCAGCCTCCTCTCTTTCATCGGTCAATTCCCTTTATCAATCAAAGAAGAAAGTTTCTCTTCTTGCCTCAAGTTGCCGTCTTACTCTTGCCCTCCTGTATCTCACCTCGTGAGTCTGTCTTTCTTCATGAGAAAATTGAGGCTTTCAAAGTTAAGAGACTCCAACTTTGCCCACTGCACCGCATCCTTTCCTCCTTTCCTTAGGAAGATCTTTCCTCCAGTTCAATGCCTGCCTTTGGTTCTCAATTACATCCCCTCCCATTCCAATTTGGGTCATAGCCTTATCAATTTGGCGGGGTGGGGTGGGGTGGGGGCTTCCTTGTTGGCTCAGACAGTAGAGAATCTGCCTGGAATGTGGGAGGCCTGAGTTCAATCCCTCGGTCAGGAAGATCCCTTGGAGAAGGGAATGGCTACCCACTCCAGTATTCTTCCCTGGAGAATTTCATGGTTAGAGGAGCCTGGCGGGCTACAGTCCAAGGGGTCCCAAAGACTCAGACACAACTGAACAACTAACACTTTCACTTTGATCAGTGTTTACACCCCTCCCATTTCCTGGGTCTCCAACCACTTCTGCTGCTCAACCTACAAATATGGTGAAGATTTTTGCCTTATTTTGTGTATGAGTGTTGGATCCTAGTTCCCTGAGCAGGGATGGAACCCAGGCCCCCTGCAGTCTTAACCACTTCCAGTGGTTAAGTGGAAGCTTCCAGTCTTAACCACTGGACCACCAGAGAAGTCTCCATTTTTCTTTTCCAATCTTATTTCCCCTGCATTCAGAAGCCATTAATATATATATTAGGGTGGAAGAAATATCTTCAATTAAATTAATGAAAGTCTATTTTTAAAACAAGATTTTTGCTTTTTAACAAAATTCTCCCTAACCCAAGGCCCGCTGTAACCACTCTTCAAAGTTTCTCCTTTCTTTGCCCTTCCAGTTCCTCAGAAGAGGTCTGTTTACCCCCTGCCTCTTCTTAACTTTCTGTTCACTCTTGAACTCACTGAAACTCACTGGGGTTCCAGCTCAGCTGTACTAAATTGCTCTCATGATGGTGACCACCTTAATTGACAAATCCACCAGACAGTTTTTGGTCTATAACTCATTCCTTGACATTGTTGATTAACACCCTCTTCTGTGACAGTACGCTTTCTCAATTCTCCTCCTAGCTCCTTGACTGTATTGCTCAGGATCCTTTTGCTTACAGATGACGGAAGCCCAAGATGTATGGGTTTGAAAGAGAGATGTATGGATGGAACTCAGGCGTGACTGAACCAGGGCCATGGTGGCAGGACTCTCCAGGCCCTTCACTGCTTCTCTTCCTCCATAGTGGCTCCATTCTTTTAGACCAGTTTTCTGCATGTGGTAAGAGACACGGCCATCAAGGGCTCCTGGATTTAAAAGTCTTAGAGAGTCTGATCATCGCTTTCTTTGACCTCAAGGTAAAAATCTCAAGGAGGGCCTCTGCTTTACTTACCTTGAGTCAAACACCTACCCTGGGCCAATCACTACAGTAGATTAATCACTGTAGTCAGGAAGGCAGGGTTTATAAAAAGATGGCAGTTTCTAATGGAAGCACCCAGTTAGAAGAATTATTCCCCGAAGAATGATGCTCCTATGAGCAAGTGAAGTGCTAGATGTCCATTATATTGTTGCTTTTTAAAATCTCATTTTCATCTTCCTGTACCACCCCCTCAATGCCAGTGTTCACCAAGTATGTTAGTTGGGATTTGGTATAGCAGTGAATAACTAGAAAAAACAACACTGACTTGAACAAAATATCAATTTAACTAACTCTCATACAAATGTCCAAATATTTGCAGGCCAGAGCTGGTACAGGAAGTCCTTCTATTTCAGGAAGTCCTCTTTCAATTACTGACCTACAATTCCCTGGGATTGATCCTCATCTTTGTGATTCAAGGCAGCATCCAAGTTCCAGGGAGCAGGACAGGGGAAAGTTGTTGACAAAAAGTAGAAAGGGCATAAACTGTCTCTTAAAGTTTTCAGGAAGCTGACATCTGGCATCCCATTAGCCAGAATATGGCCACACCCTGATGCAAAGGAGCCTGGGAAATGTAGTCTTTATTTGGGGAGGCCATGCATTCAGCTAAAATTTCTATTGCTGTGTGTGGGAGATGGAGAGAATGCAGATGGATAGAAGTCTCTGCTGCAGCAGTGTTCCATAACCAGCCAGCTGGTTCCTACTCAGTGTATTCTTCCTGGTTCATCTCATTCACACTCAAGGTTTCAGTTTTTACCTATATATTAATGATGACTTCCATCATCTGTCTTGACCCTGACTATCTCCCTGAACTTTAAATTTTCATATATCCAACTATTCACTGGACATATCCTTGTGCACCTCGAACTCAAACTGACATCTTTCCCACGCAACTTAGGTCCTTCAGCTTAAAATATATGATCACCATTAAGCCTAGGTTATAGATCATCCCAGGGTTTTCTATAGAGAGGAACTGTGACAGTCATAGTGAAGAAAACTGGGATGTTGGAATTGGTCAGACCTGGATTCAAACCTAGCTCTGCTTCTCATTGGCTTTAAGAATTTGAGCAAATTACTCTATCTGTTCAGTAGGGCTGCCATACAAAGTACCACCAACTGGATGGCTTAAGCAACAAAAATGCATTATCTCACATTTCTGAAGGCCAGAGGTCCTAGTCAAGGATGGGCTTTTTCAAGGGTTTTGAAGGAGAATCTGTATTGTTTGCTGGCAATTTTTGGCGTTCTTAGCTTGTAGAAGTACCATCCCAATCTCTGCCCTCGTCTTCACATGGTATTCACCTTGGGTGCATAGATCTCCAGCTTTCTCTTTTTTTATGAAGACACCAGTCATTTTCGATGATTTTAACTTGATTACCTTTGTAAAGATGAAATCTCCAAATTAGGACTTTAACATGTAATTTGCTGCTAAGTCATTTCAGTCGTGTCCGACTCTGTGCAACCCCATAGATGGCAGCCCACCAGGCTCCGCCATCCCTGGGATTCTCCAGGCAAGAACACTGGAATGGGTTGCCATTTCCTTCTCCAATGCATGAAAGGGAAAAATGAAAGTGAAGTTGCTCAGTCGTGTTCCACTCTTTGCAACCCCATGGACTGCAGCCCACCAGGCTCCTCTGTCCATGGGATTTTCCAGGCAAGAGTACTGGAGTGGGTGGCCATTGCCGTCTCCAAACATACAATTTAGAGGGGTACAAAATCACTGCAGATGGTGACTGCAGCCATGAAATTAAAATATTTGCTCCTTTGAAGAAAAACTATGACAACCTAGACAGTGTATTAAAAAGCAGAGACGTTACTTTGCTGACAAAGGTCCATCTAGTTAAACTATGGTTTTTTCCAGTAGTCATGTATAGATGTGAGAGTAGGACCATAAAGAGGGCTGAGTCCCAAAGAATTGATGCTTTTGAACTGTGGTGTTGAAGAAGACTCTTGAGAGCCTCTTGGACAGCAAGGAGATCAAAGTAGTCAATCCTCAAGAAAATCAGTCCTGAATATTCATTGGAAGGACTGATGCTGAAGCTGAAGTTCCAATACTTTGGCCATCTGAGGTATAGAGTCGATTCAGTAGAAAAGGCCCCAGTGCTGGGAAGAATTGAAGGGAGGAGGAGAAGGGAACAACAGAGGATGAGATGGTTGGATAGCATCACCAACTCAATGGACATGAATTTGAGCAAGGTCTGGAAGATGGTGAAGGACAAGGATGCCTGGCATGCTGCAGTCCATGGGGTCGCAAAGAGTCAGACACAACTCACAACTGAGTAACCTAACAGCAATTCAGCATGTAAATTACTTAATCTATCCTTGGAGGCTAATAATACACTACATAATAAGGATGCTGATAATGAGACCCATGTTGCAGAGTTGTTCTAAGATATTGCAAGTGAACCTTCTAGGCACAAGGTTGGTGATAGACACCAGTTGCCTTCTACCTGACTATTTGCTACATTGCAATTTTGAGACTCCTGGAGAAAAAAAAAGTTTCAGGGCTATTATATAAACCAGAGGATGAAGCTATAGTAAACATTTATTATTCTCTTTGGCCTTCCAGCTTCTGCCCTTCTCCAGTGTTTGGGGCACTTTCTGCCTAATGAGTTTTAGTTTTTAGTTTTAGTTTACCTACCTCTGGAAGCCAAAAATACCAGCTCTCTGGTCATCTCAGGTCAGTTGCAAGTGTGATCTGCACACTTTCTGTATACCCTTCAAGCCTGGTTTCCTAGCCTCTCTAGAGATGCCGTGAACTACCAATATCCTTTAATAAATTCATTTTCTGCTTAAATCACTCAGAGATGCAATTAAGAACATGAACTGATATGAGGCCCAAAAGGTAGAATTTCAGACACCAGAGACTGCTCTGTCATGGGAAAAGCCTGAATGGGGCGTCTGTCTATTCAGCTGAGGTACTGCCTTGTATTCACTTGTTCTTGTTCAGTTGCTAAGCCGTGTCCAGCTCTTTGCAACCCTGTGGACTGTAGCCTGCCAGTCTTCTTTGTCCGTGGGGATTTCCAGGCAAGAATACTGGAGTGGGTTGCCATTTCCTTCTCCAGGGGACCTTCCCAAACCAGGGATCAAACCTGTGTCTCTTGCATTGGGAACTGGATTCTTTACCATTGAGCCACTTTATTAGTATCCAATTAAAGTGACCACTTATCATTGGAAAGACAGAAATGTGATCAACAAAAACAAGGTAGTGTCAGTCACCCTAGGAGAAGGCGATGGCACCCACTCCAGTACTCTTGCCTGGAAAATCCCATGGACGGAGGAGCCTGGTAGGCTGCAGTCCATGGGGTCGCTAAGAGTCGGACACGACTGAGCGACTTCACTTTCACTTTTCACTTTCATGCATTGGAGAAGGAAATGGCAACCCACTCCGGTGTTCTCGCCTGGAGAATCCCAGGGACGGGGGAGCCTGGTGGGCTGCCGTCTATGGGGTCACACAGAGTCGGACACGACTGAAGTGACTTAGCAGCAGCAGCAGCAGTCACCCTATCAAAGTGACAGGTGCGAGGGTGATGCTGGATGGTTTGGCAGAGCTGATAGGGGAATGTTCTGTATGCTTCTTCCACCAAGAATATAGAAACAATCACAAGTCAAGTGGTGAGTCCATCTCACCAGCTCAGAAATTTGCCAAATATCACTTAGGAATGGAGTGAATAAGGTAGAAGTGAAAGAAATACTGACCTTCAGTCCAGGAAGGAAGAAACTGTTCATACTTGTGATGCACTTTGAAGAAAAATTCTAGCATTTGGACAGATTTCTTAGATTATAAAGCATCATTTTCTTTCCTGTTGCCTGAGCTTTTATAATTGATTCTGTTATTTTATGAAATCTTTAATAATTGTATGAGAACCTGTATAAAGTTTATGGGAGAATTTAAAAAGTGGAACGTGAATGGCAGAAACTCAAGAATCTATGTGAAATTAAATAAAATCTTCGGTCTCTAGAGAGGTCTGATGTGGAGACTTACATAGATTTAGAATTTCAGAGTTGGATTGGGCCTTCTCAGTCATCTATTCAGGTCCTTTTTATTTTAGCAATAAGTAAATTAAAGCCCAGAAAAATTAATAGCCCAATGTCGTAGGGCCCACTTGGGACCTGTGCCTCATTCTTGACTCTTATTCTTAATTATAACCTACCAACCAATAAAACTAACCAACCAACCAACCAACCAGCAGATAACATGCTGGAGGGAATTCCCTGGGCATCCAGTGGTTAAGTCTCTGCCCTTTAGTGCAGGGCATGTGGGTTTGATCCCTGATTGGGGAACTAAGTGAGGCCAAAAAAATAAAGAAAAAATACAGGAGAGTGGCAATGCGGTCAATGCAGGCTGATTCTCTGTGCAGGACATTTCCAAGGAAATGGCAGGATTAGTGTGTTTGAAGTTGGATGGGTGAGTCTTATCCTTAGAAAGTTCCTTCTGAGTCCCACGTGTTATCAGACAGGCAAGGACATTTCTCATTCCAAGCTGTTTGCAAAGATCTAAAAGAAGGTGGTTATTAGACAAACAAATTGCAAACTTTTCACTAACATAGGACGAGTGTGTTAGCTGCTCGGTCATGTCTGACTTTTTGCAACCCCATGGACTGTGTAGCTCACCAGATTCCTCTGCCCATGAGATTCTCCAGGCAAGAATACTGGAGTGGGTTGCCATTTCCTTCTCCAGGGGATATTCCTGACCCAGGGATTGAACTCAGGTCTCCTGCATTGCAGGCCGATTCTTTACTGTCTGAGCTACCAGAGAAGCCTAACATAAGATATACGATTATAAATTATCTAGGTATTGTCTACTGTCTGGCTAGCATCATGTGAGCATCAGAATTCTTCATGAAATGTGAGCTATAATCAATCCTCCAGCCTCTTCAGCCTGGGCATAAAAAACACAGTACTCTTATCGAGAAGTAATATTCTTTTTCTGCTTGGACTTTCACTGGGGCTGGTCGTTCCTGGCAGGGTATTAATATGTGTTCCTGGGTCTAATTCTCTTGTCCAGCTCCCCCCACCTCAGTTCCATATTCCTGCTCTAAGACTCCAGCTTGTCACGGGTGTTTCCTGCTGATACCAACAGAAGATGCATGGCTGCTCAGGCCTGCCAGCATCTCTGCTGAGGTTGCCAGTGTCCAGTGTTGAAAGCTGTTGTATCTGTGCCAAGGGTACTGTTTCCTGTGGCAGTCAGATCCATTTCTGAGTCATTGCTGGTTGTCATCTAAGCTTCGAGAACCCAGGCTGGAGCATCAAAGGCAACAGCTTTTGCTGACTTCCTTAAAAAGTCATTAGAAGTCCCTTGACCCTGGAACTTACTTGATCCCCATACAAATGGGCTGACCCTTCCAGGTAACCAGATGAAGAACAACCCTGAAGACAGTCACTTGACTATCACATCACCCCTCTAATCTCTTTGTCTTTGAACCAAACTGGGTTGCTTTAACTCCATAGTAGATTCAACTCCTGTTAGCTGTGTGACTTTCAGTAAGCAGAATAACCATTGTAGGTCTTGTATTCTCAGTTTTGAAATGGAAAAAATACTTATCTCATTGGGTGGTTGTGAAGATTAAATGAAATCAAGTATTTCATGCACCCAGCATGGAGTAAATATTCAATAGCATTATGATAAGTTAGTCTTAGAAAACCCTTTACCCCAAACCAGTTTTCTGAATACATTTGACTCCTCAGGTTACTTTTATTATTTTTTCCATTTGTGTTTTCATTTATTAAGTGCTCTCCATGTGCCAGGCTCAGTATTATCATTCACTGTCTTGTGTAGTTCTCAAGACAACCCTTGGAGGCAGGTACTATTGAAAGTCTTGGTTTAAAGCTGAGTAAATTGAGGCCCTTAGAGATCACATGGGCTTTCCCCAAACCATCTATTTGGTAAATGATGGAGCCAAGATTTGAATCCAGAACAAATAAACTGCAAGCCTTGTGACCCTTACGTGCTTTGATATATTGTCACTCTAAGATATGCATTGGAGAAGGAAATGGCAACCCACTCCAGTGTTCTTGCCTGGAGAATCCCAGGGATGGGGGAGCCTGGTGGGCTGCCGTCTATGGGGTTGCACAGAGTCGGACATGACTGAAGCGACTTAGCAGCAGCAGCAGCAAGATAAACACAACTTGGTCTCAAGCTAGTCCCTTGCTGTAAGGTTTTTGTTTGAGGGTTGATTTTTAAAAAGATATTTATTTATTTGGCTGCCTCAGGTCTTAGTTGTCTCTTAGGTCTCTGTTGCCTCGTGAGGGATCTTCCGTTGCAATGCACAGACTCTCTAGTTGTGGTTCCCTGGTTCAGTAGCTGCAGCGTGGGGGCACAGACTCAGTTGCTGAATGGCATGTGGGATCTTTGTTCTCCAAGCAGGTATCAAACTCCAGTTCCCTGCGTTGCAAGGCTGATTCTTAACCACGGGACCGCCAGGGAAGTCCTGGGAGGGTTTGTGTTTTTTTTTTTTAAACTACATAACTGAAGAAAATTCTGTAATGTCTCATTAGTTTAACCAGAAAATCCCCAAAGCTGGGGTTGTGGTCTTTTAGCTTGTTTGTCCAGCTATGCTGGGACATGAGTAGCTCTCTCATTTTCTGATTCAAGCCAGAAAAGGCATGTTACCCTGGGTAAAAAGGATGTCCCGTCTCCTTAATTTTTCTCAAAACTAGCCTTGGCTCTCTTTCTTGGCAAAGGTACAAGGAAAGGGGCAGATACTTCACACTCCTCCCTCCCCACCTTTTAAAAAGATTTGCACAAAAGAGATGTTAATTTGTTTATGAAATTGTCATGCTTTGCTGTATAGTTTTGGAATAGCTTTTTGGTTTGATATCATTTCAATGTTGCAAGAATAGTACAAGAAATTCACGTATAAACTTCCCTCAAATTCACCAGTTACTCACATTTTGTCCCATTTGTTTTCTCTTTCTGCATGTTTTCCTAAACCATTAAGAAATATAGCTGAGACATCAGATCCCTTTTACTCCTAAAACCTTCAGTGTATGTTTCCTAAGAATAATCACGTAACTACAGTGGTTACCAAAATCAAGACATTTTACATTCCTGTAAGAGTGTTATCTTATACTCTTACCCCAATTTTTGATATTATCAATAAATTATACCCCAATTTTTGATATTATCGAAATAAAGTCTTTTATAAATATCTCGCCAGGTCTTTAATCCACTTCAGGATCCCATAGTGTGTTCACCGAGCCAATCATCTTGGACAGTTGCTCAGTCCTTTTTCGTGTTTTTTTACTTTGACACTTTTGAAGGTCAAAGGCCAGCAACGTGGCAAAAGGTGCCTAAGTTTGTGCTCATCTACTGTTTTCTCACTGTTTGGTTCAAGTTATATGTGTGCAGCAGAACCATCACTGAAATAATATCATGTTCTCTCCGGTACATTGTATCAGTGAGTACATGATGCTGGGTTGTTTTTTTTTTTCATTATTGGGAATACTAACTTCGATTATTTCATTTTTCTTTAGTAAACAGTTACCATTTTCTCTTTGTAATTAATAAGGAATAACAAAAATAGCCTTTCTTAGTTTCTGTTTTTTCTTCTTTGCCAAAATGTCTACAGCAGCCCTGATATGCGATCTAAAGTGGGAACTGAGCTTCTTCTAGAAGGTAATCTCAGTCTCCTCTGTCTATTGTCCTCTTTCTCTTCTTTTTCTCTTACTTTTTGATTGAGGTATAATTTATATCTTAAAAAAAAAATTTTTTTTAAAGATTTTGTTTGATGTGAATCATTTTTAAAGCCTTTATTGAATTTGTTATGGCATTGCTTCTGTTTTGACTTTTTGGCTGCAAGGCATGTGAGAAATTAGCTTCCTGACCAGCATTTTTACATATGTTTATGCCAATATATCCACCACCACAAAATATAGAATATTGCCTGCCAACTCGCTGGCTAAGTTCTTTGTACCCCTTATTAGGTAATTCTCTTTCCACAAAGGCAATCACCATTTTATTATTTTTTTTTTTGAGTGAAAGATTCTTTAAATTCTATAGTGCGTCACAATTTTCAAAGGTGTCACACAGATGGTTTCATATAATTCCATAATAACCTCCTTTCCCCCCAACTCCTGTATTTCCCATCCCCTATTCTCTCTCTCCCTGATAACTGCAAGTTTGTTCCTTATATCTGTGAGTAATAGGCACCATTTTAACCTCTACCATTGTAGATGTCTTTTGCTGTGTATCATAGATGTGTTTGTTGTTGAACTTCATTCAACAAAACAACTCAGATGTACTTTTGTGCCTGGTTTCTTTCACTCAGCATTATTCCTGTGGGATTCATCATGCAGAGCGTGTAGCAGTAATTTAGTCTTTTTCATTGCTATGTAATATTCCACAGTATGACCATAAGTTATTTGTTCTACTATTGTAGGACATTTGAGTACTTTCTCGTTTCTATTATTAATAAAAAGCACTATAAATGTTTGTAAATTTTATTTTAAAGTATTTATTTATTTACTTATTGGCTGCATCAGATCTTAATTGTAGCACACGGGATATTCTCTGTGGTGAGTGGGCTCTCTAGTAGTAGTGTGTGAGCTTGGTTGCCCCTTGGCACGTGGGATCTTAGTTCCCCGAACAGGGACTGAATCTAAATTCCCTCCATTGGAAGGCAGATTCTTAACCACTGGACCACCAGAGAAGTCCCCAGTTGTATGTTTTAAAATGCATATAAACACTTTCTTTTAACACGTTTTTGTTGCATATCCAGGAGTAAAATTTCTAGGTCCTCTTTATTTACTTTCCTTCACTGATGAACTTCTCTAAAGGTTGATCTGTCCTCTTGCTGTTGCCTCATCCTCATTTTCCATTAACGTCTCATTGAACTGTGCCTGGCTTCTGCCTTTCCTATTGGAGTTACTCCTGATCAGGCCAGCAGTGAACTCCCACTGGCTAAATCCAATGTCCCTTTTGGCTTCTCCTCCACCTGACCTATCTGCAGCACTTGATAGCATTGACTACTTTTCCTTCGACTTCTGCACATGACTTTCTCTTGGTTTCTTCCCACATCTCTTGTTGCTCCTCCTCAATCTTGTTCATATGACTCTTCATTCCATGCCTGCCCCTTAAGTGTTATTTTTCTTAGGGAAGGCAATGGCACCCCATTCCAGTACTCTTGCCTGGAAAATCCCATGGACGGAGGAGCCTGGTAGGCTGCAGTCCATGGGGTCACTAAGAGTCGGACACGACTGAGCAACTTCACTTTCACTTTTCACTTTCATGCATGGGAGAAGGAAATGGCAACTCACGCCAGTGTCCTTGCCTGGAGAATCCCAGGGACGGGGGAGCCTGGTGGGCTGCCGTCTATGGGGTCGCACAGAGTCGGACACGACTGAAGCGACTTAGCAGCAGCAGTGACACAGGAAAACCCATCTTCTCATTCTCCATTAGGTGTCTCAAATTAGTGGACCACCCAAGACCTGTTTTGATTGGCCCCCTCAATGTTTTAATAATGTTTACCACGAATGTCTTTAGACATAGGAAATATTACCTTCAATTCTCACTGCAGTAACCACCACTTTTTATGGTTTTGATATGAGCTAGTTCATACATCTACGCTATTTTCCTAGCCTCTGAAAGCATTAGAATCTACAACTCCTCCTCTAATGTTTGAGTTTCCCTGGTGGCGCAGTGATACAGAATCTGTTTGCAATGCAGGAGACAACAGGCTTGATCCCTGAGTCAGGAAGGTCCCCTGGAGAAGGACATGGCAGCTTACTCCAGTATTCTTGCCCAGGAAATCCCATGGACAGAAGGAGCCTGGTGGGCTGCGTCCATGGGTTTGCAAGATTCAGACACAACTTAGTGACTAAATGATCACCACCACCACCTTTACGTTTTTCCTTGAGAGATGTTATCTTCTTCCATAATTTCAGTTGCACATGCTCCAAATCTTGAGTTTTCAGCCCTCTCTGACCCTCCAGACCCATGTTTTTAGTCCTTTGTTGGGTGTCTCCATTTAGACATCCCACAGGCTGCTCACACTCAGTATGTCCGCACGAACCTACCCTCTTTCCCACCAGGCCCTCCCCTTTCCTGTACTCCTGGTGAATGGCACCGTGATTCCTACAGGGTTCCGAGCTTGGTGTCACCTTGGACACCTCCTTCCTGTCCCTCACCTTCCACATCTCTTTGGTTGTCTAATACCATTGATTCCTCCTTTCAAATATTTTTCTGAAAGCTTCCTCCTTTCCATTGCTACTTGTGTCGTCTTCTTTTGTCTTCTTCTTTTGTCGTCTTCATTTCTCATTCTGCAAATATTTATCAAATGCCTACGAAGAGCTGAGCAATGTTCCAAGGCCTGAGGTCAAAGTAGGAAGCACAAAATTAACAAGTTAAAAAATACATCCCCTAGAGAGCTTTAGGTAGTTATCAATATTACAAAGAATGACTGGGGTGGTGGCTGTGTGGGTAAGGCTACTTGAAATTGGGTAGTCACAGAGGACTTCTTGGAGGAGCTGATTTTTGAACTGGCACATGAATAGCATTAATAAGGAGTGAGCTACACAGGAATCTGGGTACAGAGTTCTCCAAGCAGAAAGAAAGCAAATACTTGAGACAGAAGACAGGAAAAACTCAGTGTTTGAGGGACAGGAAGATTGCTATTGGGGTTGGGGCAGAGTCACTGAATGGAGAGGTAAAGCAGGGACCAGATAATACAGGATCTTGCACTTTGCTGTAGATTGAATGTTTGTGTTGCTCCTAGATTCATATGTTGAAAAAGCTAATGCCCAAGGCGATGGTGTTTGGAAGTGGGGCCTTTGTCAGGTGATTAGGCTATGAGGGAGGAGCCCTCACAAATGGTATTGCTACTGCTGCTAAGTCGCTTCAGTCGTGTCCGACTCTGTACGACCCCATAGACGACAGCCCACCAGGCTCCCCCATCCCTGGGATTCTCCAGGCAAGAACACTGGAGTGGGTTGCCATTTCCTTCTCCAATGCATGAAAGAGAAAAGTGAAAGTGAAGTCGCTCAGTTGTGTCCGACTTGTAGCGACCCCATGGACTGCAGCCTACCCAGGCTCCTCCGTCCATGGGATTTTCCAGGCAAGAGTACTGGAGTGGGGTGCCATTGCCTTCTCCAAATGGTATTAGTGCCCTTATAAAAGAAGCTATGACCAACCTAGATAGCATATTAAAAAAGAGAGACATTACTTTGCCCACAAAGTCCCATCTAGTCAAAGCTATGGTTTTTCCAGTAGTCATGTATGGATGTGAGAGCTGGACTATAAAGAAAGCTGAGCACTGAAGAACTGATGCTTTAGAACTATGGTGTTGGAGAAAATTCTTGAGAGTCCCTTCGACTGCAAGGAGATCAAACCAGTCAATCCTCAAGGAAATCAGCCCTGAATATTCATTGGAAAGACTGATGTTGAAGCTGAAACTCCAATACTTTGGCCACCTGATGCGAAGAACTGACTCCTTGGAAAAGACCCTGATGCTGGGAAAGATTGAAGGCAGGAGGAGAAGGGGATGACAGAGGATGAGATGGTTGGATGGCATCACCGACTTGATGGACTTGAGTTTGAGCAAGCTCCAGGAGTTGGTGATGGACAAGGAAGCCTGGTGTGCTGTAGTCCATGGGGTTGCAAAGAGTCAGACATGACTGAGCGATTGGAACTGAACTGAAAAGAAGCCTGAAAAATCTCCCTTGCCCCATGCATCTTGTAAGGTTACAGGTATTAATAGAAGGCATCACCTGGAACCAGAAAGTGAGCCTTACCAGACACGGAATCCTGTGGTGTAATGATCTTGGACTTCCCAGCCTCCAGGACCATAAGATATAAACATTTGCTGTTTAGGAGTTACTCAGTGAACAGCATTTTGTTACAGCAGCCTGATGGACTGACACACAGCCCATAATAAAAAGTCTTGCCTTTTTATTCTAGACATAATGGGTGGTCATTGAAAGGTTTTGAGCAGGGCAGTGATCTGCTCTGACTGACGTTGTCGAAGGCCATTCAGGCTGCTGTGTGTCAACAGGGACTTCCCTGGGGTCCAGAGGTTACAACGTCGCTTTCCAATGCAGGGAGTGCAAGTTCAATCTCTAGTCAGGGTGCTAAGATCCCACATGACTTGAGGCCAAAAAACCAAAATATAAAACGGAAACAATATTGTAACAAATTCAATAAAGACTTTAAAAATGATCCACATTAAAAAAAAAATCTTAAAAATCTTTTAAAAACAGAGTCAACAGTAGGAGGTCAGGGAGATAGGCTGTGAGGTGCCTTAAATCTGGTTCACCCAGAAACACTGCGTCAAGCATTAAGTGTGCAAAATTTATACACTTTGGGGGAGGGAATCCCAGAAGATGCCAGTGGAGACATAGGGAAGTGGGACAGGGGAGGGAAAGGGTCAATGAAAGATGCATTGAGTTACCACTGTGGATAACCAGAGCTCGTGTGCCCTAGGCGCTCTGGGGGCCAATGCAGAGCATCTACCCTCAAGTTATCTTGTCCTGGGGATGAAGAAGGTGGGTGTTTATACCAGCTCCCTGCAGTCAGTGGTTGAGACAGCTGCTGGAGTGGCTGGCAGAGGTGTTGATTCTCCACCCCATGCTGCTGTGTGGGGAGCGGGGGTCCCCCTACCTGAGAAAGCCCTCGGGCAAAGAGACGCAGGTGTCGCAGCAGTGGGGAGGCCCAGCACAGACGCTGAGCACCGTGTGATCCAGACACATGGGAGGCGGATGGTACCGATGCGGGAGCTTGCTGTCTGAGGGGGTGGAGATTCCCACAGGGAATCTCTCAGAAAGGAGCCTGGAAAGGGAAGCCTCATGGTTGTCGCCTGTTTGAAGAGCACCCCTTGAGAACTCCTTGAGACTCCTGGAAATGACTGGAAGGTGCACTAGGCCTGTCTTTCAGCGGCCCCGTGGCTCTGAAGTTGCTGACGGGGAAGAGAACCAGTGAACCGTGCTCCATTACATTTCATGCACTTCATTCTTTCTCTAGCCCCAGGCCCAGGAAAGGAAGTTGTATTTGGAGTCTGTTTTTCTCTGTGACTGGCCTGGATCTCAAGTTCAGACCACGCCTCTCCTGCCCGGTTTACGTTTCCGAACGCTGAACAGATTTACCTCCCCAACCTCTGACCTCAGCTCGGTCCTCTGGACTCAAAGCGCCACCTCTGTCCCCACACACCCCTTTTTCTCTGTCATCGGACCCGGTCATGACCTTCTGCCGGCACACTGCCTCATCTTGCCAGCCTGGCATAACTCCCAGAAAGGCTGCCCTTGGCTTGTCCTATTTCATTTCTCTCCCTAATTTGACACTGACATTGACAGATAAAGACAAGGGAGCAGCCAAATGCCAGGGCATAGCCAGTATCATTCAAGCGCCACCAAATTAATCCTCGGGATTCAGGATCACATCGGCCTGCCTTGTGAATTTCCACCGTGTGCAATGGAAGTGTAGAGAGGCTTCTGGAACTGACGTGTGGAAGAGCCATTTGCCCAACCAGGCAACCCCAATCTCTAGGGTGCGGGCTCCCAGAGCCTAGTTTCTGGAGAGGAGAGAAAAAAATCTTGACATCAGGGAGGAATGAGAAGAGACAGAATATGTGAAGCACTGTAGAATTAAGATGTCTGTGTGTCACGGTTGTGCCCAAGCATAGCCCACAGTCCATGTCAGATCTTTCTTATCCCAAAGGGCAGTAGCACCTGGGAATGTCTTCCACTGTATTTACTATCCCTTCCCTGCCATATGGCATATTGGGCTTCCCTTGTGGCTTAGCTGGTAAGGAATCTGCCTGCAATGCAGGAGACCTGGGTTTGATCCCTGGGTTGGGAAGATCCCCTGGAGAAGGGAAAGGCTACCCACTCCAGTATTCTGGCCTGGAGAATTCCATGCACTGTATAGTCCATGGGATCGTGAAGAGCTGGACACGACTGAGTGACTTTCACTTCACCCTGCCATACATACAACTCTATTCCAAGACATACGGAGTTGTCTTCTGCCCCTCCAAAAGCAGTCACAGTTAAGAACTCCTTGGCCCTTGATCTTAACGTCTTTATTTTGGCATTCTGTTTTACTGAATATTACATTTCCAACACATTTCCCCCCGCCCCCAACCATCTGTCCCTTTGTTACTCTTTTTTTAAATTTTATTTTTTTAATTGGAGTATATTTGCTTTATAATGTTAGTTTCTGCTGTACAACTGTGTGAATCAGCTATGTGTAAACACACATCCCCTCCCTCTCTAGCCTCCCTCCCCACTCACAATCCTTCCCCGCCCTCTAGGTCATCACAGAACACCGAACTGAGCTCCCTGCGCTCTACAGCATCTTCTCACTTGGTATTTTACACATGATAGTGTATATATGTCCAGTCTACTTTCTCAATTTCTCCCCCTCCAGCACATTCTTGAAAAGTGAAAAAACACCTACTATGAGAGAGGATTCCAGCTAACTTCAAATTGGTAGAGGAGCTAGCTTGAATGCCCTTAATGCTCATTGTGGGAGCAGAAAAGGGGGGGCCCCCTGAGAAACCTTTTGGACACGAAGGAGCATCCCCGGAGTTGCTCCTGGACTTGACCCAAATCTGGCAACTCTGAGACTTGCTGGCTGCCTGCTCTTGTCGGTAATGACTGGCCTTGGGGAAGCACCCATCGTCTCAGAGCCTTGTTTTATCCTCATCTCCTTTCTAATAAGCCTTTATCTAAATGCTAATGTGATTCCAACTTTTTGATTAGGATATTATATAGTCATCCATTCCAGAAAGACCACAATTAACAAGTGATTTTATTTCTGACTCAACATTTCTTTGTTTGGAAAGTTCATCTGTTGCGTGATGCTCCTAGTGGAACTGGGTAGAAGGAGCCACTCCTTATGGGTGGGGGGACCTCTGCCAAGTTTTCTTAAAGGAAAGATGTTGACTTTTTATCATCATGGGTAGGGGGTGATAGTGGAGGGGGTGTGTGGTGGTGGTGTGATATTTTACCCGAAAATATTTTTCTAAAACATGTTGGCAGCTAAATTTTGCCATGTCTGTGGGATTGGGTGGAGTTTTACTTAAAGGGACAAAGCAGGCTGTGCATTATCTCAGAATTTTATCTGAAATTGAGTTATGCAAGCTAAAGAGACCACTAAGCGACAGTCTGATTCATAGAGGCAGTTACGTGCATCCTGTCTTACTGCATGCTAGCTGTGTGACTTTGGGCAACTTACCTAATCTCTCTGGACCTTTGTTTTGTCATTTAAACAATACTACCAAACTCCTGGGTCTCCCCAGTGGCACTAGTGGTTAAGAACCCGCCTGCCAATGCAGGAGATGTGAGAGACTCGGGTTCGATCTCTGGGTCAGGAAGACTCCCTGGAGGAAGGCATGGCAACCCACTCCAGAATTCTTGCCTGGAGAACCCTGTGGACAGAGGAGCCTGGCGGGCTACAGTCCATAGTGTTGCAAAGAGTTGGACATGATTGAAGTGACTTAGCACGTGTGTGCACACACACACACACAACTCCTATGGTAGTTGGGGGGCTAAAATTAAATGAGTTAATATTTGTAAAGCATTAGAATAGAGCCCAGTGTACAGAACATCCCATGAATTATATTATCTTTTTCTGCCTCTAAGAATAGAGTCTTCCATCTATAGAATACCTACTAAATGTCAGGTACTGTGCTAAGAACTTTATATTTATTTACCCTGTTTAATCCTTAAGGATACAGAGTAGTATTATGATTTCTGTGATAGTTTTACGTGTCAGCTTGGTTATCATATAGTACCTAGTTATTTATTCAGACATTCATCTAGGCATTGATGTGAAAGTATTTTGTACATAAAGCTAACATCTACATCAGTTGATTTTCACGAAAGTAAATGACTAGCAATAATGTGGGTGGGCCTCATCCAATCAACTGATAGCACAAATTGCAAAATCTGAGCTTTCCTGGGCTTCCCAGGTGGCGCTATTGGTAAAGAACCTGCCTGCAATGCAGGAGACGTAAGAGACATGGGTTCAATTCGTGGGTCTGGAAGATCGCCTAGAGGAGGGCATGGCAACCCACTGCAGTATTGTTGCCTGGAGAATCCCATGGCCAGAGGAATCCATAGGGTTACAAAGAGTTGGACATGACTGAAGTGACTTAGCACAGAGCTTTCTTGGAGAAGAAATTCTGCCTCAAGACTGCAGAATTGGGACTTCCCTGGTGGTCCAGTGGTTTAGAACCTACCTTCCAATGCAGGAGACATGGGTTCCATCCCTGGTGGGGGAACTAATATCCCACATGCCACGGGGCAACTAAACCCATGAGCTGAAACTAAGACCTGATTCAGTCAAATAAATGAGTACTGAAAAAAAAAAAAAAGACTGCAGAATCATCTTCTGCCTGAGTTGATGGCCTGCCCTACAGATTTCAGACTTACCAGCCCCCACAATTGTGTGAGCATATGTGTGTGTGTGTACACATACGAGAAAACTAATGATCAGAGAAATTAAACAATTGTACAAGGTCACATAGCCAGGAAGTGGCAGGATTTGAATCCAGGTCCCTCATACTATGAAGCTTACTTTCCACTATAGGATGTTGTCTATTGGGTCATAATATTGAGGGTTAGAAGACTTGTGATTTCAGGTCATTTAATGAAGAATGGATGGAGGAGAAAATGGCAACCCACTCCAGTATTCTTGCCTGGAAAATTCCATGGGTAGGGGGCAGGGGTGGGATGAGGTAGGACAGTCCATGGGGTTGCAAACAGCTGGATACACACACAGTGAAGAATGGAATGTTCTCTTACCCTCCAACTCTGAAGAAAGAGTCTAGAGGAGTGCAAAACCTCTGACCATTTGGGCTGTTCTATATTCTGGTGGCACGTGGAGCTGGGAGCAGGAAGAAAGAAAAAGGAGGGATAAAGATTTTCATCACTGGGGTTTTCGGTTGCAAGCACCAGAAACTGATTTCCCCCAAGTTGCACAAAAAGGAAAGGATTAGAAGAATATTGTTGAAGGGACTTTTCACAGGAAAAGGTGCCATGTGGGCCGGACCACGAGAGCCCTGGCAACAGTCTCACCGCAGGGACAGCCTGGTGAGCCCACCACGGCCTCAGAGACTCACCCAGAATCTGCTCTTCCTTCCGTGGGTGACATGCTCAAGAGGACATCTGTGCAGCTGAGCAGCTTAGGTCATACTTGCCCCAGTCTGTACCCGGACCCAGAAGCAGGAGCTGGCTTAGATGGGGAGGGGTGCTAGGAATTCTCATCCACAGAAAATAAGGGAGGCTCTATTTCCCTAAAGAAAATTGGGGTCCTAGGAAAAAGAGAGATAGCTGTATTGCTTGACAGCCAAAATGTAGCTTGTTATTCAGTCATGTTCAATCTTTGTGACCCCGTGGACTGCAGCACGCCAGGCTTCCCTGTCCTTTTCCATCTCCCGGAGCTTGCTCAATCTCACATCCATTGAGTCGGTGATGCCATCCAACCATCTCATCCTCTGTCGCCCCCTTCTCCTCCTGCCCTCAATCTTTTCCAGCATCAGGGTCTTTTCCAATGAATTGGCTCTTCACATCAGGTGGCCCAAGTATTGGAGCTTCAGCTTCAGCATCAGTCCGTCCAGTGAATAGCCAGGGTCCATTTCCTTTAGGATTGACAGGTTGGATCTCCTTGCTGTTTAAGGGACTCTCAAAAGAATCTTAGATTAAAACTATTTCAGGACAGAGACTTCCCTGCTGGTCCAGTGGCTGAGACTCCATGCTCCCCAAGGCAGGGGGCCTGGGTTTGAACCCTGCTCAGGTAACTGGATCCCACATGTTGAAACTGAGGATTTTCATGCCAGCGAAACAAAGATTGAGGATCCCCAGTAGGACCAGGCACAGTCAAATAAATAAATATTTAAAAAATAGTTCAGGAGGCACAACACTGTAAAGCAACTACACTTCAATACAAATTAATTTTATAAGAAGAAAAGTATTTTGAGATGGGTCCTTCACCAGTGTCCAGAAATGGCTCTTAGGTTTGTGAAATAATAAGGATCACATCTCTAGGCTTTGCATGCGTGCTAAGTGGCTTCAGTCATGTCCAACTCTGTGTGACCCCATGGACTGTAGCCTGTCAGGCCCCTCTGTCCACAGGATTTTCCAGGCAAGAATACTGAAGTGCGTTGCCATGCCCTGCTCCAGAGGACCTTCCCAATCTAGGGATCGAACACACGTCTCTCATGGCTCCTGCATTGCAGGCAGATTCTTTACCGCTGAGCCATCAGGGAAGATTTTGGGGTCTAGGAAAAGGTTCTTGGGGTACAAGTTCAATATTAAACATAAATAACAATAATAAGAATAGCAACCAACCTCCATTGAGCACTCACTGTGTGCTGGACAGGGTTCTAAGTACACTGTTTGCTGTTCGTCTCGTCTTTACAACACCAAAGTAGGTACATTATCATCACCGTGTTACATGTGGGAAAACCAAAGGAGGTGGAGGTTAACTAACTTGCCCACACAGCTAATGAATGGCAAGCAGGACATAATAGTGTCTCTTTACAATTGTAATCCTAAAATATTAAGCTGCAGAGGAGGTTAACAGATAATCACAAGCACCTCAGGTCCTCCAGGCAAGACTTCCTCCTAGCTGGAGAGCTGACAGGGTCTGATGCTTGCTTGATAAAGACTCTGCCTTGATGTCTGATCTGAGACGTTCAATTCCATTTTCTTAATGGCTGTCAATCAGTTCCCCACTGTTTCCCCTGAGGCTGGGCCCAGCAGGGGTGTCGTCAGCACTCTGGAGCAGCATTAAGAACAAAGGCTGATGGGGCTGTTTGTTTTTCCCCTGTGAGGGGGCACCATTCCTCAGCACAGTCAGGAATGAGCTCAGATGTCACCGAACGAATCGCTTCCCAAATCATTGAGCTTCCCAAGGTACCCAGTAAGACCAGTGCGTGCCTGTGTGCCAAGTCCCTTCAGTCCAACTCTTTGAGATCCTATGGACTGTAGCCCACCAGGCTCCTCTGTCCATGGGATTCTCCAGGCAAAAATACTGGAGTGGGTTGCCACTTCCTTCTCCCGAGCAGACGGAAATGAGATACAAGTTTAAATGAAGTTGGCCACCACTTCCGGTTCCAGGGATTTCACTTTTAGACCAGTGATATCCAGTAAAAATATAACATGGGCCACAGCTGTTGTTCGAAATTCTCTAGTAGCCATGTATTTAAGGGGAAATTAACTTTTTAAATGTATTTTATTTAACATAACAATCCAAAATATGACCATGTCAACATGTCATGGATAGGAAAATGTATTTTAAAAATGTATTAATGAGGCATTTTCACATTCAGTACAGTTCAGTTCAGTCACTCAGTTGTGTCCGACTCTTTGCGACTCCATGAATCACAGCACATCAGGCCTCCCTGTCCATCACCAACTCCCAAAGTTCACCCAAACTCATGTCCATCGAGTCAGTGATGCCATCCAGCCGTCTCATCCTCTGTCGTCCCCTTCTCCTCCTGCCCCCAATACCTCCCAGCATCAGAGTCTTTTCCAATGAGTCAACTCTTCGCATAAGGTGGCCAAAGTACTGGAGTTTCAGCTTCAGCATCAGTCCTACCAATGAACACTCAGGACTGATCTCCTTTAGGATGGACTGACTGGATCTCCTTGCAGTCCAAGGAACTCTCAAGAGTCTTCTCCAACACCACAGTTCAAAAGCATCAATTCTTCGGTGCTCAGCTTTCTTCACAGTCCAACTTTCATATCCATACATGACTACTGGAAAAACCATAGCCTTGACTAGACGGACCTTTGTTGGCAAAGTAATGTCTCTGCTTTTGAATATGCTATCTAGGTTGGTCATAAACTTTCCTTCCAAGGAGTAAGCGCCCTTTAATTTCATGGCTGCAATCACCATCTGCAGTGATTTTGGAGCCCCCCAAAATAATAAGTCTGATGCTGTTTCCACTGTTTCCCCATCTATTTCCCATGAAGTGATGGGATCAGATGCCATGATCTTCATTTTCTGAATGTTGAGCTTTAAGCCAACTTTTTCACTCTCCTCTTTCACTTTCATCAAGAGGCTTTTTAGTTCCTCTTCACTTTCTGCCATAAGGGTGGTGTCATCTGCATATCTGAGGTTATTGATATTTCTCCCGGCAATCTTGATTCCAGCTTGTGCTTCTTCCAGTCCAGCGTTTCTCATGATGTACTCTGCATAGAAGTTAAATAAGCAGGGTGACAATATACAGCCTTGACGTACTCCTTTTCCTATTTGGAACCAGTCTGTTGTTCCATGTCCAGTTCTAACTGTTGCTTCCTGACCTGCATATAGGTTTCTCAAGAGGCAGGTCAGGTGGTCTGGTATTCCCATCTCTTTCAGAATTTTCCACAGTTTATTGTGATCCACACAGTGAAAGGCTTTGGCATAGTCAATAAAGCAGAAATAGGTGTTTTTTCTGGAACTCTCTTGCTTTTTCGATGATCCAGCGGATGTTGGCAATTTGATCTCTGGTTCCTCTGCCTTTTCTAAAGCCAGCTGGAACATCTGGAAGTTCATAGTTCACGTACTGCTGAAGCCTGGCTTGGAGAATTTTGAGCATCACTTTACTAGCGTGTGAGTAAGTCCTTGAAATCCACTGTGTATTCTGCACTGAGCACACAGCTCAGTCTGTACCAGCTACAGTTCAAGTGACCAGAAGTCCCATGCGGCTAGTGGCTAGTAGCTGCTGCATTGGAAAGGCAGTTCCAGAATGTAATTTTTTCAACAGTTTCATTCCTCAGATACGAGCACCTTCAAGGTAGGTGCCTACCTGGTCTGAGACCTTGTAGAATTTACATTTTAGAGTGGATGATGTAGTAAACAAGCATACAAACAAACAAGACAATTATTGATTGTGATGAGCAGCTTCCTCGTAGTGAGTTGGGAGGGCATTTGAGTGCGGTAGGCGGGGATAAGGTGGTGGGGAGCCTTCTCTCCAGAAGGGATATCTGAGCCTGAAGGACAGAAGGAACCACAGTGAAGACAGAGGCAGAGACTTCCAGGTGAGGTGGAGGCAAGGGCAGGGAAGTTGCCGACAGAGCAGCTGTGTGTCTGGGCACAAGTGGCTGAACAGCTGAGTTGAGGCAAGGACCAGAGTGCTCTTCAGGGTTTGGGATTTTGTTCTAGAGGAGAGGAGAAACCACTGACCTGCTTTAAACTGGGGAGTGGTGGAGTCTGATCTCAGTTTTAAAAAGATGGTTCTGAGGACTTCCCTGATGGTCCAGTGGTTAAGACGCGTGTTTCCAATGCAGGGGATGTGGGTTTGATCCCTGGTCAGGGAACTAAGATCCCACACACTGAGTGATGTGGCCAGGGGAAAAAAAAAATAGACTGGCTAGGATCAAGATAAGTTGGGCCATTAGAGACCCCCTTTACTCCCCATACCTAGAAATGCCTTTCATTGAAAAAAAAACTATAATATAAAAATATAATAAAATATAAAATGTATTTTTATAAAAATATAATAACCTATAATGGAACATAATTTCAAAAATAATATATGTGTGTACATATAACTGAATCACCTTGCTGTGCACCTGAAACATTGTAAGTCAATTATATTTCAATAAAATATATATTAAGAAAAAAATGACAACAAAATTAAACTGAACTATATATCTGAGTTTGATAGAAAGAGACAAATAACCTTGGATGAGAGACTAAAAGGGAAGTTAAACACAGAACAGGAAGATTCCAAGTGGACTCTGGCTGCTGGGGGTGGGGGGCATGGGAGAGGGGCCAAGAGAAAGTTCCAGAATACAAACCCTATGGGATGGTGGCTGGAGTTTTCATGCCTGTGCTGGGCAGGAGACAAGCCTTGAGCCCTTTTGAAAAGGGAACTCAGAATGAAACCCCTTCATAAATGCAGGCCTCTGAAAGAGGTTTCCTGGTAGCTTAGCAGTCAAAGAATCCACCTGCAATGCAGGAAATACAGGTTTGATCTCTGGGTCGGGAAGATTCCCTGGAAAAGGAAATGGCAACCTGCTCCAGTGTTCTTGCCTGGGAAATCCCATGGACAGAGGAACTTGGTGGGCCCCAGTCCATGGGGTCACAAAAGAGTCGGACACGACTTAGTGACCAAACAACAACAAAAAGCCTCCAGTGAAATGGCTCAAGATACTTTCCCTCATTAGCTCAGGGAAGGAACAAGAATTCGTGTCTTTGTCTTGTGGAAAAAACAATCTCTAAGAAATTAGAACTGCAATCCTGTGCCACGTGACAGGGTAGATTAAAAAAAAAATTACACCATCTGAGTGGTACGTGCTTAGTCTCTCAGTCGTGTCTTACTCTTTGCGACCCTTTGGATTGCAGCCTGCCAAGCCCCTCTGTCTGTGGATTCTTCAGACAAGAATACTGGTGTGGGTTGCCATTTCCGTCTCCAGGGGACCTTTCTAACTCAGGGATGGAACTGGTGTCTCCTGCACAGCAGGTGGATTCTTTACCAGCTGAGCCATCAGGGAAGCCCCTGAGTGTTGCTCTTATTGTTCAGTCGCTCAGTTGTGTCCAACTCTTTGCCACCTTAGTGGTGTGGGAATTGACAAATTGGCCCCAGACCAATGGGTTAGGATGAGGAAAGGGAGACCACATTAGGAGGCTCTTGTATCATTTTCTGGGGTTCTTGATCTTTAAAGTACAAATGTGGGACTTACCTGGTGGACCAGAGGTTGATTCTGAGCTTCCAATTCAGGAGGCTTGGGTTCAATCCCTGGTTGGGGATTTTATTAAAATGCAGATTCTGATTCCCTGGGTCTGGGTGGGGTGTGAGACTCTGCCTCTCTAACAAGCTCCTAAGTCATGCTGCTGCTGTGTGTGTGTGTGTGCCCAGTCATGTCTGACTCTTTGCAACCCCATGGACTGCAGCTCACCAGGCTCCTCTGTCCACGGGATTTTCTAGACAAGAATACTGGAGTGGGTTGCCATTTCCTTCTCCAGGGGATTGAAGCCATGTCTCTTGTATCTCATCACTGCACCATCTGGAAAGCCTGCTGTCGATGCTGCTGCTCTCCAAACCATTCTCTGAATGGCAAGTCTCTATGTAACAGACAATGGGGGCTTGGACTAGGCTGGTGATGAGAGAGACAGAGGAAGATGGACTCAAAAGATAGGTTGGGGGAGAATTGCTACTGAAGGATAGATGTGAAAGGGAGAGAATTGATACTGAAGGACAGATGTGGACAGAGGGGAAAGGGAATCAGGGGAACCCAGGGCTGGGTTTCTGGCTTTGGTAATGGTGGTGCCATTTATTGATATAGAGAAGACCAGGGCAAGAACAAGCTTTTTTTTTTTTTTTTTGCAGGGGAAGGGTACTGTGTTTGGGAGGATCAAAAACTCAAGGCCAGGCAACTGCAAATACCATGCCTTATCTGCTTTCTCCGAAAAATGTTACTAGGAGGCATCCAGGATATGAATGATCTGTTTTCCCAGCTTGGGTTGCTGACAACAATCTTTGCTTTGTAGGTCCAATCTGGCAAGTCTTAAAAGCTTAATAAATAGCCAGCTTTGTAAACGAGGTCCAGAAATGACCAGCAAACTCCTCCTATCTGCCCCTCAAACCTTCAATACACGCTTCCCTTGCTTAATACTGGCTATGACCAGAACACAAATCAATTGAATTTAGGCTCTATCTATGAGGATCTTCCAAACTGCTCCACATGCAGTCAATTTGAATGAGCAGACTGCTTGTCCATTGCACTTTCTAATCAGTGATATAACATGTGCAGAGTTAAGGATTCTTTTTTGGACAAATATTTCTTTAAAAAGGAAAAGAAGTTATCTTTGTGTCAGGCTCTCTGTTAGGTACTTTTACACACACGATCCACTTCAGTTGCTTCAACAGTTTTTCCAGGTAGGTACTGTTATTTCTCTTTTCACAGATGAGGAAAGTTGGAAAAGACCCTGATGCTGGGAAAGATCTGGGGCAAGAGTGGGCAACAGAGGATGAGATGGTTGGATGGCATCACTGATTCAATGGACATGAGTTTGAGCAAGCTCTGGGACATAGTGAAGGACAGGGAAGCCTGGTGTTCTGCAGTTCATGGGATCACAAAGAGACAGACACGGCCGAGCGGCAGAACAACAACTGTTATTCCCCTTTGCACAGATGAGGAAACTGGGCTCAGAGGGACAAGTAACTTGTTCAAGGTCCCACACAGTCAGCGAATGGAAGGGCTGAACCTCTGTCAGCCTTGGTCCAAAGTCCAAGTTCTTTTTACACTGCTCTGGGCTCCCCAGTTTCCAGGGGAAACTAGTTTAGTTTTCTAGTTGCTAGCTAAATCCCAATTATATGATTAGGCCACCCAAGATGGCTATTCTCTTGCTCTTCCTGCTCGACCAATGCCTGTCTCACCTACACCCCGATTGACTTTCCCTCTTAATCAGAGAGCCTAACCAGTAAATGCCTACGTACTTGCCCCCAGCCCCAGCTAGTGATTGTTCTAATCTTTAGATCAGAGCCATCTCCACTATGATAGTTTATCAAAGGGGCAATGAGAGGCGTGCCCCTCTGCTGGTTTCTCTGGCAACTGATGAGCCAATCTGATATTAATTAACCCTATAACTGGTTACCTCCTTTTCCCTCTGGTAGCAAAGACTACTGCCACGTTCTGCCGGCTGTCTGCTGCACACATTGGGGCGTTGCTCCAGGACCTTGCTTCAGTCATGTAAGATCCTCCCTCCATTAAACTATCGATGTCTCTGTTACTGACTCCAGGCTTTAGTCTTGAGGCTGGGCAAGCACAGGGCTTGCAGGCCTGGGAGGGGCAGCCCAACACCAGTGTCTTCGGAGATATTCTTTCAGAGTCAGGGGAGGGAGGCTCAGAAGAGTATTCTAGAGAAGGCAGCACTTTACATCGTGCTTTCAAGAATGGCGAGGACATGGAAAGACAGGGGACCCTCCCAGGTAGCAATTCCAGGTCGTGAGACTAAACGCAAGCCGGGCAAGCTGGCAGCCTCTGCTCACAGGCCTTCTTCCACTCCCATCTTCCCTACCAACATCCATCCAGGTTTCTCCTGGCCCAGGTTAAATGCCTGACACCTTCAGGCTGAAAGAGGTGTCCATTTCCTATTCACTCATGACACCCTGTGATTATTTCTATCACTGCTACTTCCTTATTAAATGATTCTGCATTCAACTATATATAAAATAAGTAACGAATAAAGACCTACTGTGTAGCACAGGGAACTCTACCCCATACTCTGTAATGGTGCATATGGGAAAAGAATCTAAAAAAGAGTGAGTATATTTATATATATAGCTGATTCACTTTCTGTACACCTGAAATTAACACAAATTATAAAATCAGCTATACTCCAATAAAATTTTTTAAAAAATTAAAAATGATTGTGTTTTGTGTTCCCTTCTTGAGGTCAAGGATTTCATATATTTTTGAAGCCCCAGAGACAAAACAATGCCTAGTACATAATAAGCTCTTGATAAGAAAAAAGTTTTTTGGAAGAATTGAATGTTTTTTCATGATGATTTTCCTTCCCTCTGCACTGTTTTGTTAGTTGGTTTGTTCCACTCCACGTTGGTTGGGATACATCAGTGATTTAAACAAGAAAATGTACTGCTTCCATGTAAGAGTCAGAGTAGCAGCAGGCCATACTGATAAGGTCCCTTTGTGGCGGGGGTGGGGGGGCGGGGGTGGGTGGGGGTGGGGGTGGGGTGGGGTGGTGGTACCCAGGATCCTGCTGGCCAGTAGCTCTGTCATCCCTCAGATGTCGCCTTCATTTATTTGCACGATTGGAGGTGGCTCACCACCCCATCTGGAGAAGGCAATGGCAACCCACTCCAGTACTCTTGCCTGGAAAATCCCATGCACAGAGGAGCCCGGTAGGCTGCAGTCCATGGGGTTGCGAAGAGTCAGACACGACTGAGCGACTTCACTTTTCACTTTCATGCACTGGAGAAGGAAATGGCAACCCACTCCAGCGTTCTTGCCTGGAGAATCCCAGGGACGGAGAAGCCTGGTGAGCTGCCTTCTATGGGGTTGCACAGAGTCAGACACAACTGACGTGACTTAGCAGCAGCAGCAGCAGCAGCAGCAGGACTTAGTTGTGGCACTAGAGATTTTTAGTTGCGGCATTCGGGATCTGGGCTTCCCTGGTGGTTCAGTGGTAAAGAATCTGCCTGCCAATGCAGGAGACTCAGGTTTGATCCCTGGGTCGGGAAGATCCCCTGGAGAAGGAAATGGCAACCCACTCCAGTATTCTTCCCTGGGAAATCCCATGGACAGAAGAGCCTGGCAGGCTACTCTACAGCAAGAATCAGACACAACTTAGTGACTAAACCACCACCACCACCACGTGGGATATAGTTCCCTGACCAGGCATGGAACTCAGACCCTCTGCATTGGGAGTGTGGAGTCTTAGCCACTGAACCACCGGGAAGTCCTGCTGCTTCCTTTTTAAAGGTGCACCTCTCCCATCTCTTCACATCCCATTTTCAGGACCTGGTGATGGCTACAAAGGAGACTGGGAAAGTAGTTTTCATCTGGGCAACCATCTAAGGCTAAAATTTCCATTACCAGAGAAGGAAAGAATAGATATGGGAGTGTGGGGAGGGCAGGAAGAAGTAGCAGTGTCTGTCTGCCACACTTTCTCTTCTTTTAATAAAAATTTTATTTTATTGAAGTATTATTGATTTACAATGTTGTGTTAGTTTCTGGTGTACACCCAAGTGATTCTGTTATACATATATACAGATTCTTTTTCATTATGGTTTATTACAGGATACGGAATATAGGTTCTTGTGCTATAGAATACGACCTTGTTGTTTATACTCCATTCTTATACTGCTGCTAAGTCGCCTCAGTCGTGTCCGACTCTGTGCGACCCCATAGACGGCAGGCCATCAGGCTCCCCCATCCCTGGGATACTCCAGGCAAGAATACTGGAGTGGGTTGCCATTTCCTTCTCCAATGCATGAAAGTGAAAAGTGAAAGTGAAGTCGCTCAGTCGTGTCCAACTCTTAGAGACCCCAGGGACCACAGCCCACCAGGCTCCTCTGTCCATGGGATTCTCCGGGCAAGAGTACTGGAGTGGGGTGCCATTGCCTTCTCCATTCTTATACTGGTGTATTGTAAATATTCAGACAGTTCCATATGATATGCTTGACCTATTTTTTTCTTTCCAAGGTGCATTTTCGATTGAATTACTCACCAATCATGCATAGTCATCTTACGTGTCCTCTGAGAGCATGAAATCTTTCATCTGTATCTTGCACAACCTTGATCTTATAGCATGCCTGGTACCTAGTTACTTAATCAGTAGTTGCTAAATGAATACATGGGTGAAGAAGAGAAGAGCTTTGTCATTCCTCCATAACCTGTTTCTATGGAGCTGGATTTATCAATCACATTAGGTAAACAGTACAAATAAATCAGTATTATCTGTGTTGAGTTATTACAAAATGTGGAAGCGTTGAGGGACGTCAACATCGTCTTCCCTGCCCTGTGGTGGTGCTGCTCTTGAGCCACAAGAGTCAGACTGGGGACCAGTGACTTTACTCCCAGGACACATGTCATGAGGTCAGCTGTACCACCACCATCTTCTCCCCCTTTCCTCTCGTTCTCCTTCAGAAGAAGGACCCGTCTCCACTCTGCAGTTCTAGAAACACTTCTTTTAAGTTAGAACGCAAATACCAAGGAGTTGTGTGTGCGTGCTTAGTTGCTCAGTTCAGGGTAAATAAATAATCCTGAGGATTTCCATTTTCTAAAGAGTCCTGATACTGCCCTCTCTGCACATTTTGACCAGTGGCTTTGGCTTTTTGCCAGGCTTCTCTGTCCATAGACTTCTCCAGGCAAGGATACTGGAGTGGGTAGCCATTCCCTTCTCTAGGCAGTCTTCCCAACCCAGGGATGGAACCTGGGTCTCCTGCATTGCAGGCAGATTCTTTACCATCTGAGCCACGAGGGAAACCCCAGCTTTACGAAACCAGATAACATTTTGGCAATGTCAGAGCCAGCTGGCCCCCAAGAGTCTGTTACCATGGCAAACAGTGAGGTCACATAAGGATTACCCACTTGACCCGAGCTTGTTATGTCTAGACACTCATGCTGAGGGCGACATCACCCAGGAATTCAGGGACTTTGTAGGCCTGCCCTCGTTTCTGGTTTGTCACATTTTCCTCCAGCCTCCTGGAAACCCCAAACAGGATTTCCAGCTCCTTTCAGATTCCTGTCTGGCATTTCCTTGCTCTCTGCTCTCCTGGGGACAGGACTGCTTTTGGCAGACAGACGCTACCCCTCCCTCCCCCAATCCAGGAAGGGCCCTGGCCTCTATGACAGCAAATCCATTGCACCACTTAGGTTTAATTAGAGCACAATGACGGATGATTAGTTTACACATCAAAGCACTGAAACAACTTGACAAATTGGCCCCATCCCAAAGCCCAGCGCGGGAGCTGGCCTTGAACTCAGAGGCTCTGCCCTTGGGGGCCGCGGAGGTGGTGATGAAAGCTCGGGAGCCCCAGGCAGGGGCGCACAGAAGGAGTTCTGTTTCTCAAGAGAAGAAATGCATCCCAGCTGTTGCCAGCCCTGATTGTGCCTCTGCATCTCCCTCACCTTGACTTTCCTCCTCCTGGCTCTCCCCCGGCTGCTGCTCAAAGTTCATGTGTGGTAGGCTCGAAGTTCATGTGTGGTAGGCTCTCAGTACTTTGGAGACAGATAATCATGAGTTACCCAAGCCCTTTGCTAGTTCTCTTTTTTTACCCTGTTTACCCTCCAAGTGGGATTTGGACTGTTCAATTAGGAAACCTACCAAGGAAGGAGAGAGAAACAAAATTCATCTTCAAACCAGCCACTTGGTTACCAACTGATGATTTTTTTGTTGGCAAACTAATGGAGGAAAGAGAAACTATAGACTGCAATGAAGTAAAGGAATTATTTCTAGGTCTCCTTTCTGTACGCTCTCTGTGTATGACCTGAAGTCAGGTGAACCCAGGAGAGCACGTGGCATTAGACTGTTTCCGAGGTTTATCACATATTTCAGATCTCTGATTGTCATGCTGGGTCCCAGAGAGGTTGATGGTGTGTTGGAAGCCGTTCGGGTTCTTCTGGCTCAAAAGACCAGTCTGTTCATACTAACAATCACTTAATTCAGCGATTAAACCAACAAAAAAACCCTAAACGTCCACCCAGTAGTTGAACTGAATTCACCCTCTCACTTGGTCTACACTCATAGCCTCATGGAAGAACAATTGGTGTGTCCTGCTTCAGAGTCATCTCATCAAAGTCAATGGCGGAGCCGAGACTTGAATCAAGGTCTTCCTCCGTAGCCCTTATCCCCTCAGGACTACGTGATCTTTCCAGTGGTCGGAAGGATACAGGGCGGAGGTCACATAAACATCGCACGGAGCGCGAAGGCTCAGGCCTCTCTCCTGAACAATTGATGGAGACGCAGTGCATGGTGGGATTCTTGTTTCCTCGCTGTGGGCCTCGGGTGTGAGCGGACATCAGCCTCAGACCCGTGATGTGGGCAGACAGATGAATGCTGACTGCCGGTAGCACTGGACAGTCAGTGGGCGGGAGCTGGGTTCAGACTGCTGTAAGCGGAGCACTTCAGAAGGAGGATGACACGGCATTATTACCATAAACCAGGAGCCTATTGATCGGGCTGATTAGAAAACCTTCCAAGGCACGGGGGTAATTAGCACAATTTACAGCGTAGCAGTTATCAGCTTCATTGCTTAATTAACAATGTAAATATCTTCCTAAATGACATTTTATAATCATGATCAGACCCTCTAGCGTTTGCCCTGTTCACTGCTTAATTCCTTCCCAGATGTACAGATAGCCAGCCGCCTAACATACCGTTGCTGCATCTTATAAGATAAAACAATTGTTCGCGCCCCGCGTCTCCTCTTTTGGATTTTCCTGGGGGTCTGTTCTGCCTTCCTCTCTCCAGCCTGAAATCTACAGTCTGCCAATTGAATTGCCAATTAAAAGTACTTAATTAGACGTGAAAGGGGAATTCTGTCATGTTCTGGATTCTGAACTATTTTTTATTTATGTGCTTAGCAGGATAAGTCATCTTAAATTAGCATCACATTTTTCCCTCTGAAGAGCATGTGAGAAATGAGGCTATTAGGAGGAGAGGTTTAACACAATATTTGTGTACACTAGTCATGGGTGCAGGGAATCATCCCAAGCACATATGGCGTTTTGGCAAGCAGGGTTACTCTTCATCTTTATTTTATTTCCTTATCATGTCTTGTTGAATTAATGTTTGCAATAGAAATTTTGGCCTTCCTTATCAAACATATGTGCAGACAACTTATTGTTTGATTTTTTTTAAACTTTCAATTCACCTCTTCTTTTGAGTATCAGGGCCATACCGAAAGATTACTGTTCCACGTTTAAGTTCCCAATGCATACAAACAAATTCAAATCTTAATGCAGCCCTGGGGGTGGAAAGTTCAGATGCTCATAATCCTCCCTGGAAAGAATGCCCCCTAAGCTTTCCATTCCTGGAGGCTTGATGATTTCACCTGGTGAATGATCCACTTCTGATCTATCTGCACAATGTGCAGAAAGGGGGTTTAATACAAACCAGTGCGTAGTATATTGGAAAAATGGTAGGGAAGGCAAAATGTGAATTTTGGAGGAATTTGCTGTGGGTTTTAATTAACCATCTTGCCCTTGTTCCCCATTATCATTGATTTGTGTGATAAGTGCCAATTATACGTGTCATAAGTATACTGCTTTTCGATGAAGACAAGAGATCTCATGTGTGATGCAAATCAGGACTCAGAATGCTAATTTTGTAATGAGCCAATGCATTCTTCAAGGAGTTTATAGTCTAGAGGGGGAATAAAACATGTGCATAAATAATTATAATGCAAAGTAGAGAACTGGTGGGTCATGAGACAGCGAAGAAAGAATTATGGCCAAAAAAGAGGGTGGAGGAATAAATTATAGTTGAGGGATTTAGGAAGGCCTGCTTGAAGGTCGGGGCAAACTGGCTTAAAAGCAGACTGAGAGTATAGGGTGTGGTTTCCAGATGAGGGGGACAGCAGGAAGAAAATACAGAGGTGGGACAGCATGAAATTTAAATGAGGAACAAGATGTTTACCATGGCCTTTACAGGAGGCATGCGAAGGGAAGCAGTGGCGGGAACACTGCAAAGGTAGGTCGGGGCTCCCTGGTGCAGAATCTAGCATCCAAAGCCAAAACATCTGCATTGATTTTTTAAAATATATCTTTATTCATTTGGCTGCGTCGGGTCTTAGGCACCGCACATGGGATTTTCCTTGCGTCGTGGCTCCGTAGGTGCAGTGCCCTGGCTTACTTGCCCAGAGGCATGTGGGATCTTAGTTCCCTAACCTGGGATGGCACCTGTGTCCGTTGCATTGCAAGGTGGATTCTTAGCCCCTGGACAACCAGGGAGGGCCTTGCACTGATTTTTGCATAACACAGGTTGGCTATTTTTTTTTTTTTGGTAAAGGGCCAGAGAGTACATTTTAGGCTTTGCAGGATATGTGATCTCTGTCACAACTGGTCAGCTCTGCCACTGGAACACGAAATCAGTCAGGGGCAACATGTACATGAATGGGCATCATGATGTTTCAATAAAACTTTACTTAGGGACACTGAAGTGTGAATTTTGATGTGTTACAATACATTCCTCTTATGATTTTATCAATACTACTCTCCTCTGCTATCGGGGTAGGCAGAGGCATGAAGTTGTGCGTGCATGCTAAGTCACTACAGTCGCGTCTGACTCTTTGAGACCCTATGGACTGTAGCCTGCCAGGCTCCTCTGTCCATGGGCTTCTCCAGGCAAGAATACTGAAGTGGGTTGCCATTTTCTTCTCCAGGGGATCGTCCCAACCCAGGCATCGAACCCACATTGTTTATGTCTCCTGCACTGGCAGGTGGTTTTTTTTTTTTTTTTTTTTTTACCACTAGCAACACCTGCAGAGTCCACTGGGGTAAGGGGTATGAAGCCGTAACCATCTCCTAAGCTCTGAGTTTTTCTTTACTTTTGAATATATTCCCATAATCACAGAGAACCAAGTGCTGATGAGTTTGGATCCAGGGCGGCAGAGAACCACAGAGTCAGGGCCTTATGTGATGGTGATGGCACACGCGTGCACCGGGGGCTGTGGTTCTATCATCCTGTTGGCCTGGAACAAGCTTCAGCATGTAGCACTAGGGCAGCACTCCCAGTGGGCTTAATGGTATTTGGTAGTTAAAAAAGAAATACCTAGGTCAAGAGTTTTGACAGTCCCTGTGTGGTAAATGTAATACATAGACCGTCCTCTACTTTTATGAACCCGCCTTCTGGTACACTATACACTGACATTCCTAAACCAATTTCCCTGTATTGAATTAGGTCTTTCTGTACATGAGCAGGCTAATAACTTCCATCCATCTCCTGGGTAAGATTCTGTGTGTGCGTGTGTGCTCAGTCCTGTCCGACTCTTAGTGACCCCATGGACTGTAGCCTGCAGGCTCCTCTGTCCATGGGCTTCTCCTGACCAAGAATGCTGGAGTGGGTTGCCATTTCCTCCTCCAGGGGATCTTCCTGACTCAGAGATGGAAACTGCATCTCCTGCATCTCTTGTATTGGCAGGTGGATTCTTTACCTCTGAGCCACCTGGGAAGCCCCATGATTCTGTAACTTCCAGAAAATAGTTTTCCTCCTCCCCAGTCCCCCTGCCCTTGACTGTACCAACCTGCCCTCCAGGACTGGGATGGGAATTTAGACTGTGGGAAGCCTCCTAGCCCCTTCCAGCTTTCCTTCCCGCCCAGATTCCCTGAGAGTTAACGTAGGGCTCACAGAGGCAGGTACAGAAGGAATGCTGAACCAGGCTTTTCTTTTGTGATCTGGATCAAAGTAGTTGTCTCTCATTTCCGATTACAACTGACATGACATAGAATTTTCTAAAACCATAAAATGTATTTTTTTCTGATTTGCAATTTCATGTTTATGCCTAAATAGAATGTATCTTATTTATCTCCTCTTTTATCTTCTCTGCCCTCTCTTACTCAGAAATGTCTTTAATTTTTTTTCTAACAAGAACTAATGTTGAACAATATACGGCGAAGAAAAGGTTTATTGCTGCTGCTGCTGCTAAGTCGCTTCAGTCCAGTCTGACTCTGTGTGACCCCATAGACGGCAGGCCACCAGGCTCCCCCGTCCCTGATATTCTCCAGGCAAGAACACTGGAGTGGGTTGCCATTTCTTTCGCCAATGCATGAAAGTGAAAAGTGAAAGTGAAGTCGCTCAGTCGTGTCCAACTCCTAGCAACCCCATGGACTACAGCCTACCAGGCTCTTCTGTCCATGGGATTTTCCAGGCAAGAGTACTGGAGTGGGTTGCCATTGCCTTCTCCAAAAGGTTTATTAGGTAACTAGCAATGTTTCATGGCACCCCACTCCAGTACTCTTGCCTGGAAAATCCCATGGATGGAGGAGCCTGGTAGGCTGCAGTCCATGGGGTCGCTAAGAGTCGTATACGACTGAGCAACTTCACTTTCAGTTTTCACTTTTCACTTTCATGCATTGGAGAAGGAAATGGCAACCCACTCCAGTGTTCTTGCCTGGAGAATCCCAGGGACGGGGGATCCTGGTGGGCTGCCGTCTATGGGGTCGCACAGAGTCGACATGACTGAAGTGACTTAGCAGTAGCAGCAGCAATGTTTCAAGAAGGAGGGTATGGTTGGCTGACCCAAAGGCTGCCAGGAGCAGAGGAAGGAAGCTAAGGACAGAGTGGAAGGAAGCTTATCATAACATGGAAGCCATTGAAAACCTTGTTAAGAGCAATTTTGATGGCATGACGATGGAAGCCACCTATATCCCCGTAAGCATGAACAGGGGAATGAGTGAAGAAGTGAGATAGCCTGTGTAGACAATTAATAATGGCTTCATCACTTAGATCTCAGTTTAAATGTTACCTCTTTGGAGTGATCTGAAGTAGCCATTTGATGACTGTCTGTGCTTAGTCACTCAGTCGTGTCTAACTCTTTGCAACCCCATGGACTGTAGCCCACCAGGCTCCTCTGTATCCTGAGGATTACAAGATTCTGAGATTACAAGATAAACAAGTCCATGGGATTCTCCAGGCAAGGATACTGGAGTGGGTTGCCATTTCCTTTTCCAAGGGATCGAACCCAGGTCTCCTGCATTGCAGGTGGATTCTTTACTGTCTGGTGACTGTCACAAGGCTATATTTCTCACCAAAGCACTTATCTATGACCCGATAGTGTCTTCTTTCTTTCTTTGCTGTTCTCTGCCACCAGGACACCACGTATGCACAATAATCAGATCATGTTTTATTTTTGTATATCTCAGAACCTAGAAGATTGCTTGGTTCCTGTAGGTATTCTGTAAACATTTGTTGAATGAATGGATACAAGTTTGGCTGTGGTAGAGGGTGGAGCAATATAGCCCAGAGCTTCTCACACTCTAGTGTGCCTGGTGATCTTGTTAAAAGGCAGACTCTGATTCTGTAGGTATGGGTAGGAGATTCTACATTTCTAACAAGCTCCCAAGTGAGGCCAGTGCTTCTGGTCTGTGAATCCCATTTTGAGTAGCGAGTACCCTGGGTTACTTTGGTACATCGCTCAGAGTGAACAGGTGGAGAAAAGAGGGGGAAGGCAGAGGGGACAGAATACAGAGACCCAGCTGGAGGAGGGGTTGGTTTTTCAAAGGCAAAAGGAAACTTTCCCCTGTTTAATAGGAAAAAAGCAGAAGAGGTGAGGAGAGGAGGAAATTCTTGACTGAGGGTGCCTAACTTTTCAATGAGGTCATCATCGGAGAGAGAAGGTGAAGGTGGGCTGTGGGTGTTCCAGAAACAGTCATTTTCTTCCCAGGTATCTTCCAGTATGACTGAGTTTGTATCAAAAATTTAAAGCGAAACATCAGCTCTCTTGTGTCATTTTCCCAACATTAATCTGCTCTGGTGCAGGCTGGAGAAAGAGGATGGGAGGGTCATCCAGAGAGAGCATGACAGATGGCAAGAGGAACCAGGGAGTTGTGGGTGTTGGTAAGGGAGAGTGATTTTAATGATGGAACACAGGAAGTGGGGCAGAGACACTGGGACCCTGAGACACTGCTGCTCAGTCCTGCTCTCATGGGGCTCTAGTGGTGAAGACAACATACATATCTATTGTTGTTGCTATTCAGTTGCTAGGTCATGTCTGACTGTTTGTGACCCTATGGACTGCAGCATGCCTGTCTCCTCTGTACTCTCCACTGTCTCCTGGAGTTTGCTTAAATTCATGTCCTTTGAGTTGATGATGCTATCTAACCATCTCATCCTCTGCTGCCCTTCTCCTTTTGCCTTCAATCTTTCCCAGCTTCAAGATCTTTTCCAGTGAGTTGTCTCTTTGCATCAGGTGGTCGAAGTATTGAAGCTTCAGCTTCAGCATCCGTCTTTCTAATGAATATTCAGAGTTGATTTCCTTTAGGTTTGACTGGTTTGATCTCCTTGCAGTCCAAGGGACTCTCAAGAGTCTTCTCCAGCACCACAGTTCGAAAGCATCAATTCTTTGGTACGTATGTATGTAACCAGCAGACCTGTTAATGCCTCACCCATAATTCCTTGAGCCTTCCATCACGTATATCTGGCTGACTTGCAGCTGCCAGCATCTGCATCTCTGCCTGAGAGCATTGCAAGCCAGAAGTAGTACCAGGGAATCAGTGCTACTGAGAGCATCAGGCAAACGGTAACTAACAGGAACTGATGTATAAATACCCTGGCTCCCACAACCCTCCAGTGGGATAACTGATGTGTGTGTTCTATTTCGGTTCTTCAGCAAGATGAAACTTAGTGCCCTTGGTGATAACTTGCTGAGCAAGATTCTCTTTATGGGTTACCTTCCCTGTCTCACTGCCCATAATGGATATTTTCTAGGCTTATCTCCTAAACAGGTTACTTGCTCTTGAATCCTTGTTTCAAAGTTGTCTTCTTCTGGGGGAAGATGAACTAAGGTGTATATAATTATAAACTGTGATGAATACCTTAGAGACAAGTACAGGCTACTATTTGGGAGGAGAAGGGTATCTGCCCCAGTGTCTAGTGGGAGTGGGGGCATCGGGGAAGTTGATCTAAAGGAGGTACAGGATGGAAGGAACATGGGGCTTTTGAGGGTCTGAAAGGCCACGATGGGCCCAGCAGGGAACTAGGGGCACTAGGTAAAGACTAAGAAGGAAGATCCTGCAGGGTCTTGCTGAATGTGGTAAAGCATCCAGCATACCTATTCAGAGAATGTTGAGAAGCCGTTACAGGAGCTAAAGAGGATAGTGTCAAGATCACATGTGCTTCTAACAAAAAGAGGAGAAGGATAGGAGAACAGGACTGGGAGAGATGGAGCTCAGAGGCTTCTGCTAAGACCCTGGGCTTTGCATGGAGGAGTCTCAACAAATGTTTGCTGAAGTGGAATTCTCCAGGCAAGAATGCTGGAGTGGATAGCCATTCACTTCTCCAGGGGATCTTCCTAACCCAGGGATGGAACCCAGGTCTCCTGCCTTGTATGCAGATTTTTCACTGTCTGAGCCCCCAAGGAAGCCCAGCTAATGCTAACCCTATTTGATTGATCAGAATGCCTTACTTCTGGGCCACAGTGAGTGAGTAATGGTTTCCCTTAATTGATGATGCCCTTTTGTTCAGGGCTACTTCACTTAATTTTATCAGGCTTTGGGGGAGGAAAAGATAAATTCCTTTAATTTTTTCTCGTTCTCCACTTCCTTCCTTTTTTTTTTTTTTTAACCCTTCTCTTCTCTCTCCCACCTTCCTCTCTACACTTTGTCTCTTATCTTCCTCCAAATTATACTTTTAAATAAAGTGGATCATTTCATACAGTCTCCACTTCTATTAACCATGGCATTTAATTCTTCTTTGTGGCCAGCTTAATGCTCTGCAGATGTAGTCAATGGAAACAGGATTACATTTTGTGAACAAGGTGATTTTAAAGCAGATTGTGAGTAAAATGTCATCAACATGATCCTTTGTGAATATCTCCATATACACACGCGGCAGGCACTTACACTTTTTATGGGAAAAATTCCATTCCAAAACTGATTAATACAAAAAATTGCCTGCCTGTGTGCATGTTATTTATAATCTGAAATCATGAGACATTGAGCATATTTTCAAATAGAAAAAGTAAAGACTCCGTATTCAGAGATGACACGCATCTGACCATCAGTGTGGTCTCAACGTGTGGCCACTGTAGATATTCGACTACAGAACACGCTGAGAATATAGAGTGATTTATACTGGTCAGCAAGTTTAGATTTACAGAGCTGCAGAGAGAAACCCAAGACAGAGAGAGGTCCAGAAAGGCTAAAACCCAGGCGGTCAATTACTCTCCTAGTGTGAACAGTCACAGTTGTACCCTTCTTCCTCTTTTACTCTTTTTATGTGTTTTAAATCCTTGCTCATCCCCTTGTGCAACCCAGCAATGAAAGAAAAAAGACATTAGTCCTCTGAGATTTCACATAACCTTTTATACCCAATATTTTCATTGTCTTTAACAAAATCTTTAGTAGTCAGTGAGGGTTGTTTTGCAACACCCCAGGGTGGAGAAGATCTGTTCCTAGGGCTTTCCGTTGTCACCCTGGTGTCCTCTTTTGGCACATTCACCAGTCACCCCAGGCCCCTCACCCTGTGTTTTGGCAGGATTTGAGACATGCAAATGGCAAACTGGTAAACAGCAACTTTGCATATTTTGAATAGAAGAGAACCTTGGAGTACTACTCTTTCTGTTCACAGGGAAATCTGAGATAATGGGGAATGAGAACAAGGGCAGACCAAGGGTCCTGAGTGTTTTCTTCAAAGTGTTTATTATGCTTGTTAAATCTATTGTACAGTGATGAATGAATTTGAATTATTTACATGGTCAGCTTTTGAGACAATAACCTGATTTAATCAGACGATGCAAATGTATCATGTCTCTTTGAAATCTAAAAACAGGTTTAAACTAGAAGAAGCTTCAGGACTTGTAACTTCTCCCACAAATATGGTTACAAACCTGCAGTTGTCAGGTTAAATGACATATTGTCAGAAGTCAAGAGAATAGAATGATGTATTTCTTAGGAAAGTCGATAAATGCCCCTGGGAGAACATGTCCCCTGGACTGCCAACTCTTAGGTGACAAAGTTCTTAAGTAAAAAGACTTTCAATTCTGTTTGTCTCTAAATATCACTCACGCACTGTCTGACATGAGGATGTTCATCTGCTAAAATGTCAGTGTAATGGAAGTTGACATGGTAAGAATGGTTGGATTTTCATTAGATTGTGTGACTGGTATCATTTTAGTGACTGTTTGGACTGTAAGAATTCTTCAGTTTTACTACTGAAGTTGTAAGAACCTAAAGGTTGCTGTCACGTTAAAAGTACTATAATCCAATTAGTTCAAAATCTAGGTTTCCATCACCATTTGGAAAACACTGGACATTATTATCCAAGCCTAGTCTACTTTGGATTATTATTTTTTTTTCCTGGATGCTTATAAGGAAATTTTTGTGAAAGGTTAAAATTATTTGTAAAGACAGAAGAGGCATCAATGATTCTGAAGGTGGAGTCTTTCTGAGGTAAAGTGAACAGCTTGCATCTTGAATATTTTATAAGATCTAGGTATTAGAACAATGTTTGTGATGCAGGAACACAGAGATCTAGGAACAAAAGGGAGATAGGGCCAAAGAACAGACTGTAATGTTTCATCAAAATATTAGGCAGTCTTAAGACTGAAAACAGGAATGGATGGATGGTGATACTGCAGATTGTTCCTAATAAGAGCTTTAAAAGCTTCATGATGTATCAATTGGATCCACACTGATGTGCCCTTGACTCTGTGTATGTAAATAAAGGACTGATTTAGGAGGGTATAATTGTATCTTTCATATATATTTCAGATATATTTGGTCCAAGTCTACATATTGAAAATAAGTTAAAGGATTGAGGTCATTATCTGACTATTTCAGGGGAGCAACCCCCACCTGATTTGGAGGGAGGCTAGTATATTAGGTGGGCTTCCCTGGTGGCTCAGTATATTAGGTGAAGAGGAACAAAAAAGAAAGAAAAGAAAGGAGGGAAGGAGGGAGGGAGGGAAAAAAAGGAAGGGAAGGGGGAAGCAAGGTAATTTTCCCTAATTACCTCTAAAGGTAATTAGGAAAAAAGAAAAAACTTTACAACAACACTTCTGTTAAGAAATATCTCCTACTTTTCTCATCCTAAAAGAAGAAAAAGAGAACCCCAGGTGCCATCAGGGAGCAATGTTTCCCTTCAAAAATAAACTAAAGAAAGAAGGAGAAAGAAAAAGAAAAAAAGTTAAAATAAAAAGTTGTCTTGTTAAATCAGCTACACATGGAGTCTGCCTGTGTAAGGAAATCAGCCTTTTCATTACAAATAGGTTTAAAAAGCCCTAGAGAAGGGAGATGTGAACAGAAGCAATATTACCCACTAACAACCTAACTCCCTTTTCGGCATCAGCTGAGAGAAGATCAGCAGCTCATTGAACAGCGGGTTTGTCTTAAGATAAAGACTCATCTTTATTTCTTTCAGGACATAAAACTTGTATTTAAATCAATTCAGAGAAGCACTTTAGCTCTAAACATTAGAGAGCAGGGAGAGCCTATTTAATAAAACAGCATTATTTCATTTTCAAAGAAAGATACTGGCAGTAGCTATGAGTTTAAATTCTGTATTCTTTTCCTCAATTATAATTATAGATGGGTCTGAAAGGAAGCATGACTATTACTGTCATATTTATTCTTTTGACAGGTGTTATGGGACTGTAATTTGATGAAATGACTCAATACGCAGTTTCCCATCCAAATGTAATTCCGTCATCAACACGAGTGGCTTAGGAAAAGTCCTCCTGCAAGCCTTTTCGCAGATCTTGAACACTCATATTTTAGCAGTAATTCATATTCAGGAAAATGGGGGGAGACTTGTCTCTGAGGTGGCAAAAGCCAAAAGGAAGAGTGGGTGTTTCAAGAAGGCTGTTGCTCAGTCAACTCGGTCATGTCCAACTCTTTGAGACCCCATGGACGGTAGCCCGCCAGGCTCCTCTGTCCATGGGCTCTCCCAGACAAGAATCTTGGAGTGGGTTCCTATTTCCTTCTCCGAGAAGAAGGCTGTTAGTTGGATAGTTTTATTTTTTCACAAGGTGGGCTCGGATCAGGGAAAAGGGCACCCAATACAGTTCCCTCATTAACAGACGCCAAGTCCCACGCGCGGCCGGAAGAGGGCGCTCGACGCACAGTCGCCTGGCGGGGGCGGTGCTCGGCAGCCGCGGGGCGCAGGCGCACTCGTCGCCGCCGCGGCTGAGGCGGATGTTCCCCAGCGGAGGCGGGTGAGCCGCTCGGCGCAGGCGGAGGGCGGGAGCGTGGGCGGGCGCGCGGGGACCGGAGACACCTGGGGCGGCAGGGACGGACTGCTGTTGGGAGGCCTCGGGGCGTCCTCGACGTGGCGCGGCCTGTGGAAGACCCAGCGCCGCTCTCTCGACCCTCTGGCCTCCAGAGAGCCGGGTTGTCCGGAGTGCGGCTCCCTGTACACGCCGCAGGCCTCGCGGCAGGGGCTGGCTGAGGGCCGGGGGTCGGAGGAGAAGGCCCCGGACTTCGGGGAGGGGGCTTGGGAGCGCCACGAGGAGCCCAGGGGTCTGCGGGCGCCGGGCCTGCTGGTGAAATGTGCCTGTCGGGCCTCGGTTTGCCAATTTTTAAAAGCAGTCACGGCCCCTGCGCGGCCCGAGTGCTCGCAGCAGCCTGTGAGCGCGCTTACCTCGAGTCACCTTTATCTACTCTTGTGCCTAACAGATCGAGCCCGTGGCCGGAACTCCTGCGCCTTTACGACTTAATCTGTCCTTTTGTTTGTTTTTACATGGCATACAGTTCACTCCCTTAAAGTGCACAGCTCAGTGTCTTTTTAGTTCAGTCACAGGACACAGGCCTCTCTCCCTGCCTTTACCCAGCCACACTCTCCTTGTCCCTCAGATTTAATGTCCCTTTCTCAAGAAACCTTCTCTGACCCTTGACTGGGTGAGGGACCCCGTGTGCCAGTCTCTGGGGACCTGAATTCCACTTTGTGGTCTGCGTGTGTGCATGCTCAGTCGTGCCCCACTCTTTGCGACCCCATAGACTGTAGCCCGCCAGGCAACTCTGTCCATGGAATTCTCCAGGCAAGAGTACTGGAGTGGATTGCCACTTCCTTCTCCAGGCGGGTCTTCCCAACGCGGAGATTTAAGCCACATCTCTTGAGTCTCCAGCATTGGCAGGGGGATTCTTGACCACTGCACCAACTGTGCATGCTCAGCTTCATTCAGTGCTTCCAGTTCTTTGTGACCCTGTGGACTGTATCCTGCCAGGCTCCTCTGTCCATGGGATTCTCCAGGCAAGAATAGTGGAGTGGGTTGCCATGCTGTCCTCCAGGGTATCTTCCCAATCCAGGGATCGAACCTGGATGTCCTGCATTACGGGTAGATTCTTTACTGTCTGAGCCACTGGGGAAGCCTGCACCATCTGTAGTATTTACTAATACTTGGGTTTGTTTTTTTTTTTTAATTATCCTGTTAATGTGTAAATTTCTTGGGGTGAAGGGTCACCTTGATTGTTTCTGTAACTCCAGCATCTAGCACTTTATGAGTGCTCGATGACTGTTTCAACACACACATGTGCCTTCTGTGTGTCAGACACTGTGCTAAGGATACAGCCATGAACAAAATTACTCCTGCTCTTGTGGAACTTACGTTCCAGAGGGGGAATTAATACAAAGAGAAATAAATATATACAGTGGTGAAAAATGCTGTGAAGCAAAGTAGGCGGGACTGTGGTCAGAGAAGGTCTCAAGTGAGACTTGGATACACAGGTGGGTGAGCCACGTGGGTGCCCTGAAAGGTGGTTAGGTATGTGAAGGCCAGCAAGGAGGCCAGAAGGAGGAGGAGCAGGAGAGGAAAATGGTAAACTAGGAGCCTTTGGCTCAAGGGCCCTTGGAGACAAGCCCTGGTGTGTGTAGAAAGAGCTTGGGTTAAGAAGAGAGAGGCCCAGCTGTGGCTCTTACCAGGTTCTTCTGTGTGACCTTGAGCCTCAGTTTAAGTAGCCCCTTTGAAATACCCAGCCCAGTATCTGACATCTGGTGGCTGTGCCAGTTCCCTTCTTTGACCCTCGAACAGACTGGTGGCCTGTGTGGGCAAAGCCATTGGCACAAAGCAGTCTAAATATCACTAGATTGAGCTAAGGTTGCTGGCTGCTCTGCTCTGCAGCCAGCGTGTTCACCTTTTGGATGATGTTTCTGGTTTGCTTTTGGGGGATGACCTCACCAGGTTCACCTCTAACTGGTGAAGGCCCAGGGTGGTTTGGGCCTACAAATGTGATGTTTGAGATCCTTTGAGATAGCACATGTGATAGAGCTGTGGATTCAGAGCCGGAGGACCTGAGTTTGAGACCTGGCTCTGCCACCTGCTGGCTTCATGTCTTCAGGACAGTCCCCTCCTCCTACCTTTAGTTCCTGTCTGGTAAGTGAGACGCCATTGCTGCTGCTGCTGCTGCTAAGTCACTTGAGTCGTATCCGACTCTGTGCGACCCCATAGACGGCAGTCCACCAGGCTCCCGCGTCCCTGGGATTCTCCAGGCAAGAACACTGGAGTGGGTTGCCATTTCCTTCTCCAATGCATCAAAGTGAAAAGTGAAAGTGAAGTCGCTCAGTTGTGTCCGACTCTTAGCGACCCCATGGACTGCAGCCTACCAGGCTCCTCCGTCCATGGGATTTTCCAGGCAAGAGTACTGGAGTGGGGTGCCACTGCCTTCTACACATTTATTGAGATTTTGTTTTGTTCCCGGGCACTGTTGACTATGGAGGGGTAACTAATACAGTAGAGTCTCTGTCCCCCGGAAGCTCACAGACATCTAGGATCACAGGTAGCCGGGTAGAGTAGGAAAGGGTAAGATGTCCAAGTACCCGATGGTGCCAGACCCTGGCCTAGGCGTGATCTTTGCAAACACCTCCCCCACCCCAGCCCCGTGAGATACATACTCCATTGTCCAGGTTACAGAGGAGGAGGCAGAAGGCCAGAGAAGGTGAGTTTCATGAGAGAAGATGGAAACAGACTTCATCCAACCAGACTTGGATAAAGAACATTCCACAGAGGCCGGTATGTTTTTTGTAGGATGTGTCTGTGGGCAGCACTGTCGGGGCCAGACTGGAAGGAGAGAGTCTGATTAGGAGGCATTGTTACAAAGCTGGGAACAGAGGTAGTATCTAGGGAGGCTGCAAGGCTCAAGGGTGGGACGTGGGGCTGGAGCCTTGACCATGTCAAAAGAGACCAGAGGAGCAAGGGTTGTTCCATTTCTAACTTAAGAGAACGTGCATGCAAGCTGGAGCCCTGGAGTTGGGGGAGCAGAACCATTCTGTTCCTATATTGCGACTTTCCTCACCCCGAAGAATAATTGCATATTTAAACAATGGGCTGTTCAGGCTTAATTTAGCTTCTATCAGTGCTCAGTGGGGCAGAATTTCTGATTATTTTCTGTAGTTCCATTCTTTTTTAATGTATGACTTTTTCCCCCATTTATTTTTAGGTGTCTTTTTGTCAGGGCACAGGTTAGGGAAAGAGACAGTGGGGTTAAATGGGGCCAAAGCCCTATTTCTCAGAATCTCTTATGGTGATATCATGCGGCTCCCAGGAAATTCCCTTTGTGACTTTGTTTTCCTTCTTTTTCTTTATTCTGTCTCATTCTCCTGTATTCTGTCGTCCCCTTTTGAAGAGTCCATAAACTCTTCAGAGTTTCCTAGGAGCTTTTTTGTTTTGTTTGGTGTCTCTCTGGTTACTCCTTTGGTTGTGTAAGTGACATAGTCTCAGGACTTGTGTTTTCATCTGTATGCAGGGGAAGCCGTAAATGAGGTTCTTGGGTTTCTGAAAAGCATGGAACAAGGGTTTATGGAGAAGGTGGAAAAATAGGAACTGGACATAGTATAGTCAAGCGCTTCTATGGATGCTGGGACCTGGTCTTGACGAGCCCTGGGGAGTGTTCTCAGTTGGGGTCCTTAGCACTGATCTGGACATTTGTACATGTCTCAGATGTGGACATAGGTGGTGTTAGGAGCAGGTAAGGGCATGGACTTTGGAATAAAATAGGCCTAGGTATGATTCCTCACCTGACCGTGTACTAGCCGTGTGGCCTCTGGCAAGTTGCTTACCTCTAGAGTTGCAGTTTCCTTGTCTGTAAAATGGGGCTAATGATACCCAGTCCGTAAGACCGTTCTGAGGATACATGAGATAACACATGAAGAGCTCTCAGCATCTCCCTGGCACATGCCAATCACTCCCTGAATGGTAGGTGGTAAGACATGCCGTCAGCTGTGCAGAGGCTTGGGGTAGGAGAGCCAGGTAACCCATCAGGTGCTCACCTCTGTGCTCCTGGGGTTGAGTCCAGAGTCGCACATGGGCTAGAGGCTCTGAATGGCCTTGCAGGAGTGGCTGGCAGAGCTTGCTGAAGTTACTGTCTCTTTGTGCCCCATTTGTGCCTTGTATGTGATTGCTTCTGTGCTTTTGTTGTGGTGAATTGAATTGAATAACAGACAGGACCTGGTACCCCAGAGATTGGGGCAGACTGTGACTCCGGACTGAATTAATAAAATACAAGATGGGGAAACAGACTTAAGCATAGTTCACGGGAAAAAAGTTCCTTTGAGTCAAATGCCAGGGCCAGATGAGGGCTGGAGCATAGAAAGCAGTCTGGGTTGCGTTCCTTGGATTCCCAGGTAGAGGAGCTGGGAATCGCCCCATGAGCTCCAGTGCCCACGGAGCTGGTCAGAACACAAGCAAACTGTGGCTTTTCCCTCTGGAGTATGTTTAAGAGTGAGATGGATAATGAGGGGGTGTGTCCAGAGAGGAGGGTGGGTGAGATGGGGGGGTTACAGCACTTTCAGCGTGCTTATCTTGGAAAAGATAAGGCTGGGGGTCGGGGATGACTGACCTTGAATACTGACAGTCTGGACTCAGCAGTAGGTTAGGGAGACTTAGCTCCAAAAGGCAGAGCTCAGAACAGTGAGTAAAATTTTCCAGAGCAGGTCTTAACTCCGAAGTGAAAGGACTTCAGTGCACTGCTGAGAGGGAAGGAGGTGAGGGAGAAAAACTGGGTGACTCCCCACCAATAAGAAGAGATTTTTTGACACCTGGTGTGCAGAGGTTGCTTTCAGGGCTTTGGCATCCTGGTTTTGAAGGGTGACCTACTTTGCACTATTTCTGTTCATTCAAGTTAACACCTTTCCCCATGAGCCTGCAACTTTGGGTGTTTCTGTAAGTTTCTAATTCATTAAAGGCTGCAGGATGAGTAACCAGAACTCACTTCTGATTTGGGAAAAAGCTAAATAAATTTCACCTGATCTGTACTTTGATTTCAAAGGAAAAAAAGGTCTATTTTTTTCTTCCTCTAACTGAGTCGATGAAACCCACTAACGTCCCTTGATCTCAGTTTGCACCAAAAGCTTCCTTTAGCAGGCCATTCCTACTGTGGACATGTGTGCTCAAGTCGTGTCCAACTCTTGGTGACCTCATGGACTGTGGCCCACCAGGCTCCTCTTATCCATGGAATTTTTCAGACAAGAAGACTGGAGTGGGTTGCCGTTTCGTCCTCTAGGGGATCTTCCCGGTCCAGGGATTGAACCTGCATCTCTCGTGTCTCCTGTATTGGCAGGCGTGAAAAGGGCATCTTGACTTACTATTTTTTCTTTTGCTGCTCCTCCAGGGTCAGAGCAGGACCCGGGAGAGGGAGGTCATATCCGTGTGCTGCTGCCGTAAACCAGGCACGTGTGTCTCTTACTTATCCTCACATCAGCCTTGCCATGGTGTCGGACCCGCATGCTTCACAGTTCTACTCAGTCAGTACTCAGGGGCAGAAAAGTGGCCTAACTGTTGTTGGGGAGAGGGAGGATTCAATCTTGACACCCCTCTGTTGAGTGGCCACTGCATGCCAGGCACTGTGGGAGGGACAGAGGAGGCAGAGCTGGGAAGAGTGGGGAGTGTGGGGATTTGGTTGCAGATGGGGTAGAGATTGGGGGTTGATTGGGGGACGTCTTCAACACCCCGCTCCACCACAAACACACACATACTCGAGACCCTTGGGTTGGTTCTGTGGATGCCATGTAAGGATATCAAGCAATGGGCTCAAAGATGAGAGAGTTTTGTTCTCAGAGGCTCAGTCTGGCTGAGCATAGGGAGGGACTGAAGAGGCAACAGTTGAGAAGGGTGTTGGGTTAACCCAGGGCTAAGGAGTCCTTGGAAAAGGAAAGGCCCCCTTTTCTCCAAGAACTTAGGGAGGTTGGGGCACTGGAGCTGGAGCCAGAGCCTACAACCCAGCTCCACCACTCACTGGCTGTGTGTTCCTGGGCACGTCAGCCCACTTTTCAGCCTCAGTTTCCACATCTGCCAAGTGGGATAATAATGCTTTTCATCAGAGGGTTATTGTAATACAACCTGCACTGTGCTTAGCGTCTTGGTTGGCTCTCAGGTGAAGATGGATTTTGTGGTGGAGGGGAGTTAAGGATACTTTGGTCTGAGGGCTTCTCTAGACTCAGTGAAGTAGGAGGCGTTGGTGACCTGCGAGAATTCCTGCAGATGAGCTGGAAGCTGGAAGAAGCCTGGAGTATCTGGGTGGGAAAGTAGGGTGTTTTTGCCAGAGGTGATGCCCGGAAGTACCCAGGCATGGAGGATCACGCGGAAGGCGGCGGTCCTCACTTTATAGTGGGCAGGAGCACAGGACCGTCTGTTACCTTTGGACCGAGAAGGCAGGGAGGAGGCTGAGCTTTTGTTTTCTCAAGCTTGGAGAGTGCTTGGGTTTTGAGGTTCTTCACTCAGCAAGCACTGATGGAGGAGTCCACTGGGTGCCCAGGGCTGTCTTGGGCACCGAGGTGCCAAGGTGGAGGGCCTGACACAGTCCTTGCCCTCAGTGGGGTTTTGCTGGGCAGGGAGATGGACGAGAAAGCAGAGGGTGATTCCTGTACGTACAGCAGGTTGTGGGGAAACAGATAAGGAGGTGAGTCTCATTCCATGTGGGGGTAAGAGGGGTAGGAGGAATTAACCAAAAGGAAATTATTGAAAGAGTGTTAGAAGCTCAGAGAATCAAGGGAGATCCCTGGAGAACTGGGCAAGGATCTAGACATTTCTGGAAGGCCAGGCAACAGGATCTTCCAGAAAAGTTCAAAGCAGGAAGAGGCTGATTCAGACCCACGTAGGGGTGCATGAACTCATCATCTGGCTCTTTGTAACTCTCCTCAAGAGCCTGTTTCCCAGGTGGCAGATACCCACGTGACCCGTGCCCAGGCGGCCTGTGCTCAGTGTGCCCGGTCGCTCAGTCCTGTCCGACTCTTTGTGACAGGCTGTCTGGAGTGTGCCATCAGCTCAAGTTTGCCTGGACTCAGTAGCGAGCAGTGGGTGATGTGTTGAGGGGTGGTGGGAAGGGGCCAGATCAAGAGGGGGTCTTGGAGGAAGGCAGTATGGAATTTATTCTATAGACCAGTGCTTTTCCAAAGTTCAGTACCGCTTTCATGACTCTTGGCATATCCAGATTTCAACTGCATCCTCGCTTGCTTGATACATTTTTAAAAATCACTTTTCTGCCTGTCCATTTTTTAAACTGTTTTAAGCTGTGATACCTATGAGATTATGGAATTTTTTTCTCATTACACATGAAAATAAATATCAACGCATGACAATAAAAAGATGTTGGTCCATATACTGCTTAAAATATTTTCATCTTTGTCCCATATTTTGGGAAAAGTTGTTGTGAGTGATGGGGCTGGAGTGGACATCAGGGGCTTTAAGCAGGAGCATGACTTGCTGTGATGTGTGTTTTGGAAAGATTCACCCTGGCTGTTGATTGCAGAATAAATTGGCAGACAGTAGATTGCTGGGAACTCTTGCAGGTGTCTGCCTGGGCTGTGATGAGTCTGAGCCAAGCATATGCAGCAGAAATAAGAGGGGACAGATTTGAGGGGTTGTCCAGAGGTAGAATTTGTTAGGATTCAGAGACCAGTGGTGGGCTTCCCTGGTGGCTCAGTAGTAAAGAATCTTCCTGCAATGCAGGAGACCTGGGTTCGATCCCTAGGTCAAGAAGATCCTCTGGAGAAGGGAATGGCTACCCACTTCAGTATTCCTGCCTGGAGAATTCCAGGGACAGGGGAGCCTGGCTGGCTACAGTCCACGGGGTCACAAAGATTCGGACCCGACTAAGCGACTAACATGCACACACACACAGGCCGGTGGCGTGGGGGTTGAGGAGAAGGCAGGCTGTCTCTCTGACAGCTTTGGGAAGTCAGGGGTATCTCTGATGAGGCAGGGAGCCAAGGTAGAGGCTAAGGTCAAATTCAAAGAGCAGGATATAAGAAGTAAGCGTTCCTAGCCACAGGGTTTGACTACAGGTTTAGCAACGGTGATATGAAGTTCCTTGTGCCTTAAATAATAGCAAACCCATGCTTTAAATTAAATTAAAGCATTTTAAACTCTTCTGAGTGGACCCACACAGGCATTCTCTGCTGTTATTACGGAGAATGACTAAGTATTATAATTGAGCTGAAAATAATCTCCCGCCCATACTTGCTGGGTTGGTTTCTAAGTATTGAGTTTTTAAGTAATGTAACAAAGTTGCATTCTCTCCAAGTGTTAATTTTAAAAACTGCAGATGGTAACCATCTGTTACACGACTAGCATTTTACAATGTTTGATTAGCACTTTATATAGTTTGGGGAAGCCTGCCCAGGGAGTCTGCCCTGCCCATCAGGTTGGGGATTTCGGGTATGTCTTCTGTGGGTGGCCCTTGAGAGTCTCTGTCCCCACCATATGTGGTTCCCCTCTCTGCTGTGCTGAAGTGTGGCTAGTTGGACTGGCAGGTTGCGCCCTGCCCTGTTGGCACTCTTAGAGCTGGAGCCATCGGAGCTCACTGGGGACACAGGATGTGGGAGGGCTGGATCTCTCCATCAGTCAGGACTCTCTTGGTTGCAAGTGACAAAACGAACCCAAATCTAGGGGTGGGACTACCTTCAGGGGCATGGTGTTTGGGCTCAGGTGACTTCTTCAGACTTGGTGTCACTCAGGGTCTCAGCTCCGCCATCTGCCATGTGGCTTCAGTCTCAGGCTTCAAGAGGAGGCAAGATGGCTTCTTTGGGGGTGAAGTGCTCTCGGCATCAAGTCTAGAGTGGAGCCTTTTCATTCACCCCTGCAGAGGCGGTGAGATCTGCTCTGATTGGACCAGCTTGTCACGTGCCCATCTGCGAGCCAATCCCAGCGACCATGTAGATCAAGGGCTCTGAATGGTCAGGCCTGGAGTGGCGCCCCATCCAGACCTTGGGGGCGGAGACCTGGAAGGGTGGATCCCCAGTGGCTCATCCCAGGATGTTACCAGGCGGGAGGATGGGTGGTGGGGGCCAGCGGCCACTAGCCCACCCCACTGGGAGAGTGAGAGGCCAAAATACAAGGAGCACTTGGCAAATTTAGCTGTGAAGATAGACAGACATTGTTACCAGGAAGATAAAACGCTGGAAATGAAAGAGCCTCTGGAACTAGCTCCTTAGTAAGTTTCCTCTCCTAGTTTAGCTCCTTAGTAAGTTTCCTTTCCTAGTTTCCATAGATTAGATTTAGTGTTCTAGTTCTTTATTTTTTAGAGTGGGTACAGGTTGTCTGACTTATTTTTATGTTACTTTTAAACCAAGGCCAGCCACTTAATCTTGGTCTTTTAGCTCCTCCATTTGGAACACAGTGAGCCTCTCTCTAAGAGGGGAAATCTGTGCAGAGGAGATAACAGGAGATAACAGATTCTATTCAGTCCAGTTCAACAAACAGGGCACGAAGTGAAGTGTTGGGGCCTGGGCCAGGCTCTGGAGGCCTGGCAGCAGGTGAGTCCCCGGCAGTGTGGGAAGTGCTATAACAGCTTTAGAAACAGGGCACTGCAGCACGCCCCGCCCCGCCCCCCCCCCCCCCCCGCCAAGCAAGGGACAGTCATAAAGGGCTTCCTGGAGGAAGCGACACTGAGCTGGCCCTGGAAGGACAGGCACGGGTTCCTCAGGTGGAGGAGATGGGGAAGGGAGCTCCAGGCTAAGGGGGCCGTGTGTGCATAGGCATAAGAGGTGACCTACTTGGCTCAGGGGATCTGGGAGACGATCCTTGCATCTGACAGTGGGGTGAGCCCAGCACACTGGTTCCAGAGCTCATGCTGGCATCAGTGTGGCGGCGGCTGGGGAGTGACAGGCTTCAGGCAAGGACATCAGGCAAGATGCTGTGGTCGAGGTCCAGCAGGATCCTGTGCGCATCTTGTTAAATTGCAGGCCTGGTTGTTTTGGGGTGAGAAGTGTTTCTAATTAGCTGCTGGTGATGTCGGTGCTGCCGGACCACACTTTGAATAGCGAGGCTCAGACCTCTGGGCATCTTCTCCCCTCTCCACTCCATCCTCCTGAAGTCAGCTGGTTTCTCCGTGGTTGCGATGCAGGGTCTTCTCACTTGTTGTCAGTCTCCAGAAGAAAGACCACAGGATACAGCCGTGCCTCCCACCTTTGTCCTTGTGGGCCTGCTCGGGGATGAGCCTTCTGCAGGGCTGATGCCCAGCCTGAGCTCAGGGGCTCGGTTCCATGGGGATCAGGCCTCCATCCACACTGGGTCAAATACGCCTGCTTCCCAGAGTGCTAGGAGCTGGGGGCCAGGGCAGAGTATTGGCTGCATGCCTAGAAGTGATGCTGTGCATTTTCCAGGGACTGAGGTCTGGCGGATGGCCCCACTACCGGGGGCAGAGCTGGTCCAGACGCCGCTGCAGCTCTACCGATATCTGCTGCGCTGTTGCCGGCAGCTGCCCACCAAGGGCATCCAGGAGCATTACAAGCATGCCGTCAGGCAGGTGCGAGCAGGGTACCCTGGGCTTGGGGTGGGGGTGGGGCTTCCTGCGATAGGGGGTCCGTCACAGGGTTGGGGGCCCGCGGCAGTGGGCAGGGCTGGTCTTTCAGGTGGTGATGGTGTGGGGTGGTGGCATTTGAGTAAGAGCTACCGGAAAGCAGTGCTGGCTAGCCCAGCTCCTTCCTCTCTGGTTTCTGTTTAGGAAACAACATGCATCATCTGGGCATACCAACTCTGTGCCAAGGCTTGAATAAGACAGCTGAATGGATAATTAAAATTGAGTGTGAGACATAACATCATTTTGACAGGCATTTCTGCCAATAATGCACAACCTGAATTTAATCAAGAGGAAACATTAGGTAAACCCAGACTAAGTGACTATCTACCGCTTAACCGGACTGTGCACACCGCATACGGCAGTGTCATGAAATACAAAGGCAGACGGCTGCTCTGATTTAAAGGGGACCAAAGAGACGTGACAACTAAGTGTCAGGAGTGATCCCAGCTTGGATCCTGGACCAGAAAAAATGACGATAAAGAAGATTACTGGGAAATTCATGAAGTTGAAATATGGACTGTAGATTAGATAATAGTATTATGTCAATGTTTCTGATATTGATTACTGTGGTCAAGTAAGAGAATGCCCGTGTTTACACGTCTGAAGTATTCAAGGATGAAGGGCATGATACCTGCCACTTTTAAATGCTTTCTCAGATTTTTATACAAACCTGTATAGAGAATGATAAAGCAAATGTGGCAAAATATTAACAGTTGGTGTTTCCAATAGGGAATTCTTTCACATTATTCTTACAGCTTTTCTGTAGATTAGAAATTATTTCCAAATAAAAAGTTAAAAACTGAAATGTATAGAAATATGTGGAAAGTGAAAAAAAAAAAAAGGTAGCAACAGAGAGCTGTGGAAATATGGAGAAGGAGCAATTAACTGTCTGAGGGAATCAGAGAGGACTTCCTGGAGGTGAGCATTTGAGGTGCTCCTAAAGATAAGTAGGAGGACAGGTAGGGTCAAGAGTGGCAGGTCCGAGGAAGGAAGGAAGCAGTTCTTTTGAAGGGTCACGAGTGCCACACAGTGAACCTGAGTCTCATGTTGGTCCTCAAAGGTGAACATCTGGCCAAAGCAAACAGCAAACCCACATTGCGCCACTTAGGGCCTGGCTGGATTTTCCAAAGCCCCCCTCCCCACTTTCCTTCCGTCCCTGCCTGGCTTTCCAGCAGGGGCCCAGAGAAACTCTGTACTTGCCCGGGGAGAAGGCATGCGGCGAGCTCAGCCCACTGACAGCAGGCTTCTTGGGAGCAGCAGAGAGATGGAAGCGTCCCTTAGGCCCCTGCTGCCTGATAACCTTTGGACCTAGCTTGATTAGGGGGTAACTCAGGGCCAGTCTTCCCTTTCACGGCTGTCCTGCTGGTAGGAGCACAGGCTGTGTAATCAGTCTCGGATTCAGATGCTGCTGCCGTTGCGTTGTGGCGAGTTAGGGTTTGGAGCCTGTTTGCTCACCTCAGGGCAGGATCATCATAACTGTGTGTGGAGGGGTAAGAGCAATGTTGAGTACCCCGTGCCCACCGCATGCCTGGCTCTCGACTGCAGCTCTGAAGCTGCCAGTCCTGATTTTTGCCAAGTCATTGTGTCTTATACTTAAACCCCCAGAGTTTCCGGGTTCATTCGGATGAGGACAACCCTGAGAGGATCCAGCAGATTATAAAGAGAGCCATTGAAGATGCCGACTGGATCCTGAACAAAGTAAGCCCTTGGCTCCTGTTTCCACCCTCAAGTTGGGAGTTGAGGGCTATAATTCCCGTGACCACTAGGGGTCGCCCCAGCCCCACAGTTGAGACTAACGAGTGTTTCCCTGCCCGCCCCCGACCAGCAGCTCCCCTCCTCCAGAAGACCAAAGGGGATGGCAGATGCCCTTCCCGTTGCAGTTTCTGCAAAGGGTTGCACATCCTCAGTCCCTAAAGGCAAACTTCTGCCTAATAATGCTGAATAAGTTAAGATGGGGCTACAGGAAGACGGCAGAGAGGAGTCTCCAGGCAACAATAGCGCCAAAGCCGACAGCAGCCTTGTGACGGCTCAGAGAGGAAAGCTGGGTGGGTGAGGCCGGGTTACAGAGGAAACAGTCAAGTGTCTGTTTTGGTGGAGGCAGGAAGGGAGTCAGAATATAGACAGGCTTGCTGGTCCTCACACTTTGGTATTAGAACAGCCTGAGAGCTGGAGCATACCCCACCTTCCGGTCCTTCTGAATCAGATCCTCCAGCTGTTGGCTCTAGGATTCGTTTTTCAAACTCAGGGATCAGACCAGATGGTTTCTGAATGTTGTCTTCTAGAACCTGAGATTCTTTTTTTCTCCTCTGAATAAGACTCAGCTTGAGGAGAAGGCCGGACCCACCACAGTTTTCAGTTCCAGTGTTCCCGGTGTCATTTTTGTCCTCTCTCCCCAACTCCATCAGCTTCCTTTTCCACTGGTACCAAGTAGAGACTTGACCATCTGGTGCCTGCTGACAGGGTCCTGCCGCCTCCATGAAGGCCCTGCAGGAGGCGGCTGAGGCCTAGTGACCACAGTTCTCAGGATTTCCCAGGTCCTCCCTTCCCTGCCGGTTTCCCTCACCCACTCCTAATGATGTCTCTGTCTTACAGTATAAAAAACAAAACTGAGACTCCAGGGCATAAGGAGTGCAGCTGCCTTGGAGACGCTGACATGGAGAGCCCTCGCTTTGCCCGGCCCTAGCAGCAGCAGCAACCATGCTGGGATATCCACTGGCCTGGTTTGCTGGGAGCAGGAAATCAGCGATAAGAGAAGCTGTCATTTGCTCAGACTGCGCTTCCTGCCACATTTGTGTCCCCAGCGTCCTTCACATTTGCTTTTCCAGCTGGTGATGAGGTGAGCTTTGGGGAGAAGGTGTTTTCTCACTTGGCTCTGAAAGTGATTCATTTACTCTGGACGTCGTCGTTTGAGAGGCAGAGCTGGTGTCCCCTCACACAGCAGCCTGTGCAGAGGGCAGGGCGTGGGCCTTACAATCAGGCTGATCTGGATTTGGAGCTCAGCTCGCTGGCTTTTCAAGAGTGTTGGCTTCAAGTCCACTTCTTCCTTCGTTAGGATTAGATAAGATGAAATCAAAGAGCCTGACCCAGGACATGGTATGCGGTAGGGCCAGTAAATGTCCCTCTGAGGAAGCCGGCCTCTGACACTCTCGCGGTGCTCACGCGTCTCTCTGGCTCCCTCCACATCAGCTCTTAGTTCTCTGTGGGCATCTTCTGTCCCTGCTTGTCACCCCAGGCCCCGAGCCCTCACAGTTGCACTGTGCCCGGCGGTCCACCCAGCAGCTGCTCTTCCTGACCCCGACCCTCCCAGCCCAGAGAGACAGAAGCCCTGGTCCTTGTCTTCGTGGGATCTGTCGTATCTCAGAGTACCGAAACAAAAAATGCCAGGGCAGCTGCAGTAGACACCGATGGGTTCAGGCTGCATGTGACCAGTCCTTGCCTACTTTGGCTCCATCTTAGAAGACGAGGGAGGAGGAGCAAGCAAGCAGTCGTGAGGGTCATCATGAGCCTGAAGTCCGTGGAGAAGGCAGACCTGGGTCGTGTCCCAGCTCCACACAAAGTGCTCTCGGGTAACTCACCTCGCCTCCTTCAGTCCCGGTTTCCCCATCTATCCCGGCAGTAATGACCGTACTACCTCACGGGGCCACAGTGAGGAGTCATAAGCCCTAATGTATGCCAGGTGCTTCACCCAGGATCTGGCCTGGGGAGCCAAGGAGAAGGGAGCACCTTTTCAAGAGATTGAGCCCCTTTTCAAGGTCACAAAATGACTAAGTTGGGTCTGTGAATGTACCAAGCCCTCTAGATTTAAGTGGGGAAGGATAGCAGGGTGAGAGGGAGGAAGCGGGGAGGGCGAGCAAGGAACATTGGGGTGACTGGCTGGAGCGGGCGGAGCAGCGAGAAGATGGAGAGACCACACCAGTGGTGAGTGTCCCTGGAGGACTCCCAGCCAGACGATGAGCTTGTGATCACGTGACTTACAGTGACTCAGATATGCCCATGTGTGCTCAGCTGATCAGCAGATCATGAAGTAAATACGTCAGAGCTCTGGTGTATGTTCCCTGCTGTGTGCTGTCATGTTCGATGTTGAGGGTTAGAGGCAGGCAGACAGACAGCTGCCAGGAGGGATCATTCTTTCATGTTTTAATTCATTAATTGAAATGTCCGGTCCTAGGTAAAGATAAAATTTCAGAACTTGCATGAAGGTTGAGGCATCTCTCTTCCGGGTGGGATCTGCCCCAGTGGGAGACCTGCTGTCAGAGGAGGGGACCACGGGCCGCCTTTGCTGGCTTGGGGTGGGGGAGTGGCAGGGGGTGCCTGGCAGACGGGTAGTTTCACCAAAGGCTTGGAATAGCACCACTTGCTCAGGAAGCCCTGTGCTGTTCTGTGTGGTTGAGACATCGTGGACTGAACAGATGGTTCTGCAGCCATCTCTTTATGTAATTGTCTCCTGTCTGAGAGTGAACCCCTTGAGGGCAGGGACCATATGCTGGTCAGTGCAAAATCTTCTGGGCCAGCTGTGTGCCTGCTGCCAAAGTGGCGAACTTTAAGCATTTCTTGAATGGAAGAATGATAATCCAGGCAGACTGATGTGCTGCTTTTGTTGGCATGTTTATTGCTTTCTAATAATGGGGGATGCTGGGAGGTGGTGATTGTTTCTTGGCCAACCACTGATATATGTGTGTGTGTTCTTATCACGGATGCTCAAATAAAGTCTGATTGCTACTATGGAAGTAGTTTTGAGTTCGAGAATCTCCTGAAAGGATTTTGGGGATTCCTTGGACTGCACATGGGGTCCATGGACTGCACTTGAAGATCACTGTCTCTCTGTGTAATCTGAATAAAGCAGAATACTAAGAGGATTTTTACCTCCTTTCTTGATACTATGGCTTTGTTACTTTGCCTAAGATTGTATTCCTTTTTTTTTTTTTTTAAAGTACCAGTGTCATCTGATTGCTTTTTTAACATGAAGAAAATCTTGGAAGACATGATGTGAGGGGAAGCAAAAAACACCTTCGTCATGCTTAAGCTCAGTCTTCATAGAGGAAAGAATGTTTTTTCAGGTGAATAAGGGAGGCAAGAAGAGCATGCCAGATAGGAGGAGACGTACGAGCAAGGACAGGTTAGGGTGCTGAGGAGGGTGAGGAGTCTAATTGCAAGGGACAAGAGTACCAGATAACAGCATGAACGGGGCAGGAGGGAGGTCAGCAGTGGGGGTGAGAAAACCCACATTTGTTTGGAAATGGGAGCAGGTGAGACTGGTGATTCAGGAGGCCTGCTTTTGTCCGGTGGCTGAAATGAACAGGCATAGGGGTCTCAGGCTCAGCCAACCTCAAGGTTATGAGCTCTAGTCAGTTTCAGATGTCAGTGAGAAGGGATCCACTCTCTCCACAGATGCTGTGTCTCCATGGTATTGACAGCCACTGATAGCAGTTAGGAGGTAGACATAGATTCTGATGGTTTGGAGAACCTGGACCTTGATGGCAGTAGTGGTAAAGACCCTGCCTGCCAATGCAGGAGATGTAACAGATGTGGGTTCTATCCATAGGTTGGGAAGATCTCCTAGAGGAGGGCACAGCAACCCACTCCAGTATTGTTGCCTGGAGAGTCCCAATGGACAGGGAAGCCTGGTGGGCTGTAGTCCATAGGGTCGCAAAGAGTTGGGCACAACTGAAACAACTGAGCATGACCTTGAATGAAGCTAAGTGCCTTCTCAAGGGCATGCCCCTCTTTTGGGACCCACTGCTATCCATGTAGACCCCTGAACTCAGACTGGGTGTTTATGGAGTTAAAGGCCTGGCTACTCGACCAATGAGTTCCAGAGGCAAGGATCATGACTTCAGTGCACGCGACAAACGTCTGTGAAGCCGCCACACTGCAAGGCCTTGTGCTGGGTGTTGGTGAAAGTGAAAGGTGCTCAGTTGTCCAGCTCTGAGCAAACCCCAACCCCCAACCATGGCGTTTGTGACCCCATGGACTGTAGCCTCATGGGCAGGCTCCTCTGTCCACAGAATTCTCCAGGCCAGAATACTGGAGTGGTAGCCATTCCCTTCTCCAAGGGATCTTCCCAACCCAGGGATCCAACCCAGGGCTCCCGCATTGCAGGCAGATTCTTAACCATCTGAGTCACCAGAGAAGCTATAATTTCCCTGCTGGGTGTTGGTGGGTACTTTCATTTAGGGCCTTAATCTGGATGCCAATCACATTTTCTTACTTACTTAATTCATTGGTTCAACAAACATTAAGCACCTTTTATATATCAAAAGGGAGAAGGCAATGGCACCCCACTCCAGTACTCTTGCCTGGCAAATCCCATGGACGGAGGAGCCTGGTAGGCTGCAGTCCATGGGGTCCATAAGAGTCAGACACGACTGAGTGACTTCACTTTCACTTTCCACTTTCATGCATTGGAGAAGGAAATGGCAACCCACTCCAGTGTTACTGCCTGGAGAATCCCATGGATAGGGAAGCCTGGTAGGCTGCAGTCCATGGGGTCACACAGAGTCAGACGCGACTGAAGCCACTTGGCGGCGGATATATCAAAAATTCCATCTGTACTTCCGTCAAGGTTGGGTTCAGTTCAGTTCGTTCGCTCAGTCTTGTCTGACTCTTTGTGACCCCATGAACTGCAGCACGCCAGGCCTCCCTGTCCATCACCAACTCCCGGGGTTCATCCAAACTCACGTGCATTGAGTCGGTGATGCCATCCAGCCGTCTCATCCTCTGTCCTCCCCTTCTCCTCCTGCCCCCAATCCCTCCCATCATCAGGGTCTTTTCCAGTGAGTCAGCTCTTTGAACGAGGTGGCCAAAGTACTGCAGTTTCAGCCTCAGCATCAGTCCTTCCAATGAACACCCAGGACTGATCTCCTTTAGGATGGACCGGTTGGATCTCCTTACAGTCCAAGGGACTTGCAAGAGTCTTCTCCAGCGCCACAGTTCAAAGGCATCAATTCTTCAGCGCTCAACTTTCTTCACAGTCCAACTCACATCCAAACATGGCCACTGGAAAAACCATAGCCTTGACTAAATGGACATTTGTTGGCAAAGTAATATCTCTGCTTTTTAATATGCTATCTAGGTTGGTCATAACTTTCCTTCCAAGGAGTAAGCGTCTTTTAATTTCATGGCTGCAATTATCATCTGCAGTGATTTTGTCTGCAGTGTCAGAATAAAGTCTGACACTGTTTCCACTGTTTCCCCATCTATTTGCCATGAAGTGATGGGACCAGATGCCATTATCTTCGTTTTCTGAATGTTGAGCTTTAAGCCAACTTTTTCACTCTCCTCTTTTACTTTCATCTAGGCTTTTTAGTTCCTCTTCACTTTCTGCCATAAGGGTGGTGTCATCTGCATATCTGAGGTTATTGATGTTTCTCTCAGCAATCTTGATTCCAGTTTGTGCTTCTTCCAGCCCAGCGTTTCTCATGATGTACTCTGCATAGAAGTTAAATAAGCAGGGTGACAATATACAGCCTTGATGTACTCCTTTTCCTATTTGAACCAGTCTGTTGTTCCATGTCCAGTTCTAACTGATGCTTCCTGACCTGCATATAGATTTCTCAAGAGGCAGGTCAGGTGGTCTGGTATTCCCATCTCTTTCAGAATTCTCCACAGTTTATTGTGATCCACACAGTCAAAGGCTTTGGCATAGTCAAAAAGGTTGGGTTATGGATGGTTTAATTTCCTCTCCTTATTGATCTGTATGGTTTCTGGAGATATGGAGAGATTTCATTTTGGGCACCTGTGACTATCCACAGCAATCTAGTTTTTAATCAAACTAAATAAGTGTTTTTTTCCCTATTAAGTTTCCTGTTTATAGACATTAACCCACATGTATAAACACACGTAACATTTGCTGGCTGAGAAATGGTTAATCACTTTGAAAATATGTTTTTCTGATGTTTGCACCTTCCTGTTACCCTGAATCTTTAAAATTCTTGAATTGGAGTGATAAGATTTGCCCAGGGGGCCAACCTGTCTTCTAGGCTCAACCTCCAACCTCTAGGCATGTACGTAAATAAGCATTCTTACCTGATTCTTCATCTTGGCTATGCTGTTGATTTCATCTCTGTGGTCTGGGGCCCCTGTACATAATTGGCTGTGTTAGAAACCACTGCTTGAGGAGCTTGGAACTTTGATATACTGCTGGTGGGAATGTCAAACGTTGCAGCTGCTTTGGAAAACAGTTCAAAAGTTTTCCAAAATGTTAAATGTAGAGTTCCATGTGACTCAGTGATTCTACTCCTGTGTATATACCCAAGGGAAATGACACACGTCCACACAAAACACTTGTACATGAATGTTCATGGTTTTATTCATAATAGCAAAAAGGAAAGCAAACAACCCAAATATCCATCAACTGATGAACAGATAAATAAATGTAGTGTAGTCATACAATAGCAATAAGGAATAAAGCCCGGACACACCCTGTGACATGGGTGAACCTGCTATGATAAATGAAAGAAGCGAGTCACAAAGTGCAAAGTTGTATGATTCCTTTTATGTGAAATGTCCGTAGTAGGCAAATCTATGGAGACGTAAAGTAGATTAACTTAGAGGCTTGGGACATAGGTGCTGGGAGGAGCAAGAGTGACTGCTGATTGGTACGGGGTTTCTTTATGGAGTGATGAAAATATTTTAAAATTAGATCATGATTGTACAACTCTGTGAGTATGTCAGAAACCACTGAATTGTGTACTTTAAATGAGTGAATTGTCTGGTAGGTGAATTACATCTCAATAAAACTCCTAAAAAGAAAATGAAATTAGATGCCAGGAGAAAACTGAACAAATCCCAGTGCATCTGAAAGGTACCACCCAGTCTGTCGTTAATTTCTAGAAGATACCCTCCTTGATACCTTATGCTAGTAAAGTAATGCTTAAAATTCTCCAAGCCAGGCTTCAGCAATACATGAACCGTGAACTTCCAGATGTTCAAGCTGGTTTTAGAAAAGGCAGAGGAACCAGAGATCAAATTGCCAACATCTGCTGGATCATCAAAAAACCAAGAGAGTTCCAGAAAAACACCTATTTCTGCTTTATTGTCTATGCCAAAGCCTTTGACTGTGTGGATCACAATAAACTGTGGAAAATTCTGAAAGAGATGGGAATACCAGACCACCTGACTGGCCTCTTGAGAAACCTATATGCAGGTCAGGAAGCAACAGTTAGAACTGGACATGGAACAACAGACTGGTTCCAAATAGGAAAAGGAGTACGTCAAGGCTGTATATTGTCACCCTGCTTATTTAACTTCTATGCAGAGTACATCATGAGAAACGCTGGACTGGAAGAAACACAAGCTGGAATCAAGGTTGCTGGGAGAAATATCAATAACCTCAGATATGCAGATGACACCACGCTTATGGCAGAAAGTGAAGAAGAACTAAAGAGCCTCTTGATGAAAGTGAAAGAGGAGAGTGAAAAAGTTGGCTTAAAGCTCAACATTCAGAAAATGAAGATCATGGCATCCGGTCCCATCACTTCATGAGAAATAGATGGGGAGACAGTGGAAACAGTGTCAGACTTTATTATTTTGGGTTCCAAGATCACTGCAGATGGTGATTGCAGCCATGAAATTAAAAGACGCTTACTCCTTGGAAGGAAAGTTATGACCAACCTAAATAGCATATTAAAATGCAGAGACATTACTTTGCCAACAAAGGTTTGTCTAGTCAAGGCTATGGTTTTTCCTGTGGTCATGTATGGATGTGAGAGTTGGACTGTGAAGAAAGCTGAGCACCGAAGAATTGATGCTTTTAAACTGTGGTGTTGGAGAAGACTCTTGCAAGTCCCTTGGACTGTAAGGAGATCCAACCAGTCCATCCTAAAGGAGATCAGTCCTGGGTGTTCATTGGAAGGACTGATGTTGAAGCTGAAACTGCAGTACTTGGGCCACTTCATGCGAAGAGTTGACTCATTGGAATAGACCCTGATGCTGGGAAAGATTGAGGGCAGGAGGAGAAGGGATGACAGAGGATGAGATGGTTGGATGGCATCACTGACTCAATGGACATGGGTTTGGATGGACTCTGGGAGTTGGTGATGGATAGGAAGCCTTGGCGTGCTGTGGTTCATGGGGTTGTAGACAGTCAGACACGACTAAGCGACTGAACTGAACTGACCCTCCTTGATGAGTTTCTGTTGAAGGAAACAATTGTCTTCTCTTTCCAGTGGTGTCCAAAGCTGAAGTTTTCTACTGGGAACAAGGGCCAGTCCTCGTGCCTTCTGCACTCAACTGGGCACAGTTTATAATCCTGTGAGATGATTCTCCCCTTTCTTCAGAGAGAAACAAGCTTACAGAGGCTAACATTTGTCGAGGGTCACATCTGAAGAACTCACATTTCCCAGGTTGGGCCCTTTCTAGAGACTGAAGGCTGCTCTTCCAAAGGCTCTGAGGTGATAACCTATCTACATTGTTATGTTAAAAAACTTTATAAAAAATTCTCATCCCCTCTTAGAAGTCTAAGAGATACAAAAAGACTTGAGGAAATGAAGTGACCTTGGATTACAAAAAGTTTAACTGAGTTTCCCAGCTGGAGTGCCCTAGGCTTGTCACCTCCACTTGAAGCAACCTCAACCCATTATCCCAGCGTGCCATACTTATAATGTCCCTTTTTACATATGCCAGGGAATGGAAAGGGCCGGGGAGTGCTGAGGTCTTGTCCTTGGCACTTTCCGTGCCTGAAAGCACTGAACTGAGGCGTCTCTGTGATGTGTACATGGCTACCACAGCCCAGAAGAAGACGTCTGATCTTGTTAAAAGATGGACTAATAGCTATGTGACTTTGGGAAAGTTACTCAGTGTTACTAAGCCACACTTTTCTCATTTGTATAATGGAGACAAAAATAATAGCTGTCTCCCAGTGTGTTCTGAGGATTCAGTGAGATACTGCATATAACATACTTAACCTGGAGCCTGGTACATGGCTAACACTAAATAAATGTAGCTGCTGTGATTGTTAATTGCATGGGGTCTCCTTGCTCTGGAGGTTGTCTGCAGCCAATTTGATTTCTCTCTGTACATTATTTCCTGGGCTTCCCAGGTGGCACTAGTGGTAAAGAACCTGCCCGCCAATGCAGAAGATGTAAGAGACATGGGTTCGATTCCTGGGTGGAGAAGATCCCCTGGAGAAGGGCATGGCAACCCACTCCAGTATTCTTGCCTGGAGAATCCCATGGACAGAGGAGCCTGGTGAGCTATAGTCCGCAGGGTTGCACAGAGTCAGACCCAACTGAAGCAACTTAGCACACACATACATTATTTCACTGATTAGGGAAAGCAAACTCATTTTAACGTCCTAAAAACTTCTATCATAACAGAAAAGAAATGTGAGGAGAGAGAAGGAGTCATCTTTTCATGTCACATGTGGGGGCTGGCATGTCAGGGCACATTTCAGAAGTGACCAGGGCTTCTGTTTGCACAAAGACCTTCAAGCCCTTCTGAGAAGCATGAAGACAAGTTGAAACACAGGTCTGGCTGTGGGCTGAGATGCTGAAGCAAGGAAAAGGGCGAAAGCCACCTCTTGAAAACCTGAAGGATTACCTTTCCATGTTTTTCTTATCCATTGCTGGGTAACAAGTTACCTCAAAATTCAGTGGCTCAGAATGGCAGTGACTTCTTATTTCTCATTATTCTGTCTGTCAGGAATCCAGGCAGGGCTTGGTTGGGTGGTGGCAAGTAATGACAGCTGGGCCACTCTGTGCTGTGTTCAGATGGTGGCTGGGCTGAGCTGAGAGGTTTGGGAAGATTTCACTTACATGTGTGGCACCCTGGTCTTCCTCTGTGTGGCTTCTCTCCACATGGTCTGTCATTCAGAAGACCATGCATTTCTTTACTCTGTGGTGGCTGCCTTCCTCAGAATATGAGTTTCACCTTTTGCATTTCCTCAAAGTCTGGACTGGAGTGACACTTCTGCCTCATTCTGATGGTTAGAGCAAGTCATAGGGCTAGCCCTGATTCAAGGAAAGAGGAACTAGACTCTACGTCCTTTTTTTTTTTTTTGGCTGCACTATGTGCAGCATGTGGGATCTTATTCCGCAACCAGGGATCTGCTGCAATGTCTGCTGCAATGGAGGTACTGGGACAGTGGAATCTTAAGCACTGGGCCACCATCGTAGTTCCTAGACTTTACATCTTGATGGAAGGAGTAGCATGCGCATACAATGGAGAGAGACATTGATGGTGGCCACCTTCAGAGACCATCCACCACACCCAGTGAGCTGAAAATTTAAATTTTGGGAAGATAGAAACAAAATGCTTTAGGGCAGACCCTGGTTGAAGGAAGGGCAATTTTGGAAGCAACACTGAGGTGCAACACTATAAATGTTCCCCTGACTCAACTCAAGCTATTCTCATCAGTGTTAGAGACTGAGAGAGAGTAAAAATCAAAGACTTGATAATTAGAGTGCACTATGACATTGCAAGAGCCAGGCCATCTTGTTCAGGATTCTGATACAAGAATTACAACTCTGGTCAGAGGAGCTAAGTGTTAGCAAGGATTGATAGGAATGTAAACTGGTACAGCCACCATGGAGAACAGCGTGGAGATTCCTTTTAAAAAATTAAAAATAGAGCTATCACGTGGCCCCGCAACCCCGCTTCTGGGTATGTATCCAAAGGAATTGAAATCAGGATATGGCAGAGATACCTGTAGTCCCTTGTTCACTGCAGCACTATTTACAATAGGCAAGATATGGAATTGACTTAAGTGTCTTGTCAATGGATGAATAGATAAAGAAGATGCGACATATATAAATATACAATGGAATATTATTCAGCCATGGGAAAGAAAGAAATCCTGCCGTTTGCAACAGCATGTGTGGACCCTGAGGACATTATGTTAAGTGAAATAAGTCAGACAGAGAAGGACAAATAACTATATATGATATCAGAGTCCCTTGGACTGCAAGGAGATCCAACCAGTCCATTCTGAAGGAGATCAGTCCTGGGCGTTCTTTGGAAGGAATGATGCTAAAGCTGAAACTCCAGTACTTTGGCCACCTCATGCGAAGAGTTGACTCATTGGAAAAGACTCTGATGCTGGGAGGGATTGGGGGCAGGAGGAGAAGGGGATGACAGAGGATGAGATGGCTGGATGGCATCACTGACTTGATGGACGTGAGTCTGAGTGAACTCCGGCAGTCGGTGATGGACTGGCGTGCTGTGATTCATGGGGTCGCAAAGAGTCAGACACGACTGAGCGACTGAACTGAACTGAACTGAACTGAGAAATCTAAAAAAGCTGAATTCATAGAGATAGTAGAGTGGTGGTTACCAGGGGCTGGGGTGTGGGATGAAAGGGGGGATAAAGGGTACAAAGTTTCAATTATAAGATAAATATGTCCTGTGGGGTCTAGTGTGTAGCATGGTGATTACAGCTAGTAATACTTTATTATAAACTTGAAAGTTTCAAGGAGAATATATCTTAAATGTTCTCAAAATAAAAAAAAAATGGTAATTTTATGAGGTGATGGAGTTTTTAATCATTAATGGCGGTAATAATTTTGCAACATATAAGTGCATCAAGTCCACACATTGTACACCTGTTACACAAGGTCGTCACATGTCACTTATATCTCAATAAAGCTGGAAAAAAAAAACCTCTGGTCAGGAGAGGGCCTTTGATGGGAGGAAGAAATGAGTGGCTGCAGATGTGAATGGGCTCACAGGAGTGAAGTGAAGGAGAGTGACGTGAGCATGGCAACAAAAAACCCCAGAGACATGGCTGGTCCTCTTGTTGGGGAGCAGTGGTGGGGCATCAGACAGCTGAAACCGAGGCCACTTGAGGTAGGCATGGAGTGGCTTTGGAAGCTGTCACAGAAGATCCATGGTACGGTTGCCTGTGAGACCATGTGGGAAGCCTGGAACCTGGCTGGAGGCAGGAGGACCATGTGCGGTGGGATGCCAGTGATGCCTACCTATAGCCCTTTCTCAATGATTATCTCCCAATAGGGGAAGCATATATTAAGTTATGTTGTTTTTTTTTTTTTTTCGAGGGCATCACTTTCTCATAGGGGAAAATTAGTTAAGAACTGAGTGCATGGCTGAAGACATTAAAAATACACCATTTGTTACTTGGAACCAATTGCTTTGAATTTCACTAAGGCAACCTACACAAAAGAAATAGCACCAAGGATGCTTGTGTATTCTCTTCAAAAGGTCCAAACATGGAATACTACTCAGCAATCAAAAGGAACTAACTAGTGATACATAAACCAACTTGAGTAAATCTCAGTGGCATTATGACGATAAGAGAAGCACGGTTTACATGTAACCAAGCTTACATAGGTTATGATTCCACTTATATGACAGTCTCAGACAAAACCACAATAATTGACGACCCATCAGTGGTTACCAGAGGTTGGGGCGGTGGGAGCGTGTATCTATCAAGAGGTAGTGCGAGGAAGATGTGGGGGTGAAAAGGCGGTTCTTCGTCCTATTGTAGTAGTGGTCACATGAATGTGTACATGTGTTGAAATTCATAGACCTGTACTTGCCCCCAGAAGTCAATTTCACTGCATGGTTTTTCTTTAAATGGCCCAACCATCATTAATAGGATTTGGAGTCCTTTATGTCATAGCTTCCTCCATGATCAGGGGAGGGTGATCTCCCAACTTATTCTCTGGCCTCAGGAACAAAACGAAGAAAGGCAAAACATTGCTGAAGACAGGGATTCTTGAAAATACTGTCCTTTTAGGTTTTGCAAGGAAAACAAAAGAAGACAGCGGGCAAGATGGTAGAGGCGGAAAAAAGAGAGGGAAAGAGGGTATTCTGGAATCACTTTTATGGATTATTATATCTTTAATACTTATTACCTGCAGGCAGTCAAGTGATAAGTGCCTTGCTTCAATTTTCTCTGAACGGTATGTACTATTATTAGCCTCACTTTGCAGATGAAAGAATTAAGACCCAGAGAAGTAAAACAATTTGCCCAGGGTCACACAGCCAGTGGACAGTAGGGCTGAGATTGAATTCAAAGCCAGTGCTCTTAATTCACATGTCTTTCATTCTACCTCCCAGGTCACATCATTTCAGTCCTGTATCTTTGAGTTCCTTGATCCCTGGGCTTAAGATTTATGTTTTATTTCCTCTTCTCTTGACCCTCAAGGATTTGGTCTTGGATATTCTCTCCTTGTTCTCTTCCATCTCCAGCTTTTGCTGAGATATCCCTCCTGGACCAGCCTCTCAGCAGACCCTGGTGTGACTTGGAAGGGTTACAAAGGTTTCCATCAGCTCAGAGACCCTTATATTTTGGAGGGTTATAATATATGATGTTCAATTCTCATTATCTAGTTGCTAGTATAATTAATGTATTCTGACATGGCCATTGCTGCAAAAATCTTACTATATTGTGGGCCAAACCATGTGCCCTACAACTTAACAATGACCCTAAAGGGCCCTTCTGATCTAGCTTCTTCCTGGCTCTGGCCTCCTCTCCCAAGCCTCCCTCCCCACTCCTACTCTGCTGCAGCTGCATCCTGTTACCTGCCCCACTGGGCCCAGGGGTTTGGGCTCCAGTCCCAGCTTTGTTTCTGTTCCCCTGCCTGGCGTGCCCTCCCCTCAGTCCATCTGCCAGACTCCTAACCCTTCTTGCAAAGCTCCTCTACAAAGTCTTTCTTGACCTCTGTCCACAGGCAACTCTGATCTCTCCCTAAGAATTCTACCATCTCTAGAACGTTTCTCATAGTTACTCAATATCTACCCTTTCTGCATGTTTCGTGGGTACTTGATACGGAGGTGGTGCTTGGTGTATGTTATCTCGAATTCTGGCAGCCACCATGAGAGGAAGCATTCATGTTTCCATTGACTGATGAGGACACAAGCTCAGGGGAGAGAAGGACTGGCCCAGGCTCTCACAGACATTAATGGTAGAACCAGGATTGATGCTGGGTTTGTATGACTCCAACACTCAGTCAAGTTTTGCCGATTGAATGGGATTACTCAGCCAGGTGGTGGCTGCTACAGGGGGTGGTGGCTATGTGTTCTCAACAGTCACCTGATGGAAGGGGCTTGGCATAGCAGTCTGGTTGGAAGGGGAGCAGCTAAAAGATAGTCTGATGCTGCCCAAAGGCAGCAATCATCCTGCTTCTTATGGGTTGTGTGTTTATGGAAGGGATCTTTAGAACGACTTAATAGAAATTATGGGGGGACCGAAACCCCTTCATAAGCACGGTGGATGGAATCAAGGAAAAGTTGAGGGTAGAGGACTGGGTCAGAGAAACAGAAGGCAGAAATGCAGCTGTGGGGAGGCATGTGTTTGTATCAAGATGATCAACTGTCCTACTTCATCATTTACACTGAGTCAGACCCAAGAGGCATTTCACAGAAAGTGGATGGTACCATCCATTCCCTAGAGGACTCTCCATTCCAAAAGAGATGTGTAAAAGAAGAAATTCTGTGGGTGTTAATAATAAACAGCCATTTAGAAAGCTCTCACTGAACAGCATTCCCATGCTCCTGAGAAGGCTGTAGCAATTATTACTTTCTTTTTTTTTTTCTAAGAACAGGAAAAAAAAAATTAGCTGGGAAAGCAAGAAACAATTGCTGTTGTTAACAATAAAATCATGACATTTGAATATCAAATTTTCAACTTTTTCAAAGCACTATCCTACATTATTATCTCATTTAGTTCTCACTTCCATTAAGTGAGATGACAGGAGAGCCTCTTACTCCTAATCCACAGGAAAAAACAAAAGCTCTCAGTGATGGATCAGAACCTGATGCGGCCCTCCATTGCTCATCATCAAGTTAGAACTTACTCGGTGAGCTGTTGTGGGAACAGAGAGAGAGGAATTAGCCAGGTCCTTGCTGTTTGGAAGTGAATTGAACCTTGGGTCCTGGTAGACAGAAACCATCATGGTGAAAAGGCAGGTAAGGTGTTGGTGCCCTTTACTTTCCTTGTTGGTCATTTTGGATTTGTTCAGGTTGACGAAGACATACATTCTCAATGATCTTCAAATTACATCACCAATAGTACTAGGCAACATCCTTGTGTGCAAGGCAGTTCAACATCTTCTCGACTGACCAGTCAGAGATGAATAATTTGCTCGTTGATCTTTGATTCCTGATACCTGTCAATCCAGGAGACACAGGAGACTCTTGTTCGATCCCTACGTTGGGAAGATTCCCTGGAGGAAGAAATAGTAACCCACTCCAGTATTCTTGCCAGGATAATCCCATAGACAGAGGAGCCTGGCAGTCTACAGTCCCTGGAATTGCAGCGTCAGAAATGATGGAGCGACTGAGCACACACACTCACGCACACCTGTCGCCTTCATCTCTCCCTTTCAGCTTGAATTAGTGCTCCTTTCAGGGTAGCAATAGTTATGGACGCACAAGAAGCATTGGTTTTATTAATATTATCTGTTTCTTGCATTCTTTTATCATACGTTAAGAAGTTTTTCTTAGGTCTAACACAAGTCCATATGGCTAACGTAAGATTGTATCTCCCAGTTTTGTCTTCAGAAAAGTCAAAAGACACAGTTTATGGAAAGTGAATACCCAAGTAACCGGAGCAGCCAGATCCTACCTCCAGTCAGGGGCTCTGGCTGTCCTGGGACCCCTGGGAATTTTCTCTTTGTCTTCTGACTGATAAAACAATTTGAGGATCCCTCATTGAGCTCATATGCACGAACCCAAGGTGAGAAGGAAAGAAAAAGGAAGAATTCATCTTCCTTGTGTTGGAAATAATGTACAGATGCCAAATAGCACATTGAGATGCAATATTATAAAAATGGCATAAGTTCTTAGAAGCTAAATGATTGTTTCTGACTTAAAAAGTGAATAGGGCCTTCCCTGGCAGTACAGTGGTTAAGACGCCATGCTTCCACTGCAGGAGGCCAGAGTCCATCCCTGGTTGGGGAGTTAAGATCCCTCACAGCACACACACACACACACACACACACACAAAGTAGCAAAAAATCTTGGCAAGGAACGCTGTCTGACTTAATCAGATAGAAGGTTAAAAAAAATTCTAGTCTTCCTTCCTAAAACAAATTCTGATAAAAATCCTAAAGTGAATGAACTCCAGCAGTAGAGAGCCCTGGGCTCTTTTCCTGAGCTGGACACGTGTTAGTTGTAAAGATTTTAGACAAGTTGCTGCCCTTTTCTGAGCCTGTTTCCTCATCTGTAGAGTGGGGTGGGCAGGGGGCAGTAATCCTTTCTCCGTAAGGTTGCTATAGAAACGATCACATTATAGTACAAAAGGAGATGGGGGGAGAAGGGGTTAAGGCCCCCACTCCTCCCATTCTTTTCCCCTCCGTTTGTTGTTGGCCTGCAGGCCTGTAGGATGGGACTCTCCTTCATTGGCACCCGGAGCACCCGGAGCCTCCTCCCGGGAAGTCGTCAGTCTCCTTTTCATCCTCCTTATCAAGCCCAAGTGATGACACCCGAGCTGCCCAAAGCACATACCAGTGCTGTTCACTACCCTTTCCCCTGGAATTTAATCAGCACTCACAGACCAGCTCTTCGGGTTGTTGCAATTCTGGAGACTTTGGTATTATTCACTTTGCTTTTCTCAATATTGTAAATAATTTTTAGATGCTGGTTTGTATGCAGGAAGGCATTAACTATCAGACTTTTTTAAAAAGAGTTCCCTGTGGAGAAGTGATTCCATCTTTTGGGGCCAGTTGCTACCTCAGAGACCAATGGCTCAGCTTTTCAGCAAGGAGTCTAATTAAACAGGCTTGGCAAAGTCTTCCAACTGGCTTCTCTGTGGGGCCACATGAAAGCATGGTTTCAGGATGAAAAAGGGAGGCCTTTCCAGGAAATTATGCCAGCTGACCGGAATAAATATTTTCTTCCCACATGCCTTTCTGAAGGCCCGGAGAGCACCTCTGTTGGTGATTCCCTGTGGGGACTCTGCCAAGAATTAGGGAAGGGGCAGAGGCTAGGAGTCTCTAAAACCTTTTCCTCTAAAGAGCACAGAGGAGTATTGACTGGAAGCCCTTTATTTAATAAATCAGTTTTCTAGTTCATTAGTTCCTTTAGCCAATGAGTACTTGCCACGTGAATTTTTTTAGTTTTAGAATTGGTAAGATGTTTGCATAGTTCAAAATTCAGAAGGGACACTGTAAAAGTCTCCCTTCAACCCACTCCCCAGGCTTCCCTGGTGACTCAGAGGTAAAAGAATCCACCTGCAATCCAGGAGACGCAGGTTCGATCCCTGGGTGGGGAAGATCCCCTGGAGAAGGAAATGGCAACCCAGTCCGGTATTCTTGCCTGGGAAATCCCACGGACAGAGGAGCCTGGCGGGTTGAAAAAGAGTCGGACATGACTTAGCGACTAAACGACAACAACAATCCACCCCCCAGCCGTCCGGTTTCCCTTTCTCAAGTTACTAGTTTCTTGGGTCTCCTTTTCAAGTCATGCTAAGTACAGAAAAGCTGTACATATTTTTCCCTTTGCCTGTTTTTTTTTTTTTTCCCATTGTTATTGTTGATTTGGGTTTTTCTAACCCACACAAATGGTAGTCATTTATAAACTGCTCTGACCTTGATTTTCTTTAAGACTTAATAATGTATCTTGGGATTCTTTTTTTTTTTTTCAAATGCACAGAAGGCTTCATTTATCCTTTGTTATGGTCCATTTTTGGAGAAGACAATGGCACCCCACTCCAGTACTCTTCTCTGGAAAATCCCATGGATGGAGGAGTCTGGTAGGCTGCAGTCCATGGGGTCTCTAAGAGTCGGACACAACTGAGCGACTTCACTTTCACTTTTCACTTTCATGCATTGGAGAAGGAAATGGCAACCCACTCCAGTGTTCTTGCCTGGAGAATCCCAGGGACAGGGGAGCCTGGTGGGCTGCCATCTACGGGGACCCACAGAGTCAGACACAACTGAAGTGACTTAGCATGGTTCATTTTAGTTCACTGTGATGCATGGAGGCATCACAACATTTTCAGTCATCTCCTATTGAGAGACACATTCTGCTGCTATTATAAACAACACTGCAGTGAATAATGCTGAGCAAATGTCATTTCATACAAGGCAAGTATACCGGTAGAGTAAGTTCCTGGAATGGACTTGCTGGGTGAAAAGGTACGTATCGATATATTTGTAAGTTTGAATGAGGTGGTGAAGTTGCCATGCATGGAAGTTGAATCAATTTTCACTTCCACCAGTAACTGTTTTCAAGGGACTTCCCTGGTGGTCTAGTGGCTAAGACTGTGTTGCCAATGCAGGTGGCCTGGATTGGATCCCTGGTCAGGGAACTGGGTCCCACATGCTGCAACTAAAGACCCTGCAAGCCACAACAACTAAGACTCGGCACAGCCAAATAAATACATAAAAATAAATATTAAAAATTCCGCTCTCTTAAAAAACAAAATACTCTGCTAGATATAAATTAAAAATAAATTTTATGAATAAATAGGTTTATATTTTTAAGATTAGAATTTATAAAATGTTGAAATGCATTTGATTTAGTCTACTGTCTTATTTATGAGGTTACAAGAATCTTGGGATAATTTAAGAATGAATAGAAAAAAGAATTTGATAGTGAATTTAATCCTGAGACTACAGGCAAAAAATAAAACCATGATCTTCTTTCTAAAAATTTCCTATCCTTTGTGTAATTGAGGTCAACTACCTCACTTCAGAATACTATAATTCACTCCATTCTTCTCAGCAATACATAGAAATATTGGAACAAATAAAATTTCCTGAAGATCTAACCATGTAAAATTATGCCAAAGACTGTTTATTTAATACTTATAAAACTCTTCTATTAATATATAATATAAACATACACTTATGTATTATAATAATTTTTTCTGAAGAGATTTTCAAGGAAGGAGCTTATCTTTACCTTCTAATCTATTTCATATTATTGTCAACATTCTATTTAGTTGAAAATAATAATTTTGGTCATCCTGCTTTTACAAGTGCCAGTCAAAATAGGTGTAAAGTCAAAATAGGTGTAAAGTCAAAATAATTGTTTCTACTGAAAGAATCCAACATATAAATTTGGTTTCCTGAGAATCAGGCAGGGTTCATCAAGTCACATTCAGTGTGATTACTGCCTCAGGAGGCATACTGCAAAGCATTCTGAAGGCACTTGCCAGTACAATAAGCAAAACACCGTGCCAGTTGCCATGTCAAAATGGGGCCCACCGATAGGCGATGTCACAACGGTGTGCTGGGGCCAGCTCCACTGCCCACTGCTGGTGGTTGAAGATTCAGCAACTTTGCTAGCAGGATGTTCTACCATGGTAGCTTGAAATCATCCGTAGGGAGAGTGTTTCACCATGAAAATCAGGACACCCCTAAGAGCCGGTTTACCAGCACGTGCTGTCCAGGACTACCGTACTTTGAAAATCTGTTCCCCTCCCACCCCCAGTGCTTTGGCTGGATACACACCCAGCTATGATGCTGTGGCCATGACACTGAGCCTACTGCAGGGCCACAGGACAGAGAGGGCCAAACGTCTCTCTTCTTCTTAGAGCTGTGTTGTGCCAACTCCCCCTCCTAGAAGGACACCTGAATTAACATGCATGCCGGTTTACTTCGAGCCTGGTTATTAACATGTATTTATACATGTTAGCATATTTTTCCTCACCATGAGTAACAGAAGATACATAGAGTACTTACCACCAGGCATAGTTTTGAGTAGGGAAAAGAAACAGGAACAGAGAAACTGCCTTATAAGAAAGTTTAGTAAGGCTCACAAAGGCAGAGAGTCCCATATTTTCAATTGTAAAATGAGAAAAATCTATGTTCCATTGGTAATTATTGTTGGGAATAAGAGCACTCTTTTGCCTGAGATCCTTATTTGAATGGCGTCTTCAGTGAATAACTTTGTGATCTTGCCAAGTTACTCAGCTACTCAAGTTTCCTCCGTGGCTATGTTGCAGACTGGGTCCATAATGAAACAGAGCTGTGGTTCTCAAACCAGAGAGCACATGCAATCACAGATTACTGGGCCCCATCCGCAGAGGTTCTGAGACAGTAGGTGTTGGTGGGGCCCGAGAATTGGCATCCTAAAAGTTCCCAAGTGATGCTACAGGTTACAATAGCACTCTGAGAACCATTGAAACAAAGCAGAGAAATAATAACAGTTACATAATTCTGTCTCCCCTGCTCCCTTGACTGTTAGGTTGAGGAAAGGAGGAATAGCATTTATTGTGTATCTACAATTATGCAAGTTGTCTCATGTAATACAACATCCTCAAAGTAATTATTATTACCTCATTTTATGGATAAGGAAATCGAAGCTCAAAAAAGTTAAATGACTTGCCCAGAGCTTTATAATGAGCACTTGGGGACTCTGGGATTCAAATATAAGTTTGTCCAACTCCAAAACCTATATTCAGTTTGTTGCATGTTGCTGCTGTCCATTACCAACTCCTGGAGCTTGCCCAGACTCATGTTCATCTAGTCAGTGATGCCATCCAACTATCTCATCCTCTGTCATCCCGTTCTCCTCCTGCCTTCAATCTTTCCCAGCGTCAGGGTCTTTTTCAAGGAGTCAGTTCTTTGCATCAGGTGGCCAAAGTGTTGGAGTTTCAGTTTCAGCATTAGTCCTTCCAATGAATATTCAGAACTGATTTCCTTTAGGATTGACTGATTAGATCTCCTTGCTGTCCAAGGGACTCTCAAGAGTCTCCTCCAACACCACAGTTCAAAAGCATCAATTCTTTTTTTTTTACATAAATAGGTATTTTTATTGAGATCATCAAAACCCTCAGTGCCTAAATGATTCTGCTAATTAACTGGAAAACACATGAAGGCATGTCAACCTGTCAAGCAAAAGAAAATGCTCTCTGTCCCTAATGTAAATGGATTACATAAAGGCCTGATCTCCCATTACAGCAAGTTCTGATGTTTCATGCCCTAAAGGTCAGATAGGTTTTACTCTCAAAAGCATCAATTCTTGAAGAGTATTGTGACTATATTGAAGAGTATTGTGAATATTAAATGAGATAACATGTAAGAGACATAGCAATCAGCCAATCAACAAGCAACCCTTATTAAGTATCTACTCTGTTCCCGGCATGGTGTATGCCTGTGAAGCAGAGTCCCTGCCCTAAAGGAACTGAATGACTATTCTAATCACTTCTGTTTGGAGGTGGAAGGGTTTAGATCTCAGATAGTTTTATAATGCTACTGCTGCTGCCTTTTCAATACTGCTTTGCTTCTGAGTTGGTTAGTTGGTTTGTTTATCAGTATGTTACAGGAGCCAGTGGATTGGCTGGGAACTTGGAATCCTACTTTCGAACTCCCAGCAGCTCCCTGTCTGCTTTCACACAAATGGACTTGCTTGTATCGATAATGCGACTCTCTCTCGGCTTAGGGTCTATGGTGTTGCAGGTCTGGGTGTGACTTGCTGCTTTGACTCCCAAGACAGCTGCAGAATTTGGAGTTAAGAGCGCGTTTTTCTTCCAGCATCTTCCGCATCACAGAACCTGAATTTCCATGCTTGGAGCGGTGCCTGAGGACTTCAGTGATTAGTGGTGCACTTGTCAAAGTCCCCTGGGCTTCCCTTGTGGCTCAGCTGGTAAAGAATCTGCCTGCAATGAGGGAGACGAGTTCAATCTCTGGGTTGGGAAGATGCCCTGGAGAAGAGAAAAGCTACCCACTCCAGTATTCCGGCCTGGATAATTCCATGGACTATACAGTCCATGTCGCAAAGAGTCAGACACAACTGAGCGACTTTCTCTCACATGTGAAGTTCCCCAGTGGCTGTCAGGTTGCTAAATCCATCGCTCAGCTCTCAGTCCCCATCTCAGCGATCTCATCAGCAGCATTTGCAGTGATCCCTCCTCCCTTCTCCCTCAGGCACATTCTTCACTTGGCTTCAAAGACACCACACATTCCTGGTTTGTAGTTTCCTTCTCACCTCTAGGGAGGTGTCCAAATACGACTTCCATTCCTGCCTGCCATCTGCTTCTTCTCAGATAAAGTGCTTTTGCCCTTCCACTTGCTCAAGGAAAACCCTTGCAGTCACCATTTACTCTCCTTTTCTCCCACCACACTATCTAATCCATTAGCGAATCTTGTTAGCTCTATACCTATAATCTGACCGCTTCATTCCACCTCTCCTGCCACCATCCTTGTCCAAGTGACCATCATTTCTTGCCTGACTTATTTTAATAGCCTCTGAACTAGTCTCCCCACTTTGATCCCTGTCCCCCTTAGCAAATTGTTCTTGACCATGATGGTCAGGTTCATTCTTCTTCTCTCTGTCTCTTTTTTTATTTGGCTGCTAGGGATCTTCATTGCAATGCAGGGGGGTAGTGCACAGGCTTCTCCAGTTGTGGCAGATGGGCTCAGTAGTTGTGGCCCAGGGGCTTACTTAATTGCTCCCCTTGAAGAGGAAACGTTAAAATTTTACATAACCTCCTTCTCCTTCTGCCTCTGTAACTCAGCTTGCCCCTTGCAAAATCTAGATCACGTAGGTCACGTAGTCTCAGAAAGTGGGGACTTGCAATACTAGGAACTGGAGTTTATCTCACTCACCCTTGTCCTGCTCTTTGCAATTGCCCAGCCCCTGCAGATCTGCTTAATCATGCCTGTCCAGGACAGGCATCCTCCTCCCCATCTTGACCACTGTTACCGTGCGTGCGTGAAACCCCTTAGTTTAAACCAGCCTATTGTTGTTTAACAACAGCTAGTGTTGCCCACTACAGTCTGTCTGTAAAAACTCTGTAATCCCTTTGTTCCAGGCTCAGAACTTGGAGTGTTAACTCCTCTGGGCCCGCCAGCGTAATAAACCTGTGTTCTCCAGCTCTCCGAGTGGTGCTTGGTTTCTCGAGTACTGGTTTCTGCAACACCCTTACTTCCTTAAGGAATTGACTCGAAGCTGTCAGGTCACACGGGGTGGGAGTGGGATTTTTAATGTCTCAAGGAGAAGCATCTTGGCAAAACTTGCTTCTCTAGGGTGCTTATGGAAGAGACTGCTATGATATCTTGCTCTTCCTGATTTACTTGAACAGAAATTCACTCTATCTTGATTGATACACTTGTGTGTCCTTAATAAAAATTATAGGGATTTCCCTGGCGATCCAGTGGTTTAGACTTCACCTTCCAATGCAGCAGGTGTGGGTTCCATCCCTGGTTGGATAGCTAGGATCCCACATGCCTCAGGACCAAAAAACCAATACAACAGAATTAATATTATAACAAATTCAATAAAGACTCTAAAAAATGGTCCACATCAAAAAAATCTTAAAAAAATTATATTGAGAGACAATGCTTTTGCCTTCAGTAGCCAAGGATAATATAGTTTCTATGGGCTGAGTACAGCAAGGCTTCTTCCAATTTGGGTACATACAGCCAAAAACTTGAGCTAAATCAAGGTCATTCTTTGGATATTAGTACTTTTATTATCTCTCAGACATACACTTAACTTCTTATAACTTGGCCTTTTATGTTAAAAGCTGAAAATCTACATTTAGGAATGAGATGGATAGATAAAATTCCAGTTAACTGAGGGCTGTAATTAATGAATTGTGGTTGATTGATTTTGTCAATAAAGGAACCCTAAGGCAAATTTGAGTCCTGCGTTTACTCAACCTGTAAACCAGAAACAGTCACACCTCACTGTAACCAACCTTGAGCTCAGTCCAAATGTAGCTGTTCTTGTAATATACTAGTTGACAATTGTTCTATCAAGTGGACCGCTTCTGTTTCCCAAGGCTTAGGAGTCTTTTGTTCTATTGAGAATGTTGCAGGGCGGCTCCTTGTTGTAGCAAGGTTTAGCTCAAAGATAAGAGCATGGATGTGTGTAGTTGTGCAAAGCGTTTGGCGAGAGGAGAAAAAGCTGTTTTGCTTCACTGCACCTGTCTCCCTGGGCTGTGATGCAAAACACCATCCTTTCGAACAAAGGACTGTAGGAAGTGACAGTCCTTCAGCCTTACCAGTGAATTCAAATTGGCTCCAAGAAAACAGATTCAAATCAGTAACCCAAACCCCACCCAGAGCCAATTCTTTGTGAACAATAGCTGTAACCAATGCCTCACTGAACATTAGGTGATCAACTATTTTAAGGAGCGTGGGCACTTAACCCCAAAGTCAGGTTTAATTGTGTGTGCTCAGCCGTGTCCCACTCATTGCGATGCTATGGACTGTAGCCCGCCAGGCTCCTTTGTCCATGGGATTTTTCAGGCAAGAATACTGGAGCAGGTTGCCATTTCCTCCTTCAGGGGATCTTCCCAACTCAGGTTTAATTAGTTAATTAATTTTAGCCTGCCTCTTTATTTAAAAAAAAACAAAGGACAGAAAGGGTTTTTTTAATTTTAAATACAGTGAAAATGGAAAATTTAAAAACGGACCAGAAGCTGGTTATGGAAAAATAGGAAGTACTTTCAGAAATGTAGATAAAATAGTTTGAGCATAAAATTTAACCCTGAGCTTCCTAACCCTCAAGGCAAAAGTAGAAATGGTGGGCCATGTGAGTTTCATCATCATTATCTGAAGGAGATGGAGAAAGGAGGGGAGGAGATGGAGAAGCAAAGCAGCTGGGCTGCATCTAGTTTTGTTTGAAGAATGCCAGCATTAACTGGCATTATATTTTTGGAAAATTAAATTTTGTAGATCCTCATGTAAGGGACTTGAGATAACTTGCTCAGAGATGTCTTCAGCTGTAGTTTTGCAGGAGCAAAAGTGGCCCCCACCTTACCATGAAATCATGAAAACATAAATCAATGATGGTCCTTCCAAGGAAAGCCGTCAACTCATAATTATGCTCCGAATATAAGCCTAATTCCATGTCACGTTTATTTTTAACTCTGGTTCAGGGATGTGAAGTGGTTGCTCATCATGAACTGACTTCCAGAAAGATGGATGCTAGAGACACAGCCGGTACAGGTACTACAAACAAATCAGCTTGAGCAAACCACCAGAAAAGCCCAGTTTCTTCTTTTTCCAGTGATTGCTCAATACTGTATTTACCCCTGTGTGATGCTGTCAAGAGAGAAAATGAAACAACCAGGACAGCCTTTGGCCAAAGGAGACGTGAAGAACGGCACTGACTTCATGGGCTGAGCAGGAGCCTCAGCTGTAGGAAATTCCCAGTGGGCACATTTTGGCTTTTCCACCTGGAGCATGGACTTCTGGGATGGTAGAACAAAGCCCTGCCTGCTATCTATAGTAAGAGTGGGTCCCTGACCAAGGACAAATATTGGTTTTACCAAACTGGCCCAGTTCCAATGTTTGACTGTGTATATACAATAACAGCTTTTCTGATACACAGTTGTAGGAGATCAATTAACTTGTTTCCTTGCCCTCTCTCATCTGGTTCTTTGGAGCCATCTGCAAACCTCCATGTTGCAAGTGAGTTTCGGACCAAGGAGACCCTTATCATTCCTATGAGGCATTCTGGAGGGAAGCTCACAACTCTGGATCGAGAGAAATTGCCTCATAAGGAAGTAGGTACAGAATTGAATGCGGCCATTCCATCTCTTGATTAGAAGCCTCTAAATGAGACAGTTTCCACTTGGGGACAGCCTAGGGGTGGATTCTTTTTGGCTGTGTGCCCTTTGGAAGACACAAGATGCCAAGTGAATGGCAGGGGTGATGAGTAACAGTCTTCTTTCTGGAACACTGAGCTGTTTTATGGACAACAGAGGGGATGAGTTGGCATTGAGAAGCAAGGGGCTGTGCCCTCATGGGAGGGACATTAAGCCAAAATCAAATCAAAGGACAGGAAGAGAGCTCCCTAACTTCCCCATTTTATTAAACTGGTGCATTCTGAGGCACCCAGTTTTGTTCTGAGCATGACAACTGTGGGGTTTTCCCTGTCTGGGTGAGACATGTGATTCAGCTCTTTGGCTAATATCCCTTCTTGGCTCTTGGCTCTGTCTTGACTTTGCTGTAGGAAAAAAATACTTTAGAAACAGGCATCACTTAAGTGAGTCACTTGCTAGGGAGACTGACATTCATGCAGAAATTCTGGCTTTCCGAGAGGAATAGAAAGTAAAAGTAGTAAAAAAAAAATAATAGCATTGCTTCTATTTGCTGTTGTTTAGTTGCTATGTCGTGTCTGACTCTTTTGCAACCCCATGGACTGTAGCCTGCCAGGCTCCTCTATCTATGGGATTTCCCAGGCAAGAATACTGGAGTGGGTTGCCATTTCCTCCTCCAGGGAATCTTCCCTAACCAGGAATCTAACTGGGGTCTCCTGCATTGCAGGCAGCTTCTTTACCAATACATGCTGCTGCTGCTAAGTCGCTTCAGTCATGTCCGACTCTGTGCAACCCCATAGACTGCAGGCCACCAGGCTCCCCCGTCCCTGGGATTCTCCAGGCAAGAACACTGGAGTGGGACACACATATATAAATACATAAGTGCAGCTTCCATTTTAAGCACTTCCCTTACATTTACTCATTTGATGCTCTTAACAGCCTTATGAGGTTGGTGGTGTTATTCTCATTTACAGGTGATGAACTTTGGGAACAGAGAGGGTTAGTAAATTGTCCATGGTCACACAGAGGTAAGACAATGTCTGCTGAACACAGTATACTAAGAACGTGTCATCAGGTAATGGACTGGGTTGTCTGTAGGCCTGATGCTCTTGAATCTTCTTTGAATCCAGGAGCCCCTTGAGAATAGGTTGAAAGCATACACTGTCTTCCCAGAAAAATGTACCTATGTGTTATCATAGGAAAAAACCCCCAATATAGCTGCTTTACTTGAGGAATTGCACCTCACTGACTGTTTAACAAGGAATAATATCATTTTTCTGATATTGATCAATAGTATCATTTATCTGAGAGTGGTACTCTCAGCCCTCTTTTCTGCAGGCAAGCTTCTGTTGATGAGAAACCAACAGGACTTCTCAGGCTGTCCCCATAACATTAGTCATTTGCATTTATTAAAGTCTTTTGTACACTTCACACATGTATACAATTTTATTTGTCAGTTACAGCTCCATAAAGCTGGGGCAGTGGGAAGGGAACAGTCTCATTTAAGTTATTAAACCTTAATATTAATGATGTTATGTACATTCTCTCCATTTAAAAACTTCAATCCTGTTTCAGTTCCAAACATGCCTCCTCTCCCAGGCCTCCTGTCCCAGGAGGCTCCTTTCCTTCTGAGATGTGTGTGTGTGTGCTGGACGAAGTATGTCTGCTGTCAGTCAACCCCTCTGTCCTCCGTGGTTACTCCCTGTTTCAGGTCAGACGAGGTACCTGCTAAGAGCCCACCTGCAAGAGACTCAGTGTTGACATCGATGTCAAGTGGCATGTTGAGGGGCGTGTGTGTTGGGGGCATGGTCCATACAGAATTGAAAAGCGATCATAAAACTGACAAAACTCAGTCTGTGTTTGTCTCCATTATGCCCAGAAAATACCAAACAATGTCAGTGATGAAATACTCCTTCCCACTTACGCAGACCATACTCCCTTGGTACACTATGGTGTTAAGCAACTCTGCCAGGACGTGGGAGTCCCTTGAGACTGGACATCTTCAGGCTGACTGCCAGCAGGAAGGCCCTGCCACTCCTTCCTCTGTGCCCGGTGGAGCTTGCTTCCTCATTTCCAGCAAACCAGCAGCCTCCCAGCTCATCTTGCTCTCCAGCCGCCCCAAGTCTGGCACCCGCAGGTCCTGGTTGCTGGCAGGGTTGAGGGGAGAGTTCTTGCCCTCTCTTGACACTGCCACTCCAGTAGCGTCAGGGCGGCTCAGTGGACATCAAATAGGCAATGAAGTGTCCATCTCCCCATCGTGCAGACACTGCCAGGTTTTTATTGAGTCTCATCCCCATTTGAACTAGTCAAAGGCCCACTCCTCCCTCTCCAACCCCAGGGGAGTAAGGATAGAAGAAGTTCTTTTCACAAACACTGTCCTTCCCCAAGAAGCATCTCCCCACTCACCCTAAACCACCAGCTTTATATAGACCCAGGTGGTGGAGAGAAGGGGGTCTGTCCCTGACTCCTACGAGTGTTCATCTCTTGGCAGGCCTGGTGGAAAGGTGGCTTACTTCAAGCTGGTAGCTCATGGACTTTGCTTTTTGGTTTTTAGATTATTTATTTGGCTGTTCCAGGTCTTAGCTGTGACATGCGGGATCTTTAGTTGTGGCGTGTGAACTCTGAGTTGCAGCATATGAGTTCCTACTTGTGGCATATGTGAGATCTAGTTCCCTGACCAGGGATCGAACCCAGGCCCCCAGCATTGGGAGCCTGAAGTCTTAGCCACTGGACCACCAGGGAAGTCCCTGGTGGCTCATGGACTTTGCTGCATGGTAGATCCAGTTCCTTTGGTTCTCAGTTCCTATCATAATTTTGGGAAGTCAGAAACAATTTTTCTTAGCATCTCAGGCCCCTAGACTGTAGTTGTATAACATTTCATGGGATTCTCAGACTAATGCCAAGATGAAACAGATGCTAGACTTACCTGGCAAGGATTTTAAAGCAGGCATCATGAAAATATTTCAACAAGCAATGACAAACATCTTTGAAACAAATAAAAAACTGAAAAATCTCATCAGAGGAATAAAAGATATCAAAAAGAATCAAGGAGAAATTTTAGAACTGAAAAATGCAGTAACCAAACATTTAAAACTCAGTTGATGGGCTTAAGGGAAGAACAGAGAGAAGACAGAAGAAAGAATTCATGAACTTGATGATAAAAAATAGAAATTCTCAAATCTGAACAGTAAAAAGAAATATATGGGAAAAACAGAGCTGTAGGGACCTATGAGACTATAACAAAAGAATAGTGTCATTGGAGCCCTAGGAAAAGAGAGTGAAGCTTAAAATATATTTTAAGCAAAGATGGATGAAAACTTCCCAAACTTGGCAACAGACACAGATTAAAGAAGCTGGAAAAATCCCATATAGGATAATCCTAAAAAAAAAAAAAAAATTCGTGCCAAGACACATAATCAAGCTTCTAAAAATTAAAGAAAAAAATTCTTGAAAGTGGCAAGAGAAATGATCCATTATCTATCTAACTTCTTCCATTTAACATAGTATCTGTGAGATTCTTTTATCTCACTTTGTAAGCTCAACTTTGTTCTTTTTTATGCTGAATAGTATTGCATTTTATGACTACCCTGTAATTAATTAATTAATTTGTCTGTTGATGGGCATTCGACTTGTACCTAGTGTTTGACTATTATGGATAAAGTGCCCTATAGACATTCTTGTGTGTGTATTATTGTTTGCACATGAACTCTCTTCTTTGGGTTAATATATAGGAAAAGAATTGCTGGGTCACAGTTTCAGCTTTTACATTCCCACCAGCGATGTATGGGAGTTTGTTGTTCCATGCTCTTGCTGACACTTGGTTCTTAGTCTTTTGTTTTAGCTATCCTGGTGGGTATGACCCTCCTTTTATGTATTCTCAACCATCACCACAGTCCATCTACTGAACTTTTCATTTTCCCAAACTGAAGTTCTGTGCCCATTAAACAATTAATTAAACCGCTCATCTCTCCCTCCCTTGAGACCCAGCGACCATCATTCCACTGTCTGATGGTGAATTTGACTACTTCTAGGTGCCTCGTATGGGCTTCCCAGCTGGCACTGTTGATAAAATCAAGACTCAGCCTGCCAGCGCAGGAGATGCAGTTTCTATCCCTGGGTCGGAAAGATCCCCTTGAGTAGGAAATGGCAACCACTCTGATATTCTGGAAAATTCCATGGACAGAGGAGCCTGGCAGGCTACAGTCCATGGGGTCGCAGAGTTGGACACACAAAGAGTTGGAGCACACACACACACACAGGTGCCTCATACAAGTGAATCATATGATATTTGTCCTTTTGGACAGGCTTATTTCACTTAGCATCATGTCTTCAAGATTCATCCATGTCAGAATTCATCTTAAAGGTTGAATAATATTCCATTGAAAGTATATGCTACATTTGTTTATCCATTCAGCTGTCAGTGGATACTTGTGAATAATGATGCTATGAACATGAGGTACAATATCTGTTTAACACCTTGCTTTTAAAAAATATGTATTTATTTGGCTGTGCCAGGTCCCCGTTGCGGCATGAAGCTTCCCCTGTCTTTGTTGCGGCACGTGGGATTGTTAGTTGCAGTATAAGAACTCTTGGTTGCAGCATGTGGGCTCTAGTTCCCTGACCAGGGATTGAATCCAGGCCCCCTGCATCGGGAGCACAGAGTCTTAGCCACTGGACCACTGGGGAAGTCCTGACACCCTGCTTTCAATTCTTTTAGGCATATGCTCGTAGAACTGCTATATCATATGATAATTCTATGTTTAACTTTTTGAGGAACTGTCATACTTTTCTCCACAGTGACTGCACCATTTTACCTTCCCCCCAACCATATACAAGGGTTCTGATTTTCTCACACCTTTACCAACCCTTGTTATTATCTGTTTATTGTATTCTATTTTACTTTTCAATAATAGCCATCATTCTAACGTGTGTGAAGTGGTGTTTCATTGGGGTTTTGCTTTGCATTTCTCTGATAAGTATTGATATTGAGGATCCTTTCATGTATTTATTGGTACTGTAAATCATTTTTGGAGAAATGTATATAAAGTCCTTTGCCCATTTTTTAATTGGGCTGTGTGTTTTGGTTGTTAAGTTATTGGAGATTTATTAACCCTTATCATAAAAGATTAGAGTTGCAGGTAGAAATATATACACACATAGAGTCAGATGGTCTCCAAACTGTGTTGGTTTGACTTAACAATTTTTTGACCTGCGATAGTGTGAAATCGATAAACATTTAGTAGAAACTACACCTTGAATTTTGATCTTTCCCAGGCCAGCAATATGAGGGAAAAATACTCTCTCCTGATGCTGGGCACCAGCAGCGAGCCACAGGTCCCAGTCAGCCAAGCAATCATGAAGGTAAACAGCTGATATGATTACAATCGTTCTGCACCCAGCCAACCATGCTGATCACTTTCCATACAGCATTCAATCAGTTATAAGAGATATTCAACATACTATTATAAAATAGGCTTAGTGTTAAATGATTTTGCTTGACTGTAGGCTAATGTAAGTGGCTTGGGCCCATTTAAGGAGGGCTAAGCTATGATGTTCAGTAGTTTGGGTGTATTAAATGCATTTTCAACTTGTGATATTTTCAACTTCCAGTGGGTGTATCAGGATATAAGTCGAGGACATAGATATCCCATAAGGGATCAGAAATAGGATTTGCTGCAATTATTTTCTCCCACTTGGGGGATTTCCTTTCACTCTGTTGATAGTGTCCTTTGACACAGAAACTTTTTTTTAAAATTTTTGTCAGAGTATAATTGCTTTACAATGCTGTGTTAGTTTCTACTGCACAGCGAAGTGAATCAGCTATGCGTATGCATAGTGAAAGAGAAAGTGGTAGTCACTCGGTTGTATGTGACTCTTTGTGACTCCATGGACTGTAGCCTGCCAGGCTCCTCTGTCCAGAACAGGTAGCCATTTCCTTCTCCAGGGGATCTTACCAACCCAGGGATCCAACCCGGGTCTCCTGCATTGTGGGCAGATTCTTTACTATCTGACCCACCAGGGAAGCCCATATCTATATATACATATAGCCCCTCTTTTTTGGGTTTCCTTTCCATTTAAATTTTAATGAATTCCAATGTATTTACTTTTTCTTTCATTGCTTGTTCTTTTGCTATCTTATCCAAGAAATTATTGCTGATTGCAATGCCATGATGTTTTCGCCTAAGACTTTGGTAGATTTAGCTCTTAAATTTAAGTCTTTGATCTATTTTGAGTTACTTTTAAAAATGAGGAGTAAGAGGAGGACCCAACTTCATCCTTTGCATGGGGATATTCATCACACCAACACCATTTGATGAAGACTGTCCTTTAACCATTGAATGGTCTTGGCATCCTTGTAGAAAATTATTTGACCATGTATGCCTCCATGCACTGTCTTGAAACTTTATATGCCCCTGGTCCATTTGCCACATGATAGACCTTAAAATATTGTAGACAGCTATCGTGCCCCCGACTTATATGCATCAACCATCCTTTGATACAATTCTCCCATTTCACCTACAGTGCCTAAGAGGTACTTTTGAGGTTTGAATAGGTGAGTTCATTAATGAGTAAATATGACAGGGTATAAACTTTCCTAATGTCCTTTGTTTCTCTACTTTGGGCATGCCCCAGTGTCCCAATGTCCTTAAAAATGTGGTTTCCTGAACTGGACACAAAGTTTCATATGAGGATGAGCCATCTGTATGCCAAAGGTTGTCACCTCTTATTTTCAGAACACTCTGCTTCTCTTCACGGAGCTGAGAGTTGTTAGTATTTTTGGCAGATGTGTCTGTTCACTGTTGACTCATGCTGGGCTTATGATCTGTCAAAATACCCAATGATATATTAAAAGAACGTTTATTGCTATTTCCCCCACTTGGTTATGAAAGAGAGGGACTTTGGAAAAACATAGAAAGGTTAAAAAAAAAATAAATCGATCATTAACATGTTTATCATTCATTTTACCTTCTTATCCATTTCTGTGTGTTTACACTTTTTTAAAACAAAATTCAGATTATATATTTCATGTCATTATGTGTTCTTCACAATCTTGCTTCATAATGAGGCTATGTGACATCATTTTGTTGTTTAGCTGCTAAGTCGTGTCCAACTCTTCTGCGACCCCATGGACTATAGCTCACCGGGCTCCTCTGTCCATGGGATTTCCTAGGCAAGAATACTGGAGTGGGTTGCCCTTTCCTTCTCCAGGGGATCTTCCTGACCCAGGGATCGAACCTGTGTCTCCTGCATCGCAGACAGTTTCTTTACTGCTGAGCTGCCAGGGAATCCCAAGTAACATCATAATGACTATATAATAATTCCTTCATTTAGTCTGTGTTTTACCTTAATACTCTTTTGTATGATTTACGAACTATTTTGCTATTGTTGGACTTTTCTGTTGTTTTCCCTATCTGCTATAAATAATGCTACAATGAGCATCTTGGTACACAACTCTTTTTTAATCTTCTGACTATAAGTTGGACTTCACAATTTATCCATCATTGAGCAGTATACATATAACCAATGCACATTTAATAAAAGATTTCAAGTTCTGCTTAAATAGAAAATTCAAGATTCTGTGTGTTTTACACAAAACTATATAGTGTTTCCATCATTAGGAGCTGTTGTTTTCTGCTGGCTCACATGCCCCCAGCGTATTTATCTATGAAGCCCTCTAGAGAGGTTTTATCAAATGCCCTTTCTGAGAACCAGTCATACTATGGGTGTGACAGTGCTTCTCAAACATTTTTTTCGCTCATGCCCTGTGCAATGCTTATTTATTCCGCTTTTAAAATAGATCTATCCGCCAAAGGAATTTGGTAGAAAAATCCCTCTGGAAATTCTGAGAGCTGTCTAGGGTGCCTGCCTACACAGCTTGAGAATCACTAGTCCCCTGATGGGATAATTTTTTTTGAAAAAATAAAAAGGACTATCTTCCAATGACTTGTTCTTAGTAAATTTGCATTGGTCCCTAGAGATCAAGGCACTAAAAGATCATCTATTCAATGCTCAGTTTAGAATTTTTCCAGGGATGGGCATTAAGCTTCCTGACAGTGATAATTATCACCTACTCTAATTACATCATAAGCACTGGTAAAACCTTATCTGGACTTTTACTTACTTTGGTAAATTCCCTTTTTTGTTTAAGCCAATTTAAGTTTTTCTGTCTGCTGTTTGCAACCGAAAACATTCTAACTGAAGAAAGGAGACTAACCCTGAGATATTACTCACTGAAATTTAAATCGTAAAACAGCCAAATGAAGTAGATGTTATTCTGCCAACTTATAGATGAGGAAACTGAGGTTCTGAGATAGCAAATGACCTATCGTTCCAGGGAACTCAAGCTTTGCCTTCAGGGGATTTCCTTGGTGGTCCAGTGTTAAGGACTCCACTTTCCATTGCAGGGACCATGGGTTCGATCCCTGGGTGGGGAGCTAAGATCCCATATGCTGAGGGGCAACTAAGTTTGTGTGCCACAACTAGAGAAGCCTGTGTGCTGCGATGAAGAGCCACGCACTTCAGTGAAGACCTAGCACGCTCCCCCCACCGACAAAAGATCTTAATTCAGATCCCAGTCTTACCTCCGTGCTCATGTACTTTACGTGGCTCATCATCCCTGTCTTAACCACCATGCCCAAATGTGTTCTATATTCCGTGATTGGAAGACTTTCTCTTTGATGGAGACTGACATGAAAACAGATGTTGAATAGCCTTCTTCTAGTTGTGCTTGTTCTTTTCAAAATGTTTAGTTATTTATGGCTGCTCTGGGTCTTTGTTGTGGCATGTGGGCTCTTGGTTGCTGCGAGGGCGTTCTCAAGTTGTGGTGAGCAGAGGCTACTCTCTAGTTGCAGCGTGTGGCCTTCTCTTTGCGATGGCCTCTCTGATTGTGGAGCTGGGCTCTAGAGCTTGGGCTCAGTAGCTGTGGCTCACAGACTTAATTGGATCTGACGAGGTGTCTCCTGTGTCCCCTGCACTGGCAGGCAGATTCCTAACCACTGGACCACGAGGGAAGTGACGTGCTTGCCCTTTAATGTAGCAAAGCATGTCCAGAGCTATTTTTCATAGAACCCTAATGTTTCTCTGTGTGTTAATATGTATGCCACGGAAAACAAAATTGTTCAGTGCTTGCATGACTTGGGAAATGCTCCTCCATCGTGGAGTCACGGGTGGATTAGCATTTTAAAGGCTCTGATGAATCTTATAGTAAATAACCTGGTTAATTTCACTTAATCAGTATTTCTCAAACTTATTGGTTACAAAACCTTGTGTTGGAGGAACATTCATTAAGATTTTGGTGATACATCAATTGTTCATTGGAACAGAGTTTGGGAAATGCTGATGTAATGGATGAAACCCTATGCTTGGTATCAGAGACTCCTTTGTCTAACCCTTAACGAAGTTTATTTATCTGAACTTTGATGTATCCGGGGAAAATAGACCAATAATCACATCCTGTCTGACACAGTACTATGAGAATTCAGAGAAGATAGAAGAGCCATAAGATTGAGGATTCTCCAGGCAAGAACACTGGAGTGGCTTGCCATTTCCTTCTCCAACTTAAACACTAACACCTTAATTTATTTAATTCTCACTATTCCTGCATGGTAGATTTTGTCATTGTACATGGGGGAAATGATGTTCTGGAGGGTCTCGCAGTCTCTAAGTGGAAAAGCCAGGATTTGGCCCCAGATAACATGGGTCCAGACCTGTAACCACGGCCCTGTCCTGCCTCTCATTTCTTATGCTCTGACAATGACCAGGAGGCCCTTTGACAGCTCTTTGTGTGTTTTCTAACCCCTGTCTCTTTTGCACTTCTTGCTTCTGCCTTGGAGTTCATTCTCCAAACTCCTACCCTGGACTGCAAGAGCTGCTGGAAATTCCACATTGGTACAGCATGGTGTTTCCACCCAGGGTGTGTGGGCACAACCTCAAGACAACACGTTCTTACCTCAGGCTGTGGAACAAGTGATGGAGGACGGAGTGCCGGGCACGGTGACAGACCTGGCACGCAGCCTGTGGGCACCACGAACTGGCCAGCAGGAACACTCTGGAGCCTGTGCGTGCCTCTCATTCTGGAACAGCTCTGAGCTGGCTTTTCAAGAACAATGCCCACCAAATGCCCTGTTCCCTCCTCCCATCCCTCCCTCTCTTCCTTTCTTAATTTTTATTTTTTTTAGTAGACAAAATTTATGCAGGGTAAAAAAGTCAAACAGCCTCAAAGAATGTAGGATAGAAATTAAGTCTTCCTCCCAACCCTGCCTTGTGGCTCAACTGGTAAAGAATCTGCCTGCAATGCGGGAGACCTGGGTTTGATTCCTGGGTTGGGAAGATCCCCTGGAGAAGGGAAAGGCTACCCACCCCAGTATTCTGGCCTGGAAAATTCCATGGGCAGCATAGAGTCGGACATGACTGAGCAGCTTTCACTTTCACTTTCACCCAGCCCTGATTCTCTCCCACATCCGGTCTCCCCTCCCAGAGGCAACCACAGTGCCCATTCGTCTCCAAGACACCTAAAGTGGGAAAGCACTGGTGGAGGTATTGGGCCCCCACTGTTTTTTCACAAGTCGTGTGATGCTACCACGTCTTGTCTTGTTTGCTCTTTGTAACAGCCGCTGAAGACTCCATCAGTTTACCCGCTGCTGCTGCTGCTAAGTCGCTTCAGTCGTGTCCGACTCTGTGTGACCCCATAGGCGGCAGCCCATCAGGCTCCACCATCCCTGGGATTCTCCAGGCAAGAACACTCAGTTTACTTAATGCAACCTATTTCCTGCAGACTCGTCTGGCCACATTGTCTGGCCTATTTGATCTTGCCCATGGTAGTCAGGTAGGGGTCCACACAGGTGTCTCTGTGCACACTTTTCTTATTCTCATTTTTTTTTTTTAAATCAAATCTAGTAAAAGTGTTTTGCTTTCCCATGATTCTCCACAGGCCCGAATACTGAGTGTCTGTTTTACTTTTTAACTGTCTGTTCCTTCCCTAGGTCCATAAAATTCCAGAGCTGTACACAGGCAACATGAAACGCATATGGTGGAAAATACCGTATTTTTTCTAATACACCTTGCTTGAGTCCCTAGTAGGACTGGGAAAGCTATACAATTCCAAATCATGTTTGGTAGGTGCAGGTAGTGTTAAATTTGTTAGTAAGGCTACCACTTATAACTTACTTTCTTTCAACTTTCCTTAAATAAAAGGTAAACCTCTCTCTCATGCAGTGTCTTCATACCTTCCCTGAGGAGAAAATAACCCCATTAGTCGATTTTTGTTCATTCAGAAGCACAAACCACCAGTTCAAAGGGTATGGATTCTGTGTAAAACTTCAGTATACCACAGAAAGAAAAAATCAAAGAACACCACTCAAGTGCTTTCTTAAAAAAAAAAAAAAATCCTAAATAGAAAAAAAAACAAACAAAAAAAACACACCTGCCTGAATATGATGGAAGGGGCAGCTTGAACCTGGACTTTATGAAGGGGAATGACTGGCCCCAGGTGCTGAAAGGAGGATGATACGCATTTTCCTGGATGGTTATCAAATCCAGATGTGACCAAATCTCTAAGGACAGGCTCTTTTCTTATCCTGAGCTCACCTCGGAGGTGGGCACGTCATAGTATAGTAATAAGAACTGGGATCTTTACGACACTTGGGTGGAGAGACAGAGAAAAGGTGCTCCCCTAGACACCAGCTTAATAAAGATCCCCAACCCCATTTCCGATCAGTACTTATCTCCCTGCTCCCCTCAGTCTCACCCACTGCCTCTTCCTCTCAGGTTCTTTCTTCCCTTTCTAGAGCAGTTTGTCTCTTTCCCTTGGCACCCTCACACCTCCTGCCTCAGCCTGCACAGCAACGCTTCTCAGAGTGTGGTCTCCAGATCTTCTGGATCAGATTCACATGCCGAACTACTGACAATGCCACCCAGGACCTGGGGAGGAGGGGCCAGGAATAGGCGTCACTAGCAAACTCTCAGCTTATTTACAGTTGTCCTGAAGTCTGAAGGCTAAATGTGGAGAGTCGCCTTTGACACCATCCGTTGCATCTAGCTCTCTGGAGCCAGGTTGATGGGCTCAAGCAGTACGAAGCATGGTGACCTGTCGCTATAAATGCAAAGATCTTGGCATGCTCGAGTCAGCAAGGGGCCAGGGTGTGGCCACTCCAATACTGAGTTCAGTCTCTGGGATGAAAGAAGAACCCCCCTAATGTGCTTTGCATGTGGTAGACCTGAAGTGAAGTGAAAGTTGCTCACTTGTGTCCGACTCTTTGCGACCCTATGGACGATATAGTCCATGGGATTCTCCAGGCAGAATACTGGAGTGGGTAGCCTTTCCCTTCACCAGGGGATCTTCCCAACCCAGTGATCAAACCCAGGTCTCTCGAATTGTGGGAGGATTCTTTACCAGCTGAGCCACAAAGGAAACCCAATAATACTGGAGTGGGTGACCATTCCCTTCTCCAGCGGATCTTCTGGACTCAGGAATCGAACCGGGGTCTCCTGAATTGCAGATGAATTCTTTACCAACTGAGCTACCAGGGAAGCCCTTGCCTGAAGACCAGCACTTTTTCCCCTTTAAAATTGAAGAGACATTATATGCAGTAAAATGCACTAAATTACACTAAGCAGCTTGATGGGTTTTTGCATAATGACACACCAGTGGAATCTCCACCGTGACCCCTTCAAGAGACAGAACACAGACTCCCTCTTGCTTCCTTCCTCGCATCCACCCAGAGGTAATCATTGGCTTGACCTCCATCACCAGAGATTCATTTTGCCTGCTTCTGAACTGTATCTAAATAGAATCATACAGGGTGCACTTGCGTTTGGCTTCTTTCACTCAACATTCTGTCTGTGAGAATCACTCAGGCTTTTGCATGTATTAGGGAGTCGGTCTTTGTGAAAAAGACGTGCTGTGTATCAGGGGTCAGCAAACTGTTTCTGTAAAGGGTAAGATAATAAGCATTTTCAGCTACACAGACTATATAAGCTTCTGCTACAGGTACTCAACTCCACCATTTGGGTCAGTATGTTGTGGTATCTCCTTGTGGATTTTGTGTTTCCTTGGTGACTAAGGATGTTGAGCACCTTTTAAAATGCTGTTTTGGGCCATGTGAATATTCTCTTTTGTGAAGTAAAAATTTTCTGCTGTTCCTAATAATTGAATCATTTGTCTTTTTCTTGTTGACTTTTAGAAACTTGTTATATATTTGGGATGTGTGTGTGTGTGTGCTAAGTTGCTCAGGCATGTCCAACTCTTTGTGATCTTATGGACTATGGCCCGCCAGGCTCCTCTGTCCATGGGATGCTCCAGGCAAGAATACTGGAGTGGGTTGCCATGCCCTCCTCTAGGGGATCTTCCTGACCCAGGGATCGAACCTGCATCTCTTATGTCTCCTGCATGGGCAGGTGGGTTCTTTACCACTAGTGCCACCTGGGAAGCCCATATTCAGGATACAGAAATATATAAAATATGTTGTTACTTGTAAGTATGACAAATATCTTTTAGTTTATGGCTAACTTTTTACCTTCTTAATCATATCTTTTTGCGGAGAAGGCAATGGCAACCCACTCTAGTACTCTTGCCTGGAAAATCCCATAGGCTGCAGTCCATGGGGTTGATAAGAGTCAGACATGACTGAGCGACTTCACTTTCACTTTTCACTTTCATGTATTGGAGAAGGAAATGGCAACCCACTCCAGTGTTCTTGCCTGGAGAATCCCAGGGATGGGGGAGCCTGGTGGGCTGCTGTCTATGGGGTTGCACAGAGTCGGACACGACTGAAGTGACTTAGCAGCAGCAATCATATCTTTTTGATGAACAGAAGTTTTTAATTTCAATGAGGTCTAATTTATTAACTTTCCTTTTAGAGTTAGAGCTTTTTGCATTCTGCTTAAGAAATCTTTGCCTACCCCTTGGTCAAGAAGATTTCATACTATGTTTTCTTCTAGAAGCTTTATTGTTTTACCTTTTCATTCCTAGGCCTGCAATTCATTTTGAATTACATTTTGTGTTTAATGTGATGTAGGGCTCAAAATTCTTTATATTCATTCCCTATGGAAACCCAACTGTTCCAGTTCAAATTAGTGAAAAGTCTGTATTTTCCACCCAGGGTAGGAGGGGTGCACTTAATCTATAGATCTAGTCTTTAAAAGGGATCTGGACCCGTAGAGTGTTAAAATCTGAGAGGGTCTCTGAACTAGGGAGAGGGTCTCTGAACTGTGCCTCAGAAGAAAGAGATGAACGGGCAAGGAGTCTAGATGCTCTGAGCTGGGATAGTATGGAGCCATCAACTCTAAGATGGATGGGACATGTAAGGGAAAAAGTTTGGTTCTTTCCATTTCTAAAATTCTGTCTCCATAATGCTTAGAAGGATGTTGCACCAGGCCAGACTTTTTAGGTGTTTCTGGCAAAACAAGATTTCCAAGAAATTACCCTTGGAGAAAAGAACCTGGCTTTGCATTTTACAATGTTTTCATTACTCTTCACATTGCCCAGGCTAAATATTTGCTTCCGGAGAACACTGAAAGACTTTAAACACTGAAAGACTAAACCAGTACTGGCAGCAGCAGTAACCAAGGAAAGTCCTGAGAATTTTGAGACCCAAAACTGTTTATTTCTGTAAGCGAAAGAGAAAGAGTGTCTGGGCTCAGGTTCTGCATACATCAGACTGAGGACTAATGTTTTCCAGACAGATGACTACTGTCCAGAGTGTTCCTGGCTTGCTCCCCAGGGCCTTCCCTCTGGCTACGTGAGCCCCAGCAGCCACCCTGCCATCTGCAAGGGACAAGAAAGCTGCTATTGTAGACTTCACTCTGACACTCCGAGGAAGGGGCTGGCAGGCCCTTGTTATTTCTCACCATTTCCGAAGTGTATGGGGTTTGGACTTGGCTGGTGGGCACAGAGCGGGGGAGCAGACCTGGGGGTGAGAGCTATGACCCTTGAGTTGATGCTGGAAGAATAGTTCTTCCCTGACTCATAGTTTATACCTGAGAGTCTGCAGGTGCAGGTATAACAGGGGATAAGTCACCTTTGGATCAGCAGGCTCTGCTAACCCAGGATTGTTCTTCTTTTTTTTTTTTTAACTTAAATTTTTCTTCTTTATTGACAAGAGGCCTTGCCTGGCCCAGTTTTTCTGTAGTTTGGAGAAAGGGCTTGTATTTTTCACCTCCTGGTTGGTATAGACTATGTACCCTTTAAAATCTGTGCAGTGTTTATGAAATATTCCTATTGCTCTAAGTCAGAGCTATACAAAAGGCATATGACTGGCAGGCCATCCTGGACTGGTTTCAGCGGAGACTGCAGGCTGGACCAGGAAGAACCAACATGAGACGGTCAGGGACTTACTGAGACACTGGGAAGAGTCAGGGTCATTCTTGAGACTCACTTTCCTTGGAAGGAGATAGTTAATAAATTATTAACAATTTATTCTCTGCCAGATGAATCAAAGCATTCATCCAACAAATATTTATCGAGGCAGGCATGATGCTACGCACTGGGTATATATATACATCAATGAACAGAAGAGACAAAAATTCTTGCTCTCACGGGGCCTTCACTCTAGTGGGGAGAAACAGACAATGAACAAACAAATTAGTAAATTATATAGGATGTGAAGTTCAGTTCTGGGGAGATGGATAGAGCAGAGACGAGGGGATCAGGAAGGTCAGGGTTGGGGAAGGGATGTACTTTTAAACGGGTGGCAAAGTTGGCCTCAATGAAAAGGGACATATGAACAAAGAATTGAAGGTGGGGAGGAAGGGAGTCATGGGGTTATCTGGAGGAAAAGCTGTTCTGCAAGGCTTTGACTCACCCTCAGATGAGGTGAGTTCTAAATCCAAAGCTCCCCCAACCCCCACTCCCTTCCTTTCTCCTTCCCTCCCTTTCACATACACTAATCTAGTGTCCACTGTATTCTAGAGTCTCTCACCCCCTACAGCTCTCCTCTCACTGAGAAACAAAGGACAGATGAGCTCAGTTGCTAAAAGCTCCCCAGGCCTCTTCAAACAGAACTTGGACATCTTCAGAAATGCCCCCGGTATGGCAGGGTGGGGCTTCCCTGGTAGCTCAGACGGTACCTGAGTCTGAGTCTACCTGCAATGCAGGGGATCTGGGTTCAATCTCTGGGTTGGGAAGATCCCCTGGAGAAGGGAATGGCAACCCACTCCAGTATTCTGGCCTGGAGAATTCCATAGACAGACCATGGGGTCACAAAGAGTCGGACACGACTGACATCCACCCACCCACTCACTCACTCACTCGTGGCAGGACAGATGGGGATTTAGTGATGGATTCTCTCTTTAATATTGGAACCTCATAGATGCCCCCAGAATGAAATTAAATTGGTAATATGTTCACCCCAGCAATTTTTATTTCATTCCAACTAGCCCTTATCTTCTGAGGCCTTTGATGGGCATTTTTAATTAAATCATGAAGAGCCCTTTGTCTTCTGAGAAGAAGGATGGAAGCGTCCCCCATCCCACCACCTCCCTCCTGCCCTGACCGCTGAGGAATGTGCCTTGTTCCCAGCTGGTCTCCACCCGACCCCCAATCCCAGGTTCAGAGTAGAGACAGTAACTTGTGGATGGAGCAGTTGCCATACCCTGGGTACTTGATAAACACTGGTGAAAACAACTGCTCCCAAATCCTGTATGTCTGTGTGTCTCCCTGTTGTAAACAGCTGTGACCCTCTTCAACTAGACCCTGCAGCTTTATGGCTTCCCTGACCTGACTGATCAGAGTTTTTTGCTGCTCTGCTGTGGATGTCCTTGCCTGGAGTGGGTCATTTCTCCATTCATTCACGCATTTCTTTTTTCCATTTTGCAGACATTCATTCATGTCTACCTTCCTGTTCCACAGGCATTTCAACCTCGAGTTCCTGACCTTCCCCTACCCCTAGATCAGCTCCTCCTCCATCTTCCTGGCTCAGTAAGTGGCATCTCTGCTCCTCAGTCACAGCAGCTTTCTAGGAGTCACCCCTGACCCCTGTGCCCCCTCATCCTCCATGGCCACCACCTGGTGTTTCCATACCCAAAGGTTTCAGTCCTGTCTCTGCCACTCACTATCTGTGTGGTCTTGGGGAAGCTGGTTTAACCTCTCTGTACCTTTCCCCATTGTCACATGGAGATAATGTCACTACCTCAGGGGGCTGTTTGGAGAGGACAGGAGTTCATATATATAAAGAACAGCATCTGGCACATAGGAAGAACTAGACACGTGTTCACCGCAGAGATGATGCATTGTTTGTGTTCTTATCCTTTAACCAGATGGTAGTTCATAATATCATCATGTTTTTCATGTTGGGCATTTTAATTTAAATGCATGAAATCTTACATTAAAATATAACAAAAGAAAAAAGGTTAATCTTCTAAAAATTTATTTTATTTATTTCTTTATGAGTACAGTGGGTCTTCGTTGCTGCTCTGGCTTTCTCTCGTTGCAATGAGTGGGGGATACTCTTCTTTGAGCTGTGCCGGTTTGCAGGGGCTTCTCTGGTTGCGGAGCCTGGACTCCAGGGCACGCATCGTGGTGCGTGAGCTCAGTAGCTGTGGCTTCCGGGCTCTCATAAAGGGGTTAGTAGCTGTGGCCCACAGGCTTCGTCGCCCCATGGCATGTGGGATATTCCCAGGTCAGAGTTCACATCGGTGTCCTGCACTGATAGGCAGGTTCTCAACCGCTGAATCACCAGGGCTTCAGGGAAGCCCGAAAAAATAATAATCTTAACTGAAGACATGAGGAAGTAAAAAATAATGATATGGAAAACTGTTCACAGATATTATTGTTGAGCAAGAGCAAAAGACATGTTATAAAACAGTATGATGACATGGCCTCATTTTTGTAAAAAAAAAAAAAAATAATGTATGTGTACATGTGTGTATGAAAAGAAGAACCAGCCCAAATGTTAATGAGTGTACCTCCCCTCTCGGTGGTAGGATCACGCAGGGTTTTAACTGTCTTTTTGTTGCTCTTTGTTTTCCTATGAGAAACTCATTTTTAAAAGTTAGTCAAAATAAAGCAAGCAATTGCCATGTCCTTTGGTAGTTCCCTCACCTACAGGACAAGTTGTCCTCACTCCTTGGTGTGGCATCCTGGAGACATGGGGTCTGATCCTTCTATGATCAGTCACTCCCTCTACCCCTTACCCCACACGCTCCTCTCCAGCAGTATTGAGCTGCTTTGCACGTAGTGTGACCTTTGCCTAGAATCCTTTGGATGTGTTCTTCAAAACTCTGCTTAATGATCCATAAAAAAGCAAAATCAATAACACTTGCTTTGTAAGAGCACTTTAAAGAAATTGAAAAGACTGAGAGACTACATATTTGTAAACTACGTATCTGGAAAATAATTTGTATGCAGAGTATATAAAGAGTTTACAAAACTCAACAGGAAGAAAACAAACACCAGATTTTTAAAAAGACCAAAAGACTCAAACAGACACTTAACCAAAGAAGATATGCAAATGACAAATAGGCTCGCAAAAAGATGCTCAGCACCATTGGTCACTAGGGAAACGCGAAACCACAGTGAGATAACCCTACAGCCTGTTAAACTAAACAAACAGAAGTCTGACAATCGTAAGTACTGGCTAGTGTGTGGAGCAACTGGAACTCTCATTATTGTTGGTAGAAATGCGATACAGTATAACCATTCTGGGTTGGTTTGTTTGTTTAGAAAGAGGTGACAAGCTGTTTGCATTAATTTAGTTATTTATTTATGCCACATTGCAGCATATGGTATCTTAATCCCCTGACCGGGGATTGAACCCATGCGCCTTGCTGTGGAAGTACAGACACTGGACCAACAGGGAATTCTTAATATGGTCATTCTGGAAAACAGTTTGGCAGCTTCTCATACACTTACCACAAGACCCAGTAATTCCACTTACAGGCATATAACCTAGAGAAACAAAACTTACGTTCATGCAAGAAGCTACACACAGATGATTGCAGCAGCTCTCCCCATAACTGTCAAAAACTCAACCACCCAGTATCTTTCAGTGGATGAATTGTTAGACTGTCGTTTGTCCATACGGTGGCTTCCTCTTCTGCAACAGAATGGAACAGACTATGAATGGTGCTTAAAGGCATTATGCTGGGTGAAGTAAATCAGTTTCAAATATTACACACTTTGTAATTCCATTTATACGACAATCTATAAAAGACAAAACTTTTCTCCATAGGGACGGAGAACATAACAGTTCCAGGGAGTTGGGGTTCGGAGTATGGTGGGTTTGGCGAGGTGATGGGACTGTTCTGTATCCTGAATATGGTGGTGATCACATGAATTTATACAAGTATTAACACTCATATGTCTGTGCATCAAAAGAAAGAAAAACCAATGCTAATTCAAACACAAAGCTCTGTTCAGGAATTACCTGCCCTGGAGATCCTCCCTCGTTCTTCCTGGCTCTTGGATTCATCACTTTGAGCTACAATAGGGAAGACAGGCAGGCTGCAGGTCCTCAGGCAGACTGCAGACCTAGTGTGTGGGAAGTGGAGTGGAAGCTGAGAAGCGCACGGAAGGTCTGGTTGACCTGAAATCAATAGATTGCCAGATATTTCTCCAGCAGAGATGGGTTTGTTTTTTAATTTTTTAAAGATGGGTTGGGATCAGCAGAGAATTGCAATTTGGGGTTCGAGAGCCATGTGCAAGTCTCTGCAAGGCAAGGGAAGAAGACTGCTTTTATAGAGAGCAAAGGAAGCTGGGAAGTCTGTGCAAACAAAGTGTCTGTGGCTTTCCTTGCCTGAGTGCTTGCCAGGAAAGAAGAGGAGTCTTTCTTCTTCCTGCTGGGCTCTGCTAGATGCACAGGTCAGAGGAACTCTGCTGTGTGATCTCCCAAGTCTGTTTAATTGAGGTTTCTGTTCATTTTTAACTGTTAAACAAGTCAGGTGGTAGATGCTGTGTAATTTCGAGCAAGCATTGGACTTCTCCAGCTTCATGGTGAGAGAAGCTGCATATTACCTCCATATTACCCAGGGAGGACAGGTGAGTGCAAAGGCAATCATAAAATTGGCCTTCATTAAAGTTGCTTAGTTGGAGAAGGCAATGGCACCCCACTCCAGTACTCTTGCCTGTAAAATCCCATGGATGGGGGAGCCTGGTGGGCTGCTGTCTATGTCGCACAGAGTCGGACACGACTGAAGCAACTTAGCAGCAGCAGCAATAGCAGCAACAGCAGCAAAGTTGCTTAGTAGGCCATGAAAGGTTGATTGCTTTCCAACAGGAACTTCGGCAAAGCCATCTGTTCCAGAGCCCCGGAAGATGCGGAGTCAGGGTACTTTCCAGCATCGAGCCTTATCACCGTCTAGCTCCTCTCCTTCCTCAGTCCCTGATAAACAATTTGCTTCCATTTTTACTGTGAAATAGGAAGCTTTCTCAATAAAGCAATAATACCCGTGTTAGGCTTTGTTAGGGAGCTGTAAAAACACAAGCCTCTCATATAGGCTTCTTTGGGGAATAAAGAATTTGTTGGAGAATATTCTGGGCAATAAGGAAGCTGGGTCACATGGCCAGAGTCACAAAGCCTGGGGGAGAGTTCGGGACCTGGGGTAGTCATGTCCAGGGCCTGGGCTTCCCCTACCCTGCCCACCTGGGGCGTCCTGCAATCTGGCCTCTGCTCCCCACCCCAGACTTCTGTTTACTGGTGGCTTCCTCTGCCCTCTGCCTCCCACCCTCTCTCTTCTTTCTGGGGTCTTTTGGAGGTCTACACTGCTGTCAACTGCTGCTCCTCTGTCTCCAGTTCAAATACTCAAAGGCAGAGGGTCCACATCCGAGGCCACTGGCTGCCCCAGGGTGAGGTGCCCACCCTTGTCCAATGGACCGGGAGGGATCACGTGGTACACAGCAGCGAAATAGGCCCAGGAAAGTCCTCAGAAGTGTCAGCCAGAGCAGGTGTCCCAATACTTCTAGGAGTCTCTCCAGCGGGAATTAGGTATTAATGAGAAAACAATTAACACAGAATTACAGGCAAAACTGGCTTCCCTGGTGGCTCAGACAGTAAAGGATCCACCTGCAATGTGGAAGACCCAGGTTCGATCCCAGGGTCAGGAAGATCCCCCGGAGAAGGGAATGGCTGCTGCTGCTACTGCGGCTAAGTCACTTCAGTTGTGTCCGACTCTGTGCGACCCCATAGACGGCAGCCCACCAGGCTCCCCCGTCCCTGGGATTCTCTAGGCAAGAACACTGGAGTGGGCTGCCATTTCCTTCTCCAATGCATGAAAGTGAAAAGTGAAAGTGAAGACGCTCAGTTGTGCCCGACTCTTAGCGACCCCATGGACTGCAGCCTACCAGGCTCCTCCATCCTTGGGATTTTCCAGGCAAGAGTACTAGAGTGGGTTGCCATTGCCTTCTCTGAGGGAATGGCTACCCACTCCAATATTCTGGCCTAGAGAATCCCATGGACAGAGGAGCCTGGTGGGCTACAGTCCATGGGGTCACAAAGAGTCAAACATGACTGAGTGACTGTTTTTTTTTCACAGACAAAACAGGGATCAATCCAAGCTGCAGTCACAAAGCTGCACCTCTCTGAGTGTACTTTCTCCATCTCTCTCCACCCAGTACAGGCTGCAGTTTTCTCTTCTGGTCAAACTAAGACCATACATTTCCTCCACATGCACCTTTACTTTCTTGATCAGGGCCTATCGGATCACCTGGACCAGAAGCCCCATGAGGCTTGTGGCCCCATGTTACACAGAACCAGGGAACTGGCTCACTGGAAGCCATTCAGATGAGCCAAGAATTTCCCCCAACTGGGTCAGGCTCTAACGGCACTCCATGGCCTTTGTGCGTGAGTGATACCCTCTGCCCGGGGTTTCCTGTAAACCTCTGCCCAGGTTTCCCATAAACCAGACACAACATTCTGGCACATGCTAGAGCCTCTGGAAGACAGCTAGAGCGGGAAGCCATGGGCGCCACCACCCTCAGTCACTTCAGCAAATTCTCTGAATCTCTCTTGACCTTTAAACTGCCCCAACCAACAAATTGCTTAGGCGACATAGAAACTACCCAACAGAGAGCTCACCTTATATTGGTCTAGAACAGTAAATGTGGGTCATTGCTCTGACCACGCCCTACTCCGGAGCTGGGACAGGTACAGCTACTTTTTCCTGCTGAGCCTTAAAGTACAGAACCTTAAACTCATTCCTGCCGAGAGGCTCCGAATCGTTATTATTTATCTGTTAAGTTGGGCACAACAGATAACCCATATGCCATCCTAGATCTTGGCATCCGATCACCCTTCCATGAGATTGGCCTGTAGACCTGCAGTTGAGTTTGAATCAGCATCGCTCAGGTGTACCTCACCCCCACCCCCACCCCCCCAGCGCTCCCAACCAATGCCCTTCGAGGGCCTACATAGAAGACTCGGGGATCTGAAAATCCGGAGAGCTTGAGGACAGAAATGACTGGGAGAAAGTGCCCTGTGGAGGCCTGTGATAATCCTCCCAGGACTGTCTGCACTGCCCACCTACTCCACAACCGCCAGCTGCCCCCGCTGCTGTTCCCTGCTATCTGTAAACCTCCAGTCTTTCACCCACCCTTTACACCACCCCCCTCTTCTCAAATTCTTGTCCAGCAGTTAACCAGTGAAGTGACATTTATGCACGGATGGGGCAGACTTCTGAGAAAACAGTCTGGAAAAAGGCACCGCCCACTCTGTGCCCTTTGTGGACAATTTACGTGCGTCGCTTCATCCTACAGTCATTCCACACGCTGAGCTTTATTTTCATTACCCAGAAGAGGAAACCAAGGCCCAGAGGGGTTACAAGCTAGCCCCACCCAGAAACAGGTCCCATTCAGAGCCGTGCTGTAAGCCACCCAAGACTGAGGCAGCTTTGGGGTGTCTGGAGCCACAGGTGGGGGCAGGCTGCAGATTGCTGTGTCCCCACTTAGTGCAGGCCCCCAGCGAGCCGGAGGATCAGGCTCTTCCACCAAAATCAGATCTCGGAGCTCAGGGACTGACACCTACTTTTACATGTCCATCCACCCATCCATTGGCCAGCCACTCATTCATTCATCAGAAGTCCATTGACTACTGCACACCCACTAGGAAGTGATTGTATAATGAAAAAGACAGGCAATAGTTGACAGGCAAGGGTTGAATAGGGAAATAGGAACCCTCATACACTGCTGGTGGGAACATAAAATGGGGCAGCCCCTTTGGAAAATATTAGGGCAGTTCCTCCACAAGTTAAACAATAAAAAAAAGTTAAATGTGAAGTTCTCCTGTGACCCAGCGATTCCACTCCTGTATATATACCCAGCAGAACTGAAAATATTTTTTCGTATGAAACTGTGCTCACATATTCATAGCAGCATTATTCAAAATATCTAAACAATGAAGTCAAGTTAAATGCCCATTAACTGATGAATGGATAAGCAAAATGTGCTATGTCTATACAATGGGCTATTATTCAGTCATAAAAAGGAATGAAGTACAGATACATGCTACAACATGAAAAAACCCTGAAAACATTATGCTAAGTGAAAGTAATGCTCAAAATTCTCCAAGCTAGTCTTCAACAGTATGTGAACCAAGAATTTCCAGATGTTCAAGTACATTTAGAAAAGGCAGAGGAACCAGAGATCAAATTGCCAACATCCATTGGATCATAGAAAAAGCCAGAGAATTCCAAAGAAACATCTACTTCTGTTTCATTGACTATGCAAAACCCTTTGACTGTGTGGATCACAACAAACTGGAAAATTCTTCAAGAGATGGGAATACCAGACCACCTGACCTGCCTCCTGAGAAATCTGTTTGCAGGTCAAGAAGCAACACTTAGAACCAGACATGGAACAATGGACTGGTTCCAAATTGGGAAAGGAGTACGTCAAGGCTGTATATTGTCACCTTGCTTATTTAAATTATATGCAGAGTACATTATGCGAAATGCTGGACTGGCTGAAACACAAGCAGGAATCCAGATTGCAGGGAGAAATATCAATAACCTCAGATATGCAGATGACACCACCCTTATAGCAGAAAGCAAAGAGGAGCTAAAGAGCCTCTTGATGAAAGTGAAAGAGGAACGTGAAAAAGCTGGCTTAAAATTCAATGTTCAGAAAACTAAGATCATGGCATCTGGTCCCATCACTTCATAGCAAATAGATGGGGAAACAATGGAAACAGAGACAGATTTTGTTTTCTTGGGCTCCAAAATCACTGCAGATGGTGACTGCAGCCATGAAATTAAAAGACACTTGCTCCTTGGAAGGAAAGCTAGGACCAACATAGCATATTAAAAAGCAGAGACATGACTTTACCAACAAAGGTCTGTCTAGTCAAACCTATTGTTTTTCCAGTGGTCATGTATGGATGTGAGAGTTGGACCATTAAGAAAGCTAAGCACCAAAGAATTGATGCTTTTGAACTGTGGTGCTGGAGAAGACTCTTGAGAGTCCCTTGGACAGCAAGGAGATCTAACCAGTCAATGGAAATCAGTCCTGAATATTCATTGGAAGGACCGATGTTAAACTGAAGCGCAAATACTTTGGCCACCTGATGTGAAGAACTGACTCATTGCAAAAGACCCTGAATCTGGGAAAGATTGAAGACAGGAGGAGAAGGGGACGACAGAGGATGAGATGGTTGTATATCACTGACTCAATGGACATGAGTTTGAGCAAGCTCCGGGAGCTGGTGATGGACAGGGGAGCCTGGTGTGCTGCAGTCCATGGGGTTGCAAAGAGTCAGACACGACTGAGTGACTGAACTGAACTGAAGTGAAGGAAGCCAAACACAAAGGTCACATACTCCATATATATAAGATATCCAGAATAGACAAGTCCATAGAGACAAAGGGCAGACTAGCAGTTGCCTTGGGCTGGGAGGGAGGAGGAAAGGGGGCATGACGCTAATGGATATGGAATTTCTTTTGGGGGTGATGGAAATGTTCTGGAATTAGGTTCTGCTGATGGTTACACAGCCTTGTGAATATAAAGCCCACTGAACTGTACACTTTTAAAGGGTGGATTTTATGACGTGTGAATCATGTCTCAACTAGAAATTTTCTTGACACATCTACTATGTGTCTGGCACAGTGCTGGTGCCACAGAGATGTATGAGATGTTGCCTTGGCCTTCAGGAACTTGCAGTTCATAGAGGAGACAAATGAGTGAGTCCACAACTAAAAGAGTAGGATTAATGTTGAGGTGGAGGGGAACCCAGGGAAGCCTGGGGATCAAAGGTCAGGAGTACTTTTTAGAGATGACAGCATCATGAAGTAGAGCAGAGTCTGAGAAGGGTGGGGATGGGGAGTTGCCAGGAAGGATAATCCAAGCAGAGAGAATAACTTATGCAAAGGTGTGGCTGGCTGGGGAACCTCCCAGGAGAAGGGGAGAACATTGAAATAGGGACCAGGATGAGGCAGGACAAATCCAAGTGTCAGATGCCAAAGGCCAAATTTCCCTCCTACAGTAACATGAGAGGAATGTTCCCTGGGCAGGAGGAAATAAAGCATCAACTCTGGGATTTCCCCAGTCGTCTAGTGGCTAAGAATCTACATTCCCAATGCAGGGGACCCAGGTTTGACCCTTGGTCAGGGAACTAGATCCTACGTGCTGCGATTAGAGATCCTGAATGCCACAATGAAGACCCACCCAGTGAAGCCCAATAAAAAATAAATATTAAAAAACCAAAGCTTCAACCTACTCTGAGAGAACCTCTCCAGGTGCCTGTGCCCCCTGCCCTACCCTCGTTCTTGTAGGGAAAATACAAAGAAGAGTAAACAAGAAAGCAACAAGCGCCCTTATTTCTACCACTTTTAATATTTTTTCTCGTGTCTTTTTATGCCTTTATTTTACTTGGAGGGGGTGATTCTGCACTATAATCTGATGTTTTTACTGACACCATAAACATTATTCCTTGTCATAAGATATTCTTAAAATACTTCATTTCTTCGTGTAATGGTCCACCATAACCCTGGCCCCTAAAGTTGGACCAGGGTGCCTTTCTTGAAGATGATCATTTAGGTTGTTTCTGAGCCTTATGTGCAATGATTCCCTGAACATCTCTGTGGCCTGGGTCTGGAGTCACTGGCGCTGGTTACTGCTGTGCTCTGCTTTCTTGGAGGGCACTCCAGTCGACAAGGGAACTCTCCCAAGAGCACCCGAGACAAGATGTACTTGAGTTGGGGAGACTCAGAAAAACCCAGATATCAGAGCTGGAAAGGCTGCAGAGAACCTTAATTGAGAAAACAGAGACCCAGCAAGCTCACGGGGCCAGACAAAAGATTCACAGCTGTTTAGGGGAGGACCCAAGACAATGTGCTCACCCAAGCTAGTGAGAAGGTATTTAGACCTTCTCTTTGGATCAGCATCCAACATCCTCAGAGGCTGAAGTGGGGGAGAAAGTGACCAGACACTTGTCTTCCGTTTGACCTAACCCTAGCCCATTCGCAGCAGCGCAGCTGCTGCTCTGCCCGCATCCTTCATGGCAGTGCGTCCAACCTTGGCATCTCTGTGCCTGTGGGCTTTTCCAGAGCCAAGGAAGGCTACCCTGCCCATAACAGGCCTTGGGGAGTTAATGCCCCTACCCTGTTCCTGGAAGTGATGCTCTAGAATTGTCGGGCAAACAGTCAGAAGTCTTGTACCTTGGGTGAGGTCTGGGTTTCACCTAGGTTTCTCTGTGGGGTTGAACTCCAGTTGCCTGTTGCGGTTACTAGCTTAGCATTGCACACTTGATGGTTATCTGTCCTTCCTTGCTCCCCTACTGATGTCCTCTGCACAGAATCAGGTACTAATTGCACCTTAATCTTTGACCTTTGAAGTACCACACCTCAGGACTTGCCCTGATGCCACGCCAAGTATTAATCCTCAATCCGAGAAGCAGCGAAGAAGGGCAGAAAAGGGATGATGTTCTGGGAAGCATTAACAAGAAATTGGGCCCTTAAAGAAAATTCCTGGCTGACCCGCCCCCGAGAGCTGGTCAGGTCATCGCCTACTGTGCCCAGCCTACCAGTGAAGTGCCAGGCTTGTGCCTGCCAGCATGAGTCATACTCCAGGGATTCAGCGATCAAAGCCGTCCAAATCCTGGTCCATCCTAGGTCTGTCCACCTTAGGTAACAACCGGGTCATTTCCAGCAAAAATCCCTCTGTTTCCAACTCCAAATTATCCAAGGTGGTATACACTCAGGAGACCTTGTGTGACTCACGCCCTCCAGTGGTTAGTCAACAAATGACAAGGGAGGGGCTCAGGGCCAGGGGTCTTGCATGAGCCCTAGGGTAACAGAACTGGAGGATCCTTAGAGAGCTTCTTCCCTTTGCCTTCCTTGGTCAGGTGAGGGGCATGAAGCCTAAACAGGACAAGCGACATCACAGGTCACACACAGGCACACGTGTAGAGAAAGAACCAAAGTCACACATCTCATGGGTGCTCCTTGCAGTTTTCTTGCATCTCACCTTGATAATTTTTGTCACACCTGCATACTACCTACATTATTATTTGCTCCGATACTTTCCCCTTAAACCGACTCCTCTTTGAACTTAAATAAATGTAATTCTCAAATCTATTTTTATCATTTCCCACCCATGAAATGTCAGTAAATGGTCATAGACAGTAAACACACTGATAAATACTTCAACTATTAAAATTAAAAAAGGTTACTCCAGGTACATGCTAAGTCATTCAGTCGTGTCTGACTCTTTGCGACCTCGTGGACTGTAGCCCACCAGGCTCCTCTGTCCATGGTTGAAGTGGGTTGCCATGCCCTCCTCCAAGGGATCTTCCTGACCCAGGGATCGAACCTGCATCTCTTAAGTCTCCTGAATTGGCAGGCGGGTTCTTTAACACTAGCACCACCTACCACTGCAAATCTCCTCTGGATTGGTCACGTTTAGGGAAACTTGTCATTTGATTGAAAAAGAGATCCCAGGTCATGCAGATATGGACCTTTAGCATCGCCAGTAAGGGCATCTACTGAGCATCTGAGAGTGCAGAGTGCTGAGGTTATTCATGGGGAGAGGGCATCCATGTCACCATCTCAAAGGGTAGGGGAGGTGGTACCAGACAGCCTGGGGAAGGAGGAGGAGAAGGGCCTAATGTAGCTACCAGGAAGGTCAGGGGCCTGCTGGCCTAGAAGAGGAAGTAGGCCAGAACGAACTGCTGTGAGACCCGGGAATGAGCTACTCTTGGCCTCAACTTCCCCATCTGCCAGGATGGGAACCCCTAGGATTTATTGAGGTGTCTGGCACTTTGAAGACAGGGCCTCATACTTCCCTGGTGGTACTGTGGATAGGAATCTGCCTGCCAATGCAGGTTACATGGGTTCGATCACTGGTCTGGGAAGATCCCACATGCCGTGGAGCAGCTAAGCCCGTGTGCCACAACTACTGAGCCCGCGTGCTGCAATTACTGAAGCCCAAGTGCCCTGCAGCCCGTGCCCTGGAACAAGAGAAGCCACCACAAAGAGAAGCCTGGGCTCCGCAGCTACAGGCAGCCCCTGCTCGCCGCAACTATAGAGAGCCTGCATGCAGCAATGAAGACACAGTGCAACCAAAAATAATAAAGAAAACCTCTTAAAAAAAAGAGAGGATCTCATTTTATCCTCAGGAAAATCCTACAGAGAAGCGCTTCCTGGTCTCTTTTGGCAGCTAAAGAAAGTGAGGTTAGGGGTGGGATGAAGGGATTTGGCCAAGGTCACCTGGCTGAGCTGGGCCTGGGACACCATTCACGACCTCAGGTTGACCTCACGGTCCCACGTGTACCAGGGGTGAAGGTAAGCCCGACTGTCTCAAGCCTTGCCGAAATGACATCACTTGACAAATCAGCCGTTGCAGTGCCTGCCTGAGGCTGCCTGGCCGCCCAGCCTGGCTGAAGCTGGGAGGCTGCTCCTAAGTCCTCCAGAGCACCCTGAGAGCAGCCAGTTCCAGGAATGGGAGTTCTCTGGATCCAGAGAGAGAAGGCTCTCCCTGTGGAGACAGGGCACTTAGCATCAGGGGAGGTTTAGGCTTTTCCCCTGGCCTGAGATGCCCTTTCTGTCTCTTCCCCCCATCTAAGTCCTTCTGTCCTTCTGTCCTCCCCCCATGGCCTAAAGCCCTCGAGCCCCCATCCCTGAAGATCTGGTGCCCTCAGGATCTAGGCAACACAGCCCAGCATTTGGCAGAGTACTGGAGTCAGCACGGAGACCCTCAGGGCAGAGGCCCCCTGGCTTCAGAGCTGGGAGCATGCAGAACCGCAGTTGTGGCTGTCCCGTGTTGATCCCTGGGTCCTCGAGCCAGTGTGGGCTGCCTCTCCGAGCTTCGGTGCCCTGCGACAAAATGAGAACAGTGACACTTCCATTGCAGGGTTGTCTAGAGGTTACTAGGCATGTAGTAAGTGCACAGATCCTCCAGGTAATCACTGCTTGAGCACCTACTGTGTACCAAGGTAATATAGTGATAAATGTGATAGAGCCCTCCTGTTCTCATGGAACTTGGGATATGCTGAAGGGTCACCCTCTTTCCCTTATTCTGGAGTGAGGAGGACAAAGGCCATGTCTTGAGGATCACCCCTCTGCTCACTAGCATGCTGAATCCTGCCTAACAGCCCCCTTACCCCACTTTATAAATACAGGGAGAACCTATCTCTGGGGTCTGACAGTTCTGGGTTCAAATCCCAGCTCTGCCCCTTCCTCCCTGGGTGACGAAGTGTCACCTTCCCTCTCGAACTGCAGATTCCTCTTCTGCAAATTACTGATTAGAACATGTGTGTGCGTGCTAAAATTTTAGTCGTGTCCAACTCTTTGTGACCCTGTGGACTGTAGCCCACCAGGTTCCTCTGTGCATGGGATTCTCCAAGAAAGAATACTGGAGTGGGTTGGCATGCCCTCCTCCAGGGGATCTTCCCGACCCAGGGATTGAACGTTTGTCTCTTATGCCTCCTGCATTGGCAGGTGGGTTTTTTTGTTTTGTTTTGTTTTGTTTTACTACTAGAGCCACCTGGGAAGCCCCAACTCTATCTGACGGCAAGTCAATCCCAGGATGAGGAAGCCAAGAAATTCCAGCATCAGCTGCTATCGGCATGGTGCCCTGAAGCACCGGTTGGGTAGGGTAGATGTTTTCTTCACAGCAGCCTTGGAACTTGCATCCCCACCCTCCTGGGGGCCCACGCGCCCTCTGCCTGCTCTTCAAACTGCGCTTTGATTTCCCCTCAGCAGCGTTCACCTGCTGCATCTATCAACAACAGACGGGCAGGAATGCGGCCTGTCGGGTGAGCAGGGCCAAGGGTGGAGTGGACCCAGAACGCACAGAACAGCAGATACAGAAATCCATGACAACCTTCAGGATGGGAACCAGCCCTGGACCCTGCAAACTAGAGCTCTGAGGTGAGCGGCCCTGTTTGTCCCAGCCCAGGGACTGTCTGCTGTGTGACTGTGGGTAGTCTCTTAGCTTCTCTGTGTGTACCATCCTTAGTGCTGTTTTTACTCCCCTCTTTGCCATTTGCTAATTAAGAGAGATTGGGAGAGTGGTGATGGTTGTACACCACCTCGTGTAACGCTTAAAAATAGCTAAAATGGTGAATTGTATGTTATATGAATTTTATCCTAATAAGAAGATGAATACATAAATGTAATGTTATACAGAGAAAGAGAATTGGGAATTTAAAAGCTAATGGTGGAACTTCCCTGGTGGTCCAGTGGCTAAGACTCTGTGCTCCTGGTGCAGAGTGACAGGGTTCGATCCCTGGTCGGGGAACTGGATTCCGCATACCGCAACGAAGATCAAAGAGCCCGCATGTCTCACTATGACCCGGTGCAGCCAAACTAATTAATTAATTAAAAAAACACAAATTTTTGCAGAAGAGTGTTGACCCTTATGAAGAAGGAAACTTTCAAAAGCAGGTCATGTCACCTGCGTGTGAGTGTGTGTGCACTCGAGTCATGTTTGACTCTTTGCAGCCCCATGGACTGTAGCCCACCAGGCTCCTCCCTCCATGGAATTCTCCAGGCAAGAATACTGGACGGGGTTGCCATTTCCTACTCCAGGGGATCTTCACCTGCTTGCTCTTTATCAAAAAGTAAATTGTTCCTCTCTGACCCACAGTGGGAACCAGAAATTCTTGTGTGATTACCTTTTTGCTCCATAGTTCAAAGCATTTTCTTGTATCTTCTTTACTCACTTTATCTTGGCCAGTCTTTCTAATGTGAAAAGTCAGGCCCAGAGACTAGAGGGCCTGAGGTCAGTCCTAGGCCTGATCTTTTCTGAGACCACAAAGCAGCTCAGTATCAGAACTGTCACCAGAACCCAAAACCTCTCAGGCTAAATGCAGCGTGTCAGGTGCTGAGTCTGGTGCTCAGGTCAGACAGTCACTGCTGACCCAAATGCCACCGGAGGCCAAGAACATCATGACTGGCAGATGCTGAATCAGAGCAAGACCCAAGGTGAGATGGCAGCCTCTGAGCTCAGGCTGGTAACCTGAACAGCATGCAAAGGAACAGGAAAAGGAAACAAGTAGTTATAGAGCCTTAACTCTGGGCCAGCTACTCCAGGGCCCCTAGAGGGGCACCACTCATCATTCACTCATCCACCATTCATTCATCTAGTGCTTCCGCAGTGCCCACTCCATGCTGGTCAGCAGGTGCTGGGGATGTTGGTTGATGGGGACAGCATGGTCCCTTCCTCCCCAGGGCTCACGATTTAGGGGGGAGACAGTCACCAGATCTGGGTTCCCACTTGACTCTGCCACAGATTCACCTGAGACTCCAGGTGCTTCGGTTTTCACACCTATCCCCAGGGAGGAGAATCAAAGAAGGCCATGGACACACAGGCAGCTGGCCGATTATAGGCATCACGTATTTCAGGGGGTCATGTAAAGGGAGGCCCCTTGTGGAGGTACCCTGACAAGATCATGAGGACACAGAGACACTCTCTGGGGACTGCGTTTGGGAGTGGTGTTCTTCATCAGGGTGGGAGCATCTGCGGGAGTGAGCCGGGGGCCAGCCTCAAGTGAGGGGCAACATACACACAGCCTGGGATCTCACTGCCCGTGCAGCCAAAGCCCAGCTATCACATGTCTGATCGATTAAACAACGGAATAACTGCATATTCTGAAGCAAAAACAGCCAGGTGTTTTGAGGTCAAGTACATAAGATTCTAGAGGAGTCCATGAATGGCAAGGAGCAGTACCCTTTCAGGGTTGTTGGAGGAGTTAAAGGATTAATACGTGTATTTGCTACAGATATAGCCAGAATATGTGGAAGCAATTATAGGGAACATGGTTAGAGTAAGACAAACTCCTAATTATCCCCCAAAACCCTGTCCTGGTACCCTCTCCCCTGTCAACCTTCCCTGAGCAATGCAGTTTCAGCTTCTCCAGCTGTAGCCCCCTTGCCTCACTGCACGGATCACTCCATATGCTAAGTCACTTCAGTCGTGTCCGACTCTGTGTGACCCCAGAGACGGCAGCCCACCAGGCTCCCCCGTCCCTGGGATTCTCCAGGCAAGAACACTGGAGTGGTTGCCATTTCCTTCTCCAATGCATGAAAGTGAAAAGTGAAAGTGAAGTTGATCAGTCCTGTCCAACGTTTAGCGACCCCATGGACTGCAGCCTTCCAGGCTCCTCCGTCCATGGGATTTTCCAGGCAAGAGTACTGGAGTGGGGTGCCATATCCATAATTATCTACTCTTTAAGCTTTGTACTCCCTGAACCAGGGGACTCTGTATCTCCCCTCAAGCAGCATTAGTTTCCCTGAACTGAACTGGCTAAAGCCAGCTAAAAACAAGAATGGTCTTGATACATTGAAACTCATTGAGGGCTACTCCTATTTTTCATTCATTCACTCATTCAACCACTCACTCTACAAAGATCTTTGGAGCTCCTATTCATTTCTTTATTCAGTAGTCGCTCAGTCATGTCTGACTGCAATCCCATGGACTGTAGCTTGCCTGGCTCCTCTGCCCATGGAATTCTCCAGGCAAGAATACAGGAGTGTGTAGCCATTCCCCTCTCCAGTTTTTTCCTATCTTAGCCATATCCAATTGATTAGAATCCTGCATTTAATTTGGAAAATGCAGGAAGGAAATGAACGGATTGTGACAGCAATGCATTAGGATGGTGAAAACAAGGGTGGGTTTTTTCCCCTCCATTTTTTACTTTTTCCTAACATAGTTATTATTTTTCTTTTATAATGGAACAATTCATACCATATAAGAACACTGTGTTTGAGGCACTGCAATAAAATGGAACTTTAAGAAAGTATAATGAAGTTAAGATATACTTTCTGTTATAAGAAAGGTTTTTTTCCCCTGAAGAAAACCACTATACCTGCCACCCTCCCTTACTCAGAGCTGAAGTGAGAGACATTAGCAATACCTGCATCTGACAGGTCTCTCTGTGCCAAGGGCTTTCCTTCCCTTCCAGAAAGCTCAAGCTGAATGATTCAGAGATCTGTTGGGAACACTGGCAGGACCCAGCATCACTGGCTTTCTGTAACCTGGGCATTTTCCAGTGTGTTCCATATTGTCAATATTCCTTGGCTTCCTGGTCTTCTGCCATGAACTGGAAAACCAAGAGGCTGGACAGAAATGAACTGGAGTGCTCCCTGCTGAGGTGTAAAAAAAAAAAAAAAATCCCCCAGAGTATGAAAGTGAGGCAACATGGTTTAGCTAAATAAAACTTGGCTTCATAATGACTCCTTTATTGAACCCAGTGCCCTGCTGATGAACCACCGCCTTGGACCTGAGACCAGGAAGAGTTGGGTTTACTGAGGATGTCACACACACAGTGATGTAACAGCAACATCAAGTCACTCAAAGGCCAGTCATAAATTAGCTAACTGTATACCCAGCCAGGAACACTCCCTAGGGAAAGAAAGAAAAAAACTCTTATGCAAAACGGCTCCCTGGATGCCACAGGTTGGGTATAAATTCCTCTTAGCTGCTGATATAATCACAACTTTGCAGTGAGTTGAAGACTGAGACTCTCTAGCCCTAGAGAACTCAGTGTCACTGGTCTGAAACCTCTCAGCCACCCTTGGTGAGGGAATTGGGCAGCTATAGACGGTTCCAAAGTTCTCAGCGTGAAGATCTCCCGAGTTCTCTTGTCCATACCCTGCATAGGCAGTGTGGCCGGCTCCAAGGTGAGTTGTCTTCATTTCTGGGGAAGGTACTGTTTTGAGAGGACTCTGTTTCTTCCTGTTTGGGAAGGCTCAGAAAACTGTGGGACTTTTCTGCCTATAGAGATAAACTGGTGGGAAAAAAAAAATCTAAGAAATGCCAACATGAGGTTTGGCATCTTGTTCATATTTTGTTTTCTGCCAAATTTGCTGTAGTTGCTACATTTCAAGGGAAAACATTTGGAGAATGGGGAGTAATCTACTGAGAATTCTTTTTTACATTGGTGATACTGTCCAGTCCTTGTAACATGCAGCTTTAGGGGAAAGGTAAACTAAATATTATTAAGCCTATTTTATGGGAGAAAAAAAATGAGTCTTTTAAATAACTTGAGCCAGGTCACATAACTAGTAAGGCTAGGATTTGAACCCACATTTGGGAGGTCTAAGAGTCTTTTTTTTTTTTTTTTTAACTTATTTATTTGGCTGCAGTGGGTCTTAGTTGCAAGATTCAGGATCTATGGACTCTCTAGCTGTGGTACACGGGCTTAGTTGCTCCATGGCATGTGGGATCTTAGTTCCCTGACCAGGGATTGAACCCACATCCCCAGCATTGTAAGGTGCATTATTAACCACTGGACCACCAGATAAGTCCCAGGCTCTACGATTCTAATTCCCAGGTCCCATGGGCCACATCTCACCACACTGGCTCCCAATGCTTTTTCCATGGAGGAGATATGCAGGGGTGGGTGTAGGGGATAGGAAGGTGTAGCGGGTGGGGCAAGCCCAGACCAGAACTGGGCCTCCACTTAGGTCTTCTTCTCTGATCCTTTTTTAAAAGAAGATGATCTCAAATGTTGAGAATTGAGTGCATTTTTCCCCCACAAATAATTATCCCCCCCCCATAATAACAAAGGAGCAGGGATGTCCCTAGCGGTCCAGTGACTGGGACTCTGTGCTCCCAACTCAGGGGATCCAAGTTTGATCCCTGGTTAGGGAACTAGATACCACATGCCAGAACCAAGAGTTCACATGCCACAGAATAAAATATCCCATGTTCCAAAACTAAGACCCGGTGCAGCCAAATAAATAAATAAAATTAAAAAAAGGAGCAGATGGCAGCATTGATAATAACTGCAAAATCAGAAAAGAGTTAGCACAGCTATGACTTGAAAGCTTTCCCCAGTGATAGGTGCTCTGCCTGCAGGGCCAGGCAGATGGTATTCCGATGACCAGCGGGTTCCTCGCCACCTTGCTTCAGGTCAACCGTGAAGCTCGCCAGGTCCCATTCAAGAGGCTCACAGGGTTTGTGCTTTGTCCTTATTGAGTTATGTGTTCTTCCTTTAGACAGTTACGTTGTTTTGTAGAATTAAATCCATAGGATCCCTGCATGCAACTCCAAAAGAGGAACAGAGGTCGCAAAACCCCGATGAAGTGGCAGTTCATGACTTACGAGCGTTATCCCCTGCACTGATGCCGAGGTGTGATAAACCAACCACACTGAGAAGGCCCAGGCCTGTCGCCTCTTCCCCAACCTCCCGTCACGCTCTCCCTCTCCTTCCTCAGCCTGCCGAGAAGAACCTCCAAGCTTAAATCCAGGCAAACGACGTGCTTTGCAAGACCGCAGAGATGGCCTGTCCCTGGCAGTTTCTGTTCAAAATCAAATCCCAAAAGGTGGACTTGGCTACGGAACTGGACATCAACAACAATGTGGGAAAATTCTACCAGCCCCCGTCCAGGTAGGCTCTCCCCTGCTGCCTGCCGCCTCCTGCTGGGCGCCTCCGGGTTTCCATCTCGGAATTTCTCTCTGCTCCTGGCTTCTCGCTGGAGGTCTGCTCTCACCAGAGGCTTCTCTGATGTCCCTGTCGGGGTTTGGTGCAGCCACTGTTGCACCTGACATTATGTGAAGGAGGAAGGGCCATGGCACGGTCCTGGAGGGAGCGTCTGATATGCAATACCTGACTTGAGAATGGGGGTGGGGGCAGTAGAGGCCAGTGGTTAGAACCAGGCAGCATCGTGGCCGACACCCCTTCTGAATTGCCAGTGCGCGTGCCTCACTGGTGATCAGCTATCTTGACTATCAACCTGGGGAAGGCTACCAGGATGTTCCCAGGTGGCTCTCATGGTAAAGAACCAGCCTGCCAATGCTGGAGACATAAGAGATTCGGGTTTGGTCCCTGGGTCAAGACGATCCCCTGGAGGAGGGCACGGCAACCCACTCTAGTATTCTTGGCTGGAGAATCCCACGGACAGAGGGGCCTGGCGGGTTACAGTCCATGGGGTCACAAACAGCTGAACGTGGACATGTTAGATAAACTATATCCAAGCCCTGTGCTGGGCCTCACTCACTGGCTCTGAGATATCTCTCACCAGCTGGGTGACTTGGGGCAGGTGAACTTCTCTGAGCCTCAGATGTTCTCATCTGCAGTCCAGGGAACCAAGGCGACCCATTTTGTAGCATTTTGAGGATGAAATGGGAGTGGGAAAGTGAAAGTGTAAGTCGCTCAGGCGTGTCTGACTCTTTGCGACCCCACGGACTGTACAGCCCATCAGGGAAGCCCCATGAGAGTGGGCATGTAGATCTATCAGCAGCGTGCCCATAAAGAGCAGGCACTCAATAAACGCAAGCGTTTATTATAACTTAGCGAGCACTCACTTTGGGCCAGGGCCGTCTAGGGCCCATTGCAGGGGTTGCCACTCAACTGCCGTCCTCCAGGGCTCTGTGAAGTACAACGTATTGTCTCATTTTACAGTTAAGGCAACAGAAACTTTCCGTACGCCTGGAGTGACTTCCTTCAAAGTCCCTTGCACCTTGTACAAGAAGCAAGCCAGAGATAGAACAAGAGAGAATTAGAGTGCCAGCCTGCCAATCAGTGGAAAGGCTTCCAAAGCTAGGAGAACTCATGGCCTCGCACTCCACGTTGAGGCTTACTCCCTCGGAAAGACAAGTCCACCTGTGATAACACCACAGTCTGAGTCAAACCAAAGCCCCAGGCTTCACAGAGCTCCCGGGGAGCCTTCCCCCTGGATCACAGTGGGCAGGACGCCCCCTGCAGGCAGGCAGCAGGGCAACCCAGAAAAGCAGCACCAGTTAGAGCCTGGGCTTGCATATAAGCAGGTGTGTGTGTGTGTTCGTTGCTCAGTTGTGTCCGACTCTTTGCAGCTCCATGGACTGGAGTCTGCCAGGCTCCTCTGGCCATGGAATTCTCCAGGCAAGAACACTGGAGTTGGTCGCCATTTCCTTCTCCAGATAAGCAGGTGGCTTTACTACTTAGTGGCAACCTTAAGCCTGTGGCCTTTGGCAAGTCCCCTGGCCTTAAGCCTCAACTGTCTCATCTGTAAGAAGGGGTAGGAATGCCTGTGTCCCGGGGTTGTGGTAGGAGGTTATGTGAGTTTTCACATGTAAACAACTGAGCTGCATGCCTGGCAGAGTCCGTGCTTCATAAACAGCATCTCTCTCAGCTGACAGCACTGTAATTGCTGTAGTCAGTAGGACAAAGTTGAGCAACATCAAACAAAGTCCCCTCTAGCCACTGCACAGGAGTGGGAGGCTCAGTGTGGACGTGGAAGGGTGGATAGACTGGGAGGAGGTGAAGAGACATAGTAAAGACATTCCAGAAAGGGGGCAGGGTGGCCAAAGACTCCGAGACACAAGCCAGCGTGACTGTGCTGGGGCCCGGGGTGGGGGTGGGGGTGGGCTGGGATAGGAGAGGCCATGCCGGAGCTTGGGAGCTTGAATGTAGAGCAGGGGGGTTGGATTTTTCTCTGCTTGCAAACGGGAGCCATTGTGGATTCTTGAGCAAGATCGTCCAGATAGAGAGTGTGGGTTTAACTGGAGGAGAGAATGCTGGAGACCAGGCGGTCTGGGCTGTGGTGGCCAACGTGGCCAGGAGGCCCAGGATGGGAATGCGGGGTTGGGTTGCCTCTAGATGTCTTCCTGGCCCTCCAGACTCAGATGCTGCAGTCTGAGAGCAGTTCCATCCTCCTTCTGGGGTCTGTGAACCCCAGGGGTCTGCCTTGATTCTTCTTGGTCATTTCTGCCTTTCTTCACATCTTGATTGCAGCCCTGGCCTCTTGATCTCCCCTAACTGCAGCCCCCACATTGGCTCTGACCTCTCTCACTCTAACTTGCCTTCTAGCAAGCCACACTCTGGCTCTAGAGTCTTTAGTGGCTCCCTATTGCCGGTCGCCACATGGAGGCTTGACTGCTGGGTTCTGGCTGATCACCATCCCAGACCAAGGGTCCATCCCACCTGCTCAGCCAGGCCTTCCTCACTTTCCTGTACATGGCACATTCCTCCCTTGATCCATGCAGACCCAATCCATCCCCTAATCTTTGAGATCATCTCGAATCCCCCTCCTCCCCTAATCCTTACAGTGTGGCCTATAGGCTGTGGCCTTGAATTTCAGACCCTCTAATAGCATTGACTTGTGTTTTGGGACCATTCAGGAGACCTGAGCTGTAGGTTGACTGGAGGCAAACCAGCTGACTTATCGCATCTTTTAAAGCTGGGCTGGGCTGGAAAGAAGTACTCAAATCAGATATTAGAGATGATTGGGAGAAAACACCACACATTAATTCATTTAACTCTCCCAACAATCGAGGAGGAAGGAATTTTTGTTGTCCTCACATTGCATCAATGAGGACACTGAAGGCTAGAAAGTTTAGGTACTTGCTGAGATCTTGTCTAGATCTTTAGGTACTTGTCATTAGCAAACGACAGAGGCAGGATGTGAACCCAGGCAGGTTGGCTGATGACCACTACACTGGCTGCCCTGCTCTGGGTTCTGGTCATGTTCCATCCATTAATGACAATTTGCTGAGGGCTACTCCTCTCACACCTTGCTGGGGAGTCACAGGGCTGTCGGTGAAGCTTCTGTTTATCAATTAAGTAAATAATATATTGATATATATTAAGTAAACAATATATTGCATAGCATGTCTGTGTCCGACTCTTTGTGACTCTGTGGACTGTAGCCCACCAGATTCCTCTGTCCATAGAATTTTCCTGGCAAGAATACTGGAGTGGGTTGTCATTTTCTTCTCCAGGGGATCTTCCTGACCCAGGGATCCAGCCCACATCTGTTGCTTCTCCTGCATTGGCAGGCAGATTCTTTACCACTAGCGCCACCTGGGAAGCCCATTCATTGCATAAACAGCAGCTAAACAGAACAGATACTGTTTAGAAAGTCCTTATTACTGTGCTGTCTTCTCTGATGGCTCAGACAGTAAATAATCTGCCCACAATGAGGGAGCGCTGGGTTCAATCCCTGGGTCAGGAAGAGCCCCTGGAGAAGGGAATGGCAACCCACTCCAGTATTCTTGCTTGGAGAATCCCACAGATTCCCACAGTTGGACAGAGGAACTTTGTGGGCTACAGTCCATGGGCTCACAAAGAGTTGGACATGACTGAGTGATTAACACTATTACTGTGACAATAATGAGGTAGGAGTTATTATTAGCCTTATATTACAAGGTTGAGTGACTTCCTTGGACAACATCTGGAAAGGGGAAGAGCTGAGGTTTGAACCAAGTCTAAACTCCTAACTTGGACACTATACGGACTCTCCCCGATGGCCTGGTGGGTGCTGGGCTGAGAAAGGCACAGAGGAAAGAGACCCAGTTCCCACTGCTGGGGAGAGGGTGGGGGAAAGGATGTCTTTCTCACTGGTTTGGGGAAGAATACACACAAACCGGAACATTAAAGAGCATTATAAATTAGGGTGAGGTGGACAGAGAGGTAGACAGGGGGTTACAGGAGAACTGGGGGATGCTGGGATCCATTCTGGGAATACTGTAGGGGGCCTGGCCTGGCTGGAGTGTGTGTGGGGGTGGGGTAGGGGATGGGAATGGGGAGAGGGCTTTAGAGAGGAGGCAGGCCCAGCTGGACTTCACCTAACGGTGGGGTGGGGGTGGGGAGAATGTTACTGGAAGAGGAAGCTGCAGCACAAAGGGGATTTTATCCTGAAAGCAATGGGAGCCAATTAATGTGTTTTGATTTGGAAAAGTAATTTTAAAATCCATTCAGGTGTAATAAGACCCAGGACTTTGTATGTGAGTAATGGTTCTATATTTTATGAAAACAAATGATTAGGAAGTGAACATGGGGCGTTCGTGGGCCTGTGTTTTAGAGACAAAGGCAAATGTTGAGAACATCTAGGTGAAGTTGAATGGGATCTGGGACAAAATCAAGGTGGGTTGCAGTAGGCTCAGAATAAATATGTATCCTCTTTCCACGTTAATTTGGGTTTTGGATTAAACACACTGGAGGACGCATAGGAAGGCTCCTCATACTCTGGGGTCGAAGGCTGCTGCCCTGCCTCTGTCTGGACCCTAGGAATTATCCAGCTCCCGGTATAAGGAGCTACACACAGAGGGAGCAAGGTCCGTGGCCCCGTTGCGCCTTCCAGGTAATGAGGACCAGGAGCTTGAAAGGGACCTGAGGAAGCCCCTGGCCAGCCACGCTGACTCCCACTAAAGCTCCCCTCCCCGCCCCCCAGGTCTGCACTTCTTTAAGGCTTCTTTCCTGGAATCGAAATGAACATGCAGGAAAGAAATAGTACTTCCTGGGCCAGCCCCAGAAGGTGGGAGAACTTCAGCTGTGGCCTGGGGCTCCTGTGAGGCCTTGGGCAAGCTCCTTCACTTTTCATGGCCCTGAGCTTCCTATCAAGTGAGGATAACAATACAGAATTGCCTTCTTGAGTGGAGTTAGTAAGGGGAAGATGAAATAACGGACAGGAAAGTTTGCTTTGTAAACTATGACGCACCGTACAATGAGAGTTATTATTATGGTCATTAATGTTCCTTCATGGGGAATAACAAACCCAAGGCCGGAGTCTCAGCCCAGAGACAGGCCAGTGGCATCCATAAGGCACACCTTCCCGCTGACGCCCGCTGGAGCGGAGGCGCAGGGCGAGGGGCGCCCGGCCCGGACCAGGCAGCCGCCGGCCGAGCGGACACTCTGGCCCGGATCCAGGCTCGGGATGAAACCGAGTCTCTCGCTCCGCCCCGGGGCGGGGGCTGCGGGATCTGGCGGCGATAAAGGGGCCAGCGCGGCGGGGCGCGGGGCGCCCTCCGAGCTGCGCCCACCGTCGGGCCATGCGCGAGGGGCTGGGCGCCGCGTGCGAGGCCGCCCGGCCCCGGCTCTGCCGGCTCCTCCGCAGGATCCTCCGGCCGCAGCCCGCCTGCCGCCTCCGCCGAGCCAGGTACTGCGCGGGCCGGGGTCCACCCTGGGAGGGAGGCTAACTCCGGTGCGCACTGAGCCTCTCTGAGCCTCGGCTTTCCGGGGAAAACAGGAGGGTTGGGATATTCGCTCTGTAGGATTCTGATGGGAATTTACTTAAAAATTTTTCCTGGTATAGAACGCATCAGATCAGTCGCTCAGTCATGTCCGACTCTTTGCGACCCCATGAATCGTGCAGCACGCCAGGCCTCCCTGTCCATCACCAACTCCCGGAGTTCACTGAGACTCACGTCCATCGAGTCAGTGATGCCATCCGGGGTTGCAACTCAGTAGCCACCAAAGACCCAGAGAAACCCCACATGCACACCTGAGAGGTGTCTGCAGGCTGTGTGGGTGTTTCAGCACTTGGGAGCTTTCTAGATTTCAACACTGGGGCTGCAACACCCGTTAGGATAGATAGGGTTAGAGAGCAAGGAGGTTCTTGTTTTACAAGTAAGATCCATTTCCCAGAACGCCTCCTGGCCCCCCTCCTGGCCCCCCACCGCCCGTATATAGAGAAGGGGACCTGTGGCGAAGTTGGGACCACAAGGGAATCAGCTCCGGAAGGAGCCACCGACTGCAGCTCTGACCTCAGCGCCCTGTCGCTCGAGCACCTGTGGACATTGCTGGGTCTGAACAAGAGCTGCACTTCAGCTTTCCTTTTGATGCCAGATCCTTAGGGTCCTCTGTTCCCGTGAAGGATCAAGCGGGACCCAGCACAGCTGTGGATTTAGCCAAATTGCAGTGTCTGGGTGGGCACCGCAATAATTTGGCAATAAGTATCCAGAACCAAAGAGTCAGACACAGCCTAGCGACTGAGAACGCCTGCATTCCAGAACCTTGATATGTTCACCCTCTGGGTGAACCCTTATCTTCCAGCAACTAACCCAAAGAAATCCGCTTACTAGGGGAGAAAGGAGACTGTGCATAGCTTCGTATATTCATGCTTCAGGTTAAAAAGAAGTTTCCCAATTACGGAAGGAATTCAGAGTCACTGAAGAAAGTTGGAAAAACAGACGCGGATAAAGAAAAATTCAGATCATCTGTGATCTTATCAGTGCTAATCACTGTTACTAGCATTCTCCCCCACCACCCCCAGGTGTTTTTCTATGCCTTTGTATACATACACACTCACACGCACACAGAGCCAGCATCAGGTCACATATAGTGTCTGAGGCATTATATATAATAGTGAAGAAATCGGATGCTTCCTAAAATCCAGCCATAGACGATGGGGTCAGACTCACTATAGTCCATTGGTAGAGAGGATTTTTAGGTAACTTTTTAATGTGTGTGTGAGTGTGTGTTAGTTGCTCAGTCATGTCCGACTCTTTGCAACCCCACGGACTGTAGCCCGCCAGGCTCCTCTGTCCATGGGATTCTCTAGGCAAGAATACTAGAGTGGATAGCTGTGCCCTTCTCCAGAGGATCTTCCCAACCCAGAAATTGAACCTGGGTGTCCTGCATTGCTGGTGGATTCTTTACCATCTGAGTCACCAGGGAAATCCCAACATTTTAAATTGGGGGCAATACTTTTGCTAAGTGAACAAGGACATTGTTTCTCAATCTAAAAGTTACTATAGACCAGTAAGTGTTGCAGATTCTCCAGTTCTGTCAGTTCAGTTCAGCCACTCAGTTGTGTCTGACTCTTCACCACCCCATGGACTGCAGCACGCCAGACTTCCCTGTCCATCACCAACTCCCAGAGCTTGCTCAAACTCATGTTCGTTGAGTCAGTGATGACATCCAACTAGGCAGAAGTAAAGGAGAAGAAACAAGAATAAAATGGTGGAATGAGGTGGGGGGTGATGGTAAAAGCTTGAGAAGAGCTGTAAGGCATTGCCTCCCTGAGGACCCCAGCCTCAAAACATCTTCCCGTGTAAGCAGCCCCATGATGACAACTCAGTCATGGCTTACCTGTTCTGAGTGTCCAGATTACCCTGTATTGGCTTTTTTTCTGGTGGGGCACACCAGACCAGACCAGTGGGGTGAGAATAGCCAGTCACAGGGAGGGCGTGGTATAGGCCCACTGAATCACTTGAATCAGAATGAAGATGCTTTCTGATACATACTCATTTTCTCTTAAAGGGACACTGTCTCTTTATAGTTATAAATCATTCAATGCAACCATATAATATATGTAGTTAATTACATAATGCTAATGTAAACGGTTGTCCCTGGTGGCTCAGAGGGTAAAGAATCTGCCTGCAATGTGGGAGACCTGGATTTGATCCCTGGGTCAGGAAGATCTCCTGGAGGAGGGCATGGCAGCCCACTCTAGTATTCTTGCCTGGAGAATCCCCACGGACAGAGGAGCCTGGTGGGCTACAGTCCATGGGATTGCAAAGAGTCCAACGCAACTGAGTGACTGAGCACAGCACAGCACGATGTAAATGGTCATTACTTTTTCTAATAACAAAGCAGCACACACTCATTTGTCATTTTCCGACATCACAAATGTGTATAAGGTGGGAAATGAGCGACCTTTGTAGTCCTCACTAATCACCTTTCCCCTGGGATGTGTGCGCACCCTAGAAAATACTGTAGAGAACGCGGGACACAATAAGCTTTCTTCCTGAGATGCCCCAGGAGGAGGCATGTGTGGGGTGTGACTATTAGAGGGGTGCTCACACTGTCTGTTCTCTGTAGTATATGTAGGGAGAGCAATCCTAAAATCCCAAACCGGAACCAATGGTTTCTGAGTGATTTCAGACTATTAGGGCTTTTTCTTCTTCAAACGATAGGCTAAATTCTTCTTCTTTTTAAACATATTTATTTGGCTTCACTGGGTCTTAGTTGTGACATGTGGGATCCAGTTCCCTGACCAGGGGATTGAACCCCAGGGCCCCTGCATTGGAAGCTCAGAGTCCCAGCCACTGGACCACCAGGGAAGTCCCAAGTTAAATTCTTTTAAATCTGTTGTTTCCAAGCAAATATAACCAATATATTTTGAAAGTATCCTTATCTTCCAGAAATACTCAGATATTTACGGATGGCATGATGTCTCAGACTTGCTTTAAAATGAGAGCGAGGGCTGGGAGAGTAATGTTGAAACAGAATTGGCCGTGGGTTGATAATTGTTTAATTGGGCTGAATCTGGGTGACAGGCTTATAGGGGTTTATTACACTCTTCTCTCTAATTGTGTCTGTTTAACATGTTCCATAATAAAATTTTAGAATGAATAAACCAGGATGAACCAAGTGCTATAAAGAAAAAAAGCTTAAGTCCCAAAGAGGGAGTGGGTGGGGTGGCGGGCAGTACTGCTGACCTGGGAGGGCAGGGTGGAAGGAGCTGTCCTCTGCCAGCTCCACTCTGTATCACGTTTGTACCTGCCTTCTGAGGGAGTCATCTTCACAGAGCTTCTGTGGGTCACCCTTTGGCCTGTTAGCTTTGGCTCAGCTCCCCTCTGGACTCTTTGGCTTTGTTGGGGGGGCAGGTGAGGGGAGAAGAGGAAGCAGGGTGGTGATGGTGCAGAGGCTGCCTCCTCCACCACGTTGGCTGGAAACCATGACGTCCACTCTCACCCTCTAGACCTCACTCCCCGCTTCGTCAAATGAGGGCTGGCTGAGGCGACCCTGAGTTCCCTCTCTGCCCTCGGACGCTCCATCTCATGAGAGCTGTTTCCTCTTGCAGTCCAGTGACACAGGATGACCCCAAACGTCACAGCCCGGGCAAGCACGGGAATGAGTCTCCCCAGCCCCTCAAGGGGACAGTAAAGGTCAGTGAGTCACTCGGGTGTGGGAAGCCCCTTCCTCCCTTGCCCAGACAGATGTGGTGGGCAGCCTGGTGGATGCTGGGGTCTGGGCAGTGAGTAGAGACCCAGGGACACAGGTGGGGGCGAGGAAGAGCTTTGGGAGAGAGGGGGTGAACCATGGTGATCAGGAGTGGTAGACCCTGACCCCACCAGGGGGGTGGGCATCTGGGTGACATGCCTGTGTGGGCAGGCAGACCTGGGAGGGAGCAGACCACTCGTGGAGTCAGAGTGAGACCCTCAGAAGTGATCCCAGACTTGGCAGCTGAGCCTCCAGCCCCAGCCCCAGCCTCTGGTCCAACGGTTCCGTCCTCCCTGCATGGTTTGGCCCTTAGTGTTCCACAGAGGTGGGCAGAGGACTGGTTTGCATATTCTTCAGTGCCTCCCTGAAGGCCGTGATCCCTTCTTCCTTGTCCCGTTTCTATTCTTAGGATTAGCGGCTGTGATGGTAATCTGTGCCGTGTAGACCCCTTAATCCCTCCTGTTGCAATTCCCCTGAGAGAGCATTTGGCAGACTCTTGGATGAGGACAGGAGCCTGGCCAATGGCCCAGGCACCTGGAGCTCCCAGCAGACTCTGGCCCAGGTGGCCTGGCTACCGGAAAGGGAGGAGGGCCGTGAGCTGACACCTCGACCCGTGTGCCGCCCGCAGCTCCCCGCCCACCCGAGGCCCAAGCAGGGCCTCAGGGCTGGGAGAGACCCCTGTGGTCCTGGGGTCGGAGGCACTTAGAAACCCCTGATTTTTTTCCCTCCCTCTTAGACGTCTCCAGAATCCCTGAGCAAGCTGGACGCACCCCCGTCAGCCTGTCCACGGCATGTGAAGATCAAAAACTGGGGCAGCGGAGTGACTTTCCAAGACACGCTTCACCAGAAGGCCAAAGGGGTGAGCAGTCTGAGGAACTACTTTTCTTTTTTTTTTGGGGGGGGGTTCCTTGGGTCTTAATTGAGGTATGTGAGACCTTTGTTATGTCATGCAGTCTCCAGCGTGGGCTCAGTAGTTGTGGCGTGCAAACTTAGTTGCCCTGTGATGTGGGATCTTAGCTCCCTGAACAGAGATTGAACCCGCATCCCCTGTATTGCAAGGCAGATTCTTAACCACTAGACCACCAGGGAAGTCCCTCGAGAACCACTTTGTCCCAAACTGGCAAAGCCATCAAGGCCGTTAATGAATCAAACAGATGTCCCCCTCAGCAAACCAGACAGCCATCTGCTTGGTCAAAGGTTACTGGGAACAAAGACTCTTGTTTCTCGTGAAACAGTAGGACTAAATGATGCTAACTCTCTGTTAGCTCCACACCACCCTCCCACCCACCGTCCCTCCCCCTACCCCAGGGATGATGGATAATCCAGAAGGTGAGATAAAGAATTATAGGAACACATGAATTCTTTCTCAGAGAGACAGATTTCATCATTATATCAGGGAGAATCTTCTAACAGAATTGCCCAAAGCTGGACTGAACGACATCATAAGGTAGTGAGCTCCCTGTCATGAAAAGGATTCAAGTGCTATTGGATAGGGAGATTGGAGAGGGGTTCCAAGCATCCAGTGAGTAGTTGGACTAAGTGCCCTTTAAGGCTTCTTAACTTCTAGGTTTCTTATTCTAAGTTTATATGCATTCTGTGATTGTAAAGTAGGAAAGGATTGAAAATTTCAAGGCCATGAAAGCAGAATCATTTCCCACGCCTTCCAGGAATGACCACTGTTCACCTATGGGTGTGCTTTCTTTCAGTATTTTTTCTGTGCCATTCCCTACTTCGGGATTTGTACCTTCTCAGTTCATTTTGGCTGAATAGCAATAGTTTGTCCCCAGGTGTCGTATCAGCTTCTTTAAATGAGAAGATAGTCGAGATGTTCCCAGCATTCGAACTGTTGACTTTGCTCTAGGTCTGGGGCTGGCTGGGGACTTCCCTGGTGGCTCAGTTGTAAAGAATCCGCCTGCCAATGCAAGAGACCCAGGAGCCTCGGGTTCGATCCCTGGCTCAGAAGACCCCCCTGGAGAAGGAGACGGCAACCCACTCCAGTATTCTTGCCTGGAAAATCCCATGGACAGAGGATCCTGGAGGGTTCCAGTCTTTGGGGCTGCAAAAGACTCACAACTGAGCGACTAAAGAACAACGACTAGGGCTGGCGGGGGGCGGCCCAGCCCACAGTCCGTGGTGTTCAGCCAGTCAGAGGAGAGGAGATATGGATGGGGGAAAAGCCTGGTCGACCCCAAGGAGAAGGTGCCACAGAGGTAGAGAGGGGTGGTGGGGAGCTGGAACAGTCAGAGTGGAAGGAGGTGGCCAGGAGAGCTGGCCCTGGAAGAGGATGGCCATCAGTGCCTGTGCTGAGGAACCAAGCGATCAGCCTCACCACCTCTTCTTTCTTTCCAGGATCTCTCTTGCAAGTCCAAGTCTTGCCTGGCATCCATCATGAACCCCAAAAGTTTGACCATAGGACCCCGGGACAAGCCAACCCCCCCAGACGAGCTTCTACCTCAAGCTATCGAATTTGTCAACCAGTATTACGGCTCCTTCAAAGAGTAAGGCTCCCTTCCTTCAGCATCACTCCCTCTGCCTCCCCTGAGCTCTCTAGTCTCCTGCCATCTCCCTCTGACCCCAAACCTCTTTCCTTCCCAGATTTGCAGTGAATCCAAGGCTAAGACACAGCTTTTCAGGGAAAAGACCTTGGATAGGTTCTCAAAACCATAAGAGAAAGGAGCATGGCCGTAGTGGTTGAAAATGTGGGTTGGGTGTCTAAACGTTTGAGTTTGGATTCTGCTCAACCAGTAGCTGGTTCTGTATTTTTGGGAAATCTATTTCCCAAATAGATCCTCTCTGCATCTCCACTTCCTCATAAGTCCAAAGCAGGGTCATGATAAAACTGTTCCTAAGATTGTTTCAAGGATTAAATACGTTTGAAACAGCATCCTGGCGCAAAGCAATGAGTCGATATGCAAAACCTTTTATTATGAGATGTTTGAGATAGAAGGGACCTCGGAGACTACCGAGCCAAGCCCTCCACCTCCAGGTGTGAGCCAGGAAGCCCAGTAGCAGCTAGAGTTCAGTCCCAGCTGAAATTCAGGCTGCTTGACTTGGAGAGAGCTCTTTGCACTGTTTTCTGTGGGGATCTGTATCTCTGAGTTGCATAAAATATATGGCTCTTAATTTAAGTCCATTAATATCTAGAAAGGCCGAGGGAATGAATTTGCTGTTTTATGGGCTGGGACGGGAGTGTGGTTTTTACGATGCAGCCCCACAAGGCACTTTACTGTAGGAAGTGAGCCACAGAAATACCCTGGGATCCAGTGTGGCAGAAAGATTGGCTCCTGGTGATGCCACACCCCCTTGGCTCTGACCTGCATTGTGTGAGCTGGAAGGGACCTTGAGTCTATGAAAGAGGTCCTTATCTTCTGGGGCCAGTGATCCTCCAGCCTGGTTGCCCAGTAGTTGCTGTTAAGGACCTTGTAAAATACTGGTGCCAGGGTCCCCTGGGCAAGGGCATCAGCTTCTCAGGAAGTGGGGAGGGGGCGGACATCCTTGTTCTCTACAAGCTCCGGAGGCAATTCTAAGTAGACTGGGAACTCCGTCAGGGGTTTGCTACTGCCTGTGTTGTGTAAATAGAACCTCTGCAGACAGGCTCTGTCACTGGGAGGTCCAAGGTCCTTAGGTTTTCCGCTCGGTTGTTGACTAAGAAGACTTTCAGGGTCCAGGAATTTTCTTTTAAGATTTATTTATTTTATTTTTGGCTGTGCTGGATCTTTGTTGCTGCACATGGGCTTTTTCTAGTTGAGGTGAATGGGGGCTGCTCTTCATTGGGGTGCATGGGCTTCTCACTTTCGTGGCGCACAGGCTCTAGGCGCTCAGACTTCAGCAGTTGTGGTGTGTGGGCTCAGTAGTTGTGGCACACAAGCTTAGTTGCCCTGCAGCATGTGGGATCTTTCCAGACCAGGGCGGGAACCCGTGTCCCCCACATTGGCAGGTGGATTCTGAACCACTAGACCACCAGGGAAGCCCCCAGGAATTTTCTCAACGGGCTTCACTGGGCCACTGTTTTGATGTCCTAGGTATGTTCTGGACTCTGCCTTGTACGTAAGGCTCACCACAGCTCTATGGGACTGGTGCTGTTATTATCCTACCTGCTCTACAGGCAAGAAAGCCAGAGCCCATGGAGAAGTAACTTGTTCAAAGTCACACATTCTGAAGTCCCAGAGCTGGAATTCGAACTCAGGCATTTTAAGCCAGAGCCCTTGCTTTAAAACTCAATGATCTAGCATCCAGCTCTTTGATTTTGAAGGCTCTGACTTCATGCTGGACCTAAGGGGTTCCTGCTGGTGCTTGGAAGGCAGTTGGGGGGTTGTTAGCTGGGGAAGCTACAGGGCTGCTGATGATAGCTATTCAAATCCATTTGCTTTTCACAGAGGGAAGAAGTTTTCACAGTCACAAGTCCGTGCCTTGGTTTCCCCCAAGAGGTCTTGGGGGTGTGAGTGACAGATGGCAGCCCATTCCCACACCTGGGCCAGTTCAGTCTTTCGTAGGTGAAGGATTATATAGTCAGAAATGATAACTTTCTGAATGTTCTTTCCAAAGCCAGTTTACAGATGCCAAAAGCCACTCCCTTTTTTTCAGAACTAATAGGTGTCATAGCATTTTAGTGCCTCAGAAATGTGACTGTTTGAAAACAAAGGTATAATGTAAACCTCTAAAGGAATTGAGTGAAAACGTAATCTTTTCTTAAAAAGTCATATATTAACACTGCCAAGCGTGTTGGCAGCATCAATGTTCTGGTAGTTGCTGCTGTTTTCATGCTTGGATGCAGAATGAAAAACATTGCTAGAAGCTTTGTTTGCAGGTTGTGGGGGGAGGGCTGCCGTTGGTGGGGCAGCCTCAACCTCGCCTAGCAGGTCCTTATGCGAGGAGTGTCCTTGAAGATAAATAGCGCCGAGTGTTTTGTCTTTGAGCTTTCTTCTTTAATCAAGGAAGAGTTGTCGAGACACTCTTCGTCCACTGAAAGGCCATTTTGTCCTGAGCTGTCCACTCTCCTTAATCAAGAGTTCATTCCTTAAATAGTTTTGTTTGTGGCACTTTCAGACGTCTTTGATGCTGATTGGAAATCTCAAGGCTGCTCTGTGTGCATGTGACTCAAAACCTTCCTGGCTGTGGGATGTTTTTACAAGCCTGGGAGGGGAGGGCAGAAGCCAGCTTGGAAATCTCACACGGGAGAGCTGGCCAAGTGGCACCGGGTTTGAGAAAGCTTGCTGTGGGGACCCTGCGATGCTGGATGACACTGTGGCGGACACCTCCTTGAACCACCCTGGGGCCCTGACGGCTGAGTCCTGAGAGCTGATTCCTGTCCGGACCTGACCAGGAAAATGTGGGCAGGCCCTCCACATCTCTGGGCTTGTGATCCACCCCCTAGGGTGGAAGGTAGAAGGTTAAGAGCCTGGGCTTGGCATCAGGGCAACCCGAGTCTGAATCTTGGGCTTGCTTTTTGTCACACTTCTGTTTCCAGGCCAGTACTTAACCTTCCAGATACATCAACTATAACAAGGACACAAAAATGCCTCTGTCACAGACTCGATGGGACCCTGACTATGGGTGGCGTTGCCCAGTACTTGGCTCATTAGTGACTGTTCAGTGCAGAGGAGCTGCTGGGGAGGAGCTGACTCATCTCTTAACCAAGAGAAGGTGGATTGGTGCTCCCCTGGCCAAGAAGCAGGATGTGCCTGCAGCCTGATGGATGCTGGTCTGGGTCTTGCAAGACCATTGAAAAGCATTGCACTCCTCGCTGAGATGAGTATGACTAGAGAAAAGGTGCCTGGGATCAGGACCAGCTATGTAACTTGCAAGACTCAGTGTGAAAATAAAAAGGTGGCTTCCTGTTCATGAATGATTAAGAATTCAAGACAATCAGAGCAGGGCATTAAGCCCAGCGGGGCCCTGCTGAGCTCGGTGCCCTGGACACATGCCCATGAAGCTGCCCTGGAGGGGACGGTTTCTCTGAGCGACATCTTGCCCTCCTGGTGTCCTCGTTCAGTTCCTGCTTCTGTGGATTGAATCAGTCTCCATTTAAAGCCATCTCATTGTTGATCTTCCTGATGTCTTCCTGTCCCGCAGGGCAAAAATAGAGGAACATCTGGCCAGGGTGGAAGCAGTAACAAAGGAGATAGAAACAACAGGAACCTACCAGCTGACGGGAGATGAGCTCATCTTCGCCACCAAGCAGGCCTGGCGCAACGCCCCCCGCTGCATCGGAAGGATCCAGTGGTCGAACCTGCAGGTCGATGCCCTTAGACGGAGGAGGGGGGAACGGGAGAGGAAGCTGGGGGGTGGGCAGGCGGGCCCTGAGCTGGCTGCAGGGTCTCTCTCCATCCCTGCACTTGAGATGGGGACTCACAGACACCCCCCCAACCCCCCAGAGTCTAGACTCCAACCTCTGCACCAGGATTTCTAGCCCATCTTTCTCCCTTGTGTTAAATCTGAGACTAAATGCCAGCATGAAACCAAATGGCCTTGCTATTGTTATTGCTGTGGACCCAGTTCTTCACCTTGATTGAATTCTTGTCTTTTAGAAAACATTTTCTTCATCCTAGCCTCCTAGGTCATCTTTACATTTATTGCTGGGTAATTGTGGGCTTCCTGGGTGGCTCAGTGCTAAAGAATCCGCCTGCCAATGCAGGAGACGCAGGTTTGATCCCTGGGTAGGGAAGATCCCTTGGAGGAGGAAATGGCAACCCACTCCAGTATTCTTGCCTGGGAAATCCCATGGACAGAGGATCCCATCAGGCTACAATCCATGGGGTCACAAAAGAGTCGGACGCAACTTAGCGACTAAACAACAACAACAGTAGTGAAAATACTTGGACAGAAAAACAGATGAGAAATGCCAACAGAACGGGCTCTGGCTGTAAAGAAATGTGCTGGAGGCCATGTGTGAAATGTTTAAAGCAACTAGGCTGTGGAAATCATGGTGCTTGAGAATCCGGTTTTCTTGAGGGTTAGGTTTAGATAGGGTCTTCCAAGTGGGCAGGGGGGCCTGGGCTCTCCTAGGAAAGCAGAAGAAGGAAGAAGGTGGCGGGGGTGGGGGTGGGGGGAGGCAGGTGCACGCCTCTGCAGGATGTTCAGGTGGTAGGGGGTTTGGGCCGCTCCTTCAGTCCCTCCCCACTCAGCTTCTGATCAGCCCCGCCGAGGCCTCTGTCCTCCTGGTCCTTGACGGGCGTGGTCTGGGTGGACTGTGCGCAGGTCTTTGACGCCCGGAGCTGTTCCACGGCCCAGGAAATGTTCGAACACATCTGCAGACACGTGCGTTATGCCACCAACAACGGCAACATCAGGTGCGTGTGCCCGTCCTGAGGCTACGGCTGGGGCCCCGCACAGACCCCCGAGGCTTAGCCAAGAGATGCAGGCGGGTTTAAGCTCCTGGAGAGGCCAGAGAGGAAGAAAGTAGAAAGACCTTGGCTTCTTCAGGGAGTCGTCACAGGGAGCCCGCCTCCGTGAGCCTAGTGCCTCATCAGTGGCCCATTTCCTTGGTTTCTTTCTGACTTGAAACCATTTGGAGGAGACGGGGGGGATCTTTAAGAGGTAACTTCAGTCTTCGAGGTTAGGGTCCCCACTTTGTAGAGGGGATGAGAAGTTGGTTTTGCAGCTGATGGGTCCAGTGTGGTGTTTCCCTTGGAGGTGGGGGACTCACTGCTCATCATACCCACCCCAAACCGTCTCCCTTACCATCTCCCTCCCCCAACCAAGGAGATCAAGGCCAACTCATTTGGTCATTCATTTATTTTTCTGTTTGGCAAACACTCAGTGTCTGCCTGATGGGGACCTGACACAGGGCTAGGCTTGGGGGTGGGAAGTGAGCAGGACCCTAAGCCGAGGCTCCAGCCGGCTGTGAACCTACACCTTGCACTAGACAAGCACCCAGCTAACTTGATGCCAAAAAGAGAAATATGGTCCATCTGCAGAAAGGGCTGGGATAGCCTGAAGGGTGGGAAGGGCTCCCTGGAGGGGTGGTGGTGGTCCCTGCGCTGGTCTGGAGGAAAGGGTAGGAGCAGGGGGGAGAAGGAAGGAGCAGCTATGTCAGGAAGTGGACAGGCTACACAGAGGCTGGCGAGAGCTTGGCATGTCTCAGGGCTGCAGGGGTTTGGTTCAGTTAGCTTGGCTGCAGAGCGCTGGGGAGTGGGAAGATGGCAGGGGAGGGGGATCTGTTAGCTGGGTGGTGGCTGGAAGCCCCCACCAAAGCCGGGTGGCAAACAGTACCATCCTCGTCTTGGGAAAGGTCGGCCATCACTGTGTTCCCCCAGCGGAGCGATGGGAAGCATGACTTCCGGGTCTGGAACGCCCAGCTCATCCGCTATGCCGGCTACCAGATGCCGGATGGCAGCATCAGAGGGGACCCCGCCAATGTGGAGTTCACACAGGTACCAGACCCAGCTTTGGCGGGTGAGAGCGGAGCCCAGAGTGGCCCAGGGACCTGGGTCTCCAGGCTCACTGGGCCTGTCTTGCCCCCAGCTGTGCATCGACCTGGGCTGGAAGCCCAAGTACGGCCGCTTCGACGTGTTGCCTCTAGTCCTGCAGGCTGACGGCCGTGACCCAGAGCTCTTCGAAATCCCCCCTGACCTTGTTCTCGAGGTGCCCATGGAACATCCCAGGTGAGCAGGCTGTGGGTGCTGGGAGTGTGAGTTCACATGCATGCCCCCTCCTTTCCAAAGAGAGATCGCAGTCCTCAGGACCCTCCCTGCTCCTCCCCCAAAGCCCAGCCAGCAGCAGCTTGATGCCCAGCAGGGCTGGCTTTCCCAGTCCACCACATCACCCTTGTACAGCAGCTTTGTCAGGCCTCAGACTTATGAGAAGATGCTGAAGGGGACAGGAAAGCAATGGCTTGGGTAGACTGGGCCCTGGGAGCTTGGGAAGCGGTGACCCTGGGAAGGGAAGCCTTGAAAGGCCCTGAGATTCTCACACTGGACAGCCCAGGCCTCTTTGACCTTCCTGCCAACTCTCTTAGCCATTCATCTCCTGACTGTGGTGACGGGATAGGGTGACAGTATTTCAAGAGCTCATCGGATTCAGCCCCTGCTTCAGGGGCTGAATTACAAAAATACCTCCATACATTGACACTGTGTAGCAGGCTTTAGGCTGGGCTATTATTTCTATCCTCTGGATATACTGAACTTAGTCCTAGCTCAGGGCCTTTGCACTTGCTGTTCCCTCTGCCTGACAGGCCCTTTCTTCAGAATTTTGCAGAGTTCATTTCTTGTTAACGAGGTATTTCCATTACCTGTTCTGAGAAGCCTCTTCTGAACACCCAATCTAGAGTAGGAACCCTTACTCTTCATCTAACATATCACTTTGTGCTTTTTAAAAAAAAATACATTGATTTATTTGCACGCGTCAGGTCTTCGTTGGGGTATACAGACTCTGTGTGCGTGCTAAGTCACTTCAGTCATGTCTGACTCTTTGTGACCCTATGGATGGGAGCCTGCCAGTCCATCGGATTCTCCAGGCAGGAATCCTGGAGTGGATTGCCATTTCCTTCTTCAGGGGTCTTCCCAAGCCAAGGACCGAACCCGCATCTCTTATGTCTCATGCATTGGCAGACAGGTTCTTTACATTAGCGTCACTTGGGAAGCACAGCGGACCCTCTCTGGTTGTGGCCCTTGGACTTAGCAGCTCCTCAGCACGTGAGATCATAGTTATCTTATTTCCCCAACCAGGGATCCAACCTGAGTCCCTACATTGCAAGACAGATTCTTAACCAGTGGACCACAAGGGCAGTCCCATCACCTTGTCTTTATTTTCTTATTTATTTATTTGTTTACCTATTTATAGTATAGTAGACTATAGTATATATATATACTATATATATATAGTATATATATATAGTATATATATATATATAGTATAGTATAGTAGACTATTTATAGTCTGTAAGGTCTTTGAGAATCAGAGATCTTGTCTTTCTTGTTCAGCAATATATCCCCAACACCTAGCAAGATGTCTGGCTCATAGTAGGTACTCAATTATAAATATTTCTGGAGTGAATGAATATACAAGTAAAGGGTACTATTATCTTCACAGTAATCCCATGATTTATCTCTACTTTGCTGGTGGGGATGCTGAGGCTCAGAGAGGCTGAATAATATCTGAAGGTCACACAGCTGGTAATCAGTCAGGCAGAACTTGATCCTAGGCTTTCTGACACTGGGATCCTTGATTGGTATGTTCTGTTGAGTCCTCAGCATTTAGCCCAGAGCCTGCCACTTACTTGATGCTTGAATAATCTCATGAATGGATGCGTAATTAGCCACATGTTATGTCCAATTCACCTCTCCAGGTGGGATGAACTTAGAGATCAGCACTTGAAAAGGAGTTTTCTTGGTTGACTCTCTTTCTGAAGCTTTTATTAGGGCGTGGGTGTGGGCCGAAGTGAAGGCTCCATTGCCACCAGCCCTGCCTCCCTACCAGGTACGAATGGTTCCGGGAGCTGGAGCTCAAGTGGTACGCCCTGCCAGCCGTGGCCAACATGCTGCTTGAGGTGGGCGGCCTCGAGTTCCCAGGGTGCCCCTTCAACGGGTGGTACATGGGCACAGAAGTTGGAGTCCGGGACTTCTGCGACGTCCAGCGATACAACATCCTGGAGGTAATGAGGACCGTCCAGCTGGGCCGGCTGGAGGTGTGGGCCTGCGGGTGGGGCCCCAGGGACTGACTCACCCCCATTCCTCTGCCTCTACAGGAAGTGGGCAGAAGGATGGGCCTGGAAACGCACAAGGTGGCCTCACTCTGGAAGGACCGGGCTGTCGTTGAGATCAACGTCGCTGTGCTCCACAGTTTCCAGGCACGTCTGCTGTCTGTGGGTTTGAAGGCGCTCTGGTTAGAAGGTTATCTGGTGCAGACGCTCATGTCATTCTTGATTTTCCCCTTACAGCTTTGCTCATTTATTTGTGCATCCAAGTGTTGACCTTTATGTCAGGTGCTGGGGACACAGAGACAAGCCTCTCAGGTCTTCTAGTGTAAACTTGAATGCTTCTAGCAACAGGCAACTCATTACCTTTCAAGACTGGTCAGTCCTGGCGTTTGAGCACTGAATCCTGTCCTCTCCCAATTTTCAAGGACTTTTATTCCTGAAAATCCTCCCCCTCTCATGGCAGCTGTCTCCTTATCCACTGGATCATTTCCAGTGATGACCAATAAGGTGTAATGATTCCCATCTCAAAGAGATAAACGACTAGCCAGCCACATACTCCCCCTAAGCAGCAACTACCTTGTTTTTCTACTTCCATTTACAGCAAAACCAGTGATGTGCTAAGTTGCTTCAGTCGTGTCCGACTCCTTGTGACCCATGGACTGTAGCCCTCCAGGCTTCTCTGTCCATGGGATTTCCCAGGCAAGAATACTAGAGTGGGTTGCCATGCCCTCCTCCAGGGGATCTTCCCAACCCAGGGATGGAACCCAGGTCTCCCGCATTGCAGTTGGATTCTTTACCATCTGAGCCACCAGGGAAGCCCCCAAACCACTGAAAGACCTCATAATACAGTCTCACCTCCCACCTCCTCCAGTCAGGCTTTTATCCTCCACAGCTCTGCCAGTCACACTGGAATTCTGGCTTTTATTCAAACTCACCAGGATGGTCCCCCCCCCGCCCCCGAGGGCCTTTGCACTTGCTTTTCCCTCTGCCTAGAACTCTTGCCACAAATCATCCTGTGACCAGCTCCTTCCCTTCAGCCAGGTCTCAATTATCACCTCTTCAGAGCAGCCCTCTCTGACACCATAAAAATGGCACGCTCACCCCACCTTCATCCTCTTATTCCTTTAACCCTTTCTTTTCCTTCACAATCCTTATGAGATCCTGACATAGTCCATCTCTTCCTTTCTGTTTTTCTTTATGTGTTCATTTTCGGCTGCACTGGGTCTCCGTTGCTGTGCACGGGCTTTCCCTAGTTGCTGCAAGCGGAGGCTGCTCTCGAGTTGTGGCGCGTGAGTTTCTCATCGCAGTGGCTTCTCTTACTGTGGAGCGTGGCTCTTGAGCACGTGGGCTTCAGTACTTGCAGCCCAGGGGCTCAGTAGTTGTGGTGTGTGGGCTTAGTTGCCCCGTGGCATGAGGGATCTTCCCGGATCAAGGATCGAACCCATGTCTCCTGCATTGGCAGGTGGATTCTTAACCACTGGACCACCAGAGAAGTCCATCTTCTTCTTTCTTTCTTTGCCCCATTAGAACGTAGGCTCTGTGGGGCAGGGACCTTTTCTCTCTTGTTCACTGCTCTACCCCTGGAGCCTAGAAGAGTGTCTGGCACGTGGAGATGCTAAAAATGTATTCATTGGATGAAAGAACCAGAGCCCACGTCCACACGAGCAGTGGTTACTCTTGCTTCCCTATCTGGGCAGCAGCGTTCACCACACACAGCAGGCTTGTTTCTGTGTGGGACTGAGCCCTCTGGCCCATCTGCTGCTCTCTCTCATATAAACACTCCCCTTGTGGGAAGGAGCCATGGGACGTGTGAAGCTATTATTGATTTAGAAGCTGGGATCATCTCCACAAAGCTGGCAGATGTCCTGGAAGCCCGGCCACTGGGCTGAGAGTCATTCATTCATTTAGCAAAGTTTTATTGTACATTTTTCATGTGTCAGGCACCAGGCCAGGGCAAGAATATGAGCAGTGAACAAAACAGACAGAAACCCTGACCTTGTGGAAAGTAGTGGGAGCTGACTTTAAACACCCAGTAAATACATATGATCATGCACTGTTCCCTAGGGCTGGTCACCCTATAGAAAGGTCAAGCTCGTGCCTGATTGTGGGGAGTAGGGGGCATGGGGAAGCTCTGAGATAAGACAGAAAGAGCATCCTGAGGCTGGCCCAGCCTGGGAAGGCCCCAAGGCTGTGGACCACACATCCTGACCCTGGGATCAGCTCTGACATTGGCAGGATGTGGGTACGTCCCAGAAAATCTGCTGACCCTCAGCAGTCTCCTGACCACTGCTGACCACATCCCTCCACTGCTTGAGAGTCTCCAGGCAGGACTTCCCCGTGACCCTCCTTTGGGGTCAACTTCAAAAGACTTGGGCTCATTTCCTCATCTGTAAAACAGAGATAATAATGGTTCCTCCCTCACTAGGTTACAGTAAGAATGAAATGAAAACCAATGCAAATTGTTTAGCTGCACTCCCTGACCCACAGTAAACACTCAAAAAGCATTAGTTTTGTGGGGTTTTTTCTGTTTTATTTATGTATTTGGCTACACCGGGTCTTAGTTGCCGTACACGGGATCTTCAGTCTTCATCACAGCATGCAGGATCCTTTAACATTGCAGCTTGAGGAATCTTTTAGTTGCAGCATGTAGAATCTGTTAAATATTAATAGCTCCTCAACTAGGGATCAAACCTAGTCCCCTCTGCCTCCCACATTGAGAGCTCAGAGTTTTAGCCACTGGACCACCGGGGAAGTCCAGCATCAGTTTTGTTGTTATTATTATTTATTACTGTTGCGACCATCCTCACCACTATCACCATCAGCTCCTGAGCCTAAAACTGGTCTGGCATCCAGCAGCTGCTGTGTGAAAAGTGAAGTGTTAGTCGCTCAGTCGTGTCCGACTCTTCACCACCCCATGGACTGTATGTAGCCCACCAGGCTCCTCTGTCCATGGGATTCTCCAGGCAAGAATACTGGAGTGGGTTGCCATGCCCTTCTCCAGGGAATCTTCTCGACCCAGGGATCAAACCTGGGTCTCCTGCTCTGCAGGCAGATCCTTTACCGTCTGAGCCGCCAGGGAAGCCCCCAGTTGCTGTATATTTAAAAGTTTACAAGGCGTGGCTGGTCCTGCTAGTCCCTCCACCAGCGGGCTCCTCTCTTGCCTCCTGGCCTGGTCTCAAGCAATGCCCGTCGGCTGCCTAACTTGTACCCGTCTCTCCAAACTCACCTCCTCTTAGAAGCTTGTCTCTAAAGAACTCACCTCCTCTTAGAAGCTCTCTAAAGAACTCACCTCCTCTTAGAAGCTGTCTCTAAAGTCCCCCATCTCTCCTCCGGGACCCTATCTGAGCGTAGCCCTCCCTCAGTCCTCCATCAGCACCTGCTCCGACCTCCGTCGTGGCTTCTATCAGACCATGTGAAACGGCCGAGGTCCTTCTGCCTCCCCCCAGTTGGAACATGATCTAAGGCAGAAACGGGGCTGCGTCTTCCACCTCCATATGCAGTGGCTGGTAGATAGAAATAATAATAGCAGCTAACATTTACTGAGCATGTTTTATGCTTCACTTGTTAACTATTTTAAGATTTTCAAAAATTATTTTTGGCTGTGGTGGGTCTTCGTTGCTGTGCACAGGCTTTCATCCGGTTGCAGCGAGTAGAGGCTACTCCCTGCTTGCTGTGCGTGGGCTTCTCATTATGGTAGCGTCTCTTGTTTCCGAGCACAGGCTCTAGGGCACATGGGCTCAGTAGTTGCAGTGCATGGGCTTAGCTGCCCCGTGGCAGGTGGGATCTTACTTCCCAGACTAGGGACTGAACCCGTGTTCCCCCTTGCAGGCAGATTCTTAGTGATTGGAGCCCCAGGCACGTCCCGTATTTATTGCATCCTTTCAACAACATGATGATGTACCAACTGTTACCATCCCCATTTTACAGACGAGGAAACTGAGGTTAAGGAACTAATAGCTCAAGGTCACAGAGCTAATGAGAGCCCAAGGTTTGAACTACTCCATGAAACAAATGTCTCTTGACTGCATGAGTTGCTGCAGACAACGTGGCTGCTCTTACTGGATCATTCCAGGAAGGCTCAGGCCCCTTGGATTCTAATTTTAAGACATGGGACATGCCATGGTGATAATAAGACACGGTGGTAATTTGTCTTCCATACTCTGTAGTTCCCCCAGGGCTTCAGCCCTCCTCAGAGATGTCTAGTTCCTTCTTAGCTGAGACAGCCACTCCTTTGGGAGGTGATTCCTGGAACTCTCTGCCAACAAGTGACAAAAAAGGCACTGTGCTTTGATTCAACAGCATCCAGGGAGCCATTTTCTGGGAGTTTGGGGAGAGTGTGAGCATGGCCTGAGAAGCTGGACACCGCCCTTGGAGCGCCAAGGGCGGCAGCCTGTGGTCTGAGGGCTGACCACGGCTATTGTGCCTGCTTGGGCTCCTCAGAGGCTCTGGCTGTACCTTGCATTTGGGTGTTTATTTTCATCAGTGAGAATGGGCCCAGGGGATTGCACTCCCTTTTTACAGATTGCCAGGCCCTCCCATAGTCCATCCGGGAGCCCTGTAGCTCACTGGCCACTCTCCTTACTCCTCTCATCAACTTGCCTTCTTGCCGCCTTCCGATTTAGAAGCAGAACGTGACCATCATGGACCACCACTCCGCTGCAGAGTCCTTCATGAAGTACATGCAGAATGAGTACCGCTCCCGAGGGGGCTGCCCAGCTGACTGGATTTGGCTGGTCCCCCCGATCTCTGGAAGCATCACCCCCGTGTTCCACCAGGAGATGTTAAATTACGTCCTGTCCCCTTTCTACTACTACCAGGTAAAAGAGGGGGCTTCCTCTACTCTCTCTTGGGAGCTCAGGGGTGGAGACAGACTGTGTATCTGCACACGCGTGTGCGTGTGTGTGTGTGTGTTTGAGTGTGCATGTGTGTGCTCACTAGTGCAGGACATACAGGGAAGAATCAGGGACACAGAGGCATATATTTAATGCTTTCTGGGCTTCACTCAAGGATGCTTTTGTCCATTTCCACAGAGGTGAGACCGAAGGAAACACCTTTCATTGTCCCTTTAGTAGCCCAGTGCTCCGCACACCCCTTGTGCCCGCCTGCCTGGGAGGGGCGTAGACAGTCACAGAACACCGTGGTGAGGAGCCTGGCTCCCAGTCACACACATCTGGGGTGATTCTCCCACTTCCTAGCTGTGTGATCTCGGGTGGGTCATCGCACCCATCTAAGCCCTGATTTTCTCATCTCTGAAAAGAAAGCTATCAGCTCCATGATGGCAGAGGTGGTCAAGAATCCTGTGAGCCAGTGCACGGACAGCTCACCCCAGTGCCTTACCCAGAGTGCACTCAGGGACTGCCACCCAGTGAAACAGGCTCTTTTTTTCCTTTTTTTTTTTTATCCAAAAGGACCTTGGTTAGATTTAGGGAGGGGCTTCCTTGCTCTAAAGGTGAGAAGGAGGGTGACTGACTGCCCAGGACACTGTGGGCCTGTTGTCACAGCACCTCCTTCTACTCCCAACAGCATCCCAGGCCAGACTATGCATTATATGCAGTCTATATAGGCTTCCTAGTGATGAGACATCAAAAGGAAACAGACATGTGGCCCCTCCTTCCAGGGGGACAGTTGAATGAAAATCAGCTGATCTGTGCCAGACAGGAGCTTCAAGTTTGAGGGAGACAGACAGATGCAGCCCTTCCCTCTGTGGCTTGCCTCCCCACCCCCACCCCCAACTTACGAGGGGCACAAAGGGCCCTCTGTCTCTCCACGCCGGAGCCAAGCCAGGGTCTGTCTTGCCCACATAACTGGCCTCTTTTCTGAAGGTGGAGGCCTGGAAAACCCACGTCTGGCAGGACGAGAGGCGGAGACCCCAGAGAAGAGGGATTCGATTCAAAGTCTTGGTCAAGTAAGTGGGAGCGGTCGATGTTGACATCTGAATGGCAGCCCTTCCTTCTAGGCCTTGAAGGACAGGGAACAAAGAGAAATGATTTGGAGGGTCTTCTCTGGCAGGCCAGTGGTTAGGACTCGCGCTTCCACTGCGGGGTGTGTGGGTTTGATCCCTGCTGGGGGGTGCTAAGATCTCAGGTGCCTCATGGCCCAAACACTAAAGCGTAAAACAGAAGCAGCCTTGTGACAAATCCAATAAAGACTTTAAAAATCTCTTTTTAAAAGCATATTAAAACTATTTAAAAAAAAAAAGAGAGAGAGAGTTTGATTTCCAGATGTGCGTGCATGATAAGTCACTTCAGTCGCATCTGACTCTTTGCGACCCTATGAACTGTAGCCCGCCAGGCTCCTCTGTCCATGGAATTCTCCAGGCGGGAATACTGGAGTGGATTGTCATGCCTTCCTCCAGGGGATCTTCCTGATCCAAGGATCGAACTTGTGTCCAATATGTCTCCTGCATTAGCAGATGGGTTCTTTACCGCAGGCGCCAGCAGACCCCAATTCCATGGGTCACCTGCCACCTCTGCCCCAGAATTCTCGCTCCTCTATTTTCCCAAAGGACCTGAGTGGCGGGTTGAGCAGGGGAGGGGAGTGAGACAAGGTCCATAGCTGGTAAGAAACCTGGATTCTTTTCCCTCAACCTGCCCTGCTTTAAGCGCAGGGCCCCCGTCTTCCTTTTTGGAAGGCTGACTTGGCACCTACTCTGTCTGTCCCCACAGAGCTGTGTTCTTCGCCTCGGTGCTGATGCATAAGGCCATGGCATCCCGGGTCAGAGCCACGATCCTCTTTGCAACAGAGACGGGGAGATCGGAAACGCTGGCCCAGGACCTGGGGGCTTTGTTCAGCTGTGCCTTCAACCCCAAGGTAGCCGCCTCAGCCTGTGTGTGGGGCAGTCTGGGACCAGTTACAGTGGTTGCTCTGCTCCCAGATAGCCCTGAGCCTCAGGACGTACTTTGCAACTCTGTAATAGAAAGAGAGATATGTGTCCCAGGATTCCCAACTTCCCAGTAGGTAAGCTTTTCATAGTGTTCCAGGAAACACAATTTGAGAAACATGTTCCTAATGATGCCAAGTCTCCAGATACACGAGCTTGTCCCAGAGGAATTTTATTCACATTTACAGAGTACCTCCTATACGGGGTGTGGGGCTAAAGGCAAAGGACGCAGAGAATGGATAAGAGGCAGAGAAATAAAACGAAACCTCGAAGGGTGACTCGTTCCCTCTAGCGGTGCTGGATTTGAGCCTCCGTCACTGAAGTCACTGAAGGCATCCAGGGTCAGGCTGGCCTGGGTAGAAACCTGAGGCCCTGACGTATCTCACCTGAGATTAGCTTCAGGCAAAGCATTTGTGTTCCCAAGATGCCAAAGGAGTTGAGCAATTTTGTAACCCGCTCATCCTGTTTTTGTGAAAAATATGTCCGCATTCTCGGAATCCGAAATAGCGGTGGAAGTGGTAAGACGTGATGTGGGACATGAAGTGTTTTGGAGGCAGACCCCCCAGGGCTGGCTGATGTGCTAGCTGTGGGAGAATCAAAGAACCGAAGATGCTGTGTGCAAATAGGTTCGGTTGGCAGGGACTTGTTAAGTACTTACCTCCTCCGTGCCAGGCCCCGGGGGACAGAGCTGATGACAGGGACCCAAGCCCTGGATGCCTGGGGAGGGCGTGGAGGGAGTCAGCCTGGGAAGCGAGGGCTGACGTCCACCCTGGGTGCGCTGCAGGTTCTCTGCATGGATCAGTACCAGCTGAGCCATCTGGAGGAGGAGCAGCTGCTGCTGGTGGTGACCAGCACTTTTGGCAACGGAGACTCCCCTGGCAACGGAGAGGTGGGTGGCCCAGGGGTCTGGAGGCTGGTAAGGGCCCGAAGGACCAAGGAAAGGACATGGGGACTCAGCATGTCCTAAGGAGGGCATTTGGAAGTGAGAGCTCCGATCACTCTGGGTTGCCCTAACGTTAGCCATCAGCCTTCCTCCTTGGTAATTACTGGTGCATACTCAAGCCTCCAAGCCTATGACATGCTTAATATATTTCAGTAAATTGACCTGCCTTTTTAAATTCAACAATTCATTTTTAGAGGAAACTTTATATCAGTCTCAGAAATAGAAAGCCAGCAAAGAGTGGTCCCACGTAAATCCAATGAAAGTCAGTTATTGAATTTTAGCCAGATACTGTTGCCTTATCATGGCTTGCTTTGTTCTTCAAAAAGAGTAATAAGCAAGTATTAGAGAAGTGTTAAGTCTCCATTGGCAGTGATCTGAGATTTTCCCCTAGTGTTCAGGACAAGAAAATAAAATAATTGAAACAGGAGTAACTATTTAAAAATTATAGAAAAAAGAATATTTTCCCACCATGTGATTTGATACTATTTTCCATCTGAAGTTATCTTGGAAAAAAACAAAAGAAAGTGAAAATGTTAGTTGCTCAGTCATGTGTGAGTGTTTGTGACCCCGATGGACTATAGCCTGCCAGGCTCCTTGTCCATGGGATTCTCCAGGCAGGAACACTGGAGTGGGTAAGCATTCCCTTCCTGGCCCAGGGGTCAAACCCAGGTCTCCCGCATTGCAGGCAGGTTCTTTACTACTGCACCACCTGGGGAGTTATCTTAAGTTTCTGGGAAATCAGGGTTATTTCAGAGAATATGGGACCAATTGTCAATCTGACAAGAAGAAAGGCTCAGGTCCCATCAGGAGACCCTTTAGAGATACCCTGCTATTAGACAGCAACCGTCCCCCCCCCCAGCCAGGGCTGGGCTCTCCTGGGTCCCCCATCAAAGGTCAGGCCCCCATGAGTTGCTGAGGCTGAAATTGTCCCCAAGTCCCAGCCAGGTGGTCCACATAAACCAATTTCCACGTGAGGATCTTGGACTTTGTCCTGCCAGATCTGGCCAGTTTTCAAATGAGCCACTGGATGACTAGGAAAGCAGTGCTCTCATTAATCGTGTCCTGAGACTTCTATTATTCTCTTTCTAGAAACTGAAGAAGTCCCTCTTGATGCTGAAAGAACTCACCAACACGTTCCGGTAATGCCCTTCCCTGCTCCCAGACTCTGGGTTCCATCTGATGATGGAGCTGGGGATGTACCAGAGGGGGATTTCTCTGGGACATCCAGACCCAAAGAGAGCCTGTCCTCAGGGATGTCATGGGTCAAAGCAGGAAAACCAAGTACCTTTCTTGGGTCTGCAGGCCAGGGGTGGGGTTGGTCTTGGGAGTTGATGACAACGTTCGGCAGTCAGGGAAGACAGGAAGGGGACGCGTGCCCTGGTGATCCTTGCCCAGCTGGCATGAACGTGTCCGGGGCCTGGCCTATGGCTTGTTGGCTCTGGGGCAGGTGGCGGGTCGGCTCACCCAGGCTCCATGCGTGTCCTCCTCCGGCAGGTACGCCGTGTTTGGCCTTGGCTCCAGCATGTACCCTCAGTTCTGCGCTTTTGCTCATGACATTGACCAGAAGTTGTCCCAGCTGGGAGCTTCTCAGCTTGCCCCAACCGGGGAAGGGGACGAACTCAGCGGGCAGGAGGAGGCCTTTCGCAGCTGGGCCGTGCAAACCTTCAAGGTCGGTTCACAGCTGGGAGCTGCCCCACCACATGGGCAGGGAGGCTGTGGTGTGCTTGTGCCCCAGACACCTGTGCCAGGCATCCTGGGGGTCATCACCCCTATTGCGCCCTGTAGGCACGGTCCCAGTGTGGGCAGGGTCGCAGGTTGGAGGACTCAGGTCACTGCTGCACCCCAACAGCCCCCAGAAGAGCTCCACTGAGATATGTGTCCCCCAGGTGGGAGAAGGTGGATAAGATGCTTCCCTGCCCTTGGGGAGCTATGGTTTAAGATCTTTACCCCCTCTGATTATCCAGGTCACTTCCTGACATCCTTGTCCTGTTTCAGTGTCCCAGCTACAGAGAACTTGGAGACAGGGCTATCTCAGCAGGTCTTTAGGGCCTCCGGCTTGACCCCACTGACTGAGAAAACTCACTGAAGCGAAGTCTTTCACCCTGCAGTGGGGCTTATGAGCACCAGCTTGAGACAGGCCGGCATGATTCCCAAGCCCAGGTCTCCTCCGCATGATTCCACATCAGGAAAATGGGAGAAATCAAACCTGTCTCATGGTGTGGGCATGCAGATAAAAGGAGATGCTGTCGTTACTATTAATATTCATAATAGCAGCAACACCTACTCCATGCTAGGACCAGCCACTTTATGCAGTCTTCATAATAGCCCTACCAGATAAGTGTCCTTAGTAATTAAAGCACTTAGCTCAGTTGTAAGGAACATGGTAGCCCCAGGGGTGGTGATGCTGCTGCTGCTGACAGGAATGGTTATTAACACTGGTCTGTTCCATCTTCGTCCAGGCAGCCTGTGAGACATTCGATGTCAGCGGCAAGCACCACATTGAGATCCCCAAGCTCTACACTTCCAATGTGACCTGGGACCCGCAGCACTACAGGCTCATGCAGGACTCAGAGCCTCTGGACCTCAACAAAGGTACTGCTTCCCTGCACCACACGGAGCTTGTTTGCCCTTCCTGCCGGGGTGGGCATGTCTGAGTCCTGAGCCTATGGTCAAGGAGAACACTCTGTGTGTGTGTGTGTGTGTGTGTGTATCTGCATGTGTGTGTTAGTTGCTCAGTCATGTCTGACTTTGCAACCCCCTGGACTATAGCCTGCCCAGCCCTTCTTTCCATGGGATTCTCCAGGCAAGAATACTGAAATGGGTTACCATGCCCTCCTCTGGGGGATCTTCCCGACCCAGGGATCGAACCCAGGTCTCTTGTGTCTCCTGCATTGGTAGATGGATTCTTTACCACTGTGCTGCCTGGGAAACCCAAGGAGACCACTAGGACCCTCTGAACGGAGGCAGCTAGTCTAGGGCTACCAGGCGTCTCTCTCTTATTGGGTCCAAGAGTCTGTAGGGATGTAAGACCCAGGGCTTGTCTGGTCTCTGAGGAAGGGTATTCAGAAGGAAACTATGGGAGGGTGATGGAAAGAGAAGGGTGCTCCCGTGTGCCAGACACTGTGCTGGGCTCTTTGTCCACCTGCTCTAAGTGATCTCTGACACTCAGCCCAAGTGGAAAGCTCAGACAGAGAAACTGAAGTTCAGGGAGGTACGACAAGTTGCTAGTACGAGGCCATCTGGGATTTGGGCCCCAGCCTTCCAACTCCAGTGGCATCCAGGTGTTATAAAGGACATTTTGCAGAGGCAATTCCAAGCTGTGGCCTGGGAACTCTGGATGGCCCCTATCAATGCTGTGCTCCCATGATTTCTCTTGTCTTGTACCACAACTGCAGTGGTCCTGAAGGTTTCTGCATGTATATCCTCAGCTTCAACTATGCTCTCCTGTGGATCCCAAGCCATGGGATGCTATAGAAATCCCCATACTGGGGGCATATAAATTGCATTTCCCAGCACCTGGCAGCAGCACAAGCACCTTCTGTCAGAACAAGGGTCTTTATTTGTGATTGAGAAACATAGTGGGAAAAAAAGGCAGGGAAGGAAAATCCCAGCACCGTCACTGTGAGACCCCCAGGGGAATGTCGGGTGTAGCTGACTCAGCACGTGGAGCCTGCCCTGCCAGCACTTACGAGCCACGTCGCCACTTCACCTTCTCTCTATTCCACAGCCCTGAGCAGTATGCACGCCAAGCATGTGTTCACCATGAGGCTCAAATCGCAGCAGAATCTGCAGAGTCCGAAATCCAGGTAGAGCAGAAGACAGGACTTCCGGGGTGAAATTCCACAGATTTGACTTATTCATTTATTTTTGGCAGCGCTAGCTTTCTCTAGTTGCGGTCTGCGGGGGCTACTCTCTAGTTTCGGAGCCCAGGTGGTGCAGAGGCTCTAAGGTGCACAGGCTTTGATAGTTGCAGCGCATGGGCTTAGATGCTCCGAGGCATATAGGATCTTCCAGGGATCGAATCCACGCCCTCTGTGTTGGCAGGCGTATTCTTTACCACTGGACCATCAGGGAGGTCCCCACAGATTTTATTTTAATCAAGGGAAGACCAAAGTAAGTCAGTCTTTGAAAGAAGAAAACAAAAGTGTCCGCTGGCCTTAGCTATGGTGCTATTGGTAGGACCAGCTAAACTGCTCACCCCTGTGGCCACCAGCACCTTCACATCAGGTCTCCACTAACCATGGGCCAGTTTTCCAGCTTGGGAATCGGGCACCTGCTTCACTTCCTGTCCTTTGTGATTTAACTATTTCACCAAAAAAACGAGGGCAAGAGAAATTCAAACCCTTTGGCTCTTAAGAACTTTCAGAAGTTTTGACAGGGCAGGACTTTTCCCTGCCGGGCAGCCAGTGTTGTCGATTCTCCAGAGGTTTATCTGTGCTGTCCTTACATTGATTAGCAAAACTGGGCTGTGTTCTAATAAGAACCAGATTTGTGCTGACACTAGTAAAGGTTTGTCCCAATGCCCACGTATCTCCCAGTGACATGCTTTCTTTAGGCAGAGTCTGTGGCCAAGCTCTCGTGGAGGGTGGCATGGGGGGGGTACTGCCCACCCTCTCCCCATGGAGAAGCCATGGTCCCCATCAGCCCCCGGCCCTCTTGAGCACCCCAGCCCTGGGATGCCGGCAACCTGTGTTCATGGAACCAGGCAGGAACACGAAAGGAGGGCATGTTTCCTGGGGAAGCTGGCCCACCCATCGGGGAGCATGGGAGGAAATCCTGGTGGCGTCATCAGAGGCTTCTTTTTCCTTCTCCAGCCGCACCACCCTCCTGGTGGAACTCTCCTGTGAGGGCAGCCAAGCTCCAAGCTACCTGCCGGGAGAGCACCTCGGAGTTTTCCCATGCAACCAGCCGGCCCTGGTTCAAGGCATCCTTGAGCGAGTGGTGGATGGCCCTGCCCCGCACCAGCCTGTGCGCCTGGAGACCCTCTGTGAGAATGGTGAGCGTTATGCAGGGGAGCTTGGCTGAGGCGACCTCAGCATCCTCCCACCACCCCCCGCCAGTCCCACTGATGGGTTAGGATGCAAACACTCATCTAGTCTTGTCCTTCTGGCTGAGTAGGGGGCTCCTGAAGCCTGCCCCAAAGTAGCCTTGCAAATAGTTCTGGACTATTTATTCTGGGCTATATATTCTGGACTATAATAGTTCCAGCAAGAAGGGATTCTTCCTTGAACTATTTGCCCAACACCAGAGGCTGGGCTGTCTTTCCCCTTCATTCATTTCCTTAACTGGCCATTTCTGTTTATTGATTCATTTTTCCATCGAAATTTTAACCTCTCATACCTACATACCAGGGGCTTCCCAGGTGGCTCAGCAGTAAAGAATCTGCCTGCAATGCAGGAGATGCAGGTTCAACCCCTGGGTCAGGAAGATCCCCTGGAGAAGGAAGTGGCAATCCACTCCAGTATTCTTGCCTGAGAAATCCCATGGAACAGAGGAACCTGGTGGGGTGCAGTCCATCAGGTTGCAAGAGTCAGACGCAACTTAGCAACTAAACTATCACCACCACCATCTGTATAGAAAGAAAGAAAGAAAAAAAATGAAGTTACTCATCAGTTGTGTTTGACTCTTTGCGACCCCATGGACTGTAGCCTACCAGGCTCCTCCGTCCAGGCTCCTCTGTCCATTGGATTTTCCAGGCAAGAATACTGGAGTGGGTTGCCATTCTGTTCTCCAGGGGATCTTCCTGATCCAGGGATTGAACCCAGGTCTCCCGCATTGCAGGCAGATGCTTTACCCTCTGAGCTACCAGGGAAGCCCAATACTATCTGTATGCTAACTGCTACTAAGTCGCTTCAGTCGTGTCCGACTCTGTGCAACCCCATAGAGGGCAGCCCACCAGGCTCCTCCATCCCTGGGATTCTCCAGGCAAGAACACTGGAGTGGGTTGCCATTTTGTATACTAGGCTACAAAACATCTATATCCTGGGCTTGTGTGTATGTGTGCTAAGTCACTTCAATCATGTCTGACTTTTTGTGACCCTATGGACTGTAGCCCACCAGGCTCCTTTGTCCATGGGATTTTCCAGGCAAGAATACTGGAGTGGGTTGCCATATCCTCCTCCAGAGGATTTTCCCGACCCAAGGATCGAGCCCATGTCTCCTGCATTGCAGGCAGATTCCTTATTATTTGAGCCACCAGGGAAGCCCCCACCTGGGCTATATACCTGTGCTAAAATGAATGAGACTTCGTGTCTGCCCTCAGAAAACCTATTACTTAGTACAGGGGGCAAATATGCAAGAATAGTCATAATAATTACTATTATAATAATAACAGAAGCAGCCACCACAGGATAGAAGAAGGCTTTTCTTTAAATGAACAACTCATCTACCTCTAGGGTGTACACCAGTCTTTGGTGAATTTAGTCACTGTGAGTCTGTGGTTCACCTGTGTGTGTACTGCTGAAGTTCAAGTCCGTGCCAGAGAGGGACTGAACCCTGGTGCATGGTTAGTTTTGCAGGATTGTGTCCACTTGGGTGCCCTTCAGGGGACTATTGATCAGCCTTTCCTAGCAGTCCTATCTCTGAGCAGCATCCTCCTGCACTTGAGTTGGGCACGTGAGCCCTTTTGCTGTTCCTGGAACCAGAATTTCAGTGTCTTCTCTCCCCTGCAGCTGGAGGGTGGAGGATGTCTGTCCCAGATGCCTTATCACTCTTTGGGAAACCTAAACAGGGCCTCTTTCCTACCCTGTCTCCTTTCTTCCCCCTTCAGGCAGCTACTGGGTCAAGGATAAGCGGCTGCCACCTTGCTCACTCAGCCAGGCTCTCACCTATTTCCTGGACATCACCACCCCGCCAACCCAGCTGCTGCTCCGAAAGCTGGCCCAGCTGGCCACAGAAGAGGCTGAGAAGCAGAGGCTGGAGACCCTATGCCAGGTGAAGGTCGGGGCTGGTGGGCGAGGCTGGGGCAGGGTCCCAGAGTCAGGGGGAGCCTGAGCCTAGAGCTGGTTTTTAAGCTTCAAGAGGAATCCACCCCAACTTCCCAAAGCGTGACTTGTCAAAGGCTGGTAGGAAGTCAGGCATCCTCTTCCATCCCATTTCTAGGACATAGTTAGTTGCATTGAGTGAACTGAGTTTTTTGAATGTCTGCAGAATGCAACCTAAGTGCCCTTCCTCAGAAATTAGCTAGAAAAGGAGAACCATTCTCTCTTGTATTCCCCACACCTGGAAGAAGCCTGGAACTCGGAAGTGTTGGAGGATAGATGGTGTGGATGAATGGACATAGTGACAGATGTGTAGTAGTTGAATTAATAAATGAATGAAAGAATGCATTAACTCACAGGAAACTTTCTAGGCCCAAGTCTTTGCAAAGGCACTTCCAACCCAGGGATCGAACTCAGGTCTCCCGCATTTTGCAGGTGGATTCTTTACCAGCTAAGCCACAAGGGAAGCCCAAAGAATACTGGAGTGGGTAGTCTATCCCTTCTCCAGCGGATCTTCCTGACCCAGGAATCAAACTGGGGTCTCCTGCATTGCAGATGGATTCTTTACCATCTGAGCTGCCAGGGAAGCCCTTTGCAAAGGCACTGGATACCATTATTACCATCACCATTATCTCTAATTATCTTGATTCCAGTCACCTCCACTGCCATTCTCCTGTGGCTGCACTACACTAACTTGGTGCACATTTTCTTACTTAATTCTCACAACATCCCCACGAGGCAGTGATGCTGCCCTCACTCCACAAAGGTTAAGTAATGGGGACAAGATCCCACAAATAGTAAGAGCCTTCAGGCAAGGTTTGAACCCAGGTCTGTATGTTTCCAAGGGTGTTAGTCACTTAGTCGTGTCCTACTCTTTGTGACCCAGTGGACTGTAGCCTGCCAGGCTCCTCTGTCTATGGAGTTCTCCAGGCAAGAATACTGGAGTGGGTTGCCATTTCCTTCTCCAAGATATGATTCCAAAGCTCTCCCCTAAATTAGGTTATGATAAAAATTTGACTGCTGCCCATGTATGATTCCAAAACACTCCCCCAAATTAGGTTATAATAAATATTTGACTGCTGCCCACCAGTTGTTGACAGTAAGGTTCTAAGCACACAGGTTAGAGAAATGCTACTCCTCTCCAGCTTAGTGTTTTCAGCACCACGGACAGCGCCCAGTTCTTTGAAATAGTTGCTGTGGGAATGAATGAGTGAGTGAATGAATGAATACTGAATTGTGACAGCCTCTTCCCTCTGTGTGGAGCAAGCTCCCAGAGACACTCACATTGTCCTTGGCTTTCAGCCCTCAGATTACAACAAGTGGAAGTTCACCAACAGCCCCACATTTCTGGAGGTGCTGGAGGAGTTCCCGTCCCTGCGGGTGTCTGCCAGCTTCCTGCTCTCCCAGCTCCCTATTCTGAAGCCCCGGTACTACTCCATCAGCTCCTCCAGGGACCTCACACCCACGGAGATCCACCTCACTGTGGCCGTGCTCACGTACCGCACCCGAGGTGAGGCTGGGGCAGTGACTGCGGAGCAGCCCAAGTCTGCTACTTACTGGACAGCCATTCAACACCTCTGAGCTTTGATCTCCTCATCATTACACACCCATCTTCCAGCCCTGTTAACAGCAGTGGGAGGAGTATGGGAGAGATCACTATGAACCGGGCACCAAGCTAACTTCTTTGTAGATGTGACCTGAGAAGCACATTCACATGGTTTCTGAAAACCAGGCAGAGACCCTCTTTGCTCTGCTAAAGAACATTTGCAGGAAACCTGGGTTCCATCCCTGGGTTGGAAAGATCCTCTGGAAAAGGCAATGGCTACCCACTCCAGTATTCTTGCCTGGAGAATTCCATGGACAAAGGAGCCTTGCAGGTTACAATTACAGTCCATGGGGTTGCAAAGAGTCAACGTGACTGAGCGACTTTCACTCAAAGAACATCTGAAGAGGCCAGGGCTCAGTCCTTGGGGAGGGGAGGCAGGTGCACATCCTGTGAAAGCAGGATTCCACCCTGAGGGAAACCAACAGGACTTCTTGGTAGGAGCACTGGAGTAGGAGTTAGGAAAGCTGAGTTGTGACCTGATTCTACCGTTACCTGAGGGGCCTTGTACAAGTCACCTTCCCTCTCTGAGACTCAGCTTCTGCAGTGAGATAGCCTTGCCCGCTCTGAGTCCCTTTCAGCTTTTGCCAACTCTGGGCACATAGAGAGTAGAGCTCAGAACCGGGAGGAAAAGCAGCCCTCTGATTAAACCCTGTTGAGCGCCTGAGCGGGCAGTTCAGGGAGGAGCCACTGAAAGCGTTCATGCACGGGTGGCGGGGACCACGTTGGTCAGTTTGTGCTGTCCTTGCAGATGGCCAAGGTCCCCTGCACCATGGCGTCTGCAGCACGTGGCTCAGCAGCTTGAAGCCCCAAGACCCGGTGCCCTGCTTTGTGCGAAGGTAGGCACTCCTCCACTGTGTCTATTGTGGGACCACGGGCCCCGGGGAATACTGGGTTGAAAGGGAGGCTTCTGGGGTTTAGATGCCACTTGGGGTCTATTGGCCTGTAAAGAAGGCACTGGGGTCATCACACTGGGTGTCTCCTCACACTGGGTATCTCCCCTAGCGATAGAGCACAGCCAGGTCTCTAGCAGGGAGGTTGACAGCGGTGGTGGGCTCAGAAAACGAGGCTCAGCCTTTTTCCCAAAGGACCCCAGGGTGAGGTGATGGTGAATGTAGTTCACCTGGATGGGGGACATGAAATAACCTACTGGACTTGGAAAATCAAATTTGAGCTTGTTGTCTCCACTGCAACCCCCCGCCCCTCAACACTGCTGCCTCCACCACACCTCAGTTCCCGTGCCCCTGTCCTGTGTGCATGCATCAGACCCAGAGTCTCTGAGGACAGGACCTCTTTCCTTCTGTCTCCTCAGTGCCAGCGGCTTCCAGCTTCCCGAGGACCGCTCCCGTCCTTGCATCCTCATTGGGCCCGGCACGGGCATCGCCCCCTTCCGCAGTTTCTGGCAGCAGCGGCTCCATGAGGCTGAGCACAAAGGTATAACCGGAAGGCTCCCGGGGATGGGGAGGGGTGGTGCCCAGCGCCTGCCTGGGAGTAAAACTGTAACTGTAACCATCCCACAGACATTTCCTGGCCCCTCTCCCAAGTTTACCTCAGCCTGTGTGGAAAAATGATATGAATGCCCTGGGCCTCAGTTTCCTCATCTGTAAAATAGGGACAGTACTATTTTAGATAGGATGTGGTGGTGAAATGGGATTCCAGTTGGGTGCCCAGCTCAGCCAGCCTTGCAGCATGATCCGCCTGCCCTCTGCTGGCCACCCTGGTAACTGCAACCTGCTCTGGGTCTTGCAGGGCTCCAGGGCGGCCGCATGACCCTGGTTTTCGGGTGCCGCCGCCCAGAAGAGGACCACCTCTACTGGGAGGAGATGCTGGAGATGGCCCGCAAGGGGGTGCTGCACGAGGTGCACACCGCCTATTCCCGCCTGCCTGACCAGCCCAAGGTAAATACCACAACTGTGCGTGTAGAAAGGGCGGAGCATTTAAAGAACAGACTATGGTGGGTGTCTGGCTCCCCACAAGCTCCTTACTTCTGTGATCCTTCACCTCCTCAGCTCCAAAATAGAGGCAAGGGACTTGCCTGGTGTTCTAGGGGCTGAGACTCCATGCTCCCAATGCAGGGGACCAAGTTCAATCCCTGGTCAGGCATCATGCAACTAAAGATCCTGCATGCCGAAACAAAGACCCAGTGCAGCCAAATAAATATTTAAAAATAAAATGGAAGCCATGGTGCAGTCACCAGAGCAGTGCTGTGAAGCTACTGATGTACATTCACTCTTCCAGGAGAAGAGACAGGTCCTGAGATGGTCAGGGCTAAGTCAGGGTCATGTATGGGTTCATCCCCAGTGCCCAGCCTGCTGAAGGCTCCCCCCTCTGGATGTACAACTGTTGGGTGGGTGGTGGTCCAGGCACCGCAAGGCTGGAGGGTGGCTGCTGTTCCCTGAATGGCCTGCTGACTCACTCTGCTACCCCAGTGGGCACTTTGCCCCAAGAGCCTGGGCAGTCAGAACAGTCTCTTGGCTCAGCCTTTGTGAACTTGTCCCATTGAGTCCCTCCCATGCTGGTACTCCGTGCCTGGTGGCATCTCCATGCCTGGTGGCATCACTTGTGTGAAGCAAGAGCAGGGAGTCCCCGATTGACTCCAGGACTTCTGAATATCTGGGGAACCCTGCTCTGAATTACAAGGAGGGTCCCCTGGACAGTCTGCGCTGAGAGGCTTCATTTTCTGGGGTGTAAGCAGATGGGCCTCAGATCCCTGGGCAGGGCAAGTGGCTTGATTGATGCCTCTTTGAAGTGTGCTAAATTCAGAGCAAGTGTGCTAAATCTGGGAGCTCCACTGAAGGTCAGCTCCTCAAGGACAGGGCTGTGGCCGGTGTTCACCTCTCCAGCCCCAACTCAGGCCTGGGCCAGGCAGGGCGCCAGTGCACCTCCTCATCTCGACCTTGATTGTCCCCATGCAAGGCCCTGGCTGGGAGGGTGCTCACCCCATGGCCCCTTGTGCCCCCTCCCCACCTCCCCATGGCCAGGAGGCCTGACCGCAGCCTTTGCCCTCAATGGCGGGGGCCTGGACCCACCATCTGCTCTGGTTTCAGGTCTATGTTCAAGACATCCTGCGGCAGCGGCTGGCGGGCGAGGTGCTTCGCGTGCTGCACGAGGAGCAAGGCCACCTCTATGTCTGTGGGGATGTGCACATGGCCCGGGACGTGGCCCGCACCCTGAAGCAGCTGATGGCTACTGCGCTGAGCCTGAATGAGGAACAGGTGGAGGACTATTTCTTCCAGCTCAAGGTAGGGCCGCTGGTGGTGTGTGGGCTCGGGATGCGGGTCACAGGCATGGGCCTGGGAGCTGGAACCAGGGAACTCAGGCTCAGACTGAACTCAAAGGAATCCTAGAGAGGGCGGGAGGTCAGAGCTGGTGAGCTGTTAGAAGGCCTGACTCTCCATCCTGATCTGGTTGCTCAGTTAGACAAAGGCAAACGTGTTGATTTTCTGCAAGACACTCAGAGTCCCTAACATGCTGCTGTGCATCAAAGAGCTTGAAGACTGGGAGAAAGTGCACAGCATTTCCCAACCATATTTATCTCAGAGCCCACAGTGCCTGGAGCCCTGTGGGACAAGCACAGGGCAGGCTCAGTCGTGTCCGACTCTTTGCGACCCGGTGGACTGCAGCACACCAGGCTTTTCTGTCCTTCACCATCTCATGTTCATTGAGTCAACGATGCCATGCAATCATCTCGTCCTCCATCATCCCCTTCTCCTCCTGCCTTCTATCTTTACCGGCATCAGGGTCTTTTCCAATGAACAGCCTTTAATGGCCATCATAAAGCTTGGGGAGATGTTTTGTGGTTCACACCAGAGTGGGTACTCATGGGAGCTAAAGAGTTTTAAGTGAGATTCAAATCTAATCTAAGCATTGCAATTGGGAAGGCAAATAGTTCATGAGTGTCCGTGTGATGGGGAAACCAGGGAACCCTGGGGACTGGTCCCAGCCTGGACCTGCTGAGTGAGAGGGGGCTGCACCAGCAGAGCTGATATTAATACCTTGGTCTCTGTTTTCCCTTAAAGAACCAGAAGCGCTATCATGAAGACATCTTTGGTGCTGTATTTCCCTATGAGGTGAAAAAGGATGGGGCAGCAGGGCTGCCCAGCAATCCCAGAGCTCCAGGCACCCACAGAAGTTAAAGCTGCTGCCATGGAACTTAATGATGGCACCCACTCTCGATTATCTGAGGTCACAGGACTGGGGAGATTGGAGGGAGATTATATCCCCAAGCTTCTCATTTTATTTCCCCATCTCCTTCCCTCTCAAACCCTTTACTTGACCTGCTACCAAGTAGCAGCCTTGGAGACAGAGTGGAACCTTTTGTCTCTCTTGAGCCCCTGCTCCGGGGTGGTGGAGAGACTGGCCTCCCTGGTCCCTTGGAGACTAAATCTGCAGTGTCTGGCCAGAGGTGAGAAAGATGGAACTTCCTTGATTGCACCGCTTGGAGTGACCACCAGGAGGCGCTGTCACGCCACTCTGTATTTAACTGCCCATGTACAGTTATTTATGCCTCTGTATTTAAAACAAGCAAACCCCAGTCTGCCTCTTGGGCCTTCCTTGTATGATTCTATAACGGAGATATTTATACTAAATACATTTTATTTTAACCACACTGTATATGTATGTGTGTATTTTGTAAGGAAAGCAGCCTTAAGCTGTACAGAGTTAGGGTTGGCGGGGTGGTGGTGGGGTTCCCACAGCTTGGACAAAAATCCCCCACAAAGGGACATACCAGCTTGGCTACGTTGCTTCTCTGAAATGCCCACTGGGCCTGGGGGCAGCACATGAAGTTTTGTGCACATCTGAAAACCTGTGACGGAGGTGAGGAAGCACAGCTGGCCTGAGGGCGCCAGCTGAGCCGTGAGCTGCCAGTCCTTTAGTGAAGGCCTGCCCTGCAGCCCTGTCGCGGGAGTCACCGCCTTCTGCTCTGGGGCTGCCTGTTTCATGACAGTTTGGCCAATAATGATTTGGCTCCTGGGTGACAAAGCAGGTGAGGCTGGGCTACGTGTCAAGGACTTGATGGTGAGTGAAGGACACACGTCTTCCACAGGGAAGGCTTCCTCAGGGACTGAGCCCAGTGGGAACAAGGAAGGAACTCAGCCAGAGGCTAAGTGGAGGGTTGGCTAAATCTGGCTCCCAGCCTGGGTTTGGACTCTTGTTTCCTTGACTCCTTGGCCCCCTTTTCCCCTCCCCCACTCCTGCTCAGGTGGGGTGGCCGGGGGGTGGGGGAGGAGGAGGAGGGACACGCCACCGCAGTGTCCTAGCGATGCATCTGTACAACGTGGTCAAGGCCAGTGCCCTGGACCAGGGCCTCTGCCACTCCAGCGAGCAGGGGACCACTTGGGCTCTTGTTACATCGCAGACTGATGAGATCTGCAGCAGAGCCTGGATTCTCTATTTCTAAGGAGCCCCCAGGTGCTGCTGGTCCAAGCCCACCCTGGTATCCAAGGACTGGATTCTTGGAGTTAGCAGGATGTGCTGGCATCATGGAGAGGGACACAGAGCCGGGTCCCCCGGCACTGGCTCTGTGGCCGGCGGAGCCCCCACACTGAGTCTCTTCCCATTCCCCACATACAGACCCCCGATGCCGGGGGAACCACAGCGGAACCACACACACAGGCCTCTCTTCCGAGCCAGCTTCTCTGGAGCTCACCAGCCCCCTCCTCCCACTGGGACCCAGGGTTCTGCTGAACCGGCCCTGCGATGTGGCCGCCTGGTCCAGCCCATTTCAGAAGCATGGAGCCACTGGTTTTCTGGGGTTCACCTCTGTCACCAAGGTTCCAGCAAAGATTCCCGTCCAGAGGGGGTCTGAGCTTTCTCCCACACCCTTGTGGGGTTAGTGGGGGACCCGCGGGGAGCAGGGTGCAATGTCAGGAAGCCCCCTGATCAAAGTGAACCAATGATCTCTCCTTCCCCTTCCCTCAGCCAGGATCTTCTCAATTCCGGAGACAACAAAACGTCTCAAGATTCATTTAATAAAACCAACAAGTCTTTTTCTTTCTTTCTTTATTCGAAGGACACTGGGAAAAGGGACAGCCCCCTGCCGAGACAGTTCCGGTTCATTAGTGGGGGCCAGAGGGGTGTCAGCAGGGTAGACTTAACAGAGCGGGGAGAGGGTCAAGGTTGGAGAAAGGGGAGGGGTCGAGGATGCCGCTTCCCATGAGGAGTGACAGCTGGCACTTGGACTAGGTGAACTTGAATGGGGGATGGGAATGTGGTTTCGAGGCAGGTGGGGCTGCAGGCCTGGAGCCTGGGAAGGCCAGGACCCTCCCTTTCTGCCACAGGAACTGAACAGGGCCTTCTGCCTGTGGACCACCCATCTTCTGTAGGCTCTGGGTGCTGCCCGGTCCTGGCCAGCTGCCCTCTCCGCTCTGCGCTGGCTGCAGCCAGGAGCAGAGCCAGCCAAGGTCGTGATCTCTCCAGCAAAGCCCCCAGATGCTGGGCGGCCTGGGAAGGGCTGGGGCTGGGGCTGAGGCAGGGAAGATGTGGGTGGTGAGCAGATCCAGACAGCAGCACAGGGCAGGGCCGGTCTATGTCTGCACGTGGGTCAGCTGGATGTCGCCCCCCACCTCCAGGTTGTTGATGGCGGGCAGGTTCTTCAGGCGGTGGTGGTATTCAAACAGGTGCTGACTGTCCACGGCCACCTTGAAGCAGTGCCCTTCACACATGATCCACACCTGGACAGACAGACCCCCGATATTCGCACCCCACCTGGGCTGTCCTCAAGCGGAAGGCAGGCTCGTCTCCCTCCCTCCTTCCCAACTTCCCCAAACTTCAGTCAAGCAAGACCCAGACCTGCACTTGAGCCACACCGAAGGATTCCCTTGTGCCCAAACCCGCCTCGTGCGCTCCTTCCCAGCACCTTTTCCGTATTCTGTTCCCCGCCTCGCACCCCAACCCAGAACGTCATCGCTCCCCACCCTGCACACCTTGTCCACATGGATCACTGCTAACCCCTCTTCAGGATTCACCCTCCTTCCTCCAACCAGCCTTCCCACACCTCCTGTGCATTCACAGTCGCTCAGTCGTGTCCCATTCTTTACGATCCTTTGGACTTTAGCCCGCCAGGCTCCTCAGTCCATGGGATTCTCCAGGCAAGACTACTGGAGTGGGTTGCCATTTCCTTCTCCAGGGGAATCTTCCCAACCCAGGGATGGAACCCATGTCTCTTATGTCTCCTGCATTGGCAGGCAGATGCTTTACTTGCTGAGCTATTGGGGAAACTCCCCACCTCCTGACCCCCATCGAGTCAAGTCAGATGCCCCCTTAGGCCTGGCCTATGTCATCCATATCCCTAGGACCCGGCACACAGGCGTGGTCAGTGCTCGTGTTCCTGCTGCAGCAGCCCCTTAACTTGTCTTTTCCTTCCCGACACCCTCCAGAGGCACCGGGAGCACTTCTGTTAGACTATCATCGTGCCCGCTGCACACTGACACCAACAGAATAGTCCCTGCACGCCAGGCACTGTCCTAAGCATGTCACGGACACGATCTCATTTCCTTCTTGCTTCTCCACGAGATTGGTATTACTTGTAGCCCCATATTTTAGATGAGGAAATGGAAGCACAGAGCAGTTAAGCCACTTGCTTAAGGTCACACAGCCATCAAAGTGTACCGCTCTCTGGCTTGAAACACACCAACACCTGGTACTAAAATCCAAATCCCTTCGCTGGCCCCCAAGCCCTCTATTGGTCATTTTCAACTCTGGGAGAGGAGTATCAGGGCATATTTCAAAGCACAGATGGGGCTTCCCTGGTGGTCCAGAGGTTAAGAATCCGCCTGCCAATGCAGGGGACACCAGTCTGGTCCCTGGTCTGGGAAGATTCCACACGTTACTGAGCAACTAAGCCCCGGGGCCAGAACTACTGAGCCCACGAGCTGCAACAAGAGAAGCCACTGCCAACGAGAAGCCCATGCATCGCAACTGGAGAGCAGACCCGACTTGCCGCAACTAGAGAAAGCCCATGCACGGCAATGAAGACCCAGTGCACCCCCCCAAAAAAAATACAGATGCCCAGGCTCACCCCCTCATGGGCCTGGGGTGGGGCCAGGCATTGATTTTTCTTTTTCAAGCTCTCAGGTGGTCTGAGTGTATAGTCAGTGTTGAGAATCTAGCTCTGTGTCATCCCAGCCTCCAGAATTCCCACCCTCCACCCCTCACCTCTCTGTCCTCCCTGCTTCCTAGACAGGCCGTGCCCATGACCCTTCTCTCTGCTACTCCTAAATCTTGCAAGCTGGGCTCCTCCCACCACCGAGGTCCCACATGCACTCTGGCCTCCTCTGAGATCTGCCCCCTCCTAAGGCCGCAGGACCCTGGGGCTCACTTGTTCCTTATCCTACTTTGCTCTCTGTGTGGTACCCATTGCTATTCCACGGTGATCTGTCCATTGTTTCTTTCTTCCTCCTCCCACCTCGGTTGTAAACTCCATGGGGTCAGGACCTAGACTGCTGGCGTCATAACTGTCCCCCCAGCCCCTGGGGTACTTTCTGCTCAAAGTGGGCCTGGATGAAATAGCTGATAAATGACTGTTGAATGAGTGAGTGAGTGAGTGAATGAATGACACCTCATTCTCAAGTCCCATCCCACATTGATTGGCTGTGGGACCTTAGCAAGTGTGACCTTAGCAAGTAACCTACACTTGTGAATTAGTTTCCTTATCTGTAACAGCCGATAGTACCTGCCCCCTGCCTTATGCAGGACAGTAACAGTAAAAGATAATAGCAGTCATTTGGTGAACAGTTTCTCTTCTTCTGAGGCCAGGCCTCACACTAGAGGCGTCAACTCATGTCTCGATCAGCGTGCCCCCAGATGCCTTCCACCCGCTCCTCCATTTGCCCCTTGGGAGCCCCTTCAGGCTCCAGGTGGCAACATCTCACCGAGAAGCTCTGGCCTCGGAAGAAGGGCATCCCTCGTGGCAGGCTTCGCTCCTCAGACCCCCAGGAGCCGTTGATCTGCGTGTTGCGGACCACTGCATTCTCGTTGAAGCGGGGGTTCAGGTGGAAGGCGATGTCACTCCCTGAACGCAGGTTGATGTAGAACCTGGGGGGCGGGCCACTCCCATGGACTCTCTGCCCCGAGGCAGAGGGGTGGCCAGAATGACCTTGGGGTGTCTCTTCTCCCCAGGAGGCCTGGCTTACCTCTGAGCGCTGGGCAGGATGGTGCCCGACACCAGGATGCTCTTGGAGGGGTACAGCCCACCCAGGATGGAGGTGAAGAAAGGTAGCTGCTGTGGGAAGGGGATGGGGCAGGTCAGCCAGCAGCAGCCAGAGCAGCCGCCACCCTAGGGGGACCTTTGTGCCAATTTCTATACATCTGGACTGTCAGCCCACAGTTTGTTGTGTCTGTATCTTCAAGAAAGAACTCCATGGTATCTTTACTTGGCTCAGTAAACGACAAAGAAAACCTTTCCAGCATTCCTCAAATTAATGGACATTTACCTTCAGGAAAAGAGCTTTGGTTGGACGCAAAGGATGCTTAGGCTGAGAAGGGGAGGCTGTATGATATGCTAAGGGTGAAGGGATGATTTTAAAGGTGAAAGCTCCTTTTGTTAAGTCTTCTAAGTTACTTGGAAGTTTCCAGAACTTCAGTTTACTAAGGCACTGCTTTTAATTTTGAAAGCTGCCCTCTCCCCCTCCCCCCAACGCTGCACAGCACAAACCAAACCTCCCCTCCTCCCCGAGAAACCACTTACGTAAACCGGGTTGGGATACACCGCGGGTGGGATCACGGGATTCTGTTGAAATGAGATTGAGAACGTCAGGGCGGGAGTGCGTAAGCACACGTATGCGCAAACTCTTGTGAGACCGCGCGTTCTAGAGAGGATGCTCCAATAGAAGACTGAAGTAGTAAAGGTTTCAGCTCTTGGGTTTTCCCAGCCACCCTCCTCCGCATATCAACCTTGGTGGGCCTTCCTGTCGTACTCCTGGATCCCATCATGGTCACCTGCCTCTCAGCCCCTCCAAGGACAGCCCCATTGACTCTAGGCTCCTGTGTGCTTTGTCTCGGCAGGAGGCGGAGGCGGAGGCGGAGAAGCAGCCTACGCCCTTGATCAGCAGTGACAGACATCCCAGGGACTCGTCTTCTGGATGCAAGGTCTCATATCCAGATACTGGGAGCACTGCGCGTCACACCCACCCGCCACCCCAGGGACAGAAGGACCTGTTTTCCTGCTGGCCCCTGCTGCTGCTACTGCTAAGTCGCTTCAGTCGTGTCCGACTCTGTGCGACCCCATAGACGGCAGCCTACCAGGCTCCTCCGTCCCTGGGATTCTCCAGGCAAGAACACTGGAGTGACCACTAAGGGATTAATTTCTTGCGCCACTGGGTAAATCCAGCCTGATCCAGAACCTCTACTGACTCTAAGGAGAGTTTTGTGTGCATGTCCCCTGAGCGAAAGACCTCAGCCCCAAATGGCCCCACCCTCCTTGCTAAATTGTTTTCTTCCTGACCCTGGACCTAGAGAATTCAGCCTCTGGTAAAGGGGCACGTAGTGGGGCTGTGAGCTGGTCAGAGTGTTCAGACTTACAGGGAACATCTGTCCAGGGGCGCTGTGTATGGTGTGGACGAAGGTCTGAGCCTGGAAGGAAGAAACCACGTTTTTAACCAGCTCTCACCTGTGCGAAGACCACCACCTGCCCCCAGAGGTGGCACTTAACACTTAACTCTCTCCTCTTAGGAGAGTTTCATCTTGGGCTTGTAACCAGCCAGAAGGTACCTCCAAATTGGTGGGTAGAGATATTTCTTCTCTTACGGGCATGAGATAGGGGCAAAGGTTTCTTCTGAGAACAAATACGCATTTGTGGTGTGTGGCCTGTCTTTCTTAGGGGAATCACTCCAGCATAGCTTCACTTTGCAGAAGGAAGAAGTGGAAGCGGAGTCTTGGCGTCCTGTGGCTGCCCACAGACTGACAGGGGCCTGAGCAAACCAGTGGCCCTTGGGGCTGTTTCCCAATTCATCAGGGCTAGCCACCCTTCCCCCAACCCAAAACCCTCCCACTGTTACCACCACAGCCAGGCAGACGGTCCAGGGGTCTGGCCTGGGTGGCCCTACCTTCCAATGGGAGAAGCCCAGTGTTTGGCTTGCTTCCTCCTTTAATCTACCACCTAGGGACTGAACCCGGGTCTCCTGCCTTGCAGGCAGATTCTTTACCTTCTGAGCCACTGGGAAAGCTCTCTTTTAACCCACAGGAAGAAACAAAGCGAAAAGCTTCTAAAGATAGAGCAAGAGACTTACAATGGGAGCCGAGTTGGCTGGCCAGATCCCTGGAGGCTGAAGGGGATGAGAAGCGAAAATAGTGGTTAACATTTGTGCCGCATGAGGGTGAGATGGCGGCAAGACCTGTGGTAAGAAATGCCTCCTTCCTGCTGCCGAGCAAGCCTTCCTGAGCCTTCTGGGCGCCCAGATTCTCACCCATCCCCCTCAGGATACACTGTGGTTATGCAACAGTGTCAGGGAGGGGTTGGAAGTGGAGGAGGGGAAACTTTCCCACTGGCTCCTTCAGAAGGGGAAAGTGAAAGTGTTAGTCACTCAGTAGTGTCTGATTCTTTGTGACCCCATGGACAGTAGCTCGCCAGGTTCTTCTTTCCATGGGATTCTCCAGGCAAGAATACTGGAGCGGGTTGCCATTCCCTTCTCCAGGAGATCCTCCTGACCCAGGGATCGAACCCGAGTCTCCTGCATTGCAGGCAGATTCTTTATCATCTGAGCCACCGGCAAAGCCCTCAAAAGGAGAGGAGGCCATATCTGATGCAGACCATTTCACTTCCTTTAGCTCCCTGAGACAAAACCATTATTCCCAGTGCCCTAATTCACCCATAAGGTGAACACTAACATTGGCTGGAGATTTGTTGTGTGCCAGGCTCTGGCTTCAAGACTTTACAAATGAGAGAGGCATCCTTACCTCCTGTTTTGCTGCTGAAGCAACCAGTTCTCAGGAAAATTAGGCAACTTGCCCAAGCTCACCCAGATATCAAGAGATAAAATCCAAAATGGTACCCAGTTCTTCTGATAGTATCCATCACGCCCCATCCTCCCCAGGCCAGGGCCAGAGTCGGGCTGCCCTGCAAAGGCTCCCTGGAGCTCTACCAATCCTGGGTCCACATGGCAGGAGGCAGGTGCCCTGGCTGTACCGTGATGGGCATGGGAAGGGCTGGGTAGAGAGACCCCCCTCCCCTCAGTCCTCACTGCTTAAGTGGCTGAGGAAAGGGCAGGTCCTGCTCCCCTTCCTGTCCAAGACCTTGCCTTCACCCAGCAGACTGTTCCTCTTGCAAACCTATTCCACATTCATTAACTGAGTCCCTACTGCATGCGAGGCGCTGTGGAAAATGCTGGGATACATGAATGAACCAGCTACAATCCGAGCCCACAGAGGGCCTGGTGGGTGTAGGGAAGCAGGGGAGAGGAGTGATGGAGAGACATACATAAGCACAGTTATATCAGGACATGATGACTGACGTAGCACAGAAATATTGAGAGTCTGTAGGGATGCAGGGGCATCCAGTGAGCCGCCAATCCGGGACGGAGCTCCACAGGAGCCACACTTAAGGAGAGCTTCGAAGGGCCATTCAGGGTTGGCTGGGGGTGAGTGGCAGAGCAAGCCCAGCACAGGGGCGGCACTTGCCAAAAGCATGGTGGCCCAAGACTGCCCCTCGTGAGTAGTGGAGGCTGCGTGAGCTTCATGGGTGAGGCCGGGAGGAAGACTGGGGCAAGCCTGAGGAGGATTCTGCAGATTCTGCTGGGGAATCTGGGCTTTCTCTAGAAGGACTTGGGGGCCTTTAGGACTTTAAAACATGGGGAAGTTGCAATTGGATTTGTGCGTGGGAACAAACAGTGGTGGTGGGTGGGTGGGTGTGTGGGGGTGGAGAGCCAGGCCATGGGTGGGGTGGTGAGGGGGTGGATGGCCTGGACCAAGCCAGTGGCTTTGGGAGGAGAGGCGCCGGTGCCCTGGAGAGATAATGACGGAAGGAAGAACTGAGGACAACTCCCAGGTCCCCAGCTCTGGGCTTGGGGGTGTGGATGAACCTTTGGGCATAACGGGGCCTGGAGACCTTGACTAGCCTGCTGACTAGACCAGTGTCTCAGACACTGTGTCCTTCGTGCTGATGGCTCAGCCTCCCCAGGCCTCTGTTAAACTCACATTTGATTTGCGCCCCCTGGGCCTGGGTGGGAGACAGACAGCCTGGGAGAACTGCACCTTGGAGCAGGCGGGCTGCTTGGGAGCTGCACGGATGTTCTGTTAAAACAAAACCCCATGCGCCATGGGGTGAACAGAAGCGTTAATGGAGCCAAGGAAGAGTGGGAAAGCAGGGGCCAGGCAGGGAGGAGCGAATCAGACAGGAGGGGGAGTGAGGGATGCGCAGGACCCACAGAGGAAAGGCTGGGCTGCAGGGAGTGACAGCAGGCTAGCCAGCGCTCTCTCCACCTCCATCTCGCTGTCCATCTCTCTCCACCTCCATCTCTCTCTCTGCCTCGATCTCTGTCCACCTCCATCCATCTCTCTCCACCTCCATCTCTCTCTGCCTCGGTCTCTCTCCACCTCCATCCATCTCTCTCCACCTCCATCTCTCTCTACCTCGATCTCTCTCCACCTCCATCTCTCTCTCTGCCTTGGTCTCTCTCCACCTCCATCCATCTCTCTCCACCTCCATCTCTCTGTCTACCTCGATCTCTCTCCACCTCCATCCATCTCTCTCCACCTCCATCTCTCTGTCTACCTCGATCTCTCTCCACCTCCATCCATCTCTCTCCACCTCCGTCTCTCTCTCCACCTCCATCTCTCTCCACCTCCATCTCTCTCCACTTCCATCCATCTCTCTCCACCTCCATCTCTCTCTCTGCTTTGGTCTCTCTCCACCTCCATCCATCTCTCTTCACCTCCATCTCTCTCTATCTTGATCTCTCTCCACCTCCATCTCTCTCTCTGCCTCAGTCTCTCTCCACCTCCATCTCTCTCCACTTCCATCTATCTCTCTCCACCTCCATCTCTCTCTCTGCTTTGGTCTCTCTCCACCTCCATCCATCTCTCTTCACCTCCATCTTTCTCTACCTCGATCTCTCTCCACCTCCATCTCTCTCTCTTCCTCAGTCTCTCTCCACCTCCATCCATCTCTCTCCACCTCCATCTCTGTCTCTGCCTCGATCTCTCTCCACCTCCATCTCTCTTTCCATCTCTCTCCACCTCATCTCTCTTTCCATCTCTCTTTCCATCCCTCTCCATCTCTCTCCACCTCCCTCTCTCTCTCCTTCTCCATCTCTCCATCTCCACCTCCATCTCTCTTTCTATCATTGTCTCTCTCTCCATCTCTCTTTCCACTTCCTCTCTCCACCTGCACCTTGATCTCTCTGTCTCTCTCTCCACCTCCATCTCTCTCTCCATCTCTACTTTTCTCTCCTCTCTCCTCCACCCCCATGGGAGAGAGTTAAGGAGGGAAGGAATATGAAAGATGAAGACCAAAGAAGAGGACCCAGTATTTGTTAAGGGCCTGCTGCGTGCCTTTCCCATCTCAAGGTGCATGCACAGATACCAGAGTGGTGACAGTAGCTCCCAATCAGTAGCCTGAGGCCCTGCAGAATGTGAGCCCACCATACCCCAGTCTTCCCAGTTTTCACACAAAAAACCCGAAATCCAGATTTCCATGTGCTATTACCTGACCTTTTCCCTGCTACACTGTGGCAGAATGCACGTCCCGTAGAAAAGACCATCTTAACTACTTTTTAAGCGTGTGGGTCAGTGGTGTTAGGTTGACTTCCATAATTGTACAACCATCCCCACCATCCAACTCCAGAACTCTTTCATCTTGTAAAACTGCCCCTGACCTTTTAGATGTTGGTTACATGTTAAAAATTTCAGAACGCAGAGAAGATCAAATAGACCTGGGAGTGGCCCAGCAGGCTATTCTGTGCCCTCGATGGCTGTGACCTCACTGAGCTGACACAGCGACCTGTGGGGCAGCAGACCCTGCTCCTTGCACAGCTGAGGAAACTGGGGCTGGGAGAGGTGAAGTCACTTGTCCCAGATCCCCCAACCAATGAGAATGGCAGAGCTGGGGATTTGAGTTGGATTCAGTTTGATTCCCAAGCCCGGGTTCTTTCTACCACCACACGGCCTCCTAAGCAGAGTGGGGATAGAGAGAAACAGAGACGAGTGGCATCTGAGTCCAGAAGACTGAGCGGGTGTCCCAAACAGAGACAGCGACACGAGGAGGAGGAGAAGAAGGGAGCTGGGGGCGTGGAAAGGAGACTGGCTGGCACTTTGGGTCCATGCAGCAGGGCCCAGGCCCAGGGAACTGGGCCCCGCTCCCAGCCCTGGGGGACGAGTGCTGGGTGGACAGTCTGACCTGGAAGCTGATGGAGGACAGCTGCACGACACCCGTGATGCTGATGGCGTCGATGCGGTGGAAGGGCACACGGTGGGCATACTGCGTGAAGAGGTTCCCGTTCACCATCACCTGCCGAGAGACGTGACATGCCAGGGAGGGGGACCCCAGCCAGGCGGGAGCACACCTGGGCCTCCGGGACCCCTGCTTCTAGAAGTTTAGACCTGCATCTAGTTTTCACATTTATTCCCTGTAGATCCGGGCATCAGCCTTCAGAGATGTGCCAGTCACAGGAACATGCTTGGGACCCAAAGGGCATCCAGACACTATCTCTGTCTGGCTCTAGTCGTTGCTTTTTCATTCTTTTGGTTGTTTGTTTATTGCAGTAGTTTGTCTTTCTAAGCATAGCTCACCTGGGGTATTACTGAAATATGCATGTTGAAATATACATACAAATGTTGGTGGGGAGCAGAGGTGACGTCAGGTTATATGACAAGGGTGTGACAACATTCGTGTTCACAAAGAGAAGCACAGACACAGGTGGACTCACTCCGCCCCCTCCTTCTTCCCAAGCCCAGAGACACTGCTCTGCTTGCCAAACCAATGTGCAATGTCCTGCTGCTGCTGCTAAGTAAAACCAAGTCCTTAATTACACCTGGATAAAGGCACCAACAAGGTAACAGGAAAAAGAAATGTTCCCAGAGACCTGGAGTGGAAGAAGGGGTACAACAGAGAAATGGAAATAACTTGGACTGTAGAGACACCAGGAAGCCAAAAAGCCCCATGGTGACCTCTAGTGCTTATTTCTGGAGTAAAAGAAGCAACTACACTTGTAAAATGCAAGGGAAGGTGTAAGGGGACTGCAGCCTTACAAGGAAATGATCCTCTTCTCTGTACAAAGGTGTTGTTCACGTGACTATTTTAAGACCATACATGGCGCCTGATCGAGACAGGGGGACAGGCAGCTGAAGGGACGAGAGGAGAGTTCCAACTCACCCTGAACTCTGAGCTCTGAACCTGGAAGCAGAGCTCAAATGAACACCCCCTCTGGAAGGGCATATGCATCTTCCTCTCCTCCGTCCCCCAGCTTCCTCTCTGCTTCGTGTTGCAGACCACATACCCACCCTCTTCAAACCGAGGATTGAAGTGGAAGGCAATGTCACTGTCGTTATAGCCGGTCTGAAGGTTCACAGCAAACCTAGATGGGGGGAAATCAGGCGGTGCTTGGTGTCCTGGTTTACTCCCAAGGGTGGGAGCAGGAAGTCCTCACACTTTTCATTGACATCCGTCTGGGAACCCGCACACAGCCTGCATGGCTGGTTGATGCCCATCCCTACTCTGCTGCTGTCTGTTTTGTTCACCTAATTTGCACTAATGTGCTTTTGTTCAGTTACCACATTTTGCCCTTACAGTGTGAATTTCTCTGGGTAAAGAAATTTGTATCCAAGTTGGAACTCAAAAAACGTGCCTGGAAGGGAGAGCCTTTTGGACCAAGTGGTCGCCGAGGCCTGCCCACGTCCACTAAGTTGGGACAGAAGAGGACAAGTGGAAAGAACTGGTGGGACCCCTACAGAGACGGTGTCTAAAGGGGAGATGTAGAATAAACCCTAGCTCTCCGGGCATGGAGGCCGTCGTGTGTCCACCTGCCCCCAGTGAGGTCAGCAGGCCTGGACCCCGAGCCCAGCTCTGCCCTGTTTGTTGTTTGCGATGACCAAGACCACGCTATTCAAGCTGCCCCACCCAGGAAAGGGGGTGATTGCCTTCCTTCAGGGATGATGATCGAGGCGGCCCGAGGATGCCAAGTAAGTGATTCTTTGTTCCCATCTCTCCTCACCTTCCCAACCTCCTCTGGGTACAGCCATGACTCTAAGGTGAGGGCTAAAAAGAAAAGGAGCTTCCAAGGGGCCTGGCTCATGAAGGGGGTGCAATCAATGTTTGTTCTGACTTTTCCCAGATGGAACTCCTGCATGTCCCCAAACCAAGTTCTGATCTGAGGTTCTCCAGCAAGAATTCTGTCCCACCACCTTGCCTGAACTCAGAACCAGTGCGGTTCACAGCCTGCTTCTCAGAGTTACTCTGGTCTCCCCAACCAACACGCAGCAGCCCGAGAGCACGCCTCGTTCCCGTGCCAGCCCCACAGAGCCCGGCGCTGCAGCACACCCACGGGCGGCCCTCAGCGGACATTCTCTCTGCAGGGCCAAGTTTTGGTTTTTTCTTTGTTTGGACTGTGCAGCATGGCCTGCAGGATCTTAGCTCCTCAACTAAGGATGGCACCCTTGCCCGCTGCAGTGGAAGTGTGGAGGGGTGCCCACACACCTTCCAGGGAAAGCCTGAGAACCCATTGCTTTATCAGTTGCGAGGGTGAGTTTGGGGTGTTGTCCTCAACACTAAGGTGCTTGGTGAGCTCTCAGCCAGCAAGACCAACAGAACTGGCCGGGACCTGAGCCCTAGATGCTCCCTCCGGGAGCACCAAAAGGAAAGGATGTTCCAAGTGATTCTAGAGTGAGAAAATCAAAGTCCCTGTTCCTCTTAAAGTGAAGAATAGTGTTTCTGAAATATCGGGGTGTAATCTTCCCTTTGCCGTCCTCCAGCTTCATGGCTGTGTTCCTTTGAAAATTCTGCCCCAGGGAAGGAGAGAACAGCAGCTCCCATCAGAAGGGGGACGATCGGAGGTAGAGACAGGTCTGTTAGACAGAGTGGAGTAGAAAGCCCTCCTGTGTTGGGAGGAAGGGTCGGCACAGGGATGGGGAGAGAGGAGGGATGGGAGTTCAGAGACAAGGGTCCCGATTCCCCTGCTGGGACGGTTTCTGGGAAACCAGGTGCCTCACCTCCCTCCGAGTCCCCTGGGGGCACGCAGGGCTCTCAGAGTCCCATGGTCAGTGTGCCTATGTCACCTGGCAGGGGAGGCAGTGGCAGAGGAAGTCATCTAGAGGCTTCTGAGGGAACTCACGTGTCCAGAGGGGCCTCGGTGTACACTGTGGACCTCAGGGTGCAGCCCACCTGGACGCCACCCGCACAGGCACATGTTGCAGGCCTCTGGGTCACCCGGCCCTCGGCAGGGGTCAGTCAGGGCTGCTTGAGCCACTGATGACCCTCCCGCCTCTGAGAATATGTGCAAGCTCTTCTGTGTTCACAGACAGCCCACCTCGGGAAGGAGGGGGATGGGAAACAGAGCCGAGATATTTATTCTTTGAATTGACTTTAGCAGCAAAGACCTTGAAACTGAAAGACACCAAACCGCGACTTTGAGGGCAAGTTTAGATATTTCCATGTCAGCCCACATGAGGTTTCTGAAGCAGATGCAGGTGCCTGCAGGAAATGGAGGGAGTTGACATGTCTGCAGCTCTGGGTCACTGTGTACGAGGTTCAGTCCCAGAACTCTGCTCTGGGCTGGCCTGCTTCCCTCCCTAGACTGTGAGCGTCCATCCCCCCTGTCTCTGGGGAGTCTGCTTAATGGTGCCCTGGATGCTACAAGCAAGTGGCCGGGGTCTCATGTATTGTTGGCAGGGCTGGGCCCTTCCCATCCCCGGAGCCAGGTGCGGACACTTGGAGGATGCTGAGTGGACCCTCCTGAGCTGACAGCACTGTGGTTCACTCAGGGCGAGGCTGAGAGAGACAATTCCCGGTACCTGTTCCCGCCTGAGGGAAGAACGGCCCCAATGATGGTGATCTTGTGTCCATCCTGGAGACCCCCTTGGATCATCCCAGTGAAGGGGACAACCTGTGGGGAGGAGATGGTGGTCAGTGTCTCCTGCTTCCTTCTCTCCACACTAGAGAAAGCCTGCACACAACCTACTGCAGACATAAAAAGATTTTAATAAAACAAATAAATAGATAAAGGATCCGTGGTTCTGGTGAAGAGGCTTCATTTTAGAGCCAGGCATTCTCCAGGTTTGAATCCTGATTCTGCTGCTCGTTACCTGAATGGCCTTGGGAAGCTTACGTAACTTCTCTTTGCCTCAGTTTCCTCATTTGTGAAATAGGGATAAACCCTACTTTTGGGGTGAGATTCATGATTGAATGAGAAAGTCTGTGGAAGATTCCATCGTGTAATAGGCTGTCTCTCTACCACCCCCAACCCCCACCACTGCTTCCATCTTGGTCTCTGAGCAAAATTCCTAAATTAGTTACATCTCAACTTTCGAAGCTTCCTTCCAAATGCCTGATGGTGTTATACAAACTGCCTTACACACTGTACTATCTCCTAGTCAATTTTCACATTTTTCAAGCTGTTGAAGTCTTGTCTACCTTCTCCTTTAAGTCAATTCCCTACAAAAATTAAATGCTTATATAAAATGGATAATCAACAAAGACCTACAGTATGGCACAGGTAACTCTGCTCAATGATATGGAGCAACCTACGTGGGAAAAGAATTTGGAAAAGAATAGATACATATATGTGTATAACGAATTACTTTGCTGTACACCTGAAGCTAACATAGCATTGTTAATCAACTATACTCCAATAGAAAATAAAAATATAGAAAATTTTTAAAAAAAAAAAAGAAGGAAAAAACTCTCATACACACACACACATGCAGTGCTGCCAGAAATGAGGCAAGTGATTTACATATTTGAGCTGGCCAGGTAGGGGACAGTAGGGAGTGCTGGGGACTGCAGCAAAGTAGGCATCATCTTCCTTATCTAAAGAGCAGTGTCCACTCAGCTGTAACCTGTGATTACCTTCCAGTCCAGTGTGGACAGAGCTTCCATCTTACTAGGAGAAGACAGAAATCTGGATTTTTTTTTTCCTCTGTAAAGCTTTCTACTTTCTGGGGCAAAAATCCTTTAAAAAGGATTGTAGAAGAGTTTCTTTGTGATAGAGACACATAATGAATGTTTGCAATGAGCTGATATATCTAGATTTGCTGCAAAATAATCCAGGGGTGGAAAGGGAAGGAGGGTTGGATAGAAGTGAAGCAGATAGGTCAAGAGTTGAAACTGAGGGATGGGTGTGTGTTGTTTATGATACTGTTCTCTCCACATTATATATTTTCTTTGGCAGCAAATTAAAGTAAACACTGTGAAGACCAAACAAAAAGCACCCACAAGCCCAGTTCAGTCCTACCCTGTGTCCTTGAACCGTGCAACCACTCAGAGTCCAGGGAAGCCCCTCCGAGCCCGGTGTGCACAGCTGGCCCTGGGAGATAACCAGTGACGCCAGGATCCATTCAGACAGACTGTGCTCTCCATGCACCTTGGGCAGAGGTGTCTTTTGTGGCCCCCCCGGTCAGGTCTGAACTCAGCCATAAATACTTTGGTGACCTTAAGCAAATCACAGTGTCTCTGCACCTCTGAGTTCTTTCTGTTGTCTGTCCATGTCAGTGATTTTGGAGTCGAATCAGCCTGACACAGTGAGGCTGACCAGCATGGTGGACTTTCCCGAAGAAGAATCCCCTTATTTGTTTGTTGAAGCCTCTTAAGAGCCTTTCATACCATCATGAAAGACAAGGCTTAAAATATATCCTTCTGGCAGCATGGGCGCCTCCCTCAAGCATATTCACATGAAGGTATAAAGAACTGAAAGTGTGATGGGATGAAGTCCTCAGGGCACAGAAGGAAGGCGGGATGGAGGAAGCCCTGTGTGGGCCAGGGGGGCGGGCAGTACAGTTAATCTTAGGAAATGTGTGTGTGTGTGTGTGTGTGTGTGTGTGTGTGTGTGTGTGTGTGTTAGTTGCTCAGTCATGTCCAACTTTTTGCGACCCCATGGACTATAGGTGCCAGGCTCCTCTGTCCGCAGGATTTTCCAGGCAAGAATACTGGAGTGGGTTGCCATTCCCTTCTCCACGGGATCTTTCCGACACAGGGGTTGAACCTAAGTCTCCTGCATGGCAGGGAGATTCTTTAACTTCTGAGCCACCAAGGAAGCCGTGGCTCAGACAGTAAAGAATCTTAGGAAATGATTCCCCCAAAAAGCTTTGTGAGATTTTAATGTCTTAAATGACATCCTCAAATTCTGAAACACAAGATTATTTCAAATTGAGTATAGTCCTAAAGACAAGATTATTATAGTTGCATTATAATTATAAAGAATCAGAAGCAAGTCCAAAAGTCCACCAGGAAGAAAACAGTGAAATTAATTTGGTATTTCCATACAATGGACTTAATGGAGACTTGATAAAAGAAGAGGAAGAAGGGAACTCTTTGAGAATTGATATGGAGTGATGCCACATGGATTATTTTAAAAATGGGTGGGGGAGGCTATATACATATATTTACTAATTATAAATAAAGCATTATGTAAAAACATTTCTGGAATGATTCAAACAAACCATTAATATTGGTTGACTCCAAGGAGGGTTGGGTGGACTGAATAATTACCACTCTCCCCTCTGCCCTACCAAAAATGTCTACATGATAATTCCTGGAAGTTGTGAATATACTACTTTATACAGCAAAGGGAGTTTTGCAGATGTGATTAGGTTAAGGATCTTGAGATAGGTTATTGCAGATTATCTGCATGGGCCCAGTGTAGTCACAGGGTCCTCAAAGAGGGAGGCCGAAGAGGAGGGTCAGTAGTAGATGTGACAACAGAAGCGAGAAACTGCTAGCTTTAAAGAAGGAGGAAGGGGCCACAAGCCAAGGCAAGCGAGCAGCCTCGGGAAACTGGGAAAGTCAAGGGAGCATTCTCCCCGAAGCCTCCAGAAGAGAACCGCCTTGCTGACACTTTGACTTTAGATTTTGACCTCAGAACTGTAACAGAATAAACTTGTATCGCTTTCAGCCTGGCTGGCCAAGGACCCCTCTGTGCATGTGTGTGTTGTGTGTCTGTGATCTTAGCAAGAAACAGCAGCACCTAGAGGACTCGGAGGAAGGATTTTTATGTTGGATTTATGGTCCCACAGCATGGACTCGCCTCCCAACTCCCCGGGCTGGCAGCTCTGATGTTGCATGACCTGTCTGCACCCCAGTTCCCTCCTCAGAACGGTGAGACACTAGTGAGGCCAGCCTGGCAGTGTCCTTGAGAGGATTAGGTGAAAGGCTAAGTGGAAAGCCCTTGGCTGGAAAGACTTGACAAGGGTAGCTGTCTACAGCAGGATGACCTAATCCTTTTGCTGGGATCGAACTAGGTCTCAGCTCTTGGCCATGCCTGGAGACTGAGGATCTTTCCCTCCTCTTCATATCCTTCCAGAAAGAGGAACCAGGCCCTACAGGCCAGGGGTGGGCAGTCCCCTTCTGGAGACCCAGTGTCACAGAGGCCACCCAGCCATACCTGGCTAGGGGGCTCACCCACAGGGGGCAGCACTGCTACCCTTTGGTGGCCTCCCTTCCGTGTCTTTGTTATCTCATTATCCCCTTTCCTCTAAACCACATAGGTCATTATTGGTGACATGTTTACAGATGAGGAAACAGGAACAAGAAGGTTGTCCAACTTTCCTGAAGTCACACAGCTGGGCAGTGATAGAGACAGGTTTGAATCCCAACACCCATGCTTTTATCCCCGACCCAGGCCGCTTCTCACGGTGAAGCCCTGATCCTGTTGGACTGAACAGCGAGTCCTGTCCTGACTCTGATGGCTGCTGCCCTCTGGCCCTCTGGGGGCTGGGCCAGATGAGACCAGAGCGGGGCATTGGCGAGTAATAGGGGTGCTCCTGAGGCATTTCCTAGAGGCACTGACTCAGCCGAATGGCCGGGCGGGTGACCCTCATGTTGCACTTGGGAGGAAGTGAGGTCCCGGATACTAGAGGTCCCTGGGTGGCCTGGGGGCGGGTGGCCACGTGGGGTGGACAGTGCTGCCGGTCCCTGGGGGGCTGCACCAGCCTCTTTCTCGTCCAGACTTTGAGGCCTTGCTGTCAGTAGAAGGAATTTCCTTCTAATTTCAAATTAGAATCCAAGTACTAATGGCTTTTGAATCCAAGGATTAGAAAGGAAAAATGTGTCTTCAGAATAATAAAATGTCAGGGCCCGGAAGGGGCTCCGGGTCCCCCCTCTGAGGGAGAAGGAAACCTAGGTGTCACATCCTGACCCTAAGGTCACCGTGGAAGCAGCCACTGGGGGGGGGCCCAGCTTCCTCCAGCCCCAACAGGAACCCCTCAAAGTGGGCTGAGGGGCACTGGACACTGCCTGGAGCAAGCAGGCCCAGCGGGGCCCCCGGGGAGGTGGGCTTGAGTGTGGAGTCCAGCAGTCCCCAGTACCTGCTGTCCCCCCATGCTTCCCCAGGAAGGACTCCACCTGCCCAGCCTGTCAGGAAGCTGAGGTCGGGAGAGGCTCCTACTGAAGGACCAGGCCCAAGACACAGAGAGCATGGAGATCTCCTGAGACCCGGCCTGCCACATGCCTGCTTCCTGCTCACCCAGGGCTCTCTCCATGGGCACTTGCTTCCTCGGTCACTTACCATCCGGGGACATTTGACAAGTGACTTCCACCTGTCTGAACCTGTTTTCTATTTATGACCTGGGGCTGATAAGGTTCACAGGGTTTAAACACCACCCGCAATGGGCCTCCACACAAGAGGCAAAGGGCACAAGACGCAGCCCTTGCACCCCTCAGGGCCCCTCTCCCCCATAACTCCCCAGAGGGTCCTTCTCAGATAGCCTTGACCTGCCCTGCCTTACTCTCTCCCCCGTCAGGGAGCAGACACCTCCTCAGGAGGCCTTCCCTGCCACCCCCAGACTCCTATTAATTCTAAACGCTTCCACAGTGAGCCAGACACCTTTCAGGCTCTCTCAGTGTACTACCTCGCTTAATTCTTCCCCCAGCCCTAGGCAGTGACTTGAAGATTATCCCCATTGTACAGATGCAAAAATTGAGGCCCAGAGACATAAAGCAACTTGCTGGAGGTTGCGTGTGCATGCCTGCTCAGTGGTTTAGTTGTGTCCAGCTGTTTAGTCATGTCCCTTTGGAATGTAGCCCGCCAGGCTCCTCTGTCCATGGGACTTTCCAGGCAAGAATGCTGGAATGCATTGCGTTTCCTGCATTTCCTCCTACAAGAGATCCTCCTCACCCAGGGATGGGGGTCCGCATCTGAGCCACCTGGGATGCTTGTGGTCACCCAGCTAGTACATGGCTGAACCCAGGGAGGTCATCTTCAAGGTAAGTGCATTTCGCTTCCACGCTGGGTTGTTAGCCTCCCCAGAAGCCCTGTGTACCTCTCCCTTCGGGCAAAAGAAAATGATTAATAATCTCTTTTCTAGTTATGATGTGGGCCCTTCTTCCCCCACTGAGCATTTAGAGCAGGAGTGGCAGCCAGAGAAAGTTCAGTAAACCTTTGCTTACGGAATCCTCGTGATGCTCATCCGCTGCAGCCCTGCGTGGTGCTAGGGGGACGAGACGAGCTCGGAGCAGAAATTCTGTCAGGAGCTGGTGTGTCTGCCTTTCTTTTGTTCTCATTTGGATGCCCCCCGCCCCCTATCCCCTGCAAGAGCTCCTGTTACCTGCAGGAGCTGTGACACCTGTCCCTCCCCTCCCCCAGCTGAGGCCACCCCTAGCCCCGGGAACTCACTGGGTTTATGTAGGAAGCCTGGGCACCACCGAAGGCCATTTCTCCACCGCCTCTGTAGCCACTGCCACTTCTCCCGCTGGCTTAATGAAGAAATAGAAACCTAAGCAATCTGGCAGTTATTCAATGGGGAGGAGCCCAGGGCAAGAGGAAATAGGTGGAGACAAACAGCAGGGGATAGAAGCGAAAGCTCCTCCAGTGCTCTCTCTCCTCTCTCCTGTGCTCCGCCCCGAGTCAGAACAGGTCCCAGAAGTTCCTGTAGGCTCAGAGATCCTCACCGCATGCACACCACAGCGAGCTTCTCGGAGACACGCCCCGATGTTGTGGTTGTGTCATGAATGTCCAGACAACAGTGGGACTGCTTGGCACGGCCCATGCAGATGGGGGCTGCCTGTGCATGGGGTGGCGGTGGTACTGGGAAGGCCTGACTATAACTGTTTTTCCAGGCCGAGTAACAGAGGCTCAGAGAGTCTAAGGGTCACACAGCTCATCAGAGGCAGCTGAGCCATCTGAGGCCACTCGGTGGTGGTGGTGTTCGGTTGCTCAGTCGTGTCTGACTCTTTGTGACTCCATGGACTGCAGCACACCAGGCTTCCCTGTCCTTCACCATCTCCTGGAGCTTGCTCAAGCTCATGTTCATTGAGTCCGTGATGCCACCCAACCATCTCATCCTGTAACCCCCTTTTCCTCCTGCCCTCAATCTTTCCCAGCATCACGGTCTTTTCCAATGAGTTGGCCCTTTGCATCAGGTAGCCAAAGTATTGGAGCTTCATCTTCAACATCAGTCCTTCCAATGTATATTCAGGGTTCATTTCCTTTGGGATTGACTGGTTTGATTTCCTTGCAGTCCAAGGTACTTTTAAGAGTCTTCTCTAGCACCACAGTTCAAAAGCATCAGTAGGGTCTGGAAAAGGTATCCTCCCCTTTAAAATTATATCCCTAATATAAAAACATTATCATGTTGGGACTTCCCTGGTGGTCCCATGGTTAGGACTCTGCACTTCCACTGCAGGGAGCATGGGTTTGATCCCTGGTAAGGGACCTAAGAGTCTATATGCTGCCTGGCATGGAAAAAAAAGAAAAGAAAAACATAATCACGTAGAAAGAAATGTCTTGCAAATATAAAACCTCACATTGAAGTTTACCTTGAAGCGAAGTGAAGTGAAAGTTGCTCAGTCGTGTCCAACTTTTTGCAGCTCCATGGACTGTAGCCTGCCAGGCTCCTCTGTCTATGGAATTGTTCAGGCCAGAATACTAGAGTGGGTAGCCTTTCCCTTCTCCAGGGGATCTCCCCAACCCAGGGATCAAACCCAGGTCTTCTGCAATGCAGGCAGAGACGTCTGAGCCATCAGAGAAGTCCAAGAATACTGGAGTGGGTAGCCTACCCCTTCTCCAGGGGATCTTCCCAACTCAGGACTTGAACCGGAGTCTCCTGCATTGCAGGCAGATTCTTTACCAGCTGAGCTACCAGGAAAGCCCAAGGTTACCTTAGCATTGTGTATAATGATGCCCCAGGAGCTTCTGACCCTTTTCTCTACCAATTTCTCTCTTCTCTCTCCTTTGATTTTGGGCTTTGGAATGGGGAGCGGATAAGTCCCAGACATTCCAACTGACGTGGATACCAGGGCAGTATATTGAATAAGCTGTCTTTAATTGGCTCCACCACATTGTTAAGGGAAATGATTGACTGAAACAGACTCAGGATCAACTGGATCTCGGATGGAGATGCAGAGGAAAGACATAGCAACAGTAGTCCTATCTGAGGTCAAGAGGGTCCCCACACCATGTGGCAGAGACAGGGCCCGAGGGTCCAGGCTGGACGAACAACTGAGGGTCCTACTGGAGCCGAGTGGAGAGCAGGTGCTCCAGGGCTGCTCCCTTCTTGTGCTTCAGAATTTGCAAAGATGGACTTCTTTGAGATGTTTCCATAGACTGAGGCCATATGCCTTCTCTCTCCCCTCTCTGTCCTCACTAGATTCCTGGATCAACTGAAACTTACCAAATTTAAGGGGCAGGGGCAGATGGCACAGTTGGAACAGAAAGGAGAAAAAGAAGGGAAAATTCTTAGTAATTCTCTTCAACATCAGGGGGTAAGGGGACTGTTTTCTCATTGACTGGGATATGGAGCAACTGGAACTCTCATTCACTGCAGGTTGGGGTAAAATACAGCAGCATTGGAAACCTGTTGGTGGATCATAATAAAGTCAACCTTCTACCGCTCCCGTGTCCTGGCTCTTCTGCTCCTAGATATTTATTTGAGATAGGTGAGAACATACACATGTGTGCATAACAGCTTCACTTATCATAGCCCCTTACTGGAAATAACAAACTGTTCACCAGCAGTAGAAAGGAAAATTGAATGGTGATATGCCTTCAGTGGACTGAAAGCAGAAGTGTTGCCCACTGCATTTGTGACCCCATGGTCTGTAGCCCACCAGGCCCCTCTGTCCATGGAATTCTCCAGGGAAGAATACCAGAGTGGGTTGCCATTCCCTTCTCCAGGGGATCTTCCCAACCCAGGGATTGAACCCAGGTCTCCTGCATTGCAGACAGATTCTTAATGGTCTGAGGCACAGAGAGGCCCTACAGCGGGCTGCCCTCAGCAACAAAAAGGGACTGAAGATGCAAGCAAGTGCATCAGTGAAACTCACAGATGAGCACAGGAGCCAGAAACAAATGAGCACTGGCTAGGAGCATTCTGATTACATAACACCCAACATCCGTCGGAATAGTGATGACCTGTGGAGGGCACCAACTAAGAAGGACCCTAAAGAGTCATCTGGGTGCCGGAAGTGTCCTAGAGCTTGACCTCAGTGGTGGCCCACACAGCTGTTTACAACATAAAAACTCATCCAGCAGCCTAGGGTCTGTGGATTTACCTGAATCGTATCTCAATAAAGTTCTGTTTTCATTTTTATATATATTAAAAAAAAAAAAGAAAAAGAAAAACCTCCCAGGGCCCAGGCAGACACAGGGACAGCTAGAGTTCCAGGAAGTACTCACTTTGGCATTGCTAGGTGGCTTGGAGGTGAGTCCCAGGGAGTCCAGCCCCAAAGGAGAGCCCAGGGTCCTCTGCTCCTGCCCTGCAGGGAGGGGCAACAGCCAACATGAAGGCCAATGGGTTTTCAGGTGATGGAGACAGTAGGGAGGCGTCTCCAAGACCCAGTGCCTGGCACAGTTGACCTCAGCAGCCTGGCATCACTGTGCAGTCACTGAGACTTGTTCCCAGGGCCTGGCTTTTGTCTTAAGAAGGTGAGAGGCAGCCCTCAGAGCTCCGTTTTTGAAAGTCCAGACACTTGTCTGAGGCTCTCTGTTCTCTGCATCGTGGATGGTAAATCTGTTCTAAATGTGTCGGCCACCTCACACTCTTGAAAAACCAGAAACTGACAAGTATTGATGAGGATGTGGAGGAAGGAGGCCTTTTGTGCTGTGGGTGGGAATATTTAATGGGAAGGTGGTGATGGGAAATGTAGTATATGTGCTTGATCCTAAGGGCCTGGCGTTAAGCCTCTGATTGTCAAAGCACCCATTTCGAAGACACCCATCTTGTGTAAACACATCACCAGCTGTATGACAACTTCTAAGCAAGCACCCAGTCTGGCCTCACCCATGACATTCTCCTTCCTGGGAAGCTTTGGGGTACCTAGATAACCATGTGTGGGACCCCACATGTCTCTTCCTGCTCCTTGGTCCCTGCTTAACCACCCCACCCTTGGACCCTAGTAAGAGCCCCCACTCCCACTTCCCATTTGGATGATCTTGTGTAGCCCTCAGGACTTGAGAGTAATAATCCTTGTTTTTTTCAAAGCTCCCAGACTGTTGTTGCTGAGCAGCACCCTGTAATAGTAGTAAGAACCACGAGGGCCAGTCCAGCCACAGCACTGGCTCCAGCTGGGCTAATGACCTGGGGGCTCCCACAGGTTCTAAAGACCCACGTGAGCACCCCCAGACGTTCCTAAACTGACAGCATCAGCATGCATAGGCTGAGACGGATGTCACAAAACAGTATGGCTGCTGCTGCTAAGTCGTGTCCGACTCTGTGCGACCCCATAGACGGCAGCCCACCAGGCTGCCCCGTCCCTGGGAGTTTCCAGGCAAGAACACTGGAGTGGGTTGCCATTTCCTTCTCCAATGCATGAAAGTGAAAAGTGAAAGTGAAGTCGCTCAGTTGTGTCCGACTCTTCGAGACCCCATGGACTGCAGCCTACCAGGCTCCTCCGTCCATGGGATTTTCTAGGCAAGAGTACTGGAGTGGGGTGCCATCACCTTCTCCGAAAACAGTATGGAGGTTCCTCTAAAAACTCAACATAGAATTACCATATGATCCAGCAATTCCACTTCTGGGTGTAAACCTTAAATAACTGAAGGCAGGGACTTGAGGAGATGTTGGTACACCCATGTTCACGGTATTATTTACAACAGCCAAGAGACAGAACCAGCCCAAGTATCTATTATGGATGACTATGTTAGGTAGGTAGAATAGGGAAAAGGAGTCCAAAATGGCGGTGGCTAAAAGACAAGGAAGGTCAAAGGAAGGTCCGAGGACCAGAGTGAAGACTTCAGGCAGAACAAACAGAACAAACAGCACTCCTGGCTAAGCCCAATCTGCATAGGGCAGGCCCAGGTGGAGGAAAAAAACATATAAAAGGAGGAGCCAAAGCACTTTCTCTCGGACTCTCTCTCCCACGTGCGTGTGCTCTTTTCTTTCTCTCTCTCTCTCTCACTCTCTCTCCTGCTATCTTCTAAATAAAATAGAGCTGTAACACTGATTTGCCTAAGAGCTGTAGCACGGTTTGTCCAAGACCCGAGAGCTGTGACACGCCGAGGGCTTTAATGTCCGTTGCTCCAAATCTTTGTTGTGATGAGACAAAGAACCAAGGAACATACACTCGCGAGACAACTAGATAAGCAAAATGTGGTCTATACATACAATACAATGGCATTCAGCCTTGAAAAGGAGGGGAATTCTGACTCAGGTTTTAGCATGTGTGAACTTTGATGACGTTGAGGAAGGAAGAAATTTTCCTCTACCCCTCTAGGTTCTTCTGGCCAGTCTAAGAATTAAATTGAAAGAAGACAGATTAACAGGAGAAAATCTAACAAAAGTTTAGTAACATATATACATGGGAGAGACCCAGAAGAACTAACTCACCAAAATGGTCGAAGCCCTCACCTTAAATACCACCTTGAGCTAAGACAGAAGAGGATGTTGAGGGCAATGGTTGGGATTTCAATGAGGAAGAAGCCAGATAAACAAATGCTTGGTAAATAAGAGCTTTCTGGGTGCAGAGTGGACTCTGACCTCTCCAGGTTTCACCCAGAACACCTCGCCCATGTTCTGTAGATATCGTAGGTCCCAGCTGTATTATTGGAACAGGTCTTTATCTACATTCTTTGCAGCAGTTGAGGAGGAGTAACAAGAAAAACTTCAGGTCTTCAGGTTCTTAAAAAGATTTGGCCTAAATGAATCCTCCTTGTGACACATTTTGGTATGTGTCACAAGTGACACATTTTGGGATGGCAAATTTTGCTCCCCTACACTGTTTTAGTCTTTCACCATTTGCAAGATGTAGCATATTGCAGGCCTTATTTGATATGATTGTCATGAGCATTGATTGAGCTGAGGCTGGAAAGCACTTAGTTTGGCTGTGACTCACCAAAGTGAGTCCCAGTTGTCTTCCATCAGGAGATTTGACAGCAATAGGAGCAAAGACTCCCCTTTAACCTCCTTGGAAGAGACTGTACCAGGTCGTCCCAACTACCCAGATGACAGTCAAGCTCCAGGGACTTGAACCTTGGATACACATCTCACAACTGAAGAAGATCCCACCTGATACCTGGTGCTGTACGAATGCTGGAGACCTTGAACCAAACTGAGGAGGAAGAGTAGCTGACATTCAGGTAAACTGCTTCTGCCCAAGATGATGGATGATTTTATACTTTAATTAAGCATGAAACCCTTTCTCCTTTTCCCTTTCCTTTCCTCCAGCATTGACCTGGAAAGATAATACCCTCCTCTAAATCCCACAAGCCATTGCTAAGGAAGGTAATCTTTCAACTGAATTTATCATCTAAGTTTCCAACCATCTGAAACTAGATCAGACTTACCTCCACTCACTAAGAGCTCATCCACCTGCAGTAAAGCCAATCTACTGACACTGGGTGGCAGGAAAGGAAAGTGCAGCGTTTATTGCAGGCACCAAGCAAGGAGTCCAGACAGCTAATGCTTGAAAGGCCCGAACTCTCCTATGGCTTTCAGGAACAGGTTTTAAAGACAGGGTGAGGTAGAGGGTTGAGTGGGGTATGATCAGCTCATGGATATCTTCTGATTGGTTGGTGGTGTTGACTAAAAAAACTCCCACAACTTGAGAGTTGTGAGTGAAGTTTTATTTGGGGCAAAATGAGGATTGTAGCCCAGGAGGCAGCATCTCAGATAACTGTGAGTTCAGCTCAGTTCAGTTCAGTCGCTCAGTCGTGTCCGACTCTTTGCGACCCCATGAATCGCAACACGCCAGGCCTCCCTGTCCATCACCAACTCCCAGAGTTCACCCAAACTCATGTCCGTCGAGTCGGTGATGCCATCCAGCCATCTCATCCTCTGTCGTCCCCTTCTCCTCTTGCCCCCAATCCCTCCCAGCATCAGAGTCTTTTCCAATGAGTCAACTCTTCACATGAGGTGGCCATCGTATTGGAGTTTCAGCTTTAGCATCATTCCTTCCAAAGAATACCCAGGACTGATCTCCTTTAGAATGGACTGGTTGGATCTCCTTGCAGTCCAAGGGACTCTCAAGAGTCTTCTCCAAAACCACAGTTCAAAAGAATCAATTCTTCGGCGCTCAGCCTTCTTCACAGTCCAACTCTCACATCCATGCATGACCACTGGAAAAACCTTAGCCTTGACTAGACAGACCTATGTTGGCAAAGTAATGTCTCTGCTTTTGAATATGCTATCTAGGTTGGTCATAACTTTCCTTCCAAGGAGTAAGCATCTTTTAATTTCATGGCTACAATCACCATCTGCAGTGATTTTGGAGCCCCCAAAAATAAAGTCTGACACTCTTTCCACTGTTTCCCCATCTATTTCCCATGAAGTGATGGGACCAGATGCCATGATCTTAGTTTTCTGAATGTTGAGCTTTAAGCCAACTTTTTCACTCTCCTCTTTCACTTTCATCAAGAGGCTCTTTAGCTCTTCTTCACTTTCTGCCATAAGGGTGGTGTCATCTGCCTATCTGAGGTTTTTGATATTTCTCCTGGCAATCTTGATTCCAGCTTGTGCTTCTTCCAGCCCAGCGTTTCTCATGATGTACTCTGCATATAAGTTAAATAAACAGGGTGACAATATACAGCCTTGACGTACTCCTTTTCCTATTTGGAACCAGTCTGTTGTTCCATGTCCAGTTCTAACTGCTGCTTCCTGACCTGCATATAGGTTTCTCAAAAGGCAGGTCAGGTGGTCTGGTATTCCCATCTCTTAAAGAATTCTCCACAGTTTATTGTGATCCACACAGTCAAAGGCTTCAACATAGTCAATAAAGCAGAAATAGATGTTTTTCTGGAACTCTCTTGCTTTTTCCATGATCCAGCAGATGTTAGCAATTTGATCTCTGGTTCCTCTGCCTTTTCTAAAACCAGCCTGAACATCTGGAAGTTCACGGTTCACGTATTGCTGAAGCCTGGCTTGGAGAATTCTGAGCATTACTTTACTAGCGTGTGAGATGAGTGCAATTGTGCGGTAGTCTGAACATTCTTTGGCATTACCTTTCTTTGGGATTGGAATGAAAACTGACGTTTTCCAGTCCTGTAGCCACTGCTGAGTTTTCCAAATTTGCTGGCATATTGAGTGCAACACTTTCACAGCATCATCTTTCAGGATTTGAAATAGCTCAACTGGAATTCCATCACCTCCACTAGCTTTGTTTGTAGTGATGCTTTCTAAGTCCCACTTGACTTCACTGAAATTCCAGGATGTCTGGCTCTAGGTGAGTGATCACACCATTGTGATTATCTGGGTCGTGAAGATCTTTTTTGTACAGTTCTTCTGTGTATTCTTGCTACCTCTTCTTAATATCTTCTGCTTCTGTTAGGTCCATACCATTTCTGTCCTTTATCAAGCCCATCTTTACATGAAGTGGTCCCTTGGTATCTCTAATTTTCTTGAAGAGATCTCTAGTCTTTCTCATTCTGTTGTTTCCCTCTATTTCTTTGCATTCATCGCTGAGGAAGGCTTTCTTATCTCTTCTTGCTATTGTTTGGAACTCTGCATTCAGATGCTTATATCTTTCCTTTTCTCCTTTGCTTTTTGCTTCTCTTCTTTTCACAGCTATTTGTAAGGCCTCCCCAGACAGCCATTTTGCTTTTTTGCATTTCTTTTCCATGGGGATGGCCTTGATCCCTGTCTCCTTGATCTCTTGAACCTCCGTCCATAGTTCATCAGGCACTCTATCAGATCTAGACCCTTAAATCTATTTCTCACTTCCACTCTATAATCATAAGGAATTTGATTTAGGTCATACCTGAATGGTCTAGTGGTTTTCCCTACTTTCTTCAATTTAAGTCTGAATTTGGCAATAAGGAGTTCATGATCCGAGCCACAGTCAGCTCCCAGTCTTGTTTTTGCTGACTGTATAGAGCTTCTCCATCTTTATCTGCCGCGCAGATAGCTCTGAGAGACTGCTCCAAAGCGGCAGTGGGAAAAGGTCAATATATAAGGTTTTGGTGAAGAGGGAGTTCAATACCATGAAACACTCATTTTACAAAAGGCTTTTTGTTGGTCATGAGGATCTGATGTCACCATGAAGGGATTTAGTGCTTCTGTAGATATGAGGAGATGCAAGCATTGAGATCATAAAATCTGTTCCTAAAAGCATCCAACTATCTAAAGACCTGTCCCGCCTGATTTCCTGGAGCATAGAGTGCCTCCCTCCACCCTGCACTCCCTCAGAGGGTGTTGCAGGTCAACAGATGCAGCATGGGGCTCACTCTCCGTAGAGGCGGGTGGCAAACGCCTTTGTGGTCAGTCGTTGGCAATGCTCTTGGTAAGTGCCCATTTGTGGTTGACAGCGGTGAGGTAACTGGGAGTCAATATCATCAAGCTTCTGGTCCCAGCCTGTTTGAGGTCTACATGCTATGGGTGGCATAGAGATAACTCCTTCCACCTAGTGGAGGTTTCTACATCTGCAAAACAACACAAAGGATTTGGCTCAGAAGATTATGTATCGCCCGGAGGAAGAACTAAAGGAACTAAACACATTGACCGTGTTCAATGGCTAAACTATTATCATTTTGACCTGTTTGACTGTTTTCCTTCGTTTCTGTGCTTTTCTCACTTCTCTGATTAAATTTTTTTCCTTGGACTTGGGGAAGGCCTAGGAGGCTAACTACAGACAGGAAGGTAGTGGTGGGGCTGTCACAGGAAGCCTCCATTGGCCCTGCTCTGTTACAAATGTGACGGAAATTAAACAAAAACATCATGACCACTAAATACCATATCAAAGGTCAACAAAGCTGTGGGAACTACAGATCAGTTACTGAGAGTAATGGCAATGCCTTATCTCTTGGTTAACCTGACATTTTGCTCAAAAGTGGGGAATAGTTAAAGAGAAAAACACAGGGTCAAAATGAAGACACTTTTGCTAAAGTCTTTGATACCAAACCGGGATGTAATACCTGACCTAATTATAGCTTCCACCTTCCCCAGAAATGTAGTCTTAATCAGCCAGTTTGGAATTTTCTGGTCAGCACCCTGGAGGTTATCTGCCTCCTGGGCTCTCTCCATCCTCAGGAGGAAGAAGCAATCTGTCTGACCTTTTTTCCCCCTAAATGGTGGTGAAATGCACACCACAAAGAACTGACCATCTTAAGTATTTTTAACTGTACAGTTTGGTGGTGTAGAGTTGACTCCCATAGATGGGGAGCCAACAAGCCACCATGAAGCTCTAGAATTTTTCATCTCGCAAAACAGCTCCCGACCTTTTCTTTTTTAAAAAAAAAAAAAATTTAATTTTAATTGGAGGATAATTCCTTTACAATATTGTAAAGCAATATTGCTGGTTTCTGTGTTGATTTCTGCCATACATCAACAAGAATCAGCCATAGGTTTACATATGACCCCTCCCTCTTGAACCTCCCTCTCATCTCCCACTCCTCATTACCATAAGTAAAATAGATAGCCCCCGGGAATTTGCTGTACGACTCAGGGAGCTCAACTTGATGCTCTGTGACATCCTGCCCTTTATGAATTTTAGACTTTCAAGAATTTGAAAACACAGAGAGGGTCAAATAGACTCAGCTGTGACCCAGACAGGCTATTCTGTGCCCCATGATGTAGAGTGCCTCATTGAACTCACACGAAAACCCTGGGACAGCAGACCATGCTCCTTCCACAGGTGAGCAAACCAAGGCTGGGAGAGATGAAGTCATTTCTAAGATCTCCCAGCCTACGAGAATGGCAGAACTAGAGATTCAAACTGGATTCAGTTTTATTTCAAAGCCTGGGTTCTTTCTAGAACCACACGGCCACCTAACCAGGATGGGGGATGGAGAATGGCAAGAGACGAGTGGTCAGCTCCCCTCCCATCTCCCCAAGCCCAGAGACGCCACTCTGCTCTCAAAAGCAACTACAATGCCCTGCACAACTAAGCAACAATGTAACAGAAAAACAAATGTTCCCAGGGACCTGGAGTGGAAGAAGGGCTACAGCAGAGGAATGGAAACAGTTTGGACATTAAAGACTGGGGAGGCCAAAAAGCGCTATGGTGATTTATCTGGTGCTTATTTCCAGAGTAAAAAAAGGAACAGGTGTACCTGTAGATGCCGGTGAAGATGTGTGAGGGGACTGCAGCCTTACAAGGAAATGGTCCTCTTTTCTGTACAAAGGTGTTGCTCACGTGACTAAAGACTGCTCAGTGGGCCTGGTAGGCTGCAGTCCATGGGGTCTCTAGGAGTCGGACACAACTGAGTGACTTCACTTTCACTTTTCACTTTCATGCATTGGAGAAGGAAATGGCAACCCACTCCAGTGTTCTTGCCTGGAGAATCCCAGGGACGGCGGAACCTGGTGGGCTGCCGTCTATGGGGTCGCAGAGAGTCGGACACGACTGAAGCGACTTAGCAGCAGCAGCAGCAGCAGTGGGCCTGACTGAGCTAGGGGACAGGCAGCTGAAGCAAAGAGAGGAGAGTTCCAACTCACCTTGAACTCCGAGCTCTGTACGTGGAAGCAGAGCTCAAACCTACCTTCCCTCTGGAAAGGAATCTCCCAGATCCTCACCTCAGTCCCCCATTTTCCTTCTTGCCTTGTGTTGCAGACCACATACCTGTCACATTTAAACTGAGGGTTGAAGTGGAAGACAATGTCAGTGGGAAATCAGACAACGTGCTGGCTGACTGCCAAGGGCGGGAACAGGAGATGCTCACACTTTGACCAACTGACATCGTCTGGGAACCTGTGAGCAATCTAGTGGCTGGTTGGTACCGTGCCTAGTTGGTTGCCATCACTTTTGTCTACCTAATTTGCATTTAGTGTGTTTTGGGGCAGTTACCGCAGTTTGCCCTTAGAGTGTGATTTTTGAAAAATATGGAGGTAATGGGTAAAGAAATCTGCGTCCAAGATGGAAGGGGAGAAATGTGCTTGGTTATGAGAGTCTTTGGGGACAAGTGGCGGTTCACTGGAGGCCAGCCCAGGTCTGCTTAGCTGGTAAAGAAGAGGACAAATAGAAAGAACAGGTGCATTGATGGGACACCTACAGAGATGGTAGAGACACAGCAAATACGAGGTCTCCAGGTGCTGGGATCTCAGAGTGTGAGTCTGTCCTTCAGTGGAGGCCGTTGTGTGTCCACCCGACCTGAGTGAGGTCAGCAGGCCTGGACCCTGACCCCATCTCTGCACTCTTTGTCACTTGCAGTGACCTTGCTATCCTCAAGCTGCCCCACCCAGAGAGGCGGTGACTGCCTTCCTTCGGGAATGATGACTGAGGCAGCCCAAGTATGCTCCCAAGCAAGTAACACTTCTTCTCAACTCTCTTCTGAGGAAGCCCCTCACATCTCAGTGTTCTCTGAGTACAGCCATGACTATAAGAAGCCTGAACACAAAAGGAGCTTCCGAGGGACCTGACTCACCAAGCATGCATAGTCGCTCAGTCACGTCCAACTCTTTGAGATCCTTTGGACTGTAGCCTGCCAGGCTCCTCTGTCCATGGGATTTTTCAGGCAAAGATACTGGAGTGGGTTGCCATTTCCTCCTCCAGGGGCTCTCACCAAGCAAGGGAAGGAACTCGTGTCTTTTGTGTCTCGCACATTGCAGGCGTAACCTTTATTTGCTGAGCTATCAGGCAGAGGGCACAATAAATGTTTGTTTTGCCTTTTTCCAGTTAGCGCTCACCCATGTTCCCAAATCAAGTCCGTCCAATCTGAGTTTCTCCAGGGAGTGAGGGTCTGACTTCCACCACCTTGCCTGAACTCAGCACCTGTATGTTTTGCAGCTTCCTGGGGTCACTCAGGCTCCCTAGCTAACACACGGAAGCCAGACAGCATGCCTCACCCCCACGTCATCCCCACAGAGCTAGGTGCTGGACCACACCCACGGGTGGCCCTTGATGGATACTCTACTTGTAGATCCTGTGTTTTGTTTCGGTTTTTATTTTTTGTGGCTTGGCTTGCAAGACCTCAGTTTCCCAGTCAGGGATGGAACCTGCGCCCTCTCCATTGGGAGCCTAGAGTCTTAATCACTGGACCATCAGGGAATTCCTGAGAACCTGTTTGCTTTCTCACTTAAGGGGGCGAGTTCTGGGTGCTGAACTCAACACTGGGGCACTCTGTAAGCACTCAACCAGCAGGCCCCATGGGAGCCAGCTTAAAGCTGAGCCTAACTGCTCCCTCTGGAAACACCAAAAGGAAAGGAAGCTCTTGGTGATCCTAGAACAAGAACAAGAATATCTAAGTTCCTTCTCCTCTTAAAATGAAGAGTGTTTCTGAAATATCTCTGGGGGTTTTCCCTTTGCAGTCCCCCAGCTTCATTGCTGTGTTCCTTTGAAAATTCCATCCCCGGGAAGGAGAGAACAACAGCTCCCATCAGAAAGGGGACCCTCGGAGGTAGAGATAGGCTCTATTAGACAGAGTGGGAGTAGAAAGCCATCCTGTGCTGGGAGGAAGGGTCAGCAGAGGAAGAGGGAGAGAGAGGGATGGAAGTTCAGAGTCAAGGTGCGGATTCCCCTGCTGGGAGGGTTTCTGGAGAACTGGGTGCCTCACTTCCCTCTGAGTCCCATAGTCAGTGTGACTGTGTCACCTGGCAGGGGAAGCAGTGGCAGAGGAAGTCATCCAGAAACCAGATGCAGAGGTAGGGCTGTGGGGGAGGGGCCTGGAGGGATCCAGAAGGTCCTGAGCCCCATGCAAAGTGATGAGAGGACCAGTGAGGGCAGAAGCCAGCTGAGATTGCACAGAGAGGCTTCCGAGATAGGGCACATGTCCAGAAGGGCTCCCGTGGGCACTGTGGACCTCAGGGTGCAGCCCATGAGAACCCCACCCAAACTAGGCACAGGTCCCAGGCCACCCAGCCACCCAGAGCTCAGCAGAGCTCCTTGTGAACACCTGAGGACCCCTCCCACCTCTGAGAATATGTGCAAGTTCTTCTCTGTTCCCAGATGGCCCACCTTGGGAAGGAGGGAGATGGGAAACAGAGCTGAGATACTTGAGCGTGAGCTTCAGCAGCCCCCAAGCACTTGCTGCCCCCATCCCACCCCCACGCCTGTGAAGGGCTCCATCAGCCCACCTGGCCAGCCTCTCAGGAAGCTGAGGCCGGGAGAGGCTCCTACTGCAGGGCCGGGCCAGGACACAGGGAGCACAGCAACGTCGTGGGCCCCCAGCTGCTGCTGCCTGCCCGCCTCCTCCTCTCCCAGGGCTCTCTGTGGGCACCTCCTTCCTTGCCATCTAGGGACCTTTGACAAGTGGCCTCTACCTCTATAAGATTCAGTTTTATGTATATGATATGGGGATGATAAGGATTTAAACCAGCTGTCCCCAACCTTTGGTAGCAGGTTCTGGTATCATGGGAGACAATTTTTCTAAGCACGTGGGGATGGGAGTGATGGGTAGTGGCTGTAAATACAGATGAAATTTTTCTAACTCTTTTGCCACCCAACTCCTGCTGTGAAGCCTGGCTCCTAACAGGCCAGAGACCAATACCAGTCTGCGGGCTGGGGTTTGGGGAACCCTGGTTTAAGCAAGGCTGCCTAGGACAGTGCCTTCACAAAGGAAGCAAAAAGGCAGCCATTTGTGCCCCTGTGCAGGGGCACCTGCTCCCCTGACTCAGGCACCCTTGACCCGCCCTGCCTTGCTCTCAGCAGGCAGACGCCTCCTCAGGAGGCCTTCCCTGCTGCCTGCAGACTCCTGACAATTCAAACACCTCCGTGGTGTCCACGGTGGGGCAGACACCATTCAAGTTCTCTTAATGGACTAAGTCACTTATCTTTCCCCCAGCCCTGGGCAGTGACTGGAGGATTATCCCCATTATACAGATACAGAAACTGAGGCCCAGAGAGGGAAAGTTATTTGCTTGAGGTCACCCAGTTATTAAGTGGCTGAACCCAGGGAGGACTTCTTCAAGGTAAGTACCCTTTGCTGCCATGGTGAGTTGTTACTCTCCCAGAGGCTCTGGTTACCTCTCCCTTCATGCAAAGCAATAAAAAAAAAAAAGAGCATCTCCTTCCTAGTTGTTATGTAGGTCCTTCTTGCTCGTCTGAGCACCTAGAACAGGAGAGGCACCTGGAGAGAGCTCAGCAAACATGTGTCACGTGCACAAACATGTGCTCCACACCCACTCCAACCCAGAGTGACACCTGGGAGACGGGGGTGGGGCAGAAGTTGTGTAAGGTTGCCATAGCTGGTGTATCTGTCCTTGCGTTTTCTTTAGGACGCCACCTTCCCCCACCCCCAGTCACCAGCAGGAGCTGTTTCCTCAGAGCCCCAGAGATGCTTCCTGCCCGCTGGGGCTGCCCCCAGCCCCGGAACTCACTGGATTCACATAGGCAGCCTGGGTGTCAACGAAGGGCATCTCTCTACCACCTCTGTGCCCACTGCTGCTTTGCATGCTGAGTGATCAGGCCCTGCAAGGAGAGGACTTAACAAGATATAGAATCCAAAATAACTTACCTGTTATTCAATGGGGAGGAGCCAAGAATAAGATAATGTGGGTTTAGAGAAGAGGAGAAAGGTAGGGAGGAGGACTGAGGGTGGAAGTGGGTACTCCTCACCCGGGACCTTTCTCTCTGCTCTCCTCCTGCTCTCTGATCCAAGACCAGATAGTTCATAGAGGTTCATGTATATTCAGAGATCCTCACCACACGCACACGACAGCGAGCTTCTAGAAGACACTGCCCCTGAGCATGTGGCTGTGTCATGAATGGCCAGACAACAAACCCGAGTGATGGGACCTGCCTGTCTATGGGATGGCAGTGCTCCCGGGAAGGCCTGGTTATACCCATTTTGCAGACAGGGGAACTGAGGCTCAGAGACTCTATGGGTCATGCCCAAGGTCACACAGCTCATTAGTGGCAGCCTAAGCCATATGAGGCTACTTTGGTTCTTAAAGTGGTCTTCCTCCCCTTTAAAATTCTATTCCTCACATATAAACATTATCATATAGAGAGAAATGTCTTGCAAATAGAAAACCTCGTACTGGAGGTTCCCTTATCCTTGTGTACAATGATGCTCCGGGAGCTTCTGATCCCTCCTCTCTATGAATTTCTCTCTTAAATCTGGGCTTTAGAATGGGGAGCAGAGAGGTCTCAGACATAATACAAAATTTCAAGTGACATGAAGGTGGGTGCAATGTGTTGAATAAACTGTTTTTAATGGGCACCAGCACCTTGTTAAAGGAAATGATTAACTGAAATAGAGACTCAGGATCAGCTGGGTAAGGATGCATGGTGGGCAGGAAAGGCATGATGACAATAGACCTACGTGGTGTCAAGTGGGTCCTATCGTGTGCTAGAGACAGGGCCCTAGGGTCCAGCCTGGACAGGCAGCTGACATCCTGCAGGCACTGAGGGAGAGCAGGTGTCCCTGGGTCCGCATATGGGTCTGCACCTCTCTCCCTTCTTGCACTTACCTGGGTGCCCCAGAATTTGCAAAGACTGACTTCTTTGAGATGCTCCTATAGACTGAGCCCACTTGCTTCCTCTATCTACCCTCCATCCCCAGTAAATTCCTGGGTCAACCAGAATTCAAATGGATTTAAGATGCAGAAGACACAGCTGAAGCAAAAAGGAGGAAAAGGACGCATTCTTTGCAATCCTCTTTGACGACTGGCATACCCAGCAACTGGAACTCATTCACTGCAGGTTGGAGTGTAAAACAACAGTATTGAAAACATGTTGGTGGATCATAATAAAGTCAAACCTCTACCTCTCCTGTGTCCTGGCTCTTCTGCTCCTAGATATTTACCCAAGAGAGATGAGAACATACGCATATGCGCATAACAGCTTCACTCATCATAACCCCGCACTGGAAGCACACGACTGTTTACAAGTCGGAGAAAGAAAAAATGAATGGTGATATACCTACAATGTACTAGCCTTCTGCAATAAAAAGGGACTGAAGATACAGGCAAGGTCATCAACGAACCTCACAGTTGAGCACATGAGCCAGACACAGCTGAGCACAGGCTGGGAGCATTTTGATTACATTAAATCCAACAACCTATCAGAAAAGTGGTTACTCGTTGTGGGAGCCAACTATGAGAGACCTGAAAGAGTTATCTGGGTGCTGAAAATGTCTAGAGCTTGGTCCGGATGGTGGTGACACAGCTGTTTACAAAATAAAATCTCATCCAGAAGCCTAGCTCCAGGAATGTTAAGTGGTGAGGCTGTGACGGGAAATGCAGTGCACATGCCTGATCCTAAGGGCCTCGCATTAAGCTTCTCTTTGCTAAAGCATCCTTTTCAAACAGCTGGAGACAGCTTCAATTCAAGGTGCCAGGCCAGCCCAGCCCATGAAGTTCTGGTTTCCAGAAAACCTTGGGGAACCTACATAATCATGTGAGAGAACCTGAATGTCTCTTCCCGCCCCCTGGCTCCTGCCTAAGCACCCTCACCCTTCATTTCAGCTCAATTCAGTTCAGTCACTCAGTCTGACTTTTTGCAACACCATGGACTACCAACTCCCGGAGCTTGCTCAAACTCTTGTCCATCGACTCAGTGATGCCATCTAACCATCTTATCCTCTGTCATCCCCTTCTCGTGCCTTCAATTTAGGACTGATTTCCTTTAGGATTGACTGGTTTGATCTCCTTGCAGTCCAAGGGACTCTCAAGAGTCTTCTCCAACACCACAGTTCAAAAGCATCAATTCTTCAGTGCTCAGCTTTCTTTGTAGTCCAACTCTCACATCCATAAATAACCACTGGAAATACCATAGCTTTGACTATGCAGACTTTTGTCAGCAAAGTAATGTCTCTGCTTTTAAATATGCTGTCTAGATTTGTCCTAGCTTTTCTTCCAAGGAGCAAACGTCTTTTAATTTCATGGCTGCAGTCACCATCTGCAGTGATTTGGGAGCCCAAGAAAAGAAAATCTGTCAGTTTCCATCGTTCCCCCCTCTATTTGCCATGAAGTGATGGGACCAGATGCAATGATCTTCATTTTCTGAATGTTGAGATTTAAGCCAACTTTTTCACTCTCCTCTTTCGCTTTCACCAAAAGGCTCTTTAGTTCCTCTTTGCTTTCTGCCTTAAGGGTGGTGTCATCTGCATGTTTGATGTTACTGATACTTGGTTATTATTTGGGGTTCAAGGAACCCCACCCTTGGATCCCAATGAAGGCAGAACTCCAGGTCTGTACTCTCTCCCTCTCGTCTCCACTGGCCATTGTCACTGTGTGGCCCTCAGGCCCCGAGAGTAATAATCCTTGAGCGCCCTGATGATCGTTGCTAATATGTGTCTTGCAACTGTAAAAAGAACTCCAAGGTCCTGTCCAGCCACAACTTTGTCTCCAGCTGGGGAGATGCTTTTGGGCGCTCCCACCAGTGGTAACGGCCCCCATGAAGGCCCCAGGTATTCCTGAATGGTTAGCATCACTGTGCATAGGCTGAGACAGACATCAACAAACAGTATGAAGATTCCTCCAAAACTAAACATAGAATTCCCGTATGATGCAAAAACTCCACTTCTGGGTATATACCCTGAAAAACTGAAAGCAGGGGCTTGAAGAGATATGTGTACACTCGTGTTCATGGTATTATTCACAGCAACCAAGCAATAGAAGCAACCCAAGAGTCTATCATGGATGACTCGATAAGCAAAATGTGGTCTGTACATGCAATGAGATATCATTCAGCGGTGAAAAGGAAGGGAATTCTGGGAATTACTTGCTGGTCAAGTGGTTAGGAGAGAAGGTGATGGCACCCCACTCCAGTACTCTTGCCTGGAAAATCCCATGGATGGAGGAGCCTGGTAGGCTGCAGTCCATGGGGTCGCGAAGAATCGGATACAACTGAGCAACTTCACTTTCACTTTTCACTTTCATGCATTGGAGAAGGAAATGGCAACACACTCCAGTGTTCTTGCCTGGAGAATCCCAGGGACGGGGGAGCCTGGTGGGCTGCCATCTGTTGGGTTGCCCAGAATTGGACACGACTGAAGTGACTTAGCAGCAGCAAGTGGTTAGGACTCTGCGCATTTACCGCCAAGGGTATGAGTTTAATCCTTGATTAGGAAACTAAGATTTCACACTCTGTGCAGCACAGCCAGAAAAAAATAAAAAAGGGGAAGGAAATTCTGAGACAACATGGATGTTGGGGAAGTAAGAAATTTTCCTGTACCTGACTAGGTTCTTCTGGCTGGTCTAAGAAATGAATTGATATGAGACAGATTAACAGGAGAAAAATCTAACAAGGGTTTAATAACACATATACAAGAGAGAGATACAGGAGAACTAACCCAACAAAATAGTCAAAGCCCTCACCTTAAATGCCACTTTCAGCTAAAGACACCAGAGACTGTTGAGGGTAATGTTTAGGGACTTCAATGAGGAGGAAGGCTATGCACAGAAAAACAAATGTTTGGTCAATAAGTGCTCGCTGGGCACAGAGTTGACACCAATCTCGAGGCCCTTCCAGGTTCCCCCACCACACCTCGCCCAAGTTCTTCCATAGATACCACTGGTCATGGTTCTATTTCTGGAATAGACCCTTTATCTACAGTATTTCTGGCATTGAGTGGCAGGAGGAGAAGGGGACAACAGATGATGAGAGAGTTGGATGGCATCACCAGCTCAATGGACATGAGTCTGAGCAAGCTCTGGGAGATGGTGAAGGACAGTGAAGCCTGGCATGCTGCATTCCTTGGGATCACAAAGAGTTGGACACAACTGAGTGGCTGAACAACAGCAGAAAAACTTTGGGTCTTCCATTTCTGAAAAAGAATCAGCCTGGGGACTTCCCTGGTTTTCCCGTGGCTAAGGCTGTGTGTTCCTGCATTTCCACTGCAGGGTCACAAGTTTGATTCTTGGTCACGGGAACTAAGATTCCTCTTGCCCTGAGGCAAAAAAAAAAAAAACAAAAAAAATCAGTTTAAATGAATCCTCATGGCAAAGCAAAAGCACATATTTTGGGGTGACAAAATTGCTCCCCTACATCTCTCTAAAGGTTTTCCAAGTGGCTCAGTATAAAGAATCTGCCTGCCAAACGGGGGACTCAGGTTCCATCCTGGGTCAGGAAGATCACCTGAAGATCTGAATGCATTCCAATATTCTTGCCTGGGAATCCCAGGGACAAAGGAGCCTGGTGGGCTACAGTCCGTGGGGTCCCAAGAGTTGAACACCGCTTAGTGATTGAACAACAACAACACTCTCTAAGCCTCGGTATTTGCTTTTCTGTGAGAAGCAGCTAATCACGGGCCTTATTTTATATGACTGTTGGGAGCACTGAATGAGCTAAAGCTTCTAAGGCACTTAGCTGATGCCCGACACAAAGCAAGTACCCCATAGATTCCATCTGTACCCTCCAGTATCTGACCTGAGAGGCCCTGAGAGGTGTCTTTTCCTTGGATGGCAGGGGTAGGGGGTAAGGAGTAGAAGAACTTGCAGCCCCAAGGGATGCAGCACCCTCGATGTCACAATCTGGTTACACTTCCTCCTTCGGGGAAGAATCTGTGTCATATTAGCTGATTAACCAGGCACGCAGCTGCTTCTGCTTTCAGTCTTTGATGACTCCCTTGGGACCAGTCAGCCTTACTTCCCAATTTCCTTTAAATGACTTATTATAGGCATTTTTTTTTTTAAGAAACCCTGCGTCATGACCATAAATGAAAAACTTTACTACTTCCATAAATAAAACTACTGGGGGCCAAAATTTGTGACAGTGGTCACGTGAATTGGATGGATGGTGGGGCACCATATTCAAGCCAAAGCTGTTGACAAATACCCTAAACATCACAAAAATCTGGGAAAATACTATTTTTATTAATTAATATCTTCGCACCATAAGACTTTCTTTTTTTGGCCTCATACTCTCCTTCTTCATGTGATGAAGATTGGACATGTTCTCTACGGAGAAAGTAGAAAGATCATTCTGTCTTTCCAATGACCTGCTTTTCTCCACTGCACATATACTTTGGGTCCCAGGCAACATGGGACATATCCCTTCATGATGCCCCTCAGGCCCTGCATCTTTGTACTGGACCCAGTACAAGGAGAAACCAGTCAATCCTAAAGGAAATCAGTCCTCAATATTCATTGGAAAGACTGATGCTGAAGCTGAAATTCCAATACTTTGGCCACCTGATGCAAAGAGCCGACTCATTGGAAAAGACCCTGATGCTAGGAAAGATTGAAGGCAGGAGAAGGGGAGGCCAGAGGAAAAGATGGTTGGATGGCATCACCAACTTGATGGACATGAGTTTGAGCAAGCTCTGTGAGTTGGTGATGGACAGGGAAGCCTAGGGTGCTGCAGTCCATGGGGTTGCAAACAGTCGGACACAGCTGAGTGACTGAACTGACTGAACTCAACAGGTGAGTTGGCATAATGGGCAGGAGTATTCTGGAAGCCACTCCTAAGCTGGGGAAAGTGGACTGTTCATGGAATAATTATACTTGCACCTCTGTAGACCTTAGATTCTAGTGCTCTTAATTGTCTTTGAGGTTTTGTCTTATATCTGTAAACTAGACTGGATCCTGAATTCTAGTTTCTTCAAACATCTGACTATGACTCAACAAAGTAATGTTCCCAATTGTCTTCTATCATCTGCTTGGAATCACCAAGAGCAAACACTGCCCTTTAATCTCCTTGGAAGGAACTGGACCAGGTCCTCTCAGCTGCCCAGATGGCAGTCAAACTCTTGAACCTTGGATACATATCTCACAAGTGAAGATGACCCCACCTGCCACCTGTTCCTGACAAGTGCCGGAGACCTCCGAATCAAACAGATAAGGAAGAACAGTAGCTGACATTCAAGTAGGCTGCCTTTGGTGGGGATAATGGATTCAGACTTCATATTTTAAATAAACATGAAACCCTTTCTCCTTCTCCTTTCCTTTCCTCTTCTAAGAAGTAAGCGTCTTTTAATTTCATGGCTGCAGTCACCATCTGCAGTGATTTTGGAGCCCAAGAAAATAAAATCTGTCACTGTTTCCATTGTTTCCCAATCTATTTGCCGTGAAGTGATGGGACCAGATGCCATGATCTTAGTTTTATGAATGTTGAGCTTTAAGCCAACTTTTTCACTCTCCTCTTTCACCTTCATCAAGAGGCTCTTTAGTTCTTCTTCACTTTCTGCCATAAGGGTGGTGTCATCTGCCTATCTGAGGTTATTGATATTTCTCCCAACAATCTTGACTCCAGCTTGTGCTTCTTCCAGCCCAGCATTTCTCATGATGTACTCTGCATATAAGTTAAATAAGCAGGGTGACAATATATAGCCTTGACGTACTCCTTTTCCTATTTGGAACCAGTCTGTTGTTCCATGTCCAGTTCTAGCTGTTGATTCTTGAACTGCATACAGATTTCTCAAGAGGCAGGTCAGATGGTCTGATAGTCCCATCTCTTTCAGAATTTTCCACAGTTTGTTGTGGTCCACACAGTCAAAGGCTTTGGCATAGTCAATAAAGCAGAAATAGATGTTTTCTGGAACTCTCTTGCTTTTTCGATGATCCAGCAGATGTTGGCAATTTGATCTCTGGTTCCTCTGCCTTTTCTAAAACCAGCTTGACCATCAGGAAGTTCACGGTTCAAATACTGTTGAAGCCTGGCTTGGAGAATTTTGAGCATTACTTTACTAGCATGTGAGATGAGTGCAACTGTGTGGTAGTTTGAGCATTCTTTGGCATTGCCTTTCTTAGGGATTGGAATGAAAACTGACCTTTTCCAGTCCTGTGGCCACCGCTGAGTTTTCCAGATTTTCTGGCATATTGAGTGTAGCACTTTCACAGCATCATCTTTCAGGATTTGAAATAGCTCAACTGGAATTCCATCACCTCCACTAGCTTTGTTCGTAGTGAGGCTTCTTAAGGCCCACTTGACTTCACATTCCAGGATGTCTGGCTCTAGGTCAGTGATCACACCATCATGATTATCTGGGTCATGAAGATCTTTTTTGTATAGTTCTTCTGTGTATTCTTGCCACCTCTTCTTAATATCTTCTGCTTCGGTTAGGTCCATACAATTTCTGTCCTTTATTGAGCCCATCTTTTCATGAAATGTTCCCTTGGTATCTCTAATTTTCTTGAAGAGATCTCTAGTCTTTCCCATTCAATTGTTTTCCTCTCTTTCTTTGCACTGATCACTGAGGAAGGCTTTCTTATCTCTCCTTGCTATTCTTTGGAACTCTGCATTCAGATGGGTATAGCTTTCCTTTTCCCTTTTGTTTTTCACTTCTCTTCTTTTCACAGTAAGTCCTCCTCAGACGACTATTTTGCTTTTTTGCATTGCTTTTCCATGGGGATGGTCTTGATCCCTGTCACCTGTACAATGTCACAAACCTCTGTCCATAGTTCATCAGGTACTCTGTCTATCAGATCTAGTCCCTTAAATCTATTTCTCACTTTCACTGTATAATCATAAGAGATTTGATTTAGCAGTACATGCATGGGATCTTTTGAAGGAGGTCACCATTATCTTCATTACCTCCACCATAGTTAGGCCCCAGGTAAATAGCAGGGAGGAACACAGCCCTCTCAACAACAGAAAATTGGATTAAAGCTTTACTGAGCATGGCCCCACCCATTAGAACAAAACCCATTTTCTCCCTCAGTCAGTCTCTCCCATCAGGAAGCTTCCATAAGCCTCTTATCCTTCCCCATCAGAGGGCAGACAGACTGAAAACCACAATCACAGAAAACTAACTAATCTAATCACATGGACCACAGCCTTGTCTAACTCAATGAAACTATGAGCCATGTGTCTAGGGCCACCCAAGACGGACAGGTCATGGTGGAGAGGTCTGACAGAATGTGGTCCACTGGAGAAGGGAATGGCAAACCACTTCAGTATTCTTGCCTTGAGAACCCCATGAACAGTATGAAAAGGCAAAAAGATAGGATACTGAAAGAGGAACTCCCCAGGTTGGTAGGTGCCCAATATGCTACTGGAGATCAGTGGAGAAATAACTCCAGAAAGAATGAAGAGATGGAGTCAAAGCAAAAACAACACCCAGTTGTGGATGTGACTGGTGATGGAAGCAAGGTCTGATGCTGTAAACAGCAATATTGCATAGGAACCTGGAACGTTAGGTCCATGAATCGAGGCAAATTGGAAGTGGTCAAACAGGAGATGGCAAGAGTGAACATTGACATTTTAGGAATCAGCGAACTAAAATGGACTGGAATGGGTGAATTTAACTCAGATGACCATTATATCTACTACTGTGGGCAAGAATCCCTCAGAAGAAGTGGAGTAGCCATCATGGTCAACAAAAGAGTCCGAAATGCAGTACTTAGATGCAATCTCACAAACGGCAGAAGGCTCTCTGTTCATTTCCGAGGCAATCCATTCAATGTCATGGTAATCCAAGTCTATTCCCTGACCAGTAATGCTGAAGAAATTGAAGTTGAACGGTTCTATGAAGACCTACAAGACCTTTTAGAACTAACACCCAAAAAAGATGTCCTTTTCATTATAGGGGACTAGAATGCAAAAGTAGAAAGTCAAGAAACACCTGGAGTAACAGGCAAATTTGGCCTTGGAGTACAGAATGAAGCAGGGCAAAGGCTAACAGAGTTTTGCCAAGAGAACGTACTGGTCATAGCAAACACCCTTTTCCAGCAACAGAAGAGAAGACTCTACACATAGACATCACCAGATGATCAACACCAAAATCAGATTGATTATATTCTTTGCAGCCAAAGATGGAGAAGCTCTATACAGTCAGCAAAAACAAGACCGGGAGCTGACTATGGCCCAGATCATGAACTCCTTATTGCCAAATTCAGACTTAAATTGGAGAAAGTAGGGAAAACCACTAGACCATTCAGGTATGACCTAAATCAAATCCCTTACGAAGTGGAGAATAGTGAAAGGGAAAACCACAGGCTCAAAATGGTGTCACTTTTGCTAAAGCCCATGACAGCAAACCTTATACTGACCTAACAGTAGCTTTGATCTTCCCCAGGAGTGTAGGCTTAATCAGCCAGTCTGGAAATTCTGATAAGCACCCTGGAGGAAATCTGTAGCCTGGGCCCTCTCCATACTCACGAGGAAGAAGCAATCTGCCTGACCTGTTGTTTTTTTTTTGTTCTTCCTCTATATGGTGGTGAAATGCACATTACATAAAACTGACCATCTAAGTAGTTTTAACTGTGCAGTTTAATGGTATAGAGTCAACTCCCATAGTTGTGGAACCAACACCACCACCAGGCAGCTCCAGAACTCTTTCATCTTGCATACAGCTCCTGACCTCCTGACATTTTTGAATTGTAAATATTCAAAAATTTGAAAACACTGAGAGGGTCAGATAGACTCAGGTGGGACCCAGACAGGCTATTCTGTGCCTCCTAACATGTATCGCCTCACTGAACTCACACCAAGACCCATGAGACAGCAGAGACCGTGCTCCTTCTACAGATAAGAAAACTGAGGCTGGGAGAGGTGAAGTCACTTGTCTCAGATCCCCCAGCCAGTGAGAATGGCAGAGCTGGGGATTTGACCAGGATTCAGTTTGATTCCCAAGCCCGGGTTCTTTCTACAACCACATGGCCTCCTAAGCAGAGTGGGGATAGAGAGAAACAGAGATGAGTGGCCAAGGAGTCCAGGAGACTGAGTGGGTGTCCCAGATAGAGACAGCGACACAAAGACAGGACCAGAGAGCTAGAGGCGTATCCCCAGAGTCACCTGGATAGGAGACTGGTTGACATCTGTGGGTTCATGCAGCAGACCCTGGGCACAAAGAATGGGACCCCAAACCCAGCCCCAGGGACAGGTATTGGGTGGGCAGACTGACCTGGAAACTTCTGCAGGCACGGCGCCCATATGTAGATGGTGTTGACTTCACTGAAGGGCACGCGGTGAAGAGGTCCCCGTACACCATCACCTATCGAGATGTGAGCACATGCCAGGAAGGGTCCCCAGCCAGGTGGGAGGACACCCGAGCCTCTGGGACGCCTGCTACTAGAACTTTAAACCTAAGTCTAGTTTTCATGTTTATTCCCTGTAGGTCCAGGCATCAGCCTTCAGAGCTGTGCCAGTTATAGGAACATGCTTGGGACCCAAAGGGCATCCAAACACAATCTCTACATGCATTTAGTTGTTGGCTTTTTAATTCTTCTGGTTGTTGGTTTATCACAGTAGGTTTATCTCTCTAGTCCTGGCTCACCTGGGTTCGACAAATGTTGCTGGGGAGCAGAGGAGAGGTGAGATCACATTGCATGATGAGAGGGTGGGGACATTCGTGTTCACACAAAGAAGCACAGACACAAATGGACTCACACCCCACCCCCCAAGCCCAGAGACAGTGCTCTGCTTGCAAAAGCAATGTGAAATGTCCTGTAAAGCTCAGCCGTGAATAACACCTGGATAAAGGCAGCAACAGGTGACAGAAAAAGTAATGTTCCCAGGGACCTGGAGGGGAAGAAGGGCTACACAGAGGAATGGAAATAACTTGAACACCCAGGAGGCCAAAAAGCACCAGGGTGACTTATCTAGTGCTTATGTCTGGGGTAAAAGTAATAGGTGTGCCTGTAGATGCAGGTGAAGGTGTGTCAGGAGACTGCAGTCTTATAAGGAGATAGTTCTCTGTACAAAGATGTTGCTCACGTGACTAGTTAAAGGCTGCTCACCGGGTCTGATTGCATGGGACAGGCAGTTGAAGAGAAGAGAGGAGAGTTCCAACTCACCTTCAACTCCGAGCTCTCTACCTGGAAGCAGAGCTCAAACTTACTCCCTCCTCTGGAAGGGCATCTCACAAATCTTCTCCTCAGTACCCCATTTTCCTTCTTGCCTTGTGTTGCAGATCACATAGTCACTGCTGTCATCTTCAAACTGAGCGCAGAAGTAGAAGGCAATGTCATTGTCCCCAGTTGGTTTTGAGGTCCACAGCAAACCTGGGGGAGAGGGAAATCAGACAGCACATCACCCAAGAGTGGCACTTCATAGACATTCTACCTGTAGATCCTGTTTTTTGTTTCTGTGTTTTTGTAGATTGACTTGCAAGGTTTTAGTTTCCCTACCAGGGATCAAACCCTTGTACTCTGCAGTACAAGCATGGAATCCTGACCACTGGGCTTCAGGGAAGCTTCCAGAGCCCTTTGCTTTCTCACCTAAGGGGATGAGGCTTCCCTCATAGCTCAGCTGGTAAAGAATCTGCCTGCAATGCAGGAGACCTGGGTTGGGAAGATGCCCTGGAGAAGGGAAAGGCTACCCACTCCAGTATTCTGACCTGGAGAATTCCATGGACTATACAGTCCATGGGGTCACAAAGAGTTGGACACAACAGAGAGACTTTCACTTTCACTTTTTCACTAAGGGCGTGATTTATGGATGCATCCTGAACACCAGGGTGCTGTGTGAGCTCTCGGCCATCAGGGCCCTTGGAAACTGGTGTAAATTTGAGCCTAACTGCTCCCTCTGGGAATACAGAAATGAAAGGAAACTCCAAGTGACTCTAGAGTGAGAAAATTTAAGTCCCTGTTACTCTTAAAGTTGGAGAATAGTGTTTCGAAATCAGTCAGTTCAGTTGCTCAGTCGTGTCTGACTCTTTGTGACCCCATGGACTGCAGCACGCCAGGCCTCCCTGTCCATTACCAACTCCTGGAGTCCACCCAAAGCCATGTCCATTGAATCGGTGACGCCATCCAACCATCTCATCCTCTGTCTTCCCCTTCTCCTCCTGCCCTCCATCTTTCCCAGCCTCAGGGTCTTTTCAAATGAGTCAGCTCTTTGCATCAGGTGATTAAGTGTTGGTGTTTCAGCCTTAGCATCAGTCCTTCCAATGAACACCCAGGACTGATCTCCTTTAGGTTGGACTGGTTGGACCTCCTTGCAGTCCAAGGGACTGGACTCTCAAGAGTCTTTTCCAACACCACAGTTAAAAGCATCAATTCTTCGGTGCTCAGCTTTCTTCACAGTCCAACTCTCACATCCATACATGACCACTGGAAAAACCATAGCCTTGACTAGATGGACCTTTGTTTCTGAAATATCTAGGTGTAATTTTCCCTTTGCCACTCTCCAGTTTCATTGCTGTGTTCCTTTGAAAATTCCGCCCCAGGGAAGGAGAGAACAGCAGCTCCCATTGAAAGGGGGATCCTCGGAGGTAGAGATAGGCTCTATTAGACAGAGTGGGAGTAGAAAGCCATCCTGTGCTGGGAGGAAGGGTCAGCAGAGGGAGAGGGAGAGAGAGGGATGGAAGTTCAGAGTTGAGGTGCTGGATTCCCCTGCTGGGAGAGTTTCTGGGGAACTGGTGCCTCACTTCCCTCCGAGTCCCTGGGGGCACGCAGGGCTCTCAGAGTCCATGGTCAGTGTGGCTGTGTCACCTGGCAGGGGAGGCAGTGGCAGAGGAAGTCATCTAGAATGGACATGTGAAGGTAGGGTTATAGAGGGAGGGGCCTGGAAGGATCCAGAAGGTCCCAGACCCCATGCAAAGTGATGAGAGGACCAGCAGGGACGGAAGCCAGCTGGAGTTGGACAGAGAGGCTTCAGAGAGAGACCACGTGTCCAGAGGGGCCTCGGTGGACAGTGTGGACCTCAGGGTGCAGCCCATGTGGACCCCACCCATACGGGGCACAGGCCCCAGGTCTCCCCGCCACCCAGAGCTCAGCAGAGTTCAGCCAGGGCTGCGTGAACACCTGAGCACCCTCCTGACTCTGAGAATATGCACAGGCCCTCCTCTGTTCCCAGATAGGCCCCTTGGGAAGGCGGGGGATGGGAAACAGAGCTGAGATATTTATATTTCGAATTGATTTTAAGGTCTTTACAGCAAACACCTTAAAACTGAAAGAGATTAAATTGCAACTTTGATGACAAGTTTATGTCCAGGACACCTCAAATGAGGTTTCTGAAGTAGATGAGGGTGGGTGTAGGAAATAGAACAAGTTGATGTTTCTGTAACTCTGGGTCATCCTGTACAAAGTTCAGCCCCAGAACTCCGTCTCTGGGCTGGCCTGCTTCCCTCCCTAACTGTGAGCCTCCATCCCCCCCTGTCTCTGGAGAGTCTGGTTAATGGTACCCTGGATGCTATGGTGGGTGGCAAGGGTCTTGTTGGCAGGGCTGGGCCTTCCCATCTCCTGAGCCAGAACGCAGGTGCTCATAGGATGCTGGGTGGACCCTCCTGAGCTGACAGCATTGTGGTTCACTCAGGGTGAGGCTGAGAGACAACAATTTCCGGTGCATGTTTCCTCCTGAGGGAAGAACAGTCCCAGCGATGGGGACCCTGTGTCCGTCCTGGAGACCCCCTGCTATCCCTGTGAAGGACAGGGGCTGTGGGGAGAAGACGGTGGTCAGTGGGTGTTTTCCTGAAAATCTGCACTTGCATCTCAGGTTCAAAGGATTTGTTAACAAAATAAGCCACTCATTGAAAAGTGAAAGTGAAGTCGCTCAGTTGTGTCCGACTCTTTGCGACCCCATGGACTGTAGCCTACCAGGTTCCTCAGTCCATGGGATTTTCCAGGCAAGAATACTGGAGTGGGTTGCCATTTCCTTCTCCAGGGGATCTTCCCGACCCAGGGATTGAACCAGGGTCTCCTGCATTGTAGGCAGACACTTTACCGTCTGAGCTACCAGGGAAGCCACTCATTATATACAATAAATAATACCAGTATTTATTAGAGAATTATCTAGCTTACTTTCAATATACTAACATTAAAGGCAAAGACGAAGATCATGGCATCCGGTCCCATCACTTCATGGGAAATAGATGGAGAAACAGTGGAAACAGTGTCAGACTTTATTTTTCTGGGCTCCAAAATCACTGCAGATGGTGACTGCAGCCATGAAATTAAAAGACGCTTACTCCTTGGAAGGACAGTTATGACCAACCTAGATAGCATATTCAAAAGCAGAGACATTACTTTGCCAACAAATGTTTGTCTAGTCAAGGCTATGGTTTTTCCTGTGGTCATGTATGGATGTGAGAGTTGGACTGTGAAGAAGGCGGAGCGCCGAAGAATTGATGCTTTTGAACTGTGGTGTTGGAGAAGACTCTTGAGAGTCCCTTGGACTGCAAGGAGATCCAACCAGTCCATTCTGAAGGAGATCAGCCCTGGGATTTCTTTGGAGGGAATGATGCTAAAGCTGAAACTCCAGTACTTTGGCCACCTTATACAAAGAGTTGACTCATTGGAAAAGACTCTGATGCTGGGAGGGATTGGGGGCAGGAGGAGAAGGGGACGACAGAGGATGAGATGGCTGGATGGCATCACTGACTCGACGGACGTGAGTCTCAGTGAACTCCGGGAGTTGGTGTTGGACAGGGAGGCCTGGCGTGCTGCGATTCATGGGGTCGCAAAGAGTCGGACACAACTGAGCGACTGATCTGATCTGATCTGATCTGAAAGGCAAAGAGAAACAGAAACAGCAGAAGATACATCGCCCAATTGGGTTTTGACATCCAGACTCAAACAGCGCTGGCAAGTCCTATGATACAGCACATCTGGAGTCCCAGTTGGGAAAGGATCCCAGGCAGCATGTCTGCTCCATGGGTGAGAGTTCAAAGGTTGCAGTTTGGAGTTCTCACTTACAATCCCAGGACACAAACTGATACCATCATCCATCTGTGAGCAAATTGCAGCTCTGGTTTCATGTTAATACTGTTGCTTTATCTTATAAAACTTAGAATATTGTTAAGCCTGGGGCTTGGTTGACCTGGGCTCCTCCAAGGGCTCAACAGTTTCAAGATTTGTCCACTATCTTATCTATGATGCCACAGGTCTTGCATTCAGAGCAAACAGTCAGGGTACTCACAGTCAGAGCAGTGTCCAGGCAGCTCAGAAGCAAGGTCAGAGGCCTGTTCTGCTCTGTTTGAAGCCTGAACAAGACTACTTATATAATTTGCCTAAGAGTGGCCCTGCCTCCTTCTCTCCATCCCCTTCAGCCGCTGGCCTGGGTATTGGGTACCAGGCTAGGGGCCAAGTGCAGCTGTGAACAGAACAGAAGGAGGCTCGGCTCCACGGACCTTCCAGGCCTGGAGTGAGGAAGTTACACAGATATTCTGAGGTTGAGAGAAGGAGCCCCTCAGGCTCTGAGAGGATGTGACAGGGTCAGATTTGTGTAGGGAATAGGCTATGCACAGGCCTGTACTATAATTAACAGGGCCTCTTTGAAAAATAAGAATGACCTTCTCATCACCCCCAGGTGAAGGGCTGGGAGCAGTAAAAAGTACAGTGTGGAAAGACATCTTGAAAACAAGATGTTGAAGTACTGATGTGACTGATGGAAAACTGTTAGTGACTGTTCCCTTAACCAGAGCCTTGAGGGAGTTGCTGAGAAAGAGTGTCACTAGCCAAAGGGCTAAACAAAGTCATGAAAGGCCTGAAGATTTGACATTGAGGACCGTGCATTGTATCAAATCCCCGATCTGAGATTGTAAAGAACAGATGTCTCTAGAGCACGAACAAGGAAGTAGATGTTAACAATAAAAGGCATGCTAGCATTAGGATCTGGGGCTTTTGCCTGCGAATGGCATCGGCCCCCTGACCCCCACCTTATTTCCGAGTCTTCTTTTTCCTTACTCTTCTGTGGCACCGCTCCCTCAGATCGGTTCATTGTTGGGCTGGTCCTGACATTTGGCAGCTGAACAGGGTCCTGAGGGCACAAGTAGATTTTGAGGCTTTTTTTGACAGTGCCAGAAGACGTGGGGAATTCCAGCCGGGAGATCAGAGGACAGTGGAAGCATTTGGTAAGTACACCCCCGTGGATTTGTCAATCAGGGACACGATGGGGCAATCACCTTCTAAACATGCTGACTATATTGTGCTTCTAAACACCTTTACTATGTAGCTCTGGAGTGAAAGTGAAAGAATAGAATTTTTTTGGAAATTATTTCAGGCAATTCATAAGCACTGTTACTGGTTGGACCCAGAAAAAGGGACTTTGCATCTTAATGAGTGGCAAGAAGTGATGCGTTGTTTGGGTAGAGCCTGTCAGTCTGGGGAACGCATTCCTGTAAGTGTGTGGTCTCTGTGTAACCTTATTCATATTCCTTTGGCTCCTTTACAGTCTGAACGGTCTGACTCTTCTGACTGAGAATCCGATACTCCTGCTCCTCCTGTATCTCAGGAGTCACCTGTCTGGCTGCCTCATATTTATGAATATCTGGATAAAGGGAAATATAATCCTTTGGAAGGGGAGAGAGGCTCAATTTTTGAGTCCTAAATCCCATGTTAAACTGGACACCATCCTGAAGCTTTCCCTTTATCGCCAGTCTCACAGCCTTCGGCTCCTTGGCGGAGCCCCTATAGTTCAGGAACCTCGTCCACTAGACCCCAGTACACCATGGGGAGATGGGGTATTTAGAGGCGTGGTCACAATACCAAAGACACCTGCACCTACTCTCTCACCTTTTCAGCAAGCTGGACAAGCAGCGAGGCGGGAAGGCGACCTTGATGCTTTGGTTTTGCCTGTTATCATGACTGAGGTGCCCCCTAATGCTCAACTTCCACAAGGCGGAGTACAATTTGAACATACTCCTCTCTCTCTTTCAAAACTATTAAGGAGATTAAACAGGCATGCACACAATATGGATCTACATCTCCTTACACCACAGGTCTTATTCAAGGGTTGGCTCAGTGTGGATGACTCATTCCATATGATTGGGAAATGATTGCTAGAACCTGCTTATCCACTTCAGAATTTTTACAATTCTGAACCTGGTGGCAAGATGAAGCCTCTCAACAGGCTCAAAGAAATGCAGCTGCTAATCCTCCTCTTAATATTACTGTGGAGCAATTAATGGGGTCAGGGGCGTATCAAGGGATTCAGAGACAATTAAATTCGATGATCAACTTATAAGTCATATTAGATTTATTTGTCTTAGGGCATGGGAAAAGGTTAGCCCTCAGAACAGTCTTCTTCTTTTGTTAATGTGAAACAATCTAATGGAGAAATTTATACTGATTTTATTGCCCGATTAAAACAAAATCTAGTGAGAACTATTGCTCAAACTGAATTAAGGGATATGTTATTACCGATGCTTGCCTATGATAATGCAAATTCAGAATGTCAAAAGGTTTTACACCCTCTCAAAGCACGAGGAAAGCTTTTAGAAGATTATATTAAGGTTTGTCATGATATTGGATCAGAACCCTATAAGATGCAATTGTTGGCTCAAGCCATTACGGGCTTGAAACAACAAACGAATCAGCAAGTTAAATGTTTTAGTTGTGGTAAGAGAGGACATGTGCAGAAAAATTGCAAGACTAATAAAAACACACCTAATAAGCCTACTCCCTTGGAAGGAAAGTTATGACCAACCTAGACAGCATATTCGGAGAAGACAATGGCACCCCACTCCAGTACTCTTGCCTGGAAAATCCCATGGACGGAGGAGCCTGGTGGGCTGCAGTCCATGGAGTCGCTAAGAGTCAGATACGACTGAAGCGACTTAGCAGCAACAGCAGTTTAACAAGTAAGGAGTTCTAGTCCTATTGGGGATTATAGATGAAGATTATGAGGGTGAAATTTCTATTATGATGAAAACAGAGTATCCTTATCAAATAAAAGGAGATCGTATTGCTCAATTGTTATTATTACCTTATATCACTACTAGTAAATCTCATATTAATAGAACTGGAGGATTTGGAAGTACAGGAAAACAGGTATATTGGCAAACTTTTGTATCTGATTCTAGACCTACATTATCTGTATATTAATAACAAGCAATTTTCAGGACTAATATCTAAAAAGCATTGGCCAATTTCTTGGCCTTTAACAGATGTTCCTATTATGTTAACTGGAATTGGAACTATGCAAAATATTCAAAAAAGTACTAATATTTTGACCTTTTCAGGTTCCAAAAAACAACCTGCAACTTTACAATCTTTAATTGCAGATATCCCCACTAATTTATGGGGACGAGATCTACTGATGCAGTGGGGAGCTTATGTAACAATTCCTACATATCCTGTCAAGCTAAACAAATCATGACAAATATGGGATACAATCCTGTTCAAAATACACAGGTTTTAGTGGAGGCCACTGCCAAACAACAAAAAACAGCACTTAAATTGACATGGAAATCTGATGAGCCTGTTTGGACAGAGCAGTGGCCCTTATCACATGAAAAGCTACAGGCTCTTGAACAGCTGCTAAGTCGCTTCAGTCGTGTCCAACTCTGTGCGACCCCATAGACGGCAGCCCACCAGGCTCGCCCGTCCCTGGGATTCTCCAGGCAAGAACACTGGAGTAGGTTGCCATTTCCTTCTCCAGTCTTGAACAGCTAGTAGAGGAACAATTACCTCTTAATCATATTGCCTCAACTACTAGTCCTTGGTATTCTCCTGTCTCTGTTATTAAGAAGAAATCTGGGAAAAGGAGAATGTTAACTGATTTAAGAAAAATTAATGCTGTAATCATACCTATGGGTGCTTTACAACCAGGCATTCCATCACCTTCTCTGATACCACAAAACTGGAAAATAAAAGTCCTTGATTTTAAAGATTGTTTTTATACTGTTCCTCTATAAGAATCGGATGCCCTCCATTTTGCTTTTACTGTACCATCAGGTAATAATAAAAAAAGCAATGTCTCGATATTATTGGAAGGTACTGCCACAAGGAATGCTTAATAGTCCTCAGTTCAGTTCAGTTCAGTTCAGTCACTCAGTCGTGTCCGACTCTTGGCAATCCCATGAATCCCAGCACGCCAGGCCTCCCTGTCCATCACCAACTCCCAGAGTTCACCCAGACTCACGTCCATCGAGTCAGCAATGACATCCAGCCATCTCATCCTCTGTCGTCCCCTTCTCCTCCTGCCCCCAATCCCTCCCAGCATCAGAGTCTTTTCCAATGAGTCAACTCTTTGCATGAGGTGGCCAAAGTACTGGAGTTTCAGCTTTAGCATCATTCCTTCCAAAGAAATCCCAGGGCTGATCTCCTTCAGAATGGACTGGTTGGATCTCCTTGCAGTCCAAGGGACTCTCAAGAGTCTTCTCCAACACCACAGTTCAAAAGCATCAATTCTTCGGCACTCAGCTTTCTTCACAGTCCATTTCTTACATCCATACATGACCACTGGAAAAACCATAGCCTTCACTAGACGGACCTTTGTTGGCAAAGTAATGTCTCTGCTTTTGAATATGCTATCTAGGTTGGTCATAACTTTCCTTCCAAGGAGTAAGTGTCTTTTAACTTCATGGCTGCTGTCTAATAGTCCTACATTATGTCAATTATATGTCTCCCATCCACTTGAATTTATTAGAAAACAATTCCCTCATGCTTATATTATCCGTTGTATGGATGACATACTTTTAGCTTCTCCTTCTGCCAAGGAACTTCAACATATTTTCTTAAATACAGAGATTAAATTAAAAGAATATAGGTTACATATTGCTGTTGATAAATTACCAGAGCAGGAACCATATACCTATTTAGGATATATATTGCAAAAAAATATTATTAAACCAAAAAAAATACAAATTCAAACTGATTCCTTAAAAACTTTAAATGATTCTCAGAAATTATTAGGAGATATAAATTGGTTGTGACCATCTTTAGGGATTCTTAATCATTCCTTGACACGGCTATTTCAAATCCTACAAGGAGACTCTGATTTAAATACCCCTGGGGTACTAACCAGAGAAGGCAATGGCACCCCACTCCAGTACTCTTGCCTGGAAAATCCCATGGATGGAGGAGCCTGGTAGGATGCAGTCCATGGGGTCGCTAAGAGTTGGGCACGACAGAGAGACTTCACTTCCACTTTTCACTTTCATGCGTTGGAGAAGGAAATGGCAACCCACTCCAGTGTTCTTGCCTGGAGAATCCCAGGGATGGGGGAGCCTGGTGGGCTGCCGTCTATGGGGTTGCACAGAGTTGGACACAACTGAAGCGACTTAGCAGCAGCAGCAGCAGCAGGGGTACTAACAGAACAGGCTAAAGAGGAATTGGATCTTGTAAATCAAGCTATACAGAAAAGACAAATTAAATAAGTAGATTTGACTGTACCAATTCCTTCACTTATTCTTCCTACTTTAGATTCCCCTACAGGAATATTATGGCAACTGCAGGGTTGAATGGAGATTTTTATCCCACACTCCTAAGAAAATAATGACTTCTTACATAATGCTTATTTCCTTTCTTGTTTCAAAAATGAGATCCAGATGTATACAACTTTCTGGTTATGATCCATATGAAATTTTTCTTCCTTTCATTAATGATCAAACCCATAGATTACTTGTTACCAGAATGGATTGGCAAATTGCCATTGCTGATTTCATAGGTGAGGTTCATAACCATTTTCCAAAATCACCTTTGATTACTATTGCTGCTAAACACAAATGGATAATTCCTATTATTACTAAAAAAGTTCCTCTTGCTAACTCCCCTGTGTATTTTACTGACGCAAATAAAACTCTCAAAGCCGGTTATATTGGACCCACAACAAAGATCTGGCAATCTACCCCAGCCTCTGTTCAACAGAAGCTATTGCTACCTTATTACAGGGTATTTCTGTAGGATTAAATATTGTATCAGATTCTCAATATGCTGTACGAATAACACAAATTATTGAAACCATATCTCTACCAAGGTCTTCTTCTAAATCATCTATTATTATGCAATATTATCTCAATTACAAAATATAGTAAGGCTTCATTCTGCCCCCTCTTACATTACACATATCAGATCTCATTCTAATTTGCCTGGACCATTGGCAAAGGGCAATGATTCCATCGACTTTGTTAATTGCTTGTCTTACTCCTTATGAATTTCATCAACTCACACATATAATACACATGGTTTGATGAATAAATTTCAATTATCCAGACAGGAAGCCCGAGGTATTGTTTCTGCCTGCCCCACAGGTACTGTTACTCACCACGTTCCTATAACTACAGGGGTTAATCCCAGAAGCCTTCGTCCCAGTGATATTTGGCAGACTAATGTTACTCATGTCCCTTCTTTCAGACATATGGGAGCTGTTCATATTTCTGTGGATACTTATTCAGGCATAATTTATGCTTCTGCTCATCCTGGAGAAACATCTGCTCATGTTATCTCACACTTTATGCAAGCCTTTTCTTACATGGGCCTACCAAAACATGTTAAAACTGATAATGGCCCTGCATATGTGAGTCATGGTTTTGCAAAATTTTTATCTGATTGGAATATTTCTCATTCTACAGGTATTCCATATAATTTTCAAGGCCAGGCTTTTACACACTCATCGTACTCTTAAAAATATGCTATTTAAATAGAAAGGGGGAGAAAAGTATGGCATATTGATGACACCAAAAGAGAAATTAACCCAAGCTTTATGTACTTTAAAGTTTTTGGATTTAAGATTGGATCATACAACACCAGCAGCAACACTGCATTTTCAGAACACCATTCTTAGTGAAAATTATACTCCTGGTCAAATGATTGCAGATAATACTTCAGTATGGTGGAAAAATGCTATGAATAATTGGTGTAAGGGCCTTAGACTTAAGAAAGGACGAGGTTATGCTCGTCATTTCAGATGATGGACAACACCACTGAGTACCAGGAAGACATGTCAAAGAAAGGAAAGAAGAGGACATAGTTCGACATCAACCCTCCTGGAGAGCCGCCAGTGATGGGGAAAACAAGACTGATGATCAGCAACCACCCCAAACTGGTTCCAAGGACCAAACAAAGCCAAACTGCCCACTTGGGGTCAGCTGAAGAAATTGACCATTGAAGGGGAAGAATCGGTCAAAGAACAGGGACAGTCTTTGACTTCGGCTACCTTGTTCCTGGCTGTGTTATCTGTGGTAACCACCACATCTGGCAGCCAATCACCAAGAAAATCGAGGGACAGGACATGGAAGCAACCTAGATGTCCATTGGCAGACGAATGGATAAGAAAGCTGTGGTACATATACACAATGGAATATTACGCAGCTATTAAAATGAATGCATTTGAGTCAATTCTAATGAGGTGGATGAAACTGGAGCCTATCATACAGAGCAAAGTAAGTCAGAAAGAAAAACACTAATACAGTATATTAACACATGTATATGGAATTTAGAAAGATGGTAACGATGACCTTATATGTGACAGCAAAAGAGACATAGATGTAAAGAACAGACTTTTAGACTCTGTGGGAGAAGACGAGGGTGGGATAATTTGAGACGATAGCATTGAAACATGTATATTACCATATGTGAAACAGATCGCCAGTCCAGGTTCGATGCATGAGACAGGGTGCTCAGGGCTGGTGCACTGGGATGACCCTGAGGGATGGGATGGGGAGGGAGGTGAGAGGGAGGGGCAGGATGGGGAACACATGTACATCCATGGCTGATTCATGTGGATGTATGGCAAAAACCACCACAATATTGTAAAGTAATTAGCCTCCAATTAAAATTTTTTTAAAAAGTTGAGGGACAACAACAGCAATTAGCAATTATTGCTTTGGTTTCTATGATCACCAATAATCACCAAAAATAAGCTTCAAAAAATAAAAAAGGGAGATACAAAGGGAATGTGCTATGCACAGGCCTGTATTATAATTAACAGGGCTTCTTTGAAAAATAAGAATGACTTTCTCATCAACCCCAGGTGAAGGGCTGGGAGCAGTAAAAAGTATAGCGTGGAAAGACATCTTGAAAACAATGTGTTGGAGTACTGATGGGACTGGTGGAAAACCCTTAGTGACTGTTCCCTTAACCAGAGCCTTGAGGGAGTTGCTGAAAAAGGGCGTCATTATCAAAGGGCTAAACAATGTCCTGAAAGGCCTGAAGGTTTGACACTGAGGACTGTGCATTGTGTATCTTTATCCCTGATCTGAGATTGTAAGGAACAAGGAAGTGGATGTTAACGATAAAAGGCATGCTAGGATTAGGATCTGGGCTTTTGCCTGCAAATGGAACCAGCCCCCTGACCCCCACTTTATTTCTGAGTCTTCTTTTTCCTTACTCTTCTGTGGCACCGCTCCCTCAGGTTGGTTCGTTGTTGGGCTGGTCCTGACAGTTGGCAGCTTCTAAGAGGAAGAAGTTACAGGAACGGATTGGCAGCTGCTAAGAGGAAGAAGTGGCACGTGCACAGCCCTGAGACAGGAAGGAACCAGGGGAGTGAGGGGGGTGGCTGGACCCCAGCCCAAGCTCCTACGAAGTCCCCAAGCCCTGGCTGGGGATTCAGGGGGCCCCAGGTACCAAAGGGAATCCCACCTGTTCTTGAGGATAAACCTGCTCACCTGAGCAGGCCAATAAGAAGTCATCCTCCCCCTCCTGCCTACCCCACCCAGAGAACAATGGTGACCTTGACCTTTGCCCCCCCCCCCACAGCCTCAGAAAGCTCCTCTTCCCGGGTGCTTTCTGCAGCCAGGGGGCAGCCCCCTCTTCTGCTCCTGCTCCTGGGCTCCCATCCTTTCTCCAGGCCCCAGGAAGCCTCCCAAGTCCTCACTGGCATCTCCACTCCTCCTGGGCCCCATCACTTTGTCATGTTCTCTTTCCTGAGCCTCTTGAAAGGACCCAGGCTTATGGTGAAGATGCTTCATTTTAGAGCCAGACAACCTCCAGGTTTGAATTCTAATCGTGCTGCTTGTTACCTGAGTGGCCTTGAGAAGCTTGTTTAACTTCTCTTTGTCTCGGTTTCCTCATCTGTGAGACGGATAAATCCCACCTTCTGGGTGAACTTGTGATTGAGAAAAAGTCTGTGGATAAGAATGGCGTGTAGTAGGTTGTCTCTCTACCACCCGCTGCTTCCGCCCTGGTCCCTCTAAACAAAATTTCCAAATTGATTACGTCTCTACTTCCTTTCAGAATGCCTTTTATCTAATGTGGTTTTGAAGGAGGAAACAGACAGAACAGGCTCCATCTTGAAAGCAGGACTCACTCCATCTTGGGCCAGACTGTGGACTTTGTGCTATATGCCCAGCATCTATGGAAATGACATACCAACTGGAAAACCAGACCCTCCTCCGGATGGGAGAGCCCCAGGGCTCGTACGGAGACTCTCCATCACCTAAAAGAATGCCCTAATTATCTGTGTAACCGAATAGAATCATTAATTCTATTACTCTTATTGGGGTATGACCACAGGCCTATTGATAATTGTCCACTGTTAACTGTCTAGGCTTAAGGCATACAAATCATGGGTTAGCTTTATATCTTTCTTTTCCTTTGTTCAGACCAGTTTCAGGGAATTTGGGGAGGTGGGTTTGGGCACCCACACTTAAGGTATATAAGGTTTTCACAAAAACTGGTTGGGGTCCTTGTCTAAGAGGAGACTCTGCCTTGGGCCCGCCAGTGTAATAAACTGCACTCCACTATCTGCATTGCCCTTCTGAGTGAGTTTGTTTCCCAGAACGCATGGCTACAACAGTTTTACAAACTGCCTTCAACACAGTTCTATCTCATAGTCTATTTTCACATTTTTCAAGTTGTTGAAGTCTTTCCTGCCTTCTCCTTTAAGTCAGTTTCATACAAAACTTAAATGCTTAGAGGAGCCAGGCAGGTGATATGTACAGCTGAGCTGGCCAGGTAGGGTACAGTAGGGAGTGGTGGGGACTGCAGCAAAGTAGGCATCATCATCCTTATCGAAAGAGCAATGTCCACTCAGCTGTAACCCATGATCATCTTCCAGTCCAGTCGTTGCAGGAAGGCGGACCCCTTCCAGGCCCCGAAACTGGGCTCTTGTCTAACACTCGGAAATGAATTGTCCGAGGAGACACATGTGCTGACAAAGCAAGAGACTTTATTGGGAAAGGGCACCCAGGTGGAGAGCAGTAGGGTAAGGGAACCCAGGAGAACTGCTCTGCCGCGTGGCTCGCAGTCTTGGGTTTTATGGTGATGGAATTAGTTTCCGGGTGGTCTTTGGCCAATCATTCTAATTCAGCGTCTTTCCTGGTGGCGCACGCATCGCTCAGCCAAGGTGGATGCTAGCGAGAGGGATTCTGGGAAGTGGACGGACACGCGGTGTCTCCTTTTGACCTTTCCCGAACTCTTCTGGTTGGGGGTGGCTTACTCGTTCCATACTCCTTATCAGGATCTCCTGTCATAAAACAACTCATGCGAATGGTTACTATGGTGCCTGGCCAGGGTGGGCGGTTTCAATCAGTGTGCTTCCCCTAACACAGTGTGAGCAGTTTCCAAGTCTTTAGGAGGAGACAGAAATCTAGAATACTTTTTTTCTGTAAAACTTTCTAATTTGTGGGGCATAGCCTTTATAAGGAGAAGGAAATGGCAACCCACTCCAGTGATCTTGCATGGAGAATCCTGTGGGCAGAGAAGCCTGGTGAGCGGCCATCTATGGGGTCCCAGAGTTGGACATGTCTGAAGCGACTTAGCAGCAGCAGCAGCAGCAAGCCTTTATAAAGGATTGTAGATGAGTTTCTTTGTGATAGAGACATATCAATATTTGCAATGAGATAATATATCTAGATTTGCTTCAAAATAATCCAGGGGTGGAAAGGGAAGGAGGGTTGGATAGAAGTGAAGCAGATAGGTCAAGAGTTGAAACTGAGGGGTGGGTGTGTGTTGTTTATGATACTGTTATCTCCACATTATATATTTTCTTTGGCAGCAAATTAAAGTAAACACTGTGAAGGCCAAACAAAAAAAATACCCACAAGCCTAGTTCAGTCCTTCCCTGTGTCCTTGAGCCGTGCAACCACTCAGAGTCCAGGGAAGCCCCTCCGAGCCCGGTGTGCACAGCTGGCCCTGGGAGATAACCAGTGAGGCCAGGATCCATTCAGACAGACTGTGCTCTCCATGCACCTTGGGCAGAGGTGTCTTTTGTGGCACCCCTGGCCAGGTCTGAACTCTGCCAGTAAACACTTTGGTGACCTTAAGCAAATCACAATGTCTCTGCACCTCTAAGTTCTTTCTGTTGTCTGTCCATGTCAGTGATTTTGGAGTTGAATCAGCCTGACACAGTGAGGCTGACCAGCATGGTGCTTTCCCTGAAAAAGAATCCCCTCATTTGTTGCTTGAAATTCTCTTAAAAGCCTTTGAGAGACAAGGCTTGAAATGCATCCTTCTGGCAACATGGGCGCCTCCCTTAAGCATATTCACACGAAGGTATAAAGAACTGAAAGTACAGTGCGATGGGATGAGGTCCTCAGGGCACAGAAGGAAGGCGGGATGGAGGAAGCCCTGTGTAGATGAGGGCGAGCTGTAGAGGTTAATAAGGAGAGATTCCCCCTAAACAGTTTTATGAGATTTTAATGTCTTAAAAGGTGCCTTCAAATTCTGAAACACAAAATGATTTCAAATCGAGTATAATCCTAAAGACAAGATTACTCATTGGTGCATTGTAATTGCAAAGAATTGGAAACAAATCCAAAGTTCACCAGGAAGAAATAGTGAAATTGATTATGATACCTGATCCAGTCAAAAATAAATAATTGTTTTTAAAAAGAAATACAAGGAGGGAGCCACAAACCAAGGCAAGTGGGCAGCCTCTGGAAACTGGAAATGGCAAAGAAACATTCTCCCCTGAAGCCTTGCTAACACTTGATTTTAGATTTCTGACCTCAGAACTGTAACAGAGTAAATTTGTATTGTTTTAAGCCTGAGTGGCCCAGGACCCCTCTGTGTGTGTGTGTGTGTGTGTGTGTGTGTGTGAGAGAGAGAGAGAGAGAGAGAGATCTTAGCAAGAAACAGCAGCACCTGTACGACTCAGGAGGACAGATTTTTTTTCTTTTCAAACTTTATATTTTGTATCAGGGTAATGCCCATTAACAATGTTGATAGTTTCAGATGAACAGCAAAGAGACTCAGCCATACATATGCATGTATCCATTCTCCCCCAAACCCTCGAAGAGGATGGGTTTTTATGTTGGATTTATGGTCCTACAGCATGGACTCACCTCCCAGCTCCCCAAGCCGGCAGCTCTGATGTTGACCAAGTCACGTGAACTGTCTGCGCCCTAGTTCCCTGCTCGGAACAGCGAGACACTAACGAGGCCAGCCTGGCAGTGTCCTTAAGAGGATTAGGTGAAAGGCTAAGTGCAAAGTCCTTGGCTGGAAGGACTAGACGATGGCAACTCTGCATCAGAATGACTTAACACTTCTGCTGGGTCCGAATTTGGTCTCAGCTCCTGGCCATGCCTCGAGGATGAGGATATTTTCCTCCTCTTCATATCCTTCCAGAAAGAGGAACCAGGCCCTACCAGCCAGGGGTGGGCAGCCCCCTTCTGGAGACCCAGTGTCACAGAGGCCACCCAGCCATACCTGGCTAAGGGGCTCACCCACAGGGGGCAGCACTGCTACCCTTCTGGTGGCCTCCCTTCCGTGTCTGAGTTAGCTCATCTTCCCAACACTGCTGGTCATTATTAGTACCACGTTTACAGATGAGGAAACAGGAACAAGAAGTTTGCCTAACTTTCCCAAAATCACACAGCTGGGCAGTGATATAGACAGTTTGAATCACAGCACCACGCTTTTAGCCCCAACCCGGGGCGCTTCTCTCAGTGAAGCCCAGGACATTCTCACTCCCCTGGACCCAATAGCAAGTCTTGTCCTGACTGTGAGGCCAGCTACCCTCCTGGCCCTCTGGGGGGCTGGACCAGATGGGGCTGGAGGGGGTGGTTGAGGAATTGGGGGGAGGTGCTCCCGAGGCAGGTCCTAGAGGCGTTGACTCAGCCGATCAGCTGAGCGGGTGACCTTCCTGACATGCTTTGGAGGAAGTGAGGTCCCAGGCACTGGGGGTCACTGGGTGCTCTGGGAGAATGTGACCACGTGGGGTGGACAGTGCTCTGGGTGCCTGTGGGGGCAGCTCAAGCCTCTCTCTCATCTAGACTCCAAGGCCCTGTTTTGACTCTCTGCTGCCCATGGAAGGAGTTCCCCTCTGATTTCAAATCTTTGACTTTTGAATCCAAGGATTAGAAAGTCATGTCACCAGAATAATAAAATGTCAGGGCCTGGAAGGGGCTCCGGGCCCCCCATCTGATGGAGAACAAGACCCAGGTGCTGCATCTGGAGCCGAGGACACTGTGGAGGCACCCAGTGGGCAGCCCAGCTTCCTCCAGCCCCACCCAGGTGCCCCCACAGGGAGGATCGAGGAGCACTAGCAACTGCCCAGAGCAAAGAGGCCGAGCAAAGGCCCCTGGGGAAGTGGGCTTGGGTGTGAGCCTCAGTGGACCCCCAGCATCTGCTGCCTCCGCCCCCCTCCTGCCCCAGGTAGGGTTCCATCAGCCCACCTGCCCAGCCTTTCAGGAAGCATAGCTGGGTCCAGGACATCATGACCATAGAAACGTCCTGGGACCCAGACTGCTGCCTGTCCGCTTCCTCCTCCCCCGGGGCTCACTCTATGGGCTCCTCCTTCCTCCAGGGTGGGGGAAACTTTTTTAATTTATTTATTTTTAATTGGAGGATAATTGCTTTACAACGTTGATTTCTGCCATACGTCAACATGAATTAGCCACAGGTATACATATGTGTCCTCCATGAACCTCCCTCCCATATCCCACCCTTTCCCACCCCTCCAGGTTGTTACCGAGCCCTGTTTGAGTTCCCTGAGTCATAGAGCAAATTTCCATTGGCTGTCTATTTCACATATGGTATGTATGTTTTCATGCCACTCTCTCCATTCATCTCACAGGGCTGGGGGATTTAAGGAACCTCCCTCCTCGGCCACTTACCCTCTGGGGACTTTGGACAAGTGGCCTCCACCTCTCTATCAGTTTCACATGTATGATGTGGGGATAATAAGGGTTTAAGTCAGCTGGCCCCAACTTTTTGGCACTAGGGACAGGTTTCATGGAAGAAAATTTCTCCAGGAACCGATGAGGGGATGGGAGTGACGGGGTGTGGCTGTAAATACAGACGAAACTTCGCTCTCTCCCCACTCACCTCCTGCTGTGCAGCCCGGTTCCTAACAGGCCTTGGATCAATACCAGTCCGCGGCCTGAGGGTTGGGGACCCCGGGTTTAAAGAAGACCCCCTATGACAGGGCCTCCATCCTGGAGGCAAAAAGCCACAGAAGGCAACCATTTGAACCCCACAGTTTAGGAGCACCCTGCTCCCCTTTAACTCCCGAGATGGTCCTTCTCAGACACCCTTGACCTGCCCTTCCTTGCTCTGTCAGCCTTCAGATGTTGGACCCCTGCTCGGGAGGTCTTCCTAGCTGCCCCCAGACTCCTAACCATTTTAAACACTTTCGGAGCCCCCACAGTGGGCCAGACACCATTCAAGCTCTCTTGCTGCGCTACCTTGCTTAATCCCTCCCCCAGCCCTGGGTGGTGACTTGAGGATTATCCCCATTACACAGATGCAGACACTGAGGGGCCCCTGGAGAGAGCTCCATAAATGTGTGTCAGATGCACAAAACCTGGGGATGCTCACCTGCGCCAGGCCTGAGTGGCACCAGAGAGATGGGCATGGATCGGAAGTTGTGTCTGCCCTTCTGTGTTCTCTTTGGAATACCGCCACCCTCCCTACCCTCTGGTCAACAGCAGGAGCTGTTTGCTCAGAGCCCCAGGGATGCTTCCCACCCGCTGAAGCCACCCCCAGCCCTGGAACTCATTGGATTCAGGAAGGGAGCCTGGGGGTTGACGAAGGGCATCTCTCCACCGCCTCTGTGCCCACTGCTGCTTTGCACTCTGGCTAATCAGGCCCTGCACTGGAGAGGACTTAACAAGATATAGAATCCAAAATAACTTAGCAGTTATTCAATGGGGAGGAGCCAAGAATAAGATAATGTGGATTTAGAGAAGAGGAGAAAGGTGGGGAGGAGGGCTGAGGGTGGAAGTGGGTGCTCCTCACCCAGGACCCTTTCTCTCTGCTCTCTTCCTGCTCTCTGATCCCAGACCAGATAGTTCATAGGGGTTCATGTATGTTCAGAAATCCTCACCACACGCACACCACAGTGAGCTTCTAGAAGACACTGCCCCTGAGCGTGTGGCTGTGTCATGAATGTCCAGGCAGCAATGGGGCTGCTTAGGAAAGGCTGTGTGGCAGGGCACTGCCTGTGTGTGGGGTTGTGGTGGTGCTGGGAAAGCCTGGTTATACCCATTTTGCAGATAGGGAAACTGAGGCTCAGAGACTCTATGGGTCATGCCCAAGGTCACATAGCTCACTTGTGGCAGCCTGAGCCATATGAAGCTACTTTGGTTCTTAAAATGGTATTCATCCCCTTTAAAAGTCCGTTCATATTCCTCACATACAAACATAATCACATAGAAAGAAATGTTTTGCAAATAGAAAACTCGTACTGGGAGTTCCCTTATCCTTGTGTACAATGATGCCCTGGGAACTTCTGCTCCCTCCTCTCTGTGAATTTCTGTCTCTCTCCTCTCTCTCGAATCTGGGTTATAGAATGGGGAGCAAAGTAGTCTAACATAATGCAAAATTCCAAGTGACATGAAGGTAGGTGCAAGATATTGCATAAGCTGTTTTAATTGGCACCAGCGCCTTGTTAAAGAAAATGATTGACTGAAAAAGAGACTAAGCATTGGCTGTGTGGGGAAGTGGCTAGGGAGGAAAGATATAGTGACAAGAGACTTCCATGATGTCAAGCCGTTCCCACTGTGTGTTACAGACAGGGCCCCCTCCGTCCAGCCTGGCCAAAAAGCTGGGGGTCGTACAGGCACCGAGTAGGGAGGAGGTGCCCCAGGGCTGCACACGGGTCCACATGTCTCTCTCTTCTTGCACTTACCTGGGTGCCCCAGAATTTGCAAAGACTGACTTCTTTGAGATGTTCCTGTGGACTAAGCCCACTTGCCTCCTTTGTCCATACTTCATCCCCACCAGATCCCTGATCAACCAAAATTTGACTGGATTTAAGAGGCAGAAAGCACAGCTATAGCGGAGAGGACGGTCCTCTTTGCAGTCCTCTTTGACACCAGGGACACTGGGACCATCTCCTCACTGGCTGGGATACAGAGCAACAGGGACTCTCATTCACTGCAGGTTGAGGTGTAAAATACAACAGCATTGAAAACATGTTGGTGGATCCTGATAAAGTCAAATCTCTACCACTCCTGTGTCCTGGCTCTTCTGCTCCTAGATATTTACCCAAGAGAGATGAGAACATACGCACATGTGCATAACAGCTTCACTCATCTAATGCCACACTGGAATGACACAGCTATTCATGAGCAGGAGAAAGGAAGAGCAAATGGAATGGTGTTGTGCCTACCGTGGACGAGCCCTCAGCAGTCAAAAACGACCAAAGATATAGGCAAGGTCATCAGCGAACCTGACGGTTGAGCACAGGAGACAGACACAGGCTGGGAGCATTCTGATTACATAACATCCAACAATGGATGAGAAAAGCAAATGCCTGTGGGAGCCGCCTAGGAGGGACCCTAAGGAGTCAGCTGGGTGCTGGGAATGTCCTGGAGCCTGATCTGGATGGTGGTCACAAATGCCTATGGGGAGCCGCCTAGGAGGGACCCTAAGGAGTCAGCTGGGTGCTGGGAATGTCCTGGAGCCTGATCTGGATGGTGGTCACACAACTGTTTACAATGTAAAAACTCATCCAGCAGACCAGGCTCTGTGTGTTTACGTGAACTGTATCTCAGTCAAGTTCTGTTTTTCAAAAAAACCCAAATCTCCCAGAAGCCAAGGAGACACAGGCACAGCTAGAGTTCCAGCAAACACGCACTCTGGCATCTCCAGCCTCCTTGGGGCTGAGTCCCAAGGAGTCCAGTCCTAAAGGAGAGCACAGTGCCCCACTCCTACCCTGCAGGGAGGGGCAACACCCAAACCCAAAGGCCAATGGGTTTTGAGGTGAATAGAGACAGTAGGGAGGCATCTCCAAGACCCAGTGCCTGGCACAGTTGACCTCAGCAGCCTGGCATCACCGTGCAGTCACTGAGACCTGTTTCCAGGCCTGGCTCTGGTCTTAAGGAGGGCCCCTCACCACACCTCGTGCCACCACACCTTGTCTGTGTTCTTCTGTAGATCTCACAGGTCATGGCTCTATTTCTGGGACAGGCCTTTATCTACATTCTTTGCAGCACTTGAGGGGGAGTAACAAGAAAAACTTCAAGTCTTTAGTTTCTTCCTCCCCACTGAGCACCTAGACCGGTATGTGCAGACTGACTTCTCTGAGACGTTCTTGTAGACAGAGCCCACTTGCCTCCTCCATCCACCCTCCATCCCCACTAGATTCCTGGGTCAACTAGAATTTGACTGGATTTAAGGGGCAGATGGCACACTCGGAACAGAAAGGAGGGAAAGAAGGAGAGGTTCTTTGCAATCCTCTTGGACGCTGGGGACATGGGGACTGTTTCCTCATTGATTGGGATAGGGACAACTAACTGGAACTCTTTCACTGCAGGTTGGAGTGTAAAATACAACAGCACTGGAAACTTGGTGGTGGATTATGATAAAGTTAATCCTATACCTTTCCTGTATCCTGGCTCTTCCACTCCTAGATATTTACCCAAGAGAGATGACATCATATGTACATGTGCACAACAGCTTCACTCATCATAGCCTCTCACTGGAAACAACACAACCATTCACCAGCAGAAGAAAGGGGAAAGTGAATGCTCTCTGCAAACCCTTGGACTATAGCCCATCAGGCTCCTCTGTCCATGGATTTATCCAGGCAAGGCAAGAATATCGGAGTGGGTTAACATTTCTTCCTCCAGGGGATCTTTCCAGCTCAGAAATCCAACCCATGTCTACTGGGTCTCCTGCACTGGCAGGTGGATTCTTTTTTTTTTTTTTAAACCACTTTATTTTTTTACTGAAGGATACTTGCTTTACAGAATTTTGTTGTTTTCTTTAACAATCAATAAGAATCAGCTGTAGGTACACCCATGTCCCCTCTCTCCCATCTCCCTCCTCATCCCACCCTTCTGAGTTCCCTGAGTAATACAGCAAATTCCCATTGGCTATCTACTTTACATATAATATTGTGAGTTTCCATGTTATTCTCTCCACTCTCTGCCTCTGCCCCTCCCCGCCGTGTCCATAGGTCTGTTCTCTGTGTCTATTTCTCCAGTGCTGCCCTGCAAATAAATTCATCAGTACCACCTTTCAAAGTTCCATATGTATGCGTCAGTGTATGATATTCATATTTCTCTTTCTGACTTGCTTCACACTGTATAATAGGCTCTAGTTTCTTCCACCTCATCAGAATTGACTCAAATGCATCCCTTTTTATGGCTGAGTAATATTCCACTGTGGTATATATAACCACAAATTCTTTATTCATTCATCTGTCGATGCATCTAGGTTGCTTCCATGTTCTAGCTACTGTAAATAGTGCTGCGATGAACATTGGGGTACATGTGTCTTTTTCAATTTTGGTTTCCTCAGGGTATACGCCTAGGAGTGGGATTGCTGGGTCATATGGTGGTTTTCGGAGAAGGCAATGGCATCCCACTCCAGTACTCTTGCCTGGAAAATCCCATTGACGGAGAAGCCTGGAAGGCTGCAGTCCATGGGGTTTCGAGGGTCGGACACGACTGAGTGACTTCACTTTCACTTTTCACTTTCATGCATTAGAGAAGGAAATGGCAACCCACTCCAGTGTTCTTGCCTGGAGAATCCCAGGGATGGCGGAGCCTGTTGGGCTGCCGTCTATGGGGTTGCACAGAGTCGGACACGACTGAAGCGACTTAGCAGCAACGGCAGCAGCGTGGTGGTTTTATTCCTAGCTTTTTAAGGAATCTCCATATTGTCTTCCATAGTGACTGTATCAATTTACATTTCCACCAGCAATGCAAGAAGGTTCCCTTTTCTGCACACCCTCTCCACCATTTATTGTTTGTAGACTTTTTGATGATTGCTATTCTGACTGGTATGAAGAGATATCTTATTGTAGTTCTGATTTGCATTTCTCTAATAATGAGCAATTTGAGCATCTTTTCATGTGTTTGTTAGCCATCTGTATGTCTTGGGAGAAATGACTGTTTAGGTCTTTTTCCCACTTTTTGATTTCGGAATACCACTTTCTGGTATTGAGTTATATGAGCTGCTTGTTTATTTTGCCAATTAATTCTTTGTCAGTTGTTTCCTTTGCTATTATTTTCTCCCATTCTGAGGGTTGTCTTTTCACCTTGTTTGTAGTTTCCTTTGCTGTGGAAAAGCTTTTAAGTTAAATTAGGTCCCACTTGTTTATTTTTGTTTTTATTTCCATTACTCTAGGAGGTGGGTCATGGAAGATCTTGCTTTGATTTATGTCATCGAGTGTTCTGCCTATGTTTTCCTCTAAGAGTCTTGTCGTTTCTGATCTTACATTTAGGTCTTTAATCCATTTTGAGTTTATCTTTGTGTATGGTGTTAGAAAGTGTTCTAATTTCATTCTTTTGCACATAGCTGTCCAGTTTTCCCGTAACCAACCACTTATTGAAGAGGCTGTCTTTGCCCCATTGTATATTCTTGCCTCCATTGTCAAAAATAAGGTACCCATCAGTTCAGTTCAGTCACTCAGTCATGTCTGACTCTGTGTGACCCCATGAATTGCAGCATGCCAGGCCTCCCTGTCCATCACCAACTCCCCGAGTTCACTCAAACTCACGTCCATCGAGTCGGTGATGCCATCCAGCCATCTCATCCTTTGTTGTCCCCTTCTCCTCCTGCCCCCAATCCCTCCAAGCATCAGAGTCTTTTCCAATGGCTCAACTCTTCACATGAGGTGGCCAAAGTACTGGAGTTTCAGCTTCAGCATCAGTCCTTCCAAAGAACATCCAGGACTGATCCCCTTCAGAATGGACTGGTTGGATTTCCCTGAAGTCCAAGGGACTCTCAAGAGTCTTCGCCAACACCACAGTTCAAAAGCATCAATTCTTCGGCACTCAGCTTTCTTCACAGTCCAACTCTCACATGCATACATGACCACTGGAAAAACCATAGCCTTGACTAGACAAACCTTTGTTGGCAAAGTAATGTCTCTGCTTTTGAATATGCTATCTAGGTTGGTCATAACTTTCCTTCCAAGGAGTAAGCGTCTTTTAATTTCATGGCTGCAATCACCATCTGCAGTGATTTTGGAGCCCAAAAATATAAAGTCTGACACTCTTTCCACTGTTTCCCCATCTATTTCCCATGAAGTGATGGGACCACATGCCATGATCTTCGTTTTCTGAATGTTGAGCTTTAAGCCAACTTTTTCACTCTCCACTTTCACTTTCATCAAGAGGCTTTTGAGTTCCTCTTCACTTTCTGCCATAAGGGTGGTATCATCTGCATATCTGAGGTTATTGATATTTCTCCTGGCAATCTTGATTCCAGCTTGTGCTTTCTCCAGCCCAGTGTTTCTCATGATGTACTCTGCATATAAGTTAAATAAGCAGGGTGACAATATACAGCCTTGACATACTCCTTTTCCTATTTGGAACCCGTCTGTTGTTTCATGTCCAGTTCTAACTGTTGCTTCCGGACCTGCATATAGGTTTCTCAAGAGGCAGGTCATGTGGTCTGGTATTCCCATCTCAGAATTTTCCACAGTTTATTGTGATCCACACAGTCAAAGGCTTTGGCATAGTCAATAAAGCAGAAATAGATGTTTTTCTGCAACTCTCTTCCTCTTTTGATGATCCAGTGGATGTTGGCAATTTGATCTCTTGTTCCTTTGCCTTTTCTAAATCCAGCTTGAACATCTGGAACTTGATGGTTCACGTACTATTGAAGCCTGGCTTGGGGAATTTTGAGGATTACTTTACTAGCGTGTGAGATGAGTGCAATTGTGCACTCATAATTTGAGCATTCTTTGGCATAGAGTGCCTGATGAACTATGGACAGAGGTTCATGACACTGTACAGGAGACAGGGATCAAGACCATCCCCATGGAAAAGAAATGCAAAAAAGCAAAATGGCTGTCTGAGGAGGCCTTACAAATAGCTGTGAAAAGAAGAGAAATGAAAAGCAAAGGAGAAAAGGAAAGATATTCCCATCTGAATGCAGAGTTCCAAAGAATAACAAGGAAAGATAAGAAAGCCTTCCTCAGCAATCAATGCAAAGAAATAGAGGAAAACAACAGAATGGGAAAAACTAGAGACCTCTTCAAGAAATTTAAAGATGCCAAGGGAACATTTCATGCAAAGATGGGCTTGATAAAGGACAGAAATGGTATGGACCTAACAGAAGCGAAAGATATTAAGAAGAGGTGGCAAGAATACACAGAAAGTGAAAGTGAAGTCACTCAGTCGTGTCTGACTCTTTGCGACCCCATGGACTGTAGCCCACCAGGCTCCTCTGCCCATGGGATTCTCCAGGCAAGAATACTGGAGTGGTTGCATTTGGTAGTACAGTCATTTTTATAATATTGATTCTTCCTACCCAGAAACATGGAATATCTCTCCATCTGTTTATGTCGTCTTTGATTTCTTTCATCAGTGTCTTATAATTTTCCATATACAGTTCTTTTGTCTCCTTAGGTAGATTTATTCCTAGATATTTTATTCTTTTTGTTGCAATGGTGAATGGGATTGATTCCCTAATTTCACTTTCTTATTTCATTGTTAGTATATAGGAATGCAAGTGATTTCTGTGTATTGACCTTGTATCCGCAACTTTGCTGAATTCACTGATTAGCCATAGTAATTTTCTGATAGTTTCTTTTGGGTGCAGGCAGATTCTTTACCAGTGAGCCACAAGGGAAGCCCCTGCAATGGACTAGCCCTCAGCAATAAAGAAAGACCAAAGATGCAGGCAAGGTCTTCAACGAACCTTACAGTTGAGCACAGGAGCCAGACAAGTGAGCACAGGCCGGGAGCATTCTATCAGATAGAATCCAATAATAAGTCTGAAAAGCAATGACCCATGGCAGGCACCAACTAGGAGGGACTCGAAGGAGTCATCTGGGTGCTAGAAATGTCCTGGAGCTTGACCTGGATGGTGGTCATGCAGCTGTTTGCAACACACAAACTTGTACATCTGTGTGTTTACATGAACATAAATAATATGTTCTCAATAAACATATTGAGATATGAACCATATCTCAAGAAAGAACTGTTTAGAAAACACCACAAAACTTCCGTGGTGGCACAGTGGATGGGAATCCACCTGAGAATGTAGAGAACACAGGTTTGATCCTTGGTCCCAGAAGACTCCACATGTGATGGAGCAACTAAGCCCACGAGCCACAACTACTGAGCCCATGGTCTAGAGCTCACGTGCTGTAAATGCTGAAGCCCACACCCCTAAAGCCTATGCTCAGCAACAAGAGAAGCCACAGCAATGAGAAGCCCAGGCACTGCACTGAAGAGTAGCCCCCGCTCACTGCAACTAGAGAAAGTCAGTGCAAAGCAACGAAGAACCAGTACAGCCAAGTAAAATACATAAATTAGTAAATTAAAAAAAAAAATTGAAAACCACCCCTAAACTCCCAGAGTCCAGGCAGACACTGGGAAAGCTAGAGTTCTAGCAAACACACACCCTGGCATCACCAGGCTGCTTGGAGGTGAGTCACAAAGAGTCCAGTCCAACAAGGAGAGCCCATGGTCTCTCCCCAACTGCCGGGAGGGCAACAGCTAAACCCAAAGGCCAGTGGGTTTCCAGATGAATGGAGACAGTAGGGAGGCATCTTCAAGACCCAGTGCCTGTTACAGTTGACCTCAGCAGCCTGGCATCACTGTGCAGTCACTGTGATCTGTTCCTAGGGCCTGACTCTGGTCTTAAGGAGGTGAGAGGCAGCCCTCAAGTTTCATTATTCTAAGTCCAGACACTCATCTGAGGGTATCTATTCTCTGCACTGTAGATTATAGGATCTGTTCTAAAAGTGCTGGCCACCTCACACTCTCAAAAAGCCATTAACCAACAAGTGTTGATGGGGATGTGGCAAAAGGAGGCCTTTTGTTTTGTTGATAGGAATGTTAATTGGTGAGGCTGCAGTGGGAAACGCAGTGTGCCTGCCTGATCCTAAGGGCCTGGCATTACGCTTCTGATTGCCAAAGCATCCATTTCAAACATCCATATTGAATAAACACATCACCAACTGGACGACAGCTTATAGGAAAGCTCCCATCTGGCCCGGCCCATGAAGTTTCCCTTTCTAGCAAGCCTTGGGAAACCTAGATAACCATGTGAGTGACCTTCTTACCCCCTGGTTCCTGCCTAACCACCCTACCCTCGAGCCCCAATAAAAGCAGAAACCCAGGTCTGTGCTCTCACCCCCTCCTTCCCACTGACCATTGTCCTGTGTGGTGGTCAGGACTTGAGAGTAATAATCCTTATTTTTTCAAAGCTTCCTGATGGTTGATGCTGACTATGTCTTGCAGTCATAATAAGAACCACAAGGATCTGTCCAGCCACAGCACTGGCTCCAGGTGGGCTAATGTCTCTGGGGCTCCCACGAGTAGTAAATAAACATGTGAATGCCTTTAGGTGTTCCTGAATGGAGAGCGTCACTATGCACAGTCAGAGACGGACACTACAAAATGGTGGGTCCTCTAAAAACTAAACACAGAATTACCGTATGATCCAGCATTTCTACTTCTGTGTATATACCCCAAAGAACTGAAAGCAAGAACCTGAAGAGATATTTGTACCGTCATGTTCATGGTATTAGTACAATAGCTAGATAAGAGCTATCCAAGTGTCCATCGAAGGATGACTAGATACACAAAATGAGGTCTGTACATACAATAATATCATTCAACCTTAAAAAGGAGGGGAATTCTGACACAGGTTAGAACATGGATGTTGGGGAATGAAGAAATTTTCCTCTAAGCTGCTAGATTCTTCTGGCTGGTCTAAGATTAAATTGAGATGAGACAGATTAGCAGGAGAAATATCTAACAAGGGTTTAGTAACATATATACATGAGAGCAATCCAGGAGAACTAACTCACCAAAATGGTCAAAGCCCTCATCTTAAATACTGCTGCTGCTAAGTCACTTCAGTCGTGTCCGACTCTGTGCGACCCCATAGACGGCAGCCCACCAGGCTCCCCCATCCCTGGGATTCTCCAGGCAAGAACACTGGAGTGGGTTGCCATTTCCTTCTCTAATGCATGAAAGTGAAAAGTGAAAGGGAAGTCACTCAATCGTGTCCGACTCTTAGCGACCCCATGGACTGCAGCCTACCAGGCTCCTCCATCCATGGGATTTTCCAGGCAAAGTACTGGAGTGGGGTGCATACTACCTTTGGTCAAAGATGGGAGAGGATGTTGAGGGTAATTGTTTGCAACTTCAAAGAGGAGGAAGGCAATTCACAGAAAAGCCAGTGTTTGGTAAATAAGAGCTTGGTGCACAGAATGGACTCTGATCTCTAGTCTCTGTCGGGTTTCCCCACCACATCTCCCCCAGGTTCTTCTGTAGATAACATTGGTCAAGGCTCTTTTTCTATAAAGATGTTTTATCTATATTCCTTGCTGCAGTTGAGGAGGAGGTAACAAGAAAAACGTCCAGTCTTCAGTTTCTTAAAAAGAATCAGCTTAAATGAATCCTCATGCCAAAGTGACATGTTGTGGGGTAGCAAATTTTGCTCCCCTATACTCTCTAAGTTTCAATCTTTCCTCATCTGTGAGATATAGTTAATCACAGGCCTTGTTGTATACAATTGTCATGAGCACTGAATGATCAGAGGCTTGGAAGGCACTTAGCCTAGCTATGACTGGGCAAACTCAGTCCCAATTGTCTTCTACCATGTTTGAAATCACTAAGAGCAAAGACTCCCATGTTATCTCCTTATAAAGAGATTACCATGTTCTCCCAACTACCCAAAAGGGAGTCGAGCTCCAGAGACTTGAACCTTGGATGCACATCTCATGACTGAAGAAGATCCCAACTGACACCTGGTCCTGTACAAGTGCTGGAGACCTTGAATCAAACTGATGAGGAACGGCAGTAGCTGACAGCCAGGTAGACTGCTTCTGCCTGAAAGGTGGCAGATGAAGTCTTCAACTTTAACCAAACATTAAACCCTTCCTCCTTTTCCTTTCCTTTCCTCTGGCATTGACTTGGGAAGATGTTGCCCCAGTTGTATGCCCCAATTCCTTGCTAAGCAAGGCAATCAGTCTTTCAACCATATTTATCATTAGAATTTCCAATCTATCCATAACTATCTAGATCAGATTTTTCTTCACTAATTAAGATTCATCCATGCACAGTAAAGCCAATCTACTGACACCAGGCTGTGATGAAGGGAAGTGCAGTGTTTATTACATGTATTAAGCAAGGGTGACTCAGCAATAAAGAATCCACCTGCAATGCTGGAGACGCACGTTTGATCCCTGAGTCAGGGAGATCCCCTGGAGAAGGAAATGGTAACCCACTCCAGTAATCTTGCCTGGGAAGTTCCCATGGACTGAGGAACCTGGCGGGCTATAGTCCACGGGGTTGAAAAGACTTGGACATGACTTAGCAACTGAAAACGAAACAAGCAAGGAGTTCAGACAGCTCGTGCTTAATAAAACCCAAACTCTCTGATGGCTTTTAGGGAAAGGTTTTTAAAGACAGGGTGAGGGAGAGAATTGTGGGGTGGGTGATCAGCTGAAGGATATCTTCTGATTGGTAGGTGGTGAGGTAATTGGGAGTCAGCATCATCAAGCTTCCTGGTTCTATGTCCTTGTGGACAGCATACAGTTAACTCCTTCCACCTGGTGGGGATTTTTGCTTCTGTAAAACAAGACAAAGGATTTGGCTCAGAATATTGTCTGAGTCAGACACAGCTGAGTTAAAAGAGCATGTCTTCATTATCTATAGCTCTTCAGGAGGAACTAAAGGTCTTTCTGTTTAACGGCTAACTATTATCATGTTGTCTTGAACGTTTTCCTTTGTTTCTGCATTTTCTCACTTTTCTGATTAAAGTTTTTCCTTGAAACTTGGGGAAGGCCTAGGAGGCTAAAGGTTTATTACAGACATGGGGGTTAGGGCTCTACCAGGAAGATGCTATAGGGTGCTGCTTGGTTATAAATGTGTCACAAGGATTAAGCAAAAATGTAATGGCTCTTGAAGGACTTCCCAGGTGGCTCAGCAGTAAAGAATCTGCTTGCAATACAGGATACATGGGTTCAAACCCTGGGTTGGGAAGGTCCCCTGGAGAAGGAAATGGCAATCCACTCCAGTATTCTTGCCTGGGAAATCCCATGGCAGATGACCGTGGTGGGCTATAGTCCATGGGGTCACAAGAGTTGGACACAACTTAGCAACTAAACCACCATCAAGGACTTCTAAATACCACACCAAGGGTCAAAAAGCTGTGGGGACTAGAGATTGGTAGCACAGAATGATATTAAAGCCTTAAATTCTGATTACATCTCTTGATTAGGCTGACAGCATGCTCAAGAATAGCTGTGCTGTGCTGTGCATATCTCTCAGTTGTGTGCGACTCCTTGCCACCCCATGGACTGTAGCCTACTAGGATCCTCTGTCCATGAGATTCTCCAGGCAAGAATACTGGAGTTTTTTACCATGCTCTCCTCCAGGGAATCTTCCCAACCCAGGGATCGAACCCAGGTCTCCTGCATTGCAGGTGGATTCTTTACCATCTGAGCCACCAGGGAAGCCCAAGAATACTGGAGTGGATAGCCTATCCCTTCTCCAGTGGATCTTCCCAACCCAGGAATCAAACCGAGGTCTCCTGGATTGAAGGTGGATTCTTTACCAGCTGAGCTATCAGAGAAGCCTGCTCAAGAGTATAGTTAAAAGATAAAACCACGGGCTTAAAATGGCTTCCGTTTTAAGGAAGTCCACGAAACCAAACCTGCATGTAACACCTGACTTAACTGGATCTCTGACCTTCCCCAGGAATGTAGTTTTAATCAGTCAGTATGGAATTTTCTGGTTAGAACCATGGAGGTAATCTGTCTCCTAGGCCCTCTCCATCCTCGGGAGGAAGAAGCAATCTGCTTGACCTCTTCCTAAATAGTGGTGAAAAGCACATCACATAAAACTTACCATCTTAAGTGTAATACAGTTCAGTGGCATTAAGTCCATTCTCATAATTGTGCCACCATCAGCACCATCCAGCCCCAGAAATTTTTCATCTTGCAAAACTACTCCTGACCTTATAGATGCTGGTTACACACTCAAAAAATTTAAAACACAGAGAGGGTCAGCCAGACCCAGGAGTGGCCCCAGCAGACTATTTTGTGCCCTGTGATGTGTATGGCCTCACTGAACTCATATACAAAGACCCATGGAGCTGCAAGCTGTGCTCATTTCAATGCGGAGGAAACCAAGGCTGGGAGAGGTGAAGTCACTTGTTTCAGATCCCCCAGCCGATGAGAATGGCAGAGCTGGGGATTTGAGCTGGGTTCAGTTTGATTTCCAAGCCTGGGTTCTTTCTAGAACCACACAGCCCCCTAAGCAGAGTGGGGATAGAAAGTAACAGAGACGAGTGGCATAGGAACGAGGAGACTGAGCGGGGGCCCCAGGCAGAAACAGCGGCGCAAGGAGGACAGGACGGGGAGCCAGAGGTGTGTCCCCAGAGCCATCTGGAAAGGAGACTGGCTCACACCTTTGGGTCCACACAGCAGGGCCCACACAGAGGCTGGGGCCCTGAGCCAGGGGCTGGGTTCCCTGGGGACAGTCTTACCTGGAAGCTGATCTTGGACACATTCACAAGGCTGGCGACTGTGATGGTGTTGACACTGTGCAAGGGTATGCAGTGGGCATACTGCATGAAGAGGTTCCCATTCACCATCACCTGTCAAGATGAACATACATGTCAAGAGAGTGTCCCTGGTCAGGTGGGAACACACCCAAGCTTCTGCACCCCTGCCTCTGGAGTTTAGACCTGTGTCTAGTTTTCATATCAATCCTCTGCAGGTCTGGGCATTAGCTTTCAGAGTTGCAACAGTTATAGGAACATGCTTGGGACCCAAAACACATCCAATCTCTAGGTGGCTCTAGTTGTTGGATTTTCAGTTCTTCTCCTTGTTTATTGCAATAGGTTTGTCTTTCTAATCTTAGATCATGTGGGTGTTACTGAAATATGCATATTGAAATATACAAACAAATGTTGGTGAGGAGCAGAGGAGAGGTGACCTCAGGTTGCATGATGAGGGGCTGGGGACATCCATGTTCACACAGAGAAGCACAGACACAGGTGGACTCATCCCCCTTTCCCTCTCCCCAAGCTCAGGGACACTGCTCTGCTCTCAAAAGCAATGTGCAGTGCCCAGTAAAGCTAAGCCATTAGTAACACCTGGATAAAGGCAGCACGAACATAACAGAACCAAAAATGTTCCCAGGGACCTGGAGTGGAAGAAGGGCTACAACAGAGGAATGGAAATAACTTGGACTTTAAAGACCCAGGAGACCAAAAAGCACCATGGTGACTTATCTGGTGCTTATTTCCAGGAAAAGAAGCAACAGGTGCACCTGTAGATGAAGTGAAGGTGTGCAAGGAGACTGCAACCTTATGAGGAAATGGTCCTCTTCTCTGTACAAAGGTGTTGCTCATCTGACTAGTTAAAGGCTATTCAGGGCACCTAATTGAGGTGAGGGACAGGCAGCTGAAGTAAACAGAGGAGAACTCCTGCTCACCTTGAACCAGCTCTCTACCTGGAAGCAGAGCTCAAAGTGAATCCCCCTCTGGAAGGACATCTGCATCTTCCTCTCCTCCGGCCCCCAGCTTCTGTTCTGCCTTGTGTTGCAAACCACATAGCCATTGTCTTCAAACCGAGGGTTGAAGTGGAAGGCAATGTTGTTGATGTCACTGAAAGCAATCTGAAAGTTTACTTCAAACCTAGGTCAAGGAAAATCAGACAGTATCCTGGCTTACTGCCAAGGGTGGGAACAGGAGGTGCTCACTCTTTGACTGACATCCATCTGGGAACCTGCATACAACCTGCGTGGCTGGTTGGTACTCATCCCTACTCTCTTCCCATCCCTTTGGTTCACCTCATTCACCTTAGTGTGTTTTGTACAGTTACCACATTGTGTCCTTACAGTGTGGTTTTCTAAAAATAAGGAGGACCATTTTTTGATTGGGTTATTTATTTTTCTGGAATTGAGCTACAGGAGTTGCTTGTATATTTTTGAGATTAGTTCTTTGTCAGTTGCTTCATTTGCTATTATTTTCTCCCATTCTGAAGGCTGTCTTTTCACCTTGCTTATAGTTTCCCTTGTTGTGCAGAAGCTTTTAATTTTAATTAGGTCCCATTTGTTTATTTTTGCTTTTATTTCCAATATTCTGGGAGGTGTGTCATAGAGGATCCTGCTGTGATTTATGTCGGAGAGTGTTTTGCCTATGTTCTCCTCTAGGAGTTTTATAGTTTCTGGTCTTACGTTTAGATCTTTAATCCATTTTGAGTTTATTTTTGTGTATGATGTTAGAAAGTGTTCTAGTTTCATTCTTTTACAAGTGGTTGACCAGTTTTCCCAGCACCACTTGTTAAAGAGATTGTCTTTTCTCCATTGTATATTCTTGCCTCCTTTGTCAAAGATAAGGTGTCCATAGGTGCATGGATTTATCTCTGGGCTTTCTATTTTGTTCCATTGGTCTATGTTTCTGTCTTTGTGCCAGTACCATCGGAGAAGGCAATGGCACCCCAGTCCATTACTCTTGCCTGGAAAATCCCATGGGCGGAGGAGCCTGGTAGGCTGCAGTCCATGGGGTCGCTAAGAGTCAGACGTGACTGAGCAACTTCACTTTCACTTTTCACTTTCATTCATTGGAGAAGGAAATGGCGACTCACTCCAGTGTTCTTGCCTGGAGAACCCCAGGAACGGGGGAGCCTGGTGGGCTGCCATCTATGGAGTCTCACAGAGTCGGACACGACTGAAGTGACTTAGCAGCAGCAGCCAGTACAATACTGTCTTGATGACTGTGGCAAAGAACTAAACAGACATTCCTCCAAAGAAGACATACAGATGGCTAACAAACACATGAAAATATGCTCAATATCACTCCTTATCAGAGAAATGCAAATCAAAACCACAATGAGGTACCATTTCATGCCAGACAGAATGGCTGCTATCCAAAAGTCTATAAGCAATAAGTGCTAGAGAGGGTGTGGAGAAAAGGGAACCCTCTTACACTGTTGGTGGGAATGCAAACTAATACAGCCACTATGGAGAACAGTGTGGAGATTCCTTAAAAAACTGGAAATAGAATTGCCTTATGACCCAGCAATCCCACTGCCGAGGAAACCAGAATTGAAAGAGACACGTGTATCCCAATGTTCATCGCAGCACTGTTTATAATAGCCAGGACATGGAAGCAACCTAGATGTCCATCAGCAGACAAATGGATAAGAAAGCTGTGGTACATATACACAATGGAGTATTACTCAGCCATTTAAAAGAATACATTTGAATCAGTTCTAATGAGGTGGATGAAACTGGAGCCTATTATACAGAGTGAAGTAAGCCAGAAAGAAAAACACCAATACAGTATACTAACGCATATATATGGAATTTAGAAAGATGATAATGATAACCCTGTATGCAAGACAGCAAAAGAGACACAGACGTATAGAACAGTCTTTTGGACTCTGGGAGAGGGAGAGGGTGGGATGATTTGGGAGAATGGCATTGAAACATGTATAATATCATATATGAAACAAATTGCCAGTCCAGGTTCAATGTATGATACCGGATGCTTGGGGCTGGTGCATTGGGATGACCCAAAGAGATGGTACTGGGAGGGAAGTGGGAAGGAGGTTCAGGATGGGGAATACATGTATACCCATGGCGGATTCATGTTGATGTATGGCAAAACCAATATAATATTGTAAAGTAATTAGCATACAATTAAAATTCATAAATTTATATTAAAAAATAAAGACAATAAATATACAAAAAAATAATAAAAATAAGGAGGAAATGGGTAAAGAAATTTGTGTCCAAGGTGGAAGTGGAGAAACATCCCTAGAAGTGAGAGTCTTTGGGACCAAGTGGTGGCTCATTGGAGGCCAGCCTGTGTCTGCTCAGTTGGGAAAGAAGAGGACACATGGAAAGAACAGGTGACATCAATGGGACACCTACAGAGATGGTGTCTAAGGGGAGACATAGAATAAGCACTAGGTTCAGGAGTGGGGACCTCACGTGAGCCCGTGTCCCTCAGTGGAGGCTGGTGTGTGTCTATCTGTGGGGTCAGCAGACCTGGATCCCAACCCCAGCTCTGAAGTTTTTGTCATTTGCAATGATCCTGGACTATGCTATCCTCAAGCGGCCCAGCCCAGAAATAGGGCGACTGCCTTCCTAGGAAATCCCCAAGTAAGTAACTCTTTTTGGAAGGACTATGAGTGGATAGCTGGAATTAACTCTTTTAAATTATTTTAAATTTATTATTAATTGGAGGATAATTGTTTTACAATATTGTGTTGGTTTCTCCCATGTATCAACATGAATCAGCCATAGGTATACAAATATCCTCTCCCTCTTGAACTTCCTTCCCACCTCCCCACCCCATCCCAGCCTTCTAGGTGTTCCAGAGCACCAGATTTGAGTTCCCTGTGTCATACAGCAAATTTCCACTAGCTATCTAATTTTGCATATGGTAATATGCATGTTACTTACTCAATTTGGCCCACCCTTTCCTTCCCCACTGTTTCCACAAATCTGTTCTCTATGTCTGCATCTCCATTACTACCCTGCAAAGAGGTTCATCAGTACCATTGTTCTAGATCCCATATATATATGCATTAATATATGATATTTGTTTTCCTCTTTGTGACTTCATTCATCTACCTCATTTAACTGACTCAAATGTGTTCCTTTTTAAAGGGAGTAATATTCTGTTGTATGTATGTACCACAATCCTGGTACATCCAATCATCTGTTGATGGACATCTAGGTAGCTTCCATGTCCTAGCTGTTGTAAATAGTGCTGTGATGAACACTGTGGTACATGTGTCTTTTTCAATTATGCTTCTTCAGGGTATCTGTCCAGGAGCCCTCTTATTTGCAGAGCCCATTTGCTTCCTCTGTGAAGGAGGTGATTTCTGGATGCTGTCCTCAACACTAGGGTGCTCTGTGAGGTTTAATCCAGCAGGGCCACGAGGAACTGTTATGGCCCTGAACCCAGCCGTCCTCTATCCAAGGAAAAGGAAGCTCCAAGTGACTGAAATGGCAACATCTAAGTCCCTATTCCTAAAGTGGAGAAAAGTGTTTCTGAAATATCTCTGGAAGTAGTTTTCCTTTGGGGGTCCTCCAGCTTCATTGCTGTGTTCCTTTGAAAATTCCGCCCCTGGGAAGGCGAGAACAGCAGGTCCCATCAGAAGAGGGACCCTCAAAGGTAGAGACGGGTCTATCAGACAGAGCGGGAGTAGAAAATGCTCCTGTGCTGGGAGGAAGGGTCAGCAGAGGAAGAGGGAGAGAGAGAGATGGGAGTTCAGAGACAAGGTCCCCGATTCCCCCACCGACAGAGTTTCTGGGGAACTGGGTGCCTCACTTCCCTCCGAGTCCCCTAGGGGCACGCAGGGCTCTCAGAGTCCATGGACACACAGTCAGTGTGTGTCACCTGGCAGGGGAGGCAGTGGCAGAGGAAGTCATCCAGAATCCAGATGTGGAGGTAGGGCTGTGGGGCGAGGGGCCTGGAGGGATCTAGAAGGTCCTGGACCCCATGCAAAGTGATGAGAGGACCAGCGAGGGCAGAAGCCAGCTGAGATTGGATAGAGAGGCTTCAGAGAAAGACCACGTGTCCTGAGGGGCCTCGGTGGACAGAGTGGGCCTCAGGAGAGTTCTACCTGGGATTTGTGAACACCTGAGGACCCCTACTGCTTCTGAGAACATGTGCAAGTTTCCCAATAGACCCCTTGAGCAGGAGGGGAACGGGAAACAGAAATGAGATATTAATATTTTGAATTGATTTGCATTTTCCAGAAAAGATCTTGAAACTGAAAGAGAAACTGAAACAAATTACAGCTTTAAAGGCAACTTTAAATATTTCCACATCCCCTCACATGAGGGTTCTGAAGTAGATGGGGGTGGCTATTAGAAATGGAGAAGGTTGACGTATCTGCAGCTCTGGGTCATTGTGCACAAAGTTCAGTCCTAGAACTTCTCTGGGCTGGCCTGCTTCCCTCCTAGACTGTGAGCCTCCATTCCCCCCGTCTCTGGGGAGTCTGGTTAATGGTGCCCCGTCTGCTACAGGTAGGTGGCAGGGGAAGCTTGAGAGAGTCATTTCCTAGGCAGGTTGATAAGGAGTCTAGGGGTCCCCAAGGAGAGAGGGGTCTGGAATTCTCAAGGAGGAAGAAAGGACAAACTTTTTTTCCTTCTCTACCTTCCTTAGGATTGTATAACAATAATGTATCCTGCCTGAGGACAGTCTCTGGATTAAGGACAGTCTCTGGATTAAACCTTCTGGCTAATTCTGTTATCTTAAAATGTAAATTATGGGAGTAGGTCTGGTGAGGTCTTTACAACCTCCAGACATTCTTTGGATTATATAACCTCATTGTTAACACTAGAAAGAGTACACTAGTACTCTTTCTGCCCCCTTCTGATGCTTATGTCAGAAGCTTTCTCTATCTCCTTTATACTTTAATAAAACTTTATTACACAAAAGCTCTGAGCGATCAAGCCTCGTCTCTGGCCCCGGATTGAATTCTTCTCCTCCGGGGGCCAAGAATCCTGGTGTCTTCACATGATTCAACAACAACCTTTCAGGCTGTGCATTGTTGGTAGGGGCGTGGGGCCCTTCCCATCCCCTGAGCTGGTGAGGGTGCTCAGAAGGTGCTGTGTGGACCATCCTGAGCTGACAGCACCATGGTTTGCTCAGGGATGAAGCTGAGAGAGACGACCATTCCCAGTACCTGTTCCCACCTAAGGAATGAACACTCCCCATGATGGTGATCTTGTGTCTGAATGGAGACCCCCTTCTATCCTCCCGGTGAAGGGGATGTGCTGCGGGGAGGGAACAGTGGTCACTGGTCTGCTTCCTTCTCTCCATCCTCTTCAGCACTGGCCAGGGGCTGGCCTGGGTGTGGGGCAGCAGGCTAGGGGCCAAGTGCAGCCGTGAACAAGACAGAAGGAGGCTCAGCTCCACGGACCTTCCAGGCCTGGAACGAGTTAGTTACACAGACCATCTGAGGTTGAGAGAAGGAGCCCCTGCAGCTCTCAGAGGATGTGACAGGGACAGATTGGCAGCCTGGCATCACTGTGTTTCACTGCATCCCATTCCAGGGCCTGGCTCTGGTCTTGAGGAGGCAAGAGATGCCCCCAGAGCTCCGTTATTCAAAGACCCAGACACTTGTCTGAGACTCTCGGTTCTCTGCACCCTACACTGTGGCATGTGTTCTGAATGTGTCAACCCCCTCACACTCTCAAAAAACAAAAACTGACTGTCACGCGAGTGTATGTTCCTCAGTTCTTTGTCTCGTCACAACAAAGATTTGGAGCAACGGACATTAAAGCCCTCGGCGCATCACAGCTCTCGGGTCTTGGACAAACCATGTTACAGCTATTAGGCAAATCAGTGTTACAGCTCCATTTTATTTAGAAGATAGCAGGAGAATCCAAGACTCGAAGAGAAGAGAGTGGAGGAGTGCATGGGGAGGGAGAAAGAGAGAGAGAGAAAGAGAGAGAGAGCGCATGCATGCACGCGGGAGAGAGAGTCCGTGAGAGAGCGCTTTGGCTCCTCCTTTTATATGTTTTTTCCTCCACCTGGGCCTGCCGTATGCAAATTGGGCTTAGCCAGGAGTGCTGTTTGTTCTGCCTGAAGTTTTCACTCTGGTCCTCGGACCTTCCTTTGACCTTCCTTGTCTTTTAGCCACCGCCATTTTGGACTCCTTTTCCCTATTCTACCTACCTAACACTGACAAATGTTGATGACGACGTGGAGGAAGGAGGCCTTTTGCACCCTTGGTGGGAATGTTAAAAGGTGAGGCTGTGATGGGAAATGGAGTGAACATGTCTGATGCTAAGTGCCTGGCATTAAGCTTCTGATCTCTAAAGCATCCCTTTCAAACACCCATCCTGAATAAACACTTTGCCAGCTGTATGACAGCTTCTAGGTAAGCACCCAGGCCAGTCCCATCCATGACGTTCTCCTCTCTAGAAAGCCTTGGGGAACTTGGATAACCAAGTGAGGGACCCACATGTCTCTCCTGCCCTCTGATTCCTGCCTAACCACCCCACACTTGGACCTCAATAAATGTGGAACCCAGGTCTATGCTCTGAACCCTCCTCCCAACTGGATGATCTGGCCGTGTGGCATTCAAGACTTGAGAGGAATAATCCTTGTTTTTTCAAAGCTCTCTGATGGTCGTTGCTAAGCTGTGTCTTGAAGTCATAATAAGAACCACAAGGGCCACACCAGCCACCTCATTGATTCCAGTTGGGGAAATGTCTCTGGGGACTCCCACGAGTAATAAAGGCTCACGTGTGACCCCAGGTGTTCCTAAACTGATCACATCACCATACATAGGCTGAGAAGGATACTACAAAACAGTCTGGAGTTTCCTCTACAAAGTAAATACAGAATTATCATATGATCCAGCAACTCCACTTCTAGGTGTATACCCTAAAGAACTGAAAACAGGAACTTTAGGAGATACTTGTACATCGCGTTCATAGTATTCTTAAGATAGCCAAGAGATAGAAGCAACCCAAGTGTCCATCAGCGGATGGCTAGATAAAATGAGATCTGTACATACAAAGCAGTATCGTTAGTCTTAAAAAGGAAGGGAATTCTGACTCAGGTTATAACATGGATGAACTATGATGATGTTGAGGAAGGAAGAAATTTTCCTCTACCCCTCTAGGTTCTTCTGGCCAGTCTAAGAATTAAATTGACAGGAGACAGTTTAATGAGAGAAAAAGCTAACAAAAGTTTAATAGCATGTATACATGGGAGAGACGCAGGAGAGCTAACTCACCACAGTGGTCGAAGCCCTCTGCTTAAATACCACCTTCAGCTAAGACAGAAGACGATGTTGAGGGTGATGGTTTGGGACTTCAGAGAAGAGGAAGGCAACTCACATGGTACAGAAAAGCAGATGTTTGGTAAATAAGTGCTGGCTGGATAGAAAGTAAACTCTGATCTCTAGGCCCTGCTGGGTTCTCCCACCACACCTCACCCAGATTCTTCTGTACATATCACTGGTCACGGTTCTACTCCTGGCACAGGCCCCTTATCTACATTCTTTGCAGCAGTTGATATGGTAGTAACAAGAAAAATTGAAGTCTTTTTATTTTTTCTTAAAAAGAATCAGCCTAGAGCTTCCCTGGTGGTCCAGTGGTTAAGCATCTGCCTTGCAATGCAGAGGGCTCAGGTTCGATTCCTGGTCTGGGAAGATCCCCCGTGCGGTGGAGCAACTAAGCCAGTGTGCCACAGCTACTGGGCCCACGCTCTAGAGCCTGAGAGGCGCAACTACTGAAGCCCACATTCCTAGGGCCCATGCTCCGCAACAAGAGAAGCCACCACAGTGAGAAGCCCGAGTGCTGCAGCTAGAGAGTGGCCCCCACGTGCCGCAACCAGAGAAAGCTCGCGTGCAGCAACAAAGACCCCCCACAGCCAAAATAAAAAAAGAATCAAAAAAAAAGAATCAGCTTAAATAAATCCTCGTGCTGGAGTAATACATTTTGGGGTGGCTAGTTTTGCTCCTCCGTATTCTCTAAGCCACAGTCTTTCCTCATCTATGAGATGTATTAAATAGCTAATCACAGACCTTATTTTACAAGTTCGTTGTGGGCACTGAATGAACTAAGGCTTGTACGACACTTAGTGGATGCCAGGCACAGAGCGAGGACCCCGTAGATTCCATCTGTGTCCCTCTGTATCTGACCTGTGTATGCTGAGGCCCTGAGAGAGTCCAGAGAGGAGGTGCCTTGGGCTGCATCTTAAAGTGTCAGTGGCATCCCTTCCATGTATGGCAGGGGTAAGGATCAAGTTCATTCAGTTTCCTTTGTAAGATGGCTATAGTAGCACTTAGTGGTCTTTAACTTCATTATAAGCAATTTTATTAGATTATATTGTGACAGCTAGCATATCAGCATGCATTAAAAAAAAACTTATCAAAATCGGTGAATTTTTGTGTAGCCATTTAATATTGAAGTAAAAAAAGCAACATTTTTGGCATATTATGCTTTATTATTAATATTTCAAGAAAGGTAAAAACGCAACTGAAATGCAGAAAAGGATTTGTGTAGTGTATGGGGAAGGTGCTCTGACTGATTGAATGTGTCAAGAGTGGTTTGCAAAGTTTCGTGCTGGAGATTTCTCTCTGGACGATGCTCCAGTGTCAAGTAGACCAGTTGAAGTTTATATCGATCAAATCAGAACATTAATTGAGAAAAATCAACATTACACCACATGAGAGATAGCAGACATACTCAAAATATCTATATGACACATTGAAAATCATTTGCACCAGTTTGGTTATGTCAATGGGCAGGAAAAAAAAAAAAAACCTTCTTGGCCATATTTTCACATGTGATTCTCTACTTAAAAGTAATGAAAATATTCCACTTTTAAAACAAATTGTGAAAAAAATAAAATAAATAAATAAATAAATAAAACAAATTGTGACAGGTGATGAAAAGTGGAAACTGTAAAATCATGTGGAATGGAAAGGATCGTGGGCCAAGTGAAATGAACCACCACACACATACCAAAGGCTGGTCTGCATCCAGAGAAGGTGGTAATGTGTATATGGTGGGGTTGGAAGGGAACCCTCTATTATGAGCTCCTTCCTGAAAACCAGGTAATTCATTCCAGCAAGTACTGCTTCCACTTAGCCCAGCTGAAAGCAGTACTTGAGAAAAAGCGTCCAGAATGAGTCCACAGAAAACACACAGTCTTGCATTAGGATGACGCAAGATCACATGTTTCTTTGATGACCAGGTGAAAGCTTTTATAGCTTGGCTGTGAAGTTCTGATTCATCTGCCATTTTCACTAGACACTGTAACTTCAGATTTCCATTTATTTCAGTCTTTAAAAAATTATCTTAATGGAGAAAAAATCTGATTCCCTGGAAGACTGTAAAAGGCATCTGTAACAGTTCTTTGCTCCAAAAGATAAAAACTTTGGGGAAGATGGAATTATGAAGTTGCCTGAAACATGGCAGAAGGTAGTGGAACAAAATGGTGACTATGTTGTTCAATAAAGTCCTTGGGGAAAATGAAAACTGTTGTCTGTCATTTTTACTTAAAAACAGAAAGACCTTTTGGGCAACCCAACACTTGTAGCCACAGGATGCAGCACATTCAGTCACACTGGTCACACTTCCTCCTTAGGGAAGCCACGTGAGCAAACATTTAGTACCAGACATGAAAATGATCAGCGTTGTATCAGGGGATAAATCAGACACACAGATGCTTCTGCCTTCAGTCTTTGTGTGACTTGCCTGGGACCAGCCTTACTTCCCAATTTCCTATAAACAAACTTATACGCATTTATTTAAAAAGCAAATGCTATGTCGTGACCATAATGAAAACCATTACCACATCCATATATAAAAACTGCTGATGGGGCTTCCCTGGGGATCCAGTGTTAAGAATCCTCCTTGCAATGCAGGGGACACAGGTTCAATTCCTGGTCAGGAAACTAAGATTCCACATGCTGTGGAGCAAGTAAGCTCAAGGGCCACAACTACTGAGCCCTCCTCGTGCCACAACTAGACTCCTATATGTGACAACAAAGATCTCATGTGCCAGAACTAAGACCCCAGGCAGTCAAATAAATAAATAAATATTTTTTTAAAATGAAGGGCTTCCGTGGTAACTCAGCTTGTAAAGAATCCACATGCAATGCAAGAGACCCCAATTCGATCCCCTGGAGAAGGGATAGGCTACCCACTCCAGTATTCTTGGGCTTCCCTGGTGGCTCAGCTGATAAAGAATCCGCCTGCAATGAGGGAGACCTGGGTTTGATCTTTGGGTCAGGATCCCTGGTTCAATCCCCTTGGAGAAGGGAATGGCTACCTACTCCAGTATTCTGGCTACCCACTCCAAAATTCCAGGGACTGTATAGTCCATGGGGTCACAAAGAGTTGGACACAACTGAACGACTTTCACTCAAGGGCCACAACTACTGAGCCCTCACTTCACAACTAGACTTCTATATGCCACGACAGACATCCCACGTGCCAGAACCAAGACCCCAGGTGGCCAAATAAATATTTTTTAAAACAAAGATTAAAAATTACTTGTGGCTGAAATGGATGATAGTGGTCATGCAAATTGGGGTGGGGGGGTGCGGATACACCATACTTGAACCATCAGTTCAGTTCAGTTCAGTCTCTAAGTTGTGTCCGACTCTTTGCGACCCCATGAATCGCAGCATGCCAGGCCTCCCTGTCCATCACCAACTGCCGGAGTTCACTCAGACTCACATCCATCGAGTTGGCGATGCCATCCAGCCATCTCATCCTCTGTCGTCTCCTTCTCCTCCTGCCCCCAATCCCTCCCAGCATCAGAGTCTTTTCCAATGAGTCAGTTCTTTGCATCAGGTGGCCAAAGTATTGGAGTTTCAGCTTCAGCATCAGTCCTTCCAATGAACACTCAGGACTGATCTCCTTCAGAATGGACTGGTTGGATCTCCTTGCAGTCCAAGGGACTCTTAAGAGTCTTCTTCAACACCACAGTTCAAAAGCATCAATTCTTCGGCGCTCAGCTTTCTTCACAGCCCACCTCTCACATCCATACATGACCACAGGAAAAACCATAGCCTTGACTAGACGGACCTTTGTTGGCAAAGTAATATCTCTGCTTTTCAATATGCCCTTGAACCATAGCAGTTAACAAATACCCCAAACATCACAAAATTCAGGAAAATAATACTTTTCTTCACAAATATCCTAGATATTTAATACTTTCCAGCTTTTTGGTTGCTCTTTGCTTCTTCATGTGATGAAGATTTGACATGTTCTCTACAGAGAAAGTAGAAAGACCATTCTCTTTCCAATGTTCTTCTCTTCTCCACTGCTCACGTACTTTGGGACCCAGGCATGGGACCCATTCCTTCACGACACACCTCATCGAGTTTCCAATTGATCCATAACTATCTAGATCAGATTTACCTCTACTCCTAAGAGCTGGTTCACACTCAGTGAAGCCAATCTACTGACACCAGGTTGTGGTGAAGGAAAGTGCAGCATTTATTGCATGCAGCAAGCAAGGGGTCCAGACAGTTAGTGCCTAAAGCACAGAAACTCCCAATGGCTTTCAGAGAAAGGTTTTTAAACACAGGGTGAGGGAGAGGGTTGCTGGGTATGTGATCAGCTCATGGATATCTTCTGATTGGTGGGTGATGAGGAATCAGGAATCAATATCATCAAGCCTCCAGGTTCTATGTCCTTGTGGGCAGCACACAGTTAACTTCTTCTACCTGGTGGGGTTTTCTTTTTCTGCAAAACAGCACAAAGGATTTGGCTCAAAATATTATCAATAACTCTTGAGGAGAAGTAAATGTCCTTGATTATGTTTAATGGTTTTCACTTTGTCTTGCTTGACTGTTTTCCTTTGTTTCTGCATTTTCTCACTTCTCTAATTAAATTTTTTCCTTGGAATTTGGGGATGGCCTATGAAGTTAAAGGATTATTACAAACATGGAGGGTAGGGCTGTCCCAGGAATCCCCCATAGGGTCCTGCTTGGTTACAAATGTCACACGGGCTAAGCCAAAAGTCATGACCTCTGGATACCACATCAAGGGTCAACAAAGCTGTGGGTTCTATAGAATGGTAGCTGAGAGTGATGCTAATGCCTTAAATTCTTATTGCATTTCTTGGTTAGGCAGAGAGTTTGCTCAAAAGTGGGGACTAGTTAAAGAGAAAACCACAGGCATCACTTTTGATGCCCCAAAATGGCATCACTTTTGCTGAAGCCCATGACACCAAACCTAGGTGTAACACCTGACCTAACTGTAGCTTCCACCTTCTCCAGGAAAGTAGTCTTAATTAGCCAGTTTGGAATTTTCTAGTCAGCACCTGGGAGGTAATGAATCTCCTGGGCCCTCTCCATCCCAGGGAGGAAGAAGCAATCTGCCTGACCTCTTTTCCTAAACAGTGGTGAAATATATATCAGGTAAAATTGACCATATTAAGTATACAAAATTTCAGTGGTGTTAAACTCACTCTCATAATTGTCCAACCATCACTACCACCGAACTCCAGAACTTTTTCACTTTGTAAAACTGCTCCTGACCTTTTTAGGTGTTGTAGATTCAAGGGACTAGATCTGATAGACAAAGTGCCTGAAGAGCTATGGATGGAGCTTTGTGATATTGTACAGGAGGCAGGGATCAAGACCATCCCCAAGAAAAAGAAATGCAAAAAGGCAAAATGGTTGTCTGAGGAGGCCTTACAAATAGCTGTGAAAAGAAGTCAAATGAAAGGCAAAGGAGAAAAGGAAAGGTATACCTGTTTGAACTCAATGATCAGTGCAAAGAAATAGAGGAAAACAATAGAATGGGAAAGACTAGAGATCTCATCAAGCAAATTAGAGATACCAAGGGAACATTTCATGCAAAGGGAGGGAAGTAGCTCAGTTGTGTTTGACTCTTAGCAACCCCATTGGCTGTAGCCTACCAGGCTCCTCTGTCCATGGAACTTTCCAGGGAAAAGTACTGGAGTGGGTTGCCATTTCCTCCTCCAGGGGATCTTCCTGACCCAGGGATCGAACCTGAGTCTCTCACATTGCAGGCAGACGCTTAACCATCTGAGCCACCAGGGAAGCCCATGCAAAGATGGGCACAATAAAGGACAGAAATGGTATGGACCTAACAGAAACAGAACATATTAAGAAGAGGTGGCAAGAATACACAGGAGAACTAAATGTTTGACTGAAACAGAGACCCAGGATCAGGTTTTGTAGAGAAGAGGGGTGGGGAGTAAACACAGCAACTACAGACTTAGCTGAAGTCATGTGGGTCCCTGCCACATGCTAGAGACAGGGAGCCCAAGAACGTAAAATTAGGAGCCCGAGAAAATAAAGTCTGTCACCGTTTCCATTGTTTCCCCACCTATTTGCCATGAAGTGATGGGACCAGATGCCATGATCTTTGTTTTTTGAATGTTGAGTTTTAAGCCAGCTTTTTCACTCTCCTCTTTCACTCTCATCAAGAGGCTCTTTAGTTTCTCTTCACTTTCTGCCATTAGAGTGGTATCATCAAGTTCTAAGGTTATTGATATTTTTCCCAGCAATCTTGATTTCAGCTTGTGCTTCACCCAGCCCTGAATTTCTCATAATGTACTTTGCATAGAAATTAAATAAGCAGGGTGGCAATATACAGCCTTGTCTTACTCCTTTCCCAATTTTAGTGCTTTTGAACTGTGGTGTTGGAAAAGACTCTTGAGAGTCCCTTGGACAGCAAAGAGGTCAAACCAGTCAATCCTAAAGGAAATCAATCCTGAATATTCACAGAAGGACTGATGCTGAAGCTGAAGCTCCAATACTTTGGCCACCTGATGTGAAAAGCTGACTCATTAGAAAAGACCCTGATGCTGGGAAAGATGGAAGGCAGGAGAAGAAGGGGATGACAGAGGACAAGATTGCTGGATGGCATCACCGATTCAATGGACATGAGTTTGAGCCAGCTCCAAGAGATGGTGAAGGACAGGGAAGCCTAGTGTACTGTAGTCCATGGGGTCGAAAAGAGGTGGACGTGCCTGAGTGACTGAATAACGGCAACAACAGTGTACAGCCTTGTCTTACTCCTTTCCCAGTTTTAGCCACTCAGTTGTTTCATGTCCAGTTCTAACTGCTGCTTCTTGACTCTCGTACAGGTTTCTCAGGAGACAGGTAAGGTGGGCTGGTCCTTCCATCTCTTTAAGAATTTTTCACTTTGTGGTGATCCACGTAGCTAAAGGTCATAGTGTTGTCAGTGAAGCAGAAGATATTATTCTGGAATTTCTTTACTTTGTCTATGATCAACAACTGTTGGAAATTTGATCTCTGGTTCCTCTGCATTTTCTAAACCTGACTGTACATCTGGAAGTTGTCAGTTCACACACTGCTGAAGCCTAGCTTGAAGGATTTTGCTCATAACCTTGCTAGCATGTGAAATGAGTACAACTGAGTCACAGGGAATCCAACCCAAAAAGAAGAGCCCGCAGCCCTCTGCTCCCACCCTGTAGGATGGGAGGGGCAACAGCCAAGTCTGAAGGCAAATGCATTTTCAGATGAATGGAGACAGCAGGGAGGCATCTTAAGACCCAGGGCCTGGTACAGTTGACCTCAGCAGCCTGGCATCCCCATGCCATCATCACAACCAGTTCCCAGGCCCTGGCTCTGGTCTTAAGCAGGCAAGAGGTGGCCCTCAGAGCTGCATTATTCAAATTCTAGACATTTGTCTGAGGGTCTCTGTTCTCTGCCCTGTAGAGCACAGCATCTGTTCTAAATGTATCGGCCACCTCACACTCTACGAAAACTGACAAGTGTTGATGAGGACGTGGAGAAAGGAGGCCTTTTGCACTTTGGTGGGAATATTAAATGCTGAGGCATGATGGAAAATGCCTGATCCTAAGGGCCTGGCGTTAAACTTCTGATTGCCAAAGTATCCATTTCAAACACCCATCTTGCATAAATACATCACAGCTTCTAGGGAAGCTCTTAGACCAGCCCTCTCTGCGCCCTCTGCCATGAAGTTCTCCTTTCTAGAAAGCCTTAGGGAATCTAGATAACTACATTTCTCTTCCTGCCTCCTGGTTCCTGCCTACCACAGCACCCTTGGACTCTAATAAAGGCAGAACTCCACGTCTGTGCTCCCTCTCTCTCCTCCCCACTGGCCATTGTCCTGTTAGGCCACAGGACATGAGACGAATAATCCTTATTGTTTCAAAGCCCCCGGATGGTTGCTGCTCAGATGCATTCTATAATAGTAATAAGAACCACAAGGGCCCATCCAACATTTGCACCAGCTGAGGAAATATTGGCACAAGGGGTTAGCGAGGTGAGGGTCTCCCACGGGTAGTAATGGCTAAATTGTTATTAGTCTTCCTTGAATGTTTTCCATTGTTTCTGCATTTTTTTCACATCTCTGATTAAATTTATTCCTTGGAACTTTGGGAAGACCTAGTACTTTGGCCACCTCATGCAAAGAGTTGACTCATTGGAAAAGACTCTGATGCTGGGAGGGATTGGGGGCAGGAGGAGAAGGGGACGACAGAGGATGAGATGGCTGGATGGCATCACCGACTCGATGGACGTGAGTTTGAGTGAACTCCAGGGGTTGGTGATGGACAGGGAGGCCTGGCGTGCTGTGATTCATGGGGTCGCAAAGAGTGGGACACGACTGCGCGACTGAACTGAACTGAACTGAGAAGGCTATGAGCTTCCTTGGTGGCTCAGATGGTAAAGAATTTGCCTTCAATCCTTGGATTGGGAAGATCCCCTACAAAAGGAAATGGAAACCCACTCCAGTATTCTTGCCTAGAGAATCCATGGTCAGAGGAGCCTGGCAGGCTACGGTCCATGGGGTCACATAGAGTCAAACATGACTGAGCAACTAACTCTTCACTTTGCTTAGGAGGCTAAAGGTTTACTACAGTCATGGAGATGGGGGTATGGATGTCCCAGGAAGCCCCTATATAGTCCTGCTCTGTTACAAATGTCACAGGGATTAAGCAAAAACACTATCATATTACCATGAGTCCATGCTCACTCTGCTCACCACATGACAGCCCAATAAATCTGAGAAACGAGGCACTGAGGCAAGGAATATTACTATTCAGAAAGCCAGCTGACCAAGAAGATGGCAGACTAATGTCTCAAAATGACCATCTTGTTGGGTCTGGATGCCAGGTTCTTTTATAGAACCAAAGAGAGAAGCAGGGAGGAACCAAAGTCAAAAGGCAGAATAAAGTGGGAGAGGCAATGAGGAAGTAAAGTAAAAGGGGCCATAAGTCTTGCAAAATTTCTCTGGGAAGGGCCAACCTTTGGAAGGAGTGTGTTAATCTCTTCTTTTCTTTGTAGCAATTCACAGATGGGCAGGGTCAGATTATCTCTCCATAAGCTGAACAAAGTCACTTTAGTTTAACAATCAGGCAGAGGGGCAGTGTCCTTTGAGGCAGACCATTATGTATGCTTATAAAAACAACAGCAATGAAAAGCAGGTCAAAGAAACAGTTCCAACATGGAGTCAGAATTGGTTCTTCTCTGCAACAATTCTCCACTGTCAAAGTTCATTCCACAATCTTGTGGAAAAAGGGAGTAATGAGCGTTCTGCTTAATCAGATGGATCTTTCTGGGAGTGTCTGCCATTAATGCCTCTGTTCCAAATGTTGATATTTGTCTTCTTTTTGTTCCTCTTTGGAAAGTGCCTACCTGACACCTGTAGACTTAGAAATACTGAACTTCAAACCCAAGAGGCAGCATTTCAAGTTAAGGAGTTTGGCACTTTTCTATATGTGGGAAGATTTAAGAGTCAGAGCTCATTAAAATTTTGTCCTTGGTATGTGCCTCAGCTCTTTGTGGGCCTGTAATCCTGTATTCTCAGAATTTCCTCAAGGTTCACCATAGGGAGTGGCTGCAATCTGATGCCTGCTAGATGGCAGGTATTCCCCTTTCTTGGGGCTCACTGTCTCATGTTGAAGGGCTGCAATCGCTGATTCCGCTTCTCAGGTCTTCTTCTCTTGGTCAGGAAGTTGACCAATATTTGGGACACATTTCACGATCACCTTTGTCCCATGGCACTGGAAGGCTCATCCCAGATCTGGCAAAAATTTTTCATAGGCACTCAGGTGCTAAATTTTTGAACAGGCCTCATCAATAATTAAAGACTCTCTGGATTCTGCCTAATTTAATCCAAGAGTCATTTTTCCTTGTTGCTTCTCCCCATATCTAGAATCACACTATTGCAATTATTTTATGTTATAAATGAGATTTTATCAAAATGTTTAGCCATAGAAGTTCTGTGGGAAGCCCGATTACACACTGGTTACTGTAATCTTATAAATTCGACAGGATATAAGCAACGCTGCTAGTAACATTGATAACGACATAGAGCGTCAGGGAAAGAAAAAGCACGATTTGAAAACAAAGAATAAATTTAAGCAACGATTATTATAACTAACTATAATCCAGTTGCAATAATCAAGCAACCAAAGGAGCCACACAGATTTTATGAGCTATCTGCAGTTTCATTGTACCAGCCATTCACACTTTATGCACGGCTTAACGTTTGAGACAAGCATATATATTAGTGGCAGGATCAACCAGGTAGAGAGAATAAAACAAATCTATCCGTAACTATCTAGATTAGATTAGCCTCCACTTACTAATAACTCATCCGTGTGCAATAAAGCCAACCTACTGACAGCAGTGGGCAGTGAAGGAAAGTACAGGATTTATTGCAGGCACCAAGCAAGGAGTCCAGACAGCTAGTGCTTAAAAAACCCAAATGAAACCCTGATGGCTTTCAGGGAAAGGTTTTTAAAGACAGTGAAGGAGAGGGTTGCAGCGTGTGTGATCAGCTCATGGATATCTTCTGATTGGTTGGTGGTGAGGTAACTGGGAGTCAACATCACCAAGGTTCCAGGTTCTATGTCCTTGTGGGGAGCATACAGTTAACTCCTTCCACCTAGAGGGGATTTCTGTACCTGCAAACAGCACAAAGGATTTGGCTCAGAATATTTTCTATAGTCCTTGAGGAAGAACTAAAGGTCCTTGAGTATTGAATGGATAAACTAGTATTATTTTGTCTTGCTTGACTGTTTTCCTTTGTTTCTGCATTTTCTCACTTTGCTGATTAAATTTTTTCCTTGGAACTGGGGAAAGCCTAGGAGGCTAAAGGTTTATTACAAACACGGGGCGTAAGGATGTCTTAGGAAGCCCCCAAGGGTCCTGCTCAGTTACAAACATCACAGGGATTTAGGTTAAAAGTCATGACCTCTAGATACCACACATGGTGTCAACAAAGCTACAGTGACTATAGATTGGTAGCTGACAGTGATGATAAGACAGCAAATTCTTTTTTTTTTTAATTAATGTATTTATTTTAATTGGAGGCTAATTACTTTACCATATTGTAGTGGGTTTTGCAATACATTGACATAATCAGCCATGGGTATACATGTGTTCCCCATCCTGAACACCCCCTCCCACCTCCCTCCCCATCCCATCCCTCAGGGTCATCCCAGTACACTGGCCCTGAGCACCCTGTCTCATGCATTGAACCTGGACTGGTGATCTATTTCACATATGGTAATATACGTTTCAATGCTATCATCTCAAATCATCCCACCCTCGCCTTCTCAAACAGAGTCCAAAAGTCTGTTCTTTAAATCTGTGTCTCTTTTGCTGTCTCACATATAGGGTCATCGTTACCATCTTTCTAAATTCCATAATAATATACTGTATTGGTGTTTTTCTTTCTGACTTACTTCGCTCTGTATGATAGGCTCCAGTTTCATCTACCTCATTCTTTTTAATATCTGTATAATATTACATTATGTATATGTACCACAGCTTTCCTATCCATTCGTCTGCGGATGGACATCTAGGTTGCTTCCACGTTCTAGCTATTGTAGACAGTGCTGTGATGAACTTTGGGGTACAGGTGTCTCTTTCAATTCTGAAGACCTCAAATTCTGATTGATCTCTTGGTTAGGCTGAAAGTTTGCTCAATAAGTGGGGAATAGTTAAAGAGAAAACCACAGGCTCAAAATGGCATCACTTTCACTGAAGCCCATGATACCAAACCTAGGTGTGACACCTGACCTAGCTGGTAGCTTCCACCTTCCCCGGGAATGAAGACTTAGTCAGCCAGTCTGGAAATTTCTGGTGAGCACCCTGGAGGTAATCTGTCTCCTAGGGCCTTTCCATCCTCAGGAGGAAGAGCAATCTGCCTGATCTCTTTTCCTAAACAGTGCTGAAATGCAAATCACTGAAAACTGACCATACTAAGAGTAAATACATTTCAACCGTGTTAAATTCACTCCCATCACCACTGTCCAGCTCCAGAAAATTTTCATCTTGCAAAATTACAATTGACCTTTTAGATGTTGGTGAAACATTCAAAAATGGTAAAACACAGAGATGATCAAATAGACCTGAGTGTCCCCAGCAGGCTACTTTGTGCTCTTTGATCTGTCGCTTCACTGAACTCACACAGTGAGCTGTGGGGCCTCAGACTGCTCATTCCACAGGTGAGAAAACCAAGGCTTCGAAAGGTGAAGTCACGTGTCTAAGATCCCCCAGCCGATGAGAACGGCAGAGCTGGGAATCTGAGCAGGATTCAGTTTGATTCCCAAGCCCAGTTTTTTTTAAGTATCCCACGGCCTCCTAAGCAGGGTGGGGACAGAGAGTGACAGAGACAAGCGCCTTACTAGTCCAGCAGACTGAGCAGATATCCCAAAGAGAGACGGGACACAAGAAGGGCAGGACAAGGGAGCCAGAGGTGTCCCCAGAGCCCCTGGGTAGAAGACTGGCTGGCGAATTTGGGTCCATGCAGCAGGGCCCAGACACAGAGGACAGGGCCCCACACCCAGCCCCGGGTAGGGGACAGCCTGACCTGGAAGCTGATGGAGGACAGCTGTGCAGATTCCGTGACTCAGATGGTGGTGACTTGACCAAAGGGCACGCAGCGTTCATATTACATGAAGCTCTTCTCGTTGACCATCACTTGCTGAGATGAGAGCACACGCCAGTAGTGGGCCCTGGCCAGGTGGGAGCACACCCGAGCCTCTGGGACCCCTGCCTCTAGAAGTTTTGACCTGTGTCTGCAGTTTTCACATCAATCCTCTGTAGGTCTGGGCATCAGTCTTCAGAGCTGTATCAGTTACAAGAACATGCTTGGGACCCGAAATGCATCCAAACACAACCTCTACACTTAGTCATGTAGCAGGATGAGGGGGACATCCACGTTCACACAGAGAAGCAGGGACATGGATGTACTCACTCCCCCTCCCATCCCCCCAAGCCCAGAGATACTGCTCTACTTCCAAAAGCAATGTGCAATGCCCTGCAAAACAAAGCCATTAATAACATCTGGATAAAGGCCAGTACTTTGGCCACCTCATACAAAGGGTTGGCTCATTGGAAAAGACTCTGATGCTGGGAGGGATTGGGGGCAGGAGGAGAAGGGGACGACAGAGGATGAGATGGCTGGATGGCATCACCGACTCGATGGACGTGAGTTTGAGTGAACTCCGGGAGTTGGTGATAGGCAGGGAGGCCTGGCGTGCTGTGATTCATGGGGTTGCAAAGAGTTGGACACTACTGAGCGACTGAGCGACTGAATTGAACTGAACTGAAAGGCAGCAACAGTGTAACAGAAACTCAGATGTTACCAGGGACCTAGAGCAGAAGAAAAGCCAGAGCAGAAGATTGAAATCAACTCGGATTTAAGGACCCAGCAGGCCAAAAAAGTACCATGGTAACTTATCTAGTGCTTATTTCCAGAGTAAAAGAAGCAAGAGGTGCACCTGGAGTTACAGGTGAAGGTGTGGAAGGAGACTGCAGCCTTAGCCTTACAAGGAAATGGTCCTCTTCTCTGTACAAAGGTGTTGCTCACGTGACTGTTTAAACACTGTCCACAGCACCAGATGGGGCCAGGGGACAGCCAGCTGAAGGGAAGTGAGTTCCTGCTCCCCTTGAACTCTGAGCTCTGTATCCGGAAGCAGAGCTCAAATTGGCTCCCCCTCTGGGAAGGCGTCTGCATCTTCTACTCCTCAGGCTCCAGCTTCTTTTCTGCTTCCTGTTGCAGACCACGTACCCTGTGTTTTCAAGCCGAGGGCTGAAGTGGAAGGCAATGTCACTGTCACTGCACCTGTTCTGAAAGTTCCCAGGAAACCTTTGTGGAGGAAGTCAGACAGGGCTTGGTGTCCTGGCTTACTGCCAAGGGCGGAACAGGAGGTGCTCGCACTTTGACTGACACCCATCCGGGAATCTGCATACCACCTGTGTGGCTGGCTGGTACCCGTCTCTAGTTTGTTGCCATCACTTTTGTTCACCTAATTTGCACTTAGTGTGCTTTTGTGCAATTACCACATTTTGCCCTTAGAGTATCATTTTCTAAAAATAAGGAGAAAATGGGTAAAGAAATTTGTGTCCAAGATGGAAGCGGAGAAATGTGCCTAGAAGTGAGAGGCTTTGGGGTCAAGTAGTGGCTCCTTAGAGGCCAGCCTGTGTCTGCTCAGTTGGGAAATAAGAGGACAATTGGAAAGGACAGGTGACATTGATGGCACATGAACAGATCTGGTGTCTAAAAGAGAGACAGAATAAACAGTAGCTCTCCAAGTGTAGGGACCTCAGTGTGCATGTCTTTCCCTCAGTGGAGGTTGGTGTGTGTCTAGGAAGCCCTCTTCTTCCCCACGCCCAGGAAGCCCTCAGTCAGCCCACTTGCCCAGCCTCTTGGGATGCTGAGGCAGGAGAGGCTCCTACCGCAGCGTCGGGCCCAGCACACGGTGAGAAACCACTTGCCCTGGGGCCGTCCCCTCTTTGCCTGTCTCCTCCCACAGGGCAATGTGGGCACCTCCTTTCTCCAGGTCCGAGGAATTAAGGCACCTCCCTTCTTGGCCACTTTCCATCCAGGGGCCTTGAACAAGTGACCTCCACCTCTATGAGGCTCAATTTTACATGTATGACATGGAGTGATAAGGGTTTAAACCAGCTGGCCCCAACCTGTGTGGCAAAGGGACCGGTTTTGTGGAAGATTATTTTTCCAAGGACAAGGGGATGCGAGTGATGGAGAGTGGCTGTAAATACAGATGAATCTTCACTAACTTGCCTGCCATTCACTGCCTGCCGTGGGGCCCAGTTCCTAAGAAGCCCTGGACCAACACTAGCATGTGACCTGGAGGTGGGGGACCCCTGGTTTAAACAAGGCATCCTGTGATGGAGCCTCCACACAGGAAGCCAAAAGGCACAGAAGGAAGCCCTCTGCACCCCCCAGTGCAGGGGCACCCAGCTCCCCCCAACTCCTGAGATGGCCCCTTCTCACACTCCCTTGACCTGCCCTGCCTTGCTCTTTTGCCCCTCAGAGAGCAGACACCTCCTCAGGAGGCCTTCCCTGCTGCGCCCAGTCTCCTAACAACTCTAAACACTTTCAGAGCTCGTGCAGTGGGCCAGACATCATTCAAGATCTCTCAATCTTCATTCAAGCTCGCTTAGTCTTTCCCCCAGATCTGGGGATTAACACACTCCAGGATTAACCCCATTATATAGATGCAGAAACTGAGGCCCAGAGGTAAAGCAACTTGCTTGAGGTCATCCAACTAGTAAATGGTTCAGCACAGAGAGGCCATCTTTAAAGTATGTCCCTTGCTGCCATGCTGGCTTGTTACCCAGCCCAGAAGCCCTGCTCCCTTCATGCAGAACAACCATCATTTTTCTAGTTATTACTTAGAACAGTAGAGGCACCCACAGTGAGCTCAGTGAACATTTGTCAGATGCAGGAATCCTGGGGATGCTTACCCACTGCAGTCCTAAGCAGCACCCAAGAGATGGTCGTGGAGAAGAAGTTGTGTCTGCCCTTCCGTGTTCTTTTTAGGTTGCTGCTCCCCTCCTCTGTCACCTGCAGGAGTTGTTTTCTTAGAACCCCAGAGCTGCTTCCTGTCCACTGAGACACACCCCACCCCCCAGCCCTGGAACTCACTGGGTTTCTGTAAGGAGACTGGGTGTCCACGAAGGCCATCTCTCCACCACCTCTGTGGCCACTGTCGCTTTACACACTGGCCAGGAAGACCACTGCACCTGGAGAACTTAAAAATGTGTAGAAACCAAAGCAACTGGACTGTTACTCAATGGGGGAGGATCTGGGAAATGATGTAGGTTTAGAAAAAGGGAGAAAGGTAGAGAGGAGAGGAGAGGGTGGAAGTGGTGCTCCTCACCTAGGGCCCTTTCCCCTCTGCTCGCCTCCTGTGATCTGCACTGAGATCCAATAGTACATAGAGGTTCACGTCGGCTCAGAGATCCTGACCACACTCATACTGCAGCAAGCTTCTAGACGTCACTGTTCCTGAGAACGTGGCTGTCTCTTGCGGGTCCAAACAGAAACAGAACTGCTTGTTGGGGCCCAGGCAGCTGGGTGCTACTGGTGCACGGGGTGGAGGTTGTGCAGGGAAGGCCTGGTTATACCCATTTTCCAGATAGGGAAACTGAGGCTCAGAGTGTTTAAAGGTCATTCCAAAAGTCACACAGCTCATTAGTGATAGCCTGAGCCATATAAGGCTTCTTGGGGCCTCAAAAAGGGGTATGTTCCCTCTAAAATTCTATTCCTCACATAAAAACCTAGTCATGGAGGGATTTCCCTGGTGGTTTAGTGGTGAGGACTCTGCTTCCACTGCAGGGGGGATGGGTTTAATACTTGGTCAGGGAACTAAGAACATGCATATAGCATGGTCCAGTCAAAAAAAAAAAAGAGAAACAAAACAATATATGATCAGATGGAAAGAAATGTTTTATGAATATCAATAGAAAACCTTATCATGAAGGTTACCTTATCATTGTGTTTAATGATGCCCCAGGAACTTCTGATCCCTCCTCTCTAAGAATTTCTCTCTCCCTTCTTTTCTCTTTTCTCCCTTCCTTCTGGGCTGTAGCTGGGGAGCAGAGAAGATTTAGACATACTAGAACTTTCTGACGGAGAAGGCAATGGCACCCCACTCCAGTACTCTTGCCTGGAAAATCCCAAGGACAGAGGAGCCTTGTAGGCTGCAGTCCATGCGGTCGCTAAGAGTCGGACACAACTGAGCAACTTCACTTTGACTTTTCACTTCCATGCCTGGGAGAAGGAAACGGCAACCCACTCCAGTATTCTTGCCTGGAGAATCCAGGGACGGCGGAACCTGGAGGGCTGCTGTCTGTGGGGTTGCACAGAGTCAGACACGACTGAAGCAACTTAGCAGCAACAGCAGCAGAACTTTCTGAATGACATGGAGGTGGGTCACTATGTTAAATAAATGTCTTTAATTGGCTCCAGCACCTTGTTAAAGGAAAGGATTGACTAAAACAGAGACCAGGATCAGCTGGGTAGCAAAGTGGGGTAGGGAGGAAATGCGTAGCAACAACAGACTTACCTGAAGTCAAGCGGTACCCTGCCGTGTGCTCTACACAGGGCCCTGGGGTCCAGCCTGGATGAGCAGCTGAGGGTCCTACAGGCACCAAGTGGAGAGCAGGTGAGCAGGTGCCCCGGGACCACACACAGGTCTGCACCTCTCTCCCTTCTGGCACTTGCCTGGGTCCTCAGAATTTGCAAAGACTGACTTCTCTGAGACGTTCTCATTGACGGAGCCCACTTGCCTCCTCCATCCACCCTCCATCCCACTAGATTCCTGAATCAACTAGAATATGACTGGATTTAAGGGGCAGATGACACACTTGGAACAGAAAGGAGGAAAAGGAGGAGAGATTCTTTGAAGATATCCTCTTTAACACCGGGGATACAGGAAATTTTTCCTCATTGACTGAAATAGGAAGCAACTGGAACTCATTCACCGCAGGTTGGAGTGTAAAATACAACAGCGTTGGAAACTTGGTGGATTATAATAAAGTTAATCCTCTACCTCTCCTATGTCCTGGCTCTTCTGCTCCTAGATATTCACCAAAGAGAGATAAGAACAGATGTACATGTGCTTAACAGCTTCACTCATCACAGCCCCTCACTGGAAACACCACTGTTTAAAACAGGAGAAGGGGAACAGTGAATGCTCTTTGCAAATCCCTGGGCTATAGCCCACCAGGCTCCTCTGTCTGTGGATTTATCCAGGCAAGAATATTGGTACAGGTTGCCATTCTGTCCTCCAGGGGATCTTCCCAACTCAGAGATCCAACCCATGTCTCCTGGGTCTCCGGCATTGGCAGGCAGATGCTTTACTACTGAGCCACCTGGGAATTGCCTGCTATGGACTAGCCCTCAGCAAGAAAATGGGACTGAAGATAAAGGCAAGGTCTTCAGTGAACCCCAGCGTTGAGCACAAGAGCTGGACACAAGTGAGCACACACTGGGAGCATTCTGATAACATAAAATCCAGAAACGGGTCAGAAAAGCAATGACTTATGAGGGGCACCAAATGGGAGGGACCCGGAGGAGTCATCTGGGTGCTGGGAATGTCCTGGAGCTTGACCTGGATGGTGGTCATACAGCTGTTTACAGCATAAAAACTCATCCAGCAGACTAGGGTCTGTGTGTTTACATGGACCGTACCTCAATGAAGTACTGTTTAAAAAACACCGCAGGCCACGTACAGTGGCACCGTGCGTGAGAATCCACCTCACCGTGCAGAGAACGCGGGTTTGATCCTTGGTCCTGGGAGACTCCACACGCGGTGGAGAAACTAAGTCCATGTGCCACGATTATTGAGCCCAGGTTCTAGAGGCCACCTGCTGTAAATACTGGATCCCACACCCCTACAGCCTGGCTCAGCAACGAGAAACCATACATGGCACTGAAGAAGCTCCCCATTTGCTGCAACTAGAGAAAGCCACTGCAAAGTAACGAAGAATAAGCACAGCCAAAGGAAAATAAAATAAGTGAATTTTTAAAAATTTAGAAACCACCCCAAAACTCTCAGAGCCCAGGGAGAAACAGGGACAGCTAGAGTTCAAGCAGACATGCATTTTGACATCTCCAGGTGATTTGGAAGTGAGTCACAGAGAGTCCAGCCCAAAAAGGAGAGCCCAGGTTCCTCTGCTCCAGCCCTGTAGGGAGGGCCTACTGCCAAACCCAAAGGCCAGTGGGTTTTTGGGTGAATAAAGACCGTAAGGAGGTGTCTCCAAGACCCAGTGGCTGGCACAGCTGACCTCAGCAACCTGGGATCACCATGTGTGCCGTCACTGAGACCCTTTTCCAGGACCTGGCTTGAGGTGAGAGGCAGCCCTCGAGCTCCCTTATTTAAAGTCCAGACACTTGTCTGAGGTTCTCTGTTCTCTGCACTGTAGACCATAGGATCTGTTCTAAATGTGTCGGCCACCTCACCCTCTCAAAAAGCCAAAAACTGACGAGTGTGGATGAGGACAAGGAGAAAGGCCTTTTGTGCTGTTGGTGGGATGCTAAATGGCGAGGCTGTGATGGGAAACATAGTGTATATGCTTGACCCTAAGAGACTGGCATTAAGCTTCTGATTGCTAAAGTGTCCATTTCAAAGATACTCATCTTTCGTAAACATGGTGCCAGCTGTGTGACAGCTTCTAGATAAGCAGCCACGCTTGCCCCACCCATCAAGTTCTCCTTTCTAGGAAACACTGGGCAACCTAGATAACTGTTTGAGTGACCCCACATGTCTCTTCCTGTCCCCTGCATAACCACCCTACCTTTCGACCCCAATAAAAGCGGAACCCCAGCCTGTGCTCTCACCCCCTCCTTCCCACTGGCCATTGTGCTATTGGCCCTCAGGACTTGAGAGTAATAATCCTCTTTTTTTCAAAGCTACCTGATGGTTGTTGCTGAGCTGTGTCTTGAAGTCCTGATAAGAACCACAGGGGCCCATCTGGCCACAGTACTAGCTCCAGCTGGGCTGATGTCTTTGGGGCTCCCATGAGTAGTAAAGACCCACATGAGTGCCCCCGGTGTTTCTGAACAGAGAGCATCACTATGCATAGTCTGAGACTGACCCTACAAAACAGTACGGATGTTCCTTTAACAACTAAACACAGAATTACCATCTGGTCCAGCAATTCCACGCCTGGGTCAGATGGTAAAGAATCTGCCTGTTATGCAGGGCACCTGGATTTGATCCCTGGGTCAGGAAGATCCCCTGCAGAAGATCATGGCAACCCACTCCAGTACTCTTGCCAGGAGAATTCCATGGACAGAAGAGCCTGGCAGGCTACAGGCTATATGGTCGCAAAAAGTCAGACACAATGGAAGCGACTTCCCACTGCCAGCAATTCCATGTCTGGCTATATACCCTAAAGAGCTGAAAGCAGAGGCTTGGAGAGATATGTGTACACCCATGTACCTGGTATTATTTACAACAGCCAAAAGATAGAAGCAACACGGGTGTCCATTGATGGATGACTAGATAAACAAAATGAGGTCTATACATACAATGCAATATTGTTCAGCCCTAAACAGGAAGTGAATTCTACCACGTTACAACATGAATGTTGGGGAATGAAGAAATTTTCCTCTACCCTTCTAGGTTCTTCTGGCTGGTCTAAGATTGAATTGACATGAGACACATTAAAAGGAAAAAAATCTAACAAAGGTATAGTTAACACTTACATACATAGGAGAGACCCAGGAGAACTACCCACCAAAATGGTCAAAACCATCACTTTAAATACCACCTTCAAGAGGGAGGGTATGGGGAGGGAGGAGGGAGGAGGGATCAGGATGGGGAACACAGGTATACCTGTGGCGGATTCATTTCGATATTTGGCAAAACTAATACAATATTGTAAAGTTTAAAAATTAAATAAAATTAAAAAAAAATAAAAATAAAAGTAGAGCCAAAAAAATAAGTAAATAAATACCACCTTCAGCTAAAATCACAAGAAGACGTTGAGGGCAATGGTTTGGGACTTCAAAGATGAGGAAGGCTATTCGCAGAAAAGTCAGTGTTCGGTATGTAAGTGTTTGCTGGGTGCAGAGTGGACTCTGATCTCCACACCTCGCTTGAGTTCTTCTGTAAGTATCACTGCTCACGGCTCTATTTCTATAACACGTCCTTCGTCTGCATTCTTTGCTGCAGTTGTTCAGTTCAGTCACTCAGTCGTATCCGACTCTTTGCGACCCCGTGTTGAGGAGGAGGTAAAAGAAAAACTTCGAGTCTTCAGTTTCTTAAGAAGAATCAGCCTAAATGAATACTCATGCTGAAGTGACACATTTAGGGGTAGCAAATTTTGCTCCCCTATACTCTCTAAGTTTCAGTCTTTCCTCATCTGTGAGATGTAACTAATCACGGGCCTCCTTTGATACGATTGTCGTGAGCACCAAAAGAGCTGAGGCTTGGAGGGCACTTAGTCTGGCTACAACTCACCAAACTCAGTCCCAGTTGTCTTCTACTGTCTGATTTGGAATCACTAAGAGCAAAAACTTCCCTTTAATCTTGAAAGGGACTGTACCAGATCATCCCAACTACATGGATGACAGTCAAGCTCTTGAATCTTGGATATATGTCTCAGGACTGAAGAAGACCCCACATGGCACCTGGTCCTGTCCAAGTGATGGAGACTTCAGAATCAAAGTGAGGGGGAAGAGCAGTAGATGACGTTCAGGTAGGCTGCTCTGGCCCGAGAGAATGGATCAGGTCTTCACACTTTAACTATACATGACACTCTTTCTCCTTCTTTTCCTTTCTTTTTCTCTGCCACTGACTAGGAAAGATAAAGCCCCAATCTATAACCCCCAATACATTGCTAAAGTAAGTAATCTTTCAACTGAACTTATCATCAGAATTTCCAATCCATCCATCCCTATCTAGATCAGATTTACCTCCACTCAGTACGATTCATCCACACACAGTAAAATCAATCTACTGACACAGGGTTATGATGAAAGAAAGTGCAGCATTTACTGCAGTTCCCAAGCAAGGAGTCCAGGCAAGCTTAAAAAACCCAAACTCCATGATGACGTTCAGGGAAATGGTCTTAAACACAGGGTGAGCAAGAGGGTGAGGGGTATGCGATCAGCTCATGGACGTCTTCTGATTGGTTGGTGGTGAGGTAATTGGGAGCCAATATCATCAAGTTTCTGGGTTCTATGACCATGTGAGCATCAGGAGCCAATATCATCAAGCTTCTGGGTTCTATGACCATGTGAGCACCATAGAGTGAACATCTTCCACATGATAGGGATTTCTATATCTGTAAAACAGCACAAAGAATTTGGTTCAGAATACTGTCTATAGCTCTTGAGGAGGAACTAAAGGTCCTTGATGGTGTTTAATGGTTAACCTATTATCACTTTGTTTTGCTTGACTGTTACGCTTTGCTTCTGCATTTTCTCACTTAAATTTTATCCTTGGAGCTTGGGGAAGGCCTAGGAGGCTAAAGGTTTATAACACTCATGGGTCATAGGGCTGTCCCAGGATGCCCCCATAGGGTCTTGCTGGGTTACAAATGTCAGAGGGATTAAGCAAAACAGTCATGGCCATGGAGACCACACCAAGGGTGAACAAAGCTGTGGGGACTATATATCGGTAGCTGAGAGTGATGCTAATGCCTTACATTCTGATTATATCTTTTGGTTAGGCTGAGAGTTTGCTACAAAGTGGGGCATAGTTAAAGAGAAAACCACAGGTGCAAAATGGCCTCACTTTTGTTGAAGCCCATGATACCAACCCTAAGTTTAACACCTGACCTAACTGTAGCTTTGCCCTTCTCCAGGAATGTAGTCTTAATCAGCCAGTCTGGAATTTTCTAGTCAGCATCCTTGAGGTAATCAGTCTCCTGGGACCTCTCCATCTTCAAGAAGAAGAAGAAATCTACCTGACCTCTTTTGCTCAACAGTGGTGAAATGCACATTACGCAAAATATCTTAAGTGTACTAGCTCAGACTGTAAAGAATGTGGGAGACCTAGGTTTGATCCCTGGGTTGGGAAGATCTGCTGGAGGAGGGCCTGGCAACCCACTCCAGTGTTTTTGCCTGGAGAAGCGCCATGGACAGAGGAGCCTGGCGGGCTCCAGTCCATGGGGTCGCAAAGAGTTGGACATGACTGAGCAACCGCACACACACACAAGTGTACCTACAGTTCAGTGGTCCACTCCTGTGGTTGTGCAAAAGTCACCACCATCCAATTCCAGAACTTTTTCATTTTGCAAAATTGGTCCTGACCTTTTAGATGTTGCTAACACATTCAAAAATTATAATACACAGAGAGGGTCAAATAAACCCAGGAATGGCCATGTAAAGGATATACTGTGCCCTTCGATGTGTATGGTCTTATTGAACTCACACAACGACCTTTGGGTTGGCCGATCATGCTCAGTCCACAGGTGAAGAGACTAAGGCTGGGAGAGGTGAAGTCGCTCGTCTAAGATTCCCCAGCCGATGAAAATGGCAGAGCCGGGGATCTGAGCTGGATTCAGTTTGATTCCAAGTTCTTTCTAGAAGCACAGGGCCTCCTCACCAGGGGGATGACAGAGAGTGAAAGAGACAAGAAATCTACTAGTCCAGGAGCCTGAGTGGGTGTCCCAGACAGAGACAGCAACACGAGGACGGACTGGGGAACCCAGAACCACCTGGAGATGAGACTGACTGGCACCTTTGGGTTCACACAGCAGGACCCACACAGGGGACGGGGCCCCACACCCAGCCCCTGGGGACGAGTGCTGGGTGAAGTCTGACCTGGAAGCTGATGTAGGACAGATGCACACCGCCCTTGATGGAGATGGCATTGAGTTGGTAGAAGGGCACACGGTGTACATAATACAGGAAGATGTTCTTGTTCACCATCACCTGTTGAGATGAGCACACATGGCAGGAGGGGGTCCAGGACCAGGTGGGAGCACACCTGTGCCTCCGGGACCCCTGCTTCCAGACGTTCAAACCCGTATCTGGTTTTTACATCAATCCTCTGTAGGTCAGGGCAACAGCCTTCAGAGCTGTGCCAGTCACAGGAACATGCTTGGGACCCTAAGTGCATCGAAGGGCAACCTCTACCTGACTCTAGTCCTTGGCTTCTTCATTCTTCTGGTGTAGGTTTGTCTTTCTAGTCTTAGCTCTCCTGTGGTGTTACTGAAATATACATGCAAATGTTCACGGGGAGCAGAGAAGAAGTGATGTCAGGTTGTATGATGAGGGAGTGGGGACATTCATGTTCACACAGAGAAAAAAGACACAGATGTACTCAGCTCCCCTCCCATCTCCCCAAGCCCAGAGACACCGCTCTGCTTGCAAAACCAATGTGCAATGCCAGGCAGAACTAAGTCTTTAATAACACCTGGATAAATGCAGCAACAAGGTAACAGAAAAACAAATATTCCCAGGGACCTGGAGTGGAAGAGGGGCTACAACAGAGAAATGGAAATAACTTGGACTGAAGGACCCAGGAGGCCGAAAGGCATCACGGTGACTTCTCCAGTGCTTACTTCCAGAGTAAAAGAAGCAACAGGTGTGCCTGTAGATGCAGGTGAAGGTGTGTAAGGAGACGGCGGCCTTACAAGGAAATAGTCCTCTTCTCTGTACAAAGTGATGCTCACATGGCTATTTAAAGGCTGCTCGCAGCACCTTATGGGGCTGGGGAACAGACAGCTGAAGAGAGGAGAGCTCCTACTCACCTTGAACGCGGAGCTCTCTACCTCGAAGCAGATCTCAAACAAACTCCCCTTCTGGAAGGGCATCTGCATCTTCCTCTCCTCTGGCCCCCACTTTCCTAGCTGCTTCGTGTTACAGACCACATACCCGCCTTCTTCAAACCGAGGATTGAAGTGGAAGGCAATTTCATGGTCAGTGTAGTCCATCTGAAAGTTCACTGAAAACCTAGGTCAAGGAAAATCAGACAGTATCCCGGCTTACTGCCAAGGGTGGGAACAGGAGGTGCTCGCTCTTTGACTGACATCTGTCTGGGAGCCTGCATACAACCTGCGTGGCTGGTTGGTACCCATTCCTAGTCTCGTCCCATCCCTTTGGTTCACTGAATTTGCACTGTGTTTTGTGCAGTTACTGCATTTTGCCCTTACAGTGTGGTTTTCTAAAAGTAAGGAGGAAATGGGTAAAGAAATTTGTGTCCAAGATGGAAGTAGAGGAATGTGCCTAGAAGTGAGAGTCTTTGGGGCCAAGTGGTGGCTCCCTGGAGGTCAGCCTGTGTCTGCTCAGTTGGGAAAGAGGACAAATGGAAAGAACAGGTGCATTGATGGGACACCTACAGAGATGGTGTCTAAAGGGGAGACACAGAAAAAACCCTAGATCTCTGGGCATGGGGACCTCAGAGTGTGCGTCTGTCCCTCTTCAGAGGGTGTCGTGTGTCCACCTGGCCCTTAGGTCACTTATGACCCCCTGACCCCTCCTCACTTATGAGGTCAGCAGGCCTGGACCCTGACCCCAGATCGGCCCTGTTTGTCATTTGCAATGACCCAGGACCATGCTATCCTCGAACTGCCGCATGCAGCAAAGGGGTGACTGCCTTCCTTCAGGGATGACAACTGAAACGGCCCAAGGGCACCCCTAAATAAGTATCTCTTGTTCCCATCTCACCTCAGAGGAAGCCCCTCACCATCTCCATCTCTTTGGGATATAGCTGAAACTATAGGGTGAGGGGTGAAGACAAAAGGAGCTTCCAAGGGGCCTAGCTCACAAAAGGGGTGCGATAAATCCTTGTTCTGCTTTTTCCCAGATGGAGCTCATGCATGTCCCCTAACCAAGGTCCAGCCCGAATTATCCAATGAGCATCTCTCTCCCAACACCTTGCCTGAACTCAGCGCCAGTGTGGTTCCCAGTCTGCTTCCTGGGGTCACTCAGGCTCCCAGCTAACACACAACAGTCAGACAGCACGTCTGGCTCCCATGTCATCACCACAGAACTGGGCACTGCCCCACGCCCACGGGTGGCCCTCAGTGGGCATTCTACCTGCAGAGTGCTCTGTTTTGCTTGTTTATCTGGGGTTTCTTTTGGCTTCATGGCTCGAGTATCTTAGTTCTCTGATCAGGGATCAAATCCATGACCTCTGCAGTGGACGACTGGAGTCCTGACCACTGGACCACCAGGAAACCCCCAGGGCCCATCTGCTTTCTTGGATAAGGGTGTGAGTTCTGAATGCTAAATACCAGGATGCTAAATACCTAAATACCAGGATGCTCTGTGTTCCTCTTGCCCCTCAGCCATCAGGGGCAAGAGGAACTGGTGTGTTTCTGAACCCAGCAGCCCTCCCTCCAATGAAAACGAAGCTCCAAGTGACCCTGAAATGAGAAATTTTAAGTTCCAATTTCTCTTAAAGTGGAGAATAGTTTTTCTGACATGTCTCTGGGTGTCGTTTTCCCTTTGCAGACCCCCAGCTTCATTCTTGTGTTCCTTTGTAAATTCTGCCCCAGGGAAGGAGAGAATGGCAGCTCCCATTGGAAGGGGAACCTACTCGGAGGTAGAGACAGGCTCTATTGGACAGAGTGGGAGTAGAAAGCCCTCCTGTGCTGGAAGGAAGGGTTAGCACAGGGAGGGGGAGAGAGGGGTGGAGTTCATAGTCAAGGTCCCGGGTTCCCCTGCGGGCAGGGTTTCAGAACTGGGTGCCTCATTTCCCTCACAGTCCCCTGCAGGCACTGAGGGCCTCAGAGTCCCACATCACTGTGGCCGGGTCACCTGGTAGGAGAGGCAGAGGCAGTGGCAGAGGAAGTCATCTAGAAGCCAGGTGTAGAAGTAGGGCTGTGGGGGGAGGGGCCTGGAGGGATCCAGAACGTCCCCAGGCCCCATGCAAAGTAATGAGAGGAACAGCGGGGGTAGAAGTCAGCTGGGATTGGACAGAGAGGCTTCTGAGAGAGGCCACGTGTGCAGAGGGGCCCCCGTGGGCACGGCAGACCTCAGGGTGCACAGGCCCCAGGCCTCCACGCCACCCGGAACTAAATATAGTTCATCCAGGGCTGCATGAACTCCTGAGGACTTCCCACCTCTGGAATACGTGAAAGTTCTTCTCTGTTCCCAGAAAGTCCCCCTCGGGAGAAAGGGAATGAGAAACAGAGCTGAGTTATCTATATTTTGAATTGACTTTAGTGGGAAAAACCTTGAGACTGAAAGAGACCGAATACAATTTTGATGGCAAGTTTAAATATTTCCAGGTCACCTCAAATGAAGTTTCCAAAGTAGATGAGACTGGCTAGAGGAAATGAAGGGAGTTAACGTATCTGCAGCTCTGGGTCGTTGTATACGAAGTCCAGTCCCAGAACTCCACCTCTGGGCTGGCCTGCTTCCCTCCCTAGACTGTGAGCCTCCATTCCCCCTGTCTCTGGGGAGTCTGGTTAATGGTGCCCGGATGCTACAGGTAGGTGGTAGGGGGCGCTGAGCATTGTTGGCAGGGCCAGGCCCTTCCCATCCCCTGAACTGGGTGTGGGCAGCTTGGAGGATGCTGTGTGGACCGTCCTGAGATGACAGCACCCTGGTTCACTCAGGGGTGAGGCCGAGAGCGACAACAATTCCCGGTACCTGCTTTCGCCTGTGGTAAGAACACGCCCCATGACGGTGATCTTGTGTCCATCCTGGAGACCCCCTTCGATACTCCCAGTGAAGGGAACAGGCTGTGGAGAGGAGACAGTGGTCAGTTGGCCTGCCTCCTTCTCTCCATAGCCTAGGGACCAAGTGCAGCCACGAACAGGACAGAAGGAGCCTCAGCTCCACGGACCTTCCAGCCCTGGAGGGAGGAAGTTACACAGATATTCTGCGACTGGGAGAAGGAGCCCCTCAGGCTCTGAGAGGATGTAACAAGGTCAGATTGGCAGCTGGCAAAGGAAGAAGTGGCGAGTACACAGCCCTGAGACGGGACGGAACCAGAGGAGTGAGGGGGGTGGCTGGACCCCAAGCCAAGCTGCTAGTAAAGACCCAAGTCCTAGCTGGGGACTCAGGGGTCCACCATGGACCAAAGAGACCCACCCACCTATCCTGGAGGATAAACCTTCTGCTCACCTGAGCAGGCCAAGAAGTCATCCTTCCCCTCCTGCCCACCCCACCCAGAGAACAATGGTGACCTTGACCTTTGTCCCCCACGCAGCCTCAGAAAGTGTCTCTTTCCCAGGTGCTCTCTGCAGCCAGGCGGCAGCCCCCTCTTCTACTTCTGCTCCTGGGCTCCCATCCTTCCTCCAGGCCCTGGGAAGCCTCCCAAGTCCTCACGTGGCATCACCACCCCTTCTGGGCCCCATCACTTTGTCATGTTCTCTTTCCTGAGCCTTTTGAAAGGACCCAGCATTATGGTGAAGATGCTTCATTTTATAGTCAGGCATCCTGCAGGTTTGAATCCTAATTCTGCTGCTCATTACCTGAGTGGCCTTGGGAAGCTTATTTAAGTTCTCTTTGCCTCAATTTCTTCATCCATGAAATGAGAACAAGTCCCAGCTTCTGGGTGACATTGATGATTAGTGAAAAAATGTCTGTGGGGAGAGACTGGCGCATCCTTCCAGAATACTTTTTATCTAACGTGGTTCTACAAACTGCCTTCAATACAGCTCTGTCTCCAAGTCAATTTTCACGTTTTCACACTGTTGAAGAATTTTCTACCTTCTCCTCTAAGTAACATTTTACAAAGATTAAATGCTTTCAGGAACCAGGCAGGTGATTTGCATAGTTGAACTGGCCAGGTGGGGGAGAGTCGGAAGTGGTGGGGACTGCAGCAAAGTAGGCATCATCTTCCTTATCTAAAGAGCAGTGTCCACTCAGCTGTAACCTGATTACCTTTCAGGCCGTGTTGTCAGAGCTTCCAAGTCTTTAGGAGAAAATAGAAATCTGAGCTTTTTCTTCTTTAAAACTTTCTAATTTTGGGGGGCGAAATGCTTTGAAAAAGATTGTAGTAGGTTTCCTTTGCATATAATGAAATATTTGCATTGAATTGATATATCTAAATTTGCTTCAAAACAATCCAGGGGTGGAAAGGAAAGTAGAGCTGGGCAGAGATAAAGCAGATAGTTCATGAGTTGAAACTGAGTGACTGGTATGTGTTGTTTATGATACTAATATCTCTGTATTATACTTTCTCTTTGGCAATGAGTTAAAACAAACAGTCTGAAAAAAAAAATAAATAAAACAAACAGTCTGCAGGCCAAACAACAACAAAAAAATACACACCAGCTCGATTCAGGCCTAGTCCATGTCCTTCAGTTGTAGGACCACCCAGAATCCAGGGAAGCCCCTCCGAACCCAGTGTGCACAGCTGGCCCTGGGAGATAGCCAGTGATGCCAGAACCCCATTCAGACAGACTGTGCTCCCGGACCTTGGGCAGAGGTGTCTTTTGTGGCCCCAGGTATGGTCTGAATTCTGCCATTAAAAACTTTGGTGACATTAAGCAAATCACAACATCTCTGCATCTCTGAGTTCTTTCTGTCAAAATCCGTGTCGGTGAGTTTGGAGAAGTAGAATCAGCCTAACACAGGCTGACTAGCATGGTGCTCTTCCCTGAAAAAGAATCCCCTCATTTGTTGGAGTTTGAAAGCCTCCTAAGAGCCTTTCTCACCATCAGGAGAGACAAGGCTAAAATGTATCCGCCTGGCAGCATGGGCTCCTCCCTTAAGCATATTCACACTAAGGTATAGAGTGGTAGGAGGGGTCCTCAGGGCACAGAAGGAAGGCAGGATGGAGGAAGCCCTGAGTGGATCATGGGGGCGGGCAGTACAGGTTAATCTTAAGGAATGATTCCCCCCAAAAAAACTTCATGAGATTTTAATGTCTTAAATGGTGCCCTCACATTCTGAAACACAAGATGATTTCAAATTGAGTATAATCCGAAGACAAGATTACTCATTACTGCGTTATAATAGCAAAGAATTGGAAATGAATCCAGAAGTCCACTAGGAAGAAAATGGTGAAATTAATTATGGTATTTCCATACAACAGATTCTAGGGAGACTTAACAAGAAAAGAGGAAGAAGGGACCACTTCGAAAACTGATAAGTAATATTGCCCTCTGTAATATTTTTTAAATGGGTAGGAATGGCTATATACATATATTTACTTATTATAAATAAAATTTTCTGGAAAGATTCAAAGAAACAGCTAATATTTATTGACTCCAAGAAGGTTATGGTAGACTGAGTAATTACACCCTCCCCCTTTTCCCACCAAAAATGTCTACATTATAATCCCCAGAAGTTGTGAATATGTTACTTTACCCAGCAAAAGGGACTCTGCAAGTATGATTAAGAATCGCGAGATTGTGGGGGGTTATCTGGGCTATCTGCGTGGGCTCAATAGTCACAGGGTCTGCAAAGAGGGAGGCAGAGGAGGAGAGTCAGTTGTCGGAGATGTGACAACAGAAGCAAGAAGCTGCTGGCTTTAGAGAAGGAGGAAAGTGAAGAGTTCCCTGGTGGTCCAGCTGTGGTTAAGTATCTGCCATCCAGTGCAGCGATTGAGGGTTAGATCCCTGGTTGCGGAACTAAGATCCCACATGGGCCACAGCTGGAGAGCCCATGGGCCACAATGAAGATTGCTTGTGCCACAATTGAGACCTGACACAGTCAAAAAAGAAAAAAAAAAAATCACAGGAGGAGGAAGGGGCCAGAAGCCAAGGCAAGCGGGCAGCCTCTAGAAGTTGGAAAAAAACGACACATTCTCCCCTGAAGGCTCCAGAAGGAAACAGCTTTGCTGACATTTGATTTTAGATTTCTAACCTCAGAACTGTAAGGAAATACATTTGTATGGTTTAAGCCTGGTGTGGCTGAAGACCCCTCTGTGTGTGTGTGTGTGTGTGTGATCTTAGCAGGAAAGAGTAGCATAGGCTTTTGCTTCCTACGACCCAGGAAGATGGATTTTTATGTTGGATTTATAGCCTCACAGATTAGGCTGGTCTCCCAACTCCCTGTGCTGGCAGCTCTGATGTCACCAAGTCACGTGACCTGTCTATTCAAAAGTTGGGCTTTTGAATCCAAGGATTAGAGAGTAAAAACATGTCATCAGAATAATAAAATGGCTGAACCTGGAAGTGGCTCCGGGTCCCCCATCTGATGGAGAACAAGACCCAGGCGACACATCCTGACTTAGACCACTGTGGAGGCTCCCACCAGGCAGCCCAGCTTCCTCCAACCCAACCCGGGAGCCCTCACTAGACGGGCTGAAGGGCATTGGCCATTGCACGGAGCACATAGACCACACCAGGGCTCCCGGGGAGGTGGGCTTGAGTATGGATCAAGCAGCTCCCCAGCACCTGATGCCCCATGCACCCCCTCCCCATGAAGGGCTCCGTCAGCCCCCCTGCCCAGCCTGCCAGGAAGTTGAGCCCGGGAGAGGCTCCTACTGCAGGGCTGGGCCAGGACTCAGTGAGCTCAGAAAGTTCCTGGGACCCAGGCTGCCGCCTGCCTGCCTCCTCCTCCCCTAGGGGACTCTCTGTGGACACCTCCCTCCCCCAGGATGGGGGAAATCAAGGCACCTCCCTCCTCAGCCCTTATCACCTGGGAACCTTACAAGTAGCCTCCACCTCTGTGAGCTCAGTAATACATTTATGTTGTGGAGATGATAAGGGTTTAAACCAGCTGTCCCAATCTTTCTGGCACCAGGGACTAGTTTCACAGGAGACAATTTTTACAAGGCAGGGAAGATGTGAGCTATGGGGAGTGGCTATAAATACAGATGGAGCGTCACTAGCTCACAAGCTGCTTACCTCCTGCTATGCAGCCCAGTTCCTACCCGGCACAAACACCAGCCCATGCCTGGAGGTGGGGGACCGCTGGTTTAAACAAGGCTACCTATGACAAGACCTCCACACAGAGGGTAAAAATGCCCAGAAGAGAGCCCTATGCACCCCACAGTGCAGGGGCAGCCTCCTCCACCCTCCTGGGACAGTCTTTCTCAGACACCCTTGACCTGCCCTGCCTAGCTCTCTCAACCCTCAGATGCCAGATACCTGTTTGGGAGGCCTTTCCTCCTGCGCCCAGACTCCTAACAATTCTAAACGCTTTCAGAGCCCCCCACAGTGGGCCAGATATCTTTCAAACTCTCTCAACGTGCTACCTTGCTTAATCCTTACCCGAGCTCTGGGTGGTGACTTGATTATTCCCATTATACCCAAGCAGAAGCTGAGGCCCAGAGAGGTAAAGTAACTTGCTTGAGGTCATCCAGCTAGTAAATGGCTGAATCCAGGGAGGTCATCTTCCAAGTAAGTGCCCTTAAGTGCCATGCTCCCCAGGAGACGTTTACCTTCCTTCAGTTAAAAAAAAAAAATGGAAATTCACTTTTCTATTTATTACTTAGACTCTTCTTCCCCCACTGAGCACCTAGAACAGGAGAGAGATCAGGAGAAAGCTCAGTAAACATTTGTCACACGCACAAATCCTGGTGACCCTCAGCCTTGAGTGGCACCGAGGAGATGGGCACAGGTAGAAGTTGTGGCAGGGCCGCCCTGGTTGGTATGTCTGCCCTTCGTCTGTTCTCTTTCGAACGAGGCCCCCCGGCCTCCTGTCACCCCAGCAGGAGCTGTTTCCTCAGAGCCCCAGAGCTGTGTCCCCCTGGCCGAGGCCTCTCCCAGCCCTGGAACTCACTGGGTTTATGTAGGGAGGCTGGGTGTCCCTGAAGGCCACGTCTTCATCGCCTACGTGACCACTGCCGCTTTGCATGCTGTCCAGGCAGACCTCTGCAACAGGAATGACTCACCAAGATACAGAATTCAATGCAGATAATCTGTTATTAAATGGGGAGGAGCCAGGAGCAGGAGAAAGTCAGTTTAGAGGAAGGGAGAAATGTAGGGAGGAAGATGGAGGACAGAAGTGGGTGCCCCTCTCCCAAGGCCTTCAGACCTTCTGCTCTCCTCCTACCCTCCACCCCAAGTCAGAATAGTTCACGTAGGCTCGGACATTCTCACCACGTGCACAGCTTCTAAAAGACACTGTCCCTGCGCGTGTGGCTGTGTCATGTCCCGACAACAGTGTGTGTGATGGGGCGCTGCCAGGGCATGGGGTGGCAGTGCTGCAGGAAGGCCTAGTTATACCCATTTTGCAGACCGGGAAACTAAGGCTCAGAGAATCTACAGGTCATATCCAAGGTCACACAGCTCACTAGCGGCAGCTTGAGCCATATAAGGCTACTCCACTTCTTAAAAAGGTATTCCTCCCCTTTAAAATTCTCCTCCTCACATAAAAGCATAATCATATAAAAAGAAATGTTTTGAAAATAGAAAACCTGGTGATGGAGGTTCCCTTATCCTTGTGCATAATGATGCCCCCGGGAACTTCTGACTCCTCCTCTCTGTGAATTTCTCTCTCTCTTCTCTCTCTTGATTCTGGGCTTTAGAATGGGGAGCAGAGACAACTCAGACATAATAGAATATTCCAAGTGACATTGAGTTGGAGGCAATATATTGAATAACTGTCTTTAATTGGTTCCAGTACCTTGTTAGTGGAAATGTTTGACAGAAACAGAGACTCAGGATCGGCTTTTGTCGGAAAGGGGTTTGGGGAGGAAACACACAGCAACAGACTCACCGGAGATTCAGTAGGCCCCCACTGTGTGCTAGAGATGGGACCCCATGTCCAGCCAGGACAAGCAGCTGGGGGTCCTATAGGTACTCAGTGTGGAGCAGGTACCCTGGGGCTGAGAACCTGTCTGCACCTCTCTCTATTCTTGGGCTTGCCTCGGTGCCCCAGAATTTGCAAAGACTGACTTATTTGAGATGATCCCATAGATTGAGCACACATGCCTTCTCTGTCCACCCTCCGTCCCCTCTACATTTCTAGATCAACCACAATGTGACTGGATTTAAGGGGCAGATGGCACAGTTGAAGCAGAAAGGAGGAAAAGAAAGGGAAATGCTTTGCAATCCTGTTTGACGCCAGGAACACGGGGACCATTTCCTCATCTACTGGGATAAAGATCACGGAACTCTCATTCACTGAAGGTTGAGTGTAAAATACAGGAGTGTTGGAACCTTGTTGGTGGGTCTTCTGCCTCTACTGTGTCCAGGCTCTTCTGCTTCTAGATATTTACCCAAGAGAGATGAAAACATATGCAGGCATGCATAACAACTTCACTCACCGTAGCCCCACACTGGAATCACACTGTTCATGAGCAACAGAAAGGAAAAATGAATGATGATGTGACTACTGTGGACTAGCCCTTGGCAATAAAAAGGGATCAAAGATATAGGCAAGATCATCAGTGACTCTCACAGTTGTGTACAGGAGCCAGGCATGACTGAGCACATGCTGGGAGTCTTTTATTAGATAAAATCCAACAATCAGTCAGGAAAGTGATGACCCATGGAGGGCTCCAACTGGGAGGAACCCGAAGGAATCATCTGGGTGCTGGAAATGTCCTGGAGCTTGACCTGGATGATGGTCACACAGCTGTTTACAACATAAAAATTCATCCAACAGACTAGGGTCTATGTGTTTACCTGAACCATAACTCAATAAAATACTGTTTTGTTTTGTTTTTTAATTCTCAGAGCCCAGGGAGACACAGAGACAGCTAGAGTTCCAGCAAACACACTTTGGCATCACCGGACAACTTGGAAGCTGTCGTTCAGTCGTCAAGTCACGTCCGACTCTTTGCAACTCCATGGACTGAAGTGTGCCAGGCTCCTCTGTCCTACACTATCTCCTGGAGTTTGCTCAAATTCATGTCCATTGAGTCGGTGATACTATCTAACCGTCTCATCCTCTGTCGTCCCCTTCTCCTCCTGCCTCCAATCTTTCCCAGCATCAGGGCCTTTTCCAATGAATAGGCTCTTTGCATCAGGTGGCCAAAGTACTGGAGCTTCAGCCTCAGCACAAGTTCTTCCAATGCATATCCCAGGTCGATTTCCTTTAGGTTTGATTGGTTTGATCCCCTTGCTGTCCAAGGGACTCTCAAAGAGTCTGCTCCAGCACCACAATTCAAAAGCATCAATTCTCGGGCGTCAACCTTCTTTATGGTCCAACATTCACAACTGTACCTAACTACTGGAAAGACCATAGCTTTGACTATGAATATTTGTGGCAAAGTGGTGTCTCTGCTTTTTAAAATGCTGTCTGGGTTTTTCATAGCTTTCCTTCCAAGGAGCAAGCATCTTTTAACTTCATAGCTGCAGTCACCACCTGTGTGATTTTGGATCCCAAGAAAATGAAATGTGTCACTGTTTTCACATTTTCACCTTCTATTTGCCATGAAGTGATGGGACCAGATGCCATGATCTTAAGTTTTTTTTTATGTTGGATTTTAAGCCGTCTTTTTCACTCTCTTCTTCTACTTTCATCAAGAGGCTCTTTAGTTCTTCTTCAATTTCTGCCATTAGAGTGGTACCATCTGCCTTTCTGAGGTTGTTGATATTTCTCCCAGCAATCTTGATTCCAGATTATAATTCATCCAGCCTGGCATTTCTCATAATGTACTTTGCATAAAGTTAAATAAGCAGGGTGACAACATACAGCCTTGTCATACTCCTTTCCCAATTTTGAGCAGGTCAGTTGTTCCATGTCCAATTCTTACTGTTGCTTCTTGACCCTCATACAGGTTTTTCGGGAGACAGGTAAGGTGGTCTGGTGAGTAAGTAAGTGAAAGTTGCTCACTCGTGTCGGACTCTTTACCACCCACCCCATGGATTATACAGTCCATGGCATTCTCCAGGCCAGAACACTAGAGTGGATAACCTTTCCCTTCAGGGCATCTTCCCAACCCAGGGATTGAACCCAGGTCTCTTGCATTGCAGGTGGATTCTTTACCAGCTGAGCCACAAGGGAAGCCCTAGAATACTGGAGTGGGGAGCCTATTCTTTTTCCAGTGGATCTTCCCGACCCAGGAATCGAACCGGGGTCTCCTGCATTGTCGGCGGATTCTTTACCAACTGAGCTATCAGGGAAGCCCAAGGTGATCTGGTACTCTTTAAGAATTTTCCAGTTTGTTTTGTTCCACACAGTCAAAGCCTTTAGTGTCAAAGGCTAGTCAATGAAGCAGAAGTAGGTGTTTTTTATGGAATTTCCTTGCTTTCTCTATGATCCAACAAATGTTGGCAATTTGATCTCTGGTTCCTCAGCCTTTTCTAAGCCTAGCTTGTACACCTGGAAGTTCTCAGTTCACGTACTGCTAAAGCCTAGCTTGAAGGATTTTGAGCATACCCTTGCTGGCATGTGAAATGAGCACAACTGAGTCACAGTGAGTCCAACCCAAAAAGAATAGTCCACGGCCCTGCTCCCACTCCACAGAGAGAGGCAACAGCCAAATTTGAGGGTCAGTGTATTTTCAGATGAATGGAGACAGTAGGGAGGCATCTCCAAGACCCAGGGCCTGGCACAGTTGACCTCAGCAGCCTGGCATCACCGTGCAGTCACTGAGATCCTTTCCCAGCGCCTGGTTCTTGTCTTAAGGAGGTGAGAGGCACCCCTCAGAGCTCTGTTATTCAAAGTTGCAGACACTTATCTGAGGCTATCCGTTCTCTGCCCTGTAGACCATAGGATCTGTTCTAAATGTGTTGGCCACCTCACACTCTCAAAAACCTGACAAGTATTGATGAGGTCTTGGAGAAAGGAGGCCTTTGGCACTGTTGGAAACACAGTATACATGCCTGATCCTAAGGGACTGGTATTAAGCTTCTGATTGCTCAAGCTTCTGTTTCAAACACGCATTTTGCATGAACACATTGTCAGCTGTATACTGGCTTCTAGGTAAGCCCCCACGCCTGCCTCCCCCATCAAGTTCTCCTTTCTAGAAAACCCTGGGCAACCTAGATAACCATGTGAGTGACCCCACATGTCTCTTCCTGCCCCTGGTTCTTGCTTAACCACCCCACCCCACCCTTGGACTCCAATAAAGGCAGAAGCCCAGTTCTGTGCTCCCTCCCCCCTCCACACTGGCCACTGTCCTGTATGGCCCTCAAGATGTGAGAGTAAGAATCCTTGTTTTATCAAAGCTCCCTCTTGGTTGTTGCTGAGCTGCATCTTTCAATTGTAGTAAGAACCATAACATTTGCACCAGCTGAGGAAATGCCTGTGGGGACCTCCACGAGTAGTAAAGGCCCATGTGAGGGCCCCCAGTATCAGTTTAGGAACTTCCCTGACAGTCCAGTGGTTAAGACTTCCATTGCAGGGAGTGTGGCTTTAATCCCTGGTAGGAGAACTAAGATCCCTCAAGCCACGTACCAACCCCCACCTCCCACCCCCGACCCCGCCAATAAAATAAAGAATCAGCCTAAATGAATCCTCCTGGCAAAACTGGAAAGTCACATCAATGTGACTTCCTAGTCCCATTAGACCTGTGACCTTTCTCCAAAGGGCCAGAGTTTTTCTTCACAGGGGGAGCACCCCAAACTGGAGCTGAAGCTTCCGACTGTCAAAGTTACCTGGGGCTCCTGTAGGGAAATTAGAATCAGACACCTCAAGCTCAAAGGAGCCTCTGGGACTCTTCATTTATTATCATTGTGTCCCTCTCCTTTGCAAAGCATTTCTGACTTCAAGATTGTATAAATGTGAGCCATTAAGGGGCCATTGCTCTCCTTATCTTAACATATCTAATATATACCTCAAAGAGCTTTCCTTCAGGACATGAAATACTTCCTGTTTTTAAAAGTTTCATAACACCAAAACACAAAAGACATAGGAAAATTCCAACAAAGACGACACAAATTCCATCGTTGGTGCACAGATCAACCATTTCCCAAACCAGGTAAATAAATTTACCCTACAAAACAAATGACCTAGTTCCTACTAGGCTGTTCCTACCCCCACAAGAACGAGTTCCCCCATGAACTGGTTCCGACTCAGAAACAGTCCAACCACAATTCCCCTTCTTCAAGGTTCAGTTCAGTTCAGTCACTCAGTCGTGTCCGACTCTTTGCAACCCCATGAATCACAGCACGCCAGGCCTCCCTGTCCATCGCCATCTCCCAGAGTTCACTCAGACTCATGTCCATCGAGTCAGTGATGCCATCCAGCCATCTCATCCTCTGTCGTCCCCTTCTCCTCCTGCCCCCAATCCCTCCCAGCATCAGAGTCTTTTCCAATGAGTCAATTCTTCGAATGAGGTGGCCAAAGTACTGCAGTTTCAGCTTTAGCATCATTCCTTCCAATGAACACCCAGGACTGATCTCCTTTAGAATGGACTGTTGGATCTCCTTGCAGTCCAAGGGACTCTCAAGAGTCTTCTCCAACACCACAGTTCAAAAGCATCAATTCTTTGGTGCTTGGCTTTCTTCACAGTCCAACTCTCACGTCCGTATATGACCACTGGGAAAACCATAGCCTTGACTAGACGGACCTTTGTTGGCAAAGTAATGTCTCTGCTTTTCAATATGCCATCTAGGTTGGTTACCCCAATCAAATTGGCTTGTCTTGTAGAGGAAAAGCCTAAATTGAGGGGGGAATATGTTTCCAGAGGGCACACTGGAGCGACTTACCCTACAAAATGTAGTCCATCGATCAGTAATACAAAAAGGCACACGGCACAGATGAACCAGTTCCCAACTCAGGCAAATAAATTTACCCCACAGACAAATGAACCGGTTTCAACAAGGGTAGGATTATCCCCACAAGAACTAGTTCCCCAATGAACTGGTTCCAACCCAAGTAGAGTCCAACAATTCCTCTCTCCACAAGTGGAGGCGGGAATACACTGACTCACAACACAAAAGGGCACACAGGCTTACCAACAAAATCGAGTTTGTCGGCTCCTTGCTTCAGCTGCCAAGTGCTGGGGCAGCTGGTGCCGCTTCAGGGAATCTTGAGCGAAAGATCTTCAGGACAAATGGTCCCAGCAGCTGCTAGAGCCTTGCTCCAATATTCCCTGACTAGGGCCAGCTAACCATTGAAAGGTTGTTGTTGAATCACTCGAATATACCGGGATTCTTGGCCCCCGGAGGAGAAGAATTCAATCCGGGGCCAGAGACCGGCGTGCAAGCTCAGTGCAAGACTGAGCGTGCAAGCCAGAGGCTTGATCGCTCAGAGCTTTTGTGTAATAAAGTTTTATTAAAGTATAAAGGAGATAGAGAAAGCTTCTGACATAAGCATCAGAAAGGGGTAGAAAGAGTACCCGCTTGCTAGTGTTAACAATGAAGTTATATAATCCAAAAACTATCTGGAGGTTGTAAAGACCTCATCAGACCTACTCCCATAATTTACATTTTAAGATAACACTGTCCTCAGGCAAGATACATCCTTGTAAAGACCAGGTCTACTCCCATAATTAACATTTTAAGATAACAGAAGGTTGAATCCAAAGACTGTCCTTAGGCAGGATACATTATTGTTATATAATCCTAAGGAATGTGGAGAAAGAAAAAAAGTTTGTCCTTTCTTCCTCCTTGAGAATTCCAGACCCCTCTCTCCTTGGGGACCCCTAGACTCCCTATCAACCTGCCTAGGAAATGACTCTCTCACCATGAGCAGCAAGGCTCCTGCCTGGCTAAGCCAAATTTCTTACCAAGTCCAAGCTTGTTGTGCCTGCTGCACAACTGGCCAATGAATCTGAGAGACAAGCTGTGTTGAGGCAAGGAATACTGTTGCAGGGAAAAGCCAATTCTGACTCCATGTTGGAACTGTTTCTTGTTTTACATTGCTTTTGTCATAATCTTATAGACTGCCTTGGAGAATCCTACCCCTCTGCCAGACTGTTAAACTAAAGAGCCTTTGTTCAGAACCCTGTCTACCTGTAGAAGATGGCAGGAAGGAAGAAATTAACACATTCCCTGCCTGAGGCTTGCCATTCTAGGAGATATTTGCAAGGTTAATGGTCTTTTTACTTTGTTTCCTCACCAACCCCCACCGCTGATCTATAAAAGAACCTAGCATCCAGACCCCAATAAGATGGTTATTTTGAGACATTAATCTGCTGTCTTCTTCAGTCAGCCAGCTCTTCAAACAAAGTCATATTCCTTGAGTCAAAACCTCATCTCCAATTCATTGGTCGGTCAAGGGCAAACAGAAAAAACTTGGACTTGGTAACAATGGGACTTTATTCAGGAAGCTAACTGACTGAGAAGATGGCTGACTAATGTCTCAAAATGACCATCTTGTAGGGGTCTGGATGCCAGGTTCATTTAAGAATCGGAGAGAAAAGCAGTGAGGATCTTAGGTCAAAAGGTAGAATAGAAAGAGAGAGGCACTGAGGAAGTAAGTAAAAATGCTGTTAGCCTTGCAAAATATCTCTGGGAAGGGCCAGCCTTTGGAAAAGGTGTGTAAATCTCTTCTTTTCTTTGAAGCCATTCACAGCTGGGCAGGGTCAGATTATCTCTCTTTGAGCTGAACAAAGGCACTTTAGTTTAATAGTAAGGCAGAGGGGCAGGGTCCTTTGAGGAGGACTATTCACTGCAGTCAGTTGCTCAGTCGGTCTGACTCTTTGCGACCCCATGGACTGCAGCATGCCAGGCCTCCCTGTCCATCACCAACTCCCAGAGCTTGCCCAAAACTCATGTCCAGAGAGTCAGTGATGCCATCCAACCATTTCATGCTCTATCATCCCCTTCTCCTCCCACCTTCAACCTTTCCCAGCATCAGGGTCTTTTCCAATAAGTTAGTTCTTTGAATCAGGTGGCCAAAGTACTGGAGTTTTAGCTTCAGCATCAGTCTGTCCAATGAACACCCAGGACTGATCTCCTTTAGGATGGACTGGTTGGATCTCCTTGCAGTCCAAGGGACTGTCAAGAGTCTTCTCCAACACCACAGTTCAAAAGAATCAATTCTTCAACACTCAGCTTCCTTTGTAGTCCAACTCTCACATACATGACCACTGGAAAAACCATAGCCTTGACTAGACAGACCTTTATTGGCAAAGTAATGTCTCTGCTTTTCAATATGCTATCTAGGTTGGTCATAACTTTCCTTCCAAGGAGCAAGCGTCTTTTAATTTCATGGCTACAATCACCATCTGCAGTGATTTTGGAGCCCAGAAAAATAAAGTCTGACACTGTTTCCACTGTTTCCCCCATCTATTTGTCATGAAGTGATGGGACCAGATGCCATGATCTTAGTTTTCTGAATGTTGAACTTTAAGCCGACTTTTTCACTCTCCTCTTTCACTTTCATCAAGAGGCTCTTTAGTTCTTCTTCACTTTCTTCTATAAGGGTGGTATCATCTGTATATCTGACGTTATTGATATTTCTCCCAGCAATCCTGATTCCAGCTTGTGCTTCATCCAGCCCAGCATTTCTCATGATGTACTCTGCATATTATAAGTTAAATAATCAGGGTGACAATATACAGCCTTGACGTACTCCTTTTCCTATTTGGAACCAGTCTGTTGTTCCATGTCCAGTTCTAACTGTTGCTTCCTGACCTACATACAGGTTTTTCAAGAGGCAGGTCAGGTGGTCTGGTATTACCAGAATTTTCCACAGTTTATTGTGATCCACACAGTCAAAGGCTTTGGCACAAGCCAAAGAAGAAATAGATGTTTTTCTGGAACTCTCTTGCTTTTTCCATGATCCAGTGGATGTTGGCAATTTGATCTCTTGTTCCTCTGCCTTTTCTAAAATCAGCTTGAATATCTGGAAGTTCATGGTTCACGTATTGCTGAAGCCTGGCTTGGAGAATTTTGAGCACTACTTAACTAGTGTATGAGATGAGTGCAATTGTGTGTTAGTTTGAGCATTCTTTGTCATTGCCTTTCTTTGGGATTGGAATGAAAACTGACCTTTTCCAGTCCTGTAGCCACTGCTGAGTTTCCCAAATTTGCTGGCATATTGAGTACAGCACTTTCACAGCATCATCTTTTAGGATTTGAAATAGCTCAACTGGAATTCTATCACCTCCACTAGCTTTGTTTATAGTGAGGATTCTTAAGGCCCACTTGACTTCACATTCCAGGATGTCTAGCTCTAGGTGAGTCATCACACCGACATGATTAACTGGGTCATGAAGATCTTTTTTGTACAGTTCTTCTGTGTATTCTTGCCACCTCTTCTTAATATCTTCTGCTTCGGTTAGGTCCATATCATTTCTGTCCTTTATCGAGCCCATCTTTGTATGAAATATTCCGTTGGTATCTCTAATTTTCTTGAAGAGATCTCTAGTCTTTCCCATTCAATTGTTTTCCTCTATTTCTTTGCATTGATTGCTGAGGAAGGCTTTCTTATCTCTCCTTGCTATTCTTTGGAACTCTGCATTCAAATGAGAATATCTTTCCTTTTCTCCTTTGCTTTTTGCTTCTCTTCTTTTCACAGCTATTTGTAAGGCCTCCTCAGACAACCTTATTGCTTTTTTGCATCTTTTTTTTCCCTTGGGGATGGTCTTGATGCCTGTCTCCTGTACAATGTCATGAACCTCCATCCATAGTTCATCAGGCACTCTTTCTATCAGATCTAGTCCCTTAAATCTATTTCTCACTTCCACTGTGTAATCATAAGGGGTTTGATTTAGGTCATACCTAAATGGTTTAGTGGTTTTTCCCACTTTCTTGAATTTAAGTCTGAATTTGGCAATAAGGAGTTCATGATCTGAGCCACAGTCCACTCCAGGTCTTGTTTTTGCTGACTGTATAGAGCTTCTTCATCTTTGGCTGCAAAGAATATAGTCAGTCTGATTTCAGTGTTGGACATCTGGTGATGTCCATGTGTAGAGTCTTCTCTTGTGCATGCGGGATCTTAATTCCAAAACCAAGGAGTGAACCCAAGCCCCTTGCAGTGGAAGCTGGGACCCCTGGACCACCAGGGAACCCCCGCCTAGGAACGTAGTCTTAATCAGCCAGACTGGAATGTTCTGGTCTGCACCCTGGTGGTAATCTGTCTCCTGGGCCCTCTCCATCCTTGGGAGGAAGAAGCAATCTACAAGAGTGACACTTGCCCTGCTTCCAAAAGAAGGAGAGTGGGTATGAAACAGTCCTTTGTTAGCTTTTGTTAGTAGCTCCTACTCCCCACCCTCCTTCTACCTCTAAAAACCTTTCATTTTTCTTTTTTTTACAACCTTTCAGTTTCTGTTTACAGTATCAGATGCTGCCTGATTCATGAATCACTGAATAATAAAGCCAATTAGATCTTCAGATTTACTCAGTGGAATTTTGTTTTTATCAGCTTTCATCTTCATCTTAGCAGCTGGTGGTTCTGTGTCTCCCTTCTCCATAGACCAGCCAAAGCATCCGCCAGCACCCTGCCCACTCACCAATATATTCCAGGGAAGTCTTCTCTCCAGTGCCCAAATCTGGAACCATCTACTCCTGCAGAGGACATGCACTTGTGATGCCAAAAGCTCAGCTTCTCTGTATACTGGCGCCAGATCACATCTCAGAGGCAGAGTTTTGAGTGAAGTAGAAAACAGCAGCTTTATTTTTGTGCCAGGAAAAGGGGGCCACACTGGGCTAAATGCCTTCAAAACCTTGTGTCCCAACTTGGGGAAAATAGTGAGGAATAAAAAACCTTATTTTTCATTACTGTAAAAAAAGCTTTATAGTAATAGTTCAAAGAGGACGTGTTCAGTCCATGGACATCCTTCTGATGGGTTGGTGGTGAGGTGAGTACACTTCAGGTCCAACTGGTCTGGGGTCTACATGCTTGTGGTCAGCATACCATCATTAACTGTTACACCTGGAAGGGGTTTCAGTATCTGCCAAACAGCTCAAAGATATTATGGTATGTATCCGTTGATGGGGAAACAGGACCTTGTCCCAAGGCTGCTCTTGACTGTTTCTCCTTGGTCTCTAACTCTCTCCCTTCCCTAATTAACAACAGCTTGAATCTGCCCCTTGTGTGGGAAATAAAGCCCACCAGTCCCAACCCAAGGAATAGACTTGGAGATACAAGGTGCATCAAGAAGTAAGGCTTTAATGACAGTCTTGCAAGATCGAGTGTCTGGTGGGAAGGCTGTAGACCCAGAGTCAATGGGGTTTTTATCCTCTCAGCATGCAAGTCCCTCCCCCGGTTCCTCATTGACTAAGTACTACAGGGTTAACAATCTTCCCGAGAAAGCCACTTGGATTTATTACTCTCCCTTTGTCTGGATTTTCCTATGCAAGCATCCTAAGGGCTCTTACATCAGCAGAGTGTCACTCTAGGCTAGTTGTCCTTGAAAATGGACCATTTTGAGTTTTTATTTCTTACAGTTGGAACTCAGGGAAGGTCATGGAGGCCAAATGAAGGCTGTTTCCTATAATCAAAGAAATGGGAGACATAGGAAGGCCTTGTGCCTGGGAGCCCCATCATCAGGCCCTATATGTATCACCTACTTGAATAGAATAGCATTTAAAGATGGGTTTCAGGGCATAGAGGTAGCTAGGAGGTTTTAGATGTGAAACAGTGGGCTGAAGACAGAGCCTGGTTTGCCAAAAGCTCCTTCCCTCTACTGCTTTCAAGTCAGTCTGGAAGCTTTGATGAAGCAGAAGGACAGAGGAACTCCCACCAGGACCTCAATTTGCCCTGTTTAATCGTCAACCTCCCCCACCTACACTCAGGCCCTGGGTAAAGAGGTTTCCATTGCCACTGATTACTGCTTCCTCAAAAGATAAAAATAACCTATCGAGAAAGGAAAAAAGTGCAAAGGCCAGTCGGTTGGTTTAGTCAACTAACTCATGTCTGACTCCTTGCGGCCTGCAGGACTGTAGCCCAGGCTCCTCTGCCCATGGAATTTTCCAGACAAGAACAATGGTGTGCCATTTCCTTCTCCAGGGGATCTTCTTGACCCAGGGATTGAACCTGCATCTCTTGTGTCTCCTGCAGTGGCAGGTGGATTCTTTGCCACTAGCACCAGTGGGGAAGCCCACCCTCCACTGCAGCTTAAGGGAAAACATATAAATCTTTGCAAACACCTCCTCTGTCCACAGTAACCCCTAAACATTTTAAGTCTCACAAAGTAGTTAGATTCAGCAATACAATTTCTTCTTCTCTGAGAATCCTGCAAATCATCCTTCATCAGAGTGGAGGAATGTGTCCTGTGAAAGCAGAATCGATGCTCAATGTTCGTTTCCAGTGTTGATGATTCAGTTTCCTAGTTCCCACCCTTGCTCATTCATTTCTACAGCCAACACGTCTTGAAGGTTTGCAGCCAGCCAGTGCTTCCAAACTCATTAGCCTCTGCCACACAGATAATAGCACAAGCTGGAATCAAGATTGCCGGGAGAAATATCCATAACTTCAGGTATGCAGATGACACCACCCTTATGGCAGAAAGTGAAGAACTAAAGAGCCTCTTGATGAAAGTGAAAGAGGAGAGTGAAAAAGTTGGCTTAAAGCTCAACTTTCAGAAAACTAAGACCATGGCATCTGGTCCCATCACTTCATGGGAAATAGATGGGGAAACAGTGGAAACAGTGTCAGACTTTATTTTTGGGGGCTCCAAAATCACTGCAGATGGTGATTGCAGCCATGAAATTAAAAGACGCTTGCTCCTTGGAAGGAAAGTTATGACCAACCTAGATAGCATATTCAAAAGCAGAGACATTACTTTGCCAACAAAGGTCCGTCTAGTCAAGGCTATGGTTTTCCCAGTGGTCATGTATGGATGTGAGAGTTGGACTGTGAAGAAAGCTGAGCACCAAAGAACTGATGTTTTTGAACTGTGGTGTTGGAGAAGACTCTTGAGAGTCCCTTGGACTGCAAGGAGATCCAACCAGTCCTTTCTGAAGGAGATCAGCCCTGGGATTTCTTTGGAAGAAATGATGCTAAAGCTGAAACTCCAGTACTTTGGCCACCTCATGCGAAGTGTTGACTCATTGGAAAAGACTCTGATGCTGGAAGGGATTGGGGGCAGGAGGAGAAGGGGACGACAGAGGATGAGATAGCTGGATGGCATCACCGACTCGATGGACGTGAGTCTGAGTGAACTCCAGGAGTTGGTGATGGACAGGGAGGCCTGGTGTGCTGCGATTCATGGGGTCGCAAAGAGTCGGACACGACTGAGAGACCGAACTGAACTGAACACAGATAATCCTGGCATGTGCACACAGAGCCGCACTTCACCCCTAACTTCACAGCTGAACAATCCAGCTCTGTCTGGGGGCAGGGACGCACCCTCTCTTCCGCGTGTTTGTTCCTCGTGGTCCGTTGCTTCTCCACCTGCCTGGGTGGTGACGACTGCCTCCTCGGCCTGAGTTTCCCCTCCTACCTGGCAATCGAGAAATGAGGCAGACACACCCACCCAGATAAGCCTCTGGTTCCCTGTGAGATATTCTAAACCTTAGAGGGGGAAACCATGGAAAAGTTCAAAAGATAAATTGATAACTGGAGTCTTTTTCATCTTTGTTACAGGTGGAAACTTTGGAAGCCTGCATTCTGGCTCGACCTGGGGGCACCTTCTCATGGCAGGTCACCTGAGCCTGCTGCACCTCCGCTGAAACTGAGCAAGACCCTGCAGGGCCCTCCCGGGCACAAAACCCCTCTGTGTCCGCCATTTCTTTTTTTTCTCCTAAACAACCACTTGATTTTATTTCCAATATAAAAAAATGATCACTTTGGGGGAAACTATAAATTAAGTTCTTGTTTGTTTTAATTTTCTTAACAACCACTTGATTTTATTTATATCACAAAAAGTGATCCCCCATTACTTGTTTGTAAAAAAAGACTTTAGTCTCCCGCTGCTGCTAAGTCGCTTCAGTAGTGTCCAACTATGTGCGAATCCATAGACAGCAGCCCACCAGGCTCCCCCGTCCCTGGGATTCTCCAGGCAAGAACACTGGAGTGGGTTGTCATTTCCTTCTCCAATGCAGGAAAGTGAAAAGTGAACGTGAAGTCGCTCAGTCGTGTCCAACTCTTCGAGACCCCATGGACTGCAGCCTACCAGGCTCCTCTGTCCATGGGAGTCTCCAGGCAAGAGCACTGGAGTGGGGTGCCATTGTCTTCTCCTTAGTCTCCTAGGACTTCCTTTAGTTCCAAAAGCAGACTCAAGCAGTTCCTAACTAGGGAAGTGAAGGAATGCAGAGACAAAGGAGAAGCAGTCAAGAAACAGTAGTAGTTCAGGGACTTCCCTGGTGGTCCAGTGGTTAGGGCTCTATGTTTCCACTGCAGGAGGCCCAGGTTCAATTCATGGCTCCCCAGGGGTGTCATGTTAAAGCCTAAACTCCTAGCTTGGCACCTACAGAATCCTCTTCAGGTTCCTTCTACTCCTCGGGTTCCATTTCACAATGAAAAGCTGAACGACTTCTGATATCCCAAGCACGCTCTGTCTTACTTACTCCCAAGTAAGACAGTAGGTGTTGCAAGAGGGCATCAGAGGGCAAACACACTGAAACCATACTCACAGAAAACTAGTCAATCTAATCACACTAGGACCACAGCCTTGTCTAACTCAATGAAACTAAGCCATGCCCGTGGGGCAACCCAAGACGGGCGGGTCATGGTGGAGAGATCTGACAGAATGTGATCTACTGGAGAAGGGAATGGCAAACCACTTCAGTATTCTTGCCTTGAGAACCCCATGAACAGTATGAAAAGGCAAAATGATAGGATACTGAAAGAGGAACTCCCCAGGTCAGTAGGTGCCCAATATGCTACTGGAGATCAGTGGAGAAATAACTCCAAAAAGAATGAAGGGATGGAGCCAAAGCAAAAAGAATACCCAACTGTGGATGTGACTGGTGATAGAAGCAAGGTCCAATGCTGTAAAGAGCAATATTGCATAGAACCTGGAATGTCAGGTCCATGAATCAAGGCAAATTGGAAGTTGTCAAACAAGAGATGGCAAGAGTGAATGTCAATATTCTAGGAATCACCGAACTGAAATGGACTGGAATGGGTGAATTTAACTCAGATGACCATTATATCTACTACTGCGGGCAGGAATACCTCAGAAGAAATGGAGTGGCCATCATGGTCAACAAAAGAGTCCGAAATGCAGTACTTGGATGCAATCTCAAAAACAAGAGAATGATCTCTGTTCATTTCCAAGGCAAACCATTCAATATCACAGTAATCCAAGTCTATGCCCCAACCAGTAATGCTGAAGAAGCTGAAGTTGAACGGTTCTATGAAGACCTACAAGACCTTTTAGAACTAACACCCAAAAAAGATGTCCTTTTCATTATAGGGGACTGGAATGCAAAAGTAGGAAGTCAAGAAACACCTGGAGTAACAGGCAAATTTGGCCTTGGAATACGCAATGAAGCAGGGCAAAGACTAATAGAGTTTTGCCAAGAAAATGCACTGGTCATAACAAACACCCTCTTCCAATGACACAAGAGAAGACTCTATACATGGACATCACCAGATGGTCAACACCGAAATCAGATTGATTATATTCTTTGCAGCCAAAGATGGAGAAGCTCTATACAGTCAGCAAAAATAAGACCAGGAGCTGACTGTGGCTCAGACCATGAACTCCTTATTGCCAAATTCAGACTTAAATTGAAGAAAGTAGGGAAAACCACTAGACCATTCAGGTATGACCTAAATCAAATCCCTTATGATTACACAATGGAAGTGAGAAATAGATTTAAGGGTCTAGATCTGATAGATAGAGTACCTGATGAACTATGGAATGAGGTTCGTGACATTGTACAGGAGACAGGGATCAAGATCATTCCCATGGAAAAGAAATGCAAAAAAGCAAAATGGCTGTCTGGGGAGGCCTTACAAATAGCTGTGAAAAGAAGAGAAGCAAAAAGCAAAGGAGAAAAGGAAAAATATAAACATCTGAATGCAGAGTTCCAAAGATTAGCAAGAAGAGATAAGAAAGCCTTCTTCAGCCATCAATGCAAAGAAATAGAGGAAAACAACAGAATGGGAAAGACTAGGGATCTCTTCAAGAAAATCAGAGATACCAAAGGAACATCTCATGCAAAGATGGGCTCGTTAAAGGACAGAAATGGTATGGACCTAACAGAAGCAGAAGATATTAAGAAGAGATGGCAAGAATACACAGAAGAACTGTACAAAAAAGATCTTCACGACCCAGATAATCACGATGGTGTGATCTCTGACCTAGAGCCAGACATCCTGGAATGTGAAGTCAAGTGGGCCTTAGAAAGCATCACTATGAACAAAGCTAGTGGAGGTGATGGAATTCCAGTTGAGCTATTCCAAATCCTGAAAGATGATGCTGTGAAAGTGCTACACTCAATATGCCAGCAAATTTGGAAAACTCAGCAGTGGCCACAGGACTGGAAAAGGTCAGTTTTCATTCCAATCCCAAAGAAAGGCAATGCCAAAGAATGCTCAGACTACCGCACAATTGCACTCATCTCACATGCTAGTAAAGTAATGCTCAAAATTCTCCAAGCCAGGCTTCAGCAATATATGAACCGTGAACTTGCTGATGTTCAAACTGGTTTTAGAAAAGGCAGAGGAACCAAAGATCAAATTGCCAACATCCGCTGGATCATGGAAAAAGCAAGAGAGTTCCAGAAAAACATCTATTTCTGCTTTATTCACTATGCCAAAGCCTTTGACTGTGTGGATCACAATAAACTGTGGAAAATTCTTCAAGAGATGGGAATACCAGACCACCTGATCTGTCTCTTGAGAAATTTGTATGCAGGTAAGGAAGTAACAGTTAGAACTGGACATGGAACAACAGAATGGTTCCAAATAGGAAAAGGAGTACGTCAAGGCTGTATATTGTCACCCTGTTTATTTAACTTATATGCAGAGTACATCATGAGAAACGCTGCACTGGAAGAAACACAAGCTGGAATCAGGATTGCCGGAAGAAATATCAATAACGTCAGATATGCAGATGACACCACCCTTATGGCAGAAAGTGAAGAGGAACTAAAAAGCCTCTTGATGAAAGTGAAAGTGGAGAGTGAAAAGGTTGACTTAAGGCTCAACATTCAGAAAGTGAAAATCATGGCATGTGGTCCCATCACTTCATGGGAAATAGATGGGGAAACAGTGGAAACAGTGTCAGACTTTATTTTTCTGGGCTCCAAAATCACTACAGATGGTGACTACAGCCATGAAATTAAAAGACGCTTACTCCTTGGAAGGAAAGTTATGACCAACCTAGATAGCATATTGAAAAGCAGAGACATTACTTTGCCAACAAAGGTCCGTCTAGTCAAGGCTATGGTTTTTCCTGTGGTCATGTATGGATGTGAGAGTTGGACTGTGAAGAAGGCTGAGCACCGAAGAATTGATGCTTTTGAACTGTGGTGTTGGAGAAGACTCTTGAGAGTCCCTTGGACTGCAAGGAGATCCAACCAGTCCATTCTGCAGGAGATCAGCCCTGGGATTTCTTTGGAAGGAATGATGCTAAAGCTGAAACTCCAGTACTTTGGCCACCTCATGGGAAGAGTTGACTCATTGGAAAAGACTCTGATACTGGGAGGGATTGGGGGCAGGAGGAGAAGGGGACGACCAAGGATGAGATGGCTGGATGGCATCACTGACTCGATGGACATGAGTCTGAGTGAGCTCCGGGAGTTGGTAATGGACAGGGAGGCCTGGCGTGCTGCGATTCATGGGGTTGCAAAGAGTCTGACACAACTGAGCGGCTGATGTGATCTAAACCTTTGCTCAAAGTAAAATGGTCTCCTCTTATTTCCATGTTGTTGTTTAGTCGATAAGATATGTCTGACTCTTTGTGATCCCACAGACTGTAGCACACCAGGCTTCTCTGTCCATGGGATTCTCCAGGCAAGAATACTGGAATGGGTTGCCATCTCCTTCTCCAAGGGATCTTCCTGACCCAGGGATCAAACTCACATCTCCTGCACTGGCAGGCGGATTCTTTACCACGGACCACCTGGGAAGGTGGATTCTTTACCACGGAACCACCTGGGAAGCGCTCTCACTTACACGCAACAGGCATATTACTCACCCTTCAAGTCAGCTCCAAGGCCACATCCTCCATGAAGCCTGCTAGACAGACTGAGGGACTCCTTCCTTGGGTCAGCCACCAGCTGAAGTCAAGGGTTCTACCTCTTTCCTGTGCCCCAGCACTTTGCACCATCTTTTGAACACAGAGGTGCTCAATAAATGTCTGGCCAATAAATTGCCCAGTTTCTGATGAGAAGGATGTTCTGGAGTCAAGCTGTGGCCCAAGTCCTGGACTAGCCACTGACCAGCTGTGTTATCTGGAGTAGATATCTTAACTTCTCTGTGCCTCAGCTGAAACATCACAACAGTTCCTACCCCGGGGGTGCTGCTGTGAGGACTAGGTTAAGGTAAGATGATGTGCAGAAAGCACTTCCTTGGCTCAGAGGACGTTGGTTCCCCTTGGCCCCCATCTGTTGTGCTTACCCCAACCTCTTGCTTACCTCTCTTTTTTTTCTAAAAAAATTTTTTTAAGACTTTTTTTTAATGTGGACCATTTTTAGTCTTTTTTAAAATTTATTTTTAATTGGAGGATAATTGCTTTACAATATTGTGTTGGTTTCTGCCATACATCAACATGAATCAGCCATAGGTATACATATGTTTTGGAGAAGGCAATGGCACCCCACTCCAGCACTCTTGCCTGGAAAATCCCATGGATGGAGGAACCTGGTGGGCTGCAGTCCATGGGGTCGCTAAGAGTCAGACAAGACTCAGCGACTTTACTTTCACTTTTCAGTTTCATGCACTGGAGAAGGAAATGGCAACCCACTCCAGTGTTCTTGCCTGGAGAATCCCAGCGACAGGGGAGCCTCGTGGGCTGCTGTCTATGGGGTCGCACAGCAGCAGCAGCAGCAGCATACATATGTTTGCCTGAAAAATCCCATGGACATAGGAGCCTGGCAGGCTACAGTCCATAGGGTTTCAAAGAGCTGGACACAGCTGAGAACGCTCACATACCTATGTTCCCTCCCTCTGGAACCTCCCTCCCACCTCCCCAGGTTGTCAAAGAGCACTGGACTTGAACTCCCTGCATCATACAGCAAATTTCCACTGGCTCGCTGTTTACATACGGTGAAGGTATATGTTTCCTTGCTACTCTCTCAATTCATCCCACCCTCTCCTTCCCCCACTGTGTCCACAAGTCCTTTCTCTACATCTGCATCTGCATTGCTGCTGCTGCTAAGTCGCTTCAGTCGTGTCTGACTCTGTGCGAACCCATAGAAGGCAGCCCACGAGGCTCCCCCGTCCCTGGGATTCTCCAGGCAAGAACACTGGAGTGGGTTGTTATTTCTGAAAGTGAAAAGTCAAAGTGAAGTCGCTCAGTCATGCCCGACTCTTAGCGACCCCATGGACCGCAGCCTACCAGGCTCCTCTGTCCATGGGGTTTTCCAGGCAAGAGTACTGGCGTGGGGTGCCATTGCCTTCTCCGCATCTGCATTGCTGCCCTGAAAATAGGTTCATTGGTATCATCTTTCTAGATTTCATATATATGCATTAGTATACAATAATTATTTTTCTCTTTCTGACTTACTTCACTCTGTATAATAGGCTCTAGGTTCATCCACCTCTTTAGAACCAACTCAAATGTGTTCTTTTTTATGGCTGACTAATCTCCCTTTGTATATATGATTCTATACATAGAAAACCCTAAAGATGCCACCAGAAAATTTATAGAGCTAACCAATGAATATAGTAAAGTCTTTACAATATTGTCTCTGTTTTGTATCTTGGTTTTTTGGCTGTAAGGCACATGGAATCTTAGCACCCTGACCAGGGGTTGAACCCACACCCCTTACATTGGAAGGTGTAGTCCTAACCACTGAACGACCAGGGAAGTCTCACATTTCTCTCTTTATAACTGGCAAGGAGAGGCTCCTAAAAATATTGAGATGAATCTTATTTAGATTCCCTCCCCTCAAGGCTTTCATAAGTCAAAGACCCCTCCAGCAGAGGAGACAGTGACGGGTCTGAGTATGTTACCAGGCTGTCACTGTTGGGGGGTAGGATGACCTTCTTCTATACATCATGGGCTTTGATGCTCTTATCTCTATTCCTTCATATGTTTAGAAATATCTGCCTCCAAGGTCCAGGCAAAATTTCTTTCCCTGGAGGGAGCTCCCAGATGGGGCCAAACACCCTGCCCCCTCCCTTCCTGCTTTCCTACGCCACCCATCCGAGAGCCCCCCACCTCTGCCCCACTCATCTGGAATGGACCCAAGGAGACACAAGGCCCAGACACCTTGGTAACAATTTTATTCACAGACTCTAGACACCCAGGCTGGGCCTGGCACAGTGTTCTTGCCAATGGCAAAAAAAAAAAAAAGAAACCACAAAAATGGATAGTGCACGTCTGTTAATACTAACCATTTTAATTTAAATTAATAGTATTTCTGGAAGACAAATGCAGTTGATAGAAAATATAAAAACTTTTAATATACAAATTTTACATCACATTCAAAAAAGCAAGTGTGTGCCTCGTGGCCACAGAAGATGCTGGGTTTGCACACACAGATGAAATCCTGGCCGACACTGCAGCATCGCACAAGCTCCCTAACTTGCTTCACATTTATATCTCCACCCGGCCCCCAAAGCAACACAGCAACCCCCACCACCCCCACCAGGGGCTTACAGGGCATGCCATGCCCCTCAGTGATCACAGGAAGAAATGCTGTGAGAGGGCAGAGGGATTCCAGGCCCTGTACGCGTCTTTGATTTGGTGGTTGGTGTGGAGACGTCATCTTGGCTACACGCCACTCACAACTGGTGGGGAACTCGGGATTCAAGACCTTGGGTTGGATGGAGACCAAGGGTTCTGGCTCTGGTGTTTAAAGGCATCAGGAACAGATCCCAGGGGTTTGGAGGTGAGGCTGGGGAGTGGAGGGTGGTGGGGGGCAGGGCGCAGGCTGAAGGTTGAAACTTGGGCTCCATTCTCAGACCCCAGGGGACCTCTGCAGCCCCCGAGATCTTGTCCAGGAGGGCTCCCAGCTTCTCCATCCCTTTCACAGTTGGCTGTGAGGGCTGAATTCACAGTATCTGCCATCCTTCATGTGTTTCCAAAGCAGATGGGGGGAGCACACGGAAGGGCAGGCGTGTCTTCCTAACCTCAATTCACAGTCACTTAAATAGAGACAGGGTGATGGGGACCACCTGGGGAGCTCCTCAGCTGCTTCTCTTCAATGACAGGTAGGGCAGAGGCTCAGACTGAGAGCAAGAAGGCATCCCAGGGCCCGGGAGAGGAAGGGGTGGGCCCCAGTCCCACCCTCCGGGTTCCTGGCAAATCATCAGTTTCCTAAACGTGGGCACTGTGACTGCTCCCCTCCTGGTCTGGTACTACTTGCACACAGTAGGCCCTCAAAGAAATCTTCCTGAACTGACCCAAGAGTGTGACACCCTTCAAGGGAAAAAAAACCCAGACTGACTGTCCATGGGCAGTGAGGTGAGTCCCATTTACTCAGCTGCCGTCCCACCCCTCAGGCCACCTGCTCGTCCAAGAGTTCAGAGGGGAAACGTGAGAGGCATGAACTGTGACCTCTGCGAAGGAGCCAATGTGGGGGGAGGAGCCTGATGACCAGAGGAAGCAGAGTCACATGCCATGTCGAGTGGGGAGATCAGGGGAGAGGCTGACCTGGCAGTCAAATGGATGATGGGGAGAAGCCAAGCGTCCCACAGAGACAAAAGACCCCAGAGCCAAGTCTAGCTGGTTTACAGCTTCTCCATCTTCCTCCCCACACACCCAGCAGGCAGGGTTGAGGTGCTGTTGGCCGGGAGGCCCGGGTACCCAGCACAGCTGTTCGGCTGTGCCCTCCCAGCAGGGCCGCCAAGGGATGCTCAGCCCAGAGCCGGGAAGGTCGCCCCACAGTCTCCAGGCCAAGCAGCCCATTTCATGTGACAACTTGGCCAGACTCCAGGTTCAGAGCCTGGTTAGACAGGTGTACATAAACCCCGTGGGAGGGCCACGTGCCTTCTCGTCTTGGCTCCAAATGTGGACATGAGTTGTGGGTCTGAAGACAATCTCCTCTCCACTTTCATCACCCTGGGTCATTTTTGGCTTTGGAGCCTGATACGCCCTAACCTTCACTGAAGGGCTTCTCTGCCATTTGGAACTTTCCTCTTTAGGAGTCAGCTTCTAATGAGGACAGGCAGGACCCTCTCATATGCTGGACTTTCCCAAACCTGGTTCCAACAGACACAAGCCTTGGTGCTTGGGAAGATTCTGAAGGTGGGGGGCTTGCTAGCTGGGTCTAAATGAAAGGCGGGGCACACACCTCCCACCTTATCTAAGAGCTCTGAACATGGGCAGAGGAGTCAGGAGCAGGCTAGGGTGTTTCAACAGGACTCAGGGGTGGGCAGTTACAGAACTTTGGCAAGATCGATGATGGGCTTCTAAATCACAGGGCACCCTGTGATTGGGAGAGTGGGCTCAGAGACCCTGCCTGCCTCTTCCCCCACCTTCTACCTTCCCTGTTTTCATGGATCAAGCTTTCACGGTGTACACAGCTGCTGGGCTGGGCCTTAGCACTGGGGTCAAATGTTAGTTAAGGACTGGGATATATCTAAACAGTTAAAGCCTTTCATCCTATCTCCCAGGTGCCCCGCTGGGGGCTTCTTGAAAGAAACACCTCCATAGGCAGTGGAGACCCTGGCTGGGAACCACTGGATCAGTCCAGATGGTATCTGGATTTGATCTGTCTCTGCTTTTCCAGAAGATATGGACTGGATTACAGGGGTCAAAGGTGAACTCAAGCTGTCTGCAAACTCCTGACCCTGTTAATCCAGCTCAACTCTTGGTCAGGGTCTCACCTGCAAGAGGAGGAAGAGACCGCACCTCTTTGATAGGATGAGAGGTGATGGGATTTGGGGCCAAAGTAGAAGCCTGGTCAAACCCTGTGGTTGCCACCCCCCAACCCCGCCCGTCCTGCCAGGAGACCAGCCACAATCATGATGCTTTTCTTCCTCTGGCCCAGTGTGGGCACCTCCAGAGGGGAGGGCCACTTCTGCCATCCTGGCCCACGGTGCCAGCAACCTCTGCACAGACTGTTTTTTTTATTATTACCTATTGTACAACCTCAAGTCCAACTCCACATGAACATATATGTAAACATTTGCCGCCTGTCAGGACAGGTCTGGTTGTTGGTGATGTCATTTTAAGAAACGGCAGGTGCAGCTCCATCTCCGGGACCCAAGTGTTTTTGTAGATGAACGGTCTAAGCCAAGGCCTCGTGCTCCTGGTTTGTGGCACTTAGAAGAGTGGCTGGCATTTTGAAGAGCATTGGTTTTTTTTTTTGTTGTGGTGGTGGTTCGGATGTTTGAGAGACACATTTAAGAAAGAAATACGTTGTCAGAAAAACCGCACAGCTGGCTACATCTTTGGATTACTGGACTCCAGGATGCCCAAGCCAAACCTTTCAAACCGGGGTACAACTTTGCTGCTGTTAATGCTGAAAAGAGGAACAAAAACAAGAATTATAGCCCTGCAAGTTTTGATCAGAATTTGGGCAAAGTTAGCTAATGAGCGGGCCAGTTCCAGAAGCTCCGTAGAGGACCCGGCCGCACCAAGAAGTGGGAGTGATGATCAGGCCAGTGGCCTTGGCAGAGCTGCTCCTGGTCACACCTGGCCGGGGGTGGGGGTGGGGGGTAGACGTGCTAAGCCTCAGCTCCCTCCTGGAGGGCGGTGGCCTGTTTGTCTCGAAAGCCCCAGCACCCCGCGTGCCCAGAAACTTCTGCGGGCTCATTCGCATTGGCAGCTCATTCTCAAAGCTCTTGCTCCGAGTGGAATTGGGTGGGAAGAGAAACTCAGCTCCAGCCTTGAGAGTGATATTTGCATGCTCCTTCTAGAAATGGTCCTCAAAGGCGGGGGTGCCTCAGGGCCATCTGGGAAGCGGGTTGAAATACAGGTTTTCAGCTTCTGCCTCCAGACACCCAGATTCAGGTCTTGGGTCAGGAACCTACGTTTAGTAATACATGGAGGACCTGTACGTGACCTGTCAGCCACACTCTTGCCAAATGCTGGCTTGGGGTCTGGTACTTTCAGTTTACACAGGGCAGGTGGAAGGGGAGTGATGCTGTGGGGGCGGAGGGATGGACGGAAAGCTTTTTCACAGTTGTTTGGAGACAGGCCCCACCCCCTTGCTTCAGGACGACTTTCCCAAGTGTCTGTGCGGCCGAGGACACACCCCTTCAAGCTGGTGTCTCTCATGGCAATAGAACTTGTGATGTTACACACCAGCCCGCCGGAGGGGACCGCAGGCAGCTCTGAAATCATTCCACTCCTTGGCCAAGATCCTCGTGGGTTAAGAGCCAAGCAAAACCCCGCCCCCTGTCCCAGGGACACACCCTGCGAAGGGCCGGTATGTTGCGGGGGGCGGGAGAAGGGGGATCTCTCTCATTGAGTTGTTAGTAGGGAGACGGGACCACCCCACAGAAGTGCTGCAGAGAGATGAAGTTGCGTCCAGGGAGGAGGTTCTAGGTTGGGGGGTGCTGTTAGGGAGACCCTCCGTGGAAAGCTGTTACTCAGGCACACACAGGGCCACAGGGCGGGGCGAGGGCCAGTTTTAACAAACAAAGCAGAAAGAAGTCTCAGCAGAGAGGCTGGGGCGGCAGCATCGCATTCCCTGGGTTAGTGCCCGCAGCGCTGTTTGAGCTGGAGTAGAAGTCGCAGTGCCCAGCGTGGATTAGGAGGAAGAAAGCCCCGAACATGCAAGGCAGCCAGGCCTACAACCTACAGGAGGAGAGACAAGAAGGGAGAGAGCAGAGTCAGAGCCTGAGACCATGGGGAGGGGGCAGGGGGCACGGCTAAGGCCTGGCCAGGGCACAGGGCAGGGGCCCCTCTTTCCCTGTGGACAGAAGAAAGGACATCCCCATTCCAGTCCATGCTTGGCAGCAGAGCAAGCTTGGAAGGGAGCCTGGCATAGAGAACCTCCCCCAAGCTTTCCTCTGGGACATGGCCACAGAATGCTGAACAGAGGTCAACCAGCAGGCCCACGGCTCCTCATTGAAACTGACATCTTGGAGTTTACTGTGTCTGTTCCCTGCATTCTCTTCTTTAAGATCCAGCCAGAGGGGCTTCTGGGGACTCAGGCCAGCAATCTGAGTTCTTGCCCTCCCTAGAACAAGCCATCATCTGCCACGGTGTGTGGACTGAGGCCCTGCCCCATGCTGTGAGTCTGCTCTCAGCCCGGGGAGAGAAACAGCCTGCAGGGCCCTCGCCAGTGGCGATGTGAGCCGCCAGAGCATCACTGTTATTTATGGGAATACCACACGCCAAGAAGGGGAAGCTGGATGCAGAAACAGTAGGAAACAGGATGTGCAAAGGGTTAAACGCAAACAGGCCGAGGATCGGGGAAACGGCAGAAGACACACTATTCCTCCAGGACTGGACAGTTGTTCCTAAAGTCGGGGTGACCGGAACGTCCTTTCCCGTAGTAGCGGCTCCGCCAGCGCCTGGGAGCGCCCGCAACCATTTTGCCAGGCGTGGGAGGAGCGCAGTCCAGCAGGTGATGGAGATGGACACCCAGCGTGGGTGGGTGGAGGGGGGGCGCAGGAATCAGGATGGCAGGAGAGGGGGGAGATGACAGGACAGGCCAGCACATCCACCACCCCCAGAAAATAAAAATAAGCAACAAGATCGATGGAAAAGAAAAGAGAAAATGAGAATTAGAGGCTTGAGTGTGTGGAAGTAAAAATCATGAACAGAAAGCTTTGATACAGATTTGCTGAGGTACGCTGGCATTCTTTCCCTGCAGGGGCTAAAACTGATCACTTTGGGCAGGAAACCTCCCTATTTGTGACTCTGTGCCCCACGTGTAGAAAGAGAAGGTGGGGCTCCATGGCTTTTCAGGAATCTGGAATCATCTCCTGAATGTCAGCACCCGCTCAGTGCAGCCTTCTCTTTGGGGGAGGAGAAAATCAAGGCCTAGTTTGCTAAACGAGCCACCCAACATCTGACAGACCAGATCCTTGAACTTCTTATGAGACCAGGAGAGCCCCAGGCTCCCACCCAAACCCAGCTCCCATGACTGTTCTCTTCTGGAGACCCTTCCTCAAGCTCCCGGGGGGGAGGGCAGTGTGCCCACAGAGGCTGGGTTTTTGCCTGGCACTCAGCATGTTGTCATCATTCCCTCCTTCATCCCCTCACCCACCAAATATTTACTGAGTGATTACTACACCCCCGGGACTGTGCTAGGAGCTGAGAATACAGAGGTGACAAGACAGCGTCCTGCTCGGAGGGCTTACAGCGCACGTCTGCCCGTCTTTATCCCAGACCATCAGCTCTGTGCTGGTGGAGGCCCGGCCCTGGCATGTGACCTCAGGGGCGGTGCAGCTGCCAGCAATCTCTGGGAAAAGCCCACGCCTCTGACAGCAACATCCTGTCACCCACTATTTGTATTAGACTCTGATCCATCTTAAGTGCAAAATACTGAATCGAATCTTCATCATAAGGTAAAGTATTCCCTCACCACATATCATCATTTGTCAGACCGTCCCTACAACGGGCTTCGGTTGCCACATTTCTTCAACAAGTTCTCCTCACAGGTACTGCTGGGCTGACCCAGCCTGGGCCTCTCCTCCCCTTCAACTCAAAGCTTGGTTTGGTTTATTTTCAAAACGACCTGGCAAACTAAGTGTCTGTCAAATCAGGCCACAAAAAGTGATCATTTTAGAGTCGTAAAAAATACAAAACAAACAAACAACAACAAAAAACGTGTGACAGAGACCATTATGTAGCTCATTCTGGAAGAAGGAGGTACCGACACCACCACACACGTGGGGAGGTGTGAGATCTGGGTACAGCTTTTCCGGGGCCTATGCTCTTGCCCTCCCTCCAACTCCCATCAAGAGTGGCACCACTTGGGACTTCCCTGGTGGTCCAGTGGCTAGGACACCCAGCTCCCAGTGAAGGGGGTCTGGGTTTGACCCCTGGTCAGGGAACCAGATCTCACATGGTGCGGCTAAGACACACTGTTGTTCAGCAGCATAGCTGTGTCCGACACTTTATGACACACCAGGCTTCCCTGTCCTTCACCATCTCCCAGAGTTTGCTCAAACTCATGTCCATGGAGTCAGTGATGCCACTGCAGCCAAATAAATATTTTAAAAAGAGACAGAGAAGACTGTATCTGTTCTATCTTCATGTTCTGGGGCTGTGGCAGATTTCACTTCTAGAAAGTGCCTTTCACCTTAAAAGAAAGTTCAAAGCCATGAATCTTGCCCAAGAGTCCAGCCACATGTGACCTGCCACTTGTTTCTGTACAATCCACAAACCAAGAATGTCTTTTTTTTTTTTTTTTTTTCACCTTTCTAAATTGCTGGCGGGGAGGGAATCAAAAGAAGACTATTTCATGGCTTAAAATAATAGGAAATTCAAGTTTTAGCATTCATAAGTAATGTTTTACTAGAAGCAGTCAGCCCGTGAGCTTACAGGCCTGTGACTGCCCCCACACCAAACAGCAGAGCTGAGTTGCTATGACACAGACTGTATGCAGTTGTGCCACTGCTTTGCACACTGCTGGGTGCCCCACAAACCCCACTGACAAGAGCTGTCACTCGAGTTTCCCTCTAGGCCTGCAAAGCTGAACTATTTCCCATGTTTAGGCTATGTCTGCCCACCCCTCCACTTTGTCCAGCTGTGGAGCTGAGGCCGGAACAAGGAAGGACTTCCCCAGATTCTCACAGAGGCAGGGCAGGTGTCTGTTTATGAGGGATCTGGCAGAGAGAGCCAGAGAGACACAGAAAAAGGGAAAGGAGGCAGAACTCAGAAGAGAGGAGTGGAGACCACCCTGGCACTGAGGCTGCCGAGGATCAGGATTACACAGAAGGAGGGTGGGCCTCCAGTGTCTAAGTGGCACTTAAACCCCAGAGATGCAGCCCCAGTAACAGGTGGCTGCTCAGGGGGCTGAAAGCTCTGTCGGGAGACTGCCATTTTAAGCAACAGCCGCTCTGCTGGTTTTGGTGAAGCTCTGTTTTGCCCTTTCCCAGGCAGAAACTTCTTCTTAGGGCCTTAGCGTGGGCCCAGCTTTAGCACTGAGCTGATAACAGTGATATGGAGGTTTTCACAGAGGAGGACGGGAGACACCAGCCTGTGGAAAAGTCTCCAAAATAAATGTGATGAACAGCAGACTTAAAGAATGAACTTATGGTTGCCGGGGGAAGGATGGTGGAGGGGGATTTAGGGAGTTTGGGATGGACATGTATGCACTGCTATATTTAAAATGGATAACTGATAAGGACCTACTGTATAGCACAGGGAATTCAGCTCAATGTTATGTGGCAGCCTGGATGGGAGGGGAGTTTGGGGGGAGAATGGATACAGTATATGCTTGGCTGAGTCGCTCTGCTGGGCACCTGAAGCTACCACAGCATTGTTAACTGGCTGTACTCTAACATAAAATAAAAAGTTTTTTAAAATGTGGTGAACAGAATCCCAGTACCCCTTGGGCAAGGGAATGAGTCCCCTCTGGCTAACCAGCTCTAGGGGTTCCCTAGGTAGAAGTCTCAGGCAGACAGAGCAGATGGTGCCCCATCCCCAAGACACCTGGCTGTGGGTCTGGCTCCAAGGGGTACTTACTCAGCAGACTTCCAGAAGTGCCCAGGGTGCGAGAGCCGCCGGTTCAGCTTGGGCAGCTTCTCCAGCATGTCCATCAGCAGGGGGAAGCTGGGCCGCTCCTGCAGGTCGAAGGCCCAGCAGGCGGACAGGATCTCCTGCAAGGCGAGACGCCACGAGAAGGCATGAGAGCTGGAAGGGAGCAAGAGGGGCGCAGCAGAGGCCCTCTGCCCAGGGTCCCTTTGATGCTCCCGGGCACCAGCACCCCCCAAGCTGATGGTCCCCCGACCCTCCTGCCGACACTGAGGTGACCAGCCATGGCTGGAATACAGCCAAGAAATAACTTAATTTCAGAAGTACTCTAAGGCTTCCAGTTAAAATGAAAAGCATGGGCCTGCCTCTCCTTCTTCCTTCCTTGACCTCCCTGGAATAACAGTCACAAAGCCAAAAGACAGGTCAGAAGAAAGAGATCACAGACGTTTAGAATGGAAAGCAGAAGGCAGCATGTTGACAGGTGAGACACAAGATATTCAGAAGGTGTACAGGGTGGGGCTGCAACAGAGGTGGGAGCCTGGGCATTGCAGGAATGGAGGCTGGAGTGACAAGACCGACTGGGCGTAGGGCAGAGGAGTCGGCAGAACAGCTGTCTTGACCACCCCAAGTGATGGCAAAGCCCTTCTCCTGCGGCCTACTCTCTGGATCCAATCATCCACACTGCATCCCCATTGGCCTTTCAATTCAGGAGAACTTCCTGTAGAAGAGAGGCCTGCACACATGACCAGGCAGGTGGGGACCCAGCGAGACTCACAGCCTAGGTGGCACTTTACCTGGACGAGCACCAGGTGGTCCCCCCAGAGGCCTCCACTGCCGTGCTGCCCAGGAACCCCCTGGAGCTCCTTATCAACACCCCGCTGGCATCTGTCTGCTCCAGGCCCACCTGACTCATGAGCGCATGGCTAACACTGAAAACACCGCCCCTGGACTCCTGCACATATCACGGTGCCAGGCGGGGTGAATTTACACACTGCGATGCAGAGAAACCATCAGTCACGCGAGGGGAGCAAACCTATGATGATTTGGCCTCTTGAAAACGAATTTGCTGGGGAAATCTTGACTAGTTCTCGAACACTCGAGAAAGACGTGGAGGAGAAAGATCTGATACTACCACAACCCCACTGTTTGTACTTTAGGGAGTGAAATTTGTTATTATCTTTCTAGTAAGTAACATACAGGCTTTATTATCTTTCTCATAATTTAACAAAACCAAGAGCTTTATTTCCTTTTTTTTTTTTTTAAGATAATTGTTTTTTAAAGGTTAACAGTGGGGTAGTGGAGGATACAGGCTTCATGTGTGTGTATATGTGTGTGTTTGTACTCAGTCATGTCAGATTGTTTGCGACCCGCCAGGGTCCTGTAGCCCGCCAGGCTCCTCTGTCCATGGGATTCTCCAGGTAAGAATACTTGACTGGGTTGCCATTTCCTACTCCAGGGGATCTTCCCAACCTAGAGATCAAACCCATATCTCCTGCGTCTCATGCATTGGCAGGCAGATTCTTTACTACCCACCACCTGGGAAGCTCACAGGCCTCCTAGCCAGCAGCATGGAGGCCAGCCTGACATGCAGTGGTTCCACTTCTCAGGTGGGTGAAGGAAGGGCAGCCGGGCACTGGCTCTCTAGCCCCACCACCCTCTTCAGAGCAGGGCAGCTACTCACAGTGACTTCCTTCCCCAGGCTGATGGAGGCCAGGACTCGCTTCATGCCCTCTCCACTTCCAATCTGCCAGATCAGGGCCTCTGCAGCTTGGTTCTTGAAGGGCCAGTCTCTGGCTTGCAGCTCATACCAAACAGTCCTGTGGAGACCACCCATCCACATGGTGTGAGCTCCTGAATGGCTCCGCTCAGCTCATACTAGCAGGGCGTGGGGGGGGGGTGGGGTGGTGGCGCCTGCTGCCATGATGCCTGGAGCCCAGCCTGAGGACCCGGGACCCTCGGCCCACCTTCGTCACCCGCCAGACTTCTGGGACCACCCTGAGTCCACCAGGGGCCCTGTGCTCCCATGTGGTGAGAAGTCTGAGACACCACCGGCTCTGGGCAGAGGTCCTGGTACAACCATTCAACCTCAGTGGGGTGGGTACCCATGGCCAAGGTCCTCTGAGGAGTGATAGGAATGCCCAGCCCTGGGCCTGGCACACGAAGGTGCTCAGGAAATGACAGTGACAGGTCAGGGCAGGAAGAGCCCACCCATGAGCAAAGGATCCCCCAAGAGATGATGGCATGGGGCCCTCACTCTGACCCTCCAAGTCCCCTAGCTTTTCTCGACTTATCTGCACGGGACCGTCTCCATTAGACCCACCCTGACCAACAACACAGGGACGGGGTGGAGGGCACGTGAGGATACTGAGTAACTCAAATGTGGGGAGGGGAACTGAGGTGTAAAACACACCACATTTTTGAAAGCTCTGTGGCATAAAATATCTCCTGAATTTCTTATTTTGATCACATGCTGAAATGATATTTTGGCCATACTGAGTTAAATACCTATTGAAACTGATTTCACCGGTTTCTTTTTTAATGTGGCTCAGAGAAGGTGTTATGCATCTGGCTCGTGTTTTATTTCTACATTTCTGTGTGTCTGTCCATCAGCAGGCCAGCTCTTCTCAGGGCACAGATGGAAGCTGCCCCCTTCTCCCAGGAGGACAGCTCTTGGTTAGCTCTGGAGACTGTCCTTGGGGAGCAACAGGTGAGAAGCACACCCAGAGTTAAGCATTTTATGCGTGTGTGCTCAGTCGCTTTGGCTGTGTTTGACTCTTTGCGACCCTGTGGACTGTAGTCTGACAGGCTCCTCTGTCCATAGGGATTCTCCAGGCAAGGATACTGGAATGGGTTGGCATTTCCTCCTCCAGGGGATCTTCCTGACCCAGGGATCAAACTCACATCTCACTGGGTTTCCTCCATTGGCAGACAGGTTCTTTTCCACTAGCACCACCTGGGAAGCCCCTTAAGTATTTTATACAATTACCTAATCGGTCCTCATGAAACTGCTCTACCAGGGAGGAGCTCTATTCGTCCCATTTTACAGGTGGGGAAAACAGAAGGTCAAGGGCACAGTCACTGGCCCAAAGAAGCAGCTGAACCAGCCTCAAAGCACATCCCCCTGCCCCCCAGTAGCCAGCAGGATCCTCTGTTTCAGCCACAATTGGCCTCAGAGGCCCCAGGAAGAGGGACACTAGGCACCTCCTCACCCGAATGCATAGACGTCGGCAGCTTTGGAGAAGGGCAGCTGGTCCTCGTCCTTCCCGGGGGTCATCTCCCGCACGATCTCGGGGGCCAGGTAGCACAGCCAGTCATGTGACAGCTTCAGCTGGTTCTCACGCCTGGAGGCCAGAAGCCAGGGCAAGGACAGGGCCTTTAGTGGGCAGCAGCGAGGCCTGCAGGGCACATGTCTGCCCCAGGGCTGGCATGCCACCACGGGCGTGTGCTCAGTTGCTCAGTCGTGTCTGACTCTTTGCAACCCCTTGCATGGCCCAGAAAAGCAGCACGCCAATGGGGCACTTGCCAAGGCAAGTGGGGGAATGTTACAGAGGAGTGATAAGCAGGTTCTTCTAGAAAAGCAGGCCAAGGACTGTATTGGCCGGGAGCTGCTCCCGAGGGCGCTGATTCTCTACCCTGGGAGAGCAGAGGGAATCTCCGTGCAGGAGACGGGAACTGCCTGTGGAGCTCACAACCTGGCCTGGGGCTGGCTCTCCCTCCTGGGGTCCTGAGGCTGGGGGAGTGGCCCTTCTCCTTCAGGATTCGTGGAACTAGAACCTGACGCTGGGAAAATGGGAGTGAGGGGACCCAGCCTCCTCAGCGGTCAGCCTGAGAATTAAGCACTACGAGGGACCTTAAGGTCACCCAAATCTGATTCTGAACCGGAACCACAAGAGCAGGAGCAGAGCAGGCCTGGCCTTTCCTATAGGGAAGGCTGGCCCTTGGCCACTGACAGCGAGAGTGCCCAGGCCTCGGGCCCACCAGCACTGCCCCAGTCTCTCTGGACGCCCAAGGCCAACTGACCGTCCTTCTCGTACGACGCCCGAGATCCCGAACAGCCCGAAGTCTGTGATGACCACTTTGCCGTTGTCGTAGAAGACATTCTTGGATTTGAGATCTTTGTGCACAATGCCCTTGGCGTGGAGGTACCCCATGCCCTGGAAGACAGAGAGCCTCACGTCAGGGGCAGAGGGAAAACGGACGATGATGGCCTTAGCTTCTACCCTGGGCCAGGCCCTGAGCCAGATGCCTTACCCCAGTCCCCTCATTTAACCTTCACAGCCCTATGCAGTGCTGTCTCTTTTTCACAGAGGAGGAAACCCAGCCTCAGGGACAGGCAGTCCCTTGCCCGGGTCATGCAGCGGTTAGGCAGCACAGCTGAGATCTGGTTCCGGTCAGCGCTGCTGCCCCACACCCACCTTATACTCAGAAGAAGCGCAGAAAGTGGGGATGGGGGGCTCTGGGGGAGGGGTGGTCAGGAAGTGTATGAAGGTTCACTGTGATGCTACCCTCCGTGTTTTGTTTGATTTCTTTTTTAATATTTTGGCCATATTGTGAGGCATGTGGGATCTTCCCCAATGAGGGATCAAACCCGTGCCCTCTGCACTGGAAGCATGGAGTCTTAACCACTGGACCTCCAGGGCGTCTTTACCCTCTGTGTTGAGTCATAAAAGACCCAAGGATTTAAGGTCTCATCAGGCTTTGCACAGCTAGTCTCACCTCTCAGGCTGAGCAAAGGCTTGGGCTGGGAGTGGGGAACAGAGTGGAATTCCCGCAGGGGGAGTCCCCGAGCTCAGGCGGCCCCACTGCCCCTGCTGCTGTAGAAGTCCTGGACTAGGACTGAAATCTGGGTCAGATGATTCGAATTCACTGTGTGGCCTTGGACTTGACTTCTGAGCCTCAGTTTCCTTATCTGCCAAGTGCCAGGTCAGGGCTGGGTGATTTCTAACCAATGCCCTATTTGCACCGAACGCTGACTGGCCAGGAACGTGGGTGACCTGATGCAGGCATGCTCTCATCCCAGGCCAAACCGAGGACTCCCGGGCACCCTGATGTGCTTGGGAACAGGGAGGGGGTACACGATGCCACGATTGAAGTGGGCATCCTTGCCAGGTCAGAAAGAGGCACATGCAAACCCACCTCCCTACCTCCCGCATCAAGGGTGCTTCACATGTGAAAAATCTCCCTGCCTTCAAAGGTATCTCGGGGTGAGGAGGGGAGAGGTCAACAAGTCCCATTGAGGTAAGAGAAGGAACGAGCTGCGAGGCAGAAGCAGACAGAACTCAGCCAAACCCAGAGCTTGGACCAAGTGGGCCTGGAGCTCGTCAGAGAAGAATGTACGCAGGCAGATGCTCTTCTGTAAGAGATGGGAGGGCGCGGGGTTCACTGTGGCCACTTCCCTCAGGCCTACTGAGAGCTGTCATCCCACCACGGAAGCAGGCAGGTTTCAAAAAAAATGACTTACTCTCTCCCAAAATTCCATCCTGAATGCAAGACGATCCCCCTGAAAATATCTGCCTACTTCCCAAACCAAACTAAGGCACAAGGCTTCCCCAGTGACCGAAGAGAGCCAAAGAGCACACCTTGGGTTGAACAGGGACCAGCTGTGTGACGAGGATAAGTGGCTGCACCTCTCTGAGCCTTGTTAATAAAACAGGTGCCACAGCCTCAAACAGCCAGAGACAAGAAAGAAAGTGCCCAGGTCTGGAACACAAACTCTCCTCCCTTCCTATAATTTCACAACACTTCAGCGGTGGCCCCCCAAACCTTCTAACCAAAGGTCTGCTGCTGCTGCTGCTAAGTCACTTCAGTCGTGTCCGACTCTGTGCTACCCCATAGATGGCAGCCCACCAGGCTCCTCCGTCTCTGAGATTCTCCAGGCAAGAACGCTGGAGTGGGTTGCCATTTCCTTCTCCAATGCAGGAAAGTAAAAAGTGAAAGTGAAGTTGTTCAGTTGTGTCCGACTCTTCATGACCCCATGGACTGCAGCCTACCAGACTCCTCCGTCCATGGGACTTTCCAGGCAAGAGTACTGGAGTGGGTTGCCATTGCCTTCTCTGAACCAAAGGTCAAGACCCCATTATTATATTTTGAGCCTCCAAGTATCACAGATGCATACAAAAGGAAGTGGCTTAGAAGTTCCCAGAAGAAGGGGGATGGGGAAAATAAATGAGCCAGCAGACAGCTTGCTTCTGGCTCTGCAGCTCCAAAACCTGTGAGCAACTTCTACCCTGGAATCTTCCAGATGACTCATTCAGCCGAACTCAGCCAAACTCAACACCCAGACTCCCCCAGTGTCCTGACAATAAGGAGACACAACAGTTTGGGGGAGCAGGGCCCAGCAGGTTTGGGGATATCACAGAGTAGGTTTAACACTGCAGCTCCCCCCAACTTCTCTGTGATGAGACAGACTACAGATGAAGGCATACATGTGATATTTTGGTTTGGGGGGGCTGCAAAAGTTTAATGCAATCATTTGTGGTTGTGTAGTCACTAAGCTGTCTTTTTGTGTGTGTGTGTGACTCTTTTTTTGATCCCATGGACTGTAGCCCACCAGGCTCCTCTGTCCATGGGATTTCCCAGGCAAGAATACTGGAGTGGGCTGCCATTTCCTTCTCCAGGGGATCTTCCCAATTCAGGGACTGAACCTGTGTTTCCTGCATTGGCAGGTGGATTCTTTACCACTGAGCCTTCAGGGAAGCCCATGCGTTCGTTTTGCTCTGTAGAAATGTCATGGAGAAATCTTGGTGTTCCTAAATGTCACTGAGATTTCCATCTTTTCCTTTCCAATGATGTGCACACATGATGGATGGAAGGAGGGAGGGAGAAAAAAAGAAAAAAGAAAAACTGAAGACAGGACAGGGACAAAAACGTGGTGGGAGCTGGTAAGAGAAAGCTTTTCTGCAAAAACAAGAACCAGGAAGAGGAAGCCCATCCAGCCCTGATGGAGTTTTTCTCAGACCCTGTCTGCTGCTAAATAAAGAAACAAATAAGCGTTTCTCTCACTTTTGTTTAATTACTTGGAAAAGATGGAAGCAAAAGAAAAAAGGCTGCCTGAGTTGAGCCTGAGGGCCTGGTCTACATGAAACTTAGATTCAGAAACTTTAAGGCAGAACACCTGCCGCAAACCTTAAATCTAACAGATTCTCACCCGGGCTCAATGCTCTCTCCACGGATTATCGCAGTTTACCTTTGCACCAATCCAATGAGGGAGGTGATGCAGGCAACCCCATTTTACAGGGGAGGAGGCCGAGGCTCAGAGAGGCTAATCGACCTGCCCGAAGTCACATAGCTGGTATCACCAAGATTCAAACTCAGGCCATCTGTCTTTAAAGCCCACTGCATTTCTCCAGTGTGTTCAGTTCCCAGCAGACAAGACAAAGAAAGAGGGAAGGAGATGGAGGTCCCATCCATGAAGCACCCAAGCTAAAGGGAGAGACAGAACAGCCGCCGCCACAAGCCTGACACCGGCAGACGGATCGGGAGACAGCTAGGAGCTCTGGAGTCATTACCTTGATGATCTCCTGGGCGATCTGCCTGGTCTTGTTGATGTCCAGAGATGTCTTGGGGTCCCTCACAAACGAGTGCAAAGTCCGTCCCTTGCAGAAGCTGTGAAGAGCGGAGAGTCAGGCAGAGATCTGGGGCCCGTGCAGCCTGACCTCAGCCCTTGTGGAGCCAGGGAGAGCTGTGTCCACCAGCTCCATGCCCTGGACCCTGGGTGCCAGGATCCTTCTTGACCAACCTGAGGCCATTCCTTCTTTGTTTCATTTTGGTCGCACTTCATGGCACATGGGGACCAGAGATTGAACCCTGCCCCGTCATGGAAGTGCTGCGTCTTAACCACTGGACCACCAGGAAAGTCCCCTTGATGCTCAGTGCTGCAGGGGCCCAGCCTGAATGGGCAAGAACACACGTCCCCTGAGACCTCTAGCCCACCCACCACAGAACAGGAAATAGTTCACTAAGTTTAAGGATTGCTCAGTTGTGTCCAACTCTTTAAGATATACAGTCCATGGAATTCTCCAAGGCAGAATACTGGAGTGGGTAGCCTTTCCTTTCTCCAGGGGATCTTCCCAACCCAAGGATCGAACCCAGGTCTCCCGCATTGTGGGCAGATTCTTTACCAGCTGAGCCCCACATTCAGAGCAGTCGACCTGCTCTTGTGGTGCGAGGCAGGAACTCAACCACTCAAAGTCAACCAGGGAAGAACCTGGCCTTTTCAGGCTGTAACCAGGCAGCATCAGGGCTCTGGGATCTCCATAATGACTTTCATGATGGTGCTGTTCTCTGATCACGGGGTTTTCTTATGACAAGGCTGAATGTGCAGTGGAGCAGGGGCGGGGGTGGCTATCAGCGGTGTCAGGGTGATTGTATTAGATAAGGGGCTTGGATCTTGGAGTCCCTACCTGTGCTGCTGCTGCTGCTAAGTTGCTTCAGTCGTGTCCTACTCTGTGCGACCCCATAGACGGCAGCCCACCAGGTTCCCCCGTCCCTGGGATTCTCCAGGCAAGAACACTGGAGTGGATTGCCATTTCCTTCTCCAATGCATGAAAGTGAAAGGTGAAAGTGAAGTCCCTCAGTCATGTCCGACCCTCATCGACCCCATGGACTGCAGCCTTCCAGGCTCCTCCATCCATAGGATTTTCCAGGCAAGAGTACTGGAGTGGGGTGCCATTGCCTTCTCCGGTCCCTACCTGTACTGACTCCTAAAACCTGGGGTGAGGGACTTCAGTGGTTAAGAATCCGCCTTGCAATGCAGGGGACTCAGGTTCGATCCCTGATCGGGGAACTAATATCCCACAGGCCATGAAGCAACTAAGCCGGCATACCACAATGAAAGATCCCGTGAGTTGCAACTAAGAGCAGACACTGCCAAATAAATACATAAATATTTAAAGCAAAACCTGGAGTGAGGAAGGACCTAGAGAAAATGGGTGGCTTTACTGCTGCTCCAGGGAGAAGCCTTAAGCCATCTGAGGTAGGGGCTGGTTTTTAGGAAACGTCTCCAATGAGATAACGACCCTCAGGGTCTGGAGTATCGGTTGATGGTTACTTTTCCATGTTCCAGCCCCCTCAGCTGTGTTAAATGTTTTGTTAATGTTCTTTTATTCTTCTACTATATGTGCTAAGTAGCTTCAGTCGTATCTGACTCTTTTCGACCCTGTGAACTGTAGTCCACCAGGCTTCTCTGTCCATGGGATTCTCCAGGCAAGAATACTGGAGTGGGTTGCCATTTCCTCCTCCAGGGGATCTTCCCGACCCAGGAACTGAACCCACGTCTCGTGTCTCCTGCATTGGCGGGCAGGATCTTTACCACTAGTGCCACATTCCCTTTAAGCAGACTCGGATCTCTCATCTGGGTAGATGAGAGAGAGACGGAAGGCTGGATGATGGACAGCACCGAGGCTGGGGTCTGAGGGATGCTGAGCACCTCCTGCATTGGCAGCTGGACTCTACAACTAGCCACCGGAGAAGCCCTTAAAAACATGAGTGTATACAAACTCCTTGATGGAAGGCATGATAAGGAACTGTTTACAGTACCCATCTTTGTTTACAGAAGCACCCAGGTAGGGTGGGAGGAGACTGGTTTTCACTTTGTGCTTTTCCAGAAGATTTGAATTTTCTCTCTTTTAGGTATCCTTTCATTAATTTATTTATTTAATGTCAGTGGGGTTATAGGATGGGGAAATTAGTCTCCATTTTGGGGGTTTCTTCTTTTTTTAAGATTTTTTTTAAAAATGTGGACCATTTTTAAAGCCTTTATTGAATTTGTTACAATATTGCTTTAGTATTGTAACATTTATTTTTAATTGGAGGGTCACTGCTTTACAATGTTGTGTTGGTTTCTGCCATAAAACAACGTGCATCAGCCGTAAGTGTGCATATGTCCCCTCCTTCTTGAGCCTGCCTCCTACTCCCACTGCATCTCTTCCCTCTAGGTTGTCACAGAGCATCCGGCTGAGCTCCCTGTATTGTACAGCAACTTCCCATTAGCTATCTATTTCACATATGGCAGTGTATATATGTCGGAGAAGGCGATGGCACCCTACTCCAGTACTCTTGCCTGGAAAATCCCATGGGCGGAGGAGCCTGGTAGGCTGCAGTCCATGGGGTCGCTAAGAGTCAGACACGACTGAGCGACTTCACTTTCACTTTTCACTTTCCTGCATTGGAGAAGGAAATGGCAACCCACTCCAGTGTTCTTGCCTGGAGAATCCCAGGGACGGGGGAGCCTGGTGGGCTGCCGTCTGTGGGGTCGCACAGAGTAGGACACGACTGAAGCGACTCAGCAGCAGCAGCAGCAGTGTATATATGTCAGTGATACTCTCTCAGTTCGTCCCACCCTCTCCTTCCCCCGCTATGTCCACAAGTCTGTTTTCTATGTGTCTCCACTCCTGCCCTGCAAATAGGTTCATCAGGACCATTTTTCTCGACCCCATACATATGCATTAATAGACAGTATCTGGTTTTCTCTTTCTGACTTACTTCACTCTGTGTAACAGGCTTTGTCTTTTTGGCCCTGAGGCACGTGGGATCTGGTGTCGAACTCGCACCTGCTGCAGTGGAAGTCGAAGTGCTAACCCCTGGACAGCCAGGGAAGTACGTCTCTACATGAAAACGCCCTCCAGGGGCATGCAAATCACCAGGCCCCCAGGGAAAGGGGAGGGGGCGGGGCCGGGCTACCTGGTGATGATGGCCAGGTGGGGCGGGTTCATGCAGGCCCCCATGAAGAGCACCACGTTCTCGTGCCGCGTCTGCCGGTAGTTCATCACCTCCTTCTTGAACAGCTTCAGGTGGTCCTGATTGTGGCCGTCCATCTCCAGCAGGCGGATGGCCACCTCGCCGTGCCAGCGGCCGCGGTGCACCCGGCCCCAGCGGCCCTGCCCGATGGGCTCGCCCAGCTCCACCTGCTCGAAGGGGATGTCCCACTCCTGCAGGTACACGCTGGTCTGGCTGGCCTTGCGCGAGATGGGGCCCCGCCAGGGCCGGCGGGAGGTCGGCAGGTCATCCACCTCGTCCTCATCGTCTTCGGCCTCTGACTTGCCGGCCTCAGGCTCCTCGGCCTGGAAGGAGAGGAGGAGGGAATAGAAGGGGTGGCAGGCCTGGGGCCAGGTGACTTCCCTCCCTCAAGACCCCCACCAGGTCAGGGAGCAGAGGGGTCTGGGGTCAGGAGGCCTGGGCTCTAGTCACAGCTCTGTGCAGACCTCACGTGCGAAGTGGACGGGTCACTCAGCACCACACGGTCCTAAGGTCCTAATCCACAAACTACGGAGCGTGGGCCTTCTTCCCGCCAATGTTCCAAGACATTGCTCCTAGGAGCAATACCTAATCGCTGGGGAAGAACACTAACACCCTTTCTGGATATGCTTTTAGTTTTAAAAAAATATTTATTCACTTTATTTGCCTGCACCAGGTCTTAGTTGCAGCATGTGGGATCTTTTTTTCTGTTCTTAGTTACAGCATGCAGGAGTTTTAGTTGTAACATGAGCACTTAGTTGCTGCATGAGGGATCTAGTCCCCTGACCAGAGATCAACCCTGGGCCCCCTGAATTGGGAGTGCAGAGTCTTAGCCACTGGAAAACCAGGAAAGTCCTAGGATTTTGTTTAAACACAGAGTCTGAGACTCTCCTCTGTGTGCTGTGTTGTGCTTAGTCGCTCAGTCTTGTCTGACTCTTTGGGACCCCATGGGCTGGGGCCCGCTAGGCTCCTTTGCCCATGGAATTTTCCAGCATTTTCTACTCCATAGGATCTTCCCGACCCAGGATCAAACCCATGTCACTTGCATCTCCTGCTTTGGCAGGTGGAGTCTTTCCCACTAGCACCCCTGGGAAGCCTGTGACTCCTCTGGGCAAGAGTAAATCAGTCTGCTGAGGCTCATAAGCCACCACACTTGCCAGGCTCGGGTGACACTGGTTCAAAGGTCAAAGCAGCAGTCCTTGGCCCCAGCTACAATCAAAATCACCCAGGAATATTTGATAACATCCAACTGCCTGGCCCCACCCCAGACTGAGGGAAAGTCTCCTGGGCTGGGGCCCAGGCCTCTCGGCTGGAGGTGGAAACCACAGGAATAAAGAGCTAACTTTAGCCTCAAAAAACAGAAAAGCAAAAGGAAGCTTGCTTCGTGGCACCCCTCACTGCTCTCGCTGCCTTGCACACTGCCTGCGTCTGGTGCAGCAGGTGGGCACCTGGGATAGCCCCCACCAGAGCCGGGTGCCCACACGCTCCCAGACACCTCCACGCACTGAGCCGGGGAGAGAGGAAAGAGATGCCCCATCTACGGCTCACGGGTTACCATCACTTACCTCCACTTCATGATCTTCCAACACATCTGCTTTTGGCTGGTCGTCAAGCCTAAGAGTAAAGCAGGGTTTGTCAAGGAGACCCCGAGGCTGGGCCACTCGGCTCCCAGCTGGGCAGGGGACTCCCCACGCGAGGTCTGAGAAAGGGGTGCCAGGCCTGGACCCTTCCTTTGACCCACTTGGTCACGGGGAAGGCGGTCTGGATGCTGTGGAAACACACAGCAGGCCGAAGGCCAGACCCCACTTCCCTTCTCCGGCCTTGGCCTTCCCCAGGCTGAACTTGAGGGTGGTGGGGGCTTAAGGGTGGACAGTGACCATCAGGGACCTTTCAAATCTGACAACTAGTATGGGGTTCCGAGCACGGGCACAGGATTTGGAATTCTACTTCAGGACTGCTTCCGTTACTCCCTAGCTGTGTGACTTAATGCAATTTCTTAACCTCTCTGAGCTGATCCCCTCATCTGGATGTCAAGGATGACACCTACTTTACACCTGGCTGAGAACTCGACCAAACAAGGTGAGTCAGGTGCTCGGCGTGGCCTGACCGAGAAAGGGCTCCTTGACGCCCAAGGAGCATCATGAACAGGAGCTGAATTATTAGGTTTCTCTAAGGCTGGGTGCCTTCGCCCAGCCCTCCTGGGTCTCTAGACAGCTCCGTTGCACAGGCAGCCCCACCCCACGCTGACTGCAGTGATAGGAGGCAAATAAAACCCTGTGGCTGAGTTAACTGGATCACAGGGAGAATTAGCCCAAGGAGTGCTCCATCTGGCTGCCCAGGTCCATGGTAAGGTCTGAAATTAGAGGGTCAGAGATTTAAATGTGGAGGTAGAACATGGTCCTGCTATAGAGCTCAGGGAACTCTGCTCAGGGTTATGTGGCAGCCTGGATGGGAGGGGAGTTTGGGGCGCGGAGAATGGATAAACGCAATATGTATGGCTGAGTCCCATCGCTGTCCACCTGAAACTATCACAACACTGTTCATCGTCCATACTCCAATATAAAATAAAATGTTAAAAACAGTATTAATAAAGGTAGATGAAGGAGGTGGTCAGGGATGTGGGTCCAGCTTTAACAAGTCCCCAAGGAAGAAAAAGCGCCTACCGGGAACTGTCCGCTCCATCGGTGAACGGCGCTGCCTGTGGAAATGCCGAAATGTCTGGAGGAAACGGAAAAAAAATACGAGGCATGAGACCCGTTCCCACTACCCCCGGAGACACAGGGCAGAGGTGCTTCCCTAGCGGCCCCTGCATGGGTCGCATGCGGGCTCTCAGGGCCACTTCCATGTGCTTTCCCTAAATCAGAGCGCAGACGCAGCCTCCGCGGCACTCGGTTTTCCCACACGGCTCTGCCCTGGGCAGGGACTCCAGGCGGGGTGGAAGCTGAGACTTCTCAGTTGCCACCATCGCCCTGAGGCCCCCTACAAGCAAGTGGTAAAAGCAACTGGGCCCCTATTGACTGGACCTGTGGGCTGGACCCTCCTCCTCGCCTCTGAGGCAGGGGCTGCTGGCTGCAACAACCCTTGACTGCGGCAAGACCCTTGGGCCAGAAGAGGCCAAAAGCCAGACTCACAGGTGGCTCGTTAGCGACACCGGGTGCCTGGCACGGATGCCGGGCACTTCGGATGGGAGCCAGAGGCCCCATCACCTCAGCTTCCAGCTTTGGTGGCTGGTGGAGCAGCACTCTGCGGAGACAGAAATGCACAGTCCACGCATCAGGGACCCTGGGATCAAGAAGTTGGCACTGACGCCTGAGTCGGTGGCTTTCCCAGTTTCAGCACCAAAAGCCCCCCATCCGGGGAATACTGGACAGATGGTCACCCCAGGGTGGAGCCAATGTGGCACAGGCCAACTCTCCCCCCTCCCCATGGCTGCTCCTGCTGCTGGCTGCTTTCTGTTCTCTCTGGTCCCTTCTCAACGTGCTCAGAGAGGCTGGCTGCCTCAGGGCTGGGTGGGCCCCTCACCCCCTTTTGCAGCAAAAGAAGAGATTGGAGGTGGCGGTGGTTGGAGCTAATCAGGGCCTCTCCCTGTCTGCTGGAACAAAGAGAATTCCCATCAGCCAGCAAATATCCCTCACCTCCCTCTGCGCTCTCCGCAAGGCTATTCCTGAAGCTTTCTCGACATCTCTGCCTGCGTGTTCAGTCGTGTCTAACTCTTTGCGACCTCATGCACTGCAGCCCACCAGCTCTTCTGTCCATGGGATTTCCCAGGCAAGAATAGTGAAGTGGATTGCTATTTCCTCCTCCAGAGGATCTTATCGACCCAGGGATCAAACCAGCATCTCCTGCATTGGCAGGCAGATTCTTTACCGCCTGGGGAAGCCCTCTCAACATTTCTTGAACCTCACAGGCTTGGGAGAGTCTGATAGAGGCCGTGGACCTTCTTATCAGAGAAATGCACACATGTACCCAACATCCTGTGTGCAATTTCTGGGGAATCCTAAACCCGGAAGCCTGCCAAGGCTCCCCCAGACACCACTACCTTGCGTCTGCAGACCGTCAAAGGCAGTCTGATGTTTCTACCCACCCAACGCTGCTCAAATGTTTCCATAGAAGAAAAACACACGCACAGAGATAGGGTGACACAGGGTAGATGGGAGTCTGGGGAGAAACAGCACCTCAGGTTGGGGGGCGGCAAAATGCCTCTGAAGCTTCACACTTGTCCTTTAACATTAAGAGTGTAATTTGTATTCTGCTCCAAATGTGTCCGTATCTGTTTTAATGGAACTATATTTCCTTCCTCTCCCCCCTGACATCTTCAGAGCAAGATGGACCCTACTAGAAAAAAAGCCACGTTCTCCCAAAGCTTTCAAGGGTACTCCCCTGTATGCCACCCTAGAGCAGTAACCAGGCAGGCTCTTGGAGGGGAGCCACAGAAAAAAATGGGTGTGAAACCACAGAGGCAGCTCAGGGAGCCTGGCCCTACCCCCAACCAGCCTGCACAGCCTGAGAAACCACCTATAGGAGCTAACAAATGCTCTTAGTCACTCCCCTAATGGAGCTGGGATGGGGAATAGAAAGGCCTGCAATTACCAAAATACCATGACTTCAAGACAGGCCTGTTTAATCCAGGGAAAAACAATTAACTACAGTTTTCATCAAAACCACACAGAACCTTCATATGACTAAACTCAGAATTAAAGTCACAGATTACTTATACTATTGCTTGTCACCTCCAATTAGAGAAATAAGTACTAAAGAGTATAAACTCCTCAGGGGCAGGAATATGGTCACATGCAAAGGCCGGCACATAGTAGGTGTGCAAAACAATTTCTGTGGAAGGAAATTAATTAAATTAACTAAAAGTTTTCTTTCAGCTTTCTGCACGGCAGGCATTTCCAACAAAGGCCAGCAGATGGCGCTGTGCGGCAAGGCTCTGGAACGAGAGACCCGCCAAATAAATGAAGTCTGCAGACCTTCCCAAACTGGCATCCCCTTCTTGAAGAAAGGGTAGCAGTTTCCTTGCCATTATGTAGAAGATGACTTGTCAGATGCTCAAAAGGCATCAGCAAAAGGTCCTCTCCCCTTATTCTGCAAACTGGATTTCTGCCACTTTCTGGCTGTGACCCTGGACAAGTCGCCTGCAGTCTCTGCAAAGAGGCGGGGGAGGGTGGATGCCAAGGGTCCTCGCGGTAATGCACTGCCCCTGTGAAGGGCCAGCTTCAAGGTTACTCACTCTGCCCCCTTACCCACCCTCAACAGACAGTCAGCTCTCAAAGCAGATGGGTGTGAAACACAGGTCCTCAGGGAGAGGGCTGGACAGAGGGGGTCACGGCAAGGGACAGTTAGTGGAACCATGCAAAGGACTCACCTGGGAAGATAAACTGCTGTCTATGATGAATGAAGTAGGCAGCTTTAAACAGAAGAGGAGGTGAGTCACACACAGAATAGCAAATGCAGCACGGGGAGAGGAAACAGAGGCAGGGGCTTGGGGGAGAGGGGCTGGTTATAGGGCTGGGGCACCCCTGCCCCACCTGCCCTGTCCCAGGTGGGCCTGGCCAGGATGGGGCGCTCCATGCAGGAAGGAGGAAAAGAGCTGGGAAAAAGTGGGTGCCCGCAGGAGCCCCCGGGAGTAAGGGGTCTTGCACTGGAGGACAGGGGTTCAGAGACCCAGTCTTGGGAGCCACCCTGCTGAAGAGCCCTGGCCAATTCCGTTCATCTGCTGGGCCCCCTTCCCTTCTGTGAACTGTGCGTGAGCCCAGGAGGGCAAAATATAATGGGGAGAAAAACCCAAGATTCTGAGAACACTGGACAACGCTGTGTGCAGGAGAAGGGAAAATCCACCAGCCCACGTTCACACCTGGAGGTACCAAGGCTTCTGCCTCTCAATATTACCATCCAAAAAATAACCTTTCTCCAAGGTTAGCCTCAGATACACACGGAAGTGCTCCCTCACAGTATGGAGTGGGTGGACTAGGAGGAGGTCCCATGCCACGTTAACTGCCAGCCCAGCCCAGCCCATGACCAGAGAGAGAGGGCTCCGTGCAGGGTACAATGCGGGCCCAGCCCGGGACATCAGGGAAGCTAAGAAGCTCTGGCTGATGTCACACAAAGGACTTTTTCAGTGACTCTTGTTTTTCAAACAGGCCCCTCCTTTCAGAAAAAGCCTTTTCTTTCCTTTCAGACTAGGAGGTTCAGCAAAAGGCCCGGTTTCAGAGCATCACAATGACAGAGCAGAACAGAGGAGTGTAATCACGTGGCCATTGCTGGGTCGGAGGAGGGAGGCGCGGGCTTGGAATGATGCATTAGTGTCAGGAGATAGCCAGCCACATGCATGTTAAGGCAAAAAAGAAGAAAGAGTCCTAAAAAATCTCACCACCACCCCCCAAAAGAAGTCCCTGGGACCCTGGGGAGATGAGGCTAGTGAGGTTGCCCAGCCAGGGATCCCCTGGCACAGGAAAAGCCATGCCTTTGTCCTCCTCGGCCTGGAGCCCTGGGGACCGGTGACAGGTGGGGCCAGGCCTGGAGTCCACAGGGTGAAGCTGGCAGCCAGCCTGGCTGGGCCCGGAGTGAACTGGGGCTGCCCTCCTTCCCTGAGCTTAAAACACGCTGAGGGCCGAGACCGGTTTCGAGGGGCTGCCTGGGAGGCCAGGACTGGGGCTCAGTCCTGAAGGGGGCCAGTGGGCTTTGTTCTGCTCCCTGAGGAGGTGGGACACTCCAGGCCCGGCCGAGTGGCAGGAGCCCTGTCCCTATAGACCCAGGGTAGCCGGGGCTGTGGTCAGAGGTCAGCTCGGCTCTGGCACACACCCCTGGGTGGACTCTGAGGCCTCACTCACACAGTGAGGATAACCTAACTCCAGCCTCACCTGATCTCTTGTTTTATAGAAAAGGGAACAGAAGTGCCCCCTTAAGCAGCTCGTCCAGACCCAGAGCAGGTAAGCCACAGAGCCCCGGATTCCTTTGCTCTGGCCTTCTGGGCTTGCCCCAGGTCTCATTGCTGCCTGCCCTGCTTCTCAGGAGCCCAGAAGCCCCGAGTGAGTGAACAATGCCCCCGAGAAGCCATCCCACACACAGGAGGGCAGCCTGGGGATTACCCAGGCTTTGCATCAGACAGACTTGGCTTTGAGCCCGGCTCTGCTGCTCACAGCTTGGGGCAAGCCACTTACTCCCTCTGAACCTCAGTGTCCCCATCTGTAAAATGGGTACAATCATAGCAGGTTTAAATATGGTGAAACACTGAGTGTTCAGCTACTGCTCTTAGCGGTGGAGACGGTTTAGCCTTGAGTCAGCCAGGATGAGCAGAGAAGGGACATGCAACCCCATCCCTCAGGCCCGAGAAAGCCCCAAGGTGTGGTACCTGGGAAGTTGAACCTGCCATCCCGCTGGCCAGGTGAGGGGTTGGGGGGCGTGGTGGCACTGGATGGGTTGGACGACGCTGGGAAGGGCGCGGGTGAGGAGGGCGTGGAGGATGTAGTGGAGGATGGGTTGCTGCTGGAGTCCAGGTGGTTCATGGCTGGAGGATGCTCCTGCAGGACCAGAGACACGGGGAGTGGCAGGGACCACCCAGCCCAGCCTGCCCGCCCACCCCTCCCCACCTAAAAGGGAGGAGGTGAGCCAGGGTGTTCTGGCATTTATGGGTATAACGTTAGAGGGAAGGACGGCACAGGAAGACCTGCACCTCAACACCTGACCCCTGGAGGGCTCCTCTCACCTTTCTGATTTCAGCTCAAACATCCTTTCCTCCCAGAAGTCCTCCCCCAGCCCTGGTGGGAGCCAGGCTCCCCCCACCCCCCTTTTATCCTACCAGGGCCCTGAGAACTTTTCATCAGGGCACCTGAACTACAATTTGCCAGCTGCAGGGGTGGTTTTCTGAAGACTGTCTCCACCACACTGTGTGAGTCCCAGGAAAGCAAGAGCCACATCTTGTCACACACCCAGGGCCTAGCTCTTGGCTGACCACAGAGTAGGGTCCTTTAATGAAGTAAATTCAGCCTCTGACAAGTATTTATTTTAGTGGGTGGTTCACAGTGGGTGGGGCTTCCAGATGACTCAGTGGTAAAAGAATCTGCCTGCCAGTGTAGGAGATACAGTTCAATCCCTGGGTCAGGAAGATCCCCTGGAGGAGGAAATGGCAACCCACTCCAGGATTCTTGCCTGGAAAATCCCATGGACAGAGGAGACCGGTGAGCTACACTCCATGGGGTTTGCAAACGGTCAGACATGACTGAGTGACTGGGCGTACACACAGTGGGTGCCTAATAAGTGCTCCCGCCACTCAGCAGGTGGATCTGCCAGCCGGGCCATCAGTGGTGTGGACCCCAGCAAGGCCAGAGGACCCCTGAGGGAGGGTCCCAGGGGGAACCGAGTCCATGCCTGGGGGATCATGGGCCTGACCAGTGTCTCCTAGACCAAATGCCAGTTCCTCAGCCGGTGGGGCAGGCAGTTCTGTTCAAAAAAAGTTGGGGCTAACCTGGGTTAAAAGCTAAGCTGAACTGGTTTCTCTGGCAGGCCCTCAAAGCTCTGGGATGCAGGGGGGATTCTGGAAACCATCAAAGCCACGCAGTGGGTCTCACTGTCCAGTGACAGCCAACACCATCTGCTGCCAAGCTAAAGGGGGAGGGGGCTGCACCCCTGTGCCCCCACTCTGCCCCCTCACACACCACGTCCCAGACCCCCCATCCTGATCAGGCCAGGCCAGCAAGGGCAGGGGGTTTGTTTGAGGCAGGCTGAACCCCAGCCCAGAGTCAGCGCCTGTGTGACCCTGGACGAATTGGCCCACGCTTCTCAGCCACACGGTATGTTGTCTACATAAGCGGGGCATCAGCTGCTGCCTCACCGGGTCGCTCATTCGCTCAGCGTTCAATAGACACATTTCCTTGCTGCCAAGGCAGGCGTCAGGGGCCCGGCTGGAGCACGACCCCACAGCCCTGCCCTCCACAGCACCCACGCGCTCCGGGCCTGCCTCTCACCCACAGGGAACCTTGCAGGCAGTTTCTTCATCTCTAAAATGGAAGTGATACAAAATCCCTGGTGGTCCAGTGGTTAGGACTCTGTACTTTCACTGTCGAGGGCACAGGTTCGATCCCCGGTTGGGGAACGGAGATCCCACAAGTCACAGTGTAGCCAAAAAAAAAAAAAAAAGGGTGGTGCCATCAGCATGTGACTTTTAGAACCACTGTGGGGATCAGATGAGTTATCAATGGAGAAAGTTCCGTTTCTGACGCTGAAGTACTCAGGAAACAGTGGTTCAAAATGGGGGAGGGCGCTACGACAACTGAAGCCCGCGAGTGCTAGAGCCCCTGCTCCGAAACAAGAGAAGCCCCACAACGAGAAGCCTGAGCACACTCCACAACCTCAGAGTGGCCCGGGCTCGCGGCAACTTGAGATAGTCTTCGCATTGCAATGCAGACCCGCTGCAGCCAAAAATCAATTAATTAAAAACCGCGGCAGGTGGGTACTGCCACATAACTATGATTTGCACACAAATGTGAAACCTACGCAGTGGCTAAACATGAGATCCCCGCAGGCTACCCTCCGGCCATGCAACCGGGTTGCAGCATCACACTTCCTTCTGGCCGGCCACCCTGGGCGTGTGTCACAGAAAGGGACCCTGGGCGAGGGTTCTCCTGACATGGTACCTTCTTTGTCAGTGCTTTGGGGAGGGTTCCAAAATGGGGTTCAGCGGCTCTGTCCACTGGATTGTTGATGTCCGAGGGCACGGATTCTGTCCTCCGAAGCTTGGGTACTGTTTAAAAAGGAGGTGGGGGGTGGTTGTAACCATCAGCAGCGAACAGGATCAAGAAAGATGCACCCCAAATCCCAAAGATAGAGCAGAGAAGGGCAGGAAACTCACGTGGAAGGAAGGATATTCTACAGGCAGGGGCTTCTTTTGTACACTTGTTATGACACTTCAACCTGGTGGAGAAGGCAGGGTCAGTGCACGGAGGGGCCACATGGGCCCCAGGACACACACACGGGCTCGGAAGCACTGCCTGGCAGTTCTGTACAACACTCAACCCTGACTGCCTCAATTCCCACTAATGTCTCAACAAACATTAGCTTTAGAGTGGAGAGCATCTCATGTTAATAGTACTAGCAGCTGGTATCCATTGAGCACGGCCATGTCCCTGCTGTCATCTGCCTCATCTTCACAGCAAAGCAGGTTTTTTTTTTTTAATTTATTTTTAATTGGAGGATCATTGCTTTACAATGTTGCATTGGTTTCTGCCATACATGAACATGAATCAACCTGAATCAACCAATGTTCCCCTTCCTCTTGTATCTCTCACCTACATCCCACCCCATGCCACCCATCTAGGTGCAAACAAGTCTAATTTCACCTATTTTAACATCCTGTAGGGCACCCCACTCCAGTACTCTTGCCTGGAGAATCCCATGGACGGAGGAGCCTGGTGGGCTGCAGTCCATGGGGTCGCTAAGAGTCGGACACGACTGAGCAACTTCACTTTCACTTTTCACTTTCATGCATTGGAGAAGGAAATGGCAACCCACTCCAGTGTTCTTGCCTGGAGAATCCCAGGGACAGGGGAGCCTGGTGGGCTGCCGTCTATGGGGTCACACAGAATTGGACACGACTAAAGCAACTTAGCAGCAGCAGCAGGTCATCTTTTCTAAAGAAAAGGAGACCCTCTACCCACGTTCAGAAAGCTTGAGACAAATCTGAACTTGAAAGAGATGAATTAGAAGGAAAATATTTCCATTTCCAAGGATCCCAGGGAGGCCTCTCCTGCTACCTTCCTGCATAGGCCACGCTGTCTGAGGATCAGAGCCAAGGCAATGGAAAGAGCTGGATTGGGATTCTTGGTTTGGTTCTGCCTGCTGAACCCTCCTCAGGGTTCTCATCGATCAAATGGGCTGACAGTTGGGGTCCTCCAACTTCACACTGCAACTACAGCAGAGCTTGGGGTTCAGAGGTTATCCTGTGCTCTCTGCATGAAAGGCATTACTTGAATAGGAGTTGGAGGCCCCTGATTTAAAGCCAAATGGCCAGGAGCCACCAAACACCTAGACTGGTGAGAAAGGTCTGACATCTCCTTCGCGTTTTCCTGTGGTTCTCTCCTAACCACAATTTATCCAATAGACACACATGAGACCTATCACCTACAGTCTGGCGGGAGCCCAAATGCTTTTACTACACACTCTAGCTCTGATTTTGAGAGTGATCCTGATTGCACAGAGAGACCTGGAAGCCAAAAATGAGGCCCAGAAAGGGCAAGCACCTTGCTTCGGGTCACACAGCAATGCAAGGACAAAGTGGACTGGCAACAGGCTTCAGGTCCATCCTGGTAAGTGGGAGTAGCTCGATAGCAGGGAACAGACTCTGCTCACCCTACTCTTCACTATCCTTGCTCTTCTGTCTCACCAGAAACCTCAACAGTAGGAAAAGGATTGAATTTATATAGAATCTACATTCTTCCTTCATTTTCTTCTCTAAACACCACAAGCCACTTCTCCGTATTTACTATTCCCTGGCCCCATTTCCCGATTCCTTATGTGCTAACCTTAAACTTCAGAAACTCCTTACAGTTTCCCAAAAAGTCCTGCCATTCCTGTCTGCCTTTATACAAGGTGCTTTCTTGACCCGGAATTGTGTTACCTCCTTAGTCCACCTGGTAAACTTCTATTCATCTTTCAAAGCCCACCTCAAACAGTCCCTTCTTCTAACAATGCTTTGCCTGATGCTTCCTTATTCTTCCTAGAGAGGGCTGATCACTCCCTGATGTGCTGAGATTACACATAGATTTTGGAACTCTCAAACGAGTTCCTTTGAACTGTGATTTGACCTGAGGCCAAGAACCAAGTGGCAAGACTTACTGAACTGAAAGTATGGAGCTGGTGCCCTCTCCCACCTCTGCCCCACCCCGCTTATTACCTGCAATGCTTGCACTTCACTCCAAACATCATGCTCTTCTGGCACACGTGGCAGACCTGCGACAGCCAGGACTTGGTGGAGAACCTGTAGGGTGGACATGTGAAAATGCTCAGAGGGGCCAGGATGGAGACGCATCCCCACCAAGCCACAGGGAAACCAGAAAAACTGGTTCCACCCCAGACACCCGGGCGCCCTCTCAAGTGGAGGGCAGGGACATCCAGGACCCCTGCTTTCCTCAGGCCTTCAGATTTCTCGGCCACAAAGTCTTCATTGCCAAAGCTGATCTGGTCACTGATGCCAGCTCTCTGGCAGACAAATTGGCAAAAGCAATCAAAATTACAAGTGCACCCGTGGAGCGCTTCCAGTCCCAGGAATCCATCCAACAGACACTCCCGCGGGTGTCAAATGATGCACTGACAGGGTACTCACTGCAGCATGTTTGTGGCAGAAGAGACTAGAAACAAGCTATGTTGTTTGTATAGGTGTACAGGTGACTGACTGTATAAAGTATGGTCCATGCACACAACTGAGCACCAAACAGTCGGAAAATAAAGTAAGGAAGCTCTTTTTATGCAAACGGGGCATGATCACTAAATTACACTGTCAGTGAAAAAAGGAAGGTACAACGCTACATGACTCCATTTATTTGAAGTTCAAGTACAGGGAAATCTAATCTATGATGACAGAAGGGAATAGCATCTCTGGAAGGTAGCACTATGGACTAAGAAGAGCCAAAGAGAACTTCTGGGGTGGGGACGTTCTGAATCTTCGTATGGGTGGTATACGTGGGTGTACACATATGTTAAGCATTTGTGTACTTAGCTCCATATAAATTACGCCTCAATTTTAAAAGAAAAAAGCAAAGTATAGAACAGTGTGTATAATATATGCAATATTTTCGTGAAAATAAAAAGGGAGGTGGAAGAATTTACATATGTATTTGATTGTACAAAAATATCTCCGGGGGACACATAGAAGACGGCCAAGATTGCCCGTGGGGGGGGTTGGGGGGGTGATGACAGCAGCGGGAGGGGACTTTTCTCATAAATACACATCCTCTGGAGGTTTGCATTATAAATGCATTTCAATCCAAACTCAATGTTTTAACAATCCACAAAAGATATACTGAAAAGAAGGGTGGGGATGGAGTGGGTGGTGGCCTCCTAGAGAAAAAGTCCAAGGTCTGTGCACAGGATGGGGAGCCTCAGAGCAGAAAGAACTCACAGTTTTGGAGGACTAGATTTTTAAAAGCATAGGATATCATAGTAAGGACAGAACAAATAGCAACAGGACTTGGGCAACAGTTTGTAACGTATCCACAAACATTAGCTCACTCCTGGGAGTGACCACCCCAGGAAGTTTGGCAGGTCAGGGATTCTTAGCACACAGGCAAGCAAACCAGCTCAGAAAGCTTAGGTGACTTTCCCAAGGCCACACGGTTGGGCTGCTGTGCAGCGGGGGCAGAGCCCAGGTCTCTGAACTCAGAGCACGGCTCTGTAAGAGAGAGCACGGGGATGGAAAATGAGGGAAAGAGCCTGGGCTTTGGGGTCAGACCACACCGGGTTTGAATCCTGACAACTGCTGGCTGTGGGATGGGTCCAAGTCTTTGCAAATGAGGCTGACACTCTCCCCTCACAGGGCTTGAGGAGAATCACGTGTGCCGTGTAATGTGCAGGGCCTGGACTGTGGGCGTGAACGTCGCTGCTTCTACGAGCCAAGATGGGAGCCTCCAGGCCTAGGAGAAAGGCAGCCACCCCCTTGGAATGACTTTTTTTTAATATTAATTCATGTATTTATCTGGCCGTGTCGGGTCCTTGTTGCATCGTTCGGATCTTTCGTTGCAGCACAGACTCTCTTGAGTGGCTTTAGCAGTTTCAGGCTTAGTTGCCCCACAGAATGTGGGGTCTCAGTTCCCCAGCCAGGGATTGAACCCATGTCCGCTGCATTGCAAGGTAGATTCTTGCCACTGGGCCACCAGGGAGTCCCTGGAATGCCTTTTAAGGAGCTCTGATTCGGCCTCTCTGGGATCCACACAGTCTCTCTGGCCTTTAATCTCCTGTCAACAAGGGGGTTAGGCGAGCAGCTCAGTGGTACTCGAGATGGCCTCCACTAGAAAATCCCGAAAACAGGTTGAAATGAGAGTTGGGGGCTCGGCCAGAGAAGGGGCAGGCACTAGGGAGGTTTGGGGGTGTGGAGTAAGCATCATAAAATATTTTTTCCCCTATGATTAGACCAAAATGCTTCAGAACTTCTTGCTGAGAGAGGCTTGGATCATGAATTTAAAAATCCAAGAGAGTGTGACCATGATGTCCCATACCCAAGACCAGAGCCTGGGTGGGCAGGGCCACTTGGAGATGCCAGACAGGATGGATGCTGCTGCCCAGGGTCTAGCCGGCACGGCCTCAAATACTCCGTGAGACCAGGTGCAGCCAAGACAAAAAGGAAACAGAGCAACCTGCTGATCCTGGTGTCCCTTACTTACCTAAGTCAGCCTGTCTCAGGCCAGAGCCAGGGGTTAAACACCAAGTGCTTCCCAGCACTGGATGCATGAGGCTCACACGCATGTCACCCCCTTTTATCCTCCCGACAGGACTGGCAGCAAGTTCCAATCACAGAGAGGGAAACTGAGGCTGGGAGGGGTTACTGGCAGGGAAGATGGCACTGGGTGTGCTTGAGGGAGGCCCTCAAGACCCTCACTCAAATGGCTTCTCCTGGTGCCAGGGACTCTCCTCCCCGAGCATCTTGGGGACGGGCATCTGGGCCCTGCCAAGGCTTGGGACAGAAGTGCCTGGGCGCCAGCCAACGGTTTTAAGAATGTCTCAGTGGCCGTGAGACCTCAGGCAAACTACTCAACCCCTCAGAGCCAAGCCTGTCTCATGGGGCGAGGATTCGGGGCTGGCCTTCCGCACAGGCCAGAGTTCAGCACACACTCCAGGGAAACCAAAGGCCCTGGCAAGTTGCAAGGCTCTTGATGAGCATGCCCAGCCATGTTCACAACTTGTTTAATGGGGTGGCCAGAGGGCGGGGATCCCAAAGGACTGTATTGCTGGCCGTCAGTGGGGAGACAAGATGCTGCTCAGACCTGCTGTTGGCAGCACACACCAGCCTCATGAGCATTGAGGCTGAGGCCTCTGCGTGGTCCATGTCATGGGCCCTCACCAGCCACACAGCTGCATAAGCATCAGTCTCCGGAAGTTGCTAGAATCCTGACTGGCAAGCCAAGCACCTTACAGATGGAACCTGGTGTTTCATCAAGCTTCAGGGGCTCTGATGTGTGGCCAGTTATGTCCATGGAAGTGATGTCATGCTGGACCCAGGGCGATGCTCTCAGCTCCGTTTCTCCTGGGACCTGTGTTTTCCCTCAGCAGAGGGAGGAGACTTGAGGAGGGGCAGGGGAGGGCCAGCAAGTCCAAAAGGGCTGCTGGTGACAGGCAAGGGCTCCAGGCGGGTGCCATGTCCACAGAGGAATGGACAGACAGACCACAGAATGGACTGACAGACACACAAAGAGCCCTGAGAGACAGGGTCAGGACAGAGCTCCAGCGATGCAGAGTGACCCCCCAGCGGGGCTCAGCCTACACAGGTCCCAGCCCAGCTCTGTGCCTCCTCCCCACCCCAGCCCGGCCAGGCCTACCTGTGTGTCACAGAGAGCCCGATGTCCCTTCGTACCATCTGCGGGGATCCGTGAGGGAGATCTGCAGGGAGAGAGGCCAGGTCGGCAGGCTGAGGGGTCCTTCCTACCTGGACGGAGTGTACCTGGGACCTGCTGTCTCAGAGATCACAGGCTGGGGGGTGGGGTGGAGACCAACCACATGGTTGGGGGGTGGGCGGGGCAAAACCAACTACATGGCAGAGGGCCATTTTCCTGAGCCTGCCTCTAATCAACACAGGGATGGCCAGGCGAGACCAAAGCGGGGCCAGTGCGGTTACCCCCATCCCCCAACAGATGCTACCACCTAGCCTCTGCAGACAGTTCAGAAATAGCCCCTGGGAGATTTCTAGCTTTGGGGGAAGACAGGCTTGTGAGGCAGAAGGCAAAGCCAAGGTGAGGACAGCGGCTCAACTCCCCCCACCTCCTGCACATCCTCGTGGAGGCAGCCACAGGTCACCAATTCTTGTTACGCTGGTAGAAGGTGCCTGACCCTTGGAGGAGGAGGTGAGGCTGGTGGCCATGCAGCACACCCAGCTCTCCAGGCAGAAGCACTTTGGGTATTTTGCTCTGAGAGCCACCACTGCCGGATCCCAGCAGGTAGAGAGAAGATGAGGTGAAGCTTCACCCGTTCCCATGTGACCCAGACCCAGCCAGGCACTCAGTCTGAGCCTCAGGGGAAGTCTCAGGCCTTGAGCTTTGCATGCTTTCCAAGAGGGCACCCTGGCCTCTCTCTCCAGCCCTGGCTTCCTTATATGAATGGGCATCCCTGGGGTTGGTGGTATAATAGGTTGGGCAGTAGAGGAGCAGCTGGAAGCAATCTGTCATCCACTGGCAGCCCATATGTCTAACTCCCTCTCCCCTCCTTCACCAGAGAGACCCCCATTCCTCCCCACCCCACCTTCTGCCCATACTCAATACTGCCTATCTCCTCCTAGAGCAGGGTTTCTCAAAGGAGCCCATGGATGTGCTGCAGGGGGTCTGGGACTCCTCTGGACTGGTAAGCAGATGATGTAGGGCAGGGGTCCCCAATCCCTGGGCTGTGGACTGGTACTGGTCTGTGGCCTGTTAGGAGCCGGGCCACACAGCAGAAGGCGAGTGACAGATGAGACAGCAAAGCTTCATCTGCCACTCCCCATTGTTTGCATTATCACTGCCTGAACCATTCCCCTGCCCAAACCCATGCCACCACCGTCCATGGGAAAACTGTCTTCCAGGAAACCAGTCCTTGTGCCAAAAAGGCTGGAGATGGTTGATGATTTTCCTTAGCAAGAAGGTCTAGATTTTTATCCAATTATCAAAGAGATCTGTGACTCAGAAAGGTCGGGAACACAGTACTCTAGAGATCTGTGGCCATCTCCACCCCATGCTGGCCTGGCACACAGCTGGTGCTCAATAAGTGGTGGTTCACTTAAAGCTGTGTACCAGATACCCAACCACAAGAGAAGGGCATGATGGAGGTATTGACTTTCCTCCTACAACAAGGGGAGTTTGATGGGGACCTCCGCCACCTGCTGATGACTGAACTCACAATCTGTCCAGCGCATCTGCCATGGGGCTGACTCCTCCCAACTCCTTTGTCTGGGGGTGGGGTGGGCCCGGGTGGGGCACCCCACCCCAGTCAGTAGCCAAGGCCATGAAAGCGTATGGATCTAAAAGGGCTTAGGCTACCCGACTAGGAGAAACAGACAGTGGGAAAATGAAATTTTAACCATCTATCTCTGAAGACAATCTGTGGTTGATTAGTAATGTCCGCCACAGGCCTAGGCTAGGACAGAGGTGAGATGAGGTGGTCCCTGATCCTGAAGACAACCTACAATTAATTAGTAATGTCTGCCATAGGTCTGGGATAGGACAGAGGTGAGATGAAGCTGTCTCTGATCCTGAAGACACCCTACAACTGATTACTAATGTCTGCCACAGGCCTGGGATAGGAAGGATATGAGATGATGCTATCCCTGATGGAAGTAAAACACTGGTCCTGAAGGCCTCGTCCCACCTTCCCGGCAAACTGGGGAAGCAGCCTCACTGTTGTGGTCCCTGCATCACTATAGCAACCAGGAAGATGGATGTCCTAGGGATGCAGATGCTGGATTCTCCTCCAAGGCTCTGTGAGGGGTCTTGGGAGTTTTCCACCTGTGCCCTGGGGACAGGGAAGGGCAGTCTCCCTCCTTCCTTGTCCTATACCTCCCTGGTGGTCCTGCATTCAGATCCATTTTGGCAAAGTCACTGTTACCCCATTCCACATCTCTCAGACCCTGCTGACAGCCTCTTCATTCTAGCCAGTATAGGATAGTACAAAAACAAGCTGCTACTTTGCTCAGGCAAAAACCAGATGCCTCTGCATCTCCACAGATACAATTATTAAAGCAGACCCCAGAGGCTGTTTCCCTCTGCTTTGACTCTGGAGAGAGAGGCCCTGCAGCACAGCCACGTACGAGAATCAACTCTCAACCCAGTGGTGGAAAAGGGACTCTGAGCTTGCCTGGGCATCCTTACCATCCCCCTCCAAGGGGACATCCACACCCGCTGATCTCTCAGGCCTCATTCAGAGCGGACCACATTCCTGCCTCCAGGGATGTCCCTCTCCTGAACAGGGTGGAGGGTCCCAAGACGTCAGCTGGACTTTGCAGATGGCTACCGTCCATCTACACTGGACATAAGGAACCTCTCTCCCAGGAGCACGGCATCACCACGGCAGCCCAGCAGGTAAACTCCTGCCAGAGGTCACCTGCGGGGGTGGCAAGGTGCAAGTGGGGCCCACCACAGAGCTGCCCACAGACGGTGACATTCTCACAGTGCCTGCTTCTCAGGGCAGCTGTGGGCTGGGCTGAACCACCTTATCATCTGAAGGTTCCCTGTCCTAAGAGCTACTTCCTGAGGCGGAGCCCAGCATCTCTGCTTCTGGACCACAGAAAGGCCAGAGGACTAAGAGAGGGTCGAAGAAATCCACCCCCGATGGGGACAGCGACAGAAACAGGACTCCCGGGTGGCAGAGGGGATGAAAATGAATCACTCTTACCAAACCTGGAGGAGACAAAAAAGAGAGAAAGCGGGATTATGTCACCGTGCTGGCCTGGTGTCCCCAGGAACATCAGTCCTTGGGCAGGAGCAGATACAGTGCTTGGATGAGGACTTTGAGCCCCTGCGTGGGGCCGGGCTGGCTGAGTGACTGGAGAATTTCCTCAACGACAAGGGCTAGAGGTGGCCCCCTCCCAACTCCTCACTGGACAATGGAGCCATACACTGTGCTTTAATACATTAGATTTCCTAGCCCTTGCCAGCTACCTGCATTGTAATTAGAGTTCATTCTTTTTCACAGCTGAGGAAACAGGCTCACAGTCTCCCAAGATCATATGCCAGTAGGTGGAGGAGCCCTGCCCAAATCCCTGGGAGGAGGGGTGCTCGGACCAAGCAGGAGGGCGGCTCAGGGAGCCAGAGAAGAAGTGGCTGGGGCAGAAGGCAAGGAGGACAGTTGTAAGAGCAGAGGGGCAGCCCCCAAGCAGGGCCTGAGCAACATCTCCTGGGGGTGCCGCTGTCCCAGGGACGAAGACAGCTGGGAGCCCAGGGCGCTCAGTCCAGCCTCAGGGCTCATCGAGGGCAGCAGGGTGGCCTGAGTACTCATGTCGGTGTCAGCTTTGGTCTTTGTGGGATTCTGACTCAGAATCCCAGGGCGCAAGGCCCAGCTCACCAGCAGCGGGATCCAAGGAAGTGGTGTCATCTGCCTGAGTCTCTGTTCTCCACCCAGAGCCCCCCTGACTCTTTTCAGGAAAAAAAAAAAAAAATGAGGAAGAGAGGCACTGGGCTTTGCCCACTGAGATGCCCTCTGAATGACCCATGTCCATGTGTCCACATGGCTGTTATCACTGCGCTTCAGAGAGAAGAAGATCCGGGGGGGGGTGGGGGATGGAAGGCTCATCCCCTTTTGGGGGTCAGGGAGGAGGGAAGCCCCAGGCCCCAGCAGGACAGTCTGATCGGGAGTGGTAGGTAGGTCACAGCTAGATTTCTTTCCTTGGGTGACATACACTCAGAATCATCAAAGTTGTCCAAGGTCTATCCCACAAGGGACCCAAGAGAGTCTGCCCTGGGGTGGGGGAACAAGCCCACTTGAGACCCAAAACAACCATGTCAGGAGAGAGGCTGGGTTCCCAACCCTCAGAAGCACAAGAAGGTAAGAGGCACCCAAGGAAACTATCCTATCCCTTCCCTTCCACAAGGGTATATAGACGAGGGTGAATTTTATAATAGAGTAGGACAAAGACCTAAATATCCATCAAGAGGGGAGAAATTAAACTATACACTGGAAAGAGGCTTTAAAAAGTTTAAAAGATGAAATAGCTTGAATAATTATAGATATATACAAAACTGATAACCTGGTTGGTTCCTGAAAGGAAAAGGAAAAATGGTAGGGGACAACTTTAACCTCTACAAAGTTCTATGTGAGCAATCCTGGACCACGTGACTGTCACTAACTATTTAAAATACATAGATCAAGGGACTTCCCTAGTGGCCCAGTGGTTAACACTCTGCACTTTCAATGCAAGGGGTAAGGGTCCAATCCCTGCTCAGGGAACTAAGATCCCACATGTTGTGGCCATAAAATAAAACACATAGATAATTTTTTTATAAATAAATACGAGAGTAAGGTAGTTCAAGATGAACTGATATTTAGTTCTCAGAAATAAAAGTAAGTTGAAAAAATAGGTTATAGCATAGAGTACATAGTATTTGATAATTATTAGCAGTTTCAGCAAGATATTCTAGTTCCCCCTTCTGGGCATATAGGAGGATGACATTTTTTGGTTCTTTTGTTTGGGTAGGGCCATAAATGGTGTGTAGAACTTTTGGGAAAGAGCATTTAATTGCTCAGTTGTAACATGTCAAGTTTTTTTTTTTTTTCCTCTGTCACAGTGGGATGTTCTAGACAATGTTCTGGCCTTGAATCTGGAATGAGGCTGACCTGTGATGGACAGGTAGCATGAGCAAGAAATAAATCTCTGGTTATTTGAAGACCCAGAGACCTGGGGGGTATTTGTTATTGCAGCATATTCCAGTCTATTCTGACTGATACATAGTATCACTTCGAGTCTGTGTGTGTGTGTGTGTAAAAAGATATCTAATAGAATTCAGCCCAAACTGTTAAGGTATTATTGCTCAGCTGTATTATCTAAAGTGTTATTTTTTTTCTCTGCCACAGTGGGATGTTCTAGACAATGTTCTGGCCTGGAATCTGGAATGAGGCTGACCTGTGATGGACAGGAAGCATGAGCAAGAAATAAATCTTTGGTTATTTGAAGACCCAGAGACCTGGGGGTATTTGTTATTGCATCATAACCCAGTCTATTCTGACGTGTCCGTGTGTGTGTACGAAAAAAAGAAATCTAATAGAATTCAGCCCGAACAGTTCAGGTAGTCTGGGTAGTGGACTGAGAGATGGGGGCATCTTTCACTTTTTACGCTGTGGTTTCTATGTTGGCCAATTTTGTCCTTTAGAAATCGAGCCTATATTACCTTTACAGCGAGAAAACTGTAGTCAGAACTCCCAGTAGGTAGCAAATTCGGCACCTGCCTGGCAAGGACACTTACCTCATCGGGGAGACCTCGTCAATGCGGTTCCCCAGCTGAGACTCGTGGGACTTGCTGCGGGTGAGCGTGGGGAAGCTGGGCAGCAGTTGGAAGACCTTGCGGCTGGGCGGGGGCGGCGTCCTGGGCGGCTTCAGCTTGGTGTGCCGTCGGAGCTGGGGCGTGGTCGGCGGGGTGATGAAGCTGGGCAGGGCGCGGGGGGTCAACCGGCCACTGGCGTGCAGGGAGATAAAGGGGTCCGACAGGCCCTCACCAGGGCCGGGGTTTGGGGAGTCCGAGGCGGGCAGAGCGGACACGGAGACGGAGCGTGGGCCCTGGGCACTGCTGCCCAGTCTGCCCAGCTGGGAGCTCCCCGGAGGCCAGGGCAGGCTGGCTGGCGAGATGGTGTCTGCGGGAGGCCCGGAGCCACTTTCCCGCCGGGCATCAGATGAACTCCAGCCTGAGTCCTCTTTGTGCTCCCCGCCTGTGGGCCCAAGAGTCAAGGGAGTCACAGGTGAGGGGCCAGGGCCCACCCAAGAAGCACAGTCCCTCAGCGGAGGCTCCAGCTGCCAGCCGTCACCTATTTTATAAAGGCCACTCGAGCACGCACGCTATCTGGCTGACTGTCAGGACACCAGTGCAGATACTACTATCCTCGACATATAGAGAAGAAAATGAGACCCAGAGAGGGACAGGGCAGGGCTCCCGCTGGCAGCTGTGTGGAAACCCACCCCCAAAGTGAGTGATCTCCAAGAGGGAAGTGGTGAGTGATCTCTACGAGTTAGGCTGTGTAGGGACCTCCCTGGTGGTCCAGAGGTTAGAACTCCATGCTTCTAATGCAGGGGGTATGGCTTTGATCCCTGGTCCGGGAACTAAGATCCCATATGCCACTCGGCGTGGCCAAAAGTAAACAAATAAAAAGTAAAGATGCATATTTTTTTTTTCAAAGAGTTAGGCTGTAAAGGGATAACTCTCTTCTGAGAAAATTCAATCGTCAGGAAAAGGGGCTGCACGGACCTTTTGAAAGCAAACTGCCCTGGGAATTTGCTAGAAGAGAGACCCAGCAGCCACTTCCTTTTGAGAGAAGCCTCTGAGTGACTTTGGGCTGCTCCCACGGTGACCCTCTGTCTGAGGCTCCCAAGGCTTTGGGGCTCTGAGGGCTCCAAATCAATGACACGTCTGTCCATTCATGCGAGCACTCACTGGTATGCGGATGTTAGGGCATAAAAAGGCACGTCTGCGGTGCACAACGAGTCCAGTGAGAGTGAGGGACACTCAGTTTGGTGTGCTGTGTGCTGACACAGAGATGAATGGAGACTGAGGGGATACAGAGGAGGAGGCCCCTAAATAGCTTGAGGGTCAGGGGGCTTTCTAGAGGACGTGGCACCTGGGCTGGGCCAGCTAAGGGAGAACTGGAAAACTGTTCCCTCTCCCTGGTAAGGGAACAGCACGTGTAGGGAGCACAGGGCATCTTGCGGCAGCTACACAGAGTCCCACATGCCTTGAGAAGTCAGGACAAGCCAGGGAGAGGTGAGAGATGAAGCTGGAGGGTCAGTTCACTGGGGACCAGCTCCAGAGGGGCCTTAGATGTCTTGCCAAGGGCTTGAGGCTTGACCTTACAGGAGACGGGGAGATACTGAAGGGGTGGAGGCACGGAGAAAGGACGCCAGTCTACAGAGACCCTGTCATGGGAAGAGGACACCTCCCTCCTCGTATTTATCAATGAGTGGAAAGCACAGGAGGGGAGACTTTGACTCAAGACAAAATGAACTTCCACCCTGTAATTCTTCTACTTTGCGTCCCTCAATCCACCCAGCATGGCGAGGTTGATGAGATTCAGAGAGCCTATGTATACTGTCAAGTTCACACAGCAAAGTAAGCAGTGGGATGGGAACTGAGCCCTTGATCTCAACCACAGCCCCGGACCTCCTCCCTCAAAGCTACCAATTCTGAATAACCTGTAACGACATAGCCTTGGGAGGGAATGAGCTCTCTATCATCAAAGATGATAAAGCCCAGCCCACAGAGCCATCTATGAGGGATGGTGGAGTGATATTAACCTTCTCGATTCTTAGAGTTTGTCTATTCCATCCTCTCCTCAAATGCCCTTCCTTCTACCTCACTGCATGGTGACTTCCTATTCATGAATCAACTTGGATGAGTTAGTCTGTGTATTCCTTGCTCCTTTAGAACTGTGGCCAAGACCTACACATGCATGCGTGTTCAGTTGCGCCCAACTCTTTGCAACCCTGTGGACTGTAGCCCGCCAGGCTCCTCTGTCTTTGGGATTTTCCAGGCAAGAATAATGGAGTGGATTGCCATTTCCTCCTCCAGGAGAACTTCCTGACCCAGGGCTTGAACTCAGCTCTCTTGCTTAGGCAGGCAGATTCTTTACCACTGAGCCACCTGGGAAGCCATGGCCAAGACCTACACTTGAACTTAAATACTGCTCTTGTTGAGGGGATAAAAGAATGAGTTCCATGGATCTATGCGCAAGTCTGCCACCAAAGGAACAAGCCCCCAGTTCTTCAAATTGTCTATTTAATCACCATTGCTTTAGCCAGCTCAGGGATATGGCTCTGGTTTTGCACATGGACACTAGTCAATTGGCAGTGGCTGCTTGACAATGACTCTGGAGTCACTAAGCAGGAAGAGCTCAGGGACTGACCAGTGATGTCTGCTATGGATGAAGGATGGGGAGGTTCAGCACACATGAGCCTACCCTGTTCACTAGCGACAGGCATAAAGAAACATCCTTTATCACCTTTCTTAAGACCAGAGATGTGAACATTTGCCATCACCCCAAAGGCCTAATACTGAAAAATAGATACTAATATGTGCCAGGCTCTAGACTAAGTAGATGAATTTAACTCATGTAATCCTCCAACAATTCCATGAGAGGAAGTCTTGTTAGTATGTCCATTTTACACATAAGGAAACTAAGGCACACTGAGGTTGAGTAACTAGCCTGCCAGGAGCCATGAAGACTGAATGCAGGACCTGAGGGACAGGGCGATCACAGGTACCACCCAGCAGGTACACTTGAAGTGTGGCCACTGCTGGGCAGGCCCATCCACCTGCCTGCACCCTGGACTTGGGTGTGGCAGGTCCCTCTTGGAGATGTAGGGCACCACAAACTAAGATGGAATGAGAAAGAGCACCTGGGAAGGACCCTCTGCCCAAGGCCTGCTCTGGGGCACTATGGGGAAAGCATCTTCTAAGGAAGAAACCTGAGAGCAAAGTCCAGCTCGGGTGTGGGATCCCAGACAACTCATCCAGAGCCTCTGGTGCTTCAGCTACAAAGGGAACATATAGCAAGCGCTTCATATATTAGTGATCTTCTGATCCTGGCATTCAGGATGGACAGATAGCAGCCTTAACACACAGAGGTCACCACCACCCAGTGGCCAGAGCCTCCTCAACTCCTTACAACACAGGCATAAAGAGGGCGGACTGACAAGGTGCCCCAGATTCTCAGCTTGGGAGGCAAGTACTTTTGTTTGATGGTTGTCTGAAGGAGACTGACATGGCTAAATTAGTCATGCCGCTAATTTACCTCCAGGGGTTTACTTAGCACATCAGAAATATCTTTTCTCTTAATATAAAGAAAAAGACAGTGAAATGTACTTGGGCAGCAAGGGCTGAGGCTCGAGTCACAGTTCTGCCACGCACTGCTGTGTGTCCTTGGGTAAGCCCCTTCCCCTCTCTGGGCTCAGTCTCCTTCTCCGTAAAATGCAGAGATAAGAATGCTAACTATGTCCCTGTCCTGTTTACTTCCTGGCACTTGCCAGAGGCCTGATGTGTTGAGGTTTTCCAAATCAAGTAAAACTCTGGACTCTGTGTTCAGAGGAAGACTTGATACAATGGGGCCAGGGAAGAAATTAAGCACCATCTTCTCTGGGGGAAAAAAAAATATCAAGCTGAATATAAACCTCAGAGCCTTTCTTAAGCTTCAGGCAGCTGGAGATAAGACAAGAAGCTCAGCTAATTAAAAAATGGAGCTAATTCCATTCATTAGGTTCATTTTAAAGGCTTATCTGTGTGGTCATGGGAGCACTAAGTCTGGGCATTTGAAGCTATTTCCAGGGAAAGATTGAGAAAGCCTGCAAATAAGTTCCTGAGGAACACTATTCATCATGCCAGGATTACACACTTCGCCTGGGGCAACCATGTCCATACTCACAGCTGAAACGTGTACAGTTTCTCTCCGCATGCTTGGCTCAGGCTGAGCCCACACCAGCGCATGCCTTCTGAGCACACAGCCCAGATGGGGATGGAGAGGCAGGGGGAGGGTGGGGAGAGGACTGGGCAGGGACGGGGGCTGGTGAGAAGGAAGCTAGGGAAGGGTCACAGAGCCCTACCTACAGAGGTGTTCCACAGAGGGGAAGTCATGCAGCCCCGCCCAGCAGACCAGCCTGGGGTTGGTAACAATGGCTAAAGCTTTACACTGGCCAGACCAGTGGGAGCTGGGAGCCTTCTGTCTCAGGGAGAGCCTCTGGTTCGAGTGGGGTCCATCACGTACTTTCTGAGCGTGGACTCCAGCCATTCCAAGCCGGCCCAGAGACCCTGGTCACACTGGCCCCACCCAGCCCCTCATCCACCCCAGCAAAAGCCCTGGTGCCCCAGGAACCAGGCCAGGCCTGGGAGAGAAATGCATCGTCCAGGCAGAGGGGGAGGGCAAGGCGGCCGACGGGACTGGCCCAACCTACCCAGGCCTGTCACCTTCCGCAGGCAGGTGAGGGCGTACTGCAGGCGGCCACACTCCTCGGCGCTGGCCCCGCAGCGCCGGAGCGTCTCCTTCACCTTGGCCTCGTTCATGTCCAGCAGGGCATCTAGCGTGAGCTCGCGGAGGATCTCCTAGAGAGGCACAAGACAGGCAGAGAACTGGGTGAGCAGTCATCCTCCTCGCAGCCAGGCCCAGCCTCCCGCTGAGTGGCAGGGGCCAGCTGCTGGGGCCGGCCTCCGACCCGCAGCCACCACTTGTCTGAGGACACCAGCAGCCAACTCCGGCCCCCACCTCCAGCATCCCAGAGACAGCAGCTGAAGCCGAGACGCCAGAACTTGGGGATGGGGGCTGGGGAGAAGAGAAGGAAAAAACCAGAAACGTTCTGATGAGAGCATGTTGCCCCTCTGGTCTCTTTATTTATTCCTCTGGACAGGAAAATGATGAATCATGACAACTTTGGAGAATGACAAGTACTTCAGATAAACACGGTTCTTTATAATTTTGCTATATCTGAATCAGACCAGATAGGATTCAAAAAAAATTAGCTTCCAAGAAAAGGATTACAAAGAATTAACCCTCACCAGGATCTGTGTTTGGAGAAGGAAATGCAACCCACTCCTGTATTCTTGCCTGGGAAATTCCATGGACCAAAGAGCCTGGTGGGCTACCGTCCATAGGGTCGCGAAGAGTCAGGCAGGACTGAGTGACCGAACAACATCAGCAACAAAGATCTGTGTAGGTCTTTACTACCGGGCCTTATCTGATTCTCAGTTGGACTCTTCCAAGGTTTCAAGGTAGTGAAGAGAAGCGAGATGCTTGAAGCATATAAAAGACTCATTCAAACTCTGAAGATCGAGGGGGCCACATAGAGGGAACAAGATGGCCTCGGGGGACAGAGTGGCCCCCCGCTGTCCAGCAAGAAGGGAACCTCAGGTGTGAGGCTACAAAGAAGTGGATTCTGCCAACGAATGACCTAAAAATACTTGGATGTGATTTCTTCCCAAAGCTTCCGGGTAAGAGGCCCACCTGGATGACACCCTGACTTCACCCGGGCAAGATGCTAAGCAGGGAAGCTGGCTGAGTCCTCGGGGACTCTTCCATAAAGTCTTCCTTCTGCAGGACTGTGAGCTAACACATGCGGGATGGTGTAAGCAGCTAAGTTCGTGGTAATTTATTACACAGCAAAGAAAACGAACACAGGGACTTCCCTGGTGTTCCAGCAGTTAAGAATCCTCCTTGCAATGCAGGGGGGCGTGGGTTCGATCCCTGGCTGGGGAACTAAGATCCCACATGCCCCAACGAAGCCTGCATGCCACAACTAGAGAGTCCACACACCACAAGGAAAGACCCCAGGTGCCACACTGAGATGCGGAGCAGCCAAACAAACAAACAAATAATAAAACCATTATAGACAGCAAATGTTTGAATCAAGGCCTGACTCCAAAATTTGTGCTCTTTCCTCTCATCAAGGAGAGGGGAAACCCATCCAGCTCTGAGTACTCTGAGCCACATGTCATACACAGCCTGAAGCAGACACATAAAACAATGGCACATATCCCTGGCCTCAAGTGGCTTGTGGAGTGACTGACATGAAAATAAGTTATTACTGGGAATTGCCTGGAAGTCCAGTGGTTAGGACTCTGCTTACACTGCTGAGCCCGGAGTTTGATCTTTGGTTGGAAAACTAAGACCCCACAAGCCACGAAGAGTGGCCAAAAAAAAAAAAAGACGAAAAGAAGTTATTGCAGTGCAATACGATATGGACCAGCATAGAGATAGCTCAAAGAGTTATGGGACCAGTGGAGAGATGGGGCGGGGGAGCAGAGGGGGGAGAAGTTGTTTCCGGATTTTCTATAACAGGGAAAGCCAGACAACCCACATCAAATGATTCATATAAACTTGCAGCTCTTGAGAATCTAAGTTGATTTTCACTGATTTTTATTAGCAAACTGTGTCTAATTTAACACGAGCAATGTTGCGGTCAGTCAATCCATGGTGCTATAAATCTTAGACTCAAGTGTCAAAACAAAACCTGATGAAGATACAACTATGAGTCATTAGGGCAATGGTCTGGGGACTCTGTGATGCCTGGGGGCTGGGGCCACATCTGAAGCCCGGCATGTGGCCTCTGGTATCTGGCCTTGTCCCCTCTCCCCATCTTTGGTCTCGTGTGAATATTCTTCCATCTCCAGGGTTGTGGAAAAGAAATCTCATGGCTCTTTAGAATGACTCCAAAAATTAGAAATAAACAGATACCCCCAGAGCACCAAGAAGCTCATCAGTGGTTTGGACAAACCCTTGGTGGTGAGAAATCCTTCCAGATGATAAAATGAGAACGTCACAGGAAACCCTTGGTAAGAACAACACAGAGAGCAGGATGCTTAGATAATGGTCCCTGGGCAGAAGCTTTTATTCAATCCATGTGTCTCCTTCTTCAACAATGCCCTTCATCAAAATGCAGTTTTGACATCTTTGCCCCTCATTCCACTGAGAGAAGCCATTTGGCAATGGCTTCATTGGCTTCAAAAGCCATTTGGCATCAGGGAAGACCAAAAGCAAGTGGACGTTGCCCTTCACAACACAGCCCTCCCCCTCTCCCTGGGGTGGCCTCTGTTCTCACCCACACGTGTGCGTTTTCCCAAGGCTGTGATGACTCAGCAGTTCTCTCGAAAGTAGAGATTCCAGTATCTGCTTGATTTGGGGGTGGAGGTGGTATTGATGACGACAAAGACAAGCCTAGGAACCCGATCCCCAATCTGACTACAATGCAAAGGCGGATTTTTTTTTTTCTTTTATATACGTTTCCTCCCCACCCACTTTAAGTTTCAGTTTCTCCAGCATAAGAACTACATTTATTATTACAAACTATTTGCTAGCGCTTTACAAGATGTCCAGGGCTTTGTGTACTGACTCCACTCAAAACAATTCAGCAAGGAGATGCCGCTAAGCCTGTTTTATTGAGGCTCAGTGACCTCACGCTATGCAGCTTAATAAACGGCAGGCGCCACAACCCAAACCCAGGTGTGTCGAGTCCCAGAGCACCTTCAGTTATCCCTCACTGTCACTCATGAACTTGGGCAAAGCAGTTACCCAGGGGAAAATGATTTTTTTTTTTCAAAGTAAATTAAAGGAACTAATTTCTACCTGCTTTCTGAAAAAAACAAAACAAAACAAAAACCTGTATTGTAAATGGAAGTCCTTTGTCATTGGCAAGTGAAGGAACCCCCTAAATAAGAGAAATAATAGGTTCAAATTCATGGTCTTTAAAAAAAAAAAAAAAGAATGAAAAGAAAAAGCTTTCCTTTATAGCTTTGAATGAGCTAGAAGGGTTGTCTCCATCTCCTGAGGCTGCAGGGATCAGTTCATCCCACGGGAATAAGGGAACAGGGTCTGCTTTCCCTTCCCCCTGTGCGCTCTCTTCATGCTCCAGTTCAAACCAGGGGCTGGCTAGACAAATTGAGGAGGGGTAGGGTACGGAACCCTTTCCTGGGATAGAAAAGCCAACCCAGGGTCCCGCTTGTACAGGAGCTGCCCAGTATCTCCCAGGACAAGCATCACTTTCTGGGGAGTGAGCTATGTATGTCTTCAGTGAAATGGGAGTGCTCAGCACACCAGCATCGCTAGGATTTCTGACTGTTTCTTCTGCTTTCTAATCCCTCCTCCCTGCAAAGTTGGATCATTGAAGTGGGGAGAGGGAACCACCCTGTTCTGCCTAAAAGCTGCAGTCAGTGACACTATCCACCAGTTAGCAGGTTATCTGGTAGAGTTAGGGTCTCAAACACACAAGCCTCAGGATGAGGTTTCAGAAAAAAAAATGAGGTATGTGAGCATGTTGCCCCTTGATCTATCTTTTGATGGAGATAAAAGTACTAGAAGGGGCTTTCCAGGTGGTGCTAGGGGTAAAGAACCTGGCTGCCAATGCAGGAGACACAAAAGACATGGGTTTGAAACCTGGGTCAGGAAGATTCCCTGGAGCAGGGCATGGCAGTACATACAATACATGGCAATACACTCCAGTATTCTTGTCTGGAGAACCCCATGGACAGAAGAGCCTGGCTACATTCCATGAGGTCACACAGAGTCAGACATGACTGAAGCAACTTAGCACGCACGCAGAAGTACTAGAAACGCTTCTCTTGCCTCTTTACTAGACAAGAATCTCAAGGACAATGCTTATCAGAAACCCACTCTCGCCCTCTCTGTGTCAGGGGGTGAGGAGAGGCTATGAGAGGGGCTCCATATCATCTTATAAAGAAATCAGAATTTTTATTTTAAAACAGCTGATTTTTATATGGTGGCAACTCATGCAAATCTGTGCAGACCAATCACATCAGAGCCCCCAGATGACAGCACAGAAAGCCCAGCAGCAAGGGGCTTGGGCAACACATCAGCGGGTAGCCAGGCCTTCTCAGCCAGGTGCTGCCATGGCTCTGGGACCCCACCATGAAAGCCAAGTGGGCCCTGGCCTTCCAACTCCTATGAGTTTATTCAGAAAGTAATATTAGTCACTTAGTTGTGTCTCTGTGACTCCACAGACTGCAGTCCATCAGGCTTTTCTGTCCGTGGGATTCTCCAGGCAAGGATACTGGAGTGGGCTGCCATCCCCTTCTCCAGGGGACCTTCCCGATCCAGGGATCGAGCCTCGGTCTCCTACGTTGCAGGCAAATTCTTTACTATCTGAGCCACCAGGAACCCAAAGTTAATCCAATTGAGAAGGGACAGTCCATGAGGGAAGTGCGCTGGAACCAGGCGAGCCAGGATACAAAAAAATGCTTCCCCTGGCCTCTGCTGCGCCTCTGGCCAGTCAGGCTGGGCTAGTGGCTGTGCCGGCCCCGGGAGGGGCTCTGACGTCTCCTCCCATCAAGACTCAGGCAATGCCCCCACCAGCAAGCCTCACACGTGGATGTGATCCTCCTACTCAGACACAAGCACAGCCAAGTCTGGGTTAGGAGGCTATTTCAGACCAGGGTAATTCATGTATAGTTGTCCGGCGTAATCTCTAAACCGAAAGCGAATTAGGGAATGAGTGTTACCACCTGCTGAAGGTGAACTCACGGGCTCACTGACAACCCAGCAGGCGAAGCCGCCCGGAAATGCTCTCAGGTCTGAGAGGCCCTGAGACTGTGGGAGGGTCTCTCACCCGCCTGGAGGCACGTGAAGATGCCAAGTTGTCTCAAGCCAGGCGTCCAGGCCCTGGAGTTCTGGAGATGACAGGCTGAGGATCCACACTGCTTCAGGAATTAATGTCCATCCCACCCCAGCTTCCGTGTAAAGAAGAAAATATGGGAGGGACTTCCTGGTGGTCCAGTGGCTAAGACTCTGTGCTCCTAATGCAGAGGGCCCAGGTTTGATCCCTGGTCAGGGAACTAGATCCCACGTGCTGCAACTAAGGCCCGGAGCAGCCAAATAAATAAATAAACACTTCAAGAGAAGAAAAAAATATGAACTAGAAACCAGGAAGGGAAGACATGTTGTCTGACCCATTGTTGGAGATGCCCCGGTTCCACCCAGCCCCGGGTCAGCACGTGAGCGTGGAGGCGGGCAGCGGGGCTGTGGGACAGGGCACACTGGCTCCCTGCCTCTCTGCCTGTCCCCTCGAGCCACAACTTACTTCTCCCGTAGGTGACATTAAGTTATGCTTTCTGATAATAATTAGAGGGCAGGGCCAGTGGAGCAGGGAGGTGACTCCCAGTCTGTGATCGTGAAACTGCTGGCTGTGTTCTCAGCAGCAGAAGGCGGGGTCGGGCTCGCCCAAGCACGCTGCCCCTCCCCTCCGCAGCTGGCAGCGACTGGTGTCACAGGCCCAGCTGGGTATCAAATGGTGTCCCAGGACTTACCAGCAGCCACGGGGCTGCCTGGGGTCTATACTTAGCAAACGGTGCCGGCTGACATGGAGAGCTGTCCCCCTGGCCATGGCCAGTCAGGCGGGCTGTGGAAACGCCAGGGACTTCACAGACTCCGTGTGGACCACGTGCCACAAGAATCCATGCAGCTCAGGACGTAACTGGGATGAAGATCTAGCCTGAGGGAAGGCCGAGAGGCAAGCCCACACTTGGGGTCTCCTTCTGGCATTGAGTCTAGTCCTGGAGCATAGCACGGACTGGTCACAGTGGTAACTGCCTCAACCAGCACATCCAGCATGCGTGGTCCATCGACCAAACCTGGATTTCTGGTGGGTGGGCAGACATGTCCCCAACTGGCCTGGCTGGGGCTTAATTCAAGAGCCGGGATCCTTCACCTCAGATGCTTTCCCAGGAGCTGGTCACAGCAGAGAGGCCAGAGGTGGACTCCCAGAGCCCTGTACACCCCTCTGTGGCCGGCGCAGCAGAGACAGAGGAGCAGGGGGTTCTCTAGCAGCCCAAGCGGGGAGCCCACATCTCTCCAGTTGGCAAGGGGGCACCTGACAGATGTTCCTTCCTGCCTTCTCACCACCACTGGTGCCGAGGGAGAAGAAGGGGTGAGACTTGGATAATAATAGCTGGATATTCTAGGAAGCACAGGAGGGGCTGAGGCAGTGAGGGGCCTGGGTCAGGCAGCCTCCTGGGGTTTCCATGGAGATCAGCAAATAGCTTAGGGATACTGGCTTTGTCTCTGAACCATGTTTGGACCTAGTCACTATCCCAGTTCTGGGAAATGAGAAAAAGCCCCTCCTGGGAAAAGTCACCCTGATAGAGAGGGCTTCTCTCCATCACTTCCCAGTGAAAGAGGGGTCAGATTTGGTCGGAACTCTACCAACCTTGGGCCAGTCCCTGCCCCTCTCTGGGCTTTGGTTTCATCATTTATAAAGTGAGTAGGTCCAGTACTCTTGCCTGGAAAATCCCATGGACGGAGGAGCCTGGTAAGCTGCAGTCCATGGGGTCGCTAAGAGTCGGACATGACTGAACGACTTCACTTTGACTTTTCACTTTCATGCATTGGAGGAGGAAATGGCAACCCACTCCAGTGTTCTTGCCTAGAGAATCCCATGGACAGAGGAGCCTGGTGGGCTGCCGTCTATGGGGTCGCACAGAGTCGGACACAACTGAAGCGACTTAATAGCAGCAGCAGCAGGTTTGGCTAGATCAGGTCACTGTCTCTCAACCCTGTCAGCAACCTGGAATCGCCTGGGAGGCTTTAAAAAAGGATCCTGGGACTTCCTTGGCAGTGCAGTGGTTAAAACACCTCATTTCCACTATGGGGGAGTCGGGGTGGGGGCTGGGCATGAGTTCAATTCCTGGTTAGGGAACTAAGATCCCACATGCCAAGCAGCAAAGCAAAAAAAAAAAAAAAGGATCCTGATAACTGGGCCCCACCTTACATCAATTGAATCGGAACTTCTCGGGGGTGAGAACCATGAGGGCAGACAAGCTGTGGGGCCTTAAGTCTGGCCAAAGTAGTCCAAGGCAGAAAGGTCTAAGAAAGTGGGGCTGGCCAGGGCAGGGCAGCACCCTGGGGGCTTGATCTCCCACCTGTCCCTTCACGAGGCCTCTGATCCTTCAACTCAACCACAGCCCAACCCAAGCTCACAAACATCCCAGGAGATGCACTCTCCTGTACTCTGGTGCCTCCCTCCCTCCCACAAGGCGGGGTGGACGTTTGCAGAGCAGGGAACCTGGCGGACTCTTCAGGGAGTCTGGCCTACACATCAGAACATCTGGGATTGAAAGAGGGCGCAGTAGTGGGATAGGGTGTGGAGGTGGAGGGGTGCAGGTCAAAGAGGAGGAGGTGAGAAGGGGGCCAAAACAGGGTGAGCAACGAGCAGTTACTACTCAGCTCTTGGGTGCCAGGCACTCTGTTAAATCAACTATAGAGGCCAGGACAGGTGATCCTCATAAAAGCCTGAGATGGGTGACAAGGCTCAGAGAGGCTAGGCAGCTGGCTCAAGGTCACACAGCCTGTTTGGTGAGGCTGAGACATGGCCATCTCCACCTCTTCACAGTCAGTTGGCTCTGCCTGCACTGGTGCCCACTTCTCTGCTCTATAATGTGGGATCCTTTTCCCAGGGTAGGGTCTTCTTGGCATCACAGGTCCCATCTGGTTTCCAGGCTCCACACTGTGCCCTCCTTCCATGCCAGCTGGGGTGCACTCTGGCTGTGGGGTTAAAAGCAGCTGCAGGAGGCCTCCGGCGGTGGGGAGGGGGGAGGGCGGTTCTCTCTACAGGACTTCTGAACCCCCTTAGCAGTCCTGCCAGGCCCCTCAGTCCCCCTCCTGCCCTCTGGAGGAGGCGGGTGCTCTCCGAGTCTGCCTGAGACCAAATCTCTAGCTTCCGACAGCATCTGCTCTCACCACGGCCACCACCATCACCCCAGGGGGCTGGCCTCACCCTCTTGGTAGGCCTGTCTTGGGGCTGCCTCCCAGGTCCCATTCTTCCTCCCATAAACCCTAGGCATCTTGCAGGAATTGGCACACTTTTTCTGAACAGGCCATAGAGTATCTTCATCTTTACAGGCCATATGACCTCTGTCACAACTGGTCAACTCTGCTATCAGAGCTCCCAAGCAGCCGCAGACAATATGGAAACACATGGGTGTGGCTGGTGCCAGTAACACCTTAACTATGCACACGGAAACATGAATTTCATTTAATTTTCACACGTCACAAAATTTTTTTTGTTTTCCTTTTCCTACCAGTTACAAACATGAAAACCATTCATAGCTCCACAGGCTGTAGAGAAACCAGTAGCGGGCTGGACTGGGTCCACAGGCTGAAGTGGGTCATTCAGCCACTCAACAAACACACACCAGCTATGCTGGGCCCAGAGGAGAGAAAGGCAGGCCCACATTTCTGTCACCTTTCTCTGTATCTTCAACACACGTTTCCAAAACCAATTCTCCTGCACGCTGTTTGAAAACCGCCGGATACTTCCAGCATTAGAGAAACACACACACACACACCCCGTAGGTCTGGGGCTGTGTGCTTTCCCCCATACATACTACTCCCAAGATGGAGAGAGATGGGTGGGCTTCTATAGCAGGGGGTTCTCTTCCCCCAGGATGCTCCCTGACTGTCGGAAAGAACACAATATTGTCCACTAGACTCCACAGTAAAACCAAGTCAAAAATGGAATACTCTAAAAGGGGCTCACTGGCTACAAGAAAAAGAACATTCCAAAGTAAGACTGGGGTCAGGGTAGGACAGGGGGTGGGTGTAACACCAGTCAAAAGAATACACGAGCCCCCTTGGGTAGGGCTTCCCCAGTGGCTCAGTGGGAAAGAATCTGCCTGCAATGCTGGAGCCGCAGGGAGATGCAGGTTCAATCCCTGGGTCAGGAAGATCCCCTGGAGAGGGGCAAGGGCATGGCAACCCACTGCAGGATTCTTGCCTGGAAAATCCCATGGACAGAGGAGCCTGGAGGGCTTCAGTCCATGGGGTCGAAAAGTGTCGGACACCTGAGTGATTAACACTTCCTTAACTCTTGGGTGATGTTTAGGGAACTGGCAGATGGGGTGGGGGGAGGTCCCTTCTGGCACAAGCAGGGCAGTGTGGAGGGGCCACAGCTGGGGCAGCTGGGGGTCAGTGGTCTGTCGCCATGAGCACCACTCGAGGGCAGCAGCTTCCCCAAGCCTGTAGGCCCTCATGGCATCCCTTGTTGACACAGCAGATGGACGAGCAGGGTGGCAGTGTCCACTGGCCAAGCCAGCAGCCGGGTGAAGAGGAGGGCTTCCAGGGAGAGGGTAAGCATGGGACGGACCATCTCAACAGGGACACTTCTGAGATGGGAAGGGGCAGATGTGAGAGGCTGCCCAGGATGACAGCTCTGGCAAAGTGGGATGCTCAGCGATCCTCAGTAGAGAGTACAGGGAGCAGGGTCTGCTTAGAAATGCACCTCCCCGTGGGGAGCCCCAGCTCTCCAGGGCGTAAAGGCACCGACAGAAACACAGAGGGGTCAGGCATGGCCATTGTCTGTAGCCGGCTGGTCCCCAACATCTCCCCTTCCAGTTCTCCCCTGTGCAAACATACCAGTCAAGACAGGGTTCCCAGACAAGTCTACTCCCTCTCCTCCACACCCGCAGTGTGAGAACTCTGAGTGCAGCCAGTGAGCCCCTTACCCAGCCCCATGCCAGACTGGCTAGCCGGCAAACTCAGGGCCCAGTGATTTCGCTCAGGGCCCTGGCACATGCCCGGCCCCAGCCGTGGAGTCTGACCCTCCTGTGAGGCCAGGAGACAAATCTCAGATCCCTCCCTCCACCAGAGGGGCACATCCCAGTGTTCAGTGCAAAGTCTGTCCTTTGGGGCCATGGGTCAAGGGCTGGGGTGGGGTGGTGGGAGGGATCGGGGATAAGCCGCACTGCAGGAAGTGAGCGCAGAGCTGGAGACCTGAGAGGCAGGCTGCTCCACTCACGACAGAGGCCCATTGTTTCCGAGCTGCCCCATGAGGTCCAAGCAGGAGACTGAGATCTCTTGGGAGACCCTGGAAGGAGGCAGCCCCCTCTCTGTAGTTTTCCAGAAACTCTGTAAACAGCTCCTGGCCCATGGCAGTCACAGAGGACTCAAGCCAAGGAGACCATCGCCAGAGCCATCAGGGGCTGAGGGCAAGAAGGGGCCAATGCGTATTCATGAGGCTGGGAAGACAGGAGAGAAAGTCTTCCTCCGCCAAGATCAAAGGCAGAGGACACTTGAGGGTGTGCTAAGTCACTTCAGTCTGACTGTTCAGTGTCTGACTCTTTGCGGCGCTACGGGCTGTGTAGCCCTCGGGGCTCCTCTGTCCATGGGATTCACCAGGCAAGAATACTGGTGTGAGTTGCCAATGCCCTCCTCCAGGGGAATCTTCCGGACCCAGGGATCAAACTCGTGTCCCTTTTGTCTTCTGCATCGGCAGGTGGGTTCTTTACCACTAGTGCTACCCAGGAACCCCTCAAAGGACCCTTAGAGACATTCTAGTCCAATACTCATTTTACAGAGGAGGAAATAGAGGCCCAGAGAGGGGAGGGGACCTATCTGGGTCACCCAGAACAATAGGATCAAGGCGTTGCCAGTGACTAACACCAGGATTTATCAACCCCTGGTGGGCATTCCTTACCCAGATATAAAGCTTTCATTCCTGCCAACTTTTCTGAGCTGCTCTAAGAAGGTGAGCCAAGAGGAAGACTTCCCTGAGGTCTGCCCTGAGAATCTTTTCCAAAGGTGCTGACCTAAGGGACACCACGCTATGTGCTCAGCTCATGTGTCCAAAGCCCCGTGGAATCGGAAGCAGAGGGGTTCTTGGCTAATGGCCTCACCCTGGCAAGTCCCTAAAGTCTTGGTGGCTGAGAAGATGGCGGATGGGCAGAAATCCCTGCTCTTGCTCATCCCGACCCATGCCCACTTTAGTGACACACATTTTTCTTCTTTTTGTAAAGAAGAAGCAAACCCTACATCACCAGCTACAGCCAAACACCCAGGTTCTGAGCTGAGCTCTAAGACCCACCCAGGGCTGTGGCACGTTGATTCTCACCCAGCTTCTTGACCTGCCTCTTTTCACAACCAATCCAATCATCAAATAACAACTCCTTGTACTACAGCCACTCGTGCAGTGGCTTGGGCACGACTGCTTCGTTGTGAAGGAAAGTGGAGTTCAGAGAGATTAGGTTACTCACCTAGGACACAGCAAGTGAGCAACGGAGCCTGGGTTAGACCCTGGTTCGTGTACCTCCAAATCTAGCACACACAGTCTCTACACAGCTGGGCCTCCTCTTATCAGGTTGACCAGAAGCGCTGAGGCAGGGCTGGGCCTGCCCATACAACTCCAGTTTCCTAAGCTCCCAGAGGAAGAAGCTGGCTCAAAACAAGTGTGTGCCCTGCTCAAACCAAAAACACAAATGGGCCCCAAACCATTCACCAGGAGAATGGGGAAAAACCTATTTCAGTCAGTGCCCGATGGGTCCCCACCAGCCACTTCACGGCAAAAAAGAAAGCAAATGAAATCCTATGAAATGGAATGCACATTCTACCCTGATATGCTCATTCTTCCTGAAGTGTTCTATAAGACGGCAAACTGAGGACCCGGAGCCCAGCCAAACACACCCCCTTCCAGGCTCTCATGGAAAGGCCACTTGATCCCAGACCCCAGTGCCTACCTCGCAACCCTTCGGCCGGGGCTGGTCCAGGCTCCGTGCCTCGCGCAGCACCACGGGAGGTGGGGTCCCTGAGCCCCGCGTAGCCTTGGCCGGCACCCAGCTCCACAGGCAATGCATGACGAGGGGCCTGAGCCCAGGGTCCCCGGCAGCCCTGGCCCCTGGTGTGGTGTCCCAGGGAAGGACAAGGTAGGGAGAAGAGTTTCTGTTTTCATGACTGTAGTGAACAGTCACTGCAGCCAAAAATAGTCTGTGCCCGGGCGCTGGGGAGTCAGCACATAGCTCCCGGAGCAGGTGCTGGGTGTAAGACACGCAGGTTCCAGCCGGCCTTGCTGCAGGGGGCCGGGTGTCAGGCAGGGGGCCAGGCACCCAGGGTACCTAGGATACAGGCGGCAGACAGAGAGGTGCTCCCTGCCTCCCAGCCCTCCTCCAAAGATTCCGACTTGAGTCAACAAGGAGCATGATCATCCCCCCTCTTCCAATGAATCATCTGGGGAAGCCCCACCCCTGCGTGAACTCCAACTGCTCCCACTGCCTCTGCGGTTCTCACAGATCTGGGGCTGGGTGGTTTAGACACCCGTGGGAAGAGCTATCAGCTATCAAAACTCAGAACCGTATGCCAAAAAGGATGCACTTGACTATGCGTAGATGGGGGGGCGGGGGAAGGTCTAAAGTTATATGGCTGGCTAACAGTGGCTGGTGGGGTTGTGGGGAGACTTTTTTTTTTCTTTTTTTGAGCTTCTCTGTATCTTCAAATTTTCTTACAATAAACATGGGTCATTAGATTTAGAAAATGTTACTTTTAAAATGAAATTTTTAAAAAGAAAAAATGTTCAGGATCACAGAGGGAATATACAACATGGGCCCATCCATGAGAATATAAAGTGTGTGTTTTGTATGTCTGTGTGTGTGTTGTGACCTTGGCTTTGGAGCCAGACTTCCCGGGTATGAATCCTGGCTCCTCCACTTACCATCTAAATGACCTGGGATAAGTGATGCTGTCAGTTTCTCTATCTCTAGCCTATGGAAGTGTCAGTCGCTCAGTTCTGTCCAACTCTTTGTGACCCTATGCACTGTAGCCCACCAGGCTCCTCTGTCCATGGGATTTCCCAGCCACGAATACTGGAATGGGTTGCCATTCCCTTCTCCAGGAGATCGAACCTGGGTCTCCTGCACTGCAGGCAGATTCTTTACCATCTGAGCCACTAGGGAAGCCTATCTCTATCTTATTTTGGAGATACAAGCATTGCCTCTTACTACAGACTAAACATGTGTTCTCCCCAAAATTCATATGTGGAAACTTAATCCCAATGTGATGGTGTTAGTAGGGTCTTTGGGACGTCATTAGTGTAGAGCCCTCAGTTTGGGATTAGTGCCCTTATAAAAAACACTAGAGAGCTGCCTGGTCCCTCCCATCATGTGAAGACACAGCAGAAAATGGTCATCCATGAACCAGGAAGTGGATCCTCACCAGACACAGTGTCTACTGGCACCTTGACCTTAAGACTTCCTGGTCACCAGAATGGTGAGAAATAAATTTCTGTTGTTTATAAGCTGCCAAGCCCACTCTATGTTATTTTTGTTACAGCAGCTGGAATGGAATATAAGACATCTCCCCAGAAGCTTACTGCGAAGACTGAGAGAGACTCTCCACGTAAAGCTCACAGCTCAGTGCCAGGCACATTGGCAACACTTGCAAAACAATCATAGTATAAATTCTCAAATGGATGACATTTAAAAAGAAGAAAAAGAAAAGAAAGATCAACCAACAAAGAATGCCAGCTGAAGGAAAGGTACCAAAATGTTTCCAGAATTTCCTCTTGGTTGTAAGATTATGATGTAAACCATCAATAAACAGTAGTATTGTTTTCTTTAATTTCTATACTTTTCATACTTTGAAAAGGGATATTTGTGTAAATTATTGGCTATTAAGAAAAAACAAAAAACACCCTGAAAAGCCAAGAAGCAATCATTACCTCTGTGTAGGGTTACAGAGGACCTATTTTCTTTGCTTTTGTATACTTTCTAAAATAAATATTTTTTATTTTCACAGTGAAGAAAATGAGGTGTTATTAAAAGCAAAACCTGGGACTTCCCTGGTGACGGAGCAACTAAGCATGCGTGCCCCAACTACTGAAGCCCGCGTGCTGGAGCCTGTACTCCACAAGAGAGGCCACTGCAATGAGAAGCCCTCACAGCCCAGTGAGGAGCGGCCCCCACGCACCGCAACTAGAGGAAGCCCAACAAAGGGATGAAGACCAGCGCAGCCAAAAATAAATATTAATTAAAAGAAAAACTGAGGAATAGGCTCACCTATTACATCCTAGATATAAGATCTCTGAGGACTCCCTGCCAGAGTCTAGGCCTTCGATGACACATCTCTGAGCCTGAGGCCCTTCACCTCCTATACTAACAAAGGAGTTCTACTCACTGTTGGGAAAAGCAGGCACAGTGGCACCCAGAGATCCCCCCAGGGGAAAGCCAGGTGAGCCAGCCCCATGGAGAGCCCCTGGTGAGGGTGAGGGTGGGGAGCTGCAGTAGCAACAGTTGGGAGTGAGTGTGTGCTTGTGCATGCTTCTTCTGTCAGCAGGGTGGTCTTTCCTCCAAGACACATTTCCCAAGTGCAGGTGGCATTGATCCTTCAGGCTCACCATCTTTCTGCCAAAGGGCTGAACCAATGACCTAATTTTGGCCAATGGGAGTTCTCTGTCTTATTAGCTCTGTGATTGGTTCTGATGTGAGCACATGACTAAAGCCAAGCCAATCAGAGCCTTCCCTGGGATTTTTTACCCACAGTTCTAGGGTAAGAAGCTCTTAGTAGCCAATACTGCTACTCTACTGAAAAAAAGTGAGGCTTAGCTCCTGGTGCCCTTCAAGCCTGCCACGTGGAGTGGGCCTGTCTGAGAAGTGTGCTCTAAAGGCATCATCTGAGCTTCTGCATCCAGACTTCCCTGGACTTTTATTACCTAGGCTGATAAAAGACTATTTTCTTCAAGCCAGCTTGTATCGGAACTTGCTACAGAAAAGTTTTAACTAGTTGTAGGAGAACATAATAGCTTTTACTTAGTAAGGGCTTACTATGTGCCCTGGTACCATGTCATTCTCCACCTATTTATCCATCCATCCATCCACCCATAATCAATAGACAGCTACTGAACAGCCAGGGTGGGCCAGGCACCTTACTCAGCACAGAGGATACAGCAGCGAACAAAATATATAGTCTCTTTCCTTTGGGAGCTTATATTCTATCAAGAGACAATAAAAAAACATATTCAAAAATAACTAAAATACGTAATCGAGATTCGTGAATAAGTGCTAAAAGGAAATAGCATACTGAGACAAAGTGGTGGCTATGGGGGCGGGGGGCGGGGTGTGCATCTAATTTTAGATGGGATAGCTTCTCTGAAGAGCTGACTTCTAAGCTCCCATCAGAGGATGAGAAGGTGCTAGCCATGACAGTATAGAAATTTCCAGACAGAGGAAACAGAATACACAGAGGCCCCGGGCTATGACAGGAAATAACCTGACCTGTCCTAACATGAGGGGACGAGTGAGAAGGGGCAGCAGGAGACACAGAAGGAGGCAGACGCGAATACTCCAGAGCCTTGAAGGCCATGGTGAGGGCTTTGGATTGGATGCTGAGTGCAACAAGATACCAGTGAAGCACCCTACTCAGAAAAGTGAGGGGGTTGTGCTGGGGCTTTAAGAAGAATCACGTAGGAATTCCCTGGTGGTCCAGTGGTGAAGAATCTGCCTTTCAATGCAGAGGACACAGGTTTGATCCCTGGTTGGGGAACTAAGATCCCATATGCCACAGGGAAACTAAGCCCTCAAGTTGCAACACAACTCGAGATGGTGAGCCCATGCACCCCAACTAGAAAGAAGCCTGAGCACCGCAGTGAAGAGCCTGCATGTTGCAGAGCCAACACAGCCAAACAATAAATAAAGAAATATTTTAAAAAGAAGACAAAGGTCCGTATAGTCAAAGCTATGGTTTTTCCAGTAGTCATGTATGGATATGAGAGTTGGATCATAAAGAAGGCTGAGCATCAAAGAAGTGATGCTTTCAAATTTGTGGTCCTGGAGAAGACTCTTGAGAGTCCCTTAGACAGCAAAGAGATCAAACCAGTCAATCCTAAACAAAATCAACCCTGAATATTTATGGGAAGGACTGATGCTAAAGCTGAAGCTCTAATACTTTGGCCACCTGATGCAAAGAGTCGACTCACTGAAAAAAGACCTTGATGCTGGGAAAGATTGAAGGCAAAAGTAGAAGGGGGTGAGATGGTTAAATAGCATCACCGACTCAATGGACATGAATTTGAGCAAACTCCGGGAGACAGTGAAGGAAAGGGAGGCCTGGCATGCTGCAGTCCACAGGGTCACAAAGAATCAGACATGACTTAGTGACTGAACAACAATAAAAAAAAGACGACAAAGAATAAAAATCACTCTTGACTCATGAACAATGAAACGGAGGGAAGGGCAAGACTGATACAAAGAGCAATGTAGGTACTAATGCACAAGTCCATGAAGTAGCAAGGACTAGGGAGGTGGCAGTGGTGAAAAAAGAGACATAGATGGATTGGGGATATATATTTGGAAATAGAGCTAGCGAGATTTGCTAGTCAACTGAATGTCAAGGTGGAGGAAGAAGAAGGAATTAGAAATGACTCCTCAGTTTCTAGTTAGAGCAACCGACAGACTAGTAACAGGCTCAGAAAGGTAAGGGACTTATCCAAGATCACACCATTGGCAAGTGGCAAAGTGAAGCTTATATCTGCCTCCCAGCACCAGGGGCTAGGCTGCCTAATTCCAGGGGTCATGCCCTTAAGCAATCTTGCTTTCTAATTTTGTTGCCTGCTCAAAGGCACAGAGCTGGAAGCAGGAGCCAGTGAAACTTATATGCTGATTTTTTTTAAAAAGGAAGAGCAATGAAAGAAGAGACTTTTTCTTTAAGGTAATTAAAACAGTGTAGTGTTGACACAAGAATTTCCCAATATCTAGCTGGGCAGATCTGTTCTAGAGCAATCTTGCCTTTGAGGCAGTCCCCACAGAAGGCAGGCCTCAGGAGCCAGTGGCCCTGGAGGAAGCGACAGGCACACAGTCTTGCTCAAGTCTGCCTGTTGCCAACGGAAACCAAAGGCAGCTCAGCAACCCCAGGCCTCAGCAGCCCCCAAAGACCTCCCCAGAGACCCCTGCAATTCAACTTTCACTAGCTCAGATCAGAGAGTTCCTGAGACCAAAGAGACCAAAATTTTTGGATAATCTCACTTAGCTGCAGTCATTCATCAAGAACACTTCCTACATGCCAGGAACTGGAGACAGAGCAATGAGCAAGACACCCAGGTCCCGGCCCACGTGGCACTTCCAGTCTCGTCGGGTTTTGCTGGACTTGGTAGCCCAGAAATCTAAAAGATTGAGGAAATGAGCTCACTGTAAAAAATGCTCAACCAGTACAGGCTGAGCAGAGCAGTCATCTCATGATTTTTCAGATACCTAGGAACCAGGTCAGCTCTTCTTTTAAGCTTCACTCAAAGCTTAAAAGAGGGCACTTTGGCTCATGATCAAAAAAATAAATCACTTCATCCATGGAAGAGGGTGATGTCTGCAAGTCTTGTAAGGACAGGAACTCATGAGCAGTGCCTAGATCAGGACCTGACTCACAACAGGAGCTAAGTGCATGTTCACTGGGCGAGCGCATGCGTGGATGAACAGGCGAAACGTGAGCAGGCATCCTCTGCTCTGCATCCTGCCGTGTTTCATCCTTTCCTCCCTGGGGACCCATCACCATGGTTATTTGGAGATGAGTACATCCCACCACCCTGTAAGCCCCTCAGGGCAGACTGTACTTTGTTCATCAAGGAATCCCCTGCAGTAATGAATCTGGGTACCTGGCACAAGGTAAGTGATCATGGGATGTCAAACAGGTGGTTGGAAAGGAGAGAAAGAAGAAGGAGATTGAGGAAAGGAAGAAGGATGGAGGGATGAAAGAAGAGAAAGGAAGAGTGGGGAAGGGGGGAAAGGAAGGCTGGAAAAAAAGAGAAAAGAGACTGAGAGAGAGGAAGAGGGCAGGGGAGCAGGAAGGGGAGTGGAGAGGGAGGAAGACTGGAAGAAAAAAAGATCGATTCAACCAGGCAACTACATACAGTATCCTTACCCCAGGCCAGGCTATTCTGGGTCAGAGGTCAGAGGACAAAATCTGTCAGGGGAAGGAAGCCTGGCTTTGGAGTCACAAGAATGCGAGTTTGAATCCTGACTTGGTTATCTGCCTGCTGTGTGACGCTAACATGTCACTCAGCGTCTCTGAGCCTGTTTGCTCAGCTATAAAGTAGGGATCCTAGTGTTTCCCCCAACCCCCATCCCAGGGATTAAAGAGGATAGTAGCTATAAAGTGCTCCCTTATAGTTTTCCCTCTTCCTTCTATATCTGGCTTTAGGTCTTCTCCTGACTGGTTGGGTGATGCCCACAGGCCAGTCCACTGGCCAGGGCTCCACTTGCCAGCCACACTGAGCTGGTACTGAGATCAGTGCCAGAGATCTCAACTCCTCTGTATGGAGGCAGCCCTGGGCCCGTAGGACTGACAGCCGGCCCAGATCCCTGCAGGCGGCAGGGTGAGGGTGTGGGCCGCATTCCAAGGATGCTCCCAGCTGCCAATGAGCAAGGCAGTCAGGATGGCGGGCCTCGGGCTTCCAGAGGGAGAGGGTAGGGACGGGAAGAGGGCGGGAGGAGAGGCAGGATTCACGTCTATTAAAGCTGAATCCAGGAGCCAAATACCCACTCATTCTTCTGGTCTAATCTTCTACAGCCTCCCGCTCCACACGGCCTACCTCCTGGGGCCCACGGAGCTGCAGCCACTCCCAGCCAGTGGGAAGCCAAGATGGTAGCAGAGGTCAGGCAGCTTTCTTCTCCATCCCCAAGAGAAGACCTGACTTTAGACACAGGGATACAAGGAAAGAGGAAGCGGGGGCCACCACATAAACCCCTTACCGGACCCGCCTGCATCTTCAATTCTGAACACGCCACCAGCAAGAGCTTGTTCAAAGAGCCTGTGGACCGTGACTGCAGCCCTGGAATCCAGCCTCTGCATCCCCCACGCTCCCTGCTAGCACTGGTCCCAGCCAGCGCTTGCCACTTCCTTTAACAACTTCCAACAGGGAAATTGCCAAAGGAAAAAAAAAAATGGCTCCATGCCAGCAGGCTGTGAAATCATTTCCCCAGCTGCAGCCAGAATATGAAGCTGTGATTTTTAGTTTTTAACCTGTACATGAGGAAGAGGGTGGGAGGAGGGCGGAAATAATCACAGTGTGTGACTCTAGATGCCCAGAGAAGGGGCCCTGCCTCTACACTCACTCGCCTGCCCACTCCCTCATCTTAACGACCCCCAACCATCCAGATCTGCTCAGGGCAGGCGCTCCTACTCCTCACCAGTAGGGGCACCATCTCACCTTCCACCCCCCCACCCCCCCCACCCCATGAACCCAGCCTCCTCAGTAGGAGGAGTTCTGGGTGTGTGTGTATCAGTCGCTCATGGACTGCAGTCGCTCAGTCATGTCTGACTTTGCAACCCCATGGACTGCAGCCCACCAGGCTCCTCTGTCCATGGGATTCTCCAGGCAAGAATACTGGAATGGGTGGCCATGCCCTCCTCCAGGGGATCTTCCCGAACCACGTATCGAATCCATGTCTCCCACATTGTGGGCAGATTTTTTTTTACCGTCTGAGCCACCAGGGAAGCCCAATTACCAAGGAAGTCCAGGAGGAGATCTACTTGTCTTCAAACAACCCTAAAGTTCTCTCTCTTCCTCTCTCACATATACACCCTTCCATGATCTCTCAGGTAAAAATCCCAACCCTTACACTCCACTCATGGAGGTTCCCATGAACCAACCCTGTTTCCTCACCTATTCCTTCCAGATCTTTGCAAATTCTTCCTGGCAAGGACAGCACAGCTCTGTCAACCCCAAGGTCTTTGCAGTTTCTGTTCCCTTCCTGCCCATCTAGCTGCCCACTAGCACCCACGGTGAGTTTGCCCACCGGCTCCCACGGATCCCTGGCTGGCTTCCATCCGGGCACTCAGCACCGGCTGTTGACCGTGCCTCTCCCCAGCCTGGGAGCTCCTGGCCCTGGGGAGAGAGCAATTAGAGTCTTGGCTCCCAGCACAGGACCCAGACCTGCACTGCTCCATCACAGCAACAGCAAAGTAGCTATTTATATGAAAATCCAACATGACAGGGGCTTCCCTGGTGGCTCAGACGGTAAAGAATCTGCCTACAATGCGGGAAATTCAGGTTCGATCCCTGGGTCAGGAAGATTCCCTGGAGAAGGGAATGGCAACCCAGTCCAGTATTCTTGCCCGGAGAATTCCATGGACAGAGGAGCTGGCGGGCTACAGTCCATGGGGTTGCAAAGTCAGACGTGACTGAGCGACTTACATACATACCGACATGACAGAATAAAATTTAAATTACGGTTTCTCTATTGCACTATACATATTTCAAGTGCTCCCTGGAGCAGCAGAAAACCCCAAGAGACTGAAGAGACAAGTCCCATCACACAAAAACCACATGTGGCTGGTGGTTACCATGGTGCATAGGGCAGAATGGAATGCTTCTAGCATCACAGAAAGTTCTGTTGGATGGTGTCACTCTAGAAAAAAGGTGTGATGGTTGGGTGAATCGATAAAGGCATCTCCAGAGCTGCCTGTCTCCAGCATCCGAGGAGAAGGGGTCAGGGGTCACACAGGTCAGAAGGGCCCGAAGCAGGCTCTGGAGCTGGAGAGGGCTGGGGTGTGTCCCTGGTGGGAAAAGAAGGGAGAGTTTAGAGTCCCTTCGTCCACACCAGGACCCCAGGGGAGCCACACTGCCCTGTGGCCACTTCCATGTCCAGCCCCTCTCTTCATACAGCAGAAAGGCATTCTTTCCTGGAGACTGTATGACCACAAACTGGTGACTGAAATCTTAAAGACAAAGCTGAAATAATGTTTAGATAACTCTAGAAGGACAAACGGCTTCCCAGGTGGCAGTAATGGAAAAGAACATGTCTGCCAATGCAGGAGACCTAAGAGATGTGGGTTCAATCCCTGAATAAGGAGGATTCCTCTGGAAGAGGGCAGAGCAACCCACTCCAGTATTCTTGCCTGGAGAATCCCATGGACAGAGGAGCCTGGCGGGCTATGGTCCATAGACAAAGAGTTGGACATGACTGAAGTGACTTAGCACACATGCGTGGCGAGGGATGCAGCCCGGGAAGGAGATTTTGAAAAGGAAGGAGGAGGTTATGCATGGACACAGGGCTACACACACATACAGTGCAGGTATTTTTCTGAGAGAAAAATCAGAGCCCTAGTCACGAAGCCATGAAGGGTCAGGAGCAACAGAAAACCCCAAGAGACTGAAGAGACAAGTCCCATCACACAAAAAGCATTCCCAGAGGCCTCCGGGAGCAGTCCTGGCAAAACCGTCTTGAGGGTGTTCACTGCACCAGTGCACCCCCACAGCTCAGCATAAGGAAATGCCAGGCTTCATGGATTTGGATCTTTTCTCCAAAAACTGAACAGAAAAAAGACAGAGACCCCGTTTTCAAGTCTGGCACCCCCAGCCTGCATCCCACTGTGACTCTTGCTCATTCCTCAGTCACTTTTCACCAGCAAATACATGCCAGGGCTTCCCACATGCCAGGCACCACGCTGCCTGGCACACAGCTTCTACTGGGCACAAGCTGATACCTTCTGGAGGGCTCCAACACAGCCATTCCTGAAATACTGAGGAGAAACCCAACTTCTTCCTATTCTATTGCTAAAGAAGAATGAAGTGGGCGTCCCTGGCGGCTCAGTGGCAAAGAATCCGCCTGCAAATGCAGGAGGCAGGGCTGGGTCTGGGAAGACCCCACATGCCCTGGAGCAACTCAGCCCACGCACCGCAACTACTGAGCCTGTGCTCGAGAGCCCGGGAGTCGCAACTCCTGAGCCCACGTGCCGCAACTACTGAAGCCCGTGCGCCCTACAGCCCATGTTCCACAAGTGAAGCTGCCTCAGTGAGAAGCACTGAGAAAGTCTGCACCTAAAGAAAGCCTGCAGGACCCAGCACAGCCAAACAAGTAGATAAATAACTTTAAAAGAAAGAAGAATGAGGTGGGCTTGCATGGACCAACACAGAGATGAAATTCAAACTAAACACCTCAGGATGATACTATCCTATGATCCCATTTTAGCATCTTATATATATTTAAAAAAAAAAAAAAGGGGGGGGAAACAAATTTGTATGTGAATAAAAACAATGTGGTGAGACTTCCCTGGTGGTCCAGTGGCTAAGACTCAGCTCTTCTAAAGCAAAGGGTCCAGGTTCAATCTAGATCCCGCATGCCACAACTAAATGAATAAATGTTTAAAGAGAACAACATGGTACCCTGGATTGGAACCTAGACCAGGAAGAGGACAACAATGGAAAAACTGGTGAAATCCAAATGGAATCTGGAGTGTAATTAGTAGTCATAAACCAATGCCATGTTCTGAGTTTTCACAAATGTACCCTGGTAATATATGATGTTAATGACAGGGGACGCTGGGTGAGGAGTGCAGACGGGAACCCTGCACGGACTCTGCAACTTTCCTGTAAATCTAAAACTATTCCAAAATAAAACATTCATTTAGGAAAATAAACAGTGGTTTCGCTGACATTCAGAAGTCAAAGGATTCTGTCTGAGTTCAACTGTGGAAAGGGGTGTGGCTTTCATGCCATTTGGAACTTTGGTTTCTGAAATGTGCGCCTGCCTACCTAGGTGGCACATCACTTTGTCAGCAAAGGTCCGAAGAGTCAAAGCTATGGCTTTTCCAGTAGTCATGTATGGATGTGAGAGATGGACCATAAAGAAGGCTGAGCATCAAAGAATTGATGCTTTCAAACTGCGGTGTTGGAGAAGACTCTTAAGTGGGACAGCAAGGAGATCAAACCAGTCAATCTCTAAGGAAATCAACCTTGAATATTCATTGGAAGGACTGATGCTGAAGCTACAATACTTTGGCCATCTGATGCGAAGAACTGATTCATTTGAAAAGACCCTGACGTTGGGAAAGATTGAAGGCAGGAGGAGAAGGGGGTGACAGAGGATGAGATGGTCGGATGGCATCATCGACTCAATGGGCGAGTTTGAGCAACCTCCGGGAGATGGCGAAGGGCAGGAAGGCCTGGCATGCTGTAGTCCATGGGGTTGCAAAGAGTCAGACACGACTGAGTGACTGAACAACAACCTATTCTAGAACCAATTCTGGCTGTAAGCACATAGGATGCATCAGGGCCTAGCAGAGTGGAGTGGGAGCCGGTCAGAGTCCACACAATTGGTGGGGTTAAGAAACATGGAGTGACAGCCATTAAAAAGAATGAAATAATGCCATTTGCAGCAACATAGACGGACCTAGAGAGTGTCATACTGGGTGAAGAAAGTCAGACAGACAAGGAGAAATATCAGAAATAATGTATGACATCCCCTGCATGTGAAATCTAAAATGAAATGACACAAATGAGCTTACAAAACAGAAAGAGACTCATAGACTTAGAAAACAAACTTATGGTTGCTGGGGAGAAGGGATAGTCAGGGAGTTTGGGATGGCCATGTACACACTGCTATATTTAAACTGGATAACCAACAAGGACCTACTGTATAGCCTGGGTGGGAGGGCGGTTTGGAGGAAGAATGGATACATGTATATGTTTGGCTGAATCCCTTCGCTTTTCACCTGAAACTATCACAACACTGAAAGTTGGCTATACTCCAGTACAAAATAAAAAATTCAAGAAAAAGAAATATGAGTGGCCTTTTGCCCATCAGGGAAGACTGCACGGAGGAGGTGACAATGGCTCTGACACTACAATGATGTCCAAGGGATAAGCCTAGGAAAGAGCACCCCAGGGAGCAAGGGAGTGGGTGCAAAAGTCAGACCAGAGGGAGTAAAGGGGAGGGTTAGTGAAATGAGGTCAGAGACAGGCAGAGGTCAAAGTGTGTGAGGCATCTGGTGTTTATTCGGAAAGAAATGGGAAGCCCTGGAAAATGACGTGGTCCAATTTACATTTCTTCATGCTGTGTGGAAAACGGAATGAAGCAGGTCAATGATAAAGTAGGGAGACAGTTCTGGGGCTGCTGCAGGAGCTTGGGCGAGAGGATGGGGGCCTGGACCATGGTGTAGGCAGGGAGGTGGAGGGGTGAGGGGACATGGAGGGAGGGGCATGCGTCTCCACTATATCTTGAAGTAAAACACCGAGCAACCGGAGACACTCCTGCCATCTCACCCCGATCCCAGCACCCACACACAGCTGCTTTCTGCTCAGACTCTGCCCCAGTGCCCTCCACCAGGGAGCATCCAGGCTCCCAAACACACCTGGCTCGTGGGCTCTCTAGCCTGCCTGAACCTGTGCACAAATGAGCTCTCCCCTCATTTACACCCAGCTCTGACTATTACAGTTGACTTTGTTTTTTGATTGCTTTTTAAAAATATTTATTCATTTGGCTGTACCAGGCCTTAGTTGCAGCACGTGGGGTCTTCTTTGGTTGCAGCATGTGGGATCTAGTTCCCCAACCCCGGATCAAACCCCGGGTCCCCTGCATTGGGAGCATGGAGTCTTAGCCACTGGACCACTAGGCAAGTCCTCACGCGTGACTGTGATTCAGACAACACTTAGCTCAGGATCCACGACACCTCTGGGCCCGGCTGGGAGACCCCTGTCCCGGCTGCCACCAGAGGGCTCCCTAGAGGCCAAAAAGCTCCTGCAGCCTGCCTCCAGGGTCCTAGCTTCTGCCCTGGGCATGGCTGGCTCCTCTCTCAAAGACGGACATGGGTGAGGCTGGGTCTCCAACATATTTCATATCTCTGCAGATCTGAGGGAAATCCCTCACGGAGCAAAGCCATCTGCCAAAGATGTCTTAAGCCCAAGAAAGGAAGTTAGAAGGCACAGTTTGGAGTCCAGCAGCCCCGGGTTTGACCCTCAAGTCTGCCCCTGTTAACAGCTTGGGGACCTTCATAGAGTAACTTGGCCACTCTGAAGCCGGTGGTCCTCATCATCAAGTAGGGATGACGCTGATGCGATGCTGGGCAAGTCACTGCCCACGTGGGGCCCCAGCACCTTCCAGGTAGGCTACAGACATGAGTCTGGTGGGCCATGAGTCCATGGGGTCACAAAGAGTCGGACACACTGAGCGACTAAGCGGCTGGTGGTACCCTGGTGGCTCAGACGGTAACGAATCCGCCTGCAGTGCAGGAGACCCGGGTTCAATAACTGGGTCAGGAAGATCCTTGGAGAAGGGAAAGGCTACCCACTCCAGTATTCTTGCCTGGAGAATTCTATGGACGGAGGAGCCTGGTTGGCTACAGTCCAAGGGGTCACAAAGAGTCCGACGTGACTGAGCGACTAACAACACACATATTATGTGCATGCGTGCCTGTGACTGTTAACAATACACCCAAGGCACCCCCATCTCACAAAGCAGTTTCCTTCAAACTTCTCATGAGCCAACTCTTTTCTGCCAGCTTCTTAAAAGTTGACCTAGGTCACAACTGTGAGGACCACTGGGGCCAGGGCCAGGGCTGGGAGCGTGTAAGGTGCTAGAAGAGCCCTGTGGGTAGCCCGCATTCACCCCATCTTCTCTCACCCATGACAGGAATTTCTTAAGTTCAAGTCACCTCCTGTCCAAGGACTCTCTCCTAGTGAAAATTCTTAAATATACAAGCAGCTTCATAAATAATATTAACCACCATGACATATACAATAGTCAACAACTGGAATTAACCTCTGCCTGGTAAACGACAGCACATATACTCAGACATTATAAAGCTCCTGAAAGAAAGTGGTCGGGAGGTGGTTACCAAGTGTGAAAATACAAGGAAAACATGCTGGTTAGCATGTCCAATGATAAGAGTAAAATATAAAATTGTTTATTCAGGATGGTTTAAATCAGTGTTGCCCTAGAGAAATATAATGCAAACCACATACTTAAATTTTAATTTTTGAATAGCCACACTTTAAAAAGTAAATATATATGAAATAAATTTAAATCATTTTATTTAGCTTCATATAACCAAAATAGCATCTCAACAGATTAAATATTAAGTTATTACTATTTTCTTTTTTTCTGGATCACGTCGTCAGAATTCAGCACATCTTTGAATTTGTCTTTGAAATCATAACACATCTCAGTGTGGACTTGCCACATTCCAAGAACATAATATTAGCTACCTTACTAGACAGCACAGGTCTAACCCATCTAGAGATTTTTTTTTTTTAAAGACTTAAGTATTAGGGTAAAAAAAAAGGCTGGAAGGAACTATCAAAATCTTAATGATCACAGATTTTTCTCTGAGTGGTGGTAATATGTATGTGATTGTTTCCCCCTTCTTCTTCTGTTTTCCAAAGTGTCTAAATAAAATGAATTCGTGTTACTTTTACAACAACAGTAAAGTCCATCTTTTCCATTTTAGAAGAGAAATGAGGGATTTAAAAGACCTGCCTGGGTGAACAACACCTGTCAAGCACTGATTTATTGATACCCCAGGAGAGCTGCCTCTGACCTCTGACCTTCTCCTTGCATACTGGTTGATTACTTTAGTGGGTAGGTAGGTAGGTAGGTTAGATGGATGGGAAAAGAGAACAAAGGAAGGAAAACAGTATTATTACTGGCCTTACAGGGGAAAACTAAACTCAGATCCTTGCTTCTAAATTCCAAAACTATCATTTATCAGCTGTATGATTTTAAACAAGCTATTTGACCTATCCACGCTTTAATTTGTTCAAGTATAAAATGGTGCTTTAATTTTCTCAAGTGTAAAACAGCAATCATGATAGTAACTCCTTCACAGGGCTTTTTGGGAATGCAGTGAGATTATTTATACAGAGTATTCAACACCGTGTCTGTTGCACAGTCAGTGTTTCCAGAAACGCTGGCTGCTGTCCTCATGATGAACCTATGAGCGGTGGGGTCAGGCTGTCTGGCTCATAGAGTGATGGCACCCAGGACGCATGCTAGAGCCACGTGTCCCTGGGTCCCTCCTGTGGCTGCCGTCCCCTGCCCCATGGGTCGTAGCCACTGTGGAGCCGGTCCTCGGGTTTGTGTGTGGTCCCTTTGCTCGACACCTCGCCCACCTCCCACCCGAAGACCCCAGTCCCCATGGCATAGTCCCCGTACCTGTACCACATCCGGCCTCACGTTGAAGGTGTACAGCCAGTCGCTGAAGCGAGGGTAGCTGTCGAGCTCCGAGGTCCTCTCGCCCGGAGCCACGCTCAGCTTGCAGTGCCACTGCTTGCAGATGTACCGGAGCAGCTTCGCCTGCGGGGAGCCCAGGACAGAAAAGCGGGTTCACTCGGGGCACGTGGACGTGATTCGGGGAGCTCTGGCAAACACGAGCCGTGAGATAAGGACGGGGGCCTGCCGGGTGGCCCCTCTGCTGCCATTCAAGCAGGGTGAAGCAGGAAACCGAGGCAGCAGGAGAAGAGGAGTAGGGTCTGGGAGAGCCAGCAGGGAAGCCTAGAGAACCAACCCCCACCCTCTGTCCCACCCAAGGCCGGCGGCCACACCACCCTCCCCACCTCCCACCAAGGACCACGCTCTTCAGAAAGTAATGGGCAAGACTGGGCAGAACAGAGAACGGGAAGAAGAAGGGCTTCCTGCTTGGGAGGAGGGGAGGGGTAGGGGCAGTCAGCGATGGATGATGTGAAAAACGCAGGGGCCTGGGGAGGATGAGTAACCTTCCACTTAAGAGACTTCCAGCCAAGAATCAGATTACCCGGGCTAGGACCCGAGGGCTCAGACACACCCGAGCCCTGTGACCTCCGACAAGCTACAGAACGCCCAGCCCCCAGGAAAGTCTCAGTTTCCTGCTCCAGAAAATGGGGGGTAAGAATAGAACCTCCCTCTCAGGGAGGCTAAGAAGAAACGAAGCCCTCAGCATGAGTGCCCAGCCCACGGCACGCACATCCTGAGGGCCGGCCAGGCCGGTGGGCTGTGGCTCTATTGGCCAAGGTCCCTGACTGGGGTCCACCAAGAGGCTTTCAAGACCCGCTCCCTGAAATGCATGCAAATTTCAGACACATGAATCTATGCGTTTTCCGGGCAAAGCCCATCCACGGGTTTCAAAAGAGTCTCAAAAGGCTAAAGCTGCAAATAAGAGTAAATACTAGTATTCTGTTTGACAAATGCTGGGCCCGACAGCCTCACACCGTGCTGAGGAATGTGGAGGGGCAAGACCTTCAGGGCAGAGTGCAGCTGGGACTGATTAAGAAGAGGGAGTGGACTCAAACAGAGGGAAATGAGCGACAACCCAAAGAGGGAAGGTCCCACTGAGACTCAGCGACCCGGGGACCCCATGAGAGCTGCCGAGATGGCAACTCGGGAGCTTCCCCTCAAGACAAGCACCACCTTCAAAGTCTTGCATGAATGAACCCTGCCCTCGGGAGCCACTTCCCAGTACCTACTGCCCCCCCACCACCCCCGAGAGTTTTTGCTATTGCTAATTCATTCCTTGTTCTTTTATCTGTAAATATCTCAGTGTGTCCAACTCTTTGGGACCCTATAGACCCTAGCCCGCCAGTCTCCTCTGTCCAAGGGATTCTCCAGATACTGGAGTGGGTGGCTGTGCCCTCCTCCAGGGGATCTTCCCAACCCAGAGATCGTCTCTTGTGTCTCCTGCATTGGCAGGCGGGTTCTTCATCACTAGCACCACCTGGGGAGCCCTTCTCCAAGTGTGACGAGAGGCCACTCCGAGTTCAGGACCTCAGCTTTCTTTTCCAGCCTCATCTCCATTCCACCCTACCCCTGACCCACCCAGTCCTCCAGGTGAGCACTCACCTAGGAGCTGGTCCTCAAATATTAATACTTTCTGTACGTCTGTACTCCTGGGCCTCTGGCTCAAATGTCTGTAGCAGCTGGACGTCCTTCTCTCTTCCAGCCACAGTGTCCTTGGTCTGGTCAAGACCCCCTAGGCTAATTAGAATCCTCCCCGTTCTCCCCTTCCTAGTGCCCTGTCCACACCTCTCTGGGAGCCGCTATTACAGAGGGCCTCATGTTCAAGCTTCTAACCGGGTCCCCCCCTCCAGATGTGAGCTCCCGGGGCAGTGAACACAGCACAGATTTTGGAGTTGAACAGAATCTGGATTCAATACTGGAACTCCAACTGAAAATCTTAATTTATCCACTTAAAAAAAGAACTGTAATATATAGTAGAACTACATGTAACTTTGTTTTGTATTTTGCAATGTCTTGTAACATAAATGTGTTATCAGACTTTGATAATTTAATGTGTTATGTAAATGTGTTATCATACTTTCATAATTTTAAAAAAAGAAAAAAAAAAGAATCTGATTCAGATCTAGTTTCTGTCATTTAACTGTGTGACCTTAGCAAAGTTCATTAATTGTCCTGAGTCTTGGTTCTCTCATCTGTACAAGAGCAAGGATGATTCCAGCTCACAGTCAGGTGGGAGGATTGAACTATAGTATGGAAACTTCCCCCCAAAACTAGGTTGTAAAGTGAAGTCTCTAAGTCGTGTCCGACTCTTCTCGACCCCATGGACTGTAACCTATCAGGCTACTCTAACCATGGGATTTTCCAGGCAAGAATGCTGGAGTGGGTTGCTTAGTCCCCCATTATTATACACCAGGGCAGGAACTATGCCCACCGCGTTGGACTGTCCCCTCAAGCCTATTATTGCACCTGGCACATAATGTGTGCTCAAAGATGCCTGAGAAAGGAAGGAGAGAAGGAAATACAAGGGCCTCATCCCCACATTAAACGGTTTCCCACAGCCTGCCCTCCACTCCAAACTGCTCTCAAACCACAGCGTCAAATTGCTGACCAGAGATAGGGCAATAAATCAATTAACTGTGCAAAGTCAAAACCATTCTCTTCCGCATGAAGCAACAAGGTCGGGCTGCTGACATTGACATCGACATCAGCAGCAAAGAGGTCTATCCGTCCCCAGCAGGAGTGTTTCAAGGGCCACACCCCTGGGAGCCGATGAATAACCTGTTCATTGTGCTAAGACTTTGGCCAACACAGGGCAACATCAAGATCAGCCAACCTGGCCTTGGCAATGAGCCAGGATCTGGGGGCTTCTCTAGTTCAGCCCCATCACCAAGTCCAGCCCTTTTCAGCCTCCAGGCCCTCAGCCCTTGTCCTCTATCAGATCACACATTTAATATTTGGCTTGTCTTCTTCCTTCTTTAGGTGGGAAAATCCCTGAGGCCAGGTGCCTAGTCTATGTTCTTGATCACCTGATCACCACTGTGTCCCCAGGAGCCAGCATAGCACCTGGCGCATGGTCTGCTATGGTAAAACCTTTGTTGAATGAATGAACAACTGAACACATATTACATTCTGTAGCCCTGACAGGCACTCATGTTTATTAAAATGAGAGTTGAAAACAAACGTCAGTTGGACAAGTGATGGCTCAGGAAAGTCTCAAAAATCAGAGTGGGTTCCCCTGAAGCGGAGTGAAAGGTTTCTTTTTTTAAAGGCTGCTAGAGGTCCTCACTGGTCTTCCCAGGTGGCTCAGATGGTAAAGAATCTGCCTGCAATGTGGGAGGCGCAGGTTTGATCCCTGGGTGGGGAAGATCCCCTGGAGAAGGGAATGGTAACCCACTCCAGTATTCTTGCCTGGAGAATCCCATGGACAGAGGAGCCTGGCGGGCTACAGTCCATGGGGTTGCAAAGAGTCGGACACAACTGAGCAATTAACACTTTCATTTTTTTTCAGAGTTCCTGTCAAAAGGCAGCCAGAGTGACTAGTGGGTAGGACCCAGCAGAACTTAAAGGAATTCCTCACTGTACCCAGGTGACAATCCATAGCCCTGGCTGGCCGTGAAGACCAGGAAGGAGAATGAGTCATGGGCAAGGGGGGGTTGGTGTCCTGAAGCTTGGAAAGAAGAAACGACACCTGCAGATTTGTGTTCTACTGGAGGAGGTGTCCGGCGTGCTGCGCACAGTGCCTACCCAAGCAAAATAAGACTGCTCTCACTTTTTGGAAAGTTGGCCACAGTTGTAGAACCACCCAGGGGTTACTTTCCCAGACAAACCACAGCGGGCTGGCCAGCCCAGCCCTAGGGGCCTCCACCAGGGCCTTTCATGGGTAGCGTCATTTTCTCTTAACCACAAAACCGCCAGATAGAAATTCCAGAAGGGAAGAACACCTGGGGTTTCAGCAATGGGACCCAGCGGCGAGAGGGAAAGAGTCATCAGCACCATGGCCACAGGGGCGGACTGAGGCTGGAACGAAAGTCTCCGTCCACCTCTGATACTCTTTCACGTCATGAGCGTGCATCCTGCGCCTGCCCTGAGGCTCAGTCAGACTTAAAGAAGGAGCAGAAGAGCATCAAGTCAGCCGACAAACAGCCGCTGGTATCACCAAGACATGACGCATGGCAAGTGTTCACCAAGTGTCCGAGGCTCAAAGATCTGGGCTCCGGTTCCAGTTCTGACATGTAAGATCAAGGCTCTTGGGGAAATCTCCCTTAGCTCAGCTTCAATCTTACCATAAAACGGTATTGTTTTAGAGAAGCTGGAGTCAAAATAACTATATGTGAAAGAGCTTGGAACAACACCACCAACAAAAACACAAGCCCCAGAAGGTTTCCACAGGTTACACCAAACACACCCAAGACGCAGTGTAGCTCCGAGGAAGAACTCTGGCTCTCGGGACACAGAGACCTGGCCTCCAAGCCCCTCCCCATCACCCTCCCCCAGCAGTGAACACAGATGTAACCTGTCAGCCTCAGCTCCCCACCTGTAAAATGGGGCTGATTTCCCAAAGGGCTACTGTGACGATTTACATGAGAAAATCCGGATGTAAAACGTTCGGCAAAGTGCCAGGCCCTCCCAGAGTCCCAGGACGTGCCATCTCAAGCAGGGCAGGCGGGCCAGTCTATAAGGACAGAGGTGACAGGCATAAATGGGCAACGAATCCCAGCACAGGCGGAGAGGGACACCAGACTCCCATGTACAACAGTGAGCTCTCTCAATTATGCAGATCACCTCAATCCTCAATCAGCAACCCTGGTAGTAATCATAATCGTATCTATTTTTTCTCCATATATGCAGCTTGTAAAAATCCTGGTTCCCCTCCAAGGATCAAACCCACACCCCCTCCATTGGCAGCTTGGAGTCTCAACCACTGGACCGCCAGGCAAGTCTCTCTCTTCTATTTACTTAGTACATTATCCTCTTCTCTCCCTGGGTTCTCAATGAAAATTCCAGGAGGTAAGCATGGTGTCCCAACACTCACACAACCCCAAAGTCCCTAAGCATAGCATTTTCCCACAGAATAGCTCTGTACAACCAAAAAGGTCACAACCCATTCAGACTCTTGATGGGAGACAAGAAGAGCGATGTCAAGATGTGGGTGCTGGGCAGCCTACCTGGCTCAATCAGATCCAGTCATGTCCAGACTGTCCCAGGCAGTGAGTCCGCTGAATAAAAGCCACAGACTGCCCTACATTCTCCACACTCTCCAGCCACGATGGGCCACCGCCTCTGGTCCTCTGTGTAAGAACCTACCCTCTGGGCTACACCTGACCCCTGCTCTGAAATCATTAAAACCAACTACCACCCTGCCCGATGCCAGGGGACTGCCCCTTTCAAGGAGACCCTACCATGCTTTGCAGAGTGAAGCAAGGCCCCTGCAGGCCCCTGCACACCTCCACCCCTTCCCCCGGCTCACTCAGCCCTCCCGCCAGCAGGGACAGTTCACGGACCAGCCTCCAGCTCACCCACACCTATGGGACCCTGACTCCTTCCTCCTAGGTGGGCTGCACGAAATAGTCTTAAGAGGACGTCCATGGCAGTCTTTGCTAGTGCCATATTCCTGTGCTTTCATGCATGCTAAGTCGCTTCAGTCATGTCCGACTCTGCGACGCCCATGGATCTCAGCCCTCCAGATTCCTCTGTCCATGGGATTCTCCAAGCAAGAATACTCGAGTAGGTTGCCAAGCCCTCCTCCAGAGGATCTTCCCGACCCAGGAATCGAACCCGTGTCTCTTATGTCTCCTGCAACTGGCAGGAGGGTTCTTTACCACTAGTGCCAGCTGGGAAGCCCAGGTCCCTGTCTAACCCATCCCAAACTTTAGGAAGTCGCCAAAGCTCTCAGGACTTACTCCAGCCTTCCCTGGACAGTCCCTGAAGCTGCAGCTCCTTCCTGGGCACCAGCCAGGTCTGCCAGGGCCTGGGGCGGCTCCTCTTACTTCTCCCATCTCCTCCCCGAAACTGGAGTGCGCTTCTGGGGACCCCCGGCTAACTCCGCCAGCTAAGCAGTCTGGTCTGGCTGCCATGGCCAACATGTTGCGAAATTATTTCTGAGATAGTAAGGAAGGCTCTGGAGGTCATGACTCAGCTGACGGCTCCCCTGTGGGTGTGACCAGGAGCTTGGCTCCAAGAGTGCCTCAGCCCTGGCACTGCTGAGTCCCACGGATCTCTCAAGGGTACCCGGGGGGCTGCCGTGAGCAGGCAAGGGGCAGAGCCAGCATGCCAGGGAAAGTGGGGATGAGCAGAGGAGAAAGTGACCTCAGTTCCCAAACTGGGCATTTCGCAACCAGCCATCCTTCGCTCCCTCCACCCCACGCACCCGTGCTCTCCCTCCAGGAGAAGCTGCCAGACACGTGCATTTGTTACAGAGACACTCTCCCCGCCTCCCGCCAGCAACCCTGCCCTGACGTCAAACTCGGAGTCGGGGAACTTCAAACACAAACAAACAAATCTGCCCCAGACCACAAGTGGAGCCGTTCCCAAGGAGGCCAGGGGTGAGAAGGCCACAGCTGGAAACTCAGGGCCTCCCGCCCTCTTCCTTGGCTCCAGTGGGGCTGCGAACTCTGGGGCCTGACAACCAGCGGCAAATGGGAGCTTCAAACCCACCCCCACCTCCCCGACCAAGACAAAATAGGATCTGTCTTTGGTTTTGCTGATGGCTGAGAGTACCAGGGGCCATTATAGCAGGAGACCCTGCCCAGAGGCAATGATGACTTTGTTAAGTTCCTCTGCGCAATTAGCATCCCCATTAGATAGCATCGCCCATTCTAATTGCTCTGGTGCTGGGGGTGTTAAGTAGGCAGGAAAGGAGGGACCAATTAGGCTCAGAAGTATCCAAGAGGCTTCTGGGGAAAGAGGGAGCTTGAGCCAGGCTAGGGTGGACAGCCAAGGAGCCTCGTTTTCTCGGCAACACCTGCCATTCCACTGAGGTCCTGAGACTCAGAAGGAAAGGTTTCCAAGAGAAAGGCATTCCCTTGACCTACATATCCTAAGACAGCTGCTACCTGAGAGGCCAAGGGTGGGCCAAGTGAATGTGCTCTAGAAAGCAACGCTGGCCTTAAAAAGCCAGTGCGTGAGCAGTCTTGGGGCTGCCGTGGCAGGTTTGCTTCCCACGTCAATTCAACACTACAAGCGCCCAATACCCCCATGGGCTTTTCAGAACCAGCAGTCCTCAGGGGCTGCGGGAACATACTGGACTAAATCATGAGAAAGCCAAACACCTGCTTCAACCCCTAACTGCCCTGGGCCTGAACTGACGACACGAGAGAAGGAAGAAGAACCTCTATACATCACCCATCCGTTCAACAAATCATCGGGAAAGTTGGTCCGGGCTCCCGGCACCGAGAGGCACTGTGACATGGCCATAAGCAGCCTGGTGCATAAGCTTGAAGAACTGATGTGTAAGATGCGTCATCAACTAGTGACAGATGTGTCCACAGACAGATCTGACCGGACGGGGGAAGACAAAGAAAGGGGAGAAGGTATGTCCACCGTCGGAGCATCCCTGATGGCCCCAACACTCAGCGCGTCTGCTGAGCAGCCGTCAGGAGACACAGGGGTTGAGGCACCCACAAACCAGACCCCTTAATCGACACAGCCTGTGTCTCAACTCAAACATACTCCACATGCCTGTCTGAAGTTCACCAGCCCACAGAGCACGGCTTAGCTCTCAAGCCCTGGATGACAAGAGGAAATCCCAGAGAGTTCCTGCCACTGCACACCAGAAGGGACCCAGATGTGAATTATCAAGCAGAGACCTGGAAAAAAGGCAGAGGCTGCACCTAACGGCAAAGATGGGTTCTTGCCAGTGGGCCCACTTCAAACCCTGATCTGAAAGCGCCTGCAATGTGTATACTGGGGAGGCAGGTCTTTCTTTCCAGAAACACAACTGTTTGCCTAGCAACTGAGACCGTCACAGAAAAGGATAAAGAACCGTGCAGGGGTGAGCGGCCAGGGCAGGAGAGCTCCTCGAATACCCGGGGCTGACAAATGTGATAGCCATCTCCCCTGGCATGATGGGTGCCATGTTAGGTGCTGCTCACTACCCATCTGATAGCCATGCCTGACCTCTTCTGCACTCACAGGCCGATTTTGTTTAGGGCAGCACCATGCCAGGTGATGAACTGATCCGAGTCAGCGGTTCTCAACCCTGACTTTACATCCACATAATCGACCTAGGATGGGATCCAGCGTGGCTCTTTCGTGATCGGGCCCCACCTCCAGCTCCCTTTGAAATTAACTATGTATGACAGGTCTGGGCAATGAGATATGAGGGCGTGTCCGCTGGAAATGCCGGGAAAGTGTTTCCCTCACAAGTGGGGCAGTCTCTGGGGCTTCCCACAGCCCTGCTTTGGAGATTAGAATAGCCAAGAGTTGTCCAAAGACACCTCTGTCCAGCTGCTAAACACATGAGCCACCTAACTCCAAACTTCTCATTGCAGGAGAAACATCAGAGTCTGTTTGTGGAACTCACATTTTCTGTTACTTGCGGTCGAAAGCAGTCTTTACTGCTAACATTTATTAAGCTTGCACTATCTCAAGTTCAGTTCAGTCGCTCAGTTGTGTCCAACTCTTTGCGACCCCATGAATTACAGCACGCCAGGCCTCCCTGTCCATCACCAACTCCCGGAGTTCACTCAAACTCACGTCCATCGAGCCGGTGATGCCATCCAGCCATCTCATCCTCTGTTGTCCCCTTCTCCTCCTGCCTCCAATCCCTCCCAGCACTATCTCAAGCCTCCTTCTAAAATCTTGTAAGTCTTCCTGTTTGCTTCTGGAAAACCTACAGAAGGAAAAAAAAGGTATCTCTCCGTTCTTCTTGGGGCCCCGTGCAATTCACAAGCACTCCTCCAAACGTCTTCGCAAATTTCAAAGAGCAGCTACATTTTTATTAAGCCCAAGTTAGCCACTTTTTTTTCTTTTTTGGTTTGTACTTTTTATTTTCTTACCATGACCACTCTGAGGGAGGGACCACGTGGAGAGACTCTGAGCCCATACAGAGAGGGAGGGTGGGGCCCTCCAGATGGGGACAGCTGATGCCACATGGAGTATGCCACCTGGGTCCTGCCACAGAGGTCTGTGGGATCCCAGGGGGACTGGGTCTGTGGGGTGGGGGGGCTGAAATCCTAGAAAGACATCAAAGAGGAGATAATCCCCGAAATGGATTCAATAGGTTGGGGTGGGGTGTGGAGTGTGACACACGGACAGAAGGTAAGGGGCAGGGACGACACCCAGGTGGGGGGCAGAGCGGAGGCAAGGCCAGTCACAAGAAAACCTTTATGGGGAAAAAAAGAAAGGGATATATTTACATGGCAAGTAGCCAGAGACTAGAGGGGATGGGGAAGACGGGAGAGCAAAGTCAGCCAGGGGGCAGACCCCTCATGCAGACCCCAGAAGGTTCTGGAAGGTCCAGGAAGGCCACACTAAGGCATCTGCACTCAATCTTGCAGGCGTGGGGAGGAATACAAAGGCAGAAACGTGGTCAGATCTGCATTTTTGAATGATCATTCTGGAAACCATGTGGAGGACAGATTGAAGTGGGTGTGGAGAAACCAGAAACAGGGAAGCCAATTAAGCAGCCAAGGCAATTCAGCAAATGAGAACAAAAGGTAATTTAGTCAGTGGCTGTGTGGGTGAAAAGGAAGGAGCAGATTCTAGAGATGTTTTATTAGCATTTTTACTCTAAGACAAGACTTCCCTGCTTGCTCCTCCAGAGAATTTCTGGCATACCAGCACCCTGGAATGCAGGAAGCCCGTGAGCTGAATTTCTCCAACAAATGAGTCAACACGTGTTTGACTTCTTGGAGCTCGGTGCTTCAGTGGGGAGGGGGCCGGCTACCCACCAGAAGCCTTCAGGCCCCAAGGTCTAACTTGGCCCAGGCACCTCAGCCCAGGTGGCTCCCCACTTGAGGTCTGCCCCCTTCTCCACCTCCCAGGCAGAGGGGTGCCCTGCACCCACCAAAAGTAAAAGTCATTCCCCAGAATCCCCATCTTCAGCTCCTCCTGAAACCCCCAGAGGAGATCAGACAGAAAGAGGCTGGAGAGACGCAGAAACTGCCAGAGCGGCCAGCTCCAGGAGGAGCATTGCCAGCCTGCCCCCTCCAGGCCACACGCAGAGCACTGCATCCCCTTCAAGGAGAGCTGCCCAGGTGTTCCTGCAAGAGAAAGAGGGAGCTCTCCCCATCTTCAATGGAAAGATCATGGGGATCAGAGCCAGAGAGATACTCAAGTTCAAATCTCACCCCCACCTCCTACCAGCTCAAGGACTGCAGGCCATGGACCATGTCCCTGAGCCATCATTTCCTCTGTTGTAAATGAGGGGAAAGATCGGCCTCCAAAGATCACCATGGAGACAGAACGATAAGACGTATCCAGCAGCTGGAATGCCCATATGCAGCCAGTATGCCCGCAGGCACCTGCATATATCTAATCCCATCTCCCATCTCTGTGGCCTTAGTCATGGGTAAGGCTGTGGCTTTGATGACTAGCAGGGAGCCCAGGACAGGGGGTGGGGGGAGATCCCAAAAGGTGAGTGTCCAAATGGCCGGGGTGGATTACTGATCTGCTGAGATATCTGCAGGCTCCCATGGAACAAGGCAGAGATCTGATTGTAGAAACAGTTCTGAGCACAAGGTGGGGGGTGGGGTGGGGTCAGCATTACCCCCACTTTTACAATCCATTCTCTACCATCAAGGTCTAAGCAACACCTCTGACACTGAACCACCACCTTGAGCTCCAGGTGAGACCAGGATGCCCCACTAGTGATGTGACTGTCCGTTCTAGCTTGAAGCGCACCCAAGAGATGACATTGGATCGTGTGCAGATCAGGCATCTTGGGCAGATGCCTCACACGCGTCACAGTTTACAGCCCTCATCCTAACCTACCCTCCCCACGGGCCCATGAGGACCATCCTCATCCCCAAGGCTCAGAGGCTAAGTGACATCCCTCAGATCACACGGCCTTTACTGCATTGAGGCAGCAACTCCACACCCATGCTTTTAGATATATATATGTGTGTGTGTGTGTGTGTATTTTACATATATATGTGTGTTTTATTTATGTATTTATGTATTTTTATTTATATATGTATATATACAAATATATATGTTTTATATATATATATATATATATATATGTATTTTATATACATAAATATATGTGTTTGGAGAAGGGAATGGCAACCCACTCCAGTATTCCTGCCTGGAGAATCCCATGGACAGAGGAGCCTGGCAGGCTACATATAGTTCATGGGGTCACAAAGAGTCAGACACGACTGAGGGACTAACATATATATATATATTATTTTAGACGTATTCCCAGAGAATGACCTATCGGTAGGAATCAGGGTTTTTTCCTGTTTTCTTTGGCCACCCTGCGGCATGGAGGATCTTAATTCCCTGACCAAGAATCAAACCTGTGCTCCCTGCAATGAAAGCTTGGAGTCTTAACCACTGAACCACCAGGGAAGTCCCCACCGCCACGATCTTCAGTCCAGTTGTCAGTGCTTTCACCCCTCCCCCAAGCCCCCAGAGTAGACAAAATGGTTTTAATAGACTAAAAACGAGCACGCAGCTGAAACAGTGGGACTCCCTGGGGCCACTCCCGGCTGGGACCCCTCAGACATCTCTCAGGAAAGGAAGACCGGGGGTGCTTGGCAAGTGTATCCACACCTCTTTTCACCAGGGATCTGCCAAGGCCATTCGACTACCCACAGCCTTCTCTGTTATAAAATCTTCCCAGCTCTCTTCTTAAGAGACCGTTTTATCTGGGCAGAGCAAGATAAGGACATACAGGGCTTAGGTAACACAAGAAAGAAATCGGACCTGGAACCCAGGAACGGAATTGCAGTGGGGTTGAGGTGACATCAGCTCTGGGACCACCCTCTCCAGCGCACAAAGGCTCAAAGATACAGGGTGTCTGTCCCTAAGCCCTGTGCACGTCCCTCAGCTGTAACGGGGCTGACATCACCAACACTATGGAGAGTGAGAAAGGGCTCAGACAGCAGAATGTCACTACTGAGCCATCCCAGGAATGCCAGCCCAGCTCTCCCTAGAGGGATGGTCAGACCTGGGTTCACATCCCAGCTCTACTGCTGGACAGTTGCCTGAGTCCAGTTATTCAGCCGTTCTATGCCTTAGTTTCCTCATCTGTAAAATGGAGGAATAACAGGACCACCTTCATGGCAGGAGATGTACGATGCCCGGCACTAGGCTTCAGTATCAGTAGCGCAAGTGCTCAGTCGTGTCCGACTCTTTGCGACTCTGTGGACTGTAGCCAGGTTCCTCTGTCCATGGAATTTTCCAGGCAAGAATACTGGAGTGAGTTGCCATTTCCTCCTCCACGGGATCTTCCCGACCCAGGGAGCGAACCCTCATCTCTTGCGTCTCCTGCACTGGCAGGCAGGTTCTTTACCACTAGTGCCACCCGGGAAGCCCAGCACTAGGCCTGGTAGATGGTTAATACTCACAGCCAGACATCTTTATCAAGAAAATGCTCTCTTTGAAAATAGTTAAATTTAGTTAAAATTCTGACTTGTTGATTCCCTTAAGATTCTTGAGCATGTTCCTGAGCGAGTCCATACACATGGCAAATTGCAAGCTATTTTCATGTGTCCCCCTAAAAGGGGCAAATGCAGACAGGGCCAGGAGAGGCTGGAACACACTCACCCCAGAGCCTTCCTGACCCTACTAATACTGACAGGTCAAGAGCAGGCAACACAAGCAGACCTGTTCTGACAGGTGCCCCAGTGAGTTGACCGAGCAGCAGAGTGAGACAAACCAGGACAGCTATTAAGATGCAGGCAACCTGAGGTGGCAAGCCCAGGAGGGCCTGGGAGGGGTGGGCACAGTGGCCACCAGGCCTGGCACACAGGCTGTCACAGGAGCTGTCCTCCAGGCCCGGGCAGAGGTGACACAGCTCTCACACACACACACACACCTGCCATCCTAGACAAGCTATGGCTGAACAAAGAGGGACCCCATTTCAAAATAAACAGAGCAGGTGGGCTGCCAACTGCCCAGGAAATCAACTAACCGCAACTTGTTGAAGAAACTAGATAATAATAGCGAACACTGACAAGGGGTCCATCATGTGCCAAGCATTGGTTTAATTGGTATATATGGCTTCCCTGGTGGCTCAGACGGTAAAGAATCCGCCTGCAACGCAACAGACCCAAGTTCAGTCCCTGGGTCGGGAAGATCCCCTGGAGGAGGAAATGGCAACCCACTCCAGTATTCTTGCCCGGGAAATCCCATGGCCAGAGGAGGCTGGCGGGCTACGGTCCATGGGGCTGCAGAGCCGGACAGGACTGAGCCCACAACGCAAATGAAGCACAAAGAGCGGTCTCAAGTCACACAAGAAGGAAGTGGCAGAGCAGGGACTTGAACCCAGGTCCTTTAACTGCTGAGTCCATGATCTGCCCCTGGGCTCTGCTACCTCCAGGAGTGCCTGAGCTGTTTGAGGCCCCTACCAGAGTCAGGCCAGTGCTGGCCACCATGGTAGGAGGATTCTCATTTATACAAGGACCCACCGAGCTGGTCATGCCAACAGCCGACTTAAACCTGGTGGGGGGGTGGGGGTGGAGCTGATGCCCCATGCTGGGTTTGACCTTATAGAACACCCCAGCCCAAACCTACAGTTCAGACAAGGACCTTCCCACCATGCAGACAGACACATCAGCGACACACTGCGTACAAACCCAGGCGAGGCTCTGCTGCCTGGCCAGCAGGCCTGGGGAACCTGTGGAACCCAGGAGAGAACCCACGAGTCTCCACCCGCTTCCTCGGCACAGCTCCCTCCTCTGGGGCCTGGCCAGCCATCTCCTACTCCCTCCTAGCTGTCCATAGAAAGAACCAGACCAAAAGCCTACTGCTGGGTCCCCGATGGCAGGAGCTCTGCATATCTGGCCTTCTGATGTAACTGCTCGAGGTGGAGAGATACACACAGGCTCTTGGATAAGGACCGGTTTCACTCACACACAGAACTCGGGGGCAAGTGGTGAGCTCTGAGGGCCGGGGTGTACCGGCGGCCCACACCACAGGGCAGGACGGCACAGGTCTCACACTCTGAGGAGGCGAGTTCTCCCATGGCCCATTTCCAGGTGACCCAGATACTCTAATTCCCCATCCAGGTGGAGGAGGGCTCACCTGCACAGAGCACAACCTGGAAAAATCCTAGAGGGCTCTGGACCTCCTGCCCAGCAGTCTTTTCAGCCAGCCCCCACCGAGGACCGAGGCGGGGGTCGGCAGGGGGCTCAATTGGCAAAACCCGACCCTTCTTGAGATTTCTCGCATCCTTTTAAGTCACAAAAATCCAAGAATTTTCTACAATGAGAAGAACCTTCAAGATGGCCTCACTCGTGGGGACTTCCCTGGTGGTCCTGTGGTTAAGAATTCACCTTGCAATGCAGAGGACATGAGTTCAATCCCTGGTCAGGGAACTAAGATCCCACATGCCGTGGAGCCACTAAGCCTGTGTACCCCAAATAGACCATCTTCACGGCAAGGAAAGATCCTACATGATGCAACCAGGACCTGGGGCAGCCAAATTAATTAATTAATATTTTACAAAGATGGATACCCAACAACAACAAAAAAAAACAAAATGAGGTCCAGAGAGGGGCAGTGACTTGTCAAAGAAACACAGGAAGTTAGAAGGCAATGCCAGGACAGAACCCAGGCCCCCAGGCTCCTACCCAGGGCTCTTTCCTCCTTACCGGACAATAGAAGGTCTGGGTTCAACTTGCTGTATGAGAGAGACGCTTGGCTGGGCCTCCAGTTCTCTAGTTTTTATTTAGCAAATTAGGGACTGTTTAAAGAAGTTTATACACGTTAACTCATTTCATCAGAGGAGCAAGATGTTATTACCATCCCCACTTGGGGATGAAAGTAAGACACAGAGATAAAGTAACTGTCGGGGGCAGGATGTGAACTCAGACAGTGTTACTCCACCTCCAGAGCCTGGACCGTTGGCCCAGGCTGCCTTTGTGACTGCAGCCCCTCACGGTAAACAGTTGGTTAGGACAGCTGTTCTTCAGAAAAGCAGGGCCCCAAAGATGACTCCAGGACTGTGCCCATCCCAGCAGCTCCCCTGGATTTGCCCAGAGAATGCAGGGAACAGACCTGCCACCCAGGATGCAAGTCTGGGACCAGCCAGAGAAGGGACTCTGTAAACTCCGGTGTGTGTGTGTGTGTGTGTTAGTCGCTCAGTCGTGTCCAACTCTTTACAGGCCCTATGGACTGTAGCCCACCGGGCTCCCCATGGAATTTTCTAGGCCAGAATACTGGAGTGGATAGCTATTCCCTTCTCCAGGGGATCTTCCTGACCCAGGGATCGAACCCCGGGTCTCCTGCATTGTAGGTGGATTCTTTACCAACTGAGCCACCAGGAAAGTCCATAAACTCCTGGGGGGCCTGGAATACGGGGACCAGAGTTTACAGCTGGGAAGAGCAGCGTGGTCAGGTCTGAGGCCGGTGGCCCTCCCAAGGCTAGCCACCCCTCCCCTGCACCCCGGGCCTAGGAGGAGAGGAGCAACCGCTGTGCAGCCCCCAGGCCCTGACCCCAGGGGCCATGATTCTGCACTCTTGTGCAGACTCCTCGAGGCTCAAGCACTTGAGTCTTCTTCCTGAAAAAGGAAGCTATTTCTCAACGGGGTTGCTACACGCGGATACTGAGAAACACAAGCCGAGAGGCAAACGGGGCACCGGCCCCAAAGGGAAGAGACTGAGGGGGAGGGGCTGGCGTGGGCTGGTGAGCCTGAAGGTGCCCTCGTGAAACACGAGGAGACAATGTGCCTGATCTTGTCCACTCCTGTTCACCACTGACATGATGGGAACAACCCAAAGACCCAATCGCAGAAGCATGGCTGAGTAGGTTATGGTAAAACCACTTAAAGTATTACAAAACCATTGAACGCGCTGACGAGAAACATGGGAAGTTTTTTGTATCATTCTATTGAGAAGGCAGGAAAAAAGAACTGCACTATAGATGTTGGGGGAAAAACATAAAACATTTTTGCCTAGAAAATGCATCTATAAGAAACATCTATCGCCAAGTGAGTTGAGTATGGGGGGCGGGGAGGGAGAGCTGTAGGTAATCTTTTCTTCTCCTTCTCTGTTTTCCAAATGTTCTATAATTACCATATCCTGATTTTATTAATATAAGGCGATTGACAATTATAATACATTTTGCTTTTTTTTTTAGTATTTATTTATTTAATTATTTGACTGCACCGGGTCTTAGTTTCAGCATGCAGAGTCTCTAGTTGTGGCATGCAGGACTTTGTCCTATAGTGGCAACAAGTGAAGTCTTAGCTGCAGCATGTGGGGTCTAGTCCTCTGACCAGGGATCAGACCCAGGCCCCCTGCATCAGGAGCTCAGAGTCTTAGCCACTGGACCTCCAGGCAAGTCCCATTAATAATACATTTTAAATTGTCAAAAGAGGGTGGTGGTGATTCTCTTCCAGCAAAAAGACAAAAAGTCTGGGTAGGCAGCCAACCTCAAGTCCTGTCCGGAGCAGAGCCCTGCCCGGAGCGGCCACACCCAGCCTTCCCACAAAGGTTGCCACAGCTGGTTACTCCACCTGCCCAGCTGGGTCTCAGATGGAGCAAAAAACTCACTGATTTCGAAGGGAAAGGGGAGGAAGGGAAGAAAACAATTTGATGAGATGGCATTCATTTCACCAAAACTTTTAACTTAATTTTTAAGAACAGTCTGTGTCCATTTAAGAATATGGAGTACCCACTATGCCACGCCCTACAGGTAATACAGAAATGAGTAAGACCCATTTCCCACCTGAAAGACTAGATTCTAACAGGGGCCGAAGATACCAAGTGACAACACAGAGGGGTATTTGACAAGTTGTTCTACGATGTGAGCTGTAGTGAGAATTCAGAGATGAGAAAATAAAACATCATTTCCAGCTTCTGAGAAACAGCAGACAAGGGTTCGTGGCCGAGGTGGGCTTTGAATTTGGTCTTGGAGAAAGAGCGGGTGTCCAGAAAAGGGTCAGGAAGATAAGCCAGGTAAATACACGTGCTTACCTCAAAAGAAAGTTACAGATGGAAGCAAACCTCTCCACCTGAATCATAAGCAAGGAAGTGCAAAATGAAAACAAATGGCAGGGTGACTCCGAAAAGTCCCTGGCTGGGCTGTGGTGGGAGCGCTGAGCTGAGCGGTATAGCCTTGCTGGATGGCAGCCAAGAAATACGACTCTGCAGCAGCAGCTTGCAAATCGGCACGCACACTTTGAGCCAGCAAGTCCATTTCTAGGAATTTATCCTAAAGAAACAATTAAGCATGAGCTGAAGGCTATTCACGGAAGTGTAACTTAAAATAGCCAACCATAGGGAAGTGGGTAACTAAATTCTGATATGTTTATATAGCAACTAAAAAAAAAATCCCATTTTCAAAGAACATTTAATGACATGGACAATGTCCATGATATAGCAACTTAACAGCTCGAGAGAATCTATTTTCAGCATAAACCCCTCCCCAAATTAACTTTTTAAAATTTTAAAGCATTATTTTTCTTTTTTCACCTTTATAGAAGTCAATTTATATCTTGTAGCAAAATAAATATATCAAAACTTTGACACTGGAAATATAGTCTATGTTGATGTTTTTACTTTTTGGTATTTTTCCTATAATGACATTTGTATAATGTTACTCCAAATGAAAGTATAAGATATGTTCGATGGGTTTTCAATGGGGCGAGAAGGGGGCATTACAGACTTAGAACACAGCAGAAAGCAGAAGTTGAGAAATATGGGAATTCCTGTGGAGGAGAAATGGCTGAACTTTGCAAGATAGAGCTCAGTTTAAGTGCTGGATCCATTATTTTCTAGTTGTGTGACCTTCAACAAAGTACTGAACAGAACGCCTCTTGAGCTTCGGTCTCCTTCAAAGACATCATCTTAAACAAGGGAAGGCCCAACTTAAACAAAGCACCTACTTAATACGCTGGCCAGGGGCCCCCATCAACTCTCTCTCAGAAGTTTGTACATTTAGAGCTCTTTCTACCAACCATGAAACAAAATCCATTTTGGCTCTGTTTTTTGTTGTTGTTGTGTGTGTGTTTTATATTCATCTATTTATTTGGTTGTGCCAGGTCTTATTCGTAGCATGCGGGATCTTCACTCTTCATCGAGGCATATGGGATCTGGTTCCCTGGCCAGAGATCAAACCCGGGCCCCCTGCATTGCGTGTGCAGAGTCTTAGCCACTGGACTACCAGGAAAGTCTCCAAAATTCACTTTGGATGCACACAGGTAAGGTAGGAATTCTCATTTATAAGACACACCAGGTATGTAATGAGAGCATTTGGGGAATACAAAGAAGTGTTATATTAGAAGCCAGTATGTAACGCATCCCAATTTCAGAAATAGTAAACTCTGACAAGATATTTGTCTAAAATCAAGAAAATATGAAAATCTCTCTCTTCTAAAGATGGTGATGACCAGGTGAAGCCTTTGGTCACAACTCAAGCATTAATGTCATCCGAATGCTGCTTAATGGGTCTGAATTGTGTCCAAAATGAGGAAATAGACAAGAAAGTCAGATTCCAGTTCCTAAGCAGACTGCAGGGGTGAGACTCCACCTTCCACAGAAAGTCTGGATTAGAGCGCACCACTCTTTTTCTCTCCGGAATCTGCCTATATTTCCCCAATTCAACACTAAAACAGAATTGAGGCAAAATTCTCTTCCCAGCCTACCTGGGGTACCCTGGTCCCGACCACCCCATCTTCTTTCAGATGAAAAAGGCACCAAAAATGCCAAGGTCAGCTGCCTTGGGGGTAAGAAGCCACACCCTGGAAAACCTTAAGCTTTGGAAAGAATCTTTTGGAAAGAAATGCAAGCTCAGGGAACAAATTATAAATAATCCAGAGCCTCAACCCCTCCCAATGCCAGGCTTTGGCAAATCCAACAAGATAAGCCTTCAGAAGAAGAGACCCAGGAGGCTTGGCTCATTCCCAATTATGTATGATCACAGCAGCTAACCCTTGCTGCTGCTACTGCTGCTAAGTCGCTTCTGTGCGACCCCATAGACGGCAGCCCACAAGGCTCCCCCGTGCCTGGGATTCTCAAGGCGAGAACACTGGAGTGGGTTCCCATTTCCTTCTCCAAGGCATGAAAGGGAAAAGTGAAAGTGAAGTCACTCGGTCATGTCCGACTCCTAGTGACCCCATGGACTACAGCCCTCCAGGCTCCTCCATCCATGGGATTTCCAGGCAAGAGTACTGGAGTGGGGTGCCATTGCCTTCTCCAAGCTAACCCTTACACAGTGGTTATTACATGACAGGTGCCGTTCTGAGCACTTTACATACAGTAACTCACTGATGCTCACAATAGAAGAAGAGACACGCATAAAGAGGGTAAGCAACTCGCCTGGGCTCAGGCCCAGAACCAGCCCATCCAGGGCCTTTGTGCAAGCTGGAAGAGAGTACCCCTACCTCTAGAGAGATGCAGCACAGCCCTACACAGCACACACACCTGGCAACTGGAGTCTGGATTTCAGCATCCTCTCACCTCCTTGTGCAGTGCACAACCCTTGACTGTATCAGAAGTCATGCAGTGCTTCCCTAATGGCACAGTAGATAAGCATCCACCAGCCAACGCAGAGGACACAGGTTCCATCCCTGGTCTGGGAAGATTCCACATGCCACAGAGCACCTAAGGGCGTGCACCACTACTGAGCCAGAGTGCCGCAAGTCCTGAAGCTGTGAGACAAGATACACAGGAGCACTGATTTGGTGACTAAGTCACAGTTATTTTACTTTGCTGATGTCATTGTGAATGAAGCTTAACTTAACTTTAACTAATAGTCCATCTAAAGCAGTCTCGGTCAATAATATCAACATTCATATCTGAGGGCCCCTGGCTGCTTATTTGTCAATTCCCCCCATGAGATTATTAGCAACTAAATGATAGGAACATGTCTCTCACTTTTTACATAAAACATTTCAAACATCCCCCCAAAAAGTGCAACATAACATACCTTCACCACCAGATTTAACAAATGTTAACACTTTATCACATTTGTTTCAGACATTTTTAGTAAGAAATGAAACATTATAATTGAGGTTAAAATTCCCTTATAGTCCTTCCTAGAGCCGTTTTTTTTTTTTTGGCTGTGCTACTTAGTGCCTTTTTTGTTTTTTGGCGGTACTGGGCCTTAGATGCTGCATATGGAATCTAATTCCCTGACCAGGGATTGAACCCAGGCCCTCTGCATTGGGAGCTCGAAGTCTTAACCACTGGACCACCAGGGAAGTGCTCCTAGAGCCTTTTAACCTTGCCTGGAAAATCCCATGGACGGAGGAGCCTGGTGGGCTGCAGTCCACGGGGTCGCTAAGAGTCGGACACGACTGAGCGACTTCACTTTCACTTTTCACTTTCATGCATTGGAGAAGGAAATGGCAACCCATTCCAGTGTTCTTGCCTGGAGAATCCCAGGGACGGGGGAGCCTGGTGGGCTGCTGTCTATGGGGTCGCACAGAGTCGGCCACGACTGAAGCGACTTAGCAGCAGCAGCAGCAGCAGCAGTGCCTCTATAGGCAACCACTAGGGTGAAGCTAATGGGTATTCTTCCTGTCGAGGATTTTATAGTTTTGCTCCATCGTTTTGATTGTTTTAACTTACAAATGGTCATGATGACTACACATATACTATAACTTGACTTTCTACCCATCTTTCTCTTAAAGTAGCCAGGCTGATTCATGTTAGGTTTAACCTCTGAATAGTTCCACCATTTACTGATATATTTCCCTCCTGATAAGCATTTAGGTTGCTCCCAGCTTTTCAGGATAAAAGATGCTACAATGTGCATCCCTATCTATTTCTCCTTGAGCACCTGCATGGTAGATTTCCTAATACAGATACTAGAAGTTTCTGGCTGTAGGACACGGGCACCCTTAACTTTACCATCTAGTCAACTTCCTTTTGAGATTAGCTGTACCAATTTATGGTCCCCCTTGTGTGAGAGAGGGGCCTTTCCTCCCAGCCATGCCATATTTATTCCTGAACCACTAGCTCCTGCCTAACTCTATGGTGGCAGGAAACTCTCTCATTCCCATTCTCATTCATGTCATCCCCTTCTCTTGCTTGCATCCTAATACTTTGAATAAGCTACAGCAGAAACACAGAAAGACCCTCAGCCTGAGTTCCTCTTCCCAAAAGGCTGCCTGACTTCTATGTCAAAAGCCGTCTAGCTGGGCAGCCAACATTCTGAGTGAGGATACACATTATTCTCCTTGTATCACATCTCCCTGTAAGATGGAATCAGATTCTTTTCCCTCCGGCAGCATTTGGAGTGGTGGGGAGGGGGTCCTCCACAAACTCCCCCACCCTGCGCAAAACTATTTTATATCAAGCCCACTTGTTCAAGCAAGTGAAAAGTGTTAGTCACTCAGTCGTGTCTGACTCTTTGTGACCCCATGGACTGTAGCTCACCAGGCTCCTCTGTCCATGGAATTCTCCAGGCAAGAACACTGGAGTGGGTTGCCATTCTCACTTGCTCAAGCCCGCCCCAATTACCAACATGAAGACAGAAGAGGACAATTTAGAGGTGTCTGGCCCACCCCAAGTCGTCCCTTTAAAAAAAAAAATCATTTATATGTGACTGCATTGGGTCTTAATTGCATCCTGTGTCATCTTCATTGCAGCAGGCAGGATCTTTAGTTGTGCCATCCAAACTCTTAGTGGCACCTAGTTCCCAGGCCGGGCATCGAGCCCATGCTGTATGCATTGGGAGTGCAGAGTCTTAGCCACTGGACCACCATGGAAGCCCCCTGGGCCCTCCTTCTTTTCCCCAGAGTTCTCCAGAGGCTGGAAGGAAACCTTTCATCTCTCGGGTGGTGGCTAGTGTTTCCTGATAAAGGAAAGTTCCAGGCAGAGAGAGGGGCCAACTTGTTTATTTCCAAACACAAGCCAGATTCCAGCTGTGACATGTACACTGGATCTTCCCACTGAGAAAGGGAGCTGGGCGGGAGGGCTGAGGGAGGGACGACTAAGGCTGCACAGGATGAGAAAGGGCTGTTTATTTTTAGGTAAGCTGGTCTTCCCTGGATCAAGCACACAGCTCCCTCCTAGTCCTGTTTTTCCTGACTCTGCCTGGGGTGCATTTTTCATCTGGACTTGCCCCAAACACAGAAAGCAGTTGCCTCAACCCACTTAACCTAGGGGCTCACGAAGAGTGACAGAGGCTCCCGGGTGGATATCCACTCTCTCGCTCCATGAACACCTAGTGAGTGCCTCTTCCATCCAGGCGTTGGTTTAGAATGATGCCTTTCACTCAGAACCTGCCCCTGGAAGCTCAGGGCCTAGTAAGTAAACACGTGTGATGCTAAGTGAAAAGATGCAATGGTAAATACAGTCATCCCTTGGTACCTGTGGGGGATTGGTTCCAGGACATGCCCCACCCCCAGATACCAAAATCAGAGGATATTCAAGTAGTCCCTTATATAAAACGATGTGGTTCAGTCGGATGCTGAACCCACAGACACAGAGGGCTGACTACTGGGTGTGAGATAAAGGAAGGTTGGAGAGGGCCTTCCCTGGTGGTCCAGTAGTTAAGATTCTACGATCCCAATACAGGGGGCCTAGGTTCAATCCTTGGTCAGGGAAGATCCTGCATGCCACAACCAAGACCTGGTACAGTCAAATAAGTAAATAAAAAAAATTTTAATATATTTTTTAAAATATGTGATTAACATTTTAGAAGGAAAAGGAAGCACAGAGAAGGGAAAGATTAAACTCGAGTTGAAAAATTCTGGCAAGACTTTCTGAACATGGTGATGCTAAGCTTGGTTTCCCTACCAGTTTGGGTGATGAGCATACATTTGATTATCAACATCACAACCCCAACCACTGCCTTCCTTTCCCATAACCATGGACATGAGAAGTAACCACACAGCAGTCAGTGTTGGAGGAAAGCCCCAGGTCCCACAACGGAAGACCTGGTTCTAACCCAATCTGCCTCCACCAACATCGACTCTGCCAAGTCAACATCCTTCTGGTGGGTAAACTGAAGGGTGGACGAGTGTCTCAGAACAGTCCGCTCAGCTCCAACCCTCTCTGTGTGCCATACCCACAGGAAGGAAGTATAGGAATGGACACCTGGGACCCACCCCAAAGATATTAAGTCAATTGGTCTGGGGCTGTGCCCCCAATATCCATAGGTTTTAAAAAAAGCATTCTAGTGATTCAAACGGAGAAGGCGATGGCACCCTACTCCAGTACTCTTGCCTGGAAAATCCCATGGATGGAGGAGCCTGGAGGGCTGCAGTCCATGGGGTCTCAAAGAGTTGGACATTGAGTGACTTCACTTTCACTTTTCACTTTCATGCATTGGAGAAGGAAATGGCAACCCACTCCAGTGTTCTTGCCTGGAGAATCCCAGGGACAGGGGAGCCTGGTGGGCTGCCGTCTATGGGGTCGCACAGAGTCGGACGTGACTGAAGCGACTTAGCAGTAGCAGCAGCAGCAGCAAAAGCAGTGATTCAAATGTGCAGACAGGGTTAAGAACCATGAGGCCAATGATGTTCTGGTGGTGATGCTTGAAGGCTGGGTATCCCGTTTCACAGAACAACCCAGAACTTGCCCAAGTCAGGGAGCAGACAGAGGCCACAGAGCCCCTAAGCACCTGTTCTCTTCTCACAGGAATGTAATGATTCAAGGCAGAATTCTCTAAGATCCAGTTAGGAAGACAAGGAAATAAGGCATACACCATCTCCAAAGCTCTCTCTCTCTCTCTACCTGCTCTCCGCAGGCTGAAGATGCTCAGTCCTGGGAGTGGGTTAGGAAATAAAAAAAGGTCACCTTCACAGGACACAGCGGCATCCCCTCCATCCACTGAACAGGGGTCACCTCCCCTTAAGGGAGCTCCTGGTGCAGAAGAGCAGGAGTTAGAGGCAGCCGGAGCCTGGGAACCGTGGACGGGCATAGCCCAGCCTCCCGCCTGTGAGTCAGCCTCACAGAGGCTGCTTTCAGACAAAGGGGCAGAAGAACAAAGCTCCACTGTGCACGTTTGAAAAAGTCAGCCGAGACAGGGAGACTTTGGGGCCAACGGGGGTGGCATTAGCATTTTACTTATTTATTTATTTACCTTCACTGCATCTAATGGACACTTAGTATGTGCCAAGCATAGCCCAAAGCCCTTCCAAATAGTCCCTGTTTAGTTTCTGATCACACTGTTGGCCACAAATTTAGCAGGTCAAGCTTTCCAAAGGCAACATCCAGGGAGGGGGAAGATCTAATTCTCCCTCCTCCACAGGTACACGAACCATCCAAGGATGATATTTACCCCCTGCATTCTGCCACTGCCTGGCCTGAGATGAGATACACACACCACTTGGATCTGGGACTGCATCCCAGGCTGTGACCTAAATTCCTCTGTTGCTATAATGCAGGGCCATCCTCCGTAGGAACAGAAATTGTGTCATGGTGAGGTGGAAAGGACTGGGGAGTCAAACTCCACTTGATATGTGAACTCACACAACAATCATGACTTCTCCGAATCTCGCCTTTATGTCTGTACAATAAGAACAGTGTCACCACTGACCTCAGAGGAGGTGTGGGGGTGAAATGGATTACAGGAAGTCCCTACATATGAACCTTCAAGCTGCGAACTTTCAAAGATGCAAATGTGCGTTCCATCAAAGCCAGGCATGAGTGAAATGCCCTCCATCTCCTATTCCTGATGATCCTTCAGCCCTAACATCTCCCACCTCCTCTCCCTCCTCGAGTCAGTAACTCTTCCTTCCTGTCCACTCAATGCCAGCCCCTGTATGGAGGCTGTTATACTGTACTACTGTACTTCAAGATACTGTACTGTACGATTAGAAATGTTATTTTTTGTGTTTATTGTTTTTTACATATTATTTGTACAGAAACTACTATTACTCAATCACTCAGTTGTGTCCAACTCTCTGTGACTCCATGGACTGTAACCTGCCAGGCTCCTCTGTGCATGGAATTCTCCAAGCAAAAATACTGGAGTGGGTTGCCATTTCTCCCTCCAGGGGATCTTCCCTACCCAGGGATCGAACCTGCATCTCTTATATCTCCTGCGTTTGCAGGTGGATTCTTTACCACTAGCGCCAGAAAGCCCCATTACAATGCAGTACTATCTTACTGTATTACAGTATAGTACTAAATAGCCGAATGTGTTCATTGGGTCCTAGGCTAAGTTTGTTGGATTTACAAACAAACGGGACTTACAAACACAGTCTGGAAGTGGAACTGGTTTATACATAGGGGGCTTACTGTAATTAGATGTGACAATCTCGGCAAATGGCCTGACATCAACTGAGGGCTCTTCCCTTCTCCCACCTGCAAAGCGCCATCCCATCATCACTGGACCTCACTGCCTTAATCTCACGGCAGCCCAGTGAAGCTGAGTTACAACCCCCATTTCCAGATGGGGAAACTGTGGCAACCCTGGAGAAAGAACTTCTGTGGAGCCCAGGTTCAAAGCCTGCACCACGGAGTTTCCTGTGGCCCTGGCTCTGAGTCCCTGTCCTCTGTCCTGTGCCCCACCCAGGTCTAGGGTTTAAACAATCCTAAAGCTCAGTAGCACTCCTGCTTTTTTGTTCGGTTCGGTTCGGTTTGAACCATGTCAAACCCACCCCCTGCAACCTGGCCGCTCTCACTGCAGTCCCCTCAGGGCAGGAACCTCGGTCCCCACCTGGGTCAGGTGTCCAAAGCAAGGCTGAGCAGAGAAGAGGGGGGGTCTCACTCTGGGGACAATTAGTCTTGTGACTTTCCGTGTGCCATAGACGGTCACCATCCCACTTACTCATTTTTGGCATCAAAGCTGCCTAGTACAGGAAGAGAGGAAATCGCGCCAACACCACAGAAGTGCCAAACGCTTGGGGTTCAAGAGCCTCGGTTTCCTCGGCTGCAACATGGGTGTGGGGAGCACGGGGCTGAACGAAACAACCTCGAAGGGATTTCCTGTCTTCCTGCTTCTGGGAGCCCTAGGGGAGCGGTTGATTCAACCCCAATGTTGCCCCACGCTTGAGCCACAGGGCAGGCCTGGACCCGCTTTTGGAGAGTGGGAACCAGGGCGCAGAGGAGGACAGCGGCTCCCAGACTCCCACGTCAGAAGGGTGGGGAGCTACTGGGGATTGTTAAGGGATGAGGGCCATCCAGGTAAGTTACAATTTTTTTTTTAACACTTTATTATAGGGACTTCCCTGATGGTCCAGTGGTTAAGGCTTTGCCTTCCAATGCAGGGTGGGGCGCAGGTTTGATTCCTGGTTGGGGAGCTAAGATCTCACATGTCTAGCAGTCAAACAACCCAAAACATAAAACAGAAGTGATACTGTAACAAATTTAATAGTGTTTAAAAATGGTCCACAACAAAAAAATCTTTAAAAAAAAAAAAAAAAAAGATTTGCCCTTCCCTGGTGGTGGGCTTTCCTTGTGGCTCAGTTGGTAAAGAGTCCACCTGCAATGAGGGAGACCTGGGTTCGATCCCTGGGTTGGGAAGATCCCCTGGAGAAGGGAAAGGCTACTCACTCCAGTATTCTGGCCTGGAGAATTCCATGGACTGTATAGCCCATGGGGTCACAAAGAGTTGGACACGACTGAGCGACTTTCACTTTTCACTTTCCCTGGTGGTAAAGTGGATAAGAATCTGCCTGCCAATGTAAGGGACACAGGTTTGATCCCTGGTCCAGAAGGATTCCACGTACCAAGGAGCAACTAAACTACTGAAGCCCAAGAGCCTAGAGCCTGTGCTCTGAAACGAGCGGAGCCACCATGATGAGGAGCCCACGTACTGCAACTAAAGAGAAGCCCCGACTCGCCACAACTAGAGAATGCTCACACATGGCCAAATAGATAATAAATAAATAAAACAAATAATAAAAAATAAAAATATTCTTAAAGGACTTTATTATATTTTCTGCATCTAAGTAATTCAATTATTTGCTGAATCCTGAGTCCACATTTTGTTTTTTGTTGCTGTTGCACTGGGCGGCACGTGGGATCTTCGTTTCCCAACCAGAGATTGAACCCGTGCCTCCTACAGTGGAAGCATGGAGTCTTACCCACTGAGCCACCACACAAATTCCCCGGCAAGTTACCACCTTGATTAAACAAAGACCTCATGTCCGAGTCATCAGGACTGCCCTCTGCAGTAGAAGCTCAGCCGATTTCCACTTGCTGACCACCCCAAGTCATTATCGGGAGGAGGCCTCCTCTACTCCCCAATCCCACATCCAGCAGCAGCTTGCAAGGCCCAGAATCGAGATCTGCAGCTCAAGGCTTCAGGATCAAGTAAGCCCAGGAGAAACGCCAGTCTCACCACTTCTAGGCCATGTGACCCTGGACAAACCACCCAGCACTTGAGCCACGGTGTCCTGGCTCTAAAACACCGCTCGGGGGCTGATACATGTGTCCCACCACAGTCCCCACTCAGGGCCAGCTCCAGTGAATGGCAGCTCCCTCGAACGGCTGCACAGCTAAGGCATGTGGAAACTCCTCCCCTGCACTGCGGGGGACTACGCCTTTTAGGGAGACAGAAGGGGATCTCAATAACACTTTTCCTCCCCTTTCAACATCACAACCTTAAGGCTGCCCCACTCCTGAAGACAGAATTCTTGGCTGACCTCCCTAGTTCCCATAGGAACTAGCCCAGAACGTCAGTTGTTCACCCAGATGCCCACCTCCCTCCACACCCTGTGGGGGCCCAGTAAGGGCAGGCTCTGGTCACCCAGGACAAGGCCTGGTAGAGAGTAGGCACTCTACCAGGTGATGGATGGATGGATGGGCAGAAGGACTGCAAAGACCAGAATTACTAGACACGGCTTCTCTGATTTTCTGGGGGAACATCTGCAGTTCTTAGAGAAAGAATGGCAGGAAAACCTTCAGGTTTACAAACCTTTGGGCATACTTACAAAACAAGTTCCTTCGGTCTTTTCTTCTTACTTTAAGAATATTAAAGTTCACAAGTGGAACTTCCCCGCCCAGCATTAAGTGGCTTGAGAAATGAAAAGGTGTAGCTATTACTTCATCTTGTTGCTAACTTAATCCAGTCAAGCTGTTTCACACCTCCAGGGCCTTGCTCCCAAGGTTCCCTCACCTGGAACGACCTCCTACATAGACTCTGAGGTTCCAAATCCCGTCACCACCACCCTAACTCACCTCGGCCCCCTTAGCAAGACTAAGCTCCCCATCCGTGGGGCTCCCTCTGGGGAGAGCATCCCTAACAACTGCTTTTCTAAGTCATCCCCCAGAGACTAGTCTGACTCTAAGACTAGAAGCTCCATGAGGGCTCCTGGCCTCCTCCCCCCACCTTTTTTTTATATATATATATATACTTATTTTTATTTATTTGTCTGTACCAGGTCTTAGCTATGGCATGCAGGACTTTAGTTTCAGCATGTGGAATCTAGTTCCCCAACCAGGGATCGAACCCAGGCCCCTTGCATTGGGAGTGCAGAGTCTTAGCCACTGGACCTCCAGGGAAGATCCAGGTGGGCCCTGTCTTGTCTGTTTCTGCATCAAGAACAACACCTAGCCTGATGTGGCAGCACACAGCAAGTCCTCAATAATGACTAAATGAACAAACAGCTTGAACTGTTGGACCGCTTTAGCCTCCTTAAGTATGTTCCTGCCTATATCTGAAACCGCTGCAGGCCCCCACATCTTCTACTCACCATCCTAGCTTATAACACTCACAATAGCAGCATACAGGGGGGTGGTTTGGTCGCTAAGTCGTGTCCGACTCTTGTGATCCCACGGTCTGTAGCCCGCCAGGCTCCTCTGTCCATGGGATTCTCCAGGCGAGAATACTGGAGTGGGTTGCCATTTCCTTCTCCAGTGGATCTTCCGAACCCAGGAATCGGACCCAGGTCTCCTGCACTGCTGGCAGATTCTTTACTGACTGAGCTGAGGGAAGCCCCAAACATGGGGACCCAATCGTAATCCACTCGGCCCCTTAGCAGGGTTTTCCAGTTTGGAACTGAGCCAAGGGGGTTTTCCCTAAGAATGCCCAGGAGAGTCAGGCAGTCTTCACATCTCAGGGGTGTCATCCAATTCCCGGAAAAAATCGAGCCAAGGGAAGCTGCACGGCCGTACTTAACAGGTGAGCATTCACCTGTGATTTACTGCACTAGAGAAACGGAAGCACGCTACAGAACAGAGCACGAGGTGGTCCCAGCTTTTTATTTTGTATTCTCTTTAATATTTATTTTTATTTATCTAGCTGGCTATACCGGGTCTTACGATGCAGCTGAGGGATCTTTAGTTGCAGCATTCAAACTCTTAATTGCAGCATGTGAGATCTAGTTCCCTGATGTGGGATCTAGTTCTCTGACCAGGGATTGAACCAGGGTCCCCTGCCTTGGGAGTGCAGAGTCTTAGCCATGGGACCACCAGGGAAGTCCCTTTCTTGAACCATTTAAAATGATGAAAATACATTTCGGTGCTCACAGGAATAAGTTTCTTACCAAGGAATGTTTTACTCCATTTGAAACTTGTTCCCTACAGTATCTATGAAATTGTGGCACCTGCTATTAGCTGGCTTCCTATGTCCATTCTCCCCTTCTCCCTGAACTATGGGGGATCCCTGATTTTGTTCAGAGTAACAATGTGCTCAGCTCCCAGACACCCCTGAAATCAGCGGTTGCCACATGTCCCAGTTCTAGCCAATGAAATGTAAGGGGAATCCTATTGCTTGGTACTTCCACGAAGTTAGTGTCCCTCATTAAAATGGGTAAGTCAGTTGGCAAAAGCCAGCTTCCCTCTCCCTTTCTTCTTGCCTGGAATGCAGATGTGAAGCCTATAGATACAGCAGCTATTTTGAGAGCATGAGGAAAAGAGGCCACGTGCTGAGGATGATAGAGCAAAAAGACATACGGAATCAACGTGGAGCCCTAGGACTGACAGCCTGCCTCTAGACCTCTTGTGTCATGAGAAAAACACTGCATATTCTGTTACCATAGTATGGTGGTAATGGGATTTGTTTTCCCATTTTCCCATACCATCTGTTTTCCATTGTATGGAAAAACTCGAATGAACTTTTTGGCCAACCCAATAATTCCCTTCCTTGTTCAACCAAGTGTTGAACTTGAATAATACAAGTGTTATTTGTATTTTCTAAACATGGAGCCAAGTGAACCCTAGAGTGAAGTGAAGTCGCTCAGTCGTGTCCGACTCTTTGCGACCCCATGGACTGTAGCCTACCAGGCTCCTCTGTCCATGGGATTTTCCAGGCAATAGTACTGGAGTGGATTGCCACTTCCTTCTCCAGGGGATCTTCCCAAACCAGGGATTGAACCCGGGTCTCCCACGTTGTAGATAGACACTTTACCGTCTGAGCCACCAGGGAAGTCCAAGTGAACACTAAGTGACACATTAATATCAGATTATAACTCCGGGTTGATAAAGATGACTCCTAATACCTTCCTGTGTTCTTCCAAGAAGCTGCAAAAGTGTTTTTGCGTCCTTGGGGTACCCCAATAAAAAACAAGCTGGCGGACCGTTACTCACTAGGAGCTTGCCTAGCTGCTGCAAGTGGCAAATGGCCATTAATTGGCATTGTGTCTTTGCTAAGCTGACTTGCTCTTGCAACTTGGAATTTTGTTAGGAAACAAAAAGCGCTTTATGGCAAAAGCGTTAGTCCCACAATAGGACCTTTCTGCTTTGATTATGGAAACACATTAAGAGCTCAGCTGCCCTGCAAGCAGTGGCCAGGAGACTCGGCTGAGGCCTCAGCCTCCCTGACCGTTCTTCACTCACTATGCTGGAAGGGGGCCCAAGCCACTCGGGAGGAAACGAGGCAAGCAGACACTCAAGCTTACGGGGCCAGGCATTCAGGTCCACCTGGAGGACTGTGATGAACAGGCTGTGCCCACAAGACTGCCTGCATGCCCCCGACCAGGCTGCTACATGCCACTCACACCTCACACCTGCAGAGCTACCCATGTGCAGCACACACAAGATTTAGTGCCCTGATCTCTCATCGCCTGGAAAGGTGATATGGCCCCAGTGGGAGCTCAAAGACAAGTCAAGGTGTACAGAGGCAGGACAGTGAGGAAAGCTTCCCATACTGCTGAGCTCAGCCAACCCTCCCCACACACTGACAAGGCCACTGTGAGGACAGACCGACATGTTGCGATCCACTGCCAAGTATACCCAAGAGAAAACGTGCACGTGCACGCGCACACACACACACACACACACGCTTATCAAGAGACGTGTCCAATGCTGATCACAGCAGCATTTTGAGGTGACATTTCCAACCGTAAACAAATCAAGTGTGTATCAGCAAAACAGAGACAAAATTTTGCAAATCATTCAACGGAGTGATCTACAACAATGGACATGAATAAATGATACCTACATGCAAAACTGCAGGGCTTCCCAGGTGGCACTGGTGGTAAAGAACCCACCTGCCAATGGAGGAGACTTAAGAGACGTGGGCTCCATCCCTGGGTCAGGAAGATCCCCTAGAGGAGGGCACAGCAGTCCACCCCAGTATTCTTGCCTGGAGAATCCCATGGGCAGAGGAGCCTGGTGGGCTACAGCTCAGGGGGGTTGCAAAGAGTCGGACACAACTGAAGCAACTTAGCATGCCCACACATGTAAAACTGCATTAATTTCACAAATAGCGTTGTGCAAAAGAAGCTAAATACCAAAGAATATGTAACCATTCTCCATCTAGAAAGCTCAAAAAAAACAGGCAAAACTAAATCACAGTGCTTAGGGGCACTTCTGAGTGCTGAGATCACTGTGTTGAGAAGTAATAGGCACATGAAAAGATGCTCAACATTGCTAATCAACAGAGAAATGCAAATCAAAACTGTTAATACAATGAGGTAACTCCTCACCCTGGTCAGAATGGCCATCAACAGAAAGTCTACAAATAAATGCTAGACAGCGTGTGGAGTAAAGGGAACCCTCCCACACTGTTGGTGAGACTGTGAGCTGGTGCAACCACAATGGATAACAGCATGGTGGTTCCTTAAAAAACTAAAAATAGAGCTACCATATGATCCTGCAGTCCCATTCCTGGGCATATGTCCAGAAAAGACAAAAACTCTAGTTCAAAAATATACATGCAGTCTCATGTTCATAGCAGCACTATTTTTAATAGCTAAGACATGGAAGCAACCTAAATGTTCATAGACAAATGAATGGATAACGAAGATGCATTACACACACACACACACACACACACACACAGGAATATTACTCAGCCATAAAAGTAATTTTAAAATGCCATTTGCAGCAACCTGGATGGACCTAGAGACTGTCATACAAAGTGAAGTAAGGCAGAAAAAGACCAATAGCATATGATAGCACAACAGACTGGTTCCAAATAGGAAAAGGAGTTCGTCAAGGCTGTATATTGTCACCCTGTTTATTTAACTTATATGCAGAGTACATCATGAGAAACGCTGGACTGGAAGAAACACAAACCGGAATCAAGATTGCCGGGAGAAATATCAATAACCTCAGATATGCAGATGACACCACCCTTATGGCAGAAAGTGAAGAAGAACTCAAAAGCCTCTTGATGAAAGTGAAAGTGGAAAGTGAAAAAGTTGGCTTAAAGCTCAACATTCAGAAAACGAAGATCATGGCATCCAGTCCCACCACTTCATGGGAAATAGATTGGGAAACAGTGGAAACAGTGTCAGACTTTATTTTTCTGGGCTCCAAAATCACTACAGATGGTGACTGCAGCCATGAAATTAAAAGACGCTTACTCCTTGGAAGGAAAGTTATGACAAACCTAGATAGCATATTCAAAAGCAGAGACATTACTTTGCCAACAAAGGTTTGTCTAGTCAAGGCTATGGTTTTTCCTGTGGTCATGTATGGATGTGAAAGTTGGACTGTGAAGAAGGCTGAGTGCCGAAGAATTGATGCTTTTGAACTGTGGTGTTAGAGAAGATTCTTGAGAGTCCCTTGGACTGCAAGGAGATCCAACCAGTCCATTCTAAAGGAGATCAGCCCTGGGATTTCTTTGGAAGGAATGATGCTAAAGCTGAAACTCCAGTACTTTGGCCACCTCATGGGAAGAGTTGACTCATTGGAAAAGACTCTGATGCTGGGAGGGATTGGGGGCAAGAGGAGAAGGGGACAACAGAGGATGAGATGGCTGGATGGCATCACTGACTCAATGGACGTGAGTCTCAGTGAACTCCAGGAGTTGGTGATGGACAGGGAGGCCTGGCGTGCTGCGATTCATTGGGTCGCAAAGAGTCGGACACAACCGAGTGACTGATCTGATCTGATATGTGGAATCTTAAAAAAGATACAAATGAACAAAACAAAAATAGTTTCACAAAGATAGAAAACAAATTTATGGTTATCAAGGGGAAGGGAGTAGGGAGGGATAACTAGGAGTATGAGATCAATAGATACACACCACTATGTATGGACTAAGTAAATAACAAGGACCTATTATATAGCACAATATCATGTAATAACCTATCATGGAAAAGAAACTGAAAAAGAATAATATATGTACAATTGAATCACTTTTATATGTGTATAATTGAATATGTATGTATAATTGAATCACCTTGCAGCAGAAATTATAACATTGCAAATCAACTATAATTCCATAAAAGTTGTTTTTGGAGGAAAAAAAAAGTCAGGCCAGTGTCACTGTGCTGTCCTAAATCACTTCAGCCCTATCCGACTCTTTGAGACCCCGTGGACTGTGGCCAGCCAGGCTCCTCTGTCCATGGGATCCTCCAGGCAAGAATACTGGAGTGGGTTGCCGTGCCCTTCTCCAGAGGATCTTCCCAACCCAGGGATCAAACCCGAGTCTCTTAAGTCTCCTGTGTGATCTTGGTAGTAAGGGAAGGGGTTAGGAGCAGGAGAGTTCTGGAGTACTGGCAGGGTTCCCTTTCTTGCTTTAGACAGTGGTTACGAGGGTGTTCCCTTTGAGATAACTCCTTGAGCTGTGCATTTATGCTTTGTGTACTTTTCTGAATCTGTGTTGTATTGTGCAACAGAAACAGCCAAAAATTAGAAGTGAAAAAGAATGATGCCTAGATAACAAATCCAGCCTTCTCTTCAGAAACTGAGGGGTGCCCATATCAGTGCCAAGTCAAAGATTCAGCATTTCATCCCTCTCTGATGCCTCCAGTATATTCAGCTCTATCTTCCCAAACCAGAATTGCAAGCTCCTTGGAGGAAAGAAACAGCTTGGAACACATACTTAACTAGACAGATTAGTACATGTATGCTAAGTTGCTTCAGTCATGTCCAACTTTGTGATCCTATGGACCATAGCCCACCAGGCTCCTCTATCCATGGGATTCTCCACACAAGAATACTGGAGTGGGTGGCCCTGCCCTCCTTCAGGGGATCTGCTCAACCCAGGGACTGACTGAACCCAGGTCTCCCACATTGCAAGTGGATTCTTTACCAGCAGAGCCATCAGGGAAGCCCAACTAGAACAGAAAGCACTAGGAAAGTCACTGCAGGAGGAGGAGATGGACATTTTGCTGGGTCATCACAACAAAGTTTAGAGCCCAGTCCATGGTCAGGACCTCTACAAGGAGACAGAGGTCCAGGGTCTGGCCCAGTCCCAGCCCTGAGAGGCGGCCAACCTAACTGAACAGCCACAAGATTATTATACACTAGCAAAAAGCCACTTTATTGTTTTATGGTGAGAAATGGCCACCTTGGGTTCTGCTATCCTAGAAAGTCTGCATAAATCAGTGTATTCTCCTCCTGGTACACAGGCTTATTATCACACTTCAGCAGATGTCTTCTAGCTGAGCTTGTCCTTACCTAGCACCTAGTTTGAGAACTGCTATATTTAGTGGGATCGAAGGGAAGGGGCGAGGGGCGGGGGGCCTTGGGGTGGGGGTGGGGGGCGTGTGGAATGCTTGCAGCTAAGCATAGTGATGAAACGCACAGAAGTCTAATGGCTGGGTGCCCGCTCCCCTGAGCAACCTTGTTGGGCACTGCCAAGGTTGACTCAGGACCCCTCCCCTTTTCTAAGCTTCCATGGATGACCAAGCCATCTTCATATTTTTTTTTCTAGTTGTTTTATTTTTTTACTTTTTATTTTATATTGGAGTGTAACCAGTTAACAAGATTGTAATAGTTTCAGATACACAGCAAAGGGACTCAGCCATACATATACATGTATCCATTCTCCCCCAACCAAGCCACCTTTAAATCACATAGTCCCTGGCAGTCCAGTGGTTAGGACTCGGAGCTATCCGTGAGGGCCTGGGTTCAGTCCCTAGTCAGAGGAACTAGGATCCCACAAGCCTCAAGATGCAGCAACCCCGCCCCCCCCCAAAAAATCATACATTCTCTCTACTAAGATATCTAAACTGAGCCACAGCCAAACCCTGCTGGTCCGGGGACCACTCCCCACCCGCCATGGGATCCTGTTGGATACTTTGCCCAGCCGTCCACAGGTTCCTCACAAGTGGACTCTGAGACGTCCAGGGGGCAGACTACTGAACTTCCTTCCTGAGTTCCAGTCCCGGAGTATGTCCTGACCCTCCTACCCATTAATGGGCGTTAAGCTTCTTCCCAGCAGAGTACAGCAGCCTACAGTCCCTGGCACATCCTCGACTACCCTCCACTCCACCCTCCGCCATAGCAAAGCTACTTCGAGGTGCTTACCTACCACCACCCCAGAACCCTCAAAGCACTCAGACTGGGAGGGACATAAAAGCAGAGACCCTTCCTGGCTGAGTTGTCATGAAGGTATTGACCCTCAACTGTCAGCTCCCTCAAGGTGCTCTATCAATGACAGCTTTCCAGCCCCTGGACTTCCCTGGTGGTCCAATGGGTACGAATCTGCCTGCCAGTGCAGGGGACACAGGTTCGATCCCTGGTCAGGGAAGATCCCACATGCCATGGGCTACTAAGCCCATGTGCTACAACAAAGCCTGCGTTCTAGAGGCTCTGAGCTGAATCTACTAAAGCCCACACACAGCAAAGAAGACCAAGTGTAGCCAACACATAAACAAAATTTCCAGCCCCAGCGCTCTGTCCCCACCACCATGCTCCTTGTCTATCTCTTCACAGCCAACCCTTCTGCATAAGCAAGATGTATTAACACTAAAATCTCTATCCCATCTTTCTCATTCTTTTGCTAAGAAAGAAACCAACAGCAAAGAAGCTTATGGCAAGGGTTTTTTATCTAGAGAATTTCTGGACTATTCTTCCCAGGGCTGTGTGTGCACAGGTATGATCACTGCCACCTTCTGAGACCCCGTCTTCTAAGATGGAACAGTGCAGGTCCTGCCCACAGTCAGGACAGCTGTGAGCATGGGGGGTGTGAAGGCGCTCTGTCATTTAAGATGCCGCACAGTTACTGGGGCAGAACAGCTGTCAATATGGAGATCACACTGGCCCAGGAGTGCACCCAGGAGGCACCGCGGGATGCTCAGACGATTAAAACTCATCCGCAGCTCAGAAATGAACCAGGAAATGGTATTCATCCACCTTAAAAAGAAGCTAAGCAAGCATTCTCTTGATGGCCTTCAGCTAAGCAGATCCCATCACGCCCAAGCGTTCAGGAAAATGGAGACTCTACAGAGCATCCGCCAGGCCCATGCCAGGCACACAGAGTCACGTTCAAGGCCTCTTCAACCAGCCCATTTTACAGACCAGGACACTGAGGCCTGGAAGGTTACCTTAAGCTAAGACCATTCAGCTATTCAGCGTCAGGACTCAGATACACTCTAGCTCCCATTTTCTTTCCAATTCCATTTTGTCTGCAAGACGTCCATGACACTATAGAAAACGACCCTCACACGGCTCTTACACGCTTCACCAAACCCTAGTACACGTTCTCCCTTGTCCCTTACAACGCTCTGGGGTCTGTTTCAGCGCCACCAACATTCCCATTTTATACACGAGGAAACTGAGGCTCAGGGAGGTGGAGTGACTTGCACAAGGTCACTGAGATCAAGGAGGGCAGGCCCTGCCACCTTCACAGGCTAATCAGGGGTGGTCTTTCCCCGACTGTTGCTTCTGCCATGACTCACTGCCCTCAGAAGGGAGGGTGGCAAGTCCACAGAAGAGGGAAAACCACAGCGGTTATCTCTGGTCAGGGTGGAGTGGGCAGTGAAGTGGGCCCAGGTAGATTTTTCCGGAGACAGATAGCTCAATTCCCTGGATGCTAGGAGGAAGATGTTGGGGGGCGCTGGCCCCCGAGTTTAGATTACATGATCACCCCTACTCCTAGCCCCTGGGCCAGGGGCTAGAGGCCAAGGCTGGATTTTGCCTCTTCTCTCTAGCGCACACATAATAGAGGTCTCTGACCTCTTAGACCAATATTTATTCAGTGTTTAAAAGGCACTTGACTGTGAAGCAGAGCTGTACCCAAGTGCCTGCAACACAGAAACCTGGGCCTTCCCCCATTACCCTGCAGAAGATGTGCTGGGGCCTCAGGTCTCGCTGTCCAGCCTCTGAGCACCTGGGTTCTCTCAGGGTCTGTTCAAAATTCAGACCCAAACTCAAACTCAGTTAACACAGGAAAGAAGGTTGCTCAACATAAGCACACATGTCCCCTCTCCCTCCAGGATGGGAACCCTGAATTGAAAGGCAACATTCTATCTACCCCTACCTTCCTCTGCCTCCTGTGAGCAAGCATCTGCCGCTCTGTCTTGTCATGAAACTGAGGGTCAGAGGAGCCAGAGGGACTGAATCCTGAGAGGACTGGTGTGTGGCAAAGAGCAGGACACTAAGTTAGACAGGGGGCTCGCTATAAGCTCTGACACTTGCCAGACAGCAGGACCCCAGGCCTATATATTACTACTTAGGCCCTCAGTGATCCTCATCTGCAAAATGGGCACCATGGCACCTCCCAGCCCAGTGGGAGGATTCAGTGGGATGATAAAGTGCCCAGCACAGGGCTTGGCATGTCATAAGCAACCAGTAAATGGTAGCCAATATTCTAAGTGCCCAGAATCAGGATTCCAGCCAGGGCTCAAGACCTCAATGTCCAGCATGGCACCCTGGAGCCCACGTCCGTGCCTTCCAAGGTTCACCCTAAGCCATTCAGTCCCACTGAGAAGCTCGCTCAGGGAACTGACTGTCTAGGCCTAACACCCAGAGGTGTTACCAGGGTGGCGGCCACAGTGAACTCTCTGCCCCAGGACACTTGCTCCTTCTCGTCCATGTAGGCAGGTCTGGCAGCAGGAGGCACTAGGCACATGGGGACTAGGTGGGTGCCCAGGTGGGTTTCACTTCTGCCCGCTCTAAGCCCTTCATGGGGCAGGACAGCAGCTTCCAGTCTACACTTGAAAACAGTACCCTCCAACCAAAGTACAATACTAGTCCCTAGGGAACTTTATACTTTTTTGTATAAAAATCAGTATAATTTTATAGTATAAGTATAAATTTTATACTTTCTAGCCAACATGAATGGGCTTCCCTGGTAGCTCAGCTTGTAAAGAATCTGCCTGCAATGCAGGAGACCCCTGTTCGATCCCTGGGTTGGGAAGATCCCCTGGAGGAGGGCATGGCAACCCACTCCAGTATTCTTGCCTGGAGAATCCCATGGACAGAGGAGCCTGGCAGGCTACATTCCATGGGGTCGCAAAGAGGCGGTTAGACTGAGCGACTAACACTTTCCCTGGTGGTCCAGTGGTTAAGAATCTGCCTTGTAGTGCAGGGAACATGGGTTTGCTCTCTGGTCGGGCAATCCCACACGCCTGCACGCCACAACTACGGAAGCCTGAGCGAGACAACTGGAGAGTCCCTGCACAGAAACAAAAGATCCTACGTGCTGCAGCTAAGACCTGACTCGGCCAAATAAATAATTTTTTTTTTCCCAATGAGCTGCAGTCAATTCTTTTGTTTGTGCTAAATCTGCCACGTATTAGAACACGTGCCAGTTTAGACTAAGCCCCATTTTAGGCCTCAACAGTCCTGTGTGGCCAACAGCTACCATATTGGAAAGAGCAGAAGGAACATTTCCATTACAGGAGAAAGTTCTATTGGACAGTGCGGCCGTCCTCCTTCACTAAGTCCTGGGGGTTGCAGGCCCTCGGGGCTGGGGAGTGGCCTGGGTGGGGCTCATTTTTCCGAATTACACAGGGGGCTGATTTCTCAGACAGCTGGGGGCTGACAGGAAATACCTGTTTGTCTGCCTAAGAAAAAGTTTTCCCCTCCTTCTTCCCCAGGCTTGGGCAGGGCTGGGGGGTTTCCAGGGCACCTGCAGAACCCAAAGCCGTGTCCCCCCAGGGAGCTAAACCCACACCCAGACCCACAGAAGAGAAAAATCCAGCCTAGGGCCTGGGGGCGGGGGAGCAGGGAGACAGAAGATAAAGGCTGACCCTCAGCAGGGCTCTGGGCTGCATCTTAGCTGGACAAACACCAAGTTACTGACGATAAAGGGAGAGGTCTGACTCCAGAGGTTCCCAGCTGCCAACCCCCAGGACTGCTCCCTCCAGAGGGGAAAAATCCACCTCTGTCTAGACGACCACATGTCAGGCAACCATGAAAACTCTAAAAAGTATGCCTTTACCAAGCTAGATCCTTTACCTAGACCATTTCTTCCACGATAGCAGCAATGTCACTCCCCTGCTACCCGAGGGAGAGTGCAAAGTCAGATTAACTTGCCCATGATGGTGTTGGAGAAGACTCTTGAGAGTCCCTTGGACAGCAAGGAGATCAAACCAGTCAATCCTAAAGGAAGTCAACCCTGAAGATTCATTGGAAGAACCGAAGCTGAAGCTCCAATACTTTGGCCCCTTGACACAAAGAGCCGATTCCTTGAAAAAGACCCTGATGCTGGGAAAGACTGAGGGCAGGAGGGGAAGCGGGGACAGAGGATGAGATGGTCGGATGGCACCAGTGGACACGGGTTTGAGCAAACTCCAGGAGATGGTGAAGGACAGGGAAGCCTGGGTGGTGCAGTCAGTGGAGTCACAAAGAGCCAGACGTGACTTAGCGAGTGAACAACAAGATGCGCCGGCCAGCAAGGGCCAAGGTCACACTGAGCCACAGCCCACCAGACCCCAGGCCACAAATGTATTATGATTCTACTGCTCCTGGTGTATATTAATAGAACAGTTATTTACTGGGGAGAGGGGCAGGGTGTAACATCATCAAAAAGTGTCTTTGCTCTTTAATTAACCATTGCTAGATGCATATCTGCTCTAGACAAGGATAGGGAGAAAACACAGAGACAGAAAAACAGTTTAAATTAGGTCAGGGGCAATAAGGCAATTGTTTCCTTTTTAACACTGTTACTTTGTTTATGTAATGCATCTTTTTTTTTTTTTTTTTTAAAGGCAGCTGTATTCTGGGAAGAGTGTAAAAATGATAGAAATACCAAGAAAACCATGCAGGTAGCTGTCCTGGTCACCCCCAAGGTCTGGAGTCCCACATTCCCCAAGGCAGGCAGGACTGAGGCTTGAACTATGTTTGCATGATGTTTCCAGTAAGACTGAAAACAGAATTGTTTACATCAAAGAACTGGGCCGAGGCATGGTTGATGGCAACCCCTTAGTGACACCAATAGTGAAAGCGAAAATGAAAGTCACTCAGTCGTGTCCGACTCTTTGCGACCCCATGGACTATACAGTCCAGGTCTCCCGTGTTGCAGGCGGATTCTTTACCAGCTGAGCCACGAGGGAAGCCCAGTGACACCAATACCTGGCACAAAAACGTGAACAGCCAGTACATTTTTGGTGTCCTGGGCTTCTCCAGTGGCTCATCGGTAAAGAATCCACCTACAATGCAGGAGACCCCGGTTCGATTCCTGGGTCGGGAAGACCCCCTGGAGAAGGGATAGGCTACCCACTCCAGTATTCTTTGGCTTCCCTAGTGGTTCAGCTGGTAAAGAATCTGCCTGCAATGTGGGAGACCTGGGTTCAGTCCCTGGGTTGGGAAGATCCCCTGGAGAAGGAAAAGGCTACCCACTCCAGTATTCTTGCCTGGAGAATCCCATGGACAGAGGAACCTGGTGGGCAACAGTCCATGGGGTTGCAAAGAATCGGACAAGACTGAAGCAACTAAGCAGGCAGGCAGGCCCTGTTGGAAGCATTTTGCAGGTATTAAATATACTCATTCATTTGAAACTCACAACAACCCAGTTGAGCCAAGTACTGTGATCACCCAGTTTTATTGATAAGGCAACTGAGTCTCGGGGAGATGAATAACTTGCTCAAGACCACACAGCTAGGGAGTGGCTGGGCTGGGCCTCAAGCCCCAACAGTCTGGCTCCAAGCAGGACCTCTCTATGTTGTGTATTCAGTCTCTTTTAACAATAATAATAACCTCCTGGCTGCCTGAATCTGCATGAATCACCCAGCTGAGGTGGAGACTGCTGGTACCTCAGTAGACTTAAGATCCAGTCCCTGCTGGGTTAATGCGGGCAGTGGACGGGGGGAGGGGACTGACTTACAGGAAACACGCCCATGCACCTGCAGGCACCGTGGGAAAGGCAAGCTGGCCGGGCAAGTGGGCTGCGCTGCGGAAGCCACACGGGTTAGGATCAACCTGTGAGGCTAGGAGCACCCAGAGGGAGAGGCTGGGCCTGCAGGAGGCAGAAAGACAAACCCCTCTGGCCCGCACCCAGAGCAGCCAAATGGTCAATCCCACCCCCAAGGGTCAGCAGAGCCCGCCGGTGCTGCCAGAGCTGTCCCCAGGCTCCCATCCCCTGCCAGGCCCGAGCTCCTTGGAGAACTGAATTGGGTGGCAAGAGATTGATCTGTGATTCCTCCCTTTTCTCCCTTTCTAAAGCCAGGGAAATGCCTTACACGGCAGAACCCTCCAGCACGACAACCTTCGCCAAAGGCAGATCCGGTGAGCTCTCCCGATGATGCCCCTTTTGTGGACGGGAACACTGAGGTGCTGGGAGTATGAGTCAAGCTGACTTTGTTCTGCACTGCTGGGAAGGGCTCTGGCTCTGTGCCAGGATAAACTGGCTCCTGGCACCAAATGATCAACCCCCAAGCCTCCGAAGCAAGAGACGAGCACAACGCATGAGCCTTCAGAGCAATTCCAGGAGGTAACATCCGCTTCCCAGGGTACATGCTGCCCAGTAAGGTAGTGGCTGCCCAGGCAAAGCCGGGGACACCAAGGGCCCTCTCCGTGGGTGCACACACACTCAGTCGTTTCCTCACGTCTGACTCTTTGCAGCCCAGCAGGCTCCTCTGTCCATGGGATTCTCCAGGCAAGAATACTGGGGTGGGTTCCCATGCTTTCCTCCAGGGCATCTTCCTGACCCAGGGGTTGAACCCGTGTCTCCTGGGTTTCTTGCATTGCAGGCGGGCTCTTTACCCACTGAGACACCTGGGAAGCCAGGAGGCCCTCTCCAAGACCTGCTGAAAGAGGACAACCCACCCTAACGTCCTCCTTCTTCATGGAGACCCCAGGATTGGAGTGCTTGCTGCTTCACATGTGAAACCCACAGAAAAGTGAGAAATGCCCAGTTCCTCCCTCCCCTCCACTCAGATCCCATCCTTCATGGTACCCACCCCAGAAAGCAGGCTCTGTGTCCCCACTGGCCACTTCCAGTCATCTCTTCCCCCAGAACCCTCAGAGCCCTCAAAGTTGTGCCCCCATCACGGCACTACTCACTCCCTACCCCATCCGCAACCCCAACTCAATTCACTCAACGAACACCACTGGGCCAGATGCTACACGAAGCCCACGGCAGGTAAAGACGGGCTTTGTCCTCCAGGCCTTCAGAGACCAGTTAACTGATTAAAAGCCTCTCACCAAGTTCGGTAAGCACAGCTTCACAGAGCCACAGTCTGAGTAGGCTTTCTTGATCCCAGTAGGAGATTCGGATGATTGGGTGAGTCACTTAACCTCTTTAGACATCAAAGAGGTCTAGATGGGCCCTGACAGATCTTCTACACTCCCTTCCATTCCTTCAATGAAGCCATCAATCTGGCAGCATCTCCAAATCTCCCACAGAGCTAAACACAATATCTTCCTAAGAGTAAACAAATCCATAAACACCTGATGCTTGAGTAGCCCACATCAGAATCCAGATAGAAACAAAATCACATACCACCTGCTGATTCAAATCCTAAACTTCTTGTGTGTGTGTGCTAAGTCACTTCAGTCACGTCCGACTCTTTGCAACACCATGGACTGTAGTCTACCAGGCTCCTCTGTCCATGGGATTCTCCAGTCAAAAATACTGGAGTGGGTTGACTTGCCCTCTTCTAGGGGATCTTTCCAACCCAGGGATCGAACCTTCATCTCATGTATCTTGCATTTGCAGGTGGGTTCTTTACCCCTAGCACCACCTGGGAAGCCCCCTAAACTTCTTAGTTTTGTTCTCTTTAGAATACATCAGTCAGGATCTGATAGATTATATACCATGGTAATAAAGCAACTCCCAAATCTCAGTGGTTTAAATAACAAAGTATTTTTCATTCAGTACTTCCCAGTTGGCAGTAATGGTAAAGAACCTGCCTGCCAACGCAGGAGACATAAGAGATGCGGGTTTGATCCCTGAGTTGCCGAGATCCGTTGGAGGAGGGTGTGGCAACCCACTCTAGTATTCTTGCCAGGAGAATCCCTTGGACAGAGGAGCCTGCCAGGCTATAGTCCACAGGGTCGCAAAGAGTCAGACTCGACTGAGCGACTTAGCACACATGCACGCATTCCTCATTCATCCTGCACATCCATGTGAGTTAATCAGGAGCTCTCCCTCTGGCTTCCTGACTCTAAGACACAGGCTGATGGAGCCTCTACCAGCTGGAAGCATTGGTGGTTGCCATCGTAAGTGGGAAGGAATGTGGCAAATTACACCTGAGTTCTTGAAGCTTTCAACATTAAAGTGCCATGGTACCTCCTGCTCACAGTTCTTTGGCCAACATAAGCCACATCTCCACCTAAGAGAAGGCAGGGAAGCGCAATCATCCCACGGGTTTCGTGGGCAAACCAGAAAGAGGTGATGAATAGCACCAACAACCACAAGCAGGGTTTGAGCAGGAGTTAGAGGGTGACAGGATAAATACTGTCTTTTTCTTCCCTTTAGATCCGAGTTTCTCAACCTGCCACTATTGATACTGGAGATGGATAATTCTTTGTCATGGGGGTGCTGTCCTGTGCGTTAGAGGATATGTAGCAGCATCCCTGGCCTCTACCCACGAGGTGCCAGTACCAAATCCTTTCCCAAACTGTGACAACCAAAAATGTCTCCAAGGGAAACTTCCCAATGGTCCAATGGCTCCCAACGCAGGGGCCCCAGGTTCGATCTCTGGTCAGGGAACTAGATCCCAGAAGCTGCAACTAAGACCCAGAGTAGCCAAATAAATAAATTTTTAAATGTCTCTGGACATGGTTAAATGTCCCCTAGAAGCCAAATGGCTCCCAGTTGAAAACCTCTGCTTTAGATTTACAAGAAGCATACTGTCTCTTTAAGTGGAAAATAACATCGTCTTTTGTTAAGATTTCCCACTCAGAATTAGCTTAAAAGACAGGTTTCTCATTTGCTAGGGATAATCATCGAAGCCACTTTACAGGGTCATTGTGAGGATTAAATCAGCAAGTGCTGGTAAGGGCCTGGCACATGGGAAAGGCGAGCCAGCTGTGGTGCAGTGTGACCATCACCACCAGCGCTCCTGCGAGCTCTGCCGCGCACGTGAATATATGGGAACGGCCAGCATAGACTTCTTCCCAAGAAAACGGCAGACCACTCACTCACTCAGCCCAAGGTCATTCCTACCTCCTGGCAGGGGTCCAAGTCTAGGCTGGGAGGCTGCTGCAGAATTCTTGCTATTTGCAATCCAGCCCCCAGTGCTCCAAGTCAAACAACATCTGTGTCATGATTATGCCAGACAGAGGAGGCAGAATGCGCTGACACTCAAGTGTGGGCAAGCACGGAGAGATGATAAACGAGGGTCTACAGCCAGCGACGCGGTCACCCGCTGGCTACAATGACCATCTGTGAGGCTTGCACACAGCTCCAGGCTGGCCCCACCCCTCCCAGCATCTGTGACCCAGCCCCCACCGGAGTCAAGTAGCCTTTTCACCCAGGGCTGAAGGGTGTGGGTGGGGGTGGGGAGGGGAGGAGAGGTCGGAGTTGACTTTAAGCCAAAGGAAACAAAAGGCACATGGAGGAGAGATGGCGGATTTGAAGATGTTAGGCTTACACGAATGCCTCATTTGGAGCACAAGCTCTCTGAATTGGCAGAAGGGCCCTTCGTAGTCACTGAGGCCAGCGTCCTCCACCCTGACACCTGTTTCTCAGGAACACGTCCAAGGATGAGCCCAAGGATGGTCCCGTCCAACTGGAAGGCTCTGATGGGCACAAGGCTCTCTCCTGGGCATTGGTTAGGAGCATGAGCTCCCAAATCACAGGCATGGCTTGGGATTCCAGCTCTGGCATCTCCTGTGTGGCTTTCACCAGCTCCTCAGCCGTGCTCATCCCCAGGGTCCTCGCCTACAGCTATGCAGTCTGAGCCCTGCACTAAAGACACCAGACTAGGGGACACGCTGGTGGGAGGAAACCAGCCCGCACGACCTCACCAAACCAGGTACCCTGGCCTGGTTCACCTGAGGGACACCCTTTAGTAATTTGCATGCAGTTGATGGCTCAGAGGTAAAAGAATCCACCTGCCAATGCAGGAGATGCGGGTTCGATCCCTGAGTTGGGAAGATCCCCTAGAAAAGGAAATGGCAACCCACTCCAGTATTCTTTCCTGGGAAGTCCTATGGACAGAGAGACCTGGCAGGCTAGACTCCATGGGGTCGCAAAAGAGCCAGACGTGACTTAGAGACTAAACAACGAGCATGGATTTGCCATAGGGGTAAACTGATAGTTCCTCCACTTCAAGATGGGAATAAAAATCCCTAAACCTCCACTGAGGTGTGATGAAGATTAATGACGCAAAGTGTTCTGTAGTGCCTGGCATATAGAAAGTGCTCAGTGATCACTGCATGAAAATTAATGTAACTCTCAATGATGACGATGATGTACTTTATAACCTTGGTCAATGCCTTACCTCCAAAGCAACCAGAACTAACCTAAATGCTGCCGTGTGGGGCAGCAGTGAGAATTAAATGAAATAATGTACAAGAGTCGCTTAGCATAATAGGAATGGCTCCACAAACATCAGCAATGATTATTAGAGACGTGCACAACCTTGAGTCTGAATTCTGCATCCTGGAGCTCACACAACCGTAATCTTAGCAAAACGCCTGGCTCAGAGGAAGGGGTCAGAAAAATGTCAGCCGCTGTTATTACATAACTTGCATACCCTTTGATTTGATTTCAGAATCCTGGAGGTTCATGTAAGTGTGATCTCTTGGAAAGACTGTGCCAAGGATTCAGAGTGAAGCCATGTGACCTGGGCTGGACCTGGCAGAGTCAGAACTATGACCAGTGAGCCCCCTCTCCCCTCCTCCTTGCAAAAGGACAATCCAGGCCTTGTCTTCCCATTTCTCATATCTCCATAACCTTAATTACCCTGTCTGTCAACATCCTTCCAAAATGTAGCCTCAGTTTTTCCAAACTTTTCTGTTGTTACAATGTTACTTGTTGCTGTTCAGTCACTAAGCTGTGTCCCACTCTTGTGACCTCGTGGACTGTAGTACGCAAGGCTCCTCTGTCTTCCACTATCTCCCAGTTTGCTCAAATTCATGTCCATTGAGTCAGTGATGTTATTTAACCATGTAATCATGTGCCGGCCTCTTATTCTTTTGCCTTTAATCTTTCACAGCATCAGGGTCTTTTCCATACAATGTTACTAATAGAACTTTAAAATATTCTTTTAAAAACGATTTCTAACTTAATCGAATATTAAAATGGAGTATGCAAAATAGAACATGAGTGTCAGATTAGGCCTGGCTGGTCCATCTGAGCCGGGATGACGTCTGAATGCCAAACTTTGATTGTCACGCCCAAGCCCCACCTTCACCTTGCTGGCAGGCAGACGGCCTTGCCTCTGGAGCGCAATGGCAACTGAAATCCGTCTCGTTCACACTGTCAAACCTAGACTGTTCCATATGCACTTGCGCACCTGTCGCTTACTGGCTGGGTGGCTTTGGGAATGTCACTTCACCTCTCCAGCCTCAACTTTCATCATCTCAAGGCCCACTTCTGACACTAAAGAGCAGGCTTCAAGGGTACCACTTAGGAGCCTTCTGATCAGGTGCGAAGCTTTACATCCCCAGTACTACAGGAAACTTCCCTCAGGCAGGTCAGCCTACCGACCCTATACCGTTGACCCTCAGGATCCACAGGGGATTGGCTCTAGAACCGTCTGTGGGGACCAAAATTTGAGGATGCTCACATCCCAGAATTAGCCCTCCAAATCCGCAGGTTCCACATTCACAGATTCAACCAACCAGGGACAGAAAACACCATACCTGATCCATGGTTGGTTGAACCCATGGACTGGAACCCACAGATATGAAAGGCCCACTATACTCTTTATAAGCTGGATGGTCACCCACCCTGGCTCAGGACTACCCGTTAGGAAACATGCCTTTATCCAAGTGCTGCAAAGATTCTCCAGACTGACTCAGATCCCCCAGCAAGAAGACGGCAGAGCGCGGTACAGACATGACAGATGATTTCAGCCTCTCCCATCATCACCAGTCCTCTCAGACTACCCCCAGATAACAGGCAACTTAAATAAGAACTTGGATGCTTGCCACACTCTCAAATCCCCTTTGCTCTCCTTCCAGGGAGAAAGCCTGACCAGACCTCTTCTATATCCAATTTCTGCTTTGAGGGGTGGCTGATGAATTGACTCTGAAGCCATACACACAGCTGTATCCCCTCCAGTTCCTATCTCTCCATGAGGATTTTCACTGACCCATTAGACTCGGGCAGCCCATGAAGAAACAGCACAGGTGCTTGACCAAATGCTTAGTCGAGCGGCCTCAGGCACTCCCCCACCTGGCAGTCAGCTACCTACCAGAACAGGAAAGGCCAGCCTAGCATGCCTCATCTGAAAAAAAAAAAAAAGAAAGCCATCACCTTGACCCAGACTGGGCTTCATACCTGCTCACAAAACAGCTGCTTAGTCATGTTTGGGGGAAGTTTCTTGGTAAGCCCAAGATCACCGGACTAGGGTTTCTAGAATTCACTATTTCTTAACTTCTTAAAAGCCAGGACAACTTTTGCCTCCCCTCCCTGCAGTCTTCAGGAGCCTGGCTCTCCCTTGAAAGCTCCTTAAATTGACCAAAAATGATGGATGACCTGGTTCCCCAGTGCCCAGGATGACACAGGGGTGGCCTCATTGAAAGCAGCTGGAACAAAAGGTGAGGGGAGACAGAATTTGCTGGTAGTCCAGTGCTGAGGACTCTCCTTTTATTGCAGGGTCACAGGTTCCATCCCTGGTCTGGGAACTAAGATCTTGCATGCTGCAAGATGCAGCCAAAACACGGCAATGGAGACATAGAAATAGAGAACAGACTTATGGACACGGGGTGAGGGGCGGGGAGGAAGGAGAGGGTGGGATGTGTGGAGAGAGTAACATGGAAACTTACACTACCCTATGTAAAATAAATACCCAGTGAGAATTTGTTGTATGACTCAGGGAACTCAAACTGGGGCTCTATAACAACCTAGAGGGGTGGGATGCAGAGGGAAGTGGGAGGGAGGTTCAGAGGGAGGGGACATATGTATACCCATGGCTGATTCATGTCGATGTTTGGCAGAAACCAACAAAATTCTGTAAAGCAATTATCCTTCAATTTAAAAATAAATAATTTTTTTTTTAAAGATGCAGCTTAAACAAAAAAAAAAAAAAGGAAGGAAGAAAAGGAAAGGAAAGAAAGCAGCCAGTGTTCTCCGGCTGTCTCCAGCTCAATTCACTTGCTTCTGGGTGGGGCACCCTTGCTGCGCAGGGACCTAACAGAACAGAGAGGCCACATGAGCTGTCACCCTGTTCCCCTCCACCCTCTGTCTCCCAAAGCTCTCCACCGCGTGGCCTGGACTGAGCTGCAGTTTACTGTGCCCTTGCTCTTCTCACTCTGAACAAAACCTAAACTCAGACCTGAGTTTTCTCTGCAGACACACTAATTTCTGTAAAGGCCTCACACATCCCTTAACCTCTTCATTGTGAGCATCCCCAGGTGTGATTAAAGTCAACCCCAAAGTCTCTACCAAGCCAGTGCATCTCCACCACACAGCAGAAGCACCTGGGGAGCATTTAAAAATTCTTAAAGCCAAGCCCCAGCCCCACAGATTGGGGGCAGGCTTCTCTGAGGTGGAATCCAGGCCTCAAATCTTCAACAGCTCTGCAAGTGACTCCCACGGGTAGTCAGAGCTGGGACCCACAGCCTATGATGGGACCATGCGCTGAGACACCAGTGTATATGGGGATCGTCTGGGGCACACAGAGGCCCTGCTAGGTGGGGTAGGTCCAGAGTTTTTGTCCCCCATCAAGGTCCCCAAGATTTCTTGGGCTCCAAAATCACTGCAGATGGTGACTGAAGCATGAAATTAAAAGACACTTGCTCCTTGGAAGAAAAGCTATGACAAACCTAGACAGTGTATTAAAAAGCAGAGACGTTACTTTGCTGACAAATGTCCATCTAGTCAAAGCTATGGTTTTTCCAGTAGTCATGTATGGATATGAGAATTGGACCATAAAGAAAGCTGAGTGCTGAAGAATTGATGCTTTTGAACTGTGGTGTTGGAGAAGACTCTTGAGACTCCCTTGGACTGAAAGGACATCAAACCAGTCAATCCTAAAGGAAATCAACACTGAGTATTCATTGGAAAGAATGATGCTAAAGCTCCAATACTTTGACCACCTGATGCAAAGAGATGACTTTTGAGAAAAGACCCTGATGCTGGGAAAGATCAAAAGCAGGAGGAGAAGGGGACAACAGAGGATGAGATGGTTGGATGGCATCACTGACTCAATGGACATGAGTTCAAGCAAGCTCCGGGAGCTGGTGATCAACAGGGAAGCCTGGCGTGCTGCAGTCCGTGGGGTCGCAGAGTCGGACACGACTGAGTGACTGAACAACAAGATTCCCCAGGTGACACTGGTCATGGCTAAACTTCGAGAACCACCAGACTGTCTGGAAAACAGGACATTAGACAGTCTTAAAATGGGGTTTGGGACTTCCCTGGTGGTCCAGTGGTTAAGAATCCGCCTGCCAGTGCAGGGGACGAAGGTTCCATCCCCGGTCGAGGAAGATCCCCCATGCTGCGGGGCAACTAAGCCTGTTCTCCACAATGACTGAGCCAGCGCTCTAGAGCCTGTGCTCCACGACAAGAGAAGCCACTGCAAGGAGAAGCTGGCACATCGCAACTAGACCGTAGGCCCCACTCATTGCAACTAGAGAAAGCCCGCGCAGCAACAAATACACGGCACAGTCAAAACTAAATAAATAAATAATTTAAAGGGCGGGGGTGGACAACTGGGCTTCTTCCTTGGAAACTCCTGGGCTGCTTTCTTGTGGATAAAAATCACTCAAACAGAAATGGTCACACCAAGCTGACGGTAAGTAGGGCCAGCCAGTCAGGAGGCATCAGGGCAAAGTAATACTACTGCTGAAGGCGAAAACAGCACACGCTCCCCTTTTTTTGCAGCAAAACCTGTACAAACCTGTCTGCCCATTCCGGAAAGAAACTGCCACCCTGACAGTAGTGTATGTGTGTGTGTGCACGCACGCGTGCATGTGTGCATCACCTCTGCCTGACTTTCCAGAAAGATACATTCCCTTCTGGGTCAGTTCCTGAGTTTCCTCCTGGCATACCTGCTGTTATAGCCGAGCAAGGTTTCTCAAATATTGTTCTCTTCTGATGTATATACCACCAGTGCTATTATTTAATATTTTTTATTAAATCTATTCACTTTTCAAAAAATTAATATCACTGCCTTCAAGAGACACCATTATCCATGCCAAACTGAGAGGATTTCCACACAAAAAAAGTCTTATTGGGACTTCCCTGGCAGTCCAATGGTTAAGACTCTGCACTTCCAATGCAAGGGGGTGAGAGTTTGATCCCTGGTTGGGGAACTAAAATCCCACAAGCCGAAAAAAGAAAAAAAAAGTCTAATTGAAATAAGACAATGTTATTAAATCTAGCAGACCTTGTTGCCTGTGAAAGCCTGGGATTCAAAGGCCCACTGAAGGCTGGGAGAGGGGCTCTATGGAGCCAAGTGCTTTGTTATGGGATTTAATGTAGCTAATGCCACATCTGAGCATCCCCTAAAATCAACTGGGGTGCCCACCCTGCCCTTTGTCCTCAGCCCAGTTTTCTAGGAAGGACAGCCATACTGAGATGTGCGACGCTGGGATTGCCGGCCCTGTAATGACAAAGAGAAAGATCGCATCCACTGGCCGGAACTCCCCTCTGCCCAACCTGACACTGGTTACTCAACTTTTCCCTGCTTCAGTGTTTTGCAGGGGGCTGCTGCTCCTTCAGGGCTTCCCTGGTGGCTCAGCAGTGAAGAATCCGCCAGCAGTACAGGAGATGTGGGTTCGATGCCTGGGTTGGGAAGATTCCCTGGAGGAAGGCATGGCAACCCACTCCAGTATTCTTGCCTGGGAAATCCCACGGACAGAGGAGCCTGATGAGCTACAGTCTATGGGGTCACAAAGAGCTGGACACGACTGCACAACTAAACACCAACAAGCTGCTTCTTCCTCTCTGTGTAAATACTATGGGATAGAATGGAACCATCAGGGATGCACACAGCGAGCCCCAGGCAGACGTCCACTGTCCTCACACAAAACAAAGATGGGACTAAAAGAGCTGAAGACCAAATATCTTCTCATCTCCTTCTCCCAGTGGGAGGGAAGAAAGGACCACCTACTGCTGCACCACTCCCCGCCACCGCCCACAGAAAATGCCAGATCAGTCAGCACCTGATGCTTCCTATTTACAGAAAAATGAAAATACTGGGCTTTTAAAACTTTCTGATCAGAAGCTGAACTTCAGGGTAGGCCTGGGGGGCTCATCCTGCACTCTCACCTTTAGAAGATGTCCTGGCATGGCTGTGGCTACCAGGACACTCACTGGCCCCACTGACAGCCACGCTCCCAACCTCCACCCTGCGAGCCCCTCAGTACCCCTCCGAGACACTTTTCACCTTCATTCAGCGGGAACGACTATCAGAAGTCAAAAGCACTCAAGTTTGACTGGGGGTTGGGAATGCTGAGGGCCACTGACTCATCTGAAATGGCATGAAGGGCTTAATCATTAATCTCAGGTCCCCCAGACCTTGCTTGCTGGTTACCATGACACCCATGAGGTCCCAACCCAAATTCTTGCTCCGGGGTCCTCTCAGCCAGAGACCCAGCTGGGCAGCACCAGTGTCATGCCAGGACCCTCCCCTCTGTCCAGGGGGACAAGAAAGGAGGGCCAGGAAACCAGGCTGTGACAGATTTACAAGACTTAAATCCAACAGGATCAGCCACAGGGTTCGACAAGACAGAGACAGAAGGCAGCAAATAATCTGGCTTTTTCTAGTCAACTCGTGGATTTCAAGGTTTCTAATTTTAGGAGAAGTTGGAATTTCATTAACTGGAAGTATCTCTTATGTGTATCCCCCACCCCCACATCTTATTAAACAGAATGGGAGACAAAAGCATCATGACTGTTTCTTTCTAGGTGTATCTAGGTGGTTATAGAAGATGAGGCATCCCCTTGGGCAAACATCAAACACCACCCTCGGGCCTCAGTCTCTTGCTCAGAGTAACACCTGCTCACGATGCATTTCCTAAAGAAGAGACAGGCCCATTCTGGGAGCAAAATGCCAAGTCAGACCACTGGCCTCTGAGGTCCCACCCAACAAGCCAGAGTCTGGGGCTCCTCTCGGGGCAGTGGGCAGAGTCCAGAAGGTTCCAGAAGCCCACAAAAGACCCAGGCATAAATCAGGCTTACAGGCAATGGAATCCCATCCCCGAAAAGGACCCATTTTCCAAACTCTTCCCTCTGAGGTACCAGGGGAAACACAGGGAAACAAAATTTTACCAACCATAACAGGCAAACATGAGTCCATCTTAAAAAATAAGGCAATCATAGGCTTTGAAGAGAGTATCTGGGCCCGATCAGTGTCAGACCGCTCCAAGAAAACTGAACCGACTGTAGCCTCGCCGTCAACTCAGGTTCCACCAGGATCGCATGAGCGGCGAAGCAGTAAGCCCTCATGAAAACTGGCCCTGTTATTCTGAAGTCAGAGCGATTAAAATACCCACTCGGCAGTCATGTGTTACCTGGAGGAGGCGGTCTTTCTGGACAACATCACACTTAGGGTTTCAGAGCTGGAGGGGCATTGGAAAGGATCACCCAGCCTCCCTCTCCTTCATTGCCCATCTCCACCCTTGAGGGCAGAGAAGGCAGGGGTCTGTGTGCCAGGGAGACCAAGGAACCAGGCCTACATCAGCATCGGGACAGACATGGGGCCCCAAGTCCTCAAACTCCTGTCCAGGCTGACTACTCACCCCACCCACTCTGTGTGAGAGGTGCCCTGGACTCCTGAGTTAGACATACGCAGACTTGCTTTTCTGCCAACTGGAAGTGAGAGACCCAGGCAGGGCCGGGGCTGGAGGGGGTGTAAAAGAGGAGCAGCTCCTGATTACAACCCATCCCCTCCACCTCCAAGCTGCACATTCTTTTCAAAAGCCCAGAAGTTTCTGCTCTCCTGAGACCAAGTTCCCAGCAGACTCCTCCAAAATCAGCTCAGCTTTTCCAATTTCTTTCCCACCCCCACCCCCTGCAACCCCGACAGATAAAGGAAACAACCAGCCAACAATCCCAGGCCTCCCCCACTTGGAGGCAACTCACACCTGCCCTGCACACTCCCGGCCAGCAGCCGGCTGACCCACGGCACCCACCTCGGTCCGCCCTGCCCTCGGCTCCTTCCCGCGGTCCCTCCCGCCGCCGCCGCCGCCGCCGCCACCGCAGCGTCTGGGCAGGATTACCTGGGGCACCTGCTCATGGGCTGGGCCCAGGGACACCGCCAGGGCCGCCTCCCGGGAGCAGGGAGCCACCCAGCAGGCCACACTGAGTCAGCGGCCAGGGTCCACCGTCGGCTTCCTGGACGACCTGGAAGGGACGCCGCCCGCTTAGGGGAGCCTCCATGACGGGGCCATCGACTCGGAAACAGCGCCATCGGGATCCGACATCCAGTTGGCTTTCACACAAGCGCAAGTGCCAGAAATCTCCTTCCCGCTCTTGATGGCCTTTGAATGTAAATTCAAAGGCCTGTTTGTTCACGTCTCCAGAGTATTCTAACCTACACGTCCCTGAACAGGTCTCTGAGAAAACATTAACCCTGTAGAGTCGAGACAGGCTGGATGCTCAGCGAGTCAGAGGCGCTGCATCCCAGGTCCGGTTAAGGCTGCAGACCAGGCACATGACCCCAGGCTGGTGAAATCTAATCCCTTTCACTCGACTTTTATTATTATTATTATGACTTCTTTTTGCAGCGCTGCGCTCCAGGGCGGGGTCTCAGGAGTTGTGGAACTCAGGCTTAGTTGCCACATGTGGGATCTTCATTCCCTGACCAGGGATCAAACCAGGGATGGAAGCAAGACACCTGCCCTAGGAGCTGCATGGAGTCTTATCCCCTGGACCACCAGGAAAGTCCCTTCACTAGCTTTTTTAATACCTGAGATAGAGGCATTCTCTTAACCTCACTCAGAGGTGGTCCACATTACTGCCACCTGCTGTGGCCTTCCCTTCCTTCCCACAGGCCCATGACATCGCCTGCTTGGATGTCCAGGCCGATGCACTTCCTTCATTCCTCATCCTCACAAGCCTGCCTCCCCAGGAATGATCCTCTATGTGTGTGTGTGTGTGTGCACGTGCATGTGTTAGTCACTCAGTTGTGTCCAACTCTTTGCAACCCCATGGACTGCAGCCCACCAGGCTCCCCTGCCCATGGAATTTTCCAGGCAAGAATACTGGAGTGCCATTTCCTACTCCAGGGGATCTTTCTGACCCAGGGATGAAAACCGGGTCTCCTGCATTGCAGGCAGATTCTTTACCATCTCAGCCACCGGGGACGCCCATGATCCTCTACACTTCCCACTATATCACTCTCAATGTTCCCGTCTTTGTTTGAGGGCTTAAAAATAAAACCCTTGCTTGTTCCCTGTAGCTCTTTGTACTCCCATCCCCCCTCGCCCTGTGGTCAGACAGAGGAGGGGGAGAAAGAGCGTGGTTTCTAGTCCGCAGAGACCCAAGAGCATTTCCGGACCTCTACTCCAGACCCTGGCAGACATCAAAGGCCCACAAGGATGGCAGCCACCTCGAATGGTGGGGACAAAGCCAAACCTCCCCAAGAGCCCCAGGCTTCCCTCCAGCCAGGAAGAGGCGGGCTCAGCCACGTCCATGGTCCCCAGTATGGGACCCTTGTGTGTCCCAAATTAAAGGGTGTAAACCCAACAGGCAACCATCTTGGCTGAAGCAGGGGCTGCTTTGCGTTTTAACCGTCCCAGCAGCAGACACAAGCCTTCAACCCCGCTACCGAATGTCACCCTACAACTTAGAATGCTCTGATGATCCCATTATTTCCTATTCCGTGCCCCTCCCTCTCCACTATACCCCATAATTAGAGAGTTGAGGGCTGGGGTTTTTTATGATGCTGCTTTTTAAGTGCGTGACAACACAGAAGGAAGGGTTATTTAAATCTGAGTTACAGGGGGGAAGAATATCAGCATCGTGAACAGGGCAAATTAAGAACACATTTCTCTGGGGTTTAGGTAATTCAAGGTCACCAGCAAATAAACAAGACAAAACTGAATCATCAGGTCTATGTGGGCCACAGGCTCCACCATCCCAGGGTCTGACAAGCCAGAAGCACTGTACGGGGCTGATCCTTAAGGTCTATGACTTAGAAAAATCTACCACCTTAAGGAATTCAAGGACATGACTTCCCATCTGACTGTCCAAGAGCTTCTTCTTGATCCCCAAATGCAGCCTCTTTTCTGAAAAGCACACACGATGATTAAGGACAAGGACTGTAAGATCTGAAAGACATGACTCCAGCCCCCGCTTCACCACTGAACTGACTGTGTGACCCTGGGCACGTCACTTAACCTCCCAGAGTGTCAATCTGTTTACTTATAAAATGGGGATAATAGTCCCTATTACTTCACAGGGCTTCATGAGGATTAAAGGCGATCAAAGTCGTCATGAGCATCATACACAACAGATGCTCAACATGACCCATATTCAGAGTGACGGAGGAACACACATTGCTTTGGGAAAGGTTAATGAGGCCAACGCTTTCTATGAAGTGGCATCTATAAAGCAAGATGATGCCCATCCCCTCCCCAACATGAAATATATTTTCCAGCTAAGAGAAAAAGCAGGGTTGGGAATGCCAAGTACTAAGTGTATAATACCATTTAAACACCTGCCACGTGCCAGGAATTTAACCATGTTTCCACAGATCCTCATCATCCTGCAAGGTGAGGACTGTCAGTTCTATTTTTCAGGTGGGGTACTCAAGCTCAAAAGGTGTCCCTCCTCCTCTCAACTCCAGGCCAGTCTCGTTGCCCTGTGATTGCTCAGGATCTGCCTAGCTGCAAGCACCCTCAACTTTCGGGGACTTTTATCCAGTTCATGACTCCCTGAAAATGGAATGTAGGGCATATCACTCACAGAATGTTTGAGGAGTATTAGAAATTCTCTAAGTCCAAGGGAGGGGAAGTGGCCCGTCCAAGGTCACATGACAGGTGAGAGGCAGAGCCAGTATTCGGCTTCAGGTCCAGTGATTCTGGACAAGGATCTGACCAGTGGATGCCAGATGGTTGCCGGGGGACTGAGCCAGCACCAGGAACAAGCAGGCAGAGCTCCAAACAGATCTCCGAGTGATGCGAAGGTGAGCTAAACTGACCCCTCCCTCCCCAGGCTCACAGGTCTTCAGCTTGGCTCACCGCTGAACCACAGTCTCGAGACTATTGGTGTTTAAAATTACCTTCCTAGATGCTTCATGGATTTCTATTCTGAGGCCACCCACTCCTTGCTATCGCACACAAGGAGTCTCTCCTCGCCTCCCAACAGCCACGCATCTGCTTGTCTGCACCATCTGTCTCCAGCAAAAGAGATTCATCAGGTGGCTGACCCCTGTGAATAATTAAAGGGTGATCCCCTAGCCTAGGTGAGGCCCACTGAGAGAAGAGCGGCTTATTAAATTAGGCATGGTAGGGAGGAGCCGCCAACAGCCTCACAACTGCTTCCTCAACAGATGGTGAGCAGACTGTATCAGGAACGCAGCCCACGGAGCCAGCCTGCCAAGGGGAAAAACAAGGCAGGAGCCAGGGCCCCCCCGACCCCGTTCAGCAGGCCAGCTTTCAAAACATCAGAGCCTGCACCTGCAGCCGGGCTCCCCGTGCAAAGACCTATGTGACACTGGGCCAACCCATCACGCGGCATGGAGCTGTTTTCTTACCTCCAAGTTGACCTCTGTCTTTCTAATTTGGAGGAAAACACCAACTAGAAAGCAAATTTACCCAAAGCACTAGTCTTTGGGGGGACCAGGAAGAACATCAGAAAATAAGAAACACCAACCTCCCCTTCATTGCCTAAACAGCAAGTTCACCATTTGTGGGTACCCTTCCTAGCTGGTTCTTGTACCAGGGAATGATGGGGTCCCCATGCATCTGTGTATATCTGCAGCTAAAGGTATAAATACATATGCACATGCTTTCAAAACACAGGAATACACCAGATATGTCATTCTGCATCTGATTTTTTTAACAATATATCATGAAACTCTTTCCAAGACAGTCCACTTTATAGTATGTCGGATTTCATAATTGATTCACTCTTTCCCTTACTACTAGACTTGGGCATCTCTAAACTTTTACTTGCAGTCACAATGATACACTGAACAGCCTGTGCCTATATGTACACCTGTCAGATTCCCAGGACTTGGAATACTGGATCCAAGGAATTTTCAGTTTTAGTAAGTACTGTCAAAGTACCATCCAAAAAGGTAGTACCAATTTGCACAACTCAATATGTCCAAGAGTTGCAAGCTGCTCCCTGGATCACAGGAAAAAAGCTCAGGGGCCCAGAATAAAGACCCCTAAGCCACCTTCCACCACCTCACCCCATCCTTTCAATCAGTACCACTCCATTTCATTCTCTTAATATACTGGCTTTCCATGGAAAATTTTACCAGGGAAAGAAAGGAGGGCTGCTCTGCCTAAAATGTTTGAAAACCACCTAAATGATATTCATAACTGCTAACACTGATGCAGTATTTACTGTGTGCTGAATGCTTTACAAGGAAAATTTCCTTTCATGCTTCAATAGCCCCATTTTACAGATGTGGAAACTGAGGCATAGAAAAGTGACTTTTATAAGTATGCTGACAAGAGATGGAGCCTAGACAGACTTAGGCAACTGCACTTTTATTACCCTCCAGAGAGAGGATTGAACACACAGACCCACAAATACAAATGTGCTTCCAGAGCTAGGCCTATTGACTTCTTTGAACCAACTTTATTTGAGAAGCTTCTAGGTCATCAGCTTTCTGCCCAGACTGGTGAACCCAGGGAACACTGTCACTTTGAGAAGATGCCTGCACCTCGTCTTCTCCCTGAGGGCCCTGCCACCTCCCATTCCCTTGCCCCTCAAACCCAAAGGCCATCATCATCTGTATTACTGACTCTTCAGGGCCTCCTCCTGTTTCAGGGCTGCCCTTCCCATTTCACAGCTGCACACCCTGAAGAAGGAAGAAGTAAAGAGACCAGAGGCAGGAGATCGCTCACCAAGAAGCAGCAGGAAGGAGCCAAGGCCCTGCTACCTCCAATTCAGTGTCCATGGGATTCTTCAGGCAAGAATACTGGAGTGGGTTGTCAATTCCTTCCCCAGGGGGTCTTCCTGACCCAGGGATCAAAACTGCATCTCTCACCTCTCCTGCAGTAGCAAGGGGATTCTTCACCACTGGTGCCACCTTGGAAGCCCCTGACCTTAGCATCTGCCACCCCTCAATTCCTCTCATGGAGCCCATCCACATTCAGAAGGCAAGGAGACAGAACATTTCCAAGTGTGAATGGCAGCACGAGCCTGAGTTCCAGGAATTTCAGTCCAAAAGGGTAGGTGTGGGGATGCAAAAAAGAAAAAAAAGCAAAATGGGGGGAGAGAAAAGAAAAAGAAGAAATGAGGAAGGGGAAGATGGAGAAGGAAAGGGAACATGAAAAGGATCGTCTCAAAAGCACCAGCAGCCTAGTCTTGAACCCCCAAACCAGGTCCCTGCTTCATTCCATCTGCAGGAAGATGAAGAAAAGCAGAAGTGCAGACCCTGGTCCCTCGCAGGAACATTGCATAATCAAAAGAAAAGGAACATTTCTGCTTGGAGAGAAGCTTGCAGCTGAGTTCCCATCAGCGGGGTATCCCGTACTTTCCCAGAGGCCCCAGCCCTGAGGGCTTCAAGGAAAGCATGGCATCAGACAGGCATTGCTGGCTCCTGGAAGGCGCGAGGAGAGGAGTGCAGGACATCCAGGTGAGAGGAGGCCAGCGCCATCCATGCAGGGCTTCCCTGGTCTGACTCCATGCTGTTTCGATGCAAGAGAAGCAGCTGAAGCAACTGAACCTCTTACAGTGTGTTTTGATTACTGTCAGTTCCTGGAAGCCGGAAGAATTATTGCAGCATTGTCGGTAATGGCAAAAGATTGGAAACACCCTGAATATCCATCAAAAGGAATTGTTAAACAAATAAAATAATGGCACATCCACATATAGGGGATGTCATGAAGCTATTAAAAAGAACAAGGTAGCTTGATATGTCCTGATATAAGCCAATCCCCCAGATAAAATGAGTGAAAAAGAAAGGGACTTCCCTGGCAGTCCAGGGGCTAAGACGCCAATGCAGAGGGCACAGGTTCGATCCCTGGTGGGGGAACTAAGATCCCACGTGCCATGTAGCACAGCAAAAGATTAAAAAATAATAATAATAAAGTACAAAAGAACATAAAGAGCATGTTTGTTTGAGTAAACGGCATGAGGAACACATGGAATGTGTTCCTATGGAATGTGCGAGCTCAGTTGCTTTAGTGGTGTCCAACTCTTTGCAACCCTATGACTGTAGCCTGCCAGCCTCCTCTGTCCATGGCATTTCCCAGGCAAGAATATGGGAGACTCCCATCTAAGGTGGGAATTCTGCTTCTCAGCCTGAGTGATGGGTACACAGGTATTCATTCTTTAGACTGTACATACATTGCGTACATGCTTTTGGATGTATGCTGTTTCACAACTGGGCTTCCCTAGTAGCTCAGTTGGCAAAGAATTCGCCTGCAATGCAATGTATAGTCCACGGGGTCGCTAAGATTGGACACAACTGAGCGACTTGCACTTTCACTTATTTCACAACTAAAAATTTTAAAGGTGGGAACATGTGTATACATTTATGGGCGCATATGCACAGAAAATCTCTAAAAACTTCAAAGAGTGAATGCCTCTGAGAAGGGAAACTGGGGGTGGAGGAGCCAGTGGGGTAACAGGAGGGAGAGTTACTTTGACTCTATATCCTTTTATAACTTTTCAATATCTTTTACCATAGGCAGGAATTGCCCATCTTAAAAAAAAAAGAAAACCCACACCAGTCACTGGCAATTCTCCAGGGTGTTTCAGCATCACAAGTCGGGAAAGCACCCACAGGGCCAGTTTCCTCATTTTACAGCTGAAGAAGCCGCAGCTCAGAAGCTCAGAGCTCCGATCCACGGCCACACAGCGTGTAGACAGACTCAGGAAGCCAAGCCAGGACTCCAGGTGCAGGCCAGTGTCCTCCGCCCTCACTCTCTCAACCAGGGGCTCCTGGGCAGCTCCTACCCAAAGACCACCCCCGCCCAGCCTGGCCACAGCCTCCGGCACCCACTTCCCCCCAACCTCAGTCACAGACGGGGCAAGGAGAATCAGGGGAGGGGCCTGGGATGGGAGTGAGGGGCGGAGTCGAGGCTGGAGCCACCAGCTCTGGAGGCTGCCTCCGGCCTGTGGGCACACCGACGGGCAGGCTTCCGGGTTCCTAGCTCCCATCCTGACACGCCGGGCGCTGTAATCGCATGGCTTCTCCCCTGTCCTCAGCAGGCATCCTCCTGGAAAACTGACCCTACGCCCCTACCCTAGCAAACCCGCTGGAGGAGTCACACATTCTGGCCACTTTGCAGTCATAACCACAGCTGGACAGGACGGGAAGCACTTACCCTGAGGTCTTCCTGCCAGCAACCAGGCACCAGACCGACCAGCTCAATAGCCTTAGATCCAGACCCAAGCCAGCGGTGGACACCAGGAGCCAAACCAGATGCTGGTTGTAAAATACCCACCTTGTCGGTGTGTTTACATGGAAAGACATCTTAAGGGCAGCGCAGAAGAATCATAAAACCTCAGAGCTGGGGGTGGGGGGAGGGGGGTTAGGAAAACTGGATCCTAAAATCCACCATGCCTGCTTCATTCATGGAAGGCCACAAGCAACTCCAACCAAATTTTAATACTTCCTTATTTAACAAATGCTAACAAACCTGAGTTCATATATTCTGTTCAGCAAACAGTACCTCACCACGAGCCAGGCACTGGGAGCACGGATGGCAATTAGAACAGCTAACATTTGGAAAACGTTTACTCTATAACTTAACTCAGCGGTTCCCAATCTTTTTGGCACCAGGGGCTAGTTTCGCAGAAGATAATTTTTCCACCGACTAGGATGGGGTTGGGCAAGGGGTGGATGATTCAAGCGCATTACATTTATGGTACGCTTTATTTCTATTATTATATCAGCTCCACCTCAGATCATCAGGCATTAGATTCCAGAGACTGGGGACCCCTGGCTTAATACATACTTGGCCTTCTAGCACACAGGACTTCATTTAGTCCTCAGAGCAGTTCTGTGGGATAATCTGTTGTTATCCCATTTCACGGAGGAGGAAGTCAAGGCTTTGGCAGGGGAGGTAACTTGTCCAAGGTCAGACGGCTAGCAGATAGCAAACTGAGGTCTGCCAGTTTCCAGAGCCCATTCCCACTCATTGAGTGAGACACTGCCCAGTGCGCAAGGGCTCTAGAGCAGAGAGGGGTGGAGATGGGGGCGGAGGGCAGGGAGTGAATCTGGGCTTCCTCTAAATCTGCTCTGCCTATGAAGGGCTAATCAGGCCTGTTACTTCCCATTCCCTCCTCAACTCTGGGGTTGGGGAGATTCTCCCCAGGAGTTCCAAACAAATCAAGAGCCCAGAATCCATCCATGAACCTTGCCTCTCTGATTCAGCTCCAGACTAAGGGCCCTGATGACCTACATACTGACACCAAGCCAGGGTGACAGCCTGAGCCAGGAGGATTCGTGTGAGAAGGGACTCCACACCCTCACCCCCATTGATGGAGACCCAACTCTGCAGGGGCCCAGAGAAGCGGGACCCTCTCCGCACTTCCCTTGCTCTGAAGGCCAGGACAGTCCTTCCAGCAGGCAGGGGGTGGTGCTGCAGGGCTAGGGAACTTGGCTGGCCATGGAAAGTGGGTTCTAATCTAGGCTCTACCACTGGCTGTTTTTGGGAAATTTCCCTAATCTCTCTCTCTGGATGTCTCCACACCTGTAAAAATGGGGTAAACCCCCAAATCCCATGGGGAAGGGAGTGTTGGGGTTTTTGTAATATTTATTTATTTATTTGGCTGCTCTGGGTGTTAGTTGCAGCATACGAACCCTAAATTGTGGCATGTGGGCTCTAGCTCCCCAATCAGGGTTCTAATCCAGGCCCCCTGCACTGGGAGCATGGAGTCTTAGCCACTGGACCAGCAGAGAAATCCCAGGCAGGGGAATATTGTTAAAGAGACTCAGTCATGTAAACTTCTTGAAAGAGCTTAAAAACACACAAGACAGAGTTTACACATGTGAGGTATCACTCCCAGTGCGTGCATGTGTGCGTGCTCAGTCGCTCAGTCATGTCTGACTCCTTGCAACCGCATGGACTGCAGCCCACCGGGCTCCTCTGTCCATGGGACTTCCCAGGCAAGAATACTGGAGAGAGTCCCCATTTCCTACTCCAGAGCACCTTCCCAACCCAGGGATCGAACCCACTCTTCTGCTCCCTGCATTAGCAAGAAGGTTCTTTACCACTGCACCACCTGGGAAAGCCCCACCACTCCCAGTAGAGCAGCAGAAACAACATGGTGTCTGGCATGTATTAGGTGCTCAGTAATGTTTACTAAATAAATGAGAATTATCAGTACTGTCATTATCACTCCCTGGAATCTGTGAACAGGACAGAACCCTCAGGGCAGGGGAGGGAGGGTGGCTCCCCACAAAGGCCTCCAACACTGGGACTGACCAGGACCATCAGAACAGAACACCCAAATCTCCCTGCATTGTCTGCTTTCCAGCAAGTTCTTCTCATACCCACAAACTTCCCTCCGTGAAGCAAAGTCCGCCTCGTCTGTACCTGGCACTGAGGATGCAGGCAAGACTCAGTCTCTGACCTGCCCCCTCCCCCAACCCAGGAGCTCCCAATCTAGGAATTCCACCCTTTCGAGCGTCTATTTTTTTAAGTATTTACTTATTTATTTATTTAGGGCTCACAGGCTTTCTCTAGTTGCAGGAAGTGCGCTTTGTGTGCTGTGTGGGCTTCTCCTTGCAATGGCTTCTCTTGGTACAGAGCACAGCTCTAGAGCCTGCAGACTTTGGTGGCTGCAGCTCAGGGGCTCTAGAGCGCTCAGGCTCAGCAGTTGTGGTGCAGAGGCTTAGCTGCCTTGAGGCATGTGGAATCTTCCCGGACCAGGGATCAAACCCGTGTCCCCTGCAGTGCACGGAGGATTCTTTTTTTTTTTTTTAATTTAAATTTATTTATTTTAATTGGAGGCTAATTACTTTACAATATTGTATTGGTTTTTGCCATACATTAAACACAGAGGATTCTTAACCACTGGACCACTAGGGAAGCCTGATATAATTTGTACCTGAAAATGCCTATGTTGGGAACCCATGATCAATATTTCTTTCCTGGTAGGCATACCAGAGCAAGCTTAGGGACCAGAGGTCCAGCCAGGGAATGGGCCACACCAACACAGCAAGGTAAGGGCAGGAGAGAGGTCTCTGGGGTTTCTAGGGTGGGGTGCGGGGGTGGGGGGGCCACGAAGGAACAAAGACAGGGGAAGTCTCGAAAATAAGCTGCTCAGGGCCTAGCACATTCCCTGCTGGGGAAAGACAGGGCGAGAAAGAGGAAACAGATGAGAGGGGCCATCAGTGAGACAAGGGGGATTCCGGACATTCCACAGAGAAGAGGCTAGAAGGCATGAAACAGCAAGGCACTCAGGGAGATCGCCGTGTGCTCTGAGATTCCGGGGGTGGGGACAGGGAGCAGACAGGAGCAGAGGCAGGCAGTGTCACGCTGAGGAGGTGGAACTCGGTCCTGCAGGCATGAGGAGTGGCCCCCAACCCAACACAGAGGAAGCAACCGTCCTCCATTTGTCCGTCTGCTTATCAACAGGCGGCCACTTGACTGGGTAATGATCTGAGATCTTTGTAGCAGTAAAACTTAGTGCTTGGATGCCCCAGGCAAAGCGTTGCCACAGATGCTGGCCTCAGCAGAAGCACAGATCTGTTCCAGGTACAGGTGGACGCCCTTCAGGTCCAAGCTCTTAGAGGCAGGGATTGTGTTGGGCAGCTTGTCCCCAGCAGGCAGCTTGGCCCAGCCTCTGGGAGCAGCCACTGTCAACAGTCCCAGAAGGTGGAGGTGGGGGAGGCGCACGGGGAGAGTTAAGAAAATTCACTGGCCCCCACCCAGGTCTGCAGCGTTCAGTGTTCACTAGGGACCCCAAGAATCTAAGCCACTTGCTCTGAACGTGGTTAGAGGGCAAGGAGACGCCAGACGACAATGCTGAGGATAATGCCAACCAAGAGTGCCAGAGCTTGAGAGAGGACAGTCCCACTTCCTTCCCCACAACCTACTCACTGTAAAATCGGGGCTCTGAGGTAGGGTTTCCCGAGACACAGACTGGAATGGATGTCTGTGTGCGGGGAAGCAAGCCTGGGCAGTTGGGCTCTGTATGACTCAGATTCAAAAAACAGACTGCAACCAGGCCCATGCGGAACTCTGGAACTCTGGAGCTAAACCATCAGAGCTGTCCCAGATGGAGACAAGGGGCCAGCCCTTTGTACCCCATCGTGGATGGGAGGTTACTTTGAGAGAGGAAGCTCCCTGGGCCTGAAGGCAATTCCTGCAGTGGGACTGGACTCTAATCAGCCATTACCCATGGCTGTTGGGATGTGAGAGTGAGCTCTGCCATAAGTCTGGGCAACACAATCTTTTTGATGCATCTCAACCTTTGCAAATGGTTCCCTCAAGAATTTCGCTTAAACCAGATCATCCCAATGATCTCAGAATGAGATGACATGTAAGCTCACAGGGGAAAAGCACTTGTCTGTTATTTTTATGTCATTCATAACTGAGCTGATAGGATCTAATGCTCTCTTTCCTGGTTTTAGATTCTTTTTAAGAACACATCATTTCACTTCAAAGAACCCATCAACAAGCTGCTCTATGAATTTTTCCATTTATCCCTCATCATTCTCAAGTTCCTAGATCACACGTTTGAAAAAAAAGTCTATTTTTTTATCTGTAGACTCAAGCCACCTCATCTAAGCAGATATTTGCATTATGTTGGGGTGAGGTCTGGGTAATCAAGCAGGTAAAATTTTATAGTGGGGGTAAAAATAAAACATGAAAAATGCTTGTCGTATTTTAAAGAACATAAAAATCCATCCAAAATATTTTTATAACATGATTTCCCCTCCCCTATACATGAAAAACGCATGTTTACTGGGGAAAAAAAAAAAAAAAACTGGGAAGAAAAGCATCCGGAAAAAATTAGGTTATTATCCCATTATTCACGGGGAAGGGACCCACCATCAACAAGCATATGCATAACCTTTTCTTTCCTCCACGTATTTCATTCCTAATAATTAACTGGAGTCATATTGTTAAAATTCCATTGACAGAGGAGCCTGGCGGGCTACAGTACATAGGGTCGCACAGAATCAGACACAACTGAGCAGAACAACAACAAATATTGTTTAGTAACCTGTTTTTTTTTTCCCCATTGCAAATGTTCTTTCAATCAGTAATTCCTCACAGCAAGTGCTTGCTGTTTTTAAAGGCCAAAAGAGCTAAATGAACTCACTTACACAATATCCCAAGGTTGTATGTTTAGGATGATGGATATTTAAATTATTTGCAATTCTTCATCAGTATAAGTGTTAGTCACTCAGTCATGTCTGACTCTTTGGGATCCCATTGACTGTAGCCCGCCAAGCTCCTCCATCCATGGGATTCTTCAGGCAAGAACACTGGCATCAGTATAAATAATGCTGGTTAACATCATTGGGGCCAAATACTAATTGGTCCTTAACCCCAAATCCCAGTGCCGACATTCACATACCATTTTTTGGCTGCACTAGGTCTTCACCGCTGCTTGAGGCCTTCCTCTAGTTGCAGGGAGCAGGGGCTATTCTTAGTTGTGGTGCTCGGGCTTCTCATTGCCCTGGCTTCTCTGGTTACGGAGCACAGGCTCTAGGCACGTGGGCTCCGTAGTTGTCATGCATGGGCTTAGTTGCCCTGCAGCACATGGGATCTTAGTTCCCTGGCCAGGGATTAAACCTGTGTCCTCTGCATTGGTAGGTGGATTCTTAACCACTGGACCATCAAGGAGGTCCTACACTCATATAACTTTATTGAACGTGCATCTGAGGAATCTAAATAATGGGTTCATGGTACCTGCAGCCTAATGCCCATCTCAGCCTCAACAACCCAGAGAGACAGACCAGCCTTCTCTTTGTTGGTGTTTGAGGCCAAGATCTGTGTCTGCAAACTCAGGAAGAGCTGAGGACCCAAACCACCCCAGGCCAGGGTCTCCCCACATTCTATTCGCTGCACCCTGAGGCACCTGCACACACAGATGAACCCCAGCTTTCCCCAGGCATCCCACCTGACTTCTGACCTACTTTAAGCCAAGCAGCACTAACGTAGTTCTGATTCAAAAAATTAGTATTGTAGATTACAGATCTCCTAAGCTTGCATGATCTATTTTCAGCTTTTGGAGAGTCTTTACCCTTACGTCAGAGCAGTACTCCTTTATCATCAGCACCATCAGTAATATGTACATTTTTTTTCCCTAAGCAGTGGGAAAGTATTGTCACATTGAACCCTCCTAACTATTCTGAGAGAAATTACTTACTACCCCAGGACATGCTTTCCAACTGTGGTGTTGGAGAAGACTCTTGAGAGTCCCTTGGACTGCAAGGAGATCCAACCAGTCCATCCTAAAGGAGATCAGTCCTGGGTGTTCATTGGAAGGACTGATGTTGAAGCTGAAATTCCAATACTTTGGCCACCTGATGCAAAGAGCTGACTCATTTGAAAAGACCCTGATGCTGGGAAAGATTGAGGGCAAGAGGAGAAGGGGACGACAGAGGATGAGATGGTTGGATGGCATCACCGCCTCGATGGACATGGCTTTGGGTGAACTCCAGGAGTTGGTGATGGACAGGGAGGCCTGGCGTGCTGCGGTTCATGGGGTCGCAAAGAGTCGGATATGACTGAGCGACTGAACTGAACCAGGACATAAGTCAGGAAGATCCCCTGGAGAAGAGAATGGCTACCCACTCCAGTATTCTTGCCTGGAGAATCCCATGGGCAGAGGAGCCTAGCAGGTTACAGTCCATGGGGTCACAAAGAGTTGGACACAACTGAGTGACTAACACTTTCAGGACGTAAGTATTGCATTAGCCAAAAAGTTTGTTCAGATTTTGACCAATCCTATGGTTTCATACATATCAAGTGCAGCATGCTTTCATTGGCTACAGTGAGGTACATATGTGCTATGAACTTACATTATGATTTCTATTAGTTTCATCCATGAAAGATAGAATTAGAGGTGAAAGTGATCTCAGAGAAAATCAGTCCGTGCAAATCAAGGATTCAGTCCAATCTCTCTGGTATATTTGACCAGAATAAAACAAAACAAAAAAGACAAGGGATATAATGTCCACAGCACTAACTAAAGGAGTGATGAGAACTGGTTCAGTCAAAGCTTGTCTCATTTTGTAAACTGACATCAGAGGATTATTACAACTGGAATCACAGAAGCCTGTGTGGATCACAACAAACTGGAAAATTCTTCAGGAGATGGTAATAGCAGACCACCTTACCTGTCTCCTGAGAACTCTGTATGCAGGACAAAAAGCAACAGTTAGAATCGGACATGGAACAACAGACTGGTTCAAATTTGGGAAAGGAGTACATTGCATATTGTCTGTATATTGTCACCCTGCTTATTTAACTTATATGCAGAATACATCATGCGAAATGCCATGATGACTCATAAGCTGGGATCAATATTGCTCAGAGAAATATCAACAACCTCAGATATGCAGATAATACCACTCTAGTGGCAGAAAGGGAAGAGGAACTAAAGAGCCTCTTGATGAAGGTGAAAGAAGACAGTGAAAAAGCTGACTTAAAACTCAACACTCAGAAACTAAGATCATGGCATCCGGTCCCACCACCTCAAGGCAAAATAAAAACTGGAAACAGTAGCAGATTTTATTTTTTTGGCTCCAAAACCACTGCAATGGTGACTCCAGCCCTGAAATTAAAAGACGTTTACTCCTTGGAAAAAAAGCTATGACAAATCTAGACAGAGTATTAAAATACAAAGACATCACTTTGCCAGCAAAGATCTACATAGTCAAAGCTATGGTTTTTCCAGTAGTTATGTACGAATATGAGAGTTGGACCATAAAGAAGGGTCAACACCAAAGAACTGATGCTTTCAAACTGTGGTGCCAGAGAAGACTCTTGAGAGTCCCTTGACTGTTAGATCAAACCAGTCCATTCTAAAGGAAATCAACCCTGAATATTCACTGGAAGGACTGATGCTGAAGCTGAAACTGAAGCGCCAATACTATGGCCACCTGATGCAAAGAGCCAACTCACTGGAAAAGTTCCTGATTCTGGGAAAGATTGAAGGCAGGAGGAGAAAAGGTGACAGAGGATGAGATGGTTGGATGGCATCACTGACTCAATGGACGTGAATTTCAGCAAACTCTGGGAGATGGTGAAGGACAGGAAAGCCTCGCATGCTGCAGTTCATGGGGTCACAAAGAGTTGGACATGACTTAGCAACTGAACAACAATAACAACAATTACAGAAGCCTGGGGCACACCCAGCACATTCCTGGTAGACACAGAAGAACACACACACACACACACACACACACACACACACAAAGAGATGGTTCTCACTCTTGACAGGTGGTATTACAATCACTCCAATTTTCCCCAACTAGAAAATTACTCAAAGGATCCTACTGTGCTCTGACATGCACGCTGCAGGAGGCTTTGGCAGTTTCCTTTATAACTTTGTTCATTGTCTCATTCATTTGAATACTATGATTGCAGTCTACGCTATTTAGGTATTGAGGATGTATCAGTGAACAAAGCAGATAAAAATCCCTACCTTTCTGGAAATTTCATTCTCGAGAGGGGAGATGGCAATCAAGAGGTAAAACCACACGGTGTGTGTGAAAAGGGAAAATTAAGTGGGCAGGGGACAGACAGATGGGAATGTGGTCAGAGAAGACCTCCCTCACTGGGCAGTGGCGAGGGGGGTTGGGTCCTGTGGGCATCTGGGGAAGGGCATTCCAAGAGAGACAAAGGCTGCAGGGGGTGCCTGGCTGTTCAATAATAGGAAGGAGGCCAGTAGGGTTGGGGCAGAGGGAGCCATGGGGGAGAAGGAAAAAAACCAGGACCCTGACTTTGGCTTTTACACCAAGTGGAATCTGACAGTCACTGAGGGTTCTCAGCAGACGGTTGACAAGAGCTGACTAATGTGTTTTAAGAGAAGCTTGTATCATTTAATCTTTCCCTGAACTTCTTATCAAGATCTTATTTAGGTTGAGATCTAACGCCACAGAGGTATGCGCATGCGCGCCAAAAAAAAGATGGCCACACACACACCGGTGCGTGCATGCGCACACGCATCAAGGAAAAGCAAAGACGCGCCCTTACTCTGGTTCCTCTCCAGGACAACCCCCATCCGCTGCCTGCATGACCAGCAGCCGGTAGAGAATGTCGTCTGACCCTGATGCCCCAAGCCGCACAGCTCACCCCGAAAGCCTGCAGCACCCCAAATGACCCCACGCATCAGGCTGCCGACTGTGTTGTATGGCAGCCCCTCCATCGGCAAGTGACCTGGACCCTCCAATGGCGTGGGGGTCTCACCACACCCGTGCTTGCACAAGGCATGAGTTTGGGTAAACTCCGGGAGTTGGTGATGGACAGGAAGGCCTGGCGTGCTGTGATTCATTGGGTCGCAAAGAGTGGGACACGACTGAGAGACTGAACTGAACTGAACTGTGAGCAAAGCTTGTTCCATGCACTTTATGCACTTACTCATTTAATCCTCAGAGCAGCCCCCACAAGGTCTTATGATTGTCCCCATTATACAGATGGAAAAACTGACACCCAGAAAAGTAAACTTGCCCAAGGTTAGAAACAGTCCATGGAACAGCCACAAAAAATTCAAACCCAGGCTGTCTGACTCCGGAGGCCACATTTCATCCCCTGCACTGGATGGTCCTTCTCAATGATTCACATTATTTCTCTAGAAATGTCGGGAGGTTCATTTAGCACTGATCTCAATATACTGATCACAATATACGCTCATTGATTCCTTAGTACTTAGTATGTGCCAAGCACTGTACTAGGCCCTGAAGCTTCTGGATAAAGCCGTCAAACACAGTCTTTGTCCTGAAAGAAACAGGAAATCCTTCCTTTAAAGCAAAAGTGCACTAGTCATCCTTCTTGGAGGACCGGAGGCTGTTCCAGAGCATTTGGTGTGGCAAGCAGAGGGGCTGCCAAGTGGAGAGGCTAGGGCACTCCACTCCAGGAGGGAAAAGCAGGGAAGGGAAGGGGAAGGTAGAGGGGCATCCTGGTTGCAGTTTTCACCGCGTAGCCTGATTCAGCACCTCTCCCCCAATGAATGCATCATGCCACAGAAAACACCAAGGTGTGGGCTCTATAACCAGCTAGACTCCGATTTGAACCTCACCTCTGTCCCCATGGGGCTTCCCTGTGGTTCAGATGGTAAAGAATCTGCCTGCAATGCGGGAAGACCCAGGTTCAATCCCTGGGTCAGGAAGATCCTCTGGGGAAGGGAATGGCAATCTGCTCCAGCATTCTCGTTTGGAGAATTCCATGGACAGAGGAGCCTGGCAAACTACAGTCCATGGGGTCGAAAAGAGTCGGACACAACTGAGAGACTAACACTTCTGTCCCCATGGGTGTGACCTCAGGAGGCTAAACCATCTCCACCCACCTCTCTGGGCCTCCGCTCCCCACTATGCAATGCAGGTGAGACCTACACCCACCCCTGGGGTGCTGGAAGGACTGGCGGTTACAGCATTTTTTGTGCTAAGAGCCTAGAACAGCGAGCACCCAGTAAATGTTTGCTCTGGTCACGAATGTCCTCCTCACCACCACATCACCGTCCAGACAGCCAGAGAACTTTGCACAGAATGTGGCCAGCGAGGCTGTAAGTGCTTGTCAATATCTGCGCTCAGGTCTCCCTGAGCCCACCACCAACTTCCTGGGCAGCATCACCAGCAGTGTTTGTTCCATGAGTGTAAACAGCCACAGCAGTGGTTCTCCTTTCTGAAAGGGCCCCTCACCCAGCGGGCCTTGCAGCCAAGACTGGGTGCCCCCTTGAAGACTGGATCTCAACTCAGGGCCATCGTCATGCATGGGGAGACCTCGGGGTGCCAGGCAGGCTGCACCCACAGGGACTGCTTGCTAGAAACAGCATGTCACTCAGGAGGGGTGGCAGCTCTGGAAACCTCTGCTTCTCAGCAGACTCCAAGAAGGCCCTGAGGGAGAAGCTGTGGGACAGAGAGTCTGATGTTTATTCCAGAAGGTGTGAGTTTTGCATCACAACGTGTGGCAAGCCTTTGATCCAGGAGCACTGAGAAGAGAGGGCTGAGCACTTTAGAGTGTGGCTGGGGGCTGGGGGAGTGGGATAGGGTTGCAGGGTTCTCCGGTCAAGACCACCAGTATCTATGCCTCTGGTGTGGCAGGCACTACGTTACTTTAATAAACAAATGAATGAAAATAATGATACAATAGAATTTTTCCAAAAATACTTACCCCCCACATACACAACTCATTTCTCTTCTAGTTTTTTCCATCTGCAGACAGAGTTTTACAATTTACGTAACTACAAAGGCTACATACATGCAGTTCTGTACTCTTTATGTTTTCCCTCAATGTAACATAAATACAGTCATGTTTCTACCCAGTCTTCATAATTAACAGCTGCGTGTGTCAACTACCCATGGTGTGCTATGCACCACTACCTCCTCGCCACTGGACAGCTACCTTGTTTGTTTTTTTTCTGTATTATGGATAATGCAAATACCCTCATAAATGTTGCTTTTCTCTTCTACTGAATGACTGCCTTAGGAAAGCTCCCTTGGAAGGATGGACCGACTTCAAGAGGAGCTGCTGGCCTGGGGTTACAGATGAGCAGAGTAATACCAGGAGGTGCAGGCACGATCTACCCCCACAGGGATCCAGCAAATGCTGTGGAATGAATGAAATCAACTCTCCCAAGTGACGTGTCCTTAGTGGGTGGCAGGGCCACAGGGGGTCCCATCGAGGACCCCACCACTCACCTACACGGTCAGAAAGTCAACAACAAGACTTTTTATAGGAGGTGAGTGAGGACCAACCCCCAAACTCCCATTTGTTAGTAAGAAATAAGGATTGACAACAAGGACCTACTGTCAAGCACAGGGAACTCTGCTCAGTGTTATGTGACAGCCTGAATGGGAGGGAAGTCTAGAGCAGAATGGATACATGGATACACATGGCTGAGTCCCTTCGCTGTTCACCTGAAACTATCATAGTGTTGTTAATCGGCTATACTCCAAAACAAAATAAAAAATTAAAAAAGAAAGAAAGGAGGGTTGAGTTTCAAAATTCCTTTGATTCTACTGGATGGAGGGTGGGTCTGCTGAGAAGCCCACATGCCACCCTGGTACCCTTCACAAACGTCTGTTCTCATCACCCTTTTCCCCCTTGTTCCTCGATGCCAGGCTCAAGGTCACCTGAGGGCAGGTGGCACCTGAGGGCTGCACCACTTAGGCATTTCTCAGGGCATCTCGAAGCCTCACCCAGCCCCAGGACGCCAGGCCCACTCCCTACCTTTGCACTTGTTAGACTCCTCTTCCAAAGCTCCTCCCCAGATACATCCCCAGGGAGGCGCTCTCAGGCTGCTGAGATCTTAAATACTACCATTTCTGCAAAACCATCCTGACCCTTCATTTAAAGTATACCACTCGTCACCTTGGCCATCTTCCTGTTTTCATTTTTTTCCATAGCACATCCACCATTTAACAAACAATATATTTCCCTTATTCACTTATTGTGAATGTCTCCTTCTAACAGCCAAAACCCAAGTTCCACAGAGCTGACAATTTTGTCTATCTTGTTCACTTACTTCCCTGTTTAGAAGAATAACCAACCTAGAGTGGGTACCCAACTCAGAGTGGGTGCTAATTAAATACCTGTTGAAAAAACCAAGAATAATAAAATATATAGACAGATTCTTTCTCTGTGTCAGGCACTGTGCTTTACATGACTCATCTCACTTACTATGAGCAATTCTATTATAATCTCCATTTTACAGATGAGGAAACTATTGCTCAGACAGATTAAGTAATCTGCCCAAAGACATGCAGCTTACCCAGGAAGGGAGAAGAGTGTAAATCCATGCCAAACAACAGAACTTATGCTCTCACCTACTTCAGGGTGCTGCTCACTCACTCGGCCTTTCCTCCAAATATACAGGCAGCCCGTGAACCAGCAGATCTTTCTAGAATAAGGACAAGCACCATCCTGTGATCGAAATGGGGAAGAGAAGGCAGGAGCCCAGACAGAGGACCACAGGAGGCCACTCACTTGGGCTCCACTTCCCCAGGGGAACAGCACGTCTGAGTTTTGGAAGACAGGCACTGTCTGGCAGCTACAGGGTGACCAGGGGGGCCTGTTTGCTGTGACAAGTGGAACTGGGGCTTTGACAAGACGGATGCTAAGAAAACAAATCCTGCCAGACCAGGAAACTGCTTAAACCAAACAGGGCTAGAGAGGAAGTTTAGTTTAAGCTGTTAGATGCCTGAGACAAGGTCTGGTCATTTGAGGCCACCTAAGTCTTTTTCTGAGAACAGTCAGAACCCCCCTCCGGCTTAGGGACCACAAAAGGTGGGGGAGGGCACACGTGAAGCCGGGCCCACGAGCCAGTTTCCATCAGTTACACGGCAACTCACAGCCCGCCTGGCTGCACACAGGTACGGAGAGTAACGACCTCTTTGGCTTTTGGTTTCTTTTCATTTTTCTTTTTTTTTAGAACTACTTCCTAAAACTCTCAAAATTGTCAAAGATGCAGCTGTACAACTAGCCCAGCGCTTTGTCTCAAACGCTCACCTCTCCTCCTAAACCACCAGGCCAACCACAACAGAGAAGGGTTCCTGTCCCCTAAAAGGCAAGTTTCCATTCACTGACGGACTCCTCCTTGCTCTGCTCAGTCCCCTTGGCCATGATGAGTCAGGGCCACCAGGGGGAAATCTCCCCAGGGATTTCTCACCTCCTTTCTCCTAAGATTCGCCAACATGTAAAATATAACCCTGCTTGCATGTCATCCCCACCAGGCACCAGTGTTGCCCAGTGCTAACAACTAACGTTATCCTTTCTAAGCAGAGCGCTTCAAAACAGAGGGCAAAGGACACCCCTGGTGATCCAGTGGTTAAGACTCCAAACTGACTGCCAATGCAGGGGGCACACGTTTGATCCCAGGTCAGGGAACTAAGATCCCACATGCCACATAGTATGGCCAAAAGATTTTTTAAAAAGAGAGAGAGAAGCCAAGTTCATCTGAAATGGAATCAGGGAAGAGCCTTTGCTCTGAACATGCCCCCCTCCCCCTCCCCCAGGATGCTTTTCTCTCCATCTTTGTCCTCAACAAGGAGCACCCACCTCTGCAAATCTGCTAATCTGGACCCTGATGCCATGGTCATCTCATCCTGCTTACAACTTTGAGGTAATCCATCCAAATGGTTTGGAAAAGGAGAGATTTTCAGACCCTTTTCTACATAGCATTATTGCTTTCAAAATTCTGAGCAGAGCTGACCTCTCTGTGTTCCAGACAAGGTCCAAGGTCAACCAAGGTCAAGCAAGTTTCTGAGGGATGCGGTGAAATGCACACAGGTGTGAAGTCAGACAATTCCAGATTGGAACCCCAGCTCCACTGACTACTGTGACCTTGGGCCTTACTTCCCCAGCCACAAAGTTGGCTCATGAGTTACCTCCAAACAAAATGGCAGCCAACATCTACCAGGTCCATTTCCTGGAACTGCCACAGGGTCACAGCTCACTAGGTGTATACAGTCAATGCTGTCCCAAAGTTTGGGATCCCCTTCTCTTTGCCCTGCCCTAATAGAAGAAAGGGCTTCCCTGGTAGCTCAGCTGGTAAAGAATCTGCCTGCAACGCAGAAAACCCCAGTTCAATTCCTGGGTCAGGAAGATCCCCTGGAGAAGGGATAGGCTACCCATTCCAGTGTTCTCGGGCTTCCCTGGTAGTTCAGACAGTAAAGAATCCATCTACAATGCAGGAGACTTGGGTTCGATCTCTGGGTTGGGAAGATCCCCTGGAGAAGGGAACAGCTACCCACTCCAGTATTCTTGCCTGAAGAATCCCCACGGACAGAGGAGCCTGGCAGGCTACAGTCCATGGGGTCGCAAAGAGTCAGACACGACTGAGCGACTAAGCACAGCATACAGTACAAGAGAAGAAAACAAGGACAAGCACAGAGCCTGCAAGCCTTCATTTCCAATGAGAGTCACAAATCAGGGAAGACTGCGGCAAGGCAAAGCAGCGTGGTAAACAGGGGCTTTCCCACGCCTATTTCTCAGGCTTGTTTCCCATAAGTGCTGCCTAGCTACTCATACCTGATACGGGCAGCCCCGCTTCTGAGCTGGCAACCTCAGTCCTCGGGGCCTCTTCCCTGGCAGGCTGCGACTGCCAGGCCTGACAGCAGACAATTGAGTTTCAGTTGCCACGGTGAAGGCTCGCAGCCCAGAGCCCGACTTGGTTCAAATCAAGAAACATTTCCCGAGTCCCCGCACATCTCAGGATGCAGAGATGAGTCAGCCGGGCAGTACAATGGGCCTCCATTCACACCTCACTGGCACCTTCTATTGGTTTACTCATCTACAGACTCCCCTGCCAAGCTAACTTTCTCATCCACTCTCACATCCTACAACAGTGCCTAGCACATAACTGGAGCAGGCACAACCACTGGATGAATTAGTGCCTTAATTCTTGACCACGGCCCAACTTGAGGAAAAGGGCCCAAGGGACCTCCCTGAGGTCATGGCAGACCACAGCCCTCACGGAACACCACTTCCCACTGTGTCCAGGCAGGCTGGCCTCCTTTCTGGTCCTTGAACACAGCAAGTTCACTTCTGCCTCAGGGCTCTTGCACATGCTAGTCCCTCTGCCTGGAACACTCTTCACCCAAGCTTTCACAAGCCTGCTGCCCTCTCATCTTTTAACACTCAGCTCAAACCTTCTCTGGGAAGGAAGCTTTCCTGATGAGCCCATCTAAAGCAGCAGCCTTTTAGGGACTTCCCTGGTGGTCCAGTGGTTAAGACTCAGCGCTTCCAATGCAGGGCGCCTGGGTCCAATCCCTGGTCAGGGAAATAAGATCCCACATGCTTCAAGGTGCCACCAAAAGATAAAAAATAAACTAATAATAATAAAGCAGCCTTCTCCCCATCCCATCACTCTAACCCATTCTCAGTGTTCTTTTCCTCAGTCTACCTGTCACTATCTATTGACTTTTTATTTTTCTCTTTCCATTAAAGGAACCACTCTGTCTTCTTCACTGCTCTTTTCCCAGTACCTAAAACCAAACAGAGTACATGCTCAAGAAACAGTCAGTGAATGAATGGGCAGAAGGCAGTAGATAGAAATAAATAGCAAATTCAAGACAGGGGATGACTGGCACACTTTAAATGTCTTACAACTTTATTTGGCAATTATAACTCAATAAAGATGCTTTTTAAAAGAGGAAAATGGGAAATGATTTAACAAGGCCCCCAAAAAGGTCAGGTAGGTAGGGGAAGAAAGGCACAGAGATCAATAAGAATTGCAAAGGGAAAAAATGAGCTTTTCAACCAAGAATACAAATTTTAAGAGAGCTATTGTACAAAAAGCAGAAACTGGAGGACAGTTTTGCAACTCCCATCACAAAAAATATCCATGCTCTTTGACCCAGTAATTCCATTCCTGGGAATTATCCCAAGGAAATGAATTCAGAATAGGAAAAAAAATAAAGAGGTGCTTGTATAAAGATGATTCCAGCCACGGTGTTTATAAGAGCAGGAATCTGGAAACAACCGAAATGTCCCATAACAGGGGAAATGTTTTGGTAAATTACAGCATACCCACTGGGTGAAATAGCAGGCACTGATTAAAATGACGGAAAGGGAGATAACGGAGACATGTGGACAAGTGTTTTAGAATAATGCTAAGTGAGAGGAGGAGAAATGAAAATACTGAATCCCTTCTAAGTATCATCTAGCACACCTTCTGTATCTCAATGACTTCTCTCGAGAGTCTAAAATAAAGCTATTCTTATCTTTTAATTTTTTATTTATGTTTAAAATATTTGTATTTATTTATTTGGCTGCACTGGGTCTTAGTTGCCACACATAGCATCTGCAATCTTAGCTGCAGCTTGCAGGATCTTTTCACTGCAGCATGCAAATTCTTAGTTGTGGTGTGTGGGATCTAGTTCGCTGACCAGGGATCGAACCTGGGCCCCCTGTATTGAAAGTGTGAAATCTTAGCCACTGGAACACCAGGGAACTCCCTCTTATGCCTTTTAAGGAACAAGAAAACTGAGGTCCACAGAGCTAAGGAACTGGCCACACAGGTCACAGAGCTAGCAAGGAATTACCAGTAAAGAGGCTACTGGGGCCCTCTCCCCCGGAGCCCAGGCACACCCTGAAGTCCTGAGGCAGCCCTCAATGTCCCACTGTGTGCCCAAGACCATCCTTTCCCATGATAACATCATGACTGCGTTTGAGAGGCCGAACTCAGAGATCTGAAACAGCTGGCCAAAAGCGAAAGGCTGAGAAATGCTTGTGAGAATACAGCCCAAACAAAACAAAATGAAACAAACAGAAAGCAACAGAGAAAACCACCTCTGCTGGGGGCAAGAGAACGCAGAGAACAGAAATGTACCAGTGGCCAGCAAGACCAGGCTTCAGGAGGACCGTGCAGAACCACAGGAAGAACCACAAAGGTTAAGGAAGCCCCTCAGTGGGTCCTGGATCTCATTTTTAGGCCAGAACCGTAGAGATGAGGATTTGCCAGGATCTCCTTGGAGACGCGGGCTGCCTGTGCTCACTGACGCTTCTCCCGAGGTGCACCCAGTGGCGCTCAGTAAATGTTGGCTGAAATACACTCATCTCATGATGTGCAGCTAAAGCAATGAGGAAGAGTAGGAGAGGAGATACTAGGATATACAGAAGAGTGGCTGGAAGTTGGGACTGTCGCAGTGTGACTGCAGGGTCAGCCTTGGGCGGGGCTGTGGAAGTATTCCCACAAGGCCATGGCCATTCCCTGACTCTGCCATGTGAGAACAGCTTTCAGTGCATTGGGAGCTTCAGTTTACAGAATGAGATGACCTGCCTGTCACGTGAGGGCCGCCAGGAGCCACACTAAGCTTCAGGGGAAATTTTTAAAGGGTTATTTTCTGGGGAAAGGTACAGAGATTCCGCCCAGCCTGCTGGGGTCCGCATAGCACTGCCTGGAGGCAGAAGGCTGGACCAGAAGACCTCTGCTTCCTTGACACTAACTGCCCCACGCCACCACCATTTTCAACAGGCTTATTCGAGTGTAAACACCATAGATGATCCAAGCCTGGATGAAGCCGGTTATTGCTGTGGTGGGGGGATTCCTGCACAGGGATCCACTGTACCATTCTCCAGACTTTTGTACATCTGTGAACATTCCCATAATCAAACTTAAAATATACATATAAACTTGGGACTTCCCTGGCAGTCCAGTGGATAAGACTGTGCCTCTACTGCAGCAGGCACCGGTTTCATCCACCATCGGGGAACTAAGACCCCACATGCCACATGGCAACTTTAATCTATCAAATGCAGGCATTTCACCTAAAGAATCACCAAGGGCCTGACCAAGGTTTGGGGGCAGCCCTCTGGAGCCAAAAGACACAGGTCTTTAAAAAAATTATTCTCTGCTAACAGATTTTCTAGGTGGATGTGGAGTTTGCAAACACAAGTCAGGTAGCACCAGCAGGTAATTAAGACGATCTGGGTTCAAGTCACAGCTTAGTCTCTCCTTGGATCTATGACTCTGGGCAAGTCACTTAACCATTCCGCACCTCAGTTTCTTCATCCGTAAAATGGGAATGACAGTAGACTCTTCCTCACAAGGTCTTTGGGAGGAGTACAGGCCACATGAAACTCCTAAGACGGGGCCCAGGCCTGGAGTAAGCTCTCAGTAAATGTCAGCTATTGCGACACATCCCTTTTGTAACACGTATAGATATTCATTTTGAAAACCACATACCCATTTGATCAGTTACCTGGAGAAAATGAAAAGGGGCGGACCCAGCCCTCTGGGCCTCGAGCAGCTGTTTGGGTGCTGTGTGTCTGTCTCTCGCACCCAGGGTGGCCCCAGCCGACCTGGGGCCTCCACTGGCCAAGGGGTTAGAGAGCTCCTCCTTTCACAGAGCCAGCACCAGAAACAGGAAGCTGCTTCCTTTCCTTTCCATTCTGAGCTAGCATTTCCTTTTTTGTTTTAAAAAGCATTCCTCAGTCTGCAGCCCAGCCCTTCCCCTGCCCTCTGCAGCCCCAGGCTCAAACACACTCACAGACGACTGCATTTCTCCTGGACTGTTTTCCGCCCTCCATGGGGGGTCAAGAGGTTCCTTGGTAGACCCCAAAGAAGCGTGTCCCGGGAACCAGGCTAACTGGCCAGTGGGGCCAGGAGGAGGCAGGACTCAATGACTCCAGACCTATGGACCTCTCTGGGTACATCTTCCTCATCTTTTTGGGAGGATTAAGTGATATCTGTCTCTATGCAGGTGGTGTGGTGTGCCCAGAACACAACCTGTCTCCCTTCGGAAAGTACCTCCCCGCGACAAAAGGTAACTTTGCACAGGTAGATAAGTGGACGGGGTCACCAGCCTCTCCTCAACCGCCCCAATTTTAGCTGGAACCTCAAATGGGAGCCCAGTATCATAAAACCAACAGTAGGTGAAACCACCTACCATTTCTCGTCTCCTTTCCTGCTCCTGCTTCCCCAACTACGTTCAAGGAGGTGGCTGATGGGGCCCATTCTCAGCTACTTGAAGCTTGCTTTCACGAGAGCATCACACAGAATACAGATAGGAAAGGCTGCATGAAGCCCTTTCAAGGGTCCCAGACTGGGAGGAGGGGATAGTGCCCCATATGTGCCCAATGTGTGAGAACACACAGGTCACTTTTTATACGTTTTGGTTTGCTTTTTTTTTTCTTTTTTGCAGTGCCATGAGGCTTGTGGGATCTTAGTTCCCGGGTCTATGGTAGTGAAAGCTCTGAGTCCTACTCACTGGACCGCCAGGGAACTCTCGGGTCACTTATTTCTGACCAGCAAAACTTTCTGTGCACCATGAGTGAAGCTGCTTCCACTAATCCATATCCAAACCCAATCCAAATGAACAGGCTAAACTGGGACTCAATACCTCCAGGCGCCTTGTCAAAGAAAAGCCCCACCACTCTATAAGCAGCTTATCTCATCAGCTTTGCAGAAAGCAAAACCCTCATGATCAATATATTACACACTGAAGTCTACAGTTTATGCTGTATGAAAAGTTCTTTTTCCTAACCATAGCTGGTCTCTTCTACATAATGCATTATGCTTTCTCCCCTGGCTCTGATTTAAATTTTAAACACAATTCTTAATTCATTCTTGCAATTATTCTGAAGGTGGAAAAATGAAAAGAGGGGAGAAAAATGGCAAGCAAACAGGATGACTTCAGCTCCATTATTGTCAAAGGCAATCCTCCCTGTTAAAACACACTATCGCCCGCCAAGGCTAGAACGACAGAGAAATACAGATGTATATAAATAGGCAGGTTTTGCATGTGGCGGCAATTTGAATCAAGACTTTTTCAATACAGATGGGAAACAATTGTGCCTGGAAATAAATGACAATGCATTTTTTATCCCAATATCCATCCCCAAGGTATGCTTCTGGAACAGGGCAGAAAGTCAAACAGACACAAAGACACTGGATTCAAAGGCTGTACCTTCTGGAAGCAAAACAGTGAACCCTGTACAATGTATCATGGTATGGAATGCAAAATCATCACAAATTTAGGACATAAACACAACCCTTATAGGAGAAAAGGTTTACCCACCCAAGTCCTAGTGGATCTTTCAGTCGAAGGATGAGAAGCCCTTGAAAGTATAGTCAGGTCAGGTTCAAAGACTCAAGACAGGCCATCGGGGCTGAGCCCGCCCATCGGGCAAGCTGGCTTTCAGAAAAGGTCCCACCTACTGGACACCCCAGACAGGTCCCCAAGAACATCTCCAGTCCCCAGGGTGCCTAAGATACTGAGATGGGGCTGGGAAAGCAAACCCGCTGGCTTCCTCTTGCAGGAAACTCCTTGAGGTCGAGGATCCCTTCCTATCCCCCAACCTCCAACATAGGAGGGTGGGGTGGCAGACTGCTGTTTGCAGTCAGTCAAGGTGGCATAACATCTCACTTCAGGGCATGAGCTCTCAGGTCTGACCCCCTACTCAGTGCTCCTTCATAACCACCCGTCTCTTCTCTACTCTTTGTTCAGGTTAATAACCTAATATGTGTTCCTAGCAAGTCACTTTCCCTTTGGGCACTTAGTTTCCTCACCTGCAGATGAGAGGGCTGGACCAGATGGGAATTTCAGGATCTTTAGGAGTCCACAACTCTATTAAATCAGCCCCACAACCAAGGCACCCAAATTGCACTGATCAATATTTGTGGCTGGTGATGAAACCGAGCTTACAGTTCCGTAAGGTGCCTTTCATGAGCCTCAAGTGATGAAAACCCCTCCATGGGGTCCCGACATCCAGCTCCTGCTCTGCTGCCTGGGAGCAACGAAAGATCCCTTTTCTAAATGGTCAGCCCAGGGCAGCCCTTGCTACGGGAAACCACAAAATGAGAACCCACAATCCTTGACCCAGCACCCAGAACCTCAGCCATGGGGGCCATGTCCCGTCTCCTGTTCACACTCCTTGCCCTCAGGGTGGACACAGATCCAGTGGCAAAGAGGTAAATGCATGAAGGCTGCCATTTTGTAAACCGTAGCCCTCCGGCTAGGGAGCAGGGTGGGAGAAACATATCAGGCCCTAAAGATTTCAAAGAACGGGGCTGCTGTTAAATGTGTTCATATACTTTGACCCAGCAAATTCTACTTCTAGGAATGCACTCATGCACTCACTGCAGCAAGGTTTATAACAGCAAGACATGGAAACAGCCCGAATGGCGACAAGTGGGGACGGGTTCAGTGAACAGATATGATTACAGGAGACAGCCACGATTAATGATGGTGCATATCTGTATGGACTGGAACAGACAGAAGACATTTACAAGACAATGAGCATGGTGAGCTCCATGAATACATCTCTGTATATTTGTATACAGATGCACAGGATTAAAACACTGGATGAATAAACTGCCAAATGTTAATAAGAATTAACTCTGAGGGACTTCCCTGGTGGTCTAGTGGTTAAGAATCTGCCTACCAATGCAGAGGACATAGGTGTGATCCCTGCTCAGGGACCTCGGGGCAACTAAGCCCATGCACCACAACTCCTGAAGCCCACATGCTCCAGAGCTCGGGCTCCACAACGGGAGACACCCCAGCAATGAGAAGCCCGCTCGCCGCAACTAGAGAAAGCCTGAGCACAGCGATGAGGATGCAGAGCAGCCAAAAATAGATGAATAAATAAAAAAGGATTTAACTCTGAGAGGTGGCATTATGGGTGGTTTTTATTCTCTTCTTTAATCTGTATTTTCTTTTCAATAGTGAGCATATATCACTAAGTGTATTTTAAAATACTTTAATACAATTGGAAAGTTAAAGAACGTCATGCTTACCAGAGGAATTATGCAGTGAGGATAAAGCAGGTATCCATTAAAACAATGACAAGTAAGATGATCTCGAGGCAGCTTCTCATTTCTCAGAATGAGACTAGCACGGAGCGATTGCATCACAGTGCGCTGGTGGGGACCTGTCTTTGAGGATGTGCCAGGCCGCACTTTAGGGAAGCTCGAGCTCAGAGGGTGCGCACTCTGGCGCGGCCACCAGAAGGCCCCGTCATCTGGAACTGGCCACCAAGTGCCCCTGGGCCGGCCCTTTGCGTTACCGGCCACTTCCTCGGGCTCCGCAGTCACGACTCTGACCAGAAACCCCACCCCCACCCACTATGGTTTCTAGAAGCAGGCGCGAAGTTCAGAACATGAGTTCTGAAAACTAGTCAGGCCAAGTTCCACCGCCTACTAACTCCGTCTCTCAGTCCCTCTGAGCCGCAACGTCCTTATCTGCAGAATGGAGAGAGAACCCGGCAGGGTCCCCATGAGCCTTCAATGGGGAACACATGCCAAGAGCCGAGCACAGGGCAGGTGACCGAGAGGGTGTCTCATTCCACTGTAAGGAACGGGATCCCTCCACTACGAGGAAACCCTGCCCCTCACCAGGCTCTAGGGCCCTTCCCATAAACTCAGCGCAGCTTTTCCTTTGAACTGAGTGTAGAAGTTTCCCGTCAGCCTATTCTGAAAGCATGTCCTTTTTCAAATGCACAGCTGGGGAAGGCATGGCCACGTGCACTAGCCATGTTACTCCCCACCACCGCCACCACCACTGCAGACACTGCCACCAAGCACCACAACCGGTGCATTCTCGAGGCCACAGTGGCCCAGAAGGCCCAGAACAGTGGTGGGGAATGCAGCTTTCCCAGATTTTGAGCTAACCTGGCGGGGAGGGAGGCACTCCCATCGCTGTCCCCAGGCAGCAAACCAGAGGCCTCCTGGCACCAGGGCTGCAAATCTGATAGGGCCTCCCTCCAGCACCCCGCAGGCCTCCCCAGTCGTGGAAACCGCAGGTCCTTCTCCAGACCACCTCGGAGGATGGCTGGTAGCAAGTTTCACCAGGAAAACAAATTGCCAAGGTGAAAGCAAAGGGTGCCCCAGTTCTGGCTCCCTCCAGGGACGGCTGCAGTTAGAGCCTCCAGCAGGAGGTTAACACTACCAGGTAGGGGCTTCCCAGTTGGCTTAGTGGTAAAGAATCCGTCTGCCAATGCAGAAGACATGGGTTCTATCCCTGGATCGGGAAGATCCCCTGGAGGAGGAAATGGCAACTCACTCCAGTATTCTTGCCTGGGAAATCTCATGGATACAGGAGCCTGCTGCTGCTGCTAAGTCGCTTCAGTCGTGTAGTGGGCTACAATCGGTGGGGTCACAGAGTTGTGTGACTGAGTACACAACACAACAACAAGGGCACAAGCAGAGAAATGCCACACGCCGAGGCAGGGGCTGGCTGGGGAAACGGAAGCTGTGCCAGGGATGTGTGACGTGGACAAGTCATCACCAAGACTCTGGAAATATTTCCCAGAAAAGCAGGAGTTGGACTGGTCAACCGTCGGGTCCTATTCCCAATTCCGAAGCGATTTCAGCAGGCTACAGTAATGGAGTCAGTCCTGCTCACCTGCCTGGCTTCCCCAATAGTCTGAGAGTGTCCCCAAACACCAGGAACACAGCCTACCTACTTCAGAATCCTTGCCGGGGTGGCAGCAGTGAGCAGTTCAGCAGGCAAACCAGTAATAACCACAGGTTTGTTGAGTGAATGCACATCCATGCACACCCCAAGGACCAGTTCTGTGAGGACCCACAGTGCCCTCTCCTTTCCTGGCAGCTCCACCATCCAGATGCCCCAGGGGGCTGGGGAGGGGGCCACAGGGGAAAGCTCAGGCCCTCCACACAGGGTTTTGACCTCTGACCTCTGCCACGGCAGAGCTGAGTGAAGGTCAAGGCCTAGTGGGGACCCCTTTCTCTAGGTCAGCTTGCTTATGAGGGACTTTTTTCCATAAGACCACCAGCTGGGACTTGCCTGGTGGTCCCGCGGTTAAGAACCCACTTGCCAGGGCAGGGGACATGGGTTCCTTCCCTGGTCTGGAAAGATCCCACATGCTGGAGCAACTAACCCCGGGCAGCAAAACTACCGAGCCTCATGCCCTGGACCCCATGCTCGGCAACAACAGAAGCCACCGTGACAAGAAGCCCACGCACCACAACCAGGAGTAGCCTCTGCTATTAAGAAACTAACAAAGCCCACGTGCAGCAACGAGGACCCAGCGCCCCCAAAACTAAAATAATTTTTTTTTTTTTTAAAGAGCAGCAGATGGGAAGACTCCTCGGTGTGGTAAGGCCTGCCTCTGAAAAGAACCAGGAGGCTGGCAGGAAAAGGCAAAGTTACAAGGTCCATAAAACAAGAATCTTCACGAGACACCCTGCTCTCCCCACGGCCCTGCTCTCCCCACAGCCCGGCCCAGACCCGGCCCAAAGAAGATGCACAAGCGAGGGAATGAACTGGCAAGGGCTTCGAGGTCAGTCGGATGTCCCTTTGTGAGCATGTCTGGGGAACGAGAACATTCTGTCTTGCTCAGTTCTCAGCCCCTGAGGACGGCCTGGTGGAGACAAGGCGCCATATTCTGCTGGGATCTTCAAAGTAGCCTCCCTACTTCTGTTTACCGATTCAGACTCTAGGGTCAGATTTTATCTCCCTCCTCATTTCACAGCGAGAGGGGAAAAAAAAAATAAGTGTATGATGACGTCTGGAAATCTTCGGAGACTGAAAAGGGTCCAGCACGCTGACTGACAGGTAGGAGGCAGACATTAAACCTTGGTTCCTTCCACTCGTTTGGATCCAAAGTGGACCACTGTATGGTGGAAGGAAACAGCCAGGCAGACTGAACTTTACACATCATCCGACCTACAATAAGGCACCGGCAGTTGGGCCCCGGGTCAGGACTTGCCAGGGCTTCTCCTTGAGTGCTTATTTAACAACAGCCAGGGTAGGCTGAGGTTCCTTGGATTCTGGGAGAAGTCTGGCGTGCTTACGTAAGCCAAGCCCTCTTTTTCAAAAGCCAGGAATCCAATGTTGCAAGTCCAGTCTCTGGGGGCCCTGGCCTGGTATGTGAGAGGAGCCTGCAGAACAGGAAAGAAAGCCAGAATGGACATCACCACTGCCCCACGTGACCTCACCACGGGCTTCGGAGCTATCTCTTGGCCTGTGTCACCCACCTCTAGGGAACAAGAGCCAGCTGTCAAAGGGCCTTCCTCCCAAATGTGACCCGTACTGGATCCTCAGTAGGAAAATTCATGGGCAGAATCTCTTGGTAGAAAGCATAAGGACTTAGAGACACATGTGAGGTTGTAGGTTTAAGTAGTCTTGGCCCATTTTACAGATGGGGAAGCCTGAGATTCAGAAGTCATGGGACTTACTACCCAAGGTCAGATAGACAGACCCTGGACCTGATTTCTAAGCCTCAGGCTTTCCACCTACCACACTGCCTTCAAAGGTCAGGATTCTTTGAGTAACAAACTTTCCCCCTATTTTATCAGTTTGGTAAATCTAGATTTCAGAACCATTCTTACTCAGGGGTATTCTTACACAGGGGTGTGTATAAAAAATGTTTGATTCCACCCAACTGAGGCCCCTTCATAGACCACAGCATTGAGAACTGCAAGAGCCCACAGAGACCTCTCACCCCGCTGTTCAGATAAGGAGGAGAGGCCTAGGGAGCTAGATCCTGGGGTCAAAAGTCCCATCCCCCAAACAGCCCGGGTCTCGCCTTTTCAGGGAGGAGCGTGGACCTGAATCCACAGCACAGTAGAGAAGATGGGGAGCTGGGTATTTGTTCTAATTTCCGCTACCAATCCCCTCTGGGCCTTGGGATGGGTTTTTGGCTGCCACAGCTGATCATCCAATAAACGCTTAGGAGGCAGGTCACCGAATAAACCAGTGCAGAGACCTAAATATAGGATGTTCTAGGGTGTCCTGATGCCATTCCTTGGTCAAAATGAGTGACTTTGGGAGGCAGGGTACCAAGAAGGCAAGGTACCATTTCCAGAGAAATCACCCATCATTCTCCCAGGTTCCCTCTTCGAGCTAGGAGCATTTCAGAGCAACCTGGGGGGGTGAGGGGGGACAATCCAAGAGAAGCCAACAGAGGACAACCTCTTATCCCAACAACACAGCAGTCCAACCAGACACATGCTGCTGGACAAGGACCCCTCCTCCCAGAATGGAGCCACACAGGCCCCCTATTGTGTCGGTTTAAAAACTGAACTTTGCTGGGCAAACACACCCGGCTGTGTTCAAGAAACCAGTTTCTCTTCACCACTTGGAAAACAGCAGCATGCATGCAAGAGGGACAGTTGTGGGGGGGGGGGGGAGCGGGGGTGCTGGTCAGTTTGTTTTTTAAGCCAAGCCCTGGTCAGCACTGCTATAGCAACTGAAACAAAAATAATAATAGCCAGCACTGATTATATCCTTCCAATGTCCCTGGTTTTGTCGCTTTTAAGAAAATAAAACTGAAGGAAAGAAGTCTACCCCGAGCATTTTAGATCAAATAGGGCTTCAGGCTTCTGGTGCACACAGAGGATGGGGTCTGGTTATCATGGCCACAAATCACCCACTGGCCCTAAGGTGGCTGGCAGAGGCAATCAGCAATAATAGGGTGTGGAGGGTTTGGGATGAAGAGTTAAGGTTCTAATAAAACATTTCCAGATCTGCAGAAGGCCAGATGTGATCAAGCAAGGTAGAAAGAGGCCCATTCTTCAAAACAGGGTAGCTATTAATACCAAGTGGTGCCTGGAATTTCACAGCTTTCCCAGCCTCTGGACAAAAGCAAGTTGGAAATGCAACTAGTTTCCCTCTATTGTGTATGATAGGAGAGGGAGAGACCGCCCTCCAACCCCTTCTAAGAATGCAATAACCCTTTTGGTTGATTCTTCCAAATCCTTTTAATACTGGGCTAGCCAGCTATCACTTGAGAGAGTAGGGGCCGCATGTCTTATTTCTTCTTTACACTGGAGGCTGTCTCCACTAGAACCCCTTAAGTAGTGTCATCTTCCCATTGAAGGCTTTGGTCCTCAGCATAATCATTCCTAAACCAAAGTTCAGTAGGGGGAAGGGGGAGGCGGCGTCGGTAGGTTATTACATTTTGAGCAGTGAAACGCTGTGGCAGTGCGAAAGAGACGCACTCAAGGCAAAAATGCAGTTTCAGCAAACACTTTGATAAGCGGCAGACAAGAACCTGGAGGAGAGGAAAGGAAGAAACAAGACAGAGTCTGGGGCGTGCGAGGAGGGCAGAGAAAGAAGGGCCTGCGCTCACACTTCAGGGGGACCTCCTCCCGCCCCGTCACCCCAGCCCACAGCGGCTGGGCTCCGTCACCCAGGGAAAAGTCCACCATGTGACTCAGTGGGAGAATGAGTCCTGCGGCCCGGCGAGCTGGAAACGCGGTGGGGGCGGAGGGCGGCGGAGGGCGGCGGAGGGGATGTCCGTGCGCAGCCCACCCAGCCCGCGGGCTCCTCCACCCTCCCTCTCAGGTCGCACCACGCCCCTCCCCCCAAATCCCGCCCAAGGTGAACGGGGCTGGTCCCGGGTCCTCGGGCCGCCGCGCCAGCGAGTGGAAGAGGGAGAGGAAGCCGCAAAGGAGGTGACCGGGCTTAAGGATGCAACTGGGGAAGGAGTGAACTGGAGCCGCGAAGGAGGTGTTGGGGCGCTTCCCGAGGCGCAAACCCCTGACTCCTCAAACCCCGCGCGGGGCCCCCGATTCTCCGGCGTCGTGGCCCCTTACCTCCAGGGTCCGGATCTCCTGCTGGGTGAGGTCGTTGGACACGGAGCACTTGGTGCGCAGCCCGCGCAGGCTGCCGATGGAGATGTCGATGAGCTTCTGGAGCTGCCCGCACTGCTGCAGCGCCCGGCTGGCCGCGGCCCCGGCGCCCCCATCCGCGCCCGCCGCGTCCCCCCCGCCGCCGCCCTCCTTCTCCCCCATCGCCGCCGCGCGCAGCGCCGCTCTATCCATGCCTCGGCATCGGGGCCGCGGGATGGCCGAGGCGGCGGAGCCCGGGGGTGCGGGCGCCTCGAAAGGGAATCCTCGAGCCGCGAGGGCTGGACGAAGAGCGCCCCTCGGCGCTGTGGGAGCTGGGACGCGAGGACCGCACGGCAACCGAGTCCGCCCGCCCAGCCGCGGCGGCAAAGCGAAAGCCGCGGCGACCCGACGGCTGAGGCTCCCTGAGCCTTTAAGCGGCAGCGGGGGCCGGGTCAGAGCAGCTGGGCATGCTGGGACTTGTAGTCCCCGCCGCGCACCTGCCGCCGCCCGCGCCCTCGGGGTCCCCGCGGGCTCCGGCGCCCGGCGGTCCCAGCTTTCCCTTCCGCCGTGGACACCGGCCGCGCTGGAATGCCCCGCCTCTGCGCCCCCGGAGGGTCTGCTGCGCGCCGGCTCCTCCCTCGGCGCCGGGATCCCGGGGAGCCTTGTCTCCCCGCCCACCCCGCCTGCTCCCCATCACTTCTCCTAGCTGGGGGCTTCCCACGATCCCCCAGATGAGGCGAGGTGGAGCCGACGGCCCTTGGACGGGAGGAGGGTTCGCATCCTGCAATTCCTCGGCTTCAGCCGAACCCTGGAAGACAGGGACAATGGAAGTTTCAGAATTTCTCTGTGGCTTTAGGGGCCGCCATCTAGTGGGAAGGGGCGGAGGTTCGCAGAGCCCAGGACTCCCGATTGTCTAGCCAGAGGAAGGGCTCAGGCTTGGAAAGACACAGGACATTCTTCTAGATGCTATTTACCCACCAACATAAAGGTCCCATCCCTCCACCACCTCAACCCAGCAGGCCAGTCCAGACACTGGGGGTGACAGTTGATTTCTTGTGCCTTTGGAAGTGCTCGAGAGCAATGAGACAGTCTGAGTTCAAGTAGTGTCTACCACTGCCTAGCCACTGGCCTGGTTGGCTCAGTGGACCTGAGTCTGGGCAAATTTCTGGAGGTAGTGGAGGATAGGGAAGCCTGGCATGCTGCAGTCCATGGGATCCCGCAGAGTCCAGAGCGACTGAGCCGCTGAATAACAAACAACTGCCAAACTGTGACTCTAGGCAGTCAGCTCACCTTTGAGTGTCGGAGTTCCCCACCAGTTAAAATGGGGTGATAATAGAGCCTATCTGATAGGGTTCATGGGGCTTCTCATGTAGTAAAGAATTCACCGGCCAGTACCAGAAATACCTGTTTAATCCCTGGGTTGGGAAGATCCCCTGGAAGAGGGAACGGCAACCCACTCCAGTATTCTTGCCTGGAAAATTGCATGGACAGAGGAGTCAGGCGGGCTACAGTCCAGGGGGTCACAAAGAGTCGGACACAACTGAGCACACACGCACAGTATGGGTCATATGGTGGTGTAGTCACTCAGTCATGTCCGACTCTTTGCGACCCCGTGGACTGAAGTACGCCAGGATTCCCTGTCCCTCACCATCTCCCTACTCAAACTCATGTCCATTGAGTCGGTGATGCCATCCCATCATCTCATCCTCTGTCATCTCCTTCTCCTCCTCATACGAAGAATGAGTTAATGTGTATACAGAACCTGAATTGATAATTGCCACGTGTGGGCACTAGAGAAATGCTTTCAAGGGTTACTCTTCCACTTCAGGTTTTCTAACCGTGGCCCCACACCTGAGCAGTGGGCATGGGCAAAATACTGCTCCTGGGCTGGTAGTTGTTGTTTATGCCTTTCTGTACCTTCTAACTCAGTATTCAACACCCCCAGCATATTCCCCCACCCTCCCCTCCCACCTCCTCTGAGTTCCTGTGGGCTCTATTATCTGCCTAAACTGAATAGACAAGACTCAGATCAAAGGTCCTACACATCCATACTTTCAACATCTGCCAGCCAGAAGAAATCTCTCTCCTAAACTCCTTGGCTGCAGAAGCTGCTGGTTAAATACCTTGGTATCCTCTTCACAGAACCAAATCCAGAGCATGGCACACAGCAGGGGATCCATAAAGCTGTGCAATCCACTTCAGGAGTTTTTCACACAGGTCCTAGCCCCTGAAAGAGAAACTGCGTAACGGTGGTTCTCAAACTTGAAAGTGGATCAGAATCTCCTAGAGGGCTTCTTAATCCACAGAATGATGAAACCCACTCATGGAGATTCTCGGTCAGTAGGTCGAGGATGAAGCTGGAGAATTTGCATTCTAACATGTCTTTGTATAATGCTGATGCCGCTGGTCTGGGAGCTGAACTTTGAGCATCTTTTTCACAGAGGAAGGTCATGGCCCAGGAGAACTATCTCCAGGGAGGATCCATACCCAGGCTACAGCAGTTGGTTCAGAACCTCTGTTTGTTCGGCAGCCAGAGCTGCCAGGGTTGAGTGACTGGCTCTCTCTAGTTGAATTCACAAAAGATTTCCTGATAAATGCCTACTATGCAATTACATCAAGCTTGTAATTGGGCCTGGGTCAACACATTTTTCCCTGGGGCCACTTTATGTGGAAGCCATATCCTGTGAAGGGCCACTGGCATCCTGTGGCATCCACGCCTATGAGGCAATGGTGTTAGGGCTGGAGACTGGACAAGCCCCAGATCCCTGGCTACTCTCCCGCCAGACCATGCAGCGGTCCCTCCTCTGTGGACACAGTCTTCCTTCTGGTTTGTGGAGAGCACTCAGTAAGCCGTGTGTTCCTTCCCAGTTCATCTCAGGCACACTCCAGCCTTCTCAACTGGATTTACAGAACTGCCTCTTAGTGATACAGAAAGCAAAGATTTTAAAATAATCCTTTCGTTCATCCTTTTCACATTCCGTAAGTATTCAGTAAACCAGTCAATCCTAAAGGAAATCAACCCTGAATATTCATTGGAAGGACTGATGCTGAAGCTGAAGCTCCAATACTTTGGCCATCTGATGCAAAGAGCCAACTCATTGAAAAAGACTCTGATGCTAGGAAAGGTTGAAGGCAAAAGGAGAGGGGGGCAGCAGAGGATGAGATGGTTAGATAGCATCATTGATTCAACAGACATGAATCTGAGGAAACTGTGGGAGATAATGAAAGACAGGCGAGTCTGGCATGCTGAAGTCCACGGGGTTGCAAAGAGTCGGATATGACTTAATGGCTAAACAACAAGTGTCTACTTATGTGGCAGGCCTTGTTTTGGGCTCTGGGAAACAGTAGTGAACAAAACAAAGATCTTTACCCTCTGGGAATTTATATTATGGTGAGAGAAGACAGAAAATAAATAAGGAGAATGTACAGTATGTTAGGTGGTAACAGGTGCCTGGAAGGCATAGAGCCTGGAAGGGGACATGGAGTGTCTTGTTTCAGAGCTGTCTTAGGAACTGGAGTGTGGTCTCTGAATCGTTGTATGACCTTGGACAAGTCTCTTAACTCAGAGCCCTGCTCCTCACTTGCAAGTTGGAGATTCTGTGTTGTGAGGATGAACAGAGATCGTTGTGTAAATGATGGTCACAAAGGAAGGGTTCCACGTATTTTTGTTTATCCAATAAGTAAATTCACAATAAATTTTCTTCATTTTCCAGAGTGTGAGTGAGATGAATTCATCTATCAGATGTTTGTTTTAATCTTTTAACATTTTTTCAAATTTTTATTTATTTATTTGGCTTCATGGGGTCTTAGTTGCAGCTGCAGGATCTTCACTGGGGCATTTGAACTCTTAATCATGGCATGTGGGATTTAGTTCCCTGACCTGGGATCAAACGCAGGACTCCTGCATTGGGAGCATACAGTCGTAGCCTCTGGATCACAAGGGAAGTCCCCATCTATTAGGTTGGGCTTTGGCTCTTGAAACTTTTTCTGTGACTCCCTCAATACAAAAAGTTCCCCTCATCTCTCCTCCTACCCCTCTGCCACAGGACGCTCTGTTGGCAGCCCTCTTAAGTTTCCCCAGCTTGGACTCCCCTACCTACATCTCAACACCCCAGCAGCCACGCAAGCACGTTCATGAACAGACCAACAAACAAGAAAAACCAAGTCTTTATTCACGTGGAACAAATGTGAGAATGAAGATCACTAATTAACAAGTCAACAAATATATTGCCAAAATAAATTTGCAGAATGATAAGTGCTATGAAGGGGGGAGAAAGCAAACAGTGATCACAAGTTCCCAGGGGATGAAGTGCCTCATTAGATGAAGTGGTCAAAGTAGGACTATCTGAAGGATCATTGAACTGAGATCTAAATAAAGAAAAGGAACCAGCCAGCTGGAGCTCTCAGAAAGGGGCATTCTGGGCAATGGGAACACCACGTGCAAAGGCCCTGAGGAAGGAACACACTGGCACACTCCAGGAACAGAATGAAGGCCAGTGTGGCTACCGCGTGGTGTGGGAGCAAAACAGGGGTTAGAGATGACGTGGGGATGCTGGAGAGAGGTCAGATAAAGTAAGACGTGGGCAGGAAGTTTGGATTTTTCTCTAAGTCTTTGTTAGTCCTAGTGTGGTCCAAGAATACCGCATCGCCTGGGAGCTTGTTAGCAATGCAGTCTCCCCACCCCAGATCAACTGAATTAAACCTGGATTTTAGCAAGAGCCCCACATGACTTGAATGGATTTTTAAGTTTTGGAAGCATAGCTCTCTAAGTATGTGGAAGGAAAACCACATTCCTTGAGAGGCGTTTTAAGAGCTTCCTCTGGGGGTGGAACTCCTGGCGGTCCAGTGGCTAAGACTCCGTGCTCCCAATTCAGAGGGTCTGGGTTCGATCCTTGGTCAGGGAACTACATCCCACATGCAGCAACTAAAGATGCCACACACCAAAACTAAGACCCAGTGCAGCCTAATAAATATTTTTCTAAAGAAAAGACTCCTCTGGGGAGTTCCCCGGTGGCCTAGTGGTTAGGATTCTGGGCTTTCACTGCTGTGGCCTGAATCCAATCCCTGGTCCAGGAACTGAGATTCCAGAAGTCTGAGGCAGGGCCAAATAAAATTAAAATTCCTGTGGCCACCACACGGAGAGTGGATGGTCAAGAGGCAGGGACAGAAGCAGAGATGCTGAGTTTGAGATTGCTGCAACAGTCCAGACGAGGTGTGGGAGCAGGAGTAGGGAGGGAGAAGAGGAGATAGAGCAAATAGAGGGGTTGGAGGACATGTTTTGGGGATACAGTCAACAGGGCAAGCTGATGGGTTCAGTGTTGAAGGAGGAAAGAAATGATTCCGTCCATCCTTTGCTCCTCCAAAGACACTTTGGGGCAATATGGGAGAAGCTGTCGAGCCCTACCCTGGAGTCAGGTGTGGCCACAGCCTCCTTGCCACGCCCACCAACCTCCCCTTCCCACCTCCACCCCCAACTCAGGACTCCATAGTAAGAACCTAGTACAGTGCAGGGAGAACTTTGGCTTCCTGGATTTCACCTGCAGTTACGTTGTCCAGGAAATTCATGGAGTTGCCCTGGAGAGGTGAACTCTGTTATTATACACTCTCGTGCTTGTTCAACCAAGTATTCATTCATTCATTCAGCAAATGTTTACTGAGCCCCCAATATGTGTTCAGTGCTCTGCCAGACTCTGGGAATAGAGCAATAAACAGTATATCCCTTTATCACTTATAAAAGGACTTTGATTTGAGCTCAAAGTCACCTGTGTTGTCTTCCTGAGGCCCATCCCTTAGGCCTCTGATGACCTCAGAGGGAAGTATGAATTCCTTAAAGAAGGCCTATGAGGTCCTTCATTTCCAGGCCCTATATTTCTCTTCAAGGCATCTACTACCCAAGACTTTTTTGAGTCAGTGCCTCAATATAAGGATATAATGAAAATAAAATGATCTTTCCAGAAAAGTCATACACGTCTACTCACAAGAAGCCCCAGCCCAATATGCATTGTGATACAACTTCAGGAGGTTTGTAGGTTCCTTTAAGCATAGCCTTGAACTCTGGGGCTGTAGGCACGGCTAGGAGCCCCGCTTAACCGCTTGATCCTCACTGCCTTTACGCAAGTCTTGGATCACGCCGTATAGTGTCTTGTCACCATGCCTTTGCTCAAGCTGTCATTTCTGCCCACGGTCCCCCACATGCGTTTCTTTTTTTCATTGTATTCATGTAGGATCTTCCCTTGCGGCATGCAGGCTTAGTTGCTCTGTGGCATGTAGGATGTTAGGTCCCCGATGAGGGATTGAACCTGTGTTCCCTGCATTGCAAGGTGGATTTTTAACCATTGGACCACCAAAGAAGCCCCGTCCCAAAATGCATTTCTATTCATCCTGTAGCTGTAGTTCACATGCCCTTCCACCCCATTTCCCACAATAGAAGCAATCTCTAACTTCCATATTCCATAGAACTTTGCATAGATCACATATCTTTGGTTCTCTCCCTGCCTGTTTCCCTGACTAGATAGTGAGTCTTCTTGGATTCAAATAGACTCTGTATGACCTTGGGCAAGTTTTTCACCTCTTTGAGCTTTTATTTCCTCCTCTGCAAAAATGAGGATAGTCTCTCCCTCCAGGATGGCTGAGAGAGGTAGAGGAAATAAAGCAGATAGACCTGGTATACAGCAGTGCTTAACGTGCGTTTGAATGAACAAGGATGGATTGCATTTTACAGGTGAAGAAACCAGGGCCTCTGTTCACAGACACTGAGCCCTGTGACCTTAAGTTCATTCTAGGAGACATCACCAGCACCTGCACCATACGGTCAGAACCAGCTCTGGGTCAGGCCACAGGAAGGAGCCACATTGACAAGTGGCCTTCTCAGCCTGAAACAGAAGACACACAAATTGTCACAGGCTTGTCAGGCCCAATTCCGGGAGAGGACTATTCTGGGAGATGCAGGGAGAAACCAGTCCAAGGAAGGCCAGGAGGTGATGAGGGTACCCTCCTTGCTCCCAGTGACCTCGTCCAAACCATTTATCCTCTTCTGCTTCCAAGGCCTTGCTTGTCTTTCTGAAGCCATTGGAGTCCAGCATGTGCTCCCCAACTTTGTGGCTTCTTGTACCAAAATCTCCCCATCACGTCAAGTCTTCTGTTGTGACTTTCCTCTCCACATCTGTTCTTGTTTAGTCACGAAGTAGTATCTGACTTTGCAACTTCATGGACTATATAGCCCTCCAGATTCCTCTGTCTGTGGGATTCCCCAGGCAACAATATTGGAGTAGGTTGTCATTCCCTTCTTCAGGGGATCTTTCCGATCCAGAGATTGAACCCATGTCTCTTGCCTTGGCTGGCGGATTCTTTTCTGCTGAGCCACTTAGGAAGCCCTCTCCACCTCTGTGCTACCTCAAAACCCCATCCATTTCCACTAACATGTGCTCATGGCCTTCCTTCCCTTCTTACCCCATGCAGATTCCATGCTCCATCACTGCCCAGTGAATCCCCTCCATAAACCACTCTTCTCCCCACCATCTGCACCTGGCCGGGTCCAAGCCCTTATAAAACCCCACCCTCCACCTTCTCCAGGCCTGTGCCCAAGCAGCTGGGTGCTGGGGAAAAGCACACAGCCTTGCTGATGGCTGCTGTTTAAATTCATGACCACAAACCTCAAATTGGCACTCTTGGTGCCTGGCAAGCCTACCAACCTTTCCTAGAAAGTTCATTTTCCTGTTCTCAGGGATGGCTGTTCTGTACTTTCCTCTGTCTCCCCAGACTCCCCTGCTCCCCTCAGCAGAGGTCCTTGGTGCACACTTCCTTGAGAAACTAGAAGCCATCAGACCAAATCTGCCCGCCCTCCTGCCCATGCCTCTGCTCCCTGCCTCTCCTCCTGCAGCCAGCCCAAGACACCACTGCTGCTTGGACTCTGGAGCCATCCCCTCCAGCAGGCCTGGGGCCTCCACTCCAGGAAGTATCCTGCCTCTCTCAGCATCAGCACCTTCTCCCTTTCTGCCTTATCGTTCTCTTTTGCACACACACAAATGTTCTAGTAACTTCCTTCAGGAAAGAGAGAGGGGGAAGGAAGGAGGGAGGAAAGGAAGACAGGGAGGGAAGAAGGAAGAAAAAGAGGAAGGAAGGAGGGAAAGTACACCACCACATCAGTTAAGGTTCTAGCAGGAAAACAGAATTCGTGTAGAGGATTCAACTGACATCAAAGAAAGGGCTACTTACAAAGTTAAAGGAAGAATCAAGGATATTGGGCACCCAGAGACAAGCCAAGCTCAGTGCGGGTGATAACTCCTAGCTCAGAAAGAGCCCGGGGAAGAAATGGTGTTCTGAGAGCCAAGGAGGAGGGGCAGCCCAGAAGGACCTGCAGACATAGAGTACACAGCTCCTGCCCCGAGACCAGATGCGGAAGCAGCAAGGGAGGAATACGGGGCAGAACATGGACCTCCCTTATCTCCAGCCTTCATTCGACTCTCCTGCCTTTGCCTTCCCTGGGCTGAAGCCATCTGGTGCATGCTAACAGAAGAGTTCAGGTGATGCAGTGCAGAAGCATCATCCTCCCAGCCCCCAGCGTAGAACATGAGCAGAGAAGGGGTCTTGGAAGGGAGACTGGCCAGCACACCTTCCCTCGACCCCACACTCCCTTCCAGCTTCTGCCCCATTTCTCTGACAACACTCACAGCAAAATTTCTTGGAGCAGTTATCGTCACCTCTCATGATTTCTCCAAACCACTAGTCCAGCTCTTGTCTGCGTTGGACAGCCTGACAACCTTTCCATGGGAATTCCTCTTCTCAAGGTCACAGTGGCCTCCACTTTCCCAAGCCTGATAGATAGCCTCTCAAGCACACTTACCACACACTCCTTTGTTGAAACAATTCTCTTGGCTTCCTGGTGCCTCAGGTTTTTCTCCTCCCCTTGAGCTACTCTTTCTTGGTCTTGCTTGGAGGCCACCCTCACCTTCTACATTAGCTCCACCCAGAGCCCAGTCCCAGGACTCTTCCTCTTCTCCATGTGGACCATCGCCTTTGTGTCTGCTCTGTGGTTGGCCAGATGCACGGGGCCTTCTTGTCCTTCAGTTCTTGGCTCAGATGCTGCCTCCCCAGAGAGGCTGTCTCTGACCAAACTCAGCCTGCTCCCTGCCCCATCACTGCGTCATGCTGCCCTATTTGCTTCTTTCATCAACTTTATCACTGTTTGTCCACCTGGTTGGTTTAGGGATTTTTTCCTTGTTTATACAGGCACTAGTTATCCAGAAGCCTTGCCCGTTGCTATATCCTTAGGACTTCATGCATGGTTGACAGTAGTGAAATAGGAGAGGAGGAGGCAGACCACAACCTTTAAAAGAATGACATAGGACATGACAAACATTGGTTAGAACTTAAGAAATCATCCCTGAATATTCACTGGAAGGACTGATGCTAAAGCTCCAGTACTTTGGCCACCTGATGCGACGAGCCAACTCATTAGAAAAGATCGTGATGCTGGGGAAGATCAAGGGAAGGAGGAGAGGGCAGTGACAGAGAATGAAGTAGTTGGACAGTATCATCGACTCAATGGACCTGTTTGAACAAACTCAGGTAGATGGTGAAGGACAGGGAAGCCTGGCCAGATGCAGTCCATGGGATTGCAAAGAGTTGGACATGACTGAGCAATCGAACAGCAACAAATCCAAGATGGTGGATGATTGGACCTTGAGCCTCATTATACACTCATGGTAATATATTAGCATCTAAATGCCACACCCACCAGTGTCATGACAGTTCTGAGGCCAACCATAAAAGGCCAGAAAGTGGCCCAATTCCTGGAAATCTCTGCCAGTTCTCAAAATAGTTGGAATAATCCTCCCGCTCATTAGCCTGTGAAATTCCCAACCCATAAAAACTAACCACCCTGTATTTTGGGGCCACCTAAGATGGCTCACATTCTGTGGAGTGTGTTTCTCTCTAAATAAATCCACTTCTCACCTATCACTTTGTCTCCCACTGCATTCGTTCTGCGATAAGACATCAATAACCTGAGTTTCATTAAATGCCAAAACCAGATGTGTGATCTCAGTTAAAAGACTGTGGGATTCGAGTTCCAATCTGAGTTGCGTGGTTTCCACAGACACTAAATAAATAGCTGTTGAATGAATGGTCAGGAACCTGTTTTGCTATTGTAAAACTAAATTTCTTGATAGGCACTTAAATATTCTCCTGGGTCTTTTAAAAGAAACCTCCTTTCCTTTTAACTTTATGCTCACATGCATTCCCAGGTGGCACAAGTAGTAAAGAACCCACCTGCCAATGCAAGAGGCACAAGAGACTCAGGTTCAATTCCTGGTCAGGAAGATCCCCTGGAGAAGGGAATGGCTACCCACTCCAGTATTCTTCCCTGGCGAATCCCATGGACAGACGAGCCTGGCGGACTACAGTCCCCAGGGTCGCAAAGAGTGGGACACGACTGAAGTGACTTAGCACACATGCAAGCATGCCTCCTCTACCTCCTCTAACATCACATATACACATGAAAATGACCTGAGCAGAGAATCTGGCCATATGGATTTAGAAGTAAATGAGGTCCCGTGTTAATATCAGATAATCCTGTAAAGTGAAGACTCAGGATGAGAACATCTCTCTGCCCCATTTGGTTCTAGCCTAGGAGGCAGCACAGGGAGTAGTCAAGAGCCATTGCTGTGGAATAAGGCAGACCAGGTTTAAATTCCATTTCTAATCCTCATTCCCAATGTGACCTCGACCAAGCCACTTTATCTCTCTGAGTCTCAATGTTCTCCTGCATAAATTGCCCGGGTAAGGCTGTCAAGAGGGATTAAGGGGACAAGACACAGAAAGCCCTCAACCTGTGAGCCTGGCACAGGACACTAATTAGCATCAATCATTTCCAGAATTATGATGGGATTCTTCTAATTCCAGAAGCTTCTCCATGATCACAGTTCCAAAAGGGAGTGATGAACGCGGTTAGGGAGTTAAGGTTGAGCTGTTTCTGGAAGGTTGTTTGGAAGGGAGTGGGAAATGACTAGAAATGTAAATTACTGTACTATCCTGTCCAGGGTCAAAGCATTGAAAAGATGGCAGTGCCCATGCCCACAACCATGAATCAAAATCAAAACAAAAGTCAGGAACTTACCTGCTGGTCCAATGGTTAAGAATCCACTTGCCAATGCAGGGAACACTGGTTCCATCCCTGGTCTAGGAGGATTCCATGTGCTAAGGAGCAACTAACTCGTGTGCCACAACTACTAAAACCCATGCACTCTAGAGCCTGTGAGCTGCAGCTACTTAAGCCTGCAAGCCTAGAGACCTTGTGCCACAAAAAGAGAAGCCAGAGCAATGAGAAGCCTGCACATGGCGACAAAGAGGAGCCCCTTGCTCACCACCGCTAGAGCAGGCCTATGCACAGCGACAAAGACCCGTGCAGCCAAAAATAAAATTAATTAACTAAATTAAAAAAAATTAAAAATATAAAAACCATGAATCACTAAATCTGAATATATGCTAAAATGAAAACAGCTTCTTTTGAGATTCTCTGATTGCATAACTCTAGATACATTCATTGAAGACTGCATAACTAGATACATTCATTGAAGACAAGCTTTTTATTTATCCAGTGCCCCTTCTGTGTTCACTACCTCCAGGTCACCCAGCACCCATTGGATTCCAGGTTGAAAAATACCTAGGATCTGAGTCCCAAGAGCTATTTTCTCCACCTGTAATATAATTAATGATAATACATTGCATTTCTACTGTCCCATCATTCTGAACTCTTCAGAATTCTTTGATGTATACTAATTTGCTTAAACTCCACATCTCCAGGATGTGGTTAGTAGCTCCATGGTCTTAAATCCAGACACATTATGTGGTTGCCAGGGGTCACCCTCTCATTCCCAGAATAACCAGAAAAGTATCTTCAGTCCCTGAACCTATCAAATCACAAGCCAAATGACCTTCAAATTACCCTTTGTCCAGAAACCAACCACTCACCTTTATTCATTCCATCCAACTTATGGCTCTGGACTCAGTTGCTACCTCCTCCTGGAAGCCCTCCCTCTCCTTCTGACTGGCCCAGCTCACTTCTTCCAAGCTGTTAAAATCCTGAGATCCTCATAACTTGCCCCCAGCATCATAAGACATCCCTGAAACACTTCATTTCTTCATCTCTCTCCTACACTGGACTGGGCACCGAATGCTCCCAAAGGTGTGAGGGTCATTTTTTAATTAAATGAGCCAATTTAATTAATAAATGGATCTTTCTCAAGATGAATTTAATATCCTGGGAGGACTTGTTTTTATTGGAAATAGAGGCAACTCTGACCTAGTCCCAGGCAGATGGCAAAGACTTGAAAATGTTTTCTTGTGCCACCTCCATCCCATAAACACAACCCTCACCCTGATAACTGTGGGCCTCCAAATGCCACCATTTGAGAAGAATTTATTGTCTATTTTTTTAACTGATCTTATTCCCCTGTTAAGTCGCTCCGTCGTGTCTGACTCTTTGCAACCCCACAGACTGTACACCAACCACCAGGCTCCTCTGTCCATGGGATTTTCCAGGCAAGAATACTGGAGTGAGTTGCCATTTCCTTCTCCAGGAATTGAACCCAGGTCTTCTGCATTACAGGTGGATTCTCTACTGTCTGAGCCACCAGGGAAGGGGCTAGCTGGGACTAAAGTGAGACCCATGCATGGTTAAGTGCCTAAGCGGGGAAGGGCTACTGAAAGATATTACTTCCTACACTTATGACAGACTTATAACTATTAAGCATTTTATGAAGGCTGAGATGCAGCAAACCTGCCTCTTTTCCCTTTGTCCCCAGGCCTCTGAGAGGGTTTCAGGGCTCAGAAGCACAAAATGAGGTCTCATTTCTCTTGAACAGCACAATTACAAGGACTTGAGACACTCACCCTCCTTAATCACAGGCTTCGGCCAGGCCCTGTCCCTGAGGGTGGCCAGGCATCTATTCCAGGGGCCAAGCCTGTTGCACAAGCCTGCGGGCTCAGGGATGGGCCTCAGGCAGTCCCCAGTGCTATGTGCCTGGTCAAGGAGAGCTCCAACCGTCCCTAAGATGCTCTCATTGCACAGCTAAAACCAGAAGGCAGGTTTAGCCATTCTTTAGATGGGTCAGAGAAAACCTGCTCATCTTTAGCTAGCGTGTCCTTACCTTGTCTTGAGCACTTTCACTGCATCCCCCGGGAGTCTCACCCACACTAGGAGGGAAGGGCAATTAACCACTAATGCCTAGTTACACAAGGAAACCAAAACTGCGGACAGTGACTACATGTCCCTGGCTGCTCCTTCTGGGTCTCCTTACGGGGCCTCCCTCAGGGTCCGGTCTCCGTCTGCAGAGGCCTGGGGCAGGCCTTGGTCCTCTGTTCCTCTCTGGGCTCACCTAGCCGTCTCATCCAGGAGCTGACCTTGCCCCAACCTCCAGGTTCCTCTCTGAGTATCCCTGTGGATTCTTTTTCTTCCTTTCTTTCTCTCTGCTTTTCTTCCTTTTTCTGCCACACTGCAGCAGTATTTGGGCTTTTAGTTCCCCAACCAGAGATTGAACCAGCAGCCCCTGCAATTGGAAGCCCAGAGTCCTAACCATGGACCACCAAGGAAGTCCCTCCCTGTGGATTTCTAACAGACAAATTCAAACTCACTGCGTATAAAAAGATCTTCCTATCTCCCCACCTTCAGCTTGCTGTTCCCACAGTCTTCCCCATCTGAGACAATGGCAACATCATTCTGCTACTTGCTGGGCCAAAAACGTTGGAATCATTCTCTTTCTCTCTCTCTCTCTCTTTTTTTTTTTCGCTCTCTTCACTTCACAATACATGGTATCTTAGTTCCCCAACCAGGGATTGAACCTGGGCCCCCACAGTGAAAGTGCCGAGTCCTAACCACTGGACTTTAGGGATGTCCCCAAAACATTGGAATAATTCTTGATTCTTCTGTTTCTTTCCCCCACATCCAATACAATCCTGTCACTTAAAAGACATGTGTGTGTATATGTGTGTGTATATGTGTGTGTGTGTGTGTGTCCCCTGCTAGATGGTCAGTTCTATAAAGTTGAGTCTGTGATCGTTTTCCCCATAACCAGACCCCCAGCATGTAACCCACAGCCTGGCACAGGGCACATACTAATGGAATACTAGTTGAAAGAGAAAGAAAGGAAAGACGGAAGGAGGGAGGGAGGAAGAGAAAGTTCCATCCCTGAGCGCTCTTAGTAATAGAGAGATGATTGAACATGTGTCTTAACTGATTGAATCAGGCACATAAATAGAGGCCCATATGTCAAGGTTCTCTTTGTTCTGTGACAGCGTAAAACCAGCACATTTTTCAAGGTGGAAACAACAAACAAAACACAAAACCACAGAGTCCTGACCATGGCAAGACCTTCTGCTCCTTTATCAGAGTGAGGCCCCCTGTGAATTCGATCCAGGTGGGAGGAGCGGGCGGGCCCCCAAGAACAAATGGACCTGGTCTGAGTTCAGGAGTTGGGATCCAGCGGTCAAGCTGGAGGTCAGGAATCAAAGGCGAGGAGATCAGAGGTAGATTAATTACCTTGGCTACAAGTTAGTAATTAACTTGTTTAAACTCCACAGTAAGTCTGTGAAGTTAGGAAATGTTACCCCCATTTTAGAGATGAGAAAATTGAGGAATTTGCTGAAGTGTCACAAAGTTTCAAAACCACAGTTCTGGGTATGCTTTTTTTGTTTGTTTATTTGTTTGTCTTTGTTTCCTTTTATTTTGGGTGATGCTACACAGCTACAGGATCTTAGTTCTCTGACCAGAGATTGAACCCAGGCCCTGACAGTGAAAGCGTTGAGTCTTAACCACTGAAACACCAGAGAATTCTCACAACTACAGTTTGTACCCAGATCCACCTGACCCCAACAACCGCACGCCCATAGCTTCTCTGAACAAGAGGTGTAGGCACCACCTGCAGCTGGGGGAACAGACCTGAGGCTTGGGAAGTCAGAGCATCCTGGGGCATCATCTGCTGAGTCTGTCTGTCCAACAGCCCTCCTCTGGCAACACACCACTCTTTCCTCTTTCCGGGGGGAAATTCATTCTGTGAGGTTCTGGGGAGCTGACCTGCCCCTCTCTCACCCCAGTTCCCCAAGGAAGACACACACTCTGTTAGAATACCCATCCCTACCTGCACAGCTAATGCTGCCGAAGCAGGCCTGTGATCCGTCAGGACCAATCAGAGGCCTTCCCTGAAGTTTTGTGCTGAATCTACTGGGGAAGGTGGTCTTTCCTACAGAGGTTCTAAGTGTGGGAAATAGAAGTGGAGCCGCCATGGGACATCTTTCTTGCTATGCTATGTGAACTGGAGACTCAAAGTGGGCAGCAGATAAGACAGTGGGTGCCCTAAAGCCTTGTTTGAGCCTCACCTGCTCTGCCCTTGGGCTACCCGGATACACAAATTAATCAGTTCTCCTTTTGACTTAAGCAGGAGAAATGTAGGCACACAGAACGGAGAAGATGAGAGGGCAGACTGGGAGCTCAGCAAAGCCTGGACCGACACAAGCAGGATAGAAGGGGTGGGGATGGGGGAGGGAGGGCAAACAGAGCCCGACACCCACCCAGCAGCCTGCCGTGTGACTTTGTACCCAGGGTGTACTTCTCTGATCTCAGGCCTGCCATCTGCGGAGGGATGTACTCATTTGCTAAACCACAGCAGAGACTGCTTGTTCCTGGGAAACTGCAGAGAAATGGGACATTTTCCAGCAAAATAAATAAAAAGAGATTGTTCCCAGTCTGGAGAGGGAGGAGGGACCACACATTTTCCGAGTCCCTCGTGAGCGTCAGATACAGCCACTAGGTGCCTTATCTGCTTAACAGTAAGCTACTAAACTGAAGGTGGATACGCAATGGGTATCACTCGCTCAAAAGGGAAATATTTTTGGAATGAATGTAACACTTATCTCAATTGATCCTCACAAGAGTCCAAGGAGAAGAGCATTAGAGACAAAAAAAACTGGGACATTCCCCGGTGGTTAGGACTCTGGGCTTCCGCTGCAGGGGCCTGGGTTCTATCTCTGGTCAGGGAACTAAGGCAGAGGAAACCGACTGTCCATCAGGGTCGGAAACTCCCTCGAAGTCACAGAGTCGGTGTGACCAAAGCAGAATTCAGTGCTTACTTTTCAGGCCTGAGAACTTGCCTTCTTGCCATTACCCTAGACCAAGAGCAAATATCACCTCTATAGAACATACCACGTGAGGCCTCCAGGAACTAGAACAGAGCAGTTGGAAAGAGCAGTTGAATTATATGACTTCCATAAATTGGATTGAAAGCATTAGATGATGAAGGCTGTGTAGCTGCTGAGATGGAGGAGAAAGCCACACAGAGGAGGGAGGAGCACAGTGGCACCCAGTCAGGGCCAAGGAGGACTCTGGGAGGAGGTGGAGAGGAGCCAGTGTTGAAACACAAAGTGATAACCTAAAGAGGCTTGGAATGAAGGCTTTATCTGAAACTGCTGGCCTTGAGAATGGGATTCTTCTTGCTTGGGGAAGGAGAGAGCAGCCAAAAGATGGCTATGGTCAGGAGTGCCCGAGACTGCCAGAGGAGTAGGGTCTCTGCCTGGGGAATGGGAAACAAAGCAAGAGAGACTCAGGGTAGACTAGACTAGAGGGATCTTCCTGCAGGACAAGAGTGAGGGCACCCTGGGCTGGGTGGATGAGAAAGCTTAGAGACGGGAGGGGCTCCTGGCTCAACGTTAGAGCTAGGGTCAGCCAGCCTGGGCTGGAATCACACAGCTCACCCTGTCACTGACTGTGTGACCCCATGTTACATCCTCCTGAGCCTCCATTGGCATCTAAGAATCAGTTGTTGTTTAGTTGCTAAGTCGTGTCTGACTCTTTGTGACCCCATGGACTGCAGCCCACCAGGCTCCTCTGTCCTCCACTGTCTGCTGGAGTTTGCTCAGATTCATGTCCATTGAGTCAGTGATGCTGTCTAACCATCTCATCACCCACCACCCCTTTTTCCTTTTGCCTTCAGTTTCTTTCCCAGCATCAGGGTCTTTTCCACTAGTCGGGTCTTCACATTGGGTGGCCAAAGTACTGGAGCTTCAGCTTCAGCAACAGTCCTTCCAATGAATATTCAGGATTGATTTCCTTTAAGATTGACTGGTTTGATCGCCTTGCAATCAAGAGACTCTTGAGCTTCTCCAGCACCACAATTCGAAAGCATCAGTTCTTCAGTGCTCAGCTTTCTTTATGGTCCAACTCTCATATCCATACATGACTACCAGAAAAACCATAGCTTTGATTATACAGATCTTTGTCAGCAAAGTGATGTCTCTGTTTTTTTAACACACTATCTAAACTCATCATATCTTTCTTTCCAAGGAGAAAGCATCTTTTAATTTCATGACTGCAGTCACCATCAGCCGTGGTTTTGGAGCCCAAGAAAATAAAATCTATCACTGCTTCCACTTTTTCCCCTTCTATTTGCCGTGAATCAGTACAATCCTTTATTTTTTTTAAAGAATTCTTTTGATGTGGACCATTTTATTGATTTGTTACAATATTACTTCTGTTTTATGTTTTGGCTTTTTGGTGAGTGGCTTGTGGGATCTTAGTTCCCTGGCCAGGGATAGAACCCACGCCCCACTGCAATGAAAAATCTTGTGCACTGGACCACCAGAGAAGTCCCTCAGTACGATCCTTTACCAAGCCTGGCACAGAACTAGGTGTATTGGGAAAACAACAAATAGAACTTAAACCTTCTCCTTGGAGTCTGGGCTGGGGTGGGGGATGGGCGGTCTCTCCTCCTCCTCCTCCTCCTCCTTTCCCCCCAAGGGGGCTGGGTTCAGGGGGAAGATCCAGAGGGAAAAGGAGGGGAGGGGGCCCAAGTCCAGTGCCTTATCCTTGAGCCTTGTCTAAAACCCTTATCTGAGACTTCTGAAACTTTTTCTTGGGAGAAAGAAATATAAACTTTAGAACTTCCTTATTCTCTGTGCTGGGGGAAACAAATGTCTTAAATTAACCTTTGGGCCTCAAGCCCTTCTTTAGAAAGAAACACTTCTATGGGCCTCGGCTGACCAGGGATTAGACCACATGTTGTTCTGGACTGAGTGTGCACAGATGGGGCTTCCCTAAATGTCTGTTGTTTCAGCTGCCCAACCCATGGTCTTTTTGTTAGCGCAACCCAAATGGGCTAAGACATGGCATTGTGGGAAGAGCTTGGTGATTCTTCAGTACCATCTCAAGAGGGTTGGTTGAGTCAGTGAAAACCAAAGGAATGTCCAAAATTTTTTTTAATGTTTTATTTATGTATGTGCTGCATTGGGTCATAGTTGCAGCACACACGTGGGATCTTCATTGCTACAGGCAGGATCTTTGTTGCAGCCTGTGGGATCTTTAGTTGAGGCATGCAGGATCTAGTTCCCTGCTGCTGTTGCTGCTAAGTCACTTCAGTCGTGTCCGACTCTGTGCAACCCCATAGACGGCAGCCCACCAGGCTCCCCTGTCCCTGGGATTCTCCAGGCCAGAACACTGGAGTGGGTTGCCATTTCCTTCTCCAATGCATGAAAGTGAAAAGTGAAAGTGAAGTCGTTTAGTCGTGTCCGACTCTTCTCGACCGCATGGACTGCAGCCCACCAGGCTCCTCCATCCATGGGATTTTCCAGGCAAGAGTACTGGAGCGGGGTGCCGTACTGGGGATCAAATCCAGACCCCTGCATTGGGAGTGCAGAGTCTTAGCTCCTGGACCACCAGGAAAGTCCTCAGAATGGTTTTATATTAGATTTTATTTGGTACAAACAATCTTTACCTTGGACTTGAAAGTCTCTTTGTGCCATAAGAAACTGGGGTTATTTGGGAGGAATTGTCAATGGGGAATATCCCATATGCTTTTTTTTTTTTTTTTGCTTGCTTGCTTGCAAGTTCCTCAGGAGGGAAGACTGTAGTCATGCAGTGGTCTGATTTCTCATGCAGCAGATGGTTGGGAAGGGCTGGAGCACAGTGGAGATGAGCTGCAGTGGAAGGGATAGTGGAAAAAGAGAATCTTTACTCCCTCATTTATGAGCTGAGAAATCTTGAGAAGCTTACTTAACCTCGGGCTTCCCTGGTGGCTCAGACAGCAAAGAATCTGCCTGCAACGCAGGAGATCAGAGTTTAATCCCTGGGTCAGGAAGGTCCCCTAGAGAAGGGAATGGCAACCCCCTCCAATATTCTTGCCTGGAGAATCCCAGGAACAGAGAAGCCTGGAGGGCTATAGTCCAAGAGGTCGCAGACAGTTGGAGACAACTGGGTGAACTAAGCGCACACACATCCTTAACCTCTTGGATAATCAACTTCCTTATCTGTGAGGAATAAGTATCTTTCTCCTAAGGTGGTGAGGCAGACGGGATGAATGAAAGAATGATATCCCACACACAGGCCCCTAGGGTGGAGATAACTGTTTCGCAGTCAATGCTCAACTAGCATTGGTTCCTCCCACCCACCTTGCCTCTAGATCCCAGGTTGCAATGCTGCAGAGGAGAGTCCAGGCTTGTAGGGGGAGGGCTTGGCCCACGAGCCCACTCACCTGCATTGCACCTCTGAGGTTTCATATTCCTAGGCTCCACAAAGCACAGGAGAGAGACATAGACAGGCTGGGCGGTCCACATTCCTGCTAAGGGCCCCACAGAACCAGCCATCTTCCAACCCAGCCTGGCTCAGCACTGAGGTACTTTCCCAACCTCTGCTCCTGTGTTTCTCTCATCCTCCTCCCAGTTTGGCTTCCCCTTCACCTCTGTCCTCTTTGGCTCAGGCCATGGGAAGGCAAACACAACTTGGACAATGAGGGAGGCTAAAGGCTGGACAAAATTACAGATGGGCAGTTGGAATTTTTTCTGATGTTTCTGTTCTCTGTCTAGGGATTTGTCTCTTTTATCATCATCATTTTATCTTCTAAGCAGGGCTTTATAGGAAGCTGGATAATAAATTCTGGGAGACAGAGTATATGACAAGCACAACTTACCCCAGACAATTAATGTCTGAGATTCCAACAAATAGAGTCCCATGTTCCACAAATTAATTAATATCCATAGGGGAAAAAAACTTTCCCTCTACCTCATATCACATACAAAAATTAATTCAAGATAGGCCACAGATGTACATGTAAAAGATAAAACTATAAAGCTTCTAGAAGAAAACATAGGAGAGTATCTTCTTGACCTTGGGATAGGCAAAGATTTTTTTAGACAAGACACTACAGCATTAACTGTTTTCAAAAATCGATAAATTTGTCATAATCAAAATTTAAAGTACCCAAAGACACATTCGGGGAAGTAAAAAGGTACACCACAGATGGGGAGAAAATATTCACAGGAGATAAAGGGCTGACAAAGGGCTCATATTTAGAACATATAAAGAACTCTTACTAAATCAACTTTAAAAAAAATAAACACAAAGGTTAAACAGATATTTCTCAAAAGAAAGCATACAGATGTCCAGTAAGCAAACGAAGTGTGTTGCCGTTTTTTATTACCAGGCAAATGTAAGCTAAAACCACAATGAGGACTTCCCTGGTGATCCAGTGGTTAAGATTCCACACTTTCAGGCACGAGTTCAATCCCTAGTCGGGGAACTAAGATCCCACAGCCTCATGGCACGGCCAAGGGGGTAAAAAAAACCACAATGAGTTACCACTTCATATTCTTGACTCAAAGTAAAAAGTCTAACAATTCCAGGTGTCAGGAAATGGACTACAACTCAGCCATACGAAGGAATGATGTCCAGATACATGTGGCAACATGGATGAATCTCCCAAAAGTTTTATACTGAGTAAAAGAAGCCATATGCAAGGGTACAAGGGCTTCCCAGGTGACTCAGTGGTAAAGAATCTGCCTGCCAATGCAGGAGATGCAGGTTAGATCCCTAGATCGGGAATATCCCTGGAGGACGAAATGGCAACCCCCTCCAGTATTCTTGCCTGGGAAATCCCATGGACAGGAGAGCCTGGCAGGTTACAATCCATGGGGGCTCGAAGAGTCAGACACAGCTTAGTGACTGAACACACACACACATGCAAGACTACACTTTGTATAAATCCACTCCATTTACATGAAGTTCAAGAACAGGAAAAATTAATCTCTTAGAGATAGAAATCAGAACAATGATTGCCTCTGTGGAGTTGAGTACTGACTGCAAAAGGGCACCAGGCAACTTTCTGGGGTGCAGGAAATATTCTTACCTTTTTTTTTTTTAATGTTCTTACTTTGATTTGCATGATGGTTGTATTGGATGGTACTTTAAAAATCTGTCATTTTTTCAGCATATGAAAAATACACCTCTATAGAAATATACAAAAGCTTAAAAAGTTGTAAAGCCTCCCTACACAGATAAGTGGAGAAATACATTTGTTATGCCCAGTATTTACTTGTTTGATGTACAGGTGACCCTTGAATAATGCAGGTTCAAACTGTGGGTCTACTTGTATGTGGATTTTTTTCTCAACAAATAGAGTACTCATATTTCCATTTTGGGCTTTCCCAGTGACTCAGTCATAAAGAATCCACCTGCAATGCAGGAGACATGGGTTCAATCCCTGGGTCCATGGGTTCAATCCCTGGAGAAGGGCATGGCAACCCACTCCAGTATTCTTGCCTGGAGAATCCCATGGACAGAGGAGCCTGGCGGGCTACAGTCCATGGGGCTGCAAAGAGTCAGACATGACTAAAGCAACTTAGCATGCACCCATTTTCATTTTACAGATCTTTAAGTTTACTAAGTTTAGGGAAAAGTTTGCATTTGAATACAGATCACAATATGTGGAATCAAAAGAATTAGGGTTTGAGACCTGTAAATATCCAAACTGTTTAAGTTTCTCGCCTTTGGGTTAAGTCATTTATCAATTCTTCCCCATCCCACCTCCACCCCACCATTTTTTTGAGGCAAAGATAGCAGAACGTGGATTTTCAAGTGCATGGGGCAGGGGGAGGGGGGTGTTGACACCCCTCACTCCCCAACAGTTCAAAGGTCAACTGTACATTTTTCATACGCATGTTCCTTGTATTCAAAGTCCTGACTGGGTCTCATTTTCTCCCCAGTTTTCTCCTCTGTCATTCTCCCTCAGATCCCTCTGCTCCAGCCCCACCAGCACTAGTTCCTTAAAGAAGCCAGACATGTCCCCACCCCAGGCCCTTTGCACTCACTGTTCTCTCTGTCTGGAACCATCTCCTCCCACTCTGCCTTGCTCCTTCACTTCCTCAGTTCTCTGATCAAATACCCTCCATCAGCGAACAACACACACATCCTCCCTTCTCTCTTTCCCCTTTGTTTCGTTTTTCTTCACTACCCTTACCACTCCCTGACATTTTGCACATTTATTTGCTATTGTCCATCTCCTCTGCTAGAATGTCAGCTCCAAGAGGCGGGGCTTTGTTCCGCTCACTGCTATTTCCCCGGGACTTGGAATAAAGTGCTCGCTACACATCTGTTAGGTATTTGGTCTCAGCGGGTACTTCCAGCCATCCTGAGAGATTTCTTTAAAGATTGTAACATTTAAAAAGGATAATAATTGTAAGCAGAAGGCCTGCCACACAGTACAGTCAATACAAGTGAGCTCTTTTAGCTCCCGAATTCTTCTCTAGGGTGTATAGGCCAGGTTTCATCATCTTCTCCCTTTTTTAAGTTAGGAAAATAAAGTTCTCAATGGTGTAGAGACTTCCCAAGGTCACCCTACATATGGCATTTCTCAATTTGGAGTCTAGCTCTTATAATGCAGATAGCAACCATCAATTAAATGGCCAGACTACACAATGAAAGGCAGAGACATTAGCACAGGAACTAATTTGCTGACTACTAACGGATACTAGGGGCCTTCCCTGGTGGCTCAGCAGTAAAAAATCTGCCTGCTAATGCAGGAGATGTGGGAGACGTGGGTTCAGTCCCTGAGTCAGGAAGATCCCCTGGAGGAGGAAATAGCAATCCGCTCCAGTATTCTTGCCTGGAAAATCCCATGGACAGAGGAGCCTGGTGGGCTACAGTCCATAGGGTCACAAAGAGTCGGACATGACTGAGTGCACACGCACACAACAACAGATACTAGCCAAATAACTGCCCTCCTCCAGTTTCACGCCCTGGAGACATTGGCAGGATACACAGAACGCTCTATTAACTTCGTGGGGAAGAAGAGAGGCATGGTGGGGCTGTCGATAACCAAACGGTCACCAGCATTTGACACTGGAACGTATTGCTTAATCACGTATATTCTTTTGACAGCAGACTTACCTTCCCAGTTACGAAGGATCTCAGTTACTTTCACACGAATTATCGTGTCAACGCCGTGTGCTTCATGTTTGCAGAACACATGAGTTTCAGGCAGTGAGATTAGGGGACAGGAAGGAGCTCAGGTGATTTAAGGCAGCCACCAAGAGAATAAGCATGTGCCATCAAATCTAAACTATGAGCTCTCCAGGATGGAAAATAGCAAATCGCTGTGAGTAGGATAAATGAAAGTTAACAGACCAACATTCCTTGGCCCTTTAAGTGCTCATGTTGGACCCATCTCAGTGTCTGATTTAGCTGGTAGCACAACCCAGCTGGCCTCTCACATCTTTTTATTATCCTTTTAATTCGGAATCACCAGCCCTGGCCTGTCTGACCTATTCCTCAAATTCTGCTGGTGATTTCATTGCCCTCCAGATCAAATGCTCCAGGCCTCTCTCCTCCCATCAGTGCAGTTTCAGCAAACCCAGCCTGATCCAGCTTCTGGGGATTTCACTCCCAGTGCCAATCCCAAGGGGGTATCTAATATCTAATAATGGAAACCCCAAAGCTGGGGAGGACTCTGCCACACAAAAACAGGGCAGTCATCTTTTCCTAAATCTGAGATTTGTCATTTTTAGCAGGAGTCATGAAGCCCTTTGGGAATCGAATAAAACCTGTGGATCATTTTCCCAGGGAAAAGCACATTCATCCAAGTATTTAGGGGGTCCTGTGGCCCATGAGGGCTTCTCAGGTAGCCCAAGTGGTGAAGAATCTACCTGCAATGCAGGAGACTTGGGTTCAATCCCTGGGTCGGGAAGAACGTCCTGGAGGAGGAAATGGCAACCCACTCCAGTGTTCTTGCCTGGAGAATCCCATGGACAGAGAAGCCTGGCAGGCTACAGTCCATGGGGTCACAAAGAGTTGGACACGACTGAAGTGACTTAGCAGGGACACACGTAGCCCATGATGCCCTTCCACAGGATTAAGTACCGCTGCTTGAAGTGTAACAGCATCCTATTTTTTGGAGCCTGTGTTTTATTCCTTGAAATAGCCCAATGATCTGCTGTTTTTCAACGTTAGGATGATTTGGGGGGGGTGGGGTGTTCCCTCCCCCGCTTAATTACAGAGGAGTTTGTGTTGGGAGAAGGCAGATCGAGTGGTAAATGAAGCTTGGGACTCATCTGGGAGAATGAAGATGAAAAGAATAGCTCAAGTCTCGTGTTTTGCCAGAAGGAGAAGGAACACGGTGTCCTCATGCTCAAGGCTTGTTCTAAACTTAGCCAGCTCCCGTGGTTCCAAAGTTGGCAAAATGAGCTCCCGCCATCCTAATAAATACGCCATGGTGCAGTGACTCACGAGACAGCAGCCAGGTGTGGGATGTGGCTGCTTCTAGTCAACCAGACAAGGGACACAGTAGATTGAGACATCCCCCCCTCAACACAGCAGGGATTTCCAGTGTAGGACAGCCTGGGCACCGGGCTGCCCTGAAGAGCTGAAGAGGCTTGCTGGTGGCAGAACCCAACTTATCAATGCACAGAGAAGGAAATGAAGGCCTGGGGGGTCTAGGGAGTGAAGGACTAGGCAAGGTCAGACAGCAAGGGAGGGAGCCATCCCAGGGATGTCATCCAATGAGACTTCACATATCATTGGAGATATGAAGAGATGTTCACGCCCATCAGAGCATAGAACCAGGGAGACAATGGTGCCACATGGATACATTTAAGGAGGATGGCATTCCTAGGGACCAAGGGTATTCCCCTCCCTGTGATCTTACATATCTAGGCATTCATAGAAGGTGGGGGACTTCCCTGGTGGTCTCTTGGTTAAGAATCATCTGCCAATGCAGGAGACATGGGCTCAATCCCTGGCTGGGGAAGAACCCACGTGCCGCAGAGCAGCTAAGCCTCTGCGCCATAACTGCTGAGCTGGAAAGCTGCAAGTACTGAACCCACACGCTGCAACACTGAAGGCCACGCACCTAGAGCCCATGCTCTGCACAAGAGAAGCCACGGTAATGAGAAGCCCGGGCACCACGACTTTAGTGCCCCTTTCCTCGCTTCCAACTAGAGAAAGCCTTCGCACAGCAACGAAGATCTAGTGCAGCCAAAAATAAATAAATAAATACAAAAGAAATAGAAGGTGGGTTCTAGAAGGTGGAAAAGTAGAGGTACTCCTGGAGAGGGTGGGCCGTTTGGAGGGGCCAGCTGGACTTGGGGCTCGCCACTGGATGGGAAGACAGACACAAACGGGCATGGTCACTATAAAGAGTCCATGGGCTGCCCAGGGGGAGGTCAGACCCCCTCTGCAGAGGCTGGGACACCCCCCAGGAACACCAGCCACAGGCCCAGTGGGATGGGGAGGGGCCCCCCCGGGGCCAAGTGGGTGCTGAGGGTTCCTTGCTGAGGTCAGGAGGAGTGTTCACCTGAGCAACATACAGAAGTCACAGCTGGGAAGGGACATCACACAGCATCACCAGAGAGGTGATGGGAGGCTGGGACAGGACGGGGGCTGGAATGATGCAGGACACTGGCCCTGAATGGGCAGGAATGGGTAGAGCTTGCCTTGAAAGGGGAGTGGCTTCCTGACACCAAGGGAAGTCAGAGGACCAGTTATTAAGCAATGAAATTAGAGGTAGTGAGATCCCTGGCACTGGAAGGCTTCAAGCAGGTCCACTTTGTGGGAAAAATAGAGAGCAGATTCAAGCATCAAATTTCCTTCCAACCTTAACAGTTTTCGGCTTGGATTCCCCCAGAAGGTTTGTTGAGGGAAAAGGGAAGAAATTCACTTCTTTTCCAAAGAAGGAAAGTTCAGACCCAAACTGAGTACTGCACCCAAGGTCACACAGAAAGGGAGCAGAGCTGGGAACAAAACCCACGTCTGCTCCTTACCAAGCCCCAGACGTTTCCATCTGGTTTCCCAACTGGTGTCCCAGCCTGTGCTATTTTGGGCTGGCTTCCCCACCGGGACAGAGGGCGAATTCCGACCAGCTCGGCCCAGCCTGCCGGCTCCCAGGTGAGTCTGGTAATCAACCAGTGGAGGCCCAGTCCCATCTACGGGTCCCAGAGGGGGACGCCCAGGCCTGGCTCTGTCCCTGCGCCCTCAGGAGGGAATTTAAGGATGCAGATCACTTCCTCTCATTCTGGCTCTCTTCGAAAAGAAAACCATGTTGATTTCCGATGGGGAAGTTCAAGACTCGCAGGTGAAACTTGTCCTCCAAGCCACCAGGGGGACCCAGATGGCCTGACTTAGGTCTTTCTCTTCCAAGTTCCTTAAAACATCAGTCCTTCAAAAAGCTCCTTGAGGAAAGTTTTTGTTTTTCCTGTTGTATAACAGCTTTACTGGGGGGCATACCAGATGGCTCAGTGGTATATAATCCGCCTGTCAAGCAGGAGACATGGGTTCAATCCCTGGGTCAGAAAGATCCCATGGAGAAGGAAATGGAGACCAACTCCAGTATTCTTGCCTGGGAAATCCCACAGACAGAGGAGCCTGGTGGGCTACAGTCCATGAGGTTGTAAAGAGTTGGACATAGCAACTAAACACCACCAACAACCACAGTAGCTTTATTAAGGAATAATGCATATACCATACAATTCACACATTTAAAGCGTATAATTCAATGGTTTTTGTGCAGCCATCACACACAATCAATTTTAGAACATTTCATCATGCCTAAAATAAACTCTGCCCTTCAGCTACCCTTCAGCTGCCCTTAGAGGGAATCTAAGGATGCAGAGCATTTACTCTTATTCTGGCTCTCTTCACAAAGAAAACCATGTTGATTTCCCATGTTGAATGTTGAATCCCGTTAGATTTCCCTCTAATTCCACATCTTCCCAAGTCCTAGATAATCACTCTTCTACTTTCTGTCCCCATAGGTTTGCCTATTCTGGGCATTTTATCTAAATGGAATCATATAACATATGCTATTTTGTGTCTGGCTTCTTTCAGGTGGAGCTTCCCTGATAGTTCAGCTGGTAAAAAATCCACCTGCAATGCAGGAGACCCTGGTTCAATTCCTGGGTCAGGAAGATCCACTGGAGAAGGGATAAACCACCCATTCCAGTCTTTGTGGACTTCCCCTGTGGCTCAGCTGGTAAAGAATCCGCCTGCAATGTGGGAGACTTGGGTTTGATCCCTTGGTTGGGAAGATCCCTTGGTTGGGAAGATCCCCTGGAGAAGGGAAAGGCTACCCACTCCAGTATTCTGGCCTGGAGAATTCCATGGACCATATAGACCATGGGGGTTGCAAAGAGTCGGACACGACTGAGCAACTTTCACTTTCACTTAATAATGTTTGCAAAGTTCCACCATTTTGTAGCATGAGTCAGCACTCCTTTCCTTTTTACATCTGAATAATATTTCATTGTATGGGTATCTTACATTTGATTATGTATCCATCAGTTGAAGGATATTTGAGTTATTGCCACTTGTTGGCTATTACGATTGATGAAAATTTTGATGTTCACGTAAGTTTGAAGAGTGATGTCAGCAGCTCTATGTCCCTCTTTAGATTCACAACATCCCTTAGCATATTAAAGGCTCTGAGAAGTCCTGCAGTAAAGACCACTATTCATCTTTACTTGACCTGGTGCAACCAGACTTCCTTTGTAGTCTTTCACACAGAGAAATCCCAAGGATTGGTGTGTCAAGATATATACTTGGGAAGACAGAGACCTGACTGAAGAGAACCTGCCAACCTGGAATCTCAGCTGAAAGGAAGTGGGCAGTAGGAAGTGGGCTCTTCCTGCTGCTGCTGTGGGAGGGACTGTTTTCTGAGCTGAAATGCCATGAATCCTGAGAAATCCAGCAAACTGGGAGACCTTGCCAGGCCACAGCCACGCCACTCATTTGCTCTTTTGATCATTAAACATACACGGTTTGGACACCTATGGGGCTAGAGTGGAGGCTTTCAAGCATTTCTGGCTGTGGGAGAGGGGCTGAGAAGCAGTGCGAGGGCACAACAGGACCTAGAGCAACTCATGATTCTGCCTTAGCAGCCAGGTAGATGACGGAGCCCTCAAAAAGCAATCAGGGTTGGGGAGGAAGAAGCTGAGTTCAGGCTGTGACAGCTTGAACCTGAGAAGCTGTGAGCCATCCTTCAAAAAAAGTGGGGAGATCAGAGTTTTCCTGGGTCCAGAGTTCTGAAGAGCAACGTGGGCTGAAGGCAGAATCGTGGGGGTCATGTTAAGTCTTTGGCGTGAATGAGAGACTTGAGGGGTGGGAAGTCAGGTGAGAGCGCAGACTTGGGGAAGACTGGTACTTAAGAGTGAACACTTGGAGGGAGCTCCCTGGGGGTCTAATGGTCGGAACCTGGTGTTTTCACTGCTGTGGCCCAAGTACAATCTCTGGTCAGGGAACTAAGATCCCACAAGCCTTGCAGCGCAGTCAAAAAAAAAAAAGAGTGAATATTTGGGAAGGGATGGAGAGAATGCAGCCAGTGAACATCCAAGGAAGACAAGGGCAGGGCACTACAATAGCAATGGCGTCCTCAGAAAGGCCAGCTGCCACAGAACAGTCACAGGGGATGAGACCCGAGACGGGGGACAGGATAGAGGGAACAGGCACTCTATTGCACAAGGCGAAAGGGCAACACTGAGGATGTGAAGGCAGGGTGTGCAGACCCCCTTGGGAAAAGCAGGGCTGACATGGCAGCCTGGTGGGAGAGGAGTTTAGGGGAGAATGGACACATGCACATACATGGCTGGGTCGCTCTGCTGTCCACCTGAAACTATCACAACACTGTCCGTTGGCTATACTCCAATATAAGACAAAATAATTTAAATTAAAAATTCATTAAAAATAATTTTTTTTTTAAGTGTGACTGCACAAGGGGAGGAGGAGGGGTCTGCTCTTTGAGGAAACAGGAGCAGGACAGGAACCCAGCATCAGGGCATGAGGTGGCCTGGCTCTGGTCTCTCGGCACAGGCTTCCCCCACAAACCTTCCTGCTACTTGGAGCAGAAACAGCCTCTTTTTGGCAACCGTTTTGCCCTTACTCATGCTTGGATTAACAGCAAAATTCTAATTTCCTGGCCGACTCATTTCCCACCCTTCAGGGAGCCTGGCAGGAGGCCCCGACTCCTTCCCTGTCACCCCCACCCCATCCCGACTTCTAAGCAAGAGTGAGGCTGGGGGAGCTGCAGACACTCCATCACGGAAAAGCCCAGGAAACAGAGCGAGACCGGCAGGGCCAACTGGCCCAATCCCCGCATCTAGGGGGACGAGCCAAAACTGAGACCCCCAGCAGGGTCTCCGGTTTACCCAAAGCCACCAAGCAGTCCCCACACCACTGCACAGACCCTCCGTGGCAGATGTCACAGAGGACTTGGGTGGCAGGAGGTACCCAGCCAGGCTTGAGGCCCCAAGGGACCCCTTCCTACTCAGCAGGAATGCTGATCCCTCCAGCTGGAAGCTCCTTGAGAGAAGGAAGAGATAATAAAATGACTCTCCCATGACTGGCCGGCCAGTTGCCCTGGATTGCTTGTATGGGAAGGGGCAGCCTGGGCCTGGGCCTCCTGCCAGGCTCCCTGAAGGATGGGAATGCAGTCTAGAAATCAGAACCCACCTTTATCCTAGGCCTGAGCAAGAACACAAGGGTTGCCAAAAAGAAGCTTCTTTTGCTTGGAGTACCAAGAAGGCTTGTTTGTAAAAGAGACTTTCCTGGTGGTCCAGTGGTTAAGACTCTGGGCTTCTACTGCAAGGGGCACAGGTTCAGTCTCTGGTTGGGGAACTAAGATCCTGCATCCTGAATGTCTCATGTCCCATGGCCTGGCCAAAAAAAAAAAAAGAAGAAGTTTGTGAAGGAAACCAACCCAAAAGACCAGAGCCAGGCCCCCTTAGCCACTCTGCTGCTGTCTGGCTCTGTGACCTTGAATCTGCTTAACCTCTCAAGGCTTAAAAATTCCACCCATTGCCTCTGACAGACACATGTTCCATTGCTCATTCATTCATTCATTCACCCAAAAAGCATTTCTCAGCATCTGTTCCCTTGGAAAGGGATGTGTCATGGGCAGAAGGTTTTGGAGTTAAGCAAAGATTTTGGAGTCAGAGATCCAAATTCAAATCTCTGCCTGCCACTTACTAGCCATGTGACTTTGGGCAAGTCATTTAATCTCTGTGTGCCTCAGTTTCCTCATCTGCAAAATGGGGGTAAGAATACCTATCTCATAAGGTAGACGTAAGAATTAAGTTAAACTAGACAAACAAGAGTCTTTAATAAATGCTGAACACGGCAGCTGTAAGTAGAGAACAGTGGCAGCCTGGTGATGGTGATGATGATGACGGATGATGGTGGTGGTGGTGATAATAATCTGTAAAACCCAAACTAGAGTCTGAAGCATAAAAGATGTTCAGGAAATTGTAGGTTCTGTTGATTGTGCTGTAATCATAATACAACAATATCATTGTGCATACAGGGCTTAACACGCTTCCTGATTTGGCAGCTATGCCAGAAGTGGTTGTTATTAATGCATTCGCTTCAGCAGTGGCATCATGATACGCCCAGGACCCAACACCCAGCAGGTACTCAATGCATATGAGTTTCCTCCTCATCAGCAGAGACCTCAGAGCATCCTCATCCTGGTGAAGGGTCCATGCTTGTCTAGGATGGAGTTAGGCACCTTCGGGTACCCAGAGCAGGATGCGTGTGAATCCCAGGGTGCTGTGGAGGCTTCCATCCTAGGGCCACTAGAGACCTAGCTCTCTCCTACAGCTGCTACTAGAAGAGACAGATCCTTCCAGCAAACCTCAAGTCTGGATCCAGATCAGCCACTGACCCCTACCCTGACTCTATGTTTCTCAGCTCAGGAGCAAGCTGGACACTTCTCTCCCTGCCCACCATTTCTATTCCCAGCTATTTATAACCCAGGCTTAGAGCAGCCGTGGCTGGGGCTGGATGGGCTGTGAATCTGGTCTCCCATCACGTGGGCAGCCCCAGAGGCCCCTGGCATCCATCACAGCATTTCATTTTCCAAACCATCCCTTTAGCTTTCTTTCTCCTCCCTTGGCTCTGGTCCAGCATCTCTGTAGCTTGGGTGATTTGGTTCAAAAAGAGGTCATTTAAGCTCTCCCTACAGCTCTCTTCTGGAGTCACCTGTGCCATGGGATCCTGGCCTGTCTTGGCCTGAAGGGGCTGTGCTTCTCTTTCAAAGCTTCTCCAGCACTACAGAGAAAGGCAACGCTGATTGCCTGCTGGGCAATAGAGGAAAAGATGAGAAGCAATGTCTAATAGCTTGGGGGACTGGGAGAGGAGGAGGATACTGTGCTGTCTGCATTGCCAGGGAGTGGGCTAGGGGGACCAGAAACCACTCTGTGTGGGGAAGGGGCAGGAACACAGGTGCTGGAATCTCAGGTTTGCTTCTTCCTAGCTGTGTGTCCTTAGACAAGTTAATCAACCTCTCTGAGTCTCCATTTCTTACCTTGTAAAAATACAAAGTTGGTCCTGCCACAGTCACTATCAGGACTGAGAATGTTTGAAGAGCTCCCACAACACAGCGCCTGGCATGAAATTGGCACGTCTGTCTCCCTTTTACCTCCGCAGATGCCTGGACCACTGAAGGCCAGAAAGCTGCAACCATCGCCCCTTATGGTTTCTAAGGTTTGCCACTGAAAGGGCATCAGCTTGAGGAAGAGAGCCTGGGTTCAGGTTCAGCTGACAGGGGACTCCTAGCCTGAACTGCCTGATTTGGAGCTGGCCGGTCGATGAGGGAGGGGGCAGCAGTCTCTTCCACTCGAGCCTGAGCGAACGCAGACATGCGGACCTGTGAGGAGGAGGGCTGGACGGGGGAGAGGTTGTCTGCATGAGGAACTATGGAAGCTCCTGGGGGAAAACGCGACCTCCACTGATGGCTGGGGCCCAGGCTTGATCCAAGAGCTTCCTCGGTTGGCTTTGTGACAACATCAAGACCTGGTATCATGAAGGCGGATAAGTCCTCCCTATGGGGCTGGAGAAGGAGGGGAGAGAAATGGGGGCCCGAGAGGCCAGCAGGTGGGGAGAAATCCCAGAAACCCCTGCGGGGCAGGATGCACAGAGCTTGAGGGGCTGACATCCCCGGGTGGGAGTGGGGTTGGGGGCGCGGCTCCAGCCCAGGAATCCTGCTCACCGCCCTTACAGCGCCTCCTGGTGGCTGGGGAGAGATGCGTGACCCAGGCTGAGGGCTAAAGTTAGTATCTGCTGCTGCTGCTAAGTCACTTCAGTCTTAGACTGTGTGACCCCATAGACGGCAGCCCACCAGGCTCCCCTGTCCCTGGGATTCTCCAGGCAAGAACACTGGAGTGGTTTGCCATTTCCTTCTCCAATGCATGAAAGTGAAAAGTGAAAGTGAAGTTGCTCAGTCCTGTCTGACTTAGCGACCCCATGGACTGCAGCCTACCAGGCTCCTCAGTCTGTGGGATTTTCCAGGCAGGAGTACTGGAGTGGGTTGCCATTGCCTTCTCCACGACCCTCAAAGGATAGATGGACTCTGTGTGTGTGTGTAAGTTCCTAAAATTGATGCTTTTGAACTGTGGTGTTGGAGAAGACTCTTGAGAGTCCCTTGGACTTCAAGGAGATCCAACCAGTCCATCCTAAAGGAAATCAGTCCTGAATATTCATTTGAAGGACTGATGCTGAAGCTGAAACTCCAATACTTTGGCCACTTGATGCAAAGAACTGACTCATTTGAAAAGACCCTGATGCTGGGAAAGATTGAAGGTGGGAGGAGAAGGGGACAACAGAGGATGAGATGGCTGGATGGCATCACCAACCCAATGGACATGAGTTTGAGTTGGTGATGGACAGGGAAACCTGGTATGCTGCAGTCCATGGGGTCGCAAAGAGTCGGACACAACTGAGCGACTGAACTGAACTGAACTTCGGAGGCTGGGTTTAAAGTTTACTCCAGGGACTCCCCAGTCAGTCTAATGGTTATGACTCCACGCTTTCACTGCAGGGGACACAGGCTCGATCCCTGGTTGGAGAACTAAGATCCCACATGTCACACAGCATGGCCAAAAAAAAATTTTTTTTAATAAAAAATATGTATACTTATGGCTGATGCATGTTGACGTATGGCAGAAACCAAAACAATATTCAATTAAAAATAAATAAATTTTTTAAATAAATAAAATTAAAAAATAATATTTACTGTGGATCATTCTGAATTTCCTGTGAGATCCCACAAGCCTGTGAGCTCTGATAGGAAGGGCCACCTCCAGCTTGCTCCCCAGGGTCTAGAACTCAGGAGTGATGAATGGATGAGCAAATGATGTGAGAGGGTGATTTTCAGGGAAAGCCTACCAGGTGTGAGCAGAGGAACAAGACCAAGAAAACCTTGCTCTGTGGTCCCTTTTCACCCCCAGCCAAACCACAGCTCGGGATGGTAGAGGCAGCTGGTGGAGGCCGAGGAGCATCTCAGCTCTATACCGACATGCTGGGTAACTTCAGGCTCCCCCATTTAACCTCTCTGAGCCTCATGATCCCCATCTATTTAATACAAGAAAGAGACCCCAAGTAGCTGGGTAGGATTTGGGGGGAAATGAAATTAATATGATGGATAAGATGGCATAACATGGTCAGTGTTCAGTGCACGGGCGTTACACTGGCAAGGCAGAGAGGGCGAGCAGACCCGCCCCCACCCCTCGGGTGCCCTTCCCTGCCCTCTCTTCCTGTCGCAATGCAGTGCCAGCTCCCCAGGAGGGGCTGGCAGCCCTGCACTGGCTGCTGCCAGCTGGCCCGCGTCCAGGCCCCAACCAGCCTGGATACAGCCACTCCCTTTCTTCCTGCCTCCCTGCCTTCCCACTCACCAGCCCCCGACTCTTCCTTCCACGCCTCTCCTTTTTCCTTCGGAGGCTTCCCTGCCTCTCTCCATGTCCCTTCTAGACACTGCTCCAGCGCCCCCTCCACTCCCGTCCCCCATCACCCCCACCCCCACCTTGGAGCAGAATAAAGCGGAAACCTCCTCCTCAGACTCTCCAGTGTGTCAGCGCTCACAGCCCCCTCCTCTTGGGCCCCGGGACCCCGAGAAGCCCTCCCACCCCCCGGGCCCACCCCTTGCTCCTGAGGCTCCGCCTGGGAGGCGAGGGGCCTCTAGAATGAACACATCACTGATGCAGGGAGCGGACCTCAGGGGGCTTGCCTCACCTCCCAGCTCCGCTAGGGGCCTCAGGTGGCGGTGAAATCTACCCGGGTTTAGGTATCTTTTCCCACAAACGTAGCCCGATCATCCCCCTCCAGGCTCCTGTGCCACTCTGGCTGGGGTTACAGAAGCCCGGTCCCATCAGAGAGGTCAGCAGTGTCCTGTCAGGGTCCCAGGCTCCCGCTGCACCCTCCCTCGGTGAAGCCCCTTGAGGGGCATCCCACCGTGACTACCACTACCTCAGGGAAGAAGGAAACCCTGGCCGGTACTCGCTCTCTCTCAGGCACAGTTGTTGTTCAGTCGCCCAGTCGTGTCCGACTCTTTGCGACCCCACGGACGGCAGCCCGCCAGGCTTCCCTGGCCTTCACCATCTCCCAGAGCTTGCTCAAACTCATATCCATTGTGTCGGTGATGCCATCCAACCATCTCATCTTCTACCGCCCCTTTCTCCTTTTACCCTCAACCTCTCTCAGATTCAGGGTCTTTTCCAATGAGTCAGCTCTTTGCATCAGGTGATACTTCGGCCATACTGCTTCATCTTCAGCAGATACTGAGCTTTGATCTTTTGTGAACTAGCTCATTTAACCTTCACCACAATCTTTTTAATTTCCTCCAGTTTAATACGGAGGAAACTGACTTGATTGCCCAAGGTCACATGCAAGTCAGGAGCAGGACTAGAAGACGACTTTCTCTTCAACGTTGACTCACTTTGATGACCAATTCTTTCTCTGGTGATCACGTACAGGCCAAAAACAACAACAACCAAAAAACCCAAAATACAAATGAAAAAACCCCAAATGCACATGAATAAAATCCCCTTCTTGACTGGAATGGATTTTACACAAAGGAAAAGACAGAGAGTCTGGAAAGCCCCACCACTGTCACCTGAACATTAAGAAGTTCTGGGTGAGGGAGGAAAAAAGTGAAGTCCTGGGCTTTGGTTGGCAAATAAGGGGTGGAAAACAGATCTGTATAATAAGAAGTACACACGGGAAGTGGAGTGGATTAGCCCAGGGTTGAATGCTGATTCTTCAACTTGCTGGCTTGGTGGCCTTGAGCTGGGGATCATACCTCTCTATGACTTGGTTTGGGTGTTTTCTAGTGTAACCACATGTGATCTTACTGAACTGACCCTCCCACAGATAACGACTGTTGACAAAACACACACACACACACACACACACCCCCTCAAGGCACTGGAGAGTGAACATAAAAGCAAACAGACTCTGGAAAAAGGGAACAGCAAGGGGGAAGTTAGCCATTTTTTATGGCTTTGAACTTGAGAGCAGACACAGCCAGTACGGCACAGACAGACGATCTGCAGTCTTTCCAGCTCGAGGAACCAAAGGGCAAATTTCAGACCAACCACAGGCACCGCAAAGTGAGGAAGGCAGCCTCAGCCCAAGAGGGAGCGCCTCAGTCCTGTGTATAAACTTGGTTCAAATCTCCGGTTGATCCTTGAACTACAAATGCATGGAAGTGACTTCAGCTGGAGGTGGAGGGTAGGGATGGCAGGAATGAACTGAGATCTGGGCTGCCATCCAAAGAGCAGAGTTTGAAGTCAACTGTCTAAAAAAATATCAAGCAGTTTTGAGACCACAACAGTATCCAGAGCCCCTACAATGAAACATGCACAACGTCTAAGGTGTCCTGTTGTCCCTTTTTAGTTATGTTCTCAGACCACAGTGGAATTAAACTAGAAATCAATAACAGGAAGACAGCCGGAAAAATCCCAAAGTATTGGAAGGTTAAACAAGCAACACATAGGTCAAAAGAGAAAGCTTTAGGAGAAAATTTTAAATATTTAAACTATATGAAAATGAAAATGCAAAATAGCAAAGTTTATTGGATGCAGTAAAAGCAGTGCTTTGAGGGAAATTTATAGCATTGAATGCACATATTACCGGGGGAAAGAAGAAATCTAAAATAAAAAATCAGGTTTCTGCCTTAAGAAACCCTCCCATTACCTGAAGAAACTAGAAAATGCTAAAACTTTCTAGTTAAAAGCGTTTCTAGTTGCTGAAGATTTTAAAGCAAGAAAACAATTCCATTTAAAATTGCATCAAAAGGAATAAAATATCTAGGAATAAAGTTAACCAAGAGGGTGAGACCTATACTTGAAAACTATAAAACGTTAATGAAGGAAATTGAAGATGATCCAAAGAAACAGAAAGATATCCTGTGTTCTTAAATTGGAAGAATTAGTATCGTTAAAATGTCCATACCACTCAAAGCCATCTACAGATTTAATGCAGTCCCTATCAAATTATGGTTAGACAGCATCACCAACTCAAAGGACCTGAATTTGAGCCAACACTGGGAGATAGTGAAGGACAGGGAAGCCTGGCACACTGCAGTTCATGGGGTCGCAAAGAGTCAGGCACACCTGAGTGACTGAACAACAAAAATCAAATTATACGTATATATAATGGAATATTACTCAGCCACAAAAAAGAATGAAATTCTGCCATTTACAACAATGTGGATGGCCCTAGAGATATAATGCTTAGTAAAATATCAGACAGAGAAAGGCAAGTACTCCGTGTTATCACTTAAATAAGGAGTCTAAAACATGAAACAAACAAGTGACTGTAACAAAACAGAAACAGACTCACAGATACAGAGAACAAACTAGACGTTACCAGTAGGAAGAGAGATGGGGAAGGGGCAAGAGCAAAAAGGGGATTAAGAGATGCAAACTGCTCTGTATAAAATGAATAAGCAACAAGGATGTATTACAACACAGGGAAATATAACCATTATTTTGTAATACCTTTAAATGGAGTGTAATCTATAAAAATACTGAATCATTATGTTGTATACCTGAAACTAATTTAATACTGTAAATCAACTATGCTTCAATAAAAATAAAATAAAGTCCCCTGTAAAGTTAAAAAAAACACACACATGAAGAGTTTTACAAGAAAAAGAAAACAAAAAAAAAAAAGAAAGAAAAAGAAAACTTCAGAGCTAGAAAGTGAAAGTTAAATCGTTCAGTCATGTCGACTCTTTACGACCCCTTGGATTGTAGCCCACCAGGTTCCTCCATCCATGGGATTCTCCAGGCAAGAATACTGGAGTGTGTTGCCATTTCCTCCTCCAGGGGATCTTCCTGACCCAGGGATCGAACCCAGGTCTCCCATAATGCAGGCACACGCTTTAGCCTCTGAGCCACCAGGGAAACCCTCAGAGCCAGAAAGGGCCTCAAACACTGACTTTTCACGATGTCTTCACCATGCGTGTGTGTGCTCAGTCATCTCCAACTCTTTTGACCCCATGGACTGTAGCCCCCCCCGGTTCCTCTGTCCATGGCATATCCCAGGCAAGACCACTGGAGTGGATTGCCATTTCCTTCTCCAGGGGATCTTCCTGACTGAGGGATCCAACCCACCTCTCTTGCATCTCATGCACTGGCGGGCAGGTTCCTCACCAGTGGAGCCACCAAGGAAGCCTCTTTAATAGGTAAGAAAGCTGAGGTTAATGGTTAAGAAAATGGGCTTTGAAATCAGGTTGCTCAGGGTCACATCCTAGCTGTGTCATAGCAGAGGATCACTCGGGGTGGTGGGAGGGTTTCTCACTGATGGCCATTCCTTTGGCCTCTTCATCACCTCCTTTTGGTCACAGGGAGCTCGTTACCTCTCCCAGCAGCCCCTGCCACAGCTGGGCTGGTTTCCTTGAGAGACAGCTCTTCCCTGATTCAGTCCTGCCCTTGCTTGGCTTCACTTCTCCCTTGAGGCTCCTGTCACACGGAACGGACTGAGCGTCTTGTCCTCATGACAGCCTTCATCTGTTTAAAGGCTGCATCCGCCCTCCCCTCCCCGCCCTGTCTTTTCTTCTCCCAGCCAAGAGCTCTAGCAGGCCCTAAACTTTATTGACCGTCACTTTGTAGAAGTCCAGGCTCAGAGAGCTACAGCAACCTGCCCGAGTTCACACAGCTAGGACGTGAACACCCATGTCTCTGAGCCCGTGCTTGTCTAGGTCTCAGATTGTCTAGTCTATGGTTCCAGACTCCCAGTGCCTCTTTGTTAACCCTCTCTCTACCCCTATATTAGTTTCCCATGGCTGCCATAACAAATGACCGCAAACTGACTGGCTTAAAAACCACAGAAATTTATTCTCTCAGAACTCCAGTTGCCAGACTTCCAAAATCCAAGGGTCGACAGGGCCCTGCTCCCGATGAAGTCCCCGGGAGAGGGCCTGCCCGCCTCCTCCTAGCTTCTGGTGGTGACCGGCAACCCTCGGCTTTCCTTGGCTTTAGATGCACCGCTCCAACCCGTGCTCGGTCTTCACGCGGCCCCCTCCCTGTGTGTCTGTGTGTCTGTGTGTTCATATTGTCTTGCCTCTGTGTATGTCTCTGCAGGCTTTCCTGGTGGCTCAGTGGTAAAGAATCCACCTGCCAATGCAGGAGACACTGGTCCTATCCCTCAGTCAGGAAGATCCCGTGGAGAAGGAAATGGCACCCCACTCCAGTATTCTTGCCTGGAGAATCCCATGAACAGAGGAGCCTGGCGGGCTACAGTCCATGGTGTCACAAAGGAGTCAGACATGACTTAGCGACTGAAAACAACAACATGTCTCTGCACTCAAATCCCTTCTATAAGGATACCAGTGACTGCATTTAAGGTCCAATCCAGGGACTTGCCTGATGGTCCAGTGGTTAAGAATCTGCCTGGCAATGCAGGGGACATGGGTTGGATCCCTGGTTGGGGGACTAAGATCCCACATGCCTTGAAGCAACGAAGTCTGCACACTCTGGAGCCCACCTGCCCCAACTAGAGACCCTACATGATAATGACACATGATGTAAAGATCCCGGATGCTGCAACTCGGACCTGATGCAGCCAAATAAATAAATAAGTATTTCTAAACGAAGATCTAATCTAACCCAGCGTAACCTCATCTTCATTTGATTATATCAGCAAAGATTCTGTGCATGTGTGCTAAGTCATTTCAGTCTCTTTGCAACCCTTCAGACTCTTTGCGACCCTATGGACAGCAAAGATCTTACTTCCAAATAAAGTCACAGTAACAGATACCACGGGTTAGGACTTGGATGTCTCTTTTGGGAGAACACAATTCAATCCCTCATGCCAAATGTGATAGAAATTCACAGTTCAGCAGAAGTGGAGCAGAAATTGCTGTGCCTGAGCCGTCCCTGCTCAGGGGGGTGATGGAGGACAGACAGGGCCCCGTGGAGAAAGCTCGGCTGCCCCCAGCTCAGAGACAGAGCCCCAGACGGGAGCCTGGTTTGTGCTCGGTCACCAGACTGTCTTGTGCTTTTCCTGGCTGCTCCGTCTGTCTGTCCTCCAGCTGGCAGGAGGGATGGCTGTGCAGGCAGAGGAGGAAGCCCAGGAGGGGAGGCCAGCAGCTCCCAGGCCTGGCCTGATCATTTGCAATGAACCCTGGGCGGGTCACCTCGTTGTTCTGCAAGGCGCTCTGGGTCACAGCTGCCACCGAACTGACCTCATCGGTAAAGCAGCAGCTCATTCTAGAACCAAAGGATCCTTGGCAAGGGCTGGGAGGACTGGGAGGGAGAGGAATTCTTCTTTTTATTCTTTTGGTATCAGATTTTAAAATTTTCATTATTTTATTTTCTGGTATAGTTGGTTTACAATGTTGTGTTAGCTTCAGGTGTACAGCAAAGTGGCTCAGTTATATTAATTCGGATACATATATCCATTCTTTTTCAGATTCTCCTCCCATGTAGGTTATTACAGGATATTGAACAGCATTTTCTATGCTATACAGTAGATCCTCATTGATTATCTATTTTATATATAGCACTGTGTATATGTTAACCCCAAATTCCTTGTTTATCCTTCCTGAGGAATTTTTCTTAAAAGAAAAGAGACAGAGGAAGACTCCCAGGGAAAAGAGGGCAGTGCTTCCCTTTTACAGAGTCACCGACCAAATCCCAGTTTATAAGAAGGACAGATCCACACGTTATGATTTAAAAGAAGGGCCTCTGCGTAGAGTCTGCACTTCCTGTGTATGTCTGTCCCTGGGGCAGTGTGGCTTTGTGCAAAGAGCCACTTGAAGCCAGGCAGACTAGGATTCGAGTCTTAACTCTGCCAGGTACCAGCAGTGTGACCTGGGTGTCACTTACCTCTCTATATACCTATATCCCTACTTATGAAGCCTTTCTGGCTTCCACATCCCCACAGCGACAGCCCGTGATTTTCACTCAAAAATTCCACCTCTTCCCTGCTGTCATCCATGGGGTTGGGAAGGGTCCCACACCTCACTTAGGTGGTGCCTTTGGATGGGCCTCGAGCTTTTGGTAGAGCTGTAACCATTGGGACATCACTTTCCTCTGGTTAAAGTGATGGGCCCGGGGGGCATACCAGTGACCTGAACTGGTTGTCAGGGTGGGTGGCTGGGCTTTTGCAAGTTGTCCCAAAAAGAGGGTTCTGCTCTCCCAGTGGCCTTAGAGCACTAGGGATCTGAACCTGTACCCAGACGGTGAATGTGAGAGGACCCGGGGGGATCCTGGGGCGACAGCATGGTGCCAACCTCAAGGGGAGAAGAACCAAGAATCAAAGTGACTCAGACAGCTCTGTGACAACCTAGAGAAGGGGGATGGGGTGGGAGATGGGCGCAGGGCTTAGAAGGGAGGGACATGTGGATACCTGTGGCTACTTCATGTTGAGGTATGGCAAAAACCAACACAATATTGAAAAGTAATTGTCCTCCAATGAAAAAAAAAAGAGTCAGACGTTTGTGGTCCAGGAGGCATTGTTGAATCTAGATCCAGCCATGCCTGAAGCCGAATCCACCCGCCTTGACCTCTCAGTCACATCCAAGACTTTCCCTTTTTAGCTCAGGCCTCTTTTGTCACTTGGAACAAAAATGTCCTAACCAACTTAAAGTAATAATACTCATTTCAGCAGGTAGCTGTAGGATTCGACAGAATTAGATCCTTGGATTATTAACTTTTTCAGGATACGAACTGTCATGTCCGTATGTGTGTTCTTAGTAGCTGATCCATAGCAGATGTTCAGATTTGTGTGGGATGAATAAATGTGCTTAAAGGTCCCTAAAACTTATAATATTCTTAGTAAATGTTAGGTAATATTATTATCCCAGCAAAGCTAGCCTAATCGTCTTTTCTTGTTCCTTATTGCCCTTCTTCTATGGCAGTGTGAGGAATGGCCATATTCTCCCCCAAGAATTAATGGACTCCTCCAAATAATTAAATAAATTAAGCTAATATCTGTTGACACCTACTGTATAGCACATGAAACTCTACTCAGTGCTGTGTGGCAGCCTGGATGGGAAGGGAGTTTGAGGGAGAATGGGTACATGTATAAATATGGCTGAGTCCCGTGGCTGTTTACCTGAAACTGTCACACATAGTTAATCGGCCATACCCTAATACAAAATAAAAAGTTAAAAATAAAAAAGATAAATAAATAAAAGCTTTTTCTCAGTTACAGACAGAAAAAAAGGTATCTGTTGATGGCCTAGTACATTCTAGGGTTGGCCAGTAAAAGTCCAGTGATGAACAAACATAACATATAGAAACTGGCCTCGTGAAGTCCCAGTAATTATAAACTGTGTATGCCAAGATTGCCATGGAAATGAATGTAAATGTCCCAGGGACACGGAGCAGGGGCAGCTAACCCCGATTTAGAGGATTGGATAAGCCTTTTCCGAGGAAGTATTGCTGTGGGCTGAAGGCTGAGGATGAGTTACTATGGTAACTAGGGAGGGGTGGGAGAGTGCTCAGAGAAGAGGAACCCGCTAACACCAAAGCCAGGAGGTGTTAGAGGAACTCACATCAGCCTAGTTTAAGAGGGCTGAGCCTGGGCTATATGGCACTGAAGGAGGAGCCCCTCCCCCCTCCCCCCATTAACCATACTGGAGACTTTGGCTATAGGCTTAGAGCAGAGGGAAGGCATTGAAGGGCATGGAATGTTCAGACTTGCCGTGTTGGAACACTCTGGCTGAAGTGTGAAGGGTGGTGTTCAAGACCAAATGTTGGGAATTCCCTGTTGGTCCAGTGGTTAGGATACTACGCTTCCACTGCAGAAGGTGCGGGCTCCACCCCTGGTAGGGGAACTGAGATCCTGCATGCCATTTGGCGTGGTCAAAAAAAAAAAAAAAAAAAAGACCAAATGTTTTGTGTCCCCTCCCTCCAGTTGATATATTGAAATCCTAACCTCCAACTTGCCGACAAAGGTCCGTCTCATTAGAGCTATGATTTTTCCAGTAGTCATGTATGGATGTGAGAGTTGGACTATAAAGAAACTTGAGCACTGAAGAATTGATGCTTTTGAACTGTAGTGTTGGAGAAGACTCTTGAGAGTCCCTTGGACTGCAAGGAGATACAACCAGTCAATCCTAAAGGAGATCAGTCCTGATGATCCTTTGAAGGGGCTAATGCTGAAGCGAAGCTCCAATAATTTGGCCACCTGATGCAAAGAACAGACTCATTGGAAAATACTCTTATGCTTGGAAAGATTGAAGGCAGGAGGAGAAGCGGACAACAGAGGATGAGATGGTTGGATGGCATCACCAACTCGATGGACTTGAGTTTTAGCAGGCTCCAGGAGTTGGTGATGGACAGGGAAACCTGGTGTGCTGCTGTCCATGGGGTCTCAAAGAGTCAGACATGACTGAGCAACTGAACTGAACTGAACCTCCAATGTGATGGTATCGGGAGGTGGGGTCTTTTTCCAAGTGATTAGTTCATGAGGGCAGAGCCCTCATTAATGGGATTTGTTGTTGTTTAGTTGCTCAGTCTTTTCCAACTCTTTGGTGACCCCATGGACTATAGCCCACCAGACTCCTCTGTCCATGGGACTTCCCAGGCAAGAATACTGGAGTGGGTTGCCATTTCCTTCTCCAGGGGATCTTCCCCACCCAGGGATCAAACTCATGTCTCCTGCTTTGGCAGGTAGATTCTTAACCTCTGAGCCACCAAGGAAGCCCCATCAATGGGATTGATGCCTTATAAAAGAGACCCCAGAGAGCTCCCTCATACCTTATGTTAATACCATGCAAGGACACAGAATATGGTCTTCTGTGAGCCAGGAAGCACACCCTCACCAGGCACTGAATCTGCCAACTCATTGATTTTGGACTTCCCAACCTCCAAAGCTGAGAAATGAATTTCCGTTGTTTACAAAGCACTCAGCCTCTGGCATTCTGTTACAGCAGCCAGAATGGACTGACACAGATGGGCTGAGGGGGCAGTACACCCAGGGTGAGGCCATGGTCCAGAGGAGATGCTAGTGGCCTGGACCTGGGGAGAAGCAAAGGGATGGAGAGGAGTGGGCTGATTCCACGGGTGTTTGGAGAGCAAAACAGTGATGGAGAGGCTGTTGGGAAAGAGGAGAGGGAAGAGTCAAAAGACAGCTGGGAGAGCCATGTGGCTGTTCCCTGAGAAAGATCTGCCCAGGGGAGCAAGGATGGGCATCCACAATCATCAGCTCCTTCCGCTGCCAAGGAGAGTTGGCTCAGCCCATATCCCTCCTGGGCTTCGGGGTAAGCAGGGGAACTACTGCTGTGTTCCCAGCTGGGATTCCATGGAAAGCTCTGAGGTTGGGAGGGAGAGAAGAGGGAGACTGGCAGCCCACAGCTACACATTCAAGAACAGAAAGAGAGAGATGCAGAGAGACACGCACAGGAGAGAAGGAGAGAGAAACCTGAGGAAAACAAGCTTTTAAAAGTTCTGCTGCTGTCAGACAGAGAAAGAGAAATATCGTATGACATCTCTTATAAGCAGAATCTAAAAAGAAATGATGCAAATGAACTTCTTTACAAGGCAGAAACAAGGACTCACAGACTTAGAGAACAAACTTATGGTTACCAGAGGGGAAGGGATAGTCAGGAAGTTTGGGATGGACATGTACACACTGCTATGTTTAACATAGATAACCAACAAGGACCTATTGTATAGCATAGGGAGCTCTGCACAATGTTATACGGCAGCCAGGATGGGAGCGGAGTCTGGGGGAGAATGGATACATGCTGTGTCTGGCCGAGTCACTCTGCTGTGCACCTGAAACTCTCACAACATTATTAATTGACTATACTCCGATATAAAATTAAAAGCTTAAATTAAAAACAAAAAATCCCCACTGCACTATCACAATAATTCCCCAGATTAGTTTCCCAGGGGTGCCATCACAAACCACCATAAGCTTCATGGCTCAAAACAACAGAAATCTATTCTCTTGTAGTGTTAGAGGCCAGAAGACTGAAATCAAGGTGTGGGTGGGGCTACGTTCCTTTGAAAGGCTCCCGGGTGAATCCTGCCCCGCCTCTTCCAGTTCCTGGTGGCTCCAGACATCCTCTGGCTGGCGGCTGCATCGCGGTAATCTCTGCTTCCATCTTCACAGCCTCCTTTTCTCCTTCCCTATCTCTCCTCGGTGTGTCTCTCCTAAAGATACTTGTCTTGGATTTAGGTCCCGCCCAGATAATTAAGGATGTCTCAGCTTTAGACACTTCATTACATCTGCAAAGGCCCTTTTTCCAAATCAGATCACATTCACAGGTGCCAGGGGTTAAGAAGTGGACCTATCTTATGAGAAGGCCGACGTTTAACCCATCACTTTCCCTGTTAGTCTTTTCTCAAGGGACAACAGTAAAGGTTTCAAATCACTTTTTAATTATTTTTTGTATCAGATTTATTAAGATATAATTCACATAATTCTATGGGGTCACAAAGAGTCGGACACAGAGTGACTGAACTGAATTCCCATAATATACAACACATTCAAAATGTACAATTCAATGGTTTTTAGTATATTCACAGAGTTGTTCAATGGTCACCATAATTTAAGAGGGCTTACATCATCCCCCAAATGTGGGTTTCTTTAAAAATATTTATTATTTGGCTGCACCAGGTCTTAGTTGCAGTATGTGGGATCAAACCCAGTCCCCCTGCCTTAGGAGTGTGGAGTCTTAGCCACTGGACCACCAGGAAAGTCCCCCTTTCAGTAGCCTGATGGACTGCCGTCTGTGGGGTCGCACAGAGTCGGACACGACTGAAGCGACTTAGCAAAGTCCCCCTTTTAGTAGCCTGATGGACTGCCGTCTGTGGGGTCGCATAGAGTCGGCACGACTGAAGCGACTTAGCAACAGCAGCAGCAGCAGTACCTCCTCATTTCCTCCCATTTCCCACAGCCCTAGACAACCACTATTCTGTTTCCTGTCTCTTAAGATTTGCCTCTTCTGGACATTTTGTATAAATGGAATCATATGTGTTCTTTTGTGACCAGTTTCTTTCACTTAAAGCATAATGTTTGCAAGATTCATCCATGCTGTGGCATATTTCAGTATTTCATATAGACAGAAGGTTTTCCATTGTGTAGATAGACCACATTTTGCTTATCCATTCACTATGGACATCCATTCAATGATGGACACCTGAGTTGTTTCAACCTCTTGGCTATTATGAATAATGTTTCTATGAACAGTCGTGTACGAGTGTCTGTGTGTACATATGTTTACACTTCTCTTGGGTATATACTTAGGAGTGAAATTGCTGAATTAAATGGGAATTTTGTGTTTGGACTACCACATTGATTCCCAAAATGGCTGCACCATTTTACATTCCCACTAGAACACGACTGAGCTACTTCACTTCACTTCAGAAGTATATTAGGGTTCTGATTTCTCCATTTCTAACACTTGTTATTATTTGTCTTTTCCATTAGAGCTGTCCCAGTGGGTGTGGAATGGTATCTTGTTACAGTTCTGATTTGCATTTCCCTGATGGTTAATGAAGTTGAGCATCTTTTTATGTGCTTCTTGGCTGTCTATGTAGTTTCCTTGGAGAAATGTTTCTTTAGATCCATTTCCCACTTTTTAATTGGGTTACTTATCTTTTTATTATTGAGTCTAAATGTTGTCTATAATGATTTGCAAATATTTTCTCCCATTCTATGGGTTGTCTTTCACAGTCTTATAAGTATCCATTAAAGCACAAAAACTTTTAACCTTAATGAAGTCCAGTTTATCTATTTTTTCCCTTTGGTTACTTGTGCTTTGGGTGTCATATCTAACCATTGCCAAATCCAAGGTCATGATTTACCCCATGTTTTCTTCTAAGAGTGTTATAGTTTTGTCTCTTACATTTAATTATTTTGATGCCTACTCAAAGTTTTGAGTATGATAATACCTGAGAAGGATTCACAGGTGACCACAAATTAAGCTGTGGCCGTGGGAAAGACCCACACAGGATCTGAAGAAAAGTTTCCAAACATATTTCTTTTTTCTCTCTTCTTTTCTTGGCTGCACCGGGTCTTCACTGCGGCACAAGCTCTCTATAGTTGCAGCACATGGTCTTAGTCGCCCTGCAGCATCTGAGATCTCAGCTTCCTGTCCAGGGATTAAACCCAGATCCCCTGCATTGGAAGGGGGATTCTCAACCCCAGGGGAGACCCCACGTGCCTTTCTTCCCCTTTCCCATCCTTATCCCTGGTGCTCACACTCTATGGGGTGCTGCCATCCCAGAGCTCTCATGGAAAGCATTCCTGGAACACAGCTGAGAGCCCTGGAATAGATCTTCAGGGGTGGACAGGAATTGTAGGTCACAAGTGCAGGATGAGAGTGGATGACCAGAGAAGCTGGCTCTCCAGAATCCATCCCAAACTGAGAAAGCTGGAGCAGATTCCAGTGACATGGAGCCTGTGGTCAAAAGAAAATAATCCACCCATGAAAGGCAGGTAATGCCAAGCATCAGTGAAAATGTGGAGCAACTGGGACTCTCAAACCTTGCTGGTGGCTGTGAAAGTTGTCACCACCCCTTTGGAAAGCAGCGAGTCTCTACTAGCACAGAACACACACCTTCCCTGCGACCCAGCTACTCCACACCCAGGTAGATACCCTACATGAAGGTCCACACATGCTCCCCAAGACATCCAAGAATGTTCATAAGGGAATTCCCCGGTAGTTCAGGGTTAGGGGTGGGTGCAGACAGCGGTGGGACCCCACCAAGCAAACGTGTGGAAGGCAAAGGGCAAATTAACTAGTAGGTCTCTTCCTTTTCCCCTTCTTTCCCTCCTTCCTTCCTTCATTTGTTAACTCACTCTTTTATTTCAATATCAGGACCCATTTATTTAATAACCACATCAGCTTCGCCCTTGGTACATGAAGCTAAGTCATTTATAGCCCTGGTCATCAAGAAACTCACAGTCCGGGACTTCCCTGGTAGTCCGGTGGTTAAAAAATCCCTCTTGCAATGCAGAGGACATGGGTTTGATCCCTGGTTGGGAAACTAAGATCCCACATGCTGCAGAGTAACTAAGCCTGCGTGCTCCAACTACTGAGCTTGTGCCGCACCTAGAGAAGTGCCCCGCAATGAAGCATCCCGCACGCTGCAATGAAGATCCCACGCGCTACCATTAAGACCCGAGGCAGCCAAATAAATAAACAAACTCACAGTCCAATGAAGGCAGCAGATCCATACAGAAATCAGTACAATGTAGAGGGAAAGGGGCCTTACCAGGCATCTGTCCAGACCAGGGGAGAGGGAAGAGCAAGGGGACAGTTAGGGAAGGCTTCTCAAAGGGAGGTGATACAGGCAACAGTGGGAGGATGCAAAGTGAAGATGCTCCTGGCAGAGGAAGAAGCCAACTGGGCTCCCCTCTTGTTACACGGAAGTGAACAGGAAGTGAGTGTGAAAATTGGGGGTCGGGTCAAGGATCACAGAGAAGAAGCCTGGGGATGGCGCCATGGCTGTAGATGATACAAGCTACCGTGATCTTAGTGGGCTTCCCAGGTGCCGCTAGTGATAAAGAACCCGGCTGCCAATGCAGGAGGCGTAAGAGACTCAGGTTCGATCCCTGGGTCAGGAAGATTCCCTGGAGGAGGGAATGGGAACCCACTCCAGTATTCTTGCCTGGAGATTCCCATGGACAGAGGAGCCTGGTGAACTGTCGTCCGTGGGGTCGCAAAGAGTTGGACAAGACTGAGCGACTCACACACACACACACACACACACACACAAACTGTGATCTTAACTGCTGGCTGGATAGGAATCCAAAATGTTCGTGGTAGCAAGAGGCTGAGAGGATTTCCCAAGAAGTCATCTTCCTGCATTCACACCTGCAAAGCACACAGATGGCCGGCCCAGGGTTTCAGACAAAAAAGCAAAGATGTCCATCTGGCTGGGTGTGAGGCTGTAAGCAGTGGTAGGGTCTGTGGACCTTGACTGTCCTGAACTGTCCAGACATTCCAATTCTGTTGTTTTCAAAATGAGGTGCAGGCCAAATGAACAATCAGGTCCCTGGATCCTATCCAAAGCGTGGCTGCCAGTTTGCAGCCTCTGGACAACATCTCCAAGATGTCTCTAGATATAAAGAGTGATTTCAGTAATTTAGTCTGTGGGTGATGAGGTCACATGAGGTGAAGCATCTTCTGGGGTCCTTCGTCCGATGACAGCATCTCTCAGTGGACACGGCCACCCCAGGAGTCCGTGTGCCACTTTCCCTGACTCTCAGGGGCAGAACTCGGACAGACTAGCTTTTTATTGTGGAAAAACACTGACCGTAGCAACAGATCGTGAATCAGGTTCTGGAAAATCCCAGAGGCCCAGAGCCTTGGATGCACAGTTGTCTCAAGGCCAGGGCAGGAAGCCTTTTGGAATTTGTGGGATGGGGCACCTTCCTCTCTGGAAAGACCTACTATGTGCCAGATATCGGGCTAGTCCCTAAGCCCGTGTCATCTTTTTTATTATTATCATTTATATATGTTGCCGCACTGAGTCTTAGTTGTGGCACTCGTGATCTTTAGTTGGAACATGCAAACTCTTCGCTGAGGCATGAGGGATCTAGTTCCCTGACCAGGGATGAAACCTGGACCCCCTCATTGGGAGCTCAGAGTCTTAGCCACTGGACTACCAGGGAAGTCCCCCATGTCATCTTTATACAAATGGCTTAGACTGTTTATTAGGATTATCCTTATTTAACAGAGAGGCAGAGAGGATAAGCTTCTGCCCAAAGTCTCACCACAGCAAGAGGCAGAACCACTGCAGCTACAACTCCAAACAACCCCAAGCCCACTCGAAGACAACCACATCCTTGAGGATGAGCCTGGGTCTGGTCCGAGGCTCAGAGACGGGAGGTGACTCATTTGATGTCACACAGCTGGCAAGTAATGCTCTCTGTAGTCTTTCAAAAATTACTCTTGAGGATCTGCTTTGCGTTCAACAAGTATTTTCCAAGAGCCTGCCAGCCACTGCTCTTGGCTCTGAAGATACAACAGTGAACACAACAGACGATAATCCCTGGTTGGGCTTACATTCTGGAAGGGAAAGAGTGAGCAAACGCAAGAAGTAAGTTAGGTAGGAGATGGGGATACAGCGGGAAGAAGTAAATCAGGGGAGACAGGGAGGGTGTGTAGGAGGTGTGAAGGATGCTGCCTTTAACAGGGGGAGGGGGTGAAGGGCCCAGCTGAGAAGGCGACCTTTGAGATAAAACCGAGGAAGTGAGGACAGAAGCCGTGGCCGTTCCTGAGGGAAGCATTCCAGACAGAAAGAGCAGCAGAGACGCTAAGGTGGAGAGGGCCTTGCGTGTGGAGGTGGCCAGCGTGGCTGGAGCAGGGGGGTGAGGGGCAGAGGGGGAGATGAGGCGGGCGAGTGCATGGAGGTGGGGGCCCTGGGGGCCACAGGGTGCAAGGCCTTGCTGGTACTATGGAGACGGGATTTTGGTCTGAGTCAGTGGGAGCTGTGGCAGGGGTCTGTGCAGAGGAGTGACGCGATCTCATCTGCTTTTCACCTCACCTGCAGCTGCGTGGAGACAGGCTCAATGGGGCAGGAGCGGGGGTGGGAGAGACCAGTAAGGAGGCCACCGCAAGAGAGAGGGCTCCATCAGGGCTGCCCCAGCAGAGGTGCTGAAAGCTAGTAGGATCCCAGATACATATATATATATATATATATATATTTTTTTTTTTTTTTTTTTTTTTTTTTAAATATTTAGTTAGTTGTTTGGCTACTCCAGGTCTCAGTTGTAGCACTCAAGATCTCCCATCTTTGTTGCAACATGCCAGATCTTGAGCTGCATCATGCAAACTCTTAGTTTTGGCATGTGGTAGCTAGCTCCCTGACCAGGGATTGGACCTGAGCCCCCTGTATTGGGAACTCCAAGTCTTAGCCACTGACGGATTGGACATGGCGAATGGAACAAAGAGTGATGATGACACCAAGGTTTTGGGCCGAGAAACTGAAAGGATGGCATTGTCATTTCTGAGACAGATAAAACTATGAGAAAAGACGGTTTGTGGGGAAGGTCAGAAATTTGGTGTTGGGCATGTTAGTCCAAGATGCCTCTTGGATTTCCAAGTGGAGATGCTGAAGCAGCATGGTGCTGGGGACTAGGGGAGGAAGTCAGGAGGTGGGAGGCTGTCTATGAACTCAAAGTGCTCTCCGGACAGTTGAGAAGGCAGGGCACCCTGATGAACCTCCCCGGGGCCTCTTGATTCCAGCAACATCCTGATGCCCCTCATGGCAGCCAGCCTCCAAGATGGCCCTTGTGGTCCCGACTTTCTGGGATTCATGCTTTTACACAGTCCCCTCTCAAACAGAATGGAGCTGAACTGTAATAAATAAGAGAGGGCAGAAATGATGGTTTGTGATTATTAAGACGACGTCATAAAAGAAATCATGGCTTCTGCTTTGCTTTCTCTTGGGTCACTTGCTCTGGGGAAATAAGCTGACATGTAGGATGACATTCAGTATCCCTACGGAGAGGTCCACATGGCAATGAGGCCTCCCGCCAACAGCCATGAGAAGGACCCATCTCAGAAGTGGGTGCTCCAGCTCCAGTCGAGCCTTCAGTTGACTGCAGGCTTGGGCTGACAGGTTGACTATAACCTCATGAGAGATCCTGAAGCAGAACCACCCAGATAAGATGGGGCAGATTCCTGTGTGAGATAATGAACTTGGATTGTTTTAATGTGCTCAGGGTGGGAGGCATTTGCTACACCCCAGGTGGTGCTAGTGGTAAAGAATTCGCTTGCCAATGCAGGAGATGCGAGAAAAAAGGGTTTGACCCCTGGGTCAGGAAGATTCTCTGGAGGAAAAAATGGCAAGCCGCTCCAGTATTCTTGCCTGAAAAATTTCATGGACAGGGGAGCCTGGTGGGCTGTCCATGGGGTCGCAAAGAGTCAGATACAAGTGAGAAAACACACACACAGCCATAACAGATAACTAATGCAAAAAACCCTTTTTTTTTTAATGCCCAGAAGGGTAAGGCAGGCACTTTTGTGAATTACACGAGTTCTCCCTTATTTGTTGGCTGACTCTGATGAGCAAGACAGCTGCCCAGCCTGCCACTGTCCAGCCATCCCAGGATCCTCCTGCAGCTTCTGAGACTCATGGGCCAGAGGTGTGTTTGTGTGTTTAGTCGCTAAGTCATCACCAACTCGATGGTGTCTGCTTAGCACTTCCATAAAAAGTGTCAGCTTCCCCTGCAGGAAACCTCCACCACCAAGATCAGAAGCAAGAAAAACTAACGTGGGTCTCAGTCCATCCTCTAGGGTTCCAGCTTATCCTCACCCTCCCTCATTTTACATCCGTCTTCCCTTCCCAAACGACTGCCCTGCAGACTTAACCTCGAGCAAGGGTCAAGAGATGGCAGCTTCACAGAGACAGTTTATGCAATTAGCTATGTAATATCAAAGGCTGTAACAAATCCCTTTACAGAGCTGAAAGTGGTTCCGCTGCTCTGACACAGCCCAACAAGCCTCGCGGGGCTCAGAGGCAGAGCACAGGCAGAATTCAGATTTGGGGAAGGTGAGTGCAAGGGCCCAAGTGGGCCTTGCTCATATTCTTATCCTGGTATCTGATTTGAACTACACCCAGAGGCTCCAGACCTTGCTCCTCCATCCCCCAGCAGAGTGTCAGGACGCCGAGTCCAGCAGCAATGGCTTTGGAGTCCTCAGACCTAGGTCCGGAATCCTCGCTTGGCAGTGACTGACTACATGACCTTAAGTCACTTTACTCATCTGACCTCAGTTTCCTCAGCTGTAAAATGGGGATTTAATGATGTGTGTGTGTGTGTGTGTGTGTGTGTGTTCAATCATTAAGTCGTGTCCAGCTCCTTGCGACTCCATGGACTGCAGCACGTGAGGCTTCCCTGTCCTTCTCTATCTCCCGGAGTCTGGTCAAACTCATCTCCATTGAGTGGTGATGCTATCTAACTACTTCATCCTCTGCCACCCCTTCTCCTTTTGCCTTCAGTCTTTCCCAGCATCAGGGTCTTTTCCAATGAGTCAGTTCTTCGCATCATGTAGCCAAAGTATTGGAGCTTCAGCTTCAGCATCAGTCCTTCCAATGAATATTCAGGGTTGATTTCCTTTAGGATTGACTGATTTGATCTCCTTGCTGTCCAAGCAATTCTCAAGAGCCTTCTCTATCACCACAGTTTGAAAGCATCCATTCTTCAGTGCTCAGCCTTCTTTATGGTCCAACTCTCACATCCAGACATAACTACTGGAAAAACCATAGCTGTGACTAAATGGACCTTTGTCGGCAAAGCGATGTCTTTGCTTCTTAATATGCTGTCTAGGTTTGTCATAGCCTTCCTTCCAAGGAGCAAGCATCTTTTAATTTCACACCTTAATGGGATTATCAACACTAGATAATCTGTGTGGGCCACCCATTAAATAGTGTGATTATTATGATTTTGACCCCATAGCTCAAGGCCGACTGGTTGGGGCCTGGACTGGGAAATCGCATTACTTTTCATGTCCCTCCGGTTCCTTTTGGGAATACCCGGTGACTAATCTTTATCTCTACCACCTCTTCTGGGGCTGTTGGGAGAATATAAATAAGAGTTTATGTGATCAATGTCTCAAAAGATATTGTCATAAAAGAGGAGTCTCCTATGATGACAAGTAGATGAGTGGTTTGAGCCAGAAGGACTTCTCTTTCAGTATCTTCAACTTCTTTATGAACAAGAACTGTCCTTTATAGTATCCAAACCTTGAATTTCACTGGAGTAGCCAGAGGACTTTGAGGTCAGAACTGGGAGGGGAGGAGGTTGGCAGACAAGTTTTCAGAAGAAGACTGGGAGGTGTAGAAGGGAAAAGTTTGATCTAACGGCTATTCCTTTCTTTTTCAATTGGAGAATAATTGCTTTACAATATTGTGTCAGTTTCTGCTGTTTGCTATTTCTATATCTATTTATGTACCTATCTCTTTACATATGTCTGTTTTAATCTATCTACATTTCTAACTATTTAGTAAATATTTATCCAGCACTTAACTGTGTGCCAGGCAGCACTCTAAGCACTTTATGTAAATATTAATTACCATTTATTAAGTACCTACTATAAGTGTGAGCTCCTGGCACAGGCATTCCCATTTAACTCCCCAGCAACCCAACAAAGCAGCCGTTATTGTTTTCATTCTGAGGTTAGCAAACTGTGACTCAGAGACTTGTCCAATGTCGCAAAGCAAGAAAATAGGGAAGCTAGGATTCTGAGTTTTGTGAGATGCCAAAACCCACACCCTCCTACCACTCCTGGCATGTTAGAAATTCAGGTGGGGTGGAGGCTGCCTGGGTGGAAAGACTCAGCTAGTTTGGAGAATTTACAAAATCAAAGAATGTCTATAGGACCTACTAGCAGGTGGGAATCCCTTTCCCACTGTCTTCTTATTAAAAGGGAATAAACTGGGATTGGAGAAGTCAAGGCCGATGCCCAAGGACAGTTGTGTTCCAGTGACATTCACTGTTCAAGAGCTTTCAGATACAGAAGGAAAAAGTGAAAGGCACCTATTCGACCTTTCAATATTCAACATCTTTTTCAAGAATGTGCTTGTCTCTCCCCAGGAGGGCACAGCCTGGCCCCTGAACTACAGTAAATCAGAGAGAAGGGATGCTCTTTAAGCTCTTACGGTATACCACCAGGCACACATCATCTTGCAACAATTCTAAACAAATATCTTCATTCTCCTTTTACAGCTGGAGAGCTTGAGGTTCAGAGCATCAGGATTTGCTGAGGAAGTGGTAGATATGGGATATGAATTCAGACTACAAGTCACTGTCTCATGAGGGGGCAGCTGAGCCATCACATGGGATGGTGGGGTTAGGTCAGAGCTTCCTCTCAGGAGGAAGTGCAGACCAGCCAAGAACATGTCCCCAGAATGCTTGGGAGCAAACTCCATTCCCCTGAGCCTCTGCTCTCAAGACATCATGGCGGCAGACCCAGGAATGGGGGTCTTAGTAATGCACTTAGCTTCGCTGTTTGTCCCTCAGAGCAACAGCCTTGAGGTACATTTAGCCCGAACTCGCATCCTGAAGTGTGCATTCGTGCAGTGCACGTGTGCAGGCTCAGTCATGTCCTACTCTTTGCGACCCCATGGACTGTAGCCCGCCAGGCTTGTCTATCTGTGGGCTTTCCTGGGTAAGAATACTAGAGCAGGTTGCCATTTCCTCCTCCAAAGGATCTTCCCCACCCAGGGATCGAACTCTTGTCTCCTGCATTGGCAGGTGGATTCTTTACCACTGAGCCACCTGGAAAGCCCTCATCCTGAGGTAAACCCCTATTTATGCCACCCCCTAGGATGGTAGTCCAGTGCCCGCTTGAACACTTCCAGGGACAGCAAGCTTACTCCCCACTAGCTGTGTTAGCTCAAGCCCTACTAGCCTCTGATAGAAGGCTATTTCTACCAGTCCACTGATAGAAATAGGGCCACACACAACAGGAATGGGCTTTTAATGGCTCTGTCCCCAGCAGCTGCTGCAGACTTTCTGGCAATGCCCTACAGGTGCCTCACCAGTGCCCCACCTTGGGAGGTACGCTTCCCAAAACTCAACCACCCTCTTTAAAAACGCTGACTTTACCTAGAGGTGAAGAATCTGCCTGCCAGTGCAGGAGATGCAAGAGACTCAAGTTTGATCTGTGGGTCAGGAAGAACCCTAGGCGAGGAACATCCCCTGGAGTAGAAAATGGCAACCCACTCCAGTATTCTTGCCTGGAAAATTCCACGAATAGAGGAGCCTGGCGGGGTACAGTCCAGGGGATCACAAAGAGTCAGACAGGACTGAGCATGCGTGCTTTAAAAACAACAAATGTTCCATATCCATAGGAGATACGAGGCCACCACACTGTCACAAAATCACTGATCAACATGCTTCCCAGGTGAAGCCCCAGCTGCCCTCAGTTCCTGCTGCTTCCGGGGGTGACCCTGTTTCAGGGCCCGCAAATGATTAGAATCTTGGAACTATTAACTGTCTGTAAACTTTGCACTGGAAACACCATGGGGTGGGGGTGGGGAACGAAGAGGGTAAAATTAGCACCTGTGGGTCTGTGGGAAAGAAGGAGAAGGCAGGAGAAGGGGACGACAGAGGATGAGATGTTGGATGGCATCACCGATTCAACGTACATGAGTTTGAGCAAGCTCCAGGGAGATGGTGAAAGACAAGTAAGCCCGGCGTGCCGCAGTCCATGGGGTCGCAAAGAGTCGGACAAGACTGAGCGACTGAATAACAACTGTGGGAAAACCACCCGCCGGGGGGGCCGAGAGTGCTTGCTTCCAGTCCCTGGCTTCCCAGGATGGGCTGCTATGCCTTGGTAAACGCACAGCCCCACCTCCCGCAGGTCCCAGTTTCCCTGTCCAGGCCCGTCAGGGTGGATCCTGGCTGCCGAGGGACGCTCTGCGGGCTCGGGCGCCCCCTGCTGGCCGAAAAGCGCCGTGCGGCGCCCGGGATCTAAGCGGGCGGGGAAGGGGCCGGTCACAGGCTGGACCCGCTCAACTGGGCTCGGGATTACGTCACTGGGAAGAAAGGAAATGAGTCAGCGCTCCCCTGAGCCCTGGGGCGGTCGGGGAGAGAGCGGAGTCGCAGCCACAGGAACCCAGGACAATGGCAGGAAGTGAGAGGAATGTGAGCTTGGCTGCAGCAGCTCGGGCCCCCTGCACCACCCCTGACCCTGGACCCCGCAGAGGGCAGCCGACCGGAGAGGAGGGATGGCTGGGAGCCGGAGAGGCCCGATGGAGGCAGCCAGGTGGGGTGAGCATGAGTTGTCTGGAGGACAGCGCGGGGGCAGAGCCAAACCCAGGGCTCCCAACCCTGAAGAACAGCCGACGTCATCTTTGCATCAGCCTAGCTAGACCCTCAGTGGCTCCTCATTGGCCCTGGAACAGTGCTCAGACTTGACTTTCGGTCCGAATAATCCCAGGGGCTTGTTAATAGCCAGATCCCCGATCCCCACCCTAAAGTAGGTCAGAGAGGGGCAACAGGGTGCATTTTTAACTCCTAGCATGTGATGCTGAGGCAGGGGTCCTGGGACTACTCCTTGAGAAGCTCCCATCTTAGACTAGAGTCCAAGCCACTTGGCTGGGCTACTGTGCTGTGGTTCCTTCAACCTCATCTCTCCCTACTTCCTATTCCCTATACACGTGTTCTAGCAAGACTCCACTACTTATTGCCGTTTATTTCCTCTGCGTGTTACACGGGCTGTTTCCTCTGACCAAAACACCTTCCTTTCCCTCCACTGCTGCCCAAATGGACAGACTTCTTACCAATCCTTTAAAATCTTCTCCATGGACACCCCTAGGGGTCCAGTGGTTAAGAATCCGCCTGCCAATGCAGGAGACATGGGTTTGATCCCTGGTCTGGGAAGATTACACATGTCACCCGGCAACTAAGGCCATGTGCCACAACCACTGGAGCCCACGGGTCTTAGAGCCCCCACTCCACGACAATGAGAAGCCCGAGTACCGCAGCGAGACAGCAACTGCCATTCACTGCAACCAGAGAACGTCTGCACGCAGCAAGTAAGACCCAGGGCAGCCAAAAATAAATTAATAAAAAAAAAAATCTTCCCCATGGTGTATGTACATCAAAGGGCTCAAGTAACTGTGAAAAGCTAGCCCACAGAACAAAAGAAAATATTTGCAAACTCTATACGTCATAAGGGGTTGATATCCAGAATATAGATATCCTAAGAATCAACAACAACGAAAAAAAAACACACACAATACCATTTTAAAATGGGCGAAGGACTTAAACAGAGATTTCCCCAAAGATAAAGGAATGGCCAATAAACACAAGGAAAGTTGCTCTATATCACTAATACTTAAAGACAAATCAAAACCACAATGAGATACCAGTTCATCCATTAGGATGGCTATTCTCAAAAAACAAACAAAAAACCGAGAAGCACCGAAAAGGCTGTGGAGAAATTGGAACTTGTGCGCTGTTGGTGGAAATGTACGATTGATTGTACGGCTGCTGTCAACAACAATATGGTGATGTTTGCCACATCATGGATGGACCTAGAGACTGTCGTACTGAGTGAAGTAAGTCAGACAAAGAAAAACAAATATCGTACGGTATCCTTTTTTTTCCCTTTGGCTGCGCTGGATCTACATTGCTGCGAGGGCTTTCTTTTTTCTAGTTGCGGAGAGAGGGGTATGGGGGCTTCTCATTGCGGTGGCGTCTCGTTTCGGAGCACAGACCCTAGGGCACGTGGGCTCAGTACTTGCGGTTTCTGGGCCCTAGATTACAGGCTCTGTAGTTGTGGCCCACGGGCTTAGTTGCTCCGAGACATGCGGGATCTTCCTGGACCAGGGATCCATCCCCTGTCTCCTGCATTGTCAGGCGGAAGCTTTACCTCTGAGCTATACCAGTGAAACTCCCATATGATATCCTTTATATGTGGAATCTAAAAAGAAATGATACAAATGAATTATTTACAACACAGAAACAGACTCACAAATTTAGAGAACAAAATTATGATTGCCAGTAGGGAAGGATGGGGGAAGGGATAGTTGGGGAGTTTGGGATGGACATGTACACACTGCTATATTTAAAATGAATGACCAACAAGGAGCTACTGTATAGCACAGAGAACTCTGCTCGATGTTATTTGGCAGCCTGGATGGGATTATGTATGAGTAAGTCTCTTTGCTGTACACCTGAAAATATCACAGCATTGTTAATCTGCTATGCTGCTGCTGCTAAGTCGCTTCAGTCGTGTCTGACTCTATGCGACCCCGTAGACAGCAGCCCACCAGGCTCCACCGTCCCTGGGATTCTCCAGGCAAGAACACTGGCGTGGGTTGCCATTTCTTTCTCCAATGCATGCAAGTGAAAAGTGAAAGTGAAGTCACTCAGTCGTGTCCGACTCTTCGAGACCCCATGGACTGCAGCCTACCAGGCTCCTCCGTCCATGGGATTTTCCAGGCAAGAGTACTGGAGTGGGGTGCCATTGCCTTCTCCGGTTAATCTGCTATACTCCAATATAAAATTAAAAGTCTGAAAAGAAAAAACCAGTATGGTAGTTCCTCAAAATGAAGAATATGAGCCAGCAATTCTGCTTTCTGGGTGTATACCAGAAAGTTTTGAAAGCAAACACTCAAAGAAATACTTGTAAGCCCATGTTCATAGTAGCATTATTCACGATAACTAAAAGGTGGAAGCGTGCAAAGTGTCTGTCGAAAGGTGTGCCTGCCTGTGTGTTCAGTCATGTCTGACTCTCTGCAACCCCGTGGACTGTAGCCCACCAGGCTCCTCTGTCCATGGAATTTTCCAGGCAAAATATTGGTGTCAGTTGCCCTTTCCTCTTCCAGGGGATCTTACCAACCCAGGTATCCAACCCACCTGTCCTGCAGTTCCTGCATTGGCAGGCGGATTCTTTACCACTGAACCACCTGGGAAGCCCATCAACAGGTGAATGGATAACAAATGTGACATATACATACAGTGGAATGTTATTCAGCCTTAAAAAGGAAGGAAATTCTGACATGTGCTACAACATGGGTGAACCTTGAAGACATTATGCTAAGTGAAATAAGTCACCAAAGGACAAATATATGAAGTACCTGCTGCTGCTAAGTCGCTTCAGTCGTGTCTGACTCTGTGCGACCCCATAGACGGCAGCCCACCAGGCTCCTCCATCCCTGGGATTCTCCAGGCAAGAATACTGGAGTGGGCTGCCATTTCCTTCTCCATATGAGGTACCTAGAGTAGTCTAAAATTCTTAAAGGTAGAAGAATTGCCAGGGACAGTGTGGGGCAGGAGGGAATGGGGAGTTATTGTTTAATGGGTGTAGAGTTTCAGTTTTACAAGTTCAAGAGTTCTGTGGATGAATACTGGTGATATTTGCGTAACAATATGAATGTACTTAGTGCCACTGAACTGCACACTTAAAAAGGGTTGATAAATTTTAAGTTCTATGCATTTTACCGTAATTAAAATACAGAAGTAAACAATCTCTGTGGCAACCTCTTTCCTTCTAGTTGGAGAGAGCCTGCCCTTGAGGCCCCATGCCATTGCACAGGACACAGTCCTTCGCTGGGGAACCACCTTACAAAGGGCCTGTAGGCCACTGTAGGACTTGGCTTGTGCTCTGAGTGCAACAGGGAGACCCTGGAGGGTTTGAGCCCAGCAGTGACTTGATCTGATTTGTAAAAGATCCCTCCAACTTCTGTGCGGAGAAGCTTGAGGAAGGGGAGGAGGGAGAGGGCAAAAGAGGGAACTCTTATCTGGATGACCTGCCTTCATGGCTTCCTGCTACCATCAGGTGGAGCTGACCTCTTCCTCCCTTGTTCCCTGAGCTTGCAGGACCCTGCTCATAGTTTAAACACTTGCGGTTTGTCTGTCTTCCTTCAGGTCGATGTATCCACGACCTCTGACCCGGAACAGTTGCTTGCCAATGGATGTGGTAAGCAAGTTAGATGCAAGTGAAATAATAGCTGGCGCCCAGATGTTGGTCAGGGTTCTTCTGATTGCAAGCGACAGAAATCAAGTCTAGCAATCTGAAAAAAAAGAAGGGACTCCCGTGGTGGTCCACTGGGTAAGAATCTGCCTTCAATGCAGGGGACACAGGTTTGATCCCTGGTGGGGGAACTAAGATCCCGCATGCCATGCAGCAACTGAGCCTGTGTGCTGCAGCTAGGCAGAGAAGGCAATGGCAACCCACTCCAGTGCTCTTGCCTGGAAAATACCATGAACAGAGGAGCCTGGTAGGCTACAGTCCATGAGGTCGTGAAGAGTCAGACACAACTAAGCAACTTCACTTTCACTTTTCACTTTCATGCATTGGAGAAGGAAATGGCAACCCACTCCAGTGTTCTTGCCTGGAGAATCCCAAGGACGGGGGAGCCTGGTGGGCTGCCGTCTATGGGGTCGCACAGAGTCGGACACGACTGATGCGACTTAGCAGCTGCAGCTGCAACTAGAAGCCACAACAAAAGATTCTCATATAATGCAAGGAAGATCCCTCATGCTGCAACTAAGACTCAGATAGATGACAGACAGACAGGAAAGAAAAGCCAATGAGCCTCATCAAAGACCCTGTGCAGCCCCAAATAAATTTTTTTTAAAAAGGAAAAGAAACTTGGGAGAAGCCCAGAATCCACAGAAAGGCTGGAGAACAAGGCGTCGAAAAAGTACAGGAAGCACAATTTCCTTGGCAGAGGTTACGCTGCTCGGATGAAGAACCTGTTGCTCCCAACTTTGTTTCAAAGTCCTGGAAGGGGTCTGACTTGCAGGACTTGTGTCGTGTCTCCAGGTTTTGGTCTCATTAGGGCAGAAAGAGGAAGAATTGTGGCTGAGAAAACCTCCAGCCACCTCTTTGATTTTCAGAAGGGGAGGGCTAGCTTCCCCGATTCATTGTCTCAGCAAGGCTGTGCTCGTGGGGGGCAGGTCATGGGAAAGGAAACCAGAGAGCTGTTAGGGGAAATGAATGCTAAGTGGCCAAAAGCCAGCAAATGTCCACTACAGTTTCCCAGGGCTAGAAAAGCACAGAGACACGAACTGTGACTGTGACCTCTGACCTGTGGACTGTGGAGGAGACACATCTGCCTCACCTTTGCATCCCTGGTGCTGGACACACACCTGGTACCCTGTCGGTGCTCGCCTAATGTTTATTCGGCGAGTGAACGGATGAGATGACCAGCTACAGAACCCCAAGGCCTATAATGTTTCTGGAAACATTCATTTTTGTGAATAAAAGGAGATGGAATAGCAATGGCCTCCATGAAGAGAGTTGCCAAAAAGAAAGAAAAAACTGCCTCGGGGGACAAATTGTAGCTCTGTTCCTTGTGGCCCTTCCCAGAGGCCCTGTCAATCTAGCTCTGAGCAGGATTAACATTTATTTAAAGCAATTGGCCCCATCCAGCCTTGGCTGACTGCAGTGGCCGCAGTGGTGAGATGGGGCAGCGGGGGGTGGGCCAGCCTCCAAATCCTCTCGGAACCCCAGGGATCTGGCCCCGACCTGGTATCCAGGCTCAGGGCCCGGCAGCCTCAAGGGAAGAATCAAGTGGGAGGTTTCGATTGCGTGTCCCACAAAGTCAATGTCTGCCAAGGAAATCCACTGGGCTGGGCACCAAGAAACATCCCCATCCAGGATGTAGAGCTGTAGAGCTGGCCTGGAGGCCACACAGACCAGAGGGCTGCTGGGCTTAGAATATCACAGCAGCGCCCCCCAAGTGCCCTCCAGGGATGAGGGGAAGGAGAAGGCTGCACACAGAACCCTCTGACCAGTCGCCCTCTAACAGAACAGAAATACACCTTCAGGTTTCCCGCGGAAGTTCTGTCTGAATAAAGAGTTCGTCTGTATAGCAACAACAGCAAAGTTTAGGATTTCGTTCCCTCAACTCGTGCACCACTTTTCACGAAGTGATTTGGGTATGCACATTGGAAGGACACGTATCAGTTACCCACATGACTTCCCCGGTGGCTCAGGAGGTAAAGAATCCACCTGCAATGCAGGTGAACTGGGTTCAATCTCTAGGTCAGGAAGATTCCCCTGGAGGAGGAAATGGCAACCTACTTCAGTATTCTTGCCTGGAAAATTCCATGGACAGAGAAGCCTGGCAGACTACAGTCCATGGGGTCACAAAGAGTTGGACATGACTAACACTTTCATTAAGATTTAGTTTCCTCAAACATAAAATGAGAATAATATCAGGAGATGGTGGTGAGAGTAAATGGTTCTTGCTTTCAGCCTTAACCACCCTAGCAACAGATAACATTGCTTCATTTTTGGACTCATGCAAACTTTTAGACCTTGTATGATATTGGTCAAGACTTTAGAAGCACTAAGAAGTAAAAAGCTTATCGTTTTTCCGGTATGTACTTATTTATGCGACTCCATGTGAGATATTCAGTGTTATTTCTTCTCCCTGCATATTACCATTTCCTTTCCCACATTTGAGCCATTTGTGTGGGTCCAGGTAGAGCAGAGAGGAAGAAGAGGGAAGCAGAAGCAACCGAAAAAATCTTTTTTAGGAGCCTACGTCTTAAGAGACTTGAGTTAATTTCCAGAGAGGCTAAAAGGGGACACTTTGGCCAGAGCAGTGGGGAGAGAGCCCAGAACCAGGAGGAGGGTCCCCCGGCCTGAAGAATGGCAGACGCCCCGGGAGACAGCAGAAGCCTGGCAGGGCAGGAAAGGAGATGGTTTGGGGATACCCTTTGGCTGTGACAGTGACCATGAGGAGGTACCAGGAAAACATCAGACTTAAAGAATGGGGGCCTGTGGATGGGGCAAGTGCCTATGTCAGAAGTGATATGGGAATTGTTTCATGAGGACCAAAATACCATCCTCCTACTATGCATTATTGCACTAAGATCTCAGAAATAAGATGTAATTCCTGGAAGAAGTGATATTTTTCGCCATGAGCCTGATGGAAAAGGGGCTCCGAAATGAGACACGTTTATAAAAAACAAAGCTCTGTGTCTCCCCCGGCCCCTTAGGAGTCTGGGCGCTGAAAGAAGACCCAGCCTGTGGATCTGGCGGCCTGGAGCCCCGAGGGGGACGGGCTGCTCATGCTCTCTGCGCACTGGCAGCTTGGCGCTGAGCCTCTGCGCATGCTCTCTGAGTCCCGCCCGCCCCTTGCCTCTGCGCCTCTGCACCAAGTGCTGCCCTCTCCCCAGGCCCCATCTGTTCTGTGGTTACTTCCCTTCCTTGGCTTTCTCTGCGGGGTGGAGCCTCGTTTTATGACCCCTGTAAAACGCTGGGAGCTGTTGACTTCTTCCTCTGGGTTTCTGAGATACCTGCGGCAGCTGGGAAGAGAGCAGTGAGGAAGGAAAGAGCAGGCCAACCTTCCCAGGTTCCCCCAGCCCCTCACCCCAGCCCTCAGCAGGGAGATGTGGCCTGATCCCAAGACTTGGCAAGGCAGCCACACACATTTGCAGAGTGACAAAAGGAGAGGAGGGGCCTAAGAGGAAAACAGCTTTCACATGTGTAAATGCCTGGAAAAGTTTTTTGGATTCATTATTCTACTCTGGGTGATTTTCAAGAGCAACAGAGCTTGGGGCCTAAGACTCCAGGAGGTGACTCAAGTGGCCCAGCAGATACGCAGATGCTTCCTTTCTGCAGTGTGTGTGTGTATGTGTGCATCTGTGTGTCTGTCCATCCCAGGGCAGGACTCTCCCTAGATCTTTAGAGCCAGTACAGTATTTGACCATCCCCTAAATTCAACCACTTCTTTTGGGGAAGGTACAAACCAAAGCCTCAGGGACAATGACCCACCTGAGGTCACACCATTCTCCAGAGACAAAGGAGGAAGTGACCGGGGACTCTGAAATGTCTCGCCTGCACCCCAGCACTGGCCCCTCCTGTTTGGTGGAAGTCACTCATGGTGGCACAGCCATTCCATGAAGGTAGAGTGATTGGCCTGGCCAGGACTGGTCCTCACCTAGGGCCAGGCCCTGTGCTTTTTAGCATAAATTATGTCATGCCACGTACTCCTCACCCTCATCTTTCAAAAGAAGCATCTTAATCCACATTTCAGATGAAGAAACTGAGCCAGGCATGTTTCAGTCCTCAGAATCTGTGCTGGTCCTACTTATATTATCATGATTGATATTTTGAGCACATGCTCTGTGCCAGGCACTTTTTTAGACGCTTCACGTACGTTAGTTCATTTGGTGCTCATCGAGGCAGGCATTTAGGACTAGCTCTATGCTATAAATGGGGTCCCTAAGGCACTGGGTTTAAGTAATTTGCTCAGTTCAGTTCAGTTCAGTCGCTCAATCGTGTCCGACTCTCTGCAACCCCATGAATCGCAGCACACCAGGCCTCCCTGTCCATCACCAACTCCCGGAGTTCACCCAAACTCATGTCCATCGAGTCGGTGATGCCATCCAGCCATCTCATCCTCTGTCGTCCCCTTCTCCTCCTGCCCCCAATCCCTCCCAGCATCAGGGTCTTTTCCAATGAGTCAACTCTTCTCGTGAAAAAGTATTGGAGTTTCAGCTTTAGCATCAGTCCTTCCAATGAACACCCAGGACTGATCTCCTTTAGGATGGACTGGTTGGACCTCCTTGCAGTCCAAGGGACTCTCAAGAGTCTTCTCCAACACCACAGTTCAAAAGCATCAATTCTTCAGTGCTCAAGTTTCTTTATAGTCCAACTCTCACATCCATACATGACCACTGGAAAAACCATAGCCTTGACTAGATGAACCTTTGTTGGCAAAGTAATGTCTCTGCTTTTGAAAATGCTATCTAGGTTGGTCATAACTTTCCTTCCAAGGAGTAAGTGTCTTTTAATTTCATGGCTGCAGTCAGCATCTGCAGTGATTTTGGAGCCCCCCAAAATAAAGTCTGACACTGTTTCCACTGTTTCCCCATCTATTTCCCATGAAGTGATGGGACCAGATGCCATGATCTTCGTTTTCTGAATGTTGAGCTTTAAGCCAACTTTTTCACTCTCCTCTTTCACTTTCATCAAGAGGCTTTTTAGTTCCTCTTCACTTTCTGCCAATTACAAAATAAACAAAGGAAGGAGTCAGAAATCCAACATGCAGTGAGGGAGGGGAAGTGAAACAGAGGTGAGAGGCCCCTGATGTCTGCACACATGATCAAATGACCACTGGGGGTAACAGGTCACTCCCACCAGGACCCTCTGTGGGGCTGCACAGAACACACGTCAGGATTCAGCAGAGGGGTAAGGATGCTCCTCATTGGCTAAGGGTCACACCTGGGATATTGGCAACTCCTTGATACTTCAGAGCTGCCCCTGTGCAGGCTGCATGTCCTGAGGCACAGATGTAGGAAGCTACCTTCCTAAGGCTACGATCTGCAAGTGACTCCAGGTGGCCAGGGGATACAAGCAGGGCACATTCTGCTACCATCAGTTAAGCCTGACGCATCTGTGGTCAACAAATGTGCATTCTCCCCTCTACTCTTTACAGGTACTTTTCATTGATATCATGAAATGTATGTCAAAATATGATTTGCTTTTACAACACCATGAAATTTTCATATTAAAAAAATTCACAGATTAGAAAACCTGCTTTGTCACATTGCTACCCAGTTATTACTTCAAAAAATCATAGTCTGTACTAATGTTCATAGCACTATTCATAATAGCTAAAAAAGTGGCTGCTAAGTCACTTCAGTCGTGTCTGACTCTGTGCGACCCCATAGACGGCAGCCCACCAGGCTCCCCTGTCCCTGGGATTCTCCAGGCAAGAACACTGGAGTGGGTTGCCATTTCCTTCTCCAATGCGTAAAAGTGAAAAGTGAAATCGAAGTCGCTCAGTTGTGTCTGACTCTTAGCAACCCCATGGACTGCAGCCTACCAGGCTCCTCCATCCATGGGATTTTCCAGGCAAGAGTACTGGAGTGGGGTGCCATTGTCTTCTCCACTAAAAAAGTGGAGGCAGCCTAAAAGTCCATCAGGGGAGGAATGGATAAGCAAATTGGAATGGAATATTATTCAGCCATAAAGGTACTGATACACACTACAACAATATGGGTGAGACTCAAAAATATTTTGCTAAGACAAAAAAGCCAGACACAAAAAAAGTCACATAAGTGGTCCAGTGGTTAAGAATCCGCCTGACAATGCAGTGGATGTGTGTTCGATCCCTGGTCTGGGGAGATTCCACATGCTGAGGGGCAGCTAAGCCTGTGCGCCACAACTGCTGAAGACTGCACACTCTAGAGCCCATGCTCTGCAACAAGAAAAACCACCACAGTGAGAAGCCCGTGTACCGCAACAAGAGAAAGCCCATGCAGCAACGAAAACCCAGCACAGCCAAAAATAATTAATATTCTAAAAGGGTCACATAATATATGATTCCATTTATATAAAATATCTGGAATAGTTAAATCCATAGAGACAGAAAGCATATTTGTGGTTGCCAGGTTATGGGGAGAGAGAAATGGACATTGATTGCTTAATTGCTATGGGTCTGCTTTGGGGGTGACGTAAATGTTTTAGAACTAAATAGAGGTGATAGTTGCACAACCTTGAGAATGTACTATTAATAAATGCCAACGGTTTGTTCACTTAAATGGTTAATTTAATGCTAGGTGAATTTCACTTCAATTAAAAAAAAAAAATCATGGTCATATTAGCCATAAGGAGTAGAGAGAGGCGGCAAAGGCAGATCCAGGTGAGCCTCAGATGAGGAAATAGGGCAGTTGCCAGCACTGCCCAGGTGGTCCTGCTGAAAGGGGTTCCCCAGCACCAAATAACTGCAGATTAAGACAGAACAATGAAGTGGTATATTTTTGTCTTTGAAATTAGGATCTATTTTTACAAACAATTCTCATCCTTGGCATGAGTATAGTAAGGGCATTCTCATACTCTTCCGGTGGAAGATAAATTAATCTAGCCCTTCTGGAGGGGAGCTTGGCGTTTTGCATTATAAGAATTTAAAATGTCCTTATACTTTTATTTTTTTAATTTGGGTGCACCCTTGGAAGTGAAAGCACAGAGTCCTAACCACTGGACCACCAGGGAATTCCCCAGAACGGTCTTATCCTTTTAAATGAAATATTTCCCATCCAGTTTTCATTCACGGATGTCTCACTCAAGACTGCATTTTTAGCTGGAACTTAAAGAATGTGAATATGTCCTAAGTTCACGAGCAGCGGTCTAATGCCTTTTTTTTTTTTTTAAGAAGTCTATTCCTTTTGACTTCTTTTTTTGAAGAAGTCTATTCCGTTTGACTTGTTTCTGCTTGGCCAGAAACAAGCCCAAGCATTTAGTTTATAATTGAGGTGGTATTTCAAATAAGTGAGGAAATACTCTGCTAAAGGAGAAAGGCTGAATAATGAATGGTATTTTGAAAGTTAGCTAATTATTTGGGGGAAAAAAATAAGCTTACATCTTTACTTCACATGCTTCAATTCTTTGTGACTCTGTGGCCCATAACCTGCCAGGCTCCTCTGTCCATGAGATTCTCCAGGCAAGAATACTGGAGTCGGTTGCCACGTCCTCCTTCAGGGCATCTTGGCAACCCAGGGATCTGACTCCTGCATTGGCAGGCAAGTTCTTTACCACTATCACCACCTGGGAAGCTCCTTTTCTTCACTGCTGCTAAGTTGCTTCAGTCATGTCCGACCCTGTGCAACCCCATAGAGGGCAGCCCACCAGGCTCCCCTGTCCCCGGGATTCTTCAGGCAAGAACACTGGAGTGGGTTGCCATTTCCTTCTCCCCTTTTCTTCACACTTTATATCAAAAGAAATTCCAGGATCTAAAAGCTAAATTCCAGGATTTAAAAGGAGGAGGAGGAACGGGGGAGGGGGGGAGGAGAGTGGGAAGGAGAAGGAAAAAAAAATTGAGATCTAGAAGAAAATTAGGGAACCCTTTGAAACTCAGAAGGAAACAGTCCTATAAGCAGAAAGCAACAGGGGAGAGAATAAAGTAAAACATCAAAAAGTCAGAGAACATAAAAATGTAACGGGTGTATGTGTCAAAAATCACCAAAACCAAAATCGAGGCAAATTCTAAGCTTAGGAAAATATTTACAGCACATGACAGACTCAACATGAAGGAAATTTTCTAAAAATCAGTAAGAGGAAAAAAATAGAAAATGGAAAAAAAAAATGGACAAGAGATATGAATAGACCACTCACAAAAGGGAAACGGCAGATGTTCGCATCTATTTTTAAAATACAGCAGACACGTGGTCTCTGGGAGGCGGAAAGCAGGAAGTCAAGCCAGGCTTTCACTAGAGAAGGGCCGTGGCCCCCTCCCCGCTCTGTGAAAGGGCTCCCCGGGGAGCAGTTCCTGAAGGCCGAGCTTGCCTTCTCCCCGGGGCGCTGGACGAACAATTCCACCCTTTGTAGAGGCTTCGCCCATAACGCAGCCCTCCCTCTGCACCGGGGCGGACCGGCTCCGGATCACTGGACGGACCGGATCGCAAGGCCAGCATGGTCGGAGCTGGGCCAGCACCCCGGAGCGCCGCGGCCACCGGGGGGCGGTGCTGCCCCAGGACGCGCCAGCCTCGGGCCAGCGCGGGGACCACAGAGGCCCCTTTGTTCTCTCTCCTCCAGGAGATGAGTCACAAGAGTCGTGGCCGAGGCCAAAGTCAGACCGATCCAAGGAACTGCAGAGGAGGGCCGCGGGGCCGCGGGGCGGCGCCTGGGAGTCACCCCGGACGCCTGCTCTGGCCTCATCCAGGGCTCCTAGGGCTCGGCTGGCACCCGGGGAAACTGGGTCAGGCCGGTGGCCTAGTTTGCTGCTGAGCAGCGGTGGCCCTGGGCAGGGCGTGAATGGGAAGGGCATCTATCTCTGTTTCCTTCCTGGCTCACTCATGTGACAGATATCTGAGGAGTCCCTCAAGCGCCAGGTGGGTCAGAAGGCAGTCACCGGCAGCTTCCAGAGAACTTCTAAAGCCCTGGCGGCAGGAGTTCAGAACGTGTGATCTCAGACTCCAGAGGCTGGGCTTGCTGGGATGGGTCCCCATATCACCGGTCTCCCTTTGCATCTCAAGTTCTGCTGCCCAATTTGGGACACCTCACCCTGGCATTGGATTCCTTTGGGATCCACCTCTGACTGCTCCAGAAGGTGATCCCGTCCCCCATCACACTCACACACACACACACACACACACACACCCTATTCACTGGGTCCACACACACACACACACACACACACACACACCCTATTCACTGGGTACACACACACACACACACACACACACACACACACCCTATTCACTGGGTACACACACACACACACACACACACACACACACACACACCCTATTCATTGGGTCCTGTGTTTGTATCCCAGGCTGCAAAGGCCACCATTCTCCCACTTCCACCCCAGCCCAACCAGTCCTCTCTCTGCTTCTAAATCCACCCTGGAATGTCTGTGGACTGCATTCTTCATCTCTCCAAAATTCTCACTTCTTGCTGATGAAGAAGAACTTTTCATTGCCGGGTCCAAAGGTGTGAGCTACCCAGTCTCAGGGGAGCTAGGCGCAGCCCAGACAGCCCAGGTCTGTTTAGCTGGAGATGCCTGGAGAGGCCCAGGAAGACTCGACCTTGGAGAAGGTGGGGTCAGCATCAGGGCGGGAAGCCCTGGACCCAAGTGACATGAAGACCTCCTGTACCCACAGCCCGAGTCCAGAAAAATGAGAGCTCGTCTTCACCCCTGTTTCCTTGTCTCCTTCCTGCCTCTTTCCCCTACCTTGAGCCTGGGTCTAACTCTGAACCCACGCTGCCCTGGCCGTGGAGTTGGACTGTGGCAACTTCTACTTCCCTGGGGCCCAGAGCATCAGAGGTAGCTCTGAGCCTGCATTATAGGTGAACGCAGTGAGGCTCAGAAGGGCTAACTTATGTGCCAAGAAACACGGCAGAGTGCAGAGCAGTTCAACTCCCAGCCCCCTCATGCCCTCCACTCCCTCACATGCTCTGCACCCCCTCACGCTCCCCACCTTAGAGAATGTGGACAGAATAAAGGGGGGAGTGGGTAGGTGCTCTGTGCCTTTGCTGGAATGACTTGTTCACAGAACTGAAGGCAGAAATTTTAAATGCAACTTTTTAAATGCTATATTGAGGCCAAGCCATGTGGCTTATAGGATCTTAGTTCCTCCATCAGAGATTGAACCTGGGCCCCCAGCAGTGAAAGCATGGAGCCCTAACTACTGGACCACCAGGAAATTCCCTAAATTGACTTTTTAAAAATGTTTGCGGTAGGGGCTTCCCTGGAAGTGGTTAAGACTCGGTGATTCTCATGCAAGGGGAATGGGTTCCATCCCTGGTCAGGGGATTTAAGATCCCACATGCTGTGCAGAGTGGCCAAAAAAAAAAAAAGTAATGATAAAGGGCTTCCATGGTGGTCCAGTGATTAAGAATCCACCTTGCAACGCAAGAGATACCAGTTCAATCCCTGATCCGGGAAGATCCCACATGCCATGGAACTAAGCCAGTGCACCACAACTATTGAACCCTCGCATGCTAGAGCCTGTGCTCCACGAGAGAGTAGCCCCTGCTCACCACAACTAGAGAAAGCCCGAGAGCAACAATGAAGACCCAGCGCAGCCAAAATATTATACAACTAAATAAATCTTAAAAAAAGAGAAGCAACTATACTCCAATCAAAAATTAACTTTTAAAAAAGACAACTGTATGCCAATAAAAATTAATTTTTACATATATTTTAAAAAGAAATAAACAGATATCCTCAACAATTAAAAAGCTAAAGCTTGGTGTAAAATGTCCAAACAAGACAGAAGTATATAAGCTAGAATCAGAATGAAAGTCCAATTCTCCCCTAATTCACACCTCGCTGGTATTAATAATACCTTGGTGCAATTCTTCCAAGCTTTTTCAGCTACTAATATAAATTGAGCATACCATGCTAGAACTTGCTCGGTTCTCATCCGGCAGTTTTGTCTCCATCTTGTAAAGTTTCCTGACATCCCACAGAGGGTTAGCCCTGCCCTCCTAGATGGACAGGAAGCTTCCTGGTTTTACCCTTCCAGTTCACACCCATGGTTCACTGCAGGCACATCTCCAGGGAATAACTTTCTAAAAGTGGAGCTGTGAGAGCAAAGGAACGCATGCTTCTGCTACTCTCTCTAGCATCTTGTGATGGCACAGGGCTGACAGGCTCAGGGCACGGAGTCAGCCTCCTGAGGTCCCTGCCTCGCCACCTGCTCCCCAGCTCCCTGGCCTGCCCCTCATCCCCAGTCAGGAACCAGCCCAGTCTAAAGCTTCTGCCCTTGTGCACAGACCCTGGGGTCCTTCAAGCACACCTCAAAGTGGAAAAAGTGAAAGTGTTAGTCACTCGGTCCTGTCCAACTCTTTGGGAGCCCATGGACTGTAGCCCACCAGGTTCTTCTGTCCCTGGGACTCTCCAGGCAAGAATACTGGGGTGGGTAGCCATTTCCTTCTCCAGAGGATCTTCCCGACCCAGGGACCACACCCAGGTCTCCCACTTTGCAGGCAGACTCCTTACCATCTGAGCCACCAGGGAAGCTTCCCCCTAGATTCTTTATTCGCCATCAAACACCTCCACCACCCTCTGGCCATCAGAACTGACAGTCCTCTGTGGGGGACCACCAGGCCCTGGCAAAGCGTTCCTTTTGCAGGCTAGTGGCCCCGCTTCCTAGTTTTGGTAATGTAGTTCCTTTTCCCTCCTTTTAAGGCAGAGACAAAGATAAACAGTTTGTCTCCAAATGCAGATCAAGCCCTCCCCACTGCCACAGGGCTCTGCTGGGAGTGTGTCTGCTTATTGTCTTAATACACAGTCCGGAGTCCCATCAGGTGGCTTCAAGTGACCCGTGTGGGTCAGTCACACGGCAGGGTTTCGTGGAGCCTCTGTGCCCATTCACCTCTGGGCCAGGCACTGGGGGTGAGAAAAGAGAAACAGAGGCCGTGAACCTACATCCACTTTCTCCCCAGTACTCTGTGCTCCCAAGAGCCTGCCACAACCCAACTTTAAAGAGTTCTGCCTCCCTCCTGCCCATCCTGCTCCCCAATAAAATTGAATGCAGGTGATTCTTCTTCCTCAGAATGACTATTCCACGAGAGTTAGCAACCAGCCTCCTCGGTGGTGGTGGGGAATGGAGGCGGGGTGTTCAGACCAGTCCACAGACCTTCTGGGGTCCCTTGAGCCACACACTGTGTGTCACTGTTTACTCCCGGAAACCAGATGGGAAAACGTCCCTGCCCTTAGGTCTAGATTCACAGTCTGACCACTAGACAGAAGCAGAAGCAATCACAAACAATGAGATGGATGCAAGAGGAGGCTTGGGCAGAGGGCGTGAGGTTGGTGACGTTAAATGGTGGAGAATATTCACTCTCAGTGAGATATTATGGGGAGAATGTGACCTCTGTCCATCCACCTTTCTTTTTTCACTTACACATTTTTACTCAAGGTTATATGTTCTCTGCCTGTACCTCTTGCTCTTGAAATCCCATTATTGCCTCAAGGAAACATTTTTATATTAGACAATGGAAAGAGAGTAACGTTCCCAGCCTAAAGGCAAAACCCCCATGACTCTGGCTGACTTTACCAGTCTGTATGGGTCCTGTCCTCTCCACAGCTTAATACTTCATCCACATTTCAAGAGTTTTCCCCTTCATTCAGGGACTGTGTTGGGACTGTGGACCTTGGGAGGAAGCAGTGGTCTATAAACACCCTAGGTACCAAACCCTTTTTGGACAAAATAACACCCAGTCCTAGTGAGATTGTGGTGAATATTGCCTGTTATTATTATTATTATTATCACCAAATAAGCCAAAACATTCTGAAATACCATGTGATGACTATAAATGATAATATAATTAATTCTATGCAGCAAAGTGGGAAAAAAATGTTCATGATGTCATCGGCTCCTGCCTCTTGCCTTGCCCTCTCTGGTACTTCTTCCTCTGCTGTCGCATAGCTGATAAGTGGAACTAACACTGTAACTGCTCTGCTGGACTTGTACTACTTCACGTTCCCTAAAATGCCTAGAAGCTGCTTCACACGTCTACACATTTACCACCCCTCTCACCCAAACTGGTGAATGCTGACTCATGCTTCAAACTTAGCATTGCTTCTAGAACCTTCTTTAAAATGTCTGATTCTTCCTGAATCAAACAATCGGATTGAGAGATGAACAGGCTATTGGCCCTGCCTCCCCTCCTGGTCGAGGTCTCCAGCCATGCCCACAAATACAGTCTCTGGCTTATATGGTTCCACTTAGGAGTTTTTGATGTTATGATGAGGTGAAAGCAATACAAATTCGGTAGAAACCATACTTGGAATTTTTACCTTTCCCAGGCTAGCCATATGTCTGATATTCTCTTGTGATGTTGGGCAGGGCAGCCACAGCCCTGGTTAGCCACAGGATCACAAAGATAAACAACAGATACACTTAGGACTCTTCTGGACCCAGACAAGCAGTTCACTTTCAGTATAGTCCTCAATAAATTACATGAGATATTCAATACTTTATTATAAAACAGGCTCTGTGTTAGCTGATTTTGCCCAACTGTAGGCTAATGTGTTTATAGTATCTTTAAGGAGCACTACTGTGGTGGCTCAGACAGAAAAGAATCTGCCTGCAATGCAAGAGACCTGGGTTCAAGCCCTGGGTCAGAAAGATCCCTTGGAGAAGGATATGGTGACCCACTCCAGTATTCTTGTCTGGAGAATCCCATGGACAGAGGAGCGTGGTGGGCTATAGTCCATGGGGTCACAAAGAGTCAGATGTGACTGAGCGACTAACACTTTCACTTTTCTTTCAAGGTGCGCTAGGATCAGCCACGGTATTGATAGATTAGGTTCATTAAATGTATTTTGTACTTAGGGTATTTTCAATTTATGATATTGTGAGGTAATTTCATTGTAAGTCAAGGAAAGTCTGTAACATCAAAGACTCTCCGACCCCTTGATATCTCCCTTCCATCCTTCAGCCACTGAAAGGCTGCTGAATCATGCCTTGTTCTGTCTACAAGCAGGCACTTCTGCTTCCTAAGAGCCTGGAGAGGTGTGCACTTTAGAAGAGAGCCGAAGAGTGTGCTCTGAACTGGGAGAGGCAGCCAGGTAGAGAGGCCATGGGAAGGATAGAAGCACTGTCCTCAGGGGGTTTCCCAGCATCCTCCCTGATTTCCCAGCATCCTTTCTGATTTCCCAGGATCCTCTGTGGTTTCCCAGAATCCTTCCTGGTTTCTGGCACTCTCCCTCAAAGCCCCACCATATTTAGGGTCCCATTTGCTGTGAGGACTGCTGGGCCATGGTTCCAACAAAGGGAGTGAAAGGAAACAGCTCCTCACTTTCCTGTTTGGGCTTTGCTGCCAACTTCACCTTGTCTTGAGTTGATTGCTTTCAGTCAGATTAAGGGGGTTGAACCAAATCAATGGTTTTTCAACTGGGAACATACTTCTGTGTGGCCTGTGTTGACTGAAAAAAGATGCACAAGCTAAAAGCTGACATCTGTGTATGCTAAGTCACTTTATTTTTTTTTTTGCTAAGTCACTTTAGTCATGTTTGTCTCTTCGCAGCCTTATGGACTGTAGCCCACCAGGCTCCTCTGTGCATAGGATTCTCAGGCAAGAACATTGGAATGGATTGCCCTGCCCTCCTCCAGGGGTTCTTCCCAACACAGGGCTCAAACCCACATCTCCTGTGGCTCCTGCATTGCAGGCAGATTCTTTACCAATGAGCTACTGGGAAAGCCTCCTAAAAGCTGAAAATTCTGTCTTATTTGGCGGACATTTTGAGGACTTCAAGCCCAGGAGACAGAACTCTCAGATGGTGCTGAGGGACCGCTCTGAAGAGGTAAAGAAGCCAGAATATATAGGAGCTTTTGCAACAAAAACCAGGTACCCAGCACTTCAAAAAAAAAAAATCCCCCCCTTTTTTTTTCTGCATGGGGTCTTTTTGATGTGGTGCACAGGCTCTTCACTGCTATGCACAGGCTTTTCTCTAGTTCCGGCCAGTAGGGACTACTTTTCCTTGCGGTGTGCGTGCCTCTCCGTGCAGTGCTTCTCTTGTTACAGAGCATGGGCTCTAGGTGCCCAGGCTTCACTAGTCCTGGTGAGTGGGCGTAGTTGCCCCACAGCACGTGGAATCTTCCCAGACCAGGAACCAAATCTGTTTCCTGGTAGGTGGATTCTTAACCACTGGACCACCAGAGAAACCCCAGTATTATTGCCTGGAGAATCTCATGGATGGAGCAGCCTGGTAGGCTACAGTCCACGGGGTCGCAAAGAGTCAGACACAACTGAGCGACTTCACTTTACTTCACTTCAAAGAAAACTCAGATTAAGGAATTTAGCACTTTCTATATATGGGAAGATGCAGGAGTCACAGAAATCATTCCTTTGCTAGCACCTTAGCTCTCTGGGCCCAGTATCCAGTGCTTTCTCTTCCTGAGTCTCCTCAGGCTGCACCACTGGGGGTGACTGCAGCAGCTGACAGCTGGGTTGGCAGGCATCTATCCTGAGTTTCTATCCTGTTCTATGGGTTTCCATCCTGAGTTTCCTCTGGGGTCACTGTCCGGTTGGCTGTAATGTGATGGCTAGGTGGCTGCAGCATCCTTTGTTCACCAATATGGCAGGCAACATGTTTTTCATCGACCCCTGGGTTATGGTTCCAACTCAGAATGTCCAGGGAAGGGGCCTGGCAGGGAAATTCCACAAGTAACTCTTAGGGCCAACATAGTTCATCCATTTTCTTCTCTTTTTTAAATGTTTTTTTAAAAATGTATTTATTTATTTTTGGCCATGCTGGGTCTTCCTTGCTATACACCAGCTTTCCCTAGTTGTGATGAGTGGGGGGCTACTCTCTAGTTGGGGTGCACGGGATTCTCACTGTGGTGGCTTTTCTTATTGCAGAGCACAGACTCTAAGCATGCAGGCTTCAATAGTTTCAATGCATGGGTTCAGTAGTCCTGGCGCAGGGGCTTAGTTGCCCCGAGGCATGTGGGATCTTACTGGATCAGGGATCAAACCTGTCTCCTGCATTGGCAGGTAGATTCCTTATCAATGAGCCACCATCCATTTTCTGATGAGGGCCACAGGGCACACTTACTGGGAGCTTGGGTGGGGTGGAACCCCATCTACCTTGGAATGGCGATAGAACTCCATCGTTATATGAAGAACTTGCAGCGTCTTAAAGAAAACCGATTAAACACTTCCACTGTGCTATATGTCAAACCCAGTCTTAAGTCCTTTAATCCTCATAACAACCCTATGAGGATATAACTACTATCATCCCCATAATTGTAATTACTTATCTTCTCTGTAACTGCTATTAGGTACAGAGGCAAACAGGCACAGAGAAGCTCAGTTCCTCCCAAGTTCCCAGTTAGTAAAGAGCTGGGATGCTCACTCTGGCAGTCTGGCTACAGACTCCGCGGTCAGCCAACTCTTTCTGTTGTTTCTGTCGGGGAAGTGTGTAATTTCCTCGGTTCTTTCTCACCACAGCAAAAATTTGAAATGGCAGACCAACCAGTGGTATAGCTCGGTTACAGCTCAGTTTTATTTGGCAAGCAAAGGAAAATATATCCTCGAGGCATGAGGGCAGGATGACCCAAAAGATGTGAGATGCTCAATTTTGGCTCCTCTTTTCATGTTTTTTTCTCCTCTCCCTGAGCCTGCCCTATGTAAATTGGACTAGCCAGGAGGGCTGTTTGTTTCACCTGAGGTTCTCACTCCAGTCCTCTGACCTTCCTTTGTTTTATTTTCACAGGCTTTTTCCTTTCTTTGTCTTTTAGCCATTGCTATTTTGGACTCCTTTTTCCTATTCTACCTACCTAACACTTTCAGTGATAAACTCAGCAAGTAAGGCCATGAATAATGATCCAGGCTGTGACCAATTATAGCAATTATGACGTTGTTTTTTCCCCTGCTTTGCTGTTTAGTTTTGCAGGTTTGTTTTCATCTGCTTTCAACACTGGGATTCTCGGAGGTCAGGAACTGTCTTGGTATTCCCTGTACCATCAGGGTCTGGAATATGGCAAGTGCTCGAGATATGCTGAGTAAATAAATGAATGCATGCATGAAGGAAGGAAATAATGAATGAGCGCATGAATAACAGGTGTAGGAATAGAAGGAGCCGCAGGATGCTGAGGAAGGCAGGGTAGGACAGCCTCTGCCTGGGCAGAGGCAGGAATCAAGCCAGAGAGGAGGACTCTGTGCCCTGACCAGTTCATACCCAAGGGCAGCTAAACAGTATCCTCAGACAGTCTGTACCCACAGCCTGATTAATGGTTCCAGCAAAACCCTCTGCCGCCTGGGGCTGCAGCCTCCCCACTGTCCTCCCCAACCCCTCCCAACCCCCAGACTCTGCCTTCCCCTTCAGTGAAGGAGGCTCCTCCTTGGGCTCTAGGGCTTGTGTCTTGGGAGCAGGCAGCCAAGTTCTGCTTCCCAGCCTCTTGTCCCAGCCCACCCTGATCATCTGACTGTTCACATGAGGCCCTGTGTAGGGTGTGGCTGTTTTAAGGCCTTTGGCATTTCTTTAAGGAAAAAAAAAAATGCTAAAAACAATGGCTCAACACACTAAAAAAAAAAAAGTTCTCCAATTTGCCTCAGATTTGCCTTGGGGAAGGGGATAATCAAAAACACCCATGGTCCTTGCTGCTATAAAAAAGCTTGTGAGCATGCTCAGTTGTGTCTGACTCTGCAACCCCACTAGGCTCTCCTGTCCATGGAATTTCTTAGGCAAGAATATTGGAGTAGGTTGCCATTTCCTCCTCCAGGGATTGAACCTGTGTCTCCTGCATTGGCAGGTGGATTCTTTACCACTGCAGATTTCTAGGCATAATGACAGCTTCCTGTCTTAGGCTAGGCCTCAGTATGCTTTGGGAGCTTGGTTTCATATTAATCCTGATAACCCTGGGCATTAGGTACTAGGATGATGTGTAATTTCACAAGTGAGTAAGAGGAAGTTCAGAAAGGTCAGAGACTTGCCCAAGATCACACAACAATGAAGAAGTTAGAGCAAAGATTTTAAACCGAGTTATTTCTTGATTCTGAAGCTTATGATCTTACAGGTGTATCATCAAATTCTGTTTTGGCCTTGTCTGACTGAGGATGTGTCAATGGCCTTTCGGTAATTAGTGTCTAGAAAACAGATCAAAGTGGCCCACTTTCAACAAAAAAGTTCCAGATGGATGTTCCACATCTCTATCTACCCTTGCCCTCCCACCCCTCAATCACAAAATGAGATATCAGGCATGGGATCTTCTGTGTCATTTCTGAGAGAAGGAATAATATGCAGTTTTTGTCATCTTTGGACTTTTCCATACAGCTTGGCTTAAAGAAATCATGAGAATCTTTCAAAACAATGATGGTATGAAGACATTACTTTAAAAGTACATGTGTAGATTCATGTTTATTGAAGGTTTACTTACTTTTAGATCCTATTTTGCTCTGCCTGATGGGAAGCTCGAAGTTAAACTTCATGCTCGATTTGCACATTGAGTGTTGTGTTTTTTTCCAGGGCTTGGGGTCAGAAAGCTTTCAAGGGTTTGAAACCTGACACCACCATTTACAACCAGGTAGCTTTTTGGACAGTTAGTTATCCCCATCTGTGCCTGTTTCTTCATTTATAAAATGGGGGTAAGAATATCCTCCTCATTGGGTTGTTGCAAAGATTAAATTATATAGGCTAAGCACTTAGGACAGTGCCTGGATCATAGTAAATGTCTGTGCTAAGTCACTTCAGTCGTGTCCGACTCTGTGCGACCCTGTAGACGGCAGCCCACCAGGCTCCCCCATCCCTGGGATTCTCCAGGCAAGAACACGAGTGGGTTGCCATTTCCTTCTCCAACGCATGAAAGTGAAAAGTGAAAGTGAAGTCACTCAGTCATGTCTGACTATTCGAGATCCCATGGACTGCAGCCTACCAGGCTTCTCCATCCATGGGATTTTCCAGGCAAGAGTACTGGAGTGGGGTGCCATTAGCTATTTTGTGATTTTAATAGATTTTTTGTTGGATAGATTTCATTGTCAAGCCATTTTTCAGGAAGGGCTAATGGATCCCTCTTCACTTGCCTCATGGACTCTCACTTCATTTACCACCTGTTTCCAGTGTCCTCTACTTCTGACATTATCACCTGTAACTTGCATGTAAATAACACTGACATATTTCATCAAATCCTAGATGCCACCAATTATAATCTGTACCACTTAAAAAAAATTTAAAGATCGATTTCGAAAATGCATCCCAATTTCAAAGATGTCAGATGTTGAGGGATAGAAGTATAGCTTTCAATCCATGAATGGTGAGAAGGATCTGATCCTGTATTCCCAACTCAGGCCCTCCCTAATTGTGAACTGTCCCTGCTCCTTCGATGGCATCTGTATCAGTTGACCAAGATAACTTGTCCACATGGCCCAGTGCCATCCCAGTGGTCCTGGTGGTTGGTATTCCAAGTCAGTCCCAGGCAAGCACATCTAACCTTGTCCATACAGATGGTGCAAGGGGCTCAGGTTTCCCCTGGAGGTGCCAATTTGTAAACTGACCTGGTGTTGATCTTTAAGGCCTGTGGCTTTAAGGTCAACTGACTTTCTCACTTTTTATGACTGCTTTGCTTCTTCCTGCTTCAGCCTGAGTTGGATTGTCCTCATGGGCAATAAAAATGATTTGTTTGAGATAAACTTCTAAGAAGAACAGTGTGGGGTTAGAACTAACCAATGTCCAGTGTAATTTCCCCAGGTTGTGGGTTAAAGCGCAGGGCTCAACAATCATTTTCTTGTCTGCGTGGGTTTCAATTGCCAAATTTTATTTGGAGTGTTTCCTTCTAGTTTTTTTTTTTTCTTCTCCATGATCCAGGGAAAAAAAAGAGTGTGTTGGGACTAACGCCAGGGGGTTGGCAGCGCAGGCAGGGACTAAGGAGTCTAAGTTTGACTGATTGCCTTCCCTAAAGGCTAGTGCCCATTTTGTAGAGAAACAGGACTCTGGAGACAGGGCAACTGGAATTTAAATCCTTGATGTCATTTTTTATGACCTACATGACCTACACTGAGTTAGTCTCTCTGAACCTCCACAGATGTAAAGTGATAATACTTCAGAGTCATTGGGAAGCTCCAGGAATAGCAACGAGCATACGGCCAACGCTCAACAAATGGTAGTAACATGCTGAATGCTGCCTACCACATACCCGACACTGCAGATATGAAATATTAGCAAAAGCCACTCATGGAGAGGAGGCACTCTTACAGCATTTTTTAAGTTACCTGTTGTTAAGCAGTCAAGCTAGCAATCCCCCAAGTCCTTCCTGAGATGCAGCCTCAGCCAGCACTTCTGTGAAGTCCTCTGGGCAGCTGGCCTCCTGCAGGGTGAGAAACTGGGCCAACCTACCATATGAACATTCTCCTGATCTGAGGCCAGATGTGGCCAAGCCTAGACTTCTGGGTCCTCACAGGTGTTGAGTATCATGTCCCAGTCTGAGGGAAGTGCTTTCTCCACCCAGCACATGCTGGATGGACTGGTGCTATGGCTCTCATCCCAACTCCCCAGCCTAGGGGTACTTCCATGCCTACTGATCAGGGGTTGGTCTCTCCTTTCCATGGCACCAACAACCTGCCAGTGTGACCCAAATGCCTACCAGGGGCAGAGCCCTGTGGGAGAAAGTTGAGAGCCCTTCCAAGTGTGAAGCATTTGCCTTCTAAATGGGGCACCAGCCTCTAAGGAGAAGTAACCAGCAACAGGGCATGTTTGAAAGGCCAAGCAAATGGTGTGGGAATTAAGATGATTGAATTCAAGGAAGGGGCAAGACCACTTTGGGCTGGGGCAGCTTGTCTGAGACCACCAAGGAGAGACCATCTAGGTCATAAACTCACATATCTACAAGGTTTGGACATGTCGTGAAATTGAGTAAAACAAGTTTGAGTCATAAAATAGGGGGTGGTGGGAACACTTTCGAATTGAGAGCTGCAGACTCTTACAACACAGTTGACCCCACAGTTCCTGTTTCTAAATTCAACTAATATCATTGAAGAGACAACTTGAAACCTATGTAATTCCTGTGAAATCATTTTAGAGGGTCTTAGAGGTGGGGAGATGGTTGAGGATTACAAAGAAATGGGTACCTGTGTGCTCACCTAGCGCAAAAGTATGTCTTTATGGTTTCTATTTTATACTAGCCTCATTCCTGGTTCTATTTTGTATCTTTCTCGGGTATCTTTTAATATTCATCTTTTCCTGTAAGAACATTGCATTTTTATTTAACAATTGGGAAACTTATACACAAAATTTACTGGAGTTGCTACTTCATCTATCTTCACTGCAAGCCATTCATCTTATTCCTGACCCACACTTGATTTCTACAGTCCACACTTTGTTTCTGGACAACAATTTTTAAAAATAGCCATTGGTGCTTCGGCCTTATTTAAAACAACAACAAAAATCACCACCGTCACTGTATTACAGATTTTGCTAAACAAAGTTTAGGTTTACTTTGAGACCAGAAGAGCAACTTCTCTGCGGTATTACTGGTGGAAAAAAGTTCCTAGATTTCTGTCATCTCTCTAAAAGAGAAAGCACAAGGTTGCAGTCTCTAAAAGGCAAAATAATTGGAGTTCATAAAAATTAAATTAAATCTTTCTCCTTCTCCAATCCTAACCTGATTCAATCTTTTTTTTTTTTCTGATTTCTCGACTGTTAAACCTTTAAGAATGTCCTATCACAACCACAGAAAGCTACCCAAACATCTGTAAAACAAGTAGGTCATTTTATACCTTATTCATGTTGCTTTTGGCTAAAGGCAAGTTTCACAGGGGAAAGAGCGCGTTGAGATTGCAAACTGATCTTCATTCCTCCCAAACTTGCTACCATAAACGTAAGCCATGGTTATGACCATCTTTCTTGACTGCACTTTGTTGTTCAGTACCAACAGCTCTCACTTCTCAGGGGAAAGGATTTTAAAACAAAAACCAGGGTAACTGATACTTTCTCTACAGTAAACCCATGTGTTACTCTACTGTACATACTGCTTGTGTTTTATCATCTAAACATTCCATGGTGGTGGCTAAGTCGTGTCCGACTCATGACCCCATGGACTGTAGCCCGCCAAGCTCCTCTGTCCATGGGATTTTCCAGGCAAGAATACTGGAGTGGGCTGCCATTCCCTTCTCCAGGGGATCTTCCTGACCCAGGAATCGAATCTGGGTCTCCTGCATTCTATAGGTAAATGCATTTTCTTAGGTCAGAATTACTTGGACAAAATGTTTATTGCCGACAAACCTTCATTTTAATTGACGTGGAGACTGGACTGTCTCTATGGTTTCTGGCTTGTGAGACAATATTTTACTTCTCATGCTTTGTATTTCCGTCTCCCTGTGCGGGCTGGCTGACAGCCAAGTCCTCTGCACCCATCAGACGCTGCCTCAGCCCAGAAGCGTGCTACATTTGCAGTTCGGCCTTTTTTGGTCTTGCTGCCCTAAAGGCAGTACAAACCAGTTAAATCCAACTTGACCTCAATCGCAAGCAGGCAGGTGATTTCAAGGATCATCAACTTAAGATTTGCCAACCTCAGATCAAGTTACAGGTTTTAAAGTCACTTGAAGTTGTGAGAAAATAGATTGCCTACTGAGGGTGAGAGGCATTTTCCTATGTCCACCTGCACCCTTAACGGGGTCCTAAAACAGGAAATGAAATCTGAATGTAAAGGCTCTCTTGCCAGTTCTCCAAATGACATGAAAGGAAGCAGCAGTAACCATTTTAAAATCATGTAGCTAGAATCTGACCCATCTGAGTATCCCAGTCATATCTTCCCTACCTTCCTTTGGTCACTCAGCCTAAAGCATTACCATCCTGCTATTACCTCTTCCTGATGAAAGATGGGAAATGTAAGCGTGTTTCTACTTACATTCCCCAATCTTGTTTTCACCACGCACTATGGTTTTCATGAGGAGATGGCAAGCAATTCTGGCTTTCTCTGAAAATTTATTGTCCCAAAATGCTATTTTTACTTAATTGGATATGCTGATTAGAAAGTAAATAATTTAGTGGTATGAAGGGTAATGGTACCTTATTACTTGATAAAGGAGAGGTTTTATGAAGCAAAATGAAAACAAAAAAAAAAAAAAATCACAAGAGGTTTAAAGATAAGCCTGCTAGCACCACTCTGTGTTAGTTGCTCAGTCGTGTCTGACTCTGCAACCCCATGGACTGTAGCCTGCCAGGCTCCTTTATCCAAGGAATTCTCCAGGCAAAATTACTGGAGTGGGTAGCCATTCCCTTCTTCAGGGGATCTTCCTGACCCAGGGATCAAACGTGGGTCCACACCATTGCAGGTAGATTCTTTACTGTCTGAGCCACCAGGGAAGCCCATTAGTTCCCCTAAAAGATGATAATTTTCTATTGCTCAGTAATTTTAAAGTAAGCATTTCTACAATGGTTCTCCAAGAACAAACCAAGTAAAACTGGCTGCATTCATGAAGCATTAGTTCTCAGGTAGTGCCCTATTAAAGGGAGTGAAAAAGTTGGCTTAAAACTCAACATTCAGAAAACTAAGATCATGGCACCTGGTCCCATCACTTCATGGCAAATAGATGGAGAAGCAACTGAAAACAATGAGAAAAGACTTTATTTTTTGGGGCTCCAAAATCACTGCAGATGGTGACTACAGCCATGAAATGAAAAGACGCTTGCTCCTTGGAAGAAAAGCTATGACCAACCTAGACAGCATATTAAAAAGCAAGAGACATTACTTTACCAACAAAGGTCCGTCTAGTCAAAGCTATGGTTTTTCCAGTAGTCATGTATGGATGTGAGAGTTGGACTGTAAAGAAAGCTGAGCACTGAAGAATTGATGCTTTTGAACTGTGGTGCTGGAGAAGACTCTTGAGTCCCTTGGACTGCAAGGAGATCCAGCCAGTCCATCCTAAAGGAGATCAGTCCTGAGTGTTCATTGGAAAGAGTGATGTTGAAGCTGAAACTCCATTACTTTGGCCACCTGATGCAGAGCTGACTCGCTGGAAAAGACCCTGATGCTGGGCAAGATTGAAGGCAGGACAGAGGATGAGATGGTTGGTTGGCATCACCGACTCAATGGACAAGAGTTTGAGTAGGCTCCAGGAGTCGGTGATGGACAAGGAAGCCTGGCGTGCTGCAGTCCAGGGGTCGCAGAGAGTTGGACGAGACTGAACTGAGTGTCCTATAGTTGTGCTATTTCTTCATTACTCTTGTTAAATTTGCTTGTGGTTGGTGCTTCCAACATATTTAAGAAACATTTGCGATAGTTTTTTAAGTCTTTAATTAGAAAACTCAACAAAAATATATATATTTTACATAATGCATACATTCTTAATATCTGCAGGTAAGATAAATAACAGAAGGCAAAAGCAGATATACTGTATTGCTTCTCTTTGGCAAGTCACCAGTATTATCCTCTGCAGAAACATAGGATATGTGTATAAAATAAACAAAACAAATCCCCACCACAGTCTTAATTGTCCCTTAGTACAAACAAAATATTTAGCAATAATACAGTAGATGGATTTTTCAAATTGACTAAAATTTATAGTACTTTATTTATACCACAGGGGTTAAAGTAGCAAGCTGCTTTCCAAAATTAAGGCCCGCAGCAACAGTTAGCGGGGGAAAAAAAAAAAAGACACACCTTTTTCCTGGTTATATCCTATTTTTAATTTAATAATGTCACATTCAAACTCCAACTCTCAGATGCCACTCCTAACAAAAACAAAATCCTTCCCTCGACAGAAGCTGTTTTGCAGGTCGGCTGTCTGACCACCCCCCCAACCAAATACACATTTTGTATGGTGCAATTCAGCTTTCTTAAGTTAGTACTTACCAGCTAACTCAGTGTTACAGAATAATAAAAAGTTACTTCCACTTTACAGCAAAGATATATACTGCGGCTCTACTGAAGCAACATATACATGCTGAAACTAAGAATGAGAAAAGCAAAAGGGTCCATTCAACACACAGCAGCTTATATATAAATATATACATGTATGTATATGTTTTCACAGTTAAATTTTAGGAAAAAAATTTACATTTGATATGTTCAGAAATATTTCTAAGGTCTATAAATAATATTTTAAAAGCTCAATTGATCAAAATGCAATACAAGAATGTATCAAATTAAATAAATCTCCTAAACCTTGAAGTCAGTAAAGCTTGAGGTTTGTGTAAAGTGTGTTCAGTCCCTAATACTAGGGAAGGCAGCGTCCTCTAAACACGGTAGGAGAGAAACTCTAAAACTTTGGAAGGAACCGGCAGCTCCTGTACTTCTTGGGTGGGCATCACTCTCCGGATTGACATGCGACATAAATGTTGAAGGCTAGGGACTTGCCTTGGAGTTGCCCAAAAATACACACTTCCGTCATGTGTCCTAAACAGAAACAGACAAAAAAATCACAGGCTCAGTCACACAAATCCACGTATTTCATCATCCCACAGTTCAAACAATTACCACCAAGGCTGTGAGCTGGAGCCACAAATTGCACATTAAAATCTGATTAAGGAGACCTGCAATAGTATTATAAAGAGCCCTTACGGAATTTACTGAGTAACATACAGGCTGCTTTGACTAAAGCCAACTTAAATTGCCTCTTAAGAGAAAAATCACTTACCCAGCAGCTAAAACACTGCCATCAGTAGAAAAGGCACAGCAAAGACCATTGCTCAAAGGTGCAACCTGCACAGGATAATCCTCATCAATTCTCCAGAACCTCACCATTCTAGAAAGGAAATAAATTGTCCAATAATTATCTAGTTGGAAATTTAAGGTAAAAGCAACTTTTAAAATTTAGAAAGAAATGCGACTCTGTGCTAAGTCAGAACCTACCTAAACAAAAAGTAAAACAATGATTATTGGCAAATAACTCTCCCCATGTTTCTTAACAGTCTAGAAAGATCATAATGAGTCACTTTCTACATCGATGTTCCCAAATTGCTTAGTGCCATATCCAGGCACACTGATTAAAGTATGGGAAAATGGAATGGCTGCATCTAGTTCCTGATTCTTACCAAAAGTAGCACATTTCAGACACGTGACATTTCATTTCATCCTTACAGTCTCAATTTCAGCAGGTACTAATGACTGTTTTTACCATTTATTTCACTTTGACAATGTCCTTGTTTCAACCTTGATATTACTTAAAAAAATAAAAAAGAAACCTGTCAGCTGAGCTAAAAAGCTGATTAAAAATGCACCTAGTTTGCCTGAACTCGTTAATAAAGAACACAGGAAAAGGCACTCATTATCTTCAGTTTACACAAATACTACTCAGGCCAATATTTAAGATACACCAACATCTCCCAAAGTGTTGTCTAGATAGAAAGTCATTAAAACTCCAACTGTAGAAAGATTTTTTCATCCTTAAGAATGTTTTTTATTAAGTAGAAGAATGAAAGGAAATCTTTAAAAGACAATAATAAATATGTCAAGCTGTAATTCACACACTTACTTATCATCAGCAAGGCTTGCAACGTGCAGTCCATCATGACTAAATGATACAGATCGTACCCATCGGTCATTTGCTCCTCCAGCAAATATTGGAGTGGGTGGGGGAAACAGGTGCCTGAAGTAAAAGACATGTTTTAGGGCAAGTGAGAGTCACCTCAAGAAACAAAACTACCTTGTACATCAGTCTTTGAATAGTTTAGAGTGGCCTTCATGAACACAATTGAGAAGACGGAGCAGATCCACTTTAAATGAAGTACTTAAACCTAATTACTAACCTCCTTTTTAGAGTGGTTTAAGACTCTTAAGACTAAGTTTATGGTTCCCCAACACAAAACTCTAAATATAATTACCACTTCTACAGAGTCATGTCCTGTTAAGTAACAAGATCTGTATCAAGACAGTCAAGTTTATTGGTAGAATTTAGATGCATTATTAAAGGGCATACTGCTAAGTTGCTTCAGTCATGTCCGACTCTGTGCAACCCCATAGACGGCAGCCCACCAGGCTCCGTCGTCGATGGGATTCTCCAGGCAAGAACACTGGAGTGGATTGCCATTTCCTTCTCCAATGCATGAAAGTGAAAAGTGAAAGTGAAGCCACTCAGTGGTGTCCGACTCTCAGCGACCCCATGGACTGCAGCCTCCCAGGCTCCTCCGTCCATAGGATTTTCCAGGCAAGAGTACTGGAGTAGGGTGCCATTGCCTTCTCCGATTAAAGGGCATAAATGATACCCAAATTTCAAATTACAATAGACTGTAAGTTTAGATGTCACATGTTAATGATTCAGATCATCTCTGGAACTTCTTAAACTACACTGATAGTAGAGAAGAATTACAGACTGAAACAATACATGCTGTACCCACCCAAATTCCATCAGAATGGCTCCAGTGTGTGGATCCCAGATATACACTCGAGTGTCATAAGATGCCGTAGCCAGCAATGCTCCATCAGGAGAAAAGTCACAAGCTACAACATCATGGTGATGCCCTTCTAGTTTTCGTATCATGGTGTATTTATCCATATTCCAAAGGAAAACCTGCAAGAAAAGGCACATGTTATAGCTTCATTCGGACATGCAGAGGACAAAATCGCACATCTTAAACTAAAACAGCTAAATTTAATTAAGATTATATTAAATTAAACATTATAAATTATGAATAATTAAAAGAATATGCTCAGTGTCATAGTCAGATTAAAATCAGTTTTTAAGTTAATTAAAGTAGACATGCAAATTCTATTTCAAATGTTTCTGTTAAATGTTAATTTAAAAATAAGCCTAAACACAAAAAAGGCAATGCAACTTAACCACAAAATTATACTGAAATCCATTTATTCCAAAAACTAATTAACTAAAATATATAAAAATAAATAGGGTTAAGTACTACAAACCCCTTTTTTATTTCCAGAAACTACCAAATTTTTAAAAAATATACAGACAGAAAATATAAGGTTAACAAATTGTTACTCCATTGGCATCTCCCTTTGAGATAATCACTTGTTTACAATAGGCTTGGGTCACCAACGTGAGCCTAGGAAGAGAAACAGATACTGCAAGCAAAGAGAATTTTTCACAGCCAAATGAAATTTCTTTGGCAAACAACAAGGATGTTAAACCACATTACAAAATGAAAATGCTAATTTACAAAAATAATACAATTAACATTTCTGTGAATCAAGATTTGCCAATCTTATTTTTCCCAAACCGACCACAATCATTAGTCATTTTAAGTGTAAAACATTTAAGTTACTTTAGTACTAGTTCACACATAGTTTTAGATTCTAAAGATCAGTGTAGTTAGACTGTGCAGAATAGCTCTAAACAGGACTCTAATGTTTACTTCAGTCTGTTATATTAAACATCAGCTTAGAGGTTTGTAACAATCCTAATAAGATAAACTCTCCTCCTCTTGGAGTAAAGCAATCCTTTTTGCTACTTTTTTTCTGCACAGACACAATATATTATTTCCAAAGAAAATAAATACAAACTTTCAGTTGGATCAAAGACTTAAGGTATCTCTAGTATCACAATGAATTCCAAAAAATAGCACAGAGAAACCATTTGAAAGCCAATTACATTACACTAAATTGGTTTCACATGTTAAGACTCCCAATTCCACCAGACTGGAAGATCAATTACATCGGAGGAGTCAGTTGGGTTCACTGCGGGGGGAATTATTTTTAATTATTTTTAAAAAGAAAAAAAGAAAGAAAGAAAAGCAGAAAGTGGACATCGACCAGCACCTGTGTACGTACAGTACACCTTGCAGCCGAATGCAAGGTTACTTCATCCTACGGTAAAGGTCGCCCCCAGCCCGGTAGCCAGAGATGCCACTCTTTCTGCCCAGCTAACACCATTGTGCGCCTGTGTGCGAGTGGTGCCAGCATAACCTCAATCACACCAATATTGCTGCCACCACCTGTGACAGGGAAAGCAAGAAGCATATGGAAAACACACAGCCTAAAATAGCAATGTCAACATCTAGCTTTGCTCTTCTTATGATTTTTAAAGAACTGAGTATTTTCCCCCTAAACTGTCAACATTTGCAACTATCATTTTAACACACTTTTTGGCTAAATAAAATCCATTTTATTTAGACTCCCACCCCCATTAATTCAAAGTGTATTGTGATCATCACATTTATTTGGACTTCAACCATTTTCATAAATACCTGAAGCTAGTAAGATCACTTTAACTATACTAACACAGAGCTAGTAGATAACTGAGTAAAGGAGGGTCCATCAGTAAGGATAACTCTCTTAAGAGTCACTTTGTACTTAATCTGTCTACAGGTATGCTATGCAAGACAGACCATATAAAATTTAGATGAAATTCACTCTAGGACATACATGACTGTTATTCTTATTCTTATTAGATTTTTAAGTTACTTTTTTTCAGTTAAATGTCCAGGACCAGCTGGGACTCAAAACTTTTTAAACAGCAAACTGGACCAAAAAAAAAAATAGAACAACAGAGAAGAAAATAATTAGCAAGGGAATGTTTCAACATTTGGACTAGATCTCTTCTACAGCATATATACTTTCCTAGATCTTATAAAAAATAAAATTGCCATACCCCATATTTTACATATATCATCTCTAACTAAAGCAACCCAAAATTTCTCACTTTATAATAATCAATAACTATATTTATTTAATTTCCCTCATGCAAATTCTCCCCCATCATGAAATAACACATTTAAGATATTTAAGACACCGAGCACAGACTTAATAGGTTACCAGATTTAAAATGATTTTGCATACATCATTACAATCCAATTCACAATAAATATACAGGAACTTTGACACATACTGCTTTACTGGCTCCCACTGAACACAGCATAGAAGAGTCAGGAGAGAATGCACAGCTATACACCCAGTTCTGATGGCCCCGCAATACTTTCATCATGTTTCCTGAACAAAAAGAAAATATCTGTGTTAACCCTGGAAATGACTAGCATTTCAAAAATAGCAGACTCACAAACTTCTAAGGGGCAGTGATCTAAAACACTACAGATCTACAACAGGGGTTGGCAATATATACCCGTTGCTTATTTTTGCACCTAAGTTTTACTGAAACACAAGCATGCCCACTGTTGCGGCAGCAGAGGAGAGTAACTACTGCAGAGATAGTATGGTCTACAAGCCTAGATAGTCACCATCTGGCCCTTTAAGAAAAGGTCAGCTGACTCTTAGTTTTTGTTTTTTTTTTAAACTTTTGGGATCCCTTAACAGCTAAGCAATTAGAGAATTGATAAATGTAGAAGAGGTGCCACATAGTTTGGTAACAGTGTATTGTTCTATCAGGTAATGGTTACGACCCATAAGCCGAAACAAGTCTCCAAATCTGAGGGTCTTGTTTCCTACTACGCTCAATTTAAGCTACACTTGTCTAAACAAGCCTGTCAACTTCCAGCTTGAGGCTGGTGGAGCACCAATGGATCTTAATATAAGGTTTTAGTTAAAACTTAAATTCTTTCACTGGAGGTTAAGAAGGGGGAAGAAATGCTCATCTCAGGTCCTCTCAAACAAGGTAAATTCCCCAAAACTGTAAAAGCACCACAATTACCAATGTTTCCAAAAAAGCTAAAACTTGACACTGACATTCCTTTTACTATATTGGAGGGTAAATCCCTTATTTTTATAATTTCTTACTTAACCTATCCAAATTATGCTTAGTATTTACATATTATAAATTCTGGCGTGTAAATCATGTTTGAATTTATATTTTATTAATTACTAAGGAGTATCTTTCATTACATCAAGATCTTCTTAAATTTCCACTAAGCAAATAGGAAGTTGATAACCTTCCCCAATATAAAGGAAATAAACCAACACAAACCAGTTCGAATAAAACCTTAAAACTGATATAGATTTTGTCCTCAAATAGTTGATACAGATCCGTGTAGTTAGTTTCCGTGTGTATCAGATTGTTTAGAGTAACTGCTGGCTCCTATTCCAGGTCATATTTACAGTTTTGTTTGATCTGCACAGGGAAAGGGGGCAAAGGACTAAGCAGAGAAAAGGAAACTATGATCATGTCACTTTTAACGTCAAGTGTTTGTAATACATCTCAGTAATAATACCCAGAAACTAATTCTTTTCCACAGCCTAGAAGACAGACATACCATCATCTTTCAGGTCCCACACTCTCAGAGTTTTGTCTCTTGAAGCTGACACCAGGATCAAGCTCCCATCTGGAGCAAAAGTTAAATCTCTGACCACTTCAGTATGATCTACCAAGTTAAGGAGGAGTTTTCCTAAATGCAATGGAAGGTCAGAAAGAGGCAATGTTAATAATTTTTACCAGCTTTCATATTTTTAAAAATCAGGTTTCTCATCGTTAAAAAAGTATAGAAATATATGGGTACCTCCTTTGTAAAATGACTCATTTTTTAGTGTGCTTTTACTATCATCTTTAGATTCACTATTTATAATGTCTTAAAATGAATTATTTCAAAGATACCAAAGCCTAAATTTATTAGAAAAATTAAAAGGGAATTTCCAAAATGTGAACAAACTCTTGGACCAAGTCAACTTAATATCAAGAAAATCTGCATCATTTAAAATCTTTGTGGGACTTCCCTGGTGGCCCAGTGGCTAAGATTCCACACTCCAAATGCAGAGGGCCTGGGTCTGATCCCTGGTCAGGGAACAAGATGTGGCAGGCCACAACTAAGACCCCATGCAGCCAAATAATTTTTTTTTTTAAAAAGATCCTTGTATAGTAATAGCCTAAATTTTCAAACATAATCTCAATGAAAAAAAGTATTTATTCATCTACTGTATGAGTTTTGTTTTTCTATGAAAAGTGATGTGCTTACCTTGTAAACTTTTTCCCAGAATTCAATCAAATTTACTGATTCATTATCCCCACTCAATGTTAATATTACTTGCTATATTCTAATGTACATACTGTTTTAAAGCTCATTTTTAAAAATCTTTTAAATTTTGGAGTACAGACTAACAGTCTGAAACTATACATTGTAGGTAGTGAAGAGCACATTTACTTTTTTGGGGGGGCAGGGGGGGCGTGCAGGGGGGCGCAGCAGGCATGTCTCATGTTTTGTGAGATCTTAGTTCCCAGACCAGGGATCAAACCCATGCCCCCTGCAGGGAAGCACCCACCAAGCCCTAACTACTGGACTGCCAGTGAATTCCCAGGACATATTTACTTTTAACTGCCCAAAGAATTTAACTTCTCAACCTACCTGGTTAAACTTTAGATAAAATGTCACTAAAGCCTTCCAGAGGCTAGATAATGATTGCTGAAAACCAGATCTACCTTGAATGCCTCTAAGCTATTATATATTGAAAAAGTATATAAGAAAACATCTTGCAATTTGAGTCATAAAGTACATTACTAGTTTACAAGTGATAACTAAATGTTCCTTAGGCATGCCCTTCCTACTATAATATTCTCTGAAGAGTGATCAAGCAATATGAACTCTATTTTCCTAAATTAAAACTAAAAGCTGCAGATGCTGTTTAGGCCAATAAAGATATATGTATAAAGACAGATTCAGAGGATCAATTCTTGCTTCTCCTTAAGTTAAAATCCTCAAATCGTATTCTTCTAGTGTCTACAAGTTATGCTTACATCATAAAATAATCGAGTTTGCTTTCAAGACTATGACTTCATACCTGTATATACATCCCATATTTTGATACGTCCATTGTTTAACCCTGTGGCAAGGAGTAGCTGATCTTGTCCAAATCTGAATCGATGCCATTCTATATTTACACAGCGACTCTGTTTCTCTGGAACTGAAGATCCAAAAGCAAGACTCCAGACTATATCGCCACAGTCTATAATATGTTCACGAGGCTTATTTTTCTGACCACCATCACTGTTTTGTCTTGATAATCTTAAACTACTTGAATTGGTGATATTCTTGGTGCCATGCAAGAGACTGGTAAAAAAAAAAAAAAGCCAGATTGTCATCTAGTTATTTATTCTGGACTCCTGTGGATACTAAATAATAAGTGTTTGCTAAAATAACTTCCATATTATTATAGTAATACTGAGTAACAATGGAATCCTTATAGATGGGAAAGGGAAAAGTCTGCTATTAGCTATGTGGGCATGACCAAATAAATTCAGACTAAAATCCTCAGTGCCTAAGAAAAAGTTCAATAATAAAAAGCAATTTGTAATTTTGTCATTTCAAATGTGTTTCAATATATCCTTACTGATGTAGAACCCTATATTAATTAGGACTCTTTTCATTAACCCAAAAGTATAAACAAGCAGAAAACAAAAAACTCTGAGAACACATTGTGAAGCTGACACCAGAAGACTGTCTAATGCCGTAATGATCAGCAGTGATAAAGGCGTGAAGGAATGAAACCGTGATGGTAAACCAGACACAAGAAGAAGGGAAAGATGTTAAATTCAGCGCACACATTTTAGAAACTATACTACGTTCGTGTGCTCTCTGCTCAGTCAAGTCTGACTCTTTGCAACCCCGTGGACTATAGCCCGCTAGGGTCCTCTGTCCATGGAATTCTCCAGGCACGAATACTGAGGTGGGTTGCCATTCCCTTCTCCAGGGGAGCTTTCTGACCCAGGGATTGAACTCAGGTCTCCTGTACTGCACGCAGATTCTATACCACCTGAGCCATCAGGGATTTCCCTGGTGGCTCACACACATTTTAGAAACTATACTATCAAGGCACAATTAATTTGCCTTTTACTATATGGGAAAGAAAAACACCAAACTATCTGAGAAAATATTCTGTAATATACAATTAAGGCTAGACAATTCTTTCCACAGATTTTCTAACAAATATATTCAGCTTATGATCAAAACACATTTAAAACAGTCTTCAAAAGAAATAACATAAAACAACAAAATAATTGTATTAGTCCACACGGAAAAAAATTCTACAGACAGATACAAAATACAAAAAAGAAGAGTCTTACAAGTTCTTAAGGCACTGGGACCACGGAACAAGCTTCACTGTGCGATGTCCTTGCGACCAGGCAAAGTAGGAACCATCTGGGGCAAAAGCAACAGTCCAATTTTCACGACCACATTTCTTGTCAAAAGGAGCTGCTGGAGCTAAAAGTTCACCTATAGTACGTGATCTCACTAAAAGAAAACAGAAAAAAACACAAGACATTGTATATAACAACAATGAATTTGAGACTGCATCTGTATTACTGTGGCATTCACTCAATTCCACTGACTTTTCCCCCTTTTTTATGCACCAAGTTCTGCATTCTACCCTTTTAAGAGAGAGAGGCTGCGTGAAGACCCCTTGATGATGATAAACATCTTTATAAGTTCTGGCGAAGTGATTTTCCTAAAATTTCCCAAATCAAGAACTTTTAAAGAAAGTTTCAATTAAGGAAAAAAAAAACAAAACCTGGTCAAATAAAAATAATGTAATGATCTCTCAGGGCTGCCAATTTCTGAAGTCCTGACTTTCCCAGCCTTATGCTTTTATTTCCCTTGGATCTGGCTGTGCTAGATCTTGGTTGTAGCGTGTGAGATCTCCCGTATTTGTTGAGACACGCGGAATCTAGTTCCCAGATTGAACCTGGGCCCCCTGCATTGGGAGCACAGTTTTAGCCACTGGACCACCAGGGAAGCCCCTGCCTTTATGTTTCAAATTACTAACCTTTAAAACGCAAGAAACCAAAGTTGCTCTATAGGAAAAGTATCTTCTGCAAACAGCTGCTTTCAAAAACCATAATCCACTATAAAGTATAGTATTATATCACTACTCAAAGGAAGCACTATTAAATGAATGGTCTAGTCAGACCAGAAGATGCTTATCTTTTTCGGGTCACAAAAATAAAAAAATCCTCCGAACTTTAAAATGCATTATGGGGATTTCACTGGTGATAGAGTGGCCAGGACTCTGCACTTCCACTGCAGGGGGCAGTTTCCCCTGGTTGGGGAACTAAGCGCTCACATGACAAGTGGCACAGCCAAACAAGCGAAAAATAAAATAAAATGCATTATATTTGTGATTCTCAAATAGTGGTCCTCAGCATCTTCCTAACGGGCCACCAAACTCATCCTCAAATGGAAGTAATTCTTTTGGTTTTTAAGGACAAAAAAGTGGAACAATTTCATGTATTTTTATTTTTGTGCACATGCAAATGTGGCTGCCATTTCCTCGATTCCGGGAAAGGATCTTCTTAAGTCTGTCACCAATGCTGTCTTGGGTTTGTCTTGATTTAAATTTTGCTACTCTCCCTTTTCAGTTATAAGTTACCTTCAGTTTAGTTTCCCGTTATCTATTTTGTGGTTTGCTTTGTGGTCAACCCTGTAATCTATTTTTTATGTTTTGGGCTTAAACTTTCCAACAACGTAGTCTACGTATTGCGATTGAAATGAGAGCCACTGACACTCTTACTGCAAGAGCAGATACACTTACGCAAACCCCCAAAGTGTACTCATTTCAGTGACACATCCAGTCTCAACGTATGCTTTGCCAACAGCGAGCGCAGCATCTGGCATGCGACAGGGGCTCAGCAAATGTTTATTAAACAAATATGAAAGCACATGTATAAATTCCCATTCTTAAGTGATATAACTATTTCCTTGCCCAATTCTTTGCCACATTAAACAAATGAGATACGGTTTAAAAAGTAAAACAAAACTGAAATCTGTTTTCCTGTGATACTCATAAATATAAACATGCACCTATTCTGGCATAGCTGAGATTATCAGAATATTTCCTTTTATTTATTTATTTATTTTTTTTTAGAATATTTCCTTTTAATGACTCAAAATCTTCCTTCTTGCCACTCTGCCCACTCAGTCTTGTGTCTGATCAAAGAGAATAAGAGATCCTGCGCTCACATGACATTCATATATTGAAGACAGCCATGACATCAGTAACGAAATCTTTTCACCATGATAAAATCTGGTGAGTTTTCAACCATCCCTTAGATTGCATTGTTTCAAGTCCATTCTCTACCTTCACTTTCATACTGTTCCGGATAAATTCCAGTTAATAATGGCCCTTAAAACAGTGGAACCTTTTCAATTAAACACATTATTGTAGGTGTGATTTAATCAAAGCAGATCTCCGCCCTGCCCCACTGCCCCCACCAATACCCCTGCCCCACTTGTATCAAAACAGCAACAATTTCATTGGCAGGAACATGACTTTAATATACAATTCACAAACCAGTGACACTTGATGCCTGCAGAATGATTTTTTAAGCATACAAATGACAGTGTTCCCTGGCAGCTTAGGGGTTAAGATTCTGGGCTTTCACTGCCATGGCCAGGGTTCAATCCCTAGTCAGGGACTAAGAATCCAAAAGCTGTGCAGCAGTCAGACAACACCACACACACAAATGATTTTAGAAAAGGCTTGCTGCTTCATATTCCCCTCCATGCCTTGAAGCCCACACTCTTATATCATCATTTATGTGCCTGGCCCCTCAATCAGCAACCTCCGCCTATTTTTTTTAAGGGCGGGGAGGGGGGCTTCTCTTTAACCACATCTTTTAGAATCCACAAATTTTAGGAGAAAAAAAATATCAAAGTTCACAAATAAGGGACGCAAGTTCTAAAATTCAACCGAAAAACATGCAAGCATTTTCTTAAAACGAGAAAGCTTCTGATTAAACTAGATGAATGTACTTATAGGGCCACCCTCAACATATTTTGCCAAATAAATACACTATACCATTACAAGTATTTAGTTAATAATTACTGTGTTTCTTTGCTTACTAACAAAATATATAAAATGATCATTGCATTTAACCAAATAATTTAAATATTTACTGGTACAATATTATACACTAGCACAAACTCTATAATGAAGAAAAAAAATCACTTGAACTTTTGTGTATGACCTGCAACTGCTGCATGTTAGTATCCTAAGACAGTATGATTTAACAACCTGGTATAAGGGAAAGGCTGCCTGCCAGGGAACCTGGCCATAAGACACGACACCACACACATCATCTGAGTCACTGCTCAACCAAGCAAACCAGATTCAGCTCCTTCGCATTCTTCCCTGCAATTTCATAACCATAAAGGGAGGGTCTGTGGCACAGCCTTGTGAAAGAGGGCTGTAGCTCTAGGCAGTGACTGCCTGTCATATAGACTTCTTTCATCAATCAGGGAATCTTGCCTCCTCTTTCAGTACTTATTTGAGAAACCAGCAACAGAGGTCCTTAATGATAGATACAAAGCTACAGAGGTTTTAACTTTGTATCCAAATGATATATTTTAAAAAGAAACAAAGAAACAAAAAACCAGACTTAAAAAAAAAGTTTACAAAAGGCAAAAGTTCTTTTAGATATTTGGCATCTACTTAGTAACTTTACACTATAACCAAGAAATAACACTGAGACTTAAACATGCAAAAAATAATAATAATTTAAAAGGCTACTTAGTGGGTGGTTCCACCTCACGCTGGTAGGCTAAGAAGCTCTGTCCAATCCACAGAAGAGAGGATTGGAAAGTTTTCAAAATGATTCAAGATGAAGTAAAATACAGATATAAGAAAGGCAAATCACTCATCCTCAGTGTCACTGTGAGTAGAAAAAAGAAAAAAAAAACCACCACTGGACTGAGAATAAGAAATTTTGAGTTCTATATTCCACAGTTCAACAACTGGACATGAATTCTGTCTTCTCAGTATGTTTAAAATAGTTATTAAAACCAGGGGTAAAGTCCCCTCCTAACCTGCCAGTCAACCTTATCCGTAAAAGAACAAAAGACCAGAATTCTAAGATAGCTGTCTCTAGGTATAAAACTTCACCCACATACAGGATAGAGGGCCTTTTGGCTACTTTAGCTTCTCCATTTCTCTAGAAAACATCCTCCAAATATTCAATAAAGGCACCAATTTAGTTGAACAACAAGGAAATGCAAACGCTCTCTGCTCAGTAGCTACCTCCAATTTTCATTTAACTGCATATATTTAAATAACGTATATAATACGATAAGTTCAATGTTTACTAAACAGTCAAACCTCAACTCCCCTTAAAGCGATTCCACCTTAAGGTATTTTACCTTAAGAGAGGATTTAGATAATGTAAGGTGCTTTCAAGTGAGTCATTGGGGTAGGTCCTAAAGCAGGACCTTCAACATCTACTGGCCTGTCTTCAGCTTGGCCACTAAGCCAGTTTCCAGAAAACCTTTTCAAGAGTTCGCTCTTCTGTAAGTCAGCTTTTCTCCGGTCACTCCACCCAACCATCCTGCTCCTCCCTGCGCTCCTCAGTATATGAAAGATAACTGAGTCTCCTCCCCTGAGCTTGCTGCCTTTCTGAACACCATACCATTTTTAAAAACGTTTTTTCCAGGCTGATAGCTGCATTGCTCTTTATAGTTCGTATACACTAATACCCATCCTTTAATAATAGCTCCTAACAGACAAGTATACTTTTCTTCATTGGAAACTTTTTAAGAGCCCTGGATCTTTGCCCAGCCCTCCCCTGCCCACTCGACGCCCCAGGCCCTTAACCAAGAGAAATCCAGGAGAACGGCCCTGCTCAGACCGCCAGAGAAAAAAACTAGGGTGTGGGGAACAATTCCGCCCCGGCCACACGATCCCTGCAGCTCTCGCCACTCGGCTCTCTGGTCCTTTTTGCCTCCTCTGCGCGCCGCCTCCCTCCTGGCCAAGCGCACAGTAGGCGCCGTTTCAATTCTGATCCCATTTACCCTAGGCGACACCCACCCGCAGGGTAGCTTCCTTCCTCTTCGCTCCAGGGCTCGAGCCCGACTCACTGTCCTCCCTCAGACTCACCCTCCTCCGGGGAGTCCCTGCCTCTCCGTCGCCCCCGCGCGCTCGCCAGCACCCCTCACCCATCGTCCCATTCCTCACCGATCTCTTTCTCGTTGACCCTCGGGGGAAAGCTGGCCATCTATGGGATACCGTCTGATTCCGGGGGCGCGATGTGGACGCAACGACAGAGAGGCTAAAGGCGAGCGCCGAGGGGCGTGACGCGGGCTGGGTCCCTCCCGGTCCCGGGGACAGAGGGGAGGGGCGGGACGGTCGCAGAGGCTCCTGCCGACTGCCCCGGGAAAGCTCTGGGAGGCCTCTGACCGAACTACGGAGTTAAACACAGACAATAGATGCTGGTCCCTTCCTCCCGCCTACGAAGGAAGACACTTCCCTCCACACTGCCGACAGCAAACAAGACACTGGAGACAAAATGGCGGGCGGCGCGGGGGATATCTGGAAGCCGGGGGCGGTGTTCGTGACGTCATAGCGCTATTCCCCGCCTCTCGACGTTCGGGACGTGACGGCCTCGGCTCCGCGCCCCGCCCTCCCTCCGGGTGAGCGCGGGCGTTGTCCTGGGGACCCGACCGGTAGCCGGAAGAGCGCGGGGGCGGAGGAGGGGGAGGGGCCGCTGCACCAGCCAAGGCCCCCAAAGCTAGGCTGGAACCTACGCACTGTGCGTTTAACTCGGTCTGGATTTCCTGGCCCGGGCCCCAGCTTGATATTTATAAGTTGAAGCACCTTTGAAAAGGCAAACCGAGAATTGTATAATACATATTAGTCCACAGCTTAAAGATTGCATGAAATTTAAACTGACTGTACTGTAAGGAACAAAAAAGACATTTCAGATTTCAATTCGGTTTGGCCACCTCCCCGGCCTTTGTACGCTGGGGAACTGGAGGTTTCACGGGTAAAAACAATGAGAAGACAAGGAACATCGCAATGCACCACTCGTCCGGCCGCCAGCATTCTGACGTGAGCCAGGCGATTTTTGGAAGGGCCTAGGTGACCCGACTTGAGGAACAGGGAGACTCGGGCTGGATGGCGTGGCGTCCCGCCCCAGCGGGAGACCTCCCGGGCGGCCTTTGTCCTGGCTGCCTGCTCCCTGCGGCCGGGCCTTCCTCGGGGCTTCAGCGAGGCTGGCAGTCAGCAGTGTCGTGGCCACTGGCCAAGGCAGGCCCCACCAAATCTACCCAGAGGAAGCTCCTCCTTCACCCAAGGCCTAGGCCTCTGGGAGGCAGCTAACCATTCCGACAGCAGGGATGATGCAAGTGTCAGTGAGCCAAGTTGGTTCCGGTCGGAAGACATATTTGCACTTTAATGGGCTCTTCTGGCGGAGAAGGCAATGGCACCCCACTCCAGTACTCTTGCCTGGAAAATCCCATGGACTGAGGAGCCTGGTGGGCTGCAGTCCATGGGGTCGCTAAGAGTCGGACACGACTGAGCAACTTCTCTTTCACTTTTCACTTTCATGCATTGGAGAAGGAAATGGCAACCCACTCCAGTGTTCTTGCCTGGAGAATCCCAGGGACGGGGGAGCCCGGTGGGATGCCGTCTCTGGGGTCGCACAGAGTCGGACACGACTGAAGCGACTTAGCAGCAGGGCTCTCCTGTGGACTCTGAACCTAGAGAGTCTTCTTTCCCAAAATTGTTTTATCTTTTGTATTCCCTATCCTAGTGAACACGTCCAACCAGTCACCTAAGCCAGAAGCTGGAGTGTTTTTAGACTCCGGCCATTCCCCGTGTGGCATTAGTCACTCCACAAGCCCTGCCAGTATTTTCTCTTAAACTGTTCTGGAGTCTGTCTTCTCTGTTTTTAAACAGCTGCCAGTGGCTTGATTCAAGAGCTGTTTGTATCATCTCTCTTAACGACTCTTTATAACCCCACACCCTAAGAAATCGCCATCAATATCCTGATGCATTTCCTCCTAGTCTTTTAAAGATTTACTAGCTGTGTGTCCTTGGGCAAATTAGTTAATCTTTCTATGCCTCAATCTTCTCATCTATAAAATGGAAATATTACCAACTTCACAGTTTAGAGAATTGAATTCATTAAATTATGAATTGAATAATTGAATTAACAAAAAACATTTAGAACAGGGTCTGGCAACAAAGTGTCAGATACTAAGTAACATAAGAATGTGTGTAATCAAAATCATAAAGAAAAGCTCTGGAAAGCATTGACTTCCAAAACAAAGCTGATCCAACACTAAAAAGAATGAATCTCATTCTTGAGTTACTTCGAAAACATTGCTGCTGAGTGGTTATCTACTAAGGCTGATTTAGTCATAATTTTTTATGTGGATATCATTTCTTTTGAAATTTTTGAACCAACATTTACTGTCTTGAAATATAATCTTTTAAAAGTTTACGTCCTCTCTTATTCCATTTTCTTACATCTCAGCAAAATGTTATATTGAACAGTCTGGCATTTTCATGTATTTCTCTCTCTCAAGGGTGTGTTTTTCTACACCATTTTCTTGTACCTCAGGGAAATACATAAGCATAAGAGAGGAGAAGCAAAATTATTACATTCTTTTGTTCAAGGAGAGTAACCATTTTCTATATAAAGAATTAGAATTTTGGACTAGACTACAATATAAAATTTGCATCTTGCCTTTTTTCCTTATGATAAAATAATATTTTCCTATGTAGATTAAAAAACTTTTCTCCACATCATTCTCCACTTTATTTGGAGGTGAGTTTTTTTCCTTTCCTCTTTCAGAATATGTAATAACTTGGTAGTGCAGAACAGTGGACTGCTTCTATTTCCCTTGATATCATGAATGTGTCCAATTCAAAATTGTGGCCTGCTTTGGGACAATCCATACTCACCAAAAGCTATCATTTCAGGTGGGTTGCTGTTAAGCTATGTATCTACACAAGTCTCTGAAGTTACAAACATCTAAATTAGCTTTAAATTAGGAAGATTTCTTGCAGGATCTTATTTTTCAATGTATAACTTGATGGGACTAGAACGTAAGTGTCCCCTTCCTGTAGCTAAAGGGAAACAATATTAACTTAAAATAACAAACATGACTTAAAAACAAAAAACAACACTAATAATTGTACAACAGAAGTTTGATGCCTATCACTACCAGAAAAACAAAACAACAAACCAACATCCAAAACACCAAATATTTTATTGTTTCCCCAGTATTTTTTATTGTTCCCTAGCATGGTTAAATCTCAAAGATGAAAAAAATTGCCACAGTCTTTTGACTCTTTTGACCAAAACCAAACAAACAAAAAAGTTAAGAAGAGCCTCATTGTTTATGCAATAGGAGATCTTCTTGTGTGCCTGTTTGTTTTGCTTTTGGGACCTTTGTAATATTGTTGCTACAACTCCCTCAGGCTAAGTTATTCAGTGCTTGGGTGTGAGAGCAGGAGTTTCAAATCTTGAGATTGTGAAGTCTGGGATCCTGGATTTAAAGAGTATGGAATTTACTCAAATTGTAGCTGGAGAAGCAGAATTTATACACATAAACATGGGCACTAATAAACAGTAAAAGATACCTCGATAATTGTAGAACATACAGGAAAAAATAGAGCCCAGAGGAAAAGTCTGGAGGCAACCCTTTTTGGCTGTGGTAGTCTTGCTGAAGATGAAATGTCTAGAAATGCTACACTTTACCCTGCTGTCTTAATTTTTCACTATTCTTCCTGATTTTACTTTTTTGGGGGGGGCGGTGGGGTGTATGACAGTGTGATACGAGCAGAATGTTAGTATCAGGTATTCAAAGATGTATGATTTGATCTTAATTTACATCTATATTCAGAATGCCTCAAAGTGTGGAAAATGGTATAGCCAGTCTAGATGTTTCTCCATCTATTTCTGAGCGAGAATTCTCCCAGCAGTTTATGGGAAATTATCATATTATTAATATATCCAAAAAGATAAGCAGAGGTCCCAGTGTTCTGTAGGATTCTCAGAGCTTGTAACAGGAGGGCAAGGGGCAGGGCACAACTTTTGAGAGAATGTCATAGCCCAAGGACACAGCATAAACCAATTAGAATCAAATGGGTCCAAGATGGCAGAGGGGTGGATTTCTAGCCCTTGATCTTCTCTCAGCAAGCTACGACACACCCAGAGGCGCCATGACAGTTCCAAGGCACCATCAAAAGACCAAAAAGTGGCCCAACTCCTAGAAGTCTCCAGCCCTTCCCCAAAATAGTTGGAATAATCCTCCCACTCTTTAGCCCATGAAATTACCCAGCCCATAAAAGCTAACCAAGCCACATTTCAAGGCCACACCCACCTTCTGGGATGGCTCACACTCTGTGGAGTGTGCTTCTCTCTGAATCTGAATAAATCCTTTTCTTACCTATCACTTTGTCTCTCACTGGATTCTTTCTGTGATGAGACATCAAGAACCTGAACTTCATGAGGTCCTGAAACCAGGTACTGTGGGTTTTGGCTGGATTCAAGTCCCAATCTGAGAGGGAAACAGTTTCAAGTTGACCCACCTCCATCCCCCTCCTCTCCATATCCCCAGACTCAAGGCACTCACACACTGTCCGTTCACTCAGTCCTGGACCTTTAGGAGAAATCAGTATAAAATGGAATATTCCATGCTGTGATGCAGATTTTCCTCATATCATTCATTTTTATCTTCCTGATAGAACTTTGCATTTTCATTTTTCTAAATGTCCCTGCCTGTGACCGTTTACTAGAGATTATAAGGAGGAAGAAAATTGTCTTTCACTGAATTGGAGAAGGAAATGGCAACCCACTCCAGTGTTCTTGCCTGGAGAATCCCAGGGATGGGGAAGCCTGGTGGGCTGCTGTCTATGGGGTCGCACAGAGTCGGACACGACTGACGTGACTTAGCAGCAGCAGACTGCATGAAAGGCAAGGGTTTCTCTTGTCCTCCCCTCTCTGTTTGGGAAATGCTTCTGTACTCTTGTCTCCAGTTGCCTGATTTGGGGACAACTTTTTTTTTAGGTTGTGCCACACAACATATGGGATCTTAGTTCCCCCACCAGGGGTCAAACCCATGCCCCTACATTAGAAGTCTTAACCATGGATTAAGACTGGGGAAGTCCCTGAGACAGTGTTTTTAAGTCAACTGTTTCTTTCTCCCTTCTTGTGGAGGGTGCCAGCGTTGGCTGGAATTTGAATCTTTCTCCTCAGAGAGTCCTGTGGACAGAAGGTAAGCTGTCTATACTTGAGCTGCTGGCTGAGTCAGTCTTGCTCTGATGGAATGGATTTGAAAGCGAGATTTTACGATTGATAACATTACTTGCTAACATATGGATCATCGTTTCTTTTAGGCTGAAGAATTTCTGACTGATTTTCAACCCTTCTCCATAATTTCTTTTTTTCTTTTTTTTAAAAAAATTTGTTAGCTGTGTTGAGTCTTCACTGCTCTCGGCCTCTTCTCTATTGCAGAGAGCAGGGGCTACTCTCCAGTGGCGCATGGCTTTATCACTGTGGTGAATTCTCTTGTTGCAGAGCACAGGCTCTAGAGCACAGGTTCAATAGCTGTAGCACACAGGCTTAGCTGTTCTGAGGCCTGTGGGATCTTCCTGACCCAGGGATGGAACCCGTGTTTACTGCATTGGCAGGTGGATTATTTACCACTGAACCACAAGGAAGCCCTCATTTCTTATTAAGTTCATTTTTATCTTCCATACTGTTTTACTTTCTGAGTTTGTTTTTTTCCTTCCTTTGAAATGAATTCTCTTGGTAGAATGATAATGCTTCACTTTATCTACTTGGTTTTAGATTCCTTGAGGGCTATGACCTTTCTTTATATTGGTGTCATTTTTAGGATTTTGCACGTAATTAATATTCAGTAGATGTTTGCTGAATGGAATTGAATCTTTCATCTAACTTCCCACTAGGGTATTTGAGGTAAATTTAGAAAGCAAGTGTTATTATTACTGTCTTTACAAAAATCAAAAGAAATCAAATTCAAAAGTTTGGCTAGTAGGAAAGTTCAAAGACTGAGGCAATTGTGATTGAAGCCAATTAAAAAAAAAGATTGTGTGATTTTGTTTGTTAGTTATACCTGCAAAAATAACTATATTGAAGAAATCATCTCCAATGTATAATTAGGAGTCTTTGAGATTACCATTTAATTTCTCTGAAGCATAAAATCATTTTCAGACTCATAGCTGCAAGAGACCTTAAAGATCATACAATGTAACCTTATTTTATAGGTGATGAAACAAATATTCTATTGTACAAATGAGTTTCTCACATTCATACAACTAGTTAGGAATAAGAATGAAGATGGGGGACAACTCTACTCATGAGGAGTCAGGCACTTTTCATATTGCACACTAGTTCTTTCAGCATGGTATAATCATTTGTATACATTCCATCTTCCTTCAGAGTGCCACTCGTTAACAGAAGATAGAAGCTATGTCTTTTTAAAAATGTTTATCTTCTTTCCGTTCAAATTTGAGTCTATATTAAAATATTATTATGGGGTGTTAAATATCTCAATTAGAAAGGAAAGGAAGTGAATTCTCAGCTGATCTATTTCCTTTGTATAGACTCACTTGAATTTCATAGAATTTTATTGCTAATTTGGCTCAGACAGCAAAGAATCCACCGGCAGTGCAGGAGACTGGGGTTTGATCCCTGGCTTGGGAAGATCCCCTGGAGAAGGGAATGGCAACCCACTGCAGTATTCTTGCCTGGGAAATCCCATGGACAGAGGAGCGTGGTGGGCTAGAGTCCATGGGGCTGCAAAGAGTTGGGCATGACTGAGCAACTAACACACTTTCAAAGGGACTTTAAGGTCACCTAAGATCACATTATCAGTAAGTGGTGAAGTTGAGGACCAGAACAAATGTCATCTCCCTCAAAATCCATTGCAAAGAATTTCTTTCCATTGCAAAGAATTTTATTCTTTCCATTATGAAGAATTCTTCTTCTTCTTCTTTTTTTTTTTTTTTTGCATTTTTGGATCACGTGCGTTAGTTCAATTTGTGAGTGTTAATAAAACGGAGGTCCATATTTCATTTGAATTAGATATCACATGCCTGAAGGGGGATTTGGAGAGAAAATAAAGTAAGAAGACAGAGCAATTGGTTGTTTTTGCTTTTTTAAAAAATAATTTTATTTTTTGACATTTAAAAAAAATTATTTTATATTGGAGTATATGCTGAGTCACTCAGTCATGTTGGACCCTTTGTGACCCCATGGACTGTAGCCTGACAGGCTCCTCTGTCCGTGGAATTCTCCAGGCAAGAGTACTGGAGTGGGCTGCCATTTCTTTCTCCAATATTGTAGTATAGTTGGTTTACAATATTGTGTTAGTTTCAGGTGAACAGCAAAGTGATTCGGTTATATATATAAGAGCAATTGATTCCTAACCAAAGATAGAAAACATCCTAATCATCTGCTTCAGATAGTAGGATATTAGAGCAGGAGGGATCCTTAGAGACCACATGAGCAAGCCCTGTTAGTTCCAGATGAAGAGGCTGAGGCTCAGCTTCACCAAAGTCGAACAGTAGGTTACTACTGGAGGCAGGACTAGAATCTAGGTCCCTGGATTCCCCATGCAGGAGGCCTGTGTTTCCCAAAGCTCAATCGTTTGAAAACTACCTTTCCAATTTGTCCAAATCCACTTATCATTTGTGTTGGTATTTACTTAATATTTGTATTTGAATGAAGTTATTTTTAAAATTAAAGAATATGTAATATGTCTTAAAACTTCCATTTACTCTTAAGAAAAAAATGCGGCTCATAAATGGAAAATCAGTGTTCTTTGCTATATCAGAAGACAAATATAAACATTAAAACTTTGGCTATATTCTAAATTCTGTCTAATTTCTCCTCTTGCTGAAGGTATGCTCCTGAGGTTTACTCTCTTTTTAAAGAGAGAAACAGCAAGTGTTAGAGACCCCAAATGAGAATTACTTCTTGAAGTAATTAAAGGCAATTGAAAGGAAATCGCTTTCTCGCTACATATTTTTTGTCACTTATGTGGCAGCTAAAAAATGTTTTGTATGCCACCAGCAACTCATACTCCACATTCCGGGCAACACCGCCCTGACCTATGTAATAGCGTGTATTGAAAATGCATTTTGACCCTGTGTTTTCATTCTTGGATTAGACTGTATTTTATAAACGTTGACTGGCTCTTATCTAACCTGTGTCTTAAGGGCATACATAGTTTTTTTCGCCATCCACAAGAGGAATGAACTGAGTTCCAGAGAGGTTTGGAGAATTATCCCTGCACAGCGATAAGCTTGAGGGAGCCCGGGGCAAATAAGCTAGGCTTAAATTCCTGATTTAAGGAATTTAATTTTGATGATTCCGCTGAATCATGGAAAAAGCAAGAGAGTTCCAGAAAAACATCTATTTCTGCTTTATTGACTATGCCAAAGCCTTTGACTGTGTGGATCACAAGAAACTGTGGAAAATTCTGAAAGAGATGGGAATACCAGACCACCTGACCTGCCTCTTGAGAAACCTATATGCAGGTCAGGAAGCAACAGTTAGAACTGGACATGGAACTAACAGACTGGTTCCAAATAGGAAAAGGAGTATGTCAAGGCTGTATATTGTTACCCTGCTTATTTAACTTCTATGCAGAGTACATCATGAGAAACGCTGGGCTGGATGAAGCACAAGCTGGAATCAAGATTGCTGGGAGAAATATCAATAACCTCAGATATGCAGATGACACCACCAAGTGAAGAGGAACTAAAAAGCCTCTTGAAGAAAGTGAAAGAGGAGAGTGAAAAAGTTGGCTTAAAGCTCAACATTCAGAAGACAAAGATCATGGCATCTGGTCCCATCACTTCATGAGAAATAGATGGGCAAACAGTGGAAACAGTGTCAGACTTTATTTTGGGGGGCTCCAAAATCACTGCAGATGGTGATTGCAGCCATGAAATTAAAAGATGCTTACTCCTTGGAAGGAAAGATATGACCGACCTAGACAGCATATTAAAAGCAGAGATATTACTTTGCCAACAAAGGTCCATCTAGTCCAGGCTATGGTTTTTCCAGTGGTCATGTATGGATGTGAGAGTTGCACTGTGAAGAAAGCTGAATGCCCAAGAATTGATGCTTTTGAACTGTGATGTTGGAGAAGACTCTTGAGAGTCCCTTGGACTGCAAGGAGATCCAACCAGTCCATCCTAAAGGAGATCAGTTCTGGGTGTTCATTGGAAGGACTGATACTGAGGCTGAAACTCCAGTACTTTGGCCACCTCATGCGAAGTGTTGACTCATTGGAAAAGACCCTGATGCTGGGAGGGATTGTGGGCAGGAGGAGAAGGGGACGACAGAGGATGAGATGGCTGGATGGCATCACTGACTCAATGGATGTGAGTCTGAGTGAACTCCGGGAGTTGGTGATGGACAGTGAGGCCTGGTGTGCTGTGATTCATGGGGTCGCAAAGAGTCAGACACGACTGAGCGACTGAACTGAACTAAATTCCTGATAAGGATTTGGCCTGTTTCCTCCCCTTGATGTGATCTGGGAACCTAGGAGTTGTGCAATCCTTATGGTTTGCTCCAGCTGTCAAGCAAAGGGTTGAGGAGGGTGGGGCAGAGGCTAGCCTTTAAACTGAGTCTAGCCCTTGCCAAGTTAGCTGATTTAATCCTCACAGTGCTCATATGCCATTTCACAATTTCAAAGAGACTAAGTAATTTTGCAAATTCACATACTGGTTAGAGGCAGAGCCAGCACATGAACTCCCCTTCTGACTTCTTAAGCTCGTGTGCTTCACTGACACCATGAAATTATACATTCAGAGACCTGGGTTCTAGGCTTATTGTGCCACTGGTTTGAAATGTAATACTATTCCAAAGATCAAAGGATCCTGAGCCATTATCAACCCTGTTTGCTTTGTCCAGTCATGGGCTTCCTTAGTTTTCTCACTACCTCCTCCAGGAACACAAGTGGATTCATGTAGTAGGCCCCTAACTCCATCTCTTTTCCCTGCATAAGTACCATTTAGCCCTTATCTTTATTTTGCATCGCATGTGCTTAGTCACTCAGTTGTCTGACTCTTTGCAACCCCATGGGCTGCAGCCCGCCAAGCTCTTCTGTCCATGGGATTCTCCAGGCAGGAATACTAGAGTGGGTTGCCATGCCCTCCTCCAGGGGATCTTTCTGACCCAGGGATCGAACGCAGGTCTCCCACATTGCAGGTGTCTGAGCCACCAGGGAAGCCTATTTTGTATCATGTTGTGACATTATTAGACCAATGGCAATGAGAAATTGGTTTCAAAAATTGAAATTTCAAAATTAAATGCTGCTAAGAATCAACATGCTGCTGCTGCTGCTGCTAAGTCATTTCAGTCGTGTCCGACTCTGTGAGACCCCAGAGACAGAAGCCCACCAGGCTCCCCCGTCCCTGGGATTCTCCAGGCAAGAACACTGGAGTGGGTTGCCATTTCCTTCTCCAGTGCATGAAAGTGAAAAGTGAAAAGGAAGTCGCTCAGTCATGTCTGACTCTTAGCGACCCCATGGACTACAGCCTACCAGGCTCCTCCATCCACGGGATTTTCCAGGCAAGAGTACTGGAGTGGGGTGCCATTGCCTTCTCCGAAGAATCAACATAAACCAGATTAATTTTCTTCATATGTAGAAATAATCCATATGAGAGATAATTTATAAATTGACTTGGCTATCTCCTAAACCTCACCAGGAATCCCTTTGCTGAGGGGTGGAGAGGGGTGGGGAGGGAAGTGTAGGCTGAGAGGAACCTGCTTAGAGGGAGGCCATTAAGAGGGAGATTGAAAGGGCCTAAAATGAAGGGAGACATCTTAATAACCAGGAGTTCAGGGACTTCTCTGGTGGTCCAGAGATTAAGACTCTGAGCTTCTGATGCGGGGGTGGGACGGTGTGGTGGGGTGGGTTCCAGCCCTGGTTTGTAAACTAAGATCCCACATGGCTCGAGGTACAAACAAAAACAAACAAAACAAAACAAAAACAGGAATTCAAAAGGACTTGGAATGAGGAGCAGAGTGTGAGGGGAGAGAAAAAGATGGCAGGGAATGGGGGGACAGGAGGTGAGAAGAGGGGAAGGACAGAGACAGTTTTCTCCTTCCTGCAGCTCCTTAGCCTGGTTCCTCTGCCTGTAGCAGCTCCTGCTTGTATCCCAGTGTTTTCTCCCATCCCTAGAGTTGGCAGCGCCCTCAGCCAAGTCGAAGACAGAGACTTAATGCTCCTTTTTGCTCCTTTTGGACAGCAGCTCCCCCAGCAGCCTGCTGCCCTGGAGAATATCATCATCTTCTTTTCCCATTTTGGCAGGTCCTTCATAAACGCTTTCTCCTTCAACCCCTATGGACGCCCTGCCCTATAGTGCTCACACTGCCTAAGCCACAGTGCCACCATCTCCGTGGTCCATGTATCATATATTTTAATGCACAAGTTTTGTAAAGTATCTGAGGAATAATTTCAAAAGGGGAAATAAAGGTTCCTCCATCTTTCAGTGTTATTTATTGAAATATGGCCCAAAGGTAACGGACCCATATCACATGAGGAGCTAGCAAGTGACGCATCCTTCTCAATGGCTTGTCTGATGACATCATTGATTTTGGATCATTCATTTTCCATTTATTTCACCCCCAACACAGCCTGCTACACACACCACATACATACAAATTCTAATCATTTTCTTTTTTTGTCAATAAATGTAAAGATTGTGGGTGGTAAATGGTGTTTAAGAAGTTGGACACCCTCTGATATCAGTGCTTGAAACTAGTAATTTTCACTGGGGTGATTTTAATTTTATTGACAGGCAATTTGAAAGCACAAAGTGTATTCAACATAGCAGAGCAAGGAATACTGAAAGTCCTTGAGTCAGTGACTAAGCCAACAAATAAAACCTCTCATTGTTTGCCAAGCTCTTGATTTGTTCTCTTGGGAAAAAAAAAAAAGTGATTTTAAACCCAAAGTGATTTCAAACAAACCTCTCTTAAAAGGAATTAAAACTTGAGGACGGTGAGAAGGAATTGAGTGTATGTAGTCTGAGAAACGGAAAAGGCAATGGCACCCCACTCCAGTACTCTTGCCTGGAAAATCCCATGGACGGAGGAGCCTGGTGGGCTGCAGTCCACGGGGTCGAGGAGAGTCGGACACGACTGAGCGACTTCACTTTCACTTTTCACTTTCATGCATTGGAGAAGGAAATGGCAACCCACTCCAGTGTTCTTGCCTGGAGAATCCCAGGGACGAGGGAGCCTGGTGGGCTTCTGTCTATGGGGTCGCACAGAGTCGGACACGACTGAAGTGACTTAGCAGCAGCAGCAGCAGTCTGAGAAAGGAGCTTGTCTTCAGGTGCAGACAATTTCTGTCCAAGGAAAGAACCTGCGAATGTGACCATGAAATCAAAGTTTCTTCTCTTTGAGGAGAAGTTCCAGACATTAACGGAATTTGTAACTAGTGGAGGATTTGTGCCCAGAGGAGTTGATAACAGAATGAAATTGACCTTAATAAAAGGTCTCTAGGAGGGATCCCTTGAGGAATTAGAAATCAGGAAGATGACCAGTCATCAATCAGAAGGAACCATAGTCTGGAAAGTACATCATTTGGGTCTGGAGAAGTGGCAAAGTTCAGTGGAAAAAGGCTGAAACTTGAAGTCTGGAATTTGAGTCTCCCTTGCTGATGATTCACATGACTTAGGATAAGCAGCCTCTGTTTCAGCCTTAGAAATGCCTGCTGACTAAAAGAGAAAGTGTGTGTGAAATGCTTTATGCCTCTAGATGGAAAAACTATGTATAAAGGCAGGCTAGTAATGTAATACTTTTTGTTCAGCTCTCAGGCTTCCCTGGACTCCTTAGAAATTTATGCAGCTGGAATTACCAAATGATTTGAGGATGAAACTCTGAATGATGGAGGAGCAGGCAGTTATAAAACAGATATAAGTGAACTAGTAATATAATACCTATTTTTTATTTCTTTGAAATAGGACCAATAAAGCTGCTGAATACACAATTTGTTTTTCTTCTGCCGAAATAGAACCATTTTCCCTGAAATTTTCCTTATGTCTTTCTTGTTGTTTTCCTCCTAACCTTATCTTATTTTCTCTTTTCTAAAACCTCTCTTGCATTTACTCCTTTGGGGGAAAGTATTGTAAAAGGGTTAACTACCTAACTTTTCTCACCAATGCCTTGACTTAAATTTGTCCTGATATTTCTAAGTTATGTTTCTATATATGGACTTGGGTGGAAAATAATAAATGCTAAGGGAAAGGCCAAATTGAGGAAGTAGAAGGATTGGCAAGAAGTTGAAATCCAAGGACTTGAGTCATGAAAAGGAAATGATTGGGGTTAAAATATAATCAAGCTGTGAGAGGAATCAGAAGTTTTTTCTTAAATGAAAATTATTGTTTATGGCCATCACTGTACCAGTTCCAGAACTTAAGGCTCCTCAAGTCCATGAAACATGGCTCTGGAAGGAGATGCTTCAGTGTGTTATCTTGTTTCAATAACTTCTTAAGTTTCCATTCATTCAGTTCAGAAGATACAGAAAAGAGAAGGCAGAGAGCTGGGGAGGAGAAATTTGTTGCCAAGATTTTCTTTCTGTAGCAAAGGACTCTTAAAGAAGGAAGAGCTCATTCTCTTATCCGTTGTAATCTTATTGTTTCATATTCCTCCCCAGATTTGACCTTCCTTTCAACTTGTATTGGAATCTCTCCAGTACTGAACTCTGTTGTCCAACTCAAATGATAACCTTTCCTATTTCCTTTCCTCTTGCCTGCCCTATTACAAATAGATGGCATGGACTTGGCTTTTTATTAAAACTTTCTTGTAATGAGAGTTTATTTTTATCAAAAAGCTTTATGCATCTAGTTTAGGGAGTCAAATGATGCTAAAAAATCTTCTACCAAAAGCACCATCTCCTTGATGGCCTTGGCTCCCACTCATCATCATTTCCGGCCACCCAGAGGTAACCACACATCTGGTAATTGATCTCTTCTGATGCTTACCCCTATATTTCTAAGAAGAATGTGTATATCATCTCTTTATTTTGTCCCAGAGCAATTTTTATAGTATAGGAAAGTGTAAAAAGCTTAAAGAGGTGAACAAGCTGTTTGTTTGATCAAATTTATGATTCTTCAAAATTCAGGTTTTGAGTTTAATTGATTAGTCTTCCAAGTACAAAATGTACAAACCAACCTACAATACACTATTCTGAATGATAAAGTTTTTTTTGCACAAATCCCCCAAAATAATGCATTTACCCAACTATAAAATCAGAGTATATAATACAATCATCCAGGATTCAATCACAGACTCAGAACCCACAGAAGCAGAACCCACTAGGAGCTGTGTGTGTGTATGTGTATTCTATATGCATCATATAGAATCTTACACAATTGTGTGGCTTAAGGAGTCTCTGTAACGCTGTCACACCTAATCCCAGAGCCTGAAGATTTTAGGGAAGGCAGCTTGGAAGAGGAAGTAGATATAAAGTAAGGAGGATTTCCCTGGTGGTACAATGGATAAGAATCTGCTTGCCAATTCAGGAGACACAGGTTCGATCCCTGGTCTGGGAGGATTCTATATGCCTTGGAGCAACTAAGCCCATATGGCACAACTACTTAGCTTGTGTTCTTGAGCCCAGGGGCCATAAGTGCTGAGTCCACGTGCTGTAGCTGCTGAAGCCTGCGTGCCTAGAGCCCATGCTCTGCAACAAGAGAAACCATAGCAATGAGAAGCCCGTGCAAGGAAGGAAGATTAGCCCCTGCTCGTGGCAAATAGAGAAAGCCCACATGTAGCAACGAAGACTCAGCACAGCCAAAAATAAAACAATAAGTCTTTTTAAAAACAGATATAAAATAAGGAAAATCAAGTACAACCTGGAACCTACAAGCTTGAGCTAAAACCCCAGGAGGATAGACTGAAACCATGTCAGGTCCCACTGCCTCTGACCTTGATGGTATAAATCAAGGAAAAGCTGTCCCCCTCAGTATGTATCTAGCTCAGCAACTGCAAAAACTGGAGAATGATTCAGGGGAAGGTGGAGTAGTTGTAGGTCCAGCCACTGTCCCATGCCAACAAGGTAAGTCAGCGGATAAGCAACAATGTGAGCTACGAAGTGGCTACTTTTTGCTTCCAAACCCCAAATCTATGTAAGAATGTCTTTTGTGGTTCACCCTATCCAGAAACACATAGGAAGGGAATTGTGAGTAATTATTATTATCATAATAAATAAATAGTTCAGGATTCAAGTATGTATCCTGCCCCCTTACCAAGAGAACAATGGAAAAATCAGCTAACAATCCTGGGGCCATGTGTACTCTGGAAAAAATGACTGGAAGAGGAAAAAAAGAAGAATAGTGGCATGTAATTTTTGGAAATCACCTAGGGGTGCATCATCAGGGATATTTGCCCATCTCCTTTCTACTGACCAAATTAAGATAACTGCTGGATAAGCTGAGGTTTCTGAAATTGTACTCCAGAAATTTTTGATAAAATGTAGCAGAGCTAGGCTTTGGATTCAGAACCTTTTCGTTTTCAATCAGCATTTATTAAAAGAAAACAAAAGGCCTCCAAATGAATCATCTCTGTAGTAATCTGATTTATTTTCCTACCTTTTGGCATTTAGGTGAATTTTGGTTTTACTTTTTTTTTTAAGTAGGTAGACTTAAGTTTCTCTCGTATCATCACAGTGGAATCTGAGAATTGCTATTTACACTGTTTAACAGTGAGAACAAGGCATGGCATTCAATAGAGGGTAGGTAATGCTGGAATCATTGAATTTTGAGTATTAAGCACTCATGTACCGAAACTGGAGAGTAACCCTCGTTCACCACAACTAGAAAAAAACGCATACAGCAACGAAGATCCAGTGCAGCCAAAAATTTTTTTTTAAACTTTTTTTTTTAATTATAATAAAAGTGCCATGATGGAGCCAAAAAAGTTAATGATTTTGATGAACAAACCATTTCTATTCAGTATAACTTTTTTTCCTTTCAGGGAAAGTCATATAAAAGGAAGGACTATATATATTTTAATATAATATATATATTTTAAATTTGTAATTATAAATTAAGTTTAGGTCTCCCTTTTTTCTCCTAAACCATTCATAGATGAAGTTCATCATTCTTTCTATTGTACAACATGGGATATAAACAACAGAACCAAATAAGTGCCTCTAAACCAAAACCATTGTATCTCTTTCTCCCCAACCTTCTCCATGTCAACAAAAGTTAGGAAACAAAAGACAGTTATAAAAATCTCTAAAGGAAAATCCATCGGAAATAATCTGTTTCTTAAAATGAGCTTAGTAAAAGTTGACCATATCAAACACAAAAAGCAAGCAAAACTGTAAACTGTATAAAGAAAAGCAACCTAACTTATTACCTGACTTATGGCATTCTCCCAGTCCAATACTTTGTATAAAAGTTATATAACTTAAAGGAAAACAGTATTCTGTCACAAAGGCTTTTGTTTGTTGCTGTTTTTGTTAGTCTATATTGCTGTTGCTGTTTAGTTACTAAGTTGTGCCCAACTCTTCTAGGATCCCATGAGCTGTAGCCCACCAGGCTCCTCTGTTCATGGGATTTCCCAGGCAAGAATATCAGAGTAAGTTGCCATTTCCTTCTCCAGGGGATCTTCCAGACCCAGGAATAAAACCCACATCTCCTGCATTAGCAGGCGACTTCTTTGCAGCTGAGCCACTTGCTGCAAGTATTTCTGCTGTGAGCAAACAGAATCATAGATCCCTGTCCCAGACCTTTTTCTCTGCATCCTTAGGTAGGCCCCATTTTTCTTGCCCTCTGGGTTTTTGAGGGGTTCTGGCAGAACTTAGCCACATGTCTCAATTTCTCGATGAGTTCATCTTTCTGTGTTATGGTATTGCTTTTGTCATTCTATGCCTCAACCATTCTGCAGACCTCACATCTCTGAGAGTGTTTCTACTTTTTACAATGACTGCCATAGGGTGTTCGTGTTCGGTTGGTTGGGGTAGTAGTGGTGGAGATCTCCTCCACTATATCTGTACTATATAGGTGTTTTCATTTCAGCAGGATTGTCACAAGAAACAATATCTTCATTTATCCATGCACTATACACCTTATGGACTTACGAGGACCATTAGCTGCAAAGACTTCTATAGACCCATAGGTTTATTAACAATGAACTCACCTTCCAAAGGTACTGTATGTGCCTCTATTTGTTTTGCTAAAAGTGGTTGAAAATTAGAAGTGTGTCTGTGACTTTTTTCAATTTGCAGTGCCTCAAAGAGTGCATACACACATGTGCATATGTTCAGCTGTGTAGGGCTCTTTGTGACCCCGTGGACTATGGCCTGCCAGGCTTCTTCCTCTATCCTTGAAATTGTCCAGGCAAGAATAGTTTAGCGGGTTGCTGTTTCCTACTCCAGGGGATCTTACCTACCCAGGGATTGAACCCATGTCTCACGCATCTCCTGCATTGGCATGTGGATTTTTTACCACTGGGCCACCTGGGAAGCCCTCAGAGTGCATATGAATTCTTAAAAGCTGAATTTAATAAGCAAGTTAGTTGTATTATTAAATAGCAATGGCAGCTATAATTTCATTGTGAGCTAGAAAACATCAGATCAGATCGGTCGCTCAGTCGTGTCCCACTCTTTGTGACCCTATGAATCGCAGCACGCCAGGTCTCCCTGTCCATCACCAACTCCTGGAGTTCACCCAGACTCACATCCATTGAGTCAGTGATGCCATCCAACCATCTCATCCTCTGTCGTCCCCTTCTCCTCCTGCCCCCAATCCCTCCCAGCATCAGGGTCTTTTCCAATGAATCAACTCTTCGCATGAGGTGGCCAAAGTACTGGAGTTTCAGCTTTAGCATCATTCCTTCCAAAGAAATCCCAGGGCTGATCTCCTTTAGGATGGACTGGTTGGATCTCCTTGCAGTCCAAGGGACTCTCAAGAGTCTTCTCCAACACCACAGTTCAAAAGCATCAATTCTTTGGCACTCAGCCTTCTTCACAGTCCAACTCTCACATCCATACATGACCACAGGAAAAACCATAGCCTTGATTAGACGAACCTTTGTTGGCAAAGTAATGTCTCTGCTTTTCAATATGCTATCTAGGTTGGTCATAACTTTCCTTCCAAGGAGTAAGCGTCTTTTAATTTCAAGGCTGCAGTCACCATCTGCAGTGATTTTGGAGCCCAGAAAAATAAAGTCTGACACTGTTTCCACTGTTTGCCCATCTATTTCCCATGAAGTGATGGGACCAGATGCCATGATCTTCATTTTCTGAATGTTGAGCTTTAAGCCAACTTTTTCACTCTCCACTTTCACTTTCATCAAGAGGCTTTTGAGTTCCTCTTCACTTTCTGCCATAAGGGTGGTGTCATCTGCATATCTGAGGTTACTGATATTTCTCCCGGCAATCTTGATTCCAGCTTGTGTTTCTTCCAGTCCAGCATTTCTCATGATGTACTCTGCATAGAAGTTAAATAAGCAGGGTGACAATATATAGCCTTGATGAACTCCTTTTCCTATTTGGAACCAGTCTGTTGTTCCATGTCCAGTTCTAACTGTTGCTTCCTGACCTGCATACAAATTTCTCAAGAGGCAGATCATGTGGTCTGGTATTCCCATCTCTTTCAGAATTTTCCACAGTTTCTTGTGATCCACACAGTCAAAGGCTTTGACATAGTCAATAAAGCAGAAATAGATGTTTTTCTGGAACTCTCTTGCTTTTTCTATGATCCAGCGGATGTTGGCAATTTGATCTCTGGTTCCTCTGCCTTTTCTAAAACCAGCTTGAACATCAGGAAGTTCACAGTTCACATATTGCTGAAGCCTGGCTTGGAGAATTTTGAGCATTACTTTACTAGCGTGTGAGATGAGTGCAATTGTGTGGTAGTCTGAGCATTCTTTGGCATTGCCTTTCTTTGGGATTGGAATGAAAACTGCCCTTTTCCAGTCCTGTGGCCACTGCTGAGTTTTCCAAATTTGCTGGCATATTGAGCTAGAAAACATACTACCAATAACATTTGTGACTATCCCACAAATATTGAAATATAATATTACAAGTATTCTTCAGAAGCTTAGCATGTCTCTCCATGACATCTAGGCCCTCAAAGATCAGAGCAGTTTGTGGGTGGAGTCTTAATAGGAAGATGTTAAGATCACCTTGGGGGTTAATGTCCAGAGCTGTACTCCTAGGCTAGCCACCCTACCCTGCTTTCTTCAGACAATAAAAGCCAAAATGATAGTCTCATATAGTTGGGCTTTGGGGGAGGGAGGAAGAATAGGGAAGGCCTCTCTGAAAACCTACAGATTCTACCACAGCTAGAATTTTCATTTATCCCTGTTTGGAAAAAATAAAAAACCAAAAGAGTAGCAAGTACTTTCTCCAGGTTTCTCCATTTGTTCATTGTGCTCATGAAACCAACTCCGCGATTTTGATCCAGGATGCAGTGAATCAGCAAATTGTTTCCTTTTAAATTTGTGGTATTACTCAGTCGCTTTGACAGAAGCAGTCCTTTATACACGGGCCACATTTCACCATGGTACAAGCGACATTTTTCTCTGCTCTGAAGCTTTAGACTTACTGAGCTGACTTCTCAAATGCGAGATGTATTTCTCAAGGGGAACATGCTGTGTGATTATGTTTAAATATTTGCACTGGCACCTTTAAAATGTGGTGCTGTCTTTAGGGGCTTTGTAGATGAAGGCTTGGAAAACCAAGAGGACGCCGCCAATGTTCTCACTCACTAGTCTTCCCTTGTGATGAACAAAAACTTCAGTGTATAGAGCAAGGCGTAGCCACAAAGGGGAGCAAAGTTGGGTGTCAGTTTCAAGTAAATTAGGTAAGGAGAGATCCCCTGCCCTTTTTGGCTGCGCTGGGTCTTCGTTGTGGTGAGTGAGCTTAGTTGCCCTGAGGCACATGGGAAAAAGAGACCCTTTTTTTCCTCCTCCATTATTGCATTATTTTCTAAGCAAATTATTTTTTCTGAATCCCCAAGCCAAGAAACTTCTGGCTAGAGATTGCCTCTCTTGCTACAATCTTGCCAGTAAATACTGGTGGGAGCTAGGAACAAAGTTTAATAAGAGCCTTTTTGTGTGTTCTCTGCTGCCCTGGCACGGCATTAAATGGGCGTGGATGGTCTTTCAACAATAGAATGTACTGAGGCAAAGTGTTGTTTAGTCGCTAAGTCGGGTCCAGCTCCTTTGTGATCCCATGGACTGTAGCCCGCCAGACTCCTCTGTCCATGGGCTTTCCCAGGCAAGAGTACTGGAGTGGGTTGCCATTTCCTCCTCCAGGGTCTCTTCCTGACCCAGGGATCGAACCAGCATCTCCTGCATTGGCAGGCGGATTCTTTACCACTGAAAGGCAAAAAGTAACCCTGAGCTAATCCTTTCTACACTAGCTAACCCCATCTACTCCCTCAAAAAGTTACCAAAGACTGTGACTGAAGAAATACAAGAGGATGAAGATACTAACAGGGATCCCAACACTCTCTTCCCTGCAATATCTAACAGCCCAGCCTCCTCAACCAACAGCAAAGTTGGTTGTGTAACTTTGCAAAGTTGTCTGTGTTAGACCAATGGGCCTAGAAACTTCAGGTGGCCCCTCTGTAGATATTCCTGAATTAGGAAGTAAGTATTTTTGTTCGTTGTGTGGCTTTAGTGAATCCTTGGGCTTCTCTGGTGGCTCAGACAGTAAAAAAATCTGCCTGCAATTCAGGAGACCTGGGTTCGATCTCTGGGTTGGGAAGATCCCCTGGAGAAGGGAATGGCAACCCACTTCAGTATTCTTGTCTGAAAAAATCCTGCCGACAGAGGAGCCTGGCAAGCTACAGTCCATGGGGTCCTAAAAGAGTCGGACATGACTGAGCAACTACACTTCCATTTCAGTGACTCCTCAAGCTGTAGCCTCAATGGTTAAAGCCAGATAGGGCTGAAGGAATGCTTCTAAAGGCTGTCCTTCGAGAGTGGCCCTAGCTTAGCTGCACTTTGTAGGACAGTTTCCCTGTGACCTCAGTGAGAGTATCAGAAATCTCAGTGCAACATAATCTCTCCTGTGTGCAATCAAACCGTTTCTCAGCTTTCTGGTTCGAACGTCAGCAGAATTCCGTATGGCTGATGGTAAAGCAGAGAAGAATCCCAGGAGAGCCAAGAAAACGGTGGATTTATGTTGCAAAAAACTGGCTAGCATTTTCTAGTCCATTATGTTTATCAGCATCTAAAACTCCCTGACAACCAGCCATGGATGTGTGGTAACAGCTGCTGCCAAGTCAGCCAGGAATCCCGCAGCACAGAAACTCTTGAAGGGGCAGGAAACATATCCAAACACTTAAACTGAAAACACTTGCCATTCTGGAGACTCAGGACTCTCCTTAAGGCCACAATTGCCAGTGACACAACCTCTGACTAGCCAAACAACAAACAGAAAGAACTGTTTGAAGTATGCCTAGATTCCTTGTTGACTCATGCTCAAGATGGTGACTTTAGTCACATGTTTGGTACCTGGGCTGGGAAGGTTGGAGCAGATAGGAGCTGGGTATCATGGTTGTCTCTCACCATGTGCCTAGATTGGGCTTCCTCACAACATGGCTGTTTCAGGAATGTTGGCTTTCTTACTTGGTGGCTGACTTGCACCAGAGCAAGCGTTTCAAGAGCCCTGAGTGGAAGTGCAAAGCTTCTTATGACCTGTCCTTGAAAGTCCCAGAATGTCACTTCTGCCAAATTCTACAGTTCAAGAAATCATGAAGACCAGACCAATTTTAAGGGGAGGAGAATTCAAGAATGCTACTTTAAGGGAGAGGGGTACATGAGGTGGGAGATATTGAGTGGTCATCTTTGAAAAACACAATCTTCTGTATCTCAGAACTCCAGATTTTCTAATGACTCTCTAGTATTAGTATTCAAGTACACTGTATTTCTGTACGAAAAGCCCTAAATTAAATATATATTATATATATATATATTTGACTCTGCCAGGTCTTCATTGCAGCATGCAGGACCTTTGCTGCAGCATGCAGAATGTTTAGTTGCAGCACAGGAACTCTTAATTGCAGCTTGTGGGATCTAGTTCCCTAACTAAGGATAGAACCCAGGCCTCCTGAATTGGGAGCATGGAGTCTTAGCCACTGGTCTGCCAGGGAAGTCCCCAAACCCTAAATTCTTATCCTGGTAACTCTATTTAGGCAAGTTGGAAATTGATTAAGGTTTTCAAGTAATCAAAATTCTGAATTTGAGTTTTAACCATTTTTAAGTGTTTCTATGACTTCAAAGAGGCTATTGATTCTGAAGTAGAGGACTTTGATCAAGCTGACTTAAAAAAAAAAAAAACACACCACCATTTGAATTTTAAATGTGATATAGACATTATAGTAATAGATCATTAGTGTACTACTGATTCTTTCTATCCTTGAGGATAAATTCAGTGAGTCAACACTTTAAATGAAGACAAGGTAAGTACAGATAAAACAGCACACAGAAAATTCTCTGATACTAATTAGAAACAGCTCTACTGAGACTCAAGAAGACTCAATGCATTCAACCTCCATTGTTGAATTTAGAGGAATAAGCCCAAGTGAAACCTAAGTTATGATAGCCAATCTCCTCACATCAACTTTGGGGATCCAGTGAGCAGAATGGGACTTGCATCTAGAAATAAACCCAGCCACCAGCACAGAACAAAGACCAGCAGTAGGAGCGGATGGATGGAGAGGAGGGAGAAGATCCAGATATGAGCACAAATAGAGAAGGGTTAGTCTGGAGGGCAGTCACCAAATTAGCAGGGTCTCCCAGGTAACAGGCAACACAAAACAATAGAACCCCAGGGTAGGACATAACAGGATGCCCATGAAGGCAGGCAGCCAACCAAGTTAGACATTAAGAGGTCCCCAGACGGCAAGAATACCACGAAGGCCCAAGATTTCAGGAGTAGGGGTGGTGGTGCTTGGATTCCCAAGAGAAAATGAACATCCCCAAAAAGCAAAGGACACAGTTCTTTGAAACAAAACAGCATCATTCCAGTTCTATTCCCTTCTGCCTGAGGTTAGGACTGGTCCTGGGGGCAGAAGCAGAGCTGAGGATCAGCTAGGTAGACATGGAGGTCCTAGGATGCCTGTGGAAGGGGAGATATTAAGTTTATTTGGTCCAAAATGAACCCACTGACTCTCATACTTGAGTGTGTCTCACAATAGCCTGATTGGCTATTGTGAAAAGTTGTTAAAAGTCACCATTTGAACTCCACTCCCAAAGACTGTGGGTCAATAATTCCAGGGTGCAGATCAAGAATCTGCATTTTCACAACCACCGAAAGTGAATTTTCTGGCCCACATCCTAAGAATGATGGGAAGTACAGTCCTTTCCACTTGACCACAGGCTTAAGGATCACAAGGATAGCTGGGTTAAGATTTTAGCCCTCAAAGAGAATAGTCAGAATTTGAGATGACTTAAGAGGGCCTTCAACAAAACTGAGCTTAGTGCATAATTAGTCAGAAATGATCTTATTTCAGAAGTTTACTTTTAAACAACAGCCACAGAGCTGTAACTGCCACATCAGAGGTTTGAAATGTAACTAGGAACAGTTCCCATCATTTAAAAATGTCAAGCATTTGAGAAGTTTCCCAGCCTGATTTCCAAAGCTGCACATTTGAAAATAAAGATACTTTTTTTCCCTTAAAGTAAAAATAACCTTTGTTGATGATAGAAAATTTTAAACTTAGATAAGCAAAAATAATATTTTTAAAGACTCATAATCCCACCACCCAGAGATAACCACAATTAACCCCTTTGTATGTATCTTTCCAGCCTTTGCCTAGACAAATACACTCATGTATGGGATTGTTTTTCCACCCCTTTGTTTTGATAAATGAGATAGTACTGTACTTTCCTGGTTAGTGGTGGTGGTTTTTAAAGTTTTTTTTAGAACCAGGCTCGGAGGTTACTCTCTAGCCCTTCTAGACCCTGTGGCCGCCCATCACGTCTTCCCTTGGTATCTTGGCTTCATTCTTCTCTGTTGTTACTTTGTAACCAAACTAGGTGTTCCACAAATTACTGATAGATGCACCAGCATGCAGATATCTCTCAGTTCAGTTCAGTTCAGTCGCTCAGTCATGTCCCACTCTTTGCGACCCCATGAATCGCAGCACACCAGACCTCCCTGTCCATCACCAACTCCCAGAGTTCACTCAGACTCACTGCCATCGAGTCAGTGATGCCATCCAGCCATCTCATCCTCTGTCGTCCCCTTCTCCTCCTGCTCTCAATCCCTCCCAGCATCAGAGTCTTTTCCAATGAGTCAACTTTTGCATGAGGTGGCCAAAGTACTGGAGTTTCAGCTTTAGCATCATTCCTTCCAAAGAAATCCCAAGGCTGATCTCCTTTAGGATGGACTGGTTGGATCTCCTTGCAGTCCAAGGGACTCTCAAGAGTCTTCTCCAACATCACAGTTCAAAAGCATCAATTCTTCGGCGCTCAGTCTTCTTCACAGTCCAACTCTCACATTCATACATGACCACAGGAAAAACCATAGCCTTGATTAGACGAACCTTTGTTGGCAAAGTAATGTCTCTGCTTTTCAATATGCTATCTAGGTTGGTCATAACTTTCCTTCCAAGGAGTAAGCGTCTTTTAATTTCAAGGCTGCGGTCACCATCTGCAGTGATTTTGGAGCCCAGAAAAATAAAGTCTGACACTGTTTCCACTGTTTCCCCATCTATTTCCCATGAAGTGATGGGACCAGATGCCATGATCTTCATCTTCTGAATGTTGAGCTTTAAGCCAACTTTTTCACTCTCCTCTTTCACTTTCTTCAAGAGGCTTTTGAGTTCCTCTTCACTTTCTGCCATAAGGGTGGTGTCATCTGCATATCTGAGGTTACTGATATTTCTCCTGGCAATCTTGATTCCAGCTTGTGCTTCTTCCAGCCCAGCGTTTCTCATGATGTACACTGCATAGAAGTTAAATAAGCAGGGTGACAATATACAGCCTTGACGTACTCCTTTTCCTATTTAGAACCAGTCTGTTGTTCTATGTCCAGTTCTAACTGTTGCTTCCTGACCTGCATATAGGTTTCTCAAGAGGCAGGTCAGGTGGTCTGGTATTCCCATCTCTTTCAGAATTTTCCACAGTTTCTTGTGATCCACACAGTCAAAGGCTTTGGCATAGTCAATAAAGCAGAAATAGATGTTTTTCTGGAACTCTCTTGCTTTTTCCACGATCTAGCAGATGTTGGCAATTTGATCTCTGGTTCTTCTGCCTTTTCTAAAACCAGCTTGAACATCTGGAAGTTCATGGTTCACATATTGCTGAAGCCTGGCTTGGAGAATTTTGAGCATTACTTTACTAGCGTGTGAGATGAGTGCAATTGTGCGGTAGTTTGAGCATTCTTTGGCATTGTCTTTCTTTGGGATTGGAATGAAAACTGCCCTTTTCCAGTCCTGTGGCCACTGCTGACTTTTCCAAATTTGCTGGCATATTGAGTGCAGCACTTTCACAGCATCATCTTTCAGGATTTGAAAGAGCTCCACTGGAATTGCATCACCTCCACTAGTTTTGTTCGCAGTGATGCTTTCTAAGGCCCACTTGACTTCACGTTCCAGGATGTCTGACTCTAAATGAGTGATCACACCATCGTGATTATCTTGGTCATGAAGATCTTTTTCATATAGTTTTTCTGTGTATTCCTGCCACCTCTTAATATCTTCTGCTTCTGTTAGGTCCATACCATTTCTGTCCTTTATCAAGCCCATCTTTGCATGAAATGTTCCCTTGGTATCTCTAATTTTCTTGAAGAGATCTCTAGTCTTCCCCATTCTGTTGTTTTCCTCTATTTCTTTGCATTGATCACTGAGGAAGGCTTTCTTATCTCTCCTTGCTGTTCTTTGGAACTCTGCATTCAGATGCTTATATCTTTTCTTTTCTCCTTTGCTGTTCGCTTCTCTTCTTTTCACAGCTATTTGTAAGGCCTCCCCAGACAGCTATTTTGCTTTTTTGTATTTCTTTTCCATGGGGATGGTCTTGATCCCTGTCTCCTATACAATGTCATGAACCTCCGTCCATAGTTCATCAGGCACTCTATCTATCAGATCTAGGCCCTTAAATCTGTTTCTCACTTCCACTGTATAATCATAAGGGATTTGATTTAGGTCATACCTGAATGGTCTAGTGGTTTTCCCTACTTTCTTCAATTTCAGTCTGAATTTGGCAATAAGGAATTCATGATCTGAGCCACAGTCGGCTCCTGGTCTTGTTTTTGTTGACTGTATAGAGCTTCTCCATCTTTGGCTGCAAAGAATATAATCAATCTGATTTCAGTGTTGACCATCTGGTGATGTCCAGGTGTAGAGTCTTCTCTTGTGTTGTTGGAAGAGGGTGTTTGCTATGACCACTGCATTTTCTTGGCAAAACTCTATTAGTCTTTGCCCCACTTCATTCCATATTCCAAGACCAAATTTGCCTGTTACTGCAGGTGTTTCTTGGAGAAGGCAATGGCACCCCACTCCAGTACTCTTGCCTGGAAAATCCCATGGATGGAGGAGCCTGGTAGGCTGCAGTCCATGGGGTCGCTAAGAGTCGGACACGACTGAGCAACTTCTCTTTCACTTTTCACTTTCATGCATTGGAGAAGGAAATGGCAACCTACTCCAGTGTTCTTGCCTGGAGAATCCCAGGGACGGGGGAGCCTGGTGGGCTGCTGTCTGTGGGGTGACATAGAGTCAGACACGACTGAAGTGACTTAGCAGCAGCAGGTGTTTCTTGACTTCCTACTTTTGCATTCCAGTCCCCAATAATGAAAAGGACATCTTTTTTGGGTGTTAGTTCTAAAAGGTCTTGTAGGTCTTTATAGAACTGTTCAACTTCAGCTTCTTCAGCATTATTCTTTGGGGCATAGACTTGGATTACTGTGATATTGAATTGCTTGCCTTGGAAACGAACAGAGATCATTCTGTCGTTTTTGAGATTGCATCCAAGTACTGCATTTTGGACTCTTTTGTTGACCATGATGGCTACTCCATTTCTTTTGAGGGATTCCTGCCTGCAGTAGTAGATATAATGGTCATCTGAGTTAAATTCACCCATTCCAGTCCTGATTAGTTCACTGATTCCTAGAATGTTGACATTCACTCTTGCCATCTCTCGTTTGACCACTTCCAATTTGCCTTGATTCCTGGACCTAACATTCCAGGTTCCTATGCAATATTGCTCTTAACAGAATTGGACCTTGCTTCTATCACCAGTCACATCCACAACTGGGTGTTGTTTTTGCTTTGGCTCCATCCCTTCATTCTTTCTGGAGTTATTTCTCCACTGATCTCCAGTAGCATAATGGGCACTTACTGACCTGGGGAGTTCCTCTTTCAGTATCCTATCATTTTGCCTTTTCATACTGTTCATGGCGTTCTCAAGGCAAGAATACTGAAGTGGTTTGTGGTCCCTTCTCCAGTGGACCACATTCTGTCAGACCTCTCCACCATGACCCACCCGTCTTGGGTGGCCCCACGAGCATGGCTTAGTTTCATTGAGTTAGACAGGCTGTGGTCCTAGTGTGATCAGATTGACTAGTTTTCTGTGATTATGGTTTCAGTGTGTCTGCCCTCTGATGCTCTCTTGCAACACCTACTGTCTTACTTGGGTTTCTCTTACCTTGGACATGGGGTATCTCTTCACGGCTGCTCCAGCAAAGCGCAGCTGCTGCTCCTTACCTTGGATGAGGGGTATCTCCTCACCACCGCCCCTTCTGACCTTGAACGTGGAATAGCTCCTCTAGGCCCTCCTGCACCCATGGAGCCACCGCTCCTTGGACGTGGGGTAGCTCTTCTTGGCCGTTCCTGTGCCATCACAGCCTGGCACTCTCGGCCACTGCCCCTGACCTCGGACGTGGGCTAACTCCTTTTGGCCGCCGCCCCTCTGTCATGGGGTCCTCCCGGCTTCTGCCCCTGACCTCGGACGTGGGGTAGTTCCTCTTGGCCGCGCTCTGTGTGCCGTCGCAGCTGCCCGGGCTCTAGGTATCTCTCAGGCCTGGTGCCAAATGATAAAAGCCAGACACAGCAGAATACATTCAGTGTGGTTCCATTTATACAAAATTCTAGAAATTGCCCAACTCAGTTATAGTGGCAGAAAACAGATTTGAGTGTTTGCCTAGGTGTGATGTGAAGGAATTGATTTCAAAGGGGCATGAGGGGACTTGGGAGGTGATTAAAATATTCTATATCTTGATTATGGTGATAATTTCATGGATGTGTACGTTTGTCAAAACTCATTGAATTTAAGTTGGATGTGTTTTATTATATGTAAATTATGCCTCAACAAAGGGCTTCCTTGGTACCTTAGCGGTAAAGAATCCACCTGCAGTGCAGGAGACATGGGTTCAGTCCCTCAGTTGAGAAGATCCTGTGGAGAAGGAAACGGCAACCTACTCCAGTATTCTTGCCTGGGAAAATCCCATGGACAGAGGAGCCTGGTGGGCTACAGGCCATGGGGTTGCAAAGAGTCTAACACGATTTAGCAGCTAAACAACAGTATGCCTCAGCAAAGTTGATTTGTTCTACACTAATTTATATTTCAAATTTTTAAGAGAGGAATTCTTACTGGCTCAGTTTGTGTCAGTTATCCACTCTGAGACCTATCTGTCAGGGCTGGAGGGCCCCTGTAAGAGACACAGATTGGAATAGATTCCCAGTTCACAACAATCCCCCCTTCTCCAAAAATAGCCCCGAGACCCAGGAGCAGACCCGAGTGGTGGGTTGTGGGATGCAGCCTCCCTGCGACAGCTGGCTGGCACAGGGTGGACACATGACACAGGTCAGGTTCGACCTCCCCCAGGAGTTTTCAGATGGCAGCTTAGGAGAGAGAAGCAGCGCCAGGCTGGCGGTGACCTCCTCCTTGAGGCCCAGGTGCTGCCAGCAAGCAGGCCTGTTGCTGTAGAAAACAAAGTCAGCATGTGGAGATGCGCAAGACAGAGCCAAGGGCTGGTAGGATTTCTCTGCAGTCAAATGGGTGTGGAATAGGTGGTGGTGGTGGTTTAGTCACCAAGTCATGTCTCTTGTGACCCATGACTGTAGCCCGCCAGGCTCCTCTGTCCTTAGAATTTTCCAAGCAAGAATACTGGAGTAGGTTGCCATTCCCTTCTCCAGGGGATCTTCCCAACCCAGGGATCGAACCTGGGTCTCCTGCACTGCAGGCAGATTCTTTACTGACTGAGCTACCAGGGAAGCCCATAGAATAGGAGGTAATCGTTTCGATCAACAAAATTAAATCTACCAACCTTCTATTAACTTTCCCCTTCTGGGACTAGAGAAAATTCCAGGCATGAGGCTTGATCTGAGTAGTTTATCAGAATTTCCAGAAGCAAGTATATACAGGTGTAAAGGGGAAGCCTCCGTAGCCAGAGGAGCAAGTGCAGGCCTGCAATCTAAATAGTCTAAATCTATTTAGTGTGCAGTTGGACATAGGAAGGAGTTCACCTGTGCTTTCCATGCCTGTTTATTGAGCTCCTGCTGTGTCCCCAGAACTGTTCTAGGTGCTGGCATTATAGCAGTGGATGAAGTAGACGAGGGCTCTGCTGTCATGAAGCTTTCATTGTACTAGAGGGAGTAAGGCAATAAATAAAGAAGAAACAGACACATGGACATTCTAGATAGTGACACAGTTGATGAAAACACAAACAGGAAGAGGTGATAGAAAGTGGCTTCAGCAGAGACATAGCCATTTTAGCCAGAGGGATCAGGAGAGGCTTAGCAATGAAGACAGTATGTGAGTGGACAGAAGGAGGAGCCCTGGCAGCTGGAACCATTTCCACAAATGCTTGGAGGAGCTCAAAGTGTTTGAGAAAGTCCACAGGGGTGGAGTGAAGTCAGCAGGAGAGCAGAAGCAGGGGATGTCTGATGGGGAGGGGCCAGACCACGCAGGGGAGGGGTTTGGTCTTTGCTAAGGATGATGGGGGAGAAGGCAATGGCACCCCACTCCAGTACTCTTGCCTGGAAAATCCCATGGATGGAGGAGCCTGGTGGGCTGTAGTCCATGGGGTCACTAAGAGTCAGACACAACTGAACGACTTCACTTTCACTTTTCACTTTCATACACTGGAGAAGGAAATGGCAACCCACTCCAGTGTTCTTGCCTGGAGAATCCCAGGGACGGGGGAGCCTGGTGGGCTGCCGTCTATGGGGTCACACAGAGTCGGACACGACTGAAGCAACTTAGCAGCAGCAGCAGCAGCAAAGATGATGGAAGGACATTGGAATATTAAGAGGAGGTTTCCATTTGTAAAAGTTCCCACTGACTATTCTGCTGAACACAGAATGTTGTTGTTGCTGTTCAGTCACTTAGTTGTGTCCGACTCTTTGCAACCCCATGGACTGCAGCACACGAGGCTTCCCTGTCCTTCACCATCCCCCTGAGCTTGCTCAAACTCATGTCCATTGAGTCGGTGATGCCATCCAACCATCTCATCCTCTGTTGTCCCCTTCTCCTCCTGCCTTCAATCTTTCCCAGCATCAAGGTCTTTTCTAATGAGTCAGTTCTTCGCATCAGGTAGTCAAAGTATTGAAGTTTCAGCTTCAGCATCAGTCCTTCCAATGAATATTCAGGACTGATTTCCTTTAGAATGGACTGGTTGGATCTCCTTGCAGTCCAAGGGACTCTCAAGAGTCTTCTCCAACACCACAGTTCAGAAGCGTCAGTTCTTCGGCACTCAGCTTTCTTTATGGTCCACCCCTCACATCCATACATGACTACTAGAAAAACCATAGATTTGACTATATGGGCCTTTATTGGCAAAGTAATGTCTTTGCTTTTTAATATGCTGTCTAGGTTTGTCACAGCTTTTCTTCCAAGGGATAAGCATCTTTTAATTTCATGGCTACAGTCATCATCTACAGAGAATTTGGAGCCCAAGAAAATAAAGTCTGTCACTGTTTCCACTGCTTTCCCATCTATTTGCCAGGGAGTGATGGGACTGGATGCCACGATCTTCGTTTTTTGAATGTTGAGTTTTAACCAGCTTTTTCACTCTCTTCTTTCACCGTCATCAAGAAGCTCTTTAATTCCTGTTTGTTTTCTACCATAAGGGTGGTGTCATCTGCATATCTGAAGTTATTGATATTTCTCCCAGCAATTTTTATTCCAGCTTGTGCTTTATTCAGCCCAGCATTTCACATGATGTACTCTGCATACAAGTTAAATGAACAGGATGACAATATACAGCTTTGAGGTACTCCTTTCTCAATTTTGAACCAGTGGTTCTAACCTTTGCTTCTTGACCTGCATACAGGTTTCTCAGGAGGCAGGTGAGTTGGTCTGGTATTCCCAGCTCTTTAAGAAGTTTCCATATCTTTAAGTCTTTTCTGCACAGAATGTGGGAGAGCAAAAATGGCAGCAGGAAGACCAGCTAAAGAGATCACTACCGTAAGTCCTGCTGGACATGAGTAGACAAGTAGAGGTTTGGGATATGCATGACATCAGGAGTTGAAAAACTTAACCAAGTGTTGGGCAAGAGTTTAAACATGTAGACTATGAACAAAGCAAGGTCCCATGACACATAAGAGCCAACTTAAAACAAAAGGCAGATTAAGACAAAAGGTAAATCGCCCAGCAGGCCTGGGGTGTCCGAGCCATACTGCTGCCCTTAGTGCCCAGAGGCCTGCGTGAGGCTCTACAGCTGAAGTGGAGGAAACTCTTTTCCATTTTTTGTCATGTGTCAGTGTCACCCAGACATCAAAACAATTAGGTTCGTGCCCTAATGTTTCAGACGTCTTAGGGATGACAGCTCTTTCAGCATCTTTGAAGCCCTGCTCTCCCTAGTGCTCAGATCAATACTGCCTTCGCAAGTCCTCCTCCACTGGCACAACAAAGTTCATGCTCCTTTGCGACAACTCTATGCAAATGGAGTCCCAAGAACCAACGCCTTTGGAGCCCCTACTTGCACTACCCCACTCCTGTAGTCAGGTCACACACGTGTAAAAAGCCCAGTGGGGGACACAGTTAGGTTCAAGCCAAGACTGCTACAAAAGTATTATTTTAAATCTCCCTAATTAATCGCCTCGAACATGATCAAATTAAGGCCTTATTAGCAAATTTGACTTGGATAATCCAAGCTCAAAACAAGTACTTAGCCGGCAATATCCCTAATCTGAGCTTTCTGTTGAAATTTTGAACATTTTCCTCCAGTTTTGATAAACAGAGACACACCACGTAATGGGAAAATAAGACACATGGTTGTAATCTCTAGGCTATACATGAGTACTAAACTGAGTTCTCAAACACCCAGACATCAGTCCTCAGAGGTCGATCTTTTCCCACCAAAGTTGACTTGTTTCATTCTTACCAGTGTCTGTGCGTGCTAAGTCACTTCAGTCGTGTCTGACTCTGTACAACCCCATGGACTGTAGCCCGCCAGGCTCCTCTGGCCTTGGGATTCTCCAGGAAAGACTACTGGAGTGGGTTGCCATGCCCTCTTCTAGGGGTTCCCAACCCAGGGACTGAACCCACACTCATGTCTCCTGTGTTGTCAGGCAGGTTCTTCACCACTAGCACCACTGGGAAGAGCCAACACTAACAGAAGAATTACAGCCTTAGATTTCTCAGGTTTCAATTATTAGGAATTAACTCAACTACTCTTCTAGTCAAGGGTCTGTTGGTTGCTAGAATCAAAGACTTGTACTTGGAAGAAAACTAAATACGGGAAGAGCAGGAACCCGGCTGTTCTCCCCTTCTCTTTCTCAACCCCTTTCCCTTTCCTTGGTGTGTCCATAAAGCCTCCATTCCTCTTCCACTTTCTTTTCTGGTCAACTTCCTCTGCTTAGTCACTGTTTCCATTGCCTCATACCTTAGGCATGTACATGGCCCATTAGGGCCACCCAACCCTAATTCTTTGTAAAATGCCTACCTCCACCCCCATAACCATCCTAAACTCCCCAGAGAGGAATATGATGGCCCAGCTCATATATTCAAGCCAGGCCACAAGTCAGGCCACCAACCAGACCATGAATTAGTTACCATTGGACCTGAGATGATTATATGAGTTAAGGCCAGAGGGTTCAGGATCACATACATGGTTTATGACATAATCACCCCAGTGCAGCTGGATTCAGGGACAGCAGTCCCCCGGAAGAGGAAGTGGACTTGCAGAAATCCTAAAATGTCTTATAGTACATCTTTCCCAGCCAGGGGCCCTGGGGCCCAGTGGTCCAGTCACAAGATTGGGTTCCTGTGCTGCTACCCAAGTGCTCTTGCTGACAATGAGACCCAGGCCAAAATCCTCTGTGGGTGTCCCTCCCCAAGCATCTAGCTGATCCTGAGTCACCATCCTCCCTTTCTTCCTCATCTCAGTTAGAGAAGAGTTTCTCACACCTTGCGGGCACACTCATGAACTGGGGATAAAAATGCATATTCTTATTCAGTCATTTGGGGGAAGGTGTGGGGTGGAACCCAAGATTTTGCATTTTGGACAAGCTTGCAGGGAGCACCAATGCTTCGGCTCCTGGGACCTCATTTGGAATAGCAGGATGTCATAGAACTCAACCTTTCTCCAGATCTTTAGTTCTAAATGGGTTTTGTTCTGAATTTGCTATTTGGAAGGCCCCAGCCCTGCCATGATAGGAGAGCCTTTAAACAAGCAAATTATGTGACAGCTGGAAACTGATGGTCAAGAGACTTGAAATAAATCATCTTTTAGATGTAAGGTGGTGGAGGAAATGATACTTTTTAGAATTCCAGAAGAGCTCATCATCAAGAGATAAGCTGCATGCAGAAGACCCCACTGCAATCCCTGGGAAAGCTCCGATTAGACTCACCCTGACTCAGCAGTCCCTGAGACTAATGCACTCACAATGCTTAATGCCTAAAGGTTAAAAATCAGATCAGGCGAACAAACTGCTAAATAAAATGTGTTCCACCCTCCAATCTTAACAACTGTATCTTTGAAACAGCAATATTTAAAAATACAGGGGGCACGGGTTCCATCTCTGGTCTGAGAAGATCCCACATGATGGAGATCAACTAAAGCCCATGATCTGCAACCACTGACCTCGCTCACCACAACTACAGAAGCCCGCGTGCCCCAGTGCCCTAGAGCCTGGGCTCCACAGCAAGAGAAAGCACCACAATAAGAAGCCCACGTTCTGCAATGAGAGCGTACCCCCCCACCACAACCAGAGAAAGCCTGCACGCAGCAACAAAGACCCAGAACAACCAAACATAAACAAAAAAGTAAATAAAAGAGATAACTTCTAAAAAATTAAAAATACATGGAAAGCTATAGTTTTATATGCCCAACGTAGTAAATTATCAAAGGTTACCAAGAATAACCTAAAGGTTACCAAGCTGTTAGAGCTCGTGTCTTGCAATTCAGCCGATGCATCAGGGAGAGTAATAAACTGAGCATCCTTTGTAAGTTATATTATATATTTATTTCATGAAATTTATTTTTTGTACTTTGTACCTTCATTTCAACAAAATTATTACACTAATGTGATTATCAACATTTTTCACATAATTGTGTTCCACAGACAGTAATGATGTAAAAGATTAAAAAACACCTTCTTATTATATCCCAAGTACAAAAACTTTGAATATAAATTATCAAAAAATAAAATAAGTGTAAAATAAAATAATTACTTTTCATGAATTTTCTAAGTACTTATTTTAGTTCTAAAATACTTATTGTTAGGGACTTCCTTGTGGTCCAATGGCTAAGACTCCTGATCCCAATCCTGGGGGTGTGGGTTCAATTCCTGGTCAAGGAACTAGATTTCACATGCCAAAACTAAGAATTTGCATGCCACAACTAAAGATCTTACACCATGCTGCTACTAAGATGTGGCACAGACAAATAAATATTTTTTTTAATACTTAATGCTACTTGTTAGAGTTAAAGAGTGATACAATTAAATTTCATGAATATAAAAATTTTAGATGGAAATTAAATAAAGTCATGGAGAAGGAAATGGCAACCCACTCCAGTACTCTTGCCTGGAAAATCCCATGGACGGAGGAGCCTAGTAGGCTGCAGTCCATGGGGTCTCGAAGAGTTGGACACGACTGTCTTCCCTTTCACTTTTCACTTTCATGCATTGGAGAAGGAAATGGCAATCCACTCCAGTGTTCTTGCCTGGAGAATCCCAGGGACGGGGGTGCCTAGTGGGCTGCCGTCTATGGGGTCACACAGAGTCAGACACGACTGAAGTGACGCAGCAGCAGCAGCAGCAAATAAAGCCAAAACATGTATTGGGCTTTGAAAATTTAATTAAATCTTATTAACTATTTTTATTTTTTAAATGATGGGTATCAGAGGGTAAAATTTAAAGAAAAAATCTATGCTTTTCTAGAATAACACCCATGTTTGTCAAGAAGCAATATTACACTTCACATATATTCTGTATTTAGACGTATTTGAAAAGTGAATTTTTTATACTGTTTACAATAGCTAGGACATAGAAGCAATCTAGATGTCCATTGGCACATGAATGGATAAGAAAGCTGTGGTACATATACACAATGGAATATTACACAGCTATTAAAAAGAATGTACTTGAATCCGTTCTAATGAGGTAGATGGAACTGCAGCTTATTATACAGAGTGAAGTAAGTCAGAAAGAAAAATATGAAATTTAGAAAGATGGTAACTATGACCCTATATGTGAGATAGCAAAAGAGACACAGATGTAAAAACAGACTTTTAGACTCTGTGGGAGAAGGCGAGGGTGGGATGATCTGAGAGAATAGCACTGAAACATGTATATTACCATATATGAAATAGACTACCAGTCCAGGTTTGATGCATGAGACAGGGTGCTGAGGGACGGTGCACTGGGATGACCCTGAGGGATGGGATGGGAAGGGAGGTGGGAGGGGGGTTCAGGATGGGGAACACATGTACACCCATGGGTGATTCATGTCAATGTATTGCAAAAACCACTACAATAGTGTAAATTAGCTTCCAATTGAAATAATTGGAAATTAATTAAAATTAACTAATTTTAAAAAATGCCTTTCATCCAGCACGTACAACCGTTTTGAATCCTGTGCTGTTTTGCTAATTTGTGAGTACCTCAATAACCTCAGATATACAGATGACACCACCCTTATGGCAGAAAGTGAAGAGGAACTCAAAAGCCTCTTGATGAAAGTGAAAGAGGAGAGTGAAAAAGTTGGCTTAAATCTCAACATTCATAAAATGAAGATCATGGCATCTGGTCCCATCACTTCATGGGAAATAGATGGGGAGACAGTGGAAACAGTGTCAGACTTTATTTTTCTGGGCTCCAAAATCACTGCAGATGGTGACTGCAGCCATGAAATTAAAAGACGCTTACTCCTTGGAAGGAAAGTTATGATCAATCTAGATAGCACATTAAAAAGCAGAGACATTACTTTGCCAACAAAGGTCCGTCTAATCAAGGCTATGGTTTTTCCTGTGGTCATGTATGGATGCGAGAGTTGGACTGTGAAGAAAGCTGAGCGCCAAAGAATTGATGCTTTTGAACTGTGGTGTTGGAGAAGACTCTTGAGAGTCCCTTGGACTGCAAGGAGATCCAACCAGTCCATTCTGAAGGAGATCAGCCCTGGGACTTCATTGGAAGGAATGATGCTAAAGCTGAAACTCCAGTACTTTGGCCACCTCATGCGAAGAGTTGATTCATTGGAAAAGACTCTGATGCTGGGAGGGATTGGGGGCAGGAGGAGAAGGGGACGACAGAGGATGAGATGGCTGGATGGCATCACTGACTCGATGGAAGTGAGTCTGAGTGAACTCCGGGAGTTGGTGATAGACAGGGAGGCCTGGCGTGCTGCGATTCACGGGGTCGCAAAGAGTCGGACATGACTGAGTGACTGAACTGAACTAGGACCCCAAATTAGAACACAAGAGAAACAGAAGGTAGAACTCAGCACTTCTGAGAAATAACTAATTAAGTAACAATCTGTTGCTATCTGAGAGGAAGAATTTGACAAATCAATCAGCTTGGCCTTTCTCTTCCCTAAATTGTCTCCTGCACACTAGGAAACATCTCTCTTTAATGTCTGCTCTTGACCAGCTCACACATTTCAAGACATGGTTCTTAGTCACCTTTTGTGTTGAGAACAAAGGACAAAAGCTAGAAACACTGAGGCATAACCAGGGTTGGTGGCTGTTAGAATTACAGGCTGCTCTCTGCCACCCTGAGCTCCAGATCCTGCGTGTTGATCCACTTCTGGTGTTCAGGTGATTTATATCATCAGGGAAGTCTGGGGAAAATGATCAGGAAGAGTAATAATATTTAACAGAGTACTTTCTACATGGGTTTTCCATGCGGCTCAGTGGTAAAGAATCAGCCTTCCAATGCAGGAGACATAGGAGACATGGGTTCCTATCCCTGGGTCCGCAAGATCCACTAAAGAAGGGTTAACAGCAACCCACTCCAGTATTCTTCCCCGGAAAATCCCACAGACAGAGAAGCCTGGCAGGCTATAGTCCATGGGGCCACGAAGAGTCAGACATGACTGAGCACAGGGTACACACTTAATACAGTAGCTCAAACAACTGGAATTTGCAAAATTTATTGATGATTTTACTAAAGAAGTTATGATGAATATTATTATAAGACCACTTTAATTTTTTGTGCGTACAGAATTTATTTCCCTTATATTTTCATATTTTTAACATCTCAGTTTAAATGTTTAAAATGTTTATTCATATTATTAAAAATGATGCTGTTCAATTATTAATAAGATTCTAAAATATGGCAGAACATAGATTTCTTATATATGCAACAGGCTGGGGAAACATGACCTAATATAATAGAAACTTTGCAATCACACCCATTTAGACCAATTTTGCCACTAATCCCAGAGTGACATGCTTCTCTTTCAATGGCCTTTTTGCTAGAGGCAGCTCAGATCTTTTGTTATTTGATACAGACACACACACACACACACCCTGTCTCCCCAGTTCTCCAAATTGAGTAACAACAGGAAGCAGAAGTCACAATGCCAACTTTGGCTTTACAAATTCACATAAAGACAAGAGAAAATGTGTGCTGTGGATAATAATGTCAGAACAGGTGGGGCCAGTCAGGAACTGAGGTGTGTAAATGTTCGGCAACAGTATTAGAGATGACCGTCCAGGGAAACACTAAGAAAGTTTCTTTAGATTATTCCCAAACTCACTCTGGTGTCGACAAAATTCCGGAACTCCTCTTGTGACTTAATTTAGGTGTATGGCCATGTGGGACACTCTGTCATAGACTTTGCATGATGTGCAGCACTTGGCTTACCAAATGGAACCTCATCTTTTATCTGTCTACCAATGCCATCTCCAAATGTCACTTCATTTGTGTTTACTGGGAGAAGTTTTTCTTTTTCTTTCTTTCCCCCTGGATTTTGGTTACCAAACAGAAAATTTCCAAGTTCAAAACACCAGCTTCCTGCAAAGCCGTCCCCAGATCAATGTTCTGGCTGCAGTGTATTTCATCTAAAAGGTGCCTGCTGTTTCTTCCTGTCCTTAGTTTATTTTGTTTGTTACAGGTCTGGTGTTCCCAGGGGATCTAGGGGCTGGTGGGAACGAAAGCAACAAGATACCTTTACAAACATTCCCTGTTCTTTTGACCTTCGAGGGACCCGCTAGGAAATGGAAAGGCTTGCTCTGCTTCCTGAGAAAACTAACAAAAGGAATTTTCAGCTGGGTATTATTTTTGGGAAGTGTTCAGATTTCTCTAAGCTGACTTTTTCCCTCTAACAGAACATGAGTAAAGAAATCCAAAGATTATCTTGAAAATAGAGGCAATGATATCCTGTCTTCCTGTGTGCTATAGCAATTAGATTATGATAGTATATTTATTTGAGTAGGCCCTTTCTGCAGACACAGTCAAAACTCAAAATGTTGAGAGTATCTGATTTAAACTTAAAGGGCTTTGCTATGAATTAGAGGAAAAAAAGAAAGAAATTTCTAGATCTTTTGGACAAGATGGTGACTTTGAAGGCCAACATCTGATTCCATACCATCTCAAAGAAAGAGATGAAACATAAGTAAAAGAGTATCACCATTACAACCAGAAAAGGACATCACTGAAGATTTTCTATTGGACCATAGCAGATAGTCTGCGATGAAGGAAAAACAACTTGACTTTGACTCTTCTTCCCCACAAGAAGCAGACTCCTGGAATAATTGGTGATTCTGGATCCCACTGACTCTTCTAACTAGAAAGGACAGAAAATTAAATGTAAAAATTGGCCCCAAGTCATCACTCCGCTTGTAATCTCTTTTACCTTTAAAAAACAGTTGTGTGTGAAGCCCAAGGTGACAAGTGACTACCCCATAAAGAAGGTGGGGGGACTGCCCCCCTGAGTTGGCGGCCACAGCAACAGGCTAGACTCTACCTGGGACCTGGGGCCCCCAGGCTAGTCATAGAGTCATCAGAGAAAGCTGGCCCAAGTGCATCATCAAACATCTAGAATGACAATATCTGCCGATCAGTCTATAGCCCTGGAGCCCCTTTCTTCAACCCTTAGGCTGAAGATCAAAGAGGCTTTCAAATTAAGAAGAGTCTCAATGCTGCATCTGGGAGGGACAGGGAGGATGAGAGAGCGAGCAAGCCAGAGAGTGCGCGTGATTCCCAAGAGAATCACATGACCCATTTCAGGGCTTTATGGAATGTTTAGATAAATCTCTCAATTTTCAAAGGCTGAAAGGTAGGAAAAAACCAACATGGGAACTGTGAAAACCTCTTATAACACAAAGGGAAGGAACACAGCACTCAAGAGGAAAACCACGCTATTGAGTAAGGTGAAGTGTAGAGTACTGAGGAGAACAAAATATTCCTTTTTGAGCTCAGTACATAATTTCTCACAGGGAATGAAAGCTCTTTGTTTGAGAACATATCTTGCAGAGCATGACTGGCTTTGAAGAGGAAGCCTCCTAGGCATAGCCAAGATGGTCTGGTGAACAAAAAGATGGAGAGATAAGGAAATGAACCAGAAGTGGGAGGGGTTGGAGTAGATCAGAAGGGGCATGATGTGGGGAGAGTCTGAGGAGAAGAGCTAGAAGTTCAACAACCTCGAGGAGGAAATAGGCACGAAGCAGAGAAAAGAAATCTGGAGGGAAGTTTAGATGGCAACTCCGTTTGTGTCCAGACGTTGCAGTCACGGGCATCCTGACCCAGTAAGCAATGGGCATGCGAAGAGCCGACCCTCTAGAAAAGACCCTGAAGCTGGGAAAGATTGAGGGCGAAAGGAGAAGACGGCAGTAGAGGATGAGATGGTTAGACAGCGTCACCGACATGAATCTGAGCAAACTCCAAGAGAGACAGTGAGGACAGGGGAGCCTGGCATGCTGCAGTCCATGGGTCACAAAGAGTCCAGCGTGATTTAGAGACTGAATAACAACAATTTGGCAAAAGAAAATTCTAAACTAGTCTCCCTAGAACTATACAGTCCAATATGGTAGCCATTAACGCCATGTGGCTATTTACATTTAAATTAAATAAAATTTAATAAAATTGAAAATTCAATGCCTCAGTCACACCAGCCACATTTCAAGGGCTCAGTAGCCACCTGTGGCCAGTGGCTTCTATGTCAATGACTTATATATAAAACATTTCTAGATCACAGAAAATTCTACTGAAATAGCCATGGTCTAGAAAAATCCCTTGGAGAAGCCAATGGCACCCCACTCCAGTACTCTTGCCTGGAAAATCCCATAGATGGAGGAGTCTGGTGGGCTGCAGTCCACGGGGTTGCTAAGAGTCAGACACAACTGAGCGACTTCACTTTCACTTTTCACTTTCATGCATTGGAGAAGGAAATGGCAACCCACTCCAGTGTTCTTGCCTGGAGAATACCAGGGACAGGGGAGCCTGGTGGGCTGCTGTCTGTGGGGTCACACAGAGTTGGACACGACTGAAGTGACTTAGCAGCAGCAGCAGCAGCAGAAAAATCCCTTATGCTTTCTCACCTAATAGAAATTAAAACAAAGGAAGCTATTTCTTAGGGTAACTATGTTATCCATGCACAGAGATTATAAACAATCCTCTTCCTGGCGGGACACAGGGAAATTCCTTTGCTGTAAACTTTCTGTACTTAGTTGACTTTGGATACTTAGGGGTTTTGTCTTTTTTAATCAGAATTTGCTTTAGGAAGGAAGACTAGAATTTTTTTTTTTTTTTAATCTTCTATCTGACCCAGTCAGATAGGATTCTTTGCCAAGATTCTTTGAGACTTCTAATTTTTTTTTTTTTCTTGGCCCTCTTGGGAGCATTCGGGATCTTAGTTCTCTGATCAGAGATTAAACCCATGCTCCCTGCAGTGTGGCCAGAGAAGTCCCTGATACTTCCAATCTTTTAAAAATCTATATATTTATTTATTTATTTTGGCTGTGCCTGGTCTTAGTTGTAGCACACAGGGTGTTCGATCTTTGTTGCAGCACTTGAACTTTACTTTAAGTTGTGGCATGCAAGCTTTTTAGTTTAGCGTGTGGGGTCTAGTTCCCTGACCAGGGATTGAACCTGGACCTCCTGCATTGGAAGTGTGGAGTCTTAGCCGCTGGAGGACAAGGCAAGTCCAGTAATTCCAATTTTTCATCCAGTCTAGTTAATCCAATCTATTTGGAGATCCTAGGAGTTGACTTGGTGGGCTTGCTTTCTGTGTCAACGCGGGTCACAGGATTTTCTCAGGCACCTTGCCTACTAGTTACTTTTCCAGGATGCCAAGAAGTTTGTTTCTTGTTCATCAGATATTGTGTTTAATCTGTGCTTCCCTGTGGCTCAGAGGGTAAAGAATCTGCCTGCAATGCTGGAGACCTAGGTTCAATCCCTGAGTTAGGAAGAGCCCCTGGGGAAGGGAATGGCTACCTGTTTCAGTGTTTAATCTGTCAGCTTGACAAAGGTCACAGGGCTATTAGCACACATTGTAGGTCGATGTTGGAAGTAACTACAAGTTGCTAAAGCCTCTAATCTCTAGCAAACTGCCAGTGCTCCTGCACTTTGACTCAGCCATTCCCTCTTCATGAATTTTCCTTGCAGATATATTCATAGAGCATAAAATGATTGACGCACCAGTTTATTCATTGCCATAGGATTTAGAAGCCTGGAAACAACCTCAATGTCCACAAATAGAGGCTTGCTTAAATAGGGTGTGCTATCCATATCATCGGAGAAGGCAATGGCAACCCACTCCAGTGCTCTTGCCTGGAAAATCCCATGGACAGAGGAGCCTGGTAGGCTGCAGTCCATGGGGTCGCTAAGAGTTGGGAATGACTGAGCGACTTCACTTTCACTTTTCACTTTCATGCATTGGAGAAGGAAATGGCAACCCACTCCAGTGTTCTTGCCTGGAGAATCCCAGGGACAGAGGAGCCTGGTGGGCTGCCGTATATGGGGTCGCACAGAGTCGGACACGACTGAAGCGACTTAGTAGTAGTAGTATCCATATCATAGAATATTATGAAACCATGCAAAAGGATGAAAAAGTAAACTTCCCTGGTGGTCCAGTGGTTAAGAACCTGCCTTGCAATGCAGGGGACACAGGTTTGATCCCTGGTCCAGGAGGATTCCACATACCTCAGGGCAACTAAGCCCAGGCACCACAACTACTGAAGCCCACATGCCCTAGAGCTGGTGCTCCGAAATAGGAGAAGCCTCTGCAATGAGAAGCCTGCACACTGAAACTAGAGAGTAGCCCCAGCTCTCCCCAACTAGAGAAAAGCCCGAGCAGCAGCAAAGACCTAGCCCAGCCATCAATTAAAAAAAAAAAAAAAAGGAACGAAACTCTCTTTATGTAGCAGTTGGGAACAATTTCCAAGATATATTGTTGGGTGAAAAATAAGCTCCTATTTTAAAAAAGAGGATGAACTAAGGGAAGAATATGTGTAATTTCAAAATATGTACAGAAGATCTCTGGAAGTGAAAGGAAATGAGGGACTGCTGGATTAGGAAGTGGGGGAAGGAGACTTTACTGACCAAATAGACTACATGTCCTATGGTACCATTTGAATGCTGTACCACGTGGACCAATTGTCTGTTTAAAATATAAATTTAACACAAGTTGTTCCCCCGCTCTCGCCAAAGGGCTACTTCACCTTTCATCTTCCTTTCATAGTTTTGGTTAACTGATGAATTTGAATTTACAATTAGAAAAATGGCTTGCATGTCTGGTAACATGGCAGACTAGCTAACTACTGTTCTCCCACCAAGAACAGCTAATTATCACAGTGAAATAGGAACAATATCATCTGGAATATATCTGTGAGCTGTCAGAAAGTTAGAAATCCTCAGGCTAGAAGCAAAGAAGAACACTGAAGGCAGCTTGGACCCTGAGGGCTTGCCAAGAGGCTCTGGGGTCTGCAGAATGTGAGGATTTTAATAGGAGAGTCCCTCACAAACACAAAATCCCAAAGGTCCATACCATCAAGGTAAGATGAATTAAAAATGCCACCACACCGCCCGCAGTCTACAGGCAAATAGCCTATGTTAAATCTTAGCATGGAGAACAGTGAGGAACTCCTTCCCTTAACCCTACCCCTGAGAACTCTTAGGGCTGTCCAGGTGGCACTAGTGGTAAAGATGGGAGTCCCTCAGTCATGTCTGACTCTTTGCCACCCCATGGACTGTAGACTGCCAGGTTCCTCTGTCCAAAGAACCTGCCTGCCAAGGCAGGGGACATGGGTCAGGAAATTCCCTGGAGGAGGACATGGCAACCCACTCCTGTATTCTTGCCTGGAGAATCCCATGAGCAGAAGAGCCTGGCGGTCTTACAGTCCATAGAGTTGCAAAGAATCAGACACGGCTAAAGCAACTTAGCATGCATGCATGCACAAGAAATTATAAACCCAAGCTGGTTCTCACAAACGATTGCAGCCTGAACTTCAAAACCTCAGGCTGAGGATGTTCAGTTGTCCTTGGCAGACAGTGTTCTCCAGAGCCTGATAGAAACAAATACAGAATCTTTATGAAAGAACTCGTGTTTGGGAATTTCCTAGTGGCCTAGAGGCTAGGATTCCAGGCTTTCAGTGTGGTGGCCTGGGTTCAATCCCTCACCGGGGAATTGAGATCCCACCTGTGATGTGGCAAAAAGAAAAGAAAAGAAAAGTACTCACATTAATCTTTGGACTCAAAGAATTTCTGCAGATAAATTAGAAGAAAATTGAGAAGATCAATAAACACATAAGGAAATAAGGCATCAGAAACAGAAGCTTACAGGATACAAATGCAGAATCAGACTTGCAAAAACAACCGATGTTGACACAATCAGAGCTGGGAGATTCAAGAAATAAAAGGGACAGTTAAAACTCTGAGTAAAGAGCAAGGGCTATTGAAAAAGAACCAAATAGAACTTGCAGTAGTAAAACAGATTTACTGTATGCAGATAACCATCAATGTGAAGGTGGGACTTCTCTGGTGGTCCAGTGACCAAGACTCTGAACTCCCCATGCAGGCAGTCCAGGTTCGATCCCTGGTCAGGGAACTAGATCCCACATGCCACAGCTAAAAAGATCCTGCATGCTGCAGTTAAGAGCAGCCACACACACACACACGCACACAAAATCCCAAGGTCTGTCCTCCTCAAAAAGCCTATAAAGCATGTGTAGTGCCCACCAGAGACCTGTGTGTGGCAAGTATTGATTGTTGCTTACCCAGCAGACCTCACCTTTAATGAGGTTGTCAGGTGGTGGTAGATTCACGGGAGGCTGGCTTCCTCTCAAGCCCCAGAGGCGGAATCCTGATTGTTCAGAATCTAAGCAAATCATAGTTGTCTGTTCCCTTTGCCTGCCATTGACAGCCAAGGGCATATGAAGCCATTCCAGGCATGAAGATGTGAGAGGAAGCCTGCTGAGGACTTTGGGGAAGTTCTTTGCTCCTGAAGAGAGGTGTATGGCAAGAATTAGCCTTTTTCTAACTCTAGTTATGGTGACTTAGCAGCAGCAGCAGCAGTCATGATGTCTGTAGTGTGAAGCATGGAGCTGCAGCAGCCCTATCAGGACCATAAGGGGAGCTGACCTATTACATTGACGGGGGAGAGGCCAGTACATTGAGGATGAGTGGCAAGAGCTGAGGCCCTTGATGACCCAATTTTGCTGTTAAGTTCACCAATTCTGACACCACCTGACCTCCAAAATCCTTCTTCTGTGAATATACTTTTTGTTATTGTTTAAGCCATTTTGAGTTGAGCTCTTAGTGACTTACAGCAGAAAGCTTCTTGACCAACACACCAGACTCTGACGCTGCAATGCACACCTAGGCCAGCAGGTCGAATTCAGAAATGGGCGCAGGGGCTCAATTCACGACCAGCTGGCGGTTCGCCTGGAACTTCTGGAAAACTCTGATTGGCTGCCTGCAAGCTTACAGAGGGTCAAGGGTCCGGGGGCAATGGGATGTGTTTTGGCACTTAGGACTGAAGAGGAGTACCTGTTTTACACCAAGAGTTAAGCTTTGACATCACTGATTTAGTTACTCATTACAAGTCTGTAGCCGCTAGGCAAGCTGGAAGGACAAACAGGAGTGTGGAACAAATACCGTGTGTCCGTGTGTCATCTGAGTTCCCTCCCTCCCACCCTCACCAACCCCCTTTTTGGTGCCATAACCACCCTCTCTTCAGTTACAGTCCCTCTCCCTGGCTTTTTGACAGGAAGTAGAATGATGCTCCTTCTAAAGGTTTGTGTGTGGGCTGGATCCAGTCCCGTGCATGCCTTCAGAACTAAGGAATAAGGCTGAACTCTTAGACAGCCCCATCCTGCCTTGGGGGTGAACTCTCTTCCCTAGCCCTGTCCTTTTGCTCAACACATCCACTCTGAACCTAAAGGTGTGCTGGAATTCCTTTATAGGAATTTATGGATTCACCTCCCAAAGCCATTCATTCTAAAGGCATGGGAGGAGGTCACTCTGCTCTGTTATGCCTCTATGATCTTGCACATACTATTAACTCTTCTTCTATGACCTGACAGGCTCATACTTATTCTTCAAGATCAACTTAAACATCGTCTCCTCCACGAAGCTACCATAATTCCCAATCTCCCTTCTCATCAGTACCCCTTGTTTTTGTTTTGTTTTGTTTTGTTTTGGTAATTTTTGGCTGCTCTGGGTCTTCGGTGCGGTGCAAGGTCTTCTCATTGTGGTAGCTTCTTTTGTTGCAGGGCCACCTCCAATAAAGTAGTAATTCATGCTGCAATATAGGTGAACCTTGAAGACATCATAAAACTGCATATTACAGGATTCCATTTATATGAAATGTTCAGAATAGACAAATTCATGAAGACAGGAAGCAGATTAGCGGTTGCCTAGGAGAAGGCAATGGCACCCCACTCCAGTACTCTTGCCTGAAAAATCCCATGGACGGAGGAGCCTGGTGGGCTGCAGTCCATGGGGTCGCTAAGAGTCGGGCACGAATGAGCGACTGCACTTTCACTTTTCACTTTCATACATTGGAGAAGGAAATGGCAACCCACTCCAGTGTTCTTGCCTGGAGAATCCCAGGGACAGGGAAGCCTGGTGGGCTGCCGTCTGTGGGGTCGCACAGAGTCGGACACGACTGAAGCGACTTAGCAGCAGCAGGACTACAGGAAGTAGATGCCTAGGAAGAGGAGGTAGTGACTGCTGATGGGCATGGTGTTTCTTTTTAGGATGATGACAGTAATCTAAAACTATGGCATTAGTTGCACAATTCTTTTTCTTGGCCATGTTTTGCAGTTTGTGGGATCTTAATTCCCTGAGCAGGAGTTGAGCCCAGGTCCTTGGCAGTGAAAACATGAAGTCCTAACCACTGGGCCACCAGGGAATTCCCTACAATTCTTGAATATAGTAAAAACCATTGAGCTGCACACTGTAAATAGGTGAATTGCATGGTATATTAATTATATGTCAGTAAAGCTGTTTTGGAGAAGGCAGTGGCACCCCCCTCCAGTACTCTTGCCTGGTAAGTCCCATGGACGGAGGAGCCTGGTAGGCTGCAGTCCATGGAGTCGCTAAAAGTCAGACACGACTGGGCGACTTCACTTTCACTTTTCACTTTCATGCATTGGAGAAGGAAATGGCAACCCACTCCAGTGTTTTTGCCTGGAGAATCCCAGGGACGGCGAAGCCTGTTGGACTGTCATCTATGGGGTCACGCAGAGTCTGACACGACTGAAGTGACTTAGCAGCTTAGCAAAGCTGTTTTATTTATTAGATAGGTAGACAAACCCCAAACAGAGGCAGCAGAGAGCCTTCCCTCTGCTTCCATGGCAGGGATTTCTCTCCTGTTTGCCTTTAATCTGTTTATCTCCCTGTTGACTGGAATCCACCCAGCCAGCAAACTCATGTTTGCTCTGTGGTAACATCCCTTGGGTGTGCCAGGCCTGGGGCCTGACTTTTCTCTGCAGTCCTTGCCAACTAGGTCAGTGTCAGGGAAGGCAAACAGCCCAGGCTGGCCCTGTGGAGAATGTGTGACAACACGAGGGCGTGGGAAGCAGTCTGAGAGCCCCTGCACAGAACAGGTTCCCCTGGAGAGCATGCTGGAGTCCTTGCTTCTGGTCGAAGCTGCCTGTTGCTGAGCCAGGAGGCGAAGCCAGATACCAGTGTGGGACTAAAAACAGGAAAGCCCTTCCCCAGGGCAGGGACAGATTCTGGAGAGGCATTATGGTGAAAAGGAAGGGAACAAACATGACCCAGCACGGCCTGCTGAAGACTCTGTGCTATTTGCTTTACCTAAGCCATGTCCGACCCTTGAGACCCCATGAACTGTGGCCTGCCAGGCTCTTCTGTCCATAGGATTCTCCTGGCAAGAGTACTGGAGTGGGTTGCCATTTCCTTCTCCAGGGGATCTTCACAAGCCAGGAATTGAACCTGGTCTCAGGTTCCCGCGCTGCAGACAGATTCTTTTACCAACTGTGCTATGAGGGAAGCCCCATTTGCTTTACCTACTGATCTCTAATTCTTCCAATGACCTTGTGAGGGGTGAAGGAGAGACTTTTTTTTATTCCTGTTTTACAAACGATGGGACTCAAGTTCAGAGAGGTTAGGTAACTTGTCTAAAGTTGTATGACTAGAAGTATGTGAGCCAGATTCCACTCTTAAGAAAAAGAAAATTCCAACCAGTTATACACCCCACAATAGTGGACTGGTTTAATTAATTATGCTTCATTCATACAGTGGGACACTATGCTGCTGCTGCTGCTGCTGTCGCTTCAGTCGTATCCGACTCTGTGCGACCCCATAGACGGCAGCCCACCAGCCTCCCCTGTCCCTGGGATTCTCCAGGCAAGAACACTGGAGTGGGTTGCCATTTCCTCCTCCAATACATGAAAGTGAAAAGTGAAAGTAAAGTTGCTCAGTCGTGTCCGACTCTTAGCGACCCCATGGACTGCAGCCTACCAGGCTCCTCCATCCATGGGATTTTCCAGGCAAGAGTACTGGAGTAGGTTGCCATTGCCTTCTCCAGTGGGACACTATAGAGAAGCTAAAAAGAAGTAAGCATGCATTCAATACTCATACGGAATGATCATCATGATGTATTTATCTTCATTTATTTATTTGGCTGCACTGGGTCTCAGTTGCAGCCCTCAGGATCTTTTGCTGCAGTGCCTAGCCCAGGTGGCATTAGTGATAAAGAACCTGCCTGCCAATGCAGCTGCTGCTGCTGCTGTCGCTAAGTTGCTTCAGTCGTGTCTGACATTGTGCGACCCCATAGACGGCAGCCCACCAGGCTCCTCTGTCCACAGGATTCTCCAGGCAAGAATACTGGTGTGGGTTGCCATTTCCTTCTCCAATGCACATATGCATTCTAAGTCTCTTCAGTAGTGTCCGACTCTGTGCAACCCTGTGGACAGCAGCCCACCAGGCTCCTCTGTACACAGGATTCTCTAGGCAAAAATACTAGATTGGGTTGCCATTTCCTTCTCCACTGCCAATGCAGAAGACATGAGAGACACAGGTTCGATCCCTGGGTCTGGAAGATCCCCTGGAGGAGGGCACGGCAACCCACGCCAGTGTTCTTGCCTTGAGACTCTCATGGACAGAGGAGCCCCGCAGGCAGGCTACAGTCGATAGGGTCACAAAGAGTTGGACACGACAGAAGCAACTTCACACACACACAAACACACATACACACACACGGCCTCTCTACTTGTGGTACGCAGGCTTAGTTTCTCTGAAGTATGTGGGATCTTAATTTCCTGAAGTGAAGTGAAGTTGCTTAGTCGTGTCCGACTCTTTGCGACCCCGTGGACTGTAGCCTACCAGGCTCCTCAATCCATGGAATTCTCCAAGCAAGAATACTGGAGTGGGTTGCCATTTCCTTCTCCAGGGGATCTTCCCAACCCAGGGATCGAACCTGGGTCTCCCACATTACAGGCAGACGCTTTACCGTCTGAGCCACCAGGGAAGCCTTAATTCCCTGACCCAGGATCAAATCCACATCCCCTGCATTGCAAGGCAGATTCTTAACCACTGGACCACCAGGGAAGCCCCATAAGGCTTTTGTTTTTTGTTTCTATTCTTCTAGAAATGTTTTAGTTGTGTCTCTGTAAGAAGATAAAATCTCTTGTAATCCATCAATTCTACTTAATTGGATGTATATCAATTTTCCTAAAACACGGTACAGCCTCAACAAAACACACCTGTGGGCAGGATTCAATCCACCTGCAGTGTCAACCAGGATGCTGCCAGTATGGGCTCCAACTGGGGAAACCCTGAGGGGGAGCAGTAAGGTCCTGAAAAGAACAACAATTGAACATTAAGTTCAAATGCGTTTACATGGCAACTGCAATCTAATTAGGTTTGTCTGGCGTCTGGTATTGACCTGGAGTGTTAGGTTTTTTGGTGTCTTGTCTAATTAGACAGATATTTAACCGAGCATGTAAATGTGCTTTTTTTTTTTTCCAACCATAAAGACTGTTTCTTGATTGGGAAAATATCTGGTAAGTATAGTAATATGATTTCTGTGTATGTAAGCAATTTCCTCTATACTAAGCCCAGGAAGATGAAAATACCCAGGAACACTGTACCATTCACAGGGCATACTGATTGGATGTTAAGCTTCTTTTAGCATCATAGTAATTTGATCTCCAGCAAAGGCTTAAAAAGAGTTTTCAATGAAATGAGTGGGGACTTCCTTGGCAATCGAGTGGTTAAGACTCTGCATTTCCAACATAGGGGGCACAGGTTCCATCCCTGGTTGGGGAATTAAGATCCCACAAATGCAATGGGCCCACAGGTGGGAGACCAAGTGCTTGAAATGTTTCAAAGGTTACTTTTTATATTTCTTTCCATAGTCAGTAGAATGGATCTTCCCAAAGGCAACTGTTTCTAAAAGAAAATGTCAATAAAGGATACAAAATAATACACATAAATTACCAACTGAGCTGTGTAAATATTTTATTTAGCTGTTTCACACAAGCAAAACATCCTAGGAAGCAGGGCTTTCTGGTGCTGGCCTGTCATTTTATAGAGGTTCCTTGGCAGCCCATGGTCCAGTTAAAGATGTCAGGTCCAGGGGCCCTGAGCAGGCTTGAATGAGCAGATGAAGGGGAGATGGGGAGCAAGGGCATACTTGGGGAGATCCATCCTGGCGGTAAAACCAGGAATGGGGCTCAGAACTAGGAAATGGAGTTGCCCAGGAGGAGGCAGGAAAATAAATACATTTGCGGTGTAACCAGGATCCCTCTTACTGCTCAGGAACAGGAAGCATCCTGGGGAATGGAAAAGTCCATGAAACCAAGACACCCACACCAGGGACTTTTGGGGTTTAAGAAAGACCTCGGCCATTTCCACTTTTGGACAGCTCTTCTACTACATTCAAAAATGAAGAAGTGCCAAAATAGAAAGCATCAGGCAGAAATGCTTTAAGCTACCCACACCCTAAAACCTGATTTTTTAATTTTTATTTTTAATTTTTTTTTCATTTTTTTGCCATGCCTCACAGCATGAGGGATTTTAGTTCCCTGACCAGGGATGGAACCCATGCCCCATTCGGTAGAAGCACAGAGAATTAACCACTGGACGACCAGAGAAGTCCCTAAAACCTGATTTATTGTGTTCAAAGAAATGAGTTTGTTTCCTGGTACTATAAGAAGTCTGGAGATGATGCTGGTATTGGTTTCACTGGGCCCCAGGCAATTTCTATCTTTCTAATTCACCATCTTTAAGAAGCTAGCTTTGGGACCTATGTACCACCTCCTACCCGCAGGATGGTCACTACAGTTTTAAGCATCATGGCCTCATTCAAGGCAGGGATGAGGGTGAATAGGGGTAGCACCAGCAGCTTTGGTTCCATTTAAGGAAACAAAAGTTTTCCCAGAAACCTTCAGAATTCTTCAGCTTCTGCTTTATTGGCTGGAACAATGTCATGTAGCACTCTTAGCTTCAAGAAAGTCTGGAAAAGAGAGCATTTCCCCACCCAGACGATACGGTGGAAGAGGCCAAGGAGACGGGAGTTGGGAATTGGTCTTAGATTAGTCAGCCTGCAGGGTCTGGTGCCTTGGCTTACAAAAATTGCAGGCTATTTTTAATGTTGCCCTTTACCAAATTATTTTAATGTTCTATACTGGTACGACAGAGGATGAGATGGTTGGATGGCATCATTGATTCAGTGGACATGAGTTTGGGCAAACTCTGGGAGATAGTGAAGGACAGGGAAGTCTGGCGTGCTGCAGTCCATGAGGTCGCAGAGAGTTGGACATGAATGAGCAACTGCACAACAATATTGGTACCGACAATATTGGTACAGATATACGGAAAAAATGAGCTATAATGGTGCTACTCGGAAGGCAATTAGAAATTTATATTTTGAAAATTGAAGTGCTTTGCTGGCAGTGTGGCCCAGCAATGAGAAACAAATTTAAAGACTCCTTTTAATACTATCAGTGAATTTTTGTGACTCTGCGTAAGTTGAATTTCAGAGAATTGACCAAGTGTGAAGCTGAGGTGTCTTGATCTAGTGATGTAGACGTAGAAGGCACATATAACGCGTAGATGTAGAACTAGGTAGTGACCAACTTTGAAATAGCATCTCCAGAATTAGACACCCCTCCCCCCAGCCGCCTGGCTAGAAGACGTGCTGACAGCCCCGAGCCTCGCTGCTGCTGCGCTGGCTGCTTTACAGTTGTACTTGCAGCTGGCCAGCCGGCCGGAAGGAAAGCAGGAGGCGGGGCTTAGGCAGCCCTCCGCAGCCTGCCAACCCACCTCCTCCTCCCACGAGAGGTTTGCGAGAAGGGGGAAGAAGCCAGGAGGGTGTGAGAAGTGGAAAGGAGTCTTTCCGGATCCCAACCCCCGCCCCGGCCCAGCTTATCAAGATTGTACCATTTCCTTTTCTTCCTCCAGGGCGATTCTTTTCTCCATATTACAAGAGGTATGTCAACTACAGTCCAGTGCCTGCCTGCCTGGCGTTCAAGGAGAGTGAGTGCTTAACATGCGTTAGCCTCTTCTGCCTCCTTCCCTCTCAAATGATCTCTCAACCCAGGTAGTGAGAAATGAATCTTCCCTTCCTCCCGGGAACATATTCTGATTTCATTTCTCCTTGGGATTGCTCAATTTCTCTTCCCGTGTTTGCGGTTTCCCCAAGCATGTGATCTGCGTTTGGCAACTCCTGTCCTGGGGCAGTATGGACGGTGGAGTTACGCCTCTCACATCACATTTCTGTACCACAAAGTCAAATTGCACTTTCAGCTAGACCCACATGTCCCCTGGCCCTGCTGAGGGCTCTCCTCTCCCCAGCCCCAGTTCCAGGAACTGTCCCATCTTCCTTGTGTTCCAGCTCTAATAGCTGAAGGACATTTCTCCCTCCCCACTCTCTCCTTTTTTCGGTCACCCACAGGACTCTTTAGACTGTAGCCCATCAGGCTCCTCTGTTCATGAAAATCGTCAGGCAAGAATACTGAAGTGGGTTGCCATTTCCTTCTCCGGGGAATCTTCCTGACCCAGGGATAGAACCTTTGTCTCCTGCATTGTATGTTTGGAGGACTCTCCACTGCATGGTTTTATTAAAAGGAATCACCTACCTCCCACTAGAGAAACTAGAAATGCTAGATTTTCTCTTTTTTCAGCCTCCCCTTTGCAACATGATCCTGGGCATGTGGCTCAGGCTCGCCAATCAGAGGGGCCTGTGCCAGGCTTTGATGGGGAGCTGGCATGGCCTGGATGAGCAGGGACCCCAGAGAATGCCCACTCTCAGTGGGGGAGAGCATAGCAGATCTGGATTCCTGTCACAGTGGGGGCATGGCACGCACACGGAATTTCCATTTGCGGTGACGTTGCTGACTGTAGCTTTGAGCCTAGTTCTCAAGCATTGGATGGTTCTGTGAATGGTCCACTAACATTTTGAGACATTTTCTGCTTAATTTAGTCATTCCATGTCAATGGATTCCAGCTAGGAACCTTGACAGTTAGTTACCTAGTAGTTGAGTCCCTGACCTAACCTTCCAAGCCTGACTGTCTCATCAGTTCCCACCTGAAGTAAGAGAAAGGACCCAGAATGCATCTCAGGGAAGGATATTAATCTACTCATGTTGTTCTTTTGTGTCAGGGGAGGCCATGCTATGGAAAGTGTACTTAACCCAGTCAGAACCACCCGCTCTAGTTTTCATTTTGTCTAAACTAACCTGGTGACCTTAGGCAAGTCACTTTCCCTCCATGGGTTTCCTCATTTGTCAGATGGTTTAAATGGAGATGCTGATCAACAGATGTCACATTTCTACGTGGTTCCTGTTCTTGGAGCTTGAGTTTCATCACAGTGCTTCCGTTTAATGGAGTATTTTTGTTTTTCCTGTAATGACTTGTAACTATAGTTCAAGCAAGAAAGCATGATGCATGGTTAATTTTATTGTCCTGTGCCACCCTGGTTTCCAACTCCAGACTCAGCTCTATCCCAGCCTTAAAAGCTCAAGAGCTGGAACTCTACAAAACAAAAATTAAAATATGTGTGTTCAAGCTGTTAGTTAGAATGAAGTGTGCCTTCATTCTACTTCTGGGTGGCATCCTGTTTACTTATGTATAGTGATGGCTTATGAAGTCAGCCCAGGCATGGACTTGAATCCTGGCTCTGAGTGGCCTTGAGTGAGGACCATACAGGTTCCCACATACTGCTCCACGGTACCAACTAACAGGTTGGCACTGACTTACCCTCCTGAGAAGGCTGTGAATTTCTCAGGTGCAGGAACTGTGTCTTATGTGGATTTCATGTCCCTGCTTTACCCCTCTCACTTTGACTTCTATATACCTATGTATATGTAGAACATTCCTGGAAGACCACCCAAGAAACTGACAGCTGTGGGGGCAGGGAAGATCGGGACTATGGAAGTGGGGGACTTACTCTTCACTGTGCAATCTTGAATATTTGACCATGAACATAATGTAACTATTTTTAAACTGCTTAATAGGGAAATAAGAAAACTCACATCTCCATTTTTATTTCATTTTCTGGCAGTAAAAAAATGTATTTGTTCAAACCCTGCCTTGAAGGAGGTGGACATTCTGATTTCTCTGTCTAGCTAGGGATGGTTGCTTACCTCTCTTCAACCTGGAAGGCCTCCCAGAGGTGGTGCCTTCTGGGGACAGATTAGGAGTTAGTCAGTTGAGGGAATGTATTCCAAGCAGGGGGACCACCATGAAGGTGTGAGGGTGAGGGTCTTGTGAGAAAATACAAGAAAGGTGGACTTGGTGGCGATCAGCCCGAAGGGATGGGATAGGTCATTTAGGGCTCCCAAAACGTCCTAGAAATTTGAATCCCTGGACTTTATCCCAGACACAGTGGGAAGCTGCTGAAAAGATTTCAGGTTGGTAAGTGATACTGTACAAAGCAGCAACTCTCATGTTATGAGCAGCTCCCATGGCTTGTCAGTTAGACAGCTGGGTTCTCGATCATGGGACCCTCTCCAGACCACCAGTTTATACTACTGTTAACCCGATAATTACTGAAATTGTAAATTATTTTTAAATTATTTATATTATTTATTTTTGTTTTTGGTTGCGTTGGGTCTTCGTTGGTGCACACGGGCTTTCTCTAGTTGTGAAGAGCGGGGGCTACTCTCCAGTTGCGGTGCTCGGGCTTCCCTGTGTGGTGGCTTCCCTTCTTGCAGAGCATGGGCTCTAGGCACGTGGACTTCAGTAGCTGTGGCACAGGGGCTTATTAGTTGCAGCTGGAGGCCCCTAGAGCATGTAGGTTTCAGTAGTTGCGGCACACAGGCTCAGCTGTGTGCTTGCTATCTTGTATCTCCCCAGGCCAGGGATCAAACCTGTGTGCCCTGCTATTGGCAGGCAGATTCTTATCCACTACACCACCAGGGAAACCCCTTTACTACTTTTTGTCCAAGAGTCAGGTCAGTGCTGGGACTTCCTGGTGTTCTAGTAGTTAAGAATCTACCTTCCAATGCAAGGGACACGGGTTCAATCTCTGGTCAGGGAACTAAGGTCCCACAGGCCACAGGGCAAGTAAGGCTATGTGTCACAACTAGAGAAGCCTGTGCATAGCAACGAAGAACTTCCACACTGCAAGGACCCGGCACTGCCAAAAAAAACAAAGGTCAGGGCTACTATCCTAGATGATATTTGCAGTGATGTTCATTAGGGATTTCATGGAATCAGGTTTTTAGTGACGGGGAAATGTAGGAATTCAGTTCAGTTACAAACCCAGGTATTTTTGAAGAGCACTTGGGCTTCTGCAGACATGTTTAACTTAAAAATCTTTTTTTGATCTGAATGCCTTGAAATAGAAGACACCTAGGTAATTGTGGAAGCTCAGAATTCCTAAGAAATTGTCAGAAGAGTTCAGTTTTTTTCTGCAAAGGACCTCTGAGCACTGAGCCTGTGGCAGTATGAAACCTGACAAGCAGAGGTCCCTGCCCTCCGTGAGGTCAGTCTAGAAACATGCAAGAGGATGTGAGATTAATGTGATAATTTTAAACAGGAAGTTCTACCGTCAAACCCTGATATTAAAGTGAGAGCAGAGAAGAAAACATTTGTATATCTTCAAGTTTAAGCTAAGATTTTTTTTATGTATATATTATGGATTTTACCTCTTTTCTCAGGGCTAAATCGGTGATGGCCAACCTTTCATGAGGTATAAGTTGACTATCATTTTCCCAGCTTTAGCTGCAACACCATAACTATGGCCCTTATTTTCATTTGAGGGCTGCAGGGTGAAAAGTACAGTGAAAGTGAAAGTTGCTCAGTTCTGTCCGACTCTTTGAGACCCCATCGACTACGCAGTCCATGGAATTCTCCAGGCCAGGATACTGGAGTGGGTAGCCTTTCCCTTCTCCAGGGGATCTTTCCAACCCAGGGATTGAACCCAGGTCTCCCGCATTGCAGGCAGATTCTTTACCAGCTGAGCCACCAGCCACGGATGCAGGGTAGCTTAATGAATACTTACTTTGCATTAAGTTTAATAAAAGTTGAGATAAAATACATCTAAAGCAAAAAGAAAAATGCAAAGAGTAATTTACAATTCAAACCAGAACTCTTTTGGATTTCCCTGGTGGTCCAGTGGTTGAGAGTCCACCTGCACAGGACACGAGTTCGATCCCTGGTCCAGGAAGATCCCACATGTCATGGAGCAGCTGAGCTTGTGAGCTGCAACTGCTGAGCCCATATGCCCTAAAACCTGTGCTCAGCAAAGAGAGAGAAGCCCCTGCTTGCCACTAGAGAAAGCTCATGCATAGCAACAATAACCAAGCACAGTCAAAAATAAATAAATTATTTTTTAAAAAGAAAGCAGAACACTTTCGAGAGTGAAAGGGGTGAAATTTTAAAATCTCACCTTGAAATCAGGTATGAACTGGGGCTGTCCTAGGGAAAGCAGGCACCTTCACTCTGTATCTCATAGGGAACTCATTCTGTTACCAGATTGGCTGACTGGACTCTCGTCAGGGTCGTGGCTTGGACCAAGACCTCTCGTCTCCGCCAGGGAGGTTCTCCTTCCAGTTGGATTCTCGCAGCCAATAACAAAACCCATGCTGAGACTGAAACAACACAGACTTTATTCAATGGCCAAAGAATGGAGAAGAGGGAGCCTGGTTTGCAAATCAAAACTTCACAACCCCACTTGGGCAGAGATACCCATTATATAAGAGGGTAGAAATAAAAGGGAGCGTACTGGAAAGTGTGAGAGGATTATTCACAACTTATCCAGAATAACGGATGGTTCAGACCCGGAACTGATGCAACACTCCTTTCTTTCCCATCTTTGTTTAGGCTTTTCTAGTTGTTGTCATGGCAATTGGCAGGTGTGTCATTTAGCTAGTTACAAGAAGCTTATAATGAGGCTCAAGATCTACTGGAAGTCAAATCTTCCACCATCTTGGACCTAGATCAGGGGTTCCCAAGCCCCAAGCCATGGACTGGTACTTGTCCATGGCCTGTTAGAAACTGGGCCACACAGCAGGAGGTGACTGGCAGCCAGAACCGAAACCATTCCCCCCCAACCCCTGTCTGTGGAAAAATTGTCTTCCATGAAACCAGTCCCTGGTGCTAAAAAGGTTGGGGACCTCTGGCCTAGATGGTTATAACTGGTTCTTATCTTTTTCTCTTTGCAACTTCCTCTTGAAACTTAGATAAGAGCAGTTGGTTTTCATTTGCACACAGGCATAGAATTCTGGGGCACCAGCCTTGATAACAATTCTACTTAGAAGAAAAGAAAAGCCAGCTAGCTATAAATTTATTCCCAATTAAAGGTTTTGTTGTTGTTCAGTCACTCAGTTGTGTCCAACTCTTTGTGACCCCATGGACTGCAGCACACCAGGCTTCTCCGTCCTTCACCATCTCCCAGAGTTTGCACAAACTCATGTCCATTGAGTCAGTGATGCCATCCAACCGTCTCATCCTCTGTCATCCCTTTCTTCTCCTGCCTTCAATCTTTCAGTTTATTCATAAATGAGAGTTGACTATGTCCTACCCGCGTAAACAGTCTGGAAGTAGGATGTTGCTGGTGGCCTTGTGACCCCAGCATACGAGCATGGAAGGCTCCCACTCCCTAGGCCTTTCCCTCCAAGTGCTGAGATGACAGGTCCAGCCCTTGCAGCCACACAGGAAGAAGAAAAGATGCAGCTCTGGGATCGGGAAAGCTGAGGTTTTCCAGAAATCCTCAGTGGGCTTCTACTTATTCAACCCTGGCCAGATACTCAGCCGTAGAAAGGAACAAAACTGATTTGCAGAGACGTGGTTGGGGTCACAAAGTGTTGGACACGACTGAAGTGACTAAGCACGCACGGATGGATCTAGAGACTGTCATACAGAAAGAGAAAAACAAATAGCGTATAATATCACTTATATAGGGAATCTAGAAAAAAAATGATACAGTTGAACTTATTTGCAAAGCAGAAATAGGAATACAGACATAGAGAATGAACAAACATATGGATACCAAGGCGGGGATGGAGGGGTGGGATGAATTTGGAGATTGGGATTGACATATACACACCACTGATTCTGTGTATGAAATAGGTAACTCATGAGAATCTGCTGTATAGCATGGGGAACTGTACTCAGTGCTCTGTGGTTACCTAAGTGAGAAGGAAATCCAGAAAAGAGGGGATATATGTATAGGTGTAGCTGATTCACTTTGCTGCATGGCAGAAATTAACACAACATTGTAAAGAAACTACTCCAATAAAAACTTAAAAAAAAAAACCCAAAACATTGGCCAGAACTGTCTCATAGTTTCCAGGCACAAAGGAAGTGAGACTGCCTGTTTACAATGGAGGAGTAAACCAAGGAAAGAGAGGCTTGGGAAGGCTTTGGGTCCAACCTATAGAGCATCTACCGCAGGCTCCAAGTAGGAAACACACACAGGGCCACGGAAACAGAAGAGAACACACCTAATTCTTCAAGGGTGATGGCGGTGATGAAAATGGCTCCCCAGAATGGAAGATCAGGCTCAGGTGACTTGAAGGATGGAGAGCTCCCCAGACAGACACAAAGAGTGAAGAAGGGCACTGTAGGCACAGTAACCACAGGAAGTGTAGGGTCAACCTCAGGAAATTAAGCCCAACAGGTAGGAAGGTGCTAATGAGCTTAATTTTCATTTGCTAGGAAATCATCTGGGGGCTTCTAAGTAGACTTTAGGGCATCCCCAGATCTACCTAATCAGAACCTTCCAGAGGTGCCTGGCAGGTTTGGGAAAGTTGGCTTCAGTCTTGACCAGGGATTCTCAAAAAAGGTGCTGCTTAAAGCTGCATTTCTAATTTCTATGCAGAAAACATCATGCAAATGATGGGCTGGATGAATCACAAGCCGGAATCAAGATTGCCAGGAGAAATATCAACAACCTCAGATATGCAGATGATACCACCTTAAAGGTAGAAAGCGAAGAGGAGCTAACCTCTTGATGACGGTGAAAGAGAAGAGTGAAAATCTGGTTTAAAACTCAACATTCAAAAAACAAAGATCATAGCATCCGATCCCATCACTTCATGGTAAATAGATGGGGGAAAAAATGGAAACAGTGACAGACTTTATTTTCTTGGGCTCCAAAATCATTGCAGATGGTGACTGCAGCCATGAAATTAAAAGACACTTGCTCCTTGGAAGAAAAGCTATGACATACCTAAACAACATATTAAAAAGCAGAGCCATCACTTTGCTGACAAAGCTCCCTATAGTCAAATCTATGGTTTTTCCAGTGGTCATATACAGATGTGAGAGTTGGACCATAAAGAAGGTTGAGTGCCAAAAAATTGATGTTTTTGAACTGTGGTGCTGGAGAAGATTCTCTAGAGTCCTTTGGACAGCAAGGAGATCAAACCAGCCAATCCTAAAGGAAATCAACCCTGAATATTCATTGGAAGGACTGATGCTGAAGTTGAAGCTCCAATACTTTGGCCACCTGATGCAAAGAGCCAACTCATTGGAAAAGACCCTGATGCTAGGAAAGATTGAGGCCATGAGGAGAAGAGGGCAACAGATGATGAGATGGTTGGATGACATCATTGACTCAATGAACACGAGTTTGTGAGAACTCTGGAGGATGGTGAAGGACAGGAAGTCTGGTGGGCTACAGTCCATTGGGGTTGCAAAGAGTCAGGCACGACTTAGTGATTGAACTGAGCTGAAAGCTGCCCACAGGGTCCGTACCCGTGCCCCCTCACCCAGCCTCCAGGACCAGGCATCAGAGTGGCAGTCCATCTGGTGAGGAAGCTGCTTATTGAGGGGATGGTCCCTGGGTCACTGCTCTCCTGTCAGTTTGATGGGACCAGGAATGAAGGTGGATCAGTTCCGCAGGTGGGATGAATACAAAGCCTGGAAAACAGCAACAGAGAGTTATCCAAGTTCTTTCTGAAAGTGGCTGAGGCTGCACCTTCTCAGCATTTTGACCATTCCTGAACAATTCCCAGCCAGGGCCCCACCTTCCCAGGGAACCAGAAGGAACCAGGAGAAAGATGAGTCCTCGGTCACTGGCAGGGCTTCTCTTGGGATTCACCCCCACAGGACTTCCCCATACCCCTCTCTCTATAAACTCTCATTCCTCACCTCCCTCACTGTGGAGCTAGCCTGGAGAAATGGTTCAATGTAAGCTACTGAGGGGGAGGGAAGATTGGAGGTAGAGGACGCAGATGCTGGTGTTTTTACCCCCTGTGCTACTTCAGAACAAACACAGGACCTCCTGCTATCAGCAACACTAGTTTTGCAGCCAAAGCACCATTTGTCTTGAGTCAGATATATATCCTAAATAAATCTCAGTAATCTCTGGGACTCTGGGTTGGCACTGGCATTCGTAGCTAGAGAAGACTTCATGCCAGTCCTCAAAATATGAGGTCGGACACCTTCCCATCTCTCCTTTTACTTCTTCAGTAAACATTTCTCTGAGAACTTGCCATCTGCCAGAGGCTGTGATGACGCTGGGGCCCCAGAAAGAAAGGCAAGCCCTTTGTTTGGAGTAGAGGAAACAATAAAGGAGTGATAAGCAAGTCAGCAAAAAGCTGTGACCACACTGGGGCCATCAAGGAGGGGACTAGCTTGGAATAGGATGGGGGCAGAAGTGGGGTGCAGGCAAGGCAGTCTGAGCCAGTCTTGCAAAGCCAGCTCTAGTTGACCAGTGCAAAGGAAGTTTATTCTTTTTTAAAAAATGTGTTTATTTTATTTTTTAAATTTTTGGCTGTGCTGGGTCTTTGTTGCTTTGCACAGGCTTTCTCTAGTTTTGGAGAACAGGGCTGCTCTTTGTTGTGGTGCTCGGGATTCTCATTTCAGTGGCTTCTCTTGTGGAGCACGGGCTCTTGGGCCCACGGGCTACAATATTGGCAGCGCACGGGCTCTAGGGCACTCGGGCTTCAGTAGTTACTGCTCACAGACAGCAATTGCAGCTCATGGGACCTAGAGCCCAGGCTCAATAGTTGTGACTGGGGGCTTAGTGGCTCCTCAGCATATAGAATCTTCCCAGACCAGGGATCAAACCCATGTCCCCTGGGTTGGCAGGTGTATTCCTATCCAATGCGTCACCACGGAAGTCCAGCAAGTTTATTCTTGCTGGAATAAACCAGCCAGAGGGAAGACATCGCAGTGGGATTTCAGGGATAAAACAAGTGGTGTTTGCAGACTTTGCCTCTGCCATCTTCACCCCTGCTCAACCCCAGAAACTTTACTTCATCCCCAGTTCGACTAACTTTTTAGTACTTTGTGATCCAGACAGTGAGCAGAAAAGGCCCAAAGGGAAGTGTTTACTTGAGGGGAGGGGAGAATGAGTCAATCTTCTGATGAAGAGTGGAATGGGGAAGAGGGAAGGAGGAGGGTGTCACTCTTGGCCGTTGAACTGCTTCTAGAACTGTACCCTGCTGTACAGTTAAATCAGTGGGCTTGGAGCTGCCTTTCCTGCAAATCTTGGCATCTAGAGCCCTCCTGCTTTCCTCTGCCCACCAGCCACACTAATCCCCATAGCCACCCATCCATTCTCTCAGTCACTGATGCAAAAGATACTGTTCATGAGCAAAAGAAAGCCTCTGACCTCATGGACTTCCATCCCAGTGACAGAGACAGGCAAAAAACAGTCAAACCAGTAAAGGATAAAGAGGAACAAGAAACAGAAGGCAAAAGGGAGGGGGAAAAGAGATATACTATGTTGAGAGGCCTCCTCCATAACAAGGGGACAGGTGGGCAGAGACAGAAGGAGCCAGGTAGGTAGATATCTGGGGGCAACACATTCTAGGAGGAGAGAGCAGCACCTGCAGAGGTTCTGAGGCAGGACTTCCAGGGGAACTCCGAGGCTGCCATTGCTGCTGAAACAGGATGAGCAAAGCAGGGGAGTCCTTGTAAGAGAAGAAACCCAGGGCTTCCCTCGTGGTCCAGTGGTTAAGAATTCATTCTGCAATGTGGGGATGCTGATAGCCTGAGTGCCCTAGAGCCCATACTTGGAAACAAGAAAATCCATATCAGTGAGAAGCCCAAGCACCAGAACTAGAGAGTAGCCCCTGCTTTCCCCGACTAGAGAAAGTCCACACGTGGCAACAAAGACTCAGTGCAGCCAAAGAGAAGAGAAGAGCGATCCAGAAGGAGTTTCAGAGCACCAGCTTTGCAGTCATGCATGCCTGAGACCTGCTATTTGGTAGCTGTCTACATTTAGGCAAATTGCCTATATCTCCCCCACGGCTCATTCTCCTTGTCTATCAAATGTATGGAACAGTGTTATTGCCCTTATGGTGCTCCTGTTACTGAACTATACTTGGGTCTCCTTGCCCGAAGCACAGCAAAGCCAGTCTACCGACACTGGCTTGTGGTGAAGGAAAGTACACTGTTTATGGCATGGCTCCAAGGAGAGAGTGATGCTCAAAATCCCTTCCCCAGTGGCTTTCAGGGAAGGGATTTTCAAGACAGTGTGAGGGAGCCAGTCACAGGGTACGTGATCAGCTGGTGGGTAGTTCTCTGATGGGTTGATGGTGAGTTAACAGAGTGATGTTTCAGGAATCTCTGTGTTCAGTCTTCTGGTCTGGGGTCTACATTCTGATGGCCAGCATGCAGTAGGGGGTTTAGTATCTGTGAGACCGCTTAAGGAAATGGCTCCGAATATTATCTATCACCCTTGAAGAGGAACCAAAGGTCCTTGACTTTGTTTTTAATGGCTCAACTATTATTATTTTGTCTGGCTTGACTATTTTCCTTTGTTTCTTCATTTTCTCACTTCTCTGATTAAATTTGCACTTTAGGACTCAGGGAAGGCCTAGCAGGCTAGATATTTTCTACCAACAAGATGCTGGGGGACATAGGATCTGGAGAGGTCTATCTCCTTGGGAAGGCCCTGCAGAGTCCAGCTTGGTTTCATGCCACATACTTTTAGTATAAGTCATTTACTATGACTACTTTCCCAAAGAGGTTTTTCCCCAACAACATATGCTAAACTTATGTTTCTTATCATAGAAATATATACATAACATAAAATTTACCATCTTAACCACTTTTTAGCTTGCAGTTTAGGAATATTTTCACATGTTGAGCCACCGTCACCACCATCCACCTCCATAACCCCTTTCATCTTATAAAATTGAAACTCTCTATTTATTAAATTCCTCCCTCATCCCAGCCCTTGGCTACCACCACTGTACTTTAGATCTCTATGAATTTAAGCATCTCATATAAATGGAATGATGTAATATTTGTCCTTTCACGATTTGCTTATTTCACTTTTTTTTTTGGCCTTGCGAAATGTGGGATCCTAGTTCTCTGGCCAGGGATCAAACCCAAGCTCTCTGCAATGGAGGTGCAGTACCTGAACTACTGGACTGCCAGGGGAATCCCTGTCTAACTTCACTTAGCTTAATGTCCTCAAATGTCACCCATGTTTTAGCATGTGTAAGAATTTCCTTTCTTCTCAAGGCTGAATAATATTCCATTGTATGTGTCTATCACATTTTGTATATCCATTTATCCATAGAGGAACACCTTTTGCCTATTGTAAAGAATGCTGCTATGAACACAGGTATAGAGGCACCTCTTCAAGACCCTGTCTTCCATTCTTTCAGCTATATGCCCCCAAGGTATCTGCCCCCCTGGGTGGAACTGCTGAATCACGCGGTAGTTCTATTTGTAACTTTTTGAGGAACCTCCCTACTATTTTCTGCAACATCTGCACCATTTCACATTGCCGCCAACAATGCACAAGGGTTCCAACTTCTCCACATCCTCACCAACACTTGTTATTTCTGGAGTTTTTTGGATAGTTCACATCCTACTAGGGGTCAAGTGTCTTTTTTTTTTTAATTTTATAAAAACATCTGAAATCACATGACAACAGCTTCTCTCCCACACTGTGTGTGGGGCATGTGGGCATCACATACCATCGATCACAACTTGTCCTCATGGCTTCCTCCATGCCTCAAGGGGGAGCAGGGGCTGCTACCCTCACTCTGGAGCTTTGATACAGGCCCCAAAAGCAAGGCCAGAGGAGGATAGAGTTCGGCTGGGTCTCGGCAAGACTGTTGCCAAAGTCAGAGTCAGGAGTCAGTTACTTCAGACGGAAGCAGACAGTTCCTCTTTGAATCAGTACTTCCTTCTGCTTTCTTTTCATTTGAGCAAACAGAAACCCTAAGATTTTAAACCATTTCCAGAGCAACCTAGATGTCCATTGACAGATGAATGGATAAAGATGTGGTGCATATATACAGTGGAATATTACTCAGTCATAAAAGGAACAAATCTGAGTCAGTTGTAGAGAGGTGGATGAACCTAGAGCGGGTCATATGGAGTGAAGTAAGTCAGAAGGACAAAAACAAATATCATATATTAATGTGTATCTATGGAATCTAGAAAAATGGTTCTGGTAAACCTACTTGCAGGGAAGGAATGAAGATGCAGATGTAGAAAACAGACGTGTGGACACAGTGGGGGAAGAAAGTGGGACTCACTGAGAATAGCATTGACGTATATATATGCTATATATCCAGTGTGAAATAGAGAGCTCGTGGGAAGCTGCTCCACAGCACAGGGAGCCCAGTTTGCTGCTCTTCGATGACCTAGAGGGGTGGGACGGGGGAGGGGAGGGAGGCAAAATGGGGAGGGGACATATATGTAATTATGACTGATTTGAGCTACTGTACAACAGAAAACAACGCAACATTGTAAGGCAAGTTTCCTCTAATTAAAAAATAAAAACACTTTCCAGGGAGTTCTGAGCTCCCAGCCAGACATAAGGAAACAACTTTGTTGTTTTTCATCTTCGTTTTGAACATGAGTCATTGGGAGGGCCTTCGGCAAGGGGTCCTCAGAATGGTCTCTGGAATGTGGGCAGATTGTTGCATATCCTGTCTCTACCCATCCCTGCTCGACCCCTGTCTCTGCCCGCGGTTGCGCACCATATCTGATCTGGAGTGTTCTGTGTAATCACATCTCTTGCTTGTCCCCTCTGAGCTCCTCGGGCGCCTACTCCACCCCCTGCCCCGCCCCTGCTCACTGCGTGACTTTTTCACCTTATCCTAGAAGCACCGCAGGACACAGATCTCTCTCCCTGGGACACACCCCCAGCTCCCTGCTCTTTCTGGCTCCCTGCTCTGAGATCTCCTCATACCCCTATTCACCCTCCCTGGTTGGCCCCTGGGTCTATGACGGTGGGAGAGATGGGCACAGGCCTCGTTCTGGAGGAATGAGAAGGCGCAGCAGGAGAAAAACAGTAATGAGTCTGCAAATTGAGTGCTGTATTAAAGAAAAACTCAGTGCTACATTAAATTAAAAAATAAAGGTCCAGAGGTGAAAAGTGGAGAATCGAGTGGAGGATCTTGCTGCTGAGCCAGGGGGCTGGGGGCCCATCTCAAACCTTGGCTTTGCTGGTGAGGCTTGGGAGGAGGAACACTCCATGTCCATAGGGATCAAGGTCTCTGACTGCTGCTGATGGGTTGGCAGGAGAGGTGATGGATGCTGGGTATCCGGCTGGCTCTGCTGTACTTTTGGGGTGCCCAAGATGGGAGTGGAGGTGCCAGTCAGTGGGCCAGGTGGCCAGCTCAGGGTCTGTCAGCTCCTATGACTGCAGCATACAGCAGGCACATTGAACCTAGTTTGGGATAGTTGAGATAGAAGTTTCAGAAAAAGGCATGGTTAAAAAAAAAATAATAATAATAATAAAATTTTTTTAAAGAAAAAATGATGATTTTCTTCCCTGTTTGTTTTTTTACTAGAAATACCAGCTCCTCACTGATAACCTATGATGACAATGATGCTCCTAGTGATCACATGGTATGTGGCAGATGCTTTGCTGAATTCTTTACATGTGTTATCTCCCAACAATTAAATTGTCTCCCAACATTATCTCCCAAATTATCTCCCAACATTAAATCTTCCCAACAATCTTAGGAGGCTTTATCACTATCGTCATTTTATAGATGTCAACTAAGGAGTATATCACTAGGGAGGTTAAGGAAATTTAACAAGGTTCAAATGTGGTTTTTGGTTTAGTCACTAAGTTATGTCTGACTCTTGCGATCCCACAGACTGTAGCCCACCAGGCTTCTCTGTTCATGGGATTTCCCAGGCAAGAATACTGGAGTGGGTTGCCATTTACTTCTGCAGGGCATCTTCCCCACCCAGGGATCGAACCCAGGTCTACTGCATTGCAGGCAGATTCTTTACCAACTGAGCCATTGAGCTCCAAACTTTAAATTCTGTCTAAGTACAATATGTAGGCATTTTCTTTACCTGGCCTCAGGGCTTTCTTTAATTCCGAATTCTTTCGCCATAATTCACATTTAAACTACTTCTCCAGGTTCTGCCTTAAAAAAGCAAGGTTTAAGCATACTTTAAAAAAGTCTCTGTCTCTGTAATGGTGTATCTCCCCAAATAATTTTTCTGATGAAATCAAAAGAGGAATAGTCCAACTTCGTTGCGGCAAGAAGTTTTCAAATTTTAACTACAAAAGGTTATGGATGTATTAACTAATCTTATTATGGTAGTCATGTCTCACCATATATATATACCAGTTCATTAAGTTGTACATCGTAAACTGACATACTTTTTTATGTGGCTGCACTGTGTGACATGAGGGATTTTAGTTCCCCTAGAATGGATTGAACCCATGCCCCTTGAAGTGGAAGCAGATTCTTGATGACTGGGCAGCCAGGGAAGTCCAATAAAGATTTTTTACATCTATATTTAAGTTATTTATTTATTTTGACTGCGCTGGCTCTTTGTTGCTTTGTGCAGGCTTTCTCTAGCTGTGGAGAACAGGAGCTACTCTTTGTTGTAGTTTGGGAGCTTCTCTTTGCCGTGGCTTCTCTGGGTGCAAAGTACAGGATCTGGGCACATGGGCTTCAGTAATTGCAGCACTCAGGCTCAGTAGTTATGGCACTTGGGCTTAGTTGCTCTGAGGCATGTGGAATCTTCCCGAATCAGGGGTCAAACCCGTGTCTTCTGCTTTGGCAGGTGGATTCTTATCCACTGTGCCACAGGAGAAGTGCTCCAATAAAGATTTTTGATGGATGGGGTTTTCTCTAACAAGTTTACTTTCTCTAAGTTATTGGCTGTAAGTATAAAACTCCCTCTGTACCTTTGTATCGCCTCTGACGGGCAATTTACCTTTGCTCACCAGTTGGGAAAGGTTTTTACATTTGACAAAGAGATCCAAAGCAGACAATGCGTCTCTGTTTTGATATTTCAAGAAAAATACCTGTCTTAATACCTGATCCAACCTTAAAAATCAGGGAAATGACACAGAGAATAAGGATTCCCATAAACCTGTATTTATACTGGTAACTGGAATTAATGTAGACCTCAGGGCTTTTAGTGACTTCTTCTGACCTCTTCTGGATATATTTGGGATTGCATGGCAGTCAGGCCCTTTTAAAGCAACCAGCACAATGAGAATTATAGAGTAGAAGTACAAAGTGTTTCATCCAAATCCCTGACTTTTGAGATAAAGGAAGGCCCAGTGGGTTTATGTGACTGATCCAAGGTCATCCAGTTACACGGTGGCATACGCAGGAGTAGTATCTAGATATGTATTGTCTCATTTACTGGTAAAACACAGATGTATAAACAATGGTGAACTGCATTTGATGACTGATTTTGCATTATCTACAGAGAACCATCCTTATTAGAAATGGGGGAACTGGCATAGACAAAGTGGCTGATAACCAGGAATTTAAAATTAAGATTGTTTGCAGAAGGTCATAACACCTTCAGGCCCCATATCCCTTTATCCCACAATTATCTTCACTTCCTGTTTGATGATGTATGTAGATTAACAGAAAAGAGAGTCAAAGAATTCATTTTCATAAAGAGCTCTTTTTTAGTTGCAAATTCCTTTTCTTGATTACGGTTTGTTAAAATTAGTTTGCATTCCCAGAGGAAATTTCAACTGACTCTAGGGAAAAAAGACTGCCCAGGGTTAAAAGGATTGGTCCTTTTAAGAACTGACTCTGCTTACGTTCCTGCAAAGCCATTTGGGACAAAAGAAGTGTCCAGACGTTTTTGTGCTTCAGGAGCATGAGTTACAGGTCTCCACTTTGAGCTATATCCAGATTAGAAAGCTGAATGACCACAAATATAGAGTCAACTTATTCCACATTTTAAAAGATCCAGATACATAGCATTATCTAGGTGAGCAGAGTATCATATTTGAAAGAACAAAAGCTTTGGAGGCGTGCAGTTAGTCAGTGCTTGCTAGCTGTGTGAGCTTAGGTAAATTTCTTAACCTCTCTGAGCCTCGGTCCTCAGCTATAAAATAAGACTCAGAAATGATACCTCCCCAGAGAGTTGTTTGAGAGTAAAGTAGACTGTGTGTGAAAATTCTTAGCACAGAACCTGGTACAACAGGCCAAGAGGAGGGATAGTGTTAAGTTTCTTACATTATACTCCCTCAGTAGACCAGATTTTTTTAAATTTACTTTATTAAAGTATAGTTGACTTACAACATTATATTATTTCTACTGCACAGCAAAGTGATTCAGTTATACATATATACATTCTTTTTTTTAATTTAATATTTATTTATATATCTATTTGGCTGCACCAGGTTTTCCTTTTGGCACACTGGATCTAGTTTCGAGACCAGGGGTCGAATCTGGGCCCCAAACATTGGGAGTATGGAGTTATAGCCACTGGGCCACCAGGGAAGTCCCCATATATACATTCTTTTCCTATTCTTTTCATTATGATTTATCATAGGATATCACATATAGTTCCCTTCACTATGCAGTAGGTCCTTGTTGTCTATCCATCCTGTACATAATAGTTTGTATCTGTTAATCCCAAACTCCCAGTCCATCACTCCCCTCCCCCTTGGCAACCACGAGTCTGTGTTCTATGTCTGTTGGTCTGTTTCTGGTTCATGGATAAGCTCATTTGTGCTGTACTTTAGGTTTCACACGTAAGTGATGTCATATGGTATTTATCTTTCTGTTTCTGACTTATTTCACTTAGCATGATATTCTCTAAGTGCATCCGTGTTGCTGCAGATGGCATTATTCGGTTCTTCTCCATGGCTGGGGAGGATTTTATTGTGCATATGTACCACATCTTCTTTACCCATTTGTCTGTCAGTTTGGATGCCAGGCTGGATGAATCACAAGCTGGAATCAAGGTTGCTGGGAGAAATATCAACAACCTCAGCTATGCAGATGATACCACCCTAATGGCAGGAACTAAATAAAGAACCTCTTGATGAAGGTGAAAGAGGAGAGTGGAAAAGCTGGCTTAAAACTCAACATTCAAAAAACTAAGATCGTGGCATCTGGTCCCATCACTTCATGGCAAATAGGGGAAAAAATGGAAACAGTAGCAGATTTTATTTTCTTGGGTTCCAAAATCACTGCAGATAGTGATTGGAGCCATGAAATTAAAAGACCCTTGCTCCTTGCAAGAAAAACTATGACAAATCTAGATAGCGTATTACAAAGCAGAGACATCACTTTGCCAACAAAGGTCTATGTAGTCAAAGCTATGGTTTTTCCCGTAGTCTTGTACAGGATGTGAAAGTTGGACCATAATGACGGCTGAGTACTGAAGAATTGATGCTTTCAAACTGTGGTGCTGGAAAAGTCCCTTGGACAACAAGGAGATCAAACCAATCAATTATAAAGGAAATCAACACTGAATACTCATTGGAAGGACTGATGCTGAAGTTGAAGCTCCAGTACTTTTTCCACCTGATGCAAAGAGCTGACTCTTTGGGAAAGACCCTGATGCTGGGAAGGATCAGGCCAGGGACTGAACTGGTGTCCCTTGCATTTCAAGGTGGATTCTTAACCACTGGACCACCAGGGAAGCCTTCTTTGTAGACTTCTTAATGATGGCCATTCTGACTGTTGTGAGGTGGTGACTTACTGTTGTTTTGACTTGCATTTCTCTAATAATTAGTGGTGTTGAGCATTTTTTTCACGTTCTTGTTGACCATCTGTATATTTTCTTTGGGAAAAAATATCTGTTTACCTCTTCTGCACATTTTTCAGTTGGGTTGTTTGGGTTTTTGTTGTTGAGTTGTATGAGCTCTTTATATATTTTGGAAATTAAGCCCTTGTTGTTCATTTCATTTGAAAATATTTTATCCCAGTCGGTAGGTTGTCTTCTCATTTTGTTTATGGTTTTCTTTATTGTACAAAAGCTTGTACATTTAATTAGGTCCCATTTGTTAATTTTTGCTTTCATTCCTACTACTCTGAGAGACTGACCTAAAAAAAACTGGTGCAACTTAAGTCAGAGAATGTTTTGCCTATGCTCTGTTCTAGGATTTTTATGATGTCATGTCTTATATTTGTTGTTTCTTTTTTTTTTTAATGTGCACCACTTTTTTAAAAGTCTTTGTTGAATTTGTTACAATGTTGCTTCTGTTTTATGTTTTGTTTTGTTTTGGCCCTGAGGCACGTGGTATCTTAGTTCCTCGAACTGGAATCAAACCTGCAGCCCTGTTGCTAAGTCGCTTCAGTCGTGTCCGACTCTGTGTGACTCCATAGACGGCAGCCCACTAGGCTCCTCTGAGGCACGTGGGATCTTAGTTCCTCGAACTGGAATCAAACCTGCAGCCCTGTTGCTAAGTCGCTTCAGTCGTGTCCGACTCTGTGTGACTCCATAGACGGCAGCCCACTAGGCTCCTCTGTCCCTGGGATTCTCCAGGCAAGAATACTGGAGTGGGTTGCCATTTCCTTCTCCAATGCATGAAAGTGAAAAGTGAAAATGAAGTCTCTCAGTTGTCCCTGACTCTTAGCGACACCAAGGACTGCAGCCTACCAGGCTCCTCCATCCATGGGATTTTCCAGGCAAGAGTACTGGAGTGGGGTGCCATTGCCTTCTGCAGCCCTGTATTAGAAGGCAAAGCTTTAACCACTGGACTGCCAGGGAAGTCCGTAGATTTAAGTCTTTAAGCCATTTCGAGTTTTTTTTTGTATATGGTGAGATGGCATGTTCTAATTTCACAGATTTACATGCAACTGTCCAGCTTTCCCAACACCACTTGCTCTAGAGACTGTCTTTTTTTTTTCCATCATAAACAAACTAGATCTTAATGGTGAAAGTCATACTAGTTTTGTTTTACCCACAAAAACTACTAATTTATGTATTTATCATGAAGGAAGTTTCCATTCTGTTCTTCAAAGACTTAATAAAATCGTCTAAAATGGACAAGACATATGTTCACAAAGGCTTTCAAGCGAGTCGCATGACATCCCCTTCCAGTGCTTTTTTGTTGTTTGCTTTTTGTGGTTTCACTGGGCCTTCTCCACAGTAAGGAGCCAAAGTGACTGTGTGTGTGTAATTAACATTTCACAAGCATGTGCTCAGCACATTTCTTCAAGAGGAAACAGATCTTCGTCAATGAGAAGTATGGTGCCTCCCCGAGTTATTGAAGGCAGCCCTGTCTGTCTTTTGTTGCAATGAGAGAGGGGAAGTGTGGTCCTTTCCCATTATGATATTAGAGCAGAAGTCACAGTGGGCTGCTCTTGAGAAAGAGCGCGGCGGGCAGGGTTCGGGAGTTTTGAAACTCTTGAGCCAGAGCGGTGTTGCCTTGATCAGTTTTATGATTCAGCTGCTCCCTTCAGGAAGACTTTGCTTTTTGTTTTCATTTACTTATTTTTGGCCGTGCCAGGTCTTAGTTGTGGTATGCGGGTCTTTTAGCTGTGGCATACAGGATCTTTTTAGTGGTAGCATGCAGGGTCTTTCACTGTGGCACTCGAACCCAGTTGTGGCGTGTGGGCTCTAGTTCCCTGACCAGGGATCAAATCTGGGTCCCCCGCATTGGGAGCTTGAAGTCTTAGCCCCCGGAACACCAGCGAAGTCCCAGGAAGATTTGCTTTACCCAAAATTGTTTTATTTTGTGGCCGAAAAATATTTGAGGAACATACATATAATCTCATTTCCTAATTTTACATATGAGGAAACTGAGGCTCCTGGAAGTGAAGCAGAGCCAAAAATAGTACCTGAGGATCTGTATTGGTCAGGGGTCATGAATGCCCATTACAGAAGCCAGTTCTGGATATCTTAAGCAATAAGGGGCTGTCAGAGTTCATGGGAGTCTGATAGTTAAGACTTGCAAATATCAGCAACCAAAAGCCCTCAGGAGGGCCAAGAAGTGGACAGAGTTCACAGAAAGTCCAGAAATTGTCTTATAAGCAGAGGAAACTGTTCAAAATATTGATGCCTCTCTTCCTTGGCTGCAGTGGATGGCGCCAACCTTTCTTTCTTAGTATCATGTCATTTGCTCAAGGTTCTAAGTCCCCTGAGTAAGTACCTGGCTGGCTGAGCTGAAGTCACACCCTTCTGCTACTGCTGAACTGGAGCCAGGAGAGGCGGGTCTGGCCCATTGAGCTCCCATAGGAGAGCATCAGCACAATTACCCACACACAATCAGGGAGGAACAATGCCCCAGAAGGAAATTTTGGATACTGTTTAGTGGAAATGGATGTGGCTGGCCTATGGGGCAAGCACAGGGAGCTTGGTGGCATACAGCGGATTCTGACCACATGGATAAATTGCCCCAAACAGGAAGTGTCACAGCAGGTAGGAAAGGATCCTTGCTGATGTTTAACCTGACTCTGACCTTTCCAAGGGTGAGCCTCTTTCCTGCTGTGACATCCTTACAGTTGGGAAAACCCCTGGTGGTATTCTCTGAACATACCACCAACTCATCACCGGCATGAAACTAGTTATTTAATAATCCTATACCTATTGCTGAACAATGGCTCTTTTACAATATTATTTCTTAAAATGTAGATCTGTGTCCAAGGTTGGGGTAAAGAGCTGGTTGGGTCTTTAGGGACATAATAACGGTTTATCAGTCAGGGTTCTCCTATATACAAAACCAATAGGATATGTATCAGTTCAGTTCAGTTCAGTCACTCAGTCGTGTCCGACTCTTTGCAACCCCATGAATCGCAGCACGCCAGGCCTCCCTATCCATCACCAACTCCCGGAGTTCACCCAGACTCACGTCCATTGAGTCAGTGATGCCATCCAGCCATCTCATCCTCTGTCGTCCCCTTCTCCTCCTGCCCCGATCCCTCCCACATCAGAGTCTTTTCCAATGAGTCAACTCTTCGCATGAGGTGGCCAAAGTATTGGAGTTTCAGCTTTAGCATCAGTCCTTCCAGTGAACACCCAGGACTGATCTCTTTTATACAGGCAAACCTCAGAGATATCACCGTTCGGCTCTAGACCACAAAAGAAAGTGAATATTGCAATAAACCAAGTCACATGGACTTTCTGGTTTCCCAGTGCATAGAAAATTTATGTTTACACTGCGCTGTAGTCTATTATGGAGAAGGCAATGGCACCCCACTCCAGTACTCTTGCCTGGAATATCCCATGGATGGAGGAGCCTGGTAGGCTATAGTCCATGGGGTTGCTAAGAGTCAGACACGACTGAGCGACTTCCTTTTCACTTTTCACTTTCATGCATTGGAGAAGGAAATGGAAACCCACTCCAGTGTTCTTGCCTGGAGAATCCCAGGGGCAGGGGAGCCTGGTGGGCTTCCATCTATGGGGTCGCACAGAGTTGGACACGACTGAAGCGACTTAGCAGCAGCAGCAGTAGTCTATTAAGTATGCAGTAGCATAATGTCTTTTAAAAAGTAACATAGAGACCTTAGTTAAAAAATACTTTACTTCTGGGACTTCCCTGGCGGTCCAGTAGTCAAGACTCCAAGCTTCCACAGCAGGTCGATCCCTGGTTGGATCCTGCATGCTGCTTGACACTGCCAAAAAAGAAAAGAAAACCCCAAAACAAAACAAACAGCAACAACAAAAACTTTACTGCTAAAAAATGCTAACCGAATCTGAGCCTTCAGCAAGTCATAATTTTTGTTTTGTTTTTTTATTGACGTATAGTTGATTTACAATGTTTCAAGTATATAGCAGGTGATTCAGTTATATAGACATATTCCAGTGAATCATAATCTTTTTGCTGGTGGAGGGTCTTCCCACCTTCGCCCACATAGCCGTGTGCTTCCAGAAGAACTGACATCATGCCCAGCACCAGGTGTTGCCCTGCTTGCCCTAAGAGGACTTTTATCCCCCCTACTGTTGATTGGTTCAAGAACTCAATCAATTAACACACACACATTCCCTGGACAAGGAATGGGCTCACAAAAATGTTGGTAACCAGATGGAGCCTATATGATGTAAAGAGAAGTTGGCTGGAACTTCTGAAAACGCAACATCCTCCTGCTGGAGAGAAATCTGCCAGAAGAGGCCATCTGTCTTCCTCTGGATGTGGTCAGATGAGGCTCAGAATTGTGGCAGCCATCCTGCTACCAGCTAGGACAAATCCATCTCAGGCGAAGTCCAAGAACCAAAGCTGAAGCCCTGATTGTATTGCATCTGACCACCCTCTATGGATGGACTTCTCCAGTTAAGGGACCCAATACATCCTCTTTCTTTTTTAAGCCAGTTTGAGTGGGGTTTGGGTTACTTGTAACAAACAGAACCCTAACAGATGCACTATGAAGGATGCCATTGACATGGACTTGGTGGTAGGCTAACTCTGACAGAATCCCTCTCCTGTCCTGCTGCGGAGGGTGAGGCCAGGCAGACACAGCCAGCAGGAAGCCTGCACAGCAGGGCTTTCTCTCCAAGCAGACAGCTGCACCAGGCAGGACCTGCATTCAGTGGGGCTTGCCCCCAAACCAAGCAAACTGGGAGATGTCACTGTATCTACGAAAACATGCTCCAAATCCAAAGAAGAGGACCGCCATGGAGAGTCAGGAGGAATCCTCCAATTTGAAGTAAATTTATGCAGCATTTTAGAGAATGTATGAAGTGGATGTTATTGTTTAATCTGCTCAGGATCTCTCCCCCACCTTTTGACAGACCTGTGTCCATTTGGACCTGTGTCAGGGAATGAGACCCAGCCTAGACCAATAAGCCTGGCCCTGAAATGATTCCTGAAGCCAGAAGAGAGGAATTCTATTACCTCTTGGGTTACAGAGCTGAAAAAGAATGAACTTAGTGTTATTAATATTCATGTTTCTAACCAGGAGGCAGAAATCCAACAGCAGTAGGGGAAAATGAAGCCAGTAAGCCTAAGGAAGGAGAGAAAGAGAGAGGAGGGCCTGGCAGCAGGAAGTCCCTGGTTTCAGTCCCTCTCTGAGGTCCCCAGAGACATCCTAGTTTCTGAGATTCTGTCTCCAGTGTCTTTCCAAGAAGATCCTCATTTGCCTCAAGCCACATCCAGCTGGGTGTCTGTTTCTTGCATGTGAAAGGGCCCTGGCTTGCAGAGCTTCTGCTTCACGTCCTCATCCAGCCAAACTGAAGGGAACATTGGCCAATACAGAGCAAGAAGTCATAAGGAGGGATCCCTCTGAGATCAGGAAATATTTTTGTGGAGAAGGAAACAACAAATGCCAAATGAAAAACCTCTTGGAGGCGGAGCTGCCAAAAGTTAATTTAGTGAAGAAGACAAACTTAAGAAGTTCACCTCGAACTCAGGATACATATGAAAATTACAAAGCCAAGAGTGATGGGAGGACTTATCCAGGAGGTCTAAGATAGATATACAGGCTAACAATGGTTTATTCAAAATCCCTGGAGTCAGATGCGCTTCTGGAGTCAGCATTTGGGTGATTTTAGAGAGATGAGGTAGTGAATACACTGATATTACATACACCCCCATGGGATCTAGGTCAGCACTCTATAATCAAAAATATTACATTTCTTCAGTAAAACACTGAAAGAAATAAATAAAGACAATAAATAGTTTCATATCATGTCAGGTCAGGATTTACTGCCAAAGGAGTGTTGCCAGCTCAAGAGAAAATTTTTGGTTTTCAGAGAATTTTAAGATTTTGGAATTGTGGCTACAGGGAACTGTAATAGGAATCTCAGAAAAAGAGCACAGAACTGAAAAAATAGGAGAAACATTTTAAAAATCATGGTAGGGGGAACAGTCAAGAGCTGGAGATAGTAAACCTGAAGCTGAAAAGGTCAAAGAGTGAGAAATAAAATTAATTTAAACCAGACAATGCACTCTTATTCACAGTTTTAATTTGAAAGATAGAGAAAGAAATCTATAAGAATATAGATAATTCTGATAAATAATTTATTGCAATGATTTAATGTCTCTATACTAAATTTTTTATCCTATACACACTAAATACCATTTGTTTCAAAACACATATATTATATTTATACAAATTGATCATTTACTGGGCTGCAAGGAAAAGCTCAGTTATTTCTGAAAAATAACTTGACCAAGGTCACCTAGCTGGAAGGTAACAGAGGTGGGAATTCAATCCAGAGTTCCATCTCTTCACTTCTCCAAATATTTTAATATTCTCCAAGGACATCAAGTAGGCAGTAATTCATTTCCAGGTACTGAACACAGAGATAAGTATTGTCTTAAACTTGGGGATAAAGACTACCACTGGATAAATGTCGAAAACCATTTAAATATTCAATAAATGTTAGTTGGTTAAATAAATCAATGAATGTGCTAATAAAAACATGAAACCAAGGAATTTTGTATTTTACATGCAATGTACTCAAAAGCACCACTCGTTTTTAGAACATGTTTGTGACACGGTTGGGGAAGGCAACTCTTTCTTTATAAGGCAAATGATGTAGCTATGCTGCTATTAGGTACCATTAGAGGAAGCATTAAGACAAGGATGTACATGCGACCGAATCGCAGTAAAACTTCCCTGGGGTGACTGGGATCAACGGGAGATGGGGCCTCAAGAGCCTTAATGGGTTCCACTGACTCTCCCTCAAAACTTTTTAAGCATCTCTCATGGTGACCAACCCTGGAGTAATGCACATTTAATTCAGCTGCTAATGCAGGAAAATCAATAGTTCTGCACCACAGATAGTTTATTACACGTAATCTGAAGTTTAACACATAAATAAATGATGTACCCAAACCATGGCATTTAAAGAGTACAATCTGGGGCTCTTCTTTTCCCACAAATCAAAATATTTCTTCCACCTTGCTAAATATTTCACATTAAAAATAATAAAATAATGTAAAGATTTTCTTTAAAATCTAGGCTGGAATCATTTAGAAAAATTTTCTTTTAAAATAATCATCATGATGGCTTTTATTTGAATAATGCTTTACTGGATGTTTTCATATGCATGGGTGTGTGCTCAGTCGCTTTGGACTCTTTCTGACCCTATGGACAGTAATGCACCAGGCTCCTCTGTCCACAGTATTCTCCAGGCAAGAATACTGGAGTGGGTTGCCATACCCTCCTCCAGGGGATCTTACCGACCTGGGGATTGAACCTGTGTCTCCTGTATTGCAGGCAGATTCTTTACCCACTGAGCCACCTAGCAAGCCCTTGTTTTCATATACCTCACTGTATTCTGAGACTCCTCCTCAAATCTTTGTGAGTTAGATGGACAAGTAAACCCATTTAGCAGATAAAGCAACTTGAGAGGTGAGAAGAAAAGTCCAATTCTAAGAACTGGGAGTTTAGGACTTCCCTGGTTGTCCAATGGTTAAAAATCCACCTTCCGATACAGTGGATGCAGGTTTGATCCGTGATCTGGGAACTAAGATCTCACATACCCCCAAGCAACTGAGCCCAAGTGCCACAACTACTGAGCCTATGCCACAACTAGAGAGTCTGTGCACCACAGTGAAAGATGACCCAATGAAGGTCTCGAGTGCCACAATGACACAGCTAAATAAATAAAAAAAAATTTTTTTTTTTACTTTACAATATTGTATTGGTTTTACCATACATCCACATGCATCTGCCACGGGTGTACACGTGTTCCCAATCCTGAACCCAGGAGTCTAACATCTAGTCAGGGGTATTTTGAGCACCAAAAGAGACTTGGTCTTATTTGGAGCTGGTGGAACTGGAAGCAGTTTTACCTTGAATTGCGTTTACCACTGGAATTTGCACATGTCTGCACTTGGTAAATTAGGCTCACCAGAGTTTTAGTTTTCTTGAAGCTTGTTTTGTAGGTTTTTGGAGACCTCAGGAAGTGAGAGTTGAGTTAATCATACCCCTTAATTCACAGCACATCATCATCAGCTTCTTCATCAAGGAATTGCTCTTATTTTGTTCAATTATAGTTTTCCTTTTAGGTTCTATTCCCTACTCCATTTATATAAAGTTCAAAACAGGCAAAACTCTTCTCTAGTTACCAGGCTTGGGAAGGCCCCTAAGGTGTTCCTGAGGTGCTGATAATGCTTCAGTTTTTTTTTTTTAACTGTGTCATGGTTATACAGAGTTACTCACTTTGCAAAAATTTATTGTGTTGTATACTTATGATTGGTGTGGTTTTATAGATACATATACATATATATATTTCACTTCAATAAAATTTTCATTTAAAAAATCTTGCTGGAATTCTTAATGGAGTTACATAAATTTATAGATTAATTTGGGAGAGAACTGACATCTTAGAATGACTAAGTCATCTCATTCATGACCCAATTGCTAAAACTTTATTAAGAGGGATATTTGTCATTAGGCATACAGGTCTGTAGTTTTTTTTGTCTTCATTGTTGCTGTTTTTCTTGCAATGTCTGAATTCAGTACCAGGGTAATGCTGGTCTCAAGGAGTGGGAGGGGGAGTATTCACTTCTTTTCATTTTTCTGAAATAGTTTGTCAAGAATTTGTGTCATATCCTCCTTAAACATGGGAGAATTCCCCAGTGAAGCTACCTGGGTCTGAAGTTTTCTCTGGGTGGTGATTTTTTTCTTAAAACATGTTTTAATTTTATTTCTCTCCCAAGAGCCAGAACATCGTCCTAGCCTACAACACAGTCCCCCACTTTGCCCCAAGGGTGCTGGAGGTTTCATGCCATCGCTTGTGTCTCTTTTCTATTCCTAATTTATTTATTTTTTAATTGAAGCATAATTGCTTTACAGCATTGTATTGGCTTTTGCCAAACACCACCATGAATCAGCCATCGGTATACATATGTCCCCTCCCTCTCGAACCTCCCTCCCCATCCCACCCAGCCAAGTCATTTTTAACTTCAGATTCTATTTCTTTAACAGATATAAGGCTATTCTGGTTATCTGTTTCTTCTTGAGTGAGCTTTGGTGGTTTGTATCTTTCAAGAAATTTGTCCAGGGAGTTCCCAGGTGGCCTAGCGGTTAGGATCCGGGCTTTCACTGCTGTAGCCTGGGTTCAGTCCCAGGTAGGGGAAGTCAGATCTCCAGGAGCTGTGCAGCAGCAGGACCAAAAAGAAAGAAAAAGGAATCTGTCCATTTCATCTAAGTTGTCAAATTCATTGGCATAAACATGAATAATCTTATTATCTGTTTATTATCTTATTATCTACTTGTCTAAACAATCTGTAGGAATGTCAACTCTCCCATCCCTGTTTTGCTGACTTCTGTCTTCTATTTTTTGCTGAGTATTGGGCTAAAGATTTTTCAATTTTATCGATCTTCTCAGAGAACCAGCTTTTGGTTTCATTAATTTTTTTCTATTGTGTTTCTTTTCTATAGTTTATTGATTTTCACTCTGTCTTTATGCTTTCCTTTCTTCTGATTACTTTGGGTTTAATTTGCTCTTCCTTTTCTGTACTCTTAAGGTGGGAGGCCAAGATCATCGACCTGAGACAACTAGATCAATGGAATAGAATGGAATCCAGAAATAGACCTGTACATACATGCACAACTGGTTTTTTAATAAAAGTGGAAAGAAAACTCAGTGCGAAAAGGAGAGTCTTTTCAACAAATGGTGCTAGGACGGGTTAGATAGCCATGTGCAAACAAAAGGAGGTGCTTCCCCGGTGACTCAGGGGTCAAGAATCCACCTGTAATACAGGAAACGCAGGTTCAATCCCCGGGTTGGGAAGACCCCCTGGAGGAGGGCGCGGCAACCCGCTCCAGTATCCTTGCCTGGAGAATCCCATGGACAGAGGAGCCTGTCGGGCTACAGTCCATGGGATCACACAGAGTTGGGACACATCTGAAGCAGCTGAACATACACATATGTGGAAAAAAAATTTTTGACTTCTATCTCACAACATATACAAAATGAACTCAAATGTATCATAGATTTACTGTAAAACTTAAAACACGAACATTTTTAAAAGAAACCAGAGGAGAAAGCACTTGTGATCTTACAGTAGGCAAAGATTTCCTAGTTGCTGTTTGAAAAAGTTGTACATTCATTCTATCTTTATTCTTCTGGGATTTACTTCTCACACATTACTATGTATATTCACCTTCATTTAACTCCTTAAGCTTATCCATATCTATTTCTTTTCTCCCAAAGAGACGTGTACCAGATACTTTTCACTAGCTCTGGTCTTTTTTTTTTTCCCGGCTCTTGGTATTGTCTGGAGCTTGAGTAATGATTTATCATATTCTTTTTCTTTTTTGGCCATCAATTATTTAGCTAGCAAAGAACTTGACTACTTTTATTTCCATACTGTATATTTCAAAACATTCTTTGGCTTAATTTTTCTCCTTGCTGGAGAACTGCCTCCAACAATGTCTTCAGAGGAGGTATTTGTGTGGGAAACTTTCAGAGGGTCTCCTAGAGCACCTGATACTATCTTCAATTCATTCCTTCATTCAGCTGGCCCTTTCCTGGTGGGTCAGTGGTAAAGAATCCCCTTGACAATGTGGGAGACATGGGTTTGGTCCTCGATCCAGGAAGATCCTGCATGCCACAGAGCAACTAAACCCATGCGCCACAACTATTGAGACTGTTCCCTAGAGTCCGTGCTCCGTAACAGAGAAACCACTGCAATAAGCTCAAGTACTGCAACTGGAGAGTAGCCGCCGCTTGCCGCAACTAGAGAAAAGCCCAGGTAACTTAACCAGATGTAAAATTCCAGGGTCAAAATTCCTTTCTTTCCACATTTCAGAAACATCTCTCTAGTGTCCTCTTGCATCCTACTGAGGATTCTGACATCAGTCTACCTCTGTCGCAGTAGAGATTATCTTCTTTCCTCTCTGGAGTGCTCCATGAACACAAAACCAGAGCTTTGTTCACGGCTTCATGTTTAATGCCTAAATCAGTGCCCGGCCCAGTCCTTCGAGTCAGCATCTGCTGGATGAATGAATTTATACTATTCTGCCTCCAGGATTAGTATTATTGGCAGTTGTGTGCTTACACTGGGGAGCAAGGGAGGCAGTTGTGATGTGATTTGACAAGAAAGCTGTATTTGGACTTTCCTGGTGGTCCAGTGGTTAAGACTCTGTGCTTAACCAATGCAGGGGGCCCCGGTTTTGATCCCTGGTCAGGGAACTAGATTCCCCATGCTGTACCTCAGGGCCCACACGCAGCAACAGCCATCCCTCGTGCCACAGCTAAGACCCAACACAGTCAAATAAATTTAAAGAGAAAGAAAAAGCCACTTAGAAGCCTCAACTAGTCTTCCGATGCTTATAATTACGAATTGAAAGTATGGCCTCCTGGTTCAATTTCAATGTTCAAGAAGTAGAGGACAAGAATTAATGGAAAAGAAATTTTCTCCCCCTTCTCCCTCCTGCACAGGAATTTATCATTCCAGCAACTCCTTCCCCTATGTTCCTTCTCTGTTACTCTCCATCTGTATCAGGAACATTGTCTCTGACCAAAGTGGACAGTGAGTAGGAGCTGGGGACATGGACAAAGGTGAGAAATTAGGCCAGCAGTTAGAGAATCTGAAGGAGGACTTCTGTAAAAATCCTTGTGTTCCCAATTTCTATTCCTAAAACTCTACCCTGGCATTAAGTGTCTCCTATTTCCTTCTAGCTGGAATGTACCTCCTTCTCAGCTGATTCAACATCTACTTGCCTGCAGCTCAGATGTTACCTCCACTGTGCCTGAGACAATGATTAGGAACTCATCTACACATTATATTTGAGTCCCTATCTGCTTGGTAATAAAGGTATGTTTCATTTCACCCAGGTAATAGCATGTAATATTTGTAAGAGACCTCGGGGAAGTCATGATCTGCTCCTCAACTAGGGCTGGCAGTTTCCCAGCCCTGCATAGTAGAATCAAACCCCAAACCAGTTAGATCCAAAAACCTGGAGGTTGGGTTTAGGCACAGCTTCCTAGCTGAGTTTATGTGCAGCCAGGAATGAGTGTCACTGCTCCAGCATCCTGACTAGTGGATGCCCAGGAGGCACCATAGTGCAGCAGAATATAACACAAAACGTAATGACTTTGGGTTTTCGGGTTCAAACCACACCAAGCTCAGAGACTTTCTGGGTGTGTGATCAGAGACAAATTAATATCTCTGTGTTTCAGTTTCCATATATACAAAGTGGGAATTTGAAAATACACCATCAGATCTAACTTCAGAATAAACTTGGGCATCCAGACTTCCATTAATTACATTTTTAATGCATAGGAAATTGCTTACTGCTGCTGCTGCTAAGTCACTTCTGTCGTGTCCGACTCTGTGCAACACCATAGACAGCAGCCCACTAGGCTCCTCTGTCCCTGGGATTCTCTAGGCAAGAGTACTGGGGTGGGTTGCCATTTCCTTCTCCAACGCATGAAAGTGAAAAGTGAAAGTGAAGTTGCTCAGTTGCCTCTGACTCGTCGCGACCCCATGGACTGTAGCCTACCAGGCTCCTCTGTCCATGGGATTTTCCAGGCAAGAGTACTGGAGTGGGTTGCCATTGCCTTCTCCAATTGCTTACACAATCGCTTATAGAATTTACAATCTGGGACATTCCTGGTGGTCCAGTGGTTAAGAATCCGCCTGCTAAAGCAGGGGACACGGGTTCAATCCGTGGTCCAGGAAGATACCACATGCCTCAGGGCAACTAAGCCCTTGAACCAAAACTGCTGAGCCTGCGCTCTAGAGCTGGTGACCTGCAGCAAGCGAGGCAGGCACAATGAGAAGCCCATCCCCTGAAATAAGAGCACGCAGCAACAAAGACTCAGTCCAGCCAAAAATAAACAAATCTTTAAAAATAACTCACAATCTTTTTACCTACCTATACATATATTGCTTCTGTGATCAAGAGGAAAGTAATTTGAAAGCCAAAATTTTAAAAAATAAATACAATAAAACGGAGATCATAAAAAAAATGCTGTCTTCTTAAGGTGTGGGTTCCGGGACAGAACCAGTGCAAAACACTCAGCGGGATGCTGATACATCGATAGCACTCAGTGTGATAGCCAGCCTTCAAGATGACCCCAAGGATTCCGGCCACATTGTACTCATGGCTCTGGGTAGTCTCTTCCCACAGTGGACATCATAGAAATAACAGACTGCGACTTCTGACGCTAGATCCGGAAAAACATTGCCCCTTCTGTTTCTCAGATCACTTGCTGTGGTGAAAGATAGTTGGGAGAGGCCCACAGTGGGGGATCCCAGGCCTCCTGCTAGCAGCCAGGTGAGGAGCCATCTCAAAGCAATCTGCCAGCCCCAATTAAGCCTTCAGACGACAGCAGCCCCGGCTAGGATCCTGACCACAGCCTCGGGAGAGATCCCATGCCAGAATTACTCTCCTGTGCCTCTTCTCAATTCCTGACTCATATAAACAGGGTAAATTAATAAATATTTATTGTTTTAGGCTGCTACATTTTGGAGTAACTTGTTTTGCAGCAATAGATGAGCGAAACACCCAGCAAATCTATTGTCATTATTATTATAAAACACTTCCTAATTTTGAGTTGAAATCCATCTTCTCATAGTCTCCCCCCTCTCTTCCAGTTCCGTTTTTTTTCAAGCCACAGAGAGAGAATACCATCTTTCTTCCGCATGGTCAAAATGCTCAGAGACTGTTTTCAGGCCTACCACTTAATTAATCAGACCTTAGCTGAAGAACAGCCCCCTTGCCAGGCTCTAGGGTTGCAAAGAGGAGTAGGGTGGGGACATTCCTCCTTGTGCATGAAGAGAATTGACTCCCAGATGCAGGGGAGGAGGTCCCAGTGGAGGCATGGCTGGTTCTACTTCGAGAAATGAGGGAAGGCTTCTCAGAAGAAGCATCAGGAGCTGATGCCTAAAGGATAAATAGGAGTTCACCAGGGAGAAGAAGGGGAGAGCTGGGACTTTGCTGGCAGTGCAGTGGTTTAAACTCCATGCTTCCAAGGCAGGGGGTGCAGGTTTGATCCCTGATGAGGGAGCTAAGATCCCACATGTCTCAGGGTGTAGCCGAAAAAAGGGAAAAGGCCTTCCAAGCAGAAGTTACAGGGAACAGTCCCCCACTACCCCCACCCTTTCATGCCTCCACCTAAACCCCTTCTCCTCCGTGACACTCATCTCCTCCTCTTGTCCTTTGGGTGCAGTTCCTGCACCCTGCACTGCCCCTCCCCCCACAACCAGCGATCTTAGCAATTCCACTCAGGACACACCCTTTCCTCTCACACGATGGGACATCCAGACAGAGCCAAGTCTCCTCCAGGGTGGTCTGACCAGCATGGAGTGAATTCAGCCATTCCCTTTCTTTTTCTGGAAGTTCCACTGGGTCCGGACCTGCCTGAGGTTTTCCTGGCTCCCACATCCTCCAGCTGACTCACGACAGGCCTGCGGGCGTCTGGACGACTTTTCACACGTGCTCCTGTGCAAGCGCGTCTCACCCAACGTTGTCCTTCCGCTGCTGTTTTGTTTTCACAACTTTTCCTGGGTATTTTGGAGTTCGATCATTTGATCTACACAAACTGCTAATCTCAGCTCCTCCTGGTTGGCAGGGGTCACGGGGAAGCAAACTGGACCACAAAAGCTCACTTCAGAACACACCCTGGAAACAGAAACCCTCTGTCATTCTAAGGCCGTTGTGGTTAGGGGTGATTCAGGCTGACTGCCGCTCCAGCCAGCCTTCAAAGATCTCACCGGATAAGAGGCTGTCTCGGATTGGAGAATGCCTTCGATGAGGGAAAAGTCCAAGAGGCGGGGTGTGGGCTGTGATGCTTTGCAGACGGAAGGAAATTGGAAGGGGATGTTTGTCTGGTTCCCCACTTTTCCCACCTTCTCCAGTCAGGGAGAATCGGGCCATTGTCTAGGTAGAATGTTTGGCTTGTTTATATCTTCTTAGGCCCAGTTTGGTACAAGGTTTTCACTCAGTTTTTCTTCTACCCAAAAAACGACCACAGGAAGGGGCTGACCTTCCTTTGACAAGAGTCCAATCCACGTTCTCCTCCGTTTCTCTACCTTTTCTATCACTGGCTTCTAACAGAAAATAAGAAGAGCAAGCTACCCCTTTGCTCCCATCAAGGCAGCATTTAGTCATTCATTCAACTAGTGTTTACTGAGTACCTACTATGTGCCAGGCATTGTTCTCAGTTCAGTTCAGTTCAGTCGCTCAGTCGTGTCTGACTCTTTACGACCCCATGAATCCCAGCCAGGCCTCCCTGTCCATCACCAACTCCCGGAGTCCACTCAAACTCTTGTCCATTGAGTCGGTGATGCCATCCAGCCATCTCATCCTCTGTCGTCCCCTTCTCCTCCTGCCCCCAATCCCTCCCAGCATCAGGGTCTTTTCCAATGAGTCAGCTCTTCACATGAGGTGTCCAAAGTACTGGAGTTTCAGGCTCAGCATCAGTCCTTCCAATGAACACCCAGGACTGATCTTTAGGATAGACTGGTTGGATCTCCTTGCAGTCCAAGGGACTCACAAGAGTCTTCTCCAGCAACACAGTTCAAAGGCATCAGTTCTTCGGCACTCAGCTTTCTTCACAGTCCAACTCTCACATCCATACGTGACCACTGGAAAAACCATAGCCTTGACTAGACGGACCTTTGTTGGCAAAGTAATGTCTCTGCTTTTGAATATGTTATCTAGGTTGGTCATAACTTTCCTTCCAAGGAGTAAGCGTCTTTTAATTTCATGGCTGCAGTCACCATCTGCAGTGATTTTGGAGCCCCCCAAAATAAAATCTGACACTGTTTCCACTGTTTCCCCATCCATTTCCCATGAAGTGATGGGACCAGATGCCATGATCTTCGTTTTCTGAAGGTTGAGCTTTAAGCCAACTTTTTCACTCTCTTTCACTTTCATCAAGAGGCTTTTTAGTTCCTCTTCACTTTCTGCCATAAGGGTGGTGTCATCTGCATATCTGAGGTTATTGATATTTCTCCCGGCAATCTTGATTCCAGCTTGTGCTTCTTCCAGCCCAGCATTTCTCATGATGTACTCTGCATAGAAGTTAAATAAGCAGGGTGACAATATACAGCCTTGACGTACTCCTTTTCCTATTTGGAACCAGTCTGTTGTTCCATGTCCAGTTCTAACTGTTGCTTCCTGACCTGCATATAGGTTTCTCAAGAGGCAGGTCAGGTGTCTGGTATTCCCATCTCTTTCAGAATTTTCCACAGTTTCTTGTGATCCACACAGTCAAAGGCTTTGGCATAGTCAATAAAGCAGAAATAGATGTTTTTCTGGAACTCTCTTGCTTTTTCCGTGATCCAGCGGATGTTGGCAATTTGATCTCTGGTTCCTCTGCCTTTTCTAAAACCAGCTTGAACATCTGGAAGTTCATGGTTCACGTACTGCTGAAGCCTGGCTTGGAGAATTTTGAGCATTACGTTACTAGCATGTGAGATGAGTGCAGTTGTGTGATAGTTTGAGCATTCTTTGGCATTGCCTTTCTTTGGGATTGGAATGAAAACTGACCTTTTCCAGTCCTGTGGCCTCTGCTGAGTTTTCCAAATTTGCTGGCATATCAAGTGCTGGCTATTCTATTGTGAGAGACACAATCTCTGGTGTCAAAAGGTCACAGTTCTGGGAGGGGGAACAGAGACACTCACTTGCCCTTATACTAATCCAACCCTTTCTCCTTTCAGTCCCACCCCACCCGTCTTAACTGCTGCCTGACCTTGCTCCAGACCCATAAGGAATTGGGGTAACTGCATAACAAAGTTTTAACTTAGCTTGAAATATGGAATTTCAAATGAAAAAATTCCATATTAATAAATATCATTCTGCCCACTTCTCTCTCTCTTTTTTTTTTAAATAAGTGTTTCTGTTTTATCTAAAAATATTTCATTTATTTATTTTTGGCTGCACTGGATCTTCACACCCTGGTGCTCGAGGGCTCTCTTGTAGCAGAGCACAGGCTCTAGGGCATGTGGGCTTCAGCAGTTGAGGCTCTTGTGCTCTAGAGCATGGGCTCAGTAGTTATGGCACACGGGCTTAGTTGCCCCGAGGCATGCGAAATCTTCCAGGTCCAGGGATCCAACCCATGTCCCCGGCATTGGCAGGCAGATTCTGGACCACCAGGGAAGTCGTCTCCCACTTCTGTGTTGTCTTCTTTCTCCTGGTACTTCTCAGGAGTGCCCAGCATGAAACAGGCCACATCAGACCCAGGAAAGAAAGGAGAATGTGATCCGTTTCATTACATCAGGCAGAGGTTGTCACAAGCGGGCCTCTGACCAGCAGCATCCGTGTCCCCTGGGACCTTGTCACAACTCCTAGGTTCCTACCCCAGACCTGCCAAAGCTGAAACTCTGCACTGCCGCTGGGCAATCTGTTTTAGGAAGTCCTCTAGGTGATTCCACTACATTCAAGTTTAAAAAACTACTGACACAAAGACGCACAAAAATGCTCATGAATAGACTTCTTAAATGTGGTTCTCAGTAGACTGAATAGATATTAGATTGGGCACAGATACTGCTTTATTCCATGAGGGATATTCACTATAAACAGTTCTAGAGGGACATTCACGTGTACATGATTCTGAGGAGGAAGTTCCATGACAGTGTGCTCAGAAGCAGGCAAGAGTTTTAGAAAAGTGCCCATGTCACTTTAAGGAGCCAGTCTCAGGGCAGATGAACCCAAGGTGGTGTTGCCAAGTCTGTGGTGTCTTCTGACCTTGAGTGTCTTTTTAAGCTCGGTCATATATTTCAGAGAGTCAGGACAGCTGTCATGGAGGTGTCTTATTATAGCCATTTTCAAGTTTTTCTGTCACCTCAAGTGATTTTATTTAAAAAAGAAACAAAGAGAGTCAGTCCAATTCGGATATTGTGAGCAGGCTTTGGGGAGGGGCTGATGAACTTTTTCATCCCCTAGGGCTGCTGTCGGCCCCTCCTTCTACTTCCCGATCCACACTGGGAAGCCTCTTGCTCCTCAACCCCAGACCACTGCAGCCTCCATCTGGACTCAGAGCAGGGAGCTACCACTGTTGCAGACACACCTGGCCCAGGTGCACGGACATAGCCCCTTTGGGCTTCCCTGGGGTTTAAAAGGAAGGTAAACACAGATATGACAGGTGGGCAGCAGGAAGGCCAGGTACTGAGATTTCTTAGAGGCAGGAAGTGTCCATGCTGTGAGATATTACGGTGATAGTTTACCTAACAACAATCAAAAGGCAATTCTTACCACTGGATCTGGAGAGCCCCCTGCCCCCTACCCATTTGGAGGATTGGTCTGAGGCATTCTGGTTGGATTTTCCTGCTAAAAGATGAGTATCCAATATTCTGCTCCTTAGGCTCCATCCCTACCTCAAATTTTGTCTAGTTCTCCAGCTTCTTGTAAATTCTTGGTAGCCTTATAATCGCTTTTCTCTTTACAATAACCAGAGTTGTTTTCTGCTCCTGGCAACCCAGATTTAACTGTACATACCTGTTTTTTTTTAAAATCATTTATTTTAATTATTATTATTTTTTAATATTTTTATCTTTTGGCTATGCTGGATCTTAGTTGGGCCATGCAGGATTGTCAATCTTTGTTGCAACATGCGGGATCTAGTTCCCTGACCAGGGATTGAACCTGAGCCCCTATATTGGGAGTGCAGAGTCTTAGCCGCTAGACCACCAGGGAAGTCCCTTACACACAAGTCCATTTCAAACTGTTGCAGGGATACCAAAACAACCACAGGCTGGAATGTGCTGAACTCGGTGAAGGAAAAGGCAGACTCTAGTGACATAGGCCTGAGTTCTAATCTTGGCTCTGCTGCTTACTAGTCAGGTCATCTTCCATATGTTCCTTATCTTGTGTGGGCATCATTTCTTCATCTAGAGAATGAGGCTGTTGCTCACAAGGTTGTTATGAGGGTTAAACAACAGCGGTAAAGTGCCTCCTATGGAAAAGTACATGATAAATGTTGGCCATCATGATAATCTTTTTTTTTTTTGGTGTGGAGTAGGGGTGAGGAAGATGATGATTCTTAACTTCAAGAAATCTGTAGTCTTGAGTTTGGCTCTTGGTCACCAGTTCTTCCCAAATTTCCATGGTGCAGATACAGGGACAGATACTATCACAACAAAAAGTAATTATCTGCAGAGGTCCAGAAAATGAATATAAGTACAGTTGTCAGTCATTTAGCTATTAACAGTAAGATTCACAGATAGTTATTCAGGTCTTTATTGAGCTCCTATTATGTGCTATGGCCTTCAGTAAGCATAGCTTCGATGGTATCTAATCAAAGTGCGTATATTTGGAAAAGAAAGATGCACTCTTTAAGACAGCCAGGTTAATTCTCCAGCCTAGAAGAAACAAATTCCTCTCAAAACCATCCTCTTTCAAATACATTTCTGAATATTAACTAGTTTATTTTCCCAGGGACTTTAAGGCCAGGAAGTAGATATCCTGTAAGTGTGGTTATTGTGAATCATTTCCCAGATTTCTGGGCTTCCATGAAAAATGAAAAAAGAGTTTCTAAACTGGCAAAGATGACAGCTCAATCCTCCACAGACATTTGACCCCCCTATGAAGCAGACAGCCTGTGAGACCTACCCTGGGCAGAGACATGCACAACCCAAATAATTTTTGAGCATGTCCAATATGCCAGCCACTGGGCAAGGCACACAGGGAATGCAACAGTGAATCAAAGAGGATGGCCCCCATTCTCTTGGTGCTCACTCTGTGGTGGGGAAGGGAGATATTCACCAAAGAATTAAATCAATATTCATGCAATGGCAAATTGTGATAAGTACTCTGTAGGAAAAATGTAGGGACCTACAAGGTCATGTGATAAGGGGCAGTGAGCAAGCCTAGATGGTTGAGGGAGGTTTTCATGGGTAAAATTCCTCTTGAGCTATGATCTTAGGGATTAGTAGTGGCCAAAGGGAAGAAGGGAGGAAGGAGTAGGTTAGGCAGAAAGAAGAACACAGATGAAGGTCCTACAATGGGAGGCAGCAAGGCCTGGCTATCTACCTCCTGAGGAATTATGGAAAACACATGAGAAAATACATGTAATCATCAATAATTATGAGCTGATTGAACAACTAATAATGTCAATAAAAACTAATGGTTGTTAAGCCCTTTTTATGTTGTAGAAACTTTTTAAATGTATTAATAAGGTTAATTAGCACTAGCTACTATAGACTTCCCTGGTGATCCAGCAGCAAAGCCTCTGTGCTCCCAATGCAGCAGGCAATTCCCTGGTCAGGGAACTAGATCCCACAGGTCCAAACTAAGAGTCTGAAGGCTGCAATGAAAATCAAAGATCCCGTGTGCTACAGTTAAGACCAAGTGCAGCCAAATAAATAAATAACAAATATTGAAAAAAAAAAAACCACCCACCAGCTGCCGTAGCACAGAACTCCAAAACTCTGTGGTTTAGTACAACAAAGATTTATTTCCCCCTCACCTCACAGTGAGTTGGGCAGCTCTCCTGGGCAATCTCCTCCAAGTAGTGACTCAAGGATCCAGGCCCCTTCTATCTTGGAGCCCCATAGTTCCCCAGGGCCTCCTGGAAATTCTTCCTTAGACCTTTTCTATCCAATGACCCAACTGGTGAAGAAAAAGAATGTGGAAGATTGTGTAAGATGTTTGGGGGCCAAGTATATAAGTCACATACAACACATCGACCCTCATCCAACTCACTAGAACCCTGTCATCTGGCCCTAATCTGGACTGCCATGGAGGCCAGGAAATGCCGTGTGACTGCTCTCTTGATCATACCCAATATTTGCCAATAAATCAAAGGGGATTAAGAAAAGGTTGAGGGAAGTCCTTTGGACAGCAAGGAGATCAAACCAGTCAATCCTAAAGGTAATCAACCCTGAATATTCATTGGAAGCACTGATGCTGAAGCTGAAGCTCCAACACTTTGGCCACCTGATGCAAAGAGTTAACTCACTAGAAAAGACCCTGCAGCTGGGAAAGATTGAGGACAGGAGGAGAAGGGTGCAACAGAGAATGAGCTGTTTGCATGACATCACCAACTCAATGGACATGAGTTTGAGCAAACTCCAGGAAATAGTGAAGAACAGGGAAACGTGGCATGCTGCAGTTCATGGGGTCACAAAGAGTCAGACAGGACTTGGCAGCTGAACAGCAACGAGTGGTTAGGATTCAGTGCCTTCACTGCTGGGGTCTGGATTCAATCCCTGGTTGGGGAACTAAGATCCTGCAAGCTGTGTGGAATAGCCAAAAACAAACAAACAAAAAAAACAAAAAACAAAAAAGAAGAAGGTTGAGAAGCTGCATAAAGATAGGGAGTAATTTATGAGGAGCTGAATTTATGTGGAAAAAAATAAAGCAACAGGCATGATTCCTTCCTCTTTTTCTTCTTCTAACCTGACCACATTTCACATGTTCTAAACCTGACGGGAAATTTCCTATCCACTGTAGACTTTGGCCTCTGGAGGTACAAGACTAGGGAAAGAGAAGACCAGGAATGAAGAACTGGAGGGGAAGAAAGAGAGGAGGCTCTTAAATAACAGACAGTTGCTTAGAATATAGCGGAGGAGAAGAAATCGTCAAAAGCCAAATGGAGTGCTTGCAGGTAGCACCCAGACTACATTTAGTGTTAGAAAGAGTTCATGGGCTGTTGGAGAGCCTAGAATGACCAAGTATCAAAGAAGAGAGAAAGCGTTTGGTGATTTGAGGAGTGTGACATTACTCTAGACAGGACTTCAACATCTGAGGTGGTGAGAGTGGATGATGGGTAACAAGAGTAAGGTTTGTGGAGGGCGTCTATTCACAGATAGTGAACTGCATTTTGCCTGCTTTCATTTTATTTTACCTGTTTTAAATCATGACAAGAGTCCTGTTTGAACAAGCTCCCTGGTCAGTCCCATTTGCCAAAGGTCAAATGACTGGCAAGTGGCCAAATCATTTGACTTGAATCAATGATTCAATAACTTGAATCATTCTTCTGGCTCTAAGAGTCCAGGCTAGAATGGATGTTCCTGGGCTGCATGGAGGTTTGATTACATGCTGGTATTGACGCAGTGGAAACACACACAGCATAGTCCATTACTTCTAACAGCCTGGGCATTAAACACTTTCTCCTTTGCCTTTGCTCCAGGCTCCCACTTAGAGAATCTTTGCATCCTTAAGGACAATCTACTTGTTTCCACTTGGACAACTTGGACAGGAAGAACAAAACTCCTGGAAAGCTCTTTCTTACTCACAGCCAAGGTGAGCCAAGTGAAAAGTAGGTTCCATTTTCCCCAGAGTGACAGTTCTTTTAATTCCAGCAATAAACTGGCTTCCAGGAAGAAAGGACTGTTTAAAGGTCTGTGTCAATTACATAGTGATTATGAAATTCATGATATGACTAATCCAGTGGCTGAGCCTGTGATTATCTGACATAATCCGAGAGTATAAGTGTAACACTCTCTTTGATTCCTATTAAAGAGAAGTCAATTTGTGTCTGTGCTGCATTCCATATGACTTCTCCCCTTTCCTAGATCTCATCTCTCTATGAAAGACAGTGAATGTTTATCAAATGAATTAAACTCAGTGTCCTGGAAGCTATAAGGGTTATTTTTCTTGGATGGTTCAAGCTCTGGGAATTTCAGTGTGTTGCTTTATGTAATCTGAAGTATAATAAAGGCCTTTGACCTTGAAGACTTATTTTAATGATGTGCATATCTTTGCTAGTGATTAAACTACAAGCTATTATGACATCATAACTTCCTGGAGAACTCCTTCTTTATTCATTTTTGGACATTTTATAATTTTTTTTCCTCTTAAGAATACTTTGTAAATGGTAACTAAAACCCATTTGTAACAGGCACTTATATGTGCCAGCTTTTAAAATCAGGTGGTAAAAAATTATTGCCCAAACTCTGAGGTCATTGATTGTTGTTTTGTTTAGAGAGAAGTCTATGACATTGATTGTTTGAAGCGGAGTCTTTGATAATCTCTGAATGCTTGCCACCTCTCAGTCCCTTTCAGAGAAAAATGTTTGTGGTTCCTATGCACTGGGGTCTATGTTTTGGGTCCTGTGGTCATGCTTCCTTGGCCAAAGCTGATTGGACTAAGGATTGGCACGTGATTCAAAAGTTGTCCTTTGTAGGCTAGATAGCAGCCAATGAGATGTCCTGATACAAGAGCATGACAGAAAAGGAGGACCTTCTGCAGGATGGTGTCTGGTTAAATCTGACTGTGAGAGATGCTGAGATAATTAGTAAGAAATAGAGGAAGTAGAGACAGTCATGGTATCAGTGAAGTCTAGAGTCACAAGCAAAAGATCTGTTGCTGAGAGGCCAGCAAGATAATCAGGTACCTGTGTTGTATCTCAAATACCAGTTGATTTTCTTATTTCCTATTCTCTAATTTCTAATGTAACCTTATAGTAAGCCCCCACTGACTGAGAAAACATGATTAGAACTCTGGTTCTTGACCTCCACCCCATGTCCATATCCCAAATGCCCAGAACATGTGCATGTTACCATATAGGGCAAAAGGGATGTCAAAAATACTTTAAAGGGATGTTAAAGATTTTGAGATGAAAAACTGTCCTGGCTTATCCAACTGGGCTCAGTGTAATCCTAAAATCCCCATAAGAAGAAAGCAGGAGGGGTTTCAGAGTCAGTAGTAGGGGTTGTGGCCATGAAAACAAGAGGTTGAAGTGATGTGAGGAAGGGGCCAGGAGGCAAGGAATCCAGGCAACCTGAAAAAGCTGAAAAAAGCAAGGAAACGGATTCTCCCCTGAAATTTCCAGAAGGAACAAGTCCTGTGGACGCTTGGCTAAATCCCAGTAAAATTGATTTCAGACTTCTGATGTCTAAAACTGTAAGGATAATACATCTATGTGGTTTTAAGTCACTAAATTTGTGACAACTATTACAGCAGCAATAGGAAACAAATATACCATCTGACTGACTAAGCCAGACGTCCAGCATTTTTAGGAACTTTTTTGGAGAAAGACATAAGTAACTTAAGCACTTGACATTTCCGCCTATTAGTTCAGGATTGTGGGAAGTTCCCTGATCTGCACTGAGGTGGTCATTTCACTTTGCCAGGAGGATGTAAAGGGGGAAAATGGGAAATCAAGTATTAAATGATAAGAGAATTATCAAGGATGGCCTCTGTCTCACTCAGAGAAGATGCTTGAAGAGCAGCGTTTGTAGGAGGAAAGAATTTTATCTTCTGATTTTAAAACAAGAACAAAAACAGATGAGAAACCTGGTAAAGCTGAAACCACACTTCACCCAGGACTCTACTCACTACAATGTCATTTTTCGTCAATTCAAAATCTGCCTGGAGATGGGTCTCAATGCCCTTGTTAGTGTCTTTCAAGGCATTCTTATCATTATAATAGAGCACATTCCTAGGTGCCATCCTAGAGGGTAGGATGTTAATGACCGTATACAACACACTGAGCCAAGCACATATACATACTAAGTGACTTTCTGGGACCCCTTTTCTGCTGCTGAAGAAAATTAAGCCTTAAAAAAAAACAACAACAAAACAAGTTTCCATTCATGTGGTATCTTTTAGGGTGAATGCATTTCGAAGGTTTTTATACATTCTGATCTTGATTCCTTTAGGAAACAGAATATACTTAGTAAAGAAAACTTTTTGACTGTGGTAATTAGGATTATTCTGATAATTATGTATTGATTGCTTGATAATCACTGTGTCCTTGATTGCAGGCAACAGAATTCACTCCAGCTAGTTTTAACAGAACAGGATTAGAGCAGGCTACTAGGTAGGCTACAGGGTTTTCATCAGTGCCAGGGAAACAGGCTGACATACCACACAGCCAGAACAGTCTCTGGAGAAATGCCCAACCATAAATGGGACTGTTCTCATGGAGACACCGTTGTGGCTGCTTACCACTTAATACCTATGAGACTAGGTTCTGGACACGGGAACTTTTTTTCTGTTTTAGCTGCATCGGGCTGCATGAAACCCTGCTGAACCAGGGATGGAACACCCTCTGCAGTGGAAGTGTGTGATGGGTAGAGTCCTGGGTGAAGTGTGGTTTCAGTTTTACCAGGTTTCTCATCTATTTCTGTTCTTATTTTAAAATCATAACATAACCACTGGACTGCCAGGGGAGTTCTGGACACTAGAACTTTTACCAAAGCTTCTCCACTGTCGTTCTTGCAAGAAAATGGATCCACCCACATGAAAATGTCACTTTATTTGAATCACTGTCACCTTTCTGGGTCACACATGCATCTACTCAGCAGAACCTGGGTCATATGTAAAACGTTAGTTACAAAAGAATTCAGGTGCTGGGGGTTTTAGAAAGGGTCGGAGTGGATGTTGTGGGAGCCAGTCCATTAAATCTGTCACAATGACCACACCTACTTCAGGTATTGATAATTTTTTTTTTTTTTTTAGGTATTGATAATTTGTGTGGCAGAATGGTAGTAATTATGAGGGTCACAACAAAAATAATAGCTAGCATTTTTTGGAATGCTTTCTTTGTGTCCAGCCCTGTTCTAAATATTTTATGTGCGTTATCTCATTTAATCCTCAAAGAAAATCTATGAAGTCGGTACTCTTTGTACCCTTGCCTTAGAAGTGAAGACCCTGAAGCACAGCAAGTTCATGAACTTACTCCAAGTTCAGTCAGTAGAGTCAGGATTCAAACTCAGGTTTGTCTAAAATGAAGGTCTGTGCTTTCAGCTAGTGTACTGATGATGCTTTATATATATATATATTTTTTTTTATATCAGTTTTTTAAAGTTCATTTTTAAGGGCCAGCTTGACTAGCTAATCTGTGTTTCCCAAATTTCTAGAAGTCTTTTGCAAACACTGGGACTCTGATACTCGTGTAAATGGAAAAAATATTATGAAGTATTTTTTTAATAATTCATTTATTTACTTGGCTGTGCTGGGTCTTAGTTGCTGCCCACGAGATCTTCAGTCTTCACTGTGGCATGCAGGGTTTGTGGGATATAGCTTCCTAATCAGGGAGCCCTGCGTTGGGAGCACAGAATCTTAGCTCCTGGACCACCAGGGAGGTCCCAAATATTAGCTCTTCTGGATGTGAAATCTAAGCAAGGACTGGTCCTGACTGCTCCTGGTTTATGTTACCTTCGTGTCAGATCTAAGGTGACAAGCCAATGACAGGAGTTGCACTAAGTGGAAAAAGTAAACTAACAAATTGACCTTTGAAGAGAATGGAAAAAGCTTTACATTTCTATATCTAGCACAGCCTATAGTGGGTGCATTATTTGAAGGAGGGGGAACCCTTAAAACGACTATTTTTAGGCAAAACATAAATGATTTTCTTCTCTTTCTTCATTTCGAAACCAGATCCAGCCAGACGAGACGGGGTGTATACCATTGCACATGGGTCCTGCTGCCTTTTGAGCCTCTGGGTTGAAGAGCAAGTGCAATTAGCATTCCAAGGTGTGAATTATTTCCTCACAGTACGAGGCCCTGCAACATCTTCTTGTGATTACAAAGGCTGGACTAACTGCAACTTTCATAAGTTGTAAAGTGTACACAGTAAAGACACATAGAAAAGTTCTTAAAAGTTATAAATCCAAACATTTCATAGTGCTTAGAACCCATTTAATTACAGAACAAGAGACAGTTTCCGAAGAGCTTGCGGTTCAGTGACTTCCCACGTCTTGTTTCTGTTAATCAAAGCAAAACAAAAAACTAAGACCCAAACCAGCTCCACTGGAATCATCCTTTAAACTCATTCTAAACTTGTATCATCCTATTGAATTGAAGCCCACAGGGAAGAGGGCCCAGAAAATCCCTGGACCTCCTGTGTGAATGCTAAGTCACATCTAACTCTTAGTGACCCCGTGGACTCTAGCCAGCCAGGTTCCTCTGTCCATGGAATTTCCCAGGCAAGAATACTGGAGTGGGTTGTCATTTCCTTCTCCAGGGATCTTCCCGACCCAGGGATCAAACCCACGTCTCTTAAGTCTCCTGCATTGGGAGGTGGGTTCTTTACCACTTAGTGCCATCTGAGAAGCCTGAACCTCCTGGTCTCTGGTAAAGATATGGTTCCTCCCCTGAACTGGCTTCCTTAAAGCTAAGGTATTTTCTTTTTTGCACACAGAGCAGTATTTTCCAAAATGTACTATGGAAATCACTGGGAGGGTCTGTGGGGTATGCATACATAAGCTTTAAATGGTGTACGGACAAGTACTTTTATATTTTCACACTTTTTAGTTTAAGTGTAAATTAAGAAAATATATAGCATCAAATGTCAGATTCATGGATATGATTGCTTATAACAGTAAAGAATTTTACAAAGGCAGGAATCACAGCAAGGAACTACATTATGAAGCAAGTAATTGTCCAATAAACCAATGAAACGCTACTTTAGTCAGCAAACCCAAGAATTGCTCAGATGATGGAAGCATGAGAAACTATCAAAGGAAATATTGACTGGATTCAGGCACCTACTCTGTTATTTTCCAGCTGGGGGGATCTTTTCAAAGTTTTAATTAATTAATTAATTATTTTGGCCTCACCATGTGGCATGTGGGATCTTAGTTCCCTGATCAGGAATCAAACATGTGCCCCTGGTTTGGGGCATGGAAGCATGAAGTCTTAACCACTGGGCTGCCAGGGAAGTCCCAATTTAATTTTTATTTTTTTATACAGTTTAAATATTTACTCCATTTACAGTTATTACAAGATATTGGCTATATTCTCCATGTTGTTTAACACATCCTTGTAGCCTGTCTTACATCCAATAGCTTGTACCTCCTAATCCCCCACTGAGTTGGGGAGATCTTGAATGAGCCACTTTCCCCTAGTGAACTTCAGACTGTAAAATAAGAAGACACTAGAAAAAAATGCAGGGATATGGGGGGTGTTCTTATTTCAGGAGTCCAGGACTCCCCAGGGTGTCAGAAATGTCAGCTGAGAAAGAAGGATGAGGCCAGCTGTCTAGGCTCCACCCCCCAGAGCAGCTTTCATTGGTTCTACACATCAGGCTTCTAACAGAAATTGGTTTGAAAACAAGGCTTCACTGATTTTTATTTAAGTTTGAAAACATTCTTCTCAGCCTGAAAAGACAATACTATTTTTATATTTTGCTTTTATAAACCATAACTAACCAAAAAGCTGATGATATTTAAATAAGCTTAACAAGAATGAAGTTTGTTTCAGGAATTTTGGCCAAATAATAATGGATAACATGTTTTAATCACATAATACATACCAGGCAATGTGCTATAGGTCCAATGAACATTGAAAAAACAAAATTGAAAACAAAACCAGGGAACTCCCTGATGGTCCAGTGGTTAGAACTCGATGCTTTCATGGCTGAAGCCAGGGAACTAAGATCCTGCAAGCCATGTGGCATACCAAAAAAAAAAAAAAAGCGCTATGAAATAGGTCTTATTAATATAATTAACTCCATTTTATGGATGAGAACACCGAGTCTCAGAGAGGCTCCATGCTTAGCTTAGGTCACCCAGTTTGCTTCTGATCAGGATATAACCCAGACCAGACAGTCTGACTCCAAACCCTTCCCCTGTATTGCTGTTTTTTCCCTGGGAGGAGAGAGCAAGGTGCCCTAGTCTGAGGGTGGGTATCCTGGAGGATAGGAGATCTCCAGCAACACAGCCATCCAGGTAAGTCCACTTCTTTCAACTTCATATACAGCTGCTCTGTACATTTCCACTTACCCAGAATCCACAAAGCAATTTTCAAAGACTCTGCCCATTCATCTAGTTGTTTGACAGCCATGGTCCAGGCATGTTGCTTTTGGCCAAACCATGGGTGATGGTTGGATGGCATCACTGACTCAATGGACATGAGTTTGAGCAAGCTCCAGGAGATAGTGAAGGACAGGGAAGCCTGGCATGCTGCAGTCCATGGGGTCGCAAAGAATCGGACACAACTTAGCAACTGAACAATAACAACAACAGCAATAGACTGTTTACCTTATTACCAAATACCACTCTAAGTGCTTTACAACGAGGAACTGGTTGATTCCTTAGGAATCAACAACCCTGTGAGGTAGGCACTATCATTATCCCTCTTTTATTTTTATTTTTGTTGTTGTTGTGTTTCAACATTTATTTTATTTATTTGACTTCACAGCGTCTTCGCTGCGGCACACAGATCTTCAGTCTTCGTTGCGGCATGCAGCATCTTTTAGTTGTGGTATGCAAGCTCTTAGTTGCAGCGTGTGATCTCTAGATCCCTGACCTGGGATTGAACCAGGTCCCCTGCTTTGGGAGTGCAGAGTCTTAGCTACTGGACCAGCAGGGAAGTCCCCATTATCCCTGTTTTAAAGATGAGGAAACTGAGGCCAGATGTTATATTCAAAACCAAGACTGTGTAGCTCTAATTGATGGGCGCCTCTTAACCACCACGTGCTGGTGCTTCCCAACAGAAAAGGGTTAACAAAAAGTAACTACAGAAGGTCGGAAGTGGGAAGTCATCTTAATTCTTTTTTCCTTTTTTCAATTGAGGTATAGCTGATTTTGGCTTCCCCGGTGGCTCAGCGGTAAAGAATCTGCCTGCAGTGCAGGAGCTGCAGGAGACTTGGGTTCAATCCCTGAGTCAGGAAGATCCCCTGGAGAAGGGTATGGCAACCCACTCCAGTATTCTTGCCTGGAGAATCTCATGGACAGAGGAGCCTGGTGCGCTATAGTCCATAGCGTCACAAAGAGTCAGACAGGACTGAAGCAACTCAGCAGGCACGTGTAGCATAGCTGATTTACAATCTTGTATTAGTTTCTGGAATACAGCAGAGTGATTCAGTTTTATGTAAATATTCTTTTCAGATTCTTTTCTGTTGTAATTTATTACAAGATATGGGATATAGCTCCCTGTGCTACCCAGGAAGACCTTGCCGTTTATCTCCTATATATATAGTAATTTGCAGTTTAGGACTTGCAGATACATCTTAATTCTTTATTGTCCTCCAAGACTATCAAATGCCTCTTACAATGTTCCTTCATGGTTTGTGCTGCTGGGCTGTTGATTCCCTCTTCACTGTAGTGCCTTTTGAGGATCCCCCAGGCTCAGGGTCTCAATAAGCGAATCATTACAGAGGGCAGGATGCTGAGTCTCTGCCCAAATCCTCCCAGATATATACATACATATTTTTTACCATTTTGTCATTTCTCCCCAGCTTCAAGTGTGCTTTTGTTTACGATGGCCTCACCCGTGACTCTTCTTTGGGAACCTAATCTGAGGCTTCAGAAGCCCCTCTTTCCTCCAGGGCAGGGTTTTGGAAGTTCCTAGCAGTTTTCATCCTCCTGGGGTGGTCCTTAATTGATGACCGCAGGTGCGGAGTGCAAGGGCCTTGCCTTCAGTTGGAAGAGACACAGGTGTGACTTGCATTCCAGAGTCCCCGGCATTGCTGGGCCGAATGGCAGCCTCGTCGGTCTCTTCCTTTTCCCCCTTCACCCACTCCTTTACTGATTTCTCCTGGAGCCCTTCCTTAATAAATCACGTGCACACAGTTTCTCACCCCAGGCTTTGGTTCTGGGGAGCCCAACCTAAAAAAACACTTTTTTAAAAAGAAGCACACTTCAAGGTGTTAAAAGACATAGTGCTCCCTGGTTTCAGGGTAATGGAATAGAGCCAGGCCTGTTTCTTCTTAGCATCCTGATGAATTTAATGTTCAATGGAGCATTTTATTTACACTTTCATTCATCTTTGTAAGAGTTAACAGTGCCCAATCTTTATTTTTTTTAAAATATTTATTTATTTAATTTACTTATTTGGTTGCGCTGGGTCTTAATTGCAGCACGCTGTATCTTTGATCTTTGGCATGTGGGATCCTTAGCTTCGGCATGTGGGATCTAGTTCCCTGGCCAGAAATCAAACCCAGGCTCCCTGCATTGGGAGTGTGGAGTCTTAGTCACTGGTAAGATCTTCACAAACATTATCTCACAAAAACCTCAAAGTCCAACGCTGTGAGGCAAGTACTTTAGTGACCCAATCTTATAGATAAGAATAGGCTCAGAGAGGCTGATTTTCTTGCCCAGGGCCACACAGCTTGGAAATAGCCGACCTGGCCTTCAAACCCAGGCTCAAGCCACACACTTAACCCAGTCTCTCCCATTCTGCCCTCGAAAGTATTGCGTATGACAAATTGAATAGTCTGGATCTCAAATATGTCCTTTAAAAACCTACCATGTCTCTGAATTAAAATGAGAAGATCGAAAATAGTTCTTTCTTGGATATTTCCAAATTGTGATTTTTTTCTTCTGCCTATGCAGCACCTAAGTCTCATTTCTATTTAGTTGGAATTCCACCCTTGGAAGGTCTTGAAGGTTTTGAAAGGAGGGCTCTGCCTGCAGCAGAAGCTCAAAGAGGCCAGATAGTCCCTATGCTGCTTTCTGGCTCAGCCAACGGGATGTTCCAGCCGGGAGTGATGCTACGGAGGGGTGATGACGCACAGACCCAGGAGCCCTTAGAGAGCACTCACAGCGGTGCCTGTGGCCGTGAGTAATGTTCCTGTGTCATGTCTTTGGCTGGGTTTCCTGCTGACTCACCCCCACTGGTTCCTGCCTGTTTCCTGGGGCCCATCACTCTGCTTCCCCATCCGTTCTGTGACCCATCAATATCCTTTCAGGACTGTCTGTTTCTGTTCAGGTAAACTGCAGGTGGCCTCTGAATGTGTGCAACCAAGAACCTGACCAATATGAAATTATTCCCACATTTGGAATTCCATAGAACGAAGATAAACCCTTATCTTAGACTTCCACAGATGATACAGAATGTACTCTTTTCTGGGATCCAAGACAAGGTGCGTCTTTGTACGTGGGTAACAATCATCTTTTGTACCTTAGGGCTATAAGGAGGTTTCTTGTGAAGGACAGAGGCTGTCAGTAATACTCTAAATTTTTTTTTTTTTTAAACAGACAGACACACACACAAGATAAAGGTCTTTTCTGACAATGATGAAGAGAGTGACTAACTCCTTTCCTAATGAAACATGCTATGGAAAGGGCATTTTAAAAAAATATTTATTTGTATGTATTTATTTGTCTGCTCCGGGTCTTAGTTGCAGCATGCAGGATCTTTAGTTGTAGCATAGAACTCTTAGTTGCAGGATGAAGGATCTAGTTCCCTGACCAGGAATCAAAACTGGGACCCCTGCATAGGGAGCCTGGATTCTTAGCCACTGGACCATCAGGGAAGTCCTTGGAGACAACATTTTGAAAATAGTTCTTTATTTCATAGTTACATGGCTTTTTCCTGAAAAAAACTTGTGTGCACACATAAAAATTCTCATAGATGCACACTTTTAAAATTTGAAAGTAAAACAATTTTACCCATTGAAGGTAAGAAGGAAATGTTTCAGTAGATTTTGAACCCATTTATTAGTTTAGACAAACAACTGATTAGACTCAGGGAAAATGGAAATATACTAAGTACGTTGCAAGAGCAGCAGCATCCTTGCAGAGTTAGTAACTGAGGCTGAAAAACTAATATCATTAGAGGAAACTTTTCAGTTATGGTAGCCATTACAGAACTAACAAAATGGACTTGCGTGGTGGTCCAGTGGTTAAGAATCTGCCTGCCAATGCAGGAGACGTGGGCTGGATCCCTGGTCTGGGAAGTTCCCACACGCAGTGGAGCAACTAAACCCTTGTGCCACAACTACTGAGCCCGAGTACCTAGAGCCCATGCTCTGCAACAAGAGAAGCCACCGCAACAAGTAGCCCAAGCACCGCAACTATAGACTAGCTCCTCCTTACCGCAATGCACGGCACACGCACAGCAATGGAGACCCAGCACAGCCATAAATAAATAAAGAAATACATCTTTAAAAAAGGAAGTAACAAAATAAACTGATCTTTAGAACCAGAACTTTGAAAAGATCAATAAATCATGATGCTGAAAATAATGATAAAGTCCAATCATAATGCTCTCAATAAAAATATTATTATAAACATTATTAATAATATTTTATAGCTTTATAATATATTTGTACATAATATATACTCTTTGTGACCCTATGGACTGTAGCCCATTAGGCTCCTCTGTCCATGGGGATTCTCCAGGCAAGAATACTGGAGTGGGTTGTCATGCCCTCCTCTGGAGGATCTTCCCAACCCAGGGATTAAACCCGCATCTCTTATGTCTCCTGCATTGGCAGAAGGGTTCTTTACCACTAGCGCCACCTGGGAAGCCCTATAATATATTAACTATCATTAATAATATTGCTAATATCTGACATGCCAGTGAAAACAAAAAGTAATACATTATTAAATAAAATGGATAGTTTAGAATATGTATAGAATGTTTAAGTAAATAAACCTATACTGGGCATGAGTGTTAAATCATTTTAGTGATAGGAATATGTCTTCAAAAAAGTTTGAGTACCACTGACCTAAACTATTATGTTATAAAGCAAAATGACACTGTGAATCGAGAATGTGGAGCCACAGTGCATAGCATTTCTCAAACTCCTCTGGACATGGAATATATGGAGAGATGAGTGTTTCAACAACTCTTCTGTGAACAGGATGATGGTTAACAGAATGGACCTGCATCTCAGTCAGACAGGGCTGCATTTAACTACCAGATTCACCACGCACTAGCTGAGTGCCCTGAATACATTACTGCATCCTTTTGAGCTTCTGTTTGCTACTGCTGCTGCTGCTAAGTCACTTTGGTCGTGTCCGACTCTGTGCGACCCCATAGACAGAAGCCCACCAGGCTCCCCCGTCCCTGGGATTCTCCAGGCAAGAACACTGGAATGGGTTGCCATTTCCTTCTCCAATGCATGAAAGTGAAAAGTGAACGTGAAGTCGCTCAGTCATGTCCGACTCTTAGCGATCCATGGACTGCAGCCTACCAGGCTCCTCCATCCATGGGATTCTCTAGGCAAGAGTACTGGAGTGGGGTGCCATTGCCTTCTGAGCTTCTGTTTCCTTACCTGTAAAAAGGAGCTAGGAATTGTCACCTCACAGGCTGTATACAATTTTTAAGTGTTACTGTACATAAGTGCCTTATATTGTATAGAAGTGCAGAGTAACTGACACATTGTAAGCACTTCTTGAAAGGAAGCTTCTATTATGCTATGATAACAGAATGGCAGGGTAATTGTTTAGAGAGCTGTTTTTTTCTTGTAACTGCACTTCTTCAGGGCAAGATTTGAGTCATCTATCACAAGTCCTATCTAACTAGGTGCCATAGACAGACATGAATGAATGAAGAAGTGAAAGATAGTGAAAGTGAATTTGATTTCAGAATTCTCTGACATTAAAGTTTGGGAGACAACTATAGCACCAAAGACTGAAGGAAAAACATTTCTTTCTCAGTGGTTTATAACTCACCTTTAAATAACTAGATGAGAACACGCGTATAGGATGAGTATATTCATATTAGCTTTTGTTACCTAGACAATTGATAACAATTAGCCAGTAATTAATTGTTTCCAGCTGCTCCCCTTTGATTAATCATTCAGAGCAAATTTATTATTGTTCTCCTGTGGCTTGGTATTGCTAGGAGCCAGAAGCCTAGCACACCCTGAGATGAAGATGGGATGGCAACGAGTGTTTTAAAGCTTCAGGGAGTGAGGCCTGGGGTGGCCAGGCAAAGTTCAGCCATGAGGGGATAAGGCCAGCTTCCTCCACCCCATCCAGCTTTATTGAGGTGTAACTGACGAGTAAGGCTGCAACATATTTATAGTATACAATGTGATGATTTGAGATACATATAGACTGTGAAATGATTACCACAATCAAGTTAATTAACTCATCCATTACCCCAGTTGGTTTTTTTTTTTTTTTTGGTGAGAATGTTTAAGATCTAGTGTCTCAGCAATTTCAAACATACACTACAGTATTATTATTTTTTAATTTTAATTTGGCTGGGTCTGCTCCCCTGCATTGGGAACACAGAGTCATAGCCACTGGACCACAAAGGAAGTCCCACAGTACAGTATTATTGATGTCACCATGCTGTCCATTATATCCTTAGGACGTATTCATCTTGTAACTGAAGATTTGTACCCTTCAACCACCATCTCCCTACTTCCCCAGCTCGCCAGCCATTGGCAACCATCATTTTCCTCTCTGTTTCTATGAGTTTGACTATTTTTTAGGTTCCACATGTAAGTGATACCATACAGGATTTGTCTTTGTCTGGCCCAGATGAGTTTTCAAAGATAGACAGAAAAAAAAATTATTTCAGGTCCAGATATAAAGAGTGAAGTCATGATAGAGTCGATTTCTATTTCTTGTTTCCCTCTGCAGGCTCTTCCCCAGACCCTGCTGTTCCTATTGATAGTTCTAACGATACTACTGCTACTCTGATGGCATATTTATTGATTGATAAATAAATAAATCCTAGGCTTCATGTGGCCCAGCTTTAGGGTGGTATTGCATTCAGAAAAAGAATGCAGCAACCAAAAATGAAAGGTGCATTCTTCAATTTATAATTCATGGTAACACTTGAGAGAGTCACCTCTCTGTTCCCCTAGATCTCTAAACAGCAGCTGCTAATGTCCTCTCTCTTTTCATTTCTTAATACCCACTGGTGTCAACTGGGGTGGCATTCAGCTACAGGTAATGACACCTGTGGGGCTTCCCTGGTGGCTCAGAGGTTAACGCGTCTGCCTGCAACGTGGGAGACCTGGGTTTGATCCCTGGGTCGGGCAGATCCCCTGGAGAAGGAAATAGCAACCCATCCAGTATTCTTGCTTGGAGAATCCCATGGGCGGAGGAGCCTGGTGGGCTACAGTCCACGGGGTCACAAAAAGTCGGACACGACTGAGCAACTTAACTAACTAACGACACCTGTACACACCAGCATAACTAAATGAAGGTTTTGTTTTCCTTATGTTACCAGAACTTCAGGAGTAGGCAGTTCAGGGTCAGTATCACTGCTTGAGAAATTGTCAGGGACCCCACTTACCTTTAGTCTTTAGCAAAATGGCTACTTCACCCCAAGTAGGTATTTGAATACCTACTTTGAATCTGTGTTCACTGCAGAAAGAAGAAGAATAAAAAGGCTTCATGCATGCCAGCTGAGTCTATCTTCTTGTTTCAGGAAAATAATTCCAAAATTTTTTTGGAAACTCTACCTCTTAGAGTCCTATTTATATCTCATTGGGAGTACTGGGTCAGTTGGCCATCTTTAGTAGAAAGAGAGTCTGGGAAGGCAAGGATTTTTGTTTGTTTTTAAAGTGGACACATATTCCTTATGTTCCTAAGAACATAACTGAGGGGAAAAGGAAAGAATGATGGCTAGGCAACTGGCAGTGTGCGCTGTATTTCTCTCCACCAAAATGCTCCCTGAACCTCTGCTAACACACATGTAAACTCCCCTCTGATTGCCTCCTCTCTTTCCAGTGCTATTTTCTTTTTAGTTTTCGGAGTCAAACTGGCTCTTTTTTATTCCAGCTTTTTGGGTGTTCTTTTACCCAACTGGGAAATACCTACTGGATGCCAGGCACTGTGCCAAGCCCTTTATTAGTATTATTTCATTTAACTCTCACAACAGCCTATGAAACATTGTGTGTGTGCTAAGTTGTGTCCAACTTCTTGTGACCCCATGGACTGTAACCTGCCAGGCTCCTCTGGCTACGGAATTTCCCAGGCAAGAATATTGGAGTTGGTTGCCATTTCCTACTCCAGGGGATATTCCTGACCCAGGGATCAAACCCACATCTCTTGAATCTCCTGCATTGGCAGGTGGGGGTGGTTCTTTACCATGAGCACCACCAACCAGGTACTTTTATTATCATCCCATGAATAGATGTTGCTGAAGCTGGAACTCTAATACTTTGTCCACCTGATACGAAGAACTGAGTCACTAAAATAGACCCTGATGATGGGAAAGATTGAAGGCGGGAGGAGAAGGGGACAACAGAAGATGAGATGCTTGGATGACATTACCGACTCAATGGACATGAGTTTGAGCAAGTTCCAGGAGTTGGTGATAGACAGAGAAGCCTGGTGTACTGCAGTCCATGGGGTCGCAAAGAGTCAGATGTGACTGAGCGACTAAACTGAATTGATAGATGTGGAAAGTGAGGCTTAGAGTGACGAATTAACTTGCCAGTCAGGTAGTTAGTGAGTAGTGCTGTCATTTGAATTTGGATATCTCAGGTAGAAACTGACTTTGAGATGGAGATTTGTAGACAGGAAGTTCATTGTGAAGTGCCTTCAGGATTAATCCATTTTGGGAACAAGAAAGTAGGATTGGCAAGAAGGGGAAGTTAAACTAGGACATAATTGCAACAAAGGATTTGGCCAATTCCACAAGGAGCTTTGCAGTTGAGAAGGCCCATCAGAGTAGTCCCACCTTGAGGCAGAGTCCTTGAGGGCCAGGCCTTTAGCTGCTTGAAGAAGTTGGGGGTCCCCCTAGGTTGGAAGTGGGTTTTCATGGGAAGTGGATATGACCTTGGACAAGGCAGTTGTTTTTAATCAATGGTAATTTCTTGATAGGGTCTCAGACAGGCATCAGCCAGCTACTAATCCTCCCAGCAGGAGGGGTGGGGGTGCAGAATGAGGGCTTCAGTCTTGAAGTGGACACAGTGGTGTTCCCTGTCGTCAAAGCCTTCTACTGTTCAAATCCACTTTTTTCATATAAACTCTGGGACTATTTCCTACAGCTTTTGGTTGGTCTCCTTTCCAAGGAGAAGTTAATAAGAGTATAGTTGGTAGGATACATTGTAGCCCTCACCACTGTCACTGGTCTTAAGACTGCACTGATCATCTCCATTTCCTTGCCTTTCTAGAGTTCCCTGACCCTAAGGTAGCATCTATGCTACTCTCAGCGGCTTCTATGGTAGGATGACCCAAACACACATCCCTGAGAGGATCTGAGCCTCTAGTCACCACATCATTTTCAGATGTGGCTGCTATAGTTGTCCATTTACCGTCATAATTGAACAAGGGAGCACCAAGAGATGTCCTTGTAGATTGCCAGACATATTCTTTTTTAAAATATCTATTTCTTTATTTGGCTGTGTTGGGTCTTCATTGCATCATGTGACATTTTTTGTTGCAGTGCATAGACTCTCTAGTTGTGATTTGCAGGCTGAGTAGTTGTGGTGGGTGGGTTTAGTTGCTCCATAACATGTGGGATCTTGGTTCCCTGACCAGGAATGGAACATAGGTCACCTGCATTTGCAAGGCAGATTCTTAACCACTGGACCACCAGGGAAATCTCCAGACATCTTCTATTCTGCCCCCTGTTACCTAATAGCATCTCTACAACTTCCTGATGATCAGGGTCACTTATCTCTACCAAGATGGTGACTTCTTTTCTTGCCTGCTAGTGTCTTAGTGCAAGCACCCCAAAGTGACTGGAAGGCAGTCATAGCTTGAAGCTTAATAGGACTATTGCTGTGTCCCCTGGTGGAAGAGTTCCCCCTTTGGAAACAAGGATCTCTAGTCCTACAGAACCCAGAGTTGTGAGGATGGGAAACAGACACTCCCCAAATGGACCACTGGGGTTGATGTGAAGCAGGGCCCCTCCTTCTACCCCTCAGCTCTCAGATCTGTGAATCCTACCTACTGGGGGCATAGCAGTACATAGTGGTCTTTGACTAGGGCATGTTATTTGTCCTAGAGGATGGTGCCCCCTCCTCTCAGGGTATCATCTCTAATCTGGGCCTCAGGTGTGTCTTCAAATAGACATTCCTAGAGTGGCAGTTTCTGGGTGATGTGGTATGTTATAGGACCAATAGGTATACGATCATGAATCTGCTGCTGTACACACCTCTTTTATTGTAAGGAGGTTTCTTTGGTCCAGTACTATGTTACCTAGGATCTTGTGTCAATGGATCAAATATTCTGTAGACCCTTAAACAGTGATGTGGGCTAAAAACAAAGAAACAAACCAACTAACCAACCTGAGGGTAGGAAAAGCAAACCCATACCCAGGATGTGTACCTACTCCAGTCAAGATAAATGACTATTACCTCTAGGTTGGAAGAGGTCAATTTGCCATCACCTGGCTGGTGGTTTCCTTTGAGGGATGATGCCGTAGAGGGGACTCAGCTTTGGTCTCTGTTGCTGGCAGGTTGGGCACGTGGTAGCATCAGGAGCCCAATCAGCCTTGGAGCCGGAGCCCATGCTGTCAGGCCCACGCACAGTCTCCATGTCTGCCATTGCGGCTACTCTGCAATTGTACCCTAATTTCTGTAATTCCCCCAGGGGAGGCAGGTTTTTTTATTTTTATTTTTTAAATTTAGAATCCTGGCTAGGTTGGTGGGGGGGCAGTTTCAGAAGCTTCCACTTGACCTTCCCCACTATAACCACTCATCCCACAGGCCGAGGAACTAAGGTGGGGCTTCTGCCAGCTACCAAGTATATCTATCCTAATTATACATTCATGAAGGACCAAAGGACTTGTTATTATATGCACTTACTGGAAATCCAGCCTTCTTTAGTCGTTAGGTTCTGTATCTGAACACTGGCTGAGGTCCAGAAACTAGGCAGAAGATTGTGACTTTTTATGGGGACAGCGTCCCTCAGACTTCTCCTCATTCATCCTTGAGTTTTAAAAGATGTACACAGAATTGGTGCAGCCACTAGGAGAAACATTATAGAGGTTCCTTAAAAAACTAAAAATAGAGCTACCATATGACCCAGCAATCCCACTCCTAGGCATATATCCAGAAAAGATGAAAACTTGAAAAGATACATGCACCCCAATGTTCACAGAAGCACTATTCACAATAGCCAAGACATGGAAGCAACCTAAATATCCACTGAGATGAGTGGATAAAGATGTGATATATATACACATACAGACATATATAATGGAATACTACTAAGCCATAAACAAGAATGGAATATTGCCATTTGCAGCAGAATGGATGGACCTGGAGAACATCATACTAAGTGAAGTAAGTTAGAGAAAGACAAATATTATATATCATAAAAATAATGCAAATGAATCTACTTACAAAAGAGAAACAAATTCACAGACATAAAAAACACGTTTATGATTACCAAAGTGGAAGGGGGGTATATCAGGAGCATGAGATTAACAGATACACACCATTTTATATAAAATAGATAAGCAACAAGCTTTTATTGAATAATACAGTGAACAATATTCAATATCTTAATATAGCCTATAATGGAAAATAATCTGAAAAAAATATATAACCAAATCACGTTGCCGTACATCTGAAATTAACACAATGTTGTAAATAAACTGTGCATGCATGCTAAGTCACTTCAGTCGTGTCTGACTCTAACCCTATTGACTGTAGTTCACCAGACTCCTCTGTCCATGGGATTCTCCAGGCAGGAAAACTGGAGTAGGTTGCCATACCCTCCTCCAGGGGATCTTCCCCATTCAGGGACTGAACCCACATCTCTTATGTCTCCTGCATTGGCAGGTGGATTCTTTTTTTTTTTTTTGGCAGGTGGATTCTTTACCACTAGTACTTGAATTAAAAAAAAATAAAAGGTATACACAATGAACCCTGGTGCCCTCATTTCCTCTAAGTACACAGTGTTCTGTTAACGCTCTCCATAGCTGTCTGTAGGTCATGCCCCTCTGGTTGCCACGCTAATCTCACCTCTCTTAACAATGGCACTTAATTTCTGCTGGTTAAACATTGCCACTTGGTCTCTCTTTCTTCAAGGTCTTATTAGGCCCATTGCTATGAGGGAGCCCAGCTCTGTAACAGTATCTTCTGTCATCAACACAGACCTGTAGAGAAGAGTGTACCAGTAAGGCCGAGTCCTTTCCCCCAGAGGGTTCCTGGTTCCTTGTGCTTAGTGGCAGCATGTAGTCAGTTGGTATGATGTACATAGTATATCGGGAATCCCTGGTGGCTCAGTGGTAAAGAATCCGCCTGCTATGCAGGAGCTGTGGGTTCTATCCCTAGGTTGGGAAGATCCCCTGGAGGAGGAAATGGTAACCCACTCCAGTATTCTTGCCTGGGAAATCCCATGGACAGAGAAGCCTTGCGGGCTATAGTCCATGGGGTCGCAAGAGTTGGACACAACTTAGCAACTAAACCACCACCACCACATAGTCTATCCCCTCTAGCATGGCCACTTCCCTGTGTCTTTTGCTCCCTAGTAGCCTTTGCAGACAAAAGCTCTAGTCTTTCTGTCAGTATTTCGCCTAATGTGGACCATTGATTTCTCCAAGTTCCCTAGAGCTATCCTAGCAATCTTTAGCACTAGCTCCTGAGGTTCTTGCCAGGATGAAAATACTGTAGAACAGGAAGATGCTCATATCAGTAAACTCTGCTTTGTCTGGCCTTATGCCCTCCTCTTCCTCCTCCCTTCCCCAGTCAGCACCCTGGGGACCTGACCCTATATATATATATATATATATATATATATATATATATTCCCAGCTTCTGCAAGTATATATATGCTAGCTAGGTCCTTTAGCTCTTTCAGAATGAATAGTACCTTTCCTCCTTTGGCAGCTCCAGCATTTTCTCACTCAGATTATCTTGTGACTTTAGTTATTGGTCTGGTAGACCAGAGGAAAAGTACAGATAGATCCTGAGGAGGATATGTGTTGCTCTGCAAGGTAGATACTTCATTATCTTTTCTTTAAAAATATATTTATTTGACTGCACTGGGTCTTAGTTGAGGCATGTGGGATCTAGCTCCCTCACCAGGGATCGAACCCTGGCCCCCTGCATTGGAAGCTCAGAGTCTTAGCCACTGGACCACCAGGAAAGTCTCCTAGATACTTCATTTTCAAGCAAGGTGGGGTGGGGCATTTTGACAAACCCACAGTGTTTAGGGTGACGTGGGGTTGTAAAGTTTTTAAGTGCATTGACCCAGATATTCTGTCTGAAGTGTCAGGATCCTTCTTCTTCCCCACTGCAGCCCTGTCGTTGCCACTGCAGACTTGGCAGAGCTGAGAATTCAATTTTTTGGTAGTTCTACTCTGATAATTCGGTCCTGGGCCTGATTCTGAGCTTTTTCTGCCTCCTCCCTCTCCCCCATCTCATTTATATGCTGCTAAGGAAGTACTCTAGTTTTCATCCTTAGCCTTTAGTTGGTGATTAATCACCTTCAACTTTGGATTGTCTTTTCCTGAGGCAAAGATTTACTCTATCAATAGCTACCCAATCCCATAGTTCTTAAACTGCTCTTTTCCCCAGATTTTAAAGATGCCTGAGAGATTGCATCTAGCGGTGCATCCTCACACTAACATTATCAATACGCTCCATACCCCCATCCTATCACAGCTGCTGAGGGCTTTAACAGTTGTACCAGGGTCTACTGGGGCTTCACCTGAGGCCCTACTGCCAGCTCACCAGCGGGCAATTCAGCCCCACTGGATCAGACCACACTCAAGGGACTCTTTGGTTTAGTTCAGATTCTCTGGAAAACCCACTCTGATATGGAGACTTGCAAGCAGGACTCTACGTAAAAACCTTAGGATGAACACCATACAGGAATGGAAAGGGTAGGATTCAGCAGAAAGAGAAGCTGGACTAAATGCAGTCACAGACAAGGCCTCAGCTGACCCCTTGGTTGCTGATCCTTTAAGGGAACTCTGGAGTGGGAAGGGCCCTGGGTGGTTCTACCATGAGGTTGCATCTCCCAGTCATTTGTGCAGGCTGTCTGCTCCAGGTAGCTCTCTTGTGAGGGCAGTTTCTGGAAAGGGATTCCGTTGAGAGCTGTTGGCCACCAGCAGCTGGGGAAATGGGCGCCTGGGTCCTAAGAAGTTGCTTGCTCCTTGGCCTGCTGGAGGTGGGGGGGAGGGAAGAAATTGGGGGAAGACTCCTCTTGAAGAGTTGGAAGAAAATATCAGATTGTTGTCTGAGTGAAAAACAGCATGATTCAAAGAGATGCATTTAAAACCATACCAAACACTAGTTCTCCTAAAAGCCTCTTGTGTAGAACAGTACAGAATAGGGGATGTTAGGACACACATCTAATTCTATTCGGCTCTGAAGCCCATGTCTTCCTACTAGACCAGAGCTAGTCAAACTGGTGCCCCGTGGGCTTAATTCAGAACGCAGAGGTATTTTGACTGCACAGTGTTTTTAAAAAAGTGAATTGGCTGGCCCTATGTACAAATTGGAAGAGTTAATATGTAAATTCAGAACTCTGGTTTCTCTTGAGTAACCAGAAGATCTAGCAACACTGTGTCAACATTGTTGCAGGGCAGGGATTGACTGGAGTAGAGTGACTGCTGCTCCTTTACAGAAGGGGAGGTGCCTCTATAGTTCACCACAGTATCTGGGTATGACCTTCTTTGGCATTTTTGTTTAGAGTTCCTACTATACTATGCATGGTACATATAGTAGACATTTGGACACTTAATATTGGTTCAGTGGCACTGAATGAATTTGATTGGAGAGGAAGTTTTTTAGTCTACACCTCCAAGTGTAATGAGTGGTTTGGCCCTCATGGGAGGCACCAGGATAACCAGTGTTGACTCGGATAAATTAATGACATACTCTGGAGAAGGGCATTGCAACCCACTTCAGTATTCTTGCCTGGAGAATCCCCATGGACAGAGGAGCCTGGTGGGATACAATCCATGGGGTTGCAAAGACACAACTGAGTGACTAGGCCCAGTGACATGCTGGCTGGAGCCCGTAAAGCAAAATGAGCAGAGGGCAAAGGTCTGAAGTTTGGGTGTCTCACTATAGAATTAGAGAGGAATGGGGAGTTAGGGGAACCAAAGAAGAGGAAAGGGAAATATAGAGGGATCTTAGCAATGGAATGTCACAGAGACCAAGGTAGTCAAGAGGTTGGGCACTTATACCCAGTCTAGCAAAGATGAGAGTAATGCTCAGGCAAAAAGCCATGCCAACAGGAAAGTAATTAGGGACTTTCAGAGGAAGTATGAAAAAAGGAGGCTTCCCTGGTGGCTCAGTGGTAAAGAATCCACCTGCCAGTACAGCAGACATGGGTTCTATCCCCAGGCTGGGAAGATGCCCTGGAGAAGGAAATGGCAACCCATTCCAGAATTCTTGCTTGGAAAATTTCATGGTCAGAAAAGCCTGGTGGGTTACAGCCCATGGGGTCACAAGAGTAGGACATGACTTAGCGACTAAACACAACAACAAATGAGAAAAGGAAAAATAGACTGTGGGTCTGGAAGTTTGGCACTGATATGGAGGCACTGAGATAGCTCTTGGGAGTATAAGTGAGAGCTTTCTCCAGGGTCCTAATTGAGGAACCCATAGATGGACATTGTTAATATTGATCATTTTTGTCCACATTGTCAGCATCATTTCTGACATCATCTAAAATAAATTAAGTCAGTATTCATGCTGTATTCTTAAAGAATGGACAAAAGAACCATCCAGACCCTGTCCTCTTGTTCTATTGGAATGAAACATTAATTAACTTAATATGTATTTTGGACAGTCACCAGCCGGCAGAAATTGGAAATTTCTCTCACAGATGTATCTCTCTGTATATGTGCTATTGGCTTTGTGCGTTATCTATGGTAAAAGTAAAATTCTGGTTTCACTCTACCTTGTCACCCAGTTAGTATCCTGTTGTGTGGCCTCACTGGCTCTTAATCAGGATGTGCTCCAGAATGTGTAAACTCACTTTAACATTAGCCTAAGTAAAGTGTATTTAGGAAGATGAATTTAAAAATAACTCACTCTGAAGTTCATGTCAGATATGGATAGATCACCCATCGTTTTGGATGTAATCGTCTACCTGGAAAACTATCATGACCCAATTCCACACGAAATCATTTCAACTCTGGTACTGGGGGCACAGGGAAGGACTTTGTTTCAGAAGAGCCATGCTAAGTCACTTCAATCGTGTCCGACTCTGCCATAATCTGTCTCTATTGTCTTTGGGGTCAAAGCACCTGGGTTTGCATTCTGACTGCCACCCACCAACCAACTCTATGACTTAAGGCATATCACCAACCTCTTGCAACCCAGCCTCATGAGAGTTATGAGAGCTATTGGAAAGGCTAGCTGAAAGAGTTAAATAAGATGATAAATGTGTTCAATTAATAATGTATGCCAAGCCCTTAAAGGTTTTTTTGAGGATAGTGGAAAACTAAATCTTTCTATTATCAAATGCGCAAAAGTTTTAACTTGGGTGCCCATCAGTTCAGCAGAGGAAGTGTAGACTGGGATTCCGGAGTCTGAGTACTTTGACTGCCACTGGGTCTACCACTGGGATTTAAGAGGACGTTTAAAAAACAACAACAACAACATCTACCTAATCTCCCTTGGCCTTACTTTTTCCTGTTACTCAGCAGGCTATAGTAGCTACGGAGGACCTGGAAACCTGAGGTTATGTGCCTTATTTTTTGCGAGGACTTAAGGCAAAGCACAGCTCCCCAGAAAACAGCGGCAAAGATCTGCGTGCAGGGAGAAATGCTAGCCCCAGGGCGCCCTAACTTCCAATCCGGGAGCAATCCAAACTCGGAGGCCGGCGGGGGACCGGGAGCTGAGGGCGGTGGTGAGATGGGAGCGGATGCTCCCGGGTGGGCTCGGACTCTGGCCGGCTGCAACTAGAGCCCGAGCCGAGGTGAGCCCGGAGGCGATGAGGGACGCGCGCCTCCGGGCCCGGAGGAGTTAGGTGACGTCACCTCCAGGAGGACTCACTTTTTCATTAATGAAACCGGCCGGCGCGGGCGCATGCGCCGCAGGCCCCCTTCCCTCTCGCTTCCCCCTCCCCTTTCCCAGCCGCGCTCTCAATCTCGAGCTCGCTCGCTCTCCCTCTCCCCGGGCCGTGGAAAGGATCCCACTTCCGGTGGGGTGTCATGGCGGCGTCTCGGACTGTGATGGCTGTGGGGAGACGGCGCTAGTGGGGAGAGCGACCAGGAGGCCCCCTCCCCTCCCCGGGCCCCCCTCCCCCGCCCCCCTTCCCCCAGCCTCCTCGCCAACGCCCCCTTCCCCTCTCCCCCTCCCGACCGGGCACAGGCCACCCATCCCCACCCCCGTGGGAACGTTCGGAGCCTGCACTCCTCAGACCCTCTCCTCGCCTCTTCCTTCACCTCAGCCCCCGCTCCCTGCCCTCTTCCCGGCCCTGGGCGCCGGCCGCCTGGTCCCTCCGCCGCCCCCCGGCTGCGGGGAGGACATGGCCGCGCACAGGCCGGTGGAATGGGTCCAGGCCGTGGTCAGCCGCTTCGACGAGCAGGTAACGGGCCCGGGGCGGGCGGGAGGTGGGAGCGGAGTGGGGGTGGGGACCGAGTGGGTGAGGGGAGGAAGGAGCGGCCGCCTCCCCCGCAGCTGCCTCGGGCTCTGGAGGAAAGGCTTGGGGGGATAAGAGGGGGTGGCCTAGGGGGGAGGTGCGGGCAAGGAGGGGACGGCTGGTGTCTTGGGCGCCCCTCTCCCTCCTCAGTCGGGGGGTGGGGCCTTTTTCCTGACCACCCCTCCGACCCTCCATCCCCTTTATCCCAGCCCTTCCGCTTGCTAATAGGGATGAGTGACCTGGGGGCGCTTTCAGGGGCTCTGCATCTGGATTTAATCATCTCCCCCCCGCCTTACTTTTTTATTTGTGAACGGAGGTGGGTAACATTTAGGGGTTTCCTCTTCCCTCAGTGGACCTCCTAAACGGGAGTGAGTAACTGAACGAACCCCAAGGCCCTTCTTGTGTACCCCCAATAGGAGAAAGATAACATCCCGCCCCTCCCCCAGTTTCTTCTGCTTCCTCTCTTGGAGGGGGAAGAGTAGAAGAAAGCAGGGAAACACAGGTTTTCTTACTTTCTGCTCCATCGTCTCAGCCCGCCCGGAGAGCTCCAACTGCACACACTGAACATCTTTTTGATGCCCCACACGAGTGTCCCCCCACCAACCGCCCCCCATATCCTGATAAGACCAGACTGGCTTTTACATTGCCCTTTGCAGTGGAAACCATGGTTCTGGTTCCCTCCTGCTTCTGAAATATTTTTCCTTTTTTTTTCCCCCTTCCTTGGTAGTTGCAGTTTCCCCTTTTATGTTTTGCCCAGCAGTCTGAGAATGTGAATATTGCTTTCTGGAGTGGGAATCTTGAGGATTAAGGGGGAGCAGAGTGAAAGGAAAGTGGGAAACTGCATCAGAACCACTGACAACAGCAAAGCCAGCTGGGAAGTGGTCCCGAAGCCGTTAATTCTGCTAGTGTTCTGTTGTCGTTGTTTTTTCTTTTTTTAACTCGCACCTCTTAGTTGACAAGAGAACTTGCATTGAGAATATCTGAGATGGAGGAAAAAAGTTACCTAGCTTGAGGAGGTCCCTTTTTATTGCCTGAGCCACAGACTCCTGGGGCTGATCAGAATGAATCCACCCGGAGCCTTTTGTCAGTAGGATTTAGTTTAACTTTGTGTTGCTGTTTAGTAGTTGGGGATCGCTTAGAAGAATGCTTTTGTAGCTGCAGTTCTAGGATGAACTTCCTGTGATGAGGAACTGCTTGAGATTGAGTCAGTCTATTTTGTTTACTGGATATAATCATGAAACTGATTTTGGGAGCTGAGTGGATCCATAAACAGTTTCTGACCTATCTGAATGATACTTAGGAATAGGCAGAGGAATTGAGAGGAAATTTGAGAAGAAACTACGTAGATAAAAGAGAATTACAAAGCTGTCAGAGACTTGAAGTTCTTTCACCTATCCTTATGCTTCCAGACCAAAAAGTATGTAAACCACTGTACTGCTAATCTATTTGAGGGAGTGAAATGTGACCACATATATTGGATTGTATTATTGTAAGAGCCTTACGTTTAAAACTTGATAGAAAAGACTTTGTCTGTGTAATTTTAAAAAAGGATTTAAAAGGCACACAGTTCCCAAAGGTAGACTGTGTGGATACTTTAATCTGGATGCAGGAATTTGATGGATTCACACCACAACTATTGTTGCCAGTTTTTTAAACAATTTTAAATTGAAGGATAATTGCTTTATAGAATTTTGTGGTTTTCTGTCATACATACATCAGCAAGAATCAGCCATAGGTACACCCTCCCTCCCAATATTTTTTAAATTAAAAGTTTTTTTTTCCAGTTTTTAAACTTTATTTCTTTACTTTTTACCTGTTGATCTCTAGGCTTATCTGTCACATATTGAAAACATAGTTTTCTAAATTTTAAAAGAAGAATGATTTTGATTATATGTCCAATGATGCAAGTAAATGTTTCCTTTTTTTTGTCCCCAGTGTTGAAAGACCTTGTACTTTGTTGTTTGCTTTGTTATGAATATTGTGGAATCAGACTCACACCATCGGTTAACAATTAAGGACATAAGAATTTTAAACAAGCATTAAAAAACTATACTTTTATATTGTTATTAAAGAGAAAGATCCATAGGACAAATTATTCCTCACATTTTTCCCTTACAGGGTTAAAGCCCACTGACTTTGAGATGTCAAAGTATAAGGGTTTTGGTGTTTAACGTAAGGCACTTGTAGACATTAACTTATTATGGAATTAATAAACGTTTAAATTAGAGTTTACTTTGAATTTGGAAGGTGGGAAAAACTGAGGCTCAGAGTGGTTAAGTGACTTTTCAAGGTCGCATAGCAGACCTAATAATAAGAGCCTCAGTATGAAAAGTATTGAATGCTGGACAATCAGGAATAATTTTTTCTGGTAAGTATCTCTAGGATTTGTTTTAATAATCCAAAAGTATAGTTAGGAGGGAAGAGTTTACATTTATATTGAGGGGGGAAAACAACCTACATGTAGTGAGAGATGTTTGAGAGTCTTCAGTATTTCAACTATGTCTGAAAGTTTTAAATTTTGAATATATTGTCTGTACTTTGTTTCACTGGGTCCAGGGGGAGTCAAGCTGCTGCTTTTTATTACAGCTAAGACTTTTTATTAAGCTAAGAACCAGAGAGCATGTGCATGTCTAAAGATGGCAACTCTATTTATGATTGAGTTGATGTTTTAGTTAGACTTCTAATATTTGTGGTGATAAAAGCAGAAATGTCTTACTAGCCACTGTTGATTACCTATTGTACTCTGATGGGTATTGCTCAGCAACTTGGTGCAGTAGACACAGATTAAACAGTGGTAGTGTTCCATCTTGACATTGTGAGCTCAAGTCCTTGTTTCCAAGTGGGTAAAATAACATTGCACCTAAGCCTAGTATTTATGGCAACTGAGCAATTCCTAACAATTTAAAAAGTAAGTACTACTTTGATTAGGGATGGAACTTGTGAAGGTAGACAGCCAGAAAGCTGAATGTGTAAAGTTATATCTTCTGCTGCTCCTTAACCTGCCTGTAGGGTGGTAAATAGTAAGTTTCTAAATTGAAATTAGCAATTTTAGGTGTGGGTGTGTAGCTTTAATTTGTGGCTCATTAGCCAGGGTACTTAAATTAGAGAGAACCTTCTTACCTGCCTCACCTAGCTTCATATGCCCAATTTCTGTAGGACTTTGTTCCTGAAAGGGAGTATAGAAAAACTGGTTATATGCAGGTTTTTGTTTTAAGAAGTTGAGAAAGATCCATAGGACATCAAATGATGTCCTATAACCATATATGTCCTATAATCCATAACCATCAAATGATTTGTTGTAAATATACATTTTCCACATCTGATCAAGTAAAAGCGCTATATAAAAAGCCAAAAAATAACATTTTTAAAGAACATATTAGAGAGTAAACTCGGATTTAAAAATTTTTAATACTAACTTATTGGTGGTTGTAAATTAAATGCTAATCAGAATGTTCTTTGAATATGTGGTATAAAACTTATGTTATAAAATGATTGGCAAGCGTCTTTGAAGTAACAGACTACATGTTAATTGGCCATATAGATTTGTAAAACTTTGAAGTTGCTTTGGATTTAAAAAAAAAACCAAAAACTCCTTAGCCTTGTTCTTAAAGCCTGGTCTGCCATTGTTGTAAGGCCTTATGAGTAGTTGAAAATGAATATTCTTTTGGCAAAGGGTATGGTGAGTGAGAAAAAATTGCTTATTTATTCTGGAACTCATCTTTTAAAAACGATTTCCAACTGGTCCTCAATTAGTTCTCTGTGCTCCCTCACTCTTCCCACCTTTAGCATCTAATTGAGTTTTTCTTTATGTGAGCTCCTTCCTTTTCGCCTTGAAACTTACTAAGATTTCTTTTCTCTTAAATGTTTGGTTGGTCTTGTACCTTTCTCTGTATAGATCCGTCTTTTTTTTCCTTTTGTTGCCAGATGCCTGCCGCCTCTCGTTTATCCACCTATGTCCTCTGTAACTCTATGAAAAAACTAGCTCCTGCCTCTTGCTTTCCTTCTGGATTGCTGCTTTCTTGAAAGTGATGCCTTCTGGCAAAACAGTGGTTTTTTGATCAACTGTAATGCCACTGTGGTGGTCCATTGCCCCTGGAAACCAGTCTCGAATTCCCAAGGCACAATGCTGTCTTGTATGTATGCTTGCAGATCCATCCTTCACCCTTGGACAGATGTGCATTTTTTGTCATATGGTGCTGCCCACCGTTGAACTGCGGTTCCTAAATGAAGGTGTGAGTTTTGTCCTGCTCTTTACAGCCTCAGTCCTCATACTAGCCATTAGATCTCTGTGGATCCTGTATTTCCTTTTTTTTGGAATTGACTAGAAAAATCTGTAAGATTTCTTTCTAGTTTAAATATTTGATGACCTTAATACTTTTAACAGCATCTCCCTGTGCCACAATGGTCTGTGGGGAGCTGACCCCACTTAATTTACCTAACATTTTCTCGTTTTGTCTCAGTGTGCACCTATGTCGCAGGCAAGCTGGCTCAGTCTCTACTGTGTATGTCAAGCTTATTGCTGCTTGTCTGCCTCTGTTTATACCAGCCCCTGCCTAAATGCTTTAATTCCTCTTTTATCTTTTTCTAATTCCTGTCTACACTTAAATGGGTAGCTCGAGCTTCATTTTTCCCATGAAGTCTTTATAGACTAAACTCACTGCGTCCTCACTTGTTCATGTGCTTGTCACCTCAGGTTCTACAGAAACACCCTTTAAGGTGTCTCCCCTTGGAAGGGTTGATTGAACATAGCTTAGCATTATTTTCTTTTCTCTTCTCTTTTTTATCAAATGGAGTGTAAACTTTCTGAAAAGCAAGAACTCTCTGTGAGAATTCTACTAATAGTCACCCCAGGGCCCAGCAGAGTTATAAGCACACATTGAGTCATTGATGGAATGTTTTTCATATGATTCTTGGTTCAAAGGTAGACTGGCTAACAGGAGTGGTAATTTGGCTTTATTTTAAATGCAAATAACTGAATTTTATTAATAATTTAGTGTTTATGGTGGCCTCCATCTTATAAGTGATACTTTAACTGGGAATAGGTTTTTAACAAAAGAAAGCTTTAAGGAGGAACTTGTACCTATTTATATTTCCTCCAACAGAGCTAGCATTTTTGAATCAAGTTTCAGATCTGATTGACTACCTTTGTGATCTTGAATTTGTCACTTACTTTTAGTGTCAAGTCTGCATAAGGAAAATTTTTTGCAGTGATCTGATAGGATAAATTAAAAGACACTTGCTCCTTGAAAGAAAAGCTATGACCAACCTAGACAGCATATTAGAAAGCAGAGACATTACTTTGCTGACAAAGGTCCGTCTAGTAAAAGCTATGGTTATTCCAGTAGTCATGTATGAATATGAGAGTTGGACCATAAAGAAAGCTGAGTGCTGAAGAATTGATGCTTTTGAACTGTGGTGTTGGAGAAGACTCTTGAGAGTCCCTTGAACTGCAAGGAGATCAAAACAGTCCATTCTAAAGGAAATCAGTCCTGAATAGTCGTTGGAAGGACTGATGGTGAAGCTGAAACACCAATACTTTGGCCACTTGATGCGAAGAACTGACCCGTTGGAAAAGACCCTGATGCTGGGAAAGATTGAAGGCAGGAAGAGAAGGGGACGACAGAGGATGAGGTGGTTGGATGGCATCACTTACTCGATGGACATGAGTTTGAGCCAGCTCTGGGAGTTGGTGATGGACAGGGAGGCCTGGCGTGCTGCAGCCCGCGGGGTTGCAAAGAGCTGGATACGACTGAGCTACTGAATTGAACCGAACTGAGAAGATAATGAATGTGAAATGCTTTGAAAAGACTAAGATTATCCAAATGTAAAATTTATACATTTTCTATATAGCTGACTGATGATTGTATATTTACCAAATAAAGGAAGGTGACTAGTCTCTGGATGTTCCCCCTTATGTACCTTGTCCAATATATACTTCAGTTTAGTGATCATTAACAAATGCTTAGGGTACTGAGAGGGTCCTTAGGTAACCTACCACGAATGACTGTAATCTGTTTTCGTGCTTTATCATCTATTTGTGGCATACATAATAGATGGCTGTTCACTTTTGGAAAGTGTAATAGAAAAATGTCATAAAGTGTTGTGTGGCTTGTTATATTAGATTTAATATTGTTTTATTAGATTTTAAATATTGCTACACTTTTTATTTGACACTTTTGGCCAATAGGATGTTAGAGTCTTAAATCTTCTGCCTTTTTTTTTTTTTTGAATGTGTTTAGCATGGAGAATTTTGTCCTTAAAGCAAAGGTTAGAGATACAACGGTAAGCATGCTTTATTTTTGCATCTTTATTCTTTACGCAGACTGCTGTAGGGCATTTTGTTTTATTTTCAAATTTGGTGTTATGAGGTCCTGTGTAGACTCTCTGTTGTTGCATTATAGCAACATACTTTGCAGGGTGAGCCTTGTATTAATTAAAAACATGTGCTTTGCACATGTGTTCCCTAGGTCTCAGTCTACTCTTCATTGGGGGGTTTGTGTGTATCTGTGTGTATATAAGACAGTGGACGGGGAGGGATAGGAAGGCTCATTCTTTAAAGGAAGTTTAAAGAGAAGAATGTTCTATAGAAGAAGTAGAAGGGGAGGTTTGTGGTCAGCTTAAACTGTTAAAAGGCTTAGAATCAATACTGAAGTAGAATATAGGCATCTTAAGCTCTTCCTTTGCTGAGGATTGACTTGAATTTATAAAAAGCATTGGCTTATTCTGCCTGACATCTTTTAGACTACCCCATTTTCTTGGGGGTGGAGAGGGAAAGATGAGACAAACTTTGTTTTGACCTTGAAGAATAGAAAAGTTAAGGTGTTTTTACATTGTGATGACTGTGAATGAAGTTTAAGATTTCAGCAGTAAAATACCTGTTTCATGCTGTGTGGTAGAGCCTTCAGTAAACAGAGTACACTCAGAGGTTGTGCTGAAGAGAATTTTAACACTGTACAATATAAATAACTGGAATTGATAGTGCCTCCAGTAAACTCTCTTCAGGTACCTGCAGTGATGGCAGATTTGACCACTTCAGATGTTATATGGCTGAGATATATAGTTATATTCTTTGGTTTTCTGAGAGTGGCTTTTGAAGCATTGACTATATCATCAAAAGGGCTTCTGTTAAGAAAGCCCCAAGGTAATATGGAATGCCATCCTGTTATAATGAAGAATTGGAATTATCCTCTAAACTTTACATATTTTTGCTATAAATGGTACTAATTACTTTGCAGTAGCAGTAACTTGAGGTGCAGACTTCCAGATTGCATGTTTTCTTTAAACCACAGCCTGGCACTCTTTTGGTTTGGCTTAGGGTTGCCCCTACAGTCTGCAAGCTGTTGCCTGCCCCTATTCATATATTATAGTTTGGAGTGTCTTAGCCTGTTGAATTTCAGAGAACTTAAAACTTTTTCTTGTGATATCCTTACCCCTTCCCCTTCACATCCCCCAAGCAGGGTGTTGTGTCTAGTGCAAGAGGCATGAATATTTACTAAATAGCAGGACGTTTAGAAATTTACTTTAAAGGACTTTTATTTAATTTATTTTCAGTCATAGTTTTATATCCAGATGATGGCCTTGTGGGTAATTATGGGTCATAAGGACCTCAAGCAACCCGTTTCCATCTAATTGTTGACAGCTTACCTTGGATAGTCCTCATAGTAATTTGGGCATGAGAAAACCCCTCTTACTGTCTCAATTTTGTGATGACAGTCAAGAGCTCTTTCTCTTACTACACAGTATACTGAGCAGTTTTCAGTGTGACCTTGGGCAAGTCAGCCTCTCTGAACTTGAGTTTTCTGGTTGCATCTGTAAGTTGGGGGTAATACCTGGCTTTACTTACATCGTGGGCTTGTTTAGTGTCTTGGGTATGAATCTTTTATGTGAAAGGAAGCTGTAAATAATCATAAAAATGTATTATCATAATTATTATCCTGTGCAGCATTTTTTCTCTTTTCTTTATAGTTTGGTGATTATTATTATTTCTATAATGCGTGGAAAAACAAGCTAGAGAAGCAAAGCAACTTGTTCATTATCATATGACATGTGATTGAGTTTAAACTAGAGTGTGGGTGTCTTAATCCTTACAGCAGTAACTTCCAATAAATAGAGCTTTACAAAAAAGGTCTAAATTTTGTGAACAGATAGCACAAATATGTAAAGAGAGGAAAGTATTATTGCTTCTTCACTCAAAAATAACATGTTTTATGTTCTTAAGAGAGAATCTTTTATGTTCATAAGAGAGTTCATATGGAAATCTTTTTTTCGGTTGGTCATGTGTTAGACATACCTTTTAAGCATTGTATACTGATTTCATTGTTTATCATTCTTTTCACCTTATCAAAACTTCTCAGGCTGTTAGTGGAAGTTGTAACATTGTTCCCCTTTTATTTTTAGTTTTATGACATTTTATAACTCACCGCAGATTTTTAGGTGAAGTGAGTTGAATTCTGAAGGTGAGAGTGTAGAATTTGTGAGAATACCAACAGGAATGTATAGTTATAAATATGACAGTATGTTTTTATTTGATTCTTTTATCTGGTATTTCACAGTTAAGTTTTGTAAAGTTGGTTTTCATACTCTTAAGAACATTCCATTGAGGATTTGATCAAATTGGAAGGCACCCTTTTAACCTTCGGTTGGATTTGAGTGCCTTGTTCTGTTGGATTCCTGAGTCTGTCTTTCTTTTTGCCCATCTGCTTTCCTTCCTCTGTCTGCTTTTTGAAACCCCTCACCCCCAGCAACAACTTTCACAGCGTTCACTTTGTCTTTTGGAGTACCTTTCCAAATCTTTTGTCCTCATCAGTGCCTTTCACTTCTGTCCCAGCTCAGGGCTGGGAAGATGTTTTGTCTTTATTCTCTAAGCAGATCATCTTCCTTTTGGGTAATGGACTAAGTGGGAAAGACAAGAGCCGTTTGTATTTCCTGTTATGTTTCAATTTTTGGCCTCTGATAACTGAATTTGCAGTAGGGAATGGGAGAGAGAGAAGGTGTTGTTTTGGTCAGATGTTGGCAACAAAGATCAGCGAAGACCTGTGCTCTGGTTTCTGCCTTGACACAAACTACCTTTGCTATATTAATGTAAATCTCAATTCTGAGCTATTTCTTTGATCTGTTAAACAGGAAAAATATAATCTGACTGTCTAAAACTTTTCTAATTCTTAAAATAGATTGATTTGTTTTTTTTTTTAAGCCAGTCCTCTGACTGAAAAAATAATTCTAGTCACTAATTGATTAGTTACAGATAGTTAGAAGGAATCTGAGATTATTTAAATCCACTTCTGCAAGAGCCCTGACAGATGACTGTTCAATCTCTCAGTCAGTTCAGTTCAGTTGCTCAATCATGTCTGACTCTTTGCGACCCCATGGACAGCAGCACGCCAGGCTTCCCTGTCCATCACCAACTCCCAGAGCTTGTTCAAACTTATGTCCATTGAATAGGTGATGCCATCCAACCATCTCATCCTCTGTCGTCCCCTTCTCCTCCCACCTTCAATCTTTCCCAGCATCAGGATCTTTTCCATTGAGTCAGTTCTTTGCATCAGGTGGCCAAAGGATTGGAGTTTCAGCTTCACCATCAGTCCTTCCAATGACTACTCAGGACTAATTTCCTTTAGGATGGACTGGTTGAATCTCCTTGCAGTCCAGGGGACTCTCAAGAGTCTTCTCCAACACCACAGTTCAAAAGCATCAATTCTTCGGTGCTCAGCTTTCTTTATAGTCCAACTCTCAGGTCCGTAAACTCTCACACCTTAAAGTCTAGTAAGAGAGAAGAATGAAAAGAAAATTATGGTGAATGTTACGATGAATGTATAGGATACAATGGGAGTGGGTAAGAGGAGCCCTTAATTTAGCCTGGGCAGTCAGGGAGAACTTGACAGAAAGTGAAGCCTGGACTGAGCTGTCAATCATGTAGGTTCTTGCATGTCTTACTAAAATGTTGAAACCCTCGTTTAAGGTTTTGGATGAATGTAATTGCATCTAATGGCTTATGCTTTAGTAGGAGCAGTTGAAGAATATAATAAAGGGAAATATACAGTGAAGTACCATAGGAGGTAGAAGAAGAATGGGATCTAAATTCAGGTGGTGAATTTAGAGACTGAGATGGCAGAGAAGGAAACAGTGGATTTGGTTTATAACAGCTGTTGGAGTAAATGAGAGAGAGAGAGTGCAGTTTAAGGACGTTTAACAGTACTGGGCAGTGTTAAGGATTCAGCTGGATTTGGAGACAACGTCTTTGTTATGGTTTTAGTCTCTAGAATTGCAGAGATTAAGGAACGTTGAGGATCAGATGTTGGATAGGTGGTCCACCTTGACATTGAAGTCACCTAGATCCGGGTTCCCAGATTCAGCAAATAGAAATAATGGATGCCCAGTTAAATGTGAATTTCAGATAAGCAATGAATATTTAGTATAAATGTTTCCCAATTATTGCATGGGATATACTAAAAATACTACTCATACCTTTTTGAAAATTCAGGTTTAATTGGGAGTCCTGTATTTTATCAAGCAACACTAACCTGGATGGTGGTCGATGTGTGAAGTTGAGGAAAAACTGAGCCAGGACTCAAATTGTTTTGATGATGGGGGAAGTATCTAGAAAATTGGTAGGTGATAGTGACAAAGTTTGTAGTGAGTAGCACATGAGTCATGAGCCTCAAGGAAGAGTGGGGCGAGTAGAAAAGTTTGGCCTCTTAAAGTCTTCTATTCATTGTTCCTAATTGTCTTCTCTGTAACGCTTTAGAGTGTTTGTCTTTTTACTTTAAAAATGTTTGAAGACAAATCTTAAGTATTCCTCAGGGTTGTCCCCCCCCCAGTATATTATTCATTCAATTATTTTTTATAGATCAGATCAGATCAGATCAGTCGCTCAGTCATGTCCGACTCTTTGCGACCCCATGAATCGCAGCGTGCCAGGCCTCCCTGTCCATCACCAACTCCCAGAGTTCACTCAGACTCATGTCCATCGAGTCAGTGATGCCATCCAGCCATCTCATCTTCTGTCATCCCCTTCTCCTCTTGCCCCCAATCCCTCCCAGCATCAGAGTCTTTTCCAATGAGTCAACTCTTCGCACGAGGTGGCCAAAGTCCTGGAGTTTCAGCTTTAGCATCATTCCCTCCAAAGAAATCCCAGGGCTGATCTCCCTCAGAATGGACTGGTTGGATCTCCTTGCAGTCCAAGGGACTCTCAAGAGTCTTCTCCAACACCACAGTTGAAAAACATCAATTCTTCAGCGCTCAGCCTTCTTCACAGTCCCAACTCTCACATCCATACATGACCACAGGAAAAACCATAGCCTTGACTAGACGAACCTTTGTTGGCAAAGTAATGTCTCTGCTTTTGAATATGCTATCTAGGTTGGTCATAACTTTCCTTCCAAGGAGTAAGCATCTTTTAATTTCATGGCTGCAGTCACCATCTGCAGTGATTTTGGAGCCCAGAAAAATAGTCTGACACTGTTTCCACTGTTTCCCCATCTACTTCCCATAAAGTGATGGGACTGGATGCCATGATCTTCGTTTTCTGAAGGTTGAGCTTTAAGCCAACTTTTTCACTCTCCACTTTCACCTTCATCAAGAGGCTTTTGAGTTCCTCTTCACTTTCTGCCATAAGGGTGGTGTCATCTGCATATCTGAGGTTATTGAAATTTCTCCTGGCAATCTTGATTCCAGCTTGTGCTTCTTCCAGCCCAGCGTTTCTCATGATGTACTTTGCACATAAGATAAATAAGCAGGGTGACAATAAACAGGGTGACAATAAACAGGGTGACGTCCTGTTGAGTTTGCGTCTTAATTGCTGAGGAGTGAGTTAACCTGGGTGAGAGTCAAGCTTAGTATTTTGAAGAGTGATTGTGAGGGTCGGGAGGAGACACGGTGCTGCCTGCCCTTTTTCACAGGGCTCTGCAAACCGAAGATTTGAGGTAATGTTTGTGAAGGTAGTCTGTAAACTTGCTTCAGGAAGGTAAGAAGTCTGTAAACTTGCTTCAGGAAGGTAATGGTGTTTTTTATAGAACACACCATTAAGTATTTCACTGTCATGGTGCTTTTTTCTCTTGGTGCAGTTGGTGGTCAGTATTCAGGCATATCATTTTTCATCTTTTTTCTAAGTGTTTTTGTATCTGAGGGTATTATTTGAGTCTTTAAAAAAGAAGGCTTAAAAATTGCCGAGCTTCAGGTGCTCTGTACTTTTGGTATTCATCTGATTACTGGTACAGTTAACCTAACAAAGAGCATGCGTGTGCATGGGTATTTTTTTAAAAAAAGCTTTTTTATGCAAAGTTTTAAACATGTACAAAAATAGATGATTATAAATGAAGCCCCATGTACCCATTACCCGGCTTCTACTTAGTTTTGTTTCATCGATACTCCTACCCATTTCCTGCTCAGCTTCTCTTCATTATTTTGAAGCAATCCCAATTCTCATTTCTGCATGACTTATTCTTAACTCATGCTGACTTTAAGAGCTTCGTGATAGAGAAACAGTACTCAATGGGGAAGACTTGAGTTTGCGTCCTAATTGCTGAGGAGTGAGTTAACCTGGGTGAGAGTCAAGCTGAGTATTTTGAAGAGTGAATGTGAGGGTTGGGAGGAGACATGGTGCTGCCTGCCCTTTTTCATAGGGCTCTGCAAACCGAAGATTTGAGGTAATGTTTGTGAAGGTAGTCTGTAAACTTGCTTCAGGAAGGTAAGATTTCGTTATTAGTAAACGCTGCTTCCTTCTCTTAAGTGCTTAAAAGTCATCTGCATAAGTAATCAGTCCTAGAATTATTTGGGTGTTGACATTAAATTAAGGTCATAGTCCTGAAGTGACTTTTCACCTTTATCCATCCCTGCATTTTGAGGCACCCTCTTCTCACTCCTAGTCTGATGCCTTATTTTTCGTGAGTTCTCAAAGTTCACTCCCCTTGTGACATTTCAGAATTTTCATCTCTACCCTTGGATTAATTCATATAGACTTGAGATAAAGCAGATAGGTGGGGTTTATGCTGTATTTTAGGTGTTTTGATGGCTGGCAAAATGTTCTTTTTAAATTTGAAAATAATATTGTTTTCTGCTAAAACAGAAGTGAAATTGAATTGTATAATTCTATTTTCAGTCTCCTATTGGTATTATATTGTTGTTGTTTAGTCGCTCAGTCGTGTCTGACTCTTTTGCAACCCCATGGACTGTGGGGATTTCCCAGACAGGAATACTGGAGTGGGTTGCCATTTCCTTCTCCAGGGGATCTTCCAGACCCAGGGGCCAAGCCCGTGTCTCCTGCATTGGCAGGTGGATTCTTTACCACTGAGCCACCAGTGAAGCCCAGTTGGTGTTATACCATGTATTCTTCACTAATGATTCTTGTCTTTCCTTCTTCGTCATCTTGATCTTAATATATTTTTGTATATATTTAATATGCTTAACATATTAAGTATATTTAATACATTTAATAATATACTTATAATATATAAATATATAAGATATGATATATTTAATATATGAAGCCTTTACATATTTATTTTAGCATCTTCAAAGTCTTTAGTGATTCTGAACTTTTAACTTTTTATATTCATCTGTTGGTTTGTTTGTTATGTGTAGTCTATGTTCTTTGTCAAATGTCCTTATCAGTACTCTGCTAGGGATGGGGGGAGAGGAGAAACAGGCACATTAGTTTCTTTATTTTTATTTTTTTGGCCATGTTGGGCAACTTGCAGGATTTTAGTTTCCCAACTAAGCATTCCCATGCCATGGCAGTGAAAGTCTGGAATTCTTACCACTAGGCCTCCATGGAACTCCCACATTAGCTTTTTTAGAAATGTCAGCTTTACTGGGATCACTTAAGACTCTTGTTAAAAGTACGGATTTCCCGACCACGCTGAACATCTAAGGGAGACCTGCGTGCTGCAGTTCATGGGGTCACAGAGTTGGACACAGCTTAGCAACTGAACAACAACAGTGACAACGACAACTGATTATCTCTGAGTTCTAGAGTTTAAAAAAACTCTCCCCAGGTCATTCTGATGTGTGTCTGGGCTTGTGAATGACTCTTAGGGTATTGCACGGAGACTTCAGCTGCTGGGTAGTATTTAGTAGGTCATCTATACCACTGCAACAAGTAGAAAAAACTGAACTTTTAAAATTGCATTTTAAAAAATATTGGAGGACTGTAGAAGTAATGATGACTAGGTTAATTAAAATTAATTAATTAAAAAATTCCAGATATAGAAGAGCCCTTTGTAAGGTGAAAAGAGAATTGCTAACATTTGCTGATTCTGGGCACAGACTGAAGAAAAAGAATAAACCGGAGGTGAACTGCATCTTGCTAAAACTTCAGCATAGTCCTGACACATTTCAGTTCATGAAATAGATTGTAATGGTTGTTCTTTCTCATCCCTTTTGTGTGATAGAGTAGATGGAGAATGCTCACTGGGAAGATATATTCTGGGGTTTCTGAGGCTCTTTCATTTACCATATCCAGTGTGCAGTGAGCCATTTCTAAAAATTTGAAAAGGTGGAAAACTGTGATCCATAATCCAGAAGAAAAATAAATAACAGAAGTAGAAAGTGAAAGAAAGTGTTAGTCACTCAGTCGTGTCCCAACTCTTTGTGACCCCTTGGACTGTTGCCCGCCAGACTCTTCTGTCCATGGGATTCTCCAGGCAAGAATACTGGAGTGGGTTGCCATTTCCTTCTCCAGGGGGTCTTCCGGAGCCAGGAATTGAACCCGCATCCCTTGCATCTCTGGCATTGGCAGGCAGGTTCTTTACCACTGAGACACCTGGCACTGCCTGGTAATTAAAATTATCAGATGGGGACTTTAACCGTAATATGCTAAAGAAAATATAAGAAAAAGTGGAGAATCTATAGAGAATTCGAATTCATGAAAAGGAATTAAATGGATATTTTGGTAATGAAAAATCAGTCGCTGAAGTCTGTCATTTATATGTTAATGAGTAAACTTTGATGCAGAACCCTAGGCTCTCAATCTACCCCTTGCCTTACTCTTCATTTACCTAAAAGAGGGAAAACAGGTCAACTGAATATAAACCATTGAAGTTCTGTGAGAGCAGGGATTGTGGCTGTCTTTTCACTGCTGTGTTCCCAGCACTTAGTACAGTGCCTGGCACATTAAAAATAAAACAAAAAAAAGCATGACAAAAAGCCCACAGTAACTGAAATTAATTATTCATTGGGTGGATTTAATAGCAGGTTATACCAATAAAAGACAAGAATAAAGACAATAGAAAGTATCCAGTTTGAAAACAGGAAGAAAAAAAATGGAAAAAGTGGGACAGTGCAAAGCAGTAATAGTGAAAGTTTGAATAAGGTATGGGACTTCCTTAGGGATCCAGTAGTTAAAACTCTGTCCTTCAACTGCAGGCTTTGATTCCTGTTTGGGGAACTAAGATCCCACATGCTGTGTGGTGCAGCCCCCAGAAAAGAAAAAAAAATGTTGAATAGTGTGTTTGGAGATACAGAAGTAGAGACTTAGCATGGGAGCAGATATTTGAAGAGATATGGTAAGGCATTTTCCAAAATTGATGAAGGACACCAACCTATACATTTGAGTAGTTTAGCAAACTCCCGGCGGGAAAAATACAAAGAAAAATACACTCAGATATAGTTTAACTGAACTGTTGAAAACTATAGAGACAAAGAGAAACTCTTAGAAGCAACCGGATGGGAAAAAAATAAGATAACGTTACTTTCAAATAAACTAATATAAACGATGGCCGAATTTTGAACACAACTGAGGAAACTGGAAAATTATGGAATGACATTTTTTCTGAACAAAAAAGCTGCCAAGTTAAAATTCTATTCCCAGCAGAAATATCCGTCAGAAATGAAGGTGAAATAAAGACATTTTTAGACAAAAGCTGAGAGAATTAACCACCAGCAGTCCTGCTCTGTAAGACTTACTAAAGAAGGTTCTTTACATGGAGGGGAAACATCTCAAGTGGAAGGATAAAACTATAGGAAATAATAAAGGGCACCCAGTTGGGTGTGAAATTAGTAAATATACACCCACTATGAATAAATATGCAAAAACTGCCTCTTTTTTTCCCCCCTTGTTCTTAGGAACTTCAGGAATTTTATTTTATTTTATTTTTTTTTATTCTAGAATGATAGACATTCTATAGCACTCCTTGGAAGGAAAGTTATGACCAACCTAGATAGCATATTCAAAAGCAGAGACATTACTTTGCCAACAAAGGTTCGTCTAGTCAAGGCTATGGTTTTTCCAGTGGTCATGTATGGATGTGAGAGTTGGACTGTGAAGAAGGCTGAGTGCTGAAGAATTGATGCCTTTGAACTGTGGTGTTGGAGAAGACTCTTGAGAGTCCCTTGGACTGCAAGGAGATCCAACCAGTCCATTCTGAAGGAGATCAGCCCTGGGATTTCTTTGGAAGGAATGATGCTAAAGCTGAAACTCCAGTACTTTGGCCACCTCATGCAAAGAGTTGACTCATTGGAAAAGACTCTGATGCTGGGAGGGATTGGGGGCAGGAGAAGAAGGGGACGACAGAGGATGAGATGGCTGGATGGCATCACTGACTCAATGGATGTGAGTCTGGGTGAACTCCGGGAGTTGGTGATGGACAAGAAGGCCTGGTGTGCTGCGATTCATGGGGTCGCAAAGAGTCGGACATGACTGAGCGACTGAACTGAGCTGAACTGAACCATACAATAAACAAATAAACTTCATATATTAAAAATGTACAATTTGATGACTTTTGCTATACTTATAAGCTTGTGTTAACAGCATCATGATCAGGATAATGAATGTATATGTCTCCTGCAAAAGTTTCCTCTGGCCTCCATAATTCATTCCCTGCCTCCATCCCATTTCTGGGCAGCTGCTGAGCTGTTTTTCTCAGTATTTTTTCGTTCACCTATCTGGTAGATACTTGGGTTGCTCCACTTTTAGCTACTGCAAACGACGTCCTGAAGATTCCTGTATACAACTTTGTGTGGATGTCTTGAGTAAATAAATACAGAGAAGTAGAATGGCTGGGTCATATCACGGGTATATATTTCACTTTTATTTTTTTTAATTTATTATTATTATTTTTCAAATTTATTTTTGACTGCTCTGGTTCCTGCCCCTGGCCTTTCTCTTGTTGCAGCTGGTGGGGGTTGGGGGTGTACTCTTCTTTGTGGTGTGCTGGCTTCTAATTGCAGCGGCTTCTCTTGTCGTAGAGGATAGGCTTTAGAGTTTGGGCTTGGTAGTTGTGACACATGGGCTTAGTTGCTCCAAGTCATGTGGGATCTTCCCAGACCAGGGATTGAACCTGTGTCCCCTGCGTTGGTACGTGGATTTTTAACTGCTGGATCACCAGGGAAGTCACACATATTTAACTTTTTAAGAAGCTTCCAATTTTTCTTTTCCAGAGTGATTGTCATTTTACAGCAGTCTATGAGGATTCCAATTGTTCCACATCCTTGCCAACATTTGTTTTCTTAAAAAAAACTATTTTTAACTAAAAAAATTTTTAATTACACCCATCCAGTGGGTATGAATTGATGTATCATTCTGGTTTTGATTTGCATTTGCCTAAGGACTAATGAGCATCTTTTCATGCACTTATTTACCAACTGAATATTTTCCTTGATGAAATGTATATTTGGATCTTTTGCCCAGTTTTTAAAAGTTGTTTCTTTTAAATTACAGAGTTTTAAGAGCTTGTAATATAAACTAAATGTAAGTCTTTTACAAGATAGATAGTTTGCAAATATTTTCTCCCAGTTTCTGATTTGCTTTGTTTTTTGCCTTTTTTCCTTCTCAGTCTTGAAAGCAGGTGTTCTTAATTTTGCTAAAGTGCAAATTATCAATTTTTCTAAATAAAGAAAAGGATTATGTTATTGATGGTGTATCTAAGAAACCTTTGTCTAATGTAAGTTCACCGAGATTTTTCTCCTGTTTTCTTCTTTTAGGTTTGACACTTAGGTCTATGACTCACTTTTAGTTAATTTTTGTACTTGGTATGATTCTGTATGCCTAATGTCTTGCCAATCTACAGTCTTGATTATTGTAGCTTTATAGTAAATTTGAAATCAGATATGGTAAATCCTCCAAGTTTGTTGTTTTTTCTCAAGAATAAGTTGGTACAGATACTTTGCGAAGAGGAAGAATCAAGAGTTTTGTCCCTCCTCTAGTCCCCCCACCACCCGCGCCCCGACGCTGCCACGCTCGCCGCTCCTGTTGCCCGCCCAGCCGCCGGCCCCACGCAGCCGCCGGAGTACCCTCAGCTCGCTTGCCCCCGACTCCGCACACGTCTCTATCACCCCCAACGCCGCACTCCTGGGAGCCCCCACAGAACACCTGCCCTCCGCCCGCACAGGCACACACACAAACCCTACAGCCGAGGCGCAGCCCCAGCGCGGGAACTAACCAAGGAACCGCGCCCCGCCACTGGGACGTCCTGGCTGGTCAAGGCACGGAGGTTGTACAGTTAACTTGTCTTGTTGAGCCCAGAAATGTTATAAGCATGAATACACACTGCATCCGCTCGAAGTGTGCCCCCCGCCCCCCCAGCTCTATATAGACCCTCGGAGTCAGTAGAAAGGGTCCTGGTCCCTGTGCCCCAAGAAAGCACCTCAGTCTAAGCTGGGGGTGGGGGGAGGGTAATCCCTCCTCTAGTCTTAACACGATTTCTTCAGTATACGCTAGGCAGGGCCTTAGCAAGAACCCAGGTAGCAGAGGAGAAATGTAGTTTGCACAGTAGCTCCACCATCAGAAAACAAGGCACAGAGGATAGATGTGAACATGAGAGGCAGTAAGTTAGCAATTGGCGCAGTCCTCTCTGGCTACTCAGCAGCCATATATGCGTTTAAACAGATACTTGATCTTGTGTACAGAAGACAAATACTCTGTGCTTTTGCCTAATAAGATGGAAGTTTCTTTTTAAAAATGAAGATGTTCTTACCTTCTTCCCAAAGTGGGAAGCAAAATCCCAATACTTGTTGTATCCATCTGTTGATGACATTCACATATTCCACATTTAGGCTATGTTAATTATATCTCAGATTTGTAGTCCTATCTGAATATCATGCTACCTAAAGACTAAACATCTACTTCTGCTTTATTGACTACACCAATGCCTTTGACTATGTGGATCACAACAAACTGTGGAAAATTTTTCAAGAGATGGGAATACCAGACAACCTGCCTCCTGAGAAATCTGTATTCAGGTCAAGAATCAACAGAACTAGACATGGAACAATGGACTGGTTCCAAATTGGGATAGGAGTACGTCAAGGCTGTATATTGTTACCCTGGTTATTTAACTTACATGCAGAGTACATCATGCAAAGTGCTGGACTGGATGAAGCACAAGCTGGAATCAAGATTACTGGGATAAATATCAATAACCTCAGATATATAGATGACACCACCCTTAAGGCATAAAGCAAAGAGGAACTGAAGAGCCTCTTGATAAAAGTGTAAAGAGGAGAGTGAAAAAACTAGTTTAAAACTCAACATTCAAAAAACTAAGATTATGGCATCTGGTCCCATCACTTCATGACAGATGGATGGGGAAACAGTGGAAACAGTGAGAGACTTTATTTTCTTGGGCTCCAAAATCACTGCAGATGGTAACTGCAGCCATGAAATTAAAAGATGCTTGCTCCTTGGAAGAAAAGCTATGACTAACCTAGATAGCATATTAAAAAACAGAGACATTACTTTGCTGACACAAGGTTCATCTACTGAAAGCTGTGGTTTTTCCAGTAGTCATGTATGGATGTAAGAGTTGGACTATAAAGAAAGCTGAATGTCGAAGAATTGATGCTTTTGAACTGTGGTGCTGGAGAAGACTCTTGAGAGTCCCTTGACTGCGAGGAGATCCAACCAGTCCATCCTAAAGGAGATCAGTCCTGGGTGTTCATTGGAAGGACTGATGCTGAAGCTGAAGCTCCAGTACTTTGGCCACCTGATGCAAAGAACTGACTCACTGGAGGAGACCCCGATGCTGGGAAAGATTGAAGGCGGGAGGAGAAGGGGATGACAGGATGAGATGGTTAGATGGCATTATTGACTTGATGGACATGCGTTTGAGCAAGCTCTGGGAGTGATGATGGACAGGGAAGCCTGGCATGCTGCAGTCTATGGGGTTGCAGAGTCAGACACAACTGAGCAACTGAACTGAACTGGAAGACTAAATTGTAAAGTTGTTTGTTGTTGTTTAGTTCCTAAGTCGTATCTGACTCTTCTGCGACCCCATGGAGTATAGCCTGCCAGGTTCTGTCCATGGGATTTCCCAGGCAGGAATACTGGAGTTGGTTGCCATTTCCTTCTTCAGGGGATCTTCCCGATCTAGGGATCAAACCCACGTCTCCTGCATTGGCAGGTGGATTCTTTACCACTGAGCCAGTTAAGTTTTACTAATAAAATTTGTATAACATATTGAGAAGAAGAAGAGAGAAGAAATTGGTTTATACATTCATGCAAAATCTTGTGTAGTAAGAAAAGAATATATATGTAACTGCTGTAGACTTTGCTTTTGTAAAATAGTTGAATGATTGTAAATTAGTTTATTTTTTTTTTAGTTTTTTTTTTTTATAATTAGTTTCTTCTTCTGCTTTTTCCATGTTTCCTTTGCCCTCATACAGGACCTCAGCTGGTGAGGTAACCCAAATCTTCCTCACTATTCTTCACATGTTACTTTGTGTGTGTGTATTTTCCATTAACTTTTACTATTACACATGTATAAGAGATACATCAGAGAATCCTTGGGCTTCCAGAGTCCTCCCTGTCCTCATGTATCAGTTGTCCTTTATCTCCTAGGTAACTCAGACGAATTAAAACAGCTAATAGAATGACCCTCCTCTTTGCCTCTTCATGATGATTCCAAGTTTATTTTGATGTTTTGCTTTCTATTTTTATGAATGAAATTCTCTTTCATTCAGCCTGGTAGTAATGAATGGCCATTGGTACATGACTAAAGAGCTCAGGCTTCTGGTTTGAACTAAGTAGTAAGTTTAGCACAGTGTCACGTTCTTGAACTCTTGTTTGAAAAGCCTCTCCTTCCCTGGAATGAGTTTAGGATTATTTTAAATGTCCTATTAATGGTATGGACCTAACAGAAGCAGAAGATATTAAGAAGAGATGGCAAGAATACACAGAAGAACTGTACAAAAAAGATCTTCATGACCCAGATAATCACGATGGTGTGATCACTGACCTAGAGCCAGACATCCTGGAATGTGAAGTCAAGTGGGCCTTAGAAAGCATCACTATGAACAAAGCTAGTGGAGGTGATAGAATTCCAGTTGAGCTATTCCAAATCCTGAAAGATGATGCTGTGAAAGTGCTGCGTTCAATATGCCAGCAAATTTGGAAAAGTCAGCAGTGGCCACAGGACTGGAAAAGGTCAGTTTTCATTCCAATCCCAAAGAAAGGCAATGCCAAAGAATGCTCAAACTACTGCACAATTGCACTCATCTCACATGCTAGTAAAGTAATGCTCAAAATTCTCCAAGCCAGGCTTCAGCAATATGTGAACTGTGAACTTCCTGATGTTCAGGCTGGTTTTAGAAGAGGCAGAGGAACCAGATCAAATTTCCAACATCTGCTGGATCATGGAAAAAGCAAGAGAGTTCCAGAAAAACATCTATTTCTGCTTTATTGACTATGTCAAAGCCTTTGACTGTGTGGATCACAAGAAACTGTGGAAAATTCTGAAAGAGATGGGAATACCAGACCACCTGATCTGCCTCTTGAGAAATTTGTATGCAGGTCAGGAAGCAACAGTTAGAACTGGACATGGAACAACAGACTGGTTCCAAATAGGAAAAGGAGTACGTCAAGGCTGTATATTGTCACCCTGTTTATTTAACGTCTATGCAGAGTACATCATGAGAAACGCTGGGCTGGAAGACGCACAAGCTGGAATCAAGATTGCCGGGAGAAATATCAATAACCTCAGATATGCAGATGACACCACCCTTATGGCAGAAAGTGAAGAGGAACTCAAAAGCCTCTTGATGAAAGTGAAAGTGGAGAGTGAAAAAGTTGGCTTAAAGCTCAACATTCAGAAAACAAAGATCATGGCATCCGGTCCCATCACTTCATGGGAAATAGATGGGGAGACAGTGGAAACAGTGTCAGACTTTATTTTTCTGGGCTCCAAAATCACTGCAGATGGTGACTGCAGCCATGAAATTAAAAGACGCTTACTCCTTGGAAGGAAAGTTATGACCAACCTAGATGGCATATTCAAAAGCAGAGAGATTACTTTGCCAACAAAGGTTCGTCTAGTCAAGGCTATGGTTTTTCCTGTGGTCATGTATGGATGTGAGAGTTGGACTGTGAAGAAGGCTGAGCGCCGAAGAATTGATGTTTTTGAACTGTGGTGTTGGAGAAGACTCTTGAGAGTTCCTTGGACTGCAAGGAGATCCAACCAGTCCGTTCTGAAGGAGATCAGCCCTGGGATTTCTTTGGAAGGAATGATGCTAAAGCTGAAACTCCAGTACTCTGGCCACCTCGTGGGAAGAGTTGACTCATTGGAAAAGACTCTGATGCTGGGAGGGATTGGGGGCAGGAAGAGAAAGGGATGACAGAGGATATGACTGGATGGTATCACTGACTCGGTGGACGTGAGTCTGAGTGAACTCCGGGAGTTGGTGATGGACAGGGAGGCCTGGCGTGCTGCGATTCATGGGGTCGCAGAGTCGGACACGACTGAGCGACTGATCTGATCTGATCTGATCTGATTATAACCAACACACAGAATTGTTGCCATTCAAAAAATCTTTTCTCAGCCTCAGGAAAGAGGTGAAACCTGGATTGGATTCTTCACAGACTGTTCTGACTTATCTTCCACAATTTAAGATTTATTAAAAATTATAATTTGTGAATTGTAGAAGAATATTTTGTTAATCAGTTCAGTTGCTCAGTTGTGTCCGACTCTTTGCGACCCCACGGACTGTAGCATGCCAGGTTTCCCTGTCCATCACCAACTCCTGGAGCTTGCTCAAACTCATATCCATAAAGAGTTAACAAACTCATTAACATTTTGTTAATATGTTCTTTAAAAATTTGACCAGCAGAGGTAAACATCTTAAACATTTATCTGTGCCTATTTGGACTTTGGATGTCTGTCTTCATTTTTAACACCAACTGCATGCATCATATAACTAGAAAAATAGGTTGATTTAGACATTTGGCTGATGGTTTAAAATAATTGTATTAGGAAAATAATTTTTACAAGTGAATATAATTTAAATACTAGCTAAAATGATGACCTGGAGGCAAATTGTTCTGGTATGTAAACACTACATTGGAATTCTGGAGCTGCCAATGTTACCTACACACTTTTAGAATTTTGAATAATTTAAAACTTACAGAAAAGTTGCAACAGTAGTATAAAAAGTCCCATATAGTCTTTACCCAGATGAGATGATAAGATAACATCACTGGGTCAGTGGACATGGGTTTGACCAAACTCCAGAAGATAGTGAAGGATAAGGAAGCCTGCTTTACTGCAGTTCATGGGGTTGTAGTGACTTAGCGACTGAACAACAACTGGCTGTTTATATTTTGCTCTCTGTATGTTTTATTATTTGTTATCTCTTTCTATCCATATGTGTCTGTATATTTGTGTGTATATAATATAAAGATACATACATTCTTTTTTTCTTTTGTATGCAGAGGTGGCATCTGACAGTAAGTTGTAGGCATCATGTTCCTTTATTTCTAAATACATCAGTGTCTTAATAAGTAAGGATTTCTCTTGCTTAACTATAGTACAATTATTGAAGTCAGAAGATTTAACTTTGATAACAATACTGTTCTGTTTAACACATGGTCCATACTCCAGGTTTGTCAGTAACAATTTCTCAAATAATTCACATACTTAAAAAATCTATTTTGTTTTTACCAGTTGCCTGTATTTCATTTTGATAGAAATTTTTGAAGTGGTTTTTTCATCTTTAGGTTTCAAATGTGAGAATTAATCAGTACTGTAAAACTCTGCAGAAATTACATACTGTGGTATATGTAACCTGCATTCTTAGGTATATGTAACCTAAGGCCAAATAAGTGTACTAAGCTCTGACTCTTAGCATATTTTGGGCAGTCTTTTTGGATGATAATTTTACTTAAATTTTTTTGGAAAAAAATTAAAAATTAAAAAAAAAGGGTATTATGGAATAGAATGCAAAATTTTCATCTCTTTTCTGGCCTGGGCAATCCCATTGACAGAGGAACCTGGCAGGCTGCCTTTCATGGGGTCGCAAAGAGGTGGACACTACTGAATGACTAACACCTTAAGGTAAAGCACCAGACATCAAAGAAGTAATTTACTTCCCAATAATTGAGAATAAGAATTAGACCAAATTTGCTTGAGGGAGGGTAAGTATCTCCCTTTAAGACTGGGCTAGTGAAGCGTAGGCATTTGGCTATTTAAAAGAAAAAATCAATGTTTAGAGTTCCTTGAGCAATAATTTTAGAAAAAAATCTCAATTTAAAATTAAAAATAAATTGTATTATTACTTATTAAATGCTGTTTTAGTTATAGCTCACTCATCAAGAGTGTTTCTTGACATTTCCTACTTTTCTTCTGGTTGTTAATTTCTATCTTAATGTCCTATGGCCAGTAAATATGGTTTGTATGATACCAGTGCTTTCAAATTTGAAGTTTGCTTTATTAATTTGAGCATTATAATAGTTATTTATTGCTGTGTAACAAATTCCCCCAAGTGTAGCAACTTTGGACCGCAAGCATTTATTATCTCATAACATTTCTGTGTGTTAGAAATCCAGTAGCAGCTTAGGTAGATGTTTCTAGCTCACAGTCTTTCATGAAGTTGTAGTCAAGCTCTTTGCTGTACTACAGTCATCTGAAAGCTTGACTGGACCTGGAAGATTTACTTCTGACCTGGTCATTTACACAGCTGATGGCTAGAGGCCTCAGTTCTTTACTAGCTAGTTCTTTTGCAGAAGGACTCTATAACTCTCTTATATTATGTGTCAGTTTTGTGTGTGTGCTATTAGGCACATAGGGATTTTTAAATGATATCCTCTAAGTGATTTGAATCTTGAATTTTTAAATTTTGAATCTTCAGTTCAGTTGATCAGTCATGTCTGACTTTTTGCAGCCCCGTGGACTGCAGCACACCAGGCTTCCCTGACAGTCACTAACTCCAGAAGCTTGCTCACACTTGTGTCCATTGAGTCGGTGATGCCATCCAACCCTCTCATCTTCTGTTCTCCCCTTCTCCTCCCGCCTTCAATCTTTCCCAGCATTGGGGTCTTTTCCAGTGAGTCAGTTATTTGCTTCAGGTGGCCAAAGTATTGGAGCTTCAGCTTCAGCATCAGTCCTTCCAATGAATATCAGGACTGATTTCCTTTAGGATTGACTGGTTTGATCTCCTTGCAGTCCAAGGGACTCTCGAGTCTTCTCCAACACTACAGTCAAAAGCATGAATTCTTTGGGACTCAGCTTTCTTTACAGTCCAACTCTTACATCCATACATGACTACTGGAAAAACCATAGTTTTGACCAGATGGACCTTTGTTGTTAATGCTTCTGCTTTTTTATATGCTGTCTAGGTTGGTCATAGCTTTTCTTCTAAGGGACAAGCATCTTTTAATTTCATGGCTGCAGTCACCATCTGCAGTGATTTTGGAGCCCCGGAAAATAAAGTCTCTCACTGTTTCCATTGTTTCCCCATCTATTTGCCATGAAGTCATGGGACCAGATGCCATGATCTTAGTTTTTTGAATGTTGAGCTTTAAGCCAGCTTTTTCACTCTCCTCTTTCACTTTACAATTATGTAGTAATCCTCTTTATTTTTAGTGCTTTTTGTCTTCATTTGCTCTTGTTTTGTTTTATTTTTGCTTGATAAATCTTTTCCCATTCTTTAATCACTCATCTTTTTTTCCCCTTAATGTTAGTCCATCTCTTAAAAACAGCACATATGTAACCAGTCTGAATATCTTTCCTTCTAAGTAGAAGGTTTGGACCATTGGTAGTCATTGTGATTACCTATATATTTGGAATCACTTGTCATTTTATTATGTGGCTGTTATTTGTTCAACTTTTCCTTTTTTCTTTTATCTCAGACTTTCTTTCTGGGTTCATGTTTTTCCTGCTTGAAGCGTATTTTTAAGAATTTCCTTTGATGAAGTTTCTTGTGGTAATTGCTCTTATTTGCCGTTCATTCAGTGTCTTTCAATGTCAGTGTCTTTGTTTCCTCCTTATTCTTGAATGATAGTTTTATTGGATGTATAGAATTCTAGGCATGTGTTTTTCTTTCAGTATGTTAAATATATCATTTAACTATCTTCTTGGAGCTCTACCAGTGTTGCCTGCTGTGCTTAGTTGCTCATGTCTGACTCTTTGTGACCCCATGGACTGTGGCCCTCCAGGCTCCTCTATCCATGGGGATTCTCTAGGCAAGAACAGTGGAATGGCTTGCCGTGACCTCCTCCAGGGCATCATCCCAACTGAGGGATCGAACCCAGTCCTTTCGCACTGTAGGCAGAATCTTTACCGTCTGAGCCATCAGGGAAGCCCTGGTGTTTTTGGTTTACCTGTTGTTCATTCTTCATATTATTAACATGCTTTCAGTACTGTTTTCACACAGTGAAATCTATTAATCTATCCATTGAAGTTGTTTTTCCGGAGGACTTCTTCCCATTCTCCTGTTTAGGATGGACTGCTTGTTGGGCCAGGTGTGTTGCTCTCAGCCTGAGATTCTTCCTTCATTTTCCTTTTGGAAATTCCCATGTTCCTTTCCTATGTTGGTTTCCCTGTTTTGTGGATCCCATTAGTTTCTTCCACAGCTTGCTGAATAAAAAGGTGAAGAAGAGGTCAATTTTGAGATCCTGAATGTTTGAGAATACTTTTATCCTACCTTTTTATTATTTGATAATTTATCTGACTATTAAGTTCTAGAAGGAAAATAAATTTTCTCAGAATTTTGAGGTCATTTCTTCATTGTCTTCTGGTTTATCACGGAAATTATTGCTAAATCTAATGACATTCTGGTTCCTATAATGTTGTGAGCTACTGTTTAAATTTTTTCTTTTCTGGAAGTCCTTGGGATTTTTTTCCTTAGTCCTTGCTATTGTGCAGTTCAGTAATAACATAGTTGGATACCTAATGGATCTTTTTCAGTTTGGAGACTCATGTTCTTCAGATCTGAGATATTTCTTTCGTAATTTCTTTCTTCTATGTTCTTTTTTCCTCCCTCCTTTTCTCACATTTTGCAATTGATTGATCTTGTGATTTTTTAAAAAACTGTTTTCCTCTTGTGTTTTCTCTTATTTCCTAGAGAATCTTGAATATATCTTGACTATATCTTCCAACTCTTTACCTTTTTATTTTTTCTATTTGTACAGAGTTAACATAGCAAGCCTGAGAACTATTATCCTTAGAAAGGTCTGATTCAAGGTTGGCCCTTGGCTGGTGTCTGGTACCTTGGGTTTGGAATGGTTCCCACCATTCCTCAATAAGAGTGATTCACTGTGCTTAAAACTGTTCAAAACAAGATTTATGCTGAACACCTGCTTTCCATCTGAGTGTCTGTAATTTAGTATGGGTAGGCAGAAAGTACCCCCAGTAAAAACCGTGAGCACTGGATCTCTAATGAACTCCCTGGTAGACAATATTTTACATATGTAGTCACAACCCGTTGCTGGAGCAGTTTAGCCCGCTCTGTCTGACTCCGCTGGGAGAGGTCCCTTGGAAGCTTGCGTCTGATTTCCTCTGGACTTTATACCTTTTCCTTTTGCTGGTTTTGCTTTGTGTCCTTCTGCTGTAATAAATCATAGCTGTGAATTTGACTGTGTCAAGTCCTGTGAGTCCTTTTAGCATACTATTGAACCTGGGGTTAGTCTTGGGGACTCATGACACACACTCATATTTAACTTTCCCAGTGTTCTTTTTTATTCTTGCTTGCTCTCTCTTTTTAAAATTGCATCCTTTAAAATCTTTCCTAATGTCTTTTAGGATGTCAGTGATTAACTTTCTTTGTGTATGAAGTTTTCTTCTCATTGCTCTTTTTTTTCCCCCTAAGAATTAATTTGTGTGTGTTTACTTGATCCCCTTTCTTTGTTGCTAGCAAGGCTTCTTTGTGTCTGGTGATTCTAGGTTGCCTATTCCCACTTTAAAAATTTATTCTTAAATGTGAGACAATTGGAAGCTCATGTATGTCATCTTTACTGTAGGGTGAGTTCGTGGCAAACTAGCTCATTGTTGGAAGCCCTCCAAATGTAAGTATTTTCTTTGGGCATCCAGTTTTTCCAGAAAAATACTGCCCAATTGCTTTCCTGGGAAGATATATGTCTGGTTCCAGGATTCTGACAGCCAGATGAAGGGGGCTGGTGGTTTATGGTTTGGAGGTTTTCATTCAACTAGGAAGTAATAGGATTATTGTGGCAATATTATTTTATGGTTCAAATTTGTAGAATATAGATGAAGGAAATGGTTAATTGGGTTTTCCTCTGAAGTCCCTTAACTATCTGTTGACTGGGTAGTAGACTAGCAGGAATCACCTGTTGTTCTCGGACCATAATTTGAAGAACACTGCATTAAGTAATAAAGAGGTTGTTGCTAAGGGAGACAGGAGTGTTAATACACTAGTTCATTCTTTTATTCAGCAAACATTTATTAATTGTCTTTTAAAAGTATTTATTTTGTTTTTGTTTGCATTGGGTCTCTGTTGCGGTGTATGGACTTGCTCTAGTTGTGGAGAGCAGAGGCTCCTCTGTGGGTGCAGTGCGTGGGATTCTTGTTGCAGTGGAGCATGAGCTCTAGGCACACGGGCTCAGTAGCTGTGGCTCTCAGACTCTAGAGAGTAGACTCAGAAGTTGTGGCCCACGGGCTTAGTTGCTCTGTGGCATGTGGAATCTTCCTGGACCAGGGATTGAACCTGTGTCTCCTGAGTTAGCAGGTGGATTCTTATCCACTGAGCCACCAGGGAAGTCCTAGTAATTGCCTTTTAAAACTTTTAATCCCAGGGAATAACATAGGTTATAAGAAAGAGACTTCTCTGCTTGCATGGAACTTGCATTATTACATAAGGATGGATATTAAACAACTTATCATTTAGTTGTTTAATTATAGTTGTTGGAGGCTCACAGAGCCTGGGACACCTGCTCTGGGGTTCAGGGATGATACCTCTGAAAGTATGAATGAGGAGAGTGGTGGGGAAATGAGAGAGTGGCAAAGAAAGAGGCTAAAGATCTTAATCAGAATAAAAATAATTGTGAGATTAATCAAAATAATTGTGAGATTAAATGAAGTGTAGAATATGTTTAGTGCCTGGTACTTGTGCCTGATAAATGTTAACTGGTAATTCTGTTGTTTGTAGAATATTGATATATTGGATGATAAAAAAGATATTTGATTATTAGCATTTAATTTATAAAAGTAAAAGTTTTGCATTAACGGTACAATAAGACAGTATGTCCATAGAATCTTTTATGACTAAAAATTTCCCTCACAGTATAGAAATGTTGCTGTTTGAAAAGTATTGCTAAGGCAGAGATCATGCTTCTTATCTCTATCTTATCTCTATCAACGCTTTTATCTCTTGCACCCAGCATAGTGTTTGACATATAGAAAGTATTTACTTAGTCTTAAAAAAAAAACACCTGAAATGGGTACTAGAAATTCCAGTTAACCTAGAAGCTAGGAAGGATGTGGGATTTCATATACAAGAAATACTCTACTTTTTTCCTTACTAAGGCATTTGCTTGGTTGTGCTCCTTCAGGGGAATTGGGAGTGGTCTTTTGATTAGAATTTAAATATTCTCCTTTTCATATACCTTTTCTCCAGCTGGCAATGATCTGTTAGGACAAAGTCTTTAGTTTTTTTCTCTTGGGAAACTGTGATTGGTGCTCTTTAACCCTCCAGCACTTAGATCTACAATGCATTTGTTATCTATTGCTGCAAAACAAATTACCTCAAAACTTAGCAGCTTAAAACAACAGACATTTATTATTGCACAGTTTTTGTGGGTCAGGACTATGAGAGTGACTTAGCTGGGTGCCTCGGTGCCTCTGGTTCAGTGTCTCTCCTGAGGTTGCAGACAAGCTGTTGGCTGCACTTGCAGGCATCTGAAATACTGGCAGGAGGATGTGCTTCTAAGTTCACCCCCCTGATTGTTGGCAGGAGACCTTAGTTCTTTGCCATGTGGACCTCCTGTAGGCTTCCTGAGTGTCCTCATGGCATGGCTTTTGGCTTCCTGTAGAGCAAGCAATGAAGAAGAAGTGGGGATTGAGGGACGTGAGGGATGGGTAAAACAAGCCAGTTGGAGATGAAATCCTCCATCGTTGATAACCTATTACTAATATCAGAAGAGAGACATTATCATGTCTGCTGTATTCTAGTGGTTAGAATGACCAGCACTGGTAGGAATGTAGGAAGTGTGAATGTCAGGAGGTGTGGCTCCTTGGGAGCCATTTCAGACACTGACTGCCCCAAACTCAATCAGTGGAATCATCTTCTTCCAGCCGAGTATATCAAATGTATTTAGAAGTATAGGTTAATCAAGCTAGTACTTGATTAATATTTGTACATTGTTTCTATTGTAAGTTGAGATTTCCCACATTTGAGATTGTTAGTTTGGCATTTTAATGCTGCTTTCTTTTTTTTCACTTTGCCCACTTTCCTTGTCCTTTTTGTATTTTTCAGATTTAATCAGAAAATAATAGCTCAATGTTTTCTACTTTCAACTTAAAGTTGGGGGTACTAGAGGGATTTCCCTGGTGGTCCAGTGGTTAAGAATCCGTCTTGCAGTGCAGGGGATGTGAGTTCGATTCCTGGTCCAGGAAGATTCCACACGCTACAGGGAAAATAAGCCCGTGCACCACAACTACTGAGCCCGTGGGCCCTAGAGCCCATGCTTTGCAACAGGAGAAGCCACTGCAATGAGAAACCTGCATACCGCAGCTGGAGAGCAGCCTTCGCTCTCCACAGCAAGAGAAAGCCCATGAGCAGCAATGAAGACCCAGTGCAGCCAAAAATAAACATTTTTTTAAAGTTGGGGATGCTAGAGGATATTGGATTAGATACTTTTAGATTGTAGTTCCCATTATATTGTAAATCTCAGTCTGTTGTAATAATGCATATAGATGAAAATTCAGTTAACAATCAAGCAGAGAACAAAAGAAAATTTTATTCAAGCCAACTGAGGATTATAACCGGGGAGACAGACACTTAGAAGCTTTCTGAGGTTCTACTGGTTAAGAAACCTGTATGCAGGTAAGGAAGCAACAGTTAGAACTGGACATGGAGCAACAGACTGGTTCCAAATAGGGAAAGGAGTATGTCTAGGCTGTATAATGTCACCCTACTTATTTAACTTACACGCAGAGTATGTAACTTAACATGAGAAATGCTGGGCTGGATGAAGCACAAGCTGGAATCAAGATTGCTGGCAGAAATATCAATAACCTCAGATACGCAGATGATACCACCCTTATGGCAGAAAGTAAAGAACTACTAAAGAGGTTCCTGATGAAAGTGAAAGAGGAGAGTGAAAAGTTGGCTTAAAGCTCAACATTCAGAAAGCTAAGATCATGACATCTGGTCCCATCACTTCATGACAAATAGGTGCGGAAACAGTGGAAACAGTGAGAGACTTTATTTTTCTGGGCTCCAAAATCACTGCAGATGGTGACTGCAGTCAAGAAATTAAAAGATGCTTGCTCTTTGGGAGAAAAGTTATGACCAATCTAGACAGCATATTAAAAAGGAGAGACATTACTTTGCCACAAAGGTCTGTCTAGTCAAGGCTATGGTTTTTCCAGTGGTCATGTATGGATGTGAGAGTTGGACTGTAAAGAAAGCTGAGCGCCAAACAACTGATACTTTTGAACTGTGGTGTTGGAGAAGACTCTTGAGAGTCCCTTGGACTGCAAGGAGATCCAACCAGTCCATCCTAAAGGAAATCAGTCCTGAATAATCATAGGAAGGACTGAAGCTGAAGCTGAAACTCCAATACTTTGGGCACCTGATGTGAAGAACTGGCTCATTTGAAAAGACCCCAATGCTGGAAAAGATTGAAGGCGGGAGGAGAAGGGGACGACAGAGGATGAGATGGTTGGATGGCATCACCAACTCAATGGACATAAGTTTGAGTAAACTTTGGGAGTTGGTGATGGACAGGGAGGCCTGGCATGCTGCAATCCATGGGGTCCCGAAGAGTCAGACACGATTGAACTGAACTGAACAGGTTAAGAGCTAGAGATGTAGTAGTATGCATTTTTGAGACAAAGGATTATGGATCATATACATAAAGTTCATCAGAGATGTTTTGGTCAGGTGTGCATGTACAGAGTGAGCCTTCAGGTCAGTGCGACCCTCTAGGATGAGAAAGAAATCTTAATCTTAAAATTACAATGCTGGTGTCAGAAGAAAGGGACCGTTTTTCTCAAAGGTTGATTATTATATCCTCCTGCCTAGAGGAGGCTTGATTAATGTGTAGAGGAAATGCATATTGGGAAAAGCCCATCTCAAATTGGGGTGTGTTGGGACATGTTATGTGTGATTTAATTCTTAGTTTGATGTTTCCTGCTGCAGAGAAATTTATGATTTTCCTCATGTGTATAATAATAATAATTTTGTGATTTTAAGTCTTCAAAGAAAAGTGAATAAAGTAAATAAAAGGTATTATTTGTAGACATATTTGATTTTACTTGTATGTGGTTATTAGTTATATCTTTCATTAAATAATAAATGATTGCTGGTCTTTAGCACTTATGGATAGAGAACATGGGCCTTCTCTATAAATTAAGAGCCAGGAGATTTTTGTTTGAGTTTAGGCACAAAATATTTTGTAGGTTTCAGAGTTACTTTTCTTTCCTAAATCTTGAGTTTGAGCATCAGATTTCAGAAAGCTGAATTATTACTAGGGGCAGTAGAGTCCTCAGCCTGTGACTAGTTTATATGCGGACACTTGTAAGTCTGTGTGAAATTCAGATACTTGTTCCTTATGGAAGTGCTGTTGTAAATGTATTGGATTCTCCTGCTGCCCCTTCCAAACCTGAAGTTTAGCCTGTACTGAATCAGAGCTCAGTTAGATTTTAAATCTTTTTTCAAAATCTTGAAGCAGTCATAAGCTTACAGAAAAACTATGAGTAAAGCACAGAGACTCTTTATCTTGAACCATTTAAGTGTAAGTTGCTGATTATGTCCTATCACCCCTGAATACTTCACTGCCTTTCCTGCAAATTAAAATGTTACTGCACTACCCACAATATACCTATTCAAATCAGGAAATTAATACTGATGCCTTAATACTACCACCTAATTCTGAGGCCCTATTTCAATTTTATATTTTTCCCAGTAATGCCCTTTATATCAGAAGGATCCAATCCAGAATCATGTTACAATTAGTTGTTGTGTCTCTTTCACTCTGAAACATCATCTGGTCAGTTTTTGTAGACTGTTCCTCAGTTTGGATTTGTTAGCATTTCCTCATGGTTAACTTTACATACTTGATAGGAATTCAGATGCAATGCTGTACCTTACATCCATCAAATGACACAGTTTAGATGGTCTAGCTGTTGATGATGCTAACTTTGGTAACTTGATTGAGTTGATGAGCCAAGCTTCTTTATTATAAAGTTACTCTTTGCCCTTGTAAACACACTGTATGGGTGTGTTTAGAAACTGTAAATAGCCCATTCTTCATCAAGCTTTTAGTTTATTCATACAGACTGATTGTTTCTCTTATCCAGTGGATGATAATAGGTTTATCATTATTTTTTGCTCACATTATTACAGATTTGGCCAGGCAGAGCCTCCTTAGTCTGGCTTCCGTGTCCTTTTGACACGTCTCCATCATTCTTTGAGCATTTCCTTTCTTTATAAAATAACACGATGTTCCAGACTTCTTTGGATCTTCCTTGTGTTTCAGAGCTGGAATCATCAGCTGTTTCCCTAAGGAGCCCTGGTTCCTTTTAGAGGAGAATGGTTCCTTAGAAACCAAGATACAGGGGCTAGGTGGACTCATTACTAGTGAGTTTTCATTGTTTCTGAGTATTCTTAGTAGATGGAGTTAGGGAATAGATAAGTTACTGTCCACACATTCTGGGTGTTTGTGTGTGTGTGTGTGTGTATTTATATCAATATTTATTTCCATCTGTCTCTCTATTGAAAAGTCTGTTTCTGTTGCCACTAATTTTATTTCAACATGAAGGCTTTTTGTAGTTTTCTCCCTTTCGTTATTTGTAATTTCTTTCTCTGATAGAAACTTGGCTTTCATTATTTTTAATATACCTACTTCTTTGATTATTCCCCTTTTATGTAACCAATCTCCCATCACTGTCATTCCCTGTCACCATTTTCTCCCAAGCACAGATGCCCTTCTCACTCTCCTTGGGCTCCAGCACCCCTTATTTTCAACCCCCACCCTCACTTTATGTGGGTGCTCTGGTTTCCTTGCTCAGGCTCATATTGCTTACCCTGTGCTGCTTCCCTGTGAGGTCATCCTTCTCACCCTGCTCAGACTGCGCTACAACACTTCCTCTCTTATCAAGTGGAAGCCCAGCACCAGTGTCCAGCACCCCTTGCTAGTCCCCACTCTCGTCTCTTTGTCTCACTCAGGCTTTGAAGCCCAGCTTTGGGCTGGACTATCCTCCTTATGCTGCCCACCCCCCGCCCCTTATCCCATTGCAGCTCTGACATCCTCTGTGGCCTGCTCTCACCCTTCTCACCCTGTTTAGATGCTAATATCCTATGCCTGGCTACCCTCTCGATGAGTCTTTCCTTTCTCCATTCGTGCTCTGACACCCTCTGCTGGGCTGCCATCTGCAGGTGGACACCCTCTTCACCCTGCTTATGCTCCATTTCCCCTACACGAATCCCTTACTCATCCTGCTCAGGCTCCTGCTTCTCCCCCAAACAGAGATCCCTGCCTTGCTCTACCCCTCCTAATGGCTTTCGTAGTGAATTATTTACTGAAGGGAAGGGAGTGGAAGGGAAAAGAAGAGCCAGCATATTTTATGGGAACAGTGTGATCCAAATTTATGTTTGACAGAAGTAAATCTTCCCCTGCTTTGGTAGTAGATCTGGAGAATCTGGAAAGGGCATTTGGGAATCTGCTTTGGGAACTTCGTTAGTATTTGGAACTACTGGTATAAACAGGTTCTTTATTTGTGAATCAAAGACTTCTATGTATGGAAATACTTGGATAGTCTGTAAATTCAGAATAGTAGGAAGGGAGAAAGAAACCAAAAGCCAGCAATGTTTGATGGTTTAGTAGCTCAGTTGTGTCTGACTCTTTGCGAACCCATGAACTGTAGCCCACCAGGCTCCTCTGTGGGTTGCCATTTCCTTCTCCAGGGGATCTTCCTGACCCAGGGATCGAACCCAGATCTCCTGCTTTGCAGATAGATTCTTTACCGACTGAGATACCAGGGAAGCCAAAAGTGCTTAGGGGAAAGGATGATTTGGAACTCACTTCTTGGTAGAATTGGTTTGAAAGTGAAAGTGAAGTTGCTCAGTCGTGTCCAACTCTTTGCAACCCCATGGACTGTGGCCTACCAGGCTCCTCCTCCCATGGGATTTTCCAGGCAAGAATATTGGAGTGGGTTGCCGTTTCCTTCTCCAGGAGATCTTCCCAACCCAGGGATTGAACCCGAGTCTCCCACATTGTCGGCAGATGCTTTACTGTCTGAACCACCAGGGAAGTCCTAAATTGGTTTGCTGCTGCTGCTGCTAAGTCACTTCAGTCGTGTCCGACTCTGTGTGATCCCATAGATGGCAGCCCACCAGGCTCCCCCGTCCCTGGGATTCTCCAGGCAAGAACACTGGAGTGGGTTGCTATTTCCTTCTCCAATGCATGAAAGTGAAAAGTGAAAGTGAAGTCGCTCAGTCGTGTCCGACCCTTAGTGACTCCCTTGGACTGCAGCCTACCAGGCTCCTCCATCCGTGGGATTTTCCAGGCAAGAGTACTGGAGTGGGGAGCCATTGCCTCTCTTTAGCTCCATGTTAATCTCCTTGCTCCCAAGTGGCCATATAGTCTTATAATGACCGCTAACAAAACAAAACAAAACAGTTAATTATTTAATAATCTGTTTTATGAACTCAGTATTAAATTTCAGGATGTTATTACACTATTTTCCTACCTTTATTAATCATTTATGTACTATTAGTTTAGCCATATCTTGTGTCCTTTCTTAGCTTAACTTTAAATTGGCTTACCTTGTTCACTTAGCCTTATCAAAGGAATAGTGTCTTTGTGAGCATAGTGCTAATTATATATTTTATATTACACGTTAAAGTGAATACCCCTCCCTGGTGGCTCAGCAGTAAAGAATCTGTTTTTGCCAGTCCAGGAGATCAGGTTTGATCCCTGGGTTGGGACGATCCCCTGAAGAAGGAAATGGCAACCCACTCCAGTATTGTTGCCTGGAGAATCCCATGGACAAAGGAGCCTGGTAGGCTATAGTCCATGGGGTCGCAAAGATTTGGACATGACTGAGTGACTAACACTTTCACATTCAAAGTGAATGTAGAACTTAAAATATTTAAAGTTTATTAGGTGCCATATAAAGTCATATTATATCCCAGTGGTGCAGAGTCCATTTTGGGAAATAGGTTAATATAATCAGTATAAATGTTTCATAGATTTTCTTGATTTATGTTTGTTACTTGGTATCTAGAGCTAATTTATCTTTTTTTTCAAAGCATGATTCTTTTCTACGTGCTTTTCCCCAGTATGATTTTTTCTTTGCTTTTTCTCTCATTTAGATGACTTACATTAAGTGAATTCTAATGTCAACCCCAACCCCATCATGGTCTGAGGACCCTTTTAGAAAGTAGTTAAAATGTACACAGAGGCAAAGATTTTAGCCTCTGACCTTTTGAAGAATTTTCTGAGTGCAACTAGGAACAAATTATCTATTGTTCACAGTACTATGCTTAATGTTACGCCTTCTAAATCCTCTTGTTGAAATCTTCTATATTAAGTAGCTAACAGTTTAATACAGATCATATTAAAAGGTTATTATTTTTTTTTATGTAGTTTAGACCCTTTACATTTCTGCAATAATATCCAACATTTTATATAAGGTAGCATGAAGTGTTGAAAAGTTTATTTTTTTCCCAATTGGGAAAGTGATACTTGCCAATTGAAAGTAAGAGAAACTAAAAAAGTAAAAGAAAGGAAAAAATTAACTCATTTTTACCTTCAAATACAATTTATCTTTTAAAAATTTTTTAAAAAGTACACCCACACCAGGCATAGTCATTTCTGTATTATGTGTTCCAGTAGTATGTAACTTTATTTTGGAAAAATGTAGAGTCACAAAAATAGTTTCATTTTACTTTACATTTTTAAAATTATTAGTGAAATGAACACAGATTTTTGTATCTGTATTGACTACTCATCTTCTATGATTGCTTCGTATTTCTTTGGTTTTTCCATTGGATAGTCTTATTAATTTATGTATAGTACAGTCTTATACTGTATTAGTATGTAAGCCTTTTAGTGGCTAGTTGTTGCACATTCTTTTACTTCCTGTTACTTGTCTTTTTATTTGTCAGTAGTGTCTTTTCTTTTAAAAGCAGAATTTCAGTGTTTTCCTGTAGGTAAATGTATTGGTGTTTTTTCCTTAATGGCTTCTGGATTTTCTTATTTAGGAAAAAATCTGTTCTATCCAAATATTGTGAGATTATTCTTTAGTATTTTTCCTAGTAGTTTTATGACTTTTTTTTTCTTTTTTTAGTATTAGGTTCTTAATTTCTCTCTCCTTTTTCTCTGTTTCTCTCTTTCTCTCTCTCACACCCATACACGTATTTTAAAACTTGGTATAAGTTTTGTTTTTTCTTAGATAGCCAGTTAATGTGGTAATGTTCTATTGATAAGCCTAGTCAAGGCTATGGTTTTTCCTGGGGTCATGTATGGATGTGAGAGTTGGACTGTGAAGAAGGCTGAGCGCCGAAGAATTGATGCTTTTGAACTGTGGTGTTGGAGAAGACTCTTGAGAGTCCCTTGGACTGCAAGGAGATCCAACCAGTCCATTCTGAAGGAGATCAGCCCTGGGATTTCTTTGGAAGGAATGATGCTAAAGCTGAAACTCCAGTACTTTGGCCACCTCATGTGAAGAGTTGACTCATTGGAAAAGACTCTGATGCTGGGAGGGATTGGGGGCAAGAGGAGAAAGGGATGACAGAGGATGAGATGGCTGGATGGTATCACTGACTTGATGGACGTGAGTCTGAGTGAACTCCGGGAGTTGGTGATGGACAGGGAGGCCTGGCGTGCTGCGATTCATGGGGTCGCAAAAAGTCAGACACGACTGAGCGACTGATCTGACCTGATTGATAAGCCTTTCTTTTAACACTGATTTGAAATATTAACTTTTATCATATTAGCTTTATATGTACATATTAAATCTGTTTTATGATTATAATTAGTTTATGGTTATAATACTTTGGTTTTGTTAAAGAGCTTAATAGTATGTTTAAAGTACCTGATAATGTAAGTCTCCTTCAATTCTTATTTTTCAGAAAGTTATTTGGTATTCTCACAATTTTTTTCTTTCAAGTGACCTTCAGAGTCAACTTACCATTTTAAAGAAGCCCCCATCTTCCAAATCTGTTATAATGTCTTCTCACTACTTCTCTTCTACTTTTATTAGCCTAATTTAAGCTACCATTTTCTCTTGCCTAGGCTATCTTCTAACTCCAGCACCAAGAAGACTCTTTAGAAAACATAGATCATGTGCTCCCTTGTTTACATCCCTTAAATGTCTTCTTTCCCTCTCTTTCATTATCTACTGCTGCATAGGAAAGTACTCTAAAGCTTTATAGCTTAAAATGCCTTTTATAAAAAATTGTAGCTCACAATTTGGAAGTCAGGAATTCATGACGGGTTCAACTGTATTTCACAAAGTGTTGGCTGGGTTGGCTCGGGCTGGAGAATCCCTCCCAATACAACTTCTTCAGTTACATGTCTGACACTTCATTGCTTCTTGGTCTCTCTCTCCACATGGCATCTCATTCTTTAGAATCTCTACATGTGACTTGGGCTTTTCACAGCATGGTGGTCTCAGAATAATCACACTTTTTACATGGCAGCTGGCTTCCAAGGAGAAGGGAAAGAAAAACTTGTCAGACTAATTAAGGCTGTGCCTAGAACTGGCAGAGTGTCCCTTCTGCCATATTTTATTGGTCAGAACAGTCGCAAAATCTGCCTAGTTGAAAGAAAATGAAAAGATGAGACTTTTTGATGTGGGAATGGCAAGGTCTTATTGCAGGAGAATATGTGGGTTGAGAGATACCATGACCTCTCTGTATATTGGAAAATATAATCTACCACACCATCAAACTCAAAATAAATTCAAAGCTTTTAAAATGATCCACAAGGCTTTTCATGACCAGACCGGTTCCTCCTTCTCTTTGACCTCATCCTCTATATTTTCTTCTTTTGTTCCTTTTGGTTTAGCCACAATGGCCTCTTTGCTAGGCTTTGAATATGCCACGTTTGTTCCAACAATAGATCCATTTTACCTGCCTCTGCTGCCTTGAATGCTCTTTAGATCTTTGCATGGGTCTTCCCAGTGCTCTTCATTTAGGTCTCTGTTCAAATATCAAATGTTCAAATGTCTGTGGACAACTCTCCCTGACAACCTTATCTGATAGACTAATCTTGGTCACTTAGTACTCCTAATCTTGTTTTTTCTTCTACCTAGATTTTAGTGTTGGTATGAGAGCCCTGGGGGGCATGAATACACTTTTCTTCCCTCCTTGTTTTCTGAGCAACTTGAGAAATAGAAGAGGAAAGGTAGAGACCAAACTGTTTATGAAATATATAAATGTTTGTGTGTAAATGTATGTCTATTCACAGTGTGAGGTTGGAGACTCAAGGAGCTTGCTTTCTAAATCTCAGAATTAGGCTTCCCTGTTGGCTCTGTGATAAAGAATATGCCTGTAGTGCAAGAGACACAGGAGACTCTAATTCGGTCCCTGGGTTGGAGAGATCTCTGGGAGTAGGAAATGGCAGCCCACTCCAGTATTCTTGCCTGGAAAATCCCATGGACAGAGGAGCCTGGTGCGCCACAGTCCATGGGGTCACAAAGAGCTGGACACGACTGAACACGCACACACTACCACCACCACTGCCCCCCACTCAGTGTCAGGCAGTGCTGGTTACGCCCATCTGCAAAGGGAGTCCCCTGACCAACTCTTGGCATGTTGATGCAGCGGAAAATTCTTGTACTCTGTAACAAGCCTGTTCCCAAGTAAAGAAGGATAGAGTTGAGTTGTGTATGTCCAGTTATTATTCTCACTTTTATCAATCTGACTGGCTAAATGAGGATGAAAGGAAGGGAATAAAGGAAGTGTCAGAGATGTCTCAGATCTCAGATTTGAGAAACTTGGTGTATTGTGGTACTGTTTACTAAGATAGGAAGCATGGTAGGAAGATTATGAATTGCCTTTTAGAAGCACTGACTTTGAAGTGCCTACAAGAAACCCATGTGGAAAAACCAAATAGGCATTTGCATAACACATTTGAACATTCAGATTTGGTAGTTGTGATAGTTTTATATTACTGTGTAACAAACTACTGGAAATATAGTGGCTTAAAACAATTTAAAATTATTATCTCAATTTCTGTGGGTCAGGAATCTGGGCATTGGTTAGTTGGGTTAGGTTTTCACCAGGCTGAAATCAGGGTATTGATCAGGGCTGTTATCTCATCTGAGACATGGGCTCCTCTTCCAAGCTCACACTGGTTATTGATAACATTTAGGTCCTTATAGTTGTAGGACTTAGGCTTTCTGCTCTGAGAGTCCTGTTGCTGATCCCTGCCATGTGGCCTTCTCCACAGCATGGTAGTTTGTTTCTTCAAGGCCAACAGAAAGTGTTTTTACTTCAAATCTCTTTTATGGTTTCCTTGTTTAGGACAGGTTCATCCAGGGTAATACCTTTTTTGATTGTCAACTTATTAGGGACCTTAATTGCATCTGCATAGTCACTTGTGCCATGACATATAACAGTCATGAAAGAGATATCCCTTTATATTTGCAAGTCCTCACTCTTAAGGAAGAGTATCATACAGTATGTGTCCACCAAGGAATGGGACTTTTGGGGCAGTCTTAGTCACTGTCAGTCATCATAGTAGTAATCAGTAGGATAGTCAATGTATACACAAGATTGCCCAAGAAGAGAATAGAAGAGAGATTAGGAAATAATTTCACAATTATTGGTACTTGGAGGGTACATTTATATATCTTGTATTTATAGCACCTACACCGCTATTTGGTACGTGAAAAGTGAAAGTGTTTAGTGGATCACTTGTATCTGACTCTTTGTGACCACATGGACGGTAGACCACCAGGCTTCTCTGTCCATGGAATTCTCCAGGCAAGCATACTGGAGTGGGTTGCCGTTTCTTACTCCAGGGGATCTTCCTGACCAAGGGATTGAACTCAGGTCTCCCTCATTTCGGGCAGATTCTTTACTATCTGAGCACCAGGGCTCATTTGGTACATAGTGGATATTCAATAAATGTTTGTTGGAATTCTTCCCTGATCTCAGATTTTGTAAAATGTGTAAATTTACATTATGTGCCCTTTTATGTATATAGTGTTTTTTGTTTACATTGTTGTGCAGCCATTACTACCATCCATCCCCGAAACTACCTTATAAAACTGAACTTCTATACCTATCAAACAATAATTCAGCATTCTCCTTTCCCTCCAGCTCCTGGAAACCACCATTATACTTTCTGGTTTTTTATTTTGACTACCTTAAGTACCTTGTCTAAGTGGAATCACACAGTATTTATCTTTTTCTGACTGGTTTACTTCACTTAGCATAATGTTCCCAAAATTCATTCATGTTGTAGCATATTGGAGAATTTCTTTTTCTTTTTAAGGCTGAATAATATTCCATTGTTTGTATATATCATTTTTACTTATTCTTTCATCTGTCAGTGGACACTTGGGTTCCTTCCATGTTTTAGCTGTTATGAACGTGTTGTTCAGTCGACTCTGTGCAACCCCATGGACTGCAGCACGCCAGGCTTCCCTGTCCTTCACTATCTCCCAGAGTTTGCTTAAACTCATGTCCATTGAATCAGTGATGTCATCCAACTGAAACTGTTTACCACAGATTGGGACTTGAACCCATGTGGCTGGGGCTCGAACCCAGCCAAAACCCTGCTTGGGACTTGAACCCACATTGGTTGGGACTCAAACCCAGCTAAAACCCTGCTTGGGATTTGAACCCCCATGGCTGGGACTCAAACCCAGCCAAAACCCATGATACCTGGTTTCAGGATCTAATGAAGCTCAGGTTCTTGATGTCTCATCGCAGAAAGAATTCATTGAGAGACAGAGTGATAGGTAAGAAGTGGATTTATTCAGATACAGAGAGAAGCACATTCCATAGACAGAGTGTGGGCCATCCCAGAAGGCAAGTGCAGCCCTGAAATTTGGTGTGGTTAAGTTTTATAGGCTGGGTAATTTCACATGCTGATGAGTGGGAGGATTATTCCAGCTATTTTTGGGAAGGGGTGGAGATTTCCAGGATGTGGGCCACTACCCACTCCTTGGTCTTTTGACAGTGCCTGGAGCTGTCACAGCACTGCTCAGTGTGTTGTTTCACTTGCTGATTGAGGATCCGGGTCTAGTCTTTTCTGCCATCTTGGTCCCATTTGGTTCTAATCCATTTTATGTTGTGTCCTTGGGCTATGTCATTCTTTCAAAAGTTGTGCTCTGTTACACAACCATCTCATTCTCTGTTACCGGCTTCTGCCTTCAGTCTTTTCCAGCATCAGTGTCTTTTCCAGTGACTCAACTCTTTGCGTCATGTGGCTAAAGTATTGGAGCTTTGGCATCAGTCCTCCCAATGAATATTCAGGGTTGTTTTTCCTTAGGATTGACTGGTTTGATCTCCTTGCTGTCCAAGGGGCTTAAGAGCTACAAACATGGGTATACACATAACCGTTTGAATCCTGCTTTCCCTTTTTTTTGAGTATATACCCAGAAGTGGAATTGCTGATCATGTTGTAATTCTATTTTTAATTTTTTAGAGGAAATTTCATACTGTTTTCCATATTGACTGTGCCATTTGATATTCTTGTTAGCAGTGTACAGATGTTCCAATTTCACCACATCCTCACCAGCACTTGTTGGTTTTGTGTGTGTGTATTTTGATATTATCCAAGTTAATGGGTTTTGATTTGTATTTCCCTCATGATTAGTGATGTTGAACATCTTTTCATGTGCTTATTGACCATTTGTATATCTTCTCTGAAGTCCTTTGCTCATTTTTTAATTGAGTTACTTTTATTATTGTTGTATTTTAGGAGCTCTCTGTATAGTCTGGATTAATCCCTTATCAGATACATGATTTGCAGGTTTTCTCCCATTCTGTGGTTCACCTTTTTGCTTTGTGGATAGTGTCTTTTGATGCACAAAATTTTCAAGTTTTCTTGAAGTCCAGTTTATTTTTTTTGTAACCTGCACCTTTGGTGTCATATCCAAGATATCATTAACAGATTCAATGTCAGGAAGCTTTTGTCCTATGTTTTCTTCTAAGTGTTTGTTTTAGGTCTAGCATTTGGTTCCTTGATCCATTTTGAGTTACTTTTTGTATATGGGATAGGTAAAGGTCTAATTTCATTCTTTTGCATATGGAGATCATTTTCCCAGTACCAGTTGTTGAAAAGACTGACCTTTCTCCTTTAATTGGTCTTGACAACTTTGTAAAAAATCATTTGATCGTATACAAGAAGGTTTTATTTCTGGGCTGTCTATTCCGTTGGTCTACATGTCTGTCTTCATGCCAGTACCGTGTTGCTTTGATGACTGTAAGTTTATAGAAAAGTTTTTTTTTTTAAGTTCTTAAAATAACGTTTACTTCTTAAAAGTTAACATGTGCATAATAGGAAACCAAAACACATAAGCAAAAAACAGTCATTCATAATCACAAGCAGTTTACCGTTTGACACGTCCTTCTAGGTCTCGTTTGTGTATAGTAAAGTTTTGAAAGCAAGGAATTTGTTATCTTCCAGATTGTGCATCTTTTTCAATATTGTTTTGGCTATTCAGGGTCCCTTGAGATGCATATGAATTTTAGAATGTGTTTTTCTGTTTTTGCAAAAATATGCTTAGGATTTTTGACAGAGACTGTGTTAACTTTGTAGATCATTTTGTGTAGTATTGACATTTTAACAGATTAAATCTCCTAATCCATGAACATGAGTTGTTTCCATTTATTTATGTCTTCTTTAATTTGTTTCAGCAGTGTTTTGTAGTTTTCATGGTATAAGTTTTTCACTGCCTTCATTAATTCCTAAGTATTGTATTCTTTTTAATGCTATCTATGTAGTTGTTTTTGTGATTTCAGTTTTCTTTTTTTGGGAGATTTTTGAGTACTGATTCAATCTCTCCTTACCAGTTATAGGTTTATTCAGGTCTTCTGTTTCTTTAGTGATTTAATCTTGGCAAGTTGTTTTTTTTTTTTTAACCATCTTCATCCAGTTCAATTATGAATTGATCCTATAAAGTCTTGGTAAATTTTGTATTTCTAGAAAAATTTCCATTTCATCTAGGTTATCCAATTTTTTGGCATGCAGTTGTTGATAGTACTCTTTAAATCCTTTTCAGTTCTGTAGAATTAGTAGTAAATGTCCCCATTTTCATTTCTGATTTTAGTACTTTGAGTCTTTTCTCTATTCTCTTGGTTCGTTGAGGTATAAGTTTGTCAATTCTGTTGATCTTTTTGAAGAACCTAACTTGATTTCATTGATTTTCCTCTGTTATTTTTCTATTATTATTTTGTTTATCTGTGCTGTCATTTTATTATTGCTTTCCTTCTAGCTTTGGGTTTCATTTGTTCTTATTTTTTATCTAGTTCCTTAAATTGTAAAGTTAGGTTGTTAATTGGAAATTTTTCTTGTTTTTAACATAAGCATTTATAGCTATAAATTTCCCCTTAGCACTGCTTTCACTGCATCCCATTAGCTTTGATATGTTGTGTTTTCATTTTTACTTATCTTTATTTTCTAATGTCCCTTGTGAGTTTGTCTTTGAAGCGTTGGTTGTTTAAAAATGTACATTTGATTTCCACAATTTGGTGAATTTTCCAGTTTTACTTTTCCAGGTTTCCAATTTCATTCCATTGTAGTCAGAGAAGATACCTTGTATATCTCTCTTTTAATTTATTGAGATGTTATTTGTGGGCTTCCTTGGTGGCTCAGACGGTAAAGAATCTGCCTGCAGTGTGGGAGACCTGGATTCGATACCTGGATTGAAGATCCCCTGGGAAGATCCCCTGGAGGCGGGCATGGCAACCCACTCCAGTATTCTTGCCTGGAGAATCCCCATGGGGAGCCTGATGGGCAACAACTGAGTGTCTAAGCGCAGCACAGCAGTGGTGGCTCAGTGGTAAAGAATCAGCCTGCCAATGCAGGAGATGCGGGTTTGGATCCCTGGGTTGGAAAGATCTCCTTGAGAAAGAAATGGCAACCTACTTTGCCTGGGAAATCTCATGGACAGAGGAGCCTGGCATGCTATACAGTCCATGAGGTTACAAAAAAGTTAGACATGACTTATGCCTAACGAACAACAGTTGTGACCTTACCTATGCTTTAACCTGGAAAATGTCCCATGTACACTTGGAGAAGACTGTGTATTCTGTTGTATATGTATATTTGGTTTCATTGGTTTATTATGTTGTTTGAGTCCTCTATTTTCTGACTTACCTTCTGTCTGGTTGTTTTCTCCACTATTGTGAGTGGAATATTGAAGTCTCCCAACTATTCCTGTAGAACTGTCTATTTCTTCCTTCAGTTCTGTCAGTTTTTGCTTCATGTATTTTGATGGTCTGTCAGCTGTATAAATGTTTATAATCTGTCTACTTACTGTATTGAACCTTGTATTAACTTATGATGTTCTCCTCTGTAGTCATAACTTTTTTTGTTTGTTTGTTTGTTTTACTTTTTTTAAAGTCTGCTTTGTGTTACATTGGGTTTCCCTGGTGTCTCAGATGGTAAAGAATCTGCCTGCAATGCCTGAGACCTGGGTTTGATCTCTGGGTTGGGAAGATCCCCTGGAGAAAGAAATAGCAACCCACTCCAGTATTCTTGGGCTACAATCCATGGAATCGCAGCAAGATGGACACAGCTGAGCAGCTAACACTTTGACTTTCACTCAGTGTTTTATTAGTCTAGCCTACCGCTTTTATTTTTTTTAAGCTTACACTCTGTTTGATAACTGTATGGAATATTATTTTCCATTCCTTCATCTTCAGCCTATTTGTGTCTTTGGATGTCGAATGAGTCTCTTTTAGGCAGCTTATGATTGGATCATGTGTTTTTGTCCATTTTGCCAAGTCTCTGTTTTTTGATTGGAGGGTTTAATCTAATTACATTTTAAGTAACTACTGATAAGAGGGGACTCACTGTTGCCATCGTGCTGTTTGTTCTCTATATGCCCTGTAGCTTTTTTAGTCCCGCGTTTCCTACATTACTGTCTTCCTTTGTGTTTACTTTTTGTAGTGAAATGCTTAAATTTCTTTCTTGTTTCCTTTTTGTATATTCTATGGCTGTTTGTGGTTACCAAAGGGATTACATTTAATACCCTAATGTTATAATATTTATTTGTTATAAAGCTCTCTGAATTTTGACAAATGCACAGATTCATGTAATCATCACCATGGTCAAGATACAGGAAGTTTCATTACCCTCCAAAATTCTCTTGTACCGCTTTGGCCATGAGGGGAGGTGGTGGCAAATTCTGAGAGGACATCTGTTGTCTTGCAGAGGAGAGTCCTCTGAATTATCCTCAAACAGGCATGGGGAGTGCTTGCTCTTAGTAAGCAGTAATGGGCCACTCTGTAGACTTAGACCGTTCAGGAGAATTTGGAGATAAAAGATTTGGGGGAGCACCAACCCAGATGTTTCCATTACCCCTGTTGGAGTCTTACTGTTCTTTGTCAAACACAGCTCTGATCTTGGCATAGCAGGCCTGCCTTGTTTGGAAGTTTAACTTTTGGAGCCCAGCAACTGTCCTGGTCTAGATTTCTTTGCCTTCCTCTTGGAGAAGAGACGAGGGCATCTTTGTGTACTTTCAGAGAGGCCTTCTGGCTTTCATACTTAGATTCCAGTTAGCAGTCAGTTACATTTTTGTTATCTTTTCTTGCAGAACTCAAATAGTTTAGTAATATTCTTCCAAACCAGTTGTTTTCGAGGTTACTTTTTCTCCTTCATTGCCAGCTTTAAATTCCTGTCTTAGCACCTACTCCATCTGCCTTGAGAGCCTAGTGCAGGATGTTCATGAAGACGTTCCTTTGGGATCAACACCTGTGAGGAGGGAGAATTGGGCAGATGCAAAATTCAGGTGCAGTGCAGGCCTGGCATCAGATTTGGCCAACCCCTTTGGGGAGCTTTGGCACTAGAATGGGCCCTTTTGAGTTTCCCAGAATCGGGCTGAGGTGTTCAGGCCTTTATATTGCCATACCAGTTAGTTGGATTAGTTAGTATAGGAAGAGTATCATCTGGGCAGCATCATTCTCTGCAGGTGAGGCGAGCCCTGTGGGACTGACTGACAGTTAAGTCCTTTCTGAAGGGGGAGCTGAGCAGTGCCTCAGTATTTACCAAAAATTCCCCTGTATCCACAGGGAGTGAAGAGTTTGTTTTTGTTTTTTTTAGTATTATTAACACATGGATTTAAATATGTGTAGATGTAGCAAAATTTCCATTGACTTAAATATGTATGGGATGATGCACAAATATATGTAAATATACAGTTCAATAAGTGTTTGCCAAGTAAACACACCAGTGTAACTGCTACACAGATGGGAACTAAAACAATGCTAGCAATCCAGGAGTTCCTCCTTCCCCCTCCTTTTCCTTCTGCTCATTACTTGCTCTTTCCAAGGGTCTCTATTATCTTGACTTGAATTTAACATATTTTTGAATTTGTGTAACATTCATCCATACCACATCTTTTGTTTGACTTCTTTCAGTATTTGTGAATTTAAGCTTATAATTGTAAGTCATTTATTTCCTTTGCTATAGAGTTTTTCTTTGTTTGAATATACCCTTTTTGAAAACCATTTCTGTTGTTGATAGACATTTGGAGTGTTTCCAGTTTTTGGAAATTATGAAATCATGGCTATAAACGTTTCTGAACATACCTTTTGGTGGACATATGTACACATTTCTGTTGGGTATATACCTATTGAAGTTATTGAGTACAGTTGGTCTCTGTATCCACGGGTTCCACATTTGTGGATTCAACCAATGAAGATAATTTCTGGGGGAAAAAGTTCCAGAAAGTTCCAAAAAGCAAAACTTGAATTTGCCAAGCAACTGGCAACTATTTACATAGCACTGCATTGTATTTACATGGCATTTATATCATATTAAGTATTATAAGTAATCTAGAGATGATTTAAAGTATATGTAAGGATGTGCAAGGTTACCTGGGCTTCCCTGGTGTCTCAGCGGTAAAGAATCTGCCTGAAGTACAGGAGTCCTGCAGGAGATGAGGGTTCAGTCGCTGGGTTGGGAAGATCTCCTGGAGTAGGAAATGGCCACCCACTCTAGTGTTCTTTCCTGGAGAGTCCCATGGACAAAGGAGCCTGGTAGGCCACAGTCCAGGGGGTTGCCAAGACTCTGCCGTGATTGGGTGACTAAACAACAGCAAAGGATGTGCATAGGTTGTGTGCAAGTGGTGTGTTTTACGCAAGGGACTTGAGCGGCACAGATTTCTGTGTCCTCTGGACTCCCAAACCAGTGACCTGTAGATTTGGAGGGATGACTGTATATATATGTTCCATTTTAGTAGATAAAATGGAATTTCAGTCTTCCAAAGTAATTACTGATTTACACTCGTACATTTAATGTACAAAAGTTCCAGTTGCTGTGGTTTTCCCTGTTTATTTAGAATGTTACCTTCTTGGCTGTATAATTAAGAACTGGCTGTACTTAGGAGGGTTCTTCTTTCTTTTAAAAGGTTCTGTACTCTAATTTTTTGTCTTCTGAAGCTGTGAGATTTTTGAATTTCTATTCTGCTTTTCAGAAGTTCTGGTTTAGCTTTTTTACCCTTTTCCACCCAATTACGCATTTGAGACTCCCTCATGTTTTCAGTTTTGTCACTCCAGCACTCAGTGACAACCAAAATCTCTGATTTTGGTTCCTCTTTCCTTCCTTCCACAGAGGTACTTGCTTGGGAAAGGCATATTTCTGAGTCTCTCTCTCTCTCTCTTTTTTTTTTTTTGGCCCAGAGTCTCTCTCTCTCTCTCTTTTTTTTTTTTGGCCCAGATTCTGCGAATGCCCCACTGGGAGGTGGTGGGGGGCTGTGGAAACAGCTGCAAAAGATCACCTTACCTCCACATAGTTCACCTTTTTTTTTTTGAAGCTTAGCCTCTCTAGACCTCATTCCTTCAGTAGCTCTCTAAAATCTTGAAACAGTTGATTTTTTTATCTTTTTTGTGTGTGAGTTAGGGGGAGGTAGGGGTTATTTTGCTGTGAAGTACTCTACCTTACATGGAAGCAGAAGTATGAATTAAAGCATATTTGATTTTTAAATAATTTAAAATTGTTGTCCATAGTGTTCAAATTATTCCCTTTTTGACCAGTGGAAGCCTTCTCAAAATACATTCCTTAGTCTTTTTTGACTGGACCTTTTGACAGCCTTCTTTGGCAGCTTTCTTGCTATTTGGTATCATAAGGTATTGCAGGTTTACCACGTACCTTTTTGCTTCAGATGTGGAATCAGCTGTTTTCTGAAGGGGTCCTGATTCCTTTGACCAGGAAATGGTATCTCAAGATCATTACTACAGGGTCGAACATTGTTTCTAGGCATTTTTAGCAAACAAAGGTAGAAAAACATATTTCGTTTTCTTCATACAAGATGAACTATAGTAAGAATTGATATATCAATATATACCTTCAATTCCAGTTCAAGACTACAGGGTTTTTACTTTACTATTCCTCTCCCATGCTGAGAGTCTCAGTTTTTAGTAACACCAATAATGATAGAATTAAAATATCACCTAATCACTCATTTCCTTAATCTCACAATATGTACAGAATCAAAATTTATCTTCATTTTCTTTGTCCCAAGAGTATATTCCATTATGAATGTATAGTCAACCTAATATGATTTAAAATAACTTAGAATAGTTCTTCTGTTCATGATTATGCCAATAAAAGCTTAGATATGAATTTCAGTTTGTTTATTTTTTTATTCTTTTATTTTTTAGTATTTTAATTTAATTTTATGTTTACATAAATTACATAATTTAAAAATAAAATGTACAAAAAACAGGAAATGTAGATTCTGTCCTTGTCACCTTTATTTTCTTTCGTTTCTTAAAGATAACCGCTTAAAAGCTTTTGTATTTCGTCTTTCTGTTATTGTATGTGTGAAGATTTGTGTGTGTGTGTTTATTTCTCCTCCTCCCTCCTAGATGAATGGTAGCATACTGTACATCCTTTTCTTCATCCTGTTTTTTCAACTTAAAGATATATCCTGGAGACTGTTCCGTAGTTTGATGAATTTTGACCCATTTTTGTTATTTTTTAAATGTTACGTTTATACAAGTCTTTTATTTAAGTCATTTAAATTCTGTGGTCTGTGTTATTTGCTTTCTCAGCATATATTTTGGTGTTTCAGGAGGTTTGTGTATTAGGGTTCAGTTGGGGAAGCCAATTGTGTGATGGGGAAAGCGACTTATTATGGAAATTAGACCATGTACAATTTTGAGAGGACTTGTGAGGTGAAAATCTAGAAGGAGGAGTTGGAAGATCAGAGAAAAGGAGTCACTAACCAGATCCTCTAAATCAGTGGCAATGGATAGACCAGTTGGAGATTTTAGGGAAATCTGAGAAGCCGCTGTGGTGGGACTGTGTGGGAGAAACTTAAGGTGAGCCACGTGGAAAGCTCTTGCTGCGTTTCGTTACCCACGGTGTAGATTTTCACCTAAGCATCTGGTGGTAGGCTTGTGCCACTGCTCACCCAAGACAAACCAGCAATTTTTTTTTTTTCTGTTGGTTATTTTTATATTGATGTCTTTGTATAGTACTCTAATTCCCTCCCTTTTTTGGGAGGGGAAGTTGTTAAACAGTGGTTTTCTTCTATAAGCAGTACTGAAGTTAGCTAGTAACCTATTCTCATCTCCTTCTCAGCCAGTGTTTGGTTTAAAATAATGTCCTTTTACTCTTAGTACCATAAGGCAGTCCGTATACCAAGAGTATTCTTTTTTGTGTATTCTCACTGCCCTTTCCCAGTTTTGATAACTGTACCATATCTATACTGTCATTACATTTAGCAGTTACATAGTGTGTTTTCTCCCTTATTATCATTATTTATTTTCAGTTCTTTTAGTAAATACATATTTAATGGTCCCTCATAGTGTAGATGTGTCTTCTGTTATTTTGGTTGACTGAAGCATATTGTCTAGTAGATTTCTTAGGAAAGGCTCAAGGGAACCATATTTCCTGGGTTCATGCAATTCGTAACAGTTTGATTATCATCATTTTACTTGGAAGTCAGTTTGCCTGCATGTAAAATCCTTGGTTTACTTTATCTTCTCTTAAGAAACTTAAAATGTTATTTCATTTTCTCATTAGCATATAGTATTGTCAAAGTCTGAGGACAGTCTGGTTTTTGTTTTTTGTGTAAATGACTTTCTGCCTGAATGTTCAAAGGATTTTTTGTTTGTTTGTTTGTTTCTTATTCACAGAAGATCAATAGTTTTACTAAAATATGACCTGGTATTGGTCATTCTGGGTTAGTTTTTTCACGTATGTGGTGTGCCCTTTATACAGTTTGAAATATTTAAAAAAATTATCAGCAAACTTTCCTTGAATTCGTTTGTAATATCCATTCTACTCCATTGATTTCATTTCCTTCTTTGAGAACTCCTGTTATACCTATGTTGGATCTTGTTTGCCTGTTTTCTCTGTCATTGTATTGTAAATTCCCATCTCATTTTCCTTATTTTTTGAATATTAGAATTCTCCTTCTGTTTACCTTTTTCTCTTAAAGCATTATATTTTCTTTTATTTACTCAATATCTCTGGTTAGTCTTCACTTCTGAAATGATTTTTTTCTAATTCTTTTCTGAATTTTGTCAATTAATTTGTAATTCTAATTTATTTCACATCTTTAGTCATTTAAAAACTTCTCTTGGCTCATTTTGAATTAATAATTTACAGTTTCATCTGTTGGTGAACATATCTTTTTGGCATGTTTTCATTTTCTGTAGTAATGCTATTCTGTCTCTTATTCTTTTTTTCTCAAAATAGTTTCACATATGACTTGACTACAGTGTTTTCTGTTGCTCATTTTTATGTGAAATTAATTTTCCTGAGTTGTTAGGAGAGAAATGTGGGCCAGTATAGCTTTCTATCTTCATGGCTCTGGAGTGCTTCTGTTGCTTTCATGAAATTAAACAAATACATCATCTCATTCTTTGTAAGCTCTCTTGGCTTTCTTCTCTTTTCCACCTTCTATTGGGATCTTTTTCCTTTGCCCCTGTTGGTCTTATTGTTTTCAATTTGGAGTATATCTCAGTACTTTCTTCTCAATGTGGTCTTCATCCTGGAAGGGGGTGTTTCTTTAGCTGGTTAGTTTAGAACTGTGCTATTCAGTGAGTACATGGCCACTTAATGTTAAGTTTAAGTAAAATAAATTTAAATAAACATTTGATTCCTTATTTGCATTAGCCATGTAACAGATGCTTAAGCTTAATAGCCATATGTGGCTAGTGACTACTATAATGGGCATTATTAATACAGTGTAATAGCCTCACCACAGAAAGTTCTATTAGTGATGGTTTAAAGTGTGCTTTCTTCTTTTCACAGTTTATTATAGACTTTTTGCACACAAGTGCCAATTGCTGTGTGCAACCCCCCCCCTGTGTTTCAAGCTAAGCTCTAAACTTGTCCTGCTGTACATCTCATTGAGGATGTAGTACAATTTTGGGATTTTCCTCTTGTCAGTTCAGCTTAGTCGCTCGGTCGTGTCTGACTCTTGTGACCCCATGAACCGCAGCACGCAGGCCTCCCTGTCTATCACCAACTCCTGGAGCCTACGCAAACCCATTGAGTCAGTGATGCCATCCAATCATCTCATCCTCTGTCGTCCCCTTCTCCTCCTGCCCTCAATCTTTCCCAGCATGTCTTTTCAAATGAGTCAGCTCTTCGCATCAGATGGCCAAAGTATTGGAGTTTCAGCTTCAGCATCAGTCCTTCCAATGAGTATTCAGGACTGATTTCCTTTAGGATGGACTGGTTGGATCTCCTTGCAGTCCAGGGGACTCTCAAGAGTCTTCTCCAACACCACAGTTCAAAAGCATCAATTCTTTGGTGCTCAGCTTTCTTTATAGTCCAACTCTCACATCCATACATGACTACTGGAAAAAGCATAGCCTTGACTAGGTGGACCTTTTTGGGCAAAGTAATAGCTCTGCTTTTTAATATGCTGTCTAGGTTGGCCATAACTTTTCTTCCAAGGAGCAAACGTCTTTTAATTTCATGGCTGCAGTCACCATCCACAGTGATTTTGGAGCCCAAGAAAATAAAGTCTGTCACTGTTTCCTTACCTATTTGCCATGAAGTGATGGGACCAGATGCCATGATCTTAGTTTTCTGAATGTTGAGCTTTAAAGGCAACTTTTTCACTCTCCTCTTTCACTTTCATCAAGAGACTCTTTATTTCTTCACTTTCTGCCATAAGGATGGTGTCATCTGCATATCTGAGGTTATTGATATTTCTCCCAGCAATCTTGATTCCAGCTTGTGCTTCATCCGGTCCAGTATTTCTCATGATGCACTCTGCATATACGTTAAATAAGCAGGGTGACAGTATAAAGCCTTAACATACTCCTTTCCCTATTTGGAACCAGTCTGTTGTTTCATGTCCAGTTGTAAGTATTGCTTCTTGACTGGAACACATTTCTCAGGAGACAGGTCAGGTGGTCTGGTATTCTCATCTCTTTTAGAATTTTCCAAAGTTTGTTGTGATCCACACAGTCAAAGGCTTTGGCATAGTCAATAAAGCAGAAGTACATGTTTTTCTGGAACTATCTTGCTTTCTCAGTGATCCAACGGATATTTTTCAATTTGATCTCTAGTTCCTCTGCCTTTTCTAAATCCAGCTTGAACATCTGGAAGTTCATGGTTCATGTACTGTTAAAGCCTGGCTTGGAGAATTTTGAGCGTTACTTTGCTTGCGTGTGAGATGAGTGCAATTGTGTGGTAGTTTGGGCATTCTTTGGCATTGCCTTTCTTTGGGATTGGAATGAAAACTGACCTTTTCCAGTCCTGTGGCCACTGCTGAGTTTCCTAAATTTGCTGGCATATTGAGTGCAGCGCTTTTACAGCATCATCTCTTAGGATTTGAAATAGCTCAACTGGAATGCCATCACCTCCACTAGCTTTGTTCATAGTGATGTTTCCTAAGGCCCATTTGACTTTGCATTCCAGAATGTCTGGCTCTAGGTCAGTGATCACACCAAGGTGATTATCTGGGTTGTGAAGATCTTTTTTGTGTAGTTCTTCTGTGTATTCTTGCCACCTTTTCTTAATATCTTGTGCTTCTGTTAGGCCCATACCATTTCTGTCCTTTATTGTGCCCATCTTTGCATGAAACATTCCCTCGGTATCTCTAATTTTCTTGATGAGATCTCTAGTCTTTCCCATTCTCTTGTTTTCCTGTATTTCTTTGCATTGATCGCTGAGGAAGGCTTTTCTTATCTCTCCTTGCTATTTGGAACTCTGCATTCAAATGAGTATATCTTTCCTTTTCTCCTTTGCCTTTCACGTCTCTTCACAGCTATTGTGAGGCCTCCTCAGACAACCATTTTGCCTTTTTGCATTATCAATATGTATGATCCTATTTCCATTTTCTTAATTGTTCTGTTTTTTGTTTTTTTTAATAGGTCTTTCCCTTCTCTTGTGTTTCCTGCCTAGAGAAGTTCCTTTAGCACTTGTTGTAAGGCTGATTTGGTGGTGCTGAATTCTCTTAACTTTTGCTTGTCTGGAAAGGTTTTGATTTCTCCATCAAATCTGAAGGAGAGTCTTGTTGGGTTGAGTATTCTTGGTTGTAGGTTCTTTGCTTTCATCACTTTAAATATATGGTGCCATTCCCTTCTGGCTTGTTGAAAAATTGGCTGATAACCTGATGGTAGTTCCCTTGTATGTTATTTGTTGTTTTTCCCTTGTTGCTTTTAATATTATCTTTGTCTTTAATTTTTTGTCAGTTTGATTACTGTGCGTCTCCGTGTGTTCCTCCTTGGCGTTATCCTGACTGCAACTCTCTGTGCTTCCTGCACTTGGTTGACTATTTCCTTTCCCATGTTAGGGAAGTTTTCAGTGATTATCTCTTCAAACATCATTTAGTATTTCTTTGCCGTCAAGTTAGTCAAATTATTAACTGACCAAGAAAATTTGGACATGCCACTTGGTCTCTTTCCACTTTTTGTTGCTCCATTTTAAAAAGGAGGAAGCTGGACTCAGGTTTGCTTTTTCACGGGGGAACTTCATCAGTGTTCTCTGTTAGTGTTAGCAGGATCTAATATTTAAACAGTACATGTATTTGTGATGCTTTCAATACAGAATGCTGCTCTTAAACTGAGTAGAAATGAACTTTTTTGTAGTGCAAATTGGTTCATTCTCAGGTAAGTGTGGTCCCCTTAAAGGATACTTTTTTCCATGAGATCTATCTTTTTGTCTGTCACTCCCTCAACTGTGTACCTGAGGGTGATTATCTTACCTGAGTCAGTTTTACTATGTATATTGTAGGCTATACAGTTTGTTTTGTTTTCTGAACAATCTGGAGTTATTTGCCATTATTGACTAGAGGTCTAAGGCGTAGATTTTCTTAATCTATTGTTTTTTTAATGCTTGAGTTCAATATATAAGGGAAAAGATTGTTTGCATTTTCTTGCAGACATTTTTCTCTGAAATAATTTTTAGCTTCATTGAAGTAGCTCTATTTATGTGAATCACCATTCTGTCTTATATAGTGCTGGGTAAACATTTAATTTTGTAGATAAAGATTTATGACTTCTAGAAAGCTGAAAAAATGGAAATTTCTACAGAATTTTAGATTTGCTATAAATTTCTTTATATATTGAAAATTGGAGTTTTTAAGCTACAAATATATGTAATTGTGGTTGATAAAATGTTCCTAAAAATCTCATGATTTTTCAGTGAGAAATAGATTTCTCATTAGTCATTTTAAAATGTAAGTTTATGTGTTGTTTTTGTTTGTTCCCTCAGCTTCCAATAAAAACAGGACAGCAGAACACACATACCAAAGTCAGCACTGAGCACAACAAGGAATGTCTTATCAATATTTCCAAATACAAGTTTTCTTTGGTTATAAGTGGCCTCACCACTATCTTAAAGAATGTTAACAATATGGTGAGTATTTGCATTACTGTTTTATGGGGGAATTTGGTTTGTTTTCTATTTTAAAATTTGGAGCAACGTATTTTGAAGTAAGTAAAGTCATTTTCTGTGGACTCTGGATGTAAAGATTTATCTTAATTTGTGGATAAGTGCAGATAACCTTTTAACTTTCTTTTTAGATTTTAATTCTTTTGTTTTAGATGCTTGTCTTATTTGTGACTCTATCTACTGTTTGATTTTTCTGAAATTAGAATTTCATACAGATTTTGTCATATGTGAATTGACTATAATAATCTATTTAAATCTTTTCCTTAGCTTGTCATTTGAGTATTTACATATCAGATTGTCCTAGTCCGAAGGAGTTGGTAAATAAAATATGACTTTGTAGTCCTAAAATGTGAAATTGCTTTTGTGAAGATACTGTTTATTTCCTTCCTCCTGTAACCTGTGGCAGATTCCATTGTAGAGAGTCTGTGTGGAAATAGTTTTCCTCAGATACCAGTTTCATTAAGTATTTCCACTGTCAAAAGCTCATGATGGCTTCTTTTATTCCTTGTTTTATAAAATTTGTTTACATTCCCTAGACTTCAGCATCCTCCTGCTGTTTTCTCTGTGTCCCTTTGAACATATTATCAATATTTTTCCTGTCTCTGTCGGGTGGTTCTTTCCTCTGTGTCAATTCCTATCTAAAATCTGCTTCATACTCAGTTCGGAACAGCCGATCTGGATACATCTTGATTAACTCCCAAACTGCTCAGCTTGTTTTGAGCACTTAAAACCACAATTTTTATTGTTTGTATTGAGCAATGAAACTGATTTTTGGTTGTAGATTGTGAAAATCAGTAAGTACCATTTTCATAGTCATATCATCTTTGGTGTGTTTTCTTTCTAAAAAGTTGATTGGAAAATATCCCAGAGTTACAAAATTGGTAAACTGGAGGTGCGGTCAGTCCTTTGCTTTACAAAGATATTTTCTCTTTATGGAAAAAAAAATAAGATTTTCTGAAAAACGCAGAACTTTTTATAAACATGTATAGTGCTTTACAGAAATACATTTAAGATTTTATGGAGCTATTCTGTTAAACACAGTGTGTGGGTCATAGTGATAGGATCTTGCTTATATAAATAAGTGGACATGTTTCCAGTTAGATTGAAAATGTTTTAGTATTTGGACCCTTCTTTTAAAAATGAAAACAGTATTGCAATATTGGCATTCATTTCGTGCTTATTGAGTAAATTAAGTTATGGAAGCCATAATCTCTTATTGGTAAATAACATAGTGAGTGCTTAAGACTTAATGTAATTGATGTTACAGCATTTTGTTGCTATTAGAGTTTAGGCTTTGATTTTTTGATTATTTTGCGGCATCAAAGTGTGGTAAAATGTTTAACATTCTAGTAAAGATCTGTATATCTAAATCCTATATATTTAAAAAATATTGTTCAAACCTAAATTGTACTTAAAAACTAGCAGAACATGGGACTTTCCTAATGTTACCATTTCTTTAATGGTGTTCATTTCAAAGTACATTTACTACATATTTTAAAAGTATAAATTAGAGTATCTTTTACTGTGGCAGACTAATGGCAGATTGTAGTAAATTCCAGCATTTATGTTTGAGAATTAATTTTGTGTGAGCATTAGGATAAAATCAGAAATAATAGATTTAAATGTAGTATAATTTGGGAGATAAAATAGCAGACTGTTGATTTTCTTGATCCTTAGTCCCTCATTTTTCAGACGTGTGCTGATTTGTGGTGGGGAGTAGTAACCAACTTTTATGTTCTGAATATCTTTTCTTTTAGAGAATATTTGGAGAAGCTGCTGAAAAAAATTTGTATCTCTCTCAGTTGATCATATTGGATACACTGGAAAAATGTCTTGCTGGGGTAAGTGAATCTGTTCTTGAATAGGCATGTTTTATGAGTTCAGTTTTGAGAATGATCTGATGTACTGAATGAAGCATAGATGTGGACAAGGAGAAGAGTCATGGACTAAAACATGAAAATGAATTTTGTTAGCAGAGCTGACAGGGTAGCATAGAGAAGTTTTCAAGAAAAAATTATATTCTTATCTTTTGTAAATTAAATGTTGATTATTTATAAGTAAAAAATTTTATATTTATAAAGTTAAGTTGGAGTCATATCTCTCAGGTTGTTTAGAAAAGATTTTATAGAAAAGTCACTATTTCATTTAATTAATTTCTCCAGTGGTTAGGCCTGTGGCATTGCTTGGCTGTCAAAAAATGTGATGTTAAAAACCATGAGAATCTTATTTTCCCCTGTATGAATCTGATTTTAATATTTTACTTTAAAATTTATGATAAAGAGAACTTAAATTTAAGCTGTTATATTGCTGATAGATCCTACCTTAAAAACACTTTTTATGTAAATATGAACATATAAAATAGATACGTGGAGGAGTATGTGGGTGTGTTAGTCACCCAGTTGTGTCCGACTCTTTGTGACCACATAGACTGTAGTTCACCAGGCTCCTCTGTCAATGGAATTCTCCTTGCAAGAATACTGGAATGGGTTGCCATTCCCTTCTCCAAGAGATCTTCCCAGCCCAGAGATTGAATCCTGGTCTCCTGCTTTGCAGGCAGATTCTTTACCATCTGAGCTACCGGGGAAGACCATGTGGAGGAATAGTTGAGTACAAAACAGTTGTTTCTCATGTTTCCTCTAAATAGTTATCTCAGAGTTTTCAACCATGACTTAATTAGAATTTTTTCAAGAAGATTGGTTGTATAGACCATAGTGTTTCTATATTTGAACAGCTTTAACTCTTCCTGGAAAATAGTAGGAGTTTATATAAATATATAAATATTATATTTATTTTAAAAATTATTTTACATTTATTCATATTAAATTTTATATTAATACTTTAATACCTCCATTTTAAAGATCTGTCTCTTCAATATGTATTGGGGTTAATTTATTTCTTAGAAGATTATAGTCTCCCTTCCTTTGACCTATCTTTTGCTTTTATTCTAAATTGCTTCTCTCTTTCACATGTTAAAGTTGTTCTCTATCGTAAACCTAGATAAGAAAGGACTTTGACATATGAGCACTGATACGTAGAGAAGAGAGAAAACAGTCACAAATGTTTAAGGAATGTGTAGGACAAGGAGTTGGACAATACATACACTTCACACGACGATAGATCCTTAGGGAAGAGAACTATTTTAGACGATAGGCCACAAAACCTAAGCATGGTGTTTTAAATTCTTTTATTGACCCTTACCCATATTCCTAAATTGTGAGATAATGCTTATAAATTTTCTACTTAAATTGGGGGTGAGCTAATTTTGTTTTAGCTTTGTGTTGTCTCTTAATTTGTGATGAGCTGTCATTCATTTATAAAACGGGGTGGAAGAGCAAAAAACCTGTTAACTGTTTAACAGAATGATGAAAGTTTGAAGGTACATGATTATTTTTTTTTTAACTTCTCTTGAATCAATTTTTTGTAGTGGTCTTACTACTTTGTAGTTACCAATACATCTCTGACACCCATGTTTGAATGGAAGTATGCTGGTTTATTGCCTCTTCAGTTCTACATCTTTTCTCCATTAACATTTATAATCAAGAGGTACTGGTAAATGTATTTTGGAGAATGATCACTGATATCATTGGCCCCAGTTTAATGTTATACTCTTTGGAGATAGCCAAAATGAAGCTCTACTAAGTGGACATGGTATAACTTACATAATCCATAAAATAGACATTAACTTGCTTTGCTCTACTATTGAAAATGTGTAATTTTTTCATTAAATTTATAATTAAAAATAGTATTGTTCATATTATTGAACAGTTGTGTTTTTCTGGATTGCCTTCATTGACTCTCTTGATTTTCCTTTTTATTTATTTTTTTTAATTAACTTTTTTTTTTTAAGTAGGTCCTTGCTGGTTATTTATTTTCCTTTTTAGATCAAATTAAGTTGAGGCTTAAGAACTGATCCCTATAAATACATGTTTATCATATTAGTAGTTGAAATAGCTAAATGAAAGTGAACAGATACTTAACAATATTATGATTAAAACCAAAATTTTATGAGTAAAATTTTGTAGACTGAAGAATCTTAAGTATTTTTGTTCCTGTATATATGACCATTGGGTTTCCCAGGTGGCTCTAGTGGTGAAGAACTGGCCTGCCAATGGAGGAGACCTAAGAGACGTGGGTTCAATCCCTAGGCTGGGAAGATTCCATGGAAGAGGACATGGCAATCCACTCCAGTATTCTTGCCTGGAGAATCCCACGGACAGAAGAGCCTGCCAGGCTACAGTCCATAGAGTCGTAGAGTCATCCTGAGGCGACAGCACACTCGCACGCACACATGCATATGACCATTATTCAAAACTTGAATGCTTCTAGGGCTTCCCTGCGGAGAAGGCAATGGCACCCCACTCCAGTACTCTTGCCTGGAAAATCCCATGGACAGAGGAGCCTGGTAGGCTGCAGTCCATGGGGTCGCTAAGAGTCAGACACAACTGAGCGACTTCTCTTTCACCTTTCACTTTCATGCATTGGAGAAGGAAATGGCAACCCACTCCAGTGTTCTTGCCTGGAAAATCCCAGGGACGGTGGAGCCTGATGGGCTGCCATCTATGGGGTTGCACAGAGTTGGACACAACTGAAGTGACTTAGCAGCAGCAACAGCAGGGCTTTCCTGATAGCTCAGTTGGTAAAGAATCCACCTGCAATGAAGGAGACCTTGGTTTGATTCCTGGGTTGGGAAGATCCGCTGGAGAAGGGGTATGCTACCCACTCTAATATCTATGGACTTCCCTTGTGGCTCAGCTGGTCAAGAATCCACCTGCAATGTGGGAGACCTGGGCTCTATCCCTGGATTGGGAAGATCCCCTGGAGAAGGGAAAGGCTACCCACTCCAGTATGCTGACCTGGAGAATTCCATGGACCGTATAGTCCATGGGGTCGCAAAGAGTGAGCAGATTCCACTTCACATCACATACCTTTTATTTGTTTATTAATTGGACTTAGTGTCAACGTCTGGTTGGTTTGGTTAGTGTATAAATAAGAGCATTGTAACTCAAATTTTGAAGTTTTTAAAAATATTTTGTGATATCTATTTACTTTTCATGTATTTCAATGTATTTGCATCTGAAAGCTTTTGGAATGCAATTACAGATTTGAACATAGCACAGTTACAGAAATTTGTTGTCATCTTGCTTGGCATTATCAAAATTGTCATTCATATAAGGATACTAAGCCATTAGGTAAAATATTGGTGTGGAATAGTATATTTTTAGGGTAGCTTATTCATTGGTTGTTTTGTTAATTGTAGAGTAGATTTACTTTACAAAGTAGAGATCTTAGTGTTAACACCAAAGATATCATTTACAGAGGGACCACCTGCATATGTACTCCTGATATGATGTAATATGAACTGTAATGAATTTTGCTTAGTGTTTAACCTGAATCTAATAAGACCATTAGGTTTAGATTCCAGCCTAACAGAAAATGTAGCAACTAGAAGAGCAAGTTACATCACTAAGACATAATCAGATCAGTAATATAGAACATTTTATGAGGCAACTGATCTGTTTTCTTAAAAAGGTCAATGTTATGGAAAATAAAAATGATGTACATAGAGTGTGAGGGGAAATACTTTGAGGAGAAAGAGACTAAAGGAATGTAACAGTCATGCTGCAGTCAAACCTTTTTTGGATCCTGGTTGAGTAAAATTCGAACAGCTATGAAAGGCATTCAGTGGGGCAGTGGGGAAATTTGGATATGAATTGGCTATTAGCTGATATGAGGGAATTTTTTACTTTTCCTAGTATGACGATTGCATTGAAGTTGGAGAATTTTCTTGTATTTAAGTGGTACTAAAATAAGGTAGATTTAAAGTTATGGTGTTTGTAATTTATTTTGAAATGGTTAAACCAAAACAAAATTATTTGCAGTAAGTAATACCTGTCTGTCTTGGTCAGTCTGCCCAAAGGTAGATGTGATTGTCCACCCTGGAATTAATTTGGGTGTTGAGACAGATGAATAAATGTGCTCACCAGTGTATATGAATAAAGTTTATTTAGGACTCATAGTAAACTAGGATTCCCAGGAGTGGGAGAGCTTACTAAGGGGAACAAATATGGGAACAAGCAGAAATGCAGGTCCTGAGGGGATTGATGGGCTATCTTGACTTTTATTGTGATTAAGACATGAAAGATGAAGCCATCGTTTTTTATTAAACCAACTGTAGATAAATAGAGCAAACATGATGAAATATTAACAATTGTGGAATCTAGGTGATGAGTATATGGGTGTTCATTATTCTATTTCAATTCTTACGCATGTTTGAAATTTTTCATTATAGAAAATATTTACACGTAAGTTTAAGAAAGTTTTAGAATTACGTGATTGTTTCTATTTTAGCAACCAAAGGACACAATGAGATTAGATGAAACGATGCTGGTCAAACAGTTGCTGCCAGAAATCTGCCATTTTCTTCATACTTGTCGTGAAGGAAACCAACATGCAGCTGAACTTCGGAATTCTGCCTCTGGGGTGTTATTTTCTCTTAGCTGCAACAACTTCAATGCAGTCTTTAGTCGAATTTCTACCAGGTTAGTGTGTAAATTTTCATAGGAATGTTGTAAGTAATATAAATTTTGTCTTCATTAAAAAAAAGGTTGAAAGGATGTGGGCTTTTGTTGAAATTTTATGCATTTATTTTTTTTTGAAATTTTTATCATGTGATATTTTGATCTTGGTGGGTACAATTAAATATGAAAATGAAAATGTTAGTTGCTTAGTCGTGTCGACTCTTTGCTACCCCATGGACTGTTGCCTCTGTCCATGGAATTCTTCAGGCAAGAATACTGGAGTGGGTAACCATTCCCTTCTCCAGGAGATATTCCTGACCTAAGGATCGAAGCCGGGTCTCCCGCATTGCAGGTAGATTCTTTAACATCTGAGCCACCAGGGAAGCCCAAATTAATCACAATTAAATGTGAGTACTGTTATAAGCTTGAAAGTATAAATTTTTGATCAAGTTTTTTTTTTTTTAATACTAAGTATGAATTTTTAGTTTGGCTTTTTAAGCATGTTATTCCTTTTTATTAAATTAGTCAAATCAGAATAATTGATGAGTAGTCAGAATTCTAATGATATTAAAGCTCTGATCCTTATCACAAGATCCTAAGTTACCAAAAACAAAACGCCAGAAACCAAACCAGCAATGTGGGAAGCACAAGAAAGTAATGGCAAAGTAGAATTTTCTAGAAAGTGAACTGTTTTAAGTGAGTGAACTCTGAAAGCCCCCATTGTTGAACATTTACAGCATGTGCTATGCTATTTTATCCTTACAGTATCCCTGAAATGTAGGTGGTAATTACCCCATTTTACAGGTAAGCAAACTAATACTAAAGAAGTAATCAAGGCAGTGTGCCCAATAACGGAGGTCCCAAAATTTCTAAGTCAGACTGCCCTCAGAGTCTGTCTGTTCCATTTTACTAGGCTGCTTTCCTATACTTATTTTAGCCTGTTTTGATGAAATCCTTTTTTATAATATACACTGCTGTACTTCAGAATTGTATGATAAATATAATTGAAGCTTTTATTGAAAATTAGAAGTCAACATATGATCATTTGTTGTGATATGCTACAAATGGAGAAGTGAGTATAGAATTGTAACTGATGGTAGCAAGTCTCTCTGGAACTTAATTTCATGCAGATGATTTGCCTTTCTTATGCAAGTAGAGTCAAACGGGTCCTTAATTATGACCAAGTAGGAAGCATAACATAAATCACTTAGTGCTTCAATGAATCAGAGACTAATACGTAATAGAGAAAAGCAATCTTCCTTGCTTAATGATACCTACAGCTTTAATTTGTGTTGTGTGAGCGAGCATTGGATTTCCACGAGTCAGCTTAGTTCATTCTCATGTTGTTTTGCAATAGGTGTGAGTGAGAAATATACATCATATCTTGAGAATTTGTGCAATGGTTTTTAGGGCGAATCAGCTAACTTCAAAATCCTGCAGTTTTTTTATTAAAAAGTGGCATTTCTGTAATTATGATTCTACACACCAATATTCTTCAACCTTTTGTCAGAATTCTGGTGCAGAGAAAATTAAAATTTTATTTAATGTTACAATATGACTGATAATGTAGAGTCTTGTGTATATAATGGAACAATGTCTTGATGAACTCTTAAGTTAACATTTCATATTCTGAGTAATACTGGTTGAAGGGCAAGGTAGCAAACACGTAGGTAATAGACATTAAAATGATAAAAAACAAAGCCCCTTCTTTGTTTAGGTGATACTAGACCAGTCTTACTTTTTGAAATCGTCTTACACTGAAGGTAGAAAATGATAAAAAGAGTAAAATGTTTTTAGTCTATCCAAGCATGAATTGCTTTAATAAAACACAGCAAATGCCCCACCTCTGAAAACTTAAAAAAAAATCTTCTGGTCTCCAAATGTTTTATTCTGCAGCATTAGCACATGTAATAATAGGCAAGTTTTGTGTATTTCCTGAATCTAGTTCACTCTTTCCAGAATAGAAGTTAATAAGTCTTCAGAATAAGCCAGTTTCTTTAACTTTCAGGGGACACAGACTGCTCAGAAATGGAATCTGTGAAATTTATGTTTCAGACAACTGCATTTGCTGTTTAATCTAGCTTATGCCAGAAATAGGAGCTGATCTTATTAGAGGGTCGCTTACCTAAAAAGACCATTATGATGGTTTAACTTAGATGGAAGTTATCCTTGACACTCTAGTGTCATAGCATTAGGTGACTTAAAATATGCAAGAAATTGGAATGACAGTTCTTTCTGAAGATTGATTTTATATGGGAAAGACTAGATATCTCTTCAAGAAAATTAGAGATACCGAGGGGACATTTCATGCAAAGATGGGCTCGATAAAGGACAGAAATGGTATGGACCTAACAGAAGCAGAAGATATTAAGAAGAGGTGGCAAGAATACACAGAAGAACTGTACAAAAAAGATCTTCACGACCCAGATAATCACGATGGTGTGATCACTGACCTAGAGCCAGACATCCTGGAATGTGAAGTCAAGTGGGCCTTAGAAAGCATCACTACGAACAAAACTAGTGGAGGTGATGGAATTCCAGTTGAGCTCTTTCAAATCCTGAAAGATGATGCTGTGAAAGTGCTGCACTCAATATGCCAGCACATTTGGAAAAGTCAGCAGTGGCCACAGGACTGGAAAAGGTCAGTTTTCATTCCAATCCCAAAGAAAGGCAATGCCAAAGAATGCTCAAACTACTGCACAATTGCATTCATCTCACACGCTAGTAAAGTAATGCTCAAAATTCTCCAAGCCAGGCTTCAGCAGTACGTGAACCATGAACTTCCGGATGTTCAAGCTGGTTTTAGAAAAGGCAGAGGAACCAGAGATCAAATTGCCAACATCTGCTAGATCATGGAAAAAGCAAGAGAGTTCCAGAAAAACATCTATTTCTGCTTTATTGACTATGCCAAAGCCTTTGACTGTGTGGATCACAAGAAACTGTGGAAAATTCTGAAAGAGATGGGAATACCAGACCACCTGACCTGCCTCTTGAGAAACCTATATGCAGGTCAGGAAACAACAGTTAGAACTGGACATGGAACAACAGACTGGTTCCAAATAGGAAACGGAGTACGTCAAGGCTGTATATTGTCACCCTGTTTATTTAACTTATATGCAGAGTACATCATGAGAAATGCTGGACTGGATGAAACACAAGCTGGCATCAAGATTGCCGGGAGAAATATCAATTAACCTCAGATATGCAGATGACACCACCCTTATGGCAGAAAGTGAAGAGGAACTCAAAAGCCTCTTGATGAAAGTGAAAGTGGAGAGTGAAAAAGTTGGCTTAAAGCTCAGCCTTCAGAAAACAAAGATCATGGCATCTGGTCCCATCACTTCATGGGAAATAGATGGGGAAACAGTGGAAACAGTGTCAGACTTTATTTTTGGGAGTCCAAAATCACTGCAGATGGTGACTGCAGCCATGAAATTAAAAGACCCTTACTCCTTGGAAGGAAAGTTATGACCAACCTAGATAGCATATTCAAAAGCAGAGACATTACTTTGCCAACAAAGGTCTGTCTAGTCAAGGCTATGGTTTTTCCAGTGGTCATGTATGGATGTGAGAGTTGGACTGTGAAGAAGGCTGAGTGCCAAAGAATTGATGCTTTTGAACTGTGGTGTTGGAGAAGACTCTTGAGAGTTCCTTGGACTGCAAGGAGATCCACCCAGTCCATTCTGAAGGAGATCAACCCTGGGATATCTTTGGAGAGAATGATGCTGAAGCTGAAACTCCTGTACTTTGAGAAGTATTGACTTCTCATGGCCACTTCTCATGGTGACTTCATGGCCACCTCATGAGAAGAATTGACTCATTGGAAAAGACTCTGATGCTGGGAGGGATTGGGGACAGGAGGAGGAGGGGACGACAGAAGATGAGATGGCTGGATGGCATCACTGACTCGATGGACGTGAGCCTGAGTGAACTCCAGGAGTTGGTGATGGACAGGGAGGCCTGGCGTGCTGGGATTCATGGGGTCGCAAAGAGTTGGACATGACTGAGCGACTGAACTGAACTGAACTGAACTATTGATAGATGAATCAGTGTCATGAGAATTTGTTGTGTTTGGCCATTCTACCTATCTATGGATGTTTCTCTTTGATATTTCTGTCATTGCTTTTCTTTCAGGAAATAATATGAGTAACAGATCTTAAGATAACTTTTTTGTTCTACTGAAGTATATATCATGTTCTGTGGCTCATAGTACTTTTTTATGTAGACCATTAGCTGCTTTCTCCACCGAATTGCCTGTTTTATGGTTGGAGGGTCCTAAAGACCCAAATTATATCTGATTTGAAATATCACCAGAAGCAGAAGACTCAGTGACTCTGAAAGTTCTATTTGGTTCTTTTACAAGTCTGCTGTTTTTTTTTTAAAGTAGTTTATTATTCTTTTGTATAGTTTAATATTTCTTCTTGTATGTCTAATTATTTAAAACGTTCTTATTTATATTCTCTTTAAGATTGTTAAATAATCTCATTTGTTTGGATGTGCCAACTCTCATTCACAGTGAATTGTTTCTCTGTGTTTTGTAAACTGTGATTTATCTTTAGGGCAGTGTGTATTTTCTTTGGGAATCTCTTGTGACCTGGGACTCTGAGAGTATCCTAATGATGGTTTTGCATTTGCCAAGTGCCCAGTTTTGGACCCATGTTTTTGTTAATTTCTCAGTCCCAGATTGTATGGGTAGTACAAATATGGGCCTCAAATCCTTGCAAGGTGACAGCCCTGGGTGACTTTTTCCTCTACGCAAAGCTTAGGCAGAGCAGACAGACTTCTTGTGCTAGTAAATCCCTACCCCCCCACCCCCCCTTTTTTTTCTCCCTGTCTCCCTTTCAATGTCTTTTTCTTTTTTTCAGGAAGTTCATAGCTCTTTCTAGCCATGTTTTATGCAAGGCCCTGGTTCTACTTCCTGCATTCTTAGGGTTCAGGGCTTTGTATCTAGTCTCATGTGAATGTTTAGCCCCACACCCCTAGGTTAAGGAGAGAAAAAACTTAACCAACTCTCACCCTTTTGTTGGCCAGATCATCCCTTCAGAACCACCTCTGGTTTTCAGTTTCCTTTCCATTTCTGGACTTGAATGGGTAAATAGCATTTGTTTTGCTTTATTTCTGTACAGTTAAAATATCTGTTTGTTGTTGTTCAGTTTATCTAGTCTTTTTAGAGGTTTTAGTGATACGTTTTCCAGTTCATTTCTTTTGACCATAATACCTTTTTATTTGATTTATCTGCCTTATAAATTCCCCAGATGCCCCTTCCTTATGATAATAACAACTGTAAAAGGAATTAAACTTTCCTTCCATTTTTCACAAACAACCACAAGAGTTAGCTTTTCAAAAGTTGGTGTTGCTGATTTGTTAAGTTGTGTTTCCTAAGGAGTCATATTCCATATTTTTAGGCTCTTTGCAGCAGCTGTGGAATTTGTAGCATGTAAATCAGTTTTGAGGACCTTCTCATTCCCAGTGTGAACTGCTAAGCTTTTCTCACCCTGATGATAAGAAGAACATTAGTGTAAGTGCTTAGAATAATTTTACTGTTAGCTATACATCTGTAGGCTGAAGTGAGTGAAAGAAGAATTTGAGAAGGAAGAAATAGCATTGATTTCATTTTTTAGCAACTGAAGGTTTAATGCAATGATAATGTCAATTTTAAATTATACTGCATTGGTTACAATTTGAGCTAATATTTTAAATGAAATCATGTAGTATTTGTGCTTTTTTACCATCAATCAATTCAATTTGTTGAATTCAGAATTTTGAACTATCCTAAAACTTCAGTTGATAAATTATTTTTGATTTTTTACTTTTCAGGTTACAGGAATTGACTGTTTGTTCAGAAGACAATGTGGATGTTCATGATATAGAACTGTTACAGTATATTAATGTGGATTGTGCAAAATTAAAACGACTCCTGAAGGGTAAGTTTAAATGAATGATGTATGTGAAATTAATCACTGTGGGTGAAAAATAAGTATTTTGAATGTACTAATTGAGCTAATAATGTTGAGCTAGAACATCAAAATGGATTTTATAATGCAAATGTCCTTGAGAAATGGATAGTAATACTTTATGGTTCAATAATTTTTGAACCTTTGCAAATAATAGAGTAATGAATATCTTAAGTCTTGGCAATGTAAAGTTTTGGTTCAACTACAGTTTTTGCTTTTTCTCTTTATTAAAGAGAATGTGAGGATGCTGTTATTTAATTTTTCTAGAATTTCATCTCAAAGATAGTTAGGTATTATAAAAGTTATTTGTTTATCTATTGCAGGGTTAAAAGCAGATAGTTTAGCAGGGTATAAAAGTTTCATTGCAAATGGAACCAGAAGATTGTGCTTTTATGATGAGAGGAGAAATTGAGCCAGGAATCTCATTTCTGATATTCTGTTTTCAACTCTGTTATTGCCTTACTGACTGACTGTATAGCATTTCAAAGTCTTTTATTCTTTCAGTGCTTAGTTTTGCTTCCTTAGAGAACATATCAATAGTAGTCACACCTGGGAATATGCCTATGTGTAATGTGTAATGCCTAATGTGTAATTTTAAAGCTTTGAAGAGTGCTATCATTATGTTGACTGAAATTAACTATCAGAAGGAATTGAGAGGGTTTTTGTGGTAAGCAGGAATGTGTTAATATAAAGCAAATAGCACTGAGTATTATGAATATACTGAATATAAATGCCTAAATTCATTTCACAGAAATTGTTTTTTAATTTTATGTAATGTTGGATTCTGGCTAATTTAAATGTGAAACCTTATAGTATGTGATTCATACTTATTTTTATTCTACTTTGTATATTGATTAAGGAATTGTCAACAGTGTTTTTTAGTGTTTGACCTTGAAGGAGATTTAGTTATACTAACTTTAAAAACTAACAGTTCTGCAGTGCAGTTTTCAAAATACTATGTTTAGTTTTTCTAACATTTGCTTTAAACTCAACAACTATTTCACCAAAGATGTAAAAAGAACTGTATCTATATAGATGAATACTATAAAGCTATGTTCCAGCTATATTATGATTGTTCAGAATTTACGATTTTAGGCCATTACCATGATAAAACCAAGCAATGCTTACCTCACTTTTCAGTAGCTTTAATTAAGGAGAAGTGAATCATTTTAGCTGTTATGTCCCTGATGGCTCAGATGGTAAAGAATTCTGCCTGCAATGCAGCAGACCTGGGTTCGATCCCTGGGTTGGGAAGATTCCCCTGGAGGAGGGCATGGCAGTCCACTCCAGTGTTCTTGCTTGGAGAGTCCCCATGGACAGAGGTGCCTGGTGGGCTGCAGTACATGGGGTTGCAGAGAGTTGGACACAGCTGAGTGACTAAGCACAGCATAAACAAGTGGACAGTAGTTATTTTAGATTATAATAAACCATCACTCAATTCAGTTTAAATTTCAGGATTTTAATATTTATTATTAAACATTGAAAAATTAAGGAATCATAATATTTAGATATTTCCTCTATATATAAAATTTAAGAAATGTGAGTTTTTTTTCCATAGCTGTTCAGTGACATTTGGGAAATCAAGTCCAGAGTGCTTGTGGATAGGTGTTTGTTTAAAAGATCAGTTTCTTAGAAATGTTTAATACATAATAATTAATTGATGGTTCTTCATGCACAGTGAGAGAAACTAAGTGTATGGATAAATTACTTTCTTTTTATTGTGGTAAGTTATCCCCATTGAATGCAGCTTCCTTATGAGCATAAATTTATAGAATTTTTGCTGATAAATATGACATATAAAGCCAATATTAACCAGACCAGCAAAAGATGGTTCTACACAGTCATGGTAAAAGGAATGGAAACTTCCTGTAATATGAATAGTAAAAGTAATAATGTGTTTTAAATTCAATTCAGCAGCTTTTGTTGAGAAACTATATGTAAGAAACCTTGCTGATTGCTGAGCTTACAAACATTAGTAAAATATTGAGTCTCTCCTTTTGGAGCTCATGACCTGGTTTATGAGACAAATATATTATCAGATTATTTGCAAACAGTGTGGCAGAGCTCAATAGAGTGAGTATAACATGAGAGAAGAAGTGTGTATGTGTTTAGGGGCAGGAGATGTTAAAAGCAAGATACACAGGTACAACAGTACATCATATCATATTAATAAAAACATAGTAACATTTGTTGCATTTTCCGTATGTGCCATACATCACCCTGTGCAGTTTACATGCTTTTTCTCATCAACAATCACAAGAACCCTGTGAAACAGATGTTACCATTATCATCCTTTATATTGATAAGGAAACTGAGGCCTAAGTAACATTTCCAAGATCATACATCTGTTGAGTGGCAGGATAAAGATTCAGTTCACATCTGCATCTCTAGATCCAAAGTACTTAACTGCTGTATTATTTTGCTTATGGGTAATGAGGCTTTGTTTTAGTGGCTCTGGGAAGTGATGCAAAGGTTTTTGGGTGGGAATTACCTTGATCAGTGTTTTATTTTAGATATGCCATTTTGCTTGAAATTTGAAGGATGATTTGATAGAAAGTTGCATGAACTTCTGGAACTTGGTTGTGTAGTAATGTGATGTTGAAATAAGGATAGTGGAGGTCTGGATGAAATGTGATAGGGTGGGGACCAATTTGATATGGTATTTAGGATGAAGAATACATAATCTTTGAGTAGAATACATTGCATAGCTTTTGGTGATTAATTAGGTGAGTGAGTGAGTGAAAGTTGCTCAGTCGTGTCTGACTCTCTGCGACCCCACGGACTATAGTCCATGGAATTCTCCAGGCCAGAATACTGGAGTGGGTAGCCATTCCCTTCTCAAGGGAATCTTCCCAACCCAGGGATTGAACCCAGGTCTCCCGCATTGCAGGCGGATTCTTTTACCAGCTGAGCCACGGGAAAGCCCAAGAATACTGGAGTGGGTAGCCTATCCTTTCTCCAGCAGATCTTCCTGACCCAGGAATCAAACCGGGGTCTTCTGCATTGCAGGTGGACTCTTTACCAACTGAGCTATGTTGGTATGTATGCCCTTGACTATAATGAATACTTCAGGGACTTGAATCACATGTGTGTCATTAGCGAAACTGGAAAAGCAAAATACAAAGCCTAAGATGAGAGTTCGAGTTGTGTTTGGAAGCACCTGGTGTCCTATTGAAATCACCAGTGACATGATCCAATGTTCTCGTTCTGTGGCCAGCTGCTTAGTAGAGCTTATTGCATGTATCTCCTGTTGTGTATTTTAGAAATGTCAGTTGCTGCATTCCCGAATTCTTCATTTGTTCTATGAGCCTATAGGCTATCAATTCCTTTTGGGTAGACTGTTGTTTGACTTGTGAATGAAGTATCTCTTAAACCACACCACTATTGACTGAAAATATGGAAATTGTATCTGTAAAAAACATTTGAAGAGAAGAATATATTAGTCTTTTAATTGGCATTTTAATTTTTATATATTCAGGAAAGAACAAAAGTGATTGAATATTGTTACCTATACCACTGTGTGTTTAGAAAAATAATGGGCAGTCAGTTTCGTATCCATGACAGCACTTAGAGGTATTGTTATGTCAGAGAAACCGTATGTCCTGGAACTTTTTTAGTAGGTTTCAGTAGTATTAACTATATTTTCTTGCTTGTTCAGATTATTTCTGGTGAATCTTTGTCAGCAGTTCCTTTTCAATACAGGTCAATAAGTTCCAAAAACCTAACACTTTTTGAATTCTTCATTTAAAAACCCTTCAAATAAAGGCTGTTGCTTTAAAGGAAAAAAAAAAAAAAAAAAAACTGATGTGGAGAGCAAGTTACTCATTTGCAAGTCCAAAAAAAAAGAAAGCGACTTTTAGAAGATTTTTTAGACAATTTTATAACTTGAAGACTCATCTTTATCTTGTAAAGATGTTTATGTAATTTAATAAGTTATCTACATCCCTTCATTAAAAGTTATCTTTGTTACAAATGTGGACAGTAATTTTATAGAAGAGGGAAAAAAATTAAATACATAATGTATATGGAGAAATGTTTAGTCTTATTTTAAAAATGCATTGTACTATTTTGAATAGTCAAATTAGTAGAATAAAAGAAATGAACATATTTAATGATAGCAAGGATATGATAAGGACACTTTCACATACTGCTTGGTGGGAGTGGCCTTTGGCCCAGTCCTTCCAAAAATCAAGTTGGCAGTATTTATCAAGAACCTTAAAAATATTAATCTCTTGGACTGGACAGTTCTTTTTCTACATATTTATGTGCCTTAAAGGAATAATTAGAATGTGGAAAAGATTTGGATATAAAGTATTAATGTTATTTATATTAATAATATTCAAATATACAAAATTGGAAGATGTTTGAATAACCAGTGGCTTAATACATGGACTTAAATATTGAATATTATTGTAATAAAATCATCAAATATACCCATGAGGAACTTTTAATAATATGGAAAAAGTTGGGGATATGCTGCTACCAGTAGAATAGTTTGAACAGGTTTGTTATGAACAGATTTTCTCAGTTACGGTAAATATATTTGTCTATATACGTGCATAGGAAAAGGGAAAGAAGAAAATTAACCAAACTGTAAATTGTGATTGTCTCTGAATGGTAGAATCATAGATAATGTTTTCAATTTCCCCTAGATTGTTGTGTATTTTTTGAATTTTCTACAATGATTGTATTTTAGACATTTTTTAAAAATGTACTTATTATTAGAAACAAAGGGAAAAAACTCACAACCTTTGAAGTTCAAGGTTGAGTTTTGCCTTTAGTGGACAAAAACAGTAAGGTTTTTGGTTTATTCTAATTGTGTTTACCTTTACATGGCTTAATAAATAACACTGGCACAAAAGTTTGTGTGTAAGAGGAAAGTTATTTTTGCTGGTACTTCTGAATTGCATTTGTGTTAACTAATTAGTAATTGTAAAGCCTTTTTTTTTTTCTTTTCCAGAAACAGCATTTAAATTTAAAGCCCTAAAGAAAGTTGCACAGTTAGCAGTTATAAATAGCCTGGAAAAAGTAAGTAATAACCTCTTTGGTATTAAAGTTTTGTTAATTTTTGGTTCTAAGTGTTGTTGTCTTCAGTATTTTGAGTCAAAGAGTAATAATTTCACATTAATTTTTAGAAAGAATGCATTGTAATATTCTTCTGGAGGAAATTAGAATTTTGTGATATAATTGGAGCAATATGATACTTTGTTTTCTGTATTAACAATGTATCACATAAAACATATGTTTTGTTATTTGTAGGCATTTTGGAACTGGGTAGAAAATTATCCAGATGAATTTACAAAGCTGTACCAGATTCCACAGACTGATATGGCTGGTAAGGATAATGTCTTTTAAAAACTCTTACTTAATAGATAAAAACCTATCATTTTCCAAGTTATTTTTGTTATTATGGTGCTTTTAATCTTTTCAACTTATGTCAAATAGGAAATATTATTTTTTTCTTAAACTTCTGAATTACCCTCAACCTTTTTCCTTTGAGCAAATAGATAAGGAAGTTTTGAAATGAAGCTCTGATCTTTAATTAGTTGTAGATTGGATACCGATGGCATTTTGTTGTAGAGAAGCCCTTTTTTGTGCTCTGAGGTTTTATTTCCTGTTTAGAGAGAGGGGTATCAAGTAAGAATATCCTCACTTAGAATTCTCAAGACACAGCTTCAAGGAGAATAGACTCCTGGAGAACTCGGTAATTCCCTTTAAGAAGCTAATTAGTCTTGTTTCTTGGATATAATCACACTTTGCATAGGGCCCTCCACAATGAGACTAAATACCAGTCTGACGATTTGTAAAATTTGGACTTTACTAGGCTGGATGAACTTTACCACCGTAGTAGGCGAGAACTAGGAAGTAGGTAAGAACTTCCAGATGTTCAAGCTGGATTTAGAAAAGGCAGAGGAATCAGAGATCGAATTGCTGTCATCCTTTGGATCATAGAAAAAGCACAAGAATTCCAGGAAAACGTCTGCTTCTGCTTTATTTACTATGCTAAAGCCTTTGACTGTGTGGATCACAAAAAACTGTGGAAAATTCTTAAAAAGATGGGAATACCAGACCACTTCACTTGCTTCCTGAGAAACCTGTATACATATCAAGAAGCAACAATTAGAACCGGACATGGAACAATGGACTAGTTCAAAACTGGGAAAAGAGTACCTCAAGGCTGTACATTGTCACCCTGCTTATTTAACTTATATGCAGAGTACATCATGTGAAGTGCTGGGCTGGATGAAGCACAAGCTGAAATCAACATTGCTGGAAGAAATATCAATAACCTCAGATATGTAGATAATACCACCCTTAAGGCAGAAAGCGAAGAGAAACTAAAGAGCCTCTTGATGAAGGTGAAAGAAGAGAGGGGAAAAGCTGGCTTAAAACTCAACATTTCAAACAGCTAAGATCGTGGCATCTGGTCCCATCACTGAATTCATGGCAAATAGATCAGGAAACAATGGAAACAGTGACAGACTTTATTTTCTTGGACTCCAAAATCACTGCAGATGGTGACTGCAGCCATGAAATTAAATTTGCCTTTTCTAAAAATAAATAAATAAATAAATAAATTTGCCTTTTCTAAATCCAACTTGCTCGTTGGAAGCAAAGCTATGACCAACCTAGATAGCATATAGAAAGCAGAGACATTAGTTTGCCAACAAAGATCCATCTAGTCAAAGCTATGGTTTTTCCAGTAGTCGTGTATAGATGTAAGAGTTAGACCGTAAAGTAAGCTGAGTGCCAAAGAATTGATGCTTTTGAACTGTGGTGTTGGAGAAGACTCTTGAGAGTCTCTTGGCCTGCAAGGAGGTCAAACCAGTCCATCCTAAAGGAAATCAGTCCGGAATAGTCATTGGAAGGACTGATGCTGTATCTGAAACTCCAATACTGTGGCCACCTGATGCAAAGAGCTGACTCATTTGAAAAGACATGCTGGGAAAGATTGAAGGCAGGAGGAGAAGGGGACAATAGAGGATGAGGTGGTTGGATGGCATCACTGACTCAAAGGACATGAGTTTGAGCAAGCTCCGGGAGATGGTGAAGGACAGGGAAGCCTGGGGTGCTGCAGTCTGGGGTCGCAAAGAATCAGATGCTACTGAGCGACTGAACAACAGGGTGGATCAAGATAGCTCTTGTAATACGTAGACAATATAACATTACTTTTTTGATTACCTGAATGAATTTGTTGAGAGTTAAGTGATCTTCCAGATTTAGCTTTTTAAAATGTGGCCTTTGCTAGTTTTTGAATAGTGTCAGCTTTTAATTTAATGCCAGAGATTTCCTTGTCATCTAATAGTATCATTTAATATTTGTATTTTTCGCATAGAGTGTGCCGAAAAACTGTTTGACTTAGTGGATGGTTTTGCTGAAAGCACCAAACGTAAAGCAGCAGTTTGGCCACTACAAATCATTCTGCTTATCTTGTGTCCAGAAATAATCCAGGATATATCCAAGGATGTGGTTGATGAAAACAACATGAATAAGGTGAGGAGGGAAAAGTTATTTCCACTATGTTCAGATGTGAAATGATATTTTTTTTAAAAACTTCGTTTGGCCATGCTGTGTGGCTTGCAGGATCTTAGTTTCCCAACCAGGGATTGAACCTGGGCCCTGGCAGTGAAAGTGCCAAGTCCTAACCACTAGATGGCCAGGAAATACACATGAAGCAATTTACTTTACTCAAGGTATATATTTCTTTAAGCTTAGCGTTCTGTCCATTTCTAGTTGCATCATTGTGGGTATTTTTTTTGCTGGCCTTAGCAGAGACATACTTGGATATAAATTTAGTTGGAGGAAAAATATGGTATTAGTGATAACCCTCATTGATTAAAGATTTAAAACGATCCCATAGTTGCATTCTTTTGCCAGAAAGGATAATATTAAACATAGTATTAAACATAGTTTTCTGTAATAATCACTGCAATCACCCTACTAAAATTCATCACTTTTATGATGTCTTTGCGTGTACTTAGGTTTGTGTCCATTTGGTGCTAATGAAATGGCCTAGTAACTCATTGTAGGCATTCTAGAACAGTTTTCACAGCATTTTATTAGGAAAGCAGGGTACCACATATGCCATCTGTAGTGCAATTGGCACTGTAACAACTGATAATTCTCAGGGGCTAATAATTTTTTAAAAATAAGAACTGGGTATTTAACCTTATTGTTTTATTTGAATTTCTTTATGCAGTTTGTTTTGAGAATATGTTCTTTGTAATATAAATATTTAAAATTTATACCATTAGCTGACTAAGCATGAAATGGACTTCTGCATGAGTTGTCTGTAGATGGAGATGTTCAAAATCAGCTAAATGAATTCAACACTTGGTAGAAATATTGTGTAGGGAATTTATGCATTGACTGGTAAATAAATGAACTGGATAATCCTTGGGAGTCTGTGATGCTTTGGTGCTCTCCTTAGATTTATATTGCAACTTACCCATTATGAGGACACCATTTTTCATGTTTCATTGTTTTGGACTCCTTTAATATTTTGTTTTTTGTTTGTTTGTGTTTATTGGGAAAATACACATAGGTAAAAAGCTGTTTTGAGTTCATTAGTGCTCTTAAGTGAATTTGTATTTTAATAATCACAGCCACGTCTTTCCAAATGCTTACTGGTCATTTGTTTATCTTCTGTGAATCACTCATTTTTCTGTTGAATTATTTGTCTTTTATTGATTTGTAGAGTGTCTGTACATTTTTTTACTTGGTTTCTCTTTTTAAACTTTATGGGTTTTTGTTTTTGCTATTTAGGTATTTAAAATTTCTGTGAAGTCCACTCAGTTTTGCTCTTTTTTTCCCTAGCTTTTTGGGTCAGTTCTCTCCTCCCCAAGATTTATTTATTCATTTTATTGAGATATAATTCACATACTATAAGATTTACCTTTTAAAGTGTATAATTCAGTGGTTTTTAGTATACTCAACCAAAAGTTGTATAATCACTACCACTAATTCCAGAAAATTTTCATCATCTCCACAAAAAAACCTTATGCCTGTTAACAGTCATTCATTATTCCCCTTTCACCCCAGTCCCTGGCAGCCACTGATCTATGTTCTGTCTCTGTATTTGTTTATTCTGCACATTTCATATCAATGGAATCATACAGTATGTGACCTTTGTGTCTGGCACTACCCAAGAGTTTTGAAATAGGCGTATATATATATGTGTGTGCTGTGCTGTTTTAAGTCACTTCAGTTGTGTCTGACTCTTTGCTACCCTTTGGACTGTAGCCTCCAGGCTTGTCTGTCCTTGGAGTTCTCCAGGCAAGAATACTGGAGTGGGTTGCCATGCCCTCCTCCAGGGGATCTTCCCAATCCAGGAATCGAATCCACATCTTCTATGTCTTCTGCATTGGCAGGTGGGTTTTTTACCACTAGTGTCACAAGGAAGCGTGCGCACATGTGTGTGTGCGTGCAATTCAGGAGGAGGGCATGGCAACCCACTCCAGTATCCTTGGGCTTCCCTGCTGGCTCAGACAGTAAAGCATCCACCTGCAATGCGGGAGACCTGGGTTCAGTCCCTGTTTGGGGAAGATCCCCTGGAGGAGGGCATGGCAACCCACTCCAGTATTCTGAAGCAACTTAGCATGTATGTATATATTTTTAGTACTTTGCTAGGTTAAACAATTTAGATCTTAAATGTATTTTTAATTTATTCTCTTTTCTAGTCATATTTCTAATGTGCTAATGAGTGTTAATGGTTATCCTTTATTCATAGGTGTATCCTTCGATTCATATCTACTTGGTCGTTTGTATGAAAATACATACACATATATGATGGTTGTTATATTTTTTAAATGAAATAATTTTATACATATTACTCTGCATCTTACTCTATTTACTTAAAAGACAATTTTATCTGTTCCTCAAAATAGTTGATAGAGATCTAACACTTTCATATAAGTATTTGGTAATATTCTGTTACACTAATGAGCCTCATTTACTCAACCATTTCAGTGTGAATAGTTAGCTTTTTTTTTTTTTTTTTAAGGAATTTTTGTCTCTTTTAAGGTAACTTTTAACAGTTTATTCTTTGATCTTTGATAGGAGATATATTTTTCAGTTTTATCAATAAAGAGTATGTATATCTATGTCTGCATATTTTATTTATAATATAGAAATATGTAGACAGAATATGTTTATAATATTTATATATTATCTTCTAATTATTTTCTTCAGTATCCATGTTTATGACTGTTTCCTCATTTCTAATATGTCTCATTTTTCCTTATTCGTGTTTACTAGAGTTTATTTATACTGTTGGCCTTTAAAAACTTGGTCTTATAACTTTATATTTTCTAGCATTTATTTTTTGAGGTAATGGTTTAGTTCATCTATTTTCACCTTTTTAAAAAATTGTCGAACTTTCTATAAGGTTTTGAATACTTTCTTGCAGCGGTCTTGGTTTTCAGATGAAGTGTTCTTAATTTTAGTAGTTTTAAATCTCTGATTTCTCTTAAATAATGATACCATATTTGACTTAGAGGAATGTTTTATAGTTTCCAAATTGTTTTTGGGTGATTTAAAAAGTTTAATTGTGTTAGAAAATAGTGGTACATATTTGTTTAAAAAAAGTGCCCCACAGTCATCACAGTAGAATGTATATCATTTCAGTAGGGCACAGAATTTAATATAAATCTTTAAAACCACTCTTGGAACTACCCTATAGGTGTCTTGAGATAGTATCCTGTGAGAAATGCTTGGTTTTGCTGGCTGGGCTCCCACAGGTAGCCTTTGGCACTGTGGCAGAGCTCCTCCCAGGCTTTGGTAATCATGCTTCAGTCAGTTCAGTTCAGTCGCTCTGTCGTGTCCGATTCTTTGCGACCCCATGAATCACAGCACGCCAGGCCTCCCTGTCCATCACCAACTCCTAGAGTTTACCCAAACTCATGTCCATCGAGTCGGTGCTGCCATCCAACCATCTCATCCTCTGTCTTCCCCTTCTCCTCCTGCCCCCGATCCTTCCCAGAATCAGGGTCTTTTCAAATGAGTCAGCTCTTCACATGAGGTGGCCAAAGTATTGGAGTTTCAGCTTCAGCATCAGTCCTTCCAAAGAAATCCCAGGGTTGATCTCCTTCAGAATGGATTGGTTGAATCTCCTTGCAGTCCAAGGGACTCTCAAGAGTCTTCTCCAACACCACAGTTCAAAAGCATCAATTCTTCGGTGCTCAGCCTTCTTCACAGTCCAACTCTCACATCCATACATGACCACAGGAAAAACCATAGCCTTGACTAGACAGACCTTTGTTGGCAAAGTAATGTCTCTGCTTTTGAATATGCTATCTAGGTTGGTCATAACTTTCCTTCCAAGGAGTAAGCGTCTTTTAATTTCATGGCTGCAATCACCATCTGCAGTGATTTTGGAGCCCCCAAAAATAAAATCTGACACTGTTTCCACTGTTTCCCCATCTATTTCCCATGAAGTGATGAGACCAGATGCCATGATCTTAGTTTTGAATGTTGAGCTTTAAGCCAACTTTTTCACTCTCCTCTTCCACCTTCATCAAGAGGCTTTTTAGTTCCTCTTCACTTTCTGCCATAAGCGTGGTGTCATCTGCATATCTGAGGTTATTGATATTTCTCCCGGCAATCTTGATTCCAGCTTGTGCTTCTTCCAGCCCAGCGTTTCTCATGATGTACACTGCATATAAGTTAAATAAGCAGGGTGACAATGTATAGCCTTGACGTACTCCTTTTCCTATTTGGAACCAGTCTGTTGTTCCATGTCCAGTTCTAACTGTTGCTTCCTGACCTGCATACAAATTTCTCAAGCAGCAGATCTGGTGGTCTGGTATTCCCATCTCTTTCAGAATTTTCCACAGTTTCTTGTGATCCACACAGTCAAAGGCTTTGGCATAGTCAATAAAGCAGAAATAGATGTTTTTCTGGAACTCTCTTGCTTTTTCCATGATCCAGCGGATGTTGGCAATTTGATCTCTGGTTCCTCTGCCTTTTCTAAAACCAGCTAGAACATCAAGAAGTTCATGGTTCACGTATTGCTGAAGCCTGGCTTGGAGAATTTTGAGCATTACTTTACTAGCATATGAGATGAGTGCAGCTGTGCAGTAGTTTGAGCATTCTTTGGCATTGCCTTTCTTTGGGATTGGAATGAAAACTGACCTTTTCCAGTCCTGTGGCCACTGCTGACTTTTCCAAATGTGCTGGCATATTGAGTGCAGCACTTTCACAGCATCATCTTTCAGGATTTGAAAGCGCTCCACTGGAATTCCATCACCTCCACTAGCTTTGTTCGTAGTGATGCTTCCTAAGGCCCACTTGACTTCACATTCCAGGATGTCTGGCTCTAGGTCAGTGATCATACCATCATTATTATCTGGGTCATGAAGATCTTTTTTGTAGAGTTCTTCTGTGTATTCTTGCCACCTCTTCTTAATATCTTCTGCTTCGGTTAGGTCCATATCATTTCTGTCCTTTATCGAGCCCATCTTTGTATGAAATATTCCGTTGGTATCTCTAATTTTCTTGAAGAGATCTCTAGTCTTCCCTATTCTGTTGTTTTCCTCTATTTCTTTGCATTGATCACTGAGGAAGGCTTTCTTATCTCTCCTTGCTATTCTTTGGAACTCTGCATTCAGATGCTTATATCTTTTCTTTTCTCCTTTGCTGTTCGCTTCTCTTCTTTTCACAGCTATTTGTAAGGCCTCCTCAGACAGCCATTTTGCTTTTTTGCATTTCTCTTTCTTGGGGATCGTCTTGATCCCTGTCTCCTGTACAAAGTCACGAACCTCTGTCCATAGTTCATCAGGCACTCTGTCTATCAGATCTAATTCCTTAAATCTATTTCTCACTTCCACTGTATAATCATAAGGGATTTGATTTAGGTCATACTTGAATGGTCTAGTGGTTTTCCCTACTTTCTTCAATTTAAGTCTCCATTTGGCAATAAGGAGTTCATGATCTGAGCCACAGTCAGCTCCCGATCTTGTTTTTGCTGACTGTATAGAGCTTCTCCATCTTTGGCTGCAAAGAATATAATCAGTCTGATTTTGGTGTTGACCATCTGGTGATGTCCATGTGTAGAGTCTTCTCTTGTGTTGTTGGAAGAGGGTGTTTGCTATGACCAATGCATTCTCTTGGCAAAACTCTTATTAGCCTTTGCCCTGCTTCATTCTGTACTCCAAGGCCAAATTTGCCTGTTACTCCAGGTGTTTCTTGACTTCCTACTTTTGCATTCCAGTCCCCTATAATGAAAAGGACATCCTTTTTTGGTGTTGGTTCTAAAAGGTCTTACAGGTCTTCATAGAACTGTTCAACTTCAGCTTCTTCAGTGTTATTGGTTGGCGCATAGGCTTGAATTACTGTGATATTGAATGGTTTGACTTGGAAACGAACAGAGATCATTCTCTCGTTCTTGAGATTGCATGCAAGTACTGCATTTCTGACTCTTTCGTTGACCATGATGGCTACTCCGTTTCTCCTAACTGATTCCTGTCCACAGTAGTAGATATAATGGTCATCTGAGTTAAATTCACCCATTCCAGTGTATTTTAGTTCGCTGATTCCTAGAATGTCAATGTTCATTCTTGCCATCTCCTGTTTGACCACTTCCAATTTGCCTTGATTCATGGACCTAACATTCCAGGTTCCTATGCAGTATTGCTCTTTACAGCATCAGACCTTGCTCCTATCACCAGTCACATCCACAGCTGGGTATTGTTTTTGCTTTGGCTCCATCCCTTCATTCTTTCTGAAGTTATTTCTCCACTGATCTCCAGTAGCATATTGGGCACTTACCAACCTGGGGGTTTCCTCTTTCAGTATCCTATCATTTTACCTTTTCATACTGTTCATGGGATTCTCAAGGCAAGAATACTGAAGTGGTTTGGCATTCCCTTCTCCAGTGGACCACATTCTGTCAGACCTCTCCACCATGCTCACCCGTCTTGGGTGGCCCCACATGGCATGGCTTAGTTTCATTGAGTTAGACAAGTCTGTGGTCCGTGTGATCAGATTGGCTAGTTTTCTGTGATTCTGGTTTCAGTGTGTCTGTCCTCTGATGCCCTCTGGCAACACCTACCGTCTTACTTGGGTTTCTCTTACCTTGTACATGGGGTACCTCTTCATGGCTGCTACAGCAAAGTGCAGCTGTTGCTCCTTACGTTGGACGAGGGGTATCTCCTCACGACCACCCCTCCTGACCTTGAACGTGGAGTAGCTCCTCTCGGCCCTCCTGCACCCACACAGCCGCCACTCCTTGTACATGGGGTAGCTCCTCTCGGCCACCGCCCCTGACCTCGGGCGTGGGGTAGCTCCTCTCAGCCGCCACCCCTGACCCCGGGCGTGGGGTAGCTCCTCTCGGCCGCCACCCCTGACCTCGGGCGTGGGGTGGCTCCTCTCGGCTGCTCCGGCACCATCGCAGCCTGGCGCTGTCCGTCGCTGCCCCTGACCTTGGGCGAGGGGTAGCTCCTCTCAGCCATGCTTCTGCATGGTTCGTCGCAGCCGGCGCGCTATAGTTTAAATCATGCTTAGCACTGAAACTCCAGTACTTCGGCCACCTCATGTGAAGAGTTGACTCATTGGAGAAGACTCTGATGCTGGGAGGAATTGGGGGCAGGAGGAGAAGGGGACGACAGAGGATGAGATGGCTGGATGGCATCACTGACTCGATGGACGTGAGTCTGGGTGAACTCCGGGAGTTGGTGACGGACAGGGAGGCCTGGTGTGCTGAGATATCATGGGGTCGCAAAGAGTCAGACATGACTGAGTGACTGATCTGATCTGATAAAAGAAGCAAGGGAGTAAACAACAAATAAATATAACCCTAAACAGATCAGAACCAGCTTTAATTTACACCAGTCCTAGACTGCAGATCATATGTGAAAAGCAGTTCTCTTTTTTCAACTTCTAAATTTTATTATTATTTTTAGTTGTATTACTATCTGTATTAGGGTAGGTAGTATAACAGCTCAACACAATAGAACTTTCTTATACTTAATGAAATAGTACTGAGTAGCTCTGTAGGACAGTCGCCCTCTTTGTGATTTCTTAGGACCTTGGCCAGCAAAGATTCTGCCATTTTTTTTCATACATGGCTTTTATAGGAGTTGTTTCCATTCTCCCAGCCAGAAGGAAAAAAGATAGCATAGAAAAAAGCATGCTGAGGATTTTTGTGGTCCAGGCCCTTAAATGGCATGGATCACTTTCATTCACATTCCATTGATTGAACTCATTCATATAGCCATATTTAACTGTAAGAGAGGCTGAAAAATATGACTGTAACTCCAGAAACAAGAGATGAACATGGAGACCAAAGAACGAAGGAGCTAGGGGAAAAATCGGGAGTCAAGGATAGCTTAGACTGCTGTCTCCCTAGAATTCCAAGTTATTTCTTTATGGATAAAAAATTATTTATCAAGAATACATGTTTACCAGGTATTTACCTATTCAAATAAAGCTTGAATAGTGAGGAAAGTTTTATGGAAGAGGTGTGGAACCTTAGTTGAACTTGAAATAAGAAAGGAATTTAGATTAGAGAAAGATGAGTGTTATTCAAGCCAGGGAAATCAAGAAAATAGATCTAAAAATGTTGAAGGTATATTCAGAAAAGTTAGCTAGAAAGTGGAAGGTTCTCACAGGCAATTATAAGTGAAGATGAAGAGCAGATAGTGAGTAATCTGGAAGACATTGTGAGCCAGTTTGAGTTTCAACTTTATTCTTTAGGCAGTTAGAAAAAATCTAAAGATTAGGGTTAGGAACTTCCCTGGTGGTCCAGGGGCTAAGACTCTGTGCTCCCAATGCAGAGGACCCCAGTCCGATCCCAGGTCAGGGAGCTGTATTCTACAAGCTGCATAATTTTCTGTGAAGAATGGAATTTAGAGCAATAGAACAGCTTTCAATGTATCGTATCCTTAGTTAGAAGGCTGAAGGTTGAATATAGCCTGGAGTTTTAGGTAAAGATGGAACAGTTTGAGATAGACCATAACCAAGAAAGAATAGTGTTTAGAAATTAAAGGTAATATAAAAAGAGAATTTGATTGGCTAAATTCAGGGTTGAGAAGTCAAGTACATTGTTTGGAAAGGACTGTTTCTCATGTTCCTTTAATAATTCAGCAAAGAAAGGGAAGAACAGATTCTTTTTTTATTTTTATTTTCTTGATTCAAGAATCATTTAAATTATGACAACTACTTAAAATTATGAAATTTAAAGCCACGAGTATCAATTATGTATCAGTATTTCTATAGAGAGTACAGTTTTTAGTGGCTGGTAATTTGTTACTTTATTAGATCAGTCTGAAATCCAAGAAATTTCATATATTACCTCATTGCTGTATTTGAATTTTGTAGAAGTTGTTTCTGGACAGTCTGCGAAAAGCACTTGCCGGCCATGGAGGAAGCAGGCAGCTCACTGAAAGTGCTGCAATCGCCTGTGTCAAACTGTGTAAAGCAAGTACTTACATCAATTGGGAAGATAACTCTGTCATCTTTCTGCTGGTTCAGTCCATGGTGGTTGATCTTAAGGTAACATGCTTATTATTTCTCTTATACAAACTTAAAAATATTAAATGAAAAATAAATCTCTTGTATAAATACTATACTAGTTTATTTTGAAGATCATTGCTAACACAGAGGTTCTGAGTCTTCTTCCTTGTGGCTAAGCTGGTAAAGAATCTGCCTGCAATGCAGGAGACCTGGGTTCAATCCCTGGGTTGGAAAGATCCCCTGGAGAAGGGAACGGCTACCCACTCCAATATTCTGGCCTGGAGAATTCCGTGGACTGTATAGTCCATGGGATTGCACAGAGTTGGACACGACTAAGTGACTTAAAGCTCAACGTTCAGAAAACTAAGATCATGGCATCTGGTCCCATCACTTCATGGGAAATAGACGAGAAACAGTGGAAACAGTGTCAGACTTTATTTTTGGGGGCTCCAAAATCACTGCAGATGGTGACTACAGCCACGAAATTAAAAGACGCTTACTCCTTGGAAGGAAAGTTATGACCAACCTAGACAGCATATTAAAAAAGAGAGACACTACTTTGCCAACAAAGGTCTGTCTAGTCAAGGCTATGATTTTTCCTGTGGTCATGTATGGATGTGAGAGTTGGACTGTGAAGAAAGCTGAGCACCAAAGAGTTGATGCTTTTGAACTGTGGTGTTGGAGAAGACTCTTGAGAGTTCCTTGGACTGCAAGGAGATCCAACCAGTTCATCCTAAAGGAGATAGATAGTCTTGGGTGTTCATCATGTGAAGGGTTGACTCATTGGAAAAGACTCTGATGCTGGGAAGGATCGGGGGCAGGAGGAGAAGGGGACAACAGAGGATGAGATGGCTGGATGGCATCACGGACTTGATGGACATGAGTCTGAGTGAACTCCAGGAGTTGGTGATGGACAGGGAGGCCTGGCATGCTGCGATTCATGGGGTCGCAAAGAGTTGGACACGACTGAACAACTGGACTGAATTGAACTTAAGTGACTTTCACTTTTACTTTGTAAATTCATAGGACCTGCTTTTGCTACTGCTCCTCAGGCTACATTAAGTGGCTTAGAATATGAAGAAAACACAGAATTAACCAGTTTTCTTAAATTTCCATAAATATTCAGACTTGGGTATAAAATAATGTAGAAATTTGGGCCTGAAAGGAACCATATGTGGTCTAGTAAGAATTTTATCATGAGCCACAATATTAGTACTTTATGTTTCTTCTGGCAACTACATGTTACTGCCATCTGTGTGGATTATATGTTATTATTAAATACTAGTAGAAAAAACACTGTGTGAAAAGCTTTTGTTTTCGCTTGGAATTTTCATAGAACCTGCTGTTTAATCCGAGTAAGCCATTCTCGAGGGGCAGTCAGCCGGCAGATGTGGACCTAATGATCGACTGCCTTGTCTCTTGCTTCCGGATAAGCCCTCACAATAACCAACACTTCAAGGTGAGAGCATAGATTTGGATCAGTTTCATTTACCGATGCCGTTGATCCTTTATAAATGTGAAATGAGTAGAAAGATGATAGAGTGCACCTTTATCAGAATTTCTTTTTATATGTTAAAGTTAATTTCAAGATCCTAAAAAATATATTCTGTTTTTTAAACATTTCTTTTTTGTTGTTCCTTTTGTCCTTGTATATATTACTATATATTTTTCTCATAGAAAAACATAGTTTACTGTTTTTTTCTTTCCTCTGTAGATCTGCCTGGCTCAGAATTCCCCTTCTACATTTCACTATGTGCTGGTAAATTCACTCCATCGAATCATCACCAATGTAAGTCCAAAAGGTATTGCTAAATTGCTTAAAATTTTTTCTTTCTTCCTATCTTATTTCTTTTTAAGAAAGGTGTTTCTGGTTTACAAAAGATTTTGAATATAGATGTATGATACAGGAAGATTTCTCATACAAGATTCTATCTAATAACTGATATACAATTGTATTTTTCATATTTAATCTGGATCCCAGGACCCTTACTGAAGAAGATGGAGTTAATAGGATCCTTTGGAAAGATTAAACTTAAAAGATTTTTGGATCAAAACCCTTGAGAACAGTGTCCCTTAACATATAACTTAACATTTTCATCCTAAAGCTCTATGTATTATTTTAATACTCAGCTGTTTCCCAGCATTTGATACATTCTGAATTGTCACCTTACTGTTTAAGTTAAAAGTAGCAGTATTTATGTTGTAGCCCATTATGTATATTAAAGAAAAATGGTGAGTCATATTTGTACTTTTCTTCCTTAAACAAATGAAATGATACTTTGAGGTGTTTATATGATACAAAAACATATCAGACAAAATAAGTTAACACATTAAAAGGTACTTGTGAAGGCTTCAACTCTGATGTCAGTATGTTAAGTGGAAAGATAGTAACCTTACCGTATTTGGACCAGGGATTTAAAAAATTCTGTTCTTCTAAATCATATTTTGAGGGTTTTCAGGTGTTATTTATAGTAGCTCCACTTTCATCCATTTTTAGATATTCACATGTATATGTAAATTGTTCAACTTTTTCCTTTTTTCCTCCCTTAAAAAAAGACTTTAATCATTGTTAACTTAGGTATACTTGTCCTCTTTATATAGTCATATTTCACTTTAAGAGTGTGTCTCTGGGGAGTTAAAGATGTCCTTCCCACCTTCATTGCCTTGGATGTATTGAATTATACCAAATTCTGCCACATTTTCTTTTATCCATTCCTGCAGAAGAGTAATAACTATTAATAAAACTATTAGTGACACATTTAGTTTTTCTCAGTGGGGTGCTAGTAGCATTTTCGGTCAGGACAGTCTTTGTTATGCAGAACTGCTTTGTGTATTGTAGGACATTCGGTATCCTTGGTCCTCATTTCATTAAGTACCATTTGCGCCACTTCCTTCCTCTCCCATCTGTGCCCCCAGACTTTATGAATAACTAAAAATGCCCGAGGGAATGATTCCTCTCTCAGTTGAGGATCAGTTACAAGTAGAAGTAACATTAACTACTATTTCTTTCAAAAGGGAAAATTTAATGAATCTGATATGGCAGATAAGGTATATTTGTAGTAAAAACTTAGAAATTTTATGCTTTCCTTTTGCCAGTGTAATGAGCCAGGACATTGTGCCCTTAAGGTTTATTTTCAAGGCCATTATTTAAAAAGAAACAACAATGATTTTTACGTTTCGATTTTATGTGTAATTCAGAAATAAAATATTACTACTTTTTTTATCCTTTGGCTTATAATACTAAAAACATTCCATTTACATTGGATGGTTTACATAAATGCTTAAAGCTTATATTTAATAAACCCAAGTATATACTTTTTAGATACCCTGTGGCTAGTTACTTTAATTGTGAAATATTTTTGTCTACAATTGAATATATAGAGCACTTTCAAGCATGGACTTGGCACTGCTGTAAGTGGCTGAGCTGCTCCTTTGTGGGTTTAAAGCATGCCTGGAGTGGTACTTCATGCATGCCTCAGTGTATATGGTGAAGTGGTTGTGCATCCTCCTATACTCTAATGCGTACTGCATGTGTGAAGGTGGAGTGTGTCTGTATCAGGCCACGTCTAAGAAATCTATTTTTGTAAAGAAAAACATGTATTGATTAAACTTTAAAAATATTAAGTAAGCATCAGTAACCTTTTAATGAGTAGCTTGAAAAGGAGCATAAGTTTGAGTCTATAAAATAATTTTAAAATTGGACCTTAGATAATGATACTTTATCATAACATAATAGATTGATAAATTGTTTCTTGTTAGGGTTTTTCTTTCCTTTGGTTTGAGGCTAATACATACTGAATCTAAAGTATTTTCTGACTGAAAAGGACTATGTGTACATAAGCAAATTTATAGAATTGACTATTATGGAATTCACTGAATGTAGTTATTATAGAAATATTTTGTCTTGAAACCACATGAAGTTTTTCTTAGGTATTTGAACTCCTAATCTTAAATTTATTCATAGTAAAAGATTTTCTTTTAAATGATTCTTGGTTCAATACACCTCATGAGCTCTCTTCTTCCTTGGTTCTTTAGCCAGTTCACAGATTTTTAAAAATTACCGCATTCTCAAATTAGATAAAAGTTTTATTACTGATGTGGTTTTGAGGGTTTATGTAGAAGTAGTAATAATGTTTGCAGTTTTGTTTTGCTTTCGTGACACATACTCATATTCAGTTCATAAGTACTGTTTTTAGGTCTAAAAGAGTCCCCCCGTTTCTTCTTAAGAAATCTGAAAGTCTAGTAACTGTTCAAATTTGATTATAATTTAAGCTTTTTATCCGTTTCGAAAATGATACGGGTAGTTCTGTCATCTTTTTTATTATGGAATGCCATAAGTGATAAATTTTAGCTATAAAATCTTTGTTATGTGCTTAATCTTTATAGGCTTCCTTTAGGTTAGTTTAGATATGTTGTTATCATTGGGAAATAATATATACAATAGGAACCAAATATTTCACCCATCAGTGTAACATGCTGTAGCTGGTATAGTACTTAATACTTACTATTGTTTTTTCCTTATAGCAATTTGCTGTAGTTTACTTATGGATAGTTCACATATTGAGAATGAGATGATCTCTTTCTGCTGAGAGAAATTATTTCCAAGGCATGTGAAATTTATTGAAATAATCATGAAGAATTGCCATATGATTTGCTCATATTATAAAAGTATTGCCATTTACTTGACAATAAACTTAGGATTTTCAAGGACAAAAAAGAATAAGTCTACTTTAATTGACTAGTTTCTGAAAGGACACATTTAATAATTGCTTGGAACCCTAAAGTTTTTACCAACTACATGATGTCCAGGTTTTAGTGCCTGTTTTATTTGAAAGTGTATCTTTTACTTTAAAATGAATGACTTTATTTGTTATATAAAATAGCAATTATGTCAGTAACTACATCTTAAGTTAAAATCACGTAGGGTATACCTGGTACCATGAGACAGTTTCAGCAGCTATCACAATGACATAATAATTTGGATAGGATGTTACATGGGATGCGTATGTCTTTAAGCAGTTTCTGACATTATGAGTTCAGTATGAGGTCTCAGTATGAGACCCTTATCTCAGTGCATTTTGTGATTATTCAGCTTTTGTTACTTTAAGTTGATTAACACAAGCTGTATAAATTAGTAAGTATATGGAAATCAAGGAGTATTGATTGCCCGGGGCAAGTCAGCTGACCAAATTGACTAAAGTTTAAGGAATTCACTATATAACTAAACTAATAAAACTTAATCGTTTGTTAGGAAGTAAATAAAGAATTTGAGAGAAAAATGGAGACAACCATACTGTCCAAATAAAAGTATTTCTTCCCTCATAGCTTTGAAGTTTTTTTGTGAGTGTAATTAAGTATTGATTTTATTTTGTAAATTGGTTTTATAGTACACTGTAGATGTGTCTTGGCTTCCCTGGTGGCACTAATGGTAACGAATCTGCCTGCCAATACAGGAGATGCAAGAGACGTAGGTTCAATCCCTGGGTTGTGAAGATCCCCTGAAGTAGGAAATGGCAACCCACTTCAGTATTCTTGCCTGAAAAATCCCATGGACAGGGGATGCAGGCAGGCTGCAGTCGATGGAGTCACAGAGAGTTGGATGCAACTGAGCACGCACACACACATTCATAGATGTGGCTCCACCTGCCAAGTGGAGAATCTGCCTGCCAAGCAGGAAACGTGGGTTGATCTTTGAGTTGAGAAGATTCCCTGGAGTAGAAAATGCAACCCACTCCAGTATTCTTTTTTTTTTTCCACTCCAGTATTCTTGCCTGGAAAATCTCTTGGACAGAAGGAACCTGGTGGGTTACAGTCTGTGGGGTCACAAAAGAGTCAGACACGATGTAGTGACTAAATAACAACAATTCAGTAAATAGAGTTCATAATCCCAAATCTGAGGTTTAGGTAATATAACCTGATGCTCCTCAAAATATTCTAAGGGTTAGGGCTAAAAAAATTAGATGCTGAGAATTTAATTAGCTTAGTGTTGAATTAGAAGGAACTTGGGAACAGGATATGAAGCTATTATATCCCCTTATCTACTGTTTCAAATTGTTCTTTCAGGAATTTTTTATTACAGGAGTATTATAAAGCCTGTATTTTAAGTAATCCTGTTCCTTGCGTACTCTCCATTATGTAGTGAAAAATTCATCCAGTCATTTTTGTATTCACAGAGAGACAAACTTAATAGTTTTAGTGATTTTCATAGCTGTCATTTTTCATAATATAGTTATTACTTCATTTAAAAGTTAAAGATAAACTTTCAAATAAAATAGGCACTAAAAACTAGAACCAAAGCTAAACAAGTTGAACTACAGAAAGATATTTACATAAAAAAAACCAGTTACCTTTAAAAATATTTAGCTGTGATCATTTTGTCTTTGTGGTGATCATTAGTCTTCTCACGTATTGTGCCATCATTGCATATCAATTTAAGATTATAGGTTTACTAATAGCTTTATCTCATTTACTAATTTCATGTTGTAATTATCATTGCTGTTTGTCTGTAGGCGTATAAGTAATGGTTTACCGCATATTCCTTCAACACTGTTGAACCATTGATCTCTTTTAAAACTGATAACAGCATTCTTGCTTTGGGAAAATATATACTATATATGCATACGTTTTTGAAATGTGTAAAACATTAAACTTACAAAAAAAAAAAGATTGGCTACAGATTTAGCTCTCTAAATCTTTGTCTTTCAGATTCATTAGATTATCAGTGAGAAAAGACAGTCTCATATGTTCATGCTCATGCAGTGGGCTATTTGTCTCATGTTCAGTATGATATTTTAAAATAGATGTATGGTTTGGTGTTTGAATTAAAGACATTACTTGAAGACTTTGGAAATCATAGTGTGTGTTTGCATGGTCTTAGAAAGTTTCTTACGAAGTACTCAACCATGAAACCACAGTGATAACCAGAGCATATAACTCGTGCAGATTTGGACTTTTCTTTCGTGTGGTCTCTGTTTTCCCCCAGTCTGCATTGGATTGGTGGCCTAAGATTGATGCTGTATATTGCCACTCAGTTGAACTTCGAAATATGTTTGGTGAAACACTTCATAAAGCAGTCCAGGGTTGTGGAGCACACCCAGCAATACGAATGGCACCGGTAAGATTAATCATGAATTTTGAATTCCACCCTCTTGAGATTGCATTTTTTCAGTGTCTTTATCCCATTCTTGCTGTTTTGATTATTTTAGAAAATCAAATAAGACTTTTCAATAACAATTGTGGTATGTCTAATACTGCAGTATTGTTGCAATGCTAGTTAATGATGTATGTTTTCCATTATTTCAGTGGGTTAAACTTATTTTTCTTAGAGATATTTTCTAACAAAATGCTGTTAAAATCTTAGTGAATATCACCTTTTCTTTTTTTGTTTCTTTTTCCTTTAATTTTTCCTTACTAATAAAATACTTTGATTAGCTCTTTATCTTTTGGGGATGAGTAGGGGAAACTGACTCCTGGGCTAGAGTGAATGTTCCTGCTAAGTCTCTGTTTTGCCCATTGGATGCTACATATTGCACACAGGAAATTAGAAATAAAATTCAAAGTTTATATTTAAAAATATCTCATATTTCATTAAACAAAAGGACAAAAACCTTCAGTGCTGTTGGGCATTATAACAAACACTTTTCTCACACATAAACATTGGGAATAATTGCTGCATGTTATAGATAACGCATCTGCTTGCTTACATGGACATTTTTTATTAAGAGTCCATAGATGCTGGATAATCTCCCATCTGTGTAATTTGCATATGCTGCTGCTGCTAAGTTGCTTCAGTCATGTCTGACTCTGTGCGACCCCATAGACGGCAGCCCACCAGGCTCCCCCGTCCCTGGGATTTTCCAGGCAAGAACACTATGTGCATATAAAAGCATATATGTCAAAAGCATGTATTTTTGTTTCCTTCTAAAAAAGAAAACGGGAGATGTTTTATAAGAATAGATAAAAAAGGTAGTAATGGATCCAGAATATGATGTTGGATTTTTGGTTGAATAGCATCCATAATTATAGTATTCTACAATAGTATCTCTGTAATTGAAACACATTTTCCATGATTGAATTTTTCTCAAAGAAAGCTTTCTTTGTTCTATCAGTGTTCTTCTGGCAAAATACATGCATTCTGTAACTTGAGAGATGGAATGCCATTAAAGGAAAAAGAAAAAGTTAAACTATTAAATACAGAGATTGTCTGTCTAGCATATTCCATCAATTCTAAGAAGCACCTGTTTAACATTTCTGAATTTGGGAGTCGATCTTATTTGTATGATATCTTGCAGTTGACAATTTTCATTCCTTATGATACATAAAATATTGATGCATCTTACAGTTGATAATGTCATTGTTGTTTCTATGAAGTGTTTATGTGTATATGAGATATTTTATTACATGAGTTACTCACTATATCTGTGAGAGCTATAGAATAAATATCTTATCCCTGTTTTAACATTTGGAAAATTGTTTTTAACATAGGAGTCAACCAACCTTATTTTAAAGATTTTAGTATCTTAGCAGATTTTCACTTAAACTTTTTGCAAGATTATATAAGAATATATATAAGATTATATAAGAATAATGTAAGAGGAAGGCTGAGCACTGAAGAATTGATGCTTTCAAGTTGTGGTGCTGGAAAAGACTTGAGAATTCTTTGGTCAGCAAGGAGATCAAATCAGTCAATCCTAAAGGAAATCAACCCTGAATATTCATTGGAAGAACTGCTGCTAAAGCTGAAGCTCCAATACTTTGGCTACCTGATATGAAGAGCTGACTCATTGGAAAAGACCCTGATGCTGGGAAAGATGGAAGGCAGAAGGAGAAAGGGGTGCCAGAGGATGAGATGTTAGATAGCATCACGGACTCAGTGGGCATGAATTTGAGCAAACTCAGAGAGAGTGGAGGACCAGGGAGCCTGCCGTGCTGTAGTCCATGGGGTTGCAAAGAGTCAGATACAACTTAGAGCCTGAATAACGACAACAAAAATGAGAACAATATAGACATTGCAAAAATACTTTTTGCTTTTTAAGCTTGATTGTGTTAATCTTATACTTTCTATTGAATGTTTCTACTAATACCACACATTTGGCGGTATATAATATGTCCCTTTATTTTTCAAAGTTTTTAAAAAATAGATTTATTTGAAAATGTTGAATAGCTATTATCATGATTCTGATGTCTGATTCTTAGAAGGTGAATGTCATGTTTTTGTTTTTAGAGTCTTACATTTAAAGAAAAAGTAACAAGCCTTAAATTTAAAGAAAAACCTACAGACCTGGAGACAAGAAGCTACAAGTATCTTCTCTTGTCCATGGTGAAACTAATTCATGCAGATCCGAAGCTCTTGCTTTGTGTGAGTAGTTTTTATAAAATTCCTTGAAATTATTATACTAACTTAATTTGGTTTTACTAAAATGCCAAAACCTTGAAGGTGATTGTTAGCTCAAGAACACTTACTGAACCTTCCTGATCGTACATGAAACTTGACATTCCTAAGAAAGTGAACTTACAGAGATTACTAATATAATTAGATCAGATCTGACTCTTTTGTCTTATTTTTTTCTTATCATTAAACTAACATATTTTGGTGAGGTCTTCTGTCCATACCCTGCTACCAGATTATGTATTATTCAGATATAATCCTAGGATGGGGTTTGGATATAATGAAGCAGACATAAGTCAAATGCTTCCTATATCTGTTCAGTTGTTTTTTTTTTTTTTTTTTAAAGTCTCCAATCACTGTTGCCTAAAAATTGAGTTCTTCTATCCTTATTTCTTCCTATCATCAGCCTTTTATTATCACTGACTTTTCCTGGCTATACTGTTTTGGGAGGAAAAGGAGATAAAAATGAGTATGGTTAGCACTCAAGTATTGTGGTTACTCTTGTCTTACAGCCTGAGTTGGTATTAGATTCCTGAGAGCATTACTGTAATACACAAGATAATTAGGAACTAACAAATGAAAATGAGTGGCAGTTATATGAAATGCTGAAAAGCATGGCCTCTGGAGACTTATTAGCTGTGTGATTTGGGTGACTTAACCTCTCTATGCTTTAGTTTTATTTCTTGACCACAGCACAGGTCCTGCAGGATCTTAGTTCCCTGACCAGGGATTGAACCCATGCCCCTTGCTTTGGAAGTGTGGAGTCTTAACCACTGGACCACCAGGGAAATCCATGTGCTTTAGTTTTCTTATTTGAAATATTGTGATAATGATAATAATTCGTATTAAGCAGACTGAGATATTACATGTCATTCTCTTAGGAACAATGCAGAATAGATGCATAATGAATACTACATAAATGTTAGGATGTTATTACTATTATTAAAATACAGTTAACATTAACATTAATATTATTAATGCCCCAAACATAGCAGAAATATATTGTGAAGCTCATAGCATAACATATTTAACGTCTGTGGAATTTTCCAGTCCTGGGAAAACAGTATCTGAAACAATTTCCTGTTGCTTTGAGTAACAGGCTTAAGTGCTAAGTATACTTTTAATTTTGATGGTATATTTTTCAAATTACTATACTGTAGAAGTATATAAACTGATGTCCATAGTTTCAAGAGTTCTTTGAACCCCCTGAATTTAAAAAATATGTTTTTCTAAGAGAGGGAGGAGAAACAGAATTCCCAAAAGGATTAGTGACCCCCAGAATGGCCTATGTTGTTTTGAACTCTTTGAAAAGTCCATCCAAATTTGGAAGTCTGATAGAAGAAATTGTTAGAACTTTGGTATGGAAAAAGTCTTAAAATCTATTATTAAGACTTTATAAAAGGAATGAAATACCTTTTCCCCTCATTTCTTTGTTATGTAGCACACATTACTTGAGGTGTTATTTCATCATGCATGTCATAAATTAGCATCACTCTGTTTGCGTGGATGTAATTCAGGATCAAAGAATGCATCAAAGTCACCAGTGCCTTCTGTGTTAATTATTTTATTGTCAAGGAACAAGAATTTAAGCAATTTTCCAAGTTTGAAATTAGCAGGCAGAAACAGATCAAAGTTGAAATTATTTTCTTTGCTGCCATCTAGTGGTTAAACCACTTTTCTCAGAGTAATGAAAGCTATGTTAAAATAGTGAAAGATTCATTGTAAATATTTGATTATTTTGTATTTTTACTTATAAAAAACCTAAATTTTTGTATGTAGGATAAATATAGGAATAAATATTAAATGATCTCAATCATGTATTTTAAAGTAATGTGTTTTTATTGTCTTCTGTCTTTACTGTCTCTATCTTAAATCATATTACTCTGAATTTTTCAAGCTTCCTAATTGTTCAGCTTACATCATTTCCTGCTTTCTTTTAATCATTTCTCTCCACTAAAGTTACAGCGATCTCTGCAAAAAGCAAATATTATGCTTTCTGCCCAGCTTAAAGTCTTTTGATTGAAATAGCTTTGAGGATAGAGACTGAACTCCTAATAGACCTATAAGGTCATGCAGCTTTTGACTCCCACCAATCACCTCTGCACATCTAGAGTTATATTTGTCTTTACCCTAGTTATGATGGCCTGCCTTTCACTCCCTCTTCCTACATTCCTTCCTGCCTGTCCATGCACTTGCAATCCTCTGCCTACAATATGCTTCCCTCTCCTCTTCACATAGTAATTCCTACTAATTCTGAGCTGTTATCACAGCCCTAAGGAAGCATTCCTGATTATACCACATTTTCCTGTTACAGGTGCTCATACCAGCATGTAGCTTCATACTTCTTTTTCATTTGCAGTTTAAACTTGTTGATCTGATTATTTTCTGTCCTTTATACATTTTGTTTTTAATTGAAATTATATATATATATAGTTCAAAATGTCCTATTTTCTGATACATAAATACACACACACACACACACACACACACACACGCATGGAGGTAAGGGAGTTAGCAAAATAAAATAAGAGCACTAGTTGTATTGGCTTCACTGAAATGAACCATATATGCTTGAAATGGAAATAGATTCTTCCAAGTTACAAGGAAGCATTTTAGTCTCTTTAAGTAGGTAGACATTCACATTTATATATACCATTTTGCTTTGTATTCAATGTCTTTCTACTGTGAAAAAGCCTGAAGTATGGGTATCTGGAGGTGTGGATTAACATTAACAGTAATATTACTAGTGTTATGTGAATGTGGTTAGGTCCTTGTGTTGGACAAAAGGGCAACACAAGATAACTGTGTCATTCTCATCAAGCATGCATGTACTTTGCCTTTCATCACAGTAGTTTAGAGATCCAAAACCATAAGTTCCAAATCAGAGGTATATTATTTAGTCAATGTAGTGTTGCTGAAAAAAATAATTTATTTCTCCTATTATTGATACAATTTCTTATGAAAAGCTAGTACCTAGTTTTTGTTTTAATTAGAATTTTCTCTGGATATTATTTAAATTAATGAAGAAGTATAGATGTAGATTAAGAGAATTCTTAACAAGAGCAGTTTTTATAATTAATTTATTTACTTTAATTGGAGGATAGTTACTTTACAATATTGTGGTGGTTTTTGCTATACATCGACATGAATCAGCTGCGGGTACACATGTGTCCCCCCGTCATGAACCCCCCTCCCATCTCCCTCCCAGCAGCTTTTTAATTTTAAAAAATCTTACAGTGTTTATTTTTGAGGTAAAATTCACATATGATGAAATTTGCCTTTTTAAAGTGACAGTTCACTGGGTTTTGGTATGTATACAAGGTTGTGTAGCCATCACCGCTATCTAGGTCTAGAACATTTTTATCACCTCAAAAATAAACCTAAAACCCATTAGCAGTCAGTCTCCATTCCCTCCACCCTTTGGCCCCTGTCCTGTGATTTTGTTTTTAATTGAAATTTGCTTTTTTCTTTGCAGAATCCAAGAAAACAGGGGCCTGAAACCCAAGGCAGTACTGCAGAATTAATTACAGGGCTTGTCCAGCTGGTCCCTCAGTCACACATGCCAGAGATTGCCCAGGAAGCGATGGAGGTAAGGGGAAAATGAATTCTAGGCTCTTAAATGTAACATTGTAACTATGTAGATTCTCTTTTTTTAATTCTATTCCTTAAAAATTTTTTCCTTAAGAATTTTTTATCCAATTTTTAATGGTTACTTTCCATCTAGAGTTGCTACAAAATATTGCCTGTATTCCCCATGTTGTACAGTACATCCTTGAGCCCACCTTACATCCAGCAGTTTATACCTTCCATTCCCCAATACCTGTATTGCCCACCCCCGGAACTCCCTCTACTGGTAACCACTAGTTTGTTTTCTATATTTGTGAGTCTGCTTCTTTTTTGTTATATTCACTAGTTTGTGGATTTTTCGGTTTCCACATATAGGTGATATCATATGGCCTTTCTCTGACTTATTTTATATAGCATAATGTCCACCAAGTCCATCTGCATTGCTGCAAGTGGCAAAGTTTCTTCCTTTTTTATGACTGAATAGTATTCTATTGTATGTATATGTGTGTGTGTATATACATTCATGTATATAAAGACACATTCATATGTCCATTGATGGACACTTAGGTTGTTTCTGTATCTTGGGAATTGTAAACAATACTGTTACAAACATTGGGGTGTATGTATCTTTTCTAATTAGTGTTTTTAGTTTTTATGGATATGTACCCAGAAGTGGAATTGCTGAGTTATATGGTAGTTCTATTTTTAGTTTTTTAAAGAACCTCCATACTGTGCTCTACAGTGGCTGTACCAATTTACATTCCTGCCAACAATGTACAAGGGTTCCCTTTGCTCCATGCTCTCGCTATCATTTGTTATTTGTGTTCTTTTTGATGACAGCCATCCTGACAGGTGTGAAGTAACATCTCATGTGGTTTTGATTTTCATTTCCCTGATGATCAGGGATGTTGAGCGTCTTTTCATATGCCTGTTGTCTATTTGTATGTCTTCTTTGAAAACGTGTATTCAGTTCTTTTGCCCATTTTTTAAAATTGGGTTGTTTGGGTTTTTTTTTAAATGTTGAATTGTATGAGCTATTTATGTATGTTGAATATTAATCTCTTATCAGTCATATAATTTCCAAATATTTTCTCCCATACAGTAGGCTCTTTTTGCATTTTGTCAATGGTTTCCTTTGCTGTGCAAAAGCTTTTAAGTTTATTTAGGTCCAATTTGTTTACTTTTGCTTCCCTTGCCTTAGGAGACAGATCTAAAAAAAATACTGCTACCGTTTGTGTCAAAGAGTGTTCTGCTTATATTTCCTCTAGGAGTTTTATGGTTTCTGGTCTTGCATTTAAGTCTTTAATCCATTTTGAGTTTATTTTTATGTATTGTGTTAGAGAATGTTCTAATTTCCTTATTTTATGTAAGGAAAATAGCTGTCCAGTTTTCTCAGCACCACTTATTGTAGAGGCTGTCTTTTCTCCATTGTGTATTCTTGTCCCCTTTGTCATAGTTTGACCGTAAATGCATGGGCTTATTTTTGGGTCCTGTATCCTGTTCCATTGATCAGTGTATCTGGTTTTGTGCTAGTTCCGTACTGTTTTGATGACTGTAGTTTTGTAGTACAGTCTAAGGTCAGGGGGCATGATTCCTCCAGGCCTGTTCTTTCTCAAGTTTGTTTTGGCTTTTCTGAATCCTTGTGTTTCCATACAAATTAAAAAAATTTTTTTTCTGATTCTCTGAAAAATACCATTGGGATTTTGATAGGGATTGCATTAAATCTGTAGAGTGCTTTGGGTAATATAGTCATTCCAACAGTATTGATTCTTCAACCCAAGAACATAGTGTATCTATCAATCTGTGTGTTATCTTCAATTTCTTTTATCAGTGTCTTTCAGTCTTTTGGAGTATAGGTCTTTTGCCTCCTTAGGTAGGTTTATTCCAAGGTATATAACTTTTTTTTTGATGCAATGGTAAATGGGATTGTTTCATGAATTTCTTTCTAGTATTTCATAATTAGTGTAAAGAAATGTGGCAGATTTCTGTATATTAATTTTGCACCCTGTAACTTTAGTGAATTTATTGATGAATTCTAATAGTTTTTTGGTAGTTGTCTGTAGGATTTTCTATGTGTATCGTGTCATCTGTAAACAGTGACAGTTTTAATCTTCCTTTCCAATTTGGATTTCTTTAATTTCCTTTTCTTCTCTGATTGCTGTGACTAGGACTTCCAAACTGTGTTGAATAAAAGTGGCAAGAATGAGCATCCTTGTCTTTTTCCCTTGATTTTACAAGGAAATGCTTTCAGGTTTTCACCATTGAATATGATGTTAGCTGTCAGTCTGTTGTAAATGGCCTTTTTTGAGGTATGTTCCCTCTATGCCCACTTTCCAGAGAGTTGTTTTTGATCACAGATTGATGTTGAATTTTATCAGAAGCTTTTTCCTGCGTCAGTTGAGATGGTTGTAGGATTTTTATTTTTCAGTTTGTTAATGTATCACATTGGCTGATTTGTAGATATTAAAACATTCTTGCATCCCTGGAATAAATCCCACTTGATCATGGTGTGTGATCCTTTTAACGTATTTTGCTAATTTTTTACTAATACTTTGTTGAGAATTTTTACATCTGTATTCATCAGTGATATTGGCCTACAATTTTTTTGTGATATATTTATCCAGTTTTGGTATCAAGGTGACGGTAGCTTCATAAAATGAGGGAGGAAGCAGTCCTTCCTATGTAATAGTTTGGGAAGGATAGGTGTTAGCTCTTCACTAAATGGTGGAATTCACCTGTGAAACCATCTGGTCCTGAGCTTTTGTTTGTTGAGAATTTTTTTATTATTGATTCAATTTCATTACTGGTGATACAATTTCAATATGATCTGTTCATATTTTCTATTTCTTCTTGAGTCAGTCTTGAAGATTGTACCTTTATAGGAATTTGTTTTTTTTTCTAGAGTATCCATTTTATTAACATGTAACTGTTCATAGTACTCTCTTATGATCCTTTGTACTTATGTGGTGCCAGAAATACAACTTCACCTTTTTCATTTCTGATTTTATATTTTAGGCCCTCTCCCTTTTTTTCTTGATGAGTCTGGCTAAAAGTTTATCAGTTTTATCTTTTCAAAGAACTGCTTTTAGGTTCATTGATCTTTTTTTTTTTTTTTTTTTGGTCTCTAAATATTTCTGCTCTGATCTTTATGATTTTCTTCTACTAACTTTGGGTTTTGTTTGTTCTTTTTTTCATTCCTTTAGGTTTAACTTGTTTATTTCAGATTTTTCTAGTTTCCTGGGCTAGGCTTCCTCTTAGAACTAGGGGGAATCTTCCCTCTTAAAACTGCTTATGTTGCATCCCATAGATTTTGGATCATTGTGTTTTCATTTTCATTTGTCTGCAGGTATCTTTTTATTTCTTTGATTTCTTCAGTAACCCATTGGCAACTTCCATATATTTGTGCTTTCCATATTTTTTTCCTTGATGTCTAGTCTCATAGTGTTGTGGTTGGAAAAGAATCTTGATATGATTTCAGTCTTCTTAAATTTATTGAGACTTGTTTTGTGGTCTAGCATGTGATCTATCTTGGAGACTGTTCCATGTACACCTGGAAAGGAGTGTTTATTCTGCTGCTTTTGGATGGAATGTTTTCTGTATATCTGTTGATCTAGTCTAATGTGTTGTTTAAGGCCAGTGTTTCCTTATTGGCTTTCTGTGTGGATGATCTGTCCATTGATGTAAATGGTGTGTCAAAATCACCTACTATTATTGTGTTACTGTCAGTTTCTCCCTTTATATCTGTTGATATTTGCTTTATGTATTTAGGTTATTCTCTGTTGGATGATACAGAGACACATCATATTATTACAAAAGGATCCAATCCATCCAAAAATAAAACTTTATGTGAGTCTAGTAACAAAGATTTAAAATATATAAAGCAAAAATACATAAAATTTCTAAATATATAATATAAAAACATGTAAAAGGACAGATAGACATACATAGTTATAGTGAGATACTTAAGTATACTTTTCTCAATATCTGATAGAATAAGCCAGCAAACAAATAGTAAGTATAGAAGATTTGAAAAACATGATTATCAAATTTGACCTATTTGACACATATGGAGAACTACATTGAATAAGTGCATTTTCTTTTCAAGTACATGTAGGACATTTAGTATATCTTGAGTAAGTGTCATACAAATTCTGAAGGATTCAAATCATTCAGAATTTTTTTATGACTATTGAAATTAAGCTAGATAGCAAATAACAGAAAGGTTTATGAAATATCAAGTGATTTTGACCCTTGAACAGCATGGATGTGAACTGTGCAGGTCCAGTTATATGCAGATGTTTTGGACATATTGAAAACATTTTTGTGTATTTGTGACAGTTTGAAAAAACCTGCAGGTAAATTGTTGGCCTCGCAATATCAAAACAATTAAGAAAAGGTATGTCATGGCATATAATATATCTGGATACCAGTCTATATTCTCATTTTGGGGGGATCATTTATTATATCTTTATGCTTTTCTTAATTGAAATATTACAAAAAATAAAAAAAAAATTTTTTTTGGCTTCCCTGATGGCTCAGTTGGTAAAGAATCCACTGCAATGCAGGAGACCCTGGTTTTGATTCCTGGGTTGGATAGATCTGCTGGAAAAGGGATAGGCTACCCACTCCAGTCTTCTTGGGCTTCCCTTTTGGCTCAGCTGGTAAAGAATCCACCTGCAACACGAGACCTGGTTTTAATCCCTAGGTTGGGAATATCCCTGGAGAAGGGAATGGCTAACCACTCCAGTATTCTGGCCTGGAGAATTTCATGGACTGTGTAGTCCATGGAGGTCATAAAGAGTCAGACACGACTGACTGACTTTCACTAATTGAAATATATTTGATTTACAATATGTTAATCTCTGCTATACAGCAAAGTGGTTCAATTTATATATATGCATTCTTTTCTAATATTCTTTTCCATTACGTTTTATCACATATTTCCTGTGCTATACAGTAAACCTTGTTGTTTATCCAAATATTATCATTTACTACATAAAATATATATAAATATACTATAAAAAGTTAAAATTTACAAAAGCCTACAGACTGTACATGATGTCTTTCACAGTCAAAAGAAATGTAAGCAAATGTAAAGATGCAGTATTAAATCATAATTGCATAGAGGATTTCCCTGGCGATTTAGTGGTTGAGACTCGGCCCTTCTAATGCAGGGTCTTGAGTTCCAACCCTAGTCAGGGAATTTAAGATCCCATGTGCCACCTGGTGTGGCCAAAAAATAAAAAATCCTAGCTGCATAACGTTAACTGTACTACATACTATACTATTATAATAACTACATATCTGTGTTTTGTTACTGTTGGGTGAGCTCAAGTGTCGTATCTGCTTAAAATATTCTCTGAGAAGTTTATCTCTCCCATTAAATTGTATATCCGCAAAAAGCGATCTCTTGGGTTCTCATGTATTTTTCATCATGTTTGATGCAATACCATACCTTGTGACCTACACAAAGTGCACTAGCAATGAAAGCAGAGAAAAGTCATGACATTAAAGTTGAATTGTTTGATATGTGCTAAAGATTGAAATACACAGCTGTGGTTGTCTGCCATTTCAAGATAAATGAATCCACTGTACAGACTGTTGAGGGAGAAAAATGGAAATTCATGAAGCTGTTGCTGCAACTACTCCAGTAGGCATGAAACCTTGTCTTTTTTATTAAATGTCTTTCTCATATTCAAAAGACAACTTTTATGTGGATGCAGGATTGCTGTAAGAAAGGTATACCTGTGAAAAGACAGCCTTCAGAATGGGAGAAAATAATAGCAAATGAAGCAACTGACAAACAACTAATCTCAAAAATATACAAGCAACTCCTGCAGCTCAATTCCAGAAAAATAAACGACCCAATCAAAAAATGGGCCAAAGAACTAAATAGACATTTCTCCAAAGAAGACATACAGATGGCTAACAAACACATGAAAAGATGCTCAACATCGCTCATTATCAGAGAAATGCAAATCAAAACCACAATGAGGTACCATTTCACACCAGTCAGAATGGCCGCGATCCAAAAGTCTACAAGCAATAAATGCTGGAGAGGGTGTGGAAAAAAGGGAACCCTCTTACACTGTTGGTGGGAATGCAAACTAGTACAGCCACTATGGAGAACAGTGTGGAGATTCCTTAAAAAACTGGAAATAGAACTGCCATACGACCCAGCAATCCCACTACTGAGCATACACACCAAGGAAACCAGAATTGAAAGAGACACGTGTATCCCAATGTTCATCGCAGCACTGTTTATAATAGCCAGGACACGGAAGCAACCTAGATGTCCATCAGCAGATGAATGGATAAGAAAGCTGTGATACATATACACAATGGAGTATTACTCAGCCATTAAAAAGAATACATTTGAATCAGTTCTAATGAGGTGGATGAAACTGGAACCTATTATACAGAGTGAAGTAAGGGAGAAAGAAAAACACCAATACAGTATACTAACGCATATATATGGAATTTAGAAAGATGGTAATGACAACACTGTATGTGAGACAGCAAAAGAGACACAGATGTATAGAACAGTCTTTTGGACTCTGTGGGAGAAGGTGGGGGGATGATTTTGGAGAATGGCATTAAAACATGTATAATATCATATAAGAAACGAATCGCCAGTCCAGGTTTGATGCAGGATATAAGAAGCTTGGGGCTGGTGCACTGGGATGACCCAGAGGGATGGTATGGGGAGGGAGGTGGGAGGGGGGTTCCGGATGGGGAACACGTGTACACCCGTGGCAGATGCATGTTGATGTATGGCAAAACGAATACAATATTGTAAAGCAAATAAAAAAAAAAAAGAAAGGTATACCTATTGACTTCAGCATGATTTGAGAAAAAGTGAAGTCTTTATGTGCCAAGTTGAAGCAAAAGGAAAGTGGAGAATCTAAAGCTAGACAATGTAATGTCTGCAAAGGATGGCTTGATAATTTTAGAAAGAGGTTTGGCTTTAAAAATGTCAAGATAAAGGAGAAGCAGCTTCTGATCACGAGGCAGCAGATGGGTTCCTAGACTCCATTAAGAAAATTATTGGTGAAAAAGGATATCAGCCTGAACAGGTTTATAATGTGGATTAAAAGTGCCTTATTCTAGGGGGAAAAAAAATGCCACAAAGGACATTTATTAGGAAGAGAAGCAAGCACCAGGATTTAAGGTAGGAAGGGATAGGCTTACCTCTACTGCTTTGTGCAAATATAGTATGATCAAAACTGCCCTAATCTATAATATAAGGCTTCTAACTTCCAAGGCTGGAAAGGAAAAGAAAGATACCCGTTGCTAGTCTTTTAGTTGTACAAGAAAGCCTTCACATTGAGGATCGTTTTTTGGATTAGTTCCATCAGTGCTTTGTTATTGGAGTGAGGAAGTATCTTGCCAGTAATGGACTGCCTTTTAAAATTCTTTTGATACTGGACTGTGCCCCTGGCCACCCAGAATCCCATGAGTTTAACACTGAAGATGTCAAAGTGGTCTCATTGCCCAAAACATGTCTCTAATTCAGCTTCTAGATCAGGGGTTCATAAGGACCTTGTAGGCTCATTACACATGGTATTCTATGGAAAGGATTGTCGACACTATGGAAGAGAACCCCAGTAAAGAAAACATCATGAAAGCCCGGAAGGATTACGCTATCAAAGATGCTGTCATTGTTATAGAAAACGTTGATGCAGCTTGTAAACATGAAGTAAACTTACAATATTGAAAAATACTGTACTGCACTTTAAATGTATTTTCTTTATGATTTCTTAGTAACATCTTGTTTTTACTAGCTTTATTGTAAAAATATAGTATATAACACGTATGACATACAAAAATATGTGTTAACAACTGTTTTATTGGTGAGGCTTCCAGTCAATAGTAGACTATCAGTAGTTAACTTGTTAGGCAGTCAAAAGTTATATGTAAGTTTTTTTTTACTGCATGGAGGGTCAGCACCCCTAACTCCTCATTGTTCAAGGGTCAACTGTACTTTGTTTTTATTCATATTCTGCTAATAAAAGAATAAATTAGTATAGCCATCATTAAAAATTGGTTTGCAGTATCTACAAAAGCTAAACATACACCTTAGCAATTCTCCTCCTAGGTATGTATCCAACAATATGTTTACAAAAAAAACACATATAAAATATTAATAGCATAATTTATAATATTCCAAAAAGCTGTAATAGCATATTAAAAAGCAGAGACATTACTTTGCCAACAAAGGTCCGTCTAGTCAAGGCTATGGTTTTTCCATTGGTCATGTATGGAAGTGAGAGTTGGACTGTGAAGAAAGCTGAGTACCGCAGAGTTGATGCTTTTGAACTGTGGTGTTGGAGAAGACTCTTGAGAGTCCCTTGGACTGCAAGAAGATCCAACCAGTCCATTCTGAAGGAGATCATTCCTGGGTGTTCATTGGAAGGACTGATGCTGAAGCCGACACTCCAATACTTTTGCCACCTCATGTGAAGAGTTGACTCATTGGAAAAGACTCTGATTCTGGGAGGGATTGGGGGCAGGAGGAGAAGGGGACGACAGAGGATGAGATGGCTGGATGGCATCACTGACTTGATGGACGTGAGTCTGAGTGAACTCCAGGAGTTGGTGATGGACAGGGAAGCCTGGCGTGCTGCGATTCATGGGGTCGCAGAGTCGGACATGACTGAGCGACTGAACTGAACTGAAAAAGCTGTAAACAGCTCAGACATTTATGAACAGTAGAAGAGATAAATAATTTGGATTATTTCATTCCATTGATTACAGCAATGCAAAAAGAATAAGCTACTGCTAAGTGCAAAGCATGAGTGAACCTCATAGACATGATATTGAGTGAAAACAGCCAAACACAAAAGAGAACATACTGTATGATTCCCTTTATATAAAGTTCAGAAACAGGCAGAGGTTATCTATGGCGATAGAAGTCAGAACAGTGGCTGTTTTTGTCAAGACCTGATGACTGGAAAGGAATGTGCAAAAGGCTTCTGAGTGTTGATACTGTTGGTCTCAGCGTTGATTATATGGGATATATACTTTGTGAAAACTCATCACACTATATATTTAAGATTTACTGCTTCATTATTTATCATGCTTTATTTTGCCAAAAATGTTTCAGCACTCATTGTTAGACACTCGTTGCTTGTATTAAGTTGTTATAAAAATAACTGTGGTTTCGGACTGTGAATTTTAAATCATTATTGTTGTTGTTGTTGTTTGGTCACTAAGTCACGTCCAGTTGTTTGCGACCCCATGGCTTGCAGCATAGCAGGCTTCCCTGTCATAACAAGGCTCAAACTCATTTTTATTAATCAAAATAGGAACCGTTACAATCTTGTTTGCCAATGAGAAATAAGTTTTTTTATTCCTGTGGTGTAAAAATTTGTGCTTGGGGTTTGATGAACTCTTAGAAAGCATTTTCTGCCTCCTCCTGGTTGTGGAAGCATTTTCCCTGCAAAAAGTTGTGGAGTTGCTTCAAGAAGTGGTAGTTGGTTGGCAAGAGGTCAGGTGAATATGGTGGATGAGGCAAAACTTCTTAGCTCAGTTTGTTCAACTGTTGAAGCATTGGTTGTGCAACATGTGTTTAGGCATTGTAGTAGAGCATTGGGCCCATTCTTTTGACCAATACTGGCTACACATGTTGTAGTTTTTGGTGCATCTCATCAACTTACTGATCATTCTTCCCAGATGTAATGGTTTCACCAGGATTCAGAAAGCTGTGTGGATCAAATAGGGAGCAGACCCACCACACAGTGACCAAGACCTTTTTTTGGTGCAAGTTTGGCTTTGGGAAGTGCTTGAGAGCTTCTTCTAGGTCCAACCACTGAGCTCGTCATTACCAGTTGTCATATAAAATCCACTTTTCATCGCATGTCACAATCCGATTGTGAAATGGTTCATTGTTTTTGCATAGAATAAGGGAAGATGACACTTCAAAATGATTTTTTGATTTGCAGTCAGCTCATGAGGCACCCACTTATAGAGCTTATTCACTTTTCCAATTTGCTTTAAATGCCAATCGGTCATAGAGTAGTTGGGTTCTTTGGTAACTCCTCATGTAGTTGTAAGAGGATCAGTTTTGATGATTGCTCTCAGTTGGTCGTTGTCAAGTTCTGATGGCCAGCCGCTGCACTCCTCATCTTCAAGGCTCGCGTCTCTTTTGCAAAACTTCTTGAACCACCCTGCACTGAACATTCATTAGCAGTTCCTGGGCCATATGCATTATTAATGTTGCAAGTTGTCTCTGCTGCTTTACAATCCATTTTGAATGTGAATAAATTAATAACTCAAATTTGCTTTTTGTCTAACATCATTTCTATAGTCTAAAATAAATATCAACAGCAAGTAATGTCATTAGCAAAAAACCATAAAGCAAGAAATGCACATTAAAATGATGTGTAACATAAGCACATTTATTTAAGAATGTATTCTAATGTCAAACAACAAAGTTCAACAATGTAAAAACCACAGTTACTTTTGCACCAAACATATTTGTGTGCATTGCTGTTGGTTCTATAAACAGGTATATTCTTTGCATTCTTTTTGGAAAGCTCTTTGACAGTATTTGGCAGGAGCCATACAAATGTCATTTTTTTGGTCCAAATAATTCCATTCCTGTAATTTTTTAATCCTATGAATATAAATAAAAAGGAAAAAGCTGCACACATATATGGTTACTGCTCTTAGTTATAATAGAACATAAAGGGAAATTTAAATATTCACTGTAAGAGAATATGTTCAAATTCAATAACGAGAGGATGATATTTTAATTTGGTGAACTATTAAGCATCCATTAAACCATGCAGGTCACATAGCAATGGGGAAAATTATGAAATGTCAAATGAGTATACTGTGTGTACAGTTTTGTTAAAATTATATGTGGAAAGTTTTAAAATAGAAAGGAACATGGAAAGGAAAATAACCACTGAGGGAGAGAAAAGGCTAATAGATTTTCTTTGAATATTAAAAAAAAATGTTAAAACAAAATTTTAGAGAATTTGCCACTTAAACTAAAAATGTCAGTAAATAGTACTAAGTTTGTGCATGTTAGTGACAAAAATTGAATGTTAATTTGTGCTGTTTTTCCTTGATATGAGAGGTATAACATATAATTTTTGAAGATTCTCAGAGCGCTTTGCAGTTTCCAGTAAATATCTCAAAAGAATTACAGTGAAAGTATTTGAAATAAGATAATATAGGTCTGATCTTTATAGCTTTTGGATTTATAAAGTTGTCCAAGGTTAGAAATTTACGTATTTTTCCCATAATTTAAAGGGAGTCATTGCAGCTTATCATTGCAGCTTATTTGCACAGGTTATCATTGTAGCTCTATTTGCAGTTTATTCATTTGATTTGATTTTAAGAGAAGAAATCAGTTCTCATTATGTGTTCCAAACAGTGTTTCATTGGAGTTTTAATACAAAGCTTTAAAGAGGAGTAAAGAATCTCCAAATCCGCTGACCAAGGACTGAGAGGAATGTGCAGAGCTCAGTAATGTGCGTCTGGGGGAAGCATTGTGAACTTAACCTATTGGAGTTAAGATAGGGTTGGTTTGAAGAAAGAGTCTAGTTCTACTCTCTGTACTTTTGATGGCATTGATTTATTTAATAGTAGTGTTTCTGTGTATTAATTGTGTATTCCTGTTAATGTTCTGTGAGCCAAATCCATTTCAGTTCTATGGTCAGTTGAAATATTTTAGGATGAATAATCTCTATGCAATGCAAAAATCTGTTTTCCTCCCCCTTTCTCCTTTTTGAAAAATAATTTGACCTTTCTGTTCTAAGAATTTGTGGCAAACAAGATAACTTCTACTTTTTATTTATTTATTTTTAAATTTTGTTTTATTTTTAAACTTTACAATATTGTTTTGGTTTTGCCAAATATCGAAATGAATCCGCCACAGGTATACTTTCTACTTTTAACTTGTGACCTAGAAGTAAAATGTTGTGTATATTAGTTTTGGAGAACTCTCCTTCTTTGGGGGTTAATTTTATTTTCCATAGAGTTCTTTGATACTTATTGAAATCATATTATTTGTGTCTTAAAGCAGTTTTTACACATGTATATTGCTATTCTGAATTCATCGGTATTTAATTTATGTGTACATGCCATTTAAAGTAACAGTGAGAAGAATAAAGTGACTTCATTTTTGTATATATAATCCCTAGAGATTTGGGTTCTTCAGAGCTTTTCTCTTGTGCCTTATACTGCATGTTGAGGCTATAATTAAGTAGTTCAGTTTGTCAGTATTTGTAAAATAAATACTCCAGTGTTATGTTTACCAAATTTTTTTTTGAGTAAGTCTTCTCTCTCTCTTTTTAAAAATTCAGGCTCTGCTGGTTCTTCATCAGTTAGATAGCATTGATTTGTGGAATCCTGATGCTCCTGTAGAAACATTTTGGGAAATTAGGTATATGCACCCTTATTTTTTAATTCAACTTAAATTTTTAATTTTTTTTGTCTTTAAATATTAACTCTATATACTTGGTTTATTAACTTTATTCACTTATACTGCCAGATGTTTTATGATTTTGTGTTTCATTTGACTTGAAATTATTAGGTTATTTCTTCTTTTAACTGTAAGAACATTGTCACAGCAAATTAGAAAATAAATTTTTAAAAATTGTGCTAAATTTCATTACCCAACCATAAGTACTATTATTTGGTATGTCTTCTGCTATTTCAGATTTTTGTATGGTTAAACTGTGTTTTAAATTTATTTTTATCATTTATAAGCTTAGAGTGTTAAAGTTTTAAATACTAATAGTTTATTTCAGTTTTTTAAATTATAATCTCATGTTTTCAATAATACTGGTGTTTTTTGTGGATGAATTAATTTAATGAATATCTGCTTAGAAGGCAAAATTATATGTATATATAATTTTATAATTTATTTCTTTGCTTATATGAATTATTACCTTTCAGTGAGCATAGAGGTAACACACTGAGGAAAATGTAAGTGTGTAAGCCTCAGGTTTTGTTATTATCTTGTAGAAGTGGGTACACCAAGTCACTTGGCAGCTGAGTTAAATCCTAGATTCTGGAGCAGTGCACTTTGATAGTAATATAATGTGAATCACATATGTAATTTAAATTTTTCTAGTTGCCACATTAAAAAAATAAACAGGTAAAATTAATTCTAATAATATATTTTTAAACCCAGTGTGTGTGTGTGTGTGTGTGTGTGTGTGTGTGTAGAGAGAATATTTTTAATATGTTGATCAATATAAAAGTTATTGATGAGATATTTTATGTCCTTTTTTCTAAAGTCTTCACAATTTGGGCTGTTTCCTACTTCCAGGACATCAGTTTAGACAAGCCGCGTTTCAAGTGCGCGGCAGCCACATGGGGCTGCTCGTGGCTGCTGTGTTGACAGTGCAGCTCTAGAGTGGAAACAAGCAAACTTTTTCTCTAAAGGGCCAAGCAGTCAAGATTTTAGTTTTTGTGGGCCAGATAGTCTCTTTTATAACTGTTTACTTCTGCTCTTGGGACATGAAAGTAGCCACAGACAATGAATGAGTGGATTGTGACCATGTTCCACTAAAACTTTATTTGCAAAGGCAAATGATGGACTGGCTTTGGCCTGCAGGCAGTTGTGTACCGACCCCTGCTCTAGAACACTAGGTTTACATACAGTCTGTACTGTACAGATCTATAATTTTTCTTGAGTCCTCTGTGAGGATGAGATGCATGGATGAAGTGGTTGAGGGAGAAGGGGGCTTAGAAGTACTTTTTTCTTTTTTTAATGTAATTTGTATACTTCCTTTCATTATAGTGCTATTAACATTTTGATAACCAATTCTCTAAAATAAATCCTGGAAAGGAAGATAAGCTTCTTTAAACTTTGTCCATTATTAGAGAATGCCATTCTTTTATTCTGACTTTATCTGTATTAGGTTGTTTATTGGCAATGCTGGTAACAGTGAACTTTGTTTCTGCAGCTCACAAATGCTTTTTTACATTTGCAAGAAATTGACTAGTCATCAAATGCTTAGTAGCACAGAAATTCTCAAATGGTTGCGGGAAATTTTGATCTGCAGGAATAAATTTCTTCTTAAAAATAAGGTAAGCAAAATGACATCTTTTGAAACGGAAGAATATTTGGAATGGTAATGAAAAGAGATTAAGGAAATGTTTATTAGTCAAATCAAGTCCTTATTCAGCTCCTCTTTTCTGCAAAGTCTTCAAGGGAAATGTACATGCAGGAGACAACGGCTGAGAAATCAGCACTTTAAGTAAAAATTATTTTGAGCCATTACCCTTAAAGCCACAATCCTGATAAAGTCTAGACGAGTTAAGCAGGATTCTGTGGGGCAGACCTAGGAGGAGTGGGGCCTCTATAACCAAAGAAGATTGAGAAACAACATTTGCTGTCTCTGCTCTCAAGTTCATACATAAGACTTGAATCCGATGTCTAGGCTAGTCCAGAGAATGCTATCTATCTATATATATAAAGAAGCTGAAGGAAAGACATTGAGGGCCATCAATCTAAGGTTTATTTATATTTCTGTGAGGAAGTTATTACCTGTTGAAGATATCAGAAGTCTTCTTCCTTAGGGTTGAGTGAAAAGTTTTGATTCTGAACTATTGAAGCCTGGTGACAAGATTTTGGGGGCTAGAGAAGAGCCTTAAGTTTCTTTTAACATAAAGTTTCTATAATCAGTCAATTAAAAAGTTCTGTTATGGCATAGTTTTAGGAGTACTTGATTCAATAAATTTTTATCCATTTCTGGAATGGATAAAATCTATGGGAAATTTAAATGTCTCTAATACATATCCTTTTCAGTGTGCCATGCAGCTTGTTGAATTTTCTTTGTTTAGAAATGAGCTAATGGTGAGTTGGATTTATTCATATCTGGCTTACCTTCATCTGTTACTATAGTAGAATTTGGCATTATGCCAAAGGTAAGGAATGAGATTGGACTTCAGCGTTTCATGCCCTTGCCTATAGTATAATTCTCTGGAGTGCAAGCATTAGTAATCCAGTAGTGAATCTTGTCCTCTGGTCAGTGAAGTCACTCATACTTAGCATATATACCAGTGTTGATTCTGGTTCAGAGGAATTTAATCTCAAAAGAGTCAACTTCTCGCTATCCTGACCATATTGTATGAGAGGAAATCTTTGTTGTTTTTAACTGACTAAAAAGTACATTATATTTTTTGTATGGTAGATTTATGTTGTTGATGTTTAACTTGTGTCCATGTTAGATCTAGAAATCTTAATTTACCTTTCTAGATCTGTTGATTCTGAGTATTTGAAGAGTGGAAAACTGAGAGGAGTTTCCGAGACATTGAGGAAACATTATTTGTACTACTGGGTTTCTAGAGAATGTTTTTCAGTGTGAGAGGAGTAGGAATTGGAAGGAGAGGTTTTCCAGGATAATCTCAAACAGAAAGGCAACTCATATAAGTATTTATTTCTCTTAGCTATCAGTGCTTTGAAAAGGCTTACTTATTTTTCCTTTCTAGCAGGCAGATAGAAGTTCCTGTCACTTTCTCTTCCTTTATGGAGTAGGATGTGATGTTCCTTCAAGTGGGAATACCAGTCAAATGTCCATGGATCATGACGAATTACTACGCACTTGTGCTCCTGGAACCTCTCTCAGGAAGGGGAAAGGAAATTCATCCATGGTAAGGGACTTTTGTAGTTTTCTTGTATCATCATCTGTGCTCTGTACTTTTTTTCTGAATTAACTTGGGTAAATTTCAACTAGGTAATACAGCATAATAAGGAACTGCTTAGCTTCTAGTTTCGTTACTGCTCTTCGTGGACACTCAGGCAAGTTCCTAACTTATCTGTGTCTCAGTTCCTCAACTTTAAAAGGGGATAATAATTTCTGCTGCAGAATTATTGTGAGAATTAAGTGAGATAACGTGTAAATAGCACTGGATTGAGTATTTGACACTTATAAGCTGTAACTGATAGCTATAATTATTATAATTCTCTATCCCATAAGAAAGATCATTTGTACCCCAGAAGTTTAAAAGTTCTATCAACTAAAAAAAGTACAGATTTACTGGGGAAAAAAAGCATTTTGCTTAATGTTATATGCATTAAGTGTTTTCAGGACTTTTGTGTCCATAATTCCCTTTAAAAATAAATCATAATGCTACTGAAAATGTCAGATCATTATAGAATTTCTTTTGCAGACCAAAGCTTTTTTAAATCCCTATTTTACAATATAATCTTCAGTCAAAGGAAAACAACTACTCAACAGTGTGGTATTTTCTATTGGTCTTAACTGCAGAATTTGCATGTTCGCTTATAAATGAGAATTTCTCTATTTTGTGTTTTGAGAATATGTTATCCAGAGCCCAATATACCTTATACAGTCATGTTTAGTTCTTATTCATGTCCTTATTTCAGTCAGTTTGCAGTATGATTAATTTCTTGCCTCTGGGTGGATAGAATTTCTTGTTACTTCCTCTTCGTCATTTTTGAGTGACTGAGAAGTGCATTATATTTTTCATTGAGTAGATTTATACTGTGCATATTTTCTTTGTGTTCATAGTAGACTTAATCTGTATTTATGGCATCTGAAAAAATTGAAGAGATACTAGTATTATGTTGGTCCAAATAATTTGAGTTCTCATTCAGTCAAGATATTTTGAGGTGTAAAAATTCTGTCATGGTTAAAGGGGAAAAGCTCTTGTGGGTTATTATATACAGACATCTATGGTACACAGCTGGTTGAATTATTGGATTTTGTAAATAAAATTATGTAAGTTGCAAATATTTGCCTCCTTCTCTTGATCCCAGGATAGTGCAGCAGGGTGCAGTGGAACCCCACCAATATGCCGACAAGCCCAGACCAAACTAGAAGTGGCCCTGTACATGTTCCTGTGGAGCCCCGACACTGAAGCAGTTCTGGTTGCCATGTCCTGTTTTCGTCACCTCTGTGAGGAAGCAGATATCCGGTGTGGGGTGGATGAAGTGTCAGTACACAACTTCTTGCCCAACTATAACACATTCATGGAATTTGCTTCTGTTAGCAATATGATGTCAACAGGTAAATCATGCATATTTTTTTTTTTTACTCAGTCTACCTTGACTCACATACCTGATTACTCTAGGAACATAGGCATGTATTTAAGATCAATACTTCTTTAAGTTAACAGGGCTCATTCAAATACCTTTCCTGAAATCCTTTTTTTCACAAGGTAAGGTAAAAGTAAATAGTATTTGGAATAAGTTATTTTCTCACTGAATTTTTAATATGCCATATGCATTTGTTTAAAAACTGACAGTATAAATTGCTTTCAGTTATAAATTATGCAGTTTACTCTGCCTCAGCTGTATATAGTGAAGTTTTAAAAGCATTAGCACATGTTATGAGTAAGTATAGGTAGAAATAGCTATTTTAGGCCAAGGACATTGTAGAGACCAAGTTAAATACCCCTTTCCTGTGAGGCTGGTAAAAGGAAGTGTGCAGCTTTACCATTTGAAGTAATCATTCCCCTCCTCCTCCTCTGCCTTTTGGGTTGAGCTTGCCACATTCTCCACTGGCAAGCAGGGCTCTTAAGTGCAATAGGCTGATCTGCTGTTGTCTTTGCTTAGGAAGAGCAGCACTTCAGAAAAGAGTGATGGCGCTACTACGGCGAATTGAGCATCCCACTGCAGGAAACACTGAGGTATGTCCTTAGCAACAGAAATATCCTTTCCAGGCCCCTACCTGCAATTTTAGAAGCCTTTTGTTTTGTGCATGTGACCAGGAATAGCTTTTGAAGCGACTCTAAGATGTATGCATATTATAAATAGGATATTATAATATATACCAAGTTTGAGACCTGTCTATTACTGATTGATTTTTAGCTCTAGGTTCAAGGTTGCTTTCAAGTGGTAATTGCTTTCATTTTAGGCTTGGGAAGATACGCATGCAAAGTGGGAACAAGCTACAAAACTAATCCTCAACTACCCAAAAGCCAAAATGGAAGATGGCCAGGTGAGTTTGTGAAGTTGATTTTGTCTATTGATTGATCTGCTAAACATATGTACTACATACACTTTAGTAATATTTTGTGAGTGACTCTTAGTGTAATAAGTATTAGATGTCTTAAGACTGATGATTTAGTTGTGGTTTATCTAAACCTGCACTAAAATGGTAGCCACCATACCCTAGTCAAATTAAAATTTCACTTATAATTAAATACAGTTAAAATTCAGTTTCTCTGTCACACAGTAGCCACATGTGGAAATTGACTGCTATCTTGGACAGTACAGATATTAAATGTTTCCATCATTGCAGAAATACTGGACAGTTCTGAGCTAGAGATGATTTATGATAGAGACCATTCCTTTCCCCTCTTTTCTTTCTCTTTTTCCATGAGAGTATTGCACAGAATTTTCAGGAAAGGAGTGACAAAAGTACAGAAAAAGAATTAAAATTGAAACACTAGGTCTTACTGTTTTATTAGGTATTCTAATTAAGGGTTCTGGTGGCCAGAAGATTGAGCCATAGGTTATATGAAATTTTAAAATTTGAACGTTTCACTCATCAACTGTTATCATCTGTTACCTTGGAAATTAACAATTGATATTTCTGTATGTTTGATTTGTAATGGTCATATTGTTCTCATTTTAGAAAAATTCATTAGTCTCCCATTGTTTTTTTCTTGTCATGCTTAATTAGAATAAGAAAGTTACATTTTTATGAAGCAAAAATCTGCACCTAATATCATTATTTGAAGATGGACATGTGGCTTTAAAATGAAAGCTTTCTTTTTTTGTGGCTGTTTTGTTGAGATGTAATTCACATATTGTAAAATTCACCTGTTTAAAAATTTATAATTCAGTAGATTTTAATATATTCAAAGTTGTGTAGCCCCCACCACAATTTAATAAAAACCCATGCCCTTTAGCTGTCATTCCCTAACCTCCCTCTACACCTCTGCCCCTGGCCCTCATCAGCCATTAAGCTACTTCTGTCTGAGTAGACTTGCCAGTTCTGGACATTGCATATAAATAGCATCATGCAATGTGTGGTCAGTAGTGATTGGTTTCTTTGACTTGGCATAATGTGTACAAGGTTTATTCATGTAAATCAAAGCTTTTAAAAAGAAATTCGATATTCTGTGTTGACTATATTAGTCTATGATAAAAATATGTTGCTGCTGCTATATGACAATCTTAAGTTTGGGTTTTTCTAGTTAAACTTGCTTTGCATCTTTCACATAGTTTTTTTTAATTGTAGGATAACATAAATTTTAAAATATGTGTAAGTTGAAGTGACAGTGCAAAATATTAGGAGATGAACATACTTGTGCAGTCAGCACCCACATCAAGAAAGAAATCATTACCGGCATTCCAGAAGCTTTCATTGTGCTCCTTCCAGTCACTAATGATCAAGAGTAACTAACCATTATCCTGATTGAATACAGTCATTTTCCTGTTGTTAAACGTATATGAACGGAACAATAGAAGTATATTCTAATATCTGGCTTCTTTCACTCAACATAATGTTTGTGAGATTCAGCCACACTATTCTGTGCAATTCTAGTTCATTTTTTGTTACTGTAATATATTATTTATTCAACAGTCCTGAATTTAATTTTTTCTTTCTGTACATTTTTGGCATCAGACAGTTATACAAAGACTAGTTTTTTTTTTTAATTTGTTTGTTTATTTTAATTGAAGGATATTACAATATTGTTATTTTGAATCGTGCTGCTATGAACATTCTTGAATGTGCCCTTTGCTGATCTTATAGATGTATTTCTGTAAGGCACACACTTAGAGTAGAATTGCTGAGTCACAGGATATGTGATGCACCTATGGGAAATATAAACGGATATAATCACATTAAAAAATTGCTTGGTAGTTTTACAAAAACTTTTAGAAGACAGCTAACATTAAAAATGAACTGCTACAACTAAAGATCCTGTTTCCCACAACTAAAGATCCTACAGTGAAGATCAAAGATACCTCGTGCCACAACACAACTAAGACCCAGCACAGCCAGATCAAGAAATAAAATGAACTGTCATAGTATCTATGTAAATGGTCAAATGTCACCTAACCATTAAAAGCTTTCCTCTTAAAGAATGTATAAAAAATGAGGCAATGGATCCACTAACAGGGATCTATTAATAGTTTCTTACGCTTGCATGAGGGCTTCCCAGATGACAGTGGTAAAGAATCCACCTTCCAATGAAGGAGACATGAAGGATGCCAGTTCAATCCCTGAGTCCAGAAGATCCCCTGGAGAAGGAAATGGTAACCTGCTCCAGTATTCTTGCCTGGAAAATTCCATGGACAGAGGAGCCTGGTGGGCTACCGTCCATGGGGGTCGCAAAGCGTCAGATGTGACTGAGCACATACATACCTGCATGAACAAGCAGTTTTTTCATTGGAATTCTTCAAATTATAACCCTTTAAAGACCAGAAGTAGGAAATAAAATATTGTACATCATATCAGATCAGTCGCTCAGTCGTGTCCGACTCTTTGCAACCCCATGAATCGCAGCATGCCAGGCCTCCCTGTCCATCACCAACTCCCGGAGTTCACCCAGACTCACGTCCATCGAGTCAGTGATGCCATCCAGCCATCTCATCCTCTGTCGTCCCCTTCTCCTCCTGCCCCCAATCCCTCCCAGCATCAGAGTCTTTTCTAATGAGTCAACTCTTCTCATGATGTGGCCAAAGTACTAGAGTTTCAGCTTTAGCATCATTCCTTCCAAAGAAATCCCAGAGCTGATCTCCTTCAGAATGGACTGGTGGATCTTCTTGCAGTCCAAGGGACTCTCAAGAGTCTTCTCCAACACCACAGTTCAAAAGCATCAATTCTTTGGCACTCAGCCTTCTTCACAGTTCAACTCTCACATCCATACATGACCACAGGAAAAACCATAGCCTTGACTAGATGGACCTTTGTTGGCAAAGTAATATCTCTGCTTTTGAATATGCTATCTAGGTTGGTCATAACTTTCCTTCCAAGGAGTAAGCGCCTTTTAATTTCATGGCTGCAGTCAGCATCTGCAGTGATTTTGGAGCCCAGAAAAATAAAGTCTGACACTGTTTCCACTGTTTCCCCTTCTATTTCCCATGAAGTGATGGGACCGGATGCCATGATCTTCGTTTTCTGAATGTTGAGCTTTAAGCCAACTTTTTCACTCTCCACTTTCACTTTCATCAAGAGGCTTTTGAGTTCCTCTTCACTTTCTGCCATAAGGGTGGTGTTATCTGCATATCTGAGGTATTCTTTGCAGCCAAAGATGGAGAAGCTCTATACAGTCAACAAAAACAAGACCAGGAGCTGACTGTGGCTCAGACCATGAACTCCTTATTGCCAAATTCAGACTTAAATTGAAGAATGTTGTACATACTTTTTCTAATTCAATTAGTAAAAAATATTTGAAGCACTTAAATGTTCAATAAAATTAGACATTTATATCAAGCCTGGGGAGAGCTAAGCTGAAAATATATAATATAATATGGTGTAATATATTCAGCTAATAAATGTCTCTGTGTCAGAGAATGGAACAACATTATCAAAGCAGTGTTAGACAAAGGAAACATGAAAATGAATCAGTGGAACGATTAAAGATCAGCAAACTTGAGCCCCAATAAGAAGTATGTAAATATACAGCAGAATTCAACCTAGAGAAAAAAAACACTAACCTAGTTCTTTATGCAGTATAAAAGTCAAGGTACAAAAGACTCCTCAGATGAAAGAACAGTACCCTTATCAAAATGTTGTATTAGCTTTATTTTAACTTCACATTAATATTTTGCTTCATGTATAGTGACACAATTTAAGAATGTTTAACTGTAGTTTGAAAACAGAGTAGTCACTACTGTGTTCCTGGAGTCAAGAAGAGAATAAATATTACTGTTACTCCTTTGTTTCTGTTGGAGATGATCTGATCAAAAAAAGTGTCAAAAAGTACTGTTTAAAAACAAGACAGCAATAAAATATGAGCCCTGTAAAGGAAATCTTTAAATGTAATATGAAAATCACAATTACAATAAAATAGGTTGATAATGGCGCATTAAATGCTATGAATTAACTCCTAGTTGAAAAGAGTACACAAAATGTACTTTGACTATTGCATAAAATTTTTTAAAATTACTATTTACCTGTTATTTCCTAAATTTTTGAGCAACCTTCAGTGAATCTCATTTAAATCTATTAGTAAACCAACATACCAAGGAAGTTTCTCTGCTTTATTTATTAATCCTTCAGAAAGATTTAGCTGCATCATCATCTTGGATTGTATTCCGTAACAAGATGTTTCCTTTCTTGCAGACAATATCCAAATTAATAGTTAATTAAAAGAGTAACTGTTGAATTGATGTTTATGAATTATAGTTCCTTGACTAAGATGTTTATGGTAAATGGATACTACAGTGGCAAGATGTTGTTAGGGGTGAGATGTTAGCTCTGCCTATGAATTAATTTGAGCTAGCTCCTCTTCACGTCCAGATTCTTCACTATCAAAATCAGCCATATTTTTTTTTCTGATTTTGCACTAATCTGGGATCTACCACAGCTGACATCATCTGCACTTAGCTTATCATCAGCCATGTGCCCTTTGTGGTACTGAAGCTGAATTTAGTGATGCTGGATTGCCAACAAGCAAATAATTCATTTCCAGTTGTCTCCCAAGAAAGTGATTCCTAAGATGCTTGTGCTATTTGGGCAGCATTCATTTCCTCTGAAATATGTTCTGGATCTTCAGAGTGTGAATAGGCATGTAGCATTTGTATTTGATTATCTGTTGATGACATTGACTGTTAAAAAGCAGGTCTTTTCCTGTTTCATTGCTTGCTAATAGGCCTTGGGAATTCCCTTAAGCAAAGGTCTGCTTGACTTTCTGTTTCAAAGATCTGTATCACAACTACTTTTAAGAGGATTTTGACCATGATCTTCTTTAAGGGCTTCAGTTCTGCAAGGTCTTCTGATTGACCTCTTGGCAGAGCTGCCAGCTGACTGTCTTGAGTTACTAGAAATCACCTCATTGGTAGATCCATTACTATGCTCACTGTTGCTTCCAGGACCACTGCTTTCATCTTCATGACTGTTGGCAGTTTTGCCAGAACTTCTTTGTTTGGATTTCATTGTGTCTGAAAGCTGCTGTTGTATATATTTCATTCTTAGTGTAAGTTGCTTATCCGTTTCAGTATCACTGCCAACATTTTGATGAGTTTCACTATTATTTGAAGACCAGCTGCAGGTGTACAATGTGATGGAGCTGGTCTTCTGAGCTTTTCTTCCTCTTTCTTACTTTCAGTGGGAAGATATGTATTTAATAAAGATGCAAAAGAGCTGCTTAGTTAGCTGAGCCTTAGCTGCTAATACGCTATTCCATAATGCTTTAATTAACATCAGTGCCAAGTACAGTGTCTGTTCAGTACGAACACTTGGCTGAAGACCTGAAACCAGATTAAGAAGATGTCTAAGAGGAGCTGGATCCAAATGCTTGATGAGTAAAGGAAATAAGTCATGTATATACCAACCACAGTGTTTCAGCTGTGCTGCAACCCATATGCAGTCAATATGCTAAGGATTCAGTCATCCTGCTGCTGCTAAAAAATTCAAAGTCACTTGACAGGGTTTGATAATCTCACTATGTAAATTCGGTCCATATATATGCTCTACCCTACTGTTGCTTATAAGCCAGTCTGCAAGTTCTTCTTCAGTGGACTTTCTGTGTCTGATACCAATGACTCATTATTGCATATATTGTTGAAGGTGTGAGGTTGATTCATTATCTTGAGCCCAACCAACCTCTTAGTCAAATGAGATCACATAAAGTACTTAAATGCAAGATCTAGGCTTACTTTTTTTTATCAAAGCATAATGTTGTATCCAATGGTTCTTTCACTGTGCTACACATTAAATCATCCATCCTGTGAACCTCACTCTCTTAATTCCTGACCAGGGAGCTTGCATAAATATCTGATAATGTAGGGCCTAAAAGGGACAATGTGCTGCATGACAGCAGAGATACGTAGCCATATCCTAATACTAGATGCAACTGTAGTAAATCCATGTGCTATAAGAAATGGCAAAGTTTTAAGAGTTCCACATTCAAAGCAATCATTCATGAGAGGTCATTTTCCCCATAGAATAAACGTAATGAAGTAAATGCAGTGGTACTTCTACATCATTCATATCACCGATTGCCCCTAATATATTGCTTTCTTAGGTTGATATATCCCCTATAGTAAGATGACTGTTATGCTTGTAGGCAGTATATAGGGAAAATTGAATTTGAAAAATTTATGCCACACACAGTTTTCTTTCTCATCTCCACTCCATAAACTGAAAGGATCAGAATTCCTGGAAGATTCCTCCTCTGTCAGATTACAAATTCTTAATTATTTTTTTCTATTGACTTTATCATTCTATACTCCTTCATTACATTCTTTTGTATATTCAATGGTTTTTCCACTTGGTTACTCTCATCTTGTCATGTGGGAATCTATGTTAATAGTAGTACAACGTTCACACAGCTGGATCCAGAGTTTTTGAACTTGGACAGTCACTAAGTTATTAAATGCATACCCTACTTGGTTAATGGAGAAGGAAATGGCAGCCCACTCCAGTGTTCTTCCCTGGAGAATCCCAGGGATGGAGGAGCCTGGTGGGCTGCCGTCTATGGAGTCGCACAGAGTCAGACACGACTGAAGCGACTTAGCAGCAGCAGCAGCAGCTACGTGGTTAAAAACCTTCAAATGCTTATATTCCTTGAAGCAGCACAGATATTGCTTCTGTGTCCGGAAATTGATATAAGCAAATATTTTGAAAGTATGTTCCTTTCTGAACTGCAGTTTATCACCACCTTCTGTATCTGATACTGAATCCATGTAAATTAAGACTGTAAATTAAGACTCATCTGTCCTCAAGTGGTGAGATACCTTGATGTGACTAGAAATTGCAGAGCAAAGACTTGAATTTTTTTAAATGTAAAAAAAATGTTCTCTTGTCACAGAAATGTTGGATAAAAAGTAGTTTGTCAAGTCTCTCAACCAATTTAGGTTAAATTCATGCTTTCCATAAAAATTTTGTGTTTAGGCTGCTGAAAGCCTTCACAAGACCATTGTTAAGAGGCGAATGTCTCATGTGAGTGGAGGAGGATCCATAGATTTATCTGACACGGACTCACTACAAGAATGGATCAACATGACTGGCTTCCTTTGTGCCCTTGGGGGAGTGTGCCTGCAGCAGAGAAGCAATTCTGGCTTAGCAACATATAGCCCACCCATGGGCCCTGTCAGTGAACGCAAGGGTTCCATGATTTCAGTGATGTCTTCAGAGGGAAATGCAGATACACCTGTCAGCAAATTTATGGATCGGCTGCTGTCCTTAATGGTCTGTAACCATGAGAAAGTGGGACTTCAAATACGGACCAATGTTAAGGATCTGGTGGGTCTAGAATTGAGCCCTGCTCTTTATCCAATGCTTTTTAACAAACTGAAGAATACCATCAGCAAGTTTTTTGACTCCCAAGGACAGGTAAAGTGTTCTCTGTTTTATTTTTTACCCTTTCCTTTAAGTAGTGACTCATTTGAAATAATGAAGCCTTTTTCTTTTAGGTTATTTAATTTTGATACTGGCATGGACTTTCACTTATAATTTTAAAAAATAGATAAAAACATTGCAAAAAGGAGAATCATCTAATTCAGAAATTAGTTTGCTTTGTAGGGACTCTGGTGCGTGGGTATGCCTGGGGTTAACAATGTCTTGGGCATGGGTATGAGCATCTGTGTATATCTATGTGCCTGTTTGAATATGTGCCCACGGGTATATTTCTGCATGTGTATGACATTTATCTATGGTCTGTCTGCTGTGCATTGATTCCCAAATCAATCAATTCCCAATGTTTTGTTCTTTGTATAGGTTTTATTGACTGACACCAATACTCAGTTTGTGGAGCAAACCATAGCTATAATGAAGAACTTACTAGATAATCATACCGAAGGCAGTTCTGAACATCTGGGGCAAGCCAGCATTGAAACAATGATGTTAAATCTGGTCAGGTAGGCATTCTATTGAAGTGTAGCAGACCACATTTGCATTGGTAGTTAGCAATAAAATAATTTGCCATCCTTTTCTTTTTTGCACCCAAATCAGGGTGTGATAATAAGGTAATTAGAAGTTATATATCTTCTCATATGAGCAAAATGAAAATCTTATAATTTTTATGGTTACATTTAATCATTTTACTTAGTGGTGAAAGCATTTAGAAAACCTTTCCCTTCATTTATATCTGATCACTTTTTTTTTTAATGCCCCTGTATCTAAATAGATATGTTCGTGTACTTGGAAATATGGTTCATGCAATTCAAATAAAAACAAAACTGTGTCAGTTAGTCGAGGTAATGATGGCAAGGAGAGATGACCTCTCATTTTGTCAAGAGATGAAATTCAGGTGAGTTCTCAAAGAGCAAAATAAAGTCTTGTAAATTTTACTATGTTTAGTGAAGTACAGAAAAATAGTGGCACCTGGTTATCATGGGAAGCGGGAGAGGTGGAAAAGAAGTATTTTATGTGTTTTTTTCCTTCAGATTATTTTAAATTTCCCAAAGCTTTGTGCCCATGACAGTGCTCCCTTTTTCTAAAATTATACTACACTTGAACTAAGAATTTGATTCTGTGTCCAACTGATAGATAGCATTGTTGTTGTTCAGTCTCTAAGTCTTGTCTGACTCTGCAACCCCATGGAGTGCAGCATGCCAGGCTCCTCTGTCCTTCACTGTCTCCTGGAGTTCGCTTACATCCTTGTCCACTGAGTCGGTGATGCTATCTAATCATCTCATCTTCTGCTGTTCCCTTCTTTTTTCAAAGTCTTTAGCTAAGGGCTAAGGTGGTAGATCAGTATACCAGTTGGTGTTTGTGCCCTTCTCTGTTAGATTTGTGGTAGTAATATCTCTTTTATGAAATTATCTTATTGCCTGAGTGATTTGGCAAATTACTTGAATTATTACACTTTTAATCATACAAGAATTTTTACGTGTGACTTTGAAAAAGCAGTTTCCTTTTTTCTTTTTCTCTCCCATTCTTTAGGAATAAGATGGTAGAATACTTGACAGATTGGGTTATGGGAACATCAAACCAAGCGGCAGATGACGATGTAAAATGTCTTACAAGGTAAAAAAAAAAAAGAGAGAGAGAGAGAGGAAAGAAAAAGACTTTTACATATTAGTAGGTTTACTCTAGGCATTATATCTACTTATTACAGTTTGTGTATGTATTAATTTATATTGAAATTGTTTTGGGGGATATCAAGCTCTTGCATTTGGATTATTCAAAGATATTAATCTTTATTGTTTCTTTTTAACTAAAAAATTTTCAGTAAAAAGTGAGTGTTGTTTGGAAAGTTTATGTTGTATATTTAGGAAAGACAGTCTATACTTGGAAAATAAGATATATAAGGCCTTAGATTGTTTTTATTTTTTGACTGGATAAAGATATTATTTGAAGAACTTAGCTGTTTTGCGTCTTTCTGAAATGTAATTGCTTAAGTTTGCTCTAATGATAAATACTTACTACCATGTATCAGAAATATTTAAACATTATGAATTACATAATAGCTATTCACATATATTTCTTTGGCCAGGCTTGGTCCCACAGTACATGCTTTTAATTTAAGGTAGTCATTTATCCAAGATTACTTTGTAGAAAGTTATTATTGCCCTTTGCCTGACTTGAAGTGTGTTTGTATTCTGGGCTCTGCATATTAGCTCATCGATTATTTGGGTTTTCATGGTAATTTGTTTAGGGCTTCCCTACAGCTCAGTCAGTAAAGAATCTGCCTGCAATGCAGGAGACCTGGGTTCGATTCCTGGATCAGGAAGATCCCCTGGAGAAGGAAATGGCATCCCACTCTAATATTCTTGCCTGGAGAATCCCATGGATAGAGGAACCTGGCTGGCTATAGTCCATGGGGTCGCGAGAGTCAGACACAACTTAGTGACCAAAGAGAGAGAGAGAGAGAGAAATTTGTTTAATGAAATAGGTAGTTATGAAAATTCATGTCTGTTAGAAAGACATTCATTTGAGGGGAAGGTGAAGTGTAAGAACTTGAGAGATTTGTGGTCTTAAAATTTTTTTTTTCTTCAGAGATTTGGACCAGGCAAGCATGGAAGCAGTAGTTTCACTCCTGGCTGGTCTGCCGCTGCAGCCTGAGGAAGGAGATGGTGTGGAGTTGATGGAAGCCAAATCACAGTTGTTTCTTAAGTAAATTTCAGTTGCCAGAAATAAAAAGCAAAAAACAAAGCCCCACACACAACAAAACGAAGTGTAATCAAAATAGCAAATGATTATATTTAGAAAATGGACCTCATTGCCTCATTATTATGACCATCAGCTGCTGTTTCACAAAATACAGCACTTTCTTGAAGCAATAATCCCTATTTAGGGCTGGTATAGGAAAACAGCTGTGTTTTGTGGTTTTTCTAGAAAATATAATTTGATCAGTGAATTTTTATAGACAGTAAAACCCAGATCACCTCATTAAGTCATCGTCTTAATTATTTGGACCACTCATTTTTATATTCTGAAAATTAAACATGATACATTTAACCAGGAAACATTGCATCTATTTGGTACTTATGTTATGAAATATGTACTGGACTTGATCAGGATAAAATCATATTCAACACACAGCACTACCTAATGAGCCGTGCTGGCTGATTACCCCTAAGACTAGAGAGAAGCAGATGCTAGAGCCACTCGTGATGTACACGTGATGGTTTCAGAATGTCTCATTAGCTTTCTAGTTGATGTGTGTGGCCTTCACGGGGTAAGGGTCAGTCTTTTTATTTCTCAGGTATTTCACATTGTTTATGAACCTTTTGAACGACTGCAGTGAAGTCGAAGATGAAAATGCACAAACAGGTGGCAGGAAACGTGGCATGTCTCGGAGGCTGGCATCACTGAGGCACTGCACAGTCCTGGCAATGTCAAACTTACTCAATGCTAACGTGGACAGCGGCCTCATGCACTCCATAGGTGAGGTAAAATGAAAGGTTCATAGAGAAATTTAAAACCTAGAGAATCAGTATATAAGAAAAGTGAAATTACTTCAAAAAGACCATGTTAATAAATTTGCATCTGTCTGTCCACATCAGGCTTAGGTTATCACAAAGATCTCCAGACAAGAGCTACGTTTATGGAAGTTCTGACAAAAATCCTTCAACAAGGCACAGAGTTTGACACACTTGCAGAAACAGTATTGGCAGATCGTTTTGAGAGACTGGTGGAGTTGGTCACGATGATGGGTGATCAAGGAGAGCTCCCTATAGCCATGGCTCTGGCCAATGTGGTTCCCTGTTCTCAGTGGGTAAGTTCATTGAGTTAAGAGGAGAAGAACAGTGCCTGGCATAAAACAGATGCTTCAGAATTCATTCAGTCAGTGAATTATTTTTAAATTGAAGTATGTATGCTCAGTCATGTCCAAGTCCTTGTGACTGTGGACTGTAGCCTGCTAGGCTCCTCTGTCCGTGGAGTTCTCCCGGCAGGAATACTGGAGTGGGTGGCTGTGCCCTCCTGCAGGGGATCTTCCCAACCCAGGGATAAATTGAAATATAGTTGATTTATAATGTTTTGGGTATACAGCAAAGTGATTGAGTCATATGTATGTGTGTGTGTGTGTGTATATAAATATATATATATATATGTGTATATATATATATATTACATATATCTTGTTCAGATTCCTTTCTATTATAGGTTATTACAAGATACTAGGTATAGTTCCTGGTATTATACAGTAGGTCTTTGTTGCTTATCTATTTTATATATATTAATGTGTATCAGTGAATTGAATTAATTGCTAAAACTTGTAGAGCTAGAAAAGCTTCAGGTGTTATTTGAGTGATTTTCAGCTGTGGAAAGTGACTGGCTCTTCTGGCCCTCAGGAGATTTCTTAACTGTGAGGATCTTAACTTCTCATATTTAAAGTAAAACTGAAACTCCTCACCTGACCCATGGAAAAGTTCTATCTGAACACTCGTCAAAATAAAATTAAAACCACTGATCTTGTCTGGTGTCTTCATTTGGTAAATGAGATACTTAGAATTAAATCTCATATTCAGTTGTTAGTAATGCTAGAACTAGAATTCAAGGCTTGTGTCTGCTTACTACCTCTAGTTCAGAACTCTTTTCTTTTTTTTTGAAGTGTTACACAATTTTTTAAAACTTCAACACTCTTATTTGCATTTGAAATTATGACTTTGCTTGTTTTAAATACAAAAGACATAATATGGCTATTTGGCATCTCTTAAAAAATTTTTTTCTAAAACCCTATCATTTTTGCTAACAGACATGCTAAACATTATTGAGTTTGGGCTTCCGTGGTAGCTCAGATGGTAGAGAATCTGCCTGCAATGCAGGACACCCGGCTTTGATCCCTTGGATGGGAAGATCTCCTGGAGAAGGGAATGGCTACCTACTCCAGTATTGCATGGAGAATTGTGTGTACAGAGAAGCCTCGTGGGCCACAGTCCATGGGGTTGCAGAGAGTCGGACATGAAAGTGTTGGTTTCACTTTCACTTCATGCTAAACCCTTGAGAAGGGTTGTCCCTTTCATGTTAAAAAGCTGTTTAGTTCATACTGTACCAAAAGTGATTTCAGCTTAGTGAATTATATATAATAAGGTAATCTGTTGTTGCCTGTAAATATGTTTCTGCTTAAAAGCTATAGGATCTTACTCTTCATACTTAAAGTGAAACTCAGACTCTTTACCTTGATCTACAAGGCTCTATCCAGCCTGGGCCCTGCGTCTTCTCTCACATCATCTTAGGCCGTTTTCCTTCTGGCTCACCAAACTTGAACCACACTGGCCATCAAATCAGATCAGATCAGATCAGTAGCTCAGTCATGTCCGACTCTTTGCGACCCCATGAATTGCAGCACGCCAGGCCTCCCTGTCCATCACCATCTCCCGGAGTTCACTGAGACTCACGTCCATTGAGTCAGTGATGCCATCCAGCCATCTCATCCTCTGTCGTCCCCTTCTCCTCCTGCCCCCAATCCCTCCCAGCATCAGAGTCTTTTCCAATGAGTCATCTCTTCGCAGGAGGTGGTCAAAGTCCTGGAGTTTCAGCTTTAGCATCATTCCTTCCAAAGAAATCCCAGGGCTGATCTCCTTCAGAATGGACTGGTTGGATCTCCTTGCAGTCCAAGGGACTCTCAAGAGTCTTCTCCAACACCACAGTTCAAAAGCATCAATTCTTTGGCGCTCAGCCTTCTTCACAGTCCAACTCTCACATCCATACATGACCACAGGAAAAACCATAGCCTTGACTAGACGAACCTTTGTTGGCAAAGTAATGTCTCTGCTTTTGAATATGCTATCTAGGTTGGTCATAACTTTAGCTTATTTCTGCCCTTGAGCACCCTTGCTGCTGGTGCTGCTGCTTACAGTGCTTATTCCCTGGCCTTTTGTTATTCAAGTTTCAGGTCAGATTTCACTTTCTACTGAGGTTTTTTCTGGTCATCCATCCAAACCACACCCACAGTCATTTTATTCAATTGCTCGTTATATGTCCTTTGCAGCATTTATTTACTGAGTGAAATTATCTTGTTTATTTGATTGCTTATTCTCATTCCACCACAACATGAAGTACATGAGAGCTGAGCCCATGTCTGTGTTGTTTACTTCAGTAGCTCTGGGTCTTGGAGTAGAGCCTGACATATAACCATGACTTAGTGATTGTTTAATGAATAAAGATGGAATCTTACTTGTAGGGAGTTAGAAAAAGGAAGGTATTGAAATCCTCTTGAAGGCTAACGTTCGTTCACAAATCTCCATGTATTTTGAAAATGGCTATTCTAAAACCTTTTAGCACCTACCTATAATTACTACTAAAAATTCTTAGTAATTTTTTCAGTAAAAAGAATCAAAGTCCAAGAAGCTTTAATCACTTTGTTTTCTTTCAGTAGTTTCTTACATGTTTTATATATGTATTTTTTAGATTCTCATTGGTTATCTATGTGTTTTATGTTAAATGGACTTTTTAAAAAAGAGGACTTTTATATTAAGTCAGATCTATTAGAGCTATATCTAAAGGAGAACAGATTAAAAGATAACTTTAAAAAATTTTAAGTCTATTTTGTAAATTTAAATTCTGATGCTTAAAGGTTTTTAGAATTTTACGGGGGAGGGATTAGAATGGAAAAAACATTTAGCGCAGCAGTCTAAAAATAGTTCTATTTTGTAACTAAATTATCTCTGATAATTATACTTGGCTTTAAAATGGAATCTAGTCAATTATGTATTATGTAACCATGGGAAGTATAGCATAATATTGGGTCTTATTTGGCTTCCAATTATCTGTGGTTAAGAGTGTTAAATTTTTTTCCTTTACTTAAATAACAGATGATAGTAATCCTGAGACCAGACAAGAATTAGAGGAGCTACAGGCCATGATCCTGACTTTGTTGTTAGGCCATCTTATTCTGGCTACCTCATTCTCTGTAAATCTCTTGCCAACTTGTGTGGTTACACAATGATTTACAATCAATTCATTTTTCTTAAGTGTGCAAAAAAGTCTTTACTGTGGGGAATTTCGAGGGTTATCATTTAGGTACTAGATGGGAATTAGTTATGCATCCCCACTTTGTATATACATCTGGCCAATCTCTTGGTTCTGAATGCACTGCGTAGGGCTTTTTCCTGTCTTGCTATAAATCCTGTAGTTTTTCCATTTTTGTTATTTCTTTCCTAACCCATGATAAAAGTTTGCTGAGTTTTCCTGGCCAAAGGAGAAAAGAGTAGAGCTCCATGGTCACCACAGTCTTATTCACTGTCATTGATTTTCTAGGAAAATGATCTGTTCATATCAAATTCTCTGTCATCAACTTCTGTTTCTACTTTTCCTTCATTATGGCATAGAATTTGAGCTGAATCCTGGATTTTTTCTGTCTGGTGGTAAACCTTTGGCCTCTCTTACCTTCTTATCATTTAATCCTTAGAATTAATAGCTACTGTAGGTCTACAGAAGTAGTCATTTATCATAGACAAATGTACATGGATAAATCCCAGGGGAAAAGTTAATCAGTCACTGTATACTTCAATTCAACAGGTGGTTATCAGCTTTGAATTTGCCTTTCAGTTTCCTGCTTAAGGAAAAACTGAACTGTTTACACTAACACAATCTTACTCTGTTGTCAGGATGAACTTGCTCGCGTTCTAGTGACTCTGTTTGACTCTCGGCATTTGCTCTACCAACTGCTCTGGAACATGTTTTCTAAGGAAGTAGAATTGGCAGACTCTATGCAGACTCTTTTCCGAGGCAACAGCTTGGCCAGTAAAATAATGACCTTCTGTTTCAAGGTTTGTATCCATTTATCTTTTTTGGGGGGCAGGGGGAATGCAGAGGTATGCCAGACAGTGATTATGTACAGAATGTACAGAGCCGAATGTCTTTTTTAATGCAAAATGTTTGGAGCAGGCATAATACGTTCCTCCCTGTGTATTTCTTTAGGTATATGGTGCTACCTACCTACAGAAACTCCTGGATCCTTTATTACGGGTTGTGATCACCTCCTCTGATTGGCAGCACGTCAGCTTTGAAGTGGATCCTACCAGGTTTGTCATCCTCTCCTTCCTAACAGCTCTCCCTTGTTTTCATTACTGCCACCTGAGGCAAAGCCCTTGTAATTTCTCCCCTTGATTCTATAAAAGTTACACACAAATACATTTTTCTTAAAGAAAAGCACTAATAACATTTAAGGTATCTTTGACTATCACCTCTAGAGACAGCACTGTTACTAGTGAGGCTGTTCTGTCTTTTTTATATTGTATTTGCATGTATGCATTACTAGTTGTAGAAACTATAATGTAAGCACTTAATATAAATGTAACATTATATATATGGTTTGCAACTTTTTTTCTAACATAACCTTGTGTCTTATTAACATCATTGAGATTATGAATCTTATTCTTTTTAACTGCTGTGTGATATTTTGTTTGGTTGGGCAATATCATAATTTATTTACCAATATCATATTAATTCCATTGACTTTTGTAGTAACTTTCTAATTATTGTCCTAGCGTTGGGTTTTTTTTTTTTTTTTGCAGGTCATTTGCTATAGGAACTATTCTGAAATCTAAATTTTTTTGGTCACTTTTTTCTCAGAAACCATCAGTTGTTCCCAACTGACTGCAAGAAAAAATACAGTCATCTGACTATAATCTGTATCACTGCTTGTCATTCTTTCATGTCATCTCTGTTCTTTAACTCCATTGAAATATGCACGTTACACATTTTTAAAGTGACTTGACACATGGGGCTCATTGGGATTAGAGTTGCCTAATAAGTAATATTCCCTTTTCTCCACCTGAGTTCAAAATCAGAAGGGCAGAGGGAGAGAAAAGATGGGAAGGAAGCACCCAGCAATCAACTCTTTCCTTTATTTCTGATAAAAATGATTAAAAAGTGGGGCTTTAGATCTTGTATGCACAAGATACATATAGGCTTGCTCATACTTCACCTTGAATTAGAATCTTCTTTCCCATCTCTTGCACAGCTGGGTAACTACAGGCATGCATCACAGAGGCTGGCAAGCTTTTTATCGTAAGTGGAGAAAAGACCAGAATATACCTTTTCTGTAAGCAGACAAAATTAGAATGGAGTGGATGGCACTGAACTGAGCATACTTGACTCTTTTTTTTAATCCATCTCACCATTCCTCCTGTAATGAGGAGTGACTTGGGAGAAGGGAAAGAGGCCAAGGGGTAATGCAAGGTGCATTTTAAAAACCACCATCTCTGTGAAGCTTTCTGTCTGTTCCCAAGTGCCACCCATATACACAGATTACACGTGAACAAAGAAACAATATCTCTTTCATGTTCTGCACCATCATTGTAACATTGAGTTGTGATGACGTGTTTTATGAATTTATCTTCCCCTGGACTGTTGGCTCTTTTACATTTCATATGTCTTTATGTCTTCCTGTGAGTATTTAATGTATCTGGCTTATAGTTGACATTTCATAAATATTTGTTGAATGAAATTTTAGACTGTTAGGTTATGCTTGCTTTTTCTAAGCCACATCGCTTGTCTTTCAGTTAGGACCCTAAAAATTGTTTTATTTTTTATTTTCAGGTTCAGAGCTTCTTGATGGTTTCTCTTCCTAAATAGTTTTATTTGGCAACTTTGTATCAGTTGGTGTTTTGGGCTTTGCCTCTACTGAAGTGTCAGCTATAGTAACTAATCAGCTCTGGCACCTAAATTAACCAGTTATTGTTGAAATATTTCAGTAGTTGTAGTTTAAAACTTCAAAGCAATGTTCTTTTAATGTCATCTTGTATTTTGTTACCTTTAAGCAATTTTACTTTCTAAAGGGTAAAAATTACTTAGAGAGTGAACTAACTGCCTGAAAGAAATCTCCTGTACTAGGTAAATGCTTCAGTACAGAGAAGAGAACTAGATTACAAGCTTCCTATATTCAAATTACTTAAATTTCAAACTGATGTTTTTCTAACATGTGGAGAGCTTAGAAGTTGACACTCCTCTGTTCACAACAAGAAAAAGTTGAAAACAGAAAATCAGCAAGTCATCTTAGATTCATCAGAGAATTGAAGGGCAGTAAAGGTAAAACACTAGAGTGACAGCTAAATTCAGAGAATCCCATTTTATAGGAGGAAACTACTGCTGGAGTCAGTAACTGGTAGGAATGCTTAGACTGAAATTGAAAAATTGCTTGAGGTTGACTGTGGGTTAGTTTAAGAATGAAAACTCTAGGGCGCCCTCTGTCTGAGGCACCCACACTTTGTGAGTTTGATCTCTAGAAACTCTTCCAGATTCTCATGCTGAAGAGGGGGAAAGTAACCATTTTGGAATATGCCCATAGTGTTCTGTTCTCTCCTACAAAGGCCTGCCTTCGAGGGAAACTACCAGAACCTAATCCGACCTGTAGGATGGGCAGCTACCCAACTCCAGCTTCCTCTAACCTTCTTGAGTCACATAAGAGGAGAAAATTAGCTAAGAAATTCTTCTGAAGGTCACAGCCCAGTGACTCTGGCCCAAGAAAATAATGGAGATATAAGCATAAGATTGTAGACTGCTTCCCCTTCCCAGGACCTCACTACTACATCAGTAGGACTCCAAAGTGTTAATAGTGGGTTACAATAGAGAGCTGCAAAACAGACACTCTGAGAAGAAATTCCTACGGAAACCCAGACAATTAGGTAGATAAAAATAAGGACACTGGAAGAAATCAACACCTACAGCAAACATGAAACATAAAGCACAAGCCAAGTCCTAGCCAGATTAACATAGAATCTTCCACTAAAGACCTTTTTATCTCTGTTCCTGCTACCCATTATGTCTTGGGTCTTTTAACAAAAAATTACAAAGCATACTAAAAAGCAATAAAAAATCATAGTCTGGAGAGACAAAGCAAGCATAAGAACTTGATTCAGATGTAACAGATTTTGGAATTACCAGATTAGGAATTTAGAATAACTATAATTAATATATTAAGGGCTCTAACAGAAAAAAATGGACAACATGCAAGAACAGGGAGGTGACTTAAATAGAGAGGTGGAAACTCTAAGAAAGAGTCTAAAGGAAATGCTGGAAATCAAGAACATTGTAATAGAAAGGAAAAATGCCTTCAGATGGGCTTTATCAGTAGATTGAACACAACTGAGAAAAGAATTCAGTTCAGTTCAGTCACTCAGTCGTGGCTGACTCTTTGAGACCCCATGAACCGCAGCACACCAGGCCTCCCTGTCCATCATCAACTCCCAGAGTTTACCCAAACCCATGTCCATTGAGTCGGTGATGCCATTCAAACATCTCATCCTCTGTCATCCCCTTCTCCTGCCCTTAACCTTTCCTAGCATGAGGGTCTTTTCCAGTGAGTCAGTTCTTTGAATCAGGTGGCCAAAGTATTGGAGTTTCAGCTTCAGCATCAGTCCTGCCAATGAACACCCAGGACTGATCTCCTTTAGGATGGACTGGTTGGATCTCCTTGGAGTCCAAGGGACTCTCAAGAGTCTTCTCCAACATCACAGTTCAAAAGCATCAATTCTTTGGCACTTACTCAGTTTTCTTTATAGTCCAACTCTCACATCCATACATGACCACTGGGAAAACCATAGCCTTGACTAGACAGACCTTTTTTGTCAAAGTCATGTCTCTGCTTTTTAATGTTCTAAGTTGGTCATAACTTTGCTTCCAAGGAGTGTCTTAATTTCATGGCTACAGTCACCATCTGCAGTGATTTTGGAGCCCCCCAAAATAAAGTCAGCCACTGTTTCCACTGTTTCCCCATCTATTTGCCATGAAGTGATAGGACCGGATGCCATGATCTTAGTTTTCTGAATATTGAGCTTTAAGCCAACTTTTTCACTCTCTCTTTCACTTTCATCAAGAGGCTTTTTTTAGTTCCTCATCACTTTCTGCCATAAGGGTGGTGTCATCTGCATATCTGAGGTTATTGATATTTCTCCCGGCAATCTTGATTCCAGCTTGTGCTTCCTTCAGCCCAGTGCTTCTCTTGATGTACTCCCCATATAAGTTAAATAAGCAGGGTGACAGTATACAGCCTTGACGTACTCGTTTTCCTATTTGGAACCAGTCTTTTGTTCCATGTCCAGTTCTAACTGTTGCTTCCTGACCTGCATATAGGTTTCTCAAGAGGCAGGTCAGGTGGTCTGGTATTCCCATCTCTTTCAGAATTTTCCACAGTTTCTTGTGATCCACACAGTCAAAGGCTTTGGCATAGTCAATAAAGCAGATGTTTTCCTGGAACTCTCTTGCTTTTTCAATGATCCAGCGGATGTTGGCAATTTGATCTCTGGTTCCTCTGTCTTTTCTAAAACCAGCTTGAACATCTGGAGGTTCATGGTTCACGTATTGCTGAAGCCTGGCTTGGAGAATTTTGTGCATTACTTTACTAGCGTGTGAGATGAGTGCAGTTGTGCGGTAGTTTGAGCATTCTTTAGGATTGGAGTGAAAACTGACCTTTTCCAGTCCTGTAGCCTCTGCTGAGTTTTCCAAATTTGCTGGCCTATTGAGTGCAGCACTTTCACAGCGTCATCTTTCAGGATTTGAAATAGCTCAACTGGTATTCCATCATCTCCACTAGCTTTGTTTGTAGTGATTCTTCCTAAGGCCCACTTGACTTCACATTCCAGGATGTCTGGCTCTAGGTGAGTGATCACAGCATCGTGATTATCTGGGTCGTGAAGATCTTTTTTGTACAGTTCTTCTGTGTATTCTTGCCATCTCTTCTTAATATCTTCTGCTTCTGTTAAGTCCATACCATTTTTGTCCTTTATTGTGCCCATCTTTGCATGAAATGTTCCCTTGGGATATCTAATTTTCTTGAAGAGATCTTTAGTCTTTCCCATACTGTTATTTTCCTCTATTTCTTTGCATTGATTACTGAGGAAGGCTTTCTTATCTCTCCTTGCTATTCTTTGGAATGCTATATAAGCATTCAGATGCTTATATCTTTCCTTTTCTCCTTTGCTTTTCGCTTCTCTTCTTTTCACAGCTATTTGTAAGGCCTCTCAGACAGCCATTTTGCTTTTTTGCATTTCTTTTTCTTAGGGATGGTCTTGATTCCTGTTGCCCGTACAAAATTAGTGAACTTAAAGATATGTCAATAGAAATTTTGAAAACTAAAATGCAAAGAAAAAGAAAAACACCTGTGGTGGATTCATTTTGATATTTGGCAAAACTAATACAATTATGTAAAGTTTAAAAATTAAATAAAGTTAAAAAATTAAAAATTAAAAAAATAAATAATAATAAAAAAGAAAAAAAAAGAAAAAGAAAAACTTAAAATACATCTTATTAGAATGTGTAGAAGATAGTGAAATTTAATATTTAGAGCATTAAATGCATATATTAGAAAAGGAGGATCTAAAGTGAATGGCCTAAACTTTCACCTTAAAAAACCAGAGAAAGTTCAGTATAAACCTAAAGCAAGCAGAAGGAAAGAAATAAAAATTAGGTTAGAAATCAATGAAATTAAAAACAGGAAACCAATAGGATAAAAAAAAGCTGATTGAAAATCAGAGAGAAAATTTTTTATACACACAAACACTTAAATAATTGAATACGAAGCTTCATTATAGATCAGAATTAATGGAATAGCCAATGAGTTATCATTGGCATGTAAGAATCTTTTAGAGGGACATTTGAAAGAGTCTGAAGCATACCTGCTGCTGGTATCCTTTTATTTTTTTCATTAAGAAAATGTTCCCACAAAGACTAGACAAGAATGTCAAGGTTTCCAAGAATCTCTTCTGGCCCTGTTAATAAATTGTGAATTTTTTCTTTCATACTACAAAGCTCCTATGCCCTCCATATTTCAGATTCGACTTATTGTTGTAGCTTCTTAAGTGATCTCCCTACATAAAAGTCCCCATATCTCTTTTTAGTTCTCACGTATCCCAAATTCATTTTCTGCCTCTGGCTTCCTGGCAACCTTTGCCATGTGAATTAATCATGTCTCTCCCTGGTTTGCTATTTTTGTCTTTTATATCGTCAAATAATTGTACTTGTTACTTAGTGTGTACTTGTCTTTGCCCTCTTCGAGAAACTCAAAGGCCAATTACTGTTGAATCCTCAGCATGTGGCCTTATGATGGCAAATAGTAGATGCATGGTAAATGTTTATTGGATTGAATTGAGTGCTTGCCCTGCCTTCCACTTTCTGAACTGCCCTTACTTCTTTTTGCCTGTGCAAATTCACTCCCTCCTTTAGAACTCACCTAGTCCATGAAATCTTTCCTTCCCATAGTCTACATTCATTTCTAAACTCTTACTGTATCCATATGCTGCATTATGTGGTGAGCTGCAGGGAATCTGGAGTGGTGATTTCAGTCTCCCAAACTTTTATGTAATAGTATAGAAATAGGACATTACTAGTTAAGAGATTGACAACAAATATTTAGTCAGTGATTGTTTTGGTAAGGTACCTTGCTAGTTTTTAAGAGGACAAAGATGAATACATCCTTCAAGGAGCTTACAGTTTTGTAGGGGAGATAAGGCATGTAACAAGTAGTTAAGTACTGACTTTCATAGGGATTGTGTTTTGAAGGGTTCAGATTACACCAGTTGGGCAGCTCTAGTAAAGGTTTGTGGATTTGACAGCCACGGGGTAAAATTTGCTCTTTTGTGGTGCTATGCTTAGTTGCTCAGTTGTGTCCGGCTCTGTGACCCCACAGACCGTAGCCCGCCAGGCTCTTCTGTTCATGGGGATTCTCCAGGCAAGAATACTGGAGTAGGTTTCCATGCCGTCCTTCAGGGCAAGTGAAAGTCGCTCAGTTGTGTCTGACTGTGACCCCATGGATTATAGAGTCTGTGGAATTCTCCAGGCCGAATACTGGGGTGGGTAACCTTTGCCTTCTCCAGGAGATCTTCCAAACCCAGGGATGGAATCCAGGTTTCTTTCATCGCAGGTGGATTCTTTACCAGTTGAGCCACCAAGGAAGCCCAAGAATACTGGAGTGGGTAGCCTATCCCTTCTCCAATGAATCTTCCCAACCCAGGAATCTAACTGGGGTCTCCTGCATTGCGGGTGGTTTCTTTACCAACTGAGCTATCATGAATCTTCCCAATTTAAACCTGATGAAATAGGCATTATAATTATTCCTGTCTAATTGATAAAAAAAATTGAGCCTCAGATTAAGTACCTTGATCAAGGTCAGTAAGTGGTAGAGCTGAAATTTAAACCTAGTAAGTCTGCCTTCTGAACATCTGCCTTTAATCACAGCACCAAGACTTTAGAATCATACAGAAGAGGGCCTTCCCTGGCAGTGCACTGGTTACTCCATGCTTCCACTGCAGGGAGCATGAGTTTGGGGTGAGGGAACTAAGATCTTACATGCTGCATGGGATGGCCAAAGAAATAAACTGAGTCACTCAGTCGTGTCCGACTCTTTGCGACCCCATGGATGGCAGCACGCCAGGCCTCACTGTCCATCACCAACTCCCAGAGTTTACTCACTCATGTCCATTGAGTTGGTGATACCATCCAACCATCTCATCCTCTGTTGTCCCCTTCTCCTCCTGCCTTCAATCTTTCCCAACATCAGGGTCTTTTCAAATGAGTCAGTTCTTCGCACCAGGTGGCCAAAGTATCGGAGTTTTAGCTTCAGCATCAGTCCTTCCAATGACTTTTCAGGACTGATTTCCTTTAGGATGGACTGGTTTGATCTTCTTACAGTCCAAGGGACTCTCAAGAGTCTTCTCCAATAGCACAGTTCAAAAGCATCAATTCTTCGGTGCTCAGCTTTCTTTACAGTCCAACTCTTCACATACATACGTTACTACTGGAAAAACCATAGCTTTGACTAGACGGACCTTTGTCAGCAAAGTAAAGTCTCTGTTTTTTAATACGCTGTCTAGGTTGGTCATAACTTTCCTTCCAAGGAGTAAGTGTCTTAATTTCATGGCTGCAGTCACCATCTACAGTGATTTTGGAGCCCAAAAAGCTAAAGTCTGTCACTGTTTCCACTGTTTCCCCATCTATTTCCCATGAAGTGATGGGACCACATGCCATGATCTTCGTTTTCTGAATGTAGAGTTTTAAGCCAACTTTTTCACTCTCCTCTTTCACTTTCATCAAGAGGCTCTTTAGTTCTTCTTCACTTCCTGCCATAAGGGTAGTGTCATCTGCATATCTGAGGTTATTGATATTTCTCCTGGCAATCTTGATTCCAGCTTGTGCTTCCTCCAGCCCAGCATTTCTCATGATGTACTCTGCACATAAATAAACAGGGTGACAATATACAGCCTTTACATACTCCTTTCCCTATTTGGAACCAGTCTTTTGTTCCATGTCCAGTTCTAACTGTTGCTTCCTGACTTCCAGAGTTCTCAAGAGGCAGATCAAGTGGTTTGGTATTCCCATTTCTTTAAGAATTTTCCAGAGTTTGTTGTTGTCCACACAGTCAAAGGCTTTGGCATTGTTAATAAAGCAGAAGTAGATGTTTTTCTGGAACTCTCTTGCTTTTTCGATGATCCAACAGATGTTGGCAATTTGATCTCTGGTTCCTCTGCCTTTTCTAAATAAATTACCTTAAATAAATAATAATAAATAAGTTACCTGAAAAAAAGTCTTACGGAAGAATTAGCAACACTAATCGGATGTGGGGAGTAATGGACTACTGCAGACAATAGCGGCATCAGCAGTTCCTGAGTGACGTGGTTGAAGCAATAATGGTACCATTGACAACATGGGGAACACAGAGTAAGACATTTAAGTATAGGGGAAAAATCAGCTAATGATGAACAAACTAAGTTTTAGGTACAGACAGGAGAAATACCTAGAAGTTAGAGATATCAGGCTTGATAGGAAAGGAGGTTCAAAATATGGCCTGAATGGTCCAAAAATATTGAAAGCATGTCAACTTTACTGAAGTCATGGGAAATAAAAGTTTAAAATGTGAGATGCCCTCTCCTACTAGATGGACAAAAAATTTTTTTAAATTAAAAATCCTGTATTAAATTTGTGAAATATAGGAGGATAATTGGTGGGCTTCCCAGGTGACACAGTGGTAAAGAATCCATGCCAGTACAGGAGATGCAAGAGACATGGGTTTGATCCCTTGATGGGGAAGATCCCCTGAAAGAGGAAATGGCAATACAGTCTGGTATTCTTGCTGAAAAATCTCTTGGACAGAGGAGCCTGGCAGGCTACAGTCCATGGAGTTGCAAAGATTAGGACATAACTTAGTGGCTAAACAACAAGAGTTTTTATACACAATTCTCAAAATTGCCTTTTTTTTTTTTTAATAATTGGTTTGTTGAAATCAGGATTCCAGAAAAGTCTCAACATTGCATTTAGCTGAATATCTATCTCTTTAAGGAGTCTCTCTTAAAGAATATGTCTGTTAGTTTGTTTGCTTTTAACTGCTTTTGCTTTTTTTTTTTTTTCCTCTTGGTAGGTTAGAACAGTCAGAGAGCCTTGAGGAAAACCAACGAAATCTCCTTCAAATGACTGAAAAGTTCTTCCATGCCATCATCAGTTCGTCCTCCGAATTTCCCCCTCAACTACGAAGTGTGTGCCACTGTTTGTACCAGGTATGCTGAAGGTTAGAGATTACCATTATTAATCCACAGCTACATTTAAAAGAATGCTTTACCAAAGAGGGGTTTAGCTGCTAAACTAGCTGCTGATAGTGGGTGATTGATAATACTGAATCAGTTTGGATGAATAATGCATTCAGAATTGTTTAAATTGGCTTTAAAAATACAAAGTAGTTTAATGGGGTACTTTAAAAATAATACATTTTCCTTGCATTGAGAACAAGTTTAAAATGCACCAATCTACTGGGTGTAGTAGATGTGATTGAAGTTAAATATGTTACACAGTTTTTGTTGCTGATTTTATCTTTTACCTGAATTACTCATGGGGTCTTTCACATATGAGGTCAGTCTCTTTCTTGCTTTTTGTTTTGTGAAATGCTTAATCTCTGATTTTGATTTCTTCTCTTAAATTAATTTCTTTAATTAATTTCTTCTCTTAAACTCTATTGGGTTTGTGTCAGGCTTCCCCAGGACAGGCTGATGTTTATTTTATATAGAATGCTACTTATATTGCATCATCATTCACATCCAGTTGTTAGACTTTCAACACTAGAACTGCAAGTAATGCTTCTGAGTTCAGATGTTCACAGTCATCCCCTACTTGCTGAGGAAATTACACATGTGTTCTATTATGGCTTCCACGATGTTTTTGATTGGCATATGCAGCTTCAGAAATGGTTTAATCACTCCAAGGGAGATTAGTGCCAATCCACATTAGCCTGTTAAAACTGATTCTGGGAGAAACATTAGTGGATCTGGAGTTTGGGACAAGGTCAGGTGTAGGATAAAGAATTTTTGCATTTACCAAAACCCATACCTTTTGTGTCTTTTTCTTTGCAGAGTTATCCACAGCCATTTGTTTTTAGCACAGGACTTCAGTTGCTTGGAGACATTAGCAAGATCAGTGAAATCATCATTTTAAAAAGCTGTTTCAGGCTGCTCTGTGTGAATTTTTCCCCCATTGCTATTTATAAAGATGTATCTGCTGTATCTATAAAAAAATGTTTCATCATATTCATAGATGATGAAAAGCATACTTAGCATTAAAACTCTCTTAATTCATCATGACTTTTCCTGCCTTTTTCAAAATAGCTTGAGGAAGCTTAGGAGAGCCCCATATCAGTTTTGCAGGTAGTTAAATCTGAGACCAGAGGGTAGTTTTTAGTATGAAATCTAATTCAATGAATAACATCTTAAGTTTGGGCATTATTCAGGTTTCTCTTTAAGTCCAGTTCAGTCCTTCTTCTGTTCATAAAACTAGGTAGACTAGAAATGGTAAACACATGTTAAAAATAGTCTGAACCAACTTCTTGGTTGGCCTAATAATAACTTTTCAGAAAGCAAATGAATTTCTAAATGGCAGGGGCTTTGACTTTAGTTGGTTAAAAGTGATTGAGTATTGACTACCTGGTTACATAAATGGTCTAGTAGATTTTAGTAGAAATTCTTCATGTAGTTGTCTCCCTAAGAAAAGAAATTTTGTATCATTAGCAACCTTGGAAAAGGAAAAAAGAAGTAAGTGCTTGGCACTTAGTAAGTACTTAGGAAATATTTAATGAAGGAATAAATTACCCGATTCCTCCCAGCCAAGTAAACAAGATTCTTGCCAACTTTCATAGTTAGGAAGGGAAGGAGGTAGTAAAAAGAATGCAGAAAATAAAGCCAGGTGATAATTGGTGGCTTATTAACCACTATGTGTTGTGCCTTTTAAAACATTCCCTGATACCGTGTCCCATATTACAGCAGACCTGAGTCATTATATTAAAATTTCACATACAATTATTCTTCTTAAGAATGTTCTTTAAATGTTAGTGCAGTTTTTGGAACTGTTGGATAAACTTACTATTGGAATGTACAGTACTATAGAGGATAGATGTGCTATGTTATTTATAAATAAGGGTTTGTTTTTTAGTAAGTGACTGATAATGGGAAATTTCACATTTGCTAATTAAAAAAGAAAAATAAACTTAGATCTCAAGATATTCTTCCATTGAGTCTCCTTGCAAATGTAGTTTTTCCTTTAGTTTGCTCTTTTATTTTTATTCACCTTCCATCTTCTGGCTTTTCTTTGCCCTTTAGACTTTGGCAGTAACATAATGGTACCTTTGTACTTTTATGTTCTGTTGGGAGGGATAGTAGTCCATTGTTTTTTTTCCCTCTAGTAAATATGTCTCCTGCTATGGGACCTGCTAGGGAAAATTTGAAAGCTATGTGAGTACATTGCTAGCTAAATTTCTCTGAGCTTTAGGTCTTTTTACTGGAGTTAGTATTTTTGACTGTTAAACCTTTTTAAAATCATGCTTTTACCTAGCTCTTTCGTTTTATAAGCCTCCTTACTTAGCGGTCTGGGTTAAGGTTATATTGGAATGGCCATGTGTTAGATTTATAACTGAGACATTTTTTCATGTGTTTATTTCCACTTTCATCCTGATAGTTTTGGAGTAATGAGAAAGTATTCCCAGAGTGGATATTCTCCTAAATTGTGGTGAGAGAATTCTGAGAAAGAGCTAAATATAATTCTAAGCAAATGTCATCTTTTCCTGGCAAATCTGCTTCTCCAAACAGAAGTAGCTTACAGAAAAATTTTAAGGCTATAATTGATGGTTGTATACCATGATTGAAAACAAAGTGTATAAAACTGCATTTTTGTGATAAATTGGGTTACTAGCGCTTTTAGTCTGAAGTTTGAATCAAAGCTCTTTGAGGTAAGGACTGTGTCTTCTTGCTTGCTATCTTCCAGTGCTTAGAATGGTATCTAGCAATTAGGTGCACAGTAACTACTTGGATGAATGAATGGATGGATGGATGTACAAATCTAACTTTAATCTCAAGTTATGGTGTTGAGTCACAGAAATCCTGGAATAAAATGCCTTGTATGGTAGATTGAAGAATTCTAGTTTGTTTTCAAAATATTTTAAAAGTAATTTCTTTTAACTTTTAATTTTTTATTGGGAGAGAGAAAACAATTATTGCTAACAACGATTAACAATGTTATGATGGTTTCTGGTGAACAGTGAGGGGACTCAGCCATACATATACATGTATCCATCTCCCCTAAACTCCCCTTCCATCCAGGCTGCCACAGAATATTGAGCAGAGTTCCATGTGCTGTATAGTAGGTCCTTGTTGGTTATCCATTTCAAATATAGCTGTGTGTGTGTGTCGATCTTTTCATTTTAATAGAGCTCCTTGGCCTATAAGTGACTCTGAGAGTTGAAACCAATATGTCTCTGGATTTGAGAGGCTTTTTGGTGATGGATTTTTGTTTGAGACATTCTGATAAATGGTCAAATCTGTGAAAAATTTTAAGCAGGCTTACAGTTTTATTCTATGATTTTCTCTGCAATTTCTTCACTTTGATATTAATGCTTATTTCCAGTTGAGCTGATAACATTCTTTTCCCAATTGTTGCAGAGCTTTTAACCTTCTCTGGTTAGAACTTTTTCAGGAAGCAGCCTGCAAACAAAATTAAGTGAAATTTTAAGAGTAATCTTTCTTAAAAGAGAGACTTTTAACTCAGAATCTGTAAAGTGTATTTTTCTATTATATTTAGCCATTTAATGTTTATTTTTTAATCAGTAGTAATATGAGTTCAGTATCAACTATTGAAAAAAGAACTTTTAAGTCAATTGAAGGATACACAGAGAAGTATATATAAATATATGTAAATCAAGAAAAATTACGTAGACACATAGAAGTATTTTTAGAGTATAATCTACTTGTAATGAAAATTTCATATAAAATTCATCAAAAGCTAGGAATTAACTGAAATGTAAATATTAAATATCCTCAGTTCGTTTGAGGAGAAATTTTCTGCGATTTATAGCCAGAAATAGTAGATATGATTGTCTCAACATTTCTTGCTATTTATTTAGTGCTTTGGCTTAAAGACATAATAAAGATTAAAATCCAGAAATAAAATTTGTCCCTCAAAATTCAGTTGATTTCTAATTTTTTGTTGATTCCATTTGTGTTACATTTTGATCGTGTAATTTTATGTACAAGCCAACATTGTTTTTGTTGCTGTATGTAGTTGGTGCTGTGACTTGTTTGTGCTCATCTCTGTTCTGTAGGCAACTTGCCACTCCCTACTGAATAAAGCTACAGTAAAAGAAAAAAAGGAAAACAAAAAATCAGTAAGTTTGGAGAACTTTTTTTTAGCTGTTTCTTTCAAAGCAAAACAAAAAATCTTTTGCTGTTTGTTAAGAACATCTTCACTTCAGCCTATTTGACCTTCACTGTAAAATCATTCTACTAATTCTGGCACAAAATAGCTTTCATTTCAATTAACCCTGGAATTAAGTTACATTGAAACATCTCTGTGTTCCTTTGGTTTGATTTATCCCAAAGGCATTTTGGGGGCATTTGGTGCATTTGATACCCCTGGTCTAATTTTATTACTGTTATTTTAAAAATTATAAATGAATGCAAAAGAAACTTAATTTCAAGGCCTTAGGAAATGCTGACTCTCTTCATTCTTGCTTCTTGTTTGCAGGTAATGTGAGTGATTTCTTTTCCTAGAGATGAAAGTTTTTCTTAATTGCTAGAAGTACATAGAAGGAAACTGTCACTTTCTAAATCTTAACTAAAAGTAGCTAAATTTTATTTTTTACTTAGATTTTTATCTGGACAGTCTCAGCCAGGATTTAGATAATTGTTCTTAACTTATAAAAACTCTTATGGTGAAACAAAACCACTTTTACCTTAGAGAAAATCTTTATAAGCTACTGGGACTGAGAATATAGTACTTTTGAAATAAAGAAAAGCAGTGAGTCTATATTTATAGAGAAACACCTCATTTGCAAACATGATATGCATGTACTACCTACTTCTGTAAACTTACCCTAATTTAAAAGGAAGAAAATTACGGTAGTCATAATTATTTTCTTCTGGCGGATGAAATTTGTCCAAAATATTAACATGCATTCATTTAAAATTTGCCAATATCTGTCAGTATGACTGATTCTTATCAGGCTTAGTATTACCTTTGTTCATATAATCCAAATGAATTTAGAGAAAGAGGTCAAGAAAACCTGCAGGAGTCACATAGATAGTTTACTTTAAAAGGTAGAATTTAGTATATAGCATTCATCTGGTTTCACCTTTCATTTTCATCTGAGCTCTACCTTCAGTAAATTTCTGTTTGAAATTCAGAACTAAATTAAAATTTAGAGACATATGCTTTTATGTACATTCAAGAGATTCTTTTTTGGGTATGTTATGTAAATTTGGTCAGCTGTGAGCAAATGGATTGGATTGGATGGCCATCTTGCTTAATAAAAACATTTCTTTCTAATGCTTCAGCCTTCTAATTCTCAGCGTATGTGGATTTAACATAATATACACCATCACTGTTGAAATTAATTTACTGTTTCTAACACTCTTGTTTGGTGTTTACTAATGCCATTTTGTAGTATATTACATAAATTAAAATTCAGGCTTTCTCTGTTTCTGGAGCATGTTTTCTAGCCTTCCTAACATTGCTTTATTTATTAAGATTTTATCTACAGTTGTTCCTTGAAATGTTTTTTTCTACTAGTGTTATTTTCATATTTCAAAAAAATGTTTCTGGGTAACACCAAGTTTTGGAATGCATTTCTCAGCACAAGTGATATGAGGTCCTTGTGGATATTTTAGAACACATTCTGAAGTGTGACGACTGTGTAGTATTATAAATCTAAAATGTTGATTTATGGAGTTGTTGGCATAACAGAATCTAATGATCTTTTTAAAAGCAAGTTAACTTTCTTTTGGGGTCTATGTACCATAGATTAGAATATTTAAAATATATAGACAAGGTTCTGGCTGCTGTTATGTAGCTGTGTAGTCATAGATAATTCTCTTTATTAAACTCAAACATGTACTGTATAATTAGATCTCCTTTGAAGTTATTAACCTAGCTCACTTAGATAATTAAAGGTGGATGGGTTGTGATCCTCTTGCTGATGTACAGTGTATGACTACATTTATTTGTAACCTGTGGTTTGCCTTTTATGAGTAGGGGGAAAGGAAAAGGGCCATTTGACTGATCATTGGCTTCTGCATACAGACTGGCTCTACTTGGACCTTTTATGCTGAAAGTTTTTTGGATATAAATTAGATTTTTACAGGTTAAAAATAAAAACAGTTTGAGTATGTATATGTTATGAGGTAAAATTATACTGATGTTAATTAGTGGTGACAGGAAAAGAAGTTTTTTAATAAATTAATTCATAAAACTTGTTGAGCATTTTTATAGATATTGTTTTATCAGATTTTAGTTCCCAAAATACACTGTCATTGATGAGATACATAATTATATGACACGTGAAATAAGGTGTGTTCTTGTAGTGTGGATACTCTGAGTTCTGACATGAATGATTTTTGAAGATGGGGAAGATAGTGAAGGTGTAGTACCTTTCATAAGTTTTACAATATTTCTTTTGGGAAATGATTCCCTCAGACACCTGTTAAATTCTGAGATTGAGTAATATTGAGTAAACATCAGGTATAAATGTGAGTCGCACTTTAAAAACTTTTCTCTCCTGGAAAAAGCCAGTAAATAGCTACTCTAAAAATGCATTTGAAAAGAGTTCTCCATGTGCATATAAGTGATTGATTTTTTTTTTTTTTTGAGACACTTTCTCAGCAGGTTAGTATTTTATAATTAATCAGTTCTTTGGAAACCAAACTCATGACTTTAACTTTTTAAAAACCTTTTCAGGATTTTAACGGATTAAACTGAACATAAGCTATTCTTTTAAAACAACCCTTTTGCAGTGAAATATAAAGCAGTTTTTAATTCCCTTCCTTTTTGCTAGCTCACTCCTGAAAGGCTTTAAAAATTTCTAGATTTGTTGATCTGTTTTTTTATGTTTTAAGATTAAAATTTGTGATTCTGAAGAAAATAGTAGCAGTGGTGGTCTGTGAACATTCTGAAATTAGATGAAGAATTTTATCTGTGCAGAAATAAACATTATTTTTTTCTGTTCCTACTCCCTAGAAGGTTAAACACAGTACAACAGTGGTAAAAGTACTTGAATTGTCTTCTTAATTCTGTTTCTAAAACTGTATTTTAGCTAAAAATAGCTATAAAACAGTATCTAGGTGTTAAAGCCAGTCTGTTAAGGCTGCTGTATTTAACCACCTTCACCAGTGTGCTCTGACTGAAGTGTAAGGTCGTCGTCCTTCTTGCAGTAGCATAGCACTCAGAGTGCTGTAACACCAAGAAAGCTTCCTGAGCTATGCAGTACCAGGAAGGTGAGAATGTATTAGTTATAGCTCACCCCTACTATCACCTCTTACAAAGATTTTCTTAGCTTAGAAAATCATTCTCTAAAGTCTTAATTTTACTGACTTCCTGTCAAATATAATTGAACATTATTTTGAGATTTTAGACAGTGAACAAGAACACATTTTAAATGTATACCACATGAAGCACTGAAGAAAATAGAATGAAGTGAAATAATTCTTACTCTTTTCCAGAATTATAATCTGGACTCATGAGCCGTGTGAATTCATGAAAAGAAGTGTTACTTTACTGAGGCAGTGTGAAGAAAACTAGAGCTCTGTGAGATTCTGCACCTAAGTCGTATTTTCTCATTTCCCCGCAATAGCCTTTGAAATGCAGTTTTATCCTCAGAATCCCAGAACATTGAGTTGGTGTACTATGGCCTTGTTGTCAGTCAGCACTGCTTTAAGCAGCAGTTAACCACGCTAAGCATGAATAGTTGTAGCGGTTTAGATGTTACATGAATGTTCTTTAAAAGTAAATATGTGTGTTATCTGTTTAAAAAAAAAGTGAATTTCAGAATAATACAGTTTTCGTATGTTAATTTAAAACAGGACCTACTAGGAGAGATGGGAGCTGAGCCGGCTTCATAGCACTTTCCCAGTCTAATTTACCTTGAAAGTGGAATATCTTATAAAAAGAAAATAAATCCATGTGAAATGTTGGGCTCACATTATTTTTCAGTGTGGGCAACCATTTCTTGTATCTTTAACTTTTTTTATTTGACAAAATTACAAATTGAGTTATTCATGGGGATTCTCTCTTTTAGGCTTGTGGGATCCTTTTTTCTTTTAAGTCCCCAAGAATTCCCATTCCTCCATGGTTTAAATAATAAGTAGGTCCTTATATTATAAAGCATTCTGATGAAGAAAAAGAACTGGCAATAACGTTACTGTAAGTAAGTTTTTTCTCTTGATAGGAATCTAAGAAAACTAAGTTTTATTTTGTATATGGCAAGCATTTTGCTCAAGAAATTCAATTGTACCTGGGTATACAACAAAATGTAAGTATTTACTATTAGGTATTGGATTATTCAGTGGTATGCTGTTGAAAACTTAGCTCTGCCTTACAAGAGTTGACCATACTCTCGTGTCTCTTAATCTTAGTAAAATGTGATAATTTTTGTGTGAAAAGTTATTCTGCTTTTGTTGCTCAACAAACCTGCAGTATAAACAATGATGATAAAATTAATATCTTTTTTCAGATCTCTTCTACAAAACTCATCTATGAGACTTTTTTTCCCCCCCCTTAGAGACCTTCATTGTGATTTTAAATGATAGAGGGCAAGAATTGAGGGTAAATTTTTGTTTACTGATGTTTTGGGAGTAGGAAAAATTACAAATGTATTGTTTACAAGGACTGGTCTATTCAGATTTTATGTGCAAAATTTGACTTTTGAACTCTGTCTTCCCATTTTCTTGTTTTAATTCAAACCATGTACTCAATCCTCAATTCCTTGTTTTTAGGTGGTTAGCCAGCGTTTCCCTCAGAACAGCATCGGTGCAGTAGGAAGTGCCATGTTTCTCAGATTTATCAATCCTGCCATTGTCTCACCATATGAAGCAGGGATTTTAGATAAAAAGCCACCGCCTAGAATCGAAAGGGGCTTGAAGTTAATGTCGAAGGTGAAGAATCATTTTGATAATATAACTATTTAAAATTTCTCTTCCATAAATTTTCAGTTTTTTTATTCACTGTACTCTCTCTTAATTTTTGAAATGCCCTGTGGTTTTCCCTTACATGCTTTTGTTTTATTTCTTTATATGATAAAGAAATTCATGAGGCTGATACTGATAGAACATCTCATCATTTGAAAATATTTTAGCAAATGTCTTCTCAAGATGGTTTTCTGTGTAATCATTTTGGAAATTCCGAAATGGGAAACAAAATGTATACTATATGATTTTAAAAAATACATTAAATTTTTCATGTCTGTTTATCTATATATAAATATATAAGTGTTTATATAATTATGTTTAGGAAAGCATAGAAACAGAATGATCAGTAACTGATTTTAATCACCAATAGAAATTGTATCAGTGAGAAAACTAATATTTTTTAGAGTTATATGGATGTGTAGATTTCATAAATAATCAGATCCTTTATAACCTTATTTTATTGTATAGATACTTCAGAGTATTGCCAATCATGTCCTTTTCACAAAAGAAGAACATATGCGGCCTTTTAATGATTTTGTGAAAAGCAACTTTGATGCAGCACGAAGGTGAGCAGCCTGCTACTTAGCCAATTGCTCTGTTTGGATCAGATACTTTGAGTTTCACTTAAATCCATGTACTTGATCTAGATGGAACTCTTGTGTAGGTTTTTTTCTCTTGAGGTCAAGAACATAGTTAATCTTATTTCACTATAAAAGACATTAATGAAGTAAAGTGATATTCTTTGTAATTTGGTAGTGATTGCCATATTTAAAAACCCAGAGAGATGTTTGACATAGCTACTAAAATACAGGATTTGAGTTTACCACAAGATGGAGGACAGGTAGAAGGAAAAAGATTTCTTTCAGTAAGAACTAAAACCAAACTGGTACAGATAATGCATTATAGTGTATAATCAGAATTTTTTGATGTTAGAATATTTTTGATACTTTAATTTGGATATGTATGTAAACTAAAAAGCTACTCTTTAAACCAAGTAAAGCAAATGCGTAAGATTTTGTTCATGAGTAACTGGACAACTGTTGGAAGTTTTGTGATTTTAGAAAACTTGAGTTCTGCTCGGTCCCATAACTAGCTAGTTGCTTCTTTTTATCTCTGAGTTGTTGATTTGGTAAAGTAGGTTTCATACCGTACTTAACTGTGAGTTGATTTTAGAGACACAAATGAGATAACTTATGAGAAGGTGTCTGTAAATGTAAGTTAACATCAAGAATTCTACTTTTCATACAGTGTGAATCTGATTGACTTGACTTATAGTCGAAGCTATACTTCTACAGCTCTTCTAGTTTTTCATTATAGTTCATACTAACTTCTTTCTGATTGGAATTTAAAAGATATATTATTGGACTGTAAGTCATACTGGAAAAAAAAGTGAATGTCAGCATAGGATTCACATTCTGTGACTATCCACAGAAAGATTGACTACCCGTAGAGAGTTAAAAGAACAAAGGTTCTGATCCTGATTTTGACCTAACAGGCTGTATAACTTTGGGGAGGTCTTTTGTCTTGTCTGGGCCTCTCTTTCTTTATCTGTAAAATACTGGCTTCTCTATATATTCTCATCTATCTAAATTTTGTTGTCTGACTTCAGAGCCTACTTTGAAGCTGAAGCCAGGTATCAAATGGAAAACCAAGTTTCTCCTGTCTCTTCTTTTGTTTATAGTTACATGTGTGAATAAAACCTCCATATTTGTAATACCAGTAATTTCACAAAGTTACTTCACATAAATTTAATTCAAACATAGATATGAGTATATCTGGTTTTTGAAACTCTAATAACTTTGCATTTTTGAAGGTTTTTCCTTGATATAGCATCTGATTGTCCTACAAGTGATGCTGTAAATCATAGTCTTTCCTTCATCAGCGATGGCAATGTGCTTGCTTTACATCGTCTACTATGGAATAATCAAGAGAAAATTGGCCAGTATCTTTCCAGCAACAGGTGAGATTTCTCAGTCATGGGAATATTGAAAACTCTCACTTTACATTTAAGTTGATAAAATTATTAGTCATGAATAATGCCTCTTACTTTGTATCTTCTTAGAATAAGAATTATGATTTTTAAAGAGCAATGTAGACCTTTAAAAATATGTAGGCAAAAACTTAAGTCATATTGATTGATCAACAAACATAGGTAGGTGTTGTAGACTTTTTAAAAAAATACTAAAGCTAAGAGGGATTTCGGGGGCAGTCTAGTGGTTATGAAAGACTATGCACTTTCATTGCCGGTGCCTGGGTTTGATCCCTTATGGGGAAACTAAGAATCCAGCCGAGGAAACAAAAAATTAAACTGAGAAATCACGAATTAGCCTTTTGGATTTTTTTTGGCTTGCAAACATAATATTACAACAAGCCACAGAGAAGTTTAAATTTACTAGGTCAAATGAGTCTTGGCATCTGAATTTAAAGAACAGCTTAATTCTTAGGAAGTTAATAATTGAAACATTGCTATTCTATTGCAATTCTATAGTAATCCCATTTGTGATACTCTGAAGTACATGCAAATGAAGTTTTACATAGGCAGTACTTAATAATTGAAAATTATTAACTTGGGAATTGTTTCATTAGCTGTTTTTAGTTAAAGTCTCTTGTAGCCTGAATCATTTGCTGTCCTTTCTATAATCGTTACATGTTTATAGTGGCCCAGATTCTTATCTATGAGTTCTCTTACAAAGGTCAAATGAGTCCAGATTATTTTTAAATTCCAATAAAAATGGTTTGCTTATTCATAGGAAAAGTAGAAGACCATAAGGAGGGAGATGCTTCATCTATGTGGCACTTAAAGTGGAACTTTTAAATGCAAACATTCTTTTATATGCATCTTTTAAAATACAAACTTGTATGATTTAAAGTACATATCCATGTACTTTAATACCAGTTTTTTTTTTCAATTTTTTTTTAGAAAGACACATTTCAAACATACAAAAAAGTATTGACTATAATATAACAGAGACCCGTGTCTACTGCTTCGTTTTAACATTTTTTATTTTGCTGAATTATTTCAGATCTTTATAACATTTTATTTCTGGGAGAGAAAAAGATACAACTTCTCTCTTGTGTAACTGACAAGAAAAAGGAAAGTACAGGTATAACATAGGTACATATAAAACAGTTTTGTGTGTTTTAAAACTTCATAGCAATGATACACTGAATATAGTCTCTTCATATAATATTCTATTTGAGATTTATCATTTATTTAACTTATCTTAGTATTTTATCGAATGGCTATATCACAACTTATTTTCGTACTTCCTAATTGATGGATATTTAGGGTTTCCTGTTTTTCATTATTTTAAATGGTAATGTAATAAATATTCTTCACATTTGTCTCCTTGTGAATTACCCAAATGCATAATTGCTGAGTTCTGGGGTATACACAGCCTCAGCTTTGCTAGATATCACCACCTTATTTTTCACAGTGTACATACTGATTTATGCTTTGACAGTACTGTGTGAGAGTACAGTGTACACATCTTCACCAAAATTGGCACTAGCAAACGTCATAATTTTTTTTTGTCAGTTTGATGTTTGTGAAATAGTATCTTGTTATCTTTAGTTTTAAATGTTTAATAGTTGTTGAAAATTCGTACTTACCCTGGTTAAGCAGAAATCTGATATCAGGGACACTATGTCCACTTCCTAAACAGTGGTCTCTCCAAATGAGTTCTTTTCATCCTGAAAAAAAGTGGATCAGAATGTTATTTTTACTTACTGGTTGCCTATTTAATGGTAATAGATTAAGAATACTAGAACATAATGAAATTTTATGTAAATTTTTTAGTTTGAGGAATGGTCCTATTTCTAAGATGTCTCAGTTATACTTAAAACTCCTGAGGTCTTTTGGGTGCTATTTAAAAATGAGCAGGAACCACCACTGGACAGTAAAAAGAAAAGCAGCCAATGACAATCTAAACGTGTTTTTATGTACCCTCCTGTGTGTGGAAAATAGCTAGTGGGAAGCTCCTGTAGGGCACAGGGAGCTCAGCTCGGTGCTCTGATGACCTCCAGAGGTGGGATGGGGAGGTTCAAGAGGGATATGTATACATCCTGCCGATTGACTCCGTTGTACAGCAGAAACTAACACAACATTATAAAGCAATTATACTCCAATTAAAAAAAAATGTGTTCTGCTATATGTGAACTGCTACTTTTTTCCTAAGTAGTTTCCTATATCTAGGGATCACAAAGCTGTTGGAAGACGACCTTTTGATAAGATGGCAACACTTCTTGCATACCTGGGTCCTCCAGAGCACAAACCTGTGGCAGATACACACTGGTCCAGCCTTAACCTTACCAGTTCGAAGTTTGAGGAGTTTATGACTAGGTAAAGTACCACCTCGACATGATGATTTCTGTCTTTTTCATTGAGCTGCAAGCTTTACCTCCAGGCCACTTGTTAGATATGCTTGTATGTTTCACAGAGGATTATTGGGAAAGATGTACTTCATAATCACATTGCCATGTTTTGGGGTCCCACTTTTCTCTTTACCCTATATATTGTTGAAGTATGCTTTGTTTCGTGGTTGATTTTCTTGTAAAAAATAATAACATCTTGTTGAATAGTACTATGTCATGTTATTTTGAGATGTTTTTGCACTTAATAGTTAAAAGGAAGGTAGACAACATTATTTTCATATTATAATTATTAGGGAAAATAGAGTTCAAAGTGAGTAATTTGCCTAAGATTCCATCCTAAGTCATAGATCCTTTGGTTTTAAGTGCTGAACTCTTTCTCTCACATAACAAAAATTTTCAGAAGTCTCCTGGAAGTTAATTATACAACTTTTAGACTGAGGGTCAGAAATATGGTAATACTGCTATAAAATTTCTTTCTGTGGACCTTTGTTTCGAATCTCATTGAGATTTGGATCCTCATCGTAGGCATTCACCCCTGTGTTGTTACAGTGCAGATAGTTTGCAGAATTCTTTAGACTTTTAAAGTACCTTTCATAGTACTTTACACTTCATCACTTAGTACTTCATAGTGAGTGTGGGTTAAGTGTTTTGTTCATAGTATGTGCCAGAAGCAGAAAGGAAAGAACAGAATATGACATTCTAGTTTAATTCACATTAACGATTTGTATATAATGTTCCATGGATTGTGAGTGTCTGTTATTAGTCATGTTACATACAGATGATAGTTTTGTACACGACTCCAATTTTTTGATATTGTTAAAAGAATGTGGGAATATGTAACAATCTCCTTTCAAGCTTAGTTGTTATCTTTAGTCCTGTTACATTTTCCTGTGTAACAGGTATTTCAGTTCAGTTCAGTTCAGTTCAGTCGCTCAGTCGTGTCCGACTTATTCCTACGTTATTAAAGGAATATTTTCAATGCAAAATTTTCATGTTACTTAGTTGAAAATTATATAAACATATAAAACTATGTTTTATTCAGCATTGCTAAGGATGTCCTTGCCATTTTTCCATTTTTCAAAGAAAACTTCATTAGTCCTTTTAACCTTCCTACAAAACAATCCTCTGTGCTTTTGAACACTAAATGATATGTGTAAGATATAGAACAATATCTGGTGTATATATAAAGTGTTTCATAAGCATTAAATAATATTTTTGTTCTAAGTTTCCACTGATGCTCCCTGAGACTCATTTTTCTTTTAAAAAATGGAAGTAGCTTTATAATGTTGTCAACTAGAAAACTAATAATTGTTAAATTAGTCAAAACACAGAAATCTAAAAAGGAAAAAATTTTCAGTTATTTCACATCTTAGAGATAATTCAGTTAACATTTGGCAGATAGCCTCCTAGTCATTTATCCATACACATGTGTACCTGTTTCCCTTCTGAAATGCTCTGTGTTGTCTCCATTGATACTAAGCAAATGCTCACTTGGTAGCAGCAGTATGATGAGCTGAGGTAATATAGCCTCTTCTCGCACCCCAAAGACACATAAAAATACTAGGTAAAAGAAGTATTTTTAAACACATACATAGCTAGAAGAGAATTTTGGAGCAAATTATTTAGTATGTGGGCTTTCCTGATAGCTCAGTTGGTGAAGAATCCACCTGTAATGCAGGAGACCCCAGTTAGATTCCTGGGTCAGGAAGATCCACTGGAGAAGGGATAGGCTACCCACTCTAGTATTCTTGGGCTTCCCTTGTGGCTCAGCTGGTAAAGAAAATGCCCGCAATGCTGGAGACCTGGGTTCAGTCCCTGGGTTAGAAAGATCCCCTGGAGAAGGGAAAGGTTACCCACTCCAGTATTCTGGCCTGAAGAATTCCACGGACTGTTACACACAGAGATAAAGAAATGGAAAATATGAAAGAGTTTAAGAGATGGAGGTTATAGAATGAGAAGTTCCAACATATCTAATAAATAGAGCTTAAAGAGTAGTGAAGAGGTAATATTTGAAGAAACAACAGATGAGAATTTTCCAGGGCTGGTAAATGACATAAATCTTCAGGTTAAAGACACACACTGTGTTGAGCAGAATATATAATAATTAAACCATGCCTTTTTTTAAGTGTATTTAAATATATATAAGTGTATAAGTGTAAAAGTATAGGAAGTATATAAAAGTATAGGAAGCATCACTACGAACAAAGCTAGTGGAGGTGGTGGAATCCCAGTTGAGCTATTTCAAATCCTGAAAGATGATGCTGTGAAAGTGCTGCACTCAATATGCCAGCACATTTGGAATTCAGCAGTGGCCACAGGACTGGAAAAGGTCAGTTTTCATTCCAATCCCAAAGAAAGGCAATGCCAAAGAATGCTCCAACTACCACACAATTGCACTCATCTCACACGCTAGTAAAGTGACGCTTAATATTCTCCAAGCCAGGCCTCAGCAATATGTGAACCGTGAACTTCCAGATGTTCAAGCTGGGTTTAGAAAAGGCAGAGGAACCAGAGATCAAATTGCCAACATCCGCTGGATCATCAAAAAAGCAAGAGAATTCCAGAAAAACATCTATTTCTGCTTTATTGACTATGCCAAAGCCTTTGACTGTGTGGATCACAAGAAACTGTGGAAAATTCTGAAAGAGATGGGAATACCAGACCACCTGACCTGCCTCTTGAGAAACCTATATGCAGGTCAGGAAGCAACAGTTAGAACTGGACATGGAACAACAGACTGGTTCCAAATAGGAAAAGGAGTACGTCAAGGCTGTATATTGTCACTCTGCTTATTTAACTTATATGGGGAGTACATCATGAGAAACGCTGGGCTGGAGGAAGCACAAGCTGGCATCAAGATTGCCGGGAGAAATGTCAATAACTTCAGATGTGCAGATGACACCACTTTTATGGCAGAAAGTGAAGAAGAACTAAAGAGCCTCTTGATGAAAGTGAAAGAGGAGAGTGAAAAAGTTGGCTTAAAACTCAACATTCAGAAAACTAAGATCATGGCATCTGGTCCCATCACTTCATGGGAAATAGATGGGGAAACAGTGGAAACAGTGGCTGACTTTATTTTGGGGGGCTCCAAAATCACTGCAGATGGTGATTGCAGCCATGAAATTAAAAGACGCTTACTCCTTGGAAGGAAGGTTAAGACCAACCCAGACAGCATATTGAAAAGCAGAGACATTACTTGGCCAACAAAGGTCTGTCTAGTCAAGGCTGTGGTTTTCCCAGTGGTCATGTATGGATGTGAGAGTTGGACTATAAAGAAAGCTGAGTGAGTGCCAATGAATTGATGCTTTTGAACTGTGGTGTGGGAGAAGATTCTTGAGAGTCCCTTGGACTCCAAGGAGATCCAACCAGTCCATCCTAAAGGAGATCAGTCCTGGGTATTCATTGGCAGGACTGATGTTGAAGCTGAAACTCCAATACTTTGGCCACCTGATGGGAAGAGCTGACTCATTTGAAAAGACCCTGATGCTGGGAAAGATTGAGGGCAGGAGGAGAAGGGGATGACAGAGGATGAGATGGTTGGATGGCATCACCGACTCAATAGACATGGGTTTGGGTGGACTCCGGGAGTTGGTGATGGACAGGGAAGCCTGGCGTGCTGCGGTTCATGGCGTTGCAAAGAGACACAACTGAGCGACTGAACTGAACTGAAGTATAAAAGTGATACTCAGAATCAGGGAGATTAGAATGGCCTTTTAATAAATTGTATTGGTACAACTGTACCAGTAAGTAACCATCTGTAAAAAGATACACTATTCGTGAGGATAAACTCCCATAAAGAAGAACATATGGACCTTTCTCACTCATTCAAAATCAGTAAACCAGGGAAAGGAAAGCTTCATAAACTGAACTCTTAAAAAACAAATCAATAAAATTCAAAAACTTCTGTCTAGAAAGAAAAATGGTTAAAAGCAATTCTATGATTAATATCCCTGTCCAGTAGTTTTCTTAATGTTATCCTAATGGTTCAAATAATCAGTTCAGTCACTCAGTCATATCAGACTCTGCAACCCCATGAACTGCAGCACGCCAGGCCTCCCTGTCCATCACCAGCTCCTGGAGTTTACTCAAATTCATGTTCATTGAGTCAATGATGCCATTCCACCATCTCATCCTCTGTCGTCCCCTTCTCTTTCCGCCTTCAATCTTTCCCAGCATCAGGGTCTTTTCAAATGAGTCAGTTCTTCACATCAGGTGGCCAAAGTATTGGAGCTTCAGCTTCAGCATCAGTCCTTCCAATGAATATTCAGGACTGATTTCGTTTAGGATGAACTGGTTTGATTCTCCTTGCAGTCCGAGGTTCAAATAATAGCTCCTTGAAACTTTTAGTGCTTGTTACCACATTGCCCTTCAGAAAGTATGTTGCTTTTAAGATATTTTGCCATTTTGTATATTTTGTCATTGTTCCAGTTGTGGACTTTTGTAAATATCAATGAACAATGTAAAGTCTGTGAGTTACTGTGCTCTTTTTTCTTTCAGGCATCAAGTACATGAAAAAGAAGAGTTCAAGGCTTTGAAAACATTAAGTATTTTCTACCAAGCTGGGACTTCCAAAGCTGGGAATCCTATATTTTATTATGTTGCACGGAGGTAAGAAACACTGTTTTAGTTTCTCTTACCAGAGTTTTTAAAATGGTAGAAAATGTAGAGAGACAGCAAGTTTGATTTTTCCTGTTTGACTTTACCAGAGTTGGAGACAAGTTTTCCTGGGAGAATGTAGCTAGTAAACAGCCATCTTGTCCCCAAATGGTGCTCCATCTATTATAAATTGCTGTTCATAGTACCTGTTTCATATTTGCTTCCCTGTATTACATCATTTTTTTATGCCACCTACAGTGAATTAATTACAAAGAGTAAAAAAAAATATCACAGTCTTTTGTTTTCTGGTGTATTCTGTTTAAATCATATCTGCAGCATGATACTGAGAAACCTTTTTGTAATGGAAATAAAATTTGAAGAATCTGATAACTTTTAATAATAGGCCTGGTAAGGCAACATCAGGGTGATTTAACAAATAATTCAGAGATGCTGTGGGAAATATCTATAAAGATATGGCACAAGTGACAGCCTGAAAAATTGATTGTATTTATTTGTGCTGTCTTCAGCCAAAGCTAATTCCCAGGAAGCCTTTCTTGAAATGCTCCTCCTTCACAATAGGTCTAATGCTCAAGTTGCTTTCCCTGCCATTGTCTTTTCTTTCTTGGTTTATTCTGCGTTCCATTGGAGAACTTGTCTGTGGTATTATTTGGTCAGTTTTCCTTCTTTCCCATTTAGTTTATTGATATAAACTTTTGGTAATTGAACCTTAGGGACAATGTTATATAATAGACCACTGGCTTTGGAATCTCAGGGGCTATGTTTTCTCTTAGTTCTGCTATTCCACTAGGCTGTAGGAATTAATCTTTCTGAGTTTCCTGAATTTAATATAAATTGAGGAATTACATCAGTAGACTTTTAATGATCATGAATGGCAAAAAAATTTGGCAATGTATAAGAAATAAGTGGAGGTTGGGGAGGAGTGGCAGTGGAGTGATAAATGGAAGGTGGGAGGCGGGAAACTGATTTAATAGGATAATGCAGACAACGTTAAACCAAGAAGTCCCAAGAACTGGGTGTTAGGGAATCAAGAGGGCATAGAAACTTGCATTTATCCTTAGCCTTCCTCTCCAGCAGTTCTGAGGAACGTCTCTTCACCTTCCCGTAAGTCTTCTTTCCAACTTTCACCTCAGATGCTGTTTCTCAATTGCCTAGGATTTTAATTTTCTTTCGCAGTTGAAATGAACCATCCTTGTATACCAATCCCAATCTTTAATACCACTAGTGTATTTTGATTTTCCCTATTTTGTCTAAGTAATTAAAAGTGAAACATTGGTGAGAGAGGTAGGTAGACATGTGTCCTCCTCCCCCTTTAAATTCTTGTTAGTTTACAAGTTTCAAAGATTTCTGGAAAACCTTAAAGCTGGTTTTTTCCTCCAGGATCAGAGTGTAAGATTATATTCCTTCTCTGTGGTGGTCTGTATACTATACAAGGCCAAAGGAAAGTAGCTTGGGCCTGATGCAGACACCTGTGAGATTGAATCAGTGGGATTTCCTAGAGACCCATTTAATAGAGTGACTTGAGTGTGCTGAGGGTTCCCAGCTCTGCTGCTTCTTAGACAAGTTAGTTTTTATGACTCTGTTTCTTCATATGTTAAAGAAGGGGAGTTGCTTAGAAAAACTATCCTGCCTACCTCTCCCATAAAGTATTTTGTGACCTATAAAGTTCTGTAACCATACAGAGTATGTTTAAGGTTTTCTTTTTTGTTTGTTTGTTTTGGGGTGTGACTCTGCCAACTTCAGTCTACATTTCAGTCTCTTATTTAGACGTATGAGAGTGCCTCCTGGCTTCATTGTCACCTGGTGTGAAGCCTGAGGTCAGGACAGTTGAGCACATGATCACTCAGGGTAGAGCGACCCACTCTACTGTGGAGGAGTACAGGAGCAGGAGAAGGTCGTAAAGGCCTTGTCTCTGTTCAGTGAACTTTGTCAGAGAACACTTAGGTTTGACTTTTTGATATTCCTTTGTTTTTGTGGCTTAGACTAACTACCATGTATTAGTTTATGTCTTTTGAACTGTGGATTCCAGCCTCCTTACACATAGTCCACAGACCTTTTAGACTTGAAATGTCCAAAACTTAATTCAGTGTATATTCAAATCAACTTCCTCTTTGCACCATATTCTCTTTCTCAATAGCATCACCATCCCTTCTCACTCTAGAAACCCTAATCATTTAAAATTCTTCTCTCTTTCGTTTATCCTCCTCATTATCAATCACCATGTCTTGATTTTAGTTGTGTCATCTAGGCAAATCAATAAAGCTGTTTTAGTCAGGGCTCAGTTTTTACAGAGAAATCATTCTCACTTTCTTAAGAAGGTGGGCCTCAGAAAAAACATGAGTTAGAGCAGGTGCAGACAGCACTTAGGTGTCCATCAGTCCTGGAACTGACTTGTTGCCTCTTTCTTGGCTTCACATTCAGCTGTGTCTCATGATTTTCCTCTTTGTGTATCTCTTCAGCATTAGCCCTAGCTAGTCAGCTCTTTATTACCTCAGTACTTCACAGTGCAAATTCCACAAAGAGAACATGGGTCAGCTACAGATGCCTGTTTGGCAAAACCCTTAATGCTATGTCCTGGCCAGCCAGTGGATTCCTGGCTGCCCCTAAGTCATGTACTTCTCCTAGCCCAGTAGTCATGTGATTCGAAATAACCTCCTAGTGCTATTCATTTATCGGGGGATGTCCTAAGGTATGTGTTTTATTTTTTTAATTGGTTCTTAATGGCTTAATTTTAGGTACTTTGGAAATGTCTTTTGAATTCATTCCCCCCACACTGCCATTACTGAGACTCTCTTATTAGCTTTAACCTGTACTAATGCAGAATTATTCTCCTACTCCCTAAACCCCACATAACTACTTCCAGGTCATCTTAACATTGCTTCTGGAGGCAGTTCCAGTTCAAATCTAATCCTGTCTCTATTTGTTAAGTAGCAGCATTCAGTTTCTGAATAAAGTCCAGATTCATGTCAAGTCAGGCATGATGGTTGCTTTGTAATTTTGACCTAATTTAGTTTTTAGTCTTTTCCTTCTATTCTCTCCTGTATACCTTTGAACCTGACCTGTAATAAAGTCCCATAAATACAAGGACAGTTTTTGTTGCTGTTCAGTCACCCAGTCATGTCTGACTCTTCGCGACCCCATGGACTGCAGTACATCAGGCCTCCCTGTCCCTCATCATCTCCCAGAGTTTGCCCAAGTTCATGTCCATTGTTGCAGCATTATTTATAGTGGCAAATATATATTATATATATATATATATATAATATATAACTTTGTATCAAAAGGAAATTGTTGAATAAATAATGATACATCTGTATTATGGAATAATGTGTTAATGAGTTTTTGTGTTTTGTGTTGTATTTGCTTGTTACATGTAACAAAAATGAAATTTACACTTGTGTAAACCAGACAGCATGTCAATTGGTAGATGTACCCAAGGAGATCAGGAGATGGACTGGCTTCTTGCATGACTGTATGTAGGGCTTTGAACAATGCCATCTGGAGAACATCTGTCTTCTCTATGTCTTGACTCTACTTTCTTTGTGTTGATTTTATTCCCAGGCAGCTCTTCCTAAGCTATGCCCAGTGGTGATTTGTGTTCTCCCAGCTTAACAACCCAGTGAAAAACGCTTCTTTCCCAGTAATAACAGCAAAAGTACTAGTCTTATTGGCCCGAGTCACCTGGCAATTCCTGAGGCATTCGCTATGGCAAGGGGGATGGAATTTCTTGGTATCTAGGTCTGAGTCATACGCCCATCCCTGGAGCTCACTGGTGAAGGCAGCTTAAACTGCATGAACTGAAAGGCATGAGGGGAGGGCACAGGAGCAGGGTTTCCCAAAGGGAAATCGGACTGCCAATATCAGAATGAGGAAAAGTGGGTTCTGAGCTGGCAAAAGTAACAGAAAGTCCTCTAATGCAGCTTTTCAAATATCCAGAAAGATGGCTCTCGACAATTATCATGCACGATGAGGAGGAACACTGGTGTGTGTGCACAGGCATGTGATATGCACAGACTGACAGGCCTGTGAACGTGCACGCTAAACTGTTCACAGTGGTGTTCTCAGGAGCATGACTGGAGCACGCAGAGGGTCAGCTACAGAATTCCTATTATATATCTCTGTTGTTTGACTTGTTGCCAGGAACGCATATTATTTTTGTCAGAATAATTAAAACTATAAAACCTAAAAGTGCAATGAAGAGTTTTCCTCTTAGGTATACTGTGATACCTGGTAATTGCTTTTTGGGTGTTAGTAATAATAATGATAACGGCTAAAATTTACTGAGTGCTTTCTCTGCCTTAGGCAAACCATGCATATTATATACTTTTTCATTTAACCCTTAAAATAACCTGCTGAGGTATTATTACTGCCAATGACTGACTGACTTATAAACTGAAATTTAGAGACGCTGTTAGTCATTCACAAATCTAGCTATCAAACAAACATATATCTCCAGGCCCTACATGGGCTGCTAAATCAAAATTTCAGGGTAGAGCCTAATCTATCTAACAGACACCCCAAGTGATTCATTTGAAGTAGGTTTATTACCAGTTTGTTTGGGAGTTTCACTGGGTTGGGAATTAAGCTCAAGGCGGCACAACTAGTAAGAATCAGAGCTGTTCATACATGGTTATTATCACTGTTAAATACTAGGTTTTTAGCTTTAATAAATCTTTGTAGACCAGCATGAAAATCTTACCAGTACTTATGGGGTATATTTCTGTAAGGAAGAATTCTGAATTCTAGGCATCAAATTAACAAATGACCATTTGCAGTAAAAGACAGAAGTGTATACAGAGTAAGATAACTTTGTCATTGGAGCAGCTGTAGTCTGTACTCCAAACGTTAGCAGAATTGGAATCTTTTTTATTGTAACAACATGTTACTATTACACATTTATGGAATATGGTGACAGGTGTATTGTTTTGTAGAGCACAATAGTTTATCCTTTTGTCTACTTAATAAAAAATAAATGCAGAATAACACATGCCATCCTCAACCCCTATCCACAGTCCCCTGTCCTTTTCACACACACACACACACATGCATGCATGCACACCCACACAGAAGTATACTTTGGTTAAATGTCACCAACATAATTTCTTCTCTTACACCTTTAATGTAAAACCCCAAGTTGCAGCTCAGTTTTGCAAACATTTAAAAGGCAAACAGAGTATTTTGCCTTTTTTAGCATTTATAAGGAAGGAAACCATATTAAGGTTATGATTAAACTTACACAATTAAAATTTGCAAACAACCAAATTAAACTAGGATAATGATAATTTACTCAGAAGTAAGTTGAAATAAATTTGATTTTCCTAGTGTGCTTGTTGCCGTTCAGCAGATATAGTGAACTGAGATAACAATGCAGACAGTCCAAGTCCACTTCAGCCTAAGTGTACAAAAAACAACAAAAATATGACATAGAAAAGAACGTGAGTGCTGTCCATTGGATTCAATTTGGTGCCACCATTTTCCATATTCTTGGTTGTGGCTACACTTCTTGTGCTCATGGTTGTGGCTACACTTTTCATCTTCTTGGTTGTGGCTGCACTTTCTGGATTCATGGTTGTGGCTATCGTTGAAGTCACTTCCGTATTCTTTGTTGCCATGGGATTGGAAGTTGCTTTGAGATCCAGAGATGTTTGGAGCTTTGGAGTTGTGTTGGAGTTTATGGTTGTCTCAGAACTTAGGGTGGTATCCTTTGGTATTGCTTTGGTTATCCCCAAAGTGACATCAGCAAACAGTAGGAGTGAAGTGAATAATGACTTGAACATCATTTTCCTATTTCAAAATAATTATAGAAAATTAATCTAACACTTGGATCATAAACAAATATAGGAACTTCCATTTTTTAAAGTGATGGTGAGGAGGGAAGAGGGAATGAAGAAAATCTTATCTCAGTACCAGGAAAATGCCAACCTTGGTTTAACAGATAGTTTTTAAGATAAAAGGAAATTCAGAAATGATCAATATCAACTCTTTGATTTTACAGATGGGCTCAGACAAAGGGCATAATTTGCCTGAGGATGCATATCTGAAAATGACCAGAACTAGAACTTGAGTCTGAGTCTTGGTCTAGTGTTCTTTAGTAGATGGGGACTATGAAGACATACTATGGACATATACAAAAAGTTTACTAGTAAACTATTTTTAAAGTAAGGCTAATTTTTTTTTATCCTGTCTTCAAATCTAATGGTTTGCCATGATTGAGAAAAAGCAGCTAGCCCATGTTGAACATAGTTAACTGTTCTTTTTTTTTTTTAACTTAAAGCTCAAACTTTGAAATCTAATATATGCTGAATTTACATTTGGTTCTAATGTGTAACTGAGAAAATTTCAATTTAATATTACCTTTTGATGTTTTTTTCTTTGAAGAATAGGCTTCAGGCTTTCTCCAGTGTCCTATGGGGAATCTAATTTCTTACTGTGTGCTGTTTAAATAGAATTAGTGAGTAAGTCACGTGTTATAAACTTGACCTGGTATTTGCGTTTTGGAAATGACCTATTGAGTGCTTTCCAAACTGGTGCAAACAGACTGTGGCAGAGATGGAGAAATGCAAATAAAGTCTTTCTAAAATCTAGTCACTTACACAAAGAACCCTGTGAATACCACTTTGTTATTCCTTTTACCCATGTTTTGCATTAGCGAATGTCTTCATAAGATTGAACTAACTACAGGGATATACTCTTTGCCTACCGTGATTATCATGACTTAAAATTGAGTAAGTATATTAGAGACAGATTTTTTTTCTTAAAATATATTGTATATATGTTTAGAGGGTAGTTTTTGGCTAGGATTATATTGGAAGTTTTCAAAATAATTCAAGAATATAGCTTTCTAGAGGTTCTAGAGTTCTAGTAAATAATTATTCTATTAGAAAAGAGGTTAAACTTTATTAATATAAAACTAAATAGAAAAGAATTGCATGTGAAAGTGCTACTTTTCATATTGAGTTTGCAGAGTTTTGTTTTAGTACATTAAATAGCTCACATTGAAGCACATGGAGTAAATTCTTCAAAGGAATTTCATCTTTTGGTCACTGCTTTTCCTTAATGAGTGGCACACAGGGAAGTTGGGTTGTTTTGTGCTAATGTTTTCATCACATTAGCTGGCTCTTTTTAAAAATTGCAGGGCTGTGAACAATTGTGTTGACATACAAGGAAATTGCTTCATAAATGGCAGAAGTACAAGTCAGTACATGTTTCTGTCTTGTTTTACTTTGCTGTGAAGGTTTCTTTTTCCTCCTGAATAAATAGAACCAGTGCTTGCTAAATCTTATTTATATTAGGTATGTATAGTATAAAGACTATAAATCTTATTTATATTAGGTACAGACCTCTATTAAATTGAAAGTTTGTATGATCAGACCTAAGAAGTAAACATAAAAAGCCTCTTAGCAACCAGAGTAGATATTATAAATCAGAGCACTAAGATAATGCACATGTAAATTTTTATTGATGCTTCAAACACCTCAATCTCAACTTACTTAAAATTTTAAATTCAACATTTTTTTCTTTTCCTGTTCTTATACACAGATATATCTTTCTCAAATTAACTGCATCATTACCTTTGATTTCTTATTTTCTTCTTATTGATCTTAAGCTGCCCAAGTCTTTGATGATAATTAAGTAAAGTTAAAATTTCTGAACTCTGCAGCACTTAAATTCTCTCCCCCAAAAAAGAAATCATTTGCCATTATTCATGCCTTTAAATACCCCTGCTTCTTTTATCTTTGTGCAGTCTCTCCCATCTGCCCAGAGTATTTCTTCCTCATTCAAAATTCCATTCTTCTTCAGTGTCTAACTCTGATGGCAGCATCTTTTTATGTAAAGTGAAGTCGCTCAGTCATGTCCGACTCTTTGCGATTCCATGGACTGTAGTCTACCAGGCTTCTCTGTCCATGGGATTTTCCAGGCAAGAGTACTGGAGTGGGTTGCCATTTCCTTCTCCAGGGGATCTTCCTGACCCAGGGATCAAACCCAGGTCTCCTACATTGCAGGGTGCTTTACCCTCTGAGCCACCAGGGAAGCCCTTTTGATGCGAGCCTTTCTTAATTCTATACTTCCAAATCAGACATTTTAGGACTTAGTGTGTCTAGCGCATGTATCAGACTCTTTTTCTCTATTGTATCCTCTGGCTTCCTTGTGATCAGGTACAACCTCTTCTTTGTACCTTCTGGCGCAGTGAGTACTTGTACAGAGTAGTGTACAACAAACACTGGAATTTATTGAAATATCTTATCTTTGTTTCTTCATGGGGGAGGCTGATATGTCTATTATTTTAGACATTTGGTCATTTATAGCTTTCCCTGCACCATAAACATAAATTTGCAACTCAGAGGCCTGAGTTTAAGTCCTCTCTCTACTTTCTGGCTTCTCTTTTGAGAGGATTTCTTACTTGTATGATGTAGGTCAAAAGTGCATTCACATCCTTTACCTATGTAAAGTAACAGAAATTCAACCAAGTAAATTTTAAAGATCTAATTGGTTTTATTGAACAGTTTATGAATTGGACAGCATCCTGTCTAATAGAGAGGAGCTCCAGAGGATTATGGAAAAGGAACGTTTTTAAAGGCAAGACAAGGAAATCATAAAAAATTATTTCAAGCTTAAGTAACTTACATGGGGTATGAAAAGCATCTGTCTGTGTGGCAGATTATCTCATCTTCCTTTTGGGGATGGAAATGATTATCTCATTGGTACTGACCAGAAGATTCCACTGGTTAGGATTACATTCCTGGAGAAGGTTGTAACTGCAGTTAGATTTGGTATTAAGTCTTGATTTTAACACAAGTGACTCCATTTTGGGCTGCTTGTTTCTTTTTTTCCCCCAATACCGTGTAGTAGCAAGTGACTTTTCATTGTGGACAGTTATGTTTCAAAAAGATATTTGGAAGCTTCCTGAGAAAGTGTATATGAACATGTGCAAAAACAGACTATTGTTATGTTAGACTTAAACGTGAGTATCTTAGAATTGTACGTAAGTACTTCTACAGTAGAATATCAGTCTCTTCACTGTAGGAATCTAATATAAGAAAAAGAGCACATTTCTCCTTAGTTGCAAAATACATGTTTGGAGAAGTATCTGTCTCCCAATATTCCCTCCTTCTCTTTATTAAATAGAAAGCTAAATATCAGTCTTCATTTCAGCCTTTTTGTAACCGCATGCGTCTGATTAATCACTAAGTCTTGTTGATTCTGCTTCAAAAAAATTGTTGTACTTTATCCTTACATTGTTGTGCTTTATCCTTTGACTGTGTGGATCACAACAGACTGTGGAAAATTCTTAAAAAGATGGGAATACCAGACCACCTTAACTATCTCCTGAGAAATCTGTATGCAGGTCAAGAAGCAACAGTTAGAACCAGACATAGAACAACAGACTGGTTCCAAATCGGGAAAGGAGTACATCAAGGCTGTATATTGTCACCCTGCTTATTTAACTTATATGCAGAGTACATTATGAGAGATGCCGGGCTGGATGAAGCACAAACTGAAATCAAGATTGCCAGGAGAAATATCAATAACCTCAGATACACAATGACATCACCCTTATGGCAGAAAGCGAAGAACTAAAGATCCTCTTGATGAAAGTGAAAGAGGAGAATGAAAAAGCTGGCTTAAAACTCAACATTCAAAAAATGAAGATCATGGCATCCAGTCCCATCACTTCATGGCAAATAGGTGGGGAAACAATGGACACAGTGACAGACTTTATTTTCTTGGGCTCCAAAATCACTGCAGATGGTGACTGCAGCCATTAAATTAAAAGACACTTGCTCCTTGGAAGAAAAGCTATGACCAACCTAGACAGCACATTAAAAAACAGAAACATTACTTTGTCGACAAAAGTCCATCTAGTCAAATTATGGTTTTTCCAGTAGTCATGTATGGATGTGGGAGTTGGACTATATAAAGAAAGCTGAGCGCTGAAGAATTGATGTTTTTGAACTGTGGTGTTGGAGAAGACTCTTGAGAGTCCCTTGGACTGCAAGGAGATCAAACCAGTCCATCCAAAAGGAAATCAGTCCTGAATATTCATTGGAAGGACTAATGCTGAAGCTGAAACTCCAGTCCTCTGGCCACCTGATGTGAAGAACTGACTCATTGAAAAAGACCCTGATGCTAGGAAAGATTGAAGGCAGGAAGAAAAGGGGCGACAGAGGATGAGATGGTTGGATGGCATCACCGACTCAACGGACATGGGTTTGAGCAAGCTCTGGGAGTTGGTGATGGACAGGGGAGCCTGGTGTGCTACAGTCCATGGGGTCACAAAGAGTCGGACACGACTGAGCAACTGAACTGAACTGATCCTTATCTTACAGACTGAGTGGGTAGCTTTATCAATTATCCAAGTGGAGATTAGCAAGCTTATTTATCAAAAGACCAGGTAGTAAATATTTTAGGCTTTACAAGCCACATAAAGCTTTTCTTTTTTTCTTGTTTTTGTTTTGAGTTTGGTTTTTTAACCAAAAAGAACCATTCTTACCTTGCAGGTCATACAGAAACAGGCTGCAAGTAACATGTTATTGGACACTAGTTTGCTGCACTCTAGGCTGTTGACAATATAATATAAATATTACATATATGTATCATTCAGTGATAGTGTTAAGGCTAATTTCCAATTTTAATTATGGATACACATGACTATAGTTTAAAGGAAAAAGACTTGATTTAATAATAGTGATTAGAGTTGGAGTCCTGAATTGAGCCAGAAGATTTCTCAAGTGGTTTTGTTTTCTGTGATCCTTAGTTTATAGAAGTATAGTGGCCTTGGGCGTTAGGAAACAAGGCTTTGGTTTACTCGACAAAGAGGATGTAGTGATTGATACATAGTGAATAATTTGGTAGTTATGACTTGATAGTACTTCAGATCAGATCGGTCGCTCAGTTGTGTCCGACTCTGCGGACCCCATGAATTGCAGCACGCCAGGCCTCCCTGTCCATCACCAACTCCCGGAGTTCACTGAGACTCACGTCCATCGAGTCAGTGATGCCATCCAGCCATCTCGTCCTCTGTCGTCCCCTTCTCCTCCTGCCCCCAATCCCTGCCGGCATCAGAGTCTTTTCCACTGAGTCAACTCTTCGCATGAGGTGGCCAAAGTACTGGAGTTTCAGCTTTAGCACCATTCCTTCCAAAGAAATCCCAGGGCTGATCTCCTTCAGAATGGACTGGTTGGATCTCCTTGCAGTCCAAGGGACTCTCAAGAGTCTTCTCCAACACCACAGTTCAAAAGCATCAATTCTTCGGCGCTCAGCCTTCTTCACAGTCCAACTCTCACATCCATACATGACCACAGGAAAAACCATAGCCTTGACTAGACGGACCTTTGTTGGCAAAGTAATGTCTCTGCTTTTGAATATGCTATCTAGGTTGGTCATAACTTTCCTTCCAAGGAGCAAGTGTCTTTTAATTTAATGGCTGCAGTCACCATCTGTAGTGATTTTGGAGCCCAGAAAAATAAAGTCTGACACTGTTTCCCCTTCTATTTCCCATGAAGTGATGGGACCGGATGCCATGATCTTCGTTTTCTGAATGTACTTAAAAAGAAGCAATTAGTGGCTGCAGTCCATCTATTGCTATGAAAACAGCTATATTTTTAATCAACTGTGGCTCACCTCTTTTAATGTAAATATATAAGCCTTGAAAGGAAATAATCCTGAGATATATTTATGAGGTTTGATATTATGTAACAGCATGTGCTGCTGCTAAGTCACTTCAGTCGTGTCCAACTCTGTGTGACCCCATAGACGGCAGCTCACCAGGCTCCCCCGTCCCTGGGATTCTCCAGGCAAGAACACTGGAATGGGTTGCCATTTCCTTCTCCAATGCATGAAAGTGAAAAGTGAAAGTGAAGTCGCTCAGTTGTGTCCAACCCTCAGCGACCCCATGGACTGCATCGTTCCAGACTCCTCCGTCCATGGGATTTTCCAGGCAGGAGTACTGGAGTGGGGTACCACTGCCTTCTCCGGAAACAACATGTAACAATTCTAAAACAAGCATCTAAGGATAAATGTATCCAAGTGAATATTGTTCCCTTCAGAAGAGTCACTGTTGTAGGTGAGGTACTTACTTTAAACCCTTATGCTTTTGAGCACACATTTTAAGAGAAGTACATTTTTGGAAGTGTAGTATGTTCTGTGTAAATGTGGTAGGAAAATATTCATTCTTGAAAGTTTTTGGTAAAGCAAAATGTCATTTAGTAATATTTTTGCTTAAAATGATTTTTTTCTTGTGTTATATATAAACTGGCTTGTAGTAATATTTGAAAGAAAGGCCCCCAAAGGTGTTTTCACAAATGACAGCCTCATTGGAATAAGAGCTTAAAGACTCAAACATGACTACTTTGAAGAAAAATATAAAGAAATTTAGAATTAAAATCAGTTTATCATATCATCATAGTATAGGAAGATGTTTTACTAGTTTCAGGTGACTCCTTCATTCTTTGATTACTTTGATTATGTTTTATTATGTTTATTATGTTTTATTATTATGTTTAAAGATTATCATATCATCATAGTATAGGAAGATGTTTTACTAGTTTCAGGTGACTCCTTCATTCTTTGATTACTTTTACTATGTTTTAGCCTTTACAGTGCGTTTCTAAGTTCATATTTAACGTCCTACAGCTTTTAAAAAAATTTAATATTAGGGCAAGAGACTCATAACACTTTATCAAAGTATACTTTGTTAAGCAAGAAAGATTTCCAATTGTAGAAAAGCCATAGCATGAAAAAGAATACTAGAGCCTGTAAATAGATGAAATTATTTTTGAACATGTATCAGCTTTCTTTAATTATCTGTCATTGGCATGAGGAAATACAACAGAGCGCCTTGTGGTTAAGTGATAGAGCTGGTGGGCAGCTGTGGCTGTGCGCCAGTTACTCTTACACTATACAATGTCCCGGGTGCAGTAGTGGTCACTGAGGCTTTGATTGGCAAGCAAAGGCCTTCCCAGTGGTTATTGTGGTGTATGGCATCTTTATTTTTCCTTAGTGATTTTTTTTTTCTTTGTCGATGAAAAGCCATTAAATCTTAGTTTATTTTCTATTGAGGCAAGCATTTGACAGGCATTTGAATTCCCTCAGCCTTCCAGAAGTATTCTGTTTGATCTGTGACTATGGGCAACAGAATAACACAAAGTGAAAAACTGCATTTCCTGGTATTGAGTATATTTCATCAGATTTATTTGATGTTTGGCTTTGAGATACCCATTTGAAATTCAGATATCTAATTTTTTTTTACTGATAAACTATATTTTCCATATATAAATGAATGAATAACAAATCTTATAAATTATTTAAAGTGTAATTAAAGAGGATAGGTACATAAGCAATTATATGCCACTCTGGGTTCAGTCATCTCCATCTCTAACCTTTTTAATTACCAAGAATCTCTTATATAAGGCACAGGAGTAATATTTAAAATATTTATGTAGCACCTACAAAATGCTTTAATGTACATGATTTAATCTATTCTTTAAAATGCCCATATGAAATACATGTTATTTAGATCTTCACCAGAGGACACATTTAATCATTTACTCACAATAAGACTATTGGTGACGGTCTTAACTCATGCTTTTATACTAAATCACAATGTACTTTAAATACTCTTAGAATTGTTTTAATCAGGAAAAACCTGTACAGTTTTGCTTTTTTTATGAGTATTTGTATGTGTATGTTTAATTTCTGTACTTTGATTTCATCAATAACTTCCAACAAATTCACAATATCAGGCCATATTTGGCAAAACCAATACAATATTGTAAAGTTAAAAAATAAAAAAAAAAAGAAAAGATAAATGGATGTATTGAGCATTTGTCTCAACTGTTGCCTGAACGTGCTTAACAGAGTTGGGGCTGTTGAACCAAAAATGACATTTCTTGAAAGACAACCTTCTTAAAAACCTCACTTGTATCAGTTTTGAAAGTGTGAAGGAAAGTAACCTGCTTAATACATTATTAACACCTTGAGGTGGCTTTTTATTTTTTTCTATTTCCTTGATTTCCCTTGAGTAATCTACTTGTACTAAATTGTTTACAGCACTTTCACTTTTCACTTTCATGCATTGGAGAAGGAAATGGCAACCCACTCCAGTGTTCTTGCCTGGAGAATCCCAGGGACTGCGGAGCCTGGTGGGCTGCCGTCTGTGGGGTCGCACAGAGTCGGACACGACTGAAGCTACTTAGCAACAGCAGCAACAAAACTAACCTTTCTCTGGAATTGTTCCAGAGGTAGCTCCCCACTACCTAGAACTAATTTCTTATGTGACAAATAGCAGGCTAGCCAAATCATCCTTCATTTATAAATTTTCTTTAATCTCTGTTTTATCTGGACTTTGAAGCTGTGACTTTGACCTGTTGGAAGAAACTTAGGCTCTAGAATAAGAAAGACTTGGAGGTTTGACTTTTTCTGTCTTAAGAAGGTTATTGTTAGCCCACCAGTCATATCTTTGTTCTTTATTAATTCTTTTATTTAATAAATTCAGATCAAGATCCCCCCCCCCAAAAAAAGCTCCTAGCCGGAGGTAATATCTAAACTGAAATAAAGAGGATGAATAAGGTTTGCCAGGGGAAGAAGAGGAAAAGGAGTGTGGCAGCGAGGACATGCAGAATTTCTGAGAGCCTCATGGCAAGAGAGAGTATGGTGAATTACAGGGATAGAAAAATGTTCTGTTTGAACTATACAGTGCGATGGAGTTGGAAATTTTTAAGATGGCACTGTAAAGGGAACCAAGGGCTTGATCATACATGTTAGTAAGCTATTAAGAATTTAGATTTTATTCTGAGATACAATTTCAACAGTACATGAACCGTGAACTTCCAGATGTTCAAGCTGGATTTAGAAAAGGCAGAGGAACCAGAGATCAAATTGCCAACATCCATTGGATCATGGAAAAAGCAAGAGAGTTCCAGAAAAACATTTATTTCTGCCTTATTGACTATGCCAAAGCCTTTGACTGTGTGGATCACAACAAACTGGAAAATTCTTCAAGAGATGGGAATACCAGACCACCTGACCTGACTCCTGAGAAATCTGTATGCAGGTCAAGAAGCAATGGTTAGCACTGGACATGGACCAACAGACTGGTTCCAAACAGGGAAAGGAGTACGCCAAGGTTGTATATTGTCACCCTACTTATTTAACTTATATGCAGAGTACATCTTGAGAAATGCTGGGCTGGATGAAGCACAAGCTAGCATCAAGATTGCTGAAAGAAATATCAATAACCTCAGATACACAATGATACCACCCTTATGGCAGAAAGTAAAGAACTAAAGATCCTGTTGATGAAAGTGAAAGAGGAGAGTAATAAAAAGCTGGCTTAAAACCCAACATTCAGAAAACTACGATCATGACGTCCGGTCCCATCACTTCCTGGGAAATAGATGGGGAAACAATGGACACAGTGACAGACTTTACTTTCTTGGGCTCCAAAATCACTGCAGATGGTGACTGCAGCCATGAAATTAAAAGATGCTCCCTGGAAGAAAAGCTATGACCAACCTAGACAGCATATTAAAAAACAAAGACATTACTTTGCCAACAAAGGTCCGCCTAGTCAAAGCTATGGTTTTTCCAATAGTCATGTATGGATGTGAGAGTTGGACTATAAAGAAAGCTGAGCGCTGAAGAATTGATGCTTTTGAACTGTGGTGTTGGAGAAGACTCTTGAGAGTCCCTTGGACTGCAAGGAGGTCAAACCAGTTAATCCAAAAGGAAATCAGTCCTGAATATTCATTGGAAGGACTGATGCTGAAGCTGAAACTCCAGTCCTCTGGCCACCTGATGTGAAGAACTGACTCACTGGAAAAGACCCTGATGCTGGGAAAGATTGAAGGCAGGAAGAAAAGGGGCGACAGAGGATGAGATGGTTGGATGGCATCACCGACTCAACGGACATGGGTTTGAGCAAGCTCTGGGAGTTAGTGATGGACAGGGAAGCCTGGCATGCTGCAGTCCATGTGGTTGCAAAGAGCCAGGCACGACTGAGCTACTGAACTGACTGACTGACTGAGAAACAGACACTTGTTGAAGATTTTTGGTGTTTTTTTGTTGTTGTCTCATTTTTAGGAGAGAAAGAGCTTGTCTGGTTAGATTTGCTGGAGAACAGTCCGAGGCACAATGATTAACCATGTAGAACTAACGTAAGCTGTATATGCTTCCAAGAAATCTGATAGTACTTCTCAGTCTCTGATCTATATGTCATGGTACCCTCCAGTTTCTTAACTTCCCCTTCCCTATTCACAGTTCATTTTGCATCGTCTGATTTTCTTACTCAACCTAGAACCCTTGGACACCTATTTCAATAATTCTTTTCTTATACCTCTTGTATTTTTCAAAGACAAAACAGGCAATAAAAAATACTTGGTATACATATATGCATTTCAGCATATTTATGTTTTTTGTTTTTATACATAGTTCTGTAACACATTTATATAGTTTTCACTCTATCTTTGTAGTATTTGCATTTTATACATTTCAAAGTTAAAAAAGAAACTACATAAATATTTGTATTGGTCATGTAATATTCTGGCCTGTGGGTCATCATTTACTTAACCACTTTCCTAATGATAGATACTTAGCATTCTGGTTTTCTTGATGTTTGAAAGAATGCTGATATTTACCTAGAATTTACTAGATTAAAGGTTAAAATATTTTAGGTTTTTGATCACTGTTTTGTTGCCCCACCCCACAACCTGTAATTGATATATTAAGTTAAAAATATGCAGATTATGACTTTTTGAATGAGGCACAAGCCACCAACTCAAGGTTGGCAAGTAGCGCCCTCAATTTCTGAGGGAAGTGAAAACTCCTGGGGTTATTTTGATTGAAGGCTCGGTTTCAGTACATTCAGACGAAGTCACGGGATTTTATTATTTAGAGATCCCAGAAACGTGGGGCGGAGAGGGGTGGGAGCAAGCATGCACAGTGAGCTGGGCGGATGGCAGAGCAGTCCTCTGTGCCAGGTCAAGAGAAGAGAGAGAGAGAGCACCTGCTATAAGGTGGTTGGGGTGACAGTCCCTTAACTGTTTGCAGGCTCACTTCTATATGGTTATTTTAAAAGGTGCTCCAGGAAAAGCAAAGTGGGAAATTGTGGTGGGAATTCTAACTTGAGTCCTTATCTAAATGTCCAGCCACGGGGCATGTGTAGTGTTGTCATACTGAAAAATGCTTAGGCAGCAACTCAGAATAGCTATTTTCTCATCACAGTTGCCAGTTACTTTTCAGAAGAGTTGTACCAATATGTGAATGTGGCTGTTTAACTGTGTCTTCCCCAGCATTGATTTTTATTACTTAAAAAAAATTGCTTGCTGATTTAGTAATGAGCATGGCGTCACGTTTTATTTTTGTCATTTATTATGTGATTGCCATATTCCCCATATATTTGTCAGTCCCCACACTTCCTGTCTTTTAAACATTTCTGTTTGTGTCCTTCACATACTTATCCATTGGGAAATCTAAGTATTTTTCCTGTCAATTTTATGAGCATTTGATTAGCGATCTCCTTTATGTTTTTCTCTGAGTATTTTTCATCAGGCTTATTAGTCCCAACATAAGAAATTTGGGGTTTTGTATAAACCATTGATGATTTCTTTGTGGGTGTTTTTTTATTTTTCTAATTTAAAATAAAAGCCTTCCACTGAGAGATTCGTATTCTTTTTTATTCTCCTGTTGGTTTTAAGACTTCCTTTTTTATGTTATCTTTTTTAGTTCACTATGTAGGTGTATCACATGAAGTGAGTATTGAATTGGACTCCTTTCAAATTTTCCCAGCGTTGCTTTTTGCATCTTTACTTTCCGCTTTGATTTTTGACTTTTTCCACTGTTTGAGAATGTACTACGTGGTAGGCACTGTTCTAAGCACTTTACGTGTGTTAACTCATTTTTCCCCTCACAACAACCCTTTGAGGAAATGGAGGCACAAAGAATTCTTAATTGTTGTGTGCTCTAATTGTGCTGTCATTTCTATATTACATTTATCTTCTTTTTTATTTTTATGCCACTACTACTCTGCCTTAATTTTTACAACTGACATAGAAAGGCTAAGATTTTTCTATTTTTTCCTTTTTCTGTTCTTTCCCACTTATTTTTCCAGATGGACTTGAGTATTTTATTCTAAAAAGAATCTCATTGGAATGTTTATCAGAGTTGGCTTAATCCATAAATTATCTGGAATTAATTCGTCTTTACAGCATCAATCAAGGTGTGTCTCCTTTAGTTAACCTTTGTTCCTGGTACATTCCAGGTGCTAAAAAAATACTTCAGTGAAAGAATAAATGAATGGGAGACCTTTGTTTATCATCTTCATCAAGTCTTGGTTTATACATCTCATTAATTTTTTTTTAACTTTTCTCCATTTGGTCCTGCACATTTCATGTGAATGTTTTTCTTGGCATTATATATTTTGGTTTGTTATTTGCTGTCATGAATATAGTATCCTTTTCCTATAATTTTCTAATTATTTGTTGCCAGCATATGAGAAAACCATTAATGTTTGTATATTTGTTATTAACGTTGTTCTTCTGAAGGCATTCCTGAGGGATCCTTTAGATAGATAATAATTATTTCACCTGTTAATAATAACCATTTTGATTTTTTCAATAATTTTATTCATTGTTTTTGTTCTGGAATTTCCCAAATAATATTTAAAAGATGGTTGATGATAATGGTCATTGAAGAAGACATATTTGAGATCTTTTAAGTTAGCAATAGGAGACATTTTATCATTCTGCTCTCATAAGTGAATGTTTCTCTCTCTTCTGGGTCCCATCTCATTAACATCTGAACTTGAACCCTGGAGGGTGGAGGAGCAGGACTGAAGCAAATTTACCATTTCGTTCTCTCGCTCTTAGAGCTTGGGTGTTGACATACATGGGAATTTCTCAACGAACTGAGCTTGGACATAGACGTGTAACAGTGGCATTACTGCACATAGAATGTGAGGAGCCAAGGCACTGCTAAGACTATATGTGAATTATGCCATTTATTGCTTAGGAGTAAATGCCCTCTATGAATAAGTTCTGCTAGCCCATTTTATGGGTTATGAAACTGTGACTTAGGACATTGGTAACTTGTCCAGGGTTATATAGCTGAGAAGTGTCAGAGACAGGATTTAGGGCTAGAAGATTGGACATCAAAGCACATATTCTTCACCATGACTTTCTCCCTTATTACATTTGCTTTTGTGTTTGTTCTCTTATATGAGTTCTCTTGACTGGTGAGAAACAAAAGTTACTTGTAAAATAAAATCAAACCTTCAGTATGGATGGATGGACCTTACGAGTTTGAGAGATAGATGCTGAGGACTACTGCATTTTGAATGTTTATGGAGCCCAATAATATGGTAGTTCTTGTTGTATTGGCAAGTAATGATCTCTCCTCCATTATTAATGATAAGAATACAATTTCCATGAAAGTATATAATTACTAATTACTGTACTTCTTTCTGAGGACTTAGAGTCTGTGTGGTTGACATGTGTTGTGCTGGTAAATTTACTGTATTTTTTACCTGCATTTTGCAGATATGTCGATAAAATTGGCATAATTTATAGGTGCTGCTAATGCTATAATATATAAATTACACTTTTTGGTCATTTTTCCTCATGGGATTTCTAAGACAACATTGAATTTTTGGCACCCTCAGAGTGAAAGACAATTAACTCTAAGAAACCTACTTTCTGTGGAGTTCAGAGTGTGTGTATTTTTAAAACAAGATGCAAGTGTGTGGTAGAGTAGGAAATACCTAAGCAGTTAGCCTCTACCATTGATGGTGAAGATACTAGATCAGTATTGGGAGAGAGTGGAGACAGCATACCCATTTTAAAATCATTTAGGGCCTATCTCAGATAACTCCTTTTCTTCATGGTGAATCCCCTCCTGACAGTAGTGAACCAAGTAGGTTTGCCAGGGCAGAAAAATGTCTCAGAGTCTCTGAAATAATAAGTCCGTATAGGAGAGGAATTGCTTTACTGAAGCTTAAAAGTAATTTTTCCATAAGCCTGCCCCTTAAAAGAAAGAAAAAATGAAGAGAGCATAAGATTGTTACTTTTCTGTGTCTCTGAATAGAAATGTTCCCAAACGTGGAAAGAAAACTATCTTAATTTTTAAATTTCTTTCTGTACTCTTTTCCCAACTCTAAGAATGCTTGAAATAGATTCCTCCTTATGGCACAAATTAAATTCCTCATTTGTGGCTCACCAATTTCAATTATGCTGTCTTGCATTTTAATCTAGCCTTGTTTTCAGGACTTCTTTTTCTGACTCTTGGCTATTACTTATGTTTGTCTCTTAATTCAAACAATGGCTTCCTTTGTATTAGTAGACAGTTCTCAGTTTTCTTCTAGTTGAAGCCCCAGTGCAGTTTGACTTGGAGTACCCGGATGTATCTCACGCCCGCTCTAGTCCTGCTGTCTGTTTTATTGGACTCATCACCTGGTTGTAGCACCAAATGAATTCCAGCCTTCTTTGGCTTTTCTCCTTTTCTTTTCCTCTCCCTCTGTTAGTACTGCTGGTGTTCGTTAGACCCCCATGATTTTATCCTGAAACTAATGTTGATTTTGACTTAGCTAAGTCAGATTCTAACTTCTGATGTACAAAAGATAAATTTCTCTTTCCTGCTCATAGAAGACTTTTAACTGTATAATTATTTTAGTTTTCTACTAATGAATAGTTTGTTAAATATTCACTAAAACTGTTCCTTCTTTATATGTCTTTTAAGTTTAAATTTTTATTGCATTTTTAATACTTTTATACAGTGCAAAAAAACAAAGCCATCAAACTTGCCTTATTAAAATGCAAAGCCTAGTGTCCTCTAGCTTTTTGAAGAGCTTTTGTCCATTATATAATCTGTAAAGTAGCCAAGAGTTCCTCAGAAGCAGGACATCATTTAGATTTAAAACAATTATGGCTTGTGTGTAAAATAATGATGTGACGTTACCATTCATGGGGAGGCAACCACAGTTTTACTTTAGTGGCAGAATGCTTGGATACCTCCAGTATTATATTTGCCATAAAGACTTTACCAAAGTACCTTAGAGCAAAAAAGTTTGTCATGTCATTTCTAGTAAGTAAATTAAGTTGGTATGACTAGAAAGCCAAGTGACACAGATATGAGCATAGACCTTTTATTTTTTTCCCAGATGTTTGACAGTGTAAACATACATAAAATACATATTAAAGTTTAGATGCTTTATATTTTGTGCAGTAAATTGAAGCCTTAAAAAGAAAACACTTTATTTTTTTAAAAAAGGAAACTCATTAGTTTTACTTCATTAAGACAGTAAAATAGCAGCAAGTACCAAGACATTGTGCACTTCTTTTATTTAAGACAAGTTACTTCATTTACATCAGAGTCAGAAACGGTAAGACTGGCTTTCTTAAATACTTAATATAAGCTTGAGTCACTGGTTAGATAGGGGAATATTTTCCCAGCTGTACATCAGGGAGGAGTTCATTCATTAAATTTCAGAAAAGTGCAGACCCTCAGACAGCCAGCATGACCACAGCATTGAGCATTAAGAGAAACGAAGCATTTACTTTCCAAGCACTTGCCACAGAAGGTAAGCGTGTCTTTCCGTCTGTGGTTGTCTCTTCCCTCCGTAAGTTAAGGGTTGTGCTTTGTTGAGGCATTTCAGAGAAATCATTTGGCATGCCACTAGTAATACTTAGGGTCATGGGTGTTGGGGATGATTTTGTTGAGCTAGTGAGGCTTGTGTTTGTAACCATTCCATCTTGGAGATGAATAGTTAGAGTTGCAGCAGCTGCTTCACGAGAATTGATGGTTTCTGTGGATGTATCTTCTGGATAGGGCACAAAAGCCTTGTCAGTGCTAGTCAAGGTGGTATCTTTGCTTAGAGTGGCACCAAACGTTGTTTCCTTTGTTCGATATTGTTTGGGTATTTTGGTCACTTTGGACTGAGTTACCGTACTCAGAGAGTTAATGGTGTCCACTGTCTGCATCCCGCTTACAGTGAACAAGCTTGAGGTAAATCCAGAAGGTGTGGGGTATATGCTATGTTCCTTCAAAGATGATATTTGGCTAGAACAGGGAGTCCCTATTACATGGGCTTTTGTTTCCATCATCCACTTAAGTAAATAAGTAATGTTTTGGTGGTGGTCACATGACCACCTGTTATTGTAAAGGGTTATCTCTTGCAACTGAAAGAGTTGGTCAAAAGCTTGATCTGGAATGAATGTGAACTTATTGTTGTGCAGGTAAAGATGTGTGAGATTTGTCAGGTTTATTAATGTTCCTGGAAGGATTTGTGTCAAGGAATTGTTAGACAGGTCCACGGTATGTAGTTTGGAGGGCATGTTGGTTGGAACTGTCCAGAGTTTGTTACTACTGAGGTTGAGAACCTCAAGACTTCTTAGTGTATTTTTAATGAGGACAACCTTTTCCAGCATATTCTTAGAAACATCCAGGTATTTAAGGTTCCACTGATAGGCAGTATCAGATTTTTCAAGCAGTTTAATGTTGTTGTTAGCAGCAGACATATTCCAGAGGGACCGAGGTAACTGAGCAGGCAAGCTTTCAAGCCTGTTATTTGAAATGTCCAGGGTCCTCAGATTGGTGTACTGGGTTAACTGGTTATGCAGATCAGTAAAGTGGTTATAAGACAAATTTAAATGGATAATATTCTCTTGCAGTCCAGATGGTAATGTAGTCAAGTTTCTGCCTGAACAGTCCACATGCCTGTGCCTCTCGGTGCATATACATTGGAGAGGACAAATGCATAAAATACCAGGTGTGAGAAACAGAAGGATGAACAGGCTGGGAGACATTTTCAATATCTGATATTCCATCAAAGCCTGGAAACAAACAGATACACCCTTCTTTTAATATGCAAATACAATTAGGCATCTGCATGGGTCAGTTAGCATTAGGCAAAATTTTCAATAAACCTCGTTGTTGTTGAGTTCTTTTATAATTGTTCCAGTGATTAAACTAACAAAGCTCCCCTTCATTTATAGTCCAAATGCTTAATCCTTCAACTGGGGCTATGTGGTAGAGACAGACTCTCTCCCCCTACTCTCTTCTGTATTTTCTCCTTTCTTTTTACCATAATCTGTCTTATTTATCTTCCTTGAGACTTGATAAAATTGTATTCTTGGCAAATAAAAATCCCAAAGAATCTTAAGCTGTTACTATTTTTTTATGTTGTTATTCCTTATTCAAATGGGAAAAAATGGCTGTCGTGTCTGTTTTGGTGTTTTGTTTTGTTTTGTTTTTTCCTTAAGATCTCTGCAGTAAAGAAATAGTCAGTGTGTATATATAAGATGGATTTTATTTAGATATTAAGACAGTACTTTGAAATTCACCTTCGTCTTCTCAGGATAAATATATCCTTGCAAAACATTTTAAGGCACTTGAAAAATCTGATTAACCCCATACCTTAAAATCTCACATTTTATAAAGTGATTTCTCTATATTTCAGTGCCGAGTCTAAAGGAAAACAATGTGTATATTTACAAAGTGAATGAATATTAGAAAGAAATCCCTCAACTGACACTGCAGCAAATTTCTGGTGCATGCACTTGCTATTGAATATATATTCAATCCTAACGTTGACTTTCTCTTAAAAAAAGAAAAAAATTCTGAAGTCGATTTTTTTACTGATTTAAATAACAGCTTACCATAGTGTCGTCTTCAACATCAGCATCTCATTTTCTCCGGGAAACTTAAGCTTAAAGGTCGCCTTGTTCTGGAAAGTAGGAACCGCTTCTGGCTGTGGGCTGTGCTTGCCTGCTCAGCTGCATTGTGTTGCTGTGAGCTGAAGCTCTGCAACCACCTGATCAGTACCACATAGGAGGACTGCAGAGCTGTCATTGGTGCGGACTCAAATTTATTGCAGGAGGTGCACACGCGACAGAATGAACCCCGAAAAAATCTTTTTTTAATTTACAGCATTGAGTGTACCCATATAGCTCAGATTTGCCATAGGAAGGAAAACCTCGTGGACTTTAGACCTGGCCCTACTCATTTCTGTGTATTTGTCTGAGCTTTGGCTTTACATTTTAACATTTACCTCGTGGAGAATTCATGGTTCTTTATAATGCTCCTACTTTTCATGCTTTTTATACATTGAAAAATGCTGAAAATGAACTTGACCTTCCTTGTGGATGGTTTTCTAAGATATTAGTTTAACTGTTTTTGAACTCTGCCTTCTCAATTTTTTTTTTCCTAAAATGGTACAATTGTCATGTCACTTTTAAAAATAACATCTAATTTTTTATGTGCTCCGCCAGTGTGGTGATTATTATGTACAATCACCTTTTCAAATTTATCAGCCACTTAACTGTTCATCTTTTGGGGAAGTACAAAAGTACTTAATATGATTATTTTATTTTATCTTTTTGATACAAAGGATTATTTTACCCAGGCTATACAAATGAGGGAGGCTGTGTTTTTAAATGAACGTCTCTTTTTTCTAAATTATCAGTTCATGTGGTAACGTAAATGTGTTTTATTTTATGTCTTTTGGATTAAGGATTTTTTTTCTTCATGAAGTTACTTTGATGAGTGAATATGAATATTATTTTCTCCAGAGACATCTTTGGTAATATATGAATAACTATTTATTTGATTTTATGGCTTGAAAATAATAGCATAAATTTTAGATGATTTCTTCAGAATGTTTTACATTTTATCTTACTGAGAAAACAGTTTGTAGTTCTTAAATTACACGAAATAATGTAAAAGGGAAGTTTTTCATTAGGGGCTGTATAAAATGAGATTTATGATCGCTTCAGCTCTACTCTTTAGTGGACCAATTGTATGAATAATCTATTAAAAGTTGAATCTAATTTCTAGAAGAGCCAACTTATCTTAGAAAAGAAAACAAGGTAATGACAGTTTTTTTGCCAAATTGTTACCATTTAAAAACCAGAAGGTATGGGGCTTCCATGGTGGCTCAGTAGTGAAGAATCCACCTGCCAGTGTAGGAACCACGGGTTCCACAGGTTTGACCCCTAGTTGGGAAAGATCCCCCAACCCCTGGAGCAGCTGAGCCCACGTGCCACAGCTACTGAGCCTGTGATCTAGAGCCTGGGAGCTGCAACTACTGAAACCCGCACGCTCTAGATCCTGTGCTCCACAACAAGAGAAGCCGCTGCATTGAAAAGCCCGAGCACCTCACCTGGAAAGTGGCCTCTGCTAACCACAACTGAGGAAAAACCCTCACAGCAGTGAAGACCCGGCACAGCCAAAAATTAAATAAAATTTAAAAGTAATAAAAAAAAAACCAGCCGTTATTGGACTTCCTTTGTGGCTCAGCTGGTAAAGAATCTGCCTGTAATGCAGGAGATCCTGGTTTGATCCCTGGGTTGGGAAGATCCCAAGGAGAAGGGAAAGGCTGCCCACTCCAGTATTCTGGCCTGGAGAATTCCATGAGGTTGTAAAGAGTTGGACAGACCGAGCGACTTTCACTCACTCACTCACTCACTCACTCATTAGCATATTACATATAAAGAAAATCTCTTTATGTCTATTTATTAAATCCTTCATTTTTCTCTAAATTACATTTGCCATTCTTTTATCCCAAATTTTACCCTAATAGAATTTACTGTAAAAATTGAAGCTTATTTTCTTAGAGGAGAAACTATACTCTAGGAGTCATGTTTTGTATGAGATTAATGTTCCTAGAAAAGTACCTACATTTTAAATGTCTGTAGTGTTCGAAATTTATTATTGATTAGGTACTTTATTCCCACTTTACTTTGAGGGTTCAGCCTTGAACTCTTTAAGATTCTTTCTGTGAATTTAAGAAGCCACTCATCAATCTTAGTGCTTAATAATAATGTTTTAAAAATACTGTGTTCAACAATATTATGGAAATACCAGATGAGAGTTTTGACATTTCAGTTTCTTCTGTTTTAGCTTCTGGGTATGTATGTTAAACTTCACAGGAAGTGGCTGAGGGTCAGTTTGTTGTTGTTTAGTTGCTAAGTTGTGTCCGGCTCTGCAACCCCATGGACTATAGCCTACCAGGCTCTTCTGACCATGCGGTTTCCCAGGCAAGAATACTGGAGTGGGTTGCCATTTCCTTTTCCAGGGATCTTCCCAGTGCAGGTATCAAACCCGCATCTCCTGCATTGGCAGGCAGATTCTTTACCACTGAGCCACCACAGAAGACCTGGGGGTCAGTTTACCAAACACTTCTTAAATCTCTCCTTTTAATTTTAGGAAGTCTCATTATATCCATGTGGAAGTAGAGTTATCCAGTTCCATTATACTTACTAGTACTTTTTTTTTTTTTGAAAGAAAGAACATGTTGTTTCAGTAGCTAGAGGATCATATGAATTTGTGTTTAGGCTGTATTGAAATCAGATTTTGCTGCATATGATAGAAAATTCCAGTATAATAGTAGTAGCAATGTTTCTTATCTTAAGTTTGGGGACATGTGAGGTTGTTTCTGTTATTCAAAGATTATTGGAAAATTCTCAAAAAGAAAAAGAGGGTGGAAGTACTATTTATAGCCATACCACCCTGAATGTGTCTAATCCAGAAGCTAAGCGGGATCAGGCCTGGTTAGTACTTAGATGGGAGAAAAAGGGAAGTACATTTTATTTATTTTTTGATTTATTTAAAAACATGTATATATTTTGGCTGTGCTAGGACTTCATTGCTATGTGCATGCTTTCTCTAGTTGTGAAAAGTGGGGCTCCTCTTTATTTGCGGTTCAGGCTTCTCATTGTAGTGGCTTCTCTTGTTGGGGCACAGACTCTAGGGCATATGGGCTTCAGTAGGCGCAGCTCACAGGCTCCAGAGTGCGGGCTTAGTAGTTATGGCACACAAACTTGGTTGGTCCGCTGCATGTGGCATCTTCCCAGACCAGGGATCAAACTGGTGTCCCTTGCATTGCAAGGCGGATTCTTAACCACTGAACCACCAGGGAAGTCCAGGAAATACATTTTAATGCTCTTGAATTGAAACCATCTGTCCTTATGATTTTAGAAATTCTCATGAAATAAAATAATAGTGTATTACTCCAAAAAATAATTTTTTGTAGGCTGAAGTGTTTGTTACAAATTATTTTAGATGTTATTCAGACACATTACATTTTATAAAAGTCTGTCAAGAACTACAGTTGTTTATGCAACTATTATATTCTAGACTAAGCAGTAAATTAATTTACATATTCTTTTGTGAAACATGCTGTTCTAGGATATATTACCCCAATATTGTGAAAAGTATAACAAATTACCTGCCAAGGAACAGCTCGCCCATATTAATCAAGTTTGGCAACCCAATCCGTTTATCTTTGTTACTTAAGCTGATAACATTTATTGTGCTTATTTGAGAGTGAAAGTATTATGTTCTCTATTTTTAGTAATACAGACTGAATTTACTGCTGAAAACAGCTAAGAGTACTGAATAAAGTATTATAAAAGTATGGAAGGACTGACAAGATAGAAATTATCAAGTCAAAATTCAAAAAGGACCTTTCTCTTACCTCACCACCCTTTTCCCCCCATGCCACTGGCTTGTTGCCAAAACTCAGTCACTTGTTCCTAGGATGTCCCTCATCTGGATTTATCTGTTTGCTTCCTTGTGAAGATTTAATTTGTTCCTCTATCCTCATATTTCCTATAAATAGTTTCTAACAGCATTACATAGCTGCTTATTTATATCATCCTACAGTAGTTTCAAAATAATATCAAGTATTGCTACAGACAATTAGTTTATAGACTACTGAATAACGTTTAAGATTTGTTGCAGCCTTCTTTGTTTTAGAATATATTTCACTAAGGATGTATAGTCAATTCTGTGTCCTAATGCAACTTGAAAGAAATAATTGTTTTCTCTATATTTTTATATCACCAACTTTACATAAAGTTCATCTGTTTCAGTTGCTTAGCAGTTTTTAGGGACTGTGTAAGTCAAAAACAAGGTACTTTCAGGAAAATTTTGCTTCTCTTTCCCCTCCACCCTATTCCTTTCCTCTTCCTATCAGTGACTGTTTTTATTATTGATAGCTTTTGATTGTATCTTAACAGTATTTCTTTTTGAAAACCCAGCAAAAATATGTGTGTATGTATCATATGTTCTTACCCCTTCCTTATATAAGTGGTTACTACATATCTTGTTCTTTTTTTCTTAATAATATATCTCTAAGATCACCCCATGTCTGCGTATAGAGGTCTTTCACATTCATTACATGATTCATAGTGCTGCATTTGGGAGTGTACCATGGTTTATTTAACCAGTGCCCAGATGGGTATCTGGATTGTTTCTAGACTTTTGCTATTACAAATAATGCCACAGTGAATACCCTTGCATCTTATTTTGTCCAACAAGTCTTACAAAAAAATTTCTATAAGTAGGATTGCTGAGTGAAAGGAAAAGTGCATTTGAAAATTTCCGGGTATTACCAGATTTCTCTCTGTAGATGGTACCATTTTGCAGTCTTAACAGCAGTGTGTCAGGGTGTCTGGTTCTGGAGACCTAGAGACTCTGTTGCTGAACTTCTGTATTTTTTTTTCTTACTATGAGAAAAGTTGCATATCTTTGTCTTTGTTTTCAAGGATCATTTAAAATTTTTCTTCTATAACTGTCTTTTATATGTTTTGCATACTTTTTCTAGTGTGTTGTGGGTATCCCTCCTCCGCCACATCTGGGTTTAGGTTTTTTAAAATTTAGGGTTATTAGCCCTTTGTCTTAATTTAAGTTGCACATTTTCCCCCAGTTTGCCCTTTGTCTTTTGACAAAGGGTTTTTTTTTATGGTGTTTGTTTTATTTTTACATCTGAAAGTTTTATGTAATGAATTTCTTTTTTTTTTAAGTAGTACTTTTGGATTTCAAGTCTCAAGTAGAAAGATTTGTCCTACTTTCAGATTATAAAGGAATTCACTCATATTTCTTCTATTATTTGTATAATTTTATGTTTTATATTTAGATTTAGGGTCTCTTTGGTGTTTGCTCTAATGTAATATGAAGTATAGATCCAGTTTCATCATTTTCTAAACACCTGTCCAGTTGTCCCAATATGATTTGAGATTTAAGTCTGTTTCTGGACTTTCCATTCTGTTCCACTGACCTGTTTATTCATGTACTAGTATTACAGTGTTTTACTTAGAGGTGACCGTATATTTTGCTGCTTCTACTTTTTGTTCAGAACTAGTTGATAATAGCAATTAAAGTCATTCTCATCTAATTCATTGTGTTGCTCACGACCAACACCGAATGGAACACACATGTGATACACGTGTGTTGCAGTGCAGAAGTAGATGCTTTTTGGTCCTATGTTAGTGAAAAGAATTCTGAACCAGGGGTTAGGAGACAAACTCCGGTTTCAGTACCACTCTTTCTGACCCCATTTTCTCAGCACTTAACAAATTAAAGGAGTTGAACTACATGGTCTTGAGAGTTGTCCTGAATCTCGTTAATACTGATCTGATAAGAGCACTACTGATGTGTGTAGTATGTAGTTCCACTTTTTATTCCCCTGTGGCTTATCCTTTTGCCATAGTCATGAAATAAACTTTCTCTTCTGGATCCTGCTTCTTTAATATTTTCTGTATGTTTTTCTTTGTTCCAGCATTTTCTTTTCTCCTGTGTTTCTTTTATTAGCTTGCATTTCTTTCTGCTGATTAGGCAAGGATTGCCACCGTTTGGCTGCTCAGCTTCCACTGACCTCAGTAGGGAAAAATTGCATGCAGTAAATGGGAATTACTTTCCCCCTGGCAGAGAATTTCTTAAAAAACAAAAAGCAGCTGCTGACAGTAGTCTGTTCATCTGTTATACGAAGAACAGAACAAGGAAAGCTTCCTCTTTGGTATTTGAAGAAATCAGACAAGCCTATGACCAGGTCATCAGCTCTTGATTTATCTATGAGGATTGGTATTTCCCTGTATTTCACAATACACTTCCTTTAAGAGGTCAGGAAGAAAGTGATTAACAAAAAGAAGAGCAGAATTGTGAAAAGAGCTCATTAGGTAGCAATCCTACATATAAAACAAGAAAGTTTATGATGGTTTAAGGCATGTCAAACTCTTTACCAACTATAAAAACTTTATACCTTACTTACCCGAACTAGAATACTTAAAATTCAAAAGAATAATTGGAAATTCTTAAACTCCTAATTGTTGCTGAATAAGTTAACCTTAAAAATGGTAGGTTTGAAAAACACATGAAAGAAACTTTTTAGTGTGGAAGACAGAGGAAAACCAACATAATGTTGACAATTAATATCATACTTATTCAAGAAAAATAAGCTCAGTGTAATGTTTCTACAAATAAAAAGGTTTTACTAGTAAAGAAACATTCAGTGTCTGAAAGTCTGCTAGTTTTTATTAAGATTAAGCTTTGTTAGTTTCTTGAACACCAGTGCTACTAGTAAAGGCATTATTCTGGAAAATTCCAGAACTATGAACAGTTCACAAAGGGTAAGTTACCACTAAAGCCACCATCTTTCATTCTAAGTGAGTGTTTCCCTCAGGAGTTCAGGTCAGGATAAGGAGGAAGAATTCGTGCTTTTCGGCAGAGAAGAACTTTTGTAGGCATGGGCTGGCATCTCCACATGAGTAAGCCAGTGAAGCTATACCTTGACTTTAACAAAGATTGGGCCTACCCCCTACTCTGATAACTCATTACCACTTGTCAGGTAGTGAATAAAAGATGAAATTCTGTGTGAGAAAGGTGGTTCAAGAGTTTTTTGGAATGAAGCCATAGAGGTTTTGTTTTGTTTGTTTTTTAATAAGATTTCAGTTTGCTTGGGTGCTTGAGGCATATACAAAATCAACTGGGAATTCCCTGGTGGTTCAGTGGTTAGGACTCCATGCTTTCACTGCCAGAGGCCTGGGTTCAGTCCCTGGTTGGGAAGCGCTAAGATCCTGCAAGCTATGTAGCCTGGCCAAAAAAAAATAAGAAACACTTTAAAGAGGCTAGTTTTAAAATTTGTGCTCCCCCAACAAAATAGGAAAATGTTTAAGTCTACATTTTATGGGCCTGCTTGTATTTTTTTCAGGGTAAGTGTCCCCAGCTCAACTCTCCAATATGATGTTTTAATATGTTTGTCTTTCAGTTTCCAATGAGAGCTAAAAGGTAATTTATTCTCAAACACATGCGTTTCAATCTCTCATCCCCACAACCTTGGAATATTTATTTAGTACCTGAGGTATTAATTTAAAACTTAAAGTTTTGTTTAAAACTTGGTGTATGCATTTAAATTCTCAGACACACTCCTCCTCAAATTTTGATATGGAAAAATAAAGTTTAACCAAAGTAACTTTATACACAGCTTTTCAGGAAAAACATATCTATTGGGTAATAATAAGTATATGTATGTTCCTTGTTTCCAAAATAGTTAAGTTATTGATACACATACCATCCACATTTGTAAAATATACCATACATTAAAGTTAAGTCCTATTGGCATAAATAAGTTCCACTTATATACATAGGCTTTGAGCAGATTTTAGGTAGTTCCTGAATAAAAATCAAAATTGGCTACCAATTGCCATTTAATATATTTTATCACACGAAGAAAAACAAAATATTGGAGTCCTTTGAGAAAAATAGAAGATCAGTTTTAAAGCAAGTGGTAATATTTATTACAGTTCTGCAGGTGGGGGTGGCAGAGATTCATTGAGATCTTGATCAAAGTCAGGAGGAATAGGAAATTCCTGACATTGGATCTCATTGTTGCAATCTTCCTGGTTTTTCATAAAATCTCCTGGTGGCACGGTCAAGTTAAATGAGTCAGGGGGAGGTGGAAATGACTGTTTGGACTCAGAATTATGGTGTTCAGAGATTTGATTGAGACAATCTAGAGATGCTGGGAGATTGGTGGAATTGTTTGGACGAGGAGATTCAGTTATCATCGTGGGTTTGTCGGATTTGTTCCCCTCCTGTCCTTCGATATCAAGAAGGGAAGCAGGTGGTGGAGGCAGATCTGTGTCATCTGAAGAGGAAACAGCTGTGCCAATTGTTGATCCATCACCGCTGTCTTCTGATGTACCATTTGCCTGATCTTTTATTCTCTCTGTTTTGGGATTGTTAGAATCTTCAGTGTTTTCCTTTGATTCAAACAACTTAATTTCTAAGTCATCTGCTAAAAGTGCACTTTTGCTTGGTTTCCAGACCATAAGTGAAATAATTGATGAACGTTTTGGGAATGCTTCATTTTCTCTAATGTTATCCAAACATATGTCAGGGGTTTCGCCATCAGCAAACGGAGACCTACCTGCCCAATTTTGATCATTTAACACTGGTTTTCGCAAACATTGCCATAATACAATCATGAGTACAACTACCAACATAGTAGTCAGAATTGCACCAATTAATATGGCTGGTATTGAATAAGCATAATTGGCTTCCTTTGGGATATTTGTTGTACGGCTAAATTCGAAGTTGAATCCTGGTGTCTTCCTAGGTGAACTTTTGACAGTTGGTGTTGGTTGTATGGATATATTATGAACAGTCGGGGATACTAATTTCCTGGAAGAGGTGTGGGTAGATGATGGTTGTTGAGTAGGAGTAGAAACTGATGGTGGTGATTGTCTGGTAGAAGAATAGGCAGATGGTGATAGCTGTATGGCAGAGGTAAACACAGGCAGTGCTGTTCCTTGGGAGGAGGTGTTGGCTATTTGTATTGTTTTTCTGGTGACATTATAGACAAGTGGTTGTCCAGGAGAAGTATGTGCTGCTGGTTTCCCAGAAGAAGCATAGGCAAGTGGTGTTGGTTGTCCAGCAGCAATTTTGGCAGTTGTTATTGGTTGTCCAGAAGATAGGTTGTTGAATTGTGTTGGTTGACTTGAAGGATTCTCTGTCGTGCCCTGAGAATTCGCCGAGATATATGGCATTGATGGTCTAAATAAAGTAGATTGTGGTTGCCTCTCTGTTGTAGTTGCTTCTGTCTCTGAGAAAAAAGTATCATTCAGGTGTCCGCAAAACAAAATTAAGATGAAATACTTGAGATCCATTTCAGAATGTTTCCTTTTTGCCAGTAGTATTATAATAAAAGAAAGAAAGATAATTACATATCATTTAGTATTTATCATTGCTAATTTAGACTTGATACACTCCCAGCTAACATGAAGAGCTCTTAACTATACTGTAACTTACCACGTGACATTTGGACCCCAAAGGCAGTGATCTCGCGTAATTCTTTGGGAAGGTTTGTACTTGGCACTGTTGCCCCTGTGGGTTTATTGCACTGCAGCCCTTTGTTGCATAGTCACGCATCTCAAATGCACGGGCTCCATATGCTGGAGCCGTGTGCACACTGCTTTCTCCCCTGTTTCCTGCTAGAAATACATTGATCCTGCTGCCTCAATGGGCGCCAGTAACCATCTATTACTTAATCCAGTGGTTTCTTTTCTTTTTTTCTCTCTTGATCACATTTGACACCATTGATTATTCCTTCACTGCTATTAGAGTAGCTCTTTGGAGTCATTTTCCTTTCATATTCATCTCACTAGCTCCTGTTTTTCTCTTGCATCCTAAATACAGTACTTGATATGTTTTCTGTCTTCACTCTTCACTGCTTTTCTTAATCCTGAATCTATCAGGTTTCACCTCTCACCTTTAACCTCTAGCTCCCAAACCTGTGTATCTAGCCTAAATTTCCTTAATTCTTGTTCCATTTGTATGACTTCTTGGTGGGCATTGCCATGTACATATTTCACTATCAGCAAATTCAGCGTATTTAAGTCAGAATTCATCTTCATCTTAAAAGTGACCCTTCTCCTGATTTCTGGTTTTGCTGATGGTATTACCTTTGTGAGTTTCTCATGCCCACAACCTATTAAGTAACCTTTGCAGCTGTATCAGTGTCCAGGACAGTGTCTTTATATTAGAATCTCACATTTCTAAAGGATTCAATTCAACTCATACTTGAAAGTCCTAAAATGCTCTTCAAGTCTGGTTGAGGGAAGTAGTCGTGCTGCTACTTCATTTATTCATTGATTAGCACCATGTTTTTATCAGGCTCTGTTCTGGTTTAGGAGATACCAAAATTTAAAAAAATTTTTTTCTAGTAGTAGAAACAATAAATAAATCTAATTTGATAAGTTTTCTCAGAAAGGTATGCAGGAGATGCACAGAGGAACTAAGCTAGCCTGGGAGAGCTTCAGGGAAGGTTTCTCAGAGAAGTAAAACTTGAACTGAATCTTGTCTATAAGAACTAAGTAAATAAAATATTCCAGCCAGGGGAACAACATGCAGGCATAGGAAAATGAGGCATGTGTTTAAGTTTGTGGGGTAGGGTTACCTGTGGGATGTGGCAGATGCTAAAACTTGAAGAGTTTTTTCAAGTTTCATTTCTGTTTCTGTGGCCTAAAGATCTATCTAACCATAACTACTCAATTAATATCTCCTGGTCTCAAATGTCTTGTCTCTAAAGTAAGGCTAGTTTTCAGCTCTGTATGTAATACTTGTTTCATACATCTTTAAACACAATGGTAACTATTTGGTTATTTCTTAATATTAAGGAAAGGAAAATCTCTGGGTTTTAAATCCTGGTCAATATGATTTGAAACTATAGTTTCTCTGTGATTTTTTTAAGCCAATCTGAGAGAGGTTTGATGGTCTGTACAAGCCTGATGGCAAGGTACAATAACACATGAGGAACTCCCTCAAGTTTGCAAAGAAATAGACTTTTTTTTAGCATATTTGAGTGGTTTTCATTGCTTATTCCTCTACCACTTTGTATATAGTGATGATAAATTACCCTATTTTAGTAGAGGAGAAGGAATGTGATTTTTTTTCCCTATGTAGTCTCCTGCTTTTTATTTCTCTGTAATACTTAAAGCTTTAATTTTAAAATATTTCTCCTTTAAGTTCCCCTGCACACTGCTGATGAATTAATCTTCCGACAACCAAGTTTTATCACGTCTTTGCTCCCTTGCTTATTGTTGCTCAGTTGCTCAGTCATGTCTGACTCTCTGTGACCCCATGGACTGCAGCACTCCAGGCTTCCCTGTCCTTCACCATCTCCCTTGCTTGAGGGTTCCCCATTGGTATCAAGGTAAAAATCTAAACTGAGTTTTCTGTTTGTGGCCTGAGTTTACCAGTCCAGACTCATATCTCATGACTGCAACTTCTCATTTAGCCTCTTCCTCATCTTACATACTTCCTAAACACACACTTTTCTCCCTTTAGCAGACACTTTTAATTATGCTATTTTTCACCCTCTGAGAGTGTGTTCCTTTTCCTAAACCACTCTCTTCCCTGTTCTGGTTGCCTAACTGTGAATCTATCATCATCTGTCAGACCTCAGCTTAAATTCCCTTCTTAGACCAAATTCTCTGTGACTGAGCACAGCCCAGAGAGCTCAGCCATTCCCTGAGTTCCCCCTCGTTCTTGTTCTCTTTATGGTTCCTTGGATAATTCTTTATATACGTACCTGACTCACACTTCTTTTCTCTCAAATAATTGTGTTTATTTTTTATTTCTTAACTTTTCACATTTTCTTTTTGTTATCTCCATCACCTCAAATAAGATTTTAAAGAACTTTGAAGAAGGCAAAAAGAAACAAAGAAAAATCCTTATCTAGAACATCCTAAGTGCTGTACCATCTCAGGTGTTTTACATACTTCATTTCGTTTAACTTTTACATAATTTTATGAGAAAGATGGAGGAATCTTTGATTTACAGATAAAGAGACAAATTTAAATGTGTTAAGCAATTTGCCAAATGTAATGTCACTATTAGTGACAGAGAATTTATACCCACAGACCCATCTGATTTTAAAGCATATGTTGTTTCTGCTACTCCAAATTGTCTGTTTTTATATGTTGATTTCTTTACAGCAGAATGCTGTATGTGTTAGCAGCTCAGTAAACAGTTAACCTATAATTGGGCTTCTTGGTTTCTTTTCCATTTCAGTTTTTTGCTGTTTATTAATACTTCTTCCAGAATGTAACTGGTTGTCGTTCAGTTGCTAAGTCATGTCCGACTCTTTGCAATCCCATGGACTGTGTAGCACGCGAGGCTTCTCTGTCCTCCTCTATCTTCCAGAGTTTACTCAAAATGTTCATTGAGTCAGTGATGTTATCTGACTATCTCATTTAGATGGTTAGAATGTAAGCAGAGAGGTAAAATCTGAGTTATTAAATTATGCCTTCTGTTCATTTCGTAAAGGGTTTAATAGGGAAAATTTTGAAACTTTTGGCATAAATATGGAAATTTAAATCATCTCTACATGGTTATCATCCATGAAGTTCCTACCTACTGTTCTTACAGATTACCCCTTTCCCCAAAGAAGGCCATATTAGAAAGTGTTATTCTTTAGAGATTCACTTTAGTTTTCTAAAAAATGCCATCCAGAGCAATAGAAAACATAGGCCATGAATTATCTTCAGCCAAGAATGTGTCTTGTGACTTTTCTTAAAAATTTTAAAAACCCTTCACAGTTCCTTTTTTCAGTTAGCTAAAAAAAGCATTAGAGAAGGAAAGAACCCAGATAGGAACATAATTATAAGCCCAGTTGAGTTTGTATGGTCAATTTTGATAGGGTGTAACCTCTTTTGTTAATAGGAATGTCATAGGACCTTAAAGTGTGTGAGATTTTCCACTTGTCATTTAAGGGTTACAGCAGTATTAACACCAAATTCTTTTTTTTTACCTATCCTACCCCTTTCTCCAGTTAGCTATACCCTCCTAGGGTCTGCTACATTGGAATGCTCAAATCTGTCTTAGAATTCCGCTACAGCAATTCAGAATAGTCCAGAGAAAAGGAATAAGATTTCAAAGAAGAGTAAATGAAGGGGAGAGGTATAGTGAAGAAACAGACTTTTTTTTTCTAGTTCAGTGACAGTGAGGGCAGTGTTATTACCAGTGCAGAAAGTTACTTAACATATGTGATATATATGTGTATATATGTATATGTATGTATATGTATATATATGTAGGCCATGTGTACCTGAAATACCAACATTATTTCTTCAGGAGAAGAAGGTAGAGAGAAAGAACCATAGAGGGGGCAAGGGAGTAAAAAGGAGGAGAAAATGTTGGCTACAATGAAATGAAAAAGGAATGCAAAGAAATAAAAAATAACACAAAAGATAAAAATAAAGCCAAACAAAGGATAAACAGCAAATACATGGAATGGGGAGGTAAATTGATTAGAGAAGGTATTGAAAGAAAGAAAAGTTAATAAAAGGCTGAAGAACAAATAGTGATTATGTATTTAGCAAGAAGTTAGGGTAGAAGGTTAAAGCGAACAAAATTAGAAATTGGGGGAGAAGACCAGAGTAGATGAAAGAAGGAACTACAGAATGCTGCTTTCTGTCTTTGCGGATGCAGGAATCAGCAGAGGAACAGTGTTCTCAAAATGGAGGACAGGCCTGAGATCACCCATCTTCTCAAACTCACTTACCTTTCATTTCAGGACTCCTATCTAAGCATCCTTAAGATTCCCTACTCACCCCGCCCCCCACAGTTTTTTGGCACTCAGAAGCTACTTGTTAATTACTCTAAATAACCTATGAACAATCTATATAGCATTTTTTCTAGAATTTCCCTAGTCTGCTGCTTAGGCAAACCCTAAATTTGTCTACCTTTATATGGCAGTATTTTGCTCATTATTTTAGGTTGGGACTCTTGAGGTTTAACTCAGATTTTGGTTCTTTGTTTTTCCTGAATATTGAAAAAATTTCAGAAAGAAGAAAAACATCAGCTGTTTTAATTAAGCATTGAGACGCAATTAAAGTTGGAGTCCCCTTAATGCATAAGTACATAAAGAGTTTAGCATGTAAAACTGATGCTAAGTTGGATATGATAAGAGAGATGTTACTGTCTTTTAAAGAAGAATCAAGGAGATTTGGCGGGCATATCCTAGATAAGGCAAATATAGGTAGCGGTATCAAAAAAATAACATCTGAGTTTCAGTTACTTTGTTATAATACAGATATAATAGATTAAAATTTAGTGGTATTGTATCTCCTGCTAGTAAAGTTATGAAACCAGAAAAGGAAGAAGACAGCGATTCTGTATCTTGACGAAAAGCAGCAAGGGGAAATTAACTTTGAACTATGATAGGAATTACTTGATGACTATCTTTTATCAAAAATAGCTACCATTTACTAAGTACATGCCAGATGTTTGGCACCGTCCTGTTTTAATGAGGAAGGTGATGTTATCGTCACTGTACAGATAAAACTGAGACACAGAGAAGTTGGATAATTTGCCGAAGTGTCACAGCTCTTAAGTAGTGGCACCGATACAGAAATCAGTCAGTCATGTATAAGATCTCTTTCCTTCCATTACATTCATAGTAAAATTCTGAAACAGGAGTGCTTGAAGAGGAAAAGAGATGTGAACTCTCTGGGAATAGATAATGTAAGTAACTTTTGGAGTTAGCTTTTTAAAAGGTTGGACAAGAACTACCAGAAAACCATTTTAGTCCTGTGACTAGGAAAACAATTATGGGAGTTTTGATTAGATAGCCTGTAAACTGGCATAATTGGGATGACTTTTAAAGATTGGACATAGACAGGCATCAAATTTTCATTTAAAAAATTCAGAATTCATAATTTCCCTCTGAGTGGAAGTATATAGGGATTAGTTGGAAAACACAGGCACTATTAAACCCTACATTTGGAACAGATTCTTTAAAAATATATAGATAAGCATTGTCCAAAAAAATGATAAAAATCTTTCTGTATTAATTTCTGTAATAGTTACTTAGAAGAAATCTAAAGTGGACTTCTATAAAAGAAAGTCATAAGTACTTTATGAAATGTTGAAGTAGGATATTACCCACTATGAATTTACCATTCTATGATATTACAAATCTATGTAAATAAACTCTTGGCAGTTTTTATTTTGGAGGATATTCGCTTTGCAATTGTCCAAGTTACTCAAAGAAAACATCTTTTCTCCATGGTTAGCAACTCTCTATTCTATGAGTTTTATTTTCCATATCTATTTTATACTGCTTACTAAAGACTCAGATAATGTGTGACATAAATATGTAGTGATGAGTATATGCCCACACATTTTACCATAGCAGTTTTTTTCTTAGCTTTAAATATTAGTGATAATATTTTCATGTCATCATCATTACTAAAATTCTATTTGTGTAAAAAAGCATATTTAATAATAATCATTGAGTGTCTCATCTAATCACCTTTGTTTATTTTTAAATGAAGGTGACCATTCTTTCTATGAAAACTGAAGGGGATTAAAAAATAAAAATGATTTAAACCTATGGATTATGTTATATATAGGAAATTTTCATATAAAGAAAATAAAATTTTTTAACAGTTGGTATTTTGGGGTTGTAGATTCAGCCATCACTCATGAATTCTAGTTTTATTTCCAACCCTTAGCTTTATCTGCCATGGGTGTAGTTTTATTTCTTTTAATTACAGAACTGAGGTCAACAAACATAATGATTGAATAAACTTTAAAGGGTTTATATTACATAAACCTAGGTGAAAATTTTTCTGAAGGCAAGCTCAACACTGAATTTTTAAAATTCCATGCAACAAAACCACAATACCTGTTATAGATACCTTTAGACAATCAGACTTTAAGTTTAAAACAATAATAACATTTTAGTTTTAAAAATTGGAGCAGGAAATGGCAGCCCACTCCAGTATTCTTGCCTGGAAAATCCTATGGACAGAGGAGCCTGACTGGCTACAGTCCATGGGGTCACGAGGAGTCAGACAAAAGTAAATTTTATATAAAACAAAGATCAAACCAGATTGCCTGTGTGAAATTGTCTTACCTTGGCTGTTAACTTCTTTTGCAGAAGGCTAAATTCTTGTTCTAACTGGACATTTTGGTGCTTTGGCTAAGAAAGCAAAAAGTGGTTCCGAACGTTCAGATTAAAAATGATCCTCTAGCACATTGAAATAGGTTCTGTAGAGAAAGAGGAAGTTTATCAATAGTTGGTTCCGGAAGTGCAATAAGCCACAAAATGACTAAGAAAGTACTACTTTAACAGAGCTTAATTTGAAACACAATTTGGAGCTACATGATTTGAGTGCTTTTAATTAACATTTGTAAGTAAACATATGAGACTCTCTAGTAATGTGATTCAGTCAGTTCGGTTGCTCAGTCGTGTCTGACCCTCTGAGACCCCATGGACTGCAGCACACAGTAATGTGATTATATAGTTTAAATACTTAAAATAGAACCTTGGAGAGAAAGTTATATAAGGAAAAACTGCCAGTCAGGTTACTACCCATAGTGAGATTTCTTTTCATAACAAATGAATGATGTGTCCTGTTTACTTGTGTGACCGTAGGCAAGTCGTTGTACTTCTGAATCACTGTTTCCTCCTCTGGAGGAATACTTCTGTTACTAGGTTTTGAGAGGATTCAATAAGATAAAATATATAAATGCCTTACACACAGTCGGTAGCCAGAAATGTTATTTCCTCTTACATAATTTAGGCTAAACCCAGGTAAAAGTATGATTAATTTTTTCCAAATAGTTTCCTAAATGATTTTTAAGTTCAAGTCCACAACTCTTTAATTACCCACAAAGTAGGTAATTGTCAGTGCAAAGTAAAAATAAATTGGGAATCATCTTCTAAATAAGTTAACTAATAAGTATGTTGAGAAGAGTATGAGTCAGTATAAAAACACATTTCTTTCAGCATGTCACCTTCTAGACTCTCTAATCTGAAAAGTGGAGATCATAATTCTTAATTTATAAATGTATTATGGGATTAAATAAATGTAAAGTGCCTAGCATCACACCTATTATAGTAGATGTTGTAAGCATTAAACCACGCACTGTTTTCCCCTGGTCACTGCTGAGGAACACAGATAATTAAGACCTAGTTCTTAATTTCAAGGCACTTATAACTTGGTAGAAAAAGAAGATTTTTAAAAAAAAATATGCTATAAACTTATTTTATGGAATATAATTTGCTATATATATTGAATTGGCCAAAAAGTTTGGGTTTTTCTATAAGATGTTATGGAAAAACCCAAATGAACTTTTTGGTCAACCCAATATAATATAAAGTATGCCACGTAATTTTTAAATGTGCTATAAATTTTTGTTTCACTATTTTTAAATCCCTAAATTAATAAGCATGTGGACCATAGCACCCAATGGTAGAAAAGTAGCCTTGTTCAAAAGTAACTTTAGAACTCAAAACATATCTTACCCTGTCATCTTTAAACAGTGGTTAAGTTTGGAAAGGAACCACTTTCATGAGCTACCATTGGATGTTGTCAGTCTGAGGACGTGTGTTAAATAGCGAAGATAGTGAGGGATAAATTTTAAATATTTCTGCAATAGGAGCTTTCTGTTTTGTGTGAAAATGTTCAACATATGTGTTGCATAGGAAAGTAGTTGCCTAGTTAATTTCTTATTTTTAAGAAGACAGTCATTTGTTTTCAGTTTCTTGATTCAAGGACTGCTTTGTGTTATCACTGTTTTCATGTACAGTCTCAGATTTTTGATATACACAAAATGGGAGCTCTGCCCAGGTTCATTTCAAATCTGAAATCAAACCTTTTTACCCTTCAAAAGATAACCTGCTGCTGCTGCTGCTAAGTCACTTCAGTCGTGTCTGACTCTGTGCGACCCCACAGACGGCAGCCCACCAGTCTCCCCCTGGGATTCTCCAGGCAAGAACACTGGAGTGGGTTGCCATTTTCTTCTCCATTGCATGAAAGTGAAAAGTGAAAGTGAAGTCGCTCAGTTGTGTCCGACTCTTAGTGATCCCCATGGACTGTAGCCCACCAGGCTCCTCCATCCGTGAGATTTTCCAGGCCAGAGTACTGGAGTGGGGTGCACTTATTGCCTTCTCCAAAAGATAACTTAATGTTACAACCACAATGGGCATGAGCTTTCTCTTGCTTTCCTTTTTCCTTTGTTGATGTTTACCTTTTTCTGGAATAATAGGGCTATGATTTGTTATTTGGGAAATGGATTTTTTATAAATTGGTAACAAATCGATAATAAAATTGATGCTCTTTTTCCCTCTCTCATTTTAAGATGTAACCTTAAAAAAAAAAAAGAAATGTAACCTACCTAGATCTTTTGAGCAATGGAAATTTTACAAATTTAATCTGATGACCAAGAGCATGATCTAGGGAATTATGCAAAAATTATCAATGCCTCTATCTGGAGCTCACTCCATTTAAATCAGGAGGAAGGGTGTAACTTACGCATGGGTGAGTTAAATTCTTCAGGTGATTCTGAATCTCAGTCAGGATGCAAATTACTAACCTAGAAAGAATTGCAGTAATACTTGGAAAAAATATATATAAATATGTAAAATGTTTCCTCAGCTAGGTGCTCTGTGATGACCGAGAGGGGTGGAATTGAGGGTGTGAGTGGGAGGTTCAAGAGGGAGGGGTTGTATATGTATACATATAGCTGACTCATTTTGTTGTACTGCAGAAACAAACACAACATTGTAAAGCAGTTATACTTCAAATTATTTTACAAAAAAAACAATGGCTGTTGTTAGGGGGTGGAGATAGTAGAGATTGGAAGGAGGCCTAAAGGCACTTTCTGAGAAAATGTTCTATTTGTTGGTTAAAAGGTGTTGACATGTATAAACTTTTGTCAAAGTGAATTGAATTGTAAAAAAGAAAAATAAAAACATACATATATGTAAATGTTTCCTTAAATGTCTAGCATATTTCCCAAAATAAATGCTCGACAAGGGATGAGATTTTTAAGACTGGCCTGGTCTTTAATTAAGTATGCTCTGTGTCAGTTTTGGTGGACAGTTGGAAAGTCTCTCAGAGCAACTTTTGCAATATATTAAATTGAAGATGAATGTCTTGGCTTAAATGTAAGCCACTATTGTACTTGAACCCAGTTTCTTTAAACTTTCAACAATTACCTGAGTATCCTGTTTTCCAAAGTAGAACAAACACACACACATATACACATCTTTCCTTTGCTCGTGTCATATTGGGTAGTAAAAAAATAAAATTGGTTTATTAGGTCATTTGGCAGTCTCAAAGTCCAAAAACTAATCAGCCTTTGAATATTTGCTATAAAAAAAAATCCCATAAGCAATATTTATAGAGTTCCATTACAGTTAAACAGTAAGATATGTTTTACATTTATCTATCTCAGTTGTACTCTGTTTCTTATTGATCTTTGCTGTGTATTCTCTAAAATAATAAAGGGAATGCAAATATACATAGTCACTTTTATTCTGTCATCTTAATTTATTATACAAAATTTAAAGTTTTAATTAAGTATAGTAGAAAACGACTTTCTTATGTACACCACATGTAAAGATGAAAGCATCTGGCATAACATTAGCCGTGTTTATAGATGAACTGGTATGGATTCTGTCTCATTCAGCAAAGAAAGTACCATGTAACTATACAGTTCAACTCTATGCATTAGGAATGTGACTTCTGTTAGATGTTAAAGCATGTAATAGCCTCAAATGACACACTGAAACTCTTCCAAGTTTACTTACATTTGGACAAAGATCATGTAACTACTATTGCTGAACAAGAAAAACTCATAAATTATCTCTTTCTAACTCTATTAGTCAGTTCCTTCAACTTGTCTTTAGAACCTTCCTTGAATGCTTGGTCGTTTTATTATTTGCTTTCTAAAACAGTGTTAGACACAGTTAAAATCATTAAGTAAGCAAACATATTTCTTCCTTTCTCACTTGCTTGATTCTAAGCAAGGCCAGCCATGGCAAATTTTAGACCTTCAGTCCAACACCTTGGCATTAAATGTCAAACTGAGTTCATTTTTACCCCAGAAACTTTCTCATTGCTACTTTGCATTTTTCTTCACTAAAGCATCTATTAGTTAGTGAGTTTTTCAGTTCCTTCTTCATCTTTTCTTTCCCTCGTAGCTGTGAGCACTCCAGTAGATTGCATCATTAGGTTGGGCACTGTGAGCTGTTTTGCTCTTTTCCAAGTGTCTGATTCAGCAGGCCAGAGACCACTGCTTGCCAGAAAATCACCATTGCTCCTAGGCTGACGCTTGCCTGCTTGTTTTGATCGTCTGAGAGATGAGACTTTGTTTGCCAGAACCACAGTTGATAGAAATAGAATGGTACAGATAAGAAGGAGCACGGCAATTATGATTAAGCAGACTAGCATGGCCATTTTGTTGTTGTCCTCCTCACAGACACCCTTTTTGAAAATTTCACTGTGACTTTTGCTTGTGTTTTCAATGTTCTGTACTGTTGGTGGACTGTTCCTGACAACAGAAGATACATAAAGCTCCAGTTCAGATTTAGGAGTTAAAAACGTGATGTGAGATGATGTTTCTGTTTCAGGCATGTTTGTAGAATTATCTTTTTTATCTGCTTCAGGAGTTTTAGGGTTTGCGTTAAAGTTTTCATTTTGGCTTCTGTCCGTCTTGTTGTGAATATCTGGATCCAAGACAGTAGAATTGTTATCCCACAGATGGGTATAGTTTGCTTTTGTTCCAGGAGACAAAGAAAAAGCTGTTGTTATCAGAAAGGCAAGATGCAGGTAATGTCGCATGTGTCCCATGTCTGTGAGTGTACTGGTAATCTGTAGGGATAGAAATATAATTTGTTAACTTGTGAAAGAATAATGGTTCCTAGTTTTGGTAATTGTCTTTAAAAGATGGATAGACAGTTGATAAGTTTTAGCTACAATTAGCTATAATTACACTCATGCCTGACATTTGCTTTCCTGTTTGAATTCCTTCTGAACTGATCTTTTTTCTACTAGGCTACATATAAAGAAACAATTTAATTTCTCTTATTTTTTAAATGCTAAAAGGTAGCATTGCAGATAACTACTAATCATTGTTAAACTGAATACCCTGGTTTAAGAGTTTCCTCCCTCTTGAGCATGCTAGAAGAATTTAGCTTTGAGTCACATACTTCTGCTTTTACTTTTTTGATTCCTCCTTTTTTTTTTCCTTACCATTTAAGGAAACTCCTTGCAGAAACTCCCTATCCTCTAACAAATGAGTCACCCATCTGTATAGTAAGAGAGAAATGTGACATTTTGCTTCGTGTGTGAGAAGAAAATGCAAATAATTTTGCGGGGGGCTCAGGAAAAGGGAAGTGTGGTAGCAACCAAGAGAAAACGGACCTCAAGTAGAAATTCAAGATGTTCTTTTTTCTTCCTGGGTATTTATCTTGAAGTTTAGACTAAAGCTAGTGCTTAGGAATATATTCCCAGTATTCATGAAAGCTCTTTTATGATGATGGGTCTCCCTTCACCTCTATGGCCCCTGAGTTACTGTGGCTTTCTGAAAGCAAAGACATGCCACTTTTCTCATCCCAAACCTCTGGCATTACAGAGGAAAAGAGGCAGGTTTCTTTTGAATAATCTCAAAAGTTCAGCAAAAGATATTGACCTTTCTCATTATTATTTGTGCTTAGAATTTTTCTGTGAATATTTTGACATAATCTTTAAAAATAAGGTATACAATAAAATAGAAATACATCAGGATCATGGGATTCAGGCTCAAGTGGGAAGTCAGTGTGGATCATAAGAGTCTCAACCTATAAATGAAAAAGTGGAATGTCGATTTTGGGTCTGAGCTCGCTGGAAGCCAGTCCACAAAGGGGAAAACTCTGTTCCTAATTTTTATTATCCATCATAAGACTGAAGATTTAAATGCAACTGGCATATCTGTTCTAGGTACTGGTAAGCCAAGGAAAGATTCGTTACCATTATTGAGCTATCTCTTTTAAAATAGTATTCCAGTTTGTCTGGGCCACATTTGTAAGAGTGTTTTATTGTTTGCATTTATATGAATAGGGAAGTGGAAGCAAAAACTAGGTTATTCTTCTGTTGTTTAGTCAGTCAGTCATGTGCAACTCTGCGACACCATGGACTGTAGACCACCAGGCTCCTCTGTCCGTGGAATTTTCCAGGCAGGATTACTGGAGTGGGTTGCCATTTCCGTCTCCTGAGATATACCAAATAAAAGTGCCTGTTTGCCTATTATATATAAGTTCTTCTCAAACTTTAAAGAACATGGATGTGAGTTTGTTTTTAATGCAGATTTATTCCATAGGTCTAGGAGGGACTGGAGAGTTTTAACCAATTCCCAGATGACACAGATACTGTTGCTACTCATGCTTTTTTTTTTTTTTAACTGAAGTATAGTTGATTTGAGAATAACAAATGTGACATATTGTTATACAAATGAAAGTAGCATATAATAAACAATAGTAACTAGAAACTAACCTCTGAAGTCATATTTCCTATTGATAATATGGAGGGGGAAAAAAAAAAACCCTTTCTTATGTGTTCTAGAAGTAAGATTACTTTTCAGATTATAATTTTTATAGACAGTTAAAGATATTGTGCACTGACTTGTCTATAATAGTGTTTGAATTCAATTTTTAAGTTGAATGACATAAATCTTTGGATTTATGAAAGTATTTGTGATTCTTCCACAAAGAGAAAGACTTTAAATTGGATTAGCAAATAATTTCCAGCCTTTTATACTAGACTGGACTTCTGCATGAGATGCTAAAAATGATTTAAAGCAAGTTATTCTTGTCACATTAGTTCATTAGTGTAATATGTATCATAGTATTTGTACACATTTTAGCAGTGCTCACCACAGGATAAATAATAGGCCCGCTGTTGATTGTCTTCAGCCAGATGTACTGTCATCCCCAAATAAACAAACCGTTAACAAAATGAGACTTTGAAATCCTTACAAATGCCTAGCTGTCTCTACATCTCTAATTTATGCAGTGGAGGCCAGGTTATATTATGAAAATTTTCCTTTATCTCTGGTAGTTTTCAATAAAATTTATAATGCCTAAGCATTAGTAATGAGAAATTTGTTTTTTAAACTTATTTTAATAACAGGTAAAACTTTACAGTTCACTCAAGAGACTAAAATCAAATCCTACTTAATCTTAATTTAAAGCTCTGTGTTGATGGTAACTCTTGCCATTTCTTACTTAAATTTTACTTAATAGAACAGAGAAGAAAACAGCATACATGTTCCATTACTAATTCTACTTTGTTAGTACGATTCGAAAGTATTTCCTCAAACACTAATCTGTAAGAAGTTATAAATGAAAAGGCATAAGAAAAGCCATATATATGACCTACCTTACAAAATGCTTGGTCAAAATCTTATAACCTGATTTTAATAAGCCACTTCTTTTCTTTTCTTGAAGCACAACTTCCAAATAATTTAAAGCAGAATAGACTTGAAGAATCTGAACCTAACTCTGCAGTTTAAAAAAAAGGATATGTACAGCTAGCTTTCCACTAACCACAGATGACACATTTCCTTTCCACTGCAGCTAAAGCACATGTCACAGGGGAAAAAAAAGTCTCCAACTTGTCTATTTGGCCACAGCATGACAGGAGGCTTTGTAGGACAAATCCCCGCCTCCAGGGTAGGGAGGGTTTTGTGTTTAATGCCTTTTGACCCTATGCTTATTATGTATGTCTGCTATATGCTTTCGAATGCTATGTTAGTATCTTTCAGAAAAACAGAAAATAACATTTCCCCTGAGATTGAGCATTAAAATCTTCTCTAAAAATTGTACTTGTATACCACAGACTGATTTGATAACATGAGTTTGGAGACCCAGGATATTGGTCAGATAATAGAAACAGTAATGTTTATAACCAGCATTTCAAAGTATGGAAGTGCAACAGTGGTTTGGAGAGACTATCTAGTAAACTTAGGTTATAAGAGACAAAAAAAAAATCTCTTATAATCTAACTGTAGTGTATATATACACACACACTCCCCTCTAATGTCCTGTCAGGACCTCATACTCAATGTATCTAAAATGGATTTCAATTTTCCCCCAAAGTGACTGCCCCTTGTGATCTCTGTTTTTATTCAGGGTGGTAACATTCTTTGTTATGGCAGAGCCTTGGTACACAGCAAGTCCTTTTAATTCAAATCCTTTGTTTCAGCCTTGATAAAGATGTTGAATCATGTTGATCCTTTCTTCATATTTTTGGATCAGTTTCTTCTCTAACTGTTAGCCTTGTGTATATTTTAGATGCTTATTAAACCATACCTAGACTACTATAATATCTTTTTCACTAGCCCCAACTCCTTCTTATATATGTATGTATCACTTCCTGTGATCATATCACCTTTTTCTTTTTAAAGAAATGTGGTCAAATAACTCCCTAACACCTGCAGCTGCAATTCAGAAATGTTTGTGCACATAAACATCAGATGAAAGGTTGTTTAAAAACAATGAAAATCTCCAGGCCCCACTGCATAGATTCATATATAGTAGTTCTGGGCTAGGACAGGAAACTGCGTTTTAATGAGGCATAGAGTTGATTCTGCCACTGGTGTGCCACAGAACATCCTCCAAGAAATACCAAAGTCTTAAGAGGAAATCTGAGCCCCTTAGTTTTGCCCCTGAGCAGTTTTGGTCCCTTCACAATTTGGCTATTCTGTATTTTTCCAGCTTTCTCTCTTCAAATTTCTCTACATGAATCCTCCATTCTAGCTCAGCTAGCTGATTCTTGCCTCAGCACATCTAGTTGCCTATTTTTCCCCCTCCTTCCCTCTCTCCATGAGGCCTGCCATTCCCTGCTCTTGTTGAGTGTGAAATTTCTCCTGCCCACTTCAGCATCTTCTATGTAGCTTTCACTGATTACCCAGTTTGTGTTGATTTTTCCCTCTTTTGAACTTTACAAAAGTATTTTTCTGTGCAGTTTCTTTGACAAGTGATTACATACTACCTCATATCTTTTCTTTGTTCTTGAAATACTTTTTAAAATTTTAAGATGACTTAACTTATCATATTTTTATCTTATTTTCTCCCAATAAGATTTAAAACTGTTAGGAAAGGATATTTGTTTTAGCTTACTTTGTAGTACCACCAGAATCATCAAGTACAGAACGTTGGGCCAAAGTTAATATAAGGTTGATTTGTTTTGAAATTCTGGTACTGTATTTGGGGGCTTTCTGATGGTCCTTCTTTTGACTACTCATATTGATTAGCATTCTTTTGAATGTAGACAACATATGACATAGACAACTTAATCAAAAAAATGGGATGTATTGGCTCACACAACTGAATAGTACAGAAATAAATTCTAGGACTCAAAAGAAATGGCTGGGGCCCCAGTTTATCTTGTCATTTCTCTGCTCCATTTCTTCAGTTTTTAGGCAGGCTTTTCATTCATATCATAAGGTAAACAAGCTAACAACTCTCAGAGCTATATGTTCCTTTAATTATAAACATTAGGGAAGAAAAAGATCTCAGTTCTCAACAATTTAAGCTGAAGTCTTTGAATTGGGCCTATTTGGCCCTAGTTGTCCTAGTTTGAGTCACATGATCATTGTTGAACCATTCTCTCTGGTCATGGTGGATTAAATGAATTGACTAAATTCATTCAGTTTACTTCAAGGCTCCAAGTGGGTCATTCCCACCCAAATAGTTCACCTGGGAACTTGGGTGTGCCTAGAAGCAACCGACCAATGTCCATTGCCTTCCTCCTTGCTTGACTATGGTAGACAAGTTTGTTGTTGCTGTTGTTGCTCAGATTTTGAACTGGGGATTTGTCTCTTGCATTTTACTTTAGCCTTCTCAGTGTCTTAAGAACAAATGATTTAAAAAAATGGATCCAGACTTTGTATAATTGTTTCATATTATAGTTTGTTTTCTCTAGAAAACTAATCAGAAAATAAAGGATTAAAGTAGATTTGTAGCATCTGTATATTCATTCAAAATGGTTAATGATTTGTGTCCTTTTTTTCATCTTACTTTAGGTTCAAAACAGGTCAAATCAACGGTGATTTGCTGATATACCACGTCTTGCTGACTTTAAAGCCATATTATGCAAAGCCATATGAAATTGTAGTGGACCTTACCCATACTGGGCCTAGCAATCGCTTTAAAACAGACTTTCTCTCCAAGTGGTTTGTGGTTTTTCCTGGCTTTGCTTATGATAATGTCTCTGCAGTATATATCTATAACTGTAACTCCTGGGTCAGGGAATATACCAAGTATCATGAGCGGCTGCTGACTGGCCTCAAAGGCAGCAAAAGACTCATTTTCATAGACTGTCCTGGGAAACTGGCTGAGCACATTGAGCATGAACAGCAGAAACTACCCGCTGCCACCTTGGCTTTAGAAGAGGACCTGAAGGTTTTCCACAACGCTCTCAAGCTAGCTCACAAAGACACCAAGGTGTCTATTAAAGTAAGTTTCACTGCCTGTTAGGTAAGTGATTCATTGCCTTGCTTGACTAACCAGCCAATCTACTAGACTCCCCAGGGTCCCTGTAGTACTGTATAGCAAATGTAAAGTAAGTCCAGATGGAGGAAAACCAAGCCTTCTGTCTTCATGGAGGTCCCGCAGAAGGCTGGAGAGGTGTACACTTAATATAATTTCCAGGTTGTATTGGGGGCAGGAGAGTAGTATAGAGTGGGCGGTTTGCTGCATATCTGTCAAATGGCAGGAATATATGAGGAGTGGGAACTACCTATTGAGATTTCTTTTGATTATTACATGCTTTTTAGCAGAGGATGAACGTGAACCTTCAGGATTAAATTTGTAATTATCCATAGGATCTCAAGCTTTTAAAAACTAAAAATTTTTTTCTGATGTTTTCAGTTTCTTTTGACAGCACTTATCACAATCATTATTGAACCTGTTTGAATATATAATGGTGGTAACTCTTCTTTAAATGGCAAACATGGTATTTTGTTTGGTTGGTGGGTTTTTGAAACCTCTCAGATTTCTACATAATGAAATTTAATCCTTTTCTACTCTACCCTCTTGCTGACATTTTCCAGGTTGGTTCTACTGCTGTTCAAGTAACCTCTGCAGAGCGAACAAAAGTCCTGGGGCAATCAGTCTTTCTAAATGATATCTATTATGCCTCAGAAATTGAAGAGATCTGCCTGGTGGACGAGAACCAGTTCACCTTAACTATTGCAAACCAGGGCACACCGCTCACCTTCATGCACCAGGAGTGTGATGCCATTGTTCAGTCTATCATTCACATCCGGACACGTTGGGAGCTGTCGCAACCAGACTCCATTCCCCAGCACACCAAGATTCGGCCAAAAGACGTCCCTGGGACACTACTCAATATTGCATTACTTAATTTAGGCAGTTCAGACCCTAGTTTACGGTAGGTTTTTTTAAAAACTCATTTCAATCTTATTTAAAGTTTGTTGGTTTTAAAATGAGATCAATTAATAAATTTTTAAGGCAGCCTCTACCTTAATACTATAAATGATTAGCAGGCATTCTAAGTAGGTAAACACGTGAACTATGTAAATCTGAATAGGGTGACTTATACCAAACCAGTGTTCTTTCAGCTTTCATCTGAAACATAACAGCATGGCCATTTTGGGGGGGATTTTTTGTTTGCTTGTTTTTCTTTTTAAAAAAAGTTTTCTTTTTTTTAAAGTCTACTTCTAAGTAAAATTTCTCCTTTTCTGAGTTCTCTAATTTTTCCCATATTTAAAAGTACATCACTATTCAGCTCCCTTGCAGTCAAGTAAGATTATCATTATTTGAAAAGGAAGGCTTAATGTTCAGTAATTCAGTAACATTACATAGTTTCTGCAACTGTGTGACTTTAACAAAATTCTTGAAAGAGAGCTTAAGACAAATATAAATGTCAGATGAGCAGAGTTATAATTGGATCTGGTTAGGTTTAGTATCTAAATGAATGCGGAAAGGACAGGGCCTATGGCATCAGGAGTTTTGGTTTAAATCTAGACCTGCTGCTCTGTATGACTTTGGTCAAGGTACTGAAGTTCTGCAGATGAGCTCTAGTTTCCTCTTTTTAAAAATAAGGGTAACCCTGCCTTCCTGTAAACTTACAAAAGTTTAATAAATGTGTGGTAGTAGAGCATAGCATCTAGCAAATAGTTTGTGTTTAACAAATATTTCCTCCCAACTCCCCCCCACCCCTCCCCCACCCTTTCCTCTCTCTGCCAGTGTCTCCACACCACTTCCCTCTTCTGCCCCTCTCCTTTTCATGTTAAGATAATTTTTTGCCCCAAGTACCTTGGGACTATCAGGTTTTTACAGATATAAATTCTTGGCTTTGGAAAATCTTCCCTAGGGTATAATATAGCTCAAGTTTTATAAATGGGCTTTTTAGAATTCCACGTCCTCCGTAATTTAACAGGAAAAGAAATAAGCAAGATTTCTTTACCTGGGCGGTCCTCATGGAGTCCATGAACTCCCAGAAAATACACACAAAATTTCACATATGCTTACCTTTCATTATCTGAGAGGAGTCTGTGACACCTACTCCCAGTTTGAGGAATCCCAGTTCTTTATAACTGTTGAAATAACAGAGTGAAAGTCACTGTCCAAATAGCATCACTCAGAATTCCTTGGAGTTAATAAAAGATACACAAACTTAGAAACAATGAGGTTAATATTTTCATTTTAGGAAAATGGAGCTATGTCTGTCTTGAATGTCTAGTTCCAAATTCCTCATAGAAGAGTGCTAGCAGACTTCTAACAGTTATTAGCTTGAATGAGCCTGTATTCTTCTCTTGTGAAATAAAGCAAACTGACAGCTTCTGCTTTTTGCTGAAGCCTGTTGTTCCAGAGAAAAAGCCTTGAGGCAGACTTATATTTCAGTGGCTTTTTCCCCTGTGTGGTTATTACATAAATATACTAGCATGATGAAAGTTCAGAGGTAAGGAAAACCTGAAATTCACTGAGCAAACCGTTTGTTTTGCTGGATAGGGGAGAAAAATCTAAATCTAAAAATTGAGTTTTTTGAGCTATCTCCTAAATTGTTTAAGTATATTTTTAGACATTTATAAGGAAGACTTTGGTTCTGATGGAACCTGGATATATATTATGGTTTGTGTGTTCTTTATTTTTTTTTAATTCAGTGCTTTTATGTATAATAGTAGGAGTTCATTTAAGGAAAAAATGGCACGTGGGGGGAGGTACTTAATTATATTAAAAAATTGTTTGACCTCTAGTTTGTAGTATAAATTGTAGGACACCTAGAAAGAAATTTGGTAGATTCTAATGAAACATTTTAGCATTCTAATTTTATGAGGGCCATCTCATTTCTTGTGCTCCTGGTCATAACTGGATCTAGTGAGCAGGGGAGCCACAATTTGAGTTTTGGCCTCACTGAAAATATGGTGTGCCTTATTCTGACTTTCTTCATATTGACTGATCTTAAGACCGTAAAATTCTCATATTTTATATCCCAGTGGAATGTCTTTTAGAAAGGCCTTATATTCGCTGTCGTTAGGAGCCTCAGAGTTCTCTTCTGATTATGTGGAGAATTTTCCTTTAAAAAAATACGATTGCGGGGTATTTGGGATTTACCATAGAATTACAAAATCTTATCTCCGATCGATCATAAAATTTTTAAATAGTTGATCTATGCTTGGTAACAGAATCATAAGTTGTATGTTATTAAAATTTTGAAATTATAAGAAAAAAGTTTAAAACAACTTAATTTGTGTTTTCTCCTAGGTCAGCTGCCTATAATCTTCTGTGTGCCTTAACTTGTACCTTTAATTTAAAAATTGAGGGCCAGTTACTAGAGACGTCAGGTTTATGTATCCCAGCCAACAACACCCTCTTTATTGTCTCTATTAGTAAGACCCTGGCAGCCAATGAGCCACACCTCACCCTAGAATTTTTGGAAGAGTGTATTTCTGGATTTAGCAAATCTAGTAAGTAATGATTTTTTTTTAATATTAACAACGATTCTAAGAAGATTCAAAGATAGTCCTTTCATTTCAAAATTTGCCAATGAAATCTTTAGTATATTTCCACTTATTTTTATTTTTTGTCTTACTGAAGAAACTTTGTGGTAGATCACATTGAGAAATCCACAAAAATTTGGCAATACATGCACAGTGGGAAGATTTTGATATCTTCTGTGTCTCTGCACCACTTACAAAGTGTTTTCATACCATGTTTGAGATTAGCGTATTTCTCTTCTTAGCAGGTTATTCCAAATGTGTAAAATATCCATGTTGTCCCCTTGATTTTAGGGGGGTAGTCATTTTCTCTTTACTTCAGGTTGAATTTGAACTGTGATTTTATTGTTTATGTATAGTTCATGGAGAATGCAGTGGCACGAAATACAAGGTCCAGAGTCAACTCCTGACTTGCCTTTTGTAAATGTAAATTTAACATCTATTCTTTATGTCTATCCATCTTCAGAACCTGTAGTAATATAAATGTTGCTCTTCTTCCAGCTTATTTCCTGACATTTTCTTCCCCTCCCTTTCTCTCTCCATAATACATAAAACTTTTTAATACACTCAAACACATTTCTTGACTTTTCTGTGTTAATTGAAAGCTTTGGAAATTCAGTAAGACCAGATCACTGTGTATTTTTACAGCAAGAGATGTAGGATTATAACTCTAAAAAGAAAACATGTAAAACTGACAAAACAAGACAGGTATAAAGCTTTATTAAGACAATATTAACAAAGGTTTGAGTGAATGGACACATGTATTGTGTTCCTGGATGAACAGTTCTTACCAGATTATTATAATTCAATTCAGTCCCTTTAAAATAGCTGTGAGAGTTGAGGATTAAGAATGAGGTAGAGCTTTAAATGATTATGCTATGCATTTCACTTGAAAATACAATAGCTAAGAAAATATTGAAAGGAAAGAAAAACTGAGAGGGGCTTGTAGTCAAAGCTAAGGTTTTTCCAGTAGTCAAGTATGGATGTGTGAGAGTTGGACCATAAAGAAAGCTGAACGCTGAAGAATTTATGCTTTTGACTATGGTGTTGGAGAAGACTCTTGAGAGTCCCTTGAACTGCAAGGAGATCAAACCAGTCAATCCTAAAGGAAATCAGTCCTGAATATTCATTGGAAGGACTGATGCTGAAGCTGAAGCTCCAAGCCTTTGGTCACCTGATGCAAAGAACTGAGTCATTAGAAAAGACCATAATGCTGGGAAAGATTGAAGGCAGGAGGAGAAGGGGACAACAGAGAATGAGATGGTTGAATGGCATCACCAACTCAATGGACCTGAGTTTGAGAAGCTCTGGGAGTTGGTGATGGACAGGGAGGCCTGGTGTGCTGCAGTCCATGGAGTTGCAAAGAATAGGACACAACTGAGTGACTGAACTAAACAGTAATTAAAATGAGTATTCAAAAGTTAGCAATCAGATCACTTTAAGAGAAGCATATTGATAAATAAGTAACACAGACTAATAGGGGGAAGGTTAAATCACTTCAGAAATGAGGCTGAGAAATGAATCAAGTTGGGTCTTCATCTTAACCCCAAACCACAAGATGATGCCAAAATAAGTTCTAACTATTTTTAAGAATTGAATATAAAAACTGGAACCATTTAAGAAAGAGGAATAATATTTGATTGCTTTCTGGGTGAGTAAGGACTTATGAAACAAAAAAAGTAATAGATTGAAGCAAAGGAAATGGTGAAAGTTCACTAACAAATTTGAAGAAATTCAAACTGAAAGAAGTGTTGTTCAGTCACTCAGTCGTGTCCAAATCTTTGCAACCCCATGGACTGCGGCACACCAGGTATCCCTGTCCTTCACCATCTCCTGGAGCCTGCTCAAACTCATGTCCATCGATTCGGTGATGTCATCCAACTGTCTCATCCTCTGTCATCCCCTTCTCTTCCTGCCTTCAATCTTTCCCAGCGTCAGAGACTTTCTAACGAGTCAGTTCTTCACATCAGGTGGCCAAACTCTCGGAGCTTCAGCTTGAGCATCAGCCCTTCCAATGAATATTCAGGACTGATTTCCTTTAGGATTGATTGGTTTGATCTCCTTGCAGTCCAAGGGACTCTCAAGAGTCTTCAACACCACAGTTAAGAAGCACCAGCTCTTCAGTGCTCAGCCTTATTTATAGTCCAACTCTTACATCCATACTTGACTACTGGAAAAGCCATAGCTTTGACTATTTGGACCTATGTTGGCAAAGAAAGATTTAAAAAAATTCAGTGTTGATGTCTTTGGAATTGTGAACAGGAGCAAGTTTTCTACAAAGTAGTTTGGACGTGGATATGGAGAACCTTAAAGATGTTTACAGCTCTTGGACTCATAACTCCTAAGGAATTTATCCTAAGGAATTAATGTCCATATGTTTATCATAGCATTATTTTTTATTTAGGTTTTTAAAATTCAGGTGTATCTTATCATCAATAAAGTGCCAAAATCTTAAATAATTTGATTAATTTTTACATGTGAATACATTACAAAACCATCTCCCAGGTCAAGATATGGAACATTTCCAGCATCCAGAAATTTCCTCTCTGGCAATCCATTCCCCACCAAGAGTAACCACTGTTATCACCTCTCTTGCCAGAGATTTATTTTCCATACTTTTGTGCTTCACTTAACATTACTTACAATAGCAAAACGCTGAAGCAATCTAAAAGTAAACACTGAGGAACCAATTACATTATTCTTCTATGTAATCTACATATCATGAAATAATATGAGGCCATTAAAAATGTTTTTGGTACAGAATTTCAATTTGGGAAGATTAAAATGTTCTGGAATGGATAGTGTTGATGGTTGCACAACAATGTGAATATACTGAATTCCTGTGAACTGTACACATTAAAATGGCAGGTTTTATGCTATATATGGAGAAGGCACTGGCACCCCACTCCAGTACTCTTGCCTGGAAAATCCCATAGATGGAGGAGCCTGGTGGGCTGCAGTCCATGGGGTCGCAAAGAGTCGGACACGACTAAGCGACTTCACTTTCACTTTTCACTTTCATGCATTGGAGAAGGAAATGGCAAGCCACTCCAGTGTTCTTGCCTGGAGACTCCCAGGGACGGCGGAGCCTGGTGGGCTGCTGTCTATGGGGTCGCACAGAGTCGGACACGACTGAAGCGACTTAGCAGCAGTAGCAGCAGCATGCTATATATATATATATATATATATATTAATATATATATATGTATATTAACATGATTAAAAAATGCTTTGGGTACTCTTGATGAAGTTATATAGAGGAATCTTTGCATTAATTTTGTATCTTTTTGTAAGTTCGGAGTTACTTCAAAATAAAAAGTTACAAATTGTCCTTCCTTGAAAAATTTTTAATGTTGAGTAAATCTCAGTATAATACATAGTGAAATAAACATTCAGAGCATACTGTGTGCAGAAACCAACACAATATTATAAAGCAATTATCCTCCAATTAAAAGTAAATTAAAAAACATATTCTGTATGTAGCATAACCCTAATTTTTGTGGAGAAGTTGGGATGGGTTACATACAGTATCTCTGCATAGATTTGAAAGCCTATGGAGAAGTCAAGTGAGACACCAGTATATTGATATCAGTTTCATTTTTATGATGATACTCTCTGTTTATCAAAGTTCCTATGATTACCAATATTCCTTTTAAAATGAGAATAAAGTGAGAAAAATTTTAACTAGAAGAGAAGCTATTAAAAGGGAGAAAAGTAAGATAAAACTTTTCAAAAATCGGCTTAATGACTTTGGAGATTACGTTCTTTAAGGCTTGTTCTCTTTCTTCATCTCTGCCTTCAGTAATATATTTGCCAAGTCTCTTTTCTCCAGGCCTGATTCTAGGTTATGGTCTTTTCCTTTTACCTTTTTTCCTCCCAATCTTTTATTTTGAAATAATTGTTGATGTCATTTTTGTGGACCATCTGTGCTAATAATGTAATTTTTCCCCCCAGGTATTGAATTGAAACACCTTTGTTTGGAGTACATGACTCCATGGCTATCAAATCTAGTACGTTTTTGTAAGCACAACGATGATGCCAAGCGACAGAGAGTTACTGCAATTCTTGATAAGCTGATAACAATGACCATAAACGAGAAACAGATGTATCCATCTATTCAAGCAAAAATATGGGGGAGCCTTGGGCAGGTATTGAGTTTTCTCAAATATTTATCTAGTACCTCCTTGGTACAGATATTAATTTGATACCCACATTGTGCAAAGCACTGCACTAGGGATACAGCTATAGAAAAGACAGTTCCCTTTTTCAAAAAGCATGCCAGACACCCACCTAATCCCTGATCCACTTCAGAACTATAGGAGTCTGTGTCTCAGAACCAGAGAAAAGCTAATTATTCTAGCACTCTTCTCCATAGCGTTATTACAGTCGCCCCACAGAGTCCTCAATGTGCAGAACCCACAGGCGTTGAGGGCCAGCTGTACTATGCCATTTCTTAAGTGAGGGACTTATATCTGCAGGGGGTCCTGGAACTAATCTCCACAGACACCAAGGGATGGCTGCATGTAGAATTTAACTGTGAAAATCTGATACTATTTCTCATAAGTAGTGCATTATAGTATATTCTGGTATCCTGTATACCACAGGTGTCAGTAAATGTTTGCTAATGATGTTATTTGGGCCTCCTGCTCTCACTTATAGTTCATTTTTAAGAATGCCAATATTAAAATAGTATAATGTAATTTCTATCTGATAAGAATTATGCTACCATTTCTTCAAAGTAATCACTTAAGGAGGCAATACCCTTATTCAGATAATGCTGCAAATCCTCCACATTATTTTAAATGACCTTGGAGCCAGTTTTGTAGCTCTGCAAAACATTTCAGTACTTGATGTCATTTCTTATATTTTAAAATAATTGTACCTTATACTGCTGATACACTATTGTCTTAGAGAACAGAGGTGCTTTAAAAGTGAACGAAAATAATATATGTAGAGATTTTAAATTTTTGAATACCAGTCTCTGAAGGAATTGAGTGACTGTTCTCATCCTTTTCTGGATATTTTATGATAAATTTCTGACAAGTCTCTAAATAAAACCTAGTGTTGTGGAGGCCTCAGGTAAACCAGAATTTTCATGTTGATTGGACTGCTCCTTGAATTAATTTTAAGTTAAAAACTAAGTTGGTAGAATGGCTAAAACATAAGTTAATCTTTCCCTCTTCCACTAGATTACAGACCTCCTTGATGTTGTACTAGACAGTTTCATCAAAACCAGTGCAACGGGTGGCTTAGGATCAATAAAGGCTGAGGTGATGGCAGATACTGCTGTAGCTTTGGCTTCTGGAAATGTGAAATTGGTTTCAAGCAAGGTAATCACTTTTCCTTTGCCTTCTGGGCTATGGTTTGATGTATCTGTTTGGGGTTTTTTTATCAGGAGGTTTTTTGTTTTATAACAATCATTTTAAAAAGAAATTTTTTGTGATAAAACTTTTTAGCTCCCTTTTAAAAATTTTTTTTGCTTCTTTACAGGTTATTGGAAGGATGTGCAAAATAATTGACAAGACATGCCTATCTCCAACTCCTACTTTAGAGCAACATCTTATGTGGGATGACATTGCCATTCTGGCTCGCTACATGCTAATGCTGTCCTTCAACAATTCCCTGGACGTGGCAGCTCATCTCCCCTACCTCTTCCACGTTGTTACTTTCTTAGTAGCAACAGGGCCACTCTCCTTGAGAGCTTCCACACATGGATTGGTCATTAACATCATTCACTCTCTGTGTACTTGTTCACAGCTTCATTTTAGTGGTAGGTTCTAGGAAAGCACTGTGTGTTTTTACCAAATCCTTTCCCCATTTTATACCTATAACAATGCCTGACTTAGCCTAGATTACCTATTTATTTATTAATATTACGATGCCTTCACACCAAGCTGCTTATTTAGATCTATAGTAATGACATGAAATACAGTCGAAATAGAAAAAGAATGAATTACTTTCATTCCATCTCAAGCCACAGCTGAGATGTTCTATGCACATTTTTCATGGAAACTCTTTAAGTTATCACTTAAGCTAAAAACTCAGCACTGGTTGACAGTGTTGCTCTCCTAGTACGAATTTGTTTAGTTCAGTTCAGTTCAGTCGCTCAGTCGTGTCCGACTCTTTGCGACCCCATGAATCGCAGCACGCCAGGCCTCCCTGTCCATCACCAACTCCCGGAGTTCACCCAGACTCACGTCCATCGAGTCAGTGATGCCATTCAGCCATCTCATCCTCTGTCGTCCCCTTCTCCTCCTGCCCCCAATCCCTCCCAGCATCAGAGTCTTTTCCAATGAGTCAACGCATCACATGAGGTGGCCAGAGTACTGGAGTTGCAGCTTTAGCATCATTCCTTCCAAAGAAATCCCAGGGCTGATCTCCTTCAGAATGGACTGGCTGGATCTCCTTGCAGTCCAAGGGACTCTCAAGAGTCTTCTCCAACACCACAGTTCAAAAGCATCAGTTCTTCGGCGCTCAGCCTTCCTCACAGTCCAACTTTCACATCCATACATGACCACAGGAAAAACCATAGCCTTGACTATACGGACCTTTGTTGGCAAAATAATGTCTCTGCTTTTGAATATGCTATCTAGGTTGGTCATAACTTTCCTTCCAAGGAGTAAGCGTCTTTTAATTTCATGGCTGCAGTCACCATCTGCAGTGATTTTGGAGCCCAAAAAAATACAGTCTGACACTGTTTCCACTGTTTCCCCATCTATTTCCCATGAAGTGATGGGACCGGATGCCATGATCTTCGTTTTCTGAATGTTGAGCTTTAAGCCAACTTTTTCACTCTCCACTTTCACTTTCATCAAGAGGCTTTTGAGTTCCTCTTCACTTTCTGCCATAAGGGTGGTGTCATCTGCATATCTGAGGTTATTGATATTTCTCTCAGCAATCTTGATTCCAGCTTGTGGTTCTTCCAGTCCAGCGTTTCTCATGATGTACTCTGCATAGAAGTTAAATAAGCAGGGTGACAATATACAGCCTTGACGTACTCCTTTTCCTATTTGGAACCAGTCTGTTGTTCCATGTCCAGTTCTAACTGTTGCTTCCTGACCTGCATATAGGTTTCTCAAGAGGCAGGTCAGGTGGTCTGGTATTCCCATCTCTTTCAAATTTTCCACAGTTTATTGTGATCCATACAGTCAAAGGCTTTGGCATAGTCAATAAAGCAGAAATAGATGTTTTTCTGGAACTCTCTTGCTTTTTCCATGGTCCAGCGGATGTTGGCAATTTGATCTCTGGTTCCTCTGCCTTTTCTAAAACCAGCTTGAACATCAGGAAGTTCGCGGTTCACATATTGCTGAAGCCTGGCTTGGAGAATTTTGAGCATTACTTTACTAGCGTGTGAGATGAGTGCAATTTTGCAGTAGTTTGAGCATTCTTTGGCATTACCTTTCTTTGGGATTGGAATGAAAACTGCCCTTTTCCAGTCCTGTGGCCACTGCTGAGTTTTCCAAATTTGCTGGCATATTGAGTGCAGCACTTTCATAGCATCATCTTTCAGGATTTGAAAGAGCTCAACTGGAATTCCATCACCTCCACTAGCTTTGTTCGTAGTGATGCTTCCTAAGGCCCACTTGACTTCACATTCCAGGGTGTCTGGCTCTAGGTCAGTGATCACACCATCGTGATTATCTGGATCGGAAGATCTTTTTTGTACAGTTCTTCTGTGTATTCTTGCCATCTCTTCTTAATATCTTCTGCTTCTGTTAGGTGCATACCATTTCTATCCTTTATCGAGCCCATCTTTGCATGAAATGTTCCCTTGATATCTCTAATTTTCTTGAAGAGATCTCTAGTCTTTCCCATTCTGTTGTTTTCCTCTATTTCTTTGCATTGATCACTGAAGAAGGCTTTCTTATCTCTTCTTGCTATTCTTTGGAACTCTGCATTCAGATGCTTTTATCTTTCCTTTTCTCCTTTGCTTTTTGCTTCTCTTCTTTTCACAGCTATTTGTAAGGCCTCCCCAGACAGCCATTTTGCTTTTTTGCATTTCTTTTCCATGGGGATAGTCTTGATCCCTGTCTCCTGTACAATGTCATGAACCTCAGTCCATAGTTCATCAGGCACTCTATCTATCAGACCTAGGCCCTTAAATCTATTTCTCACTTCCACTGTGTAATCATAAGGGATTTGATTTAGGTCATACCTGAATGGTTTAATGGTTTTCCCTACTTTCTTCAGTTTAAGTTTGAATTTGGCAATAAGGAGTTCATGATCTGAGCCACAGTCAGCTCCTGGTCTTGTTTTTGCTGACTGTATAGAGCTTCTCCATCTTTGGCTGCAAAGAATATAATCAATCTGATTTCGGTGTTGATCATCTGGTGATGTCCATGTGTAGAGTCTTCTCTTGTGTTTTTGGCAGATGGTGTTTGCTATGACCACTGCATTTTCTTGGCAAAACTCTGTTAGTCTTTGCCCTGCTTCATTGCATATTCCAAGGCCAAATTTGCCTGTTACTCCAGGTATGTTTTGACTTCCTACTTTTGCATTCCAGTCCCCTATAATGAAAAGGACATCTTTTTTGGGTGTTAGTTCTAAAAGGTCTTGTAGGTCTTCATAGAACCGTTCAGCTTCTTCAGCATTACTGGTTGGGGCATAGACTTGGGTTACTGTGATATTGAATGGTTTGCCTTGGAAACGAACAGAGATCATTCTGTTGTTTTTGAGATTGCATCCAAGTACTGCATTTTGGACTCTTTTGTTGACCATGATGGCTACTCCATTTCTTCTGAGGGATTCCTGCCCGCAGTAGTAGATATAATGGTCATCTGAGTTAAATTCACCCATTCCAGTCCATTTTAGTTTGCTGATTCCTAGAATGTCGACATTCACTCTTGCCATCTCTTGTAGATAGGGAGTTAATTGATGAACATGAAGCTAATGTATCAAGAGGGTTGATTTAGGGAGCACTGTTAGGTAATTTGATATGATATTCAAATTTTATAAATTCATAATAAAATATGTGACACTAGGATTTTTAAAAAAAAATTGTATCTTTAAAGTCTTTACTTGTTCCTTTTGTCTTTTATAGAAGAGACCAAGCAAGTTTTGAGACTCAGCTTGACAGAGTTCTCATTACCGAAATTTTACCTGCTATTTGGCATTAGCAAAGTCAAGTCAGCTGCTGTCATTGCCTTCCGCTCCAGCTACCGGGACAGGTCATTCTCTCCTGGCTCCTATGAGAGGGAGACTTTTGCTTTGACATCCTTGGAGACAGTCACAGAGGCTTTGTTGGAGATCATGGAGGTATAGAAGGCAAAATGATAAGAAGCTAAACTCATTTTTAAAAATCCACTGGTACTGTATAGAAGAAATACTGTTTTATTCTGTTTTGCACTTAATGCTTAAATAAAAACATTCCCATAGACTGTGTTTAGAATTTTCTAGAAATATTTATGTACATAAATATATTTAGAGTATCTTTTTTTTAGGCATGTATGAGAGATATTCCAACATGCAAGTGGCTGGACCAATGGACAGAACTAGCACAAAGGTATGTCCCACATTTAAGTTGCAAAAGTATGTGTACTGTTGAAAAGATAGATATTACTGCATAATTGATATTCTAAGTAATTATTCTATGTATTTATATGTATATATATAAACACAAAGGTTTTCATAAGCTCTTTGAATTTTTTAATTGTAGATTTGCATTCCAGTATAACCCGTCCCTGCAACCGAGAGCTCTTGTTGTCTTTGGCTGTATTAGCAAACGAGTATCTCATGGGCAGATAAAGCAGATTATCCGTATCCTCAGCAAGGTACTTCCCCCCCTCTTCCCAAATATTTGTGGTTCCCAAGTTGTAAATTATATCTTGAATTTTTCTAAGGGACATTTAAATTTGAATTTAATAAAGTATCTTATATGTTGTTTATTGAATCTTTAAAAATGGGTTTTGATTATTATAATTCTTTGAAGTAAAGCCTCTCTAGAGAAGATATCTTAAAAAAATTAAGTATTTCTTTTGGCAGAAGGTACTCTTACTGTTTTATTATAAGCATTTTACTAGATGGTAAGACGAGCCTTACCTTTCTAAGGTGGCTCAGTGGTAAAGAATCTACCTGCAATGCAGGAGAGGCGGGTTTGATCCCTGGATGGAGCAGATCGCCTCGAGAAGGAAATGGCAACTCACTCCAGTATTCTTGTCTGGGAAATCCCGTGGACTGAGGAGCCTAGTGGGCTACAGTCCATGGGGTTGCAACGAGTCAGACACGACTTAGCGACTGAACAACAACCACAAAGACTAGCCTTGTGTAAAATTATGTAATTTGTAATTGCTATAACAATGCCTGACTTCCTATATTAGCATATAATATAGAAATACTTCTTAAAAAGATTCCAAATGTGCTTACTAGCTACCAAGATCACCACAGCATTGGAAATAATCCTCGCACTTATTAAATAAAGAATTGTTCTGAAATAATTCTGAAATTCAGTTTAGGAGTAAATGTTTTGTTTCAATGAAAGTAACATAAAAATTCTGTTTCTCTAAAAGGCTCTTGAGAGTTGCTTAAAAGGACCTGATACTTACAACAGTCAAGTTCTGATAGAAGCTACAGTAATAGCACTAACCAAATTACAACCACTTCTTAATAAGGTAATTACTGTGTAGAAAATGAGTGCATTTATTTTGGGTGTTAGTGTTAAATGTTATTTTCTTTCAAAGAGTTCAGAAAATAAGATGGATAGAGAAATTATAAAGAAAAAACTATAGTTAAAGTAGAATGTCTTACCTTAAAATTCAGTTGTTTTATTTACATTAGAGGAAGAGTAAGGATGGAGAATATGTTCTTAAGTGCTTAGGTATTGGCTTATCAGTGCTTAAAGAAAAGATGGATATAAATGCTTAATTCTTTCATCCAGTTGAGCATCTGCTATGTGCCAAGTACTGTTTTAGGTGCTAGAGATATAATACTGAACAAAGCCAATAAAATTATCTGCCTTCATGGAACTTTAATTCTGGAATGAATGCGAAAGTTGAGGAGTGGCTAGATAATAAAGTGATTAAAATACATGATACGTTAGTTGGTGATCATTGTTGTGGAGAAATGTAAAGCTGGGGTAAAGCACACCTGATAATCAAGGGAGTTTGGGTGCTAAGTGAAGATAATGTTTAAAGGAAATAAGATAATAGCAGCCACTGTTTTAGGATGGTCTGAGCTCATCTCAGCTTTGTGACCTCAGGCAGGTCATCTGTATAACATCTGGACATTATGTTTCTACATTAATAAATTGACTAAGTAATGGCATAGTATTATCTTCCAACTCTAAAGTTGTATTCTGTGAATTGAGTACAAAGATACGCCAAATTGAGAGAGATTACATAGAAATAAAGACCTGTATGTTCTTCTTCTTGAGCTATATGTTCTACAAACATTCTAAAATGGCCAAATTGGGGTTCTTTTGCTATTCCAAAATTGATATTTTTGTGTGCACAGTTAGAAAAAGACGCTGTGCAATGCTAACTGTAAGGTCAAACTGAATGGAATGCGTCTGGCCCAGATGGTTTTTAAAAAAGTCTTCCAGCTCTTCTGCCTCCTGCTTCTCACCTTTCCCCAGCAAAGGAGGATAAAAAAAATTCAGAAGTGATTATACCTCCCTTAAGGAGAAACCTATTACAGGGAGAAATTAATCATCCTCGATGCTTACCTGTACACCCTGGATCCGAACAGAATTTAGGGGTTTAGCTAAGGAATTTGCCAATCCCAGCTAGGATCCGTTGGGATTTGTTAAGGAATTTTAATTGACCATCTGGACCTATGAGCCCAGGTTTTCAGATCTGTATCAACTAATGCAGATGTTAGTTTCTGAAAACAGAACAAGGCAATGACTAGAGAAAGCAAGGTGAAAATACCACTTAAAGGACTGTGAATCACATAGTCCAGAAGCTTGCACCAAATACAAGGAATTAGCTCAGAAATTACTGAAACCTATGTCAGAGCTTTCTCCAAAAACCATAAATGGACAAAGATTCAACAGTGCAAGCAAAGATGAGATGAATCAATCCAAACTATTATGGAAGATTGGGGGGAAAAGGTTTTAAGCAATATTCTGGCTTGACATTTGAGTCATTCTAACAACTAAAATGATCCTTTTGCTTAACTCCACCTTTAAAGAAGGCTTAGATGAGGATTTAGCTACTTTTGTCAAAGACAGTCTAGGTTGGTCTGAGTGACACACAAAACACTCTTGTTACACGGGCTGACCAACTTTTCAAAACCCTTAAAAAAAAAGGGAGTATCTGTGAAAATTATGAAACTTCATTTGCACCACTTTATTACCCAATGCCAGTAGAAAATTAACTGAACCCCAACCAATTTAATTCCCAAAACAGTAGAGAAAGCTTGAAGGAAAAAAAAAAATCTCTCTTTAGAATTCTTGTCCTGAGGGCAGAAACTCCTACTAGGAGAACCTGATTTTCTCTCCCTGTGCCTTGAGACCCAGAGCTCTCTGGATCACTTATCTAGACTGTCTCTTAATTGCTGAAACTGAGTTGGGGGGGAGGAAAGAAGCCTTTTAAATTTTCTTATTCCAACTTATTCACATTTTGTTTTATATTGTCATATTTGATTCATGACTAAGTTTAGAAAATGAAGGTATATCTCTGACTGTGTCTGTTTGGATATATGTACGTCTCAGTATGTTTCTTTGGATAATATTGCTGCAGTTAATTTGTAAAATGAGCTCTAACCTAACCAGCCTAAAGAAAAATAAGCACTTGCAAATCAAGCAGTTCTAAATACAAGAGAAATTAACCTAAGTGAATTTCAGGTTCACATGAATTAAGAAATATTCAGTATTAAGTACCTGGTATTAATATTTGTTGATCTAATTAATATAGACATGCTTAAAATATTAAGCATAATATTTTCATTGTGCCTAGGTTTAATATGTTAAATAAAGTGTTGTTATATCTGTTACAAATTTGTAAGCAAGGAAAGTAACTCAACTAAAGAAACTTTTAAGGAAAGAAAGCATAAATGATATAGGAACTTTTAGATAAACTCTATTAAGGGGCTACCCCAATGGCTCAGCTGTAAAGAAGCACCTGCCAGTGCAGGAGATACAGGTTCGGTCCCTGGGTCGGGAAAATTCCCTGGAGTAGAAAATGGCAGCCCACTCCAGTATTCTTGCCTGGAAAATACCATGGACAGAGAAGCCTGGTGGGCTACAGTCCACGGGGTCAGAGAGTCAGACACGACTGAGCGCACACGCATGATTTCTTGTATACCACAGTGTGTTCTGATGAGACGGTGGTGTATCTTACTAACCTGGAGTGCGTCTCCCCTGCCTAGGACTCCCCTCTGCACAAAGCCCTCTTTTGGGTTGCTGTAGCCGTGCTACAGCTCGATGAGGTCAACTTGTATTCAGCAGGCACTGCACTTCTGGAACAAAACCTGCACACCTTAGACAGTCTCAGGATATTCAATGACAAGGTAAACAAGCTTTCGGTTGGTGTTTCTAAATTATGCATGTTAGAGTGTCTCCTTTTTTTTGTTGTTGTTTTCTTTTAAAATTAGAAGAGATCCATCTTTAAATATGAATTTCTGTGTAACTGGTTGTGAATATATTCCTTACTAGCTCATAAAATGGTTTAAACTTTGCATACTTTTTTATATAAAAATAGCAAAAAAAACAGTACTTGCCCAATATTGGTAAACAGAATAAGGATAAAAATATTGAGTAATAATAATAGCTACCTTGCTAGGCTCTATGCTGTCTTATGCACTGTACATTCATTAATTGTAATTTCATAATCCAAGGGTAAAGGTTAGCATTCCCCACCCTTACTTCACTTCATGAAGAAATAATCTAAAAATAAGCTCACTTTTATTGAATTATGGTACTTAATGAGAAATAGGTATAATTAGAAGCAGATAAGGCGTCTAAAGGAAACTTTTGGATATTTAATTATGCTAGTCTTTTGTTTGCTTAATCCCACTTTAAAACATATTAATACCATCACCACCCCTCTTAAAACCTTTTAGTTTTGATTGAGATTGGGTTTTGGTTTGCAGAGTATAGTAAAAGAAATACAATAGTAAGAAATTATATTCATTTTGTCTTTGGAGGAAAAAAAGAGAAGCGTCTAGGAGAAAAGAGAGGAATTTTAAGACAGATAGGTGTATATAATAAGAGATTTGCTTAAAGCAAAATTAACAGACCTTGTGAGAAGAAAGAAACAGACCAGAGCCTGGTTTTATGTGTGAAGATGCCTGGTCTAAGCATTGTTTGTTTTGTCTTCCAAATAGTAGTGTAGTGTAGACCCACAATAGCTGGGGCTCTGGGAAATGTGGAAGCAGAATTTTAGATGTAGAAGTTATCTTGAAGTTTTATCATCCATTTTATAGGATAGAAAAGAACAAAGAAGTCAGGTAACTTGTTCATGTTTGTGCATCTGATTTGGAACTAGAATCTCTCTTTCCTAATTCCATTGCTCTTTTCTGGAGTGGTCTTAGGACAGTGGTGGTCAGAGAGATGGCTAGCTTTTGGCCTTTTGTATGAATATAGGATATTTGTGAGTGAAGTGTTTGTCTAGGAATATCTGCCTTGGCATTTTCATTGCCAAAATAGACCCATTAGCAGAAGTTAATATTGACTCCAAATGCCTCAGGATACTAGGAATCCATTAATAAAGCTTGTTAAAAGTTACCAGAATGAAAGATGAATAAGGTCTGAGGATCTATTATTTAACTTAATGACTATAGTTGATAACACTGTATTATAATTGAAATTTGCTAAGAGAGGAGAACTTAAATGTTCTCCCCCAAAAGAGGGGATGGGATATAAATATGTGAAGTGATAGTTTATTAACTTAATGGGAGAAATGTATATGTGAAAGGATATACATTCATTCTTCAAATCATCACATTGTACACATTAAATACCTTACAATTTTGTCAGTTATACCTCAGTAAAGCTGAAAATATATATATACATTGAACTTATAGTAAGTTAATACTTTAATATTTATGTAATATTCTGCAACTTGCTTTTTTTTAACAATATGAACATCTTTCTAAAGCATATATATATATACACACACAAAATTTCATGTGTGTGTGTGTATAATTCTTGCTCATGACTGCAGAGTATTTTACAGAATGCATGAGCCACAACGTATTTAACCTTGCCCATTAATGGACATTTGGTTTGTCTGTTATCTTTTTTTATTATAGAAAATGCTACTCTAAACATCTCTCTACATTTATTTTATAGTCTATGTTTTTCTTTCTTTGAGGTAGAAACCTAGACAGATCTGAACATGACCCTAAGTACTTTCAGTTTTTGCTTTAAAATAAAATCTCTGTGTATAAGAGAATCACAGGGCTTTTTTAAAAAAAAAAAAAAAGCAAATTGCTGGGCCTTACCACTTCCCATGATTCTGAGATGGAACCCAGTACTTTCCACCCTTGAACTAGCATCGTCAGTGATTTTAAGGCAGGTATTCCTGAAACCACACTTTAGGAAATATTGTTAAATACCTTAATTTAGAGGTCAAGTTACATAGCATTTTTGAGTTTCAGTTCTTTGTTTTACCACACTAGACTGTCAAATTCTCCAGGGCTAGTACTTTTTGTCTGTTTAGTTCACTGATATATCAATCAATCGATCAATCTGTAAAATGGAGCTAATATCTGTTACACAGAATTGCTTTAAGGTTTCAGTACATTAATGTATCTAACACTGTTCTATACAGCAGGCACTCAGTAGATATGAGTTCTCTTCATTCTCTTGAGTGTCCAGTCATAGTACACAAAGTGCCAGCTACAATTCAATGCATGGTCTTATTTAAAATAACAGTATAGGTTTTTAAAAGTCACCAGGATATAAATTGACAGTCACTTATTTTGCATTATAAATCAAAGCCGTTGTATCTTCCATCACCTTATTCCCTACATGCTTGACTCTTTTGCACTAATTTATTTCTGGTACCTTAAATGTTCTATGGTATTTTGTAGTCATCTGAAAATAATTTTTCTCAACCTAAAAGGATTATTGACCTTGTCATAGCTGTTGAACGCAAACAAAAACCAATTAAGTGATCCTTCCTGTGTGAACCCATCAACCATCTCATGATTATTTTTAATAGAGTCCAGAGGAAGTGTTCATGGCAATCCGGAACCCTCTGGAATGGCACTGCAAACAAATGGATCATTTTGTTGGACTCAATTTCAACTCTAACTTTAACTTTGCACTGGTTGGACATCTCTTAAAAGGTAGAGGCCTTGTGTCAAAATATTTTTATGAAATAGTATCAAGAAGCCAGAAGTAACTAAAATAGTTGATATAATTTGCCCCATATGTCTTACATTAAATGCAAACTATATGTCTTAGTGAGTTATGTTTTGTTTAGTATGTATTTTAATAGAGCCTGATTTCCATATCAAATACCAAATTTCCTTTAGAAAGCAAGGGAGTTGATTGTTACACAGTTTCTAAGTACTGAACTTTCTAATAGCTGTTTTATTAGTTAATGATACTTAAGTATCTTTTTGGTTATCAAAATAAGACAAATTAATAAATGTTATTTGAGTAACTCATGTTAGAAATTTGAGATTTGACCAGAGATTGTCTTAACTTGTTACTAATTTACTGTTGTTGACTCCTGTTATTACATACCATAGGACCTCGCCCTCTGGTCCCCATTCTCCCACTTCCACATTTCTGTATTACTTACAGCAGTGATCTCCAGTTATTCCTCAAAGTCAGCTCCCTCAGTCACTCATCTGACTTTACTCCCTACTTCTGACTTCACTGAATGTTAGCTTTGGTTGATTAATCTGGTACGGGCATGGCCCAAAACTGCAGTTAACAGAAATGGCGTATAGGGTGAGTCAGAAGCAAAAGCAGTGTAAAGTATAGCCTGGGATAAGTAGCTAGCATGAATTGCTGGTTTTAGATTTGGCCAAAATTAGAGACTCAAGCTAGAACTTGAATCTGCAGTTTTGTATCAATTTAAATGATTGTTAGGCTTGAGGGATCATAGAGGTTCCCCCAGGTTTTTAACCAGGTACACACACACACACACATACACTGGTGTGAATGTATGCATTTTATTTCACCACCTTATGAAATCTTTGCAAAAAAATATTGACCGTTTTAATCTCTAAAGGGAATAGGGATTGCTCAAAAGATACTACACTTACTGCAGGATACCAAGAGATGAATTGCAACTAGGCTGATAAAGTGCTTGCTTATTCTGTATTTCTAAAGGAATATGAAATATTTCCAGTATACAAATCCCCTGTTTTAAATGGAGTTGCATTAGTGATTAAAAGCTGTCCAGAAATCAAACTTACCCCCTAATCAACCCAATTCTTTGACCTTTGGGAGCATATAGTCCTTGTATCATAAGGTTTTTTCCTTTAACTAGAAAAAAAATTAAATGATAAAACCATGTTTTCAAAGCATATCTTAAAACTACAATAATAGGTTTTTAAAAAAAATCCTTGTGCTGTTGTAGGGAATAGAAGATCTGAAACACTTATCATCTTTCCTGATTTTCCTCTCCCTGAGGTACCTTAGTGTTCTAGGGAGTATTATTCTGTTCTGCACATTTTTGGTGCTTAATCCTGTATGTAATTAATTAACTGTTCACATATGTGTATATTTTACCTTCCCCAATGGCTGGTCTCAGAAGGCAGGAGTTCCCCCTTATATATTTCTCTTCTTTGCAGAGTTGCTAGTCACAGAATAAGAATTCAACAAATGCTTACTGAAAGAAAGAATTGACTTCTTGTTTGTTTTTATTTTTTCTAGGATACAGGCATCCTTCACCTGCCATTGTTGCAAGAACAGTCAGAATTTTGCATACACTACTAGCTCTGGTTAATAAACACAGAAATTGTGACAAATTTGAGGTGAATACACAGAGCGTGGCTTACTTGGCAGGTAAAAACACAAAGTAGACAAAATTAATCTTACAGGTGGCGCTAGTGGTAAGAAGAGACAGGGGTTTGGTCCCTGGAGGAGGGCATGGCAACCCACTCCAATATTCTTGTCTGGGAAATACCATGGACAGAGGAGCCTGGTGAGCTGTAGTCCATAGGGTCACAAAGAGTAGGACATGACTGAAGTGACTTAGCATGCACATAAACATCTAAGGACCACAAAAAAGGTACAGACACCTATGGGTTCTTCTGCTGATTGCTTGGCAGAGTAAAGAGTTCACAACTCAGTCCCGTGGTATTGGTTAAAATTTTGAAAGTTTGCCAAAACATTTTTCCTTATAAAAGAATTTGCATTAGTATATGAAATGGGTTCTCTTGTCATCTTTGGTTCGTGACACTACGTAACTCCCTGTTGTCTGTTATAAAATCTAAATGCCTGAGCCTAGCATCTTGACTGGAGAAGGCAATGGCACCCCACTCCAGTACTCTTGCCTGGAAAATCCCATGGATGGAGGAGCCTGGTGGGCTGAAGTCCATGGGGTCACAAAGAGTCGGACACGACTGAGAGACTTCACTTTTCACTTTGATGCATTGGAGAAGGAAATGGCAACCCACTCCATTGTTCTTGCCTGGAGAATCCCAGGGACGGCGGAGCCTGGTGGGCTGCCGTCTATGGGGTCACACGGAGTTGGACACAACTGAAGCGACTTAGCAGCAGCAGCATCTTGAAGGAGAAGGAAATGGTAACCCACTCCGGTGTTCTTGCCTAGAGAATCCTGTGGACAGAGGAGCCTGGGGCTGCTATCCATAGGGTCGCACAGTCGGACACGACTGAAGCGACTTAGCATACGTGCATTGGAGAAGGAAATGGCAACCCACTCCAGTCTTTTTGCCTAGAGAATCCCAGGGTCAGAGGAGCCTGGTGGGCTGCCATCTATGGGACTGCACAGAGTCGGACACAACTGAAGTGACTTAGCAGCAGCAACAGCATCTTGAGCCCTGAAGCAGCCCTCCTGATTCTGTCCTCTTTCTCTAAATGTCACAGGCTTAATTTTTATTTCCTTTCAAAATGGATGGGCTATTTTAAGCTAGTCTGCTTGCCATTTACTAGAAGTGCCTTTATGTCTCTTTAATATTCATTCCTGATGCCATTTGTTTTGCCTAGACTGTCTGCCCCTCCCCTCCTTCCATTATACCATCCTCGCTTGCTGTTGCCCAATTTGTGTTTCTCTTCTCATCAACACTTAGCACTTATATGTAACACAGTTTTTGAACATAGTCTTTTTTTAAAATTGGAGTATAGTTGATTTACAGTGTTGTATTAGTTTCCACTGTACAGCAAAGTGAATCACATACATATATATATATATATTCACTCTTTTTAGGATTCTTTTCGCATATAGGTCATTATGGGGTATTGAGTATAAACATAGTCATTTGATGGAAAGTGCTGATTCCCAGTTTAGCAGACTTCAGTTTGTAGCAACTTTTTTGAGTCATTTGACCTTGAGCAAATCATTTAACATTTCAAAGTATTTTTCTTTACCTAAGAAATGGACACTATAGTCCTGGCCTGCTGACCTTTTATGTTTGTTGAGGTCAAATATACATTAAAGCGCTAGACTCTATAGATACTGTTTAAGTCTCTGTTCAGTGTTTACATGCAGCCTTCCAAAACAGATAGCAAACCCTTTAAACAAATCTGTCCTAAGGGTTTATACCCTTAAACTTCATACTCTCCAAGACTCTTTACATGCATGTTTAGCAGCTGTTATTCTCTTTAGGAGCTTGTAAGAAGTATATCCTATTTTAAGTCGTATTTATGATTTATTAAATTGTTAAATCTTTCTTCTTGTTCCTTTTAGCTTTACTTACAGTGTCTGAGGAAGTTCGAAGTCGCTGTAGCCTAAAACATAGAAAGTCTCTGCTTCTTACTGATATTTCAATGGAAAATGTTCCTATGGATACATATCCCATTCATCATGGTGACCCTAGCTATAGGTAAGTGGGCTTCTCCTCCCATCATTACATAATTTTCATTAGATTTTGATTTTCCATGCCAGTGGAGTCAAGTAGCAGAGTAATCCAGAAGGTAATATAGAAGGGAAACTGAAGATAATCAAGGAAGAGTGTAAATCAAAACTCATTTTATAAATGTACAGTATTTTATGTGGGTTAGTAGTGAGAAGGGCTTCCCTGGTGGCTCAGACGGTAAAGCGGCTGCCTGCATTGCGGGGGACCTAGGTTTGATCCCTGGGTCAGGAAGATCCCCTGGAGAAGGAAATGGCAACCCACTCCAGTACTCTTGCCTGGAAAATTCCATGGATGGAGGAGTCTGGCGGGCTACAGTCCATGGGCCCGCCAAGAGTCAGACACGACTGAGCAACTTCACTTTCTTTTCTTTCTTTCTTTTCTTTCTTTCTTAGTAGTGAGAAAGTTCTTCTTACCTGATTGTGCTAATTAGTTAACATTACTTTGTCTCTTTTTAAGCACAAGTCAGTTGAATGATGAAGAGATGATCTAGAAAATATCAGATTGTAGGAGAAGGCCTTAGGAAAACCTAAGGTGAAATATAAGCAACATTATAAGCTTAATGATAGAAAACTGAGGTAAACAGATTTGTAAAAAGATTTACATGCCAACATATTTATGTATTTACTCATATCACACTAAAGTTACTAAAGATTTTTCTATAGTGCAGATTTAGATAAGATAATCAAATTATATTTGCTGTCATATATGGCTTTGGGTAGCATGTTTTTCACTAAAACATAGAGAAATTCCATAAAATTGGCATCACTTGGAGTTTTTTTATATTTTCAGTTAATGGTACCTTTAAGTGTTAGGTACAGTGTTGAACATAGGAAAATAATCATATATTTTTAGAGCTTGTATCATTAAATTTATCAATATCCCACTTTTTAATAAAAAGCCCTTGGCATTTTCCAACTGAGATGTTAACAATGTATGCAAAAGCTTTCCAGGCATACTTGGTTTTCAGTAGTCTTACTCTTTAGTCATTCCTATGATTATATTTATTTGAGATAATGCTCTTTTTGTTATGGAAAGTAAAAAGTGAATTTGTCTGTGTTCCCCTTGGTTTTTAAACCAGTGGTACAATTGCCTATTTAGACTTGATTTTCTCTTATTAAAAAATGAATGCAGTACAGTTAAGTTGAGCGTTTGTTGAGTACCTGCTATGTATAAGATGTCATGGCAAGAAAGTGAATACCTCCTGGGGATAAATTAAGAGTTTGTTCTCCAAAGTGCTTTAAAGTACAGTTTTAAAATTAATTAATCACTGCCATTGGGAAATAGGACAGCCAATTAGAAGGGCCAAGAATGCTTGTTTTTGTCATCATGTTTATTGATTCTTCTCAATTGTTTTAATTTCTCAGGACACTAAAGGAGCATCAGCCGTGGTCATCTCCCAAAGCTTCTGAAGGGTACCTTGCAGCCAGCTATCCACCTGCGGGCCAGACCAGTCCCCGAGCCAGGAAATCTATGAGCTTGGACATGGGGCAGCCTTCTCAGGCCAACACGAAGAAATTGCTTGGTTAGTTTATCTAAATTATGTAGAAATGTTTAGAGTTGTTTTTAAAAATGGTCAGATACTTTCACTCTTGGAAAATTATTTGAAGCTCTTAAAGATTATCAAAATGTTCTGTTTTTGATGCAGCAAAGTTTTTGATGTCAATGATAAGAGAGTTTGATAGATCAGTTAAGCCATATCAGTTAAGACAGAAGAATGAGAATGAGATCTCAGAACAGTTTTGTGGGGGATTCTTAGACTAAATATTGTGGCTGTACTTGTTTTATTCTGCCTTGTCCAGGCAGCAGGTAAACGAGAGTAGGAGAGACATTAGGTACTCACAGAAAAGGAAGAGTCTCACAGCATTCAGATGCAGCGCCTTTAACAGTATATTTTCCAAAATTATCATCTGTGGGTAGAATATATCACTATGCTATGAAGTATAATAATACTATTTGCCATCTTTTCTTAAAAAAAACAAAAAGGTAAGAGTTTTTGATTACTGTATTTTTTTATTACTCTAAGAAGATAGAATTCTTGAAAATTAAAACTGCTCTTTTATATCAACATTTGCCCATGAGAAATATACCTAAAATGCTGTGAGACCCTTTCCCTTTTCAAAAGCTGAAGTGAATAATGAGAGAACCCACTGATCCCGCCTCACCACAGGTTGAATACAAAGGTGCTCTTACACAGCTTTGGCTAAGGAAGTATAAAATAAGGAACCTGCCAATAAACCATGGTTTCAATGAAACCATGAATGTTAATCACTATGACTAGTCACATAAGACTGTTCTCTTTTGTTTGAGTTTCTTTCTGTTTATACTTTGCCACAAATAATGTTCTAGGAGTTTTCTGATTACTTAGTGTTTTGTGATTCTCAATTTTCATGCCAAGGACATTGTAAATGAAGAACTAACTTCAGAGAAAACGCAATATTGAATTCATTCAACCCATGTGCTAGATAAAAAAGTTATATCGTCTTTGCCCTTGGAGGAGCTCGTAGTTTGATGGCTAAGACATAATCATACAATTGCAACAGCATCCCCGGGTGCCATTAAATATGGCTTGATGAGGGAAAACTGAGGATTGGGGGAAATTAGGAAAAGCTATAGAAGTGAGGTAACATTTAACCTGGGTCTTGAAGATTTGACACCTGTTTGCCAGGTAGACACAGGATAAGGAAGGCATGCATTCAGGAGAGGTGGGAATAGCATGAATAATGCAAAGTCAGGAAAAGCAATGGGGTAGGAAATGAGGCTAGAGAAGGCTTGGAACTAGTTTGTAGGAGACTTTGTGCCATGTTAAGAAATTTAGTCTTATCATGTATCCAGCAGAGATCTTTAAATAGGGAAGGGACATTACAAAATTTTATTTTTAGGAAAGGTTTTTGGCTACAATATGGAGAAAGGGAAGTTTTTTTGGCAAAGGAATCATTTAAGAAATTGTTACAGCAATCCAAGCAAAAAAATGGCATAGGCCTACACTAAGGCAGGAGCAATGGAGGAATGGAGAAAAGGAATCAGCTTTGGGACTTCAGTTTAGTTCAGTTCAGTCTGACTCTTTGTGACCCCACGGACTGCAGCACGCCAGGCCTCCCTGTCCATCACCAACTCCTGGAGTTTACTAGGGCCTGACTATATGGGCCAGGTAGGGCAGGAGAAGGCCAAGAAAGATGTCAAAAGTTTCTGGCTTCAAAAACTGTCTGGGTAGTGACCCCATTTGCAGAGATTGGGGCTAATATATTTATAGCACAAGGTAATTCAGATTGGTTGGTATTATATGTGGGCTTCCCTGGTGGCTCAGAAGGTAGAGTCCCCCCACAATGCCAGAGACCTGGGTTCAAACCCTAGGTTGGGAAGATCCCCTGGAGAAGGGAATGGCTACCCATTCCAGTATGGGATACCTTCAGAATTCTCAGAATGTATATCTAAGAGATAAATGAAAACATACATCTGGAGATCAGGAAGAGAGAAGTGGACAAGTAGCACTTTTAGAATTAATTAGCTCATTAGAGAGCTAAAGCTGTAGGAGTGAAGGAGATCTCCCAGGAAGAATGCAAGAGTGTAAAGTAAAAAGGAAGAATGAAATTTGATACTTTAACTGGTCACTGGCTGAATGTCTAGCCTTGTGACTTCAAGCTAATCTCTTAAGCGATGGCTTCCTCAGTTTATAGGTACAGAAAATGAAGAAGTTAGACTAGATCCTTTGGGCTGTTAAATTATTTGACCTTGATTTTTATGACTATTGTGAATAATTATTAGTATTAAAACTTGAGGTTAATAGAAGATTAAATTTCTCAAGTGTTCAGTTGTCTTCAGTTCTGGGTTTTAAAAAGTAATACTGTCACAAGTATTCCAGATTTATTTTTAGAGCTGCACCAAGAAAAATAAGAGAATTTCTTATAATACAAAGAACAGAAATATGTAAGTTCCAAATAACCCAATTTCAATATTTTATTTTAAGAGAAAGTTTTTCAACAGTGATAGAGAACCGATTAGAGAAACTCAAAGCCAAGTGAATGGTCCTGCTTGCTATTTTTGAAGCATCTCCCAGTGTATCTATTATTTAATACTTTCAGGCATGCCGATCCTTTCAGTATTTAGTACTTTCAGGCATGCAGAGCTTGAAGAACTAAAATCAAAGTTTGATTTTACCTTCATTTGGAAATTCTTTATATGTTAATGACTTTTTGGCACCAGCAGAATGTCTTAAATTGAAAAAAGGCGGTTCAGACATAATTGATCTTTGCTACTAAGTAGTGCCCATCTCTGTACTTATTATTAAATACTATGCTTGCTGGTGGAGTTTAGTTTACCTCCAGTGTAGTACATGTAATCTCAATTTGATTTGGACCAATGAGGCACATCCAGTCCTGAAAGAGCACAGCTATTTAGCCAAAATTCCTTCAGAAGATGAAGAAATATGGAGAAGAGAGGAACTCTGCCCCAGGGATGTTTGAGCTTTCTTTGGGTCCTAAGTGAAAATGCAAACACTTTATGCCCAAACATTTTCTTTTTAGTATATTCCTATTCACAGACACTGTGGTTAATAAACTTCCATATTCTGTAACTTTTGTTTATAGGAACAAGGAAAAGTTTTGATCACTTGATATCAGACACAAAGGCTCCTAAAAGGCAAGAAATGGAATCAGGGATCACAACACCCCCCAAAATGAGGAGAGTAGCAGAAACTGATTATGAAATGGGTGAGAAACAAAGTTAATAATTAATCTAGATCATTGAAAGTAAGGAGGGAGAGTACATTAAAAGCCATATTTGCTTTCCAGCCATTTCTTAGTGTCCTTAGGATGAAATATAGAAACATTTGCTCTTTTTCAGAAGATAAGCTGTACAGTCCTTAAAATGACAAATACCTGAAATATGTGTGGAAAGTAATCCTACATAGGATTGTAAACAGCATCGTAAACAGCTAGCCAGAACTTTCATATATAGATGAATAGTAATTTTGTATGATGTTTATGTTGATATTTTAAGTGTCTATTAAAAAGCTATTGAATTATAGAAATGACATTAAAATATAGCAGGTGAAGTAGTATCTAGTGTGTTGTATTCAATTAATACAGCTGATTGTATTAATCCATATCTTACCGCAGAAACCCAAAGGATTTCCTCATCACAGCAGCACCCACATTTACGCAAAGTTTCAGTGTCTGAATCAAATGTTCTTTTAGATGAAGAAGTACTTACTGATCCGAAGATCCAAGCACTTCTTCTTACTGTTCTGGTAATCCTTTTGCTTTTTATGTATTTTTTTTTCCTGGTCTACTCTTAGAAGGCCCTCAAGTATTAAAAACATGAAAGGAAGTCTATATTCAGCTTCTCACCGAAACAGATAACAATTCAGCCACAAAATAAAATGTGTTTTGTTTACTTGTTTGCAGGCTACACTGGTGAAATACACCACAGATGAGTTTGATCAACGAATTCTTTATGAATACTTAGCAGAAGCCAGTGTTGTTTTCCCCAAAGTTTTTCCTGTTGTGTAAGTATCTCCACCTGCATTTAACTTTTGTATCTGTCTTGAAGTCAAATGTTTTATAAAAGTTTAGGGAAAGTATCACCCAGTAGTGTTCACTGATTGTGGAGAGGGAAACATGAGGTAGTGGATAGTGATTTTAGCTTAGAGACAGGGGGTTTAATGAGACCTAAGATTTGTTTCGGCCTGTCAGTCAGGACAAACATTTTGTTTATCTTGTTGTTTCCGTTGTGTTCATTGTGATGAGCATCATTTATTTCCTCACTTAGGAGGAAACTGTTAGATTGCTATTAATGTATTTAAATTAGCATACCTGTTATGGTTCCTTTCTCAGTAGAGCTTTTATTTTTAATCCATAGTTGAGTGAAAGCAAAGTTGACCTCTTATTTGGGAGATGAATTTTATTCTCTCTTAAGGGATGAAATCATATTAGCCTCCAAGTGTTCAGATCTAAATAACCCAAAGAAATTTGGGATCCCCTGGAGAAGGAAATGGCAACCCACTCCAGTGTTCTTACCTGGAGAATCCCACGGACAGAGGAGCCTGGCGGGCTACAGTCCGTGAGGTCACAGGAGTCGGACATGACTTAGCAACTAAACCACCACCACCATTCCTAATGTAGGCCTTTTGTGTAGTGTCATTATTTCCTTGTTTTTGTTTTTTATTTTATTTATTTTTATTTATTTATTTGGCTGTGTCTGGTCTTAGTTGCAGCATGCTATGCTATGCTAAGTCACTTGTCGTGTCCAACTCTGTGTGACCCCATAGACGGTAGCCTACCAGGCTCCCCCGTCCCTGGGATTCTCCAGGCAAGAACACTGGAGTGGGTTGCCATTTCCTTCTCCAACGCGTGAAAGTGAAGTTGCTCAGTTGTGTCCGACTCTTAGCGACCCCATGGACTGCAGCCTACCAGGCTCCTCCATCCATGGGATTTTCCAGGCAAGAGTACTAGAGTGGGGTGCCATTGCACAGAATCTTTTAGTTGCAGAATGTGGGATCTAGTTCCCTGCGTGTATGCATGTATGTGTTCAGTCATGTCCGACTCTTTTGCTACCCCATAGACTGTAACCCTCCAGGCTCCTCTGTCCGTGGAATTTTCTAGGCAAGTGGAATGGATTGCCATTTCCCTCTCTAGGGGATCTTCCCAACCCAGGGATCAAACTGTGTCTCTTGAATCCCCTGCATTGACAAGCAGGCAGATTCTTTACCACTGAGCTACCTGGGAAGCCTTTCTTTTTGTTTAATCTTATTTATAAATTTCAGAGTTTTATGTACTTGGCCCTTGGTTATTTTTATTAATGGAGTTAGGTGAGTTAGAAATAGTCGATTTCCTTGTAAGTTTGAATTGGATCATATATTCCACCCCCTCCAAGCTAATTTTGTTCTCCTTATTTGATCTGATTCAGCATTTATTAACACTGACTAATACTAAATTTAGTTTTAACTCCTGGGTACATACCAGTAATCAGCAGGAAGAGATGGTCCTAAAGCATGCTGAGTGGCTGATAGTAGCCAGCCGTGTCTTGAGCAAACAGTCAGCATGTGTAGTTAAGCATGGTTATGTGACATTACTAGTTGGTTGCTTTTACTGTATTTTTCCTGATGACTATAAACACAGAACAAAACAAAACAGAAAAGCAAATACCTTCATATTACATTATAAAATTTGGAAAAGCACCAGGAATTAAAAAAAGCACTCATTACCCTTCATTTTTATCACATTGTTCTAGGAAAGAATATATGTTTTCCAGTATATATTTTCATTTAATTTTCCTTTAAAATGTTCCTCTGTTGACTTTTTTTTAGGCACAATTTGTTGGACTCTAAGATCAACACCCTGTTGTCATTGTGCCAAGATCCAAATTTGTTAAATCCGATCCATGGAATTGTGCAAAGTGTGGTGTACCATGAAGAATCCCCACCACAATACCAAACATCTTACCTGCAAAGTAAATAAATGTATCGGGAGGAGGATTGTTGATGAACTTGACACAGGCGTGCTGCTAAAGAATACACTAGCTGAAGAATGTCTGATGAGGAATAGGCTTGTTCATACCTCTCTAATGTGCATTTTCTTACTCTTAATGTTGTGTTCAGTATGATAACTGGTTGATAACTTTTTTAACTAAAGTATGTTTTTATACTGAGTGTACTTTTGGTGAATTTTAGTCTACTTTGATACTCATCCTAAAAAAAAATGATTTTACTGTACATGTAGGTTTTACATATCGTCAGCTATATAAATTAATTTCTATTAAAAGTGTCATGCTTGTTATAAGAGTAACATTTGATTTGTTGCAGGTTTTGGTTTTAATGGCTTATGGAGGTTTGCAGGACCCTTTTCAAAGGTAAGAAAATTTATTTTTCTCTGCTGACAAAATGAAAATTTTATTTATATAAGTATGCCTGTTTTAAGAACACACAAAGTGCTGAAAAGCAGAATGATTCACACAAATACATACGTTATTTTTATTAAAAGTTTTCTACCTCAAGATTCTTTCCAAGAGGCAATACCTTTAATATGTTTATATACTAGCTTTTACAAAAAAAAAATGAACTAAATTTTTGCTTGACTTTTCAGAAAGGTATAATAAACCTCTGTAAACTTTTCTACCCTCAGTCCCTGATGTAATTGATGACCTTTAGGCACACACTAGGGTATCTTATGATTAGGAAAGAGTATTACATATGGCTGAAATCTACCTCATGACCTGAAATTAATACAGTGTTATATGTCGATTAAGCCTGTTTTTAAAATTACATAATGAAAAAAATCTTACCTTGTGAAAACATTTTTTTCCTCCCAAGCTGTTGCATTAGATTCACTCTTCCCTGAAATTATCCTCATGTGGTCCATTCAGTTTGTTCTTTGATTGGCTTTCATTGATATCGTGTGACATAAATATGTTTTTAATGATTCTCTCTGTATATGCTCTCTCTCCAAATTGATTGAGGTTCCTTGAAGGCAGGACTTCTATTTCTTCCCCTAGTGCAGTGTTCTAGAGATAGGGATGCCAAATCAGTGTAAATAGTGTAAACTTTGTTTTAAAAATTGAGTGTTTAGTTTTATTTAATTAATACTGAATATCTCTTGATATGCAAAGGCTATCATTTACAAAATGGGCCTGAAGTCACAGAAATAAGTGTGTCATGCAGAAACTTTTGTGGTTTGATTGCCAGTAACCCTCCATTCTCTTCAGAGTGTTTAGTTAGTTGAATCTCTAAATGGCAGCTGGAATGATGCTCTGCTCATTCTCCCTGTTTTGAAAAATAGTATAGACATCATTCCTAATAATTGAGTTGTCTCAGGATTAATTCAGTCTTTGTCTACGTGTGGCCTCCAGTAATTGCAGGTTCATCTGGAAGCCGTAAGTGTAAGCTGAATAAAATTCCCAGTTGTAAGTCCCATGGTAGTCTATAAATATTATTTTATCCCCTCCCCCACCTTTTTTAATGATCTGTAGTATAAAAGAAGAAAAACAACAAATTAACCCCAAAATAAAAATTGAATTACTCTTTTTTGGCTTCAAAGGGGATTTAGAAAAAATAAAAAAGAATGGAGCTAAAATAATTTCATATTTTCCATTACAGCAAACACAAATCCCAGACTATGCTGAGCTAATTGTTAAGTTTCTTGATGCCTTGATTGACACGTATTTGCCTGGAATTGATGAAGAAACCAGTGAGGAGTCCCTCCTGACACCCACATCTCCTTATCCTCCTGCAGTGCAGAGCCAGCTTAGTATTACTGCTAACCTTAACCTTTCTAATTCCATGACCTCACTTGCAACTTCCCAGCATTCCCCAGGTCAGTAAATGTACTCTTTATATAAATTTGAGCAATAATATTACTATACAACATTAGGAATTCCCTTGTTATCAGTTTACAGCAGATTTTGCTCCTTTTTATTATGAAATTCATCTTACATTTCTTCTTTACCTTGTAGCTGATTTGAATTTTGGTTTCTGTAAAACTTTCTACTTTCAAAGAGTTCAACAAAAATACTGACATGTTTATAGAGTGTTTACATAAAGTATTCCAAGGTTGAAACATTTTTAGGAGTTGAGGCAGGAAAAGTAGCCTCAGGGACAGGTAATCCCTGTAAGTGAACAGAATTATAATTCCCTTACTAGATATACTAATCTTGCCCTAGTGTTTCTGTGTCTCTGACACAGCCTACTCAATCCAAAGAATCTGCAAAGTATAGTAGCGTCCCTATTCCCTACTGCCAGCAACAACCTGAAAATCTAGGAGTAAACAAGCACCCAGACAAAAAAGCCACACCAAAAACATAACATCTTAAAGCCCATAAGCATATTCCTTACTCTGAAGTCACTCTTAGGTCCAAGTGTGGAAAGTATACCAATTCAGCATGCAACTAACAGGTGGATACATTGAGAAATAGCTAATAGCTCGAGTGGGGCTAAGATAAGCAAGATGGCAGAAACAGCAACTGTACAGAACCTTGGGCTCATTCATTGTCAAAGCAGATGATTCCTTATGACTCTGGTCAACCCTGGAGGGGTTACTCAACTGACACCATTGTGTGTATTATAGTGACAGTAATAATGAAGGGAGTCTTCCATTGTGGTCTTGTTTATACTCAGAAAGATATCTTTCTAAAGTGGTTAAAATTTAAAAGGTTTTGTGTTTAAATTTCCATTATCTGAAAAGTTTACTTATGAAACACTTCATGCTATAAGGAAAAGTTATTAGATGTAGTTAAGTGTTAAGTGGATTTTCTTTTAAAAAGCCAAGGAATATATTATAACTACTTTGTATTGTTCAAGATCCATAACTAGAATTTCCAGTTTATAATCCTGGTTTTGCCTGAATATTTAGACATACATAGTTTTGAAGGTTCTAAAGAACTTGGCAAATCTAGTGCCCGGTTCATACATATTATAAATCATTATATTAAACAGCTGTATTCATCTATGATCTGTTAAGCCTTGGTCAACAACAAAACCTTGGTCAGCAGAGGAAACAAATTATATGACCTAGCACTTATTTTCAGTCACCTTACTGCAGCTAGTCAGGTTTCCCCTCCCCCCAAAAATGTAAGAGAAATCTTGCCAACTTTTCCCCTCTATAACTGTGTTAATTTGACCTCTGTCACCTACTCCCTAGGACAGTGTTTCTTCAAGTGTGGTCCCAAGATCACAGCCTCAGTGTCATTTAGGAGCTTGTTGAAACATGGTTGCTGGAATCCCACTCCAGACCTCCTGCACGAGAAACTCTGAGAGTGGGGGCCCAGCGAGCATTTTAACAAACACTCAGGTGATTCTTACTCACTAGAGTGTGCACAGGATCTTGCCCCATTATCAGCATTTCAACTGTTAAAGCCAGGGCAAAACTTTACTGTCTTCTAGATACTGCAGTGACTGCACTCTTTCCCTCGTCACCACCCCCTCCCACCCAGCCCTCCAGTATAAAATCTTAGCTCTTTGGAGCTAGAGGGTACTACAGAGGTAATTTAGTTCTGAGCTCACAATGTCATGTATGAAGGGGAGACTGGGCTTAGAAGAGCCAAGTGAATTGCTTTATCACACAGTCTTATCTAGAACCAAGGCCAGTGTTCTTTCTACCGCATTCGTTGCCTTCCATATCTGCCATCTTTCTTCCTTCTCTTTCCTTGCTTTTCCCTTTTTCTTTCATATATTTACGTCTGTCTCATTATTTCCATCTGCCTTACCTAAGTCTGCCACTCCTTTTCTTCTGTAGAGCTCTCTATCGTCTGGGTTAGTCAACCACTGAAGTTGATCACCACTAGAAAATCCGTAGACTCTGCCTATATTGATCCTCTTGTTTTTCAAGTTTGGTTCATTTTGACCAACCTTTTGCTTCTTGGGCTACTAAAGAGATGTTAAAGCTGGCAAAATGATTAGTTGTTTTTATATTGACTTTTGGTTTTTTTTAATCCAGACTACCAGGGATATTTCTGCCTATTTTTACCCACTGATAGAGACAATAAAATAATCAGATTAAAATACAGGTACCAGCACATATTCTGGTAGTTGATGAACTGTTCATGTCCTGTGTTGATTGAACATTAACCATATCATTTGCTTAGAAAAATAGTCCTACTCTGCAACCTCTTACTTAGAATTGTCTAGAAAAATCAAAGAATAGCATATGTGGTTTTGGTTACAGTTTTAAACCTACAGTGTCACCTCCAGTAGCTCTCCAAAGATGGCTGCTTGAATAGATTCTAACACCCTGAAAACCTCTGACTATTCTGAAATGAAACTGAAGTTTAAAAGTGATAGAATTATTTCTTTAGAATAATGGTGTTCAGCATTTTCTCTCTAAATTGTATGTCCTTTGGTTTGCCCAGATTATTTTACTACATTTTATTAGAGAAAGAGTTTATCTTTTCATTAGTCACTTTACTCTTTGATGAAACCCATTTGTATCTCTAAATTGTGGATTTATCTCCATGAAAGGATCCTGATTTATCTATCTGCCTAAATTATTGTGTTTTTGTCATTTGTACTTAGGTAATACCTCTGATAAGAGTTTATACTTTCTAACTAGGCATGCTGTTTTATATCTTTAGGTCCTTGTAATCTTATATCCCTGTCTCCTCAATTCTTTGTGGAACTGAGTTTGCTGATATCAAAGGGCTAAAAGAAGTGATGAATCTAATCCAGATTCACAGCTCACTCCAGCATTTCAACTTTGGTATTTAGTTGAATAGAAACCAGAATATTTCCCTGTCTCCACTTTCATTAGCCATGTGCTAAGCAGTATTTAAAGAATCCCTGTGTCTCTCCCTGAAATGGACCATGAGTGTTGCTTGCCATTAATTACCCAAAATCAACCCACACTAGTCTACTGAATTTTAAGCAGGTGTAAGCTCTGTTGCTTTATGTCAAAAAGCAGAAGATGCTGATCTGCACACAGCTCAAACTTTGCTTCAAACTTTCCGTCAGTTTAAGACTTTGCTTTCTGGATCTTTGGTACTTAGCAGGATTGACCACTAAGCTGTATCTTCTTTTGGTCCCCAGTATTCTCTGCCATCAAATTAGCTACATAAGAAGTTCGTGAACTCCCTAGCCCTCCCCATTAAGCATTAAACCTTATTTAAGTAAAAATTATGATGATAATTCAGTAAGTCACCAGCTTCTGAGGAAGTGGCAGTCATTTACATAAAGCCAGCGTCCCTGAAAATGCATTCTTCTTGACAGATGATCATAGGCCATTTGTCTATCCCCTTAACACAAGGAGGATTATTTTATAAGTTTTATATTTTTATATATGAAGATACATAAATGACTGTCTTCTGACTCCACTCCTCGCAGAAATTGAATTTGTTATCTGTGGAGCCAGTGGAGTATACTCAGAGTTCATTGCATATGAAATTATGTTAACTGTGGCCCTTTTACCCAAATGAACATAGAACTTTGTCTTTTCAGATTTTCCCACATGCCATTATCAGAACCTTGAAGAGAATCTATAACATTTACTCTTTGATAAATAAGGATATTTCAAATTTGATATTGTGATCCATTCTTTGGTCCAGTGTAGCTGAGCTGGACATGAATTGAAGAACCAGGATTAGAGCTAGAAAATTAAAATGTTATCTACTAAAAATGCTGTATATGGGACTTTCTCTTGCTTAAGAAGGCCATAAGTGGCTCTCTAACAGGGTGAGCAAAGATGCCTTTTTAAAACCATGTTATGAGTGCTTTATAACCATTTCCAGTATGCATTTCAAATACAGTCTTCCTGTATCCTCTTCAGATGTTAAAGAGCAAGTATACTAGAAATAAATATCCAGATGGCATTATATGGATTTGGTGGGCTACGGTCCACGGGCCCGCAGAGTTGGACACAGCTGAGCACACAAGCAGTAGTTGCTGGATGACAGTATTCATTAAAAAGAGATTAAATAGATTCATCTACAGTATATTAAAATTTAATTTATATTCTACTGAGACCTCCTAATATTTTTCACACTGTAATTTAATTCAGTAAACACTCAAACTCATATATTGTAGGTATTCAGTAGGTACTCCAGAACATTTAAAGATGACAGAGACCCTGGTCCCCAGAGACTTGGCAGTTTTTGCCTATGGATCTCAGTATTCAATTTCAGCTGAAGTTGTTATTTCCTTCCGAGGCATGTTTAACAAATCCTTTGTGTACACAAGTTCTTTGATTTTTAAGTACAAGATTAATACTACAATACTCTGTAGAAAATAACCCCAAATCCAGATTTTGTCTTGAATTATCAGAGATGTTCATTGTTTACTACATGCAAGGGACTCTGTTAAACCAAGGGAAGTGGGGACACTAATAAGACATGAGACCTGCCCTCGAATAGATTTCAGAACAGTGAGAGTGGCAGGGTATACACAGTATACTGTTTTGACCTCTTTTGTGACCTTTTGTACTTACATTGTACCTTGCAACTGTAAAGTATTCTCATCATTCAGAAGGACATCTGTTTGGAAAAATCAGGTGATAATTATGGCTAAAGTTTAATAATATATTTTTTACCTCAAAAATATATGAGATGTATATTATATTTTTTAGCAAAAATAAGCCTATGATCTATTTTAAATATTTTTTCACTTGAAAAAAAATCTTAATTTTTTTCTTTGATCAGCTTATTTTACTGTTAGTATTAGAGCAAGAATATTTTTAGAGCAAAGACCTAGTTAGTGGAACTTTATTTTAAATTCACTTCTTTCATTTCGTTTTGGGTCTGTGTCCAAGACTGTCAGTTAGTTATTCAGTCCTTTTGCTTCTGTAAGGTAGACCTCCTTCCCAGAAAGCTGAGTGGATCAGCTAGGAATTCTAAGGACTCCAACCCCCCAGTAGTGCTGACAGCTGTGTGCAGAAAGGGTCAGTTCATCAAAACCATTTCTGCAAAGAGTAGACTTAGTCATACTTCTGCTGTGTTTACCAGGTTTAATGTGTCCCCCTCTCAGAAGAAACATAAGATACCTCTATTTTGAGACTACTTAAAGTCTCCAAAGCCATTTTTTTAATGTTTTATGAAACTACTTATGGTAGTGCAGACCTTTATTTAGTATATTCTTGATTTATTTTTCTTCTTTTTCTTTGTTATCACCTTCTATTTAAGGGAGAAAAATCATTTTAAACTGAACAACTGGTTGGTGTAATTTCTGCAAATTTTCCACTTCATTTTTTAATGTAATTCTTGATTTACACTAAAATCCTTCTAATAAGGGTGGTAAAAACACATCTGTCTGTAAAATTGTAAGTTCTACCATTTATTAATATTTAAGAGTTGGTAATATTTAGGAAATAAGCAGTCAGTTCAATAATTAAAACTAGAATCCTCCTGAAAAACCAAGAAAGTTAATAATTATCCAGTATCTAATCATATTTCACCCTTTAAAAATCTTATGAACATCACTCACTTTTGTTTTCTCTTCCATTCTGTGTCTGTGAAGCTTCTCTGCCTTGCTCTAAATCAGCAGTTTTCATGCAGCTGTTCCCTCATCAAGGTACTCTCTACTTTTGTCATCTTTGCACGAATTACTGCTTACCCTGCGCTCATCCCGGGCACATGGCATGAGACTTCATTCACCAATCCCTGTAAGCAGAGTCTGGCTCAGGCACATAAAGGACTTGTAAGGCCATTCCTGTAAGGTCTGAATGCCTCTGGCACCGCAGGGCCAGGACTCGTCTTGGTGGAAGAGCTGTGCAGGTTCCCCGAACACTGAAGATGCTGTCCCGGCCCTAAACTAACACAGGCAGGTTAACAGGAAACTCCAGGGAGAGTTACTGGAGCAAGGAGGGTATGTGGTGTGGGGAAGAATTTTTAGCTTAGGAAGTATTTATTTCATATATAAATAATGAAGCTAACCCCAGCGTTTGCTTAGAAGTTAAAGCTGGCTGTCTTTTTTAATCATCTGTGCTAAAAAAAGAAAGGAATGTGGTCCTCAGTTAGCTCAAAGGACTAAGAAGAAAAAAGTGTGATGCAGTTATGTCTCATTTATAAAGGATGCCTGTTCTTTCTTTTACTCTTCAGTAATTAATACACAGAAAGATGAGACCTGTATAGAAAAAGGTGTCAGCAATTGAGAAAATCCATTACAAATATTTTTAAAGTTCCTAATCTTTTGTATATCTAGCTCAAAAGATGAATAATTCTAAATATATAATTAACACATCTCCATCAGTGTACTTCCTAGTAGCGCTAGTGGTAAAGAACCCACCTGCCAGTGCAGGAGACTCAAGAGATGTGGGTCCGATCCCCGGCTTGGGAAGATCCCCTGGAGGAGGGCATGGCAGCCCACTTGGGTGTTCTTGCCTGGAGAATCCCATGGAAGGGGCGCCTGGGGGACTACAGCCTCTAGGGGCTCAAAGAGTCGGGCAGCACTGAAGCCACTGAGCACAGCATGCACACATGAAGAAGCTGGAGTTATCTTTTCTTCTAGGAAAGCTTAATGGCATTTCTTGCTTATTTACATAAGCTTCAGTAACTTTAAAAATTCCAGTATAAAATTCAAGTCCTATGCATTTGCTGTAAAACTGCTTTCAGTACTTCACTTTTTTTTTTCCAGTTATTAGGAGCATCTTAATTTGTGAAGTAATTATGTGCACAAAATCTTCACCTAGCTTATCTGATTGTTCTAACCATCCTTTGAAATAGGCATATCTACTGTTAATTTTAATTGCGAGATTAAGAACTAAAACAAAATAAAAGTTCTCATCGAGACAGACTGGACCCTGGGTCTTCTGATGTGCCTAATTATATATGCAACAAATGAGCCCTCTGACACCTTTGCCTTCTCGTAGATGCAATAAGAATTTTCTGACAGGTTTGCCATAAGATCCATGTGATAACTAAGCAGTGCAGATTCAGGGGCCTTACTAGAGCCCTGTGCAGGTGGCAGGGTATTTGGATTATTATTACGTTTTTCATTTTCTCCTCAGTTTCTCAAGAACTAAAAAGGATTTGATCCTTTTATTTTTTCATGAAAATATTAGATTCCAGTTTGAGAGATCATTTTGGTGTTTAAAAAATAGGTGACTTTAAGTATTTTATTATTTGTCGGGATGGAACTATATCCTAGTTGTCAAAGTAAACCCTGATACCTGCCTTCAAGGAACTCATGTGTGAGCAGAGGAGGTAGATATATAATGGATTTACCTTATTTAATCTTAGTGTAATGATTGTTTTCCCACTTTCTCAGTTCAGTGAATTTTGGCCAATAACACCTTTTACTTAGGATTTCATCTTTACCTGAAACCACTGCAGTTCACTAAAGCACAGTGCTTATTAATACACTGCTATGAAAAATTTTCAGCTTCTTCTGCCCTGCATGTTTGTAACTGGCTGCATGTTTAAGAACAGCATATCTAAGGGAATTTAAATTAGTAAGTCAAGACTACAGAGGTTTTTAACCTTTTATTTCACCTGAGTGGTGACCTCCAAGTTTCTGTCACTTCATGGATTTCTGCTTTTGTGCCCACCGAGAGTCGGAAGGGAAGGCCAGTGCTTAGGGGCATAAGAGTCCAGGATACAAAGCTTCCAAGAGGCTTTGATAAGTGGGAGTGTAGGACCAGGGTCTCCTCACTAATATAAAATGTCATGTGTACCAAAGCAGGGTGGATCTGTCTCCGTTTAGGCAATTGGGCTGATATCTGAGAGTTTTTCCTATAGAATATCAAGACCAAATCCTTCACTAGCTTCTAGAAAGGTTTCTAGTTTTAATTTAAGAGGGTTGAAAAGAAGAATGCTGCCAAAATTCTCAAAAGTGAGAATTAAGCTCAGAAACCAGGATACTAGGATCATTCTGTTTCATACTAACTTGGCTGTTTTCAAGATGCTATTTTTGATATAAATATAATGCTTTTTAAAATTGATTTTACAAAAGCCTCCAAGGTTTTTAAGTCAGCTTCTCCTTTGATCCTTAAAATAAAACATTTTTGCTGTGAAATCGAACTTAGGAATCACCACCATGCCACATTTACCTGTGTGTGACTTGTAGGGTTGGGTCACTCAGTAGGAAGAAAACACGCACGCAAAAACACAAAATGAATTGAGATGAAAATTGAATTTGAAAGTAAAAACGGGACATCCACCTCTCACATAGCATTGAAACTTTGGGTTATAAGTGACAGTCCTGAGTCAATGATACTTTAAAATTTTTAATTAAAAGGAATATACCTGTGTACGGGGAAAAAATTAGAAATTCAGCTAAATAGAATAAAAAAGAGTCAGCTATAATCCCACCACTCTAAGATAATCACTGTTTATTAACATTTCGGTGCCTCTCCTAATTTCTCTTATTTATGTTGTTGAAATCACAGTAGGTGTAAAACTTTATTGCTTGTTCTTACCCTTAACATTTAAAATTTTATTTAGAGGTCTGAAGATTATTTGTTTAACAAAATAGGAAATGAAATACTCTTAGTATATCTTTTGAAGAAACCTTCACCCTAGTGACTTACTCTGATTATAATTTATATAACTTTAATTCTTAAGAATTAAACTGAACAGGCACTTGTCCTCAGATGGAAGCTTTGCCTCCTTGCAGTGTGATGACTGCTCCCCCAATCCCCAGCCCTAGAAAGAGCCATATTCTAGCCAGGGATGTGGCTTCACCAAAGGTGGTCACACAAGAAAGGACCCCAGGGTGGAAGATTGCTGGCAGAGGGCCACCAGCTCTCTGGTGGTTGACACTGTGTCCCTCCTGATGACCATCTCTTGATTGTTTCAAACTCTTTTCTGTAAAGTTCCAGTTTTGCCTGAATCTTACTTCCTATTAAGGAAATAACCCTAGATAAGGAACTGTTGGACTTGAACTTGTAGGCCAGATGCATATTTGAGGAAAGGGAAGGTCAAATACACAGACAAGTTCATGATCCTTTCAGACGGAAGAAGCTAAAAACAGTATTGTCTTTTCCAGTAAAAATGTGGTGCAGCCACACTGGCGATGAGAGAGGTTGATGCTGTTTGACTCTCGCCAGTTGCAGCCACCACATTTAAAAACGGAAGCATTCTGTTCAACCAATGTTTGTTGAAAAAGACATCAACTAGATCTTAGAGAAAAACAAAAATGAGTAATAAATTATCTCTGCCCTTCTAGGTGCTTTTATTCTAGTAGAGAAAATATGACATATACATAAGTTGTGATAATATAGACAAAATATAAATGCATATAAAAGCAGGGAGAATGCATCAGGAAAGAAACAGAAATGAGAAAAAAATGCAGGTTGCCCTTTATCTTGTAGAGATCAGTAAGGCAATTGAAAGAGCTGCACACACATCACAGAGTGCAAGGTGCGTTCAAAAGGTGATAAGCGGTCGTCTTTCGGTTTTGTTATTTCTTTTCTAAATAGCTCTGGAGCAGATTCAAATGAATATGCAGAAGGGAATAAAAATCATCCAGAATTCTGTCACCCAGAGAAAAGTTCTTTGAACATCACAGTGTATCTTCTTCCATTTATCTTTCTACCCATAGGATTAGATCAGAACAGATTCATTGCAGGTTCACGGCCCTTGGCTCCCAGAGAGGTGTTGCTGACATTTCTAATGCTGCACTCACACTACCAGCCCAGGGCACTTTTCCATATGCCTATGTTCCTTTGATAACCTCAAGACAGCAACCCTCTAGCGACCCTCTAAATCAGACCAGGTGCCTGTAGATGCCTCATACCTTGAGTGGAATTCAAGGCTAACTCCAAACGAAGGATATGTGACTCCTAGAAGGAGGTCATCACAGAGCCATTTTCTGTTCATGAGCCAACAGACAGATGTATGGATCTTTGTATATTTTCAGTCACATAAATACTTTTTGACTTGAAGTACTATTTTTTGTCCAAAAATAGAAATTTTTCCATTCTCAAATTTACTCTTTATTTTAAAATTCAGATGGTACAGATAAGAATAAAGTAGGGAATTCCCCACTTCCATTACAAGGGACATGGGTTCGAGGAACTAAAATCCCAAAAGTCACGTGGCACAGCCAAAAAAATAAAAAGAATAAATTAAAAATTACCTGAAATCATACCATCCAGTAATAATATATTTTGGCAGATGTTTTCCCAGCCTTTTTTTTTTTTTTCCTTCCTGTACCTGGATTTCTTTTCCCCCTACTCCCAAATTATGGTCATTTTTCTATATTACCAAATATCAATCATTTGCTACATTTTGTTACATTTTGCTACAAATGGCTTAAATTTTGCTACAAATGACTAAAATACTTTTTGCTTTGCCGCCAGTAGTTATGCCAAAGGTGGGTATAATCAGTCTGATTATTTTAGTAAATTTTATTAAAGTGTAACAGAAAAGCACACATGATAAATTGCAACCTAATTAACTTTTAAGAAGTAAACATAGTTAAAAATCCAGCATCCAGATCAAGAAACAACATCACCAGCACCCCCAAGAAGCCATCCTCATGCCCTCTTCCAGTCAGTCCTTCCCCAGAGGCAGCCACTATCCTGTGACCTGTCTAATCTGAAATCTTCACTCATCTGATGGGTAAAAATATACCCTGTTTTTCGCTTCTTGTCACGTTATGGAGTTACTAACCAGATCATTTATAAAACACATTGTGGGGCCCTGTTTGAGGAGGTTTAATCTCCTCTGTGAGAGAAGTAAATGGCAACTGTTAAGGTGTAGAACGGAAAATGACTTGGCAGAGTTGAAAAGATCAAAGCAAAAATTCTGCTGTATGACCTTTGGGATATATTATTTTCTTAGTAAATATTTGAGTTCCTTTGGGGTAGGCACTATGATTTTGAGAAGAAAAAGCATCTCCCTTTCTTTGAAATGGTGTATTTCCGTAGCTTTTGCAATTACAGAATATATCCTGTGTATAAACAGCTAGTAAGGCTACATGGCCCTCTGCTGGAAACTTCTGGTATGATTTGGAGGAAGGCATTCTAGTCTGGTGACTGCTAGCCTTTCTTTGATTCAGCTCAAGCCTGCCTGCCTTTGGCTTTTCCTTGCAACTTCTCTGTTTTTTGTTTTTTTTTTTCCCCCTTATGCTATTTTTCTGCTATGATAGCACATTTTGCTTAACAAAGTGTGAGGTGTGTAAACCTCAAGATCTTTGTGAACACTCTAGCAGTTGACTGTTAAAATGAATGCAAAAACAATAGACCAGGTTGTATCTCATTTACAAATTGTGGGATTCAGTCCTGGAGCTTAACACCAGAGGAGAAGAGGGTAACTGGCTGCTTCGTTTCTCTCCAGGAATCGACAAGGAGAATGTTGAACTGTCCCCCACCACTGGGCACTGTAACAGTGGACGAACTCGCCATGGATCCGCAAGCCAGGTGCAGAAGCAGAGAAGTGCTGGCAGTTTCAAACGTAATAGCATTAAGAAGATCGTGTGAAGCTTTCTTTCTTTCCTTTTTCAAACAGACTTAACTGACACGGGCTCTTCACTAGTGACCCCTCACCACCGTGCTGTGATGCTGCACTTCATGTTTCTAACGAGCCCATCCAGTCTACCATGTTGCCAGATGATCAACTCTTGGAAGCGTTGCCTAAATTTAATGCTGCTTTTTTCTTTAACTTTTTTTTTTACTTTCGGTGTGTCTGGTTTAAGCAAGTGTTCAGAACAGCTGCAAAGAGAGTGGGCAGTCAGGACACTTGACCTGAGAACATCCCAATTGTGAGAGGATGAATTCTTGAATACTGCTACTACTGGCCAGCTATGAAAGCCATTTGCACAGAGCTCTGCCTTCTATGTTTTCCCCTTCTTCAACATACAAAGTAAAGTGTTAGTCTTATTTACACACTTTTCGAGATAGAAGTTTATGGGAGAAATAATATTATAACCCCAGTATGTTTAATCTGACTTTTAGCTGTGGACTTTTTTTTACCTTACAAAACTGAAGAACCATAGAGGTCAAGCCTCAGTGACTTCACACCATAAAGCCACAGGCAAGGTACTTTGGGGTGGGGGGGAGGGTGGAGGGATTTAGTATTTTGTAGTGGGTTCTTAAGAAATACTAACACTTGAGTATTAGCAATAATTACAGGAAATAAACATAACCACATATATCTTAACATTACTGAATTAAAGAGATGAGTTCTGAGGCCTTATCCAAACTCATCCAAACTAGTTTATATTTTTCTCCAGTTGATTATCTTTTAATCTTTAAATATGCTAAAAGTCATTTTTTTGTTTTTGTAAGCCAAAACTATACTAAGTATAGTAATTATACATTTTTCCCCTCCTCCTCTTCTTTCCTAAATAATTCTAAGCAGGGTAATCAGTGAACAAAGTGTCGAAAATTGTTCCTAGAAGGTAATTTCGTAGATGGTTGCATTAGCTCCATACAAAATGGTACGTGACTATTAGAGTAGATGATGCTTTTATTTTGTTTAATATTTTTCCCAGAAACATAGAGTATGGTGTATATTATCAAAAATTTTTTTGATGAGATGTATTTTAAATGTCTTGTAATCTTTCCTCTCCCCTCCAAAAAATCAGGAATCTCTTTAGCAAAACATGTCGGTTCTATATGATAGAATTGCATTTAATCACTGTGAAAGGACTGGCCAGCCTGCGTTATTATGACAATAGGGGACCTTAAGAGCTGCTGCTATTCCGAATGGTATGGGTTATCATGGCATTGGGGTTTCCATAGTAATGCAGATCCAATTTCTTCATGGTACCTGCAGTATGCAAAATAATTTGACTTCAGTGACTATATTAGTATCTGGATGTTCCAATTTAGAACTAAACCATATTTATTACAAGCAGATATTATCCCGCTATTCCTGGGCTCCCTTTATATGTTAAGATGTAACGGCTTTGGGAGGGGAAAAGAAACCGTGGGGAGGGGGAGTTTCCAAAAGTGCTGTTTCATGAGTGGATTTCAGTAAATTAAATTCCACAGCTAAATCAATAAATAATGGTACATTTAAGTGTTCTGATTTTAATAATATAACACATTTCACATTTATCCACACAGTAACAATGTAATATGTTAATGTAAATAAAATTGCTTTTGATATTCAGAAATAACAAGAATTTAATTTTTTTAATTTGTTTACAGTCCTGGGAAAAGTAAGAACCATTTGCCAAAATGGGAAAAAAAAAATTTAGTGCTAGTAGTTACTTTGACCCTGAATTGTTGGAAAATATTGAAGATACATGCAATTAGCTAAACTTTTACTTTTAACTATTGTAGAGGCTTCATTAGAATGGAATGTTGTAATAACAGATCAACTAAGATGATAAGGAAGTAAGACCAGAGCTGAGTTTAGAAATAGATCTTTAACAGCCTGGTGCCAAGAAATGCCAAGCTGCCGGTAAGGTCCATGTCTTCCCACAACCCAGAGCTTCTGGGGTGGGCACCCTGGCTCCTGGAATGTGAGCTTTTAATACTTTTGGTTCTGTGTTTTTCCCTCTTTGTTGGTTGGTTTGGTACAATGACCATGGGTAGTGTTATGCTATTTTGCTTCTCCCATCAAAACAAAGAAACTTCCAAAGCTTTACCACTAAAAAATATTGATCTTTCCATAAACAAGTTTTCCAGGGTATGTTATTTCTTAAATTTATTCGTTAACTTCCCTCTAGTGTAATGAAGGGAGTGAATTCACTTGAAGTACCTCATGAAATGATCTGCATTGCATAAATCAGAACTGAACCTTCTTTGAATTGCAGAAATACTTTTGACCAGTACATCCTGGAAATTTGAAAACTTATTAAGGTTTAAGGTTCACCTTGTTTAAAAAACTTCTGACTTTTGAGGAAAATCTAGCTTTCCAAGAAACTAAAATGAACATGAGGTAAATCTCACCAATATGTTTTCCCTGGAGAAATGAAACTCTTTTTTAGGCCTCATACTTAGAACCTGCACAAGAAATTCTGAAGTTTACAGCAGGTTGCCTATTCTGCATTATCTGATGTAAGTTCTGTAAAGTAATTTGTTTTGGGTTTGTAGATGTTTCCCCTGACTTTTTAAAAAGGAAAACATTAACTCACCATTTTTTGTCATGATCTCCCTGCTTTATCAACCCCACTGTCCCAGGGGTGTGCCCTTCTTTGCCAGCCTTGAGACCTGGTTCTCTAGCTTTGGGGGACATGGCCAGTGCTCTCTCCTGCATCCACGCAGCACCTGTCGTTACCGGGGCCGGCGCCATGCAGGTCCTAGGCCAGGGCTGAGGACACCGGAGAGAACGTCCAGGGGACGATGCCCTGGGGGAGACGGAGTGAAAGCCGGCAACCCACCCTGCTGAGTGGGTTTTAGGGTTCTCAGTTTTGTTTTGGCTTTTCTGTTTGTTTTCTGGTTTTGTTTTTACATCCCACCCCTAACCCAGGCATAATGAGGCATGTCTTATTCAATGTTATGCAATGGACTTATAAAAAATTCACTCTTAGTGTCAGCCACACAGTTTTTTTTTTTTAATGCAGTATATTCACCTGTAAATAATTTGTGTAAAATTTGACAGAAAAGTATATTTACTACACTGTAAATACATGTGATGATATATTGTATTATTTTGCTTTTTTGTAAAGCAGTTAGTTGCTGTACATGGATAACAAACAAAAAATTTGATTATTCTCGTGTTAGTATTGTTAACTTCTTCCTGCGACTGCGTTACATCATTTAAAGAAAATGCTGTGTATTGTAAACTTACATTGTATATGATAACTTCCTCTCTCTTCTGTTCAGGCCCAAACTCTGGCAGTTCCCTTGTCTACAGCCTCGTTAATATTGTAAGCAGTTGTATGCCAGCAGGAGAAATACTGCCCAACAGACAAAATCCACCATTGTAGAGGAGAACTGTAGAAATCCATTTCAGATCACTGTTGTTCCCGTCCCATTCTCCTCCCTGTGTATGTACTCCTCCCCCTTTTTTTAAGTAAAATGTAAATTCAATCTGCTCTAAGATGTGGGGAGTTATTTAATTTCTTCACATGCATCAGCTCTCTTTTCTTACTTGCCCCCTACTCCTCCCTGATCTTTTGAAACATTAAAGCCATTTCCTTTCTTTTGGTAAAATAATTTTGGTGAAATGCATAGGGGAGAAAAAAGTTTCCCTTGAGTCTGAAAATTAGACTGATAAAGATATATTGATAGGAGGAAAGCCTACACATGTATTTAGTATAAATTTTACATGACAGGAGCCTTCAAAAAGAGATGAGAAGAACCCCCCAAAAAAAGAAACAGTTAAACCTGAGTATTTCTATCCTAGGTTTGATGAAGAGTGGGCATCATGTAGAAATCTCATAGGTCAGACTACGAGGTAAGTGCAGTAAAGTTGGGGAACCCAGCAAGATCTATTCCAGTTCTCCAAGTCCCTCTGTCTTCAGAGATTTGGATGCTCTTTCCACCGGGGTTAGGGAGGGCCCTGCCCTGCCTCTCAAGTGAAGGTTTTATGTGTGTTTCAGAAAAGGATGAGAGGAGAAAGGTCAGAGAAACCTTCCTGCTTCTGCAATTTTCTCAAGCTCCTTCCTGAACCCCATCAAATGCTTTTTTAGGGCATGCCAAACTGAAGGGTAACTCTGCTTTCTGAGTGAGGCTGAGTTTAGTTCTTTTAAAATGAGCAATCAGAAATGCCAGGACACCCTGAGATCAACAGAGGCCTTATGTTAGGACCCCACAATTCTCTCCAGCTTCTCCGCTGTCTCCAGCAGAACCTTCCCAGACACAGCATGTGTATTACCTCATTATGCACGCTACTCCCAGATGGAGAAAGAATGCAGCCTAGACCCTGTGGCCAGGACAGAGCTGATCCTTACGAGGGCAGCAGTATCTGTTAAATTAGACAAAGGGCTAAAAAGACCGTGAAGGAGACATCTTAGGTCTGAGCCAAGTACCGGTCTGTTCATAGGAAGACACAGGAGAAGCAGAGGAACCCCATCTGGAGCACTTGCTAGCACTCTGGGCCCAAACCTTCAAGGCAGAGTATATGCAGGAGGCTCCAGGGCTGCCCTGGGAGGGAGGGAGGGGGAGAGAGAGATTGTGTGTGGGCCAGGGGAAGGGGGACCCACAGGCCTACGCACTCTCGAAGCTTCAGGTAAGTTCTCTGGCCACTGAGGCTTAAAGACCACCGGAGTAGAGACCAGAAAACTCAAGTACAGTTGATCCTTGAAAAACAAAAGAGTTTGAACTTCAAGGGTCCACTTGCATGCAGATGCTTTTTAATAGTAAATACTACAGTGCTTCATGGTCCATGGTTGGTTGAATTCAGGGATAAAGAAGGATAGCAGATGCAGAGGGGACCAACTATAAATTATACGCTGCCTTGTTCAAGGGTCAGCTGTACAACAAATAACTTTCTATTCCCTCCAGACTAAAGCATCACAGTCAAAAGTAGGGGTGCCTTTGGGTAGTGACCATCTGGACCACACCTCTCCATCCCTGGACAGTAAGCTGCTCGAGAACATTGACAGTATCATCTGTCATTCATGGGGCCCATGCTCACTTTTTTATCTGCACAGTTTTGTTTTCTGGGACAGTCTCAGGCTAGTCTGCCAATTTTGAACTCTCTAGCCAGAAAAGTTGATTCCCAGGGGGGTTTGGGAAGGGCAGAAAGGTACTAGAAAAACAGTAAAAACTTAACCTGTAACAAAGAGGTAGCTTCACAGTGTTCCTTTTTCCAGAAAGTGGCCCAGCCCACCCCCATGCCCCTCCTATGACACGTACCCTCACCCCTAGTTCTCCCTTGATTTCTACCAGTGAAACAGCCTGCACACTGCCTGTCAGAACAGCTGGCACAGCAGCGTCCCAACTCTGTCAGGGGTGGTTGCCCCAAGTGACCTGCTAGGCCTGTCTTCGTTAGAGACTCGGCCTTCTTACTGAAGTAAGTTCCGTGTAAGACACTTTTAGCTGCCAGCTTACAGGAAGCCCTCTTATAGTGTTGATTATGTTTCTAAAAATACTAAGCCACACTGCAGCAATGTAGTCCCCTTAGGTTTGAATCTCACGTTTTGTTCTTTTAAAAAGTTCTAGCTAATCATGAAGGGGATATTTCATAATGTGAAATTATAATTTTAATAGATTTGACTTTTAAGTACCTTCTAAAAATCCATTTATACCTTGTAGTATGTACATATTGTTGTTGTTTAGTTGCTAAGTCGCTATGTCCGACACCTTCGCAACCCTGTGGACTGTAGCCCACCAGGCGCCTCTGTCCATGGGATTTCCCAGGCAAGAATACTGGAGTGGGTTTCCATTTCCTTCTCCAAGGGATCTTTCTGGCCCAGGGATTGAACCCACGTCTCCTGCATTGGCAGGTGGGTTCTTTACCTATTGAGCCACCAGGGCAGCATGTACGTGGTCCATATACCACATATATGTATACATGTATGTCTAAAGTTTCCAAAGAAGCATCACACATTTTATTTAAATGGGGTCAAATTACCTTTATTCTTTTTTATATTATCCCCAAAAGATTGTACTGCAAAGTTGTTTAGGTCTTTAGCATGTGTTTATGCCATGAGTCAAGCTGTCATGATAAAGAGAAGCCTATGGAGTTACGTAGTTGAGAACTTCCCTCAAGGGGGCCACTTCCTCCATATAAAATAGAAAAGTCACATTGAAATCTTAGTAGGGCCCTTTCCTGGTCAAAAGTTCAGAAAGCATTGCCCAACAACATGTTTCAAGGAAGAAAATGTCAACAGAGATAACCTCAGCTGATACATTCATTTGTTCAGAAACATTTTCAGTTGGTTATAATCGTACCAAGCCCTTTGCCAGGCATTGCAGGTGCCAAGAAAAGAAGAAAGCTTGGTCTGTGCCCTATGCGAGATCACAGTTTAGTGAGGGCAACAGCCACAGAGCCAGTGAGCACAGTGGGTAAGGTGTGGACCGAGGAGTTGGGCCCTGAAAAATTACCAAGAAGTGTGTCCAAATGAATATGTCCACTGAGAAGTTGAGAATAGGATTGTGAAGTCTTGAATTATGCATAGGGTGTCCCTGAGGCTCAGGGACGATCTTGCCCAGAGAGCACGTGTAGCAGAGACGTGTCCAGGCAGAAGGCAGTGCCCCAGGAAGGAGACTGGCTCATTCTGTTTTTATTTTCCTCCTTCCTTTTCATCCCACTCTGGGAAATGCACCCTGATCTTGCATATTTAATAACTCCATGAGGGGACTCCCCTGGTGGCCCAGCAGCTAAGCTTCTGTGCTTCCAATGCAGGAGGCCTGGGTTCGATCCTGGTAGGGGAACTAGAATCCCAAAGGCCGCAACTAAGAGTTCTCATGCCACAACTAAAAAAAAAAAAGAATCCCTTGTGCCACAGCTAAGACCTGATGCAGCCAAATAAATAAAAATATTAAAGCAGCCATGAAGACCTGCTATAGCCCCAGAGAGCAAAAACAAAGGTACTTTCTATTTTTAAGCCTGGCCAAAGTCAAAGTAGGATGAGAAACTGATGGTGAGGGATGCTACCTCCCCAACTTGATAATTCGCAGATGGAAGGCAGAAAGGATTAGGTACTTATGCCTTAAGCAAAAACAGTACAGCCACTCACCATATACTCATATCTAGGCTTCTACAGGAGACCAAAAAATTAGTTCCCATTAAAATACTGAGTCTGTCTGAGTTTACAGCATTCATTCATCCAGCTGACATGTATTGGGCCCCTTGTTTGCAAGGAACTCCAGCATCAGCACCTCTGGGAAATGCTTTCTGAGCCCCCATCACCCTTCTTTTGGTCCTGTAACTGCTTCTCCTTACAGTGTTGTGGTCATCAACTGTTGCTAACTCCCTGATTAGACTCTGGGCCTCCCAAGTACAGGGACTATGCTTGTTCAAGGAGCCGGGGTTGCTGAGTAACACCTTAAGGCTCTATGTTATCAGGGAACTATACAAATAGGATAGGAAGAAAGACTCCATGCACAATTGCCACCCCCATGCACAAATCCCTACCAAAATGGAGATGTCCTGTGTATTAATATAAAGACCTGTTGAAGGCAAATCCAGACTTTGAAATTTCACACACCAGTAAAATTTTGAAGATGTGTTTTGTTAATTTATGCACTTTGAAAACAATTGCAGGAACAGTCTTTTTATAATAGGGCATTTCAACCCTCAACAGAATAGGGAAAGAGGGACTCATAAGATGAAAAATATAGTTCTTTAAAAGGACTTGATTGTGCTTTATTGGAAAGTCACTGTGTTGTCTTTATTTTGCTCGTGCTGGTGCTGATTCAGTCTGTCCAACCCGGGGCTATAAGGAGAGGAGTAATTGGAGAGACAGACCATGGACCTGGATGGGAAGAATGGATATTAGAGTGCCAGTTGCTCCTTTGGGCTTCCCTGTAGCTCAGTCGGCAAAGAATCTGCCAGCAATGCAGGAGAACTGGGTTCGATTCCTGGGTTGGGAAGGTCCCCTGGAGAAGGAAATGGAACCCACTCTTGCCTGGAGAGTCCCACGGACAGAGGAGCCTAGCAGCTGCAGTCCATGGCATCACGAGAGTTGGACACAACTCAATGACTATACCACCATCAGTTGTTCCCAAACTAATTACTGATACCATGCAATTCCAACCAAGATCCCTACGAGAAGAAAGTGTGTATCCAAACAAAATGATCCTAGGGTTTACCTTATAAAATAGACAAGAAAGCACAGCTATGAAATACAATTAAAAGCATGCATAGAAATTTTCCTCACTAGATAATAAAACAAGATATTTTTAAATATTTAAAACTGTGATGATGGTAATTAAACTAGGTAAATAGAATGGAACAGACAAAAAGAGCCAGATTATGTTAATGGTGTTTTAAAAAACACCAGAAACCCCCAAATTTCATTGACTCAAAAGCTTCCTCAGCCCTCTGCATGTCCACCACTGGTCAGCAGGGGGACTCTGCTCGCTGCAGTTTCTTGAGCCCCAGAGACTGATCAGCCACCGTAGCAAATGAGGGAAGGAGGGCTCAGACAAGCACCTCCCAGTGCCCCTGGAGAGATGGAGATGTTCCATATCCATGCCATAGCCACACGACGGCGTTGTCAGACCCTTGAAATGTGAACACTGAGACTGAGGAGCTGGCTTTTAAATTATAATTTAAACAGATCTGGCAGCTAGTGGCTACTGGATTGGACAGCCCAGCATCTGGAGCATCTCATCAGCAATTAAAGGCCTGAGGCCAGACGTGCAGTCCCTTCTGCTCATAGTCGCTGCCGGAACCTATCACACAGCTCCACAAATCCCAAGGGTCAGGAAGAGCTGTCCTCTTCCATCCAGGAGGAGAGCTGGAAATGTTGACAAGAACATTGACTCCCACACACGTGTGCATGCTAAGTCGCTTCAGTCCTGTCTGACTCCTTGCGACCCTGTGGACGGTAGCCCGCCAGGCTCCTCTGATCATGGGTACTGGAGTGGGTTGCTATGCCCTCCTCCAGGGGATCTTCCTGACCCAGGGATCGAACCCACATCGTCTCCTGCACTGCCAGGCAGGTTCTTTACCACTAGCACCACCTGGGAAACCTGTTTCCCACAATAGGGGAGGATTTTGTACACCTAGAAGCAATGGGGAAAATGCTTAAGATTACACTTTCACTACCTAACCCATGAAATATCCTCTTGTCTCCCTTCTCAAAAAAACACCCAAATTTAAAGGCCAAGAAAACAGGGAGATTATTCTCATTATAAAGAGTTCAGGGAGCGACTTCCCTGGTGGTTCAGTGGTTAAGACTTTGCCTTCCATTGCACAGCGTGCAGGTTCGATTCTTGGTGGGAGCATTAAGATCCCACATGCCTCAGTGACCAAAATACCAAAGCACAAAACAGAAGCAGTAACAAAGTAAAGACATTAAAATGGTCCACATCAAAACAATCTTTAAAAAGCATTCGTAAAAACCAATTTTAAGAAAAGACCCAAGCCGGGGGGCGGGGCGGGGATGGGTGCAACACAGAATGGGCAAAGGACAAAAGGGCATGAACAGCCTGCCCACAGAAATGAAATGCTGTACCAATAGCTAATTGCTGTATGATGGAAAAGGTCATCACGCGCAGAAGTAAACAAAAACTGCAAACTTGAAACGGGGAAATACCACCTTCATCTATCAAATTAGCAAAGGTGTATTTAGTACATACATCTTTAGTACAGTGCTGGCTCAGAGTGTGGTGTGATGGACTCGCTCCTGCACTTGACCTCATCTTTCTGTATCATTAGCTTTAAACATGTCCACACCATTTGCCCCAGTAATATCATATGGTCTAGTCTAGGTAATAAGTGATTGGAGAATTAAGACTTTCATCAAAGTACTGTTTATAATACCAAGATATCTGGAGGCAACACACGGATGATTTTTTTGCTAAATCATCTACATTCATCCAGCACTTTGTGGAAACTGATGGGGCTTCCTTATGCACTCCTTAAAAATGGATTTAGAGAATAATATTTAAATTTGGGAGGAAACTTTCAATAGAATCAAGAGTTAAAGGTTATATATGAGGGTAAATCCCCAATCATGTAAAATATCAATGTATTTCACACATAGGAAACTAGTTATAAATAAGAAAAAGATGAAAAGAAATAACTGTGGTTAGTTTTTGTTTATTTCTCTATATTTTACTGCCTTTTACATTGAGTATTATTACTTTAAAAAGTCAAGTTGTTTTTAAGAGGTGTAGATAATGCTGACTTTCAGTTCTACCGAAAAGGTATTTGTAATAGTATAATTTATTCAGGTATTAACAACTGCCATCCTTTCGATGCTTTCTACCTTAATGTTTTTCCTTGTATCAAAAAGGTAGCTTTTTATCTAATTTAGATTCCAGGGAGCTGGGTCTGTTTTTTCCTCCAAGGGGCATATTTGCCTACCTGAATCCCAGCGGCTCAGGGATGCACCTGCCAACTTCATGGACTCCGAGAGAGCATGCCAGCCCCCACCACCCTTCACTGTGACTTTATTATTTCTGCTCACAGCTTACAATCTTTCAAAGTCAACAAGGCTGACTGGAAATGGTCCTGGACCTCGGGCTATTAAGGAGCCTATAAATTTGCATATTGTGTGCATCACACCATGAAGGTTGTGCACTGACCACAGTGCTGCCATCTCCCTCCGGTGCTGGTTCCCCGCCCCCACTCTCCCCCCGCCCCCTGCTCTGACAACACTGCATCCACCTGTCTCTTCACCCGCAGCTCTTCACCCTGCAACTGTGTTCCTGAACTTTCTCATCTGTTTACACTGTGTGAAGTGCCACCATTTCACCTCCTTCCTCCCCTCCAGACCTGGCAGCGCTTCATCTCTGCACGGGATTTCAGTGCATTCCCTCCTGGGCCCCTGCCTTGGCCCATGGCACCACCACCCCCAACACTGCACCTGAATTAGAAGCCTGGGAATTATCCTACATTCCTCCCCACTCACCACCCGCCCCCACCACCACATTGGATGGTCACGAAATTGCACTGATTGTGCTTTCTGAAAGTCCTTCACCATCCTCATCACCTCCCTGACTGTTGAGGGGCCCAGCTTCTTGGCCTATTTACAAGAGTCCCCTAGCCTGACCCAATGCCCCCCAGTGTACCACACTCTACCCCATCATGGGTACAGCCAGGGCATACTTAAGGTCCTCCTCCTCACCACCAACACACAAAGTCCAAGGTCCTCGCCAGGATTCATGTGGCCACTATTTGACCCCTACCTGTCTTTTCAGGCCCATCTCCTGTGCCAAGCCAGCCTAGCTCCAGCCATTCCCAGCTCGTCAGCTGGGAGAACGAGCACTGAGATGACGGACTGTTTACACATGTAACCTAGATATTGCCAGTCCCCTCCCTCTGCTCTTGTTTTCAGCCTGAACAAGAACCCACTCTGACACGTAGCCTGGCACCATCTACCCACTGAAGCATCCATTTGTTCTAAACTTTACTGATGGCTTTACAGGGAGGTACAGAGATTCAACCCACAGCGAGAACCTCACAACCCTCATAGAGATGTCATGTGTGTGTGTGTGTGTGTGTGTGTGTGTGCACACGATCAGTTGTGTCCTATTCTTTGTGACCCCATGGACTCTAGCCCCCCAGGCTCCACTGTCCATGGAATTTTCCAGGCAAGAATACTGGAGTGGGTTGCCATTTCCTTCTCCAGGGGATCTTCCCGACCCAGGGCTGGAATGTGTCTCCTGTGTCTGCAGGCAGATTCTTTGCCACTGAGCCGCCTGGGAAGCCTAGGGCACCTTGAAGGGCCATCGCTGTCTCGCAGGAGGGGCTTCTCTGTTGGCCTCCGCACATGCACGCTCCCAGGCTCAGTGGCTTCTCTCACAATGATTCAGGTTTGTTCAGCTTCTCCTAGACAGGAATCCTGAGAATGGGATGTTTTGTCCCCTTGGATCTCACGATTCTCGGGGCAGAGGATGCTGTGCAGACACCAGTTCCTCCCCAGGGAAGCCTAACTCGTCTTCCAAGAGAACCTACCCCCACTCAAAAGGCATCTCCAGCAAGACTTTGTTGGGCCATTATCCCTGCTCCCTCAGGAGCTTACATCTGTCCTAGGGGGCTGTGCACTGAGGGTTGTTGGTTGCTCGTTATTAATCTCACCCCCAACCCCCTGGGGGGCCAGGAATCCGTGAGACAACTTATGTTCCTGATGCCTTGACCCTCTGACTCTTATGGAGTTTTCAAATCCAGGCGGCATTAGTTAATAACTCCTGTCTAGGCATTATGTGCCAGAAAAAAATTTTTCACTACCATTTACATCCAGGATAGCCCAAGGAAGAGGCCTAGTATTTCCTAGGAACTCCCCAGAACCCACAAGGAAATGAGCTCTGTGAAGTCAGAGAAGTTTTCCATTTTGTTCACTGATGTATCCCCAGAGCCTAGAACAGAGCTTGGCATACAGTAGACACTCAATACCTATTTGTCAAGAGAAGGTGTCTAGGAAAGAAACGCAGCTTCTAAGGAGAGTTCTTAAATTTTAAAAACCTCCCTGGAACAGCAGGGGGCGCCAGAGAACTGGGTCTGTACTGGGGGAGGCCGCCAGAGTCCCAGAGCCCTCTGTGGCTTTGCTTCCTTAGGCTGGGGCCCTGTGGGGGTCCCTTCTAAACACTGCACCTCAGCTTGTTCCACGAAGCCTGGGAGGGCTTCACCCCAAGGTGACCAAGCCATACACCTAGTGCATCATCCTCGTTGGAGGGAGTCCCAGGAAGAAGACCTTGGCCTCTGCACTCCAACTCTTTGCAACCCCACAGACTGTAGCCTGCCGGGCTCCTCTGTCCGTTGGATTATCCCAGCAAGAATACTGGAGTGGGTTGCCGTTTCCTCCTCTAAGAGATCTTTCTGACCCAGGGATCGAACCTATGTCCCTTGTGTCCTCTACAATGGCAGGCAGATTCTTTGCCACTGAGCCACCTGGGAAGCCCTCTGAATGCCTAAATCTCAATGACCCTGGCTTGTCCAGCCCCCACCCCAGCCCTCAGCCCCCAGCCCCTATTCCCTCCCAGCTGTGAATTCAGCAGGACTAGATGCCAGGATTTTTGTTTTCTTTTGTTTTTAAGCTTTTCAGGTGGAGATGGCAGAATTGGCAGTTGGAGCTTTAGCCCAGAGATTCTACTCTAGGACCTTCTGCCCCAAAGCTTCCGTGCAGAAAGGAACACGATGGGAGTTAGGAGGCTTCGTAGGCCGTGGTCCTAATTCTGCCACCAAAAGGCTTTGTGACCTTGGAGGAGGGGGGTTGGGAGAAAGGTGTCTCCCATCTTGACAGTCATCTGCTTTCTGAATGTCAGGCCTTCTGTGAAAACCAGGATCCCTCCTCCTGTATCAGTCAGGGTGGGGCCATTACCTTTCAGTAACAAATGGACTCATACCCCACCTAATCTCCCCAACCCCCCCTCCATTCCACAGACTATAACTGAGGACTCTGGCATTTCTTTTCAGCAGAAGGGGCCACAGAGAAGGCTGGGCACATACTGATCTGAGAGCACTTCCAGCAGGTGAGACTGGAGGACTTCTGGTAGGTGAGCCCAAGACAGAAGGCCGCTTCCTAAACTGTGAGCCACTTCTAGGATCCATTTCTGAGGCAGATGTGGAGCCTAGTTGGGTAGAATAAGTACAGTTACATTCTTCTTAGAATCCTGGAAAGAATGTTAGCAATCCAACGAACCCACGTGCTTCTGAGGGTCAGAGAAGCTTGTGGGTAGGCACCCAGAGTGAGTGACACCCCAGCCGGGACACCCCTCTGGACAAGGAAGAACAGACGGGTCTCGAGATGCCCTGCTCACCCCAGACTCACCGAAGTCCTGCCAGGATCCTCAGCACCAACCACCACCACCACCCCGCCCCCTCAGGGCTACTGCCTCTGGTTCTGGGGACCCAGGCATTAGAAGAAGGTATTAGAAGAAGGTATTAGACCCAGGTATTAGAAGACAGGTGAAGAAGGCCCATGTGTTCACACCCCCTCATTCCCCTCCAGAGCGATAATTATTCATGGTTAAAAACAAACAAACCCGCAGGTTGTGAGCAGGAAGAAACTGTGAATCCTGCCCCATTTCCACATAACATGGACAATGAATTCAAGGCCTAGAGATGAAAATCAGAAATGCTTCCCCGTTCATATTAGCTCCCAACCTCTCCGTGCCAACACGTATCATAATCACATGGGCCAAGTACATGCCAGGCACTGTGCCAGCCACATTACATTCATTTCCTCATGTGGGGCCCTCTGTAGGTAGGAAGCACTATCCCCACTTTACAGATATGCACACTGAGGCTCAGAGAAGTTAACTCATTATAGACTCAAAGGGCTAAATGAGCAGCAGGACTTGGTGCGTGGCACCACTGTTTTGGATTCCAAAGCCTGGCTCTTAATAATCTGTAATAACCTCCCCATGATATTTATACCATTATACTAGTTTCCTGTGGCTGCTATAACTACCACCAACTTGGAAACTTACAACAGAAATTCATTCCCGCATAGTTCTGGAGGCCAGAAGCCTAAGATCAAAGAGGATCTAGGAAAGGTTCACATCCTCAACTCTTCCAGATTCTGATGGCTGCTGGCATTCTTGGCTTGTGGCCACACCCCTCCAATCTCTTCCTCCTGTGGCCACATCGCCTTGTCTTCTGTTTGCGTTAAATCTGCTTTTGCCTCCCTCTTAAGAGGATACTGTGATTGCACTTAGAACCTATCCAGCTAACCCAGGAGACTTTCCAGAGCTTTAACTTCATGACACCTGTAAAGAATCTTTTCCAATAAGGTCATTTACAGGTCCCAGTGATTAGCACATGGGTATCTTTTGAGAAGCTGTGTTTCTGTTTACCACACTATATGTGCCCATTCTTTCCCTAATTTATTCCTTCTCAGACCTCAGTTGTGTGTACTGGACATTGTGCTAGGAGCTGGGAACTAAGAAATCAAGAGAGAAATGACATAGTCCCTGCCTTCATGGGCCTTGTGGTCACTGTGTCAACTCTCATATCTACTTCCCAGATGTTCTCGTGATAAATAACAGGAATAAGAGACATCAGGACAAGTCACAATACATGATCAGGGAAGGCTTCCTGCAAGAGGTGCCATTTCCATGGAATCTGGAAGTATGAGAGTTGGCCAGAGGAAATGGCATGGGGACAGGGTAGGATTGAGCTGTCCCAGGAAGAGGGAGGCAAAAGGAGCTTAGATGCTCTTGGATATGGGGAGGAGAAGTGGGAGTCAGGGAGGGCTCCCCTGAGGAAGGGACTTTTGAATTTTGTGTGACCTTGTTTTGGGGGAGAAGAACCACAAATCTGGTTTGGGCTTTGAGCCTGGGTCACCTGGGACTTGTTCATGCTTGGGTCTGAGGCCCCACCTCTGCCAGCTGAGATTTTTCAGCTTCCCTGGTCTCCTCTTTTGGGGGATTTGATGCAGGGAGAGCTCTGAGAGTCATTTCTACAGCTTCCAAAACAGGGTAACCCAGCCCTGCCCACCTCCCTTCTGTCCTGAACCTCTTGGGAGGGAGAATCAGAGAAGCCACATGGCAGCCCCTGAGCAGGGTGCACTCACAGTTGAACAGGAAGACCACAGAGGGGGAAACTGAGGTCCCCCTTCTCTTCTCAGGAAGAGAAGCCACACAGCTCATGTGCAGAACTGGGCCTCGCTCTAGCCTCCCTGTCTAGGTCCCTACACTGCTCGTGGCTCCTGCCGATGATGGTGTAGGTCCCCATCTCCTCTGGGCAGGGGCTTCCTCCTTGCCTAGAGATGAGGAACAAGAAGTGATGAAAATACATCCTGCCCTGGAGAATTTCCCAGCATGCCATGGGGGGAGATGGGCAGCCCACCAGACAATGACAAAACTAAGTCAGCATCTGGACTTAGGGGGTCAGAAATCAGAGTAACAGGCAAAACGGAGTGCTATCAGGGAAGGCTTCCCAAAGGAGGAAACCTCTGAACTGAGCTGGAAAACTTAAGCGGGTGTGGGTTCAGCCAAGACCTGCATTTGGGCTGGGTACAACTCGTGCCACAAGGGCCCGGCAAGCTGAGCAACAAAAAGGAGAGCCAGGCCAGGTTCCGCAGAGCCGGGGGTGAAACCGGGAGTCCGAGGAGCAGGGATTGGGAGCTAAGCAGGACTGGGAGGAGGCTAAGGTCCAGGCCTGGAGGCTGCCATCAGCCCCAGGGCCAAGACTGTCCCGGGTTCTCAGCTTGAGGGTCCAGGGTGCGATAAAGGGGTGAGCGTGGGAACTCAAGGGAAGGGACGGAACCTCCCCAAGATGCTGGGCGGCCCAGGCAGGCCTTGTGGGCAGCCCTTGCTTTTCCTTCCTCGTGACTGCTCTGTCTCCCCTTACCCGCTCCTGTCCCAGGGTCCCCGCTCCCGCTCTCCCGGCCCTTGCCCAGCCCGGAGCTGGCCCTGGGTTCTGCTGGGGAGGCCCGTGCTGATCTAAGCCTGGAAACTATTCTTTAAGGGGCAGCAGAGAGGAGGGGAAGAGTAGAGGGCCTAGCTCCATCCCGCTCCAGACTGGCTAGGAATCCTGACCTGGCCCCCCACTGGCTGAGTGGCCTAGGGCAAGTAGTTCCACCTCTCTGAGTCTCAGCTCCCTCTTCGATGAGTGGAACAAGTCCAGCGTGCTAATACAGGAAACCCCTAGGACATACTGAGCGCTCGGCACCGCCGGCGCCCACAAAGGGCGCGGTGAGCTGGGATGGGTTGGCGTCTGGTGGGGGGCTGAGGTGGGGGAGAGGCGGCTGGACCCCAGCGCGGGTGGTCCGGTGGTGGGGATCGGGCTTCCTCGCGGACTCCTCCAAGCAGCGGCGGGGCCTTGGGGCCGCCCTGGGTTTCCGGGCGCGGGTCGCACACCCACCCTCCGGCTCTCTAGGGGACGGGACGAGCTTGGAGCGGTCCAGGGACCCTGAGCCTGGGGGCGGCGGCGGCGGGGCCGCGCAGGCGGCCGCCCTCGGAGGCGCGCGGCTCCTTTTGTCTGCAGCCTCCCGCTCCCCCGCCCGCCCCGAGCCGCGGGGCTGCGGCGCCGCTGCTGACACGGCTCGGCCGCCGCCGCCACCGGGCGGAGGCTGCGCGTCGCAGCGCCGGGCGGAGGGCGCGCGGCGATGGCGGCGGCGGCGGCGGCGGCGCGGGGCGGGCGGGCGCGGGGCCCGGGCTAGCTGCGGGGCCGGCCCGGATGGCGGGCGGCGCGGGCTGGGCGGGCGCCCCCGCGGCTCTGCTGCGCTCAGTGCGCCGCCTGCGCGAGGTGTTCGAGGTGTGCGGCCGCGACCCCGACGGCTTCTTGCGCGTGGAGCGCGTCGCGGCGCTCGGACTGCGCTTTGGCCAAGGCGAGGAGGTAAGGGCCCCGCGGCGGGGGCGCCCGCGCCCCAGTCCCCCCACCCCCGGCTTCCTCGCCCTTTCACCTGCCCGCTCCCAGTCCCCGGCGGCGGCGGCGGCTGCAGCCCGGAGGCATCCCGCCGGACCTGAGGACTTCGAGCCCCGGGGCTTCCCCACCCTGTCGGACCCTCGCTTTCCTCCATTCGCGCAGGTGCTGTGAGTGTCACCACCACGCCCCGGGGTGGGGGGCAGGGAGGGCTTCTCTGCCCACCTTGCTTACCCCGGGCCCTGAGGGTCCCTCTAACCTTTCTGCAGCCTACTCGGTGTATGGGGCGGGGGGAACCGTCAGGTTCTAGCTCCGGGACCCCCTCCCCTGCCTACCCTGCGGAGACCGAATTGCAGAGGTCCGGTGCAGGAATCCCAGGACGCGGGATGGAGTAGGGGGGAGGCACGCGCCCCACTGGGCCTGGCCGAGGGGAGGAGAGGACAACTAGGGGCGCTCTACCGCCTCGGCTCCTTGACTGCACCCAGCCGGCCTGGAACCTAGCGGGAGGTGTCTGCCTTCGGCCTTCCTGGATTCTCAGCCTAGCGCCTGGTGACCACCCCTCCTCCCCGCACCCTGCGGGCTCCGAGGGGCAGGCCTGACTGGCAGCTGGCTGTGGCGGCTGCGACAACCCTGCCACAGCCAAGCTGGGGAACAGCAGCTGAGCAGTGTCTGCAACGGGGAGCCCGCGCGGATTTGGGGAAAGCAGAAACAGTGTTAGCAGGGCTGTGATCCGAGGGTGGGTGCTGCCAGTGGGGTGGGCAGAGACCAGTGTCCTCTCATGCCATGGAGGAGAGGTGGCTATGTGTGTGTGGCGGGGGATGTGTAAGGCTCCTACCTGGCAGGAGAGCATCCCACACTCCTGCTACTGCCCACTCTGAAATGGTCAGGGCACGAAGCCTTGAGTAGTGACTTTCCAAGGCCACCTGAGGCCTCTGGCTCTGTATCGGCACTCCCTGGCCTTCTGTTCCGGGAACAGCTGGGGCCTAGCATTCCAGAACATGGGAGAAGCCCGGCCTGGTTAGGCTGGATCCATGCCTCCCTGTCACCTGGGAAGGGGGAAGATGATAGATAATCATCTGTTTGTGGTCACTGGGCTGGGCCAGGGCCTGGGGGTCCCTGGGAGCGATAGGTGGAAGAGGATGAGGCAGGTGTCAAGTCTGAGAACTCAGGTACCCCATGTAGGAGAGGCCCATTGCTGCCCGCCCTTTGGAGCCCAGGCTCTCCCTCTGCCAGGATCTGCTCAGGGCGCTTTCCTGCAGCCCTTTGATCCTTCTTCCCAAAGGCTGGTCTGACCCCTCCCATCCTCTGAGGCAGGCTGCAGACCCCAAGCGTGGGGAGAAGCTGCTGGCCCTGGCTGCAACTGGAGTCCCAGAGCCGCGGTCTCAGTGGTGGGAAGAGCTTCCCAGCAGGCTCTGGCAGGCGGCCACGTGAGCTCTTGGTGAGCCCCTCACCAGCCCCACCTTCTCCCGGAACTGAACAGCTCCTCTTGTTTGCGCTTCTGCCTCTTAACACTCTGGAGCCAAACCTGCTTGTCACTTAGTCATCGTGGTTCTGCACAGGGACTCACATGGGTCTCACTTCTACGTGGCAGTCTTTAAATGTGAAAACAGCACTCCTGTCCCCTTCCCCCTCTCTCCCTCCCATCTTCCCTTCTCCAGGCCAAATACCCCCTATTCTTGAAGCCCCAGGCCATTTCCATAGGCCCTGGCAGGGGCCAAACATCTGGCTTCCAGCCCTGAAGCCACCATCAACTGTGTGACACTTTTCCTTGTAGTAACATGGAGGGGCTGGACCAGGAGACCCCCGGGACTGTCCCAACCCCAACGCATCACACACAGCAGGTGGCTTGGGGCGATGCTGTCTTTTGAGTGGTGCCCTCAGGTTAAGTTTCTGGCCACTGAAATCCCTTGGGATCTTTCTTAGCAACCCGTGCCAAGCCAGGATGCCCCTTCATCCTGGAGGAGGATCAGTGATTTTCTTTTCAGTGTGTTTGTTTATTTAGGGTCTTGGTTGTGCTGGGTCTTAGTTGTGGCATGTAGGATCTTTGATTATCCTTGTGGCACACGAGTTCTTTATTTCCAGCCTGTGGGATCTGGTTCCCTGAGCAGGGATCGAACCTGTGCTGCCGGCATTGGGAACGTGGAGCCCTGATTTTTCTTTTTAAAGCATAATTTTCTATCATTACAAAATCAGTTTATATGCACTGTGGGAATAGAAATATGGGCAAGCAAAAACCAAAGTGCCATGTTCCCATCCTCCCAGGTAGCCGCGCTGTGACACCTCGCTCACATCCTTCCAGAGCTGTTTCTATGCTTATATGTAAATTTTCTCCATAAAATGAGGTCATGCTGTGCATACTGTCTTGTAACCTGATTTTTTCCCAGTAAATGATCAGCACTTTTCTGCTCCAGTAAATTCTCATCTTTATTATGCATAACTTATTCAGATTTCCCTATTTGGCCCCAAAAGGCCGATCTGTGCTGTTGTGTTCAAACCGCTTTCCTCACCAGAACCGTGCACTGCATCCAGTTGTTCTGACCTCTAGGCCCTCTCTTACTTTAATTCAATTCTTTTTTTTTTTTCAATTTGAATAATCCTGACTTGTTGAAGAGATCAGGCCTGTTGTCTGTGTCAGTAATTTCTTGGATCTAAACCTGTAACGTGGACTTTATTCCTGTTGAATTTCATCTTGTTCATTTCATCCTGTTGTAACAGACAATAGAGAGAATTTATTGAGTAGGCCAAAAAGTTCATTCGGCTTTTTCCACGCAATGTTACAGAAGAACCCGAACAAACCTTTTGCCTCCCCGATACAATCCTGCATTTGTCACTCAGATGCTGTGCTCCCTGCTAGTTGGAGAAGTGGGTGCTTTATGTCTCCTTCTCCCAGGCTGGTTGTAAACCCAGGCAGGACCACGGACAGAGCCTTGTAGGGGTGGTTCTGCTCACATAGTGTTAAAAACTGGGATCCACAGAATTACATTTTTCAGCCCTGCTCACTGCACACCAAATTCACAAATGCACACCTGTTTTGCACTAAAAAATAGGAATGTCATTTCCCCTTCAAAATACTATGTTTTCTGACAGTTTCTATCCCGTTTGTTTAAAAATCACATAGAAACCTTGATTTCCCAAACCCCCAGTGCCCTAGAGTAGATTACTATCATTCATTAGAGATGGAGTTCAGTAAATTTATCAGAGCTGATTATCCATATTTTATCAACTACACCCAGAAATACCAGGCACACCAGAATCAAATGCTTTGCAAAAGTATGCTAAGTTGCAAAGTATAAAACAGATATCTATGAGGCCATATTGATATCAGTAAGTGATTTAATAAATGAATAAATAAATACTAGGGAAGTCTCCTGTGCGGAAATTAAAATAATTTATGTAGATAATTGTCCATCAACGAGGTGGAGCATAATCCCCCACCCTTTAAGTGTCACATATGCAGAGTGACACCCCCTAAAGAGCACAGTATGGAAAGAGGGGGAACGGCCAGCTCTTCAGTGGAGAATCCCGACACACACTGCCTCAGCTGGGTCACCAAGGTCAGCATCAGGCATGATAAGTCATGTAGATATTAATAGTATGTATCCTTCATACGATGTGATGGGAGAGGACATTTACCCCTGCAGTCTCCCTCCCAAACCTGTCACCCTGGTCATGAGAAAACATCACACAAGCCTCGATGGACAGACATTCTTCTACACAGCACCTGCTTAGTCCTGCACACATTTTTCAAATTCATCAAAACCAAGGGAAGTCTGAGAAACTGTCCTAGCCACGCAGAGTCTAAGGAGACATGACAGCTGAATATAATGTGGTGTCCTGGATGGGGCCCTGGAACAAGAAGAGGACTTTAGGCAAAAACTAAATGGCAACCCACTCCAGTATTCTTGCCTGGAGAATCCCAGGGATGGGGGAGTCTGGTGGGCTGCCGTCTGTGGGGTCGCACAGAGTCAGACACGACTGAAGCGACTTAGCAGCAGCAAGGATGTTTGAGTGAAGACAATTGTTAATAATAATGTTATAAATAATATCAGGTTGGCCTCTGGTATTCCCCTAATGTATTGACTTGGGAATCATAGTAGAAAAGAGAAGACATTTCTATGAAAACGTGAGTCATGTGTGAGATACATAACTTGACGTTTCTCAGAATGTAAGAATGGGGGCAGAGGGGAGGAGACCCAACACTGTCCCAGCCCTGGAAGTCTGTACTAAGTAGGAGGGGGACCTCTATGATGAGGATGAGAAATGATGGCCCAGTGCCCTGAACTCCTGTTGACTTCTCATATCTTGCTTTTGTTTCTAACCTCGCTAGGCCTTTGTCTGCTCATCCATAAAATGGGGATGATAACAGGCTCCATTCCATAGCATTATTGTGGGGCTTGAACACGTTAATATGTGTAAAGCATTCAGTGTCTGCATGGAGTAGGCCCCCTGTCAGAACTGCTGCTACTCTTGCTTTTTTGTAAATACTTGCTAGCATCTTTGAGAGGCTGTTCTGGGCTGAGGGGTTCTTGGGGATTGAGGTCCAGATCTCTGACCAGTCCCTGGTGCTCTGGGCACACGCTTCTTGTCCAGCTCTGAGCTTCTGGCTCTGAGCTGCAGCTGTAAATGGAGGTGTCTTGGGTCAGATCCAGGTGCTCCCCCATATAACTTGGTACAGACAGGAGCATCCATGTTCGTGGGTCCACTGGTGTGGGGTTGGGAGGGGGTCCTGCCCCAGCTCTGGCACGAGCATGCGTGTGTTGGGGGCTGGGGAGTGATGAGGGCAGGTGCTCCTTTGCCTCCTGCTGCAGCGGCCCCCGTGGTCACCCCCACCCCAGGGCCCGGAGCATCCCACCAGGTTGAGCACAGGGGAGCCTGACAGCTGGCTGGGGTTGACGGTTAGAGGTGGATGAATGCAATCTGGAGTGGGATGGAAGGCAAATGCCCATTGGCCTAGAAACAGTGAATGTCATGCCTGGGTGAACCGCTGTCTTCAACATGATTGGGTGAATGCTCTGAAATTTTTATAGGATAGTCTTAATGCAAACACCTTTCACATTTGGTGGTTGTCAATACATGTGTCCAGGATTTAAAAAAAAAAAATTTTTTTCCATTAATATCTTGCATACCCATTATATGTCAAAACTCCTCCAGGCACCAGGACTCAGGAGTGACCTGGAACTCACATGGGGGAGGGGCTGGAAAGGAAACTAGCAAAGGAATGGCAATTACTGTCCGGTGGAGTCAGGTACTAGGAAGAATCAGAAAGTACTGAGACCAGAAGATTTTTGCCCTTAGAATGACCGTGGACAGCCTCTTCTCTCATAGACGGACATTTAGATGGAGCCTGGAATGAAGTGGGGGTTGTGCCTTGCAGAGATCTGGAGAAAGCTGATCCAGGCAGAGGCAGGAGGGGTCCCTGGAGGTTTGAGGCACAGCAAGAGGAGTGAAGGGAGGGGGCAGGGCTGGGCAGGGCAACCTGTGGGGAGGCTGTCTCTCCATCCACGTGAGACTTGCTGGAGGCATGGAGCTAGGGCGAAGCAGAAGGGACGCGCCTGCAACTGAATAATAGAGCCCATTGGAAGTGGGTGTGAGAGGAGAGAATTTGGAGAATTCGGAGGCAGCCATTTCCTGGATGGGAAAGACTGAGGCAGGAGGCAGGTTGGGCAAGGAGTCAGGAGTTCCAAGCTGGCCTGTGAAACCCGCCATGCACCTGGCGTCCCAGTGGGGTTGTGGAGCCGGCCAGGGACAGATCCAAAGAACGCGCTTCAGCCCTGCAATGCATTCACCTGGCTACCTATCTACCTGCCCACCTACGCATCAATCCATCCATCTCCTTATCCATTCCTTACCCATCCATCCATTTGTCCATCCGTCTGTACCCCCCATCCACCAGCCTCCCCATCTCTCCATCCACCACCCAACATTTACTGAATATCTTCGTGCACAAAGCCTAAGCCTAGATCCAGGGTTAAGGACTGGCATTTGCAGGGAGTGACAAGTGGCTCCACACAGGGAAGGGCAGGAGGCACAGGAAGGGCAGTGGGGTGAGAGCAAGGGCCTGCTGGTGACCTTAGGGACCTTAGGGAGGGCTCAGGGGCTGGGACTGTGCACCCGGCTCAGAGCTGAGTTTGGATGGCGGCAAGCAGCCCAGCACCTGCCTCCACTCGCTGGACTTAGCTGTTTTTACAATTTGATTTCTCACTTTCCACATAGGCTGTTGGGTCTGGCAAGGTCTTTCTGAAAGAAGTGAAAGCCCAGGTTATTTAAAAGGCGCTTATGATGATGGACGGACCTCAGTTTCCTTCTCTGTAAGGTGGGAGTCAGCAGTCCTCTTTGTGGGCCTGTTCTGAGGAAAGGAGATAATATATAAGGCCAAGCAAGCCCCGGTTGGCATGTCTCTCCCGCCCACCGGCTCCATGAGCTGCGTTGGTGCCCCTGCTGCTCTCAGCCCCTGGAGGGCACCCCTGGCCCCTTTCTAACACCTGGTACTTTTCTGGGCTTGGCCTCCTTTGTACGAGGGCCAGAGTTGCTCCTGCAGCCACTGGTGGCTCTGTGGACAGAGTGGGGTGAGGGAAGGAGGAGTGCTGATGGCCTTCATATTTCTTATTCCGTTTCATCCCCGCCATAACCCTGAGGATCTGAGAGGTGCAATAAGTTGTCCCGGGTCCCACAGTAGTTGGAGGAGCTGGGATATGAACCCAGGTCTGTCTGATTATAAAACTGCCTCCCTAGCTGCCTGCCATTGGGAGTCCCAGGTTCAAGTGCCAGGGGATGGGAAAACGATCAGATCTGAGTTTCACGAACTTGACATAGAATCTTCCAATCCGAGACCTCCTCGGGCTTTCTAAATCTGGGATGGTCTGGGTTCCAGATGCAGAGCAGTGCCAGGCAGGCGCTATAAGTAGATTTGTAATCTATAGGGCGGGCGAGTGCTGCATGTAGGTGGGGCTGCAGGCAGTGTGCCACCCAGAAGATGCTATGGAAGGTGGCAGGTGCCAGCAGGAAGCTGAGGTTCCAGAGCAGAGAGCGACTGCCTGCAGCCTCACCCTGCATTATGCATCACCACCACTTCCTGTGCAAACGGTGATTAAAGAGCCCCGGGAGGCCAGTGTTTCTCTGGCTGCTCCGGTTTCCTGCCTGGCATCCTTCTGAGATCCTCCGCAGTCCCTGGCGGGTATGTGGCAAGGGCAGGGCCTGGACATCAATCTGGACACCCAGTCCATGTTCTCCAGGCCCGCGCTGGGGCTCTTCCCAGCCATGGAAGGCCTGTGACCCCCTCTTACTCTCCAACCACGCCACCTCTCCCTGGCGTCTCAGCTCAGAACAGGCTGGCTTTTAACTTTCTCCCTGTGCCACAGAGAAGTGTTTGGGAGCCCGGCCCTGCCATCAGGCGCACCTGGTTTGAGACCCAGCTCTGCCACTTTCTAGCTACATGACTCCGAGAGGTTACTTAACCTCTCTGTGCCTCAGTCTGCTTATCTGTAAAGTGGGATAATGTTATTGTTCACTTGCTAAGTTGTGTCTGACTCTTTCCAACCCCATGGACTGTAGCCCACCAGGCTCCTCTGTCCTTGGGATTTCCCCAAACAAGACTGCTGGAGTAGCCTGCCATTTCCTCCTCCAGGAGATCTTCCCGACCCAGGGATCGAACCCACGTCACTTGGTTCTCCTGTTAATGTGACTGTTACTGCCGCCCACTCTAGGTTTTCTGGATGGGCTGTTTCCATTACTTTACAGATCTTTTTGAGCATCTGCTCTGTGTCAAGTTTGATGTTGTCAAACCGAACTTGGGTCCACTTGCCCCCTTGCAGTAAATCTCCTGACACCCAGGCTGCGGTGAAAGAAAGTACAACATTTGTTGCAGGCACCATGCAAGGAATCAAGGCAGCTCAAAAGGCTTCAACTCCCCAGTGGCTTTCAGGGGAAGGTTTTTAAAGACGTAGTGAGGGAGGGCGTTGCATGCACGGTGCGTGATCAGCTCGTGGACGTTCTTCTGATTGGTTGGTGGTGAGGTAATCAGTAGTCATCATCAACTTTCTGGTTCCACCTGGTCTGGGGTCTACATGCTTGTGGTCAGCAGGCACTTAACTTCTTCCACTTGGTGGGGGTTTCAGTATCTGAGGAACAGGTCAAGGACATGGCTCAGAATGTTATCTGTAGCCTTTGAGGAGGAACTAAAGGTCCTTGATTTCGCTTAATGGCTAAACTACTATTGTCTTGCTTGTCTTATTTTCCTTTGTTTCTGCCTTTTGTCTCTTCTCTGGTAGCTGGGATCTTTGGAACTCAGGGAAAACCTCAGAGGCTAAAAGTTTTCTACAGACAAGAGGCAGGTGAGGACATGGGGGATGTCCTAGGAAGGCCCCATAGGGTCCTGCTCGGTTATAATGCAGCAGGACACACAGCTGGTGAGGTTAGGACTCCTTCCCTGAGGGAGGGAGCTTCTGCGGGGGAGGGAGGCTCTAAGAGAGAAATCTGGGTTCCCAGCTGTGAGAAGGGCAGGGCTGGTGGCCTCTTCAGGTGTAGCTGGGGTGTGAAGAGAGTAGATGCGCTATGCCTGGAGATGGGAAAGGCTTCCCAGAGGTGATGCTGGGCCTGAGTCTTTTGTTTCCTTTCAAAGATTTCTTTATTTATGGCTATTCTGGGTCTTCTCTAGCTGTGACAAAACGGGAGCTGCTCTTCGTTGCGGTGCGCGGGCTTCCCATTGCGGCGGCTTCTCTTGTTGGGGACACAGGCTGTAGTGTGTAGGCTTTAGCAGTTGCAGCTCAGAGGCCCTGGAGCGTTGCCTCCGTAGCTGTGACGCAGGGGCTCAGCTGTCCCTTGGCATGTGGAATCGTCCCAGATCTGGGGTTGAACCTGTGTCCCCTGCATTGGCAGGAGGATTCTTTACTACTGAGCCACCAGGGAAGCCCCTGGACTTGAGTCTTGATCAGGGTCCCCCAGAGTGGAAGGGAAGGATGGCTGAAGGGTAACTTGGCAAGAGAGAGGGCGGGAGAGAGAGGGGAGGGGCTGTAGGCAGGTGAGGACGGGATAGATTTTATCCCGAAGGTGGAAGCAGAGGGTGAGGCAGCTCTGTTGTGTTTCAGACAAACCCATCTGGAAGTCGGGTGAAAGTCACTCAGTTGTGTCTGACTCTTTGCGACACCACGGACTATACAGTCCATGGAATTCTCCAGGCCAGAATACTGGAGTGGATAGCCTTTCCATTCTCCAGGAGATCTTCCCAAGCCAGGGATCGAGCCCAGGTCTCCCGCGTTGCAGGCGGATTCTTTACCAGCTGAGCCACCAGGGAAGCCCAGAAATCGGGTAGGGCTGGGGAAAAGAGACCAAGTTGGGAGACCTCTCCCCTTCCAGGGACAAGGAAAGGGGCGATTGGGCTGATGGAGCAAAGGGGAGGGTCAGAGGGCAGCTGCTAGGCCGTTTGCAGGACCTCACAGCACAGAGCTGGAACAAACAGGACAGCACATCCTTTCCTGAGTCAGAGCCCTGTGTGACCCGCTAGGTGACCGGGTGATGGGGTCTGAGTTCAAGTGCGGGGACTACCAGTTGGAGGATGCTCACACACGTGAGCAGGTCCTGGGGCTCATGGCCCTGCCTTTACTCTCAGGAATTCCCACGAGGGTAGCTGCTCTTTGTTTTAAAAACAAAAAAGTTCCAAATATTGTTGTCGATTTATCAACAACTCTAGGGGACAAGGAAGTTAGCGCTAAACTGTGTTTCTGGATCTCAGAATCCACTTCGTGTCCTTAGCGGTTAACCACGTGCGTCTGTGACCCACGTGTGTGAGCTGTTTCGGCTCATACAGTATCCACCTAATGCTATTTGCTGTGTCTGAGTCCCAGACAGAGCCGTGTCACCTCTCTGCTTAAACCTGGGCCAGGATTGAGCATCCCTGGTCACTACTAATATCTTCCCTGTGTTCCACCTGGAGGGGAACTTGGCTGGCTGGTCAACCCCTCAACCGCTGATGCTCCAGCAGCTTCTGCCGGGCAGCCCCTGAGCTGGTGTGAGCAGGGTGGAGGCCAAATGGAGCTGTGCTCCCAGAGAGTGGAGGTGGGGGTGAAGAGGGAGGGGTCCTGGGCACCCCCCAGCCTGCAGGGCATGCTGGGATGGACCTCTCTCAGTACCACTGACCATCCCCTGGCTCCCAGCCTGGGTGGGCTCTTCCCAGCCTAGCACTGGGCTGCCAGCCAGCTGACTGGCCTGTGGTACAGACTTCTGAAACCCCGACTCCAAGTGGGCATGACTAGGGGACACCTGCTCCCATGTTCTAGACACTGAGTGGATGGAATTGAAAGCCTGTTTGCCCACTCAACTGGCCACAGCCATTTGGACTTCTGGCCATACTTCTTGGGGCCACGGAGGGTCTTTGTTTCTCTCTGTGTCTGTCCCCTCCCCTTTCCCTTCCCTACCTCCTGATTGGCTGAATATCAGACCCTCTCTGAGGCGTGAGGGTCCCCATCAACAGTGAGTATTAGTTCAGATTTGTTTTGCAGTTTAATGAGTGTATAATAGGATTTCAAACTCGTTTAAATTTTCATTTTTAATTGCTAATGCGACCTTACATTTTTTTCCCATGTTACTGTTTATTCTTGGTATTTCCTTCTGCACAAACGGTTATGTCCATCTCTTCTGAGCACTTATCAAGAGGAATTTTTGTTTTGATCTTTATATTTTTAAATCAGTTCTTTGTATTTTTAATATCATTTATCTTTTTTTCTTATTCTGTTGCTTTTTTCATTTTCATTTCATTCTATTTCCTGCATTTGAATAGTTCTGTTTTCAGTTATATCTGCGTTATTGCTAATTATATTTTTCACTTTTTAGTAGTTAGGCACTTATTTCCCCTCTCTAGCAAGAAAAAAATAAGCTATCTTGTTTATAACCCCCAATTTATGAAGATATTTGACTTTTACTCATTTGGAATTTATCATGAGGCTCATCCAACATTTGGTTCTATTAATAGTTTGAATTTATTTCTAAACTGGAACTGAATTTCATTGTTTCTTTTTTCTATTTCTTTTCCTCATGCTCTGTTTTGAAAATGTTCAGACAGTTGAAGGCAGGGTCTGATAAACACTCAGATACTCTTCATCTAGATTCACTGTTACTTTCTGTCACATTTGCTTTTCCTTTCTTTATTTTGTCACTGATAATCTGTCATCTGTCTCCTTTCGTGTTGCTTTGCAGAAGCATTTTAAGTAAGTAAAGACATCTTGGCATTTTCCCCATAAACACTTCGGAATGTAGGGACAAGGACAGTCTCCTGTCTAAATAAGAGCCACCGTCACACCTAGGACTTAATGTTATATCAGATTTCCACAGTTGTCCTCAAAATGTCCTGCCTAGCTCCCTTTTGTTTTGATTTAGGATCCAGTCAAGGATCACATACAGCATCTGGTTTGCCCTATGCCTGTTTCATCTCCCTGCAATCAGTACTATCTCTGATTTTCTTTGCTCCTATAACCAGCATTGGTGTTTTCTGCCAACTCCAAGGCCAGTTGTCCTATAGGCTCTGCCATAGCCTGGATGTATCTGATGGTTTCCTCGCACTTTTGGCAAGAAGAGTTGATGGTGTGTGCTCCTCGGAGCATCACATAAGGGGTCACGTGATGTCTGTTTGTCCCATTAACTGGTGATACTGAGTTTGACCAGTTGGGTAAGGCTGCATCTGCTTGATCTCTTCAGTATAATGGTGCTTTTTCTCCTTTATAATTAATAAGTGATTTGTGGGATGATACCTTAGACAGTGTAAATATTTGGTTCTCTCATAGCTTTTCACACAGTGGTGTTAACATTCTTTTTTTAGAGCTTATTTATTTTTTATTTTTGGTTGCTCCGGGTCTCTGTTGCTGTCTGGGCTTTCTCTAGTTGCGGAGAGTGGGGGGCTACTCTCGAGTTGGTGTTCCGGGGCTTCTCAATTTGGTGGCTTCTCTTGTTGCAGGGCACAGGCTCTAGGGCACACAGCTGTGGCACACGGGCTTGGTTGCTCTGTGGCAGGTGGAGTCTTCCTGGACCACGGATTGAACTGGTGTCCCTTGCATTGGCAGGCGGATTCTTATCCACTGTGTCACCAAGGAAGTCTGATTTTAGTGTTCCTTGATGCTCCTAGCCCATGTGAATTACACTGGTGGCCGCAAAATGGTGGTTTTTCTGTCGTTCCTTCTAGATATAGAGGTTGTTCTATAAAGAAGGTCTTTCCTTCACTCCCTTTCCTGAGTGTCACTATGGACTGATGGATGCTTTTCTCTCCCATGTATTATAATCTGTTACCATTGTTATTCTTTTTGATGTGCAAAGATTTTTTGTCTTGTTTTTAATGCAGCATTGTAAAATTTTGATCATTATTTCTTGGTATATTTTAAAATTGAGAAAAGTCAACCATCATTACCTTTAAAAAAAAAAAGAGTTCTCTGATTCTTCACCATTTATGGATTTTTAAGTATATAAACACATTTTCAAGTTCTTTAATTGGTATTGCATTAAGCTTATTAATTTAGAGACTATCACCATCTTTATTATATGCTTAGTTCTCCCAGTAGGAGCAAAATATTAACATTAAAAATAAATGTCTTAGAATTAGGCTAAATTAGTGTTTAATATTTAATGTGCTTGGTTACTACTGAGAATGAAATAATTTTTTCCAATAGCTGCATGTCACTAGTATATAAGAATACTATTGATTTTTTTCAGTTTATCACATATCTCCCCACTGGTCTGAACTCATTTATTATAGTACTTTTTCCGGTTGATTTCTTGGGATTTTCTAGGTAAACAATCGTGTCCTCTTCCAAAAGTAATGATTTCATTATGTCTTCTTTTCTTATTTTTATGAGTGTAATGACTTTTCCTTCTGAGATGGGACTCACGCCCATTTCTAAAACTATTTGGTTTTATTATTATTGTTGTTGTTGTTATTGGTCTTACTTTGCGGCATGTAGGATCTTAGTTCTCAAACCAGGAATCGAACCCAAGCCCCTTGCAGTGGAAGTGTGCATTCTTAATCACTGGACCACCAGGGGAGTCCCTAAAACTAGCTGGCTGTAAATCAACTATATTAACTATATATCAATAAATTTTTTAAAAAAGGATAATTGTATAATGTGAAAAAAATAAAACTAGTCGGAACCTGCCTGGGCACTGGAGACATGGCCCTGAGGAGGGCTCAGGAGTAGCTGAGTTCCAAGTTAAGAACAGACTGGGGTGGGTGCCTGAGCTGCAGCTACCCCAGGTGGTCTCACGACAGTGGCCCAAAGGCCGTGCTGCTGAGGCTGGTTTTGCTCCAGGAGCATGTCTAATGCAGAGGGAAGGGCCTGGCAAGAGGTGATCGGGTGTCTAGGCTGAGGATCAGCGGAGGACACCACCCTCCAAAGACAGAGAAACAGAAGCAGCGCACCAGGGGGATGGACAGATTGAAACTTGCTGGGCACAGATGACCACAAAGCTGGGGCTGGGACAGACATGGCTGGTGGGCTGAGGAGGCCGTCCCTCGTTCTCTGCCCTGGTCTTGAACTAGTTGGTGGAGCCACTCGGTGTAAGAGTTGGTGGGGATGTCAGAGGCAGAAGCCCAGCATCCTTTTCTCATTGTTCTTTTCAAATGGAGTGACTGTTACTCATGACTGTTGAGTATAACATTGGTTCCTGGGTTTAGGTTTATCATCTTTAGCATGTTACTGAAGACCAAAGACCACCTCCTCCCTGCCCCATTTTTCCCCTCTTTGTCTGTGGCCACACAGCTTGTGGGATCGTAGTTCCTGACCAAGGATGAAAACCTGGACCACGGCAGTGAAACCACCAAGTCCTAACCACTGGACCGCCAGGGACCTTTCCATTCCTCCATTAGAATGCAATTCAAGACCAGAGGGTAAATTGTACCACATGTCTTCCCAGCATCTATTCAGTGTTTTAATGATGTTTGCTATTTTCCCAGTCAGGGCAAAGAATTAAGCCTGGAAGGGGGTGGAATCTGTGATGGGCCAGGAATGGGATGGGGTAGTTCCCCAAAGGCAAGAAAGATGCACCTGGCAGGTGAGGAGCAACCTGGCATTGGGCAGAGAGAAACCGTAGCTGCGTGGGTCTACCCCATCGTGCAGCCTGCCCGGCAGGGTCAGGAAGGTTTGTGGGAGGCGGTATTGGTTTCTGTGGTTCTCTTGGGAGACAGAATGTGAGAGTTCCTTCAAAATTCCCAGCAGAAGTGACGGTTGTGGCAGAGAGGATGTGAGGGTAGCAACGCCTTAGACGTGGCAGCCTCTTCTGCCCATTTCCACCCCCTTGGGGTCAGGACTCCAGGAGGCCCAGCCAGCTTCCTTTCCGGAAGTGCTTAGTTCTGGAAGGTCTCTGGGAGATCCCATTAGACACTCCTCTCTGCAGAGGTGCAGTCAGCACTGCAGCCCAGGAGCCGCCTGGCAGTGGGGGATGGACGAATGGACCAGGGTACCTTCAGTCTCGAGGTACCACCGTGTGTCACCCACCTCCGTCACCCATCATTTTGCTATGGAAATAGCCCATTTAACGTCCTGCACAGAGAGAAACTCTGATGGTGGTGGCACCTAAAGCAGGGGCTTTGAAGAGCCCTGAGTTTGAAAATCTTGGTCCTGCAAAGAGAGGGCATCCTGTCAAGCAAGTTCGGAAATATCACCTACTTACCCCTCGCAGCAGTTCAGTCAAAAATTCTGACTTGGGCCCAGAATGTCTCCGAATTGTTGATCTCAGAATCCTTTTTTCACAGGACACCTTGACATACTCTTAAGAAATGCCCTCCTGGTGACCTTGGGTACGGGTTCAGTCTCTCTGGGTTCTATTTGCTTCCTTAGCAAAACTCGGACCCTAACCCCCATCCTGCGTACCTCACGGGGACAGTGATGAGAAGGGGCTGGGCTACGTTAGTCTCTGCTGTCCCCATTGGCCTGAGAGACAGCTGGACACAGTGACCAGACCATGGTCGAGCCTCTTGGTGTCTCCAGCCCCTACCTGGGCCTGGTCATCCGAAGTGTGGGGTAAACACCCACGAATCCCATGGAAATAGACAGGATCCTGGAAATGGCGCCCTCAGGCTCCAGGCACATGTGGGTTTCAGGTCCCCCTGCCAGGGCCACAGGCTGTGCAGCTCCGCTGAGATCCTTTGGGTTTTCTTCAAGGGAGAGACCTACGGTAGGCAAGACATCACCCTTGCCCTGTGGCTACCATCGGTATCTGCCTGACCCCTACCAGGCAACAGGGAGGGGACTTGATTCACGTGGGGGACTTCAGGCTGATGGGGTGTCAGCAGCATATACCTACATGGTATTTACTTTTTTTAATTCATGTATTTTTAATTGAAGGATAAGCGCTTTAGCATATGGTGTTGGTTTCTGCCATACATCACCATGAATCAGCCTGGTGTTTATTTTTCGCCAAGCTCTCCAATCCGTATTCTCCGTGGGTCCCCACAGGAACAGAATGAGATGGCATCTGCCAGCTCCATCTCACAGGCCAGAACCCCGAGGCTTAGCGAGGTCAGGGTTCGTCCAGGGTCTGGTGGTGAGCGTGCGGCGCGGCTGCGTTTCTCCTCACCCTGATTCAGAAATTCCACAGTAAGGCTCTCGGGACTCACGGTCTTTCTCATTTGCCACCTTCTGTTGTGCTGACAGCAACGACATGGACATTTCTGGCTGAAGCCCCCTGTTTTGTTATTTCAAGTAACTAAACCTCAATTCACTAGAAGATAATGAATGAGATGTTTCCTGTTAGCCCCATTTTCTGGGCAACAGAGGGCTGGCAGGAAGGCATTTCTTTTTGACTTGAATTGTCTGTGTGGGGTTGAGGGGTGCAGCCTGGGGCTAAGGTGGGGTGACTGGACCCAGGAGCTGGGTCAGTACTGGAGGGTGGGGGTAGGATGGATGGGATGGGTGTGGGAGGGGGTCGGGGGGCCACAGCCTGGGGGAGACACTGGAGTGGCACAGGCTCTCAGCACCCCTGGGCAGCACGCCCCTTTGATGAGCGACCATTCCCGTTAAATAAATAAATGGAACGGACCTAAAACCAACCAAAGCCATAGAGTGAGCCACGCCTTTCAGACTATTCTGAGGATCCAAGATACCAACCGAGGGCCTAACGCCAAGGTCAGAACCAGTGGATGCAAGCTCCACCCTCCCGGGGCTCTTTGAGCCTGTGCCCAGCCCTCCCCAAACAGTGTCCCAGGACAAGTGCCCTCCCTTACCCCTTAAAGGGCGAGTTCCCTCCTGCCCCACTGGCCAGGAAACCCCCCCCAGGGGCGGGATAGCCTTGGCCTCACCACCCACCTGCCCTCAGGCCCACCCCTGGTCTTCCTCCCGGCGCTGGTACCCCAGAGTCCCAAGTGACACACACAGACTGGCCTCGCTCTTGGACCCCTCCCTCCCAGTCCTGGAAGGATCCTGAGAAGTCACCCAAAACCTCACTTCCTGAGGGGTCACCTGGAACCTCACGCTGTCCGTGGTATCAGTGTCTCCCAGGAGCTGGTCAGAGATGTGGACTCTAAGCCTGGCCCCAAGCCTCCCTGATGACAGCCTGCATTTAAACGAGCCCCAGGTGTGTCACAGGCACCCCGAAGTCCCGGGCCCGGGGAGGGGATTTCCTGCATCTTTTCCATCCCACAAGAGGGCAGGTCTGTGTTTCCATCTCTTCTTCACACACGGCTGGTGCTGGACCTGCCCATGGCAGGCACAGGCCAACTGAGGGAGGGCACCCATGGGGGCCTCTGCCCAGACCTGCGAGCCTCTCTGAGTCCTGGTCTCTGAAGCCCTCAAGGCGCAGCCTTCCCCTTTGTGCGGGTGGCCCTCATCCCAGACACGCTCCCTACATCTGCCACCATGGAGAAGAGTCAGGGCTGCCCCGCCACCCTTGGAGACAGGTCAGTGTCACTAGTTAGAAGAGGAGGGGACTGTCTTCTCGGCGTCCACTGGGCTTGGCAGGGAGACCTGTACTGAGTGTCCCGGGATCTGGATTTGTGGTCAGGAAAAACCCTGGAGAGTCATCTCCAGCCGCTGAAGTCCTCCCAGTGCGCCTCAGGCTCCTCACCCCAAACTCCTCCTCCTTCTCGGGATCCTCCCAGGGACTGTCCCCATCATCCTCCCAGAGCCCAGAGACGGGGCCTGGGAGTCTGCGAACCTCCTCCCCACCCAAATCCAGCAAGCCCGGCCCCTGGCCTTTAAGCTCTTCCCTCTAGAACTCTCTCTCCTTCCCCCACGCAGCCCTGGTCTGCAGGCCTCCCATCTCCCTCCATGCTGCCCTGTGAACTCTGGGCTCCTTCCCAAACCACAAACCTGCTTCAATGGCCCTCTCCTAAAGGGGAGAGTCTGATGGGTCCCAGCCCTGTTCCCCTCCCCCACTTACTGTCCGCCTGCCCTCCAGCCGCACAGGGCAGCTGATGGTTCCCCAAGTCCTTCAGGCCCCTCCTTAGCCTGGCTGCCTTCTTCCTCCTCCCTGACTTTGCTCATGCAGTTCCCCCATCACCATCCCCCATCCAGCTGTCGTGTTCAACTCTACTGTCTTTTAGGGTCCAGCGTAACCACCACCTCCTCCAAGCCCTCTGTTTCCTCTTGGCTCCCACTGCTGAAGATTTTGGTAGTATTATAGCATTATGGGCTTCCCTGTTGGCTCAGATGGTAAAGAATCCACAGGTGGGAGACCTGGGTTCGATCCCTGTGTCGGGAAGATCCCCTGGAGGAGGGCATGGCAACCCACTCCAGTATCCTTGCCTGGAGAATCCCATGGACAGAGGAGCCTGGTGGGCTACAGTCCATGGAGTCGCAGAGTCGGACATGACTGAGTGGCTAAGCACACATATGAGTGTTATGGTGGATTCACAAGTAGCTCAATGGTGAAGAATCCGCTTGCCAATGCAGAAGACCCGGGTTTGATCCCTGGATCGGAAAGATCCCCTGATGAAGGAACTGGCAACCCACTGCAGTATTCTTGCCTGGAGAATCCCATGGACAGAGGAGCCTGGTGGGCTACAGTCCATGGGGTTGCAAAGAGTCGGGCACAACTGAGCATGCATGCATGGTGAATTCTGTTCTTTTCTAACTCCACAATACCGTGAGTAATTTTTTAAAAGAATAAAACAAACTTTTTGTCCCCTGCTCCGAGTTAAAAAAAAAAAAAAAGATCCAATCCATTTAAAAAATTCAACCAAGTAAAGAATGTAGAAAGAAGAGATGAAAGAACTGCTATCCCAGCTTTGTGACCAGCCTCCGGGCACTGAGTGCCTGGAACACGCTCATTTATCTAGAGTTTGCTCTGTGCCAGGTTCCAGGCTAAGCTCCGTGTCTTTCCCTTTAAATCCTAACACCCCGTGAGGCAGACATTGTTGCTCCGAGAGGGTGAGTCAGTCAGTCTTGGTCACACAGCTGGTAAGTGGAGGAGGACCTTCTACTGACCCTGGGCATGTGGCAGTGTTAACAGCCATCTGCACACTTGGTTGCTGTTCCCTAGACTATTTTTATTTTATTTCACTGAGAAATACAGCCCGACAGCTGTCCTTTTCCTGGGAGCTTCCTGGGAGCTGGTCTGTTTCCCCCCCAGGCAATCGGGCTGAGGAGATGTTTCCTGAGGGACTGGACAGGGGACAGATGGATGCATAGGCCAGTTCACCTCAGAGACCACCCAGCTTCCGTCCCTTTCGTTCCTATTCAGACACCGAACAAAGCCCTCTTGGGTGGCCTGAGGGATTCTGGTCAGGAGTAGCCAGGCTGTGAATGAGGAGCCGGGTGGTGACGCTGGGACCCGCGGGGGTCTCATAATGGAAGGCATCTCTAGCCCTGGAGGCGGTGGCCTGGGTACCATGTGACTGGCCCTCCAGGCCACCTGGCCCGAGGCACCCCAACCCCATTCCTTTCTCTGTTGTGCACTGAGCACCTTTACTCACACAGCCACCCTCCCGCCCCTCCCTTTAACTCCTGCAGCATCTAGAGGAGAGCGTCTTTCATCTGTCAGCCCCCTACACACATGCGCACGCGCGCACACACACACACACACACACACACATCCAGCTGTAAGAACTAGAAACCAATGCAAAGTGGCTTAAATGCTGAGAAAATGTATTTTTCATCCTAGCACGGGGGCCCAAGGTAGGGCAGCTCCAGGGCTGGCACCTTCAGGGGCTCAGAGGCATCGTCCCGGACCTAACCTCATTCCATCAGCTCCCTCAGTTAGGCCCAGGGTGGTGACCCCTCTCCAGGAGGGCAAGAAGTGGGGGGAGCACTTCCTGTGAGTTGTTTTTTCTTTTTCCCCATCATCAAGGAAAACCTCTCCCAGAAGCCTCCTATGGGGGTTTCCTCGTGTCTCATTGGTCAGAAGTATACAACATGCTTTTGCTTAAACCAATCACTGGTAAGGGGGCTGAGCCCACCTGTCTGGCTTGGTCCAGTCAGGACTCATACCCTGGAGTTGAGGTGCCCCAAGACACCTGGTCCAGGAGAGGTGGGCAGCCATCTCAGCCACATCAGGCCTGCCCAAAGGGGAGCGGGTAGAGGAGGGGCAACATGGAGTTGACCAGTGAGATCTGTTTAGGTCCTTGTTCTCATTTCTTGACTTTATAGAAGAAAGGAAGTAAAAGAGTCAGGTTGGATAAGCCCCCAGGGTCACACTTCAGTGTCCCCATGCCATTTATTTACTGCGTCCCTAGTGAAGCTGTTTTAGATGAAGACATTTGCTACTAGCCCTTTACTCCATCTATTTCTTCTGATTTTCTTCTCTATCTGCCTAACTCATTACCCCTCCAACCATGGACTTCCTGGGAAAAATATTAGCATCCTACAGACATCAGAGCGGAAGAGAGCCTCAATGTTAATGGCATCAGTGGCTTCAATTCATTTTCCAAATGGGGAAACTGAGGCCCAGAGAGGGAGGGTTCTCCTCAAGACCACTCTGTGAGGTCACTGATGGCAGAGTTAGCACGGGACTGAGGGCCAAGAAAGCACAGCAAATCTGAGACTCACAACAAGGCTTGGAGCCCACCCTACTGGCATGTGACTTGTGCAGTCACGCGGGGTTTAATGCTCCGCAGTCACTATCTTGAAATTCCAAATAAAAATTTAAACGAAGGGTCTTACGTTTCCACCCTCACTGGCCCCACAAATTACAGAGCTGACCCGGAGCCCGCAGCTCCTGACTCCTCGGGGCGCTTCCTACAAGGTGCACTGCCCCACCCACCTGTGGTGCAGTCAGCAAGTCTGACTGACTCCGTGGGACTGCCCTTCCCAGGGAGCAGAGCAGGCTTCCGGAGACTGGGGGTGGTCCCCAGCGGAGCCAGGGGTGCAGGACCTGACGGACCCCTTGGGAATCCCTCCCTCGTCTCCAGCTGGCTTGGCCTGACTTCCCTCCTCTCCGCTCCCTGCTGAGAATTAACAGAGAGGGCTGGTGGCTGCCCCCACCCCCAACGTCTGTGCCCCGTGTCCTTTGGGCTGGGGGTGGGGGCTCCAGAATACAGGGCCCCATTGTGTGCCCTGATGGCAGGCAGCTGGGCTGCTGGGAAAGTGGATAAACAACAAGCAGTCCTGAGCGCGTGCCCCTGAGGCCCGATGGAAGGCCAGGATCCCCTGGGGTGGTGGGAATAAGATTGGGGTGACCCAGCTCTGTCTCTCGGGAGGACTGGAAGCAGCGAGATGTGTGAAATGCTCAAAATAACCCCCGACACCTAGGCAGTGCTCTTCAGCTGGGGGCTTTGGGACTTGTGACTGTCACTGCTAGGTCTGTGACACTGGGGATAAAGTACCGCCTCCTGGGCGTGGCTTCCAAGTCCTTCTTCAGACCCTGTTCCCTCTCTTCCTGGCCTCATCTGTGGTGACACTCGGCTTCCCATATGCCCTCGTGGCCTCCCTCACCCCAGAACTCTAGCCTTGGCTGGTACCCCCTCTCTCCGCTGCTCCCTTGGCTGCCTGCCACACCTTTCCCCACCAGCCTCTCCCAGCGGAATACTGTCCAGCCAGTCCTGGATTCAGGATGCCCCGGGCCATGTTCCTTACCCCAGGTGTCCCTCTCTCTGGAGCTCTCGGCTCCAGCAGCTGCCTCACCGCCTCCGGGGGTCTTCTCCCCAGAAGCACTCAGAAGGCAGACTAGGCTGGCGGTGGGGCGCATGACTCCCAGAGGTGGTCTCCCATCAGAGCTGACAGCACATCCTGGCCCAGCCAGGATCCTCCAGGGGCCTGAGCCTCCCCGCTTGACTGTCCACCTGACTTTGCAGCTGCTTATTTATGCTCGGGAATTTCAACTCCATCCAACTTCAAGCCCAGCCCTGGAACTCCCTCCCAGAAAACTTCAGGGGCTCAGCTAAGCCAAGTGTCCACCTAGGGTAGCAGGACCTGCCACTCAGATGCCCCCAGTTTCAGGAAAGGAAGCAGCCTGGGAGGATGAAGAACTTGGACGTTAGGGGTTACCATGACAAACTGGGAGGAGAGCAGAGGCCTGTCTAAAAGAGTTGCTCTGGGACTTCCCTGGGGTCCAGTGGCTAAGACTCCTAAAGCAAGGGGCCGGGTTTGATCCCTGGTCAGGGAACTAGACCCCACATGCCACAATTAAAGATCCAAATGCCTCCACAAAGATCAAAGATCCCGCATGCCGCACCTAAGACTCAGCGCAGCCAAATAAATAAAAATAATTACTAAAAAGAGAGAGAGGGTATGCTGTAACTCAATGGTGGCCCACTATTGCTGTGGGGAAGTATAAGCTCAATGTTCCAAAATCTTTAAGAAAAGCCTGCAGTTTCCTTGATTTAAAAAGAAATTTTTAGAGAGACTTCCCTGATGGTCCAGTGGTTAAGATTCTGCTCTTCCAGTGCAAGGGGCGTGGGTTCCATCCCCGGTCATGGAATTAAGATTCTGCATGCAGCAGCAGCATGGCCACACACACACAAAGTTAGCTTTACAAATAATAAATTTCACTCTTTGTGGGGGAGGGGACATATGATTCCAGGAGTTTTAACATTTGCATAGATTCCTATAACCACCACCACAGTCGGGGTACAAAACAGTTCACACCCTCCCCCACGTTCCCTGGTGCCGCCCCTTTGCATTTAAACTGTCTCCTCCTCCCTCCCCTTGACAACCACCGACCTGTTCTCTGTCTTGATCGTTTTTTTGCCTTTTGCACAGCACTGGAATCGCCATTTGTAACCTTTTGAGACTGGTATCTTTTGCACAGTAAATGCATTTGAGAGTCATCCATCTGTTACCAATTGTTCCTTTTTATTACAGAACAATTTGCTTACCCACTCACTGTCATAGAATAGTTGACATCTTTCCATGTTTTGGCGCTGTGTATAATGCTGTTAGACACATTCATGTACAGTTTTTTGTGTGTGAACATAAGTTTTTATTTCTCTAGGATAAGGACGTTCCGTTCTATTCCAAGTTGGCCGAGAGTTTTTATCGTGAATGGATGTTGAATTTGTCAGTTGCTTTGTCTACATCCACTGAGATGATCGTGTGACTTTTCTTCTTTGGTCATCTTTAGATTTCATCAATTAATGGTCAAATATTTAACTAGCCTTGGTGGATAAACTCTACTCGGTTGTGGCCGTGTAAATAAATAAATTAATTAACTTATATAAAAATAATACACAAGTATAGATCGCATATTCTGTGGGCTTCACAAATGTATAATGACACATTCCATCATTAAACAGTGGTCTCTCAGTATCTGGGGGTTGGTTCTGGGACCCACATGGATACCAGAAAACTTGGATGCTCAAGTCCCTAAGTTGGCCTCTGTTATCCACGGTTCCTCAGTGTTTGTGGTTCTGCATCCATAGATTCAACTAACCACAGACCGTACAGTATTATATGTACACCAACTGGTTTTTCTGTCATCTCCATGCTGCTTCCAATCCCCTCCAATGAATTTTTAATGTTTCAGTTACTTTATTTTTCCATTTTAAAATTTCCATTCAGTTCTTTTTTCATAGTTTCTATTTTTTCTTCTGAGAGTTTCTTTATTTTCATTTGTTTCAAGAATGCTCACCCTTCCTTCATGGAATACAGTTATGATAATTGCTTTAAAGACTCTGTCTACTAATGATAACATCTGGGTCACCTTGGAGTTGGTGTTTATTATCTTTTCTCTTGTGCGTTGCTGAGCTTTTCCTGTCTCTCTGCACTTCGAGTAATTTTGGACTGTGTCCTGGACATTCTGAATATTATGAGACTCCGGGTTCTGTTAATAATAACTCCTGCTGCATGCTTAGTAACTCAGTCCTGTCCAACTCTTTTGCTCAGTCCTATCCAACTCTTTCTGGACTCCAGCCTGCCAGGTTCCTCTGCCCATGGGATTTCCCAGGCAAGAATACTGGAGTGGGTTGCCATTTCCTTCTCCAGGGGGATCTTCCCGATCCAGGGATCAAACCCTCATCTCCTGTGTCTCCTGCATCAGCAGGTGGACTCTTTACCACTGAGCCACCTGGGAACCCCTAAAAAATACTCTGAAGAGTACTGATTTTTATTTGTTTGTTTAATCAGAAAATCAACCCAGTTAGGTTGAAGCCTCAGATCCCAACCTGCCCTCTGAGTAGTCAATTCAGTTCTCAAAGACTTTGAAGTGCTATTTGGATCCTCCTCAAATGTACGTCTCCTGGGACCAGACTGTTCACTGTCTACACTGTAGTTCTGTTCTCAAAGCTTTTGGCCTACTCTTTCGGGTTAGTTCCATATATCTGCAGCTCAGGAATGGGCCCAGGACTTCAAGCACATCTTATCAGATCGTAATCTCAAACTCTTGTCTTCTCTGTGATCCCCGCCTCCCCAAACCCCAAGCTCCCAGGAGCCCCTTTTTTCTGGTCCTTTGACTAGAAATCTGAGGTCCTGGCCACGCTGTGCTGTTTCACATCTCCCAGGACTGGTCCACCTGCAGGTCGTAGGGGTGAGAGGGAAAAAAGAGAGGACTGAGGAACAGGAATCCCCCTTCCCCATGTTGACCAAGTTTCCCCAATTTTCCAAGTTTCTCATTCTACAAAGAGAGATTTTCCTCCTCTCTGAGTTTCCGGTGCCTGCCTGGCTGCTCCCACTCGCCTCTGAGACTGGGCCTTGCCTTGGGGGAGGGCTTAGAAACAAACATGTAGTCTTCCCTGGTGGTCCCGTGGTTAAGAGTCAGCCTTCCAATGCAGGGGGTATGAGTTTGATTCCTGGTTGAGGAGCTAAGATCCTACATGCCTTGCAGCCGAAAAACCCAAAACATGAAAGATAAACAATATTGTAAAAAAATTGAATATACTTTAAAAATGATCCACATTAAAAAAAAAAAAAAAACCAGCATTTGTACCCCTTTCTCTATTCCAAAAGGGTCCCCTTTCCTGACCTCTCATCAAAAAGAGAGTTTCTTTGTAAATTAATAAAAAGAAAGGAAACAAAAATTTTTCTTTAAAAAAAATTATATATATATATAAACAGAGTTTCTTTTAGAGCTTTTTCTGTTCACACCTGCTGTGCAGTTGTAGGGTTTGAGCTACCAGAGCCTCAGGCTAGAAATCGTGAGAAAAAGTAAATCAGGGGACTTACCACCATATTCATCTTACTTCAAGTTGTTTGGCTTGTTTTTGGTTTTTATTTTGTTGTTTATGTCGAGTTTTAATTTTTCTCCCAATTTGTCTGCTGTGATTTACTTTTCAGAGTCCTTGTATAGTTGCTTTATGTATATTCTGTCCAGAGTTGCTGGTTAGAACCAGTGCAAGAGACAGAGTGTAGAGCTACTGACTCCATCTTAACCTGAACCAGAAGCCTTTTGGATCTTGGCATTTCATTTTAAATATTTAAATTGCTGCATTTAGGATGTTAGTTGGAGACTTGTGCTTTAGCAAGTCAACATTTGAAATACTATTATCTAGTATTTCACATCCTTTAAACATTCAAAAAAATTTTTTGGCCATGTCACAGGCTTGTGGGATCTCAGTTCCCTAACCAAAGATTGAACCCAGGCCCACAGCAGTGAAAGTGTGGAGTCCTAATCACTGGACCGCCGGAATTCCCGAAATATTTCAAATTCTTAAACAAAGGTTCTCTGGACCCAATTTTTCTAGGTGAAAAGAGAGTAGAATGTGAATTCTCTAGCTAAGTCTCAGCACTTTCACTATCGTGGGCCATGGGTTTGATCCCTGGTCAGGGAACTAAGGCCCCACAAGCTGCATGGCATGGCCAAAAACAAAGAGAATACAGATTTATCCTTTCTCTGGTCAGAGCAAGCCCCACACTTGTGATAATAATAGTGAGTATCATTATATTAGTAGAAATAATAGTCATTATTGGTTAAGAGCATGAACTCTGGGGCCAGGCAGCTTGTGTTCAAATCCCAACTCTACCTCTTACTAGCTGTGTGATCCTGACCCTGGATGAGCCTTCCTGAGCCTCAGTGTCCTCACCTGAACAATGGGAATAATAATAGCATCTTCTTCTGAAGTGGTTGTAAGGCTTCCATGAGTTCATATGTATACAGTGCTCAGAGCTGGCCTGGCATCAGAGAGGAGTTACTAAGCATTTGTTTGATTAATAATTTAATCGCTAACATTTATTAGAACTGCAGACTGAGCCAGCTTATCTCCCTTGTTCAGATAATAGCTTGCCTGAGTCCGTCTGGCTTGCAGATGTCCAAATTGGGGAGGCGTGGGTGGCTGGGCTCAGCTCAGGGCGATCTGGCTGATGATCAATCAGAGGGCAGCGGCAGTGATGCTCCAAACATCGTCTGGCCCGAGATAGAAGAGCTATGACCCGGGGAGGAATGAGTGGGGGAGAAAATCAGCCTGAAGAGAAAGGCAACAGAAATAGAAGGGGAAGCCTGGTAATTGAGTGGCCCAAAAAAGGACGATCAATATTTTGCTGCCAGGGAAACTGATTGCTCCCCTGGCAGCCAGCTCCGCGGCCCAGCTGTGTGCACGCCAGCAACAACAGCTGCTCCTGCAGCCCCTGCCAGGCCCGGTGTGCCCACCCCTCCCACCTGGGAGCCTGCAGGGCAGTGCAACCCAGCCCTGCGTGGTGTGTGCACCCCACACAGGTTGTGAACTGGGGTCCCGGTTCACCGCAAAGACCATATGTGCGTGCTAAGTTGCTTCAGTCTGACTCTGCAACCCCGTGGACTGTACCTCAGCAGGGTCCTCTGTTCATGGGATTCTCCTGGCAAGAATACTGGAGTGGGCTGCCATGCCCTCCTCCAGGGGATCTTCCCAACCCAGGGATCGAACCCGCACTTCTTAGTCTCCTGCTTTGGCAGGTGGGTTCTTTACCCCTAGTGCCACCTGGGAAGCCCAAAGACCACATGTGAGTGGTTATCTACCATACTCACCATGTGACCTTGAGCAAGCCCCTTTCCATCCCTGGACCTTGGCTTCTCATCTGTAAAATCAAGGGCTGGGCCAGCTGAATCCCCCACCACACACACCCAGGGGTACTGGCAAAAGCCTATCTAGTATCCAGAAAGGCTGACACTCTTGGTGATCTAGGTGAGGGGAGTCCAGCCATAGAAGCTAAAACTCCTTCCATACATAAGCGGCCAGGAGAGCGAAAGAACATTTTGGTGCAGACAGCCTGGCAAGAGCCGCCTCTGGGAAGTGCAGGGTCAGCGGGACCTGGGGTCAAGGAGGAGTTCCCACTACAGGAACTGTCTAAATGTCTTAGCCTCTCTAAATGTCAGTCTCAGTTTCCTCAACAATAACGGGAGACTGTAACAGTAGCCACTATTAAGGTTGTTGTAAGGATCAGATGAGGCTAGTCTGCCAGAGTTTATGGCAAGCCCTTGGTGAGCTCTGTCTGGTTTTTAAAGGGCTGTACAATTAAAATAAGCCATTTTTTTTACTGGGCTTCCCCAGTGGCTTAGACAGTAAGAATCTGCCTGCAATGCAGGAAACCTGGGTTCAATCCCTGGGTCAAAAAGATCCCCTGGAGAAGAGACTGATTAAACTTAAAGACAACTTACATTAAAAAAAGAAAATTAAAAAAACCAAACGACTGTACAGCAGTTGGTGTGCCGCCTGATTCACACCCGCCGTGTTCTGAGACCTTCCCTCTTTGAAGACCCTGTGGGAGTCCTGCGCCCACAGCTCAGGGGCATTCCAGGGACTTTGCAGGGACCCTCATCTATCTGCCTGTCATCAAGGACCCTGGCACCTCTGCTCCAGGTTGGCTTTCCCTGGAGGCAGGGGGATGGACAGCCCAGTGTCTCCCAGCTGGGGGGAGTCAGGGACTCCACCCACCGACTACAGAATCCACAGCCTGCCTCCCCTTACGTGGATCTGAGGTTGAGATCAACCTCCGAATCAGCCATTCAACACTCCGGGGTAACCTTGACCCTCATCAGAGATAATTAAGGCATAGCTCCTGACCTTAGAGAGGATTGTAGGTGTCAACACCGGGAGCCCCAGCCCATCCCTGCATTCATAGCCCCCCTACATTACCATTGACGAGAGGGCAGGAGGAAAGGAGGCGGGGCACCAGCTGGGAGGGCGGGTGGGGTCCTCGCAGCCCTGCAGGTGGCACCTGGGCATCGCTATTCTCAGAACCCACGTCACTGCCTGGCAGTGTCAGAGGCTGCATGAGTGATGGGGTGGGGTGGGGGGAACAGCTGCAGTGGTGAGGCGCCACCAGCCAGGATGGGAGCTGGTAGGAAGCCACCTTCCTCCTTCCCTTGGATTCTTCTGGCCTTTCCTGAGGGCCTGCTGGGTGCCAGGTTCAGTGGTGGGGAGGTTACAGAAACAGGATGTAACCTCTGCCCACCCTTCACCCCCAGACTCACACTGGGTGGAGAAGCCTGGTCAGCAAGCTTGGAGACAGAGGAGGGGTGCTTTTCTGTGTGGGGCCTTCCCTTGCCACTCATCTTCCAGAGCCCAATGGGCACGTCCCCGTAATTGCAGGGGGCTCCAGAACTTTCATTTTCCACATGCCAGTCTTTGCAGAAATAACTTGGAGACGGAAGCTCCACCCAAACAAACCCGGGTTCTGAGCACTGCGGGAAGGGATTTGCTTTTCCTCACTCATGTTGTCCGTCCACCTCAGAATAAAGTGGGTCCCCCATAGTCTGGGGCGGGCACTGACCCCGCTGAGGGGGCGAGGGCTAGGAAAGGACCACCAGTGTCCCCTTGGCTCAGGTGACAAGCCCTCTCCCCTGGCCAGCCTCACCCCAGCTCTGGGGCGTCCTGGGGGCCTCATGCCTGTCCCTCCTTCCTTCCCACAGGTGGAAAAACTCGTGAAATATCTGGATCCCAACGACCTGGGGAGAATCAACTTCAAGGACTTTTGCCGAGGGGTGTTCGCCATGAAAGGTGAGGCCTTTCACCTGTGGCTTGCCCTCCGTATTTGGGAGTCTCTCTTCTGTGTGTTCCCTGCTGAGGTTAGTCCCAGTGGAAGAATATCTGGAGGGCAAGAGCCTGTCTCTCCTCCCTCCACCCAGCCCTGGCCTGGCTTCTCTACAAACTGGATGCCCCATCTCTCTGCCTTTGAATGATCAGCTGGTCTCTTGGAGACTTGGGTTATCTGCCTCCCGGCAGCCCTACCCACCCAAGGCTTATTCATCAGGAGCAAAGCTGCTGGGCTGGGCTCAAGCCCTGACCCTCCTCTGTCTGTCTGTCCATCCACAGGGTGTGAGGAGCTGCTGAAGGACGTGCTGTCCGTGGAGAGTGCTGGGACGCTGCCCTGCGCACCAGAGATCCCAGACTGTGTGGAGCAGGTAAGAGGGCTGCGGGGAAGGGAGGGGAAGCCTCCAGCTGCCCACCTGGCCCCGCTTGGTGTTCTTGCCTTTGCTTCACGTTTTTGGTGTCAGGAAGACACCAGAGCCCCCTCTGAGGGCCCTTTGGCGTCAAAATCAAGAAACAGATTTTGAAATTGGAACAATGCAAGCCACAGCAGAGGATAGGGGAGCTGGGGGCCCTCACGGGGGACCTTCACCCCGCTCTGTGCTCCAAGGAGAAGCTGAGTCCCAGAGGGCAAGTGTCAGCTGGTGGTCAACAGCAGGTGGGGATGACAGTGTCTCTCTTTTCTCTGACACCAGCTGGATGTCCAGCAACTCAGTTCAACTCTGACACTAACTGCCCAGAGTTAGTGCAGGCCCCAGGGCCAGCGCCTCTGTTCCACCAAACCACCCCAGTTGGGGGCAGCCGCAAAGGGGGTGCCTAGGCACCCTGCACGTCTGCTGGGCTGGCTGCAACCGCAGGGGTTCCCACAACCCCCTTCAGTAGAACAACTTACAGAACTCAGGAAGACACTGTATTTATAATGATTGCTCTATTATAAGGACACAATTCACAAAAGATGCATGGGGCAAGGTCTGGGGGCGGAGCGGGGCCTCCCCAGGGCAGTGTCTCACCAACCCGGAAGCCCCGAGTCTCACTGCTCCAGGGTTTTTATGTCCCCATCTCCAGTCCTCTCACCTCCTGTAGCTGGGGCTGTGTGGAGCTGAAGATCCCAACTTCCGAATAATCACCTGCTTTTGTCTTTCTGGTGACCAGCCCCATCCTGAGGCTCACTGGGGGCCCTGCCTCATTAGCATGAACTCAGGATGGGTTGAAAGGGGCTCCTAATAAATGATAAAAGTCACTCAGAAAGTTCCAAGGGTTTTAGGAGCTCTGTTCTAAGAAGCAGGACAAGCACCACAGGTCCTCAAGGCGCTGTCTTACTGTCATCACCTAATGGTGTGTTCACTGGTGAACTTCGATCATTTCCCCAAATACTTGCAGCTGCATCTTACAGCTAACACAGGTCACCATGCCTGAACTGACAGTCTGGAGGGTCCCTCTGGCTAAGACTCCCAGAACTGGAAGACGATTATCTTGATTTCCAAGATACCAAGCTGGAATACCAGATACCAGGCTGGCTCCAGAACCTCTGCTCCATCCTCTGGTTGGTGCTTCATCTGGCCTCGCAATACAGGAGTATTTTCTGTAACTGAAGGAGGCTCAGGACCCCAGAGGTCGGTCACTTTGGCCAGTGGTGCACCTCTTGGGATCCATCTGAATGGGGAGGTCAGGCTTAGAAATGGGAGAGGGGGACTGTGGACAAAGAATGCTGCCTGCCCTATCAGTAGCAAAGGATGTTGTGGCCATCACACCATCAGCCACTGCAGCCTTTTCCCCCCCTCCAAGCAATGCGCCCTGAGGGGATTCAGAATGGAGAAAGCAGGTTCCTGGCCACAGATAGCTAAAGAGAACGTAAAAGTGAAGTTGCTCAGTTGTGTCCGACTCTGCGACCCCATGGACTGTAGCCCACCAGGCTCCTCTGTCCATGGGATTTTCCATGCCCTTCTCCAAGGGATCTTCCCAACCCAGGAATCAAACTGGGTCTCCTGCATTGCAGGCAGATTCTCTACCGTCTAAGCCACCAGGGAAGCCCCTAAATAGCTAAGGTGCATGTCAAAAAAATGATTTCAACGAGTCCAGACTCTTGCATCTTCCCATACATAGACAAGTGCTAAATTAATCAACTCGAGATATATGTTTTTCTTCAATTGATAGTAATCTTTTGACATTCTGACTCCATGGATTTTGGTTTGCTTGTTTTGCAAAACTCCTGTGTATCCTGGCTCCTCATTACCTCTTAGGAACAGTCTGGCAGAGCTTCTGAGAGGCTATCTCTCAGGCTTAAGTCCTCAGTAAATCGCCAAATAAAACCTAATTCTCAGCTTTTAGGTTGTGCATATTTTTTTCCATTGACAGGGCCATAATGCCCAGAAGCTGCCCAACAAAGTGGTGTTAGAGAGGGCCAAGGCTCAAAGGTGGCGGAGACCAGGTGTAGGCCAGGACCTCCAAGGTAGGGCTCAGGTGGTTGGACCCCAGGGTGGTGTGCCCAAAACAGGGGCCCGCAAGGAGGAGTGAAGCGAGTTGACTTGAGGAGCCACAGAGGCCAACAGTGAGGGCTCCAGGCCTGCCTTGGGAGGGCCAGTGGATATGGGGTGAGGATGTGTTTGGGCAGAGGACCCTAAAAGCAGGACAAACATGTAGTGTCCTGGAGCTCTGGGGAGTGAGCCCCTCGTCGATTGAACAGGAAGCAAGGCGAGGAGGTGGGCCATGAGGCCGTTCAAAACTGGGTCCACACTCCCATTTTTGCCACTGACTAGCCTGCAGGCCCAGGCATGTTACCATCCACCCTTCTGAGCCTCATTTCCCGCAGTTGTAAAGCAGGGCTCGCCATACCTGTCTGGTGATTCAGTGAGACAACTGGCTGCTAATACGAGAGAATCCCCTTCCTCCAGGCGTGCAGTGTCTCGGAGATTGGTATGAGAAACAGGCTGAAGTCCGCATCTTTCTTTCACCCTTGAATAGTGTTTCAAAATCACGTCAAAATAAAGACCTGCGTGTGAGGAGCTGGAGGCCAGAGCGGAGCCCCGGCCGGGTTTCCCCGCCAGCCAGCCGCCCCGGGGCCGGTCCTGTTCCTGCAGCCGTGGGCTGCTTTCATGGCCTCCACACTAGGCCATCCACACTTTCAGGTGGAGAAGAGGGGAGAGGGGGCCTGGAGCAGTTGGCCTCCGAGGGGGTGTGCCTCTTTTTCAAGCAGCATTGTTATTTTATGGAATCTGGGGGTTACAGAAAAGCAGAGAGACCAGGTCAATCGAATTTCAGCAACCCTAACACTCCCACAGCGCCTCTCTCAGGACTTTAGGTATAAGCCCGTCCCATGAACTCTTTTCTGCCCCTCATGTAGGTCTGGCCCTTACAGGGGGCTCTGGTGGCCGGAGCCCAGCAAGGTGGCCGTTGATCACTACATGCGCTGGGCAGCCTGGTGGGCAGCGTCCATGATTGAGGCTCTGTTCCTCACCAGAGAGTCCTGGGTACTGGGAGAGGAGGGGGACAGTGCAAAGCCAGCCTGCTGGGCTGGTGGGCTCCCACAGGGAGGGGTTGAGAAGGCCTGGGGAACTCTGTGGACAGAGGAGCCTGGCTGCAGTCCTGGAGGCTCCGTGATGTCACTGAAGCCCTTCCTGCAGGAGCACAGGCTCCTGCACCATCTGGGCAGCTGTGGGGTCCATTCGGCTAAAGGCCAGGAAGGGTGAGACCACAGCTCCTCAGGTTGGGAGGGGCCGAGGGGGCCGACTCGGGGTGGTCCTCGTCCTGCAGTCCTGTTCCCTCAGCGGCCTGCCGTGTCCCTCGTGTCCCCTAGGGGTCAGCTCGAGACCAACGAAGCCAGAGCGCGCCTGGATGGTTACTTGGGCTTCCCAGGAGCCACTCGAGGAGGAGGGGTTTGGGACCGAGTGTGGATGACGATGATGACACAGGGTGTTGGGACCACAGGAGCCTGCCCTCCTAGCCTTGCCCCTGACCCCCACTCTCAGGGTGGGGCGGAGACCTCGTGAAGTAGTAAAGCAGTGAAACGCTTTGTGTGCTGGTTGGTAAACTGATGCAAACCCTGCATCCTTAGGGCACCCAGCCCCGCTCAGCCCTCTTCCGGGCCCCTCAAACTTCCCCCGCCATTGACTATCACCGCAGAGGCTCTGGGCCTGCTGTCCAGACAGTGCGAGTCCATCTGGGTTGGTGCCTTCTGCATCCCACCAGCCCTTTTTTCTCTCTGCTGGTGGAAAACTCACTCTCGCTTCCATCTGTGTCACTGTTTATGGTGAAGGATAATATCTGGTATTTCCTTAATGTTGCCGGTTGTTCACACTGCTACTGTGGAATAGTCCCTCTTTCTCCACGTATTTGAAACTTCACCCCTTTATTGTGAGCTAAATTTCTGTATAACGTGGGTCTCTTTCTGGACTCTGGCCTATTTGTGTTGATCTATTTGTCTCCCTATTTCTAAGCCAAAACCACAGCTTCAGTTACTCTTGCTTTATAGTGTAATATCTGATAGAGAAAGCCTTCCTCATCATTCTTTTTTTTTAATATATATTTATTTATTTGGCTGTACCAGGTCTCAGTTGGAGGATTTGGGATCTTCAGTCTCTGTTGTGGCATGTGGGATCGAGTTCCCTGACCGGGGATCGGACCTGGGTCCCCTACATTGGGAGTGTGGAGTCTTAGCCACTGGACCACCAGGGAAGTCCCGATCATTTAAAAACAAATATTTATTTATTTTTGGCTGTGCTGAGTCTTCGTTGCTGCGTGCGGCTTTTTCTAGTTCCTGCAAGTGGAGGGCTACTCTCCAGCTGCAGTGCGAGGGCTTCTCACTGTGGCGGCTTCTCTTGTTGCAGAGCACGGGCTTTAGGCGCGCGGGCTTCGGTCGTTGTGGCATGTGGGCGCAGTAGTTGCGGTTCTCAGACTCCAGAGCGCAGGCTAATTAGTTGTGGCCCGCAGGCTCAGGGGCCCCTCGGCATGTGGATCTTCCGGGACCAGGGATTGAACCAGTGTCTTCTGCATTGCAAGGCGGATTTTCAACCACTGACCACAATGGAAGCCCTCTATCATTCTCTGTTTAAAATGTTTTTTGTTATTCTTGTATATTTTCTCTTCAAGAATACTCTTTTTTTTTTGGGGGGGTCAAAATTCATTTTAAATCCCACTAGAGATTTTGTTTGAAATTTGTACATCAATGGAAGGGAACTGTTATTTTTTTTTTTCCAATTTTGAATTCTCTCATCCAACAACATAGTATATCTCTTTATTTTTATGTCATTCAGGAAAATGTTACAATTTTCTCAAATAGGTTTTGCACATTTCTTCATAGGGTGATTCTATTTTGAAGTTTCTATTTCTGTTACACGTAGAATCTTTTTGCCATGATATTTTCTAATTGGTTATGGCTAAATGTCTAGGAGACCTCTTGGTTTTGGATGTTAACTTGTCATAACAACCTTACTAAACTCTTTTACTAGTTCTAATAGTTCATTTACAAACCATTTTCTAGTCTGCTTAATCTATATAACAATGCAGTCATATTCTTTTTTTCTGCATAAATTTAAATGGTTACATATTTCATTGCAAGAAGACAATCAAATTTATTTACCAGTTACTTATTATTGGTTTTAAATATATATACATTTTTATATATGTATGTATATGAAAGTGTTAGTCCTTCAGTTGTGTCCAATTCTTTGCAACCCCATAAACTGTAGCCCTCCCGGCTCCCCTGTCCGTGGAGTTCTCCAGGTAAGAATACTAGAGTGGGCTGTCATTCCCTTCTCCAGGGGATCTTCCCTGACCCAGGGATCAAACCCTGGTCTCCTGCATTGCAGGCGGATTCTTTACCAGCTGAACTACCAGGGCCGCCCCGGGCTTCCTGTTATAATCATTATATAATCATTCTTGTAGCTAAATTGTTCCCCATTGTTTTAGGGTAGGACAAAGGTTGCCAAACTACATTTCCCATGGGCCAAGTCTAGCAGCCTGCTTTTGTAAATAAAGTTTTATTGGAACACGGCCACACCCATCATCTGCTCACTAGTTTGGCTGCTTTCCCACAACAGTGCGGAGTTGAGTGGCTGCCACAGGGCCTAAAATATTTACTATCTGCCCTTTACAGAAAAGGTTTACCAAACTTTTTTACATTATATATTTAGTTATTTGTTTATCTTTGGCGGTGCTGGGTCTTCGTTGTGACACAGGCTTTTCTCAAGTTGCGGTGAGTGGGAGCGTTCTCTAGTTGTGGTTCAAGGGCTTCTCATTCTGGTGGCTTCTCTCGTTGCAGAGCCCGGCTGTAGGACACGTGGTCTCCAATAGCTGCGGTTCCTGGGCTCTAGAGCACAGGCTCAGCAGTTGTGGCACACAGGATTAATTGCTCTGCAGCATGTGGGATCTTCCCGGACCGGGGATCGAACCCGTGTCTCCTGCATCGGCAGGCGGATTCTTTACAACCGAACCATCAGGGGAGCCCGTTCACCAATCTTTAAAATAAATTCTGATAGGTGGAAACTGTTTGATCCAAATGATGCAATTCTTAGAATTTCTCATGCATCTGTCGAATTCCTTTCCAGAAAAGTTGTGTCAATTAATCTTTCTTCAGGATTGTGTCAGATTCCTCCTACCCTTGGATACTGGCTGTTCTGCTTTCTCAGATCTTTCTCATTTGAGAGGCTAAAATTAGGATTGCTCTTTTGAATCATAATATGGTTGAACTTCTTATATTGCCTTTATCGGTCACCAGGAGTTCTTTTCTTCATTAACTGGCAGCCCACATTCTTCACCCTCGCTTCTGTGGATGTATTCATTTCCAATGCTTTAAAAGAACTAGAAATATTAGCTTTTAGACATACATCACAAGTATTTTTTCAGCTTGTCATTTATTTTTAACTTTGTTTATGACAGCAAATTTAAAAGGTTTTTATAGCCAACTCATTAATCTTTTCCGTTGTGGCTTCTGCCTTTGATGTAATACTTAGCTTTCCTGCCCAAGGCTGTGACACTCTTCTGTTTTATTTTTTTTATGTGTTTGGTTTTTATATTTAAAGCTTTGATTCACAGAGTGAACGTTGATGTCTATGGTAAGATCAGCATCCAATTTTCCTTTTTAATCTCAGCCCCTCTCCTGCCCTCTTCACCTCACAGGCGAGAAGTTCTTTACCGAGTTATACTTAAGGGGTCCCTGGAGGGCAAAACAGACTGGGGTTTGCTGGGAATCAGGTCTTCAGCCTGAGCCCAAACTGGCTCATAATTAGAGGGAGCTTTGCCCAACTCATCTTTTTTCTTTTTTTAATATTTATTTATTTGGCCGTGCCAGGTCTTATTTGCAGCATGGGGATCTAGTTCCCCGACCAGGGATCAAACCAAGGCCCCTGGCGTTGGGAGCATGGAGTCTGAGCCACTGACCACCAAGGAAGTCCCCAGGCTTCAGTCTTGCCCGCACAGTTTTTATGTATCTGCCCTGAGCTTCTCTTCTAAACTGGGGGTGTGTCAGGCTCGAAGGTCCAAGTCCGCCATTGCTTAATTCCATCCCTTCTGAAGCAAGCATTTCTAAAACCACTGGCAACAACGGTACTTTTAAATTCTAAAAATACTTTTCCTGACAAACAGCGCTGTGACTCAGCGGTGCTGGTGAAGGTGTGGGTGGCGGCACCGAGCTCACACTGGTAAGGAGAGGGGGGCGGCTGCTTCCTAGCTCGGGGAGGGGCCTTGTTTGATCCTCTCTGCTTATATACGGCCCCAGTGCGTGTGTGTGCTTTCTGTTTCAACACCTTCCTCCTTCCAAAGGAAAGAATAATTTACTTATCCCAAGCCCGAGAATTTCTTTAAGAATAAAAAGATCCTTGAGTCATATCTTTGAGAAGAAACTAAATTCTGATTAACCCAAAGGCGGCTGGGGCGAAAGAAGAGGCGATGTTGATGACCTCTACTGTTCGTTCCCTGGTCTGCCCTGGACCGTCTGTCCTCCGTCTTCTGCCCCGACCATCCCTACCCTAGAAAGGCTGGGCTAAGCCAGGCTTGTAAGTCCGCCTTCCAGGACATCAACTCCATCTTCTGCCTGCATGTACGCATGCTCCGTCACTCAGTGGTGTCTGACTCTTTGCGACTCCATGGGCTGTAGCCCTCCAGGCTCCTGTGTCCATGGAATTCTCCAGGCAAGAATACTGAAGTGGGTAGCTATTCCCTTCTCCAGGGGATCTTCCTGACCCAAGGATCAAACCTGGGTCTCCCACTTTGCAGGCAGATTCTTTACCATCTGAGCCACCAGGGAAGCCTCCACCTCCTGCCTACTCAGGTTTTAATGCTCAAGTTTACGCCTGCTTTTAGAACTTAGATTCACTGAGTTAGAGTTTGAGCAGACTTGAGAGAGTGACCACTTACATCCTGTCTTTTTAAAGCTGAGCAGAAGGAGAAAGGTTTGGTTTTACTATCCTGTAGGATATTAGCCAGGTTCATAAATAAATTGGCCATCTCTCAGCGTCCTTTCTTTAAAATATATATACTTATTATATATTAATATATATTTACATATATTAAACATTACATATAAAATATATGTTTGTATTACATATAAAATATATTAGTTATATATTATAATATATATACAAAATATATATACATTTGATTTCTTTACTTGGCTGCACTAGGTCTTAGTTGTGGCACGGGGGATCTTCCATCTTCATTGCGGCATGTGGGATCTTTAGTTGCGGCATGCAAACACTTACTTGCGGCTTGTGGGATCTAGTTCCCTGACCAGGGATCGAACCCATGACCCCTGCATTGGGAGCACAGGCTCTTAGCCGCTAGACCATCAGGAAATCCCCTCAAGCATTGTTTCTTTCATTGACTGTACATACTTTGATCTCTCCTGTTCTCCTTTGAAGCTATCTCAGCCTGCTGGTTCCCTCCCTGATGAGTTAAGTAAATTTATGACACAGGTAACTGGGAAAACACACATATACACAATCACTTAAGGACAGACGTTAGTTCACGCATACAGTCGCATCAAGATGGGTGCTAGTGCTCAGAAAGCACCGCCTAAACAAACAGTTCTTAAGCCAGGCTTCAAGCTGGAGTCATGCATTGCATGCCTGCCCAGTCGTGTCAGACTCTTTGCAACCCCGTGGACTGTAGCCTGCCAGGCTCCTCTGTCCATGAGATTCTCCAGGCAAGAATACTGGAGTGGGTTGCCATTTCCTTCTCCAGGGAATCTTCCCCACCCAAGGATCAAACCTGAGTCTCCCGCATTGGCAGGAGGGTTCTTTACCACCAGCAACACCTGGGGTCATGCAGAATGCTTTCAAAACATACTAATACTTTGGTCCCTCCTCCCAGAGATTCTAATTCATTTAGTCTGAGGCGGCATCCACTCATCTGTTTTTAAAAGCTCCCCAGGTAATTAGAATGCACACTTGATGTTGAAAACCAAGGATCTACATCAGGAAGTCTCGATGTTGCAGCATATTAGAATTCCCTGGAAGCTTTTACAATTCCAGATGCCCAGCTGTCCCTCAGACCAATGGACCCAGAACCTCTCAGGGTGAGACCCAGGCGTCAGCACTTTCTAAAGCTCTTCAGGGGATTCCATGAAGCCGTGACCCGTACAGCATCCTGGATTCTCGTCAGTTCACATCAATACTTTCCCTGAGGATGGAATGCAGGGGCTGGGGGTGGAGGTGGGGAGAAGTCTTATACCTTGAAAATGGCCAGTGCCTGGCACAGCACCAGTGTTCAGATGCCAGCTGCCCTTCTCACGTGCTCCTCCTAAAAGTATCCTCTGGGGAGAGTGGTTCGGGACCACAGGGCCCTGGCGGGAGGTATCCGTCTCCCATAGAACTGGGTTGCCTGGGTGCTCAGGCCCCGGTCAGGGAACATTCTTGGTGGCCAGTGAGCCGTGACTGCTTTCCCGCAGAGAGGCCTGCGAGGACCCATGGGGAGCAGGGCGGGCTCCATGCATCAGGGCCGAAACAGAATCTCATGTAGAGGGTTTCTCATTGCAAGAGTTCTTCATCTGCGACCCAGTTTTGAAAACCTCTGAGAGCTCAGGGCGCCCCGCAGAAGATGCGAGAACAGAGGGCCAATCACATTGACTTCACAGAGACCCGCAAACGTGCTTGTCCTCCCACTTTCTGCAAAGTTGTGAGCGAACAGTACAGTGAGAACCCATAGATCCGGCACCCTGCATTCACCAATTGTGAGCGTGTTGGCAGTTTTCCTTCTCTGCATCTGCGTGTCTCTGTGCACACACTTTTGGGGGCCTGGGGGGCTTGTCTGTTTGAGAGCTAGTTGCTGACATTATGACACTTCATTCTTAAACACTTGACCCTCCCTCAGACCCTCCTCCATAACCACAACAGTCATCAGCCGTGGGTGTCTAACGTAAACTCCATATTTATTTTTTTCTTGCAATGAAGCCTGCTGCTTCTCTTTTAATTTGTTTGGCTGTGCTGGGTCTTAGTTGTGGCACCCAGGATCTTCAGTCTCCATTGCGACATGTGGGATCTAGTTCCCTGCCCAGGGGTCGAACCCAGGTCCCCTGCATTGGGAACGTGGAGTCTAAGCCAATGGACCACCAGTAAAGTTTCTTCCCAATGTATTTATAGCTTTTCTTTTTGATCTCAGATCCAAGTGTTACATTTAGTCGTCATGTCTGTTTAGACTCGGTTAATCTGGAATAATTTACCAGACTTCTGCTCTCTATGCACCATCACCTCCGAGCCCCCAAAAGCACTCTCCCCACTGATTTTGCCTTTGGCTCCAGACTCGTATGGAAATGCTGGGCCCCCTGTGCTAATGTCTAGTGGGTGTTTCACACATGTCTGGCACTAAGCCCTCTGATCCTGCTCCATCCTCTCAGCCCTCTAAAACCTTCCCCGTCTCAGTACCTGCCACCACCACCCACCTGATCACTCAGATCAAGGACTGAGTCGTGGCCACTGTCTCTCCTTCCTTCCATAGCCACCTGTCCACAAGGCCTGCTGGGTTTTACTTCCAGGATATGTCCCGAGGTGACCGCTTTTTTCCACCTCCATATTACACCCTATCAGAGCATTACACCACCCCCCACCTTGTCACTGCATTGTCACTTGCCTTTCTCCACACCACAGCCAGAGTGTCCTTTCAAACTCTTACATCAGGTCCTACAACTCCCTCACTGAAGAGGTTCCGACCACTTGTCATCTGAGGGTCAGATCCTAAGCTCTGACTTCTCACTGTGACCTAGCAGCTTTCACTTTTGCCTGAACCTCTGACCTGCTCCCCTCCCATCCTCCCCGCGATCCTCGCTGTTCCAGCCACACTGGCCTGTTTTCTGTTCCTCAAACCCCAGAAGCCAGTTCCTTTCCTTTGCCTTGCTATTATTTCTACCTCTAACCCTCATCCTCTAGTCTTTACACAACCATGCTTGTGTCCTTCAAGTGTCAGCACAAGTGTCACCTCTCCAGAGAAGCCTTCCTTGCACACTCATCTCAAGGAACACCCTCTACACCCTGTCCCTGTCATAACACCCTGCTTGTCCTGCACCATTTGCCACGATCTTAACTGTCTGGGTCTTGTCTGTCTCCTCCACGTGGGTGGAGGGCTGTGCCTTCCACGTGGAACACAGTGCTGGCAAGGAGCAGCTGGCAGGTGCATCTCAGCAGTGCAAGGTCAACTCTGCCAGGGAGGGGCGGGCGGTTTCCTCCCACCCGGGAGCAATTGAGAGGCGCCCTCTCCAGGCCAAAGGGTGTAAAAACCACACCGGTGCAGCGAGGGGAGGTAGAGGGGTGGGCGTAGGAAAGAACTGAAAAAGGGCTGTTTGTTCTGCCACCGCACCTAGACTCTGAAACTCTAGTGTGTATAGGGCTTCCCCGGTGGCTCAGACAGTAAAGACTCTGCCTGCAATGCAGGAGACCCAGGTTCCATCCCTGAGTTGGGAAGATCCCCTGGAGAAGGAAATGGCAACCCACTCTTGCCCGGAGAATTCCATGGACAGAGGAGCCTGGTGGGCTACAGTCCATGGACTTGCAAAGAGTTGGACATGACTGAATGACCAACACTTTCACTTTCTCTCATTTTCTTTGCCTCTGCACTGGGGCTCTGAACCTCTAATATGTATGTTAATGAGTCACTGGGGGCTTGATAGTGCAGACTCTGATCCACACAGCTCTGGGGTTACCCAACTGTGCGTCTCCTACAAGCTCCCGCATGGTGGTGACGGTCCTGGTGAGGGACCACACCAACCGTGCTTTTGGTACCTTTTGGGTCCACACCTCACCCCCTTCCCTTCAGTGCCATGGGGAAATGTGGAAAGAAAGAGCCTGGACGTGCCTCCATTGCCTCTCTCCCTCCCACCCTCTGCCAGGAAGTGTTGTTTCTAGCAGTCGCCGTCCCCTCCGCCCATGCAGAGGTGCGTGGTGTCCGTCTCCACATGTCTGCTACCGTGGCAGAAAGGACATGCTCTCCCGGGAGCTGTGCTCAGCCGCCTGCTCCATCACTGCTCTCTTTTCTCTCCGAGCTGCTTTCCTTAAGCAGACTCCTGGGGGCTCTGTGTCTTGGGGGAGGTCAGGCCCGGCTCGCTGCCCTGGTGCAGGACGGCACAGCTGACCAGGCTGAGAATCGGGCGATGGAGGGATTCCCGAGCTTCGGCTCCGACTGGCTCTGGCTGGCTTCAGTTCGATCCTTGGGTGGGGAAGATCCCCTGGAGGAGGAAATGGCAACCTGCTCCAGTACTCTTGCCTAGAGAATCCCATGGACAGAGGAGCCTGGTGGGCTACAGTTCACAGGGTCGCAAAGGGACAGACACTGCTGAGCACACACGGACTTGCACTTGGAGGCAGCCTTGGGGCAGGCTTGATCGGCCCCGGAGACAGAGGGCTGAGTTAACCTTGGGAAGAGCGTGGCCTTTGGGGTCTGAGGGGCCTGGATTTGAATCCCGACCCTGTTACTTTCTAGTGGACCACCCTGAGCAAGTTACATAACGTCTCTGAGCCTCAGTTTCTTTTATTTGTTTGTTTATGGCTGCACTGGAGGGGTTACTCACTCACTGCAGAGCATGGGCTCCGGGGCCACAGTCTCAGGAGTTGTAGCATGCGGGCTCTAGGCTCCAGTGGGCTTCAGTAGTGGTGGCGCGTGGACGTATTGACCAGGGCATGTGGGATCTTCCCAGAGCAGGGATCGAACCTAGGTCCCCTGCAGGCAGATTCTTAACCACTTGACCACCAGAGAAGTCCCAAGTCTCGCTTTCTTGCATAGCTAAATTGGTGTCTTCTACACAGGGTTATTGTAAAAACAAGAAATGAGAATGCATGCAAAGCACTCAGTAAGGTGCCTAGAAAATGCTGGAATCTCTGAGCTCACAGTGCCTAGACTGGGAGACTTGAAGGTCTTTTGCCCCAGGGTTGCTGACTTCCTTCCACACTAGCATCCCAGAAATTCAGCCCCTGGGGCTTGGGCCCACCCCTGTGTCAGACCCTTCTCCCAGGGTAGTGAGGGCTTGAGGGCCTGAAAACTACACCTGCTGAGCCTGAGGGAAAAAAACAAACATTTTATGAGGGATAAACAGCTGTTTCCTTTCCTGACCAGGGTAATAAAAATGACTGAACAGAAGAATACAAGACACTGCAGGAAGTCTGACTCTCAGGGAACTTTCTGTGGGCTCTGTGGGGGCTCCCTGTTAGCTGATGATTCTCCCCCAAGCTTCTCTGATTATCAGCACAGGACAGATAATAAGCACAGGACGGAAGGGCAGGAGGGACACTGCACAAGTCCCTGCCTCAGAGCCTTGCCCAGCCCCTGATTTGTTATGGTTGTTCAGTCTCTAAGTCTTTGCCACCCCATGAACTACAGCCCGACAGGCTTCCCTGTCCTTCACTATCTCCAAGAACTTGCTCAGACTCATGTCCATTGAGTTGATGATGCCATCCGACCATCTCATTCTCTGTTGCCCTCTTCTCCTCCTGCTCTCAATCTTTCCCGGCATCAGGATCTTTTCTAATGAGTCGGCTCTTTGCATCAGGTGGCCAAAGTATTGGAGCTTCAGCTTCAGTCTTTCCAGATCAGTCCTGCTGTGTACACACTCGCTGCATCTGGTTGGATAGAGGGGGACTCCTTTGACCACGGGGCTGGGCAGCTGAGTGTCTTCTCAACATTGACGCTGTGGCTCCATTCAGAACCCATCTAGAACGGCTGCCTTTACCACTTCTGGCCTGGGCTTTTTCTGGTGCTGAAACTTGGGATTTTCTTGCTTTCCTCAAGGAAATTTTTAATCTGGGCTGAACAGACCCCTGAGATGGGTGAGGGGTTTGGCACCCAGGCAGAGGCTTGTCAGGACCTTTATCTGCTGCAGTGAACATCGGCTGTGGCCTGGAAGGAATCATACCTCCCTCCACCAAGAGTGTGGTCCTGAATTGACAGGCAGGAGCTCAGCCTGGAAGAGTGATATGGGAGAATGTTTTCCTGAGGACACACTAACCCTCATGCCTTTAGACTTTCCACTCCTGGTATCCAGTTCCACGTCAGAAAGCGCTGTTTCATCTTACCTTCTTGCAGAAACCTCTTCATAGACGTGCATTTTTGTTTTTATTCCCTTGGCTTAGTGGAAGGCAACGCTGAACAGCATATTTCTTCAGCCTCCTTCAAATTGTTCCTGGAAACTTTATCCAGTTTGACATTTTTCATGATTTGATCTTTGTGTGTGTGTGTGTGTGTGTGTGTGTGTGTATTAGGATTTTGCACCAGAGAAAAAGTCTCTCCTGATGCACTGATTTCCTTCTCTCATCAGATCATGAGAATTGTGCTGTAACTACAGACTTGCTTTCCCTTTTTTCGGTCTTGGTAGTTAGAAAACTTAGAGCCAATGGTGAATCAGCTTTTCATTTTCTTATTTACCTGCTTTTTCTGTAGGGCTTATCTTTATTTTTTTAAGCCCAACTATTATGAGTGTCTTATTGTAAATAATTTTACAGATGTCAACCACAACCAAAAAAATGAGTCCCCCCCCCAAAAAAAAATGAGTTTGGATTCAGTAAGAAGAGACTAATTGAAAGGATTATTTCAAGGGAGGGCGAAAAGAAACTCTCAATGTTGAGGAAGCTCTGCAAGCGTCTCAGGCAAGGGTTAGGCAAGAGGAGATTTCTTTACAGGAGGAATAAACGAAGAACCACTGGGGGGTGGGGGGCCACAGGGCAGCTTGGCCCTCGGGGGTGGATCTCAGGCCAGCCTCTGCTTGGAGAGCTGTTGAGAAGGGGCTGCCTGCTGACTCAGCAAGGGTGGCTGGAGTTCACAGTTCACAGCTCCCCTTTGATGAAGAAGGGATGCTTCATCAGAGTTTGGTAAACAAGCATTTTGTTCTGTTGGTCATTGGGACCAGCAGTTCAAGAATGGCAATTTGGAGGGTGGGCCCCATTGATTCCTGTTTCCCTCCATCTAGACTGTGCACTCTCGGGGCCCGGGTCCAGCCTCCCTGATTGCTCTGCCCTGCCCAGTCCTGGGCCTGAGCGAGTTCCTCGGTTAGTGTTCACTGACTGGCCGAATGAGGGCCTTCCTGGAGTTGGGAGCTCACCTCTCTGGAAGTGCTGGAACAAGCAGGCTGCACCCACCCCCTCCCTGAGGGACCCCAGCTCTGGGCCATGACCCGTGCCCCCTTTCCTGAGGGGTCCCTAGCTCCCCCACCGCCTTCCCCTTCTCTAGAGGGCGCCTGACTCCAGGCAAGCACTGCTGATTCCCACCCACCCCCTCTCTGGGGGGCAAGGTGGAGGAGAGGGTGGGGAGGTGGGGGAAGGAGACAGACCCAGAGGGAGCAGCAAGCCTGCGGCCCTAGGAGTGGGAGCTGGGCCGGGCAGGGCCCCGTTTTGCCTGCTGGCGGGCCTGACCCTCCCCAGGCGGCCGCGCGCGCCCCCGCCCTGCTGCCAGGACCCCTCCTCTCAACTGTCCTGTCTGTGCCAGGATGCCCTGACTTTTCTCTCTCCCCTGCTTCTTCTTTCTCTGGTCTCTCTCCAGCCCATCTCTCTCTGGACCTCTGATCTCTCCTATCACTTCGAGTTGGCCCCAGATCTCACCAGGAACCAGACACAAGGGTAGGGCTGGGGCAGGAGGGATGGAATGTCAAACCTGCAAAGGCTTTTTTCTTATCTGATCTCTCATCACTACCCCCTCCTGTCTACTCAGACCAACCCTGCCAAGGAGGTACCATTACATCCATTTTACTGGTGAGGAAGCTGAGGCACAGACGACATTAAGTAGCTTGCCCACGGTCTCAGGACTGCAGTGTCCAGAGCCAGAACTTGAATCTGCACCTGTCTGGCCCCCCGGTAGTGCAGATAGCCAGCTCTGTGTCCACTTTTCCTGAGGCTTCTCAAGTTTCCCAGGCCTCTCCTCACTTCCCTGACCCCAGTCTGGGAGAAAGGGCCAGAGAGGTTTTCTTAGGACCAAAGGTAACTCATCTGAAATATCTCCATTGCTGAAGGACAATCTTTTACTCAAAAAAAAAAAAAAAAGAAACTAAGTCTGGGGGATGGGGGTTAGGCTGGGGCTGGGGAGAGGAGGCAGAATTCCCCCGGCCATTCTACTGTGTTTGGAGCTCTGAAGTGACCTCTGACCTGCACACCAGAAATATCAGTAGCGTTCGTGCTCAGTCGAGTCTGATTCTTTTGCAACCCATGGACTGTAGCCTGCCAGGCTCCTCTATCCATGGAATTTTCCAAGTAAGAATACTGGAATGTGTTGCCATGCCCTCCTCCAGGGGATGCTCCCGACCCAGGGATCAAATCTGCGTCTCCTGCGTTGGCAGCCGGGTTCTTTACCACTAGCACCACTCGCGCATAGAGGGTCCTAGAGCCTTTTGGTTGGTTGGTGAAGGCGGCAGGTCATGCCAAGCCTCCCCGTGCGACGCTGTGCTGAGATTGTTAAAATGTGCTTCTCAGAAAGGGGCTCCTCGGGACTTCCCTGGTGGTCCAGTGGTTAGGAATCCACCTTCCCAGGCAGGGGACGTGGGTTCCATTCCTGGTGAGAGAACCGAGATCCCATATGCCGCAGGGCAGCTAAGCCCACGTGCCACAACTACTGAACCTGTGACCTCTGGAGCCCAAGAGCCACAACGAGAGAAGCCTGTGTGTTACAACAAAGACCCAGCGCGGCTGCTCCCCCCCACCCAAAAAAAAAGAAAGAAAAGAGTTCCTCTGCATGGGAGTCTGATAAAAATGAGCTGCCTTCTCGGCTGCAGGGAGCCTTCAGGATGCTCCGTGCATCTCTAGGGCCGGAGGTGGAGGCCGATGCCAGTCTTCTTTGCTCTGGGAACCCTTCGTGCATCAGCATCTTTGATACAGAAATGCGGAACTGACTGGCCCTGTGGGTAGCCCAGAGTGTGGTGTGAAACATGTCTGGGGTGTGGCTGCCACTGCTTCCCCAGAGGAAGCAGAATGTGGCTTTGTGATAACAGTGTGGGGTTTGGTCAGCACCTGTTTACTCGGGGACCACAAGGATGGTGGCAGCGTACACCATCACGTGCGAGTCTGGACCCTCTGTCTCCTAGGAGGGTCGCTGTGCTACACAACTTTGAAGGGGGCTGGATGGCACATCTGGGAGTTGTGCGGTGCACAGCCTGTGCAGCTGAACATGGTAGTCCTGGGCCTGGGCCTCATCATGGTTGTCTGACTGTTGCAACAGCCTGTCTGTTGACGTCCTGGCTGCAGCTGGTGGCCACTGGTGGCTCCTGCCCCTGTCCCCTGTGTCAGCTCTTCAGTCCTATCCTTCTCCAAGCCCCTTCTCCACTCAGCCAGCTGCCAGTCTACAGGTGCCCTCCAGCTGTGCAGGGCCCTGGGAGAGGAGTTCTGCTTCTGAGATGGATGGGCTGTATCGTCTTGGGCAAATCACTTAACCTCTCTGGGGCCAGCATCTCCATTTGTGAAATGAGGATAAGATGCTTGGGTTGTAGTTTTCTTTATCACTGGATTCTGAGCTTCGGGAGGCCAAAGGCTGTCTGGCACTCATCTCTGTTCTGGTGTCTGGCACCTCCTAGGTCCTGGTGAATGTTTGGTCATTTTGATCAAAACCTTTCTGCAGCCTCCCTGCTTGTGTTAGATTGACTTACCCCGTATTTTTCGAACATTGCCTGCCCTCCTGACTCCCAGGCTTTGCCTCTGCTGTTCTCTTCCCTAGGATTCCCTTCTGCTCTGTCAGCAGCGCTAAGCATTTAGGGGACTGCTCAGCTGCCACCCCAGAACCTTTCCCAGCCCTCTTTCCCCACCCCCACCGACCAGAAGCAGCCTCCCCCTCCGCCATGGCCCTCACACCTCTGTCTGATGGTGGGGTCCTTCTGTCCCAGCCAGGCTCCTCTGTTGTTCTAGGCAGAGGAGGGGTTGGCACTTCACTGCACCTTCTGGGGGTTCCAAGAGCCTGCATGGTGCCAGGTACAGGGCAGGGCTCGGGACGGAAGGGCCCAGCGTGGACCAGAAGTTGCTGATGGCCCCAGTGCTCTTTCCATCTTTCCAGTCTCTCCCAGGCCTCTCAGGTGCCCCTGATGGAAGGAGGAAATTCTGGGCAAGATGGATGGCCCGGCTGCCTCCCAGCATAGGCTCAGGTGGGGCTGGGCCGGATCAGTGTGCTAATACCGACGTGGGGTCTGGGGTGGGGCACTTCAAGTTCGGGTTTGGAGTCCATTGAAAAAGTAGTCTTTGGGTCTAGTGCAGAAGTAAGCATGTTGGACACTCATATTTGGTGTCCTGGTTCACCAAGCCTGCATTGTTGTCATTGCTTAAAAAGGAAAAACACAACATTTAAAATGCTTAATTCAGGACCCGGCCTTGTGGTAAGTGAGCAGTGTCTGCTGTCTGTGAGAGGAGGCACACAACTTTGCCTTAAGAGCCTGGACTTTGGGGTCAGAAAGACCGGGGTCTGAATCCCAGCTCGTCCCATTCCTAGTGAGACTTTGGGTACATCTTGTCATGTCTCAGAACCTCAGTTTCCTTGTCTGTGAAATGGGCACAGCCTGGTACACTCTTCCTCAGACTTGTGAAGATTCAGGAGATGGAGTCGGAGCCCGAGGCTTTGGTTGTGGAGCCTGACAGCGAGTGGAGCCCTGGAAACACGGATAGCTATAAATATTACGACTTCACTTCTATTGTCTGGCAAAGAACCAGGAAGTTCTTGGACCGCTTTATTTTTTTCTCGCTTTCCATGACTAGCAGGTGGCTTTCTCTCCAGGACTGTTTTTTCATGGAAACAAAATTGTATTTTTTTGGGTATCACTTCACAGGAGTGATCACACATGACTAGTAGAGAACAACTCTGCTGTAAACCTGGCTGGGTGGCGTGCTAAGCCCTCACCTTCCACAGCCCACCACCCAAGAGCCCCGCACCCATGGTTCCCTACCCACACCCCGCCACAGACGCTCACTGCCCACAGACTTCCACCCACTGCAGCCAGGGTTACCCGTGGCAGCCCTCTCACCTACCTCACAGCCCCACCATCCCCAGCCTCCCGGCTCCCCGCCCCCAGCTCCCCATCCCCACCTGTCCGATAAGTACCTTAAGGCCATTTGCCACAGAGGAGCAGGTGTGCGGGTGAGACAGAAAGCCCCCTCCCCACACACAAGCCTTGACTCAGGTCAAACGCCATCCACACCTCCATCCTCCCCAAAGACCCCTCAGCCGACCCCTAAGATGCACAGATAAGAACCACGACTAGGAAGCCTGGTAACGCCATGAGCCAAACAGCCAGTCGGAAATCGATGGGGTGTGTCACTGCTGACCCCATGGTTAAGACTCTGTGCTTCAAATGCAGGGGGCGCAGGTTCTACTCCTGGTCGGGGAACCGAGATCCCACATGCAGCAAGAAAATAAAGAAATAGGTGTCAGACTCCTCAGTTTGACATGGTGCTTTCCCTCGGGACTGTCAAAGAGGCTGACAACACTTGTCTGGGGACCCTGTCTTCCCCTCAGGAACACGCTGTGGGGACCGCTGTCGCCCAGACTCCAGGTCCTTCCTGTTCAGAGTGTGGTCCGGGGAGGGTACACAGGTGCCTGTCTCTGAGGACTCTGCAGACTCTGAGGCTGAACCCAGACCGGCTGGGACAGAAGCTGCGTTTTAGCAAGAGTCCAGGTGGCTCATTCACGTGCTCCCCCGAAGTCTGAGATGTGCGCCTGAGGGTCCCTGCGATTGAGCTTGGAATCACCTGGGGAATTTAAGCTGTGCTGATACCTGGGTCCCACGCCCAGGTCTGGATTTCACTGGCTTCATGTTTGGCCTGATGCAGATAGTTTTTTTTGTTTTTTTTTTTTAATTTATTTCTGTATTTATTTATTTTTGGCTACATTGGGTCTTTGTTGCTCTGCACAGGCTTCCTTCAGCTGTGACAAGAAGCGGCTACTCTTCGTTGCAGTGCGCAGGCTTCTCATTGCGGTGGTTTCTCTTGTTGCATAGCACAGGCTCCAGGTGTGCGGCTTCATTAATTGCAGCACATGGCCTCAGCAGTTGCAGCAGCGGACTCGGTAGTTGTGGCACACAGGCATAGTTGCTCCTAGCGTGTGGGATGTGGGGTCTTCCTGGACCAGGGATTGAACCCATGTCCCCTGCATTGGCAGGTGGATTCTTATCCACTGCACCACCAGGGAAGTCCTGGATGTGAAGAGTTTGTAATGCTCTTCAGGTGATTTTAATGTGCAGAGAAGTTTGGGAAATCGCGGTTCTCAGTCTTATCGATGGACCCCTAAGCTGTGTTATTGCTTGTGTAAGTAGGATTTGGTGAGAGGAAGGGCACAAGTTCGGGCGGCCCTGGCCGGTGCGTGGATGGGTGCACAGCAGACAGGGTCTGGGATATCGCCTTGGAAATGTGCAGGGAAGCAGTGAAGGCCTTGGACCCACCTCAGGGCGGGAGCAAGGCACCATCCTAGGGTCCCAGAGCTGACTGGCTGCAAAGCTGGACCCAACACTTCCTTCCCTGGCATTCAGAGGTGCTAGCTCCACCCCTCAGTCCTCTAAACAAAACCTCGGCTAGGTACTGATCAGTAAGCCCGCTTCGGCTCTGATCTTGCTTTGCTGGCTGTTGGCTCAGGACTGCAGCCAACCAACCCTGAAGCCAAGAAAGGTAAATCCACCAAAGCTGGACGTATTAACCTAGGGGTCCCCAGCCTGCGGGATCTAGTAATGCCTGATGGTCTGAGGTGGAGCTGATGTGATAATAATAGAAGCAAAGAGCATAATAAATGTAATGCACTTGACTCATCCTAAAACCATCCCTCCTTCCCTGCCCTCGTCAGTGGAAAAATCGTCTTCCACGAAACCGGTCTCTGGTGCCAGAGAGGTTGGGACCCGCTGGGTTAACGCCCTGGGACCTCGTCCTCTTGTGTGATGAACACACACTGGGAGGCCCTCAGCTTCACGGAGAGCAGCGGACTCCAGGCGGGAGCCCCAGCCCTGCCACCTGTCAGCTGTGCTGCCTCACACCCGGCGGCGTCTCGGCCCTCAGTTTCCTCATCTGTAAACTGGCACAACAGTACTTCCTGGCTTCAGGGAGTGTTGGGGTTGAGTGGGATGAAGGGGACAGAGCTGCAGGCCGGGCCTGGCAGGGTGGGCACCAGAGAGAGTTGGGGTGGCTGAGGGCTCAGCGTCACTTGGCGTGGCCCCGGGGGTTTTGGGAACACCAGTCTCGGTCCCCAGCAGCACACCCTGGACCTCTGGGCCAAAGGGCCAAAGGCGCATACCGTTATCCTCTGCCAGACACATGGGCTCAATTGCCGTCCCCCACGGGTGTGTTTGACGGCTTCAGGGAGACCTGTGCTCCCTGCGTGGGGGTCTCCCCAGCCTCCTGGGGCTCATCAAGCAGAAGCTGGCCACGGTTTGTGCCACGCTTCCCACTGCATGGGCCCACTCACGACTGAGCAGCTGTCACTGTCATGGTTATTTTTATTCCTCCCTCTGGGAGCCCAGAATCAAAAGGAAACGTTAGCTCTGCAGCCTCGTTACCAAGAGCAGAGGAGCGGGGTAGGGTGGGCGGGTTTAGATCTTCTCAGCCAGGGCTGCACAGGCTCAAAGTCACAGCATCTCAGAGGGCAGGGCCCCCGGAGGCTGTCTCATATGATGCTTCATCTTAGAGATGGGGAGACAGACCATCTGCGGCCCTGGACTTCCCCAGCTGTGAGTGGGGCTGGGCTGGATCCTAGTTCTCCTGGCTCTGGGTCGGGAGGTCATTCCCCTGCCTCCTATGATGGCTGCAGCCAGGGAGGAATTAGGGTCGTGCTCCAGAGACCTCACCCCCTAGCCAGTGTTTTGGTGGGAAATGCAGAGTCTTGGGCCCCAGTGCATGACTCAGGAGCTGGGGTGGACTTAGGGATCTGCATCCTTAGCAAGCTCTTCTGATCAGTTTGGAATCACTGGTGTGGACTCTCCTTCTTGGTCCCAAAGCCCCAGACCTGAGCTCTGGGCCTCCTCGCTCCTCTCGGGCATCAAAATCCCAACCCCAAATCACAGAAGGACACCACCTGTGTGGCTCAGCTGCCAAGGGTAGGTCCCAGGGGAAGGGGACAGAGACAGGGTCCTGTCATGGATAAATACATGCACCCTGGATCCAGGCAGCCTGGGATCGAATCCCACATCTGCCATGTGTAGTTGTGGGTCCTTCCATTCATTTAGTTTTTTAGGTCATTATTGAATTTGTTATAGCATTGCTTCTGTTGTTAATATTCTGGTTTTGTGGCAGACAGACAAATGGGAATCTTAGCTCCCTGACCAGGGACTAAGCCTGCACCCCCTGCATTGGAAGGCGAAGTCTTAACCACTAGACCACCAGGGAAGCCCCTAGTTGTGGGTCCTCAACACGTTTCTTCATCCGCTGGTGCCTGTTTCCTCACCTGGAGGTTGAGGAAGTGAAGCTTCCCTCCTGAGGTGTTGTGAGGATTCAATGAGTTAGTACAAATAAAGTGCTTAGCCTTGTATCTGGCACATAATAAAGTCCGTAGAAATGTCGCTGTTTATGCCCCTTTTACAGGCTGGGTAAATTATGCTGAGAGAGGTTAAGAAACTGTCCTAAGGTCACATAGCCATTATGCAGCAGAGTTGGTTGGGGTTTCAATCCTTGTCCTACACAATAGCTGCCTGGGTGTCCACAGCCTCCCCAGCCCTGCCAGCCACCTGCAGCTCTGGTGGTGGGTTACAGATTGGCCAGGAAAAACACCCCCTTCCCCACCCCTCCAGCCCCTCATTGCACACCTCGGGTTAGGCTTGGTTATCAGTTCTTTTAGCCCCGGACAGAGCCACCTTTGCCCTAGAATTCCCTTATTGGGACAGAGGCTGCTGCCCCCCTCAATATCGAAACCTCAATTTTTGTTATGGCAACACCCACTTATACTCAGTTGAAAGCTTACTTTCAATTTCTGATAGAAACTGCACTTCCAACCTCTGCACTTTGGTCTAATAGCACGCTTTCAAGCATCAGCTCTTCTGGCCCTGGTGCCACTTTCTTGTCTGGGAAAGAAAGTGGAGTTAAGAACTTCCCTGGTGGTCCAGTGGTTAAGACTCCACGGTTCCAATGCAGGGGCCGCAGGTTCCATCCCTGGTCGGGGAACTAAGATCCCACATGCCACAGAGTGCAGCCAATTGGAAAGTAAAGTCCAGATGTCCTTAAACCGAATCTCTGCCTCGAGCCTTCTGATGTTTGGAAAGGACCTCACAGCGCCCCTCTATCCCACTGCCCACCACCCCATAGTCCTCCTCTGACTTCATTCTCATCTGAGTGGTACCGCTGGAATTGGGAAGTTTGGTCTAGCATCTGGCTGGTGCCCACCTTCAGAAATGGCCTCGAAGTACCTCTCTGGTTGTCCTGAGGCCTCAGCAATAGAGAGGGGCCATTCAAGCCTGTGGAGGGCCTGGCAGGCGCCTCGCCCGCTCTTTCCGCCGCCCACCCCTCTCCCTCTCGGTGGCTCCATTACGGCTCCTTTGCTCTTCTTTCATCCCCGATGGGATAGAATCTGCCCTGAGCGGTCAGGGCCTGGCCAGCTCTCAGGGCCCATTCTAATGAAGGTAACTGAATGCCCGGGCAGCTGAAACCGGCCCTTTGCAAAGCAGCCAGAGGAGGGCTGCCCTCAAGGGCAGAGTGTGCCAGCTCTTGTTTGCCTCAGCCTGGCATTCGAGATGGGCTGGGCCCTGGCACGCGGGTGGAGGGGCCCAGGAAGGGGAAGAGGCCGGAGAGCAGGTTTATTTGGGGTGAACTGGCCTGGTTCATGGCGGTTTGCGCTCAGTGCTCCCAGAAGTTGGAAAGGCAACAGTGGATTTGGGTCACAAGGGGGTGTGTGAAGGAGACGGTTGGATTAACCAGGATTCTGCTGCCAAATGCAGGGGCCCAGGGCTCTGACTTGGGGCCCTTCTGATCAGAGCTTCTCCTTCCCTCCTTTCCTTCCTCCTTCCCTCCTCCCTCTGCTCAGATCCCATAGATGCCAAGGTGTCTTGGGCAGACACGTGTCACTACTGTTCGGGGCTTTGTTTCTTAGACTCGAGAGGTCTGCAGAAGAGTGGAAGGGCTTGGGAGGCAGGCCTGCATCCAGATCCTGCCTCTGAATGTCCTTGGGCAGTTTATGTAATGGTTTTGAGCCTCAGTTTTCTCATCTGTGAAATGGGAAAAGTAGCGCCTCTGCTCTGGAGCATCCAGATTTTGTGAGACCTCAAGCTCTTAGACTGTATGGAGTCATCCTTAAGGATCTTTTTGTAGCTTCCTTGTGCAAATTTTACAGAGCACGTGACCGCCTGAACACACTGGCAGGGCCCCTCCGGAGCACGTGAGGATCTTAGACATTTAAGCTTTACTCGCTTCGCGTGTATACATCTACCTGGTGGGACTGTGAAGGATCGAGTGAGCTAATATGTGTAGAGCTCCTAGAACAGTGCCTGGCACAGCGTGAGGCCCTCGTAAGTGTTAATTTTTAATCTTACTGGCTCTCAGGGTTGTCTTGAGCATTAGGTGTGTGCAGTGTTAACTCCTGTAGCCCCACACTTAGTGCTGAAGATATGCTATTAGCTCACCTAATAGTGTTCGCGGTGGGCTGGCCGCAGTGTTGAGGTCTGGGGTCAAAACACTTTCAGTCTGGGAGAGGTAACCAAGACATCAGTTAATCACGTGCATGAGTGTATGCTCAAGTCTCTTCAGTCGTGTTAGAGTCTTTGCAACCCTGTGGACTGTAGCCCACCGCGCTCCTCTGTCCATGGGATTCTCCAGACAAGAATACTGGAATGGGTTGCCATGCCCTCCTCCAGGGGATCTTCCTGACCCAGGGATGGAACCTGTGTCTCTTATGTCTCCTACATTGGCAGGCAGGTTCTTTACCCACTAGTGCCGCCAGGGAAGCCCCAGTTAATCACACAGATAGGCGGTTCCGAATGGGATGGTGACGGTATGAGACGTTGAAGGCGTGTCGGGTGATCTCTGAGTGAGTGGAAGTCGCTCAGTCGGGTCCAGCTCTTTGTGACCCCATGGACTATACAGTTCGTGGAATTCTCCAGGCCAGAGTACAGGAGTGGGTAGCCTTTCCCTTCTCCAGGAGATCTTCCCAACCCGGGGATTGAGCCCAGGTCTCCCACATTGCAGGCGGATTCTTTACCAGCTGAGCCACAAGGGTGATCTTTAAAGGAGAGAAAAATGAAATCATTTGACTTGGAATGTAAAGAAAGTTCTCTCTTGAGACATGAAAAGAAGGAATGAATTCTTATTACTCTGATTTATGCATGTCCATCTGGAAGGGAAACTGGCACAGTGACCAAGGCCCAGCTAGAAGCTAAACCAAGGTTATCTTGTTCGATCTCCTTGACAGCTCTGAGATGAGAGAATGGAGCTCAAGTGGGAGAGGTCTTCCTTAGCTGATATATATGTACCCGGTGGTAGAGCTGGGATTCAAACCTCTACCATCCCAGCTCTTTCAGCTACACCATGTGGTTGGCATAGATGCACAGATGCCCTTGTAGGCTCATGGGACCTCATGACCTTCTCAGAGGTCATACTACCGCTACTACCAAAAGCAGCTGTGACCTCTCTGGGATATCAGACTCCAAGAGCAGTCAGCCTCACAGACTTGGAAAGCCTTCCTGACGTTCTCATGTACCTGCATCATCAGTACAACTCCACAGACCCAGTTCCCATGGCCAGCCCTGTCCTGGCTTTCTGGTCTACCCACTCGTATTCCTTCAGGGGCTACTGATGCTCTGTTACTTGTTACCTTGGAGGTGCTCACCGTGTGAGGCACAAGATGCACTTAAACCGTTAAGACAAAGCTCAGAGTTAAAAAAAACAAGTAGGGAAGGAGGAGCCTGAGTACTGGGTTCAGAAAACCACAGTAGGGGAATAAGCTTCTCCCTCAGATTGATAGGCATAGCAGAAGGGGGGAATGGATGAAATGTAGCTCTCATGACCCACTGGAAGGAAGCAGGTAGTCTGGGGTGGGGTAGGATGGGGACTAGCACCCCTTAAGCACCTACAGTGAGCCCCCCACTCTGTTGGGTGCTCAACGCGTTTTTGTTGTTGTTGTTGAAGCTTTGTTGACTTCTTTGGCTGTGCCGGGTCATAGTTGAGGTACGCAAGATCTTCCGTCTTGCATCTTCGTTGCAGTTGGCAGGATCTTTAGTTGCGGCATGTGAACTCTTTAGTTGCAGCACGTGGGATCTGGTTCCCTGACCAAGGATTGAACCTGGGCCCCCTACACTGGGAGCATGGAGTCTTAGCCACTGGATCACCAGGGAAGTCCCTTCCCTGGCGTCTTCTGGAGACAACACTGAGGGGCCATCCCAGCTCCAAAGCACCTGCAGGGTCAGGTGAGGCCTCGTTACAACTGTCTTACTATTCACCTCTCCCTCTGCTCCATCCTGCTTCCCTCGTGCCGTCTCTGGGTCGACCCCTAACTCGTCCCTCAGTAAACTTCCTCCACGGACAGTCGGGACCTCGGGGGAGAGGTCCAAGCTAGACATAAACCTTAGGGAGCCCCGGGAAAAGGAGAAGTTTCTGGGGAGGAAACCAGGAAGGCAGGCATGCTAGGAAACCAGGCTGACAAGGTGAAGGAGATAGGTCCCATGGGGTCAAGTACTACGGTGAGGTGAGGACCCATGTGGCTCTGGTTTATTCGTTTCTGCCCTGTGGAGCTTCGGGAGGGATTTTCAAAGCCAGGGCATAATCTCATATGGAGATAAAGACATTTCAAAGGGGACACTGATGATACAAGGAGTATCTGGGGTTGGGGGTGGTCGCAGGGACAAAGAGAAGGATTTGAGAAGGGTCCCTCTGTGAACCAGGCATTGCAGCAGATCGAAGGCAAGAGGGACCTGCACAGGTGGGTGTGGGGACCCATGGAGGGATCAGGAGCAGGGTCTCTTCTGGTTGCTTCTGTTAGGCAATCGTCAGCTGCAGGTGAGCAAGGGGAAGCAGTGCTCCATGGCAAGGAGGAGACCCGACTTGGCCTGAGGGCTCCCAGCTGGCCAGCAGTGAAGGTGTGATTCAAACCCAGCCCCAAACTAACTTGAAACCCTGGCCTCTGGGCTTCCTGAGCTGGAGAAAGTGCAAGGAATGATATTCCAAGCAGAGGGAGCAACAAAGGTATGGATTACCTGTTCAGCAGGTAATAGAGGTAGTAACACTACAGACAGATGTGGCGCTATCGCTGTGCTAAGTACCCTTAGTGATCACACGCATTAGCCACCGTGCCGCTGGCCCACACCTCTAAGTGTTCTTCGAGAGTTATTTCACTTAACACCCACCTCCCTCTCCATCCCTCAGTCACCCTATAGCACAGACCCAGTCCATCCTCATATCTTACAGACTCTGTAGTTGCAGACTTGCTAAAATGTATTTGTAATCCCCAAATCAACACCCACAGCATTTTCGTGCTCATCGGCAGACATGCTCAGAGATGACAATTGGAGGTGCCCAGCTGAGGTCTTCACTTTCAACTCGTTCTGCAAACAAGTGTCCCTTGTTTTTTTCAAGCAATGTTGTTGCGGTGTTTTTTTGTTTTTGTTTTTGTTTTTGCGGGGGCGGGGCCAGCTTTTGCTGTTTAAAAATGACCCCCACATGTAGGACTGAAGTGCTCCTCGTGTTCCAGAGTGTGGGAAAGCTGTGATATGCCTCATGGAGAAAATGCGTGGTGCATAAACTTTGTTCAAGCATGAGTTATAGGTGGCACTACTGGAAAGAACTCACCTGCCAATGCAGGAGACATAAGAGATAAGGGTTCAATCCCTGGGTTGGGAAGATCCCCTGGAGGAGGGCACAGCAACTCACTCTGGTGTTCTTGTCTGGAGCATCCCCATGGACAGAGGAGCCTGGCGGGCTACAGTCCATGGGGTCACAAAGAGTTGGACACGACTGAAGCAAATTTACCCGACACGCACACAGGGCTGTGAGTTCAATGGTAATGAATCAACACCATCCATCAAATAACGTGTCTTTAAACGTGCGGAAAACCAGGTCAGGGATTGATTGGTTAACGAAAATGTGATGAGAGGCTGGCAGGAATCGACTTGAACACCAGCTATCTGCTTGAAGCAGAGCTGGGGTTCGAACCTGGCTGGCCAGCGGTGAATGTGGTCCTGTGGTTGAGTGAGACGGCAGGAGGCTGGGCCTAGAAGAAAGGTTTCTTTTTCCGGGCGCAGGGAGCATTCCCTCTCTCCCTCCCTTGCGAGGGCCTCCTCTGGGCCAGGCCCCTCCCACGTCTGTACCTGGACACCGTCTGCCCGCCCGGGCTGTGGTTTTCCCCTAAGTGGGAGGAACACTGGCTCAGTGTCCTGGGGCCAGGGCCTTTGGTTTCCCGTTGCCGAGCCCGGCCCTGGAAGAGAAGCCACAAACGAGGTGTGTGTGTCTGAGAGGGAGGCTGGCTCCCAGCTCCAGATGAGCTTGTTTATTCAGGGGCAGCCAGGCCCAGCCTGCCTGGGTGGGTCCCAGTGCGCCCTGGCCCTGCCCCACCCCACCAAACCTCCCTGCCTGCCGCCCGCGGCTCCCAGCCCTGCTCCCGGCCTCTCATCCTGCAGAACCCGCAGCCCTTCTTTTGTCGCTTACCGGCCGGCTTGTTTGTTGTGGGTTTGGGGTGTTTTCTCATCTCCAGATAATGGAGGAGACAATTGTGGGGGACTGTGTTCTCCGAGTGGAATTACAAGCCCTTAAGGATACGTTCTTCTGCCCTGAAAAAAAAGATGTAAAGTGACGTTCATCCACTCCCAGGCTTGTCTCAAAGTCATGTTCCTCAGCAGCGGCTGAATTCCTGAGATGAATGGCCTCCAGCCTAGAGCGTTCCTGGGGCATGTCTGAATTGCTGCTGAGAGCAGAGGTGCAAGGAGGACTCAGGGCTGTGAAGAAGGGGTCGTGCCCGTGTGAGGGGGCCTCAGCGGGCCTGGGGCCCCACCTTGTTGGAGAGCAGCTGTTCTGGGCAGGCTGCCTCCAGAACGACTCTGGGGAGGGTTGGGGTGGGTGACCCAGCAGAGAGGGCAGCTCGGATGCTAAGCTGTGGGAGCTGAGAAAGGAGCCCGGGCTTGGAGTGAAAAGAGCCGGAATGGGACCCCATCATATACAGAAACTGCAGCTCAAGGACACAGCAGCCCAGGTAGTGTTTGGACCCCAGCATCTCAAGTGGAGGGCCTCTCTGGGGATTCACACACACAGCTCACACGAGTGTGCACCCGTGCTAGTGCCTGGCAGGGAACCCCCCTGCCTTAGCTCTCAGCCCTGGGTGTCCAGCTCTGACACCAGTGAGCCCTGGACTCTGCGTCCCCTTCTTATATTTCCAGGTGGCTGGCCTGTGGTTTCTGCTCAGTGAATGTTTGAATAACTAGTGACTGGATGAATAAATGATCTTGGCTCCACTGTGATTGCTTTGAGGAAGTGATGTTACAAATCTGAGCCTCCTTTTGTTTTGGTGCACTGTCTCTGGGGTCAGCTCCCTGGGTTTGAATTCTGGCTCTCCATTTATAGGCTTTATGTCTTTGAGTAGCCTCGTTAAGCCTCAGTTTCCCCATCTGTAGAATGGGGATAATACCTGCCTCACCAGATTGTTGTGAAAGTTAGATGAATGCATATCATGTGAGGCACTTAGAACAGAGCCTGGCGCACAGCAAGTACTTTGTAGATGTTTGCTATTCTTATCTTTAAAATGAAGACACTAACATCATGTTGTTGTGTGTGTTTGTGTGTCTGAGTGTGAGCGTGCCAGGAGCCTGATGCATTGTTTTCCCAAGTATGTTCCTTACAACACCGAGTCCTTTTGTTGTTAGTTCAGTGAGAAGGGGTTCTGTCCAAAGCTGGACAGCCTTAAGAAACCCCCAGGCTCTCTCCCCTGACATGCTCTGTGACATCTCCAAGGAGGAGCCAAGAGTTTTGCCCGCTGATTGAACCACAAAGCCCTTTTTATGCTTTCACAGTGCGATGGGGGCTCTGCAAAATACATTTTTGAAAGCAACAAATATTTCTTCCTTCTCTCTCTCCCTAGAGCCCTGGCCCCATCCTTCTTCTCTCATCCAGTAGCACTCAGGGAAAAATCAGGGCTCATCTCCTTGGGCTTGTCTGTGGGGCAGGAGGCAGCAGTCAAGTTCCCACCAGAAGGGTGGCTAGCTCTCCACTCTCATGTGGTCAGCCAGGCAGGGAGGATATCTCACCTTCAAGGGCAAGACGCTTTCCAGGACATATCACAAGGTGCATAGGGACACATCACAGAAGCCAGGTAAGAGCTGCCACTGATTAAAGTAATGTTGAGTTGGACAGTGGATGCTGCCCCAAGAATGATGGAGAAGGGCAGGGGACCTGACTTGCTCACAGTCTTTTGTCATCCTTATTAACTAGTTTCTGGTGATTTCAGACCATTCAGTTGCTGCCAATAAACTGGTTTTGCAGTAAGAGAGGCAGCTGGGAGTCCTGGACATGGGCCCACAGATCTGAGTGTGCATCTTGGTTCTGCCACCCTGGCTAAGCACTAACCCTTTCAAGCCTCAGTTTCCTCATCTGTAATCTAGGTGCAGAACATCTATCACACAAGATGACTGGAGTAAAATAAATGAGAAGAAATGAAATGACAGGCATACAGTGGATGTCCAATAGTTAGCTATTGCTGTTCAGTCACTCAGTCGTGTCCAACTCTGCGACCCCATGGACTGCAGCACGCCAGGCCTCCCTGTTCATCGGCAACTCCCGGAGTTTACTCAAACTCATGTCCATTGAATCGGTGATGCCATCCAACCATCTCATGCTCTGTCGTCCCCTTCTCCTCCTGCCCTCAATCTTTCCCAGCATCAGGGTCTTTTCCAAGGAATCAGTTCTTTGCATCAGGTGGCCAAATTGTTGGAGCTTCAGCTTCAGGATCAGTCCTTCCAATGAATATTCAGGGTTCATTTCCTTTAGGATTGACTAGTTTGATCTCCTTGCAGTCCAAGGGACTCTCAAGAGTCTTCTCCAGCACCACAGTTCAAAGGCATCAATTCTTTAGCGCTCAGCCTTCTTTATCATCCAACTCTCACATCTGTACGTGACTACTAGCTGCTATTAATAATAAGCTGCAGGGGAAGTGGTCTCTCTCTGGTTGCAGAGCCCCTGGCCGAGGCACTCACTAGGGCAGAGGGTGTCTCTTCAGAGCTCAGAGCTGACACGAGCTAGGAGGAGGGCATCTGGATCTTGGAAAACGTCTTTCTCATTTCCTTGTTTCTCTCCTTTCAGATTCCATCTCAGGAACTTCAGAAGAGATGCCAGGCCCCACCTAAAGAAATAGCTTAAGGGAAAGACTTAAGCAGCGAGCCCTGTGAGGGGCCAAAGGCAGGACCTTGCGGAATGTCCAGGGAAAGCTGTTTTTTACCCAGACGGCAGGATAAAGTCCAGGACAGTGGGCGGGGGCCCAGCTGCTCTTCCCTGAAGCAAAAGTCAGTGTCTAAATCCAGGGTGAAAATAGTCCTCTACCCCCAAAGTCTCTGTCCTGCTTTGGTTTCCTTCATTTCCTTCATAGTACATGTCACACATCATCATCCGTTCATTGAATTTTGTCTGACTCTCCCCACCTGAAAGCAGGGGCCACAGGAACTGAGACTGTGGATCACAGCTGTGTCTCCAGCACGAGGAAAAGGGTCTGGCTCATAGAAGATGTGTGAGTGAATGACGAAATGAATGAATGATGCCTGCGCCTGCGATCGCTCCAGCTCCCACTATAGTCACAAGCCTTTGGCAAAGTAGTTCCCAAACTTTGTTACATTGCAGTCACCTGGGGCATCTTTAAAAACAGCTGACTCCCGGTTCCCATCCAAGCCATTGGGATTTGGTTGCTATCTGATATAACCTGGGCACTGACTTTTTTTTTTTTTAATTTTGGGGGCTGCGCTGGGTCTTTTTTGCTGTGTGCAGGCTTTCTCTAGTTGCAGCGAGTGGGGCTGCTCTCCTTGGAGTGCACAGACTCTCACTGAAGTGGCTGCTCTTGTTGCCAAGCACAGGCTCTTGGGGCACTGATCGCAGCACACTTAGTGACTGTGGCAGGCAGGCCCTTGAACACGGCATCAGTAGCTCCAAGGCATGTGGAATCTTCCTGGACCAGGAATCCAACCTGTGGCAGATTCTTATCCACTGCGCCACCAGGGAAATCTTGGGCATTGACCTTTTTTAGGCTCCCAAGTGAGTCCAGTGCGCAGCGCGATTTTGGAACTGCGGCTTTACTATAGTATAGTGAAGTCGACTCTTTGCAACCCCATGGACTGTAGCCTACCAGGCTTCTCTGTCCATGGGATTCTCCATGGCAAGAATACTGGAGTGGGTTACCATTTCCTTCTCCAGGGGATCTTCCCAACCCAGGGATCGAACCCAGGTCTCCCGCATTGGAGGCGGACGCTTTAACCTCTGAGCCACCAGTGGCTTTACTATCCACTCCTAAAAATCAGAGACGTGGGCTGCCAGGTCTGGGAGGAGGTAGGGAGGGTCAGGGGAGGCATTTGAAACAGAAGAGAGTTGTTTATGCTCTTAAGGGTTTGCAGTCACCTGACTTTACAGAGAGTAAAGGACAGGGAAGTTTTCCCTCCTTGCCCTCTCCCAGTCCAAGTTCCATTTCCTCCTCACTCACCACCACCTCCTCTTAGAGGACTGGTTGAGTCAGAGGGAAGGCAGGTTCTCTGACCATTTTCCCTGCTTACTGGGTTTGCATGAGTAAGAAAACCCATTGTTTACATGAGCACAGGTTGACAAAAATAGAGCCTAGCCTTCTAACACTCGGCCCGTGTCCAGAGTCCATAGGACCTGGTCCCAGCCCAACTGCATAGATATCAGCCAGGTACCACACAGGACCGCAGGCCCTGGGGCAGATTGCTAAGGCATCCAAGCCAAAGGACAGACACCAGCACTGAGGTATTTGCCAGTAGAAGGAGGCTCCTGTTTCCGGGGCACACACCTGGTCCAAGACCTGCTCCTGGGCTAGGTAGGATAGGAAGTGATGTGCTGTCCGAACCGCAGCTCCCAGAGCAAGGGGTGGTCCGGGGTGCCTCTTCTTCCCTGTGCAGCACAGACCCTTGGACAGGCCCTCACTGGAGCAGTCGGGGAGTGGGAAGGTCTTTTCCTCGGGGTTAAGAGGCCTCTGTAATCCCATGATCCCACCTACTTCCTTAGTACCTGTTTCTCTTTCTGAAGCCACTGCTGATGTTATCAAAGGTTGAAATTGTCCCCTGGAATGGAAAGCTGAGACTTTGTTTTGTGTGCATGTCTTTGGCCACACCCTGCAGCATGTGGGATCTTAGTTTCCCCAACCCAGGATCGAACCCGTGCCGCCCGCAACGGAAGAACAGAGGCTTAGCCACTGGACCGCCAGGGAAGTCCCAGAAAGCTGAGACTTGTTTAGTACTTGGGGTGATGACTTTGGAATCAAGGGAAGACAAGTGCTAGGGGTGGGTGAAGTCTGAGACAGCAGCGTGCAGGGCTTTTTTCCACACACAGAGCAGTAGCTGGTGATACGGTGTTTGGACAGAAATAGAGTCCAATGTGTGACCAGGTTTGACCAGTTTGACAGTCCTGGTTGATGACTGATATTCGTCTTGGAGAGCCCTAGACAGAGAGTCAGGAGCCCAGCGCTAATCCCGGCTCTGCTGTGAACTGTGAGAGGAGAAGCCATTTCCCACCTCTGGGCTTGTCTCCTTGTTTGGAAATGAGTGGTTTCACTAGTGATTTGAAACACCTTCTAAGCCATGGCACACCTTGTCCGCGTGCAATTTCCTGTGGAAGCCTTCACGGAAAGCAGATAGAAGTGGAGTTATTCCTATTACTTATGTAGAGCACACCCTCACCCGGCTTTTGCAAGGTCTCCATAGAACCCTGAGGGTTTCAAGGAACCCAGCCTGAGAACTACTGGACCTGACGCTTGCCCCCTGCCCAACTCTGGTATGATTCATGTTGTTCTCTGTTCATTTGGCTCATGTTGGTTGGCATCAGTTGTTTGACTAATGTTAACACCAGGTAATGTTGAGAGAGCTCTTTCCCTGTTTTTGTTTTTTTTAATAATATTTATGGGCTTGTAGGATCTCAGTTCCCCCGCCAGGGATTGAACCCTCACCCCTTGCATTGGAAGGTGGATTCTTTTCTTTAAAAAAAAACATAATCATGCTCATTTGTTTTTATTTTGGTTTTTTATGTTTATTAATTTATTTTTGGCTGTGCTGGGTCTGCCTGGCTGTGTGGGCTTTTCCCCAGTTGCAGTGAGTTGGGGCTACCTTCTAATTTGAGGGCTTCTCATTGCTTGTTGTGGAGCATAGGCTCTAGGAGCACAGACTTCAGTAGTTGTGATTCTTGGGCTCAATAGTTTCGGCTCCTGGGCTCTAGAGCACAGGCAAAGTGGTCATGGCGCTCGGGCTTAGTTGCTCCATGGCATGGGATGCTCCATGCTCCAGGGATCTTCCTGGATCAGAGATCCAACCTGTGTCTCCTGCATTGGCAGGCGGATCCTTTACCATTGAGCCACCAGGGAAGCCCCTGGAAGATGGATTCTTAACCCCTGGACCATGATGATGCCCTACTTGCTTAGCCTGGCCTCCCGCATGGCCCCAAACATGTACAAAATGTTGTCTCTTCACACCCTCTGATGCTGAGCTAACTACTGCATGGTGCAGCAGAAGGAAAGTTAACAAGGGTAGATAACCATGGTACAGAGAGAACTCACTAATCTCTTTCCTCACCTGGATCACCCAGGTGATCATGTGTTTTCCGCCCCCATCAGCTTCTGGAGGACCATTAACTCCTGCTTGTCAGCATTCCATCTGCTTCTCTCTGGCTTTGGCATTCAGCGTCACGGGAGTATGCTCCTATCAATGGTGGCATAATCAGTTTCATGACGTAAGAAGAATCCATTAGAGTGACTTGCAATCTGAAAATTACTCCTGGGTACGTTCCCTGGGAGAGGGCTTCTGTTTTTAATGAGAATGTTATTTCTCCTGAAGAGACAAGTCGGACCCCTTAGGAGATTCACAGCGCCGGGGAAGCATGTGAGGGCATCACCTCCCTGCCGCTCCCCACCTCGGGCCTGTCTGACCCCATCCCTAGGAAAGAGAGGGTCTGGCACTGGCAGTCAAGAGCCCTGTCTCTACTCATCTGATATCTCGCCGTGTGACTTTGGACAAATTCCCAGCCTTCTCTGAGCCTCTGTCTTCTCATCCATAACATGGGGGATGAGTGTTTTATTTTATAGTATTTATTTATTTAATTTATTTATTTGGCTGCACCAGGTCTTAGTTGCGACACACAGGATCTTTGATCTTTGTTGCGGCATGTGCAATCTTTACCTGTGGCCTGTGAACTCTTAGTGGCAGCATGTGAAATCTATTCATAGTTCCCTGACCAGGGATGGAAGCCCTGTATTGGAAGCAGAGTCTTAACCACTGGACCACCAGGGAAGTGCCTATCATTTCATTTAAACCTCACAACTGGAAGAGGCAAGGTCTTGTTCCCACTTTTTAGAGGTGGAAACTGAGGCTCTGAATTATTACATGACTTGCCCATGGTACACTGTAGAACTGGCAGGCTTTAACTCAGCTTGTCCAATGCTAGCATATTGTGATACTCCTCTCTGTCATTCTGCTTCTTAGGACAAATACCTGGAGATGCTCCCTACCACACCAGTTTCAGGAGAAATAAAGAGGGATCAGTAGCATCACCCCCTCTATGGAGCTCTGGACCGTGTCCATCAGGTTCCCCCTGGTGGGGGCAAGGAGGGGCTTGCCAGTCTGACTCTCCACTAACCTTGACTGGGAGAAAGCCAAGATCACCTTAGGTTTCTGCTTCTCTTCCCCTGTTCTGGGTGACCCTGTCATGTGACCTGCCTTCTGGAACCTCATAGTCCTTAAGGGGCAACAAGAGACTTGGAAGGAAAGAGGAGAAACTGAGACAGAACCCCAGGATTCAGTGCCACCCTAAAACCTCACCTGAGGGAGCTAAGCTAAGGTCTCAGGGTGGAGCTGAAAAGGCAGAGCAGGCCCAGGGTGCATGGACTCATTCAGGCAGCACACCTTTGATGAATGCCTAAAATCAAGTGTACCCACTGGCTCAGGGTGCAAAACAACCCATGAAGTAGACAGTGCCAGTCCCATTTTACAGATGAACACACTGAGTCTGAGATGTCATAGGACTTGTCCTAAGACTTGCAGCTGGCCAAAAGGATTCAAACCGAGGTCTGTCTGATTCCAAAGCCACTGCTCTTTCTGGTACACCACGGTGCTCCTGAGTGTTAGGACTGTGGGGGTGGACACGAAACCAGAGTGAGAAACAGTCTGTGGCCTCCACATGTAGATCTCAGAACTGGAGCGCATAAGCAGGGAGGAGAGGGCCAGTTGTGATAGTTTCCACCTACACTGCCCCAGCCTCCTCCCACATGCAACCCTGGCCAGAAGGCTCCCCGCCCTCTGGCTAATGCTGTCCATTTTGGAGAGTCCCCAGCAGGTCTGGGAGCCTCAGTGGAATGCTTTGCCTCAAAAGACAGGCCCTGGTAAACAGAAAGGCAGCTGGAAATTTGTTTACAAGGGAGATATTGGGGCGAGAGGAAGCTGAGAGCAAAGAGCCAAAGATAAGGGGGCTGAAAAGCTCTGTGTGTGTGTATTGATGTTGGACCAAAGGGCGCTACCCATACCAAAGTGCCACCTCGTTGGTCAGTGAGAAGTCAGGGATGGCCAAGATAGCTTCACATGGGCTTGAACCGGACAATTAGGAGGGTAAGTCTGCTCTGAACCCTCCCCTGGTTACACAGTGCAACGTCAAGTCAAAGGGAAGCCACACTTGCAAAATTTGCTGGTTTACAGTTTGCCGTCTTTTAATCTGCAGCATAATGAAGAGTTATGAGGGAGCACATTTTTGACTCGTTATATTTACTAAGCTCCAACAGAAGGTCCTTTCCTTGTTTTGATTTTTTTTTTTTTTTTTTTTTTTTAGTTCTTTTTGCTGCTTGCTTGGTTCTTTGTATTCCAATACTGGTTAAAAAGACAGCTTTGACTTTACACCACAAGGTCGGGAAATTTGTGGGTGGGATTCAGGATGAGAATCAATTTAGGAGTCACTAGACTCAGGCTGGTGGTGGTGGCGGCAGTGAGCGTTGACGGCGGGTGTAGGGGCTTGTCGGCAGGTCTCAGTTCGCGTCCGCAAACGTGAACCAGGAAGCAGTGACAGCAAACTCAGAGTAGCTTGGAGTGGGTAGCGGCGGCCACAGCGCCCGCCTGAGAGGCGCGTGAATTTACAAACTCCGGAATCCCAGGGCCCCGGCCGCGTAAACGCCGGCGGCAGTAACCTGGCGGCGCGGGCTCGGGAGGGCCCGGCGAGCTCCACCTCCGGAGGCGCCTGCTGGGGCCCGGGGAAGGGGGCGTGGCCCGGGCCCGCCTCGCGGCCGCGCGGCCAATAACTGGCATTGCCCTCGCCACCTGCCCCTACCTTAATGGGCGGGGTTACCTGGACCCCGCCCCCCGCGGCTCGGGTTCCCAGGCCGCGCTTCCTTCTCCCCTCGCCCCGCCCCTGGCGCGAGGTCCCGCCCCCTTCGAACCCGGAGCCCGGGCGCCTCGTGATGTCACGGCGGCTTTGATACAAAGAACCCTTCGGCCCACGCGGGTCTCCCGGCAACGGGCGCGGGTGGGGGCGGGGTCGGCGCCGTCAACTGGTGCCGAACCCGGCACGCAGTCTCCGCGCGCACCGGGCTGTTCCCTGCGCTGAGTCTCCGTTCGCCCCGCCGACCCGCTCCCGCCAGTTTCTCTCCTGCAGCACGCCGACCCGCGCGCGGCCGGACGGGGATGCGCACCCCGCCTGCCCCCGGGGGCCAGGTAAGCGGCTGCTGGGGGTGGGGGAGGCTTGGGGCCCCGACGACGCGCACCTTGCCGGGCCCATGGGCCCGGGACTGGGGAAGTTGCCGGATCACGGAACTTCGCCCGCAGTCCGGGCGCCGGCTCCTTCCCTGGGAGGGTCCGCCTTGGCCGGGGAGGTCCGGTTACCTGCGCCTGGGTGCGCTGGGCCGCAGGGGTGTAAGTCGCCACCCCCGACCCTCTCCGGGTCCCTGGTGAGAGGGTGGGTAGCGGTAGCCCCGGGGCGCGAGGAGAGGCTGCCAGTTCTCTCCTAGGCGCCGTTTCAGAAAGTGTTTAGAGGGGGATCTAGTGGACTGGGAAGGAGGTTTGTTTGTCCGGACGCCTCCCTTAGGACATCCCCCGCCCCCGCGCCCCACCTCGGCTCCCAGGGCTCCTGCCCCTCCGGGGCCAGTGTTGCCCTAGCTCCCTGCCCTTGGCCCTGCTGAGTCCCAAACCGGGCCGTGCACGGGCGAAGTTTCCCCGTAGCTCTCGCAGGCTGCACGGACCGTGTTCCTGGGCTTCCCTCATCTCCAAGGGTCTCTGCCAGACAGGAGGGAGGACCAGCCTGGTTTGGGGTTTGGGGTTTGGGCACAGGGCCCTGCTCCTTCCCAGCGGAGGCCGGACGTGTGCGCGGGTTCTCAGCTCCAAGCTCTCAGGGCCCCAAGAGCCCTCAGGTCCGCCCCGGTAGTCGTGGCAGTTGTCATAGCCGCTCCTCTGCGGGCGACAGGCGTCTCTGAGGTCTGGGCGGAGCAGAGACTTGGAGAACCGAGTGAGAGCTGCAGGAACCCTACGCAGCCCCGGACTTTATTTCTTCCCATCCTTGCACACCCTCCAGGGTACCTCTTTCCACAGGTCCCTTTCTCCCCTGCTCTCCTACAGATGGCTGGAGAGGCACATTTTTCAGCCCTGAGGGACATGCCTGTGTTCCTTGACTGATTTACAGGCCGCCTCCTCAAAGGAGGGTGAGGGAGCTGGGCTCTGGTAACTCAGCGTGTGGGGCTTGGGTGGCAGCCCGCTGGGCTGGTTCCTGGTGATCCACCAAACCTCTGTCCTCCCTTCCTGGAGCCTGGTGCTCATCTCAGGGGCTCCTGGGAAGGGAAACCCCCAGGTCCTTTCCCTGGTGAAATGTATTTACAGTGAGGGCTGGGAGGAGGGTCCCAGCTGGTGCACCTCAGAACCCTGCAGTAGGGTTCTCTTATCTCTCTCTCTTTGTAACCATCTAGCCCAGCCTTGGTGGAGTCTTAGAGTCACTGATTTTGACTGGCAAGTCACTGGTCTTGCCACCCACTCGCCACCAGCTTACTCCACGATTGTCCCAAGCTTTACCCTGCTCAGCTGACATTCATGAAATGCCGATTATGTGCCCCGGGGACTATAAAGTGTGGACACTTTCCACCCCTCCAGGTCTTTGAAGGCTGTTGGGAGGTGGGGGACTGATATCCTGGGTTGAATTGTTCCCTGCCCAACCCTGCCCCACCCCAGCCCTCGAGGAAGAGTTGATCTGGCTTGTTTCCAAGGTCCCTGTGACTTCACTCAGGTGCCTGTGTCCCCTGTAGGATTCTTAAGTAGCAGGCAGTACAACTCGGGCAGATGCCAACTGGGGAACAGCTCTGTAATTTGGTAGACCCTGGCTTTGATGGAGACGGTGGGGCAGATGACTAAGGCAGGCATGAGATAAGACTGTACCTAGAGGACAGACAGGACCAGCCAGACCAGGTGAGCAGGCAGGAGGCGTGGCCTTTGCCCCGAGGAGGACCATTGAGAGAGACTGCCTGGAGCCTGTCCTTGGAAAGGACTTTAGTTCAGCTGAGGGCAGAAAGAAGAAATCAGAGTGCCTGGAGCAGCCTGCCCTGGGGAGGCACTAGGCTTCAGCAGGAGAACTGGTTGGTGAATATTCTTCTGTTCTTCACCTTCCCTCCCTCCTGGCCTCTCTTCAGAGCATTCAGGCCCCTCCCCAAAGCACACTGGCCCCTTCATGGCCTCCTGGCCCCTTCCCCTCCTGCAGGGACCAGCTACCTCTACACCCGGGGCTTTCTCTTCAGCTGCTCACCTGGAGCCCTGTCAGCCCTCATCTTCCAGCACCTTCCTCATTCCTCACCAAGGTGGCTAGAAACTTCTTTTCCTAGGGCTCCAATCCCCCCTCTGAGGTGGCTCTTATGCCAAGGGATGTTTCACAGCTGATTCAGCTTTAAGGGGCTTCACAGTTTCACTTTTTATTTACTTTTAAAATGGTTTTATTTGTTGGCTGCGCTGGGTCCTCGTTGCTGCACGGGCTCTTCCCTAGTTGCACAGGGCAGGGGCTGCTCTCTAGCTGCGGTGTGCGGGCTTCCCTGTGCAGAGGCTTCCGTTGTTGCGGAGCTCGGGCTCTAGAGCACGGGTTCAGTAGTTGCGGTGCACAGGCTCTGTGGCATGTGGGATCTTCCTGGACCAGGGTTCGAACCTGCATCTCCTGCATTGGCAGGCAGATTCTTTACCACTGAGTCACCAGGGAAGCCCTCACTTTGCCTTTTATATTTTAGGTGTAGATAGAGAAGAGAGGTTCAAAATTAAATAGCAGATGAGCATTTCTGGGAGGTAGACACCTCAGGGACTCAGGACCTTAGACAGGGGGCAGGGGGCAGCCTGGGCAGAGGGAGCCCACCCTCTAGCCCTGTGCCCTGTTCCCCACCGCCCCCTGCCCCCAGCACAAGGCTTATTGCCTTTGGACGAGGAAGCATCTCTGGCATTGTCTACTGCCTGGGCAGTGGGCACAGTGCCTTGGCTCTGCAGGATCCTTGGGGGTGGACGTTTTCCTCTGTGACTTGACCCAGCAACTGGGCATTGATGGCATCAAGTCACTGGCCTCTTGGATGAGGAGGACCGTGCAGGACCATGCCTGATCCCACAGCTGGATAACCTGCCCACGGCCAGCTGAGCACGGGACAGGCGTGCTGATCGGGGAGACCCACCTGGTGTGCGTCTGGACATTGTGTGAACACGTCCCCGGGCTGTGGTACATGGTCTCCTCCTCCAGGCGGTCTCCAGGGCACAGATCCTTCCCCATTCCTATTCTCCCAGCCTGCACCAAGCGCATTGCCCGGCATAGGCAATTCCTTCATTCAGCAATGGTTGAGCATCTAATTCGTGTTAGGTTCTGTGCTGGACACAGTGAACCCAGCCAACAACAATCCCTGCCTTCAGGGAGTGCACTGTGACAGCAGAGAACAGGCGAACAGGGAAAGCCTGCAGCGTGAGAGGTGCTGAGAGAGAAAGCAGGGTCCTAGGGAGTGCGCGGAAAGGTGTTTGAGAGTGGGGAGGGAAGTCCTCCATGAGAAGCCAGCCTCTGACCCCAGAGGCCTGGAGGATGGACCATGGCTGACGAGGTGCACCCACGGACCTGGAGGGAAGCCACCGAGATCGGGGGAAGAGAGACAGGGGCAGGTGTGCTGTGCCAGGGGCCAGCCGGGGTGCCAGGAGGAGAGCAGCCGTGCAGCTGAGAACGTTGCGGGCACAGATGCGTTTCAGTGCTCGGTCCTCATCAGGCCCCTGCTGTCGAGGGGTTTGGACGTGAAGGCGTTCCTGGGGAGAGGTGTGGGGGTGTGGCCATCTCTGGGTCACATGGGCCTGTCCAAGTAAATATGGAAACTGTCCTTGTCAGACTGTTGTTTCCATTCCACGAGTCGATACCAGCGAAACCCACCTGGATGGTGTCCATAAACGCTGTCTAAGCTGGTGGATCACAGTCGGGGCTGTCCCTCTGTCCCCATGGGCCAGGTGCTGCCAGGGGTGCGGCAGGCGCAGCCCTCAAGACCCTCAGAGAGCTGGCAGCCCACACTTGACGTCGCTCTGGCTGGCCCCCACCCCCCGGCCCCCAGGGCTCAGCTTCCTAGTCTCCTCCTCCAGCTCCCTGTTTTCCCTTAGCGCCATCTTCACTCCCTCTACCCGTGGCCAGGTGGCAGCTCACCTGTGTGCCCCAGTCTCCTTGGGGGGTTCTCACGCACCTGGGCAGCAGCCTTGGGCTCATCTCTTTGTAGCCGAGGGCCCTGATGGTGAATGTGTGTGTGAAGTGGAAGGAGACGCTGGGTGTCCAGAAACCAGTGCATCCTCCAAGGGGCACGTGGAGGTCTGGGGGAGGCGGGCTCCCGGTGACCTTGACACAGCTCCTCCTGGCAGACAGTACAAGTAACAGTGACTTTTCTAACCCGTCTTCTTGACTTCTTTCAAGAAATGGGAAGTTGCCTGTTGGACGTGTTTTTAATTGATTCAACCTGCTTCGTCTTTCCAGACAAGTGGGTTCTTCCCCAGCAATGTAAACATGATTCAAACAAAAACAAAGCTCTATAGCTGTTATTATTAATATCTGCAGCTCTGCTTATGAGTGCTTTTCTCTCTTAAGGGATCGAAAAGAGGAAGGCCTAATCAGAACGGCAGTGTGGGAGAGTGGGTGGAGCTAGCTCACCCTTGAGTCATCTTTTATCACCCCCACCCTTCTGCGCTCTGCAGGCCTAATTTCCATAAAAAGGGACCACGTGCATTTCATGTAGCCAGTGCTGTCTGCGGTGGACCAGAGAGCAGAGAGGAGTCTTCCGTCAGCCCCAGACTTCAGTCTACCTCCTAGGATAGGAGAGACATAGGAGCAAGTTTCTTCTTCTTGCTCACCTGTTTTCCTGGGAGAAATATCTGCTTCAAAACACAAGTGCTCAGGCACCCAATGCCTATTTTCTTAAAGCAGGAAAAAAAAAAAAAAAAAGTGTTACAGCCAGAAAACACCTGCATGTAGATCCCTGGCTCTGCTGCGTGAAGTTCTGGTTCTTTGGGCAGGCTACCTCAACTTCCTGGGCTTCCCTGGTGGCTCAGTTGGTAAAGAATCCACCTGCCAGTTCAGGAGACACAGGTTCAATCCCTGGGTTGGAAAGATCCCCTGGAGAAGGAAATGGCAACCCACTCCAGTATTCTTGCCTGGGAAATCCCTTGGACAGAGGAACCCGGCAGGCTACAGTCCATGGGGTTGCAAAGAGTCAGCGACGACTTAGTGACTACACCACCAACCGCTATCTCGACTTCTGAGCCTCGGTTTTCCCACCTGTAGAATGGGTGTGATACTACTATCCACCTCATAGGGTAGTAATGCAGATAACGTGAGCTCCTGTGACCCGCAGTGCCCACAGTGGGTTCTGACCCTTGCTCAGTTGGCGCCTGGTGGATGGTTAGGTAACTAGGGCCAGCACAGTGTGGTCCCTGAGAGCCTGGGCTCCGGAGTCGGGCTCTCTGGGTTCAAGTCCTGGCTCTGCCAGTTGCTCTTTGTGGAATCCTAGGCAACTTATTTAACCTGTCTGTGCCTCAGTTTCCTGTGTGGGAAAAGAGAATGATGCTCCTGCCTCCCTCTAGGGTGGTTATGTGGATCAGATATGTAAATGTATGGGAAGCATTTAAAACAACGCTTGGCATAGGAGCCAACTGTTATTTTTAGTTCCTTCAGGTTCTGCTGGTTTGATTCTTGTGACTGATAGCCATACCACCTACAGGACTGCTTTTTATTTTTATTTTTTGGCTGCATCTTGTGGCATGTGGGATCTTTGTTCCCGACCATAGAGTGACCCCTCACCCTGTGCATTGGAAGCACAGAATCTTAACCAATAGACCGCCTGGGAAGTCCCTGACAGAACTTCTTGCAGCCTCGAAATAGGAAGGTGGTGGGAAAAAACCACACTACCCGAGGACCTTTATGGGAGGAGCAAGATTGTACTTCCTTAGCCTCTGGCCTTTTTTTTTTTAATCTTTAAATATTTTCACTTCTTGTAGATAACTTAGATTTTTTTAAAATGTATTTATGTAGGGCTGTGCTGGGTCTTCATTGCTGTGGGGGCTTTTCTGTAGTTGCAGAGAGTGGGGGCTACTCTCTAGTTGGGTACGCGGGTTTCTCACTGCACTGGCTTCCCTCGTGGCGGAACATGGGCTTTCGAGCCTGCAGCTTTCAGGAGTTTTGGTGCATGGGCATGTGAAGTCTTCCCGGACCAGGGATCGAACCTGTGTCCCCTACATTGACTGGCAGAAGCTTAACCACTGGACCACCAGGGAAGTCCTTCTGTGCTTTTAAATAAGCCAACATGGCCTTTGCAGATGCCTTCTCTGAGGTTGGATGAAGTAACTGCTGCCTGCCCAGAGGCAGTCTGTGAATGAGATGCAGAGCGTGTTCCCAGGTACCAGCCATCTCCTCCGGGGCTTGGTGTGGGGCTTGGCCTGGCCCTTCCTCCCAGAGGCTGCCTGCCTGATCTGCAGGGTTTGGTCTTTCTACCCAGGAGAGGGGATCTGCGCCACTGCCCTTCACCTCCAGCCAGGGCCTGCCTGTCTGTCCACCTGTGCTCAGCTGGAAAAGCCAGCTTAGACCTGGGCTGCCCGCCTGCCGCTGCCATGCAGTCCCTGCCTTATTGAAGCATTGCGGCTCTGGCTGGTTGCAGGCCCCAGGAGGCTGGGAGAGGGGCTGGATGGAAAGGTGTGGGCTGTGCAGCCACCTGGCCACATCGAGTCATTGCCCTCAGGAGTTTTCCAAGGAGCAGAACTGCCTGTCCCTCCAGCTTGGCTACTCGGAGGTCTGCAGCACCCCTGAGGCGAAGCTGGCCAGGCCGGCCAGCCAGGTGGGTGGTGGTCAGGACAAGCTCTGGCTGACAGTGTTGAGTAACCTTGAATTGGTGGCCTTCTGGCAAAATGAGGGTCCTCATTGACAAGGCAGGTCTGGCCAGTACATTGTTGTGTGATTATCTGCACAAATCATTAGCAGAGAAGGAGCTCACAGTACAGAGTGTGTGTGTATGTGTGTGTGTGTATGTGTACACACACATGCGTGCATGGAGTTGTCACCTGCCCTTCAATGAGTATACACACAGCCAAGGAATGGCTGAGTCCCTTTCCCCTCTAATACCCACATTTTATAGGTTCTAAGACATACTTTTTTCCCACGTTTTAACATCTCAAATTGCTATGTGTCATACATTTGTTGGTGTGTTATAATTTGACAGTGCCATCTCTTAGCATACTTGAAATAACGGTGCATCTTGAAATCGAAGGCATCTTGGATTTAATGGAACACAAACTGGGTAGCCTGTAGAGGACTTATCAGGGCCCAGTTTCTTGAAGGAAGGAAGCAGAGCCACGTTATAGTGGTGGGAGGATTTATGACGTGACGTTCTGATGTGGTTCAAGGGAATGAGCTTGGAAACCGGGCAGACCTGGACTCAGTTCCCAGCTTTATAGCTCAGAAGCTGTGTGATCTTGGGGAAGCAGTGCGACCTCTCTGAGCCTCGGGTTCTTCCTCTACCAGTTGTGGGTCATGGCTCCATGGCCGTCAGGATTGTATGCTGTGGCTGACAGCGTGGCTTTCGCTGTTCCTCTCTTGCTGGGTACTGACCGTCTAAAGTCACACTGCTTCCTTCCGCCTGGGTTGAAAGGGAACATGAAGGCAGCAAGTGGGTCCTTGGCCTTCCCAAGGTAACAGAGGGAGGCTGGCCTTCATTCCCCGGCTTCTTGACTCAGTGTATAATCCCTGAACACATCTTTTCCTTCCTTCCCTCCTCCTCCTCCCACTTTGCCCGAGTTTTCATTTTCACATGTGTTTCGCTTTAGCAATTTTCTTGCAAATCTCTCTCCTCTCCCTTTCTGTAAAATCTTCCCACATGTAGCCTCTTTGAAAAGCTCCCTGTGCTGGGAGAGGGGAGGAGGCTATGCCCCGTTTCCAGGATGGCACAGGCCCCTGGTGCCTCAACAGATAGTGGTCAGTGGTCTAGTGTGCTGTGGTCCCTGCAACCCTCAGCTCAAGTCCAACTTCTGATGCCACCAGCCCGGCTTATTCCTGTTCCCACGGCGTGCAGAGCTCAGCCTGAGAGGCTGCTGCAATGCTAAGTGATGGATCCTGCCATCGCCAAGAGTATTTAACATTCCTGTACCTTCCTTGCTGTGCTGAAAGCAGATCTTGTTCAAATCCTAGTCCTGCGGTCTTGTCAAATTGCTTAACCCCTCTGAGCCCCGGTTTTCTCATCTGAACCATGGCTGATGCACAGAAACACCAGGCACGTGCTAGGTGCCTGATAGATGTCTTCTTTCCTGGTCTTCCTCAAATGTTTAAGGCCCCTTGTGTTTCTTCAGCTGGGTGCCAAGGGCTCAGGGAGTGCCAGCCAACAATGTCACTCCAAGTAAGTCCCCTGAAACAGATGAGGAGTTCAGGGCAGGTGAAGGCACAAGGACCCGCCTGTGTAAGCAGGATGTGATGGGTGGGCTGGCTGGGCTGCAGGGGAGGGAACGGGGTGACCAGTCAGTACTTGGCACAGTACTTGGGGGTGAGATTAACAAGGTGGGGGCTGCTCACTAAGGGAGGAGCAGGTCTGAGGGAGCAGCAAGTTGAGATTGAGGCCCTGTGAGATGTCTAGCTGAAAGTGGGCCACACTGGAGCTCAGTGAGAGATGCAGGCTGGAGGGAAACTGTCAGAGTGGGCTGTGGTCTCTCTCTTTTTTTCTTAATCTGTTTGGCTGCACTGAGTCTCAGTTGCAGCACTCCAGATCTTTGATCTTATTACAGCACGTGAGCTCTCAGTATGTGCAACATCTAGTTCCCCAGTGAAGTGAAGTCACTCAGTCGTGTCCAACTCTCTGTAGCCCCATGGACTGTAGCCCACCAGGCTCCTCAGTCCCTGGAATTTTCCAGGCAAGAGTACTGGAGTGGATTGCCATTTCCTTCTCCAGGGGATCTTCCCAACCCAGGGATTGAACCCGGGTCTCCTGCATTGCAGGCAGACACTTTACCGTCTGAACCACCAGGGATAGCCCCTTCTAGTTCCCCAACTAGGAATCAAACCTGGGACCCCTGCATTGGGAGCACAGAGTCCTAGCCGGAAGTCCCCGGCTGTAGTCTCAAACCTTGTTTTCATCAGCAGTCTCTCTCTGCCCCTCTTGAGATCCTGATGAAAAGCCAGTAGCCTGACTTCCTCCATTTTGCATTCAGTGGGGGGGCGGTTCGCGGCCCTACCCTTGATGAGATCTGAGGGTGCACCTCAGTTATTTGCGTGTACCAAGGGGTGTAATGCATTAAACCAGACCTGAGAGGCATGGAGATGCGAGTGGGGTAGAACTCTGCTCAAAAGGAGCCCATATCAGCTGGTGCAGCGGCTCCTCTGGGGCCCCCGGGAGGCAATGCTCCTGGCTTAGGTTGGGGGGGAACCAGTGGGTTAGGTGTGCTAAGGCTGGGACAGAAAAAAAAAACTGCCTGCTCAGTAACACTTTTCTCCTTAAAATGGTACGTAAGGGGCAGGGGAGGTGAATTAGAGGACCCAGCCTGGCATGTGCCTCTTTACCTGGTGCCCCAGGGAGGGTCATGGGTGGAGGCAGGGCTTACTGTGGGGAGGGCGCCCCGAGATGGCTGGAGGGCTCAGGGAACCCAGTTCGGAGCTGGGGGTGATGGGGGATGTGGGGGGGGGGAGGGGCTGCCATCCCAGATGTGGTGACTTTCTAACTGGGGGCTTGTTCAGGGACAGGCATGTGTGGCTCAGGGAGGAGTTGTGTTTCAGGCAAAAAGGAATAGCACGTGCCAGGACGTTGGGGGTGAAGCTGGACAGGAGCTTGGGGTATGGGGGCTGGCAGTGTCCTGTCCTGGGGCCGTGTGCGCTGGTCTGAGGAGTCAGGACCTGGTTTTTCTGCGGCCAGTGGGGAGGCCACAGGCTCTATGAGGGGACTGGAGGGACTTCTGTAGTCCTGGACTCCCGGGGGCCTCTCGGCTTTGAGCCCCACGCTCAGTGGTCGGACCTGGTGCTCTCCCCCGTCCCCACTGTGGGGTGGGGGTCCTGGGAGGGAGCCTGGCTCAGTCCACCCTGGCCGGCCGTGCGCTGGTGGCCCTGGTACTGGGCTTCACCCCTGGAACCTAAAGCTTCGGTAGCTGGACCTGGCAGAGGCTGTAAGACAAAAAGGAACTGCTGGACTGAGCCTGCCGGGAGCTCGGTCCTGCTGGGGACCTTGAGCTGATGGAACGTGCTGGAAGGGTGGCTCTGCGGGGTGGGGAGGAAGAGTCATCCTGTCATTGGCCAGCTGATCCCACTGTCTGCTCCAGGTGCTCAGTCACTAAGTTGTGTCTGACTCTTTGCGACCCCATGGACTGTAGACTCCTCTGTCCGTGGGATTTCCCAGGCAAGAATACCAGAATGGGTTGCCATTTCCTTCTCCCCTGTCCGCTCCAGGAGGATGGGTCAAAAGGAGCCTTGGCTGTCAGCTGTAGGTGAACCCTGGCACCTGCTTGGCCTTTCAAGGCCCAGGGTTTCTGCGGCAGAGAGGGAATGGGTAGGGCTGGGTGGGTACCCAGCCTGGCTTTAGACTGTCAACCCTGCTTAGGTTGGGTGGCATCACCAACTCAAAGAACATGAGTTTGAGTAAATTCCGGGAGACAGTGAAGGACAGGGGAGCCTGGCATGCTGTAGTCCATGGCGTCGCATAGAGTTGGACACAACTGAGCAACTGAACGGCAGCAACTGCTTAGGTATGTTCCCCAAGAAGGTCGTGTCATTGCCTTGTCTGAGGGCGGCCTACTGAAGGGAGTGCAGCTGGGCCCACCTGGTGGACTCAGGGGTGGAGAGCTGGCACCTGGTATCCCTTCCCCAGCATTCACTTTAAACTCCTCTTATCAAGATGGGAACACAGGGAGCCCCCAAGACAAGCCCCACAGACTGTTGGCCGTGTGAGTAATTAAGCCCTCCCTTCAAACAGCCACATCTTTAAAAGCTATAATTTGTAGCCCAAAATAGCTGCCTGTTTTGAGAGCCAGGAGAGCCCTTGATGCGCAACCCCACACACACACACCCCTCAGCGTGCAGCCTGAGAATTCACTTTTGACATTTGGCCCCCACCTCGCCCACAGTTTTCTTGAGGAGAGCTGTAGAGACAATAGCTGGTGGGAACTGGGGCTTCCCGGTGGGCACTTGGGGACTCTCTTTTGAGAATTTAGAGGGGACCGTGCAAGTTAGGGTTCTTGATTCAGGTTCCCATGGCTGCTCCTGTCTGTGTGATGACAAAGCGGCCTAGAGGGAAGAGTCACAGCATCACTTGAGGGCAAAGTAGATTAAGTTCTCTGGAGTCCTTATCTGTAAGGAGGAGACAGTATTTACTTGCAGGGATTTTAGGGGAAGGAAATGAGACCCACCTCCACAAAGCATGCAGCAGACACAGGCCAGGCAGCTAGTGCTGCCGCGTCTCACCTTCCCGGCCTTGCTTCCTCCCTGGTGTGGTTCCACCTGGCTTCTCGCAGACAGTTCTTGCGTATGGATTCGGGGAGGTGGATGCCAGGGACTCAGCCAACAGGAAACACCTCCCCTGACCCGCAGCCTCTCTGGGCTGACGTGCCTGGAATTCTTGGGGCTGGCCGCTGGGTTTGGTTTCCAGATGTGGAAGCAATTTAAGTTCTGTTTTCATAATCCCCAACAGTTAGCCTCCAGAGTCCACGTTCTCACTTGAAAATCAAGACCTTTGGCTTGACTTCAGGGGCAGTAGGAAGGCTGGATGGCCTGCTTGAATTCTTTTTGTTCAGGAGGTAGCTTCACTAGGGTGCTCAGATCTGGACCCTGGGGTTTGCTGGGACAATTTAAACCCCATCAAGAGCTTGTTCCCTGTGGGAGCAAGAGCTGACCCTAGACCACCTCCCTTGTGGGTTCTCCTTGGATGTGGGTCACTTAGCCTCAGCTGCAGTATCTACCTGGCCTCTTGGTCACTGACCATCATTGACCTTAGACACCCAACCCTGGGGGGGAGTGGAGCCTCTGGTTCTGGCCATGGCAGGAGCAGGCTGGCATCACAGCTGAGTGGGGTGCCCACGTGTCCCAGGAGTGGCAAAGCGCCCTCCTTCCCAAACTGACCACAGAGGGAAGAAGTCTGCCCTGGATTGCAAGCAGCCAGAAATACTGCCTGGCGTGGAGAAACTGGTAATATCCTCCTCAATTACTGGGCACTGCTGGCCACGGAGGTGGCCTGGCCCAGGGTTAGATGCTCTGTGGTTCCAGGGCTAACTGCTGATCTCTTGTCAACCAGTCACTATTTAGAGGAAATAACTTTTACATTTATGTAGTATGTACAGTTTTATAGGCACACAGAAATTGCTTTCGCAAGTTTTAAATGCCTGTGGTTGAACTGCATACACACTTCTTTAAAATTAAACTATAATTCCTATGCTATTGAGAGAACACAGGAAATGGAAATAATTTATTTAGGATCTATATATAAATAGTGCTACAAAACATTATCCTGATAATTGTAGATTCACCAGGCTTTCAGTATCTATAAAGTAGTGTATTATCATTTTTAAAGTATATTTATTTGGCTGCACTTGGGGTCTTCACTCTCCATTGTGGCAGGCCGTATCTTTAGTCACAGCATGAGGCATTTAGTTCCCTGATCAGGGATCAAACCCTGCATTGGGAGCTCGAAGTCTAAGCCACTGGACCCCCAGGGAAGTCCCAGTACAGTCTCTAAGAGCAGCAGGATCTCAAAATGATCATGGAAGAGAAGCCAAGAATTTCTCTAAGGAGAGACCCCTCCCTACCCCCAAAAAAATCCCAAGTTTCTTGACAAGGTTCTGGAGACCCAGCAGTTCTCTACAGAGGTTGCATTGAATTGACCTTGAAGGAATTTGCTCTTCTTACCTAGATGAGAAGGTGGGTGGGAAACGTGGACCTTGCTGAGGGGTCTCCTCGCAGGCTTCCTGGAGGAGGAGGAAGGTGTACTAGCTTGCTAGGGCCACAGAGACAGTACCGCAGTACCACACTCGCACATCTGAAGTGTCTTTTTTCATGGTGCTGCTGGATTGCAGGGTCCAAGATCCAGGTGTCCACAGAGTTGGTTTCTTCTGAGGCCTCTCTCCTTGGCTTGTTTTCTCCTTGTGTCTTTGTGTGTGTGTGTGTGTGTGTGTGTGTGTGTGTGTGTGTGTGTGTGTGCACGCGTGCTTCCTAATCTCCTTATAAGGACACTGGTCATATTAGATTAGGGCTACCCTTATGACCTCATTTTTCATTTTATTACCTCTTTAAGGACCCTGTCTCCAAATAGTTACATTCTGAAAGACTATTGGTTGGGGGGGTAGGGGGGTTGGGCAGACAGAATTCTGCCCAGAACAGAAAGTTTCTCTGAACCATCCTCCAAGGGTGGAGGAGGTGAGCAGAGCCTCCATCCAGAGAGAGCCTGAGTGGAGAGTGGGCAGCTCTGCCTTTAGGCAAAGGCCCACCGTCGCTGAGGGGCCCTTCCTTCTTATAGCCTGAGCCACCCTCGCCTCTGCATGTAACCCAGACTGCTCACCCTTCAGCTCTCATGCTCAAGGACTGCTGTTACCTGAGGAGGTTGTGCTAGCCCTCCAAGCTCCCTCTTTCTGCCAACCCTGCCTTTTGTTGTCTAGTCGCTGAGTCGTGTCCTGCTCTGTTGCGGCCCCATGGACTGTAGCCCACCAGGCTCCTCTGTCCATGGGGTTCTCCAGGCAAGACTGCTGGAGTGGGTCGCCGTTCTCTTCTCCAGGGATCGAACCCAGGTCTGTCTGCATTGCAGGCCAATTCTTTACCGTCTGGGCCACCAGGGAGACTTCAAAATGAAGCAAGTCATTATCAAAACGAAGGGTATTTCTCCCTCATAACTAGATACAATTAACATATCTAGTGAAATCAAGCATCATTCTAATATTACCCAGCATCTATTGAAAGTCCATATTCCAGCTTCCTGTCTGTCCCCAAAAGATCCTTTACAGATCGGCAGCATTGCTTGCTTGCCTGTTTTAACCAGGATCTAACCAAAGGTAATGTTCAGTGTTTATGTCTCATGGTTAATCAAAAACAATAGTTCTCCCAGTGTGGCCTTCACATCCAGCATCTCCTGACAAGTGGTGAGAAATGCACTTAAAAAAAAAAATCTCTTTCAGCCTATCAAAATACACATTTTTAGACCTCACCCCAGACCAACTGAATCAGAAACTGATTCAGTCTGAGTTTCAACCATCCACCCCGCCCTCTCCATGACTCTGGTGCACATTGAAGTTTGAGAACCACTGGTCTAGAAAAATCCCCCTCCCTCTTTATGATATTCTTTCTTGGAAAAGACCAGGCCAGTTGTCTTGTAGAAGATGCCACTCTCTGGCTATCTCCCCCTAGTGATGTGTAACTTTTCCCTCTGTTTGCTGCTTTCCCATCCAGTAGAGGTTAGGCGTTGAGTCTTGATTAGAATTCAGTGTTTTGTGAAGGCTGTATGGTAGGCGATGCTGTGTCCTTCATTCTGTGACATGTCTGGAGGCCAGTGTGTGGTGTTCCCCATTAGAGTGATCAGTTTGATCCCTGCATTAAGATGACAGTAGCCTGTTTTCTCCGTAGTAGCGGTACTAGGGGTGCGGTGGGGACTTCAGCAATCTGTAGGGTGATTCTTTGATATTGTGCAAGTATCCAGATCTTCATCAACCTTTGGTCTAACAGTTTTATTCTACAGCTGCTGGGTGTAATGTTCTGTTTGTGTCAGGGCAAACTTGTGTTCGCGTCTTCTGTCTCCCTTGTAATTCTCTTGTGTGCTCTGTCATTTACTGAGAGAGAGGAGTTAAAATCTCCAGCTTGTTGTTCTAAGGTTTGCTTTGTATTTTGTGGCATTGTTTGTTTGGTCAAGCCCCACAGCTTGTGGGGTCTTAATTCTCCGATCAGGATTGAAGCCTGGGCCCGGCAGTGAAAGCACTGACTCCTAACCACTGGACCGCCAGAGAATCCCAGTGGGCCTTGTGTATTTTGAAACGATGTTTTTAGATGCATAAATGCTTAGGAGTGTTACATCTTGTTAAATGATTTGTATTGTTTTTTAATGTCCTCTATCTCTTGCCTTAAAATGTGTTTTGGTATTAATAGAGCCCCTTCAACTTTTGGTTGGTGTTCGTGTGGTCTATTTTCTACCCATCTGTGTCCTTACATTTAAATTGTGTCTCTTATAAATGCCATGCAGTTGTTTTTTTAATCTAATCTGACAATATTTGTCCTTTTTAAACCTTTTATTTTTGGCTGTGGTGGATCTTCATTGGTGCTTGGGCTTTTCTCTAGCTGTGGAGAGCGGGGGCTACTCTCCAGTTGCACTGCACAGGCTTCTCACTGCAGTGACCTCTCGTTGCAGAGCACAGGCTTAGTAATTGGGGTGCACAGCCTTAGTTGCTCTGAGACATGTCAGATCTTCCCGGACCAGGGATCGAACTCCTGTCTCCTACACTGGCAGGCGGATTCTTCACTACTGAGCCACCAGGGAAGCCCCAATATTTCAATAGGATAGTTTGTTCCATGTTATTTAATAAATTACTGATACGGTTGAAGTCTTTATATTTGATTCTCTTTTCCTCCCATTTTCCTGAATCCTTTCAGGATGACTTACGTGTTTCCCTATTGCATTTTTTTCTCCGTTAGATTTTTAGCAGCAAATTTTTCTTTTTCTTTTTTAACGGATACATTTTGGCATGCTCAAATGTGTTCTTGGAACAGAAGTGGGGACAGAGAGCTTAGAATGTCTCCTGGATGGGGGGATGGTGAGGGGTGTTTCCAGGGAGGCCCAGGGTCTGACCCCTTGCCCAAAGAGCCAGATCTCACTGACCCTTCCCATAGCCTAGGATTCGAGTGCCACTTATGCCCACGGATTATCCCTCTGTGGACACCCAGAGCCCAGGTGCCAGCTGAGCCCTGCACTCCGCCGTGAGCTCGGGCAGCCACCTCTCCTTGTCATCAGCCTCCTGGGAAGTCGTCCTGATCCAAGGGGTGGAGGGTGAACTTGGACCCAGGGGAGCTGGTTGGAAGATCTGAATGGACACAGACTGGTATCCAGCTCTGATGACAGGACAGCAAGGTCCCGCAGCGTTTGGGGCAGACAGGACACGTGGGTCAGCTGGACAAAACACGCCTGGCCGGTGCCTGGGTGGTCACTGCCAGGATCTGCCTCAGACACCCCTGCCCGCCACTAACCCTTAATACTTCCAGGCCCTCTGCTCTGCTGCCCTTCAGGGAATTCACCCACCTCTCGTCTTGGTTTGGCTACCAGAGGGACCATCGGGCATCCTTCACTTCTAAAGTTTTCCTGGGGGCTATGTCATGCCCCCAACCCCTTCCAGTGCACTCGTGCTGCTGCTGCTGCTAAGTAGCTTCAGTTGTGTCCGACTCTGTGCGAGCCCATAGACGGCAGCCCACCAGGCTCCGCCGTCCCTGGGATTCTCCAGGCAAGAACACTGGAGTGGGTTGCCATTTCCTTCTCCAATGCATGAAAGTGAAAAGTGAAGTCGCTCAGTCGTGTCCGACTCTTAGTGACCCCATGGACTGCAGCCCACCGGGCTCCTCCGTCCATGGGATTTTCCAGGCAAGAGTACTGGAGTGGGGTGCCACTGCCTTCTCCCATGCACTCGTGGGACACTACTTTATCAGCAGCTCGTGTTGGAGGGAGGGTGGAGAGATCGGGCCAAGACACAGCTCAAGAGCTGAAATTAAAGCACTGAATAAAAGGCAGCGTGGGCTCACACACCGCTTCCATTGTGTGCAATAGTGGGCCGCCTCATCTGACCACCTTGGCTTTATGTAAATGCGTGTTCTTGAGAAACATGAGCATGGTTTTCTCTTCTGTTCGTTACCAGCCTGAGACTCCACAGCTGATGGGGGCCAGATCCAGGACTGAGCCAAGTCTGCTTGAGAGCCTCAGTCCCCCCATCTGCAAAATGGTCTGGTTTAATACCTCCCTCCAGAGGGTGATGTGAGAAGCAAATCTTGTTTGTATTTTTCACTTGAGACTAATAAAAAGCTCCTGAGGAAACCCAGTCGTCACTATGGTCCTGCTTCTAGGAGCTGCGGATCCACTTTATGGTGGAAGTAGTCTGGCAGGTGGGGCTTCCCAGGTGGCTCAGTGGTAAAGAGTCCACTTGCTATGCAGGAGATGCCGGTTTGATCCCTGGGTTGGGAAGATCCCCTGGAGAAGGAACTGGCAAGCCACTCCAGTATTCCTGCTTGGAAAATCCCATGAACAGAGGACCCTGGTGGGCTACAGTCCATGGGGTCACAAAGAACCAGTCACGACTTAGCGACTAAACAAGTGTGGCAGGTGGGGGCGTCTACTCTGAGATCCGCTCCCAGAGGCTCCTGGGGGGAGCCCAGTTGAGCGGTGATCTTGAGCTGCCGGTGGCACCCTCCCTAAAGTGAGGGTTCAGGAGGTGGACGCCGCAGCCCCTGGCTGGGAGGAGACAGCTTGAGAGCTGCTTTGGCTGCCCCACTGGCCCCTCTCTGGGAGGGGGGTTAACTAGAGGGGACTCTGCTCTAGCCCTGGCGCTGGAAACATGGAGTCTGTCTGCCTGGTGTAACCACCCCATCAGAGCACAAAGCTTGAGCTCCAGAGCTTTGATCTCACAGTATGAGATCAGTCCCCAGGGCTGCCTGAGATGGGTGATAACCTGCAACAGTTCGGTAAGCAGGAGCTCCCACTTTGTCTTTGGCTCTGATGGGGATGAGTGTATCTGAGTCAGGGTTGTTTTGTTCAGAAGGCAAGGCTAAGGCACCAGCCTCTCTGTGTGGACACTTTAAATCCCCCTTATTCCCACCTCGCTCCTTGGCTGGCACCCAGGCATCCCCCTTGCTAAACCAGAATCTTCCATCAGCCACTGATGAGCACCAGCTGCCTGCAGAGCCAGGTCTGGCTTCAGGGCAGGAGTTGTAGCCACAAACGGGTCGGGGACCACCTGCATCGCTGCTGATGGCGGCTGCCGGCATCTCTGCGTGATGAGAGTGGCTGAGCCGCAGTGGCGAGGAGGGGACCCCTGCCCAGGTGACCCCGTCCCTCCCCCGGGCACCTGGGGCGCTGACACCAACAAGTTAGCTCCTTAACCTGAATTTTCTGCCACCTGCGCAAAGACCCAGAGAGACCCTGACCCGGCCTGTCACTGTTCCTGGGCGCTTGGCCGGCTGGGAGGGTGAGGAGGGATTCGGGCCCCTGCCCACCACCCCAAGCCCGCTTCAGCCTCGCCCAGACAGCAAGCTGGCCTCTCCCCCACACTGTGCTAGGTTTGTGTCCATCTCTCCCCACATACCTTCCCTGCAGGGGTTCCACGTGTACCCACTGGTGCCTGGCAGGAGGGGAAGCTGGGATGTGCCCACCCAAGCTATTTTTACCCGGCCCTGTCCCCACAGAGCAGTTTTCTGGCTGTGAGTTGCTGCCTGGGGAGCAGAGCCATTGCCAGGGCTGGGGGTGGACAGCTGGAGCTGCGAGCCTCGCAGACCCCCTTGCCCAGGCAGCATGTCACCCTCACACTTATTAAAGGGTGTGATTAGTGTGCAGAGAGATCTTCCAAGACAGTGGGCAGAAGGTGACCTGGTGGGAGACAAGAGGCACCTGTTTGGAGAGCAGTCTTGGTACTTGGGAAAGCCTGGCTCCCAGAAGCTGGACCCAACCTGCTTTTACCCAGTGTGCTGTGGAAGTCAGAGGGGAAGGTTTGTGGGGACTGGAGTGGGGCCACTAGGCCAGCAGGCACCCCAACTGCCTTCTCTCAATACAGTGAAGACAATAGTAGATTTTTTTTTTTAACGCTTTCTGCTTAGAAAGGGCCTCCCTCAGATGGTATAGAATCTGCCTACAATGCAGGAGACCCAGGTTCGATCACTGGGTTGGGAAGATCCCCCGGAGAAGGGAATGGCAACCTGCTCTGGTATTTTTGCCTGGAGAATCCCACGGACAGAGGGGTCTGGTGGGCTGAGGTCCATAGGGTTGCAAAGAGTTAGACATGACTGAGCGACTAACACTATAGTTTCGCCTCGGCTTAAAATAGATACCAACTCATTTAATCCTAAGTGTTAACCCCATTCCATGGGTGGGGAAACTGAGAAGTTGAATAACCTGAGAGCCCAGAGCTACTTCAGTAGTGGGGCCGGGATCTGAGCCGGTCAGGCTGCTTTCAGAGTTTGCTCCTCACGCCGCCCTGTGCCTCTTTGCTGTGTTTCTGGCACCTGTGAGGTGCAAGGCATTGTTCTAGATTCTTCACGGCAGTCTTGCCAGGTAGGTGTGTCCACCCCTGTCTTTAGATGAAGCTCAGAGATTGAACAGCTGGGTCACAGCCATCAGCGGCCGCGCTGGGCTCGGCACTCGGGGCTCTCGTGCTGGGCTCTTCGCAGCGATCCATGCGCACCTCGGTTTGGGCGCACTTGTCAGTCACCCGCGCTGTGCTCTCTGATGCTGACTGTGGGGGCTCAGGTGCAGAAGTCCTCATGTTTATCCCCTAGGGTCCTCCCCCTTCCTGGGCAATGTGGAAATGGGGTCACCTGGAGTCTTCTGGCTGCCAGGAAAATGGGCTGGGATGCTAAGTTGCTTCAGTTGTATTTGACTCTTTATGACCCTATGGACAGTAGCCCACCAGGCTCGTCTGTCCATGGAATTCTCAAGGCAAGAGTGCTGGAGTGGGTTGCCATTTCCTTCTCCAGAGGATCTTCTGAAGCCAGGAATGGAACACAAGTCTCTGGCACTGGCAGGTGGATTTTTTACTACTGAGCCACCTGGGAAGCTCCTTGGGCTGGGATGGGGAGGGCCAAAGAAAGTCATCCATTTGGGGCCTTCCACAGCCCCTCAGAGCATGGACAGTGGGGCATTGTTGGCCACTCCAAGGCTTGGAAGGGCCCCACCAGTCCTGAAGTCCAATGGCCTTCTTATCAGCCATTGAATTCAGCTCATGCCAGCTTCCTACAGAGGAAGAGGTGACTTGGGGCCTGCTGGTGGGTGAAGGCTGCTCCTAAGATTAGAGAGAGGGGGTCACCACGGGCAGACTGTGTGCCTCTGGGCTCCCACTTCGAGCTGAGGCCAGCAGCATCCCGCCCCAGCCCAGAACGGGGGCGGGGGGAGCAGATGCTGGTGCTGCAGACCTGCCCTCCCAGAGCAGCTGGCAGGGACCTGTTTGCTCAGCCTTGGACCTCAGAACTCTCCAGAAACCCTAGTCCCTTAAGGACGGCATACCTCCTGGCCTCTGGTCTGTCCTAGATCTGGCTGACTAGCCGGGGACCCATGGGCTGTAGGGACAGCTCGGCTCCTGCAACACACAGCCCCTAAGAAGGGGCAGAAATTGTGTTGAGTGGCTCATGTAATTGACTGAAAGCTGTAGTAAGTGAAAAACAGAATGGCTGTGATGTGTTCACCCTCATGATCACGTGTCTGACCAGGCACCAAGGCCCCTCAGTATGAGGAGAGCATCAGAACACACATTGTTAGCCTGGAAAAAGAGCAAGATTCGGACTTCAGAGTCCGTGTGTCTACTGGGCGAGTGTGTTTTCACACCGTTGTAAAGTCAGAAAATCATAGGTCGAGCCATCACAAGTCAGGGACTGTCTGCCCTAGAAATGGTTTCCAAGTTACAATTAAAATTTCCACTTGCCTTGAGCAACAGTTGTGGGCTGAATGAAGAGGTGTTGCCGTAGGGAGAGCAGCCATTTTCTGAAAGAAAAGGCTGGTGTGTTGAGAGGGTGTGCACACGTGTGTGTAGTGGGGGGTGTGGGGTTGAGGGTCCCGGACATGGCGTGCCTGGAGCCCGGCTCCAGGTCTCAGTGGGGGCGTCTGTGGCCCGGGCATTCCAGGCAGCCCCTCCCACTCTGATCTCCTGTGTGTGTCGATGAACGAGAGGAATCTTCATCCTAACTTCCTCTCCCTGAGCTCTCCCAGGGCTGTTGAGAGACTAACGGTGTGTGTGTGTGTGAGACAAGATGCTTTGTCAAGGGTGAAGGGCCCAGCAGCTGTGGACCCTGCTCAATCAAAGAGTAAAACCATGCCCAGGAGGTGGGGGTCGAGTTGGGGGGGGGGCCCGTAGGGTGTCTGACCCCTCTGCTGCCCCTGCCCGTCTGTGGCTGAGACAGCCCACTCCAGGCCACCCTTTCCCCCCTGGGCAGGGCCTTGGGCCAGGTGCCTGGAGTGTGGACATGTCTCCATGGGACCTCAGGTGAGAGGGAGCCGTTGGTTCCCACCTGCTTCCCATGAGTTGGGTGTCGGGACAGAGTGCCTGGCTGAAATTCAGCCTCCAGCGAGGCAAACATGAGTTGGCCAGAGACCAAGCCAGATGCTTGCACACAGATGCTGGTCTCCACGAAGCCGCCTGCCTGCCTCTGGGAGCCGGCTGGGTGGCAGCCTCCTGGGGATGCCTGCTGACACGGTGCCAGGGGAAAGGCGTGGGCATGGGTGACTGACAGTCTGACCCCAGCTCTCCCACTGGTGCCCACGTGGCCCCAGGCCAGACAGCGGTGGAAGGAGACCCGGCCTTCGGGGCCGGGAAGATGGGGAGAAACACCCACTTGCAGAGTGACCAGGCCCCCTCTTGTGAGCCACAGAGCCGGGACTCCCAGCCAGCGCTGCCGTGTCTGGGAGGGTGAAAGCCTGCGGGTGGGTGGACAGAGCACACGCCTTACTCCTCCATAGCCCAGCTCTCCCTGGAGGACCCCTCCAGGCGGCCTTGCGCCAACCCGGAGATGCCCTGCTGGGGGGCGGGCAGGGGTGGCATGTGGAAGTTGCAGCATTAGGCGGAGCCCCCGGGCTTCACAGTTAGTAACGTGGCCCTGTCTTGTGCCTCTTCATGGTCACCGTGGGGCCTGAAAACCCATGAAGCGTGGGTCACATCAGGGATAAATAGAACCAAGCGAGCGGTGGTCAGAGGCAGGTGGGGGTTCTTTGCCCACCGGCCGGGGGACTTCTGACAGGTTACTCTCTGAGCCTTCACTTGCTCGTTAGTAAAATGGGGATGGGAATCTGTGTCTCAAAGGGTCGTAAAGCCCAAATGAGATTATGCATGAACTCTCAACTTGGTCTCCAGAATTGATGGGTGGTCGGTCTGTGAATGTTGGGTTTTCTTTGTTCCTACGGAGACACAGCTTCGGGCTTGCTGACAAGAGCTTGCTTAGGACATAAGATCTGATAAGGTTTGGAGCCCTGTGGGGTTGGATTATTACATCGAGTCAGACACAGCTTGGTGACTGAACAACAGCAAAGGTGGAAAGGGCCACGTGAACACTAGGGGTGAGTTTAATTACACAGCCCCTCGGCCTCCACAGTCAGGGGTGGCTGGCTGCCTGATGCTGGCTTTATTGGTCATCTGGTGCTCAGCCCGAGTCACAGCACAGGCAGGAGCCAGGCTCATTAATCACCATCTATTCTTAGCCCCAGCACGTCTCGGTGGGGACAGACCCCCAGGAGGGCTGCCTGCTTACCAGAGGACACAGCCACGCTGCTCGCTCACCACCTTCCTTGCATGTCTCTGATCCTGTTGTTGTCTGAGATGCCCTGAGGCTTTTCTCAGCCCTGTTTCTGTTACCCTTCCTGTTGTCCTGGGGCTGGAGAAAGCACCTCTGACCGGGGCTCTGCCAACCCTAACTGAGAAGCAGGCCGAAGAACCTAGGGGGTAGTTGACATCTCGGATGGGAGCAGGTGGAGGCATCCTTAGGGGTTCCTACCTCCTTAGGGGCAAAGCAGCCTTGAAAAATGACTTGCAGAAAGCTGCCTCTCAGACTAGGGTAAATGCTGAATGAACCCAGAGCTCTTCTCAGACGGTTTTGGCAAAAGGTTTGGGCAGATCTTTATGGTATGCTGGCATTGTGCCGGGCAATGTGTGAGGACCCTGGGGACCGGCCCAAAGCTCAGACTTGAGAGACCTAGAATTCTTGCTCCCCAGCGTGGCTGTGGTTGGATAGCCTCACCGATTCGATGAACGCGCACTTGGGTGAACTCTGGGAGATGGTGAGGGCCAGAGAGAGGCCTGGCATGCTGTAGTCCACTGGGTCCCAAAGAGTCGGACACAACTTAGCAACTGAACAGAACAGCAGTAAGGTGGCTGTGGCAGGGCTGGGACAGACTCGTGGCCACGGGTTATCCATCGAGGTCCTGCTGGGAACAGGGATCCCGTAGGATTCCGTTGCCATTCTCGGCTTACAGAGAGGCCAGAACTGGAGTTCAGAGACAATATTTGACATGCCCAGAATCAAGGCGTTGGGGGACAGAGGGGGGGCCGACCCTCATGCTCTGCTGATGTCCCTGTAGCATGTTGCATCAAACTCTGCTAGGTCATTGTCATTGTCACTGGGGCTGTGCCCTTACAACCCTAAGAAGCCTTCTCTGAGTCACTTGCCTTCCTGTCCAGACTTTGGGATGGAGACCCTGCCGAGCGGAGTCTGGACCATGCAGCTGGCCTGACTGTGGCCCTTCTCCACGGACAGTGGTCCCAGAGGTTCCCACCCCTCACTGGGCTTGCTTAAGAGGTCCCCAAGACAGATCACGTGCCAGGGTCTCATACCCGAGGTCTTGGGGCCTCTGGCTCCCTGGCACCACCTGCCAGTCCCCTCCTGGCATCCCTGTGGTCTGAGGAGCACTGCTGAGCCCCAGAAGCCAGGCTCACTTACGCTGTCCCTTCTGTCTTCCCCAGGGCAGCGAGGTGCCAGACCCCACCTTTGCTGATGGCGAGCTCCTGCCCACAGAGCCAGACTTCTTTCCCGAGGATGAGGATGAGGCCATGACGCTGGCCCCACCCGAGGGCCCCCAGGAGTCGGACATGGAGGGCCCCATGGAGAGCACTCGGAGCCTGGAGGGGCCGGTTGGAATTCCCGCCGAGAAGGATGCGGGTCTAGGAGGCCTGTTCCTGCCCGAGGACAAGTGAGTTAAGACTGCCTGGAGCTTCAGGCATCAGGAGAAGGTGATGAGCATGTGATGATCAGCCCAGAGATTTGGAAAAGGAAGCAAGGGCTTCCAGTATCCGTTGACCAAACAAAATTGTCAGCTTTTCATCATCTGCACCTTTCAAGGAAAAGGCAATTTCATATGTTCCAGCCTAATGTATTTTCTCAGTTCAGGTATTCTCAAACCCCAGTGGCTCTAGAAGTCACAGTCTTCAAGGGAGGAGATGCCTTTGGAGTTGTTCATCCGTGTTGCATCCTGGGAATGGTCCATCCACTGTGCTTGTGACCACAGCCCATGGACAGCCGGTCATGGGGACCACAGACCCTTTGACCTATTGGCTAATCATTTGCTACCCGATCATTCCCGTTGTTTTCTGGGACCAGTCACCAGGAGGCAGCCAGCAGTGGGTACCAAGAGTTTTAGTAAAATTTATACAAGAACAAAGTGAGGAATATGACAAATGCAACCCCAGGTGCTAAGGAACCGGAGGGCAGATAAATAAGTAAATAAATCAGATAGGGTGGGGGTACCAAAAGACTTGATCTTTGTCACCCTATCATTAAGGCTGTGATGCCTGGATCACTGGTGGAGAGATCCTAGTTAATGAGCAACTACCGCCCCGTGACTCAAGGGAAGATATACTTTGCCAGGTGATGGGTTAGCTGTACTTCTTTGTTCTTAGGTTGCAGAGCAGGTGCAGCCAGCCCCTGACGCTGCCCCAGGCCCCCCTGGGTCACTGGTGAGAGACCCAGGGTCTCTGACCCGTGATCTGTGGTGTCAGGCTTCTCTGGACAAGAATTCCTCCCTATAAACATAGGAGACGCATCCTGCCTAGTAACTCGTTGTTTATTTTGAAACCTCATTCGTTGTTGGAACATACGCACTTACACAGCTTGAAAAAGGGAGAATGAAGGGCAGGTAACTCACTTTACTGATGGCACCACCCTCCACACCCCAAGCCCGATTGCCATTTAAATATTTTCATTTCCTGCTTTTCCTTCTTCTGTGTAGACTCATCGCATGCTTAGACTTATTATGCCTAAAATTTTACATCTTTTGTTTCATTCTTAGTTTTAATTTTGTGTGTGTGTGCTCAGTCATGTCCGACTCTCTTCCGCCTCATGGGCTGTAACCATGCCAGGCTCCTCTGTCCATGGAATTTTCCAGGCAGGAATACTGAAGCGGGTTGCAGGTGGATTCCTTACCACTTAGTGCTACCTGGGAAAACTTAAAAAAAATGTTTTTAAGTTTAGCTTTTAGTTTTAATTTAAAAAAATTTTTTTTAATTAAAAAAGCTTTGAGTTTTAATTTTTCCACATTATTGCCAATTTTTTTTTTCACAAACCTTTCCACAACAGTTTGAGAGTCTACAATTTGTGTGATCATTTTATTTACTGATACGTGCTGTCATTTAATAGCCGTTTCAGTGTCACTTCAATAAGCCATTGAGTTCTAAGCAGTGTTTTGCTTCCCTGTAGACATGTCGATTTGAACATCTCTGGAGCAGAAACTTTTTCTGTCATGAGATGGTCCCCTTAGGATACGATCCCCAGAGTGTACTTAACCGGGGCAGGAAGGACAGGCTTCATGTCAGGGTCCTGGTGTCCTGGCCTGTCTGTCCGCCACGGGCTGTGGCGCCCCCCCGGTTCGCAGCTGGCCCTTGTCCACTCAGGTCCCTGGGCCACCCTCCGTCCGTGACCACGTCAGACCTCTCCACGCACTCCACCACCTCGCTCATCAGCAACGAGGAGCAGTTTGAGGACTACGGGGAGGCAGATGATGTGGACTGTGCCCCCAGCAGCCCCTGCCCGGATGATGAGACCAGGACCAATGTCTACTCGGACCTGGGGTCGTCAGTGTCCTCCAGGTGGCCCCTCGGTCTACAGCGGCCTTTGGGATCCAGGAAAAGTGGCAGAACCAATCCTGCCTCATCCCGGGGGTGGTTCGGCAGGCAGAGGCGTGAACTAACTGGGCTCTGCTCCTGTAGATGGGCGGGAACTGCCTTTGAATCCTGATTGGGGCTGGGGGTTGGGGGTCTGGAATTCCTCCTTCCTTCTATCTTGGGGAAGAAACCGAATTAACCAGCCTGAGGGGCCGCAGATGCCAAGTGGCATGTTGATACCTTCCCATGCAGCTGAGTCCTTGCTTACTCTGACGTTAACTGTCAGTTTCCTCCTCTGTAAAATGGGTACAAACAGTTGGCTTCCTGTCTTTGAGAGCACTGGAGGAGGGAGCTCTACTGTTCTAGTTCCACTCCCCACCCCCAAACACACACACACACACGGCTCACAGGTTTCAGAGAACCTAGTAATGAGCTCAGCGGGATGGGGCACCAAACTGGACAGTGGCTCCGAAGGTGAACCTTTTCCCTTCTTATGACCCAGCGCGGGGCAGACGCCTCGAAAGATGCGGCATGCATACAACAGCGAGCTGCTGGATGTTTACTGCTCTCAGTGCTGCAAGAAAATCAACCTGCTTAACGACCTGGAAGCCCGGCTGAAAAACCTGAAGGCCAATAGGTGAGGCCCCAGAGACCAGCGTAGGGGTCGGGGTGGGGGCGGACCCGGGGAAGAAGCATCGGGGTGGGGGTCCCCTCTCTCTCCTGGTCAGTGACTGGGGGCCCCCACTCTCTCCTGGCCAGTGATTGGGGGTCCCCACCCTCTCCTGGTCGGTGACTAGGGGCCCCATTCTCTCCTGGCCGGTGATCGGGGGCCCCATTCTCTCCTGGCCGGTCGTCAGGGGCCCTACTGTCTCCTGGCCGGTGATCAGGGGCCCCCACTCTCTCCTGGCCGGTGATCGGGGGCAGTTCTGAGGGCCAAGCTGATGTGTAAATTCCCTTCAATGGGCAGAAAAAAGCCTCGCCTGCATCTGTGTATCCTGTGGCCAGGGCAAAGGAAGCAGTGGTGAACAGAGGCCCCTCTGTTCAATGGACTTCTCTCTCTCTCTGTCTCTCTCTGTAGCCCCAATCGAAAGATCTCCAGTACAGCCTTCGGACGGTAAGGCACCCCCCTCGGGGTGTGTATATGTGTGTTAGTCGCTCAGTTGTGTCCAACTCTTGTGACCCCGTGGACTGTAGCCCACCAGGCTCCTCTGTGCATCGGATTCTCCATGCAAGAATAGTAGAATGGGTTGCCACGCCCTCCTCCAGGGCATCTTCCTGGCCCAGGAATCGAACCCGGGTCTCCTGCATTTCAGGCAGATTCTTTACCATCTGAGCAGGGTAGCTCGCATTGAATGCTGTCCTCTTGCACTACACTCCTGCTGCCAGGGTGGCCAACTCTGTGCCAGCAACTCAGACCCAGCTAGTGCCCCGCGTGTGGCTGGACGCACGGAGGGGATGAGGTGTCCCAGGGCAATGCAGGCAGCGGAAGATCCACTTCCAGGAAGGAAGGGCTGGGCTCCTCCCCGGCCTATCTGGTGTCCCTCCTGGCAGGGTTCAGCCTCTCTGAACCTGCAGCTACCCCTGCCTCTAGCAGGCACCCCAGGGGTGCCCTGAAAGACACAGTCCGCCCCACACTCCACGTGCTTCCCTGTGCTCTGGAGCAGGCGGCTCTACCTGCAGAGGCCCTGGGCTTCCCGCTGACAGAGATGGAGCGTGAGGGTCTCCCCTGGAGCTGGTCCCTCTGCTCCTGGGCCCACCGGGTCCCACACCAGCTCTCCTGCAGACTCGCCCAGGTCCGCACCCGGGCCCTGGGAGCTGCAGCAAGGGTCCAGGCACTGAGGTGGGGCAGCCTCTTGGCTGAAGACCCCGGCTGCTGCCTGGCACGGAGTAGGAGGTGGGGGCTGCCGGGGGGCGACAGGGGTTTTTGCCTTAGGTAAGGGGTCACCTGGACAGCCATGGCCCCTTTTCAGTTCCACCCACTAGCCCATGGTCCTGCACATCCTGGATGGGTTTCCATCCCCCTACCCATGCCTGGGTCCCTAGTGACATAGCAGGAGCCAGCTTGGTTGGGGGGCTGGGTGGTCTCAGGGAGCCCAGGCCCTTGACCTGGATTGTGGTGCCTGGCCGCCTTATTGGGGTAGTTCCCAGGTGAAAGGGGCTCAGGAGGGGGGGCTGGGGGAGGGTGCCTCCACTAGCTGGGGTCCCACATCACCTCTTAGCTGGACCCCTGGTGAGCACAGGGAGGGGAGAAAAGTCCCTGATGGACTGACCACGTCTGCCGGGGCTCAGGAGGGCCATCGCAGCCTCTCTGCTGTCCTCTGGGCAGAGCGATCTCTTGAGGTCAGGGGTCAGGCCACTCTGCTCCCTGACTGAGGGAGGGCAGCCTCCTCGGGGCTTCCTGGTACTCTCCCAGTGAGTGGTCTGGGGTGCTCCCCCAGCCCATAGGCTGAGTCTGAACCCCAGTCTCCCCAAGGCCCCTGCAGCCAGGCGGGCCTTCCCCTCCCCACCCGCAGCTCATGCACAGACATGCATTTCCGCCCCACCCCCCACCCCCAGGCAGCTCATGCACAGCAGCAACTTTAGCAGCAGCAACGGCAGCACCGAGGACCTGTTCCGGGACAGCATCGACTCCTGTGACAACGACATCACGGAGAAGGTGCGCCAGGGCGGGTGTGGGCAGACGGGACTCGCCGCGCGTACCCCCTGGAGTGGGATTGGGATGCTCCGAGCTACTGCCTGGGGATGTGGGAGACCCAGGAGTTGGGGGTAGGCAGCCCCGATCACCTGGACACATCCATCCCACCCCACCCCAACATGACTGCTATTCACACACCATCAGTGGGGGGTCCTGGCCTCAGTCCCACCGTCGTTAGGTTCTCTGTGCCGTGGACTCGAAGGTTTTCTCCACCACCCTCTTACGGTAGGTGAGCTTCCTGGAAAAAAAGGTGACAGAGCTGGAGAACGACAGCCTGACCAACGGGGACCTGAAGAGCAAGCTGAAGCAGGAGAATACACAGCTGGTGCACAGGTCAGGCCGGCCTCAGCTGCCACAGCCCCGGGGGAGGTCGGGGTGGGGGTGACCTGCGTGTCCATCTAGCTCGGGGGGTCTGTGACCTGTCAGCGCCTTGCTGTGGGCCCTGCCCATGTTGGGCGCCCAGGAGGACAGGTCTTTGGGGGACAGGGAAACAGGCAGAGCTTGACCTCAGCCCTCCAGGTCTGCAGCCCCAGCTCGGGTCAAAGGTAGAAGTTGGGACCCATTTCCTGTCTCTGTCCTGCAACAATGAGAGCCTGGCTCCGTTCCGGGGGACGAGCTTTACAGAGGGAGAGACTGGTGGGAGTCAGGGGCTCACACCTGCCACCTGTGGGAGGGGTCCAGGCATTGCTGCGCCCTCCCTCCAACAGAGGCCCATTGAACACAACTTGCAGAGGTGGTGCGTGTAGAGTATAACCCTCTTGACACTTGGTAAACTGATCCCCACCCAGGGTCTGGTCCTCAACCTTGGAGGGCTCAAAGACGGGTCCTCTTGTGCAGCCGGGAGGGTCAGCCTCACAGAGGGTCGTGTCCCGAAGTGGTACACTGTCCAGGCCACCAGTCACAGGTTAGAAGGTCCACAGTGGTGCCAGGCCTTCCCCAGCTCTGGCGTGCTCACCACTAGGCAGGACGTGCCCGTGTCTGCGGTCAGGGTGCCCAGTGAGCTGAACTGTTGATCAGAGGCATCCCAGCCTGGAAGGGAGGGAGTGAAAAGAGGAGGCGAGGCCTCTGGGCTGTTTGATCCGGCTGCGGTGAGGCCGACCCTCTCCGTGCCACCCTGGGAGACCCGCTTCTCCCCTCTGGACCAACTGCCAGCACCGCCCCTTGGTGGTGTGTGTGGCTGGCCCGCCTCTCCTTAGCTGCTGCGGGGTCCCCTGTTCATCTGTCAGTAGAGCTGCCAGCCCACAGTCGGGGTATCAGTGACGTGGGGTCCGGGGGTCACAGCCTAGGTTGAGGGGAGGACAGTGAGGCCACGAGAGCTGGCCCTGCACTGGGGCCCACGCGCCTCTCCGCAGGGTGCACGAGCTGGAGGAGATGGTGAAGGATCAGGAGACCACGGCTGAGCAGGCCCTGGAGGAGGAGGCGAGGCGCCACCGCGAAGCCTACAGCAAGCTGGAGCGCGAGCGCAGCACGGAGATCGAGCTGCTCACCACCAGGTGGGTCCCTCTGATGCCTCTGTGGGCAGACGCGGTCCCATTGTTTAGATGGGAAAACTGAGCCCACGGGGAGGCCTCCGGTCCTAACTGTTCTCCTTTTGATACCTGAACACCTGGGCGTGTTCTCTAGGAAGCAGGTAAAAGAATGTTCAAAGTAACACTTTTCACAGCAGGTCGAAATGGAAGCGATGCTTTATCTATCAATTAGAGAATAGGTTAAGGAAATACGCACACAGGTCTTGCCCTGAGTCCTGGGCTGGGTCTGCTGCCCAGGCTTGGAGCGCCCCCTGCTGTTGGGTTCTCCCCACCCTGACCCGGGCGCCCTGACCCAGGGACGCTGGGGCAGAGGCTGTGCAGGGCTGCCCCTGGGCCTCGGCCACAGCTGTTTGCACGGGAGGCAGGCAGGGGAGGACGACCTGGGGCCCTGGCCTGGTCACCCACTAGCTCCAGCACGTTGGACGTCCTCTGTCTCTTCCTGGGCCTCAGTATCCATCCGTCAGCCTCCCTGTAGAGTGAGCGGGAAGGCAGATGGGCTGCAGCACAGCTGAACACTGCACTTAGGTGGGGGCTCTGAGGATGTCCAAGGCCCTCCCCCCTGACCCAGGCCAGAGGCCCTCCTGGGCCCCTGACACAGTGGATGGCTGCCCCCCTTCTCCTCAGGCCCCTTGCCGTCCCAGGCTCTGAGCTGAGACTTGGTGAGTCTGCCCGGCCCAGCCTGGGGTGGGAGGTGGTCTCTCACCTTGCACCTCACGGCCAGCAGGGTGAGGCCCAGTCCCTTTGGCCCGAAGGGGACTGGGCGGGCCAAACCTCCATGCAATCAGAAACACCCTCCCACACACACACAATTTCCCTTAATTGTCCACTCATGTTCTAGAAGCTGTTGTTTTGCACCTCTTTCTTAATGAGCCTGGTCCCTCATTCAGCATCATGTCCTCTGCCTGCTCCTGACAGCCGGCCATTCGGCTGGCTGAGAAGTGGCTGGGATGCAGGTGGGAGAAGACAGTGGGTGTGCAGGCCAGGGCGAGGCCAGAGCCCAGGAAGCCGGCCCTCGTGGGAGCCATCCCGGAACCCTGCCCTTTACCTGACCCCAGGGCCGCTGTTTCCTCGGGTGCTCTGTGCCTCTCGTGAGGGCCTCCTCCGAGGCAGGTGGGGGGCAGGTCTGAGTTCCCCTCAAGCCCTGGAGAGGGGTTTTTTTCTCCTGGGGAGCCCAGAGGACAGTTGGGGCCAAGAAGCCCTCCATCCAAGGAGGATGTGACAGTGCGAAGGAGAGGGAACGCCCTGCTGGGAATGGCCCAGCACCATCCCAGGGCCACTGGCTGACAGCCCAGCTCTCTAGCCCCTTTTCTTGGGTCATGTAAAACCAACCTGGACACCCCCTTGTGAACATTAACACAGGGGGTTAGATGGTCAGAACCACTGCCCGTGGGCGTCAGAGAACACCCGAAGGGAAGAGCCCCAGGGGAGAACGAAAACCAAGTATGGTGCGTTCATTGCCTTCAAGCTGTGGATCCTCACAGGAGGGCCCTGCCATGGACAGGAAGACTCTCCATTTAGCAGAAAAATACCACTGCTGCCTCTTCCCCCCGAAGGGTGTTTCAGGCCCTAAGCATGTATGTACAAAGAGCCCCGTGCTCTTATGCATTCCCAAGTGAGTTTTTCCTTTTATTCAAAGATGATGATAATTCAGGATCTTTATCATTTTGCCTTGGATGACAGGGAGCTCAAAGCCATACCAGCATTTGGAACAATTCATATTCTCTCTTTCTTTCTCATTTTCTGATATCTTCTTCCTCTAGGGAGCTGAGAATTGCTACAGACTGTCAGATTGTGAGATAATCTCCATGTCTGACATTCTCGTCCTCCTTTCCCCAGGGTGCAGCAATTAGAGGAAGAAAACACCGAGCTTAGAACAACGGTGACTCGGCTCAAGTCACAAACAGAGAAGCTGGATGAGGTGAGCGTTAGGTCCAGGCATTGCTCAGACTTGGATCTTGAGCTGAATCCACAGAGAGGCCGTGTTGGCTGTCACTGGCCTTTTGGTTTCTAGTTTCTGAAATTCTCATTGCCCTAGCCAAAAAAAAAAAGGGAACAAAATACAAATAGTTTGTCTTTGCATATTTCTAATTTTCCAAATGTCATACAGTGAATACGTTTCTCTGTATTATGGGGGAAAATAAGGAGGAGAAAGAGGCCAGATTCTGTTTGGACTTTTACCTTCTATTCAGATCCATCTGGCATCATTGAAGGACTGTGGAGACCTGAGGCTTTTCGTGCTGCAGCTCTAGAATTAGGGGTCTAGCTGCTTCTTTAATTCATGCCTTGGAAGGCTCTGTCCAGCGGGTTGGTCTGATTGCCCAGTTGTCAAGGTGGCTGCCCCAGGCCCCCAGCGAAGCCCCCCAGGGCGCAGCGGGCCCCCTGGGAACTCTCCCCCATCCCCGTCTCCCTGCTGCAGGAGCGGCAGCGCATGTCCGACCGGCTGGAGGACACCAGCCTGCGGCTCAAGGATGAGATGGACCTGTACAAGCGCATGATGGACAAGCTGCGGCACAACCGCCTCGAGTTCCAGAAGGAGCGGGAGGCGACGCAGGAGGTGGGTCGGCGGGCTCCAGGGCGCCCCACCCTACCCCACCCCACAACCCCCCGTATCCATGCTCCTGCCAACCGGCCTCCTTCCCCCACAGCTCATTGAGGACTTGCGGAAGGAGCTGGAGCACCTGCAGATGTACAAGCTGGACTGCGAGCGGCCGGGCAGGGGCCGCAGCTCGTCCTCCAGCCTCGGCGAGTTCAACGCCAGGGCTCGAGAGGTCGAGTTGGAACACGAGGTCAAGCGGCTCAAGCAGGTAGGCCCTGGGAGCCCCCGTCCCAGGGGATGAGGTGTCCGGGTCCCCTCGGGGTGTGTCTCCTGTGCAGGGCTGAGCATTGGAGCGCCTCTTTCCCCCTTGTAACTGCCTGCTCCTCCCGACACCTTGATCATCAGGCCCGCTCGGCCCCATCTCACAGCTCAGGCGAGGTGGGTGGAAACCCCAGAGTCGGTCTTTGCTCAGCATCTGTGACGGGAAACAGACACTAGTCTTCTGTCCTGGGCACGTGGGAGGAGGAGACCTCACCCAGCTGCACATCAGTGTCTCCCACCCTAAGCTCAAGAGTCCATTTCAGAGGGTTCCTGGACACTCTCCCGTGACTGAGGAGCCCTTAGGGGTGGGGGAAGCGGGATCAGGAGGGGCAGTGACCCAGCGGGGGCCTGAGGGTGCTCAGAGACCCTGCAGAATAAATTACCCCTGTGGGGCGGCTCCTGGAGGTTACCGTCCCACAGCAGAAACCCCAGCCCTTCTCAGCCACAAGGGGGCGCCTGGGGTCCCAGATGTGAGCAGGTAGGAGCCTTGAGGCAAAAAGCTAGAGCGTGGGGCTGGTCACCCGGGTCTGGGCAGGATGGTACTGGGCCGGCTGCACACAGGAGCTGAGGGGACCCTGGAAAGAACTTCCCAGAGCAGGATTCCTGAGCCCGACTTCAGGAGGAGCCAAGGAGATGAGCTGACCTGCCACCCCAGGGACCCAGAGCATCACTTTCCCTCACCAAGGGCCAGTGTTGGAGAAGGAGCCACTGAGTGGGCGGTGTCCTCTGGGTCCCCTCTTCCGGCTCACCCACCCCCAGGGAAGGGGTAGTCTGGAGCCATGCTCCTCTCTGGAAACCTGGCTCCCTGAGCAAGGCTATAACTTCTCCTCAGGACCCCAAACCCCCTCAGGACCCAGCCCTCCTCGCCCTGGAACCCAGCAGAGGCCAGGTCATCTGTGGGTGTTCTGAACTGGCCAGTGACATATACCCTGGGGGGTGGTCAGAGGCCATGGATGCAGAGAAGTGGGTCCCAATGGGAGTCAGAGTTGCCTGTGTCCCCTTCCGCAGGAGAATCACAAGCTGCGAGATCAGAATGATGACTTGAATGGACAAATCTTGAGCCTCAGCCTCTACGAAGCCAAGAACCTCTTTGCCACCCAGACCAAAGCCCAGTCCCTGGCAGCGGAAATAGACACAGCCTCTCGCGATGAGGTAACATGCCCACACGCTCTCGCCATGGAGCCTGGCCCCTCGCCCGTGGGTCCTGACCCAGGGCAGGAAAAGCAGGGCAGGGCCTAGCCCCCTGGGAGTCCCCATCTGCAGTGACCCCGAGTGATGCAGAGGTCACAGTGAAGCAGAGCCGTGAGAGGAGGAGCCTGCAGGCGGAGATAAACCTGCTCCGATTTCCTGTATGTGGTGGGAGGAGAGTGGGGTTGGGAGCAGAGCGGAGTTTGAGTTCGTTCGGTCAGGAATGTGCCGGAATGGCCCGTTGATGTCATCAGTGTGCGATCCAGGGGAGGCTGGATGTCCCCTGGACCCAAGCCAGCAGGAGAAGGATATTAGCATTTTGGGGGGCACCTGCTTGCAGTATGTCTTCATTTAATCTTCTGAGAACACGAAGGCTTTCTGAACACTTCCATGTCACAGATCGGGAGACCAAGATCACCCAAGATCACCCAGCTTATGGAGAGAGAGGAACCCAGGTCCCTAGCACCAAAGCCCACTCTTTCTGCCCCACTGGGGTATGGTTATGAAAGATCAGGCCTCCAAGATACCCAGGTTAGATTTCAACACGAGTCACCGAACCCCTTTACTCTGTGCTGGGGACACACAGCCAGGAGCTGGTCCCTGGCCTTGAGGAGTGCCCACATGAGCCGGGCACCAGCCTCCAGCCTGCGAGCAGAGGCGCATCCCATGGACACGGCAGGAGTCGACCTGGAGAAGGACAGCGGCAGGACTGGGGGTGGCGAGAGGAAGCAGCAGGCGGTCTTAGGGTTTTGGGACAGTGGGTGTCACTCCTGATTATAAATGCCTCTGGCCAGCATTCTCTGCCTTTATCAAAAACATCACACACGTCTGGGCCCCCTCAACAGGCCAGTGATCCAGGCCTCTCTGGGGGTGTGGCCTGCGCCTCTGCACCTTCCCCCCTGCCCGGATGTGACACCGGAGACTGGTGCCTGGGCTCCGAGGCTGTTTTTGTTGGGACACTGGCTCTGCCCATACCCCGGTCCCCCGCCTGGCCTCTGACCTTGCTTTCTCGTTCCCTCCAGCTCATGGAAGCCCTCAAGGAACAGGAGGAGATCAACTTCCGGCTGAGGCAGTACATGGACAAGATCATCCTCGCCATCCTGGACCACAACCCCTCCATCCTCGAGATCAAACACTGAGACGAGGGTGGCTGGCTGCAGAGCAGCCGCAGGACCCCCAGACCCCAGGATTCAGGGGCAGAACCCCGCTCGAGGATGCGGCCCGGGACGGGCCTCCCACGCACACTGTAAATGTGTCTCTGGCCACCGCTGTGTAATGTGTACTGGTGTGTATGTGGGGAGGCCGTGCACACAGCAGAGCGTGAGCCTGGGCAGTGGCCGTGGCGCCATCTGCGCCGTCAGCTGTCCTTGTGTTTTGCGGTCCCTTTGCGAGGGGCAGAGGGTCGTGGAGGTGGGCGGGGGCGAGGTCAGCCGTCAGGAGTTACTGTAATGACGAGAGCTACGGGAAGCTTGCATTTCAGATACTGGACAAAATGATTCTACCTCTGGGGACAAGGATTGAAAAGCATTCTAGTGCGACAGGCTCTTTGACCCCCATTCCTGTTTCCCCCTGGGAGTGGGGGCAAAGTGACGACCCCTTCCAGGAGCTTGAATGCCTCACCAACCTCTTCGGCCACCTTTCAGGCCCAGGTGCTTGAGTTCGGAGAGAAGGAAGGAGGTGGGGGAGGGGGGACGTGTCGGGGGTCCTCACAAGCCCTTCCTGCAGCCAGCAGCCCCCTGTGAGGCTTGTGCACAGTATATCCAAAGGACTCAGGCCTGCAGAGGAGCTGGAGGTGCGGCGGGTTGGGGATGGGGACAGCCGTCATCCTGAGGGTTCTTGGCACTTTGAGAGTTCTCCGTAAACCTGCCCATCCCTGCTCACCTACCTCTCCTTTCCTGTCTTGGTTTTGTTTTTTAAGACCATGAAAAGCAAGCGGCATTCACTTGGGTGTACATGAAGGATTCAAAGAAAAGGGAAGCGGGTGGGGACAGTCTAGGGCACATGTTGACATTGGGCAGCCAGAGACACGGTCACGTCCCTGTCAGCCTCGTTTCCGGGGGCTGCCTTGTAGGAGAGAGGCGTGGATGGACCCTCTCAACAGCTCCCAAGGGCTGGGAGGGGGCCTTGCTCACCTGTCCCTGGTCACGGCCTTAGGTTTGGGTTTTCAGAATCCATGCTCTGGGTTTGGCTCTGCCAGACAGTGAGGCCCCTCTGTCCCAGCCTCTAGAAACATGCCTGTATTTGGGTCTCAGCTGTGCTGGTGTGAGAGACAGGGAAGCTGCAGGGAAATTTTAGTCTTCCATGCTGGTGGTGGTGGTTGGTGGTTTAGTCTCTCAGTTGTGTCCAACTCCTTGCAACCCCAAGGACTCTAGCCACCAGGCTCCTCTGTCCATAGGATTCTCCAGGCAAGATACTGGAGTGGGTTGCTATTTCCTCCTCCAGGGCATCTTCCTGACCAGGGATCAAATCCACGCCTCCTGCCTCTGCAGGCAGATTCTTTTACCACTGAGCCACCTGGGAAGCCCAGTTACAGACTTTAAGGGAACAAAAAGGTCAAAAGACATAGCTATGACCAGGCCATGGCTATACTTGAACCGCAACAGAAACAGTAAATCAGTGCGGACTCCCAGTTCTGTTTCAAAGGTAAAGATCAGCCTGGTGACACAGTGGAAACACCCTATGGATCTTTCACGTGATCTTTTGTTCTAGGCGGCTGGGAGCAGATATGGTACTCTTCTTTGAGTTTTCCAGTTTGTCTCAATTTTGTGTGGCTTGTGAACCGTATCCTTAATCCAAATACAGATAAATGCGCATGGTCTTATTTCCAACATCCTCCCCCCTCCACCTGCCACTGCTGTTTGTTTCCTTCAGCACTTCTTCTATGAAAGAGAAGGCTTGGGCACATTGGGGACACATGTGTGCAGAGGAGAGAGGGCTGGGAGGGTGAGCAGGGACCTGGGGATTCGGGTGTGTTCCCAGTGACAGAGCAGGGCTGCGGCCAGGACTGGTCTTCATCCCGTTCCAGTCACTCTCGTTGGATTTTGTGACTTCTGTTTAAGCATGTGCATGGATCTGATCCCAGGACTTTGGGGCCACCCGCACCAGGAAGATGAGGATGGGGGGCGGGGCGTCAGTCTCCTGGGAGTCTCTCGACCCCGCAGGACGCTGGTCTCTTTGGGGCCCCCAGGGGTCTAAGCAGAAGCGGCAGTGGAAGGAAGGGATGGGAAGTGGGTCTCTCGAGAATTTGCTAAGAGGAAGGAATGGCATGAATGAAGACCGGAAAGCTGATGACTCACGCTGCGGCTTGGGTCTGGGTTTTATATGAGAAGGCATCCTGCAGAGAGGCCAGCCGGATCCGGGTCCTGGCCCATGGGGCTGGGGCTTGCCCTGGGAGAGGAGCATTTTATGGGTGATGGTGTATATGCTCTTTAGCCGCACTGATGTGGAATTCCAGGGGAGGCCGCAGAGGCCTGAGTTTATAACAGAGTCAGAATGTGGCATGGAGTCTCCACCCAGGGGAAAGTGGGTGGAGAAAGCTGTCAGCCTGAAGGGGGCTCCAAGGGAGCCGACTCCCCCAGGAAGCTCTGGTCAGAAAGCCGCCTCCGGACCTGGTCTGAGAAGCGGGCTGACTTTAAATTGAGGCTGAGTTCCATTTAACACATGCCCCAAGTTAAATCCAACCTTCTTCAGCCATAATACATCCAATAGGCTTGTTCAGATCCTGTAGCTTTTTAGCCTGAGAGGGGGTGATGCCACAGGGGTTCCAAGCCACAGCCCCTGTGCAGGTTCTAGAACGGGGTCCCAGTGGGCAGACCCTGCTCCCCCTGCGTTTTCTCCTTTGTTTCCTGGTTGAAGGTTGTGCTTTTATCTCTCGGTGGTGGGGCTGCTGGAGAATATACAGGATTCCCCCGTGAAATGTGAATTTCAGGCAAAACAAATAATTTTCAGTAGGTGTTCCATACAATACTTGGGATCTATGCAGTGACTTGTCTGCAGGTTTTAGAGGTGGTTTTGGGGTGAGGGGAGGGGGTTCTGCTGCAGGCTCACATTTGACATGACCCTGGGCAGTCCTCACATTTAATCAGAGCCCCAGCAAAATTTGTTGAACCAGCAAGTCAGTGTCTAAACACAAATTAACTTTGAATTGCCAGAGTTAGATAAGTTATTTTAAATTTGCAGATTCTTTGAGAATTGTCAGAGAAATCATCCTTTATCTGTAAACTCCTAATCTATTTCTGACCCGTTAAAAACAGAGTTTGACAACCTCCCAAAGTACCCAGACCTGAAATAGTAATAGTGATTCTCAACTTGGGCTGTGCATTGGAATCACTGGGGAGCTTTTTTAAAATGCTGCTGCCTGGGCCTCCAGAGATTTGGATTCCGTTGGTGTGGGTATGGCCCAGGCACCTGACTGTTCAGAGAGCTCCCCAAGTGATGGTAATGTGCAGCCAAGGTTGGGACTTCTAGGAAGCGGTTGGCCAGAGGCATAGAAAACCTCTGCTGGGCTTGTTAACCTAGGTGCTAGGTAAAATTGAATTCCCTTGCTGAGACGGTGGCTTTTCCTTTAATGATGTCAGACGGTGAGACGTTAGCAGACGCCCTGACACCCACAAGGGGAGGCCAGATGCCTTCAGGAGTGGGTAGATCCAGCTGTTCTCAGGAGCCTGGAAAATGAAAGTCGCTCAGTCATATCTGATTCTTTGGGACCCCATGGACTATACAGTCCATGGAATTCTCCCCTTCTCCAGGGGATCTTCCCAACCCGGAGATTGAACCCAGGTCTCCCACATTGCAGGCGATTCTTTACCGGCTGAGCCACCAGCCTAGGGGTTAGCAAACCTGAGTGGGCAGGTTGGTCTCTGCCTGTTGCTCATGGAGTTGGTGGGTGGCAGGTGTTGGGATGTATCAGTCACAGGCCCAGTGATTAAAGCGAGAGCAGAACAGAGTGGGGGTGGGTGCTGAAAGCAGCCCCAGAAATAGCAGCTACCTTCTGGCATAGCTGAGCCCAAGGCGATTCCCGCTTTCTGATCTGTTTTCAGGTTGGGTGGATAAAGGTCACCACACCAGCATCCCTCCCCAGCCCTGGAGGCTCCAGGCTCTAGTCTGCTGAACTCCTGGCCCAGCCAGGTTCTGGGGATCAGGAAGGCAGGCTCTTTTGTTCCAATGAGGGACTTAGTAGCAGGGAAGAGACCCGCAGGGGCCAGTGGGGCCTGGTGGACCGGGGAGAAATTAAGTCCTCTTTTCGTGCTGCATAGGTGTGTGGGTTTAATGCATTATCAAATTTATAAACCTAAGAGCTAATTATAGACGCGAACAGAACAGGGGATGTGTTGGGATGGTTGCGGTGCCCAGGCAATGACTTTGTTTGCCTGGCAGATCTACAGCGACTCTCTTAAGGGCTGAGGTGGGTTGTAGACTGAGGAGGGGGCAGTGCAGAACTTCAGAACTTTCCTCTAGGGCAGCCCCTCTCCTGTGATGCTTCAGGCTGGTGACGGGCCACCTGGGTGACTTTGAGCAAGTCCCTTTCCTCTGCAGACCCTGCCAGCCCATTCTGAGCAGGCCCGAGAATGGGCAGGGAGCACGAGGGGTGGGAGCCATGGGCCTGCCTGCCTGCCCGCCCGCCCTTCTGCCACACTCCTCTTTCTTGGGGGAACAGGCTGCCTTCTAGAAAGCGTAGACCCTGCGAAGCTAGATGTCACGTGACATTGGTGCTCCGACCTCGTAGGTTTCTCTTTCCATTTTTGTTGTGACCGTAAAGGAGGGCCGTCTGCCCGGCGCCACCAGCAGGGGGTGGCTGAGCTGGGCATCCCGGGGCCACCCCATCGGGGGTCTAGGCGCTGCAAGCTCTGGAGACAGGCTTCCCTCCCGGCCCTCGGCTTTGCTGTGCTGCACAGGCTGTGTGTTGTCTGCATGGTTTGGGGTCCTTGTCTTTGTGCCTTCTCCCCCCTCCAACCCCCATCACCCTGTACAGGAGTTCCCACGTTTCCATTGCCCCCTTTTCTACGTCCTCTCGGTTACCCTGGCCCTGTTCCTGCCCGAGCCCTGCAAAGTGTACAAAGCAGCCCTTCTGTGTCCACGCACCTCCGCCCCACGAGGCTGACCCCCCCGCACGCCGTCCCCAGGCCCTCCACTTGCTCAGCCACTCAGACTCGCTAATCTGGGACATGTTTCATTCCGGTCCCTAGCTTGGGGGTCCTGGGCCCACTCAGCGCCTCACCCAGCCTGCCGCTCTTTAGGAACCCTGCACACTATAAAAGGCTCTCTGTGTGCAAAGCAGCTTCTCCCACAAACCGCTCCCCGACTGGGTGTCAGTACCTGTAGCTGGCAGAGCGTACCTTTCTCACTTGGGGCATTGGCCTGGCAGTGATTGTCATGGGTCTGCAGCCACTCTGTGGGCCCCTGGGAGGATGCACCCGGGGCCCCCAGAAGAAGCTCCAGCTGCGTGGCTCCCAGGGCTTGACGCCGGGCCTGGGCTCAGGGCCATCGCCATCTGCTGTCTGAACAGCTTCAGACCCCAAGCGGGCAGAAGGAAGAGGCTTCAGGCTGCGTCCCCCCGACACCTGCCATTAACAACCGCCGAGCTCTTCTGCCCAAGGTGCTCAGACCCGGGTGCCGTTAAATCCCCCGTGATGTCAGGACCTCGCATCACTGAGGCGCCCAGCTCCTTCCACTTTCTCCGCTGGGTCTCCAGAGCTGAGAGGGATGAGCTGCATGCAAAGGCTCATCCAGGAGGTCGTCAGGTGCCTCTGACGCATCGTGGGATTTCACCCGAGTCTTCTGCCCCTGGAGCCTCCATCCAGAAGCAGGCTTAGCTCTGGGGCTGGGGCGAGACCTCCACATCCAGGCCCCAGCTTGGGGAGAGGGGGTTGAGGCTCCAAGGCTGAGTCCTAGGGTCCCGAGCCCTCTGCCTCCCGCCTGCTCCCGGGCCAAAAAGGAGCAGGCTTGCAGAGGCAGGCTCCCTGGGGAACTCTCGTGTACAGACCAAGATGTAAATAAACACTTTGCTTTTCTTGCCTGACTTGATGGTGTCTCTGTGCTGGGGGAGGGAGGGTGAAAGAGGGGAGGCCTGGTCTCGGAACTTCTGGGGCCAACCTCTCATAGGAAGAGCGGGCCTCACCAGGTAACAGTCTCCAGGGCAGGGCCTCACCCTGCAGACCCTCCTGTGAGCCTGCTGTCCCTGGGAGAGGAGATGAGGGTCCCATCATCATCCCTGGTGATGTTTGAAAACTGTCCTCTGGGCAGCCATGTTCGCTTTCTCAGCTGGGGCCTCCCAGGGTTTCAACTTGCTCTGGTCACTAGCTGGGTCCTGGTGCCAGCTCCCGCCTGTGTCCCCTCCTGTTCCTCCCCTGGGTGCCAGGCCCACATCCTCCACTTGAGCCTGGCTGAGTCCTGCCAAGCCCTGGAGGTGACCGGCCAGAGTCCCGCCCTCTCCTTGTCTGCTCCTGGTTGTTGTTATGCGATTCCGAGTGTTGACGGGGTTCACAGGCGCCCAGCCTCTGGAGGTAAGCTGTTGGCCCAGGCCCCCACACAGACCCTGGTGCCATGGGTCTGCCCGGGTGGGTGGACGGTGCCCCATTCAGTGCATTCACACAGCCTCCTGGGCTCACGGCAAAGTCATCTTCCAGCACTGGAAGTCGTGTGTTCTAGACCTTTCCTCCCCTCCATCCTGCTAACCTGCCTTTCCCTTCCTAACTAGGGTTGCCAGACTACAAGTCAAAATACAGAACACCCAGTTAAATCTGAATTTGAGATAATTTTTCAGTATAAGTATGTCCCAAGCAATACTGTTATTCATCGTTTATCTGAAATTCAAATATAACTGGGCCTCCTGTTCTATCTGGCAACTCGATTCCCAACTCCTTTGAGGAGCCCTCTCCTGCCAGCCAGGTGTCTCCAATTCCCGAGCACTGGACCCACACCCCAGTTGCAGAAACAGCTTCCTTCTTGGTGTGCCATTACTTTTTTTTGAGACTGGTTCTGCCCTCTACCCCAGCCATCCAGAAGCAACTGCCGGCCTTTACAGAATCTCTAACCCCCTTGCACCCTGGGGTGTGTGTTGAGACCTGAAGTCCTGAAAAGGTGAACTCAGTGTTGTCAAGGAAGCAGAGGAAAGCACAGTGAGGTCTTGAGATCCAGGGTAGGGACAGGGGGTGTCACTGAGAACCCCAGTATTAAACTTTCAACGTGCTGATGTTTCACAAGAATTAGGCCATTAAGCACCAACTCTGTGTTCATGGAAAAATTCTTACACTTGAAATCAGACCTCCACTCTCTGACTTCCATGTGACTGAGCAAGTTATCTGAGTTTCAGTTGCCTCATCTATAAAACAAGGGAAGTTAACAGTTCCTACCCCAGGAGTCAAGTCACTGGATGGGATCCGGTACGTGCTTGCATAATCAGAATCTGGATTTGGGAGGCAAAACTCCTCTTCCCCCAAAGGGTCCTAATCAGAATGTCTCCTCTATAAAATTAGTTTTCCAGCGTGGCTGTAAAAATATACCACAAGCCAGTGGAGGGGTTTAAAACAACAGAAATTAATTTTCTCAGTTCCAGAGGCCAGAAGTCTGAGGTCAAGGTATCAGCAAGATTAGTTCCTTCTAGAGCCTCCACTGTGTACTCAGTCATGTCCAACTCTTTGTGACTCTATGGACTGTAGCCCGCCAGGCTCTTCTGTCCATGGGATTTCCCAGGCAAGAATACTGGAGTGAGTTGCCATGTTCACCAGGAGATCTTCACAACCCAGAGACTGACCCCACGTCTCTTGCACCTCCTTCACTGGCAGGCGGGTTCTTGACCAATGTGCCACCCCTGGAGGCTCCAGCTGAGGGTCTACTCCATGCCTCTCCTGGCTGATGGTTACCAGCAGTCCCTGGTGCTCCTCGGCTTGTGGCTACATCACTCCAATCTCCCTTTGTTGTCATGTGACCGTCTTCATCTATGTATCCAGGTTTTGCTGCTTTTTTTTTCTGGTTGCACCGAGACTTAGTTGTGGCATGCAGGATCTTCAGTTGCAGCACATGGGATCTTGTTCCCTGATCAAGGTTTGAATCCCATCAACTCACCATCCCCTCAAATTTAGGGCCTCTTAGAGTCCTCTGGGCCCAGGATAAAGTCTCCTGAAGGGTCAAAAATACCTGGATACCAAAATCACTTAACCAACAGACTTACTCTGCCGGCTCCAGCTCTGTGACAAGTTTTGTGCCAGGCCCTGGGGATTTGGTACCAAAAAGCAAAGACTCTTCCTCTTGGAAGGAGAGACGTAGGTGACTTGCGTGATGAGAGGTACCAAGGAAGATGTCAAGGCAGGGATGGGAGCTGGGGGCAGGGGGATTGAGGCCAGTGGGCATCAGGGACAATTTCCCTGAGGACAGGGCATTTCAGCAGAGCCCTGGAGGATGGTAGGATCTGGGAATCACACGTGGAGGAGGCTTGTGGAAAGCTTGGTTCTTTCAGGGCACTGTGGCTGGGCGGTGAGTAGAGAGGTGGGGCTGGGGGAATGGGACAGCTGAGGCCATTCCGAGTGTGGTGGGTCAAGGGTGGGTCTCATCATCCATTAAGCGAGTGTTTTATCAGCCACCAGCACCTGACAGACAGGGGGTAGGGCAAGGAAGACAGATCCGTCCCCCACGCTCACGGCAGAGCAGCTTCTAGAAAGGGAGGTTATCAGACCTGGGTGCATATTTGAATCACCTGGAGGAACTTGAAGCCCCATGGATATAGGGACCCAGCCCAGTGATTTGATTTGAATCTACCAGGTGAAGGGTGGGGTTGGACACGGGTTTTTCCAAAGCCCCCCCGGGAGATTCCAGCGTGTTGAGGGCTGAGAGTCATTGCATCATCATTCTGGAAATCATCTGATGAATCAGGGGAAGCCTCAGGAGGAAAAGATGGAGATGGCCAGGTGAAGGAGGTTGGGAAGGACATGGAGAGCATATGCAAACAACCAGCAAGGCAGAGGTCAGAGGTCAGAGGTCAGGGCTGTGCATGGCAACCACTAAGAAGCGTCTTTAGCTGGGGGCCGCCTGGACAAGTTCCAGAGAGCGGCAGGGGGACTAGGTTGCTGAGAGAGGAAAGGAGACGTAGGCAGCATGGACTCAGGTAAGGCCTGATTTATTTTGTCCTGGTTTTGTGTGTGTGTGCTATGTGAGATGGGGAGTTTGCATCACCAGGTTTGGGTGATCAGGGAGTAAGGCTCCTCATGGCCGTGCTGGGAGGGTCCACTCAGCCAGCCCATCTCCAGAAAATGACTAAACCACGCCCAGGGTGGAAAAGGCTCTGACCCGGGACCCTCAGGAGAGGAGGCACAGCGCCCCCAACGATGGAGACCCGAGACCTGTGGCCAGCCGGGGACCCCCGGGGAGGGGCGAGTCGGGGTCAGTCTGCCTGTTTGGCAGCTTCTGGACCTTTGAGCCGTGCAGAAGTGGGATTCGGCCACAGTTGTCCCCTATGGTCTGGCCCCACCTCATCCCCATGCCTAACGCTGTGTTTGGCCCACAAGAGCGAGCGACGAGGAGGCGGTTCTCTCGTGTGGCTGAGTCTCCTAAGGGCTCAGCGGTGTTCTGAGTGCTTGGCATGGCGAGTGGGGGTGGGGCTCTGTAGGAGGCATGCGCGTGAAACTTGTGCAGCCCGTTTGGCCCAGGAGGGATGGTGGGTCCGCCGTGGGTCAGCCTGGTTGGCTGGGCTCCACCTTGATGTGGGCTGAGGGGTCAATAGTGCCCCGAACCCACTGGGGCAAGGTTGTGGGCTCTATAAGCCCAGGGAGCCTGGAGCCAGCTTCAAGCCAGTTCTTCTGGAACTTACCAGGGGATGGGGTTGGGGATGCAGGAAGCTCCCCCTCACTCTTCTGCTGTCCCTGGTATAGCCCTGACTTTCTCTCCAAGGTCTGACTTTGATGTTGGGTTCTGATTTGGGCTTTATGATACTTGTGAGGCCTCTAGGTTAAAAAAAAAATAATATAGGAGCTCCTGAAAGGCCCAACCTAGAGGGCAAAGGCGCTGAAGTTTGAGCCTATTTTCTATATCCTTTGCCAGCACTCAGTCCAGGGGAGCCTGTGAGACCTTCATCCCCTGTTTCTAGCCCCACAGGTCCCCTCTGGCTTCACTCAGCCTTCCCAGCTTATCCAGTCCAGCAGGCCACGCCCCCAGAACACAAGCTAGACTCTCCTGGTCTCTAGCAGCGTCAGGCCAGACGCCCAGGGCTTCCGCCTACCCTTGTGGTGCTGGGAGCAGGAGGAATATTGTTAAGGTCCACGCTGGAGGCTGTCATGGCTAGGAGGAGGCTAGGAGAGGAAACAATCCAGCTTGTTCCCCTAGAGAGCCCACAGATGTTCCCATTTTTTTGAGGTGGGTGTGGTCACAAAGGAGACCCACCCGGTACCTCTCTGCCTACCTGTACGTTTTGAGGTAGCCGGTCACACAGCAACAAATGCATGAAATAGCAAGTCTTGGGAACTTCCCTAGCAGTCCCATGGCTGCGACTACGAGCTGCCAATGTAGGATTTGATCCCAGGTCAGGAAACTAAGATCCTACATGTTGCATGATGTGGCCAAAGTAAATATAAAAGGTTTAAATAAAAGTTTTTAATAAATAAAAATGCTGGAGCATTTTCAGCTCAACCAGGCTTCTTTTCAGATCAGTCTTTTCCCCAAAGATATCCACCCAAACAGGAGCCATCTTGGGGAACGACTTGGTCCATCGGGGCTCTGACCTCAACTGGGAAGGTGTCTTAGGGTCCAGTAACCCCCTGGGGAATCCTGACTGTCCATCACCACAGGATCCTGTTCAGGGAAACGAAAAGTCCCAAGGGCTATAGCTGCTTAGGGCTGGGCTCACTAAGCCTTCTACCTTGTTCGGGGGCTTCTGATTTTCATTTATTCCATGATTCACCTGTGAGCCCCGCTCATCCCTTTAAATTACAGACACCTGCAAGCGTTTTGTTAGGAGGGACGATTCTACCAATGAGGGGTGGAGTCGGGAGAAGGTGAATGTCTAAGCACTGAAAAGGGAAAGAAAGAAAGAAAAAAAACTAACCCCGAGTATGAAAAGCAGTCTTGATTTAAATATCGACACGTGGTCATACACGCTGCAGAAAGTGTTCAAGCTGTGTTAAATTTTTTTCTCCTGCTAACGGCAGCCTTAAATTAGAGCTTTCATGCCGGCAAAGGGACAGTGAATCTGAGCATAGGAAAAGTGTCAGGAAAAGGGTCAAGCTACCTCAAAACCTAGAGGTAGGCAGAGAGGTACAAAGTGGGTCTCCTTTGTGCCCACATCCACCTCAAAAAGTGGTCACAGAACAACAGATACATGAAATACCAGGTCTCGGGGACTTCCCTGGCAGTCCTTTGGCCAGGACTCTGAGCTGCTTATTTTAGCAGTCAATAATGAATAAGGTGGTTCAATTCTTAATTAATGCGGGGCTATGGCTAATAGTTAACAAACTCTCCCATTTTGTGGATGAGACAATTGAGAGTAAAGAACTTCTAAGGAGCCACTGGGTTTGATCCCTGCCAGATTCATCCAGCATCACAAAGGTTTCAATTACTCCATGCAAATAACCACCAGCCCACACACCTAGAACCAGAAAGTGTGTTAGTTGTATGTAACCTTGTATATCGGAGAAGGCAATGGCACGGCTATGTAACAAACTCCCCTCAAAATGTAAGAGAACAATTTATTACTTTTCCCCGTTTTGCGGGTAGGCTAGCAGTTCCTCTGTAGACTGTGCCTGGATTCACTCAGGCAACTGCCCTCAGTTTGAAGGGTCAGCTGGCCATGGTCTGAGGTGGCCACACTGACATGTCCGGCAGGTGATGCTGGCTTTCTGGCTGGGAGGTGCCTCATGGCCTCTCCTCCTTGAATAGCTGGACTGCCTTCCTTACACAGTGGTCTCGGGACTTCTAAGATAGTGAAGGCAGAAGTTGTCAGGTCCCTGGAGACCTAAGCTTTTGCATACCATCACTTTCGCCACATTCTATTGGTCAAGGCAAGTCAGATGGGCAGCCTAAGGATGGGGTAATAGACCCTACCTTCAGGTATGAAAAGCAGCAAGGAATTTGTGCTTGTTTTTTAATCTCCTTTGTTGTTCAGTCGCTAAATTGTGTCCGACTCTTTGCAACTCCATGGACTGCAGCACGCCAGGCTCCTCTGTCCTCCACTGTCTCCTGGAGTTTGCTCAAATTCATGTTCTCTGAGTCAGTGATGCTATCTATCTCTTCCTCTGCTTCCTCCTCCTCTTGCCTTCAATCTTTCCCAGCATCAAGGTCTATTTCTAACGAGTCGTCTCTTCACATCAGGTGGCCAAAGTACTGGAACTTCAGCATCAGTCCTTTTAACGAATATTCATGGTTGAATTTCCTTTAGGATTGACTGGTTTGATATCCTTGCCGTCTACGGGACTCTGAAGAGTCTTCTCCAACACCACAATTGAGTCTACTACATCTCTTAAAGTTACAACTCTCCCTCCTACCTCCAGAATTTCCTATCTTCCTTCTCTGCTTTATTTTTCTCCCTAGTACTTATCACCATTGGATGTTTTGTTTATTTAAGAATAGAAGCTCCACGGGCTTCCCTGGTGGTCCACTGGTTAAGAATTAAGAATCTGCCTGCCAAGGCAAGCAACACAGATTCGATTCCTGGCCCGGGAAGACCCCATGGGGCAACTAAGCCCATACACCACAAGTACTGAGCCCCTGCTCTAGAGCCCTCAAGCTGACTCACTGACAGCAGTGACCCAGTGCAGCCAAAAATAAATCAATAAATATTAAAAAAAAAAAGAAAAAAGCTCCGTGAGGGCAGAGATCTGCGATGCTTAGTTTACTGCTTACAGCCCCAGCATTGTGAACAGAGTCTGGCACCTAGAAGGTGCTCAGCGAGGATTTGTTGAATGACTGGATGATTTTATGACTGCATTACATGGAAACAGGTATGACCTGATGGTCAGCTAGGAGCTGGTGTTCTGGAACCAGCTCTCACCTTGCAGTCAAGCTTCAGAGCATCTTTCCCAAGGCCAAAGCTCTCTATTAAAAATGGTACACATGCATTTAGGAAATAGAAGTTAGGCCATGCTCTTTTGGCTGCTCATTCCTGGAAGAATGACAAAGTCAGGCTCCTGGGCCTACCCAGCTGAGAAGCAGACCTGGACAGGCCCACAGGGACCCCTCCAAGGAGCAGCCCCAGGGCAGTCAGGGTCGGCCCTGACTCATAGCAGGGAGTCAGAACAAAGGATCAAGAATTAACTACTTTTTAAAGTGTGTGTGTGTGTGTGTGTGTGTTTTTAAGGTATTTTTAAAATAGACTAGTTTTTAGAGCAGTTTTAGGTCCACAGCAAAATTGAGTGGAAAGCGCAAAGTTACTATATCACCCCTCCCAGCCTCCCCTGATGCACAACTTCTAACATCCTGCCCCAGGGTTGTACACCTGTTACAAGCCATGAAATGATCCACTTTTAAGGACATAGGATGTGCTCATCTTACAATGGTGAGAAGAGTGAGGACACCGTGAAATACACTAATGTGCATGAGTCTGTCTCTCCTAACTGTATTACATATATAGTGCATTTCATCAAATTTGATCTTAAAAACTTATGTGCCACTAAAAATTGCTAATTGTAAGATTCCGTTAATTGTAACCAGTTGTCATAACTGACTTCTAATTTGTTAAAAAGTGAGAAGAAAACTTGTATCTCAGAATAAATGAACTGTGTGTTTGATACATACAAGAATGCGGGCACTGTGCTGCTCTCTTGTGGTAAGACTGCGGGTCTTTTGAATTCTCCTTCATATGCTTTTAAAAATCTTCCCGTCTTTCGACAAACGGTGCTGGGAAAATTGCATATCCACAGGCAAAGGAATGAAGTTGTGTGCTTACCCTAACCATGCAAAAATTAAGCCAAAATGGACTAAAGACCTGATAAGACCTGTGTTGATATAACTCTTAGGAGAAAAGGAGGGAAAGCTTCAGGACATTTGATTTGGCAATGATTACTTAATGTCACCAAAAAATGGCAAAAACAGACAAATGGGACTACAGCACATGGAAAACTTAAGTACAGTAAAGGAAACAAGAGTGAAAAAACAACCTAAGGAATGGGAGAAAATATTTGCAAACCATGTATGTGATAAGAGGTTAACATCCAGGATATATAAAGAACTACAACTGAGAAAGCAAAAAACCCCCATAAACCCAGTAACCTGATTTAAAAGTTAGCAAAGAATTTGAACATTTCTCCAAAGAAGATAAACGAATGGCCAACAAGCCTATGAAACTATGCTCACCATCACTAATCAGGGAAACACAAATCTCACCACAAGGAAATTGTACAACCTCACGCTTTTTAGGATGGTCACTATAAAAGCAAAACAAGTATGGGCACAGATAGGGAGACATTTGAACCCTTGTGCAGAGTTGGCGGGATTGTAAAATTGCGTAGCCCCTCCAGACAACTGTTTGGAGGTGCCTCAAAAAATTAAAAATAGTTTCCATACGGTCCAGCATTCCCACTTCTGGGTATATATTTTAAATACAGGATCTTTTTTTTTTTTGAAGGTTTTAAACTTTCATACACAAAGAGCTAGTATGGTTTCTGCATTAGGTAGATGTGCTGAGTGATCCATTTAAGGAAGTTCAATTAGTCCAACTTAAGCCGATGTCCTGCGCATACTGGCGGGAACACTGGTGGCACATATAGGGGCCGTATTTCTGGATCAGACCTGGCAAGAGCGAGAACCGTGACCGAATTTTCTCAGGTGGCTCCAGTAGAGCTACTGGCGACCCATGTTACTTTCTCGGCTGCAACGAGGCAAAAGGCAACACAGGATCTTGACATATTTGCACACAGCGCCCCCCTTCACTGAAACATTATTTACAATAGCCAAGAGGTAGGAGTAAACTAAAGGTCCAAAGACAGACGAATGGATACCTTACAATGGAATACTGAGCCTTGAAGGAAACTGTCCTATGCAGATGAACATGGATGAACCTAGAGGACCTTATTTATGCTCAAAGAAGTCAGTCACAAAAAGACACTGTATGATCCCACTTCCATGACGTACCCTGAGCAGTTCAGTTCTTAGCACCACAGTAGTTGCCAGGGGCTGCGGGAGAAGAAATGGGGGAATTGCTGCTCTGTGTTTATAGAGTTTCCATTTTACAAGATGAAAATGTTCCAGAGACATCACATAGCCTGTAGTTAATACGACTGTACACTTAAAAATGTTTGTAATTTTTACAGCTTTTCTCTGACCCCATGGACTGTAGCCTGTCAGTCACCTCTGTCCATGGAATTCTCCAGGGCAGAATACTGGAATGGGTAGCCGTTCCCTTCTCCAGGGGATCTTCCCAACCCAGGGATCAAACCCAGGTCTCCTGCACTGCAGACGGATTCTTTACCAGCTGAGCCATGAGGGAAACCCATAGTTTTTGTCAGTTTCCCCACATCTCCAAACTATACTTACTGTACTTTTTAAAAAGTTCAACAAATAAGCAAGAATGACTTTGATGGTGGAGATGGCAGGGTCATCAATAGTGAATAGGTCTGGCTTATGTCCCCTTTTCTGACACTGCTGTGCAGGAGGGCAGGGCGTTGAGGAGGCTGGCAGTTGACCACACACTGCTTCGGACAAGAGGGTGCCTCTTCCCCATCCATCCCACTCACCTCTTCTGCAACAGACCCTATGGCCACAGGCCAAACAAGGACAGAGGGACATAGTTTCTTTTATTTTTAAAAATATGTTTTCCCCATTTTTATTTATCACACCACTTAGCTTACGGGCTCTTATTTCCTCCCCCAAGGATAGAACCCATGCCCCCTGCGGGGGAAGCACCTAGTCTTAACCACTGGACCACCAGGGAAGTCCCTTTGCTTTTTTTTTTTCCTTTATCATTTATTTTGTGGGAGTTTGCAGGATCTTAGTTCCTTAATCAGGGATGGAATCCCTGCCCAACTGCAGTGGAAGCCTGGAATGCTAACCATTAGGCCGCCAGGAAATTCCCTTCCTTTTTAAAGAAAAAACAAATAATAATCATAATAAATCATGATAAAAATAAAAATAAATCATGACAAAAATCATAATAAACACTCATATATCTCTATCCTCAGCTTTTTTTGCCTCTTTCACACAATAGAAACAAAACATTATAAAGTCCCCTTTGGTGCCTTAACTCCAGTCACCCCCTCTCTATTTTTCTAATGTTTTTACTTTTTCCTTGCTATCTTTCCCTTTGCGTTAGTAAACGGTACATCTTGTTCTACGTCTGAAAATCACACTTCCTTTTGCGCCCTTTCTATGCTGATTCCTTTGAATCTGGATCATTCCTTTCAAGAGTTACCTATTGTTCCGTGATACGAACAGGCAATCAGACACCTCCATTCAGGTCATTCTAGCACTGTCCCCAGGAACATCCTTGGGGCATCTCCATGTGCGCCTACATCTGCCCTCCTGGGCCAGGCCACCGGGTCTAAACAGATATTTACTCCCGAGTTTCCAGCAGGAGGCCCGTGCCGGGGGAGTGAAGGGCGAGAGCAACCGAAGGTGGTTTTGCTTAGTGACCTGCCCCTCGGGGTCAGGGAGGCTCGCTCACCTCCCGTCGTCCCTGCAGCCCGGCCTCCATCCCTCGCGGCTCCCTGAATCTTTCTCCGGGGACAAGTCTCGTCCGTGCCTAAAGCGCCCTTCTAGCCCACTCGGTTCCCGGTGCACTCGGTCTGAGCTCCTGCGCGCTGCCCCCAGTATCTTGCTGATGGGGTGGAAATGACCCGGCCAAGGTCACAAGGCGGCGCGCGGAGCCGGCTGAGACGCCAGCACGGACGCCCTGCCTTGGCTCGCCGGCCACCGCCGCCGTCTCCGCTTCGGCTCCGTAGCAGGCGTCGGTCTCGGTTTCTCTCCGCCCGCCGCCGCCGCCGCCTCTTTCGAATCCCCCCGCGGGCCTCTCCGCAGGCGCCGCGCCCCTGCGGGCGCCGGAGGCGGGGCGGAGCCGGGCTGGCTGGCGCTGCGGGTTCGCAACCTACCGCGGGCAGAACGGGGGACGGGGTGCGGCAGGTCTCGGCCCTCAGCACGCCGCAAGGGCTCGGAGAGCCGGGTCCCGGCCCGCGGATCTGGAGGGCCGGGCGGCGGGGCCGGGGGCGGAGCTGGGGGCGAGGCACCGCCCCTCCCGCGCCTGCACCGCCTCCCCTCCACTGAGAGCTTCCACCGCTCCCTCGGCTGTCAGGCGCGGTGGCCAAGTGGTAAGGCGTCGGTCTCGTAAACCGAAGATCGCGGGTTCGAACCCCGTCCGTGCCTACCCTTTGAGGGTGTGGGTTTGGTCGTGGGAGCTTTAGCGTCCCACGTGTGCTGCCCACTTCCTCCGTGATGTGGCGTTTTTTTTGCTTTTTACTTTCCATGTCATTCCTGGCCTCCTCGAGTCCCACCCTTCCCCCTCCATCCCTAGGCTCCGCGGTCACCAGCGCAGGCCGGGCCAGTTCGCGCGCTTCGCCGGCCGCCCTGCGCCTTCCCTCCCCGGAGCCCATCACCCCGCCGCAATGCGCAGGGCGAGGCTGGCCTGAGATTCCCGTGTTACCCGTGGGGACTAAGGCCCGCACTAGGTACGGGATCGTTCAGCTGGAAGGCGCCTTTTCCCTTTCCCAGCCCTTGGGAAACTGATCCTTGAGGTCTGGCGCCTGCCTGTGTGATCCCTTGAATCTGGCCCGTAGCCAGTGATGACACTCCCCATATCATTTCTAGGATCAAAAACCCAACTAATATGACATTAGTGCCTCTCATTTCCTGGTATGCTCCTTCTTCAGTTGTGACCCTCAGAACTGAAAATATTGGGTTAGCCCAAAATTTGTCTTAGTTTTTTCTATAACGTCCTATGGAAAAACTCGAACTTTTGGGGCCAACCCAATTCTACTCGAGGTGTAGTCTTATTAAGGGAACTTCACCTCCCTCATTCTGTACCTCATACTTCTGTTGATGTGACCACAGAACACAACTTTCTGCTGGTCCCATTGCACGGTTGACTATGTGGAGCATCAGGTGGACTGGATGTCAGCAGAGTCTATCTGGGGCAGTGTCTAGGGCTCAGGCAGCATGGAAATAAATACACTGATCTTTCCCTCTAAGATTCCAAAAAATAGAAGAGTTGTGCTTGCACTTAAAAAAAAAACAACAAGTTTTTTTTTTTTAAGCTTATTTATTTATTGGCTGCCCTATGTCTTTATTGTTGCATGCAGGCTTTCTCTAGTTGTGGCGAGCATGGGCTACAGTCTACTTTCAGTGCACAGGCTTCTCACTGCAATGGCTTTTCTTGTTGGGAAGCACGGGCTCCAGGCGGCAGGCTCAGTAGCTGCAGCACACGGGTTCACTAGTTGTAGCTCACAGGCCCCTTTGCCCCGTGGCAGGTGGGATCTTCCCGGAACAGGGATGTCTCCTGTACTGCAAGGTGAATTCTTAACCAGTGGACCACAGGGAAGCCCCTGCGCTTGGCTTTTGAATGGAATGCTGAGTGTCATCATGGAATTGTGACTAAGTGCAAATCGATTTTCCAGACATTCAGACTCCAAAAGGGGGAAAGGTCCTGGATTCCTGGTTGCGGCCTTGAATACTGTCCCTCAGCTTGGATTCCTGATGAGAAGGAACTCGGAGGCTGGACATTGGGTTTCCTGCTGTTGCTGGAACAGAGAATTCCACCCCAACAGAGCGGGGTGGAGGGGTGGATGAGTCAAGCCAAAGTCAATAAAAGAGGGTCAAGGTACAGAAGAGGTCAGCATACAGATGTTGGGGGAAACATGGGGGAACCCAGAGGTAACAAGCCAGAGGCAGGGGTCAAATACGTATCCCAAGTCAATGTTGGTGAGAGGAGGTGGAGGAGGAGAGGCAGGTAAAATACAAGCACCAGGGTGAGCCAAGAGGCCTGGCAGTTACCTTGTAGGCCCACAGGTCCCTACACTCACCTCCATGCTTGAAGGGAGGGCAGAAGGGGACACCTGTATTGAGCTTATTGCCACGTGTGAGAGTGTTACTTGCTTAGTCCTGTCCGACTCTTTGGGACCCCAGGCTCACCAGGCTCCTCTGTCCACGGGATTCTCCAGGCAAGAATAGTGGAATGGGTTGCCATGCCCTTCTATAGGTGATCTTCCTGACCCAGGGATCAAATGTTGGAGGCAGATTCTTTACCATCTGAGCCACCAGGGAAGCCTGGTGTCTATTGCTTGACCCCTGTTAAATCATTTATATACCCTGGACTTCAACTTTCTTGGTTGCAAAATTCGAGAGTTGAAAGAGATGTTTTCTAAGTGCCTTGTGGCTTGAAATTCTAAGTTTCTACTTCAGAGCCTGGCCCTTGGAGAAGCAAGGTAGGGAGAAGGGGAGGACGGGGAGAGGCCTCCAGGGGCCTCACCCCACCCTCTCTCTCATAGCTGCCAAAGTAGTGAATTTCACAGTAGGGCTTGGACATGATGCCCTCGTGATGAGACTACACAGCCCTGGCTCCTCCATCCAGAGTAACAGCCAGTCCTCCCTGATGGGCAGGACCAGAGCTACAAATCCCACCCCCCAACCACTCTCCCATTAGTTTTCCCCTTGCTCAGACCTCCCCACAGTGGCTCCCCCCAAGATCTAGGACAAACACTGGGCCTCTGAGGCTGCACTTGGGAAGAGCCACGTAGGCAGGCACAGCCATGTGTGGGCGGCTGAAACCTCCAAGATATTTTTAAAAATATCAGCTACTTTAGGTCAGGCTGATTTTTTCCTGCGAGCGAATATTATTTAACTTAAAAGCAGAATTTGGCAAGTAGATTTATTTTGCCTCATGCTGTCAGTTTTAGTCCAATATTCCAGCCTGGAGATATCTATTTTTAAATCTTTTATTGTACAATAAAACACAGTTTCAGAAACCACACAAATCAAGTGAATGCCTTAATGAGTTGTAAGAAGAACACCACCCAGGTCAGAGAACTTTATCAAACACTCAGAAAACTCCTTCGTGTGCGCTCCCCCAAGTCACAACCCCCTGACAGCCAGAAGCAACCATACTCCCTAGTTTTATAGTAATCACTTTCTTGCCTTTTAACTTATCACTGCATTGTGCATCTTTATATCTTTACAACCTGGAGTTGAACTTTGCGCATTTAAAAAATTTCTAAAAAGCTTTTAAGCTCCCCCCGCCCCCATCACTAGAATTCGCTTCCTTCCCTTTGATTTCCTTGCAGTGTGTCTGTTGAGGAATCCGGCCCATTTGACCTGGAGAGTTTCCCATAGTCTAGACTTTGCTGACTGCAGACTGTTAGTGCAGTTCAAGTTCTTCTGTCCTTGGTATTGCCTGCAAATTAGTGGCTAGATCTAGTCAAATTCCATCCCTTTGGCAAGACTCAGGTATCACCGCCTCTGAGAAATCTCTGATTCCCCCAGAGAATGACTCACAGCTTATTGTCTGGGAGACTTCTGTGTGTTTCACACCATAGCCAGGAGGCCCCTCAGGACTGGGACTGTGTCTCACGGGTGTCTGTGTTTCCAGCACCTGGGATAGAGAAAAGAGCCTTCTTACAAGAGAGGACCCTGCTTGAAGGGTTGGGGAGCTCTCCCTGTAGGAGGTGATGATGTGGCTGGGCTTTGGAGGTTGAACAGGAATTTGCCAGAGCGCCACAAACAATCCTAGCTACTTCTACCCTCATTCAGTCATGACTGACACTCAAATATCATGATCTAGGTTCACATGCAACCTAGGTTTACATGCTTTTCTCCCTCTCAGCTCCCCATCCCACCACTGACCTTGCACATAAAATGGAATTTCAAATTAAGAAGCAATATTCCTATTGATAATTTTGTAAGCAAATAGTAAAGGTACAATCCCATCCTTTGGGACAGAAGTTGCCATCTTGGAATCATGAACTGACAAGAATGAAAGCAATCTCCCAAACCTCTCATGTAGCCACAGAGACAGGCAAAGAGAAGGGAAGTGATTTGTTCAGGGTCATCCAGAAAGCACTACCTTCATCACATAAGTTAAGCTTTTCTGCAAGATGGGCCTAAATCTGCTGGGAAAAGTCATCTTTGATGATAACCTGACATGTACCCAGGAGATGGCCCATCTCTTTGCCAGCCTGTGGGCCAAGCCGGTCCTTCTCTTGTGTAATATTCACCCTTGATCAATAGAAAAACCACATAGTGAACAAAATCATTAGGCCTGACCCCAATATCAGGCTGTAGAGGCAGGGAAGGGACACAGAAATTCCCTGTCAACAGCTGGATTCCCCAGAAGACAAACTCCTAGATCTTTTTTTTTTTTAGTGTTGTTTTATAAATATTATTTATGTGTTTATTTTTGGCTGCACTGGAGCTTCATTGCTGTGTGCAAGCTGTCTAGTTGCAGAAAGCAGGAGCTACTCTAGTTGCAGACAGTGGGCTTCTCGTTTTGGTGGCTTCTCTTGTTTCAGAGCACAGGTTCTAGGCGCGCGCTCGGTAGTTGCGACTGGCAGGCTCTAAAGTGCGGGCTCAGGAGTTGTGGTGCACGGGCTTAGTTGCTCCGTGGCATGCGGAATCTTCCCAGAGCAGGGATAGAACTCATATCCTCTGCACTGGCAGGTGGATTCTTATCCACTCGATCACCAGGGCAGTCCAGGCTCTGTCTGACTGGTGGCAGGAAATTGAAAAGAACACAGCACAACCGTGACATTGGATAGGCTGGATGGTCCAGAGGAGGAAGTTTGAGGGCAAAGAACTCGGTACAGAGTGACCTTGGGTAAATCATTTCATCTCCCCAAGCCCAGTTTCTGTATCCATAAATCAGAGTTCTCATTCCTGCCCTGGCACGTCACAGGGCTTTATGCCCTCCTAGAGAGATGGCACATATTCATTATTAGCAGAGAATCAGGACTGGAACATGGGGTTAATATTAAATACCTTGCATGGTTTGGGCCTTGAGGCCACAGTGAATGTGGCCCTCCCGCCCTGGGAGGAATGCAGTCACCCTCCGGGAGGAAATGGGTGAAATCAACAGGTGTTAAGAGTGGCTGTGCCTCTGTGTGTGTCCAGAGCGAGCCCTGCATGGGGGAGGGTTTGGGGCAGCCAAACCCATCCAGCAATGGCAAAACAGTTCTCAGGGCAGTACGGGCAGGACTGAAAGGCGTTCAGCACATCTTTGCTGAGAGTGGATTATGTGGACAGGGGTACAGTTGTGGTATATGAAAGAGGGGAAACGTCTTACCCCGCGGAGCTCAAATCAGCAAGGGGGAAGGAACGTATGCAAATGAGGAAACAAGACGGCACGTTCGAGGGGAGGAGGGCTATGGAAGGAGAGAAAGGCCGAGTTGGGGATAAGAAGTGATGGAAAGGGGGTTGCGGTTTCAAACAGAGTAGCAGGGAGAAGCCTAGGGAAGAATCTAGAGGGAGGGAAGCCCGAGAATAAAGTCAGTGGCTCCCGATCTATGGGATTTTTACCCCTAGGCAGGTTGACCCCTCTCAGCCACGGGGATGGGTGTGTTGGGCAAGGTGGCAGAGACACGACGACCCTCTGTGTCACCCCCGCACTCCCACTGTCATCTCGCGGGCTCTGAGGTTAGCTTGCTTAGGAGCCCGACTCCCATAGGTGTGTGGATGGTGGGGGTGGGGGAAATGGGAGGAGCCGCAGGGCAGACGTGGAGGGAGGGTCAGAGCAGAGGTGTGTGAACCACCAAAGACTGGGCGCTTCTGAGATACTTTCCTGGAAGGTGCTGGTGGGGAGTGCAGTAGACCGGTGTGGAGAGGGACTGCTCTCCGTCTGCACTTACTGGCCGACTGACCCTGGAAAGTAATTCCACCTGTAAAATGTGGGCAATAATAATACCTCTGACCTAGAGTCATTGTGAGAGTGTATGGAGAAACTCTTAGCACGGGGTCTTGGCACTGAAAATTTTCTTACCAACTGAGAGCTGCAATCATTATCATCATGGCCTGTTCTCTAAGGCAGGCTTTTTCAAACTGTAGGAGGTAACCTGTAAGTGGATCATGAAGTAAATTGAATGGCTTGCAAGCAGCCATTTTTTTTTTTTTAAACATAGAACAGAATGGATTAACATCAAGTAATTGGAGTGCATAAGAATGGTTTTATAAAACATTTTATAAACGTATATATATTTCCTCCCATGAGGCATGGCTGAATGTTTGAAAGCCACGCTTCCAAGGCAATGCTTCTCTAAAGATGGTTGGAAGGAGCGTTTTTTAAATTAGTAATTTGCAAGCAACTGTCATCACTTTTTGGCTTCCCTGGTGGCTCAGATAGTAAAGAATCCGCCTGCAATACAGGAGACCCAGGTTCGATCCTTGGGTAGGGAAGATCCCTGGAGAAGGAAACGGCAACCCACTCCAGTATTCTTGCCTGGAGAATTCCACGGACAGAGGAGCCTGGCGGGTTACAGTCCATGGATCCAAAACAACTGGACCCAACTGAGCCACTAACACACTGTCATCACTTTTGCCAGAGCAGAATACCACTTGTGCGTGTGTGCTCACTGTCTTATTTGCTAAATACTGGTCTTTGAGTTAGCTTATTTGAACCTCATCATGATAACAATATTCATGAAATTTATTTTTAAAAATATCTATTACTTTTTTTTTTATTAACCTAAAACCATCTCACATATATATGTACACCAGGCTTTGGGGACACGGTGGTAAAAGGAGCATCTTCTGAAAGCATTTTCTGAAAGCTGGGAGCCACCAAAACTGTGAGACACAGATGAGTCCAGCGCTCTCAGGGTCCCATTCTGTCCTTGGAGGCAGGCCTGGCCCTACTGCCCAGTTTCTGAATTCTTGTGGTTGATCTTCCCACAATGGGCACCTAAGGAAGCAAAGAGCAGGCCCTGTCTGCTTGTGGACTGATTCAGGACCTTTCCTGGGACGTAACCCCCTAGTGGAGGAGGCCAGGGCCCTGCTGTATCTTATCTTTTCTTTTGTGAGCCATGTCCTGACGCTGCACAAGTTTGCAGAATTTCCTTTCTTGTCCAGCTTTGATTCCATTGATGGGATTAGGCGCCCCCCACAGCCATGTCCTTTGATGTGGTCAGGGGGTAGCAGGGAGATTTCAAGCTCTGGGAGCAAATCTTAATCTTCTGCGGGTTTCTCTGGGATCAGCGCTGGGGTAAACCCATTACATCCCTGCCCTTTCATCCCCCCAGGACACCGGCTCCTCCAGACTCCTCGAGTCTCAGAGATCCAAAGGGTCTGTCAGATTTAGAGAGAGCAATAAAAGAGGAAGAGAAAGCAGAGCACGAACCTCAGATCCCCGCCAGCACCCGCAGCATCACCAGCAATGTCAGGGCATCTTCCTCTTTCTTCCCTTTTAATCCTGGGCTCTCACAAAATGGGGATTACAGAGGCTTGGGGCCAGCGGCTGGCCATGCCCCCAGCACTGGGCACCTCTGCCGGGCCTGGCCGCCATCTGCCCTCCATCCTCTCAGATCCGCTTTCCTGGATGCACCTGCTTCTGCACATCTGTCTGTACTGTGCTGGGATCTCCATGTCAGGTTGGGGGCGAGTTGGCTAATTGAGCAGATAAAGCACTCAGCCCCCACCACAGTGAAGTTTTAAGGCATGATTTGGATTGGTGAGGCCAGGAAAGAGAAGACAGGACCATAGCCAGTATCTATCCCAGGCCACAAGCAGGTATGTCTCATTATTTAAATTAAACCTGACTCCAAGGCTCTCTCTGAAGAGAGGCGGGGAAATTCAACCTCAGTCATTACTTAGATTTACCCATCACTCCCTCTGCCATGGGCTTCCCAGGTGGCTCAGTGGGAAGATTCTGCTTGCCAATGCAGGAGACTCGAGTTTGATCCTCTGAAAGAGGAAATGACAACCCACCCCAGTGTTCTTGCCTGGGGAAATCCCACGGACAGGGGACATGGGGTGGCAAAGAGTTGCACAGGACTGAGTGACTGAGCTCTCGTCCTCTGCCTGGTCCCTGGAGTCCCGGCCGTCTTGAGGATGGGGATCTTGGTGAAGGCCTAGGGATGCTCCAGACTAGTCTCAGATGAGGCAGGCGGTTGCTCCCCCACGTCCTGGTGCCCCCAGAGATGAGAGTGAGGCAGCAGGTCCTCACCAGTGGGGATTCCACTGAACTCCAACCCCTCTCCAGCCTTGGGAAAGTTCTCCCTCGGCCTCGAGGCCTTTCGGTATGTCCTTACTCCCTCCCTCCCTCCCTCCCCACTAAAGACCTCGGGTTTTCCTTTAGGACAGCACCGCTAGGAAGAGAGCCGGTGGTCAGGTCCCTGGAAGGGGGGCGTGGAAAATTAACATTTCAAAAACAGTGCTGCAGGGTACAGTGCTTGGCGTCTTACATTTAGTATCTCCTTGATTTGCCCAGGCTTCCCTGGTGGCTCAGACAGTAATGCGCGAGCCCAGGGTTCGATCCCTGAGTGGGAAGATCCCCTGGAGAAGGAAATGGCAATCAACTCCAGCACTCTTGCCTGGAAAATCCCATGGACGGAAGAGCCTGGTAGGCTACAGTCCATGGGGTCGCAAAGAGTCGGACACGACTGAGCGACTTCACTTTCACTTTGATTTGCCCAGGAGAAGGGCCTGGCCCGCCCTGAGGCTCCCGGTGGGGAGGTTAAGGCGGGCGGGGGACGCGGCCCGGGAGCGGAGCGGCCGGCAGGGGGCTCTCGGCGCCGGCCTTCGAGGGAGGAAGCTCTGGCAGCGGCCTCCGACCGGTCAGAGGAGGAAAAGGGAAAATTACTGGAGCTCGGGGGCGGGAAGCGCTGCGTGCCTGGGAGGAAGGCACTGGAGACTGTCGAGTCTGGCAGCCCGCGGCCGGACTCGATCCCCGGGGCTGCGCGGACGGCCAGGGCAAGGGGCGCCAGTGCCGGCCCGACCCCGCCCGGTGTCCTCCTGCCGGTGCTGCCGGCTGGAGCGGACTCGGCGGCCCGGGGCGGGGGCGGTGGCGCCGAGGGGCGGGCGGAGGGCGGGCCGGGGCGGGGCGCGTCCTCCAGGCTCCGGGAGGCGGTGCGGGCGGGCGCTGGCCGCGTCCGCCCGCCTGGAGCCGTGGGGCGCGCAGCCTTCCTGATGTGTCACCAGCACGTGGAGCCAGCTCGGGCCGCGCCGCTAGCGGGAGGAACTCCCCCAACTTTCGAAGGGTCTCGCCGCTCCGCTCCTCTCCCCGCGGCGCCTGGCTCGCGCTCCTTGGGGAGGCGGCGGCGGCGGCCCCCAGGTCTCAGGCGGGTCGAGCGAGGCCCCGGCCCCCGGCCCGGCTTGCGCGGGGCCCCGGAACGTCGGGGTGCCGGGCCCGACTGGCGGATGCGCCCCCGGACCCCCGGATGCAGCGTGGGGCACGGCCTGCGGTGCGAGCGGCCCGGCCGGCCTTGCGCCCGGCGGATCTGAGCGCAGGTAACCCAGGCGGCGCAGCGCTGGGCCTCGCGGGCGCGGCGTGGGATCTTGGCGAAGTTTCTCTGCATGGAACTCTTGCGCTCGGCTGGCGGTGGAGGATGGGGAAAGGCTAGGTCCCCGCGCCTCCCCCGCCCCAGCCCTGTCTTTCGGCCTGCGCCCTGGCGGCCCGGACGCCGCTGCGCGCTGGGCGTCGTGTAACCCTTCGAGGGCTGGTCTCGGGGCCGGCTGGTGGAGGTCAGGCGAGCAGGATGCTGCCTTTGGGGGATGCCGCTTGGGGAAAACCCAGAGCCTCAGCCGAGACAAGCGCGTGGAAAGCGGGCGGCCGGATCCAGCCCCAGGAAGCCCGTCGGGGGCCTGCGCGACGTCCCTAATCCGAGACGCGTGGGAGCTGAGAGCTGGGTCTTTGCGGGCGAGATGAAGGTGTCGGTTCAACTGGCCTACAAAGTCCCAGTCCTCGGCCCCCAGGACCGACGGCTCCTCCTCGCCCCTCGCCGTTTTCTCCCGGGCGGACGCGAGCTCGGCTCCCAAGGCGGGGCGGGGAGCCGGGCCGGGCCGCACCTCGCGGGTCCACACCGGAGACGCGGTGGCGGGGCGCGCTCGCCGCGGGCTCTGTGTGGAAGGTTCGAGGGATCCCTGCGCTTGGCAGGAGCGGTGGGAACGCACTCGGAGGTTCGAGTTGGTCCCTGTGGGCGGCTGGTGTCCTCCGGGTGGAGCCGGATCCTGGCCGCGGCCGACCTGGAGGGAAGGGAGAGACGGCGCCCCGCTTTCTCTCCGGCCGAGCCGATTCGCCTACGGGGCCCTGCCCTGCTGCGCTTTCCGGAGCCTCCACCTTGAGCTTGAGGGTGGTGAGGACCGCGCGAGGACTAGAGTTGCCCCGGGAATACGGGCCGGGATGTGGAGGTTTAGCCCCTCTCCCTGAGCTCCACTACCATTTCTTTAAAGATGCATTTTTGTGGGTGTGTTCTTAATGGCCAGCCTTTTGTTCCCTGACCTAGGCAACATTGTGCTGACCCTCGGCACCCCCCACCCCCCCCCCCGCCCCCAGTCCTCTTAAAGTTTTCTGCTGAAATTCCCATCTTAAATTGTTTATCCAATAACTTTGTTTCTACCTCCTCCTGCAAAAGAAAAACCCCAGTAACCCCTGAAATCTCGGCGTCTGCCTGGTGTTGGAACTTTCTGTTTATTTTTATTTGTTTGTATTGTGTTTGGGCTGTCTTGGCAGTGGGGACCTCGGGAAAACATTTGGGAACATGCCGGGAGGTGACCTGAACCCTGCGAAGGGCCAATTGACAAAATAGGACTCTTTGGGCTCCTTTCTTCCCGGCTTTGTAAAACAGGATAGATGTCTGGAAGCAGGGAGGAGGGAGAAACCCGCCCTGCCAGGTTGGCCCACCTCTCTCAAGGATGTGGAAGGTTCTTCCAGAATCTTCTCTGACTAATGTGGGCCCTTGTAGAGGAGACCTCGCAGGACTCCTGCCACATCTGTGTCCCTGTTCCAGTGGCCGTGAGGGGGCCTGAATGGAGGGGACACCTTGGGCTGTGGGGCCATCCAGGCAGGGTTGGGCCCGTGCGTGAGCCCAGGAGTGGGCAAAGCCTGGGAGCGGGCAGAGCCCGGAACTGCTGTTGACCAGCATTTTTTCCGTGTGAGCTTTGTCCTGCCAACTGTAACCCGTGGACCGTGCAAAGCCAGAACTGTGGGAGAAAAGAGTTTCCTTAGGGCCACGCGTCTAAACGTACAGACGTACTCAGTTTTGAGGGAAACTGTCGGGAGGGGACTGGTGGCGACTTCAGCTGGAGTCGTTGTTTGTTGTTATTTAGTCACTAAGTTGTGTTCGACTCTTTGGGACCCCATGGACTGTAGCCTGCCAGGCTCCTCTGTCCATGGAATTCTCCAGGCAAGAATGCTGGAGCGGGTTGCCAGTTCCTTCTCTGGGGATCTTCCCGACCAGGGATCGCACCCAGGTCTCCTGCAATGCAGGCGGGTTCTTTAACACTGAGCCTCCTGGGAAGCTCTCAGCTGGAGGGTTTTCCCTAATTAAAGAAAAGGGTCTAGACCGTTCGGAGTACTGAGTCAGGCTGGAAAAACAGAGTTATCTCCCTTTGAACTCATGCCTCTCCCCTCCCTGGGGATCAGTATCTTAAATGAAGTGGAAATCTCTAGAATATTGCGTGGTCATAAAACACCCGCAGGACTGGTCTGGAGCAATGAGATGAGGAAAAGCTTTGCAACCACCCTGGAGGTGACAGGCGCGGAGGATGAGGGGCATAAATCTCTGGGAATAAGGGATTGCCCAGGTAGCCGGCAATTTTCTCTTTAAGTCTGTGCCCCCTTCTTGTGGGCTGCTCAGAGTTACGGGGATTTTTAGGAATCGCCTCGGGCTTCATTTCTTGGGGGGCAGGGGAGTGAGTGATTTGGTTTTTCCTTGGGTTTTTTTTTTTTCCTTTGCAAGATGTGATTGAATCAGTCCAGCCTTGGGCTGGACTGGCCTGGCCTCCAGCAGCCCAAGTATGCTGCGATTTAGGCCGTTGTGTTTAGGAATTGAGAGCTTTCTGATTTCCCGCCCCTTTTGAATTCTCAAAGTTTTCTGATGCTGAAGCCTCCTTCCACCCCACCCCCACCCTGATCCATCCCTCTAAGCTGGATAGCTAGAAACTTGGTGGGGGAAGTGGCTTAAATAGAGAGCTTGTTTGCCCTGGAGCTGCCTTCAGGAAGCAAGGTGGGAAGCGGTTGGGAGGGGAAGATTTTAGCCAGACCCCCAGGGAGACCCAGGGAAGATTCTGTGAAATCCCCCTGCCTACTGGAAGGAAACGTGCATTCCCTTGATTCTTAAGTAAATTGCAACCTGGTGAATAATTAACCTCCCCCATTTAGTTTTTTTTTTTTTTTTAAGAAAAATAATATCCCAGCCTGTGAAAAGATGAGAGATCAATTTTTTTCCAGCTCAGTTAAATGGACAAAGGAGCGTTGGGAGAGGCCGACCCTCTCACCTCCTTCCCAAAGGGCTAGCGAGCAACTCTGATAGTTGAAATTCTGATAGTTGAAAATCCCTCCAGGGTTTCTCTGGTGGCAGTTGTAGAGACAGCCTCTGAGCTGCCTCCCCAGGTCTCCTTCAGTTCCTCTGACCAAAGCCAAGCTGTCAGACAGCAGTGGTCAGGATCCTGGCACCCTCCCCCACCGCCCCCCCCCCCACCAACTTTCTGTAGCGACAGCTTGGCCTTCATTCCTGCACGGAGTTGATTCTGCTGTCAGGCCGGTTTGTGGCTCTTCATGGGCTGGTAAATATTTGGCCTGTCTCTGTTCTTTCACACAGAAGGACAGCGCTCCCGATCCGGGTCTGTGCATGGATGTCCCAGCTGTTAGAAGCAGGGATCCACTGGGGGTCCATGAAGGCTTTTCTCGAAGCAGCCCAGTGTGAGGGCCACAAAGGCAGATTTGGGGTCCAGATATGCTAGAGTTGGGCTTCCCTGGTGGCTCAGACGGTAAAGAATCTGCCTGCAATGTGGCAGACCTGGGTTCAATCCCTGGGGTGGGAAGATCCCCTGGAGGAGGGCATGGCAACCCCCTCCAGTATTCTTGCCTGGAGAATCCCCATGGACAGAGGAGCCTGGCGGCGGAGAGTTGGAGTCCTCCTAACTGCTGCTTGCCAGCTGGGTAGCCTTTGGCAAGTAACTTCTCTGTGCCCATTTCTTCTGTTGTACACGAGGGTTCTGAGACCTCCCTTGTAACACTGTGATGAGGCTTATGTGAAAAGTGCAGGCAGAGTGCCTGGCACATACCAGTAGACCTTTGAGAGTCCCTCTTATTTTGAATAAGCCCATGGCTTTGGGCAAGTCACTTAACCCACTGGGAACAGCAGCTTTGTAATCCTAAAGCGGGGTGATATCTGGGACCCCTTCCCATCGGAGCCTGTTATCCATCAACCACATGCCAGGGCCTGGGCCAGGCTGGGGAGACAACAGTGGGTAAGATAGTCATGGCCCCTCCTGCCCACTCCTGTCTGTACCCCAGCTCTGAGAGCAGATGAGGGGTATGGTGTGTCCTCTTATTATAGCTGAGGCTGCAACTCTGAGGCGCAAGACTCCCCCAGGATCTCACAACTGCCTTTGGTGCTGAGGGAGCAGAAGCCCAGCCTTCTAGGTGCAATAGAGCCTCCTGGGTGGGAGCCAGCCCCCAGTGAGCTGTCAACAGGGAGGTGGGTGGGTCTGCTTCCTTAAAGGAACCCTGGGTGTGCAGAAGTGGCCACCTCACACATCTACTCTGCCATGCGTCCAGCCTGAAAGGTCCCAAGAAGGCCCCCAGGAAAGGCGAATTGCCACAACTGCTCTTGGCCTGCTCACTCACTGACCATCTTGGCCATCTTGACCAACTTGGCCAGCCTGATGCACTCTAGTGGGACTAGTCGAATAGGGTGCAGAATCGAGGGGTTGGGGGAGGGGAAGGAAATACTTTGATATTCCAAAAAGTGCTGCAGAGTAATCAGCATGGGAAGTTAAAACATCAGGATTTCCTTGGACTTCCTTATGCTTTTTTATGGCCTTGTTGTTTCAGTCGCTTTGTGACCCCGTGGACTGTAGCCCACCAGGCTCCTCTGTCCATGGGATTTCCCAGACAAGAGTACTGGAGTGGGTTGCCATTTCCTTCTCCAGGGGATCTTCCCCACCCAGGGATCAAACCCACTCTCTCTTGCATTGGCAGGCAGATTCTTTACCGCTGAGCCACCAGGAAAAGCCCTTTTTATGGCTTTGTGGTGTTTTTATTCTGCATTTCAAACTGGAGGTTGAAGTAGACCCTAATCCCTCCAGCCCAGGGCAGTGGGCAGGGTTTGCGGGGACACCAGGCAGGTGACTTCTCACCCACTGAGCGCTCCCTCCCACCGCCCCCTCCTCCCCTCTGGCAGGCTCTGGGGAATTTTGAAATTGCCCTGGAGCCAGACCCCTTGTGTTGGCTGCCTAGGAGGACTGGGGAAGGAGGTGCTATGTGGAAAGAACCATTGCCTGATTTTAATCTCAGTTCTGCCACTCTGGGTCTGAGATCCCCCTTTCTCTGTCAAGTGGGGTCTGCACCGAATACAGCGCATACCCTGTGTAGCCTAAACAACCTAAGGTCTGTAGCCCAGAGGCAGCCTGCCCGGAGGTGCAGAGAAGGGCATGGGGCTGGGACCCTGGGAGGGTTAGGAGCAAAACTGAGATGTGCAGCTGGGAAATTTGGATCAGTCTTTGAGGATTTTGTGGTTCATTCTCATGAAATGAGCTTCCTTTCACTGGATTTCTGCCCTGGGGTGTGTGGGGCTCAAGGAGAAACGCTGGCTTCTCCTCCTCGGTGACTGAGGCTTAAGTTTGGGTCTTTCAGTGCTCTATCTCCATGTCCACCATGAGGCAGACCTCCTCCCCCAACCCTTCTGAAAATGAGTCAATTGCAGCGCTGCCTACATGCTGACAGCACCTGGTTTTGCAGGAGGCTGAAGGCAGGCATTGGGGAAAGGGCGATAGCTTGCAGGCTCTCCCCTGGGCTAGCTGGGTGACCTTGGACCCGTGACTTGCCTTCCTGGGACTGTTTCCCCATCAGTGATGATACATGTCCGCTCTGTAGTCCAATACAGGGGTCACATGAGGAGGCCTGGGTGAAACGCCAGGCTCGTGGCGGGGGACTGGTGGGGGGGGCGGTGGGGGGGAGTCCCAGTGGCTGCTCTTAAGTGACTCTATAGCTCACCCCAGGATCTATGGGGCCAGCGAAGGAAACTCAGGGAAGTATACCCTGGGCCTGGCAAGCCTCCTTGCCGCTTTGTTGTCTGGGGAGAAAACACTGCAAGAAAAGCCATGTGGGGGTGGGGTGGGGGTTCCCGTTTCTTCGCAGAGATAGGCCTGGTATACCCTAAGAGGGGAGGGTGGGGCGCGAAGTCGCAGATTGTTCCACTTGTGAGTTCATTTGATCACTTGTAAGTGAGAGCGTTTGAGTAAACTCCTGGAGTTGGTGATGGACAGGGAGGCCTGGCGTGCTACAGTCCATGGGGTTGCAAAGAGCCGGACATGACTGAGCAACTGAACTGAAGTGAGAGCGTCAGGATACTGTTCTCGAGAATCCTTTCCTAGGGAGCTTGCTGTTGTAAGCTTAAGAACATGGGGGGAAGAAAAGTGTCTTTGCTCCTGGAACCAAGAGGGCGATTCAACAGATACTTGGAACCAGGACTTGCGTATAAGCAAAATGTTGGTCTCCAACTTGCCTGGCCAGACCCCTGTGTATCTGGGAAAAGTCAACCAGCCCACTTGCTCCCAGCTGGCCAGTGTGGAGGCTTCCTCCCGCCCTGGGCTGAGCCTCGGTCCGTCTAGCCCTGCCTCTCCTCCTGTGTCTGGGGATAGCAGGCGATCGCTTTGTCGCCCAGGTCTGGGTGCATGTGAACCTCGGCCAAATCGCTGAATGTTAAAACATCTGGCAAAATATCACATTTCCACAATGGGCCTTTTCTGTAGAGCTGGGGATAGAGTGGGCAGTGTCCGGACGCTGGGAAATTACTTAAGCTTTGACAGTGGGAAGGAGCAGGGTCTAGGATCCTGACTGAACCGAAGGGTGAGGATGGAGCGGGGAGGAGGATGCGCCTTCAAAAAGAAGTAGGGCCCCAAGAGCCAGCTCCCCCTGTTTCCAGAGCCGGTGGGGGAAGGGGGCTGCGGCCAGCCTGCCTTGGCATCCTCCCTTCTGGCGTCCTCTCGGTGGATTTTGTTGTAATGAGACAAGTCCTGACAAATATCCCGTCGCCCTTTGGGCTGGAGAGCTGTAAGGCGTCCTGCCTGGAAACCCAGCCCCATTCACTGGGGAGCCATAATTAGGCAAGAGAACAGTTCACCGGCCCTTGATTCAATAAAGACCCTTTTATGATGTTGGTTTTTCCCAGAAAAATAATACTACTTCGCCCCGTTTATTGCATTTAGATGTGTAATCGTATTAGGGCTCAGCAGCCCCGGGGACCGAAGTTCCGTAGTTGGGGTTTTCACCAAAGGCTGTTAACCCCGTCTTCAGAGGCAGTGACCTTGGGAGAAAAAAAAAAAAGACAAGGACGGAACATTTTTGAAGATTTCTCTCTCTCTCGGCATTTCAAGGACGTTTTCTGCCGTCTGGGTGAGAGGCGACCCAGGGAAGAAAACTAGAAAGTGAAACTAACTCTCCTGGCTAGTGTCCCTGCAGGCCGCGGCCCTGCACGGCCCCTCCCTTGTCGTTGACCAGATCTGTCAGTCAGATGGATGGCACGTGCCCGGCAGAGGGCTGGAGGAAATGTCAGCGAGGATGCCGGTGGCTCGGCACCAGGAGTCGTGGTGCCCCAGCACGTCCCCACTGAGACGCCGGCAGGGCGGCAGGCACTGGGGTTTGTGCAGGTGGCCGGCCTGGGCCTCCCCCAGGCCCCGCCCTGTTGGGGTGGCCAGCCCCGACTAAATATAGTCCTGGAGGGCGAGGCGGCTCTCGGTTGGTTGGACGGGTTTGCTTGCCCCGCCCCTGATCACCGCCACCTTCCAGATTCTTGCCTACCGGGGCTCTCACCTGCTGGTCCCTTCCCCCGGCAAGCATCTCCTCTGACCTTCTTCCCCCAGGCCTTGTGTGAAGCAGGCTAAGAACTTCGGCTCATCAGTCCTGGAGTAAAACCCCCCTCCTAGAAACCTGCCCAGTGCCGGGGTGTTGGTACAGATCACCAGTGGTGTCCAGCACCTCTTTCCCAATTTGCGGTTGGTTTAGAAATCTCAGGCGATGAGGAAATTTATGGGAGTCATTCGTGGGCGTGCTCTTATTAAGAAATAGGGTAGGACCTTTCATTAAAACCCTGTTGCCTTAAAAAGGGGGATATCCATTTAATTCCAGGACATCTGATGGGAATTGTCACCGAAATCTCTTTTCAGATAGCACCCTTTAATGCAGAAGAACTGCATTATCTATTTATAGATACTAAAATGCATACTATATTCTTTCATTGTCAGGATTTGAGGTGTGTGCGATTTTTTTATTCAATCTTAAGCTTTAGATACTTTATTTTGGGGGAAAAGTGCTTTTATATATATATATATATATATATATATATATATATATATATATATATATATAAATAAAATTGTTTTTTGATTCCACACCCCCCACACAGGAGTATAATTAGAACGTCTGAAACCAGATTATCCAATTAGTAGTTGTTATTTAGATGCTAAGTCGTGTCCGACTCTTTGTGACCCTATGGACTACAGCATCCAGGCTCCCCTGTCCTCCACTATCTCCCAGCGTTTGCTCAAATTCATGTCCAGTAAATTGGTGATGCTAGCCAGCAGTCTCATCTGTATCCAATTAGTACATTTTTCTAATTAACTGTTAGGAATTTGTGATGAGATAAATTATTTTAGATTTCCAATGAAACTTTGGCCACAAGGGGTACATGAGGGGAAAGATCGTGGGTTTTCAGTTTTGGCTACCACCTACTCACCTACTCCCCACAGAATACCTAATTTGCCTGCTGTTAGGCAGCAACAGTGACCAGGAAACAGTTTTATTTTCCTTGTCCCAAGTAGAGTTGGAAACATTTCTCGTCTATGATGGCTTCTCTCTGCTCCGGACAGTGAAGCAGGCAGATGGTGGGGTTTAAATACTACTTTTGTACATTTTTCAGCAGTAACATTGGTAGCTGTCCTTTGGACAAAAAAACAAATTTGTGATGATCTGCATTCATTCAGTTTGTGTCTTCTTTGTGCCTTGTATGTGCTTCCTGTGCCAGGAGGCTTGGCGAGGAGAGGGGGCAGCCTGCAGGGGTGGGGACCTCTGACCAAGACCAAGGAATGGAGTCGTTTCACATTTGGTAACAGTGCCCGGTGCAAGCCCCAAATCCTTTATCCGAAATTCTAGACTCTGAAAACCAAAAGTTGTTTTTATAACAAATTTCATGGGAATTCTTGACCCAAACTGACTTGAGTCTAGATTTTCCCGGGGAGCATGAATCTTCATGGCTTTCCCTGCAGAGACATTCCTTCGTGTGATTTCAGGGGGTGGAGGGTGCTGCTCTGCTGGTGTGTTGCTCAGCATGTGGCCTGTGCACCATGTTATCTAAGACCTGAAAACTTCTGCAGTGAAAACTCCTGCAGCATGTCAGGCCAGAAGGTTTGGGGTAAGAAGATGCAGTCCTGGAGCAGGAGCATGCGCCTGACAAAGGCAGCTGGACCCAAGGCCTGCAGAGCCCTCTCCCCCCAGACCTTGAACTCCACGAAGGCTCACCAGGTTTTGCTCACTGTTACATCCTCGCTGCCCAGCTGGGCGCCTGGAGCCTCCTAGGTGCGGAGTGAATGCTGGTCAGCAGTTAAGTGTTGGCCAGCTTTGTTTGGGAAAGCCAAATAGTAAATATTTTAGGCTCTGGGGGCCATGGGGCCTCTGTTGCAACTCTCTTGTCTTTCATTTCCTAGAATCCATGATACAAAGTGCTGAAGATGCTTTATACAAAAAAAGATATTCGCTATGCTTATTATTTATAACAGTGGCCGTTTAGAAATAACATGAAGGAAACAGTAAGATGCATCACGGTGAATCCTCCCCGTGGGATATTTGTGTGTGTGTGCTCAGTCGTGTCTGACTCTTTGTGACTCCATGGACCGTAGCCCGCCAGGTTGCTCTGTCCCCAGGATTCTGTAGGCAAGAATACTAGAGTGGGTTGCCATCTCCTCCTCCAGGGGATCTTCCCGACCCAGGGATTGAACCCACGTCTCCTGTGTCTGCTGCATTGCAGGTGGGTTCTTGACCACTTGAGCCATCACCATGTAAATGAATGAGTACCTGTGTTCTGATAAAATGGTGACCGTTGTGGGTCTGGCCTGAGGGTCCACAGTTGGCTGATTCCTATGAGGAGGATATACACACCCTAAGCCTAGACGTCTCCCCATCTCTTAGCCCTACTGTCTACAGGCCTGGTCAGTTTGTTGCCCTGCCCCAGTGCCATCTCCGGTAAAGAGGTACAGGCAGTGCCCACCCCCTGGTGTCTGCTTCTCCCGTGTTCAGGAAACATGGCTGAAAGGGAGGTGCCGCGCTCCCTGGACCAGCCTGGTTCAAGGGAGTGGGTGTTCATGTGGATGACTGCATTTGGGCTCCAGTCCAGCCTTGCCAAGGGGCACTCGCACCTCCACCCGCCAATGAGTGTTTTGGGGGCTGAGCTAACTTCAGGGTACAGGGGCCATCATCATCAGGCCAGGCAGGGCTGGCATTCGTGGGGCGTGGGGGAGGGGACGCTGAGGGGGTGAGAGAGAGTGTTTAGGAGGCATTCTCAGCCAGAGAATTTCTGGCAGAGAGATGAGCGACCGTAAACCCAGGAGCTCAGGTCTCCTGGCTGTGTTCATCGTAGCCCAGGAGTGGCCAGCAAGGGTGGATGGGCCAGCGGCTCCAAGAAGGCTTTCCACCGCAGCGCAGGCCCAAATCCAGCAGAGACAGCTGACTCTCACCCCCATGGCAGGCTGACCTGGGGGCAGGGGGGTGGGTGGCTGGAAGGAGGGCAGCACTTTTTACAGAGCCCACACCTCTAAGCTGAGGGCCCCTATGCCCAGCTTCTCCAGGCCCGCCCCTGCCGCCAGCCCTGGCCGTGCCCAGCAGCTCCTTCAGGACATTCTGCCACCTCCGCTCGACCACCTCCTTCCCGAGTCCGGGTGGGACTTTCTCAAGCAAACTGCAAACAAGGGCTGGCACCTCTGGTTGGCTTTTCTTTTCCTTCCATTATGGTTTTGTGATTTGCTGGCAATTTTCAGGTGGAGCGCCTGTACTCAGCAGCTCCCTCGGAAGCCTTGATGGCTTTTCAGCCCCCAGCAGAAGGGTGTAGCGCCCCCCGACCCCAGTCAGCAGCGTGAGTTCAACTCAGTGTGAGGGCTGAAAGGAACCAGACTGGGGGCTGGTGTGTTTGGTGATGTCAGAGCCAAGCCCGGGGAGGTCCCCGTCACGCACTAGCATGGTGTGGGGGATCCTCTGGCCGCTGTCCAGGGCACCCCTATCCCCCAACCTCACTGTGTTATTGAGCATCTCGGCCAGGCACTGCCTGTACCGTGGTGGTAAGGCAGCCCAGAGCGGTGCTTCTCAAACTTGGGTGACCCTGTGAACCACACCAGGAGACTGTTAGCAATGCAGACTCCAGGGCCCTTTGGTTGAGCTCTGGGGCCCGAGAGTCAGCATTGTTAATAAGCACAAGGGATTGTGATGTGGTGGTTCCGGGTTGGTGCTGAGCGGGGCGGGGGTGGGGGAATAGGCAAAGCCGTGTGATGTGTGTGGAGTCGGGGAGCATGGAGAAAGAAGACGAGGCTCTAACTGGGGGTGGTGGGGCTGGGGTCAGGAAAGGTGAGCTGAGCCTTGAAGCACAAAGCAGGCATGGTAGTGATTGCTGACTCTGGAAATCTTGATGCTGGGCACAGCTCGAAGCCTTTATAGGCACTGACTCATTTAATCCTTCCAGCAACCCCATGAAATAGGTAGTTACACTGATTTTTTTTTTTAAGTATTTATTTGGCTGCACCAAGTCTTAGGTGCAGCATGTGGGATCTTTTGTTGCAGTGCACAGGATCTAGTTCCCTGACCAGGGATCGAACCGAGGCCCCCTGCATTAGGGGCACAGAGTCTTAGCCACCAGGGCGGTCTCTCGTTACCCTGATCTTGGAGCACAGAAGGGTTTAGAAGCTTGCCTGAGCTTCTCGGTTGCTAAGTGGTGAGCTGACCCTCTTTGTCCTCCTTGTCTGTTCTTCTGCACTGGGGCCGCGGCATACAGACCGTGGGACCCCCTCACACCACGGCTGTGCAGACTGAAGGCTAGGGCTTCTTCGGATGTGGTCATGTTGCTGAGGGATTCAGGAGGTTTGGATCCTAGTGTGCAGAGACGGTTTGGCTTTTTAAAAAAATTTTTATTTCGTTTAAAATTTTTTTTTGGCGGTGCTGGGTCTTCATTGCTACGCGGGGACTCCTCTCCAGTGCTGGTGCTCGGGTTTCTCATCGTGGTGGCTTCTTTTGACACGGAGCTTGGGCTCTAGGGTGCACAGGCTTCGGCAGTAGCGGCTCCTGGGCTTTAGGCGTAGGCTCAATGGTTGTGGCACGTGGGCTTAGTTGCTCTGCAGCGTGTGGGCTCTTCCTGGATCAAGGACTGAACCTGTGTCCTCTGCATCGGCAGGCGGATTCTTTTTCACTGAGCCACCAGGGAAGCCCGACAGTTTGGCCTTTGCTGGTGGAGTATATGCATGATGGCCTTGGTTAGGGCCAAAAGTCGTAGCGAGGTAACAGCTGCTATAATGTAGCTTTGAGAGGCAGCTGGGATTTGGCACAGGTGTTCTCCCTTTGAATGAGGCAGGACCCTGGCGTGTGGGAAGACGGTGCAGAGCTCACGGGGCAGTGAGGCCTGTGCCCCCACACCCCATCTCCACCTGCCCCTCCGAGAGGGAGGAATTCTCCACCGCCCAAGTCCTCAGAGTCTCCCAGGGAGTCTGGCCCAGCTCTAGGGGTCTGAGGGCAAGGGGGAAGCTGCTTGGACAGGGGAAGACAGTATGTTGGGAGCCGGCCCAAACCTTTGTATGCTATTCTTCCTTCAGTCTTCACATCACCCTGCAAAGGAAGCCACTTGTTCTGTTTACCCACGCGCAAGCCAAGGCACACAGACTCTAAGCAACTTAGACGCCACCACACAGCAAGTAAGCGGGTAGTAGAGCCTGGTCTGTTTCCTGTGGGACGTACTTTACAGCAGGGTCCGCCTTATTCAGAGAGGCCACATGTCCTGCTGCACCCTCAGTGGGGCTGGTGACCGGGGGCCCCTGAGGAGTGGGTGCAGTGCCCGGGTGGGTGGGTAGGGCAGGCTCCCAGTGGCCAGCTGAGCCCAGCTCTGGATGGGATGGCCTAGCTTCAGGGGATGCGTTACCGGCTGACCGGTGGCATTCTGAGGATGCCAAAGGTCTGGGGTCTATGGGAGTGGTCAGCTGGGGTCTTCCTAGTCTAGGGCCCTAATGCTGGGAGCTGAGCCTCTGCTGTTCTGACAGAGGCCAGGTGAGCCCTCCCTCGGGTCTTCTGGCTTTGCCTAGGTCTTGGGACCCCCTCGTCCACTTGGGATTCTGCCAGGACTCTAGCCTACGGCTCCCTGTGGACAGAAGGCATTGGGTTCCAAGTTGGCTCTGGGTGGACCAAGGGCTGGTCTCTCCTGGGAGCGCCTGGGGCGTGGGGCAGTGAAGCCAGCCACTGTCCAGGCTGAGAACTGTGCCACCGTGGAGACCCTGCAGCCACCCCACCTGCCGCAGAACTTCCTGTGGGCTGGGAGGGGTGGGCCAGTGTCGGGGAGGGGTCACTGTTTCTACCTTGGTTCACCTGGGTCAGCTGGCTGACTCCTTCCTCACCTGGAGAGTGCTCGAGGACAGCAAGAAAAATGAGGGACTTTCAGGGGCAGCTGTGTTTTCTGACTCAGTCATAATGCCCCTAAAAATCCTTATTGTTCTTGCAGTGTGCATCAGGCGGCGGCCCCAGCCCAGCCCTTGCCCACCTGGCCCCTCTGGGATGGGGAGAACTACCTGGGGTTCAGCTGGCGTGCCCTCCCACGTTTTCCTGAAATGAGACTGTAGGGGGATTTGCTGATGAGTTAATGTTTTGTTAGTTGATGCATTGATTGGCATGTACTTTTATAATTTCTTTTTTGGTGGAGGATGGGGTAGGCTGGGCACTGAGACACTCGCGCACAGATCGGAGCCCAGGAGAATGCAAGGTCTCCCTGGTTTGTGCGCAGTGAGGGGTCCCTAGAACTTAGCTGCACATTACAGCCTGAGGAAGGGGAGCTTCAAGGGCAGGTGTACCCAGGGCTAGGTCATGTCCTACTCTTGATGACCCCATGGACTGTAGCCTGCCCAGTTCCTTTGTCCATGGTTTTTCAGGCAGGAATACTGGAGTGGGTTGCCATTTCCTTCTCCAGGGGATCGTCCCGACCCAGGGATTGAACCTGCGTCTCCCACATCGGCAGGCAGATTCTTTACCACTGAGCCACCTGGGAAACCCCATTTAGGGGCACTGTGTTTTAAAACGGGAGGAGCCTCTGTGCACCGCTGAGCTGGCCGTTTTGCAAATCTGCCTGCAGTGGACCGAGGTCTTCCCGCAGCTGTTGCCCCTAGAGCCTGCTTTCTCTTGGGCGGGTGGTCTCTACCCTGTCTCACTTCCTGGGTCTCCACCTTGCCCAGCAGGTGCCTCAACCAGTTATTTTGGACGTTTTGGGTAGAACTGGGGTTCCTGGGGGATGGTCAAGCAGAAATACAAGTTGGTGACATGTCTACCAGAACACAAGAACGCCATTCAACAAAGATGTCACTAAACGCCACAGCCACACAATCATCCGCTGAGGCTGGGCAGGTGGCCAGCCCACAGATGGACAGACAGGGAGGTGGCAGGGCAGTAAGCAGGGCTGAGCCTGCTCCCAGGGGCGCCCCCCCGGGGTCTCACTGGCCTCCCAGGTCAGTCGAGGAATTCATCCTTAAGGTATTGCTCAGGCTCCCTCCCCAGGTGCCGACTCGCACGTTCCACTCGCTGCATGTGGACTCTGGCCGCCAGGATCCTCCTTCCTCCTGGCCAGCCCCAGCTGCCCACTCCTCCTCGGGCTTCTGTGATCCCAGCTGTCTCCATCCCAGCCCCGGAGACAATTTTTAAGGAGCTTCAACATTCTTCTGTCCAGGGGAAGGGACGGCTCCAAGGTAAAGGTTAACGTTGGGGGGGGGTGGGTAATGTTTATTACTTCTTGGCGAGAGGTGGGCGGGCCTCTCGTGAAATGTGATTCTCACATCTCAGGTGGACACAGGGCCACAGAACACATCCCATCCTCTTCATAGCTAACCATTTGCTAACGTCCACTCAGCTGTCCCTCCCTTCTGTCCCCACAAACCTCCTGTTCCAGAGTGTTTTCTTCATTCTTTATCCCAAAACATCTGGAAAAAAAAAAAAAAGTCCACTTTTAAAAAAGACTACATAAGAAATAAAACATTATTGGTTTTCCCTCAATCATATAAGAACTGCTTTCCAAGTGCAGAGAGCATTTCAAAAATGCAGAAGGATGAAAGAGGCTTATAGGTGCCCATACCTAGAGATCATGTCATCTGATAGATTCTTCCAGGGTTTCTTTTCTCTTTGCATGTACGTGTGTGTGTGCAAAGTTGCTTCGGTAGTGACTCCGACTCTTTGTGACCTTATGGACTGCAGCCCACCAAGCTCCTCTGTCCATGGGATTCTCCGGGCAAGAATACTGGAGCGGGTTGCCATGCCCTCCTCCAGGGGATCTTCCTGACCCCGGCACTGAACTCACATCTCTTAGGTCTCCTGCGTTGGCAGGTGGGTTCTTTACCTCTAGTGCCACCTGTACAGCCTTCACTCAGTTAGCAGGAGTGGGGCTTCTGAAAGGGAGAGGGCCCGTAATTCATTTGCGTGATGGCCTTGGGCCCATCGGGAGGCAGAAAGTCTCTGATTTTCTTTCTGCCAAGTGGGCCGGGGACTGAAGTTTGCCTCTGGCCAGGAAGTTTGTTGGAGGGTGCTGGGGCGGCACTGGGTTTCCCTCTGTAAACAGAGACTGGGGAGGGTTCCTGGCCCGTCTAGTGGTTAGGACTCTGTGCTTCCTCTGAGAGGGCACAGGTTTGATCCCTGGTTAGGGAATTAAGATCCTGCAAGCCAAACAACAAACAAAAATGTGGGCTGTGTCCCAGTTGAGTTCTAAGTAAAGCTGCTGCACCACTTCCCGACTCCGGTCACACAGAAGAATCACTTAACGTTTAAAAAATGTCAGCACCACCTCCTACGCCAAGACCAGTTGGATCTGAATTGCTGGGTGTTGGGAGGGACCTAGGCCCTGGTATCTTTGTTTTCCTTCTGTTCCTCAGGTGATTCTGTTAAGTGTCCAGAGAACTACTAGCCAGCTCCACACTTACAAGTCAGCGATTTCCTCCAGCCCTTCCTTCAGGACCTGACGGAGGAGACGGGGCCGTTTGCTGCTGACAGCCTTTCACTTCCAGGATGTTCTCAGCTGCTCACTGTCACTTTTGATCCTCACTTTACAGACGGAGGACCGAGGCTCAGGAGACTCCCCAGAGGACACACAGCAAGGATGCGGCCAAGCTGGGGTATAGACATGCAGTTTCTGACTCCAAGGCCAGTGCTTTCTGTAATTGCTATTTATAGTAAGCATATGTCGTTAGACCCAGATGTGGTCATCACAGCCTCCTGAGGTGGGTGGGTAAACGCCACTGTCTCACGGAGAAGGTGTCTGCCCCCTGGGGAGACGGGGTGGTTGGCCCCTACTCCCCCAAATGCCGAGTGTGTACGTGGCCAGCTTAGATCCACAGTCTGCCCCCATCAGCCTGCATGCTGCCGAGGATCCCAGTTCTGAGCAGGGCAGGGTTTAACCCTATTTGCAGACCTCGCAAAAGGCATGGCCCAGGTCTCACAGCTGGGGGGTGGCGGAGGCCCACCGGTCCCTGCTCCTTGCCGGCGGGCTGACACAGAGCCTGTGTGGGGTTTGCTCATGGGGCCCTGCTCTGAGCTGGCGGCCCTCGGGGTCAGGATGCCTGCTGGGGGTGCCTCCCTGCCCCTCCCTTGTTCCTGCAGAGCTGGACTCCCGGAGCCTGGCCTGAGAGCTGCCTGGGCAAGCTGCCAGTGCAGGGAAGTAGCGGGCAGGCGCAGTGTTGGCTCCAGGAAGTGTCTCTGTTCCTGGGCCGGTCTGCAGGACTGGAGGGCCTGGACATAACAGCAGAGATGAGAGCTGAGGGCTAAGCACGCCTCCCGCCAGCCCCCCCAGGCTCAGCTGCTCCGGGCCGGGGCCGTGCCTTCCCTTGCTGGGCCTGGGCTCTCTCCTCCGTCTGGCTCCCGCCCTGCTCCCCACCGGCTCTGTGCTGCCAAGTACACGCTCTTGGCGGCAACGACATCCATTTAACCTGCTTCCCAGAAGACAGCATGGTTACGCGGGCCGGCTCAGCCAGCACCATGGTGGGAGATGGGGAGGGGGCCCCCTCAGCTTGGTCTTCTCTTGCCCATATTTCTTAGGGATCTGGGTGTGTGTCGGGGGGGTGGCCCTAAGCAACCTTGCTTACCTGGATCAGAAGTAACCTCAGCTCAACTGGAAGCCTTGAGCAGCCACACTAAAGACAGAACTTTGAGATCCTGGAGTTGGTGGGTGTTTGTATTAGGGGCAATCATTTAGCCTGAGGCTGAGGGTAAAGCTAGCTTCCCTAAGTAGCTCAGTTGGTAAAGAATCCACCTGCAATGCAGGAGACCCCGGTTCAATTCTTGGGCCGGGAAGATCCCCTGGAGAAGGGACAGGCTACCCACTCCAGTCTTCTTGGGCTTCCCTAGTGGCTCAGTTGGTAAAGAATCCGCCTGCATTGCAGGAGACCTGGGTGCGATCCCTGGGTTGGGAAGATCCCCTGGAAAAGGGAACAGCTACCCACTCCAGTGTTCTGGCCTAGAGAATTCCATGGACTGTATAGTCCATGGGGTTGCAAAGAGTCAGACATGACTAAGTGACTTTCACTTGGGTAAAGCTGCCTCCCCTGAGCCTGTTGCTGCGTTTGTTTTTTTTTTAATGTTTATTTTTTTGGCTGCATTCTATCCCTGACAAGGGATCAAACCTGGGCTCCCTACTTTGGGAACCCAGAGTCATAGCCACTTCACTACCAGGGAAGGCCCACCGTGTTCCTTTAATAGCCATAATAGAACGCTGGAGGACTACTCTCTAGGCATATTCTGAACGCACAAGTTGTGGTTCCTTCTCCCCTCCCCAGATACTTCACTGGGGAACCTGGGGAGGTGTCAGCGTGGAGAGCGTGTTCATTTCACGCCAGCTGTGCTGTGCTGCTCAGGAAGCGAGTGTAGGTCTTCAGGCATTGCATAGTGTCTTCTGTTTGTGATCTCTACAAAGATGACCTTTCCTGCAATCTCCTCTCTGGCCCTCCTGCCCTGGCCAGACCCTGTTAGGATGGTGGTTCTGAACCGAGAAGCTGGCCCCTTTGCGCCTCTTGTCTGGCCCTCGAGGCCCAGGGAGGCATCCTCCCCCTCATTGGGGTTCATCCTACAAGTCCAGATGCCTTCAGCTCCAGGGCCTCCCTCTGGGCCAGAGCTCCTCCCTCCCCGCCAGCCTCCTTGGGGTGCAGATGGACGGCCCAGCACAGTCAGGAATAGCCCTCTGTTTGCCTTGGCTGGTGGGGAAGAGATTACTGCTCACTTTCTGTTTTGACTCTTATATTTAGCTAACACACCGAGCCTGTGCGATCGCAGAAAAGCAGCCTTGGGTCTTGAATGAGTCTGGGGCCCGTCCCTGATGGCCTGGCGCCTGTTGAGTGGAGGTGTCTGAAGTAGGCATGAGTGATAACACTGCCTTCTGGGTACATGGAGAGAGGTGAGGACCATCTGTCGATTTTCCTGACCCCAGGTCCTCTGCCCTTTCATGTTTTCCTGTGGGGGTTACTCCTCCCAACCCCTGAGGTTTACATGGGGCCAGCCCCATCCCCTGGCTTTAGAGGCTGGCATGTGTCCCAGCTGGAAACTGAGCTGCCCTCCTTGGGATTTCTGCAGCAGCCATGGGGAAAGAGGCATTCACTTTTCATGGGAGTTGCTGGGTTGACGGAACTTCTGGTGACCACTCTTGTTCTTCACTTGAGGACGAAGCCAACAAAAAGGAAAGAAGCAAGAGGTGGGAAAAGTATGCTGTCCAGATACCAGTAAGCCGCTGGACCCAGCCATGCCTGAAACTGACCATATCTCTGGACTAATCTGATTATATGAGCCAATGAATGCGTTTCATTTTTTCTAAAACTATCCTGAGCTGTGTTTCTGTCATAGAAAGGGTCCTAAGAAAACTATATTTTTCTTTGGTCTCATTAAAAAAAAATCAACCTTAAGGTATACTTTACATGCAGCCATTTTAAAATGTCCAGTTCATACGTTTTTTCAAATGTGTACACCCTTGTAACTACTGCCGCAGTCGAGCTGTAGAACATTTAAAGTTCCCCATTCCCCTTTATGGTGAGTTCTCCCGACCCCAACCAACCACTGACCTGCCTTTGTCCTAGAGATTTATTCAGTCTTCTCTTGGTTCAGGTCCCTGGAGGTTGAGGAGAGCATTTCCTCGATGCTCAGATTATGGATCAACCTGGGTCATTTCTCCTGGTCCAACTGTGCTGAAGCCAGATGCCCCTCAGTTTTGTGGTTCAATAGAGCCTTCCCTTCGTTTGAGCCAGCTCACCACAGAAGAGAGTCCTGGCTGATGCAGCTTATCCACCGCACCCTTCAGTAAGCTCCGCCCAAGAACCTCCAGGCAAAACCAACTAATGGTCAGTCCAGCTCACCTCCTGGGAGCCAGACACTAGCAAGTGCTTTACACGCGTTATCTCAAGTCTTCTCAGCAACCCTCGGGAGGTGCTGTTAGCCCCACTTCACTGGGCTGTGGGTGTGTTGCATACCTCTGCACCTCCTCTGTCCACCAGGTTCCTGACTTCTTGTCCCACAGCTGAAGCTGACCCCTCCCAGACCACATGCCAGGGTAAGGGGGCTGGATCCCGAATGGCCAAAGAGGCTGAAGAACTCAAGCCATACACGTGGAGGGAGTTCGTTTTCGGGACGAACTTTGAGCCGTAGCTTAAGCACCTTCGGCAGGAAAGAGCTCAGGAAGCCCTGTCGTCAGTAACCTAGCACACCTTTCAGATCTTGTGGTCACAAAATACCTTGCCTAACCTGCTGGTTCTTCCCACAGATCAAAGAAGTAGAAATGAAGAATAAGTAATTACCAGGTGACCAGATCTCTTCCCCAGCTTCCCCTTCAGTAATCTCATGAACAAATGGTGGGAACAAGATAGCATCTAACAAGAAAGATCACAAGAAGTTGACAAGCCTGCACACAGCTGGGGATCATGACACCTCTGACCCCCTCCATCCGTGATTAACTGAGCTGACTTCTCTTTTCCCCCTTAGAAACTTCCATGGCCACGCAGACTCTTCAGAGCTGGTTTTGGCGGAACACCTGAGTGCACCATCTCCCCAGACTGCCGGCATTCCGATTAAAAGGAACTTTGCTTTCTATCAACAACTGCTTCTTGGGTGTTGATTTCCAAGCAGCTGGACTGAGTTTGGAAACAGCAGATGAGACAGGAGGATAAATTCCTTCATCCTCCATCCCTTGGACCACTTGAGGCACATTTTCCAGATGGGGTTTGTTGTACAGTGGTTACACGTCACCTTGCTTTGCTTCCTGTTCTTCCCGACCTCCTTTCTCTTATCCCTCCCTCTAGCTGCCCTGGAATTCCACTTCCAAGTTAATGTATCAGCCCTTAATCCCTTGCCAGAGGGCCCACTCTTGAGGGAACTTAGCAGTCTGACGCCTGGGTCTGCACTTCATGGCCTCAGTGAATGCTGACCAAGAGGACAGATACACGATGGATCACGGCCATGGGGTTGGGGACTGAGGAGGGAATACGGATAGTGCCAAATTCACCATCAGAGGTACCAGTGATAAAGGTGTCCCCATCATCTCTCCTGTTCCATTCACTGGGTCTAATCAGTCAAATCCTGACTCCATGCTATAGGTCAGAGACTGTGGCATCCCCCACTAACCTGTGTCCAGTACGAAACAGTCCACACTCCTTATCCATCACTTGCAGGGTATGTGATGCTGGAAGGTGCTCAGCCTCTCTGAGCTGCCTTCCCCATCTGTACAGTGGGGATAAGACTGGGCTCACCACCTGGAACTGTGGAGATGCCTAATGGACACGAGGTTTGTGCTTAAAGCAGAGTACGGGGAGGGCATCGTGGAGGCTACCTGTCCAATAGTGATCCTGCTCTCTTTTGAGAAGCTCCCCTCCTTCCTTCTGTCCCTACTGGGTAAATAGGGCTGTCCCACCCCTACTGCCAGATCCAGGCCAATCCACACATCTCTACTGACCACAAGATTGGATCAGGCCTGGGCATGAGACCCAAGTCAGACCAGTCCCTGCCACAGTTCCCTGAAGTTTCTGGAACAGTGAAAGAGGTGTTTGCTCTTTGCTTTTAGCCTGGAGCTACCTGAGGCCATTTTTTATTATTTGGACATGTGAGAATGAACGTCAGTGCGGTGACGTCAGAAGACAGCAATGCCAAGAGATGGAGCAGGATGCAAACTTCTGGTGATGGCCTTGGAGCTCCCAGATCTACCATGCCAGCAGCTAGGGAACCCCTGGTATTTTTAGAAATTAAAACATAGGCAAAAATTTTCCATTTCAGTTGCCTAAGCCAGTTCAAGTTGCATTTCTGTTACTTAAAACTGAAATGGTCTTGGGTCTTACCTTGTGGGCCAGTGATGAAGAATCCACCTGCCAATTTAGGGGACATGGGTTCGATCCCTGGTCCGGAAAGATCCCACATGCCACAGGGTAACTAAGCCCACCCTCTAGAGCCCATGCTTCTTTTGTTGAAGAAGAAGCATGTTTGCTTCTGTAACAAGAAGCTTGTTTGCAGGCAACGGTGAAGAGCCTGCGACTAGAAAAAGCCTGAGCCCAAGCAACAAAGCGCTCCTGTACCTCATTAGAGACCCAGCGCAGCCAAAAATAATTTCTTAAAAAACTGAAATGCTCTTGACCAATACTATAGGTTCTTTATAAATGATCACTGCCGTTATTGCAATTAATAATATTATTATAAACACATTCCTAGGAAGATGCAGCCTTGGGCACACATAGGCCAGGCTCCCCCAGGGTCACTGCTGCTCGCCACACATTTTACTAACCCTGGATATGAGCTCCCCAAGGGCGGGGGATTCATGTTTGCTACTGATATATCTCAGGTGCCTGGTGTCTGCACAAGGTAGGTGATTCATAGACACCCACTCAATGAACAAATGGAGTTGGCCCACTGCCCCCTGGCCCCCAGGCCTGGCTTCACGTTTTGCCCTCTGTCCTTGGCTGTCATCTGAACCCACTGGGGTGTTCTGCAGGAGTCTGTCTTGGCAAACTGATCTGTTTGCACAGTGTCCTTCCTAGGCCCTCACTCATCCCTTCATCTGCTCATGTACTCAAGTTTCCAAAATCGTCCTTTATTAGAAATGTCCATTATGGATCACAGCTTTCACAAAAATTAACTCAAAGTGAATCAAACACTTAAATGCAAAACTGGAAACCATAAAACTCTTAGAAGAAAACACATAGGGACAAAGTTCCTTGACACGGGTCTTGGCAATGATTTTTTTAGATATGAGACCTGAAACACAAGCATCAAAATAAAACCAAGTGGGACTATATCACACTGAAATGCTTCTGCACAACAAAAGAAATAATGAAAAGACAACCTATGAAATGGGAAAAAGTATTTGCAAACCATATATCTGGAAGGGGTTAATATTCAAAATATATCAAGAACTACAAGTCCATAGCAAAGTAGTAATGATGCTGCTGCTGCTATAATTAACACAGGACCTGAATAAACACTTCTTTAAGAAGTGGCCAACAGGTACATGAAAAGATGCTCAACATCACTAATCATGAGGGAAATGAAAAAACCACAGTGAGATATCACCTCACACCTGTTACCACGACAATCATCAAAAGACTGATAAGTGGAGAAGCGGGAACCCTTGTGCACTGTCAGTGGGAATGTAAATTGGTGTAACCACTATGGAAAACAGCATGGAGATTCCTCAAAAAATTAGAACTACCATATGTAGAACTTCCATATGACCCAGCAATTCCACTTCTGGAAATATATCTAAAGCAAATGAAAACACTATGTCGAAGAGGCATCTACCCCCATGTTCACAGCAGCATTATTTACAACAGCCAGGACATGCCAACAAACTAGGTTCATTGACAGATGAATGGATAAAGACACTGGCATGCCCACACACAATTATATACATGCATGCAGTGGAATATTAGTCATAAAAAGAAGGAAATACTGCCATTTGTGACAACATGAATAGACCTTGAGGGCAATATGCCAGGCAAAACCGGTCAGATAAACACTATATGATATCACATATATATGTGTGTGTGCAGCCTAAAACAACATACAAAAGGCCAAATGCATAGAAAGAAAAGATTTGTCATCTGTGCAAGGGTTGGGTGCTGTGGGGAGGAGGAAACTGGAGGCAGTCAGTGAGAAGTACACACTTTGAGTTATAAGACAAATATCTAAGGATATACTATAGAACATGATGGCTATAGCTAACACCACTGCATGGTATATTTGAAAGCTGTTAGGAGATGGGCTTCCCAGGCGGCACAGTGGTAAAGAATCCACCTATCAATGCAGGAGACGCAAGAGACTTGGATTCAATCCCTGGGTCAGAAAAACCCCGTGGAGTAGGAAATAGCCATCCACTCCAGTACTTTTGTTTGTTTTGATAGGTAAGAAGTGGATTTATTCAGAGAGAAACACACTGCGCAGACGGAGTGTGGGCCATCACAGAGGGTACCACTCCAGGACTCTTGCCTAAGAAATCCCGTGGACAGAGGAGCCTGGTGGGCTACAGTCCACATGGTTGCAAAGAGTTGGACATGACTGAGCACACACGAGACAAGAAACTTAACACAATATTGTAAATCAACTAGACTTCAGTTTTTTTTTAAAAGTAGATCATAAGAGTCACAAGGAAGAAAAACTTCATCTTTTTATTTTACCTACATAAAATGACAGAGGGAATTCCCGGGTGATCCAGTGGTTAGGACTCCACGATTCCACTGCAGGGGGCATAGGTTTGATCCCTGGTCGGGGTCTCGCGTGCCATGGGAACCAGGGAGAGATGCAAAGTGAACAGTGCTTTGCCTGCCTTCTATTCTAATAGAATAGGGAGCTTCTATTCTAATGGAGATAGATATATGTCGACAATTTTGGTACCATTAGGTTATTTTAGGCATTTGGATAATTTTCTGGTATTCTTCTACAGGCCAGATAATGAAATTAAAGAGTGTGTTTTGGTTTTAAGCTAAACTGGGACTAAGCTGTAAGCTATCTTCAAAGAAGGTGGAAAGAGGGGCCGAGTCCCTACTGAAAGGACGCACGGCAAATGGAGCAGGTCTAAAACTCACACCCAGGTCTGCTGCGTCACGTGTGGCGCTGGTCTGGAGGCAGGGTGGTGGAGCAGAGAGGGTTTGGGTCTGAGAACTGGTGATCTGGACTTGAATCTAGGAGCTGCGGTTTATAAGCAGTGGGACTTGGGCAACAACGCCCCACCATCTCCTCTGCCGGTTCATACCCCACCTTGGTAAAGTTTTTTACACTGTTCCTGTTATTGACATTCACATCCTCTTCTGCTCCACAATCAAGTCTTTATTGCTTTCTCCACAGGTCGACTCAAAAGATGAAAAGCCTTGAAATAGCATTTATGTGACTACAATTCTTAAATATCATTTATTGTAAACACCTCCTTTTAACTGAAGCTAGTTGAACTGAGACTTGTGTTTGGTCATGTTTTGTTGAACTGGATGAGATGTATCCCCAGGCCTCTGGGACAGAGCTCCCCCTGGGCCTGTTTCTTGGGCCTATGACCCAGGGCCTGTGTTCAGAAGGGCCCTATGCTTGGTTTGATGCTTTGCTGTTGCTATCTTGAAATTCTAGATACTTTTGAGCACAAGGTCCCACAATTCTGTGGCCAGTCCTAAGCTCACAACCTTGATGCTAGAGGCCAAAGTGGTCTGAGAAACTCCCTTGTTGCACACCTTCCTTTGGGAGGAAAGCAAGGGCCTTAGGCAGGCCCTGAAGTAGCCGGGAAAAATTAAAGTGATACGCTGTGGACCTGAGTGATGGCTTGTGAGTGTGCTCCATGTGGCGATGTCAGGCTGCCCTGCTTCAAGTTCCCTCTTAAACAGTGGCTGAAAGGTCGGTGAACCGTGGGCTGCACGAAGGAGGTAGGGCTGTCCTCATGAGGGCATCAGGGCTGAATGGTCTGCCCAAGGTCCCACAGCTTATAAACGGCAGGTCCTAGGTTCAAGACTAGGTCACCAGTTGTCAGACCCAAACCCTCTCTGCTCCACCACGCTGCCTCCAGACCAGTGCCACACGTGATGCAGCAGACCTGGGTATGAGTTCTAGACCTGCTCCCAGAGCTGTGTGTCCTTTTGGCAGGGACTTGCCCTCTCTGAACACTTAGCCCAGAGCCTGAGGGAGTGGATAAACTCCCTTTCAAACAATCACTATGTAACTAATGAAGAGAAAAGCACTTCTGCTATAGACAGACTTCAGCTAAGGAAAGCAGAAGGAATGAAATACGATACCACTTGGCAGCCCCTGACGGACTGTTTGAATGGCAGCTAGCATGTTAAAAGCAAATCAGATACCATGGACCTCCTGATAAAAGATCTCAACACCACCTTGCCAATCTCAACACAGTTTTGCCAAAAAACAAAACAAACGAATCAGATCTGCTTCTAATAACCAGTAGAACAAAGGATAGAAGAACACGTCCAACTGCACCACAGGGCAGCAATCAGCAAAGCCCAGATGGAATGAAATGCAACCAGATAAACAACTAGTTTCTTCCAACAAATGAAACAAAACACTTGGCCCAAAAAACTCAAAAAGACATACTGACCAATTATACCTTCTTCGGATTGAAATGTAAATAAACTGTAAAAAGATAACTATGTCACAACTGGAAATGTGAATATTGGCTCTTTGATAATATTAGGAAGTACTAGTCGCTCAGTCATGTTCAACTATTTGTGACTCCGTGGACTGTAGCCTGCCATGGAAATTCTGTCCATGGAATTCTCCAGACAAGAATACTGGAGTGGGTTGCCATTCCCTTCTCCAGGGGATCTTCTTGACACAGAGATTGAACCTGGTTCTCCCACCTTGCAGGCAGATTTTTTACCATCTGGGAACCCCTAACAATATCAGGAATTGTTAATTTGGGGGGCGTGATCCTGGTGCTATGATTATGGTTTATTTGTAAGGAAGGGTCCTTTTAGAGAAACACACTGACATATTTATGGATGAATGGATGTCATGCCTGGGATCTGCTTCAAAGTCATACAGGAAGAGAGATGTGGATGGGGAGGTGGGTCTAGATGAGGCAAGATGAGCCACTGGTTGATGATTGTCACAGCTGAATGATAGAGATATGGGGGATTGTTATATTTTTATTGTCTCCGGTTTTGTGTATAGTTTTCAGTTTTTAAAAAGTTCCTCCCGCCTACGTGAGAGGCCAGTGGTGGCCAGGGCTGAGGGTGGGAGGCCAGGGGAAAGACGGCCATGACTTCTCGGAGCAGGGCTGGGGGCTGACTAAGGGGACACCGGGTCCCACCTCTCCCTGCCCACCTCCCATGGCCAGGCTGAGCCCTGGAATGTTGCAACCACTTGTGCCCAGGTTCAGACTTAAAGGGTGGCTTTTTTGGTGTTTAGATGAGCTCACAGAGTTGAGACACTGTAATTGCAGAACCCTGGTCCCTGCCCACAACCCACCTCTGTCCTCCCCAGGGGACACCAGTTTCATATTCCAGGTACATCCTGGGCCACTTCAGGACATCTGGCCACGAGCACAGGCAGGAGCAGGCATGTGGGCACGCCCAGTCGCTCAGTGTCTGACTCTCTGTAACTCTATGAACTGCAACCCACCAGGCTTCTCTGTCCATGGGATTTGCCAGGCAAGAATACTGGAGTGGGTTGCCATTTCCTGCTCCAGGGGATCTTCCCAGCCCAGGGATCCAACCCACCTCTCTTTTGTCTCCTGCATTGGCAAGTGGATTCTTCACCACTAAGCCACCTGGGAAGCCAGCAGCTGGTGGGAGCTGGGGGTTATTCCCACATGTACTTCCTACAACATCCCTGGTGGTGGTAGTGTGGCCAGGCCAGGACCTGAGGACCTGGAAGGTCAGAGGCCCATGCTCAGGCCCACTGCCCAGGAATGCTCCCCGCAGAAAGTTGGTGCCGATCACCTTACTGCCTAATTTGCTGCATAACTTTGATAGAACACTTTCCTTCCCTGGGCCTTGGGTTCTCCATCAAAAAGAAGACTGCTCTGTATTTCTTGGTGGGCTGCTATTGACCTTCAGGATAGACAGTTTTCCCTAGTTTGCATTCCCAGGCCCCGGCCATTAAATGCCCATAGCAGTCCCTGTTACCGTGGCAACCAGAAAACACCCCACACATTTCCAACCACTCCTGGGTTGCAAACTGCTATATGTCTCTAAGACATCACCAGGCCCATAGTTCTGTGTTTCTGGAGAGTTCATGACAAACTGAGGAAGGGAGGGGCAGACACTGTTAGTGTGGCTTATGCTCTCACAGAGATGATATTTGGGTGGGTCCTGAAATACAACTAGGAGTTTGCAAACTGAGCAAGTGACAGCAGATGGTATGGGGGGAGCTCAGAACATTCTGGGTGACAGGATCAGCCCAGGCACAGCACAGAGGGATGCAAGCATGGAGTGTTTGGATGGCAGGGGTTCCCTGTGACCTCTGGAAAACCATGCAAAGGAGATGGGGCATCATCCTGGGGGCAACAGGGAGCCAGCAAGGATTTTCAGACGGGGGCAGAAGCAGGTTTTTCCACCCTGATCCCTCTGGATGAAGAAATCACTGGATGCCTTCGTATGAATCAGGAGATTGTCCCTCTTCCTAGGAAGAACTCACGGGTCAAAACTGCCGAGGGTACAATTCCCTGGAATTTCTTGCCCCCTGGCACCCTGGTGGGAGAGAGATTTGGAGGTGACAGTAGAGGAGGGGCTGCTCACATTCTCAAATCATTGAAGAGGCCTGAGCAGGGAGCAAGAGTCAAAGTGTACGGGTGAGTGTGCGGGTGAGTGTGCAAGTCTTCAGGGGAGTGTGATCAATGTGAGCGGGTGAACAGTGCTCATCTAACAAGTATACGGCGGGCACACAGCAGTGAGCAAGCACTGACCTGACCCTTGTCCTCACAGAGCGTGCAATCTAGTGGCTCTAGGGGAGGAGAGAGAAAGAGACAAGAAAGCAGAACCACATTCCTGCCCTGGCCACAGGACGGACCCGGGCAGCCGATCAGAACCTCCTTCTGACTCTTGGGCAGAGCAACACAGAGCCCCCCGCCGCCTCCTGCCCTTCATTCCTGCTCCCAGTCTGGCCACTTGGCCCTCTGGGGCTGTTTTGTTTCTTACCCCTGCCCAGGCCCGTTTTCCAGCCTTCCCAGTGATTTCTGGTGCTCGTGTGGGTGGGTGTCCATCTGTGTGGATTTGGTTTTGGCTCTGAGATGACCGAAGCCAGAACAAGGGCGCTGTGAGCACAGATGAAGCTCTCTGGGAAACCCCTTCCCGTGACCCTCACGGAAGGGGACGTGGAGGCCTCCCGGCACCCCTCCCTGGCACACATGTCGTGCACACCCACACCCTCAGCACACTAACCCCCCTGAGCCAGCCAGCGTGCTGGCCTCACGGGGAGGAAATGCCAGCCGCGTTTCTCTAAGCCTCTCTCGGCCTCCCCAGGGACTCTCTGCCGCCCAGCGCTTCCTCTGAGGCCGAGGCAGCGGGGTGGGCCTGGGCCGCCCCGGGCGGGCCTCCAGTGGGGGCCTGTGACTCAGGGCTCAGTCAGGCGGAGGCAGGATGTCGGCCCATTCACTGGGCCACGAGGAATCTCACTCTTCTATTTATAGGCCGCACAACTGCTGGCCCAGCCTGGTGGGAGGAAGTGGCCATGGCTGGCGAGTCAGGGGAATAGGGGCAGCTGTGCTGGAACCCGGATGAAGCCAGGCCTCACCGGCCACCTCCGCCCGCCTCGGAGGGGTGGTTTCCAGACTGGGAGTCAACTGGACTAGCTCTTCCACTCCGGAATGGTCAAGGCGGGGATGGGCCAGGAGATGAGCCCAGGGCCCCTGTGATCTATGAACCAAGCTATAGGAGGTGGTAGACACAGGGTGGCTTGACCTGTCGTGAGCCTGGAAGGGTGGGCAGAGGTCAGGTGAAGGGAGTACCCAGAGGCCAGGCTTTCTGAAGTTCAAACCCCAGAAACTCATCCTATTCGTCCCATGCTGGGGTCCCAACTCACTTCGTCGGTCAAAGACCCCCATGCCCCTAGCTGCCATCTGCCCACATGGCCAGGATGGCTCCTTGCTCTTAGGAAGCTGTGACTTGATACCTGCTATGAGCTGAAGCCTGTCACATACACTGCTACGTTCAATCTCACAAAGCCTTGTACCATAGGTATCAATAAGCCCATTTAACAGAAGTAAAGGTTCAGGATGGTTAAGGTACTTGCCTGGCTTTGAGCATGTGCGCAAGTGTGTATTAAATGTACAAAATGTGCAAAAGGGGGACTATGGAGCCCTGTCTGAGGGTGCCGTGAGGAGTGAAGGAGCTGATGCTGGCTGTTCTGTGCTGTCATCTCTTTATGACGCACCATCCACGAGGTTTATTTACTTTGTCCTCAGTTGAGCTTGGGCTTCCCCGGGGAAGGAAATGGCACTCCACTCCAGTATTCTTGCCTGGAGACTCTCATGGACAGAGGAGCCTGGTGGGCTACAGTCCACCAGGTCACGAGGAATCAGAGCGACGAATACTTTCACTTTCACAGCTGAGCTTGCATCTATGATCACATCCTTTCGATGGGAGTCGATTTCCGGAGCAGGAGACCCTTCCAACTGAGCTTACTGGGGCCACTTCAGAGGAAACCAGCCAAGGGCCACAGTGGATGCTGCAGAGCTGCCCTCGCACCTTCCTTGTGCCCCCAGGGCCTCCATTCTCGGTTCCTGCCTGAGCCCTGGATCTGGCCACTCCCTGCGGCTGCTGTGACCGCTGTCCTCAGCGACCCCGTGCACACTGCGTCCTGAGGATGCCTGAAGCAGCTGTGCGCTCGTTGTCGAAGGGCTCAGGCCAGGCAGGATGGGAAGGAGGTCTAACGGAGGGGCTGGGTAGAGGGTATCAGGGTCAACAGGAGGTGCATTCTCACAGCCTTGATCGGAAGAGGGGCCTACCCAGCCTTAAATGTCTCATCTACCTCCCCAAACAAAGTTCTCAGCTTTCCTTTCACCCCACACACATCTGCTCCCAAGGTGATCAGCAAATCTCAGGGCCGTTTTCTGCATCTTGCAAACTTTGCAACCTCTGCCAGTCTCTGAAAAAAGTCACTGACCTTTTTCTTTCAAGCAGGATGCCATGAAGGCACATCCAAGGGCAGAGAGGGTTGGTTCTGTGGGGTGCTCTGAGCCTGAGGAGGAACTAGGGTGAAGGGAAGAGGCCTCCAGGGGTGAAGGTGTCAGGGAAGGAAAGGAGGCAAAGCTTGCAGATTATGGAAGAAGCTCTGGCTGGTTGAAGGCCTGAGGCTCAAGTCCAGGGCGAGGTGGGGAAATAGGGGGAGGCTGGATGGAAGATCAGCTCTCTGGGGCCTGAGGTCAGGCTACACTTTCCTCTGAGCACAGGACTGAAGCCAGACAAGGGTCCAGGCAGGAGGCCATTTAAGAAGCTCCTCTGGCCTTGGGGGTTGAAGGGGTCGAAGGAGACAGGCTGGCGGCAGGTAGGCCAGTGAGACCCCAGCACGGTCTATCCTGGTGAGAGATGAGAATGGATGAACTTGGGAAGGGGAGAAGGGGGGCTGGGAGGGAGAGCGGTGATGTGAAGTTGACTGGCTTCACTGCCCCCCCATCCCCCCCATACTGATGAGGGTGGGGGTGACCGGAATGGGGAGGGGAGGAGCCCCTGATGAGCCTGAGACCCTGGTGGCAGGGCCAGCTGGACGGGTGCAGAGATGACATCATTTTCGTATACTTAACCCAAGGTAAACAGCGGTGGAAAAACCCAAGCACTCATTATCTGACTTGGTACCCGGCTGCCGGCTCCTTAACAACCGGTTTCCTGGGATTCTGCAGCGCCCTTGCAGAAGGGAGCCAGAACCAGGGGCTTCCCCTCCCTGGGTGCGGGCACTGTGGCTCGGGCCCCTTTGCCTGGGGCCTCATCCCTGGACTCATGCCCTACTTGTTCACAGAGCCTGGTTTGCTGAGGGGCCAGGCCGCAGGCCAGCCATTCGGGCGCAGTGGAGATCAAAAGTGAGTGTGGTCTGGGGATTTGATCCTAGTGACCAGCTGGGCTTGAGAGCCCAGGAGTGCCGGGAAGTGGGGAGACGGGCGGGGGAGCTGTTTTGAAGCATTCAAGCAAAAGCTGGATGAATTTGAAGCCACCCTGGGGATCACCCAGTCTGACCCTTGATGTCACAGACAGGTAAACTGAGGCCCAGAGAAGTCACATGGATATCTAGAGTCATATACCTGGAGAGATGGGTGGGACTAAAACCCCGGTGTTCTGATATCAGTGATTCTGACGAATTCACTGAGAAACTGGCCAACTCAAGAATATAAACAGTTCAGGGGCTAAGACTCCATGACCTGGGGTCAGGGAACTAGAGCAGCTCATATGCTGCAGCTAAGGCCTGGCACAACCAGATAAATAAAAATTATATATACACACACACACACATTTTTGGGGGGAAATAAAAAATAATTAAAACATGTAGACTAGCCTCCCTCTTCCCCTCAATACCCAGGCACGCACACATGTGGGTTCTCTAGAAGGTCAAAGAGGGAGAGAGAAATGCCTTCTTGCTGACTGGGTTCCAAGTGCTTCCCCCTCACCCCCAGAAGCCACCCTGCAAGCTAAATCTGGAGCAGGAGGCAAAGCTCCCTCCTTGTGGAAAGAGCCGGCAGTGCCCACAGTGGCCGGGCGGCCTCAGGGGCACCGGCCCTTTGCCATCACTCCCTGCAGTGGTTCTGGGCACGCCTGGCCCTCTCCACCCGCCCTCAATGGGAAGCCCCGGAGGTGGGGGAACCTGTCAAAGAGCACAGAGGCCCTGCAAGTCTCTGCAGGCTGCTCACACTCAGGGGCTCCAGGCCTTTCCAAAGGACCACTGCCCACCCCACAAAAGATCTGGTAGATTTTGTTCTCTGCCTTAAACAAGAGGGACGGCAAACAGCAGTACCCCTTTCGGAGAATGGATGCATATGTATGTTTGGCTGAGTGCCTGCGCTGTTCACCTGCAACCATCACACACTGTTAACTGGCTACACTCCAGTACAAAATAAAAAGCTAAAAAAAAAGTACCCCTTTCTCTAAAGTCAGCTGAACGAAACAGTATGCAGGAAAGCAGGAAACCCAGCCCAACAACTTTCAACAGATCCTTAGACGCCCCTGGGCCTCAGTTTCCCCAGTTGTATTGACCCTTAAGTGAGCTTCACAACCCTGTGAGTCTGAATGACCATTTAATATGAATGCCTAACTCCAAGCCCCAAGCTCTACCCCAGCCATGTGAATCCCTCACATCTTTTTGACAGCCCCCCAAGAAGATGTCCAGCCTGCCTTCTCGGGTTATGTGCCAGGTCTCATCACGACCCCCGAGCGATGTCCACGTCCTAATCCAAAGAACCTGGAAATGTGTCACCTTAAATGGCAAAAGAGAATTCATAAATGTGATAAACTAAGGATCCTAAAATGAGATTATTTTGGATTATCTGGGTGAGCCCTATACAATCACAAGGGTCCTTATAATAGGGAAGTGGGAAAGCCTGAGTCCCAGAAGACGACACAGTGACAGAGCAGAGGACAGAAGGCAGAGGTCAGAGTGATTTGAGGAAGAGGCCATGACCCAGGCGGGCAACCTCTGGAAGTCAGAAAGGCAAGCAAATGGATTCTCTCCTGGAAGGAACGTGACCCTGCCAATGCCTTAGGACTTCTGATCTCCAGCACTGTAAGAGAATAGATCTGGTTGAAGCTATTAAAACTAAGGTTGTGGTACTTTGCTACAGTAGCAACAGGAAAGGAATACTGCTGTAACCAGCTAACTACCAGGGACAGATGGCCACCTGCATTCATCGCAGGCCATCCTGGCTGTCTTCTGCCCCTTCTACCGGGCCACGGCCACTTCCTTGGCGACTCCTAGACAGCTGCCTCTGCTGGCTACAGTCTTCCAGAGGGTGTGTACATATTCAAAGCTTTTGGTGCATTTTTGTGCTCTGTTCTTAATTCCAGACCCATTTCTTTTATGCTCTGGATTTATCACCCACTTTACAAGGACAAATAAATTTAGGTAGAGATTCTGCTATTTGTAATTCTCCAGACTATGTCTTTCCATTAACATGTATGGTTGAAAAAAAAAAAAAGACTCCATTGTTTCCATTTTTAAAGCACCAAGCATATCCAAGCATATTCTCACCCTGATATTCCAGTGTGCCTGGCTCTTCCTGGTAATACTGGGAATTGGATTAAATGCTGTTTTTCCCTTCTAGAGTGAAAAGTTTCTAGGTCAAGCCCAAAACACAGTCATTTACTGAACCTCAGTTTCATTGTTGCTGGTGTTGTTTAGTAGCTAAGTTGTATCTGATTCTTTGTGACCCCAGAGACTGTAGCCTGCCAGGCTCTTCTGTTCATGGCATTTCCCAGGCAAGAAGACTGGAGTGGATTGCAATTTATTTCTCCAGGAGATCTTCCTGACCCAGGGGATCAAACCCATGTCTCCTGCATTGGCACATGGATTCTTTATCACAGAGCCACCAGGGAAGCCTGAACCTCAGTTTACTCATCAGTAAATTGGAGCTATTAATAGTACTTTGTAGGATTTTCCTGGAGATGAAAGGAACCCAGCTCAGTGTCTGACACACAGTGTCTGTCTCAGCACTTTTGCGCTGTCCCATCCCTGGGGGACGGGTGGTGGGTGATGGGGTCTCCTGGCCCACATGTTGGCTCTTATCCCAGCAAGGCCTGCCCACATTCCCAGCCACCCAAGGCTAACTGTCTCTCTCAAGAACAACCCCCGGATTTGCCCCACCTTAAAAAGCCCTTGAGCTCTCAGAAGGACAACCACATAAGAGAACAGTACATTAGAGAAAATTGCTTGTCTAAAACAGACAAATAATTTTCATTTCATTCTTACTTCTGTGTTCTACTTTCTCTCTCTCCTCGCTGTTCCTTTTTCTACAGAAGCCAGGCATGAGGGTGATATTATTCCTATAAATTCTTCAGATGGATTACATAATAATCTAGACTGGAGACTTAAAAAAAGAAAGACAACCGCCTGGTAAATGGACACAAGTCTTTGCAACTGTTTAGAGCCAAAGCCCAGGCCACTCCTTAGCTCCTGCCACTCAGGAGCTGACTGGCCTCATTCTCGGGGTTCCCAAAGATAGTCATGGTTGCACATGCTTAGAGCTGCATGGTCCAACTTCCCTAGGTGATCAGAATCACCTGGGATGCTTATAAAAATGCAGATTCCTGGGCCCTATGCCAGATCTGAATCAGATTCTCCTGGAGGGAGACCTGCATATTTACAAATACACAGTATACATTTAACAAGTAGCCACAGGCCCTTCTTAACATCAGGAAAATATGACCAGCACTGTTATAGATGGAGAAAACTGGAGTAATTTTCAAACTTGGCTGCAAATTAAGAGTCTCCTGGGGACCTTTGAAAGCCCCCAATGCTCGGTTAAATCAGAAGCGTCATCACCTTGAATCATGTGCAGGAGTCATGGGGAAGACCTCTGACTATGTGCATGTGGGCCAAGACTGCAGGGTTCTAACACTGGCTTTGCCACTAACCCATTGAGCAGCATCTCTAGTCCTGAGCTTCACACATGCAAAATGAGGGACATGGACTAGCCCACAGAGAAAACACGTCCTGTCACATGTATCAGTCTGACTGATTGGAGGTGGCTGCTTGCAATATTGAGGAGGATTCCAGGGTTCAGACTGGGCTAAACAGAAAACAGTGGCTCAATTAGTGATGTCTGCCACAGGTGCAGATTAGAGGGCGATGGCTTGTGTGTCAAGAATTTGCTATCTCTAGACTAGATCATCTATAAGGTTCCCTCTGAGCCTCAACGACATAATAATAATGCCAATAGCACCAGACTGATTGTGAAGAATAACTGAGATAGTCTATGCAAATATCTTGTAGCCTATAAAGTGCTATACAGATGTTAGTCATTATGATAATAGTTATTATTTTAGTTCTAGGATGCTATTCTTTTGACACTTTTTAAGGCAGAGTAATGAACAACAAGTGGCCTGTCTGGGTGGCAGTGAGATACTGGATTAGGAATCACATGGGGTTATATGAATGGACAAATTTGGAAAACTCAGCAGTGGCCACAGGACTGGAAAAGGGCAGTTTTCATTCCAATCCCAAAGAAAGGCAATGCCAAAGAATGTTCAAACTACCACACAATTACACTCATCTCACACGCTAGCAAAGTAATGCTCAAAATTCTCCAAGCCAGGCTTCAACAGTTTGTGAACTGTGAACTTCCAGATGTTGAAGCTGGATTTAGAAAAGGCAGAGGAACCAGAGATCTAATTGCCAACATCTGCTGGATCATCAAAAAAGCAAGAGAATTCCAGAAAAACATCTACTTCTGCTTTATTGACTACACCAAAGCCCTTGACGATGTGGATCACAACAAACTGGAAAATTCTGAAAGAGATGGGAATACCAGACTACCTTACCCGCCTCCTGAGAAATCTGTATGCAGGTCAAAAAGCAACAGTTAGAACCAGACATGGAACAACGAACTGGTTCCAAATTGGGAAAGGAGTACATCAAGGCTATATACTGTCACCCTACTTATTTAACTTATGTGTCTGCATATAAATATGCATCATGCAAAATGCCAGGCTGGATAAAGCACAAGCTCAAATCAAGATTGCTGGGAGAAGTATCAATAACCTCAGATATGCAGATGATACCATCCTTATGGACAGAAAGCAAAGAGGAACTAAAGAGCCTCTTGATGAAAGTGAAAGAGAAGAGTGAAAAAGCTGGCTTAAAACTCAACATTCAAAAAACTAAGATGATGGCACTTGTCCCATCACTTCATGGCAAATAGATGGAGAAACAATGATGACAGCAGCCATGAAATTAAAAGACGCTGGCTCCTTGGAAGAAAAGCTACGACAAACCTAGACAGCATATTAAGAAGCAGAGACATTACTTTACCAACAAAGGTCCATATAGTCAAAGCTAAGGTTTTTCCGGTAGTCATTTATGGATGTGAGAGTTGGACCATAAAGAAGGCTGAGTGCCAAAGAATTGATGCTTTTGAACTGTGGTTTTGGAGAAGACTCTTGAGAGAGAGTCCCTTGGACTGCAAGGAGATCCAACCAGTCCATCCTAAAGGAGATCAGTCCTGAATATTCATTGGAAGGACTGATGCTGAAGTTGAAGCTTCAATACTTCGGCCACCTGAGGCGAAGAACTGACTCACTGGAAAAGACCCTGATGCTGGGAAAGATTGAAGGCAGGAGGAGAAGGGGATGACAGAGAATGAGATGGTTGGATGGCATCACTGACTTGATGAACACAAGTTTGAGCAAGCTCTGGGAGTTGGTGATGGACAGGGGAAGCTTGGTGCTGCAGTCGATGGGGTCGCAAAGAGTCAGACACAGACTCTTTGTCCGTGTCACAGTCTGAAACTGATAGGAATGGACATTTGAAATCACTCAGGGTTTCAAAGCTAACACACTCCTCCCCCGCCTCCAAACCTAACTGAAGAATGAAATGGTAGAGGGAAGGCAATAAATTTATTTTCTGGATTCCAGAGAACATCTCTGGCCCCATAAGAACCTATTAAACATATAGTTTCTCTACTCACAGGCAGGATTATAACTCAGGATACCCTCCACCTCATCTGTCCGTCCATCCATCCATTCATCCACCTGTACACCCAAATACCCATCTTTCCACTCATCCCTCCACTCATCTACCTGAGCATCCATTCAACTATCTATCTGCATATATTAAGCATTTACTATGTACCAGGCATATTCTAGGTTCTGGGATACAGCTGGGGCTGCTATGCTGTACAACTCCAGGGAGCAGTGTGCATGTAGATATTTGCATAGGTATCACACAGATAGATATTTGCATAGATCCATGGGAAACAGAGTTGAACGAGACAGGTGAGGTCTTTGATGGCATAAATCTTTCCTTCTAGAAAGAGGACAGAAAATAACCAAGCAAACAAAATGAATGAACAAGACTGTTTCACACAGTAATAAGTTCTTAGAAGAAACCAAAACAGTGACATGGCAGATGGTGACATGTGAGGGACAGGGTGGGCACTGAATGTAGATAGGGTGACCAGGAGAGGTGATATCTCAACAAAGGCCTGAATGATAAGAACCAGCTTGCCATGAAAGCTTAAGTCGTGAGTGTATCAGGTGGAAGGAATGGCATGTGCAAAGGTCTTGAGGTAGGAACAATTCTAGGAACCAAAATAATACCAGTGTGACGAGGGCTTGCTGTGTGAAGGAGTGAGTGATAAGAGATGAATACATTTAGGGGTTCAGCAGCTGGCCGAATGGTTTACGCACTTACTGAGATGGAGAAGACTAGGGGAGAGCTAGATGGTGGGAAGTGAATCAAGTGATTTTTTTGGTCATGTTACCCTTGAGAGTCCCTTGGACTGCAAGGAAATCCAACCAGTCCATCCGAAAGGAGATCAGTCCTGGGGGTTCACTGGAAGGACCAATGTTGAAGCTGAAACTCCAGTACTTTGGTCACCTGATGCAAAGAGTTGACTCATTGGAAAAGACCCTGATGCTGGGAAAGATTGAGGGCAGGAGGAGAAGGGGATGACAGAGGATGAGATGGCTGGATGGCATCACCGACTCGATGGACATAGGTTTGGGTGGACTCCTGGAGTTGGTGATGGACAGGGAGGCCTGGCGTGCTGCAGTTCATGGGGTCGCAAAGAGTTGGACACGACTGAGCGACTGAACTGAACTACCCTTGAGGTGCATATTAGACATTTAAGTGGAGCTATTAGTAGTTTGGAACTCAGAGGTCAGGGTAGAGGTATGAGTGTGAGAACAGAAGTGGACACGGGGATTGCTTATCCAATACCCATACCCTCTCTCATTATAACTACCTTATATATGCTCTGTTGTCCACATCTCCCCTGCACTTGGGGGAATAACTTCATCCATGCACTAGGAGTGGAATACAATGCTCAAGTCTAAGCAACAAAGGGCCCCATCCTCTGGCCATGTGACTCGTCTGGAGTGGGCACTGGATCCTATTTGAGTCAATGAAACTAAAGAAGGCAAGTGTTAAGGTTTTTCTGGCCTTCTCGAGAATATTCTGGAAGAAACCTCCTCTCTCTCCCTGATCATGAATAATCTGAAAGTCACTGGCAGCCACTTTGCCAGCTGGGTTGGGGTGGGGCAGTTTGCAGGATGACAGATTGACATCCTGCAAAAGGTAGAGCAGAAGACACGAGAGACAAAAAGGTAAAGGTCTGACATTTAGTCTCTGAAGCCTACCCTGCATCCAAGTTCTATGAGACAAGAAATCCACCCAAGGATCTAAACCAGATTGGGCTATGACCTCTGTTTCCTGCAGCTCAACACAACCCAGTGGATATACCAGACGTGGTGCTAGACGCCATCTTCTTGGAAGAGAGTGTAGATGAACCAGGGGGTGAGTGGACCCAGAGGAAGGGGGCTGTGACTGCCGAAGGTAGAAGCCCCAGAAGTTTTCCTGTGTATAGTCTGGATCTTCTACTGAAGCGGAAGTGAAAGCCCTGGGAAAAAACACGGTGCCGGAGTAGCTAGATATGAACAACCTCTGCCATCAGCCAGCTCTGTGAGTTCTGGCAACTCACCCAACCTCCCTGAGCCTCAGTTCGCTCCTCTGTGAAAAGGAGGTAACAATGCCCACCACGCAGGATGGTATGAGGGTTACTGATGCGAAGAATGTACTGGGCTCTGCATGTGAAGCTTTCTGCACCTCGCTTTATTCTTGTCCTTGGTGGCAAGATCCTCTCCATGCATTCTGAGGGACGCTGAGTCATTTCATTATAAAATTTTAAAAATGTAAGTGCTCCCTGAAATGACTCTGTCTCCAGAGAAGCAGTTGATTGTCAGGAACATTTGTTCCCCCTTTGCATGCATGTATCACATTTGAGCATGAAAATAGATGCTCTAATTAGCAGAGAAAGAAGCATGAGCTTCAGACTGGTGGCTGCTCAGTGATGACTCACATGGGACAGGAAGGAAAGGCTGCTTCTAACAGGGGTCACCCTGGTGGGATGACAAACCACCCTGAGAGGCCCCAAAGGTGGGAAACACACAGAGCTTTTCCGGAACTGGGATGTAACCACTGGAGACTGAGCCAGTCACAGGAGGCCAGGATGCTGGTTACGGAGGGGTTAACCTCCCTAAACCTTCTCCCCAAAGGGTAGAGAATAAGGTCGTCCCAGCCTGTTGCCATACGTCTAATCCGCTGGGGAAACATTTCTTGGTTGGGGCCAAGTTCCAGCTCTGCTACTTAATGGCTCCATGACCTGGGCATGTTATTTAATGGTCCTGTACTCTGTTCTTTCATCTACAAAACATAAGATTGGGAGAGTAATTCTTCTGAGTGTGCTTATATATTGCTGGCAGGAATGCAAAACAGTAGACCTCCTATAGGAGGGAATTTGGCAGTATCTAGTTAAATTACATATGCATTTACCCTTTGACCCAGCAATCCCACTTCTAGGCATCTGTCCAAAAACCACAATGGCAAAATAGAAAAGATATATGCACAAAGCTACTTGTTGCAGTATGTTTTGTGGCAGCAAAAGGCTGGAAACAATCCAAATGCCCATCAGTTGGGCACTGGTTGAGTAAACGATGGTCCACCCATGCAATGGAGTTCCAAGCAGCAGCTAAAATGGTGAGGACCATTTAGATACACTGCTTTGGGGTGATCTCCCAGCTACAATGTTAAGTGAAAACAAGTAAGGTGGAGAATACATGAAAAGATGCGCAGCATCCTTAGTTATTAGAGAAATGTACACCCAAACTACAATGGGGTATCAGCTCACACTGGTCAGAAAGGCCACCATCAAACAGTCTACAAATAACACACACTGGAAACTGTGTGGAGAAAACAAAACCCTCCTACAGTGCTGGTGGGAATGTAAATTGGTAAAGCCACTGTGGAAAACAGTATGGAGGTTCCTCAAAAAACGCCTGGGCATATACCCAAAGATGATGAAAATTCTAATTTGAAAAGATACATGCACCCCAGTGTTCATAGAAGCACTATTTACAATAGCCAAGACATGGAAGCCACCTGAATGTCCACTGACAGATGAATGGATAAAGAAGATGTGGGGTGTGTGTGTGTGTGTGTATATAAAATATGCACACATACATACAATGGAATGTAACTACTGGATATATGTAATTACATACATATATATACATACATATTGGAGAAGGAAATGGCAACCCACTCCAGTATTCTTGCCTAGAGAATCCCAGGGATGGCGGAGCCTTGTGGGCTGCCATCTATGGGGTCACACAGAGTCGGACACGACTGAAGCGACTTAGCGGCAGCAGCAGCATATACATACATACGATGGAATATTACTCAGCCATGAAAAAGAATGAAACAATGCCATTTGCAGCAACACAGGTACAACTAGAGATTATCATACTAAGTGAATGAAGTCAGAGAATGACAGATATGATATCACTTAGATGTGGAATCTAGAAAAGTGATACAAAAGAACTTATTTACAAAACAGAAATAGACTCATCAACAGAAAACAAACTTATGGTTACCGAAGCAGAAAATGGGATGGGGAGGGAGGGATACATTAGGAGTTTGGGATTAACAGATACACAGCACTATATGTAAAACGGATAAACAACAAAGACCTACTGCATAGCACAGGGAACTATATTCAGTATCTTATAATAACCTAGAATGGAAAAGAATCTGAAGAATTATATATATATGCATATATATATGTTCGTGAAGCTGAATCACTTTGCTGTGCACCTGAAAATAACACAACAGTGCAAAACAACTATACTTCAATAAAAAGCATTAAAAAGTTAAAAAGCAAACAAATGGGGGCGATTCTAAATCGGAAACATACAAACAGACTGAGTTAACGGTATGTAAAGTGTGATTTGAACACAGGAGTCAGGAGCATTCGGTGCTTTTGTCTGATTCATACAGGATGCTTCTGACAAGCTACTAACAGACAAACTGTTAGGAATAAAGGCTTCCCTTTCTCCCCCCAAAAGGAAAAAAAAAAAAAAGGAAAGGTGGAGAAAAGTATGTTTAGTATACAGCCATTTATTCAAGAAAGGAGGGAGAGAGCATGTATACCTGTGTAAACACACACAGCATTTTTAATTGGGATAGTAACCAATTTTTTTTTTGAATGATTACCTATAGAGAGCAATGACAAACTTAGCATATTAAAAAGCAGAGACATCACTTTGCCGACAAAGGTCCGTACAGTCAAAGTTATGGTTTTTCTAGTAGTCATGTACGGATTTGAGAGTTGGAACATGAAGAAGGCTGAGTGCCGAAGAATTGATGCTTTGAATTGTGGTGATGGAGAAGACTCTTGAGAGTCCCTTGGACTGCAAGGAGATCAGGAAATCAACCTTGAATATTCATTGGAAGGACTGATGCTGAAGCTGAAGCTCTAATACTTTGGCCACCTGATTGAAAGAGCCAACTCACTGGAAAAGACCCTGATGCTGGGAAAGATTGAAGGCAGGAGGAGAAGGGGCAGCAGAGGATGAGATGGTTGGAGAGCATCACCGACTCGATGGACATGAGTCTGAGCAAGCTCTGGGAGACAGTGGAAGACAGAGGAGTTTAGAATGCTGCGGTCCACGGGGTTGCTCAGAGTCTGACACGACTTAGTGACTGAACAACAACAGCAACTTGGGAAAGGAGGCGGAAGGAGAAAGAGTCTAGATTTCTCTGAAAGCGCATCATGATACCATTCCACTTTTGTAGATGTTTGAAATCTTCCATAATAGATGTATTTTAAAATGCTTCTTCCTTTGACTTCACACTAACCAATGGACCCCACAGCATGGCAAAGAGCCACCCCAACCTAAGGCTTTACCCTGGACTTTTATGTGAGGGGCAGAAGCCTTTTCTTGGTTAAGTGACTGAATGTTTGGCATCTTTGTTCCACAGCTTAACCTCCCCCAGCTGATACACAATCCTGCCGTTTATCTTCCGGGGTTTGGCTTAGCCTTTCCTTCCTGGCTTGAAAGGTTTGGATTCATCTCAGAGGGGAGCAGTCCTTCTTTCACAATAGGTTCTCCAGGAGATGGAAACCATGAATCTGGATCCCACCTCCTCCTTGGCTCCATCCCCAGGCCCACAAAGGAGTTGGAGATATATGAGCAGCTCTCTATATTTTTTCTGTTCACTTGTTCTATAAGCTAGGGACTCTTGCTTTGGCACAATGGGTTCTGATTCTTTTATCTTTAAAATACAGAGTTCTTTCATTTAAATCTTACAGTGACACCAGCCTTTTAAGCAGATAAAAGCAAGCTCTGGTTAAAATAGAGAAGAATTCAGATCCCTAAGGTCTCAGCCCCCTCTGCAGCAGGGCCTACCACCTGTCCACATCATCATCATTTCCCCTCTTTCCCCTTTGTTAATAGAAGCCCTATTTTAAGCTGGGCATACTGCTGCCTAGAAAAGAAGAGACTCTTTTCAAAGCTTCCTTTGCAGCTATGTACAGTCAGGTGACTACTACATCCTGGCCAGTAAGAAATAAATGGAAATGTTGTATATGATTTCTGATCTCATTAGAATGAAGGAAGAATTTCCTCTCCCCACCCCTACCTCCATTCCACTACCTAAAACACAGATGCAATAGCTGGAGCTCTAGCAGCCATCATGGATCATGAAGACAAGGGCCACATTCTAGGGATCACAGAGCAGAGAACTGGAGAGAACCTACATCCCTGATAACCTGTGACATCATCACACCAGCTCTGAGCTATCTACTTCTGAACTTTGTAAAAGAAGTAAACATTTGAGAGAATAAACTTCTACCTTATTTAAGCCACTGTTATCTTATGATTTAAAATAAACAGTTTAATCCTAATCAATGTTTTCATGCACATACACTCTCCCTCCCCCTCAGGAGCAGATCTAAAGTACCCCTGCAGGGCTCCAGACTACTATGGACCACCACTCTGGCCACAGAAAAACACAATAGGCTTTGTGAAGTACACTGGCTCATAAAGCTTCTGCCTAGAACTGAAACGTGTCATTTCCGCTCACATTTCATTGACCAAAGCAAGTCATGTGACCAAATCTGATGGCAATGGGGTGGAGATGCATAGTGCTCTGAGAGAGGGGCAGGAAAAATTTAGAAATAATAAAAATCCGTCTTATATGAAAAAATAATAAGACCTAGAGAAGTTAAATGGCTTACCTGAGGTTGTACAGGCAGAGTTAGATCCCAGATGGGGCTGATTCCAGCTCTAATGCTTTTCCATTCGACTTGTGATTTGTGAACTTACAATGGCTCCCAAGGACACAGTGCTTGGCAAAGTCAGGCTCATATTCCAGGTCCCTATGTCCATGACTTCTCCCTTTCTTTCACTCTTCTTGGGGACAGCATTTATAACTTGGCTTCTCATCCCATTTCTCTCCTCTTCTTCCCCACTTTGGGGGTCCAAAGTATCAAAATTTGTGATCACAACAGAGACTAGGACATGCAACACTGCCTTAACTCTGAGAAGGGTCATAAAACATGTGGAGGAATGTGTGAAACAATTTCTACACACAAGTTTGGATGTTTCCAGGGGTAAAGAGAGCCAGTTAAAGAAACTAACACGTCCATCCTGGGAAACTGTGAATGAACTCAGATATTTTAAGGATACAAGCAAAAGTTGGGAGGACAGGCATATTCCCAACTGATATGCAGGAAAGAACTGTAGAGATTCTATGTCCATTTTTCTCCTGTTGTGTGAGATGTTTCAGTCATTGATCTTCCAAGCCACTAATTTGATTTTCCACAGTAACCAATCTACCCAGTTTTCTCATGTGACTTCTATCAGTTCAAGAGGAGCTACTTGTTTGACTAAGAGAAAATGAGAAAAAAAGGGGTGGGGGGAAGAAAAGAAATAGTAAAAAGTAAAATTAAGAACAGGTATAAAATAAGATTGGTAGGAGTACAGTCAAGAATATTAGTTATGATACCGAGAGACAAAGACAACCCACAATAAATTTATAAAATAAAATATATGGACAAGAGGACACAAAGTAAAATGTGAGGGTTTCCTTGGTGGTCCAGTGGTTAAGAATCCAGCTTGCAGTGCAGGGGATGTGGGTTTGATCCCTGGTCAGGGAACTAAGCTCCCACAGGCTGCAGAGCAGCTAAGCCCATGCACTGCAACTTCTGAGCCCAGGTGCTCTGGAGCACTCAACACGACTATGCACACTCAACACAACCATGCACACATGATGTAACAAAGCTCCCGCCAGGCTCCTCTGTCCATGGGATTCTCCAGGCAAGAATACTGGAGTGGGGGCGCCATCTCCTTCTCCATGGGATCTTCCCGACCCAGGGGTCAGACTCCCATCTGCTGCTTGGCAGGCTGATTCTTTACCACTGAGTCACCTCCTGACCTGATGCAGTCAAATAAATAATATTTTTAAAAACAAAAAATAAATCCCAGTTGGATTAAATTTTTAAATAAAAATTAAATTAGCAGAAAGTTTAAACACTATAATTTTAATAAGACAGGAACTCAATGTTGTAAAGAAAAATAAAGATTATATTTCACTATGCAAAATTATATTTTGCACATGTTGAAAAATCATCAAGTCAATGGCACTTGGGGGAAACTATTTTTGCAATACATATGGCAGATAAAGGATTAAATCCATAACATTTCAAGTGCTGCAAAAATTGATTAAGAAATCTATTCTGATAGAAATAAGTGAATGTAAGTAGGCAATTCCTAGAAGAGAAGCTCAAATGTCTAATAAATATATTTTTTAAAATGATGTTCATGCTGTCCAGAAGTCAAGGAAATGGACATAAAAATAACAAAGATACCATCAGATTGGCAAAACGAACAGAAAAACAACCCCCCTCAAATGATAATGTTCAATCTTGGTAAGGATGAGAGGAGCTAAGTCATTCATACATCTGCTGGTGGAAATGTCAATTGGTGGAGCCTTTTTGGAAGATGATCTAGTAATATCTAGTAAAATTAAAAAAAAAAAAAACCTGCACATTTCACATACCACACATTCATGTATATGGTATCTCTGAAGGGGAGCTTCCCACGTGACTTAGTGGTAAAGAATCAGCCTGGAAGGCAGGAGACACGGGTTCCAGAAGGTGGGGGTTCCATCCCTGGGTTGGGAAGATAACCTGAAGGAGAAAATGGCAATCCACTCCAGTATTCTTGCCTGCAGAATCCTCTAGACAGAGGAGCCTGGTGGGCTACAGCCCATGGGGTCGCAAAGTGTCAGACACGATTGGGCAAACGTATTAAGCATGCACATCTCGTTTCTTTCAGCATATCTCTGAAAGAAAACCTGAGAAACTGGCAACAGAGGTCAATCATCTGTGAGAGAAGGAAACCAGGTTCTGGAAAACAGGGATGGGTGGGCAATTTTTATATCATGATAGTCTTTTGTACATTTTGAACTTTATATTGATATATACCTTTTAGTCAACAAATTTAAGAAGTCTTTTGTAATATTTTGATTTTAGAGCTTTCTTCTTCTTTTTTTTTTAATAGGTGTTTATAGCTGTAATTTTTCCTCTAAGAACTTTCACTGCATTCTCTACATTTTGGCAGGCTGTGCTTTCAGAAACAAGTACTTGTTGATTTCTCCTCCCCTTGGTGAACCACTGGGATCATGTGATGGTGGGGGGGATGGGGGTGAGGGGGGGGCAGGGACAAGTCTGCCCCTCAGCTGCTCTCAGACCCCAAGTGACAAGTATACAGTCAGCATCTTGTTGAGCTGAACGTGATTCCAAAATGTAAAGGCACGTGTATTGGGTTGGCTAAAAAGTTCATTCAGGTTTTCCAACCCCAAACGAACTTTTTGGCCAACTCAATATTTCTTCCAGTGTGGCCTTGATGTAAGCCAATCCCTTTTCCAGAGCTCAACCAAAGAAACAGGGATCCATCCCCATAAGGGAGGAAAGACTGTTGTACTGAGTAAGAGACAATGTGTCCAGCAGGAGCCAGACCCCCTTCTATGCATGGCTTTCAGCGTACACCCTGGCTACAAAGCCCCAAAGACATGACTGCCCTGTAGCTGGCTGGTCCCCTCTCTTCTCCCCTCCCCAGCACCATTTGTGCACTTACCCTGCTCCATCCTTTCTCCCCAATATCATTCATCACTTTCTAACACTTACTTATTTTTTACGTTTATTGTATATTACCTGCCCCCTCACCCCCCACCACTTCCCCACCTACCCCCACAAAGCTCTAGGGGAACTGAGAACAAAGCAGGGGACCTGCTTTGTCCATGGATATATCCAAAGTACCTAGAACAGAACCTGGCACCTGGTGGAAGCTTTATAGATATTTGTTAAATGAATGTGTCTCAGACTGGGAAAAAGCTTTCTAAGCTTGATGTCAAAGGAAAAAACCCACAGAGAAATAGACTTACAGGCTTCTCTATACAAAGGTATAAAATCGCTGAGACACAATCAAAACAAACAACTGAAGTATCTAACAATGGGATATCAATAAAATAAATATTATACATATATACAATGGATATATTAATAAATAACTATTCCACATCTACACAGTCACAGAGAGTCAGACAGGAGTGGAGCCACTGAACCACATACAGCGGAACACCTCCAGCCTTTTTGAGTGGTGACGCAGGTCAACACGGGCGGTCCTGACAGAGGCTGTGTGAGGTACTGCGAGCTAAGAGCCAGTTCCAAAGAGCTCACCCCGTGTTTGTTTACGAAGGTACAGAGAAACCTCGTATACAAAGGTTTGCATACAAAAAAAAAAAAAAAAAAAAACCTTTGTATACAAAGGTATAGGAAAACCTTGGGGACTTCTTCCCCAAGGGTAACCGCTCAATAGAAAAGTCATTCAAACAGTAATTTTAGTAGCACGTTGATTATCATTAATTTTGCCCTTAGGAGTTCATGAGATGGTACGGGGTCCTGCCCAACAATCCGGAAAACTCTTCAAATTCTGTGTTTCATAATTACTGCTTTTTTGCATTCTAATTGTCTCAAAAGGCGTTTCCTATACTAGATGATAAATTCCTGGAAAGCAAGGTCAAAATGTATGTATCTGTACTCTTCACTCTCAACCCGCATATTAGAAGTACTTAATACATATTTTTAACTCTAAGGAAAACACAAACAAAGCAAAAATGAAAAGGAATTATAGAAAAGTGTCGGGAAAGATAAAAAGATGAGCTTGTCTCCAGATGTTTTAAATGTGGTGGAATGTGGTTTCTGTTGCTTTTCTGTATTTTATCACTCTTCTATAATAAACATGTACAAATTGAAATGAATAAGTTATTTTGGGGTTTCCCTGGTGATTCAGTGGTAAAGAATCCGCCTGCCAGTGCAGGAGACATGGGTTCGATCCCTGACCTGGAAAGATCCCACATGCTAAGGAGCAACTGGGCCTGTGCACCTCGACTATTAAGCCTGTGCTCCAGAGCCCAGGAGCCACAACTACCGAGCTCATGTGCTGCAAATACTGAGGCCCAAGCACCCTAGAGACCTTGACCTGCAAAGAGAGAAGCCACCACAACGGGCCTGCATGCCACAACTTGAGAGAGTAGCTCCCGGTCGCTGTAACTAGAAAAAAAGCCCTCTCAGCAAAGAACCAGCACAGCCCAAAATAAAATAAGCTTATTTTCATAAAGTTATTTTTGACTAAAAATTAACACATCGAAAAGGCAAATACCAAACTAGGAAAATTAAATACAACATAGGTGATTCACAAAGGATCCATGCCTTTAATATACAGAGCTCTTTAAATCAATAAGAACGCCTTCCTCTTCTTTTCCTTCTCTGCCCCAACTTCCTGAACAATTGGATACTAAAGTCATTAGGCGAGCAGAACAAGGCAGGCATCCCCATTAGCCATGGGGGTGGATGGATGCACACATCTGTGGAATGATAAACAACAAATTCAGGAGAGCAGTCTCCCCTGGGGAGGGCAGGAGGGTGGAAACGAGGGAAGTGACATCAGGGAAGGCTCATGAGGATCTTCAAGTGTATCTGTGAGGTTGTTCTTTTTTAAAATCTGAAGCAAGTCTGGTAAAATGTAAAAAACTTGGCAGAACAGGAAAGTGGACAAGGGGTGCTTGTTATTCTGATGCTAGAACTGCTCCATTAAAAAATACTGGGAGGGAGGGGGCAAGGGAGGATGAATGAATGACTCTCCTTCCTCCCTTGCTTTCAGGGAGGTTAAGTGCTCTCCCCAAGTCACACAGCATGTGATGACATGTCCCCGTGGCCTCTCTGCCAGCCAGTGTTGAGTCCATCGTGCAGTTCAATCAGCCCTGCCAGGAAGCAGCTCCATCTAGAAACATATCACCTGGTTTGCTTGGGCGCACAGCCTGGAAGTTTGATCAGGTTCAAGGACTTGGACCTAAGAATGTCTACAGACTGTTTACACTTGGCTCCTGGGGTAGTCAGATGCCCAGGGAGGATCTAGTGTCTGAAGGATACCAAAAAGCATCCTCCCAGGCCAGGACAGTGGAGCAGGGGCTTGGAGAGGCAAGCAGGCAGGTTCTGGAGAGGAAGCAGGTCCTTCTTCCCTTCCCCCGCTCCCCTCCTCTGCACACCCTCCTGATCACCTGAAACCCTGGACCAAAGAAACAGCAGACTGTGATTCTCCAAGGCCCATGGTGGGGAGGGGTCAGCTCAGAAGCAGTTCTGACCCTTTCTATTGTTCTTCAGGATGTGGGCTATTTCTGGGGTGGGTGGACCACTGGGATATTCATCTCTCCAGTGAGTCTCCAGCAGGACTCTGTGAGCTGCTGCTTTAAGAAAAATAGATAATGTCCAGAGACCCACTCTGCTCCTTTCCTCCCTCTCCCAAAGCTACACACAGAATGGCCTGCCCCTCCCAGCCAGTCTTCCCAAGGCCACTGATAACTCATGCCATTTGCCTGCAGATTGCTGCTCTGGGACTGTGTTTGTCCAGGAGCCTGGTGACATCCTAAATAAGTTGGTACAATCAGAGCCCGATTTTACCCAGAGGCTTAGGAGAGGCAGAGTCTGGTATGACCAGATTCAGTTTTAGGGCCTTAACCTTCCTGAGCCTCAAGGTTCACATCTGCAAAATGGGCAGAAATGCCAGACGTCCATCAAAGGGGCTGCTGGCCCTGAGGGCAGGCAATGTCCTCGTTGTGAAGGACTATTCTGTGTATTATGGGATATTTAACATCCCTGGCCCCAGCCCCCTGTGTGCCCCGACTCGCTGGGACAACCCAGATTCCCCAGGCAATTCTAAGTGTCCTCTAAGCCAGCACTTCAGTTGGGAGACTCTAAACTTCTTGAAGGCAAGGCCCATGTCACTGGGTCACCAGAGCCCAGTGCCCAGAGGGGCTTGATTTGACTTTGCTCCTTCCAAGAACTTTCAGCTTCCCAGGTGGCGCTAGAGGTAAAGAACCTGCCTGCAAAGCAGGAGACCCAATGAGACAAAGCTCTGTCCCTGGGTCAGGAAGATCCCCTGGAGAAGGAAACGGCAACCCACTCCAGTATTCTTGCCTGGAGAACCCCATGGACAGAGGAGCCTGGTGGGCTACAGTCCATGAGCCAACTCTTTGCGACTTTCAGTTTTAATTAAAAGAAAAGTCACCTCTGGAGCACTGATGTGATTAGGACAGACACCTAGTCCAGCATCCACGGTCCTCACCCAAGCTGTTGCCTTGCTGAGGACAAGGAGACAGGCTGGACACAGCAGCAGCCTGGTGGGGAGGTGGGGACAGTCTGCCACCACCTTGTAAGTCCCAGAGTTCAGTGCAGTGGGACTTTGGCCCACAGAGGCCTGCAGTGGGATGAGGTGTCAGGAAGTGGGGGCCAGAACCCAGAGTGACACCGCCAAGCTTTCGGGGCAGAGTGACACGACACTTGCAGTCAGACTGGCCTGACCCCACCCCAAATGGCTTGCCTTTTCCTGAGGCCCAGCCTACATGCTCCAGGCTCCTTGGCTCCTCTGCCCAGAGCGCCGATGGTCATACACTCCGTGGCCTTGGGTCCCCTTATGGGCAGGCCAGCTTCTGGGAACACACCTAGCACAAGGCCCTGGGGGCAGGACACCTTACTCCTCTGAGCCTTCTTCCTCATCTGAATATAGGAACCTGGCACTCTCCCTGAAGTCACACAGTGCTTCTAAAGATCACGGGATCCCGCCGCTCTGTTCACATCCCGACCCTTCCCACCAAGCAGCAGCTGGGCCATCAGATAACCCTGATGGCAAGTCCTGGTTTTGGAATTTACTAGCCAGCATCATGATGGGTCACTTCACGTCTTCGAGCATCTGCTTAACGATCAAATAAACAGAGTAACTATTGCTGACTTTCTTACCTCCCAGGAGCTGTTGTGACAATTAAATGAGCTAATGGCTGGAAATATTTTTGCAAACTTCCAAACCAGCGCACCCTCCCCTCTATCTGCACCCCACCCGTCTGGCCTAGAACTCTGACATGATGGTCCAAGGGGTGAGCAATGCCTTCCAGTCCATTCCTAGTGGGTCCTTCTGTGGAGACAGCTCATTGGCTCTCAAGGGACTCTCAAGGACTTTGGAATCACATTTTAAACAACAATCTGATTTCCTTTAACTAGAGGGTTTTTTTTTTTTCTTGGCTATACAAAAATTTACTATTTTTTTTTCTTTCACTTTGTCATCGTTGGCATTTTTCTCCCTTTTTTGGTGTGTGTTTTCTGTTCTAAGGATAGAAGACCCCTTAGCACAGCAAGACTGTCTTGGACCATTCACTCTTCCCCAGCTTGCCCTCCCCATGCCCAGTGAAGATTGTGGGAAGCAGAGCGCTTTGCAAATAGATTGCCTCGGTCCACGGGGCAGACCCCTGGTTGGAGACCACAGGGCTGATGAGGGCAAATGTCATCAGTAAGGGACAGTCTATGCCTCTGTAACCAGGAAAGAGGATTGTTTTCAATTCACTTACTAGGAACAAATCTTTCAGCTACGTGGGTAACACACTTTGGAAAGCACAAAACAGCCTTAGTGAACTGGTGGCCCAGTGGTCCTACATCCCATGATCCCACATCTTGGAGCCTGCCAGTCTCTGAGCCCCTTCTTGCCTAGAAGCTGGGGCTGGGTGCTCCCCCTGGATAAAAGCTGCTCCCTGCAGGCAGGATTTAAAACCAGAGATGTCAGTGCTTCCCTCTCTTTAAAAGAGAGCCTGTAGCCAAAAGCCGGACAGCTTTAATTGATGCAGCTTCACTCCACTGTGCTTCCTGACGGCTCATTCTCCCCAAGACCCTGAACCTTGAAGGCCATTCTGAAGCCTCTTCCTCCATGCAAGCCTGTCAGCTTGCATCCCACTGACCCTCAGTCACGAGTGAGCACTTGGTCCCTTGAAACCCCGGGCATGACACCTTGCTCTATTGTCTGCATCATTCTACACTTTCACATATGCATCTGGATCCTTTTCTCATCCACGCCATCTTCTTATAACGGTGAGGGCAGGGATAACCCCACTTCCTGGCATGGCCCCAGGATGCTGGTACAGAGCTGTCCCTGGGGCAGATGCTCAAACAAGCCAAGTTTCATCTCCCTTCACCTTGGCTTGACCTCCACCTTCCAGCTAGGCCAGGGCGGAAGATTCCTTTAAGAACAAGATGCAAGAGACTTCCCTGGTGGCCCAGTGGCTAAGGCTCCGCACTCCCAATGCAGGGGGGCCCGGGTTCGATTCCTGGTGGGGGAATTAGATCCCACTTGCCACAACTGAGACCAGGCAAGGCACGTGTGCTAAGTTGCTTCAGTTTTGTCCGACGCTTTGGGACACCATGGACTGCAGCCCGCCAGGCTCCTCTGTCCATGGGGATTCTCCAGGCAAGAATACTGGAGTGGATTGCCATGCCCTCCTCCAGGGGATCTTCCCACAGGCAAATTAAAAAGAAAAAGAACAAGATGCAAATCTCACCTTCATTTACTTCACTTATTGATGCATCTCCAGCACCTAGTACAGTGCTGGGCATTTAAACATCCAAACGTTTCCTGGATTAACGTGTAGCAGGACTGAACACACACTCACACTATACTCAGATTTAGAAAGAACACATCACTTCTTTCTCTGTAACTGATATACCTTTCCTACGAGCCTCCGAGGGAGCCAGGCCAGCTCAGACTTAGCAACGAAAGAGATTCCATCCTACAGATTCAAATGCTGAATAAACAGCCACTAGCTTGATGTTCTGAGGGTCTCCATACCTATTTCCACATTTCTTATCCCAAAAAGCAACCGAAAGAGGTTCTATTAGGGCTCGTTACCCTCTCTGCCCCAGAGCAGTGACCTTGGAGTCCACCTGCTCACAGAGCAAGTGAAGATGGGGACCTCCATGCGAGATGCCTCTTGTGCCAGAGGAATGGAGAAAAACTACTGCTCTCCACGGTGCCTGGCTCGCACGCTCATTGCCTTGCTATTTAGTTGTTCAGTCATTCAGTCATGTCCGACTCTTTGCGACCTCATAGATTGTAGCCTGCCAGGCTTCTCTGTCCATGGGATTTCCCAGGCAAGAATACTGGAGTGGGTTGCCATTTCCTTCTCCAGGAGATCCTCCTGATCCAGGCATTGAACTTGGGTCTCCTGCATTGCAGGTGGATTCTTTACCATCTGAGCCACCAGGGAAGCCCCAGCTCAACTGAGGACAAAGGAAATAAACCACGTGGATGGTGCATCATAAAGAGATGACAACAAGGAACAGCCAGCATCAGCTCCTTCCTTCACTTCTCACGGCACCCAAAGAAACACAAAATGCAGAAAGCAAGCCCACTGATATATGAGTGGATAAAGAAGATGTGATGTATATGGGGGTGGCCAGAAAGTTCGCTCAGGTTTTCCCATACTATCTTACGTGGTGCAAACCATTGTATGGACTACTACTCACCCATAAGGAAGGAATGAAATATTTCAATTTCCAGCAACGTGGATGGATCTAGAGATTATTATACTAAGTGAAGTAAGCCAAAGACAAATATCACGTGATATTGCTTATATGTGGAATCTAAGAAAGATGATACAAATGGACTTATTTACAAAACAGAAATAGACTCACAGACATAGAAAACGCACTTGCAGATACCAAAGGGGAAGTGGGAGAGAGAACCAACAAGGATCTACTGTATAGCACCAGGGAACTATACTCAATATCTGGTAATAACCGACAGTAGTTCAGTATAGTTTAGTTGCTCGGTCATGTCCGATTCTTTGCATGCCATACACTTTCTGCCTATAATAGAAGGGAATGTAAATAAAGTGTAATATATATATGTATAACTGAATCACTTTGCTGTATGCCTGAAACTAACACAACATTGTAAATCAATTCTATTTCAATAATAATTTTAGAAAGATTTATAGGTGTGTAAACCATATGGAAAAAAGTGTATATAATCATATTTCTAAGTATAAAATATATAGATACATACCATAATTGTATAGTCATTATTTATACCATAATTTTACAGTCATTATTCACAGGCTCTGTACTTCCAAATTTGCCCACTTGGTAAAATCTGTCAACAACCCTCAAATCGATACTCGTGATGCTGTCAGTCATATACATCAAGAGAAGAGGCAACACATTCAAGCTCCCCACCATGCCCCCAGCTGAGGGTGAACGAGGTGACGCTCTGCCTTCTTGTCTCAAGGCTCATACTGCAAGCAAGAGTCCTTTTCACAGTCTACTTAGTGACATACTTTCTGCATTTTTTGTGCTTTTTTGGGTGATTTCACAGCTTAAAATGGCTCCCAAGTGTAGGGCTGAAGTGCTGGTAGTAGTTCTAAGAGCAAGAAGGCTGTGCTGGGTCTTACAGAGAAAATATGCGTTAGATCAGCTTCACTCGGGCATCAGTTATACAGCCATGACCCATGGTTCAAATGTGAGTCAATCAACAGCATGTTTTAAATAAGGCATCTTTAAACAGAAACATGGGGACTTCCCTTGTGATCCAGTGGTTAAGACTCTGCCTGCCAACGCAGGGGACACAGGTTTGATCTCTAGTACAGGAATATCCCACATGCCATGGAGCAACTAAGCCTGTAAGCTGCAGCTATGAAGCCCACCCTCTCTAGAGCCTGTGCTCCACAAGAGAAGCCACCGCAGTGAGAAACCCGAGAACTGCAACTAGAAGAGTAGCCCCTGCTCACTGCAACTAGAGAAAGCCCATACACAGCAAAGAAGACCCAGCACAGCCATAAATAAATATTTTTAAAAAAATCAGAAACATGCATAAAACAAGATTGTGTATTAATCAGTTAGCAAAATGTCACCAGAGGGGGCACAGGCAATGAACTCTGTATTTCCCCCAGAAGCAAATGGTTAAGCATTTGTTTACACATATCTATATATTTTGGCGGCACTGCAAGGCATGTGGGATCTTAGTTCCCCAACCAGGATCGAACCTGTGTCCCCTGCAGTGGAATGGTAGAGTCCTAACCACTGGACTCCCAGGGAATTCCCCAGCATTCATTTACTTTAGTACTGGTAGCAACTTACAGAGCATAGCTACCATAAATGATGAAGAAAAAAAAATATATATATATACGGATATTCTACATCTAAGAAAAATTTGTTACAATTTTTGGCTACCCAGCAACTGAACCTCCTTCTGTAATTTAGGGAGCTTTGCCTCCTGCACCCCAGAGGTGGTGGCAGGGCATGGAACCCACCTCCTACTTTAGACCAGGATGTAGGATGCAACCCAGGTACTGCCAATTGGATCCACTGAGCCAGAGTCCAGTGCCAGGGGCCAATGCAAGCAGGGTTGACAGTACCAGCCTCAGTGCCCATGGTGTCCCACACTGGTTCCAAGGTGCCATAGCCTGGAGCCTGGCTGATAGCCGGAACCTGGGTCTCCAAATCTCTGGTCATCCTGGAGATGATCCAATATCCTTTAAATAAAGCCCTTTTCTGTTTAAATTAGCCAGAGCTGGTTTCTATTGTTTGTAACCAAGAACCATCTGTGTGTATGTGGGCATGCACAAATATATGTATTGATATTTATTTGCTGTGCGTTTGCTTATTTACAAGGAAATGGCAACAAGGAAGGTTGGTGAAAGAGGCTTGTGGAGGAGGAGACTCCTGGGCTGGGTCTGAAGGGTGGCTGAGGGTTTGCCAAGGAAACAGGAAGGAAAGAGGGGTCAGGCAGTGAAGGCACAGAGGCTGAAGAGCAGGACATCTGGGACATCACAAGACACTGGATGAAGCTGGTGAATGAGGGGACTGGGGGAGGAGAAGGTGGAAGTGGGGCCGTGCCAAGAGCCGAGTGCAGATATTGCAGGAGAGGTTGGACTGAGGCTCTCGTCCCCTCCCCTCCACCCCCAAGACCCCCCGTCCCACACTCTCATCCACACCCGTGCAACCTGCTTTCACCTCCCTGGACCAACCTAACACACATAGTCAAGCCAAACAGATTCACTCCCGAAGGTAGAGGCAGCCAGGTCACTTGCCAGTTGGCCGGGGAGAAGAAGGGTTTGTTATGAGTTCTGGAAGTGCCCTGAAGAACAGCAGGGCCATGTTCCTCCAGGGAAGCTAAAGGAGAATGTGACCAACTCAAAGGCTGTCTTAACAAAATACTACAGGCTGAGTAGCTCAAACAAGAGATATTCATTTTCTCACTGTCCTGGAGGCTGGAAGCCCAAGATTAAGGTGCCCACATGGTCGGGTTCTACTGAGGTCTCTCTTCCTGGCTTGTAGATGACTGCCTTCTCACTGTATTCTCACACTGTGGAGGAAGGGAGAAAGAGAAATCTCTTTCTCTTCCTCTTTTTATAAGGCCAGGGTCCTATTGGATTAGGGTCCCACCCTTATGCTCTTCAGTTCAGTTCAGTCGCTCAGTCGTGTCCGACTCTTTGCGACCCCATGAATTGCAGCATGCCAGGTCTCCCTGTCCCTCACCAACTCCCAGAGTTCACTCATACTCACGTCCATCGAGTCAGTGATGCCATCCAGCCATCTCATCCTCTGTTGTCCCCTTCTCCTCCTGCCCCCAATCCCTCCCAGCATCAGAGTCTTTTCCAATGAGTCAACTCTTCGCATGAGGTGGCCAAAGTACTGGAGTTTCTTATTTAACCTTAATTACCTTCTAAAGACCCTGTCTCTAGGTACATAGAAAGTCCCCTACATATGAACCAGTTCAGTTTGTTCCTAAGTTCAATAAAGTTAGCCTAGGTACACAGCTAACATGATCGTTATATAGTACTGTACTCTAACAGGTTTATAATACTTCCCTGATAGCTCAGACAGTAAAGAATCTGCCTGCAATGTGGAAGACTCAGGTTTGATCCCTGGGTTGGGAAGATCCCCTGGAGAAGGGAATGGCAATCCACTCCAATATTTCTGCCTAGGGAATTCCATGGACAGAGGAGATGTGTCACTTTTCACATAAATAATACAGAAAAAGAAACACATACACAAAATATAAAAAAAAAAAAATTAATCTTACAGTACCTTGCAAAGTACAGTAGTACCAGCTATGTCACCACTGCCTTTACCCTTGCTTCTGGGTACCCTGGGCTTGAAATAAAGACACTGCACTACGGTACCCTATACAGTAAAGTATATGAAACCACAATTACTTGTAGAGGATGCACACACATGACAATGTACACCAGTCACGTGAACTAACTTACGTGCTTGGACATGTGAACGCACATTTGCCTCTTTAAAAGTTCACAACTTGAAGGTTTGTGTGTAAGGGACTTACTGTAGTCAAACTGCCAGGGGGTGGTGTGAGGGTAACGGCTTCCACATAGGAAGGGAAATACGATTTGGACCGTGGCACTGACCTTCAGTGAGCTTCCTTTAGGGGGATAGAGGCCTCGCTGGAAGTTCAGAGATCGGGGTCTCACCCCAGCCTGCTCTTAATGGAAGTGTGGCTTTGAGTGAGTCACATGCCCTCCCCAGCATCATTCAGAAAATAATAAACTCAGGTGAAGCCTCAACATTCCTTCTCTCACTAAGATTCTAGGGGCTGTCCTGGGCTCTTGGGGTTTGGGGTGGGGAGACTCTCTCCCAGTCCTACAAGTCTCCCCCCACCCCCGCCGAGGAAAGGCCAGGTCAGGAAGAGCTGGGCTGTTTTCTCTCCAGCTTTTCTAATGAATGTGCTTGGCGCGGGGACTGTCTGTTGCCATGGTGATCGCTTCCTGTGGTGCTGGGCCTGGGAGACCCTCGACAGGGACTGCAGCATCTTGCGGGTGGGGGGGCTATTGGGAACAGGGGTAGAGAGACATGTCAGTGAATTCCAGCTTGGGACAAGGCCCAGAATCAGCAGATTTTCTAGCAGCATTGCCTGAACATGGAACTTGGGGAGACACAAAAGGATCTTGCAGTTCCTCCAACCCCACCAATTCTACTGCTTTCTCTTCACAACCACAAGTAAGGGATGGTTTCTCTTCTGCTAGAGTTGACTCTTGTAGGCTGGAAGGCTCTCAGAAACCAACATGAGGAGGAGGGGTGGGTGATAAGCAGTGTAGTGAAGAATCTAGGTGCTCAACATGTGGTCCTGAGCACCAGCATCTGCTGCATCCTGCATCCCCTGGATGCTCATTAGGATGCAGGGTCTTGGGACCCATATCAGACCCACAGAATCAGAATCTGCATCTCAGCAAGCTCCCCAGGGATTTACATGCACGTTAAAATTCCAGAAACTCTGGTTCAGTAGGAAGAATGCTGGCCCGGAAGCCAGCAGACTTGGTCCTGGGGCCAGCTTTGCCCTCTGTTCTGTGACTCTGGCAAGACATTTTTGGTTCTCTGGGATTCAACTCCTATAAAATGGAGAGGTGACAAGACTCTTTCTCTAAGATGACATTATCCTCCACTGAGAGGCTTTGCTGGGGACAAGTCAGTGCATCCTGGAGGCCTCACCTGGCTCTAGAATCCAATGATCCTAACCATGTTGCCCTAGACAACCTGTGGGAATCGGAACCATTAAGGGGGACAAAGGTGACTGATGGTCTTTTGGATATATCTTCCCTTTTCTCCTTTGCCTTTCGCTTCGCTTTTCTCAGCTTTTGGAAACTGAGAAAGAACAGACAAATGTTCAAGGGACCTCTGTGTGATGAAACTGGGAAGTCAACAAATCTAGTCAAAGGGAAACAGGACCTGATTTTTCAGGGAGGGAGGAGGCTGTCCCTTCAGACCAGACTCCATTCACAGCTCACATCCCAGAGTAGTCCGCTCAGTACAGTGCCTCTGAAGCTCAAGTGTGCATCAGAATCAATTGAAAGGCTGGCTAAAACACTGACTGCCAGGTTCCACAGAGTTTCTGACTCAGCTGGGGCCAAAAATGTGCATTTCTAATCCAAGAGATAAGGATACTGGCAATCAACCCCCATCCTTGGGTGTATCCCAAAGTCATCTAGTTAATATAACAAGACACCGTCATTGCTCTTATCATTTAGGAAATTCCAAGTGTTCTAGAAGTTCTGTGCCAGAAGCAAGAGGAAGACCAAATATATATTTCTTATCATAAATCACAGTATCACAGAAGGAAAATGCGGCACATGTTAGCACATGAGGCTGGGCTGATGTCCTTACTCAGAGGTCAGTAAAGGAGGGCATGGGGGTGAACAGGTTTCTTTCTGGAGGGGAAGGGGGGCAGGGCAGCGGGGAGGACAGCGGTCCAGGCATGGGAACTGACGGCAGAAGCTGTGACACTACCAGGACCTGGCAGCCAGGCTAAGCAGGTGCTGAGATTCCTGAGCCATGAATCTCCCTGACCGGGCTGAGATGAAGGTAAGAAGTGCTGAGGAGTCAGGCAGCCCATGACTCCAAGTCTCTGGGAAACAGGAGCGATGGGTAGGGTGGGAACCCAGAAAGGATAAGGCTCAGTTGTGCTGAGCATATACCAGGATGAAGTCACCCATAGGTGCCATTACTGGGGAAAGTCGCAAGCTAGCTCTCTTGTCCAGGAATGGGCTTTCCCCTTGTGGTCTTCCCAAGGGTAGAAGCCTGTGAATTCTAGTAACAGCTGAAAACTGAAATTTCTCACCTGCAAAGGCCAAAAAACCTGTGCTGTGCCAAGTTCATGGTGGGAGAGGGAGAGGTCGTTTCTCAGTGTCTGGAGCCCAGACGGAGCTCCACATAGCGGGCAGTTTTCCAATGAGTCCTTTTTGCTCACAGATGGAAGTGGGCCCACAAACCTTTGAGAGCCAAAGGACCCTTAACAGACTACCTTGTTGACTTCTCATTTTAAAGATAGGGTCCTTACATGTGGACAGTGCCTCTCCGTTTGCAATGCGCGCTCCAGGAAAGGCTCCTCCCCTTCTTTACCCTGTGCTGAAAGGGCAGCCTTAATTAGCCAAGTTCAGACCAAGTGACTCACCACTCCTTTCCAGCCATATCTGATTGGAGAAGAGTTAGTCACCTAATCCAAGGGGAGCCAATCTATTGGCTGGTCAATGACCAATCAGATTCAGTCTTTCTCAAAACTTTGCGCTGTGAGACTGGAGCGCCACATTGGTCCATTTCTGTGCAGAGAGAGAGAGAAAAGGAAAAGAAAAAAGAGAGGGAGAGAAAGAGAAAAGAAAGAAGGAGAGAAAAGGGGGGAAATCTCAACATTTCCAACTGGATGTTTCACAGGTCCCCCAAAGCCATTATGTCAACAACCAACTAGAGATTAGCCCTTGCTTGCCACAGCTAGAGAAAGCCCACACACAGCAAGGAAGACCCAGCACAGCCACCCCCCCCCAAAAATTTTTTTAATAAATCTTAAAAAATACTGAAATGTAGGGATCTCTGCTTATGATACTGAAAAATATATGTGTATAGCAATGTATGAGATTCCAAATGAACAAGTAAAATAATGGGGTTAAATGCCTGATACAGTTATTGCTCTTTAAAATGACTTAAACAACTATCATCAAGAGGATTCTTGTATCATGTTTCAAAACATAAATACCTTTAAACTTGATTGCCTGAACATTACTTCCAAGGTTTAACCTAAACCTCAGTAGGTTAAATAGTTGTGCTCTTTACCAACTTATACCAATAATATAGATAGAAAAATCAAGCTGGAAACCAGAGAAGAGAAACATAAAATTACAAGAGCTGTTCACTGGCTTTCCTGTCTTCCATGGCCCACTTATCCTCTTCAACACCACCATGGAAGCCAAAGTTAAAACTGTACAGGCCCCTAGCCTGCCGCAGCACCAAGACACAAATATTACTGAGACACAGGCCTACCCTGGAGCATCTCCTTGGCTGTTACTAGAGTCACTTCTACTCATAGTCACACACCAAAAGAAGGGTGAGCCAGCTACAATCCAATCTGGGGGAAAAGAGATTTGCTACAATGACTATATAAACAAGAACTACATATCATTTTTATCTATTGAAAGTAACAAAACATTAAAAAAAGCTATAATGCTTAATAGCGGTGCTGAAGTAGTGAAATGCCATGCTCATACATTGCTGATGGAGTGTAAATTGTACAGGACTGGGAGGCGGGGAGCAATTATGTTGTATCTACAGAGAGCCTAAAAATACTCAGAGTTTAGGATTTATGTTAAGGAAAACATGAAATCCAGAGAAGTTTATGAACACAAAGATATTCGTGGCAGTGTTCTTTAGAACGGTTTTCCTGTATCTCCAGGTTTTCAGGGCTTCTTTTTTTGTTGTGGCTTTTTGACAGGAAAGTAGGCCTTACTGGTGGGCATGATTAAGGAGAGGACAGTGCCAAGTATCTCATAAGCCCAGGGCCTACCACTTGTCCAGCCAGCCACGACTAAAGAGGTATCTGACCCCACGGCCCTCTGGGGTGAGCTGCTTTTCTGCCACCGTGTTTTCAAATTTATCTGCATTGAACTTAGCAAATCACTTCTTGGAGATGTGGATTTTCTGGCAGCCAGGGAACTTGAACTTGGCCCTGCAGAGGGCCTCAATCACTTGCTCCTTGTTCGGCAGCTTGGTGCGGATAGATACCTGTCTGGAGCTTAGACTGAGGACAGCATGCCAGTCATGAATGTCCACTGGAAAGAGTTGTCTTCAAGGTCCCTTAGGGCAACCTGTACAGACAACTGACTGCATACACCACCAGGGGGGCTGCTATTTGCAGCCACTGCACCCTGGGACCCCACAGGGAAAAGCACATAGTCGGCTTGATCAGCTGCAAAAGGGCTTCTGTTTCTGTTTATATGTTTCATATACCAATGGCCTACGACTGTGTCAGGCTCATCACTGGCTGTGCCCCTCCTCCTCATTCCAGCAGGATACGGGCCCGTTTTGGCCAGGGCTGTATTTCTGCTGCAGAGTAGACCTTCCTGGGCACATCTGATAAACCGATAGGACAGGCTTGCCCATGACTCTACCCAGAGAAATAACTGTATCCAACAGGGAAAAGGTGGCAGGCCCACTCAAGTCTGCTCAGGGACTGAAACTTCAGGGGTCAGAGGTCAGAGGGGAGGGGTGAGTTCAAGTCCTGTGTGAATCCCAGGCAGAGATGAGGCTGCAAATAAAAGCTGAAAGAGCTATTTCACCGGAACCTTTGAATGACATTGGTACTAAAGGTTCCTCCATTCTGAGGAGGGTATCTCAAAGCGTTCCACAGAGTATGACATGAGGCCTTCTCCTCACTTCCTCATAGAGCTTAGCATGCTTCTGCCCTGGCAGGTGGTTTGACAGTGGGTCCCAGGCTCCTCCACTCCCAGCCTGGAGGCCTCAAGTGTCTGATGTTGACATTGATGAGCACCTGGAGGGCTTCTGTTCGGATTCCCAGAAAGAAAGAAGAGACTGGAGGCCCTTCAGGCATGCATGAAAGCTGACAGTCACCCAGGAAAAAAACATTAGCAAAACATTCCCACTCTAGTTTTACTATCTCCAAAATATTTTTATGACCTCCTTTTCATTTGGTCCTTCCAGCAAGGAGTTCTTCCTTTCAGTTAAGGAAACTGGGACCCAGAGGCCACCTTCTTTGCTAAAGACCATCCCTGTGGTCATCCACACAGCCCAGCATCTCTGCTTTACTTTGGCACACCACAGGGGACTGTGGGCTTCCCAGGCGGCTCAGCTGTAAAGAATTCACCTGCCTATACAGGAGATGCGGGTTCAGTTCCTAGGTCAGGAAGATCCCCTGGAGGAGGAAATGGCAACCCACTCCAGTATTCTTGTCTGGGAAATCCCATGCACAGAGGAGCCTGGTGGGTCTCAGGGTCACAAATAGTCAGACACAACTGAGCACGCATGCATGCAAGGGGCTTTATCCTGGATCCAGCCTTAGGGGAGAGGTTCAGAAAGATGTTGCAACCTTCAGCCTAGGTCTGATTCAGGGAGAGAAGGAAACTCTTTTTGAGCCTTTACTAAGTGTATTATGTTTTTAAAATCTCACAACAATCTTCTAAGGTAACAGACACTCAAGAGAGCACTTATACATCTCAGACACTTCCCAGAGTACCTTATAGACATTAAGTCTTCTGACCCTTCACCATCCCTAGGAGGTGGTTGCAGCAAGTACGATCACCATGATGAGGAAACTACGCCCAGAAAGGTCAAGTAGATTGCCCACATGGCTCACAAGAGGTGGAGCCAAGATTTAAACCTGGCATTTATTCCCTGAGGCCAAGATTAATCCAGATTTACAGATGAGGAAATTGAAGCTCAGAAGCTCATTTGACTTGGGAAAGAGCAGGGTCAAGAGTCAAATTCAGAACTTCCTGCTTCTCATTCACAGTGCGTTATAGGTCCTCTTTCAGTGGACCAATGAGCAAGGCAGCTCGCTTTCTCTTCTCTTTTACTACCAGTGCTTTCTCTTCTCCCTCCCTGCCTCTGCACCACCCATCTGCCTATGCACAACAGTCTCTGAATACACAATGCATACCTATAGACATGTAATCAACCACACAAACCTATAGCCAAACACTTATAGACATATAATCAAAACAACAAAAAAACACAAAGAAAAAAATCTGAAAACAAAGAAAACAATACATTTCATGTTGCTTTTGCTCAGTCACTAAGTCATGTCTGACTCTGCAAACCTGTGAACTATAGCACACCAGGCTTCCCTGTCCTTCACTATCTCCCAGAGTTTGCTCAAACCCATGTCCATTCAGTCGGTGATGCCATCCAACCATCTCATTCTCTGTCGCCATCTTCTCCTCTCACCCTCAATCTTTTCGAGCAGCAGGGTCTTTTTCAATGAGTTGGCTCTTTGCATCAGGTAGCCAAAGTACTGGAGCTTCAGCATCAGTCCTTCCAATGAATATTTAGGACTGATTTCCTTCAGGATTGACTGGCTTGATCTCCTTGCTGTCCAAGGGACTCTCAAGACTTATTCTAGCACCACAGTTTGAAAGCATCAATTCTTCAGTGCTCAGCCTTCTTTAATATACTTCATACTAAGGAGCAATGTTTTGTGTGTGTGTGTGTGGTGTGTGAAACTGACTTTTCATCAGAAAGAATGGAGGCCAAGAAACAGTGGAACAACATCTTTAAAGCACAGAGGAAAAATTCTGTCAACTCAGAATTTTATATCCAGTGAAAATACCTTTCAAAAATGAAAGTGAAACAAAGACATTTTCAGATACACGAAAGACAACAGAATTCCTCACCAGGAGACTCATCCAAAAGAAATGCTAAAGGGAGTTCTTCAGATATGTGGTTATGCTCAATCGTGTCTGACTCTTTGTGACTCCACAGACTGTAGCCTCCAGGGTCCTCTGTCCATGGGATTTCCCAGGCAAGAATACTGGAGTGGGTTGCCATTTCCACCTCTCGGGGATCTTCCCAACCCAGGGATGGAACCCATGTCTCGTGTCTCTTGCACTGGCAGCAGGGCTCTGCCACTGTGCCGCCTGGGAAGCCCAAGTTCTTCAGAAGGAAGAAAGAGCACAGGAAGAACACAGGCAAACTTGGGTAAATATAAAAACTATTTCCCTTTTCTTTTATACAGTTTTTTTTTTTTGCTTGTTTGTTTTGGTTTTGGGGGACTGTGCCATTTGGATGGTGGGATCAACCAGGGATTGAACCCAGGTCCTTGGCAGTGAAAGCACAGAGTCCTAACCACTGGGCCACCAGGGAATCCCCCACTTCCCTTGTCTTAAGGCGCATGTGACTGTGTAAAGCAACAATGTAACAATAAATTGTGGGTTTGCAGTGTATGTAGACGTGATATACAGGACAGCTGGGGTGGGGTCATGGTTAATGGGCCCATAGAGCTGCAAGGGTTTTATATTTCATGAGAGTACAAGTAGTCAGTCAGGAAGTGGTAACGTCAAGGATGACTAATGCCCAGATCTCATCCTCTTTGTCTGCATCAGACAAGAAAAGCAAGCGGGTAGGAAGAGAAAACCAGACCAGGGAGAGAGTGGCTGCTTCGGGGGGAACAGCTGCCGGACCCGGAGGATTCCCAGACCTCAAAGTCTAGCCCAGTGAATGACAGGACCCCACGTGCCTAGGCAGGGATGGGGCCGGAGGGAAGGGGTCTGTCAGCCCCTGTGTGTGAGCAGACGCACCTGGGATAAGGTGTCCTCCAGAGAGAATAGGGAGGTTCCTGTGGCCACAGTGAATCCCACCCCTGACCAGGGACTGGCTAACTCTCCACAGATGGCACCATGCCAGCTATCCAGGCTAGCTGAGCCTCTGCAGAAGACCTAGACAAAGTATTGGGGGAGCTGGGGTGGGGTACAGGTGTTCCCCCAGCACCCCAGAGTCAGCCTGTTCCCTTCATACAATATACTGAGGTGGAGCCCAAAGTCCAGACTTTGGGCTCATCACCCCAGAACCAGCCCTGCCATGCCAGCTCAGCAGCACCCACAGAGTTGGGTGCCTCCCTCCTCAGTGTCTAAGCTTCAGCTCCAGGGGCCCCTCAAGCTCCTAGACTCTGGTACCCCAGCCTCTTCCCAGGAGGTGAAAGCTGCTTTCTATAGTTCTTTTCTCCAGATTTCTTTTCCTGCTTAATATAAATACTTATATTAAATTGCCTCTGAAGAAATTCTGCCGTGATTTCTGTCTTCCTGCCAGACTCCTGCTGATACGGAAAGAAACAAAGGTGCTCCTCCCAGAAGCCTGCCGTGGCCCACAGGAGACAGTGTGGCACAGAGGGAAAGGCTTGGCTTTGGGCTCTGGTGGTCCCAAATTCAAATCCCAGCTCTGCTTTCATTCCCCAAGTGACTCCAGGCAAGCCTCAGCTTCTGGAACTTTCTCTGAGCCTGAGTTTTCTCACTTGAAAATAGGGTTGATAGCACAAACCTGATCTATCATTCTGTCTGGGTACAAGAGACAAAATCATGATTTGAACTAGATTAAGTAAATGGGTGAAACTATGGTGGGAAGTTTCCAGAGAATAATCAAGCGCAGAAGGTGAGAAGGCAGGGATAGAGCCTGCTCACATCTGACTGGAAACAAGATCTCAGATGCATTCAGGCTTTCTCTCTGCCTCTGAGACTGCTCCTTGGTTTGTAGAGCTGATTTTTCACCACAGACCCAGGTTCCCATATGGTAGAGGAAAATGGCCTCCAAGTAGCCTTCAGACTCTCACCCTTACAGCTTTGCCCACCGAAGAAAGGGCTCCTCCTGACTGAACCCAGCTTGGTAGTTTCCAGGGAAGGGCTCCAACTGGCCAGGATGGGTCACTGTGGCCTTGAAGCAGGGTCACATAAGGGATAACATCTGTCAGTCAGCTATATCGTATCCGGGTCTTACGTATCCAGGTCAGCCATTTCCGGGATGACTATCCCCATTTTACAGATGAACAAGCAGAGGCTCAGAGAGGAAGGAACCTGACCACAGTCATGTGGCTTTCATCTAAGTGCCAATGCTGCATATTAGGTCACTAAAAGCATGTTATTAGAAGCTTTGCAAGTTTCACAGAAAGCAGCTGGCTGGGAGTGAATGAGGTTCTGCAGAAGGTGAAGGAGCCGACATTGGCTTCATGCCCACAACAACCCTGGGCACGGGGCAGGGGTAGGCAAATAAACTTGGGAGAGCCCAGCTTCCTCCAGGGGAGTGCGTGGTGGTATTGGCCCCATTTGAAAAAGAGAAGAAAATGAAGGTTCAGAGAGGTTCGGTATCCAACTCCAGGTTCCACAGCTCAGAAGCAGGGCTGGAGTTCGAACCTGAGCCTTGTGGCTTCTCGGTATTACCCATCACAGCATCAGCGTGCCCAGTCCCCTTGGGAAATGTCGTGCTAGTGGATGGACTCAGGATTGAATGACCTGCTCTGGCTTCGTGTGCTCCGGTCTTAGATGCTAGCAGAGTACAGGTCCCCGTGGGATTGGGACATTCGAAAAAATGTGGGGAAAGGGTACAGAGAAGGGAAAAATGGTGATTAAGGGACAAAAAGGGTCATCTGGGGAAAGATAAAGACAGCTGGGGCTGCGTTGCTAGGAGAGGAAGCCCAGAGAGACCGTGGCTGAGGCCCAAGCTCGCTGGCAAAGGTCGGCACTGTCGGCTGTAGGGCTCCCCAGGCTCCGTGAGCTGCCCCTCGGCAGGCTTGCTGCAGTCATGCCAGGCCTCCCGCTCACCTGACACAGTCCTATTTCATGCTCAGGGTGGTGCGACCCCTGAAGGAAGTGGGCTGAGCCCTCCAGGTGGCCACTGTTGGGAGCAGTTACCCCCAGCCACCGGCCCACAGGCAGGCCAAGAAGCCACAAAGCTTATGAGATTCAGGGAAGCTGAAAGCCCTCACCCGTCCCACCCCTCAACAGTCTGAGGTTGCTTCCTGATTCATCCCTTTGGTAAAAACACAGAAGGACAGCCTGAGAATTCAAGTACACAAGGTTGTAATCGGCTAGCAGTAAGCAGCCTGGCTCCAGTTTGGGCCTTGCTCCAGGTTTTTTGAGCAACTCTTTCAGTCACTTTCTCTTTCCAGGGCTCAGTTTTCTCACAGGTCAAGGAGTAGACCAGCTTCATGATTGTGAGAATAAAAAGTGGAAATGAAGACATACTGCAACACCCAGGTGACAAAGCTGCCAACAGAGGGTGGGAGCTCAAGAGAAAAGAGTAACAAGAGACAATGCCAGAATTCATAGAGCAGGTAAAGCCCACTGGTCCAGAGAAGGTGCCCCATGGAGAGTCTGGACACCGCATTTCTGCAGGGTCATGTCCAGACCCTCCTCTTGCCCTGACTCTGGCTTTTCTCCAGCCCTCTTCTCTGCCTGACCCTTCAACCACACTAAGTTACTTACAGTTTCCCAAATATGTCACTATTTCCTGTGTCCATGCCTTTGCAAAAACTGTTTTCTTGACCAAAAAAAAAAAACCTTTCCCGCCCCCATCCAAACCCTGTCCTCCTGGGAAACTCCTAGGCATCCCTTAAACTCCACTTCAGTCACCTCCTCTGTGAAGGCCTCCTGATCCTTGGCAGTGGGCCCCCCTCGCCCCGTTCACCAGGGGTAATTGCCCCTTTTTCTTTGTTTACTGTTGTACTCAACACTTTTTCTCAGCCCTCATCTGTGGATCTGCTGCATCTGAATCACCACAGGAGTAATTTAAAAATATTCAAGCCCAGGCCCCACTCCATGAGAATTTGACTCAGGGAATCTGGGGTGGGGCCAGGTATCAGAAACCTAAGTTGAAGCCCCAGGTGCTCGTCATGCTCACCCAGGTGTGGGGATCACTGGGGTGTGTCCCTTGAAAGCAAGGCTTGTTCTATATACTAGGGCCTGGCTCAGAGGAGTGCTCAGTGAGTGAGAAAAGAAGGAAAGAAATAAGGAAATGAAGAGGAAGGAGGAAGGAAGGGGGAGTGAGGAGGGAGGAAAAATGGTGAGTAGTGAGAGGAACAGAAAGATAAAGATGACCATGGGACTTCCCTGGTGGTCCGGTAGTTAAGAATCCACCTGCCAATATAGGGGACGTGAGTTCCATCCCTGGTCCAGGAAGATCCCACGTGCCATGGAGCAACTAAGCCCATGCACCTCAGTTACTGAGCCCACATGCTCCAACTGCTGAAGCCTGTGTGCCTAGAGCCTGTGCTCGGCAAGAAGAGAACCCACTGGAATGAGAAGCCCGAGCGCCATAACGAAGAGTAGCCCCCATTGCCACAACTTGAGAAAGCCCACACACAGCAACGAAGACCCAGTGCAGCCATAAATAAAAAAAAGAAAAAAAGATGAGCATGATTCAGGGGATGGGCAGGAAGGGGCGGGAAGCAGGGGAACTCAGAGGCAATGCTCCAGGCCCACTTCTATATCACACCTTGCTGAATGTTGGCAAAGACAGTGATTCTGGAGTCAGACCTGCCAGCGTGTGAGTCTTGGTTCCTCCACTCACCAGTTGTGTGTGCCTTAACAATTCACTCCACCTGTCTGTCTGCTCTGCCTGTTAGTGGTAAGAGCTGCATCTGTCTCACTGATGATCTGAGGACCCAGGGACCTCTCAGGGTCAGCACTTTGCAAGCATTGTTGTGTGTGCGAACCATCTGGGGATCTTGTGGAACTGTAGATTCTGACTCAGTATGTCTGTAGTTTAAATGACCTTCCAAGTGGAGCTGGCACTGCTGCTCTGTGGACCAACTCTGGTAGCAAGGACCTAGATCAGAAGTCAGATCCGTTCTTGTGCTGTTATGTGGCAGCCTGGATGGGAGGGGAGTTGGGGGGAATGGATACATGTATATGTATGGCTGAGTCCCTTTGCTGTCCACCTGAATCTATCATAACACTGTTAATCTCTCATGTCCAACTCTTTGCAACCCCATGAACTATGCTGTCCATGGAATTCTCCAGGCCATACTGGAGTGGGTAGCCGTTCCCTTCTCCATGGGATCTTCCCAACCCAGGGATAGAACCCAGGTCTCTCACATTGTGCAAAGATTCTTTACCAGCTGAGCCACCAGGGAAGCCCACAAATACTGGAGTAGGTAGCCTATCCCTTCTCCAGTGGCTCTTCCTGACCCAGGAATCGAACTGGGGTCTCTGCCTTGCAGGTAGATTCTTTACCAGCTGAGCTACAAGGGAAGCCGTGTTAATCTCTACTTCAGTGCAAAATAAAAAGTTAAAAAAAAAGAAGTCTGATCAGTTCCCTTTCAGGGTTCCAACTTGTTCCTCTGCAACAGGATAGGAATGAGGCCCCGGGGCCCCCTCCCCTGGGCACTGGGTGTGTGCTCCAGGCTCCATGCTAAGTTGATCCACACCCCACCTCACTGAGTAAAGGGAGGCCCCTGTGTTTTCAGAACCCCAGCAACAGTGATCATACATTCCTCGCACCACACTGTGTGAGTTTCCTGTGGCTGCTGTAACAAAGTGCCACAAACTCAGTGCATTAAATGACACAAATCATCTTTCCGTTCTGGAGATCAGAAGTGTGAAATGAATCTCAGGGGGGCTCAAGTCAAGGATTTGGTGAGCTGGTTCCTCCTAGAAGCTCCAGGGGAGAATCGGTTCCTTGACTCACTCAGCTTCTAGATGCTGCTTTCGGAAGGCAGCAGTGGCCACACGGCTCCAATCTTTGCCTGTTGTCACATTACTGCCTGTACTCTCTGACCTCTTGTCTTCTTCTTATTGATAAAAGGACCCCTCAGTGTTGACACTGACCACCCAGATAAGCCAGAGTAATCTCCCCATGCTGAGATCCTTAACTTTACCATACCCGCAAAGTCCGTTTAACCATGGAAGGTAACATACTCACAGTTCTGGGGGTTGGGAGGTGGACATCTTTAGGGGCTGCTATTCTGCCTGAGTCAGACCCTGACAGTAGCTCCCAGACTGCTCATCATCACCAGGGAACAAACCGTTTTTCATGGCCCCTTCAAAGTCCAGGCTCTGAGCTGCCAGCAGTGGCCAGTGAGAGCAACTCCTCCCACTGGCCACTCATTGGCATGATCTGCAATGTCCCGTGCACTGACCTTCTGAGTGTTAGCGGCTGAAGGAGCAGGACAAAGGTCATGGTGTCCCCTCGAGCCCCAATCATGTGCTCACCATAAAACGCAGGGCTTGTAAGAGCCAGGCCAGAGGCGACCTCTCGGTGCCAAAGAGGAGCACTGGACGAGGGCCAGACAGAAGTGGGCGGGGCCCTGGCCAAGAAGCAGAATGGACAGTCTTTGAAAAGAAGAAGAGAGCTGAAAAAGTCCGGCCCTACTTTTCCCTAAAGCTGTTACTCCCTTGTCCCCTACTACGTGAGTGCAAGCTGAGCCGGACTCCCCTGATGGTTGCATGCTCTGAGCCCATTCGTGGGTCTTTAGAGAGAAGAGAGTGACAGGTTCCCATTTCTGCCAAGTGTCCAGGTCAGAGGGTGAACCTACAGGGCGAATGGAGCCACCCCCCTGGCCTGTCCACCATCTCTCTTCATGGGCCTGCAGGGAGGCGACTAACCATCCAGATTTTCCAGGGACTGAGGGCTTCCCTGGGAAAGCGAGGACAAGTCAGTCACCCTATTTGTAGGGCAGCTACACAAACCCCAGCAGTGGGCTTGGCTGCTGTCCGCCCTCCAGCCCCAGCTGAGCTGGCAGGCTCCTGACCCTGTCAGCTGGTGGGGTTCATAGCTGTTAAGAAAGACTATCCGTGTGAAGCAATGTCTGTGGGTGACAGGTGGACCTCAGGGGCCCTCTCCTTCGGGGCTGCTGAGTCACACAGGCTCAAGGTCTGGGAAATTCAGGGGCTCGATTTTCTCAAGTCACTGGTAGAGGTGGGGCTCAGGCTGGAAAGAAGGGGATGAGGAACAAGACCCCAGGGTTAAGTCTCCACCTACCATCCAGAAGCTACAGGGATACCTTTCCAGGGTCGAGGCCATGCTGCTGGGAGGGAGTATGGTGTGGGAGGACACGGGAGGCTGGGGTCAGACAGACCCTGGCTTCTCTGCTTCCCAACAGAGTGCCTTTGAGCCAGCCCCCTAGCATCTCTGAGCTTCAGTTTTCTCCCTAGTGAAAAGGGGTTAATAAGACATAGTGCAGAGTTAAGATGAGCCATAAACAACCAACATGAACCTGCCTAATATCCCAGAGGTGGCTCCTGTCCTGAGGCCCAGATCAAGGTCAATAGGAAAGCAAACTAGCAACCAGAGGCTGCCTGGTGAGCCTTGAACTGAAACAGAGGGAGCAAGACAAAGCCAGAGCTCTGGACTCAAGGCCCTTCCTTCCATTGGACATATTTCTCACCCGCCCCCTGGCACTCCCATCCTTCTAGCATGACCTCATGCTGGCTGCGTTACAGATGAATCAGATTCTACTTCCATCATATGACACGCGGACACTCTGCTAGGTTTTTAAAGGTTTTTTAAATCTAAGTGATCTCATTTGACCATTCCAGCAACTATTTGGGGGTGGGGGTAGATGATACTCTCCCTATTTTACAGATGTGGAAACTGAGGCTTGGAGAGGTTGAGGAAGTCATATGGATTCAGGCCAACGTCTCCAGACTCACAATTCCATGTTTTCCCACTGAAGCTGACCCTGTGACGTCAGTCACATGAACGGGGTATCCCCCTGAAGAAAATATAGCGCAGCCACCCACTCTAACGGACAACATCTGGAAGGTTCGCCCATCCTCTGGGTAACTTCACTTGACTGTAGAAGATTCTTTTCTTAAGACTATGGTCCTCCTTCTCATTCCTGGCTCAGCTACCAAGAGATAACGTCCTCATTCTCGTGTCTAACTGGCCCTCCCAAAATCCCTCACCCCAGACACTGCGAGCCAACTCCCATCCACTGCTAAAAATGGAAGTGGCAACTCCAACTTCCTTTTATGAGAGAAAAGGAAATTTATCAGACTTGAGCAGAAAAGGATATATCCTGATAGGAATGTGACGCGTGTCAACTACAGTCAGGGAGAAGTGCCCAGTCGTGTGGCTGGCTTTGCTGGCCTAAATCACATAGCCCACTTCTGCTATGGCAGGACTGCCACCCACCCCAGAAAAAAAAAAAAAAAAAAGCCCTGGCATCCTTGGGAATCCAGCCAGAGAAGGCGTCAGGGGATAGGGCTCTAGAACTTGTCCCCTGATGGAAGGCTCCAGAAATTTGCTTACTAACTTGTAAACTGGGAGATTTTGAAGCCCAGAGTTGATTGGAACTTTGATCTATGAAGGAATTGCCAAAACCTTTATCACTGGATGTGGCTGCGAATTTGACCAGCCTTCCCCAGAGGTGGGGAAGGAAGCGGAAGAAGGCAAGGATACAATGCAAAGCAGGGGAGAAGGCACTCTCAGCCTCAGAGAGGTACAGCCAGCGATGGTCACTGCTGCACGCCTGGTGGTCAGGAAGCCCTGGAAACTGCCTACTCTGCCCATCAATAAAGGAAGCATTACACAGACCGTAACAGCCTCACCTTTCCAAAGAAGTCTCTGCACTATTTTTTAAAAATGAGGACAGTATAGAGGTTCCTCAAAAAATTAAAAATTGAACGACAATGTTCAATTTTTTGAAAATATTCAGTAATCGTACCCTTGGGTATTTATCCAAAGAAAGCAAAGACACTAATTCGAAAAGATACTGCACCCCCGTGGTCTCTGCAGCATTATTTGCAATAGCCAGGATACAGAAACAACCTGCATGCCCATCAGTGGATGCATGGACAAAGAAAATGTGATACACACACACCCACACACACAATGGGTAATTATTTAGCTATAAAAAAGAAGGAAAAGCTTGCCATTTGGGGCACCATGGATGGACCTTAAAGGCATTATGCTAGGGAAAGTAAGTCAGACAGAGAAAGGCAAATACCGTATGATCTCATTTATATGTGAAGTCTAAAATAAACTGATCTCATAGATGCAGAGAATGGACTGGTGGTTGCCAGAGATAAGGGAGTGGGGGCAGCAAAATAGATGAAGGGAGTCAAAAGGTACAAACTTCCAGTTATAAGACAAATAAGTCACGGGGATATAATGTACATCAGGATGACTCTGATACTACTACATTATTTAAAAGTTGCCATGAGAATAAATCCTAGCAGTTCTCATCACCATACACACACAAAACATGTAATTATGTATGGTGACAGACGTTTAACTAGACTTATTATGGTAATCACTTCCCAATATATACAAATATTGAATCACTATGCTGTATACCTAAAAATGTTATATGTCAATTACACACACACGCCAAAAAGGAACGTGGACAGAAAGATAATTACACTGGTGGGACTGATCTCTAAAAGTAATTAAAAAAAAAAACAGATTGCAGGGACTTCCCTGCTAGTCCAGTGGCTAAGACTCCACACTCCCAATGCAGGGAGCCCAGGTTTGATCCCTGGTCAGGGAACTAGATCCTGCATGCCGCAGTGAAGACTGAAGATCCTGGCTGCCACAACTAAGACCCGGCAAAGCCAAATAAATACATAAATAATGGGGGGAAAATTAGATTGCAAAACAATGCATAGTATATCATTTCTATTTAACAAATTAGACAAAGCAGTTATATATACGTATTCATGTATATAAAGTCATAAAAAAGGATTTGGGAAGATAAACACCAAACTGATAACAGAATCCCCATTATCTCTGGAGAGGAAGGTCAAGGGGGAATTTATCTGTACTATTGGTATTTGTATATTAAGCAATTAAAACAAATGACTTTTAATAAAACAAATGTTTAAAAAAAGAAAGCAAATGTGGGCTCCAGCTGGCTAGGATGTAAAACAGAGACGGGGCTGAGTTTCCATGGAGGCTGGGGGAGGAGCCTGAGGATGGAGCTTGAGTCTCTGGCTGCTTCATTCTGTCCCAGGTACTCAAGCTGCAGCCGCCCAGAGCGCTGAGAATTTGCCCGCTCACTGGTCTAGTTGCAAGGGCACCCCACCGAGGCGAGCATAAAGTGAGAGCAAGTTCCCCTCCACTAACACCCTCACCTGGACCCTGATTCCAGTACACAAAGAGCTGGTGTCTAAATCTTTACCCACACCTGGGGGCAATGACATCTCTGGGACAAACTGAGGCACTCTGAGTTCCATCAAGCTGTGAATTCCTGTGTCAGAGGAGCAGAGCATGGCTTGTCCACTCTCTGCTGGAGCCAGCTCAGTCTCTGCCTGTTATGGGGTTGGCCAACATGTTCATCTGGGTTTTTGTTCATTCTGTAACATCTTACAGAAAAACCCAAATGAACTTTTTGGCTAACCCAGTAGTACTATACACTCCAGGTGCAGAATGAAGGATGGAGGCCATGGGAGAAGAGACTGGACGGGGTGGTACAAAGCAGTCCTTCTACTTTGCAGCCTCGCCTTTCTAGTACAGCAAGAGAGAAGTGCTCAAGAGAAAGGGGCGGCCCCGCCTTGACCCAGTTAAGGAGGGGAAATGCGCAACAGTGGGCGGGTGGGGCGGGCAGAGGCTGTCACTGCAGGGTCCTCAAGTGCTGGACTGGAAGCAAGGAGCCAAGGTCTGGGTTTCAACTCCCAAGGGAGAGCAGGGCCCTCTGTCCCCTCTCTCATGATTGCGGGTAGGATAGGAGGGCCAAGTCTTTACAGAGCTTTTAATTAAAGTATAGTTAATTTACAACGTTGTGTTAATTTCAGGGCTACAGCAAAGTGATTCAGTTATATACATATGTGTGTGTGTAGATATATACATACAGACAGATCTGCTCTTTTTCAGATTCCTTTCCCTTGTAGATTATTGCAAGCTATTGAATATAGTTTCCTGTGCTACACAGTAGGTCCTATTGTCTGTTTTATATTTAGTAGCGTGTATATATTAATCCCACACTCCCGATTTATCCCTTCACCTTCAAGCCCCAGTTTTGCTCCTCCAGGCCTTCCAACAATTTTATAACCAAATTTCCCAATTAAATCTTCTATTTGACATGCCTAGCATACGTTTTAATGACTAGATGTCTACTCTTACATCAGACTGAACAACATACACACAAGTAACAGAGTAAATGTACATGGCAACAGTCTACACTGGGAGGGGGTGAATAGAGTCTAACTGGTTTAAGACTCTTCTATTGTTTGGGAGGAAAGCAAAGGTTTAGATTAACTTTTGACCTTGATAGGTTAAGAATGCATGCTGTACCTTCCAGTATATTCATTAAAATAGTGGAAAAAGAGGTTTTTTTAAACAGTGGGATTAAGTTTTTTATAGATATAATTATTTCAAAAGAAGGCAAGAAAGGAAGGAGAAAAAACCAATATGGAACAGGCAGGACAAATAGCAGAAATAAGGTGGTAAATTTAAACCCAAAGATATATATACATATTATATTAATTATATAAATACTCCAGTTAAAGATAAAGATTATCAACATGCTTTAAAAAGAAAAATCGAGACTTCCTTGGTGGTCCAGTGATTATGACCATACTTTCACTGCAGCAGACATGCGTTCAATCTCGGGTTAGGAAGTGCCACACGCTTCTGAGTGTGGCCAATAAATAAATGAGTAAAGTAAAAAGAAAAATCCAACTGTGTGCTGTTTACGAAAGACAGAAGAATACGTTAAGGGTGAATGCAAAAGGATAGGCGAAGATAAACCATGTAAACACTACCCTAAGGAAGTTTATGTGCACGTGTGCTCAGTCGCTAAATTGTGTCCAACTCTTTGAGACTGGACTATAGCCCGCCAGGCTCCTCTGCCCATGGAATTTTCCAGGCGAGAATACTGGAGTGGGTTGCCATTCCTTCTCCAGGGGATCCTCCCAACCTAGGGATTGAACCCACATCTCCTGTGTCTCCTGCATTGACAGATGGATTCTTTGTCACTGAGCCACCTGGAAAGCCCAAGAAAGCTTATATATATTGCATTCATTATTACAGTCATTTTACTATTATCAGACAAAATAAACATTACGTTAGGTTAAAAGACATTACGAAAGCTAAAGAGGGTCACTTCATAATGGCAAAAAGGCTCAATTCACCTAGAAAATATGTTACAAATTTTATGCAAAAAAGAAAAGTAAAAGAATTGGAAAGGAAAAACAAAACTGTCATAAAATGCAAATATAAATTTTGCACATAGGAAGTACAAAGGGATCTACAGAAGAATTATTAAAATTAGTAAGTTTGACAATATTGTTAGATATAAAAATCAGTATGTGTGAAGCCATTCATGGTTTTATTATACCAGAAACCAAAAGTATAAAAAATGTTTTTAAAATATACTATTTACAAGAGCACAGAAATATTAATTACGGAGAAGAAAATTATCAAAAGATATGCAGTCTCTTTGTGGTACAGTTGTAAACCTGTATGGAGATTTTTAAAAGGCTTCAGTAAGAACAAAAATATCCCGTGTTTGTTTGATCCATACCTTGTATTATATATAAAAGTTAACTCAAAACAAACCATAGACCTAAATGTAAATACTAAAACAACAACAAGAATACATAGGAGAAAACCTTTTCAACCTTGGGTTAGGCAAAGACTTCTTAGATGTAAGAACAAAAGCACAACTCGTAAAAGAGCAGATTGATGAACTGGACTTCATTAAAATGAAAACCTCTGTTCTTCAAAAGATACTGCTTAAGAGAATGAAATGACAAACCACAGACTGAGGGAAAAAATCTTTGTAAAGGAGTTATATCCAGAATATAAGACATTCTTGAAACTCAATAATAAGAAAACAACCCAGTTAAAAATGAGCAAAGGATGTGAACAGACACTTCACCAAAGAAGATATACAGATGGAAAATAAGCACATAAAAAGCAGTTCAGCACTGTGGAAAGGAAGATGGGAAGGGCCGGGGAGGAGGGATCACCAGCAGAAATGCAGAAACCTCCAGGCTAATGGATTTGTCCGTCATCTTGTTTGTAGTGCTGGTTTCGTGGGTGTGCACAGATGTCAAAACTTATCACATCTCACGCTTTAAATACGTGCAGTTTATTGCACGTCAGTCTTACTTCGGTAAAGCTATATTTTAAAAGACTTCAATAAAAGCAGAAATGCACCGTGTTTGTGGGCTGACAAACTCAACAGTCTCCCTAGTTTGATTTATAGATTCATTGCAATCCCATTAAAAATCCCAGCTGCTTGTTTTCTTTTGTGGAATTTGATGAGCTAATTCTAAACTTTATATGGAAATGCAAAGGACTAAGAACCATTAAGACAGTCTTCAAATGTTTCCCACAATGTGGGAGAATTTGGTTAATGAAATATAAAGATTATTATAAATCTGTAGCAATTAAGATGGAGTGGTGTTGGCTCAGGGACAGACCAATAGACCAATGAAATAGGAGAGAGAGCCCGGAAATAGGCTTGTGCTTACATGGACACTTGAGATGGTTTGCAGAGCATGAGCAGAAGAGCAGACTTTGCAATAAATGGTGCTGGGACAGCTGAGCATTCTTCAGGGGGGATTAGGGGGTGAATATTGGACCCCTACCTCACACCATACACAAAAATCAATTCCAGATAGTTCAGTTCAGTTGCTCAGTCATGTCTGACTCTTTGCAACCCCATGAATCGCAGCATGCCAGGCCTCCCTGTCATCACCAACTCCCGGAGTTCACCCAGATTCATGTCCATCAAGTCAGTGATGCCATCCAGCCATCTCATCCTCTGTCGTCCCCTTCTCCTTCTGCCCCCAATCCCTCCCAGCATCAGATCAGATCAGATCAGTTGCTTAGTCGTGTCCAACTCTTTGCGACCCCATGAATCGCAGCACGCCAGGCCTCCCTGTCCATCACCAACTCCCAGAGTTCACCCAGACTCATGTTCATCGAGTCAGTGATGCCATCCAGCCACCTCATCCTCTGTCGTCCCCTTCTCCTCCTGCCCCCAATCCCTCCCAGCATCACATCAGATCAGTCGCTCAGTCGTGTCCGACTCTTTGAGACCCCATGAATCGCAGCACACCAGGCCTCCCTGTCCATCACCAACTCCCGGAGTTCACCCAGACTCACATCCATCAAGTCGGTGATGCCATTCAGCCATCTCATCCTCTGTCGTCCCCTTCTCCTCCTGCCCCCAATTCCTCCCAGCATCAGAGTCTTTTCCAATGAGTCAACTCTTTGCATGAGGTGGCCAAAGTACTGGAGTTTCAGCTTTAGCATCATTCCTTCCAAAGAAATCCCAGGGCTGATGTCCTTCAGAATGGACTGGTTGGATCTCCTTGCAGTCCAAGGGACTCTCAAGAGTCTTCTCCAAAACCACAGTTCAAAAGCATCGATTCTTCGGCGCTCAGCCTTCTTCACAGTCCAACTCTCACATCCATACATGAAATATTAGAGACAACAAGTTTAGAAAAATGATTTGGGATAATATCTTCAAGATGACAGGGTAGAAAAGAAGTTCTTAAACACATGGACAAAAAGCACAAGTCATAAAAGAAAACATGAGTAATCTCAACTATATTAAAAAAGGAAGAACTTCTGTTCTTGAGAGAGCAAAAAAGACTACTCACAGAGTGAGAGAAGATATATTTTGCAAGTCATAGAACTGATCCAAAAAAGTAAATCAAAACTATATAAATAACAGTGGTTGCCAGGGACTGGGAGGGAGCAGAGAATGGGGAGTTATTGTTCAACAGGTGTAGAGTCTCAGGTTTATAAGATGAAAGAGTTATGGGGATGGATGGTAGTGGTGGCTACACAACAACACCACTGAACCATAAGTTTAAAAATGGTTAAGATGGTAAATTTTACATCACATGTATTTTAACACAATGAAAAGGAAAAATTAATTATCATAAAAAACACTGTACACATAATAGACAACCCAATAGAAAATCGTCAAAAACTTTTCTAGACATTTCGTAAAAGAGGAAATACAAATGGCTAATAAACATGTGAAAAGGTGCTCAATCTCATTAATAATCAGGAAAATGCACATCGAAACGACAGAGAGATATCACTATATATATCACATTGACAATCAAAATCTGACACCACCAAGCATTTAGGGAGGATGCGCAGCTACAGGAACTCTCTTATAAGACATGTAAGTTGGTGTAACCACTTTGGTGAACAACTTGGCATTTTCTGGTAAAGCTGAATACAAACATAGCTAGAGAGACTCATGTATCTCTTCACCAAGAGTCGTGAAAAATGAACGTTCACAGCAGGTTTCTTGTTAATCAGATAAGTTAAACCTCCATGTCAAATGAATTATAATATACTCATAAATGGAGTACTGTACAGAAATGAAAAGGAGCAAACTACAGCTATATATGTGACAACATGAAGCTTTCAAATATTATGCTGAGCAAACAATGAATACAAAAGAATACATTTAGCATAATTCAATTTCTTTTAAAAATCTTACATATGTCAAAACATTCAAAATATATTGATATTATTTAGGGATGAAGTTATGACCCACTTAGATAGCATATTCAAAAGCAGAGACATTACTTTGCCAACAAAGGCCCCTCTAGTCAAGGCTATGGTTTTTCCTGTGGTTATGTATGGATGTGAGAGTTGGACTGTGAAGAAAGCTGAGCGCCAAAGAATTGATGCTTTTGAACTGTGGTGTTGGAGAAGACTCTTGAGAATCCCTTGGACTGCAAGGAGATCCCACCAGTCCATTCTGAAGGAGATCAGCCCTGGGATTTCTTTGGAAGGACTGATGCTAAAGCTGAAACTCCAGTACTTTGGCCACCTCATGCAAAGAGTTGACTCATTGGAAAAGACTCTGATGCTGGGAGGGATTGGGGGCAAGAGGAGACGGGGACGACAGAGGATGAGATGGCTGGATGGCATCACTGACTCGATGGACGTGAGTCTGGGTGAACTCCGGGAGTTGGTGATGGACAGGGAGGCCTGGTGTGCTGCGATTCATGGGGTCGCAAAGAGTCGGACACGACTGAGCGAATGGACTGAACTGAACTGAACATGGGTGTTAAAATCAAATGAAAAGGGACTTCCCTGGTGGTCCAGTGGCTAAGACTCCATGCTCCCAATGCAGGGGGCTCAAGTTTGATCCTTGGTCAGGGAACTAGATTCCACATGCAGCAACTAAAGATTCTGAGTGCCACAATCCCTGGTGGCTTAGTTGGTAAAGAATCTGCCTGTAATGCCGGAGACCTGGGTATGATCCCTGGGTAAAGAAGATTCCCTGGAGAAGGAAATGGCAACCACTCCATTATGCTTGCCTGGGAAATGCCATGCACAGAGAAGCCTGGTGGACTACAGTCCATGGGGCCACGAGAACTGGACACAATTTAGCAACTAAGCCATCACTGCCAAATAGATAAATATAAAATGAAAAGTAAGAGAAGTCAGAATGGTAGTTATTTCTGGGAGGAAGGAGTGGGTTGGTAATGGAAAAGGTACACACTTTTGGAATGCTTCTTGGAATGCTGTCAAAATTCTAGGTGTTCAAGTCCAATGAGCCTCTTCTCTAATCATGGAATTAAAGTCTCCCTCTTCATCTGATTGGTCCAACCTAATTCATGTGCCCAGCACGGACCAATAGCTATGGTTAGAGGAATTGATGGGCTTATTCTGGAGTTCTGAAGTTATCCCTGTTAAGAGAGATGAGATTTCTTAAATTTAGATCAGTTCCATCCCTAAAGTTGGGATGGGATCAGCCGCCTGGGATAGAAATGATAACTGAATAAAATTGTGATTCTTTTAAGAAGGAAAAGAAACAAATACTGTGAAGGAACCCAATTGTGTACTGTACCCATAATTGGTGCTGCTGTGGTTAGACTTTCATAGTTGCCATTCCTGATGTTACCAGCACTGGACTCCAGACCCCTCTATTAGCACCACCACGTGAGAAATCTCTAACTCTCCCTGGTAGGACAAGGGAGAGTCCTTTTTGTCACTCCTTCAGAATTCAAGGACCCAGGCAAGAGCACAGAGTTGCATCTATGTCACTGGCCTTCCCTATGAGCCAGGAAGAGGAGGAGAAGACCATTTTCTACCTTTGCTTCTCTTAGTAAGAGAGGGCCTGCTTCCTATCAATTCTGAAAGTCCTCTAAAATAGGACAGGGACAACCTCTTATGCTAGTTAGCCAGTGGGGGAGCAGAAAGATATCCTTTGATCCACAAACCATATTCAGATCCATTCTCCCCTTTGCCCCTGCCAACACCCTTGTATAGCGATGGGGCTGTTACTATTTCCATTGACATCAGAGGAAACTGAGTCTCAATAAATATATCTGCCTTGCCCAAGTTCACATAGCTGGTGAGTGGCAGAACTGGGACTGAACCATTTCTTTGACTTTGAGGCAGGAAGTTCTCTCCCCACAGCCTCAGGCTGCCTCCTATCAGTGAGTTTCTGATCATTAATAATGGAGCAGGTTTGACTGGGAAAGCAAATGGCTTCTCAGGAAATGGTGCAGAGATGGGAGGCTGGGGCAAATCCTACCCAGGACATTGCTGGGAATCTCAATCCTCGAGTTCAGTTGCACTGAGGTTAGGGTTGGCTATTTTGGTCTGTGGTTGGCTAATCTTCAAATCTCAACTCATCCATGGCCACCAGCCACACCTCTACCCATCACTCCAGCAAATTCCAGAAAAACATCGACTTCTACTTTATTGATTATGCCAAAGCCTTTGACTCTGTAGATCACAACAAACTGTGGAAAATTCTTCATGATATGGGAATACCCTCTGACCTGCCTCTTGAGAAATCTGTTTGCAGGTCAAGAAGCAACAGTTAGAACCAAAACATGGAACAATGGACTGGTTCCAAATTGGGAAAGGAGTACATCAAGGCTGTATATTGTCACCCTGCTTATTTAACTTATATGCAGAGTACATCATGTGAAATGCCAGGCTAGATGAAGCACAAGCTAGAATCAAGATTTCCGGGAGAAATATCAATAACCTCAGATATGCAGATGACATCACCCTTATGGCAGAAATTGAAGAGGAACTGAAGAGCCTCTTGATGAAAGTGAAAGAGGAGAGTGAAAAGGTTGACTTAAAACTCAACATTCAAAAAACCAAGATCATGGCATCTGGTCCCATCACTTCATGGCAAATAGATGGGGAAACAATGGAAACAGTGACAGACTTTTTCTTGGGTTCCAAAATCACTGCAGATGGTGACAGCAGCCATGAAATTAAAAGACGTTTTCTCCTTGGAAGAAAAGCTATGAGAAACCTAGACAGCATATTAAAAAGCAGAGACATTACTTTGCTGACAAAGGCCTGTCTAGTCAAAGCTATGGTTTTTCCAGTAGTCATGTATGGATGTGAGAGTTGGACCATAAAGAAGGCTGAGCACCAAAGAATTGATGCTTTTGAACTGTGGTGTTGGAAAAGACTCTTGAGAATCCCCTGGACTGCAAGGAGATCCAACCAGTCCATCCTAAAGGAAATCAGTCCTGAATATTCACGGGAAGGACTGATATTGAAGCTGAAACTCCAATACTTTGGCCATCTGATGTTAAAAACTGACTCACTGGAAAAGACCCTGATGCTGGGAAAGATTGAAGGTGGGAGAAGGGGATGACAGAGGATGAGATGGCTGGATGGCATCACTGGCTCAATGGACATGAGTCTGAGCAAGCTCTGGGAGTTGGTGATGGACAGGGAAGCCTGGCATGCTGCAGTCCATGGGGTCGCAAAGAGTGGGACACGACTGAGTGACTGAACTGAACCCATCACTCAGCAGCCATGCCAAGACTGGAAAGGATGACACTTCAGAGACTTGAATGAGGGCTCCCTTGGAGCATCAGAATCAAAGAATCTTTCTTTAACTTGACTCCCTACCCAATGCATAAATCCTTTTGTACCAGAAACCCATGACTGGGTACCTCTGGGGGCAGGAAGCCCACCTCCTTTGCCAGCTGCTTAATCTAATGTCAGGCTAGACTGACTTAGAACCTTCGACTCCAATTGAGTCCAAAGTTCCCTCTATGTACTGCCCACTCCCTCATATGGTTCCTACTTTCTGCAACAGCATAGGATGAGTGTCTCCATGACACCCCTTCAGGGACAATAAGTGGGGGAAAATGAAGAAGAAACAAGATGGGAAAGGAGAGATACAGGCGTAAAGACAAGGCAGAGGAAAAAAGGGGGTAATTTCTTCCCCATGCTAAACATCCCGAGTCCTGCAACCTGGACCACTGTTAATTGAAAACTGCTCTTCCTACCAGAATCAACTTTACATGGGCAAGAAGAGCCCCTGATGTGGGCTTGCCTATGACAAATGCACACAGACTAAAGATATTTAACAAATAAAGATATGGTTTTTCCAGTAGCCATGTACAGATGTGAGAGCTGGACCATAAAGAAGGCTGAGAGCTGAAGAATTGATGCTTTCGAAATGTGGTGCTGGAGAAGACTCTTGAGAATCCCTTGGACTGCAAGAAAATCAAAGCAGTCAATCCTAAAGGAAATCAGTCCTGAATATTCATTGGAAGAACTGATGCTGAAGCTCCAATACTTGGGCCATCTGATGCGAAGCGCTGACTCATCAGAAAAGACTCTGATGCTGGGAAAGATCGAGCACAAAAGAAGTGGGAAACAGAGGATGAAATGGTTACATGGCATTAACAACTCAATGGACGTGAGTGAGCAAACTCTGGGAGACCGTGAAGGACAGGGAGCCTGGCGTGCTGCAGTCGATGGGGTCACGAAGAGTCAGGGGTAACACACTATATTAAATATGTAAGGTCTTACCTCCATGGGTTTGATTACAGAAACTAATATTCTCTAAATAAAAAAAAAACTGCTTTCTATTGATTTTTCATTTTGCCAATTATATTTTGAACTTATATGTCAATTGTATTGTTGTGTAGATGTATTTGAATGAGTGGAGGCTGGATATTTCATATGACAGTTTGTTAATTCATAGTTAGCTCTTCATGTGTTATATACGAGCAGTTTTGACTTATAACTTTAGATTCTTTGGATTATTGATTGATAACTTTTAACTATTTTGATGCATGGCATATACACATTAACTAGCACTTTTACCCTGGCCCCACCAATGTTAAGAGAACGACCTGCCCGCTGGGAGAGGGTCAGCCACATGCTTGTCAGGACAAGGGGTAGTGACAGACTTTGGAATCGTTTCCCGGGTTCAAATCCCAGTTCTGCCACTCAAGTGAGTCAGATCCTTTAACTTCTCCTCATTTTAGTTTCCTCAGTTACACAAGAGAAATAAAAATAGCACCTACCAAATAAGACTGTTGTGAGGATTCAGTGGGGTTCAGACCCTGCAAGGAACCAGCTTATCACAGTTCTGGTCACAGATGCAAAACGTGTAGTTGATGCATTGGGTGATGATGTTAACATACACGGTCCAGATGTGAAAAGGATAAAGATGCAAGCTCGAGACATGTACATTATTCCAACTTCAGTATATAAAGGGGAGATACTTATACAAAAAACATATTGATCGTCTCTTATATAAGCCTTATATAAGTCCAGAGAATGTTTAAGAAGCTAACGACAACAGTTACAGAGGGGACTGAGCGGGGAAGAGGGACGAGTGGGAGATTCTTCATTGTTTACTTGTTTGTGTGGGGTTTTCTTAATTTTATTTTTGGCCGCACCTCACAGCATCTTATTTCCCCAACCTGAGATTGAACCTGCACCCCTCGCACTGGAGGCACAGCTCAACCCCTGGACCATCAGGGAAGTCTCTTGTGTGTTTTAGTTTTATATTTGGACCCTGTGAAAGTAACTATTATTTCTCTTCATTTAATATTTAAAATGTGTTGTTCAGAACTGGATGCAACGTTGTGACAGATCCGGGCAGAGCCTTCAATGCCCTCCCTTGCCCTGGAAGCACCCCGGAGACTGCGCTGGCTTGGTTTTGCCTCTGAATCACACAATGCATTCCACTTGGGTTTGTAGTCGACAGACTCAGGTCCTTGGTCTGGCCCCTGACTGCAGCCCCCTGCCAGGAAGCGCAGCACGGGCCTCACAGTCCTGCCTGGCCTTGACACACCTCCCACACCCACTGGTCCACCTGTCCGAACCTCACGCTACCAGGTGCAGGCCCGCGAGTCCAGCTCCGCTGCCCTCCCTTCCCCTTCTCTACCTGAGCCCCAGCTCAGGCCAGGTGCCGGGCCTCGGCCCACCTGGCACCTCTGAGTTTCGGCCTTGGGCGACCACTCTGTCCTTGGAACCTTCCCCAGGCCCACCCTGGCCCCTTTGGACCACTTGGGGACACATATTAGAGGAAAAAAAAATTTTTTTTTCAGTACAGTTCCTTTTAGAAACCTGCATTTTAAAATTAGGGAAAAATAGCTGTTTGAGACACACTTTTTTTTTTTTAACTGCTGTATTTAAAATGAATCACCAACAAGGACCTACTGTATAGCACAGGGAACTCTGCTCAATGTTATGCAGAGGGGAGTTTGGGGGAGAATGGATACATGTATATGTATGGCTGAGTCTCCATGCCATTCATCTGAAACTATTACATTGTTAATCAGCTATGCCCCAACACAAAATAAAAGTTTAGAAAAACAAAGACACACTTTCAATTCTTTTCACAGCTTATGACAGAAATAACCAGCAGAGGAAACCCTTGCACGCACGTTGGAAGCTAGGATGCATCATCCGCACACCAGAAATGATGAAGACTTTACGCTAAATATGCAGCATGTAGGAAGAAGCCAGGGGAGGACCTTTGGAACTGGTTCCTGAGCTACCTTGTCTGGGAGAGGTCTGGTTTCAGAAAATCCACAGTTCTCCAAAAGGGGTAAGAATCATCAGATTGAATCCTTGGGAAAAAGGGTGTAAAACCATAGGACTGAGCCAAGAAGTGGGTCCCTGCTCCCTGCCCCCTCACCTTCTCGCCCCGGCCCCCAGCATCAGGAGACAATGCAATGTAAACCTCTGAGAACCATCTTCAAGCATCATTACGTGGCAGCGGTCCTACCACCGCCCATAAATATTTTTCTATTGACTTTTGTTTTAGTCTTTAACAGTGTCCTATGAACAATTTCAATAAACAGTGCAAGGCAAAGGAAGAGAAGCTCCAGAGAGCAGAATAAATCTTCAACATGTTAACAAACTCCTAGCCAGCTCTGCCATGGACTGAGAAGGAACCCAGGGACACTGAGAAAGGCTTGGGCACAGACCAGGCACGGATGTGGCCTCCTGGGCTCCACCAGCATCTCCTGCGGCGTGGCCAAGTGGAGACGGAAGGAAGGTTCCAGAACGAGGAGAAAGAGGCCAGCTGGAAATGGGGATGGGTGGAGAGAGGAGGTCCAGCCAATCACAGAGTTGTGAGGCACCCCAGAGCCCCTCCCTGATCCTCCCCACCGTGCTGCGGGCTTCAGAGCTCAGGCTGTGGAACCCAACTGCCTAGGTTCGAATCCTGGTCCCACCACTTACTAGCTGCGCCCCCTCCAGCCTCAGTTTCTTCACCTATAACTTGAGGATCAAAGTAGTACCTGCCACCCGAGACCGGTGTCAGCATTAAGTGAGACAGTTCACACAAAGTCCCTCAGCACAGGAGACGATGGCTTGATAAATCACACCTGACATGATGTAACAGGCAGGGAGGTAGGGAGCTCTGAAAAGTCCCAGGATGTCCCACAAGCCAGTCTCTTGGATTCAAAATGTCTTTTATTTGCTTTTCCCCCAGTTCCCCCAGGGATGAGCAAGTTCTGGGAAATGGTGCCGCCAAATATTAATTTGTTTACAGCTCTCACTGTGGGCCATGGCCCATGAATACCTGGACTGGGACGGTTAACCCTGCTCCCAGGAGGCAGGCGCGTTCAGGAAACCAGCCCGTGGACGGGTTGGCAGCTGGTGAATGGGAGCGGGGGAAGGCGCTGGAGGAGCAGGGTCCAGGTGGAAGGAGCACAGCGCTGGGGCAGAACCTGGCTCCCAAGCACCCCTTGTGTGGACACGGGCATGTCATTTAACCTCTCGGGGGGCCTTGACCTTTCTTTTTTATACAATGGACATGATGGCACTGTTGCCAGGATTTCTGTCCAAAGCAAATTCGATAGCAAAGGTGAAGAGCCTGGTACGAGCAGGTCCCCCACCCCTGCCTTGAGGAACTGAGGGAATGGTGTCCCCCACTGAATTCTGAAGATCCAGGGGGGTCTCCAGCTCACAGGACTCTCCAGCAAGTCCCTTTTCTGTTAGGATCCAATTGGATCACGTGCTTTAAAGCAGCAGTCCCCAAACCTGTTTAACCCAGAGACCAGTTTCATGGGAGACAACTTTTCCAGGGACCGAGGTTGCGGGGGATGGTTTGGGGATGATTCGAGCACGTGACATTTATCGTGCGTTTCATTTCTATTATTATTACATCAGTCCTACCTCAGATCGTCAGTCGTTAGATCCCAGAGATGGGGGACGCCTGCTTGAAGTGTTTTTGTGCATGCCAAGTTGCTTCCGTCACATCTCTTTGTGACCCCATGGACTGTAGCCCAGAAATTAAGGCTCCTCTGTACATGGGGATTCTCCAGGCAAGAATACTGGAGTGGGTTGCTGTGCCCTCCTCCAAGGAATCTTCCCGACTCAGGGATCAAACCTGTGTCTCTTGTGCCTCCTGCACGGGCAGGCGGGTTCTTTACCACTAACACCCCCTGGGAGGTCCAAAGTGCTTCAAGAATAACAATAATTTGCTCATTTTCTAATACACGCTTTTATGTACGAGGCCTCACTGACACCGCTGAGGTTCAGAGAGGTAAAGTGATTGTCCCAGGGTCACACAGCAAGAAAATGGCAAAGCAGATCAGATGCTTGTTTTGCAGCTCTGAGTCCCCAGTGTTTTCTCTCTGTGTCCAGCCTGATGGGCAGGCCCACCCCACACCATCCCTAGGCCCTGCAGGGCATGGACAGTGCAGCCTGGGCCACTTCCCAGCTCCTCCCCCGCTGGTGAGACAACCCAGGGACTATCTGCTGCCACCCCTCCAGTGTCTGCCGTGGGGCGGGGTTCAAGCCCCAATCCATCGAACTCTGCAAGTGTCAAATGGGTTAATATCTAGAAGCAATGAGCACAGCACTTTGCCCCTGCCTGTCTCCAGGGGCAGCGAGCAGGCTATGGTCAGACTCGGAGCTCTTACAGGCAAGGACTGTGTTTTCTCTGCGTAAACTCTGTTGACTGCAGACTGAGAAAAGCACAGGACTCCACGGAAGAGCAGGCCCTGGGATTGTGGCCGAGAAAGAAGACCACTGCATGGAAGACATGGGGCAGAAGCGGCCAGCGAAGTCGGAGGAGAACCAAGGGAGTATTGTGGGCCAGAAACTCAGGGAGAAGAGTTTTTCAGGAAGGAGTAGGCCACAGTGCCAAATGCTGCAGGGAGGCCTAGAGAGTTGGAATGAAGCAGTCTTTGGATTTTGCAATCGGGAAGCAAAGGAGGCCATGGCAAGAGCAGTGTCCACAGGGGACCAGATGGCAGAGGTCTGAGTAGCTGAGGGAGAAGAGACAGGGACCAAGGAGCTCACGCCAGCCCGGCAGGAACAGCCGACATTCACCCACTGTCAAGCTTATTATTGTTCATTATTTCAGTAACTCTTCTCAACAATCCTATAAGATGTGCTGTTATCCCTATCTTATACATTATAAGATCAGAGAGGTTCAATGGTTTCCCCAAAGTCACACAGCAATGAAGATGGAGATCCAGGAGCCAAGTATAGTTCTCTTCAATCTCATAAGCAGGGTTAGAATTGACATGCGGGAGAGGCTAAGGATACAGGAGAGGAGACAGAAGCAGTGGGGACTCAGGATCCAGGCCATGGGGCCAAGGATCTCCCTTTCTGGTTTCTGCCCCTATGAAGCACTTAGTCTGAACCAAGACTTATTTTGAGGGCTCATAGTTTTACAGACTGATGGAACTTCTCTGCACCCCAGTTCTACAGTAAGCTCTTTTGGCAGTTGACCAATGAAGAAGCTTCTGGAGTAGAGTGGAGTCCAGAATCCATTAACGATTAAAATGAACACACACACACACCCCTCTTTACATGAGTGTAGTTGACTGAAGCGACTTAGCAGCAGCAGCATTCAAACTTGCATTAGCTCAAATGGTCCTGCAAGCAGCCCCAGGTAGACACACAGGGAATCATTGCCACTTGGCAGAGATGCAAACTGAAGCTCGGGGATTTTCATCAGGCGCCGAGGCACCAGAGTGCGAAACTGCTCTGCTGAGAGCAGGTTTTAATCTCATCCTGGCTGATCAACTCTGCCAAGAGCGCAAGGAGAATGAGATCAGAGGGAAAAGTCCAGGATGAGTCATTTGCTCTACATTCATGTATTGACCACCTACTATGAGCAGACCCTGTTCCAGGAGGAGATTTAGAGACAAAAGGACAACTATACCTGCCTCCAAGCTGAGGGGACAGATAAGGACACAAATGGCGATTTCTTCTTTGGCAAGTGCTGGGGAAGCCTGGGGCCCTTGGAGCAAGGGCACGGGAGGAGAGGCAGCTATTGAGTGGGGAGGAAGACTGTGACCTCTCTGGGGTGGGGGTAGCTGTCCTTCACCCCTGAATGTGTACCTTCCTCACCCTGGTGCTTTCATAAGACAGGCCATTCAGACACACCCACAGCACTTCTGGGCTGTCCCCATTTCTCCCTGGCAACCTCAGTGACAAACCCTGGCTAGACACTGCTGATGGGCTGAGCTTCGGGGAAGAACCTGGACCCAGCACGAGTCGGGTTCAAGACAGTCCCGTCCCTGCCACCAACTCTATGTGGCCTAGGGCCACTCAACTCACAGCCTAAACCTGGATTTTTCTCATCTCTCCAACACCATTGGGCCAACTCCAGGGAGCTGCTGGGAGAATGAAAGGGATCGTGTTCACGGAAGTGCTTTTTAAGCCGAAAATCTCTTTACAGAGAGCGAGGGGCTTTTCTAAGGCTTCTCCTGAATTCCTCCAATTGAGGTCCAAGACCGGCAGAGCCTCTCTTCCAAAAGCAGCGGACGAGTTAAGTCTTAAGCTCTCCAGCCCAGGGGGAGCAGAGGCAGAGTGAAGGGCAAGTCCGGAGGCCTCTTTTGGAAATGACAGGATCCATTTAGCAATCAATTAGTGAGGTCCCCAGGCTCCGGGCCTGCACGCTCGGCAGAAAGAATGCACTGCACCGTGCTGATTAGAAACAGATGCGCTGGCAAACAGACCTGGCCGAGCGGGGCCGGAATTCCTGGGCACCCAGCTCCTGGCTGGGAGACGGGGTTCGTTATTACATTCTGGGCACCGACGTGGGGAGAGAGGCCAAGGAAACCAAGCTCAGAGAGCAGCCTGCCCAGAGAATGTGTACCTTTTGAGGGGATTCGGAGGCAGGAGAGGGAAGAATGTTGACTCTGTCAGAAATAATCTGGGATAAAATTAGTTCAGCCAAATACAGAACATGACATTTGACCCACAGAGGCTGATGCCAAACACGATATGGCTGAAGTGAGTGACCTGGGTGCTGAGCAAGTTGCAGGGGGTCCGGAAAACAACCTGCTGCCATCCAGCTCGTTGACTGAGTGCTCACTGTATAGAAGACCCTGCACCAAGCCCTCTATACCCTTTCTCGTTCATCTATCACAGTGACTCTGACTTTATGTCCATTTTGCAGATGAGAAAACTGAGAAACAAAGAGGTTCGGTAACTTAATCCAAGATCACACAGATAATTAGTAGATCCAGGACTTGAACTCACTTGGGAGGTCCCCTCTCCTAACCATGATGGTAATTATTTCTCTCCTTCCAACTTTTTCCTTCTCCTTTGACAGATGAAAGGGGACTTTGAGGGCCTCTTCTCCAGTTTCCCAGCACTGCAGGCAAGCTCACTGCAGTGTCCCTGACCATGGGCAGCAGCCTCCATCAACCGTCCCAGTGAGGCTGGGCTCACCACCTCCCAAGGCTGTTGGTGCTAAGCTTGGACAGTTCTCAAAGCCAGCCACTCTTACTTCTATTAAGCCTAAAGCCGGGTGGGTCCCTGCAAGCCTGGGGTTTCCCCCAGCCATACTGTTTCTGCCCTCTTCATCCCCTCCAACAGTGTCTAATTCCTTTTCCCTGGGACCATCTCAGGGCATGATTGTGACCTCGTCCTTATTTTTCTAAGCAACACAGCCTCTGTTTGACAGCTGCTCCCTGAGGTCAGCTGTGCAACTCCCCCACTATCACCAACACCCTTCCTGGACACCCGCCAGCACCGATGTCCCTGGTGGGTCCAGATGTGAACATGGGGTCAACCAGCTCTCCCATTTCCCTCCAACACAACATGGAACACTCTTTAAAATACTATTTTAATACAGTTTACCATTATAAGAGTGATACAGTTTCACAGTAGGAAATACACACGTGCCATGAGCAGCGCAAACTAGCCTCCCCAGAGAGGGAGAAATCACCCGTTATTCTACCTCCAGTCTTTTATGCGTCATTCGTATCTGGCTTTGTTTATTCTATAAATCTGGGACCTGTGTGTTTTCACTTACCATTATAGCACAATCACTTGGCTGTGTTTTTAGGAAGTCTCTGAAAATGCTGTTCGTAATGGTCACATCGAAGTCAATGACATGGACAGACCTACTTTGGGACGGCGCTATGAATCCCCATCTCCAATTCTTCCTGACTGCAGAACCTCGGTTTTGTTCGAGGTCTCCACAAGATGTCACCTACACACTAGGGGATAGGGCCCTTGGTTCTAAACTCATGGCACTAATGTCAAGCCCCTTGGCCCTGTGTTTGCATGATCAAGGAGCTTTGTTATCAGGCCTGAGCCAAGGGCAGAGATGGAAACTGAAGCTCGGGGATTTTTGTCAGGCACCCCTAAATACACAGACCGGTATTCTAGCACCTAAACCCTTTTTAGTACCTTACTTGATTTTTGTAACCTCAAGATGTCATAGCTGGAGAGGCCTTTAAAAATCCTCCTCCCAATTTTTCAGATCATAAAACTGAGTGCAGAGAGGGCAAGTGAGTTGCCCCAGGTCACACAGGGGTGATGCTGGTCCAAGAATTAAGGGCTTTGGACTTTCAGCTTGCGGGTCTCTCCACAGCCACCCTCATGCTACCCAGGGTAACTGTCGCTCTCAGCCAGCCAGAGAGGGCTCACGTTAGGGCAAAGTTTGATTTTCTTTGACACCAAGAAGAATAAATCAAGAGAATCATTCTTAGCTAAGACAACTGGCCTCTTACCAAGAGTTCAAATTTCACCAAACAAAACAAAACAAAACAAAATAAAACAAAACCCAGTGGAGGGAGGGGAGGTTGGGGAGAGGAGAATGGAAATCAACAACAGCACATGGGCCAGAGATGAGGCAATGGAAGCACAGGGGCCAGAGGGGGCTGGCCGCCCTCTCCAGCTTCCCCGCTTTCTCTCCCACAGCCTCAGCCACTATTATCCAGAAGTCCTCCAAGACCATCAGACTTGAGCCTCTTAGACAAACATATTGATGTCTTGAACCCTGGAGAAGGGAATGGGAGGACCATATTCTCCAATAAAATAAGATTCAAAGGGCAGGACCAAAGGATTTCTGTCTTCTGGTAACTACAGGGATGGATGATTTATGGAAAATACAGATATGTGAATGAATGAATGAATGATATCAGCTAGATATCACCTCAACCAGCACTGAACCACCAGAGACTTAAGTCATTTCACGTCTCTGGTCTCAGAGTCCTCATTTGTAAAACATATCCTCCCAATTCATTCCACAAACGTTTCCTGAGTGCCTTCTGTGTGCCAGGCTCTGTGCTGGGCACTGAGGGAAGGGCAAAGGCTTAAGGATCCTGGTTAACAGGGGACACAAATAAAGAACAAAAGAATACTTATTTAGTATCTTTTCCCCAGGCATAATGATAGGCAAAAAGGCCACAACAATTAACAAAAACAAGTAGTAAGCCTTATAATTTTGGAAATATGGTTTGCTAAATAACCTGAAGATCCTTCCACTAATAAACACTTAGAAACTGTGGATAAAGTTTAACAGGCGTCCTTTGAAAAACAGAGCCAAGTTCTCAAGGAAGAAAATCCTCAGGAGCAAGAAATTGAAAGGGGATTAAATATCAAAGGAATAAAGCTTTGAGTTGGCTGGATGGCATCACTGACTTGATGGACGTGAGTCTGAGTGAACTCTGGGAGTTGGTGATGGACAGGGAGGCCTGGCGTGCTGCGATTCACGGGGTCGCAAAGAGTTGGACACAACTGAGCGACTGAACTGAACTGAACTGAATGCTGTAGCTGTGTGGGAGGAACCCTACCCCAGTAGTCTAGACTCCCAGACTGGTAAGGTAACATGGTAACATTAGTCTCAGGACAGTGATACCCCCTGGATTCCTGACAGTAACAAACACGAAACCACTCAGGAGAGCACACCCTCATCCAAGGCTGTACATGATTCTCACAGATAGAATGCTGCAGGAGATGAGCTCATAATCCTAAATTACAAGATGAGTGAGCAAGATTCAGACAAAATAAGCAATAGCATTTGATCCCCACTCTACCCATGCCATCACCAAGACTTTAACCACTAGAACAAACAACACACCGTCTACAAACTAAGTATATCTTGAATAATTAACAATGTAAAGGAAGGAATTTTAGAAAGGAAAGAGAAAGGTATTTGTGGAATGAATGGGGAGGATAAGTTTTACAGAGGAGGACTCAGACCAGAGACATAAAATCATTTAAGTCTCTGGTAGTTTAGTGCTGGTTAAGGTGATTTCTAACTGATATCATTTGTTTACTTATCTGTGTCTTCCATAAATTATCTAGTTATAAGAAGTAGTTATAAGAAGTATAAGTAGTATAAGAAGTATAAGTTATAAGAAGTTATAAGTAGTAGTTAGAAGAAGACAGAAAAAGAAGTCCTCTGGTCTTGTCCTTTGGATCCTACAGACATATTTGGACCAAACAAACATATTTGGAAAACATCTAACTTGAACTCCTAGAGAAATATAGAAAGTCACTGAAATTAAAAACCCAATGGATGAGTTAAATAGCTAATTAAATGCAGCTGAAGAGATGATTGGTGCACTAGAAGGTACTTCTGTTAATAATTTACCTTATTGTTTCTTATGCAACAGAACTTTTTTGAACAGAATTATGTTGTTATAGGTTGCAGTGTCATTTTAAGACTCTTTGTACAAAGGATAAACAAAGAGAAATTGATTGCTTTAAACACAGATGTAATGAACTCTTTAACATTAACTGTCAAGCACATCCCTATCATACTTTTGAACAGACTAGGCTCTGGTACCAGGCATTTCGAACCTTATTTCTCCATCAGTATTCACACACTTCTAATCAGTTCAGTTCAGTCGCTCAGTTGTGTCCAGCTCTTTGCGACCCCATGAACTGCAGCACGCCAGGCCTCCCTGTCCATCACCAACTCCCAGAGTTCACCTGGAGTTCCTGGAGTTCACACTTCTAATACTGAACATCGTAAGACCGGTCATAGTACAATGCCTGTCCCCTGCACCTCAGGCCGCAATTCCAGGTGAACTGACACAGTGAACAGTAGTATTTATTATCCCTGGAAGCCATTCCCAAGCCAGGATGGCTAGTGATCCCTTACTTATATATGGAAATGACTGCAAACCACATAAGTATATACAATTGAGGGAAAATGGTCTGCTCCACCATCCTCACTTCTTGTAAGTCAGAGAATTACTTTTCCCAATATGGCCCCAGGTTAGAGTTTGCCAATGAGAAAAATTTGAACAAGATTGGAAGGTGGAAGAGATATAGGGTGAAATACCTGAATATTAGCCATTTTTTCCCAGAAGTTTGTGGTGGTCGGAGATGGCGTCAAAATGTCTCAACAAGCTACCACTCTGAGGCTATGTCAAAGTAGTTGCTCACAGCCTTTCCACACACTCATATTTCACAGTCATGATGGCAAGGTGTGGTAGTTTCTCAGACTGTCCTACAATCAGGGGCTTCTCCCAGTCTATCCTGCCTCCCCTTTCCCACACTGGGCCAGTGGTATAGATACTGGGCTATGTTTATACATAGAAGCTAACAGTTTGGCTGGATGGGCAGGGACTTTGAAATAATAAGATGGGATGCTGCTGCTGAGTCACTTCAGTCGTGTCCAACTAGTTGGCAACAAAGATATAGGGGTGTGAGAAGATCTCTCCAAACGAATGTATTTGGGTGGGGTGGCTCAGCAGAAGAGGGCTCCAACATCAGCGAGGAGGAAAGCCCATTCTACAGGTATCATTTGGCCTTTTCCCCCAGCACATCTCCCCCCAGCCCTCATGGAAAAATAGCCATGGGTGGGAGTGATGGAGGTGAGGCATGGGCTCAGCAATAATCCCCACTTACCATGGCTGCTCTGCCTACAGCCCCTGTGAGAGTCCAACTTGCTGACCACAAAGATGAACACTGAGCCCTGAATACAACACCACTTTCCACAGGGACCAGCTAAGCCATTTGGCAGAGCAATGATGGCATTGAACCAAGTCCATCATAGACAGCTTCATGGAAACTAACAAGCTGATTCCAAAATCTGTAAGGATGACTACAGGACCATGAAACCTAAGTTACTCTTGAGGAAGAACAAGAAGGAAGGATGTGTCCTACCAGATATCAAGTTAGCAGATATTTGGTTAGCTTTACTAACCAAAATAGTGTGGTATCAGTGCAGGAATAGACAAATAGTCTGATGAAACAGAAGAGAGTGCCCAGAAACACACAAAGACATATATGGAAACTGGATTTATAGCAGAACAGATGTTAAAGATTTACAAGGAAAAGGATGGACTATAACAAATGATACTGACACAACTGGTTATCCATACAGAAAAAGATTAATTCCTTCTTCATGTCCTACATAAAAATCGATTCAGGGTAGATTAAACACAAATATGAATGATAAAACTATAACAAAAATTAGAACACAATATAGAATAATAATTTTAGGCCCTCAGGATAGAGGAGTTCTTAAATAAGGTATAAAAAAAGCACTTACCTTTAAAAACAACAACAAAATAGGTAAATTAAGAATTTCTGGGGATTTCCCTCGTGGTCCAGTGGCTAAGACTGTGCACTCCCAATGCAGGGAACCCAGGTTTGATCCCTGGTCTGGGAACTAGATCCTGCATGTTGAGACTAAAGACCCCACATGCAGCAAAGAAGATGGAAGATCCTGAGTATCATAACTAAGACTTGGAGCACCAAATAAATATTTAAAAAAAAAAAAAAAACAACTTCTGGTTTTCCAAAGATTTCATATAGAATGAGAAAAACCAAGCCACCAACTTGGAGATGAAAACTGCAACACATATGACAAAGGATTAATTTCCAGAACGTGTAAAGAATGCTTATAAATCAATAAGAATAAGGAAAATAATCCCAAAGGATATACATGAAAGGCAAAAACAGGAATTCCACTGAAAAGACAAATGTCAAATAAATATGGGAACATGCTCAACAAAATTGAGGGTAAAGGAACTGCAGATTACAATCACAATGCCTAAATTAAAAATTTAAACACACACAGAGTGGGCAGGATGCCCTTGAGCAGAGGCACAAAAGGAGGATATAAGATATTAGGTAATGTTCTGTCAACCTGAATGCTGAGTGCATCATTCTTTGGAATAGGTTTTATATACACGTTTATGTATGATACACAACAAAAGCAAACACACAGAGGGTTAAAGCAAGTGTCACAGAACTGAGGCTGCCAAAAAATGGTCCATTATATGTAATACTGTAATAGAGAGGAACAAATCTGACTTCATATTGGATCTGTTTCTTTGACTTTAGCCTTTGTAGTCTACTGCTTTTGCTGCAAGTTAAGAATGCTGCCTATAGCCTGAAAGATACAGGACAGCCTGTTCTCAAGGCTCTGACCTTTAAAGGTATAACACTTTTTCATTCAAACAGAGATAAAACACTGCAGAACAGATAATACAATTTGTCTTGTTGAAGGTTTACAGGAACATTGTACCCAGACATACATGGACAGCTGCAAGAACAAAGGATTCCAGCATCAAGAAGTTTGAAGCAATCAACCCTCATCTTTTAGTTTTGAAGAAGGCTGGATTCTAACTCAAAGAAGATGGTTCTCTGGGCCACTAATTCACCATCTTCTCAGTATGGTGGCTTTCCACATAGAGTCTCTATTCCTTGCCCCAACAACTCATCTCTCAATTTACTGACCTGTTATGTAGTGAGCAATATGAGCTTGGACTTAGTAACAATATCTAGCGTGTTACAATAGCAGCCATGATAGCTTTAAAGGGTACTGGCAGATCAGACAATTGGAGAAGAAAAGGACATATTAAGTTGATGATATATTAACTTTTTTCTTATGATACAATTTAAAATAAAAGGTTTTTAATGCAGGCCTTCTAAAAAGAGAAATGGTTAAGCACTCACTAGAATTGATGGATTTTCAGACACAGGAAGCACGCAGTGAGTCCTTTGAAGGTAAGTGAAAGTGAAATTATACTTATGTACATTATAGTTAGGATGATCACATAATTTATCACTCTACATGTGGTATTTTTTAGAATGAGAGAGATGCTGTTAACAGTTCAGTTCAGTTGCTCAGTCATGTCCGACTCTTTGCGACCCCATGAATCGCAGCACGCCAGGCCTCCCTGTCAATCACCAACTCCCGGAGTTCACCCAGACTCACGTCCATCGAGTCAGTGATGCCATCCAGCCATCTCATCCTCTGTCGTCCCCTTCTCCTCCTGCCCCCAATCCCTCCCACCATCAGAGTCTTTTCCAGTGAGTCAACTCTTCGCATGAGGTGGCCAGAGTACTGGAGTTTCAGCTTCAGCATCATTCCCTCCAAAGAAATCCCAGGGCTGATCTCCTTCAGAATGGACTGGTTGGATCTCCTTGCAGTCCAAGGGACTCTCAAGAGTCTTCTCCAACACCACAGTTCAAAAGCATCAATTCTTCGGCGCTCAGCCTTCTTCACAGTCCAACTCTCACATCCATACATGACCACAGGAAAAACCATAGCCTTGACTAGATGGACCTTTGTTGGCAAAGTAATGTCTCTGCTTTTGAATATGCTATCTAGGTTGGATATAACTTTCCTTTCAAGGAGTAAGCGTCTTTTAATTTCATGGCTGCAGTCACCATCTGCAGTGATTTTGGAGCCCAGAAAAATAAAGTCTGACACTGTTTCCACTGTTTCCCCATCTATTTCCCATGAAGTGATGGGACCGGATGCCAAGATCTTCGTTTTCTGAATGTTGAGCTTTAAGCCAACTTTTTCACTCTCCACTTTCACTTTCATCAAGAGGCTTTTTAGGAGAGGGTGGGGAGATTTGGGAGAATGGCATTGAAACATGTATAATATCAAGTATGAAATGAGTCGCCAGTCCAGGTTCGATGCACGATACTGGATGCTTGGGGCTGGTACACTGGGACGACCCAGAGGGAGGGTATGGGGAGGGAGGAGGGTTCAGGATGGGGAACACAGGTATACCTGTGGTGGAGTCATTTCGATATTTGGCAAAACTAATACAATATTGTAAAGTTTAAAAATAAAATAAAATTTTAAAAAAAAAGAGGCTTTTTAGTTCCTCTTCACTTTCTGCCATAGTGATATTTCTCCCGGCAATCTTGATGCCAGCTTGTGTTTCTTCCAGTCCAGCGTTTCTCATGATGTACTCTGCATATAAGTTAAATAAGCAGGGTGACAGTATACAGCCTTGATGTACTCCTTTTCCTATTTGGAACCAGTCTGTTGTTCCATGTCCAGTTCTAACTGTTGCTTCCTGACCTGCATACAGATTTCTCAAGAGGCAGGTCAGGTGGTCTGGTATTCCCATCTCTTTCAGAATTTCCCACAGTTTATTGTGATCCACACAGTCAAAGGCTTTGGCATAGTCAAGAAAGCAGAAATAGATGTTTTTCTGGAACTCTCTTGCTTTTTCCATGATCCAGCGGATGTTGGCAATTTGATCTCTGGTTCCTCTGCCTTTTCTAAAACCAGCTTGAACATCAGGAAGTTCACGGTTCACGTACTGCTGAAGCCTGGCTTGGAGAATTTTGAGCATTACTTTACTAGCATGTGAGATGAGTGCAATTGTGCGGTAGTTTGAACATTCCTTAGCATTGCCTTTCTTTGGGATTGGAATGAAAACTGACCTTTTCCAGTCCTGTGGCCACTGCTGAGTTTTCCAAATTTGCTAGCATATTGAGTGCAGCGTTTTCACAGCATCATCTTTCAGGATTTGAAATAGCTCAACTGGAATTCCATCACCTCCACTAGCTTTGTTTGTAGTGATGCTTTCTAAGGCCCACTTGACTTCACATTCCAGGATGTCTGGCTCTAGGTCAGTGATCACACCATCGTGATTATCTGGGTCGTGAAGATCTTTTTTGTACAGTTCTTCTGTGTATTCTTGCCACCTCTTAATATCTTCTGCTTCTGTTAGGTCCATACCATTTCTGTCCTTTATCGAGCCCATCTTTGCATGAAATGTTCCCTTGGTATCTGTATTGTTAACAGTTATGCAAGGGTAACAGGTGCTGTCAGGATTGCCCAGGGCAAACCAGATCCTGGTGAAGCCACAATCACAGAGAAAATACATATTGCTTAAAAAGGAAACAATATAGAATGCAGTAGACTTTTCAACATAAACCAGGAGACAATGAAAAAGTACCTTCAAATTGCTCAGAGAAAATAAAGTTCAACCAAGAATTCTATATCCAGCTAGATGTAAGAAAACAAACAATGCTTGCTCAAACTAAGAAGAGAGTTTACCATATTCATGCTGAGAAAAAGACCTAAAGGATGTATTCAGGGACAAGAACATTAAATATAGAAAAGAAAGGAGAAGCAATAAACAATGATGAGCAATTAAATTGATAAATTTAGATGAATCTAAATAAACCATGACAGCTAAAGTTGGGATCTTAACACACTTCACACACTTCTTAACAACAAATGAATCAAATAAGAAATTAACATAGAAAAAGAAAATATTTAGAACTGAATAATAAAATTCTACACATCAAAGTTTGGGATGCAGCTACAAACAGCACTTAGAAGACACAGCCATAAAAACATGTAGTAGGAGACAGTGGAAAAATTAATGGATTAAGTAACAAATTCAAGATGTTATACATACAACAGAGTAAATCCAAAAAACAAAAAAATAGGAAATCATAAAGAAAGAGCCAGGTATTAACAAAAGGCAAAACAAAGGAATAACAGCAGAGGTAATCAAGTTTGGGTCTTTGAAAATATCAGTAAAATACACAAACATCTGAGCTGATGGATCAAAATATGAAAAGGCACAAATAAATAACATTAGGAGTGAAAGAGGGATGAAAGAGAATTTAAAAACAAGAAAATACCATATGCCGATACATTAGAAAATTTAGATGAAATGGAAATTTCCCCAGAAAAAAATAAAAACTTACCAAAGCTATTGAATAAGAAATAGAAAATCTGAACATACAACTAATCATTAAATAAACTGAATCCATGTTTTAAAAACCTACACATATACACAAATACACAAAGCCTGGCCCAAGTGATTTTACAAGTTAGTTCTATCAAACATTTGAATAACAGGTAATTCAACCTCATGCCAACTATTCCAAAGACTAAGAAAAGAAAGAAACTTCCCCCAACTATTTTGTAAGGTAAATATACCCTTAATACCAAAAGCAACAGCAAGGGAAACACAAGGAAGGAAAATTACAGCACAATCTCACTTTTCAACATAAATGTGAAAATCTTAACGTTTGCCATTCAATATAATACACAATTGTACATTGTACAATACTATGTACAATAACAACCACCAACATAAACCAATGAGGTTGGTTCTAGGAATAAAGGGATGATTTAATATTAGAAAATCTATTTATAGAATTCATAGATCAAACAGGGAAATTATATGACTATTCAATAAACAGAAAAGTTCTTTTAAAAATTCAACATCCATTTATGATATAAATTTTTTTTAAGGTCTTAGCAAACTAAGATTTGAAGGAGACTTTATAACTTAAAGTGCATCTATGAAAACTTTGGAATGAACATCAAGCTTTATGGGCAAATATTAAAAGCATTCCTTTAGAGGCAGGAGCAAGACCAGGAGATCCATTATTTCTAGTCACCATTATTCTGGAGGTTCTAGACAGCGCTCAAATACAAGAGAGAAAATTAAAGCTGTAAAGATTTGAGAGGAAAAAATGAAACATTCACTACAGATTATAGGATTGTCCATATAGAAAATGTAAGAAGCAGTTACTGCCAAACCATAGGTGCAAATAAAAGGGTTCAGAAAAGTGCTTGCTAAACCACCAGTGTGCAAAAAATCAACTATGCTCCTCTAATCAGCAACAGATGATTTAAAATGTCATTTTTACAATTCTATTTACAAAAACAAAAAAACTGGAAGATACCAAAAATTAATCCAACAAAAAATGCACAAATATCTTTAAGAGAAAAAGCACATAACTTTATTAAAAGACCTTAGGAAAATAAAAAAGAGACATAAACTGTGTTCACGAATGAGAAGACTTGGAGTCATAAAACTGGCAATCTTCTCTCCAAGTCAATAAATACGATGCAGATACGAACAAAATGAAACAAATTTCAACTGTGTTGAGTGTGTGCGCCTGCACACATACACACATGCCTGCCACCTAACAAACTTATCCTAAAGTTTATAAGAACGAGTAAAGACCCTAAGTAGGCAAGCTGATTTTCAAGAATGAAGAAGAATGACTTACCCTACCAAATAGCCAGACATTTTATGAATTATAGTAATTAGCACAGTGTGGTATTGGCATAGGGATAGAAAAATAAACCAATGGCACAGAATAGAACCCAGATACAAATCTAAATCCATGTGGAAATCTCATTTATGACAGAGCACTGCAATTGGGAGCGGGGGCGATGCTCTAGTCAATAACAGTTTTGGGAATATTGGTTACCCAAATGGAGAATGGGGGCAAAATAGATTATCTCACACAGAAGACAAAAATCAATTTCAGGTGAATTCAAGACCCAAAAGTGAAACACGAAGTTTAAAACCTTCCAAAGCAAATATAGCAGAAAATCTTTATGACCTCCGAAAAAGAGTTCTTAAAAGCAAGCAAAAAAAATAAAGGAAAAGATTGTTAAATCTGATGACAGACAATGCCCGTAACAGAGTCAAAAGATGAAACACAGCGTTTCTCATAAAGTTAAACATACACCTTCTCTACAGCCCAACAATTTCACTCTGAGTTATTTACCCTAGAGAAATGAAAACATATGCCCACAGAAAGACAGGTACAAGAATGTTTATAGCCATTTTATCCGTGGTAGCCAAAAACTGAAACAACCACACTGTCCATCAACGGGAGAAAGGATAAACATATTGCAGTGTATTTATACAATAGCAATCTACTCAGCAATAAAAAAAGAAATCTACACAACAACATGGATGAATCTTACCACATTATCCTGAGCAAGAAGCCAGACACACTCACTGTATGATTAAATTTATATAAAGTTCTAAATCAAACACGATTAATACAATATGGTAAAAGATGTTAAAACAGTGGTTGCCTGGAAAGGAGAACAAAGACCTTACTGGGGTGATGGCAGTGTTCCACGACATGATAGAGGAGTAGGTTACATGGTTCCATATATCTGTCAAAACCCACCAAACTGCAGCCATTAAGATTTGTGTGTTTCACTGTATTTAAGAAAAACAAACAAACCTCCCATTCCCCCTAAAAGACAAACTACAGCCTGGGAGAAGATCTTTACCTGCCAAGAGATTCATGTTAAAAATGTATAAAGAACCACCACAAATCAATAAAATCACCAAATAAAATAGGCAAAGGATAGCAACCAGCAATTCACAGAAGAAAAAAAAAAACATTTGAAAATATGCTCAACCTCACCAGTAGTCATATCCCTTTATCCCATATCCAAGTCATCCCATATCCAAGACAGCACTTCATATTTTTTGGACGCACAAAGATGTCAAAGTCTGGGGACAGTGAGCACTGGGGAGACCACAGAAAAACTGGATTTGGATACCCTGCTCCGAGCATGGGAACGCAGATTGGCGGTATCTGGGAATGGTGAGGATGCTCATACCTTACAGTTCCACGCCAGGTGTGCCCCAGTGATCTTCCGCTGGACGGCATCGGCATCTCTCCCGTGTGGACGGCAGGGATCCTCACCGCAGCACTGTTTATAACCGGAGAAAAAAGAGAGAGAAATGAAAGGTGATGAAAGGAAAGGGCTAACAATATCTACTGCATCTATCAGCAAGAGAACAGATAAAGTGCAGGAAATCCCCTCCACATTGCGAACTTTCAAAGACGTGAACGTGTTTGCATGTACAATCACATCAGGCATGAGTGAAATTGCAGCTTGCCCTCCAACTCCTCTCCTTCAGCTCTACCATCTCCCACTTCCTCTCCCTCCTCCAGTCAGTAACTCTTCTTGCCTGTTCAGTTGATGCCAGCCCTGTGTGCCAGCTGTTGCCTTGTACTACTATACTCTTCAAGGTACTATCCTGTAAGATTAAAAATGTTTTATTTTTGTATTTATTTTTTATGTATTATTTGTGTGAAAAGTATTATAAACCTATTACAGTACAGAACTACGTAGCTGATTATGTTAGTTGGGTACCTAGGCTAACTTTGTTGGACTTATGAACAAATTGAACTTAATGAACGTGCTCTCAGAACGGAACTCGTTTGTATGTAGGGGACTTACTGTATGGTGAGTTCATATCACGGAATAAAACTCAGTGAAAATAAATGAACTCCAGGGTAGACACAGTACCAGAATAAAATGTGAAACAACAAGCCACAGAACATAAACTGTGTATTTCATATACATAAAGTTTAAAAAAAAAAAAACAGCAAAACGAAATCACCTAGTGTTGAGGGATGCAAATATTTTTTGGCCTAAGTATAGAGAAAAGCCAGAACATCAAACACACAACTCAAGATCATGGTTACCTCTGAGAAGGGAGCAAAGGGGGGTGGGATGAGGAGGGTTTCAGATGGACTTTAAAAGTGATGGTTGGGCTTCCCTGGTGGCTCAGTGTTAAAGAATCTGCCAACCAACACAGGAGACACAGGTTCAATCCCTGGTCCAGGAAGAACCCACATGCCAAGGAGCAACGAAGCCCATGTGCCACAACTACTGAGCCTGTGCTCTGGAGTCCATGGGCTGCAACTACTGAAGCCCAGGCACGCTGCAGCCCGTGCTCCACAAGAGAAGCCACCGCGACGAGAAGCCCACTCCCTGCAACCAAGAGTGGCCCCCACTTGCCACAACTAGAGAAAAGCCCGTGCAGCAACAAAGACCCAGCACCATCAAAAGTAAATAAATTATTAGCAAAATTATTTTTAAAAGTGATGGTTATATTCTTTTTCCCCAAATTGGGTGGCGAGTACACAGACATTCACTGTCAATGGGGGTGGAACTCTGGACGGAGTGACAATCATTAACGTGGTGAAGGGAGGATTCCATGAGATAGAAGCCAAAAAGAAGTGGCTGGGAGGGCTGGTGATGTGGGGAGCTTATGGGTAGGGACGTGGACCGGAAACCAAAGGACCCCATGAATGGTCTTTACCATATCCTCCTTATGACAGAGGCAACAAGGGTGTCTGCCGACAAACGGGAGAGAGGGGGCCACCGTGTCTCCCCAGCCTGACTGCAAACGCCTGTCCATACCAGTGTCCTTCAAGTTCAGCCACCATAGGAGACAGCAGACAGCTGCCAGAGGGGATGCTGAGAGGCTGTCCCGGAGTGGCCAGAGAAGAGGCAGTTGTTGCTCAGTTGCTCAGTTAAGTCTGACTCTTTGCGACCCCATGGGCTGCAGCACGCCAGGCTTCCCTGTCCTTCACTATCTCCTGGAGCTTGCTCAAACTCATGTCCACTGAGTCGGTGATGCCATCCAACCATCTCATCCTCTGTCGTCCCCTTCCAGGTGGCGCTAGTGGTAAAGAACCCGCCTGCCAATCCAAGAGATGTAGAGAGACGCGGGTTCTACCCCTGAGTCAGGAAGAGCCCCTGGAGGAGGGCATGGCAACCCACTCCAGTGTTCTTGTCTGGGGCAGAGGCAGAACCTGCTTCGATGGATGACCGCCCCTGCGCCCAGTGGCCACTTTACAGTTGGCACAGGCTGCGAGCAGCAGGGCACAAGGGGTCTCTGTGGGCGCCTTCCTGGCGGAGGCTGGGGTCCCAAGAGAGAAAGCCGTCTCAGGTCAAGGGTGGGGGCTCTCTCCCAGTTTCATCCACCCCCTGCCCCCATCCCAACTGGAGCTCCTTCACAAGCAAACGCTAGGAAAACAAAGGAAAATTATCCAGCAGGGGCCTTCCCCTCTGTGGAGTGAGGAAGTCTTGGTCTCAAGGTTAACGGGGAAAGAGGAACTCGCCTGGCTGTGCAGGTCACAGGGTCAGCAAGAATTCTGATAAACAAGAGGGACGGTGGCACCAGAGCAGGGTCGGGGTGGGAGGATCACTGAGATCTGGCCACAGGGTCAAGAGGAGGCCAAGGATGCACCCGTCTCAGGGAAATGAAATGGTGGTCATTTACAAGCACAAGTTGTTTTACATTCCAGGGGAGCTGGCTGCTAAGCCAACTCTTCCTGTAGAAGTTTAGGTGGTGGGTGAGTCATTGTTATAAATAGACCAGTGATCAGAAAGTCGTCGGAAAGGACACAGTCCCAGAGACACAACCTTGGAGGGAGTAGAAGGTGCCACATACTTGAGAGCTGGGTTCCAAGAGAAACGCAGAGGGAGCGCTCTGACAGGCTGTGGTGGAAGAGGAAGCAGACACTTAGCAAGAGGAAGACGCTGCAGGGGACTGACAGTGACCAGCCTCCCGCGTGGCTGAGCTAAGCCCCGCTCACAGCCCACCACTCCCTGGATCAGACCAAGCCATCTCAACTTCTAGAAATTCCTCCAAAGAATTCAGACTGTTCTAGGATCCCAAGAGACCTCATCCACCGAGGCATGGGAGAACAAAACTCTTCAACCAGAATCAGCTCCTTCATTCCCCTACAGTTGGCATGCCTGATGGGTGCTGGGGACACAGACAGCCCCTGCCCTCAAGTCACAATGACTCAGAAATCTTAGGAAACTTGTCAAAGGGGAGAACACCATCAGGGTAACGAAGCCCTAGGCCCAGAGGAAATCTGAGTCCAGCCCGGGGTGGGGAGAGGTTGCCCAGAAGTTTTTCCTGATCCCCCCGAGGCCAGGCTGGGCGCCCTCCTCTCGGCTTCCCTGCACTCCATCAAATCGTGGGTCATGGAAAGCATTCAACTGTCCTGGAACTGGGCCAAGTCCCAAAGCTGAGAACAAAAGGAGCCAAGAACCTGGTACCTCCACACCCAGAAGGGGAGGCAGGGCTTGCCCAGGCAGCATAAAGCACGAGCCCCGAAAGGACTCAGAAGCCACGGAATCCACCCAAAAAATGTCAAGGGACAGGAAAGGGGGGTTTCACCTAGCATAATGGAAAGCAACGTGAAAAAATAAAAATGCTTCCTGTTTAGACGCCTGTGAACTGACATTCTCCAATAAACCATGAATCACGGACGATGGCTTCTGTTTCCACAACAGGACTGTAAGCTCCCTGAGTGGGGAGGACATGTCCCCCTCTGTCCCCAGCACCTGCAGGGTCCCAGGCCCAGTAATGCTCGCTGGAGGCTCGCTGGAGGAACCCGATGCCCAGCTCCCTCCGCTCTCACCTGGGCTCCTCACACTGCATCTCCGGTCGGACTAGCGCACTCCTCAGAACCAGAAGCAGCCACATCTCACATGAGGCATTGACCCCTTGGGGTCTCCCCTCATCCCGGGGCCCCCGGTGTGGGCCTCAGAGTAAAACTCACTTTTGGGAAGACTCGCCCGCCCTCCCTGGGCCTTCTGGCTTCCCCTCTGGCTCGGCCCTCTCCCCTTTTCTGGCCTGAGGACCAGGCCCTCAGAGCCTGGCACACTTTATGGAGTGGACATTCCAGATTTCTTCTGGGAAAGCCAAGGGAGGGAGCCGCCCCCCCCCAACCCCTCACAATGACCCACCAGCTGGAGGTCAACAGGAAGCGGCCAAGAAGCCCTGGAGGAGATTCCCTCCTGCAGTGTAGAAAAGCCCCATGCCTATTCATACAGGAGGTCAGGGAGGGGATGACAGTCCCCGTGAGCTGAGCCGACGGCCCCGGCCTTGGCAACTGAGATGCTGGGGCTGGACGGCTGGTTGGCTGACCCACTGACACAGATACCTTCCTCGGGTCTTCCTCCCAACACTGCCCCAAAGTGGTTAAGACATGGGAGGGCAGTTCCGAACCACTAGCCCCCTCAAGACACTCCAGTTAGGAGGGCCCAGAGACCCAGCACCCACTCATGTCTCAAGATCCCCAGGGAGGCCTCAGGATACAAGCACATGGCCCCCAAAAGACCTCAAAGGTTCACCCAGCGCAATGGTTATCACTGTGCCCCAGGGAGCCCCAGGACCCCGGACAGGGGCAGCACAGCCAAGACCTGGGCCCCTCCTCCCATGTGGGAGCTTAGCTTTTTTTTTTTTAATCAAATATTTGTTTGTTTGTTTATTTGGCTATGACAGGTGTTAGTGCAGTACACAGGCTCTTTAGTTGTGGCATGTAAACTCTTAGTTGCACAGTGTAGGATCTTAGTTCCCTGACCAGGAATCGAACCCAGGCCCCTTCCGCTGGGAAAGCAGAGTCTTAGCCACTGGAACACCAGGGAAGTCCCAGAGCTCAGCTTTGATCTGTTCTCCTTATGAATGGAAAAGCAGGTTGCCCAGGCAGGGTTTTGTTTCACAGCTGGGGAAACTGGGACCAGAGAGTGGGGAGGACTGGACCAAGGACACTGAAACAGGGAGTCGGGGTCGGGCTAAGGAGCTGGAGCTAAGTGTAGCAGGCACTGGGGAGCCAGGGAAGGTTTCAGGGAGGGAGTGGCAAGCCTGAAATAGGCAGAGAAGAGACCGACTAGGGGATGGCTGAAATTGGCTACACTGGGAGCTGGGAGATGCGGCAAGAACTCAGGGGGAGGGGAGGAAGAAGATAAGAAAGAAACAGACCTACTCTGAAGACATACAGATCTGGGTCTTGGCGCCTGGCTGAATGGTGCCAGCAAGTATGACCTGGCAGGGATGGGCAAGTGAGCAGAGGGGCCAAAGACGACCCTGAGTTTCTGATGAGGTTGTCTGAGAGGCTGGTGGGGCCTTTAGCAGGAAGAGAGTAGTCGGGGGGCTCAAATTCAGGCAGGTTTGCTTTGAGGAACAGGAAGGACAAGGCCACTGGGGTTGCGGGTTAAGTCTACTTTCCTACGATGGATTTTTTAAGCTTTTTATTTTATATTGGAGTATAGCCAGTTAACAAAGTTGTGATAGTTTCAAGTGAATAGCAAAGGGACAAAGCCACACATATACATGTATCCATTCTCTCCCAAACTCCCCTCTCATCCTGGTGGCCGCATAACACTGAACAGAGTTCCCTGTGCTATATAGTAGGTCTTCCTACAGTGGGTTTTAATGTCAGCTAGACAGACTTCCCTGGAGGTCCAGTGGTTAAGACTCTGCACTTCCACTGCAGGGAGCGTGGGTTTGACTCCTGACTGGGGACTAAAGATCCCACATGCTATGCAGGAAAGCCAAAAATTAATAAAAATTTTAAGTAAATTAATTAATTAAAAAATAAAGTCAGCTAAACTTGAGCGCCAGCCCCCAAAGCTCTTCCATTCACTAGTTGTGTCATCTTGGTTCAATTGTTTAATCTCTCTGAGCTCAGTTTCCTCACCTTGTAAACCATAATAGTTCACACCCTAAGGATTATCGACAGGACTAAGACACCACAAAGTGCCTGGTACATTATAACTGCTGATAAATACTTGCTGTTGTTCTTATTACTGAACTTCCCTGGTGGCTCAGACAGTAAAGAATCTTCCTGCAATGCAAGAGACCCAGGTTCAAGCCCAGGGTTGGGCAGATCTCTTAGAGAAGGGAATGGCAACCCACTCCAGTATTCTTGCTTGGGAAATCTCATGGACAGAGGAGCTGGCGGGCTACAGTCCATGGGGTTGCAAAGAATCGGGTACAACTGAGTGACTAACATTACTATATGTCAAGTTCTTAACATGTATAACCTCATGTCATCCTCCCAGCAATCTGCAAAGCTGTTCTTTTCCCAATTTGCAGGAGAGACAAACAGAGGCTCAGAGAGATTAAAAAAGTGACTCAGGGTCACACAGCAAGCATTAAGGCGAGAGCAGAGATTTGAAGCCAGATGCTTCTGGTTCAAAACACAACCTTCCCAGCATCAGCTGTACCTCCACTGCCTTCCCGGGACTCCAGGGCTCTCTCCCGCTTCTAGAAAGGGGAGAGTCAACAGATGGGAGAGTGGGTGATAGGTTTGAACCTATAGGACAGAATCACCTGGACATGGTTTGGACAATTTCATTTGTCTCCAGTGGACCCGATGACATTTTCCTTTTTTCTGTCTCCCCACTTTTTCTTCTCTCCCATCAATGAGACTGTATTCTCAACTCCAGTGAGTCATCGGAAAATTTAAGTTTAAAAAAAAAAATTAAGAGGAACATTGCTCCTACGTAAGCTCCTGCCATCTGTGAATCATTCAAGACAGGTATAATGGACATAATTATAGCTCACCCACAAGCTAGACCCAAAATCAGTCCTAAAGGCTGATTTCAGAATCTAGTGGTTTCCCCAGCAAAGCCCCGGGCAACTCAAACCTGAACTGGTGCTCATGGCCTTGGTCATTTCACTGGGGGCCCAGAGTGGGAGGAACCTGGGTACCATGCCCTGACCCCAGAGACATAGCAATTTCAGAACTCCCCTCCAGCCCCACCCCGACACCAGCTCCACCCACACCACCTTTCTATCCCCACTTTCTCAGGGCTCCTCCCTCCATTTGAACTCATCCTCCTTCTGACCACCTTGCTTCTTATTCCTTTATTTCCTTTACTAAAGCCAGACCTTTATTCCTCCATCGCTGTAAAGTCATCTGACCTAGCAAGACGTGGGGCGATATTCAACTCATGATACTACAAATAACACCTTCCTTTACGTGTCCAGACAGCCAGGAGCTCTATTATTCACAGGGCTTGTGTGGCACTTCAGTGAGAGGATGCATGCAAGGTCCCTTTGCACAATGTCTACATTCAGTAAATGCCAGCTATTATTAGCACTTCCAGCCTCTTCACCATCCTGGGAGACAGATGTTCAGGAGCTCCCAAGTAAGAGGGCCGCCTCCACCCACAGCCTCGAGGCCCCGTATTCTGGTAGCCAGGATAAGGAGTCCCAAAAGGACAAGAGTTAGATTGTCAGAGCTGGCAGGTCATCCATACCCAAAAAGGAAACTGGGCCCCCAGAAAGGCAGAGACCAGCTCAAAGCCACTCACTTGGTCAGTGGAGAATCAGGGCAGGACCCTAAGCCTCCTGCATCCAGGCTTCTTCTCCTTGCACTCCCGTAGACGTGCCCCCTTTCAGAGTCACAGAGATCATGGAGCAAGCTTGATGTGTCTCTGCGATCCCAGGAGATGAGACGAGCTCCTGGGAAATGGGAGGCATTCTGCTCTCAGCTAATTCATTCCAAGATTCTCTAGCTCAAGGTCAGATGCAAAGGGCCTGTGGTCAGTGAGAAGCATGCTCTTGCATGTTAATGCTGGTACCAAAAGGAAAAAAAATACCCCTAAGTCTTCTCAGGGAAAAGCCCAGGAATCGGCCTGAAATATCATCAGGAAGCACAGTTTGAAGACCTCCCTTTCCAACCTGCTCTCCAGGACACCTCTGCAGGGACTGCACCCCCAGACCCATCAGCTCACCACCTCCTCCAGGCCTTGAGACACGCTAAGGTCTCACATTCCCTATAGTCCTTTCCGCATCAGCAATTCAAGAAAGGCCCCTTGCCAGTCTACTGAGACAAAGGCATGGTCCCTCCCCTCCCAGAGCTCATTGGCTGGCCAGTGGAGAAAATGCACAAATGGAGAGGAGACAGGTGTGGGCAGAGACAGTCCAGCGAGGCCTTGCATGAGTCAAAGTAAAAAGATGTCATCCCAAGAGGCATGTGGTCCTCCCTGCTGCTGTGGTCTTCTTTCCAAGCAAATCAGCTACATCCTTCAAGGGCCCCTCCTCCAGGAAGCCTTCTTTGATATAAACGGTGCAATCGCACTCCTCTGAACTTCCGCCCTCCGTCCTAACTGGGCTGTGACCATTCAGCACCTTCCCCTGCCCCATAGCTGGGGCCCTTGACCCACCTGCAGGGTCTACCCTGCCCCAAGCACAGAGCTAATGTCCACCTGAGGCAGCCTCAGCTCCTGACCTTCTGATGGCAAACCAGCCCCTTTCCGTTTGCCAGGCTGCCTTTGCCCACTTCCTCCCACAGGAATCCAAGGCAGTAAGAGGCTTAAATAGAAAAAAAAAAAAAAAAAGCTTCCACTCCCTCAGCAGCATAGGGTCCTGGGTTGCAGTGGAGGCTGAGGCTTTGTATCAGAAGGGTCCTGACCCCATCTGCCCCATGATTGGCAGGGAGGAGCAGTGTTCCTCATCCAGTCAGGGTTCTACCCCCTAGGCTACCAGTAACAAAAACCTCAGCTAACACAGACTTCAGCACATTGAGGGTTATTTTTCTCACATAAGATGTCCAGAGATGTATGCATGTGTGTGTGCTAAGTCACTTCAGTCATGTTTGACTCTTTGCGACCCCATGGATTGTACCCCGCCAGCTTCCTCTGTCCACGGGATTCTCCAGGCAGCAATACTGGAGTGTGTTGCCATTTCCTTCCCCAGGGGATCTTCTCAACCCAGGAATGGAACCTGAGTCTCTTATGTCTCCTGCATTGACAGGTGGGTTCTTTACCACTAGCGCCACCTGAGTGGGACTTCCCTGGTGGTCCAGTGGCTAAGACTCTGAGCTCCCAATGCAGGGGGCCCGGCTTCAATCCTGGTTGGGGAACTAGATCCCACATGCTGCAACTAAGACCCGGAGCAAACCGGGACTTTTAATGCCTAAGCCAGAGTCCTTCCCAGGCTGCCTCTGGCTGTTTCATTCAGCAGGGACAGAGCCAGAGGTGGGAGCTTGGATGCTGAAGCCTGATGGAGCCCATCCCAGCCTGGATGGACTCTTGGGGGCTTTCTGGAACTTCTTCGGTTCCAAGGTAGCTGCCAAAGAGGCATCAGCCAGGAGGGCAGGCTGCAGGGCCCACGGCAGCTCTTGAGAGGCCGGTTCCTACCACCAATCCTTAGGCTGAGCTCTGAATCATAAGTAAATGGATAAAAAGCATTTCAAGGGAAATTCTGGGGTGAAGCAAGTTCATACCAGTTGACTCACCTTGAAACTGCCCTCAAGAAGTTCTAATTAATATCCCTAACCCTCCTAGTTTCAAATGTACTCTCCTTGCCTTGGGATTTCACCCTGTGCTCAAAGAGAGAAAACAGCTAGAACCCTAGAAAGACACATAAAGGCCTCAATATGGAAGACTTTGACGTAGTGTATTATGCAATGTACATTTTTAAAAAATTTTCTTTCTTTGTGGCTGTGCTGGGTCTTTGTTGCTACGTGCAGCCTTTCTCTAGTTGCGACGCACAGGCTTCTCATCGCGGTGTCTCCTCTAGTTGCAGAGCATGGGTTCTAGAGCACGTGGGCTTCGGTAGCTGCGGCACATGGGCTCATTCAGTCCCCGGCATGTGGGACTGAACCCACGTCTCCTGCATTGGCAGGCAGATTCTTTACCACTGAGCCACCAGGGAAGCCTGTATATATTTTAAAATAAAAGCTAAGAAGAGAAAGCTCTTAGACACTGGAGTAATTGCCCCCATTTTCAAGGTTGCTTCTGTTAAAGAGGTACTAACTACACAAAAAAGTAATTTCACCCAAAGGGATCTGCATCAAAGAGATAGTGCACAATGCAAATTAAATGACAAGGGCTATCATGTTTCACTTACCAAATTAGGCCCCCAAATTATTTTAATTATATATCTGCTGTGGCAAGGAATAGAGCAGACCCTCTTGCATGCTCCTGGTGGGTGTTACTAATTGAAATACACTTTCTAGAAAGTAATTTGGTGATACCTATTGAAAACCTGACAAAAGTTCATATCCTTTGATCCACTGTTAGGAATCTCCCTGCAAAGAAGTCATTCAAAATGCTGGCAAAGAGCCAGACACAAAGAGGTTCATTATAAGTATTTCATAATAAGGGAGAAATATAAACAGGCTAGATATTCAGCATTAGGCGAACCATCAAGTTAAATGTGGGTCACTCAAAGTATTGCATCTTACCTGGCTACTGGAAGTTTTTGTTAACAGGTGGAAGACCCAAATCAAGGGTTATGATTGAGCAGTGATGTCTGCTCCTTGCAGGACTTTGTGAGGAGGGTGGAGAGGAGACACGTGCTACACACGCAAACGATTCGGTGGAAGACTTGAGGTCACCAAGCGGGAGCAGGAGGTCATAGTCTCTGGTTTCTGTTCTCAGTTGCAGTATGTATGGATTTCCTTTAGCATTTTTGCCTTCTTCAGGACAGTGCTAACCCACCATGTCTGTCTCTGGACATTCAGATGACTGGGATCTCCTCTAGAACCAGGCTCTTCCCCATGTAGAAACCCCAAGACTGAATGACCTCTCTCATCTCTGTTTGCATGATGATTTGTTCTAATTTTTTAAAAAAATGTCCTATGATCAGTATGTAGAAGGTTTAGCAAGTACGGTGGCGGGAGCGGGGAGGAGTAGAAAAATTCACAAAGCCCACATCCCCCAGCTAAGGGTGGGTCAACAGCTCTTTCAAGGACCACCACCTGCTTCAAGATATTTGAGGAACCCAGGAATCTCAAGCCCCACATTTAGATTGAGTTTATCTCAGATTCTAGAGCCCCCAGGCACCTGCCAAAGAAATTTAAAATCCTCTTAAAAGAAAGCATCATTGTTTTACAAATAATTTTTTCCAACACCATCTCCTACACCAAATAAACAAGGGGCAAGACACCATGAGTGAAAACTGGCAGAAAAAATAGACAAGAGATACAAACTAATAGGGAGCCTGGATCCTGGCATTAACCAGACAGGACCACAAAGTAACTGTGCCTGCTATGTTCAAAGAGATAAAAGCTAAATTTGAAAAGACTGGCCAAACACTTGACATTATAAGCAGTAACATGTCAGATTTGGAAATGAACCAAATAAAATAAGTGAATTTACTAAACTGAAAATATAATAACCAAAATGACTAGGCAAGATGCCAGCATCACAGACTGTCCCTTTCTGGTCTGTGTTTTGGGGCAGTGGAGAGCTGACACTGAGCCAGGGCTGACGTTTACTTCTGTCTCGTGTTGAAGCACGTAAAGTTTGTTACCACCAATGCACCTTGAGTCAGGTCGGGAGATTTTGCTTGCTTCTCAGCCCAGACTCTGGAAGTAGCTTGCATATTAATTTCAAAGGCACACAGCAATTATAGCACCCTAGGGTGGTAACTAAGGACTCTAATTTTGATCCCAATGCAAGAGAAAGAGTCTCATCAGAATGCTTGGCTAAGGCAGGCAGGATGAGATATATTTGAGGAAGACTTCCTTCCAAATGTTTGCAAATTTGTTTTAAATTGCTCAACTTTCCTTCTCAGGAAATCTCATCTGTAGAGCAAGCATGACCTCTCTCTTTGCCAACTTTTCTAAAGGATTACTTAGGCCCATTTGCAGTGGTCATCCCAATGTTACTTATAATGGAAGCCTCCTAAGTGTTCAGCTGTAGTGGAAGGGCTACATTAATAGGGCCACAGCCACTGATGAACCATTTATTAGCTACCCTGTGCTGGGCTTCCCTGGTGGCTCAGACTGTAAAGAATCTGCCTGCAATGCAAGAGACCCAGGTTCGATCCCTGGGTCAGGAAGATCCCCTGGAAAAAGGAATGGCTACCCACTCTAGTATCCTTTCCTGGATAATTCCATAGACAGAGGAGCCTGGTGGGCTACAGTCCATGGGGTCACAAAGAGTTGGACACGACTTAGCAACTAATACTTGCACTTTTTCACTGTTGCTTCTCAAAGCTGGTGGGGAAAGAGAAGAGGCCAGAGGGGCCATTCCTGGCCCTCCAAACAGCCTGCAGACATCCACAGCTTAAAACTGCAGGCTTGGGGAGAAATAAAGACAAAGAGCTCTAAGACATGAACCAATCCTGAGACAACCTGCCAGCAAGGTCAGTGGGGTGGCTGACTCTGACTTCAGCACCTCTGACCTTCTCTTTACTGATTTAGATGGACAGAGACCCAGGACCTAGCTGCCAACAGAGCGGCCAGGTTGTTTTGTGGTTCTGGAGTCAAAAGTCTGGATTTTTTACAGTATCTATTTATTTATATGGCTGCGCCAGGTCTTAGATGCAGCATGCGGGACCTTCAGTGGAGGCATATGGGATCTAGTTCCCCAACCAGGGATCGAACCTGGGACCTCCTGCATTGGGAGCACAGAGTCTTAGTCACTGGACCACCAAGGAAGTCCCCAAAGGTCTGGATTTTATCTTCAGGTATCCGAGGGGAAATCATCTCACCACGAGAGCTGGCTTCCCGCCCCAGCCAACACATATGCTCCTGTTTTAACCCAGCCTTGAATGGCACAGGGAAGACCTTGAGACCCTCTGACTGTCTAAGACAGGAACCCAAATAGACAGGACTAAAATAGTCACACGCTCCCAGGAAGTACCAAGCGTCACTCTCTCAGAGGCCACATGAGAACCGTGCAAAGTACAGATGGTCATTTACCTGACACAGGAGAGAACGAGAGTGACAGCCAAAATGGGGCAGAACTGGAATTTTAAACCTAGATCTCGTGCTTGCTTTGGCAGCACAAAAATTGGAAAGATACAGAGAAGATTAGCATGGCCCCTGCGCAAGGATGACACGCAAATTCGTGAAGCGTTCCATATTTTTAATAAACAAATGGGATCTAATTAAAATTAAAAGCGTCTGCACAACAAAAGAAACTATAAGCAAGGTGAAAAGACAGCCTTCAGAATAGGAGAAAATAATAGCAAATGAAGCAACTGACAAACAACTAATCTCAAAAATATACAAGCGACTCCTGCAGCTCAACTCCAGAAAAATAAATGACCCAATCAAAAAATGGGCCAAAGAACTAAATAGACATTTCTCCAAAGAAGACATACAGATGGCTAACAAACACATGAAAAGATGCTCAACATCACTCATTATCAGAGAAATGCAAATCAAAACCACAATGAGGTACCATTTCACGCCAGTCAGAATGGCTGCGATCCAAAAGTCTACAAGCAATAAATGCTGGAGAGGATGTGGAGAAAAGGGAACCCTCTTACACTGTTGGTGGGAATGCAAACTAATAAAGCCACTATGGAGAACAGTGTGGAGAATCCTTAAAAAACTGGAAATAGAACTGCCATACGACCCAGCAATCCCACTGCTGGGCATACACACCAAGGAAACCAGAATTGAAAGAGACACGTGTACCCCAATGTTCATCACAGCACTGTTTATAATAGCCAGGACATGGAAGCAACCTAGATGTCCATCAGCAGATGAATGGATAAGAAAGCTGTGGTACAAAAACACAATGGAGTATCACTCAGCCATTAAAAAGAATACATTTGAATCAGTTCTAATGAAGTAGCAATGGCACCCCACTCCAGTACTCTTGCATGGAAAATCCCATGGACGGAGGAGCCTGGTAGATTGCAGTCCATGGGGTCGCTAGGAGTCGGACATGACTGAGCAACTTCACTTTCACTTTTCACTGTCATGCATTGGAGAAGGAAATGGCAACCCACTCCAGTGTTCTTGCCTGGAGAATCCTGGGGACGGTGGAGCCCGGTGGGCTGCCATCTATGGGGTCGCACAGAGTCGGACACGACTGAAGTGACTCAGCAGCAGTAGCAGTAATGAGGTGGATGAAACTGAAGCCTATTATACAGAGTGAAGTAAGCCAGAAAGAAAAACACCAATACAGTATACTAACGCATATATATGGAATTTAGAAATGTGGTAATGACAAGCCTGTATGCAAGACAGCAAAAGAGACACAGATGTATAGAACAGTCTTTTGGACTCTGTGGGAGAGGGAGGGGGGGGATAATTTGGGAGAATGGCATTAAAACATGTATAATATCATATAAGAAATGAATCGCCAGTCCAGGTTCAATGCAGGATACAGGAAGCTTGGGGCTGGTACACTGGGATGACCCAGAGGGATGGTATGGGGAGGGAGGTGGGAGGAGGATTCAGGATGGGGAACACATGTACACCCGTGACGGATGCATGTTGATGTATGGCAAAACCAATACAATAAAGTAAAAAAAATAAATAAATAAAATAAAATAATTATACAAATGTAAAAAAAATAAAAATAAATATTGAGGATGTTTCTACAAAATAAAATAAATAAATAAATAAACCTAGATCTCATGCCAACAGCCATCCTCTGTTCCCTGCATCAGTCAAGCTGCGTGTAAGGCTGGACCCCACTGCTCCCTCTCGCACCCCAAGGCTGATCCATGACTTTCCTAAACATTTTTTAATTGGAGTAAAATTGCTTTACAGTGTTGTCTTGGTGTCTGCTGTATGACCACGTGAATCAGCTATAAGTATACAATGGATAAGAACAGATGTTACACTTCATCTTAGCCAAAAGGCCAAGAAGGGATCCTAAACATTTTAAAAGAGAAAGAACTAACAATATGGTTGCTTTGCCCAAGAGTTCAACAAGATACGTGGTGATTTACTCAAAACCCAACCCTGGAGAAAATACTGCATGATTTTATAAAATCCTCCCTCACTACCTGTAACCTCTTTTACTACATGCTGGGAATTTAAATCAGGAAAAAAAAAAAAGAAAACACCTTTCTCATACAAAAAAAAAAAAAAAAAGATAAACATGTGAGGTGATAGATGTGTTCATGAATGGTGGGAATCCTTTCACAAGGGGTAGTTACATATCACTAAAGTGTGTGCATTTAAGTGTTTTGAGGTGTACTTTAAATACCTTACAATTTTATTTGTCAATTATGCCTCAATAAAGCTGGGGGGGAAAATCCACAATGATTATCCCCCCCCCCCCAAAAAAAGAAATGAAAAAACTGAGTTTTTTCCCCCCTTGAAGGAAGAGACTTAACATTCAGTGGGTGATTGCTCTGTGCCAGTTAATAAAGTAGACAATTTAAACTAATTACCCCATTCAAGCCCAACTATCAGATGAGAACACTGAGACTTGGCAAGCTCGGCCCTCTCAAAGCTGCATGGCAAAGAAGTGACAGACCCATTACTCAGAGCAGCCCAAGCTCCCTACTAAAGCCCTTTCTCTTAGCCTACTAGCCAGCCAGTAGGGTGGTCCATTCATTCGAGTCAGCCTGGTTTGCCTGGGACTTTCCAGGTTTCATCCCACATCTCAGAAACCCTTCAGTCCAAGGCAAAGTGGAAAGATGTGTCACTATTTTGGGCAATTATCCAAGGCTAGGGAAACATTCTGACGGCTTCTGGCTGCTAGTTTTCACATCATTTTGGTTTAAATCAAACATTTTTCCTTTTGGTACATCTGAAGCACAGAATATGTCAACACAACCTGACTTCCCCATTTCTGGATTTTCCTTTTTTTTTTTTTTGGCTGTTGTTGTTCAGCCATTAAGTCATGTCCAACTCTTTGTGACCGCATGGACTGCAGCACACCAGGCTTACCAGACCTTCACCATCTCATAGAGTTTGCTCAGATTCATATCCAGTTAGTTGGTGATGCTATCTAACCATCTCATCCTCTGCTGTCCCCTTCTCCTTTCGCCCTCAATTTTTACCAGCATCAGGGTCTTTTCCAATAAGTCAGCTCTTCATACCAGGTGGCCAAAGTATTGGCGCTTCAGCATCAGTCCTTCCAATGAGTATTCAGAGTTGATTTCCTTTAGGATTGACTGGTTTGATCTCCTTGCTGTCCCAGAGAGACTCAAGAGTCTTCTCCAGCACAATTTGAAAGCATCAGTTCTTTGGTGCTCAATCTTCTTTTTGGTCCAACTCTCACATCTATACATGACTACTGGAAAAACCACAGCTTCGATCATATGGATTATTTGTCAGCCAAGTGATGTCTCTGCTTTTTAATACTCTGTCTAGGTTTGTCATAGCTTTTCTTCCTAGCATCTTTTAATTTCATGGCTGCATTTTTATAGCCCTGAAAACACTAACTTCATCCTGAAGTCCATGTACTCTACCCAGGAAAGTAGGAGGCTTGAAAATTAAACAGGAATTGTTGATAGGCCCATGTTTCTTTCTTAGAGAAATGGAGTCTCTAGGGGGGTGGATATCTCCTCTCAAAACCAGAAGCCCTGAGCTGGTTCTGCCCAATAAATAGCTGTGTGTCCTTTGGTAAGTCCCTTCCTCTCTCTGAGCCTCCATTTGCAACACAGGAGTTTTAAGTGATCCCTCAAGGAGTACACAGGCCTTGATGCTCAGCCCCCTCATTCCACGGATGACGACCAAAGGCCAGAGAAGTAAGGAGGCTTGGCCAAGGTCATCCAGCAGGCTGAAGCACTACAGAAAATCTCAAGAGCTTTGTCCACCCCCTCGAATACACAGCAGAGAAAAAGCAGAGTGTGCTAAGAAACAGAATCTGTTTAATGTTCCCTTCTAAGCCTGTAAGGAAAATGAGCCAAATGCTGCAAGATTAAGGATTCTGATCTTTAAAAACAAATCAGGGTTTAATTTGGGTTTTCTTAAAGCCTCATAAAAAAGGGGAGCTGAATCCTTGACCAAATACTCAGCATTCCAAACTGGGAAGATGAGACAGATTTTAATCCCCTGCGTGAGGAGCGGGTGGGCTGGAGGATGTATGCTTCCACTGGCCTGCATAATTCTCAGATGTGTAAACGGCAGGCCGCCTGGAGAAGAGATCAGCCCCAAAGGGCCAAACAGGGAAGGTGGGGGCTCTGAGCAAAGCCAGAACGAGGTCTAACTGGGCTGCACACTGGTGGCTCAGTGAGGTCAAGTAATTTGCTTAAAGTCATCCAGCTAGTAGGTGGAGGAGTCAGGAATTGAAGCCATATCTACATTCAAGTGTAGGAGCCCACTGGCTATGCTGATCAGCTGGTAAAGAATCAGCCTGCAATGCAGGAGACCTGGGTTCGATCCCTGGGTTGGGAAGATCCCCAGGAGAAGAAGGGAAACGCTACCCACTCCAGTATTCTGGCCTGGAGAATTCCATGGACTGTACAGTAGATGGGGTCGCAAAGAGTCAGACACAACTGAGAGACTTTCACTTTTCACTTTTGGCTATGCTGTGTAATTTTTGTTATTGTTCAGTCACTCAGTTGCGTCCGACTCTTTGCAACTCGTGGACTGCAACACACCAGGCTTCCCTGTCCTTCACTATCCCTCAGAGTTTACTCAAACTCAGTGCATTAAGTCGATGATGCCATCCAACCATCTCATCCTTTGTCTCCCCCTTCTCCCCTGTCCTCAATCTTTCCCAGCACCAAGGTCTTTTCCAATGAGTTGGCCCTTCGCATTATGTGGCCAAAGTATTGGAGCTTCAGCATCAGTTCTTCCAATGAATAGTCAGGGTTGATTTCCTTTAGGATTGACTGGTTTGATCTCCTCATGTCCAAGGGACTCTCAAGAGTCTTCTGCAGCAGCACAATTTGAAAGCATCAATTCTTGGGCACTCAGCCTTCTTTATGTTCCAAGTCTCACATCTGTACATGACTACTGAAAAACCATAGCTTTGACTAGATGGAGCTTTGTCAGCCAAGTGATGTCTCTCCTTTTTAATATGCTCTCTAGGTTTGTAATAGCTTTTCTTACAAGGAGCAAGCATCTTTTAATTTCATGGCTGCAGTAACTATCTACAGTGATTTTTTAAGAGCTGAAATTTGAATGGAGAAATCAGGGCACCCTTCAATTGTCCAGAGAGTCTGCTATGAACTCTCCAGGTTCCTTTCTGGATATTTCTCCTGCTACAATCTTCCAGGCTGTTTCCTTAGCCTCCCTATATTGCATTGAAACTTATTCATTCAGTCATTCACTCAACAAATGTTTACTAAGCATCTACTATGTGCTGGCTTCAATGCACAAGGGGATGTTGGCTGACATGTCCCATCAAGGAAATAAGCCAATCAAGCTGACATGGAGATGTGTCTAAGTCCTGTAGGATTAAGAAAGGTTTTCTGGAGGAAGCAATATTTGCAGTGGCACTTGAGTTGGATTTGAAAGTATCAATGGTCACATCAACATAAAACTTGATTGAACTATTTAGTCATTTACTAGCAGCTTGGGTCCCCCCACCTCCAAGATAGTATCATCAGCTGAAACAAATTTGGGGATTGTCTAGGAATGCCAATTATCCTCAAATATTCCAAAACTGAGCATTATCAGACTCTCAAGGAACTCTGTATCTCACTTACAGACATTTGCTTCCATCAGTTTTGGGCAGGCAGGGGAGGGAACTCCCAGAGCCCTTGCATCCCTGCACCAGTTACTTCAATGAACACACAGGCCTGTGTGGGCGGTAACGCAGCCTCATGTTAGAGCTGAAGAACAAGCTGAGAGAACGAGGGTGACTTGCCAAGGTCACGCCATTATCCAGGGCAGCTCGGGGGTGCGAATCTAAACCTCACCGCTGCTTTCATGGCTCTATCAGCCTCTGTGTGCCAGACACGAGGAGATGCTTGAAAAACAAAATCTCTCCAAAGAATAGTCCCGTAAAGACGTCAAACAGGAAATGATTCTGCACCTCCAGGGAGCTTAGCCTCCTGCTGACACCTCCTCATGGGGGTTCACAGACCTCACCTCCAGGAAGCTCTTGCTCTGCTCAGAAAGACCTAAACATCTAGAAACCACAGAGGCCCACATCTAACCTTGAGCTGAGTTGTGTGGCATCCCTGGTGTGCTCAGTGGTGGGTACCAATGAGGGCTGGCGTGGCAGGGGGGGCGGGTCAGAGATCAGGGGAGACAACTTCATGCTGGCTAAAAAGGCTGGGAAGGGTTTTGACAAGGATATGGAGAAATTGGAAACCTGTGCCTTGTGGGTGCAACTCATGGAAAATATGACAGTTCTTCCAAAAAGTAGAAATAGAACCCCACGTGACACAGCAATTCACTTCCAGGTATACACCCAAAGAACAGAAAGCAGAGCCTCAGAGAGACATTTGTACACCCGTGTTCACAGCAGCCTTACTCACAATAGCTAAAAAGTGGAAACCAGTGAAATGTCCACTGATGGATGAAAGGATAAACCAAATGTGGTGTATCTATTCAGTGGAATATTATTCAGCCTTTAAAAGGAAGGAAATCCTGACATGTTACAACATGGATGAATCCTGAAGACACTGTATCAGTGAAATAGCTTCCCAGCTGGCACTAGTGGTAAAGAGTGCCACTGGCACCCACGCAGGAAACATAAGAGACAGGGGTTCAATCCCTGGGTCAGGAAGATCCCATTCAGAAGGAAACGGCAACCCACTCATGCCCGGAGAATTTCATGGACAGAGGAACCTGGTAGGCTACAGTCCATAAGGTCGCACAGAGTTGGACATGACTGAAGTGACCTAACATACACACAAGCCAGACATAAAAGGACAAATATTGTGTGGCTCCACTTATATGGGGTACTACATACTAGAGGAATCAAACTCAAAGGCAGAAAGTAGAATGGTGGCTGCCAGGAGCTGGCGGAATGCAGAAATGGGGAACTGTTGAATGGGTATAGAGTTTCAGGTTTGCAAGATGAAAAAGTTCTGGAGATTGGTTGCACAACAACATGAATGTACTTAACACCGCCAAACTGTACACTTAAAAATGGTGAAGGTGGTAAATTTCATGTTCTGTGTATTTTACCACGATTTTCTTTGCAAATTAAAAGAAAGGGAGTGGGGACAGAAAAGAAGAAAGGAAGGAGGGGAGGAAAGATCAGGAAGGCTTTGGACAGACAAAAGGGGAGGAAGAAGCCATCTGATGGCTGACGCAGCTAGAGAAACGGTCCTCCAGCACTGACTGAGACCAGGTTTCTTTCCCCCCACCCCCTGCTCAGCTCAGCTCTACAACTTCAGGGTAGTTTCAGGCTTGATTCTCCAGCTCAGGCTGCTGCAACCACATCCTTCCAGACCCAAATTCAGCCAAAAAGAGCAAGTGTCCCAGCAGAAGTGCAGCAATTCACTCTGGTTGGACCAGCTTAGGTCACCTGCCCACCATCCACCCACGAGGCAATCAGGGGGCATTGTGATACACTGCTCAGCTTTGGGTTGAATCATGGGTTCTACTCCTGATGCTGGGAGCAGAACTAACTCCACCCAGAAGTTCACAGACCAAAAGCGGGACAGAGATGTTTCGAGGGGAAAATTAGGGCATAGCTACCAGAGAGATAGTAATGGATGGACATGGATGCAGAGTTTCCTGAACTCAGTAGATATTCACCGGTTCCATGTCCTGAAGAGAACCTGAGGTTCAGAGTGGTTTCATGACTTTCCCAAGACAACCGAGCGGTAAGAAGTAGACTGAGGACTCAAGTTCAGGTCTTCTGCCCCAGTTCGAAGATATAAACTCTGTGTGTCTTGGGAGGTAAGAGTACTAAAGCCTACAGTCGGGCTGGATGGTGATACAGATGAAGGTATATTCTTGATAGAATGCACCCAGCTTATGGAGAGTTTTACAAGTCAGGAAGAGGAGGCTGAGTTTAGTGAAGAAGGAAATAGGAAACTTCTGTGGGTTTCAGTAGAGACAGTGACAGGGTGGAAGCCGAGACCCACCCCACAAGACTGCAGTCGGAGGATCCGGACTCATCAGTTCAGACAGAAACTCCCTGTTACACCTTGGGGACATTTTCAGAAAGATGGTCTCTGCAAGGCGTGCCCACTCCGCACCCCCACCGCGTTGCTCCAGCCTGTCCTTGGGAGATGCTAAGGGCCCCTCCCCCTTCACCATGTTGTGGCTTTGGCAACCACTTTGGAAACTGCAAGTTTTAAATGAATTTCCACCCCAGAGGAAGCTGAGAAGCAGGCATGTTCCGCCAGGCACTTCTGAGCTCCCAACATTTCTCCTTCCCCTTCAGTCAAAGGATCAAACACTCTTTCACAATGGAAGGAGGGGACAGAGGGAAGAAGCAGGCAGAAGGGTTAACAGAAAGAAAATAAAAGAATAAGAGAATCTCATTTGATCTTAATCAGACAAAGTTTACATCTGAATTATACATTTTTCCCTTCCCTGCTGAGAAAACCAATACATGAGGGAAAACAAATCACATGGTATTTATTTACTTCCCTTGAAATCTCTCTGATTGATTCCAAAAGGATTTAGGAGGCTTCCAAGACTAAACACAGTGGTGACTATGATAATTAGGGACCAAAAAAAGGCAACAAGACCATGAAGGCAGCAGAGTATGGATCAGCAGACACCTGAGGGAAAAAAACTGATTTGTGACTTGGAGCTTCAATTTGGTCCCCTGTGGGCAAAATACTAGCTCGACATTAATTTCGTCCTCTGATGACAGAAGGCATTCAAATGCATCTGTGGTCACAAACTTATTTTTCCTGAGACTCCACTCAAGATGAAATACATTACATGGGGCTGACAAATTACATCTGAGCTACAGAGAAAAACAAGGGCAGTAAACCCAAAGGGCTTTTGAAGGAGGCGGTGTCCAGAATGGCAATGAACGTTCTACATGGCACTTTTTGTTGCCAAAAGAATAAGCATACTGTTGGACTGAATCATGTGTCCTTTGAGTAGGAAGACATCCAGCTCATCCCAGGCCTGGATGAGTTAACTGTAGCTGGATGGGCAGTGTGGAAGGTGCTGAGATGTAGAGCTTGTTGACCTGATCTGGACCTACAGATGAAGCTGGAGCACACAGAGGAGAGGAGAGGACTATAACCAGGTGCCCACCTGTTCCTGGCCCTTTAAGCAACCTGACCCAATCACACACCCCATCCCTGGAAGTCAATCAAACACCTTTCCTCCCCATCCCTTAACCCCTGCATGCTTTAAGATCCTGTCATCATCTGAAGTCTTCAGCTACCACCACACAAGTTCAACTTCCAATTAGAATGAATATCTATAGGTTACCTCCCCACATCCGGGCTTCCCTGTGGCTCAACTGGTAAAGAACCTGCCTGCAGTGCGGGAGACCTGGATTTGATCCCTGGGCTGGGAAGATCCCCTGGAGAAGGGAAAGACTACCCACTCCAGTATTCTGGCCTGGAGAATTCCAGGGACTGTATAGTCCATGGGGTCGCAAAGAGTCAGACACGACTGGGCAACTTTCACTTCCTTCCTTCCTTCCGCACATCCATTTCCTCCTTCTCCCACTTTAGTGTGCCTGAATGTCCTTTGAGAGCACTCTTGCCCCCATTTTCAGCCATGTGGTTTTGGGTGGGATTGATTCTATCCCCAAACCTAGGGTTGAATCCTCTGACTCAACACTTAATGAATCTATACATCACATTTTCCTGTGACAGTGACCCAGATCAGGAAGCTTAGTTCTGGGAGTTTTGATTTTCTCTTTCTCCTCTGGAAAGAAAGCAGGAAGGATGCGGTCCGCACCACTGCTAGCAGCCATCCTGTGACATGAGGTCAGGGCCAGTTGAAGAAAGAAGTGAATAAAGAAGAAACTAAACGGGAAGATGGGCATGACTGGATCCTAGTGATACCATTTGAAACCAAGCAATGAGCCATTCTTAAAGCCAGGTTTACCCCTGGACTTCCCAATTAACTTGTTTAAACCAGGTTGGGTCCTAATAGATAATCCACCTTTGCCTCCCATGGAGTTAGGATTACCTCATTCTCCCCTCCACTGGGACCATGACACTTTCTGACAGATCCTGCCTTAGCCCACTCCTCTTGAGCCTTTGGTATCTCCTACTAGCTCAGGTGGTAACAAATCCACCTGCAATGCAGGAGACCCCGGTTTGATACCTGGGTTGAGAAGATTCCCCTGGAGAAAGGATAGGCTACCCACTCCAGTATTCTTGGGCATCCCTGGTGGCTCAGATAATAAAGAATCCACCTGCAATGCAGGAGACCTGGGTTAGAAAGATCCCCTGGAGGTGAGTATGGCAACCAACTCCAGTATTCTTGCCTGCAGAATCCCCATGGACAGAAGAGCCTGGAGGGCTACAGTCCATGGGGTTGCAAAGAGTTGGACATGACTGAGTGACTAAGCCCAGCACAGCAGAAGGTAGGAAGTTCCTACTCCCAGTTTCCACTCTTGATGGTGCTGGTAGAGCAAGCCCTGGCCTCCAAGGAAGACTGGGAATAATTCCAACATCGGTTACAGATGATAAGAGAAAGCTGGATCAATAGGCAAAGTGCAGCAGCTAATCAATCCAAGCAAGCCTTTGGAGGCTCCTGCTCTCAGGAGCTTTGAGAGCCAGACTGAGCGGTGTCTCCAGGAATCCAGGCAGGTGGTACTTAGCAGGCCTGTCAACAGGTAGAAGGCTCCACAGCACCAGACTGGGGTCTGGGGCTAGGACTCCTGATTAGGAGAAGAACTGGCAGAAGCAAGCAGGATTCCCAACTTAGAAAGAGCTAGGCCAATTATTTAGCAAAGAATTCAGGCAAGAAAGCATCCAAATACCAGAAGAAGGGGCCAGTTCAGTCTTTGTATCAGAAACCAGGCAGAAGTCCAATGACTTCAGTGATGAAAATATCAGAAACCAGTTTGGAGGCCAAGCTGACCTGACTCTGGGTCCTTAAAGACATCAAGACAGAGCTGGTGCTGCAGCTGAGGGTCCGAGGGCCTGACAGGACAGCTGTGTGCACGCTCAGTTGTGTCCAGCTCCTTGTGACCCTGTGCACTGTAGCCCGCCAGGCTCCTCTGTCTGTGGGAGCCTCCAGGCAAGAACACTGGAGTGGGCTGCTATGCCCTCCTCCAGGGGATCTTCCCAACCCAGGGACTGAACCCACATCTCCTGCATTGGGAGGTGGATCTTTATCACTAAGCCACCAGGGAAGCCTCCAAGGACTTGAACTATGTGGTTTGCCACTCAGTGCAAGAAAGCATTTAAAACAGAGACTCTCTCCTACCCCAAATCTACCTTCTCTTCTTACTAAATATTTACCTATAAGCTTTGGTCAAAGTGCCAATGTACCAAACACTGCCAAAAGGAAAAGTTTGGTTTTCTTTTCCCATGTTCCCCCTTCTTCATGTTTGGAATGCTGGTTTAAGTAGGAAAGGCCCAGAGCTATGGCAGCCGTCTTGCAACCCTGAGGAAACAGCCAATAGAAAGTAAAGCCATGGTCTAGAACCTGGTATCAATGGAGCTATTACACCAGCCCTGGGACCACCCTCTCCTGAACTCTTTGTTCTGTGAGGGAACTGAATCTCAAGTGTTTAAGCCAGTGGTTCTCAAAGTATGTTCCCAGGCCCGCAGCACCAGCACCATATGGGAATATGTTACAAAGGCACATTCTCAGGCCCCAACCAGACCTATAAGAACCTGAAACTCTACAGGAGGGCCCTGCAATCTGAGTTTTACGAAGCCCCTTGGTGATTCTGATGTGTGCTACAGTTCGAGCACCCCTGGCTTAAACCACTGTTTATCAGCTTTTCTGAGACTCGGCTGAAAGCATTTACAACTGACACATTTCTTCACAGCATTCCTGAACTGCATGGGATATCAGGAGGCTGAGGGGAAAGTCGGGTGGCTGACATTCAGAAAATCAAAAGAGAGTTTCAAAGAGGAAATGCAACTCACAAAGGAAAACATAAATAAAAATTAAGCACTTCTAGCCATCAAAATAATCACAAATACAATTAAAAGGCTTGGAAATAATCATAAATACCATTAAAATCAAAAGACAACCAAAAGAAAACACTGGGGAGAATCATTGCAACAAACAGGACAACTCTCCAAATCCTCTCTTTGTCAAAAAGACAAAATGCGAAAACTATAAAGGAAAACAATAAAATCCTAAATAAAAAGACAAAAAACACACAAAAAATTTTACAGAATGGGAACTACAAATGGATAATTAAGAGGAAAAATGCTCAGCTTCTTAGTAATCAAAGCAACTGTGAATTAGTATGAAATAGACTGATCCATTGAGTTAGCAAAGATTGAATAAGAGAAACTTCTTGATAAGGTGAGGGTAGAATAGGATGAAGATGTTCCTGCACAGCCAGCGGGGGTGTTTAGATTGGAACTGCCACCATTCTGGAAAGCAACCAGGCCACATTCATCAAGAGATGGTTCGATGTTCATACTGTCTGAAATCAGGAATTCAACGTTCATTTGTCTAATCCAGAGGTCGGCAAAGGTCTGTTTTTGTATGGTCTACAAGCTAAGAATGGTTTTTACATTCTTAAAAGGTCGGAAGAAGAATGAGGAAACGGAAAGAAGAAAAAAAGAGGAAGGAGAAGAAGGAAAAAATGGGGGGAGGGGAAGGACAGAAAAAACAGCAAACAACAGAGGCCGCAGTGGGTACAGCTAAATCTATTTTCTATCTGCCTTTTACTGAAAAAAAAATGCGCCCATCCTTGACTGGTTAGTCTAAAGCAGGGTTGGCAACCTATGGCCCGTGGGTCAAATCCAATCAGCCACCTGTTTTTATAAGTAAAATTGTATTTGAACACATCCACACTCATTAGTTTGTAGCTAATGGCTGCTTTTGTGCTACCATGGGGAGCTGAGTTGTTATGGCAGAGATTTTATGGCCCACCAAACTTAAAATGTTTATTATCTGCCCTTTACCAAAAGTCTGCCAACTCCTGGTCTAAAGAACTAATCAGAAAGCTAGATTAAAATGTATGCACAGAGATGTTCATCACAGTGTTATTTACAGAAGACCAGTTAAACAAATGATGGATTATTTACCTGAGACGATGAGCAGGCATTTACCTCATACCCTTACGTCTTAAGGACTCAATAAGCAATAGCAATTATCAGTATCTATTTTCCCAGGCTCCAAAAATCACTGTAGACAGTGACTGCAGCCATGAAATGAAAAGATGCTTGCTCCTTGGAAGGAAAGCTGCGACAAACCTTGACGGCGTATTAAAAAGCAGAGATATCACTTTGCTGACAAAGGTCCATCTAGTCAGAGCCGTGGTTTTTCCAATGATCATATACAGATGTGAGTGTTGGGCCATCAAGAAGGCTGAGTGTGGAAGAATTGATGCTTTCAAATTGTGGTGCTGGAGAAGACTCTTGAGAGTCCCTTGAACAGCAAGGAGATCAAACTAGTCAATCCTTAAGGAAATCAACACTGAGTATTCATTGAAAGGACTGAAGCTGAAACTCCAATACTTTGGCCACCTGATGTGAACAGCCAACTCATTGGAAAGAGACCTTGATGCTGGGAAAGATTGAGGGCAGGAGGAGATGGGGGTGACAGAGGACGAGATGGTTGGATAGCATCACTGACTCAATAGACATGAGTTTGAGCAAACTCTGGGAGACAGTGAAGGACAGGAAGTCCGTGGGGTCACAAAGAGTCAGACATGACTGAGTGACTGAACAACAACGGTATATGGAGTCATTTTTGTGTGTTTTCAAAGAACTAGTCATAAAACAGAAAAGCAGGCTTTAGCAATACCTAAATCTGTTTCTTTTGTATTATTTCAATTAAAATTTAAAATATAGAGATGAAGAAGGAAAAAAGGAACTGAAAAGAACAAAGCAAAGCCGCATCAGTATACAGCTCAGGGAACTATAGTCCACACCTTGCAATCACCTATAATGGAAAAGAACCGAAAAAGAATATATTCAATACATACACAATAAGTTCCCTACAAGAACCTTCAAGTTGTGAGCTTTCAAAGAGACGAACATGCTTTCCATCGATGTCAGGCATGAATGACACTGCAGCTTGCCCTCCGTCTCCTATTGCTGACGGTCCTTCAGCTCTACCATCTCCCACCTCCAGTCAGTAACTCTTCTTGAGCATTCACTCGATGCCAGCCCCTGTATGCTGGCTATTATACTGTACCACTGTACTTTTCAAGGCACTGTTCTGTAAGATTTAAAATGTTTATTTTGGGGGGTTGTTTTTAATGTATTATTTGTATGAAAAGTATTATAAACCTATGACAGTACTGTGCTATATAGTCAATTGTGCTCATTGGTACCTAGGATAACTCTGTTGGGCTTATGAACAAATTGGACATACGAACACACTCTCAGAATGGAACTCGTTCGTATGTAAGGGATTTCCTGTACATAAATGTATCCCTGTGCTGTATACCTGAAACGAACATAACATTGTAAATTAACTATACTTCAGTTTTGAAAATGGGTAAGGGATTTCCCTGGTGGTCCAGTGAGAAGAATCTGCCTTCCAAAGCAGGGGACATGGGTTCACTCCATGGTCAGGGAACTAAGATCCTACATGACCCAGCAAACTAAGCCCATACCCTGCAACGAGAGAAGCCTGCGTGTGCTGCAACAAAGACTCAGCACAGCCAAAAAAACTGTTGTGTGTTTTTTTTTTTAATCTCATCAATAATTCTTTTAGGGTTACAGGATCCTGGATAACTTTTCATTTGCTCCCATCTACTTTTCAGCAATTTCCAAGTTTCCTGTAATGGGTGAATAGTGCTCTTATTATTGTTCAATTAAAAAGCCTTATTTCTCAGAAAGTAATTGAATTTGGAAACCCAGCTGAGGGCCAGGGGCAGGCTTTGGATCTAGTTGCTAGAGAAACCTGAACTGGGCTGCACAGCATGAGGAAAAGGCTGAGGAATGAAATTTGGAAAAAGAAGCCAGGGTGTGGTGTGAGACTGGGCCCAAAGCAGAGGCAAGCGGCCTGTGGAAAACCGCAGGGGCCACAGAACTTAGAAAACACAAGCAGGTCTAGCGAGGCTACTTACCGAATGGACCCCAGACTGGCCGCACTGGTACCACGGGTCAGAAGCGGACAGCCTCAGGCCCCGCCCCAGACCGCCTGCGTCAGGTGATGTGCGCGCATGCTCACGTCTGCGGAGCCAGAGCTGGTCTGTCTGGACTGTTAACCCTCTTCCATTCACAACCCTCCTCCATTCACCACCCTCCTCCTCCTCAGGCTTTCCCAGTAAATTCATTACACTTAAAATACCTTCCAAAGGGACTTCCCTGGGGGGGTCCAGTGGCTGGGACATCGCCTTCCAATGCAGGGGGCATGGGATCAATCCTTGGCCAGCAAGCTAAACTTCCATGTGCCTCAAGAGACCAAAACATAGAACAGAAGCAATGTTGGAACAAGTTCAATAAAGACCTAAAAAAAAAAAAAACTTGCAAGAGAGATTCCGCCCTTCCTCACGGATCAAAATGGAAGCTTCAAACAGATAGATGGGCAAACCACTCCCCCCCGCCCCCGCACGCACGCGCGCTCTCTCTCTCTCTCTCTCACATACACACAGACGCACACAGAGGCCAGGCTTGAGCAAACATCAGAAGCTGGAAAACACCTGAAGAGCAGCAGGGGTGTCATCCAGAGGCCCAGAGAGGCCTGTCAAGCCTCCAGGGACTTGTGTTCTAAGTCCCTTCAGTCCTGTCCGACGCTTTGCAACCCCATGGACCGCAGCCCACCAGGCTCCTCTGTCCATGGGATTCTCCACGCAAGAATGCTGGAGTGAGTTGCCATGCCTTCCTCCAGGCAATCTCCCCAACCCAGAGGTTGAATCCACATCTCCAGTGTCTCCGGCATCTGCAGGTAGGTTCTTTACCACTAGCGCCACCTCAGAAGCCCGTAAAGCCTCCACAGAGTAGCTGTTATTCTTGGGTCAAGCTTGAAAGGACCGCTGCAACACTAGGAGGGTTCCAAAGGCCATCCTTTTGCTGATTTCCCAGAAGACATTTTATTTCTCATTCAAATATCTGGAAGAGCCATTTCAGAGCTGGAAAGACCGGACACAGGATGAGAGGGGCAGAAAGACAGAGAGCAGTGAACAGGACTCGGGCCGTTGGCCTCCAGCAGTCCCTGTCAGCTTTCTGAGATGTCAACAAAGAGGGTAACCGTGGCCTTTCCACGGGGCCGAGAGCTGCACAGGCGTCATCGACGTGTGTGCCCAGCAGTCCACTGAGGTGGGGACTGTTGATATTCCCATTTGATAGAGGTGGAAACTGAGGCTCAGGGAGACTGAGTAGCTCACCAAGGGGTGACATAAGGAAGAGACGGAGTAGGGATTCAACTTGAGGTAGCTGACTCCCAAGGTCAAGTTTCTTCCCAGACATCAGTCTCCTGGAAGAATCACCTTTGAGTCTAACTGGTGAGTAGGGGAGACGGCTGCTGAGTGATCTTGTCAGGTGTGAGCAGCTCTGCTCAGAGATGCCCTGAGGTCCACAGCCTGTCCTGAGTCAGATCGATAAGCACCCGGGGTCAGACGAAAAGTCCTGCTTCCCCCAATGTCAGAGAGGGGTCTCTGCGGGGCCTGTGGCTGTTCAGATACCAGTCCCAACCAGAAAGCCTCCAGATCCTAGAGTAGCTGACCAGCTCTGGCAAGGAGGAGCTTCCCTGGTGGCTCAGATGGTAAAGAATCTGCCTGCAATGAAGGAGCCCCGGGTTTAATCCCTGGGTTGGGAAGATGCCTTGGAGAAGGGAATGGCTGCTGCTACTGCTGCTAAGTCGCTTCAGTCATGTCCGACTCTGTGCGACCCCAGAGACGGCAGCAGCCAACCAGGCTCCTCTGTCCCTGGGATTCTCCAGGCAAGAACACTGGAGTGGGTTGCCATTTCCTTCTCCAATGCATGAAAGTGAAAAGTAAAAGTGAAGTTGCTTAGTCGTGTCCGACTCTTTGCGACCCCACAGACTGCAGCCTACCAGGCTCCTCTGTCCATGGGATTTTCCAGGCAGGAGTACTGGAGTAGGGAATGGCTACCCCACTCCAATATTCTTACCTGGAGAATTCCATGGACAGAGGAGCCTGGTGGGCTACATACAGTCCATGGGGTCGCAAAGAGTCAGACACGACTCAGTGACTAACACTTTCACTTTCACTTCCTGGCAAGGAGGGGCCTGGAGAGAGAGGCAGGTCTCAGTCACTAGTGATATGTCAAAGCTTCCCAAAGCTGCACCAGATCAAGACGAAATAACACGAGAAGACTTCCTAGATGAAGCTCAGATGGTACAGACTGTGTACGTGTGTGTGTGTGTGTGTGTGTGTGTAAGAAGGAGCGGCATCCAAGACATAGAAGGAACCTAATGTCCATCGATAGATAACTGGATAAAGAAGATGTGGAACAAATACAAATATACACACAATAGAATACTACTAAACCATAAAAAAACAATGAACTGATGTCAGTTGCAGCCACATGGATGGACCTAGGGATTATCATACTAAGTGAAATAAGCCAGAGAAAGACAAATATCAAATGGTATCACTTATATGTGGAATTGAAAAAAAATGATAGAAATGAACATATTTACAAAATAGAAATGGACTCACAGACGCAGAAAACAAATTTACGGTTACCAAAGGAGGAAGGGGGTGGGGGAGGGATACATTGGGAATTTGGGATAACAGATATACATTATTATATATAAAATAAACAGTAAGTTTCCTTGGACGGCAAGGCGATCCAACCAGTCCATTCTGAAGGAGATCAGCCCTGGGATTTCTTTGGAAGGACTGATGCTGAAGCTGAAACTCCAATACTTTGGACACCCTTTGGAAAGAACTTATTCACTGGAAAAGACCCTGATGCTGGTAAAGATTGAAGGCAGGAGGAGAAGGGGATGACAGAGGATGAGATGGGTGGATGGCATCACCAATGAGATGGACATGAGCTTGCTTTAGCAGTTGGTGATGGACAGGGAAGCCTGGTATGCTGTAGTCCATAGGGTCGCAAAGAGTTGGACACAACTGAGTGACTGAACTGACTGGAGTCTGGAGCCCTGGGTTTGAAATCAAACTCTGCTACTTACTCTGTGGGGGCTTTCCCAGCGGCTCAGTGGGTAAAGAAGCTGCCTGCAGTGCAGGAGACACAGAAGACACAGGTTCAATTCCTGGGTTGGGAAGATTCCCTGGAGGAAGAAATGGCAATCCACTCCAATATTCTTGCCTGAAAAATCCCATGGACAGAGGAGCCTGGTGGGCTACAGTCCACGGGGCCACAAAGAACTGGACATGACTGAGTGATTAACCACACACTTACTGTGTGATCTTGGCTTGAACTCGTACGAGCCTCAGCTTTCTCACCTGTCAAAGGCGCATGTCATACCTGCATTATAAGGGCCACCACATGTGAACTGTGGAGCCAAACCACCTGGGTTTAAATCCTGCTTCCCCACCATTTATCAGGTATATATGAACTAGAATAAGTTCCTTGATTCTCTATGGCTCAGTTTTCTTCATCAAAAAAAATGGGAGTAGACACTACTTTAATGGGCTGTTGTAAGGTTTTAATGTGTTAATACAGGTAATACGCGGAGCACAGTCCACACAAGAAGGTGGTTTTTTTTAAAATATATACATATATATACATTTTTGGTAACTGTTAGGAAATATACATAAAACCCTAGCACAGGGTAGGGGCCTCACCAATGGTAGTTTTCCCTTCCTTGGCCATCCAGTTCCCCTCCTGTGTGTGACTCAAACTGTTGCTGTGTATTTGTCCTGGATTTTTCTCTAAATATCCGGATTGGACACGGCCAGTATTAGCAGGAACCTCTGGCTTTTCCTGTGCTTCCCCTCTGCCCACACGGACAGGGGCTCCTGGAGAGAAGCCCATTAGGCTGAACCCTCCAGGAAGGAGGTCAAAGATGAGTCATTCCAAAAATGCGCTTCTTGGCCGCCTGTGGCAGTCCCACCCCCACCCCACTGGTCCTCAGTGTGGATTCCAAAGACCCAAGGCAGCCAAGGGCACTAGGGGAGACCCAGGCCTTCCCTGCAGCAGGGAACGATCCTTCCCCAAAATGAGCATTAACTGTTCATCTCCAGCTACCCTATAGGAGCAGTATTGCTTTCTCCATTTCACTGATGAGGATACAAAGGCACAGAGAGGTTAAAACACTTGGTCAAAGTTACCCAGCAAGGCCGCACATGGGTCAGGTTCAAATCCAGGTCTTCCTTGATCCAAAGACTGGGAGCGTTCCACACTCTCTCCCTGCTGAACCATGTCACCATCAGTGCTGCCACTCACGGGCTCTATGAACTTGAGTAAATCCTCGCCCTTCTCTGCACCTCAGTATCCACAGTCATAAACGGGCAGGCTACCTGACAAAATAGTTGTTCATTCAGCAATCACTGACTGAGGGACTTCCCTGGTGGTCCAGCATTTGGCTAAAACCCCGCGATCCCAAAGCAGAGGGCTCCGGTTCAATCCCTGGTCAGGGAACTAGATCTCACATGTCAGAACTCAGAGTTTACATGCCACAAACTAAAGATCCCACACGCCATAACTAAGACCCAGCACAGCCAAATAAATAAAATTTAAAAAAAAAATCACCAACTGAGCCCAGAGCCATATTTATGGGGACGCTATTGAGGCTTCAGTTTCACAGCCCCTCCTGCACAGGCTCTTTCCAGGATCCTGAGAAGGGTCTGGTAATGTTATACACTTTTCTTAAAGAGGGTCCTCAGGCTCACAAAACCTGAGCCCAGCCCTGCTGCCATTGTGTGCCAGCAACATGCCACATTCCTTGGATGTGCGTGCATGCTAAGTCATTTGTCGTGTCTGACTCTTTGTGACCCTATGAACTATAGTCCACCAGGCTCCCCTGTCCACAGGATTCTCCAGGCGAGAATACTGGCTGGAGTGGGTTGCCATACTTGCCTCCAGGGGATCTTCCCAACCCAGGGATCGAACCCAGGTCTCCTGTGTCTCCTGCATTGACAGGCGGGTTCTTTACCACTAGCGCCACCTGGGAGGCCCTGCCCTGGATCGGGTGGGCACAAAGGGACACCAGGGGAGCCTGTGTGTGAAGTCCCCAGCAGCGGGCCTGACCCACAGCCCCTGAGCTGAGGGTAGCGGGCATTGCTACCTGTTTGTCTGTCTCTCCCCCGTTAGAATGCTAGCTCTCTGAGGACAGCGAACCTTGTCGGTTTTGTTTGTTGATGGTGCCCCAGAGCCCAGAACAGTGCCCGGCACGTGCTCAGAACCCAGTAAACATTCCCTGACCCTTGAGATGGTGCGGTTCAACTCTCCAGTTCACAGATGAGAAAACTTGTTCCAGAAGGTGTATCTTTCCCACGGTCGGGACCGGGCCCAGGGCCTCATCGCTCCTGTGAAAGGCTCTCTCTTACTTCTCGCTGCCTCTCTGGTGACTCACTCTGGGACCCGAAAGACATTTTTGGAATAAAAATCTAGGGAGCAACGCTGTGAGTAAGAAAAGCAAGGGAAGTGGCAGAGGGGGAAAGAGTAGGGTTGCCAGACTTAAAAAGAATGCAAGACACCAGTTGATTTTGAAACTTAGGAGAAACAAGTCCTATTTTAGTATAAGTCTGCCCCGAGCAACGTTTGGAGCATGTTTCTGTAACATTAAGAGTCACTGTTATATCCTGCGATAAATCATAATGGAAAAGAATATGAAAAAGAAGATACAGATGTGTATAACTGAGTCACTTTGCTGTACAGAAAAAATTAACACAACATTGTAAATCAACTATACTTTAAAAACAATTCAGATTTAAAAAACCTTTTGTAAATCTAAATAAATACAGGACTTCCCTGGTGATTAAGAATCCACCAGCCAATGCAGGGGACACAGATCTGATGCCTGGCCCGGGAAGATCCCACATGCCTCAAAGCAACCAAGCCCGAGGGCCACAAACAAGAGGAGCCACCACAGTGAGAAGTCCCAGCACCGCAGCTAGAGGGTAGCCCCCGCTCTCTGAAACTAGAGAAAGCCCACTCACAGCAACGAAGACCCAGCACAGCCAAAAATACACTGATTTTAAAAAAGAAAAAAATTTTAATAAATACATTTGAGAACAAACAAAAAAAGTCACTATTCATCTGAAATTCAAACTTGCCTGAACGTCCTGTATTTCATTCTGGCAATGTTGCCTTCGAATTCCATGGAACTGAGTTCAAATGCCTGCTCTCTGACAGACCATCGTAGGTGAGAATCTTTACTATTTAACACTTTAATTTCCTCATCTGCACACCGTGGCCAGTCCTAATTCCTCATGGACTTACTGTGAGCATCAGAGGAAATAATGTCTCTTACTACAAGCACGTGGTGGGTAGACCCTTTCAATGCTGGCTTTCCTCTCCTGTTTTTAAGACACCATTGAGGAACTCAGTGGGGAGACTGACTTGCCAGTTGTAAGATAACATGATAACTACAGCGTGGATACTTTTCCAAGCAGCACACTTGGACAGAATACGAAGTTATGGATCCTGTCTGCAGAAGGCAAACACCTCAGCCTTGGTATTTCTCAGCCTTATCAGACCCGATAATCCCTTTTCATAAACATTCTCAACGTCTCCTTTGCCTTTCTTAAATGAAACTCAGTGATAAAAATGATCCATTTACACAGAAACGGAAAAGACTTGATATTCGACCTGCAATTTAAATGCAAAATAAAAGGAGTGCAATAAAATAACACTTCAACACGCGAGTGCTTGGGCATGTGGTAGGGAGATGTTTGCAAAGACTAAGAAGAAATAAGTTTGGATTAAGAAGCTGGACAATATTTGAGGACTTCCCAGGAGGTAAAGTGGCTAAGACCTTGTGCTTCCACTGCAGAGGGCATGGGTTTGATCCCTAGTTGGGGGACTAAGATCCCACATGCTGCACTGTGGGGCCAAAAATGAATAAATAAGCAAAATTGATTTAAAAAGAAAGTTGGACAATATTAAATATTCAGTTGAACCATGTGAAACTGCTGATAATGGAACTGCTTTTGACCTATGAAAACGGAATTTCATATGATTCAACCTAACATTTAACATTCTAAATACAAGCAAACTAAATTCAACTATTGTGTGTGTGTTTAATACATGTGTATGTGTGTGAGTGAAATTCATCAGTCATGTCCGACTCTTTGGGACCCCATGGACTATACAGTCCATGGAATTCTCCAGGCCAGAATACTGGAGTGGGTAGCCTTTCCCTTCTCCAGGGGATCTTCCCAACCCAGGGACTGCCTGGCATTGCAGGCGGATTCTTCACCAGCAGAGCCACAAGGGAAATCCAATACATGCGTATATCATACCACGAACCAACAGCTACACACATGGGCAGGTGCACATGTGCTGTTGACTCAAATACCATAAATACCATCACCATCTGGGTTGTGATTTTCCATACTGATGGTCCACTCTTCTAAAAATCACAAACAGCTCAAAACACATCATCATCTCTTGTTTTGCCTAGTAGCTGCACTTCTGAAAAATAAAGCCTGTCTTCTTTAAATGCAAAAGCAAAACAGTGCACTTTGTTGAAGGTCTCAAAACCCTTAACCCAGTAATTCTAAGAATCCTCTTCTAAGAATTCCACTTCTAAGAATATATATAAGTAAACAATCCATTAAAACCTCTGTGCACAGAAAGCTCGGTATAGAAAGATGGAACTAATGACATATCAACAATAGGGAAATGAGCAGTAAATGATGTATACTTTCTCTGTGGTCTAGGACCTAGCCATCAGAGATGAACTGTTGGCAGCTGTTGAAGGGCATGGGTGCCTTGGGGATTTTTTTTCCCCTTTGCTTTTCTCGTTTTCTATAATGATTTTCATTCCCATAGTAATTGGAGGAAAATCAACTTGAGGAAAAACAGAGGACCATAAAGCCCCTGGTTGGAATCCCTTCCCTTTCATTACTTTGCACAAATAGTGGATGGAGGGAAAAAAAAAAAAATCTCACATATGCACCCAAGCTACAAAATGAGACCAGTGGCCCCATCAGCTCACCAAGAAGGCTGAGCACGAGCTGAGGCCAAGCCCTCTGGTGACCTGTGGTAGTGGCCGCCAAACTGTACCTGCAATCTGGGGGCAACCACGCTGAAGATATCTAAGGGGGAGTCGTACAGGCAAGATACAGCCCAGGCTGGGCCCTCGTTTGCGCCAATCAAGTGTGAAAAGGAATCAACAAGAAGATAATCGGAGGCTATCAAGCAAAACAAACTCAAAAGACAACAATCAGCCAAGAAACAGACACTGGAAAAGACGGGGGACAGGAAATCAGATGAAGCATGCCTTTCTCAGGTGTGTTTGGGCAGATCGTCTGAAATTAACTATAAAATATGGCCACTCATCCATCATAGAGCTGGCCTCTGTGGTCCCAGTCACCATAAACAGACCAGTTCCCATGTGGTAACTCTGCTTTGCTGGAGCATACTCAGGAAAAGATTATAAAATATCTCAACACAACGAATGAGGTAAAAAAACTATCACCATTTTACAAAATATTTTATATTTCACTAGCATCTATCAATCTTTAACTTTTGGTAAACATTATATCCTATTTCAGGGATTTTGAGATTTGGGACATTTAATAAATACTACATGTCTTTTCTCAAATTATCTTTTTATTTAAAGGTTTTTTTCCATTGTCTAATTTTCAGAAGAGCTTATTCAAATTATTACCTGAATTTCTCTAAACTCCCCAGCTTACATATGTGCCAAAAATGAATGTATTTATTTATGTAAGGGTAATTTGGATTTCAGTTCTTATGTTTTAGAGATCCAGCCTAAACACACAGCACTTTTATCCTCATTGATGCCTTTATAAATCAGCATTATAAGCTAACAACTGATATGACCCATAATCTCTTGATCAGAAGTTGCTACCTTTGTGCTGGCTTTTAGGACAATTTCCTAAATGAAGGAGGCCATTCCATACTTGACTCTTCTTCATCTGACTGACTTTATTCTGAGTTCTGAGAAAACATTCATACTGGATTCTTACTGGTTACAATTTGTACTACTTCAAATATAATCATCCAATTTCTTAAGTACAGATTCCAGCCTGTACTGAGATAAATGTTCCCTGGTTGTCCTTTGTCAACAGTCTCCTCGTTGCTACAGTTCCCTGGTTGGAGTGTCATAAGCTTACTTTAAGAAACATTTTGTGACCTGGGGACCCATCTGTCATCTGGAGATACTGTTTTCATTTTAATTACAATTTATAATCTTAAACAAACTGAAAGCCTATTACCACTAATGATTTGCTACTATGTTGCCATGTTAAGATTAATCAAAACCTACAATTACAGTAAAAAAAAAAAAAAAATTTTACAAAGGAAAACATAGTTCAAGCCATATGCAAAGTGCTTAGTTAAGTAAATGGATTGGTAAGCAGCATGGCACAGTGGTATTTGGAGGCTGATCCCTAAACCGTTTTTTTAAGTCTTTATTGAATTTTTTACAATATTGCCTCTGTTTTATGTTTTGGTTCTTTAGCAGCAAGATACAAGGGATCTTAGCTTTCCCACTGGGGATCGAACCCAACCCCTCTGCATTGGAGGGTGAAGTCTAAACCTCTGGACTGCCAGGAAGTCCCATGATCCCTAAAAGTTTTATGGACTATATATGACCTGAAGTTTTCTTCCCAACTTTCTTACTTTTTCAGAACATGTTTTTGAGGCTTAAGAAAGCACTTGTTAAACCACATTTTCTTAAACACACGTACACACGCAACTTCCAAGTAAAATCTCTGGAATGGTTCAGGAATGTTGCCCATTACAAACAGAAATTTGTTTTTAACATGAAAACTAACAGATACTTGGCTCTGTCCAGGTTTGTTTTACCCAAAAAAGTACTGAATGCAAATTGTATATGTAAATCTGAGATCTATTGCCAACTTTTAAAAATAGGCTTTTAAAGGGTTCTTTTAAAAAATCAAGTGTTAAAAAAGTGAGACCACTTTTGCAAAAGTTAATATATACCTATACACACAGAAAAAAATTTGTAAAAAAAAATTCCAAATATTAATGCCAAATAGCTCTGGAGTTTATGAGCCTGGAGGACATGGTCTTTTTTACACCTTTCTGTAGCACCTAAACTTTTATAGTGATTCTATATTGCTCTTATAATCAGGAGGGAAAAAAAATCAATAATCCATTTTTTATTTTCAAAAATGATAAAGGAGGGGAAATAGCTAATGAAGGTGAGAGTTGCCCACAGGCCTGGGAGCTGGAAGGAACCAGAAGGACTAATTGGGAAACGGCATGGGCTGACCCAGACAGTCATGGCTCCTCAAACAGTCTCTGAGGAGAAGAGCCAGGCGCACAAGCAACCTTGGAGTCACATGGCTCCAGAAAGAGCCAGACATGTGCCTCAGGGACCAGCGGTCCTAGGAGGAGGGCCCTGCCCTACATACAAAGATCACTTGGATCCAGTCCTTGGAGAAGAATCCAGTGTAGAAGAGCCAAAGAAAAACATGGTGACATCAGTGAAGAACAAACCACTAGTATAATTCGCAACATCTCCTAGAAATTAGAGGAAAAAACAATGAGACAGTGTCATTGCCCTCCACCTGAGAAAAGAACAAAGAATTTTAGAAGGCTGGTGAGGGTGTGTGGAGACTAACATTCACTCACGGCTGGTGGGAATTATTATATGACTATGTGCTCCTGAAAAGCAACTGTACCAATCGTTGAAAGATACTCACATCCTTTTGTAATTCCCTTTCTAGAAATCTACCCTAAGACACACGTAAAATGCTTTATTGTCAGAGATAGTCATTGCAGTATGATTTATAATTTTTTAAAAAGGAAATAACCTGAATACTGTCCCACAATAGTTAGAATGGTGATTTTCGATATAACTCTCAATGGGCATTATGGAGCCATTAAAAACAAGGTTTATGGAGCCTTTATAATAAACACATAGGGGAATGTTTATGTTGCCATGTTAAATGATACAGTAGGATATAATATTGTATATAGAATACTATTTTAACTACATAAAAGTTCACATAAACCAGGAAGAAATGCTCTAAAACTTTACACAGTTCCCTGTAGATTGGTTGGGTTATGAATGGGTTTATCTTTTAAAAAATAATTTATTTTGAAATAACTTCAGGCTTACAGAAAATCTGTAAGAAAAATAAAAACTGTCATATTCCTTTTACTCAGGTTTCCAGTGTCACCATTTTTCTACACTTGCTTCACTGCCTGCATGTGTGCACACAATCTTTTTTTTTTTTTTTGGCCACACCGCACAGCTTGTGGGATCTTAGTCCCCCAACCAGGAACTGAACCCAGACTCTCGGCAGTGAAAGCGCAGAGTCCTAACCACTGGACCACCAGGGAATTCCCCACACAGTGCTTCTTCACACACATACAATATCTGCAATCCTTAGTCTTTCTCTGAACCACCCGAGTATCCTAAAAACAAGAATACTCTCCAGCACAACCTTCCCAATTGAGAAATCAACACTGGCACAGCACCGCCCTCTAACCTTTGCCCCACTCACCCTTCACCAGCTATCCCGCTGTCTCTTTTTCCTTCCTGGTCCAGGATCCAACCTAGGAATACACTTTGCCGTTAGTTGTCATGTCTCTCCATTCTCCCTCAAACTGCAACATTTCCTCTCTTTTTCCCCATCTTTCATGTCTTTCTTTGACAGCTGTTTGTTTGTTTTTTACAGAGTGTAGATCTTTCATTTTATAGGGTATCCCCAACCTGAGGCTGACTGTTGTTTCCTCTCGATGAGACTTAGGCTATGCCTTCTTGGCAGGAATAGCACAGAGACGAGGCTTTATCACCTAAGGCGGCCCGTGACCCCAACCTATTGGGCCCTGGTTCATTTTGAACACCTGCTCAGATTGGTGTCTGCCAGGTTTTTCCCTTTGTAGTTGGGAAGTATTTTCTGGAGATACATTCCAGCATCACACCCAAACTATTCTTCAAACATTCACCTGCCGGTCTCAGCATTGTTGCCAAGTCCAGCCTGAATCAACCATCACTGCTGTTGTTCGGTTGCTAAGTTGTGTCCGACTCTTTGCTGCCCCATGGACTGTAGCCTGCCAGGCTCCTCGGTTTTCCACTATCACCATGATGGGTACCTAATGTGGACTTTTCCTATTCCCGTCAGTAATTGACAATCTTTTATAATAAAGAAAGAGCTGACCTCCCCTCCTATTAATTTTTTTAAATTTACTTAACTATATCCATATGGTCAGGACTTCCCTGGTGGTCCGGTAGTTAAGAAACTGCCTGCCAGTGCAGGGAACACGAGTTCGATCCCTGGGTCTGGGAAGATCCCACATGTCGTGGGGCAACTAAGCCTGTGTACCACAACTACTGACCCCCGCTCCACAAAAAGAAAAGCCACTGCAAGGAGAAGCCTGCACACGGCAACTACAGAAAGCCCGTGTGCAGCAATGAAGACTCAGCACAGCCAAAAATACGTAAGTAGATAAATAAAAATTTTATTAAAAAAGAAGAAAGAAACCAAGAGCTGGGAGCTTGGTGTGTTCACCACACCTAGAATTGCTTCTAGGTCCTCTACAAATTATTTAATAGGAAATTCATGCACATATGTAAGTATATGTACAAACACCTATCACTGTGTATGTGAATAAGTTTGCATATATATACACACACACACATACACACACACAGAGGCTTCCCAGCAGCTCAGTGGTAAAGAATCCACCTTCGGTTCAGGAGCTGCAGGAGATGAGGGTTCGATCCCTGGGTTGGGAAGATCCCCTGGAGGAGGGCATGGCAACCCACTCCAGTATTCTTGCCTGGAGAATCCCATGCACAGAGGAGCGTGGAGGGCTACGGTCCATAAGGTCACAAAGAGTTGGACATGACTGAAGCGCCTTAGCACACATACATATACACGAAATTCGTAAGTGTTAATGTGTGTATAAATATGTATATGTCAGTGAGGTTATTCCTATGCAGCCCTTTCAGGGTTCTTTCTAGACATCCCCCTTTCCATGTTTGCAAATCACCTCTCTAACTGTGAGACACTTGACTGCGATTAGCCTCGATTTATTCATTTATTTGCTCAATGTAACCAGTCTCTCAGCCACACCAGCTGCCTTCTCCGCCCACTGCCCCTGCACGTACCCTACCTCCTCAGCCAGCGGCCACACCAACACCTCTGCGAAGCCCTCCACACACCCCACTTCTTCAAACACCAGGCATGCCTATACTTCTGAAAAATATTGGTTTTATGTATTATCAAGTCCCACCTGTTTTCTTCTTTTTAATTGATGTTTTAATGTGAACGCCACTTAAGATGCACTACCTGCTTTCCTGAGGTGGCTGAGTACCAGCATCTCCCCATGGTTATATCACTTGCATCCCCAGATGCGATTAAGTGAATGGAGCTAGAATCAATCGTTAGAACAACGCACCCCCACAGGCTTCCTTTTCTCCGCCACCTGCACTCCCTCTGTACCTCCCCCAACCCTAGGCAGCAACTCCCAGGGATGTGGCCCTTCTAAGGGCCTCTCTGCCTCTTGAGAGGGTCCCTTGCAGGGACCCTGAGGGCCTTTCATAGCTCACCCCTCCTGGGTCCTTCTCCATCAATCTGGAAGGTGATCCCCACTACCCACTCCTCTTCTTTCTCATCCTCACAGACCCAGCACTGAAGAAACCAAACCACGTCAAACCCAGAAGAGTGTGGGAGGAAGCATAAAGGACACACAGGTCTGCCTTGTCAAAAGGGGCTCCTTCCTTAGACAGCTTGAAAGTCACAGTGTTGCTTATGAATGAGCTGGAAGCTTCAGAAAGATGGCAGCAGCAAAAGCAAGACATGGAAGGTTCTGGAATCAGAATCTAAGGGCCGGGGTAGGCACGTTGGGCTACTGTACACAGAATAGCCAGAGGGGTCCCTAATTCCCCGACAAGCTACCCTGCAAGCAGAAGTCACCCTCGAGGCAGGACCTGCCTCCCCCACACACACCAGGGCAGGACCACAGGGGTCCTCCAGTCCTCCGGATATACTGGGCCCCAATCCACTCTTCCTGGCCAGACTGAGCACACATGCAGCGCAAGTCCACCCTCTGTTCAGGAAGCCCTGAAGGTAGATCCGGCCCCGGCTCCCACGCGGTCTCCCAGCCACACTCAGCCAGGAAGGGAAGTCAGAGTCTCCCGAGTCTCCTGCACTGGTAGGCAGATTCTTAACCACCGCGCCACCTGGGAAGCCCCTACATGGAACATTACTCAGCCATAAAAAAGAATGAAATAATGCCATCTGCAGCAACATGGATGGACACAGAGATTATCGTAAGTGAAGTTAAGTCAGAAAGAGGAAGAAAAATACCATACGATATCACTTACCTACAGAATCTAAAATATGACACAAATCAACACACCTACAAAACAAAAAAGACTCACAGATATAGACAGAAGACTTGTGGTTGCCAAGAGGGGAGGTGGGGTAGAGGAGGGGAAAATTGGGAACTTGGAATTAGCAGATGCAGACTAGTATACACGGAATGGATAAACAAGGTCCTATCGTATAGCACAAAGACCTATAGTCACTATCCCGGGATAAACCATAACGGAAAAGAAAAACCATATGAAAAAGAATATATCCGCGTGCATTACTGAGTCACTTGGTTGTACAGCAGAAATTAACACAACATTGTAGATCAACTATACTTCAGTAAAATGGAAACAAAACACTGAAGCATCAGTTTGGGTCTCAAGCCTAACAGCTTTCTCAGGGAATTGACACCACTGGCTCTCTCTGACCTTCAGACTCAGAGGGAACGACACCCTGAGCTCTCCTGGGTTCTTAATCTCACTGACTCACCTGAAGATCTTAGGACTTGTCAGCCTCCATAATCACATAAGCCAGCTCTTTGTAATGAATCACTTCATCTGCACACACACACCCTATTGCTTCTATTTTTCTGGAAAACCCTGACTAGTACGGTGGCCCAGAGAGAGGCAGTGACTTGTCCCAAGCTCCTCAGCATTGCAGAGGAAGACACAGGTGCCCAGCTTTCAAGCACAGCCTCCTCCTATTCCCCCTCACCCCAATTCACAAGGACTGGGACCCTCGTTACAGAACAGCACCCCCTAGCGGCTTCAGCCAAGGTGGGTCCCGCCCAAACAGACTGGACATCCACTCAGGACACCAGGATGGAGCATGAGTGTGCAGAGTCACAAAGACCTGGGTTGAAAATCCAGCTCCTCTGCAGACTAGCTCTGTGGCCTCAGCACTTTGCCACACCTCTCCAGGCCTCGGTGAGCACCTCTGAGCACTCCCATTTTAATGGGAATCATATCACCACAAAGCTGTTGGAGAATTAAACAAGACACTGGTAGTCCAGTAACCAGCACAGGGCCTTGTCCATCAGTGAATCCCAGGGGGTGTTCTTTCTGTCCCCTACTCTGCTGTTGTTTTGTTGTTGTTATTTAGCCATTAAGTCGTGTCTGACTCTTGTGTGACCCCGTGGACTGTAGCCTGCCAGGCTCCTCTTTTCATGGGATTTCCCAGGCAAGAATACTGGAGTGGGTTGCGATTTCCTTCTCAAGGGGATCTTTCCAACCCAGAGATCAAACCCGGGTCTCTTGCATTGCAGGCAGATTCTTTGCCACTGAGCCACAGGGGAAGCTCCTACTCTGTTAATTCTCCCTTAATCTCACCAGGTGATTGAGAACCATTGACCTGGGGCAGTGGTGAAAATCTGTTAAGTCCATTAAAGTCACCTGAAAAGGCTTTGAAACATACCAAGGTCAGGTCTGTGCTGCTCCAGGGCCTCTAGTTTTTAACCCCGTATCCCCCAAGGAGGATACTCAAGTGCAGTCAGGGTGAGAACGTCTATGCAATCACCAGAATTTCTCACCCTTCATGCTCCCAGAAAACTAAGCTGGGAGGACTCATAAGGGGGCCTGGGGCTTGGCATGGGGCCAGTCAAAGGCAGCTCCCTATCCCTTCATGGCCTGATCTCTCTGTCCTGTGATGCCAAGATGAAACTCTCCTCCTCTGCGTCCCTGGAGGGGCTGAGCCTCATAACCTGGGCGGCACTCCCAGTGGAGACACTGAACATCAAACCTGCCTGATGCCTCCCAGGTTCAGTTCCTTCATCTGCAGGGTGGGGAAGCATACACTCACAGGAGAAAAACCCCAGCACAGTTCCCAGCTCCAGGACCACGTCTGAAGTTCAAGGCTTTCCATCACCCAGCCGCCTCCCGCATCTCCAGTCTCCTGCCTTCCCACCTGCACACATGCTGCCCACTTTGCCTAGAATGTGCTCACTTTTGCTACCTGAAAACTCCTACTCATATTTCAAAGCCCTACTCAACTGTCATCCCCCACTTGGCAGACTCCTGTAAATCAGGGCTCTCAGAGACTACAAAAGCCCAATTCAAGCTTCACAATGCAGAAAAGTGATGTTTTTGGCTTTCCCACCTGGTATCCAGTCATTCCTCTCCTTGCTTCCACCTTGTCTTCACTCTCCAGCGGGCTCACTCCACATGGTGACTAGGTGGCCAGCAGCATCTCCAGCCTCACAGCCCACCAGTGAGCAGCCCCAGCAGCATGGGAGTGTCCCTGACCCAGTAGTAATTCCAGGCCTAGGCCCGAGGTTGCTTTCACTGGCCTGGCTTGGATCCCATGCTTCTCTCGGAACCCAGTGGTTGGTATCAGAAATGTTCTGATGGGCCAAACAGGCTGGAGGTGGCGTGTGCTCAGCCTCGGAGCCTGAGGATGAGCTGGGCCCACCTCCAACCAAATGCAGGGAGAGCAGGAGCTGTGATTCCCAAAGGGATTCTGGAAGCAAATACCAGATGGAGGAACAGGAACTCGGGAACTTGGTAAAATCAATCTGCAGCCTCCAGCCTGCCAGGGTCAGGAGCCCTCCTCTCCACTCTGGAAGGCTCCGAGTGCCCCCACATCAGAGCAGAGCAGTCACTGCGTGGACTTGGCCTTGCAACCGCGGCTGCAGAACGGAGCTCTGTGAGGCAGAGGCAGTAGCCTAGACACATTTAAAACAACCATCAAGATGGCAAATCTCTGACAGCTGAGCAGGTTTCTCCTTGACTGGGGAATTAAGCTCCCTGGGGCCAGGCGGTCTCTGTATAGAGAACACCTGTGAAAGGTGGACACTGGATGGTGGGAAGGAAGTCAGGGAGAAGAGAGAGCAAAATGGCTCCTTTGGATAAAATCAGGAATTTGGCAGCCCAGTAAGGAGCTGGTGGGAAGGCCTGAGACGGAGGGGAGGAGAGAAAGCTGGGGAACACCTTGGGAGGCAGACTGGAGGCCATGAGGCAGCCAGTGTCTCCCAGAGGCTGGAAGAAGACAGAGCGTTGAGAGTTAAGGCTGGGCTGAGCGGGCCATCCCCCTTCTGACTCCTTCAGGTTTTCAGTGAAAGTGAAAGTTGCTCAGTCATATCCGACTCTTTGGGACCCCGTGGAATTCTCCAGGCCAGAATACTGGAGTGGGTAGCCTTTCCCTTCTCCAAGGGATCTTCCTGACCCAGGAATCAAACCAGGGTCTCCTGCATTGCAGGTGGATTCCTTACCAACTGAGCTAGGTTTTCAGTAATCATCTGCTAATACCCCACAGCCTGTGCTGGCAGCTGATGAATCAAGGGAAAATTCCAGATTCTTTGGTAGACTCCATACAGGGAGGAGAAAAGAAACCAGGTCTTGGAGGAGAGGTGTAGCAAAAGCAAGACTTCCGTGGAAATGTTCTAAATGCCACTGAATTACACATTTTAAAAGTTAGAATGGTAAATTTTATGTGTATTTTATCACAATCTCTTTTAAAAAATTTTTTTAATTGGAGGAAAATTGCTTTACAATGTTGTGATGGTTTCTGCCATACAACTACACAAATCAATCATAATTGTATATCACCTCCCTGATATGATTTGAAATGAGAACAGACTCATTTGAAAACACCCTAATGTTGGGAAAGACTGAAGGTGGGAGGGGAAGGGGACGACATAGGATGAGACGGTTGGATGGTATCACCGACTCAATGGACATGAGTCTGAGTAAACCCCAGGAGTTGGTTGATGGACAGGGAGGCCTGGCCTGCTGCAGTCCATGGGGTCACAAAGAGTCAGACATGACTGAGAGACTGAACTGAACTGAATCACCTCCCTCTTGAACTCCCTCCCCTCCCCAATCCCACCCCTTTAGCTCATCACAGTCTTTTTTAAAAATGACAATGATCTACATCAGTGGTACCCAACCTTTTTGGCACCAAGGACTGGTTTCACGGGAGACAATTCTTCCACGGACCTGGAAGAGGGGGTGGTTTGGGGATGATTCAAGTGTATTCCATTTACTGTGCACTTTATTTCTATCATTATAACATCAGCTCCACCTCAGATCATCAGGCATTAGATCCCAGAAGCTGGGAGGCCCCTGACTACATGGTCAGGCGTTGGGGGATGGAACAGAGGAGAATTCAGTAGACAGAGGGAACCAAAGCTAGACACAGCATGTGGACGCAGTGTGGGGAAGGAGAGGGTGGGAGGAATTGCAAGATTAGGACTGACATATATACACCACCATGTGTTAAACAGATAGCTAGTGGGAAGCTGCTGTATAGCACAGGGAGCTCAGCTCTGCGCTCTGTGATGACCTAGAGGGGTAGGAGGGAGTAGGGGGGAGGGAGGCCCAAGAGGGAGAGGACATGTGTATACACACATATATATAGCTGATTCACTTCAATGTACAGCAGAAACTAACACAACATTGTAAAGCAATAAAATTAAAAAATAAAAAACAAGAAAAAAAAAGTGAGAGGTCCCAGAAGAGAAACCTAGACGTGGGACAGGGGCTTCAGTAAATCCACCACCACGCACACACTTGACTTGGAACCGGCTTTCTTAACCTTTAAGGAGAAGGGCGCTGTCACATGGCTCAAACACAGGCATTGTTTGGCTGTCACATGGTTCCATTCCACTAGCTTTGACCTGATGGTAAACCTAATACCGTATCTTATTGATTCCAAGATGCCCACCTTTCCACAACCCTGAAATTGGCATGCACCTTACAGTCAGCAGTACTGCACAGCTGGCAGCATTATTTCTTTGTCAGCACCTGAAATGACAACGCTTCTTACCATCATCATCAGATCTTGGGTTCTGTGGAATCCTGTCAAGAAGGAGAACAAGAGCCACGTGGTTTGTTTTCTCTGTGGTCTGTTTCAGGGAAGGGAACTTGGACAGATCCGCATCCTCATAGAGCACAGAGACATGCTGACTGTAATACTGTGGGCATTGATTCCATCAGCCTGCTGTCCCACCACTTCTATTTTATTAAGTCTGACCCAGGCCTGCACAGCTGGGAAAGACGTGTCTCAGAAACGGAAATGAGTTTCTCAGATGTGCGATGTTTGCAGAGGAAGTGAAACATGGTGTTTATTCCGTGAGCCCTGCATCCTGCAATTAGGAGGTGCCCGTGACCCTCGGAGGGCCACACCAGACTCAAGGCCCCTCCAGGGCTGGGACATGATGTCTTCGTGTGTGTGGGGTGGGGACAGTTAGCAATCACCTTGGAAATGCTCTGCCCTCCCTGTAAGGAAGTGCTGTCTTACCTTAAGGTCAGCAAATCCAGGCTCCTTCCCCAGGTGCCTTGGGGCTCCCTCCCTGTTAACCCTTTGCCTGCCGGTGAACACTCGGGCCCAGCCTCTCTTATTCTGGCCGCACACCTGAGACCCCACTGGGAGGAAAACAACCGGGATCTCATTAAGGCCCAGGAGACTACAGCTGAGCCCAGCCCTCGGCAGCAGGCAGCGTGGTGTGGCTTAAGTACCAGGGACATAAGTCCCCTCCCCCTTCCCTTCTCATCCCACCCCTCTAGGTTGCCACATGTTGATGTATGGCAAAAACCATCACAATATTGTAAAGTAATTATCCACTAATTGAAAAAATATATATATTTAAATATATATAAAGAATCAGAGACAGAGTAGCCTAATAAAATATCTGGGTGTCCTACAACTTGACTTTCTAAATCTGGCAACCTTAATGAGGTGAAAAAGTAAAAATGTTAGTTGTTCAGTGGTATCCTACTCTTTGGGACCCCATGGACTGTAGCCCACCAGGCTCCTCTGTCCATGAGATTCTCCAGGCAAGAATACTGGAGTGGGTAACCATTCCCTTCTCCAGGGGATCTTCCCAATCCAGGGATCAAACCAGGTCTCCTGCATTGCAGGCAGATTCTTCACTGTCTGAGCCACCAGGAAAGTACAGGGGCAACACAAACACCATGAATCTCTGGACCCCTGTGGCCAGTACAGAGGCTCCAGGTGAGGGAGGCAGTTTTTCTCCAGCTCCTTCACACATCTGTCCCATTTGCCTTTCTGCTCTGAGCCTCAAAAGCTGCTCTTTCAAACCTGAGGATTCAGCTGTGAGCCTGGCAGGGCCTAGTTCAAGGGCACATGGGTTGGCAGAATAATGGCCCTGAAAGACAACCAGGTCCTGACCCCCAGTACCTGTGAATGTTACCTTCTGTGGCTTAAGGCAGGGGTCCACACCTCCAGATCTCATACCTGATGATCTGAGGTGCAGCAGGGAATATCATATTCCCTGATGCTGGGAAAGACTGAGGGCAAGAGGAGAAGGGGGTGACAGAGGATAGATGGTTGTGTTAGGTAGGTAGAATAGGGAAAAGGAGTCCAAAATGGCGGTGGCTAAAAGACAAGGAAGGTCCGAGGACCAGAGTGAAGACTTCAGGCAGAACAAACAGCACTCCTGGCTAAGCCCAATTTGCATAGGGCAGGCCCAGGTGGAGGAAAAAACATATAAAAGGAGGAGCCAAAGCGCTTTCTGATGGACTCTCTCTCCCGCGTGCATGCGCGCTCTCTCTCTCTCTCTCTCTCTCTCTTTCTCCCTCCCCACGCACTTCTCCACTCTCTTCTCTTCGGGTCTTGGATTCTCCTCCTATCTTATAAATAAAGTAGAGCTGTAACACTGATTTGCCTAAGAGCTGTAGCACGGTTTGTCCAAGACCTGAGAGCTGTGACGCGCCGAGGGCTTTAATGTCCGTTGCTCCAAATCTTTGTTGTGACGAGACAAAGAACCGAGGAACATACACTCGTGTGACAGTTGGATGGCATCACTGACTCAACGGACATGCACTTGCACAAAGTCAGAGAGATAGTGAATGACAGGGAAACCTGGCATGCTGCATTCCATGGGGTTGCAAAGAGTCAGACATGACTTAGCAACTGAACAACAACATATATATATAATAATATTTATATAATATAAAAATATATTTAATTGTATATTATAAATATACTTATAAAATAATATATTATTATACTACTGATGTGATAATAATAGAAATAAAGTACATAATAAATGTAAGGTGCTTGAATCATCTCAAAACCATGCCCCCTCTCCCTGGGCCCATGGAAAAATTGTCTTCCGTGAAACTGGTCCCTGAGGCCAAAAAGGTTGGGGACCACTGGCATAAGAGACTTTGCAGATGTGATTAAGAATTTTGAGATCATCATTATCCAGCATGGACTCCAAATGCAGCCCTCATATAAGAGAGGTAGGAGGTGTGACCACAAACAGAAGCAAGAAATCGGAGTGATGAGAGGAAGGGGTCACAAACCGAGGCATGCAAGAGGCTTCCCCAGGCTAGAGGCAGCAAGGAAACCCATCCTCCCCTAAAGTCTCAGAGGAAGGGAGAAACAAATTGAACCTAGCTCAGTGAGACCATTTCAGATTTCTGGGCTCCAGAACTGTGAGGAGGTTAATTTGTATTATTGTTTTTTGTTTTTTTTTTACATTTTTATTTGTTGTTGTTTTAATTTTTTTATTATTATTATTTTTTTTACTTTACAATATTGTATTGGTTTTGCCATACATCAACATGCATCCGCCACGGGTGTACACGTGCTCCCCATCCTGAACACCCCTCCCACCTCCCTCCCCATACCATCCCTCTGGGTCATCCCAGTGCACCAGCCCCAAGCTTCCTATATCCTGCATCGAATCTGGACTGGCGATTTGTTTCTTATATGATATTATACATGTTTTAATGCCATTCTCCCAAATCATCCCCCCCTCCCTCTCCCACAGAGTCCAAAAGACTGTTCTATACATCTGTGTCTCTTTTGCTGTCTTGCATACAGGGTTGTCATTACCATCTTTCTAAATTCCATATATATGTGTTAGTATACTGTATTGGTGTTTTTCTTTCTGGCTTACTTCACTCTGTATAATAGGCTCCAGTTTCATCCACCTCATTAGAATTGATTCAAATGTATTATTTTTAATGACTGAGTAATACTCCATTGTGTATATGTTCCACAGCTTTCTTATCCATTCATCTGCTGATGGACATCTAGATTGCTTCCATGTCCTGGCTATTATAAACAATGCTGTGATGAATATTGGGGTACACGTGTCTCTTTCAATACTAATAGATGGAGAAATATACCATGTTCATGGATCGGAAGAACCAATATAGTGAAAATGAGTATACTACCCAAAGCAATCTATAGATTCAATGCAATCCCTATCAAGCTACCAATGGTATTTTTCACAGAGCTAGAACAAATAATTTCACAATTTGTATGGAAATACAAAAAACCTCGAATAGCCAAAGCAATCTTGAGAAAGAAGAATGGAACTGGAGGAATCAACCTGCCTGACTTCAGGCTCTACTACAAACCCACAGTCATCATGATAGTACGGTACTGGCACAAAGACAGAAATATAGATCAATGGAACAAAATAGAAAGCCCAGAGATAAACCCATGCACCTACGGACACCTTTGACAAAGGAGGCAAGAATATACAATGGAGAAAAGACAATCTCTTTAACAAGTGGTGCTGGGAAAACTGGTCAACCACTTGTAAAAGAATGAAACTAGAACCTGGAAAATCCCATGGATGGAGGACCCTGGTGAAAGGTTGTTGTTGAATCACGCAAAGACATTGGGATTCTTGGCCCCCGGAGGAGAAGAATTCAATCCGGGGCCAGAGACGAGGCTTGATCGCTCAGAGCTTTTGTGTAATAAAGTTTTATTAAAGTATAAAGGAGATAGAGAAAGCTTCTGACATAGGCATCAGAAGGGGGCAGAAAGAGTACCCCCTTGCTAGTGTTAACAATGAAGTTACATAACCCAAAGAATGTCTGGAGGTTGTAAAGACCTCATCAGACCTACTCCCATAATTTACATTTTAAGATAACACTGTCCTCAGGCAGGATACATCCTTGTAAAGACCAGGTCTACTCCCATAATTTACATTTTAAGATAACAGAAGGTTTAATCCAGAGACTGTCCTTAGGCAGGATACATTATTGTTATATAATCCTAAGGAATGTGGAGAAAGAAAAAAAGTTTGTCCTTTCTTCCTCCTTGAGAATTCCAGACCCCTCTCTCCGTGGGGACCCCTAGACTCCCTATCAACCCGCCTAGGAAATGACTCTCTCACTAGTGGGCTGCAGTCCATGGGGTCGCTAAGAGTCAGACACGACTGAGCGACTTCCCTTTAACTTTTCACTTTCATGCATTGGAGAAGGAAATGGCAACCCACTCCAGTGTTCTTGCCTGGAGAATCCCAGGGGCGGGGGAGCCTGCTGGGCTTCCGTCTATGGGGTCGCACAGAGTCGGACATAACTGAAGTGACTTAGCAGCAGCAGCAGAACACTTTCTAACACCATACACAAAAATAAACTCAAAATGGATTAAAGATCTAAACATAAGACCAGAAACTATAAAACTCTTAGAGGAGAACATAGGCAAAACACTCTCCGACATACATCACAGCAGGATCCTCTATGACCCACCTCCCAGATTATTGGAAATAAAAGCAAAAATAAACAAATGGGATCTAATTAAAATTAAAAGCTTCTGCACAATAAAAGAAACTATAAGCAAGGTGAAAAGACAGCCTTCAGAATGGGAGAAAATAATAGCAAATGAAGCAACTGACAAACAACTAATCTGAAAAATATACAAGCAACTCCTGCAGCTCAACTCCAGAAAAATAAACGACCCAATCAAAAAATGGGCCAAAGAACTAAATAGACATTTCTCCAAAGAAGACATACAGATGGCTAACAAACACATGAAAAGATGCTCAACATCACTCATTATCAGAGAAATGCAAATCAAAACCACAATGAGGTACCATTTCACGCCAGTCAGAATGGCTGCGATCCAAAAGTCTACAAGCAATAAATGCTGGAGAGGGTGTGGAGAAAAGGGAACCCTCTTACACTGTTGGTGGGAATGCAAACTAGTACAGCCACTATGGAGAACAGTGTGGAGATTCCTTAAAAAACTGAAAACAGAACTGCCATACGACCCAGCAATCCCACTACTGAGCATACACACCGAGGAAACCAGAATTGAATTTGTATTGTTTTAAGCCACTTAGTGCATAGTAATTTGTTGCCAGCTCCACAGGGCTTATGCTCAGAAGGGCCCCACGCTTGGTTTAATGCTCTGCTGGTGCAGTCTTGAAATTCTAATTTTTGAACAAGGGGCCCCACATTTTCATTTTGTACCAGGCCCCGCAGTAGCTGGTCCTGGGGCCTGGTACACCTGCAGCTTCCACCCTTACCCCTCCCCCCAACCCAACACAGCACCTGGAACATCAATGTGACTCCAGAACGGGGCAGAACAGCCTTATTTTCATATCAAAGCAATCACACATTATAGGAGGGCACGAGAAAGTCACATAAATTTAAAAGCTAAAGTGAGAGACTCAATTTTTTTTAACGTCAGGAAGTTTGCACATGAATGTGTGTGTGTGCTGTCGCTGCAGTTGTGTCTGACTCTTTGCAACCCTATAGACTGTAGGCTGCCAGACTCCTCTGTCCATGGGATTCTCCAGGCAAGAATCTTGGAGTGGGTTGCCATGCCCTCCTCCAGGGGATCTTCCCAACCCAAGGATCAAACCCACGTCTCCTATGGCTCCTGCATTACAGGGGGATTCTTTACCACTGAGCCACTGGGGAAGTCCATCGGGAAGGTTACTCCTGGCCAAATGCTCAGGCTCTCAAGGGCTGAGCTATCTCCTTGGCTGTCAGGGATGCCCACCCCAGAGCAGCCCCAGTATTTCCCCCTCAACCCAGTGCACTCTACAATGTCACCACCTCCAGAAGTTTCTGAGCACTGATCACAGAGGGTTAGAGATCTGTTTCTCAGCCTATCCCCCTCAAAACCTCCCTGGGCTCTCCAACCTCCCTCACTGCTCCTGTCCCTAATATGCACAGCACTGTGGGCATACATGGGGCACAGACCCTGTCTGGGACTTATTAGTCAGCAGTTCCAGCCTGAGCTCCAGGGTCAAGGTCATAGCTTGTTCAGCTGGTATTGGAATGAAATTGCATGGGCTTTGGAGTCAGATAGTTGAGGGTTCAAATTTTGACACCACCAAGGACCAGGAATGATTCTTGCAGTCATTTAACTACCACCAAAGCACCTGCTATACGTCAAGAGCTGTTCTAGATACTGGCGATACAACGGCATGTTGGATCATATGTTTTCAACTTGGCATAATTGCCATCTCCTTCTGTAGTCTGCTCTACAAAGGGAAAGATAAGAACCATATTTCCCAGAATCTCCTCCCCTGTATGTTTCTGGGTTCGAGGCTGTCAATGAGACAGATTTAAAGTGGTGGATGGGAAGCTTGTAGCAACTTCCAGATGTTAGTCACTCAGTCCTTTCCAATTCTCTGGGACCCAGGGACTTTAGCCCATCAGGCTCCTCTGTGCATGGAATTCTCCAAGTAAAAATACTGGAGTAGGTTGCCATTCCCTTATCCAGTGGATCTTCCTGACCCAGGGATTGAACCCAGGTCTCCTGCATTGCAGGCAGATTCTTTACCATCTGAGCCACCAAGGAAGCCTACTTGCAGGCAAGTGTGCTAGCCAGCAGCGGCTTCCTGGAAGTTCTTTAAGATTCACAGCAGCTTCTGGGCAGACTCTTGAAAACTACTTTCCTTGTTGCAACAGACTGAAATCATTGGCAACCAATTCCAGTATTTCTCAAAATTCACAGTGGCCTCTTGGAGCTCTCTTGAAAACCATCCACTTTTCCTCTCCCCACCTGTGGCTCCCCACCCCATCTTAACTCCCTTCCAATAATTGTGAGTCTCCAATTCCACGGATTAAAACCCTTCAAAAGTGGAATCCATAGAGTAGTGTCTATTTTCCTGACCAAACCATAGCTGAAAAACAACAGCCCACAAATCAAAGAACCTGTCCTCAGGAGAACTTATACTTCTAGTGGGCAGAGTCAGGTCACAAACAATGAAAGGCATAAATAAGGGTAGGTTAGGGTACTCAGAGGGGCCCTTCTGGAGGCACTGACTTTTGAGTTGAGACCAAAAATGAGCTGAAGGAAGCCACCTGGGAAAGTGCAGGAGACGTTTCCAGAGGGGGAACAGCAAGTAGAAAAGGCCTTGATGTGGGAATGAAGGTAGCATATCCAAGAAATAGCAAGAGTCTCTCACTACTAACCAAATTAGGAGCCACCACTAACACTACCTCTACTTGTTTGAGAATCTATTACTGTCTGCAGTGACCTTACTTAGCGCTTTGCTGACTGGACTATTGTCCATCTATTAATATTTCAACTACAATATAAGTCTATGTGAAGTCTATGTAAGTCTTGTCTTGTTCAACACTCCATCTCTAGCACCTGGCACAATATCTGACCATTGGACATTTAATATTTGGTGAATGAACCAACAGGTGAATGAAATGTGATAAATACCATAATACAGATGGGTTCACAGTATAATGGAAACTCCAAGAAGGGACCACGAACCCTGCAGGGGCTGGGAGGTGGGCTGGGAAGTTGTTTATTGCAGACACCTTACTGACAAAGGTGTTTCTTACCTCTGATAAAAGAGAACTAGACTGACTATCCAAGGGCCTTTGGCTTTGAACTTCTGGCTCTGCTTATCCCAGGACCGTGTTGGGTTTGGTTCAGTCTGGTGTGGCCATTTTTCTGGGCGCTAAGCGGAAAAGCAGTTTCAAGGCCTAATTATTGCTTGTCCTCACACAGTGTAGTTCTCTCATGAACAGAAATCAGCTAAGCTTCAAAATCAGAAATGCCTCCAGATGTATGGGGAGAAGAGGTTTGCTGGGGAAGACATTTGTATTTGCATTGACACAGATCTGCTTGGATGGCAGCTGATACATCAACATTTGTTAAAGCCTGAAACGTTCATCCACTTAGGTTGCCATGGTGACACCCACTATCCAGGATGGGACCAAGAGATGTAGCAACTGAAACTGACCGCAGTCAGGTCACTAAAGTCTCATCCTTCTTCACGGTCCTTCCCTTCTCTCTGCTCCTTCGACCATGGTTTCCCATGACAGTTGAGGCAGAGAGCAAGTGGTTGATAAAGTGACCTCTTTGAAACACAAATCTAATCACGTTGGTCCCCAATTTGATTAAACCAGTCAGGGGCTCCTCTGCTCTTCAATTAAATTCCAAACTCCTGTGGTCTGTGAGACTCTGCGTAAGTTTCCCTGTGACAGCGACAGTTCACTGCCCCAGGTGAAGTCCGTCACCCCGGATACTCCCTCCCAGGACTCAGGGTTTTCCACTCCAGCCCAGCCTACAGTGTATCATGACACATTCATTTGTTCACCATCTGCCTCTCCCACTTAATTATAAGCTCTTTAATGCCAAAGTCTATTTGTTAACTCTAATAATCCATCGCCTAGCACAGTACCTGGCATGTAATAGGTACTCAACAAATATCTGCTATTAAGCTAACTGACACCCATCTCCACTCAAAGGCTTCCCTGGTGGCTTGCCAGGAGAATTCCATGGATGGAGGAGCCTGGTGGGCTATAGTTACCGCGGTGTCGCAGAGTCAGACACGACTGAGTGTTAACACTTTCACTTTCCACTTGAAGGAAGGAGACTGAGAAGCACCACTCCCCAACCCAAGGGTGGAGGAAGGGAAAACCTGAAGTGGGAGAATCAAAGACCTTCAGAGGGTCCCAGCTCTGTCCATGCAGAGGAGATAAAGGAGGAGTCCTGGCAGGTGGTCCCATCCCTGGGGAGGCTGCTGCTATCACACCTTGGGACAGACCTCCCCAAGTTGGTCCTTCTTCCCCTGGTCGCTAGAGTTGGGGAACAGCTGCCGATAGTTAGAAACAAGGCAGAAAACTCACTCCCAGGTTAATTCCCTAGTACTTGGGAAGTGCAGTCATTCCCCATGACTTTTTCATCTTAACAATAACTAGCATTTAGCAGCACAAGCAATATGCCAGAAACTGTGCTGAGAGCACTTTACAAGAATATCTTCTTTAATCCACACAACAGTTCTCTGAAGTTGAGGTCACTGTCATCCCTATTTTTCAGATGGGGATGCTAAGTTAAGAAAATTACCCAAAGTCATAGAACTACTAAATTGGAAAAGCTTGAGGTCTTAACCATTACGTTAGGCCACCTCTCCTTAAATCTAACCTGTATCCCCTTCCAACCAGCCTCCTGCCTCTCTGTGAGGCAGAGAAAAAGCCTGAAGTTCCATCAACTAGGCAAAGGGTTAGTTGAGGGGTGGGGAGGGGAAGGGCAGAGAGTACAGCTGAAGAGACTGGGAGTTCACCCTTACTGAGAGGAGGTTTGTAATTCTGTGGGAGAGTTTGGAGATGAATTAGGATGATTGAAAGGATATTAAGCAAACTGGAGAATAATTTAAAAAAAAAAAGCTGGAAGTATTAGGTATTAAATGGTAGCTGACATAACAGACACATCTTAAAATCTCAGCGGCTTAACACACAAAGGTTTATACCTCATCCATGTCACAGGCTGAAACTGGTTGGCAGCTCTCCTCCAGGTGGGGACTCAGGAGCCCAGCCCCCCTCCATCTTGCAGTGCCACCATTTCAGTGCCCTTTGCTCCAGCTTCCGGGAGGGGAGGGTCAGGGAGTGGGGAAGGCCTAGGACTGCCTGGGGCTGATCAGGGCTGTATCACTTCCGCTTGCATTTCCATTGTCCGGAACTTAGTCACATGGTCCCAGCTGAACCACAAAGGAGGGTGGGAGATGTCATCTCCTGCTTTCCCAGGAAAAGGAAACAGGGGATGAACACATAACATTGTTTCTACTATATCATATAAGAAATAAGATGTAATAATTGCACCTCATGTAACTCAACCATGGAAAGTATGTACATAGTCACAGTAAGGCAAACTCCAGATATTGGTTCAACCAAAAATCACAATATAACTATATTCACAGTAAGGCAAACCCCAGATATTCACAATATAACTGAATTAAGAGCGTGAAGAGAGCAGTGGTTGTAGAGGGAGTTGCCAGGTTGGAAAAGGAGAGCAAAATCTATTTAAGTAGGAAGTCAGTAGATAATGTAGAAAAAAATTTTTCATTGAGAATATATTTCATAATACATGTAAGTCAAACCATCATGGTGTACATTTGAAAGTTATACTATGATGTATGTCAATTAGATCACAATAAAACTGGGGTGGGGGGGAGAGAAACAGCATTATAAACAGATTTTTTTTAAATACAGTAGAAAATGCCCAAAGGAAGACTTAGAGTTTATGATGTTTGACTCTAGAGAGTTGGATTCTGGCACTGGGTGTGATACTTTCCAATTTTTATTTTTTAACCATGTACTCATGTTACCTTGATAAAAAATAAAAAATTAATTTTTAGGGACTTCCCTGGTGGTCCAGTGGTTAAGACTCCACATTCCCACTGTGCAGGGCACGGGTTCAATCACTGGTTGGGGATCCCACATGCCACACGAAGGTGTTGCAAGCTGCACGCTGCATCAAAAAAAATAATAATAATTTTGGGGGGAAGGAAAACACAAAGAAAGATAATGCTATTGCTTCTCTAGCGAGTAGAGGGCAAGGACAAACACAGGTGTGACATGCAGAGGAGACACAAAGCAGAAACGCAGAAGCACGGGCCTAGCGGACTGCATACTGCGTCTCAGTCTTGCCACACCCTGGAGAAGTATGCTCGGGCCGGACATGGCCGGAGCACCGCAGGCTGTCCTCCAGGGGAGGGACCCTGCATTGATTAAGGGGGCTGAGTTAGGCTATCGAAACACCCCCAAAATCACAGCGGCTTCTCACAAGTTTCTCGCTCACTCTTGTTCGTATCCCATGAGGACCGGGGAGTGCCAGGGCCCTGCTCCCTTCAGGCACGCGGGAACCGAGCAGAAGGAGGCTGCCCTACTCTGGAGCTTCTCCACAGGCCACACGGCCTCCTCCGCTGCCATGCACCTGCTGTTGGACGCCTGCCCCAAGAAGGGACACGTGTCCTTCCCTCTCACGGCCCACTGACCAGAACCACACAGCCCCGCCCGACTGATATATAGTCTTCTGAGTGCCCAGAGGGCAGGAAAACTGGACAGTGGTGCACACTGGCTGTGTCTACATGCATCGTAATTTCCCATCACCAGGAAAATTTTAGAGGAGTTGGGGGGAGGTGGGGCCCCCCTGACTGGGTTGGCAGCTCCAGGCTTTGCAATCAGAGTGACAGCCTTCCACCAGGGTCAAGCTAAGGACACGCTTATTGGTAGTCTACAATACGGAGTCTGTAATCTGCATCGGAAACTCCTGTTCCATGAAATGGGTTATTATTTGGAAGCACTAGGGAGATGGAGGAGAAAGGAGGCAGGGCTCAACTATCTAATCCATTTCCCCGCCTCTCAGTAGGACCTCATCAAACCAGCCACAAGGAGCACAACGCAACAGAAGAAGGCAAACGAGACAAGGCTTTAAACCACAAGCAGAGCTCCTTCACAAGACCCAGCACGTCAAGGCCAACTTTCCTTTCACTTCTTTCACAGATGACACGAGACCTGTGTGAACCAGTCACTTCATCAACAAGCACCCTCATCTCACCTTTGCACTGCTCCAGAAGTCAACCTTGGCCTGGGTAAACAGAGTCTCCACTGTCCTGTTCCGGAGTTTTATTCTAGATACTTCTCCACGTGTGGAATACGCAAAGGCTGTTGTTACCAAATTGGCTCAAGGCGTTCAAGACAAGGAAGCATTCAATCCTGGTCTGTTTCCATCAATGTTAAAGATTATTCCTAGAGTCATGTGTCTTAGGGAAGTGGTAGCAACAGCGATGATAAAAAGAACAATGGCCAACATTTATTGAGTGTGCCCTGCACAGACTGTTTACTTAACTCCTTTAGTCCTTCCAACAGCCCAGAAAGGCAAGAATTTTTATCACCCCCATTTGCAAGAGATTTAGGAATTTCCCTAGGTACACACAACTTAGTCAGTGGAAAAGCTAGGATCTGAACCCATACATTCTGGCGCCAGACCCAGGGTTGGGAGTTTTACAAAATGTAAGTTTAAATTCTGGCTCTGCCACTTCACACACGCATGTTCGTTTTAGTCGTGTTTAGACTAAGTCGCTTTAGTCGTGTCTGACTCTTTGCGACCCCAAGGACTGTAGCCCGCCCAGGCTCCAGGCAAGAATACTGGAGTGGTTTGCCATGCCCTCCTCACACATGACATTAATCACTTCTTATCTTTGAACCTCAGCGTCTCCCTAAAAAATAAGCCTCAGTTTCTCCTAAAATGGTGGGGGGCGGGGTGTTAAAAATTTACTTCTCTAGAGGTGGTTGAAGATTAAATAAAACACCCTGGAGATTCTCAGCGCAGTCCTGGCTGGTGAAGGAGAGCAGGGCGAGCCCCTTTGGAGATGTGTTTGAGCCAAAGCTGCACTAGAAAGAGGTCTGGATTGACTTTTGGAGAGATCCCTTCGCGCCCCTCCCCCAACTATGTTTTCATCCATAAATTAGAGACCAGTAGCCTTGCGATTGCACGGACACAGAGAAGGTGCTAGAACACTTTCACCCTTCCTCTCCCCTCTGACCGCTGGGCATTTGGGTCATTTCCAGGTTCTCACTGCTATAAACACTCAGCCCCACTGGTTTTTTGCCCAGGCCTGTGCCTAGCTCCACGTCTGGCATTTCTCCCTACTTTCTGAGTCAGACCTTTGGAGGTGCCTAAGTGGGGCTGGCCAAGGAGCCCTGCCTGGCACAGCCTTCGCCCTGGGACTGGAAAGAGCAAAGACTCAGCTGCCAGCCACCCAGCACCAGATGGGGCTCGGTCTGCCTGTGTCTACGGACCATCACCCTGCCCGGGATCATGCCTGATAAAAGGGAGTCCAAGCAAATTCATTTCTGTTTACCCATATCCACTTTAATATTAGTCATCGCTCAGCTTTCACACCCCACGTCCATCATCCATCTCAGTGGACACAAGCTATTATCTGCCAGAACCACAGGCCAGAGTAAGAGCTCACCACCTCTGAATGCCCGAGTGCAGACATCACAACCATTTTATGGCTTTTAACTTATTTAAATACCTATGAAGAATCAGAGACTCCTAGAGCCAAGAATCCAAACTAAGTTTTGGACCCCAAAGAAGAAAGAACCAAGGGGCTTCCCTGGTGGCTCAGTGGTAAAGAATCTGCCACGGAGATGCGGGTTTGATCCCTGGTCCGGGAAGATCCCACATGCCACGGAGCGACTAAGCCACAACTTCTGACCCTGTGCTCCAGAGACTGCAACTACTGTGCTTCACAAGAGAAGCCTCCACAATGAGCAGCCTGAGCAGCAACGAAGACCCAGCACTGCCAAAAAGAAATAAATAAGTAAAATTATTTTTTTTAAAAAAGAAAGAACAAAGCTATTCTCTGACCCTGAAATGAAAATCCATTTTTTTTTCCTGAACTACAAATCAAAGCCAAATCTTCCCAGGAAATATCCAATGAACTATTTTGATCTAAATCATGAGCTGAGCCTCAGTTTCTCTATCTGTATAATAAGGTTAAAAAGTACTCAGTCCATACGGGCTGCTATAACAAAAATACCATAGACTGTATGACTTAAACAACAGAAATGTATTTCTCATAGTTCTAGAGGCTGGGAAGTCCAAGATCAAGGCTCTGGCACACTCAGTGTCAAATCCTACATGTTATTCAGGGCCCAGTTCAAATGTTACCTCCTCCGTGAAGTCTTCCATATTAATTAGGGTAACCCTTAATAATCCCAAACCATCAGTGACTTATTGTAATAGAAGTCTACTTTTTGCTCAAGTAACAGACCGATGTAGGTATTCTTGGTTGGCAGGTGCCCTCCCTCCTTGGAATGAACTTCCTGCTGTCTGGAGATTCTGCCTTGGCATCCTCTTCTTCCAGCCAAGAAAGGACCAAGGAGACAAGCCACTGCTGCTGCTGCTGCTGCTGCTGCTAAGTCGCGTCAGTTGTATCCGACTCTGTGCGACCCCATAGACAGCAGCCCACCAGGCTCCCCCGTCCAGGCAAGAACACTGGAGTGGGTTGCCATTTCCTTCTCCAATGCATGAAAGTAAAAAGTGAAAGTGAAGTCACTCAGTTGTGTCCGACTCTTCGCAACCCCATGGACTGCAGCCTACCAGGCTCCTCCGTCCATGGGGATTTTCCAGGCAAGTGTACTGGAGTGGGGTGCCATTGCCTTCTCCAAGACAAGCCACACTCATCCTTAAAAAAATAACTCCACACTGGGACTTCCCTGGTGGTCCAGTGGTTAAGAATCTGCCTGCCAAGGCAGGGGACAAGGGTTCGATCCCTAGTCCAAGAAGATTCCACATGTTGTGGGGCAACCAAGCCCACACGCCACAGCAACTGAGCCCACGCTCTAGAGCCGGTGCTCCACACCAAGAGAAGCCACCACAAGGAGAAGCCCTCCCTCGCCGCAACTAGAGCAAGCCCGTGCGCAGCAATGAAGACGCAGCATAGCCAAAAATAATTTAAATAAACCAATAAATAAAGCTCCAGCCTGGAAGTGCCTCAGGTTTCATTGGCAAGAGCAATTGGGGGGCAGGGGTGGCCACTTGGGATGCCAGGAGGAAATGGCAGCCCTGGCTGGGCTTTACCCTGTGGAACAGGAAGCACACATTTCTCGTGGAGATTCCGCCCTCGCTCTGCGCTTCCTAACCTGAGCTGCTGCCCTGCGCAGCCCCGCCCTCCATCCCAGGCGTCCCTCCCCTCTCTGGTCCTCACTGCACTGCGTCTGCTCTTGTGCGATTTCTCACACCAAAACCAACAGTGTGTGGTGGCTAGTGCTGTGTGTGCCTGTCTCCTTGCCCTGATGTCAGGACCTTCCCTTCCACCTGTTCTTCCTCACGGCACTTAGGACAGTGCCTGGCACACACCAGGGCACAGGGCTGGCACTTGTTATGTCACAGTACTCTGTGTTCTTTCTACATTCCTGGGTTTCAGGCGAGGTCGCTTCAGTTGTGTCTGACTCTTTGTGACCCGGTGGACTGTAGCCAGTCAGGCTCCTCCGTCCATGGGACTCTCCAGGCAAGAATACTGGAGTGGGGCCGCCACTCCCTTCGCCAGGGACTCTTCCTGACCCAGGGATTGAACCTATGTCTCCTGCATTGCAGGCAGATTCTTTACCATCTGAGCAACCAGGGAAGCGACTTTCCTGGGTTATTTCTCTCTAGCAATGGCACCCCACTCCAGTACTCTTGCCTGGAAAATCCCATGGACAGAGGAGCCTGGTAGGCTGCAGTCCATGGGATCACTAGGAGCGATCTGAGCGACTTCCCTTTCACTTTTCACTTTCATGCATTGGAGAAGGAAATGGCAACCCACTCCAGTGTTCTTGCCTGGAGAATCCCAGGGATGGGGGACTCTGGTGGGCTGCCGTCTATGGGGTCGCACAGAGTCGGACACGACTGAAGCGACTTAGCAGCAGCAGCAGCAGATGACTAGTACTAACTCTTAGTATCTAATCTCCTCCTGCCTCAGACAGGGCTGGAAGCACAATTTGCTTCACTCTACAGCTATAATAGGAAGTTAGATAGAACTTTCCTGTTGTCTCAATTTTTCAGTTAAAGACTTAAAGCAGAATGATAGATAACATATATCCCCACATTTTAAGGAATAATGTTTTTTCTAAAGAAGACATACATATGGTCAACAGGCACATGGGAAGATGCTCGATGCCATTCATCAGCAGAGAAATGTAAATTAAAACCACAGTAAGATGTCACCTGTCAGAATGGCTAGCATCAAAAAGACCACAAATAACAAATGTTGGCGAGGATGTGGAGAAAAAAGAACTCTCGTATACTGTTGATGGGAATGTAAATTGGTGCAGCCACTGTGGAAAAGAGTGTGGGGCTTTTTCACAAAACTAAAAAACAGAACTACCATATGGTCCAGCAATTCCACTCCTGGATATATATCCCCAAAAAATGAAAATACTAATCCAAAAAGGTACATGGCTAAGTCAAAGACTTCTCTTGGTAAATGTCACATTACACTTGAAAATATGTGGGTTATTTTCAAATATCTCCTGATATTAAATTGCTAACATAATTCCACAGCGATAGGAGAACAGACTGTGTATGATTTCAATACCTTTAGACCATCAGATTTTTGCACCTAGTCTTATGTCCCTGGATATGTTCCAGTGTCTCCAAGTTTATAGTCTTTGGGAACTTGAACAGAATTTGTATCCTACTGTTGTGTGAAAATGTATAAATCTTAATTATGTTGAATTGGTTCATAGCGCTTTTCATAGCTACTATATCCTTCTACTTCTCATATATTAATTCTATCAATTTTTGAGAGTTTGACATTGAAACTCCAACTAAAAATCTTAATTTATCTACCTAAAAAAATAATTGTAATATATATATATAGTGAAATTATATGCGAGTTTGTCCTGTATTTTCCAAGTCTCCTGTAAATGTGTTAATTTTCATAATTAAAAAAAAAGAGGCATGCACCCAATGTTTTTGTTTGTTTGGCTTGGTTTTTCTTGGGCACACCACAGGGCGTGTGGATTCCCCAACCATATATAAAGACATAAAGAAAGAACAAACCAGTAGTTACCAGTGCAGAGAGGGAAGGAGGAAGGACATGACAGGGGTGGGTGATTAAGAGGCACAAACTACTATGTATAAATTAAATAAGCCACATAAATATATTGTACAGCACAGCAACATAGCCAATATTTTATAATAACTATGAGTGGAGTATAACAACAGAAAACAAAAGGATCTTATCATACAGAAATTTTTAAAGCTTTCTTAAATAATACTTGGACAAAAAAAATAAAACTGACTTTTGCTTCCAGCCAAGATGGCCTAATAGAGACAAGATGTACCTCTTGCCTGAAGCAACCAAAAACCAGACAAAAAGAAAAAGAAATTTCAAGACACTGGACATTAGTAACAAAGGACAGTGACCCTTGAGTAGTTTTCAGGCTGCAGTACAGGGTGGGGGCCCCAGGGAGAGCCAGGCGGGTTCCTTGAGTCGAGGAGACCAAGGCAGCTAGATTTCACAGGACAGAGGACCCGAGAGGACAGAGCTATCCAGAGCGAGGATTCCAGAGATCGAAGCGTCCTCTGACTCTGTTTTCCCCCATCCTCATTGGCACCACCACAGCTCAGACCACTGTCACCTCTCACAAAGATCCCTGTAACCCTCCTGCAATCTAATCGCATAGCACAAATACACACATCTCATAGGCAAATCCTTCAGTAGCTCCCCATCACCACCAGGACATCAGACTCCACAACTCAGCTAATAAGACCTCTTATAATCTGGCCCCGACCTGTTTTTTCCAGCTTCTCTCTCATCCCTCTCCCACATCACATTTCATACTCCAGCCAGAGTGAATACTTGCAAATCCCCTGAATGTACAATATTCACTCTTGCCTTTGGCTTTTTGCACATGCAGTTTCCTTAACCTATGGCTCCATCTCTTCCCTCCTCCATTTCCCCTGGCCAAAACTTTCAGGTATTTCCTTAAGGCCATTTCCTCTGGGAAACTCTCCTCAACCCCATGAGTCTGCACTAGGTACTCCTATCAAGGGCTCCCCAAACTTCCTGTCCCTAACTCCTAACACTGTATTAAGAAATGTGTCTGTCCTTCTCACCCACCAGGCAACGAGCTCCCTAAGGGGAAGAACTTGATCTTATTCCGTGCTGGCTTCCCAGAACCTAACACAAAGTAAGCAATCAATAAATACTTGGAGAATTTTCAGCTGTGTGAATAAATGACTGACAGTCACCCAGCTGTGTTACAGCAGTCAGCAAACCATCTGCCTGCCTCCAAGGCGCCCATCCTCTCATGTCTCTGGAATACTTGGGAAGGGCTGGAGAGAAGTTTCTGAACTGATAACCTGTGGAGGGTGGACTTCAAGGCTATGTTAATTCTCTCTTTAATTTCTAGGTAGTCTCCACTCCATCTCTTTAATGAAGGGGTTCCCAACCTCCGGGCCATGGACTGGTACCTCCTGTCAGATCAGCAGCGGCATTAGATGAGAAATAAAGTGCACAACAAATGTAGTGTGCCTGAATCATCCCGAAACCATCCCCCACTCCAATCCGTGAAAACACTGTCTTCTATGAAACCAGTCCCTGGTGCCAAAAAGTTTAGGGACTGCTGCCTTAATGCGTGGTCTCCAACCTTGGCCGCACTTTGAAACCATTTAGGGAGCTTTAAAAATTACTGACACCTGGGCCTCATCCCCCAGAGGTTCTTGTTTGACCGTCTAGAATGTAGCTTGGGATTCTAATCATTTGGCCAGGTTGAAGCCTGCCCCTAAGGCTATACAGGGCTTTCCTGGTGGTTCAGATGGAAAAGGATCTGCCTGCAATACGGGAGACCTGAGTTCGATCCCTGGGTTGGGAAGGTCCCCTGGAGGAGGGCATAGCAACCCACTCCAGTATTCTTGCCTGGAGAATCGTGGTGGACAGAGGAGCCTGGTGGACTATAGTCCAGGGGGTTGCAAAGAGTCAGACGCGACTGAGCAACTAAGCACGCACAAGGCTATACAACCTTTCCAGCAAGACTCCCATTTACTTTTTAAACCCACAGCAGGACTTCCCTGGTCCCATGGTTGAGAATCTGCCTGCCAACACAGGAGACACAGGTTCAATATCTGCTCTGGAAAGATCCCACATGCTGCAGAACAATTAAATCCGTGTGCCCCAGCTACTGAAGCCCGCGAGCGTAGAGCCCGTGCTCTGCAACGAGAAGCCACCACAGTGAGAAGCCCACAGGCGACAATGAAGAGTAGCCCCCACTCACCGCAACTAGAGAAAGCCTATGTGCAGCAACAAAGACCCAGTGCTGCCAAAAATTAAATGTAAAAAAAGAAACCAGGGCAAATGCCACCTCCTTAGAGAAGGCTGCCCAGGCTGACACACATACCCCTCAGGATTAATCACTTATTTCTCAGTTCTTTAGCTTTTGCACATATTTCCCAAGAGGCAACTTGCCACACCATCTCCAGCTCCCAGCACAGGGCCGGGCACATAGAAGATGCTCAACAGATTCACCAAATACACACATGTATAGATGAGGCAATTCCTAAACCGGACATCCTGCCTGAGATTCCCAAGTCTCAGCTGGAGGCCACACATTAGCATGCAGTAGGCGATGGTCCCAGAGAATGATGGTCCCTTTAAACCAACTGGAAGGACACTGCGCTCAGAGGCGGATCAGCCAGACACAAGGTAATTGTTGCTCCCCCAGAAATTATGGTAACAAAGCCAAAGAGATGCATAATCATTAAAAACAAAGTTTTCTCCTTGGCACTTTTACAGTTGGGCTGATGGATCAGCTATGAAAATACTGAATAAATAATGAAATGATGGCCCAGGGAGAGCATCTGACAAGAAGGGCTCATGCAGCCATTTTTAAAGGCAGAAACACAGGTTTATTGAACCTGGCAGATGTGCTCAATCCTGACTCTCAGAGCTGAGGCTACGAAAAATTCTGTCCTTCCACATACCACCAGAGGCTTATGACTGCTTCAACTCTAAGTGCATCAGCACAGCTGGGCTTCCTGTCCGCATGAGTTCCAGGGGCCTTAACAACGAGAGAAGTCACTGCAATGAGAAGCTTTCACACTGCAACTAGAGAGGCGCCCCCACTGTCCACAACCAGAGAAAACCCATGCACATCCCAACACAACCAAAAATAATTTTTTTTTTAAGAAGACTTTAAAATAATCAGTCTCAGCTTGTCCACTCCCTTTCTCTTTATCAGTTAGCTTCTGATTTAATCAATCTTGGTGGGCAGTTGGGTACTGAAAGTTTAAACTCACCCCCACACACAGGTGACTAAATGCACAGCAAGAGGTGAGAAACACTGACCCACAGGAGGTGACGTGAGGGATGCTGAGAATCTCACCTGGGGTGACATACCAACTAGGTACCAGAGGGCCATAGTCAGAGGTCCTCAGAGCAGCTCTCCATCCAAAGTACATACCAGCATTATCCTGAGTGCTTTTAAGAAGAATGGATAAGAGGCCCTGCCCCAGGCCTTGGAAAGCTCCCAGGTGGCTCTATGAAGCACTGGGCTAAAGCAGTGCATCCTCCAGTGTGTGCGAGACTGAGATTCATTTGTTGCTCTTCAGGCTCTAAGTCGTGCCCGACTCTCCATGGACTGTAGCATGCCAGGCTCCTCCATCACTAAAAAAAAACAAAGATAAGTGAATGTGGTTCCCCACCCACAAGAACCCTGGTTCATTCATTCAGTCGGTCAGACCACCAGGGCATCAACCTTTTCTACACGTCTGCTCTGCAGCAAGGGCTGGGATACAAGCTGATAAGATAGCTATCCCCACTTTTTTTTCCAAACTATGTGGAGTGGTCTGTTTCACCCTGCGGACCATCTCCAATTCCTCCCCCAAGAATCCAACCCTCCCCTGACTCCCCTTATCCTTCCAGACCTGCTCTGAGCTAATTCTGCTGAAGAGCAGAACTGACCTCTGCCCTTTGTTCCACCGCCACCCCTGGACACACATCTGCCAGCCCATTTACAACAATGCTACCCATGACTTGTCTGCACCTCTAGTCTGGGCTCGCCAAAAGGACTGGGACTCTGGCTGGTTTATCTGCAACCCTGGTGGCTTGTGGCTGGTAACCATTCAATGGATATTTATAGTTTATCGAGGCAGAAAGACACATACACATAAAACAGCAGGAATTGCTAGGATGCAGGTAACTATAATGAAAATCAGTGGTTCCTTGGTGGTCCAGGGGCTAAGAGTCCGTGCTTCGAATGCAGAGCGCCGGGGTTCAATCCCTGGTCAGGGGAACTAGATCCCACAGGCTGCAGTAGACCCAGTACACTCAAATAAACATTTTTTTAAACTAATGAAAATGCAGGCATCAGGGCCAGACAGAGTGCTTGGCCCAACTGGAGGCAAAGAGAGGGATAAAGCACAATCCTGCCCCCCAGGACCCCTCCCCCAGTCTTGGAAGAAATGTGGAAAACAAAAACCATGACATAAAGCCGAAAGGAAGGGCCATTAGGTAATCAGAAACAAGGTGTCCCCCAAAGGGACACAGCATTTCCAGCTATTAATCTGCAAATGTTTCAAGGAGAAGTAGTATTTGAACTCAGATGGAAAGGACAGACTTGTATATTTTTGAATGAGCAGATGTGGGATGGTCAGGCACCCTAGGAAGAAGAAATGGTGTAAGCAAAGGTATAAAGGCAGGAACAGGAAGACATGCTTAGGAAGGTCGAGAGATGAGACGTCATGAGCCAGAGCCTCAGAGCAGAGTGTCTGGGGGTTGGAAAGTCACAGACAGGAGTCTGAAGGGACACAAGTCCTTCTGTATCGTCAGGCTCTCCAGAGGGGCCACCAGAAGAGTCTGGCCTCCCTTTGTCTGCTATTTCCACATTTTCTAGATTTATATTTCTTAATTAATTCGATTTCCTCAGTTCACACATTCCCAGTATTTGCAACATTTCCCCTGGGCCTGGAAAATGCATCACATGAAAGCTGAGTTATCTGTGTTGAACAACAGTTTGGAAGAACTTCACAGGCAAGGTCAGAAGTTGGTCAAACCAGGTCTAGTTGGGAAGGCTGGACTCTGCATTGGTTTGTCCAAGAGATGAATTCAAAATGAAGTGTGGTTCCTTCGAGGAAGGGGATTTCCTTTTTCCTGGCCTTCTCTCCTGATCCCAAGGGCTGAGGCCAATGTCAAGTGCTCTGAACAAGAGTTCAGTGAAGACCAGGCGACCCGTGGCCAGACTCCCACGATCAGTTCTCGGTGAAGTCTAGTGGAGGCGTTCAGGGAGGGCCATGAGTGTCAGCAGACACTCAGCAGAGCCTGGGGAGAGGGCATGAGAAGTCTGTTCTTGCCTCCTATGTTGTTGGTGGGAATTTAAGTTGGTGCACCCACTGTGGAAAACAGTATGATGGTTCCTCGGAAAACTAAAAATAAAATTACCATATGATCCAGCAATCCCACTCCTGGGCATATGTGTAAACAAAACTATAATTCAAAAAGATACATACACCCCTATCTTCATAGCAGCACTATTTATAATAGCCAAGAGATGGAAACAATTTAAATGTCCATCGACAGATGAATGGATAAAGAAGATGTGGCACATATACACAATGGAATACTACTACTACTACAACGACGACGATGACGATGTCGCTTCATTCGTGTCCGACTCTGTGTGACCCCAGAGACGGCAGCAGCCCACCAGGCTCCGCCGTCCCTGGGATTCTCCAGGCAAGAACACTGGAGTGGGTTGCCATTTCCTTCTCCAATGCATGAAAGTGAAAAGTGAAAGTGAAGTCGCTCAGTCATGTCTGACTCTTCACGACCCCACGGACTGCAGCCCACCAGGCTCCTCCGTACATGAGATTTTCCAGGCAAGAGTACCGGAGTGGGGTGCCATTGCCTTCTCCGACAATGGAATACTACTCAGCCATAAAATAGAATGAAATAATGCCATTTGCAGCAACATGGATGCAACTGGAGATTATCCTACTAAGTGAAGTAAGTCAAAAGAGACAAACACAACATGATAGCATTTATATATGGAATCTACAATATAACACAAATAAACCCATATATGAAACAGAAACACAACCGTGGGCATAGAGAATAGACTGATGGTTGCCAAGGGAGAGTGGGGTAGGAGAAGGATGGATTGGGAGTTTGGGATTAGCAGATGCAAACTAGTATATACCGAATGGAAAAGCAACAAGGTCCTACAGGATAGTGCAGGGAATTATATTCAATATCCTGTGAGAAATCATAATAGAAAACATGAAAAAGAATGTATCTATGTGTTTAAATGAGTCGCTTTACTGTACAGAAGTAATTAACACAACATTGCAAATCAACTATATTAAAAAAATTATTTTTAAATGTCTATTCTAGGAAATCCTGAGCCAAGGGAAAGAGAAGTAAGATGGACATTAGCCAGCCATGGAGCAGGGGTCAGAGGTCTGAAAGCAGCTAATGATCACGGCCCCGCAAAAGGACAAGAGCATAAAGTCCGGGCTTAGGGGTCGTCATTCAGTGAGGATGAGATACACACTGGGCACTCACTAGGGTGTTTCTGCAACCAGGGTTGGAGACTGAGATTCTTCTCAAGGGTCCAGGCCAAGCCTCATCTTTACTTTATGGCCTAAGTATGTTGTGACTGCTGATTAAACACAAGAGAGCTGGCTAGTAGCTGGGTGGCAAGGCCCAGACCCTCTTTAGAGCAGCATTATCCATTAGAAATACAATTTGTTGTTGTTGTTCAGTAGCTAAGCCGTGTCTGATTCTTGGCAAACCCATGGACTATAGCACACCAGGCTCCTCTGCAGGTTATGCATGAAATATGATACGAGTTAACTATATAATCTTGAATTTTCTAGTAACCACTTTCAAAGTAAAAACAGGTGAAATTGATTTTATAGCTATATTTAATGCAATTGATCCAAAATATATTCTAATATATAATCTATGTAAAAATTACTAATAAGATTTTTGCATTTTTTTCAGCTAGATCTTTATGTATTTCACACTTACATACACACTTTCACACTTACACTGGGAATTTCATCCCAATTCGGACAAACCACATTTCAGGTGCCCAAGAAGAGCCATGTGTGGCTTAGTGGCACCCACACTGGACAGGGTAGCTTTGAGTTGATTTAGTGAAATCAGACTTGAAAAAGAATATCTCTGCCTCATTCATGGCTGGGGATTCCCCGGTGGCTCAGCAGATAAAGAATCGGACCACAATGCAGGAGATGTGGGTTCGATCCCTGGGTTGAAAAGGTCTCCTGGAGGAGGAGATGGCAATCCATTCCAGTATTTTTGCCTGGAGAACCCTACGGACAGAGGAGCCTGGCATACTACAGTTCATGGGGTCACAAAGAGTCAGACATGACTGAGCACACACGCATTCACCCCTGGCCAGAGTGGCTGGCTAGAACGGTGTCCCTTCTGTCCTCACTGCCTTTCAATGCCCACTCTGAGGCAACACGGTTGACAAACATGCCCTTGTACACAGAGAAATGCTACAGACGTGGTGTGCTCCCTTCCAGACTCTCCACACCAGTCCTCACGGCCCAAGTACAGAGGCGGGTGCGCTCTGTGCTAAAAGAGGAAGGGCTAAGGGACTTCCCTGGTGGTCTGGTGGTTAAGAATCTGCACTTCCACTACCTGGGGTGCCAGTTCAATCCCTGGTCTGGGAACTAAGATTCCACATGCCAAGCAGCCAAAAAGTTTTAAAAAATAATAATAAAAATTTTAAAAAATGGGCAGACTTAAAAAAAAAACACCAAACTTTAAGAAAAAGACTGGCAAGGCTTCAGGCAAAGACTGCTGAGGGGCAGGGGTATTAGTCTGCTCCCGCTGACATAACAAAACACCACAGCCTGGGTAGCTTAAAAAACAGAAATTCGTTTTCTTACAATTGCAGAGGCTGGAAGTCAAAGATCAAGCTCTTTGTAGGGTTACTTCCTTCTGAAGCCGCTCTGTTTGGCTTATAGATGGGAACCTTCTCCCTGTGTCTTCACAAGCTCTTCCCTCTGTATGTGTCTGTGTCCTGATCACTTCTTCTCATCAGAACAATTACAGGGCGTAGGGCTCACCTGCGTGACCTCATATTAACTTAATCACCTCTTTGAAGACCCTGTCTTCAAATATCCACTCTGAGTTGGGACTTCAACATCTGAATCTTGGGGAAGACAATTCAACCTATAACAGATGAAAACACAGGGATACTCTGAGATTAAATGTTAGCTAGAAGTCCCAAGATCCTTGAAATTTCAATAGGAAAGGCAGAAGCTAAGAGTAGGAGGGAGCCTATATTTTCAAAGCTTCAAGCAGGTCTCCATGTTACCAGAGTTGAATTCGCCTCTAGAGAAGACAGCCTTTTATTTGAGGACAAATCCACTCTGTGTGTCTCACAGTTGTGAAGACATAAAGCAAACATTCCCGTAACTATGGAGATGGTAGAGACAGCTGTGGCTCCGAGGAACCAGATGAATCCATGAGACGCAGGGAAAGGTTATCTGTGTAAGTGGTATCCTGCAGACTGGGAGAGAAAAGCTTCTTGCACTAGTCAAGGATGTGACTATCCTGTACAAAGAAAAAAAAAAATTTATCCTTAGGAAGCTCTGTGGTCTTATTCAGGCAATACTCGCAGAAGATGAGAAACTGAGGTCTGGTCTTCACTGAGAGTTGGAGGAGAGACTGTAAAATGAACCTGGGCCAGACTGTTAACGTCCACCTCATGAGGCCATTCAAGACTGAGGTCTCTGGGGACTGGTATGGTTCTACTACCCAGATGATTAAACAAAAAAAGGAAATGTATTCAGGAGGGGATTTGAGACGAAACATCCAGAAGTAAAACCATGGCCCAAAAGGAAACTGCCAGCCATGTCAAGCTCGATAAGCTTTAAGAACCAGCCCAGCTGCAGTCACTACCACAGCAAGCATCGTTTTCACTTCTGCTTCAGGAACTTGACTTTGCTACCTCTGGGAAGCACCGTCATGGCAGCTGCCACCACCAAAAGCTGGGCACCTCTGCTGCCATCCACACCAGCAAACATGGTGGCCTCACCCAAGCCTGCTTCTTCCTGTGGCTCCCATCTGGAGCAAGGTCCACGTGGATGCATCTGATTGGTGGAGCTGGGTCACAGGCCTGCATCCCAGTCCCAGGGCAGGTGGAAGTGTGGCTTCTGACTTCCTCACTGGGAAGACAGAAGAGGAATTCCCCCAGATACACAAAGACAGTTCAAGAGACACTGGGCAGCACAAGATGAAAAGCGGATGGGTGGTGGCGATGGTTACACAATAATGTGAGCGTACTTGATACCATTGAACTCCACGCTTAAAATGGTTTAGATGGTACATCTTATATGTATTTTGCCGCAATTAAAAAAAAAAAGACACGAGGCAGCTGTGAATATGACAAATGACCACTGCCGATCTCAACGAACGTTTAGTGAATAAGTAAATAAAGGGAAGAGGTGGGGGTGCTGGACTCCTAGACACACAGAAGTTGTCACCAGCCACTGTTTAACATTTCTCAGTGTACTGAGCAATTCTTGGTGTACTTTGTACTTCCTGCTATCAGAGCTCATACCACACAGGATGACTGTTGTTTACATAATTACAGCTAATTTGTATAAGTATTTACAATGTGCCTGGTGCTGACACACGTTATCTCAATTACTCCTCGCAATAACCTGGGAGGTGGGTGATGGGTGACCTCATTGCTCAGAGGGAGTAATTCATACTGGAGGAGGAAGACGGCATCAGTCAACAGAAATAGAAAGTGAATTCAGGGCAAAGATCCAGAAGAACCTGTGGAGAAGCAGAGATTATAAAGAGAGAAACGTCAGCCTGTTTTTGTTTTGGGGGGACCACAATAGCAAGGGGCCTGGAAGAGGCTGGAACAAAGGGGAAGTGTAGCTAAATAAGGTCAGGCTAAAACAGAATATGCCCTATACCCAGTAGCCCTGGCAACAAGCCCTCACTCTACAGTCTGATATTATAATAAGAAAAGCTACATACAAAGAAAGTAAACAGTCATCCCAGATGGGGCCACATAGAATCCAGCTGGTACTACACTAAGGAAAGTTCTGGGAGGACTTTGAGAGGAGTTTGTGCCATAAGTTGAGGTCAAAAGAGATATCATCTGAACCGTGCATGATAAAGAATTAACCTGGGGCTTCCCTGGTGATCCAGCAGTTAAGAAGCTGCCTTGCAATGTAGGAGTCACCGGTTCGATCCCTGGTCTTGAAAGATCCCACACGCCCCTGCGCCACAACCACCGAGTCCGAACTGGAGAGCCCTCAAGTTGCAACTACGAGCCCACAAGCCTTTGTGTCAGTGCTCTGCAACAAGAGAAGCCATCACAACGGGAAGCCAGTGCGCTGCAACTAGAGAAAGCCTAAGCACAGCAACGAAGACCCTGAGCAGCCTACATAAATACATATACAAGGGTCTGAAAAACACCCATCAGACTCTTAAAAAAAAAAGAATTAACTTGAACTACACACTCAAGGGGACCTATTGGTCCAGCCCGTACCTGTTGCTTCTGCCACAGAGTTTGACCAAAGTCTGTGAGATTAGTCGATTGTGCGTGTGCTCATCCAAATGGTCTCACTGGATGTTCCTCCCTGGCGTCTCTGCCTGGAAGGAACTCCAGGCTGGAAAAGTGTAGAAGTTCACTCCCTAGTTTGAAAGTGAGCAGCTGCGGCAGCCCTCTATCTACACTGCTCTCTTGACCCCCTACTACCACCCAGCTGGAAGTAAAAAAGTGAAAGTGTTAGTGACACTCAGTCGTGTCCGTCTTTGTGATGCCATGGACTGTAGCCCATCAGGCTCCTCTGTCCGTGGAATTCTCCAGGTAAGAATACTGGAGTGGGTTGCCATTCCGTTCTCAAGGGGATCTTCCCGACCCAGGGATCACACTCAAGTTTCCTGCACTGTAGGAGAATTCTTTCCCATCTGAGCTGTCAGGGAAGCCCATGACCCAGGTGATGCTAGGGGTAAAGAATCCACCAGGAAGATCCCCTAGAGGAGGGGAAGGCAACCCACTTCAGTATTCTTGCTGGGAAAATTCCATGGACAGAGGAGTCTGGTGGGCTACAGCCCATAGTGTCAGCAAAGAGTCGAACATGACTGAAGCAACTTAGCACACACACACGTGGGAATGCGGAAAGTATAAAATCTAAGGATCTTCTATACAAAAAATTAATTTTATTTCTTTGAGGACAAGATAGAGGGGCCAGATGAGGGTGACCTGGCTCTGTCTTCAAGGGCAGTGATGTGGCCAGTGAATGCTGCTAAGTCACTTTAGTCGTGTCTGACTCTGTGCGACTCCATAGATGGCAGCCCACCAGGCTCCTCCGTCCCTGGGATTCTCCAGGCAAGAAAACTGGAGTGGGTTGCCATTTCCTTCTCCAATGTATGAAAGTGAAAAGTGAAAGTGAAGTCACTCAGTCGCGTCCATCTCTTCGAGACCTCATGGACTGCAGCCTACCAGGCTCCTCCGTCCATGGGATTTTCCAGGCAAGAGTACTGGAGTGGGGTGCCATTGCCTTCTCCAAGAACTGCATCTTTGCCTAGCTTGGGGGTTCTCAGCCTGACTGCCCCATTCACTAACACCCAGGCTGCATGCCTAACCATTGAACACAGAACATCTGGAGGTGGGACCAGGTGGGACCAGTGAATGGGCCTGGGGCAAAATCTGTAGGAAAGGTACCCTTCCTATCTCCTTCCATCAAGGAAATGTGTTTAGCTAAGCCAGAGATTCTTAACGTTGGCCACTCATTATTATCACATGGGCAGTTTTTTAAAAATGCTGCCACCTGGTCTCACCTCCAGATGTTCTGTGTTCAATGGTCAGGCATGCAGCCTGGGTGTTAGTGAATGGGGCAGTCAGGCTGAGAACCCCCAAGCTAGGCAAAGATGCAGCTCTTTGGCTAACTGGGGTGCAGGAGAAGGAGGGAGCATGAATGTGGTTTTTTGTATCAAGGAAGTAAAAGGACCACTGAGGAGAACATTGCTAAGGCCCTAGACACAAGCCCTGGGCATTCATGACAAGAGCAGAACAGAGCGCCTGCTTCCCAGCGGGCAGCTGCAGGTGTCATGGACAAGACCTCAGAGCCGCAGTCAAGAGGCACATGCCTCCATCAGCCTGCATGGGTGTTAGTTGTGTCCAACTCTTAGTGATCCCATGGGCTGTAGCCCGCCAGGGTCCTCTGTCCATGGGATTCTCCAGGCAAGAATGCTGGAGTAGGTTGCCATATCCTACTCCAGGGTATCTTCCCAACCCATGAATCCAACGTTCATCTCCTGCATCTCCCATATTGTCAGGCGGATTCTTTACTACCGAACCACCTGGGAAGCTCTCCTTGCAATCAGCCTGAGACACAGCTTATTGCAAGAGCTGCTCACCAGGCTACATGAAAAGGAACATTATAACTCCAGCTCTGTATCTGGCCTGCCTGACCATGGGAGGAGAGCTGCATGCCCGCCTGGAAATGGTCTGTTGTGTCTCCAGAGTCAGATAGATAAAATGTATTATTATTTTATTAGCAACTCTTAAAAGCTCCTGCAGTGGCGTGAGTTACAACAGATACCACTACTTTCATATATTCATTTTATGTTTAGTGCTTAATTCACACTCACTTGCATTGCAAAACACTCAACTGTAACACATTTTTAGCATGTTCTGTTCTCCCACATCCATCAGACTTTATTGATTACTCACCGTCAGGACTTCTGGAAAGCAGCTGCCTTGTTTCTAGTCATCCCCTTCTTTTGTCGGTCTTAATCTGTCATCTTTGTTACCATAGAATCTGCTCTCTATGTTGCTTTCTTTCATTAGTCTTTCTTCTATGGTTTCTCAGGGTTCTTACCATTAGTCCACCGTTTTGTGCTTCTTAAAATACTAAGACGTAAGATTTGATTGAGGAAAATACTCAGAAAACTTTTTTCTAATCTCCCCACCCCAACAGCAAGGCCTCAACCATAAACCCACACCCCTGTCCTTCAGTGCCATCTTCCCAATCTTCCACCCAGCTTCACTGGTTCTAGAATTTCTGAGGCCCCGCCTTCTGCCCCCTCGCTGCTCATTGGACAAACTCAACCCCAGGGATTCCTCTCCTTGGACCCATCTCTGGCTCAGCTGTTCCACCCAAACCCCTCCTCAGGTTCCTCCTCCACCCAGGCCCCGCCCAAACCAGCATAGGCTCCTCCCTAAGCCCCACCCATCAGCCCAAGAAGCACCGCCCTCAGAGCCTGAGCCCTAAATCCCTCACCCAGTCCTAAGACCTGGCCCCTTTCTCCCCGACAGCAGGTCCGAAGCAGAATCATGGCTCCCAGGCCTCCGGGGGCGCTGAACTCACACTTCGGGGCTCCCGGCTCTGGCCATCTGGTCGAAAACTCAATTCTTATAAAAAAAAACTTTCATGCTCTGTATAAAGCCCAGAGGATGAGATGGTTGGGTGGCATCACCGACTCAATGGGCATGAGTTTGAGTAAACTCCGAGATTTGGTGATGGGCAGGGAGGCCTGGCGTGCTGTATGTAGTCCATGGGGGTCACAAAGAGTCGGACACGACTGAGCGACTGAACTGAATAAAGCCCAGAATCGATGGTATGTTGAACATTACCTGGTGTAGAAATTCTATGCTTAGCTTTCCAAAAAAGGAATAAAAGCTCAGAAACAGGCATAGACCTTTTCATCAGTAGTCACCACCTCTGTCCATCCGGGTCCTCCAGGAAGCGGATGATGGACTTAGGAGTTAGCAGACCCAGAGCTGGGCTTCCCAGGTGGCACAGTGGTAAATCCGCCTGCTAATGCAGGAAGAGATCCAAGAGACGAGGGTTTGATCCCTGGGTGGGGAAGATTCCCTGGAGAAGGAAATGGCAACCCACTCCAGTATTCTTGCCTGGAAATTCCATGTACAGAGGAGCCTGGTGGGCTACAGTCCATGGGATCGCGAAGAATCTGACATGACTTAGCGACTGAGCACACAAAAAAACACGCAGGTCCAGAGTTGGAGTTAGAAATGAAAGATTTGTTGGAGAGCCATAACTGTGAAAGATAAAGGGTGAGGAGGCAAGACTGAGCAGGGAAAGCTTTCGGGGGGCCATGCAGACCCTATCTTGTGAAACGAAAGACAGAAAAAAGGCCAGGAACTTCTCAGACCACAGCGCAGATCACGCGAAGTCCTGGGCAACGCAACGGGGGGTGGAAGAGTTGCTTATTGAAGGGTCTGCCAAGGGGCAGAAATGTCAGGTGCTGGCATTTCCTCCACGCTCACACATTGGTTTGGGGGCTGTCGGGGAGGAGCCTGAAGCTGGCTGAGGAGCTGCTGCTGGAGGCGATCAGCTAACCGCGTTCTTGGCAGCTGAAAAGAACACAAGTTCTTTCTTGAAGGGAGATCGGAGCGCTGCGGGTCTGCGGCGGCCGCGCCCCTTCCCATCTCCTGACAGTGTAAACCTTTATAAATGAAAGGCTCGACATTAGCTAAGGTTTTACTAAATGCCTCTCTTTTCTCGGCCTGGCAAGATTAAGTAAACTGCACTGGAGGAAAAATGCAATTAAACGTGTACAGAGGGATACAATTGATTGACAGTCAGTGGTAGGGCCATGGGTAACTTTTCTTTCTGCTTTTCTCTATGTTCCAAATTTTAGACCTTGATTATTTATTTTCTTCTTGATTGGAAAACATTTTTCAATTAATGTTTTTTTAATTAGAGGATAATTGCTTTACAATGTAGTGTTGGTTTCTGCCGTACAACTAGAATCAGTCATAATTATATATTTATCAGGTTTCTCTGGTGGCTCAGCTGGTAAAGAATCTGCCTGCTATGCAGGACACCTGGATTCGATCCCTGGGTTGGGAAGATCCCCTGGAGAAGGGAACGGCTACCCACTCCAGTATTCTTGCCTGGAGAATTCCATGGACAGAGGAACTATACCCCCTCCCTCTAGAGCCTCCCTCCCACTTACTCCACCCCAGTCCTCAGTGGGAAACCTTTATAATGAATATTTTAAAATCAGTCTTCATATCATACCTTTTTGATCCAAAATGGCATTTCCCAACTTGATACCCCAACAAACTGCTTTCAACAAAGAGAACTGGTATTTGACCAAGCATGGCTTTGAGCTCAGACAGATCTGAGCTTGAATCCTGGCCCTGTGACTACTATTCTATACTCTGGGCAGGCCTTTCATCAGGAAAGGGAGACTCATGTCCTTACTTCTCAGCTTTGCTTTATTTTTTTTTTTCAGCTTTGCTTTAATAAAACATTTTTAAATTGATTTTTAAGGCTTCCAAAACTGCCAGTGGCTTCCCTGATGCCTCAGAGGTAAAGGACATGCCCGCCAATGCAGGAGACTTGCAGGAGACAGGGGTTCCAGCCTTGGATCGGGAAAACCCCCTGGAGAAGGAAATGGCTAATTTCTCCAGTATTCTTGCCTGGGAAATCCCATGAACAGAGGATCCTGGCAAGCTACATACAGTCCATGGGGTCGCAAAACAGTCAAACACGACTGGGCAAGCAAACAACAAAGCAATAAAACTGCTGCTGCTGCTGCTGCTAAGTCGCTTCAGTCGTGTCCGACTCTGTGTGACCCCATAGACGGCAGCCCATCAGGCTCCCCCGTCGCTGGGATTCTCCAGGCAAGAACACTGGAGTGGGTTGCCATTTCCTTCTCCAGTGCATGAAACTGAAAAGTGAAAGTGAAGTCGCTCAGTCATGTCCGACTCTTAGCGACCCCCTGGACTGCAGCCCACCAGGCTCCTCTGTCCATAGGGTTTGCCAGGCAAGAGTACTGGAGTGTCTTGCCATTGCCTTCTCTGAATAAAACTGCTAGCAATTCCTAAATAATCACAAAGGACAAAAAGTGGCCATAGCTTAGAAAATCCAAAATAATTTCTGGGAAAGTCCCCAAAACGAGTTCTAAAAACCGCCTTGATAGCAATTGCCCTTCTAGGTATACAGGCCAAAGAATTGAAAGTAGAGATTGAAACATGTATTTGTACACCCAAGTATTCATACAGCAGCACTGCTCACAATAGCTGGAAGGTAGAAACAACCCAAAGCTCACTGACAGATGAATGGATAAACAAAAGGTGACATATGCATATTATGGAATATTATTCAGGCTTTGAAAAAAAAAGGAAATTCCAATACACACTGTAACACAGGTGAACCTTGAAGACATCACGCTAAGTGAAATAAGCCAGATACAAAAGGATACATACTGTACGATTCCACTTGTATGAAGTGCCTGGAATAGTCAAGTTCATAAGGACCAAAAGTAGAAGAGAGGTTACCAAGGGCTGGAGGGAGGAGGGAATGGGGAGTTAGTATTTAATGAGTACTGAGCTTCAGTTTGGGATGATGAAAAAGTTTTGGAAATGGATGGTGGTGATGGTTGCGCAACAGTGCGAATGTACTTAATGCCACTGAATTGAACACTTGAAAATGTTTCAATGGTAAATTTTATGTTTTGTAGATTTTACCACAATAAAAAAAGAATTTTTAAAACCATGTTAAACTTCCCTGGTGGAACAGTGGATAGGAACCTGCCTGCTGATGCAGAAGACATGGGTTCAATCCCTGGTCCAGGAAGATTTCACTTGCCGCAGAGCAACTAAGCCCATGTACCGCGAGTACTGAGCCCACCAGCCGCAACTGCTGAAGCCCGCACACCCTAGAGCCTGTGCTCTGCAACAAAAGAAATCACCGCAATGAGAAGCCCACACACCACAAGGCAGGGTAGCCCTCGCTCCCTGCGACTAAAGAAAGCCCGAGCACAGCAACAAAGACCCAGCACAGTTAAAAATAAATGAATTTTAAAATAATGAAATAAAATAACTACAACCCACCCCAAAAAAACCTCTTTTGTCAATGCAGTGTTACTACTTACAGGAAACAAAGCTGAGCTGCCTGCAGAAGTTTCTCACATAGAAAAGCAACACATAATTTCTGCAATTCATTGTATTTTTCATCACTTTTAATTATAAACATAAGAAAACCACATCACAGAAATATTTGAAAGTAAAGAAAAAATTCATAATCCCCTTTCTTTTCTTCTTTACAGGAATTTTTTTTTTTACACCTGGTTGTAATCATACTGTTTGGACAAGTCCCAAAACTGACTTCCGGAAATCGCCTTGGCCCAGAGCAAGATAATCACTATGATTTCTCTTGGGATGCTTAGCTGTGCTTCCCCCAGAGTAGGAAGCATCCATTCTCTGGTGGATGTGGAGGGCTGAGAGGTGGTGGGAGAGGGGAAGGAGAGTAGGAAGAGAGAAGGCTGATGGCCCTCTATGACCCCTTTATACTGGCACCAGGTCATTGGCACACATGTGCAGGTATGCGTACAAGTACACGCATGCACGTGGGTTGTCCCCAGGATGAGGGTCTATAACATTACCCAAGGCTCTGTTTTGGGTTAAAATCCAAAAGGAATGTTCAGGTAGCCCCAGATCCTCAACACAAGGACAATCTAGTTGATGGCTGAGACCCTCTGCAAGGAGCTCAGGACAGCATACCCTGGGGAAAATGAAGTGGAACTACGGCCTTCTATTTGGTTTGATTCACACCAGGACAGCAGAATACAAGTCTAGGACTGGGCACACCCAGGGTCAAGTCCCAGTACAGCCTTAAGGATGGGATTTGCTTTCATCCGGGCCTCAGTTTCCTTAGCTTTAAAATAGGAGTCATATTTCCTACCATGCAACGTGCTTGGCAGGGAGCCCTCGCTAAGCAGAGGCTGTAGCAGATACAGCCCACCTAAAGCCCCAGAAGCAACTTCACTGGCCCAACAAATAACTGAAAACCTTTCCACTAGGGACGTGGTTGTGAACTCAAGTGAAGAACTCACCAAAATTATTTTAACATTGTAAAGAAAGACTGGAAAAACATAATAATAGGTTTACTCAAGTATTTTCAGAAATACATGGAACACTTGGGAAATTTAATTATATTCAGATCTTAACAAATTTCAAACATTTGGCTTCCTGTCACTTTTTCTAATGGTATAATTAAATTTGAAATCAATTACAAAACTAGGGGGGAAATGTGTCTGGAAATTAAGGAGCGCATTTTCAAAAGTCATCGGTTAAATAATAAATCAGTGGAAGGACCTCCCTGGTGGTCCAGTGGCTAAGACTCTGCCCTCCAAGTGCAGGGGATTCAGGTTCAATCCAGGGAAACTAAATCCCACATTCCACAACTAAGAGTTCTCATGACGCAACTAAAGACCCAGTACAGCCAAGAAGATAAATAAATAATTTTTTAATAAAATAAACCAGAAATTTAAAAAATATTTAGAACTCTACAATAACAATAGTACTACATGTTAAAACTTTTTTTTTTAACCTAAAGCATTATGGTGGTAGTAGGAATGTACACTTTTATGTTTTTATTACATAATAAGTTTTTTTAAAAAGATTGAAAGACTAATAGTAGAACAAACCCAAAGAAAGTTGTAAGAAAGGAAATATAAATAAGGACATAGAATGATGAAAAATAAAATAAACATATACAGAAGAATCAACAAAACAAAAATTATGCTATTTTAAAAGATTAATAACACTAACAAACCTCTGGCAACATGAATCAAGGAAAAAATAACAGAAGGCATAATATTAGGAATGAAAAATAGCATATAATTGCAGATGCCACATCGGAGAAGGCAATGGCACCCCACTCCAGTACTCTTGCCTGGAAAATCCCGTAGACGGAGGAGCCTGGTAGGCTGCAGTTCATGGGGTCGCTATGAGTCAGACAGGACTGAGAGACTTTTTACTTTTCCCTTTCATGCATTGGAGAAGGAAATGGCAACCCGCTCCAGTGTTCTTGCCTGGAGAATCCCAGGGACGGGGAAGCCTGGTAGGCTGCCGTCTATGGGGTCGCACAGAGTCGGACACAACTGAAGTGACTTAGCAGCAGCAGCAGATGCCACATAGATTGAAATGATGGAGAATATTATGCACAATTTTATGCTAATAAGTTTGAAAACTTAAAAGCACATGGACAAATTCCTAGAAAAATGAGCTGACTCAAGAAGGAATTTAAAATCTGAATAACCCTATAACCATTGAAGAAATCATATCAGTAGATTAAAATCTCACAAGAAAAACACCAGGTCCAGATGGTGTTACTACTAACTTCTATCATTCAAGGATCAAATAACTCCAATATTTAAACTCCAATATTAATTCTTTAAATTATAGTATATGAAGAAACACTTCCGGATTTTTTTTTTTTTTTTTGGTATTATAATTCATACCAGGGTTTCCCTGGTGGCTCAGTGCTAATGAATCCGCCTGCCAGTGCAGGAGACACGGGTTCGATCCCTGACCTGGGAAGATCCCACATGCCGAGGAACAACTAAGCCACAACCATTGAGCCCTTGCTCTAGAGCCAGGGGAGCCGCAAACTAATAAAGCCTGCACATGCTGGAGCCTGTGCTCCACAACCAGAGGAGCCATCGCAGTGAGAAGCCCGTGCACCGCAGCTAGAGAGTGGTCCCACTCACTGCAACCAAGTAAAGCCCGCACAGCATTGAAGACCCAGCACAGCGAAAAATAAATAAAAATTATAACAAAGTTAATACCCAAACTGATAAGAACACTGCACAAAACTTACAAGACAATTTCACAGATGAACACAGACACAAAACTCTTCTTTAAAAGTTAGCAAGCTAGTTCCAGCAATGTGTAAAACAAGCTTGACCAAGTTTGTTTTTGCAGGACTCCAAGACTATTTAATGTTAAAAGGCCAATTCATATAATTCAAAGATTTACAGGAAAAAAATATGATCATCTCAGTAAATGGAAAGTTTTGATAAATTTAAATATTCATTCATGATTTTAAAAATATATTTAAAAACCTTAGAAAGCTAGTAGAATTTCCTCAGCTTCCTAAAGTATATCTATGGAAAACTGACAGCAAAAATCCTGTTTACTGTGAAACATGGAATGTTTCCTCTTTAAAGCCAAAAAGAGAATACCTGCTAATATCTGAATTCAACATTATATTGGAGTAAGAGAAGAGAACTAAAAGTAAAAGGACTGGAAAAAATAAATCAAACATTTATTATTCTTACATATTATTGCTATGTGGAAAACGCAAACATCTATAGAGAAATTATTAGTTGTAATAAAAGTTTAGCAAGGTGGCTGAATAAAAAGTTAATATACAAAAGTCAGTGACTTTCTACAGTCAGTAACAAATGAAAAGGTAATTATTAACAAGATAATCATGCCAAAAATATTAATTGAAATGAATAAATCCAACAAACTATGTAAATGTTTTACTGAGAAAATAATGAAATGTTTGGAAAACATTAAAGATCTAAATAACAGGGGGGTTGTGGATACTTTTTCATTTTAATGTATTTTTCTTCTAAATGTTCAAAATCAATTATTGGGAAACATATATTAAAACAATTTTAATTTTTAAATATTTTATTGTATTCACTCAAACATCTCTGGCCAACCTACAGAGCATCCAGACAGAAACAGTTATAGTTAAATTCAGTCACATTTACTGTTTTGCCAATTTCAATAATAATAATTACATTGTTGTCCATGTATTTTTAGGCATATGTATGCATATCTACCGGAGAAGGCAATGGCACCCCACTCCAGTACTCTTGCCTGGAAAATCCCATGGACAGAGGAGCCTGCTAGGCTTCAGTCCATGGGGTCGAGAAGAGTCGTACATGACTGAGCAACTTCACTTTCACTTTTCACTTTCATGCATTGGAGAAGGAAATGGCAACCCACTCCAGTGTTCTTGCCTGGAGAATCCCAGGGACGGTGGAGCCTGGTGGGCTGCCACCTACAGGGTTGCACAGAGTCGGACACGACTGGAACAACTTAGCAGTAGCAGCAGCATGCATATCTACTTTTTGACCTTGCCATTAGGAGGGTGCATTTGTCAGGGCAGGAGGACGGAATACATTTAGCACTTTGTTAGCCTGATTCACAACTTTTAAATATTTGGACAGAGGGTATTTGGGCCTCCTTTTGTCTTCTTGTCATGGAATCCTCTGACATTAGAGGCAGGCCTGAAGGCATTGCAGTGGTCCTGGCTGTGGGCAAGGAACATATTTCTGGCTCCTATAGACTCCCTCAGCAGGCGCCAACCCAGGTGAGTCAGGACATCTGTAGTTGGAAACATCAATCAAACCCCAGGAAGTTGGTTCCTGGGAGGAAGCTATTGCATCTTCAGGGCAAACCTACTCAAGCTACCAAGAGGGAAACTTAAGCATTTCAAAGCTTCTCAGTCTGGGGCTATGTTGAGTCAGGGCTGGAAGATGGGCACGTGTTGTAAGAAGTTCTTGACAGGAGGCTGAGGATCACAAGAGGAGAAAGAAAAGCTATTGCACCTTTCTGTCTGTGCATGAGCAAAGCTGCAATTTATTCAACAAACATTTTCAGAGTGCTAGTCATGGTCACCGCCATCAAAATGGCTAAGATTTATTAAGCACTTATGTCCCGGGCGGAGAAGGCAATGGCACCCCACTCCAGTACCCTTGCCTGGAAAATCCCATGGACGGAGGAGCCTAGTAGGCTGCAGTCCATGGGATCGCTAGGAGTCGGACACTACTGAGCGACTTCCCTTTCACTTTTCACTTTCATGCATTGGAGAAGGAAATGGCAACCCACTCCAGTGTTCTTGCCTGGAGAATCCCAGGGATGGGGGAATCTGGTGGGCTTCCGTCTATGGGGTCGCACAGAGTCGGACACGACTGAAGCGACTTAGCAACAGTAGCAGTATGTCCTGGGACCTGGGACAAATGGTATTTTACATAAAATCATGCACAATACATGTTATACAGGATAGTCAGTTGAACTGGATATAATACTATTATTTTCTCAATTTTATGGCTGAGGAAACAGAGGCTGGAGGTTAAAAGACTCATCCAGGGTCATAGAATTTGGACATGACAGAGCCAGTATTTGAATCTGGAGAAACTTGGATGTGTCTGGGTCTACATTTTGGGCCATGAGCCAGTGAAGAAGCTATAGAAATGAGTCACGGCCTAGTGACAGTGCAATACGCACGCAGAAGCGTTGTGATAACCCAACTTGGATAAAACTAGATGATCAGGAGGGACGCCTGGGAACTTCCCTCATGGTCCAGTGGTCAAGAGTCTGTCTGCCAGTGCAAGGGACACAGGCTTGACCCTGGTCCAGGAAGATCCCACATGTCACTGAGTAATTAACCTGTGCATCGTAACTACTGAGCCCACACTCTAGAGCCCGCTAGAGCCCGTGAGCAGCAACTAATGAAGTCTAAGAGCTCTAGGGCTCACGCTCCGCAAGAGAAGCCATCACAACGAGAAGCCCACAGACCAAGAGGAAGAGTAGGCCCCACTTGCCACACTAGAGAAAGCCCACACCCAGCAACAAAGACCCAGCACAGCTAAAAAATAAAAAATAAATTAAATTTAAAAAGGACATCTAAATGAAGCAAAGTTAATGACCTGGGAGTGACAGAACATGCTAGAAGTACAGTGAGGGACATATCAGATTCTAGGGGAAAAAAACAAAAAAACTCAGAAACAGCATGAATAAATAGCAACCAAGTTAGCTTAATATTGGATTGTGGGTAGGGCTTGCAGTTGTTTAGCTAGCCAAGGGAAACTAGTTAAGATAAAGACCAGGAATAATAAGAAGATACTACCAGGAATGAGACATAATCTTGAAAAATGAGTTATGAACACTACATAGCAATAAAGAAATGCTTGTAAAGATAAGTGAAAAGACCAGAGTTTTTAAATTCACATGTACACAAGAATACAAATCTGTCTTTAAATCCCCCCCCAAAATATATCCAAACAAATTAAGTGAATTAGCCTATCCCCAAATCCTATTTGTAGTTCATTAATGTTATGGAATGAACTGTGTACCCACCCCACCACTGGACTTCCCTGATGGCTCAGCAGGTAAAGAATCTACCTGCAATGCAGGAAGTACAGGAGATGCAGGTTTGACCCCTGGGTTGGGAAGATCCTCTGGAGGAGGGCATGGCAACCCACTCCAGTATTCTTGCCTGGAGAACCCCATGGAAAGAGAAGCCTGGGGGGCTACAGTCCAAAGGGTCACAAAGGATCGGACACAACTTAGCGACTAACCACAAACAAAAACAAATGCCTACCTAAAATTTGTAGGTTGAAGCCCTAACCCCCAGTGTAGCTATGTTTGGAAACAGGGCCTTTAAGGAGATAAATACAATTAAGGTTAGATAAAGTCTAGTTAAGGCTATGGTTTTCCAGTGGTCATGTATGGATGTGAGAGTTGGACTGTGAAGAAGGCTGAGCGCCAAAGAATTGATGCTTCTGAACTGTGGTGCTGGAGAAGACTCTTGAGAGTCCTTTGGACTGCAAGGAGATCCAACCAGTCCATCCTAAAAGAGATCAGTCTTGGGTGTTCTTTGGAAGGAATGATGCTAAAGCTGAAACTCCAGTACTTTGGCCACCTCATGCGAAGAGTTGACTCATTGGAAAAGACTCTGATGCTGGAAGGGATTGGGGGCAGGAGGAGAAGGGGACGACAGAGGATGAGATGGCTGGATGGCATCACTGACTCGATGGACATGAGTATGACTGAACTCAGGGAGTTGGTGATGGACAGGGAGGCCTGGAGTGCTGCAATTCATGGGGTCGCAAAGAGTCGGACACAACTGAGCGACTGAACTGAACTGAACTGAAAGTTAGAAGGGTGGGGCCCTGATCCGATAGGACTGCTGACCTTGTAAGAAGAGGAAAAACACCAGCGTCCTCTCTGTACACACAAAGTAAAGGCCATGTGAGCACAGAGCAGGAAGTCACCATCTACAAATTAAGAAGACAGACCTCACCAGAAACTAATACCACCGGCTCCTTGATCTTGGACTTCCACCTCCAGAGCTCTGAGGAGATAGGTATGCATCGTTAAAGCCACCAAGTCTGGAGTATTTTGTTATGACAGCCCAAGCAGACTAACATAGTTAACCAGCCAGCCACCAAGTCCTGTCCACTCTTTCTTTGCAATACTCACTTTAAAAAAAAAACAAACAACTGCTACTGAATTTTTAATAATACTTTCTTATTTTATTAATTGTATTTATTTATTTTTATTTTGGCTGCACTGGGTCTTCACAGTGGCACATGCAGGCTTTTCTTGTTGTGGAGCACATAGGCTCTAGAATGTCCAAGCTCTCTAGTTGCTAGGCAACATGTGAGATCTTAGTTCCCTGATCAGGGATCAAACCTGTGTCCTCTGCATTGGAAGGCAGATTCTTAACCACTGGACCACCAGGGAAGTCCCTGCAAGTCTTGCTTTCTTCCTCACTGTGTCTACTGTCAGCATAGCTTGAGATCATCTTATGCCCAGATGAATGCAATCAACTCCATTATCTTCTCTGGCTTTGTATTTTCTGACTTGCTGCTTCTTTTTTTTTTTTTTCCCCACATTCACCCTTTGATCGTAGTTTAATTCACTTTTTCCTCAGAAGTTGACAAGCATTCCTATTGTTCATCACAGTTACTCAAGAACTTTTAAAACAGTTGTAATTGCTTTCTTGAGCTCTCCTTTTCTAAATCCATGCGTGCTCAATCATTAAGTCATGTCTGACTCTTTTGAGACCCCATGGACTATAGCCTGGCAGTCTCCTCTGTCCATGGGATCTCCCAGGCAAGAATACCAGAGTGGGTTGCCATTTCCTTCTCCAGGGCATCTTCCCAAACCAGGAACTGAATCCGAGTCTTCTGCATTGGCAGCTGGGTTCTTTACCAATGAGCCAGCAGGGACACTGACTTTCAAACAGATGGATTTGCTCACATCTCTCACAAGCCCTGAGCGTGAACAAAGGGTGACTCTTGAGGGTCCAACTGACCTGCACTTCATTAATCCAAGAGAGTGGAGAAGTGGATGGATCAGAATCATGGGGAAAGGAAGCTCTTCTGGGGTACCCACCTGGTCAGGATAGACCTTCTGTGCTTGTCCGCTCTGACGCAGTGGGACAAGAGGCCCTTGATGCCAGCTGGGAACACAAGGCCAGTGGGCAGGGAGGTGAGAGCAGAGGTTCTGGGGAAAAAGGGGCCCAGCATAGACTGGTACCCATAGGCCCTGAGACATGGCAGCACCAGGGTGCCTCCACTGTCCCATCCCAAAGACAGGTATGTATTATTACAGCAACAACCACTGAGGGACTGGCTGCAAAAGGCAAAGACAACCAGATAATGTTTATATAATTTTTCTTCCAGATTAGATTGTTCACATTCGTATTTTTCTAAATAGCCTCAATCGTATCAGTTATTTTACATCTAAAGCATTTTGAATCTCTTTAATGAGTCAATCTGTTCTCCTTTTTATTAATATGTGCTTTGGATTGGCAAATACCATCTTAAATTATAGCAGTTACAAATCAATGATTCTCCGAGTATGGCTTTACTAGTATAGATTAGAGTTTACATAAGACTTTTCTCCATCTATGTCTTGTTTAAAAATATGACAACATCCTTGCTTCCAATCACAAATGGTTAGACTCTAATACTCTTCTACATCCATTTTTATTTACTTCAAAGACCTTTTCCTCATCTATGGCTCCTTTTTTGATTTGTTTATTTTCTTTACAGTAAGTTCTTGTTGGTTATCTATTTTAAATAAAGCAATGTGTACATGGCAATCCCAAACTCCTAATCTACCCCTCCCTCTCACCCTTTCCCCCTGGTAACTGTAAATTCATTCCCTAAGTCTATGAGTCTGCTTCTGTGTTACAAATAAGCTCATTTGTCCCATTTTTTTAGATCCCACACATAAGTGACATCATATGATATTTGTCTGACTTCACTTAGTAGAATAATCTCCAGGCCCACCCATGTTGCTGCAAATGGCATCATTTCACTCTTTTTAGTGGCTGAATAACATTCCATTGTGTGTATATAGAACATAAATACAATGACTCGCTTATCGTATTCCCAGCCCCCGATCCCTACCTTGCCTATCATTTCAAACATTCGAAATGTTTCGATCTGACCCCTAGTATTTTCCTCGAGTACCAACATTTGGCCTCCCTGCACTCACCTCTCAAGGGCAAGTTCTCTGGCCTCTCCAGATGAACTGGAGTTTTTGCTTTTTTTTTTTTGGCCACACCACATGGCATGCAGGGATCTTAGTTCCTGACCAGGGATCAATCCCATGCCCCAGGAGGTGAAAGTGCAGAGTATAACCACTGGACCACCAGGGAGTTTTTGCATTTTAAGTGCCCTACATGCACATGTGTCAGTAATATCAGAAGGATCTGTTCCTAGCAATGACATTTTGTTAGGGCAACTGATGTTCTTTCAAATGTACACTTTAAATGTTGATAGACACCAGATTGCCTTCTACAGGACTTGTACCAAATTAAACTCTACCCAATAACATATAAAAGAGCCTGTTTCCCCATAACCACCACCAGCACAGTCTTTCCCATGTCTTTGATCTCTGACAAATGAAAAGGTAAAAATAGTATTCTGCTTTTGTTTCAGTATAAATCTGTCTGATGACAAAGGCTGAGTCATCCGGTTCAGGCAAGCACTCACATAGCTGGCATGAAGGCAGTCTCTTTCCACCTTTCCTGCCTTATCTCTGTGGGTCTTTCCTTCATTCCACATTCCCAGACTTCTATTTCACACAGAATTTTCCACATGGAAGGAAAGAGGACCACCAGCAGCTGTAACCCTAAATCATCCCAACTTATCCGGCAAACCATAGAAAAGTGAAGTGTCTTTCTCGCACCATCCATAGGTCAAATTCCAGGAAGGGCTGTGACTGGTGTTTCTTGGGTCAAGAGTCTGCTCCTGAGTCTGGCCAAGAAGAAAGGAGATTCCTCTAGGCCAGAGTTACGTCTTGACACTATTGTTTGCAAGAACAAGAGAAGCTCCTACTACCAGAAGAGGAAAGAGATATTGAGCAGATAAAAACAAATGTCTCCTCCATGCTATATTTAAAATGGATAACCAACAAGGACCTACTGTATAGCACAGGGAACTCTGCTTCATATGATGTGGCAGCCTGGATGCGAGGGGAGTTTGGGGGAGAACGCTGTGATGTGCTAAGTCGCTTCAGTGTCCAACTCTGTGTGACCCCCTTGGACTGTAGCCCGCCAGCCTCCTCTGTCCATGAGATTTCCCAGGCAAGAATACTGGAGTGGGTTGCCATTCCCTTCTCCAGAGGATCTTCCCAATCCAGGGATCCAACCCATGTCTCTTATGTCTCCTGCATTGACAGGCACGTTCTTTACCACTAGCACCACCTGGAAGCCTCTAAGGGAGAATGGATACATGTATATGTATGGCTGAGTCCCTTCGCTGTTCACCTGAAATTATCATCACGTTGTTTGTTAAACGGCTATACCCCAATACAAACTTAAAAGTTAAAAAAAAAAAATGTTTACCCATCCAGGTGACACCCAAGCTGATGCAACCCAGCGCAGAGGGCACCTTTCCCAGGGTCATGCTCACCGACTTTGCCACATCCCAGCAGAAATGAATCAGACGGCACCCACCCCCGCCAGACAGAGCCTGGCATCCTGTGCTGCCCCACACCTTTGGGGCCATAGGTAACCTATTCTGATTGCTAATCCAGGAGAGAAGCATTTGAGCGCTTCTTGGAACAATAGGAATGTTTTTCTTCTACAGTGATTCACACAAATTTGGCCGTAGGGTTTTGCAGAGAAAGGAAAATACACATTGGCATCTCTGATGCAGAACTGTGAGTCCTCCCAGAACAAAGTTGAGCCTCAGTTGGATGGAAAGGATCAGGGGTATGATACAAAGGAGGAAAGTCTGTTGGTTTTAAAGGTTAGGTTACATTGGTATAGAGCGCAAAGTCAGTCTGCAGAAGCTGCATCCTGGGGGGGTCCCTTTAAATACAGTGAGCCAAGGCTGGCAATGGAAAAGTGAACTGGGCACATGTGTACGTTGTTGGTGGATTGTAAGCTAGTATAAGCCTTTCCAAGAGCAGTTTGGCAATCCTGTCTCTAAAATGCCAATACTCCTGGATCTACAAATTTTATTTCTGAAAAACCACTTCAAGAAAACAATACAAAGTGCTGAATATGTTTTACACCAAAAGGAGATGTTCACTATGCTTATTATTTATAACAGTGAAAGTTTATGAACAGCATAAAGGAACAGTAAGATACATTATGGTGAATCCTCCCCATGGGATATTTTTCAGTAACTAAAAAAGAAGTCTAGGGCTTCCCTGGTGGTCCAGTGGTTAAGAATCCACCTTGAAATACAAAGGACACCAGTTCCATCCCTGGCCCAAGAAGATCCCATATGCCGCGGGACAGCTAAACCCATCAGCAACAACTAAAGCCCTCGAACCTAGAGCCTATGCTTTGCAACAAGAAGCCACCCTAACAAGAAGCCTAAGCACTGCAACTAGACAGGAGCCCCTCCTCGCCACAACTAGAGAAAGCCCGTGCACAGCAACACTCCAGCACAGTCAAAAATAAAACACCTAATTTAAAAAAAAAGCAAAGTCTAGTCAGTTCACAGAGAACAAAATGTAAGTGACTTTGAAAGATTAGTCTTTCTTGTAAGAAAAATTTGTACTAAAAATGAAATACTATTTTTACCTTTCAGTTTGTCAAAGGTCAAAAACAGTGTGGACCCTGAGCTGGTAATAGTATGGAGAAACAGGAAATTTTATAACTTGTTGGGTAGAGTTTAATTCAGTCCAAGCCCTGTAGACAGCAATCTGATGGTGTCTATCAAAATTTTATGGTGCACATTTTACAATACATCAGATGCCCTAGGAAAATTTCTCCTCTACAAATTTATCCTACATATGCTACTGACACATGTGCATGAAGGGCAGCATTATTGCTTGAAACACTGTCTATAGGAACAAAAAAAAAAGGAATAGTCTTCAATAGGAGACTAGATAATACACTATGGTACATCCAGGCAATATATTTTATCAGCCGTTGAAAAGACCATGTCAAGATCATATGTGCTTTTGTGAGATGATTTCCAAGATACATTAAGTGAAACAGACAAGAAAGCGGATGCAAACCAATATAACTGGTATTCCACTTTTTGTGTTGAAAAGCCCGTTTATATTTGAATAGGCATAGAATTTCTCTGGATACACAAGAAAAGTGTGACAATGGTTCCTTTGGAAAGAATACCTGAAGTCGAGGGTGGGAAAGAAATTTTTCATTGTACACCCTGCACTATTCAAAATGTTTTAAATCATAAGTATGTATTTCCATTTCAAAATAAAAGACAATAAAAACAATAAGATACATAAGCTATAAAAAAGGATGTCTATTTAGTTATATAAATATCTATATTGTAACAAGCAAAAAATAAAATTATTCATATAGTATATTCAGTTATGTGAAAAGAGAAAAATGGTCAGAAGAAAATAATGTCCTAAAATGTTACCCTTGAAACTAAGAGTGACTGGCTTATCTTTCAACTTTTTCTGTAGCTTCCAAAATGTATTTAATAATCACATTTTACTCTTAACAATAGAAAAAAAATAAACTTTAGAAAAACTATGTTAAATTAAAATAAAGTATCCATCCATCTTTATAGTCCAAATGCAGCAGGTAAAATCAGGTAAGACAAGAAGTATTAACTTTTCAATTCCATGATTCTGCATTAAAGAAGTTCGTTGTGGTTTCTTAACTCCTTTTCACTTTTCCGGCTTGGCAACTGCTACCAATAAAGACAAGACCTAGTTCATAAATCAGTCATGAGCAAACTGTGTTTATAATACCCAGTATCAATGGATATGGAGATGGATGAGTTTTATCAGACATTAACTGCAGGCAAATTGATACCACTTCTCTTTTTTTTACTGCAGGCAAATTGATGCCACACCGAAACAACCTGGCTATATGAATCTGAAGCTATAAAAAGTGTTTAGGCCCCATGATCCGGTAATTTGACTTCTGGAATCTTAAGGAAAAAAACAACCTGAAATACTGGAGAAGTTTACACATAAAGGTCTTAATTAAGAGTGGTATGCAATCATAAGAAATTACAATTATGAATAACATGTAGCAACATGGGGGGAAATTTATGATACAGTGTTGAGTAAAGGAAAAGAATTCAGAAAAGTATATATCCTGCAATGTACAACCACTTCATAAAATGCACATGGAAAAATCTCAGAAGAGCCTTATACCAACATGCTCACAGTGCTTGTGTTCAGGTGGTGGAATCCTGGGGGAATTCTTGATATTTTTCCCCTTTTCTCTTTTCCAAAATGTTTGTATTTTTAAATAATATATATTTATAAATACTTAAAAATTTGAAGTCTTGGCTGTTCCACAGGAAATAATTACCATGTCTCTAGTTCCCTTAACAGAAAATAAAATTCCTTCATCTCACATAATAATAACAGTCACTGATATTTATTAAGCAACAGCTTTCTGCCAAGCTCTTTACATGTATGGTTCCATGAATCCAGCGAAGAAATTCTTATTACCGTGCTGCAGATGTGGAAAACTGAGGCTCAGACTGGCTCAATGGCACAGCCAAGGGGCGACAGCACCAGGATTCAAACCCAGGTTCTTCTGGCTTCCAATCCAGTTCCTTCTTCCATGTCACAATAAAGACCCGAAATGGTTCTCAGGGTCCAGGGTGTGTGCAAGGGAGGGTGCTAGAGCTTTACACACATTCTTTCATTTAATAACCTTGCAGATGTGGGCGGTGTCCTCATTTTATAAAATGAGGAGATAGTGGCTGGGGGAGGTTAAGTCATCAGTACAGCTGGTAAGAGATAGAACTGGGATTCTTCTTTTTTTTTAATTTATTTTGGGGCAGCTCTGCAGGGCATGTGGGATCTTAGTTCCCCAACCAGGAATCGAACCTGTGCCCCCTGCAGTGAAAGCTTGGAGTCTTAACCACTGGACGGTCAGGGATGGCCCACAACCCGTGTTGGGAACCACGACACTGTGTGGTGCCTTCCCACAACAAGGAAAAACCCAGAGCCTCCGAGCCTGGGGTGCAGGGCATCATCATCTCTGGTGCAGCCACTATCAAAAAGGAAGCACCTGGCAGGAAGGTGGGAGACAGCAGGAGGAGGTGGGCTGCCCAGCTCTCCGGCCTGGGTCGAGCCGGATCTGCGCTCCCCGCACACCTGAGGCCCGGGCCGGCTCAGCTGGTGCTGCACACAGATATCCACGTGGCCTGGCCCGCGGCCAACACAGATGTCACATCCTCCTGCCAGCGCTGACAGTGCTGGTGCTAATCTGCCAAAAGGCCTCCAGTAAAGCCCTTAAAGCTCTCTGTAAGGATCCCTGGTTCTGGGAGGCGTGGGGAGACAACGCACTGCCTCTTCCATGGTGGAAAATTCCAGTGCCACCTGTCTTGTTAAGAGAAAGGGTTGTCTAACCTCCTTGACCCCCAGGAGCCAGAGGGCCCTGCGGGGCCCAGGGTCCAGGACAAGGCTGAAGCCATGTGCCTCGACCCAGAGGCTGAGCCAACAGGAGCCAGGGCTCCAACTCTCTGGGAAACAGGAAGTTCAGGTCAGCCTGGGGGGCAGCGGGGGAACCAGATCAGAAGAGCTCAGGCCAGAGGCCAAATGGGGCCTCTGAGACGTGGACACAGCTAAGTGGACAGACCAGCACCAAAGAGCGCTCTGCGGTCATGGAGTGTTAGGAGCACTCATAGCCTGCTGGTGGAAGGTTAGTGGACTCCAGCACTTGGGAGATAGTTTGGCGTGGTCCAGTCCACACTCCATGACCCAGTAGTCCTCGTCACAGTGCTCCTAGAGAAATTCTTTCACCACGTGGGCCTCAGCATGTTCGCAGCAACAGTGCTCATAAGCCCAGATAGCCCAGACCCCTGTGGATGTGAGAATGGGTTAAAAAAATATATATTCTCTCTTCAAAAATAGACTGTGGTTGCCAAGGGGGAGAGGGGTACGGGAGGGATGGACTGGGCGTGTGGGGTTAATAGGTGCAAACTATTACCTGTAGAATGACTACACAACAAGGTCCTACTGCACAGCACAGGGGACTAAATTCAATATCCTGGGATAAACCATAATGGAAAAGAATATGAAAAAGAGTGTTTGTGTGTGTGTGACTGAGTCACTCAACTAGACAGCAGAAATTAACAGACCACTGTAAACCAACTATACTTCAATTAAAAAAATTAAAAAATATATATTCCTTATTCATCCAAGGGGATACTATATAGTCTTGAAAATAAATATGCTACAACTTCATGAGTGAATCCCATCAGCACGATGTTAATCACATAAGGTAAATTAGAATATGATATATACAATGTGATTTCATTTAACAGAAGTCCAAAAAACTCTCCAGACTAAACAATTTATTGATCAGGGACATATGCTTATGTGGTGTAACTATACAAGCAAGACAAAGAGAGACACAAAATTCAGCTTGGTGATTATCTGCCACGGGTAAGGGTAGTATTTGAGGAGAGCATAAGGGACGGGGTGGAAGGCAGTAGGAAGTACTGGAAACAGTAATAAATTAGGGGCTGGGTATTTGGGTATTTATTTTTATTATTTGCTAAGCTGACCCTATTCATGTTATATCTCGTGGATATATTTGTTGTTGTTGTTTAGTCGCTAAGTCAAGTCCAACTCTTCTGCAACCCTCTGCACTGTAACCCACCAGGTCCCTCTGTCTATGGGATTTCCCAAGCAAAAATACTGGAGTGGGTTGCTATTTCCTTCTCCAGGGGGCATCTTTCTGACCAAGGGATTGAACCTGTGTCTCCTGCATTGGCAGGCAAATTCTTTACCACTGAGCCACCAGGGAAGCCCGATGTGTCAATATTGCTTTATTAGTTATAAGAAAAGCATCATACTAATAAAAGATGTCAATAATGGGGGAAGCTAGGTGTGAGATGTATAGGCCCTCTCTGTGCCATCGTCTTGATTTTTCTGAAAGCCTAGAAATAAAGTCTATTAATTAAAATTATATATAAATACATTTATGTATGTAGATATATAGTTATATATAAAAATTATAAAATATACATATATATAAAACAAAGGATAAAAGGGACCAAGGGAAGGAGGAGAGGGGTTGTTGGCCAGGCCCTAAGCCTCTGTCTTCAGGACCTTCTTTTCGGCAGAGGTGGCGGGCTTGTCCAGGGGTGCCCAAGTCCCCAGCACCAGGGCAGATCCTACCCGCAGACTCACCATATCCTTATTATTGTCCCCACCACCCACCTAGCAACCATGACGTTATCCTGTGTGCAGCGTGGCTTCCCTACACCCCCTTCCCACCCTCTTTGGGGAATTGATAAATTGCTCTTTATTTCATAATTCTCACCATTGACATTTCACATTTGTCATCTCCTCTCCCAAATCAGACCCAGAGCGTGGCAAATCACTGTGAGCACATAGAAAGTCCCCCTGAACTGGGAGTGTTCTCCCCTCACAGTCAGGAGCTCCCATCAAAACAGAGATGGTCTCTCAGTTAACATGGAATCACAGAATCTCTGAGGCCACCCACCCTCAAGCCCTCATGTTATCAGATAAGCTGAGGCCCAGAGGGTCTATGTGATCTTGTGTAAAATCATAGCTAGTTTGAAGGCAGGGCTGGAACTGGGACCAAGGGCTCCTGAACCCCAGTCTCTTCTCTGACAGTGTGCTCTCTCCCTATGGCTGATGTTGAATGGACTTCTGATTCTGGCCGACTAGACCCTCCAAACTCCTTCCTACTGAAGCATTCAAAAGGCTGGACAAAATATTGTCAATCCTTGAAAGTCACCAAGTGAACTTGCAAAAAGGGTTAAGAATAATCAGAGGCCAAAGAGGAAAGGAAAGCAGGAACCCAGAGAGGATGCAGAAGCTGGCTTTCTCCCTGAGGAGCCAAGCCAAAGCCAAGTTAGCATTCATTTTCAAGGCCTTGTGGAGTCCATGCACAAGAAGAAAAGCCTGGCTCAGTCCAGGTGAAGAATTAAATGGAGAGCTTCCCATAAGGCTGGGCCCCATCTCCAGTCAAGAGTAGGCTAGAAATATACTTCAGTTCCCCAGAGGGGAGCAAGGAAAATTATCCATGTTAAACATTGGAAGTGAGTGGGAAAGAAAAAAAAAAAAACTTTTACCCTGAGAATTCTTTAACCACAAGCCAGCTCTTATATTTCAATTCATAGATAGTGGGTGAAAATCCTCAAGCCAATTGAGCAAGGGTGTAGTGGGGGCCGAGAAAGTTATTTCTAAGACTCTCTGGGACAGAACACTCCGAGCAGGCAGAGGTGATCACCAATTCAAAGGCCCTAAGGCAGAGTCATGCCAGGCTTGTTCCAGGAACACGAAAGGCCCAAGGGGCTGGGGTGGATAGAGCCAAGGAGAAGTGAAGGAGATGAAGTCACATAATAGGAGATCCGGTTGGACAAGTCCTGATGTGCTGTTCTAAGACCCTGGATTCTCCCTAAGATCTTGGACTCCTCCTCTGGAGTGTGAGGTCCATTAGAGGACTTTGAGCAGAGGAATGAGATGGTCTACCTTATATATTACAATGATCACCCTGTGGTGAATGTACTTAATACCACTGAACCGTACATGTTAAACTGATAAATTTTGTGTTATGCACATTTCACCACAATTGACATTCCAGGAATCTAAGTAAGAAATTATGGCTCCAGCAAGGATGGCAACAGGGTAAGGAATGAGACCATTTTCTGGATGTGCTAGAAGTAAGGCAACAAAAAAGGGAAGATCGTGGTGACTGCAAGGTTTCTGGCCTGAGCAACTGGAAGGATAAAGTTGCCATCAACAGAAGAGGGATCAGGTTTATAGGAGAACAGAAGAGTTAAGTTTGGGACTTGCTGGTTTGGGGGTATCTACTAAACTTTCAGGTGGAAACATCACGTGTTAGTGAAGATGTGGAGCAAGTAAAACTTTCACACACTGCTGAGGGAGTGAAAATTTGAAACACTGTTGGAAAACCTTTTGGCATGAAAGCTAAAAATGTGCATAATATATGACAGTGATTCTAGTCCTAGATATATGGTAGTGGTGGTTTAGTTGCTAAGTGGTGTCCAACTCTTTGCAATCCCATGGACTGTAGCCCATCAGGTTCCTCTGTCCATGGGATTCCCCAGGCAAGAATACTGGAGTGGGTTGCTATTTCCTTCTCCACCCTAGGTATACATCCGACAGCAAATCTGTCCATGTGTTCACCAAAAGATACGAACAAAAATGTTTATAGTATCATTCTTCATAATACCCCAGAACTGGACATGACCCATCAAAAATAGATTAGGTAAATGATACAGTCACATAATGACATTTTATCGAGCAATGCAAATGAGCGAGCTACTGCTATGCAATGTGGATGAACCTCTCATTAGAGAATATAATCTTCACAAAGTATGAAGTCAGACAGAAAATGAATCTGATCCACCAATCCCACTCCTGGGCATATATCTGGGCATATATCTCCTCTGTCCATGGGATTTTTCAGCCAAGAATACTGGAGTGGGCTGCCACTGCCTCCTCCAAGGGATCTTCCTGATGCAGGGATTGAACCCCCGTCTCCTGTGTCTCCTGCACTGCTGGTGGATTCTTTATCATTGAGCCACTGGGGAAGCCCCAACAATAAAAAAAAGAATGAAATAATGTCATTTGCAGCTAAGTGAAGTAAGTCAGATAGAAAGATCAATATCATGTGATATCACTTATATGTGGAATCTAAAAAATGATACAAATGAACTTATTTACAAGACAGAAATAGACTCACAGGCGTAGAAAACAAATGGCTACCAAAGGGGGAGAGGAAAGGAAGGGACAAATTAGGAGTTCGGTGTTAAAAGATACACACTATTATATATAAAATAGATAACAAGGACCCACTGTATAGCATGGGGAACTACAGTCAATATCCTGTAATAACCTATATGGAAAGAATCTGAAAAAGACTATATACATGTAAAATCATTTTTCTATGCACCTGAAACATTACAAATAAACTATACTTCAATTTACAATAACTGATTCTTTTTTTAAAAAAAAGCCTATGTATCATGTGACCAATCTAAAAGTTTGAAAACAGATAAAATTGGTGCTCAAACAAAAATCTGTGCATGAATGTTCATAGCGGCACTATTCAAGATGGCAAAAAGGTGGAAACAACCCATACATCCATCACCTGATGGATGGATAAAGAAATGTGGTGTAGAAATACAATGGAATGCTATTCAGCCGCAAAAAAGGAACAAACCACTGATACAGGCTACAACATGGGTAAACCTGGAAACCAGCTTGCTCAGTGAGGGACACCAGACACAAAAAGCTGTGAATCACGTGATTCCATTTACATGGAATGTCTAGAACAGGCAAGTCCACGGAGCCATAAAGCACATCAGCGGTTGCCAAGGGCTCAGGAGAATGGGGGTTGGGGAGCACTAATGCGTGTGGGGTTTCCTTCTGAAGCCAGGAAAAAGGTCCTGAAAGTAGTCATGGTAGTGTCTGCACAACATTGTGAGTGCACTCAGTGCCACTGACTTGCATTCTTCGAAAAGTTTAAGACGGTACATTTTACAAATATTTTACTGCAATCAAATTTAAAAATGATAAAACTCATCTATGGTGTTGTTAAGTCTGGATAGTGGTTATCTTGGGGTGTAGGGAGGGGTAAGTGATTGGGAGGAGGACAGGGCTTCCGGGGGTTCTGATAATAGTCCTTCTTTTAAAAAACCCAGGTGGTAATTACACGAATGTGTTCGTTTTGTTCAGATTCATCGAGCAAAAGAGACAAGTACAGACAATTCTTGCGAGGTGTTTTGCTGCAGAGTGGGGCTGAGAAAGTGGGCAGGAGCTAGATGCAGAAGTCGGATTAAGGGAGGGTTGTTTTCAGATGGGAGAGATGATAGTGGTTTCTGTGCACACTCTAAGCAGGGTGATCTGGTAAGGAAAGAGAAACAGACGATGTAAGAAAGGTAGGAGAGAATTGCTTAAGTGGTTCTCAGTAAGGGAGAGGCAACCTCACGCAGGCTCATGCACGGTGAGTTCTGCCGCAAGCCCATGACAGGAACTTGTAAGAAGCCGGAAGCTGATCACAGGACTGTCAGTGCTGGGTTGAGGGGGCGGGGGAGACAGGGAGGTCAATGGTAAGTCTGTGGAAGTTCACTCCTAGCTTATTACCAGGTTTCTGGTGAATAAACTGGGACACAGGGAACAGAGAAGATGGCTCACCATCACACCACTGGGGCCAGGAGTGGAAGGTAGGGCTCCCTGACGCCACGTGCAGGGCACCGCGATGCCCACAGGCCTCTAGTCCATCTCTCCACCGTGGAAAGGAGCTGCTTTCTGTGGTTTGCTCTGAAACAACTTCCCAAACTTTCAGAAAGAGCACCCTAGGCTTCCAAGGACTCCAGGATTTGAGGAATAAATCTGTTCTACCTTGTGGCTATGCCTTATATACAAAAGACTGTAGTTCCATCTCCTCCTCAGCCTCCATCTTTCCTGGCAGGAGAGGTCTCACTGTGGAGCTTGCCGTAATGGTAAAAGCCATGCACCACTCCACTGTCTGGCCTTTTTCCAGTTCTGTTACGTCTTTCTTGGAATGCAGAGGGCATAACAACAGAAACCACAGTGGCTTCCATTTTGAAGAGCTTTTTACAGGGACAAGGGCCCCATTTACGCATTCAAGCCCATGGTCAGCGAGCCTGTGGTCTGCCCAAGGTCACACACAGTGTCAACAATAGAGCCCAGAGGAGAATTCCAACCGCTGCGCTCTCTCCCCTACATCCCACTGCCCACATGCAGGACTCCAAATGGACACATGTGTCAGCCAGGGCACTTTGAGCAGCAAGAGGCAGCGGGAGTCATGTCATGTTGGCTGAAAGCAGTAAGGAGGACTTACTGAATTACATAACCGGAAGTCCTGAAGCAGGCAGGCTTCCGGGTTGGTCCACAGGGACTCGATGATGTCACCTTGGTCCCAATTTCATTGTCTGGCCACCCACGGAGGCTGTGGTGGGTTAAATGGCAGTCTCCCAAAAGATATGTCTCCGTCCTAACCCCTGCACCTGGGAAAGTGACCATATTTGGGAAAAGGGTGTTTGTAGATGCAATTAAGGATCTTGTGATGAGGTTATCCTGGATAACCCAAGTGGGCCCTAAATCTGATGACAAGTACCCTTATGAGAGACAGAAGAGGAAAAGACAGGCACAGGTGGAGAAGTAAGGCACAGCGCAAGGTGAAGGAGTCAAGAAACAGCGTCCCTGCTAGAGCCTCTGGAGGGGCTCCAGCCCTGCCAATAGCTTGATTTTGAACTTCTGGACTCAAACCTACAAGAAAATTCATTTCTGTTGCCTTACACCACCAAGGTCATGGTTATTTGTTAAGCAGGCCTAGGAGACGAATACAGAAGACAGGAAACACAGATCAACTTAGGCATGATCCCCACCCCTAAGAAAGGTGTGGTCATCAAGAAGAGGGCCACAGATGTTAAGCGAGGCATCCAGAGTGTCCACCCCACACACCACGTGCAAGAACGGGGCCATCTCTGAACATCTGCTCTCTGAGCACAGGAAGGACAGAGGGTGCCCTGGATGTGTGACCTTCACAGGTGAAGTTCAAGGTGGAGGGCTACACAGCACCCCCGGGGAGTCCTCCAAACCCTGAGAGCAAAGTTGAACATCTGGAACAAGGAGCACCTTCCTCTTGAAATAGTGGATATGAAAGGTCTTATGAATCTAGAGGTCATTCACTCTTTAGAGACCATTCCATCCATCCAGTTCCCCAAACCAGGATGGCCCTCGAGATCAGCCCAGACTCTCCTTTCCCTCACTGAACCCTTATAGGAGATCTGTCCCCCTTAAATACATAGTCCCTATCTGTTCCTCCCCATCCATCTCTAGAGCTGTCACCCTAGTTTAGGTCCTCATCCTCTCTTACTAGATTACAGCCCCAAGACTGGCCTCCCTGGCTTGGGTCTCAGCCTCCTCCCACCAAGAACTAGGAGGTTCTTTGGAAAACGAAAATCTGCCCATCACACATTCCTGCTAAGCACCCTTCAAGCTTCTTGGCATATCTTTCAAGGACTCCTGCTTAACCTGACTTCATCCCTCCCCATGTCCCCAAATACATGAGACCTTCTCACACCTGGAGGCTTCTCTACACACAGCTGCCTGGCTGATCCTCCACCCACTTCACGGCCAAGCCCTCTAGCACTCAGCTTTTAGGTTGTCTCCTTTTAGGGGTCTCCTTGACCTGTCACTCCTTCTTCAGGGTTCCCACCATACCCTGGGCCTACATAGTTCTCCCGTGGTGACAGAAGGGTCCATTTTTGAGCCGGGCTCCCTAATAGCAGGAACCATTCCATCCTGAGTAGACAGTATGTAGCAGGTGTTCAGGAATAAATTGATGAATAAAGATAGAGTCTACTTGGGATTCTCCAGTTTGAATTTTCTCAAACAAAATTCATCCTGCATGCTAAGTCGATTCAGTCGTGTCCAGTTCTTTGCGAACTATGGACTATAGCCTGCCAGGCTCCTGGGTCCGTGGGACTCCCCAGGCAAGAACACTGGAGTGGGTAGCCTTTCCCTTCTCCCAGGGAATCTTCCCAAGCCAGGAATTGAACCCAGTTCTCCTGCATTGGCAGGCGGATTCTTTACCACTAGCACCACCTGAGAAGCCTGCGGCTAAGTCGCTCCAGTCGTGTCCGACTCTGTGCGACGCCATAGACGGCAGCCCACCAGGCTCCCCCGTCCCTGGGATTCTCCAGGCAAGAACACTGGAATGGGCTGCCATTTCCTTCTCCAAGGCATGAAAGTGAAAAGTGAAAGTGAAGTCCCTCAGTCATGTCTGACTCTTAGCGACCCCATGGACTGCAGCCCACCAGGCTCCTCTGTCCATGGGATTTTCTAGGCAAGAGTACTGGAGTGGGGTGCCATTGCTTCACCTGAGAAGCCTAAGCTGTTGCTAAATCTAGATGTTTCTCATCCCAGTAGAGCAAGCATACAAGCCTGAAAACTAGGGAGTCAGATGACTTGCGTCACGATCTCTCCTCTCTGTGACTTTTGGCCAGTTCTCTTACCTCCCTGAGCCTCAGTGTCTCTTTCCGTAAAACGGGAATTATAAGCTTTGTTAAGAAAAACCACCAAAGGTGTCATCTGGCAGAGGGATGTAGCACGATGCATTTGACTTTCCTGCGTGCGTACGCACACTTTGGTTGAAGTCAGAAAGCATATATTAAGCGCTTACTATGTGCCAGGCTCTGGCGTGGGTGTTGGTGTAGAGGGGCCTGGGTGGGTGATGATGACTCTCACCCTAAATTTCACAATAATCTTTTCTGAGAAAACTCCTCTATCAAATCAGGAGTAAATCCTGCCTGTGAACTCACAGGTGAGACTGCTAATCAGCAGGAAGCCCACTAACAGTAAGGTAACCCTGAGCCCGCTGAGCGGCTCCTCCAGGGCCCCTCGCCCTCCCGGCGGCTCGCACAGCACACACCGAGTGGGTGGGTCTGTACTGCCACCTGCTGGAGGAACAGGGTAAGGCTACAGGCGGCAGCCAGCAGAGATTGAGGCGCCTGCCTTGAGTTGCCAAACACATGGCTCTAAGGTCTATCTGCCACATTTGTTCAACAGCTCACAAGAAGCTGTCAGAGGAAATGGCTTTTGAAATCACAATCACCTCACCGGAAAAGGTGTGGGGGGAGAAGAAAAGGAAAGCCAATTGTACCTTGCAATGGCAGAAAGTGGGAGCATGCCTCCTGGGGAAACTTCTCTCTCTGACTCAAAGCGGGAGGACCGGAGAACCCTGTTAAGATGCAGAGAAATGCCCTCTCCTGAAACTGTGGCTGTGCTTTACTCCCCAGGCCCTGAGTGAGGACACATCCTGGTGCGACCCTCTCAGCCTTGGTGCCCTGGGACCCAGTTGAACTCTCCTCCTGCCCATCAACACCTGCAAGATCTGAGTCCTGGAACCAGCTCCACAGAAACTGCCGGAAACTGGGAGGCCGGCTTTTCCAGAGGCCTTGGCTTTGCAGCCAGACTCGCTAAGTCAACACAGCGGGAGCCAGCCGTGCAGCTTGCCTTCCTGTTACACCCCCCCACTTCTCCTGGGCCTGCCACGCTCAGGCCTGCACACACACACACACGGAGTCCTCCAGATCCAGCAGTCTGTTATTTGGGTGGGGAATCTGCTCTGGGAGAACTGGCAGGCAGAATCCACATGGGCTACAGCCAGGGTATTGGGCTGTTGTGGGTTGTTTTGTTTTTTCTCTTTCTCCATATTCCAACCATCCTGGGAAAGTTGGGTCCAGGAATGCGAACTCCGGAAAACCAAGGGCAGTGCAATGCCAAGGTATTTATTAAGCCAATGAGCATGCTTCCTTCTCCCTGGAAGGCGATCTCGGGTTTCCTCAGGGCACTGCAGCCTTGCAGAGTCCAGCCAGTTGCTCCTATACATAAAGACAGTGTGGTCTTTGCAGCCTTCACAGTCAACCCACCAAGCACCATGCACCTGAGAGAGAGCTACAGGAGGCACCATCCCCCATCCCCCCCAGGGTCTCATGATGACCATGCTGTCCCCACTAGAAACAGCACCAGGGACTTCCCTTTGCCTTCCAATGCAGAGGCTGTGGGTTCGACCCCCAGTTGGGGAGCTAAGATACCACATGCCTCCCAGCCAGAACACCAAACCAAAACATAAAAAAGCAGAATCAATATTGTAAATGTGTAAATATTGTAAATGTACATAAAACACAAAAAGCAGAAGCAACAGTGTAAATGTTGTAAATTTGAATATTGTAAACAATTCAATAAAGACTTTTTAAAAATAAACACTGCACCAAACTAATTTAGGGGTGAGGTGAAAGAGTACATTCCTCCAGACCTTTCAAAAGGAAAGAAAGCCGTAACAGACAGAAACATGCCAGAGCCATACAAAAATACACAGCATGATTTACACAAATTGTGAATGGTACAATTCTGTTTGTTCTGCCACAATACAAAAACAGGGAGTTTTTCATCCAGACAGAAAATAAAAATGAAGCAAAAATTATCAGCACTCTGATATGAATCAGCCCATGATGATACTTTCAATACACCATCATACCTACCTGATGATCTGGCCCCCTGCCCCCAGCAGTAATTCATTCTCATCTTGGCTTCTGTTAATTCTACGTTTCAGGGGTTCAAGAAGCAAAACGGTCGTCTCTTTGACCATCCCAGTTTCCGACCCTGAGCTTCCATGTGTACCTTTTGGGGTTCACACTTTCTCAAGCACATCAAGCAGTGCAAGACATCATCCGATATCCATCTTCACAGGTCTTTTCTGTTCCACGGCCCCTCTGGGTCCCTCCAGTCCTCTGCCTGCTTAAGACCTGGGCATCTTTGGGCAGATGGTCCTGACTGCCTAGGAGCACCAACATCTATCATTCTGGAGACCTAACCCCCCGGGGACACACTGAGAAGTAGGGTTCATAATTCCATCTGATCTTAGCGTCTCCAGAGTGCTCTCTTTGTTCTCTCCATCTTTCTTCTCATAGACTAGGGGACTTTTTTTTTTTTGGCCTGGGGAAAAATCTTTCTTCCCAAATTTCTACAAGATTCATAGTTTGTTGGCCCCAAACTCCTTTGCCTGCTAACCAAATATATACACATTTCTTTTTTAATTTAAAAATCCCTTTCTGTAAAACCGAAGCTGAAAAAAAACAAAAAATGTCTTGGCTGTTTTCGACTCTGTCATGTGCCTACATGAAGGCAAGGAGCCTGCTTGCATGGAGACAGGGCAGGAGAGAAAACAGGGCGCATCAGAAATGTCACCCAGACACACAAGAAACACATTTTTCCGCTCCTTTCCATCAGCCAAGTTTTTAAAGTGGTCAGCTGTGGTTTCTTTCCTGGTTAATGAGATTATTTGAAAGAAACGCCAGAATAAGAGTTTCTCTTCTGTCTCCGCTAACAGTCCCTTCTGCCTCTATTTCTCCAGCAGCCTCTTCCCATGTCTGCCCCTCTCGCTGGTCACTCCTTTTCTCTCCCATCACTGCCTCTTCCTGGCCTGGTTGCACATTCTGAGAGAAGCTGGCCAGAAATCACCACTGCCCCCCATCCAGCCCAAGAGAAACAGCAGCACCAAAAGTTCGGGTGCATCCCTCAAAATGTGTCAGCCTGTGATGCCCCATCCCCACCCCTGCACCGACCCCAAGTCCATACGTTCTCAGAGCGCTTTCTGATTTCCACACCTGCAACACGCTCTTTGCCCTGCATCTTACCTGGCCTCCAGAAGAGATGGCCACTCCCTCTTCCTTAAAAGTCTCTCCTCCTTAGATATCGCTTGAGGGGCGCCCACACCTGGGTTTTCCTCCTCCTGGGTCACAGCCTGCCCTCAGGATCCGATCCTTCTGTCTACCCGGTAATCACAAATGCTCCCCAGGGTTCTGTCCTTGGTCCTCTTCTATTCCACATGCATTGAACAAGTTCAACCTCTCTCAACGCTGCAATGCCTGCCAAACCCACAAAACATTCCCTTCCCCACTTCCCCTCTCCACCCCCTCCTCCCTTCCCCCCTCTACCTTCTTCTCCCCCAATCTCTCAATTTCAGACACATGTTTGCAAGTCCCTAGAAAAGGAAAAGCTGGAGAGAGGGTTCAGTTCAGTTGTTCAGTCGTGTCCGACTCTTTGAAACCCCATGAATCGCAGCACGCCAGGCCTCCCTGTCCATCACCAATTCCCGGAGCTCACTCAGACCCACGTCCATCGAGTCAGTGATGCCATCCAGCCATCTCATCCTCTGTTGTCCCCTTCTCCTCGTGCCCCCAATCCCTCCCAGCATTAGGGTCTTTTCCAATGAGTCAACTCTCCACATGAGGTGGCCAAAGTACTGGAGTTTCAGCTTTAGCATCATTCCTTCCAAAGAACACCTCCATTCTGAAGGAGAATGGACTGGTTGGATCTCCTTGCAGTCCAAGGGACTCTCAAGAGTCTTCTCCAACACCACAGTTCAAAAGCATCAGTTCTTCGGCCCTCAGCTTTCTTCACAGTCCAACTCTCACATCCATACATGACCACTGGAAAAACCATAGCCTTGACTAGACAGACCTTTGTTGGCAAAGTAATGTCTCTGCTTTTCAATATGCTATCTAGGTTGCTCATAACTTTCCTTCCAAAGAGTAAGCGTCTTTTAATTTCATGGGTGCAATCACCATCTGCAGTGATTTTGGAGCCCCCAAAAAATAAGTCTGACACTTTCCACTGTTTTCTATTTGCCATGAAGTGATGGGAGAGAGGGTACGAGTGCTCATTTCCTACAATGGAAAAAATATCCGGACCACAGTGCAGACCAGGACCACCAGGTGGCTAGATTCCAATTCCATACCAGAGAGAATTTTCCAGAAAGTAGCACTGACCAGCAATGGGTGGGCTCCTTCTGAGGTAATGAGCTCCCCGTGGCCGGAAATGAGCAGAGATGATTCCTACACACACGAGCAGGCCAAACTAAGCAACATCCATGTTCTCTCCCTAATCTGAGATTATAAGGCTCAGCTCAGAAATCAGAGATTCAGATATATAGTAGCTTTTTGGCTTCGGGTTTTTTGGTTTGTATTTTTTTAGTACCAAAAATGGAAGTTCTTCACGACTGGTTAGAAGTCACTGTGACATTTCCTTTTTATTCAATTATTTCTCATATAACGATTTGTCGTTTATCTGATAATCTGTATTACAAACTCATTTGTCATACACACGCTCTATAGTGTTTGGAGAACAAAGTTTACATGGTCATTGACTGAAGACTTTCAGAGTAAAGGATGGTTGCAAATCTGACCACTTCTGGACAGTTCTCTCTGTCCTATTCCTATACAATGTCTTAAAGAAACAGGAAAGCTGAGGAGTCAGACATGGTCCTGCCTTCAGAGAGCTCTCACTCTGAGGAAGGAGGTGGACCCAAATGCCAGCGACTGCAGCAGAGGAGGGCAGGTGCCGTGACACTTGTCAGAGAGAATGGGGATGACAAGGCAGAGGCATCTTGTTTTAGGAAAACAATGTGTCTTTAAATACCTCACTGCAAAATCTATATTGAAAAAACAAAAATACAAAAGCAAATTGCCAACACCTCCACTGTCTGATCAAATTGTTTCCATTTGTCCATGTTAATCCTTATCCCATACATATGCCATTTTTTCAGGTTTCCAATAATATCAGAATGGTTCTAGAGTCTGTATTTTCACTTATTATATCATTAGTATTTTTCCAAGTCCCTACTTCTTTTTTTTTTACTCGCACTTCACCCCCTTGAGATAACCAGGGTTCACAGCCTGGGGAGTCACCCACCTGTCGATCCCTTCTGTGTTTGATCCACCCTAGAAGAGGGCATCAGAATGAGACCTAAAGCAGAACATTTGACAGCCCCTCCCGTCTTTTCCTGTTCTCCTGACATACCCAACTTTCAATCGTAAAAGCCATTCTAATGTCCTTAAGAGAATATTGCTGGGAAGACCCAAGAAGAATGGCAAAGAGTAACTTTTTAGAAGCAACAAGAATCCACATGCACCACCATTCCATGGACCAGGCAGCTTGTCAATTTTCTTTGCTGTTACTCATGCACACGTGCTTCTTTTCTTCCTTCCCTCCGACAAACATGGACTCTCCCCACCTCATGACTTCTGCTTCTACTCAAGTTCCAGCTGCCTCATAACTGCACACACACCCACATAACCTGCCCATACCACCAGTTTTCTTTTTGGCAATTCTGCCATGGTCCCCCAGCCCTCAGTGTTTCTTGGCTCATTTCTCAAGGTCCTTTTTTAACATATGACATATTCATGACGCTGGGAAGACTACAGCGAGAGTGGTGTGCGGCTGTGGTCTACCACTATCTCTCCAGGAAGGACAGCGGAAGGGACTGTTTTTTCTCCCTAGGACAGCCGTGGCCATAAGGGCTCCTCACAGCCAAAGCCACTGCTCTCCCTTATATGGTGCTGCCTTATTCACACATTTTATGCATGCGTCCTTCGTTGCCCAGTCGTGTCCGACTCTTTGTGACCCCACGGACTGTAGCCCGCCAGGCTCTTCTGTCCATGGGATTCCAGGCAAGAATACTGGAGTGGGCTGCCATGCCCTCCTCCAGGCGATCTTCCCAACCCAGGGATCACACCCACTTCTCTTTCATCTAACCTACATCGGCAGGCAGGTTCTTTACCACTAGCACCACCTGGGGAGCCCAGCACTTTTTATGGGGCCTCCAAAAAATTGCTTAAACGGTCCATTGTTCATTTACCTGCTGCAAAGTGGACTCAGGTTTCAAGTCTGAAACTTTTTCTTGATTCAGTTTCATTAAGGGGGTAGGGAGGTAAGACGCAATTCCTCAGCCTGCCAAAGGGGGCAAGTGTGACTGACTCGGTCTGGGGCATCACAAACCTGCAGAGGTGTGGCCCCCAGGTCCCTCCTCCAACTCACACACGCACGTGCATGCACACACGAGGGCAACCACGGGAAGACTTCAGAGTCGTGTGTGGGATCAAGTCACAGTTCTGCTGTCTCCCAGCCATGTGATCTGGGAGAGGTCAAAACATTTTGAGCCTTATTTTCCTCTTCTCTAAAATGAGGTTAAAAAAATTTTTTTACGTGACTTATGGAAGTAATTGTAAGGATTAGAAGATTAAATGGAAAACAGAGTGTAAAATCCTTTCAGGCCAATTGAGGGTTATACAATTGCTGCTTTAATTAATTTGCCATTTCATTTTCCAGCCTGCACAAAGTCCTTGTTAACTAAGTAAATGGTCAATTTTCCACAACAGGAATAGAAGTCAGCCGTGAAGTCACCAGCGTCTCAGTTTCTGGTCAGGAGGACCAGATCCACAGAGGCCAAACTAAAACATTGTTTTCTTTCACAGAGTCGTTTAATCTTTCATCTCAAAATACATCAATCCTGAAAATGGACTGAAGGGCTTTAAATGAAGGAGAGGAAGCTTTGCTCAGAATTATCTAACGAAAAAGGGGGAGGAAGTAGGCAAAAGCACACTGACTTTTTTCTTCTTTTATTTATAAAGAACACGGTTCCTCCCCCCAACACAGACATAAACACACGTTCCAAGGAGGAGCTTATAAAAACAACAACAACAGAGCCAGGGCACTCAGGACCTTATTTAACACCAGTCCGTTTGCCCGACTGGGGGATCACTGGGAATGTTTCCCTAGATGTGACCTCTCACACCTCAAAGAAAGGAGACCGTGACCTGAGCGGCCCATCTACCCACCCACCAGGCAAAAGCGACACCCTCAGTCTTCTGCATCATCAAACTGTCCTGTTTCAAAGACCATCTTGGAATAATGGGGTATCAGTGGAGGCGGATGGTGCCAACTGGGGTCATAGATCATGTCTCCTTGCGGGGCACAGCACACCCAGGGTCTGACCTCTTGAGAAAGGCAACCTTGGATGTCGTCAGCATCTGCAGGCAGTTTTAAAAGACAGATTAAAAGGAAGGAGGGAGTGTGATAAGACAGACCCAAAAATACCTAGGGGACAGACACTTGCACGTCTTTGCTTAAACATATGCACAGGCGGGCACACACGCATGCACAGTCTTCTGTTGCTGGAGAATCCCGAGCACCTTCATTCTGAGGCCACCCACAGTCCCGCTTCTCTGACACAGGTTTTTAGCAGTGCAGAGAAAGCAACTGAGCACTTCTGTCTGCGGCTGCTCCATTCATACAAAGATATTTGGAGAGAGTAAGGTTGTTTCAACATTCAAACAGACCCACACTGTTATAAAATAAAATGTAAAACTGGCACTTCCCCCCACCAACCCCCACCTCCAATATGAAAGAGGAGCCGTCACAGAAATTTCAGACCTGCAAGAGCTATCAGGCAAAGCTAATAGACGTGGCTCCCTCTTCCAAACTGTTACGGGTTAATCTGGTAGGAGGGTCTCAGGAGCCTGGCCTGTGTGACCCCATGGACTATATGTAGCCTGCCAGGATCCTCTGTCCATGGGACTTTCCTGGCAAGAACACTGGAGTGGGCTGCCATCTCCTATTCCAGGGGATCTTCCCAACCCAGGGATCAAACCCGCATCTCTTGCGTTTCCTGCACTGGCAGGCAGATTCTTTCTGACTGCACAACGGCCTGGCCTAGGACCCCAGAAACCCCGCACCTACCATATGGATTCCCCTGATCTGCTTTCAACTCTAGGTCCCAGTCCTCGTGAAAAAGATCACCGGCCTGTTCCTTGGGTAGACAGCCAGACATTCCTTCTGACAGCTCCCAGGGACTCGGTTCCCCATCAGAATCTTCGTCATCTTCAGCAAAGCCTTCCTCTTCACAATGGGTGCCCTCACCATGGGCAGGGCTATCGTGAGGGATGCTCTGTGCTCCGTTGGCTAAGAAATCGACAAAAAGAACATCTTAAAACAACCTGATCGTGTTCGGCTAGGAAGATGTTCGGCAAACTTACCAAGAGGGCAACAGTAACAAGCGTGCGGAGCCCCTTAGCCACCAGAGCACTTATTTAAAAACTGTTGTTCTGTTCGCAGTTTTAGAAGTAGGGTTGATAATTTATTTTCAATAAGATGTTCTGTCTTAAACGAGGCCATTCATTACCAGGTCTTTTCACTCACATGAGCAAATCGGGCACAGTGTGTATTTTCAGGTGGTTTAAATGACACGGAGAGAAAGGGCTTCTGGCAATGATAACCTTTCACAGTACAGACTTCCTTGGTCTCTCCCAAGAGCCCCCCCCAGCCTCTGTTGCCTACTTGCCTAGTCGATCTGTGGCGTTCTCAGTCGCTTTCTCCTGACTGGAGTGGTCAGCTGGGGCAAAAGCAGTCTGCGGGAAGAAGAAACAAGGACCCAGGACTTGGATATCTTGGGAATGGCCAGCATTTTAGCCCCAGATCCACCCTTTCAGACCCTCCTTTGCGAGGCTGGGGTGGGACCCTGGGACCCACATTTCTACTGTGCCCTGTTAGGTTGGGACTTGCTGCTTCCCATTCCTGCAGGCATCAACCCTGCCGGCAGGATCACCTGCTTTCACAGAGTGCCTACTGAACCCAGTGTACAGGCTGCCAGCACATACAGAGCCGGTCTCCTCACTGGGCCCTACCATTTTTAAAAATTTTTTAATATTTATTTGGCTGCACCACCTCTTAAGCTGAAGGACTCAAGATCTTTAATTTTGGCAGTGGGATCTAGTTCCCTGACCAGGGATCGAACCCAGGCTGCCTGCGCTGAAGCGTGGAGTCTTAGCCACTGGACCACCAAGGAAGTCCCTCACCAGGCCCTCTCTTGATCGGTCTGGGCCCTTAGGACTCCTCCTCCAAGCTCAGAGACTCCAAACTAGCCAGGACAGTACCCCGTCCCCAGAGGCTGGAATTTCAGCTCCCTGAAATTCTCCTCTGAGCTTGGACATTTTAGTCATTCCAATCTCACCCCTTTGTTCCCTCAGCCCTGGGGCCGGCTGCTGTTTCCCCGCAGTGGATACCTCCGTGTTCATTTTTACCTTAACTTTTTATCTAGCTAATAGCTCTTTTATCAAATTTCATCTACTGACCGACAGATGAGGACAAAAGAGCTTTAGCTGCTCAAGGGAAATCGGCAGCTGTTGCCAGGAAATCATCTTCCTTCATAGCCATCGCTAGGTTTCTCTGCTCCCATCACTCAAAAGTTCTGAAATCCTGGGACTTCCCTGGCAAGCCAGTGGCTAAGACTCCACGCTTCCAATGCAGGGGGCATGGGTTCAATCCCTGGTCGGGGAACTAAGATCCCGTATCTGGGCAGTATGGCCAAAAACAAAAAAAGAGAGAGAGTTCCTGAAATCCTATCACCTGTGAAGATGTCTTTCTAAGTGAGGCGAGAAATGTTCACAGCCTGCATGAGAAGACCTTACTTCAATCCCTATCACTCAGAGTATACCTGGGACATACCACTTCAGCCACCATGCCTGGGTTTCCGTCTCTGGAAATTGGGAACAATTGTTCTAACCCAGCAGGAGGTTTATAATGAGATAACACCAATGAAGACACCTAGCACACAGCAGGAATATAACATTTATTGAGCTGAAACCCACCTTCTTTGCCCCTACATTTAAACTGCGCTTGGCACCTGCCCCAGTTAGCTCACGACCTAGTCCTACCTGGATTTAATGAGCTAATTCCATCTCCAGTAGTCGGTGACAACTTCCAGTCACTCCTGCTGACCAATAGTGGGACTTCTCACCTCTTCTATTGCAAGAGCTCCCTACCTGCCTTCCCACTCACCCACTTTTTCTTTTTTTTTAATTTGGCTGCACCAGGTATTAGTTACAGCATATGGGAGCCCCCACCAGGGTCCCCTGAATTGGGAACACAGAGTTTTAGCCACTGGACCACCAGGGGCCCACACTCACCCATCTGCCGCGGCCTCACACTGGAAATCACCACTCTGCCCAGAAACCTCAATAGGCCTCCGCTGCTAGAGTACAAAATTCGCCATGGCATCCACATTGCCCCTTCAGGCTCCGTCAACTTGTGCAGCACAGTTCTCTCTCCAAGCTCCCAACCATTTGCCCTGCACATCCTCATCTCCACGCCTCTGCCACGACCACTATCCTCTCATCTTGGAGAGGAAGTGCAGGAACCTTCCTACTGTGGCCTGACAAAATCAGTCTCATCCTACCTGCCCGCTAAAGTAATTTTCTTTATAAGCCTACCACTACATTTTTCCTATCTTATTTTGGTTAGGATGTCTCTGATGCTTAGACAAGCATTCCTCTTCCACTCAATAAATATGCGTGTGTCAAGTGCCAGGCACTACGCTACGCAGCGGGTTTACAGCACTAAATAGCGCGTTCCTACCCTCAAGGAGCTCCCCGTCTAAAAGGGATTACTGAACAAGGGCAGGACATGACTGTAATAGCAGTCTTTGAGAAACCGGGAGCCGTCTGGCGCGCAAAAGAAAACAAGTTTCTAGAAAGCCTGCGTCAAACGCGGCCTTTTGGTTTCAGTGAAAAGGAGAGCGCGCAGGAGCCATCATCCGGTGCTCTGGCTTAGCTGAGCATCCCCACCATGGGACACAGATCCTTCAGGGAAAGTCGCTCTCCTCGTCGCCCTCACCTGGCCCCAGCCCAGGCCCCCCAGCAGCAGCCCCAGCTCTCGGTCAGAAGCATCACCTCCCATTTAGCAAGGACGCAAAGGTGCCCTGGAGCCAACAGCCACCACTCCCAGCCCGGCGCGCCCACCCACGTCCTCGAGGTTGCCCCGCCCCACAGTTTCGCGGCCCGGCTGTTTCCAGCTCGGGCGCGCGCCCAAACGGCCGGGCTGCCCGAAGCGGGCCGGGAGCGCTTCCCCGGTTCCGTGGCCCACACCCCGCGAGCCCCCGCAACTTCCCGCCCCCGACCGCAGGTGGTGGACGCGCCCAGGCCCCGCGCCGCGCTCACCCCCGGACTCGGGGGCGCCTCCCGCCCGCTCGGCAGCTGCAGACCCCGCGGCTGCTCGGCGGCCCCCAGCGACTGGGCCCCGGCGGTCGGAGGGTCCATCCCTGTCTGCCCGCGGCTCGGCGCCCAGGTCGCCGCTCGGCCACGTGACGCGCCGGCCTGGCTGCCGGCCCGAGGATACGCCGTTGAGAGCCAATCAGCCTGGGGTGCTCTCGGCCGGAGGGCGGGGCGCGGGGGTCAAGGGGGAGCCAGGGGCGGGGCAACGGACGGGGCGGAGTAAGGGGCGGGGAGTGCCCGCCTCCGAAAGCCCGGTTTACCCAACCGTCCCGAAATCTAATTTTTGTAGCCACTGGCGATGCAGGTCCCAGGGCTAGACGACTAGTTGGGTCTTGAACGCCTGCGTGCTACCCCTACCCAATCACAATGGACATGCTTTCTTTCAAAACCTATTCAGTTCAGTTCAGTCGCTCAGTCGTGTCCGACTCTGCGAGCCCATGAATTGCAGCAGGCCAGGCCTCCCTGTCCATCACCAACTCCCGGAGTTCACTCAAACTCATGACCATCGAGTCGGTGATGTCTTCCAGCCATCTCATCCTCTGTCGGCCCCTTCTCCTCCTGCCCCCAATCCCTCCCAGCATCAGAGACTTTTCCAATGAGTCAGCTCTTCCCATGAGGTGGCCAAAGTACTAGAGTTTCAGGTTTAGCATCAGTCCTTCCAAAGAACACTCAGGACTGATCTCCTTTAGAATGGACTGGTGGGATCTCCTTGCAGTCCAAGGAACTCTCAAGTCTTCTCCAACACCACAGTTCAAACATCAATTCTTGGGCTCTCAGCTTTCTTCACAGTCCAATTCTCACATCCATACATGACTAATGGAAAAACCATAGCCTTGACTAGACGGACCTTTGTTGGCAAAGTAATGTCTCTGCTTTTGAATATACTAAGTTGGTCAGAACTTTCCTTCCAGGGAGTAAGCATCTTTTAATTTCACAGGTGCCATCACCATCTGCAGTGATTTTGGAGCCCCCAAAAATAAAGTCTGACACTGTTTCCCCATCTATTTCCCATGAAGTGATGGGACCAGATGCCATGTTCTTCATTTTCTGAATGTTGAGCTTTAGGCCAACTTTTTCACTCTCCTGTTGCACTTTGATCAAGAGGCTTTTTAGTTCCTCGTCACTTTCTGCCATAAGGGTGGTGTCATCTGCGTATCTGAGGTTATTGTTATTTCTCCCAGCAATCTTGATGCCAGCTTGTGCTTCTTACAGCCCAGCGTTTCTCATGAGGTACTCTGCATATAAGTTAAGTAAACAGGGTGACAAAAACAGCCTTGACGTACTCCTTTTCCTATTTGGAACCAGTCTGTTGTTCCATGTCCAGTAAACTGTTGCTTCTTGAACTGCACATAGGTTTCTCAAGAGGCAGGTCAGGTGGTCTGGTATTCCCATCTCTTTCAGAATTTTCCACAGTTTATTGGAAGTCAAAACCTGTTCAGTTCAGTCGCTCAGTCATGTCCAACTCTTTGCGACCCCATGAATCACAGCACGCCAGGCCTCCCTGTCCATCGCCAACTCCCGGAGTTCACTGAGACTCACGTCCATCGAGTCGGTGATGCCATCCAGCCATCTCATCCTCTGTCGTCCCCTTCTCCTCCTGCCCCCAATCCCCCCCAGCATCAGTCTTTTCCAATGAGTCAACTCTTCGCATGAGGTGGCCAAAACCTGTTACAATAGTCCATTACCCGCATCTACCTAATAGTGCATAAAATAGTGCGTAAGAGCTTAAAAACTTTTTATGCAATTGTAGCTTTAATCCCATTTTACTCTTTTCTCTATAAACAGGTTTCTCTAGAACTTGGGCTGGAATCAGGCTACAACTCTCCCACAAATGGATGAGACAACTCAGGAGCCCAGTAACTCTCACCCTGAGCTAACCAGGTCTTAGCATTAACCCATTAGAAACCAAGCCAGATTGATCAAAACTCTTAACATTTCATAAACCCTTATAGACCCCAACCAGTAATGCTGAAGAAGCTGAACGGTTCTATGAAGACCTACAAGACATTTTAGAACTAACACCAAAAAAAGCTGTCCTTTTCATTATAGGGGACTGGAATGCAAAAGTAGTAAGTCAAGAAACACCTGGAGTAACAGGCAAATTTGGCCTTGGAATACGGAATGAAGCAGGGCAAAGACTAATAGAGTTTTGCCAAGAAAATGCACTGGTCCTAACAAACACCCTCTTCCAACAACACAAGAGAAGACTCTACACATGGACATCACCAGATGGTCAACACCAAAATCAGACTGATTATATTCTTTGCAGCCAAAGATGGAGAAGCTCTATACAGTCAACAAAAACAAGACCAGGAGCTGACGGTGGCTCAGATCATGAACTCCTTACTGCCAAATTCAGACTTAAATTGAAGAAAGTAGGGAAAACCACTAAACCATTCAGGTATGACCTAAATCAAATCCCTTATGATTATACAGTAGAAGTGAGAAACAGATTTAAGGGACTAGATCTGATAGAGTGCCTGATGAATTATGGACGGAGGTTCGTGACATTGAACAGGAGACAGGGATCAAGACCATCCCCATGGAAAAGAAATGCAAAAAACCAAAATGGCTGTCTGGGGAGGACTTACAAATAGCTGTGAAAGAGAAGCGAAAAGCAAAGAAAAGGAAAGATATAAGCATCTGAATGCACAGTTCCAAAGAATAGCAAGGAGAGATAAGAAAGCCTTCCTCAGCAATCAATGCAAAGAAATAGAGGAAAACAACAGAATGGGAAAGACTAGAGATCTCTTTCAAGAAAATTAGAGATACCAAGGGAACATTTCATGCAAAGATGGGCTCGATAAAGGACAGAAATGGTATGGACCTAACAGAAGCAGAAGATATTAAGAAGAGGTGGCAAGAATACACAGAACTGTACAAAAAAGATCTTCGTGACCCATATAATCACAATGGTGTGATCACTCACCTAGAGCCAGACATCCTGGAATGTGAAGTCAAGTGGGCCTTAGAAAGTCTCACTACGAACAAAGCTACTGGAGGTGATGGAATTCCAGTTGAGCTATTTTCAAATCCTGAAAGATGATGCTGTGTAAGTGCTGCACTCAATATGCCAGCAAATTTGGAAAACTTGGCAGTGGCCACAGGACTGGAAAAGGTCAGTTTTCATTCCAATCCCAAAGAATGCTCAAACTACCGTACAAATTGCACTCATCTCACACACTAGTAATGCTCAAAATTCTCCAAGCCAGGCTTCAGCAATACATGAACCATGAACTTCCAGATGTTCAAGCTGGTTTTAGAAAAGGGAGAGGAACCAGAGATCAAATTGCCAACATCTGCTGGATCATCGAAAAAGCAAGAAAGTTCCAGAAAAACATCTATTTCTGCTTTCTTGACTATGCCAAAGCCTTTGAATGTGTGGATCACAATAAACTGTGGAAAATTCTGAAAGAGATGGGAATACCAGACCACCTGACCTGCCTCTTGAGAAACCTATGTGCAGTTCAAGAAGCAACAGTTTACTGGACATGGAACAGACTGGTTCCAAATAGGAAAAGGAGTACATCAAGGCTGTATATTGTCACCCTGTTTATTTAACTTATATGCAGAGTACATCATGAGAAACGCTGGGCTGGAAGAAGCACAAGCTGGCATCAAGATTGCTGGGAGAAATATCAATAACCTCAGATATGCAGATGACACCACCCTTATGGCAGAAAGTGACAAGGAACTAAAAAGCCTCTTGATGAAAGCACAAGAGGAGAGTGAAAAAGTTGGCCTAAAGCTCAACATTCAGAAAACGAAGATCATGGCATCTGGTCCCATCACTTCATGGGAAATAGATGGATAAACAGTGTCAGACTATTTTGGGGGGGCTCCAAAATCACTGCAGATGGTGATTGCACCCATGAAATTAAAAGATGCTTACTCCTTGGAAGGAAAGTTATGAGCAACCTAGACAGCATATTGAAAAGCAGAGACATTACTTTGCCAACAAAGGTCCGTCTAGTCAAGGCTATGGTTTTTCCAGTAGTCACGTATGGATGTGAGAGTTGGACTGTGAAGAAAGCTGAGCGCCCAAGAATTGACGTTTGAACTGTGGTGTTGAAGACTCTTGAGAGTTCCTTGGACTGCAAGGAGATCCAACCAGTCCATTCTAAAGGAGATCAGTCCTGGGTGTTCTTTGGAAGGACTGATGCTAAACCTGAAACTCCAGTACTTTGGCCACTTCATGCGAAGAGCTGACTCACTGGAAAAGACTCTGATGCTGGGAGGGATTGGGGGCAGGAGGAGAAGGGGATGACAGAGAATGAGATGGCTGGATGGCATCACCGACTCGATGGACGTGAGTTTGAGTGAACTCCAGGAGCTGGTGATGGACAGGGAGGCCTGGGGTGCTGCGATTCATGGGGTCGCAGAGAGTCGGACACGACTAAGTGACTGAACTATAAGCTATGACACTCGGTCGCAGTAACCCTAAACATCCTGCACTGTGCCCGTAGTCTCACCTAGGGCCCATCTTGCAGTGCTCCAAGTCTGGCCATCTACAGCTGAGGGCAGCAGAAGTTAGGCAGCACCTTAGCTGGACAACACCAAATTCTAAAGACAGCCCTTGCTGCCTTTCCTTCCCTGTACTGCCTGAACCTCTGTAACAAATCTGCTCAAGGTGTGATAATCGCCTTAACCTCTAAGTAGCAGAAAAGCTGGAAGCTGGGATTCTTTGTTCATCAGGCCATTTTATGACAATCTGAGATTACGCTATTCCTTCAAATCTCTCAAAGAATGTTGTTTATACATTACATAAGCCATTTGAAAAATATTTAGCCTAACACAGTTAATAGGTAACATATTTTTCTCTATGCAGGCTTTCCTACGAGAGAGTGTGACCATTTGTCTTCTGTTCTGACGCACGAATCAGTTTCCCCAGATCTAACTGGATCTAGGTCAAGTGTCTAGCAGAACCTTATTTGATGGGTGGATAAGTTTTGTTATCTGTGCTGTTCAGGAAACCACGGGGCTGGCTGAGCACTTGAAAATGTGTCCAGGAGAAGGAAATGGCAACCCACTCCAGTAATCTTGCCTGGGAAATCCCATGGACAGAAGAGCCTGGTGGGCAGAGTCAGACACGACTGAGGAAGGGGCAGGCACTTGCTAGAGGCCCCAGAGCTTTTGATGGCAGAGCCAGCACTGTGGCTGAGGACTCCTGGCTCCCAGGCCTCTCTTACCAGATGGAAGCGTGGAAAACTAGTCAAAAATATGCCTGAGGGCATTCCTGGCGGCTCAGTGGTAAGAATCGCCCCCCTGCCAAAGCAGGAGATGCGAGTTCCACCCCTGGTCTGAGAAGACCGCACGTGGCAGAGCAGCTGAGCCCACGCATCACAGCCACTGGGCTGGGGCTCTCGAGCCCGGGAGCCGCAGTACTGAGGTCCGTAGGCACCAGAGCCCGTGCTCCGCAACAAGAGGAGCCACCACGGTGAGAAGCCCAAGCCCCCCCACTGGAGAGCAGCCCCTGCTTGCCACAGCTAGAGAAAAGCCCACGCAGCATGAAGACCCTGCATAACCATAAATAAAATCATTAAAAAAACAAAAAGAAAAGAAAATGTGTCCAGTGTAAATGGAAAACTGAATTATCTAATTTCAATACATTTAAGTCCCCACATGTGGCTGGAAGCCACCATATCAGCAGAGCTCAGGGTGCACTGGCTACATGCATTTTCATTATCTGCAATTGTGAGAACCAGGTACAGGATGTGATGACCCCAGAGTGACCCATCTTCATAGCCACGCTGGAAGGACAACCACCATCCTTTTTACTCTCATCTCTTATGTGTTCTTTCCTAAAATAAAAAAAAGCCCATTAAGTATTTAAATGTTGAACTTCCCAAGACTTAGTGGAGAAGACAGAGATGTTTCTTATTTTAGAATGACAACCAACCATTTACAGTACAAAAGCTCATCATAAAGGTGTCCTAAAATAGACTAATATTCATAGAAATATATAAGAAAGGCAAAATTAAAATCAACATTAAGAAAAATGGCCACAAATGGTGTTGTGGAAAATTTAGTTAACTGCTTGGCGTAAACAGAGTTGTCCTGAGCAGGAGATGGGGTTTTCAACAAAAGATATCATACACGCACACATACAAAACCTCTGAACACCAAAAAACACTACACACACACACACACACACACACACACACACAAAGAGCTGGGAGCAAATTATCTGTTAGAAAACACAAGCTAAAGATTACTATTCTTGGTACATAAGAAACTTACAAATTAGTAAAAAAAAAAAAAGTTAAAAAAATAGTCAAACGTGAAAAGAGAACTAGGAAAAACACAGTAACACAGTCTAACACATTAACACATAGTAACATCAAAGAAATGCACATTAAAACAAGGATGTATCACTTTTCACCTATTAAAATGGTAAAAAATATATAGAATACCCATAATGCTTCCAAGTATTTTCATACATTACAAATTGGCAATACTTATCAATACTCTTTAAAATAATTATATCCTTAAACAGAGAAATTCTACCGTCAGATGTCAGTCTTCCAGGGATGTGAACAAGATTTTTAAGAATCTTCACCAACAGCACTTAGAAGAAAAAATGGCACATGGTCCAACCACAAGCGATTCATAAAAAATAAGTCATGACTCATCTATTCAATGGAATGCTATGGATTTATTTCACGTTTTCAAGGCTATTTATAACATGGAAATAACATGGAAAACAACATAATATTAAGTGAAACATTGTAAGTAAAACTGTACTGAATGCTTCTCCCAGTAACATCATGTTACATTGAAGGATATACAACTCAAACAACTGCTTCTTTTGCTCCAAGAATGCCCATCTCTGCTGTAAGCTACCCTCCATCCTCGCCTCTGAAGCCCTTCTCTTTCTAAGCTCCTCCCTACCCCTGCCTTTCCTTGTTACTGGGTCTCTGCAGTGCAAACATTTCTCTCCAGATCAGTCCCAGAGACAAAAACACTTTTGTAATTTCTTATAAATCTTCTTAAAGGACAACTTTCCCCCTAATACCTAGCATCCTATTCTGCTGCTTCAACCAACTCAGGACATCAGCTCTATTCCTTTAACCCCCACTTCCATCCCAAAAGCTTGTCTTCTTTCTTGTCCATGACAGGGACTCAATGAACAAATGAATAAATGATCTAACAGTATAAATCCAATTCTAACAAAGGAAATCATACCAGTGAGTTTAAGTCCAGATGACAAGACTGCAACATTACTCTGTCCCCTCCATTCTTTTACACTAAATGCACACCACATATACTTTTATAAGGAGAAAATAAACAGAACTGTGTTTTCCTCTCCATTTTAACTGAACCTGAGGTCTAGATTAGAGCTACTCAAGCCTGACAAGGTGTAGTAAAACAAGATCAGTTACATCGTTTCCAAGTATTCTGAAAAACATTTGGGACCTCCATAGGTCTGGCCTCAACAACTGGCTTCTGGCCATTAAACAGCAGCTCTCTTTTCTGGAATTCAAGATTAACACGTCAACAAAATTTGTCTCTGGGATCAGTCCCAGAGACAAAAACACGTTTGTAATTTCTTATAATCTTCTTAAAGGACAACTTTCCCCCTAATACCTAGCATCCTATTCTGCTGCTTCAACCAACTCAGGACATCAGCTCTATTCCTTTAACCCCCACTTCCATCCCAAAAGCTTGTCTTCTTTCTTGCCCATGACAGGGACTCAATGAACTAATGAATAAATGATCTAACAGTATAAATCCAATTCTAACAAAGGAAATCATACCAGTGAGTTTAAGTCCAGATGACAAAATTGCAACATTACTCTGTCCCCTCCATACTTTTACACTAAATGCACACCACATATACTTTCATAGGGAGAAAATAAACAGAACTGTGTTTTCCTCTCCATTTTAACTGAACCTGAGGTCTAGATTAGAGCTACTCAAGCCTGACAAGGTGTAGTAAAACAAGATCAGTTACATCGTTTCCACGTATTCTGAAAAACATTTGGGACCTCCATAGGTCTGGCCTCAACAACTGGCTTCTGGCCATTGAACAGCAGCTCCCTTTTCTGGAATTCAAGATTAACACGTCAACAAAATTAAAGCAGGCCTCAAAACGAGACACCATTTCAGCAAACTGCAGATGACTGCATAAAACAAATCTGCCCCGAGGGCTTATAGCACTATTTCACAAAGGTGACTGTGCTCTTCCTCTTTTCACAAACGGCCGGCTTGATACAAAGCATGTTTAGCCATAAACTGCTCTACTGACTCTCCCTGCAACATTTTCATGGCTCGCCAATAGATCTGTCCGCAGTTCTCAGGTCTACCAAGCGGGTGGTTCAATTCTTCTTTGATGTAATCCATCCAGAGATCTTTAAAGGGAATCCAAACATACAATGAGATAACTGACAAGGCTTTATTAGGTCAACTTAATTATTTAATATCAATTCAATGCAAGGTTTCTAAGAAACAACTCTGTGCAGTTATTTTCCTAGAAAACTATGTGAAATAATACCTCAGCTTCTTACTTTAAAAGGGAGTGGCTTCTAGGTAAAGTAATACCTCTCTTCCCTTCTTTCTTTGGAAGGGAACGCCTACCCACTCCAGCATCCTGGCCTGGAAAATCCCATAGACAATTTTATGGGCTCAAGAAGAGTAGGACACGACTGAGCAACTTTCACTTTCAGCTTCTTTAGTATGATACATCAAAACCTTTTGTTTTTAAGTAGAAAACTTCACTTTAATCACTTTAATCATGACAGTCTATTTATCTCGTAAACTCAAAAATGCTAAATATATTTTTGAGGGAGGATTTTGCTGAGTCTCTTTCAACATGAAATTTACCTCAATGTGTTTATTAGAACCTTGTCAACATGCTGAATAAAACTTGCTTAATGTTAGTAAAAATGCTGTTCTCATTCATTTCACCAGGAAAGCATGCTGAAACCTTGTAAAACCTAATGTATGATTTAAAATCTGAGTTTAACATCTGTCAAGTGTAATTTTTTGAGTTCCTAAGTCAACAGACTTTACATGACATACCTATACCCAGAAGTATGTTTTACAAGTCCTTTAAGTTAAGACAATGTGGCAACAGCCCATGACAACCGTTGTCAATCAGTATTACCACTCCTCTGACATAGTACCCACTCCATTTTGTTCTGAACTACCTTAATCTTTTCCTTACAAATATCACATTTTTTAAAAGAACCAAACCAAGCAAATCTCCCTCTAATCCAGAGTTCTTAATAGAAGATCCATGGGCTTCGTTCTGGGCTTGTAAACTTGAAATCAGCAGTAAAATTATGTCTGCAACTATTTACATACAAAATAAGGGAGGAGGCAAAGGAAGGATGCTAAGTTTTATTCTCAAGGAGGTCCATGACCCAAAAATAGTTAAGAAATACAATTCTAAGCATAATGATAGGTTACAGACCACACACGCAAATAGGCTTGTGTGTCAATAACTGAAGTTTACTTACCAGAATCATTAGTTCCAAATTCTCTCAAAGCCCTTTCATAATACTCTCTTAAGTTCTCCATCTTACAGGATTCCTATAAATAATCAGACAATCTTGCCTCAAAAGTCTAATTTGTAATGTCACAAATTCATTCCACACATATTGCTACTACTGTCTATTAGGTATTTGAAGGAGAGGAAAGATGGGTTTAAATGAACACAGTCTGACTCTGAACTTATCCAGAGAAAAGTCAAATGCACTATGTGGCAGAGTGAAGCAAATGTCAAACAATGACAAAAGCACTTTGCTCTGGTGGCTTGCAAAAAGCCAAACCAATTCTCACTTGAGGGAACAAGGGCAGCTCCACAGGAGAGTATATGTGAAACCCTGCAGGACTTAAATAAATGGGGAAGGTTCTACTCCCTATGGTGAGGGATTTCTTCCTTGAATATATGGGCTCTAGCACATACTAGCCATACTCACCTTAAAAAATTGTTTATATCAAGGCACTATATAAATACTAGTTACGTGAACTTTAGCAAGTTTTTTGAACCCTCTGACCTTCAAGTTTCCTCACCCAAAAAATGAGGATAACAGTAACATTATCTCTTAGAGCAATTGTAAGGATTCAATTAAAATACTGATGAATTATTCATCAAGCAGAGTAGCCACTACCTCATGGGGGTGGGGGGCGGGCAGTGCAGCACCACTCAGCTTATGGGATTTCAGTTCCCTGACCATTCCCTGACCAGGGACTGAACCTGAGCCACAGCGTTAAAAGCCGAGTCCCAAACACTAGACCAGCAGGGAACTCTCTGCCAGTACTACCTTTACAACAAGTGTTAATTCTTCACCTCTACTTTAAATATTTTCTCTTTGTTTTGTTTTCAAAGCAGATAAACATCTTCAGTTTAAAAATCTTTTTATGTAGTCAAATAACAATGTCTTCGTTCCAATTTCTCTTTGCTGAGACTGTACTATCTTACAGAAAGCCAGTTTACTTCGTGTCTTACACACGAATGAAAGACAGAATCACACTTTACGAAGGGCTCATAGTAGATGTGTAACTATGCAAAGTCCTTTCCATTCAGTCTTCCATCTGGCCTTGTATATCCTCCCAAAACAGGTATTATGACCTCCTTTACAGGTGAGTATGTCAAAGGTTAAAATTAAGTGACTTGTCCAAGATACATGACCACTGTGTTATTAATCCAAAGTCAGGCTATGAATTACGATGTTAGATTATCTCCTATACAACAAAAACAAATCACTGACCCACACAGGGGTCAAAACCTTGAAAATAATAATTTAACCTCATTATCAATTTTTCAAAATTCATAGAAAAACAATAAACACAAATCAAAATGCCAAAGAAGAGAAAACAAAATTGGACACATGGAGAAGAGATGGAGAAAACAGGTATAATGATATATGTATATATGCAGCGATTATCACCATAAGTATAACTTTTAGAAAACTATCTGGCAATATGTAAAGAACCATAAAAAAAGCCAGTATTCTCCAATCCTAGAAATTTATCTCAAGAAAGTAATTCAAATGGGGGAAGAAAAACTCTATACAAATAAAACGCTTGCAGCACTGTTTTCAATACCAAAATTCTGGAAATATCCTATACATAATGGGACGGTTAAGAAAACTTACAGGTTTAGTAAGACAACCATTCAAAATGATCCCACATGAAAACACAGAATATGTTTACAAAATAATGTTAAGGAAAAAATAAAAACTCCATATATCACGTCAGAAATAAAACAGTACAAAACTGCATAGGTAAATAAAGGATTAAACAAACAACAAAAAACTAAATACGGCTGGCTGTGTCACTGGTGATGGGATTACAGATAAATTTGGACTTTTACGTTGTGTTTTTTAACTGACATTTTCCTGTGTTTTTCCTCATTCACAAGTTCAGTTAAAAACACCAGACACAGTCATGCGTGCCTTCTCTCTACCTCACAGCCCAAAACAAGAGACAACCAGGGCACTGTGGAGGCAGGGAGTGGCTTCCTACATGAGCTGACGTCTGAGTTGTCTAGTTTCAAGACAGGTTTCTTTTCTTCTTTGCTTGACTACCATTCCTAAAATCACATCTATGGAAAAGGGGCTGGAAGAAAAGGACCAGAAATTATACTGTATTATGATGAGAGCTTCTTAAACAACAAAATGCTGCCATAGATGAGTACGTGCTAATCCATTTTCCCAACGAGAAATGCACAGACAGGACACTTACTTGCTCCTTCTCAAACTGGATCATCTTCCTGAAAAAATCAACTGAAAATGGACGGTTTTCCTGTAAACTAAAGAGGAAGGGGAGAACTGTTATCTTACACAGAGACAGAAAGCCTCTTACAAACCGTGAATATAAATACTGTGCCAGGGCCCCGCTGCACGTGGTCTGATACAGTTCTGGCTGCGATTCAGTGCGGGGACTGGACCTGACCACCAGCCACTCACCATTTCCAGTCTCCAATGCCTGAACTCTTCACCACCACCAAACGCCTACCCAGTTTTCTTTCTGTTCTCTTCTTTCTCACTTTTAGGGTTTTAAGTTCCCTCTCCTTCATTTCAAGGTCTTTTTGAAGGAAACCAGTAAGCCCATTTCTAAGAATATATTCTGAGAAAGTAATTTCCAATATGGACAAAGAATATTTATGCAGCAGGGTTCATCAAAGCAGTTACTGTGGCCAAATAAATTATGGCATATCCCTAAGTTATTTTTAATAAATGTTAAAGAATTGTTACTGATAGGAAAAAAGCCAGTCTAAGGTTGATCAATAAAAAGTGGTACACCACATGTGATTATAGTATAATCTCAGATATATGAAAACAGATTTAAAAGAAGAACTTTTTGTAATATGTATCTGGCTGCACCAGGCCTTAGTTGCATCATGTGGGGTCTTTCATTGTGCGTGTGGACTCTAGTTGTGGCGCAAGGGCTCAGCAGTTGCAGTGGGCAGGCTTAGCTGCTCTGTATGTTTTTCTCCAATCAGGGATTGAACCCATATTCCCTACATTGCAAGGGACTACCAGAGAAGTCCCTTTAATTTTTATTGGGGTGAAAGACAAATTTTAAAAAGATTCAAGATGTTTTTTCTCTTAATAATGGGATTATAATGAATTATTTGCTACCTACCTCCTCCTTTCTTTTTAAAAAAATTTGTCACAGTGGGCATGAACCAAAAGGCTCTTGGATTTATTCCTCACGTATAATCTGGGTGCAAGGGGCTAAGTATGGGGTGGAGAGACAAGTGACAGCTGCGCATGTCTGTAAGTACCTTTTAAACACATCTCTGGCCTTTTTGTAACCACCACTTCGATAAGCCCAATTCAGATACATTTCCTTCACAGGGACTGAGTCAGCTCCTGGGAGACCAAAGATAGCTCTCTAAAATTTAAAAGAAAAAAGAAACAAGCTACATAAGGAGACATCTAGGTATCAAGACAAATTTCCCAAAACCATCCCAGCACACTGAATGAACAGTGCTTTAGGAAAAAACCCTTTGAAAGCTAGCCAACTAGAATTATTTGCATTACCCACACATGAGACTTACGACAGGGGGCCTGTACCTTATAGATTGCTTCAGTTTCTTCTTGCTTTCCGGCATCTTCACTCCACTGGGCCCAAGTAAGCCACAATGGAAGGCAAATCTGCTCACAATAAAACAGTTAGAAAATGACAGTTTAGTACCAAGCTCTGAAAACTAGTCACTATAAAAATATGTTCCCCTTGAAATAAAATGTGAAATATGGAGTCATTCCCAGTCTGTCCTCATGGAACTCTTGGTGCCTGGCAGGAATGGTACACCAAAACGGAGAGAGCCTTTGGACTCAGTCACCCAAAGTAAGACTATTCTCTTAATTCTACTTCCCCTCTCCTGGGGACTACTGCCTAAACTTATTATCATCAATCATCTGTTAGTTAAGCACTGAACAGCCCACAATTCCACCCAAGCTATCCGTAAGGTCACTAGGTACGATCTGGAGTCTGCTGTGCAGGACTACAACACAAGTGCTAACTCATCTAGGCTGAACCGCCCGGACGTCACTCACGTCCCAGCAGCTCACACAGACAAGCAAGAAAACAATTATGATTTCTCCCCACTTTAACCCCTAGAATGCTTTTTTCCTACTAGTATAAAAGATTCACCACAAAGCTTTAAAGCTTATTCTTTAAAAATTTTTTTTCAATTTTAAAATAAACTTTCGAGTTTAGAAATATATGTGTTTAAAATGGGACTTAAGGTCAGCTTTGGAAGCACATGAAAATAATATTCTATTAATACTTTTCACTTATCAGATATATAAATAGAAGTAGAAAAGTTTACATAATTTAGTCTATTTTCAAATAAAGATGTAGAAACATACTAGTAAATGGAAGTTATTCTTCCACCTGTGATCCTGATTCAACCATCACCATGAATGCACTCTGAGGCCAGCTCTTCTCTGACAAGTCTACTCCAAACACACTTTGGCTGAAATCTGAAAAGGTCCCAAACAGAACGAAATGCAAAAGACCCAACTCACATACCTGAGGTTTCAGGTACTCAAAGGCTTGCTCAAAACCCTTGGACATCTCGTGGCTCTCTGACGTAATCAGGGCCTCCAGCTTCACCTGCCACATCTCCACTGATTTTTTGAACAATTTCACCCCAGCGTCTGCCACCTCCAGGGATTCCTTTAACAACTGGCGATGCAGCAACAACTTGCTCTGCAGAAGACAAAGAGTCATCCAAGAGTCACTGCTGAGATCTATGTTATCTAATTGGAATTTCGCCTCCACTCCTGTTCCTATTCCCAAAGACTATCGTAAAAACGGGAAGAGCCAAAAAGCAAAGGGCCTAAATAATTTAGATTGAAAGCTAAATTGTTAATAATATAGTTCACTGCAACAAAACCCACACCCACTGAACAGAATATAAAAATCAGTAAAGACAGAACTACTATCTGTGTTGTGGTAAAGAAACAAACTCATTCAATCAAACAACAGCCTGGCATACTATAAACTTGTACCATTTCTCTGAAGAGTCATGAGCGTGTTTATGCATAAACTTGGGGAATTTTACTTTAACAAGTATGACCCAAGAAATAAACAAACAGGAGGAAATCTTATCTGTTCAAAAATGCTTGTGTCCACGCTACTGTAACAGGGACAGAAAAATCTAAAACCAATCCACTATTCTAAAATTGTGAGGTAGTAAGTAAATGGCCATATGTAATCCATTCATTCAACAAGCATGTTAACTGCACATTGTGTATTATTATTACTGAATCTTCAATAATGAGAAGGTCAGGTGTGTTCCCAAACACCCACAGTGCCTCCAGTCTAGCACTAGAGACAATGTGATATGTATGATCACAGGAAAAGAATCATATGCTATAGGAGTACAAAGCACTGTCTTTGGCAGTGATTAGAAAGGGCTCACCAAATGGAAGCCCCATCTATGCCAAGACTTCAGGAAGATCAGGCATTATTGAGGTGTAAGCAGAGTTCACCAAGAAAAGAGAAGACTCTCCCACCGACATGGGCAAGAGGCTAAGGATGACAGAAACTTTGGATCCAAAAGGAAATCGAAGCACAGAATGACTGGAGGGCTGGGATGTAAACTGGAGAGACTGGAAATTCCTCAGAAAGGACAATGGGAAGCCACAGAATAACCTGATAATCAATTTTAAAAGATCATTCTAAAAAAAATAAATAAATAAAAAAAATAAAAGATCATTCTGTGGAGAATAATCTGGAGAAAGGATGGGTGCAGAATCAACCAAGCATTTGAAGTTAAGAGGTAGTGCAGTGAAGGACTCCCACAAAAGGCAAGGTCACCAAACCAGTGACAAGCAGGGAGGCTTGGAAGGGTTACTGCCAGAAATGTAAAGAAGAAAAGATGTCTGAAATGACCAGAGCAGGCCTGCCCTGGTGGTCCAGTGGTTAAGACTCCATGACCCAATGCAGGAGATGCAGGGTCAATCCCTGGATGGAGAACTAAGATCCCACATGAAACACAGTGCAGCCAAAACTACAGGACTACCAAGGCACTCCAAGACGCATCCAGCTGAACAAACATACAGGGTGGGACTGTCTCGCCAGTATTCAATAACAGCTCAAACAGGGCATCTGAACTCATCCAGATAGGGGACTCTTCACAGCTAAGATGCTCTAATGGACGAAGGGCACCCCAGTCATGGTATAACATGATACACTACTAACATGTTGCTTATGTAGATCCATGTAAAAAGTACAGAAGAAATATTAACGTGAAAACAGCAGAACACAAAATAGCAAAACATTAATGGCAGTTATGTAAAAACTACGTACGCTGTATAAAAAGAATTGTACAAATAAATGGTATTCAATAAATACAGATTTTTGTCCTTTCTTCCCCTACAAAAGTATTTAAATACATTAACATTCACAGTCTCATGTAATGCTCCCAACAGTTTTATGAGGTGGCAAAAACAAGGATCACTATCACTCTAAAATCAAGTCAACAGTCTCAGAAGGGTTAAGCGGTTTGCCTATTTCGTGGCAAAATCCAGACTAGACCTGTGTTATTCCCACACTACTATTAGTAATAATCCCACTATTATTCTGGTCTCTATATAATCTTTACCCACTTCAGAACATAAGGATGGGTTAATGTGCTTCTTACTAAAATGTCAACTTTAAAACACTGGGACACATCTGTCTTTATTGTACCAACGGTTACTCTGAGCCAAGCATAGGTTCAGGAAAACATGAACAGACAGACAGACAAAATACACCCAAGTATGACTCTTGAGTGTTTTCCACTATGTATTAAAAAACATTCCTCACTTTACTGGTACAGATTTCATTTCTGGCCCACACCAAATACTGAAAACCAAATAATAAACTCTCTACATGTACCATGCCAATCTTCCAAATGTGCTTAGTTATAAAACCATATATATTAAAATACACTATACAAGCATGAACCAACCAGAATGAAGTACATGTAATCCGCATGAATGTGTCCTTACCAACTGCCTGTACTGGAGTTCTGGTAAAAGTTTGAGCTCATGTGCCTTCCAGAATGCAACCATGGTTCTTTCCAGCCTCTGAAATCAAAAAAATCTTTTCAGTTCATTACAAAGATCCTAGCAGGGGCCTTTGGCCTCTGGCAGGAACAGAAGCAGTTTTACTTCTGAGAATTCAGAGAAGGGGCTGAGGTGGTTTCACTTACGATTAAAGGATTTGGGCAGCTGCACCAACAACAGCCCAGTGAGAGAGCGCCCCCTAATATGGTGGCCAGAACTAGAGCAAAGCAGCTGACTCAGACCTTTCAAGTCAGGAAAAGGTGCTTAAGGCATGACCTTCTTGGAAACTCCCAGACCCCAAGAAGCTGTGCCCATGTTCTTCTTTTAGAAAACACTTTCTGGAACTTCCCTGGTGGTCCAATGGTTAAGACTCTATGCTTTCAATGCAGGAGGCATGGGTAAGATCCCTAGTTGGAGAACTAAGATCCCCACGTGCCATGCAGCACTTCACGCCCCGCCAAAAAAAAAAAAAGTGTGTGTGTGTGTGTATATATATGAAAAAAAGAATACACTGTCTAGTCAGCCACTTTAACCACTTAAAAGTCAATACCTTCTTTCTGAGGAGGCGACTGCTTGTCTTCTTAGTAAACCTCTCCATGCAGAAGTTCATGTAACACTTCCACATAGCCTCTGAAAAAGTCAAAGCTTATGTTAATCAGACCACCAGCACTTTTTTTAGTCTAACAGTCCTCACATCATCTCAGGAAAAATTCCTCTGAGGAAGAGTCTGAAGTGGAAAAAAAAGAAATTATTGTGATTACAGTCTATCAAATATCTCAAATACTGAGGGCAAAACAACTGAGAAGTGACAGAAATATAAACATTAAAAGCCTTGAAAAAAAACAAAAGCCTATCCATGTCAGGTACCCGCTACTTTTCCCAATATTACAAAATTGTGAAGTAAATCTGTAACAGGAAATAATCAAGGAATGATGATTAAGCAATCTTCTAAAATATCATTTCCTCAGTATAATTTGGGCTTCCCTGATAGCTCAGTTGGTAAAGAATCTGCCTACAATGCAGGACATCCTGGTTCGATTCCTGGGTCGGGAAGATTTGCTGGAAAAGGGATAGGGTACCCACTCCACTATTCTTGGGCTTCCCTTGTGGCTCAGCTGGTAACGAATCCACCTGCAATGCGGGAGACCTGAGTTCGATCCCTGGGTTGGGAAGATCCCCTGGAGAAGAGAACAGATATCCACTCCAGTATTCTGGCCTGGAAAATTCCACGGACTGTATAGTCCACGGGGTCGCTAAAGCCTTTGACCATGTGGATCACAATGAACTGTGGAAAATTCTTCAAGAGATGGGAATACCAGACCACCTGACCTGCCTCCTGAGAAATCTGTATGCAGGTCAAGAAGCAAGTTAGAACCGGACATGGAACAATATAGTTCCAAATGGGGAGTACGTCAAGGCTGTATATTGTCACGCTGCTTATTTAACTTATATGCAGAGTGTATCATGTGAAACGTCCAGCTGGATGAAGCACAAGCTAGACTCAAGATTGCAGGGAGAAATATCAACAACCTCAGACAAACAGAGGAAAACAACAGAATGGCAAAGACTAGAGATCTCTTCAAGAAAATCAGAGCTACCAAGGGAACATTTCATGCAAAGATGAGCACAATAAAGGACAGAAATGGTATGGACCTAACAGAAGCAGAAGATATTAAGAAGAGGTGGCAATGGAATACACTGAAAAACTATACAAAAAAAGACCTTCAGGACCCAGATAACCACGATGGTGTAATCACTCACTTAGAACCAGACATCCTGGAATGCAAAGTCAAGTGGGCCTTAAGATGTATCACTATGAACAAAGCTAGTGGAGGTGATGGAATTCCAGTTGAGCTATTTCAAATCCTAAAAGATGATGCTGTGCCAAGTGCTGCACTCAATATGCCAGCACATTTGGAAAACTCAGCAGTGGCCACAGAACTGGAAAAGGTTAGTTTTCATTCCAATCCCAAAGAAAGGCAATGCCAAAGAATGCTCAAACTACCGCACAACTGCACTCATCTCACACGCTAGCAAAGTAATGCTCAGAATTCTATAAGCCAGGCTTCAGCAGTATGTGAACCATGAACTTCCAGATGTTCAAGCTGGATTTAGAAAAGGCAGAGAAACCAGAGATCAAATTGCCAACTTGCTCACCAAAAAGCAAGCGAGTTTGAGAAAAACATCTACTTCTGCTTTATTTAATATGCCAAAGCTTTTGACTGTGGATCACAACAAAATGGAAAATTCTTCAAGAGATGGGACTACCAGACCACCTGACCAGCCTCCTGAGAAATCTGTAAGCAGGTCAAGCAACAGTTAGAACCAGACATGGAACAACAGACTGGTTCCAAGTGGTGAAAGGCGTACGTCAAGGTTGTATATGTCACCCTGCTTATTTAACTTATATGCAGAGTACATCATGAGAAATGCTGGGCTGGATGAAGCACAAGCTGGAATCAAGACTGCCAGGAGAAATATCAATAACCGCAGGTATGCAGATGATACCACACTTACGTTAGGAGAACAACTCAAGAGCCTCTTGATGAAAGTTAAAGAGGAAAGTGAAAAAGTTGGCTTAAAACTCAACATTCAGAAAACTTAAGAACATGGCATCTGGTCCCATCACTTCATGGCAAATAGATGGGGAAACAATGAAAACAGTGACAGACTATTTTCTGGAGCTCCAAAATCACTACAGATGGTGATTGTAGCCATGAAATTAAAAGACGCATGCTTCTTGGAAGAAAAGCTATAACCAACGTAGACAGGATATTAAGAAGCAGAGATATTACTTTGCTAGTCAAAGCTATGGTTTTTCCAGCAGTCATGCAGATACGAAAGTTAGACTATAAAAAAAGCTGAGCACCGAAGTGATGCTTCTGAACTGTGGTGTTGGAGAAGACTCTTCAGAGTCCCTTGGACAGCTAGGAGATCCAACCAGTCCATCCTAAAGGAAATCAGTCCTCAATATTCATTGGAAGGACTGATGCTGAAGCTGAAAATCCAATGCTTTGGCCACCTGATGTGAAGAACCGACTCACTGGAAAAGACCCTGATGCTGGAAAAGATTGAAGGTGGGAGGAGACGGGGACAACAGAGGATGAGATGGTTGGATGGCATCACCGAGTCAATAGACATGAGTTTGAGCAAGCTCCAGGAGTTGGTGATGGACAGGGAAGCCTGGCGTGCTGCAGTCCATGAGGTCACAGAGAGTCGGACACGACAGACCGACTGCACTGAAGTATAATTTATTTCCCCAATTAAATGAACAAATGCCACAGCTCTCGGGGGAGGTCATAAAAAAAGAAAGAAGTGGAAAACCAGCCAGGCACACTGTAAGCTACCACACAGAGGTTCCAGAACTGATTCTGCTCCTGAGAATGAAGCTCCAGGTTCCCACTCAGGAACACCATCGCTCCTTGACGCACAGGGCCTGGGGAAGCTCACCTGTGGGCACAGTTTTTACCGCCTCCTCGTACACAGCACAGCACCTCTCCTCCCGGCGGCCCACCTCCTTCGCTTTGGCTTGTTTGGCTGCAGGCAGCTCTTCTACTGGCTGTGATTCAATCACTAGTTCTTGCCGGGCCACATAGTCCCAAGTGACAGGGTCATCTGCGTGCAGAGCCTTAAGGCTAAAAAATACTGATTATCAACCTAGGACATGTAACTGATTCAGACTATCAGAACAGAGAGAGTCCCAATGCTCTGAAAATGTACCGAGAACACTCCTTTATCAATTCCCTCATCACAGGAGTCCTTTCCCAACAGGCTCTCCAGATGTCTTCACCCTCACTACGTAAATATCAATGGATGAGAACGGTCCATCCATTAACAAGCATCCACACTTGTCAACTGCAGACTGTCTCATTCATAAATATTAACTTACAAATTAGATGTCAAAGGCAGATATGTGTAACAAGATGCCTGGTTCTCGAGCCCAGGACAACCTTCTCATAACCAGGCTCTGGGTTTTCTCTAATAGGAGTCTAATCCTCTACCAAAAACCTAAAGGTATCCACAGAGCAAACAGATCCAAGTTCTATCTTATCTCCTATGAATGTAAGAGTCTTCCCAAGGATGAAGGACCCACAAGGTAGGCTGCAAATAATTCTTCAACCAGACATTAAAACAATAATGTCTGATTACCTGTAGCACTGAACTATAAACATTCACTCACTCTCATCTTAAGGACAAAAAACAGGTCAGGAAGGCAGGAATACAGATTTTTACATAAGCTGTAGGATAGATTTCTTACTGAACAGAAAGCCAGTAAGTGAGTCAAAACAACTTCTCCAAGCATACATTTTTCAGGGACTACCCTGGCAGTCCAGTGGTTAAGACTCCATGCTCCAAATGCAGGAGGTCTGGGTTCAATCTTTGGTCAGGGAACTAGATCCCCATGCCACAACTAAGGCCTGGTACAGCCAAATAAATATTGTTTAAAAATGCATTTATGTACTGTGATGTAGTAGTCCAGAAACAGCTTTCTCCCCAAGGATTTTATATGGTATCTTCCGTCCCCTTCTCTAAATATCCAACTTAAATCGTTACCCCAAGATCAAAACAGACCTATTCACCTTTCCACTACTTTACTTACTCATTGTAAATTTCTCTTTGCAGATCTTTGGCAAAGTCGAACAGCCGTGCAATCGAAAGCAGTGACACATGAAATTTTGCACCTAAAATTTTAAAAGCAGGGGAGTGGAGTCAGACTCTTAAAGGAGTGCTTTCTCGAAGTACTAGCGTTAGTTTTGTATTATAAAATGGGAAGTAAGAGAAAATAGGGAAGAAAATAACAGTCCCACTACACATAGTCTTTGTTAATATCTGAGTATTCAGTAAGTACTTTTAACTTTTATTCTAAGTGTCTTAGGGCAGAAAGGAACTTAATTAAATCATCTACTTCTTTTCAACTCCCCACATGATTTAGGTACTCAAAAACTTAGACATGGTTATAATCCAAGGGGAAATCTACATTTTCTTAAATAAATAGGACACTATTTCCCACAATCATGAGTTTTACACATTCCAACAGAAATTTTCAGAACAGGCTAAAGGTCTTCCTCATTATAAATAGAATGGTTCATTTTCCCACCATAAATAAGTTTTCAAAAGATACCTACTTTTAATTACACTTGTAGAATTCTTATAGATGATCCGTGCCAACTCGCCCGTAAGGATTTCTTCAGCATGCTCGAGATTCCCCTAAAGAGTGGGATGTTAAACAACATATGGTGCTGGCAAGTAGGAAAAGCACTAGGGTGGAAATTAACAATCTAGACTAACTGTGCCACATGACAGCAATCACGCATGACACAAATCACACCCTCTGGCAAATCACACCTCTCTCTAGGCCAGTTTCCCTCAGTTGTCAAATGTGCAGCATGAACAAGACCTTTGATCTTACAACTGTGTCCCCAGGCTCCTGGAGTGGTGGCAAGATCACACGGCTTAAGGCCCTAGGTCTCCATCTAGCCCTGAATAGGTCAGGTTTTACATGTTTTGTTGACTCTTCTGTGTAAAATTTTAGCTAGTTAAAAAAGTTCAGAGCTGGAAACCACCGTAACAGATGATAGCGAAGTTCCTTTTTCAGCTCTAACATTCTCAAACTTATTTCTTTAAACTCACTCTGTCAGGTAAAAAAATTACATGAATAGGAAAAGAAAGAAGGCTAGGGATCATACATTTCACCACCTTTCTTGAGCTCCTAAGAACCATTAACATATCACTGAATGAGATCATAAAGAATAGTTTTTGGCCATTCCATCAGTAATAATTTCAAAGGCCATGCCAATGAGTCCAAATGTTTGTTTTAAAAGCACAAAATTCCACTTTTAAGTCAATGCAGGACATTAAAAGTTTCCAAATATTAAGCTGGAATGAAAAATACATTCTAGGACTTCCTGGATAGTCCAGTGGTTAAGAATCCGCATGCCAATGCAGAGGGCATGGGTTCGATTCCTGGTCCAGAGAGATTCCACATGCCTTGGAGAACTGAGCCCACGTGCTACAACTACTAAAGCCTGTACACTCTAGGACGCATATACAACTAGAGTACCTCCCGCTCACCACAACCTGAGAAAGCCCCCACGAAGCAACAAAGGCCCAGTGCAGCCAACAAATAAATTTTAAAAAAGAAAAAAAAAAAAAAAAAACCAACACTCTATAAAGATTTTCTTTTTATCCCACTTTGTCTCCAAGACCTTAAACCGAGAGCCTCCAGGCAGTCAGTCACGTGGTGCTGGAGCTGCTATGGCACCGGAATGGAACCCGCCAGCCACAGGCAGACCAGCAGGTCACGAACAGTGCTCCCAAAGACTTTCTTTTTACTCCTAAGCAGACTCAAAACACTCTATCTTATTAACGAGTTACAGTATATTAGGATCTTACCACATCCATGTTGGCTTTTTCAAACTCTTGCTTTTCCTTCCTCAATTTTTCAGCATGCATCAGCTCCATCCTAAAGTACTGCACAAATGGGAAATAACAGACTAATAATCTTTGAAAATAATTTTTTAGTTAGAAATATATGACACTTCTTACTCGTAAGTAACAGATCTGAGGAAGTGTTGAGAGACAATTATATTTTATCTTGTTATGAAACTAGCTGACATTGACAAGGTATGGTTTTTTGCTCTTTTAGTTTTGGCCATGCCAGGTTTTACAGAAAAAAGAGCAAAAGAAGCAGGAAGGGAGAGGAGGGGAGGAAGAAGTGGAGGGGAGGAGACAATGGGAGGGGAGAGTCAATGAACGAATGCATATACACATATGTACAAAAGTATAAAAATGAACCTTAAACCTCAACTAAAGAAAAGTAAGGTTCAGCTCCCTATCCCTCCCACCATAATGGGAAGGTAGGAGTCTCCATCTCTCACTAAAGATCTGGAAGAGGAACAAGGTAAACACCTATTACTGGCCAAGAAATACTCTTTTGGCCCCTTTTCCCCTGCAGCTCCCCTACTTATCCCGAGCCTCCATAAATCAAAGCCTTAACTTAATGAAGCATACATGTTTTCTCCAGAGGACCTAACAGAGCCATTACTCTCATCTTATGTGCACACACACTCACTTCTTCATAAAGTTTCGGGCAACGTGGGTGAAAGCGCAGAGCCCGAAGAAATAACTGTCTTGCACTTTCTGAAGAAAAGCGGTCTTCCAGTTCCCATTTGGCCGCCAAAATCCACAAACCTGTAAGTGGAAGACATCCAACTTCATTTCAATGAAGTAATCAAGTCAAATATGAAAAGACCAAGGCTCCCGTTTTGATACCCAACTTTTTTTAACCTTGACAATCAAGAAGAAGGGGATGGAGATAGGGAGTTTCTAACAGTTATCTATAAAGTACTACTGCTTTATCTAAAACAAAAGTGTTCTGAACCAAAGTAGTAAATGTGAACATCTGTAGGTGCTTAGTAATGTGCCCATTACTTTATTTCATCAGATCCAAGGTCAATCATCTCATTTTTAAGTCACATACAAATTTTAAGTGTTAAAAAGGCTGGGAAAAATTGTGCATCTTAGAGCCAATGAAATATAGTATTTTGCTCTTTTGTCTATTTAAATGATTTTTCATTTAAAGGAAAAATTATTTAAATATTAATGATTTCTTTCAAATGACTCATAATTTAAAATTTTTTCTACTGTCCCTACTCGGAATAAAGGCTTTAAAAGAAAAAACCTTTACCCTTCTACATGAGAAATTAACCTTAACATTCTAGCTCTCTCCTAGAGACTTCATAGAATCAGCTATTACCAGAGAAGACTGCTTTTGGTAAAAATGGCCCATGGTTGGTAACTACGTCTGTATTAGGAGAACTCTGAATGGTGTAGAGCCACTGCTTTGCACTTTCTTGAGCATGTGACTCTTGAAACTGAGCACAATTCATATATACAATACCTGGAAGCTACATGCCTCCAGGGGTCTTCTCTCCTCTGCCCACTCATGTGCTCTCATGCCCTCTTATCTGAGACAAACCTCCAGGCTGCTGAGAGCACTACTGCCTTCCTGCTGGATCCTTCTGAATTAACTGGTGCCAAATGCAGCCTATTCTGAGTCTTGTGTAGTGTAAACCTAATACTAGAGAAGAGACACTGAAGCACCCACTGTAAAACACCGGTGTTCACAAGAGGTTTTCTTCCTGAATACCCACCCTGTGCTAGTGCCACTGCTGCTGCTTAGTCACTAAGGCATATCCAACTCGTAATCCCACGGACTGGAACCTGCCAGGCTCCTCTGCCCATGCAATTTTCCAGACAAGAATACTGGAATGGGCTGCCATTTCCTTCTCCGTGGGGATCTTCCCAACCCAGGGATCGAACCCAAATCACCTGCTCGGCAGGTGGATTCTTTACCACTGAGCCATCCAGGAATAACCCTAGTAAAAATCTGTATTCATATTTTCCCCTTTAAGTTTCTGAAATTCTCAGATTTGAGTGCCTCCAAACAGAATACCCCTCAAAGCACTGAGGAGTTCCACTATCAGTTAAAAAGAACTGCAGTCCTTCTTGCCCACAGATACAGTACCTAGCATGGTTACTAGTATACAGCAGGCAGTGATGAACTAAAAAGGCAGCTAATTCAGGAATAAAAACTGCTGAGGCCAAGATGCTATGCTCAGGTCCTGAAAATAATTCTTTCAGGTTTATAAAGCAAAATAAATCCCAAAATGGCTTGAGTCCACAAAAAAAGGTAGATAAAGAACTAAGGAGGATATCACCATACCTGGCTTGTTTGAATGAAAGGCCAACAAGGAAGAAAATATCTTGCTAAGGTGAACGTTGGAAGCCTATTAAAGAAAAAAAAACAATTCTACTTCCTGCACAGCAAAGGCATTGATATGAACCTCTAAGTATCTGTACTGTACTGTAATCCCCTGTAAAATCCAATGAGGCAAAAAAAAAAAAAATCCAATGAGGCAAGATCTGTTATTGCTAGGGAGATATAAACAAAGATTCACTCAGAGCTTTCTTCTACCTAAACAACTACAGATAAACATTTTACATTATCTAAAAAATGTTTTCAACTTTAATACATAAAAGTCATTTGCCTTTTAACTGATATAGAAGCCATCTATATAGTCATTCAGACATGCAAATGTTACACTGAAATTCCACATTCTTCAGTTCTCTTCCTGTTTGTTAACCCCTCCTATGTCTTTGGAGAAAACAGTTCAGCAGTCAAGTATGAGGTTTAACATGCAGGCTAACCAAAAGGAAAAAGAGAGCGAGACAGGGCTGCCCAATACTCACCCACTTCCTACAAAAGGCTATAAAAGACAGCCAAAGTCGAACATCATCCTGCAAGAAAAGCAATGTAGTAAGCTACCTAAATTTGAAATTTTATATACAATACACCACTCTTGCATTCATTAATTTTGTTTGCAACAGAGGAAGATGTCGGAAACTCCAATGTGTTATATACCACATCCCTCAGCCTATTAAGCTGTCACACACCCAGGCTTTAGATCTCTTAACCATAACTGCCTCCCCCTACCGCCGCCTCCCATGCTCTAAGACAAAAATCTATCCAATTTGTTTGATGCACTTTTGAGGGATTTGCCTGGCACTCCAGTGGTTAAGACTCCATGCTTGCAATGCAAGGGGCACAGGTTTAATTGCTGGCTGGGGAACTAAGATCCCACATGCTATGCATCACAGCCAAGAAAATATTTTTTTTAATGCACTTCTGAAATGGTCTCAATCAGGGGCCGCAAACTGAAATTTGTCATTCCCAAGAATCCAGAGTACTTCCCAGATAATATATCCTGGTCCCAGAACCAAACTTGAAGAAAAACCAAGTTACTGAGCTGCTGCCCCTACTCTCAAGATCAAACCAGTCCATCCTAAAGGAAATCAACCCTGAATATTCATTGGAAGGACTGATGCTGAAGGTGAAACTCCAATACTTTGGCCACATGACGCAAAGAGCCTACTCACTGGAAAAGACCCTGATGCTGGCAAAGACTGAGGGCAGGAGGAGAAGGGGGCAACAGGATGAGATGGTTCGATGGCATCATCAACTCAACGGACAAACTCTGGGAGATAGTGAAGGAGAGGGAAGCCTGGTGTGGGGTTGCAAAGTCAGACACCACTTAGCAACTGAACACCACTCTCACCTTTTCTTCCACCTCAAGTCTTCACAGTATTTTACTTAGAGACATAACCAAACATATCTCAGATAATTTTATGGTCCTTAAATATGTATGAAATCCACTGTTTTCAGCCTCATCCTCAAAAAATAAGGTAATGCAATCAATTTTCTTAATGGTTGATATATGGTTTCAAGTAATGATCTATCACTAGAATAAGTATCAAGATACCCATAAGAATCCACAACCGCACATTTGAGCATCCAAGTCATAATGCATATAATACAAATCCTCACATCTCTTACAGTTAAGGACACACTGAACACTTACTTTCCACTTAATTGACGCACGTCGGAAGACACTCTGTATCCGATGTATTATAGGATCCTCAATCTCATCCTTCTTAAATGTATATCCAACGCGCTGAAAAAGGACATTAAAAAAAAAGCCTCAGCTTAATCCCACTTATCCAAACCAGCATTCCCACTTGATCTTTAAACAGTACTGACAGAGAAAGCAAGTAGTTAAAAAATATCATTATGAGCACACCACCACACAATTATCAGTGCCAACTGCTTCCCAAACCCAAGTTCTAGAGTCATATTAATACTATATTTTTTCCAACTTTCAGAAAATCTACTTACAGCTCTCCTTTTCTCGATCAGATCCAAAAGATGAATTTCATACTGTGAAAGAAAAACACACATAAAAAAGAAAACAAGAAATATTATAACCTTTTATTTAGAGGCAATGCACTTCGTTAAAACTATAAAGTAAATAAAAATCAAGAGCATAAAACAGAAGATAACTTCCTATCAAGAAACCTAATTTACAGTAAGTATCTAGCATTCCCTGAAAATGCACCTTACATCTATAAAACTCACACATACATAAGCATACAAGTATCTTAGATAAAACAATGCGTATTACTAAAGCTGTAAGACTTATGATTTACTTTATCAATCTAACCTAGTCTACAAGTGTGTGCCAACTTTCAGTAAATCAACCATTTAAATATTTTAGCCGATGTACAAGCAAATAAAGCAGATAAACAGGGTTGTACTAGTTGAAACACAGTCCCTAATTGGCTCTCCCTACCCTTACTTCTAAAGGACCCCTGAGAACCTCTATGACTCTCCAAAAACCACTAATGCATAATTCCTCTCTAAGCTTGAAAACTACCGGGGGCGGGGGGCGGTGGGGGGATACTAGAAAGAGAAAGCATAGAACTTTACAAGATGTCATGCTTCATTTAAAAAAAAAATATTTCAAACATACAGAACACTCATACAGCTACCACACAGTTACATCAAAGCCTACATTTTACTCTATTTGCTTCAAGATATTTTTAGAAATAAAACATTTTGAATAAAGGCAAAGCCCCCTATGAACCATGTCTGATTCTACTCTTCTTCACCAGAAGGAATGACTATCTTGACTCAGTTGTTTTTCATGCACAAGCATGACTTCAAACTATTACAGTCTTAAATGCTTTTAAACTTTATGTAAATGGTATCATACTGAACCCATCACTCCATTATTTTACTCAACATTGTGACTTTAGATATATCCTTGTTGTCACATGGAATTCAAGTACATTCATTTTAACTGCTGTATAGTATTTCATTATAGGAACGAGCAATTTACCTATCCTTTCTCCTGTGATAGTATTTGTTTCCAATTTTTCTATTACAAAAAGTTGAGATTAATATTCTTGAACAGGTCTTGTAGATACATCCAAGAACCTTACTATGAACATGTAAGCTCCCAAAGGCAACGATTTTTGTCTGCTTAATTTATTTTTGTACCCCCAATGGACTGGATAGTGCCATGTACTTAACAGGCCCTCAATATACACTGTATGAATGAATGAAACCACTGGGTGACAGAATACATGCATTTCCGACTTTCTGAGATAGTGTCAAATTGCTCTTCAAAGTGGTGGGAAAAACTATATACTAATAATGTCAGCCTTTAAGATATCTGTAAATATGATGCTGTAAAGCAGTAGTGCCCCCTGATTTTAATCAATATTTACCTGATTACTAAAAAGGCGAGCATCTTTTCCTAAGCTTACCAATGACTGATGCTTCCCCTTTATGAACTGCATGTTCCTAGCTCTCCTGTTTTCATTTTCTTTCCACTCGTCATTTCTTCTTGATTTTTAGTTCTTTACTTATTCTAGATTCTCACTATATGTACTACAAATATTTTATCTCATTTTGTGGCTTGTCTTTTTACAATATTTATCTTTCCCTTTTTGCATAGAAATTTTTACCTTTAACATAAATAAATTGGTCTTCTCTTTCATGGTTTGTGCTCACAACTCACTCATAAAAAAAGAATGAAGTAAGGCCATTTGCAGCAAAATGGGACAGACCTAGAGACTATTATACTAAGTGAAATAAGTCAGAAAGACAAACACCATATGATATCACTTATATGTGGACTCTAAAACATGACACAAACGAACTCATTAATAAAACAGACTCAGAGACTTAGAAAACAAACGTAGTTTACCAAAGGGGAAATGGAGTGGGAAAGGGATGAATTAGAAATTTGGGATTAGCAGATACACACTGCTGCTGCTAAGTCGCTTCAGTCATGCCCGACTCTGTGCAACCCCATAGACGGCAGCCCACCAGGCTCCCCTGTCCCTGGGATTCTCCAGGCAAGAACACTGGAGTGGGTTGCCATGTCCTTCTCCAATGCATCAAAGTGAAAAGTGAAAGTGAAGTCGCTCAGTCGTGTCCGACTCTAGCGACCCCATGAACTGCAGCCTACCAGGCTCCTCCATCCATGGGATTTTCTAGGCAAGAGTACTGGAGTGGGGTGCCATTGCCTTCTCCAAGATACACACTGCTGCTACTGCTAAATCACTTCAGTCGTGTCCGACTCTGTGCGATGCCATAGACGGCAGCCCACCAGGCTCCCCCGTCCCTGGGATTCTCCAGGCAAGAACACTGGAGTGGGTTGCCACTTCCTTCTCCAATGCATGAAAGTGAAGTCGCCCAGTCGTGTCCGACTCTTAGTGACCCCATGGACTGCAGCCTTCCAGGTTCCTCCATCCATGGGATTTTCCAGGCAAGAGTACTAGAGTGGGGTGCCACTGCCTTCTCCGAAGATACACACTACTGTAGATAAAATATATAAGCAACAAGGTCCTACTATATATAGCACAGGGAACTATAATCAATATCATGCGATAACCCATAATGGAAGAGAATATGAAAATGATTATATATGTATATACACACACACATATGTATGTATGAATAGCCAAATAACTTTGCTATCCACCAGAAATAAACACAGCATAGTAAATCAACTACACTTCAATTTAAGTAAGAAACCTTTCCTGAGAAGGAGAAATATACATCCCTTATATGTGGAATCTAAAAAAAAAAAAGACACAAATGAATGAACTCACCAAACAGAAAGAGACTCAGAACAGACTCATAGTTGCCAGAGGGAAGGTCAGGTACACACTACTGTATTTAAAATAGATAATCAACAAAAACCTATTGTATAGCAAATGGAACTCTGCTCAATGTTATGTGCCTGCCTGGGGGAGAATGAATACATGTATATGTATGTATGGCTGAGTCCTTTCCCTGTTCACCTGAAATTATCACAACACTGCTAATCGGCTATACTGCAATACAAGATGTTTCTGGTGTTTAAAAGAAATAATAAAAACAAAATTTTACCAAAACAAAAATAAAAAAGAAACTCTTTCCAACCTAAAGTCATTCATTATTTTTAGAAGATTTAAAGTTTTCCCAGCACATTTAGCTATTCAACAGGAAGGGATCTAATTTCTGCTGAATCCAGCCCAGCATTTTGCATGATCTACTCTGCATATAAGTTAAATAAGCAGATGACAATACACAACCTTGACAAACTCCTATCCCAATTTGGAACCAGTCCATTGTTCCGTGTCTGGCTCTGTTGCTTCTTGACCTGCATACAGGTTTCTTAAGAGGCAGGTAAGGTGGTCTGGTATTCCTATCTCTTTCAGAATTTTCCAGTATGTTGTGATCCACACAAAGGCTTTAGCATAGTCAATGAAGCAGAAGTAGATGTCTTTCTAAAATTCCCTTGCTTTTTCTATCATCCAGCAGATGTTGGCAATTTGATCTCCGGTTCCTCTGCCTTTTCTAAATCCAGCTTGAACATCTGGAAGTTCTTGGTTCATGTACTGCTAAAGCCTAGCTTGAAGAATTTTGAGCATTACTTTGCTAGCTTGTGAGATGAGTGCAACCGTGTGGTAAGTTTGAGCATTCTTAGGCATTGCCTTTCTTTGGGCTGAAAATGAAAACTAACCTTTTCCAGTCTTGTGGCCACTGCTGACTTTTCCAAGTTTGCTGGCATATTGAGTGCAGCACTATAACAGCACCATCTTTTAAGGTATGGAATAGCTTAGCTGGAATTCCATCACCTCCACTAGCTTTGTTTGTAGTGATGCTTCCTAAGGCCCACTTGACTTCACACTATATATAGGATGCCTGGTTCTAGGTGAGTGATCACACCATCGTGGTCATCTGGGTCATGAAAATCTTTTTTGTATAGTTCTGTGTATTCTTGCCACCTCTTCTTAATATCTTCTACTTCTGTTAGGTCCATACCATTTCTGTCCTTTATTGTGCCCATCTTAGCGTGAAATGTTCCCTTGGTATCTCTATTTTCCTTCAAGAGATATCTAGTCTTTCCCATTCTATTGTTTTCCTCTACTTCTTTGCACTGATCACTTAAGAAGGCTTTCTTATCTCTCCTTGCTATTCTATTAAACCTTCAGTTCAGTTCAGTAGCTCAGTTGTGTCTGACTCTTTGTGACCCCGTGAATCGCAGCACGCCAGGCCTCCCTGTCCATCACCAACTCCCGGAGTTCACTCAGACTCACGTCCGTCGAGTCAGTGATGCCATCCAGCCATCTCATCTTCTGTCGTCCCCTTCTCCTCCTGCCCCCAATCCCTCCTCCCAGCATCAGCGTCTTTTCCAATTCTATTAAATCTTAGGACCTTTCAAATACAAGATTCTTAGCCAGGTATCATTCTTAGTCATATATTATTCATTCACTAGGTTTTTTTTTTTAATCTAAGCTTTAGACCCTTTACTCTTATAATGTTTATCAGTCTTAAAATGTAAGACTTAACAACATCTCATTACTGGGTTGTTTCTGAATCCTGAATTTGTCCTCCAACAGATTATTCTCACCAAACTGAAAACTGATCTAGCATATACATTTTATCTTCACTCAATTCTTCTATTCATTCTCAGGACTGAAGTATCTTGTAGCAAACCTAACCCCTTTCTAAATAAACACACTACGAGTACCTAAAATTAACTTTCTAACCACCTGCTAGCATCAAACTCACACTCCTTTATTTTTCCCCATAAGACATTATCAATCAATTCTCTTGCTGAAATCCTAACACACTGGTTTTTTGGAGTCTCTGATGTACTAACCCTACAGAATAAAAGAAAGTTGTTTTCCAAGGACCAAAGCCTTAGCAGAGCAATGCTATTCCCAAATCACCTCTATTCCTGTTCAAAAACTGCCTTTCTACTCACCATCAGTTCCAGAAGTTCAAAGGAAACTGACACCAAGCTAACTATTCTATAACTGATTTTAAATTTGTGAGGGGATTCAGAAGTAATAAAATTACTCACCTGAACATATCTGATAAAGTCATCCTTTAAAAGACTTCTTCGCTGTATTCTGTATTCCAGTTCTAAAGCCTTCCTAATGATTGCCCTGAGGAGAAAGCCACTTAAAATGTAACACTTGATGTACGCAGAAATTAAATAAAAGACTTTAGAATTTTAAAAGTCTATTTTCAATATATTTAAAACATATAATTCCCAAATAATTATCCTTCATTAAGCAAATATTCTCTTATACAATCGCTTCTGTATTCTTTATTATCAAGGCATAGTTGATATACAATACTTATTAGTTTCAGGACTTATGCAGTCTCAAGAGCATGAAGATGTACTTTAAAACTTTCATGAAAATCACCAGCAAAGATTTCTTTTCTTCCAAATTCAGGTCACTTCAGTTTAAATAATAAACAAATTTCTTTCCTAAATTCCTCTTGTTTCTGAATTCTCAACAAGCAGTTAAAAAAAAAAAACCTGGATTGTCTCTACCCGTTTTAACTACAAAGGGCTTATTCAGGAAGACTCGCTGTATTTAAGAAATGAACATGAGTATATTAGAATTTAAGGCAAGATATGCAAGACCAAAAATCGACTCTATTTAATGATAACAATAACATTTACTAAACAGTTATTAAAAAATTAACAATATGTTGTTTCATTAACAAATGTTAAAGGTTCCCGTAGTCACAGTACTACATTTGCAGTCACTGTAAAATGAAAAAAGTCACAGAAAGCTATTAAAAACTATTAAACTAAATTTTAACAAACTAATGAATAACTACATGCTGGTCGTGGTTCGCTAACCCCTAGGGTAAAACATGAAACTGAATTAAATGATCCCCAAAGTCCAGTCTTCTTAGAAAAAATTATCATTCGTGGGCTCCCACGGTCCAGTGGTAAAGAGACGCAAGAGACGGGGGTTCAATCCCTGGGTCGGGAATATGCCTTGAAGTAGGAAATGGCGACCCACTCCAGTATTCTTGCCTGTAAAACTCCATGAACTGAGGAACCTAGCGGGTCGCAGAGTGAGACGCGACGGAGCACTCCCACATACCCCTAGGCACACAGCACTAGACCGTACACTCGGCTACAACCAACTTACAGCACATTGTACCGTGAAAAAAAAGGTCTCACTTGTCTGACTCCCCCTCCGCCCCCCGCTACTGTGTCAGGGATGCTGCTAGCTGTTGACCGGTAGGGGTCCTGGTTTTATCACCTTTATAGCCTCAAAACTCGGGTCTACGAAAAAACATACTGTTTGCAGGGTAAAAAGACGGATCCCCTAGCAATGAATGAGGAATTAATTCTAGATAACGTCAAAATCTGTAAACGGCCTTCCGCCATATTAGAAAAAAATCAACCCAACGGCCCCCTATATCCGCCCCCGCCTCCCCTCTGCCCGCCCCAGCTCCGCTCTCTCACTTGATCTCCGCATGACTGAAGAGTCCAGTGCGCTCCAGCTGTTGTAATTCGGGAAGTCGATCCTCTACACGTTCCTGAATTACTTCCGCCATGATAGCCGAACTCCACAACCGACCAGAGCTCCTCTCACCGACGACACGCGAAGGAAATGGCCACCGTCTCCCGAGAACCGGCCAAAACGTTCGCACGTGCCGACGTCACGAGCTTCCTAAGTTCCGCCTTTTCCGCTTCCGCCGCCTCCACCATTGGACAGGGCTTCCCGGCTCTTGCGGCCGCTGTCGCCTCCTGGTGGCTGACTGTGAGGTTGCAGCGAGTACCTCCTCAACTCTAGTTCTCGAGGTCTGGAGTTGAGGCGCGGGGCTAAGATGGGGGCGGCGCTAAATTCGCGCACGGATAGATCTGGGTTGGGACCCGGAAAAGCGCCTCGCGGTCTGGAGGGTTTACCTGAAAGGGGTCTGAAATGCATTTTCTGCAAGATCCTGTCTCCTTTTATTCTGCTTTCCAACACTAAGAACCAAAATACAAACACCGCAAGGGGGAAGGATAGAAAATATGGTAAAATTGTAGTAAGCATTTCAAAGAGGAGTGATGAAAATTGTAGGGGGCGCTAAAAATGGTTCAGGCTTTCCCAAACACTATGCCTTTGCATTCGACGAGATTTGGTAAACTAGTATGGCACCCCACTCCAGTACTTCTGCCTGGAAAATCCCATGGACGAAGGAGCCTGGTAGGCTGCAGTCCATGGGGTCGCTAGAGTCGGACACGACTGAGCGAACTCACTTTCACTTTTCACTTTCATGCATTGGAGAAGGAAATGGCAACCCACTCCAGTGTTCTTGCCTGGAGAACCCCAGGGACGGGGGACTCTGGTGGGCTGCCGTCTATGGGGTCGCACAGAGTCGGACACGACTGAAGCGACTTAGCAGCAGCAGCAGCAGCAGTGTGATAACACTGGTTTTTCATGTGCCAATTAGATCAGATCAGATCAGTTGCTCAGTCGTGTCCGACTCTTTGCAACCCCATGAATCACAGCACGCCAGGCCTCCCTGTCCATCACCAACTCCCGGAGTTCACTCAGACTCAAGTCCATCGAGTCAGTGATGCCATCCAGCCATCTCATCTTCTGTCGTCCCCTTCTCCTCGTGCCCCCAATCCCTCCCACCATCAGAGTCTTTTCCAATGAGTCAACTCTTCGCATGAGGTAGCCAAAGTACTGGAGTTTCAGCTTTAGCATCATTCCATCCAAAGAAATCCCAGGGCTGATCTCCTTCAGAATGGACTGGTTGGATCTCCTTGCAGTCCAAGGGACTCTCGAGAGTCTTCTCCAACACCACGGTTCAAAAGCATCCATTCTTCGGTGCTCAGCCTTCTTCACAGTCCAACTCTCACATCCATACATGACCACAGGAAAAACCATAGCCTTGACTAGACGAACCTTTGTTGGCAAAGTAATGTCCCTGCTTTTGAATATGCTGTCTAGGTCGGTCATAACCTTCCTTCCAAGGAGTAAGCGTCTTTTAATTTCATGGCTGCAGTCACCATCTGTAGTGATTTTGGAGCCCAGAAAAATAAAGTCTGACACTGTTTCCACTGTTTCCCCATCTATTTCCCATGAAGTGATGGGACCGGATGCCATGATCTTCATTTTCTGAATGTCGAGCTTTAAGCCAACTTTTTCACTCTCCACTTTCACTTTCATCAAGAGGTCTTTGAGTTCCTCTTCATTTTCTGCCATAAGGGTGGTGTCATCTGCATATCTGAGGTTATTGATATTTCTCCTGGCAATCTTGATTCCAGTTTGTGTTTCTTCCAGTCCAGCGTTTCTCATGATGTACTCTGCATATAAGTTAAATAAACAGGGTGACAATATACAGCCTTGACGAACTCCTTTTCCTATTTGGAACCAGTCTGTTGTTCCATGTCCAGTTCTAACTGTTGCTTCCTGACCTGCATACAAGTTTCTCAAGAGGCAGATCAGGTGGTCTGGTATTCCCATCTCTTTCAGAATTTTCCACAGTTTATTGTGATCCACACATTCAAAGGCTTTGGCATAGTCAAGAAAGCAGAAATAGATGTTTTTCTGGAACTCTCTTGCTTTTTCTATGATCCAGCGGATGTTGGCAATTTGATCTCTGGTTCCTCTGCCTTTTCTAAAACCAGCTTGAACATCAGGAAGTTCACAGTTCACATATTGCTGAAGCCTGGCTTAGAGAATTTTGAGCATTACTTTACTAGCATGTGAGATGAGGGCAATTGTGTGGTAGTTTGAGCATTCTTTGGCATTGCCTTTCTTTGGGATTGGAATGAAAACTGACGTTTTCCAGTCCTGTGGCCACTGCTGAGTTTTCCAAATTTGCTGGCATATTGAGTGCAGCGTTTTCACAGCATCATCTTTCAGGATTTGGAATAGCTCAACTGGAATTCCATCACCTCCACTAGCTTTGTTTGTAGTGATGCTTTCTAAGGCCCACTTGACTTCACATTCCAGGATGTCTGGCTCTAGGTCAGTGATCACACCATTGTGATTATCTGGGTCATGAAGATCTTTTTTGTACAATTGTTCTGTGTATTCTTGCCATCTCTTCTTAATATCTTCTGCTTCTGTTAGGTCCATACCATTTCTGTCCTTTATCGAGCTCATCCTTGCATGAAATGTTCCTTTGGTATCTCTGATTTTCTTGAAGAGATCCCTAGTCTTTCCCATTCTGTTGTTTTCCTCTATTTCTTTGCATTGATCGCTAAAGAAGGCTTTCTTATCTCTTCTTGCTATTCTTTGGAACTCTGCATTCAGATGTTTATATCTTTCCTTTTCTCCTTTGCTTTTCGCTTCTCTTCTTTTCACTGTTATTTGTAAGGCCTCCCCAGACAGCCATTTTGCTTTTTTGCATTTCTTTTCCATGGGGATTGTCTTGATCCCTGTCTCCTGCACAATGTCACAAACCTCATTCCATAGTTCATCAGGCACTCTATCTATCAGATCTAGGCCCTTAAATCTATTTCTCACTTCCACTGTATAATCATAAGGGATTTGATTTAGGTCATACCTGAATGGTCTAGTGGTTTTCCCTACTTTCTTCAATTTAAGTCTGAATTTGGCAATAAGGAGTTCATGGTCTGAGCCACAGTCAGCTCCTGGTCTTGTTTTTGCTGATTGTATAGAGCTTCTCCATCTTTGGCTGCAAAGAATATAATCAATCTGATTTCGGTGTTGACCATCTGGTGATGTCCATGTATAGAGTCTTCTCTTGTGTTGTTGGAAGAGGGTGTTTGTTAGGACCAGTGCATTTTCTTGGCAAAACTCTATTAGTCTTTGCCCTGCTTCATTCCGTATTCCAAGGCCAAATTTGCCTGTTACTCCAGCTGTTTCTTGACTTCCTACTTTATAGTGATTAATTTTTAAATGGGGAAAGGATTTTATTATTTAAAAAACTATCCTGTCTTTGCAGACAATATCTTTCAAAACATGGCCGGCCCCTGGGTGGATATCACAAACTTTTTTTTTTTTTTAAGAAGAGGGAATCTTGGTATTGAAAAGTTTGGGAGTCAATAAGATACATACCCTCCTTTAACCTCTGCCCAAGCAAGTCAGCATTTCTAAGAGACAGACAACCGAGCTTGAAAGTGATATTGTTGGTGTCATTACTAAATCTAAAATATTAACTACGTGGCTCAGTTCAAGTTCTGGAATGTGATTTCAAAAAACCAAAACTGGAGTTCTTGCTAGACCTGTTTATTTCAACATTAGCATGAGTACCTTGATCCTCCATGTGACTTATTAAAGAGGAATATAGCCTTAGCAACTAACCATGTTCTACCCTTGACCCTTTCCTTTCTTTTTTCTCCCCCTCTGGTCTCAGAACTTAGGCTAAGGGTGGCTTGATTCTTGATTCCCTCAGCTGTAAGACATCAGGGATGTGGAAGGAAATCATGGATGTAAAACACAGATGGAATTTCTTGGTAATAGGAAAATCTCTGGGGCCTGTGTTAACAGTAAGAGCACAAATGCCCCTAGAGAGTAAGGTCCATATGGGCAGATTTTTGTTTCCTCTACTTTGATACCTGGGATGTTAGAACAGTGCCTAAGATGTAACAAACACTCAATTAGTAAAATCATGACAGAATGAGAAAATGTACGAACTGTTCTTTAGGTCCAAAGGAGTCAGCAAGCTCTGGTAAACTTTCCTTTCAAGGCAAATTTGATGGATAACTACATCAAATCAACCCAACTATAATACTTTGTTCTCTTATTTTCAAATTTAGCTTCCACATTTATCTTGCTCTGCGTGATTAGTCACGTCTGACTCTTTGCAACCCCATGGACTATAACCTGACAGCTCATCTATCCATGGGATTTCCCAGGCAAAAATACTGGAGCAGGTTGCTGTTTCCTACTCCAGGGGATCTTCCCAACCCAGGGAGCAAATCCACATCTCTTGTGTCTGCTGCGTCTCCTTCATTGACAGGCAGATTCTTTACCACTGGCACTCCACTCCAGTACTCTTGCCTGGAAAGTTCCATGGACGGAGGAGCCTGCAGTCCATGGGGTTGCTGAGGGTCGGACATGACTGAGTGACTTCACTTTCACTTTTCACTTTCATGCATGGAGAAGGAAATGACAACCCACTCCAGTGTTCTTGCCTGGAGAATCCCAGGGACGGGGGAGCCTGGTGGGCTGCCGTCTATGGGGTCTCACAGAGTTGGATGTGACTGAAGTGACTTAGCAGCAGCACTACTTGAGAAGCCCCTTATCCTGCTCTAGGAATTGTTATAATGATAAGGACAAACCTTCTTTTGTCTCTTCTGCATCTCATAATCATAGTTATCACTTATCTAGGACTTACCAATACTGTGTGCCCAGCACCTATGTGCACTAAGTTTTTTATATATTAACTCTTCTATTCATCACAGACATTTTAAAATATCAACCCCAGAAGGAGCTCTTGAAGAGATAAAAAGCACTATTAAAGAAAGTCCAGTACAGCAGAAGAAACTGCGTAATACCCACGGGGTCTCAGAATCCTTAGCTCAGCACAGCTTCCTTTTCATTTGTTTTGTTTTTTAGCCATGCCACTCAGGATGTGTGGGATCTTAGTTCCCTGACCAGGGATTGAACCCATGCCCCCTTTATTGGAAGCTCAGAGTCTAATCACTGGACTGCAAGGGAAGTTCTTGAGCTCACCTTCTAATTAAGAAACCAAGGGCCCAAGAATAAGTGCTCATGAGTCTAAGGCATACCTCAGAAAATTTGACATATCTATTCGTCCTTTATTTGACCTTTAAAATAACCATAGATATCAGATTATTAAGCAGATCCAGACTGTAAAAAACCTGCCTGCAATGCAGGAGACCCAGGTTCAATCCCTGGGTCAGGAAGATCCCCTGGAGAAGGGAATGGCTACCATTCCAATATTCTTGCCTGGAGAATCCCATGGCCAGAAGAGCCTGGTGGGCTACAGCCCATAGGGTCTCAAAGAGTCGAACACGACTAAGCAATGAACACTTTTCACACTTTCACTGACTAGGAAGGGGGCACAAGGGAACCTACTGGGTGCTGGAAACTTCTGTATTTGATCTAGATGGTCTTTATATGAATGTATAAATTATAAATGGGATTCCCTGGTAAATTATAAAATTCCATCCACTGAGGGATACACTTAAGATTTGTGCACTTTATGAAAGTTATACTTTAAAAGAAAAACACTAATGACCATTTCTTCTCTTTGAGGATATCTTTCTCTCAGAGAGCTTCGACTATAATTTTTATGTGTGTGGCAGGGTCAAAATATTGACACACAAAAGACCAAAGCCTTCTTCCTCTCTGAACGAGTTCATTCTAATTTTGCATTCTGGCCCACAGTAGATGAGTGTTTGTTTGAATATAAATTATCGTGGTTTTCCCCCAAGCTTGTCAAGTAAGATTACTCCCAGAAAGGTGTACCCTGCTCACCCGGTGTAGAACAACACTTGGTCCCATTGCAATGCTCAGGAGACAGTTTGGAGAACAGTAAAGATGGGTCTTACTTGGGGTCCCAAGACAATCTTTTAAGAAGTCTGATGGATGAACATTAGTTATACGTTTGAGTGTGTGAGTGCATGTGTTCGACATTTTGTGACTCCATGGACTGTCACCCGCCAGGCTTCTTGGTCCATGGGACTTTCCAGGCAAGAATACTGGAGTGGGTTGCCATTTCCTCCCGCAGGGGATCTTCCCAACTCAGGGATCGAACCCACATGTCCTGCATTGGCAGGTGGGTTCTTTACCACTAGCACCACCTGGGAAGCCCCAGATATTTGCAAATCAAGTTAAAATTTCTATTATGGCCTTCAAAGTACTTAAATGTTAATTGCAAAGTAAACTTTAACTTTTCCCTAGAATATTTATTGTCACATCTGAAGATTAAGTTCACAGATAGCTCAGTGGTTGAAAACAACAGTAAAGGGAATTCCTTGGCAGTCTACCGGTTAGGCCTCTACACTTTTACACTTTCACTGCTGGGGCCTGGTTCAAAAAATGCCAGCAGAAAAAGAAACACTCCTCTCTTTTTTCCATTTTTATTATTAGGTAAAGAGATGTACCTAATTTCAGTGCTAATGAGAGGAAAGACACCTGGAATCCCATCCCCCTATCTTGTTCAAAGTCCCCTGCCTGCTTCTCCCACACAGAGGGCCCTGGTAGACTTCAAAGTCACAGCAGAAGTGATAGACACCGTCTGGTCTTTGATGCCTAAGAACATCAGATCCCTCAGTTTGATGCGGATGCAAAGCATCTGTACTTTTCAATCCTTTCATGTTATTTCACGTTGCTAACAACAAAAGCTGAAAAGTTTGAGGTGACACGCATTACACACATTAAAATATTTGGAACCAAGAACTTTTCATTTCTTTTTCTATTATATATAGCTTCTTTTACTTTGCAAACCACACTGGATAGTAAATTACTTCTGGCACGCAGCCTTGTCAGCTTGCCAAATTTCAACTGGAGCAAGTTTTTACAGCTAGGCTAATAAGCCCTGAAAATTAGGAGGTAAGTATAATGGAAATAATGACATGGTCTTTAACTGTAGGAGCATGGAATGACAACGTGAGGTTCCAGTAGATTACACTTTTCAAAGTTTTTTTATTCTAATGAAATCTTTTTAAAATTTTGTAGGTTATTCTAGTTCAAAACCCACAGAAATGGAAAGAGTTTCTTTTAATTGGTGAAAAGTACTTTTGTGTTTTTTTATGTTATTGCTTTTTGCAAATTCAGGGAAAAAAGAAAGAAAAAAAGAAAGAAAGAAAACCAAGAATATAGTAGCTCGGAGATAACAACCTACTATTAAAACAAACTGACATCTTGAAAAAACATGTTCTGAAACGATTAGCTTCCAGGATGGGGTGCAATTGTTTGTGTATGAATACTTTTCATCAAAGCCATAGCTAATTAGCTACATCAACTTCATTTCAATCCAGATAGAAACCCGTGCCCTGCTAAGTAACTTTCAGGTCTTTATGGAACAAATCTTCAAAAAGTGGAAAAATTACTGTGATCATTTGATTTTTATTGCTGAAACAGGTAGTATCGATTGTAAGGTAGTATCCATTTCTCTAAATTGAATTCTTACATTCACTCCCAGTTTACAAATAACAAGGGAAATTCTTTTTCCCCTTCTCGTTCTGCCCTCCAATTAGACCTGGACTGATTAGCTTCAGCATCACGTGCTCAGTCCCATATTGTTTAAGCAAGGAAGAAGCTTAGAGTTGTGTTATGTGTGTGTGTGTTTTAACTATATTAAAATAATATGGCCTTGCTCCAAAAATGCCAGCTTTCTTACAGCTCCCCAACCACACCACGCTATTTTGTACTTCTGTCGACGCTCCTGTTCCATGTGCCTGGCATGTCTTTTGTCCCCTTATTTACTTGGCAAACATAGATCATGGTGGGTAAAAAAGGAAGCCGGCCCTTAAGGCCCCACCATCCCACCATCAACAGCAATTTGTATACTTACTTACATACATTTATACAAAGAGCTTCGCCTCGGCCGCACCATGTGGCTTACAGGATCTTAGTTCCCTGATCGGGGATGGAACCGGGGTCCTGGCAATGAAAGTGTCAAATCGTCACTACTGGACTTCCACGGAATTCCCCTAAAGGGCTCAGTCTTTGAATCTCTTTTATTCCCCTCTCACTACTTCTCTAGGCCCATAAAAGAAGAAAATCATTCAGGCCTGTAACATTGAGTGTCTTCTATTAGTACTGTCCAATAACACTTCAGTGATGATGGAAATGTTCTGTACTACAACAGCCACAAGTCTCATGTGGCTATTGGGTACTTGAAATGTGGCTAGAGCAATTACGAAAGTGAATTCCTAATGTCATTGAATTAACCGAAATTTAAATTGTCACATGTAGCTACTGGCTGTCATGTTGGACAATGTAGATCCAGGTGACATCCATATTTATAGTACCGATGCATAACTGATGCCTTCCCTGAAGTCCAGACTCATGCCAGTATACCCAAGTGCCTGCTCTATATCTCCACTTGGAGATCTTATAAGCATTTCAAAATTGGTGTGTCCAAACCGATGCTGCTGATATTCTCGCCCCAAATCTGCTCTTCCCATAATCTTCTCCATCTTGGTTGAATGGCAATTCCATTCTTCTAATTTCTCAGGCTAAGAACCTTGTCCCTGATTCCAAATCTAATTTGTCAGCCATCCTTTCTGTTCTACAAAATAGAGCCAGAATATGATCTATCCCATCATTGCTAGTGCAAGCATCCTAGCCCACAGTCCTCACCTGGATTATTGCTAAAGCTTCCAACTCCTCTCCTTGCTTTGTCTTTGGCCCTCTTGAGTCTGTTCTTAACAGAAGTCTATTCTTAAGAGCAACCAATGTTGGACTTGCTTGTGGTCCAGTGGTTAAGGCTCTGCTCTTACAATAAAGGGGACATAGGTTTGATCCCTGGTCTGGGAACTAAGATTCTGCATGCCATGCAGGGTGGCAAAATAAATAAATAAATAAAAGGCAGCCAATGGCATTTTGTTAAAACATGTCAGACCACATCACTCCTATGCTCAAAGCCCTGCAGTGGCTTCTGGACAGAGTGAAAACTAAAGCCGTTTTCACATGCCTACAAATCTCCTTGGGTCTGCTGCCCTGGCCCTCCCTTTCTACTCTGCCCTTATTTCCCACCCCTGGCTAGTTTTCTACTCTCCAGAAACACAGCCTCCTCCGATCCCTCCCTACAGCGATGCAGGGCCTTTCACAGGCTGTTTTCTCTGCCTCAAATTGTCTTTCCCGAATAAGTTCTTAGCTATTCCCTCACTTCCTCTCTCAAAGAGATTTTTCCTATTTAAAATGGCACCTCCTACCCTCAACAATCCTTATTCTGCATTCTTGCTTTTTTCCCCTCCACATCACCACCATTCAACATATTACAGGAGTGTCTATTATTTGTCTCTCTCCTCAAGCTTATGCTGAAACAGGAGTTCCATGGAGCTGACATCGTTCGCTGCTCAATCTGCAGTTAGGCACATGATAAGTGCCCATTACCTGTTTCTTGAATAAAGGAATGGATATCTGTGTAGTTGCCCCACTTAGCTTCGGCTTCCCAGGTGGCTCAGTGGATAAAGAATCCGCTTGCAGTACAGGAGACACAGGAGATGCAAGTTCAGTCCCTGGGTCCGGAAGATCCCATTGAGGAGGGCATAGCAACCCATTCCAGTATTCTTGCCAGGAGAATCCCTAGGACTGAGGAGCCTGGCAGGCTGCAGTCCATAGGGTTACAAAGAATTGGACACGACTGAAGCGACTGAGCACACACGCACACACTACTTAGCTTGTACTATAACTTTTTTCTTTAATCTACGTCTATCCTTTATAATACTGTGACTTCTGTGACAGAGAGAACAAACATTTTATTTATCTTTGAAGTTCCTAAAACCTAATATTGGAAAATATTAGGTACTCAATAAACATTACTGAAAAGTAACAGCTCTACATTACACACACTGTTATGAGTTACTCACAGAGTTTAATACACCCAAAACCCTTCCTGAAGGAAACTGATCTACTCACAGCTACTTTTTTTCTTTCCACCTGACCCTGGGTGACTTGCTACTACTGATCAGACCACAGGTAAGCTCCTGACTCAAGGACAACCCATCCGCTGGCTGGCCAAAAACCTATAATGATCCCTGGCATGAAAAGATGAACTGAACTAACTTAACCCTCCCTTTTTGGACTCTGGACTAAGAAGTAAAAAGAGAAGTACATGATGGGAACATATGAGTTAAAAACCAAAGAGACCCTATGGATTAGAGATAAGAGCTTGAAGTGTAGAAAGGCAAAAAGTAGTCAGGAAGCAGAAACTAGGTAAGTAGAAATTATGAAATATAGAAAATTATACAGGGTAAAAGTGGATGGGGGAAGGAACATGTGCCTAAGTGCCTAAGAGAGCATGGAGTCACTGAATCACATTAATAAGAGTGCCCTGGAGTAAAGACCATAGACTTCTGCAACTGAAGTCCCACTTTATGCTGCTCTGAATCTCTGTGCCCTTTCTCGCTCTCTGTGTCACTTGTAAGAATGCCCATTTGCTTGAGGTGCCTTAAGAGGTTGTCTCTGTAACTGACAAAGCCCAACCTAACCAAAATACCATTCTTGGTTCATACAGTTGCTGTCACCTGTCAAAGACTGAGGGTATTATGTTTTCACATTTTTTACCAAATGGTACACTTAAGGTGTTCTTCAAAGCCTTAAGCAATTAACCCTTTGAGCTTCGAATGTTTATTGGGAAGAACAGGGATGAAAGTTCTCTTCAGAGCCATTTGGTTTTCCTTAACGCCACACTCCTACGGCGGCTAGAATCCGCTCACAACGTGAATGTACCTTGCTTTAAACAGATTTGAAACTCTGGATTTACAGCAATAGATTATTATGTGTCACTTTAAAAAAATATATTTATTGATGTATTAGGCTTTGTCAGTTCTTAGTTGCAGCATGTGGGATCTAGTTCCCCTAGCAGGGATAGAACCCAGGCCGCCTCATTGGAAGCTCCAAGTCTTAGTCACTGGACCACCAGGGAAGTCCTATGTGGTCACTTTTAACAATCTTTTATTTATTTATTTTATCCAAAGAGTCACAAACTGCCAGAAATTCAAAGGCCATATTCTTCAATAGTTCATAACCACAAGAGAGCCACAAACCTCAAGCTCCCTTGCTATGTTTCAGGGCGTACCATTGGCTTGGGTAAACACAAAGCGCCCAAGGAAAGGGGCTGTCTGCTTCAAAGACTTAGTCACAATTTTTCTTTTTCCCCTTCCATGAGGAGCCCTCCCCTACGGGTCCACACAGCTGCCACTACCCAAGGAAGCCAACTATTTCACAATGCAGTTGCTACTTCGCTCAAAGGGCAGTGGGATATAATCATTAAAACCAGGAGCTTTATTTCGAGTATGTTTCGTCAGTAGCTAAAACATTTTAAGCATGCATGCTTAAGGCCTAGCCATCCGACATCTACAAATCTATCATATAGAAACACTAACAAAAATGCACAGACATATACATACTGGGTTGAATGAAAAAGTGCGTTTGGATTCTTCTGTAAGATATTGTGGAAAAACACAAATGAACTTTTTAGCCAACCCAATATAAGGAGGGTCACGGAATCAATGTTTATAATAGCAAACTATTGGAAAGATCCTACACTGATTATCAGGCAAGTGGTTAAATAAATTACAATACATCCACACAATGGTATACTATATAACTATTAAAGAGAATGAAGAGTGTTGTATATGTTATCAGATGGAAATAGGCCTATTACACATTGTTAAATATAAATCTAAAACAGGCAAGTTGCACAATAGTAGTTATTGTACAATCCATTTTAAAAGTGTGTATGTGCATGTTATGAACAAAATATAAAGCTAGGAGGATTGCCCACCAAACCATTCATTCATACATTGGTTACGTCTGAGAACTGGGGTGGGACTTTCTCCATTACTATTTTGTTGAGCAATACAACAAAGGTGTATTATTTTTGTAGTTTTTATCTCAATAAAACATTTCAATAGAGAGAAAAGAAAAAATGAAAGAAGAGGTTTCAGAATCAAACTCTGGTTCAGATCCCAACTCTATCATTATTTTTGGGTTAATTGGGATATTAAAACACAAACTTGCTTTATCTTATTGACACTTCACAGCAATTGCTTGAAATACCTCAACTTTTATTGTACACATTGCTATTATTAAACACCAGAGGTGATTCTGCCTTAAGGGACTTAGGATCCGCTTTTCATATGAGGAACACTTTTTGTAAGATGAGTAGTTTCACTCCCTAACTTATCTGTGTGCTAATAAGATACTCATAAGAAATAGGGCATATTCTCTCTCTTTCGAAAATCCTGCCCCCTTTTCTCCCCTTCTCACCCCAAGCGTCCACAACCTGGGAGCTGTCCAGGTACAAATTAACATTTAAAAAGACCTCTAGTTGTTCACACAAGTAGCTCTATTATTGCTTTCTCCTTTACAGCCTTGGTCTGCTCAAAAACCCACATTCAAATTGGATCACATCCACTGCAGCCCTTCAGCACACAGGTATTGTGGCAGGGAGGCCGCTTTTGGCTATGAATCCCTTTATTCATTCTAAAGTAACTTCATTCATAAGGTTCACTGAACAGCTAGCTTGTGCCCATCACAGACTCTGACAAAGCATCTTTGCCTACCTGTCACTAATCCTTAGGAAATGCTGTGGGTGGAGCTTCATTTCACAGCCCAGCAAACCAAGGTTCCAAAGGGTGAAGTGACTGGCCCAAGTTGACACCTCTAGTAAGTTGGGGGAACCTGCTGGGAAATCTAAACTTCGGGGTTATTAAAGGTCACCAATGGTTCTTTATCTTCCTCCCCCTCCTCCTTTTCCTAACTAACCAGTTTTAAAAGCCAAATAGTGCTCTAAAACTTGTAAAGAAAAAACAGCCTTCCGCTACCCCAGCAATCCCCAATCTTTTTGGCACCAAGGACCAACTGGATTAGTGGAAGGCAATTTGTGTGTGTGTGTGTGTTGGGGCAAGGGGGTATCCGGGATGGTTCCCGTTTCCCGCCTGCTATGTGGCCTACTCCCTATCAGGCCACTGAGAGGTATCCGTGGCAAAGGAGTAGGGGACTCCTGCCTTACCCCACCCTTCCCTTCTCTCCTGTGCAACCACGTGTAATCTTATAACTCTTCTGTGCAACCACGTGCAACTCCCACCCCCCCCCCCAACACACACACACACTCTGTCTACTGGTTTACCGCCACATCTCTCAATAAACCCATCTGTTGCACAGTTCCCCTGTAGCTCAGTCCGTAAATAATCTGCCTGCAATGCAGGAGACCTGGGTTCGATTCCTGGATCAGGGAAGATCCCCTGGAGAAAGAAATGACAAACCACTTCAGTATTCTTGCCTGGAGATTCCCATGGACAGGAGCCTGGTAGATTCCCAGTCCATGGGGTCGCAAGAATCTGACACTTCTTAGCGACTAAACCACCACCACCAACTACGACATAACCAAAACGCCACTCTGCCGTCCACTGCTTCTGCTTCCTCTTGATTCAAGGGGTCACCTGCCCCGCCCAGGTTGGAAACTCGGTCCGGACCCCTCTCTTCTTCGCTAGCACCACCGCTGCGGTCACTAGGTTGGTCAGAGCCCAGGGACCACCAGCGGGACCCGGACCCGGACGCGGGCTGAGCGGTCAGCTTCCCCTGGCCCGGCTTGGCCTCACCACAGATCCCTTGCGGGCTGCGAACCCGGGTCCGCGCGGCGGTCGGTGTCGGAGAGCTAGGATCGGGCGAGGACGGGGGCCGGGGTCGCAGGCGAGGGCCAGGGGTGGGGGCCCAGGGCTTGGCTCGGGGGACAAGGACCTGGGTCAGCGGAGTAAGAAGGTCGGGATCCTGGGCTGAGAGCCGGGGTCAGGGGACTTGGGTCAGAGTCGGGGGTGGGGGGCTGCGCCGGCGCGGGGAGCCGGGCGAAGCGGAGGCCGGCAGCGGGCGCCTGTCCGCCGGGCCGCGGTGGCCCTCGGGGGCTCCTGCCGCTGGCCGACAGCGCGGCCGCGCCCGGGGACAGGGCGCCGCCCTCCGCTCCACCAAGTCCCGGCGGGTACTCGGCGCCGCAGTCCCGGCCCAACCCGACAGCCCTCGCCTGGCGTCCGCAGGCCGTCAGCCTCCCCGGCCACGGATTCCCCGCGAGAGGCGGCCCGGGGTGCAGCCGGCGCCGGGCGGGCACTGGGGGTCCGGGTTCCGGCCACTCGGCCCGAAAGACGCTCCTGAGTTCGGGGTCGAGAGTCGCACTCTTCCTCCCCCTCGAGGGACGAAGGGGACCACCATCCCGCGGCCTTGCTCCGAAGAACCGCGCTGCCAAGCCCTCCAATTTTCCCTTCTGGCTGGTTCCCTTTGCATGTCCTCTCTCAGACTGAGGAGGTCTTCGGAGGAAAATGTCCTTTTTTACGGGGGGGGCGGGGGGGGCGCGGGGGGGGCTGTTTCCCCCTCAGTGTGGCATCCTCCTACCGGCCTCTCACCACCTCCATACCTTTTCCTCCACACAGGTTTATCCTTCCCATACTGTGGGTTAAATCAATTTTTTATTTACCTACAACGAATTGAAAATACTTTTAGCAATGGGTCTGAGTAATGTAGTATGATTATATCTCCTTTCTAGTACCTGGGGTTAATCATTGTCTCAATTCCTTGTTAAGCTTTCTATGTAAATCTCACTTATTTCCCCCCAAATATTCTGCCCAAACTGTAAATCCCCATTCATTCAAACTCATCAAGGAATACATCTATATTGTTTTTTTCTCAGAAATCTTCCTCCCATTCCAGTCTTCACTGTTGCTCAGTAGGCCAATACCACAACTGCTGTGGGATTTCCCTTCATCGTCATCCTGGGAATTTTCCTTACTTTTTTGTGAGTCCCCTGTTTCCCACTGGATTCCTTGTCTTGTTTTTCTTCCTGATTTTGGTACAGCACATCTGCTAGCTTCCTGAAGAAAGACTGTAAGGGAGGTGATTTTTCTCTGACATCTTGCAAGTCTGAAAATATCTTTATTTGACATTGATCCTTTGTCTGGGTATATCATTCTGGGTTGGAATTCATTTTTCCTTATGACATTTTTCCTTAGACAACTATGAATTGTCTTCTAGATTCCAACATTAGTGCTGAGACATCTGATGCAATTCTTACTTTTGTCCATGACCCATTGTCCTTTATTATATTTTTATTATTTCTGGAAGCTTTATGTTCTATCTTTGACTTTCTGAAAATGCCCAACGGTATGTCTTGATGTACATCTTTTCATTCATTGTGTAAGATACTCAAGGACTCCTTCACTGTAGAAACTCTTGCCCTTCAGTTCTGGAAAATTTCTTCCTTAACTTTTTGTCCCATGCACAGTTACTCATTAGATCTCTCCCCTCCACACACATCTTCTATCCCACTCAATCCCCACCCTTCTTTCTCTGTTTTTACTTTCTCAAATTCATTTTATTGGTACATCGGTATCTCCAAATAATTCTAATTCTCTCCTCTTTTCTCTACCACTTCGCATTTCTCTTTTTTTTTTCCTGCAAATTCTCTCATTTCCTTTTTTGTCTGCAAATTTCCTCAACTCTATTTTCCAAACTTTTCATTGCCTCTTTGTCAATGTTGCCTTCTAAACAATGATGTGCCAGTAAATAACAATGAACTCTCCCAAGAGGGGTGTGGGGAGCCATCATTGCTAGTGCTTGCCCATTTCCTCCGTGCAAATATTCCCACCATGCCTGATTTCAAGCCACCAACATTATACCCCTGAAAGCAGAGTTGGGGAGAGAAGCGTAGTAGTGTATCATTATGCTAGTATTTCTACCATATATATACAATACACAAATAATCTCAAGAGCATGGATAATGGTAAAATGTTAATAACAAAATAATTTGGAAGTGATGAGTTTTAAATATTACTTTTATTTTTAATATAATATCTTTAATTATAACCATATATAGCCTAAAGATATATTAAAAATAGAAGTAATACTCAAAACTCATCACTTCCAAATTATTTTATCTTTAGTTGTAACCTTATGTAACCCAAGGCTTCCCTGGTGGTTCACTGGTAAAAAATCTGCCTGTCAGTGCAGGAGACGTGGATTCAATCGTGGGTCGGAAAGATCCCCTGGGGAAGGAAATGGCAACCCACTCCAGTACTCTTGCCTGGGAAACCCATGGACAGAGGAGCCTGGTGGATTACAGGGTTGGGGAGAAAAGAACATGGGGTCACAAAGAGTCGGACATGACTAAACAACAACAATAACATAACCTAATGTTTACTAATGATTGTGTTTAACAAATGGATTGCATAATTCCTCAAGATTCACCAGTTGGCTCTTGCACACCAGTATTAGCCACCTCCTGCAAATTATTGCTTCGAAATTAAAAACCATGCTCTCTAACATAATAAAATTAAATCAGAGTAAGCTTCTAAATGCAGTTCTGATCACATCACTCCCCTGAGTGAAACTCTATATTGCTTCTCTGCTTCCTGACACCCTCAATAGTCAAGGCTCAATTCACAATCCACCTTTCTTATTTGTTCATCAAACAAATATTGATCAGGTGTCTGCTATGGGCAAGGTCTTAAGCAAAAGAGGCAGAAGATACAAGGATGAATTAAACACATTTCCTTTCTTTGATGTACTAACCAGTGTAGTAGGAGAAGCAGAAATTTAAATACATACTAATGTAATGAATGTGATAAGTACCTTTTAAAAGGTATGTACAACACAAACGACAAAATACTACAGGAATGTCTAACAGATGACTAATACAGCCTGGGGGATCTACCAAGAAAAAAATCTTTCCTTGTCTTCTAGGTCTACTAGTGGGTTGGGTTTTTAAATTTTATTTAGCATTATATACTTTTCTTATCACAAGCTCTAAAGGCAAAGTGGAGTTTTCGTTTTGAAGAGTCCTAGTCTTTTTTCCTATAAGAAATGTCCTCAGAATAAACTGCTGGTTAATTCAGTTAAGTGCACAAATACTAGACTGAACTAATAGATTTTTAAAAAATCTATCAATATACAGGAAAGGCAGGAGTATTAAAGTATGTGAAATAATATAAAGTATTAAATTTCTGGAGTATATTTACATGTATGAACAGAAGAAATGTCATAGAAAATATGTAAAACATAAGTGAAAGCAATAGGATAGCAGCATATGAAATATACTTGAAAGCTATAACTAAGCCATAAGAAGCTTCCCAGAAATTAGAGAATGTCATAGGATTAGCAATTATCTTATCAGAAGACGAGATTTTTCTGACCCCAAATATTTGATGTTATGATCTCACTCCAGACTGAAAATAATTGATCCAGTGGAATCTTCTAATTGTGTAAAGAAATAGGCCCAGAAAGTTGTAGTGACTTCTAAGGCCATGTAGATGTTAGTTGAGCTAGGATTAGAGAAGCTAGGTAGCTTGGCTCCCATTTTAATGTGTCTTTTCCTCTTAACACTTTATAAATATTTGCCTAGGGGCAAGCTCAGATGTTCACCAAGCAGTCCTGAAGCAACTTTATGCAGATATGTTCATTTTTTTGTTAATGAGTTCAACAAACATTTATTGAATGCTTATTCCACAGTAGGCTTTAAAGATGAAGATTCCCTGCAGGAGGGCAAGGCAACCCACTCCAGTATTCTTGCCTGGAGAATCCCCATAGACAGAGGAGCCTGGCAGGCTACAGTCCATGGGGTTGCAAAGAATTGGACCTGACTGAGAGACTAAGCAAAGCACAGACATTGGCTAATGGGATAGACAAGTCCATACACTGTGGGTAATTTACTCTATCTGGAAAGATTAGGTGATATTTTCATGTCAGAGATGACATCTAAGTTAAAGTGATAAATGTGTAGCACTTTGATGAGGAAACGAGGGGTAGACATTCCAAACATAGAAACTATGGAAATATTCATGGAATAATGCTTAAACTGGTGTGACTGGAGAGCAGGCAGTATAGCCATCAATATAACGAGGTAAAATATAAAAGTAGGAAGGACTCTGACATTGCAAGCCCTTTTCCTGAGAAAAAGGAACATTTATTAACTTTACAAAAGGCTCTGTTTGAAGTATTGTTTGAAGCAGGATTCAGTAGCTCAGGCACTTGAAAAAGTCTTCAAGACTCACAGCTTTCCAGACCACTTGCTACCTGCCATTCTTCTCTCTGAAATACTCCCAAATTCACAGGGTCAGGAAACATTTATCACAGAATAAAACAAGTTCCCCAACACTGTTTGCAGGTTTTCTAGTGAAATTCCCTGTGTTCAAGATATATTCTATTCTCCCTTCTTCTGCTCAGACAGTTCAGTAAAATTTTAAGATTTCCAAGAAATGAAAACTAGCTTCTAAGGAGGAAAAAAGGGAACTCTGCTTTAACTGAGTATAGAAGCAACATCATTAGAATCAGAAAAATATAACTGATTATTACAATTTCTCAGGAGTCCTTTACGTGAGAAACCTGAAACATGCCCCTTATGATGGGGATTCATGTTAAAGAGGAAGCTCCTGGTTTAGAGGGTGAGCTCTGCCAGGAAAGAGCTGGGAAGAACTTCATTGCCTCTTTCTCTCACCAATGTTTGCTGAGAAGGGCAATGAGTTGTGCCACCCTTCCTTGTACAGGCGGATTTGGTTGTCATTTCTCCCCTTAAAGGAATCAGAGCTCCTTGGAGAAATGGCTGATATTGACTATACCAAAGCCTTGGACTGTGTGGATCACAACAAACTGTGGAAAATTCTTCAAGAGATAGGAATACCAGACCACCTGGTACGACAGAGGGGACGACAGAGGATGAGATGGCTGGATGGCATCACCAACTCAATAGACATGAGTCTGGGTGAACTCCAGGAGTTGGTGATGGACAGGGAGGCCTGGCGTGCTGCAGTCCATGGGGTTGCAAAGAGTCGGACATGACTGAGCGACTGAACTGAACTGAACTGAAGACTAGGATAGGGAATATACAAGATGAGGCTGACACTTAGAAGAAAGTAAGAAATTGCTAAAAACAAAACACAAATGATGGGGCCACATCAAAGGGGCCAATCTCCCCAATGGCTAAAGCAGGAACAATCTGAACAACAAAATAAATAATGTAGCATTGGATATAGCCCAAAGTATCCAAGTAAACACCCATAAATAAATAATTGAAAAAATACAGAGATGAGGGAGAAAAGTCTCCTATATAGAGAAATTGTGAATAACTTACAAAGTTACTCTCCCATCAAGGAAGAAGAGCTTAATTCACCACCACAACCTCCATCACCACACCTGAGTGTGGGCTACACATGGGAACTTGCTTCCAAAGATGGGAGCGGAGAAGACTGTCAAATACTAAGTTGGTTTGGTGATTAAGGTTAACATCATCAATGACGATCATGTTGATGGCAGGTACCCTGAACATGAAGTGATGAAAATGACATTTCACCTCCGAGATCTTACTCCCCAAAACTCATAACCCCACTCAATTAAAAAACTATCAGACAAATCCAAATTGAGGAACATTATATAAATTATCAGTACTGTTTAAAACTGTCAAGGTCCATCAAAAACAAGGGAAGTCTGAGAAGCTATTACAGGTCACAGACTAGAGGAGACTAAGGCGCATGAGGATCAAAAGCAATGTGGTATCTTAGATGACGGATGGAGAAGTAGACAGACATAGATGATTAACTTTGTTTTTTGAGGGTATTTTTTTGACCACTGGAGGCTTTCAGGTATCTTAGTTTCCTAACCAGGGACTGAACCTAGCCCCCTGCAGCGAAAATGCCAAGTCCTACCCCCTGGACTGCCATGGAATTCCCTACATGATTAACTCTGGACAAAACAGAAAACATTCATATTATTTAAACACCCATGAAACATTAAAAATAATTGACCATTTGGGACCCTAAAAAAGCTTCAACAAATTCCTAAAAGCAATTTGTACAGGCCTCTTTTTTTTTTCTTCATAGTGTAACAATTAATTGAAGATTGGTTGAATAAATTACTGAATTTTTGTTAAAAGGCCTATCAACTTATTTTTTAACATTCCTTTCTGTGGGCAATTCAGGCGGCTCAGATCTTTTTGGATTCTCAGCATTTTTCAGATATTTTTGCTTTTACCGGTGAAAGAAGATTTTTATATTCTTACATGATAAGTACAACATAAACTTTCCTGTTTTCATTTCCCATTCTAAATATTGTATAGTTTACCTTCCTACTGGCACTCTTCTACATTATTTGACATGTTTTGAGCTGAATTTTTAACCCTTATCTGCTCCATTAGAGAAAAAATAACACTTTTTGCCTTTTGTTTATTGTTTCATTCAGGAATCAAAAGTAGAACCCATGTTTTATAATTTTATAGAAAAGGACATTTGGATGAATTTAACTTTGGTATAGTGCACTTATTTTTTTTAGAATTAAAGAACTGGGATAACTTTAACAATAACCTGTATCAGTGTTTCTTGATTTTTTCCCTCTTTACCTAGTTTGATTTTTAAAAAAGTTCCTATTCTCCTACCTCTGTAACCCATGTCTATCTTTGTAGGGAAATGTGCCTTAAGAACACATATTATAGATGTGTCATGTGGTATATGGAAGACTGTCTACTTTTTCATATAGTCATTGATAAAGAACTTTATTTTTACTGATTATAGTATAAGAACTGTAGATAGTTTTGTTTTTCCTTTCAAAAACAAAATTATAATGCTGAACATGATTTCCCACATAATACATGCTCTACCTTCAACTTCCAGGGATTCTGTTATGGACAAAAATCACTATTCTAAATCAATCCTTAATTTTATATTTGAGAAAACAAAGACCAGAGAACTTAAATAACTTTATCAAACTCACACTGTGAAATAATGACAAGTCAAGAGTTGACTGATAGTATAATGTTCTTTCTCCTAAGTTTGTTGCAAACTTTTAAAATCTAGGAGAAAATTAGATTTAAAAAATAGAAATAGAGCCAGAAACATTTCTCTCCTATTAAGAAAACTCTCTTCGAAGAGTGCTCTCTGAAGAAAGCCCAACCAAATTAATTTTTTGGCTTCTGTGTATTAATTTGATCCCCAAAGTACAGAAAGTTAATTTATCTTGATATGAAGTAGAAGTCTTACTCCCCAAATTGTTCTCTTTACAGTGCCTCTGTGATAAAAAATGGTTACAGAATTCTGAAATCTATTGCCTAGTGCTTTTATAATCTCAGGGAATTTCTTGCAGGCACATAGGGTATTAGATATCCCAGTGGCAACTTGTAAGCTCTGTGTTGTTCTATCAAAAACAGCTGCCAAATCATTCTGTAGTCTCTTCAGGACATCTCTCTCATTCAACTTAACCATGAAGGTGGCAACTTTCTCAAACTAGTCACATAAATAAGTTTTTGTAGGAAGCCATGAATATGAAGGAGAAAAAACTAGCTCAATCAAGAATAATAGCAATGTTTCCCCAGGATCTAGTTCCATTGGATAGTGTGCAGGCAGAAATAAAATTCTGAGTAGAGTAAGGTGGAAAAGAACTTTTTTAAAGAAGAACATACAACGTCCTAAATAAAACTGAATGTAGACGCTAAGAGGCAGCTTTTCCACAAGTATTTAACCCTATAGATTCTCTCTCAGCATATACTTCCTGTGTAATCTTAGCAAATAAAACTCTGGAACTCAGCTTCTTCAGGTGTATAAAAAGAGGCTTAAGCTAGATACTATCTAAGTTTCTTCTAGCTATAAAATTTGTTTTCACATAACAAAGTCATTTATAAAGAGTAATTGCCAAATATACCCGTCAAACGAAAACTGTCTCAGGGAGATAAGAACAGTATCTGTAAAACGACAACAAGCTAAAAATAAAGGCCTGTATCTCTTAATTTGTTCTGATTATCAATGGTAATCAGAAATTGTACAATGAAGCTGAACTTACAAACTTTAAATGGAAATTCAGACTACAGCATTATTATGGAAGTGGTATAATATCTATCTAGTTTTGTTGATATTATTTATGAAGGATGGTGACATAGTAATGCTTTTCTTCCCCTTAGAAAATAAAGAGGAAACTTGGTTTGGAAACAATCAGTTCACACAAAGATAAAGGATAACAAAAGCAAGAAGATTAAAATTTTTTTTTCTGGGCAGGACATGAGTGAGAAACAGAGATTTTTTTTCATCTATGTTTCACTACTATTAGTAAACTTCATTACTCTTAGCATACTCATGTTTTTCATGGTGTCAAATTTTGAGGTGAATATAGCCCACATTATTAGTGCCATTTTAGCTCATTGTTCCTCATTATCAGACTTGGGAAGGTAGCAGAGAGTAATGCAGTGGTTTTCAAAAAATATTTCTTGAGCAAGCAGATCCATTATCTTTGAAATTACAGAACACAGAGAAGCAGAACAGCCCTGATTGCAGATGAATGGGGAAGTAGAGCCTACGCTTGCTTTTTGAAACTCTGGGTCTTCCAAGATGACAGCCTGGATACCTTTGTTTTACTGGAAAACACATGGGGTTTTGAGTTCCCTGTAACTGGGTTCAAATCTCAGCTTGCCCACTTAAAAGCTGTGGGATGGTGAGAGAGTGACTTAATCTCTCTGAGATTCAATTACTTGTGTGTAAGAGACTAACAATAGTAAATAACAGTTTTACAACTGTTGTATGGATAGAATGCTCAATAAATCTCAATTCATTCCTGCTTTTGCTTAAAATTAAACATAAAATCACTTGTCCCACAGTTTAAAACAAATGGGCATAGTAGTTATCTTCAGTTATAGGCCTCCCCAAATTCAGGTTTAGGTATTTCCACTGTGTCTCAGGTGGTTTCTCCTCCCTCAGGTTATTAGTGTCAAGTTTCTTTTTGTCCCAGGGGTTCTAACTATGCCTTACTACCACCCTTATTATATCTAGTTAAGCCTAGATAAACACACACACACACAAATCAGGGGTTTATTATGAAAACCCCATAATACACAGTGAATATTCCATGGTTCTTATATTTTTCTTTTCTAGACAAAGGGAAAAATATGCAAACTTTAAGTTTCAAACAGAACTGTTGAAATTATTTTTTCATACTAACTTTTATTAGGAAGGTTATTAATATTTTTACGTTGGAGGCCATTCCTTTTTAAAAATCAAATTTGATTATATATCTTTCAGAACATGTCAGCAAATACAACTTTAGTTCCCTCAAAGTGAGACTTAAACGTTCTTTTTCTTCTGATATAGCTCTTATTGGCTTACTCTAATAGACTCAATGCTTAAAGTGATGGGTCCGAGTCACAGCTCTGCCACTAAATGAGCAAGTGACTTAACCTCTCTGAGCCTATTTTCTCTTCTGTAAAATGAAAATAATGCCAGCTTCATAGGATCATTATGACAAATTGAGGTAACATACCTAAAAGAATACTCACAGCTATAAAGGTCAATATGATGGCCATTCTTTCCTTGCACACATATCTAGTCTGGTGCTAGGAAATATAAAAGAAAAGGTTAGTGGCCTTTGCTTTTTAGGGGCTTACCAATTCCAAATATGCATGAAAGCCAAAACAAACAAAACCCTTGAACGCAATTCAAATTCAGTGTGAGGCCGGGAACTAAATATATACCTGTCTTTGACCGTGAATTGGCATCACCAGTCTCAAAAACAGTTGCCACACCAAACTTAAAAAATAACAAAACAACCTAGTCACAGAAGTGACCAACCTTGAGGTGATCTATTAACATTTTATCTATGGAACATAATCTGATTAAGAAGATAGTAATGTGACCAAGATAACCCCCTAATTAATTCTAATTTGTTCGAGGTTTTAAGGATTTTTTTAGTATGCTACGTACATTCTGGACAAAGGAGAATACAAAAAGTGAGAATGTGTTATACAACTCTTCCATAGCATGGATAGCTTTGATTCTCATCATCAATACTGGTTAGCTACTGTACATTAAAACTACGCCCAGGGTGAAGCTTAGAATGCTATACCATCGCATTCTTAAAGGAAATACCTTTTAGCAACATCCTAAATCCTTTGGTTCCATTTCTCTATTCACTGAAAATTTACAATAACCTCTTTGGCTCTACCTGTATTTCCACCCTCCCCTTCAAAAGGAGAACCCTATTCTCCTAAATGATGAAGACGGGTAATTTTGTCAGTTATATTTACTCTTAGCCTTTAGGCTTATAACTTGATATTTTGTGATTTGCTTAGTATGCTTAGTACTCCAGACCTTGAATGAATTGATGAAACTTCATTTTCTAACCCTGTAAAGCTAAAGATGAGCAGTTTAGCAAGATCTAATACCCCACAAGCCTCTCAGTTCAGGAAAGGGTTATTTCAGAAATCTAAAGAACAAAACAAAATCTCTTCTTTATTTTGGCAGGGGGAAACAAAAAAATACTGAGTACAGAACAGTATAACACAGGACAGCATTCTGAACTTTTTGTCTGACTAAAAATACAGACTACTTAAAAACCAGCAACAGGTATACCTACTTTTGGATGTGTTTCTGAAATGCCAAATTTTATACTACATGCAAAACCTGCAGAGCTCACTTTCTTAAGTAGAAAATGCATTGATAAAATAAGCGCTTTGGTTATTTAAATAACCATTCCAAAGATGCCTGCTTCGTAAACAGCATTTTGAAATTAACTATAAAGGGCCCAACGCAAGCATTTAAAAAATATAATTGGAAGTATGAAATGGATCTGTGTTTATAGATTGCAATTTTCGAAGATAATATTTCATTTTAATGTAATACAAGACCACAGGATTTCAACTGGAAGGACGTCCTTAGAGATCATATTGCCCAACCTGAAATTCAAATCTCGGAGTATTAGCTCGACTCCAAACCAGTCCGGACCGGAAGCCTGAATCGGGCCTACGCATCTCTTTTTAAAAGAGACAGGCGAAACACCGGATTCCCTCTACAGTTTTTGAGCGCAAAATGAGTAGATTCTCAAGATGGGTGTAGATACTTCTAAAAAATCATCTAGTTTGTCCCTCTGACAACTCTTCTGGTGTCCGGGGATCAAATATCTAGGTTTTACTTCTAACATGTTGAGAAGCCACAACCTCTCTCAGTAAGCATCCTCAAGCTTCACCGCACCTTCAGAAAATCGTTTTCTTCATTTGATTTTTGGACATTCAAGCTCCCTAGAAATCGCTCCCTTTGGTGGAGCCCTGCGGCGTTCGAAAGAGCAGCAGCCGCAAGCCCTTGGCTGCCCCAGTCCTCTCTTGAGTCTCGCTGGGTGGGATTCGGCCAAGGGCGCCTTGAGGCACGTGGTGACGAGGGGACCAGGGAAGCGATCCCCGCCCTGCTAGCCCCTTAGACCAGAAGCGACCCGACCCGACCCGACCCGACCCGACCAAACCCCGAGGCAGGCCCCTTCCTGTGAAGTTAGAGACTCGACGATCCAGCTAGGATCTCGGTTCATTTAACAGGGCCCTCGCCCCCCAGTTCCTCAGAGGCCCGCCTCTCCTCAGGGGTCCTGTATACCCCGGGGGCGGCAACTGACGACGCTCAGAAGGCGAGAAACGGCTCCCTAAGCCGCTCGCTGGGTCCCTCTCTCCCCAGAATGCACCGGGGCCAGCAGGAAGGCCGCTCCGACCCCTAATTTTCCCGCGAATTCAGTTCAAAGAGGCGGCCGGGCCCGCGATCGGCAGCGCGCACGGGCCAACCAAGCCGCGCCTCCGCGAGAAGCGCCTCCGCGTGACTGACGGGGGAATCCGCGGGCCAACGGGCTGGGCGGCCGGGCGGCGCGCGCTCCCGCCGACCAATCAGAGCGCCGGGCGGGGGAAGTGGGCGGAGCGAGGCCAGGCTAGGGTGAGCGGTCTCTCGAGCGGAGCGGGGTTCTCAGGAGGAGACACTTTTTTTTTTCCTCCCTCCTTCCCTCCTCTCCTCCTCCCTTCCCTTCCCCTCTCCTCCCCTCTCTCCTCCTTCCCCCCTCGGTCCGCCGGAGCCTGCTGGGGCGAGCGGTTGGTATTGCAGGCGCTTACTCTCCGGGGCCGCCCGGCGGGTAGCTGGCGGGGGGAGGAGGCAGGAACCGCGATGGCGCCTCAGAAGCACGGCGGTGGGGGAGGGGGCGGCTCGGGGCCCAGCGCGGGGTCCGGGGGAGGCGGTTTCGGGGGTTCGGCGGCGGTGGCGGCGGCGACGGCGTCGGGCGGCAAATCCGGTGGCGGGGGCTGTGGAGGCGGCGGCAGTTACTCGGCCTCCTCCTCCTCCTCCGCGGCGGCAGCGGCGGGGGCCGCGGTGTTACCGGTGAAGAAGCCGAAAATGGAGCACGTCCAGGCTGACCACGAGCTTTTCCTCCAGGCCTTTGAGAGTGAGTGTGTTGGAGGCTTTGAGGGCAGGAATCTCCACTCTTGAAGCGTTAGGGGGCCGGGACACTCGTGCTGGGACCCCCTTCGTCTCCTGGAGTCGGTTTGATTCGGGAGTGGAGGGCGAAATTGAGGGGGCTGTTCCGCCTTCGGGGGTTACGGCTCACGGGGGCTCGAAGTCTAGGGGCTTTGGGGGAGATAGGCTAAGGGCTCCAGGTGAGGTTCGTGCCTCCCCAAAAGGTTTACACGCGAGCTGAGGCCGTGGGGCCCCGCGTTAAGAGCAGGCTGCTTTTAGGTGAGGAGGTCACGGTTGAACTGTACAGTTGGATCTGCGGTACAGGACGAGTTCTTGCTTTCTTTCATGCCTTCCGTACTCCAGAAGTACAAGGCTGTCGGTTATAGGTTCAGAGGAGCAAAATTAAGCCTGTGAACAGAGGAATGCAGTAAAATCGACCAAATTGTCAGTCTGAAATGCCTTCGCAAGAACTTGGTGCTGCACATTAACAGGGCACCTTTTGATGCTCTAAACCTTTCAAATCTTTCTACCCATTTAAGGGGGACGTAAAGTGAGACAGGTAGTGCTTAAGCAACTCACTTCTCTAGACACGCTTTCGGAATTCTGCCCGTTGTGTTTGTCTTCATTTCAGAATATTTTCTGATGTCAATTTCTGTTTTTAAGGTCTGTTTCGAGGGCAGAGCTACGACTTAATTTAGGAAGGGGGCAAGGTGTCTGGAAACAAACAATAGAATTTGTAAGAAACAGCATGACTATGAGTAACCTGCCCTGTTCTTTAATGAATATTACGTCCTGGTTGTTTTCTCTCTGCTTTGGTGTGGATGTTGTATCTGGATGATATTTAACAGCTAGATGTCTTACAGATACTTGAATAAACTCAATTCTACCACTCAATGTCTTTATTTACAATTTTCCGTGGCATATGTTAAGGGCATGGTATCAGCTGTGCTTGGAAAGATGTATTACATTGTTTAATACCCTTCTTTCATTCTCTCTCATTAGTGCTTCATGAAATTCTAATTGACATTTAATACAAGGAATTTCAGTTTTTATTGAAATGAGTATTGAACCTGCTTGAGAGAGATTTACATTATTCTCGCATTTCCTTAATACAGTTTCGGAAATCTGTAGAGGCTTTCAATTGGAAATATTAAAGCACAGTGATGACAATAAACATACATGTTTGTACTCTTTCTAAAACATCTCATCTCCTTTTAGTTCATTTGAGACTAAAACTTAGCTAACTAAAGATTGAGTGGAAATTTTAAAAAATTCTCTCTAAACATTATGAGGAGAGAAATCCTCGAAGAGTTTTATCTGTCTTGCTTTCTGATGAGTCTGCTTTGTAGAGATGAACTGTCATTAAGAGTTAGATTTGGAAAAAAAAAAAGATTTGGTCACAGAACAACTTGATTCTTCTCTAATATTGATCTTAGTTTCTGAGACGTGTATATGCTTTGATGTATTTACTAATACAGTCATTTTTATACTGCTTTATTTAAAGAAATATATTACTAACATGTCATTAATGTAACTGGTATTATGGTATTTGTGTATAAAAATATTTTCTATCTATAACCTACGTCCTTTGTAACACATTTACGTAAACAGAATTAAAAACATTCTGGGAATCTATTACTTTAAAAATGTGTTAGGATAGTATTTACATACTGAGGTAATATTTACTTGAGCAAAATAGAAACTTCAACTATAGCTAGAAATAAATTCAATGAAAATTTTAGCTGATCTGTGTTTTAGATTTCAGAACTAATTTTGCTCATATCTGTATTGGGACATCTATCTGGGTAACAGTTGTATTCTGTTTAAGTTGACTACTGGACAGACTTTTGAAAAGACCAATTAAAAAGTGAACATTTCATTTTTGTTATTGGCATCAATATGGAGTTCTTTTACGGAATCCAACTATCTCATTTTAGCTACTTTTTAGAAAGAGATGGGTTATTAATAGTTTATATTAACTAAGTTAAATGAATATAACTACTTCTCTGCAGTTCTGCATACAAACTCGTTTAAAAATAGCTGCCTTAGATATGCAAGGCTTAAAAACAAGATTATAGAGTACCTTAAATTTAAAATAAATGTAGATGAATTTTGTGAATGTGTGTTGTAGACTGAATGTCATTTAATGTAATTGTGCATACTAATTTTCTTGATGTAAATATTCAGTACATGATTTTCATATAGGTGATTAGTTTATATTGGTTATAACATGGCCTGGGTTGGTATTTTCTTAACAACTTAAGTAATGAGTGAATTTAGATAACATTTGGATTTTGTTTCTGTTACCTAGAACCAACGCAGATCTATAGATTTCTTCGAACACGAAATCTTATAGCGGTAAGTAATCAACAAAATTCATCAGCATTATTTTTTTCCTAGAATTTCATCTATTTAATTTGAATATTTTAACTTTTTTTATAGCCAATATTTTTGCATAGAACTCTTACTTACATGTCTCATCGAAACTCCAGAACAAACATCAAAAGGTACATTTTATGAATCTTATTTCAAGTTGATCAAACCATGTTAAAATTTTGTTTTAAAGTACGATCTCTAATGAAAGGTTAAATATGAAAACTGAGGTGAAAGAGTAATTGAATTGATTGCAAAGCAACTTTTTAAGTACCACTTTTGTAAATCCCAGTTGATTGCCAGTTTATTCCTGATAGAAATGATTTAGTAGTGAAGTAAATGAAGTGATTTTACTGACTGATGTTTTTGCTCTGTGCTAATAGTTTTTTTCAAGTTTGGTTGGAGTTGATTTAAATATTTACTAAATTAGGGCTCATGGGAACTTATCTTTGATACATAAGTTTACCAGTTAATGTCTGAGTATTTCTTTTATGTTCTAACAATAAATCTCATTTTATATTTTTGGTGGTTGTTTTATTAAAAGGGAAATACTTCTGAAGTCAGTAGGAGGAATGTCTTTAAAAACTTCTTAATCTTAATTACGTAGTCTTAAAGTGGAATCTAGAGGTGTCAGAGAACTTATTTTTACTTTTAACATTTAACCGTATATAATTATGGAATGCTAGTTTCTTGTTCTGTGCCCATGATTATTTATTGAGCATATCAAGTGAACAAAACTTTAAAGGAGAGAACCTTTACTAAGCATTTGGTATTGTTATAGTCTTGACTTAGGAAAACCATTAAGCTTTTCAGTAAACTTTGAAACTAAACTCCTTTGGAGACTCCTGCTGGTTACTAAGTAAGTATCAATGTTTTTTATGGTAAGACATAGTTCAGTTTTGTAGATCTATCTAGATGTATTTTGAAGGATTGAAATGTTAAAACCATTTGTCTTTTGATAATCCCTCTGGATCCAGAGAGAGATCATGCACACGCGATTGTGCGCACGCCTGCACATGTATTTAACTAGTGAAAACTGTCAGATTTGTAAATAACTAGAAAGAAAGCGATAGACTAGGCAGCAGAATTAAATATGTCAATTCTTTACCTGTCTACTCCATGCCAGGGTTCAGGAAACTTTTTATGTAAAGGACCAGATGGTAAGTACTTTAGGCTTTGTGGTCCAGTAAACAGAATTGAGGATATTAGGTAGTATATAGGTATTATACAAAAAAGAAAAACATATGTCAACGAATTTTTGATGAAATTCAAAATATAATGATTGAGTGCAGTGTATTTTTTTTTTTTTTTTTTTGGCCACATGGCCAGCAGGATCATAGTTCCCTCACCAGGGATTAAACCTAGGCTTCGGTGGTGAAAGCACTAAGCCCTAACCACTGGACCACCAAGGAATTCCCTACTGCAGTGTTTTATAATACATGCCTACTAGTAAGAAATGTGGAATTCTTTTATTTTTGCAAAGTGGAGTGAGGGGATAGTATTTAACATAATTGGGATTTAGAGTTCTCTGTTACCAAATCACTTGGAAATGTTTATCTGTAAAAAGCATTCTGGCTTATAGGCTGTGCAAAAACAGACAGTAGGCTGGATTTGGCCAGTGGTCCATAATCTGCAGACCCTTGATTTACTCTATAAAAGTAGGAGGATTTTATTAAGTAGTAAATTTTTCTTTCAATGTTTTTAATATGGAAATGAGATCATCTAGAGGATTTTCCTGGCCATCCAGTGGCTTAGACTTTGCAATTGCACTGCAGGGGGCACGGGTTCTATCCTTGATCAGGAAACTAAGATCTTGGATGCTGCCATGTGGCCCCCCCCGCAAAAAAAAAAATTACTGCAGTTATCATCTAGAATGCTATATGATTTTAAAGTGATAAAGTTCTTTAAAAGTAAACTTGGGTTAATCTATAAGTGGATTAAAGAATACATCATAATTGTTTATTAGACTGTCTGTGGGATTCATTTCTCTTGTCCTCTAATGAGTGGAAGCCATTTTAAAAATTTGGTAGTAGAAGTGAATTTTCTTGATTTAGTATCCCATAGGTAAAAAATTGTCTTTTGGGACAGATTCTAAGCAGTTTGCCAGCCAAGAGACATACACATTCCATTTAGTCTATTTTCCATGTAAAAATGCATTAGGAATCACTTTATTCTTTTGTTGCATGCTTGGCCTGTATAAGACACTGACTCATTTTTAACACTTATACTACAACTTAATATCTTCAAATGAGTGCTGTCTTTTTCAAAGTAGTTAGTGAATTTGGAAGGTGACAAATTTAGCCCAGTGATTGTGGTCTTTGTTCACAGTGTTCTTGAAACTGCTTTTACAAAATTGCTTTTAGTACTATCCCTTTACTCACCATGTTTTGGGAACTCCTTTTGTACCATTACAACAACATAATATTCATTGTTGGAATATACTTATCACTCCTTTTGACATGCAGGTGTAAGAGTAAATCTAGTATATTTGTAAGTCTTTTACTTTCGTTGCACTTCATAGAGGTATTCAGATTTTATAGGCTGCCACTACCCTGGCACAGTGGAAACACTGGTGAGGAGAGAAGGGTGTCTTATTGAGCCCATTTTACTAGGTTTCATGCAAGCTGCTTCTGAATCCTCCCTCCAAAATTTCCTGAAATTTCTTGAATTTTAATAATATTCTCCATTTTGATGACCTTTTGATAACTATATCCCTTGTTAAATCTGAGCTAGAGTAGCAGCACCTTTCTAAAAAACAGAAATACTTGGTGTTGGGAGGTGAGGCTGCTTTTCTGTAGTTGCCTATATGGTTTGTTTTGTTTATCCTAAGGAATGCTGGGTTGCTTGTATGATCTAACCTATTTCAAATGGTTGTTAATAGTCAGTTCTCCTATGTACAGTCTCCATAAAGTTGGAAGAGATGAACCTTGTGACCCACAGTCTTAACTTTTCTTCCCACAGACAAGGTTTCTTCTTAATCGTTACACAAAGATAAACATTTTATTCTTAAAAGTTTTCAGAAACTTTACAACCTCCTTAGTAGTACATTTCAGTATTTATACTGAAAAGTTCTTTGTAACTAGCCTAAAAGAATCATAGGTTTTTCTTCTTTCTTCTCTCTTATCTATGGAGATTGAAAATGTATTGCCATCCTTCTTAAAGAACTTCTTCCTATACTTTATCAGATGAAACTTTAATATTGAGGTTTTCAGTAACTCTAAAGGTAAAGAGAGAAGCTTTTTTAAAAAAGACCTTTTGTTAATGGAGGCTATTTATTCATCTGAAATATAGATTATATCAATTCTATTCTTCCTATCAGTGTTTTGCTATGATATATTTGCATCACCATTTCTCTGCTGATATTTTATTATAGGGTACAATAGCTGTTTTTGAGGAATGAGCATATTAGTAATTTCTAGTATCTGAATTCAAGCTTTACAAAGTAATTTATGTGGAATGCATGAACCTTTTTGAGTTCTAAATTTGAAGGGAGTATAAGAAATACTTGTTTTCCATTAACATATATGAGTCTAGTTTTTTAGCCTCTAAAAAATGTAAATAGTAGATTACCTTAAGAAGATGAGGCTTATTTTAGAATCCATTCATTCTTAAATTGCTTACTGAGGGCGTGGTTATTCTTAATTTAAGTTTCTATTTTGTGGAAAACTACTTTTTTCTCTTAAACTTATTAAGTGAAAAAGCTGATGATTTTGTTATGATTTGATGGTATGTCCTTTAAACTTCAAAGTTTTTTTCATGATGGTGACAACCATCTCTTTACAATGACATATTTAACTTTAGCCATTGCTGCTCATCTTTGAGGGTGTTTTACTATACTTCATATGTTTTATGGAATATCCATATTTGTCAGGTTACTTAATAGAAATATGAATGTTTCAAAATATACATAATTTGCATTTGTTTGGCTCAGTCCGACAGATGCTTGGCACCTACCAAGATTAAGGCAACATGCCAAGCACCATGTGGCTTTCCTTGAAGAAGACGAATCTCTGCCCTTTAGGAACTTATAATCTAATAGAAATAAAATATTTATTCAAGTTTCACATTTAGGAGACTAAATGTCAAAATAAGTATACACCAAGTTCCATAGGTAGGGAGAAATCCCTGTAGTTTTGGATTAATTACCCAAGGTTTCATAGAAAAGTTAGCCTTTGAAATGGGACTTGAAGGCTTGTTTGCTGTATTATTATATACACTATCTCAATAGTATTCATTGTTATGGCTAACCATCCATAATTTATCTTATTAAAAATAAAAATCACATACCCAGTTTGCCTATTATAGTGACAATAAAGTATAATCTGTTTGTTTTTCCCAGTTGAGAAGTGATTATTTTGTTTATCTGTTTCTTCCAGGAAAACATTTAAAGTTGATGATATGTTATCAAAAGTAGAGAAAATGAAAGGAGAGCAAGAATCTCATAGGTAAGATAACCTATCAGTTTACATTAAGTGACAAACTTGAGGAAAAAAGAAAAAGTACAGTGATCATTTTCATTTTGATCACCTCAATATTGTAAGGAGTTAGAGCGAACTTTAGAAGTCATCTGATCCAAACTCATACACAAATCAGGGATTACTTCTGTAGCCTCCCTGGCAGAGACTCCCTTCTTAAGCCTTATCTTGAATATCTCCAGTGCTGGAAACTCACTGTTTTCTAAGGCAGTTCTATTCATTATTATTTTTCTCTACTACAATTTCTTGCATTTTGAATCAAAGTTTCTGTAACTTTTGCAGTTAGTATTAATCCTGCTACCTCATCTGAAGAAAGATGGAGGCTCATGTTTATGGTATACTCAGCTGTACTTGAGGTGCTGTGCCAAGTGCTTCACACGATCACATCTTTACTAAGGAATCATCTACAGTTCTGAGAGAGGCACTTTTTTTCCTTTTTTCATCCTTCCTCTTATTGACGTCCTTCAGACAAAATATTCTTAACTGTCATTTATATTTGAAATGTATTTATCACATGATAGTTTCAGAAACCTGGCCTTTTGGACAGAACCTTAATGTGTATTTTCAAATACGATTCCCAGAAGTAATCCCTAAATGTTCCCAGTAGCTTAATATCTCCCTAGGCTAGACAGATGCTTCCAATCCTAGACGGTAGGTATCTACTTACTCTTTGATAAGTAAAGAAAGTTGAGTATTATTCTAAAGAGAAACAGGGACTTGGGTGGTATTTGTTTATTCATTGACTACTTTTAGGGGAGAATGTAGAACTAAAAATACTAGATTTTTTAAAAAATGGAATTGAGAAAACTGCCACATGGATTTTTCTTTTTCTCTTGAAGTTTTAAATCATACCTTATCAATTTAGATAGGATGTACGTTAATTCAATGATGTTTTATTTATAGTATCTTGTTTCTGTGACTAAGAGATGTCATTTTTGTAATTGCTTTTAAGTTCGTCTTTTTGGTTCGGTTATTATTTGAATTTTTTTTTTAATCTCATTTAAAAAATGTTTGCAGTCTTGTAGGACTGAAGCGTAACTTATATTTTCCTATCTAGGCAGTCTTGATTTGTAAATAAACTTTGATGGTTCATTCTAGAAGCTGAGATCCCAAATCTTTACCTAATTGATTACTGCCCAAGAAATACCTTATAGTATTGGTTTATATAGACTGAAAATATGCTCAGTGCATGCACCCTCTGTTCTTTGCTTGAATTTCTATTCCAAATCCTATCTGTTCACCTGCCCTGGAAAGATCTTTTGGGACCCTCTGGGCCTTTTGTAGTTAAAGTGTGAAGCTATAGTCAGAGCCTGACCATACATCCTCTCTTCTTTTCTCCTAAACACCTTAATAGTTTGCCCTCAGGTCTTCTGAGGCTTGTGTGAGAAGGAAGAGTGAAAACAAAAAGAAGAAAACTTGAACATTTCTTCATCTCCCCCATCAAGGTTCTACCTTCATCACTGCTAAACGTGACTACCATCTCATTGTGACCTTGGCTTTGATAAATATTACAGAACTTCTCTTAGAGTGTGTGTTGTGACGAAGATAGATTATTATACTGGTACTCACCAAATAATTATATTCCTTTTGACCCAATGAGTTTAACAACTCTGCCAGTACTGTAACAGGGGTATTGTTGACCAACTCACAGAAACTTCAGAGAGTTGCATAGAATTCCTGCTTGTAATTTTGAAAATAGTCTAGGATCTAACTGGGACCAGTGAGTTGGTCATTTCAGCTCCCCAAGATCTTTTTAAACAGACCTATCAGTGTTGGAGCTGACCATGCTTGCTTAATACTCAGCAAGGCTCTTCAGGCCCATGAGGTATTGAATTACTGTACTCGATGTTCCACCCCCACCCCCCACGCCACACATACACTCCATCTTTATGAATGTCTCATTGTTGCTCCCAGAGTCACTAAAATTAACTGAGAAATTGGTTCATTTTAAGTTTACCCGCAAGGCCCTATGTTACTAAATTCCTTCAATGTATTTTGCATCTCGAATTAGGCATAATCCTGCCATTCTACTAAACTTTATTATCACATAGGATTCTAAGTTCCCTAGACAGCAGTATATAATGTCAGCACTATAAAACCTTGCTTGCAAGATCTATTGTCAAAGTCTCTTATGGGAGAACAAGGTAAATCTTTGTTGTTCCATGAAATTAATTAGTAGACATTAAAATCTTAAATCATTTACAAATAAAGTATCTCCCATCTATATTTTTATTCTGTACTATCTTAAACATAAAGCTCTTACTCAGTTTAATTGGATCCTGGATTTGTTCAGTAGCTATAGTTTGGATAGATTCCATTGGAACTCATGTTCTTTCAGTACTTCAACAGTCTTAATGTCTCCACTCTCAAACCCAATGCATTTCATTCCGCAAAGTTCCAGGAGACTGTTGAGATACCCCAGATACTGTAGTACTACAGCCCAAAGATTAGAACAGTCACATCCCTGATCTATTTATCACAGTTGTAGAGACTTAAAAACAAAACCAAATTCCTGGCATTATCTGTGCAAAGTGAAGTTGGTGTTGAAGGATCTTGGTTTTTTGTACTTTAACTCTACAGTTATCTTACTTGTCACAGATAATGGCAGAAATTTATTAGAGGAGAAGCTGATGGAATAAAAGAAACATGGGACATTTCATGGTTTTCACTTCTTTAAGGTATCAGTCAATTTGTGACAGTAGATCAGGGTTGCATTTGTAACCTTAAAACTCAATAGTAATACCCACCAACTGTGAAGATTATTTCTTTTGTTGTACCATGGCTTTTGCAAACTCCATAGCAATTAGCAAATTTTAGAAATTCATAGTGGTCACATCTCTAGTATCTATTTTTTCCTAATCTTTTCTTGCTCTTCTGGTGTGGTTATGTATATTTAAAATGTCTTTCTTTTTAGAATTTGTGATATAATACTTTGTTCTGTCCTCTCCATCTCTTGTTTCTGACTTGCCGGTATATTGTGGATTTTGAATTTTGAGTTTTGACCAAGCACTACGATTCATTGGTATAAATCTCTGATCTTTCTGTAGTAGTCTGTTTTAGCAGGATCCCAGGGAGTCTCTTGGGCTATTAATCCTACCAGTTTGGGAATTCTCTAGTCACAACTCCTGACTTCTAAGTGCATCTCCACTGACTGAAAGGTAGCATGAAAAGATTTCCAAATTGGAATTGCTTCCAGAAATATTTCCTGTGGTCAAATTAGAAGCATTTCCACTTAATCATTTTCCATTCCTGGTCCTGTTAGTAGCTGGAGAAATTCCTTCCAAAGATAACTGAAGTAGAACATCTACTAGGTATATTTCCAAGCCTATGTTTTTAGTAGGTTGAAAAGGTGCCTTCCATCACTTTATGTTGTTGTTATTACAGCCTAAACTTTTGAGTTAATAATCTTCCTTTTCTTATCATCTTTTTGTACTGTAACAAAATTTGGATCTATTTTTTTCTGGGATTCCCACTTCCTTCATGTACTATGTCCCAGACACTTTACTAAGACCTAGTGGATATAATGGTAAGCGAAACAGATGAAGACCTGCCTTTCTGGAGTTTATCAGCATTTAGGGAAAAAGGCATAATCGTATAATAAATATAAGTGCTGGGAAGTAAAAGTAGACACATAGGGAAACTATGGCTGTATGAGGCAGGAGAACCAGCTCTTGTTTGAGAGTCTAATTTGGGAATAGAAATGTTCAATGAGAGCTTCCCTGAAGGAAGAAGCTGAGATTTGAAACATGAATATAGGAGTAGAATGAAGATAGAGGGTGAGCAGGTAGGTGACTCTAGATAAAGGGAATGTAACATCACTTGAGGGCAGTGTAGCTGTAGAGAGATAACATTTGATGAGACTAGAGCAGATGGCCATGACCAGATAATGCAGGACCTTGTAGGCTATTTAAGGTTGTTGGTCGTTATGCTAAGAAAGCTGTAAATTATTTTAAATAGATGTATTGCATTAATGGTGTTACTCTAGCCACCTCTTTTGTAGGTTTAGCTGCATTTTTAAAACTTCAAGCTGCTTCTTAAGTTGATTATGTCTTTTTCCACCGTAATAGGGTCTGATGTCTTCCTCCCCTTTCTCTCTTTTTTTAACAATTCTGTCTTGATTGTAAGTTTTGAAGTTGTTTACATATCAACATCTTTTCAGACTTAAGTTTTAATTGTTCCTTTTTTAGAATCTGGGCCGTAAATTTCTTTGTACCTATGTACTTCTGAAGGTGCCTTATCATTCACCACTAATCATATATGATTCTTAAAATCTAGGTATTTGAAAACAGATTTTTTTCCCCCAAAACAATCATATCTTTATTGACTTTTTTTCTGAATACAGCGGCTTTTTACTTAAGTCTTAAGGAAAATAAACATCTTTTAGAAACAGCTTGATACACACAGTTTACAGTGTGAAGCAATATACTAATAAGAAATGCTAGTCATCTTAATGTTTACATCATAACATTAAATGTAACTTAGCTTATCATCACACTTGACCTGTTTTGAGGTCGTATAGCCATGACTCTAGAAATGAAGTCTTAAACCTGCCACTGTCAGATTAATGTGTAGAAATTTGAGGCGCTAATCTTGGTTTCTTTCCTGCATAAAAATGTTGATCCTTCTGTGGGATCTGTCTACTCCTAAAATTTGAGTTTCCTACATGAATCTCATCTCAAAATATTCATCTCTTATAAATTTAAATTTACTTAACCTTATTCTGCAGACTGCTTTACAATGTCAGATACTTGTCAATTACTTGTGCTTAAAATCTTATCCCCAAATTTCACATTCCTCCTCTAGTTTCCTGTTGCCATATTGCTTTCTTCCTAAGAAGATAAAAATAGGAAATACATCAAGAAGATGAACCAAATCCTTATCTGATACTTTATTCTGATCATCTAAGCTGGATTCTGTGCTGCCTAAGACCAGATAGGCTTGACCAGGCCTACATGTTTCTTTCTTCCCTTCCTCTGATCCAGCTTAACCAATTAAGATGTAGACACAGTAGCCACAAGAGAGGGAAAAGGGTAAATTAGAAAGGGAGAGAAAACTGTCCTCTTTCCTTGGACTAAACCACCGGTGAAAGGGATCAACTCGGCCTCATTGTTTCATTGTATTCAAGGCACATATCAGAGTGTTTACTTTTAGGAGAGTGTTTTCCCCTAGGGGAAATTATGCATAGCAAATCACATTCCCAAATTTGTTTTTTAAACTGGTTAATTGAAATTTGGAATTCCTTTTCTCAAACAATGTTATATGGTGGCTGAATGGATCTGCCATCTCATTTAATTTGTAATGTACCATTTAAAACCGTGCCTCAAACCATCCTGTGGTGACCTTTTTGTTAGTTTTTAATTTCCAATCTTTTGTAGATGGATACTTTTTGTAAAATATATTGATCACATACTTTGATGTCATGGCAATGCTAAATTTCTATAAAAATGGTTAAAGTCTAATTCTCAATATCTTGCCATGTGGCATGGTAAGTTTCTCCAGTGATCTCAGTGGGTAGACCAGGTTTTGAATAACACTAATATAAAGTGTTTTCTCCGAGAAGGCAATGGCACCCCACTCCAGCACTCTTGCCTGGAAAATCCCATGAACGGAGGAGCCTGGTAGGCTGCAGTCCATGGGGTCGCAAAGAGTCGGACACGACTGAGGGACTTCACTTTCACTTTTCACTTTCATGCATTGGAGAAGGAAATGGCAACCCACTCCAGTGTTCTTGCCTGGAGAATCCCAGGGATGGAGGAGCCTGGTGGGCTGCCGTCTGTGGGGTTGCACAGAGTCAGACATGACTGAAGCGACTTAGCAGCAGCAGCAAAGTGTTTTCTGGGTAGATCAATGCAAGGTATTTTTGTTGTTTCACAGTTGGAACCTAGGATCGAATTTCCTATAAAAACAATGTAAATAATTTTAGAAGTACCACAATATAATGGGTCCTGATCCCTGACCTTTTAAAAATCTTTCCTTTTGAAAATCATTTGTTGAGTGCCTTTCTGTAAGACGTTGATAGATACAGAGGACACTGATATGTTAAAAGAGAACGCGTGTGAAAAAATTGTGACAAAAAATGGTAAATACAAGTGCTTATCAAATAAATTAAGCTCTGGGATGATTGGGGATGGGGTCTTTGTAGAAGGGGAAGCAAGTATTTTGATGGATTCTTTAGTCTTTCATCCATGCCTCCCAATCTTCATTTTATAGATACCAGGTCATAGCTAATAACTGGAGCCAGAATTCAAACTTGAATTTGCCTCTATTTTATCATTCTATTCTACTTTCTTATATGAGGCTTTAGTAGGGCTAAAGAAAAATAGGAACCATGTCACAGACAGCACTTAGACAAAAGTTTTGGCAGTTGGGGACCCATTAGGAAATTGGAGAAAGAAATGATTCATTTAAAATGATGTTTTAAGAAAAATTAACCTGGCCTTTAGTATGTATGTTTAACTGAAGCAACTAAGAATAGGGTAGGCTGGTTGTGACTAACGAATTATCTTACAACATGTGGAAACTGTGGAATATTTCTCTCAGTTTCTCAGTTTTTATTTTGGAGTTTCACCCGTTCTGCATTATAAGGTTTTGTTTACGGAACAGTTTTTTATAGAAAAACGCTAGTTATCTTTTAGTAAAATGGCTTGTAGAGTTTATACATGGTGTATATACTTTTAAAAAATCAAGTTGGTATATAATTAACATTCAGTATAATACACTCACCTTAAGTGTATATTTTGAGTTTTGACAAATGTATGCATTTGTTTAACTGTAACCACAATTAAGATATAGAACATTTTCATCACCTTGGAAAAAGTCCTTTGAGCTCATTTACATACAGTTGATCCTCTTAATGTAATTTTTAAAAAATTTTTCAATACTTTAGTTACAGTTACTAATTTTTCCTTTGTGTTTATGCTTTCTTTTTTTTGTGTGTGTGTGTTTATGCTTTCTAACTCTGCTTGAACCCTTATACTTCATAGTCATTTTGTTAGTCTATTGATATCCTAGCTTACTTTTCTTAGTACCATTCTAGAAATGCCCTTCAGGACTCCCACCCTGTATTTTTTTAGCATACACTTTCATGGATTATCTCACTAGAAAATAGAGGCATCCTCACATCTTCTTTTGAAATATCTCACTTAACCTCCTATTGCGCTAATACTTGGAGTCCTGGGCACAGTTACAGAACTAACCTGTTAGTAATATGGCCTCATTTCTGACCATAGCTCGTTCCTCAACGCTCTCTTGCCTCAAAGCCTTTATATAACTGTTCCCCTCTGGTTATATGAATGCATAGATTGTCACCATCATTTTTAAAAAAAAAAAAAGGTACCCTTTATTGAACCATATTGTGCTTTTACTATTTTACTTTGATTCTTTACACTAGTAAATTTCTTGAGTAAGGGTTCAGTACTGCTTCCCTTTTTCCAACATCTGTTCTCTATAGCCCTCTATAATCTGGTGTCTGTATCACATGACAGAAACTGTTCTGGAAAGTTATGAATGGCTCCCGATTTAAAGATAGATTGCTCTTTGCCAGTTTAAAGCTACTACAAAAGCCTGTTGATGTTTTCATTTATCCCAACTTAATAGTTTTTCCATTGTAGTAAATAGTTTTCAAAACAAAGGCTCATTATAGTTTATGCTTCCTTTTCATTGCTTATAAAACTAAAAGTGAAAATGACATGTTGAATAGTAACAAATTGATAGCATATTTGTGATTGTGTATTTCATCCCTCATTAAAGTAGAAAGTGATGGTTCTGCATAAGTTGTTAAGGAGGTTGAAATTCTGTAGCTTGAAAATACACTTGAGTATTGAGTAGCATGGATTCAGCTATTGTTTAGAGGGATGGGAAGGGAAATCTGTCCCTGTTTTACAGGTAGAACACTAAAGCACTATAAATTATCTTGCTTCTTATTTGGTGGTCTCTTTCTGCCTTGCTTCTTTGGTGTTTTTTGTTTCTATTTGTGTGGTGTGTGTATTTCAATGTGTATAGACACACTGTTGAGGATGTCATACTTAACACGGGAAGCATGGAGTCAGTGGGCTTGAATAGAGTTAAGAATTAGCCAAATGTTTATAAATGAGCTGAAGTAGCTTTGATTTCCGTGTTATATTTAAAGTCTAAGTTATTTTTGTTATAGCATATTAAAGTAGTAAAATTTTTTATTTGTTCTGTTTAGCTTGTCAGCTCATCTGCAGCTTACATTTACTGGTTTCTTCCACAAAAATGGTATGTATTTCAAAGTAAACTTACTGGCAGTCTACAGCAGCACACCTTTGTGAATGCAAAAAAACCCACAAAACTGTAAATTTGTAAAATTATATTTAATGGAAAAGATGTTGATTCTGATTATTTAATTTCTCTTTAGTGGATTTCCCCTGCAATTTCAGTTATGGCTTTTGTGGTCAATAGTGGAATATGGAGGATGTAACTTATAACTCATTAAACTTTTAAAGTAGTAGTTCTTAAGTCTTAGTCTGGTGGAAACATTTTGACAGTTTGTTTGAAATACATATACCTGGACCCTCTAAGGCCTCAGATCTAGTAGGGTTTTGGTGGCGTTTAGGAGTCTGTATTTTAATAAGGCATGAAGGTAATTCAGAAATAGGTTGTCTGAGAAACAAGTTTTAAGAAACTACTTTAAATAAAGAATGTGTATAACTGAGTCACTTTCCTGTACGTCAGAGGTTGGCACAACATTGTAAATCAATTATACTATTATAAAAATAAATAAAAAACTGTCTTAAAAGCTTTTAAAAATTGTAGGTCAACCTTGTACATACATAAGATTGTGCTCAGCACCTGGTTTCCTTATAGCTTTCTTGCTGTCCATTTAAGTTATGAGTGGATTTTTAAATTGTTAAAATAATCAGTATTTTGTGGGTTCATTCTTGAAGGTAAACATTAGCTTATCTAAATAGATGAAATTCCACCTCTTAAAACTCAATCATACCTTTTAGGGCTCCAAGTATTGCAGTTAAAAAAAAACTGTATAACATTATCTTACCCAACTCAGAGCCCTCATCTTTCCAGAGATCACCAGTAGAAAATATGGGAAAGATTTAATAAAATGAAATTTCTTAGATTTTGTTATTTTTTATTTACAATGTTTTTCAAACTTTAAATTATAAAGGCGGTGAGAATTTTAATTAATTGCCTCAGAACCTGGAATAGGGATAAACATTTTGAATTTTTTTCTTAATGACATTTTATGGAAAAACCCAAACAAACTTTGTGGCCATCCCAGTACTAAGCTATAACAACTGAAACGAGTACTGCTAACCAATGGGATATATCAATATGTTAGATACTGTAAAAGGAAAATTATATAGTCCTGAATGTTACTTCATTAAAAAAAGGTGAAAGGATACTGGGAAAAGTTTCAGTTGGTTTCAAAATGGATAAAATGCCTCTGGGCTTGTCCATCTTAAATTATATGTGTATCCTTTAATATAATCATGCAATGTAATAAAATCTTTATAAGAAACAGGTCAAGTTTTTCATCCTTGGTATTGTTTAGTAAGAAACAAAGTGTAATAATAAATAGAATGGTTATATTAGAACAGTTTGATAACTAGTCAAGTTTTTAATGTAAGAAATTTGAAGTCTGGTCATACCCTATTAGTCTGGTCATATTAGCAGCTAATGTAACTTCTAGTTTTGTCTTAGACCTGGTCTGTTTTTTTAATAGAAGTAACCTGAGTGGCATTTTCATGTTTTTTTTCCTAAATCATTTATAATCATCTTGTAGAGTTCTTATTTTTAATCATTCATTGTATTTGATATCCTGTGGTACTTAAAAAGTACATGAATTCTAATACTTTAGAAGCTCATAATTTGAATTTTATAGGTTTGTTAGCCCTTTGTTCTCAGGTACTTCTATAAACATAAATTACTCATCACTGAAATTATTGGTGGATATTAATTGAATACTATTTACTAACATTATATAAGTAACAGTAATTTACTTGAATTAATTAGTTGACATAAACTGCCACATGGTATGATCATTTTTTTCCTGTCTATATGACAGAACAGTTCAAGAGTTGGTCAGATTCACTTAAAGTTTTTTTTTCTTGATATTACTGGAATAAATGAGAAAGTAAACTGTCAATACTTCTATTTCCAGAAAGTAATTTCCCATTAAAACTTTGAAATTAGTGGAGGTTGGAAAGAAGCAGATATATTGCCTCTCTTGTCTATTCAAGGTATATTTGTAGTTTTTTTTAAGAAGTAATATTTTTAAGAAACCAGGATAGAAAAATAACATCAAGATCCCTAAAATATTATTTTTTCTTTTGTTTTTGAATGAAGACTTGTTTAACAGTTACTACTTATAACTGCTTAGAATGAATACACAGATTATCAGGGTACTATTTTCGTGGTGAGTATTGTTCAGAGAGTATTTTTGTTATTGCATTTTGGACATTTGGATATTTTGGGTATGTTAAATTATCTTTATCCTGGATACAGCTTTCAAGAGACTGATTCAAATGTATTTTATGTATATACCCTGAGTAAGAAGAGTGTTTCTAAGCAGAAAAAGTGTTGCCTAAAATTTCAGAACAAAGATTATTTCTTTGTATATGGGTTCATCTATAACATATATATGCATGTGTATACATATATAACATAGTAGTTCTGTATATTGTTGAAACTTAATGATAAATGAATGATAAAATATGGTTTTGGACTATTAGTGCCTTTGGGATTAAAGATAAGTTGTAGGGAAGTATTCTGGAACCTTAATTGGCAGAAGCCTTTTTTTAAAGTTCATTGATAAAGAGACTATATACTATCACTTTAAAATTAAGATTCCTAAATTCTGTAAACCAAGAGATTCTCTTAGGTAGTAAATAATATCTTGATTTTTGCTATCCCATTTAGGCTTTAAAGAAATTCTTGGGGAGGGAGCAGGGTTCAGAATGGGAAACACATGTACACCCATGGCTGATTCATGTCAGTGTATGGCAAAATCCACTACAATATTGTAATTAGCCTCCAATTAAAATAATTTAATTTTAAAAAGAAAAAAAATTTGTAATAAATGGGGAAAGAACCTGAAAAAAAAAAGATTGTGGGGGAAAGGTCAAAAAATAGCTTGCTTTCTTGTGAAATGATAATATGTTTATATTATCATAAATAACTTATGTTTAATTTTTTTTTTTAATCCTTTCGGTTACAAGTTTTGGTCAAATCAGAGAGCCTTTTAGTTTAGACATCTGAGCATTCAAAATGAAATGAGAGATAGTAACCAATTCAATTTAAATACATCTTAAACTAGGATATTTTGCTAATAGATTTTGGGAGAAAGAAAAAAATGTTTATTTTGTGTCTTACCTATCCTGAACTATTTCATTTATGCTTTCTACTAAGAAGCTTTAACTGTATTTGTTAAATTCGGAACTGATTGTGGAGAAAAGGAATGAGTAAACTTGTGAGAAGACTTCATTATAGAAAGTCTTTGTTTGAAATTCTCAGACATCTTAGGAAAATGAGTACTATTTGTTAAAATAGAGTTTGAAGTATTGTTTTTCTATTTAGATAAACCATCACAAAATTCAGAAAATGAACAAAATTCTGTCACCCTGGAAGTCCTGCTTGTGAAAGTTTGCCACAAAAAAAGAAAGGTGATGTATAAAGTGATACTGGTGAATTAAATGGAATAATTTTTTCATTAAATATGTTTATGCAAATATATGTGTTTTTAAACTATGTGGTTGTTGTTCAGTTGCTAAACCATGTCCGACTGTTTCGCGACCCCATGGACTGTAGCTCGCCAGGCTCTTCTGTCCATGGGATCTCCCATGCAAGAATACTGGAGTGGGTTGCCATTTCCTTCTCCAGGGGATCTTCCTGACCCCGGGATCGAACTCAAGTTTCCTGCATTGGCAGATGGATTCTTTAAAATACGTTGATGGCTGAATTGTAAAATTGATAACCTCTTTTGCCAACCTCCCATGTCTTCAGGTTTTTCTAATCTGACTGTAGGTATCTGCATAAAACTTTGTTATGGAAGTATGACAATGTGGGGGAATAAGCTTATTTTTTAGCATCTTAGGACATAAATTCAGTTGCTTCCTGCTACTCTAATCTCTTAGCTTGTTTTTTTTTTTTTTCACCTTAGCTATTTAAACACACTGGTATTTTAAATAAGGGCTAAAAGAGAGTTTTTCCCTAAAGGATTATCTTGTACCAGTACTTGCAGGCAAAGAAATTCTGCTGGTAGCCTTATCAGTCATTAACTTGTTACTATATTGCTTCAAAGTTTTATTAGCAAGATGAAATCATTTTACCATAGAAACAAGTGTTATGCTGGTTAAATTTCCTGGGCAACCCACCAAAGCCAGTAGGTTTACTTTTAGTAGCCTTGGACGTCCTTGGGTGTTTTAAGAATAGGAGGGACTTCCCTGGCATTCCAAAAATTTAGGACACTTTCACCTCTGGGAGCATGGGTTCTATCCCTGGTTGAGGAGCTAAAAGCCCATAAGCTGTGGGGCAAGGCCAAAAAAATGAATAAGAATGATCTGTATAGAGGTTCCTATTGCTAATGCTCTTCCAAAATCATAGTAAGATAATGTGGTAAAAACTGTGCTAGAGATATGGAGTAGACCAAAGTGATGAGAGATAGCAGTGTAAGTGTTATATTAAAAACTCTATTAAAGTTAGTCAATAATACTCTCTAGTCCCCCAAACCGCACACACAGTAAGTAGTAATGTGAAAATTCTTCAAGATATATTATTATTTAGGCAAAACAGAAATGACTATAACTATAGTATGATCCTTCTTGTGTTAAGAAAAGGCATAAATATTTTTTTCAAAGGATATGCACAGCCACTTGGTAATATTAGTCCTCTCTAGAGTATAAGAACTGGGGTGACGGAGACTTACATTTTTCCCATTTTTACAGTCTTGTAGAACAGAATTTTAAGACTATAAGCATGTATTCTGTTTGTTTTAAAATAGAAGGTACCTAAAATATGTTCTGTATTTTCTTGTTATAAAGGTCTTCTGCATCTTGCAGTTTTTCGGCTTTGCTCTTTCAGCATAGCCCTAGTTATATAAAGACAGAACACTACTCATAAGATGATTAATATTACTTCTTATAGACAATATATTTCAATATATGGATTTACTGTTTCTTAAGGTTGTTGTCAGTAGGGTTATTGTAATCATCTTTTTTCATTTCTAATGATCCTGTTTGTTATTTTGTTAAAAATAGAATATTTAAGGGAAAAGAGTAGTTTACATGAGTTGTATGTAATATTTCAAGCATGGTTTTAGTTCTGTATTTCTAACTTAACACTTTAAGATGACCATCAGCTAAATATAAGATATACTATATCATTATTTTCATTATATTCAGGAAGTCCTCAATTGTGTTAATATTTGAAAGATAGTTGATTGATATTGTCTTTGTGCTTCATCACAATTTTCAGACCTTTGTTTAGAATCTTAGCATGCCATTTGGAAATCATGCCCTAAACTGTACTTCCTATAGCTGTGATTAGAGGTTTTATTATCATTCTTATCATTGCATATACATAAATAAATATAATAATCTTTGCCTTTGCAGGATGTAAGTTGTCCGATAAGGCAAGTTCCTACAGGTAAAAAGCAGGTGCCTTTGAATCCTGACCTCAATCAAACAAAACCTGGAAACTTCCCATCCCTTGCAGTTTCCAGTAATGAATTTGAACCTAGTAACAGCCATATGGTGAAGTCTTACTCATTGCTATTTAGAGTGACTCGTCCAGGAAGAAGAGAGTATAATGGGATGATTAATGGAGAAACCAATGAAAATATTGGTAATTTTTATTTTAATAATTTTACTAGATTTTATTGTTGGAGATTAAGATGAACTGTAAAAATGATTGAAGTAGTGCATCTTCATAGTACTCATAATTGTGTACAAAATATTTCTTTATTTCTTTTTTAGTCATTTTAATAATTGTTTAGAGGGGAAAATGATGTAGAACTAGAAGTTACTGCATGTGCTCTAACAACATGGCCTTTATTAGGAAATCTCTAATGAGATAATTAATTTTATGGTAGATTGGCCTGGTGCTTACACTATTGGTTATTGTGCTATACTAGGTATTTAATTTATAAAGTTTTCATTATTATATGGTGAAACATTTCATGTAGTAAAAAAATACATGTATATATTGAACACTGGATGGAAAAGACTGGTATTTAAATTAGTCTCTGAGCAAATAATTCATCCCTTCCCCCAGCATGTGAAGAATTTCATACATACAGAACATTCAAAAGAATTTGGTAGTGAACAACTGTTTATCTACCACTTAGATTCTACAGTTAACATTGTATTATACTTACCACATATCTATCCTTCTATCCTCCACACTGTTCTGAATCCACCTTTGAGGTAACTATTCATATAACATATAGGTGCTCAGGACACAAATATGATTAAGAAATCCAGTCCCATCTTCCAAAGGCTCATAACCTAGAATACAGGGATAAACATAAAATATAATTGCAGCTAAATGATCCATGGTATAATAGAGGTATTTTTGAAGGTTAGTGGAGAAATACCTTGACAAAAATAATCTTTGAGTCTTGAGGCATTCTTTGAAGTTCTTGGAAAGTAACCATGAATGAGGAATTTTTTTCTCCTTGCCTAGCAGGGAAGATCATTCTGAATAGAAACTAACATCTGCAAAAATGTGGGGTTAATGGCAATGAATATTAAAAAGTAAGAACATACACATAAGGTAAAAACATAAAATTGAAGGGTGTAAGTCTGGGTATTATATTACAACTTCCTATACCTCATTTGGGATAGAGTATATGCTATGTGAAGGGTCCAAATGTCATAAATATGGTGTATTTGCTTGAATATTTGATTCATGAGTAATGTTTGTCAAATTCAGATGTCAACGAAGAACTTCCAGCTAGAAGAAAACGAAATCGTGAAGATGGGGAAAAAACGTTTGTTGCACAAATGACAGTATTTGATAAAAACAGGTAATGTTGATGGACAGGCAAGGCTCCCATGTTTTAGGAATGTTTTTATTTTGAAGCAGAATATAGTGGTGATACTGTTTCTTTGCCTTCTCTTTATTCTTATGGATTGAAAAACAAATCGCAAATACTAAACTTTTCTCTTTATCACGTAGAAAGCAATAAACACTGATGAGTTGTTTGAATGTTCAGTTAAGATTGTTTATTCAGCAAGTATTTTCTGTGTCTCCTTCTTTGTTAGATACTGTTTTCACCCATGAGGCAGCAAAACCCCTGCCCTCATGGAGCTTAAATTCTAGTAGAGGAAACAGGTACTACTCCCCAAAATTATATTAGCTAATGTACTTAGTGAGAATGCTGTGAAGAAAAATAAGAGAATAAATGGTTGTTTTATAGAGAAAGCCTCTGGGAGAAGGTCATATTTGAGCAGAGACCTGAATGAAGTGGGCTTCATGCAAATATTGAGATTATATATTTACCTGAGTTAAGGAAGAAAATTGTGTGTTACCATCATTGTGTGGCTCTGTGTGCATTTGACACATGGTAGGAAGGAACACTTGGATTTATAATCATTTCTGCAGTTTTCACTTGGGAATTAAGCACCTTAGTGCCAGTATAGAACCTCTGGGAAGCGAATGCAGTATTCTTTTTTTGGTACAATTAGAGGATGAAACCTGTAATATGCCATGATTTCTTGTCTGGAGGTGCTCACCGGTAGTGAACACATTTCACTGTCAGTCAGGGATAGGAGAAAGCCAAGCCAACTAGTGCATTTCTCCTGCTCTTTAAAAAGTAGATGATTGCCTTGATAGAATCCACTGACTAGCCACCAGGGTAAAGAAAGGTTCGGGGCTTTTAATGGGAAAGCAAAGGTGATTAGGAATAGTGCCATTGATTTTGCTATACCATATTGTCTTTGAATCTGTCACTTAATGTCAGCGACATTGTTTTCTTTCAAGTCAGAAATTTGAAAGGGGTTATGTCTGTGGGAAAAGCAATTAGGATGTCGTACACTGGACTTCATCAATGTTAGTAAATGTTCTATTTTAGGCAGTGTAGGAGGAGAGGTACATTATATTCTTTTAAAAATTCTTTCTACCTTAAATATGTTAACATATTCCTTGTGTATTTAAAAACAACTGCCTTTTTAAAAGTTTTATTTTTAATTGAAAGATAATAGCTTTAAAATATTGTATTGGTTTCCACCATACATCAACACGAATCAGCTACAGGTATACATATAAAAACTGCTTTTAAAAAAGTACCAAGAGGAAATCATAAAATAATTTTCTCCCAACTTAAATTTTGGAAATTTTAAAACTTAAAAAAGTTGAAGGAAAAATGCAGGTAGTTAATACCCATGTATCCTTCACCTAGATTCATAATTTGTTGACATTTTACAACATGTGCTTTATTCATGAGTATTTTTGTGATAAACCATTTGAGGGTTAGATCATGGACACTTGATTCCGTTTCTTATTCCTAAACTTACCCCAGATCTCCTGAGAGCAAGGACATTAACCTCCATAACCACAATACATCTACCATATGCAGAAAAGCTAACATGAGACAAAAATACAGTGCTGTCTCCCCAGTTGCCTCAGTAATGTACTTTTCTGCTCCCTCCTCGCCATAGTCAAGGATTGTGATCTGTAGCTAGTTGTCCATTGTTGTATATATTCAGTCTCCTTCAATTTGGAATAGTTTTCCGGTCCCCACCTCCCGCTTTCCTTCCTTCTGTGACACTTTAAATACAGGCCTGTAGTTTTGCAGAATGTATTCCATTTTGGACTTTTGTGATTGTTTCATGTTTAGATTCAGGTTAAACATTTTGGGTAGGAACACTAATTGATGATGTGTTCTTTGTGCATGTCCCAGACACAGCTTGGTTTGATCATTTGGTTAAAATGGTGGTCATATTTCTCCATTGTAACGGTATCAAGTATGGATTAATGAATTCCACTTTTATTCAGTCTGTTTTAATCTATTTCTGTTGCTATTTTAATGTTCAGATTGTCCTAAATTTGCTCAGGAGGAGCTCTGGAGCTCCAAGCAGGTTCCTAAGTCTCTTTGACTTATTTTTATTCATTTATTTCCTTGTTTTCTGGAGTATTCTAGCTATTCCAGGCTTTACATTCTCCTTTTCCTACCTCTGCTCTGGAATTGGGTCTTTCTTAAGAGTCATGGTTCCTGTTAATAGAGGAAAAGTATTTGCCAGCCAAGATCTGGGGATTAGATGTTTAAAAATTTGTTTTATAATTTCTGAGAAGTTAAAGTCTCCTTAAAGAGTAAAAATCAAAAGCCATATCGAAAAATATGAATATGGAGCAAAATAAAAAACTTCTTTTAAAAAATGGGCTTCCCTGGTGGCTTAGAGGGTAAAGCGTCCGCCTGTAATGCGGGAGACCTGGGTTCAATCCCTGAGTCGGGAAGATCCCCTGGAGAAGGAAATGGCAACCCACTCCAGTACTCTTGCCTGGAAAATCCCATTGACAGAGGAGACTGGGAGACTGGGAGACTGCAGTACATGGGGTCGCAAAGAGTCGGACACGACTGAGCGACTTCACTTTCCTTTCCTTTTGAAAACAAAAACACCATTGTAAGCCAAGTTGAAATAAAAATGACAAGTCAGAAGAAAATTAATTTGAATTCACAATATGTAGATATCAATGGATACCTCATTCCTCTAATACATACAGATCATATTAAGTAAAAAGGAAAACACAACAGACGAATAGAATGAGGAAGGGATATCATGAAAATATAAGAAAAGAAAATATATATGGTTTTTAAACAACTAAAAGGTAAAACATCTGAATATAAAAATACATTGAGATGTCATTTTTTTCACTTACCAGTTTGACAGGTATCAAAAAACTTGGTAAAGTACCATTCGATGAGGCTGTGGGGGAAAAGGGACTCTTCATACATTACAGATAGGAGAGTAAATTGGATTGTAGCCATCAAAATGTACAGCCATAAAACAGAATGCTATGTAGCCATGTAAATGTGTGAGGAGAGCTCCTTTCCATTTTAGAAGAATATTAATATCTATTCAAACTAATAAAATCAACTTTAAAAAATATTAAGCTGATACATTGAAGTAGAAAAAATTCAAGTAGCACAACATAAAGACAAAAATTCTTAAGTTCTTGAAATCATTTGCTATTAAGAATCAGACTTTAGAGACAAGCTATCTGTATTGTATTGCTAGCTCTGGCTACTCACTGTGTCACCTTAAAGCAAGTTATTTAACCCTGTCTATGCCCCCGTTTCCTCTTCTGAACAGTAAAGTAATAGCATCTACTTCATAGAGTTGTTGGGAAAATTAAATGAACCATGTAAATAAAGTCTTTAAAATAGGGCCTGGCACATAGTAAGCACTCAATAAATGTCAGCTAATATCACCTGAGAGGATTTCTCTAAGACTGATGAGATGCCAGATTCTTGATATATAGTTAACTATTGGATATGGTTGGAGAATGGTATTTAGGTTAGTAGTGTTACCAGTGTTTAATGGTATGGAAAAAATAAAAAACTATATATACACACACAAATATGTACACACACATTAAAACTGTACTGTGAGTATGGGTTTAATTTAATTGATTCTTTGATTCAACCAGTATTCCACATATTCATTCACCTGTGAAATGTTTATTGAGCACCTATATGTGCCAGGTGCCCCCTTAGGGTCTTATAATTATCTGATTTGTCATTATAATCATCAGTTTGCTGAGTCAAGAATTCTAGTTCAAGTATTTACAATAATTAAAGATAGCAGACGTAATTCTTAGTGGCTCCCTAAGGCAAGTATTAAAACACTGTTGTTATTTCATTTCTAAAAGTATAAAGCCTGCACACATGCTTTATACTTAATATTTAAAACTTACTAAGTTTTAAGACCGTAAGCATATTATACTTTAAATGTTTTAAGTTATATCTGAGTAGCTACAGTAATGAAGTAATTCTCTAGTTATAGTTATTAGTACAAATCATTTAAAAAAATTTTTGGCCAGGAATGGAGTGTAGGTATATTTTAAAATCTTGTTGGGAATGTAAGCTAGTTTATAAATTTAATAATTGCTTTTGAATATAAATCTAAAGATGTAGAATTTGTGTACTTACAATAATACTCAGGTTACTTTAAAGTGTATGTGTTTGTCTAACAGGCGCTTACAGCTTTTAGATGGGGAATATGAAGTAGCCATGCAGGAAATGGAAGAATGTCCAATAAGCAAGAAAAGAGCAACATGGGAGACTATTCTTGATGGGAAGGTATGGACTACTCAGAAGACTGAGCACGTTATAGTTACAAACTCCCATTTCTGATTGATGTTTTCTTCCCCGAATGGAAATTCATGTTGAAAGGAATTCATATTGGAAGGAAGAGTCCTTTTTTTTAATACCTTGAAAAACACAAATCAAAATTATCTAGTCAGAGTATTTAATGGAAGGCATCATCCTTGGAGCCAGACCACCAGGTTCAAATCTCCACTTGTAGTTATGTGGCATCTGGCAAGTTACTTAATCCTTGTGTCTCAGTTTTCTTATCTGTTAAGCAAGGCATAGAATTGATGGATTAAATGAAATAATTAATGAAAGATGCTTAGCACCGTGCCTGGCATAAAATAAGTGCTCAATAAATGTTGACTGATATTTTAAATCCATTCATAGTAACAGCAGGTAACATCTGACCAATAATAAACTTATCAGGAAATCTTTAAATCTTAGATGAAACAGGCTTAAAATAACTTTTAAGAGACTTAAAAATAGGCATACATACATTTCTTGGATAGGCAGACAATAGAACCAGTGTCATTTGTTTCTAAATATATTAGATCAGTGTAGCAGCACAAGCAAAATCCTGAAAGGATTTTTTTTTCCTTAAGCCTTAAAATTAGTCTAAAGTTAACCTAAAACAGTGTGTAATAGTACTACGGAAAATTATGGGAAAGTTTTTTGAGAACCTTTACTTTCCAGATAACAATAAAATAACTTAAATTTATGGTGCAAGTATAGGAATAGACAAGCACATCACTGAAGCATAGTGCTGAAATAGTTTTGAGTTTAACCTGTGATAAAATTGGTGTTAGATCTGTGTGGGAAAGATAAACCGTTTATTATCTATGTGACAGAATTACTCTCTAGCCATCTGGAAATAAATTTAGACCTAATAAATTCCAGAAGGCTCATAAATGTAAATGTAAAAATTAACACTGCATAGCTTCAGAAAAAAGACAGATGAATATTAATATAATCTTGCTATGAGAAAAGCCCTTCTAGGTATGATACAAAAGCTAGAAATCATAAAAACGACTAATTAAAACGAGTCGTTTCTATACTTTAAAAATCTAAAGTTAAAACCAAATGATGGACTGGGGCAAATATTTGTAACATACAAAAGGCTAATATGAATATGCAATTAATAAAAAGCAGTCTAATTAGGAGACATGGATAAAGAACAGTCTGACAGCTCAACAGATACAGATGACTAGTAAACTTTCTATTTTTTTATTTTTATTTTTTGATTTTTTTAAATTTTATTTTATTTTTTAACTTTATTGTATTAGTTTTGCTAGTAAACTTTTTAAAAAGATACTCAACTTTACTAGTATTCAGAGACATGCAAACAAAATCAGAGATTACTAGCTTTTGATTACTAGTTTGACAACAGTTAAAAGAAGTTGACAGTTTCTAGTTGGAGATGTGGGGACATATATTCTTAAAGAATGCTTTAAGTTAAGAATAAGTTGATGTAACTTTACTGGAGGGGAGACTGACAATATAAATGAAAGTTTTAATTGTGTATATAGTCATTAACAATTTGATATAACAGTTTATATTTTACAATTTTGTCACAAGGTAGTACCTAGATAACTGAAAAGATCTAGGTAACAAGTCTTGCCTGAAATTTTTAAATAGTGAAAAATTGGAAACACCTTAACTCTTAGAATGATAGCCATTAAAAAGGGTAATATTTTGACAAGATTTCCATGATATTCAATTTTTACATAATAACACAACCACCTTTTCTAAAATTAAGCATAATAGTGGTTACCTTCAGGTGATGGGATTTTAAATAACTTATTTATATGTATCTATAGTGCTTGAATTTTCTGCAGGTATTTGTTACTTTTATGTTTTAAATTTTTTAAAGTCTAAATTTATCCTTGAGAAAATAGGATTATTGTGTATGAGTTTTGAGGTTTTTCCAAGAAATTGAGACAATATTAAATTTCTTTTTTAAAGTTTAAATTTCTTCATGAGAAAATAGAATTATTATATATGAGTTTATACTCATTATAAGACTTTATACATATGCTGCAGTCCATGGGGTTGCAAAGAGTCGGACACGACTAAGCAACTGAATTGAACTGATACATGAGCTTGGGGGTTTTCCCAAGAAATTGAGGTATCCTTTTAAGTCAGGTCATATAGATTTGCTTCTTTTTGACAGCTCTATGTTATTCTTTTAAGTAAATGTCCCATAAGTTGCTAAACTAATGTCACTTAAGTTGATAATTTATTTTAATTTTTTTTACATTTTAACAAATGTTGTGAGTATACTTGTACTCACTTGTACATGTATCTTTTTGCATTGCAAGTATTTTTACAAGATAAATTCCTAGATACGGACTCACTCTGTCAGAATTGGTTTATATGATTACCCTTTCACGTCACTACAGTCTAAAATTATAGTTTTAAAGGATTATTTGTAATAAAGATGTAGAAGGAGGTTAGACTTGTGTGGCAGTAAAATAGGAAATCATTGAAGATTTCTATAAAAAGGAATAACATGAAAGCATCTTTGACAGAAATTACTTGGTCTCCTGAATATGGATTGAGAAGTAAAAATTAGAAGCAGAGCAGCTGAGATACTGCTCTCTAGTAATAAGATACTGTAGTAAGAATCTGTACATGGTAATTATATGAGAATAGCAAGAATAGGTTTCAAATGTAATTGTGAAATTTTTAGTTTAGGGTTACTGCTGCTGCTGCTAAGTTGCTTCAGTCATGTCCGACTCTGTGCGACCCCATAGACGGCAGCCCACCAGGCTCCCCTGTCCCTGGGATTCTCCAGGCAAGAACACTGGAGTGGGTTGCCATTTCCTTCTCCTTTAGGGCCACTAGTAGAATGATAATGCTTGGGACAAAAATAAGTGTACTTGAGAGGAAAAGATAATAGATTCATGTCTAAACATATTTTAGTTCAGGATGACCTGGATATCCAAGTGACAATGTTTAGAGCTCTTAAGTGTAAAGAAGGGAGAAGCAATTTGGGAATAATCTAATAGGTAAATCCTTGAGGATGGGTGAGAGATTGGGGCTTGTGGCTAAATGTTGACTAGGAACTAATTAAGGAGACCAAGGGAAGAGTGGTTTTGTAAGTGATTAAAAGTGGAGGAGGAAAGCCTCAGTGTCCTAAAATTCAGAGTGAGAACCAAGGGCAGTCGTTGTGAAGCTGAGAAATCAAAAATTATTCATTGCTAAAACCATTCAATTCAGTCAGAAGTAATTGGTCATCTTTAGAGAAGTTGCAAACTGGCAGGCTTTGGGTACCATAGTTTTTTTTTTAATTTGTTAGTTACCAGCAAATAAAAATGGGAGTATTTTTCATATGAACTTAAAAAAAAAGTCTGAAAATCTGGCTGTATTGGGCCAGTGTTTGTATGGGGAACCAGTGTAGCAATTGCCAGTCTGAGCCCTCTAGTACTATATACAGTCTTTACTGCGCCATACATTTACTTTATTTTCCTGGCTATCCATGTAGGCATTTGGGGGTTTTTAAAGGAAAAATCTGTTGATTGAAGTCAGTTCTACATTAATATGTCATAATAAGTATTTTTTTTTTACTCCTACAATTTCTTTCAATTCAGTTTTTGGGATCTTCACTGTTGTCATGTTTTTTCTTTTTTAGAGACTGCCTCCATTTGAAACATTTTCTCAGGGACCTACATTGCAGTTCACTCTTCGTTGGACAGGAGAGACCAATGATAAATCTACAGCTCCTATAGCCAAACCTCTTGCCACTAGAAATTCAGAGAGTCTTCATCAAGAAAATAAGCCTGGTTCAGTAAAACCTACTCAAACTATTGGTATGAAAACTTTGCTGTCAAAATAATGCTTTGCAGAGTTAGGACTTAGGTTTTAGATTAATTTGTCTTTTGCTCCAGTAATCTTCGGAAATATTATTTGACTTACTAGACACATTATGAGTAAATTACGATTCTCCTAAAGTTTTGTGATGAAGTGCTGATCAACAGTACTTTATTCACTAGATGTATGTGGGAATTTTGGAGATTTTTTAATTTTAGAATCATGGTATAATATATATTATATATGCCATATATTACATAATATCTTCAAATGAGGTCTCAGTTCAGTCGTTCAGTCGTGTCCGACTCTGCGACCCTATGAATTGCAGCACGCCAGGCCTCCCTGTCCGTCACCAACTCCCAGAGTTCACCCAAACTCATGTCCATTGAGTCGGTGATGCCATCTAGCCATCTCATCCTCTGTCATCCCCTTTTCCTCCTGCCCCCAATCCCTCCCAGCATCAGAGTCTTTTCCAATGAGTCAGCTCTTCGCATGAGGTGGCCAAAGGATTGGAGTTTCAGCTTTAGCATCATTCCTTCCAAAGAACACCCAGGACTGATCTCCTTTAGAAGGGACTGGTTGGATCTCCTTGCAGTCCAAGGGACTCTCAAGAGTCTTCTCCAACACCACAGTTCAAAAGCATCAATTCTTCGGCGCTCAGCTTTCTTCACAGTCCAACTCTCACATCCATACATGACTACTGGAAAAACCATGGCCTTGACTAGACGGACCTTTGTTGGCAAAGTAACGTCTCTGCTTTTGAATATGCTATCTAGGTTGATCATAGCTTTCCTTCCAAGGAGTAAGCATCTTTTAATTTCATGGCTGCAGTCACCATCTGCAGTGATTTTGGAGCCCCCAAAAATAAAGTCTGACACTGTTTCCCCATCTGTTTCCCATGAAGTGATGGGACCAGATGCCATGATCTTCATTTTCTGAATGTTGAGCTCTAAGCCAACTTTTTCACTCTCCACTTTCACTTTCATCAAAAGGCTTTTTAGTTCCTCGTCACTTTCTGCCATAAGGGTGGTGTCATCTACCTATCTGAGGTTATTGATATTTCTCCTGGCAATCTTGATTCCAGCTTGTGCTTCTTCCAGCCCAGCGTTTCTCATGATGTACTGTGCATAGAAGTTAAGTAAGGTGACAATACACAGCCTTGACGTACTCCTTTTCCTATTGGGAACCAGTCTGTTGTTCATGTCCAGTTATAAACTTGCTTCCTGACCTGCATATAGGTTTCTCAAGAGGCAGGTCAGGTGGTCTGGTATTCCCATCTCTTTCAGAATTTTCCACAGTTTATTGTGATCCACACAGTCAAAGGCTTTGTCATAGTCTATAGATAGCTTTATGTCAATTTAGGATAAGTTTTTCCATTAAATAAATTTGTCCCAAACTCATGAGAAAATGATTGGTTTTCAGAGCTTTGTAGTTTTGAATTGCAGCTATAAAGGGCTTTGGAACAATGTGCTTTTTCAAATTTACATAAAAATTTGTTTATATTATGGAACTGACTTAACCATTTAAGAATATTTGAACAATTTGGGGGCTGGAAGAGGATTATTATAACCTGAATTTTATCAGGTTAAATTTTGTAGTAAATTTTTTTTTTTTTTTTTTTTAGTAGTCTGATGTTTTTATTGCGTTTTTGTGTAAGTTCTGGCTCGCGAAGGATTGGAAATTTTGAAAAAGATTTAAGAAATCTTTTAAAAGGTTCTTCATCGCAGATCGTTTAAGCAGCGCTGTTCTAGAATCACTGCAAGTCAGGCATACATATACCATGTAACTATAGGCAGAACCAGTGCAAAATAACACATTAAAATAAACATTCCAAGTGAAAGCTCAGAAGTAAGGTATCTTTAACTTAACAATGCTCAAGTACTTAAATGTTCTTATGAGAAAAGCAGTGGTATGGTCTAAGCATGGGAAGTAAAGTAAGTCAAGTCAAGTCGCTCAGTCGTGTCCGACTCTTTGCGACCCCATGGACTATAGCCCACTAGGCTTCTCCGTCCATGGGATTTTCCAGGCAAGAATACTGGAGTGGGTTGCCATTTCCTTCTCCTTTGTAGTAAATTTTTAAGAGGAGAAACATTTACAAATTGTAGCAGTTAGCTCTGTTGGGTTAAGGCCCATGTTGCAGTATTCTTTCATTTTTTATCTGCCTGATAAGAACACTGTCCTTGACCTGAGGGTATCCATGTGTTTTATATCTAAGACTGTTTAAGAAGGCAGAAGGGAGCTGTCTTTGACATATACCACTCAAGTCCATCCGTTAGCTGTGTGCAAGTCAACTGTAGTTAGAGTCAGTTTTAGGAGATGTAAGAAATGACCCCTGTCAGGGGAAAGATTTCCCAAGGAAATTGTAGTCTGGGCACTTCTCAAAGTGTTCTGTGGCCAAATACTAGTAAAAGAGTTTTCAGGAAACTGAGTAGAAAAGATTTTTACAAAGTTTTACATAGGAAATGATTACTTATGTCAGGAGAAATACAAATTTTCATTTTTAAGTCAGTAAAATAATACACCAAAATTATTAATGATGATGTTTTGGATTTGGAATGATATTATTACAATCATTTTCATTTAATTTGTTAAACCAATATTGAGTGGGTGTCTGCTCACTGTTGTGCACTGGAAATACAGAGACCAAGCAAAACCTTACTTTGACCTCAAAGTGCTTAAAGCATTACAGTGACTACGTATAATACTTGGGGTTATTTTTTAAATGTTTTAGAACATGATAGGTGTCCTAATGTTTTAGGACATTTTAAAGGGGAAAAAAGAATGGATCCTACCAGTAAAGACCTTAGTATCTGGTTAGGTTGCTGATAAAGGGATTGTTCCCCTGAAATCACTTGAGGGTGAAAACATTGTATTCAATGCCACAAGAAGAATTTTGTGAAACCTTTATTGTTTAATTATGTTCACAACAGATGATATTTCACTTTTTAGAAGCAAGTATTTTCATTAAAGTGTATGTTTTCAGCTGTTAAAGAATCATTGACTACAGATCTGCAAACAAGAAAAGAAAAAGATACTTCAAATGAAAACCGACAAAAATTAAGAATATTTTATCAGGTAAACATAGCTGACCCTTCTTTTAAGTAATCATGAGATACTTTTGTTTTGCACGTTCTATCTGAAATATTCTGACATAAATAAATAGAATGCCTCTGACTTGATTTTCCTTTTATATTATTTTAACTATGTTTAAAGTTGATATTGAAACAAAATATCTTGAGATATGTAAGTTGGAGATTTGCTGTTCTTTTTGTCTTTTGTTATCTTTAAAGTTCCTTTATAACAACAATACGAGACAACAAACTGAAGCAAGAGATGACCTACATTGCCCTTGGTGCACCCTGAACTGCCGCAAACTTTATAGCTTACTTAAACATCTTAAACTTTGCCATAGCAGATTTATCTTCAATTATGTTGTAAGTAGTTTTTCATTTTTTCTTACTATTATACATTATGATAAAATTTGGCTTTCAGAAATTGTACTTTGTGCAGGATGCCAAAGTTTCCACGTTGAATGGATTGTTTATGGATGAATTACGGTGAATGACTCAGTGTTTGTGTATATTTGCACGGTGCACCTCTAATGACTCACATAATCCTCACCCCAGCTCTTTGAATTAAGTGGTAATTTCCTTATCCTTGCTCAGACAAGAAATAATTTGTACCGTTACCAAGCCAATAAATGGCACAGCCAGGATTTTAACATGGATCTTTTTGACTCCAGATCTTCTGGCCCCCTGTTCACCATGCTGGTATGCCTGGCTTATTTTAGTTTTCAAAACATTTAAGAACCCACAAGTACGTTTTAATTAAGTTGGAGGAATAGGTATTTAAGATAGGATAATTAATATTTTATTTTTCTGATCACCTTGCCATTTTTGTTACAGTATCATCCAAAAGGTGCTAGGATAGATGTTTCTATCAACGAGTGTTATGATGGCTCCTATGCAGGAAATCCTCAGGATATTCATCGCCAGCCCGGATTTGCTTTTAGTCGCAATGGACCAGTAAAGAGAACACCTATCACACACATTCTTGTGTGCAGGTAGGTAAAAAGGGCATGTGGCAAAAGTTTATTTTCTGACTTTATTGATGTTTGAGGAATAAGGGAAGCCATTCAAAACTACTGTTTAGGTGGCAGTTCTTATTTCAGTATTAAATAAGTCTCTGGGGTCGCATACTGCTTTATAACTCTCCCTGGCTCCTGTTTCTACAGCAGTTTTCTCACTTCCTCCTCACAGCTTTTTCCTGTGTTAATGTGGCTACTGCTGTAGTGGTTATAGGGAGATTGAAGTGTCTCCCAGTAGAAGTTTCTGTGTGCATGCCTAGGTGGAAACCTCTGTAAGAAAGGAATGTACTCTGAGTAGTGTGAGCCCTCTCTGTGTTACTTAATATTACATCAACATTTCTTTTCATTAGGCCAAAAAGAACAAAAGCAAGTATGTCTGAATTTCTTGAATCCGAAGATGGAGAAGTGGAACAGCAGCGAACATACAGTAGTGGACACAACCGCCTCTATTTCCATAGTGATACTTGTTTACCTCTCCGTCCACAAGAAATGGAAGTAGATAGTGAAGATGAAAAAGACCCCGAATGGCTAAGAGAAAAAACCATTACTGTAATTATTACTGTTCTGTTGCTCTTACCATCATCATCATTATCGTTATCGACAATGATTTTACAATTTTATGATGAAATGATTTTGTTTGAAAACTAATAACTTTAATATGAATTAAATTTTTGATTTAATGTTAAGGAGCATTTTTCTAAATTAAGGAATTCAGGAATCTACAATTTTTGTAATTGTGTCATTTTAATAGTTACCAACTAAAGGAAATACGGGTTTTCTTCTTGTGATTTTGTGTGTTTTCATTTTATTTAAAGGCAACTATTTTCATAGTAAGGATTTCCCTTTTAAAATTACCACTTAAATGGATGTTGGAAACATCTGCTTTGCTATATAAATAAGTTGTGGTATTTTTAGTTACAAAAAATTCTGTTTTTAACATTCTCACAATTTTTTCTTAGAAATACCAATTATATTTATTCTGCATCTAATAAATTTTTTTCCCCTCTTTTTTTCTAAAAGCAAATTGAGGAATTTTCTGATGTTAATGAAGGAGAGAAAGAAGTGATGAAACTATGGAATCTCCATGTCATGAAGCATGGGTAGGGTGTTTCTAGATTTAAATATTCCATTTCCTTCATGTTCTTTTTGTTGCTTCACATTCTGTAAATCTGTGTTAGGATCTTACTTAAAATTTAGGTATAATTTGTCCTAAATATCCTAATTCAGGTATTAGAAAAATATGGTTACCTTCAAAGAATGTTTTAAGTAAGGTGCTAGCTCCATCTAACAGCAGGTTTTTAGTTAATGTTTTTTTAATAACCCAGCTTTTATTCCTTTTATTGCTAGGGAATACATAAATAATACACCGTGTGCTACACACCTGGAAATCCTGAAAACCACTAACACAATTATTAACAAAATTTTTAACTGCTTTATTATTCAGAGTAAAATATAAACAGTCAGCTTTTCTTATTTCTTACTACCATTTCATAAAGCTGAGGGTAGAACAATCCTAATTTCTTGTGCCTTTGAGGCTGTAGCATTGTTTTTCCTGTACATCTGCTTCCCTATGTGAACTATTTACCTGTCAGTACATAGATTCTTCTCTACCTTCGTTAGTATTAGACCCTCAAATAAGGCTTTCTTTTATAGCACATGGATCTAAGGTTTTTTCCTTTAAAGGTTAAATGAAATAAATGGGAAGAGGCGTTTTATTTTCTTTATTCTTGGGGAATGGAGGACGTAAGTGTTTTAAGTTCTAGTTCAGATGACTGGGTGCATCGCTTATAGCCTTTTTTTTTTTGTAAACTGCCTTGAGCTAAGAATAGTCTTCACATTTTTAGTGGGTTGTAAAAAAAATTAAAGAGGAAGACAATAGAGATTACATATGGCTTGCTAATTCGTTTCAGTCGGGTCCAACTCTTTGTGACTCTATGGACTGTAGCCCACCAGGCTCCTCTGTCCATGGGATTCTCCAGGCAAGAATACTGGTGTGGGTTGCCATGTCCTCCTCCAGGGGATCTTTCCAACCTAAGGATCAAACTCGCGTCTCTTACGTCTCCTGCGTTGGCAGGAGGTCTTTATTTACCACTAGCACCATCTGGAAAGCCCACATATGGCTTGCAAAGCCTAAAATACTTACTGTTTAGCCTTTTACAGAAAATGTTTGCTTCATCCCTGGTCTAGTCATTAAAACTCAGTTATGAGTAAATATGTATGTGGAGGCTTGGCTGAAATCTCTTTCTCCTTTTGTCCTGATATGCCAGTTTCAAGATAGAATTTTAGTCAAATTACTTAATTGAGTTATATTTTAATTCCTGATCCAAATCTGTCAGCATAAGAACTACTAGGTTCACTATAAACTGGCATTACAAAGTGGCAGGTAGTTGGTAAACTATTTGTATTTTTTCAGATCTGTAATCAGGCTTTTACATTTTACAGATTGTTTTGAGTCTCAGTGGGTAATTGAACATCCATCTCCTATTTGGTTTAATTTGGTTCTCTCAAATTTTATTCCTTGTCTTCCACCAAAACAGTCATACTATACCACAATTGTTGTGACATGTTCATTTTTTCAAAAGTTTACCATTAACTGAAAGTGTGTAGAAACACTGCTTCTGAAATAGGAAACTGAGAGAATAGTGTTACACAGTTAATGAAAGTGGAGTGGCAAGAGAAAATATTTTACACTTTTAACTGCTAACTTCCTAATTTCATTAGGAAAAACAGAAATGACATCTGTTTAAGCTCTGGTTAAATTAAACCTCTTTAAATTTCTAACATGGTAAGTTTATTCAGGTGATCGAATCTCAGATTCACTATAGTTTTACTAGTTAAATCATCACTTACCTAGGTATAGCCTTATTATCTTGTAATAGTTATCATTGTGGCCTTTGACAGAAATACTTTGTATTGTTGTTGATGTGTTTGTGTTTTTATTAAATAGGTTTATTGCTGACAATCAAATGAATCATGCCTGTATGCTGTTTGTAGAAAACTATGGACAGAAAATAATTAAGAAGAATTTATGTCGAAACTTCATGCTTCATCTAGTCAGCATGCATGACTTTAATCTTATTAGCATAATGTCAATAGATAAAGCTGTTACCAAGCTCCGTGAAATGCAACAAAAATTAGAAAAAGGAGAATCTGCTTCCCCTGCAAATGAAGAAGTCACTGAAGAACAAAATGGGACAGCAAATGGATTTAGTGAAATTAACTCAAAAGAGAAAGCTTTGGAAACAGATGGTGTCTCAGGGGTTTCAAAACAGAGCAAAAAACAAAAACTCTGAAAAGGCTTAACCCCCACATTATGGACAAACACTGAAATTTCATTCTAGGGAATTCAGCCTCTAGGAAGGGTTCTGTTTTTGTTTTTAATCATAGGTTCCAAACAGGCACTGTCAGATGAAGTAAATGATTTCAACAAGGATATTTTTAATCAGGGTTCTACTTCACTTCAGTATGCAGCATTACCCGCATATCAGTTTTTTTGATGTCATTAAAATATTCTCAAGTTCAAGCATGAAAAGCAATACCTTAAAGTATTTTTAACTTCAACAATTGTCTTATGAAATATACTGAATTGATAATCTAGAAATTATTTCATATTTATAATGTGTTGGGGGTTTTTTTTTTTTTGGCATTTGTGACTGGCTGTTTTTCTACTTTGTAATTGTGAGACATTTTCTTGGGGAGGGAAAATTAGAATGTGATTCCTTTTTTTAGAAACTGAATATTTTTGTGAAATTATGTTGCAGTACTGTTTGCAATCAGACCTTAATCCTTGACTTTGAAATCATTTATCAATTTGGAATGCAAAAGTACAACATAAGGTATTTTACATTATGTGAGTTCATTTTACAATTTAAAAATAGCACTTCTTCATCTTAGGCCTGTTTGAGAACATGTTAATTTTTCACATTGTCAGTGAAATGTCAGTGTTGGCTTCTAAGGTCACTGACCATCCATTTGTTTTTATGTGGACAGTTTTAGTGCATTGCTCACCCAGTATATTTTTTTAAACTTGAACATTTTGCTGTTTTTTCTTCTTCTTTCCCAATTAGGTAATCACATGGAAGATTCAGCTGTTCACATCTGTTCCTTAGGATTGTAAACCAAGGGAAGAACGAGTTTCAGATTTTTAAGATGCCACTTTTGAGGGAGGAAATGTTCTATAAAAATGAACCAGAAAATGATGTAACATTTTTTTTCTTTGCAAGGATGTCTTCGTAATGTATTTCATGATTAGAATATCCAATGCAGATAAGCTGACTTGAATCGTTGTGAGCAGTTTTGCCCTGTGTTATATGTGTCTCATGCACATATTTACAGTTGGATTTTCTCCAACAGAAAGTGGTTTCACTACTGGCACATTAACAAGCACCAATAGATTTTTAGTCCAACTCCAAGCACTGTGGTTGAGTAACATCACCTCAATTTTTTATTATCCTTAAAGATAATTGCATTTTCATATTCTTTATTTATAAAGGATCAATGCTGCTGTAAATACAGGTATTTTTAATTTTTTTAATTTCATTCCACCACCATCAGATGCAGTTCCCTATTTTGTTTAATGAAGGGATATATAAGCTTTCTAATGGTGTCTTCAGAAATTTATAAAATGTAAATACTGATTTGATTGGTCTTTAAGATGTGTTTAACTGTGAGGCTATTTAACTGATAGTGTGGATGTGATTTGTCATCCAGTATTAAGTTCCTAGTCATTGATTTTTTTTGTGTTAAAAAAAAATAGGAAAGAGGGAAACTGCAGCTTTCATTACAGACTCCTTGATTGGTAAGCTCTCCAAATGATGAGTTACAGTAAACTCTGATTATGCCTCTGCATAGTGGATTTCGAGCATTTCTCTCGGGCTTTAATTTGCTAAAGCTGTGCACATATGTAAAAAAAAAAAAATAGATTATTTTAGGGGAGATGTAGGTGTAGAATTATTGCTTATGTCATTTCTTAAGCAGTTATGCTCTTAATGCTTAAAAGAAGGCTAGCATTGTTTGCACAAAAAGTTGGTGATTCCCTCCCCCAAATAGTAATGAAATTACTTCTGTTGAGTAAACTTTTTATGTCATCTTATAATAAAAGCTGAAAAAATCCCTTTGTTTCTATTTATAAAAAAAAGCTTTTCTATATGTACCCTTGATAAGAGATTTTGAAGAAATCATGTAAGATGATAAAGCATTTGAATGGTACAGTAGATGTAAAAAAAAAAATTCAGTTTAAAAGAACGTTTGTTTTTACATTAAATGTTTATTTGAAATCAAATGATTTTGTACATAAAGTTCAATAATATAAAAGCTGCATTCTGTTTTGTTTTTTATATTATGAATTGTTAATACACGCACAAAAAGTTTGGCTTGGCTAAGATAGGAAATATCCAAAAAAATATATCCATTGGAACAAATAAGTTGAGAAAAATTAATGTGAAATCCTGCTTTCGGTTCTAGTAATAGCAGTTGCAACTAGTGTGTCATACTGTCACATAAAAAATATTTTAAAATTGATAGTCTAGGGTAATGTCAATATTAATTGCCCTAATGCTGATTCACCTTTGGTTTTTTCAATTTTCTTTTGAATGAAAAAGGATTTATGTTGGCTTTCAAAAAGCCATATAGTGAGACACAAATAATAAAACAATTTTGTAATAAAATACTATATTCTTTGAGGTCAGTAGTTGAAATTAATTTAGAAGAATTGAGGAAAATGTTACCGAAGTGTTGACAGTTCCACTGTGCTTGCTTTATTTACAAGAAATAGCTTGCCTGTACACATGTGTATTCTTTGAGCTGAGCGCCCCTCTGGTTCCAAAGCTCACTCTGTTTCTTTAAGCACCTGCTTCCTTTTCATTAGACTGCTGAGTCAGTCTCACTAGCCTTAGTAGTGACTCATGGTCTTCATTGGTGTTCAGATAATTGTTACATAAACTGAAGGCCTTATATGCCATGCTAACTAAGCATTTGGATTTCAGGCAGTAAGAAGTATTTGGAGATTTACTGTACAGACGTGACACAAACCAGTCTGTGTCATAGGTGAGCTGTGGCTCTAAGAATCTGGGAGGGAAGAAGCTCTCCACAGGGAGAAGCACAGGGATGCTGCAGGAGTCCTCCAGGTGAGATACCCAACTAAATAACAGAATTCTGCCCATTGTGAAGTAAGTGCCCAAGAAGTAACCATGGTGTTTCAGTGTGCAGAAATGAACTAATCAGCAGTGACAACGCCAAGGGAAGAAGAGTTTCATAAAGGAAGCCGTCCTGTAACAGAAAATGAGTTTAAAACAGCAACTTTAAGGGTTAAATAACAGAAAACAGGTTTGAGGAGTTTACTATTAATAAATGGAAAATGAGTCGGAGAAGTTTATCATGAATACGTGGGAAATAGGGCCATCGAAAGAGGGAAACAGGCAGAGATTGGGGAGAGTGGATAGGAAGGTTGAGCCTGCAGACTATGGAAGACACAGAGGACACCAAAGATACACATTGCCAGAAAAGGAAAGAATGAGATCGAGAACACAGGTGGATTCAGCTTGCTAAAGATGAAAGAGTGCTGATAATACTGTTGGGTAAAAAATGGAGAAGTGGGTACTCATGACATTTCTGGTGGGGAAATAAGCTAGTACAACCTCTACAGAGTAATTTGGTACTTACCATTAAAATCATAATGCATTTAACCTTTGCCCCAACAATTTTATCTTCAGGAATTTAATCCAACATAAACTGGGGCACATGTAAATTGACAAACTGACCACTGTTGAGCAGATTAGAAAGGTACAGAGAAGTTTCTAGAATACTTCCATTTTTAACAAGATTTGAAAAGAATATGTGCCCATATTTGCTTGGGTGAAGAATATGACTAAATGGATACACAAAAGCAACTGCTGTCAGAAAAGATGTCTGGGTGAAAGGATAGGAAGGAGGCTGTTGCTGTGCAGTTTTTAAATCTAAATGTACTGCCTGTTTTCCGTAGTTCTTAACATTTTAAAAAGCTGAAAAAGAGGGATGGTTTCTCACTGGGAACCAGGTATAATGGATAAGTTGTTAACAAGGATTTGGAACACAGTCAATTGGTATTAAGTCAAACAGGTGCTGTAAAAAATAGTCTGAAAGCTGTATTTATTTTTTTGTTAATCTAAATAGTATGTCACTCCAAGGAAAGCAGAGATACATGTTTTATTAACTATACCAGTACCATATTAAAATGGATCATTGATGGTTCCCAGTTGACTGTATAGATCACAACAAACTGGAAAATTCTTAAAGAGACAGGAATACCAGAGAAATCTGTATGCAGGTCAAGAAGCAACAGTTAGAACTGGACATGGAACAACAGACTGGTTCCAAATGGGGAAAGGAGTACATCAAGGCTGTATACTGTCACCCTGCTTATTTAACTTATATGCAGAGTACATCATGCAAAATGCTGGGCTGGATGAAGCACAGGCTGGAATCAAGATTGCAAGGAGAAATATCAGTAACCTCAGACGACAATAACCTATATCAATAACCTACGCAGATGACACTGGCAGAAAGCGAAGAATTACTAAAGTGCCTCTTGATGCAAGTGAAAGAGGGGAGTGAAAAAGTTGGCTTAAAGCTCAACATTCAGAAAACGAAGATCATGGCATCTGGTCCCATCCTTTCGTGGGAAATAGATGGGGAAACAGTGGAAACAGTGTCAGACTTTATTTTGGGGGGCTCCAAAATCACTGCAGATGGTGACTGCAGCCATAAAAGACACTTGCTCCTTGGAAGAAAAGTTACGACCAACTAGACAGCATATTAAAAAGCAGAGACATTACTTTCCCGACAAAAGGTCCATCTAGTCAAAGCTATGGTTTTTCCAGTAGTCCTGTACAGATGTGAGAGTTGAACTATAAAGAAAGCTGAGAGCCGAAGAATTGATGGTTTTGAACTGTGGTGTTGAAGACTCTTGAGAGTCCCTTGGACAGCAAGGAGATCCAACCAGTCAATCCTAAAGGAAATCAGTCCTGAATATTCACTAGAAGGACTGATGCTGAAGCTGAAACTCCAATACTTTGGCCACCTGATGCAAAGAACTGACTGGAAAAGACCCTGATTCTGGGAAAGATTGAAGGCAGGAGAAGAAGGGAACAACAGAGGATGAAATGGTTGGATGGCATCACCAACGTGATGGACATGGGTTTGAGTAAACTCTGGGAATTGGTAATGGACAGGGAAGCCGGTGTGCTGCAGTCCATGGGGTCACAAAAAGTCGGACACAACTGAGCGACTGAACTGAACTGAGTTGTTGACAGCATAAAAACCATACTTTTCCTGCCTGATTGGAATTCACTATCTTTCCAGTCTTCACCTCTCAGTATGCAATCTCCCCTCCAACCAGGTAGGGTACCAGAGTACAGCATGGTACACACCATGCACCCTGTTCTCCATACACAGTCTACAATCCAATTTCTGGAGCACCTTCTGTTTCTATGTACTATTTGTACAAGTGTAAGTGGTTTTTATACAGAGGTAAAAATTCACTCAAGTATATTCTTAGACATAAGATTGTTACTTAAATGTCACATGGATGAATCACATTATAAAGCTGCTTTGAGAGAACAGGGTGTATATCTCCCAAACTACTGTATTTAATCGGTTGTCTTTTCCCATTTCTGACTACCATCCTATCCACCCACATGGCAGAACTTAACCAGTGGCCACCTACAGGTACACCATCTCCTGGAATCCTATTTCTGTCCATGCTACTCCATCCCTTTTCAGAGCCCTAATAGCTTCTACCTCTTTGGTAGCACACTCCCTCCCACTCCAGCTGTTCAGTCATTCATCTGTACACATGTGCCGGGACTTATCCCAAGTACTGGGAATGAGCTGAGTAAGACTCATGTTTCAAGGATTCTCCCAGTTCTCACGGATCAAAACTAAGGTCACTTCTTTTTCCTAAACAACCACGCACCTCTTCGCTAGACTTACTGCTCATTACTCCAGAGAAGCGGTGAAGCTACACAGGTCACAGAATGAAAGCTTTTTCTATTTTGAGACAAACCTATGAATCACCTAGAACAAGGACCTAGAATGTAACTTAACTCCCTTATTCACTAATTCAACTAAGATTTTCTTCTGAGTGGATTCTGTCCAAATGATCCCTATTTCTCTTATTTGGGGAAAGCGGGGAGCTGGCTCTTCTGTGAGGCCCTGAAGGGAAAGGACCACAGTTGCCATGCCATTAATTAGGCTCACGGAGCCTTATTTATTCCTTAGATACTTCCTGGGCACCTATAATGAATGGCCTTTGCCTTAGTTAAGTGTGAGGATACAAAGATGAAGAAGCCAGACATTGTTCTTGTCCTCGTGAATCTTGAATTCCAGAGAGGGTGACATTCGTTCATGTTTTAGTAAGCCAGGTTAGTAAGCTAAACATCTCATCTCAAACTGGTGCCCCAGGGACACAGGGCAGTGTGGACACAGAGGAGCGTGGCAGAAGAACTGAGAGTCCACAGGCCTAGATTTGAATGCCAACTCCAGGGCCTTTGCAGCTCCAAAACTCAGTTACTTGACAACACTGAGTTTGTTTCTTCAACTGTAAAATGGGATCAAAATCCCTCCTTCAATAGGCTGGGAGGTGGGAGGGAGGGATTCAAGAGGGAGGGGACATATGTATACCCACGGCTGATTCACGTTAATATATGGCAGAAACCAACACAAACTTGGAAAGCAATTATCCTCCAATTAAAAATACATTTAAAAAATAACAACTATAGCAATAGACCCACCCCACCCCACCCCCGCCCCCGGCCTCACAAAAAAAAGTGCCTCCTTCAACACGGGATCTAGACAGTAACCTGCTCTTGGTTAACATCACTATTTCCTTCCCTACAACCTTACAGTTTTGTCAACTTCAATCCTCAGCTCCCACGGCTGAGGAAAAATCACACGCTTGCTCCTTCTTCCACAAGCTATATATTTTAAGACCCTGGAGAAGTCTTCTGAGATTACATTAACAAAGTCTTAATTTTCTACAGAACTGCAAGCTTTCTAACACTGCCTTAGGTAAGACTAATGAATAGAAGTGACAGAAAGGTCACTTCATTTGATCAACAATAAATTCCATGAAAGAAAGTCTTTTGTGAGAGATTAGTTTTATTTTGCCGAATACTGTTTTTGTCTTTTAAGAAGAGAAGTACTGTTCTTAGTTCAGAAGTACTTATCAGATACCCACATATCAGGAAATGTTGGGTAGGAAGTACATCCCAGACTTTTGGATTTCATAGACCTCTAATATATATTCAAAAAATTTTTGGCATTTTGTCAGGATTTACAAACAAACCCAGCAAACCTGACATCTACTGTCACTTTAATTTTACAGAAGGACACAGTATAAAAAGAGCAAGAAACTTAAATTTCAGAATAAAGGATAGTCTTCCAAAGAGAACAAATTTAGATTTACCAAAAAAAATCACCGAGACTGGACTTTTAGTTACTTTGGAGTGGTTACTCCCAAATCTGCCTTCATAATAATAATTTCATTTCGTAAAAAATGTGAGCTCCACTAATACCAATTGAATCAGAATTTCTGCTATTTTTAAAAGCTCTCCAGGAAATTCTAATGTGAGGCCAGGGTTGAGAATAACTTGCTATGAAGATACAAAAACTCAAGGAATTTATAATCTAGTGGGTTTAAAGCAGGTATTAGAAACTCATATATCTATAGGGTCAGCTGTCAAATGAGCTACGTAGCTGAGTGTTATACCAAAACCAAATTAGGAAGACAGAACAAAGCAGGGGTCCCCAACCTCTGGGATCTAATACATGATGACCTGAGGTGCAGCTTGTGGAATAGTAGAAATAAAGTGCACAAAAAATATAACGTGCTTGAATCATCCCAAAACCACTGCCCCCAACAGTCGGTGAAAAATTGTCTTCCATGAAACCAGTCCCTGATGCCAAAAAGGTAGGGGACCGCTGGAATAAAGAGAAGATACTACAGTTTTCCAAAGAGGAAAAACATACAACATGCAAATGAAGAGGCACCAGAAGGGCATTAGTTTTCCTGGGAGACCACAGAGCAGTGCATTCAAATTCTGAGAGGGAATGACCGCCAACCTAGAATTCTTTATGAGTCACAGTCAAAGGTAGGATTGAATAAAGAGATTTTCAGCTTTCCATCTCAAAAAATTTACCTCTTGGGCACCCTTTCTCAGCAAATGGAGGAAGTGCTCCACTAAGGTTAAGGAATAATCCGAGAGAGAGAAAGACAGGACACTGAGTGGAGCTGACACTAGTTGATTCATACACGTGTGGAAAGTTCTGAACCTGTTTAAGAGATACCTCAGTGAGTGCGTTACTGTCAATAGTTGTCACAATAGTTTGTTGTCAATAACTGAATAAATTTCACTCCTTGAACTAAATCTTCCATATTTAACCGAGGAGCTAGATGCTTACTCTGCTCCCCTCTACAGGGAAAGCCCTCTGAAGAGATGTATTTACCCTTCATCCCTACTTACTCTTTTATTTTTGTTTTGATATTAAAATCTATTATATAGCTTCAGAATTTATGCTTCTGAGAAGATGGAGTAGCATAATTTTCCCACTCCTGCTGAGGAAAACTAAAAACTATGGGGAAAAATATAATAAAACAAACACAAGAAGACTGACAGACGACCAAGCACCTCAAAACTCAAGGAACTCCACACTGTGCATTCTTAAGGTTTTCGTCGTGTATCCCAGACCTGGGGGCAAAAGACACCAGCAACATGGAAATGTCGACAGACAAAAAAGCCCCAACAAAAACCTGCTCTCTGCAGCCAAGGGACCAGGAAAGGGGCAGCCTAGTAAGACAAACTGATGGCCAACAACCACTCCAGCCAAACACCATCATCCATGTTGGCTGGTGGTGGCCCACAAAAGGACATGTCCACATCAGAACCTATGGCAGCAATTTTACTTGGAAAAAGGGTCTTTGCAGCTATAAGTAAAATAAAGACTTGGAGATGAGATCATCCTGGATTATTTGAGTGGGTACTAAATCCAAGACAAATGTCCTTATAAGAGACAAAAGGAGGGAACTCCCTCGAGGTCCAGTGGTTAGAACTTGGTGTTTTCACTGCCATGGGCCTGGGTTCAATCCCTGGTTGGGGAACTAAGATCCTGCAAGCCTCACAGGGCAGTTGGGGAAAAAAAAAAAGCCCAAGGGAGAAGGCCATGGGAAGACAGAGACAGAGACTGTAGTTACAACGCCTGTGGCCACCAGTAGCTCCAAGGGTGCTCCCCTAGACCCTCTGGAAGGAGAACAGTCTTGCCAATATACATCTTATGTATGTGTATATAACTTATTTATTACTATTATATATACACACACACAGTTAAAAGTGAAGATGACTTTTCTCCCTCTACTTAAAAGATTAAATCTGAATTAATTAAATCTCATGAAAGAAAAAAAAAATACACACACATACCTTTTACTTTTTTTATTTTTGTTTCAGATAGTTGGACGAGGCATCTACATTCTAGCACATCTTCTTAATCACTAAACAAGTGAAAAACAGCTTACTTATATATAAAAAGGCAATGGGAAAAGGTCATGATTGTCTAATAGGGAACTGGAATCCCCCAATAAATTATCTTACAAAAATATCAAACTTGCTTTTCCACTTTTCTACTCTTAAAAATGGAAAAAAAAAAAAAATTTCACATTAAAGAGAAAAGATCTTAGGCTGGTAAATAGCAAGTTAAGATAATCATGTTTACATCCAAGTCCTTCAAATAAATATTTTAAACAAATTTGTTTCCCAAAAAATAGGTCAAGTATTTAGCCTACACTTGTTTGGTCCACTAAAAGACCACTCATGAACTGGACTGCAACTCAGACCCCACCAAGAGCGACATGCGAGTCACTAGGCTGGATACGCACCGGTGCCTATTTCAAACGTGGGACATAGCTATTAATAACACTGCTGTGCATACTACTTCCGTAAGTAGTTTTACCCTGTAAAACCCCTCAAACCTAACTGGGAATGGAGCTGCAAGGAAAGAACAAAAGAAAACACTTTGCCTGTTGTAGACATTTGCTCAGTAATTTTTAAAACTTATCACACTTTTGGGACTTAAAGATTACTGAACATGAGATAAAATTCAATACTGCTTACAAATCCCTGAAGATGAAGAGCATATGCAACACTCCTGTGGAGAACACACAAGGGAGTGTCCGTCACAGCGTACATTATGGCATATTCTGCCTGGTCTAGTCCTGGCTTTTCATTCTAAAGTCTTAAATGGCCTTGGATCTTTAAAAGATGGAGACTTAATAAAAAATGATGTTATGTTGCATTTTTCTGTTCTTACAACCAACTTTAGAAGTACAGTGGAAGGGTTCATAGGGCTTTCTGTATCTCCTCATACTTTAAAAGCCAGTTTGATTTTTATTGTGATGTCATATTCCAATTAACACTATACTAAAAAATAAAATGGACTGCATTGCAACGGTTTTGTCTACCATATTCATGCCTCTTATTGCTGAGATAGTCCAAAAGATATCCCGTAAATAATTTCTGTTTCCAATGGCTTAACTGAGAGATGAATCTAACCATTTTTTAAACCAATGACAACTGGGCTGAGAGGAAAGCTATGTGAAACCCCTGCACACCCAAAGCCAATCATCGGCAAACCTAGAACACCAGCACTTTCCACCCAGGATAGAAAAATGAGCATCCAAAGTAAAGAGAACCACAAGACTGATCGAGTAACCAATCAAACACCACTTCTCTGTTATTTGAGCTAATAGTCACTCGAAGCTTGAAGTTTCCGCCTTCGTTATTATTGGTGGATCCTAGAGTCACAGCTTCAACGTCAAATGTGACAGTGGACCCAGAAGTAACTGCGGGCAACTGATTAGTCATTTCTTTTCCATTTACAAAAACTGCACCTAAAATGTTAAGGTAAAGAGTCATTGACATGTGAGCAGCAACTAAGAATGGAAACAAGATGCTAGATTATTGGTAATGCAGCTAATTTCCTAATTAAAGAAAACATTTTGGAATGCCAACTGGTCAAAGATAATGCAGTTAAATATGTTCATTAACCCCACATTCCCAAGGCAGAAGGAAAAGTTAAAGCTTTAATAACGTTTTAGGCTTCTGGTCCAGGGTTCCACTCTTTTAAAAGAGACCATGAGTTTCCTTCCTGTGGAATAGCAGGACTGTTTCACATGGAATACATAAGGATCCTGTCTACCGACTGTTTGACCCACACCATAAAATATTAACACATCTTGGTAGTGATTTTTAAGTGTGATCACTGTGAAGTAAGGGACCAAAGAACACTATAGATGTAAACTCTCCTCATTTCCCTAACCTATGCTGAATTTATCTTCTCTATGTTGGATTCAGATGACTTAGGCACACGAAATCCAGGAGTAAACTGCCTGGCAAAAAATCTCAGCTCAATCACCTCCACACTAAGTGACTTTAGGCCAGCTACTTCAGCCCCAGCTTCTCTGTGGCTTTTCTCATCTACCGTGTGCTGGGTGTGCCCACTCAGCGCTGGGCGTGCTCCTTTCCAGTTCTTTGTGACACCATGGACTGTAGCCACCAGGCTCCTCTGTCCATGGAACTTCCCAGGCAAGAATACTTGGAGTAGGTTGCCATTTCCGCCTCCAGGGAATCTTCCCAACCCAGGGATCGAACCTGCGTCTCCTGCATTGTCAGGCAGATTCTTTACCACTGAGCCACCTAGGAAGCCCTTTCATCAACTACAAAATGGATATAATGCTACTCCTCACTTCAAAAAGGTGTTAAAGATTAAATAAGGTATTTTTAAAGGGTATAGAATAATGCCTGGTATGAAGCAGTCACAGATATGTCATTAAGACCTAAATTTTTTCATCTTCTGGTATAAACGTGTGATACTGATTCAAATCTTATTATAGTAAATTATACATTTCAAAGAGAATGGCAGTTATTTTCTCCTTACTTACCATTTGTACTAATGCATACTGCTTGATCCCGCTGCAGGGAGTCATATCCATTCTGTTTTTCTGCACACACTCCTATACTGTCTCTTCTGTCTGGTTGTCCCACAGTTTCAACTCTGTCAACGGGGCAGAAAAATCTTTTAAATATTTTTTTAATGTGATCTCTACTAGTTGCTAAGCATAACAAGAGCAATTTCATCACGATTACTCTTAAGAATAGCTAACAATAATTTAGCACTTCTTAAATTCCAGGTCCTGTTCTGAAAACTTTGTGTCTGTATATCTTATCTATAAATCTTCTCATTCAGTTCGTTTTTAACAATCCATGATGTAGGCACTGTTATTATCATACCCAGTTTATACATGAGTAAACTCAGACACAAAAGAAAAAATAAGGTTTAAGAAAAAGGGAAAATAAACTGATCTGATCACTGAGCTGAGTGGTGGAGCTAGGACACGAACTCAGGCATTCTGACTTCAGAGTCCATGTTACCTGTTTAAGGCTATGACAGCATATTTCAGCTCTATGTTCTGGTTCTAGACATATAGAAAATGTGTCATATTTGCTATTATAACGAATGTGATCATCACTTAAACTTTTATTAGGAGAGTCTATGTAATGACTACTGTTTACCAAGCATTTAAAAATAGACATTATCCCTCTTTTAAAACAGAGGATAATATGGTTATGGACATATTCTGGCTGGAGAACTTCATACATAGTAAGTTGAAGCATTTCCTTTTGCGTCTAAGTCTCAAACAACATGTCATCATGTACTTAGATATAATGGTCAACCCACATCCCGATGACCGGGGTCATCTTTCTCTCCATTCCAGAAAGCTAGACTTTGCAAGGACAGAAAAAGAAAAATGAGTGAGGGGCAGCACGTAGCTTTTGAGGGAAGACGTGGTTACTGATACCCAGAGTGGCCTCAAGATGTCTTTCCTTGTGAAATGGCAAACATGGAGTCCATAATAAACATGTGGGTGGGTTTCTGAAGTCATTTCATTTCTAAACCAGCAGTATAAAGGAGGAGGAGAATGACGCCAGCCATACGACAGCATAGTTAAGTCCTAGGACTCATTCTACCGTGGGGACACACACTTTCTAAATGATATACAGACCAAAATACCTTTAGGAGAGTTCCAGAATTCAGTTAAAAAGTCCCAAAGGAGCACACAGCTGAGAACAGCTGCACTGAACTGGCTGAGAAGAGTAATTTCACTTGCCTCATGTCAACCCCTCTTCCAAGCTACCACAGCTCAGAACCAGGCAAGAACAGCCCAGCTCCTGACTTTTCCTTCAGAAAAGACACACAGGAGTGGAGTGTACATCCAACATTCCAGCTCCTTGGAGGGTTTCCCAGAGGACTGGTTTCTGTCATGTCTCATTTGGTGCACTGAAGGAACTGGCAGAGCATGGATGCCTGAATGCTGCCAAGAAAAGTGAGGGGTGGCAGCCTGCAGCCAGTGCTGCAGGGAGGGAGAAGAGCAAGACATCCTTCTGGTGTGCTATCTTTCCACAGGCCAGCTCAAGGGAATGGTATCTGTCTCATTCCCTTGTCGGGAGCCAGCATACTCTGGATGTCTGGGGGCCACTGGGTCCAAGGGAGTGAAGGCACCCTGCGGCTGCAGGACGTGCAGTACCACAAACTGGCACCAGAGGGAGCAAGAGATTACGAGCGCCTGAAAAGCCAGCAAGGCTCTAATTGAGAAACTGCACACACAAACTCAAGGGAAGTCCATTTACCAGGAAGATAGAACAATTATAAACATATACGCACCCAACATCAGAGCACTTAAATATATGCAGCAAAAAACGACAGAACTGAAGGGGAAAACAGTTACACAATAATAGAAGATTTCAATACTCTACTTCAATAGTGGATAGAATATCCAGACAGAAGATCAGTAAGGAGTAGGGGATCTGAGTAACACCGTAAATGATACGGACACTCCTCCCAAAAGCAGACTATACATTCTTCTCAAGCATACAAGGAACGTTCTCCAGGATACAGCACACAGTAGGTCACAAAATAAGTCACACCGAATTCAGGAAGACTGAAATTACACCGTGTTTATTTTCTGACCACAACGGAATGAAACTATAAATTAATGGCAGAAGGGAAACTAGAAAGCTCACGAATATGTGGAAATTAACAAACTTTTGAACAGCCAACGGATCAAAGACAAAATCAAAACGAAAATTAGAAAATGTCCTGATACAAATGAAAACAAAACCAAAACATATAGGATGCAGCAAAAGCACTGAAGAGCAAAGTTGACAGACACATACATCTAAAAAGATACCAGGGACTTTCCTGCTGGTTCAGTGGTTAAAGCCTCTCATTTCCAATGCAGGGGACATGGACTCGATCCCTGGTCAGGGTACGAACACCCCACATACCATGTGGGGCAACCAAAAAAAAGTTTGTGTTTTTTTTTTTAAATCCAATTTCCAAAAAATTTAAATAAAAATTTTTTAAAATATCAGAAAACAACTTACATCTCAAAGAACAAAAAAGAACTAAGACTTAAGTTAGGAGAAGAAAGGAAATAATAATATATTAGAGTAGGAACAAATAATATAGAGACTAGAAAAACAACAGAAAAACATCAACAAAACTAAGAGTTGTTTTTTTGAAATGACTGACAAAGTTGACAGATTCAGCTAGATTAAGATAAAGAAAGACAAGATACAAACAAAGTCAGAAATGAAAGAGGAGACATTACAACTGATACCATAGAAATTGAACAGATTGTAAGAAACGCATAAACAAAATATACCAAGAAATTGGATAATTTAGAAGAAATGGGTAAATTTCTACAAATATACAACCTACCAAGAATGAATCATAAACACACAGCAAATCTGAACAGACTTATAACTAGAAAGGAGACTGGATCAGTAATCAAAAATGTACCAAGACTATCAGTAAACAGCAGCCCTGGACCAAAGAGCCTCACTGGTGAATTCTACCACATGATTAAACAATAAATACAATCCTTCTTAAAGTCTTCAAAAACACTAAAGAGGAGGGAATAGTCAACTACAAACTGGCACTCGCCAGGGGCAGTTGCCATCTACCTCTACAAGGAATTAAATCATGTGCTGCTGCAGCTGCTGATTTTCAACACCCGTGAAAGGGGTTCAGGGAGGAGAGCAGGAACGAGGCATGCTGTGCTCAGGGGAAAACTGGCAGGACAGGTCTTCAGGCAATTAGATATTTTCAGAAGCAGATTTTATGAGCCCAATTCTTGTATCTCCTCATACCTAGAAAAGCACTAAAATCCTTTACGATGATGACTGTTCTTCCTGACTAGCAGAAACCTTCTGCAAAAAAAAAAAAGCGCTTGATTGCATGTATTCCCCTTTCACCAAAATCATACACACTGACCTTTCCCCGCTGCCTCTTTGGAGCAGTTTCTCGGAGCTACCTGAAATGCTATTTCCCAGGCTATAGTCCTCATTTTGCCTCAAATAAAACTTATTTTGCAATTCTCATGTTGTGCAATTTTGGGTTTTTTTTGGTCGACATTTCTAAACTTACAAGGTTAAAATTATCCTGAAACCAGAGTCAGAGGAAGACAATGCAAGAAAAGAAAACTTCAGGCCAACAACTCTGATGACTGACTACAGATGTAAAAATCCTAAATAAAGTACTAGCACTGTTGGTGAGAATGTAAATTGGCCCAGCTACTCTGTAAAACAGAACGGAGGTTCCTCACAAAACTAAAAATAGAGCCACCACATGATGCAGCAACCCCACTCTTGGGCATATATCCAAAAGAAGTCAAGGCACTGAGAGGACACAACTGTACTTCTACAGTGTTCCCGCTAAAGATACACAACCTGAATCTTAACATTCAGGAAACACCAGAAAAACCCAAAATGAGGGATCGTCTATAAAATAACTGACCTGTGCTCTTAAAAAATGCCAATATCATACAATTGAAAAGAGAGAAACTGTTCCAGGTTAATAGACGCTAAAGAGAGACTTCCCCGGTGGCCCAGTGCATGAGAATCTGCCTGCCAACACAGCTGACATGGGTTCAATACCCGGTATGGGAAGACTCTACATGCCTCTGAGCAGCTAAGACCCTGCGCCACGGCTACTGAGCCCAAGTGCCGCAACTGTCGAAGCCCGTGAGCCTAGAGCCTGTGTTCCGCTCGACAGGCTACCACAATGAGAGGCGCAGGCACCTCAGGGAAGAGCAGCCCCCGCTCCCTGCAACCAGAGAAAGCGTGCCACAGCAACGAAGAACAAGCACAGCCAAGAATGAATAAATAACTCAAAAAAAGAAAGCAAGAATCTGCCTGCCAGTGCAGGGGACATGGGTTCAATCCCTGGTCCAGGAAGATCTCACGTGCTGCAGAGCAACTGAGAGCACCCAGAGCCTGTGCTCAGCAACGAGAGAAGCCATCCAACGAGAAGCCCGGGAACCGAAACCAAGGGGGCCCCCTGCTCTCTGCAACGAGAAAGGCCGCTCGAAGCAGCAAAGACCCAGCACAACCAAGAGTAAATAAATAAATGAGGCTAAAGGGACATAACAAATGAATATCACACAGGATCCAAGATCTTTTTCTTTTCCGCAAAGAACGTTAATTGGGACAACTAAATCTAGTAAGCTCTATAGGTTAGATAATAGTGTATCAATGTTAACTTTATGATTTTTATGATCTCTTTTTATGAAATACTCACTGAAAATGATTTGGGAAAAAAAAAGAAAATGATGAAGCAAATGTAGTATTGGGGAATCTGGGTGAAGGCTATTCGGGGGTTCTTTGTACTATTCTTGCAATTCTTCTGTGAATCTGAAAAATCATGCTTATAAAGACTTTAAAAACACACAAATCAGGGACTTCCTTGGTGGTCCAGTGACTATGACTCTCTGCTCCCAATGCAGGGGGTGCCCAGTTTCAGTCCCTGGTCAGGAAACTACATCCCACATGCCACAGCTAAGAGTTTGCATGCTGCAACTAAGACCTGACACAGCCAACTGAATAAATAAACATAAGTATTTTTTAAAATCAAAACAAAAAAACAAAAACACACAGAACACTATATGGATAAATATATATATTATATACATATATATATATAGAGAGAGAGATGAATGTGAGGAACACAAGATACTTCAATTTTATCCCTAACATCTCTAATATTATTTCTCTAAAAAATAAAAACATGCTAATATTATCACTAATAGATGGAGGATAGTAATTATTCATTTTAGTATTGCCTAATGAAGAATCTGGCTTGCCTTAATGCCTGGAAACAATCTCGAAACCACTGGAATGTTCCAAGTGACAGTAGTGTGTCTTCATTACTCATGGTGGGCATCTCAGATCCACCATGCTAATGAGGTGCTCCAGGTGGGTCCCTAGATAGTTTGTGCTAACACGACGACTCAGGACGGGAACAAGTCACCCCAGAAAGATCAAACATATGATCACAGGGTTGAGGCTCTGAGCAAAGGGATGTCAGTCCAATCTCCCAGATGTGTGTGTGTGTGTGTGTGTGTGTGTGTATGCTCAGTTGTGTCTGACTCTTTGCAAACCTGTGGACTATAGCCCGTCAGGTTCTGCTGTCCATGGGATTTTCCAGGCAAGAACATTGTGTTGGTTACCATTTCCTTTTCTGGGGGATCTTCCCAAGTCAGGGATTGGGAAGACTGGGTCTCCTGCAATCAATAAAATCCCAATAAAAACTCTGGACACTAAAGGCTGAGTGAGCATTCCTGCTTTGTAATACTCTGAGTATTGTTATTGCAAAGTCTTGCATCCCTGAAATGTATGCTTTGGTCTGGAACCCCTCACATCTCGCCCTGTGAGTCCCTCTCTCTGGCAGGTTCTGATGTGTATCCTCCTGCTATATTAACACTGTTATCATAAGTGAAGTGCTTTCCTAAGTTCTGTGAGTCATGCCAGCAAATTATAAAACCTGAGCGTGGTCATGGAAACCTTGGAATTTGTAGCCACCTATGTAGTTAGAAGTGAGGATGGGCCCTGGGGACCCCTGAGCTTGCAACTGGTATCTTTTGGTGCACTGTGCTCTCACTTGAGTTTGGCCAGCTCATTTCAAATGTACATTTTTTCCTGTGATTAAACTTCTTAAATGAATAATTAACTCAAATTTTCTTGAAATAAAGTATGAGTTAAAACTCAAAAGCAGAAAGTTGCTGCAGAGCACAGGAAGCTCAACCCAGTGCTCTGTGGCAGCCTAGAGGGGTGGGATGGGGAGGGAGGTGGGCGGGAGGGGACATAGGTATACTTATGGCTGACTCATGATGACGTATGACAGAAACCAACACAACACTGTAAACCAATTATCTTCCAATTTAAAAAAAAGAAACTCAAAGCAGTAAGAAAAAAAACATCTTGGGAAGAAAGGAAAAAAAAACTCTTAATTTGAATAAATCACAAAACTGTTCCTAGAAACATTCTGCATGAAAACAGCATTTGATAAACAACACAAGGCTGCCATTAAAAGCTTACAAAAATTTCTTTGAATATAAAATGAACCATGAAAATAAAGAGCTAATTTTCCTGAAACCCAGAATTATTTTCATAGCTCACTAAGAAACAGAATGTAAATTTAGCATCTTTGAATATTTTTTCGGGGTGGGGGGGCATACCACACAGCTTGCAGGATCTTAGTTCCCCAGCCAGCAAATGAATCCGGATCCCCAGAACGGAAAGCACTGCATTCTAACCACCGGACTTTCAGGGATTCCTAACATTTTTGAATTTTTAAGTTGCAAGACAAGTAATCAGGACATCATATCCTAAAAAAACTATTTGAATGGTTCTCTCACACAAACAAGTCCTATTAAAAAAAAAACAAAACTTTCCTATAAATCATCCAAATATAAAAAGTATATAAAAAAGACAAATGGCATATAAAATAATTGATGGCAGGGTACAGTGACCTCAGAGATACAATTAACTTAAAAAATCAACTTATGTACAAATTAGCAGGAGGGCATCCACTGCACAGAATCATGTAGAAAGTTGCAGAGGATAATTGTTCTCAAAGATAGAGTATTCTGAGAAAGAACATGGTTCAGAACAAAAAGCAGCAAGGTTGACAGCAAAAAGAACGCTAAACCTATTACTCCGCACTTTGGCTAACTGGGAAAAGCCTCAGAACCTCACATTTCCTTCTTCCCACAGTGGACACCTGGAGCAAAGGTCCAAAAATCCAGTTGTTTGGATAATATATCCAAATATATTATGGAAAGTATCCAACTTTATGATAAATATAAGAAAGAGAAGAAGAATATTATCATGGCCTACAGCTACAGGTTAAAACAGTAACACTTAAGACTGACAAGGATGCAGCAACAGCAGTCAGGACCCTCACACACTACTGGGAAGACTGCAAGGACTTCCAGGAACACAGCCAGCTGGCCTGTGTGTCACCAACGGGAATCTAGCCCAAGGAACAAATAAGCCATATGTTAACAAAGAGGGTCAAGGCACAGCTTGACTTGTCAGGGGAAAAAAAAGAGAAAAGGGATGTCTTATCAAGTCATGGAAGACAAGGATTTTTTTATATAGAAATATATTCCTTACTATACAAATACTAAAATAGCTTTTATCCTCTCTTAAAATAAAACTGATTATCTTATTATTATTGTAAAAATTGAAAATCTTCCAACAAAGAAACTCCTAGGATGGCGAATTCACTGGTGAATTCTACCAAACATTTAAGGAACAATGCCAATTCTCACAGACAGTTCTGAGAAATAAAAGAGGAAGAATGATTTCCCATCTCACTCTATGAGGCTGGCAATTACCCTGATACCAAACTCACTGTAAGAAAAGAGACAGATATCTCTCTTGTGAAGAGATGTAAAAATCCTCAAAAAATTAATAAAAGCTAAATTTACAGCAATATATACAAAAGAAGAACACATAGTCAAGTAGGGCTTCTCATGGGAATGCAAAGCTGATCCAGTATTTAAAAATCTATCGCTGTCATCATATCAACAGAAGACAAACCATATTATCTGATTAGTTATATAAAGATAATATGACAAAATTAAACATCCATTTATACATAAAGCTCTCAGCAAAGTAAGAATAGAAGGAAACTTCCTTAACCCGATAGAGGGTATCCACAAAAAACTTAGAGCTGGCATCATACTAGCACCTTATTCCTAGATCTGGAATGAGACAAGGATGTCTACTTTCAGCGCTGCTGCTCAGAATTACACTTCCTAGCATGTGTAGTAAGACAAGAAAAAAAATGACAAAACACTGATGGAAGGCATTTTTTAAAAAATTAAATGAAGATGGGAATTCCCTGGTGGTCCAGTGGTTAGGACTCTGCCCTTCACAGCTGCGGGACTTTGATCCCTGTTCGAGGAACCAAGATCCCACAGGCCAAGCAGTACTGTCGGAGGGGAAAAAAAAACCTAAAAAGGGTGACTTTCAGATTTATATACCTGAGTTCTCTTCACCGGTGGCTGAGACGGTGAAAAAAAATCTGCCTGCAATGCAGGAGAAGACCTGGGTTCGATCCCTAAGTCGGGAAGATCCCCTGGAGGAGGAAATGGCAACCCACTCCAGTATTCTTGCCTGGAGAATTCCATGGACAGAGGAGCTCTCGTCAAAGGCTGCTTACAGACCACTGTCCACTGTCACCAAAAGACACAGCCCCTGCTTCGTAAAGTGATGCACTCTGACTGCCCTGGAGATTTGTTACACCTTTTCTCTCTGCTTCCTCAGGAACACTCAAGCACTGTTCTGTCCTGGCCATCATAGTCTTGTGGGGTCTTCTTTTGGGACTGAATATCTGGAGATTCTGAGGTTGGCCAGCAAATATCATGACTTCCTGCCTAGTTGTGTTTTTATGAAGTCTTTACAGCTAATTTGGAATTTGAGTTTTCTGTATTACTTAGTTCTATTGAAAAAGCACTTCTGGGTTCCCCCACCTCTTTCATTCCTCCAAAAAGTTTCCAGAAGTGGAAAGAATTCAGAACTAAGGTACTGCTATGCATCTACTCGAGAAGGCAATGGCACCCCACTCCAGTACTCTTGCCTGGAAAATCCCATGGACAGAGGAGCCTGGCAGGCTACAGTCCATGGGGTCGCCAAGAGAAGGACATGACTTAGCGACTAAACCACCATGTTAAAACCTCTGAAGTTGGACTTCCCTGGCAGTCCAGTGGTTAAGACCCACACCTCCAATGCAAGGAGTACACGTTCGATCCTTGGTCAGAGAACAAAGATCCCACATGTTGCACAGTGCAGACAAAAAAAAAAAAAACTAAAAAAAAAAAACCTCTCACTAGTATCTTCAGCCTGGTCTTCTCCACTTAACTCCACACTTGTATATTCACTGTCCACTCCACATCTTCACTTAAATGTCTTATAAGGAAATTAATTTGTGAAAGAACAAACTGATATTCACCCAGAAACAGGTTCCTCAAAAGGCCTCACCTACTTCAGTAAATGACAATTCTACCCTAAGTTACTTACTCCGAAAACCCGGAGGTTACACTTTTCTCATACCCTACAACCACTTGTCAATAAATCCTGTCAGTGCTTCCTTCAAAATAAACCCAGATTCTGACCACTTATCACTAACTTCTGGTCCAGGTTGAGCTGTCAACAAGATTAACCCTTTAATGCTGAGCGCAGCTTTTCCCTCATTTCTGGTTAACATTTTTGCCCCTCCTCTCCAGCCTCCTAACTGGTCTCCAGGCCTTCACCACTTTCCAGACTTCTTTCCACCCAGCAGCCAAAACCACCTGTAAAACGCACATCAGATCACCTCATTCATCTGCTCAATGTCCTCCAATGGCTTCCTGTCACATTCTAGGTCCAAGCGGAGAGAGACCTACGGGGCTGGACTGCCAGGATCTGAATCTCAGGATAACTATAAGAATCTGTACACGGAACTCCCTGGTGGTCCAGTGGTTAGGACTCCACGCTTCTACTGCAAGAGGCACAGGTTCCATCTCTGGTTAAGATCCCACATGCCTCACGGTATGAATCCCCCCCAAAAGAATCTGTACAACCTCAGGCAGGTGGTTTAATCTTTTTACACCTCAGTTTCCTCATCTATATAACATTTCTACCTCCTGAGCATGTAATGAGGATTTATAGACATTAACTCATTAAATTCTTCAGAACTAAGAATATCCTACTTTTCTGGGGCTCTCTCTATGTGCCTGTCTCTATTAACTCCATTTATAGCAATTACTTCCTGTTCTCCATATTTTCCCTCCTCCATATCTTTGGTTCTTGCTTTATTTCCCTACCTGAACTGTCCTTTCTAACTCTGAGATAAAGCCTTCATCATCCCCTCATCTAGAAGTAAATTTCCCTTCCCCTATATCTCACAGCATTCAGGATTTTTTTTTTTTTAAGGTTTGACTGTCTAATCATATTTTTTTAATGGTGCTACGGTGCTACCAGTTTCTTTATTTTTAGCCTCGCTGAACGGCATGTGGGATCTTAGTTCCCTGACCAGAGATCGAACCCATATCCTCTGCAACGGAAGCATTGGAAGTGCACAGTCTTAGCCACGGAACCACCAGGGAAGTTCCTCAGAATCTCTCTTATCCTAACTTATAAACTATTAGCCAAAGGTTCTTGTTTTTTCTTTTTTTAAAAACTTTGCATTCCCAACCATACCAAATAGTGTAAATACCATCAGAGTGGAATAAGCGTTGAATGAAATGGTCAGCATCATTCAGAAAGACCTCAGGTGAGCAAGAGAACTGTCCTTACATTTTAGAAAAGCAGTTTCAGACAGAGATATGGATAGGAAAAAAGTATAAGAAATATTCCTCAGATTATCTGTAAGGAATGGTTATAACTCCTTGTGAACATCCCAAAGCAGATATGATTCCATGATTTCATGTCATCCTCTCTCTACAAACAAACTAAAAACTACAGAATCCTTAGTCTACTTAGGAACCACCTGTCTTATCTCATCCAAGTCTATAATAAAAGGTCTGTGGGGAAAACTTCTGTCTGACAACATACCCCACACCTGTAATAAGACACAAGCTTCACCCGGAAAGAACTACACATCAAGCCTCCAGAGGGGATCACTCTAACAAAACAGAAAACACCAGCAAAGCTGTATTCACCTGGGACAGGGCACTGTCTCAATAAAAGAAGAAAGTGATAAGGTTTCAAAGACCCTATAGTTAAATTAACTTCCTAATCCTAGTAGAGATTATGCCCAGCTGGGATTTTACCAGATAAAATTATATTAGACTGAGATTTTTGTTTTTTTTACGATATGAAGAGGTAGTAATTAGTATTAAAGATACACTTGGTAATGACAGAGACCAAGCTTGTACAGAAAAATAGAGATCTCCTCCAGCTTAAATTCATTCAGCAAAGGTAATGCTAATGTTCAAACAAGGCAAGCATTAAACCAAATGCACATATTCCAAGAAACCCCTTTCTAACAGCTACCAACCATGGCATTTCTAACAGAAAGCCCCCAGATTCATTGATATTTCCTCCATCAAGCAGCAGTCTAGGGACTTCCCCTGGTGGTCCAGCAGTTAAGACTCTGCACTTCCACTGCGGGGGGTGAGTCTGAGTGCTGGTCAAGGAAGGTCAACCAAAACAACAAAAAAAAAGCAGGCTCTAAGGATCTCCCTGACGGTCCAGTAGTTAAGACTGGGCAGCGGGCACGGGTTTGATCCCTGGTTGGGGAACTAAGATCCCACTTGTTTCAAGGCACGGCAAAAAATATCAATAAATAAGGCAGGGTCTACGTCTCCTCCCTGGGATCTGGACTCTGTGAGCAGTTGAGCAACAAAGCATGGCAGAAATGATGCTGGGTTAGTCTCCAGGCTCGACCTTAAGAAGCTCTCAGTTTCTATTTCCTACCTCTTGGGATGCTGATTCTTGGAACCCAGCCAGCAGGCTATGAGCAGGCACAGGCAGTCCACAGAGAGGCCCCAGGAGCCAGAATCAACCTGCCAGCCATGTCAACAGGTCATCTTGGAAGTCGATCCACCATCCTTGGTCAAACCACCCCAGCTGACTCCACATAAGCAGAGATGAGTTGTCCTTGCCATACTCTGCGAACTGTAGTTTCCTGAGCTAAATAAGTGACTAGAGTTGTTTAAGTTTGGGGGTGGCTTGTTACACAACAATAAGTAACTGGAACATGACTTCCCCCCTCGTCCCGTCCCATTGATTGACAGTCGCCACTGACACAGTCCCAGGGCAAGGATATAATCAAGGGTTGTCAATTTCAGTACCAGCTACCAAAACCTGGCCACACTGCCTAGGGGAGGACCTGTGAAAGTGCTAGTGGAACTTTACTTTTTGATGTTCTTGGAAGAAAAAAGTTAACAAAAAATAGCCAGCTGATTTACCACTCGATTTACCACATCATGTTACTTGTGAAAGGCAGGGTAGCACAGTGGTTAAGAGCACAGACTGGGGTGAGACGCTCAGGATTTAAATATTGATGAGTCAGTCTCTCTCTGCTCTCATTTCCTCATGGGGAAAGAGAAAGACAGTAACCTCCGAGGCTACCAGGATAAGGAAGGCTGTTAAAAGGAAGATTTTTTTTTTAATTAATTTATTTAATTGGAGGATAATTTCTTCACAATATTGTGGTTGTTTTAGCCATACATCAACATGAATCAGCCATGTGTACAGTATGTCCCCCCATCCTGAACCCCACTCCCTCCCCACCCCATCCCTCTGGGTTGTCCCAGAGCACCAGCTTTGAGTGCCCTGCTTCATGCATCGAACTTGCACTGGTCACCTATTTTACATACGGTAATGTGCATGTTTCAATGCTATTCTCTTAAATTATCCCACCCTCACCTTCTCCCACATAGTCCAAAAGTCTGTTCTTTACACATCTGTGTCTCTTTTGCTGCCTTGCATATAGGATCGTCATGACCGTCTTTCTAGATTCCATATTTTTTTTTTTTTTACAGCACAGCATACGGGATCTTAGTTCCCAATCAGGGACGTACTGGAGCCCCCTGCAGTGGAAGCATAGAGTCTTAACTACTGGACTGCCAGGGAAGTCCCCGTTTTTATTTATTTTTTAATAAATATATATGTATTAGAGAACCAAAATCAGCTTCTATTACTCACATGGCAACGTCGTCAAGTGCTGCAACAATACCAACACTCCAAGGTCAACTTTAGCCACACTTCCCTCCAAACTGAAAAAGCCCGGTAGGGTGGAGAACATACAAGCTTACACCACCACCTCCTCTCCAAACACTATCCAGGCTCAGAAAGCTCATTATAGATGGACTCAGTAGTATCCAACTCTTTGTCACTCCATGGGCTGTACCCTGCCAGGCTCTTCTGTCCATGGAATTTTCCAGGCAAGAATATTTGTTGTTGTTTCCTCCTTCAGGGGACCTTCCCGACCCAGGGATCAAATTCCCATCTCCTAAATGGGCAGGTGGATTCTTTTACCACTGAGTCACCTGGGATGCCCTCATTATAGGTAACAATTGCAAAAAATAAAGTTTAAAAAATTAAGCACTTCGCCAAACATTTACAGCAACCGTGGAAGACTACTCTCCCTCTGGGCTTCCTTGGCATTGGGCAAAGCAAGGCTATTTGCAACAATAGGGCATAAGCTGACTATGACAATGCTTACAGGAGAAATGAGGATTACAAAGTTCCTTTATTCACAAGTAACCAAGAATTATTAAATAATTTTCTGAACTAAGACAAAAGTCTCACCATCAAAGAAAATTTTCTTCTTCCCAGATATGCTCTTATAAAAATGAGATTTCTCAATATCCCAGATTCTTTACTTAATATTAAACTACCAATGCATAGAATATATTCTCAGGGCTCAAGTCTGAGTAACAGTGATATTCTGAGATATTTCTACACACTTTACAGATCAGCAAATATTTTATCAGACTAAGGGAAGCTAAAGAAAGGAGGTGGTAGAGAAGAGACAGTAAAAATATGGTTTAAAAAATAGTATAATCGGGAAATTTTAGAAGCAAGGGAAGGCAGGAATATTCAAGACAGGAAGTCAGGGAGTGGCCGGGAAGGAGGGGACCCGGGCATCACCTGAGGCTGGGCTGGAGAGACTGTTAAGAGCTGGCCAGTAACAGGTTTCTTTGACATCAGCAGCTCGAAGCATTTCAGAAACTTCAGCATAGACTGGGTTGAGCCACAGGACAGGGCCTGCAGGAGTATAATCACCCCTCTGACTATGAAGTCCTTAAAAAACTAGATAAAGTTTACCTTTATTCAAGTAGGCGTATCTGCCTGCGCCCTCCCCCCAAACACAAGACGGTGCCCCCAACACAAACACACCATTCACATCTTCTGCCGTCATGGCCAATGACCAGCATTACTTTAAACAACAAAAGAAAACATTTTCAATCCACATTCAAAGGAAAAATGACAAAAATGCAAAGGTCTGACTAAGGTAATACTGAGCTTAACTGTCAGTTAATCACCTGCCAAGAGGGGCCCAGTCAAGCACCTTTGGAGGAGGAAGGAGGAGCTAATGGGTTAGGCCAACTGTCAGGCCACAGGCTGCAGAAAGGAGGTGGATGCAAATCAATGTGTAATTTCTAATGTCGTAACCTAAAAACATTTATTGAATGACTTAAGAAATAAACCTAAGTAGGTCATCTATTGGCCGGGTTCCCCTGGGTTCACAGAGGAAGAAGTTACCGGTAGAAGAGCATCCGATCACCATCACCAAGCGAGAAAAGTCACAGAAGACGGGAAAAGAAGAGAGCTAAGGATATGGAGAAACTGTACATTTCCACCCTCTGGCATGAAAAAGACTAACAAGAAGCAATATCGCTGTTTGTTGTTTAGTCGCTAAGTCGTGTCTGACTCTGCAACCCCATGGACTGTAGCCTGCCAGGCTCCTCTATCCATGGGATTTCCCAGGCAAGAACACTGGAGTGGGTAGCCATTTCCTTCTCCAGGGGATCTTCACAACCCAGGGATCGAATTCAAGTCTCCTACATTGGCAGGAGAATTATTTTCCTGCCACAGGGAAGCCCAAGAAGCAATAAAGACCAGTGTTAAAATCATGGGACCCAGACTGACTGGGTTCAAATCCTAGCTTTGCCATTTACTAGTTGTGTGACCCTGGGTAAGTGACTGGACTTCCCTGTGCCTCAGTATCTTCATCCATAAAATGGGTAACTAAACCTATTTCATTGGGTTATGAGAAGCAATAAGTGAAATGCTTAGAATAGCACCTGGCACATGGTAAATGCAACTTAAAACTGCAATATTACACTGATTATTATTCTTATTATGAGCTGAGATATCTGGCCTGAACCTATTAACTCAGGAAGCCCTGTCATTATACAGAAGTCCCTTCTGCTCAGAAGACTCACTAATGGGAATATCTCTATCAACAAGGGACATAAGCAGAGAAGAGATTTGTTAGTTCAGAAAACTGATTACCCGGGGAATAACTAAGTCGATGTTAGGTACTAGACTCCTTACTTCTCTGTCAGTATTTTTCTGGTTATTAAGTCATTCTTTCATTGTAACGTAAGGGGCAAGGGGAGGTGTCAGAAATGAGACAAAGCATAAACTAGTGCATTCTGATCATGCTGACGGTTCAAATGACTTGGCTGGTGGAGAACATGGCAACATTAGCTTAGAGAAAACTTTCAGATACTCTCCATGCCTTATACAAGAGACTGAGAACAAGAGTAACCCGGAACAAGCATTCACAATAAAATCCCACGATTCTCACGACTTAAAACCTAGAGGAGAGCTTGCTACACTGAGGGGTGTATGGTGAACATCAGGCGAGCTTTACTTTCCTCAATCAAAACTGGGCTTTGGTTCTCAGGAAAAGTTATTTAGAAACAGGACTACAGAGAATGTATCTCAGCAAACATGAAAACAAGGAAAAGGGAATTTTTCTAAGACAGGGAGCAATGGGTGAAGAAATAGAAAATAACTGGTGGCAGGAGAGGCTTGTTTTCCACTTTATTTTACAAAGACTAAACATATATACCACATGTATCTACACACAGTACGTTTCCTTAGGCTGTCTTTCACTGAAACCTGCTCTTTTGGATTCACAAAGGAAAAAAAAAATTGGGGACCTCTGAATTTTTAAGATGGACTTTTGAGAGATATTCTGTTTATCTCTATTTACCAGGAGGAAAGAAGACCTAAACACCATGGTGCACTATGTTATCAAGCAAAGGAAGGCATTTTAAACACTTTATCTCACTTCATGCTCATAATAACCCTATGACTACATATGAGAAAAGCGAAGCAAAGAGAAATAAGGAAATGGCTCCAAGGTAATACTGCCTAGAAATGACAGAATAAACTCAGGACTCTTTAGACCAGAAGCTCCTGGATGCTCTGAGTACTTCCCGCTACTGCCCAAGGCCTGAGAGTCAGATCTTTTAATATCCACTTGCCTGAATGTTAACGTCTGCCCACAGAAGTAAGTGGGCGCGCTGGAGTAGAGAACACCGGACGACTCGGCATCGTTACGAAGTGCTATGTTTCTCCGACTGCTCAGGCTGTACCCCTCAAAGCCAGCTGTCCACTCTTTTTAAAAAGCAAAAGATATTGAAAACTGTTAGAATCATTTGGGGAAAACCTTCGACACAGATATATTAAATAAAACTTGGAAGTGGAAGACGCCACTCTTAGGAGTCATGGGCAAGTTCAATAAAGGGAAAAATTCAGTGATAGGGTGTCATGGTTAATCCTACATACCACAAAGATTTTAGTCTCTTCTTGCACATTTGTGGCAAGGAAGATCAAACAAGCATTATCCCTTACTACTCAATAAAATCATGTTTGAGCTTATTCCAACCTAAAAGGTAATTAAGAAATGAGTCTAAATATTTTTAAAAAGTAATACGAGAGATCAATTTCAAATCATAAGACTTTTTTTGAAAAAAAAAAAAAAAAAAAAAAAGCCCCTAGTAAGATATACATTGAAGGTTTGGGTTAAATACTGCAGTCTTCTAAGGCAATATTTACAAACCTTTGCTTTTAGGGACGTTTCTACTCCTATCTGGCACTACTTGGGGAACCTCGTGTGCATGCATGCTCAGTCGTGTCTGACTCTTTGCAACCCCGTGGACTGTAGCCCACCAGGCTCCCCTCTGTCCATGGGATTCTCCAGGCAAGAATACTGGAGTGGGATGCCATTTCCTACTATAGGGGATCTTCCCAACTCAGGGATTGAACCCACATCTCCTGCATTGGCAAGCGGGTTCTTTACCACTTGAACCACCTGGTTAGCCCATTTGGGGATGAATGAAAATTTATCAAAATCCACATGAAATAATCTGAGCAGGAAGTAAAAGATGTGTCTCATGTCATTCTCCATCAATTCAGGGTCTATCCTTAGGAAAAAGGGTTGTCAGTGGGCTGCCTTTTAGCAAAGAATACAAGTCTTCATACATAGGAAAGTTTCAGGAGTAAGAGGGCAACGGCATACCATGCGGCACCAGTGTGGAATGACCGATCTGGGGGACGCTCCACGGACTCCACTCCTGTCGGCCGTCTCCTCGGGCGCAGACTCTGAACTGATAATCAACGTTGGGGTCTATGTGCAACACAATGAATTCCGTTTCAGAGCCTACATATACATCCTCAAAATGATTGGAAGTACATTTACGGAACTGGAGCCTGTAATCTTGGGCGGTAAAGTCGTCATCCACCTGGGGAGAAAGGCTTTATGTTAGGCAGAAGTCAGAGAACAACTTCTCTCAGCATTACAACCTAACTCTGAATGGGGGCCTTTGGGACTGAGCAAACAGGCCCATATGCTGAATATGAGCTGGTCTCAGGAAGCTCAGAGAAAATATGACATCATTATTTCCCTTCTTTTCCTTACTGAACCATGTGTTTTTATTTTATTTGGTTTTTTTTTGGTGCACTGAGTCTTCATTGAAGCACTTGGATTTAGTTGCCCCTAGACATGTGGGATCTTAGTTCCCCAACCAGGGATTGAATCTGCATCCCCTACACTGGCAGGCGGATTCTTAACCACTGGACTGCCACAAGTCCCTGAACCACGTGCTTTATAACCCCGGTGTGATATGAACAGATCTGCTTCCTTTGAAGTATCGATGTGTTTCCTACACAATAAAGCCCAAGATAAGACAGTCAAAATTCAAAGACAAGCATCCCACAACTACATTATTCATGTAACTAAGAGAGAGGTAATATCTGAAATATATAAAGGACTTTGTAAAATGTAATATGTAAAACTTATAAAAGAAAACAAGGCAGCCAGCAAGGGAAATGCATAGAAGACACGAGTCAGTGTTTTACAGAATAAGAAATATAAGCAGCTGAAAATATATAAAGATATGCAGCCTAACTTGTAGTATGGAAAATGCAGTCAAAATCCACCATGAGGTACTACACTGGCAAAGATATAAAGTCTGACAATGCCAAGTACCGGTGAAGATGCAGAGTAAGAGGCATGTGTACACCACTGGGAGAAGGACACTCGGGGACAATCACTTTGGGAAGAGTTTGGTTATCTCCTGGTAGAGTATAGATCTAATATGCTACCTCATAGTTTTACAGCTAGGTATATACTTTAGAAAATCTTAAATGTGTATGCAAGAAAGCATGAATAATAATACTTATAACAAAAGAACTGACAGGCAAAAAAAACCAGAAATACAATAAGAGTCTTTGTTTTGAACCAACAGAAGTATCTACTTCTTTCTTCTGTACAAAGGCTTCATTTTTAAAATTTCATTAAAAACAATGAAAAGAATAAAAAATTAATCAAAAACAAGAAAAACAATTTTGTAACAAAAGTAAAAATCCCATTTAAGAAAAGTTTCCAGAAGCTGACCACCCACCTCTGAATGATGTATTTGTCAACAGCCAAGATATTATGACTCACTTGGACATGGTTTTTATCTAAAATATGGTAATTCACATGCATAATATGACTTATCACATGCTTAATATGACCAATACACAAAATTCTTGGTAATGCTGAGAGTGTGGGGGAAAAGAACATACTTTTGAACTTTTATTTCAGAGGTACTAGTTCAATGTTGAACAGAAAAATATCCAACAGCCAACATTCACTAATACCTTCTGAACTTTTCTAATAAACAGAAATGGGAGCAATTCTCAACTCACCAAGTTACGTTTGGGAAATGTGTGATGGCAAACGTTTTGATACAGAGATTTTAAAAAGTACCTTCAAAACTGTTCATCTCAAAGCAACAGCTAGTTCAAGTTCCCTATGACCTTAATTGTAAAGCAAAAGGCACTTTTGTTCACGCAGAGAAGAAAACAGTAACTAATAAAAAAAATTGTAAAGGCCCCTAAAACTCAAATTCATAATGCTGAAGCCACTTCTACAGTTCTGAATTACATACCTTACACCACCGTACGATGATGCCTCCAGGTTTCTCTATCAATTCTTCTATCTGTACCGGTGGGCGAGATGCTACCGTTCCATGTTTAAAAATATGGTCTTTCACTATGTTAAGAATTGAGTCATCCAATTGAGCAGATAAGCAAGGCACGTCAACTAGTAAAGGCACTTCTGGTAGGCTGAGGAAAGAAAGCTCATGTTTATGAGACTTTTAACCAAGAGTTAAAAATACAAGGGAGTATAGCTTTTAAAATTGCATATCACTATGTTGTAGTGGGCTTCCCTGGACGCTCAATCGGTAAAGAATCTGCGTGCAATGTGGGAGACCTGGGTTCAATCCCTAGGTTAGGAAGATTCCGTGGAGGAGGGCATGGCGACCCACTCCAGTATCCTTGCTTGGAGAATCCCCATGGACAGAGGAGCGAGCCTGGTGGGCTACAGCCCGCGGGGTTGCAAAGAGTCAGACATGACTGAGCAACTAAGCACAGCACACGTTGTATACCCCAAAACACATACAACACTGAAAATCAACTATACATCAATTTTTAACAAATTAACAAAGAATATTTTATTTGTCATTTCACTTATTTATTTTTTGACTCAAACGTGTGGCTTGTGGGATTTTAGTTTCCCAACCAGGGGTTGAATCCAGGCCCTCAGCAATGAGAGAATGAAATCCTAACCAGTGCACAGCCAGGGGCTTCCCAACAAGCAACATTTTCAATCAGTCACATGCTGTAAGGACGCAGGAGCCGCTGGTAAATAATGCTAATGGCAGTGGGGGATGAAAAGGGATAGGATCACAACTGTCAAGTTTATGTCAAAAGATTTGGTTTACTGAGTTGTGACTCAATTTTCTTTGTTTCAACTGAAGTACAGTTGCTTTACAGTATTGCATTAATTTCTGCTGTATGGCAAAGTGATTCATTTACACATACTACATGCATTCTTTTTTATATTCTTTTCCATTGTGGTCCATCATTGGTTATTGAATACAATTCCCTGTGCTAAACAGCAGGACCTTGTGGTCTGAGCCATGACTCAGTTTTAATGATATGTCCAGAATTTTTAAAATTTAATGATTCTCTTACATGTTAGGATTGAAGAAAATCTGTAGTAGTTCTATTTCATAGATTACAATCCCGACTATTCCACACTAGTAATACTGGTAATGGGTAGTGAAACTTTGAAAAATATACTATCTCCTTGAATCATAATTTTTAACAGGAAAAAGAGGAGAGAGGGAGAGAGAGAGAAAAAAAAGAAAAGCAGTTTAAGCCCAAGAGACACGCGCTCTCACCTGTCCAGCTGGATGTGCGAGGCTTTCTTGGTAAAGCTCCAGAGCTTTTCATTCTGTTCTCCTATACCTCCCCGAATGGCGAGCTCACCTACAATCAGGGATAAGAGAACCAGTACAGGAAAAACGGTCACCTGTGTTAGGTGGGTCTCCGCATCTCTTGAAAACGATTCTTATGTGATGTCACAAATTCCCCAAAAGCAAGTGTAGGAACTATTTCAGCAGTGACTTTAAAGTGAAACACAGAGGAACAGGGTACATGGTGGCTGCATTCTGCCAGAGATGAAAGATTCTGCTCTGCAAGTGGAAACCTGGTTTATCAACCAAGTGTATGGCCAGGTCCCCAGGGACCCTGTCCTTCCGCAGCCCTAAAGAACACTACCAGAACGGTTTTCTGTCTGACTGTGCCCTGGAGTCACTCAAGTGTTTTGAGACCACATAACAATGACCCCACCCCTCACCAAAAGGAAAACAGAGGCATACTAACACTGCTTCAGAATCCTCACAATTCCATAAATAAGTTTTTATCCCTTGGGAAGGGAAAGGAGGAAAAAGTTTGAAATTTAAAAATATTTCTGAAGTATAAAAAAAAAATTTAGCAGCAGATGCTGTAACAAACATGTATGTGCCTCAAAGGATTTTATTTTCTAAAATAAAATCACTGGTTAGGCCTCATGCTGATGGGTACACACTCTTGACCTGTGCTGAACTGCTGCTGAGTCTGTTTCCAAATGCTGAGCCCCCAGGGAAAGACATTCTGCAGTCCTGCTAAAAAGAATTTTCTCAAACGCACTGTTATGGTCAGTGGCAAATAAACACTTGTCCTTGAAGAGAAGCTGGAAGTGGAATCAGCATGTACACATAACACTAGTACTATATTCTAAGTGAGACCAGAAAGGGGACTGACTTCTGGCTGAAGTGACAACTTGCGAGCCATACACACTTTTTATTCTGTGCCACGCACAGCACTCAATGAAGAATGGACGGCATTCAGGCTCCCTCCCTGAGTCCTCTGTCCTTAACTGACCTCTAAATGTTGGCATCTCTCAGAGTCCCACCTTGTACAGCCTTCCCATCTCATATTGCACCCTCCCCCCCCCCTTTTTTTTTTTAACTGAAATGTAACTTTTACTTTAATGTTTTTAATGGAGAAAGAAAGACGGGTCTTTGAAAATGTCATAGTTCAGGTAAACCTAAATTCTAAGAATAGTAAGAGTGAGCCTGAACCATTTGAAAGTACAGAGATGGGGTGGAAGGTGGGAGGGAGGTTCAAGAGGGAGGAGACATATATATACATACCAATGGCTGAGTCATGCTGAGGTATGGCAGAAACTAACTCAATACTGTAAAGCAATTATCCTCTAATAATTTTTAAAAAAGAAAGTACAGAGAAAGAGTGGAAATATGAACATCCCAAGGAGTCATTTTAATCATATTGTGCTCTCTCTTGATGACTTTACTTATTCCCATGGATTCAGATGCGTTGTACACACCACTCCACATCTCCAGGTAGGATCTCTCTCCTTAGCATCATACCCACATTTCCAGCTCCTGATATCTTTAGCACCTCAAGCTCAACATACCCAGAACCAACTGTCTAACCACTCACCCTCCCCCTTCATGTCCTGAGTCAGTCAATGGTACAGTTCACCAGTCATCTAAAACCACACTGGCCTGGGTCATCCCAAACCCTTCTCTTCCTCCTCCATCCTATAACTGGGCAATCGCCAACACCAACAGGAAGAGCTCAGTAAAATCACCAATCATTTCTACGTCCAAAAAATCTTAAAACCTGCTCTGCTTTACCTTCATCTGTCACGCCTCTGTCATTTCCTATCTGGACTGCTGCCATGGTGTTCTCATTAGGCACTTTTTAGTTCTTTAAAACTCCTAATACAGTTTCCAAACTGTTGGCAGTGTCTTTTTTTTTTTTTTTAATGTAACTCTGTGGCCTAAAAGACTTCATTCAAGACCTCCCAGATATGCCATTCACTTTATTCTTGGCATGACTTCTGTTTCCAGTCTTGCTGTGAACTCCTTTTCCTCTTTTGCCTGCTTGATGAATTTCTTCAGCCTTTGTGGAAGTTCTCCTGTTGGAAGCCACCCCACCCTCTTCCAGAGCTAAGCATTTTTCTTTTTGTGCTCCCATGAGGTCTTAGATCTCTCTCACCATATGTGCCTCTCTCACCGGCCTGTGAACCCCAAAGGGCAGAACTAGTACCTTTTTATTTAATGTACCTGACAAAGACCTACAGGAGGGAAGGAAAGAAGGTAGACAGACGTGGAGGCAGGAAGTTAGCAAGGGAAGAACTGGGCACGCTTTAACCAAAGTAACTGACTACATTCAGGAATATAACCACTACAGTCTCAGGAGTAAACACCAATCCTACTCCTTAACCTTCTAAAAATAACAATGGAATTAAATCATCAACACCCTTGAAGACTACGTGAACAGATTCAAAATGATCGCAAAGTTGCTGTGTTAACTAAGAATGAGAGACTGTTATCATAGAACCATAAGAAAGATCATTTACTGTGTTTTGTAAATTACTATAATTAGTACATGAATTGCAACTTACCCTAGGATACCTCACTGTACCCCTGTTATCCTATTATCACAAACCTTCCCAAGGTACGAACAGCCTAAGCACCCAGAGATGGCAGGAAGCCTGCTGGTGCCCTGGGAAACCAGCACAACGTCGACCTGAATGGGCCGCATTTAACAGGCTCCCTGGACTCCCACCTTCTTGGACTAAGTCCTCTGCAGTGTTAACTCCGTGTTCTATCAGCTTCTGGCAGTCATCTAGTGGTTTGATGGTCTCCTGCTCAATGGTGTCCACCTCTTGCAAGAGGGTCACCAATCGCTCATCCAGGAGCTTTGCAAGCGTTCCCTTTAAATCATTAAAATGCTGTTTGAGGACATCTCTTGTCTGGGATGCACTCTCCTTGATCTGAAACGAAATAACGTAAAAACTCAGAATCTCTAGGAAAGGCTGATCCACAGGCATCACCCATAATAATCTCAAGGCACTACCCCAACATCACCTTCCAGTCACTGGTAAACCAAATGTGATTCATCTGTGCAGACCTGCTCAGTGTTTGCCTTCAGGTGAGACAGAACAGCCTCACACCCTGGTCCCATCACTCACAGACGAGGTCAATCGGATTAGGCTATTAATAATTAAATACACCATGCTTCAATGCCCTTGTTCTTCAAATGAGGATAATTACGCTCGCCCGATGGAGCTGCTTGTGGATTAAATAGTCTACATCCTGCACTTGGTAAAACAATCGGCACATTGTTGCTTTCAATAAATAAACATTAGCAATAATATTATCTCCACAAAGCAGTTTTTGGAAATAGTAATGTTTCAGTGCCAAAGAAAAAAATCAGATTAGGAAGCGATTAAAATTTATTTTACTGGAACTTCCCAGACGGTCCAGTGGTTAAGACTCCATGCTTCCACTGCAGCGGGGCATAGGTTTGATCCCTGGTCAGGGAACAAAGATCCCACATGCCATGAGGCCCACCCTCCCCCTGCCAAAAAAAAAAAATTCATTTCACTGAAAAGTAGAAAAGAAATGATAGCTTTAAAAAGCGCAAAACAACAACAACAACAACAACACTGTGGACAAAATGTCCTCATTATGGTTTAAAAAAAACAAAAAAACCTAAGAATTTATTTACAATCCAAAAGGTTCACAGGAAGCAGAAGATGTTCAAAGCACACCTCTGGGACAATGACGTCATCCTCTTTGAGTCATGGTCCTCTGTGAATTTCAATGAGAGGTTTATAGACCTTCCCAGAAAAAATGAATAATCCCTACCAAAAAGAAACTGATTCAATATCAGAGATTACAAAGTCCCTCAGATCCCAACCACGGCTTGCCCAGAGCAGTAATTCTGAAACTTGGTTTGCAGAAGAATCACGTATCAGACAATCTGTTATAGCTTAGATAGCAAGGCTCCACCCCAGAACTAGCTTGGAGAAGGGGTCAGGGGAACGTACGTACGGGCAGAGTCCTCCTTTTTCACAAGCACACCTGTGACTCTGCAGCCCATGCTTTGAGACACACTACCCTCGGTCCTCAGAGCCCAGATTAAGAATGGTTGTTCTAGGAGATAATGACAGAAAAATCCTTACATCTCACAGATATTCTGAAAACAAGTCAGCTGTCTGTACAGACACCTGATTGTCTTTTTAAGCATACAGATAACACACAATTCACCTTTTCTCACTTAACAGGAAAATTCTAACTATACACTAGTCAGCTGAATTTAAGCAAGCTCACATTTTGTTGTTGTTCAGTCACTAAGTCGTGTCCAACTCTTTGCAACCCCATGATCTCAGCATGCTGGTTTTCCTCTCCTATCTCCTAGCGTTTACTCAAATTCCTGTCCTTTAAGTTGGTGATGCTATCTAACCAACTTCATAACCAAGTTCATACTGTACTTTGCAAATATTATATTAATTTCCTAAGACATATTATGTTTATTACCCTAACCCTTTGCTAACTTGATCTTAGAAAGAGCATTTGAAGGCTAAGAGAAATCCACCAAGAAAAGAATGTATCAAAATGTGGATAAAGCCCAATATTTCAACAGGTAACAGAGAAATTTTGAAAACTTTCTATTTCTTCTCTAACACTAAAATTAAAAACCAGAATACAAAATTGTTGCCCAGGGGTTTCCCTGGTGGCTCAGGGGTAAAGAATCCGCCTACCAATGCAGGAGACACAGGTTCAATCCCTGATTAGGGGAGATCCCACATGCTGCAGAGCAACTAAGCCTGTTCACCACAACTACGGAGGCTGTGCTCTAGAGCCTGGGAGCCGCAACCGCTGAAGCCCGTGGGCCCCAGAACCTGTGCTCAGCAACAAGAGAAACTACTGCATTGAGACGCCCACCCACTGCAACTGCAGAGTAGCCCCCACTCCCCAAAACTAGAGAAAAGCCCCCATAGCGATGAAGACCCAGCACAGCCAAAAAAATAAAACCATTAAGAACAAAAAAGTTACCCAGAAATGTTCACGAGCATGTGAAAACAAAAAATGCCCACATCTAAGGGCTACAAAGAAATACGGGCGAAAAAATGGTTTGATTGGCTGGGGAGATTGTAGAAACAATTTCTTCTCCTTTCAACATTAACGTAAGTTACAACGCTGCTTGTGCAGTAAGTGAAATAATTTCTTAAATCATAAAGAACAAAGAAATTCTAACAAGTTTAAATGCTATTAATCTCTGTAAAGTTACTAGAGAACTTTAAAAAAATAAGAGGGTTATATTAAAAATGTCCTTGCTTTAGCACATCACCCAACTGTGGGATCAGGTACCTGAGAATCAGGCCCTAACATACATAAAAACTAGCAACTAAGTGTTGTTCATTACAATTACGTTAATCGTGTATGTGTTTGTGTGTGTGTGTCAGTCGGACACAGCAGTGTCTGACTCTTTGTGACCCCATGGACTGTAGCCTGCCAGGCTCCTCTGCCCACGGGATTTCCCAGGCAAGAATGCTGCAGTGGGTAGGCATTACCTTCTCCAGGGGATCTTCCTGACCCCAGGTCTCCTGCATTGCAGGCAGATTCTTTACCGTCTGAGTCACCAGAGAAGCCCCCCCACCCCATGTATGTGTTTAAAACCTTTCAAAAAGAACCAGGGAAAGAATGCCTTAGGATTTTGATACATCTCACCTGGAATATGGTTAGAAATGGAAAATCTCAGGTCCTATCCCGAATTATTGGATCAGAACCTGCAACGGTAACAAGGTGATTCACACAGACCTCACAGATACCAGGATAAACAAAGACGACAAACTGGAGCTCTGAAATACAGTTCGACCCCCCACCGCCACCAGCAAGAGGAAATTCTGCAGTCGAGCGCTGTACCAAGGAGGTCCTGCATCTCTCCCTAACGGATACCACACACACAGGAAGTGCACTGGTTGGGTAAAGTCAACTTCCTCTTTAGAAAGAATTCAAAAGCTCCTGCTGCTGCTGCAGAGCCCCACTACGTTTTGTTTTGTTTCAGAACCTCAGAAAAAAAGGAAATGTGTGAACACAAAGCAGTGAGAGGGCCCGAGAAGGGAGAATCCATTTCCAAACTCACCTCCTCTCATTTCATTGTAAATGTGACTCCTTTTTGCTCATAAATCCTGGACCACCACTGTTTCAAACTTGACACTTCCTTGGCACCAGTTTCTTCTCCCAGAAATAGCTCTTAATTCAAAGCTACAGTCACCTTTAATCGAATCATGTAACCAATCAAGGTCATTCCTTGGGCTTTTACACAACTAATTTTAAAATGTGGACTTCACTGCTGAGTGAATTTCTTGGTACTTGTTGTGGCACCATGGTCCAGTGGGCTCACTGTTAGCTTGTTCACTCATCCCAACAACTGTGAGAGGTGGGTCTGTACTGTCTACATTGAAGAAAAAGCTCAAAGAAGCCAAAAAACTTCCCCACAGCCTCCCGGTGCCAGAAAACAGCATGACTCAAAGGTTCACGGTCTGTCCAGGCACCAAGCTGCTTAGTGCGTACAGACCCCATTTTGTTTGTTTTTAAATTATTTTTTCATTTTTGGCCATGTGGCATGAGGGACCTTACTTCCCCAACCAGGGAACACACACACACACACTATGCATTCAAACTGCACAGTCCTAACCACTGGACTGCCAGGGAAGTCCCCCAGAATCCGTTTTAAGGCATTCTGGTAAACCTGTAAAGTTAAGTGATTGGTTGAAGACATTTCCTGCCACAATGTGTATTTCTTGTCCTTGCATAAGGAAAGGTGTGGTAGACAACCACTCAGGGCAAAACAACTGTTACAATTTGTAACAAAGTAAATTTAAGAAGGATACAAATGATACATAACTCAAGGTCTCAGAAAGGAAATGTAATATACATTATTTATATTGATTAACAATATTCAGAACCAATTTTCTACTAAAACTTCTAGTATAACAGACCATTAAAATTTACAAACTTTTCACTGCAGTTGATTTTAATTCCAAAGCAACTTTTAAAGTTTTACAGAAGTTCTCAAAAAGTGAATAAGCTTATGTAACAGTACAAAGCCATACAAAACCCTAGTAAAAGATACTTCACAGCCCTCCAAGACAATAGTGACTGATACTGATTTTGCTCTAGAGTTTAGCTACTAAAATATCAAAGAGCCTGTGTAGAATCTGATTTAAGACATCTCTGGTCTTAAGTGGCAATATATAGTAGCTCTGTCTATAATATAACATGCCTGTGTTTCAGGAAATGAAGTAACTGGAATCTCCTCTAAACCATGGATTTTCATGACTACAGAAGAAAAGAATTTTTATCCTCCAACTTTAATCTAAGAATTTATACTCCCAACTGTTTTGCTTATAGGAAACTAAAATTATTAGAGGCTGGCTTTAAATATGATTAGCTAACAAGAACATAGGAATCAAAAATAAAAGACAAAGATACAAAGTAATCAACTGAAATTGAAGAAGCTAACCAAAATGTTCCCTCTGGGTTCACAGGATTAGCTCTTTGTCTTCACACTGACATCAAGACATAAGTCATTAATAATAATAGTAATAATAATGGCAATAATAACAATATAGCAGCCGTCCCCACTTACCGAACACCTGTGTACCAGGTACTTATAGCCGTGCTCTCACTTAAATTCTACCACAACCCTATGAAGAAATCATCTGTAGGTGAGTGACCTACAGGAATCAGAGAGATGAACTTGCCCACGTCACAAAGCCAGTCAAGTGGCAGAAAATCTGAACTGTCTGCTTCATGTATGGACTCAAAAGCGCTGCTACATTTCCTTCTTGTCTCTCTTACAGTTAGGCTTTCTTAAAAAACGCTTACTAAACTTTCAAAAGGAAAACTTTACTATATGATTTGGCAGTCTGTTACATTAATGGCCCCAGGGAACCATAAACCATGCCTTGTGGCACTCAGATCCTCGTAGAGACCTCTCGGTGAGAATACAGGCTGGGCGGTGACTAGCAATGCAGTCATCCGTGCATCGTTACAGGCAGGAGCTGAACTGTGCTGGCTCCAGGCTGCAGCCTTAAGATGACCTGGCAACTTCTGCTTTTGCACTTTCAGGGGTCCTGCCATTTACGAAGCATGGCTATCCTTCTTGAGAGACCAAGTTGAGGGGGGAGGAAAGTGTGAGGCGGGGGAGGAAAGTGTGAGGGGTGGGAGGAAGAAAGAGGGCCTGGCAGCCAGGCCCAGCCACGCCAGCATTCCAGCTGAGCCCTGCTACCACTTTAGGCTCCAAACAGGTAAGTAAATATTCCATCTTGAACATTCCGGCCTCAGCTGCCATCTGACTGCAATTACAGAAGAGCTGCCAGCAAAATCAGGAGAACTGCCCAGCTGAGCCCCAGTCAGTCCCCAGAACACTAAGCAAGCCTTTTAAGCCATTATGCTCTGACATAGTTTATTATGTAGCAACAAATAACCAAATCATGACAAAACAAATGTTTAATTCGTGATTATCTGCATTAGTGAATAGGGTGAATATAATCAAGGCCACGAACAATCTAAATGAATGTCTGCAAAAGTACACCCACAACATTCATAAAAGCACTCATTCAATATTTACTGAGCTTTAGTATGTGCCAGGAACTAGGGTTATAAAGATGAATAAAGCATGATCCTGACCTCAGAAAACTGTGTCATTCTAGTAAAGGAGAGAGTTGCATGCCCCCGTAACTAAAGTAAAAAGTATTAAGTTCTTATGGAAGTGGGACAGCCACAAACTGCCATCAGAGCTCAAAAAGCCCTTTCTGCTGGAAGAGAGAGGAGACGTTTCAAGAATTAGATGCCAGTGGGAAAGTAGGGGAGGTCACCCTGAATGATATAGTGGTATTAGTTCTACAGCTAACGTTTATTAAGCAGCTCATAAGTCCCAGGCATTGTGTTAAACATTTTAAATACATTTCTCCCTTTAATTCCCACAGTGGCCAAATAAAGTAGGTCCTATCCCTATCCTCATTGTACAGATAGGAAGGAAAGTGAGGCACTGGGAAAGTTAAGTGTCTCAAGGTCTTATGACTAACGGGGGCAAATGCAAACAAAGTAAAACAACTGCAAATATAAATGATTCATAGATATCCCTCAACAAGAAAAGCATGGGGCTTCACAGGTAGTCCAGTGGCTAAGACTGCGTGCTCTCAATGCAGGGGCCCAGGGTTTGATCCCTGGTCAGGAAACTGCATCCCACAGGCTGCAATGAAAAGATCAAAGATCCCACATGGCACAATGAAGACCCGGTGCAGACAAATGAATAGATAAATATTAATAAATATTCTTGAAATAATAATAAAAGCCTGTCCTGGGAATTCCCTGGGAGTCCAGGAGTTTGGACTTGGTGCTTTCACTGCCAGGGCCGAGGTTTGATCTCGGGTCAGTGAACTAAGATCCCAGTGGACTCCCCCCACCCAAAAAACAAACCCAAAGCCTGTCCTACATTTGTTTGGCTTTTGAGATCACAAATTAGTCATATAATTTACCAGGTTTCTAGTAATAAGAACAGTTCTTCTCTATCCAAGTAAAATTTACATCACATTCTATCTTGGAGAAAAAAAAAAAAAATCCCAGACAGAAATAAACTGGGCCCTTCTGTGACACTCACACACTTTTTAATTAAGCTCCCTGAGTTTAACATTAATTCCAAATGCTTTTATGAATTCTCATTTCCTACTATATTTCAAGTGAGTTTGGACTCAACAAGCAGCTCTCAGAGTGCTGTGCTTAAAGACAATTTGTGAAGACTTGTTTGAGAAAAGATGACTAAAAAGCCAATGTAAATATGTGGTCTTTTGCACACAAATATATGTGCAGCTTTTTCCCCCTTGGTGGTTGATTATTTAGTTTTGCTTCTAGAGCTTTGCTTCTGTTTTGTATTTTGACATATCTGAGTCAATACTTTTCAGCCTGCTACCAACAAATGCTCTGTAAGTATCTAGGTAATTTTAATTCACCTCTGGATTAAAAATTAGACTGTACATGGGAAATCTGTCATAATATATGCTTATGATGTAACATGAGCCAAAAGAAAAAAGCATATATAAAGTTGCAAAACTACTATACAGTAGTTTTTCAATTTGACAAAATAATATGTCTAGAAGGATACACCAAATGTTAACAGTGGTTGTCTGTAAATAGAATTATGAGTTATTTTCAAATTATTCATTTCTTTTTAGGTTTCTCCAGCTTGGGATTTAACCTTTTCTTAGGACACTATAATGGATTTCCCGGGTGGCTCAGTGGTAAAGAATCCGCCTGCCAAAGCAGGAGACATGGGTTCAATTCCAGGGTCAGGAAGATCCCTTGGAGAAGGAAATGGCAACCCTCTCCAGCATTCTTGCCTGGCAAATTCCAAGGACAGAGGAGCCTGGTGGGCTACAGTCGGGGCGGCGGGGGGGGGTCAGTCACAAAGAGTTTGACACAACTGAGCGCGCACACACACAGGACGCAAAAGGACACTGCAGTAACAAATTATTCTCAAACAGATTTTTGGACTGTTTTGAAAATGGGTAACAGAAGGGGAAGTGGGAGATAAAAGAAGCAGTTAATAGCTTTCTTTTCTTTGCTGAGCTACTAAGACTTCCTGCCCTGGTTTTCTGAAATAACTTATTTTTCCCTGCACTGAGTTCCCCACACTGAGTGTTAAATACGCTACATGTTTTCAAATCCTGTGGGAATAATGATCTATGGAGAACCTGGTGTGGTACATTAGGAATATCAAGGTTTCTAGTAAGATCCTCAAAAAATTAGCTGAAATCAACTATTTAAAAGTTTGAAAACAGCTTTCCCAGGCGGCTGCTGAAGATGATGGAGAGGCAGGTCCTGGGGCTCGATGGCCAAGGCCATCTCCTGGGCCACCGGGCAGCCGTCATGGCCAAGCAGGTGCTTCTGGACCGGAAGGCTGTGGTCCTGCACTGTGAGGGCATCAACAGTGCTGACAGCTTCCACAGAAGGACACGGAAGTACCTGGCCTTCCTCTGCAAGCAGATGAACACCAACACCTCTGGGGGCCCCGACCACTTCCGAGCCCCCAGACACATCTTCTGGCAGACAGTGCAAGGCAGGCGGCCCACAGGACCAAGCGTGGCCCAGCCGCTCCGGGCCACCTCAAGGTGTTTGACGGGATCCCGCCACCCTACGAAAAGAAAAAGCCGATGGTGGTTCCCGCTGCCCTCAAGGCTGTACGTCTGAAGCCTATTCCGAAGTTCGCCTACACCTAGGGTGTCTGGCTCGTGAGGCTGGCTGCAAGTACCACCAGGTGGTAAGAGCCACCCTGGAGGAGAAGAGAAAGGAGACGGCCAAGATCCGCTGTTGGAAAAAGCAGCAGCTCATGAGGCTATGGAGCAGGCTGAAAAGAACATAGAGGAAGAAAACCGACAAATTCACAGAGGTCCTCAAGACTCGTGGATTTCTAGTCTGAGCCCAATAAAACTGACTACTTATTCTTCATGCTTGGCCAGGCCTGCCCTTCCTCCATCGCCACCCTAGGATGTGGGGGACCCCTAGGGGCTGCCATCCAGGTGCCACAGGCAGCCTGGGCCTTAGAAGACTGGGTACAGCAAAGGGGCCTTAGTCACTGCTGTTTAAGAAGCATGCAGGCTCAGTCCTGTCTGACTCTTTGCAACCCATGGACTGTAGCCTGCCAGGCTTCTCGTGTCCATGGAATTTCCAGGCAAGCATACTGGAGTGCGCTGCCACTTCCTACTCTAGGGTATCTTCCCGACCCAGGGATCGAACCCACGTCTCTTGCGTCTCCTGCAGTGGTGGGTGTATTTTTTACCACTGTGTCACCTGGGAAGCCCAGCTGTTTAAGAAAGGACTTTTAAAAGGTGGAGGCAAAAAAAAAAAAAGTGGAGGGCTGTGCAGGCATCATTTGGGACCTATTCGTTCATGAGCTTTAGGACACAGTTGGAATAACCAGTGCAGTTGCAATATTGGCAAAAGTGAGCTGGAAGACTTAGTTGGAAGGGATCCCACATCGCTGCAGGGTGTGTGTTTAAGGTTTCCACGTGGTCGGATACTATGCTCTGTATCTGTTAGGATATGAGAGAATGCTTGGGTAGCACAGGTCTGGGATTTTAAAAAAGAGTTAATGCAAAGGAAGTGCAGCCAAGTGGTCACAGGCATCACCTTTGTGTCTTTCCTATATTTTGTGATCCAAAACTAATAGATTATTTTTAAAGAAAAAAATCTGAAAACAAAATACCGTGAGAGACAAATGGTTGCATTACAGATGTTTAAGACATGCTGAAACAAGTGCTGGCTTGAGATTCTCAACTAATCACTTGTCTGACATTGTATAATTGTCTAACAAACCCATGCAATTTCAAACAACATTTTAATCTTGAGGCTAGGGCTTCCCTGGTGGGTCAGTGGTAAAGAATCCACCTGCCAATGCAGGAGACACGGGTTCCATCCCTGACCTGGGAAGACCCCACATGCCACAGTGCAACAAAGCCTGGGCACCACAACTATTGAGCCTGTGCCCTGGCGCCCAGGAGCCACAACTACTGAGCCCACGTGCTGGAGTTACTGGAGCCCACACTCCAAGACAAGAGAAGCCACCAGTGGGAAGCCTGCGCACCACAACCAAAGAGTCGCTCCCACTCCCCAGAACTAAAGAGCCCTCCCAGCAATAAAGACCCATCACAGCCAAAAATAAATAAAAATAAAGTTATAAAAAAAATCTTGATGACAAACCACAACATTTTACAACACATCTAAGGGTTAAATCGGCAGAGAGCTGATGAAGTGTTAATGGTACACTCCAAGGCCCTGTGCTGCAATGTTTAATGTGCAAACACATCACACCCAGCAATATTGTTAAAGTACAGATGACTATTCAGGAGGTCTGGGTGGGGCCTGATTCCTGCATTCTTCATCAACTCTCAGGTCAGGATGCCCCTATTGCAGACATAGACCACATTTGTAGTAGCAATGATCAAAGGGACACCCACTCGCCAGAGCTGGCCAGGGTCCTCACCTAACAGTATCTTAATTAGACACCAGGATCTGGACCATTATTCTGAAACAGCAGGGATCTGCTCTTGTCAGCGCCCTCTGAGACACTGAATCACACTAATTAGAGGCACATGATGGCCAACACATTTATTTTATGGAGTGAACTATTAACTGTACACAGACTGGAATATCGGTATTTCTACCATCTCCAGTACCTCAATCTAACCCCCCTTTGATAATGTACAAAGATGGAGTTTCTGGACCTGCAACGCTTAAAGATGAGGCTCTGGACCGTGGCAATGTCATCACGCTGGTGTCACTCCGTGAGGCATCTCTGACTGGCCAGCTGACATTACTATGTGACATCCTAATCAGCTATCTCTACTCACAACAAGCAGGAAAGTCAATCCTGTAGAAATAAACAAGGGATGAAGAACACGATGGAAGTGAAATCTGAAAACGAATACACAAGAATTTAAATTTCTCCTATTTGTTTTGTTTTGAGGCGGAAGTCTAATGATTAGCCACAGAAGGAAAAGATTACATCTGTGAGGGCAGTGGTCTGTTTCCCTCACCACAGTATTTCTAGGACCTAGAAGTATCTCTGACCCACAAGAGGCACCCAATACATACTCACTGAATGAATGAACAGATAAGTATTTAAAGACGGTGGGAGTTGATTTCCTTGGCATTTACATCTTAATACCAAGGATTCCAGGGAGCTATATAGAACTATTCTTAATGATTTCGACATCAGTGAGGCCAAGTTGACTGTAAATATCACCTGATTTCCTGAAGACCCGTCTCTAGCGTTTAACACATTCAAACAGTAAGAGTTACAGACTACACTTCATTCCTACACAGAACTTCCTTTTCTCTGAAGACAGAGGCTAAGGCTTCAACTTAACCACAAGAGGAGAAACTGCTGCATGCTGGCAGTTGTTTTTGACTCTAAAGGATTGACAGTAAAAGACGTTACTCTTGTTCCTTCTAAACTTTCACAGACATGATTTCCTAACAGGACGCAAATTTCATGAGAGATTTTTCAAGGGTAAGAAACAAAAACAAAGATAAAAAGTATGCCAAGAGTTCTTGAGAACGTTAAACAAAGAGTTACCACATGACCCAGCAATTCCTAAGTATATTCTCAAATATACAAATATCCACACGGAAACTCATCCATGAATGTTCACAGCAACATTATTCATAATAGCCAAAGAGTGAAATCAACCCAAATGTCTATCAGCTGATGGTTGGAAACATAAAACGTGCTTTATCCACAAAATATTACTCAGCCACAAAAAGAACTAAAGTGTCAATACATGCTACCACATGAATGAAGTTGAAAACATTATGCCTAAGTCAAAGAAGCCAGTCGCAAGGGGTTACATTCAGTATGGTTTCATTTTTATGACATGTGCTAAATAGGCCAGTCCAAATAGAGACAGAAAGCATTTCTTTTTTGGGGTGATGAAAGGTTCTGGAAACAGACAGTGGTGATGGTTGCACAACTTTGCAAATACACTAAAAACTGCTGAATTGTACATTTTAAGGTACAGTCTGTAAATTATACATCAATTTTAAAAATTCTATAAGGAAGTAAAATCAGCAAGTAAAAATATATATACGAAGGGAACATCCTTTTTCTCTGCTCTCTCATTCATCCCCCACACAAAACCTTTGACTGAAAAGCCATATATTTTATGTAGTTATTCTGAAAATGACTGGAACCCTAAAAATATCCCAACCACTAAACAAAAGCAGCTGCTTATTTCGATAACATTTTTGTAACACAGATCCTCCTTAGACTGCAAGTTGATAGAGGACATATTCTCCAAATCCAAACGTGTACAACCCACTAGAATGAACTCTGAGAAAGAATTAAAGCTTTTATTGGGTTGACGATAAAGTTTGTTCAGGTTTTTCCACACGATCTTACAAACTTTTTGGCCAGCCCAATAGAACCAGAAGCCACTGTAACTGGCACTGGCACAAAACACATTTCAGGTCACACGGGAGAACTACCATATTACTCCGTCTACTTGGAAGGCAGTGTTATTGAGAACCTAAGCATAATGGATGTTCTCCTAGTGTTTTCTGTTTCAAGCCTGAGACAAGGGAACTCAAAAACAAAACAAAACCCCATACTGCTGCTGCTGCTAAGTCGCTTCAGTCATGTCCAACTCTGTGCGACCCCATAGACGGCAGCCCACCAGGCTCCCCCGTCCCTGGGATTCTCCAGGCAAGACAACCCTGGAGTGGGTTGTCATTTCCTTCTCCAATGCATGAAAGTGAAAAGTGAAAGTGAAGTTGCTCAGTCGTGTCCAACCCTCAGCGACCCCATGGACTGCAGCCTACCAGGCTCCTCCGTCCATGGGATTTTCTAGGCAAAAGTACTGGAGTGGGAAACCCCATACTAAACTCCACTAAATTATAGGGAAGTGTGTCCCGTATTTAAATTATTGGACATGGAAATTTAAAGAATGTAGGTTTGGAAACTCAGAATGAGATCATACTGAATTGTTTTAATGTATTCAATTACACATGAGAAATTAATAAGTACTACTCCCAGGTGCTAAGCTCATTCATTCATTTAATATCAACTCTGTGTGTGTGTTCAGCTGCTTAGTCGTGTCCGACTCTTTGCGACCCCATGGACTGTAGCCCACCAGGCTCCTCTGTCCATGGGATTCTCCAGGAATCTCTGGAGTGGGTTACCATTTCCTTCTCCAGGGGATCTTCCCGACCCAGGGATTGAACCAGTGTCTTCTGTGTCTCTTGCACTGCAGGTAGATTCTTTACCCACTGAGCCATCAGGGAATATAATATCAACTCTACTGTTTCTTAATTGTTGATACAGTTAAACAACGGTCTCATTCATATATAAGATATCTTAACTGGCTGAATAATCATATAATAAGAGATACTTATATCTCTTTTTAAACATACCCTAGATTTAGAACCTCTGTTTCACAATAGCAGAAGGAATAATACAGATGTTGTCAAGTGGAAATCAAGATGAATGTATTGGAAGGCCTTAAAAAAAGTATTCATCAAGTGAGGATCACCATATCTAGATTTCCCTCTCAGATTTGCTACTAAACTACAAATGATGCCTGACCTTCATTTAAAAATCTACAAGAATTTTAGGACCTCCCTAGTGGCACAGTGGATTAGAATCTGCCAGCCAAAGCAGAGGACACTGGCTCGATTCCTGCTTCAGGAAGATCCCACATGCTGCAGAGCAACTAAGCCACAACTACTGAGTCTGCACGCTGCAACTACCGAAGCCCTCTGGCCCTAGAGGGCTGTGCAACATGAGAAGCCACTGCAACTGAGAAGTGCGCCTGCTGCAACTAGAGAGCAGGCCCCACTTGCCGCAACCACGGAAAGCCCACACAAAGGCAACGAAGACCCAGCACAAAAGCAATGAAGACCTAGCAGAGTCAAAAGTGAAAATAATTATTAAAAAAAAAACCTACAAGAATTTTAAAATGTATAAAACCTCAAGCAGGTTGAGTAACCTTGATGATGAGAATAGCCAAAGGCACTCTTAGCACAGTACTATTCAACTAGTTGTAATTTTCAGATTCTTTGCAGCATGAGAACTACTCGGATGACCAAATAGATTACTGACAAGTGTGATGAAGAAAAATGCCACTCACTCATATGATTCCACTCAGCTGGAATCCCACTGATTCAAAAAGCACTTATTAAACACCTGAATTAAAAGTTGCTCGAGGATTATCTGTCCTACTACACACTGGCCGCGGGTTGTATCTTTTTCCGTATATGTTCCAGGGTGTGGAGAAACCATGTGACTCTCCTATATCTTTGAGGACCAGGTCCCCACGGGGCAGATAACTGCTGTCACTTGAAAGTATATTTAGCTTCTCCTCTCAACACGTCTCTCTTTAAATCTGTTTTTCCATTTCCCTACGCTTTTGTATCCCATCCCTCAAGGGTTTCATTTTCTTTCCTTTGCCCTTTCCACACAGCTTCACTTTAAAATCCAAACTCGCTAGAATGGGAACCCGCTAAATGATTTTTTTTTAATGCATTCAAGATCACAGGAGATATTAAAGACTACTTTCAGACAGTAATTCCATTCATTTAGTGTTAACTCTGCTGCTTCTCCTGTCTCTGTCCCTCTCTTTAGTCCTTCCCCTTCCACGGTCCATTTTGCCTCCAATTTGCGCTCTCCCAACTCACTGCCCTACATTTTCCTCGAGCTCTCTAAACTCAATCTCCATCTACAAGGCAGGTTTTCCAATGAACCTCCACCGCCCCCAACTCTCGCAATCTTGACCACTCTGCGACGCCCTCGGTTTCTGCTGGGACCCCAGACTCCCCCCAACCTCGCAGCCCTTCGCATCCCCAGCATCGCCCCACACAGCTTAGGAAACACCTCTCACACCCTCCCTCCATTCCCCAAACGCGCCTCTTCCTCTCAAGACCCCCTCCCCCCACACCCCTCAGAGCCCACCTCCCCCTTCCTCACACCTAGTCAAGGCTCCAGCGCCTTCGGAGCCGCTTCCCTCCTCCCTTCAGAGTGTCCGGACACTCCCGCCCCTCGCAGCCTTCCCTGCACTCGCCCACCGCCGGGCACCCCGCGCCCTCCCCGGGGCCCACAGCGCCCCAGCGGGCGCGGCCCTCCGACCTGCCTCCGCGCCTCCCGCAGCCCCTGCAGCCTCTGGCTCAGCTCCCGGCGGTAGCTCTGCGCCGCCTCCACGCTCTCGCGGGCCTCCTGCAGCATCAGCTCGGGCTCCAGCTCCATCGTCCCCTCGTCCGGCCGCGCGGCCGGCGGCGGCGGGCGCGGTTCCCTACTGTCCCAGGCGCCGCCGAGCGGCCCGGTACGGCCGAGCGCAGGCGGAAGCCCCGCCCCGCCCCGCCCCGCGGAGGCCTTGATTGACGGCAGGGCGAGACCCGCGTCAGGGTCCCAGCGCCGCCTGCGCCAACCTCCCGGCGGCGCTCATGCGCCGCACCTGGCCCGCGGGGGTTCTTCCCAGTCCGCGTGGAGCCAACGAAAGATTAATGACTGAACCTAGCGAAGTGCTTCGCACAACTTATCTCCTTCTGGCTTTTCACTACCAGGCCTCCTTGCACCCCTATTCCACAGCGGAGGAAAAAGAGGGACAGAGAGGGGAATCAACTTTCTCAAGCCGTCGGGATTTTAACCCCAGTGGCTCTTAAATCATTGTCTTCAGTTCAGTTCAGTTCAGTTCAGTCGCTCAGTCGTGTCCGACTCTTTGCGACCCCATGGACTGCAGCATGCCAGGCCTCCCTGTCCATCACCAACTCCCGGAGTTTACTCAAACTCACGTCCATTGAGTCAGTGAACGAGCATTCCTGCAGCGGCCAGTGGTTAGGAGGTTACCCTGAGCCAGTCACCAGGCTCAGAGGGATCACCCCCAATCCAGAAGCTTGTAGTCTAATAAAGGAGGCAAGACAGAGGCCTAAGCGTGGGCCCCCCGGTAGGTACCTCAATCCTGCTAGAACTCCAAGACTAGCTCTTTCTGTACCAGCCAGGTGGTGAAAATGTGGAGCTTGGCTGGCCATAAGGCCTCTGTTGGAGAAGGCAATGGCACCCCACTCCAGTACTTTTGCCTGGAAAATCCCATGGATGGAGGAGCCTGGTAGGCTGCAGTCCATGGGGTCCCTGGGAATCGGACAGGACTGAGCGATTTCGCTTTCACTTTTCACTTTCATGCATTGGAGAAGGAAGTGGCAGCCCACTCCAGTGTTCTTGCCTAGAGAATCCCAGGGACGGGGGAGCCTGGTGGCTGCCGTCTATGGGGTCACACAGAGTCGGACACGACTGAAGCGACTTAGCATAGCATAGCAAGGCCTCTGTTGCAATGTAGTAAGTGGGCGTGACCATGTCCAAATAATACTTATGGACACAAATTTGAATTTCACCTAATTGTCATGTGTCACAAAATATACTTTGCATCTTTTTTCAACTACTTTAAAAGGTAAAAAACATTCTTCATTCAGGAGCCCAATAAAAACAGGCGGTAGGTCAGATTTAGACCATGGTCAGAGGAAACTGGAGGGCTACAGGCCATAGGCCCGCAGAATCAGACACTACTGAAGTAACTTAGCACACACCACACATAGTTTCCTGACCCCTGGCCGAGTGTGGTAGACTTGCTTTCCCTCAGAAACAGACTGCCTCAAGGTTACACAATGAATCTGTACTAGAGGCTAGATTTCAGTTTTCCTGGGCCAGACTCTCATGTTCTTGCTACCATACTCTTTAAAATGACACTTGAGATTAGAGAAGTTTAGAAAAGGAAAGCCCTTCTGGAGAAAGTGGGAAATTATCCTAAACTAGCCAGCCACTCCATAGATGCTCAACAAGTACCTGTGGAATGAATCAAGGCATTAACTAAACAAAAAGGAGTAAGGAGAGGCACCCCAGGTAGGACAAAACTAAGTGGGGAAGCATATAAGGCAGGCAGGAATCTAAGTGGATTCTGTAAGGAAGGAGGGGCAGACCACTGTGACTGGAGAGGAAAGACTGAAATATATTGGGAGATGAAGTCGAGCAAAGTAAGGGCCGTGGAGTTCAGGTTAAGAAGGTTAACAGGTACTCAGAAAACCTCCAGAAGATCTCAACTGGGTTCGATCCCTGGATCAGGAAGATCCCCTGGAGGAGGAAATGGCAACCCACTCCAATATTCTTGCCTGGGAAATCCCGTGGACAGAGGAGCCTGGTGGGCTACAGTCCATGGGGTCACGAGAGTCAGACGTGACTTAGCGACTAAATAACCACCACCAAGTACATCAGTCAAGTGGGAGAAGTGTGTATTCCAGAATAACAACAGTGATGGTTATCAAGAGAAAATGGTATAATATTGAGGAGAAAATGACATCTTCCATTTTTCTCCATGTACTGAGGACATGTCTGCCAAAAAGCACTAAAATTTGATTTAGAAGACTAGCAATTTTGGAAACATGTGTGAGCTACATTTCTAAAAATTGACAATAATTGAAACGTCTTCCTTACAGGGAGTGTGCAAATTCTGGTTAATATGGCCAAGTAAAAGCACATATTTATGTACAAAATGTTTAAAGAGTGTAAGGTATGTGTCTGGCTCTGTGCCAAGTGTTGGGAATCAACAGGAATAAGACCTAGGACTTGCCTTCATAGTCCACTGGGAGGAATCGTACAAAGATAAGCAGGAATTTGTATTCTAATATATTGAATGCAATAAGTAGAAGCACAGAAACCTGCTGCCTAACCCAGCCAAAGGTAAAGTGGAAGGAAGAAAGTATCAGGGAAAGTTTCTTGGAAAAAGTAGCTTCTGAGGTGAATCTTAAGGTTTTTCTTGGTGTGGCCCCACATGGGTCTCTCTTTTCCCTTCCAAAATAACAACTTAAGGAGTTTAAAACTGGTTTAGGGGACTTCCTTGGAGATCCAATGGTTAAGAATACACCTGCCAATGCAGGGGACACGGGTTCAACCCCTGGTCTGAGAAGATTTCACATGTTTTTGTTGTTGTTCAGTCATGAAGTTGTGACCAACTTTTTGCAACCCCATAGACTGTAGCATGCCAGGCTCCCCTGTCCTTCACCATCTCCCAGAGTTTGTTCAAATTCTTGTCCATTGAGTCAGTGATGCTGTCTAACCATCTCATCCTCTGTCACCCTGCTCTCCTTTTTTCCTTCAATCTCCCCCAACATTAGAGAATTTTCCAATGAGTCAGCTCTTCACACCAGATGGCCAAAGTATTGGAGCTTCAGCTTCAGCAGTCCTTCCTATGAATGTTCAAGGTTGATTTCTTTAAGGATTGACTGGTTTGATCTCCTTGCAGTCCGAGGAACTCTCAAGAGTCTTAACCAGCACCACAATTCGAAAGCATCAGTTCTACAGCATTCAGGCTTCATTATGGTCCAAGTCTCATATCCATACATGACTACTGAAAAAACTATACCTTTGACTATACAGACCTTTGTTGGCAAAGTGGTGTCTCTGCTTTTTAATATGCTGTCTAGGTTTGTCATAGATTTTCTTCCAAGGAGCAAGCGTCTTTAATTTCATGGTGGCAGTCACTGTCTGCAGTGATTTTGGAGCCCAAGAAAATAAAATCTGTCACTGCTTCCACTTTTCCCCCTTCAATTTGCCATGAAATGAAGGGACTAGTTGCCATGATCAAGCCAGTTTTTTCACTCTCCTCTTTTACCCTCATCAAAAGGCTCTTTAGTTCCTTTTCACTTTCTGCTATTAGAGTGGTATCATCTGCATATCTGAGGTTGTTGATATTTCTCCCAGCAATCTTGGTTCCAGCTTGTGAGTCATCCAGTCTGGCATTTCACATGATGTACTCTGCATAGAAGTTAAAAAGAGTGATGATATACAGCCTTGTTGTACTCCTTTCCCAATTTTGAACCAGTCAGTTGTTCCATGTTTGATTCTAACTGTTGCTTCCTGACCTGCATACAGATTTCTCAGGAGACAGGTAAGGTGGTCTGGTATTCCTATCTCTGTAAGAATTTTCCACAGTTTGTTGTGAGCCACACAGTCAAAGGTTTACCATAGTCAATGAAGCAGAAGTAGATGTTTTTCCGGAATTCCCTTGCTTTCTCTATGACCCAGTGAATGTTGGTAATTTGATCTATGGTTCCTCTGCCTTTTCTAAACCCAGCTTGTACATCTCAAAGTTTTCAGTTTATGTATTACTGAAGCCTAGCTTGAAAGATTTTGAGTATAACCTTGCTAGTATGTGAAATGAGTACAACTGTATGGTAGTTTAAAGATTCTTTGGCATTGCCTTTCTTTGGGATTGGAATGAAAACTGACCTTTTCCAGTCCTGTGGCCACTGCTGAGTTTTCCAAATTTGCTGACATATTGGGTGCAGTCCTTTAACAGCATCATCTTTTAGGATTTTAAATAGCCCAGCTGGAATTCCATTACCTCCACTAGCTTTGTTCTTAGAAATGCTTCCTAAGGCCCAGTTGACTTCACTCTCCAGGATGTCTAGCTCTAGGTGAATGACCATACCCTCATGATTATCTGGATCATTGAGATCTTTTTTGTACAGTTCTTCTGTGTATTCTTGCTACCTATTAGTCTCTTCTGCTTCTTTTAGGTCTTTACTGTCTCTATCCTTCATCATGCCCATCCTTGCATGAAATATTCCCTTGATATCTCCAATTTTCTTGCAGAGATCTCTAGTCTTTCCCATACTATTGTTTTCCTCTATTTATTCGCACTGTTCATTGAAGAAGGGCTTCTTATCTCTCTTGGCTATTCTCTGGAACTCTGCATTCAGTTGAGTGTATCTTTCCCTTTCATTTCTCTTCTTTCCTCAGCTATTTGTAAAACTTCCTCAGACAACTGCTTTACCTTCTTGCATTTGTGTTTCTTTGGGATGGTTTTGATCACTGTCTCCTATACAATGTTATCAACCTCTGTCCATAATTCTTCAGGCACTCTATCAGATCTAATCCCTTGAATCTATTTGTCACCTCCATTGTACGATCATAAGGGATTTAATTCAGGTCATACCTGAATGGCCTGGTGGTTTTCCCTACTTTCTTCAGTTGAAGCCTGAATTTAGCAATAAGGAGTTCATGATCTGAGCCACAGTCACCTCCAGGTCTTGTTTTTTGCTGACCTGTATACAGCTTCTCCATCTTTGGCTGCAAAGAATATAATCAATCTGATTTTGGTATTGACTTCTGATGATGCCCACGTGTAGAGTTGTCTCTTGTGTTGATGGAAGAGAGTGTTTGCTATGACTAGTGGGTTCTCTTGACAAAACTCTGTTAGCTTTGCCTTCCTTCATTTTGTACTCCAAGGCCAAACTTGCCTGTTACTCCAGGTTATCTCTTGACTTCCTACTTTTCCATTCCAATCCCGTATGAGGAAAAGGATGTCTTTCTTTGGTGTTAGTTCTATCAGGTCTTATAGGTTATCATAGAACTGGTCAACTTCAGCTTCTTCAGTATCAATGGTTGGGGCATACATAGACTTGGATTACTGCAATGTTGAATGGTTTGCCCTAGAAACAAACTGAAATCATTCTGTCATTTTTGAGATTGCCTGCAGGTAATGCATTTCGACTCTTTTGTTGACTATGAGGGCTACTATGGGATTCTTGCCCACAATAGTAGATATAATGGTCATCAGGATTAAATTCTCCCATTCTCGTCCATTTTAGTTCACTGATTTTTAAGATGTCGATGTTCATTCTTGCCATCCCGCTTGATCACGTACAACTTACCTTGATTTGTGAGCCTAACATTCCAGGTTCCTATGCCATATTGTTCTTTACAGCATAGGACTTTACTTTCACCACCAGACACATCCACAGCTGAGCATCGTTTCTGCTTTGGCTCTGCTGGTCCATTCTTTCTGGAGCTATTCATAATTGCCCTCTGCTCTTCCTCAATAGCATAGCAGACACCTTCCAACCTGGGGGTCTTGCCTTCTGATGTCACATCCTTTTGTCTTTTCATATGTTCATGGGGTTCTTGCAACAAGCATATTGAACTAGTTTGCCATTCTCTCCTTCAGTGGACCACTTTTTGTCAGAACTCTTCACTATGACGCATCCATCTGGGTGGTCCTGCACGACATGCCTCATAGCTTCATTGAGTTATACAAGCCTCTTCGCTGCGACAAGGCAGTGATCCATGAAGGAGAGTGGAACAGTAGAGAACACAAAAAGCACTAGCGAGTTCCACAAATTTTGGAAGATAGGAAGTGGAGAAGTAGTGATTGCCCAAGACTACTGCAGGAATTTATATCCGAAGCTGCAGAAGAGGAACCATTCAGAAATGGGCTAACTCCCCCTGAAGACTCCAAGGAAATTCAGGCCATATATCCTTTAAAAATACTTAGTCACTTAAAAAAACCCACAACCTATATTCTGACATTCCTTTTCTTATCCTATTTCCTGCATTATTTTCTCCTTAGCATTTAGCTTTATCTTACCTGTATAGCCCATGGGGTCGCAAAGAGTCGGACTCAACTGAGTGACTTTCACTCACTCATTGCCATATATTTTACTTATCTATCGTTTGTATTATATATGTCTACCAACTAGAATATAAATCCTAAAAGGAGAGAAATTTTTGTCTGTTTTGTTACAGCTGCTTTGTTCACAGCTGGCATATATCAGACACTCAATATTTATAGGATGGATGGAAGGATGAATAGCAAAGCACATTACAAGGAGTTATGGGATTAACTTGGGGGATATCTGTTAATATTAGAGTTAGATATTTTAGGTCCATTGCCCTAGTCCATGCATTTAGGTGATTCCTCCCCACTGCTTCCATGAAACTACATGAGATATAAATACCCCTGCATGCATTGGAGAAGGAAATGGCAACCCACTCCAGTGTTCTTGCCTGGAGAATCCCAGGGATGGGGGAGCCTGGTGGGCTGCCGTCTATGGGGTCACACAGAGTTGGACACGACTGAAGTGACTTAGCAGCAGCAGCAGCCCCTAAATAGGGGTTTCCCAGGTGGCACTAGTGGTAAAGAATCCACCTGCCAATGCAGGAGACATAAGATTGATCCCTGGGTTGGGAAGATCCCTTAGAGGAGGGCATGGCAACACACTGTAGTATTCTTGCCTGGAGAATCCCATGGATAGATGAGATTGGTGGGCAACAGTCCTTAGGTTTGCAAAGAGTTGGAGAAGACTGAGCGACTGAGTACCCACACATGCCCCTAAATAGATTGGAGAAACCAAGTGGTCCAGAGAAAAGACCTCCACCTCTTAATACTAGGAAATTCCTCAGTGAAAATGCTAGTTCATCTTCTAATCATCCTACTGTAGAACCCAGGAATGAGTCCTGCCCATGCTGAAAAACTTCAATCAGCATTAACAATTTTTAAAAACAGCTTTATTGAGTATAACTGATTTGCAATAAACTGCATGTATTTAAAACATATAATGTGATTAACTTTTTCATGGGGAACCATTACCATAACCAAAATAACAAACATTTCTATCACTCCCCAAACTTTCCATGTAACACATTCTTTTGTAATCCATGCCTTCTTCAACTCCTGAACACAAGCAATGATGATCTGCTTCCTGTCAGTAGAAATTAATTTGCATTTTCTCAAATTTTAGAAAAATAGAATCATGCAGTATATACTCTTTTTTCATCTGGCTTCTTTTACTCAACAGAAGGATTTTGAGATTCATTCATGTTATTTCATGTATTGATAGTTCATTTCTTTTTAATGCTGAGTAGTATTCCATGGACGGAGAAGACAATGGCACCCCACTCCAGCGCTCTTGCCTGGAAAATCCCATGGATGGAGAACCCTGGTGGGCTGTAGTCCATGAGGTCTCTAAGAGTCAGACAGGACTGAGCGCCTTCACTTTCACTTTTCACTTTCATGCATTGGAGAAGGAAATGGCAACCCACTCCAGTGTTCTTGCCTGGAGAATCCCAGGGACAGGGGAGCCTGGTGGGCTGCCGTCTATGGCGTCGCACAAAGTTGGACACGACTGAAGCGACTTAGCAGCAGCAGCAGCAGTATTCCATGGAATGGATATACTGTTGATAGGTTGTTTCCAGATTTTCACTATTACAAATAAAGCGTCTATGAACATTTGTGTACAAGTCTTCATAATTTAGCTATATTGGGAATGTGGGAGAAGAGGAAGAGTGGAGGGTGGTGTTACAAGAGAATTAAATCCTTCACCACCATAACAGAACATTAGTGAATACTGTTTACAATTGTTAGATCAAGAAATAGCTGTGTAAAGATATTGGATTATTTAAAGATAAGCAGATATTTATAGTGCTAGAAGAATTTTGAAAGTGGTTGCCTCTGGGAAATAGAACTGGGGGTTGAAATAGAAATTAGGTGTTTTTTTATTAAAAGCTTTGTGAAGCTCTTTGACATATTTAACCAAATACAGGCATTATTTGGATGAATATAAAAGCTAATAATAATTTTTAAAAGTAAGGATTAGCCAGATGAGGAAGATAACAGAAAACAACACAGGTACATTGTAAATGCTAAATTGCCATACAAATATGACTGCTCATTTAATTTAAAATTAATAAATGCCATAAGTTCCTAAATAAATTTGTGTAAAATACTAACTCAATATCTAAAAATAAATTCAGTGCAAATGCTTAACAACACAACACATTTTAAATAGTTTTTTGGAAGATGAAAAAGCACTGCATACTCTGCTGCTGCTGCTGCTAAGTCACTTCAGTCATGTCTGACTCTGTGCGACCCCATAGATGGCAGCCCACCAGGCTTCCCCATCCCTGGGATTCTCCAAGCAAGAACACTGGAGTGGGTTGCTATTTCCTTAGTCAATGCATGAAAGTGAAAAGTGAAAGTGAAGTCACTCAGTCCTGTCTGACTCTTAGCGACCCTATGGACTGCAGCCTACCATGCTCCTCCGTTCATGGATTTTCCAGGCAAGAGCACTGGAGTGGGGTGCCATTGCCTTCTCCGACTGCATACTCTAGAAACTAGCAATTCCACATCTAGGTGTGTATCCTGGAAAAGCACTACTTGTGTTCAAGGAGACAAGAAGGTTCATCAACTCACTATTTGTCTAACAGAAAACTGAAGACAATTTAAACGATCATCTCTAAAGAAATGGGTAAATAAAAGGTGCATAATTGGGTGAAATGCTCGGGAATGAAAGAGAACGAATCAAGTGGACCTGTATCATGGCTAGGTCTTGAAGACAACGGGGGAAAAAAAAAAATTGCTGAGTGATATTTACGTTGCTACCTTCTATGTAAAGAAAAACAAAGCTAAAGATTTTTCTACAGATATGCTTGTATGTACTTTTACATACATCTATTTATACGTAGAATACCGGATCGAACCCGGGATTCTTTACCGTCTGAGCCACCAGGGAAGCCCCCCCAAAGAAAGTCTGCAATACTATCCACCAAATAGGTAATATTGGCTGCCTTTGCGGCTAAGAGGAAGAAACTGAATTTGGGGGTGGAAATCAGAGAGACTTTCAGTTTTTTTCAGTAATTTTCTAATCGATTCCTCCTCTTCCGCCCCCCAACTCTAGCTCCGCCTCCTGCTCCTCCTCTTCTCCGTTCTCCTAGAGCCTATTCTTATTCTACACGAGTTATAAACAAATGAAACCAAAACAACAAAACAGTTTATACTTAGAAGTGCAGTCTCCCTTCCTGTAAAACCTTATCAAGGTTAACAATTTTCAAAGAGACTGTAATTACCACTAATTTCATTGGAGACATTTGTACTCTTTATGTTGTCCAGACAATAGCAAATACCATAATGATAGACGCAGTTACTCAACAGTTAAAATCAGTTTGCATAACCCGATGAACAAGGTGGCCTCTCGCTCTCATTTGATAGGTCTGTTTACATGTCTTGTTTCAGCTCTTACACATCGTGTAGTTATGCACTCAAACAAAATAAATACAGTGTGTAAATTGCAAGTGTCATGTAAAAAAATGTAAAGCTAAACGTATGTATGAAAACAATGCAAAAGATATATGAAATTATCGTGACTACAAACTAGCATACTGATGGTTGCTGCTAAGTCACTTCAGTCGTGTCCGACTCTGTGCGACCCCATAGACGGCAGCCCACCAGGCTCCCCCGTCCCTGGGATTCTCCAGGCAAGAATACTGGAGTGGGTTGCCATTTCCTTCTCCAATGAATGGAAGTGAAAAGTGAAAGTGAAGTCGCTCAGTCGTGTCCAACCCTCAGCGACCCCATGGACCGCAGCTTTCCAGGCTCCTCCGTCCATGGGATTTTCCAGGCAAGAGTACTGGAGTGGGGTGCCATTGGTACCCAGGGACAATTCGGACACACGCCAGCCTGCTGAGGCGATAACCGCGGGCTCGTAGCTGCTCGCGCGGAGAAAATCCACTGGAATAAATGAGTTCAATTAGGACTAAAAAGTCGAAGAGACACACACACACACACACAAAATAAATAAATAGGGAAAAAAACTGAAAAAAAAAAAAAGTAGAAAGTAGAAATCTTGGACCCCCAAGTGGGCGTGTCTAGAGGTAGGACGCTTGCCAAAATAACCTTTTAGTTCCTGTGAGAGGAGTGTAATCAATCATTATTCCTTTTTCGATATTTCTCGAATTTTCACTTTTAAATAGGGGCTAATCTGGGGCATCAAAATATAGGGGTTTAGGGAATTCCTGGCCTAAACCAGTGGTTGGGACTCCGCGTTTTCACTACTGAGGATGCCGGTTCAATTCTTGGCGGGGTAACTAAGATCCCACAGGCGGCCAAAAAAAAGTATACGGTTTTAATTTTGCCACCAAGTGACTTAGTCAAAGCACATCCTCATTCGTGAAACTGGGCGTTAGAAGTTTGAAATCGGCAAACTCCCCGCTACTTTTAGATTCTCGATCAAACAGTCCCGCCTCCCGCAGGTTTGGCAAAGAAGTATTTTGGCCCTCTGGGCGCACCGTCCGCGCAGCGTCCGGAAGCAACCTAAGCTCCGCCCCCTGCGCTCCAGTCGGCGCGAAAACCCAATTGACAAGAACTCCCTCCGAAGCCCAGGGGTTGGTTCTGCGTTCGACCTGCTTTTCCCGCAGGACCTCCAGCCCCGATCACACAGGACTGGAGCTCCCGCCTCGGGGGCACCTCACGCTCACCAACCACGCCCGAGGGTTCTCGCTGCCCGCGCTTTCTTACCGCCTCTTCCCGCGTTCGACTCGGCTGAGCTGGGCCCAGCCTCTGCGACCACCCCGGGCCGTGGGCGCGGGGGAGTCCGAGGTGGACCCCGCGGCCCAGGTCCTCGCTCCTGCTGGAGTCGGCCGCCTCCATGGCCTCCCGACAAGCCGGGCAGGGCCGCTCAAGGTCCTAGGAACTGGTATTCCGGAAAGGAGGGAGCATGGTGGGGGTCCTGGCCATGGCGGCGACAGCTGCTCCCCCTCTGGTGAAGGAGTACGAGATTGAGGTGAGCTTGGATATCTCCGTTTGTGAGGAGTGATCCCAGTTTAGGATCTATGAGGGCAAAGGAGGGACCTGGTGAGGCCTCACAGAGTTGTGACATTGTGTGCAACAACTGCTGGGGTGTATCGTTTCTTGAAGACGTGATAGGTCCTGACAAACGTTAGGACGGTGAGATGTTTGCGGGGACTTCAGGATGCCTAGTTAAGGACCAGATCCTGAAATGTTGAAACTGGCTGTTTTGGACTTGGTTAGTGTCATGAAGGATCCTATGGTCTAGTTTGAGTTCATGATAAGGAAGCAGATAACTTTAACATTGAAAAGAATCTTTGAGTTCTACTTGTCCACCCAAATCCATCTGCTCTGGGAATACCGATTAGATTGTCACTACAGGAGTCAAACAGAATCCTTCATTTAAAAATCACTTTCTCATTCTTCTATAGCTTAAAATACTGCAGTTAGAAGTCCCACCTTGCCATACTGTTATTCTATTGTGTTCATCAAGTTTCAGTGAAATGTACTAGCAGTTGTTATAAAGAGCTTCTAACACCATGAAGTAGTGAAGTAGCATCTTAAAGTGGATGGTTGCTATATTTTTACACCTTTTCATCTCAGGCTCGCATTCTGTCTGCCGTACGTATGCACTGTATGTATGTCCTTGAAGTGAGCCAAGATGTATAGTCACTTATGTAACTGGGACTCTTTCTGTTTAGAATTGAGTTCTGTTGTCTACTTGTTATTAGGTGTTATGCCGGTGCTTGTTTGCTAAATCAAGGCACTTGCTCTGTTTGTCTTAGGTGTGAAAAAGAACTTTTAATACTGGAATCACACAGTTCTTGCTTTTTGTTTGGGCAGTTTTCCCATCTTTTTGTTACAGTTTCTGTTTTTGATGCCCGGCTTAGAGGGTTATTTCACAGTAATATTTACTGTTCAGTATTGGAAGGGTATATCAACTCTGTGATGAGGTGTTATTATCTGTATTCTGTGGATGAGAGGTTAAGTAGTAATTAAAAGTAAGTTAAACTAGGTTGTTGTTCAGTCATTAAACTGTGTCTGACTCTGTGACCCCATGAATTGCAGCATGCCAGGCTTCCCTGTCCTTCACTATCTCCCTGTGTTTGCTCAAACTCACATCCATTGAGTCAGTGATGCCATCCAACCATCTAAATTAGGTTAGAAGAAGTAAATCAGAAAATTAAAAATAATTTGCTTAAGGTCCCACACTAGTAGATGACAGAACCAGCACTTGAACTTAGATCTGCCTAATTCCAGAGCCCATGGTATACCAATTAGGATAGTAATACTAACAACTCACTAGCATTTTCTTCTAATACATTTATCACTTCATTTTAAGAGGTAAAATTTTAATCTGTCTGTGATTTATTTTGCCTTATATTTATCCAAAGGGTTAGAAATTTGCCCCAGTAGTTTCTGTTAACTACTTCTTTGCCCACTGACTTGAGTGCTATTATTATCATATGCCAATTCTTAAATATCTGAGTCTTTTTCTGGTTTTCTAATCAGTTCTGTTCAATTGCCTATTCGTGCATCAGTGCTATACTTTAATCATGATAGCTTTATAATACATGTACATTTTCTAGAAGTATAATTTCTCGATTACTTATGTTTTTTAAAAAAAGGTTTCCTTGTTATTCTGGCAAGTTTATTCTAACAAATGAACTGAAGGAAATTTAAAATAACAAAAAGACTGATGGAGTTTTTTAATAAGGGCAAAGACTGATGGAGTTTTTTTATAAGGGCAATGAATAGTGTAGGAGTCAGGCAGTAACTGTTTTAATCAGTTCAGTTCAGTCGGTCAGTCATGTCTGACTCTGCGACCCCATGGACTGCAGCACGCCAGGTTTCCCTGTCCATCGGCAACTCCTAGAGCTTGCTCAAACCCATGTCCATCGAATCGGTGGTGCCATCCAACCACCTCACCCTCTGTTGTCTCATTCTCCTCCCGCCTTCAGTCTTTCCCAGCATCCTGGTAAAACTCCAAAGTGCTGGTGTTTTAGTTTCAGCATCAGTCCTTCCAATGAATATTCAGGACTGATTTCCTTTAGGATTGACTGGTTTGATCTCCTTGCAGTCCAAGGGACTCTCAAGAGTCTTCTCCAACACCACAGTTCAAAAGCATCCATTCTTTGGCTCTCAGCTTTCTTTATAGTCCAACTCTTACATCCATACATGACTACTGGAGAAACCATAGCTTTGACTAGACAGACCTTTGTCAGCAAAGTAATGTCTTTGCTTTTTCATGTGCTGTCTAGGTTGGTCATAGCTTTTCTTCCAAGGAGCAAGCATCTTTTTTTGTTTTAATAGCATATTAAAATACTGGAAAATCTTATTTATTTGTAGTAAGTGCCCACTATAATTTTTGCTTAATTAGTAAATTTTGGAATCCTAGGCTTGTTCCCTGTATACCTGTTTCTTGGAAATAGAATAATTTGTTTACTTTTAGCTAAAAAACCATAAAGGAAATGGAAACTATTTATAAAGTTCCTATCATGGGTCAGACTTTATGTGTTTGTATGTAACATGTTTATTGCAAATTCTGTTGGAGTGTGTGGTACTATTTGAAGGTTATTAAATGAACAGAGGCCAGCAGTAATTAATGTATTTGTACACAAATATAGTGTCCTTGAAACTTTCTATTGAAGTATACATACAGTAAAGTACACAAGTTATAATTGTGTAACTCAATGTGACATTGAGATTTGATTGTAGGTTTAAGTTTAAAGTTCTTTTTCTTCCTAATATATCATGTTTATCAAGTAAGGAAGCCTTCTTTTTTTTTAATTCCATTACATAAAATAATAAATCCATGTTTAAACTTTATAGTATTTTACTTGAAATAAGTGCTTTTTTCTTCTTTTAAATTGGTAGGCATGCAAGAAGCGAAGGAAAGACAATGACAGAACTTCTTGCAGAACAATCACAAAGTATTTATCACCCATGGGGAAGACTGGAGACAGGGTTTTCTCTCCACCCAAATCCAATAATATTCTGGATTACTTTAGAAAGACTTCATTCACAAATGAGAAGACTCAGACAACAAAAAAGTGCAAGACAAAGTCATCCACACCATTGCCTGCTGACAGTGGCAAAGACTGTTTGGAAATGCTCTCAAATACGCAGTGTAAGAAGAGAAGAAAGAGACTAAATTTATCTCATCGACTAAGTAGTATTAAAACTGAACATAAAACTCCAATTGAAATTAACAGTGATGAGAGCAAAGAAGACTGTAGTTTAGATAATGATTTTGTGGAAAGTACTACTTCCGCTTTACTTGACAAGAAACATGTTGAGGTACTTGCAGAAAGTATTCAAAGTCTCAAAAAGCAATCAAGCACTGTGACCTCCAGAAAAAGTTCTAAGAGAGTAAATCCTAAACATGGGCCCTCAAAAAAAGATCGCAGAACACTGAGGAAAAGGAAGCACAGAGAGGTCATAGATCTATCTGAAAGCTTATCCTTAGCAGAGGAACTAAATTTCCTTAAAAAAGATCGTAACGACAGTAAACAGATAAGGCCTTCCCTAACTAATGAAATCAAAAGTACTGTAAATGATGCTGAGCCTAGAGATCAAATAACTGAAATAGTCCCATTAAAAGATAGTACAATAACTGTCTCATATGAGGAATTTTTAAAAAGTCACAAGGAAAATGAAGTGGAGCAGACACCAGACTCTACAGTGTCAATTTGTATTCCTTCTGAAACTGTTGAGGATACAGTCAGAAGTGGTTCTGTGAGTGACCCTGAAACCTATGAAATTTCCCAGCAGACCCGCTTTAAGACAGTCACTGTTCTCGCGCAAGTTCACCCTATCCCCCCCAAAAAGACAGGAAAAATACCCTCCATTTTCTTGAAACAAAAGCAGGTGGAAATGGAAAGTAGTCTTTCTGATCCTGAGAATGAACAGGCAGTTCAGAAAAGAAAATCTAACGTTGTTATACATGAGGAAGAACTAGAATTGGCGGTATTGGAAGCTGGAAGCTCTGATGCTGTGAAACCTAAATGCACTCTAGAAGAAAGACAACAGTTTATGAAAGCATTTAGGCAGCCAGTATCAGATACACTTAAAAATGGAGTCAAAAAGTCTTCTGATAAGCAGAAAGAGCTCAATGAAAAATCTTTAAATGAGGAAGAAAGAGATAATCATTCTAAAAAAGTCATGGAAAATCCTAATATCCAAATGGTTTCAAATCCTGGCAGTTCACAGCCCCACACTGATAAAGGGAGTTTTCCTAAGAAGAAAAGTAAAACATTGAAGAAAAAGAATAAAAAAGTGTTAGAGACTGTTGGTATTCCAGCTGAAAATAGAGAGGGAAATACTCAGGAAAAAGAAACAACTCTTTCCTTTAAAGAGAAGCAAAATCAAGACAGTCTTAGAATGAGTTTAAGACAAAAGAAAACAGAACTTTTCAAAAACAGCACATTATTGAACAGTGAAAGCCTTGTTTGTGAACGTACAGCAAATGATGACCCTCTAAAGATTTCCTCTCTGTGTAATAATAAGTCTTCAAAAAAACCCAGCTTACCAGTTAAGGATAAGGTTATACAATCTAAAGCTGAGACTGAAGATAGCTTGGGAAATGTTTCTACACCCAAATCAAGCAGAAGATCTGTAAGAAGTAGCAGCGCGCCTGCCACAATAATCGTTCGAGGTACTGATTCTGAAGATGCGCAAGACGATAGTCCGGTCAAAGCTTCTACTCCAAAAGCAGCCAGCTTATCAGAGAAGCATCGCTTATATACAGCGGAATTAATAACAATACCTTCTGATTCAGAGAGTCCTATTAGGTAAAAGTTCTGTTTTGTTCTCAGGTTCTGAATATTCTGTGTAAGTTATTAGATTCGAAGGAAAAGATGTCAAGCACTGGAGAGTAGTTTGGTGTTTTTTTTCCCCCTAGAACACAGCTTATTTATAAGAAAAAGAAAACAGGGTTTCAAAAATGTTGCATATTTTCCATACTTAAAGTCATGCATGCTTTCAGAGGAATTCTGGATGTATTTTAGATGAGCTTTACACTCTTGTTTATCATAGTTGCTAATTCCTGGAGGAATATCCTTCAAATAAGAATTCTGTGCATTTAGCAAACATGAGATTAAAAATAAGTTATAGAACTTTAGGTAAACTGAGCCATATACTATGAGATATATACTTGCATGCTGGTTCTGGCTAATGTAAGATTTTTGAAGTGAAGTTGAGTGAAAGTTGCTCAGTCCTGTCTGTCTCTGTGACCCCATGGACTGTGTCCATAGAATTCTCCAGGCCAGAATGCTGGTGTGGGTAGCCTTTCCCTTCTCCAGGAGATCTTCCCAACTCAGGGATCGAACCCAGGTCTCCCACATTGCAGGCGGATTCTTTACCAGCTGAGCCACAAGGGAAGCCCAAGAATATTGGACCAGGTAGCCTATCCCTTCTCCAGGGGATCTTCCTGACCCAGGGATGGAACTGGTGTCTCCTGCATTGCAAGCAGATTCTTTACCAACTGAGCTATCAGGGAAGATATGAAAGATCTTAGGGACTAATTTTCTGGAAAACTTAGGATTTACAAAAGAAGCTTTATGTTTTCTAAGAGTTTAACATTGAGTTTGGCTTACATTTGAACCAGTAACTTGAAACTAATGGAGGGTTTGATTTTTTTTGTTTTCTACTTCAGAACTGTCTAGAAATTAGAGCTCTAGCTAGTTGTTTACTATATCTAATTGAAATTCTTAGACGTTATAATCATAAAAATATTTGTCAATATCTTTCTGGCTTGCTTTCAGAATGAAATTCACCAGAATTAGTACTCCAAAAAAATCTAAGAAAAGGTCTAAGAAATCTGAAGCTGCTGATGAAGATTTTGAAACTCAGACTAGAAAGGTAATTGAAATATTAGGGAGTCCTGTAAGTGGTATTCTGTTTTCTAAAACAACCACCACTACTTTTGGAAGTGATACGCCAAAAGAAGATTCACGTAATTCATAGACTGGTTTATGTTAACTACAACCCTTTACTATTTTTGACTATTCACTCCGTGAGTTAGCTTATTAAAAGATCAATATATCTTATTGTGAGATGAAAGCAATTGATGAAGACTGTGTAGTTTACTTAGAAAAGGTGTTCTTTTTTTTTTAATTTATTAATTTATCTATTTATTTAGGCTTGTCCAGGTCTTGGTTGCAGCATGTGCTATCTTTAGTTGGAGCGTGCAAACTCTTAGCTGTGGCATGGGAGATCTAGTTCCCCGACTAGGGGTTGAACCTCCACCCCCTGCATTGGGAGTGCAACGTTTCAGCCACTAGACCACCAGGAAAGTCCCAGAAAAGGTGTTCTTAATCACAATTATATTCCAATCATTTTCCTTAAGGCTGGTTACAGAAATAAGCATGATTGAATTTTTGTTTTATTTCTCTAGAGTAGAGGCTAAAAAGTGGGGTCTCTCAACCCTGGTACTGTTGACATTATGGGCTGGATAATTCTTTGTTGTGGGGGACTGTCTCATATATTATGGGGTGTTTAACAGTAACCCTGGCGTCTACACATGAGATGCCAGTGGCAGTCCAACTCGCCCAGCATTGGCAACCAAAAATATCTCCAGACATTACTAAATATCCCCTGGAGGGAAAAATCACCCCCAGTTGAAAACCACTACCACTATCCTGAATGGAAAATGTGTAGGAATAGTTTAGCTGCTTTTGTAAAATAGACTGCTTATCCCCTCCCTGAGAGAATTGGATTCTCCCTTGGGTGAACAGATACAAGTGTGTGTGTGGGTCTAAAAAGCTACCAGGGTAATTCTAATGTAATTCTTGGGAGAAAGCCCCTGCCACAGAAAGTTGGTATCTCCTTTGTTTTTCTTTAACAACTGTCCTTTTTTTTTTTTTTGATAGCTTATCACATTTCAGGTATTATGCTTGGTGCTCATACCATTAATCTCATGAAGTAAATATTTAGCCCTCTTTTGAAGGACAGTGGTTCCAAAGAAGGTTTTTGAGAGTTGAACATTTTTGAGAGTTGAAGTGATACACAGTGCATTTTAAGCTGGGAGCATGGGAAGAGGGCTACCAGAAGCTGATAAATAGGAAGAAAGTAGAGAACTGTCAGGATGGAAGTTCCTGTTGTATTAGGAGTAAGTAAGAGCTGGGAGGACAGGCAGCTCGGTCACAAAGGAGGGTATTGGAAACGACTATTTTTTGAGGTGATAGGATTATGGTTGATTTTAATTTTCTTCATTTTTCTGTTTTTCTATAAATAAGAACTTTTAAAAACTTTTATCAGAAAAATAACTTATTACGAAAAAGAAAAATTTCAAGTAATAGTAGAACTTGCCAAAATGCACGTGTATTTTTTTCCCAAGCATTTACTAAAACAGATCTCTTTGTTAACTGGTTCAGTGATGGAGTTGTTAATTTAAATTAAGCTGGATTATTACCCTAAGGTTTATCACCAGCCTGTCAAAAATTTTGCTACCAGAACAACAGGTATCTATCACTCTACTCCTGTAAGCAAATCCCTAACATTCCTAACCTCCTTATGTACTGAATACCCATGCCTGTTCTTTATTTTTTTATGCCTATTCTCTTTAACATTTTTTAAAAAACATTTTAAAAGTTTTGAAGAAATACCAAACGTTTGTTTAAAAAGCACAATAGTATATACATATAAAAGTGAAAACTTTTTAAATTTTTTTCTCTCGTATTCTGTAAGGGTAACCCACTTTTAATAGTTACAAGTTTATTAGTCCAGACTTTTTCCTGTGCTTAAATAGATATGTCATTTTTAAAAGAGATCGTATAATGTAAACTGTTTTATAGCTTGTTTGCAATATGTTTTTAATACAAATGTAAAACCTTGTAAAACTCAAAATATGGAAAACACATAATCTGGAGGATAATATTTGAATACACAGTGGCTTAGTACATCAGTGACAGAGCCAGACCTGCAGGGTAGACTTTGCTCTTTTCTATGCCTACTGCCCTTTCAATTTCTCTCCAGAGGATTCAGCCTAAAAGTGACTAAAACAAAGAAAAGAAGCCATGAAGATGGAAATAACCAACCATTCCAATCTATACAGACATCTTTTTTTTTTAATTTTTATATACGGTCATCTTTCTGGGTGTTTTTTAACAAATGTAATTATATTTATCTGGATAGATTTCAAGTAAACAAATGAAGGCAAACCAAGTATAATTAGACACGTTTTAGTTTCATTTCCATGGTAAAATGTGAATAGGCATTTTTTTGGTCCTGTATTTGGTGTGATCTGTGATTATATTTTTCCATTATGTATATATTTAGTGGATTTCAGTTTTTAGAGCACTTTCAGGCTCATAGAAAAACTGAGCAAAAGGTACAGGTTTCCCATATAGCCTATGCTGCCACACAGGCAAAGCCTCCCCCATTATCAATATCAGAATAGTGCATTTGTTATCATTGATGAACTTACATTGATACATCATTATCACCCAAGGTCCATGGTTTATTTATTTTTAAGTCTTTCCAAAAAACATTTATTTATTTATTTAGGACTTACTTTGCAAGAGCTGTGTCTAGTTGCAGCAAGTGGGGCCTACTTTTTGTTGCGGTGCCCAGCATTCTCTTGTGGGGCCCAGGCTCTAGAGCTCTGGCTTCAGCAGTTGTGGGAATGGGCTTAGTTGTTCCGTGGCATGTAGAATCTTCTTGGACCAGGGCTCGAACCCATGTCCCCTGCATTGGCAGGCAGATTCTTATCCATTCCGCCACCAAGGAAGTCCCCATAGTTTAAGTTAAGGCTTACTCTTGGTGTTGCATAATCTGTGGGTTTCGATAAATGTATACTGACATGTATCCACCATTATAATAATAGTACCATCCAGAGTAGTTTTGCTGCCTTAACAATCCTCTGTGCTCTGCCTGTTCATCCCTTCCTTTTCCCCTGACAACCACCTGTCTTTTTACTGCCTCTAAAGTTTTGTCTTTTCTGTTTTTTCTATTATTAAATATAATTTGCCAGAAACCTAAATTATTATTTCACATTTGTTTTTAGGTAAGCCGTGCTTCAAAAAATGTATCAAAAGCAAAACAATTGATCGAAAAAGCAAAAGCTTTGCATATTAGTAAGTCAAAATCTACTGAAGAAGTAGTGACACCTTTAAGACGTTCATCTAGACGTCAGACGCTTCCTGAAAGATCAGAAACAGAAGTAAGTATTACAGATATTTAGTGGTATAAATTTTGTTCTCTTCTGTTTGAAATGAGAGAAGGAAACCATTATAAAATTATAAGAGAGAGTACTTGTAGGAAGCCTTGAAGTGGTAGGAAGAATATAATTTTCCATTCTTTGACTTTGGCTCTCTTTTGCCCACAGAATACAATCTGAATCCTCATCAAGTCATTCAAGACCCTTCATAGACAGAACTAGCTCCTACCTTTCCTCAAAACAACCCTCTTCCTCAAATACACACTTTGCACTCTGTCTTACTAAATTATTCATTTCTCTCCAAAGGGTACAGTTTTAACTCTTTTCAGTTTGTAGTTTCAGCTTGAAATGTGTATTAGGTACTCAGTCCTACTGGAGGAATTCCTACTTAGATTTTAAGATCTGCTGAATGCCACCGTCTTCTGTTTTTTAAAAACTACAACAACAACAATTTTTTATAGAGACATATAGCTTTATTAGAGAGAGATAATTTTCATATCGTATAGTTTACTGTTTAAAGTATGCAATTCAGTCATAGAGTTGTGCATCCATCACCACAGTCAATTTTAGAACATTTTAATACCTCCAAAAGAACCCCCATCGTCCTTAGCTGTCACCTCCCAATCTCCCTTCCCTCAGCCCTAGCCAAACTGTATAGGTTTGTCTGCTCTGGACATTTAATACAAATGATATATTATCACATATAATACTATATATGGTCTATTGTATCTGGCTTCTCTCATTTAGCATAATGTTTCAAAGGTTCATCCATGTTGTAGCATTAGTGTTTTCTCTCTTTTTATTGCCAAATAATACCCCATTATACGGAAATACCACATGTGGTATACGGAAATACCACAACTAACGTCCATCAGTTGTTGGACGTTAAACTGTCCACTCGTAAATTAGCTCTCCCTCTGTCCCCTAAACCCTGGTTCTAACCTTGATGCCATCGCTAGAGTTTCATTTGTCCGTGTTTCAAGTGTCTGCTCTTGCCTGTACATAGTAGATACTCAGAGATATATACTGACCATATGAGTACTTCTCAAACTTCATCTAATATTTTTCTAGGATATATAGTTCTGAAAGGGGGTAGCTAGAATTTTTATAGCTTGGTTGTATTGATTCTTTTTTCTGGAATATAGTTTGTTAGTTGCTTTTTTAAAAAAGAAAACTGTGATCATAGTAAATCTTCTTTTTGATCATGTGAACTTGTATGGTGTAAGCACAGGCTACTGCCATTCATATCATGTATTTTTTGTATCAAATAGTTTCTGACAGGGAGATGTATGGAATTGCTAATGTGATCTTCTTGTCTATGACTTCTAGCACTATAATCTTTTTGAAATTGTAATAACATTAACTATGTTATTAAAAAATTTTTTTCTTATTCCATCTTAGGACTCTGTAATAATAATAAGTTCAAGTCCTCCTCCTGTAAAGCATCCTGAGAAAAATCAGAAGAAACTTCAGTGTCTGAATGATGTGTTAGGAAAAAAACATAACAAGGCTCCTAAAAATGTCCCTGGTAATCAGATTTGATAATATCAATGGTGAACATTAGGAGGTTTGAGGGGGATTATTTAGTTCTGAATTTTAATTTAAATTTCTTGTCTTATAACCTTTTAATTATATTAAATATTTCTATTTTGATGAGTAAATGAGTGAAGTTATAGTGTAGTTAGTAAAGAGTTTTACAAAGAGTAAGTGAGTATATTTTAAGTGATTGCATTTCTTTGTATCTTTTTAGCCTCAGTTAACTTAGTGATTCTGAAAGCTGACTGATCATCAAAATCATCTGGGTAAATTTAAAAAAATGTTAAATTTTTAGGTCCTTTCCTAGACATTACTGACCAAGAGTCTCTAGAGGTGGGTTGTGGGAATCTGTAACTTAAAAAAAACCTCCCCAGTAAATTCTCATATTGATATTGCCAGGTTGAGAGACCAACTCATTGTATAGAAAAATTTTAGTTAAAAAAATTTTTAAAGAGTTCTGAAAGTAATTGAAGGTAAGTGGAGATGATAAGCCTTGATACTAACCTAAGTATTTATTTTTCTAAGGAAAAGTGAAAGTCGCGCCTTTATTTCTTACTAGAAAGACTCAGAAGACAGCTGATCCCGCCCTTGGTTTTGATGAAAGCAGGTTAGTCTGATACAGATTTTAAAATGCCAAAATATTCTATGGAATGTATTTTGTATTCATTTACTTTGATGAGAAAGATTTAAACTATCATATGAAGCTTTAATAAGTCCATTTTAAAAGATGACAATGTTGACATTGCTACAACTGCAATTTGAAGATCTTGATCTTTTGCAAACATTTTGTGGCCATCTGTAGACCCGCTAATGGAAAAATAAATAGGCAAACCAAAAATACCAAAAAGCTGATTTATGAACCTAGTAAATATTTAAATATCCCTTATGTACCAGGCACTGTGTTTGGTACTAGAATATCAATGGAAGTAAGACACATTCCCCATCCTCTTGACTGGTAAAGAAACTGCCTGCCAATGCAGGAGACTTAAGAGACTCAGGTTTGATTCCTGGGTCAGGAATTTCCCCTAGAGAAGGAAATGGCACCCCACTCCAGTGTTCTTGCCTGGAGAATCCCATGGACAGAGGAACCTGGAAGGCTACAGTCCATAGGGTTGCAAAGATTAGGACACAACAGAGCGACTTAGCACACACACACTGTCTTCTTGAGGCTTACACTTTAGAGGAAAGACAGTCTGATTAAGCATTAATTGAGCCAACAAGTGAAGAATTGGAGTTGTGCTAAGGAGAGGTACAAAGTTCTATTAAGTAGATTTGGTCTGGTTAAGAAAGGATTCACTGAGGAAATGATGCCTGAACTGAAGGATGAGCAGGAGCTCATTGGGGAGGAGCAGTGGTCCATCCAGAGGGACCATCTAGAGTCCCTGTGACTGCAAGGAGCATGGTAAATACAGGAAGTTGAAGGAATGTCCCTGTGACTTGAGCACAGTGAGCAGAGTGTGAGATTATGCTGGAGAGGTGGTACCAGCCCATGTGGGTAGGACCTTTAGGACACATGAATGGATTTTGTCACTATGCTAAGAGCAATGAGAAGCAGTCAGAGGGTTTTAAACATGAATGGAAACAAGCATTTGAATTTTGAAAGTTTAATCTGACTGCTGGATTAATTTGGCTGTTGTACAGAGAATGGGATGGAGGAAGGATTAGAGTAGATATAGGAGTCCTGGTGAGAGATAATGAAAGTGTGGACTCAAGTATTGGAGAGGATGTACGAAAGATTTTAGGAGTTACATTTATTTGTTTATTTTCTGCCATACCATGTGGCTTGTGGGGTTTTAGTTCCCCCACCAGGAATTGAACCTGTGCCCTTGGTAGTGAAAGCGTGAAGTCCTACCCACTGGACCACCAGGGAATTCCCTAGGAGATAAATTTAAGAACCCTTTATGATTAATTGGGCTTCCCTGATAACTCAGTTGGTAAAGACTCTGCCTGCGATGCAGGAAACGCTGGTTTGATTCCTGGATCGGGAATATCTGCTAGAGAAGGGATCGGCTACCCACTCCAGTATTCTTGGGCGTCCCTGGTGGCTCAGCTGGTAAAGAATCCACCTGCAATGCTGGAGACCTGGGTTCTAATTAATTATGATTAATTAAGAGTTGAAGATGGAAAGATGACACCTAAGTTCTGATCTGGGCCAGTGGGTTGCACAATGGAAGAAGACCAGGTTTAGGGACATGAGTTCAGGTTATTTTTTCTTTTTTTTCCTGTTTCAGTTTTATTGAGGAATAATTGCCTATTGTTAAATGCACATATTTTAAGCACACAGTTTTGACAAGTATGTTATAGCTGGATATTACATCTTTCTTTTACTCCCGATTGGTTTACTTTTTCTTTTTCTGTATCCCTACCACCACCAGAACAAAAGGTTGTCACTATTCTGGTTGCTGTTACCATTAGTTAGTTATTTCTGTTGCCATTGGTTATTTTTCGTCTGTTTCCGAACATCACATAAACGCTATATGTTATTTTGTGCCTCAGTGCACTTGCTTGGTACACAACATATACGCATATTTTTTAAGTCAACTTTATTCAGGTATAATATGCATATATTCATATGCACCCCTATTAAGTAAATAGTTTGAACTGTTACAAACATTCATGTAGGAGCCTGCCATGGTACGTCAACATCACTCTCTCCCCTCGGCCTTCCCATCCCCCATCCTCCTCTAGCCTGTCTCCACCGTCCTGCGTGAGTCAGGAGTCTTAGGGTTAGCAATACGTGATAAGCCAGGTGAAACTGAGACATCAATAATGAGGGCCCTATGGTTCCTACTGTTGGAAACTTAAAAGTTCTTCTATTAATTTCTAGAAATGTGGCACTGATTTTATCTGATTATACTATAAATGTATGTTAAAAAAAAAAGGAAAACAAAAGACAGGAAAAAAAAACTCACCTACCATTCGAAGATAGCCTCTGTTAACATTTTGTTGGATGTTCTTCAATACATTTTTTTTCTGTATATACTTATTACTTAATGTTTTAACATTGACTAGACTTTCCTTTTTACGATAAGCAGAAAAAGAATTTGACCTGTTAACATCTCAGGGAGCTGATTAAATTTTTTTCACATAAAATTAAGAAATATTTATCTTATAGTGTATTTTTAAGTGTTTATAATCTTAGCTGTCCTTTTCTCACATTATTTTCTTAAAAGCCAAGATGCATCTGAAAAGTCTCAGGATTGTGATGTGCAGTTTAAAGCAAAGCGTGACTTCCTCATGAGCGGTTTGCCAGATTTGTTGAAACGACAAATTGCAAAGAAAGCTGCTGTGTTAGATGTGTACAATGCAGTGAGCTCCAGTTTCCAGAGAGTCGTTCATGTTCAGCAAAAAGACCATGGTGAGTTTATTATTATGAGATATTTTTAAACGTTAAAAGCAGCAATATGAAACTATGTAAGTTGGTTTTAGGTGAGACAAAGGTTCAGGTATAATTCTTATGTGAATTTAAAGTAGCTTTTTATCCTCTCTCTTCCTGGGAAATCCCATCAACAGAGGAGCCTGGTGGGCTACAGTCCATGGAGTCACGAAGAGTCGGACATGACTGAGCAACTAAACCAGCACTACCGCATCCTCTCTGCTGCAGCCTTGGGCTGAGAAAGGGGGTGGGGCAGGAAAGCCGAAGCCCTTAGCCCTGATGCCAGGGGAGGGCAGGCACGTGTGTAGAGCTGAAGTGAATGCTGTCCAGAGAGGCGCTGTGTTCTTGAAACCTGAGCCTGTCTGTGCACAGATCATCTTGTAAGAGTTTCTTAGAGGAACTCCATCCCTGTCTGTCCAGTCTGCAGCTCACTGTTTAAGAGAAATCTGTCTGCCTCCTTGCTATAACAGCTTGTGCTGTTTGGTACCACACAAGTATCTTGTGAACCATCTGGAGTGGTAACAGGGAGCCGTGCTCCACTGTTCTAGCTCTCTCTACCTTCACATGTACCGCACTCTAGAGCAAGATGTTTACACAAGCCGTAGGATGGTGTTAACTTGATCTTGGTCTAATTCTCTGTGGATTCAAGTGTTCTGGTAACCACAGTCTTACTTTACCTATTTAGTTTTTATAAGTACTGATGATATACAAAGCCTTCTATCTTTGCTTTGTTGTTGTTCATGAAAAGTGTTAGTCACTTCAGTCGTGTCTGACTGTTTGTGATCCCGTGGACTCTGTCCATGGAATTCAGAGGCAAGAATACTGGAATGGGTAGCCATTCCTTCTGCAGATCTTCCCAGCCCAGGGATCACCGGGGTCTCCTGCATTGCAGGCAGACTCTTTACTGTCTGAGCCACCCAGGAAGCCCCCTATTGTTGTTCCTACCTAGTGCTCTTTGTCAGGGCAAAAACAGTTATGTTCTTCTCAGCTGGCTTTGTAGTTTGGTTTGGTGTAATCCCTCTACTCATGAAATGTTCACTATGTTCTGTTCTCGTTTCTTTTTCTTTTATGTTTCTGACCTTCACGGTTTTTGAGTTTTATTTAGCCTGTCTTTTCTCTGTTGTATGGAGAAGTTCCCAGCCAGCCTTTCTAAAATATTCTACTTTCCCTTTTCTCTCAGTTCTGCTATGGCCATTCAGTGGATGAAACCTTTCTTGTTAGCTTCACCAGCTCAGTTTTATAAAGCATTTTCTAATAGTATGTTCAACTATAGAAATTAGTTATACTTTTCCTTAGGATCATGCCCATGGTCACCTAGGAACAGAATCTGGATTTCAGGATGCTAATTGCCCCTGAAATTTTTAACCTGAGTAGCAAGGTTGATTTAAAAAAATGAGAAATGTGCTAATATTTGCTTATTTTTAACAATTGGGAGGGAAGACTAGGTAATTTTTATTAATTGTATTTGTTACAGGTGAGGATTTTGTTTCTGTGTACTCCTTTGAATTTTGATACTTTTGTGTTAACTGTGTAGTTGTTGAGTCTTTTTGTGTTTGTTGACTTGGCATTTGGTAAATGGATAAGAATATGAAGAATGAAGGTAATTAACATTATTTTTCTGTTTTTCTTTAGGGTGCCATTTGTGGCATTTGAAACCACCCACTTGTCCTCTCTTAACTAAACTTAAAGAACTAAATACTAAAGTAATAGATCTCTCAAAATGTGTTATGGCTCTTGGTGAATTTTCAACATTGAATTCAAATTCGAAAAGTAATAATTCCACTGTTGGGGTAAGTATGAGAGCAGTCAACTTATAGGATGTTTCCTTCACATTTTTCAGAGGGAAAAAATTTTACGTGTCTCCTATTGGAGCCTAAAGATCATCTCTTCCTAGAGTCCAATTTTAAAAAATAAATCCCAATTGAAATACAAATCCTTTTAAATTCTGAGAACTTTAAAAACATTTTAAGAGTTAATGATAGCCAGTTTCAAAAGAATATTAGATTGTATAGCACATTTAGGTACTTTGTCAGTCAAAATTATACTCTAATAAATGTATAAAATACAATTCGTTTAAAAAAGAACAATAAAAATATGAACTAAGTCCTTCTAAAGCTATGCAAATGCAGCTTTGCCGTCAAGGGTTGTATTTAGTGACTAAGGTTAATCCTACCCTGACGTAGACTTATAAACAGAAAATAATTGGTAGTATTCTGATTAATATTATTAGAATGTGAGTTTAATTGAACATTTGGTTTTTTATTGCAGTTTATGGGGAAAAGGAAAGATTTGACTGAAGAAGTAAGAAATCTTTTGTTGGAGGAAATTAGGTGGTCAAATCCCAGATTTCCTTTGAGGAAATACTTCTCTTTGCTTCTAAAAAAGCGAACTGAGCACCAGGTACTTTCTGAGTGTCACTGTAAACAAGGTTAGTGATAATTACTGTCATTTCCATTAACATTACAGTTTTGAAAATGCTGAGGTTAGCTATTAACTCTTGGAAGTGCTCAGCACTGAGAGAACTTTTCTTGTGGTTGACAGTGAGGTTTGTTCAACTAAAGTAAAGCATCTTATGTGATGCATTGTTGGCCTCTGCTGGCTTACAGAGTGGCCAACCCCAAAACAGCTTTAATTATGTTAAAATACTAATATTTTATTTAAGGAAAGTCTTAGATTAGGTAGTTTTTATAGCCTGTACAAAAGGCAGTCTAAATAACAAGATAGCAACTAACTTTCAGCATGCAATATTTGATTCTTGGCTTTCCATTTCATAGTAATAAGGCTATTGGATATTTTGAAGTGGTATTAAGATTATTGGGTAATAAAATTAGTTTTCTGTTGATTGGTAAGCACGTGCATTTCTATAATTTCCCAAATAGAAAGTCCACAACTTGAGCCCATTGTTAGCCGAAAAGAAACCAAAAGGAAACGAGTGGAAACGGAAAATCATAAATCCAAAAGAAGGAAACCAAATGAATATTTAGAAAGTCCAAGAAAGATAAATGGGAAACCAGAAGAACTTGACAAAAGAAACAACTCCAGTGGGATTAAGCTAGATTCTTCCAAAGGTTTGTTTCCTAAAACATCCAGGAAGAAACAAACAGCTTTGAGTACAAGGTGTAAAGTGGAAACAACAGTAGAAGATCCTGATATTCTGATAGTAGATGATGACAAAGAGTCTTCATCAGAAGTGTCCTCCATTCCAGGTAAATTAGATTCTTTTCTCCTTCTGGTCCTAGACGTTTTTTGTTTGCTTGTTTTTCTCATTTTGCCCCTCTTTTTTAATGTATGCTCATTGCACCATTCAAACAAAATAAGACGAGGAAGCCTCACTGATTAGGGTCTTACAGATAAGCCACATTTAACAGATTTCTGTTTGGCCATTGATTTTTCTGTGCTTCCTTAAATAGTATGCCTTTTTAAAAACTTGGGATCACACTCTACCTATTATTTTACACCTGTTCCACTGATTTTTCTGACATAGTCCCATTTGGTTATCTAGCGTATCTGGAGTATTCTATTGAACTGATTAATTTATTCATGTAGAGTATGTTTTGATCATCTGTACAGCAAGTCTGTCTTTTTTTTTAATTGAAGTATACTTGATGTACAACGTTGTGTTAGTTTCAGGTATGCAGCAAAGTGAATCAGTTATACATATACATATATGCGTTCTTTCTTTTAGCTTCTTTTCCCATATGGGCCATTACAGAGTATTGAGTAGTGCTGTGCTATATAGCCGACTCTTACTAGTTATCTGTTTTATATATAGTAGTGTGTATATGTCAATCCCAATCTCCCAGTTTATCCCTCCCTCCATCTGTGATTCTGCTTCTGTTTTGTAAAAATGTTCATTTGTTCCCTTTTTTTAGATTCCGCATATAAGCAATATCACATAATATTTTTCTTTCTGTGTCTGACTGACTTCAGTCAGTATGACAATCCTAGATCTATCCATCTATAATTCTTTTTAAACTATTTTCATCCATTGCTCCACTAAATGAACTGCAGATTCCTTTACCTGACAAATTCCATGGGCATTTTGATTTTGCATTAGTATGTAGGTTAACTTGAAGGGAACTGGTATCTTCCCAACGTTGTATTCTCTGTCAGGAGTGTAGCCTCTCTCCATTTACTCAGGCCGACCTTATAGAAGGTTCTAATGTATCTTTTTAGTGGTTAAGAAGAGGCTTTGTGAAAAGGATGCTACATTTGTCCTTTAGATGATTTCTTATAGTACAAATTATTTTTCATAATTTGCATTTCTTAAAGAAAGGCAATGCCAAAGAATGCTCAAACTACTGCACAGTTTTACTCATCTCACACGCTAGTTAAGTAATGCTTAAAGTTCTCCAAGCCAGGCTTTAGCAATACATGAACTGTGAACTTCCAGTTGTTCATGCTGGTTTTAGAAAAGGCAGAGGAACCAGAGATCAAATTGCCAACATCCACTGAATCATTGAAAAAGCAAGAGAGTTCCAGAAAAACATCTATTTCTGTTTTATTGACCCTGCCAAAGCCTTTGACTGTGTGGATCACAAGAAACTGTGGAAAATTCTGAAAGAGATGGGAATACCAGACCACCTGACCTGCCTCTTGAGAAACCTGTATGCAGGTCAGGAAGCAACAGTTAGAACTGGACATGGAACAACAGACTGGTTCCAAATAGGAAAAGGAGTACATCAAGGCTGTATATTGTCATCCTGCTTATTTAACTTCTATGCAGAGTACATCATGAGAAACGCTGGGCTGGAAGAAGCACAAGCTGGAATCAAGATTGCCAGGAGAAATATCAATAACCTCAGATATGCAGATGACACCACCCTTATGACAGAAAGTGAAGAAGAACTAAAGAGCCTCTTGATGAAAGTGAAAGTGGAGAGTGAAAAAGTTGGCTTAAAGCTCAACATTCAGAAAACAAAGATCATGGCATCCGGTCCCATCACTTCATGGCAAATACATGTGGAAAACAGTGGCTGACTTTGTTTTTCTGGGCTCCAGAATCACTGCAGATGGTGATTGCAGCCGTGAAATTAAAAGACGCTTACTCCTTGGAAGGGAAGTTATGACCAACCTAGACAGCATATTGAAAAGCAGAGATATTACTTTGCCAACAAAAGTCCGTCTAGTCAAGGCTATGGTTTTTCCAGTGGTCATGTATGGATGTGAGAGTTGGACTATAAAGAAAGCTGAGTGCCAAAGAATTGATGCTTTTTGAACTGTGGTGTTGGAGAAGACTCTTGAGAGTCCCTTGGACTGCAAGGAGATCCAACCAGTCCATTCTAAAGGAGATCTGTCCTGGGTGTTCATTGAAAGGACTGATGTTAAAGCTGAAGCTCCAATACTTTGGCCATCTGATGCGAAGAGCTGACTCATTGGAAAATCCCTGGGAAGGATTGAGGGCAAGAGGAGAAGGGGACGACAGAGGATGAGATGGTTGGATGGCATTACCGACTCAATGGACATGGGTTTGGGTGGACTCCGGGAGTTGGTGATGGACAGGGAGGCCCGTTCTGCTGTGGTTCATGGGGTGGCAAAGAGTTGGACACGACTCAGCGTCGTGAACTGAACTGAGTGCTTTGAGTAACTTTTTTTTTTTTTCCTTTTTTTTTTTTTGAGTAACATTTTTAATGTATACTTTTAAATCTTCCTCCCTGGTGGCTCAGAGGTTAAAGTGTCTGCCTGCAAAGCAGGAGACTTGGGTTCGATCCCTGGGTTGGGAAGATCCCCTGGAGAAGGAAATGGCAACCCACTCCAGTATTCTTGCCTGGAGAATCCCATGGACAGAGAAGCCTGGTGGGCTACAGTCCACGGGGTCACAAAGAGTCCTGCACGACTGAGCGACCTTACTTACTTTAAATCTTATAGTCATAAGACGTTATGGTGGTTAGCTTTTAAGGGGAACAGTTTTGATGAGAAGAATTTTCAGTGTAATGTTAGGTTTTTAAAATTGCCTTTTTTGGCAGTTTATAAATATAAACATTTCTACAAATACTTATTGTTACATGAAACAATAATGTAAATGTATAAGAATATATGTTTATGTCAAGGAACAAAATACTTCAATACATATTTTTTTCTCTAGATTCTGGAATTGAAGACATGCTTTGGACGGAAAAGTATCAACCTCAGAACTCCAGTGAACTCATAGGCAATGAACTAGCTATAAAAAAGTTACATAGGTTGGTAAAATTTATAAAGGAATTGAGAAATAGTTTATGAATCTAGTTTTACTATTTATTTATACTGAAATCTAGAAATTATGGGCTTCTCTGGTGGCTCAAGTGGTAAAGAATCTGCCTACAATGGAGGAGACTCGGGTTCGATCCCTGGGTCAGGAAGATCCCCTGGAGAAGGGAGTGGCTACCCACTCCAGTATGCTTCCCTGGAGAATCCATGGACAGAGGAGCCTGACAGGCTACTGTCCACGGGATCGAAAAGGGTCAGACACGAGTGAATGACTAACACAACGCTAGAAATTATAAAGTTATACATCACAAGGTAAAATCTTAAAAATTAAAAATCCAAAGTGAAAAGTAAATGTACCTCTTTTCTCCTGTTTCTATTCCTTACTATTAATGATGTCTTATAAAACCTTCCAGAAAAAAATTAATGCATATATTTGCTCTTCCTAACAGATAGGATCATATTACTACTAACTTAGGTCATAATCCTTGTCTTCAATTCCTACCTCCAAAGAGTTCTGGAAATTGAAAGTTTATTAACTTTATTATATACAAAATATTTATTATGACCTTCCCTGGTGGCTTAGAGGTAAAGAATCTGCCTGCAGTGCAGGAGATGCGGGTTTGATCCCTGGGTCGGGAAGATCCCCTGGAGAAGGAAAAGGCAAACCACTCTAGTATTCTTGCCTGGGCAATCCCATGATTTCTGCCTTTTCCATGAACAAAGGAGCCTAGAGGGCTGCTGTCCATGGAGTCGAAAAGAGCTGGACACAACTTTAGCAACTAAACAATGACAAAAGTTCTTTATAGTCTTTATCGGTCCCAACCAGAAATATCCAGTGATTATAGATGTACTGCCACAGACCCACTAAAGATATTATGTGATATGTAGTATATGTTCCAAATGATATTTCTAATATCTGAGAAATCTTGAATTCTAAAACTCACCTTGCCCAAAGGACTTCATACAAGGAATTGGGAGCCATCATAATAAACACGTTAAGATTGGCGTTGTTCTAAGTACTTGATAGTTCTTAGCTCATTTGATCCTTAGAATGATCCTATGAGGGTAAATACTGTTCCTCAAGAAGAATGAGTCCTAGAGAGGTTGAGTTACTTGTATGAGGTCACACATCTAAAAAGTGGTGGAGCTCAATTTAAACTCATGCGGTCTAGCTCCAGATGAGGATTTAATCTTCCTACTCATAGCATGGTGATTAGACATCTTTCAAGTCATCGTCTGTTCCATTTCTGAGTTTCTCTGTACTGGTTTCTTATGTGACCATACCATAAAGTATCTTTTTCCCTACCGATGCACTTTTTTAAGTTTTTCCTTTTGGAGACTAATTTAAACAGTGTTGTAGTGAATATCCTTGCACATATAGTCTTGAGTATTTAGGCAAAATTACTTCATTTTAAAATATTCATGCCAGTATAAAATTATTTTACTATATAGTTGATTCAAAAGCATCATGGAATTCTTAAAATGTAACAATATACCGTACCTTCCCCCAACAACCATTTTAACATATTGTCTAAAAACTACATTCTGTGACTTATTTTTATTAACATACATTTTCTTTTGATAGTTGGTTGAAAGACTGGAAAAGAAGAGCTGAATTGGAAGAAGGACAGAATTTGAAGGGAAAAAGAGACGAGAAACAGGAAGGTATTTTGAGGTTTTTTTTGCATTTCACTGAACATTTTTAGAATTAGATTAGCTAAACACTTTTGTGAGGCTTCTTATTTGATATGTTTGGTTTTCTCATTTTTGTACATTGAATTGCCAACATTTATCAGCAGGAAGTTGTGGGGTTTGGTCACCGGGTTTGGTGAGATAGAGCTGCTGCCCATCAATTGTTTTATGTGCGTTTGAATGATTTTTCAGATTCGTTGGATAGCAGAGACTTCAAAGGCAGTTCAGATGACGAAGAAGAAAATCGCCTTTGCAATACTGTTCTTATAACAGGGCCAACAGGAGTGGGGAAGACTGCTGCGGTATATGCTTGTGCCCAGGAACTTGGATTTAAGGTTAGTAACAGCTCTAGTGGGTGGATACTAATGTAATGAAATGAAAAGAAATATAAACCATTCTGCCCCTTTTCATGTATTCTTCTTCTAGATATTTGAAGTGAATGCCTCTTCTCAGCGCAGTGGTAGACAAATTCTGTCTCAGCTGAAGGAAGCTACTCAGTCTCATCAAGTAGACAAGCAAGGTGTCAACTCACAGAAACCCTGCTTTTTTAATAGCTACAATATCGGCAGGTCACCAAGTAAGTGAATTATTTTCTTCAAATCATAGCCTTTAAGAAATGAAAATTTAAGAAAAGAATTTTAATAATCAATATTTTGCCATATTTTATCTCTTCCTACTTATATATGTGCCTTTCAAATATTTGTTGGGTTTTATGTTTTAAAACAAATCTCATGACCATCACATAATTTTACTCATGTATATATATATATACTTTAGCTCTAACTGATAAGGACTTTTTAAAAGCATAATTGCAATATCATAACCAGACTAACAAAGTTAACCACATACCTTAATTTGATCTGATACATAGTCTGATTTCAGTTTTCTGTTGTTTCAAATGGTTCATTCAAATCAGGATTCAAACAAAGTCCACACCTTAGATTAATGTTTAAGTGTCTTTTCATCTCTCTTAATAACTCCCTCACTCTTTCTCTTCATGTTATTTGTTTGTTGAAGAACATGGGACATTGGTCATAAAATGTCTCACATTCTGGATTTGGCTGACTATATCTACATGGTATCAATTAACACATTCCTCTTCCTTGTATTTCTTATAAACTGGCAGTTAGATCTGTGGGCTTGATTAGATTCATTTCCGTTTTGGTGCTGGTATACATTCACAGACGGGGCTGCGCTTCCTGTGGTGTCATAGCAAGAGATGCATAACAACTGGTTATACCACTTTTAGTGATACTAAGATATTTTTTATTTTAAGATTATACCTCTTCCCTTGTGATGTTAAAATGTCTGATTTCTATGACATGATAGTGATATCTATGGTAATTTTTTTCAAAGCTCAAAATTTCCTCTGTTTTTTCAAACACCTATGATACACAAGAAATATAAGATGTCTGAAGGTGAGGGTATAGAAAAAGAATAGGACACAGTCATGGATATGTGCACATATACTGGTGTGTAAAGAAGATTCTGCTCTGAGTCCGTGTGATAATCACTAGTGCATGTAAAGGCTGAATTGGGGTACTTAGAGAGGAGCAAAGGGCAAGCTCTGGGATAAATACCAGGCTGCTGTCAGGCTTCTGAAAGGTGGGCATCAGCCATTTGTTTTTAACTTTGTATCCATCTTTCATATCTAGAAAAACGTATCACTTGCTTGTAGTATCATTTACTGTGGGCTAAACCAAAGTTGGACTAGAAGACATGTAATGTGCTCAGTATACACCAGTATCAGTTTTCCTCCAGCCTTTAGCTGTGGCATGTGAACGCTTAGTTGCACCCTGTGGGATCTAGTTCCCTGACCTGGGATTGAACCCAGGCCCCCTGCATTGGGAGAGTGGAGTCTTAACCACTGGATGACCAGGGAAGTGCCCCTCTAGCTTCTTTTGACCTCTAGCAGATATAGACAGAGTGAATGGAGGGATTGTGAACATTATTTACTTCAAAAATGGAAAAGAGTATCTTTTCCAAATGATTGGCTTTATCTTCTCAACTGATAGGCTAACAATACAGTAATATTTGAGTGTAAAGAGTATTTGACTATAAGAATGAAAAAGAATTTTTATATCTTTTCTTTTTAACTGGTATGAGTAGAATTATACTGTGGATAACTCAATCTTGCCATCTGTTTAATTTTTAGAATATTTGTTTTTAAGTGTAGTTTGTTTTTGGCAGAAAAATTATGCTCCCCCAAGAAGGTTGTTACATCACCAAGAAAAATTCCTCCTCCATCACCACAAAGTAGTGGACCAAAGCGAACACTTCCACCCAGAACTTTGGCAAATTATTTTAAAGTGTCTTCTAAGCCAAAAAATAATGAACAAATAGGAGCACTTCTAGAAAATAATAAAGGTAAGACACTAAATTGATAAAGAACCCTGATACATAAAAACTGGATGATATTTCATGAGTTCCTATTGTTATTTATTAAACTTCTGAAGGTACTACTTGTAGCAGTCTTGATGCTTTGTTTCAGTTTTGATAGGGGATTTCAGTTTGAGCTTATTCTGTGGAAATAGTCAATGTTCAATCAGAAGTTGATTTGAAAGAAGATAGGGTACATATATACAATGAATATTATTCATCCCACTAAGAGAAGCAAAATAGGGTCATTTGTAGAGACCTGAATGAACCTGGAGTCTCATACAGAGTGAAGTAAGTTAGAAAAACAAATATACATTAACGCGTGTATGTGGCATCTAGAAAAATGGTACTGATGAACTACTTCCAAGGCAGGAAGAGGGAGACAGACGTAGAGAAGAAACATGTGAACATAGCAGGGGAAGGGGAGGGTGGGATGAACTGTGAGACTAGGCGTGACATTCGCACACTACCATGTGTGAAATAGACAGCTAGCAGGCAGCTGCTGTGCAGCACAGAAGCTCAGCTTGGTGCTCTGTGATGACATAGAGTGGTCGGATAGAGGGTGGGGTGGGAGAGAGGTCCACGAGGGATGGGATGTATGTATACGTATAGCTCGTTCATGTCACTGTACAGCAGAAACTAACACTACATTGTAAAGCAATTATATTCTAATAAAAAAGTTGACTTTATATAAAATATTTTATATGCAGGAATCAAAAATTCTTTTGAACAGAAACAGATCATTCAGACTAAATCTACAAACACAACGAATTCAAATGTCAAAGAGTTTGGGGCTGAGGAACCCAACAGGAAAAATGCAACATCCCTCATTCTTTTTGAGGAGGTAGGTTTACAGAGGTATACATTTGTGATATCTCCTGATAAAAGCTTATTCTAGAGGTTACTATATATTTTACTCTGAGGATCTGTAAAACAGCCAAGAAAGTCAGGAATAATTGTGTCTATGACCCGGGTTTAATCCCTGAGTTGGGAAGATTCCCCTGAAGAAGAGAATGGCAATCCGCCTGGCAGGCTACAGTCCATGGGGTTGCAAAGAGTCAGGTATGACTGAGTGACTAACACTCACTCATTTCAAATTAAAGTGAATAAAACTGTCACCCATAGAAGAATTTTTCAGGAACATGATTCATGCAACTTGATTACTGTTTAGAGTTTGTAGAATTATACTGGCCCATACTTATCCAATTATATTAATAGGTGACTATTTCTTTGGTTTTAATGTTTGATAATTTATTTACTCTTTTAATAGTGTAAGACATTGTAAGCGTGGTGTGAAGTCACAGTGTTTACAAATTCATAAATTTTGTCTCTGACATAATGTATCTACTGTGTATACATAACTGATATTCAAGTAAATGTATTGTTACTCACTATGTCAGTATCCTAATAACCATTTTATTCTTAGGTTGATGTCATTTTTGAAGAAGATGCTGGATTTTTGAATGCAATCAAAACATTCATGGCAACCACGAAAAGACCTGTAATCCTTACAACAAGTGGTAGGTAACCAGTGATTTTACAATTAATTACTTTCGGTTAAAATATTTGGGAAAGCTTCTAATTTTGGTTAGATACGTTGCTTTAGAAGTCTGCTGGCGAATTAAATTGGTTGTTTTTTCCTAAAGAGGAGGCTTCTAGATCATTTTTATTAATCAACTAAGAATTATTCAAATTTGCAATTGATTTGCAGCCTTGAGTAATTATAAAACTTAATATATTAACTTGCAAATACCAATGACTTTAAAAAATGGGTACTACTTTGAATTACTGTGTTGGGGTGTTAGATATTTAGGATGTCAACAACAGCCTACACAGATAAAGAAATTTATGGACAAGCCAGTGAAGGGGTTTTGGGAAGGAAAAGATCTTTCTCTTTATCTCTTCCTCTTACCTATAATTAGGTCACCAAACCTCATTTACTGGTCAGAATTTTTTATGGAACCTAACCTTTCTCCAGTTCCTTAATATTAAATTTGGCCATTCCTTAGCCCTTGATAATGTTTCCGTATGGATTAATTGCATATTTTAGCTGAAGTCAGCCATCATCAGTCTCACAGAATTGGTCCCCTTTTCTTTATAATTAGAATTTTGTTTTTAATTTTAAAATTTCATGCAATATTTTTCATTCTGTATATTGTATTATAATATTTTCAATATTTGTTATTGCAGATATTCAGAATGTCTCTACTATGGATTTTTGTAGGAAAATGTGTTTGTGTTAGTCTCTACTTAGAAATTAATGGCCCATTTAATAGTTAATGATTGTACTCTAAAAATATCGTTAAAATCATATTAATTACAAGTGACTTGGTAGTTTAAAAGGTCAAGGTAGAAATTCAGTTCCTTAATGATTTATAATTTGTATGATGTTTTCATTACTGATGAAATATAGAATACTTTCATAGAAAATGTATGACTAGAGAAAGTACCTTAGTGGTTTTAATGTTTAAAAATATGTTTTTTCACTACAGATCCAACATTTAGTTTAATGTTTGATGGCTGCTTTGAAGAAATTAATTTTAATACTCCTTCACTGGTAAGCTTTGAATTTTGATGATCATAAATTATATATCATAATTATATAACAGGTAATTTATTATAATATTTATCTATATTTTGACTATTTAAGGGGTATGTTAACATTTTTGAGTTTTAGGAGACTTCTGATTTTTTTTTTTAAACTTAAAGTTGTTTTTTTTTTTTCAAAATTCAAATATGCAAATTTTTACTAGACTCCAGTGTTCTTTAGTTCTTTTTCATAGTAACCAGTGCTTTTTTAAGGTGAAATTTACATACAGTTAAAATTGCACTTAAGTACAAGTTGAAAAATATGAACAGAGATAAACATCCATATAACCATTATCCAGATCAAAATCACCTCATTATCCAGATCAAAATCACCTCAAAAAGTTCCCTTGGGCCCTTTTTAGTCAGCACTCCCCTCTCCACCAGAGATAACCACTATTCTAATGTGTATTAACTCAGATTAGTTTTGTCTGTTATGAAACTTTATGCTTTAATTTTCAAATTCTTTGTGTTTGCATACATTATAAGCTCCTCGATACAATGCTCTGTTTTTGGCTTTAGCTGATCATATATACTTTAAAGAAATTAAGAAGGTAAAAAATCAAGTTTTTGTTTACCTGTGTAATTTCGTATATTCTTAATTTCTGTATGAAGATCTGAGTTTTTCCTTGGTTTTATTTCTCTTTAGCCTCAAGAACTTCATTAGCAATTCTTACAGAAGAAGTCTGCCAGCAGTGGATTATATTAGATGTCTTTCAGTTTTTCCATCATTACTTTAAACATGTCATTTCACTGTGTTTTGATCACCAGTGTTTCTGTTATGTCCCAGCAGTTTGAACAGATTTTTAAAATTAATGTTTCTGCCCCATATGTAATGTGTCATTTTCTTCTAGATGCCTTCAAGATCCTCTCTTTAACTTTAGTTTTCAGCAGTTTTCTTGTGATGTTCCTAGGTATTATTTTTCTTCATATTTATCCTGCTTGTGATTCTTCATTATCTATTATCCTTAATTATATATCATTCTTCCAATTAGGGAACTTTGTAGTCTTATTTTCCCAAATTTATTTTATTTTCATTTTCTCTTTTTCCCTTCTGGGGATTTAATTACAAGAAGGTTGGACATTTACATTGACCCCCATGTCACTGAGATGTGCTGTTTCTTCCCCAAGCCACTCCCGCAATTTTTTTTTTCGGTTTATACTTCTGATTTGGTGATTTATATTGATTTATCTTCAAGTCTACTGACCTTTTTTTTCCTGCCATCTCAGTTTTTCCATGAGGTCCATCAACAGAAATCTTTATTCTAATATTACATTAATTTTTAGTTTTACAAGTTCTTTTTACTTCCTTTTTATGTATTCTGTTTTTCTGTTGAAATTTCCTATTGTTCATTGTAAGCATGTTTTCCTTAAGCATAGTTTTACTAGCTGTTTTAAAATTCTTTCTTGCTGATTCCAGCTTTGTCATCTTGTGATCAGTCTCTACTTGATTGTCTTGCCTCTGAGGTATTGGTTACTTTTCCTACTTTTTTGTCTAGTAATTTTAGATTTTTATCTTGTACTTTGTGAATGATATATTGTACATTGTGAATGTATATATATATTCTGGATTCTTTTTTGTTCATCTGAACAAGTATTCTGTTCAGAATACTTGCTTTATTTTTTTAACTAAAATTTTTCAGAATTTTAGTTTTAGCGGTCTGCTTTAAGACAAGCTCACGCACATGAAGTTTAAGCATCAGCCAGTGATTTGGGTTCTTTATAGCTAGGATTTCCGTTTGTCTACTTTCGTGGACCTCCCCCTCACTTTCTAGCTGCTGTGAGTTTTAGCTGCCACTGTTACAGCCTGCACTCAGTCAAGAATCAATTTTCAAAGGTGTGGTGGGGATTCACCCAAGGCCATTTCATTTGTCCAAGTGTTGATTTCCCTTTCATTTTCTTCTGCCTTTGGTTATTCTCTTGTTCATTCAGATAATTAGCTTTTTATATTTTCTTAAGTTGATTATAGAACTTACAGCTATTATTTATGGCAAGGTTTGTCTTATAGTAAGTACTCTTTTGTTATTGAAAGGAGAATTCCTGGTCTGTGGGAAGAAGTCCCAGATGTGTGCAAGAATAATACATATATATAGAATAAAGTCAAAGATACCATGGGGAAAAATGTTTTTAATTGTCTTGTTTATTATAATGTAAAAATGCTAGTAGTCTTGTAATGTTTGTGAACTGTGAATATAATTTTATATGTTTTAGCTTTTCAAGGTAAAAAGCTTTCCATAAACAATAAGAAGAGAATTATATTGTTTTACAAAAAATATAGCAAATTAATTGTACAAAATAAAATTTAAAAGTAAACATTATACATTTACTACTAACAAATATGTATTTAAATTTTTCTTTTATTTCTCATTTACATACATTTATTCTTTTATGTATGCATTGACATAATTTACTAAGTCTGGTTTTCAAAAGTTATACAGTATTTTTTTTCCTGTATAGTATAGTATTCATATTTGTCATTTTAATGGCTGTAAATGTTCCATCAGGTTGTACCGTTGATCCTAAGGGATTGTCTTAAGGTTTAATAAGATTGCCTTTAGTATTCAGGTTGGAGAATGTCCCATAAAAAAAAAAAAACAAGATACAGTCTTGCTGTCTCAGACTGTATACAGTTAATAAAAGCAGTATATATAGATGCTTTTAATTTGGTAACATATTTCCTTATATTTTTCAATCATTCTCAATAAGAATTAAGATGTTTTAAAATTTTAGTGAAATTTGGCTTTTTGTTAGAGTATTGATGTATTTCTGTTAACTCTGCAGTTGACCATGTTTCTTTCCTCTCTTTCTCCCTTTCTACCCCTCGCCTCCCCCTCACTCCAGCTAAATGTTGCCAGCTACCTACAGATGATCTGCTTGACTGAAAATTTCAGAACTGATGTAAAGGATTTTGTAACATTGCTAACTGCAAATACTTGTGATATCAGGAAAAGTATCCTTTACTTACAGTTCTGGATTAGAAGTGGAGGTGGATTTTTAGAAGAAAGGCCATTATCTCTTTGTCGTAAGTTACCTTGTTAGAAAGGAAATTTCTGTTATGGGATTCTATATTAAAATATATGCTGTACCAAAATATTTGAAAAATTATAAAAATTTTAAGCATTGGGGTATCGTGTCAATATTAAAATAAACATATATACATCAACTTTGTTCCTGAAAGTTTGGTAAGCGTTAAATGTGGGTATTTACAATTAAACTGAATCTGAAACAAATGGTTACTTGTACATTTATAAACATATGGTTTCTTAAAAATAAATAGAATTATATTATTTAGCAGCTTCCTTTTTTCACCTATTAAAAATGTTGGTGATTTTTCCATATATAATTTATTTTTAGATGGCTGTATTGTAATTTCCCTGTTAGCTTCTTTAATAGCCTATAATCCTGTCTTTCCTAAGAATTCTGTTATTTCAAAAATGCTTTATTTCTTATCAATCTTCAGTCATTGTTACCTAATTCAAGTCACAGACATTTTCTGAGGACTTACTCCATGCCAGGTCCTGTGTTTATATGAATAAGACATGGTTCTTTCCGTGAAGAAGTTCATAGTTTGTGGTTTCCATGCTCCATAGTCACAGTTCTATAGTTACAGATCTTGCTCTGGGAAATATACTAATGTTTAAATTTTAAAAAGGTGAAGTTCTGTTATATTAATCCCTTATCAGTTTTTCAATTAGTTCAGAATTTAATATGTTATTCAAGTATTTATTAATAATTCAATTTAAGCTGACAGTTTCACTATTTCTTAGAAGTAAATATGATAAATAAGATGTGAAGTGTCATATTATAAACAAAATAGTTAATAACTATCACCATATTACTGGATATAAAATGCAGTACCAAGAACTTTAACATTATTTATTTTCTTGAAGATCTTAAATGCATTTCATCCTGTCTTAAAAACACACATACATACACACAGATATACACTCAATGGAAATCAAACAGTAGAGAAATAAATAACATAAAAGGTAAAAGAGCTTCCCTGCTTCTTAAAGATAGCTACTGTTGGACCTTTATCTGTGCATATACAAATACTGCTGCCTACTTATTTAGCAGAATTACCAGCACTATGTATAGTTAAATACTTTGCTTTTCTTTTACTTGACAATTTATTGTCAGTATATAGTTCCAGCCCTCTTTTTCTCAACTGCATGCTATTCTGTAATATAAAATGGATGTAACATAATTAACCATTACCTACTAGGCAACATTTAAGTCATTTTCAGTTTCTCAGTAATTATGCAGTGATTGTCTTTTTAATTTTTCCCAATTTAAAAGGTGAAAAATGAATATCTTAATCTCATGATCATTGGTGAAATTGTAAATCTTTTTATGAGTTTATTAGATATTTGTGTGTACTTGCACTTTTTTCAGTTGGATTGTTTGTAAGCTCACCCCACATCCTACCCCCACTAAATTTATGTAGAAATAATGTTTGTATTGTTCTCTTTGTGAATTAGGTACACAGATGGAGAATAACACAATAAGGATTAGGTAGAAAAAAATGCCAAAGGATCTTGGATGTTAAATAATCGCTTGTTACGGTCTGATAAAAATATGGATACTCAGTTTTTCTTTTACTAATTTTCTAGGAGCAAATAGCAGAAATGTACCACCTGTTTGTTCTGAAGATGACCCTGATTCCAAAAATAACACTAAAAATACAAAAAGGAATCCAACAGACCTTCCCAAATGTGACACTGGTTGTGCTGAGACCTTGTTCGGCCTTAAGAACATTTTTTCCCCATCTGAAGACTTATTTTCATTTTTGAAGGTATTTTCATTGTCTGGTTTGGAATATTTATGTTCTTTTTCATCTTCCCAACACTCACTTCTGTCTTTTGAATCTAAGGTTAATTGTAATTTACCAATAATTTTTATAGGCTTCAGATTGCTAATTTTAACACATTGTACCACTTTGACAAATGGTGCATAGGCATTGCTTTAAATATATATTATAGAATATAGAACTTAGAGATATTTCAGATTTAAAAAAGTTTCAGAATAGTAGTTTTTAAACAAATGAACTGCTAATTATTAAATTAGGGTGTATACTGACAATTGGAGAATTTAATTCTTCAATTTAACACTCCAAATTAATTTTTTAGACTCATAATACTGTTTTGATGTATTAAGGAAGTGTAAGTTAATGAAATTATGAAGGGTAGAGACTCACAACTTTGAAGATAGATAGGAATGACACTATTCATATGGGTAGAAAAATGTTCAGACTAGGTACTATTATAACATTTCTTCATTCACAATTGTTTTTCAGCACAAAATCAGAACAAAGGAAGAATGGCATAAGCTCATCCACCTTCTTACAGAATTCCAAATGCAGGATGTGGATTTCTTATATAGTAATCTTGAGTTCATTCTACCACTACCTGTTGATATCATTCCAGAAGCAGAAAACTCTTCTGTTTCATCAATAAATGTGAACACCAGTGCAGCAGCAGAAAACATGAGATGTCTTGCTGGGACACCTTTTGAAAGAGAGAAGCCTTTGAAAAAGCCACCAAAAAAGAAACATAAGAAAAAGATCGTGACTTTAGATGATAGTGACTTATTTGACAGTGAATTGGACATTTCTGATGAATGTATTCGTCTTTACTCTGCATCTTCGTCAAATTTAGAAGAAAGGAAAGCCAGAGATAAAGAAAGCAATCCACAGACAAAGAAACTAAACAAATGTCTAGAGTCAAACGTTGAATCTATTCCTCGTCCTCCTACAACACCAGCAGAAAAAAAGTGTTCTGTCCTTGTTTCTCACTGTTTAAATTCTCTCACTGAGTTCATGGACAACATGTCCTTCCTAGATGCCCTTCTGATGGATGTACGAGAACAAAGGGAGTTTGGTAAAGATGATTTTGGTTGGACAAATGGAAAGGTTAAAAGTGGACTTTGTGATGAGTTTAGTCTCGAGAGTAGTGATGGATGGACTTCTCAAAGATCTGGAGAAATAAAGGCGGCTGTAGAAGCTCTCAGCTTTACTGAATGTTCTTCTGCTATTTCAAAAGCACTGGAGAAGTCGCTGAATTCTTGCAAGAAATTAGGAAGAGATCCCACAAAAGAGCTTACTTTTTATATTTCTCAAAGACGCAACAATGTACGCTTCAGTCAGTCTGCAGCTAATTTAGAGTAAGTCTTCTGTTTACTATTTATTTTTCGATAATAAATGGTAAAAAAGGGGAAGTTATTGGTTTCTTTCTCTTACTAATTTTGAAATGCTGGGCTTTATTGATTAGGTAAGCCCGTAATACTGTAGCTTGTAAGGAGACAGTTAAGGAGACCGGCCTGATTTCTGAGAAGAGAAGTAATAAGAGACTGGAGGCAGGGGGAGTAGATTTGGAAGACTCTTGGATCACAGGGAAGGGGTCTGGATTTGCTGTGCAGACAGCAGGTGACCAAGAAAGTCTTTTCAGTACGGAAGTGACTGATGTGTTGAAAATGGTACAGGAGGTTCATCTGGAATACAGTTAATCTAGTCTAGACTAGGAAATGGCAACCCACTCCAGTATTCTTGCCTGGAGAATCCCATGGACAGAGGAACCTTGCGGGCTACAGTCCATCGGGTCGCAAGAGTTGGACACGACTGAGTGACTTTCACTTCTCTAGACTAGAATCAGGGTGGAGTAGAGACCAGAAGCTGGTTGTGTTTGAGACTGTTGCATTTTTATTGGACATTAAAAATCAAAAGGTAATGTAATACTTTTAATTTACAGCAGTGCTTGGCAGAGGGTAGCAGTCATCAAAAGTGTATTTTCCAGCCGATCTCTTCTGAACCTGGGTAATAGACAAGCTAGTATAATTGAATACTTGCCAACTCTTCGAAACATCTGTAGGACTGAGAAGCTAAAGGAACAAGGAAAAAGTAAAAGAAGGTAAAGTTTGTTATAAAAAGAACACTTGACATAGCTGTTTACAGATTGATAAATATTCTTATCTGATGGAAATATTCTTATCTGATGGAAATATTAATATTTAAATTGTATTTTTCCTTGTAATTTTGACAGATTCCTGCACTATCTTGAAGGAATTCATCTTAACATTTCAAAAGAGACTATGAACACTTTGGCAGCTGACTTCCCTTAATATTCTACATTAACGATGCCTTCTACGGAGTCTCATGTGGCTCTCAAGATAAATTTTTATATTGATGTTCATGGAAGTGTTTATTTCTCTTAATGTACATTTAAAACAGACTATTTGTATATTTTTATTAGTGTGTAAATATTTAAGATGAAAAAATTGGAGTTACAAATTATATTTATAATTATGGTAGTATTTTTTTTCTGTATTTTTTTCTATTACCTGATTTAGCTCTGTTGGAATATGTGTGTGGGCTGTTTCTAGAAGGTAGAGTTCCCTAAATATTCCTAAAGGTGCTTCAATGCCAAACTACTCTACACCTTCTCCCTTTCTCATGACCCTCAATCCACCTCTCTCCAACCAAGTGTCAGCACCCTGTCAAATTGTGAATGTGAATCACCCAGGTGATGATCTTTTTAAAAATCATCAATTTTACACAATCCAGAATATGAAATAGCATGGACAATAGTAAGAAAACTTCCAAAGAAAGAAATTATGTGTCATTTTTCAAAAAGTAAGTTTTTCCTGATAAATTTATTTTTAGTGTGCTGTCCAGGATATGTTACCATGTGAATCACTGAATACTGAGAAGGTGAAATCAAGATTATGAACTGTAGTTTTCATAAATCTTTTTGTAGCAACAGTACAAATGTGGTATCTTGTATATTTTGATAACTCAAATAATTTGTCTTGTACATTTTTCTTGTATTTTTACATCATTGATGTTTTATTTCATAAAGATATTAATATAAATATTCTGGATAAACTGCTGTTCATTCACACTGTAACAAAGGATTCTACTCTAGGATTTCTACATGATAGCCATTTCCACTTAAGGTTATATTTTTGGAGAAAGTATCTATTTTTAATTACAAGATTTTAAAATATACAACATTTCATGTAAAATCATTTTTACAATCAGATAATCAGGTGTATCTGAAAATAGTTTCCTATTTCAAGTGTTTATATTATATATTAGCTTAATATTCAGTTACATTATCTGGAGAATTATGTTTTCACTTCAAAAGGTAAGGATCCTAATTTTCTACAGTTGAAAAACATAGACATATACCTGTGTACAAAATGTTTTTACCTCTTACAATATTTGTTCAATATATCTTTTCTTGTATTGCTAGTACATTGATTTAATTAAAGGCTAAAGGTAAGACTATGCAATATTTAAATGGGCGTTCCAGATGAAATCATCTGGGTAGTATGGATATTGAATAGGTTTGGATATAGGCTCTATCTTACAGGTTTTGTCCCTATACAAAAGAGAATACGATCTAAGGCACCTTTTTTTTTTTTTTTTTTTAAGTATATGGATTTATTTTTTCTACTGAATACAAGAGTCCACTACCTGTAGAGCATTTACCAGTTAATTTGGTCTTTAGTTAATAGAAAATTCTGACCGTTCTCATCAATTGAGGAGCTAAAGTAAAATTAACTCCATAGAATTGTATTTGAATGACCAAAAATCAAGAAATGAAAGAAGCATTTTCCTCCCTAGTATGGACGCAGGGAATAGCTTTTTCTTTTTTCAGGTTTAGCATATTTTGAGGAAATACTTGCTCCGTTCTTAAAGGTGATAATACTGTAAGACTTAAGATTTACTTTTGTGATAGAAGTAACTACATTTTGATGACTTTTCAGTACTTAGCGTCTTATCCTTTAAATGTCTAACTTGAACACATTTTCACCACAGCTATTTCCAGAAATATGTGAGAAGTAGAATGCCACCCACCTGGCCTGACCAACTGAATGGCTGGTGAAGCTGTTTACGAGTACCACACAGTGGCAAACGAGGTAGTCTAGAGGAAGAATGGTTTCAGACCTATACTTGGAGGTATCTGCAACAGTTCCAGGTGGAGATGCTTCTGTATACAGTCACATAGAGCTTTACAGTGTGCATGGCTACAAGTCTGGAGTGCACATCAAAGTGCCTAGGGAGTTGGAGGCGCTGGAAGGGAGGACATTCTTGTATGTTATAGATATCTGATTATTTGGATTTTTTTTTTCAAAGTATACTTCACTTTTAGTTTAAAGGAAAGAAAAGATTTAATGCTTTGACATCAGGGTGACTTGGGTTCAGTATAAGTGAGATATAAGGAGGGCCTGAGTTTAAGCAAAATGGAGAGATATGGGGGAAAAAATTAAGTGCTACTTTTCTGAGCAGATGGTCTATTGAGTAAAATATTTCAAAGTTAAAAAATGAGCCTGCACAAAATTTTTAAAATGAGCCTGTTGGGCTTCCCCGATGGTCCACTGGTTAAGACTCCATGCTTCCACTGCAAGGGGCACAGGTTTGACACTGGGTCAGGGATCAAATATCTCACATGCCACATAGTGCAGCAACGAAAAAGACAGCCTGTTAAACAAAACATGTTTGTTTGGTGCATAATAGATTCAGCTGATGAAGAGTGCGTTCTGAAGCCATCAAACCACATTGTACTCATAGAGCAAGAGGAGGACTCCCCAAGTTGTGTTATTGATTATATTTAGCTTTATTCCCATGATAAGCACCATCCAGAAAATTCATTAGTCCTTACTTTAACAATATGATAATGATGCAAATCTTTTCGTATAGATGGCACTTGCCTTTCAAGGAAGATAACTGTTTCCCGTTTTGGATGTTTAAGGAACATCATATTTTTTAACACTTAAACTTGAAAGGCACAGGATCTCATATTTATTGATTTAGCCTCGGTTTATTATTGTATAAACCATTCAAGAGCCAAAAGTCTGACTTTAAACATCTAAATACATTCAAACTTGTGCTTTCTTCTCCGTTAACATGGATGTTCAAAACAGTTGCTTTTACAACTTAGGAGCTAATAAATATAAATTCATAGAATATTAACAGCATGTAACATATTAACCTCAGAATTTTAAGATTCAGTATTAAAAACAGCCAGTTCATAGAAGGCAATAGCTTGTAATAATGAATCATATAACTCCTCCACTCTGTTGTGTTCAGTAGATGAAAACATCTGTCTGTAGCGGACTATCTTCTCTGGTGGGAAGAATACCCGAGGCTCATCTTTCAGTACAGACTCTGAGAGGAGCTGCTTCACCACCTCTTTTCCACTAGTCCGTGTGTCCCCAATCATCAGCTCAAAATGCTTCCCCACTGCATTTCGATTAATGCTCAGCACCTGATGATGACCATCCTGGGCAAACGTTGTATTCAGTAAGGCGTACAGCATGGCTTCTGTCATATGAAAATGTAACAGCACAGGAAACAGAGACGGGTTCTGAAATGAAGGTCCTGCTTTTTCCAGAACATAGAAGTCAGCTTTAGGCATCTTTGAAATGATTGAAGAAATCTTTGGGAAGAGAAAAAGGTAAAATAAGTGAACAGGGAAACTAGGCCCATGCATCCTAGAGCCCACGCTCTGCAATGAGAAGCCACCGCAATGAGAAGCCTGAGCACGCCAACTAGAGAGCAGCCTCTGCTCGCGCGAGCTAGAGAAAGCCCATATGCAGCAGTGAAGACCCAGTGCAGCCAAAAATTAAGAAAGAATTCACTGAGTTTTACTGTTTAGGCCTCCATCTCTGTCCCACTTAACTTCCATTATATTGCCACTGACAATTTTGAAGTAACTGAAAAAGACTTATGGAGGAGTAAGGATAGCCAAGTTCTTCTACTCATGGTTCTAGCAGGAACAAGCTGAGCTAAAACAAGCCAGTTAATCCTCCTAATTACTAGTTTCTTCATCTGTGCAATGGGCTTCATAATCCCTAAGATCTCGACTGCCTTTAAAACTGGACAAAATTGTCTTATTTACCTTTTAAAAAATTCTAGGGTAGCGTACAGGGTTGGAATGACTGGCCTAGACTCAATCACCTTTGCCACTGACTAAACAAGAGATGACAAGAGTGAATGTCGACACTCTAGGAATCAGTGAACTAAAATGGACTGGAATGGGTGAATTTAACTCAGATGACCATTATATCTACTACTATGGACAGGAATCCCTCAGAAGAAATGAAGTAGCCATCATGGTCAACAAAAGAGTCCGTAATGCAGTACTTGGATGCAATCTCAAAAATGACAGAATGATCTCTGTTGGTTTCTAAGGCAAACCATTCAGTATCACGGTAATCCAAGTCTATGCCCCAACCAGTAACGCTGAAGAAGCTGAAGTTGAACAGTTCTATGAAGACCTACAAGACCTTTGAGAACTAACACCCAAAAAAGATGTCCTTTTCATTATAGGGGACTGGAATGCTAAAGTAGAAAGTCAAGAAACACCTGGAGTAACAGGCAAATTTGGCCTTGGAATACGGAATGAAGCAGGGCAAAGACTAATAGAGTTTTGCCAAGAAAATGCACTGGTCATAGCAAACACCCTCTTCCAACAACACAAGAGAAGACTCTACACCTGGACATCACCAGATGGTCAACACCGAAATCAGACTGATTATGTTCTTTGCAGCCAAAGATGGAGAAGCTCTATACAGTCAACAAAAACAAGACCGGGAGCTGACTGTGGCTCAGATCATGAACTCCTTATTACCAAATTCAGACTTAAATTGAAGAAAGTAGGGAAAACCACTAGACCATTCAGGTATGACCTAAATCAAATCCCTTATGATTATACAGTGGAAGTGAGAAATAGATTTAAGGGACTAGATCTAATAGATAGGCTGCCAGATGAACTATGGACTGAGGTTCGTGACATTGTATAGGAGACAGGGATCAAGACCATCCCCATGGAAAAGAAATGCAAAAAAGCAAGATGGCTGTCTGGGGAAGCCTTACAAATAGCTGTGAAAAGAAGAGAAGAGAAAAGCAAAGGAGAAAAGGAAAGATATAAGTATTTGAATACAGAGTTCCAAAGAATAGCAAGAAGAGATAAGAAACCCTTCCTCAGCGATCAATGCAAAGAAATAGAGGAAAACAACAGAATGGGAAAGACTAGGGATCTCTTCAAGAAAATTAGAGATACCAAGGGAACATTTCATGCAAAGATGAGCTTGATAAAGGACAGAAATGGTATGAACCTAACAGAAGCAGAAGATATTAAGAAGAGGTGGCAAGAATACACAGAAGAACTGTACAAAAAAGATCTTCACGACCAAGATAATTACGATGATGTGATCACTGACCTAGAGCCAGACATCCTGGAATGTGAAGTCAAGTGGGCCTTAGAAAGCATCACTACAAACAAAGCTAGTGGAGGTGATGGAATTCCAGTGGAGCTATTTCAAATCCTGAAAGATGATGCTGTAAAAGTGCTGCACTCAATATGCCAGCAAATTTGGAAAACAGGACTGGAAAAGGTCAGTTTTCATTCCAATCCCAAAGAAAGGCAATGCCAAAGAATGCTCAAACTACTGCACAATTGCACTCATCTCACATGCTAGTAAAGTAATGCTCAAAATTCTCCAAGCCAGGCTTCAGCAATATGTGAACCGTGAACTTCCTGATGTTCAAGCTGGTTTTAGAAAAGAAGAGGAACCAGAGATCAAATTGCCAACATCTGCTGGATCATGGAAAAAGCAAGAGAGTTCCAGAAAAACATCTATTTCTGCTTTCTTGACTATGCCAAAGCCTTTGACTGTGTGGATCACAAGAAACTGTGGAAAATTCTGAAAGAGATAGGAATACCAGACCACCTGACCTGCCTCTTGAGAAACCTGTATGCAGGTCAGGAAGCAACAGTTAGAACTGGACATGGAACAACAGACTGGTTCCAAATATGAAAAGGAGTTCATCAAGGCTGTATATTGTCACCCTGCTTATTTAACTTATATGCAGAGTACATCATGAGAAACGCTGGACTGGAAGAAGCACAAGCTGGAATCAAGACTGCTGGGAGAAATATCAATAACCTCAGATATGCAGATGACACCACCCTTATGACAGAAAGTGAAGAAGAACTAAAGAGCCTCTTGATGAAAGTGAAAGAGGAGAGTGAAAAAGTTGGCTTAAAACTCAACATTCAGAAAATGAAGATCATGGCATCCGGTCCCATCACTTCATGGGAAATAGATGGGGAAACAGTGGAAACAGTGTCTGACTTTATTTTTTTTGGGCTCCCAAATCACTGCAAATGGTGACTGCAGCCATGAAATTAAAAGACACTTACTCCTTGGAAGGAAAGTTATGACCAACCTAGATAGCATATTCAACAGCAGAGGCATTACTTTGCCAACAAAGGTCCGTCCAGTCAAGGCTATGGTTTTTCCTATGGTCATGTATGGATGTGAGAGTTGGACTGTGAAGAAGGCTGAGCGCCAAAGAATTGATGCTTTTGAACTGTGGTGTTGGAGAAGACTCTTGAGAGTCCCTTGGACTGCAAGGAGATCCAACCAGTCCATTCTGAAGGAGATCAGCCCTGGGATTTCTTTGGAAGGAATGATGCTAAAGCTGCAACTCCAGTACTTTGGCTACCTCATGCGAAGAGTTGACTCATTGGAAAAGACTCTGATGCTGGGAGGGATTGGGGGCAGGAGGAGAAGGGAACGACAGCGGATGAGATGGCTGGATAGCATCACTGACTCGATGGACGTGAGTCTGAGTGAACTCCGGGAGTTGGTGATGGACAGGGAGGCCTGGCGTGCTGCGATTCACAGGGTCGCAAAGAGTCGGACACGACTGAGCAACTGAACTGAACTGAATCACGTCAGATGACTGATTGAACCAGTTTTTACAGATATGATCAGAATGATCATTACTGCCCATCTCACCAGATTCTGAAGACTCAGATGAGACAATAAATAACTGTGTGAAGAACAAGCTTTATAAATATAGTACGGAAGTTTCTTAACATTGAGAACAGTATACTTTACCCCTGATTTTCTCAGGATCTACCTTTCATTCATAAGGTATTTCTTTAAATAAATTATTAGGTTTTTAAAAAGATCATAAGTGGGGACTTCCCTGGGGGCCCAGTGGTTAAGAATCCGCCTGCCCGTGCAGGGGACACGGTTTGATCTCTGGTCCAGGTAGGTCCGACAGGCCGTGGAGCAACGAAGCCTGTGGGCCACAACTATGGAAACGTGAGTACCTAGACCCTGTGCTCTGCAACAACAGAAGCCACTGCAACGAGAAGCCCACCCACCGCACCCAGAGAAAGACTGCACGCAGCAGTGAAGACCCAGCACAGCCAAAAAAATAATAAATTTTTTAAAAATTAAAGAAACAAGCGATGGAAAATGCAATAGGAACAGGTGAGTAGTAAGTACCCAAAGAAAATCCATCCTTACTATTTTATTTCATCCCTTTTAGGACTAAAAGATTCATAAGGAGCTCCAGGCAGGTCAGGATTTGGAGATGCAAATGCCTTACCTCTTCTAAATAGACAGATGATAGGTATGATCCTTTCATCAATTGGCAATATTCGGTTTGCTGCCAATCCAGCACTGCCAATTTACGATCGAGGTGAGCCCAGGCAATTCTTCGAGTACCAGAAACAATGGATACAATACTGTTAACTGCCTGAAACAAAAAAGCCTGGTTTAATTATAAGTGTGAACATTTTAACAGACAAGATTTAAGATACAAACTCAGAAATCCAAATTAGTTTATGTGATAGAAATAATATTTAGTTTATGAACTAAGAATTATTAAAGAGTAGTTATTATTAAAAGGTAACCAGCAGTAGTCAGTTTATAGACAGAACTTTTACTTGTTCTCAGCACCTAGCTCAACGCAGGTGTTCAGATATTCACATGTTGCTGGGGAATGTGCTAGATACTGGGAAACAAGGGACATGACCCTACATTATAAGAAACACCACCATACAAGTTACACTATAGAGAGGAGAAATGGTCAGGAAGACTTGCTGGAGGACTAGGAGACTGAGTAAAATGGTAAACAGGAAGTTATTTCACCCAGATGTCTGCAGATATAGGCTGACACCTCTCAGACAGTGTCCTAAAGAATGCAAGTGGCGAAAGGGCAGAGGGGTGGGCAGATTTCTGCAGAAAGTAACTTCCTTTATCCTGAGAGCTACTGGGAGTCACCAAAGCATACACATTCAGGTGTAACAGATGTACATTTCAGAAAGGACACGGACAGCTGTGAGAAAGTGGGTGGGAGATGGCTAGACTAGGGAGAAAGATCTGTATTAGGTACCTGTTACACTACAAAGTTTTAAGAATCTCAGTCACAGTGAGAAGCACAAACAGATTAAAAGGAATAGGAGTATAACTGATATGTGGAATAAAGGAGGAAACGAAAACAGCCAGGTAACTCAACATTCCTACATAAGTCCTGCACAGACCTACTTCTCTACATCAACTATCCTATCTTCCTAAAATGCCTTTCTCTTCCTACTAGCATAGCTCTCTCTCCAGGATCCAGGCTGAGTTCTAGTAAACATTCCCCAACACACAGTTCTCTCCACTAAATTGCCAATTTACTACCTGTACATTTCATGTCTTTGAGAATAACTATAAATAGATTGTCTATGTGTGTATCCCTGGGTCCACAGGAGTAAACTATAATTGCCAGAAGAACCCTGTCTTGGTGCCCAGAATAGTACTCTGCAAAGTAGGTTGTCAAATATTTAGGCAGTAAAAGAGATGTTAAGAAAAAGAGTGTACCTTAACTCTCTCTCTTCCTATTTCTGGTTTGATGAGCTTTCTCAAGAGCCGACTTTCCTGTAACTTCTTTTTTTTCCCTCCAGTCTCTGGATTAAGAATGGAGTTACAAACTTGAATGGTGATTTTATACTGGAACAAGGGCACATTCATTAAACTCTCCAAATTCTGAAATGGTCCAAACTTTTTTCTGTGTTCTACAATATTGAAGGACTTTTTTCCACGAAGCAATTTGAAAGCTTCAAGTTCTTTATTAGATGCTGTATTCAACACATGCAAGATGGAAGCCTGCTGTTCTGAAGAAAAGAGCTTGTCAAGTGTCTTTCCAGACTCCTTTGCAGTCTCATCAGAAAAATCAATATGGGGAATGATTTTCTTTGGTGCAGTGGATTCTTTCCGACAGCAGGAATTATGTAGGGCCCGGAATAAGGATGACGCTAATGGAAGTGGAAAACATCTCCATCTCCCTAAAAGAAAATTTTAGCAAAATTTAAGTTAGACATAGTTCCTTTTAGTGTTGTGGCCTAACGAGGGCCTTTGCAAAGTGATACGGACTTTCCCATAATTTAAGAACTATCCATAAGAGATATAGGCTGATTTTTGTGGGTAACAAACTTAAATTTTACTACATACAAATCTTATGTCCAACAAGAAGCATGTATTTAAAACGATTATTTCCAACTTTTTAACGTTTTTAAAAATTTTAACCTTAGAGAAATCTTTTTGCAATTAACTGATATTTTAAACAATATTTATCTTCACTAGTTTCTTTCTCATCCAGTGGAATCAAATAAAACTAAATTTTAGAGAATTCCCTGACGCTGGAGTGGTTGGCGCTGTCACTGCCAGAGGCCAGGCGGGGAACTAAGATCCCGAAAGCCGCACAGAGCGGATAAAATAAAATTTACCCGTTTACAAGAAATATTTTAGCTGAGTGATAAATTTAAGAGCGGTTTTTATTTTCTTTCGTACGCTTTTCACGATTTCTACCGTAAGTCTACAAAGAAGAAAACCCATACAAAGAGCAACTCTGTAAAACCAAGGGAAAGTTTTACATTGTGGCCACAGGACAATAACGCATCCAGAAGTAAGCAAGCAGCTGTCAGACACCGAACCCTCTGCCCTCTGCCCTCAGCCCAGTCCGAGGAGTCGCTCGTGGACCCTTAACCCAGGGAAAGGAATCCCAATAGTTCCGAGGCTCGGCGACCAGAACCGCCCCCTCTTCTCGGCAGGGTCTCCAAGAGGGAGACCTGGACACGGGACCTGAGAGGGTAAATACGCCAGGCGCTAAAAGCATACGGCAGATTCATCCAGTATTCCAGGCACCCTACCTCCAGCCAAGAGGAGACTAGGGACGGTCATCCTCCACGCTAAAGCACTAGGTTCCCACGGTTCAGTCTTCCCCCACGGAATTCCGGTTTCTGCGTGCTTCGCCCAAAAGCGCCCGGCCTGTCAAAGGTTCCGGCGGAAGCGGCGTTCCGGCCCGCCACTAGGGGCTTTCAGCTGGGCTGTGGGCAGTCGCTTCGTAGAGCCTCGATGCAGACTCCGCCAGCGTAGTAGTGCCAGGATCCGCAGCTCCGAGCTGCGCCGTAGGTTCGTTCCTCTGCATCCGGAAAACGGCCTCGCCCACTGTGGCCCCTGAAAGCAGCAGAGCCGAATCTCTGGGAAGAGAACACCTGGGCCGGTTTTAGCTTGTAGTTGGCAAGATCCCTCCTTTGGGGAGCCTCCCTGGGTTTGGATCCAGGCATCTAGATTGGTGAACTCCTATCCGGGACCCTGTCTGGGGCGCAAGGAGGAGAGTCTGGCGGGGGAACGTAGGCAGGAACACACATAACCAATACCCCAGGTAGAATGGACTAACTGGGACAGGTGCGAGGTGGTGTTTCAGGAGCCCAGCAAGCTGAAGACAAGCTCCAGGAAGGGAGCCTTAGGAGGAAGTGGCTTTAGCGCTGGGCCTCAAAAGTATCCCCTGTGGAAGGGATGGATGCAGATCAGGCTGGCACCAAAAATGGTTGGTCCTGTTCCACCAGCTAACTGGAAACCACCTGGACTTTTGTAGAGTCAGACTTGAGGTGTGTTTCTGAAAAACTGACCATACGTTGAAGTATGAGGCTGGATTAGAGGTAACAAAGTGTATCTGGAAGCTAGTGTATCCTCAAGGCATAGGCAACCGTCAGGAATTGAACCGGGGCAGTTGTGTGATCGGGTAAGGCTGGATGGCTGTTCCTTGCTCTTTGTACACTCACTGCTAGAACAGTCCCCGCTTCACCTACACCACCCTCACATGACTGATCATCCCTCCTAGTCATAGAACCTAACGAGTAAATGCCAATGTACTTGCCCCCAGCCCCAGCTAGTGATTTTCCTAATCTATAGCTCAAAACATCTCTACTAGGATAGTTTATCAAAGGGGTGTTGAGGGGCATCCCCCTTCCCTGGTTTCTGGGCAACCTGGGGTCATTTCCCTCACATCCAGTGAAGACAGGCTGTCTTGTCCTGCCTGCCACCATGCAGTGCCTCTCCAGAACCCTTTTGCTTCAGACGTGTAAGATTCCTTATCCGCGAAACCACTGATATCTCTGTTGCCGATTCTGGGCTCTTTCACGAAAGATGGCATGGTATGGCATGTGTCCTCAGTTGTGTCTGACTCTTTGCAACCTCATGGACTGTTTGCAATCCACCAGGCTCCTCTGTCGGGATTTTCCAGGAAAGAATACTGAAGTGGGTTGCCATGCCCTCCTCCAGGGGATCTTCCCCACCCAGGGATCAACCCCACACCTCTTGCGTCTCCTGCACTGGCAGGCAGATTCTTTACCACTAGAGCCACCTAGGAAGCCCATTTCATGAAAGATGGAGAGACTTTAATTTTGTGATGAACAGGGAAATCAGGAGCATGGTGACTTTGGGAGGGAAAAGTGGTGGGTTTGTGTTTTTATGAGGCAGCAGTGTCTGTGTAGAAACTGTCCAAGAGGTGGTGGAGATGTAGCCAGTTGTAGGTACTCATGAGAATTCTAGTATTCTTGCCAATTTCTGGGGCACTTATGAATCCAACAGAAAATAAAGCCAACTTTTTTGTGCAAAATTCTCCAAATCAATGGGAAATAATTTCCTTTTTACTCTGAGGCTTATTCTACTTAAGTGAAAGTGAAAGTCACTCAATCCTGACTAACTCCTTGTGACCCCATGGGCTATACAGTCCATGGAATTATTCAGGCCAGAATACGCGAGTTGGTAGCTGTTCCCTTCTCCAGGGGATCTTCCCAACCCAGGGATTGAACCCAGGTCTCCTGCATCGCAGGTGGATTCTCTACCAGCTGAGCTACCAGGGAAGACCTAATTCCACTTAATGAAATGTTAATGAGTTGAAATGTATCTCTTAAAAAGATACATTAAAGTCTTACCCTCAGTACATTACATCAGTGACCTTATTTGGAAAGATAGTCATCGCAAACACAGTGAAGATTAAAATGAGGTCACACTACAGTACATGGCATCAGCTCATTCAATATGACTGCTGTCCTTATAAGAAGATGACCCTGTGAATGCCTGTGAAAATGGAGGTGGAGTTTAGGATGACACGTCAACAAGCCAAGGCCAAGGATCACCAGCAGGTCACACACACCACAAGCTAGGAGACAGGCATGGTACAGATTCACAAACAGAACGAATCCCCTCTGCTTGCACCTTGATTTCAGGCTTCTGGCCTCCAGAATTAAATGCTTCAAGCGCATTTCTGTTGCTTTAGGCCACCCAGTTTGTGGTGATTTGTTTAGTGGCCCTAGAAAACCATAATATGGGGCCATAAGGAGCCCTGGTGATTGATGCTTTCTGAAATGATGTGGTTCCCTGGTAAGATGCAACAAATGACTTTTTACCTGTGCAGCTTTATAGGCAGTTTCTCATCCTCTCTGAACCTCAGCTTCCTCATTTATGAATGGAGATCATGGTACCCACCTCATACCGCCCGGAAATCAGAGAGCCTGGCATAGAGTAAGTGTTCAGTAAATGTTACATCCTCTATTAAAGCACTACCTCTTCTTTGGAGCTAATTATTAAAGACCTTGAAGGGAAATGCTGTCATTTCTCAGAGCATTCATTCAGAATTATGTTGACCAGAGTCTGGACGTAGTAAGAGGCAATCACTAGGCATGACTTACTGTAAATCAGAATCAGTGGGTTCAAAATGAAAGACGTCATCTTCCCCAGAAACCAGCTCCTCACTTCCCTGTTTTTGTTGCTCAGATGCAGATGACCCTGGCTCCTATTTCTAGCCCATTTTACCCAGTTTCTATATTTTCAAAACTTTTTTTGACCATGACCCAGGAGATATTGATGTACATGTGAAACAAAAGCTTTATTTAAAAATACTTGTACCAACAAGGACGTATTGTATAGCACAGGGAACTATACTCAGTATTTTATAACAACCTATAATGGAAAAGAATCTGAAAATGAATTTTATATATAAGAACATTAAGAACATTATTATATATTATTACATATTTATGCACATAACATTTTATATATATATATATATATAGCTGAATCACTTTGCTGTACACCTGAAGCTAACACAATATTGCACATCAACTATACTTCAATAAAAAGAGACAGAAAGGGACTTCCCTTGTGGTCCAGCAGTTAAGACTCTGCACTTCCAATGTAGGAAGCACAGGTTCGATCCCTGATCAGGGAATGAAGATCCCATATACTGTGTGGCGTGGTCAAAAATAAAATAAAATATTGATTAAAAAAAGAGAAAAAATATTTGTGTTCTTATGTAGGATGAACTTTGACATTTTCTATTTCAATGTGTGTGTGTGTGTTTCAGCTTTTAAAAAACTCCGATGTGTGTTTATTTGTTAGTAACACTGGTCTGTTTTTAACCCACAGGACACTGGGTGGAGATGTCCAGGAAATGGTTAGATATGTAAAGGAGAGGACTGTGCTATGCCATTAAAAAAATGACACTTTATCCCATGAGAATGTCTGGGCTGAGACAGGGAGAGGGGTGGGTTGAAGAAGGCATGGGGAGTCCAGGAGAGAAGCTGGGAGTGCCAGCACTGGGGCATGCAGAGTATTTGGATTCCCCAAAAGATGGAGAAGGATATTTGGAGAGATTCAAAGGGAGACAGGACAAAGTCAAATGAAAAAGGGGACAAAGGACCCAGAATTTTGAGGTGGGAAAAGATTTTTTCTTTAATATAGATTAATTGAAACCACTAAATTGATATTAATTTCACAACTCACTAATGTGTGGTATCTTGCAGTTTAAAACATGAAATTCTAGCAGCCTTACCTGCAAAATGTCTTTTTTAACCTCTCCATTGCCATGGCCACTCAAATCAGAACCTCCTTGTCTCCACTGGGCTCCTGCAACAACCCCTCCCCCTCCTGATTTCTCTGCTTTCTGTCAGCCTGACCCTGTCACTGTCCTTCACATACATCCTCCCTGTCCTGACCCCAGTGCTGGCCAAACCTCCAGCTCCTGCCCTGTGGAGGGGCCTCACCCTGCTCTTCCAGGTCTTTCTCTCTGCTCACCGCCAGGTACCCCCATGCTGCTTCTCCACATTCTTGATACATTCCTGGTTGTGGGTAGGTGGCAATGTTCCAGAAGGTGAACTCCTTATGGGAATCCCACTTCCTTTTACTAAGTGTTAAGAAGGGGATGACAGAGGTCAAGATGGTGGAATGGCATCACCGACTCAATGGATATGCATTTGAGCAAGCTACGGGAGATGGTGAAGGACAGGGAAGCCTGGCGTGTTGCAGTCCATGGGGTCCCAAAAAGTCAGACAAGACTGAGGGAAGGAACAACAACAAGGATTAAGATAAGGGTGGGCGTGCTAGACTTTCCTGGTGGTCCACTGCCGGGACCAGCGAGCTTCCACTGCAGGGGGCTTCCCTGGTCATGCAACTAAGATTCCATAAGCCCTGTGCTGCTAAAAAAAATAAATAAGAGTGGGTGTAGTTCTGTTGGGGGACTAACAGGAAAAGATTTTTATAGCCTGATAAAGAGCGGGAGTGATATATGGGAGCAGAAGTGGCCACCTCCTCTTCCTTCTTGTGACTGTGATGTCAGGCAGGTGATGTCAGAGAAGCAACCATCTCTCCATGGACAGGGAGCACTGACAAGGACCAGAACAGGCCTTGATGACATTGTGCAGCTGCCTGACCAACCCTGAAACCGCCTACTTTTGGTTCAGTGAGGGAATAACTGACCTTGTTTAAGGCACTTTGCGATCAGTATTCTGATACTTGGAACCACCACTTCCTGATTAAGACACCCACTCGGGAGACAGACCATGGGTTTTTGTTTGTTTGCCTGCTTGCTTTTGTTTTTGTTTTTGATGTGGATGAACTGTAAAGTCTTTAGTGAATTTGGTACAATATTGCTTCTGTTTTATATTTTGGTTCCTTGCCCCAGAGGCATGTGGAGTCCTAGCTCCCTGACCAGGGATCAAACCCGCACCCCCTGCACTGGAAAGCAAAGTCTTAACCACTGGACCACCAGGGAGGGCCCAGGTCTCCTTATTTGCTCCTTTTTCCAAGATGATCTGGAAGCTACCAACCAGGATATATCAAAAAGTCATTCCTTGGGACGTTCCTGGTGGGGTGGCGGTGCCAATGCAGGGGACGTGTTTGATCTCTGGTCCAGAAAAATCCCATGTGCCCTGGAGCAACTGAACTCATGTGCCACAATGCCTGAAGCCCGTGAGCCTAGAGCCTGTGCTTCTCAACGAGAGAAGCCTGCGCCCTGCAGCCCGCACAGGCCACAACTAGAGAAAGCCGCACAAAGCAATGAAGACCCAGCACAGCCAGAAATAAGTAAAGCGGTGTGTACATATCGATCCCAAACAAGACAAAACAGAAAGGCGTTCCTGTGGCTCAGTAGCTCTCCTGGAGATGGAGGAGCTCAGTGGTTATGCTTAAACTTTGAGATCATTCACTCCTGTGGTTTAACCTGGTTTTAACCGGGCAAACCAGCAGTGTGAACCAGGGCAAGTGACTTGACCTCTCCGTGCCTCCTCAGATCCTCCTAGAGTGCGTGAGGGATTCGAACCGTAATTATATCTGTTATAATATCCAGCACAGAATTTAAATTCTTTCAAAATGAAAAACAGCATTCACACTTTGAGACCCAGAATCAGAATACTTGAACTGTATTATATATGTATATGTCAGTTTATTTCTATAAGAGTAGTCTTCTCTTCTGCAAAATAAAGCTCAAAATACCTCTACCTACAAGGAAGTTGTCAAAATGAAATTATATGAGTGATTGGTAGATTGGAAAATGTTATACAGCGAGTGAGGTTATTAATTGGACAATTGGTTATATAGGTTGAGATGAGACGTGGTTGTCTAAGAAATGATCTCAAGGGGAAATACCCAGATGCTTTATAAGATAATTATTTATGGAACTGATTTAGGTGAAACTAAAAGAAATGAAAATCCTAGATTTTGAACTCAATTTAAAAACTCTAGTTCAATAGGGAAGTACCCCAGTGTTCAAATCAAAATGTCACCCGAATCCCTTCAACTGTAGCAATAACCTCTCACTCAGGGCTCCAGGTAATGATGTAAAATGTAAACACTTAACTATCTTGTGTTTATTCAGGCTCTTCAGATTTCATAACTGGATTCTTCAACTCTCCAGATCCCTGGATGGTTTTATTTTATTCATAATACAAACTCCCATAAGCCGACTACCTTTGTAACGTGGCTCTCAACTCTACTCAAGTCATTCAACCAATATTTTTTATTGTAGAAAGGTACTCATAAAATTCACCATTTTAACCATTTTGAAGTCTACAATTTAGTGGCATTCACAATGTTGTGCAGTCATCACCACGATGTAGTTCCAGAATATTTCTAACACCCTAAAAAAAACCCTTGTCCACACTATTTAGCAGTCCCTCTTTGTCCTCCCTTCCCCAAACCCCAGGCAACCACAAGTCTGCTTCCTGTCTGAATGGATGTGCCTGTCTTGCACATTTCACACAGATGGATCAACCAATATTTTTCAGGCTCAGCACTGCTAGGCACCACGGGTTCAAAGATGAATATGACAGTCTGCTCTTAAATGAGATCACTTCCAACTGGGATGAAAGAGAGTTTAAAAAATTAATGTACAATGGGATGTGATGATTATTGAAATAAAAGTATGAACATCGTGGGAAAACAGATGAGGGAGAAAAAGGATGCTGCAGGAAGTTAAGATTTGCATCTGAGGGTGGGGGCAGGAGTTTGCCAGACCAGTGAGGGCTGGGCAGGAGGATGGAGTAGAAAAGAGGGAGCCGGAGCAGGACAGGAAGAGTGTGAGCAGGGCAACCCCAAGCATGTCACCACCCCAGGGCCTTTGCACTTGCTGTCCCCTTTTGCTTGGACCCTCTTCTTTCAGATGGGTGCCTAGCTGGCTTAACCTCTTCCTTTTCAGATCTTTGCTACATTGTCACTTACTCAGAGAGGACCTCCTTGACCTCTCTATCAAAATAGAATCTTCCATATCCCTCTATCCCCTTACTCGGGTTGTTTTCCTTTATAGCATTTGCTTTCTCCCGAACTTGAAGGTAAGTTGCCCAAAGGCAGAGCCGTTTGCTTTCTTTATAACTGTACCCTCAGTACCTACACAACCGTACCTGCCACCTAGTATGCAGCCTGTAAATATGTCCTGAGTAAATGAGCAAACCCTTCGGCAGTATGGCAGTTGGGAGTCCCTCTCAGCTCTGTACTGGCTGCTGGTGAAGACAAAGTGATATTGAACAGACAAATAAATAGGTGAAATCCATCAGATTCTTCTGTAGGACTGCTTGAATTTCAGCTGTTACACATGCCTGCCCATTATTTCTTTCCTTCAGAAAGGAAAACACTTCCAACAGGGATCTACTGCATAGTATAAGGAACCATACTCAATATTCTGTAATAACATATAAGGGATGAGAATCTGGAAAAGAATATATATATAAATATATATACACATACATATACATATGAATAAATGAATTCCTGTGCTGTATGTTGTTATTGGCCTTCTCCAATGGCTCAGTGAGTAAAGAATCTGCCTGCAATGCAAAAGACACAGGAGTTTGATCCCTGGGTCAAGAAAATCCCCTGGAGGAGGAAATGACAACCCACTCTAGTGCTCCTGTCTGTAAAACCCCATGGACAGAGGAGCCTGGCGGTCTACAATCCATGGGGTGGCAAAGAGTTGGACACAATTGAACAATTAAGCACATGGTGGTGTTGGTTAGTCGCTCAGTCGTGTCTGACCAGACTCCTCTGTCCCTGAGGTTTCCCAGGCAAGCATACTGGAGAGCGTTGCCCTTTCCTTCTCCAGGGGCCTTTCCAACCCAGAGATTGAACCCGTGTCTCCTGCATTGCAGGCAGATTCTTTACCACTGAGCCACCAGAGAAATCCCTATACTTCAATTTTTTAAAAAAGAAAGGAATACACTTTTGTGACCTCAAGTCCTCTCACTGTATTGCTTCCTATTTTTTTAAGCCCACTTATTTCTTCATTTTTTTCACAAATATTTATTGAATCCTTGTTTTGTGGCAGACAGGTGCTGGGGTACAAGGGCGATGCACTGATCTGACTCTGTCTTCACGGATCTTGGATGACTGAGGGAAACCAGTGAGCAAGTACAGCAGAGTTGGGTGCTTGATAATTCAGTGTTAAAGAGGGAAAAGGCTTTGGGTATAAAGTTACTCATTATAGTGCTATGTGTAACAGTGAAAAATCAGTCATGATCTATGTGTCCAAGAATAAGGAAATACATATACCCCATGGACTATTATAAAGCTATTAAAATGATGTCATGAAGCATCCATAGTAATATACGATACACTGTAAAGAAAGTTTTAAAGGATAAACAATTATATGAAAAATATGGCCGCAATGATAAAAAGATGTATAAAAGACCAGAAGGAAATCCATGTAAATATTCATTATAGTAAATCTTGGTGATAGGACCATTAAAAGAGCATTAGGTTGAACTGCATGACATTACTATTTTCATAAGTCAACTTTACATGTTTCAACATAATATTTTGTTGCAAAGAGCTCAAGATGAACTTGGGTTTGAATCCCAGATCCAGTCCTTTGTATCATCCAGTATGTATCATCTCAGTTGTGTAACGTTGGTTGGACAAATTTATTTAGATTCTCTCTCAGGGCCTCAGTTGTCTCATCTGTAAAATGGGCATAAAAGTAGTCTACACCTCAGGGTTATATTGAAGAGGAAATGGAATAATAATGCCCATAAGGGGCCTGACATACAGCAATCCCTGAATAATGCCCTGAATAAATGGCCACAAGTGTCGGTGGTGTTTTCTTTCTTCTTTATTATGTATTCCAAGTTTCCTACAATTATAGTATTCAAATTCTGTATAACTAATAAACATAATTATTTAAAATTTCCAGGGAGTTGTGGTCTATCCCGTGGGGATCTTAAGCCCAGTCCAGGCCTGGGAATGTGGTTGAAGGCTTTCTTCCAGCCCTGTTGAGGCTGGGCTCAGCTCGAAAGAGACCTTGACCCTGGGAGCAGCACTGATGTTCGTGCTCTGAGGGACCCTGGGAGCTTTATTTACAGAGAACACTGTGTCCCAAGGCCCAACTGCCCTCTCACCCCAGCAGCTGCTGTATGGACTGAGCCGATAAGGGGGGCTGCCTCTGGCTGATCCTAGTGTTCCGCAGGGTCACAACTTCCTTTGGCACAGAGTTCTTCCCTTAGAAGCAGCTTCTGGCTCCCGAATGCAGAGCTGAGCTTGATTTTGATCATGTCCAACTCCCACAAGGGGGCTACAGAGTCTCTTCTTATGGCTTTGAAAAACGTTTGGAACTAGATAGCGGTGATGGTTGCACAGCATTGTGAATGGAATGAATGCCGTTGAATAGTGCATTTGAAAATGATTCAAATAGCCAACTTTATGGAGATTTTCATTGCAATTTTTTTAAAGTGGAAAAAAAATCCAGTTGTGGGAGGAAGACTAAAGGGAGAGAGGCTTGTCCTATGGGGTTTGGTGGTCACTACAATAGGAAAACTGGATGTATACCCCATTCCCACCCTTGCTGGCAATGACCTTGGGTACCTTAACGTCTCATCCTCCATGAGGGTAGCAAGCTGCCCTCAGATGGCTGTCGTGGGATGCAAATGTGATCAAATACTGTAAAACTCTCTAAAATAACACTCAATACTTTTAAATCAGAATTATCTCCCCTTCCCAAAGAAAGAAGGAAAGGAAGAAATTCATCACCAGAAGTATAACAATACTGGTTTTGGTTTGTTTCTGTTTTTTTTTTTTTTTTTTAATTTGTTTTTTCTTGGTAAATCTTTAGGCTTGAAATTCTGTTTGTTTGTTTTAGTTAAAAAATGTATTTTAATTTAAAAAAAGTTTGGCCAAGCCCTGCGGCATGTGGGATCTTAGTTCCCTGACCAGGGATCGAACTCATACCTGCCGCAGGGGAAGCACAGAGTCCAAACCACTGGACTTCCAGGGAAGTGCCTTGAAATTCTGTTAACTGCAAACTTCCAGAAATAAAGAAGAGAGGAAACTAAAGGAACCTCTCGATACCTGGCTTCTCACCGTGAAAGAGATGCTGTTTTTTCCCTTCAGTTGTTTTTTGTGGGACTTCCAGAGAGGGGATGCTGAGACTCAAGGTGCAAAGGAGGGCAGCTCAGTGGGACAAAAGTGCCCAGGAACCATCCCAACACCACCATTCTGCCCTGGCATTGTCAGTGGAGAAATGATGCCCTTGGCCTGTCCCCTGTTTGTCCCCCTCTTCCCCCTTGCCATGCCTTCATACCTTAGGTTGCTTTTCCCATCTTTCTCCTGGGAGATTTATTTCTGTCTCTTTTTCATGTAAAGCAGCGGAAATGAATCATCTTTCGGCCTGTTTGGTAAACAGTCTCTGACCCTTCTCTAGGCTCTCTCACTGGTTCCTCTGGAGATGTCCCTAGGCCAGGCAGCACCCCCACAGCCAAGACTGTCCTGGCTGGTTATTCTTGGTCATATTCCCCTCCCCCAGGGCCTGGAGGCCTGACCTCCTCCACCCTGGAGAAGATGGGAAATGACACAGAGCATTCCAACAGATGATCCCAAGAGCTGCCCAGAGGGGAAGCAAGGGAGCCACTGAGTTTTGAGGGCTTTGTGTGCCAATGACCGTCTCAATGACCCTATTCGGTGATCTCTCAACCCTCATTTTACAGATGAGGAGTCCAAGGCTCTGAGAAGTGAAGGAACTTGCCCAAGGCCACACAACTAGTAAGTGATAGAGCCAAGATTCAAAGTCTAGATTCCTGAATCCACTCCATTATACGTGCTGCCTCACATGTTCGCATGCATATATGCATGTGTGATGAATTAGAGATGCTGGCAGATCAGCTAGAAGATCAGCTGCAACCCACCAGGATGGAAACTGAAGATCTATGTGCATTAAGCCTTATGCTTATGACAGATAGGTGTTCGTATACAGAGGGAATGGCACGTGTGCACAGCGAGTGCCTTACCAGGAGTCTGTGCATCACTGAGGAAGATGTCAAGGAGGGACAGGAATGGGGAAGGGGGAGGGGGATTCATGAAATGCCCAGATTCAAGACCACCTAAACCCTGCCCACACTTTAAGTGATGAACATTCTCAGATAAAAGTGCCCAGTGGTATCCCATTGGTAAAGCCTCACTTCCTGGGGAACACAGTCAAACAACTATTTATTGAACTTCTAAAACTGTGCAGGTGCTGTTTCTAGGAGCTGTGTGGGATACAGAAGTAAAACTTCTGACATCAAACTAGTGTGTGGTGGAAGTTGGGGAAGAAGTAACATAAATATATAAATAACTGTGATGCAAAGTTGGTTGAAAGCTCTCAGGGTGAAAGGGAGAAATGGATCCTACAAGGGCCAGTATTCTAGCAAGACCAGAAGCTGGAGAGATCACTCCAAGCTAGCTAAGTATCAAGGAGGGCTTCCTGAGGAGTGGCATTTAACATCTCTATGTCTTTAAGTAGATGTAGGATCTACACTGATATTTCCTACTAGCTCAGCTGGTAAAGAATCCACCTGCAATGCAGGAGAGCCCGATTCCTGGGTAGGAAAGATCCCCTGGAGAAGGGAATGGCTACCCACTCCAGTATTCTTGGGCTTCCCTGGTGGCTCAGTCGGCAAAGAATCCATCTGCAACGCGGGAGACTTGGGTTCAGTCTCTGGGCTTTCCCCTGGAGGAGGACATGGCAATCCACTCCAGTATTCTTGCCTGGAGAATCCCCATGGACAGAGGAGCCTGGCGGGCTACGGTCCCTGAGGTCGCAGAGTCGGACACGACTGAGTGTCCGACTCAGTACTAAGCACTGCACAGGACCAACATCAGGAGAATACCTTAACAGAAGTTAGAACCTTTCTAGTTTTCCCACGGACGGGGGAGCCTGGTGGGCTTCCGTCTATGGGGTCGCACAGAGTTGGACACGACTGAAGCGACTTAGCAGCAGTCTTCCAAGGACATACATCCTCATTCTCCCTTTACAGAGGCGAAAACTGAGGCCCAGAGCGGTTGATCAGGTTGTCCACAGTCACAACGCTAGCCGGTTATAGGCCAGGATTTGATCAGCGGCCAGAGTGAGCGACTCCGAGCCCTGCGCTGAGTCCCTCCCGGACTGGTGCGGCCTTAGAGAGGAACGCGATCCTCGCAGCTGGGGGGCAAACTGGACGCGCCGGAGCCGGGCGGAAAGTCCAGAGTGGGCGGGGCTTAACGCCCGGGGGCGGGGCTGGCGGCGAGGTCTTGGCTGCAGGCGCTGAGGCTGCTTCCCGCTCCACCTGCGGGCGACCGAGCTGGCCATGGGCTACCGCGTACCGAGGGGCTGCCGGGCTGAGCCCTGAGCCCGCCGGGGCCGGCCATGGGCGACCGCGAGCGCAACAAGAAGCGGCTGCTGGAGCTGCTCCAGGCCGCGGGAACCGGCAACGCGTACTGCGCAGACTGCGGGGCAGCAGGTAAGGTCGCGGCGGCGCACGTAGCCCGGTAGTCTGGGCCGGCCAGCGGCCGGTGGGTCCCGTCCCCTGCCTCCAGACCCGGGCGGGTCCCAGACCCCCGCGCACGACTCTTATATCACCTTCGGACCCGGGCCCCCGACAGCCCTCTCCTCGACCAGTACTGCCCCTACTTGAAGCTGGGCCCCCTGACCTGCCCCCTCTGGACCTCGACACTAGATCCCAGCCCCGGGTGCCCTGCCCATTCTACTCACCTCCCTCTGCCAGACACCCTGCCTACCCGGACCACGGTCCTTGACCTCTTCTTCTCGGACCCAGCCCCTTCCCCCACGCTCGGATCCAAACATCCCACACACCGCGGTTCCCAGACCCCGGACCCAGGTCTCCCCGGATGGTCCAGTGTCCCCTCCCGCGCCTCGGACGTCCCCGGGGTTCTGCGCGCTCAGACCCGGCGCACGCCAAGGGACTCTGACCCACCTTCCCACCCGCAGCTCCCGGCGTCGAGTTGCGGGTCCGTCCTTCCGCGCTCTCCTCTCAGTTCCCTGAAGTGCTGTCACTTCCACTTCGCGCCGCCTCAGCCTCTCGCTCTCCATCCCCCGGACTCCCTCCAAGATCTTCATTCTGGCCGCCACCGCAGCCGCGTCAGGGCCAAGTGGGCTGACCAGAGGGTTTCATGCTGGTATCTTAGTTCGCGCAAGGCGGGGAGGCCGAGAGAGAAGGCGTGGGCTGTTGGTACCTGCCAAGCCCTTGCCTCTCCTGGCGCCCCTAGCCTAGCCCTGGTTTCTTCAGCCAGCTCTTCACCCGCTCCCCACCCTGCCCTCTCACCCCGCAGATCCCGACTGGGCCTCTTACAAGCTGGGCATCTTTATCTGTCTGAACTGCTCCGGAGTCCACCGCAACTTTCCAGACATCAGCAAAGTGAAATCCGTCAGACTTGACTTCTGGGACGACAGTATCGTGGAGGTAGCAAGGGGCGCGTGTGGAGAGCCTTTGAACAGGAGCCTGCTCCCATTCTCCAGGGAAGGAAACTGAGGCCGAGAGAGGGGCAGTAAGGAGCCAGTTAGACAGAGGCCCTGAGTTCAAATCCTAGCTCCATCGCTTACTTATTTGCAGCTGTGAGGTCCGGAGCCTGCTATTTAACACTAGCTGTGGGCCCTTTCCACACATGTATTATAAATATACCACTATCCTTTCACAGGGCTGCTATGAGGATTAAATGCTGACTCAATGCAGGTACAAAGTAAATAGTCAATTAACAGCTGCTGTTCTTAGTAGCTGAAGTCCTGGACCAGAACAGAAGTATCCTGATTCATGGTCCCTAGGCCTTCTCCAGTCCCCCTAGCCAGGGAGGGAGCCACCTCGTTCTCCTGATCTCCAGAGATGGAGAACACTTTCAGCCTGGCTGATGACACCATTCTGGCCAGAAAACCTTCAGAGAGCAGGCAGTCCTAAACTGGGCTGGCTGAGGATTTCGAGGACTACGGGGGAAGCAGACCCATGTTTACTGAGTACCCCTGTCTGTGCCAAGCACTGCGCTAGACCACTGGGCTCGACGCTTTATTCGTTCACTCATTCACTCATTACTGTAAGCCTGCATTTGCTGGCTGTAGGAGAGAGCAGTGAAGATAAAGTCTCTACTTACGTGGAGCTTACATTCTAGTGCAGGAGAAAGACCAGAAACCGGCATATAAACCTGAAGGTCGTTTCTTTGGGCCTCATCACTCCCCTGTTATGGGCTTCCCTGGTGGCTCAGTGGAAAAGAACCTGCCTGCCAATGCAGGAGACACGGGTTCGATCCTTGGGTTGGGAAGATCCCCTGGAGAAGGAAATGGCAACCCACTCCAGTGTTCTTACCTGGGAAATCCCGTGGACAGAGGAGCCTGGTGGGCTACAATCCAGGGGGTCACAAAGAGTTGGACACGACTGAAGCAACTTAGCATTTAGCACTCCCTGGTTATAGCTTCTTCATCTTTGCAGGTGAGATCCCTGAAGCTCAGGGGGTTAAGTGTAGCCCAGTGGGAACCCTGCTCTATGGAGACTCATAGCCCATGCAAATCCTGCAACACAGCCCAGTGGCCAGTGGGGAAGGGAATAATAGGGTTCACTCTTTCCAAGAGACGTGGATTAAAAAAAGGGCTGTTTTTTCCACATGTGTCCCCAGCCCAGATATGCCCCTGATGTTACTGAGTGCTGACTGATGGCCAGGGCCACTCCTGACACATATGCATTCCCCTGGGTCTCTCTGGTGCCATCTTCCTGACTCACATACGCTATGGGGTGGAGCACTGAAGTGCTCCATCCTCCAGTTCCATCTATCGCCTACAGACTTGCAGGGACTACTGCTAGTGGTCCTGGCCATCTGTGGAGGGCAGTGGAGAAAGTACATGAGCTTTGGAGTTAGGCGGGTCTGGGTTCAAATTCCAACTCTCCACTGACTAGCTGTGTTACCTTGGGTAAGTTGCCTAAGCTCTCTGAGCCTTGGTGTCCTCGCCTTATAACAGGGACAGTAATTGTGGTGATTACAGTGATTGAGGGGATCAAATGGAATAATGTGGGAGAGCTGTAAAGTGCTATGCTTGTATGAGGCGTGGTTGTTACATTGTTCCAGGCTGGGACTTCTGAGCATCACGTGTGACCAAGCTGGGTTGGGGGAAATGTCAAACTCCAGGAGGAGTGTCTCCTGACTCAGCCTAGGAGCCAGTGAGAACAGTGGCCTTCTGGGTAGACTGTGGTTTCGTTTCACATTTTTTTCAAGTTCTACATTACCCCAAGTTGCTGTTGTCTTGCAGTTTATGACCCACAACGGGAACCTCCGAGTGAAGACCAAGTACGAAGCCAGAGTCCCTGCATTCTACTATATCCCCCAGGCCAACGACTGCATGTGAGTGGCTGATTTCCTGGTCCCACCCACTCCCACCGCTACCCCATCTCCAGTGCCTTTGTCTCTGACAGTCTTTTCTGTGCACCAGCCCAGCAGGTGGAGCCAGGAGAGCATTTGGTACAGGAAAACACACAGACTTCTGTAGGGCCCTCTCTACCTTCGAAGCTTGGGTCATCACCTCCCCTCTCTGGGACCCAGTTTCCTGGACTCATCTGTGAAATGGGACATCTGCTTTAGTTTCTGTCCCTTTGCCTTGATGTTCTCATAGCCTACAGGTGATGACTAACTTGATTAACAAGAGTAATGCCAGTATTCTAGCAGAATCAATGTGCTTCAGCTACTTTGCTTGGAATCTTGTGCCCAGAGCTGTCCCACCTAAGCTCAGCATAGCTCCAAGGCAGCTGCTTAGGCCCCAGATCCCCAAATAATAACCATAGACATACTTGTAGCTACTGATATTTGTTGAGCTTTACTTTGTATCAGGCCCTGTGTTAAACGCTTGTGTGCGTTAATTTTCGTTCTCTCAACAACTCTATGAGATCATATTGCATTATCTGCACCATATAGATGAAACACTTGAGGCTGATAGAGGCAGAGCTGGGACTAGCCCATCTGACACCAGGGCCTTCATGACTGTACCAAGGTGCTAGGGAAAAAAATCCAGTATCCTGGGATTGCATGCCATGGAACAGCAGGAGGGTTCAGGTCCCCTGGGGGTGAGGGGTGAGGGTGACTTTGGTCTGTAGTGACCCCAGACCTGTGCAGGACAGACTTTCTGAGCCTGAGCTTCCCTCCCAGGGACTCAGCATCCTGTGTGAACGGAGTGTGAATGGGGAGAAGGGTTACCTCCAGGCAGACAGGAGGCGTGGCTTGCAGGAACAGGCTGCATTTCCGCTGCCATTGTCCTCTAACCATGGCAGGATGCTGGTGGACAGCGCACAAACTATACAACCGTATCTAGTGTCCTGTGACGTCCCAGTATTTAAACAACCTGGGAGTGGCGGAGCAAGCACAGCTTTGCGCTCTGGAGACCCCAGTATGCTTCTCTGTCTCTATTCAGTTGTGAAAAGGTAGGCAAGGGAGCAGAACTCTGCAACCTGTGGCAGCCTCATCTCTGAAACGTTGACAGTGATGCCTACATTTGGTAGGCATAATGGTAGCATGATGGTAGGGATTAAAGGAGATAACAGGTAAAACATCTCACAAGACACCCCTCATGCCATTTGTTTTTTTAGGATTTATTTACTTCTTTTTATTTGGCTGTAGTGGGTCTTCGTGGCTGTGTGCAGGCTTTCTCTGGATGCAGCAAGCTGGGGCTGCTCTTCGATGAGATGCGCTGGCTTCTCACTGTGTTGGCTTCTCTTCTCGTGGAGCACAGGCTGTAGGCACGTGGGCTTCAGCAGCTGCAGCACAGTGGGCCCAGGAGCAGTGGCGTGTGGGCCCTAGAGCACTCGGGCTTAGTTGCTCCTCAGCATGTGGAATCCTCCCGGACCAGGGATCCTACTGGTGTCCCTTGCCTTGCAAGGCAGATTCTTCACCACTGGACCACCAGGGAAACCCCTTCGTGCCAGTTTTAATCTATTTCTATGTCCACTTTGGCATACTGGCTGGTGGCTGGCCCAGCTGTGGGAGGTGCCAGGTTTAATGTGAAAGGGCTCCTTTTGCCTCACTGCTGCCACCCAACCCTTTGCTCCAAGGGGAAGGGACCAGGTACTTGGTGAGCACCTACTGAGCTCAAGGGTCTCTGCCAGTGCTACACAGACGCTATGTATCATGACCCCAACTACAGCCCTGAACTGTAACCCCTTCTGGTTGAATGGCCTCAATCCCTAATTCTAAAAGTCCCCTGAATTCTCCACCTCCAGAATCTCGGTCTCCATTCCCTCTCCCAGCTCTGATCCTGTGGTTCAGGGTTCCTCCATGTCCTGGGGCCGAGGGCTGTGCCTTCAGTAGGGCTCTTAACTACACACAACAGAAACCCAGTTTAAACCAGCTTATGCACAAGGTGATTTTCTGGGTTCAGATCAGACCGCAAAAAGAACAGAGGTGGAACCACCCTCTGGAAGGACAGGCTGGAGGCTCCAGCACTATCAAGTCTCTGAAATCCCTCTGGTTCCCATTCCTGCCTCTTTTTCTCACCCAGGCTTTCTTCCTTTTGTTGTTCAGTTGCTCAGTCATGTCCGATTCTTTGTGACCCCATGGACTACAGCATACCAGGCTTCCTTGTCCTTCACTATCTCCTGGAGTTTATTTAAACTCACGTCCATTGAGTCGATGATGCCATCCAACCATCTCACCCTCTGTCGCCCCCTTCTCCTCTTGCCCTCAATCTTTCCCAGCATCAGGGAGTCAGCTCCTTTCCCAATGAGTCAGCTCTTCGCATCAGCTGGCCAAAGTATCAGAACTTAAGCTTCAGCATCAGTCCTTCCAATGAATATTTAGGATTGATTTCCTTTAGGATTGGCTGGTTTGATCTCCTTGCAGTCCCAGGGACTCTCAAGAGTCTCCTCCAGCACCACAGAGCAAAAGCATCAATTGTTCGGTGCTCAGCCTTCTTTATGGTCCAGTTTTCCCATCCGTACATGACTACTGGAAAAACATAGCTCTGGCTATACAGACCTTTGTTGGCAAAGTGATGTCTCTGCTTTTTAATATACTTCTTCTTGTAGCTGGGAGCAACACCATATCCATGTTCCCAGCTCCAGCTCCCAGCTCAACCCTGGAGAGAAGGCTTCCAATCCACCTCTCTCAGTTTTTTGCTCCTTTTGTTCCCAACAGCCCAGGGCCAAGCTCTGATTGACCAATCTGGGTCAGGTACTCAGTTCTAGGTCATTCCCTGTGGCCATGGGGTGAGGTCATATCAACCTGGGAACGTTTGCCTGGAAAAGGCAAGAGGGAACCAAACAATTGGAATGAAGTCCCTCTCAGCTGCGTGGATTTTCTGTAGGGGTCGTGGATGGCAATGTCTGGTTGGGCTAATAGCAAACACCTATTATATGCTCAACATAGTACTAGGCCCTCTGTATGCATTTAAACCTCTCAACAACTCTAAGGGATAGGTAGATATAATATTACTGGAATATTCCCCAAGTTCAGAGGAGTAAAGCAACTTGCCCTTGGTCACACGGTGGATAAATGGTAGAGTAAGACCAGGTCCCAGAGGGTCAGACCCCAAGACCACTGCTCTGTCCATTGTAGCATGCCCAGATCTCATGGGTGGGCCTTGGGGAAGGCTCACAGACTCTCCTGGCTTAAGCTCATGAACACACAGTGCAGTGTGGCAGAGTAGACGGTCCAGGGGAGCTGGCATCTGTCTCATTGACCTAGAGGGGCTGAGGTTGGAATAGCATAGCAATTTGGATTTAGCCCCTGGGGGGAGATATTATTTCCTGGTGAGATACTGGCCTTGTCTGCAGACATTTTGGAGTATCACAACTTGGGAAGGGTTGCTATTGGTATCAAGGCGGTGGAGGTCTGAGATACTGCTAAACATCCTACAAAGCACGAAATAGTCTCCCACCATGAAGCATTACTTGGTCCCAAGTGTTAATAGTATGCAGATGGAGAAACTTGACCAGGCTGGGCAGGCAGCCAGGCCTTGCTGAGAAGCTCCCATCCTCAGCTACAGGGTCTCATAAAATTGCCATGAAAAGAGGATGCATCAGACACAGCTGACTCAAGTTTCTCTCTTTTTAGGGTCTTAAAAGAACAGTGGATTCGAGCTAAGTATGAGAGACAGGAATTTATGGCCGATGGGAAAACCATCTCACCCCCAGGTAAGGTTATTTTCATTATCTCTTGAGGGCTGATTCTGATGCATTCTAGAAAACAAAGTGCCTGAGTATTAGGAACAAGGTCAGCCGCCCTCGCTCTGGCCCCAGAGACCAAGGTGTGGGTTCCTCTGCTTCTGAAATAGCAACACATCAGCTGGTGGGGTTTTATGGTCTTCTTGGCCGAGAAGCTCACTCGTTTCAGGTCCTTGCAGGACCACAGGGTGTACAGAGTCTTAGTATAAATTGCAAAAAGATTCACCCCCCTGGACAGACCAGGTAGAAATAGACAATCTGCTTCTGGCTAAGGGAGCCCTGGTGTGGCACAAGCCTTGAGAAGGAGAATGGGCTGGATTTTGCCTCCCTTCCTGCCTTTGTGCAGGGCATGATCTCTTCGGTGGCCTTGGACCTGTGGCACATTCTACCCCTCTGCTGTGAGTCCAAATGGACACTGTCCCAGAGAGCAAAATGTACAAAACTGCTCGAGGACCAGAGGCAGCCAGTGCCGAATGCTCGTAGCTGCCAGGAGCACAGAGTGTTCATCCACCAGCAGGGACCTAGAGGTCACTCATTATTCCCGTACTTGGGAGACTTTCAGTTGGCTGATATCAACGTGAAGTTGGGCCTCTTTCAAAATCAGTCCAGTTTCTCAGTTTTTAGCCTACTTAAGGGTTCCTTATATTTTCGTTTAATTTATTTATATATTTTTGGCTGTGCTGGGTGTTTATTGCTGCACTGGCTACTCTGTAGTTGCAGGGCGTTGGCTTCTCGCTGCGGTGACTTCTCTTGTTGCAGAGCGCAGGCTCTAGGCATGCGGGCTTCAATAGTTGTGGAACTTGGGCTCAGTGGTTGCTCTGCAGCATGCAGGATCTTCCCAGACCAGAGGTCGAACCCGTGTCCCTTGCGTTGGCAGGTGGATTCTTAACCACTGGACCCCCAGGGAAGTCCCTACCTAAAGGTTTACTATGTCTTCTTAGGAAACAGCCAAGAAAGAAAGTTGGAGGGACCCCCCCAACTAAAATCATACAACATTGCAAAGTTTCCTCAGAGAGGACCCCACATCCTGCAGCCGTAAGAGCTAAATCAGATCCGAGACATTTCAGCAGCAGGTGGGCGGTCCACTCCACCCCTGAGACTGCACGGCATGGGGTCACCAATAGGCAGGTGAGTTGCCTGTTGGTCTTAGAGCTGTGGTGGTTCACTCTTTCTCATCTTTGGTGGCAGGTAACCGAGAAGGGTTCCTGTGGAAGCGGGGAAGGGACAACGCACAGTTCCTGAAAAGGAGGTTTGTCCTCCTGGCAAGAGAAGGCCTGCTGAAGTACTACACTAAAGAAGAGGTAAGCTTCTCCTACTCCTGCCCGAGCCAGGGCAAGCACCCCTCTCCGGTCTATGTTTTGATCAATGGTGCCTGGTCTTGTAGATGAGCTCAGTCACTGAGACTTAGGTGCCACACGCTACTACTTTTCCTCATTATACAATCCATCCAGTCCACTGAAATCCTCACCTTCTCTTCACCTTGAATGGGCTTAGATTGGTCCATGATTAAGGTTTTGATGATCACTTGACTTTACTTCATTGATTCATTCACTCAAGAAATATTTATTGGGCTTCCTTGGTGGTCCAGGGGTTAAGAATCCACCTGCCAATGCGGGGGACATGGGTTCAATCCCCGGTCTGGGAAGATCCCACACACCGCATGGCAACTAAGCCTGTATGCTGTAACTCCTGACGCCTGTGTACCCTTGAGCCTGTGCTCCATAACAACGAAGCCACCTCAATGAGAACCTGCACACCAACTACAGAGTAGCCCCCGATCACTGCAGCTAGAGTAGCCCTCACGCAGCAATGAAAACCCATCGCAGCCAAAAAGTATATATTCATTGAGCACCTACTATGCTAGACCTTATTCCAAGCACTGAAGATACAGCAGTGAACTAAACGAAGTTCCTGATCTCTTGGGGCTTCCATTCTAGTGAATAGAGACAGGTAATAACCAAAATATATGTTACCTATCCAGTGGCAATAAGTTCTATGAAGTAAAATAAAAGAGAGTGAAGGTTAGAGCATGATACAAGTGGGGCATGGGGAGGTGGTCAGAGGAGGCCTCTCTGATGACCTTTGAGTACAGAACAGAATAAACATGAGTACGTTATGTGGATATGTGGGGGAGGGTAGAAGAAGAGAGAACAGTATGTGCAGGAGCATGGGCGAGTGTGCTGATTAGAAAAGATGACCCCTCTCAGAGGGTGCATCCCTGGTCCCAGTCTAGGCAAGCAGAAGCCTGGATGCCGGTTCTCCCCCATCCCTTCAGCCAGGAGCTTTCTGTTCAGTGCACAAACTGCCCAACCGTGAGCCATAGCCATGGCTTGAGCTGGGAGTGTATTTGGTGAGTCTATAGGGCATGAAGGAGGCCAGAGTGCCTGGTACAGAGTGAGCAAAAAAAATAATGGAGAGAGATGAGCTCACACAGTGGAAGACTTTGAAGACCATAGGAAGATTTTTTTTTTTAACAGCTTTATTGCAATGTAAATTCGAATACCACAGGATTCACCTATTTCAGTTCAGTTCAGTCACTCAGTCGTGTCCGACTCTTTGCGACCCCATGAACTGCAGCATGCCAGGCCTCCCTGTCCATCACCAACTCCCGGAGTCCACCCAAACCCATGTCCATTGAATCGGTGATGCCATCCAACCATCTCATCTTCTGTCGTCCCCTTCTCCTCCTGCCCTCAATCTTTCCCAGCATCAGGGTCTTTTCAAATGAGTCAGCTCTTTGCAATTCACCTATTTAAAGTATATAAATAGCTTTTAGTATATTCGTGGAGTTGTGCAACTTTCACCACAGTCAATTTTAGAACATTTTCATTACCCTAAAAAGAAAACCCACATGTGTGAGCTCTAGTTCTCCACTCTACTAGCCTCCCCTAGCCCTGTTGTTGTTTGTCACTCAGTCATGTTTGACTCTTTGCAATTCCATGGACTATAGCCTGCCAGGCTCCTCTGTCCATGGGATTTCCCAGGGGATTGCCATTTCCTACTCCAGAAGGTCTTCCTGACTCATGGGTGGAACCCGTGTCTGCTGCTTGGCAGGTGGATTCTTTACCACTGAATCACCAGGGAAGCCCTCCCTTTGCCCTGCTGCTGCTGCTGCTAAGTCGCTTCAGTCGTGTCTGACTCTGTGTGACCCCATAGATGGCAGCCCACCAGGCTCCTCCATCCCTGGGATTCTCCAGGCAAGAACACTGGAGTGGGTTGCCATTTCCTTCTCCAATGCATGAAAGTGAAGTCATTCAGTCGTGTCCAACCCTCAGCAACCCCATGGACTGCAGCCTTCTAGCCTCCTCCGTCCATGGGATTTTCCAGGCAAGAGTACTGGAGTGGGGTGCCATTGCCTTCTCCGCCCCTTGCCCTAGGCAACCACTAATCTATTGTCAGATTTGCCTGTTCTTGACATTTCATACAAATGGAATCATACAATATGTGGTCTTTTATAACAGACTCCCTTCATTTAGCATTAGGTTTTTAAGGATCATTCATGTTGTAGCACGTATCAGTACTTCATTTCTTTTTATTGCCAAGTAATATTCCACTGTATGGATATACCACATTTCACTTATTTATTCATCAGCTGATAAACAGATGAGTTGTTTCCACTTTTGGGCTAGTGTGAATAATGCTGCTATGAACATTCATGTACAAGGTTTTATGTGAATCTACATTTCCAATTTTCTTGGGTAATTCTCCCTAGGAGTGGAACTGCTGAGTCATATGATAACTATTTGTTTAATTTTTTGAGGAATTTTTCCAAAGTAGCTGCACCATTTTACATTCCCACCAGCAATGTATGAGGGTCCTCCACGTCCTCACCAATGTTTGTTATTATCTGTCTTTTTGATCATAGCCATCTTAATGGGTACAAGATAATATCTCATTGTGATTTTGATTTGCATTTCCTCGATGGCTAGTGATGTTGTATGTCTTCTCATGTACTTACTGGCCAGTTGCCCATCTTCTTTGTAGAAATGTTTATTCACAGCCTTTTCTCATATTTTTATTATGTTATTTGTTTTCCTTTTTTTTTTTTTTTTTTAGCTGTAATCGTTCTTCATATAGTCTATATACAAGGCCCTTATTGGGTATATGATTTTTTTTATTACATTCTTATTTCTTAATATTCTTTTTCATTAGGGTTTATCACCAGAATATTTTTACAAAAAATTTCTGTGTTTGGATTTTACTCTGTTATTGGGAAGACATACAAGGGTTTGGGGGCTTCTCAGGTGGCACTAGTGGTAAAGAAACTGCCTGCCAATGCATGAGATATAAGAGACCCAAGTTTTATCCCTGGGTCAGGAAGATCCCCTGCAGGAGGGCATGGCAGCCCACTCCAGCGTTCTTGACTGGAGAATCCCTTGGACTTTGGAGCCTGGTGGGCTATGATCCATAGCATTGCAAAGAATCAGACACTACTGAAGTGACTTAGCATGCACGCAGGAGGGTTTTGAGCAGAAAAGTGATCAGCTTTGACTAAAACTTTAAAAAGAGACACTCTGGCTGCTACTTGAGCAAGAGTGGGGCAGGAGGAGGCAAGCGTAGAAGCAGAGAAACCAGTTAGGAAGCTACCACAATAATCCAAGATCGGGATAATGGTGTTGGAGATGGTTAAAAGTGGTCTGCTTGCATTTTGGAAATAGAGCCAATGAGATCTACTGAAGGATTGGACATGAGGTGTGAAAGTCAGAGGGATCAAGAATGATCCACAGGACTTCCCTGGTGGTCCAATGGTTAAGAATCCACCCGCCAGTGCAGAAGACACAGGTTCGATCTCTGCTCCAGGAAGATTCCACGTGCTGTGAAGAACTTAGCCTGTGTGCCGCAACTACTGAGCCGAGTGCTCTGGAGCCCATGAGCCACACAAGAGAAGACACTGCAGTGAGAACCCCATGCAACTAGAGAGAAAGCTGCCTCCTCTCGCGTCAGCTAGAGAAAGCCCAAGGGCAGCAACGAAGACCCAGCACAGCGAAAAATAAGAATGCATCCCAGATTTTTTGCCTTATGCAACTATGAGGTTAGTTTGTCATTTGCTGAGATGGCAAAGATTTAGCTCCCTAAGGGGATGATCATGAGTCCTTTTTCATTTGAGATGCTTATTAGTCATCCATGTAGAGACTGAGGAAGACGTTCTCAGAAGTTCTGAGTCTAGAGGTTTGGGGAAAGTTTTGAGCTGGAGTCAGCAGCGTGCAAACTGGTTGAGCAACAGGACTGGTTGGAATCACCGAGGTGGGCGGGGGGGTGAGGGTGGATGAGAAAAGATGTCTAAGGACTGAGTATTTTAGGTATTTGTTACTGAGTGACACACCACCCTAAAACTTAGTGGCTTGAAATAACAATTGATTGTGTCTCATAATCCTCTGGGGTCAGGAATTTGAGCAGGTGGTGGCTGCTGCAGAGTACTCCCTGTGACTTCAGCTGGGTCGTTCCCTCTGCTCCATTTTCCTGGGCTGGGCTAGGAGACCCAGAAAGCCTTCACTCACATGTCTCGTGCTTTGCTTCCTTGTGGCTTTTCTCTCTGTGAATGTTCCTCATTCAGGAGTCCAGTTCAAGCTTTGTTACAGCATGGTGTCCAACTTCCCCCAAGCAAACGAGGATGCTGCCAGGCCTCAAAGCTTAGGCCAGGAACTGCCTGCTATTGGTCAATTCAAGTCATGCAACCAAAACCAATTCAGTTCAGTTCAGTTCAGTCACTCAGTCGTGTTTGACTCTTTGCGATCCCATGGACTGCAGCGCGCCAGGCCCCCCTGTCCATCACCAACTCCTGGAGTTCACCCAAACTCATGTCCATTGAGTCAGTGATGCCCTCCAACCATCTCATCCTCTGTCGTCCCCTTCTCCTCCCACCTTCAATCTTTCCCAGCATCAAGGCCTTTTCAAATGAGTCAGTTCTTCGCATCAGTTGGCCGAAGTATTGGAGTTTCAGCTTCAACATCAGTCCTCGGGGAGGGGATAGAGATTGTGCCTCTTTTTTTTTTTAATATTTATTTATTCCTTATTTTTGGCTGTGCTGGGTCTTCACTGCTGCACTCAAGCTTTCTCTAGTTGTGGCGAGCAGGAGTTACTCTCTAGTGGTACACGGGCTCCTCACTCTGGTGGCTTCTCTTATTGTGGAGCATAGGGCTGTAGAGCGCGCCAGCTCAGTAGTTGTGGCTCGTGGACTTAGTTGCTCTGCGGCATGTAGGATCTTAGTTCCCTGACCAGGGGCTGAGCCTTCGTCCCCTGCATTGCAAGGGGGATTCTTAATCACTGGACCACCAGGGAAGTCCCTGAAGTCCTAACTTTAATTCATTTTAATTTTAATATCTACATGTGACTACAGCTACAGCTGCTATGGGACTAGACTGTTGGTATCATTTTTCTTTCTCTCATCAGTTATGAAAGGAAACATTTGTTTTCCCTTTGCCTTCTTAGCATCAGGGAGTGCTCAAAATGTGTTCAGACCCTGAGAACAGAGTATATAGTATGGGAAGATGTGCTTTGAGGCCTACCCCTGCTTTTATTGGTTTACCTGTTTTATTTGATTGGCTTCCATGGATTTTCATTATAAATTCTTTTTTTTTTTTTTGGTTGCACAGCATGAAGGATCTTAGTTACCTGACCAGGAACTGAACCCGTGCCCCTACAGTGGAAGCGTGGAGTCCTAACCACTGGACCGCTAAGGGAAATCCTAATGATTTATTTTAGAAAAAGTTCTATGGCTGAAAAACTTGAAAAGTGCCAAGTTACGGTCTTTCCAAGCCCCCTTCCAGCTCAGAGAGGCCGATTAAGCAGGATTAGTGGGATGGCTGGATACAGAGCATGGTAGAATATCTGTGGATCTTGATATTAGAGCAAGAACATTAAAAACCTGTGTGGAGTTCCGAATTGGTCATGTTTGCCTTAAGGCTTGATGGCAAAGGTGAGGAGAAGTCACTCCACTGACTGTAGGCATCCTGAGTACCCGATTCCTCTCTTTTAGGGTAAAGACCCCAAAGCTGTCATCAGCATCAAGGACTTGAATGCCACCTTCCAGACAGAGAAGATTGGGAACCCCCACGGGCTGCAGATCACCTACCGGAGAGATGGTCGCGTTCGGAACCTGTTTGTGTACCACGAGAATGGGAAGGTGAGAGGGTGGCGTTGCCGCTCAGCCTCCAGCTCAGCAGCCCCGAACCTCGCAGGCCCAGCTCCCTGATTCCCTGGCGCTGCAGCCTCTTGAGACGCGATGCTGCTGTTTGCTTTCATCTGTTGTCGCTTTCTGTTTTTGGCCACATTGTGTGGCTTGTGGGGTCTTAGTTCCCCAACCAGGGATCAAACTTGGGCCCACGGCAATGAAAGCACCGAGTCCTAACCACCAAACTGTCAGGGAAGTCCCTGTTGTCACTTCTGGTTGGAGACATAGTAAAGTTAAGGCAGAGCGAGAACTGGGAGAGGAACCTGGCGGGGATCAGGGGTGTGTCTGGATGGTGCACAGCCACCAAGGGGCATCCGGTTAGCAGACGGGACTATGCCCAGAGGTGGCCAATCAGGTGCAGCCAGAGATTCCAAATATGAGAGGAGGGATGACTCGAAGCTCAAACAGCAGTGCATCCCATGGCCTCCCTTCGCAGTGTGTGGTCTGGCACCAACTGCATGAGCATCACCTGGGAGCTTGTTGGAACTAGTGTCTTGGGCCCATCCTGGACCTGCTGAGTTAGAAACTGCGTTTTCACAGGATCCCTAGGTGATACTCAGGCACGCTGAAGTTTGAGAAGCACTATCAAAGGTCCAGGAAGTCAGCTCCATCAGAGAACAGCAGGCCAATAGTACAGCTGCAAAGACAAAAGCCGGCTCTAAATGGCAGGGTCATGTGACTGGGCAAGAGTCAGAGATGCTAAGTGGAGGTGAGGAGGTGCAAAGGTGGGGGCTGATGTTTTGTGATTTGCTATTAATTCTGTGCTGGGCACTTTTCTTGGTGATCACTATACATCATTGCTTTTCTTTTTAAAAAAATAATTAATTAATTAATTTGGCTGCGCCACGCGGGATGTGGTATCTTCATTCCCTGACCAAAGATGGAATCATTGGAAGCGTGGAGTCTTAATCACTGGACTGCCAGGGAAGTCCTGTACATCAGTTCTTAATCTTCAAAACCCTGGAAATGTTTTATCCCCATGTTACTGAGGCATGGGACTTCCCTCGTGGCTCAGGGGTAAAGAATCCACCTGCAATGCAGGAGTTGCAGGAGATGAAGTTCCAATCCTTGGGTCAGGAAGATCCCCTGGAGGAAGCCATGGCAACCCACTCCAGTATTCTTGCCTGGAGAATCCCATGGACAGAGGAACCTGGCGGGTTACGGTCCATAGCATCTCAAAGGGTCGCACACGACTGAAGCGACTTAGCACGCATGCACTGAGGCAGGGGTGTGTTAAGTAATTTGCTCAGAGTCATGTGGCCGATGGTTCCTGAACTCTGCACCTGTCTTACCACTCCATGTGCCTCTGCTGGAGGAAGACCCTTGCCAGCAGGAGTCAGAAACCAGATACAGGCCTGGATCTTCCCACGAGGCCCCAGCACTGGGATACTGACCATGGATCATCCTCAGCAGGCTTCATGCTCTCTCCACCGTCTGGGCTGACTTCCTGGCATGGTCTGAAGAGCTGGGGTTTGGAGTCGGAAGTTGGGACTCTGCTTCTGCCACTCCCTTGTGTGTTCCTAGGGCAGGTCCCTTCCCTTCCTAAGTCTGCTTGTGTATGGTTGATAATACCCACTTCCCGGAGGGGTCTTGAGGATTGAGAGACTGTGGACCATGAATGTGAATGCATCTTGTTACTGTGAAGTGCATTATAAACATTAGTTGTCACTGTTATTTGTTCACGATTGTGGCAGCAGTGGAAGACAAGCTCTTGAGAGCCGTGCCTGATCATTTCTGTGTTCAGGACTTCCCTCTTTCAGTAAATCCTTACAGTGCCCCTCCCTGCAACGTGCACAGCACTGGGGTGTGGAGTGATTGAGGCAGAGCCATGAATGGGGTTCTAGGATCTCATAGTCTTGGGAAAGAGACAGATGGGGAAACAGGCACTGAAGATACTGTGTGATGCAGTTTCTAACTCAGCAGGTCCAGGATGGGCCCAAGACGCTAGTTCAACAAGCTCCCAGGTGATGCTCCCAGGGAGGCCATAGGGGCTGTGCTGGAGACACACGGGAGACGTGTAAGTGGCCTAGTCTGGGGGAGGGGGCACTCTAAAAGGCGATCCAAAGAAGGAGGTTCTACTTAAGAATTGTGTGAGTATGCCGAGAAGGAGAACACTCAAACCAGCTTAAAAGGGTCATGAGTGGAAAAGAAACAGGGGTATTTATTTCAGAGGACAGAAGCATGGTTGGGCAGCCTGAGAGGTTAAAATTAGGAACTGTGGTGTGTGTGATTCTGTGTGTGTTTGGAGACAGACAGAATACACTCTTAACAGGAACACATTGTTCTATAAACCCAGGAGTGCAAGTAATGTCTCACTTCTTAGTTTCTCTAAATGCAAGGATCTCATTTCCCAAACTGCCAAGAAGCCTAGTGCCACTCGTTTTTCTCGGCTCCCTCCATTGGCTTTACCAGAATTTTGGGACTGGTGCAGTTAGGAGACATGGAGGAGATCCCTGGCTCTCAGTCCATGGTGGGCTCACTGCTGTGGCCCCAGGTCCAGACTGACTGGATACCAGTGGCTACCTCACCATGCCCATTTCTGCTAAAGGACTTTTGCTGAGGTGCCCATGATCTCAGACACTTATGGTGCCTGACTCCTTCCCACTGGCCCAGCTGTAGAGCAGCTGACAACCTGGTTCTGGCCAGTCTCCTCTCCCTGGTGATGCCCCAGCTTCTCCCTTAGATGGGCATAAATGGGGGGCTACAAACTCACGGCTGCAGGAGCCAGGTGGGCAAATTAAAAGTGGACAGCTTTAAGTCTGTGGCAAACAGGAACACATGTATAGAGAACTGAAACAGGCAAAACTTAAGGGCAAACCAACCTGTACGCAGGTTGGATTTGTGACCGGAAGAGTCTTTCCAAAGTGAAGGCCTAGGTGGGTCTTCTGTGGGGATGATCCCCTTCCCTTAGTGCCTGAAACCCTATAAGGTTCTTAATGCCCTGGTCAAGAGAGCTTAGGAATACTGAACCAGCAAAGCTTGACCTAAAACAGAAAAGGTACTGATGTTTCATACCTTTGAAACCAAATTCAAATGAATTTCTCAATCACTCTATTACATCCAAGTGCAGCACAGCAGCTATTTGAACAGGTCTTTCCTCTCCTCTTCCATACTCCTGTGAGATAGGATCTGATAAGCCCTGTTCAGCCTCTGTACTGGTCCAGCCCTCATCCAGATTCTGTGGCCAAGAAGGAGTAGGATCATAGCAGCAAGTGTGACTGCAACTGTGGATGGGTGGTGCGCGGCTGAGAATGGGTGGGGCATTTTTCGTAGAATCAGGGTTTGGGTGGAGCAAAAATCTATTCCATCTAAACTCACTCTCAGGATGAATAGAATGTTCTAGATAAAAGGTGTATCAAGGGTGAGGGCAGAGAGGTGGGTGAGGCAGAGTGTTCCAAGAGAAGGGAAGAACGTGGGGGCAGCGATTGCAAATGATTTTGTATGGAAAGAGCTCAGAGAGCAAAGTGAAAGTGACAATGTTAGTCACTCCATCCTGTCTGACTCTTTGTGACCCCACGGACTGTAGCCCACTAGGCTCCTTGGTCTGTGGGATTCTTCAGGCAAGAAGACTGCAGTGGGTTGCCATTTTCTTCTCCAGGGGATCTTCCGGACCCAGAGATCGAACCTGGGTCTCCTGAAGATTCTCAGGCAGATTCTTTACTGTCTGAGCTGTCAGGGAAGTCCAGAGGGCAAAGTAAGTCATACTAAAGAACTTAAGACTCTTTCCCTGAAGGTAGTGGAGAGGACTCTAAGCTAGACTCAATTAGATTTGCAATTTGAAAATCACTCTGGCTGCCATAAGGACTGAATGAAGAGCAGCAGAGCAGAGGCAGAACCAGCTGGCACAAGGGGTTCAGCAGGTGAGAGACGAGGGTGGACACTGCTGAGGGAGGCGCACTCCCAGAGGGACACAGGAGGTCCATGCCAGCTTCAGCCTACGTTGCACTCCAGGTGATGAGCATCTGCACTGATGGAGCATCCCCAGGAGCACCTGCCCCCACCTGAAGGCCGGTCTTTGACACCCGAGGACCTTTGCTCCTCAACGTGTCTCCCAATGACCAGCAGCTCATCATCTGTGAACTTGTTAGGAATGCAGAATCTCAGGCCCCACCCCAAACCCGCTGAATTCAAATCTGCATTTTAACGAGATCCTTGGGTGATGCTTACACACACTGGCAGGAGCCAAGCACTGTGCCGGGCCGCTGCATAACTCCTGTGCGGCTGGCCTTGGTCCTTTCCCATGGCCCTGGGGCTCTGCTTCCCACTTGCTCGGGGGACGCCCTGGGCTCTGGCACCGTCCTCCCTGGGATCAGCCTGAGTAGGACTGGGGGGTGTGCATGTGCCCAAACCTGAAGACCCAGCTGGCTTCCTGCTACCAGCCTCGGCTGCCCGCCCCCCCGGCCCCCAGCTGGCACTCAGTCTCACTGTCTGTCTGTCCTTTGCATGTCTCTCTGCAGGAGATAGTGGACTGGTTCAACGCCCTCCGTGCAGCCCGTCTCCAATACCTAAAAATGGCCTTTCCTGAGCTCCCAGAGTCTGAGGTGAGCTAAATGCGGACCCCACCTTCCACGGCTCCTGTCTGCCACCTCCTGTGCTCCTGCTTGGCTGACCTCAAAGACATGCAGAGGCCAGACTCAGTTTGACTGCAGGAAAGACCTTGAGCCTTGGGGTTGGGGACCTCAGCGGGAAACCAAAAGTTTTTTCCTGGGGAGGCTGGGGGTTATGGCCTCACCGTTGGCAAGGCAGTCTCCAAAAAGCAGATCAGACTCTCCCCTTTGGGATCCGTCACTCACAGTGTCAAAAGGCTCAGGATTTGGGCATCTCTTTCTGACTTCTCCCACTGAAATGCACAAAAGGTCCCTCACATACTGCTTACAATGTGCTTCTGAACCTGGTTTATCTTGTCATCCCTTTTATCTAATCGTCCTTTTCGGCCAGCAGTTAGGTGAGGTGATTATTCCCATTCCAGCGATGAGAAACTGAGTCCCAGGAAGGTCAAGGGCATAACCGAAGGTGTTCCTCCCACTTGAACATCCCCCACTTTGCCCTTTCCTAGTCTGCTTTAAGGAAGGCAGTGGGATCTTTCCCATTATCATTCTAACAGGAAGAGTCTGCCTTTCATGGCCAAGGTGACAGTGAGCCTGAGAACTTCATTTCAGTTGTCTTCAGACGTCTGGGGCATCCACGTACATCCCTTAGGCTTGGGCGGGGAAGCTGTATAGAGTGGGCTGTGAGCTGGAGGGTGTGAGCTGGGAGGCCTGGGCCCTTGCGGATGGTCTGCTCCTGACTTGCTGTGTGACCACTGCAGGTGAGGCTGCCTCTCTGAGCAGCTCTTCCCACATCTGTAAGGTGGCGCTTGGTCTGGGTCATCTTCAGGGTCTCTTCTAACTCTGAGGTGCTGTACTCTAGTCCCTGTGTTAGGCCTGCTCTGGAAGGATTTTGTAAGAGATAGGGGATGGAAAGACCATGTTAATCGTGTGACTTTTTTTTTTTTGGCCATACCACACAGCATGTGGAGTATTATTTCCCTGATGAGGGATGGGACCTGTGCCCCACTGCAGTAGAAGTGCAGAATCTTAATCACTGGACCGCCAGGGAAGTCCCATTCCTGGGACTTTCCTATTCCCAACTGTTAGATCCTTCTTGAAAACCTAAGTGCCCATTAATTCCCCAGTTTGCAGGGAGCGAAGTGTCTGGAATGGGGGTCCTCTCCAGACCTAGGGATGCACTGAGATGGCAGATCTCCACGAGTTCCTCCAGCCAGGCTTGGCTCAGGGTCCTCCCGGCCTGCAGAGTCAGCAGCCATAGCGGGTGAACGCCCACTTGCATGGGCGTGGCGTGGGGGTGCTGACTGCTGCCTGGAGACACTGAGGGCAAGTTGCAGACGCCCCGCCTCCCTGTCTGGGCAGCTCTCCAACTCGGCTGGCCCATGCGGGGGAAACTGGGCTTTGGTAACATCCTCAACGTCCTCTTCCTCCCGCCTCCACTATCGTTACCCCTTATCCACCCCTGGTTTTCTCCCTGCTGCCTCTCTCCCCGTCTTGCCTCCCCCATGTCTACATAGGGTGTGAGGTTCTGAGCAACCACCCAAGTCTGGCTCGAGCTCAGGGATCCAACGCCAGAAACCTGGGGGACCCCGGTGGGATTGTGGTCCTGTAAAAAGAAACGCATGGACCCGAAGGCAGGGAAGCTGATGTGTTACGCAGGGCAAGTGGCCTCACCTCTCCTAGCCGCAGTTTACTCATCTGTCACCACTGGGACAGTCTCTGCCTCCAGGGCTGCATGTGTCCAGTGAGCCAAGGCATCTAAGGTGCAGTGCATAGTACCGCATTCCCAGCCCCTTTCTCCTCAAGGCCTAGATTCACCCTGCCCTGGCTTCAGTTCAGACAACTGAGTGATTAGAACTCTTGTCTTTGCTCCAAATGAAGGAATTAAAGCCTACAGAATGCATTTTAGGGAAAGGGGAGTGGTGTCCTTTATATTTTTGATTTCTCGCTCACAACTTTCTCCCTTCAGACTTCCCATTCCTACTCCCAAACCTTACATCCCCTTTGCCCCTGCTTTCGACCCAGGCTCTGTTCTCATCTGAAGCTCTATACTTGCCAGTTTGACACCCTGGAGCACAGGAGGCCAGTGTCAATCCCTGGAAGCTTCTCTGAGCGTAGGATGGTCTTGCAGATCACATAATACGGTATCCTTATTACACAGAAGGAAACAGGCCCAGAGAGGCATAAGGTCTTAACAAGATAACACAGCTGGTTGAGGTCAGACCTGGAGCTAGAACTCAAGTCTCCTGACTCCTAGTCCAGAGTTTTCTCTACTTAATCCATCCTGCCATCGCCTTCTATGGCCCTGGCTCAGAATCCCCACCAATGCCCAGGTCTTGGCCAAGGGCCTGATCAGAAGGTTTTGGCATATTTAAACTTGAGCATCATAGAGTAGCAATATAGCTACTACTAGGGTCTGGCTGGTGTCTATCGGCTCTAGGTGGTGAAAGTTCTTCATCCTACCGGTGACATGTCTTCGGGAAAATCCTGTGACTTTTCTGAGGTCTTGTCTCTTCATTCAGAGCATGAAAATGATAACATCCACCTCACAGGGTGGTTGAGAATTACACGCAGAGCCTGACACACAGTCAGTCAGTTCAGTTGTTCAGTTGTGTCCAATTCTTTGCGACCCCATGGACTGCAGCACACCAGGCTTCCCTGTCCATCACCTACTCCCGGAGCTTGCACAAACTCATGTCATCAAGTCGGTGATGCCATCCACCCGATGACACGCAGTAGATACTCAGAATGCAACCCCCCCCCCACCCCGATACCTGGAGAGTCTCCTCAGAGCCTGACCTGTGTCCTCCTCCTGGAATTGCTGAAAGAACACTTAACCTAAGTCTTTACACCAAGACTCAGCTGTGCTGGGTAGCTCTGCAGACATCTGGGGTGCTGTTGTCGGGCTCTGTCGAAATGTTAGCATTGCATCCATACCAAATATAACCATGTGCACACATCCTTCCCTATTGCAAACTTCCCCCTTTGTCGGGGAGCCAAGTTCGCTGGGGAAGCTCGGCCTCTTAGGTGGGAGGCAGGGGGTCAGTGTGTGTCTCTCTTCCCCCAGCTTGTGCCCCTCATCACCAGGAACTATCTCAAACAAGGCTTCATGGAAAAGACCGGTCCGAAGGTACATCCCGTGTTCCTTGGGGGGGACTTTCATGGCCTCAGTGCCAGTGGGCAGTGGGGCCAAAGTGGGGAGGTGGGAAAATGGGGAACCAGGGGCAGGGAGGAGGGAGGAAGCGGAAGTAAATGGACTTTTGTGAGTTCCAGGGGTGAAGGACCAAGTGGGAGACAGGGTGGCTGGAGGGTGGTCAGGCGCTTCTCCCTGCAACTGGGCATCTTCCTTCTTGATCAGCATCGCCATCAGTGGCTCTCGTCTTTACATCATCTATCTGACCCTGTTCTTGGGAAGGCACAGCTGAAAAGGGAAAGCACAGCTGAAAAGCACAGCTCCTTTGAGGGGCAGCTCTTGAACACTTGTGTGCTCTGAGCTGGGGCCCTACCAGGACCGATCAAGTGAGGCAGGACTAGTGATTGGTCTGAGAGAACTCACCTCGGTACCTATGCTTGGATGCCAGTGAGGCCCCTGCCGCCCCAGGACATCTCAGACCTAGCCTGGATGCTGGTGCGGTGAAGCTCCAAGCCAGAAGATGGAGATGGTGGGGGTTGTGCAGAGGAGGCGGGGTGCAGGGAAGCAGGGAAGGGGGAGGAGAGAAGGAGGAAGAAGCAAGCAGATGTGTGAGTGCTTAGTCTTGCCTGACTCTGCGACACCGTGGACTGTAGCCTGCCAGGCTCCTCTGTCCGTGGGATTTCCTAGGCAAGAATACTGGAGTAGGGTGTCATTTCCTTCTCCCAGAGGAAAGCAGAGGAACTTCCTAAAAAAAAAAAGAAAAAAACCCAAAGCAACAGCTTTCTGATGCTTTTTTTTTTAAGGTGTAATACGCTGATGCAATGTTTGTTAAGATGACAGTGGAAGTGTTAGGCAGTCACAGTAAAGGGAGCCTCAGATGGCTGGGTAAAGGGTTGCAGGTTTTTGTCCTTCAGCAGCTGGTGGCACCGCCCCTGTGGCTCTTAGGGGGACTTTCCTTCCCCTGACCTAGGTTAGAATTTGGCCAAGGCCAGGGCTTTCAGAAGCGCTGAGCAGTAGCCACTTCTGATTTCCCAGGTTCCTTTTTCTGAGATATCTTGTCCACAGCCTGAGAAAGAGGAAAATGCTTCTTCCAACGCACATAGGCAGCGGCTGGAGGCCGCAAGGGAAAGCTGGGGTGGAGGAGGGTGTTTGGAGCCGTCAGAGCTCAAGGCCCGGGGGTGGGGCGAGCGCTGGGGTGTCCGACTGCCAAGCCAGGAACTGGCCGGCTCCCTCGTCCTGGCCCGGGCTGGCCCTCTGACCTCTGTGCCCCACCCCTGCCTGGCCAAGCCTGATACAAAGTTCCCTCTTCTGCAGCAGAGAGAACCTTTCAAGAAAAGGTGGTTTGCTCTGGATCCCCAGGAGCGCAGGCTGCTTTATTACAAGAACCCACTGGTAAGAGTCACTGATGGCCCCCCTGCTGAGCACCAGCAGGCAGAGGTGGGGTCAGAGCTGGTCGGGGACCATGGGGATGCCACAGGGCTGGAGAGACCCAGCGAGAGACACCATCACGGTTGTCTCTAAGTCATCCTTGGGCATGAAACTGCTCTCCCTTGCCTTCAAGAAGTCCTTCACGTGTGTCCAAAAGCTGCCAAGGTAGCCAAGAGAGGACTTCCCCATCCTCTAGTCTCCAGGGCTGCCTTCCAACCTGGAGGCTGTGGAGAGTCACAGTTGGGAGTAACAGCTCTAGAACGCGACTGTCTGGGCTCTGGGACCAGCCCTGCCACTTTTAGGGGTGCACCCGTGGCATTTTGACAGAGCACTCAGTTCTCCTTGTCTCAGTTTCCTCAATCAGGAGATGACTTAATAACACTGCCATCTTCAGAGGTTGCCCTGAGGATTATTCTGTGAGTTACTATATATAAAGCACTTGAATTCTTAGTGCAGAGTTCAGTTCAGTTCAGTCACTCAGTCGTGTCTGACTCTTTGCGACCCCATGGATTGCAGCATGCTAGGCCTCCCTGTCCATCGCCAACTCCCAGAGTTAGCTCTCCATAAACACTGAGTATGGGACTTCCCACCTGGTGCTAGTGGTAAAGAACCCATCTACCAACACAGGGGACCTAAGAGATGCAGGTTCCATCCCTGGGTTGGGAAGATTTTCTAGAGAAGGGCATGGCAACTCACTCCAGTATTCTTGCCTGGAGAATCCCATGAACAGAAGAATCTGGCGGGCTACAGTCCATGGGGTCACAAAGAGTCGAACATGGCTGAAGTCACTTAGCATGCACACATGCAAACATTAAGTATCATTTAAACAGATGTTGTTTAGTTGCTAAGTCGTGTCTGACTCTTTGTGCCCCATGGACTGTAGCCCGCCAGGCTCCTCTGTTCATGGGATTCCCCAGGCAAGGATATGGAGTGGTTTGCGGTGCCCTCCTCCAGGGGATCTTCCTGACCCAGGGATCCAACCGACCTCTTCTGCTTTGCAGGCGGGTTCTTTGCCACTGAGCCACCAGAGAAGCTCATTTAAACAGAGGCTGTGTGTGATTTCCTTTATAGTTTGAGCCTTTTAAATTCGGGGGTCCTCCTAGCTGAAATCCCCAGCACAGCTCCCCACCCAACACACACACAGCCCTCTTACTAAGATGGACCTGGGGGCTCTCGGGCCTGCAGGTGGCCCTCTGCCCCAGGTGTGGCCTCTGATGACCTCTGTCCTCTCTTTTCAGGATGCCTTCGAGCTGGGCCAGGTGTTTCTTGGGAGCAACGAACAGGGGTACCAGGTGTTTGAAGACCTGCCCAAGGGCATCCGAGGGAACCGCTGGAAAGCTGGCCTCACCATCGTCACCCCCCACCGGAGGTTCGTCTTCACCTGCCCCAGTGAGAAGGAGCAGCGTGAATGGTTGGAGAGTTTTCGGGAGGTCCTCTCCAGCCCCTTGACGCCCCTCAACCTCCTTGGTAAGATACGGGGCCCTGTGTGTGTTCCTTTGGCCAAGGAAAGTGGGCAGAAAGGGGCTTCTTCACTTGGGTTCAGCTGTGAGTCCTAAAACCGGGGTCATGGCTCCTGACTGCCCTCTTTCCCTTTTCTTCTCTTCTGGCCAAAGAGTTCAGACAGTGCACATTATTGCCCGGAAACCCTCTCTGTCCACATCTAGTTCCTCTACCGGGAGGCTTTTCCTAGTGGATCCGGATGAGCTTCGTCTTGGTGGAGCTGTCGCTCTCGTAGTTGTTCAGTTTCTAATTTGTGCCTGACTCTTCTGCGATCCCGTGAACCGTAGCCCTGCCAGGCGCCTCTGTCCATGGGATTTCCCAGGCGAGAGTACTGGAGTGGGTTGCCATCTCCTCCTCCAGGGAATCTTCCCAACTCAGGGATTGAACCCACAGCTCCTGCACTGGCAAGTGGATTCTTTACCACTGAGCCACCAGGGAAGCCCGAACCGTTGCTTAGGTCCCGTTTTCTACCCTGCTCCCTCCCAGGAGCCGAGCAGCCTCTCTGCCCCTCCACTCCCTGCCCCTGAGTCCCTTTTCCCGTGAGAAATCCTTGGCCTGTTAGGAAGGTCACACCCGCCGGCAGCTTCTGGGATTCTGGGTTCCTCCCCACTCAGAGGGAAGGCTATTTTTAGGGTGCTGCTCTTTTCTAGGCGCTGGTCTGTCTGCTCCTCTCCTGCTCCTCCCCTTTGCCCCAGATGTGTCTTGAGCAGGCTTCCCCATCTGTAGACAGCCTCGTGGAAGGAGGGGAGACATTCTGAGCAGGAAACTTCTGGCCCAGGGCCTTCTGGCTCCTGGGACACGGAGGAGAAGTTCCGTGTTTGGAAAAGTACAGACTGAGTAGGTGACCCCATGCGGCCCCTGGGGAGAAACCCTGGTGCCCTTTGAATCTGACCAGGATAAACACAGACTTGCTTCACTCCCCAAAAATCCCAAAGCTGAAGGGCCTCTGAGATGGGCTGGGAAGTTGTTAATGAAGAACATTAGTGTCTTTTCCCCCCGGGGGCCTGTGCTTCTGAGTCTCTGCTGCTCTGTTTCCGCTTTTCTCTCCTCTGCTGTGTCTGTGTCCCTTCATCTACCACTTTTTGGTCTGTTTTTTAATTCTGTTTCCCTCTGTCATTGCTCCCCTCTCCTCTCGCTGTCCCTTCCCTCCGGTGGGACTACGCTGGCACAGCCATACCCTCTTTTTGTTCCCTTTGTAGCTGTGTCAACAGAGAGTGACTGCAGCCACAGGTGACCTAGTGGCCACCCAGTGCGCCTGGTGGAAAGGAGAGGTTACTGCTTCAGCCTTGGGGGCCCCACAGGAGTGCCCCCCAGAAGTCGGCAGCTGCCACAGGCAGTGACCTCTGCCAAGACCAAAGCTTTGGCCTTTACCTGCTGGCTCCCTGGGCCTCCTCGCTGCCCTAGGGGTCTGGGTAGCTGGTAAATGTCCTAGGGCCTCAGGACACTGGAAATGAAGGCACCGCAATGGGAAGGTACCGTGGCATTAGCCAAGCTTGCTGAAGAAACAGATAACGACAAGAAGTTTAAGCTGAATCCAACCATGAGGAAACAATCAGACAAGTCCACATTAGAGGAATTCTGCAAAACGACTGGCTAGACACTTCAAGACTGCCCGTATCATGAAAGATCAAGTAGTCTGAAAACTGTTCTAGATTAGACAAGACTAAAGAGACATAGCCACAAAATGCAATTCATGATTCTTGATTAGATCTTGGATTTTAAACAGTTTTTGAGATGTAATCCAGATAACTGGGGAGGTTCCAATATGGATGTATATTAGCTAGTAGTATTGTAACATTGTGATATTGTGCTGTATTTGTGTAGGCGGATGCTCTTGTTCTGAGGGATTCTGAAGTGGTCAGGAATAAAATATAATATGTCTACATATGTCATATGTATGTCATACATACATGTCAGCAAAATATAAATGTATCTGTACATAGAGAGTATATACATATAGTGTGTGTGTATTTATGAAAAAGAAAGTCTGTGTACACACACACTCAGGGGGAGAGACAGAAAGCAGACCACTGTGCAAAATGTTAGCAACTTCATCTAGATGAAGTATAGCTGGATGCTTATTGTCCAATTCATGCAAATTTCCTATAGGCTTGAAAGTTTTCAAATTTAAAAGTTAGGGGGAAATTACTTTAAAAGCATCCACTTTTCACTCTTCAATAGTGGTGGGTTTTCCCCATGAATCGAAAATGTTCCTGGGAGAGTTCTACCTTTGTGCACATCTTAGAAGATATAAAAGTGTAGCTAATACAAAAGAACAAACAACCCCCCTCCCCCCAAAGCACAATGTTCCCATCCACACACTCTGGAAGGAAAGAAGGAGGACAAGACGACAACTCCCCTGGACCCCAGGGAGAGAGCTATCCAGCCTGAATGCCACGTCTGGCCCTGCCACTAACGCATGTGTGCATGCTCAGTTGCGTGTCTGACTCTTTGCGACCCCATGGACTGTATCCCGCCAGGCTCCTCCATTCATGGGATTTTCCAGGCAAGAATACTGGCCGCTAATGAGACTGTTGGAAAACTCACTTCCCCACTTCTGTGCCTTGGTTTTTCCCTTGCAAATGAGGAAGTTGAAGCAACTGCTGAAATTCAATGGAAGCAACAGCTATTTCTGAGCACCTCCCAGATTCCAGGCTCTGCACGGGCAGGAACCAGATGACGTGGTCCCCGCTGTCACAGATTTCAGCCCGCTGGACAGCAGGCCTAACAGAGGGCAAGATAATGAGGCAAGTGTTCAGAAAGGGGACGTGCGGGCTGCTGCAAGGTGTGTGGCAACAGGGTTCACCCTGAGCGAGAGGAGGGAGCCTCCTTCTTTTCCAGAAAGTGACGTCTAAGTCACTTAAAATGAACCTTAAAATGTTCAGAGGTTAGTCAAAGGGAAGAGGGCCAGGAAAACACTCTAGGGTAAGGGAGGAAAATGTTCAGAGGCTCCCAGATGGGCAAGAGGAACGGAAAGAAATCGCGGGTGGCTGCAATGTTAGAGAAATAGATCACCCAGGTCTAGGCTCTATGATTCATTATCTTCATTCAAAACAATGAAGACATTGTTTTCATTTCAGTGGAGACCCACAGGGTTGGGAAGGTCTTTAAGAGAGTCTCTGCTTTTTCATGGGATTTTCCTTTGATCAGAGGACAAGCAACGTCATCAAGCTGTCTTTCCTGAGGCTTCCTGACTGCCCAGATGAAGACATGCTTGCTTCCTCTTCTGTCTCCTAAAGCACCTTGAAAATGTCTGTTTCAACACCTGCTGGGCTGTATGTATGTTAAGGGTCATGTTACTTGCCTGCCTTTTTTTTTTTTTTTTTTTAAACCACACTGTTACACTCTGTTGGCTGTACTCTGCTAAGTTCTGAGAATGAGAGAATCAATAAAGGAACTTGTGGTCCAGAGAAGAAGAAAGAGAAGGAAACAGGCAATAACAAAACTACTTGAAGGAGCAATTTGGGATTCTTAGGAGCCCCTCAGAGGGGCCGAGAACAGATATAAGAGATGGAGACTTCCTTGATGGTCCACTGGTTAAGAATTGCCTGCCAGTGCAGAGGCCATGGTTCTCTCTCTGCTCTGGGAAGATTCCAGATGCCACGGGGCAGCTAAGCCCACTTGCCACAACTAAGACCTGATGTAGCCAAGTAAATAAATATTTAAAAAAGAACACTTTATTCAAGATGGTGGGACACGTGTACACCCATGGCTGATTCATGTTGATGTATGGCAAAAACCACCACAATATTGTAAAGTAATTAGCCTCCAATTAAAATAAATAAATTAATTTTCTTTAAAAAAAGAAAGAGAACACTTTATTAAAGAGAAGAAGCTTGGCAAACTTTAAGTAGAATAAATACAAAGAAAGTCACACTCAGGTACCTTACTGCCAATCTGCTGAAAACCAAAGATAAAGATTTTGAAAGCAGCCAGTGAAAAATGATACATTACATACAAGGAAATACTGTTTCTTATCAGAAACAAAGGAGGCCAGAAGACTGAAAATAAATCTTTAAAGCTCTAAAAGAAAAAAAATCAGGGAGGGGACACATGTGTACCTATGGTGATTGATGTTGATGTTTGGCAGAAACACAATACTGTAAAGCAATTATCCTTAAATTAAAAATAAATAAATTTTAAAAATTAAAAACAAGATTAAAAAAGAAATTAATTTCTAAGGAAAAAAGTCAAATTAGAACACTAGAGAAAACATCTTTCAAGAATAAAGGATATTGTAGGTAGATATTGGGGCTCCCCTAGTGGCTCAGATGGCAAAGAATCTGCCTGCAATGTAGGAGTCCTGGATTCGATCCCTGGGTCAAGAAGATTCCCTGGAGAAAGGAATGGCTACCCACTCCAGTATTCTTGCCTGGAGAATTCCAGGTATGTATATATCTGGAATTCTATATAGATAACAAACCAAAAAATCTTTAGAAAAGAAGGCAAAATATCACTGAATTGAACACCTAAAAATGAGTAAAATGGTAAACTTCCTGTTGATTATATTTTATCACAATAAAAAATGCATAAAGGTAGATTTTTATTTTTTAAAGGCAAACAAAAAACATTTACCATAAAGATAAGTATAGATTTCTGACAGAATTACAGTATAAGAAATACTAAAGAAAGTTCTTTGACGTAGAAGGAAATGATACCAAACAGAAACTCTGATCTGATCTGTAAAGCATAATAGAAATGGTAAAGATATAAGTAAGTAAAAGGCTGCCTATTTAAAGCAAGAATTACATGTGTTATGGTTTATAGCATCTGTAGAGGTATAATGTATATGACAACTACCTCATGGAGGCCTGGAGGGGAAGTAAATGGAACTATACACTTCAAGCTTCTTATATTTTACATGAAGTGATACAAAATGAAGTCTAAGTAGATTGTGAAAACTCAGGGATGTCTACTGTAATTCTTAATGAATCTCTAACATGTAGTGCAAAGAGGTATAGCTAAAAAGCTAGCAAGGAAACTAAAACAGAATTTTTAAAAGCATTTGATTAACCCAGAAGAAGGCAGGACAGGAAGGACAAAATGAATAAAGAATAGATGGGACAAACTGAAAATAAAGAGCAAAAGGGAGACCTAGTCATATCAATAATTAATGCATTCAATATTAGTGGATTAAACATTTACATTAAAGTACACGATTGTCAGAGAAGATGAGGAATCATGACCCAATTGCATGCTGTTAAAAAGACATTTTAGGGGACATCCTTGGTGGCCCAGTGCTTAGGACTCTGCCCCTCTGCACAGCGGGGCACAGGTTCAATCCCTGGTCAGGAGAAGATCCTGCATGCCACAAGGTCTGACTCCTCCCCCATAAAAAGACATTTTAAGACATAGATAAGTTGAGGTAACAAGTATGGAAAAATATACACCATGCGGACAGTAACAATAAAATGGCTGAAGAGGCTATACTGAGATCAGATAAAGTACTTTTTTCAAGATAAGGAGTAACACCAGAAATAAGGAGTAATGTCTCATAACTATAAAAGGTGTAATTCATTAAAAGACATAATGGATCATAGATGTGGCATGTGCCTAAAAATATAGCCCCAAAGTACATGCAGCAAAAATGGGCAAAATTTAAGGGAAAAATAGACACATCAATATAATCATGGATCAGAAAAGAAATCACATGGGAAATTAGAAAGATTTATAACTGAATGATAATAAAAGTTTCAAAATTGAAATGATGCAACTAAAGCATTAATTAAAGGGAAACACGTAAGAATCAGTGGCCTACGCAGACAACCGTATTTGGCCTCCGCAGGTGGTGCAGTGGGAAAGAATCCGCCTGCCAGTGCAGGAGACGAAAGAGATGCAGGTTCAGTCTCTGGGTCAGGAAGATTCCCTAGAGGGAGGCACAGCAACCCACTCCAGTATGCTTGCTTGGAACATTTAGTGGACAGAGGATCTTGGCAGGCTGCAGTCCATGGGGTCACAAAGAGCCAGAAATGACTGAGTGAATGAGCACACACAAGGACAACAGATCCTACTGTAGAGCACATGGAGCTATATTCAATATCCTGGGATAAACCATCATGGAAAAAAATATAAAAAAGAATGTATATGTGACTGAGTCACTTTGCTGTACAGCAGAAATTAACACAGTATTGTAAATTATCTACACTTAAATTGGAAAAAAAGAATCAATGACCTACAGCTGTACTGCCCAATATGGTGACAATAACCACGTTTTCATTGAGCATTGAAATGTGATTAACGTAACTGAGGAAATGAATTTTAAATTTTACTTCATTTTATCTAATTTTATCGGAGAAGGCAACGGCAACCCACTCTAGTACTCTTGCCTGGAAAATCCCATGGATGGAGGAGCCTGGTAGGCTGCAGTTTATGGGGTTGCTAAGAGTCGGACACGACTGAGCGACTTCACTTTCATGCATTGGAGAAGGAAATGGGAACCCTCTCCAGTGTTCTTGCCTGGAGAATCCCAGGGATGGAGCCTGGTGGGCTGCCGTCTATGGGGTCGCACAGAGTCGGACACAACTGAAGTGACTTAGCAGCAGCAGCATCTAATTTTATAATTTAAAAAAAAAATTAATTTTTGCTATGCCCCCTTGGTATGAAGGATCTTAGTTCCCCAACCAAGAATCGAGCCCACGCCCCCTGCAGTGGAACCATGGAATCTTAACCACTGGACTACCAGGAGAGTCCCTAAATTAAGTAATTTAAATTTAAAATAAGAAACTGGAGCAGTGTAAAACATCATTACTTCAGACACATCTTAGTAGCTTTGGTAAGACATATTTTAATTTAGCCATCCAGGGGAATCTCTCCAACCCAGGGATCGAACCCTGGTCTCCTGTATTATAGGCAGACACTTTATCCTCTGAGCCACCAGGGAAGCCCTGCAGTGCATAAGATATCTATTATTTTAGTTGTGGAAAAAAATTTAATGATATGGAAAAAAGTAAGAACTAAATTTTATAAAAAGTGAAGTATCTTCAATTAAGCTGCCAAATGATTACCTGTAGGATAGGAGATTTTTTTTAATAATGTCAGAAATCAACTGATTCAAAATTTGAAAAAACGGCAGACTTTTTTGTTGTTGTTTTAGTTTTAAGTGAGTTATGTGATACTAGACTAACAATGAATAATATGGGTAAGTTTCGTTTCAAAGGACATTTACATTTATGAGGAAATGTCAATCCACTGCCTAAAAAGTCAAACTCATGTTGTAGATATTTTTGAATCTTTTACATCTGTAAGAAAAGAATTTAAGGTAGATATGGAAAACCCAATCTTTACTGTGACAGATGCTTTAGCTGTGTTAGGTCAAAAATTCAAATACTGAAATTTTAAAATAAGGGTCTGATGATTCTCATGACTTTGTTCCATTGTATGACACAAAGTAAAAATATTTATGTTCAGTTTTCTGAAACAGACTATGAAAACTGTCATGGATACAATTGTTAAAATTGCTCAGCATGAACATGAAATGCTATGAAGCACTGCCAATTTATAGAACTGTTGAAAGATATGGAAGACAATTCAGTGAGCTCGTATTTTTTTATTTGAGTTTTGAATAAGTTTTACAATTATTTAATGTACTGTTCATTTCAACTCAAGATTTTCTTGAAACTAAAGGAGTGCTTGCAAAATAGTCAACAATCAAAGGCCTAAGGCAGTGTGATTATGTTTTCTCACTGATGTTACACTGTATATGAATGAGCTAATGTTGAAGCTCTAAGAAAAGGTTAGTATGTGCCTTAGCTAAGCAGTTACAAGAATTTATGTTGAGACAAAAACATTTAATAATACTAATCAGTAATAACAATTTTAAAAACACTCTCTATTTTGTATTGGGGTACAGCCAATGAACAATGTTGTGATCGTTTCAGGTGAACAGCAAAGGGCCTCAGCTACACATATACATGTTTCCATTCTCCCCCAAACTCCCCTCATATCCAGGCTGCCCCATAACATCGAGCGGAGTTTCATGTGCTATTCAGTAGGTCCTTGTTGGTAGTAATAACAATTTTATACACTCTTCTAACATGAATCAATATACAGAATACTTTAATTATAACTGGTAGTAAGGTAAATTGTCCAAAAAAGCTGTAAGAGGAATTTGCAGGACACTTTATTGATAATGAACTTGCTCTTAAATTTATGTGGTCTCCCTTTAAAATAATACTATTTCACACTAGAGTTTGCAAATTTATTCAACTTGGAGAGGCACAATTTTCAAATTAATAGGCTTTTCTTTAAAGTTAAAGCAATTATCCCCAGAAGATGAAATAGTTTTGTCAATGCAAATGTGATATTAAATGCTTTATTTTCTTATTGTTTTGAATTTTTTTTTCTGGGTTCTAGATACAAGTCCTTTGACAGATACAGGATTTGCAAATATTTTCCTCCAGTCCGTAGCTTTTCATTCTTCTAACAATGCCAGTGAAGTTTTTTTAAAATCAAGGCATCAAGGTCAGGGTTTGTGATTTCCTTCATTTAATGCAGATTTTTGTTAGTGACAAAGTTTGGCATTAAAAATAGGGTGTTTGGCTTATATTTGGGTGTTTTGCATTCATATAGAGTGGAAATATGGGTGATGTATGTTTGGTGAAAATTAAGGGAAAACTAACCTGGAGTCAAGAGGCCAGAAGCAGGAAGCTCTATCAGGTACATACAACTTCACGTCAATACAGACCCCTATAGGAAGAGATGTGACTTCCCTGGTGGCTCAGACGTAAAGCGTCCGTCTACAATGCAGGAGACCTGGGTTCGATCCTTGGGTGGGGAAGATCTCCTTGAGAAGGAAATGGCAACCTACTCCAGTATTCTTGCCTGGAAAATCCCATGGACGGAGGAGCCTGGCAGGCTGCAGCCCATGGGGTAGAAAAGAGTCGGACACGACTGAGCGACTTCACTTCTCTAAAGTGTTCCTTGCACTTCTCTAAAGATGTACCTTCTCTAAAGATGTACCTTGCATCGCCAGCAGGGAATGACACTGCTTTATTTCTGCCAGCAGGGGGCGGAAAGATTTTCCCCCTTGCCTGGCAACAGTTCAGCCAATAAAAAGCCACTGTACTTCAAACTCCTCCAATGGACCTTTTGTTTCTAGACGTCTATCCCAACTTCCCCTCCTCTATAATAAAAGAGTTTCCTGTCCTTTGAGTTCCCTGTCCTGAATTGCAATTCTTTGCTGCCCCTTTTGCTGGTAAAATAACTGGCTGTTTGATTATTTTAGGTTAGCAGTTTACTGACGTTTCCCCTGACAAAATATGCTTTGTCCCTGAAGTGAGAACAAAACAAAGAAAGGAGCCCTGACAGAATATAATAATGGCAGTTGCATACAAACTCAAGACCCTTGTCTTTTCCCATCTGATTTAGCATTAGAGCTCAGCATCCCAGGGATGTATATTAACATATCCACTTGAATTTAACAACGATGTCAGACTCTCTGATAGAAGATGAGTTTGATTTGACCAGCTGGTTTAACTATGAGAACTGGCACAGCCAATTAGATTGTGTGGTATATATTTTACCTGTACTGAATGAGCTAATTTTGCAGCTCCAAACTTTCGAGGAAATGTATTTCAAGCATTTAAGATACAAGTATCTTTCCAAAAAATTAGATTAACAAAGGTCTATATAAATGAACAATATTCTAATTCTCCTAGGCCTTTCTGGGTATATTAGGTTAAACAAAGTGCCTCTATAGTAACTGGTATAATTGATAGTGTCTGATCTGATAGTGTCTGATCTGGGTTCAATCCCTGGGTCAGAAAGATCCCCTGAAGAAGGGAATGGCAACCCACTCTGGTATTCTTGCCTGGAGAATTCCGTGGACAGAGGAGCTTGGTGGGCTACTGTCCATGGGGTTGCAAAGAGCTGGACACAACTGAGTGACTTTCACACATTTCTCAAAGTCTTTTTAGCCTACCTCCCAGAAAATGAGAAAGTGGTTAATTCCAATAACTTTTGCAACACAGGGGGTTTCAAATTCTTTGCTTTCAACAAAAAAAATAAAGGAAAATCTAATCAAGTTGTCAGCTGAGAGGTTATTAAAAATACTGTCTGGTGGTGGATCACTATGCAATTTTTTTCACATATAGATAGTACAGACTTTGATGAGCAGCACTAAAGAGTATTTCTTGTCATTTCCAGTATTGGAAGTAGCCACAAATTTATATTATCCGGTACCTGTATTTTGACCCCAGGCAATATGGGGTGAAATAAAATATAAGACACTTTTAGCTCATCTCAACAGATAACAGAGATAAGGGTCCTGGTCTCTGCCATTCAGGTATTGCTACGTAAGCCTGTAAGTTCGTTTGCCTCTTGGGGACTTTGCTCTTCCAGCTCTTGTATGTTACGTGTTTGTCATGCACATAGGACTAGAATAAGAGAGGAGGAAGAGAGAAAGCCCCACCAGGGCCAGGTGTACTCCCTCAAGAAAACAGACTTTAGTTATTTTCATCCTGAAGTCTAGCAGGCAATGCACTTTCAGCCAGCAGGGAGCAGTAAGGAAACAGTGGCACAATTCTGCATTGTAATAACAATTTAAAAAGTCTAAGGGTGACTTAACTTTGGCTACACATTAGAGTCATCTGTGTGTGTGCGCTCAGTTGTGTCTGACTCTTTGCAGCCCCACGGCCTGTAGTCCACCAGGTTCCTCTGTCCCATGGAGTTTTCCAGGCAAGAATATAGGATCAAACCAGTGTCTCTTTCATCTCCTGCATTGGCAGGTGGATTCTTTACCACTAGTGCCACCTGAGAAGCCCCAGAATCATCTGGGTCAGGTTTTAAAAACTACCCATGCCGGGTTTCCACGCTAGACAAAGAAATCAGACTTTAAAGCGCTTGCCAGCTACCTGCACCCAGTACTCTCCAATCCCTCACTGCTTGATGGAGTAGCTGAATGACACCTAGTGGGCACATCTCAGAAAAGAGTTCTTGGATCCTCTCCTTTTTCTTCACCAGAGAGTTGTCTAGGTCACAATTTAATGGGGTTGGGGAACTTAACAGAGAAGGCGATGGCACCCGACTCCAGTACTCTTGCCTGGAAAATCCCATGGACGGAGGAGCCTGGTAGGCTGCAGTCCATGGGGTCACTAAGAGTCGGACACGACTGAGCGACTTCACTTTCACTTTTCACTTTCATGCATTGGAGAAGGAAATGGCAACCCACTCCAGTGTTCTTGCCTGGAGACTCCCAGAGATGGGGGAGCCTGGTGGGCTACTGTCTATGGAGTCACACAGAGTCGGACACGACTGAAGCGACTTAGCAGCAGCAGCAGGGGAACATAAAGCTAAAGAAAATTTGGGGATATCAGCACATTTCTTTCTTTCTTTTTAAAAATTTTATAGTTTTGAGCTGGCTTTTCTTTTTTAATTGGAGGATAGTTGCTTTACAATACTGTGTTGGTTTCTGCTGTACAACAAGAATCAGCTTTAAAGTATACATATATTCCCCTCCCTCTTGAGCCTCCCTCACATCACAGAGCACTGAGCTACTCTCTCAATTTCCCCGCTTTCTCCCCTCGCTGTTCCCCTCAAGTCCATTCTTTATGCCTGTGTCTCTATTCCCGCCCTGAAAATAGGTTCAACGGTACTATTTTTTTTTATTCTCTATATATATGTGTGTGTGTGTGTGTGTTGTTGTTGTTGTTTTTTGTTGTTCAGTTGCTCAGTTGTGTCCAACTCTTTGCGACCCCATGGACTGCAGCAGGCCAGGCCTCCTGGTCCTTCACCATCTCCCGGAGTTTGCTCAAACTCATGTCCACTGAGTCCATGATGCCATCCAACCATCTCACCCCCTGTCGTCCCCTTCTCCTCCTGCTTTTACTCTTTCCAAGCATCAGGGTCTTTTCCAATGAGTCAGCTCTTCGCATCAGGTGGCCAAAGTATTGGAGCTTCAGCTTCAGTCCTTCCAATGAACATTCAGGGTTGATTTCCTTTAGGATTGGCTGGTGTGTGTGTTAATACACAATATTTGTTTTTCTCTTTCTGACTTACTTCACTCTGTATAACAGGCTTTGGGTCACTACAAAACTAAACAGCCGGACTCAAATTCCTGTTTATGGCATCGGCGTGTTTCTAGCGGCTTGGGGCGAGCTGATTTCCAGTGAGCTCGCAGTAGGACTGGAAAAAGGAAACGAGGGGGGACCTGAGCAGCAGCGAAGGAGGAGCGGACAGGCAGAGACCAAGGGAGGAGCCTGCGAAGACGTAACCTGAAGCTGGCGGTCCTCACGTGGCCCCGACTTCCGCGCCCGCACCGGCGGGCGGGGGCGGCCTGGGGACCATGGCGGGCCTGGACGCGGGCCGGGCCATTCCCGTGTGGCTGGCGGAGGACGACCTGGGCTGCATCATCTGTCACGATCTGCTGGCCTGGCCCGCCACGCTGCCCTGCGGCCACACCTTCTGCCGCGACTGCCTGCTGGACCTGTGGGCCGCGAGGCGCAGCCGGTTCTGCCCCACCTGCCGCGAGGGTGCCCCCGGGCCGCCGCAGTTGCGGAAGAACACAATGCTGGAGGACCTGGCCGACAAGTACAGGCTGGCGGCGCGAGAGCTGGAGCCCCTGAGCCCCGGCCCGGAGCCGACTCCCGCACCTCGCCCAGCGTCCCGACCCGGGCGCCCCACGGCGCAGCTGCGGGTATGGAGGCGGGACCAGCGGTTGCCCTCTGCCCTCCGCTCATCCGCGCCGCCTGCACCCCGGTACCGACAGGGCGCTTCCTTTCTTCCTGATTGTTTCTACTTTCACTTTAGTTTTCTCAGGCTGTACATAGAACCCGTTCTTTGGAAAGTTCAGAGAAATATGAAGAAGCAGGAGAAAAAAATCCAAATCTGAAATCCTATCAACTTAAGTGCTATGTACCCTGGACTATTTCCACTTATTTCCAGTCTTTCTGCAGCCTGTCTCTCTGACGATTTTTAATTGTGCTAAAATATGTTTGTTATATAACATAAAATTTGCCATTTAACCATTTTTAAATGTACAGTTCAGTAGCATTATATTTACATTGCTGTGCAATGATCAACACTATTCTAGTTCCAAAACTCTTTCTTTGATCACCACCGAGAGTAACTCTGTACCCATGAAGCAATGACTTCTCCCTTCCCTCTAGCCCGTGGTACCGTCTCATCTACTTTCTGTCTCTGTGACTTGGCCTACTCTATATATTTCATGCAAGTGAATCATGTAGTATTTGCCTCTTTGTTTCTAGCCTCGGCTTCTTTCAGTTGCGATACCACTTTCAAGATTCATTTGTGTTGTAGCATATATCTGAAATTCATTCCTTTTTTTCTAAAACCATTCATTCGTTTATTTTCTGTTGCATTGGATCTTCATTGCTATTCTCAGGCTTTCTAGTTGTGAGTGGGGGCTACTATCCAATTGCGGTGTGAACGCTTCTCATTGCGGTGGCTTTTCTTGTTGCTGAGCACTGGCTCTAGGGCATGCAGGCTTCAGTAGGTGTGGCTCTCAGGCTCTAGAGCACAGGCTCAGAAGCTGTTGGGCAGGAGCTTAGTTGCTTTGAGGTAGGGGGAATCTTCCCAGACCAGAGATGGAGCCCATGTCCCCTAAATTGGCAGGCGGATTCTATCCACTGGGCCAGCAGGAAGTCCGAACTTCATTCCCTTTTTTGTGGCTGAATGATAATTCCCTTGTGTGATTATACCACTTTTTTTTTTTAAATCCATTCAAACATTGATGGACATTTGGATTGTTTCCACCTTTTGGTTATCATAAGTAACATTGCCGTGAACATTGGTGTACAGATACCGAGTTCCTATTTTCAGTTCTTTCCGGTAGGAGCAGAATTGTTGGGTCACATGACAGGTCCGTGTTTAGCTAACTGAGAAACAGCCAAACTGCATTCCACGCAACAACAATATTTTGCATTCCCATTAACAAAGTAGAAGGTTTCCAGTTCTCCTCAACTTTTGCTCCAGGAACTTAGGTCTATTTGCTCCTAGTCTGTTAGCCACCTGGACTTAGGAGATTGTCAGTTTACACCATGATCTTTTGCCCCGGACACCTGCAAGTTTGACTCCTCTTGCAGCATTTCTGAGCAATGCCCACCACCTCTCTGGGCTGAGCTCCAAGTTAGGCGAAACAAAGATGAACGAGCACCTTGTGTCATTCCTTCAGACAGCCCCGAGCCTGGTTAGAACAGACATGTGCCATGGTTTGGGAATAAGATCTCTTCTGTGCCTTTGGGAACCAGGGCCAGAGTTTCATGCTGGAGATGTTCAGTGCTGTCTCTGAGCCAGGAAGGGAATGAGGTGAGTGCAGGTCAGAATGTCACAAAGCTTCCTACTGCCGGGTTGTGTTTTTTTGAGTCAGTGATTGCAGAGTTCTGCCTCAAAAAGTTGGTTCTGACAGCTTCTTCTTGATATGTGATGTTTCTGTGTGTGATGTGTTGGGGCAGGCTAGGGAGTGATAGAGGGTCAGAAAGCTTGGAGCTATCTACTTCTCTTTTTTTTTTTCCAAAAATAATTAATAGACTTTACTTTTTAGAGCAGTTCTAGATTTATAGAAAATTGAGCGGATAGTACAGAAAGTTCCCTTATTCCCCTCACAGTTTTCCTTATTATTACTCTCTTGCATTAGTTTGGTTCCTTTGTTACAATTTATGAACCTGTATTTAAATTTTTATTTATTTTTTTGGCTGCACTGGGTCTTCATTGCTGCCATGGGCTTTTTCTAGTTGTGTTGAGTGGGGGCTACGCTCTAGTTTCAGTGCTTGGGCTTCTCATTGCGGGGGTTTCTCGTTGTGGAGCAGGGGCTCTAGGGCATGGGGGCTCAGTGGCTGTGGTGCACAGGCTTACTTGCCCCATGGCATGTGGAATCTTCCTGGACCAGGGGTCAATCCCCTGCATTGGCAGGCGGATTCTTAACCACTGGATCACCAGGGGAGTCCTGTGAACCAATATTGATACACTGTCATTTATTAAAATCCATAGTTGCAGTTCACTCCATGTCGTACCATTCTATGGATTTTGACAAATGCAGGAAGTCAGGTATCTGCAGTTATAGTTTACTGCCTTGAAAACCCCCTGAGCCCCACTTTCGTGTATCCCCTCATCCCCCTGCCAACCCCCGGCAACAACTGATTTTTTTGCTATCTCTTTGGCTTTTCCAGAATGTCATACCATTGGAATCATACAGTATCTAGCTTTCTCAGACTAGTTTCTATCACTAAACATAATTAAGGTTTGTGGCTTGACTGCTCATTTCTTTTTATTGCCAAATCATATTCCATTGTATACATGTCCCATAGTTTGTCTGTCCACCTTTTAATGGACATATTGGTTGCTTCCTTTTTTTTTTCCCCCCTTATAATTAAAGCTGTTTTCTTCTTTTTGGTTATAAATACAGCATTGGAAGTTCCCTGGTGGTCTAGTGGTTAGGATTCAGCGCTTGCAGTGCCGTGGCCCAGGTTCTATCCCTGGTCAGGGAACTGAGACCCTACAAGCCAAGCGCTGTGGCCACAGATGAATAAATACAGCATTATCTCTCAGGTCCTTAAAACTATTTGTTAGTATAGTGACTGAATATACTTTGCATTGGCTTTCAGATTACAATTGTCTATGGATGGTAGGATATTGGATGATTTAAAATGTTTCTTCTTTCAGTTCTGTGCATTTTCTAAATTCATCACAATAAGTGTGCAGTTTTATTGGTGCAGTTGCACCAATAAAGTTGATGCTGAAAAAGCACCAACACTTATTTATAAAAGTTTTTAATTTGCTCAGCTGTCTAGATAAGGGCTCCACTCCAGAATTCCAGCTGCCAGAATGTTTAGGAGTGAGACCTGGACATAAAAGAGCAAACAATGTTACCAGTGGTCAGCCACCTTCCTCTGCAAATTAGTCTGCATGTAGCTTCTGAAACACATGCTATTTTGAGGGACATAAGTGCTTCTTAGAGATGAAAAAGTAGTTCGTTTTTGAGGTTCCAGCATAATTTAAAAAGTGAGAGCTGTCCCCCCAAAGTTATTAAAAACTCTGGTTTATTTAGAGTAGAATGATGAAAATCATGTATTTCCGTGGTTCTATGTAGGACCCCTTTGGGAGGTAATTCAGATTTCTCCAGTGAGTTCTGGCCCCGCCTGCCTCTGATGATGGTCATCAGGTCTTGAGGTTGTTGCCAGAATATGTTGGTGGCCAAACTTCCTCCCATTCTCAGCCAGGCAGCTGCGCAGATGAAGCTCTGGAAGTGGAGCTGTTTAGGATTCTCATCTGCATGTTTCTTTAAATGTGAAGGACGCCAGTAAACAAAAAGAGCTTGCATCTGTACAGCAATCTAGAATCTCCACGATCCTTTCATAGTAGGTGCTTTTCACTGTTAAAGGGAACTAGGGGTGGTCGCTTTAAGTTTTTAAAGGAGTGGTAAAGACACAGGATGAGTCAGAGGTCAAAGTGGAGCTGAAGCCTGAGCCAAATGCCTTCCACTGGACTTAACAGCTGCCACCAGCACCAAATCTCCAGGCTCCCACCCTGCTTCCTCTCTGACTTCCCCAGTTCAAAATGACCCCAGGCTTCCCTTCATGCCTCACTCCCACCCCCCACTCCCCTGGCCCCATCCGATGGATGAACTCTGCTTCCCTGTTATGGCTTCTGGACAATCAGCAGGGGGATGCGGGAATGCGGAAAGTCCGAGGACTTTACCTCCTTTTCCTCTAGACATTTTTGTCACTTCCTTGCCCGCGTCCTTTATCCAGTGTTTACGGCTCCCTCTGTCTAGAGCTGGTTCCTGGGTCCAGCTTTGTGTTCTGCTTTGCTCTTTTAAAGGTGGAGGCACCGAAGAGCAGCACAGAAGTTGACCGGGAGCTGGCAAAGCTGGTGGAACGGCTTATAGATATTGTCAGGAAACTTCAGAGTCCGAGACACCTCCTAGAATCTGAACCAGATAAAGAAGTGAGCATTCTGGCTATGGTAGGCTCACCTGGGAGAAGAAAGGATGTGCCAGGGGTGGGGCTAGGGACAACTCCCTGGAACCGCTGGGAAGCAAGATGAATATGTTTGCCCTTGAAGGATGCGCTAAATCCCAATCTTTCACCTTGCTCTTCACTACCCAACACAGATAATTGGGAGTTTGGAATGTTTGAGGTGAGGTGTGAAGGCATCCATCCTTATCACTCCACGTAACCAGCTTACTCCCCGAAGATCACCAGTGACCTCTATGCAAATTCTGCAGACCTTCTAGCTTTTATTCTCCTTGGCCTTTCAGCTGCCTATGACATAGTTGACCACAGCATCATTCTTTTTTTTTTTTAATTTTTAAAAAATTCTGTATAATTTTTAAAAGTTACACTTCGTTTACAGTTGTTACAAAATATTGGCTATGTTCCCAGTGTTGTACAACGCATCCTGGTAGTTTTTACACTCTATCTCACACCCACGAGTTTTTACCACTCACTCCCGCGCCCCCATGTTGCCTCTCTTGCCTCTCTCCCCACTAATTTGTTTTTTAAAAATATTTTTATATATTTAATACACATATTTACAAAACGCTGTGTAATAGCTGAATATATTTAAAAGAAAATGTGTTTTTGAAACCTGTTCTGCCATGACCAGTGATAAAAGATCTTTTTCTTCCCCCTTTTTTCTTTTTTAAAAAATTTTATTATTGGAGTACAATTGCTTTACAATGGTGTGTGTGTTTCTGCTGTACAACGCAATGAATCGGCTACACGAATACATATATTCCCCCCTCTCTCTTGAGGCTCCCTTCCATCCCCCTCCCATCCCACCCCTTAGGTCATTAGAGAGCACGCAGCTGAGCTCCCTACAGCAACTTCCTGCTAGCTATTGCTAACCACAGATTTGTTTTCTGTGTATCAGTGAGTCTGCTGCTTCTCACAACTTCATTCTTGAAGCTTCCTTTCCCCTTAGCTCTGAGATACGAGTCTTCCAGTTTTTCCCCATGTCTCTCTGGCTGCTCCTTTTCTGGCTGTTTGGCAGGTTTACTGTCCTCTGCTAAGCAGTGAAATGCTGGGATTCCTCAAGGCTGAGTTGTACGTCACTGTCTCTTTCCCTCAGATGGCCCCGTCCACACCTGTGGCTTTCATTACCCACCCTGTGCACAAACGTAGCTTCAGCCTGGACCCTCCTCTGATCTGGTGTCTTCCTTCTCATCTTTTCCTCTTGGCATCTCAGAGGCACATCACACTTAATCCATCCTGAACTGTCTCTCCTCTGGGTACCCCATCTGAGCAGCTGACCCTGCTAGTAACCACTCCTAGTGCCCAAATCAGAAATCTGATCACGTTGCCCTCCTCCATCACCTGGCTAAACATCTCTTGAACCTATTTACTATTCTGGAGCTTCTTAAAAACATCTCTAATCCAATCCTGTGACCATCTCTGGTCTGGATTTCTACGAAAGCCTCCTAATCACTCTGTTCTGTTCCCACTAGTGTCACATGTCTTCTCATCACGGGGTCCATACCGTGATGGAATGTTCTTCTTTTCCCCTGTCATGTAGGTCATGCCTGCTCATCCTTCAGACCTCGACTAGATTATCACTTCCTTGAAGAAGCCTTCACTGATTTCCTTGAACAAGTCAAGTTCCCTTATTAGAGGCTCTCATGTATGTGATTCCATGTATCTTTCATTTGCAGCAGTTGTCACACTTGTGACTTGATAGTGATTGATACCATAATTCATTGTCTTTCGTTCCTCTTCCTGCTGCTGCTGCTGCTAAGTCCCTTCAGTCGTGTCCGACACTCTGCGACCCTATAGACGGCAGCCCACCAGACTTCCCTGTCCCTGGGATTCTCCAGGCAAGAACACTGGAGTGGGTTACCATTTCCTTCTCCAGTGCATGAAAGTGAAAGTGAAGTCACTCAGTCATGTCCGACTCTTAGCAACCCCATGGACTGCAGCCTACCAGGCTCCTCCATCCATGGGAGTTTCCAGGCAAGAGTACTGGAGTGGGGTGCCATTGCCTTCTCCAATTCTTAGCTCATACCCCCAAAAAAGTTTTAAAGTTTTAGGCCCATCTTATAGGGGCCTTACAAAATAAATAATACAGATAGTCACTAAGATAAGCCACAGAGGCTGAAATAGTCTTTCCCCGACTGCTGTCATCTTATCATAATAACTCTTCCCCTGGGCGAAGACAGTCATGTTGCCTGCATCATGAGGGCCTAATTATATTTTGAAAAACCTGTTGGGAGGTAAGTAGAAAATTATAGATGGTTGGCAGGACTGGAATATATTTGATGCATTCTTTAGAAGATTTTCTTTCTTTCTTCCTTCCCTCTCCCTTCCCCCTCCCTCTCTCTCCCTTTCTTTCATTCTGTTCTTATTCATCAATAGACTTTGTTGGATGGGGTGGACCTTTCCTTGGCTTCTCCCAAAGTGAGTTCCAGCCCACCTGAGCAAAAAATGAAAGATATTCTCCATGATCTAGAAGAGATCCAAGAAAAATTACGAGAAAACTTCACGCAGAAAGGGGCCCTTGAAGAACAAACACAGGGTGAGTTGATGTTATTTGGTAGAGGAGGTTTGATTATGGAAGCTGGGCCAGTGTCCCATGGCTTCCTTTTGAGGGAACAGGATCTCTGAGCCCAGCTTCGTGTTCCCTGGGATGTGAATGAGGAAGGAGTGGGCTGAGCTATTTTTGTGGCTGGATGTGTTTTTGGACCTGACTGGAGGTGTGATGTAACACAGGCCCTTAATAGACAGAAACTCATTTTCTAAGACCTATAAATCCAGAACCTAGACCTGATTTTGCTAGCTCACTGCACACCTGTGTTATTCTACTTGAGGAGATTCAGAAATAGGCAGCTTTTTAATTTTTCACTAGTAAATGTCTTATTAATGAAGAATGCAACTTTGTATACAGTTCTTGACAAATTCTATTCAACTATAATCTCTGGTGGATGTGTTAACATGTTAAGTAGTAACAATGTAGATTATAACAGAATTTTGCTGGTGGCGCAGTGGGTAAGAATCCACCTGCCAGGGCAGGGGAAACTGGTTCAATCCCAGGTCAGGGAACTAAGATCCACATGCTGAGAAGCAACTAAGCCTATGCAATACAACGACTTAGCCTCTGCTCTAGAGCCCGAGAACCATGACAACTGATGCCCGCATGCCCTAGAACCCATGCTGTGCAACAAGAGAAGTCACCACGATGAGAAGCCCAAGACTGCAGGGAGAGAGTAGCCCCCGTTCACTGCAACGTCAGAAATAAAATAGTTTTTAAAAAAGTTTAACTTAGAAAATTCAAGTATGTCTTAGTGAGTACAATTTTTATTATCTTGGCTTTTTTTTTTTTTTTTTAAGCTCATTGCACTGTAGGGGAAAAAGGAGTCTTTTTTTTGCGGGGTGGGGGTCAAGGCACGTGGAGTCTTAGCTTCCCTGACCTGGGATAGAACTTGCAACCCCTGCACTGGAAACTGAGTCTTAACCATGGGACTGCCAGTGGTCCTTGTGGACCTCCAGGAAGTCCCTGTTTTGGGTGTTTTGATTTTGATTCTTTGGGCCAGTCCAGGGCAGCTTTCAAACACAGGATCTGAATATTTCCTGAAACATCATTCCCTGAAGTTCTCACAAGATTGTTTTTAAGACAATAGATTAGCTGTTCTTCGGGTCAGCACTTGTAACAGCTGCTAAGCAATTCGGCTGCCTCCTCACAATGATTTCCTTTGACCCTATGTAAATAGACCACGAGCTGCCATGGAAATCACGCAGCCTAAACAGCACAGTGTTTCTCAAGGCATGGCCCAGGACTCTGTATAACAGTAGAAAGAATGCAGATAATCTCCAGTTTGTTAGCCTATGTTTGTTTTTTTTTTCTTATGTGTTTTTTCTGACTTTGATATCAATATTATGCTTACTTCATAGTATTAATTAAAAATCTTCTTACCCTTAAAAAATGAAAATTCAGAATCCAGGCCCTGTTGCCAAACTATTGAGCTAGCATCTCTGGGACTAAGTACCAAGGATTTGTATTTGTACTAACTTTGCAGGGGATTTTAATGCACACTACAATTTTGATGACCATTTTGGGCTTACCCAGTATGGGTGATTATTTGTAATACAAATTTCATTATTGAGGAGTGCAGTTGCCCCTTGAACCCATGAGGATTAGGGGCACCAAACACCCATAAAGCTGAAAATCTGACTATAACTTTTCACTGCCCCAAAACTTAACTACCAGTAGCCTACTGTTGACTGGAAGCCATACTACAGCATGAACAGTTGATTAACACATACTTCGTATGTTTTGTGTACTATACGCTGTATTCTTACAGTAAAGTCGGTTAGAATAAAAGAAAATGTTATTAAGAAAAGCATAAGGAAGAGAAAATACATTTACAGTGCTGTACTGTATCTGTCTACACCGTAAGTTTACATCATCCGACTCTGAGGTTCAGTTTATGCTGCTGTCGCTTCAGGATACCAATGGAGAAGATTTCACCTTCATCGTCCATGTCCAAACATTTCCCTTACTTTCCCTTCTGCCACTTACTGTGGTCATTGTAAGCACACAGTAGCTTTAAGGTAATAATAAAATTGAGCACAGTTTAGGGTTAGCTCGTGCTCAGTCACTCAGTCATGTCCGGCTCTTTGCAACCTCGTGGGTTGTACCCTGCCAGGTTCCTCTATCCATGGGATTGTCCTGGCAAGAATCCTGGAAGGGGTTGCCATTTCCTCCTCCAGGGGATCTTCCTAATCCAGGGATTGAAGCCTCATCTCCTGAGGCTCCTGCATTGGCAGGTGGATTCTCGACCACTGAGCAAGCCTTGGGATTAGCAGGTATAACTTAGCTTGTCTACCTGACAAGCCTTGGGATTAGCAGGTATAACTATTATATACAGGATGGATAAACAACAAGGCCCTAGTGTATAGCACAGGGTACTATATTCAGTAGCCAGTGATGAATCATAATGGAAAAGAATATAAACAAGAATATATATATATGCATACATGGATCACTTTGTTGTATAGTAGAAGTTGATACAACACTAAATCAACTATACTTCCATAAAATGAAAACAAAACTTCGGTATATTGAGAGGAAATAGGTATCAGCAGTTGTGATGAGTCTCATATCAATTCATGTTTCCCAGTTTAATAATGATTTAAAGCATTGACCTGACGTCATGGAGATTCTGCGGGTGAGGGTGCTGTGATCTCCTGGAACCATATTTGTTAATTTATTTGATAGATATGCATGAAGTACTTCCTACGTACCTGGCAATGGGGAAATGCTTAGAATACAGAGATGAATAAAATCTCTGCCAGCAAGGAGCTTAGGACTCAGTGAGGGGAAAAAGTCCACAGTAAGAACATGGGACTAGATATACCTAAGCTGGATGTATACTGCCTGATCAAATGCTGACGATGAGAAAGACAAGCTGTGTGTGTTGATCACGATGTTTGGATGTCTTCTACGTGCATTTTTTTTTTTTTTGATGGGACTGTCTCCCTCTCCTAATATTTTTGATTCCATAGTTGAACTCCCAGAAGTTCCATCTTCTTCCTCATGCCCACTGCCTGACCAGAGCCGCTTTGCACCCAAGAAGGCTTCCTCGTTTGCTCGATGTAAGTATATGATCTGCCTACAACTTGGGTTTGGCTTGGCAGAGCAAGGAGCTTAAGAGCATGTTGTGTCCATCTCTCTGCTGTTAGACCCCTTGGCTAGTTCCTCTACAACTGGCCCCTCCCCATGGGGAGCTGATGACAAAGGCAAAAGGGGTTCCAGGCTGAGCCAGACCCGTGAGCTCTCAGAACCCTGGCAGCCTTTGGGCATCCATGCCAGAGCCACCACTTACAGCCAACTGCCAATGCCCCAACCTAGCTAAACTACTATCACGGCCCCAGTCTGGAATAATCCTTGAGGGCACAGATCCTGGAGCCAACTGCTCCACTCACTAGCTGTCTGATCTTGGAGAAGTCATGTAACCTCTCAGAGCCTCAGTTCCCTCATCTGCAAGATGGAGATAGTAGTACTTACTTCCTTGTGGGATTGTCATCAGGGTAAGTGAGTAAATGTGTGTAAATATGACTTTCAGTAGGAATGCCGAGTATTAGCAATTATTTACTCCCTTAGTGGAAAACAATATGGAATATACAAAATGAATAAGACATGAGCCCTAATCAGGAAGCTTAGTGTAACCAGAGAGATGTAAATAGCCATGATCATCAGTCACTCTACTACAGATAGAAAATGGTTAAGTATCACTAGTGATCAGGTAAAGCATTAGGGGAAAAGCAAGAGGTGACTTTTGTCGGGTGGGCTTCACAGACAGCTTCCTGAAAGAAGGCTAAGTAGAAATGAAGGTGGGAGAGGAGTATTGTTACTAGAACAGCATCAGGGGTGTGTATAACAAGCTTCCAGTGTAAGTTGACGTTCCAACTGTAATGCTAATATAAGAAAAACTGTATCTCATTCAAAGATACACAGCTGCGTTTCGCTATTTGAGGACCTCGTAGCATGAACCATCAGAGCTGACTGGTCATGTTCTGTTTTTTCCCCCAGGGGCCATCAGTCCAACCTTTGACCTTGAGAGCCTCTCCTGTAATCTGAAGGTCTCCGTGGATCGCCGGACAGTGGCTGTGTCTGACTTCCCAATGCTCTATGCCTGGAGTCCTGAGAGGTTTGCCTCCAGCCAGGCTTTATGTTCCCAGGCCCTCTCTTCTGGGCAGCATTACTGGGAAGTGGACACTCAGCGTTGTAGCCACTGGGCAGTCGGGGTGGCTTCACGGGGGATGAAGCGTGACCAGATCCTGGGAAGGACCACGGACTCCTGGTGTGTAGAGTGGAAAGGGGCCAGCCAGCTCTCTGCGTGGTGCATGGTTAAGGAAACTGTCCTCGGCTCAGACAGACCCAGTGTGGTGGGCATCTGGCTGGACCTTGAGGAGGGAAAACTTGCCTTCTATTCCAAGGCAGATCAGGCAAAGCCTCTGTTTGAGTGCCCCATCTCTGTCTCTGTTCCTCTACACCCTGCCTTCTGGCTGTATGGCTTAGACCCTGGAAATTCTCTGACCATACGCAAAATGAATGTGTAAACATTCCCTGGGTGTTAAAACACATTGATTTCCTGGTCTCTCTGACTTTTAGCAGGGTGGCAACTTAAGAATCCGTCTTCCAGCACTCCCCTGGTGGTCCAGACGGTTAGGAATCAACCTGCCAATGCAGGGGACATGGGTTCAATCCCTGATTCCCGAAAGATCCCACACGCCACAGAGCAACTAAGCCAGTGCACCACATCTACTGAGCGCTGGAGCCGTGGAGCCCATGCTCGGCCATAAGAGAAGCCACCACTATGAGAAGCCCACACACCCCAAGGAAAAGTAACTCCTGCTCACCGCAACTAGAGAAAGCCTGCACACAGCAACTAAGACCCTGCCCGGCCAAAAATAATTTTTAAAAATAAAGAAAGAAATTGCAAACAATAAAGGAATGAACTTTGAAAATTGAGGGATGCAAAGTAACTGTTTAATTCGGCTAACTTGCATGGTTCAAACTCTGCGAGAAAGAAAGGATAGGCTCTTGAGTAGGAGATAACATCTAAGCCCTTGGAATATCCTGCCTGATAAGATTGTCTTTATCGGAGGCCCTTGGGCCACACAGTATCAGCTTGATCTCTGGAGGAGCTGGAAACTAAGATCAGCCGTAAGAGCGGTGATTCTGCCTACAAAATAAAGTGATTCAGTCATGTCTGACTCGTTGTGACCCCATGGACCGTAGCCTGCCAGGCTCTTCCATCCATGGGATTTCCAGGCAAGAATGCTGGAGTGGGTTGCCATTTCCTTCCCCAGGGAATCTTCCCGACCCAGGGATTGAACCCAGATCTCCCTCATTGCAGGCAGACTCTTGATCATCTGAGCCACCGGGGACTCTGCCTACCGTGGGCCAATCAAGGCCTTGGACACCGAGTCTTGGATGCGCTTCCCTCGCTGGCAGTATTCCGTGTGTGTTGTCACACATCATGCTGGGAGAGTTAAGCAATGGCCCTATAACTCCACTGAGAGAAGGGTGGGGTCTCCCAACCCCTCCCTTGTGTGCCTTTTTCTAGTTAACCTGTATCCTTTCATTGTAATAAACTGTAATCACAAGTGTAGCAGCTTTGCTGAATTCTGTGAGTCCTAGTGAATCACTGACTATGAGACTGATTTTAGGGGACCTCCTCCCCACCCACAAGAGGCATGCTATCAAGCACACATTCAGTGGCTTCAAACAACACACATTTATAATCTCAACGCTTCTCTGGGCCAGAGTCAGGGTACGGCTTAGCTGAGGCTTCTCTTCTGGAGTCTTGAAAGCTGCAGTCAGAGTATGAACTGGGGCCGGTGACATGGAGGCTCCCCTGGGGAAGGACTTGCTTCCAAGCTCACGTGGTTGTTGGCAGCATTCAGTTCCTTGTGGGTTGTCGGACTGAGGACCCCAGTTCCTTACTCAGTGGGCCTCTGCAACATAGCTGCTTACTTCATCACAGCCAACGAGGGAGATCGTCTCCCAAAAGGTGGACATTCCCTCTTTTAAAAACTTTAATTTTTAAAAAAATTGTTAATTTTTAATGGAAGAGTAATTGCTTTATAATACTGGTTCGGTTTCTGCCATACATTCAAGAGGGAGGGGACATCTATATACCTGTGGCTAATTCATGTTGATGTGTGGTAAAGATGTTTTTTAATTTATTTAGTTTTGGCTGCGCTGGGTCTTCATTGCTGCGTGTGGTCTTCTCTAGTTGCGGTGCACAGGCTTCTCATGCAGTGGCTCCTCTTACTGTGGAGCACGGGCTCTCGGGCACAGGCTCAGTAGTTGTGGTTCATGGGCTGAGTTGCCTCATGAATTGTGGGATCTTCCCAGATCAAGGGATCGAACCAGTGTCCTCCGAGTTGGCAGGTGAATACTTAACCTCAGGAACACCAGGTCAGTCCCGACAAATCTTATGTAACGTAACCACACGGACATATAACCAACGCATCCCTTTGCCTTTGTCTGATTCTGTTGATTAGAAGCAAGTCAAGGGCCCTGCCCACATTTAGGGGTGGGGATTCACAAGAACATGAATACCAGGAAGTTGGGGGGGGTCCTTATAGCCTGGCCAGCACATGGTATCATCTCATACTTGATTTCCCCCATTTTTTAAGAATCATTTTATCCCATAACAGAATGGATAGAGAAAACTACACAAAACACATGTGCAACATAAGGAATAATCATTATTATTATTATTAAGCACCCTTTACACTTCAGGTCAAGAAATAAAACCCTGCGACCGACCCCAGAGGCTCTTTCCCCATTGCAGTTACAAAACCCTCTTTCCACCTGAAAGGCATCTTGACTTTTACAGTAATCACTTGCTTGCATTTCTTTAGAGTTTTAGCACCCAAACATGCATCTTTAGCATAAACTCAAAAAAAAACCCCCACAAACCCTGATATATCTTAACAGCTTTGTTGAGATATAATTTACGTACTATAAAATTCACCTACTTAAAGTGTACAAATCAATGTGTTTTAGTATATTTAGAGTTGTGAAACCATCACCATAATCTAATTTTAGAACATTTTCATCACTCCCCATAGAGAGAACCCTCATACCTACTAATAGTTGCTATGTCTTTGAAGTCACCTGATCTACAGCCTTCCCCTCCCTTTCTTCACCTTACAATCCATCTGTAGGCCCTCAGGTTGCATGAGCACCTGCTGGAGATGTGGAATCCATCTCTGTTGGACTGGGTTGAACAGAAAGTCCTGCCATTCAAACCAGCCAGGCCACCTTTGGCGGTGCATTTCACCTCTTTGTCTTTCCCCTGTAAAATGGAACTCATTATTATTGGCCCTTCCTTCTGTTCCTCAAAGGGTTGCAAAAGAATTAAAGTTATGGGCGAAGACGTTGGAAGGATGCCAGGGTGGTTATAGACATGACAACAATGACAGAACTATATTTTCTTTCTCTTTTTTTGGCCACGCCATGTGGGATCTTAGTTCCCTGACCTGGGATTGAACCTGTGCCCCCTGCATTGCAAGTGCAGAGTCTTAGCCACTGGACTGCTAGGGAAGTCTCAGAACTATACTTTCACATCCCCTACCTTGGTCTCTGGGGTTTCTCTGGTAGCTCAGCTGGTCAAGAATCCACCTGATGCAGGGGACCCCAGTTCAATTCCTGAGTCGGGAAGATCCCCTGGAAAAGGGATAGGCTACCCACTCCAGTATTCTTGGGCTTTCCTGGTGGCTCAGATGGTAAAGAATTCTGCAATGTGGGAGACCTGGGTTCAGTCCCTGGGTTGCGGAGATCCCCTGGAGGAGAGCATGGCAACCCACTCCAGTATTCTTGCCTGGAGAATCCCCATGGACAGAGGAGCCTGGTAGGCTACAGTCCATGGGGGTCACAAAGAGTCGGACACGACTGAGCCATTAAGCACAGCAGAGCACCTGGTCTCCAACATCTTTAGATTCACACCTCATTTTCACACATGTTCTTGGAAACAGGAACACCAGAATTCTTCCCCCATGATCTACTCATTTGCTCTCTGAGCCTCATAAGCTACCCTGTGTGATGAGTATTATCACCTTTTGTTAACACTTGAGAGAGGAGAGTGGGGGCCTGGACCAACTTAGGGGTTTGGGCAGGATCAGTCAGCTGAGCATGGCAGATCTGGGAGCCGGCCCAGTGTTCCCACTCTCCAAGTCTCAAAGCCTAACATCCTTTGATAAGATCCTGGCTGAGACCCGGATCTGGCTGTCCACTTTGATAAGACACAGCACTGAAGCCACGAGATGCCCTTTCTTCCCTGGGCGTTGGTGTCAGGTCTCTAGTGGCCTCAAGCTCCTAAGCAGGGCCAGGGCCTCTCTCTCTGTGCCAGATGACCATTCAAAGGCTCTCTGTTCTCACTTCCTGTTTTGTGGAGCCTTTATTGACTCACCCAGAGTCACCTTGATGTTTGCCTTTCATTTTTTAAAAGAAGTATTTTATTCTACTTTATTATTTTTATTTGGCTGGGCTGGGTCTTAGTTGTGGTGGGTGGGATGTGCTACTTGCAGCACATGGGATCCAGTTCCCTGACCAGGGATGGAACCCAGGCCCCTGTGTTGGAAGCACGGAGTCCAAGCCACTGGTCCACCAGGGAAATCCCTGATGTTTGCCTTTTAAAACTTAGAATCTAAAGGCCAGAGTTTTAGCCTATTGAAGTCATTTGGTTAAATACCATCCTCTCAGGTGATTTGGACAATGGGGCCTTTGTCAGAGTGGGGTTTAATTCTTTGGTCACATGAGTTCCCCAAACTGCAGCCAGAGCACAAGAATTATAAAGGTGGGAATGAAGGTTATCATTTTTGGATTCTTTGCTTTTCTTTCAAGCTTTCTTTCTTTCTTTTTAAATATTTATTTGGCTTTGTGAGTTCTTAGTTGCAGCATGAGAGATCCAGTTCCCCGTGTGTGAGTGCTCAGTCGATTCAGTCTTCTCTGACTCTTTGCGACCCCATGGACTGTAGCCCACCAGGCTCCTCTATCCATGGGATTCTCCGGCAAGAATGCTAGAGTGAGTTGTCATGCTCTCCTCCAGGGGATCAAACCCGTGTCTCCTGCGGCTGCTGCATTGCAGGAGGATTCTTTACCGTTGAGCTACCAGGGAAGCTCCCAGTTCCCTGACCAGGGATCAAACCCAGGCCCTCCTGCATTGGGAGCTCCGAGTCCCAGTCACTGGATCACCAGGGAAGTCCCTTGCCTCGAGTTTTCTGTCAGCATATCCTTTCCATGCAGTGTGAAAAATATCAATCACACCCTTTTCTCAAACAAAACTGAAAATCCTACCCAGAAGAAGAACTGAAGTTGAAATGCCAGTGGATGAAGGACCGCTCACTCGGGTCTGCACTGTGTGGCGGAAGCATCCACCCAAGGACCAAGCCGGAAAGACTTCCCGTCGGGGACTCTGAAGGCAGCCGCTCACCCCATCTGGAGGTGTTTCAAACGTCTAAGTGGTTGTTGACATGGTGGCTCAGACAGTAAAGGATCTGCCTGCAATGCAGGAGACCTGGGTTCGATGCCTGGGTTGGGAAGATCCCCTGGAGGGAGGGCATGGCAACCCACTCCAGTATTCTTGCCTGGAGAATCCCCATGGACAGAGGAGCCTGGCGGACTGCAGTCCAGGGCGTCACAAAGAGTCAGACAAGACTGACGACTGAGCGACTAAGCACAGCACAGCAGAATTTCCGGTTCCTGGAAGAACCACCTACTAAGGAGGAAGGCACCACCTTCTTAAGGCTCACAACAGCTCCTAATACAGTTATATCTATCTTGTTTTTTCTCCCTCAGGTACTTTTTTTTCCTGGAAAAGTCTAATTTTTAAAAAAAATTATTACTTTTTGGCTGTGCTGGGTCTTCATTGCTGCACGGGCTTTTCTCTAGTTGCCACGAGCAGGGGTGGGGGTTACTCTCTAGGTTGCAGTGGGTGGGCTTCGCATTGCAGTGGCTTCTCTTGTTGCAGAGTGTGGGCTCTAGGGCTTCAGTAGTTGCAGCACGTTGACTCAGGAGCTGAGGCTCCTGGACTCTAGAGCACAGGTTCAATATTTGTGGCTCAGGGGCTTAGCTGCCCCGTGGCATGTGGGATCTTTTCAGATCAGGGGTCAAACCTGTGTCTCCTGCATTGGCAGGCGGATTCTTTACCACTAAACCACCATGGAAGCCCCAGGAAAGTTTAATTTGAAGACTTTATTTCCTAGCTGATTATAGAGACAAATCACAAAACGAAACAAAGCTGCTCTCTGGGAGACCTCTCAAGCTCCTCTGCTCTGTTGGAGAGAGAAGACCCTTCCCCGGGGGCACCTGGGGATTTTGACAGGAAAGGAAGAATCATCCCTGGTGTTTGCTCAGCTCCATCACCCCTACTTTGCTGAGCCGTTAGCCCCAAATTCATCCTTATTCAACCCTAAACACTGGGTCCTTCCAGACAACTGAAGTTTTCTTCCTTAATTATAAATACTTAGGTTATGCTGAAGATTTGTAACTTTTTCTTCCTAACCAGCCATAGGCTTTTTAAGGACAAGGTTTCTTAAGCTTCAGCCTTTCAGATGCCATGATTTTTGTTACATCTTCAAATCTCCTGTACCATTTTTTATTTAATATCTTTCCTAAACCAACTCACTTTTCCCTCTTCAGGTACATGGGTTTCAAAAGGAAACTTTAAAAAGTTGATATAAATGGAAACCAGAATCATATGTTTCAAATAGAGATAAGCGTAAATGTATGTTTCAAGGAAAACAAAACACTATAACTAGCTTGGAACCTTTGTCTTAAATTTCTGAAGTGTTCTCTGTCTCTCTCTGGCTCAAAAGGAGATTATCAGGTATTACAGATTTACTGAGGCTTTCATCTTGACTTAATCAGGATGGAACGATAATAGAGAAAAGAAAGGTTTCTGTCCACAAGACTTTAGTTTCTGCTGTCCCTACACCACTTATACACCTCGTCTTCTATCAGGTGATTCTAAGAGATTGATCTGGTGCAATATGGAAGATTGTGCTCAGTGAAAATTTTCACCTTTATTCTTCAAAGTAAATACACCCTGGGGGCAGAAAACTTATGGCTTTGGTCAGTGACATCTCCAGGACTCAATGTCTGGGCGTTGCCACGGGAGTTTTTCCGGTGCAATTGTACCTTCCCTACAATTAGTCACCAAGTTCTGATCCTAGCTTCTGCCTTCTCAAGGCATCTCAACTCTGCCCTCCAACTCTTCCCTCTGCATCTGTGCTCTCGTTCAGACTCTCATCCCTTCTCTCCAAGATTATTTTAATTCGAGTTCCTCCATCTCTAGTGAGGAGCCCTCTCCCCATCTATTCTCATTCTAACGTGAACTTTCCAAAATGGGAGTTAGATCATGTCACTCCCCAGCTTATAACTCCTGGGTGCTCCTTAAAGCCTCCTAAAATAGAAAGTTCTGCTTCCTGTCTCTGTTCTCACCTACCTCGCCCCCATTTCCTGTCATCTCCCCAGATACAACGTCCTGCCCAGCTTCCTCCTGTATGTCACATCATATACTTTTGCAATTGCAGTTTGCTTGGCCTGGAGTCTCTCTCTCATCCCCTTGGCCAGAGTTGAAAACTGTTTACCCGGAGTGGATCTGGTTTCTACCAAGGGGACTGGAGTCTCTCACTGTCACTGTGTCTAACATGGTGATGTGTGCGTGTATACCGAGTTTAGCTCAGATCAAAGCTGACGCACTAATTGTAGAAGAAGTTACAGGAAGGCCACTCAGGCTAAAATCATAGTCATTTTCCTAGGAGCTTGATGGGGATATTTGCAGTTTTTCTGGGTTAAGGCATTGTGTTGCCTTGGAGGCTGTCTGTGAACACAGCCAGGCAAGGGGAGCGGATTACTAGAAGTGGGACAGTCACACAAGTCTGGCTGGTTTTGGCTAGGGGTGGGATGGGGAGAGAGGAAGTACAAAGAGATTTATATTATGAGATGCTACCTCTCATGAAAGGTTTTCAAAAAAAGGCAGTTTGGGCTGATGGGAGAATGATTTGAAGATTCTGGTGAGAAAGATGAATGCCCAGACTTCCTTATCCACAACTTGCCCACCGTGATCGTCTGTGTTGCTCATTACTGCTTCCTTAGAACCTAGTACAGAGCAGTGCACATGGTGGACGCAATAAATATTTGTTAAATCATTTTATAAACACGATATCCTACATTTTGTACAGGCTAAGTTGCGTCCGACTTTTTGCGAATCTATGGACCGTAGCCGGCCAGACTCCTCTGTTCATAGGATTCTCCAGGCAAGAATGCTGGAGTGGGTTATCATGCCCTTCTTCAGGGGATCTTCCCGACCTAGGGATCCAGCCTGCGTCTCTTAATGTTTTCTGCATTGGCACGCAGGGTCTATACCACTAGCATCACCTGGGAAGCCCTGATATCCTACAATAATGTCTCACTTAAAGCACTGCTATTTTTCCAAATATTTCTATTAGTTTTATATAAAAGATGTTATTAATGTTGACATTTTACAAGAGATGATTGTACTAAAAATTAATTCCTAATCTTTAGCATGTTTTCTCTTTCCTTTGAACTCTCATCTTTTATGTACATCTTTAGCACGTTTTCTCTTTCCTTTGTACTCTTATCTTTTATGTACATCATTGTTTTTTAGTTGCACTAGGTCTTCCCTGCTGTACGTGGACTTTCTCCAGCTGCGGCGAGCAGCGACTGTTCTTTGTTGTGGTGCATGGGCTTCTCATTGCAGTGGCTTCTCTTGTTGCAGAACATGGGCTCTAGGCGCCCTGGCTTCAGCAGTTGCAGCACCGGTGCTCAGCAGTTTCAGCGTGCGGCTCCAGAGCACGCAGGCTTTAGTAATTGTGGCACACGGGCTCAGTAGTTGTGGCTCTAGGGCGCAGGCTCAGAAAAGCACAGGGCTAGTTACTCTACAGCATGTGGGATCTTCTCGGAACATGGAATGAACCCATGTATCCTGCGTTGGCAGGCAGATTCTTATCTACTGTGCCCCCAGGGAAGTCCCATCCATTAGTTTTTAATTACCCGATTAATAGCTGTGCATGCCTGCAAAAGTTCAAAATTGCAAAGGTGTGGAGGGTAAAAGTTATAGAAATACATGTTATACTTAGTTTTTAAATAGTTGTAATTGTATAAATGATTTTATATTCCTATTTTTTCACTTATTTTGTGAATTCTTTTCTATGTCTTTGATAGGCATTAGTTTTTCCTTTGCCATTTAAAAATTTTTTTAAAAATGTGAAAATATGATAATACATTTACAGGAGACTTGGAAAATATAGAACAAAGTAACATATAGTCCCACTATATATTAAAATTATTTTTGAAGTAGATGAATTAAGATGCCATTAGTTTTAATGACTGCAAAATTTCCAGTAATTTTATGTCATACTTAATTTAGCTATTCTTCACAATTGTATATTTTTCCACTTTCTACTACTGTGTAATGATGCTATAAATAGAATAGGTGTATGTAGATGGGTGGCACTAGCAGTAAAGAACCTACCTGCCAATGCACAAGACATGAGATGTGGTTTCCATCCCTGAGTCAGGAAGATGCCCTAGAGGAGGGCATGGCAACCCACTCCAGTATACTTTCCTGGAGAATCCCATGGACAGAGGAGCCTGGAGGCTACAGTCCATGGGGTTGCAAAGACTCAGACATGACTGAGCAACTAACACACACACACACACACACACACACATACCAAACAATGGCTTCCCAGGTGGCGCAGTGGTAAAGAATCTGCCTGCCAATGCAGGAGATGCAAGAGACAGGGGTTCAATCCCTGGGTTGGAAAAATCACCTGGAGGAGGAAATGGCAACCCAGTTCAATATTCTTGCCTGGAGAATCCCACGGACAGAGGACCTCAGAGTTGGACATGACTGAAGTGACTTAGCATGCATGCATAATGTATAGATATATATTTCTTCTTTTAGATTATTTGCTTGGAATATATTTACTTGTGGTAATTTCTTTGCAGAGATAAGCAAGTTGTAATTTTACTATTGTACAGAATTCTTTGTTTTGTGGAAATGGCTTGTGGCCTAAATTTTTTTTGAGAATCACTGGTTGGCATAGATAACAAGTCAGCACAAATTTTAATGTCTCTGCAGTAATTAAAAATTATATTAAATGCACTTTTGTCATTCAGAGTTTACAATTTGCGCAGGCAGGCTAATCAATTTGCCCTTAGAAAGATAAGGCAAATCAGCAAATGAATCCCAAATTTAAAAATGCACTTGCTGGGTTTCCTTGGTGGCTTAGTGGTAAAGACTCCACCTGCCAATGCAGGAGACATGGGTTCAATCCCTGGTCCGGGAAGGTCCCACAGGCAGCAGAGCAACTCAGCCGGAGCACCACAACTGTTGGGCCTGTGCTCTAGAGCCCAGGAACCTTAACCATTGAGCCCACATACTCGCATGCCCGCAAGCCCGTGCTCTGCAAAAAGAAAAGCCACTGTAGTAAGAAGCCTTCACAACGCAATGAAGAGTAGCCACTGCTCGCTGCAACTAGAGAAAAGCCCGAACAGCAACACACACCCAGCACAGCCAAAAATAAATAAATACATAAAATTATTTTAAAAATCCATGTATTCTAAAAAAATAAGTAAATATTAAAAAATGCAGTTGTTAAAGATGATATATGAACATGTCCCATATGTTAAGTAATGTGATAAATGTTTTATTGAATTATTTAATTCTCAAAGAGCTCTATGAACTAATTTTGCTGATGGAGTTTTTCAGAGAGGTTATGTAGCTTGTCTAATATTGTACAGGTAGCCAAGTACTGGAGATGAAATGTAGACTCCAGAGCTCATGCTCTTAACCTTGACATGAGGGAATTCAGGCCACCTGGGGGGCAAGAAGGTCTGAGAGTCTTCTCGATATCAATTATCTCTTAATCAAGAGTGTTTTTACAATATTATCTGAAAGCTTGAGAAAATTCAAAAGAAAACTGGATGCAACCTCATCACAAGATGAGGCTCTTGTCTGGAAAAATATCCTCTTAGTATGGTTAATTATAATCAAATATCTTTTTAAAGTCATGGTGCTGAATGATGTCTCTTTTGGCCAAATTAAACAAATAGAATCCACATCCTCTGGAGACCAATCCATGTGACTATGCAGAGGACATAGATGTTTGACCAATGAGTCAAGAACAAGTGCATTCAAAGCTAAGATAACAGATTTACTCTGTTATCGAGTTATTAGACTTTTCTGCTCTGCCAGAGCAACTTGGCAGGAAAAGAGGAAGTCTTCCTGGAAGAAACAGGAGACACGAGTGGAGACGGATGCCACTTTGGGTTTAATTTGAGAGCTCAAAGATAGATGGATCTGAAGAGTGGGACCAATGCCAACCCATCTTATTTGGCTTCCTGCCCAGGACTGTGTCTAACTCACCCTCAGAGACCAGCCTCCTGTTCCACGCAGTGTCAGTCATTTAACACACACTATCTTCTACCCAGCAGGCCTGCCCAGTAGCCCTGGGCGTTCCACTGTCCTGAATCTCAGAGAAAGGCTATGTTGCAAGTTCCTTCTTTGATAGGTATGAAAGATGGAGCCTCTTATCTCTTGGGAAAGTACTTTGTTCAGACTTTCCAGTGTCCCCTTCACAGTTGAGGAGCCATGGAGTTTGTCTTGTGAAGGCAGAACTGCTTCCCAGCATTCCAGAGGAAAATTCCACCAGTGCCTTCTAGATACCAATCTGTTCTCTTGGCTTTATCCAATCTACTTAATATCCAGTCATCAATCTACAATATCCCAACTGTAAATTCCACTGCCAACAACTCCATTTTCTGACTTCTATTTTGCTGCAGTGTGGGTCATGGTGTGGCTCAGTCCTCAGGCTCAGAAAGTTGTACAGAAGCACTTTTCTGACGAGTTATTTTATTTATTCAGCATTTGTGTATATTATAGACCATGTTTCAGACATTCTTTGAAGCATTTTCCTATTATATTCACTCATTTAATCTTTGTAACAATCTCATGAAGTGTTATTTCCATTTGGCAGATGAGGCTTAGAGAAGCTTAAGCAATTTGCCTGACGATGCACAGCTAGGAATCGGTAAAGCCGAGGTTCAGACTTAGGCAGGCAGATTCCAGAGTCCCTGATTTTAATCACTGAGCTATGCTGTTTGCAAGAGAACTTCAGAGTGGCCCCTGATGAATGTCTGTTAGCATAGGAGAAGGGCATAAAGCTCAAGGCAAGGCAGGAGGCCAAAGCTTCAGAAGTATAGCTGATTGGGAGATGGGAAGGGATGGTAAAAAGGAAACTTACATTGCTTGAGAGGCACACTCTGGCTTGTCAGGCTCCCCACTCCCACTAATTAGGGACTGTTGCTATTCTTTTATAACAAACCATTAGTCCTTGCCGGAGAAGGCAATGGCACTTCACTCCAGTACTCTTGCCTGGAAAATCCCATGGATAGAGGCGCCGGGAAGGCTGGAGTCCATGGGGTTGCTGAGGGTCGGACACGACTGAGCAACTTCCTTTTCACTTTTCACTTTCATGCATTGGAGAAGGAAATGGCAACCCACTCCAGTGTTCTTGCCTGGAGAATCCCAGGGACGGGGGAGCCTGGTGGGCTGCCGTCTATGGGGTCGCACAGAATCAGACACGACTGAAGCGACTTAGCAGCAGCAGCAGCAGTCCTTTCCAGTAAATAGGCAAGACGAATTAATGAGTGGAGGAAAGTGAGGAGGTGGAGATGATAGAGCAGAAGGGCCATCAGCAATAGGAGATGGAGGGCAAGCTGCAATTTCACTCACGCCTGACCTTGATGGCACAGGTTCTGGTGCCTTGCTGGATGCAATTCCATGTACCCTCTTGAAATAAATGATCCAGTGATATCTGGGTAGTAGGTCTTTTTTTTTCCATCCTAGATGACACGGTAGCACTGGATTGCATTCTGAATGGGTGTTGTAACATTTGTGTGCTGTTCCACATTTGGGTCCAGTGAGTCGAAAACTAACAGCGCCTCCTTAAATAAAGAAAAATCCCCCTGCCATTTACTGCGCTGGGACTCTCTTCAGTGTGAACACTTGTTCCCATCTTTGAAAGTTCTCAACTTGAAGGTTCACATGTAGAGGACTTACTGTACTAAAAATTCTGAGGAATACTTTCCTCTGAAAAAGCAGGCCATCAGGCCTTGTGAAGTTCATCTTATTTGCCTCCATCCTGGAATATGACTCATTACCTCCCAGTGAGCAGAGAGTGTGTCTTTCCTGTCTTCCTCCTTATATCACAGAGTGATTTTTGGAAGGGCTCCCACCCCTATGCTCCTTAGGGATATCATATGCATAAGACAGAGAAATACTATTGTAAACATAACAATGAATTTGCCTCAAAACCTACGGATTTCAACTTTTCAGTGAGTTTTATGACAGTAATGACCTCGAGATTACAGAGCAAGTACTGTGAGTCTGGCAAATGCTTGACATATATTATCTTTATTCTTCACAACCACCCAAGGTGGTAGGTACTATTATCATTATTGACATGTTACAGAAGAAGGGGCAGTCTTGGAGAAGTAAAAGAGCTTACTCAAGATCACATAACTATCAGGTGATGGGCTCTGGATATAAACCCATGCAGTTTGCCAGCATGGTCTTAACGGCTGCACCAGACCACAAGGCTTCTCTTAGGAGAAAAGAGAGTTGGTCTAATGTACACGTCATTTCCTTTAAAAAATTCATTTTCAGGGACTTCCCTGGCCATCCAGTGGTTAAGATTCCACTCTCCCACTGTAAGGGGCATGGGTTTGATCACTGATCCGGGAATTATGATCCTGTATACCAGCATACCATGGCCAAAAAAACCCAAAAAATCATTTTGTAATATTTAACATAGTAAAAAAAGAATATTATGCTTAGTGTTTCTTCATTTATTCTAGATACCTCTCTAGCTATCATCTCCCACTGTATTCCAAGTTCTGTTCAAGCATTAGACATATAGCAACAAATTCCTCCGGATGGAGAAAGTCAGAAGAAATTAAGGCAATGTTAGACAAATCAATAAAAGTTTATTCAGTGCCACCTATATGCCCAGTACGGTGCTGGGCAAACCTATGTAAAGAGAAGTGTCAGAAGACCCTGCCTAAAGTAAACCATACACAGAGAGGAAAAACATTTAGTTTGGTTACAAAGAAATGAAGCTTTTTACACTGAAAGCGTAGAAACTAACCTCATTATTTAGAATCATATTTTATAAACATCACAGGTAAAAAGCAGCTAGGATGGGGGACTTTGGGTAGTGGAAAGGGCTCGATCTTGGGAGTCAATCAAGCACTTTCCGAGGGCTTTGGCCAGTAAGGTGGGGGAATACTGCTGAAAACCAGGTAGACAGGTCGCTGCTCACCTGAAGCTTATAGTCATTCTAGTGAGAATATTCCCGCCCCGAGTCACACTGCCAAATTCTAGCTATCTGACCTTGAGCGAGGAACTTCTCCTGCCCCTGTTCTGTAAAAGAAATGGGGTCAAGACTAGCGACTCTGCCACTCAGATTCCGGGTCCAAAGCTTATCCTGACCGGTGTTCCCCGAGGAGAGTGGGTGAGACTCCCGGGCGAAGCGCTGCGGCTCACGGCACAGCTGGGGCGCAGCTGCGGGACGGAGAGCGTTCGCGTTCCGAAACCGCTTGTCCCTCGCGGCGCCCCGTCCTCCCTGCCGCCGCGGCAGAGCCGGAGGAGGCGGAGCCGGCGCCTTCCCGGCTCTCGAGCGGGGAAGCTGCTGAGGAGGCGGCGCGGCGGGCCCGGGCGGCCGAGGCTCGGGAGGGGCGGCGTGGGGAGGCTGGCAGGCGGCGCCGGCGGGGCGGGGAGAGCGGCGCGGCGGGCTGGGCGCTCCCGGCGAGAGGAGTCCGCTCCATGCCTGCGGGCCGAGGCCGGCCCCTACGAGCCGCAGACATGAAGAAAGACGTGCGGATCTTGCTGGTGGGAGAACGTGAGTCCCCGCGCGCCGGGGGGCTGGCCGCGGCCGCCGCAGCCCCTGCCGCCCCGCTGCCCTCTCCTCCGCGCCCCCGGGCCTCCCAGCTCCTCGGCTCTTCTCTTTCGGCTGCGGCCCTCGACCTCTCTCCTCCCCGGGGCCCTCTTGAGACCTCCCTCCCCGGTCCCACCGTCGTGTTCCACCCCCCCAGCCGCGTCTCCATTAGCCCCTGACCGCCCGGCCTCATTCGTCCGAAGGTCTTCGCCTCCTTTCCCACTTGGAATCCTTTCCTCCCGGGCCTCCCCGTTTCCGAGGCCGCCTCCTCTCAAGCCCTCTCGTCTTCCGCGGAGATTCCTCTGTCCCCGCCAGGCAGGTGCTGGAACAGGCAGGCAGACGGGCGGCCAATTGGAATGGCGTGAAGCGGCTCTCCCGGGGAAGCCAGGGGAGGGCTGCAGGACTGGGCGACTTGCGGGCAAGGTCAGGTGTCTCTGCCTGTTTTTGCGCTCGCGGTCTCCCTCCCTCTAGACATTGTAAGACGCGGAGCATTTTTTAAAACGATCTTTGCTCTTTGCATTGCAATCACTGGGTATTTTCCTCAAAAACGTACTCTGAAGTTCAAGTTATGCAAGTGTTCAATGAATGGTTATCTGAGGAGGGTCCGTCTGTTGAGAGAATTATTGTAACACTGAAGTCTAGTTGCCCTCATCTTTTAAAACATTATTGTAATAGAATACAATAGAATCAAACTTGGTAGTTAATTTTAAAATAACGGGCACACATGAGACCCAAATAGACCAACATACGTGACCCCCGCCCCCAACCTTGAGATTCATAGATTTCACTTTTGAAGATGTAGTAAAGGAAGCATGTCTTCACTGACTTGGGGACAGAACAGCAGGGACTGCTTGATATCTGTTGTGCAAGGTACATGACTCAATTGGTAGGACTAAAATAAGAAAGCGGGCTGGGGAGGACTGGATTGTTTGTTTTGAAAGTACATTTGGTAATGCTCTGGTTTTCCCAGGTGTCTCAGTGGTGAAGAATCCACCTGCCAAGCGGAGACACAGGTTCAATCCCTAGGTCAGGAAGATCCCTTGGAGAAGGAAATGGCAACCCACTCCAGTATTCTAGCCTGGGAAATCCCATGGACAGAGGAGCCTAGTAGGCTATAGTCCATGGGGTCACAAAGAGTCAGACACAACAGTGGAAAAACAAGTTAAGGCCCTACCATTGCTTGCTTTGAAACTTTCTTTTCTGAACTCCCCTTCCATTCTAGAGTAGCTCCTCCAGGTCACTGTGATGCTCTCCAAGGAAGAAAACTAACATTAACATACTTTTACTCTCTTCTGTAGTGTTCTTTGCTGTTCATTGAAATCCTTGTTCACCTGCTGTTGAATCAATAGAAATTTTCCTTTAGAATCAAAATTTAGAAGTAAGCTTAGCCAGACACAGTTTACTTTTTGGTTTGCAGCTGTGAATTTTAGTTTTAATTTAAACCACATATGTATCTCAATCTGTGTTGTGCATGGACTTCCTTGAAAAAGTTCAGGAAGATGATTCATGTTGATGCATTTGGAGCAAGATAGGGAAAGTAGTGAGTAGATGATGGGCTGAAAACTGCTGCTTGAAAGACAATTTTTTTTTTTAAGCAGAAATTCTCTCTTGGTTTTAGTATTGAATTTAGCAATTACATGTAATCCTTAGTCTGTAAAGTATCTAAATGGAAATGCTATACATATGTAAGATACATGGTCAGCTTTAGGACATTTAAGTTAAGATGTTAACAGTGTTATTTATGGGGGTGGTTTAGTTGCTAAGTTGTGTCTGACTTGCAACCCCGTGGACTGTAGCCCGCCAGGCTTCTCTATCCCTGGGATTTCCCACCAGGTAAGAATAAAGCCTTCATTTCTGAGGAAGATATTTTTCTTAAAGAAAATAGTACCAAAAGCTTTAGGCCAGATATCATATATACATGATTTTTTCCCCCACGTTTAAGAATACTAGAAAGAGTTATACTTATTTGAAATATGTAATTTCAGTTAATTACATTAAAGGCTTGTATCCTGGGGGAAATGAGTGAAACATTACTTTTGGAGATTTAATATATCTTGATAGCTGCTTAGCCTAAATGTAAATGCTAGATAAACAGTGTGACCAAGACTTTTATTTTTTGGGCCCACTGTGCAGCATGTGGGATCTTAGTTCTCTGATCAGGGATCAAACTCATGCTCCCTGCATTGGAAGCATGGTGTCTTAGCCACTGGACCACCAGGGAAGTCCCAGGACTGTTTTAATACTGGTCCGATACACAGATTTATCAGAAATAATAATTCTGTTGTATTTTTAAGATGGTTCAGTTCAGTCGCTCAGTTGTGTCTGACTCTGCGACCCCATGGACTGCAGCACGCCAGGCTTCCCTGTCCATCACCAACTCCCTGAGCTTGCTCAAACTCATGTCCATTGAGTGAGTGATTCCATCCAGCCATCTCATCCTCTGTTGTCCCCTTGTCCTCCTGCCTTCAGTCTTTCCCAGCATCAGGGTCTTTTCCAATGAGTCAGTTCTTCGCATCAGGTGCCCAAAGTATTGTACTTAAGATGGTTAACTAAGGGAAATAGGAAAAGAAAAGAAAAAGGAACATTGTCTCTCTTGTTATTGTTTCTCTATCACTTGAGTACGTTTTATTGCTGTCAGTGTCAGTTCCTGCACCACACAGCAGCAATGTCATTCACTGAGGCTCCCAAATACTTGTGAGTGGTTTCAGCAGTCTGTTGGCTTAACCTGTACTGTACTCTAGAGGTGAAATGGATCTTTTCTTGGCCCATCCAGAATTTGGATTCTGAGCCAACAAGGTTTTAACACTAACTAGTTGCTTAATGCCTATTGACTGCTTAGATCAGAAAACCTAGGCTGTCTATAAATATTAAAGTGTTTATTTGCAAAGAAAGCCAAAGTATTTTTAAGTATCTTCTTTACCTTAATTATTGAGCATATTGAATACTATTCAGGCCAAATTAAAAGTCAAATACCATTCTTTAAACAGCCTTTAAAACTAAGCAACCACACAAAGCTTAGTTTTTCAGGTTATAACTTTTCATAATCAATTTCATTGGCCAGAATTTGCATTTAGCTAGATTTGCATTAGTATGCTTGACAAATGTCCTTGTTATAGTATGAGGAATGAGCCTTATTAACCTTTTATCCAAAACATGTATCTACATTAAAAGTACACAGGGTAGTCTTAGTTTTAGTGGCCTTGTTTTAAATTAAACTGAGATATATTGGTCTTCTGGTCAAATTAATTAAGAAAGGGGAACTGTTGTCCTCTTTTTAAATAAATCTGGTAGCTCTTTTTTGTCTAACTGCTTAGTTTATCATCAAAACCTCTGCCAAACTAGCTCAAGCTTTGGTTGGCTCTGGCCTAGGCTTTTGTAACATCTCCTTAACTGGTGTCCCTGCTTCTAATTTCGTCCATTCTCCATGTAGCAGACAAGAGTCATCTTTAAAAAATATCTCAGATCCTGTTACCCAGGTTAAAAATTCTCTGATGATTTCTACTTTCACTTAGAATAAAAGCCATTACACTTTTTAAAGCAGGCCTAACGAAGTCTTTCACAAGCTGGCCCTTGCTTTGCTCTTGTACTACTCTCTCCTGTAGTTTGCTTTCTCTGCAGGAAGGCTCTGACCCAGGCGTTATCCCTCCTCCCTTGCATACGTGTTCACTTTTTGTTGTTGCTGTTGTTGCTTGGGCTGGAAGGTAAGCTTCATAAAGACCGTGGATTTGTGTTGTTTATTGCCATTTCCCCGGGGCCTAGAATAGGCCTGGCACAAAGTAGGCACTCAAATAGTTGTTGAAAGAATGATAGAGTTCAAGCTAGTTTATTTAGACTCTGTTTCCTAAACCACTCCTCTTAGTCATAAAAATGTGATCATTCTCCTTTCTTAAAATCAAACCTGCTGTGGTTATTGTTAGGATTTGAAGGGGCGCATTCATCCAGTCTCTTGTTCCATGTTCTTAGCCTTATTTTGTTGGGGGAGATTCCTGTGTTCTGGCAATGCCATGTCTAGTTCATGTCTTGGCTGCCAGGAATTGTAGTCCTTGCCAAAAGAGGTCAGCTTCTCCTTGAACCAGCAGAGGCCATTTAGAGGTTTGAAGTAGTTAGAGAAAGATTCTTTAGGTATAAGAGTCAAAGAGACTTCAGGAATAAGCTAGTATTTATTTTAGAGAAAGACTTTCAGCGATCCTTTTTAAAACCACATTGCTCTCCATTCTGTTCATTGTTAGAATGACATTTACAGATTAAACTGCTCCAGTTTTAATTATACTGTGTCTGGGTGATAGATACTCAATGCAGTATGGTGCCTACTATCATCTGGGTGATTGGCCACAGAAAGTCCAGTCTGCTAGGTTGGTGCAAATGTAATTGGGGTTTCGGACAGTGAATTTTAAATCATTATAGCTAGGCTCAACCACATCTTTATTAATCAAAATAGGAACCATTACAATCAACACATTTTTGCCAATGAGAAATAAGTTGATTTATTCCTGAAGCATAAAAATCCAGGCTTTGGGATTCAGCAAAGTCTTGGAAAGCATTTTCTGCCTCCTGCTGGTTGTGAAAGTGTTTTCCCTGCAAAAAAAGTTGTCAAGATGCTTGAAAAAGAGGTAGTAGTTTGGCGAGAGGTCAGGTGAATATGGTGGATAAGGCAAAGCTTCGTAGCCCAGTTCGTTCAACTTTTAAATACAGTATTGGTTGTGCGACGTGCAGTCAGGTGTTGTCAGGAAGAATTGGGCCCTTTCAGTTGACCGGTGCTAGCTGCAGGTGCTGCAGTTTTCGGTGCGTCTCATTGGTTTGCTGAGCGTCCTTCTCCATTGTAATGGTTTTGCGGGGATCCAGAAAGCTATCGTGGATCAGATGGGCAGCTGACCACCAAACAGTGACCATGACCTTTTTCTGATGCAACTTTGGCTTTGTGGAGTGCTTTGGAGCTGCTTCTTGGTCCAGCCACTGAGCTGGTCATTGCAGGTTGTTATATACAATCCACTTTTTGTTGCATGTCACAATCTGATTAAGAAATGGTTTGTTGTTGTGTAGAATAAGAGAAGACAACACTTCAAAATGACAATTTTTTTGATTTGTGGTCAGCTCATGGGATACCCACTTACTGAGTTTTTTCGCCTTTCCAATTTGCCTCAAATGCGGAATGACCATAGATCGGTCCATGTTGAGTTCTTCAGCAGCTTCTCATGTAGTCATAAAAGGATCAGCTTCGTGATATTCTCAATTGGTTGTCAACTTCTGATGGCTGGCCACTGCGCTCATCTTCAAGGCTCTCATTTCTGTTGCAAATTTCCTTGAACCACCACTGCGCTGTATGTTCGTTAGCAGCTTCTGGGCCAAATGTGTTGATGTTGTGAGTTGTCTCCACTGTTTTACGACCCATTTTGAACTTGAATAAGAAAATCGCTTTTTGTCTAACATCATTTCCCTAGTCTAAAATAAATATAAAATAAACAGCAAGTAATTGGTCATTAGCAAAAACTCATAAAGCGAGAAATGTGCATTAAAATGGTGTATAACATAACCACGTTTAAGAATATATTCCAGTATCAAATGGCAGAATTCTACAGTGCAAAACCGCAATTACTTTTGCACCAACCTAATACATAGTCTGTTTTGTTTATATAGAGTCTCTTCTATATCCTCCTTATGCATGTACTGAGACTTGTTTTCTGCTGTCTTTTCTGCTCTTCTGGCGCCAGTTGGGCACTAGTGTTGGTGGAGTTTGAAGGAGAGGGATAGACCACGGCATTTGTCCTTCTGCAGCTGACATTGTCTGCATATATGGTCAATGAAATTTTCTTTTGGAACAGTGCTCAGCTATTTCCCCAAATGCTAAAGTTTTGCAGTTTAAATTACAACTTCATCCGTCACTTTCCTCCTCCCTTTTTATTCTAATTACAATAATTTAGGAAGAGCCAACAAGGCTTCTTAATAAAGAAGCAGATAAAAATGAGTAGATCCCTTTGCTACTTGAAGCATGGGGTGTTTGTTATCAAGAAGAATTTCCCAAAATGGCTGGTAGGATGGTAATTGGAACCAGAGAATGTTATTTCCGCTTCATGAATATTAAGAATTTGCTGTCATTTAGAACTGGATGTTCAAAAGCTTTGATGAAAAGACAAAGAAATTTTTAGCCTGGATAAATCTAGATAATTTACTCTATAGTGATGAATTATGCTTCCCATGGATGACCTACTTAGAAGCATGGAGTTTCAGACTGAACTGTAGCATGTTGTCTTGAACTGAATCAGAAGGCCTTCTGTCCTTGGGAATAATTGTGGCCATACTTGTAATTTTCGTAGATCACTTTAATATTTGTCAGGCAAAATAGAGGAAGTAGAGACCATCAGATGGCTGGCTAACAAAGGATAATTTTTTGTCCTCCATATCAATACTTATATTGTATATAATTATTAAATTTAATTCTAGTTATTGTTATAAACCTGTACTATATAACATTTATAATATATATTGTATTTATATTAAATTTTAATTGATACAATAACTAGAGAAGAGCTTGGGATATTGTTCCTTTATGGAAATAATTTTTATTTTTTGGAGTAGTTAAAACTACATAGTGCTTATACTCATCTGACATTGTCATAGGGACTTTGTGTTTTTTTGGCCTTGACCAGGGATTGAACCGGCACGCTTAGCAGTGAAAGCATGGAGTCCTAACCACTGGACCCCCCAGGGAATTCCCATAAGGGACTTTTTTGATCATAGGCTTGTTTAAATAGCTTTAAATTTCTAATAATCTAAAATATTTTTCCTTATCTTCAAGGCATTCATTTATTTCTCAATTAAAATTAGCTTGAAAGTGACCTATTTTAACTTTAAACCTGCTGCTTTATTATTTCTTTGATCGTCTCACTCAAGGTTAGGTGGGTAGACCTTAAGAGAAGCAAAACAACCCTAGTTTAGCTTATCCAAAGCATTTTGAAACTAAATCATATCTGTGTAACCCTTCATTAGTTAAAGCAGCTATTATCTCACTGCTCCTCCAAATGGAAACCCAAAACGATACTAGTGAAAACATGCCTGCTTATTTGCTTCCCAGTTCACTGTACGCTCTCTCTCACTCTTGCTGTTATTTCGAACTTGTTTTAAAAAAGGAAACCACTCTTGGATTTTTATGTGAAAGAGATTCATGTTCTTTGATTTTTTTTTTTAAAGGTCTTTTATTAGACAATTACTTCAGAAACTAGATAGGGTTGTTTTACTCTAGTGAGTGCTACGCTGCCTCGGATTCCTCAACGGATGAGGCAGAATACGGGTGAGAAAACAGAATATCACATCTGAAAGAGAGTATCGGTACAAATTTATTCCTACTTTTTGGTGCCAGAAATTTATTCCTACTCGTTGGTACCGCACTCCTAAGTCTGTATGATCAAGCATAAGTTAAGTTTTTAAATTGTTGCTGTCTTTCCAAGGCCTCCTCTCCCCAAAGCTGTTTCCTTTCCTGCCTCTGAGGCCTGCCCTGTTGGAACAGACATGGTGGCAGGTCTGTGCTTTTGCAGGAGTCGCTGCAGAGAGCCGGAACTGCCCTGAAGAGCTGAGCTGTGAAAAATTCTGATTTTCTTCAAAATAGTGATCTTTCTCTTCTGAAAATATCACGGGAGATACAAAGGGTCCTCGGGGAAAGCAGAAAGGGACTATGATTAAAAAAGCGTTGTTCTAAGAAGAGCAGTAAGAGTGGATGCACTTTAAAGGTTATGGTTGAGGGGAACTTTAAGGTAACATGGAGCACCTGATGAAGACCTGCATTTTGCTAAGGGAACCTGAGTGATGGTGATTAAGGAGAAATAAGCCCTTAGCTGTTTTAGAAACTACTAGGCATTTTGATATTGTTAATTGACATAATTTTGAACATTTTGTTTAACATTTTGAGTTGAGGATTCAAGGGTAGGTTTCTTCTGAAACTGGTGAGGGCCTTAGAATGGTAGGATACAAATAAAATTTTTTAAAGATAATGAGTTGGCCAAAAAAGTTCATTTGGGTTTTTCTCTACAATCTTCTGGGAAAATCCAAATGAACTTTTTTGGCCAACCCAATAATTCTAATAAGGGGATTATGAGAAGAATCAAGACATTAAAGTAGGCAGACTTCTTAAGACCCAAGAGTGAGACTTGTTTTCGTGACCAAGGAAAGTATCTGAGTTATTGAGGATCTGATTCATTTTTTTTCCCATTCCTAACATAGTAGATCAAGGATAACATTATAGACCTGTACAGCTGACCTTTGAACAGTGCGGGTTGTAACTGCACAGATCCACTTATCTGAGGATCTTTTTCAATAGTAAATACTGGTTGAATCCAGGGATGAGGATACAGAAGAATTGCTGATGCAGAAGGTTGACTCTAAGTTATACTAGGGTTTTCAGCTGTGCATGTGTCAGCATCCCTTACCCCCGGTTGTTCAAGGGTCAGCTGTCTGTGATACCCAGGAGAGTTCTTCAGAGTGGAAGAGTTTCTGGGGACCTCTGTGCTGGCGGTAGTTGTTGGGTTTAGGAGACCAGGGAAAAAGCAGGCATCTCCCTTGGGGCCAGAGAGGGCCCGCAGTTCAAAGGTCACAGGTATTGTATAGGCATTGGATCTTCTAAAAGGTTTGGTAAATATCTGGAATAAGAAGAGGGTGGCTTGGCTCATTTTAAGATAACCTTTTGTTGTCGTTTAGTCGCTAAGTTGTGTCCAGTTGACCTTTGAACAATACAGGGGTTAGGGGCACTGACCATCTCTGCAGTTGAAAATCTGCATGTAACCAGCCCTCTGTTTACAGCCCTCTGTGTTCCTCTGAGTCTGTGATTCCACATCGCAAATCTGCAGATTGTGTAGTACTATGGTATTTGCTATTGAAAAGAAGTCTGTCAAGGTAGACCCGCACAGTCCATACCTGTGTTGTTCAAGGGTCAGCTTGAGTTTACCTCCATTGTGAATAATCATGTGGAATTAGGTTGGAGACTATACATGTGGAGATGAGTACTAACTTGAGCTGGCTGAAGGTTTGGAGTTGCTGGAACCCTAAACAAGGTCGTGATGAAAGGAGTCGTTTAAGTTATGAAATGCTGAATGTAAGTCATCAAGTACTAGAAATTCTTGGACCCCATATTGGCTCCATGAGTCCCTCTGTGTTCTTACAGATAGATGAATGTTTTTGTCAGATCACAGTCCCGTACACAGTTAAAACAGATAACAGATGCGATCTGGGGATCTGACTCCCATTTTGAGGATACTGCAGGACAAGTTACCATTAATGTAACGTGCACTTTTGTCTGTTATAGGCCTGTTTTCTAGCTGTGCTACATGCTGGTTTAGATAAATCATAAAATATAAACATTAATAGCATCTAATCCATTTTTTTTTTTTTTTAAACTGATGGGAAAATGGTGGCCCAGAGAAAGTCAGTGACAACTCAGGGCCGGTTCCAAAATCTTGCTCCAGTGCTTGCTTAACTCCTTTAATTCAAACTCCTCCTCAATACAACTACTACTGTTTTGTGTATTTAATGAGTGCCTGGTATTGTCCCAAACGTTATGCATCTGTCGTCTTATTTAATCCTTTTACCACTTCTGTAAAGCTGTTCAGTATTATATTTTATAGATGAACGAAGTGAGGCTTCGTGGCTCGCCTGAGGAAACACAGCTTATAAGTGCTGACACCGAGATTGCAGTCCAGTTCTGTCTCATTCCAAAGCCTATATTCTTTTTTTTTTTTTTTTTTGGTGAAATGTTTGTATAAAATGTAAAAAGATTCATCTAACAAATACTCATTACCTGGCTTAATAAATAAAACATTACCAATCAGTTGAAGCTCCCTCCTCATTGTATTTCCCTCCCTTTCCCGCAAAGGTAACCAACCACTTTCTTGAAATTCAAATATGTGCTCTTAGCCGCTATGCTCCATTTTACTAAGTGCATTTGCTAGGAGCTACAGATTGACCACTGAGCAAGGAAAATGTGTTCCCTGCCCTTGTGGAGTTTCCTGTGGGTGATAGCAAAATACTTTTTTCTTAGTCTTTCTGGAGATATTCATTAGCTGGTGGGACACATCAGGTTTTTGCCAAGGAGGTCTAGGAGATCCTTCAGGAGACCATGGGTGATGTGCTGGAAGGTTGCTTAGATGTCTTTACTGATTTTTTTTTTTTTTCCTTCTAGGGAGCTTCTTTTATGAGCTTTTTGATTTCCTGCTACATTTAGAGAGACTTCTGGGAGGAGAAAATATTCACTTTTCTTCCTGCTCTTCCTTATCTCCCCTTCCCTTTTTAAAACAGAATGATTGAACATAGCACTCGATCCATACTTATTTTATGGCAGTTTTATCTGTTGTTTTATACATTTTCCATATTATTCCCCAGAGTATCTAAGGCTAAACTTTCTTAGAAGACAACTAGGTAAATACTTACCAAATAAACTGGTTAGGAGCCTGCAGAAGAAAGATGGGTCATTAGAAGCATAATACTCTGTTCTTCTAGTGTCTTTCCTAGTTTGGTTCGGGCAGGGCACAGCTATGTCTGAGTGGAACTTGTACTCTTGGATAGAAATTCTGTTATCAGTGTTTCTCAGTTTTTTGAGCCATCCTTTCTTTTTAGAAATGCAAAACCATCATGCTGTCTACATTCTGACAATTTTCTGAAACTACCTGGGTGTCCTACAGCTGAATTCAATTTTGACACTAACTACCCTGGATTAGCCTCGGATCCTACAAATTAAGGGGCAAGATCCCCAACAAGATCCACCTTTACTTTTTAGTTTCTATATGCCAGTGGGGTCTCCAGACTATCCACACTTCTTTCTGGCTGACTACAATTAGGGGCTTCCCACAACCCCTTGGGCTCAGTAATTCACTAGAATGACTCACAGAACTCAGGAGAGTGCAGTGCTTAAGATTACACAGATGAACAGCCAGAAGGTCCGGAAGGGTCCTGAGCTCAGGACCTGCTGTTCCTGTGGAGTCAGGGTGCACCACCTTTATGGCCCATCAGTGTGTTCACCAGCCAGGAAGATGCCCAGAGCTTTGATATGTCCAGAGTTTTCATATAGGGCTTCATTAGGTAGCCCCTTCATTGAACTCAGTCTCTAGCACCCCACCCCCACTTCCCCAGAGGTTTTGAGGTGGGGCTAAAGGTTCCAACCCCCTCATCACATGGTGGTTTTTTCTGGCAGCTGACCCCTATGCTGAAAGCTGTCTAGGCCCTCCCTTCCCCTTTAATAAGTCACCGCATTAGGATAACTTGAAGCATGGTTGAAAGATACTATAACAAAGGACACTGGTTTCACTCAGGAAATTCCAAGGGATTTTGAAGCTGTTCCAGGAACTAGGCATAAAGACCAGATGTATTCTTTATTGTATCACATCCTCCTTTGCTAATTGTGATTTTGGGATTTTGCTGGTGGGCCAGTGGTTAAGAACCACCTGCCAATGCAGGAGACACGGGTTCGATCCCTAGTCTGGGAAGATCCCACACGTTGTGGGGCAGCTAAGCCCACGCAACCACAGTTACTGAGCCCGTGCTCTGGAACCTGGGAGCCACAACTGCCGAAGCCCTAGAGCCTGCGCTCCACAACAGGAGAAGCCACTGCAAAGAAGTCCACACAGCGCAACTGGAGAAAGCCCACGTGCAGCAGTGAAGACCCAGTGCAGCCAAAAATAAATGGATAAAAAATAGTTATAGTTTCAACGTGAATTATTGTTTTTACTAAAAATGAGTTGAGCAAAGTAACTTTGGAATTGTTTTTGATTGCCTCAGCAGTTTCCTATTCACAGCTCTTCGGTCATTCTTAAGAAAAGCTGTGAATGGGGGAGTTCCAGGAGCTCCCAAGGGTAGGCCTGATTTCCAAAAGAGCAGTGCTGAAGCTACAGCAATACCATTGTGTTTGGGGCAAGGTGAGATCAAGTTATGTACCTCAGTCTAGTTGATGTGCTACAGGTTCTTCTCTCCTTTTCAGTGTAAAATTAGAAAATTCCATTCAGTGTTTTCAAATATCTGGTTATTGTGTTAATGCAGACTCATAGATGTTAAGTGTATATTAGTACTTTCTGTTCATAACAGTCTGTGAAATGGCTTAGGAGTAGTTCAGAGGAGGAGGGAGAAGGCTTCAATAGCCCCCGGATGTCATATCCCACAAATTGTGAGGTAGAATTTGAGGCGTCCTTCAATTCAGTTTAGTTGCTCAGTCATGTCGGACTCTGCGACCCCATGGACTGCAGCACGCCAGGCCTCCCTGTCCATCACCAACTCCCAGAGTTCACCCAAACTCATGTCCATCGAGTCGGTGATGCCATCCAACCGTCTCATCCTCTGTCGTCCCCTTCTCCTCCCGCCTTCGATCTTTCCCAGCATTAGGGTCTTTTCAAATGAGTCAGCTCTTAGCATCAGGTGGCCAAAGTATTGGAGTTTCAGCTTTAGCATCAGTCCTTCCAATGAACACTCAGGACTGATCTCCTTTAGGATGGACTGGTTGGACCTCCTTGCAGTCCAGGGGACTCTCAAAAGTCTTCTCTAACACCGCAGTTTAAAAGCATCGATTCTTCGGCGCTCAGCTTTCTTTATAGTCCAACTTTCACATCATACATGACCACAGGAAAAACCATAGCCTTGACTTCTGTTGGCAAAGTAACGTCTCTGCTTTTTAATATGCCGTCTGGGTTGGTCATAACTTTCCTTCCAAGGAGTAAGTGTCTTTTAATTTCATGGCTACAGTCACTATCTGCAGGATTTTGGAGCCCCCAAAAATAAAGTCTGCCACTGTTTCCCCATCTATTTGCCATGAAGTGATGGGACCGGATGCCATGATCTTAGTTTTCTGAATGTTGAGCTTTAAGCCAACTTTTTCACTCTCCTCTTTGACTTTCATCAAGAGGCTGTTTAGTTCTTCTTCACTTTCTGCCATAAGGGTGTCATCTACATATCTGAAGTTATTGATATTTCTCCTGGCAATCTTGATTCCTGCTTGTGCTTCCTCCCGCCTAGTATTTCTCATGATGAACTCTGCATATAAGTTAAATAAGCAGGGTGACGATATACAGCCTTGACGTATTCCTTTTCCTATTTGGAACCAGTCTGTTGTTCCATGTCCAGTTCTAATGGTTGCTTCCTGTACTGCATACAGGTTTCTCAAGAGGCAGGTCAGGTGGTCTGGTATTCCCATCTCTTTCAGAATTTTCCACAGTTTCTTGTGATCCACACAGTCAAAGGCTTTGGCATAGTCAATAAAGCAGAAATAGATGTTTTTCTGCAACTCTCTTGCTTTTTCGATGATCCAGCGGATGTTGGCAATTTGATCTCTGGTTCCTCTGCCTTTTCTAAAACCAGCTTGAACAACTGGAAGTTCATGGTTCATGTATTGCTGAAGTCTGGCTTGGAGAATTTTGAGCATTACTTTACTAGTGTGTGAGATGAGTGCAATTGTGCAGTAGTTTGAGCATTCTTTGGCATTGCCTTTCTTTGGGATTGGAATAAAAACTGACCTTTTCCAGTCTTGTGGCCTCTGCTGAGTTTTCCAAATTTTCTGGCATATTGAGTGCAGCACTTTAACAGCATCATCTTTCAGGATTTGAAATAGCTCCACTGGAATTCCATCACCTCCACTAGCTTTGTTCGTAGTGATGCTTTCTAAGGCCCACTTGACTTCACATTCCAGGATGTCTGGCTCTAGGTCAGTGATCACACCATCGTGATTATCTGTGTCGTGAAGATCTTTTTTGTACAGTTCTTCTGTGTATTCTTGCCACCTCTTCTTACTATCTTCTGCTTCTTTTAGGTCCATACCATTTCTGTCCTTTATCGAGCCCATCTTTGCATGAAATGTTCCCTTGGTATCTCTAATTTTCTTGAAGAGATCTCTAGTGTTTCCCATTCTGTTGTTTTCCTCTATTTCTTTGCACTGATCGCTGAGGAAGGCTTTCTTATCTCTCCTTGCTATTCTTTGGAACTCTGCATTCAGATGCTTATATCTTTCCTTTTCTCCTTTACTTTTCGCTTCTCTTCTTTTCACAGCCATTTTGCTTTTTTGCATTTCTTTTCAATGGGGATGGTCTTGATCCCTGTCTCCTGTACAATGTCATGAACCTCAGTCCATAGTTCATCAGGCACTCTATCAGATCTAGTCCCTTAAATCTATTTCTCACTTCCACTGTATAATCATAAGGGATTTGATTTGCCCCAACCAGTAATGCTGAAGAAGCTGAAGTTGAACGGTTCTATGAAGACCTACAAGACCTTTTAGAACTAACACCCAAAAAAGATGTCCTTTTCATTATAGGGGACTGGAATGCAAAAGTAGGAAGTCAAGAAACAGCTGGAGTAACAGGCAGATTTGGCCTTGGAATATGGAATGAAGCAGGGCAAAGGCTAATAGAGTTTTGCCAAGAAAATGCACTGGTCATAGCAAACACCCTCTTCCAACAACGCAAGGGAAGACTCTACACATGGACATCACCAGATGGTCAACACCGAAATCAGATTGATTATATTCTTTGCAGCCAAAGATGGAGAAGCTCTATACAGTCAACAAAAACAAGACCAGGAGCTGACTGTGGTTCAGATCATGAACTCCTTATTGCCAAATTCAGACTTAAATTGAAGAAAGTAGGGAAAACAACTAGACCATTCAGGTATGACCTAAATCAAATCCCACCATAGTTTGGCCTCAGGTAAATAGCAGGGAGGGAACACTGCTCCACCCATCAACAGAAAATTGGATTAAAGATTTACTGAGCATGGCTCCACCCATCAGAACAAGACCCAGTTTCTCCCTCAGTAGGTCTCTCCCATCAGGAAGCTTCCATAAGCCTCTTATCCTTCTCCATCAGAGGGCAGACAGACTGAAAACCACAATCACAGAAGACTAACCAGTCTAATCACATCAACCACAGCCTTGTCTAACTCAATGAAACTATGAGCCATGCTGTGTGGGGCCACCCTAGACGGACGGGTCACGGTGGAGAGTTCTCACAAAACGTGGTGCACTGGAGAAGGGAATGGCAAACCACTTCAGTATTCTTGCCTTGAGAACCCCATGAACAGTATGAAAAGGCAAAAAGATAGGGCACTGAAAGATGAACTCCCCAGATCGATAGTTGCCCAATATGCTACTGGAGGTCAATGGAGAGGCTCCAGAAAGAATGAAGAGACAGAGCTGTCCTTTAGAGATGTAAATGTTTGGAAAAGTAGACCAGAGAAGGGGGAAGGTATTTTTAGATGAAGAAAACCACGTGAGGGAGGCCAGGATTCATCATGGCTTGTTTGGGCTTACACAGAACAGAATGGCCTTATTGGAGTAAATCGTGTATGAGGACTAGCAGGAAAGATAGATGATCGGGGGTTAAATTATGTGTGATTTTCAAAGGCCAGTGGAATAGAGACACTTTGATGAGGTAGGTAATTGAGAGTCGGGATGGCTTTTGATCAGGTGAGTTAGGAAATGTAAAGAATGTGCAAGAAAGATGGCCTGCATGTGTATTACTGATATATTAATGAGAGGAGAGACTGGAGAAGGGGGTAGAAAGTTGTGAACTAGGAAGTGTTTTGGTAAAAGTGCTATATTTAGGGGAACCTGGGAACAGAGAGGAAAGAATGAGTATTAAAAATGTCAGAGGAAGTTTGACAGAACTTGAATGATCAGTACAAAGGGTTAGGCAAAGATGGTTATGCTTTTTTTTTTTTGAGCTTTTTATCCTGATGTGTAGAAAGAGTGTTCCTTATTGGTGAAAAATATCATAAATCCATTGGAATATAATCTCCAAGAATATAAAAGTAGGGAAAACGTAATGCCTTGATCAGTAGTATCCCCTGACTTGGAATAATGTCTCGAGTGTAGAAGTGCTCAAGAAATACAAAGAAGGGATGCAGGAATGCATTTAACATGTTAAAATTGAAGTAAATTTCAGTTGCCATCTGTAAATTTAGAATGTGACCGTTTTTACCACCAAAGTGACTTTTGTTTTTTAAGAAGGAAAGTTAAAACCTTTATTTATTGAGAGACAGTGATAGGTCAGGTGCTCTGCCTAAGCACTTTCACATATATGATGTTTAATTCTTACTGGAACCTTGAAGAGACGGTATTATTATCTCCCCGAAAGTGTTGACTTTTTCTAGTCCCCCAAATTATACATATTTATAAAATCATATTGTACATGGTGAAGATGATACGTATCTGAGACTTGCCTCAAAATAATTCATGGGAAAGGACGAGAGAATATGGAAAGGAGATGAGGTTGGGTGATGGGTTCACACACTGGATCACACTGTTGTCACTAATTCTGAAATGTTTCCATTTTTTAATAATAAAAAAAGGAAAGAAAAAAATCATATTGTTCATGGTGATATATACTGGCCTAACTGCCATTTTTTTAAATGAAACAATTTAAGCCTCCAGATAATGACCATAATGAATTATAAGCCACAGAATAATACAATAATCCATGAGGCCACACTCATAAGAAACAGAAGGGAAAGTTTTTTCTTACAGGAGAATGTAAAGTAATATAGGAGAATAGATAGAAATAAAAAATCACCATCTAGCAGCCATGATAGCAATACTTGTTTTAGGCAAGAAGCTTGAATGGCTGCTAAACCTAATAGCCAAAAGTTTGATGAGAACCAGAAAATTTACAAAGTCTCAAAGTACCTCCTCATAAGATATTTTTTAATTAGAAAAAAATAACTTTACTGGAGAAACCTAGCACCACCTCCTCCAAGTGATGACAGCGAACGTCACAGCAGTGGGATAAATTGACATTATCTCCTTTTTGCTCTGGCACTCTGAGAAGGACACAACACTTCTCTCATATTCTGCCAAAAAAGCAGAGCCTGAAATTAATCGTGGGATAACATCATACAGACCCAGTTGAGAGAGATATTACAGAATAAATGACTTGTAGTCTTCAGAAATGTGAAGGTCATGAAAGACAAAGATGGAGGAAAGCTTCCAGATTAAAGGAGGCTAAAGAGATATGACAACCAAATGGAACATTTGATTCTGGACAGAAAAGATTTTTCTTTTCTATAATGGATAATAGTGAGACATGAATAAGGTTTATAGATTATGTAATAGCACTCTTTGGGGTGTTAATTTCCTGATCTTGACATAACTTGATTTAACTGTGGTTATGTAAGAGAATGATACTGTTTCTAGGAAATACATACTAGAATGCTTCAGGGTAAAGGGGCATCATGTTTGTGATTTACTCTCAAATGTTTTTTTAAAAATTATATATATATATAATATATATATATAGAGAGAGAGAGAATAATAATGTAAGTATGGTTAAATTCTAACGTGGGGAATTTGGTTAAAGTATAGACTTGAGTCCTTTGAATTATTTTTGCAATTTTTCTGTACATCTGGAATTTTCTAAAAATAAAAGAGCCAGAGCTGCTGGATTAGTCACCAGTGGATCAGTGAATTATTTTAATTAACTTACGTAGTATTTGTGTATGTGATGCTCGCTGACTTTTGGGACCATCATGCATTTTCTGTATTACTAACGTGTTAAAATGGGTTATTCTCCTAGGTCTGTAACTAGTCTTCTAGTGAGACCATGAGCAAATCATTGTGGCTGGGTCCCAGGCTCTTCATCTGAAATTTTTGTGGGGAGCTGGATAAGTTGACTTCAGTACCTGGCTCCTAGCAGTTCTCTGATGATGGGCTCCAGATTCTCTGACTCAGGGAAATGTTACCTTATTGTCAGACCCTTGAAGAAGGCCCAAGCCTTCTCACACGTGTAAATTGAAAGGATTGAAGAGTCAGAGCCAGAGGATGCCGGTTAAACATCTGGGCTGCCTTCTATCAGCTGTAGCCGCTTGTTTGCAGCTCGCCCTCTGAGTTGTTTTGACCAGTACTCTCCCTTCCAGCCAGTCATTATTTTTCCACAGACTTGACTTGTAGTTTTAGTCACACTTTCTTTTAGTCACTTATTTAGCAAAGCAATGTGACTTTCCTTGACTTTAACATTTTCCAGCTCTTTTATATTTAGACTTTTGAAAACTATAGGTTGCTATCACAGCAGAGATCAACAGGCAGGTGGACTGTTTTCCTCTAGAATCACAAAAGGATTTTAGTTGATAAGCATTTGAAAGTCTAATAATAGTAAGATCAGAAAATGATGGGAATGCAAGTTAAGTTTCAGAAAGAAAATTAAGAATTTAAGTTTGTACATTAAAAAAACTGCTAGGTTAGAAAATGTAACAGGAAAGTTTCTTTGCTCTTACTAACCCTTTAAGAAGAAATAGACACTCTGATCTTCTATTGGTAAGCATGTAGATTATTCTTTTTTGGCAGTAATATAACAGTGTCTATTAAAAACAAGAAGATCATGTGTGCTAACTTGAGCTCCACTTCTAGGAACTTATCCTGTAGAGATTAACATTGCAGCACTGTTCATCATTAGGAGATTACATTAATAAATTATGACACATCACACACTGGCTTCTTATACACTTACCAAAAAACAATGTAGGAAGCTTTTAAATGTTAATATAAAATGCATTTATTATTACTGCTTTTAAAAATTGTGATAAAATAGATAAAAAACATAACATTTTTTACCTTTAGTAAATATTCTGTTCAAGGACAGTAAATATGTTTGCAATGTTGTATAACCATCACCACTTTCTACATTTAAAACTCCTTCTTCATTACCAACAAACACTCTGTATTTATTAAATAATAACTTTCTCTTCCCTCTTCTGGGAGATTTTTAAAGATTGTCGTGGAATACTGCCCCAATACATACTTAAGTGATAAAAATTGTAAAATAGTATAAATACTCTGATTCTACTGTGGTAAATTTTTATAATATGTTAATACAAGTGTGGGAAGATCTGGGAGACTACATATATTAAACAGTTTATGGGGGATACTATGGGAGATTTTTACATTTATAGTATATATATTTTAGTAATTTTTTTGTTTTAAATGGTGAACCTGTGTAACTTTTCTAAGCAGAAAAAAAAAAGATGTACTAAAAATTAGTAATTAGATGGCTCTGATCCTCTGATTTTAGGTAACAAATAACAGTACTTTGCTGTGTGGTTGCTAAATTTGAGCTTTCTAGAATCTGAATACTTTATTAAAGTAATCTTTTTTTCTTTTTACAGCTAGAGTTGGGAAGACATCACTGATTATGTCTCTAGTCAGTGAAGAATTTCCAGAAGAGGTAGGCATTGTGATTTCTTTCCTACATTTAAATTTTTATCAAAATTGAGTTAAATGAAATACATTTTAGGGTTTTTTTTGGTATGTGTTTCCTTTCTGATAGTTAATGACTTTTAGAAAGGCTCATGTTAGTTTTTACAAGACATCTCTGAAATATAGGAGAAAGAGCCAAACCAGCTCTGAGTTCACATAAGGCCTTTGTGTTTCTTTCTTTTGACCTTAGCTAGGACATTTGTCTGGAGAAGGAAATGGCAACCCACTCCTGTGTTCTTGCCTGGAGAATCCCAGGGACGGGGGAGCCTGGTGGCCTGCAGTCTATGGGGTCGCACAGAGTCGGACACGACTGAAGCGACTTAGCAACAGCAGCAGCAGGACATTTGTCATCTCTCTGCCTTAGTTGTTGCATCTGTAAAAAGGGAGCTGAAAGGGATATTCAGTTCAGTTCAGTTGCTCAGTCATGTCCGACTCTTTGCGACCCCATGAATCGCAGCACGCCAGGCCTCCCTGTCCATCACCAACTCCTGCAGTTTACTCAAACTCATGTCCATCAAGTCGGTGATGCCATCCAGACATCTCATCCTCTGTCATCCCCTTCTCCTCCTGCCTCCAATCCCTCCCAGCATGAGTCTTTTCCAATGAGTCAACTCTTCACATGAGGTGACCAAAGAATTGGAGTTTCAGCTTTAGCATCAGTCCTTCCAAAGAAATCCCAGGACTGATCTCCTTTAGAATGGACTGGTTGGATCTCCTTAGGGATCATCTAAGTTGTGTAATTCTTTCTTAAAAATAAAATGTTTTTATAAACCCCAAATATAGAACAGATGAGTATTCCTTTAGTTGAAGTAAGGATGAAATGTCTGGCTCCCCACCTGCCTTCTGTCTGACTCTCCCCAGTCTTTGAGACATCATTAGAGCCACTAGGATTCTGATACACATGTTTGAAAATCTCAAATATTATCTACCTACATCATTTTACAAATAAAAAATCTAATTCATTCCACCTTTGCCTACCTCGAAGAATAGTTGTGGGTCTCAAATGAGATAAACTTGCTAAAATACCACCAAAAGCATGGTGGCTTTGTTATTGCTGGCAGTGTACTTATTTACATGTTGGAAGATCCAGTATGGTGAACAGTTGCCTAAAGCGTTATGTAAAGCTATTGTTATGAGGAATGGGATCAATGCAAATGAGATAAAGATTATTTCTTTTTATTTTCTTTCTTCATATAATAGGTATTACTAGCACCATGGTTTGCATTTATCATTTATTTACTCATGTTTAATTAGGAATACCTGTACAATTTCATTGTTCAGAGAGCAATTTAATGTATTATATAGTAGTTATTTCAGTAATTACAATTGTCATGTGACCATTGTTTCTTTCACTTTTTTTCTCTTAAATAAGATAGTTAAATAAATCATAATTTGTAAAGTGGAGTATATTTTCATATGTGGTTTGTGAAATCAGCAACATTAATTATGATCACTTAGAGTATAGTACCTAAAAGTTTTTTGTGATATTTTAACTTAGTTTAGAATTGTTATTTTATCATAGTCCTTTTGGGTGTGGATAAGGAGTTTTTTTAAATAATGGAGTTATTCTGCTTAAGGTTTATATAGCAAAACAGTTATCTTCTAGAAGAGATAATTTTGATAATTTATTAATTTATTTGAAGATTTCTTTTTTTTTTTTGTCTGTGCTGAGTGGCATGCAGAATCTTAGCTCCCTGACCAGGGATGAAACCCGTACCTCCTGCATTGGGAGTGCAGAATCTTTTTTTTATTTTTGGTTCATTAACTTTATTGGACAGTCAGCTGTTAGTTCTCATTCACATCAAGTGTCTAGATTTTTGAAAGTTGTGACAGGCACGTAGGTAGCCCAAGTGTAGAGCTTGTTTAGTGAGTCTCATCTTAATTTCGTTTTCTGGACAGCTGCATACCAGTATGGGACATTTCCTTATTGCTTTGGCCCAGACAGCTCTGTTGAGCCTTGTCAGTGTGAACATCTGGGGTTCCCATCTCCTTCATGGCCAATTTCTGGCTTTCTTGGAGTGCCTGAGGGGCACACTTCTTGAAACCCACTCCATGGATGCACTTGTGAATGTTGATAGTGTATTCTCCTGGTCACCACCTCACTGGTGGTGGATCAGCCCTTCTTCTAGCTGTCTTTCTTTGTGTGGGTGCCATCCTGCTGGATCGTAGTTGGAAAGGACAGAAGCACGGAATCTTAACCACTGAACCGCCAGGGCAGTCCCTTGAGGATAGGTCTTCACTTGCAGAATATCTTAAGCGTTCAACAAATAGAATGAAAACTACATTTTAGAAATCTAATTTTGAAACACTAAATTAATTTAAGTATTGTTTTGGGAGCTGAAGTGTCCTTAATATGTCCTGTGCCCACACAGGTATAAATGTGCTTTTATTTTATTTTTTTAGTGTTTTATCATATAGCTTTAGTATGTATTTGCATCTATGGTAAAGCACAAAAATAAACATTTAAAATTATAATAAATACCTGTAAAGGTAAGCGTGGGTGAAAGGGCTAATTATACATGAATTTACATAATCTAAAAAGTTTGATTTCTGATATTCAAAGGTTTTTCCTTCTTTTATATTTGTTTGCAAATGAAGGTTCCTCCCCGGGCAGAAGAAATCACCATTCCAGCTGATGTTACCCCTGAGAGAGTTCCCACGCACATTGTAGATTACTCAGGTAGTAAATGTCTTCTTGCGGGTGAAGCTGTAGAGTTAAAAGTCCTTAAAAAGATACTTACTAAGCGTTAAAAAATGTTTTAGGAGGAGTGTCTCTTTCTCTCGCCGTAAATGATTATATACTCTTCTTGTCTTACCCCACACCCCACAAAAAGCCTCCACCTTGCAGTTCTCTGTCCCTAATTTACTAAGTTGGGTTCCATAATAATGAAAGGGAAAGGGGGATGGCAAATGACCGGATAAATCATAAGCCTCCTTGAATTAGCATATTTGCAGAGTTCTGTGTTATTTTGTTATCAGGCATTCAGGCATGGTGATGTAGAAAGAGTTCTCATGTGAAAATTTTGTTGAGTTCTAAGTTTGTTTTTAATTTGTCAGAGTTTGTCCTAAAAAAGTTAAAACAGTTTGCTTACATTAAATGATAATGGAAGCACATCTGTATTGTTTTTAATAATGTAAAGTTTTTCTGCACAATACTACTTACTTGTTAATCATTAAACTATTTTGCTTTGTTGTGGAACTTCTTTTGGAAAGGAAGGGTCAGTTGTAACATGTATCACTGATGCGGGCTGATGACAATGGGGGAAACTATATGAAATCAGGAGGTCTGTGGGAAATCTCTGCCTTCCACTCAGTTTTGCTGTGAACCTAAAACTGCTCTGAAAAATGAAATCTATTTTTAAACATGTGTATAACCACATTGGTAATACTTTGTTTTGCTGATCTGGTATCCCATCCATTCTAAAAATGAAACACTAGAACCGTACAGTCTAATACATGTGACTGTTGAACACTTAAAATGTGTCTAGTCTAAATTGAAATGTGCTCTAAGGATAAAATATAAGTGGACTTAGAAGACAGTATGAAATAAAGTACAGGATCTCATAATTTTTCTGTTGATTACATGTTGAAATTTTAGTATTTTTGATACTTTGGATTAACTTAAATTTTTACCTTTTTCATTTTACCTGTTTCTTTTTACTTTGTTTAAGGTGACTACTAGAAAATTTAAAATTCCATATATGGTTTATATCACATTTCTGTTGGACAGTACTCTACTAGAAGCTGAGGGGGGTTGGATGCTCCCTGCTACCGTCAGTCTCATAACTAGCTCTATGTATAGAATTATTCTTTTTCAGTGTGTGTAGCTACATGTTTAGATTGACTTCAGTATTACACTTGAAGCTTTAACTGCTTGATTATTCAACTTAGAGAAGATATTTGAAATATGGCCAGTTATTTAGCATTAATTGAGATACCATTGTACTCATTTGTAACATTAGTTTATATGTCAGAAATAACATTTTGAGGGGAAGCAGTTAACGTAAAGTGATCTAATATATCAATAATTGCTTTGCTCTTCGTTTGTTTACTTCTCTCTCCTATCTCTCTCCTAGCTATGTATATGCCCATCCCTTGCACCTGTGGGATTATAGGCATATCCCTCCATGAGACCAGTTCTAGCCAGAGAGATGGGCGAGTGAGGGAATTCTTGACTTTTCATTATCATGCTCTGGTTTTGCCTCTGGGGCCTGGTTAAGATTACTTCTATCAGCTTTCTAGATCTTAAGCTTGTATTTCCCAGACTCTCACCTGGCTTTTTGACCCTGTGTGTATAGGCTTTTTGTCTGGGCTTCTGACTCTTTAGTACCCAGTCTCCTAGCTTGAGTTTCTGATCTCTTTTGCCAGTCCCTTCTCAGCTTTGGATCAGATGCTGGCCCAGATTGATCACACAATGCCTTGTGCTCTTCCCTGCCTGACTATCTTCATGTAGACTTGTCTCTCAGTGCCAGCCAGCTTCCTTATCATAGTTCCACTCTTTCCCTTCTCTGGCTTTCCCTTTTCTTTGCCACTTGTCTGGCAGTACGTCTTGTAAATGACATGGGAGGTGAGGGAGGTTTTGAGGGATGTTAGGTGGATGTCAGATGGATTTTAGCTTGGTTGTTCATTCATTTTTATGAAAGTGTTTAAAATATGAAAAAAAATTGACTTTATCATTTGTAGAAGCAGAACAGAGTGATGAACAGCTTCATCAAGAAATATCACAGGTGAGTTAAAAAAAAATAATTCTAGGTTTGTTTGTGGGAGAACAATGATGATCCTGTGTCTGCCATTTCCTTCTCTCACAGAGAGGGCTTTTTCAGTTCTTTAATGTCGCTGCTGACTTTGAGTATGTATTTTTGACATAAATCCTTTTGCTTTTAGACGCATGCTAAGTTTTTTAATTTTCAAATTTTTTTCTTTGTTTGACTGAAATATATTAGCTAGCTGGTAATTAAATACTACATTTGTATTATTTTAAAATACCATCGATTTGTTAATTTTTCTTATAGGCTAATGTCATCTGCATAGTTTATGCTGTTAACAACAAGCATTCCATTGATAAGGTATGAATATGTGACTTTTCACTATACTTTGTTAAATTTCAGTGGGGGCACTTTTAAAATTGATCCTCAATTTAGAATTTTAGGAGTCCTAGGGTGGAGTATTTTTCAAGGCAGATCTTCATTAGGCCTTAACTCCTGTTAATTTTCATTTTAGGTAACAAGTCGATGGATTCCTCTCATAAATGAAAGAACAGACAAAGACAGCAGGTACTTTTTTCTCTCTGAAACTTTGTATATTGAAAAATTTCAAACTTGGAGAAAAATCGCAAGAAATAGTGCAGTAAAGATCTGTAAACTATTCACTTAGATCTGCTAGTTAATAGTTTGCCATATGTGCTTCATCTAATAGGTCTGTTTATACACACACACCTTTATCAGAGAGGAATTACTAGAGGCTGCATACACATTTGAGAGCAAAGCAGAGAATAGAGCTCTGAAACTGTAATCTGCCCTCTTTCTTGAGATGCCCTTTTGAGGACTGGCATTATCCCAATCATTGAATGTTCACCATGTGAAATATGTAAGAGCACAGTCATTATCACTGTTTTAAAGTCACTTTATGACGACTTACTGACTGAGCTGAGAGGAGCTCTCTAGAGCTGTACTGTCCAGTGGAGTAGCTTCTAGTCAGTTGGGGCAATTTAAGTAAAATTAAATAATACTAAAAATTTGGTGCCTTGGATGCAGCCACATTTCAAGTGCTTGATAGGCACTTGTGGCTAGAGGTTAGGGTAATGGACAGTACAAATAAAGTTCATTTCTGTCATCACAGAAATGATGCCTTGACTGCTTTGGAGGAAACAATGCCTCTATGCTCCTTACACTTGCTTTTCTTGCTTATTTCTTGAACTGTTTCGAGGACTCTTCCGAGAAGTCAGTTTTGCCAGGATCTATGCAGTCCATGGGGTCGCTAAGAGTCAGACACGACTGAGCAACTTCACTTTCACTTTTCACTTTCATGCATTGGAGAAGGAAATAGCAACCCACTCCAGTGTTCTTGCCTGGAGAATCCCAGGGACGGGGGAGCCTAGTGGGCTGCCGTCTGTGGGGTCGCACAGAGTCGGACACGACTGAAGCAACTTAGCAACCGCAGCAGCATGAAGCACTATCTTGAACAACTGAATTTTTAAAATTGACTCTACCATGACAGCTTCCTAAACTGCTCTCTAGAAACTAGCTGGCTAGTCTCATGCCCCTTTTAGTGTACCATCTGAAAGTGGCCTTCAATGTTTGGGAGATCTAATTGAGCTTTCTCAGGCGTGGGTATACCTGTACCCTTCCCTGAATCATAGGAGCATGTTTATTTCTCTTGTGGTTGATTTGTTCCAAGGTGGTCTATTTCGTTAATGTATGGACTTCACATTTTCCCAGTACCTTCTTTCCTGGGCCTCATACCTTAAGTTTATATTTATTACACATATGTTCTTATCTAGGACTTCTGTGGACCATTATCACAGTGGTCCTTAGTCAGATGTGCCCATCTCTGTCACCTGAGGTACCTTGCAACAATATAGATGCCTTTGCTCTACTGTTTGAGTTTTAGGATTAGTACGTTTGGAGTAGCGCTTGGACTTGAGTGTTTTCTTTTTTTAAGATCCGTAAATTATTCTGAGCACACTTCTGGTTGTAATGCAGTGCATTTTGGGGAACTCTCCTGGCTCTATTAACAATCTATGTTTGGGTTATGTAGTGGGCCGGTCCATTTACACATAATAACCACACTAGGTGGTTAAATAAATGCCTGCAAGTGTTTCTTTTATAATTTGGAATCCCAGCTAGATGATTTGCCTTCTCTTTAAGCTCTCTTATGGGTTGTACAAATAATTGTTCTCTACTGGGCTAGTTCTCCTTGGTAATCCCCATTCAGATTTATGATAGGCCTTTCACATTTAATTTATTGAAAATAAAATTCTTTATTTCCTGCCTATTCCCCACTGCCCCCACCCCCAGATTTCTCAATCTTTTCTGTCTCCAAAGATCTGTTCATTTTGGGGACTTCCCTGGCAGTCCAATGGTTGAGTACATCATGAGAAACGCTGGACTGGAAGAAGCACAAGCTGGAATCAAGATTGCTGGGAGAAATATCAATAACCTCCGATATGCAGATGATACCACCCTTATGGCAGAAAGCGAAGAGGAACTAAAAAGCCTCTTGATGAAAGTGAAAGTGGAGAGTGAAAAAGTTGGCTTAAAGCTCAACATTCAGAAAATGAAGATCATGGCATCCGGTCCCATCACTTCATGGAAAATAGATGGGGAAACAGTGGAAACAGTGTCAGACTTTATTTTTTTGGGTTCCAAAATCACTGCAGATGGTGACTGCAGCCATGAAATTAAAAGACGCTTGCTCCTTGGAAGGAAAGTTACGACCAACCTAGATAGCATGTTCAAAAGCAGAGACATTGCTTTGCCAACAAAGGTCCGTCTAGTCAAGGCTATGGTTTTTCCAGTAGTCGTGTATGGATGTGAGAGTTGGACTGTGAAGAAGGCTGAGCGCCGAAGAATTGATGCTTTTGAACTGTGGTGTTGGAGAAGACTCTTGAGAGTCCCTTGGACTGCAAGGAGATCCAACCAGTCCATTCTGAAGGAGATCAGCCCTGGGATTTCTTTGGAAGGAATGATACTAAAGCTGAAACTCCAGTGCTTTGGCCACCTCATGCGAAGAGTTGACTCATTGGAAAAGACTCTGATGTTGGGAGGGATTGGGGGCAGGAGGAGAAGGGGACGACAGAGGATGAGATGGCTGGATGGCATCACTGACTTGATGGACGTGAGTCTGAGTGAACTCCGGGAGTTGGTGATGGACAGGGAGGCCTGGCGTGCTGTGATTCATGGGGTTGCAAAGAGTCGGACACGACTGAGCGACTGAACTGAACTGAACGGGGAACTAGGATCCCACATACCTCTGGGCCAAAGGACCAAAATACAAAACAGAAGCAATATATTGTAACAAATTCAGTTAAAACTTTAAAAATGGAAAAAAATTTAATCCTTTTGTCCAGCCAAAAAGATCTATGTACTTTTCTTGATTTCTAATTTCCTTCAATCTCCATATCTAATCTACTGTTGCTCCTATCTGTTCTACTTCAAAAATATATCTCAAATCTGAAAATTTCCTCTCTGTCTCCACTACCCTAATCCAGGATACCACATTAAAAGAACTTTTTTATTATTGAAAAAAAATCAAATATATACAAAAGTAGAATAATATAATGAATCCCTCTGTATCATCCAGCTTCAACGATTAACAACTCATGGCCAGTGTTGTTTCATTTATTACCCCTTCCTTTGGGATCATTTTGAACAAATCAGACATCATATCATACTCTAACTATTTCAGTATGTATCTCTAAAAGATAACAAATGACTGCATTTTAAAATGTCTATCAGATCCTGTCATTTTACACTTAAAACACACTCTCTGTACTGTAGCTGTAAAGTCGTTTTGCATCTGGCCTTTGCTTGTCCCTCCAGCTCCGCTTTATGTGTCTTCCCCTTTGACCAGTACTCCTCAGCCGCTCTGGCATTTTTCTGTTCTCCAGACTCATGGGGATGTTTCTGCAGTTTGGGGCTTTTCCACATGCTGTCGCTTCGTCCCAGCCAGCTCTCTCCAGGCTCTTCACCTGACAGGTTCCATCTTATCCTTCACTCCTTGCCTCAAATGCCGCTTTGTCAGAGGGATTGTTCCCTGATTACCATGTATAGTTTGCCCTCTTCAATAACTTTATCATTGTACTTTACTAGGTTACAATGTACATTAAAATAAAATCTAATGTCTTTTGCCTTCCTTATTATTACCATGTGCCCTGTTTATTTCAGGCTGCCTTTGATACTGGTTGGGAACAAATCTGACCTGGTGGAATATAGTAGTATGGAGACCATCCTTCCTATTATGAACCAGTACACAGAAATAGAAACCTGTGTGGAGGTATGCATTCTCATTTCATTTTGAAATTTACAGTTGGTGAATTCTCACTAAATTGAGGTTCAGAGTAGGAGATGGGGGAAGATGTGGGGTGGAATAAATTTCCTGTTTGTGAAATCATGTAAATCAAATAAAACAGAGAACTTGGAACTGGTCTCTGGGCTCTTTGTAGTCTATCATATGGTGATATCCACTAAAAAAATGGATTTTTTCAGTTTCTTCAAGGAATCTTGATAGTTTAAAAAGAAAACATTTTTTTAAATGTTCTTAGCTCTCTCTCTGAATTGCTTTCAGAGTGAAACATTTAAAATTTTCTTTTCAGTGTTCAGCAAAAAATCTGAAGAACATATCAGAGCTCTTCTATTATGCACAGAAAGCAGTTCTTCATCCTACAGGGCCCTTGTACTGCCCAGAGGAGAAAGAGGTAAACCCTCCATCCCATCAGACCATGTTAGTAAGGACTGGAATGTGTAGGTAGCACATTATCACTCCATTATGATACTGATTGTTAGTAACTCTTAAGTATTCATCTAAACTGCTGAAATTTAAATTAATTACTTATTAAACTGTTATATTTCCTAGGTACTTTTCAAAGACAGTCACATTTAATGCTCAGAATAATATGCCAGGTCAAATACTATTTTAAGAAATGTAATTAAAATAAACAGAAGAATTGGCAACTATAACAACAAAAAGTCCAAAGACTTAACTAATAGTCTATTTGCTTTGCTACTATAAAATTCACAAACTTAGTAACACATACAAGTGAAAAACTTGTATAATTATTTGACATGGATATGATATATAATACAATTGGAATACTCCCTTTTGTTCCATAGCTTAGAAACATAGTAATTCCTTAATGAAATATCTAAAATTTATGATATTTTACCATAGACTTTTTTTCTGCCAAAGTATAAAGGTTTTTTTTTTTTTTTTTAATTACGTGTAACAGGCAAAATTATTTAAGTCAATAAACGTAAGGAATTTCATACGTTCTGGTTCTTTCCACAGCCAATCACCATAGACTTTTTTTTTTTTTTAAACCAGAATTTTGGTCTTTTTTTTTATTGTGAGAAAAAAAAATAAGATGAAATTTAATGTTTTAAAATATGCAGTTCAGTAGCATTACAGACATGCACGTTGTTGTACCAATACCACCATTCATGTACAGAATTTCAGCTTCTCAAACTGGAACTCGCAACCCATTAGACAATAACTTTCCATTCCCTCCTTCCCATTCTTGGCAATAACCATGCTACCTTCTGTCTCTGAATCTGACTACTCTTGGTATCTCATATACATGGAATCCTACAGAATTTGTCCTTTGCCCCTGGATTATTTCACGTAGCTTAGTGTCTTCAAGATTCACTCACACTGTAGCATGTTTCACAAATTTTTTTTAAAGGCTAAATAATGTTCTATTGTACGTATAGACCTAGAGCTTTGTAGTTTACCCTCACAAAGATCTTGTACATATTTTGTTAGATTTATACATAAATATTTTGTTTCCTTTCTTCTTCTTTCATGGTGCTGGGTTTTTAATGTTATTATTATTTTTTCTTTTTGTTTCTCGGTTTTTAATTCTGATTGATTACTGATCTATAAGAAAGCTATTAGCCAGCCACTGCACTTAATTTGATGCTGCACTTCCCCTCCCTAACCATCCTTGGCTCAAGGCAGCACCAAAGGAGTCCAACTCCCATAAGCAAGGGCATCACTTCCCCCCAAGAAGCCCCAGGCTCCCACGCACCTGCAGGGGAGCAGACGGGCACTCTCAGTCTGAAGCAATTTCTCTTATGCCAGGTTCATGCTGAAATGTGCAGAAACAGGCGAACACCCACTCAGTAATGAGAGAGGGAAGTTTAATGGTCCTCACCTAACATGCTCAGATACTCAGTTGTGTCCAATTCTTTACGACCCCATGGATTGTAGCCCACCAGACTCCTGTCCATGGGATTTTCCAGGCAAGGATACTAGAGTGGGTTGCCATTTCCTTCTCCACACCATAGACTTTTAAAATTAAATTTTATATTGAGATATAACTCACATACCATAAAGTTCACTTTTTTGTTCTTTTCAGTGATTTTTAGTGTATTCACAAAGTTGTATGTTCGTCATTGTCTGATTTCAGAGCATTTCATCACCCCCAGAGAAACCCTGTACCCATTAGCAGTAACTTCCATTCCCTCCTCCCCCTTCCCCTACTTTTTGGCAACCACTAGTCTACTCTCTGTCTCTCTGAATTTGCCTATTCTTGGCATTTCATATGAATGGAGTCATACAATATGTGGTCTTCTGTGTCTGGCTTCTTTGATGTAGTGTAATGTTTCCAAGGTACATCCATGTTGTAGCGTTACTAGTACTTCATTCCTTTTTACGGTCAAATGACACTTCACTGTATGCATATAGCATATTTTGTTTATCCATTCAACTGTTTGGTAGATAACTGGGTTGCTTCCACCTTTTGGCTATTGTGAATACTGCTAAGAACATTCACACACAAGTTTGAACCCCTGTTTTGAATGTCTGTTTAGAGGTGGAATTACTAGGTCACATGGTAATTCTATGTTTCACTCATATTGAGGAACCACTAAAATTAAAGTCCCAATTTCCCCACATCTTTGCCAGCACCTGTTATCCTCCCCCTGGCCTTTGTTTGTTTGTAGTCATCCTGGTAGATGGGAGTGGTGTCTTACGTTGTTTGAACTGCATTTCCATGATGGCTAATGATATTGAACATCATTCCTTGTGTTTATTGGCCATTTGTATATCTCCTTTGGAGAAAGGTCTGTTTAAGTATTTTATCCATCTCTTAATTGAGCTATTTGTTTCTTTTGTTGTTATTTTGAATTTTTAAGGAATAGAAGTTTGCTGGGGAAAAAAAGTTTCCTGAAAAGACTTTTTTCGGGAAAAATTTATAGTATAGGTGAATGATTGGAGAACTGACCCATGGGCCAAATTTGGCCTGCCACCTTCTTTTTTTTTTTTTTAATTAAAGTATAATTCCTTTACAGAATTATGTTGGTTCTGCCAAGCATCAGCATGAATCAGCCATAGATATATATATGTCCCCTTCCTCTTGAACCTCCCTCCCCATCCCCCCTCTCTAGATTGTTACAGAGCCCCGGTTTGAGTTCCCTGAGTCATACAGCAAATTCCCATTGGCTATCTATTTTACATATGGTAATGTATGTTTCCATCTTATTCTCTCCATACCCCCCACCCTTTCCTCCCTGCCACCACGTCCATAAGTCTGTTCTGTATGTCTGTGTCTCCATTGCTGCTCTGCAAATAATTTCATCAGTACCATCTTTCTAGATTACATATATTGCGTTAGTATATGTACTTGTTTTTCTCTTTCTGACTCCCTTCACTGTATATAATAGACTCCAGATTCATCCACCTCATTAGAACTGACTCTAATGAGTCAGTCATTAGCATTGCTTTTTATGGCTGAGTAATATTCCATCATATATATGTACCACAGCTACTTTATCCATTCATCTGTCGACCGCCACCAGCTTTTATATAGCCTGTGAGCTAAGATACATTTTGCATTTTTTAATGATTGGGGAAAAAGTCAAAAAGAATAATGTTTTGAGATATGGGGAAATTTATAAGGCCTTCGGATTTCATGGTTCATAGGTAAGCTTTATTGCAGCACAGCCGTGTTCATTCCCTCACGTCTGTCTGCACTTTCCTGCTGTGAAGGCAGTCATGTGGTTGTAGCAGAGCTTGTCTGTGGTAACTGTCATCACACCACTGCTCGTCGCCCTGCGAACTGCACTGACACACTGCAGACTTGGCAGCAGCATCTCATGTGCCACATGTACCCCTGTACAGTAGCGTTTTATTTTTTTTATTACCAGTACATACATATGCCAAAACAAGAAGAGAAAAAAAGTGGATCTTCAGATGGCAAAACAGATATACTTTCTGAGCTATAATTCCAGCATCACTTTTTTTTGGACCTTGATGCACATGCAAAGGAAATTTTTTAATTTCCTAATCCATTTGACCATGCAGTTGAGGAGCTTCCACCCAACCTTCAGTTGGAACTGATTAATCTGCAGTGTATGACATGTTAACAGGCAAATATCACGAAAAGAATGAAATAGAATTCTATAAATGCCTTCCAAGTGATGAATGTGCTCAAAGAAAGTTATATGTTTATGGATCAGTGTCACTATTGGGATTGTTAAAAAGACATTTTCAGAGATGAAATATGTTAAATCTCATTACAGATCAGCATTAATAGATGAATATCTGCAATTGATTTTCATGATAGGAAAAGCTAGCTTTTTTTTTAATTAAAGTATAATTGATTTACAATACTGAGTTAGTTTTGGGTATGTATCATAGTGGTCTTTTTTGTTTTTGTAGGATTTTTTGCAGATTATATTCCATTATATAATTTCCTTCTCCAGAGTGTATAATCGATGGGGTCACAAAGAGTCAGACGCGACTGAACTGAACTGAACTGATATTCCATTATAGTTTATTACAAGATAGGGAACACTGACTTTGAACCCCAACTAAGCCAATCGATATCCCTCCAAGAAGTCTATCCTTCTGTAATATTAGTAGACCTATAGAGTAAAGGTATACTCACTTATTATTATATTTTAAATTTAATTAATAAAAACTTTGTGGAAATTTGGTTATTTCTTGCTGTGTAAGTACCTACATGATATCCTTGATTTTGCCGATTGGCACCCAATGCCTAAAGTATTTGCTGTGTCTTTATTTATTCTTAGACATTATTATTATATCTTTATTAATTGCTTTACCATAAAAGTGCTGACCTCTGGTATAAATATTAATCTGCTGCTGCTGCTGCTGCTGCTAAGTCGCTTCAGTCGTGTCTGACTCTGTGCGACCCCATAGACAGCAGCCCATCAGGCTCCCCCATCCCTGGGATTCTCCAGGCAAGAACACTGGAGTGGGTTGCCATTTCCTTCTCCAATGCATGAAAGGAAAAGTGAAAGTGAAGGCGCTCAGTCGTGTCCGACTCTTAGCGACCCCATGGACTGCAGCCTACCAGGCTCCTCTGTCCATGGGGTTTTCCAGGCAAGAGTACTGGAGTGGGGTGCCATTGCCTTCTCTGAAATATGAATCTGAGTTATCCCTTAATCTGATCCTGATTTAGTCTTCCTTAATCCTGGTTTATATTCTTAATTGAAATGTTTCTTTCTAACTTGCTACTGGAGATCAGTGGAGAAATAACTCCAGAAAGAATGAAGGGATGGAGCCAAAGCAAATACAATACCCAGTTGTGGATGTGACTGGTAATATAAGCAAGGTCCGATGCTGTAAAGAGCAATATTGCATAGGAACCTGGAATGTTAGTTCCATGAATCAAGGCAAATTAGAAGTGGTCAAACAGGAGATGGCAAGAGTAAACATCGACATTCTAGGAATCAGTGAACTAAAATGGACTGGAATGGGTGAATTTAACTCAGATGACCATTATGTCTACTACTGCGGGCAGGAATCCCTCAGAAGAAATGGAGTAGCCATTATGATCAACAAAAGAGTCCAAAATGCAGTACTTGGATGCAATCTCAAGAACGACAGAACGATCTCTGTTCGTTTCCAAGGCGAACCATTCAATATCACAGTAATCCACGTCTATGCCCCAACCAGTAATGCTGAAGAAGCTGAAGTTGAACGGTTCTATGAAGACCTACAAGACCTTTTAGAACTAACACCCAAAAAAGATGTCCTTTTCATTATAGGGGACTGGAATGCTAAAGTAGGAAGTCAAGAAACAGCTGGAGTAACAGGCAAATTTGGCCTTGGAATATGGAATGAAGCAGGGCAAAGGCTTTTGTTAAGAGAATGCACTGGTCATAACAAACACCCTCTTCCAACAACACAAGAGAAGGCTCTACACATGGACATCACCAGATGGTCAACACCGAAATCAGATTGATTATATTCTTTGCAGCCAAAGATGGAGAAGCTCTATACAGTCAGCAAAACACAAGACCAGGAGCTGACTGTGACTCTCATCATGAACTCCTTATTGGCAAATTCAGACTTAAATTGAAAAAAGTAGGGAAAACCACTAGACATTCAGGTATGACCTAAATCAAATCTCTTATGATTATACAGTGGAAGTGAGAAATAGATTTAAGGGACTAGATCTGATAAGAGTGCCTGATGAACTATGGATGGAGGTTCGTGACATTGTACAGGAGACAGGGATCAAGACCATCCCCACGGAAAAGAAATGCAAAAAAGCAAAATGGCTGTCTGGGGAGGCCTTACAAATAGCTGTGAAAAGAAGAGAAGTGAAAAGCAAAGAAGAAAAGGAAAGATATAAGCATCTGAATGCAGAGTTTCAAAGAATAGCAAGAAGAGATAAGAAAGCCTTCCTCAGCAATCAGTGCAAAGAAATAGAGGGAAACAACAGAATGGGAAAGACTAGAGATCTCTTTGGCACCCCACCCCAGTGTACTCTTGCCTGGAAAATCCCATGGACGGAGGAGCCTGGAAGGTTGCAGTCATGGGGTCGCTGAGGGTTGGACACGACTGAGCGCCTTCACTTTCACTTTTCACTTTCATGCATTGGAGAAGGAAATGGCAACCCACTCCAGTGTTCTTGCCTGGAGAATTCCAGGGGCAGGGGAGCCTGGTGGGTTACCGTCTATGGGTTTGCACAGAGTTGGACATGACTGAAGTGACTTAGCAGCAGCAGAGATCTCTTCAAGAAAATTAGAGATACCAAGGGAACATTTCATGCAAAGATGGGCTCGATAAAGGACAGAAATGGTATGGACCTAACAGAAGCAGAAGATAGTAAGAAGAGGTGGCAAGAATACACAGAAGAACTGTACAAAAAAGATCTTCACGACACAGATAATCACGATGGTGTGATCACTGACCTAGAGCCAGACATCCTGGAATGTGAAGTCAAGTGGGCCTTAGAAAGCATCACTACGAACAAAGCTAGTGGAGGTGATGGAATTCCAGTTGAGCTATTCCAAATCCTGAAAGATGATGCTGTGAAAGTGCTACACTCAATATACCAGCAAATCTGGAAAACTCAGCAGTGGCCACAGGACTGGAAAAGGTCAGTTTTCATTCCAATCCTGAAGAAAGGCAATGCCAAAGAATGCTCAAACTACTGCACAATTGCACTCATCTCACACGCTAGTAAAGTAATGCTCAAAATTCTCCAAGCCAGGCTTCAGCAGTACGTGAGCTGTGAACTTCCAGATGTTCAAGCTGGTTTTAGAAAAGGCAGAGGAACCAGAGATCAAATTGCCAACATCCGCTGGATCATCGAAAAAGCAAGAGAGTTGCAGAAAAACTTCTATTTCTGCTTTCTTGACTATGCCAAAGCCTTTGACTGTGTGGATCACAAGAAACTGTGGAAAATTCTGAAAGAGATGGGAATACCAGACCACCTCACCTGCCTCTTGAGAAACCTATATGCAGGTCAGAAAGCAACCGGTGGAACTGGACATGGAACAACAGACTGGTTCCAAATAGGAAAAGGAGTACGTCAAGGCTGTATATTGTCACCCTGCTTATTTAACTTGTATGCAGAGTACATCATGAGAAACGCTGGGCTGGAAGAAGCACAAGCTGGAATCAAGATTGCTGGGAGAAATATCAGTAACTTCAGATATGCAGATGACACCACCTTTATGGCAGAAAGGGAAGAAGAACTAAAGAGCCTCTTGATGAAAGTGAAAGAGGAGAGTGAAAAAGTTGGCTTTAAGCTCAACATTCAGAAAACGAAGATCATGGCATCCGGTCCCATCACTTCATGGGAAATAGATGGGGAAACGATGGAAACAGTGTCAGACTTAGTTTTTGGGGTTCCAAAATCACTACAGATGGTGATTGCAGCCATGAAATTAAAAGACGCTTACTCCTTGGAAGGAAAGTTATGACCAACCTAGATAGCATATTCAAAAGCAGAGACGTTACTTTGCCAACAAAAAGTTAGACTGTGAAGAAAGCTGAACGCCGAAGAATTGATGCTTTTGAACTGTGGTGTTGGAGAAGACTCTTGATAGTCCCTTGGACTGCAAGGAGATCCCACCAGTGCATTCTAAAGGAGATCAGTCCTGGGATTTCTTTGGAAGAAATGATGCTAAAGCTGAAACTCCAGTACTTTGGCCACCTCATGCGAAGAGTTGACTCATTGGAAAAGACTCTGATGCTGGGAGGGATTGGGGGCAGGAGGAGAAGGGGACGACAGAGGATGAGATGGCTGGATGGCATCACTGACTTGATGGACGTGAGTCTGAGTGAACTCCGGGAGTTGGTGATGGACAGGGAGGCCTGGCATGCTGCGATTCATGGGGTTGCAAAGATTCAGATAGGACTAAGCGACTGAATTGAACTGAACTTGCCCTTTATTCAATATTTCCGAAATTCACCTCATAATAGTCACTAGGTTAAAATACTTGTTTAAAATACAGATTCTGGAACTTTCCTAGCAGTCCAGTAAGCAGTCTCATTCTATAGAGATTTACCTCTGAGCTTAGCCTGGCAGTACATTGAATCCCCTCCGTTAGTTTGTTCTCAGTTCTCTAATTGCTACTTTTTTCTTAGGCCTATTATTAGTTCTGCTAATCTGCTAATCCTCCCTTCCCTAATGACTACCATCTGTTAGTCATTTCTTAGGCATACCTGCCTAAGGTAGAATCTGTAACGTTTAGAGACTATATGCCTTGATTTATACAAGTAGAAGCCTTGAGTCTAAACTTACAATAGAATCTTTTATTTAGATAACATTCATAACCTTTTAACATAGATTTGAGGTAGGTAGGTCAAATCAAGATAATTAAAGCCTGAACTGGAAATATGTTTCCAGTGGTTTGATGGACTCTGTATGACCCATGGAGTCCTCTGCTTACCTAATAATGAAACAGATCTGTGTGAGGATTAGATTACTTACATGCAAAGTGAGTTTATTTTTATTACTGTAAAAGTTGTACAGGGGTGGGTGGAGAGGGGTGGGATTTGCCTTGTGGCTCTGTGGTAAAGAATCCTGCCAATTCAAGAGACATGGGTTCAATCCCTGGGTCAGGAAGATACCCTGGAGAAGGAAATGGCACCCCATTCCAGTATTCTTGCCTGGAAAATCTCATGGACAGAGGAACTTGGTGGGCTACAAAAGATGGGGTCACAAAAGAGTTGAACATGACTTAGCAACTAAACAACACATTTTAAAGTTTTACTGAAGTGTAATTTTTGATGCGTTTAAGAAGTAGTCATTTTTTGTGTTGTATTTTAAGATGGTTAATATTTAAATATCATATTGAGCCAGTACCTTAGAGCACTTTAGCTTCTGATGCATTTCAGGCTTTAATGAAAAATGCATCACTGTTCATTTTTCTTCAGTTACTTTTTTTTATCATAGCATTTTATGATACAAGGAAAAACACGTGCAAATAAAAAGTTATTTTTAGATTCTGGTTTTTGCATCATTCTACCTATTGCTCCTTTTTGAAACATCTAGATTATTATGCAACAGATTTTTAAAAGAAGAGAAAATAAAATATAATGTGATCTTTAGTAATCTTGAATATCTAATATTAGGATCATATTTACAGAAGCAATAACTTGTTTTTACTTAAAGAGTTATCAATTACATGTATATGTATGGCTGAGTCTCTTTGCTGTTCTCCTGAAACTATCAGCAAAATTGTTAATTGGCTATACCCCAATACAAAATAAAAATGTTAAAGTTATTTATGATTATGGATGTGATAGGTTATAGTCCATTTAGCATTTTTTTTATAAAGACATCCCTAACCATGCTCCCTAAATGTTTGACTTTTTTTTCTCAGTTCTTTCTAATCTCTCTATATCTTAGATTTTGGCTTTTTATTATTCTATCAAATTGCTCTCCTAGAGCCCCTATTTAAACCAAAAAAAAAAAAAAAAGGAGGAGGAGGAATTGTGCATATTTTGGAAGATAACTGTTCCTTACTATTTTTAAAAGAAGTTATTTTATGCATTTAGGTTTGTTATGATAGTGTGACCAAAACTCATCATTACTGCCTCTCTGGTTAGCCGTATCATGGGAGTAGATAAACTAACAAGTATTCATTTCCTCACCTCAGCAGCTCATTTCTCGCACTCAGATGTCCATAAGATATCTCCCTCCACATTTTCAGCGTTCAAAAATCTCCCTGAAAGTTTTATTTTCTCAGAATTGTTGACCATGATTTTCCTATAGCAGTTATACAAATTAGAAGCACGTGGGCCTTATTTTAAATAGTCAAATATTTGTTCTATCCATTATAAATCCTAAAATAAAAATTGTCAGAATACATTTCTAGCAGCTTTTCTTATAAAAGTTTTACAGAGTCACAAAAGGCAAGGTTCTTTTTTTGAAGAATATAATTCTTATAATAGGCAAGTAGTAAAAAAAAAAAAAAAAAGAACTTTTGCACATCAACCAGTGCTGTTTTGTCATGTTCTTGGGAAGAAGTACATTTTATATCCCAGCTTCAGTACATACACACATAAACACAAGTTACAGATTGAAACATTTAGTCCTATTTTGCTGCTAGAAGGTCAAAAATCAGAGAAGTTGAGAGAGAAAAGCCTTTGCTATAGTTCTATAAGTCAGCTCATGGAATGAGAGAGGGCATTTCTTCTAAATAACTGGAAGAATGACTTTTTCAAAAGATGGGTTTCTCTTTTGCTCATCTTCAGAGGTATGTGGTCATGAAGGGAGTGTTTAACTATTCCAGATACTGGTCCAAGTAAATATTGTCTCATTTACTTAAAGTGGCTTGAAGATAAAAGTGGCTTTGCTTTAGTTAAGTTTTCATGTTGTTTATATTTGATGTTATGTATTTGACAGTGAAAACATTCAGAATTCTCAATATATTTATGAAAATCATATTTTAAAATCCCAACTATTTGCATTAAAACAATTTATTTTTCCTCAATGATCTATAGATGAAACCAGCCTGTATAAAAGCCCTTACTCGTATATTCAAAATATCTGATCAAGATAATGATGGTACACTCAATGATGCTGAACTCAACTTCTTCCAGGTAGCTTTCTCTTATTTCAGATATTTGTATATCTTGTTTTTTTTTTTTTTTTGCTGAGAAAAGCTGTAAAAATTTATTGGCATGACCAATGGTATTTTGATAAACATGCATTTCTTTCATGTAAAATCTCTCTGACATCAGGCTATTTAATCTTTACCTATGGGATAAAATCTCTTTTGCTTAGGAGTTGAGGGGACTCTGAGAGAGTGTCATTTCACAGTGTACAATGGGTGGGAATGACTTGAAGTCTGAATTCTGAATTATTTTTCCTTCTTGGTTTTGTATAACATAGTTACACAAAGAGCTCTGTGTTTTAGGAACCCCATGTGGGAGATAGGGAGAACATGCCCTTCTTGGTCGGACATGCTTTACTTAATACAAAGTAGAGGCTGTCCTAATTCAGAATTTGTTTCCTTTGGTTACAACTCTTTGGTTTAATGTTGCTCTGTGGATTAATATTTGTATTATTTGTGACTTTAATGCTGATTTGTTTTTAACTTTATTTTTATGTCTTTTGCCAGAGAATTTGTTTTAACACTCCCTTAGCCCCTCAAGCTCTGGAAGATGTCAAAAATGTGGTCAGAAAACATATAAGTGATGGTGTGGCTGACGGTGGATTGACACTGAAAGGTGGGTGAAAGGTGCTTTTCTCCTCCTTTCAAACTTTTAAAAAATTTGGCAGCAGGCAACAGTCTATAGTGCTATCTAGATGTTTAGGGAAGCGTCTGTGTTTATTAGTGTAACTAAAATTCTAGCAGGCAGGCCATCGGTGGGAATAATTACCTCCACTGTCAGTATAAATTAGAGATAGGGAAATTTATTGGATTTCAAGAGTGCAGAGTTCCCCCTGAAGATAAAAGAATTCTGAAACAAATTTATCTTAAAATTCTTATTACTCATAAGCATCCTCTAAATAGAAATTATTTTTAAGGAAGACATTTTGTCTCCCAATCAAATTTACCAAGTACCGAATGTTCCAAGTACCGAGTAAAATATGTTACAGAGCCACAGTGAAATCAGAAACCAATTTTCTCGTTATAGAAATAAGCACACAGATGTCGGAAATGATTTCATTTGTTTTTATCGTATAACTTTGTGAATGTCAGTATACACCTTGGGATGTGTTTTTGGCCCTTTGATCCAGTACCACCTTTTGCTGACTTGGGTGTATATGAAGTTACATATTCATTCTGAATTACAGATACATTACAGATATCTGAATGTATCTGAATTACAGATACATTCTGAAATCAGCTCTTTGCGACACACGTGAACCTGGTTTTGATCGGACCTTCAGTATGCACAGCTAGTGCACGTGTGGTCGTGAGTGTAGCTCTTGCCATTGTGTGTTATGTGCTCCCCTCCCGTGTGACCCTGTACCCATTTTCACATCAGCTGTACTTACTAATTTATTTTATTTCAGGTTTTCTTTTTTTACACACACTTTTTATTCAGAGAGGGAGACATGAGACTACTTGGACTGTGCTTCGACGATTTGGTTATGATGACGATCTGGATTTGACACCCGAATATTTATTCCCCTTGTATGTACCTTTGGCTTCTAATTGATTTCACTTGCCAGTATTTTAAAGTTTTATTTAGCACGTAGGTAGTAGGCTTTGAGCTACTTAGGAATAATTTAGATTTATAGAGCCGTTTATAGCAGGGTTTCTCAACCTCGGCACTGTTAACGCCATTTTGGACCAGATAATTCATTATTGTAGAGCCTGTTCTATGCGTTACAGGATGTTTATTAGCACATCCTTAGATGCCAGCAACACCTCTTCCCCTAGTCGTGACAGCCAGAAATGTGCCCGTGGGAGTGAGATGATCCCCACTTAAGAGCCACTGAGTTATAGCATGGCTCAGCCTCTTGCTCTTCTTCTTACGGAGAATACAGTTATATTTTAAAATTCGTTTGATTGAGGAAGGAGATAAGAGAAGCTAGATGAACTTGTTTTTAGAATCAAAGGAGTCAAAAATACATTGGTTAGCATTTTTCTTTGTCCTCCCTGAGTTTTATAGCCTGTTCTCAGTTTAGGATAAAGTACTTTTCCTAAGCAACCAGTCTCTCTGTGGTTATTTTCCTTTAAGTAATGATGTGTTTAAGTTCTGTTTGTTTAGCAATGAACCCAGCATCATCCTGGTAGGAGACTGCGTAACTGTAGGATGCCTCTTCTGTACCCAAGGGAAGTAGGCTTCTCAGGGAGGTGACTTCCCAGGATCAGGCCTTTGAGCCTTTTGCCTTTTTTCTTCATTCTTTCAGTAGCACGTTATCTTCATGTTCTCCTTTTTTAAAAAATTTTAGCATGGTACTGCTCTCCATGTAAGGGTTCAGAAAAACTGTCATTTTTTCCTTCCCCATCACCGAGGAAGCAAAATACTTTCTGGTTGGATTCCTGGCCCATTAATCAGTTCTAAGTTGAAACTTCCCTTGTCAAAGTTATTCAAACTTGGCTCAAGTAATTTGCCAGATTTTTCAATAAATAAGTATGGAATGAATGCATTTGTCCCAAGATCTTTTTATCAAGCTTTCTTTTCTGTGCCATTTATGTGGGTAGATAAATTCTACAGAACATAGAAAGTTGCTTATTGCTTTGTAAAGTATGACAGTAAGGAAACTCCATCTTTTATGGCTTTGTGACTTAGACTAAAATCTCTTTTAATTTCTTTGTGCACTCTACCTTTAATTTTTTGTAAAATAGCCCCTTTAGAGCCACATCTTGAGTCTCCTTATTAAACTCTCTACTCCCACCCTTCATGTTGTGGCAAGAATTAATACTGATAGATACATAACACAGATTTTGCCATGTCACTTTGCCTTCAAGACAGGGTAAAGCCCAAGCTTCTTAACCAGGTATAGAAAGTCATTCCTGATCTGGTCTGCTCCGACTCACTCTCTGCCTTCACTCTAGAAGTAAATACTAAACTACTTCTGGTCTGCAAATCAGATATTATTTCCCACCCTGGGCTTCTGCCCATGGTATTTTTACTCTTCCTTCTTCTCTCTCCAACCCAGTTCGTGTCTGTTACCCTTCAGGTCTCAGTCCAAGTACAGTGTCTCTCAGCAGTGCTGACACCTTCCTGTCCCCAGACCAAGGCGTCTGCTTTCTCAGGAGCTCCTCAGCATCTGTAGTTTGCCCACTCAGCCGTTGCCTCTTTCTGCTGAGATAGTGAGGTTATCTACTTGTGTTCTGTCTCCAGCTTGAATGTGGTTCCCTAGAGGTAGAGAGCCTGTCGTGTTTTCATGCCCCCAGTATCTCAGTGCATTTGATAAATGTTTATGGATTCAAATTTAGGGTGGGTCAGAAATCACATCAGGCAGAAATAACATCTCTTCACATCATTTTTAACTCATTACAATGTTGATACTGTATAAAGCTCATAATTTTGACTTACAATTGGTTTGTAGGAGAAACTACTAGAAACTAATTACAGTTTAATCAGTATTGTCTGTACGTTTTTTAATACAACCTGCCCTTCAGATAGTTAAGGAAATGTATATGTCACCTTGGAAGGAGCACTATTACGGCTCTTCTGAGGATTGCCATAGCAATGCAGTGACTTCCCCTGGGAAAGTCTAAATGGCTGCAGCAAACATATTCTGTAAGTGCTTTCATCTTACAAAAAGAACTTGTTGCAATTTCATATTCATTTCTCAAATTAAATTTTAATATTTGATTAATGATTTATTTTACTTTTTTTTTTCCATCTTCAGGCTAAAAATACCTCCTGATTGCACTACTGAATTAAATCATCACGCATATTTGTTTCTCCAAAGCACTTTTGATAAGCATGATTTGGTAAGCTTTCGGCTGCAGCTTTCTGTGATATATGATAAATGTTTTTCTGTGAATAATGTAGCTCTATTTGCTGACCTATTGGGTGCTCATGTCATGTGTGCTAAGTCGCTTCAGTCATGTGCGGCTTTTTGTGACCCCGTGGACTCTAGCCCACTAGGCTTCTCTGTCCAAGGGGTTCTCTAGGCAAGAATACTGGAATGGGTTGCCATTTCCTTCTCCAGGGGATCTTCCTGACCCAGGGATCAAACTCATGTCTCTTATGCCTCCTGCATCGGCAGATGTATTCTTTACCACTAGCCCCGCTCATGTCACATAGCCAAAAATTATTCAAAAGCTCTTAAAACAAGCAAAAATACTTTTTCTTATTTACTTTATTATTTTCTCAAGATGAAAAAGTCTAGTTTCTGATAGATTTTTGCATAGGTTTCCATACATACATGCAAGGAGTTTTCTTGATAAAATGTAAAATTTATTTTCATGGGTTAGTTTTTGGAAGCATAGCTTTACAAGATTAGGAGGCTCTTGTGTTTGGGAATTATCCTCTTAGATATCTAAACATTATGTATACTTCCTTGTGTATCTTCAGGATAGAGACTGTGCTTTGTCACCTGATGAGCTTAAAGATTTGTTTAAAGTTTTCCCTTACATACCTTGGGGGCCAGATGTGAATAACACAGTTTGTACAAATGAAAAAGGATGGATAACCTACCAGGGATTCCTTTCCCAGTGGACGTGAGTATAGAGCTCACTTCTTTCCTCTAGAGTTACAGCTGCTTTGAAATTGTGGTACATTACATGCGTTATTTTGTGAATTTGTCAGATGTTATGAAATACTTCTATCTTAGCTGCCTGTGAGCAGAATTTATTAATATAGTGTCACTGCTATCGCTAAGATGAACTATAGATGTTTATAAATTTATCAGGAAGGGATGTGCTTGCTTTTGGATTATGTACAGGGAAACATTAATATCAAAATGGAACTAAACATTAATACTTTAAAAACAATTTTATTGGAGTATAGTTGATTTGCAGTGTTGTGTTTTAATACTTTTTTGATTAAGGGAATAGGAATCATCACTTTTATTGCACAATTCTTTTATTTTTGGAATATGTGTGTGCTAAGTCACTTTAGTCATGTCCAACTCTTTGTGACCCTGTGGACTATAGCCTGCCAGGCTCCTCTGTTCATGGGATTCTCCAGGCAAGAATACTGGAGTGGGTTGCCATGCCTTCCTCTAGGGAACCTTCCTGACTCAGGGATCAAACCCGCGTCTCTTATATCTCCTGCATTGGCATATGGGTTCTTAACCATTAACACCACCTGGGAAACCCATATTTTTTGGAATGTGGGGAGAGCATATTTTACTTGACGTGGAAGACGCTTTGAGGGATTGTTGATTGCTTTGAATGCACTCTTAGGCTTAGTGAGGGTGTCTACAGTCTAGATACAGCAAAGTTGACCTCTTGTCTAGGGCGATAGGAAAATCTTCTGCTTATACATAATGATTTAATACTTTAACCTTGGTGAGAATAACTTTCTCAACACCAGGATCTGTTCTTTTTTTTCATCTCATAAGAAAGGCCAACTAATTTCAAGTGCCTTTCAACCTTTTAGTTTTGCACCTTTTGCAAGCCCTTTCAGAATTAAATCCTTAGCTAGCCAGTATTTGCAGTACAGTATGTAACTGGGGAAGCAGGTAACATAAAATATCTGTGCTGTAGATCTTACCTAGGGCACCAAGGTTAAAGCTCATCTGTGTGGCTTTGCTCTCTCCAGGCCGATGGAGTAGGTACAGGAGCCCCCTTACATTGCATTCTCCTCTTTCTTCTCTGCCCTAAGAATGTCACTGTAGGAAGAGCCATGTTTGGGCATGTGGGAAATTAAAGCAGTCTGACAAAAATTACCTGGGTCTGGTGTTAAATTATTTGAGCTGTTGTGATTTTTTAAAATAGATATTCTTTTAGAAACTTCTCGTGTTTTCAACTTTTTCCTAGGCTCACGACCTATTTAGATGTACAGCGGTGCCTGGAGTATTTGGGTTATCTAGGCTATTCAATATTGACTGAACAAGAATCTCAGGCTTCAGCCATCACAGGTAAGTGTGTAAATACTCTTTAATTAGATATTTTTTTTTCAAGATTCCAGTTTCATATGTAAAAAGAGTGAAAATAAATGCATCTTCATTAGTCTTCCTGTTTATACTCTTGTTTGCCCATAATTTGATAATCTCTTTTGAATTGAAATGCTCGATTTCTTATTTATCAAGAAAGAAAGAGTAAAGGTTTTACTTCTAGTCTACCCCTGAGGGTACTTCATGGATGAAAATTAGGGAAGGCTATAGACATTAATGTGAAGAGTTGACTCATTGGAAAAGACTCTGATGCTGGGAGGGATTGTGGGCAGGAGGAGAAGGGGACGACAGAGGATGAGATGGCTGGATGGCATCACTGACTCGATGGACGTGAGTCTGGGTGAACTCTGGGAGTTGGTGATGGACAGGGAGGCCTGGCGTGCTGCGATTCATGGGGTCGCAAAGAGTCGGACACGACTGAGCGACTGATCTGATCTGATAGACATTAAAAGTATTTACAGTCCATCTTGTGTTTTAATTTTCTTTTAACATTAAAAACAATGTGTATTAACACATGATCCTGATATTGAACTGATTGTACATCTCAGTTTTATAATCTTTTACCACATTAATAAATTTTTTACAGATCTTGTAATGTTAAACAGGCATTCTTGCCAAACAATGTGCTCCACTTAAAAAATATATATAGATATAACATGAAATAATAAATTAGGGAACTGATCATTTCAAGAAGTTTTTATATCCTAATTGGTGGGAAAAAATAGGCACGTATCTTACAGGAAGCCCTGTTACAAGAAGACAGCCTATGAGAAATTGACAGAGCAAGTACCCTTTAAAATACTTAACCAGTTAGACAGTATTTACTTCAGCACCAAAGAATAAGGAATTAGCCAGCATGAGGTTCTTTCACTCAACAAAATATTGTGGACATATTTCTATTATCGATGTGTATTTTATATACCTTTAATATTATATAAAGTCTAATCATATGGATAGTCTATAATATACTTACTGAACTATTCCATAATTTTGTGTTTTTTATCATTTTCAGTTTTTTGCTACTATAAATAGTGTCTCTGGTGAGCTTTCTTGTAATCAGATCTTTGGGTGCAGCTTAAGGAGGTCTCTTTCCCTCGAGAAAGATGCCCGTGGCTCTGCTGATGCAGGGTTGTTTTCAGCACTGCCTCTTTCACAAATTTACCTTGGAAATCTAGAGTGCCTACCGCCTTTCTGTTTATAGATCCGAGAGTAACGTTTTGAGGTGGCATCTTTCAGTTTATAATAGTTACGACAGTAATAGAAAAAAAGATGGGATGTAGTGTATGCTACATTCATTGTAATTTTTGTTCATTTTTGGAATATTGTTTTCTTACATAAAGGTACTACTTATTTTATGATAAAATAAATATGTGGTTACTAGAAATTTACAACTGACTTTCAGAAACGCACCTTTTTCACTAAAGAGGCCCTTCTGTATTATCTTCTGTACTTCATTTTACATACAGGTTGGCTATCATACAGTTTATTTATTGATCAAATGCTTCATAAAAATAATAAATAGCAGTATCATATTTTGCAGAAGGTGAAGTGAAGCCTCAGTGAGTGTATGTGGTACATAATTAGCTTTTTATTTTCCTTTTTAGTAACAAGAGATAAAAAGATAGACCTTCAGAAAAAACAAACTCAAAGAAATGTATTCCGATGTAATGTAATTGGGATGAAAAACTGTGGGAAAAGTGGAGTTCTTCAGGCTCTTCTGGGAAGAAACTTAACGGTGAGAGCTCAGAAAGTTAGAACCTTACTCAGAAGGTTTTTATAGTCATGTGTTTACATAATTTTTTCATAACCATTAACCTTTTTAGATGATGTATAGGTATAATAGTAAAGTAGAACTAAAATGTAACAGTAATCTCTTTGAACTAGCTTTATCTTTGCTTCATTGGTGTTAGCCATCATTTGGTGTTTGGTTTTTTTTTAACGTTTAGATGGAGATTAAATAAATACACATATGAAAGTATCAGACACAGGGCTTGGCATGAAGTAAATGTAGCACTCTACATTGCTGATACCTGATTGTGACTACTGCCTTGAGTAAAGAGGCTGACATATTTTCGGGTGAAATGGCAGGCCAAATCATAGTGTAATGAGAACTGCCAGCAGGTGGCTCAGTGAATGCAGTTTACTTTCTTGTCAGCTACTGCTTTCCCTTTCTGCAGAACAAATGCATCTCTTATTTTAGAGCCTAAGAACTAAGAAACAAAATCAATATGCTCTTTGTACTGATAAATAATATATAGCATAGGGAAGAATGTCCTTTTTTTGGTAACACACCCACACATATACACAAAGTACATATGCTGATGAAAACTAGTTACTGTGATTTCTTACTGTAAATACTGAGATTTTTGGTTGTTTTCAGAGGCAGAAGAAAATTCGTGATGATCATAAATCGTACTATGCGATTAACACTGTCTATGTCTATGGACAAGAGAAATATTTGTTGGTAAGAAATTTTCTGGCATATAAAGATTATTAATTATTGGGTACATTTTTAAAATGACTCTGAGAACATAATTGGATTTAATTTAATGGCTTTTGTGTGATTTTATTTTTCTACCTGACTTAGTCATTAGATTTAATTTTAGTTCTCTTAAATGTGTGTGGTGATTACATGGTTGTAGATACAGGTAAAAATTTATCTATTTGTGTGCTTAATTGTATGTAATACCACCATGCTGCTGCTGCTGCTAAGTCGCTTCAGTCGTGTCCGACTCTGTGCGACCCCATGGACGGCAGCCCACCAGGCTCTCTCGTCCCTGGGACTCTCCAGGCAAGAACACTGGAGTGGGTTACCATTTCCTTCTCCAATGCATGAAAGTGAAAAGTGAAAGTGAAGTCGCTCAGTCTTGTCCAACTCTTAGCGACCCCATGGACTGCAGCCTACCAGGCTCCTCCATCCATGGGATTTTCCAGGCAAGAGTACTGGAGTGGGGTGCCATTGCCTTCTCCAAATACCACCATAAAAAAGTGAAAAAAAAAAATTCAATCCACTTTGCTCTTTCTTTCATTTATATTTTAAAAAATTACATCCTTTACTATTGACTAGAAATGAGTTTGAAGGCTTTAGTGCAGGTGTGTAGTAGTTTATCTGTGGTCACTGATAACCTTAATGTACCATCCTTTGCTTTGTGTTTTTGATTGGTGGGGAGGAAGAGTGGTGTGGTAGAAAGAAAAAACACTTGGGAATCGTTTGTATGTGCCCAGTCGTGTCCAACTCTGCCACCCCATGGACTGTAGCCCATCAGGCTTCTCTGTCCATGGAATTTCCAGGCAAGAATACTGGAGTGGGTTATCATTTCCTTCTCCAGGGCATCTTCCCGACCCAGGGGTGAACCCAGGTCTCCTGCTTGGCAGGCTGATTCTTTACCACTGTGCCACCTGTGCTTCCCACTGGGAATCATCTGAATTCAGATTTTGGTTTGAATTATCTTTGGCAGTTGACCTAATCTCTGTAACCCGTTTGTTATCTTTAGTAGGTAGAGAATGCGTGTAAAGGGCCTGCCCAGCACACTTCAGTCACTCACTAAATGTTAGTTTCTGTAGGACCTTAATCACCATTTTTCATCTACAAAAATCAGAAAGCTACTTGTTTATCTCTGTGTCTTACTTCTAATGAGTCTGAAAAATTATGCTTAACTAGTATTTTTAAATTAAGAAGTCAAGTTAAGCAAGTAATAAAACTTCATGACTTTAATTTTGCATCAGTGTTATGATACTTACGTTTCTCATTGTCTTTTTCTTTTTCCAAGTTGCATGATATCTCAGAATCGGAATTTTTGACTGAGGCTGAGATCCTTTGTGATGTTGTATGCCTGGTATATGATGTCAGTAACCCTAAATCCTTTGAATACTGTGCCAGGATTTTTAAGGTTTGTTTCAATTTTGGCCTATAACTAAGTTTAACTTTGTAAGGAGTTTAATGGAATTGTAATGTGTTTTCTAACCAAGGAAATGCAAGAAAATTATCTGTGGAACTTTTTAAAGATAGATACATCCTATCTGTAAAGGTTCTGGCTTCATTCTGAGGTGGTACAGTCCCAGACATCTGTATTTTTAAAACTACTTTTTTCCACGAGTGATTCTGATGTGCGTCCCTGGTTAAGAACCTCTGCATTAGTGAAAGTTCTTAGAAATGCACATGGTTTGCATATTGCCAATTATACCAAGAAGATTAATAGAGCAAGGAGATAAACATGAGGCTTCAAAAGTTGTAAGTTACTTTGAGATTGTCAACAAGATTCAATAAGAGTAAAAAAACTATACGTACAAAGGAATTTCCTCTAGGATTGTTTTTAATAGCAAAAACCTGGAAATAATCCACATATCTAACAGTACGAAGGTAGTTTACCAAATTGAGATAAAATGATCCTGTGAAATTTATATAGTCATTAAAAATAATGGTTTTGAATTCTGAAAACATGGAAAATTCAGCATTTTTCAATAGTAATATCCAGCATGACTGCCACTATGTAAATATCTGTGTGTGTGTGTGAATGTATGTGTGTGTGTGTATATATATATGCATGTGCTTAAGGACTAGAAACTGAAAGTGTTAATCACTTAGTCGTGCCTCTTTGCGACCCCATGGACTGTAGCCCGCCAGGCTCCTCTGTCCATGGAATTCTCCAGGCAAGAATACTGGAGTGGGTGCCCTTCTCCAGGGAATCTTCCCGGTCTAAGAATCGAACCCAGGTTTCCTGCATTGCAGGCAGATTCTTTACTGTCCTGGGCTACCAGGGAAGCCCTAAGGACTAGAGGTAATATAAAAAAATGAAAGTAGTGTGTTTTAGGATAGAAGAATTTAGGTGGATTTCTTTCTATTTCAGAGTATTAGATCTTTAAAAAAATTTTTTTTTAATTATAGTGAATTTGAAGAATTGTTACAAGTTTGTATCATTATCTGCATTAGAAAAGTGGCCCTGGTCTTATTATATCACTGACCTAGACAACTGCCAGTCCTTGCCTCTTCATTTACTTTCTCCCTGAAACTGTTGATGATTTGCCTATCTAGAGAAAAATTTCAGTGCCCGTTGAATGAAATTTAGTAATTTTTGAGCTTGTCATCAGATTTTGATTTCACTTTTTATTCTATAGCAACACTTTATGGACAGCAGAATACCTTGCTTAATCGTAGCTGCAAAGTCAGACCTGCATGAAGTTAAACAAGAGTATAGTATTTCACCTACTGATTTCTGCAGGAAACACAAAATGCCTCCACCACAAGCCTTCACTTGCAATACTGCTGATGCACCCAGTAAAGATATCTTTGTTAAACTGACAACGATGGCCATGTACCCGTAAGTACTTGCTCTGCCGTCATTTTCACATTGCATGGTTCGTGGTAGCATTGCATGTCGTTGTTAGCCATGAGGGTGGAATCTCTGTCATGTAGAAGTTGTTCAGCAACAGAGACTTTGTAATGAGAAGGGACAAGTTTGAGTACATGCAAGTTTAGTTTGAATACCGGAATAAAATTGTATAAATATAATTATATAAAGTATATATAATCTGACAATATTTGAATATTTTTGAGCAGGCTGTAACTATCTTAATAGGATAGTACAGTAAAACTCAGCCCCTCACCCAGCATTAAAAAAATTAGTCTTGCTGCCATAAAGTGGGATTGACATCATGCTAATAAAGCATTTTCATATGAACAAAAATTTCATTTTTATATTTTTTTTCTGCTGATCAATTGACTTCGAGTATGTGAAGGATTCTAAAATCATTTATGAATCTTTGTTTAAATTATGGGTATGTTTGAATTCAGGATAGAACATCTTTTTTTAGTGCTGTTAAAAGCAGTTGTAATTGGAATTCCCTCTATATAAATGTTTTACATGGAGTGTTATGAGCCACAAATTTTATGTACATTTATTATGTATCTGTGCATGCATATGCACAAGCACGTAAGTGTGGTCATCTTTGTAGTTTACTAACTGCCTAAAATTGCATGGCTCTTAATGGCATTCTCCTCAAGCACTGTGTTCGTATAAATTCTGTTCTGTGACAAGGTAGTTTTTCAGGCAGTGCGTTTCTCAGAACTTCATAGTTTATTTTATTTATTATTATGTTATTCTCCAAGTTATTTTTTTCTTATGAAAACTGCAGTATATCAGAGTAATACTCAGAAACTGCTAGAAGCTGAGGTTTTTCAAAAAGGGTGTTAATTTGTACAGATTTTTCAAAGCAGAGTTAACTTTATTGCTATTCCATTAACTAATACTTAAAAAAAATGCAGCAAACCCTTGAAATTCTATTTGTATTGGAAGAGAAGTCATTCCTATTACTATTAGATAAGCAAAACCTTACTTCTGTTTTACCTTTGCTTTAAAACTCTCGTGTATGTTATCTACAGAGAGGATCATTACAAAGACAGAGTCTACCGAGACATGGGCAGCACTGATAGAATAGAGAATTTGAGAAAAATCTGGGTCTTTCTAAAAACTGCTTTGTAAGTTACTTTTTCTTTATGGCTTCCTTTGTAAGTTACTTTTTCCTTATGGCTTCTGTGGGATTTTGTTGGCATTTTCTTGTAGATGACCAGATCTCTTTCACCATAATTAGTAATTATCCAGAAACGCACTGCTTGGTCACTCTTTACTGCCTAACTGTATACTATGGTGTCTTTTTTTTTTCACTGTGTAAATGCACTATCTTAATCTTGTAAATAATTGCAACTGTGTTTTTAGATCTGCATATTTAAAATTTTACTGCAATATTTGTGAGTGTGTGTGTGTGTGTGTGCACGTGTGTATATGATAAATGTACATACATGGACACTTGTTTATATGGTTAATCCGAAACTACTTCTCATGAAGCATCTCCCTGTTGCTAAGCATACTTTGCATCCCTCCTTTTTGATGGGCGGAGCCTGTGTATGTTGAAGAGTCAGATTCAATTATAAAATAACAGATGGATTCCAGTATGACAGCTGGCAGTGACTTAGTACCAGTGCTATGTTCATCATCACAAGTCAAATTTTAAAATGGAGTATCTCGAGCCTATAAGAGTCTTTTGAAAAATTAATTCTTGTTTTTCTTCATGTTGAGAATTAGGCATTATTGGGATGCTGCTAATCTCCACAACCATGCCACCGTGTGCTGTGATCTCATCAGATTTCACAAGCTAAGCCAAGTCAGTTTGGGCCAGTTCTTTGAGAAGGACTTCTCCTTTAGAGAAGCCTCTAAAAAATGTTCAGGTGTTACAGGAAAGGATGTAATTGATTCATCAGGTGGCGCTCTTCTGAGTGGGTTCTGCGCCAGTACCTCTTGAGGGGTGGTGTGATGTCCTTGTATGTCTGAGTGGCTCTGACCACTGAGCAGTCATTGGAGACCCCCTACTTTGGTCTTTAAAGTGGAGGTGAAATGGCTCCACGTGCCTGTACCAACTAGTGCAACTCACTCAACCAGAAAGGAGTCAGAAAGCCTCCCTAAATTTTGTATCTAAGATCAATTGGATCCATTGTTGATTTTTACACCCTTACCCAGAGTTTCATGTTATCATACTTAGCTGCTATGTTAGCAGATACTTAGCTGCTGGTAGCAGATGAAAATTAACCCCATATTTTGGGTTCAAGTAGAAATATATGAAGCACTTTGATTTCCTTGGGGAACCGTGGTGCTTGATGGATTAAAGACGATGTTCGCATCTCCTCAGGTTGAATATACATACTCGTCTTTTGACTCTTGTGGATTTGTCCCTATTCTCCTTCCTGGTTTTCAGGCATGTGTGTATCCTGAGGGAGGAGGAGGGGGTGGTTATTTCAATGCTAGCCAACTCTGACCTTTCGGTGGATGCTGTGGCTTACTCAGTTTTTCTTTTATTGATTTAGATGAGGGTGCCATCTATTGCTGTGCATATTTATTCCACTAAAACCCTTGTACTAATAATTCTATCCCCCTTCCAAAAAAAAGCAAACGTGTTAGCGGATTTTCCTCAGATTTCTATAGGGAGGGAGGAGGGAGCTATTGCTGTTGATGATATTTTTTGTAAATGTGGAATTCTGCACAACTTTAGCATGCCCCACGCTGTCCTTTTCCTTAGTGTTGCTTATGCCTAAGTCTTTTTTTTAAAGTTGGCACGCTCTGACTTGCGCCGTGTTTGTAAGAAAGAACTCAACGCCTGTCCTTCTGTGTGTTTCCGCAGCCATGCCCGGTTACGCTGTATGTGCACCTGCAACAGGTGCACCTTTTGCGTCTGTCAGAGCTTCCTCAACTCAGACTTGCTGCAATCTGTAAAGAGCAAAGTCTTCACTGCAGTGCTTAACAGGTTCCTACCTTTATTTACTGGGTACCAGGCGTTCTGTTAGAATACAAGAGGAAAAACGCGGATGACTATCTTACATAGGTACTCACTACCAAGACAACGAGCCAACGGACGCCCAACTAACTTCCACTAAAATTCTCACTGTGCTGACCATGTTTAGTTCTGGAATCATCCTCAATGTTTAAAGATTAATAGATATATTTAGGGGACTCTAAAGTAGGATTTTTGCCTTTTTAATTCAGAAAGTTAAAGTATTTTTTAAATTAGAGGATAAAAATGTGTAGGGAGATTGAAAATCTTGTGGCTGAGAGTTGCAGAAATAGATTAGGACTTTAGTAAGGAAAAGAGACATTGATCCCAAATGTTATAATGTGTTCAGCTTGCATTCAAATAGTGCTACTTATAAAACCATACTAACGTGAACAGTGTCTTGGGTTTGAAAAACTTTTCTGTTGTTTAAATTATTTATAGTTTTTTTTTTTTTTTTTTGCTTTTTAAGTACCTTGGATATTTATTTGAAAAGAAGACCATAGCCAACTTTAAGCATTCAATGGAATATTGAAAAGGAAAAAGATCTAGAGTGCTAGTTTTTGAGGTCTTTATAACGGAACCCAACACATGAAGTTTGCTTAGAACATAATATGCTTTTAAAAAAGAGCAACAACAACAAAATAGGTTGTATACAGTCCCTCAAAGCAATAAACTTGGAAGTTATGTTCTTATTCCGGTGATGCTGCCTTTGTTCAAATTGATTTTACATTTTGTGAGCATTTAAGAGCCTAATTTAGAGAAGGCAATGGCACCCCACTCCAGTACTCTTGCCTGGAAAATCCCATGGATGGAGGAGCCTGGTAGGCTGCAGTCCATGGGGTCGCTAAGACTTGGACACGACTGAGCGACTTCACTTTCACTTTTCCTTTCATGCATTGGAGAAGGAAATGGCAACCCACTCCAGTGTTCTTGCCTGGAGAATCCCAGGGACAGGGGAGCCTGGTGGGCTGCCGTTTCTGGGGTCGCACAGAGTCGGACACGACTGAAGTGACTTAGCAGCAGCAAGAGCCTAATTAATGTACTATTAATTTGTATCTAATGTCAAATTTTTGTGTGTCCATGAATGAATTAGGTTTTTGAAATCATCTTAATGTCATTGGGAACAGGGCTTAATTAAGACAGATGATCAAGCTAAGTAGATTTTGGTTCATAAGATTCATAAGAAATGAATCTTATTTGGGTTACTGTTGGACTCCCACTGAGGGCTGGAACTGTACCAAATGTGTAGGCTGGTTTGTGTTCACCAGCAGTGTAGACATGGCTACTAAACAATGAGGCTGTGTTTTATATGAATCAGAAATGGACTCTGCAGGCATCCTACAAGAGTTTTTGAGAACTATCAGCTCTGGAATAAGAATGCAGCTGTCTCAGGTGATTGCTTTGAAGGGATCACCACTCGCATTTGGTGGTGAAATTCTGCCTCTTGTCTTTTGAATGGCACCGTATAAAGAGTAACACAGATTCTCTCATGATGGCTATCTGAGAAAATGCAAGGCTAGTTCAAACCAAACAACATTCAGGAGCTGTGGAGTCAAAAATGGTAGAGTTGGAGGAGATTCTGGGATTCATCTGGCCTAACCTTCCTGTAGACTGACTTTCTGAGAGCCTTCTTGAGAGTATTGTTTATCTGCTGATGGCTTTCCTCATTGGAGAAGGTTTTTGTTTTTGCTTTTTTTTTTTTGACTAAAATGATTGCCCTTTAACTTTCTCTCCTTTAGTTTTAGTTCTGCCCTTTAGAACAACATACGACTATTCTACTCCCTCTTCAACATAGCAATCCTTCAGACATTTGAAGACGGCCATCATGTCTCCCCTAATTTTCTCTTCTCCAGGTAGAACATCCCCATTTCTTTCAGCTGTTTCTTAACTTAGTCGGTTTAGTGACCTCATCATTTCTCGTTTCCCTCATCTGAAAGCCCCTTAGGTGTTCAGAGTACCTCTTAACAAGTGCCCCTGAGAATGGAGAATGGTGCTTCAAGTGTAATCTGACTTTCCGTAACGGTGGGCAGTCATATTCCACAGTTAGGACAGCACCTGTCTACTGCATGAACTCACTGTGTAGAAGCCCCAACCCACTGTGAATGTGTATTAATCTTGGGGTTAATTGAAATCAGATTTTTTTTTTCATGTGAAGTGCTATTAAAACAGTTTCCCCTCCTTTCTAATTGTGTCTTTGACATTTTTAGTTGGCCCTCTGAATCTAAATGCAGATACATATATATCTCTATTAAATGTCATATTCTTTTCAGTCCATTTGTTCTAGCTCAGTCATTTCAGACATTGTTTCTGTCATTTGTCCCATTATATATCTTTCTCAGCATTGTGTTATTTGCAAATTTGGTAGCTATGTTTTTTATCTTTCAAGTTAGTGATAAAAAGTAATGTTGAATCCCCAGCGATTAGAGAGTGAGGGCTCTCAAGCAAGCAAACCCTTTCGTGCTGTACTAGAGAGCTCTTTTCCCAGTGACACAGATTCAGAGTTTTGGGGGAAAGATTATTCTGCCAATTAAAAATATTTTATTATCCAGCCCATATTTTATCTTGTTATCTTACAGTAAATTTCATGGAGAGCTCTTTTGAAATCATTACAATTTCTACCACATTCCTCTGATCTACCAATGTGTTAATTTTATCTAAATAGAAAGTGACATCTATTTGGTGTCTTATTCTTGATGAACTTACCCTGGCTCCTAATAATTGCTGGTCATAAACCATCTGTTTCCTTCTAGAGGCTCTCGATTGTACATAATTGCAGATTAATTTGTTGTCTGCATCTTCAGTGACAGTTTTAGTTTTAGGTTGGTTTAGTCAGCTTCCCAGTGAAAGAGGTTGGGTGTGCATTAATGGATGAGGTTGCTCATCATAAATTGCTCTGTATAGTGCCTGCTTATAAACTAGAAATAATTTAAAGGTAATGTCAGCATACATCACTGACATCTGGTAATCAAGAAGGGAAAGATTGAAAAAGATGAGTAAGGGAACCCATGCACTTTTCAAAGAACTCCTTCCTCTTCCCTGGTAGGTATTTCACTAATTTTCTAGAAGTCCAGTGGAAATTTATGAGTTACGTATTGAAGTTTCTTCTAATTCACAAAAGGATTGTTAGATGAGGTAAGCGAGGGTGGAAGCCAAAAATAGAAATGCCTACAGGGCCTGGATGGATAATGTTAATGAAAGAAGGTGGCCAAGGAGAAGTAAGAGAGGTGGGGACAATGACAGGTCCTGTCTGAAAGAGGCAGCCGTGTCTCAGCTCCAGCTATTGGTCGTTGTCCAAGTGTGGTGTTGCCAGGACTTCTGATTCTCTGACATCAGATGTCAGGATTTTTATATGAAAATTCCTGCTGTTTAAATGAAAGCAACAAAATTTTAAAAATTTAAAGTATTAATCAGAACAAAGAAGACATATTTGCAGGCCACCAGTTTGTAACTTCAGTCTTAAGACATAGCCTAGAGTTGGGAAAATGCAGGCCAAAAAAATAAATAAATAAGTACACCTAAGGAATGAAAATGTCTTACAAACACCCGCCACATACAGTTTTACTCCTTTCTCTTTAAAAACTTGAAAAAGTAATCTCATTGGTGGAGTGAGAATGGAACCACTTTCTATGGAACCACTTTTTTCACCATTGGTTTGCTGTGCCAGATATATCTTAATATTACATAAATGGAAAAAGAGATTTAGTAACTGAGTAAAAGTCATACAAGAATTTTTTACTCTTCATTCAATAGGGAGGATTTCTTACTCAATAAGTCTTAGGGTCTTTGGTTTTAGAAATCTTTTGTGCCTAGCATTTGATTTAGACGTGTAAATAAACAATTAAAATTTTTTCCTTTAAGCCAAAAATTTTGTTAAATGTCTGCAAAGAAATTAGTAGACAAATATTGGTATATGCATGCTGTTCTCAAGTTAGTACATTGTTTTAATGTGCTCATAAAAATGTTGGTTACCAAAATAGAAATTACTTCCAGATAATACATGTTTGGGCCCACATTCTCCCCTTATGTCATTCTCCCACCACTTTGATTTATTCATTTAAGTACTTAAGTACCTGCATTAGCTAGGATCCTGCTGTGAGTGGGGCAAAATATCATACAAATATGAAGATCTAGGCATGTATTTAAATACCTTTTTAAATATTATGTTAAAATTTTTTAAACTTTGATTATATTTTCAGTGACCTTAGTGCCTTATGCTAACAAAACCTGATCTGAGAGGATCTATGTCAAATTAATTAATTTACACTTAAGCAGTTTCAACAGTTCCAACATTTCTGAAATTGTCCATGTTTCCCGTCTTTGACCAGAAAAAATTGTCTTTTTTTGTTTTTGTTTTTAGCTAGTTGACTATCACAACATATTTCAAGTAGAAAGTAGTAATACAAATTTTTTTTCTTTCAACTTTAATTGAATGAATATTGGATTCAACATGTATGAGAAGTGTTTAACTACATATCTGACGTGTGACTTTGTTCTTAGGTAATTATGGTCTCAGCCTTTAGATCTGGATAGGTTTATGTTTTTCTTGAGAACAATTTATGAATAGCTGGAATTATTTGAATTTAAATACATTTGGAGGGTGATTCGTATGTGGCCAAATGATTTCAGTCTTTGGCAATACTTTCATTTCAAACCATGCTAATCACATTATTGGAGAAAAATACCTTGTGATTATATTTTAGTTATAAATACCTCTTAAATCTAAAGGTGTTAAAATGAACTGTGTAGAAGTGGACTGGCTTATTGGTTTGAACTCCCCAGAGTTTTAGTCTATTAAGCATTTATTGTTCTAATTTCAGCACACTTTTGCTTTGCATGAGGATGTTGCTCTATTCTAGTGCACCAGTGTACTCTAGTGTGCCGTGTACTCTAGTGTACCACTCTAGTGTACCAGTGTACTCTAGTGCACCAGTGTACTCTAGTGTGCCGTGTACTCTAGTGCACCGGTGTACTCTAGTGTGCCGTGTACTCTAGTGTGCAGTGTACTCTAGTGTACCACTCTAGTGTACCACTCTAGTGTACCAGTGTACTCTAGTGCACCAGTGTACTCTAGTGTGCCGTGTACGCTAGTGCACCAGTGTACTCTAGTGTGCAGTGTACTCTAGTGTACCACTCTAGTGCACCAGTGTACTCTAGTGTGCCCTGTACTCTAGTGTACCAGTGTACTCTAGTGTGCAGTGTACTCTAGTGTGCCGTGTACTCTAGTGTACCAGTGTACTCTAGTGTACCACTCTAGTGCACCAGTGTACTCTAGTGTGCCCTGTACTCTAGTGCACCAGTGTACTCTAGTGTGCCCTGTACTCTAGTGTACCAGTGTACTCTAGTGTACCAGTGTACTCTAGTGTGCAGTGTACTCTAGTGTACCACTCTAGTGCACCAGTGTACTCTAGTGCACCAGTGTACTCTAGTGTGCAGTGTACTCTAGTGTGCCGTGTACTCTAGTGTGCAGTGTACTCTAGTGCACCAGTGTACTCTAGTGTGCCGTGTACTCTAGTGTACCAGTGTACTCTAGTGTGCCGTGTACTCTAGTGTGCAGTGTACTCTAGTGCACCAGTGTACTCTAGTGTGCCCTGTACTCTAGTGTACCAGTGTACTCTAGTGTACCAGTGTACTCTAGTGTGCAGTGTACTCTAGTGTGCCGTGTACTCTAGTGTACCAGTGTACTCTAGTGCACCAGTGTACTCTAGTGTGCCGTGTACTCTAGTGTACCAGTGTACTCTAGTGTGCAGTGTACTGTAGTGTGCCGTGTACTCTAGTGTACCAGTGTACTCTAGTGTGCCGTGTACTCTAGTGTGCAGTGTACTCTACTGTGCAGTGTACGCTAGTGCACTGCTCTAGTGTACCAGTGTACTCTAGTGCACCAGTGTACTCTAGTGTGCAGTGTACTCTAGTGCACCAGTGTACTCTACTGTGCAGTGTACGCTAGTGCACTGCTCTAGTGCACCAGTGTACTCTAGTGTGCCGTGTACTCTAGTGTACCACTCTAGTGTACCAGTGTACTCTAGTGTGCAGTGTACTCTAGTGTACCAGTGTACTCTAGTGTGCAGTGTACTCTAGTGTACCACTGTAGTGTACCAGTGTACTCTAGTGTGCAGTGTACTCTAGTGCACCAGTGTACTCTAGTGTGCAGTGTACTCTAGTGTACCAGTGTACTCTACTGTGCAGTGTACTCTAGTGTACCAGTGTACTCTACTGTGCAGTGTACTCTAGTGTGCTGTGTACCAGTGTACTCTAGCACACCAGTGTACTCTGGTGTGCAGTGTACTCTAGTGTACCAGTGTACTCTAGTGTGCCATGTACTCTAGTGCACCAGTGTACTCTAGTGTGCCATGTACTCTACTGTGCAGTGTACGCTAGTGCACTACTCTAGTGTACCAGTGTACTCGAGTGCACCAGTGTACTCTAGTGTGCAGTGTACTCTAGTGTACTGCTCTAGTGCACTAGTGTACTCTAGTGTGCAGTGTACTCAAGTGCACTACTCTAGTGTGCAGTGTACTCTAGTGTACTGCTCTAGTGCACCAGTGTACTCTAGTGTGCAGTGTACTCAAGTGCACTACTCTAGTGTGCAGTGTACTCTAGTGTACTGCTCTAGTGCACCAGTGTACTCTAGTGTGCAGTGTACTCAAGTGCACTACTCTAGTGTGCAGTGTACTCTAGTGTACTGCTCTAGTGCACCAGTGTACTCTAGTGTGCAGTGTACTCAAGTGCACTACTCTAGTGTGCAGTGTACTCTAGTGTACTACTCTAGTGCACTAGTGTACTCTACTGTGCAGTGTACTCGTGTACCAGTTTGCTCTAGTGTGCCGTGTACTCTAGTGCACCAGTGTACTCTGGTGTGCAGTGTACTCTAGTGCACTACTCTAGTGTGCAGTGTACTCTAGTGTACTACTCTAGTGTGCAGTGTACTCTAGTATAGCACTCTAGTGCACCAGTGTACTCTAGTGTGCAGTGTACTCTAGCCAGCACTGTAGTTTGTCCCTTCCTTTAGATGTTCACTTTGATTTGTCTGTCTGTGCCACCTAGTCATTTTTTAACTCCTCTTGATCCTTTTCCCAGCTGCGTTTCAGTGTCTAGTCCTCCCATTTTTCCTAACCTGTAGTTGAATCATATTGTTTTACAATTTATCATTTTGGTGTAGTTTTCTTTGATACATATTTTGGTTCTCTTATTTCTTTGTACAGATTATTTGTTCCTATTACTTCCTAAGTTTGGTAACAGTATTTTACTTTAGTAACAAAGTGTGTAGCTCCACACTGAATATGATGGACGGTCATACCCATGTATTTTTTTACTCTGCTTTTTAATCTATTTTTAAGAATTGGATACATGAGACATTTATTTTAATCCATTCATTAATGACTTACTTCATTTGCCCTTATTACTTTACTAATCACCTAAGTTCCTCCACATCGCTTAAAGTCATGTTACTTAATATAGGAACTCTATTTTTGAAGAAGGTGTTTTACAGTTGTCACACCAAAATGAGCTGCCTTTCACAGGATTGCCTTATAAAGAGGATGGTTTCCTAGAAATCTTAATGTTACAGAGATTCCATTGGAAACATGAGTCCATAAGATACTATGTTACAGTAAAATACTGCATTTTAAGGAACTGCATCCTGTATTTTAATTTCATATGAAGCTTTTATATTTATATGAAAGGTCCTTACAAGGCTTTTCTTTGAATTTGAATGCATATACATGATCATGCATTTAAAATTGCACCAGAGTTGTGTTATAGATTCTTGCCAAGTAAGCTGCTGCTGCATATAATTTTAAAATTTTTTGCCATTTGATTAGTATTTTAAAGGACACGACAGACTGGAGTTTGCTTATTCTGACCTTTATCAGTAGTTAACATATAAACATTATTTATTTCCCATGAATTTACAGTCATCTGTGAATTTTTATTCCTCTAATGCTTGGTGAAGCATTTGACATTGCACACCTGTGTCCTTTTCCTAAGTTTGTTGCTGTTTAAGCATGCTCAGTTAACAGCTTTCTTATGATTTGCAGTTCATCTTCGTTGAACACTATATTTTGATTTCTTAACCTATTTTGAGAAATATTAAAATATTTCATACCTACTAGGTATGAATTGTTCAATTAGGAGAATTGTCATTATTAAAACTATAATTAACAGTAATTGTATTATTATTAGAGATAAATATAAAAAACTACTTCACCAGGAAGAAACATAAAGCAGGGAGAGGAAGAAAAGCAGGGAGATCCAGAGACTTTTTTTTTAAAGTTTAAAAACAATAGATTTAATTATAGTTTCGATGACCTCAGTATAATTCTCAATTTGAGATATGTAATTACAAATAGGAAAAAGCTATGAATGACATCTGTGAACCCTAGTTAACTTTAGGTTACGTGCAGTACAGTTGCATAGACTGTTTCAGAGTATTAACTTAAAAATGCATACCTGAGATACATGTATGGAAAGAATTATAAAACTAGGAGACTATTCATTTTTAGTGCCTTTGCACACCTTGGAGTTGTGTTTGGGAAGGGTGAAGTGGTGAGATAGAAGAATAAAAAATAGGAAATTCAAATTTATTTCTGAGAAGTTGTATGGGAGGACTGATAAAAGTCACTGGGCGGAAGCTACTTTTCCCACAGTCTCTTAACTTCACTGCTTTTGAAAAGAGTATGTACTATTGAGCTTTTCTTTCCTCTGCTTAATAGCCTGCAATCTAAGGCTAGATTAGTTGATAGCTGGACCTTTCTGAATTCTCCTCCTGCCTCAAATTCTAATTTTTGCAGACATTTAGGTCTCTGCAGTACAGGCATACCTTATTTTATTGTGCTTTGCTTTATTGTGCTTCGAAGATATTGTGGTTTTTACAAATTGAAGGTTTGTGGTAACTGCATTTTCAGGTGATCGTTAGCATTTTTAGCGATATTTATAGTATTTTTAAATTAAGTATGTGTATGGTTGTTTTTTTAGTAATAATGCTATTGCACACTTAATAGACCACAGTATAGCATAGACATAATTTTCCTATGCACTGGGAAACCAAACAGTTCATCTAACTGACTTTATTGCAATATTCACTTGATTACAGTGTTCTGGAACTGAACTCATAATACCTCTGAGGTATGCCTGTATAGTTTTTATACCCCATATATAAAGTCTTGTAACACATTATAGAGAACAAAATTAAAAATACCTATTTGGGACTAGCTGGAATAGGTTTAGTTCCGTTGAGCCCTTTATAAAGGATTTGATTATTTTATGATTCTGAACATTGCAATTGATAACATTCCCTTTATTATTGGTTAGATACACAGAACCCCATAAAGATTTTAGTTAATGTTCTTATATTTACTGTAAATTGCAGAGTTAATTAGAGCGTGTTGTATGCCTTCTTTGAGGCATTCAGTGTAAAGGTACATAGGAATTTTGATCCGTTGTTACGCACCTTCTGTGACCTTCACACAGTTTTTAATTTACATCTTTATTGCCTGAATTTTGGAAACATTTCCTTCTTTCTGCCTTATTAAGTAGCAGCCTTAATAATACCCAGGTCCAAACTTGTTGGTTTGCTCCCGCACTTGGGTCAAAGAGCGCTTGTTACCTGATTGACGTATGGGCCCAGAGCACTTTTAAGCCAGAAAGCCAGCATTCAGGACACAGGGATTCTCTGCCTAAGAACCCAAAAGCTCTAGCAAGCTTTATATGATTAATTAAGGTTATATTTTACCACTTAGTCATTATTTCTTATGTTGTAAAAAGAGATACTGCTGAACCTAAAATATTTTATTCCACATACAATAGGGAAATGTGTGATTCTGGTATATCAATAGATGGAAAAAAAGAACCTTTTTACACACACACATACACGCACATACACACATTTTTGACCCTGTAATTTTCATTTTGGGAAAGTCTGTGTTAAGGAAACTGTTTTAAATGTAGTGGAAAATGTTATGTAAAATAGTGTTTATCACTTTAGTTACAGGTATCTGTAAATGGAAATAGCCACCAATAAAAATGTAATGCTGCTATTTAAAAGGATGTTTCTATAATTCATGGAAAAGACCTTATGTAATACATTTAAAGGATATAAAATATATAAATTATATGCATTGTGTTTGCAGCTATGTAAGAAATACATTTGAAAAAAGTCTAAAAGGAAATACCACAAATTTTAATTAGTTGCCTTAGGTGACTCTGACTGATTTTTTCCTTCCTACTTTCATTTTCTCATATAATGTGCTTATATTACTCTTTTTTTTTATATTACTTTTTTAATAGCCAAAAAAACTTAAGAAAAAACATACAATAAGACATTATAATTTATTCTAAGATACTTTATATGAGTCATTTGGAAAGAATTGTGGAAGAATTGCTTTTTGCTTGAGTTTAGACATGAATTAGGAATCAGCTTTTTGAAACTATTGCTGTTTCTGCTTGAGACCTGAAATGACAAGCATGGCTCTGTTCTTCACACTTATGGGGTACAGTTAAGATCACACTCTTATCTGATCAGGTGTTGTTAGGCAGGCAATGCAAATCTGCCATCCATTATAAATGTGTTTTCCTTATAAATAGAGCCTGGTTAATGTAGCTTTTAAATGCACATCGTAAAAGCGTAAAATAATTCTCTAAGTAGCTTTCTGTCTAAAAAGTAGTTTTCCATGTCTAAAAGTATCTTAAACAACTACTGTAACATCAATGGAGTCATTGAAATATACTTTATGAGTTAATGGTTGCCTTGAGATTTAAACTAGCTGTATATTGAACATGTATCTATATTGTTTGCCATCTATAAATATGAAGCGCTGTTTTGCCTATTGAAGGCTGTACTATAGCTTAGGGAAAAGTAATAATTACTCTTTGGAAATGCAAAAGCAATAAAGTCAGGCAGAATATATTATTTCATGAATGGTACTACTTCTCAAAATACAACAAAAGGAGAGGCTTCCCCAGTGGCTGGTTCGGTGGTTAAGACTCCCTTGCTTCCTCTGCAGGGGTTGTGGGTTCGATCCCTGGTTGGGGAACTAAGATCCCACATGCCATGCAGTGTAGGAAAAAAAAAAAGCCACACAACTACAGCAACAGCAAGAAGAGCTAAGCTGTGTTAACAGATTCCATACTTGAAGAATATTTATAAGAAATTATTTTCACTGATTTTAATGTCACTATAGCTAGCATTAATCCTAACCCTGTTTTACACTAACTTTATAATTAAGTGTAAAAAAAAAAAAGTGTAAAAATATTTTCTGTTAGTGAAGACCCATGAAAATCACAGAGAGACCAAAGCCAAAGCAGAACTCTGAGGCACTCTGAGCATGTGTTCTCACTTTCAGTCCTCTACGTCTCTGCTGACTTGGAGCTGTAAACTTTGAAACTCTCATCATAGGACCATGACAGTCAGAGTTTGGGATGTTTTACTCTTTTTTTTTTTTTTTTACAGATATATGTTTGTAGTTTTTAGTAATCGGAAATTAGAAGCATCTCTCAACTTCATGACTAATAGTTGTTAGCCTTATTTTGAGTCAGTACTCCTAGTCACCGAATATTGTCAAGTACTGTTTGTAGTATTAGTTTCCAGGGCTTCTCTTAGTCTTTCAGATATACCAAGACCAGCCTCTGGGGGATACATAGAGAAGGTATATAACAGCCTAAGGTTTCCCTGCATGGTATGTGAGTGTTTTAGAAGAGTATATATATATAGATTTTTTTTTTTTTTAAGTTTGGCAGTATTCTAGAGGATAAATTCATTTTAAATATAGAAATCATGAGATGCATCATATAATAGGATGGCAACTCAGTTTATGTGTGGGATGTTTAATCAAGAGATATTACTTTCAGTCCCCTTCTTTTGTGAGCTGTGCTGTGAACTGCAAACTGTATGCATGTGTATAAAAGGTTAAGAGCCCGGGTAGCTGAGTGGGGTGCCATGCTGTTAGCAGACGACGAAGGCAGTATTACTCACCAGGTGCACGCCGTCAGCTCTGTAGAAGATTCCATCTTCATGGAGTCATCTCACGGTCCACTTTTTCTTGAAGCCAGGTAACATTTCCCACAACCAGTGGGGTTGGCTATGTTGGAGTTTTTCCTATTGGAAAAACTAGAAAAAAACTAAAAAACCTAAGTATTTTCTTCCCTAACTCTTTTTTTTTTCTTTTTAATGAAATACTGCCTGTTGGAAGAACTAACTTGCAAGGTGGCATGAATCTGTGTTATCACTTTGCTTTGTAAAATGATAATTATGTAAGGAGTGACTTTTTAAAAATAGAAACTGGGGAGGATAAGGAGTTGAGTGCTGTGTGTTGTTTCTCTGTGGAGATAAGGCATGGAGCACTCTGCTTGTATTACAGCCTTGCTTGTTAGGGATGTACAGATTGCATTGTGTGATAACTAATCTGGTTGTTCACTCTTGACTCTTACTGAGGCAAAGTAGTTTTGTACAGTTTATATATTCTTGGCTCTTAACTCTTTTGCTTGTGTCAGTGTCTTGGTCTTTTAATGATGTCTGACTCTTGCTTCAAATCTGTTTGTTTATTAGTTCAGTTGTAAAATAACCTAGGCAGTTTCTCTAAACTCTTAATCCTGTAAGTTTTCTGTATCACCTCAATTATGTTCACTTAACTAAACCTTCAGTGACACTTGAATAAAATGTTCCAACTTTTTCTTTAAAGCTTAATCTTCTTTGTGGTAAGCTGTCATACTTGAGACCCTTGAGGGTGCTTAGCAGTGTTATTAACTGAGCATGCTCACAAACTCAGTTTGTGGTACAGGCTGTCCCTGTTCTTGTCATGCATAATACGGCTTCTTTTGTGTCATTTACCTTTCAGTCCATCATGTTCATTATGTCCTTTGGTTGGTTCCATTGTCACTGCCTGTCTGACTAATACCAGAGTTTGGTTTGTTTGTTTGTTCTTCTTTCTTTAATCAGCAGTAACCAAATTAATGCAAACTGGTAAATCTTCCCCCTTCCCTTTTGGGATTTTTTTTTTTTGGTAAATTTTTATGGGACTCAGTGTTTCTAAAGTTGATTTTAAGCATTGCTATTAGAAAAGTATGGTCACTTGTCACTTAACTGCTTACAAGATAGCTTTTGGTTCCTGGGGACAGGAGATTCCATGAAATTGACTCTCAAAATTGTGTGGTTTCAGTCTTAACCTCTCATTTTGAAGGACCATGCTGGTATTAAAAAGTGGCAGGTTGATTTGTCTAAGTTCTCCATTTCTCTTGTGAAGAAAATTTGTAACATTTTAGATGTTGTTTACTCCCAAATGTCTACAGTATGTCTTAAGACAGTGACTATCTAAGCAGTGTACATACGGCCTTATTGACAAATGCTTTTGGTGACCATTACTGTATGCAATTAGTCTGACAAGTGTGCTAATACTTCCCTAAAAATAGACTGTCCACATAACTGTTTTTTTCATACTAATCATGTTTTAAACATTAATTATATTTTTTGACTACAGGCACGTGACACAAGCTGACCTCAAGAGCTCCACGTTTTGGCTTCGAGCAAGTTTTGGTGCTACTGTTTTTGCAGTTTTGGGCTTTGCCATGTACAAAGCATTACTGAAACAGCGATGATTAAAAAAAAAAATACTGGCCCTACCAAAAACAAATACTTTTATGTACATTCTGAATGCTTTAAATTCCGCTAGAAATATTGAGATATTTATACATTGCAGAGTTACTTTATTAATATTTGTAATTCATGCATAAGAGTATTTTAATGATAGTTATAACTGCAGTATTGGCTAGCATATGAAAGAAACAGCTTAACAGTCAAACTAAAATGGCTAACTTTCAGAGGCCAAAAGGGAATATTTTGTAAATAATGTACATATTCAGGCAAGGTACGGTCTCCCAGACTGAGTTCTAGAAACGGTGTTTCTGGACGTTTCGACATGGTATTGTTAGTGCTCAGCTGGCTCACTCTCCTAGATTTAAGTCAGCTCTGAGATTGTATTTTACTCATCGATCACTTATTTATTTCACATTTATTCAGAATGATCTTTGGGTATTTTGAGTACACAAGGCACAATTTGCCATTTTCTCTCCGTTTTTAAAAAACATGACTTTCTTTCGGTCCCGTCCTTTATGGTAGGCCAGCCTTGAGGTCATCGTGCAGTCTAAAAATTGTGTAGTTGAACGTGAGGCTCTCCTCCAAGGAAGGAGGACGCTAAAGGCCCTTAGCAGAGGTGTCACTCGTGTGATTATGTTGCTTCCTTTGTCAGTACGTTGAATTTTATAGCCCTTTCAATCAAAAGAGAAAACAGATTTGTATATTATCAATGTTTTTAGTTTAAATAAACAGTCACCATTACTACTACTGAATTTCCTCCCAAAGTGTAAATTGTTCTATAATGGCTGTGTCTATTATAGTATATTACAGTAGCTGCATGTGTCATGAATTGTTCTATATCTGGCTAGGATAACCTAGAAGCAGCACTTTTTTAAATGGTAAAATAAATCTGATGAATATAAACTCTCATGATAAACCTATTTTTTCCATCATTGACCTTTTCAAGTATTTAAATAAATAACTGCTGTGTGCTGTGCTCTTGAGTTTTTTGTCTCATGAAAGTAAGTATTTCTGGGAATTTCCCCGGTGGTCCAGTGGTTTGGACTCAGCCCTTTCACTGCTGTGGCCTGGGGTTCAATTCCTGGTCAGGGAAATAAGATCCCGCAAGCCATACAATGTGGCCAAAAAAGGGGGGGGAAAAAGTAATTATTTCTGTACAGATGAAATGAAATTCCTCTGGTTTCTGTCTTTCTTATCTTGCAAATTATTTTTTATACAGAAAGATAATACTTATTGGGAAAGAAGACTTATTAGGAGGAAATCTATTTTAAAGTTGTGGGGAAATCTATTCTTAGGAAAGGGCAGTTGTTTTTCCCTACACATACCTAACTGATGTAGTTTTACTACTATGATTTACATGTTTATTTTCTCCTTTAACATGGATTTTTTTTTCTCCTTTGCCATTCTGAGGAGTGTTTTGTCTGAAGATCACGTTCCTTGAGCAGCTAGTAACAATATAATTTACTAGCTATAAGCTTGTAAAATAGTATGTGCCATGCTCACCTGCACACTTCCCCATCTCCCTCCCTCACATTTTCATTCTGAATCTGAGGAAAAGGAGAATCGAGGGAAGAAAAGTCTACTGACGCCTCATTTTCATTATTTCTTGAGAATTCCTCATTTACCAAATAAATTTCAGTTACACAGCTTCCAATTCAGTTAATTCTTTCCTCCCAAGTTCTTCCTTGTTCCAACTGAAATGTTATTTTACGTGAATATGCTTTGTAGATTGTGTTTGTGAGAAACAGAGGAGAGAAGTTAGTGTGCCAAAAAGGTGAAAAGCAGCATGTTTACATGTTGTGATTTTTCTCTCTCAGTCTTTTCGTTTGAAGTGTCTGATTGTCAAGAAGGCAGACTGGCAGCTGCCCTGTTTCCTTCCCTGCTCTTGACAGCAGCCTCCTTCTCCTCTCAGTCCAGTTTGCAGAGGAAACACTGCCTTCACCTCGTTAACTTCCTGGCTGATGCAGGTCTTTTTCCTTCTTTCATATCTACGTTAGGGACTAGTTAATGTAGGAAAATGTGTGCATGAATACAGCAGAAGGCTTCTTCTGGCTTTACAGTGTACTCAGATGATCGCTGTAGGAATCTAAGGGTTGAAAGGAAACCTCTCACTTTGTGCCAGGGGCATTCTCTTTTAAAAGGACAGTCCTAAAACTGTTTGCTACAGCGTTTTAATGAGTTTTGGAGGCGGTCCTGTGAAGGAGCATCACTTTGAAGGTTTGTAGTCCCTTGTCGTGATGTAGTAACTTAGCCTTAACGAGCACATCCCTTGCTGTTGCTTCTTGCCATCCATCTGTTCTTTCTCTTTCGCATTGGACCAAAAAAATGGGCCATGTCCCACATTGTCAGAGCTCCCAGTGCTAGGTGGGATTGGGCCCTGATGTTAGGAGTTTAGGGAGCATGTCACCATTCTGAAGTGGCCTGTGAAGAGAGAGGAAGACTGTAGGCATCTGTGCAGATCGACCCATCACCTGTAGGGGACAGCACCGCAGAGGAGGCGTCCTGCTGAGCTGGTCCTGAATGAAAGCAGAGGAGGCAACTGGATAGTGACTAGCAGAGGGGAAACAGAGGTAAGTGCTCAAACGATACAGCGTGGAAGCCTTTCCTAAACAGACCCTCAGAACGCAACTGGTGTCAGCTTCTTCTGTCTGAACTGTACTAGTAAATATCCATGTAAAAGTGTCTTTATTTTCTTTTCTTTTGCATGCCTGCATGCTAAGTCACTTCTGTCATGTTCGACTCTTTACGACCCCGTGGACTGTAGCTCAACCAGGCTCTTCTGTCCATGGGGTTCTCTAGGCAAGAACCCTAGAGTGGGTTGCCATGCCCTTCTCCAGGGTATCTTCCCTACCCAAGGATCAAACCTGTGTCTCTTTCGTCTCCTGCATTGGCAGATGGGCTCTTTACCACTAGCGCTACTTGGGAAGCTCTTATTTTGTTTTATTGGAGTATAATTGCTTTACAGTTTGTCTTTGTTTCTGCTGTAAAATGGGGTGAATCAGCCATGTCTATACATATATCACTTCCTTCTTGGACCTCCCTCTAATCCCCAACCCCCATCCCACCTATCCAGGTCATCACAGGGCACCAAACTGAGCTTCCTGTGAAAAGTATCTTTAAAATATATGTGCACATCTTAAAAATGGGTACGTGACCTAATTTTCATTAGCACATTTATCTATTTGGCATCATCCTCACATTTTTGAGTCCATGTGTTCTTAGGAAGCTGACTCTGGACTACATGCTTTTTAAGAAACACCCTATGGCAAGACTCTAAATGTATTTAATGTTTCTATTAATAGTATGAGAATGCACCATGCTGGTAATCTGAACCAAAAACCTTGATCCCCAGTTTCACAGTCCCAATAACCCATTTGTTAAAACCTCTCATCTTGCAAGTAATTCTTGTTTTTTAAACTCTATTTATCAAAAGGCTCCATCAGTGAGAGTGAATGTCTGTTAACCTGTTTGGCTGTCAGCTCTGTGGAAGTCTCTGATCTGTGAGTATCACAGCTAATGTGTTTCAGATCTCTCTAGTGCATCCCACATTCAAAAACTGTGTTCACTTGCCTCCCATGGCATGCTCACACTTGCCACACCCTTTGTCCCAGTCATTTTTGTTTGAGAAGGTACGGACACCTTACTGGAAAGTGAGATTTTGATTCATTTGGAAACATTTCCTAAGTTCATGGTGCCATTCTGGTTCCCGGCTGTATTTTCCAGTGATACTGTTTTGCTCTGTAGATTTTCTCTTCTCCTTTAACATAGAGAGCTTCAGAAAGTCAGAGAGTGAAACCGAGAGATTGAAAGCTGCCTCTCAGGTACACACACAAGGAGGCATTGCTAGTATTATCTTCATACGTTGAAAAATCCAAGTTCCATCAAAATACTTTTCCTCGTTCAGTATTTCCTACTCATTCTTCACATATAGGTCTTTTGTAATCAAATGACCCTTGGAAGTGTCTATTACCCGAATGATGTTGGTATATAGGATGTAGTGTAACTTAGGGGTCACAAACTTTTTCTGTAAAAGGTCAGAGAATAAATATTTGAGACTTTTGCGGCTGCTCAACTATATCATAGCAAAAAAGCACCCGTAGAAAATTGTGTAAACAAGCATGACTGTGTTCCAATAAAACTTTATTTATAGGCCCTGAAATTTGAATTTTTTATAATTTTCATTTGTCAGGAAGTATTCTTATTTTGATTATTGTAACCACTTAAAAATGTAGGAACTATTCTGAGCTCACAGGCTATAGAAAAACATGCTGTGGGCCAGATTTGACCAACTCCTTGGTGTAACTGATGAAGATACTAGTAGTAATCACATGGCAGCTGAAAAAATTATCTGATTGCTTTGGAATTCAGAAAGGTGCAGTGCTAGGAAGAACTTAAAATGACTTTAGTCATGTTTTAAGTGTTTGATTGGTTCCCTTCTTACTGAAGATACTGGTCACTAGGACCCAGTGCCCTGGATGAGCTGGCGCCAGCCTCAGAGGGCAGCATTGTGCTCGCAAGGGGAGTGTCCGCCGCCTCTAAGCACACCTGCAGCGTTCTCGTGGTGCTTTATCAGTGTGTGCTTTCCCTGTGTCCAGTGACCTTACTGACGTGTGTAGAAGGTGAAGGTGAAAGAGTCCCACAGGAATGTTTAACTTGACCTCTAGTCTGGGACTATCCCTTCTATGGGTGACAGTGTCATAGTACCTCGACTTTAGATTGTAAAGTCAGAATTTTAGAGCTTAAATAGACCACAAAGATCATCTGTCCAACTCCATACTTTGATTGCATAAACTAAGCATAAAGCCACACTATTAGTGTATGCCTGGGCAGGGCTGGAACCCAGACGTCCTGACTTCCCAGTTCAGCCCTCCTTCCGCTGGAGGAACCAGCCTTAACACTTGCCCTGACTTTATACGTTTAGTAAATATGCTGTATGTTCAGTTTAAAAAGACAGGCCAACAACAACAAAAAGAGACAGAGAAAACAAAAAAAACAATAAAGAGTTTGACATTCCTATCACCAAGAAGGGTTAAAGTTGGCAAAGCAAATTTTCTGGACGCTTTTCAGTTCCTCGGAGGCATTTTGCCTTCCCTTCTGGTAGCTGTCACCAGGTAATTGATGATGTCTATTTAGAGGAGTGCAGGCTTGGCGGTTAGGTTTATTTCAGGTGTAGATAATTGAGGGACGGTAAGGATGTAACTACTGTTTTAAAAGCAGTCTTTATGGTTTTTGTTTTAATTGTTCTAAAATTGTTAATGTTGAAAAAATTACTGTTTTGCTTTTTATTTATTAACAGAAAAGTACCTTGGAACAGGGGCTTTAATTGAGGGGAAAACAGAAGTTTTGTCATTAACTGTTTTTATCTCTGCTTCTCCATTCTGCCTCTGGGATTTCTGTAATTCCAGCGTCTTTTATCCCAACTTGTTCTGTATTCCGTCTAGAAGAACATCAGGGACTGTGTGTGTCTTCATTTCCTGGTGGTGGTGGTGGTGGTGGTGGTGGTGTTTATAGTCGCAAAGTCGTGTCTGACTCTGCGACCCCATGGACCATAGCCTACCAGGCTCCTCTGTCCATGGGATTTCCCAGTCTAGAATACTGGAGTGGGTTGCCATTTCCTATGCCAGGGGCTCTTCCCAACCTAGGAATGGAACCCGCGTCTCTTGTGCCTCCTGTATTGGAAGGCAGATTCTTTACCACTCCTCCTGCCTAACCTTAAAGTACCCAGGGGGATACATGCCAATCTGCTTGTGTCTAATTTAATTTTCTTGATTTATTCAACCTTTTCTTGAGAAACCGCTTTACTCAGTCACAGCAGCCCTTGTGGATACACTTGACTAGCAGCCCTGGAGACTAATCTCTTAGTGCTACTGACAGTTCACTAGACTGCTGGCAGAGGAATAGAAAGCATGGGCTGAAGAGCTAAGAGTTGGAATGCCAGCTCTGCCTTATTCAGCGTGTAAATCCCTTGACTTTTCTGGTTCTCTCTCCTGTCTCTCTAAAACGAAGATTAGGGTCATTGTGTACATTCACTGAGCTCTGTCCCTGGTGGTGTTTCGCCTTCTTTCTTCCCCGGGAAAATAGATCTTTGTCCCCACAGCAGACAGCACCTGGGGTTAAGCCTCTGTCCCATCCCCCGCAGTTGAGCAGGGCTGAGCCATTGCATCTGGGTGAGCTGCTGAGGTTTGGGTGGCAGCCAGATTCTTTTGCTACATGTATCTGACAAATGTCTTGATTAAGCTGTCTGGGGTGTTGGGGCCAGGAATGCATCCCTCACCTCTGTTGTCTTGGCAGGCGGTGCAAATAGCTGATTTTCCTATCTGGCTGACTGCTTTCTCAGTCTCTTGCTGTTCAACCTGTGTTCACCCTTTTAAAAGTGTTAGCACACCCCAAGTTTCTGTCCCGAGTTTCCTCATCCGTTCTATCTCTGCTGTCTCTCGGTGATCTCATCAAGAACCCTGATTTTATTTTTTTTTTAACTTTTTATTTTGAAATAATTTGAAACGTTAAAAGTTGCAAAAATGATAATAGGGTTTGCCTATTCTGAGCATTTCATATAAATAGAGTCTACAATATGTGGTCTTTTTGTGCCTGGCTTTTTTTTTTTTTGGCTGAGCTGGGTCTTCACTGCTTTTTTTTTTAATCAGGCTTTTCTCTAGTTGAGGCAAGTGGGGCCTATTCTTCATTACAGTGTTCGGGCTTCTCATTGCAGTGGCTTCTCTTGCAGGGCATAGGCACAGGCTGACAGCATGTGGGCTTCAGTAGCTGTAGCACAGAGGCTCAGTAGCTGTGGCTCGAGGGCTGTAGAGTGTGGGCTCAGCAGCTGTGGCGCCCGATCTTCGTTGCTCCTCACAGTGTGTGAGATCTTCCTGGGACGATTGAACCCGTGTCCCCTGCATTGGCAGGCAGATTCTCATCCATTGCGCCATCAGGGAAGTCCAGCTTCTTTCTCTGTAGCCTGTTTTCACGGTTCATCCACATTGCAGCAGGTGTCAGTGCTGCGTTCTTTTCTCTGGAGAGGAAGCAGAATCATATTTCATTGTATGGCTACGCAGTATGCCTCAGCAATACTGCAAGTTTGGTATCGAGCCCCCAGATAAAGCAAATGTTGCAGTAAAGTGAGTCACTTGAACTTTTTGTTTTCCCAATGCATGTAAAAAGTTCTGTTTACACTATATTGTAGTTTATTAAATGTGTAATAGCAATATTGTAGTTTATTAAATGTGTAATAACATTATGTCTTAAAAGAATAGTGTGCATACCTTATTTTAAAAATACTTTATTACTGAAAAAATGCTCACCACCCTCTGAGCCTTCTTGCCTCAGTGCCAACGGCGGCAGACTGAGTAGGGTGGTGGTTGCTGAAGGTTGGGGTGGCTGTGGCAATTTTTTAACAAGATAACAATGAAGTTTGCCACATCAATTGACTCTTCCTTTCACAAGTGATTTCTCGATAACACGGGATACTGTTTAACAGCACTTTACCCACTGTAGGACTTCTTTCAAAATTGGACTCAATTCTCTTAAACCCTGTCACTGCTTTATCAACCAAGTTTATGTAATATTCTAAATCCTTTGTCGTCACATCAACAGTCTTCATAGCATCGTCTCAAGAAACCACTTTCTTTGCTCATCCCTGAGAGGCACCTTCTCACCCATGAAAGTTATATTATGGGATTGCAGCAATTCAGGCACATATTCAGGCTCCACTTCTAACTCTAATTCTCTTGCTGTTTCCTCCACGTCTGCAGTTACTTCCTCCACTGAAGTCTTGAACCTTCAAAGTCACCCGTGAGTTGGGATAAACTTCTTCTAAATTTCTTTTAATGTTGATATTTTGACCCTTCTCCATTTATCATGAATGTTCTTAGAATGTTGAATTCTTTCCAGAAAATTTTCAATTTATTTGCCCAGATCCATCAGATGAATCACTTTCAATGGCAGCTATTGCCTTACAAAATGGATTTAAGTATTAAGCCTTGAAAGCTGAAGTTACTCCTTGATCCATGGGCTGCAGAGTGGATGTTGCATTAGCAGGCATGAAAACATGAGTCTCATTCTGAGTCACCAGCTGCATTAGGCCCTAGTGAGAGTTAGCTTGCCCTTTTGATGCTTTGAAGCCAGGCATTGACTACTCTCTACTAGGAAAGTCCTAGATGGCATCTTCCAAAATACTGTTTAGCTGACATTAAACACCTATTGTTCAGTGTAGCCACCTTCACTAATTATCTGAGCTAGATCTTCTGCCCAGCTTCTACATCAGCACTTGCTGCTTCATCTTTCACCTTTATGTTATGGAGATGACTTCTTTCCTTAAACCTCATGAGCCAACCTCTGCTGGCTTCAGATTTTTCTTTTATAGCTTCCTCACCTCTCTCAGCCTTCATAGAATTGAAGAGAGTAAGGGCCTGGCTGTGGATTGGGCTTTGGCTTAAGGGAATGTTTGGCTGGTTTGATCTTCTACCCAGACCACTTAAACTTCCCCCACAACAGCAATAAGACTGTTTTGCTTTCTTACCACTCATGTGTTCACCGGAGTAGCGCTTTTCATTTCCTTCAAGAACTTCTCTGTGCTCACAGCTTGGCTAACTGGAGAGAAAGGTCTAGCTTTCAACCTCTCTTGGCTTTTGACATGCCTTCCCTGTTAAGTTTAATCATGTCTAGCTTTTGATTTAAAGTGAGAGACGTGTGAGTCTTCCTTTCACTTGAACACTTAGAGGTCAAGGTAGGGTTATTAATTGGCCTTATTTCACTAGAGTTGTTGTCTTGGGGAGTAGCGAGGCCTGAAGAGAGGGAGAGACGGGAGCAGCTGCTCAGTGGAACAGGTGGAACATACTCAGCATTTTTCAGTTATGTTTGCTCTCTTACAGGGATGTGGTTCATTGTGCCCCAAAACAGTTAAAATAGTAACATCAAAGATCGCTGATCATAGATCACTTTAACAATATGATAATAATGACGTTTGAAATACTGCAAGAATTACCAAAATGTGACACACAAACGTCGTAAAGCAAATGGTTTTGGGAAAACTAGCAGCAAAAGAGTTTCTCAACACAGGGTTGTCACAAACCTCCAATTTGTTAAAAAAAGAACAAAACAGTAAAAACCACAGTGATCTGTGAAGTGAAATAAAACAAGATATGCATGTACCACATTTTGTTTATTCATCAGTTAATGGTCATTTTTATTGTTTCTAGTTTTTGATCAGTATGAATAATGCTTCTATGAAGATTTGCATACAGGTTTTTGTGTGGACATATGCTTTGATTTCCATTGGGTATATACCTGGGAGTGGAATTGCTGGACCGTTTGGTAACTCTGTCTTTGAGGAACTGCCAAACTGTTTTCCAAAGTGGCTACACCATTTTACATTTTACCAGCAGCCTATGAGGGTTCTCGTTTCTCCACATCCTTGCTGAGACACTTGTTATCATCTATTTTTTGTTGTTGTTGTAGCCATTCTAGTGAGTATGAAGTGGTACCTTCATTGCGATTTTGACTATTACCGATTTTGCCCAGAATGGTTACTGCTGTGATATTTGCCGAATTTTTCACTTCTATCATTTCTTCTACATTTACTAATGGGAATTGTTATGTAAGGGAAGGCAATGCCTTCCCCCCATATGTTTATTCAGTGATTTATGGGCTAGTGTGTATTTCCTTCGTTCTTTGGATCATAATCCACTGCTGTCATTTACTTTGTTGCTCAGTGCTGCATGTTCTTATCTCAGGGTTGGCCAACAGCAGCGCCTCATCTTGGTTCATGTGCCGTTTCCGCATGTGCCCATTATTTTCTGAGCCCTCCTGACTTTCTGGCCCCACAAGAGAGGTTCCAGGCAGCTTTTGTACTTATGGACTTCCCAGGCATCCTCCTGTGCTTTCCCTGTCCTAGTCCTGACACAACTATTTCTATAAGAAACACTGGTCCTTTTATTATTTTATTAGAAACCAAGATCCTGGAAGTAGGTATAGCTCATTGGTAGTTGCAGCACCGTGGCTTTAAATCCAGTCCTCTGGTGACTCCCAAATCAGTTTTACCAGCCTTGACCTCATTCCAGAAATCCACACTTCTATTTTGTTTCATGCCTATTATTTCCTCTTGGATTTCTCCTTAAATAGAGCCCTAGATATCCAGCACTAACCACCCGCTTCCCAGTTTTCCTGTTTTACCGGAGTACACTGCCATCTACACTGTTTCACAGGGCAAAGCTCTGGAAGTTATCTTCTGCTCTCCCCACCCCTGCAATCCATCAACAAGTCCCGTGGGCTCTGCTTCCAAACTATGTAACTGTCCACTTATCTCCACTTCCACTACAACCACCTAAGTCTGGGCCTCCGTGACTTCCCACTTGGACTAAATGCAAGTTAACTATTGGTTTCCCACTCCCATCCTTTCCCTTTTAAAATCTATTCTCTCATGTTGCCATGACTATCTTTCAGGGTCTCCTCATCACACTTAAAGAAAGCCTAGACTCCTTGCCCTTATAAAGTGTACCTGAGGTGCTCCTTGCCTGCCTCCTGGCCTTACCTTGTGTTTCTCGACCTACTGTGTGCCTGCGTCAGAGCCTGGGCACTGACTCTTCTCTGCCTGGAATGCTCTTCTCTCTGATTTTTGCCAAGCTGCCTCGTTCTTGTCATTCACATCTCAGTTGTAATGTCACCTCCCCAGAGAGGGACCTTTCCAGACCATCTAATCTTAAAAAAAATTCCCAGAAGCGTCACCCCGAATGCTTGGCATCTCACCATCTGTGCTTCATCCTTTTTTTCCCTCGTGTGCATTCCTTCATTTGTTGAGTATTTTCCTGTGCTTGCATATACACTTCGTGGGTGTAGGGCCGTGTCTGTCTTTTTTAAAATTGAGATTTAACTGGCGTTACATTCGTTTCGGGTGCACAACGTGATTCACTACCTGTATGTATTGTGAAATGATCCTTACAGTAAGTCTGGGTAACATCCATCTCATACGTAGTGACAAGTTTTTTCTTGTGATGAGGACTTTAAGATCTGTTTACTTAGCAGCTTTCGATTATGCAACACAGTATTACTAACTGTAGTCACTATGCTGGACCTTACATCCCCATGACTCATTTACGTTCTAACTGGATGTTGTACCTTTTGACCCCCTTCCCTCATTTCGCCTACCCTCGACCCCCAATCCCACACCTCTGGCAGCTACCAATCTGTTTTCTGTCTGTGAACTTGGGGGTGGTGGATTTTCAGATTCCACATATAAGTAGAATTGTATGATATTTGTCTTTCTCTTGACTTATTTTTGCTTAGCATAATTCCCTCAAGGTCTGTCCATGTTTGTCGCAAATGGCAAGAGTCCATTATTTTTTATTGCTGAATAATATTCCATTGTGTGTGTATATATACCACATCGTCTTTATCCGTTCATCCATTGATGGGCACTTAGATTGTTTCCATATCTTGACTATTGTAAGTAACGATGTACTGAACATGCCGGTTCATATTCTTTTCAAGTTAGTGCTTTTGTTTTCTTCAGACAAATATCCAGAAGTTGAATTGCTGGATTGTAGGTAATTCTATTTTTAACTTTTTGGGGAACCTCCTTACTGTTTTCTATGGAGGCTGCACCAGTTTACATTTCCACCAACAGTGTACAAGGATTCTCTTTTTGCCATATTCTTGCCAACATTTATTTCTTGTGTTCTTTATATTCTAACAGGTGTGACGTGATAACACATTGTGGTTTTTATTTTCATTTCCCTAATGATTAGTGATGCTGAGCATCTTCCCAGGTACCTGTTGGCCCCCTGTATGTCGTCTTTGGAAAAATGTCTATGCAGATCTTCTGCCCATTTTTAATCCTTTTCAAATTGTTGTTTTGCAGTTGAGTTTCACGAGCTCTTTATGTATTTTGGTTATTAATTCCTTATCAAATATGTGACTTGCAAATATTTTCTCCCATTCAGTAGGTTGCCTTTTCATCTTGTTGATGATTTCCTCTACTGTGCAGAAGCTTTTTAGTTTGATGTAGTTCCACTTGTTAATTTTGCCTTTGCTTTTGGAGTCAGATCCAAAAGCTCATCACCAAGATTGATGCCAAGATGTTTTAATCACCACTTGTATACTCAGAGCCTCGAACAATACTTGGCACAGTTGTGCTAAGTATTTTAATAAATATTTTGTTTGAATGAGCAGACAAACAAATGAATTGCCGGCTGCTTGCCTTAAAACTCTATGGAAGGCAGTGCAGCTTATTGGACTGAGGAAATCAAACTAAAGGGAAAGCCAAATATTTTCTGCTGAGGTGGCTCTGAAGCTGAGACGCTGTGGGGAGGGGCCTCAGCAAAATCAGATACTGAACAGCAGAGACTCAGGTAATTCAGATCCAGTGGTCACAGGCTTCAAAGTTGAGCATGGGGTGTGTGTGTGGGGGCTTCCCTTCAAGCCATCTGGGCAGCTGTCCTTAGCATGAACTCAGTGATCGCCCTCCTGCTGCTGCACTGTCAGGAGGGAGTCCATACTGCTTGGGCATTCATTCATTTAGAAATGTATATCTGGAAGCTTCTGTGTATAAAGCTCTGGGCTGGGTGTAGTGAGAACTAAAGATAAGATATGGTGAGATAAATTTTTATCTTCCAAGAATTAATATGTAAATGTCTGCATTTACACGTAGAAAAATAATAACTGTAAGAGATAAAATCGAGTGCAATGGGGATTCAAGCAAAGGGGGAATTTTCTCAAGTTGAGGAGCTCCCAAGCAGCTTTATGGAGGCCATGTTCAATGTGGACCTTGAACAGTTCACACATAAGACATATTTAGTTAGTTTCACTTGGGCTGAAGGATTTCAAGTTCCTGTGTGTCTTCCTACTTCTGGGGCTGGAGACCAGCAATCACCTCTTTGAAAGAATTTCCTTTCAGTGTGGTATGTAAAGCATTTTTGACACACACTTCTACTAAAAAATACCAAGGTAGCAGCTGAGTTGAAAAATACCCTCTGTGATAATGCACTTGAGACGTCTCTGGTGATCCAGTAGTTAAGAATCCACCGTCCGATACAGGGGACATGGATTCGATTCCTGGTTGGGGAACTAAGATCCCACATGCTGCAGGGCAGCTGAGCTCTCATGCCACAGCTAAGACCCGATACAGCCAAATAAATATTAAAAAAAATAATAATGTACTTGAAACAGAATAGGTGTTCATCTCAAACAACTGGAAAGCTGTGGTTACCTGTTAAGTGTTGATGGCAGCTGAAACATGGACCAGATTTTAAGCCTGGTGCAGTTGTATCATCTTAACATTGCCCTCAAGATTCTACCACATTTTAGGACTCACGTTTGGGGAGTGAGAGTTATTATTTATGAGAAATGACCTTTAAAACCAAAATAAAGAAGCTCTGCCTGCCCAGCAATCAGTGAAAAAGAATTAAGAGAGGCATGCCATCTGCCAGGAAAAGCCCCTCTCACGTGGCCAGGACTGTGGAGCTCCCAAGGCCACGAAAGGTGGGAGTGGGCAAGGGAGCTTGCCGGAGGGTCTCCTGGCTGACTTCTCTGTGCCAGTGGAGCTACCTACTTTTAGAGCTCCCTGCTCCACTCTCTGTTGAGCTTATATTTTTGCTAAATCAAATTTTTCAACGGATTTTCTCTTTGTGAATCATAAATTCTGGAACAGAAAACATGTAGTTCTGGGAGGTGTGCAAAACAGGGAAAGTGGTATGTGTTGCTTCATGGGGTGGTGGTTTAGAGATGGAGGACCCAGCCCAATAAGGCATCTGGTCTTTACACTGCATTCCGATAAGGATTGACCTCCACCTACTACCTCCAAGGAGCAATTCAAGTGCTGCTTATGGTGTATTTGAACGAAGGATCTCAAGAACAAAATGGAGGGAATTCCCTAGCTGTCCAGTGGTTAGGACTTTGAGCTCTTGCTGCCGGGGGTGCAGGTTGAATCCCTGGTCAGAGAAATAAGATCTCACGCCACACAGCCAATAGAGAAAAGGACAATCTAGATTTCGATATTTCTAACAAACCTTGGCCTGGGAGCATTGACAGATCATCATTCCTCCTGACCTTAGGTCAGTCCGCATGTGTAGGAGTGCTTGATGAGGCAGTATCCATTTCTTTCCTCTTTGTGTGATATTTTAAACGTGCTTCCATTAAGAGGACACCCAGGGACTTTCCCAGCGGTCCAGTGGTTAAGACTGCGAGCTTCCACGGGGGTCCGGGTTTTGTTCTACATGCCACGGGACAACTAAGCCGACTTACCACAACAAAATATCCCACATACTGGAGTGAAGATCCTGCATGCCACAGCTAAGACCTGACCACACAGCCAAGTAAATAAGTTAAAAAATATTTTTTTTTAAAAGAAGGCACCCAATCTGCATATATCTTTGTGTCTGTCAGTCACTCAGTTGTGTCCGACTCTTTGCGACCCCTTGGACTGTAGCCCACCAGGCTCCTCTGTACGTGGATTTCTCCGGGCAAGAATACTGGAGTGTGTAGCCATTTCCTTCTCCAGGGATCTTCTTGAACCCAGGTCTCCCTCATTACAGGCAGATTCTTTACCATTTGAGCTACTCGGGAAGCCTGCATGTTATCTTTACGCACTTATCAATATGAATTCCTAAATTCCCCAGCTCATGGGTTGGATTCTCATTCATCTTGTTGATAGGATGGGTCTATTAGGGTGCCTCTTCCCAAAAAACAGAAACAACAAAAAAATGCAACAAATCCTTCTGAGAGAGGGTATGGGGTTCTAGCAGACAAGGGTAAAATGCCTGTCCCCGAAGATAACCTCTCTTGCTCATCAGTGAGTCATCTGTCCTTTGACTTCTCAAGGTCCTGGAGAGACAGGAGCCCAGCTGGCAGCACCCCTATGTGTGCTTCGAGCAGTGGGTAATTTGAGGTGGAGGGCGGGCAGTGGGCCCTTCTGACCCCTTGTAGAGGGCAGCATAGAACATTCCAGGTTGCAAGATGAGAACGTCCGTGCACCAGCCTGCTTCTGCCTTCAGGGTCCAGTCCGAGGCCCTGGGGATAAAGGGATCATCAAAGCCCTTTGACCTCTTGCCAGATCAGAAATGGAGACGTGGTTAGAAGCATCAGGATTTGGTAGGTCTCGTTTTTTCTTCCCGACTCCCTGCCCCTCCCCCGCTACAAAGCCCTAGAAGGAAAAAGCAACTTAGCCCCCTTACCAGCAGTACTGAAGAATCACCCACCCCCCCACCTCCAGATTACCCTCCTCCAGCCTGTATGGGAACCGTGGTCCTGGGAGAAAAAATGCTGACCTACGAACTCCCTGCCCCCCATTCTCCTCGAATGCACCCAGGGCAGAGTTTTGACTGAACTCATCAATCCTTTCTTGGGAACCTGTTCTTCCAGCTTCATTTTCCTTTCCTTGCTTCCTTTATTTCTAGAATTCTGAGAGCTGTACTGTTCATTGTTTCTACCCATCATTATTAAGGGAGAGATATGGAAACATTCCCATGGTAACAGTTTCATCTCAAAATATCTGAATGCTATTAGCTGCTTTCCCACTCCGGGGAAAAGACTAGGTCCTTTTTTTTTCTTCCTCATCTTCAGAGTACAGTTGACAGATTCTCTCGACACTGCAGGGAGGCCTGCTCAGGTCAGGAGCAGAGATAGGAAAGCCCAGAAAGTCAGATTTGTTTCTTAGCAGACTTCACTTTCTGAACTAAGTGGAAACATTTCAAAAAACTTAAAATTATATGGCCCTCACACTGACCCAGAGAATTGCTGGTGGGAGCCCTGATGAAAATACCAGCTTCTCTGGTGAAAATCATCACCTGAGAACACATAAGAGGGGCCAGCACAGACGTGCTCCAAAGTCCCATGTGCCACACTGATTTACCGCAGAGCAGCCTGGTTTGAGCAAGTTCGGATGTACATGCTGATGGTCGTTAGGGAGGCAGGGACAGACAATGCGACAAGAGAGGATTATATTCAATAACTTTATATTCATGACAGGCTTTATGGCCAACCAGGGATTTTCAGATTGACATATGTTGATGGAAGAGACAGGACACGCTTGTCTTAAATAAGTATATTCGTTACCTCACTGTTTTTGTGGGTCAGACATTTAGGAGCGGTTTAGTCAGGCGGTTGTGGTCGAGAGTCTGTAATTAGGTTGCTGTCAGCTGAAGGCTTGACTTGGGTCTGAGGACCCCTTTCCAAGATGGCTGGCTCATACGGCTATTGGCAGGAAGCCTCATTTCCTCACCACTCGGGCCTCTTCCCATAGGGCTGCTTGAGTGACGCCGCGGGCAGCTCGCTTCACCACGGAGCAAGTGAGTCAGGAGCTAGAGAGCGAGGGGGAACCTGCGCTCTCTCTCATGACCTCGCCTCAGAAGATGCACATTGCTTCTGCCGTATTCTGTTTATTAGGAGTTACTCAGTCCAGCCCAAACTTAAGGGGAAGAGACTCAGACCCCACTTTTTGTTTTGTTTTGTTTGGCCTCGCTGCAAAGTATGTGGGATTTTAATTCCCCAACTGGAGATTGAACCTGCATCCCTTGCAGTAGGGGCTTTCCTAGTGGCTCATCAGTAAAGAATCTGCCTTCGATGCAAGAGACATATGTTCGATCCCTGGGTCGGGAAGATCCCCTGGAGAAGAGCATGGCAACCCATTGTAGTATTCTTGCCTGGACAATTACCATGGACAGAAAAGTCTGACGGCTACAGTCCATAGGTTGCAAAGGGTCAGACACGACTGAAGCAACTGATCATGCGTGCATGCCCTTACAGTAGAAGCTTGAATTCTTTTTTGAAAAATATTTGTTTATTTGGCTGCACCAGGTCTTAGTTACAGCATATGGGATCTTCGATCTTCACTGCGGTGTGAAGGATCTTTTTCATTGCAGCCTGTGGGATCTAGTTTGCTGACTAGGGATCGAATGCAATCCCCCTGCATTGGGAGTGCAGAGTTTTAGCCACTGGACCACCAGCGAAGCCTGAAGCTCCACTTCTTGAAAGTAGGACTATCAAAGACGTGTGGACATTTTTTAAAACCATCACATCATAGTAGTTATGTAAAAGAATGAGGCAATGCTATCTGTACTGATATGAGGCAATCTCCAAGATGCATATTCAGGGAAAACAGCAAGATGCAGAACAGAAAGTCTGGATACCATTTGTGGTTTAAAAAAGCAATGAGGGAGACATATGCAAATACACACACATATGGTCTCACATATGTAGATTATCTCTCAGAAGATATACAATAAACTGGCCTTGAGGTAGGAGAGAGGTTGGCTTCTGAACTTTTGAGTTTCATTTGTGTAACTATTACTCTTCAATAATAAAATGTAATTTAAAAATAGATTAAAATGACAGAGGTAAATAACGTTGTTGCAGGAATTCCCAGTAAAAGAATGACCAGTTTGAGTGGAATGAAAGCTACCGGAGCAGATAATTTCTGGGGACTGGTTTGCTTGTTAGCTTGCTAGTTTTCTTTGAAGCTAGTTTGCTCTGTTTGAAGGTGTGTGTTGGGATAGGAGCAAGATGGTCAAGGAAAATAGACTGAGTTCTCTGAAGGAAGGCACTTGGAAGAGAACCTCCCGTAGCTCCCACACCATGTATATCAGCGTTTTGTATGTGTCTGTTGTCCTTTCTCTCCTGTTACTACAGATAAACTGTCCACAAGGCAGCCCCGTTACTTCAGCACTAGCTTCCAGCCCCTCTCATCTGCATCCTCCAGAAATTCTTTTTCTTTGTCTCTCTCACCCTCCCTCCCCGCCCTGCACCGTCATCAACTTTTTTTTTCCCCTTTCTTCTGGATTTGTTTGTTTGTTTTGGCTCATGGGATCTTAGTTCCCTAACCAAGGACTGAACCTGGGCCCTTGGCAGTAAGAACTCAGAGCTCTAACCACTGGATGTTCCCTGGGTGTTAGAGAACCACCCTCCCCTAGATGTTCTTATACAAGCATATTGTTATTTCTGCCATTTAAAAAAATTATCTTCTTGTCCTCCGCCTTCTGTTCCCCTTTACAATAGCATTGCTTAAAAGTTTCTCCCATGTCTTCTGATACGTCACTGTGGTTTTGATTTGCATTTCTCTAATGACTAGTGATGTCAGACTTTATTTTTTTGGGCTCCAAAATCACTGCAGATGGTGATTGCAGCCATGAAATTAAAAGACGCTTACTCCTTGGAAGGAAAGTTATGACCAACCTAGACAGCATATTCAAAAGCAGAGACATTACTTTGCCAACAAATGTCCATCTAGTCAAGGCTATGGTTTTTCCAGTGGTCATGTATGGATGTGAGAGTTGGACTGTGAAGAAAGCTGAGCACCGAAGAATTGATGCTTTTGAACTGTGGTGTTGGAGAAGACTCTTGAGAGTCCCTTGGACTGCAAGGAGATCCAACCAGTCCATCCTAAAGGAGATCAGTCCTGGGTGTTCATTGGAAGGACTGATGCTAAAGCTGAAACTCCAGTACTTTGGCCACCTCATGCGAAGAGTTTACTCATTGGAGAAGACCTTGATGCTGGGAGGGATTGGGGGCAGGAGGAGAAGAGGACGACAGGGGATGAGATGGCTGGATGGCATCACCGACTCAATGGACATGAGTTTGAGTGAACTCCGGGAGTTGGTGATGGACAGGGAGGCCTGGCGTGCTGCGATTCATGAGGTCGCAGTCGGACACAACTGAGCAACTGAACTGAATGACTAGTGATGCTGAGCATCTTTTCATGGGCTTATTGGTTATTAGTATGTCCTTTTTAGAAAAATGTCTGAGTCCTTTGCCTATTTAAAAGTTGTTATCTTTTTATTGTTGTAAGAGTTTACTTTCTCATTCTGTGAGTTGTCTTTTCATTTTCTTAGTAGAGGCCTTTGAAACACGTAAGTTTTTAATTTCGAAGAAGTCTAATTTACTTATGTATTTGTTGTGTTGTTTATGCTTTTGGTAACATATCAAAGAAACTGTTACCTAACCCAAAGTGACCTATATTTATAGCTATGTTTTCTTCTAAGAGTTTTAGCTCTTATATACATTCAAACCTTTGGTCCCTTTTATATTATATGAGCTTATATACACTGAGTATCTGCTTTGCATGTGGATATTCAATTACTCCAGCACCACTTGTTGAAAACACTATCCTCTTCCTACTGAACAGTCTTCTCTAGGTCTGTCCATGTTGCTACAGATGGCAATAGTTCATTCTTTTTATGACTGATAGTCTGCTGCATATATAAATACAACTTCTTTATACATTCGTCTATCAGTGGACGCTTAGGTTGCTTCCGTGTCTTGGTTCTGTTGTAAACATTGCCGCTATGAATGCTGAGGTGCACGTGTCTTTTAGAATTAGAGTTTTTATTTTTTCCGGGTATATGCCCAGCAGGGGGACTGCGTGATCATAACGGTAGTTCTATCCTGAATCCGTGCTTTCTCTTTCTCTGTTACGCTTATCACCACTCTTCATACTGTACTTTTTGTATAATTAATTTTGTTAGTTGTTTCCCCAACACTGTCAACTCTGTGAGGGCAGAATTTGTGTTCTGTTTTGTTCACGGCTTTATCCTCAGTTCCTCGCACAGTGCCTGGCACATAGCAGACACTCAGATATTTGTTCAGTGAATACATAAAGCAAGCCTGTGGGCACAAGGGGGTGGGTGGGAGAGTATAATAAAAAGGAGGGGAAATTAGCACATTTTATAGAGCTGTTTCCAAAGTCCTTTTCACATATTTAATTCTCATATCCAAGAGGTATAGTATTATCATCATCCTCGTTAAAACTGTAACAGAGCTGCAGCTGAAGGAATGTGGGTAACCAGTCGTGGATCCAGCTGAGTAGCAGGACTGGGACTTGAACCAGTGTCCCCTGTCTGATGCCTTGATTGAGGTTGGTACCTGTTAGCAATGGCTTCATATGTGTGTGTTAGTCGCTTAGTCGTGTCCAACTCTTTGTGACCCCATGGACTGTAGACCGCCAGGCTCCTCTGTCCATGGAATTCTCCAGGCAAGAATACTGGAGCGGGTTGCCATTCCCTTCTCCAGGGTATCTTCCCAACCCAGGAATCAAATCTGGGTCTTGGGCATTGCAGGCAGATTCTTTACCGTCTGAGTCACCAGGGAAGCCCTCTTAAGCTCCTTTCTGCTTTAATTTTTGCTTAGGACCACATCCCAAAAGAAGGAACAGAACTTCTGGCTCGGGCTTGGCACAGGCAGCTCCACATTTCCGAACTAGAGCACCTTAAAACCCCGGTGTGACAGAGTGAGCACAGCACCTGCAGATGCTCAGGAGAGCCTGGTACTTATTTTTAGCCAGAAGAGGAAAAACGCAGAATATCTTCTAGGAGAGTTGGCAGCTGGCGGGCTGCTGATACAGCTGTGTTTATGTAAGCCAGCGGCAGAGGAGAGCATGAGGGTTAAGAAGGAGGCAGGAGTTTGCTGAGTCCATCTATCCACTTAGCAATGCTCTGATGCCCACTGCCTTTTTGGGGGGAGTTTTGGGTCAAGAGTTATCACTGAGGAGAGAAGGCTGTGCAGATCTTGTAGAGACTGTAGAGAGCATGGGAGCAACCCCCACCCCTATATCAGAGCATTGTCAACGCAGTCCCTTAGAAGATATGTCCACTGGTTCTCAGCCTCTTCCCACCGTGTTATCCAGGAGTAAATCAAACAACAGGACTGCCCTTGTGGCTCAGTGGATAAGAATCTGCCTGCTGGTGCAGGGGGCACAGGTTCAATCCCTGGTCCAGGAAGCTTCCACGTGGCACAGACCAGCTAAGCCCATGTGCATGTGCTGCAACCACGGAGCCCACGTGCCGCATCTACTGGAGCCCGTGCGCCTAGAGCCCATGCCCCCCAACAAGAGAAGCCCCCACGAGAAGCCCATGCACCGCAACAAGGAGCAGTCCCTGCTCCCTGCAACTAGAGAAAGCCCATGCACAGCAACGAACACCCAGCACAACCAAAAACAAATACATAAAATTAAAAAAAAAATAAAAATAACACAGAAGCTCGTTTGAATGGTACAGCTGTAAAGCACAGCAGTTCATCTGATTCTGATTGTATTCTCAAGTGTTCCAGGTGAAAGCAATCCCTGACGCCCCATCCTACAGAGGTTGTCAAACAGCGGGCTCCGGTTTTCTCGTGTGCTCTGCTTAGTTGCTCAGTCGTGTCCGACTCTGCGACCCCATGGACTGCAGCCCGCCAGGTTCCTATAGCCACGGGATTCTCCAGGCAAGAATACTGGAGTGGGTTGCCACTTCCTCCTCCAGGCGATCTTCCCGACCCAGGACTGAAACCAGGTCTCCCACAGTGCAAGCAGACTCTTTACCATCTGAGCCACCAGGGAAGTCTGTGTTTTCTCGTAGAGTCAGAGAATAAAGCTTTAAAGGAGCCATTGGCAGGTTCTCTTGAGAATTAAGGTGGAAACTTTTTCCAGTAGGAATTTTTTTTTTTAACCTTTAATTATGAAAATGTTCAAATAGAAACAAAGAAGCAGACAGCATAATGAACCCTCAGGAACCCATCAGCCACCTTCAACAGTCATCAACTTGACCAGTCTTATTTCATCTGTTCCCCCACCCACTCTGAAATTGTTTTCAACAAATCTCCAACAGCACATCATTTCATCTGAAAATGTTTTGGCGTGTACCTCTCAACGATAGGGAATCTTAAAAAAAAAACAACTAAAAAACACAATACCATTTTCACACTTAAAAAAAAATAACTTCTCAAGATTAAAATACAGAGTTCAGATTTCCCCAGTTGTTTAAAGAAGTTTTTCTCCCCATTTTGTTTAAATCAGGATCCAAAAAAAGATTCAGCTCTTTCCCTCTCTGCTTTGCAATTTATTGCTGAAGAAACGAGGTCATTTGTCCTGGAGAGTTTTCCACGGTCTGAATTTCTTCTAACCACATCCCTGTGGTGGTTTTCAACGTATTCCTCTGTAAGTTTGTTAACTATCAATGTGTTTCTTGTGAATTGGTGGTTAGATCTAGAGACTAGGTCAGACTCAGGTTTAGTTCTATTGAAAACGTCCTTCAGAGGAGGTGCTATGTGCTTCCATCGGAGAAGGCGAATGACAAGGTTCTTTTTGTGTTGCTGGCAGCCTGGAATCATTGTCTAGACCCCACTCACTGACTAATGCCTACTCATTTTAAGGAACGAGTATGGCTGTCTCTGATTAATACAATCAGAATAGCATTTCCTGGAATACGCGTGGTTCGTTTGTATTTCCCAGTCAGGAAGACAGCCCTGCAAGTCTTGGTGGCTGCACCCTGGGGCCTATCCCAGAGCCCTTTAGGGAACTGCCGGCCCGGGACTCTGCAGCTCAGTTGGCTCTGTGGGGTGCTGTGGCTACTTTTCCCCACTAGAGGACACTGTGGCTCCAGGACTTCATGTGGTTCCCAGCCAGTCTTGCTACTCCCAATCCTCTCAGAAGGCCAAGCCTTCGGTGTGCAATTATTAGGCACCAAATGTGTGCCTCCTGGGTCGAGGGGAGAAAGAGGTCAAACATGGTATCTTGTGGCACTGTTTCCCAAGCTAGTTTCTTTGTATTTTCTTTTAAAAAATAAACCTAGGTACTTCTCCATCTTTTGGATAACACCATAGACCCAGTGCTGTACACTGCAGATTTGGTTCCTTGGTTTGGGGGGAAAAAAAAAAATGCAATATATGGGCTTTTCAGAATGTGAAGGGATCCAGGAAAGATGTCAAAGTGTATTAATCTCTGAAATAATTATTCATGTATTCAACACCATGTATTGAGAATCTAGGAGGAAAAGGGTGCTGATTGAGAGGTATTCTGTGCCAGCCAGGCACTGTCTCTTCCCTTTTACTACATGTGGCAAGCTGTGTCATACTGTGTGCGCACGCGCGCTCAGTCAGTCATCACTAACTCCTTGCGACCCCATGGACTGTATTCCTTCAGGCTCCTCTGTCCATGGGATTTCCCATGCAAGAATACTGGAGTGGGTTGCCATTTCCTACTCCACGGGATCTTCCCAACCCATGGATCAAACCCACGTCTCTTGAGTCTCCTGCATTAGCTGGTGGATTCTTTACCACTAGCGCCACCTGGGAAGCCCTGGTCATATTAGCCTCATTCGAATCCACGGAAACTAAGGCTCATTGAGCCTAAGTGAACTAACCTGCTGGAGGTTATCTTGCTAGATGCAAATGGAAGTCTGTATGAATAAAGATACGTGTTTTCCACTAACCCCCTGGATACCATATCATAGGGCATCGTTCTCAGGGGTAGAGAAAGTGAGGTGATTCTAAAGGCATCCTTTCCTTGTGGAGGTCTGTAGCATGGACTCTCACAGGTACCCCGTTAGGTGGTCAGCCTCACGACACACAGACTCTGCTGCTGTCCTTATGCGGGGGCAAGTCACAGACCACTAGTCACAGGGTACCACTGGGCTCCACTGTCAGGGTGCCTTTGTGTGGACTGCCCACTCACCCTCCCTGCCTCTGCCTTGTGACCAAGGCCCTCAGGGGCATCTTCAGGATTCAGGCTTTGACCCATTCATCCACTTGGAATATGTAGCAAAGCCAAGACAGACATAGCCCCTACTTTTCACAATCTAGTTTCGCAGAGAAAGACAAAAGAGACACATGTGTTATCAGGGGGAAACAACAAGCTCTGGCAAATTCTGTGCTAATGTAGCAAATAATTTCAAACCCACTCCCAGCCTTGTCCCCATTACCTCACAGTTCAGTCCTGGCGGCACAGCCACACTCAAAGCATAGGAGCCCCAGCTGTGTAATTGACTAAATGCAGTTACATTAAGGAGAGAGAGTGACAGCTGGCAGTTGGGAGGATGGACTGATGGGCTTAAGCTGGGAAGGAAGATACAGGTGGCGGGCATCTAAAGACACAGAGCTTGGAGTGCTTGGAGAGGCCCAATTCCCCTCGACACCTCAACCTCAGGCAATCAGAGCCTCAAGGTTCTGGGAAGCGAGGACGAGCGTGGGTGTGCTCCAACCCCCAACCTCCTCCAGAGGAGCCCTGGGATAATGAATGAGCCATCAGCCTGCGCCTCTGCTCTCCCGTGAAAGGACCTCCCACCGCAGACCGTTCCTCTGCAGATACAATTGTGCCCCAGGAACCATCTGGCAAATGTGCCCGCTCCTTCAGCGGTTCTGGTATTTCCCTGGCTTGCAGCCCCTTCCTCTTGGATATAAATTGTTGCAGCGAACCACGCCAGTAGAATGCTTGCTGGCGCTTCACTGGCTTTCTCCGAGCCTGGTTAACCCCATGGCTCGCAGCCTATGAATCTGTTCACAGCTAACGGATGTCTCGGACGCCTGTGTGTCTCCTCTCTGCTGTTCTTATGTATTTGGGAGTATGCAGAGCAGGCATACAAGCTGCAGACCGGAGCTGCCTCCGCCGCAGCCACCAGCTTGAGCGGCTGGGAGGACAAGCGCATTTCCTTTGCAGGACGTCCTTCACGGAGAAGGGACAGGTTAACTCCATCGCTCTGCAGAGGACTCAGCCCGCTCCCTGAGGAGCCACAACAGGCCACCACAGCTGTAGGACAGATCACGTGCCCTGGCCACATGCAGGAAGCTGCCCAGCAAACCCAGACAGACTGCCCGCACCAGCCAGCCTCTGGGCCTCCATTTTACACAAAGCCATGTCCCTCCCCTGACCCAGCCTCATGGTGTGCAAGGCTGGAGAATTATGGGTCACCTTGGAGCCACTCGCAAGCCAGCCCCCTATTTCCAGCCTGCTTTCCTGATTCTAATTTAGAGAATAGAGAAAGGCAGGAGATGGAAAGGGAGCCCTGTGAGTCTCTCATCTCCTTGGTGATGATGCTTTATGGACAGGGGGCCAAGCGGAGTCGTCAGCCATAAGCCCCCCTTATCCCCATTCAGGGAGTGCTGGATTGTTCCAAAGGGGTGGGAGAAGAAGCAGTCAGTGCACAAATTCCCAGAATGTCTCCATCACCCTAACAACGAGCGGGCAGTTTCTATGCAGATTCACACCTTCCTGCCTCAGTACATGCAGCTCCCTCTGTCTTGAACGCATCAAGCTTCATCCACCTGGCCAGCTCCTACTCGGTGGTCTCTTGATTCCGCTCTGGCATCACTTACTTGGACTCCCTTTCTGCCCCCACGTGCTCTGCATACATCTCTACCCAGTACCCATCGCATTGTACCGTTTTTTGTTTGTTTGTTTTTTCCTAGCTTTTTAGCATGTCTCTTCCATCCGACTTAGACCTCGGTGAGGGTCTAATTCATCTCTGTGTATGGAGCCTCAGCCTGTAAAAATGTTCATCAGCAGTGTTTTGGAGGGGAAAATCAGAGATTGCAGAATTGCAAGATGGATTTTCCTCCTGAAATCCCCTAGTCCCACCCACATGGTTTGCAAAAGACAGAAGTGAGGTTAGGAACCTGTGCCTTCCCCACGGTCACCTGTCTACATAGTGGGCAGAGCTTGGACATGGACCCAGGCCTGCAGACTCCTGGGCCTGCTCGCAAGTGCTGAGGAATCCCATCCTGATGTGCATTTGTCCTCTCCAGACTGGGTAGAGGGCTGACCAGAAATGATCAGGCTTCTGAGCCGGCAGCAGGAGGATGAAGGATTAGAATGAGAACAATTGAATTTCAGAGCCAGAAGAGATGTCACAAGTCATCTAGTCTGACCTCTGCATTTACAGATGAGAAGACGAGGCCCACGGGATTGAGCTGCTTTGCCCAAGGTCGCACAGCAAGCCGGTGGCAGAACTAGGGCGAGGATGCAGACCTCCTAATCCCCAGGAGACCTGGAGCGAACCTCCCACTCCAGAAAGATGATGGCCAAGCCCCCCTGCCCAGCTGCTATCTGAGGGGCGGATCCCCGGAGTCCTGGACTCTTCTGGGCTTTTCTTTCCCTCTCTCGGTGGCACGGCACTTAAGTAGGGTGCATGCTGCATAAATAATAAAGCACGACTCCCTTCCAGGGAGGAAGGCCGCGTCTGGGCAGGCAGTGTGACAGATGGTATTTACAATGTGTACTGAGAAGTTCTCACACAGCCTCACTTGGGCGGAGTGGCTGAGAGATGGAGGAAGCAGATTTGTGTGCCCACCGTCTCACTCCTGTGCCTGGCGTTCCTGCTGCTGCTGCCGCGGCTGCCGTGTTTCTGTTCACTCTCCCTTGCGCTGGTTGCCCCTGGCCATCCTGGATCTGGAGCTCCAGGATGGTTGGCTGCTGCTGCTGCATCCTCATCATCAGAAAGGACCCCAAGGCTTCCTTCACCACAGCAGATGCTGGACTCACTGACATTCTCTCGAAGGAGGCCGAGGAAGGCTTCTGAGGCCAAACCCTGGGCTGCGTTTCTAGGAATTCTGACATCTGGGAGCCCTTCCCCAGGCCCGGAGGAGAAGTAGGAGAGATTTGTTCATTGAACAGGTTGTTGCTGTCGTTCAATTGCTCAGTCGTGTCCAACTATTTGCAACCCCATAGACTACAGCACACCAGGCTTCCCTGTCCTTCACTATCTCCCGCAGTTTGCTCAAGCTCATGTCCATTGAGTCAGTGATGCCATCCAACCACGCCCCCTTCTCCTCCTGCCCTCATCAGGGTCTTTTCCAATGAGTTGGCTCTTCGCATCGGGTGGCCAAAGGATTGGAGCTTCAGCTTCAGCATCAGTCCTTCCAATGAGTATTCAGGGTTGAGTTCCTTTAGGATTCACTGGTTTGATCTCCTTGCTGTCCAGGAGACTCTTAAGAGTCTTCTCCAGCATCACAGTTGGAAAGCATCAATTCTTCAGTGCTCAGCCTTCTTTATAGTCCAGTTCTCACATCCATACATGACTACTGGAAATAGTCATAGCTTTGACTAGACGGACATTTGTCAGCAAAGTGATGTCTTTGCTTTTTAATATGCTGTCTAGGTTTGTCATAGCTTTTCTTCCAAGGAGCAAGCATCTTTTAATTTCATGGCTGCCATCACTGTCCCCAGTGATTTTGGAGCCCAAGAAAATTAAATCTGTCACTCCTTCCACTTTTTCCCCATCTATTTGAGCAGGTGGCTTGCTGTGAACCTTCCAGGTGCCAGGAATCATTTTAGAAGTCAAAGATTCTGCTGTCAGCAAACAGAACCAAGTGCTTGTCCTAATGGAGTAGATGCTCAAGCAGGAAGTTTACCACAGGCTTTGTGGCAGATTGCCTCCAGACTCTGTCCCTTTCACTCTGCACAAGCTCCCATCTGGCTGTGTAGTGGGGAGTGACAGCAAACCATTCCCCCTCCTGGGGACCCCGCACACGCAGCTTAACAACAGCAAAGCAGAAAACAATCCAGTGGCTTTTACTTCACAGCCAGAGACCCTCCCAATGTTACGATTTCTACCAGCCTACAGCTGGACAAGCCCCACCTACTTGCCCTGGGAGGCTGTCACTGCAGGTCGTGGTCAGGACTTGTGTATTTAACTTTTTTTTTGGCCATGTGGTGCAGCTTGCAGGATCTTAGTTCCCTGACCAAGGATCAAACCCCAGCCCCTTGCAATGGGAGCATGGAGTCTTAGCCACTGGATTGCCAGGAAAGTCTGTCTTTCACTCTTAAAATCAGAAATTTGGGGGCTTCCCTGGTGGCTCAGTGGTAAAGAATCCACCTGCAATGCAGGAGACATGGGTTTGATCCCTGGTCTGGGAAGATCCCGTATGCCATGGAGCAACTAAGCGTATGCACCGCAACTACTGAGCCTGAGCTCTAGAGCCCGGGAGCCGCAACTGCTGAGCCTGCGTGCCCTAGAGCCCGTGTTCCTCATCGAGAGAAGCCACCACGATGAGAAGCCTTCGCACCACAGCTAGGGAGTTGCCCCTTCTCGCCGCAGCTAGAGAAGAGCCCACGCAGCAACACAGAAACCCAGAAAGCCTCGTCTTCATTTAAAAAAATAAAAAGAAATTTGGTGAGAGGAATGGAGAATCAAACCCACTCTGGGTCCGGGGAATCTTACTGTCCCGCCTTTGTATCTGTTCTGCTACCTCAGAAAGGCCGGCTTCTTGAGGATGAAATGAAATGACAAATGTGTAAGTGCTTTGAAATAAAGGCAACGGAGATACAATTGTATTTTTATTACGCAGAGAAATCTTTTCTGTAAAACATAAAACTTGTTTCTTATCGAGGGCTGAGACTAGTAACTGTGTAATTAGACCCAATGTCAGATCAAGAGACATGCTCTGTTTTTCATTAAAGAGACATTTGTTCGGCTCCTACCGTGTGCAGTGTTGTGTTTTGTGATGGGTGTGACACTGAATAAGCCATAATCTCTCCTTCAAGGAATATGTATTTGGGTACAAGGAAGGCAAAACTTAGATATTGTAATGCAAGGTCAAAAGAAAAAAGTGATCCAGAGGAAGCAGTGGTTCCACTTGGGCTTGGAGGGTTGAGTAAAGACTTCTGAAGGAGAAAGCATCCATCAGAGAGCACACGATTGAACCCGAAGGTGCTGTTTGCTAAGGACACAGGGCCTACCTGTGACATAACCAGAGGTCACACAGAGCATAGGAGGCCCAAAGAGAACCCAGAAATGGGGCCCCGGGCACAGCCTACCCCCCAAGGAGAGGGCAGAGAAGGAAGAGGAGAACCAGCAGAGCAGCTGAGAGTTTCTCTGCATGTATGTGCGTGCTCTCATTTTAGTCAAGTCCAACTCTTTGCAACCCCCTGGACTGTAGCTCGCCAGGCTCCTCTGTCCATGGGATTCTCCAGGCAAGAATACTGGAGTGGGTTGCCATGCCCTCCTCCAGGGGATCTTCCCGACCCAAGGATCAAGTCCTCATCTCCTGCCGCTCCTGCATTGCAGGCATATTCTTTATCCCCGAGCCACCTGGGAAGCCCTTCCCTGCATGTGCGATTGGCTAAATCTTGGAACTGGGCGAGTTTCCCCCGTGCTTTTCTGAGCTTTTCCCTTTTGGGTGCCCACACCTCTCTTTGAAAGGATCTGGTGTCTATGGACCTAGACGTCTCTCAGTGATTTTAGTTCCCTGGAAAATTGGGGGCCCTGGAGTGAGAGGGGAAGAGACGAAAGGCGAGAAGAAGAAAAAAAAAGTCCGTTTAGCAGCCTTGTTGCGTTTGATCTCGGAGACGGCGGGCAATAACAGAAGAATGCTGGAGCTGGGGACGGGGAGGGTTGGATCCCAAGTGTCGGTCTCCTCCCTGAGCCGCACCCGCTGTTCGGACTTGCAGACTTCAAACATGACTGGGGGATTCCGGGAAGACAAAAGAATTCAGGGCCGGGGCTTGGATCTCAGTCAAAAATAACTCATGTCTTCATCTCAAGCAGCTCGGGGCTGTTTGCAGGTTTCTCAGAAGATGGAGCTGGATGCAGGCAACGGGGACTGTGAGGGTCAGTTTTAGGTTTGCTTTGGGGAGAAAAAGTGCCCTGAGGGGTGTGGGCCTGGCTGAGGGAGACATCAGGATAGGAAACTGCTGTTTCAGAGGAGGCCTCAGCTGAGAGGTTCTGGAGAAAAAGTCACCCCCGTTTACCCCTCCTTCTTGGCGCTGCCATTTGCTTTGAGCGGTAATTACAGCCCTTAATGTTTCTTCCCTGTCTTCTCATTAGCTCACGGTGTCCACAAACAAACTCCTGGGCCCTCCTCTCCACCCTCCTTCCCTCTCCCCAGCTTTCCTGCTTCTCCAGTAGCAGCCCCATTGTGCGGGTGCTCCCGGCCCATCAGAACATCAGTTCCTTAAAGAACCGCCCCCCTCCCTCTCTGGGTGGGTGCACCCCCAGACGGCTCTTCCTCCCTTATCGCACTGGGCTGTAATTAGAGGATTATCTAATTTTCTCCCAGGAGGCCAGGGTCTGGGTCTTATTCCCTTTGTATTCTCAGCACCTCGGCCAGGGTCTGGCAAAGAATGGACACTCGCAATGTGTTAGTTGAATTGCTGTCCTGGGCTGCTGCCAACTTAATCTTCCTAAAATGCTGCTCCAGTTAGAAGCCGCCACCACTTACTTCTTCCATCGCCCATTAAGCAAGGTCCAGGCTCCTCAGACTGGCACTCAAAGACTTTCTGGACACGACTTCTCACCCATCTGGTCATCCCCCGTTTGTGCTCACCCACTGAGTTGTTCCCAAGACAGTCAGTGGCTTTCCTGTCTCTGCTTTTACTGCTTTGGTTCTGTCCCCCGAGAAACCCTTCCACACTCTACTGCAAAGCTGCCCCCTCTGTCCAGGTTCATCTCCATAGCTCATCCTGTCCCTCTGAGTTGGGTTTGCCGCTTCAAGGTTTGAACCGCTTTCTCCCAGGCTCTTATCCTGTTCAGCGTTGACTTAGTGTCTGGCTGTTGTGTGCTTAGTAGCTCAGTCGTGCCCGACTCTTCGCGACCCCATGGACTGCACTCCACCAGGCTCCTCTGTCCATGGGATTTTCCAGGCAGGAATACTGGAGTAGGCTGCCATTTCCTTCTCTAGGGGATCTTCCCATCCCAGGGATCGAACCTGCGCCTCCTGTGTCTCCTGCACTGCAGGCCGGTTCTTTACCCACTGAGCCATCAGGAAACTTCATAAGAGGTCATGGGTGTCGAGGTCTTACACAGTGAAGAGCAGAGTGTAAATGCCAGTCGGCCTCTGCTGACTGTCATCTCCAGGCAGACCAGGGCCCTTGGGCAGGGCCCTGCAGCATCCAGTGAGAGTGGGTGGTTGCTGTGCCCTTTCTCTCCTCTGTCCCCAGTAGGGCTCCGGATGGGCTGGTCCTCAGGTCTTCTCAGAGTGGGACAAGAGCTCTCAGACAGCCTGGCCACTCCTACCCCCCAGGGGTTCTGGGCCTTGGGACCCAAGGTCCACGTCCCACTGCCTGCTGAGGGGCAGGCTGGCCCCAGCTGCATGTTCCCCTGGGCTGAGGACTGCCATGGGCTGGCTGGTGAGGCAGAGGCAAGGCTGAGGGCAAAAGGTGCGTGCGGCCTCAGGTTCATAGGAGCTGCCGGATGTCACAGCTGGTCTCCAAGTCCAGATGGTGGTGCTCCTTCCAGCGGGGACCGGGGAGGGACGGGAGCGGGCTCCTGAAGCGAGAGCCCTGGCTGGAGTTCAGGAATTCCTCCCTAGGAGACTTGGGAACTCTGTTTGCCAGGGTTGGGTGTGATGTTCCTAGGACTGATGAAGGAACAACATCCCCTTCTCGATACTTCCCAGAGCCCCGCTCTCCACTTTATTCTAACTGGTGCTGCCCTCATGACTGCTTCCTTGGATCGTTGTTCAGTCGCTGAGTCATGGCCGACTCTTTGCAAGCCCATGGACTGCAGCATATCAGGCTTCCCTGTCCTTCACCAACTCCCAGAGGTTTACTCAAACTCATGTCCATTGAGTCCTTGGATGTCACCTCCCATCTCCCTATGCTTAGGGTTAGAGAGGCCAGCCTCCTGGACAGATTTTTTTTTTTTTTGGACCAGCTATTGAAAGGCAGTCGTAGTGTGGAGTCCTAAGCACTGGACCACCAGGGAATTCCCTGGAGGGATCTTTTCCAGTGTTACTTCCCTGCTCACAATCCTTTGGTGGCCTCCCCATTGCTCTTAGGGCAAAGTCCAAATCTCTTTCTCAGGAAACTCCTCACAGCCCTTTAAACCTTCAAACCCTCTGCTCCAGGCTGGGTTCTTTTTTTTTTTTTTTAAGACTTTTTTTTTTTGATGTGGACCATTTTTCAAGTCTTTCTTGAATTTGTTACAATATTGCTTCTATTTTATGGGTTTTTTTCTTTTGCCCTTGAGGCTTGTGGGATCTTAACTCCCCACCACCGATTGAACCCTTACCCCTTGCATTGGAAGGCAAAGTCTTAACCACTGAACCACCAAGGAAGTCTCCCAGTTTGGGTTCTCTACATTTGAGTTCCTTGCTCTAATTTCCAGCCGTGCCAAATTGATTGTAGTTTCTTTTCCAAACCATACTGCTGCCCAAGCCCAGCCTCTGTCCATGCCGTTCCCTCCACCTGGAAGGTTTCCCCTCCAGCTTTCCCACTTTGCTCTGTTTTGGGGCATATCCTTTGGGAAGCCCTCTTGGACCCACAGGAACCCTCTCCCTTGATCTTCCCTGGCTATCACTCCCAATTAAACAGCTTCTGGAGGTCTGGGTCTGGATCCTATCTACCTCTCTTCCCAAAGTTCTGTCTCTGGCACTTAGTAGGAGCCCAGCAAAGGTTCAGTGAACTGAATGGAGCCTGCTGAGATCCCTTCTACTGGAGGGGATAACAGAATTGGATGGGTTGATAAGAGCTGTCCCTGGGCTGAAGAAAAGGCAGAACCCAAAGGGCAGCTGAGGTCAGAGACTGCCCAGAGACCAAGCCCTCTCAGCTCTTCACCTCCCCTCTTCCCTGGAACTTCCCATTTCCTGACCACTTCTCCAGCCTGGAAGATCTAAGTGTAAGACAGCCAGCACCCAGGCAGGTCCTGTAAATGATAGCAGTGGGGGTGGTGGGGGCAGTGCCACTGACCTCAGGGCCCCCAGCTGCCCCTTGTCCTTTGGGCTTCTTTCCATAAAGGAGTCCATCGGCCTCTCTCCTGTCCCCTGAAAGCTGTTTCCAAAATCACATCCTATGCAGACAGTTTTATTTACAAGGAAATCTTGGCAGGATCTTGACTTGTTAGTAGAGTAGGGATGGGGGAAGGGTGGTGAGAAACAAAAATAGTTGGAATGATCACACTTTCTGAAACCAGAGATGAAAATTGGTGTCTGTAGCAAACTCACCTAATTAGAATGGAGTTAATTTCCTTCTCTGGGTTTAGGGGGAGCAGTTATTGTCGGCTGAGATGGTCACAGGTTGGATCCTGGGGTTATGTGTTTGCTTTATGAAGATGAGCACATTAATTGCAACTTGCACTACTGGAAAAGAGCATCCACTTCTGAGAGGTAGAGAGAGGAGCAAAGGCCAGTGGGTGAGTGGGTGGTGGTAAGAGGAGTGGAAGGAGGCACCTTTAGTATGGGCTGGGGGCTGACTGGGGAACATCACCAGAAATGAATCCCTGAGAGGGCACCTGTCCCAGCCAGCCATTGGCACCCTTTCCAGGCAGAGCCTCTGCTTAAGGGAGACTGCCTCTCCTGGGAGGTCTTTCCTGCAAGCAAACAGCAGCAATTTTTTTTCTTTAGAAGATCCCCTACTCCTCTGTCTCTAACTCGGTTCCTACTTGCTGTAGTTTCTTTACCTCCCATCTTGCCTGGTCCTACGTTTGTCAGCCTGGTTCCGTGAAGCCAGGACACTGTCCCATAGCTCTGGGTGTGCGGAGGGCAAGATTTCAGGGTTTGGGGTCCGGGACTCCCCTGATTTCTCCCTACCTGAGCCTACCTGGATCTCCCAGGATCTGGGACCGAAGTGAGGGAAGGGTGGCGGTGGGGGCGGGGATCCTGTCTTCCTAGCGTCCTGCTCCCATTTCACTCCCAGTTAACCCCGACATTGCCAACTTAGTGAGAACCTCGCCCCTGCCACCTTCACGCGTCTGCTGCCTCCAAGTCATGTTAGCCCGGTGGGTCTCGGCAAGTAGACACTGCACCCCGCCATCCCTCACCCCACCCGGTCCCGCACGGAGAGACAAACCCGGGCCGGGCTGGAGGCAGGTGGTGATGGGGCCCGGGCCCGCGCAGCCCCACCCCCGCCAGGGCCATGCAGCCACTTCCCCGCCAAGCCCGCCGCAGCCCTCCTCCTCCCCGGGCCGCGGCGCTCTGACCGACTTGGCCCGGGCGGTGGCGCCCGGGGGTGGCGGGTGGGGGGCGGCGGTCCCGGGAGCAGCCCCGCCCCCGCCTGCGCACCGCCCCCGAGGAGTCCGCGGGGAGGAGGAGACTCGGGCGCAGAGCGGGGGCCGCGGGAAGCGAGGAGGGAGCGCGCGGGGAGCCGCGGGGCCGGGGCCGGCCCAAGGGCGCCCTCGCCTCGGAGCCGGGCGTTGGGGCCGGGGTGGAGGCGGAGGCCGGCGGGGCCGCGGGCGCCGAGAAGTTTGCGGCGGAGGGCCTGGCGTCCCGGGGTCGCGAGGCTGCGGCGCGGGGGCCGGGACCATGGGGGCGGAGGCGGAGGCGGCGCGGCGCGCACAAGCAGCCCAGAGCCGCGCGGCCGCTGCGGCGCAAAGTTAGCCAGGCGCCCCGGGACGAGCCCCGCAGCCGCGCCGGGCTCCGGACGCCGCCCCGGCATGGGCGAACACCCCAGCCCGGGCCCCGCGGTGGCCGCTTGCGCCGAGGCGGAGCGCATCGAGGAGCTGGAACCTGAGGCCGAGGAGCGGCCGCCGGCGGAGGACGTGAGTGCCCCCTCCCCAGCCCCGGCAAACTTTCTGGGGGGTGGGGGCCGCGGTGGGGACCGCTGCCCCCGACTTGCCCCCCGCGGGGTAACTGGGAGGTTTCAAGGTGACGCGGGAGCGCCCCGGATTGGCCGGGTCCCCGCGGGCTGGAGGGGGCGGAGGGAACCGGTCTCCCCGAAACGCGCGCGCGCCATCCCCTGCTCGGGCTCCCGGGGCTTCCCGGCGGAGCGCAGCGCCCGCCGCTGCGCCGGGGACCCGCCGGCCACCAAGCCCCCTCCCCGCGGCTGGTGCAGTGCCCGGGACACGGCGTTTTCCCGCAGAGGCGGCCGCGTCACAGCAGTGGCTCCCCTCCCCTCCCACTCGCGACCTGCGGGCTCTCGGAGCCGGGGAAGGAGCGGGCGCCGCAGAGTCCCCGGAAGCCGGCGGCGCAGACCGCCCTGGCGACCCCTTCTCCGCTCGCTGATGAGCCCCGGCCCGGCACCTGCCCTGTCCAAGACCCTGATCGAAATTCTAGCTGGCCCCTGGCCCTGAGCCCGGCTGGAGGACCCACAGGAGAAGTGCCAGGGAGCTTTCGCTCCCAGAGGGGGGCTTAGGAGTCCCAGACCGCGTCGGAGCCAGGGACGATCCCCTGGGTGAGGATAGGGAGGGGCTGCCCCACAGGGCTTCCCTGCCATCTGCTGCTGGAGTCTCCCCACCTCCCTCCGGTCCTGGGAGCCATGGGCAAAGCCGGCACCGGGGAGTCCTGGGAACTGGAGTTTCTTAAGCTTCTCCCTCCCCAGGTTAACCTGCTCCGCAGAGGTGAAAAACTGGGCAGACGCTCTGCCCTGCCCCTGACCTCTCAGTGTGGGGACCGGGAAGTGAAGCCCGCCCCCCCCCCCACCTCCCCCCACCAGCCCCGCCGGTCTACCCAGCCTCCGCGGGGAAGTCTGAATAGGGTTGTATCCCCTCTGGCTCTTGTGCTTAAACCCCTTCTGTTGCTTCTGGTCCCATCGCTTTGGCTGACTCTTAGGGGCTCCTCACTTAGGCTCAGCCTGCAAAGAGACAGGGGTGGGTTTCAGAGCATGCGGGAATCCCCTCCTCCCAAAGTAGAGGCCAAACCTTAATGTTTATGCCCGGATGTGTTTTCCGGATAGGGGGTCTTTGACCCCCAGCAGGTGGAGACTGCTGCAGCGGGTCTGATGGAATTGCAGGAGATGCATCCGGGCATGCATTCCCAGGCCTGGGAGTAGACACCGAGATAGCTAAGCAGCAGAAGTTATTAGAGGCCCTTGGACAGAATGGCACACTTTTTTCTTTTTTTTTTAAGGAATGTTGAGAATCACCCTTGCTCTGCTCATGTCCCCTCCTGCGTGTCCCAGAATGAGGGATGCTCTCCCTCCCCAATCTGAGTTCTCCCACCTTTGCTAGGTGTAGACTCATTTGGGAAACTCTTCCCAGGGATCCCTGGCCTCGGGTCCCTGAGCCTGGGCCCGCAGCGGGAGGCTAGGTCAGAAACAGCAGGGGGCTGCAGAGGCCTTGGTGATAAGTGTGTTTCTTTCTTTCTCTCCTCTTCCTCCTCTCCTGCATGGCTCCTTCTCTACCAGCACTGGAAAGTCCTGTTTGATCAGGTAGGTGAGCAGTTAAATGCCCCCTCCCTTCCTGCCAGCCCTCCCCGCAGTCTCCCTGCCTGCGTGGGCTTCCCCAGCTCCGCACTCCTGAGACGGTGACGTGGGGGTGGGGGTGTGGCCTAAGGCAGCTCTGGGTCTGAATGGTACTGCTCTCCAGGTTTCAGGAGGAGGTTGGGGGGGCTCCCTTAAGAGATCCTTACCTGCCTCCTCCCAACGCCACTTCACGGGAACCAGCTTTATACCAGGGAGAAATCCGATAATACGCATTGAAAGCCCTGGATGTATGTTCTCTGTGTGCCAAGGAATTGGCCGTTTAGGCTGAGGAGGTGGGGGAAGGGCTTAGGTGAACATCCCCCCCCCCCCCGCCCCTTTTTTTTTTCTCCCTCCACCGTCACAGATCCACGGCCATCTCTGAGGTCAGATCTCTGCCATCCTTGGTGGGTGACTCAAATATGAGCCCTATTTGAAAGCTGACCACTCTTGATTTTGCCTCAGGGATGGGGGAGCTATAGGGGGAAAACAGGATGTGACTGCAACACCTCAAGTCGAAGTGTGGGCGGTGGAGTTGTAAGTGCCCCATTGGCTTTGGAACAGGGAGACCAACTCTTGGCCTTCAGCAGGGAAATGGTCTTCTTTGCTGGGAACTGCTTTTGCGTGCTGTTGTCTGTTTCCTTCTCCCTCCCTGTTTCACAAGCTGCCCGGGTGTGGGGGAACAGTGAGCATGGTGCCCTGGGCTGAAGATGATTATGCCAGGAAGTGTGTGCGACTTTAAGACACCAGTCTGGTTGGGTCAGAGGGAAGGTGTTGGGTTCCAGAGGCAGATAAAGCTGAAAAAGTAGCCTGCACCAGACCTCATCCTGTTGAATGCAGGGGAAGCCTTTCAAAGTATTTTTGGCAAGTTTGTTACAAGATCCAGGGGTTACCTTGGGAAGATGCTGTGTGAGCGTTGGGTGGAGATGAGAAGCTGGCTAGGAGCCTGCAGCAGTGCATGGGGACAAGCACCGTGACTTGGAAAAGTGGGAAGGGAAAGGAAGAAGGACATGGTGATGGGCGAATTGGAAGATCTTATTAGACTGGAATAGATGAGGTGAACCCCATCTGTTACTTTGAGATTCTAAATGAAGATTTGGGACTTCCCTGGCGGTCCAGTGGCTAGGACTGTGCACTTCCGGTGGAGGGGGCCTGGGTTTGATCCCTGGTTTGGAAATTAGGTCCCACATGCCACAGCTAAGAGGTCCGTGCTGCAACTCAAGATGCTGCAGCTGCAGTGAAGATCGGAGACAGATCCGAATAGATGAGGCAGACCGCGTGTACAACATCGAGCTTCCGAACCTGATAGGAGAAGGAAATGTAAGGGTTCATAAAACTGACAACTTTGATTTCAGACCAGTTCAGTTTGAGTCAGCTAAATGCAGATGCCGAGTGGGACTGAAAACAGAATTCAGGGGACTTCCCTGGCGGGCCAGTGGTTAAGACTTCACCTTCCAGTGTTTGGGGGGAGTGGGTTCTATTCCTGATGAGGGAGCGAAGATCCCACATGCCTCTGGGCCCCCAAAAAATCAAAACATGAAACAGAAGCAACATTGTAACCAATTCAATAAAGACTTTAAAAATGGTCTGCATCAAAAAAATCTTAAAAGAAAAAACATGGAATTCAGCTTGAAAGACAGGGTGGGCCTGGAGTGGAGATTTGCGGGTGTCATCATCTTAACACAAGGCCTGACTATGATGTGGGGAGCTTCCCACCGCTCCAGTCCCGCTGGGGTAGACCGACTCCCCCTCGGGCTCCTAAGAGCACAGCAGCTGCTGGCCTGATGCCCTGAGGCAGGAGGGAGCCGCCTGCTGCCACCGATGCCACGACCAGCAAGCTGCCAACCCTTCACACCTCCTGCCAGATTTAGAATCGAAACCTAGAACAAAGTGTATCGTTCGTTTTTCCCCTCTGTCTGTGTCTTTCTCATTTGATTAATTTCCTTCCCCAGTCCCTGCCTGTGTGTTTACACTGTGAAACGAACGATTTGGAGGAATGGAGGGAAATTTTTGGGAGGAAGGATTTGGAACTTGAGGGAGCAGAGAAAATGCATGGCACCGGAGAGCAGTGGGTGGTCCACGAAATCCAGTTTTTCCCACTGGAGGGAGATCCCGAGTGTCACAGAGTGCATCCCCCTGCTTCTGGGAAGGCCCACCCAGAAACCATTCTGGACAGACACACTTCTAGGAAAGAAACTCTCCAAGCTTACTCTGGACAGTTTTTTTTCTCTCACTATAAGTTCTGCCTTATGTTTGCTCCCCAGCCCTCATACGGCTTTAGGAGCCCATTTCTGTTGTCTTCCTTCCTATCGGTGCTTTGTGTTTGAGGAGAGCTGCTTGTGAGCAGGGGGCCCAACCTCTGGCAGATACCCATCCCTCTGCACCTGCTCCCCTCCTTTGTGCAGCTCCCCTTAGACCAGCCCCTATAGGGCTGAATGCAGAGCAGGTGTGAGGCTCCATAAATGGTTGTACAACTTCAGAAGGGCCCCAGGAGAGCTGGGGGGGGGGGTCTTATCCTCTCTGACTCTTCCTCTGGGCCTACTTGAAGGCAGGATTTGGTGATGGTGAACTTGTTGCACTCAGGAAGGAATATTTGTCTGGGGGTTACAGGCAGCCTCCCTACAATTTCTTACAGGAATAGACCTGATGGATCGACCTGTGCTGAATGGAGTAGGATTCTCCTGACACTTGTCAGAATGCCTACTGGCTAATGTGGCCCTGGAATTCACCTTTCTGAGGTCATGGGATGGGGAGGCTGGCCCCAGTCAGTCCGCCTTCCTTTCCTGGGTCAAGGGGATACCAGCGATCACCTGGTTTCAAACTGGGATCTGCTGCGACCTTTTTCCAGTGTTAGGGGTGGTTTTGGAGCAGTCTCTCTGTGCTCTCTGGTTCTTCAGCGTGTAGAGTGGCTTTGACCCAACATGATGCTGATTGGAGCCAAGGGCTAGAAACCATGACCTTGGCCTTTTGATCCTATGTGGACACCCCCTCACCAGAATGCCTTCTGGGTAGTTGGAGGTGAAGAAAACAGGTGACTCCAGCCCCATGGAAATTCACCCAGCTGGTCCTGGGTGTTCGTCTGGTCTGTTCAAGCAGGACTGCAACACGCCACCCAGCCTCATCCCTTCCCCTATATTTCCCTGTGGATCCCAGAAGTTATAACGGGTAGGAAGCCTGAAGATCATCACTTCAGCCCCCAGATATTCCAGGTGTTTGTTTCCTGTTTGAACTTCTCACTGAGGAAATGATCTTTTCATTGCCTTGGAATCAGAGTGGTTTTCCTAAATACTGGATCTTAAAGTTTAAATATTAACCTGTTGTTATGGTGTAAAATAATGGTAAAAATGTCTTCTTTTTCTGCAGTTCAGTCTATTGGGCTTTTCCTTCATGATTCCTTATGTTGCTTCAGAGCTGAGACACTTTCCATCCCTCTTCAGATCTCGTAAATTGCTTTTGTTGTTCAGTCGCTCAGTTGTGTCTGACTCTTTGCAACTCCATGGACTGCAGCACATCAGGCTTCCCTGTCCTTCACTATCTCCTGGAGATTGCTCAAACTCACATCCGTTGAGTTGGTGATGCCATCCAACCATCTCATCCTCTGTTACCTCCTTCTCTTCCTGCCCTCAATCTTTCCTAGCATCAGGGTCTTTTCCAGTGAGTTGGCTCTTTACATCAGGTGGCCAAAATATTGGAGCTTTACCTTCAGCATCAGTCCTTCCAATGAATATTCAGGGTTGATTTCCTTAAGGATGACTGGTTTGATCTCCTTGCTCTCCAAGGGACTCTCAGAGTTTTCTCCAACACCACAGTTTTTTTTTTTTAATTTATTTATTTATTTTAATTGGAGGCTAATTACTTTACAGTATTGTAGTGGTTTTTGCCATACATTGACATGAATCAGCCATGGGTATACATGTGTTCTTCATCCTGAACCCCCTCCCTCCCCATCCCATCCCTCAGGGTCATCCCAGTGCACCGGCCCTGAGCACCCTGTCTCACGCATCAAACCTGGACTGGCGATCTGTTTCACATATGATAATATACATGTTTTAATGCTATTCTCTCAAATCATCCCACCCTCACCTTCTCCCACAGAGTCCAAAAGTCTGTTCCTTATATCTCTGTTTCTTTTGCTGTCTCACATATAGGGTCATCATTACTATCTTTCTAAATTTCGTATATATACGTCAATATACTGTATTGGTGTTTTTCTTTCTGACTTACTTCACTCTGTATAATAGGCTCCAGTTTCATCCACCTCATTAGAACTGATTCAAATAACACCACAGTTTGAAAGCATCAGTTCTTTGGCACTCAGCCTTCATTATGGTTTAGCTTTCACATCCATACATGACTACTGGAAAAACCATAGCTTTGACTATATGGACCTTTGTCGGCAAAGTGACGTCTCTGCTTTTTAATATGCTGTCTAGGTTTGTCATAGCTTTTCTTCCATGGAGGAAGTGTCTTTTAATTTCATGGCTGCAGTCACCATCCGCAGTGATTTTGGAGCCCAAGAAAATAAAGTCTGTCACTGTTTCCATTTTTCCCCATCTATTTGCCATGGAGTGATGGGCTTGGATACTATGATCTTAGTTTTTTGAATGTTGAGTTTTAAGACAGCTTTTTCACTCTCCTCTTTCACCTTCATTAAGAGGCTCTTTAGTTCCTCTTTGCTTTCTGCCATTCAGTTCAGTTCAATTCAGTCGCTCATTCATGTCCGACTCTTTGCAACCCCATGAATTGCAGCACACCAGGCCTCCCTGTCCATCACCAACTCCCGGAGTTCACTCAAACTCACGTCCATCGAGTCGGTGATATCATCCAGCCATCTCATCCTCTGTTGTCCCCCTCTCCTCCTGCCCCATTAGGATCTCATAATAGGTGCTTCTATTTCCTACTTCTTTTTCTCTGATTAAAAAAAATCCTCTAACCCTTTACTCCCTCCAGATCTAATTCCTATCCAATTATACCAGCATCACTTATTAAGAAAGCCTTCCTTTACATAGTGAGAAATTTTATCATTTGGTAAGTTTTTATTAATATACGTGGTGAGGTTTATTTTTTATTTCTGATCTATTCCCCTGATATTTACAATTTTGTCCAGTTACCCTTTAGTTATTGCTTTACATTTCTTCCATAGGTTTCCTCCAAGCTTCTCTTTTTCAGGTTATGCTTTGATAGTCTCCCAGTCCTTCCTGGACTCCAGGGAGGTACCCTCAAGGACCTAAGGTCAAGCAGCAGGTTGTGGCAGACATAGGACTGGAGTCTGCTAACTCATAAAAGGCTTTGGGGTTGGAAAACCATTGCCACATTCACACATACAAGTGCCTCCAAGATCTCCAAATGTTTAATGAGCAAAACGGTTTGGAGCAGAGTTCTGTTAAGTCAACAGAGCACAATTGCTTTCCAAGCTCAAGCATGTGAGAAGGAAAAGGGAGAAATAGAAGGAAATTGATCATGTTTCCCGTTTTTCCCCTTCCCACTGGGAGCATGCATTTTTCAGTCTCCAAGAAGAGACCCCTAACTTTTCCAATCTCCCAGAAGGGAAGCAGGCAAATCTTGACTCTCCCTCCAAAATTATAAACATGTTACAACCACAGCAGGAGGCTGCTTGGGTGGGCTGCTGGAGAAAACCCTATATGTGGGGCAAATAGTCCTGGGTTCAAGCCCTACTGACTCTGTGATTGGGGTCAAGTGACCTTAGCTCTCTGAGCCTCAATTTCTCTATCTCTAAAATGGACAGGATAATCTTTAAGTCTAGGGATGATTGTGGGAGTTAAATGGAAGTGGAAACTCTCTTAATAATGTCTGATACCCAGTGGATATTGGTTGGTGTTTTTGTTTGTTTGGGTTTTCCTGTTTTGTTTTTGGCTATGCTGAGTAGCATGGGTGATCTTAGTTCCCGGACCAGCGATTGAATCCACGCCCCCTGCAGTGGAAGCATGAAGTCTTAAGCTGTAGTATACCTTTGACAGCTGTTTTTTGATGGGGAATCAGAATTTGCTAGAATAAGCCCAGAGTCATTTCTGAGATCCATTCCTCCATAGGGAAGGTCTCTGCCTCTAGACAACCTCCTTCCCAGCCCCAACTCCTGGAGACAGAGCCACTTGTATGCTCAGAGGAGTTTTCTGCTTGCTTTCCCCAAGTATCTCCTCTACTCAGTCCCCTTGCCCCCAGCCTGGGGTCCTTCCTGAGCCTGACCCTAAAGCCTACCTCATTTACTCTCCTGCTGGCTGGCTTAAGACGATTCTGGGAGCTGAAAAGAGGTGCAGATGAGACTGCTGTATGGATTAGTGAGGAGCCGCAGAGAAAACACGTGCCCCAGACTCGGGGGCCTTGGCGGCGCCCCTGGGGACACAGGATTAACCAGCAGAGAGGGGTTGCCTTGCCTGGGCTCTGTGCCTCCAGCCCCTTATCAGGTGGTGTCCAGGTCCCTAGAGTCTGTGGACTCTCCTCCACCACAAAGGCCGCTCCCCTCCCCTGCCCCCAGGGACCCCAGCAGTCATGCTGCATTAACACTTTTATGCCTGACTCCCAGAAAGGCACTGGGTAGCAGCTGAGCAGTGAGGCTGAGGGAGCTGAGGTGGTGTGCTGCCCGGCTGCCTGCCTGACACGGAACAGGCACACACATGTGGAAGCGAACAGGTCCAGCTACATCCCTGCCCACGCCGTCTCTGGCTCTGATGTCCTCTCCAGGCGCTGGCCCTGGCTGTGGGCCACCTCGCCCCGGTCGGCCCCTCTGGGGCTGCGGCCACCTCGAGGACCTCGGCTTATCAGGAGGTCGATGGAAGCAGCTTGTCCAGTCTGCTCATTTTGCAAATGAGGAAACAGAAGTCTGTGACCTTAGGAGGTCACTTGGTGCTGGAGTATCAGACTGAGACAAGAGCCCAGCTCTGCTTTCTCTCTGACCTGTGTTTCTGCCGCCGGGCCATGCAGACTTCTGGCCGCTTCCTCGGCACCCCGAGTGACTAAGGGACAGGCGAGGACACGGAGTCTGGCTTGAGTCCCAGTTCTGCTTCTCCTTGCTTGCTACGTGACAAGGGGCCAGCTGGGTGATGTCTCCAAGCCTCAGTTTTCTCATCTGTCAGCTGCCTGCCCTCAGGGCTCTTTCGGGGCCTGATGAGATGCTGGGTGCACAGCAAGTGGTGGTGTGTAGTGAGCCCCTGGTAAACACATGTGGTTGTTACTGTGTTACTGGAATTTGAAGAAATTGACACCATTTTCAAAATTACCTCTGGGTAATAGTTCTAGGTCTTGAATCAAAGTGTCCAGATCCCCATGCTGGGGTTCCTTCCAGCTTATCAAGCTGATTTCTTCAGGGCAAGAGCTGGAAAACCATGTTCCCTCTGAACTTTGCACAGAGAGGAGAGAAGTTTTTGGATAGAGACTGCGGAGGGTAGGGGCTGGGGGGATGGACGTCCAAGCGTTTTTCCCTCCTCTCACTGGCTGTGGGAAAGTCTGTGGCGAGAATAAGGCTTCAGGCACCAGGTGATCAGAGCCCAGGGCAGGCCTCCTCTACCCAGGGTTCCCATTTGACAGTTCCTGGTGAGCCTGGGCACAGGGCCCTGGTTTGTGTTACGGAAATGAGCTGATGAGCGTCTCGAGCTGTGGACAACTTGGCCAGCCTTGTTCCACCGGCTTTTTAAATTTATTTTGAAAATGTATTTATTTATGGCTGCACTGGGTCTTCGTTGCTGTGCGCGGGCTTCTCACTGCAGTAGATTCTCTGGTTGCAGAACACGGACTCCAGAGCGGTCTCAGTAGTCGTGGCACATGGGCTTAGTTGCATCTCGGCATGTGGAATCTTCTCAGACCAGGGATCCGATCCATGTCCCCTGTGTTGGCAGGTGGATTCTCAGCCCCTGGACCACCAGGGAAGTCCTCCGCCAGCTTTTTAAATTTATTTATATCTTCTATTATTTTTTGGCCACGCCACATGGCAGGCAAAATCTTAGTTCCCCAATCAGGGATCAAACATGAGTGCCCTGCAGTGGAAGCCTGGTCTTAACCCCTGGAGCACCAGGGAAGCTTCCCATCACCTTTTTTAAAAGGACGGTAAGGTTTGAGTTGGAAAGTATTCCTCTGAGAGAGCAAACACTGAGCATCTGCTGTGTGCACACAGGTCATCTCATTTCGCTCTCTTAATACCCCTGGGAGGTGAGTGGTGCAATCCCCTCTTTACAGAGGAGGAAACTGAGGCCTGGGGGCGGGGCCCAAAACAAAAAGCAAATGAGGACCCTCTGCAGAGGGGTTTGTGTGAGTGCACAAGGCTCCTGGGTGGCTTCAGCATCGGGGCTGAGGGCCACAGGAGACGAAGGAGCCTGGTGACCCTGCATCCTGCCCACCCTGCTCCTGGTCAGAGGTCTGCATCCCACTTCCCTCCTCCCTGCATCCAGCGGGACCCGTTGGTAGTTTCCAAGAGAAACAGCAGGAGGACATGGGTTTAGGCTGAAGCAGGTGGGGTGGGGAAGATGTAAGACCCCCTCCCCACTCGAACCCACTCCCACCTCTCCCTGCCAGCGGCCGCCCTGCCTTTACAGCTGTGACTTGGCCTCAGTCCCCCAGGAGCCGTGACGGCCGGGCCTGGATGAGTCAGCACAGGCGTTCCGTCTGCCTCTGGGACCCAAGGGGCCAGCCTGAGTCCCAGCCCCCAGCTGCCCCCCAGGGCCTGTGCATCTCCAAGGCCTTCTTTGGGGAGGGGACTCCTGAAGGGGAGAAGCAGGGTCCTCCAGGAGGCTCTCTTTCAGAGAGGAGATGGGCAGGGCCTGGGGAAGAGGTGGCCCCCATGCCTGGGCACCCACCTGACCCCCGTTTCTGCACCCCGGAGGGGGAGTCTGGGAGCTCGTCTTCCCCTCACGGCCCAGGTATTGAGAGAGAGGGCCGGATGGTTTTCTGGAAATAGACCAGCTGCCCAGCAGCTCAGCCTGGATCCAGGCCAAGACATCCCCGGCTTCTCTGCTTGAGGGAATGTGTTCCAGCCTCCTAATCAGCCTGCCAGCCTCAGATCCGGGGGATCAGCTCTTCGACTAATGGGGAGTGATGTTCAGGAGTCTGGCCTACAGCTTCTGGGAGAAGCCCCTTGGGAGGGATGGAGCCCTGGGCTGGCAGCTGGAAGGACAGAAATAATAAAACTGGGAATTCTAGAATTGTGGAAGGTTCACTCGCCGTCAGATGTCTGGCCAGACCTCAGGGGAGCTGAGCGCCCCTCATGCCTCCAGGTGGGGAGACTGGAGGGCAGAAGAGGTCGGAACCAGGCTTTTAAAAACTGGTCTCTCCTTCCCAGGGAGACTCGAGGTCTTCATAAATCCACTCCTAGCTTCAGCTGCTTTAAAGCAGGCCAGAGGGGTACCCTGTTCTACTCACTGAAGTGCCTCTGGGCAGATCATTCATCTTGGTGTGCCTCAGTTTCCATATCTGTTAAATGGGACTAATCACACTTATACTCTAGGATTGATGTGAGAATAAAAGTGGTCAGAGGAATTCCCTGACTAGGAATGGTTAGTGTGGTTAGGACTCCTCTTTCACTGCCTAGGGCCCAGGTTCAGTCCCTAGTCGGGGAACTAAAATCCCACAAGCTGTGTGGGGCAGCCAGGAAAAAAACAAAACTGTGAAATTATTGTGAAAATATGTATTTCAGGTCTGGGGGAAAAGACAGAGCGGATGGTGTGAGGTGGTTTTCTCTATGGGGCGAATTAGCATCCTCATTTGCAAGGCAGAAGTGCTAGGGAAAGCTGCTACTCCCATAACCTCACCTCCTGACCTCGGCAGCTGCAGGCCTGGACCTAATTTATGGGGCTGTAAATATCCATGAATGGACCAGAGTTCCCTGGTGGGCTGTAGCTGCTGAGTGGGGACAACTCTGCTGAGCCCGAAACCCTAGGGCAGCCTCATTAATTCTGCCCAGCCCAGAAGCCGGGTAATGGTGCAAGGAGCCAGCAGAGGAGCTGTGATAACCCCCTGAGTTGGGAGGGGTGGCTGTCTGCACCCTCCCCTGCCCCAGCATTCACACTATGTGGTCCTTTCCCAGGGATCTTTTTGTCTTGGTAAACAGGGGACAGTGGGGCCGAGATGGAAGCCTTCCTTAGACTCTAGGTCCTAACCTTCTGGGTCTGAGAGGTCTGTACCAGGATGGCTCTCTAGGTGGGGCTTCCTGGGTAATGCTAGTGGTAAAGAACCCTCCTGCCAGTGCAAGAGACATGAGAGACAGGTGTTCCATCCCTGGGCCAGGAAGATTCCCTGGAGGAGGGCATGGCAACCGTCTCTGGCATTCTTGCCTGGAGAATCCCATGGACAGAGGAGCCTGGATCACACATATAAATGAGCCATCCAGTAGGCGTGTTCCTTCCTCTTTCTCTTGTGCCTTGCTGCTGCTGAAGCTTGGCTGGGCTCTCGGGCCTGCGGCAGGGAGGGAAGTGGCGCCGCTGTCCTGGGTGCTGAGCAGGCAGATCTCAGCTCAGCGGCTCATTAGGCCCATCACTTCCTCCTCTTTCTCTCCCAGGGTCTGGTACCCTCCTCAGCCCTCTGCCTGGGGCCAGGATCTGGGAGATTTCTAACTTTGCTGGAGGACACCGGACAACTGCCTCAAGGGCCTGCCATTCATGAGGTGGGGGTGAAAGGCTGGTTTGAAACCACGGACAAAGGGGCCTGGTTTCAAAGAAGGGAAAAGCACCTCTATTATGGATTCATGCATTTCCCCCAAAATTTGTTGCATGGAGTGTTGCTGTGAAAAAATATTATGATCAAAGATCCAATATGTTTAGAAAATGCTGGGCTGAACATTTCAGACAGGTTTCTCCACTTTATAAGACCTTGAAGAACTGTTTATGCATCATGCCCTTCCAAAAGGGTTTCCCATAATTTTTTAATTATATTTTTTGGCCACCTTGCCTGGCATGTGGCCTCTTCGTTCCCTGTGTGTGTGCGTGCCAAGTGGCTTCAGTCGTGTCTGACTCTTTACGACACTATGGACCGTAGCCTGCTAGGCTCCTCTGTCCATGGGATTCTCCAGGCAAGAATACTGGAGTGGGGTGCTGTGCCCTCCTCCAGGGATCTTCCCAACCCAGGAATCAGCCTGCGTCTCTTCCATCTCCTGCCTTGGCAGGCAAGTTCTTTACCACTAGCGCCACCTGGGAAGCCCCTTAGTTCCCTTACTGGAGCAAACCTGTGCCCCCCACCTTGAAAGCATGGGCCATTGGACCATTAACCATTGGACTGCCAGGGAAGTCCCAAGCGTTTCCCAAACTTACAGGACCACAACACCCTTATTACATGCACCACCTTGGGCCTGGTGCTTCATGAAACACACACTGGGAAGCACTGAGCCAGTTATATTTCAAATGCCAGAACAGGGCAGAGAAAAACAAGGGAGAGCAAAGCTGCACCAGCTAGCCCCCATGGAGGAACACTGAACTGTTTCCATTTTGGTCACTGACTTGCTCTGTGACCTTGAACTAGTTCCTTTTGCCCTCTGCACCTGTTTCCCTGTCCATAATACAAGCATGATACCTGACACATAGTTGATCCTTGGCAAGTACTTGTTGAATGAATGGATGAGAAGACTGAGTTGGGGTCTCTCAAACCCTTCAGGATGCCGCAGCATCTGAAACTGGGAGAGTGTAGGCTCTGGCCCCTCCACCTGGATGTGAGTCCACCTGCCCAGTTACCAGCTCTTCAAACCTGGGCAGCTCTGTGCTGGATGCCTCGTCTTTCTCCCGTATAAAATAGCACCTCCCTCGTAGGACTGTTGTAAGGTTTAAATGGGGGGATCGTTTAGTGTCCACCCTGGGACTGTTTTGAGAGTGAAAGGGGGCACTGTTAATAAACATGCTGAGGGACTTCCCTGGGGGTCCAGTGGTTAAGAATCCACCTGCCAATGCAGGGGATGCAGGTTTGATCACTGGTCATGGAACTAAGATCCCACAGGCCTTGGGGCAACTAAGCCAGTGTGCAGCCCTACAACTGGAGAGCCAGAAGACAGCAGTGAGGTTCCCACGTGCCACAATGAAGATGGGACGCAGCCAGATGAATAAGCTGGAATAAACAAATAAATCATCCTGTCATCTCCAGTTCCTGCTCACCCAGTTCCTTCTGAAACATGCTGAGACGATAGGTGTAAACCAGGACTGTCACAGACAAACCAGGACGTAGGGTGACCTGAGGTTTCCACGAGGTAGCGCCTGATGCTTGGCTGCTAAGTTGCTTCAGTCGTGTCCGACTCTGTGTGACCCCATAGATGACAGCCCACCAGGCTCCCCCGTCCCTGGGATTCTCCAGGCAAGAACACTGAAGCGGGTTTCCATTTCCTTCTCCAGAGCATGCAAGTAAAAAGTGAAAGTGAAGTCGCTCAGTCCTGTCTTGACTCTGAGCGACCCCATGGACTGCAACCTACCAGGCTCCTCCGTCCATGGGATTTTCCAGGCAAGAGTACTGGAGTGGGGTGCCATCGCCTTCTCCTGATACTTGGCAGGCACTGCATATGCAGCTACTATTGCGTCTCTGTTCAACCAGGGAGCCCGCAGGAGACCAACAGAGAAAACAACTCAGGAACGTCCCTGGTGGTCCAGTAGTGAAGACTCCAAGTTCCCGAGGCAGAGGGCATGGGTTTGATCCCTGGCTGGGGAACTAAGATCCCTCAAGCTGCACAGTGCAACTAATAAAAAGAAACAAAAAACTGGAAACAAACAAACTCAGATGGGGCCTCTCTGGCTGAGGAGGCAGAGGGGGCTGTTCAGCAAACCCTTCCCCACCTCTCTGGGCCTCAGAGGTCCCCCCAACTCCTAGAACTCTGCAGAGCAGCTTGAAAACCACTGAGGTTCCTTTTCAGCTCCCGTGGACCGTGAGATAACAATCTCCTGATCTGCTGCCTGTCTCCCCAGTGTCACCAGGTCCCTCGTGCAACACAGACCTCAAGCCCCACCCCTCCACCCCTGCTCCTACCATGTAGCTGCCTCATCCTGAGTCCAAATTTCCCATCAGCCCTTTGACCGAGCAAGGATGCAGAACTGAAGATCAGCCGCTCCACGCACTGTATGGGTCGTGAATTTCTCTTTCCCCGGCCATCATCTGCATACGATGTGTTTATGTGTGCAGGGCTGGGGACAGACCCCCTTACTTCCATCCAAGAGGGGAGAGTTCCTTCCACATGATGGATAGAGAAATCCAGGCAGTGTGGCTAATGCTCTGCCCAAGATGGCACAGCAGCTAAGGGTGGGGTTCTTTCCAGAACTCTTCCCCAGCTCTTCGCCCCAGAGGAGGGGAGGAGCCCTCAGAGAGAATGTGGTGGGTCCTTTCCACAGTCGGCTTCCACAGTGGCTGAGATGATAAAGAATCGGCCCACAATGTGGGAGACGCAGGTTCAATCCTGGGTCAGGAAGATCCCCTATGGCAACCCACTCCAGTATTCTTGCCTGGAAAATTCCATGGACAGAGGAACCTGGAGGGCTACAGCCCATGGGGTCGCAAAGAGTCGGACAGGACTGAACTGCTAACACTTTGCACAGCTGAGGTTGTAAGTAAGCCAGGAGGGGGCCCAGGGCGGGAGACAGGGATATATATGTACAAACGGCCGAGCATGCGTGGGGCCCCAGGCAGGGGAGAAACCGGCAACCCAGAGGATTAAGGGGCCAGGGGGCTGGGCATTCTGGGATTAAGCGCCCACCACCCCAGTCTCGCAGCTCTTTTCAAGGTCCAGGCAGGTGGGCGGGGGCTGCTGGAGGATCACTCCTCATTCTGTGTTTTCCTCTCTTTCTGCCCCAGCAGCCCCCACACAGGCTGAATGTGGGTTTGGCTTCCCCTTCACCCACCTCCACAGTCGGGCCTATCCAGGAGGCAGCTGCGAGGGTGCTCCTGGCTTCTGACTCCCAGGGGGCCCTCTGCCTGGGGCCTGTTCACAGCCCCGCCACCCTCAGACCAGCCCCAGTCAGGCTGTCTCCAACCCACCCAGCCTGGACCTCACCCTGAGAGCGCCCCACCCAAAGTGGATGAATCTGGGCTTGGAGCACCCAGGACCCGCAGTTTCGGGGCCTTCGGTACATTGCGTGTGTGCTCAGTCACTCTGTCGTGTCTGACTCTTTCGTGACCGCATGGACCGTAGCCCCTCACGCTCCTCTGTCCATGGGATTTCCCAGAATTTGAATGAGGCAAGAATACTGGAGTGGGTTGCCATTTCCTCCTCCAGGGGATCTTCCCAACCCCCAGTTTGAACCTGCTGATTGGCAGGTTCATTGGCAGGCTGATTCTTTACCACTGAGCCACCAGGGAGCCCCATTCGGTACATTATTGATGAGGAAATGAAATTGCATTCGTTTGTTGGGGTGTTTGTTTTTGGCCATGCGTTCTGTGGGCTCTTAGTTTCCCGTTCAGGAATCCCCGCCCCTCGCATTGGCTGCGCGGAGTCATATCCACTGGACCACCGAGGAAGTCCCAGAAACTACATGTATAGGGTTTGTCTCTCCCAAAGCTCCAAACCACTGTGCTCGTATGATCCTGTCCCCATCGCTGCCCTTGAGGAGGCCCAGGGTGGGAGTCGTGTCCAGGAGGGTCGGCCAAGCCTCCGTAACACGGCTGCTCTCCCTTCCTTTGAATGAGGCAAGTGGAACTGGACACTGAGTCCGGCCGACCCTGGACCCTGGAGAGCCCAGCCCTGCGTTTGCTTCAGCCCACTGCACCCTGCGGAGAGGCTCGCTCTGCTTGATAAGTGAGGCCGAGGCAATTATGGGTCGAGATCATTACCCGAAATTACGCAAACTGCTCCATGGCCGAGGCAAGAATGGGATTTTGCCTTGTTCGTTGCAGCCTTCTTTAGAAGCTCTCAGCATCCTCCCGGGCAGTGGTGCCTACCTCTCTCCACCTTCTGCATGAGTCCTCTCTCTGTGTGTGTTTCTGTCTCCCCCTCACTCGCTCCCTTTGTTCCCTGGCTCCCCCTGCCCCATCCATGCCCTCTGTCAGCCTGTGCTCTTGCCCTCCTCTTCCGAGGTGTCAGGGGTGGTGGTTGGAAGGTGTCCTGTGTCCATTCCTGTGGGGCTCAGGCAGCTGGCCCCCTCCTTTCCTCTGCCTCCCCCCAGTCACCCTCCTTCATCCCTGAGGCCTCATTATTAGGGTAGCCATGACCTCGCATTGTCTGGCCTGTCTGGCCCTGGCATGAAAGGTAGAGTTTTGGCAGAGAAGGGGAAGCTCGGCCAGCTTCCAGCTCCTTCTCTGTAACATGCTGGGGGCAGACACGGCGGGGCGGGGTTGGGAGCTGGGGCAGGAGCCCCAGGGCAGCCCCTGTCACTAGGGCAACAGCAGGGAGCCCTGGGTTGTGAGGGGGGGGGAAGGAGACCAGGGGAGCAGGTGGTTCTTTGTCTGGAGCCGGAATGAAGGAGAGGGGCCCTTGCCTGATCCCAGCCCCTTCACCCCATCCCTCGGGAGAGCCTTGGATGGGCCCCCCGGGGAGGGATTATCTTCCCCCCACCCCAGGCTGATGCAGGAGACGCTCCCTGTGGTGCTCACCAGAGGAGGGGCGGGGAAGGGTGAATGTTTTCCAGGATTCAGGGCTGCTTCTGAACACCCCCTACTTGGAACCTCCCCCCCCCCCGCCCAACCCCCATCAGCCCACCCAGGACGAGGGTCACAGGGAACCAGGCAGGGCCAGGCTGGTGAGTCCCTGTTGCCGGAGGGGTAGGGGCCCAGGCAGAGCGGGAGACCCCCACCCAGCTGCTGCCACTTGGTCACCACAGGCATCATTTCCTGTCTGAGCTGTAAGGAGATCAGAGCTGTTGCTGTGTGAGCGCTTTCCTGCTTTAAAAATCTGTTTAGAGTGGACCCTGGAGGCTCCTGGAGCCCCTCCTTTCCGGGCTTTGCGCTCACCTCTTTGATCCTTACATTTGGCTTCTGAGCAGCAGAGCAGGCTCTGAAGGCTGACAGGCAGCGGCAGCCGGTGGTGATGGTAGGGCCGGGCTGTTCGGGCCTGGAATTCTGGGGTCTTTGGCTCCGTGGCTCGCAGGCCTGTCACTTAACCTCTCTGCGCTCATCTTCCTGAGTCTTCACTTCCTCATCTGTGAGACTGAAACCATGTAACTCGGACTGGGACTCGAACCCACGTCCCAGGACTTGAACCCACGTCCCTGGACTCGAACCCACGTCCCTGGACTCAAACCGACCCAGGCTTTTAACTGAGATCGCACACCTGGTTTCAGGACTTAATGAAGCTCAGGCTCTTGATGTCTCATCACAGAAAGAATTCAGTGAGAGACCAGCTGATAGGTAAGAAGTGGATTTATTTAGAGAAAAACACAGTCCACAGAGTGTGGGCCATCTCAGAAGGCGAGAGTGGCATCGAAATGGGGTGGGGTTACTTTTTATGGGCTAGCTAATTTCACAGGCTAATGCGTGGGAGGATTAGTCCAGCTATTTGGGGGAAGGGGTGGAGATTTCCAGGAACTGGGCCACTGTCCGCTTTTCAGTCTTTGATAGTCAGCCTTGGAGCTGTCATGGTGCCTGTGGGTGTGTGACTTAGCTTGCTGATGTGTTACAGTGAGTATATACTGAGGCCCAAGGTCTAGTGGACGTCGACTCATCGGCCACCTCGCGGTCATTTAGTTCTAATAAGTTTATGTCATGTCATTTGGCTATGTCGTTCTCTTAAAGGCTGTGCCCTGCCCCCTTCCCTCTGGTTTCAATATGAAGATAATTATATGACATACTCGTAAGGTTGTGGTAGGAGGTTAAATAAGTCATATATATGAGGTGCTTGGAATGGTATTTAGCCCCATAAAAACACTCAGCAAATAGTAGGTGTTTTTGCTCCTAGAGATCTTTCTGGAGCAGGGTGGAGGTGAATTTCCTGCAATACTCCTTGTTGGGACCCAAAGAAGTGTCATTCCTGAAATCTGTTTTTTTGGGTGGAGGGTGGGGAACAAGTGCAGACTTTTCAATAGGCCTCCTTGGAGATGTCCCCTCTCACTGAGTTCTGGGGAGGATTGAAGGAGTCATATCTCCTGGGCTGTCTTAGAGAGGCTGCACACAGAATCAACCTTTCCAAAAATAGTCTTCACTGACCTTATCCAGGAAAGGCGGAAAAGTGGGCTTGATTTTCCAGGCTCCCTGTCGTGCACATGCAGATGTCCGAAATGTCTGTTCGCTCATTTTTTAAATGCCTTTTTAAAAAATATATATATTTTATTTATTTGGCTCTGCTGGGTCTGAGTTGCATTCTGTGGGTTCTTTAGTTGCAGCCTGTAGCATCTAGTTCCCTGGTCAGGGATTGAACCTGGGGCCCCCTGTATTGGGAGCACAGTCTTAGCCACTGGACCAGCAGTGAAGTTCCTATTTGCCTGTTAAAATCGAAGCAGCCCGCAGAAGCATCTCCAAGTGCAGTGAGTTCATGTGGGGAGGCAGTTTGTGATCAGGAACTGCTCTGGGTGTCTGTAAAGCCAGTTAGTGTGCGCTGACTGGGGACACTGGGTGCGTTCTGTGGGGAAAGAGATGGGGCAGTGAAAGGGGGACCTGAAGGTCACGGGCCTCTCTGGGGGAAATGAATAAGCCCCTTTTCTTTTCCTTTTCTTCTCTTTTGGCCACTCTGAGTGGCACGCGGGATATTAGTTCCCCTACCAGGGATTGAAGCTGCAACCCCTGCAGTGTAAGCACAGAGTCTTAAACCACTGGTCTGCCAGGGAGGTCCCAGTCCCTTTTCTAATGGAACCCCTGAGCCGTTCCTTGGAAAATGACTGCCCATCTTTTCACCCAAACATCCACTTATTCACCCAACAGATCTTCAGTGGGTGTCAAACTATGCCAGCCTCTGTGCTGAGCCCCAGGGATAAGTTGTGATGCCAACCTTCAAGGAACCAGTGTCCAGAGAGGAGTTGAAAATAGATAGTGGGGTGGAGGCTGGAGAGCTGTTGGAGATTCCAGGGAAGCAGATCATGTGTTGGGGGAAGGCTGGCTGGACATGGGACATCTGAGGAGTTGGAAGGGTGAATCCGAGTCTCCCAGGGAGATGAGGGGCCAAAGGGCAGCAACCAGACGTTCAGAGCACGGGGTCTTTGGGGAGCCTTGTGTGTAGGGTGTGGGGTGCATGTGGCCTGGGCATGGGAGAGGGGCTGGCAGGCTGTGTTCCCCACTGCCTGGGGCCTCTTGCCTTCACCCACTCAGCCCCTCCAGCCCAGGGTCCAGATTTCTTCCTCCACTCATCACCTTTTCATTCCCACTTCCCACTTGTCCTGGGTCAGAAGTAGGGCAGAGAGTCACCTCTCTGAGCCTCCATTCCCCTTTTCTGTGCACCAGCTGGTTGGATTGGGCGATCTCAGAGGTCTCCAGGGCCTTCTAGGGTTGTTCATGGTTGTCTGCCCTATTTGGATGTTTCCCCTGGGGGCCTTGGGAACAGTCCAGATGCCGTCTGGTCCTCTGTCAGCAGAGGGCTGAGGATGAAAGCCACGAGTGGTGGCAGTGATGGAGCGCCTGGGGCCTGCAGGTGGAGGGACGGAGCCCCACTGACCCTGCTGCTGTGTGTGCTTCTCCCTCAGTTTGACCCTGGGAACACAGGCTTCATCAGTACAGGCAAGTTCCGGAGCCTCCTGGACAGCCACAGTTCCAAGCTGGACCCGCACAAGAGGGAGGTACTTCTGGCTCTCGCCGACAGCCATGCCAACGGGCAGATATGCTACCAGGATTTTGTCAACCTGGTGAGCACTCTGGGTCCCTCACCACTGGGAGTGGCCTGTTTGGGGGCGTGGCTTAGAGGGCCCTTTTGGATAATTAATTACTGGGATTGGTGGGTCTTCAGCATTGAAAAACTCCAGGACTATGGCAGCAGCAAAGTGGCTGCAGCTGTTCCAGCCCTCACGCCCTCAGACCTCACCCCAAAGGAGAGGAGAGGAGAGGAGCTCTTTTTATGGGAGCTCCCACATGAGGCCTGGGATTTCCTTCCTTCCGTTGGCCTAGATTGGGTCAGTGGGATGTGCTGATTGACTCAAACTGATCAGTGCCCACCCTGGGGGCTCAGAGGAGAGTCACTTCCATAGAAATGAAGGGCCGGAAGTGGGAAGTCATCGTTGGCAGGAGAAGAGCTGGGGAGTGGATGTTGGGAGGATCTGGCCAGGCCTTTCAGGAGCAATGGGGCATGTGGGTGAAGGCTGAAGCTCTTCAGACCTGCTGGCAGTGGTCCTGGGTGATCGGAGGGGCTGGAGACAGGAGGCCCATGCATCCTGCTCGGTGGTCTGGTGTCTTGGAGTCAGGACATCCTCCTTACTGGGTACTGCTGTGATGTTTCAGGGCTACAGTGGCAGGATTGGAATGGGGTTCAGTGGGGTTGAGCAGGAAGCAACCCACCATGGGTGAATGGGATGTGAGCAGAAGCCGCATGAACTAGCGGGATGAACACAAGGCTGGGAGATTCCACGCGGTTCCCTCTTGGTGGAATGGAAGAGTCGCCTCTCTTCTCGTCGCCCATTAACTAAATGACTGGTGTGAACAGTCAGTTCTTGAACATCCAGGCTCCTGGAATTCACAGGCGTCAGTGATGGGGGAGCCAGGACTTGCCATCGTGCCAAGTCCGTTCTCTGATGCGAAGGCTTTGGTGGTGTTTTAATTGCCTCTTAACTGAGGACCTGCCTTCATCCAGAGATTAACAGATGGCAGCGAGCAGCTGTGAGGCTTTTAGGGATGAAGTAATCTGCTGTTCAGATTGGACCCAGGGAGCAGACCTTTTAGAGGGTGGGAGGCAGAGCTCAATTAAGCAGGGAAGCTGGGGACATTTGGGATTCACGGGATGGGTCATGGAGGTGAGTTGTGTGGCTGGGAACCCAGCAGCGCCAGCAAAGATCAGGCCACAGGTTCGAGCTCGTGGCTCCTCCACAGCCCCAGCACTAGCATGTTCGACGCGTGCTCTGGTCAGCCCGGGGCAGAGCGAGGGCATGGCAGAGCCAGTGAGTGGCTTCTCTTCAGCTGGGGGTTCAGGAAGTCTTCTGCGTGAATTCGCAACAGCAGGTTGCTTGTTGCCATCAAGATTTCTCTGTTCAAGTTCTGAGCTGGAGTGGCCAACCAGAGCCCGGATTCCTGTGAGCAAGGCTGCCCTGGAGGGCGGGACTAAGAAGGGGCTCACCGGGAGGGAGGATCTGGGAAGGGCAGAGAGCTCGGGGGCTGGAGTCAGGGGGACCTGGGTCCTGCTTAATGCGCTGCCTTTGCCACTCAGTGGGAAAGATTCTCTGAGCCCATGTGTAAAATGAAGCCAAAGTACACCTTCTTCAGAGTGGTGGTGGTGTTTAGTCACTAAGTCACGTCCGACTCTTTGTGACCCCATGGACTGTAGCCCGCCAGGCTTCTCTGTCCGTGGGATTCCCCAGGCAAGAATACTGGAGTGGGTTGCCATTTCCTTCTCTGGTTGATCTTCTTGACTCAGGGGTCAAACCTGTATCTCCTGCATTGGCAGGCACGCTCTTTACCACTGAGCCACCTGGGAAGCCTCTTCAGGATGGTGGCAAGGATTAAATAAGATGAAATGTTTGAAAGTTTTTGTTGCCTCTTAATGTTCTTCCAGGTTAACTCCTCGGCATCTTTTGTGAGCCTTTTCCCACGCCCACCCAGGCAGAATGAACTAACCTTATCCTGAGCCCTCCAGTGCTTTGCGCAAGCCTCTCTTCTAACACAGACCACATTGCATTACAGCTGAGTGGTCAGGGTTGTCATGTATGGGTCTACAGGTTGTGGACTGTATAAGGATGCCAGGCAGAGAGACGAATGACTGAAATCTGCCCTGGGCTTTGTTCAGCAAGGCCTGGAAAGGGTGCATCCACCTGGAAGAAGAGGCTTCCTTATCTAACTGGCATGAAAGCACCATATGGGCCAGCATAGGCCCCAGAGTCAGGCGGATCTGAATCTGAATCCTGACTCCATGATTTACTAACTATGGGTCCTTGAGAAAATTACTTTCCAAGGAAAATTACTCTCCAAGCTCCCATCTCCACCTTTATATCACGGGGATAACACAGTGCACCAGATAACAAAGGAGACATCATCTTTTGCTGCTGATTACACCTCTGTCTCTCCTATAAGCTCCGTGAGGCTGGAGACCATGGCCGCTGCTGTGCCTAGCACAGTTCTAGGCACATCAGGGCAAAGGTCAATGGTGAGTGTGTGTGTGCGCACACGCACTTCTTCTCCCATACTCATGCTGAGCGCCTCCCCCCATGAGTCTTGCAACTGTGTGTTTGTGAGTGCATGTACACACCTCGAGATTGGGGGAGAGGATGGCTATACACTAATCGGATCACATGATCTTGTCTTGGGCTTGCAGCGAATGCAGAGCCCTAAGCCCTGCCTAAATTTATAGAGCTGCCAAGCCACTGAGAACCAGGCCCAAGCTTTGCAGGCATGGAGGGGATGGGAATAAGGAATCGTTGGAAGGGGTTCATCCGGGAAGGCCTGCTAGAGGGGGAAGGCTTCAGCCAGATTTTGCAGGTGTGTGCAGAACCCAGGAGAGGGGATGGGAACTGCTGATGGAGACTCATTCGTCCTGGCCTGGTCTGAACCCAGATCTTCCCCAGCTCTCTGCCCCGAACAGGGCTTCAAACCCCTATGCCTTTATCCGGCTGGCTCCCCTTTGCATCCCTGTCTGGACTCCTGCCTTCGGGTTTAGCCTGATGTCCACTTCTGGGCCCGCAGTCCCAGAAATGCATTGATAATCCCTACTCAGTGACCGTGGGGCAGCCCCTGGGCAGCACTGTGGACTCTGGTTGGGAGAGCTGTGTCTCTAGAATATTTCCCTGTATGGAGGGTCTAGAGTGTGGTCGGGGAGAGTGTGTGGGAGGTAGCAGAGGCCTCTGGAGGCTGAAAATCAGCAGGTCTGCCTCTGGGAGTCAGGTTGCCAGAGCTCTGTGGGGGAGAGACCCGGCCTGGGGCTCCTCGAGTATCACAGTTCTCTTGGGGTCCTTCAGGACTGATGACCTTCCACAAGCACAGCTTTGGGTTCTGGCTCTAGGGGCCAGGGATGCAGACTCCTACTTGTCCTGTAGTTCTCACTCATGCCACCTCCTCCAGGAAGTCCTCCATGACCACCTTGGGACCAGGTTGGGCCTCCCTCCTGTGTGCTCCCACAGCAGGCTTCACTGTGAACCATGATTGCTGGTTACTTAGGTGGCTCAGACAGTAAAGAATCTGCCTGCAGTGCAGGAGATCTGGGTTCCATCCCCGGTTGGGAAGATCCCCTGGAGAAGGGAATGGCTACCTACTCCAGTATTTTTGCCTGGAGAATTCCATGGACAGAGGAACCTGGTGGGTTCCAGTTCATGCAGTCCCAAAAAGTTGGACATGACTGAGTGACTAACACCTTCACACTTTCTTCACTTTCACTTATCGGCCTTCGACACCTCTGTATTCCAGTGTCTGGCAACACCTGATGCTTAATAGTTGCTCAGGAAATTGTGAGGGATGACAGGCTGGTGGGTGGGAGGAGATATCGTGGATATGAATCCAGGCTCTGGAGCCTTGCTGGGTTTGGACTTGATGGATTCTTAGAACTCTACGCTTTGGGCTCGTCATCTGGTGGGATGGGGATATTCATGGTCTTTATCTAGCAGGTAGACTAGATGCATCAAATGAGCTGAGCTGTGATGTGCTTAGAACAGCCCCTGACACAGAAGAGCTTGGTGAATATTGCTTGTTAACTTACATTTAACTCCTTGCAAACTATTACAGAAGAAAGAGGAAGGTGGCCTCAGGCCTGGGTGGTCTAAGGAACTGGCTGGCTGGGAAATGGGATGGGGCTCCCCTGAGACCCCGGTTCTGACCCCCTCCCCTCCCCTGTTCCCATGTAGATGAGCAACAAGCGGTCCAACAGTTTTCGCCAGGCCATCCTGCAGGGGAACCGCAGGCTCTGCAGCAAGGCCCTGCTGGAGGAGAAGGGGCTGAACCTCTCCCAGCGACTCATCCGTCACGTGGCCTACGAGACCCTGCCCCGGGAAATTGACCGGAAGTGGTACTACGACAGTTATACCTGCTGCCCCCCGCCCTGGTTCATGATCACGGTCACACTGCTAGAGGCAAGGATGGGGGTAACGAAGGGGCTGCTGGAGGGTCAAAAAGATATAATTTTTTTTTTCCCTGCACCGTGTGACATGTGGGATCTTAGTTCCCCAGCCAGGGATTGAACCCACACCCCATGCAGTGGAAGCATAGAATCCTAGCAATTGGAACCACCAGGGAAGTTGCAGGAGGATATCTGAGATCACAAGGGGAGGGGCAGCACCTTCACCACCGAAAGGTGATGGTTGAGGATCAAATAGCAGTTGTCACGGCAGGTCAGGCCCTGGTACAGGGCATGCAGGTGTTGTTATAACCCCTCGGCCACAGAGGTATTACAAAGATCATGACTTGAAGTCACATGTACTGCAGCAAAACTCCTGTATGACCCTTCCCCCCGCCCAAATCAACGGCAACACGAACAGTGTCAGAAGGTCTTTGATTGGGGGCATTTCACCAAGCAAACTCATTAAAGCAACTTCTGTTAGTTCCTCCCAGAGTGAGTGGAGTGAGCCTCGTGGATGGGTCATTTGTTCCCCCCGGACTCCATCTTCCACCTGGAAAGTGGGAATAACCAGACTTGCCCTCCTTCTCCCACGTGACTCCTCTGTTTAGAGCCAGAGAATTGCTGGTGGTGCTTTCTGAGCACAAAAGCATTATATCAATACGTATGGGAAGGAGTGTTTATGAACAGGTAAATGTGGGCTTCACATATTTTGCAGGAACATTCTCCCCTTAGGGAATCATCCTTACCTATTGTAATTCTAAAAGTCTCATCTTATGCAACATGATCCAAAGTACCACTTTCTGAATCAGCACTCCTGTATGAGGGACTCTGAATGCTTCCGGCTCTTCAGCCCCAGAACTTGCGGCCCACCCCCATCCCCAGCGCGGGCTCTCAAACGGATGCTTGGCTTCCTTTTGGCATTTTATAATCTCCACCGTTTCTCTTCCAGAGCTAGGGGCCTAATTACCGCCCCTGCGTACGTTCATATAAAATTCCTGCCGAATCAAACTGCAGGATCATTAAGCCTCATGGCATCCTGCTTCTTCCTTTCTTTAATCAGAATATCTGGACTGCAGACCAGAGCTCCTCGGTTTGTTGTTCTGGCTTCCTCCAAGTACGTGTTGAAGTTGCGATTTTTCCGAGATATTCTTGGACTTGTTCTCCAAGCGCTTACTGTGTTGGTCTATTTATTAACTTCTATTTGAGGACCAATAATAACGAGTTGGCTTGCAAGCTGTGTTTGCTGCCAGGCCACCCGCACGCATGGTGTTAGGTGAACAGATTCGGCTCCCAGGGAGTCCAGCTGCTGGGAGCCCTGAGCCATTCCCAGGCTTAGCCCAGGAGGGCTTAACCCCAAGCTAATTACAGCTGCCTTCCCTCAGCTGATGCTGCTCACAGGGCTGGCTCTTCGTGTACTTTATCTTTTAAAAAAAAAATTATTTATTTTGACCACGTCGGGTCTTAGGGCTTCCCAGGTAGCACTAATGGTAAAGAACCTGCCTGCCTATGCAGGAAACGTGAGACGTGGGTTCGCTCCCTGAACACAAAGCTCCCCTGGAGTAGGAAATGGCAACCCACAGTAGTATTCTAGCTTGGAGAATCTCATTCTAGCTTGGGGAATCCATGCTGAATCCCACGGACAGCAGAGCCTGGCAGGCTACAGTCCATGGGGTCACAAAGAGTTGGGCACGACTGAGCATGCAGAGAGAGATCGGGTCTCAGTTGCAGTGCACAGGCTTAGATGCCCACAGCGTGTGGGATCTTAATTCCCCAACCAGGGGTTGAACCAGGTCCCCTCCATTGCATGGTGGATTCTTAACCACTGGACCACCTGGGAAGCCCCTGGTGGGAAGCCCACCTTTAAAAAAACATTTTATAGTTTATCATTTTTAAGCCTCACAATCACCATGGAAATGTAGACATGAGTATTCCCATTTCCAAATGGGAAAACCACGTGTGTGCTCAGTCTGACTCTTTGCAACCCCATGGACTGTAGCCTGCCAGCCTCCTCTATCCATGGAATTTTCCAGGCAAGAATACTGGAGTGGGTTGCCATTTCCTACTTCAGGGGATTTTCCCAACCCAGGGATCAAACCCACATGTCCTGCATTACAGGGGGATCCTTTACCACTGTGCCACCTGTGAAGCCCCAGAGAAATGGACGACCAGTGAATTAAAATAATTTGCCCAAGGTTATCCAGAGGAGCTGGATCTTTTGTCCAGATTGGTTTCTGATTTTCCAAAACCTCAGCTGTGTAAACTCAAATCACCAATCTAGAAGAAACTGGAAAATGATGAAATAACTGTTTCAGAGTCCTTATACCAAAGCCCAAGCCTTTTGTTTTATATCCTGTTCCAGTAACCTAACTTTCTGATTCCGTAACAGTGAACATAATGGGAAGCTACTGGAAGAGGGCCTCCTCCCTGCCAACAAGAGGAAGTAAGAACCTGGTTGTGGTAACTGGTTAACAACTTGCTGACACCCCAGGCATGGCAAGAGAGGACAAGAGAAAATGTACAAGCAAACCTGAGTCACAAAGAAACAAGAATTTGGGATCATTTAGTGCAGGAGCGAAACCCCCGTCAGTTGCTGGAGAAGACATTGCTCCTATAGCCCAGATCAATACCTGAGGCATCCTTAAAATTAAGAACCTAGGGACATGAATTATGCATTGTAGAGAGAGTTCCAGGGAGAAATAGTTAAAATAAACACCCTTTTCGGGCTTAAACAAGTATGCTTCAGTCATCTTCACAAATTCTTATGTGAGGTGTTGATGAGAATTCAGAGCAATTGAAATCCTTGTGTACTGTCGGTGGGAATGTAAAGTGGTATAGCCATTGTGGGAAACAGTATGTCAGTTCCTCAGAAAATTAAACCAGAATTATCACACGATCGTGCAACTCCACTTCTGAGTGTATACCCAAGAGAATTGAAAGCAGGGACTCAGATATCTATACATCCATGTTCACAGCAGCATTGTTCACAGTAGCTAAAAGGTGAGCGCAACCCGAGATCCATCGACAGATGAATGGATAAACAAAATTTGGTAGCTACATCCAGTGGAATATTGGGAAGGAGATTTTGACACATGTTACAACGTGGATGTATCTTGATGACATTATGCCAAGCGAAATAAACCAGTCACAAAAGACAAATGCTGTGTGATTCCACTTCCACACAGTCCCTGGAGTAGGCGCGTTCGTAGAGACAGAAAGCGGAATGGTGGTTGCCAGGGGCTGGGGGGCAGGGAATGGAAATTAATGTTTCATGGATATAGAGTTGCTTTCATCACTTGTACAAGATGAAAAGAATCCTGTGAATGGATAGTGGTGATGGTTGCCCATTATGAATGTATTTAACACCCCTGAACTCTACACTTAAAATGGTTAAGATGGTAAATTTTATGTTACATGGCTTTTGCCACAGTTTTGTGTGTTTTTTTTTGGAAATCAACTTATATGGCATTGCCTCAACCCCAAGTGGGTATGTGAGTTATTACTGGAATTAAAGTTTAAAATCCTCCAAACCCTTTCTGCTTAGCACCGAGGAAATGTGGGCAGAGACCTTGAGACCATTTTGTGAACCGTGAACACACAATGAACAGAAGTGGAGTGAGAGGTGGTAGAGAGCTAGCTTGGGTGCTGGTCACCGGGGTGTGAGAAGGACAGATGGCAACTTCCCTAGGGATTCCGCATGATAATAAGCTCAAGAGGGCTTCCGGGCAGTTTCCTGCCTAGTAACGGCCTCTCTGTACTCTCTGCTCTCCTCCAGGTTGCCTTTTTCCTTTACAATGGGGTGTCGCTGGGCCAGTTTGTACTGCAGGTGACCCACCCACGGTACCTGAAGAACCCACTGGTCTACCATCCACAGCTCCGAGCACAGGCTTGGCGTTACCTGACATACATATTCATGCATGCAGGGTGAGTACTGGTGTCCTTCACTCTATCAACAATCCCTGCAGAAAAATAACTGGTCCAGAGAGCCTGGATTGAAATTTTATTTTTTTTTAGTTTATTTTTGTCTACCTGGACACAGGATTTGAGATGGCTTCTTAAAACTTATCTAATACCAAACCGGTATGTGTAAATTATTTGGAGTATATGGGAGATGAAAATGTTTTACAGTTGGTGGTGGTGATGTTTGTGCATACCAGGCCATTAAAACTATACGGTTTAGGGGACTTCCCTAGGGGCGCAGTGGGTATGAATCCACCTGCCAGTGCAGGGAGATTGATCTCTGGTGGCGAAGATTCCACATGCCATGGAGCAGCTAAGCCCGTGCACCACAGCTACTGAGCCCTGTGTGCTGCAGGTACTGAAGCCCATGTGCCCAGAGCCTGTGCTTTGCCGCAAGAGAAGCTACTGCAATGAGAAGCCTGCGCACCTCAACGGAGAGTAGCTCCCACTTGCTGAAAATAGAGAAAGCCTGTGCAAAGCAATGAGGACCAGTGCAGCCAAAAATAAATAAAATTATATATTTATTATATATATATATATAAATTGTACAGTTGAAAAAAAAAAGAGTGTATGGGAAAGAGAAAGCAAAGTGAGATCAGCATACACAGCATGTGATTCTATATCTTTGCTGTAAGTAGGTTATAGATTTATTCTGAGCTTCCTGGTGGCCAAAGCAAAGAGGGAAATGTGGTCAACCACCAGGTTCATTGTCCATAAACTATGTGTGAGAGCTCCTATAAGTTGAAATAAAGCACTGATTTGTTGAAAGGAGGTCTACCTATATGGTGACATGAGTCTTCTGGAGGAACTCTGGAAATATTAGAGTTTCTGTTTGCAGAGCCATGTGACCTCTTTTGGGACCTGGAGTGCCACCAGTTCTCAGGGATGCATTTTACCCCATGATAAGGACCTCCTAGCTGGCCAGGTGACCACCCAGGTCCAAGTCTCTTGAATGCACGATCTTGGCTGGAGAGTTTTTACGTAGTGGAAGTGTGGAGTTGGAAAGTCAGAATCCCCGGACCCCAGACCTCTGCAGTGTCTTCTACAGACTCTAGAGAAGTGGAGAGAAAGCGTGGAAAAGCCCTGAGGGTGCCTGTCCCTCAGGCAGTGGGGATGCCAATGGGAAGAAGATCACCCGGGCCCTCATGGTTCTTTCCTTGGGAGAATGACCCACAGTGGCCACGAGGAAGCTCCACTGTGAACCTCTGCTCCTGCTGAGCTTCTAAAGGGGCCACAGAGCCTCCCCCAGCTGGCTGCACCTGCTGGGGAGGCTGCTTTGGGGTGAAGAGACTTCTCTGGTGGTCACTGATGAATGTCTCTACTCTGAGCCTAAGGGGATGGCAGCCTGGCCTGCTATGTCTCAGCTTCGATTTCAGGGCTGAGGAGGAGAGTGGGGGAGGCCCTTCATGCTTGGGTATCCTCATGAGCCAAGATGTGGACACAACAGGAACTGGGGGAATAACTTTGACTTACTAAGTTGTTTTTTTTTAAGTATTTATTTATTGTTGCACTGGGTCCTCATTGCTTCATGTGGACTTCTCATTACAGTGGCTTCTCTTGTGACGGAGTCTGGACTTCAGGAGCACAGGCTTCAGTAGTTATGACACGAGCTTAGCTGCCTGGCAGCATGTGGGGATCTTCCCAGACCAGGGATCAAACCCGTGTCCCCTGCATTGACAGGCGGATTCTTCGCTACTAGGCCACCAGGGAGCTCCCAGCCGTAGGGTCTGGTCCACTTCTGGATGCCCAGCCTCTTGACATGCTGACTGAATGACTGTGGTCTCTCTGTACAGGATAGAACACCTGGGGCTCAACGTGGTGCTCCAGCTCCTGGTGGGGGTGCCTCTGGAGATGGTGCATGGAGCAACCCGCATTGGGCTTGTCTATGTGGCCGGTGTCGTGGCAGGTAGGCAGGTGGGCCCAGAGTTCATAGGGGTGTACCTCCCCAGGGCGGCTGATGAGACCCTGTGCCGTCAGGCAGGCCCCAGGCTTCCAGCGGACGCTCATCACCCAGGCTCCCGACTGCTAGGGTTCTCCTCCGGGTACCTCTCCCCACCTCCCCAGGGAGACCGGACGGGGATGCCACCCAGAGGGGGAGGCGTGTGATGGCAAAGCGGGTGGAGGGGTGTGATTTGGAGCCGGCAGACTGACCGAGGTTTCAGTCTCTCACTGCCGTGTTGTAGCCGTGTGAACTTGGGGAAATTCCTTACCTTCTCTTGGCGCCTGTTAAGCTTTAAGAGGGAACTAATGAGATCTGCCACAGAGAGTCGGACACAACTTAGCGACTGAACAACGAAAAGTGAGATATGCGTGCAGGATGTGAGGAGGGCGGGGCGAGGTGAAGAATGAAATAAAGCAAGGGTAATGAGATCCCAGGGGTGGGTGGGGGGGCCACCTGTACCCGAAGGGCAGTCTTGCCTCTGCCTGGGCTGGCCCTTGATTGACCCACTGCAAGCAGGAGATAGTCTGGCCCAAGAAGTCGTGAGCACTTGTGCCAGCTGGAGGAGTCTGGGCCCTGGCTGACTCAGCCCACGTGGCAGGTGATGCGTGTAATCACTGTGGCCTTGAGGACAGTGTCGCAGCTCCTGGGCCCCCGCCCCGGTGGGAGGGGAGGTGGACCGGGGCAAGGTGGGGAGAGCGGAGGAGATTTCTGCAGGAGTCTGCACCAACTGTGCTTCTGAACAGAGGAATCTCCCTGGTGATGTCTCCAACTTTATTGCTGGCTTTTTTCTTTACAAGGTTTGCTGCTTCAGCTCTTCACCTTGACAGCGGTGCCCAAGGGAGCTTTGCGTGTGTGTTTAAGTAAGATCTTAATCCTTTCTGAGTGGCATTAAAGCTGTCATCAGGAGAGCAGGGCAGCGTCGGCCTTGTAAACAGAGGGCAGGCAGGAACCCCGGGAGTGAGTGGGAGGGCTTCCGGAATCAAAGAGGGAAGGCTCCCACCCTGCCCGCCCACCCGTCCATCCCGGGAGAGGCTGGTCTGCTAGTTTGTAAAGCCTCAGCCTGGGAGGTTGGCCCAGCGCTGTTCTCCTTCACTCCTGGGCTGAGGTTGAAAACTTGGCCACCTTGGACAGCGCCCACACCAGCCTCTCTTCTCCCAGAATCCAGCACCTTCTGCATCCTTGAACAAAGGTCTGAGGAGCGTCTCTGTGCGCCAGACTTCCTCAGTCACCCACACACTCCTGAGCGTCGACATGCGGGGATTCAGAGCCACGTCTTCCATACCTACTCAGAGACCCAGATGGTTAATGGCGAGGAACAGGGAAATGCTCGTAACACTTGCAGTTAGTAGTCAATTAAGTGGGCGTGCCGGAGTAACCTAGAAGACAACACAGATTCAAGATGACTCAGGTCTCGTCCAAACCAGATGATGCCCAGCGGGGAAACAGTGCAGATATTACTTCCCAGGGACACCAGTGCAGAAGGGGTTGGTGTACAGGCAGAAGGGGGCTTGCCAGCTGAACCTGAGGGTGTGGGTCTGTACTGCAAAGCAAACGACGTGCACTGTCCTATTTGAGTCATTGATTCAGAGCAGAGGGCATTCTGGTCACCACATGTCACGCCATTGATCCCCAGGATTGAGCTGATTGATCCGCCTGCACCCTTTCCTCCTCCTCTGCTCTGTGTGTGCATCGCTCTTCAGAGAGGGGGTGCCGGTTCAGACAGTCAGGCTCTGACCAGATAGCCAAGTGCGTGTCCTGTGCAGGCTGTATTTAATCCCCGCAACAACCTCCTGAGGCAGGTACTATTACCCTTCACCTGTTACAGATACAGAAGTCAAGGCTTGGAGAAGGAAAGTGACTTGCCTAAGAAGATACAGTCATAAGTGGTGGAGCTGGGCTCCGATCAGGCTGTCTGACCCCAAAGGCTATGCTCTAACATGACCTTAGTGTTATGAGAACCAGAGGCAAGACTTATCCTTCATGCATGGAATTTATTGGAAACCAAGGGAGGTCATTGTTTTCATGTTAAAGATTTTTTGATGTGGGCCATTTTTAAAGTCTTCACTGAATTTGTTACAATATTGCTTCTGTTTTGGGTTTTGGTTTTTTGGTCGTGAGGCATATGGGATCTTAGCTCCCAGACCAGGGATCGAACCCACACCCCCTGCATTGGAAGGCGAAGTCTCAACCACTGGACCACCAGGGAAGTCCTCCAAGGCGGGGCAGTCTTCATAGACATTAAGCCCTGCTCTTTAATTCCTGCCCAATGAAAATATTCCAAATCCAAGGCCATCGCATTTTGTAACAATTATAACTAATCTCTGCTCAGCATGTCTGATGGTCCAGGCATGTGATAAAGGGTTCACGTGTATTATCTCATCACATTCGTCTGAAGTGGCTACTGACACCCCCATTTTATAGGCAGTTCAAAGAAGTGGAATCACCCTGTTTGCTCAGCCAAGAAATCCTAGAACTGTAGTAGAAACTTCCCCAAACCTGTGCTTCTAGCCAATGCTTGAAGCCAAGATGTATCTCACTTCTGCTAATGATTATAGGGCTGAATTTAAATACTTTAACATCCAGTCTTGGGACTTCCTTGGCAATCCAGTGGTTACGACTCTCAGCTTCCACTGCAGGGGAAATGGGTTGAATCCCTGCTCAGAGAACTTAGATCCTGTAAGCCATGTGGTTCGGCCAAAAAAATCAAAATAGCCCGATCTTTTCACTGTTTTGCCCAACTTTGATGATAAATTCTGTAGATCAGAAGCCATGGGCGCACCCCCCAGAGCCTAGCACAGGCTTTGGCACATGGCAAGCACTAAATGAGAGGGTACATACATAAATAAAGTTATACTGCTTAAAGGTAGGTGTTCTGGCAATTTTTATTTGGATTTGCTTTTCTTTAGCAACCAAGGGCGGAGAAGGTGATTGGCAACCCACTCCAGTACTCTTGCCTGGAAAATCCCATGGGCGGAGGAGCCTGGTAGGCTGCAGTCCATGGGGTCGCTAAGAGTTGGACATGACTGAGCGACTTCACTTTCACTTTTCACTTTCACGCATTGGAGAAGGAAATGGCAACCCACTCCAGTGTTCTTGCCTGGAGAATCCCAGGGACGGGGGAGCCTGGTGGGCTGCCGTCTATGGGGTCGCACAGAGTTGGACACGACTGAAGCGACTTAGCCGCAGCAGCAGCCGCAGCAACTAAGGGAGGTGCTGGAGGACACCTGCTTTAAATTTTCCAGGCTAAAATTATCACAGCTGTGCGTTATGGCAAAGTCGCCAGTTCATCACTGTGCTGGCATGGACCCAGGGTTTCGGGGAGTGGAAATTCATAGCCCTGACTAGCACTGGTCCTTTGGTTTGCTGCTGTGCAGAGGTGTGGCTTGCTTCTCTGTCTTCTACCTTCCTGACCTCCGTGGGTTCACACTGCATCCCATAGGTTTGTCAGGAATCCTCCCTGGCCCTGGCTTCCTACCCTGGAATGGCTTTGCTCTGTTGATATGCAGAGCAGCCCACATTTCTACTTGACTTCTCCCAGTCCCTCTGAAAATGAAAGTGTTAGTCACGCAGTCCAGTGTGACTCTTTGTGACCCCATGGACTGTAGCCTGCCAGACTCCTCTGTCCATTGAATTCTCTCCCACCAGACTTCTCTAACCATGGAATTCTCTCCAGGCAGGAATACTGGAGTGAGTAGCTATTCCCTTCTCCAAGGGATCTTCCTGACCCAGGGATCGAACCCAGGCCTCCTGCATTGTAGGCAGATTCTTTACCATCTGAGCCACCAGGGAAGCCCATAGTCCACGACTAATTTGCAGTCATTTAAGGAAAGTCTTTCTGCCACAAATGGAGGGCAAGTGGGTCCAGATCATTTCCTTCTAGATTCTTATATCAGTATTCAAACCCCAGACCCTGGATCTTAGGCCAAGGCTTTTATTATTGTATTTCTGATCTGGAAGGAACCCTGGAGGTCCCCTCCAGTGAATGGCAAACTTTACTCCCCATGTCTCACCCCCATTCAGCCTGAGCAGCTGTCTGCCCTCTGCTCTGTGGGATAGGGGTATAGGTCAGGTTTCTTTGAAAAGAGAGTCTTACTGCTCAAACATTGGACAGCCTTAGAACTAACCTCCTCATTTCACAGATATGAAAACTGAAGCCCAGAGAATTCAGGGGCTGTGTCCGAGGTCACACAAGTAGCCAGTCTCGTCCCCAGTCGACCATCCTGCCACCATCCAGACTGACCTGTGGCCCTGCCTGGGGTCAGGACTCCCATCCCTGGATAGGGTGAGGGAAAGGTCAGTGCATGGAGGCTGGACCCTGCCGCCTCCCTGCTCTGGTGGATCCCGCCGGTGAGGCCGAAGGAGCAGAAGCTGGGCCCATCTGCAGGGACTCACACGGAGGAAAGAGGCCAGCCTGGGAGCTTCCTCTGTCCAGACGGTAATTAAGAGGAGCCCAGCCCTGCAATGCAACCTCCTCCACCAGCCCCAGCCGGGAGCGTGGGAATCCTTTGTCATGCAGATCTCTGCTGGCCTGCAGGCCACCCTGAGATTTTTTTTTTTCCCCTCCTGTTATATAGGGTTGACCCCATGGCTCAGCAGTTAAAAAAAAAAAAAGTTATCTGACAATAGATCAATACCTAATTAAAGCCGAAGGGGAAGCATGAAAGGAGAGAGGAAAGATTTATAGTTGCCCTGGGAGGGGAGAAGGACTCGGGTGTTCTTAGTTCATGACAGTTTATGTTTTCCTTGAGAGATGACATCCCCCTGGAGACGAAGAACCTGTTGTGGGGAATCTCTTCCTGGTAGGATCACAATAAGCTCAGAGCCTTGAGAGCGATCTGGGGTGGCGGCAGCAAGCGATGGGGGGAGAAGGCAGATGACATTGCTGCTACCTCTCCAGGCCCAGGGTGTCAGGTACCCTGGTTCCCAGGCGGGCCCCAGCCTCTTCCTTAGGAGCTGACCCTCCACCCCCATAGGGCCTGCAGAACTTGGCCTTCTGCCTTGCCCTCCTCTCTCCACCCAGGCAGTGACTAATTGGCTCAGGAGCCTGCGGGCATTTTCCAGTGGTGATTTCTGCACACTCACCCTGCCAGCCACCTCTCATCCTCTGAGCCCTGAGTTCTAACTCCCAGTTATTTTTAGTCTCCTGTGTCCTTCCCTGGAAGCCAAAGCATTGATCACACTTAAATGAGACCAGAACAATGCATTGCCCATCTCCTCTCTGCCCAGCTTCCCTCCCAGGACCAAAGTTTCTCATCCTCCAGACCTAGAGTCTGTACCATTCCTTTCCCCCAGGGGGTATGACATCATCTTTCTTTCTTCCCTGGAACTTCTCAAGGACATTTTTCCTCCAAAGATGCTCAGCTCTAGAGATCCTGTTGGTCTGTTGCAGTTTCACTCAGTTGGAGGTGATGCATGGCAGGTTTCTGGGTGCTATTGAGAAAGAGTGAGGGTAGAGGGTGGGGATTGACAGGTTAGGGAGTGGCTGCTGGAGAGGCCAAGAGTACACGAGTTTTGTGTTAGGCAGGCCTGGACTCATGTCCTGGCTCCAGCCATTCCTACCAGGTGACTGAGGCCTCAGCCTCCTCATCTCTGCGATGAGGCTGTTAGCGCCCGCCTCAGCGAGTGGGCTTGAGGGTCACACAAAATGTTTGGCAGTTGTCTGACACATAGCACCCCATAAGGGTGGCAGTTTCAGCAAAACTACTGCTACCATTTTCTTGACATCGCTCAGAACCCTGAGATAGCACCCGGTGAGGCCAGATCACCAGGCAGATGGTCTGGGTTGGAGCTCTACTGTGGACAAGTCACTTCCCTCCTTGAGACTTTGCTTCCCAGTTGTAAAAGGAGAGGTTTGAACCAAATGGTCCTTTCGGTCGTAGATGAATCTTTCAGGAAGCTCCAGGGTGATGGAGCTTTCGCTCTGGAGTCTCAGCCCTGAGGCTGCAGCATCCCAGCGCCTGGGACTCGGGGTGGGGAGCGACTCCAGCATCCTTGAATTCTCCGTCTCTCTCTGTACCAGGGTCCTTGGCAGTGTCTGTGGCTGACATGACCGCACCAGTGGTGGGCTCCTCTGGAGGGGTGTATGCGCTCGTCTCTGCCCATCTGGCCAACATCGTCATGGTGAGCACCCCTGTCCCTGAAGTCCTTTCTTGGCCCACCCCACCCCTTCCCCGCCGTCACTGGGCCTGGATGTTAATCTACCGGAGTTGGGTTTTAGATTCTTTTCTGTGCTCCAGCCTGGGCTCGGAAAGCCCCAGGTGGCCTTGGCCAGTAGCCAAATTCAAGGAAACTTCCTCACCCTCTGCCGGGCCATTTCCAATGGGTCCCTTCTGTATATGATTCCAATTTTCTCCAGCCTGGCTTTGCCTGTCTCCCTATTCCAACTCTGCTACCCGGTGGCTTTAAAAAGTGAAAATTCTTGACCACTAGCACCCATCAAAATTGTAATTTGTTGTTTCTCATAGTTTGGTAAAAGTAAAGGGCCTTAAGGGCTTCCCTGGTGGCTCAGTGGGTAAAGAATCTGCCTGCCAGTGCAGGAGACACAGGTTTGATCCCTGATCTGGGAAGATCCCAAATGTCACGGAGCAACTGAGCCCGTGTGCCACAACTACTGAGCCTGTGCTCCAGGGCCCAGGAGCCCCAACTACAGAGCCCTCATGCCCTGCAGCCCCCACAATGAGAAGCTGTCACACCGCAACTACACAGTAACCTCTGCTCACCACAACCAGACAAAAGCCCCTGAAGCAGTGAAGACCCAGCACAGCCAAAATAAATAAAATTACAAATAAAGAAGTAAAGGGACCTTAGAGATGATCTCACCAAAATTCTCAAATAGGAAAGAAGGCCCCGACAGGTTAAATGATTTGTGCAAAGTCATAATCAAATTGGTGACAAAAATACGGTCTTGAGCCCACATCTCCTGGCGACCATTTAAGTGCCACTGTCCTCCACCAGCCCGTCACAGTGTCTGGACACCGTCATCCCGTTTCTCATGTCCTTCCTTCCCTTTTCCTGAAAGGCAATCTAGTGAACTAGCTAACAGCAGGGGCTGTTATTCAGCTTAGATCTGAATGGCAGCCACCTACTTCCTGAAGAGTGACCTTGAGCAAATGACTTCAGTGCTTTGTGCCTCAGTTTCTACATCTGTGAAATGGGATGGGGTGGGACGAATGAGATACAGTGAAAATAACCACTTGCTGTAAGTGTTAGCTTCATGCCTGAGCCCTCACAGAAGAGGCTGGGGTGGACTCAGAGTAGAGACAGGACCTTCAAGGCAAGAAGTTGAAAGCCATCTGATAGTCTTAGAGGAGGCCAAGGAAGACAGCTTCCTTGTTTTGGAAGCAGTCTGAAGTTTGGAGGCTGAAAGAGGAGTCGTTGGCAGTGCTTGGTTCACTCTGCCTGATGCCCCCCACACAGGCACAGCCCAGGTCTTACCTATCTTTTCCCCAGTGCCTGGAATAGGGCTGAACGCATGGCAGAGGGTACCCACTGAATCTGGGGGCAGGCGGGAAGGAAGAACCCGGGGTTAGGGGAGCAGGGACCGTGTCCAGGAAAGGAATTTCTCTTTGGGAGCCTCTTGTTCTCACTTTCCTCCCCCATCACTGTCTTCACCCACGTGGCAGATATTCAGATGCTCAGTTACAACAGTTCATAGAGTTCCTCAATTCCCCCACGTCTTATTTATTTTGCCTGCACTGCCAGGCATGTGGGCTGTTGGTTCCCGGACCAGGAATCAAATCCGCGCCCGCTGCAATGGAGTCTTAACCACTGGACCACCGGGGACTCTCCTCCATTTCTTCTTTATCACTGCTACTGTCAACTGTCCTGCTCCTCAACACGATTCCCTCTTTTTGCACCAAAGTCCCATTTGTACCCTGAGAGAGAAAGAGAGCTGCCGCAGAGGCTGGAAAACCCATGTGAGGGCGTGGCGGGGTGGGGGGCGGTTGGGGGCGGTAAGTGTGTTTACACACAGGGTGCGTGCCGTGGTCTGCTGAGCACCTGGGAGCCCAGGGCCGCCTCACGTGGCCCTTTAAATGGGTCGTTCTGTATCAGCGCCACCGCTTTCCCCAGACACAGCTTTTCCTCTGCTTTTCCTCTGAATTCTGCTTCCGCCACTCCCCCCTCCCCCTGCCCCAATTCCTTTCTGCAGGGGGAAGAAATGCCACCCTCCCCCAGCTGTTCCCCCCAGGATGTGTCTGTGTGGAAGGACATGAACCAGCACAGCTGAGAAGGGAGAGGCAAGCAGGACTTCATAACGATGCCCTGTTTCCACCCCTTGCCGCCACCTGGGAAGTAGCTCTGGTGTTCTCAGAAGTTCCCACTGTGAGAGCAGACCCAGGGCCCAGGGTGGGGCGTGGGGTTGAGGAGGGGGTATTTGAGAGCAGTTTTCTTCCAGTTTGTACTTCTTTCTGCAAGTAGCCAGTGGTGGTGCAGCTGAGCCCAGTGCTCTTCCAGAAGGACATGGCTTTCTCTGGCCAACAGGGAGCTTTGGGGTCCCCTGGAGCGTGACATTTGGTAGCCCTCCTTTAAAAAGCTGTGTGCTGTTTATTGGACAGTGAAGAATGCTCATTTCACTCGCTTCCTTCTTAGAAAGGTCAGTTTCTTTTCATCAAGAGGCTACCTTTACCCAAACTAGCTCTGTGCCCAGCGATTCGGAGATGCATTAGGACAAGCCAAATGAAATTGGTATTTCTGTGGGTCAGAAGCATTTCAACCTTGGCAGTTTGATGTGGCTCAGCCTAATAGATGACATATTTTTTCTCCCTAGAATGTTAGCAAACGTAAGAGGAGAGTTCTTTTTTTTTTCTTTATTTTTATTTTATATTGGTGCTTTCAAACTGTGGTGCTGGAGAAGACTCTTGAGAGTCCCTTGGACTGCAAGGAGATCAAACCAGTCAATCGTAAAGGAAGTCAACCTTGAATATTCATTGGAAGGACTGATGCTGAAGCTGAAGCGCTGATACTTTGGCCACGTGATGCAAAGAGCCGAGTCCTTGGAAAAGACTCTGATGCTGGGAAAGATAGAAGGCAGGAGGAGGAGGAGACAACAGAGGATGAGATGGTGGATGGCATCGCTGACTCAATGGACATGAGTTTCAGCAAGCTCTGGGAGATGGTGAAGGACAGTGAAGCCTGGTGTGCTGCAGTCCATGGGGTCACAAAGAGTCGGACATAACTGAGTAACTGAGTAACAAATAGTTGATTTACAGTGTCGTATTAGTTTCAGGTGTACAGCAAAGTGATTTACTTATATATATCCTTATTCTTTTTCAGTTCTTTTCCCGTGTAAGTTATTACAGGATACTGAGTAGAGTTCCCTGCGCTGCACACCAGGCCCTTGCTGATTATTTTGTATACAGTGGTGTATATACGCTTAGTGGGCTTCCCAGATGGCACTAGTGGTAAACAATCTGCCTGCCAGTGCAGGAGACTCAGGAGACATGGGTTTGATCCCTGGGTCGGGAAGGTCCCCTGGAGTAGGAGATGGCAACCTGCTCCAGTAATCTTGCCTGGAGAGTCCCATGGACAGAGGAGTCTGGCAGGGTACTGTCAATGAGGCTGCAGAGTCAGACATGACTGAGCGGCTGAGCACATACATTTAGACTGTTGATCTTTAATTCCAAAATGAAGATTTGGTCTGTGTGTATATACCCAATAAAGCACCTCACTGGAGCAGAAGGAGAAAGAGCATGCACCTGTCAGGAAATGTGGATTTGAGGTCTGGTATTACCATCTATTATGCTGTGAGTTCCTTAACTCCTTAGGGATTCTGTTCTCTCATCGGTAATCCTTTCTTCACAAAGTAGTTGTGAGAAAGACATGAAAAAAAATGCATGTGAAAATGTCGTTTATGTGGCAGATCGTCATCCTGGGAGATCCTGTAGGTATATGTGTGTTTATATTAGTCAGTTCAGTTGCTCAGTCGTGTCCGACTCTTTGCGACCCCATGGACTGCAGCACGCCAGGCCTCCCTGTCCATCAACAACTCCCGGAGTTCACCCAGACTCATGTCTGTTGAGTTAGTGATGCCATCCAATCATCTCATCCTCTGTCGTCCCCTTCTCCTCCTGCCCTCAATCTTTCCCAGTATCAGGGTCTTTTCAATGAGTTAGCTCTTCGCATGAGGTGGCCAAAGTGTTTGAGTATCAGCTTTAACATCAGTCCTTCCAATGAACACGTAGGACTGATCTTTAGGATGGACTGGTTGGATCTCCTTGCTGTCCAAGGGACTCACAAGAGTCTTCTCCAACACCACAGTTCAAAAGTGTTTATATATATATATTTTTTCTTTCTAACAATTTGTTCCTTTATTTAGCCTGAAACTTTTTATAAAGGTAAAAAATAATTTTAAGGATGAATATCATCATCATTTTATTTGAGCTCTTTTGATTTAAATTTTATTATTTTTCTTTATTTTCTAATTGAAGGATAGTTACTTTATAATATTATGTTAATTTCTGCCATACATCACCATGAATCAGCCATAGGTATACATATGTCCACTCCCTCTTGAACCTGCCTCCCTCCTCCCACCGTCCACTCCTCTAGGTTGTCACAGAGCCCTGGTTTGAGTTCCCCGAGTCATACAGCAAATTCCCAATGTCTGTTTTCGTATGGTAGTGTATATGTTTCCGTGCTTCTCTCTCGATTGGTCCCACCCCTGCCCTGGTGTCCATAAATCTGTTCTCTGTGTCTGCATCTCCATTCAGTTCAGTTCAGCTCAGTCGCTCAGTTGCTGCCCTGCGCATAGATTCACCAGTACCATCTTTCTAGATTCTATAGTGTGTCGTGTGCTTAGTCGCTCAGTCGTGTCCGAATCTTGCCACCCCATAGACTGTAGCCTGCTAGGCTCCTCTCTCCATGGGATCCTCCAGGCAAGAATACTGGAACGGGTTGCCATTTCCTTCTCCAGGGAATCTTCCAGACCCAGGAATGGAACCTGGGTCTCCTGCATTGCAGGCAGATTCTTTACCAACTGAGCTGGATCCTATGTGTATGCGTTAATATGTGATATTTGTTTTTCTCTTTTGGATTTATTTTACTCTGTGTAATAGGCTCTAGGTTCATCCACCTCATTAGCACTGACTCAAATGTGTTCCTTTTTATAGGTGAGTAATATTCCATTGTATGTATGTACCACAGCTTCTTTATCCGTTCATCTGTCAGTGGACATCCAGGTTACTTCCATGTCCTAGCTATTGTAAATAGCGCTTGAATGAACATCGGGGTGACATGTGTCTTTCTCAATTATGGTTTTCTCAGGGTGTATGCCCAGTAGTGGGATTGTTGGGTCATATGGTAGTTTTATTCCTATGTATATATTTTATACATATTCTTTAATTACAAATTCCACCGGATGTCTGCACAGGGAATAATCTGAAAATGTGTACTTTATGCTTCAGATACATAACAGAAAAATGTCGAACCCTCCTGTTCTCAGGACTGTACTTAAGTGAAAGAGTCTGCCTGAAATGAAAGCGTGTCCTATTTTTCATAAAAAAAAAAAAAAAAGCACTTTGAGTTTCAAAAAGCTTGTTTACATCTGGGGATTAAATCTAGAAAATATTTCAACAAACGATCTGGATGGCATTAAAGACCTGCAATCAGGACTTCTTATTTGAAATTCTAGAAGTATAAAGACGCACATAATTGAATAATTTATTAATTGCTTTTTGCTGCGGCCCATAGAGCAGACTTTCATTTTTAAGTATACAAGATATTTTCTTATACTTTGCCCCACTCAATAGATGTTTTTCTAAAACGTTTTGAGATCGAAATTTTCACAAATTGAACCGTACTGTCAAAGCACAGGAGAGATTGTTGTCTGAAAGTCGCAGAAGATTGCTGCGTTACAAGGTTCAGTTTATTAAGTAAAAAGCCTGCTGTAAGATTTTTACTTAATGACATCTAATTTTATCTGTGTCATGCTTTCTTGTTTCCTGTGTTGGGTTTTCTTGAAGTGATTTGACAAGAAGTTGTTTCCACTGGGGGTATGTAAAGCAGTCTGGGAACAGAACCTCCCGCCTGGGTTTCAGCCTGTGAGCTCTTAGCTGGTTGGATGAGCAAGATGCTGAGAGGCCTGGTTCCCGTCTTGTTTGCCGTTGGTGAGTTACCATCTCACCCTGCAAGGCTCTGGGAGAGAATGAAATTAAAGGGCCTGAAAAAAGTATATATTCCCCAGGGGCCTGCAGGCTTTTCAACATTTATAGCAGCAGCATGGCTGGCGCTGTGTGAGGTTTTTCCCCTTCTCCTGTTGTTTCACTGTGCTTATTTTATTGGAGAGAATAATGGGGAGGGGGCTGGGAGATGAGGCAGCTGGTGCAAAGGAGTGACTTTCTAGTTTAACCCGTCAGCTGCTGGGAGGCTGGTCACTTACTGACTGTTCACTCAGCTTTGGGGGGCAGCTGGGGGCAGCCGGCAGGGACAGACAGCACAGACAGACAGAACATAACCTTGCCTTGGAAGTGTGGGCAAACAGAGCCCTGGACTGGGAACCTTGTCAAGCTCGACCTTAACTCACTGTGACCTTGCCCTAGCCCTCCTTGACCCTCAAGTGCAGATGAGAGGGTGTGACTGGATCAGCTTGGCAGACTCCAGTATCTTCCGGAGCCAGGTATGGTGTGGTGGATGAGGCTGGCCCGGCGGGGGTGCTGGGGGGGCAGGGCAGCCATGTGGGAAAACTGGAGTTCCCTGGCTTCATCGAAGGTCATTGAGATTCTGCAGAATTTTTTTTTTTTAAGATTTTTTTTTTTTACTTTTTATACAATTTTTACAATTAATTCATTTGTTTTATTTGGGGCTGTGCTGGGTCTTTGTTGCTGCACACAGGCTTTCTCTAGTTGTGGTGCCAGGGCTTCTCTTACTGTGGATCTTGGGCTTTAGGGCCATGGACTTCAGTAGTTACGGCACACGGGCTTAGTTTCCCCGTACCATGCGGGATCTTCCCAACCCAGGGATCGAACTCTTGTCCACTGCATTGGCAGGAGAATTCTTAACCCCTGGCTTCCAGGTTGCGCAGTGGTAAAGAATCTGCCTGCCAGCGCAAGAGATGCAGTTTCAATCCCTGGGTTGGGAAGATCCCCTGGAGGAGGCTCCTGGAGTCAGATGGACTCCCTGCCTGTGGGAGTGGCAACCCACTCTAGTATTCTTGCCTGGAGAATCCCATGGACAGAGGAGCCTGGTGGGTGAGCGTCCATGGAGTTGCAGAGTCAGACTTGACTCAGGACACAGATGTGACTTGCATACTCCTTAACCACTGGGAAGTCCATTTTTGTACAATTTTAAAATGTTACTTTGCACTTACAGTTATTACAAAATATTGCCTATATTGCCTGTGTGAAACAAATCATCCCTGAGCCTGTCTTACCCCCAGTCGTTTGCACCTTACGGTCTCCTACCCCAATCTTGCCCCTTCCACTGGTTACACTAGTTTGTTTTCTGTATCTGTGAGTCTACTTCTCTTATGTTCTATTCACTGCTGCTACTGCTGCTAAGTCACTTCAGTCGTGTCTGACTCTGTGCCACCCCAGAGACGGCAGCCCAGCAGGCTCCCCCGTCCCTGGGATTCTCCAGGCAAGAACACTGGAGTGGGTTTCCATTTCCTTCTCCAATGCATGAAAGTGAAAAGTGAAAGTAAAGTCGCTCAGTCGTGTCCGACTCTTATCGACCCCATGGACTGCAGCCTACCAGGCTCCTCCACCCATGGGATTTTCCAGGCAAGAGTGCTGGAGTGGGGTGCCATTGCCTTCTCCGGTTCTATTCACTAGTTTGTTATAGTTTTTAGATGCCACGTATAAATGATATCGTACAGTATTGGTCTTTCTCTGACTTATTTCACTTCGCAGAGATTCTGAAGTTTTAAAACCGTTCTGCAAGGCAAGCTCACTGTCTTTGCCGCAGGTCTAGATACTATCAGACATTTAGATGGATGACTCTTACTGTGTTCCAGTCTGTGTTCTTTACACATATTAATTCATTTCACCTTCGTAACAATGAGGTGGGCTATGAGATACGTACTGTTACCTCAAATTTATAAACAAGGACCCTAGGAAAAAGGAATTCTGAGTCATCCCAGGGTGATCTTGCCAGACCAAAAATACAGACGGTACTTTTTAAGGCAAATCCCAGGTTGGACCCAGAGGGGTGAGGACCTCAGCTGAAGGAGAGCGTGACCAATACATTCTAAACTTACTTTGCCCCATAGTATCAGTCAGAACTCAGGGAAAGAGACATGAGGTAAAATATCCAGAGAGCTTTTATGAGGAAAAGGGATATTAGAAGTGTTCCATGTCACTTTTTTTTTTGAGAGTGTTCAGTACATTCATATCATAGTACGATACGAATCACCATCTATCTACAGAACTCTTTCCATTTTGCAGAACTAAAACTCTATACCCTTTTAACAACAACTTCCATTCCTCTCTCCCCCACCTCCTGGACTCCTCTGTACCTCCTATAAGTGGAATCAAATGCTCTTTGTCTTTTTGGGAGTGGATTATTTCACTTAGCAGCATAGTATCTTTAAGGTTCATTCCAGTTTGGGATGAGTCTTAACGTCTTTCCTTTTGAAGGCTGAGTAATATTCCACTGTGTGGCTAGCCCACCTTCTATTTCTCTGTTCATCTCTCCTTGGACCCTTGATTTGCTTCCACTTTTTTGGCTGTTGTGAATTACACTGCTGTGAATGTGGGTGTCACTTTTAAGAGAGAATGAAGAGCCATGGGTGGACATTACAGGGAGGCAAAGCCTGGCTGCACAATGGCAGGAAGAAATTTTCCGTGATTGTAACCCCTTCCTGGGGCTGCCCCAGGAGCTGGGGAGCTCCCCGTCACAGGGGCTTCTTGGCAGGGGTGTCCCTTTGGGAGGAGATGGCCCACCAGGTGACTCCCAAGGTCCCTCCCATCCTAAGGCTTCCTCATGGAGAGGAGCTGAGGGGCTACCCAACTTCAGCCAACTGAGCCAGCTTGGACTGGGTTGCCAGATCCAATGGACGGCACCAACTCCTGTTCTGTTCCCTGCCCCCAGCAAGAGTCCCCTGTGGGCAAACCCCAGCAGGGGACAACGTTGTCCTGCCATCTGCTTCTTAGTACAGAACATGTCAGCAAGCAGAGATCAGACTTTCCCACCTGAAGAGGGACCGTGTATCGCTCACCTCCCCCTTTTTTTTTTTTGGTTGCAGCATGTGGGATCTTTAGTTGTGGCACGTGGGATCTAGTTCCCTGACTAGGGATCAAACATGGGCCACCTACATTGGGAGCTCAGAGTCTTAGCCACTGGACTACCAGGGAAGACCCTCACTTAGCTTTTTGTGAGGAAGGACATGCTGATCATTGAGGAATAATGGGGAAGAGGGAGGCGAAGGGCAGAGAGCTGAATGTGGCAGGATTTCTGTCTTTGGGACAGCGTCCCTCCATTCCATTCGGTCCACTGAAGCTTCCATAGACATTGCTGTCCGTGCCAGTGTTCAGGAGCCCCGTCAGATTTCATGCATGGGTCCCCCTATTTCAGAGGAGTTCAAGATGTGCCCTTGAGCTGGGCCTGGGCCAGGGAGCAAAGGCAGGGGGAGGTGGGTGGGAGGAAACAGAAGCCGGGGCATCCCCACTTGCCTCCTCCCCCAAGACTGATGTTTTCCAGGGAGTTTCCGGGCTCCTTTCTGCTTCTGGGTAAATGGAAGGGAGCTTTGAAAGCACTGCAGGAGTGGCCCTCAAAGGAGCCCTGTGGCGAAGTCTTTTGTAAAGTGAACAGTCCTTTTGTAAGGTGAATAATTGTGCTCTGATTATCTGCTTTGGAGGTTCAGAGTGTTCAGAGATTCTCAGGGGAAAGAGGGATTTGTCTGAAGGCCATCTGGCCCACCCCGCTTCCAATGCTTGATTCTCTCAAGCACCCGCTCTGAGTGATGCGAAGCCCCCATGTGGACCCCTCTGTGATGGGAAACTCACCATCCCATGGATCATTCCATCTTTGGACAGCTCAGCTGATTAGAAATGGAAGCGTATCCTGAGCTTAAAAAGAAAAGTCTGTCTCTGAAGTTTTATCCATTGTCTCTGCTTACAGGTTACACTAAATATACCTTTTGCTTATGTTGACTCACTTGATAGCTGACCACAGTGAACTTGACCTCCCCCAGATCTTCTCCTCATTTGTTTCTCGAATGCAGGCTTTTGAGTTCTCCTATCGTCCTGATGGTTCTGTTTTGACTTGGCTTGCTTTGCTGGCCTGCATCGCTTTGTAACCATGAGACCTAGCAGCTGGGGCAACATTCAGATATCTATCTGTGTCGTGGAGACAGGGACTCGTGTCTCCCAGGATCTAGATTCTCTTCCTGTGTTGGTGCAGCTCCAGAGCTTTTATGACGGTACCAACCCCTAAAATGTCCAGGCTGTGCTGGTGCGATCTGGGACTGCGCCACAATCACTTCATTTAGGATTTAATAGAGATGATTTCTTTTTAAACTCCGTCTTTATTTTTATTGTACTCCAACTCTTTTAGCCTTTCCTTTGTTTACACATTTTCTTTTTTTAATTTTTAAAACTATTTATTTTTACATTTATTTGACTGTGCCAGGTCTTAGTTGAAGCATACAGGATCTTTAATTGTGGCATGCAGACTCTTAGTTGTACCATGCGGGATCTAGTTCCCTGAGCAGGGGGTGAACGCTGGCCCCCTGCATTGAGAGCATGGAGTCTTAACCACTGGGCCACCAGGAAAACCCCACTAATTTTATTTTTAAATTTATTTTTGGCCTCACTCTACAGCTTGTGGGATCTTAGTTTCCCGATCAGGGAACAAACCCAAGCCCTTGGCTGTGAAAGTGCGGAATCCTAACCACTGAACCACCAGGGAATTCCCAGAGATGACTTTTTTAAATGTCAGCTTTTCCTAGGCTGGCTACCTCTGCAGAGAAGTGGTCTGATCTGAAACTAATGAAACTCTCTCTCTTTTTTTTTTTTCCTAGAACTGGTCAGGCATGAAGTGTCAATTCAAGCTGCTGCGGATGGCTGTGGCCTTGATCTGTAGTAAGTTCTGATAGGGCTGGCTGGGGAAGGGGGGCCCTGTACCAGTCCTGGGGGATGTAGAGATGGCACAGTCCCTGCTCTTTAGGGACTTGTGGTCAAAAAGAGAAGGGAGACATGTCCACAGTGTGCAAAGAAGTGGGGGTTACAGGAGGGTCTGACCTCCAGTGCTGCTCCCTGACCTCTACTTTTCACAGACATAGACTGTGCAGAGAGGAAAGTCCACATAGAGAGGAGAGTCCACGTAGAGAGGAGAGTCCACGTAGAGAGGAGAGTCCACATGGGATAAGGCTGTAGCTCAGTGGTCAGATCAAGAAGAATAACCTTTGGGGGCTTTTATTCCTTTTGGTTTAAAAAAAATTCTGGTTTCAATATTTTTATTTAAAAATGTTTTTCCTTCCAGTTTTATTGAGATAAAATTGACACACGGCCCTGCATGAGTTACAGGTGTACAGCCTGATGATTTGACTTATATACATCACGAAATGGTTAGTACCATCAGCTTAGCAAACATCCGTCATCTCGTATAGATGCAGAATTAAAGAAATTGAAAAAAAAATTTTTTTCCTTGTGAGAGAAGTAATTTCTTAACCTTTTGGGTCACGGAGTCGATCCTTTGAGATCTCCTACTGGAAACTGAGGATTACTTTCCAGAAAAAGGCACATATGGGCAAGCTCACATGGGCGTGCACACACACACATACACACACTCTAAAACTTGCAGTTTAGCAGGCTCACGAGCTATAGCTAATCCATGAACCCTTGTGAACAGGTGTGATAAGGGCCTTCGTTGAGAGAAGCCAGTCTACCTGCAAAGGACATTTTGAGTGTGAAAGACAAGACAGGTGTTCACCAGGTAGACAGGATGCAAGAGGCCACTTCAGGTGCCGCAGAAACAAAGATGCAGAAGAGTGAAGGGTAATGGCTGGCAAGTTGGTTAACAAAACTGACCCATGAGGTTTAGGACTGTGTGTGATTGTGTAAGAGATCACTGGAGTCAGACCATGGAGGGATTTAAATGCAAAGAGAAAAACTGGGCTTCATTCCCGGATGCACTAGGAGGCCAGTGAGGGGCTTTAAATGAGGGAGATGTTTACAATTTTGAGTTTTCAGTGATTCATCAGATTGCAGTGTGGAGGGGGAGGTATGTGCAGGGGATAAGACCAGAGGCCAAGAGGCTCATTCTGAGATGGAAAGAGATGAGTCTGAACAGAATAGAGAAGAGGGACACACAAACTCTCATTCAGTTCCCAGAACATGGCTATGAAGAGCGGATTGTTTTTAGGCTCAATTTACAGGCTCAGAACATGAAGGTCACCCCCCTACAGGTGGTAGAGGCAGAATTCAGAGTGAGCCTGTGCCGTCTCTAATGCCCTGCACTTTTGCCAGGCTGGGCAGGAGCTCCGGGACTATCTCTGTCTGGGTCAGCCACTTGGTTTGTGGGGAAGAGGAAAAACTGAGCCAGAACAGAAATGGAACGGATAAGGGGCCCAGGTGGGCTCCATTTAAATCCACTTCCACATCCTTTGTACCCCATGGCTTTCAGGATCCTCTGATCTCTGTTTCCTGGATGGCGTTGGAGGATTTCTAATCCCGGAAAGGACCTTCCAGCTCTAAAACTCACAGAATCTTTGAATCAGGGTCTGGGGGCGGCAGGGGGTTGGGAGAGGCTATGGGAGGCAGTGGGCTAGGAGCTAGGGGGAGCATAGCTTCCTCATCTTCTCAGCCTGAATTTGTCTGTTTGTAAGAAAGGGAGCAGAGTCATGAGTCTTACAGTTTAAAAGAATACAACCTGGGGACTTCCCTGGTGGACCAGTGGTTAAGACTTCTCCTTCCAGTGCAGGGGCTGCAGGTTAGATCCCTGGTTGGGGAGCTAAGATCCTACATGTCTCCTGGCAAAAAAAAAAAAAAAAAAGAAAAAACAGAACATAAAACAGAATTGTAACAAATTCAATAAAGACTTTAAAAAATGGTCCACATAAAAATTTTTTTTAAATAAAATAATCTAACTACAAGCATTATAAAAACTAAAATGCAATTTTGGAACTGAGACCAATGTCACTCCAACCTCCCTTGTGGACTGCAGGGCCTGCAAGGGAAAGGGCAGGAAGACGCCTTGGCACCCGGGGAGGCAGGAGGAGGTAAGGATGTGTGTCCCTTGCCACTCCGTTTCTGCCATCTATTGGCCATCCCTGGGGTTGCAGGGCTCAGGCCTGGAAGCTTAGGCAATTCCCCGGGGAATGGACATCCTTGGAGGTGCTGGCATCTCTGGGGTGGTTAGGGTGGAGAGAGGCACCCTGGTTAATTAAATGGTAACCTAACAAGGTTCTTTGGGTGATAGGTAATAAAATGGCACTTAACCCTTCAAGAGAGCACGTCCCCATTGAATTGGCCAAGCTGAGTTTGCACAAGAAGGATGGATTGGAGAGCAAGATGGGGGCATTTTAGATTCTGACATTCTAACACTTTGTTGAGATTATTTATTTCCGCTCCTTCTTTGCCCTTCTCTCCCTTCATCGCTTCCTTTCAACCATAAAAGCACCAGTTCTGAGGGTTCTCCAGGGTTTAGAGCTAGTACATGAAGACACTTAGTAGACTGTAAAGGTCTCACACATAATGAGATTCTTATTGATGTCCCAGCAGTGTAGCCTGGTATGTAGAGTCTGAGACTATACAGATGGGGGGACTGAGCCTCCAGCACTCATGACTGCAGGGGTGCAGGCCCTTTGGGCTTCTGCACAGAGCTGTCCCCTCGGCCTGAAGCGCTCTTCTTAAGGTCTTCTCTCTCTTTTTAAGATTTTTTTCTTGATACGGACTATTTCTAAAGTCTTTATTGAATTTGTTACAGTATTTTGTATTTTTGAATTTTTGGCCACGAGACCTGTGGGCTGTTAACTCCCTGCCTTGAAAGGTGAAGTTTTGACCCGTGGACCACCAGGAAGTTCTGCGTCTTCTCTTGATATTCAAGTGTCCCTCCTGTGGGAAGATTTGGCCTGATTCTCCAAACCAAACAATCCCCTTCCTGAAACACAGCCTTGATTTTAAATCACCTATTTTTTTCTTCCCGTAGGGTTTCTTTTGGGCTTCCCTGATAGCTCAGTTGGTAAAGCATCCGCCTGCAATGTAGGAGACCCCAGTTGTATTCCTGGGTTGGGAAGATCCGCTGGAGAAGGGAAAGGCTACCCACTCCAGTATTCTGGCCTTTTACCGGATTATCTTACTATGTAATTATATGCTGGTTGGTCGCCAGATTCTGTAAGCCCTGGGAGAACAGTAGTGTGTCTGCCGTCTTCATGATTATATGTCCAGTGCACACAGCAAACCGTGCTTGGCCTGTTGGGTAGTGAAAGAATTAGTGGCTGGATGACTGGGTGGCTGGCTGGAGTGCAAGACCTCTCGTTCAGCTCCCGCCCTGTGCCCTCTGGTGACCTGTCTGTGCTTCCTCCCCTTGCAGTGAGCATGGAGTTTGGACGGGCCGTGTGGCTGCGGTTCCACCCGTCAGCTTACCCTCCCTGCCCTCACCCGAGCTTTGTGGCGCACTTGGGTGGCGTGGCTGTGGGCATCACCCTGGGTGTGGTGGTCCTGAGGAACTACGAGCAGAGGCTGCAAGACCAGTCGCTGTGGTGGATTTTTGTGGCCATGTACACCGTCTTCGTGCTGTTCGCTGTCTTCTGGAACATCTTTGCCTACACCCTGCTGGACTTGAAGCTGCCGCCACCCCCCTAAAGGCCTGAAGGACCGTGGTCCAGGAGAGGAGGGAGAAGCAGCATCAGCCAGGAGCAGCCGTATTCTTTTTCTCATCACCAGCTCAGTGAGGCCAGAGAGGAGAGGACAAGAGATGCTGGGCTGCTGTAACATTTGTGTTCAGATCTGAACAGACAGTGGAGGCCTTTTTCTGAAGGCACCCGTTGGAGGAATTGGATGTGGCTTCTGTAGTTTTTCTAGATTGTTCTGAGGACCTCGGGCCAGGGCGAAGGCCTGGGGTGACGTGAGAGTGGCTGTCCCCTCGGGCTGGGCATGTCCCATGTGTTCAGGGACACAGACTGGGTAGCAGCCTTCTCCTTCATCCGCCACCCAGAGGTGCCTAAGAGTGTAAGGAAGGCCCGCGGCTTCTAGTCATCCAGTAGCCAGGCAGGCCGTGTCCAGCCCAGAGGTCACTATGGGGCCAGGATGTGTTCCCTCCATAGCTATTGGGTATGGAGCTCTGGAGTGGAAGGGGGCCTGGTGGTGGAGGATGGTCAACTTTGGTCTCGGCTGGGGGGACCCAAGACGCCCTCCCATGCCTGTTGGTGGGCACTGGGGTGCCCACCAGTGGGGCTCTCTCTCAGGCCTGGAGAGCGCAGAGGGAGATCCTATAGCTCCAGGCTCCCCCTTCCCTGCTCCCTTGCCCTCGGGGTACCTGTGAGAGGAGCCTGAGAGGGAGGCAATAACTTTGTTCAGGGCTTCCCTAGTGGCTCGGGTGATAAAGAATCTGCCTCCTGTGCGGGAGACCCAGGTTCGATCCCTGGGTCGGGAAGATCCCCTGGAGAAAGGAATGGCTACCTACTCCAGTATTCTTGCCTGGAGAATCCCATGGACAGGGGAGCCTGGTGGGCTACAGTCCGTGGGATCACAAAGAGTCGAACAGGACTGAGCAACTTTCACTTTCACTCCCCTCCACTCCGCCCTTGCCCTCCCCACCCCCAGTGCCAGTGGGGAAGGGAAGGGTATCAGCTTCGGACTTCTCCCGGGTGCTGACGTCTCACACCAGTGTCTGGACATCCAACCCCTTTTGTTCAGGGTCTTTTCCTCCCCTTCCACTGCCCACAGCCCCCAGTGTGCCTGTCCTCTGCTTACAGAGCCAATGTTCTGGTACATGTGTATGTGTGTGTGTGTGCATGTGTGTGTGTGCACATATATGGTTTGGTGGGCAGATGCACATGTGATGGGAAAGATGATGTGAGGCCAGCTGGAGGCTGCAGAGGAAACCTGCAGAGGGCAGGGGCTGTGGGGGAGTCCGCCTGAGAGGAAGGGGACACTGAGAGATAGGAAACTCCCACCCCCTTCTTCCCCATCCCCGTTCCTCTCTGGTGCCTCCCTGAGACTCCCTGACCAGTGGGAGACATGCTGCGGTGGAGGGAGACCTCCGCCCTTCCAGGGACCTTGAGGATGCTGAGGTTTCCCTCCCCTTTGCCACGTTCTGCTCTGACTCCTGTCTAGAGGAGCCTTCCTGTCTGAAAAGATTCTGTTGTGTCTCCCTTAGGAGGGAGGGAGCTTTGGGGGTGCAGGAAAGGCTGGAGCAGGAATGTTGGGGCCTTTTGAAGTTGGGGGCACAGGGATTCCAATTCAGACAGGAAACTGCTCCTGGAGAAGAATTAGTGGGTGCTTGAGGGAATATCGCAGGCAAGGAGGACAGCCCATGGATGCTCAGAGCCGGGAGGACACATGGAGATGGTCAAATCTGCGCCCCCACCCCAAAACAAGTGGCAGAACAGGGCTGAGGCAACAATCCCCTGCAGGAGCTGGTGCCCACCCCGTGGGGAGGGTGTGGGGAGGATGGCCTTTGATGAACTGTGTCTCTTTATGCTGCCCTGGGAACTCCCTACACTGACAACCCAGAGGGCTGTGTTCCTGCAGGAATGGGGCCGCCACAAGCCTGTCAGAGCCCTTACATATGCTAAGGTCCAGAGTCAGCCAGGCCAGGTATTCACGGGTCTTGGGCCACTGTGATCACCCATAAATGGGCAGGGTCTTCCTACCCCACGACACCCCTACTCACCCCCGGGCTATGCCAAGCCCTTCCCTGTCTTGGCCCAACGATAGATTGTTCTGGTCCCCACATAGGGCTCCCGAGGTCATGCTGCACTTGTGTCAATGCTGTGCTAAGGACACCCTGGCAGGATGGCCCCGGGTGTTTGGCTGAGCCGTGCCAGTCTGTCCCTGCCAGCCATCCTCCACCCTCCTGAGGGCCAGGTGTGGTTGAAAGAGTGAGCTTCTTAGGAGAGGAGACTCTGAGCTGGAAAGGAGGCCAAGAAGACGTGGGCAAAGATGGGGGTGGGAGGGGCTCTGCTGTGGACTGCCACCCCTGCTAACCCTGAGTGATGCTGTCCCTTCTGGGAGCGACAGAGGCTGCTTGTGCTCTGCTGGGAGGCAGGGCATCGCCTCTGTCCTGGCACCTGAGCACTCTGGGATGTGGTGGAGGAAGTGGAGACACTTCTGCCTTTATCTGGTATGGTCTGGAGCTGGGGGCTTCCGCTCTCAGACGTGGGAAGACTGTGAACTGGAAGAGTCTAGAAAGCCCATCAGGGAAGCACCCAGTTCCTTCAGGGCTTCAGATGGAAGCTTGTTACTGAGGACTGCATAAGGCAGAGGTGTGGAGTCTTGCCCTGCGAGGCCTGGGATACACTAAGGGCTCCTTCTCTACACCCCGCACCGCCGGCCCCAGCTGCTCCTGGTCCACAAGCAACCTCGAAGTTCTTTGTTGTGCTCAACGCCCACCTCCGCCGCCTCTCCCGACCACCACGTCCAAGCAGGACCACGCAGTGGTGGCAGGAGTCACTTCAGACGCTCCAGATCTCCAGCCCAGGGCCGGCAGACAGCTGTCCGGTAAGGTTTACTTCTGGGGGTCTGGCTTCCTCCCGGGCAGGTCCTCTGTTCCCACATTCCCTCCTCATCCAGTATGGCCACCTGACCGGGTGCTGAGAAGCAGAGGGTGGAGAGAATCTTCAGGCTGTGGAAGGTAGTCAGCCTTTTATCCACAGGCTTCAGAGGCTGAAAACTGAAGGTTCCCCTAACAGCAGCCCCAGACTCACCCTCTCCTTACATGGAAGAGGAATCACAGAAACTCGGGAAAGGAAAACGACCTTCCAAGGAGAAATTTCATTTTAGTGACACCACTCATCATTAGTTTTTTAATTAGGAAAAGCTCCTGGATGAGACGCTTTTGCCAGCTCACAGGGTTCTCAATTTCCATGAGAACCATTCTTGCCCAGAGGATTAGGGGAGTCCATGCTCACCAAGCCTGGATCTCCCTGCAGTGTCCAGTTTCGTTTGCAAATAATGCTGATTCCCAGGTGCAGTGGAAAACCCTTTCCTGGCATCATTCATGTTCCCAGTGCTGGCCGGAAAGCTCCAATATTCCTCTGCCTTAAAAAACTGCCCAGCCCAACACCTGTCTCCCTGCCCCCAGGACTGGAGTAGGTGGAAAAAAAAAAAAACCACAAGCTGCAGTGTTTGTTTCTAAATATTTTTGTATCGTGTACATTCTGTATATTTTTGTTGTAACATATTATTTGAGCACAGATTCCATTAAAGATTTTTTTTTTTCTTTAAGTCATTGGTTATACAGTTATTCTCACCAGTTTCACCAGTTACTCGGGAAGGGCTGGCATTGGAGCCTGTTTCATCTCGGTCTGGGTTAGGGTTGGGGAGGCAGAGAGGGTGGCCAACAGTGGGGGTGGGTCTGTGATGTATGCCGTACGGATGGGGCATCCGTGCTCAGCACTGGTCTTTCCGGCTTGGTAGTTCTTAGCCTTTCTTGAATACAGTTCTTTTGAGTGGTTGATGGAAGCTATGATTATTCTTCCCATAAAAATGCACAGATAGACAATTCTATGTATAATTTAGAGGGAAAGGGCTGTGAATAAGGAAACTCATCTAGGGTTTCAGGTCATGAACCTTTGTGCCAGCTGTCCTGGTGGGTGCCTGGCCTTCCCCTTCCACTCTTACACTGTACCCCAGAGAGCTTAATATTCTATTATTATTGGATGAGTCTTCTTCAAAATATCCTAGATACTTCCTTCATTACCCCAATAGCCTAGTCTTTAGGTCTTTTCTTTCTTGTCATGCAGGATCTTAGTTCCCTGACTAGGGATTGAACCCATACCCTCTGCATTGGGAGCATGGAGTCTTAACCGCTGGACCACCTGGCAAGTCCCTAGGTCTTTCTAGGGGCTGTCAGCACCCTGATCCTAAAAAAGAAATAGGAATGTCCTTGGGGTAAAAGAGCATGGACAGTTCACTTACAGAAGGGGAAAAATAAGAGGAGAGCAAATGTTAAAGGTAGTCTGGTGCTTGGTATGTTTAATAATCAAGTGGGCTTTGAGTGGGTGAAGCCTGAGAAACCATTCTCACCAGTTTCTCTAAGCTAATGGCAGTGTATGTGGTTTGGCCATTCACAGCTTTCAGTGGAGGATTAAACTACCCTGTTAAAATTCAGGGTATGGGAGTTGTTTCTGATCATGTTTTCACATCAGTTTCTTGTGTATCATTTAGAAATATTTCTACATGCTTTCTGGGATGGCAGAAGTCATCCCAGAGCAAATTTTAGGGCATGGTTCAGGCTCAAGATCTAGGATCTGTTTGGAGTGTGGGGAACAGAGTCCTGTCAGCAGCCGTGGTCCCGGGACTCGGTTCCCAAAGGTAAGCTCCCTGGCAGCCGGCAGTCGTTAAACCAGCTTTGCCTCTGACCTCCTACCACTCTGCTCTTCACTCTTGCTTCCTCCCTTCCACCAGCTTCTCATTCTTCCTATAACTTAAAACTGATAATAGGGTAATTATACAGACCACTTAGTGGGTACCTACTCTGTGCCTGGGCACTGGGCGAGGCACTTTCAGTCTTATTTAATTGCACAGCTACTTGAAGTGGGTATAAGTACACCCATATCTACCCACGAAGGGACAGCCTAGAGAAGTTCAGTAACTTGCCAGTAGGATCGCAGCCAAGACGGCCTGGTTCCAAAGTTCCTGTGCTCAGCCCTCGGGTGTTTGTATAGAACTTTAAGGACACTTAAGTTTGTAGAAGTGTCAGGGCGTTTGTTTAAAGATCCAGTCTCGTTGCCCTTGGCCTGGGGCCATCTGGTCACAGTCCTGAACCTTGGCGTATTTGCTTGGTGTTCACTTAACAGGATCTCCACTTTGTCAGCCCTCCCAGAAGTAGTTCACAAGAAAACTCACAGCTATCAATTCATTACTGCTCCCTATCACTGCCCCACCAACCCTGACTTCTGAAATCTAGCATTTCCGCCAACTTAGAGAGATATGAAGTCTGTGAGGCACATTTCAGAAGTTTAGCGGGTATAGGACTGGAGCTGCCCTCTTAGGCCTCCAAGTGGAAAGACTTCGTTGAAGCCAGTGGGGTTTCCATGACAGAGAAGACTCATGGTTAGGAGAAAGGTAGTCCTGGTAACTGAATCTTATTTCTGAGACGTTTGCAGGCTTTCCTGGCATTTGGTGTAAGTACTCCTCTGGTAAAGGACAGGCATTCTGTCATGGTTAATAATGAATGAGAGTGAAAAGAATTGAGTCGGGCCATTGAATTAGACAGGTGTAAGCATACTGGACGATGAATAAAACACTGTGATGGAAATTGCTCATATAGTCTGCCTAATGCCTCCTGCAGGTTGCAGAAAGATGTCTCCTAGCAGGCAATTTGATTTTTTTCAACAAATTCCTTAGCCAAACAAGTATAATTTCCCTCAAAACTTGCTGTGAATTAATAAAAATGTCAGACTGGAGAATTGAGCTCACTGAATAAAAATGACTGTGTTGCTGAGAAGCTAAGTTTTATTGTTATTATAATAAATATAATTACAGGTAAATTGAGACCATTTTTGATCCATGACAAACATACATTTCCTGTGTGTATAGCACACAAATAATACACAATGTATTCCACACTTAACAAATGCTTTTTAAAACTTTGAAAGTTAATATATTAGCTTATTAAAATTTGAATATAATACATGTTTTTGGTCACAAACTCTGAGTTTCTTCTCACAGCCCACAAGACAGTCAGCTCCATATCACTATTTTCCTTGTCTACAGCAGTGATAGACACACACTTTTAAAATAAGACTGTATTGTATATAACTGTGTGATGTCATGAGCCTACATTACCAAAAATATATATAAAAGTACATATAAAGAATATGTAATTATGCCTTGACTCTATCCATAAATGACTTGAAGCAGGTAATATATTTGCTTTTAAATGCTATTTACAACATGGACTCTTGAATGATATGTGAATTTGAAAATGAAAAACATATTTTCCAGACTCAAAATGCTGATGTCCTAATGTTATTTATTTAAAAAACTGATTTCCAAGTGGGCAACCCTACCTTAGAAAAAGTCAGATTCAAGGGTTGTACCATAAAATTTCCCATAGTCATTGTGAATGCTATAAAAAAGATGGTACTTGGATTTTTTTCTACACTGACTACAATCCAAGTTATTAAAGTTTAAAACTATATGAAAGCCTTTATGAGGATCCTGAATTGTATTTCCCATTAAAGAAAAGAAATGGCTCAGTGAGTCATGTCTCTAGGTTTCTGTAGAAGAAAAAGCAGAAGGCCGTTGTCAGTTATCTTGAAAGTTAAAACTCAGCACTTAATGTGAATTTAGATGAGTTTAGGAGAGGAGTTTTACGGGCTTCTGTTCCTCTGAGCATCCTGAGGGCAGTGAGAACAGAAGACTTCTGATCTTCCAAACAAAAATCATTATCAAATGGATTTATTAAAGAGCTATGCAGAACAAACTGCAGTCATATGTGTGTAGCTATAGTTGGCTTCCACGGGAATTATCAGTGGCTCTAACGCAGGGCACTTTCAGTTGATTCAGAGTAAAACAATATAAGGCTTGTAACACATGTACAGAAAACTAAAATCAATGTGAAGAATCTCTGTGCGAGTTCTTTATTTTGTTTGCTTGTAAAATTGATGTACTTTGTTTCTTTTTTAACACTCCATTTAAAAACTCCAGCATTTTCATATAAAAGAAAAAGAGAAATTATAGGCTCTTGGCAAATACCTGTGAACAAAAGAATGAAGAAAAGTGATGGGGCCACTTCTGCAGTAGCTTTCCATCAGAGATAATATCTTATCTTGAAGCTAGTGCACCTATTTTTAAAGTTCATTTAATTCCTTACACACTCATGATTTATTTGCATATTGACATAAAAGCTGCCTTCATCATCCATGCCATTATCAATCAGACAAAAAAAATCCATCAAGCACCCACAGGATGCAGAGATCTGTCTTTGAAATGGTGGCATGGTGTTAATCTGTCCTAAAACTAGGAATAAGTTTTTTGAAAGAAGCTATAGTACATTGAGGGATTCCCTGTGGCTCAGTGGTAAAGAATCTGCCTGCCAACACAGGAGACGAGGGTTTGATCCCTGGGTCAAGAAGATCCCCTGGAGAAGGAAATGGCAACCCACTTCAATATCCATGGACAGAGGAGTCTGGCGGGTTGCAGTCCATGGGGTCACCAAAAGAGTCAGACATGAGTTAGCGACTAAACAACAACAGTACCTTGGGAAAGAAGTATTATGATTTTTCTGGGAGGGAAAGTTGCTAAATACTGCAAACTCCTCAGAGAAGCCACAAAATCACCTCTGAAGGTTTTAAGCAACAATTCCCTGAAGCTAGAAGTTATGGGACCAGCAATGTAAAAATTTCACAGTTCTAACATACATCTATCTATGACTGTGAAGACGTGCCTCAGATTTATACATCTAATTGGGTTTAATCTTGAAGATACAAAATGAGAAAATCTATAATGTGTTTTCAAATAATCTGAAATAGCAATCCTATGACAGTTACCAAACTACCACAGTTTTAAACACCACGGCTTGCAGGACTTCACAATACAATCATCTCCAAATACGTCATCAAAAACTCTGGGCAGCAGCTTCTTTCATAAATTCCTCGAGGACAGCTACCACATTTTTGGCTTCAGGCATTTCTTCGTGTTCCACTTTAACAATCTTCAAAAGGATATCTCCACTACCACAGTTCTTTAGGAACATGTAACATTTAAACAAAGCATAATGATTCATTTCTGCCTGCCGGATAAATCTCTTCAAATTATTTGTGTCTTGTATGGCCTAGAAAAAGATTACCCAGTTAACTATGTGTTCAGTGAGATAATAATGAAGCTTGAAAAAGATCTCCTATCCAGCTGAGAACTCAACTATATGTGAATGAAATGTTTGCCTTTTATTTCAATTATTTTAATTGCTAATATGCTTTGCCCTTGATACAACAAAATCTTTGACATAAAGTAAAAATACAAATCTCCTAAATAAGGTGACAACATGCCTCCCCAACAAAATTCTGAACTTTTAGGCATGGAACTACGTTTTTTGTGCTTCCCAACTAAGATATGCCGTAAATTATAAGACGGATGTCCCTAAAATATAAGCAAGCATTCAATTCAATTTATTGGAAATGCAATGATACATACACAGAGGCCACTGAAAACTATAAATGCCTTTGGAAGATTCTAGCTCTTGTTTGTTTTTCAAAAATTAGAACATCATTTTAATTATTATGAATAAGGCTTACAGTGCAAAAACACAGAATAAGCAAATTTGTGGTTAAAACTTGGACTTTACTTGACAATTCATCAAAAAATATAAAGATAGTGTTTATATATAAAGAATGACAGGTAATACCTTTCATTAGTATTGCCTTTACTATTTCTAATGTCACTATATCATAGTGGATACATCTGCTCCATCAAAATGTCTTTCTGTTTATTTGCTAATACTAAACGAACATGAAAAAATGTTCAGCCTGAATAATAATTAAAGACAGATTTGAATAGCTATAGAGTGCCAACATTAAAGTAATAAAAATAAATAAGACTGATAAAAAACTGTTATATTAGGTTCTGCATAGAAAACCCATACACATTGCTGAACATTCTGTAATTTCTTCCTATTTTTTTTGAACTGCAAGCTGGCAATTTGTAATAGAAACCAAAACATTAAAACCCTTGACTTGGTAATCCCACTTTTGGGAATATACATTAAGGTAATAATCCAAATGAAAAAAATACCATCCAGCAATGCTCCTTCTGGACATCTCTCTGAAGAAAACCAAAGCATCTACTCAGAAAGATATCTGCAGTGCCATGTTCCCTGAAGCATCACCAACAACAGCCAAGACATGGAAACAACCCAAGTGTCAACTGATGGGTGAATGGACAAACTGTGGTATATACACACAATGGAATACCACTCAGCCAGTAAACAGAAGAATGAGATCTGCCAACAAGGGCTTCATGCTAAGCGAAACAGGTTCTACAGAGAAAGACATCTACATGTGGAATCCAAATATATATATATTTTTATATAAATATATAAAAAACAACTCATGGACTCAGAGTACAGAGGCAGCAGATAGGGAGTGGGAGAAATGGGTGGACTGTTTTGGTTTTGGTTGAAACAAATTGAAATTTTTACATACAAATAAAAATAGTGATATACCAGTGTCACCTGTCAGGCTGGCAAAGACGAAAAGTTTAGATACCCGGTGGTGTCTGGGTTTGGGGAAACTGGCACTTTCAATGCTATTGGTATAAATGGAAATTGAGGATTATAGTTTTGAAAGTGTTCTAGTTAACAGACATTATAGCTGTGAAGCAGATTTGTTTCCTGGTCACTGGTACTAACTAAACTTTGTGACAAAGATTATATGTGGCACTTGGCACACAGCCAATTAGTTACCTTTAGTTTAAAGTTCTCCAGGACTTGTCGAAAAAGAAAAGGGTTACCTCCTTCAGCACCATTCATAAAAGCCTGCATCCAATCCTCACAAAACCGGTTGCTCCCTATAAAATATTTTAGAAAAATGAATAAAAGTAACATCACAAGACATTTATTCTTCCTTTCTTTTTATTTTCTTTTTTAAATTGAGGTATAATTGAACCATGTAACATTATATAAATTTCAAGTGCACAGCACAAGGATTCAATATTCGTATACATCACAATATTCTTTCCTCATTTATAAAAACACTTATAATGAATTATTTAAGGCTTCTATATTGGTCTAAAAAAACCTTAACTCACCACCTGGCTAAGAAATACCAAACTGGTCGAAGCTCCCACATGCATCTTCCTAGCTGCATCCCCCTATTTTCCCATCAGAAAGGATTATCATGCCCATGTCTTTCTTTAAACCTTTGCCACATACTTTATCTCTAAGCCCTATATAGTGTAAAAAAATTTGCATGTTAAAACTGTACTTTTCTTTAACAGCTCTTTCACTATATAGTATGTTTGGATGCTATACGGAGAGATATAGCTCTACTTTACTCGCTGTCACGGCTGTATAGTATTCCACTGTATGAGTGTAACAGCTTAGCAGTTCTCCTGTTGACAGACACTTGAGTTGCTTTCAGTTCTTTCCTTGCAAACAGTGCCCTTATGAACGTCTTGTATTTGTCTCCTTGTGTACATACATAAGAGTTTCTCTATATACCTAGGAGTAGAATTGCTAGGCATGTCATGATTTCCATGTTTCTAGAAATGCTCTTGTTTTTGGCGATTTGGGGATAAACATGTAAAACTGCACAGGGCAGGGAGGATAACTTTGTGTCATTTGTTGTCCATGTGAAAACAGTGATTGACAAGGCTGTTCCCAGGGTTGTGGCTCACCTGCATTGTGGAACTGAGGCTGGGAGCTGCTGCAGTCGATGATCACAGACTTCTGCTGCTCCTCCGTCATGGCCATGCACAAGGATGTCATGGTGCCTTCGTGAATAAGGCCTTGGAGACTAGCCACGCTCAGAAACCTGCCATACATACAATCTTTTTCCACAAAGTATATTACAGGATGGGAGGGAGAAAGCAAATTCATTCTGCATTGCGTGGTGGGGGAGTTCAAAACAGAAATATCAGACTGGCTGAGGAAAAGGTGCTCTCTTTGCAAAACTGTTCTTTACCTGTGAATGTCTCTCTTTGTTTTTTCATCTGATCCTTTAACCTCAACAGGAGTATAACTCAGAGCCTATGAGAGAAAAATAACGCCCAGTTGATACACGTATGCCAATTTTCCTTGCAGAGCAGCTAGTGACTAAACGTCGCCTCCCCCAACAACCACCGCACCAGACCATGTTTGCTGGACACCGCCCCGGAGCTCTCCAGAGCTGTGTTCAGCTGCTCACTGATGGTCGGGAACCTAGCCTTACTACCTGGGCTTGAGGGGCTGTCCAGGCTCAGCTGCATCCACCCACCACATGAAAAATGAAAAACCTGGCCACTTACTCAAGCCTTCCCCACTGTCCAGATATTCTATTAAATATTTTATTTGGGCATTTTTATATAGTTAAAAATTACTTTGGATTTCCATTTTCCTCTTCAAATTGTTTTAGAAATCACATGTCTCCCACATCACTTCAAAAAGTAATTATTTTAGAGAATTCCCTGGTAGTCTAGTGGTTAGGATTCAACACTTTGACTGCTGTGGCCCGGGTTCAATACCTGGTTAGGGAACTGAGTTTCTATAAGCCGTATGGCACAGCCAAAAAGAAAAAGTGATTAAAATGTTTTATTGTATTAGAAGATAGTATTCGCAACTCTACCTTCGTAGTGTAACTTTCTGGATCTGTGTAAACAGAGTGCGGTGTATCCTTATTGCAAGCATAGTCTGAATGAATATTCAGAGGGCAGGTGGAAGTAATAAGTAATGTTCAGAGAAAATAAGTATGTCTTTAAGTAAACCAAACTATGCCAAAGTGATCCTCAATGAAGGAAATACTTTCGTTTGGGCAATACTTACAGCATGTAGCAGAAAGGTGAGCTTCTCCTGAAAGAGATGGACCACCCTTTGGATGGGGCAAACAACATCTGCAAACCAGCTGCTCAGGTAAGACTGGATGTGGTTCTCCCCACCACTTTCCTAGATTAAGAGAGAATGTCATTTGCTTTGATCTAAGCCTTCACCTTAATTAATACACTTAACATTTTCTTCATGATACTCTTGGCAGTGAAAAGAAATGGGGACCAACACCTCCTTCTTTTTTAAGCTAATGCCACCAATTAAAACAAAAGGAATTGTAGGAATTTCCTGGCAGTTCAGTGGTTAGGACTCTGCCCTTCATTGCCAGGCACCTGGGTTCAATCCCTGGTTGGGGAACTAAGATCCCAAAAGCAGAGAGGTACAGCCAAAAAACAAAAAAAGGAATTGTGATATAACTTTGCTGGGCTTGTTAGGCAGAGAGGGGATTAATTCAGTACTGCATTAAAAAAAAAAACACACTAAAACATGCATTATATAAAATGAAGAAACTAAAAAAATACAAAATAAAATGAAGAAACTGACTTAATAGGGTTCTATGCTATTTCTTCACTGAAAGGAGTTAGGGCATTTACATGTCCATCTCCTCCCACTGTGCTGTGAACTCCCAGAGATACTCTCTTAATAATCCTTATCTCCAAAAATTAATGAATAAAACTCTTTAAGGGGAGGAAAAAAAATCCTCATCTCCCCAAGCATCTGGTACAGTTTCCGAAACATCCATGGATGAGCTTATAAAGGGCCTGTTGAATGACTGAAGGAACGCAGACAGCTCACTAACATTTGAAAGCGAACAGGGAAGGACAGAGGTCAACACATCAAAGTGCTCAAGCCCACTCCGGTGTGGTCGGACACACTGCCAGGAGCTCATCCAGCTTCCCTGGCTCTGCTGCTCCCTAGGGACTGGTGGGAGCACCCCATCCTGGGAGAGCAGCTACCCTAGACTTGCTTGTATCCCTGGCTCACTCCGATGCTGTCATTCCCCTCTGTACTGCCTTGTAAGCACAGGCATGACAAGGAAAAGGAATTATTACCACCTGTAATGGGTAGAAAATTTATGAGTTATACTTAACTCCAACAAACCAAACGCACAGTATTTAAAAGGTATGGATAAAGGAATCAATATGGATGTATCTAATTCACAAAAGATCGATTAATGAATAACGGGATGTTTCTAAACATCTTTGAGGTTGAGTTCAAGGACAGTCATCCCGTTGCACAGCATGTCTCTGGTGCCAACGGCTTCATAAGCCATTAGTTCTGTCCAGAGTATAAATCCTATGTCTAGAAATCAGGAAAGCAGCATCTTCTTCCTTGATTGGCATGTGACCGTATACCTTTGAACTTAATGGATTGAATTTTTCATAGATACAAAACATCACAAGCAGTCTTGTGAAACTTAGAGCACTGTGTCCCTTGCTCCTCTTAACAGCACTTTCCTACTAGCCCACAAAGTAGCACATTTTCAGAATTTAAGTGTCTGTGCCCACCTGGATGCTTTGATAAGAACAGCAGTCACATAATGTTAGTCATTTGGGTCTTTAAAAATATTAATGCAATTGTCTTACCTCACAGTTCATGTTATTTTTCAGCCCTTGAATGTATTTGTCCAATTCAAGCCTGAAAGTATGTTCTTAAGGAAGTGATAAAGGATGAATCAAGACAGGGTTTTATCTCTCAATGGATAATAGGAAAATCTCTTAAATATCTGTTGGTTAAAACAAGCCACGATATGGGAATTTCTTGGCAGACCAGTGGTTAGTACTCCATGCTCTCACCACCTAAGAGCTCAGTTTCAATCCCTGGTTGGGGAACCAAGATCACACAAGCCGAGTGGCCAAAAATAAATAAATTCATGATAAAAACAAGTGAAGACAAACTGGTTGTATGAAGGTATGAGATTGAAGTTAATGCATAAGAGGTAGAAAGGCTTTTCGGGGGTTGGTAGTGATAATCCTCCACTTGCCTGCCAGCATTTCCTTCCTGATATCCTCAGAGACCAAAGAAAGGATATAGCTCAAGTCCTTTTTCAGACCCTCCTAAAAAACAGACCACATACTCTGAAGACTTCTGCTCAGAGTCCGTTGATGCTGTTTGGGGAAGCAGTTTTTCTTGCTGGAAAAGGCAGTAATAACAACCGACTCGGTAGCCTGGAATTCTAGAAAAGAAAGAAAAAGCTAAAATGCATTCTTTTGACAACTCATGTATGTTGTTTTGTAGGCTTCTCTGAGTGCTGGTCATCCTGATCTGGCAATATCGTTAGACTGCTCTGTAATTTAGAGCTTCCCAGACTTCTCCTTGGTTTACTGGTAACAACAGACGAAAGTGAACCTTCATCGTAATGGGCTTTAGCTAAAGCAGCACCTAACAAACACAGAATTTCTTTGAATTCTTCTGTCTTATGTGAAAAATTCATACAAATTCCACTCTTGTTCACGGTTTACCCATGTTTACATGGTTTATCTGTGTTTTCCCTCCCATAAACATACACGAATCACTGAAGCTCCAGGAGGATGTGAAGTGTTGACCCTGTGGTCTTACCTTTGGGATGTGGCCTCATACTCCTGAAGGGACTCAATGCCAATATCATGGTCTGAAGTGAACTACAATCAAGGGGTGTAATGGAAAGATGGCTGGAATTCAACCAAGGACACCTATATTTAAGCCTGAATTCCATCAATGTGACTGGCCTTAGGAACTTAACTTCTCTGAGTTTATTTCCTCATCTGAAATAGGAAGTAAGAGTATATGCTTTATCACCCCTTTGTAAGGAGAATGGCATTGAAGCTTGTGAAAGCCCTTTACAACTGTACAGTGTACAATTTCAGTTTTGGTAATGAGCTCATTTCTCCCAAGTACAAGACTAAATATGTACCCTTAGCAGGAAGGGTCTCTGCCATTCAGTTAATTTCATTCCTCAAAAGTGTGTGTGTGTGTGTGTGTGTGTGTGAGACCCACGGCTCAGCTGCCAGGAAACAAAGATGAACTTTGCAGGTCTAGCCAGAGTTGATCTTTTGGAGTTTCTCATCGCTTCCCATATTTAGCTCAGAAATAAAACCTCAGGACACAGCACATTTTACACTTACCTCAGCTCTACAGCTGCAACATTACCCAGCCCTTCAAAGACTGCTCCCTTAGAAAGACGCTTCGCGATGAAACTGCGTAGCTCTGGCTCCACTTCAGATGGTAGATTAGTATCCACTAAGGAGAGGCTTGACAAATGAAAGACACATGTTCCTTAGCAGTGGACTCTGCATTTATACCCAGTAAGTCAGACAGGACATTGCTAAAAGCCCTCACTAAGGACTCGGCAGAGCTTTCTGTTTGGGTCCTGTTGGTGAGGCTTCTAGGGATGTATGTCACCAAGTACGATCTGCCTCATCTGTTTAAAGTAGTCCTACCTTTCTAGCTCATTCTCTTTAGTATTATGACTCCACTGGGACCCCTCAAACCCACTGACCTTACCTCTTTTTCACAGTAACCTCAAGTTTCTCATCCTCACCTCCCTTCTCCTTACCCAGCTTAAATTCCACGGCCAGTCATTACGATCACCGCCCCGCATACATTCTCATTCAACCCCTTTGTTTTCGCCTCCTGGTATTTGCTTAGCAAAGCTTCAGCCCTGCTTAGTCCAGTTCTCTACCTAGTCTGCACCTGCCCCTGTGCAGCTGAATGTGGCTGGACAAAAGCCCACCACCACAGTGGCTAGTCTCATTTGAAATCAATGACCACCAGCCACCAGCGGGCCCTGACCGCTGCCCAGCTCTCATGCCATCTCCTGGTCCACTCACATCTTCTACTATTTCATGCCTCCTCTTCTTCCCTCAAACCTCCAACTACCCACTGCCCATGAATAAACACACCAGCTCAGTGATTATTTATGACCTAGACACACACATTTCAGTTTGGTTGAGATTAGAATATAAACAGAAACTATAATTTGAATATGTAAGAAGATTTTCCATCACCAAACTTCCCAACAGAGAATATGAACCCAATATGCCTCACATCTTTGGTTCCACATTAAGGAAAATTTCAAACACTGAAAAGTAGAAAGAATAATATAACGAACCTACATGTACCAACCAACCTACATGACCAATGTAGGTATAGGACCTACGTATAGCACTGGGAACTCAATACTCTGTAATGGCCTATATGGGAAAAGAATCTAAAACAGAGTGGATGTACGTATATGCAAAACTGAGTCACTTCGCTGTACACCTGATACCAACACAACATTGTAAGTCAATTATATTCCAATAAAAATTATAAAACATTTTATTTTCATCTGTACTCCCATGTTGTCCATACCCTCCACCTCCCAGACTTATTTTGGACTTTTTTGTTTTTACACTTTTGATTTTGTATTGGGGTATAGCCGATTAACAAACAACACTGTGATAGCTTCAGGTCAATAGCAAAGGGACTCAGCCATACACACACATGTATCCATTCTCCCCCAAACTCCCTTCCTGTCCAGGCTGCCACATAACATTAAGCAGAGTTCCATGTCCTCTACAGTAGGTCCTTGTCGGTTACACATTTTAAATATAGCAGTGATTACATGTCCATCCCAAACTCCCTAATTATCCCTTCCCCCAGTCCTTCCCTTCTGGCGAACCATAAGTTTGTTCTCTTAAGTCCCATACTTATTTTGAAGCAAGTTCCAGGCATCATATTATTTCATCCCTAAACTTCTCATTACATATCTCTAAAAAATGAGGATTTAAAAAATATATATGTATGTATCTATAACCACAATACTGTTACAGCACCTGAAAAATTTCTTAAATCATCCATCATCCAGCCTCTCGGTGAACATAATATTTTTGTACTATACCCTACTTTGCATCAAGTGTTGAGGTTCATTCATTCCTTCCCTTAGTAAATATATATTAAACATCGACCCTATGCCAAGTACCTACCACTCAAGGTTCTAGGCACGGAGACATCAATGAACAAAAGAGACAGCAATCACTGCTGGCTTGGAGTTGACACTGCAGTATGCAGCAGCAGAGCTATGAAAGGGTATTCAATGGGGGGGCGTAGGGAGAGGAGGATTTTAAATTTTTTTTTTTTAATTTTTTGATACTCATATGATATTGAATATTTACTGGAGTTCCAATCAAGAAGCTCAGAATAACTGTCTGCCTAATCAACATGGTGCTAATCACCACGGTATGTGGCTCTGCCCCAGCCTTGAATAAATGAATAAAGGAAAATAAGATGAGGTTCCTAGGGGTGAAGGGGGCTTGATGGTTTCATTCAGGGAAAGCTGAGGGCAGATAAGGTACCCATTGACATCTGCATGCCAGAGATGCCCTTAGGAGAAAAGCACATACACGGCTTAAGGCCAAGCTGTTTTTACCTGAAATCATCACCAGAGGGAGTTTCTGCATTTGTGCCACCTGGGCTTCCATCATCGCTGTCCGCTCGCTGCTGTGCCAATCTGCTCGCCACAAAACCAATTCAGTTATGAACTATGGGCTCTAAGTCAAGTGGAGTATGCCCTCCCTCCCCCAGCAAGCAAGGAAGGGGGCAAACAGACCACTAAAACTGCTGCAAGGTAGAAATACTTGAACCCCGTCCTCCTCCGCCTAGCTTCAATGACAGGGAAACCCCACAAAACAGCGCTGACAGGAGCCCCTTCTCTCTCCAGGCCACTTAAAGGGTAGAGGAAAGCCTAAATTAAATATCCAGAAATGTCAAGGAAATTTTCTCTTAAATGCACACTTTACAGGGAATTCCCGGGTGGTCCAAGTAGGACTCGGCACTTCCACTGCGGGGGGAACCAAGATCCCACAAGCAGCCCCAACAAAAACAAAAAGACTTTACAGGGCCAAAAGAGCCCCAGGAAGTCGGCTCTGGAGGAGGGAGAAGAGGCAGCAAGGACAGACGGTAACCAGAAGGTGGGGGGAGGGAAGAGGGGTGGGGACGGAGGAAAGCGGGGAGACAATGACAGGAAGTAAAGGGGGGATGGGGATTGACTTTATTGAGCGTGCAAGGCACTGCGCTAAACAAAAGCAGAGGTGACAGGAAGGGGCTGAGAAGATGTCAAGGACACAGCGCTGAGGCATGGGAGGACCAGGCGCAAAAGTCCAGGATTGGGGCCCGGGAAGTATGGCGTGAGGCGAGGAGGGCCCTGAGGGCCAGAGACCTTGGCTGGGAGGGGAGAAGACTGCGTTTGGGAGCCGCCAAGCTGCGGAACCCGGAGTGGGCTGCGGGGCCGGGCGGCGGGGCCGGGGCGGGGCCACAAGGGCGGCCGGGCGCTGCACCTGCTTCCGCGGTAGCTGTAGAGACAGTAGTGGCTGCTGGGCGGCGGGTCGAGTCTCCGCTCCTCGGCGGAGCCGCCCTCTTCGCTGCTCTCTAGCTCCTTTTCATCCCCATCCAGCGATTCCTGCAAGGAGGGGAGCATCGCGGCGGCCTCTGAGCGGCCCTGCGTCCCCGCCAAACCGCTCCCCCGGTACCGTACAGTCCTCTATGGCCGGGCTCGTCCGGCTCCCGGCCCTCGCGCATCTGCGTTCCGCTGGTTTCCCGGGCTCTCAGTCGAGAAAGCTGGAATGCCCCCTGATTTTCCTGTCTTCTTTTTCTCACATCATTCAGGTCTGTGCAGAAACGTCACTTCCTCAGAGACAACTTCTTAACCGCCCTATGCAAAACATCCCCCTGGCACCTCCACTGCTGTCGCATCAGTCTCTAACCTATCCCCTTATATTGCTTAATTCTTCATCCCAGTTATCACCCCGACAAGATGTGTTTACTGTCTCTGCTACTAGAATGCCATCTTGTTCACTGCTATACCCTCTGTCCTAGCCCGTGCCCTATGCGGCTCAAAAACTGCCGAATTAGTTTTAAGATTTTGTCACGTCAGAAAAAAGAAAAGATTTTTGTAACGCCTAGGCATCTTTTTCTTGCACGTTTTACCTTATCACCGTATTAAAGATAATAAAGTACACCTACATCCCTTAACTTTATATAGAAAAATGGTAGCTAACATTTATTAAGCATTTTCTGTGTGAGGACTTTTCTAAGTGCTTTACAAATACTTATTCATTTAATTCTCACAACCCCATGAGGTAGATATTATTATTATCCCATTTGACAGAAGAGTAAGCCAAGGCTAGAATTACTTGACTTGTCCACTGGAAAATAAGGTTGTACGTGGCAGTGCTCAGTCATATCCCACGCTTTGTCACCCTGTGGACTGTTGCCCGCCAGGCTCCTCTGTCCATGGAGTTTTCTAGGCAAGAACACTGGAGTAGTTGTCATTTTCTACTCCAGGGGGATCTTCCTGACCCAGGGATGGAACTTGCATCTCTTGCATCTCCTATATTGGCAGGCAGATTCTTTACTACTGGAACACTTGGGAAGCCCTAATAAGTGGCAGAGTGGCTTTCAAACCCACTGACTCCAGAACTCAAGACCACAAAATTAAAGATGACTTGACCTAAATTTATGTCTTAAAGCCATTTATTTGGACAGTTAATCTCAGGGGTTTTTTGTTGTTTTCACTTCTTTAGATCTTTAATTTCTTACAACAATATTTTGGTTTTTCAGAGTATAAGTTCTGAATGTTTGTTAAATTTTTATTCTTTTTGATGCTATTATAAATGAAATTTTCTTAAATTCTTTTTCAGATTGCTGTTGCTTGTGTATAGAAGTACAATTGATTCTTGTATATTGACCTTTGTTTTAAAATTTTATTTTTTAATTGAAGGATAATTGCCTTACAATATTATATTGTATATTGATTTTGTATTGTGAACTTTGCTGAACTCTTATTAGCTCTAGGTTTTTAAAAAATGTATTCCTTAGAATTTTCTGTATATAAGTGTTTCAGTTTTCTAGGGTTCCTGTTAAAGTACCAAAGGCTGAGTGGTTTAAGTAACAAAATTTATTTTTTTGGAGGGCTGTGCACCTTGGGGTCCCAACAGTAAAAGTGCTGAGCCCTAACCACTGGACCACCAAGGAATTCCCTAAACAACAGAATTTATCGTCCCACAGTTCTACAATTTTAAGTCCAAAGTCAAGCTGTCAGCCGGGTTGGTTCCTTTGGAGAGCTGTGGGGAAAGAGTCTGTTCCAAGTTTCTCTCCCTGACTTACGGAGGCTGTCTTCTATATCTCTTCATATTGTTTTCCTTCTATTCCTAACTCTCTTACAAAAAAATTCCCTTTTTGTGGTTAGCGGTTCATGCTTTCACTCCAAGAGGCATGGTGCAGCCAGAAAAAAATGTGGGTGGGGTGGGGGAGTTGAAGTAATTTACACAGTCACAGAGGAAGTATGGAGCTGAGTTAGAGTTGAGTTTTGTAAAACATTTTGGCTCAATAGTGAGAACAGTGGATTGGAGTCTGAGAGGCACGTCAGAGAATGTGACAGTAACCTGGATAAGAGATCAAACTGGTCTGCAGTAGGACATTAGTTGCAGAAAAGCATTTTATTCATTCTTCCTAAAACAAAAAATAAGATAATTCTATTTATTTATTTATGCCATGTAGGATCTTAAGGGTCCACTAACCACTGGACGACGAAGGAATTCCCTACAACTCCCTTAAGCTCTCCCTTTTTTTCATCTGTATTAACCGGGTGTTAACAATGGCACCTACATCACAGGTTTGTGGGACAAGTTATGTAAAACTTACACCTTGTCTGGCACACAAATGCTTCATGGATACCCGCTATTATTTTTTTCCTTTTAATAGGAACATGTAATTTACCTTACTAGTTATTTCTCTATGACAAACTGTGCTTTAAATGCAGGCAGAGAAAGTTTAAGTGGCTTGCCCAAAGTCATGCAAATAGGCGGTAGAAAGCGATCCCAAGCACCTGGACTCTAAAGCAACTACACTCTTAATTTGTGTTATTCTCTAACTGTCCTCTTAAAACTCTTAGGTTGCTACCCAGGGACTTCAGCATAAAACGCAACTTCTCAGACTGCTCGAGAATCTCAAGAAGTCATCTTTGCCAGCCTCCTCAGCATCATCTGTTGCCATCAGCCCCTTCACTACCAGCTCCAACCTTACTACCTCTAAACTTTTTTTCAGGTGCTCAGGCTCAAAGACTTGCACTTTTTGCACCCTTAGGGAGATACCCTCTCCTCCACCTCGCCTGCTCCCATTCACCCTTCCGGCAACCTTCTTTGATACCCTGATGACCGCCAAGGCTCTATAAACCCCGCAACACCTCGTATTTCCATCACCTCGGTGACCATGCTGCCGTAGTTTACGCACCCATCACCAATGTGTGAGTTACAAGACTGAGACTTCGACTTCTTTGATTCGGTAGTAGAAAAACGTCCACGGCTTACTGCAGAGTAATCAGGGCAATGAAACAAAACGAAAAACTGGGCGCTGTCTCAGTTATCCTTTATTTGTAATTTACCCTGAATTACGCTGGGTAATCTTTTCAGCTTTTCCACCCCCTCCTCACCCCTCCAATTCGCGAGCGTCTCGGCGTACCTAGGTCACCATATGCTTTACAAAGAAAAATGAGCTCTGAGGAACTCGCTCGCCCACGAAAGCCGAGATGGCAAGCACTGACAAGATGGCCGGCAGCCCGACGGGGCCGCGAGTCTCCACCCACTTAGGACGGAGGCCTGCGTCACGTCACCCCCCCCCCCGCCCCTGCTTGGCACCTCCTCCGGCCGCAGAGCCTGACGGGAGACAGAGCAGCGAGCGAAGGCGTCGGCCATTTTGTGGATGTTTCCTGTGGGACGCGGTGGTGGCGGTTGGGTTGGAAGAGTGAGCTGTTCTTCACGTCGTTCTTTACTGTTTGTTTTTTCCTCTTTTTGTCGATAGAGCGCAGTTATGGGTCGCAAGAAGAAGAAGCAGTTGAAGCCGTGGTGCTGGTATCCTTTGTCGGTTTGAAGTCGAGGCCAAGCGGGGGCGCCGGTTAGTGGTGACTGGCTAGGAGAGGCCTGGCTTCGGCCTATGGCGGAGAGTGGGATGTAGGCCTCGAGGTCGGTGGTTTGGTGGTTGGACTGGGATTTGGGAAGACTTGTCAGAAAGTAGGGGCCCTGGGGCGAGAGGCTCTGGCAGCTGTGGGTCGTGGGCCTTCGTGACTCAGGAGGTTCTTGCTTTGGTGCGAGCGTTGACCCCCTGAGGCGACTTGGACCCCATCACCAAGGACAGAGTCCCCTGAGGACTCTGCTGCCACACTACGTTGTTTTGGTGACGATTCAACAAAGGGACTTTCTTCGAGTATAATACGCTCATTGACTCTGGAGGATTAGGAGAGAGCTTCCGGAGTCTGTCACCCACTTTCTTTTTTTGGTAGAATCTGGTTTCGTAAAGGCTTCTGTTAGTCAACCCTGATTTCGACCCCCCCCCCCACTTCCCCCCTTTTTATTGCGGGGGTGGGGCGGGGGAGCTAGTTTCCGCGTCTCGCCCTCTGGCGCGTTAATCTTCGGGAAGTAACAGGGTGGGGTTACTTATCTTTCTACCTAGCTTTCTAGGAGTGAAAAAATACGTTTTAGGAATAAAACGTGGCGGTTTATTTTTTTCCCGGGAACGTTAATAAACTACGTTCCAATTGTTTTTATTTATTGTCTTGTACCTGAAAAGGCTTTGCTACAGAACTGAATTTATTTTTGTAATAGTTGAAAAATGGTTACAAGTTTTGTTAAAGTCCTTTTAGGAAAATCTGATTAGTGAGTTAATTCTCGGTAACAACTCTTCTGTGAGTTTAAATGAAACCTTTGGCAACATAAATTCAGAATTGCAGGCAACTTTATGGGTTTTTATAGGAAATGGTTACTTTTACTCGCAGTGAACTTATTTTCAGATTCCAAATTAGTGTTAAATTCTAAATCTGATTATTTTTATGTTCTACTTAATTGAAGTTCTGTCAATATAAATTGTTTTTTTTCTTTTTTTAATAAACATTGATCCCTTGCAGTTAACATCGTGCGTTTGTAAATGTTGAGAGATTGAACAGAAGTTAATTTCGCATAAATCTGGTGGTAAACGCTGAAATTTGACGAAGCTGTATTGCCTACGGAGATGTGTTTTTTTAGGGTTGGTGAAGAGAGATTGTGGGCTTCCGGGACATTGAAAATTCCAAAATTAATGGCAGGTTTATTTCTAGTTATATAATACCAAAAGCAGAGTTTGTACAAAGTACTTTTGGTTTTAGCTGTTCCCCGTTTTTAATGTTAAGTAGTGAATAGTGTTCTCTTTAATTGCATATTTATTTTCTATAAGTAATGTTATTGTGCTATATTTTTGTACCTTAACAATAGTGACCAGGTATTGTAATAGAGATTTTGATGATGAGAAGATCCTTATACAGCACCAAAAAGCAAAGCATTTTAAATGCCATATATGTCATAAGAAATTGTATACAGGACCTGGCTTAGCTATTCATTGCATGCAGGTAAGGAGTTTTTTCCTCTTATTTAATATTACTCTATTGTAGTTTGCAAACAGCATGGAGGGAAAACCTTGAATTTCTTTTTGAAACCCAAGGGTGTTTTTTTGTTGTTCATTGCAAAAGATTGGATAAGATGACCAGTTAATTAAAAAAAAAAAAGGTTGTTTAGCCATGGAGAAGATAAACTATTGATTTTCTATGTTTAAAGAATTTTTATTAGTATTTACCTTTAAGTTATTGATATCTTCATCCTAGGTTAGATGTGTGACAGGCTGAAATCACAAAATATTTCCTCAATACTTGGGCAAGAAAACAAAGATCAGAGATTTAAATTTTGTAGGCAATCTGACCAGTTCTACTCCTGTAAGAATTAGTACATAATTAACTGCCATTACTCTGCCATTGAAGGATTTTACAATCTGTTGCCTGCCTGGGGCTAGGTTTAGTTCCACCATTTATTCCATGGAAGGGTAGTATTGTGTTTTCATTTAAAACTTAGGTTTTTTTTCATTTCTAAGTAGGGGGAGCTTTGTAATGTATATTTCTGAAGATCTAGTAAGTTTTATTTTTGAAGATGTTTTATTAAACATTTCTTCTACTTTGTCAGTCCAGAATTGTCTGAATTTTTGCGTAATTGGACCCTAGAGAGGCGTGAGATGAAGGAATCCCCATTGGAAATTACTGTTGGTAGGAGCCAGGGAGGTAAATTAAAACAAGATTATTGCTTCCCCAAGCTTAAAAATAAGTTTTTGTAGATCTTTCTCACTTCTCTCAAGCCAATCAGTAATTTAAAATCCATTCAGAAATGTCAGTGCCTGCTACATCCATAATTTTCCATTGTGGCAATCACTGGTTCTTAGTTGCTAAATCCTGTCTGACTCTCTTTGACTCCGTGAACTGTAGCCTGCCAGGTTCCTCTGTCCTTGCAATTTCTCAGGCAGAAATACTGGAGCAGGTACCTTGAACTCAGGTGTCCTTCATTGCAGGCAGATTCTTTACCGCTGAGCCTTGAGGGAAACCCAGTCACTAGTTACCTGTGACTATTGAAAAAGAAATTTAAAAATGAAAAGTTAAATTCCTCAGTCGCATTATAGCCACATTTCCATTGCTTAGTCACATGTGACTGGTGGATGACTTGTATAGTACAGATATAGAACTTTACCATTTATGTGAGACAGCATTGTACAATATTTGAAGCACCATATATATAGCAGTGAATAAAATAGTCATTTTTGTGAAGTTTAGATTAACATTGTGGAGGAAAACAACCTATAAATGTTTACTTAGTCTTATGCTGATACATCGGAGAAGGCGATGGCACCCCACTCCAGTACTCTTGCCTGGAAAATCCCACAGATGGAGGAGACTGGTGGGCTGCAGTCCATGGGGTTGCTAAGAGTCGGACATGACTGAGCGACTTCACTTTTCATTTTCATGCATTGGAGAAGGAAATGGCAACCCACTCCAGTGTTCTTGCCTGGAGAATCCCAGGGACGGGGAGCCTGGTGGGCTGCCGTCTACGGGTTGCACAGTCGGACACAACTGAAGTGAAGTGACTTAGCAGTAGCATGCTGATACATGATACAGAACTAAAACTAGGTAGAGGGGAATAGGGGCGGGCCATAAGATAGTAAAGGCCTGAATGACAAGCTGACATCTGAACAGAGATCGAAGAGGATGAGGGAGAGATTCCAGGGAACAGCAAATGAAGAACTGTTACATGAGGAATATTATCCTATATTGAGGGAAGAGCAGCAATGTGCTACTTTATATAGGAGGTCTTGTCGGCTGCTGTGTTTCTTTAAGTCTGAATGAAATGGGAGGTTTTAATTGAAGTGTAACATGCTTTGGTGTACTTTGGGTCATTTTGGCTGTAAGGATGAGAATAGACTATAGAGTGCAGTAAGTCCGTTTTAGGAGTATTCGAGGCAAGAGGTGATGGTGACAGAGGTAAGACTTTGTTGATGAGGTTAGATGTGGAACGTGAGAAAGTGAGGGGTGGAGGATGATCTGAAGGTTTTTGGCTTGAGCAGTGTGAAAAGTGAGTTGAATACAGTGGTAGTCAATTGGCCCTTGGTATTTTGGTATCACTGTGGGTTCAGCCAACCACAGTTGGGAGTCAGTTGATTGAACCCACTATCAACTGAGTGCAGAAATACACAGATAATGGAGGGTGCCATTTTATATAAGGGACTTGAGCATCCTTGGTATGAGGTGGGTAGTCCTGGAACCAGTTCCTCCTCGATACCAAGGGATGACCCCTGATGTGTAGAAAGCTGCGGGAAGAATAGGCTTAGAGGTGAGAATACTATATCATCTTAAGTTAATTTTGAATATTTTAATGTTGAGAAGGTCTTCTTGAATATCCAAATGGAGATAGCATATAAACAGTTGAATCTACGGGTCTATAGTTTAGAGAAGTTGGAGCTGGAGATAGAAGTTTGGGAGGATACAGTAAAAGGATGGCTATTTTAAGCCATGATACTAGATGTCCTTAGACAGTATAGATAGAAAAGAGGTGCAAGGACTCCACCTTGGGTATCTCCCAGCATATAGAGGTCAGATGATTAAAATAAACCACTCAAGATTGAAAAGGTAGGAAAACTAAGAGATTAGTGCCCTGGAAGCCAAATGAGGTGTTTTAAGGAGAGAGTTAAATCAAAGCTAGTGGTAGATCAAGAAAGCACAGGACAAAGATTGGTTTGATCAAAGTAGAGGTCATTGATTACTTGTCAGGAGTGCTTTCCTAGGATGAAGAAGATGAAAGGCTGATTGGAGTGCTGGCAAGAGAATGAGAGGGAAAGGAGAGGCACTATTTCAGGGATTTGTACTGTAAGAGAAGAGCAAAGAAATGTCATGAAAGCTGGAAGATTAGTTGATAAACAGTAATGTCTTTAATTGAAATTTTCTATTTATATATTATAGCAGCCTGTGACATAGGCATGGCAGTTAAATCAGACACATGCTCCAGTTTTTATAGTAAAAGATGTTTTTCCCCCTCATTACTTAGAAGCATAATGGAAACTAGTTACTGTGTCTGTGGATGTAGCTATATTTCTTTAAAGAACATAGAGATGACCATGTACATCATCAAGAAAAGTAACATTCTAAAAAACCTGGGGGGAAGTGATTACATCATTTATTGAGTAGCTTTATTCATGGATCTTTTAATCATAATTTCTAAATTTCATTTGTGTTTCAGTTTTTTAAATATTTGAGATACTCCTCTAAAGAGAAAAAACAGTTTTCTTTACCTTTCTTCTGTTCTGTGAAAGAGTCTTAAAGGAAAAGAAAAATGTGTTACTTGGACAACTGTATCAAAGTCATTACCCTTACCCTATAAAAGTGATTCTCAAACTTGAACATGCAAAGGAATCACCTTGAAGACTTAGATTCATGGTTGTACTAAGAGTTTCTGATTCAGTAGGACTCAGGTGTGCCCTGAGAATTTGCATTTTTGTTAAGCTTCCAGTTGAAGCCAATGGTCTAGACAAACTACTTTGACATCCTTTAACCTAAGTTAAAACATTTTGCTGAAGGAACCAAGACTGATCAGGGTTTTACCATATTGGCAGAAGTTACTCACTGAGGGTTAGAAATGTTTGATCTAGGAAAGACTATACAGTGAAAAAAGGTCCTGAATTCTCAGTGTTATACAATAATACATCTTAAGAACTTCTTTTTGTGATCAACCAAATACCTTCAGAGATAGTGACAGGTTCTCTGCTGTGGCAGTGTTAAGCTCCTTAGGTGACTCATTAGTTGTGGGTAATGCTAATTGTAAATGTCACTTTTGTGGTTTGTAATTACTAGCTTGTCAAGTACATCATTGGAAATTTCAGTTTATTCTGATACTTAATATAATAAGGCTTCATAAGCATTACTTAATTCAGACTTCAGACTTCCCTGATTTGAGTAGTATTGTTACTTTATTGCTAATAATTCAAACAAGATTATAAGCTACACATTGCCAAGTGGTTTTTATATACAGTTTTTTTTTTTTAATCTTAAAAATAAGCTGAGAAATTAGGTACTAAATTAGATGAAGTAAACTGAGGCTTAGGTCAAATGATTTGCCCAAACTCTCGAAAGTTGGAGGGTTGAATTCAGTCTCACTGTAGCACCAGTTACTCTTAACCTTTATACTAGATGGTCTATGAGTAATTTAAAATTCCTTTTTAAAAAAGACTTTCATGAGGCACTTCTGTCTATCTAATGGAAGGCTTATGTTTTGTTTATATGGATTTGTTTGTTTTTTAATTTAGGTGCATAAAGAGACAATAGATGCAGTACCAAATGCAATACCTGGGAGAACAGACATAGAGTTGGAAATATATGGTATGGAAGGTATTCCAGAAAAAGATATGGATGAAAGAAGACGACTTCTTGAACAAAAAACACAAGGTAAATACTAAGATAAATGCTTAATAAGTAAATTTCTTAATAAAGCTTCACTAATGAGAGTATTATTACTGTTTTCAAGTATAAATTTATGGTCGGTATTAGATCTATTTGGGCTTCCCTGGTGGCTCAGACAGTAAAGAATCAGCCTGTGATGCAGAAGACCTGGGTTTGATCCCTGGGTTGGAAAGATCCCCTGGAGGTGGGCATGGCAACTCACTCCAGTATTCTTATGTGGAGAATCCCCATGGAGACAGGAGCCTAGCAGGCTGCAGTCCATGGAGTCGCAAAGAGTCAGACACGCTGAGCGACTAAACATAGCACAGTACATTAGATCTATTCAGAATTCCACAATTTTGAGGGGTTTTTTGGTCTTATATTTGAAATAGATTTTATTTTGTATACATGGTATTGTTTGGATAATTTTATACATTATTTTTTTTGCTCATAACTGAATTCCAGGTAGATGTAGCAAGTGTTAAGGCCTTTAAAAATGAAGGTGCCTTGTTTAGATTTATGAAATCACTAGTTGTAAATTTTTAGTACTGTATTTGACTTGGTATTTGCAGCCCTCTCCTATCCAAATGATAGAATCTTCTTAATAACCTAAGAAATATTTTATTTTGAAAAGCGTTACAGGGAGGTCAGACTGCTTTGTCATAATTTACCTTTTGGAGTGAAATAGGAAGCTTGTTTTGTAAAGTATAGCTGATTTAGGAAAATGATTTTTGCCTGCCATAGAATAGGGAGAACATGTTAATCCTTCTTGCTTAATACAGATTGAAAAACCATTCGAAGAGTAAAGAACAGTGTTGGCTGAATTTTTTTTTGCAAAAAAAATTCTCAAGAGCTAGTTGCATTGAAATAAAGTTTTTAAATGTTGAATGTCTTAAACTTGATTTGTTTTTCTTTTCTTTTACTCTATGGGGAAAATTAATTGAATCTTTTTTAGCAGAGAGTCAAAAAAAGAAGCAGCAAGATGATTCTGATGAGTATGATGATGATGACTCTGCGGCTTCGACTTCATTTCAACCACAGCCTGTTCAGCCTCAGCAAGGTTATATCCCCCCAATGGCACAACCAGGACTACCACCGGTTCCAGGAGCACCAGGAATGCCTCCAGGTAGCACCTAAGGCCTCTTACAATTTAACATTCTCAAGTCTTCATTGATACAGATTAGAAGTATTAATTCTTCCCTCTTAACTTTTTGTATGTTTTCTTCTTGGTGAAAATTCTTATTTATAGGCATACCTCCATTAATGCCAGGTGTTCCTCCTCTGATGCCAGGAATGCCACCAGTTATGCCAGGAATGCCACCTGGGTAAGAAAACTCTTTTAATTGACTTGTGAGCTGGTGCCTAGTAGTGATCTTTCTCAGCTTGGGTGTTTACATCAATTAAATGTTATTTTGTGGGTTTTTTTGTGTTTTTTGCTTCTAAAAGTTATGGGCTCTATTAATTATTAAACTTATCTAATAAAGAAATCTACTAATAAATTTAAGGAATATAAATTTGCCTCTGGAGAGAATAGATTTTTGGGTTTTAGGATAAATGTAGGCAGCCATCTGCTTCAATTGCATCTGATGTAATTAAAGTAGTTGGTTGTAGATTTGAGTTTTTGAGATTCAGAACTGTCCATGACACTTTGTAGTTGTGACAGAAGCAAATTCTGTAAATGATTTGTCAAATCTTCAAGAACTAAAATGAATTTGAGGTGCCCGTGCTCATCACTTTACTTAAAAATATTGTTGGATGTGAAAGGTATACAATACACTTTCCCACTGTATTTTGAAAATCACAGTTAGATTTTGATTTTGTCATACATTTTCACAGATTGCATCATCAGAGAAAATACACCCAGTCATTTTGCGGTGAAAACATGTAAGCATCTCATTCATAATGTAATTCAGGAGGTATAATCATAATGTCATTTTTTTGTGTGTTTAATGGTATCTATTCAGTTGACTTCAAAACTTTTCTAACCTTCCTCACTAAAACTTCTAAAATTTGCAAACTGACACAGATCTCTTAAAGGAGGGAACTAAAAAACATCTGAGGAAATAGTAATAGACCCACATAAATCCTTTTCTAACTGTGCAGCTGTTTTCCCCAAACTGCTAAAAGTTATGGGACTTAGTAGAAGGGGTTGATATTTAAGAAAGAGTATATTCTTAGGTGAAATTACATGCTCTATTATGGAAAGTAATTGAATTTTCTTTAATAAAACCTGTATATAGAAGTTATTCTGTTTGAGTCCTAAATCAAAAATTCACAAAACTTGTAACTTTTAAAGTGAATTGGACACTGATATTTGAAGGTGAGCTCTTCTAAGGAAAGGAAGATAAATATGGGTTATGCTTTTAAGTCCTGGTTTAGTGTTAGGAACTTTCTACATAAAAAGTAGAGACTGAGTTTAGTTTTGGTTATCTTTGGTTATCTTAACTACAGATTGATGGTAGTTTATGTTTGTGCATCCCCAGAAAAAGAAATCTTCACTCCATAGAATACACTTACTATTTTTTCTTTTTGAAAAAAAATCTGACAGCTCTAAAATGGAGGGTTCTTTTTAAGGGGGGAGGTTTTTGGTTTTGTTTTCATTTTTTAATTTATATTCTGTGGATATATTCCAAGTGAGACAAAAAATGATTTTGTTTTCCAGTTACACATTTTAGATAAGGCCTCTTGTTTTTAAGAAGAGTAAAATATTTGTTCTCAATAACTTCAAATGTATTAAAATATTCTTTTAACAGACACTGAATTTTTTCACCCCTATTCTACTGGTAAACCAGAGAGTTTGCTGGGTTTTAGGGGATTTATTTTGATAGGATTGTTTTAGTGTGTTGTATGTTCTTTTCACTTTGATAGATTTTAATATTAGAGGTCAAATTCAAGTCTTTATTGTTGTTTCAGGCTTTTAGCTAGAATATTTTCTAATGTTTTATGCTGTTAATTAACTTTAGTTGTCTCTTGAAATTTGCTTTCTAATAGAATGATGCCAATGGGTGGAATGATGCCACCTGGACCGGGAATACCACCTCTGATGCCTGGTATGCCACCAGGTATGAAATGTTAGTTTCCTTTTTAATATGACATATAAAAATACGACATGTTTTATTCTTAAGTATTTTGAATAACAGATTTATGAGCGTTGGTACAATGTGATTTTAAATTTTCTATGGGTTAATAACTTCTTTTAAAATTACTGTGAGACATGTATTTTTTTGTTTTGTTTTTTTTTTTGAAATAGATAGTAAAAGTATGAGTTACTGAGCTTGTGACTTAAGAGTGGTTATATAAGGACTATTTTAGACAAGTAATGGAGACCCTTAGCAAGTAACAGAAAAATCCAACCCTAAGTGGTAGATTTGGCGACTATGGCGATAACAAGAACCCATACTTTCTTAAATTTGCCGCTTTGCCAGCCTTAGCTTTTGTTCCTCAGACATGTTACTCAGTAGTTCGAAGATGACTCAGGCAAGAAAGGGTGCTTTTATTTCTTTTACTTTATGGCAAAGTAACTTTCTAGCCTCTTAGATATCATTTGCCAGAAAAAGTCTAATGGACCCCCTAGGTACAAGGAAGCCTGCAAATTAATTAAAATATCTTGACTTCTTAGTCTATAATGTGAGGGGATGGGATTTGGTTAGCCCAGGAAATAAGTGTGGCACAGAAGTTTTCATGAGATTCTCTCGATCTGTTGCCTAGTTTTTTAATCCTAGCACGTTTGATTTGCAATCCATAACAGATTCACATGTACTCAAGTGATAGTATAAAAGGAACAGGAAAAATAAAGCAGCAGCAAAATTTGAATCATAGCTAGTGCAACCATTAATTTTGAGGTGGCAACTTCACATACATTATGATCTGAGACAACTTAAGACCTTTAAGGAATAAAGAAAAATAATCTGTATTCATTTGGTAATGGGAAGTCAGTAAGTTTTAAATTATTATGAGGCACTTGGAAGAACAGCTAGTGGTGCATTTAGGAAAATGTATGTACTTTGGCCACCTCATGCGAAGAGTTGATTCATTGGAAAAGACCCTGATGCTGGGAGGGATTGGGGGCAGGAGGAGAAGAGGACGAGATGGCTGGATGGCATCACTGACTCGATGGACGTGAGTCTCAGTGAACTCCGGGAGTTGGTGATGGACAGGGAAGCCTGGTGTGCTGCAATTCATGGGGTCGCAGAGTCGGACACGACTGAGCGACTGATCCGATCTGATGTATTATTTAAAGGAGTAACTTCGTTTCTGGAATAATTTTTATGGGTATATGACCTATTAATAGTTTTTATTGCAGTTTGCATTAGAGTTCTGGAAACATCTATTAGATGATTGAAATAATTTCTATTAAAAAAAAAAGAAATAATTTCTATATGTTTGAAAATTTTATTGCATTAGTAATAGGCCTAATTGTTGATCTGCCCATATACAGGTTTTCTCGTGGTTATCTTTAACGTCTAAAAATTTTAAAGAGGAACAAAGTCATATAGAAAGTTGGAGGCAGAATTGTTCCAAGTGGCAAATGCCTAGGTTCTCTGAGCCTCTTTGAGTTCAGCAGTCAAGAGTTAGTAATTTTACAGTATAGGGTTTTTTGTTTTCTTTTTTTTTAATTTAATTGGCTACACGTTTTTTTAATTCTCTGCAGGTATGCCCCCTCCTGTTCCACGTCCTGGAATTCCTCCAATGACTCAAGCACAGGCTGTTTCAGCTCCAGGTATTCTTAACAGACCACCTGCACCAACAGCAACAGTTCCGGCTCCGCAGCCTCCAGTTACTAAGCCTCTTTTCCCCAGTGCGGGACAGGTAAGGTGAAACTCTTGAAAAAGGAGTGCATTAATATTTAAAGGTAAAGTGCAGTTTACTGAAATCCTTCAGTTTGTCATAGGTTATTTAAGTATTTCCTAATCTTTTTAATATAATTTATTAACTATACTAAAGAGTGGCCTATTCTCTCCCATGTTTGCACACATTGATTTCCTCTACTCAAAAAAGATTAACTGAAACCAGAGAATAGTGTTGTATGTTGTTTTTTCATAGTAATTAATGCTGGTTACTCTTCACTTTATTAGAAATGGAAATTTAATTTCTGAGAGCTTAAATAAAAATGTTCCTCTTTTACATAATGAGCTCTGGGTAGAATGAAACCAAAGACAAAAATGTAAAATCCTATAGCAAATTATTTTGGGGTTCTTACTTTAATCTAGAATTGTTAAACAATGTTGCACTGTTGTAGGAAGGGCATCATTTAATGGATTTTGACCTAGTTACACTGGTATTTCCTATTCGTCTTTTTTTACCCCTCACCAGAACTCAGAAGCAAAAGATTATTTTATATGTAGTATGTATGTAATGGTTGGTAACCCAGTTTCATTCTGAATTAGGCAGGTGTGTTTAATTCATTCAGAATTCAAAAGATCAGGATGTATGTTCTTTATTGTTCACCTTAAAATGATCCATTAGATGTTTTCTTTTTTCAACTCTTTCCTATTTGTAGTTAAAAGGCACTTTTTAAGTGCTTTTTAAGGCATATTACCTTATGTTTTTGAGGTTGGGGTGATCTCTTTTTTTTTGAGAGATGTTATTAAACTTTTGGCAAATATTGTTACTGAGAAAATTGAAGTAATGCGTCATAATTCTCAGTTTAAGGTATCAGTTTTGAAATACCATAGTGCAGAACACCTTAGGTTTAGGTGGAAGAAAAAACTCTGGTTAATTAGATTTATTGATATAGAATTAAAGTTTTTTTGAAGCTCATACTGTCACTCTGTTTATTGCAAATGCATTAACTGCCTACCTCTATATATAAAACAGCTTTGATGGCATTGTATTTTGCATTTACAGAAATGCAATCTATACTGGAAAAAAAAGTCTACCACGTGGCTTATTTTCACCCATTTGTTTGGAGACTTTTCATTGTTTCCTTTCTTTTATGCTACAGATGGGGACACCTGTAACAAGCTCAAGTACAGCTTCATCCAATTCAGAAAGTCTGTCTGCATCTTCTAAAGCTCTGTTTCCTAGCACAGCACAAGTACGCAGGAAGTTGCAGTTTAAAATTGTTAAAATGGCTTTATAACTTAACCCTTTGGACCCTACTTTAAAACTAAATCTTATCCCAAAAATATATTATTTAATTTTTTAAAAATAAAATTAATGGCTTATAAATCAATGGTATTTGAAAATTTGAACTACATAATAATAGAAAAAAATGTACCCCAAACTCCTATGGCTCTAAAGGGTTAAAAGCATGTAAGCAGTAAGTGCATTATAGTGGCCAATGATTAGCTTGATGCATGAGTAAGCTATTCTGTTTTATGGTGTTTAATGCATCACATATAACATAAGGAAATTTAGTACTCTGCATTTGGTTCTAAAAATTGGCCTAATTTACATGTTTCAGATGCATAGTGTTACAGAAAGTAACATTTATTACTGGTAACTTTATGCTTAAAAGCTCTACTGAATCCTTTTGTCCATCATAATCATACAGACATTGTTAATTGAGCGGACATTGTATTACTATATAAAGAATACTTCTGAAGGCCGTATCTTTAATGTGTCACCATTGATAATTGTTTATGGTAGACTTGGTAACTGAAATTTATGCCAACATTTTTTTGTATTCTATAATTTGACTTTTTGTTTGGTAGATCAATTTTTAAAAAATAATTTAGAGTAATGAAAATTGAACATGTTATTTCATGATACAATACAGTATTTCATCAATTAGGAATAATACAAAGCTTTGTAAATTAAGTAATTTTTGGTGAGGAGACATGCTGTCTGAGAAATCACATAAGCAGTCTTGTTTCTTGTTTCCCCTGCTGTGTTTTAGATGTGCTTTGATTCAGCATCTTTCAATATTATATGTTATCTTAAATTTTGTGGATTGATCATGATGTTAACTTAGTTTTCATTTAAAATTTTGTCCCTTATTGAATGTTAGTGTATTGTTTTTAAGTTAAATTGGTAGTAAATAAATTCAGTTTTGAGGTTTTATTGATGAAAGATTGTTTTACAGGCTCAGGCAGCTGTCCAGGGACCTGTTGGTACAGATTTCAAGCCCTTAAATAGTACCCCTGCAACAACTACAGAACCACCAAAGCCTACATTCCCTGCATATACACAGTCTACAGCTTCAACCACTAGTACAACAAATAGCACTGCAGCTAAGCCAGCAGCTTCCATAACAAGTAAGCCTGCTACACTTACCACAACCAGTGCAACCAGTAAGTTGATCCATCCAGATGAGGATATATCACTGGTAAGTTGTTTAAAATTTTTTACTAGCAGAGTTTGATTGAGTACTATTGTAGCAACTTGTTCATTTGAAAAAATTTTAATTTGTGTACCAATGGTCTTACAGTCTGATTGGATGCCAAGTAATTTTTGCCATTAGAATTTTTTATTTTTACCATACTAACTTCACAAAACGAGGTGAATATTGCATATTTTGATCTTAGATCCAGTCCCCATCCCCTAACACTATATCTAAAAGAAGGTAGTGAGTTGGGTTCTTACTCTTAAAAATTAGTTTAGTTGGACATAAACTGGTAAATGAATTGAAGAAGCAGTTAAGTGTGCGATAGAATCTGCAGATTGCTTACTCTACATACACCTTCTTGATTACGGTATCTTGCTGAAGCAATTTATAATTCCTGGATAGCTGTTCAAACATAACATACTTCAAATATAAAAATAGGTGATGTTTTCTTAAGGCATCAAGGTTTTAAGTAGTTGGATTGATTTGTGTTGTGAAAGTAACTGGAATGTAAGAGTACATTTAAAAATGACTATAAAGACTTTAGATTCTTGCCTTCATGCTTAACAACTCTCTGTGTTCATATGTTTCACATCTCACACATTTTTATTCCTAGGAAGAGAGAAGAGCACAGTTACCTAAATATCAACGTAATCTTCCTCGACCAGGACAGGCTCCCATGGGTAATCCACCTGTTGGACCAATTGGAGGTATGATGCCACCGCAGCCAGGCATCCCACAGCAACAAGGAATGAGACCCCCAATGCCACCTCATGGTATTCCTCTTTTTTATGTTTTTTTTATTCAGTATACACACAAAACAAATTTATATGCAAAATACATTACATTTAAAAGTGCTGTGCATAGACTGAATCTATCTTTTTGTGTTTTAAATGTGTTTTTTAGGTCAGTATGGTGGTCATCATCAAGGCATGCCAGGTTACCTTCCTGGTGCTATGCCACCATATGGGCAGGGACCGCCAATGGTGCCCCCTTACCAAGGTGGGCCTCCTCGACCTCCGATGGGAATGAGACCTCCTGTAATGTCGCAAGGTGGCCGTTACTGATCTTACTTCATCCAGTCTAATAGGTTTGGAGATTAAACCTTTTCTCAACTTGTGCTGTTTATATAGCCAAGCTTCCGTCAATAAGGCGTCATTGTGACTTTAACAAAAACATTATCTTCCCACATACCAGGAACTATTGGACATTTATTTTACATGGGAAAATTTATTTGGAATAATAAAGCAGGAACTTTTCCTGAAGTTGCAATTTATACTGTATGGCTTCTTTTTCATGTTTCATCTAGGTTTTTAGAAGTGAAGTATAGTAAATTTGGTTCGTTATATTGTGAAGGCGCTGGAATTACATGAACATACCACCTTAATAAAGGCAAGTTCTGTAAGCTTACATTGCTATTTGTAAAGTTATGCCTTCACAGCATTTCAGATGCTGTTGGACTTCATGTCCCCAACCTAGCTTGGTGAGGGCTGTAACTGTCTCCAAGTACCTGTACATTGGAAGTCTGAATGTGTAACAATATTTAATGTATTTAGAGTTCCTCATGTTGCAGGGTTTAAGAAATCTGACCCTCCAAGGTCATGTGACTTTTCTGTACTGTTAAACTTCATTGTAATAAAATGAGAGAAAAATTTATGCCTTTTTATTCATAACCCAGCTGTGGACCACTGCCTGAAAGGTTTGTACAAATGCATGCCAGAGTAGATGTCCACATAATAAAATTCGTAGTTACCAATGCAATTTTGATATATCATTGGATTCTGTCATTGAATTGTAGGTTGTTCGTTAGCTGCATGTTTTTAACTGGATAGTGTATGTGGAATTGTATGTTAATCCTTCAGTTGACAAAAAACTTAGAGATATATACATATATATATATATATATGGGTCAGAGTATGAAATCTTTATATTGTGTCACCCTTCTACCCCCTTGGTGTCAGTACATGTTAGATATCATAGAGACTTAAAATGTAAATCCTGATATTCCCTTCTTCCTGCTGCTGATGTTTAGAGCCTAGTGCCAGACCCATTCATTTCCTTTTGATTATATTTGAAACTGCAGTACTGAGTGGACCTCAGAAGCTTTTCAGGTGCAAAATTCTAGAAGCTTAGGTGCATGCAGTAATAGCCTTTTGTGCTGTTAATGGCTGGTATGTATTCTAAGTATAATGAGAATCTAAATGTGCCTCTGTTAAGATGGTTAACAGATGGATTTGAAATTTTTTACTATGTTCCTGGAAGATTTCATTATTTCTTTGATTAAATGGCTGCCTTCTGTTATTAAGCCTAAATGGCTTTTTGCTGTTAACCTTTTCATCCTTGGAAATTTGAATGTTAAAACTGTTCTATGGAGAACTTTTCTGTAGAGATGACTGCTATTATTCAGTATCTTGTGTTGCAAGTCTCATAATAATAGCTTGTTGACCACTTTTTGGCATCTATTTTAAAATCTTTTATAGAATACTTTTATTATTTAAGTATCAAATGACTTGTACAAAGTATAATTATTATGAACTCCAGTTTAGTTTTCCTCGATATAAAGTTAAAAGACAGCTAAGAAAATAACATTTCTCTATAACCTTATGTGGAGGTGTAGGTATCAGACAGAATCTGAAGTTTTGTTTAAAAAAAAAGTTTAACCATGTAACAAAATACTAAAGGATGTTTTAATTATCATAAAAGAGTCTGTATATAAGTGATAAGTAAAGTCATTGATTTAAAGAAAACACTGAGTATTACAAAGCTGAGTGCCATTTGTTTTGCTCCAGTGGTGTTACAGCTCCTGTGCTGTGTATCACCAGGAAAGCATTTCTTTCTCTACCCCTTTTCTTAACCAGCGCCTACCTACCTAGATAGTTTTGGAATTATTGTATATGTCTTAGATTTGGAAGTACGTATATCATACTGCCAAAGACCTGTGTTGAGAATCTTTAAGGTCAAGATGGCACAATTTAAATTTAGAATTATTAAATAGGAAATGTTTTCTCAAACCAAATATCTCCCAAGCATTTCATGTATAGGATTATCAATAAACCAGGAATGGATGATAGCAATGGGGCAAAGGGGGCAGGAAGAGGGTAAAAATGGGTTGGTAATGTTTCAAAAAATTTGCAAAGCCTCATTTGCATTTAATGCAAAGAAAACCAATATATTGAGGTTGCTTTCTGAGATCCATGAAGAGAAAACACTAGTACTTTTGAATAAGGGGTAGAATTCTAATTAGAAGTTATCTTAAAATGTTATGCATAGCACTTAGGCACATCATCTCTTGTGTTTGTATGTATATGGCTCAGATGGTGCCCATTTGGTATATTTAATGTGTAATTTGTGCATGCATCAGAGCATAATAAGCTTCTAGAACATACTTTTTACCTAACTGCTTCTGGGGTCCATATTATGGTTCAGTAATGAGTGGAACAACTTACGTTGAAGTAATTTTAACTCTTTGACTTAACTTTCTTAAATAATGGATGGAGTTCAGTTTAAGTAAACTTCATCTGCCCTCAGAGAAGACAGCTTTGGGGACCCAGTTATATACAAGCAGGCATTGTGATTAACATAATTTAGGAGGTTGTCAGATTAATGAGACTGCCATCTTTGGCTCTAGCATACATCCATTGTCACCACTTGAAAAAAAAAAAAGAACCACTATTTTTGTCTGGCACTAGTTTCTATTGTGTAGCTTTTACTACTGTATGACAGTAACAAGGCCAGCAGGTGAGGATCAACTTTTGAGTGACTGCTGGAATATCATTTGACTTGAATTCTTACTGTCTTAGCAATCTCTCACACATTTACCAATTAGAAATGGGGTAAATATTCTTTGAGCCCTCCTATTCCACTGATCAAGTTGCATAATTGAACTTAAACTTAGTTTAATTAAATTTAGTTATTTGTGGGGGTGGGGGAGAGTCCCAATAAAAGTATGGACTCAGAATGGAATTACAGTGGACAATAGATTTTTTTTTTTAAAGAGCTACTCCTTTTTTCCTATGCTTGCTTGATCATTGGGATTTTTTTTAATGCATGTCTTTTAAATTAATTGGGTAATGTTTTTCTAAAATTAAAATTTTCTTCTTCCTATAGCCCTGCCATAGGACAGGCTGAGGCTGAGTCTCAGTGTTGCCCTGTTCAGTCTGAGGCAAGTGGGATTTATTTTATTCCTTATAGGGGCTTTCACAGCTTTATGGCTGTTGGATATTCATGTCCCCAAACTTGCAGCAAGTTTGGTGAAGGCCCCTAAATTTAATTAAATTTAGGGTTTTTATACTCTTTTGGCAGAGAAGGCTCTATATTAATATTCACGTTTGACTGTGGTGTTAATAAACAAAATATTTGACATGTAATTTGTGTTACATAATACTTAACAGCCTCAGTAAAGCTGGTATTACTTACATTGAACTTTAGAAAATTGACAAAATTTGACATTCTTGATTTGGAGGCCTGATATGTTTCATTCAAATTTTCCCTTTCACTTTTTAGGAAAATCTGGTTATTTTCTTCTCAAACTATTAAATTTAACCTCAAGGATAAGTTTAATCATTAGATGTGCCACTGGATAGTGAAATCTACTTTTTTTAATCCCAAAGTTATTCATTGAAGGTTGAAAGGCCATCTGGAAATGCTTGTGATTTTTAATATATATAAATCTCACCACATTAGAGCAAATGTTAATGTAGAGCCCTGTGAAAAGTGGGAAGATGGTGTGTATGTGTGGTATGTATGCGTATACACTACACATTTGGTATAAAAAACGTTTGGGTATTACGACTTACAGTATGGGTGGATTATTTTCAAGCAGTCAAACTGAAATTGTATCACATAGTAAAGTTAGTATATTGAACTGTGGTTTTGGAATGATTATTTTGAGTTTCATTTTTATCTTTACTGAGCAATATTTGATGCAATATGCACACATGAAAAGCATCTATGTATGTTTCCAACCAAAAATTGCTTTTATTTGGTTAAGAAAAGTATGTGTATATGTTGTAGGGGGCAAGTAAATGGGGAACTGGAAGAGAGGCCAAATCATTAACTTGGATTACTCTTGTTCCTTCCTGTGTTAAAGCCATCATTCTATGTAGATAGCATTGTCCTCTGAACCGTAACAGTTAACGTAGTAGCAAACTCAGGCTTGTGTTTCTTTGTGGTTTTAATTCTTGGAAGCGTAAAGAAATACACATTCAATGAATTCCAAATTTTCATGTCTGTAACTAGAACATATGCTTTTCTCTGTAACTGAATCATGGAAAGAAGATAACAATGTTTGAAAAAAGAATATGTCACCACAAAAAAATTCCGTTGGAATATTTTACTCCCTGCTCAATAATTGCACCTTTTAAGACTCCTTAGTTGGAGGTGCTTTCTGTTATAGCCACCATTGCCCCAATATATTGAAATATTCAAGAGTGAAGTTGCTTGTCCCAATTCTGATAGTGATCATTGAAATAATTATAATTGGAATATACTCTTAAACATTTGAGTGCTGGGGTGGGAGGGATTTTCTAAGGGTGACATAATTTATTGAAGGTGATAAGATGTAGGTTCCTTGAACTCTGTAGTTCTGTGATTCAGACAAATAACAATTTTAAGAATTACTTAACTTTCAGGTGTCTATCATGTCCACTGGTAAAACTTGGTAAATTATAGAAAGGAAATGTTGAAGTCACTTACTTTCTGAGATAAAATTTTGTTTAAACTGACACTTGCGTTGGTTATGAGATTTTTTTAAAGTAGGAAACATGTAACCTAAAATTTGTATAAATCAGGTATGTCTTTAAGGTGGTATTTATCTACCATATTGAATAACTTTTGTATGTTATTCCAAAATGAAACTGGTTCTCTCTTACTCTTTTATGGAAGTCTTCTAAAAGAAAGGATTCATTATGAGACTATTGACTATAAGGCAGAGTTTTGTAAGTAAACATTCTCCCAATTATACTTCTGCTTGCAATCCTCATGATTTGAATATTAGTGTAGGTTACTCCTCTCTTAACCTTCTTTCTCAATATTTTATTTTCTGTTATCTGAATCATTTTAATAAATAACCATTTGTTTTTATAGCATATAAATCATCTAACATTTCTGTGTGATTTCTTGGCAAAATAAGCAGCTACATATAGTGTTATGCACATACTGGATATTCACAATTTTGTGGTTAAATATCTCCAATATTTCCAAGTGTTTTCGTGTTTTTACTTGGCATTGTGTTGTAAAATACAGTTTTTAAAAGAAACTAGATTCTTCATTAAGGCTTGGAGAAGAACTGCTTTTTTATAAGCATTGTTTTTCCTGACCTTTTGCATAGTATTTTGGCCATAAAAGGAAAAGCCTTTCATTTTCATCCGAACTCAAAAAAGAATAGTTTGAAACTCTTACTAGTTTGAAATTATTGAACCTTCTCTCTTTAAACTTAATTAATCTCATGTAGTCTCAGGGGAAGTTATACTAGTCAGGATATAGAAGTCATTTTAAGGTAGAAATTGGAGACCCAGAGTCAATCTTCACTGAAGCTAGTTTGAGCTATTTATTTCTATTTGACGCAAATTGAACATAGTATTGTAAATGAAGACTGATATAGTTAGGTTATTTAGGAGGCAAATAATGACCAACTTTCTTAAGAAAATATGTTTGTATAATTGTAGTTTTTGTCAAATTAACTGCAGAGAAAATACATGTGAGTAAACTGTTTGAACAATTGATTACTTGGATCCCAGCCATTAATTCCAAATATTGTAGTGCTATGTAAAGTTGTGATACAGCACAGCTTCAGTAATGTGCTGTGTTGGGTCAGGAGTTTTTGTAATGCTTTGTGTGTAAAAAGGGGGAAGTCCTTTATTGGAATTTTCCATGCCTTTTGGCATTCTTACTGTGTCTGGGTTTTGTTTTTTAACCATTATTATAGTTAAGAATTGTATGTTTTGTTTTGGTTTAATTGTATGTTCAGTTTTGGTTTAAATAAGGAACTGGCAATGAAATTCATTGATGCCCAACTTGGATAAAAATGAAGAATGTTGTTTACCCAGCTTACTACACACAAACCAGTAGTGATTATTTGGGAGAAGCCATTGTATAGTGTTGTTGACTTTTTTAAGAACCATAAATACAACGAAAAGTGACAGCATTCTGGCCTTGGTTTACATTCATTATGAAAGGTTTCACCAAATCATTTATTGCAATGTAGCTTGTCAACATTTTATTCATAAATAGTTTGGTGGTCAGTCAAAGATGAAAATAAACAAGATTTGCTGCACCATTTCCCAGTTTCTATTAATAAAACAAGGCTGCTTAAGTACCCAAGTGGACCAAGGAAAGAGTTACTAAAGTTTCTGGAAGTTTGAGTTAGAAAAGTGAGACATTTTAGTTATTGAACAGAGCCTTCCCTTTTAGTTACTAGCTTGTTACTATACTTGTAGGAGAAGCGATAGAATTTACTTTTTTGCCCGGGTTCTTAAAATTGAAAATCTTTAGTATAAGGAAATGAAGTCAAGTATTTTAAAAGTTGAATCTTAAAATATTCAAGTTTACCCTTAGAGTAACCCGTGTTTTCATAGTACACATACCAAAATAGTTTATTAAAATTGAGATGTATCCAAGAGATATACAGTATTAGTAACTCAATCTCGTAAGATCACTCTAAATTTAATAGCCAAAATAAGGTAATTTTTTAAGACTTAGGGAAAAAAATTTTTAACTGTATTAATGTCAGACTCTGAGGAAATTTTATGCGCATTGACTTTTTAAACTGAATTGAACTCCTCAGTTTAATACAATTTGTGTTTTTGTTAACTAGCAGCAGAATTTCAGCATTTGCTACTTACTGGTAGAGAAGAAAAATCCCACAGCCCTGCCAGTACAGGTTAGTTTAATCTGTAAGTACCTGATGTTCCTATTTTTTTCAAACATATCCATATAACCCACACAAGGAAGAAAGCTGTGCAGTTATTAAATGTGAGTATGACTAATAGAGATCCATTGGACACTTTCAGACACACAATTTTTGGGCCAAAGTAGCTCTAGGTTTGATCACCTTAGTTGTAATAAAGGTGTAATACTGCTCCTTTATCTGGTTATGATTGAACCTAAATACATAAATTGTACATAGGAGGAAGACAGTGGCAGTTTCAATTGGCTGTATGCTCATGTTGGTATATAGAGTGCAGGTGTTTGGCTTCAGGGTATCCTACTTAAGCCACTCCTGTGGTGGAACTCATACTTTTTTAACTTTTTACAGTATGAATCAACAGACAAAAAGTCACGTTTCCTCACCTCTAGCAGTGATAAATGGCGTGCAATCATAAGCTAGAAATTTTTTTTTTATACCTTTTTTGATCTTACATGTTTTTAGCAACTTTTGCTGTAATTAAGTACTGATTTTGTTCATCTTTTTTGTATACTATAACCTATTCTGTTGGTGCACCACCATTGTGGGCTCGTTTTATTTTGAACTAAGCAATATTTTAATTACCAATGAACGCTGACTATCAAGAAATCTAGACAGGTTTCTTTGTGTATTCCTCTTGAGGGGCAATGAGGACATATACATTAAAGTTTTTGTTAGTTTCATTAGTTCTACCAGGATTCATTGTCGACTTGAACCATCCTTCAAAGATTTCCTTTAAGCTGTAAATATTATGCTTTTATGTTGATAAAAATTTTAAATACTGAGGAGAGAAGAAGAAAGTGTACCATTTAGTTTACACAAGCCTGAACCATTCTTCAGTCTGTATGGCTTCCTCTTCACCTTAAGTGTAAAGTTGTATAATATGGGACAGTCTGTTCATAAAACTAGCTGATCTTTTATTCCTATTAAACTGGGATGGTGATGAGCCACTGAAAACAGATCATCTCAATGTTAATATGAAAGTCATGTTTTCAGTTAAGTGTTCTAATGACCTTGATTTATCAACTGATAATATTTTTTATAAGATACTAGCTTGGTTTTTTTAAATATAAAATTGCCTAAGGGCTTAAGTTTCATTGCCTTTCACAGTTTAATCTGTATAAGAAATGGTGTAGATACAGTGGAAATGGTTTTCCTTAAAACCATCTCTTTAAAGCTGCTTTGCTGGTGAGTACTTACTATTTTATACTTCATATAATTACTATTCTCTAAAGTTGGACACTTTGATGGCAGTGTCTTGAGTTTCTGTGTTCTTCAACTATTATCTGAATCAAGAATGTTAAGGTGATTATTTGACTTCCTCACAGTTCCTAATAATTGGGGCTCACTTTTTTCCTAACCTTCACTTACTAGACTCTTAACTGCAGAAACTTTTAACATGTAAATTATTTCCTTTTGGTGAGATAGGAAAAATGTTTTTGCTCAAAACTAACATTTAAGGAAAATCTTTTACAGATTTTTTTGTAGTTGACAGAAAATTTTTTTCTCAGTGCTTTTGATTGCCATTTTACATAAGTATAAAATTTAAAGACCACAATTTCTGTCTGTCCAGCAATTCCTGAGCAGTTAACTGAGAGTAGAGTAAAGGAAAGTTTGCCCAAAATGGTCATGCAGACTAATTGCTTACACAGAAGCCTCTGAGTGAAGCTTGAAAATTTCAAATGTACTCTTAAATCATTCTAACCTTGCATGAAAAGCTTTGGTTGGAATACTGATTTCTAGGACTGTGTATACCAGTGGAAATTAGCCTGAGTATATTTCTAATTACTTGATCCCTGTTTAATCATTGTATCACATAGATTCCGCCCGCCCCCCGCCCCCGCTTTAGCATTTAGTCACATCCTAGCTAATGTCAATATATGCTAAGGATGTTTTCAGATTGTTTCTCCTGCTGTGATCTTTGTCAGTCAGTAATAAAGAGGCAACTCTTTGCTTTTTAGTATGAAGAGTGATCGTCTTCTAAAACCTGAAAATTGATATCTGAGTATGTGATAATGGTGATGTATTGTTCTAGATAAGCACTAAACAAAGTGTGGACCCTCAATTGATGTCTTTAAGATTTAAAGTGAAGTATATTTCTAAGGAACTCTGTCCTTTCCTAGCAAGGATAAGCAGACGCTGAAAATTCGGTAAGTATGTAACTTTAAATGCATGTAATATTTGAATAAATAGCTAAATTTCCATGGTTTAAGGTAATATCTAGACATAAACAAGAATTCTTGAATATCCTTTGTGACTTAATGTGTCTAGCATTTTTACAAATTTGTGTGCACACTGATTAAATTGAAAGGTACCTTACTCCTTTGTCTCGTTTGTTTTTATTTTTATAGTGCATTACTAATTTCATATTTCAAACTTTTTTCAGAGTAGAAATAAGTGGCGGGTAAAGAATATCTTCAAGGAAGAATTATTTAAATGTCCCCATCTTAAAACCCAATGATCTTCTGTTTACCTTAAGGCTTCTGTTCTTAGAGCTCCAGTTAGATCTGACAGATAATAGGCAACTGATCAAAAATGGGAATGAAATCTTTCTGCTCTTTCTGGAGTGTTGTGGGAATCATTGTATAATAGTAAAATATAACTTAAGGCAACAGTGGATTTTCAGGGAAGCAGTGTTTTTTAAATTAAGAGAGAAAGGTGGTGAGATTTTGGAATCTCTGCTCCCTGGTACACCATTGCTCTTAGTAAAAAGAGGGTAAACGGAGGTTCAAGTGAAAACATTTAATTGTTACAGCAGGGAAGGTGGTTTACATCTGAACACTATGTCTGCTTCTTTCCAAAGTGATACAGCATTTTGTGAGATGGTACAAGATCTCAAAGGGGTGGGGAGAACAGGTGGGTTCCCTCCATTCTGTCTCCAGGCTTCACTCCAGCATTGTACTGGCAAGGAGGGAAGTGAAGAAGAGCAAGTCATACAAGGGATATGATGGTAAGAAGACCCTAAACAAAACAAACAAAGGAGGATAAATGCTAGTCCATGTATATATGTATATGATTAAATGGTCTGGCTAAACAACTTTTGACTGGTAGCTTTTGAATGTAAGTAAATGAACTTACTGATTTAAAAGTTGTAATTAAATACTAGCTTAGAATTTTTACTGACTTTTAAAACTAATCAAAAAAGAAAGATGCTAGCAATTAACACTAGGATTTGCGGGGCAGGGGGGAGGTGGGTGGGTATTTTTAAATTAAAGCTTTCTTGCATAAGTAATAGTGTGTTTTGTCACCTTGACATACCACTTGGAAGCTAGAGCATAAGAAAAATGAAATGGATGACCATATTTATAGTGTTTATATTAAATTTTAGCCTAATGATAGGGTTTGGATGGAAGAGGTGTTCCCAGATGTTCGTTCATGTGTGGAACCATATAATTGGAGCTCACAAAAAGCCTTTTTCTTTTTTTTTCTTTTTTCTCCCCTCTTGAGTTTGTTTGGAAGTGTTTGCAAGGCTTTGAAAAAGGCCAGAACTACCATTTGAAAAATGGTGCTTTATTTTCATATCTGAAACAAGTTTTGGGTTGGATCTTCATTTAAAGGTGGAAGGATTTTTGTTTCTGCATATTAAAAGCAAATGTCTTTTTATTCCAAGGTAATGATTGACCATTAACATTTGAGTGTCTGTTGTTTACAAAGATTAATAAAAATTTTCATTTCTTAATTAATAATACTTGTCTGAGCCCTATTTATTAAGTTGTATCCAGAACAGATTATACTGAGGATGAATTACACACATCAGTTGTCCTGAACAGGTTTTGGTGTGCCTTGGGAAATGGAATCCACAGTTACTAAATATGGAATGTTTATTGGAAGAAAATGGTAAATAAATTTTAACACTGTGGGTATGGAGTAATTGGTGGTGGTTAGGTTGAACAAGTAGATGAAGCCAGAAGTAGCATTGTGGTTTAGGCTATAAGCATAAAATTAAACCTTGCAGTCCCATCCATCTCCATCATTTAGTAGTAGCTGACTTGACCATGAGCAAGTTAGCTTCTCGAAAGTGATGGTAATAATTTGCCTAGGCTTGTGAGAAAAAGTTACTGTAACATAATTTAGCCATGTCTACCAGACCAGTGGAAATGGCAGAGTTAGGGTCTAGGTATAGGCAGTTATTGAAAACCTAAAATTTCAGTAAATGCTTATGAATGCCTATTATATGCTTGGCTACTCGCCTATATACAGGTGGACAGAGGAGATACATCCCAAAAGGGACCTTGGAGCTTAGGGTTTAGGAAGCCAGCCCTTGCAAAAAAGTTTTGGGTGAGTGTTACAGGCAAAAGGAACAATAGGTGCAGAAACAGATGGGAAAAAGCCTCTTGGAGGAACAAAAAATCAAGTGCGAGTAGTGGGTTGGGAGGGTGTTTGTGGAGACTGGAGAAGTAGGTAGGCCAATCACAGATCATAGTTTGAATTTTAGTTTAGTGGAAGTCATTGAAAGACTTTGAGCTGGTGAGTAGTATGTATGACTTTTAAAAGCCCATTCTAAGGTGTGTGAAGGTGGGCGGTGGGGTCGACATTATAGGGACTAGGTAGAAGGCAAGAACCTGGCTCTAAAGAGAACTCTAAAGATAACTGAAGTTATGAACTGCTATGGCTGGATAATCACAGAGGAAGTTAGATTATGCTGAGCCTAAGCACAGAAGAATTAAGGTTTGATGGTTAACATGGTTTAGCCCGCACCTGACTTCATTTAGGAAATACTGAGGATCTATATAAGGAATTGAGAAAACTTCCATTGTCTTGGTTTTAAGGATAAATGCTAATACAAGAAAGTGAAAATGCCCTCTGAGGAAGTTTGGAGGATGGTAATTCCACCTGCCTTGTGTCTGGGAAAGAGGTAGCATTTGAACTAGGTCTTGAAGAATTGTTAGGGTTTGGGCAAATTAAGAGTATTAGGGGAATGCCTTTAAAATATATATCAATATAGAGAGGAATATGAGTAAAAGTTGTAGAGAATGAGATTAAGTAATTTGAGATAAAGGTCGCTGAATGCCATGTTAGGGATATGCATTCTCCTAGGAATTAAAGTGCCTTTGTTCATTACTGATGAGAGCTGTGGTTGTGGACTACTCTTCAGAAGCAACTTCTGTTCCCAGATCATCAGACGCTGCTACCATTTTTCCATTGCTGCTATTGTCATGTGGAGTAGTAGGGCTCAAGAACCATAATTGGGCCGGACCACTGTTGATTGAGTTAAAAACTAGAATTCCTTCTTTTCCCCAGGGCTAGCTTAAAATGTCTGGACAACACACTGTCTTGTCTTGGACCTTTACTGGGTCATCTTCCTGTAAATACCTTGACTTTTTTTCTAGCACTTTTAAGTAGTAAGGCATTGATCTCTCACTTCAAAAGCTGTTGAATGTGTGAAGTCACTCAGTTGTGTCTGACTCTCTGCGACTCTGTGGACTGTAGCCCACCAGGCTTCTCTGTCCATGGGATTCTCCAGGCAAGAATACCGGAGTGGGTTGCCATTTCCTTCTCCAGGGGATCTTTCCAAACCAGCGACTGAACCTGGGTCTCCTGCTTTGCAGGCAGATGTTTATCCTCTGAGCCACCAGGGAAGCCTTCCAAAGCTGTTACACCCATGTAAATCCTATTTCATATAACTGAATTCTTAGTCTGAACTTTAACTTTTCTGAAAACTGGTTTTTTGTAAAGGTACAGAATTGAGTGTGCTCTTCTTCCAGATTATCTGTACCTGGAATTTGAGAGGTAGAATCAGTGACTGAAGCAAACCATTATTTATAAATATATTTGTTCCATGACTTACTCCTGTGATTTACTGACTCCTTAAAATTGTCTCTTATTGAAGTCTGGCACAGTGCATAGTAAGTGCTCAATAGTTGGGTGGTTTGGTTTTTTTTGGGTTTTTTAGTGATTTTTTTTTTTTTTTTAAGATAGACATTTGTTTGTGAATTTTGTCTTTTATGAAATTTTTGTCACCAAAAAAGGCAGGATTACATTTTTTTTTTTTTACTTCAATTGAGTTGGTACAGTATATTCTTGGTTGTCGAAATATTCATAGCTTTAAAAGTTCTTTGAAATGGTAGGTATTTGTGCTATGTGGAAGAGCATGATATATAGCTATGATCTTAATTACATAAAAGTGGATGCTTAGCTGTGGAAATACACAAATGAGACCTTTGACAAGGACACATCAAACTTAAAAACCTTAGAAGACATTCTTTGAAGAACATTGGTTATAATGACATACTACTGAAGACTTACACAGTTTTGCAGGTTGGTGTCTAATAGTGTATAATAATACTGTGGATGTATTATTTATGTGGATGTGACAAAACCATTTCAACCTTCACTGGGCCCATGATGTTCTGAAGAAATTCTGTGCAAGAACTTTTCCACTGATTGGTTCCATATCTTTCCAAATCCTTGTCAGCTGCTTTGCCCTGCCAGCACACAGGCACTTTTCTCATGGTTTTGCTTCCTAGTTCATGAAGGATGTAAAAAGCTTTTAACTTTAAGATACCATGTTAATGAAAGTTGCTCAGTTGTGTTGGACTCTGCGACCCCATGGTCTATATAGTCCATGGAGTTCTCCAGGCCAGAATACTGGAGTGGATAGCAGGGATCTTCCCAACCTAGGGATGGAACCCAGATGTCCCACATTGCAGGAGAATTCTTTACCAGCTGAGCCATGAGGGAAGCCCAAGAATACTGGAGTGGGTAACCTGTTCCTTCTCCAGCAGATCTTCCTGACCCAGGAATCGAACTGGGGTCTCCTGCACTGCAGGTGGATTCTTCACCAGCTGAACTACCAGGGAAGCCCTTTAGATATCGTATCTATAATCTGTATTTGTACTCTTCATTGCTTTGTATTCCGTATTCAATTCTTCATGGCTAACATCTTTTACTATACTCTGGAATTCTGTGACGTGTGTATGTGATTCAGAGCAGTTCTAGGTTTGCAGTAATTAAAAGGGAGGTACAGGGATTTCTCAGATAACTTCTGTCCCAATACCAGCAAAGCCTCTCCTGTCATAGTCATTCATCATTCACCACAGTGGTGTATATATGTGTGTGTATACCATGAATGACCATACAGTGATACATCATAATCACCCAAAGTCTATAGGTGTGTAGTTAACCATAGGGTTCACCTAGATGTACTTTCTAGGAGTTGGAATAAAAGTATAGTGACATATTGTAATATACAGAATGTTTTCATTGCCCTAAAAATTCTCTGCCTATTCATCTTCTCTGTGTCTACCCCTAGCAATCACTAGTGGGTATTTTGTTGTTGTTTTCATACTTTTACCATTTCCAGAATGTTATACATTGGAATGATACAGTATATAGACACTTAAGTTGCAGTTAAACGTGTTTAAGGTTCTTCCATGTCTTTGTGGATTTTTTTTTAGTGCTGAATAAAATAAAAATACTCTGTTGGATGTACCACAGTTTATCCATTCACTTAATGAAGGACGTTTTGGTTGCTTCCAGGCTTTGTTAATTACGAGTAAAGCTGCTATAAGCATCCATGTGTAGGATTTTGCATTGATGTTTTCAACTCCTTTGGAATAAGTATGAAGAGATAATTGCTGGATTGTACGGTAAAATGTTTTATAGATGAATGCCAAACTCTTGCAGAGTGGCTGCCATTTAGCAGTCTCACCAGCAGTGTATTTAGGCTCCTCTTGCTCTGCATCCTTGACATTTGGTAGTATCAGCGTTCTGGACTTTGACCATTTTGGTAACTAGTGGTGTCTCATTTAACTTTGTACTTTCTTCATGTAATGTGGAACATCTTTTCATATGCACGTATCTTTAGTAAGGTTTCTTGTTAAGATCTTTGGAACATTTTTAAATTGGGTGGTTCCCTTACTTGAGCAAAGAGTGAAGGACAGGAGCCTGATGTACTCCTGGGCTGCCATGGGGTGGCAAAGAGTCACACACAACTTAGCAACTGAACAATAACAACAGCTGCTTTTCCCAATTCTCATTTAATGACTCCTCTTTTCCCTCAGGATAAAGCCTGAATGATGGAAAGTGGCATAAATGATAGAAGTCAAGGGTGGTACAGAGGTTTTATTTTCATAATCAGACCCTTGCTTATCTTCCTAGTTTCATTTTTCCCACGATAGTCTGTTCAAACTCTCTGCCTGAACACCCTTTTCCTCCTGTCTTGTTTCATGTCCTCATCTTTACACTTAGCAAATTTTAGTTTAGAGGTTATTTCCTCTTATAAATCCCAGAGCCTTCCTGACCTTCATATATGCTTTCTTTAAACCAAGTACTCAACCATTAATGTTGCCTGTGTGGACTGGACTGCAATGCCCTTGAATGCAGGTATGTGTCTTACTCATTACATCCCCAAAACCTAAAATGCTGCATGGTACTTAAAGAGAGGCCTTAATTGCTAAGTTTAATTAGACTTGCCATTAGTGGGTTAGTTCATTTCTTCAGAACGGAAGCAGTCCAGATAGACACGTGCCTTTATCTGAGCATTGTGCGACTTAAAATCTGTCTGACTCATCTTTTTTTGAGCAAGAATTTTTTTTTTCCCTTTAAAGCAGGATCTTTAGAAGGTACTTATTGATTGGCTAAAGAATAACCCTATCCAACAGTAAAGGTCTCTTGGACAAAACTGAGAAACTTGTGCTTTTTTCAGGACGATTGGAAATGTTTTTTTAGAAGTAACTTTTCCTATAGGATGTCTATCAGAATAAAAAAATTCCCCTTTCCTACATGGTGAAAGATGAGCTCCAGTTTACAGGAGAGGCTGGACTAGGAATTGCAAACTAAAATGCGTAGAAGAACCAGATATATAGTAGAAATGAGTGAGATGAGCCAAATGAAGAGTGTCGAAGTTATGACTCTTCTAAATGAGGTTTATGCATGTGTAATGTTTGATCAAGATTGCCAGATTTCATTTTTCTAGAAAAGTGAGAAATAGTTTTGAATTTGGCAAAAAGATATTTCTGTTTTAAAAACTGTGAGCCAAACACACCTGCAGACTAGTTCCGTGGGTTACCAGTGTGGGACTTCTTGGATGGAAGCTGATATTTGTGGAGATCTGCCCAACAACTGTCAATACCGGGAAACCCAGGTAGTCCCAGAGTGGAAGGTTTGGCCAAGAAACATGATCTGCCTGCATGGTGGAGCATAATGTCAGAACAAAAGTGAATTACCAGTAATTGGCGACAATGACCCATCTGCAGATTGTAGATGGGAATAAATACAGAAATTAGTGTTCAGCATCAGGATTTTAGTTCCTAGAAGGGTTTTGGCTGCAGTGCAGTACCATAAGAGAGTTGAGAACACAAAAGTAAAACCAGAAGGACCAGAGTGAATATGTTTTGGTGAAAGAAAGCAAATCTTGTAAACAGTCGTAATAAGTAAGTTATGTTACCTTGATTGTTGTTGTTAAACCTCTCATGCACTATGCATAGTGCCTGGCACATAGTGGGCAATAAATGTTTGTTAAATTAAGTATGTTCATCTCTCATTTTGTCAAAAAAATCTCTGATCACCATCAGGATATTGACAAGTGTACCTCAGACCTATTTCTCAATCAGTAAATAAATAGTGGTAAGATAAACAACTCCAGAAGTTCATAATTAACAGCATGTAATTTTTTTACCTGATCCTTGGAAATTGATAGAGTTCATACTATTGCTTTTTTCAACAGTAAATTTTTGTTTGAATTGTTGCTTATCAGTTTTTAAACCCTGTGTACGAGACAGCAAAAGAGACACTGATGTATAGATCAGTCTTATGGACTCTGTGGGAGAGGGAGAGGGTGGGGAGATTTGGGAGAATGGCATTGAAACATGTATAATATCATGTATGAAATGAGTTGCCAGTCCAGGTTTGATGCAGGATACTGGATGCTTGGGGCTGGTGCACTGGGACGACCCAGAGGGAGGGTATGGGGAGGGAGGAGGGTTCAGGATGGGGAACACAGGTATATCTGTGGTGGATTCATTTTGATATTTGGCAAAACTAATACAATATTGTAAAGTTAAAAAAAAAAAAAAAAACCCATGTGGGGAAAAAAAAAAGTCTAAGATGGATCAAATGAAAAAGCAGTAGGGAATTTCCTTGGTGGCCCAGTTGTTAGGACTTGGTGCTTTCACTGCCGCAGGCCTGGGTTCAATCCCTGGTCAGGGAACTAAGATCCCACAAGCTGCATGATGTAGCCAAAAAGTAAAAAGCAATGGTTCCCTGCCCTACCCCCAGTCACAGTCCCAAGGAAAAACTACTTTTAATAGTATTTCATTTGGGTTCCCCCAAGTATACGTAAATAACATCCTTCTGCTATTGACATAAATGTTAACATTTGTTGATTTCTACTGGTGGGTAATGGTTTAGCTCTTCTCTCATTTTTGTCGTTCTATCAGTTTTTGTTCCACTGGTGGTTACCTCTGTAAAATATCTTTATTCCTTGTTCCATCAATTAAAAACAGTATCTAAAAAAAACACCAGTATCTCAGTCCCTTAATAACATCATCATTACTCTTCCATTCTTTTTCTACCTTTCATTTTTTTACATGTACACTTTTCTTCAGTGTCAAGGCTCAGATATTTGCATTTTTTTTATAAACAACATGTTTTGTGTATAGATTGATTTTAAAATTGGAAATAGATTTATGACTATAATAAATATTACTCAGAAGGCCAAGAGGTGTAAATTACATTTCCTTTCCAGTAAAGTTTTTTGTTTTACCCGGAGTCAGTCTGTCCCTGTGTGTATGTCTCGCATTTTGTCTACTTTACTATGTTTGTTGGTTATTCTTAGCTTTTGAGGACAGTGTCAATCTTTGGAATCCCTCCTCCTGTTTTTTTCTTGTGTGCCTTTTCTAAGAAAAATCCATCATGCAGTATTTGAAAAGTTTGCTTGCAAATCCTGGATGCTTTCTGAAAGATGTCTTCATATTAGAGTTGAGAATTGTATTCTCAGCCTCCTCATATGATAAGTGCTGTAAAGCCATGTTAACCTCTTTGTTTCTACAGGAAAACTGAAATTATCCCACAACAGTAAGATTATGTCAGAAAAAAGTATTTTGCAGTGTCTTGTGTATATATATCTAGGATATCTAAAGCATTTAGTTGACAATAATCCAGTGGGAAAATGGGCAAAGGGTATCAACTGGCACTTCACAAAAAAGATGATTGGAGTGACCAATAAATGTGAAAAGATGACTCAGCTTCACCAGTAGTCATAAAAATTCAAGCTAAAATAGTAGAATATCATTTCAAAAGCCTGTATCAGTTTGGCAGAAGTTAGGGTCCAGTGGGCTTCACAGGTGGCGCAGTGGTAAAGAATCCACCTGCCCATGCAGGAGATGGAAGAGACGCAGGTTTGGTCCCTCCGTTGGGAAAATCCCCAGACATGGGAAATGGCAACCTACCCCAGTGTACTTGCCTGGAAAATTCCATGGACAGAGGAGCCTGGTGGGCTGCAGTCAGTGGGGCTACAAAGAGTAGGAAATGACTGAACACACATGCAAGGTCTGATGATAAAAATGTTGATGAAGATGTGGAACACCATCTCTTGTGAACTGCAAATGAGAGTGTGTTTCATTAGGATACACATTCTGGTGTTGTAATAAAAATCCAACTATAACATGGTTTAATAAAGTGAGAGTTTTTCCTCTCATAAGAGTCCCAAGTATAGGGCTGATAAGAGTATTTGTGACACGCTCTTTTCTGTCAACTTTAGTAGGCACCTTTATTCTTTGGTTTCATGATGGCTACTCCAGTATGGCCATCATGTCCATATGCCAATTAATAAGGGGGAAGGTCTGTTTCATCTTTTTAAAGACGTGGCCCAACTTCTATTTTACATGTTATTGGCCAGAACTTTGGCCCATGGCCACAGATAGTTACAAGAAATGATAAGTGATATCTATTCTAGTCAGCTATGTACCCACCTAAAATTTGGAGGATCTGTTATTAAAGAAGATAATATTTTGGACCTGTATAGATGTTGCCACAGAGAAACTAGTTCAGTCACTTGGGAGAGCAATTTGGCAAGATTATCAATAAAGTTGGAGATATACATATTCCTAGATCTACCACTTCCACTTCTAAATCTGTGTCGTATAGAAGCAGATGTGTACACAAGGAGATGTACAGAAATACTGTGGTATTATTTGTAATTGAAAAACTTGAAGCAACTGAATGTTCATCAATAGAGGAACAGATCATTTGAATATAGGTAAATACAAAAAAAGTACAGTTGAATTGTCAACATGGATAAATAAAAAGCATGTGATAAGGGGAAGTTGTATAAATATATGCACAATATTATGGCAAATAATGTTGGAAACATGTAACACTATAATATTTTTTCATACAGGTATGTGTAACAAAAGTATAGAGACCTGCATGGGAATGGTAAATACCCAATATAGGGTAGAAGTTACCTCTTGTTGGGGGTGGGGGTAAACAATGCTTCAACTGTTCGTTCTTAAAAATCTGCAGCAAATACAGCAGAATGCTAAAGCTAGGTGGTGAATATGTGGGTATATATGTTTGTAATATAAGAAAATAGCACATGTTTTCATAGAGCTTACAGTTCAGTGGAAGAAACAATGTTTTCAACAATGTAAAATGTGGTGTAATAGTGTGTTCAAAGGGCTGTAAAAATAGAAGTGGATTATTTCTTAACTCAGCCTGGCAATGGTTGTTGAAGAGAGAAGACTGTATGGGAGTGATACCTGAGCCTTGAAGGATGTTGCACAGACAGTAGATGGAGTGGAAGAAAGGTAGTCCATTGCAGAGAGGACAGCATATAATAATGGCTACAGTTTGTATGGCAAACATTTATGTCATGTCTAAATGAAAAAAGAAAATTGATCTAAGCAATTCACGGCTCTGTCTTAGGTAATCCAACCACCATCTACCATCAAAAATGAACTCAGAAGAAGTTATAAAATTTCAGAGGCAGAGCTTTCCAAAACTCTTAGAGAAAGCATTCAATAGAGATCAACCAAAAATTAACTTAAAATACAGGATCCTATGGAAATTTAGCCTAGGGTATCACATCTAAGAGTAAAGGATACAGGCCTCACAAAGTTCTTATCCAGTCTGTTTTTGCAAGAGTGAGCAGTGTTTAAGTGTAACTGATTCACATAACTACAGATGTCAGTTTGGCCTGCCAGTGCAGCTTCTGGCCATGTTTCCTAATTAGAATACCGGTAGACCACCCAGAGACTGCATTCTTGATTAGCACCTGGATTATAGCTTAACCTAAATAATACATTTAACCACATTGCAAATACTGAAGTATTTTAAAGTAAATTACAAACACTTTTTTCTTGACTTCATCTGGCCATCCTTAATTTTTTAAAGTATAAGATGCCAAAAACACCAATAATGTGTATTTGTATTTCAATACTCAAGTACTTCCTTGAAGGTTTCATTATGGTAAAGTTAGAGAAAGGGTAAAGAATATTGGTATTTGTCTCATTATTATATCTTCTGGTTTTTTTTTTTTTTCATAATCTTTAAAAATGTGACTGGAAAAAATTGTGACTGAGTTTTTCCTGGGAAGTGTTCTTTATTTTTTTTATGTCTTTTTCTGATTTTGTTTTTTTTTTCCCCCCTCTTTGGAAAATGTTCTTATGAAACATAAGAGTCTTATTCTGGGGTTCATACTCTGGCTGAAAACCTGGGTAATAATTTTTACCTTAGTTATTATGCAAGTAGTGTGGATCAGAATAAACTGTGGGAAATTCTGAAAGAGATGGGAATACCAGATCACCTGACCTGCCTCCTGAGAAACCTATATGCAGGTCAGGAAGCAACAGTTAGGACTGGACATGGAACAACAGACTGGTTCCAGATAGGAAAAGGAGTATGTCAAGGCTGTATATTGTCACCCTGCTTATTTAACTAATATGCAGAGTACATCATGAGAAACTCTGGGCTGGAGGAAGCACAAGCTGGAATCAAGATTGCCAGGAGAAATATCAATAATCTCAGATATGCAGATGACACCACCCTTATGGCAGAAAGTGAAGAGGAACGAAAGAGCCTCTTGATGAAAGTGAAAGAGGAGAGTGAAAAGTTGGCTTAAAGCTCAACATTCAGAAAACGAAGATCATGGCATCTGGTCCCATCACTTCATGGGAAATAGATGGGGAAACAGTGTCAGACTTTATTTTTGGGGGCTCCAAAATCACTGCAGATGGTGACTGCAGCCATGAAATTAAAAGACACTTACTCCTTGGAAAGTTATGACTAACCTAGATAACATATTCAAAAGCAGAGACATTACTTTGCCAACAAAGGTCCGTCTAGTCAAGGCTATGGTTTTCCCAGTAGTCATGTGTGGATGTGAGAGTTGGACTGTGAAGAAAGGTGAGTGCCGAAGAATTGATGCTTTTGAACTGTGGTGTTGGAGAAGACTCTTGAGAGTCCCTTGGACTGCAAGGAGATCCAACCAGTCCATTCTGAAGGAGATCAGCCCTCGGATTTCTTTGGAAGGAATGATGCTAAAGCTGAAACTCCAGTACTTTGCCCACCTCATGCGAAGAGTTGACTCGTTGGAAAAGACTCTGATGCTGGGAGGGATTGGGGGCAAGAGGAGAAAGGGACGACAGAGGATGAGATGGCTGGATGGTATCACTGACTTGATGGACATGAGTCTGGGTGAACTCTGGGAGTTGGTGATGGACAGGGAGGCCTGGCGTGCTGTGATTCATGGGGTCGCGAAGAGTCGGACACGACTGAGCGACTGATCTGATCTGAGGCCTCATCAAGTTAGTGATAAAGATACTTTTCCTGTAATAGATACTGTGTATCATCTTATATAAATTTCCTCAAACTAATTATACTTTTAGATAAAAATTAGTGCAAATTCTAAACCAGTGTATTCTTGACCAAGAACCTTCAGGCCTCTGTATTACTGAAAAAAGTTTTTTTTTTTTTTTTTATGATCTCTGTTTTAGGGATAGAGACAGAATTCTGATTTTCATTCAAAAATGTTTATGAGCCCCTTTGCACAGTTAAAAGCTAAATTTGAGGTGTTTTGTTTTCACCTAAAAAAACTTAGAAAAGGTGGGTAGGAAGTAGTCAAAAGGGATACAAATATTAGGAGTTTTGATATCTACAAAATGAAATCTTTGTTAGAGAATTTACTTGAATATTTATCCATATTGCCATTATTCTGCTCTTGCTTTTCCTGGCCCTCTTCACATATGATCTCTTTGGATTGCTTCTCTGATCCAACCTTAGTGTTTTCTCTCTTCAATAAGGCACTATTAAGAAACACTCTAGTGCTGGGAAAGCTCTAGTGCTAGGAAACCCAAGGCACCTGAATTGGTTCTTCCCAGCTACCTGCCAGGAAAGGGAGACACATTTAGCTTGTCTTTAAGCCTAGCAAGGTAAGAAGTTTTACCTTTGGAATCAGAACAGCTGTATCTGATTTGAAGATTGGAATCTTTTTTTTATTATCCTGCTTAAAAGTACTGTCTTTGAAGACCCATAAGATATAGAATTAGAAGGCAACTTAAAGATCATTTTACAGAGATGTAGAGAGATGAACTGCTTGAAGCAGCTATTTCAAGCACATGTAGGATGGGGCAAATTAGAACCTGTAGCCCCCCCAAATTAGTAGCAAGAGTTTTTTTTTATTTATTCATTTATTTTGGCTGTGCTGGGTGGGGCTTTGTGGCACTCGAGCCTCTCAGCATGTGTGATCTTAGCTTCCCCACCAGGGATCTGTCGAACCTGCATCCCCTGCATGGGGAGGCAGATCTTAACCACTGGACCACCAGGGAAGTCCCCGCAAGTGCATCTTAGTTCTTTAAAAATATGATATTTTAGGCTACCATTTCTTTAATATGAATATGGGCTTTTTTTGCTGACTTTTAAACATACATATATTTCTCACTTTGTGGTCTTGTTTACTTATTCTTTCTAGAAGTGAAGGAGAGGGTTCCCATGATGGTATGACATTTTTCATCTTTATACTGGTAATCGGTAATGCAAATTTCTAAAACTTTTTGTCATCACAAAGCCCCTTTTCATTCTAGGTATTTTCCTTAAAATTTTGTGCATTTGAATTTTATGAAGAATTTCCTGCCTTCCTGAAAATGAACCAATTTATTATACTTCACACACCTTCAGTTTTTTCATTAATTAAACTTTGCCACCAAATGACATCTAGAAATTTCCTTTTTCCTCTCCAACTTAAATAGTGCTGTACTTTTTTTTTTTTGGAAAGAATTTTTTAAATACCCTTATCTACATACTATACAACTCACCCATAAAAATTGTACAATTCAATAGCTGTAGCATACTCAGAATTGTGCAAACATTGTCACAACCTAATTTTTTTTTAATTGTAGTAAAATATTGTTTAGTCGTTAAGTCGTGTCTGATTCTTTTGCAACCCCATGGACTGTAGCCCACCAGACTCCTCTGTCCATGGGATTTACCTGGCCAGAATACCAGAGCGGGTTGCCATTTCCTTCTGGAAGTGCTATACTTTGAATTTAAGATTTGTGAAGGGTACCAGATAGAATTTTTTAAATTTACATCAGCCTAATAATGTATTTGCCTTAATCTTATTGCTAATAAACTATGTCAAAATGTGAAAGAAAAAGAAGTGATGCAGAAACTTAAATTGTATTGAAATAAGTTTGGTTGTTCCAGTTTGCTCCTAAGACGTCTTTATAATCTTTGACTCTCTCGGGCTGAGACAGGCACTCCTCTATATTCTCATAGAACTTTCCAGTACTTCTGAGTGGGAATAATAATAATTTGATTCAAGATTGTTCTGAAGATTAAAAGAAATAGTTTATGTGAAGTGTTTAAAACTGTTCCTAGATCAATAAAAGTTAGCTGTTTTTATTAATAGTGTTTTGGCTATGTATAACCTATCATTTTTTGAGCAGTTATAGATTTATTGAAGACCTACTTTGCTATATATGGGAAATATAATTGTAAAATACGGTTAACTAAGTCAGAGGCCTAATGTAGTTTTTTTTTTAAGTTTTTATTTTTAGAACTAATACGACATTTAAAAAAGAATTCATTATTTGTAACCAAAATTGCATATAGTGTGGTATTCATATTTGAATGCTGGATATGGTCAACTCCAAAGTGAGGTCCAATTTTTTTAAAATTTTTTCAACATAACAGCTGACACATGAATGTGTGAAATATTTTTATCATATTTTTGCTGTTTTAATTTTATGGTACATCTACTTATATCTAAACAACACATTGAGTTTTGTTTCTAAGCTTTATAAAATTGGAATCATGGAAATTATCCTAAATCATACTAAGATTCATCCATGCTGTTTTGTGTAGTTGCATTACCTTCATATCCATTTTTGTCTGATATACCAGAATTTATTTATTCATTTTCATTTTGATGGCCATTTAGGAGTCCAGTCTTTCTCCTTTACAAACAGTGTTACTGTGAACATTATAACCTGTGTCTCCTGGTACATATGTATGAAGAGTATTAATAGTGTTTCAATTATGTATAACCTATCATTCATTGAACAGTTATATATTTATTGAATAATTGCTGGGTAATAGGATATTCAAAGATAAACTTCACAAGACAATGTGACATTTTCTAAAGTCGGTGAATTGATTTATACTTCACCAGTGACATATGAGTTCCCATTGATTCATTTCCTTTCTAACATTGAAGATTCTCACACTTCTACATTTTTTTGCCAAGTGTGAATAAAATGATATCCTAGTATGGCCTTATTTTTCATTTTTTAACTAGCTTAATTCTCTCTGCTTTTATTTCTTTTATTTCTCAAATGTAAATAACTATTTTTTGTTCTGATTACAAAATTGACTTACTGATACGCATTTTCAAGAAATATTATGTGCCAGGTATGCTTCAAGGTCCTAGGGGGAGAGATACAGCATTGAAATAGAAGAGACAAGCCCCTCCCCTCATAGAGCTTCCATTCTAGTGTGAGGAGATTAACAATATTCAAAGAAAAAATAACAAGATAATTGAAATTTCAGATACTGATAAAGTGCCATGAACACAAAAAGACAGTAAAATAATAATGATTTGTGGGGATGTGTGGATTGGTTGATAAAGAGCTTCCTGAGGAAATAAATCATATGTGAGCTGTATCTAATAATGAGAGAGACAGCCCTGTAGACATGTGAAATCTACATGTGAAGGACTTAAGCATGTGAAGAAGATAGGTTAACAGTGTTTCAGGTGGTGGAAGGAGTAAGTCCTAACGTCATGTGATGGGGAATTCTACTATAACTTAAAGGATAAGAAGGGAAAAGAACTTAACCCCACCCGGGGACAGCATGTTAATATTTTTGATGCATGTTTCTTCACACATTTTGGTATTTCTTTTCATCTGCTGGAAAGTTAAATGGTAGACTTTTTTTTTTTTAATTTGAAGTATGGTTGATTTACAATATTGTGTTAGTTTCAGGACTATACAGCTTAGTAATTCAGTTGTTTTTTTCTATAATTATATTCTGTTACAGATTAGTACAAGATATCAAAATGTAATTTCCTATGCTATACAGTAAATCCTTAATGCTTTCTCTGTATCTCTTTTTTGTATTTTTAAATAGCATATATTTCTTGGTTCATCAAGGATAAAATTTATTGGTTCACTCTATTAAATGTAAGGAAATGATCACACTTGTATTTCTTTATTTTCCTCCTACTTATTTAACTTTAAGAGTTCAAAAAGTAACTGTTAGGCCTTTCATATCACAAATTCCAAATCAAAAGCACATTCTGTTTCATAAGTTGGTTGGCTGGATGATGTGTTCAAGTATGTCTTTCAGAAATGTATAGCTGGTGTATTTCTTGACTTTCTGCATATTTGAGAACATTTTTCTGTTGCCTTCAAACATGACCAGCAATTAATCTGGATAAAGAATTACCATCAATATTCTCTTAAGTTTTGTACCTACGGACATGACGTAGCGAAGAAGGCGACTAAAACCAGCTTTTTCCCTACACCTCTCCATTATAGATAATTTAAATTGACTTTTATCTGTACTTACATGATTTATTTCTAATCTTTAAAGTTCACTACCTTAACCAGGATCTATGTTCCTGTTTCTCTTTTTTTTTTTCCCCCCTGTGACATACTTACACAAAAGAAAGAATTATCAGAGTTCCTGTCCAATCCTTGGAGAATTTTTTTTTTCCTTCTTCTGTTTTTTGGCTTTGCAACATGCAGGATCTGACCATGGATTGAACCTGCACCCCCTGCAGTGGAAGCACAGGCATCTTAGCCCCCTGGATCACCAGTAAAGTCCCCTTGGAGCACTTTTTTTTTTTTTTTTAATATTTATTTATTTGGCTGCTCCAGGTCTTTAGTTGCAGCATGTGGGATTTAATTCCCTTACCAAGGACTGAACCCAGGCCCCCTGCATTAGGAGCTTGGAGTCTTAGCCACTGTACCACCAGGAAAGTCCCCCCTTGGAGAACTTTTTAGCTAGATTGAAGAGGTAGATCCTGGTCCTAAGATTCAACAGTAGGAAAATGGAAAGTTTTCTGCCATTAGTAGGGTCTGCTGACTTCCTGGATGCTATAAGAAATATTGAGAATTATTTTGAGTCCAGCTAGTTTTATTGGGAAAGACTACTGTGATTGAGCCAGACATGACTGAGCGACTGAACTGAACTGTAATTGATTAGTGATGTCTGCCTCAAGTGAGGGAGAGTATTCAGTTCAGTCGCTCAGTCATTTCTGACTTTTTACGACCCCATGGACTGCAGCACGCCAGTCCTCCCAATCACCAGTTCCCAGAGCTTGCTCAAACTCATGTCCATTGAGTCAGTGATGCCATCCAAGCATCTCATTCCCTGTTGTCCCCTTCTCTTCCTGCCTTCAATCTTTCCCAGCATCAGGGTCTTTCCAATGAGTCTATTCTTTGCATTAGGTGGCGAAAGTATTGGAGTTTCAGTCCTTCCAATGAATATTCAGGACTGATTTTCTTTAGGATTGACTGGTTTGATCTTGCAATCCAAGGGACTCTCAAGAGTCTTCTCCAACACACTGCAGTTCAAAAGGATCAATTCTTCGGTGCTCAGCTTGCTTTCTGGTCCAACTCTCACATCCATACATGACCACTGGAAAAACCATAGCTTTGACCAGACGGACCTCTGAAAAGAGGGAGAGCATAGTAGTATCTAATATGCCAGGTAACAGACCTCCCTGCTGTCTCTGAGAACTATCTTAGATTGTCCTCAGAGAAAATTAGGAACATTGTTGGAGACCAGTGAGAGCTCTTTAAATCCAGTGATGCAGCAGAAACCCCAAGAGTGCTGAGTTCAGACTCCAGAGAGCTGGTGCTGCTCTCATTATTTTACTTAGCTCAGAAGCTGTGAATAACCTCCTATGGCCTATAGCATGATGTCCAAACCCCTCCTTAGCCTATTATGGCCATCATGCTCCTTCATGCTGTTTGCTATATCCTATGGTACAGTTACCTCAAACTAATTTTTATTCCCTGTACACTTCTATAATCTTAGCATTTGTCTACTTTGCCATGGTATATGAAATGCACTTAAGAATTAGAATGTTAAAGTTGAAAGAAATACTGAATATCCTATCAGTGACTCCCAATCCTGGGTATACATCACAATCACTTGGAAAGTTTTTAAGAATACGTATTTTCAAGTCTTATCCCTAGAGGTTTTTACTTCAAAAGGTCTGGGGAACAGGTTTGCACGTGTATTTTTATATTTCAAATTTTATTTCTGTATATTATGCTTTAGTCTTTGCTCATATGCATGTTTGTAATAGAGCAATTATGTAATAATTTTTATAATTTGCTGTTTGTAATGTTTTTCTGTGTTGCTGCACTATCCACAATTTTTGTCAGAAAGGCTGTATAATAGCTTTAGGTTATTGACAAGTTGTTTCCTAGATTTTACTTTTATAAATGACTCTACTGTGTGACTGTCTTCCTGCATATAGCATATGTATTTTTTTTTTAAGGAGCCAAACTGGACATTTTATATAAGAATAACATGAAGCCTAGAGAGGTAAGTGGCTTGCTTCTTGTTTCACAGTTAAGAAAAAGAGTAAACTTGAACCTGATTTTCCAATTCCCAATGCAACATGCCTTCTACCACCCATGCTTTTTACATCTTATCCTTCATAGCCTTTTTCTGTACAGCCAGATCCTATCCATCTGATAAAAATTTGTGTAAATATCACTTGCTTCACAAAGCCATTCCTTGCTCAGCCACTTGGAAGAAATGTCCTCTTGAATGTCCTTTATTATCTAGAGTTCTTTTTTCCTTTTTCACTTTTGACCTTATATGATGATAATGCGTTTTGTGTGTTAGCTGCTTACCACAGGCAATATGCATACTGGTTAGGATTTTGGGCTCTGGAACAAATTGGAGTTCTAGCTACAGCACTAGATCGTAGCTCTGTGAACTTGGGCAAGTTACTCAACCTCTAAGCCTGAGTTTTCTCAGCTTTAAAATGGGATTAAGTGAAATACTAAATGTGAAATACCTTGTACAATATCTGGCACACAGCACACAATATATTTTAATTTTTTGTTAATATTATTGCTTTCATTAGCAATTCATGGGACTTCCCTGTCAGTCCAGTGGTTAAGATTCCATGTTTCCACTGCAGAGTGCACAGGTTCAATTCCTGGCTGGGAAACTAAGATCCCAGGTTTGAGATCCATAATATGGGCTCCATAAATATTTGACGAATAAACAATAAAATTAATATTTAAGGTATGTGACTTCCCTGAATAAAGTAAGAGGCCCTGGGTAAATGTTTAATATGATACTGTTGGTACCCTTCCCAACAATAATTCAAACTCACTGGCAGCCATCCTGACTAGCTAGTACCTTGTCCATAGTGCTTCACCACTCAGAACTCAGCACCTTGGGATTATGTAATAAACAGAGCATTTCTCATCCAGACACAACCTTTGTGAGGCCAACTCATTAAAATTTTTGAAATTGGTGGAAAGAAACTTAAAAGATGAGCTAACTATATATGGATTTTTGTAATTTAGTGATCAATCTCTCAGTTCTTCTTGACTAAGAAATTTGGATCTGAAGTAGATTTTGTTTTGTGCTGCTTTTTTTTAAAAAAAGTTAAGAGTACCATTGAGTCTCAGTTCAGTTCAGTTCAGTTGCTTGGTCATGCCCGACTGTTTGCGACCCCATGAATCACAGCACGCCAGGCCTCCCTGTCCATCACCAACTCCCGGAGTTCACTCAGACTCATGTCCATCGAGTCGATGATGCCATCCAGCCATCTCATCCTCTGTCATCCCCTTCTCCTGTCCCCAGTCCCTCCCAGCATCAGAGTCTTTTCCAATGAGTCAACTCTTCGCATGAGGTGGCCAAAGTACTGGAGTTTCAGCTTTAGCATCATTCCTTCCAAAGAAATCCGAGGGCTGATCTCCTTCAGAATGGACTGGTTGGATCTCCTTGCAGTCCGAGGGACTCTCAAGAGTCTTCAACACCACAGTTCAAAAGCATAAATTCTTCGGCGCTCAGCTTTCTTTTTTTTTTTCTTTTAATCTGAGTTTTATTGTTGTCTTTTTAATCTAATTATGGAAGTTGTTTATCTAGTTTGGGTAAATTTCAACTGTCAGAAAAGTGTATTGCAAATATATTTTGCACTTTTTTGTTTTTGGCGCTCAGCTTTCTTCACAGTCCAACTGTCACATCCATACATGACTACTGGAAAAACCATAGCCTTGACTAGATGGACCATTGTTGGCAAAGTAATGTCTCTGCTTTTTTCAATATGCTATCTAGGTTGATCATAACTTTTCTTCCAAGGAGTAAGTGTCTTTTAATTTCATGGCTGCAGTCATGTCTGCAGTGATTTTGGAGCCCCCCAAAATAAAGTCTGACACTGTTTCCACTGTTTCCCCATCTATTTCCCATAAAGTGATGGGACCAGATGCCATGGTCTTTGTTTTCTGAATGTTGAGCTTTAAGCCAACTTTTTCACTCTCCACTTTCACTTTCATCAAGAGGCTTTTGAGTTCCTCTTCACTGGGTACATTATTTTTTAATTAATTAATTTTTGGCTGTACTGGATCTTCGTTGCTTTGCTTGGGCTTTTTTCTTCTTGCAGTGAGTGGGGGCTACTCTTTGTTGCAGGCATGAGTTTCTCATTGCAGGGGTCTCTCTTACTGTGGAACATAGGCTGTAGGCGCTTGGGCTTCAGTAGTTGCAGCTCTTGGGCTCTAGAGTGTGGTATCAGTAGTTGTGGCATGAGTTTAGTTGCTCTGGGGCATGTGGAATCTTCCCAGACCAGGGACTGAACCTGTGTCCCCTGCATTGGCAAGCGGATTCTTATACTCATTGCACCACCAGGAAGTACTAGGGTACATTATTTTTTAAGTTTTACTCTTTTAAGGTAATTGACAGCTAGGAGAAAATGGAATAAACTTGTCTTTAATAATACCCTGAAGGACTTCACTGACTGTCCAGGGGTTAAGACTGCATTTCACTGAGGGGGCACAGGTTCGATCCCAGGTCAGGGAACTAAGATCTCGCAAGCACAGCACCCCACCCCACCCCCCCAAAAAAAACAACTTGAATTTATATTAATATATCATTTTGAATGCAAATTGCTTCATTCTTGAGGAGTTAGGTTTCTATGGTTTGCTGTTTGTGAATTAGTGTTCACTTATAATACTAAAAAGTAAAACTAGAACAAAGCACTGACACATTTAAAGTTTAGTTTCATGTGTCTTCATCCATGTTGGTGATAGGGTCTAATGCTCTGAACACATGGACTTACACATATAGGTCCTTGACCTGGTTTCCTTATTTCCACTGCTGGGGCCTCTTAGAGTCAACCACAAACTCATGCCAAACCTCAGGCTTGGGACTGACTTCCTCCCTGCCCTATTCTGTTGAAATCATTCTGACTTTAGTTTTAGTATCTGAGCACATGTCTTATTTCCACCTTCTCTGCCATACTCCGGTTTTCAGAATTGACCCTCTTTCTTGGCCTACCTGACATCAAGTTCACTGAGGACTGCTTTGCTCTCACCACTGCTGTGAGCCTGCTGCCCATGATGCTTCCTCATCTGCTGCCAGTCTTTCATGTGATTCTTAATAAGCTGCTAAACTGCCCCAGTTTCCATGTATATCAAAGGACAGAGCAGACCAGAGACACATAGATGAAGCAAACGAAACTGATATGAAGCAAACCCACTGCCCCACATAGGACTGCCTCCACTGCTCTGTGCAGGGGAACAGCTTCCATTTCATCTCTGATGAGACATTTATATCAATGATTGGATCACTCATCTTTTCTCACAAGTTCATTAGAAGTGACTAAGCATTTGTTTCACTTCTTCTCTTCTGGTTCCAGTAGACCATTTTAGGATGCTGGCAAACAACTGGTTGAAATGGGAAACCATTTCCAGTTTCCATGATCAGAATTTGGCAGTTTCTCCTCTTTGCATCTGTAACTCCAGTTTTTATTTGCCTCTGTTATAGTAAATTTATAGTAAAGAGAGTAAATGTTTAAAAAGTTGTTAAAGCTTTATTTTTTTCTAAGAAATGCATTCTCATTTTAAAAAATGTGTAAATAATTACTTCTGATTGAGGTATTGCAAATAGTTCATGCTTCTACACAATTCTGCCTTGAACACTTAATGGTTAAGATAAAAGCAGATCTATTTATGGGACTAAGAATGGAAGAGAAAGCCCTCATAGTGAGTGGGGACTCAGGCTCTGGGTCTAGAACCAGGGTGACCAAGAGTATGACCTCTACTAGTAAAACAGATCTCTTTGAGAGCTCAATGATCAAGACAGAAGATCTAGGAATATTGATCGAAGCCAGCGCCTGGGATAGGTGTCAGCTTATGAAAGCAGGCTGGTAATACTGTTGATTTCCTGCCTGGGACTGTTACTTTTTAAAAAACAAAACAAAACAAAACTAGGCCAATGAGAGTAAATGAGAAAAACATGGCTTTGGGGATTTTTTAAACCAAAAACAGCTAAGTAGCTTCTTGGCTCAGTAACTGGATCTGTGATTTAAGACTATCAAAGTAGGCTCAAAACACTAAGACCTAGTTCTTGATTGGAGACTCTGGAGGAGCCTTCAGGAATAGTTAGAGTGGGATAAGAAAAGAAAAGGGAGAGATTTTAAAAATAAGCAGACAGGCCAGCTCTCCCTGCCTAACAGGAAGTTGGCCCGCTGTACTGGCAGTGACCCCCTCTCTCCATTCTGATAAACTTTATTCTTGTCTCAAAAAAAATAAAAACAAGCAGACAAAAATTTTAAGTAGAACCTTTCATTGAAAGTTATTGAGAAACTTATAGCTAAAGACTTCCAAAAATAATAATAATTCAGAACGTGCTTTATACCAGCTGAAAATAATTTTTAGGACAATATGATATATGCTTCAAGAGATAAGTGAAAGAATAACATCTGTTTAAAAAGAAAACTATGAAGCAAAACAGGCAGCCATAAAGTAAATTCTTATTAAAAAGAACATATCAGGGATTTTGAATATAGAAAGTGTGATCATTGAAATAAAACAGAAACTCTAACATGAACATGTTGAAAAGGAGAATCAGTGAACTGGGAGATAGAATTTTCCTAGACTGCAGCAGAGTGGATTGATAAGAATGTTAGAGGATTAACTGAAAGACCCCAGCATATATCTAATGGGAGTTCTAGAACAGGGTTTCAGAGTCTTAATACCTTTGCCATTTGGGGCCAAATAATTCTTTGTTGTGGGAAACTGTCCTGTGTGTTACAGGATGTTTAGCAGCATCCCTGGCTGTTTCCTCCTAGATGCTAGTAGGACAACCCCTCCCCCCAAAGTTGTGACAACCAAAAGCGTCTCCAGACACTGCCAAATCATACCTGGTTGAGAGCCACTATTCTAGAGGAGTAGATTTGGAGGATGGCAGGCAAGTAATATTTGAGGAGGCAATCACTGAACTTTTTCTAGAATTCCAAAAAAAAAAAAAAAAAGCATTACTTTTCAGATTAGGTGTGTAGCCTGAGGACCAGGCAGGATAAAAAGACAAATCCATCACCAGGCACATCATCATTGTGAAATAGTGGGACTTCCAGATAAAGGCAGCAAGAGAGAAGACCCTGTCTACAAAGGGCCGCCAGTTACCCTGTCAGCTGACTTCTCATCAGCAACAGTAGAGGCCAGGAAACAATGTCTCAAATGCTGAGGGCATATATGTCCATGCAGAACTTTATCCACGCAGAACTTTATCCACAGCTAAACTAGCATTCAAAAATGAATACAAATTATAAAAATTTTTAGACATGACTTAGTACAAAACCTCACATTAAAATTATTAAAAATACATTTCTGCAAGAGAAGACATGACAGTCAAGTCATGAAGCAAAGTAGTTTCTGTAGTAGGAGAGAATGGTGGCTAAAAAATAATCTGAACACAGTGATTTAACAAGACAGTACATTTAAATCAACTATTGACTGTAGACACTGTTTTGTGATCAGATCAGATCAGATCAGTCGCTCAGTTGTGTCCGACTCTTTGCCACCCCATGAATCACAGCACGCCAGGCCTCCCTGTCCATCACCAACTCCCAGAGTTCACTCAGACTCACGTCCATCGAGTCAGTGATGCCAACCAGCCATCTCATCCTCTGTCATCCCCTTCTCCTCCTGCTCCCAATCCCTCCCAGCATCAGAGTCTTTTCCAATGAGTCAACTCTTCGCATGAGGTGGGCAAAGTACTGGAGTTTCAGCTTTAGCATCATTCCTTCCAAAGAAATCCGAGGGCTGATCTCCTTCAGAATGGACTGGTTGGATCTCCTTGCAGTCCAAGGGACTCTCAAGAGTCTTCTCCAACACCACAGTTCAAAAGCATCAATTCTTCAGCGCTCAGCCTTCTTCACAGTCCAACTCTCACATCCATACATGACCACAGGAAAAACCATAGCCTTGACTAGATGGACCTTTGTTGGCAAAGTAATGTCTCTGCTTTTGAATATGCTGTCTAGGTTGGTCATAACTTTCCTTCCAAGGAGTAAGCGTCTTTTAATTTCATGGCTGCAGTCATCATCTGTAGTGATTTTGGAGCCCAGAAAAATAAAGTCTGATACTGTTTCCACTGTTTCCCCATCTATTTCCCATGAAATGGTAGGACCAGATGCCATGATCTTCGTTTTCTGAATGTTGAGCTTTAAGCCAACGTTTTCACTCTCCACTTTCACTTTCATCAAGAGGCTTTTGAGTTCCTCTTCACTTTCTGCCATAAGGGTGGTGTCATCTGCATATCTGAGGTTATTGATATTTCTCCCGGCAATCTTGATTCCAGTTTGTGTTTCTTCCAGCCCAGTGTTTCTCATGATGTACTCTGCATATAAGTTAAATAAACAGGGTGACAATATACAGCCTTGACGAACTCCTTTTCCTATTTCGAACCAGTCTGTTGTTCCATGTCCAGTTCTAACTGTTGCTTCCTGACCTGCATACAAATTTCTCAAGAGGCAGATCAGGTGGTCTGGTATTCCCATCTCTTTCAGAATTTTCCACAGTTTACTGTGATCCACACAGTCAAAGGCTTTGGCATAGTCAAGAAAGCAGAAATAGATGTTTTTCTGGAACTCTCTTGCTTTTTCTATGATCCAGCGGATGTTGGCAATTTGATCTCTGGTTCCTCTGCCTTTTCTAAAACCAGCTTGAACATCAGGAAGTTCACGGTTCACATATTGCTGAAGCCTGGCTTGGAGAATTTTGAGCATTACTTTACTAGTGTGTGAGAAGAGTGCAATTGTGCGGTAGTTTGAGCATTCTTTGCCATTGCCTTTCTTTGGCATTGGAATGAAAACTGACCTTTTCCAGTCCTGTGGCCACTGCTGAGTCTTCCAAATTTGCTGGCATATTGAGTGCAGCACTTTCACAGCATCATCTTTCAGGATTTGGAATAGCTCAACTGGAATTCCATCACCTCCACTAGCTTTGTTCGTAGTGATGCTTTCTAAGGCCCACTTGACTTCACATTCCAGGATGTCTGGCTCTAGGTGAGTGATCACACCATCGTGATTATCTGGGTCGTGAAGATTTTTTTTGTGCAGTTCTTCTGTGTATTCTTGCCATCTCTTCTTAATATCTTCTGCTTCTGTTAGGTGCATACCATTTCTGTCCTTTATCGAGCTCATCATTGCATGAAGTGTTCCTTTGGTATCTCTGATTTTCTTGAAGAGATCCCTAGTCTTTCCCATTCTGTTGTTTTCCTCTATTTTTTTGCATTGATCGCTGAGGAAGGGTTTCTTATCTCTTCTTGCTATTCTTTGGAACTCTGCATTCAGATGTTTATATCTTTCCTTTTCTCCTTTGCTTTTCGCTTCTCTTCTTTTCACAGCTATTTGTAAGGCCTCCCCAGACAGCCATTTTGCTTTTTTGCATTTGTTTTCCATGGGAATGGTCTTGATCCCTGTCTCCTGTACAATGTCACGAACCTCCGTCCATAGTTCATCAGGCACTCTTATCAGATCTAGTCCCTTAAATCTATTTCTCACTTCCACTGTATAATCATAAGGGATTTGATTTAGGTCATACCTGAATGGTCTAGTGGTTTTCCCTACTTTCTTCAATTTAAGTCTGAATTTGGCAATAAGGAGTTCATGGTCTGAGCCACAGTCAGCTCCTGGTCTTGTTTTTGCTGACTGTATAGAGATTCTCCATCTTTGGCTGCAAAGAATATAATCAATCTGATTTCGGTGTTGACCATCTGGTGATGTCCATGTATAGAGTCTTCTCTTGTGTTGTTGGAAGAGGGTGTTTGTTATGACCAGTGCATTTTCTTGGCAAAACTCTATTAGTCTTTGCCCTGCTTCATTCTGTATTCCAAGGCCAAATTTGCCTGTTATTCCAGGTGTTTCTTGACTTCCTACTTTTGCATTCCAGTCCCCTATAATGAAAAGGACATCTTTTTTGGGTGTTAGTTCTAAAAGGTCTTGTAGGTCTTCATAGAACCATTCAACTGCAGCTTCTTCAGCGTTACTGGTTGGGGCATAGACTTGGATTACTGTGATGTTGAATGGTTTGCCTTGGAAACGAACAGAGATCATCCTGTCGTTTTTGAGATTGTATCCAAGTACTGCATTTCGGACTCTCTTGTTGACCATGATGGCCATTCCATTTCTTCTGAGGGATTCCTGCCCGCAGTAGTAGATATAATGGTCATCTGAGTTAAATTCACCCATTCCAGTCCATTTCAGTTCGCTGATTCCTAGAATGTCGACATTCACTCTTGCCATTTCTTGTTTGACCACTTCCAATTTGCCTCGATTCATGGACCTGACATTCCAGGTTCCTATGCAATATTGCTCTTTACAGCATCGGACCTTGCTTCTATCACCAGTCACATCCACAGCTGGGTATTGTTTTTGCTTTGGCTCCATCCCTTCATTCTTTCTGGAGTAAGCTGAAATAAACATTTTAAGAAAGAAAATTTAAACCAACAGTTTCCAAATGTGTTGGTCTTGTTGTTCAGTCGTTAAGTCACGTCTGACTCTTTGTGACCCTATGAACTACAGCACGCCAGGCTTCCCTGTCCTTCACCATCTCCCTGAGTTTGTTCTAACTCATGTCCATTGAGTCAGTGATGCCATCCAACCATCTTATCCCCTGTTGCCCCCTTCTCCTCCTGCCCTCAATCTTTCCCAGCACCAGGGTCTTTTCCAATGACCCAGCTCTTTGCAGCAGGTGGCCCAAGTATTGGAGCTTCAGCTTTAGCATCAGTCCTTCCAATGAACATTCAGGACTGATTTTCTTTAGGATTGACTGGTTTGATCTCCTTGCTGTCCAAGGGATTCTCAACAGTCTTCTCCAGTACCAGTTTTGAAAGCATCAACTCTTCGGCATTCAGCCTTCTTTCAGGTCAACTCTCACACCTGTACATGACTACTGGAAAAACTATAGCTTTGACTATTAGGATCCTTTTATACTCTTACAAATTATTGCAGGCCCAAAGACCTTTGTGTGTGTGTGTTGTATCAATATTTACCATATTAGAAATTAGAACTAATATTAAAAAATTATGATTTAATTTACAAATAATAGGCCTGCTATTTTGGAATTTTTTATGAAAAATATTTCCTAAGACAAATTTAATGAGTGGCATTATTTGTACATTTTTGCCAATGTCTTTAATGTTTGGCTTAGGAGACAACTGGATTCTTATATACAAATTATGTATTCATCTTCATATTATTATAGATGAAACACATTATTCATAAATTCTTATTTCTGAATTGAAATACCTGAGAAAAATTCAGTCTCATACAGACCTGTAGTTGGAGAAGGGACTATATTAATACCTTTTTGCTTGAAAGCCTAGATTCATTTTGTTGCAACAAGTACTGATTTGTTTTCCTTGAAGTGATAAGTTCATTTTGTTTTCAAGGAAATGACAGTCACACACCAATGTCTGTAGAACCATGGGTTATCTGAGCCTCTCAAGTAAAAATGATGTTCTGTGAAAAAAGTGGTTTGTTAAACAATCACACGAGTGATTCTCCAAGTGAAAACCACTGTATTTCTGTGTGCAGTGAAAGTACTTTATGCATATTTCCTATATAATCACCCAGATTTTTGAAGAGATGTATTCGTGGGTGAAAATTTAATGAAATCCACTTTTACTGCCTCATCAAGGGCACTCTGAACCATAACTGGCTTTTTTTCCCTTTTTTTCTTCTTCTGTGAGTTTATGACAATGAAGAATACAATGACTCCTGGGACAGTTTGGTACCACTGCCTTGATTCATGCTAAGGCACCAGCTGTTTCACCCGTCATTGCTTTTGTATCATCAGTGCAAATGTCAAAGAGTGGGTAAAAGCAACATCTTAGTGATATTATAAAATAGCTTTAACCTTGCAGATTCTTGAATGAGTCCTGGGAAGCACACTTAAAGTACTGCTGCCTTAATAATGAGAGAGGACCTGTTTAATAAGAACCTTTTCATGTCTAGAAGGAAGCATAGCTGAAGAACATTCAGAATAAAGGTTAAGTGTGTCCTTTGAAAGTAAAGAGGAATTATTGAAAGAAAAAGAAGATATCTGTAATTTCCAAACAAGCACAGCTGTGAAAGGGAATATTGACTCTTAGTTGCTAAGTCATGGCTGACTCTTTTGTGGCCCCGTGGACTATAGCCCACCAGGCTCCTCTGTCCATAGGATTTCCCATCAAGAATATTGAAGTGGATTGCCATTGCCTTTTCCCAGGGATCTTCGCAAACCAGGGATCAAACCTGTGTCTCCTGCATTGGCAGGCAAATTCTTTACCACTGAGCTGCCTGGGAAGCCCCCAAAGAGAATATAGAAGCCTGTCAATTTAGTAGAAGGCAGGAAAAGAGAAAGAATCAGAAAGAAGGGTAATAGGGGCTTGCCTAGTGGCTCAGTGGTAAAGAATCTGCCTGCCGATACAGGAGACATCAGAGATGTGGGTTTGATTCCTGGGTAGGGAAGACTCCCTGGAGGAGGAAATGGCAACCCACTCCAGTATTCTTGCCTAGAAAATCCCATGGACAGAGGAGCCTGATGGGCTACAGTCAATGGTGTCGCAAAGACTCTGCATGACTGAGCACACATGCAGAATCTCATCTTTTTATAGCAGTGTACTTTTTTTTGTTACATATGTATTTTCATAGAGTTGCTGGGAGGATTAAATGGAGTAATATATAGAGAGTACTTTTTACCTTCTGCTGATCTGCAGGCTACTATCTAATGGAATTAGAATTCCATTAGAATTGAATTGCTCTTCATGGAGTTGCTGTTCTTGGCTTTCTGCTAAGGATCCTAAGGAGTTGGTTTGAAAAGGGAAATTTATAGATACTAGATGAAATAAAAAACCCAGGTGTATGAGGAGTCATGTGTAAGATCTCTCTGTTTTAATCTGACTGATTAAAGTTTTGAGCAAAGAGAAACTGTGTGATATCAGGGAAAACTGTTATTGCTGCTGCTGCTGCTAAGTCACTTCAGTCGTGTCCGACTCTATGAGACCCCATAGACGGCAGCCCACCAGGCTCCCTCGTCCCTGGGATTCTCCAGGCAAGAACACTGGAGTGGGTTGCCATTTCCTTCTCTAGTGCATGAAAGTGAAAAGTGAAAGTGAAGTCGCTCAGTCGTGTCTGGCTCTTAGCGACCCCATGGACTGCAGCCTACCAGGCTCCTCTGTCTGTGAGATTTTCCAGGCAAGAGTACTGGAGTGGGGTGCCATTGCCTTCTCCAAAAACTGTTACTATTCACTCATAAATACATTTACTTTATATATTACATAACGGAAATGCTACCACCTTGTACCAGAAAGTTTCTACTAGGAAGATCCATTCTGACAGCACAAGGTTCTTATTTAAAATTTGGACAGATTATCTGTATTGTTGAATTTGCCAACAGAGAAGAGAAATATCCTAAAAATATAGCTTGTAATTTACCAACTTAATGCAGACTGCTTATTTGTCTAGTAACCATGCAGCTCTGTCAAGACTTTGCACATAATGCGTCGGAATCAGCAACATTAGATGCAGCGTGGACTAATGCAGTGAACCTGGGCTAGAAGTCCGAAGAACTGGAAGCAAGTCCTGATGTTATCTGAGACCGAGGGTTCTGTTATATCGATCTTGTTACGGTGGCAAAGCAGTGGTAAATATGGACTGATCGGAAGCATTGTGCAGGATGAAACCTTGCAACTCTGTATCAGTGTGTGTGTGGTGGTGGTGGGGATATGATGGCTAAAACTGACCAAAGCAGTAAGCGCTAATGCATAAAAAAATACAACAGATTCCTTATAATACCCAAAAATAAACGTGAGTTTGAAAAACCCTCCCTGAGATACACCAAACCCTGACTAGACTTCCCAGATCTTAAGATTTTCTTGTGGTTCTGTGTTACTGTATCCTGAAGAAATGGTAAGCAGCTCCTGAGAAGCGAAGGCAGTGAAGAGGTCCTTAAATTTATTAGCTTGCACCAGACTGCCCGGTAAAGTTAGGGCATTTATCTGGCTCTGACTATTCTTCAGAAAGGGACAGTGAAATGCTCTTGAGACAACCCGGGTAACAAAAAGTTCAGGAAAAATTGTCTCAGAAAAGGGACCGAGGAGAAACGGAGACTTCCAGAGAAGAGAAAGCCTGTGTATCAAAATGCCTGCAAGAACACAGGCATTGAATGGTGACATCTGAGTGGCTTTGTTTGTTGGAGTTGTCCTCAGGTGAGGTAAGTTTTTATCTTCTCACTCTCCTCGATCTTTGTATAATTCCCTGGTGCTTTACACTCCGCACTGCATTAGGAGGTGACTCCACAACCTCCAATTGTGTGTTCTGGGCAAGTTCCTTAGCTTTCTCTAAACTAGCCTCCGTTTCCTCAGCTGTAAAACACAGATCTGTGGTGCCTGCTACTAAAGGTGGTTTTAAGGATGAAGTGAAGTAGTATGTGTGAGAGTTTCACTATTGGTTCCTTGATAAGCTCCCTCCTGCTCAGGAGCTCCTGAGATCGAGCCTGATGCCACTTCACTGCTAGCCTCTAGCTGCAATAACGCTAGCACTCTGAGTCTTGTTCTGACCTGTAATCCTTGTTTTCAGTCATTTCACTGCTACCCAGTGGAGGAAAAACAAATGGAGCGTGTTTTAGACATCACAAAGCCCTTTATAAGCGGCTGTGAAGCCAGTAATGATCTCGTTCTTGCACAGGATGGGTTTCTGAACAAGCCTCCTTAGTACAGAGTGTAATTTCGGAGGCCCAAGAAGAAGTCTGAGTACTCCTCACAGAGGCAGAAGTGTAAGCAAACAGTTGCTTCTTAAAAAAGGGGGGGGCCATTGAGATAAAGTTCACATACCAGACAGTTGACCCATTTGAAGTGTAAAATTCAATAGTTTTTAATATATTTACAGAGTTTTGCAACTGTCACCACAGTCAATTTTAGAAGATTTTTATAATTCCAGAAAGAAACTCTATACCCATCAGTCATTCCCCATTTCCCTCCAGCACTCCCAGGCTTAGGGAACAAGTAATCTATTTTCAGTGTCTATATGTTTGCCTCTCTAGACATTTAGTATAAATGGAATCATACAATATGTGGTGTTTTGTGACAGGTTTCTTTCATTTAGTGTAAAGTTTTCAAGTTTCATCCATGTTACAGCACATATGAATACTCTATTCAATTTTATTGTCAAATAATACTCTATCATATTGATAGACTACATTTTATTTATCCATGAATTAGTTGTTGGTCATTTGGACCAGTTCCTTCTCAACTCCCTTTTGCATTTTGTTTCCACAGAGAACAGACTTTTAGAAGAGTAACTTGATTGTACTTACGACTTAACTGTAAAGGCCTTGATGTGGGTGTTTCCTGTTGGTACATGATTTAATCCATTTCATTAAAAAACTGAAAAATGAAGACTTGAACCATTCCTATTTGAAGATATCAGTACTCCTCAATTCTCTAGTATGTAGAGCAGTAGTGTTGAACTATTTACTGGTCCTCAGATCAGATCAGATCAGTCGCTCAGTCGTGTCCGACTCTGCGACCCCATGAATCGCAGCACTCCAGGCCTCCCTGTCCATCACCAACTCCCGGAGTTCACCCAGACTCACGTCCATTGAGTCAGCAATGATATCCAGCCATCTCATCCTCTGTCGTCCCCTTCTCCTCCTGCCCCCAATCCCTCCCAGCATCAGAGTCTTTTCCAAAGAGTCAACTCTTCGCATGAGGTGGCCAAAGTACTGGAGTTTCAGCTTTAGCATCATTCCTTCCAAAGAAATCCCAGGGCTGATCTCCTTCAGAATGGACTGGTTGGATCTCCTTGCAGTCCAAGGGACTCTCAAGAGTCTTCTCCAACACCACAGTTCAAAAGCATCAATTCTTCGGTGCTCAGCCTTCTTCACAGTCCAACTCTCACATCCTTGGTCCTAGTTGTTCCCAATTTTGGATTGTTCATTTTTTGAACTTTTCTTTACAATTATAACAAAAGTTAAAACATTTGAAATTGAGAAATGCAGATAAGTAAAATTAAAAATGACCTGTAATCTCAACAGTTAAAGACAACTAACCTTAACATACTTTTGGGAATGAATTTATTTGTAAAAATGATACATACTGATTACAAATTCACAAAAAAGTTAAAAAAAAATCACTTTGAATTCTACCCCATGGAGAAGGAAATGGCAACCCACTCCAGTGCTCTTGCCTAGAGAATCCCATGGACAGAGGAGCCTGGTGGGCTACAGTCCATGGGGTCGCAAAGAGTTGGACATGACTGAGCGACTTCCCACACTCACACACACGTGTTTTCTTAAATAAAAATTAACCATGTTTATATTCTGCAAAAAAGAATATAATAATAAATTCTACCCCAGAAGTAACTCTAATAAGTTAAAAGAATTCCAGACGTTTCTACCTTTGTGTGTACATAGACAGAAGGATAGATAGATTGTTGAATGAACAGAGAGAAAAAGAAACATATAAGTGAAAAATTACAATGATGACTTTTAATAAAAATAACATTTACCTGAATTTTACAGAAGAGTTTTGGGTCCAAGATGGTGAACTGAGCACATCTTGAAACTTCAGTTGTTTTTCCAAAACTCTGGAATTGATAGCTAAGAACATGTGTTTAATGTATTCATAGATGTGCTCTGAAACAAGACAAATTCTCAGAGGTTGTAAGAAATTCCTGACTAAAGTCAGATGGGATTGAGCTGAAGAGGGATGGCAATCCAATGGGCATGTGGGAATTCAGCATATAATACTGCTACAAGAGGTGGGAGCTCCATTCTCAGATAGGACATGCCAGAAAGAAGCCGGGCAATAGGAGCTGGGTGGCACAGGCATAGCCTCCAGGCCTGTTTTCCCTGTACCATTCTCTCCATAAGTCATGCAGGTGCAACCATTATCCCTAGATGGGAGCAGTGTCTCAGAGATAAGGCAGTGTCTCAAGTGGCTGGCAATAGCAGGGAGAAATGAGGAGCGCTTAAATCCAAAAAACTAGCTTCTTTCCTTGTAGCACATTCTATCCATCTTCCAGTCTCACTGAAAAACACATCAGAGCATCAGCCCCAGCAATCACATCTGTACCTCCTCAACATCCCTGACTCCAAGGTCAGCGGCTGAAGTAGAGAAGGTTTCAATCTAGTAGGAACCTTGGTGGAAAAACTGAATCTGTGGTAGATAATCCTCAGATACTTAAGTCGCACTTTGAAATAGAATTAAAAAAAGAAGAAGAACTTTAATTGAGGACACACAGAGAATTGGAGAAACCTTTAGAATAAGCCTAATATCATCACAGAGATGTAAGGATATTTCGTCCATGAAATGCGAACAAGTATGACAAAAACGAACCAAATTGGAGATCTTAATGATGAAAACCACACTTTTCAAAAATAAAATGATAGCTAGGTTGAATGGCAGAGTGGGTACACAGAAGAGTGAATACCGTGCTGGAAGACTGGATGGAGAAATTCTCTCAGAACACAGTAGGAAAAGAAAGTAAGGGGTATTCCTGATGGTCCAGTGGTTAAGACTTAATGCAGGGGGTGCAGGCAGGTTCGATCCTTGGTCAGGGGGCTAAGATCTCACATGCCTCAGGGTCAAAAAACCAAAACATAAAACCAGAAGCAATATTGTAACAAATTCAATAAAGACTTTTAAAAGACGTCTGCATCAGAAAAAAAAATTGAAAAAAAAAGTTGGAGGAATGAAAGACATAGGGGTAGGTCAAGCACTAGTTCAGCTGCTCAGTCGTGTCTGGCTCTTTGCAACCCCATGGACTGCAGCACACCAGGCTTCCTTGTCCATCACCAACTCCCGGAGTTTACCCAAATTCAGGTCCATTGAGTCAGTGATGCCATCCAACCACCTCATCCTCTATCGTCCCCTTCTCCTGCCTTCAATCTTTCCCAGCATCAGGGTCTTTTCCACTGAGTCAGTTCTTCTCATCAGGTGGCCAAAATATTGGCGTTTCAGATCAAGCACTAACGTCCGTCTAGAGGAGTGACAGGAGAAAGTGGAAAAAACGGAGGGCAGATATGACAATGTTTTTTGTTAATCCTGCAACTGCTGTTCTCTAACCCATCTCCCCTGCTGGCCATGCTATCTCCCACCCTAAATGCTGGTCGTGCCCACCAATGGCTTGTCCAGCCACACCTGCAGCTGGGGCATGGGTTTGTGGTCCAATCCTGACCTGTGGGACCAGACAGGAGTTCTGCTAGGAAATTTCTATGCGTATTTCTTCACAATACCAAGAAATGCACAAGGAAGAACTGCTTCCTGTGTTCGAATGCAGTTGTGTGAGGATACTCTGTCTGGAGCTCTAGCAGTCATTTTGCAACCACATGTGGATGACAGCAATGCTGAGAATGGATGAACAGAAAAGTGGACCTTGAGTTCTTGTATACTTTAGATATTCAGTTCAGTTCAGTTGCTCAGTTGTGTCCTACTCTTTGCAATCTCATGGACTGCAGCACACCAGGCCTCCCTATCCATCACCAACTCCCAGAGTTTACCCAAACTCATGTCCATTGAGTCAGTGATGCCGTCCAACCATCTCATCCTCTGTCATGCCCTTCTCCTCCCGCCTTCAATCTTTCCCAGCATCAGGGCCTTTTCCAATGAGTCAGTTCTTCGCATCAGGTCGCCAAAGGATTGGAGCTTCAGCTTCAGGATCAGTCCTTCCAATGAACACCCAGGACTGGTCTCTTTTAGGATGGACTGGTTGGATCTCCTAGCAGTCCAAGGGACTCTCAAGAGTCTTCTCCAACACCACAGTTCAAAAGCATCAATTCCTCTGTGCTCAGCTTTCTTTACAGTCCAACTCTCACATCCATACGTGACTACTGGAAAAACCATAGCCTTGACTAGACAGACCTTTGTTGACAAAGTAATGTCTCTGCTTTTTAATATGCTGTATAGGTTCATCATAACTCTCCTTCCAAGGAGTAAGTGTCTTTTAATTTCATGGCTGCAGTCACCATCTACAGTGATTTTGGAGCCCCTCAAAATAAAGTCAACCACTGTTTCCATTGTTTCCCCATCTATTTGCCATAAAGTGATGGGACTGGATGCCATGATCTTAGTTTTCTGAATGTTGAGCTTTAAGCCAACTTTTTCACTCTCCTCTTTCACTTTCATCAAGAGGCTCTTTAGTTCCTCTTCACTTTCTGCCATAAGGGTGGTGTCATCTGCATATCTGAGATCATTGATATTTCTCCTGGCAATCTTGATTCCAGCTTGTGCTTCTTCCAGCCCAGCATTTCTCATGATGTACTCTGCATATAAGTTAAATAAGCAGGGTGACAATACACAGCCTTGACGTACTCCTTTTCCTATTTGGAACCAGTCTGTTGTTCCATGTCCAGTTCTAACTGTTGCTTCCTGACCTGCATACAGATTTCTCAATCCCATATATAATATATATTAGGCATTGCAAATGCCTCCTTCAGTACTGTCACCTATTAACTTTATATGGTATCTTTCATGAATAGAAATAATTTTGATATAATCAAGTCCTTGATTGATTGTTTTCCAGTATTGGTTTGTGCTTTTGACATTTAAAGTTCATCCTTGTCTCTAGGTCACAAAGTCATCCTACATTTTATTCCATTGGATTTATGGTTTTACTTTCATATTTAATTCCTTAACTCATCTGAAGTTCACCCTTATAGATGATGTTAGGTAGCAATCCAGTTTTTTTTTCCCTCCATGTAGCAACCAAGTTTTCCCAACTTCACCTAATAAATGGTCTCTTCTGTCGCCATTGATCTGTGATGACTCTTTTATTGTATACCAAATTCACTTTATAAGTGGGTCCTTCTTAGAGTTCTCTTCCTTATTGCTTGGTCTATTGCACTGATGCCCACCTATTTTTGTCTTGCAATACATTGTAATATCCAATAGAGCAAGCTTCCTTTTACTCACTTTTCTTTTTAAAGATTATTTCAACTATTCATAGACCTCCCTCCTTTATATAAGTTTTATGGTATCTTATTGTTTTTATTTAAAGAAAAACTACTTGAATTTTATTTATGATTTGCAGGTTTGGAGATGATTGCTGAACAGAATAAATAAGAAAAAACCTGTACAGAGTCATGTAATAATGATATTTTAGAGCATCAAAAATGAAAAAATATTCTTAAAGTTATCAGAGAGAAAAAACAGATTTCTGAGAAAAGAATAAGAATCAGATTGGCATCTGACTTTTCTTCAGCAACATCAGACACAAGAATGTAGTAGGGCCTGTGGGGAAACCAGAGCTTCCTGCTGTGGTCTTTTCTTCTTTAAATTTCTTTTCAAACTTTAAACTTTTTATTTTGTATTGGGGTATAGCCAATTAATAATGTTGTAGTAGTTTCAGGTGAACAGTGAAGGGACTCAGCCATACATATGTGTGTACCCACTCTTCCGCAAGTCCTCTTCCCACCCAGACTGGCACATAGCAGTGAGTAGAGTTCCAGTTCAGTTCAGTTCAGTCACTCAGTTGTGTCCGACTCTTTGTGACCCCGTGGACTGCAGCACGCCAGGCTTCCCTGTCCTTCACCAACTCCTGGAGCTTGCATAAACTCATGTCCATCAAGTCGGTGATGCCATCCAACCATCTCATCCTCTGTCATCCCCTTCTCCTCCTGCCTTCAGTCTTTCCCAGCATCAGGGTTTTTTCTAATGAGTCCGTTCTTCGCATCATGTGGCCAAAGTATTGGAGCTTCAGCTTTAGCATCAGTCCTTCCAATGAAGTTCCATGTGCTATATAATAGATCATATAGAGTTCCATGTGCTATGCAATAAGTCCATATTGGTTATCCATTTTGAATATCCTGCTATGTTCTTTTTTCCCAGAAGATTTTATGATGTACCTTTAAACCCAAGCTTGATGGCATGGGGACGCCAGAAAACTGAACTGCTCTCTCTGCCCAGAAATTTTACAGATTATCTACATTGAATGGAAGATGCATCAGTAAAAGAATTGAGACTATTTATTATTTAGGTATAATTTAAATGGACTATAATTTTAGGACTTCCCTCATGGTCCAGTGGTTAAGACTCCACACTTCCACTGCAGGAGGTATGGGTTCTATCCCTGGTCAGGAAATTGAGATCCCACATGTCACGGGGTAAAGCTAAAAGAAACAGTACTCACAGGGCTAAATGAATAATAATAGGCATATGTTATGAACCAATATTTCTTACATTTGACTTTATGCAATTCTTTAAAACATGTTGTATGAGCTTTGGAGTTAACCCAAACACTGGAGTGATGAGATTTTATTTCACGTGCTAAAAGAAAAGGTTTGATAAAAACAATTCAAGATCTCAAGGAAATATTATCTCTGCCAAGAAACACAGCAAGGAAGGCTGTAATTTATGATAGAAACAGCATGTCAAATTTGACTTGAGACCTTTTACTCTCCCTTGATCAAGTCTCTTTCTTTAGCTGGATGGATTGTAAATATTTTGCATCTTTGTATTTCTTATTGGCATAGAGAATGGCAAGTCATGGGATGTTGAAACTCCTGTGTAAAGTTATTTTTAGGTTCACAAGATTGCATCAAGAGACATATTTTTTTTCATGCCACATTTCTGTTTAAGTCAGAATTATACTTGCCAATTTCACAATTTCTTTAAAGTGCTGAAAGGAAAATAAATGTAGCAATTAAGAACTATATTCCAGCCAAACCACCAGACAAATTTGAGGAGGAAATATAAATATTTGGAGGCACAAAAGGAGCTTAGAAAATTTGCTGTCCATAAATTCACTCTGAAATAACAATTTAGTTACTTTAGTCAGAATTTTTTTTAATTTATTTATTTTTAATTGGAGAATAACTGCTTTACAGTATTGTGTTTGTTTCTACCATACATCAACATGAATCAGCCATAGGTATGTCCTGTCCCATCTCTCACCTCCCGTGGTCATTTTCTGAGGCCTTGCACCCAAGGTTCAGTTTTATCCAGAAGCAAAACATCTGTTGCCCTAGGGGTGCTCCAACCTAGATGCACACAAAGGATACTGCTACAGGTATGCCATTTTTTAGTCAGTTTCTATGACAGAAGACATGCTCTGCAAGAATGAGGCACAAGAAGAAACAATGAGCAAATGAATGCGTGGAACTTACTGTCTAAACATTAATTATGAACCAAAATTCCAGTTATAGCAATGTGGAAGCACTCAGCAAGAGGAAATGAAAATATGTCAAGGATTTGTAATCCTGTCTTTTCAAGGGGGAGATATAGATATCGACTACCTCTAGATATTATTAGAAAAATAATGTTTAATTATGTGTTTAACAATTTAAAGGTAGCCACTTAGAAGATCAAAAGTTGAGTAGAAAAATTGAATGAAGAAATGACCAATCCAGTGGACGTAAGGAACATAGCAATGATGAGATAAAAAGGAGAAGATAAAACACTCAAAATTTATTTTATAAATTACCATAAAGAAAATGGGTTAAATACACTACTTTTTAAAAAGCTCAGCATGGATTAGAATCATACACATATACCGAAACTTAGCCATATGATCTGTCATAGGAAACAAAGGTAAAACAACATAGAAAACCTAAATATTAAATAGAAAAAGACACAGCAGGCAAATAGTACCTGAAAGACATCTAGAGTAGAAATTCAATATCACTCAAAATGCATGCACACAATGCTATATTCAAAATGGATAACCAACAATGTCCTACTGTATAGCACAGGTAACTCTGCTCAGTTTTATGTGGCAGCCTGAATGGGAGGGGAAATTGGAGAACAGATACACGTGTATGTATGGCTGAGTCCTTTTGCTGTCCACCTGAAACTATCACAACATTGTTAATTGACTATACTCCAATATAAAATAAAAAGTCTAGAAAGCTGTTGTGTAAAGGAGAAAAAATTGTAAGGGGAAATTTTACTTTTTAAAAGGAATCCATGTACAGTTACACAAATAATCTCAACAGTATTAGTATTAGACAAATAGAAAATAAGATACTACAATACTTTGTAGTGAGCCTGTAGAGGGCCTGAGACAGAAAAGATATTAAAATTAACCAAAGAGAAAAGACAGACCGCCTACAAAGGAACTTCAGTTAGACTGAAAAGAGTTATCTTTCACATCCTTGAAATGCTGAGTGAAAATACATGTCAGCATAGGCACTTTGTACCCACTGGAACTATAAGAATAAGAGTAAAATAAACACATTTTAAATCAACAACAAAGTTAATCACTGATGGAGTTTCACTGAAGGAGAACCATACTGCTGCTGCTAAGTCGCTTCGGTTGTGTCCGACTCTGTGCGACCCCATAGACGTCAGCCCACCAGGCTCCCCCATCCCTGGGATTCTCCAGGCAAGAACACTGGAGTGGGTTGCCATTTCCTTCTCCAATGCATGAAAGTGAAAAGTGAAAGTGAAGTTGCTCAGTCGTGTCCGACTCTTAGTGACCACATGGACTACAGCCTACCAGGCTCCTCTGTCCATGAGATTTTCCAGGCAAGAGTGCTGGAGTGGGTTGCCATTGCCTTCTCCTGAATCAGCCATAGGTGTACATATATCCCTTCCCTTTTGAACCTCTAATCTCCCTCCACATCCTACCCCTCTAGGTTGATACAGAGCCCCTGTTTGAGTTTCCTGAGCCATACAGCAAATTCCTGTTGGCTATCGATTTTACATATGGTAATGTAAGTTTCCATGTTACTCTTTCCATACAACTCACCCTCTCCTCCCTTCTCTCCATGTCCATAAGTCTATTCTCTATGTCTGTTTCTCCATTGCTTCCCTGTAAATAAACTCTTCAGAACCATTTTTCTAGATTCTGGATATGTGCATTAGAATATGATATTTAATCTCTTTCTTTCTGACTCACTTTACTCTGTATAATAAGTTCTAGGTTCATCCACCTCATCAGAACTGAGTCAAATGTGTTCCTTTTCATGGCTGAGTAATATTCCTATATGCAGGTCAGGAAGCAACAGTTAGAACTGGACATGGAACAACAGACTGGTTCCAAATAGGAAAAGGAGTACATCAAGGCTGTATATTGTCACCCTGCTTATTTAACTTATATACAGAGTACATCATGAGAAACGCTGGGCTGGAAGAAGCACAGGCTGGAATCAAGACTGCCAGGAGAAATACCAATAACCTCAGATATGCAGATGACACCACCCTTATGGCAGAAAGAGAAGAGGAACTAAAGAGCCTCTTGATGAAAGTGAAAGAGGAGAGTGAAAAAGTTGGCTTAAAGCTCAACATTCAGAAAACTAAGATCATGGCATTTGGTCCCATCACTTCATGGGAAATAGATGGGGAAACAGTGGGAACAGTGTCAGACTTTATGTTTTTGGGCTCCAAAAAATCACTGCAGATGGTGACTGCAGCCATGAAATTAAAAGACGCTTACTCCTTAGAGTGTTCTTCCCTGGTGGCTCAGAGGTTAAAGTGTCTGCCTGCAATGCAGGAGACCTGGGTTCGATCCCTGGGTCGGGAAGATTCCTTGGAGAAGGAAATGGCAACCCACTCCAGTATTCTTGCCTGGAGAATCCCATGTACGGAGGAGCCTGGTGGGCTACAGTCCACGAGGTCGCAAAGAGTTGGACATGACTGAGCGACTTCACTTTCACTTTTTCTCCTTGGAAGGAAAGTTATGACCAACCTAGATAGCATATTGAAAAGCAGAGATATTACTTTGTCAACAAAGGTCTGTCTAGTCAAGGCTATGGTTTTTCTAGTGGTCATGTATGGATGTGAGAGTTGGACTGTGAAGAAGGCTCAGCGCCAAAGAATTGATGCTTTTGAACTGTGGTGTTGGAGAAGACTCTTGAGAGTCCCTTGGACTGCAAGGAGATCCAACCAGTCCATCCTAAAGGAGACCAGTCCTGGGTGTTCATTGGAAAGACTGATTCTGAAGCTGAAACTCCAATCCTTTGGCGACCTGATGTGAAGGACTGACTCACTGGAAAAGACTCTGATGCTGGGAGGGATTGGGGGCAAGAGGAGAAGGGGATGACAGAGGATGATATGGCTGGATGGCATCACCGACTCAATGGACATGAGCTTGAGTGAACCCTGGGAGTTGGTGATGGACAGGGAGGCCTGGTGTGCTGTGATTCATGGGGTTGCAAAGAGTCAGACATGACTGAGGACTGAACTGAACTGAATATTCCATTGTGTATATGTACCACAACTTCTGTATCTATTCATCTGTCGATGGGCATCTAGATTGCTTCCATATTATAACTTTTGTAAATAGTGCTTCAATGAACAATGGGATACATGTGTCTTTTTCAACCCTGGTTTCCTCAGGGTATATGCCTAGGAGTGGGATTGCTGGGTCATATGGTGGTTTTATTCCTAGTTTTGTAAGGGATCTCCATAGCATCTATTTCTGCTTTATTGACTATGCCAAAGCCTTTGACTGTGTGGATCACAATAAACTGTGGAAAATTCTGAAAGAGATGGGAACACCAGACCACCAGATCTGCTGCTTGAGAAATTTGTATGCAGGTCAGGAAGCAACAGTTAGAACTGGACATGGAACAACAGACTGGTTCCAAATAGGAAAAGGAGTTCATCAAGGCTGTATATTGTCACCCTGTTTATTTAACTTATATGCAGAGTACATCATGAGAAACGCTGGACTGGAAGAAACACAAGCTGGAATCTTGATTCAATAACCTCAGATATGCAGATGACACCACTCTTAGGGCAGAAAGTGAAGAAGAACTAAAAAGCCTCTTGATGAAAGTGAAAGTGGAGAGTGAAAAAGTTGGCTTAAAGCTCAACATTCAGAAAACTAAGATCATGGCATCCGGTCCCACCACTTCATGGGAAATAGATGGGGAAACAGTGGAAACAGTGTCTGACTTTATTTTTCTGAGCTCCAAAATCACTGCAGATGGTGACTTCAGCCATGAAATTAAAAGATGCTTACTCCTTGGAAGGAAAGTTATGACCAACCTAGATAGCATATTCAAAATCAGAGACATTACTTTGCCAACAAAGGTCCGTCTAGTCAAGGCTATGGTTTTTCCTGTGGTCATGTATGGATGCGAGAGTTGGACTGTGAAGAAGGCTCAGTGCCGAAGAATTGATGCTGTTGAACTGTGGTGTTGGAGAAGACTCTTGAGAGTCCCTTGGACTGCAAGGAGATCCAACCAGTCCATTCTGAAGGAGATCAGCCCTCAGATTTCTTTGGAAGGAATGATGCTAAAGCTGAAACTCCAGTACTTTGGCCACCTCATGGAAAGAGTTGACTCATTGGAAAAGATTCTGATGCTGGGAGGGATTGGGGGCAAGAGGAGAAGGGGACGACAGAGGATGAGATGGCTGGATGGCATCACTGACTTGATGGATGTGAGTCTCAGTGAACTCCGGGAGTTGGTGATGGACAGGGAGGCCTGGCGTGCTGTGATTCATGGACTCACAAAGAGTCGGACATGACTGAGTGACTGATCTGATCTGATACTGTCTTCCATAGGGGCTGTATCAATTTACATTCCCACCAACAGTGCAAGAGCGTTTACTTTTCTCCACACCCTCTCCAGCACTTATTGTTTGTAGACTTTTTGAGGATAGCCATTCTGACAGATGTGAGGTGATATCTCATTGTGGTTTTGATTTGCATTTCTCTATTGAGCCATGTTGAGCATCTTTTCATGTGTTTGTTAGTCATCTGTATGTCTTTGGAGAAAAGTCTGTTTAGGTCTTTTCCCCACTTTTTGATTGGGTTGTTTGTTTTCCTGGTGTTGAGTTATATGGGCTGCTTATATATTTTGGAAATTAATCCTTTGTCAGTTGTTTCATTTGCTATTATGTTCTCCCATTCTGAGGGTTGTCTTTTCACCTTATTACTCAATATGCCAGAAAATTTGGAAAACTCAGCAGTGGCCACAGGACTGGAAAAGGTTAATTTTCATTCCAATCCCAAAGAAAGGCAATGCCAAAGAATGCTCAAACTACTGCACAACTGCACTCATTTCACACGCTAGTAAAGTAATGCTCAAAATTCTCCAAGCCAGGCTTCAGCAATATGTCAACTGTGCACTTCCAGATGTTCAAGCTGGTTTTAGAAAAGGCAAAGGAACCAGAGATTAAATTACCAACATCCGCTGGATCATCGAAAAAGCCAGAGAGTTGCAGAAAAACATCTATTTCTGATTTATTGACTATGCCAAAGCCTTTGACTGTGTGGATAACCACAAACTGTGGAAAATTCTGAAAGAGATGGGAACACCAGACCACCTGACCTGCCTCTTGAGAAATCTGTATGCAGGTCAGGAAGCAACAGTTAGAACTGGACATGGAACAACAGACTGGTTCCAAATAGGAAAAGGAGTACGTCAAGGCTGTATATTGTCACTCTGCTTATTTAACTTATATGCAGAGTTCATCATGAGAAATACTAGGCGGGAGGAAGCACAAGCAGGAATCAAGATTGCCAGGAGAAATATCAATAACCTCAGATATGCAGATGATACCACCCTTATGGCAGAAAGTGAAGAAGAACTAAAGAGCCTCTTGATGAAAGTGAAAGAGGAGCGTGAAAAAGTTGGCTTAAAGCTCAACATTCACAAAACTAAGATTATGGCATCCGGTCCCATCATTTCATGGCAAATAGATGGGGAAACAATAGCAGCTTTATTTTGGAGGGCTCCAAAATCACTGCAGATAGTGACTTCAGCCATGAAATTAAAAGATGCTTACTCCTTGGAAGGAAAGTTATGACCAACCTAGATAGCATATTAAAAAGCAGAGACATTACCAACAAAGGCTATGGTTTTTCCAGTGGTCATGTATGGATGTGCGAGTTGGACTGTAAAGATGCCGAGTGCCAAAGAATTGATGCTTTTCAACTGTGATGTTGGAGAAGACTCTTGAGAGTCCCTTGGACTGCAAGGAGATCCAACCAGTCCATCCTAAAGGAGATCAGTCCTGGGTGTTCATTAAAAGGACTGATGCTGAAGCTAAAGCTCCAATTCTTTGGCCACCTGATGCAGAGAACTGACTCATTTGAAAAAACCCTGATCCTGGGAAAGATTGAAGGCAGGAGAAGGGGACCACAGAAGATGAGATGGTTGGACGGCATCACTGACTCAATGGACTTGAGTTTGGGTAAACTCCGGGAGTTGGTGATGGATAGGGAGGCCTGGAGTGCTGTGGTCCGTGGTGTCGCAAAGAGTTGGACACAACTGAGTGACTGAACTGAACTGAACCGGTAGTTTCCTTTGCTATGCAAAAGCTTTTATGTTTAATCAGGTCCTACTTATTTACATTTGTTTTTATTTCTGTTACTCTAGGAGGTGGGTCATAGAGGATCTTGCTTTATGTCATCGAATGTTCTATGTTTTCCTCTAAGAGTTTTATAGTTCAGGTCTCACATTTAGGTCTTTAATCCATTTTAAGTTGATCTTTGTGTATGGTGTTAGGAAGTGTTCTAATTTCATTCTTTTATGTGTAGCTGTACAGTTTCCCCAGCACCATTTATTGAAGAGGTTGTCTTTGCCCCATTGTATGTTCTTGTCTCCTTTGTCAAAAATAAGGTACCCATAGGTGCATGGGTTTATTTCTGGGCTTTCTATCTTGTTCCATTGGTCTATATTTCTGTTTTTATGCTAGTACCATACTGTCTTGATGACTGTAGCTTTGTAGTATAATCTGAAGTCAGGAAGGTTGATTCCTCCAGCTCCATTCTTCTTTCTCAAGATTGCTTTGGCAATTTGGGATCTTTTGTGTTTCCGTATGAATTGTGAAATTTTTTGTTCTAGTGTTGTAAAAAAATGCCATTGGTAATTTGATAGGGATTTCATTGAATCTGTAGATTGCATTTGGTAATATATTCATTTTCACAATATGGATTCTTCTTACCCAGGAACATGGAATATCTCTCCATCTGTTTGTGTCATCTTTGGTTTATTTCATCAGTGTCTTATAATTTTCTGTGTATAGTTCTTTTGTCTCCTTAGGTAAGTTTATTCCTAGATATTTTATTCTTTTTGTTGCAATGGTGAATGTTACTGATTCCTTAATTTCTCTTTTTGATTTTTTCATTGTTAGAATATAGAAATACAAGTGATTTCTGTGTATTTATTTTGTATCCTACAACTTTGCTAAATTCACTGATTAGCTCTAGTAATCTTCTGATACTATCTTTAGGGTTTTCTATGTACAATATGAAGTAGATTTTTAAAACAATTTTATGGATGGCCAAACTCAATCTCAGAGAGTTTAAGTGATTTGCGTATTAGTTGGTAGTAAAGATTTGTGCTTTGTGTTTGTCCAACTTCAAATTCCACATTCTTTTCCTCAGCATCTAGTGCATTTCACTGGAGTAACTTGAAAGTCATCTTTAAAGTTTATAAACCTAGCCTGGGAACCTGAAGGACTTACCAATTTTCCAATGAGAAATGTGATTTTGGAATAAAGAGAAAGATAAGGAAAGCAGATGGTTGGCTACACAGTTTTATTGAAACCAGGATTTGGTTTTCTGGCCCAAATAATAATTTGCCTATTGCAGGTAGCACAGTGGTAAAGAATCTGTCAGCCAATGCAGGAGGTACAAGAGAAGTGGGTTCAGCCCCTGGGTTGGGAAGATGCCCTGGAGTAGGGAATGGCAACTCACTCCAGTATTCTTGCTTGGAAAATTCCATGGACAGAGGAGCCTGGCAGGCTACAGTCCATGGGGTCACAAAGAGTCAGACACCACTGAGTAACTATATATTCCTGACTTTTTCCATGTCCACATTCCATATGTAATGCTATTGAAATTGACCTACTTTGTTTTTCATTGTAACTTTGTCTCTACCTTTAATGGAAAACCATTAGTATTATTGACCATAACTAGAATGTATTCATAAAAATAAAAACAAGGAAATCTAAACTCCATCTAGATAGTGTTGTCTGCTCTCACTTTGTTAAAAAGATAAAGGAGTATTAGAGAGCCAGTAAAAACATAATGACACCTCACTGAACATTTCTACTTAAATAAGAAGAATTGGAGAATATTTGGAAAGGAAACGTCACAGTATTCCAAAAATGGCAAATATGGTCTGGGTGGACCTCATGGGAGAGGAACTAGAAAGGAACTGAGGTGGCCTTCTATGGAGGTTTTTGGATTCCCTTGCATGATATTCCTTCTTCTCTCCACTCATCTACTGAGTTGTCTCTGTCCCAACTTGGCTCTAGTTTGCTCCAAGTGACAGAGTTCGGTTTCTGTTCCCTTGGCTAACTGGCTCAGTGTCTCAATTTTCCAATTCCTCAGGGAGGAATTGGACTGGTCCAGCTCATCATTTCAGGCCAGCCCCTGTATGCCCGAGGTCACTGGTTAATCTGTGATAGCAGTCAGATTGGCTCAAGTGAATAATCCCATAGTGTAGGGCACAGACATTGAGGGCAGAAGGTTGTGGCAGGACAAATTCTAGCACTTGTCTCGTCATCCAGCAAATATGTATTGGGTGGTTTCTGTGTGCACATAGGAATTGGGAGTATAACTGGACAAGATTGACAAGGTTTCTGAAACTCTGTGGAGGGAGATGAGCTTAAATAGGTGAAATAATAAAATCTCAGACTGTGTTAAGTCCTAGGTAGAAAATAAACAGAGTGCTATGATGGTTACTGGATTGAAAGTATAGGTGCTGATTCTCTCTTGTTGACAGGATCTGTGGGTTCTTGAGTGGCTCCCCTGGTGGACCTCACAATCCCCATTCATTGACTGCTTCCTGAAGTCCATCCTTCCAGCCTTTTATGATAAGTCTCCTCACTCAGATGGCCCTGCTGAGTAGGTTCTTTCAAGATGGCCCTGTGAAATCTACCTTTGCACTTGGCCCCTGCAAGCACAGGAAGCAGAGGCTCTTTCTCCTTGTCCCATTGTGGGGCGTGTTAGCCTGTTTCTCTGATCTGGAATTCTGCAGGCCAAAAGTGGGTAACTGTCCTCATGAATGCGTATGAAGGCCCCAGACTCCTGGAGAAACATATCAGGTTCACCTCCAGCTTTCATGACAGTGGTTGTGCAGAGAGGAGCTTAAAAGTTCCTGTGGTCAGCAAGACATACCAGCCTGGGAGAAAGGTTTGGCAGACACCCCTTGTCATTTGTAGTACGCTCCTCTTTGTAGTGAGGTAAGCACTTTATCCTCTTCTTTGATTTCTTTCTTTCTTTTTAATTTTTTTGGCAGCACTGCACAGCATGTGGGCTCTTATTTCCCCAGTCAGGAATTGAACCTGCGCCACTGCAGTAGAAGCACAGAATTGTAACCACTGGACCACTAGTGAAGTCCCTTCTATGATTTCTTCTAATGAATTCCTTTTGAATTTTTATGCATCCTGCTGTAGGCTGGAAGTGGATGAAGGCTGCATCTTTGGGGATATAACTGGTAACTCTTCTTTAGAAGGTGGGGAGACATGTGGCTTTTGTTCTGAGCTTTGGAATTTATAGCCCATTAACATTCTGGTACAATATTAATTGGGTACCAAATTGAGAAGGGAGGAATACCTTTTTTGAGCAAAGAAAGGCTCAGTTTTAGGAGACATTTAGAAGCCATTTTATCCAATTCCCCAATCAATATCATGAATCCTGTTTACAATCATTTGAACATATCCAGGAACTAGGAACCCATTCCCTAACTCTCAGATCTCAAGGCTGTCAATTACCATGTGAGTTTCACCAAATCATTTAAAACCTTTATCTATAAAGGAGATTTAAATAATATCTTCTTCACAGAACATTGTTGGTAAGATAAAAGGAAATAGACATATAAATTGCCTAACTCAGACAGGGGTCTTCCCTGGTAGCTCGGCTGGTAAAGAATCTGATTGCAATGCAGGAGACCCTGGTTTGATTCCTGGCTCAGGTTCCCTTGGAGAAGGAAATGGCAACCCACTCCAGTATTCTTGTCTGGGAAATCTGATGGACAGAGAAGCCTGGCAGGCTACAGTCTATGGGATCCTGACACAACTGAGTGACTAAGCACAGCACAGCACAGCAACCCAGACACAGGTGAGTCAATGTTGGTTCCCTTTATATTAATAGGTTCCTTTAGGAGGCAGCATGTTACTTTTTCTTTTTGGCCACTCCAGAGCAGCACGCAGGATCTTAGGCTCCTGACCAGGGATCAAACCTGTGCGCCCTGCAGTGGAAGCGCAGGGCCCTAACCAGGGCAATGCAAGGCCCCAGGCTATTGCATTTTTGGATTGTCTTCACCCACAGAAAGATCTTCATGCTGAACTGTCGGTATTCCTTTTTAGTACTTCCTTTAAACTCAACTCTCAGTGGGCACAAAGAATGTCTTTTTTTTCTTCTATTTGACAGCTTTTTGGATGTGTGTAATATTAGTTGAAGGCACTAGAGACATTGGGGAAAAAATCCATTTTTTCTTTATTGAGCTAGGGAGTTGAAGGAGCTGTTAGACTTCTATGTGACCCCCCAAGAGGGATTAACTGAATGAATGGGGCAAAGATGATATTTCACTTTCTAACATCAGTTTTCTACAACACTGGTGCATTTAGTCACAGGCTGGCTAGGATTCTGTAGGATTCTAGCCTGAAAAGTGTGTGTGTGTGTGTGTGTGTGTGTGTGTGTGTGTGTGTGTATGTGTCCCTCCCACGTGTTGCCAGACACTTGAAAGCATTTGAATAGTGCTATGAGTTTGAGTGAACTCCGGGAGTTGGTGATGGACAGGGAGGCCTGGCGTGCTGCGATTCATGGGGTCGCAGAGAGTCGGACACGACTGAGCGACTGAACTGAACTGATTCTTTGTCAGCCACACAGTGAGCACTTTATGAGATTGTTTATTGCCCTGAATGAATGGCTGAATGTGGAAGCTACAAAGAAAGCCAAACAGCTTTCACTGAATACCCAAGCGGGTGCTCAAACACTTCTCTCAAGAGCAAGCGAGGGACTCAGGGTTTTAGAGGCCTCTTGTGGGTGGCTGGGGACTAGTCTCGGGCTCCCAATGGTTAGGCACCGCCTCGTTTGTTCGTGGGTAGCCGCTAGGCGGTGCCGGAGAGCCTCGTTGGTGGGCGGCAAGCTCCCCGGCTCTCATCCTCACCGTTCGGCCCTCCTCCGCGGCCCCCGCGCAGAGACTACAGCTCCCTTCGTGCTCCTGGAGTGGAGGAGGGCGGGGACGAGGGCGGGCCTTCCGGGCGTGTGTTTCCGGCGTCGGCGGCCGCGGCCGGGGACGGTGTGAGAGCGGTAAGATGGCGGCGGCGGCGGTGGTGGAGTTCCAGAGAGCCCAGTCTCTACTCAGCACCGACCGGGAGGCCTCCATCGACATCCTCCACTCCATCGGTAAAGGTCGCCGCGCGCCCTCTCTGTCCCCTCTGGTCCAGCTCGGCCTGTGTCGGTCGGCGGCGGCGGAGCGGGGCCGGGCTAGCCGGCACCGGTGCTGCTGACTCACTGTGTGTGTGTGTGTGTGTGAGTGTGAGGGGGGCCGGGCCGGGGGCCCGAGGCCGCTCGGAGCTCCCTGGAGCCCCGGGGTCCCCACCCCGGTACGAAGCCCCGAGGCAAGCCCGGCGTCCACTCGCCGGCTGCTGACTCACGGTGGGCTCGGCGCGCGGAGGGAGAGTGGGCCGAGCCGGAGCCCCGTCGCTCCCCAGCCTTGTCTCCCGCTCTGGCCGGTGCGGGCTGGCCCGGGACCGGGAGCGGTGCCGGCCGGCAGGCGGGCTTTGTCATGAGCTGGTCTGAGAACCTCCAGTTGAGGGCCTGAGAAACCCGCTCTGGACAGGCATTTCCCGCCCTTGTTGTCAGCCCAGCCTGCTCGGGTGGGAGCGCGAGCGCTCGCTCTTCTTCTCTTGGAGTTTCCTTTCCTCCGGACGCTGGAGCTGCTACTTCTGCCAGCCCACGGCGGAAAGCTCCACTTGCAGGGGCTCTTCCTGAGTATGTTTTGAGACACCGAGGGGGCACACACCTCAGGTTGGCATTTGGTTTGGGGAGGTGGCCGAGAGGTTCCTTTACCCCCCCGTGTAGGGTGTGAGAACCAGATGTTGGGGTGGGACCGCCCGGCCCGAGGAGGTGACTAATCGTCCTAGACTTTCCCGGAGAGGTTTGGAAGAGAGTTCAGAGAGTTAGTTGTCAGCCGCGGAGTTCCGCGAACTCTTTGCAACCTGCCGGCTGCCCTTTGCCAGAAAAAATGAAAGAAAAACGTCTTAGCACTGTGGTATGATTGTCTCACACCTTGCATGCAAGTGGGGGAACTGACGTGGGAGCCCGAGCCGGTCGCTTCCGACAGTTTTCTAACTGGGATTCAGGTGTGAACAGAAATAAATTTATGATGATACAGAGGGCTTTTAAATATTCATCCATCAAGGGTTCAGATAGGGCTAGGTCTTCACTACCCAGGCAGTAGTGATGTTTCTAATGTAGCTGGAGAAGATTCGGATTGAATCAACAAGTAGTTCGAGAATGCACGTGTATGTGGGACCTCCAGGCTATTGACTTTTCAGTTGACTCATCAGTCCGTTGAATTTTGGTACTCCTGACTTTCATGAAGAAAGGACAGTGACAGGATCTTGATGTCTTTATCTTTGGGGCTACTAGAAAAAGGGAAGAAATGGAGGTTAAGATGCATCAGTGAATGGATGATGTTGGTAAATGAAGGCTGTATTTCAGTTTGAAGTTCTGATCTTGACTTAAGTCAGTTACAGTTGCAGAACTAGAGTTATCTCAATTTTTTTTTTTATGTGTATTTTTATCCTGTGGATACACACTAGTATTTACAACTAATGTGAGAAGCATGGGTTTTATATTTTGTGTGTAGTGCCTATTATATTGTCTTTTATAAAGTGGGCGTTATGGTAAACATTATAATCAGAGTATTTCTTGCTTGCCCACTGTATTAGGAGAGAGTTCACTGAAAGCTTCTTTGTTAGAGTAAGCTTGAGTCATGATGGTTGACAGCCTTACTTTTTCCAGACTCCATCATGGAGTATCAGAATTTTGGTTTTTGTCAAGTCATGATGCTTTGTAAGAGAAGTGATAGCTAGTGATGATTACTAAACTTATCACTACAAGCTTGAAGAGGCTGGCCAGTGTTCAAGTGGTAGAATAGTTACTAACAGTTGGAAGAGGGACTGTTAGCACAGTTATTTAAGCAGTTCCTAAATACCTTAAACTAGCTTCCCTCCTAAGGACCACACTGGAGCTGTGACAGGATTGTTTTTCCTGAATGGCTTTGTAGACCTGTTTATCCCTAACACATCAGTCAGCTGAGGTTCTCCACAGGCCTAAAGTTTATTGAAAGGCTTTTGACTTTATAGTTATCAGTAACTTGGTCATTTGGTTTTAGTTTGTAGCAGGTAAATATGCAGACAGGTATGTTTAATATTTTAACAGCGCCTGGCATGGGGTGTTCCTCCACAAGCATAAAGAACTTGTTTTGTTTAAATTTTGCATTAGCCAAGTGACAGCAACAGAAATCGCCAGTGTATGTGGGTGAGGGAAATTCTAAGTGGTAGACTGAAAAGGCACATTTAAATTCCAAAGAGGAGTCTATTCTGATGAGATAGATACATGGGACATGTACTGCATGATCAATTTACTGTTTCTTGTTTAAAGTTTTTTCTTTTGAAGCTCTCTAGCATTTGTGTTTTGCTAACTGTTTGAGTTTGTATTTGGTCTTGTGAGGGTGAAATTTCCCTTAGTCTTCATTTTTTGTCAGAATTTTAAGAGGGTTTGCATTTTCCTCTCCCAGTGAAGCGTGACATTCAGGAGAATGACGAGGAGGCAGTGCAGGTCAAGGAGCAGAGCATCCTGGAACTGGGGTCTCTCCTGGCCAAGACTGGACAAGCTGCAGGTAAGTGCTCCAAATGGATTGCTTTCTCTTCTTACCTGAGATGCTGCGTGAAGTTTCACTTTTTTGGTTGGAGTGAGGGAATATAGGACTGTATCCACACAGTTTATTGGTAATGAAGTTCCATTTTATTGTCCACTTGTTGAGCTTTAGTTTTCTGTCAGGAAGTTAAGAGGCCTTTAAACTCAGTTCTTTCATGGATGACTTTTGTTCTGCAGGTGAAGGAAGAATCCTGTTTCTGTTGGGATACAGTAACCTGTGGTTTGTTTCTGCTTTGGATTTTCACTGCACTCCCTTACATGTGGGCAGTAGCAGTCTTCGGTGCTTTCATGGATCTGTTCTGATGTACTTAAGGTGGAGAGTACCTAGGCCCCTGCTTTCAAAATGACCAGGGATTTTGTATCCAAGGAAGTGATTTGCTGTCCTTTTTTCCTGATACACATAGAAGACATTAAATGGAGAGAACCTTCCCAAGATTTCTCCACTGGTACCTAGGACTTTGTACCTGTTGTTGCTCAGTCTAGTTGTAATGGAACCATTGACTTTCCAGGCTCCAAGTGATATTCTGATGATGGGTGTGTCCTGGACTGAGAGAGCCCTGTTGGCCAGGAAGGCCTTTGGCCAGTGAAGTGGCAATAGAATCAGAGTAGCCTGCTTAAACTTAACATGGATGATTTTAGTTAACTTTAAAGTGATTTTAGAGCTTATCTCATTAGAATGGATTGAACATAGTTCATCTTGTGGGTTACTTTCCTCCAAATTATGTTGTTATCCAAGAGGATGATAGGTATGCATTAGCAAAACTTGTTGAACTTGAGAACAAAGATCTTTCCCAATTAAGGGTGACAACTGATTATTAGACTTAATCAGTAGAAAGTTGAGTAAAGTTGTATGAAATTGGAAGGATGTATTTATATGGATCTTGCATCTTATTTAAAATATCATTAAAAAGGAAAACTGTTTTTAAGTGCCTACTGTGAACTACCTTAAGCCCAAGTGGGATTTAGCTTACTGAACCCTTGAAACAACTTGATAAGGTAGATACTATTACCCATTTATACTTGAGGAAACTGAGCACAGAAAAGTTAGATATCTTACTTTTACAGGCACCCAGTTAGTACGGGAGAAATAGGATTTGAATCCATGTAGTTCTACTAAGCTCATGACCTTGAGTTATAAAGGCTATTACTTTCCATAGTTATTCACTTATGAGTTATCAGTGGTAGGTGTGTTTTTTTCATTGTATGATGACTTCTATTTACCATGTATATGGATTCCTTTTGCCTGTCAGTTAATGTTGCAAAACAGTTTTAATGATTAGTCCACATGAAATATTGAAATTATTATTATTTTTTTGGCTGTGCTGCACGTCTTCTGAAATCTTAGTTCCCTGACCAGGGATTGAACCTGGACCCTTGGCAGTGAGAGCACAATCACCAGGGAATTCCCTGAAATAATTTTTCTGTTGTTGAACCATTCAGATGTCTACTTTTTCAAGTAGAATGGATAATTAAAAACAGCATGTAGTATAGTCATTGTTTCAGAAAACTTGTCTGAAAATGTTACTGTTTTGCTTGAAATTACTGTTTCCTGCTCTACTCCCCGCTTGTTCATTGCCCCCCACTCCCTGTGATCCATACCTGAGAAGTTTAGAAGTGTACAGGGAAACCTACTGGACTCTTTAACAGGTGAATCATAATAACTTTCAGAACGTTTCCAGGTTACTTATCATTGTTTTCTAAGAAAGACTTTGAGGAGTATGTTAAGGAAGTTTGGGGCCTACATTCATTTACCCATCTTTGCTATTAATAATTGATCAGTTTGTGTTCTTTCCTTTGAATTTGGGGTTCCAGAGAACAGAACATCTGTCTGTTCTGTTAATTTTTAATTTTGTTTTGTTATGTATTTCATATATGGCTAGAATTGCGTTGAGTAGTCTGCTCAAATAGGTAGGGTCCCTGCTGGACAGTAGACAACTTGGGAATTAGTGAATAAGACTGTCTGATGTATGCTTGTGATTGAAAATTGTGGTCTTCATTATTAGATGTGATGTCTCGGCTCGGGACCTGCAGATTCCATAGCCTGAGACTCTTTAAAGGAGTGTGCTGAGTTCTGTGAGGTTCTGTAAAGGAAGTTCTGGTCATACATTTGCAAATAACTTCAGTAAGTAAAGAATGAAGAAGTGAATATGATTCTGTCAGAATTTAAAAAATCATTATGTGTGAAAATGCAAAGAAACAGGGAATATAATCAAGAATGAATAAGAAACAGTAATAGACTAAACTGAAAAATGAACTGAGTCTTTTGGCAACTAAGACGTCATTTGTTTTTCTGTTAGAGCAAAAAGAATAACTTGGAAAAGATACTGTTGTGCTAGCAAGTGCTAGAGAGAAAGGCAGATCCTTAGCTCATGTTTCACTTCTGCCTTTTCCAGGAAGGAAAATGATTAAGAAAAAGATAGAAATAACACCAGAAAGAGAGAATTAAAGCCAAGGTAGGTGAGAGAAGAGAGAGCAGATTCTCTTTTTCAATAAGTTCAAGTTTCTAGGCTCTGACAATTTCTGTCTTTTAATATCAAAAGAATGGTTGTAGCAGATATGTTTATAGAGCCACTGTGATTCTGAGAAAAATCATGGAGGATGGAGAGGTGTAAGGAAAATGAGGAGGGGCAAACATTATTCCACTTTGCAAAAAGATAATGAAAAGAACAAATCCTAGACATTATAAGCTGGTAATCATCGGTAAAGTTCTGGGACAGATTATTTGATTAGGTTTTAATCACATAAAGCAGTGGGTTTGTTAAGAAAAAATTATTCCAAACTCACCCTAGTTCTCTTTGGTTAGCCTTATCGGATCAGATTTGCAGGGCTCTGGGGACAATGGCTTGCCAGCTGTTTTTGTAAATAAAGTTTTATTGGAACATAGCCATGCCCATGTGTTTACATATTACCCGTGACTGCTTTTGCACTACAGTGGCTGAGTTGAGTAGCTACTGCTGAGACTGTATAACCCACAAAGTTGAAAATATTTACTATCTGGCCCTTCACAAAAAAAGTTTGTTAACCCCTGGTTAGGAATAATGATATAAACAACGTATCTGATGTAAGCAGAGTTTTTGAACGTTTGGCATGGCAAATGGATCGATTGTTGACCTGGAGGGAAGTCTCTAGCATCAAGCCATAGGGATCTGTACTTGCTCTTCTGGACAGCATCTGGCATATGGCTAAAGCCATAGCAGAAGGTGTGCTTATTTCTGTGGATGATTCAGTACAGTAGAGAACAGATTTAGGATTCAGGGTTGTTGCCAAAGCCAGCAAGACTAAATTGTGTAGAAAGGAAAAAGTTATAGACTCAAACTGTTTATCAGAACAGAGGAACCTGTCTGCACAAAGACGTTATGGACTCAGTCCGAAAAAGAGTGCTGTTAGCAAAAGCAAAACATGCTTTCTTGTGTTACATGTCTGATCAGGAGAACTGAGCCATAACTCTACTGGTCTGACCCTACGTGGAACATTGTTTTCAGTTCTGGGTGCCACAGGTGGTATGTTTGCAAACCAGAATTTATTTGGAGGAGGGCAACTAAGATGACAAGGAATGTAGAAACCAGGGTGTTGGAGGAACAGTTGAAATAGCTAAAGCTATCTAGCTTGGAGAAAGGGAAATTTAGGGAGACGCATGCATGTGTGCTAAGTTGCTTCAGTCATGTCCGACTCTTTGCGACGCTATGGACTGTAGCCCACCAAGCTCCTCCGTCCATAGCATTCTTCAGGCAAGAATACTGGAGTGGGTTGCTGTGCCCAAGGAGATACAAGTGATAGTTATCTTCACATATTTGAAGCCATGTGGAAAGAGGCTATAGACTTACGTTTCAGAAAAGAACAATTGAGTTTGACCAAGATTGGAATCATCTGCTTTCTGAATATTTCTGTCACTAGAGATTGTTCAGAATTCTTCCAGGATAATAGGAAACGCTGTAGCAGAAGGGACGTTGCACTCGACTACTTTTAAAAAGCTATGATTATATAATTGAAGTTTGCATACGTGCACAAGGAATTTGAGGGAGAGGAACAGGTGTAGCCTGGCATTGGCACGGAAGACTCAGTCGGACTTTAGCCGACCTGAAAGGGCATCTAAGCTCTACGTAGGTCAGGGTGACGGGGGTGGATTCCAGGTGGTGGTGCAGCACGAGCGAGGCCTGGCTGCAGGCGCGGGTGAATGGAGTGATAGAGTGGGGGAGAGTCTGAGGCGGTGGGAGTCCCAAGTCAGGACCGGAGAATGGAGGGAAGGGTGAACTTTCCCGCTCTGTATAGAGTTCCTTTTATACCTGACATGGCACCGTGGTTTCTGTGACTGTGCTGGCAGATGAGGATTTCAAGACCCCTAATTAGCATTCTCTGGAGGGAGAGGTTTGCTTGCCCTGAATTCGAATTCTCAGGAGGATGAGTCTACAATTTGAGGCAGTGACACTAAAGTAATTTTAACCTACATTCCAGGAGTTCTTCCTTAGTTGGTCAGTTGAAATATTGTCTCATTTTCCCTCTTGTTTCTAAAGGTGCCCCCTTAGAATTACTGTGCCACCCACTTTTCTCACACAAGAGGGGAAGAAGCCTCAGTCGTGGTCACGTTTTTTGTCATAGTTTTTGTCATAGTTTGACTTAGGTTTTATAGATGAATGAGGAATTTTAAAAGGGACAACTTTAAAAGGGACAACAGTACAACTTTAAGGGACAGACACCCTAACTTTCATGTGAAAAACTGATTTAGAAGAGTGCCATGCAAATTACATTGTAAAAGACTAAACTGGGCATAACTTTAGGAAGGGAGGAAAAAAGGAACCTCTGTTGAGATTTCCAACTTAGACAGTCTTGGAAATTAGAAAAAAAATTTTCTTTTAACTCTATAACCTGATAAATTTGTTGATTGTGGGGAAGTGATTTTGTCCAAGGTGGTTGAGGCATGGCATGTTTCCTGTTCTAGAATACTGCTTTCTGAGAGTGTGAGTACTTTGCTGTACTCATGAGATAGAGAGCCTCGAGCATTTCCCAGGATCCTCACAGTAATCCAGTGGCCAAGTGGGGAATGGAATACAGATTTGGTGTAAGCTGTTAACTTTTTTGCTACTCTGTTACCTGCTGAGAATGCTTTAAATTCCTATTAAGTTTCCTTTTGACTGCTTCCAGACATAAGTACTGATTTTATTATCTTGGGTCATCTTTTAATGGGTATTTTGTCCCTAATATTGATGGGTACTTTTTCCTGTCACAATTGCCTTCCACAGAGCTTGGAGGACTCCTGAAGTATGTGCGACCCTTCTTGAATTCCATCAGCAAGGCTAAAGCCGCTCGTCTGGTCCGATCTCTTCTTGATCTGTTTCTTGATATGGAAGCAGCCACAGGACAGGAGGTAAGCTACTTGAAGGACGAAAGAGAAGAGTCTTGTTTGGAGCAAAGTCTTGTTTCAGTGAAGGAAGTGCCTGCCTGCACTGTGGTGGTAATGTGTAAGGGACGGCTGGGAGGACAGCGCAGGACTTAGCACGTCAGTTTCTCTTTGTTGCAGGGCATTTGATACTTTGGGTCTGTTCCATGCTTTGCTTTGTAAGTGGAGATTGTCAGTGGTCCCTGGAATCCTCATTACATCAGGGTCACAAACTGATTCTTGTCTTTGAGGTATTGTATTGCCACACCTTTGTAATGTTTTCTGTGTCTGTGGTACCTCTGTGTCACAGAGCTCCTAGTGAGCGCTAATTAAGTCTCGTGGCATCCCTTCTTGGTGTGTCTTGTATGCATTTATGCCTTTATTGAGTGAGCATCCATCTGTCTGTCTCGTGTGTCCTGAAGTGACTGGTATACCTGTCCGTGTCCTCTACGAGTTCAGACTAGACCCTGAGCTGTACTGAAGAGTGCCTCTTTGGAATCACTGAGCCTCTTCCAGTTCTTTTCAAAGAATTATCGTTTGCAATTCCGGAGAAGGAGATGCTACCAAAGTTAAAACTCATTCTGTAAAAAGTGGTAGATTGAAGCAGGGTGTACGGTGGTTGCTTGAATCTGTTTGTAGGAAGAATATAGTTGTTGTCTTTTCTGTATTCCTCAGCAGTCATTGAATGTGTGCTGTGTTAGGCACTGTTACAGGTGTTAGGGATTCATTTGTAACAGTGTACAGTTACTGCTCTCATGAGGATTATATTTTAATGAGGAAGGCAGATAATGAACAAATAAATAAAATGTCAAGTGGTATAAAGGCAGGGGTAGACATTGGTAGGTAGTTATATGTCTCATTATTTGCCATGGCCCCTGTGGGTGTAAAAGATATGAAGGGGCTTAGTGGCATATTGAATAAACAATGGGGAACTTCAGAAACCTAGCGCGTGACAGATCTTACTTTGAATTCATGTCGTTTGTAAAATCTGGTTTCTTTCTTTAATGATTCTTTGAAGCCTAGTTTAAACACCATAAACTAACTTCATTGTAGAAAATTTATTTGTAGAGAAGTCCTCAAGTTCATTTGTTTTTCGCAGAACCGTGTTTCATGATAATAGATCAAAAATAGATATGTAGATGGCTGCCTTTTGAACCAAAGCATTAGAATTATTTTTATGAACAATTTAAAAGAAAAGGTGGTGTTTTAAACAGGTGTTACTCTTTTGTAACCCTGACTTTTAAAAGAAAATTGCATTTGTGCTCATGAAAAAGTGATGCCACATTTTTTGTTTGAATTAGGATGCCTTAGAATGAGCTGACCAGTAAATGTTAGCTTGAAACAGACTAATAAATGTTACTTGGAACATTTTAGGCAGAAAAAATTAATTATCCAAGCTGCTGCTTTGACTGAGCTCTTGGAATTTGTCTCTTCCTGTAACTGCGCTGGCTCAGTGGCTAGAACTGCAATTGTTTGATGGTCGGTTCTCCTCCTGTATCCAAATTATCCAAATCATAATTTGGTGCTCTCCTGTAATTGGCTTGTGGGATTCACTGGCCTTTGTCTTGTGGCTCCATGTCTGGTTAGGCCCTCCTTTTAACTGTGTGTGTACATTGTTATTCTTCATTGTACATTATTTTCTTGTCAACTAGAGGCTTTTCTTCCTTATCCTAGGGTGAAAGGGAACACTCTTACATATTGTGTCTTTTTGTTGTCAATGTCGTATTAGTGCTAAGTAAGACCTGTTGATCTTTTTTGTTTGTTTGTTTTTATTGATTAGTAGTTTAGCTTTTTATCAACCAGCCAGAGTCTTACTCCACTTAGCAGGTCTTTCAGTAATTTTTGTGGATTACAGATTATTTGCTTGGTTTGGAATAAATTGTGAACCATCCAGATGGTTCTGTCTGCACCTCAAAGTCAACATAGCAACATCAACATCCAACCATTTATTAAATTCTGTCAATGCAACTTTCTCCAATCTTTATTCTCCACCCTTTTTGTATTTGTTCTCTGTGTACAACTACCATCTAATTGGGTTCTAATTATTTCTTCTTTTTATTTTTTGGAGGTATTGTTCACATACAGTGAGTTCTAATTATTTCTTAGACTAATGCAAAAGTCTCGTACCACCATTTTGAGAGATATCCTACCCCGTAACCCTCTGAACATCTTATTCCTCTCTGTGCATCCCTGAACTTGAGCCTTCAGTGGCTCTCGATTGCTTGCAGAGTTCGTATTTTATGTTCCTCTACAGTACAGCTTAGCAGGACAGTCTGACCTCCTGGTACTCTATGAAGTGTACCACACGTGCCTGGCCTGTTGGGCACTTGACTGTCTGTGGAGCGAGGCCTGTACACTCTTCATGATGTACCTTTCCCTTCTGTGGTTCCGTGTCCAGTGCCCTCTGCTCTGAGATCTTTGCTTGCTGACGTTCCTATGATCTAAACTCCACAGTGATGCCCGCTGTGTTTGCACGTGTTACATCTCTGACGATTGTCTTTACGATGGACGCTTGGACGTTTGCCCTATCTCCTTTCCTGTGATACAGTCTCATTCAGATGCAACCTGCGTGCCTTGTGGTGTCACAGCACCTTTCTCATTCCTAACTCATGGCTATTCCTTGACCACGGCTACCTCTGGCCTCACCTGCCATACTGTTCTTTCTTTCACATTATTTACAGCTGTAACACTGGCTTTAAACTGTTCTAACTTTGGGGCATTTTTATACATCTAATTTTTTTTTTGGCCATGTTGTATGGCTTGCGAGATCTTAGTTCCCTGACCAGGGATCTAACCTGTGCCCCTTGCAGTGGAAGCATGAAATCTTAACCACTGTACTGACCTGGCAGTCTCACTCTTAGCCTGATCTTAACACAGCCTTTTTTCTTCTTCACATCATTTCAAGTCTTTGTTTCCATCTCGTTTCCTCAGAGACCTTCCTTTATCACCGTATCTAAAATATCTAAAATATCTAAAACCCTCTTTCTGCTTTCTTCATGTTTATTTTGCTTATTAACATTCATTTGCTACTTAGAAGATAAATTTCATGAGGATAATTACTGTGTCCTATTCACTGCTGTAACCTCCACACTTAGTTTGGCCCAAAGAAGCTACCTAACTAGTATTTGTCGAAGGAATGTATCGATCATGCCTTCTCCATGGTAGATGCTCAGGAGATATTTTGTTGAATTAAGACTTAACTTTATTGACTTGAGATACAACCATGGGGTATTGTTGCTGCATTTGTCTACGTGACTCAAGACCTCTGACTTGGGAGGGTGGAAAATTCTAGGTTCTTTTAAAATTCTTCGATTGAGTATTGGGAAAGGATAGAGGAGCAAGGCATAGGTAGATCACTCTCATTGAAGTGTTGAGGCCTGGGGCAAAGTACAAAGTTTTAGGACATTTGTAAGCCATGGAATTAAAAGATGCTTACTCCTTGGAAGGAAAGTTATGACCAACCTAGATAGCATAGTAAAAAGCAGAGATACTACTTTGCCAACAAAGGTCCGTCTAGTCAAGGCTATGGTTTTTCTAGTGGTCATGTATGGATGTGAGAGTTGGACTGTGAAGAAGGCTGAGCACCGAAGAATTGATGCTTTTGAACTGTGGTGTTGGAGAAGACTCTTGCAAGTCCCTTGGACTGTAAGGAGATCCAACCAGTCCATCCTAAAGGAGATCAGTCCTGGGTGTTCACTGGCAGGACTGATACTAAAGCTGAGACTCCAATACTTTGGCCACCTCATGCGAAGAGTTGACTCAGTGGAAAAGACCCTGATGCTGGGAGGGATTGGGGGCAGGAGGAGAAGGGGACAACAGAGGATGAGATGGCTGGATGGCATCACTGACTCTAAGTTTGGGTAAACTCTGGGAGTTCGTGATGGACAGGGAGGCCTGGTGTGCTGTGATTCATGGGGTCGCAAAGAGTCAGACACAACTGAGCGACTAAACTGAAGACATCTAGAAGTGTTGGGGAGTTTAACAGGAAGAGTATGGGGAGGGGATTTTCCTTGCCTTTTTGTATTTGGTGACTCACCATAAGTCAGATAGAGCTATAGCATGGTCTTCAGCTTGCTGTGTTCCAGAAGCTGATGTGATTCAGGTTAGGTTCTGGTCAGTTGCCTAGGATGTGAGGCTGTATGGGTGGGGTGGGTGACTGAGGATTGGGATGGTTGGCAAGGAGAAGGGGAGTAGAGATTTAGGGTGAAGAGGGGAGAAAGAAGACTGAACCAGATCCTTAACCAAAGAGTGAGCTCAAATTCCAGAATTGATTTTACCTTCCAGGTATGTCTAGGCAGTTCTTTGGGAGGCCATTTTTTGGTATAGTCTATCCAACTGAAGCACAGTAGCACGTTTTAAGAAAGCTTACATCAAAAAATCCTGTTGAATTAAATAATTATTTTAATGGAAAAGGGGAGTTCGTGCCAGAGAATTTCACACTTAAAACGGTAGTTAACTTTTTTTCCCCTTAGGAATTTAGTGAATAAAAGCATATAAAAATGGTTTAGTGTTATTTATTTAAAGCTTAAAAACATTAGTATCTAATTTGACTGTTTTAAGCTTTTGTACTCAAGTAAAGGCTTCCTCCAGAAGCATGGACTTCTTGTGTATTATTATCTATCCCCTTTATCTGTCATTGTTAGCATTAACAAAGCACAAAGCCTCTCAAACAAAAGGGCAGTGAGTGGCCTTTAAATTTTTTTTCTGAGAACTGATGTGCTGGTTTCACCAATTATAATTCTAGATATTGCAAATCATGTACCCTGTAATTGAAAAGTGATTGTTCATGTAAAAATTCTCTACTGTAGGAAAAATGTCTCTATTGACCTGAATTTATTAAGTGTGAGTTAAGGTTGGGTCAAGTTCTGGTCCCAGTGGCTGATCATGACCTTTGGTGGGTCACTTAACATCTGGACTGTCAGGGAAATGGGGACAGGTAAGATGCTAGGGTAGAACTCAGTGTTTCTTAACTAGGGGTATACATCAGAGAGGCCAACCTTTTATTCCAGACTACTGAATCAGGAGCCTAGGCATTCATTTCAGCATTGTTAAACTTGCTGGGTAAAACTGTTGGTAAGCGTTTCTTAGTCCCCCAAAACACGGAGGACTAAAGACTTTTATTCTTGTTGCTAAAAATATTCAGCAAAATATTTTCAGTTCCATTCATGTATGAACAGAAATCTTACTTTGATTTTGGTCTTTTAGAACATAACTCAAAACTGAAATTGTGATTGGCCTGCTTTTATTTCAGGTTTTGTAGAATTCATGAGGGTGGTTGAGTTTAGAGCTGGGGATTGAGTAGCCACTAGGGGGCCCCCTCCGGTGAGTTATAAAGTTTTCATTGACTTGCTGATGAATCTTCCAAATACCATGTAAAGGCTTTCACTTATCTACTGAGCTTTATTTTACCAGTTAGTTTTCTGGAAAGCTAGTTTCTTTTTATCTTATGCTCTGATTGTGAATCTTAATATAAACTTGCAGTAACAGAAGTGATAGATGATCTGCAGCACTTAATACGTACTTGTCAGAACTCCTGTGGCAAGGATACCTGATGGCATGTAGACCACCTGGCCTAGAACACTTAAGATAGTTACTTTGCATGGGACATTACTGCTTGGGTAGCAGGTAGAACTGGGAGTTCAGAGTTCTTTTATAGAAAGTTTAAAAAGCCCCTTTAAGTGTTAGGCTAATTTTAATTTCTTTTTACTCACTTTCATACAAGCTAAGTTTGCTGTACTGTGATGAGAATTGTTACTTGCGCTTTGTAAACTCTGGAAGGGAAGAGTCAGCTGGGCCTTTTGAATCTTAAAAGCAACCGTTGGAAGAGTAAGACACTTGTGCCTAGACTGAGAATTTCTCCCCTTTATGACTGATATAGTCATATGAACACATTATTGTTACTATTCAGGGAAAAATTTCTGCTTTAAAAATGTCTCGGCCATTATAGAACTAACTCTACATTCCAGGACTGCATATGTAGTCTGGGTCCCTCCTGAGAAGGTAGATGAGGAATCTTGAAGACAAAGCTCTTTTCCAAAGGAACAGTCTAAGCACAAATATACTCTGTGTGTAAAAAGCCAAGTTGATTTTCCAGTATGCTATACATATTGAGCGGAGAAGGCAATGGCACCCCACTCCAGTACTCTTGCCTGGAAAATCCCATGGGCGGAGGAGCCTGGTAGGCTGCAGTCCATGGGGTTGCAAAGAGTCAGACACGACTGAGCGACTTCACTTTCACTTTTCACTTTCATGCATTGGGGAAGGAAATGGCAACCCACTCCAGTATTCTTGCCTGGAGAATCCCAGGGATGGGGGAACCTGGTGGGCTGCTGTCTATGGGGTCGCACAGAGTCGGACATGACTGAAGCAGCTTAGCAGCAGCAGCAGCATACATCTTGAGATACTATGATCAAGGCATGCTCCTGAGACAGTAAACATGGATAGTAATGCATAAGGAGGAAATGACAGCTGTTCTCCCGAGCAAGGCTTGTGGGAAGAATGTGAGGACATAATGTTGCATATACTGTCTCTCCCTGTTGCAGGTCGAGTTGTGTTTAGAGTGCATCGAATGGGCCAAATCAGAGAAGAGAACTTTCTTACGCCAAGCTTTGGAGGTATGTGCCTGTGTTGGTATTGATCTCAGGTCTCTAGACGTTTGACAGACTGTGATTATAAATAACACCATCCTGATCAAAAGTATTTTCAGCAGCTTTGTATTCTGTGCACCCAAAATGATGGGTAGTAGACCTGCTCATGAGAATTGCTCTGGTTGAAGCTTTGATACAGACCTGCTGCTTGGCTCAGAAAAGTAAGCAGCAGCATGGTTTAGTCATTGGCTATAATAGGAGATAATATCATGGGCTAGATGATTTTTTTTTTAGGCTGAATTTGATGCTATCATCAGGACTTGAATATTCAGCAGTAACAGTTCTGTGACTGTCAATCTTTGATTTCTTTCTTTGGCTTTTTTTCTCCCCTTTCCATCAGTCAATGCCTTTTCTCTTTCCTAGGCAAGACTGGTGTCTTTGTACTTTGATACCAAGAGGTACCAGGAAGCATTGCATTTGGGTAAGTAAGCTGGTGGAAGCTAGTGAAGTGTCTTAGCTGGCTCTGTGTATGTGTGTGTGCGTGCGTGCTCAGTCATATCCGATTCTTTGCGACCCCATGGACTGTAGCCCACCAGGCTCGTCTGTCCATGGAATTTTCCAGGCAAGAATACTGGAGCAGGTTGCCATTTCCTTCTCCATCTTAGCTGGCTAAATGAATGTATTCTGAACCTGGGTACTCTTATTAGTTATGTATTAATAATTTATATTCTGCCTATATCTTAGAAGATTTAAAGTGGCTTATAATTACTGAATCTGTCATGGGAAAATGGCATTTAGAAGTTCTAAGAAACTATCAACATTAGAAAACAAAAGGGTGAAACTGCAAGTATTTATTGACCGTTACATTTACTATATCTGTTTATAATTATCATTAAAATCAGTTTTAAAGATCAAAAAGTTAACTGGATGTAAATACATACAGGAAACCTAAAGTGGGCCAGCTAAAGGCTTCTTTTGGCCTTTGCTGCTGCTGCTGCTAAGCACCCTAAAATCTTTGCCTGCTGCTTTTTAAAAAATTAATGGATATAGCTGGACTATTTTCTCCAGGTGGAAGGACATGACTTTCATGATCTATTAAGTTGAAAAATTGCCAGTATGTAATTCTTATCCTGCAGAAGTGCTATTTTCATATGGTTCTAACAAGTAGCATTAAAAAAAACAAAACTGCTTTAATAGAGATATAATTCACAGACCATAAAATGCACCCTTTAAAAGTGTACAGCCAGTGATTTTTAGTCTGTTCACAAAGTACAATTGTCACCACTGTCTGATTTCAGAACATTTTCATCACTCTAGAAAGTAATCTTGTATCCATCAGCTGTCACTTCCTGTTAACCCCCAATTCATCCTCTGTGTGCCCATCATCCCAAGGCAATCACTAACTAGTTTTGCCTCTGTAGACTTGCCTGTTCTGGACACTGCACATAATGGAGCCACACAGTGTGTGGCCTTTGTGAGTGGCTTCTTTCTCCAGCATGTTCTCAGTGTTCATCCATGTTGTAGCATATGGCAATGCTTCATTCCTTTTTATTGCTAAGTAATACTCCATTGTATCATATTATCCCTTCATCAGGTTGATGGACACTGAGATTGTTTCCACTTTTTGGCTATTATGAATGCTGCTATAAATAGGTTTTATGTGGACATGGTTTTCTTTCGGGTATATACCCAGGAGTAGAATTCCTGGCATATAGTGACTCTCTTTAGCTTTTGAGGAACAGCCAAACTGCTTTTTAAAGTGGCCACACCATTGTACATTCTCACCAGCAGTGTATGAGGAGAGTTCCAGTTTCTCCACATCCTCACCAACACTTGTTGATATTGTCTGTGTTTTTAACTTTAGCCATCTTAGTGCGTGTGGAGTAGTATCTCATATTGGTTTTGATTTATATTTCCTTAATGACTAAATTAATGATGTTGAGCCTGGGGAAGAAGGGGTGTTTGCAGAACGTTAGTATATCCTAATCTCTTTGCTTTCCCCACCAACCCTAGTGCCTCATATTTCTTATGCAGTTTCAGGATTATTGGATAGGAATAGAGTGCGATCAAGTGCCTGTCTGAACTGGATAAGTAATTTCAGCGTTTTCTGGGTGGGGATTCCCACTTTATTTGAATCTTAGGAGTAAGCTCATCACATTGTTGGCTGTAATGTCTTTTGTATGCAGAAAGCTTTCAAAGAGATCTGTGTTTCTCTTTTGGAAGACAACACCTTAGCAGAAAATGTAAATCTTGTGAATAGATAACCTCGTTTTGAGTTCAGGCAGGTTTCTTTATCCTGAGTGTTCTTATAAGGGTGAGAGAGGGAAATAGTCTGGTATTAAAGTATTAAGATTATAGCTAACAAGAGGTATCTGTATTTTCTTTCTCTAGGTTCTCAGTTGCTTCGGGAGTTGAAAAAGATGGATGACAAAGCCCTTTTGGTGGAAGTACAGCTTTTAGAAAGCAAAACCTACCATGCCCTGAGCAACCTGCCAAAAGCCCGAGCTGCCTTAACCTCTGCTCGAACCACAGCAAATGCCATTTACTGCCCCCCTAAATTGCAGGCCACCTTGGATATGCAGTCAGGTAACACCCTTAGAAACTCATGTGATGTTTTCTTAAAGCTCATCTTACCTCACAGGTGGAAGGAATGGGGAGTTGGGGCTGAAGAATAAAATTGGCTGTTTTGGCTCAGGCTTCCTCAGGGAAACCAGTTGGAAGGTTACCCCTCTAACTAGCTGCCCGCCTCCTCTTCACTTGCTATGAACTGCCTAAATAATACTAAGAACCTGCTTATCTGTGGTTGAACAGGCAACCTGATTGTTGGCACCAGCATCCTAGAGAGGTCTCACTTAGGTTTTAAAAAGCTCTTCCTTCTCTTCCATCTTTGTCAGTTACTCAGGATGGTAGCACTCCTTTCCAGGACTGGACTAACCCAAGTCTTTTGACAGTTGGAGACCTTTGTAGAGCATGCTAGGCTTTTCTAAAGGACCTCATATCAAGGCTGAGGAAAGGACCCCACCCCCAACCCCCACCCCTACAGGAGAGTGTAGTGAATTGCCTTCTTAAGTGTGGGAACTGGGCTGGGAGGCCATGGAGTGGCAGGAGGATACTTGCAGTCAGCAGCTTTTATTAGTTATGATTTATTACCATTGTTGGAGGGTGTTGGGATTGGAGGCAGAGGACTAGTTTAAGCCCTGATGTTACCTCTTTGCAATCTTTGTTTCCATATAAAACTGTAAGAGGGAGATAACAGCTGCCATGCTTGCCTCTCAGGTATTATAAATGTCATTTGCCATGTTTTGTCATTCAGGTGACCAGCAGAAGCTCTAGAAAATGGCTTTTCTAGGTTGAAATTTTAGTTTTGCGAATTTCTAGCTGTGTGATTGGGCAAGTTACTTAATTTATCTTTAGTTCATCTGAAAAATGGTGATGATAATTGTACCTCCTTACAGGATGGTGGTGAGGAGTAAATGAGCTGATGAATGTAAGCTCTTCTCACAGGACCTTGTTTTGACCAAAATTGGCACTTTCTTTAAGCCACTGCTCTTCATCATGTTCTTTTTTCATGGTCAGGAGATGACCTTGCATCATATTTCTCAGAGCAGATGAGGCCATTTTTATGTGTGCTTCCTTTATTTCTCTTTCCTCCCTAGAATTTGTATCACTGTTTTTACCTGTTATCAAGTGTGATCCTTCTACCTGCCTTTATAAAAGTTTTCAGTTTTCCAAGTCCAGTTTTTTGTCTCCACTTGGATCTTCCTCTCAGTCTTTGAACTACCCCAGCTGAAAAATCACAGTCCTCTGTCCTTTTAAAATTGCTGTGTTCTCCTTTTCTGTCAAGCTTATTGGAAAAGCTGGAAGAGTATCGTTACTTTGGTGTCTTTTGATTCGTTTCAAGACAGTTACTCCCCTGTAATCTCTGACTTTCTTGGAGGTTGGACACTGTTGAGCAGTCCAGCCTTCTTTGACAGCAGTGTCTTCTCGGGTCTCCTCCTTGAGTCATTGTCCTCAGGCACTCTTCCCCCTGTTGTCTCTCAAGTGTGGCTGTGTTCCTCAGTGTTGTTTTCTTAGTTCTTTTCTCTTCCTGGTCTCCCTTTTTCCTGTCTCATCTCATACTCTCCCGTGGCTTTAGTTACTACGTAACACACAGATGGTCTCCTCATCTAGATTTCTGGTAGCTTCTCTGTCCTGAATTCCATACCTAAATGTTCTGTAGATCTGAATCTCAGCACATCAAAAACCAAAATTATTATTTAACTCTTCCCCTCAAACTATTCTATTCTACATTTCCTATTTTCATTAGTGGTATAATTACTGACTCAGGTGTTCAGGCTGTTCTCTTTGGAGTGATTTGGATTCCCTTCCTCTTCTTCACCCTTCATATGCAGTCAGTCACCAGATGAGGTTGAGTCTCTCTCCACACCTGCCTGTTCTTTTCCGTCTCTGCAGTCACTGCTCTCATGAATGCCAATGGACCACTGGCATGGTCTTTTCACTGCCCTAAACGTCCCTGTCACTTCCCAATCCGTCTTGCTTACTGGTCTCATTTTTTTGGAAACACAAATCTGATCGTGTAAATCCAGTGACTCTGCATTATGCTCTTTAACTGTGCATTCTAAAGGAAGGCACTCTTTTCACGCTTATCTATGGTTTCAGTCCTAGTCACCAAATGACTTCCTGTGTTCCTGCTCTTGTATATTCTCTGCTTGGAATTCCCCTTTCCGTCTTGTCCCCTTGACAAAGTCCTGTGCATCCTTCTAGATCCAGCTTGCATGTTTCCTTTATAAACCCTCATGAGTGCCTTCTTCACTTTGGACTTCCTTGTGAATTGTATATTCTTTGGTGTGTATTACGATACTAATCTCCTTCTGTCTGTTTTGATGACTGCTGTGAGACTGTGAGCTGCTTCAGCACCTTATTCATATTTTTATTTCCTTTATAATAGCTATATCAGTGCTTGGCATATGGTGGGCCCTTGTTAATATTGGTGTTGAATGAGTAACAGGCTAGTGTTTTTTTGTTTTTGTTTTTTTTTTAATGTCCTACGCCAGTTGCGATGGTTATAGTCCTCATGTGGTCTACGTTTGCTAATGTGTTTGAGAATGCAGTATACCAGTTCTTGGGCCTTATTTTACTTTTTTTTTTTAAATACCAGTCTTATTTTTCGTCTGGTCTATTCTAGCTTTAGACGGGGAGGAAAGGAAAAATGGGCATTTGTCTCATTGAATTTGGCAGTGTTAATAATAGTTTGTTGGATATTTTTGAGGAAGTCTCCTTGGCTACAGAGGAGGGTGGGTTTTCTTCAGGCCTCTGTGTGCTTAGTTGCTCAGTCGTATCTGTTTGCAACCCCATGGACTGTTTCTAGCCAGGCTCCTCTGTCCATGGGGATTCTCCAGGCAAGAATACTGGAGAGGGTTGCCATGCCCTCCTCCACGGGATCTTCCCAATCAAGGGATCGAACCTTGGTCTCCCTCATTGCAAGCAGATTCTTTACTGTCTGAGCCACCAGGGAAGTCCCCAGGCCTCTGTAGTTAAGTATAAGGGTCTGATTCCTGTGGCTGCTGAACGGGAGGCTTTCTGGGTAAAGTAAAAGCCCTGGGTATGGCACATACCACTCAGTAGTGGTTATCAAGTAGAAGTTCCCAACTGGTGTGCCAGGCACACAGGCATATGACAGGTAGGTCTGAAACATGGATCCCCTGGGGTCATGTATGAGCATTTTCATCCTTTTACTCCAGAATACTGAGTACTTTCTTCTGTACCTTGCTGTGAAAAAATTGGGAAGTCCTGAGGTGGACACATGGATGGGGCTGAGGCAGGGTTAGAACTGATATAGAGAATCTTAGGCTTAGATGCCTTTCAAGCTAGAAAGTACTATTTTTCATGTCATCCCAAGTGATAGCATAGGTTGGTAATAATTGCAGATTCAATCAAAGTTAGGCTTATTGGGAGCAACTCGGCTTCTAAACAGCAGAGAATTGGTTAGATAAAGTATGTAGGATATTACCCTAAAGAAATACTGCTTAAGTGTGTACAGTTAAGTTCATGAATTTGGCATTATGTGAAATTCATGTATTGACTGCATCACAGCAAAAGTATATCTATAAAATTGTAAATGACCAGTATCTGGAATGAGACTATATAAGAGGTTGGGTTTTTTTTTTTCCCATCTCATGAAAGCTGCTTAAAAATGTCAAGCTTAGAAAAGTTATCAGAAAGAAATGGTTGATGTTATTAAAGCCAGTAATTTGGGCAGAGCAGGGAGAGATGTTTGGGTCGCCTTTCTGACTTGTGAAGATAGTGTCATGGAGAGTGAGCACGGCCTTGTCTAGTGGTTCCAAATGATAGTGGGACTGCTGTGGTGACGAGACGCATGAGGACCATATGTGGCTTTTAGGATCCCCTTTAGTTGGGTCTCTAACTCGTTTGGGATTAATATTGGTAGATGATTGAATTGGGAGTTCAAAGACCTGGGCTCTAATCTCAGCTTTGCCACTAGATGGCAGTGACTTTGGGCAGGTCTTTTATTCTTCCCTGACCACATCATTAAGTAGATGAGGTTGGGATAGATTTTTGAGGCCCTTCCCAGCTGTGATATTTTATGGTTTTGTTACTTCATATGGTTCTTACCCTTTTCTTTTCAATGTCCAGGTATCATCCATGCAGCAGAGGAGAAGGATTGGAAAACTGCATACTCATATTTCTATGAGGCTTTTGAGGGTTACGATTCCATCGATAGCCCCAAGGCCATCACATCTCTGAAGTACATGTTGCTGTGCAAAATCATGCTCAACACGTAGGTGCACGTTAACTTGGGGGTATGAGCTCTCAGGTCCTTGGTCTAAGATTTTCTGCCATGTCAGGATAGCTTGGGCAGGGAGATTGGCCAGTTACAGAAGCAGTGGCTGCCACCTTGTGGGGTGCCTAAGGTGGAGTGGGAGGATCAAAGCTAATCTAGAGCACTCTTCCTTCCTAGTCTTTTAGAACTGAGGAGACAGATTTGAGAAATATCCTTCCCAGCCCCTCGGAATGTTCTCCTCAGCGTGCAGTTCTGTCCAGAGAGTTGCTGAGCACTGGGCAGAGGGCCAGGAAATGGCGTATAGACCAGCACCAGCCACTAGGCCTCCCGGAATGGGGGTTAGAGGAGAGGTTAGGGAAAGGCTTGAAAAAGGGTGACAGCGGCAAGTGTGGGGCTCGATGTCTCCATGTTTTATAAAGAATTCCACAGAATTTTTCCATGTTTCTTTTTTGGGAATACATGAGGTACTGACTGGGATTCTTTTTTGGATCTTGGGATTAAACAGAGCTTGTGTTTTTATAAGATCTGTTATACTGGGATTTGATCTATAAAGTCATTTTGCATAGCCTTTTTTTTTTTTTTTTGGCCACGCTGTACAGCTTGTGGGATATTTCCCCAACCAGGGGTTGAACCTGGGGCCACAGCAATGAAATTAGGACTCCAAGTCCTAATTATTGGACTGCCAGAGAAGTCCCACTGTGGCTTTCTTCTTTAAGTTCAGTTTTTCTGCTTTTCAGCAGTGAGCCCAGAGTGGAGAAAGCCTGGCTCCTGTGGTGTGAGGAGCATATGGATTTACGGGTGGGGGCTGATTACTTCTGTGGGTGGAGTCTTTTCACAGAAGAAGAAATTTGCCTAAACATAGAAACATAGCATCCTAGAGCAGTTGACCAAGTCTGTCTTTTTTTTCTAGCCCAGAAGATGTCCAGGCTTTGGTGAGCGGGAAGCTTGCACTTCGGTATGCAGGGAGGCAGGTAGGGGATGCCTTGACTGCAATTTTGATCTCTGCTCACTCTGAGGCAGTGTGTGGTCAGTCACGGTGTTCACTGATATCGTGCTCTTCAGGTCGCCATTCTGCTTTTCGTTCTGCCCTCCCTCGCTTATGTTTATCAAGCTCCTTTAGTGTAATTCCTGTACTGTTAGTTCTGGGCCCGAAAAGTCAGTGTTTGGTGCTCTTGTGGGTATCAGGTGGTTTGAGGAACTTAACTCAGAATTGAACTGTAGCATTTATAGTGGGTTAGGTTGCATTTGGCTTCAACCAGAAAGTATATCTCCTATGAGCTTGGCTTGAAAATTTAATGTATGGAATAATATTCTTTAAGACAGTGGAGCCGGGTAAGGTCTGGTGCACATGTCCTTCAGAGAGGTTGGATTACCTGGTGCAGAAACTAGGATTGATGGCTCACTTGAGGGCTTCTCAAGTCCATACCTTCCCACTCATTTCCTGAGTTTGGGTGTGGTCACGAAGAGACCTTCGGTGGTTGGTAGCCCTGTGTGAGATGCCTTTTATGCCTGAGCAGGTAAGAGTGCTCTGTGTAAAGGTGATGTCTCAGATGTGTGCATCATCACTTCTTTGTATGTTGCTTGATTATCACTAGGAAGTAGGAGTAATCTTTCTAGGTTTTGAGTGCAGTTGTGTCTACAGAAACATTGGCCATCTCACTGTATCTTTGACGGAATGTCCACTGCAGACGATAGCTTCCATCTATACAAATGGCCCTAATTGACTTTTCATCAGAAGAAGTTTCATATCAGCCCCTCGTTTGGACCAAAAGGATATTGGTTATTACTGTAATGAAAGACTCACTGTCATATCTAGAATTAGAGTTAATGAGGTGGGCCAAGAGAGGTGAAGTGTCCAGAGCACAAGGGCAAGTAGCTAGTACTGGTGAAGTCAGACTTTGAGCTTGGGTTATCTAGCTCTGAGTTTCAGGCTGTTCGCATCGTTTTTCAGTCTGTAGGACAGATGCTGGAACAGACTCTACTAGTGACGAGTTTTGCATCATTTTTAAAGTCTGCTGTAGAAGACACTACCATCCTTGTTTAAGTACAGAGGCTGGTACCAGAGGAGCTCCTTCTTGTTCTTTGTACCTTGATGACAGCTTTCAAGCAGGAGTCAGGCCCACCTCTCAGATGATGAATGTTGCAGATTTCTTGCTGAGTACAGACTTACTAGCTTGGTCAGGTGTCTTGTATAACCAGATTAGAGGTTGCCCCTCAACCGTTAATTATACCTTCATCACTCTGGGGTTTTAACATTCAGTGTAATATGTAGAGTTTTGATGCCTCAATTCCAATGCAAGTAAATCTTCGCTTATGTCCTGCACCAAACCCAGCAGAGTGAGTTTTGATAAAGCACGAGGTGTGATCAAGTCTCAGGGCAGGAAGGCATCCGGGGGTGTAGGTAAGGGTAGGGAGTCTTGGAGGAGGGGAAAGAATTCACACCTCTCTGGCCATTTTCCCTTTTAGCTTCTCATCTTTGGAGAATGCTTTATCAAAGCCTTTCTTTGGGAAACCTTTGTACTCCTAGTATCTTCACATCACTTCTGCTTTTGGAGGGAAACTGGCACACAGTGGTACTCCATTCCTCTGGCTTTTCTTCCCAGGCCTCTGAAGAAGAAGAGTCATGGGGCAGGTTCTTCCTGATAGCCAGGAGTTGTGTGGATGAATCACGTTTCTTATGACTTGTGGAGATGTGAGTGTGCGGAATAGATCACTGTCACTCTTCTTCTCTTTATTCTTAGACAGAAGCATTAAAATGTGTGGCTCAGGCGAGCAAGAACAGATCACTGGCAGATTTTGAAAAGGTAAGCATGGTATTGGGTTGCTAGGGAACCAGGTGGAGGGGAGGGCCATTTAAGTACTTAAAATGTTTTTTCATCTTTAAATGCTTACAGTTTCACAAGAAGTTGTAAAGATAGTACAGGGTGACCCCATGTCCCATTCACCCAGTTTTCCCCCATGGTTACATCGTAAGTATAGTACAGGGTCAAAACCAAGAAGTAGAGACTTCCTTGGTGGTCCAGTGGCCAAGACTCCCAACGCAGGGGTCCAGGGGCCCGGGCTCCATCCCTGGTCAGGGGACTAGATCTGTGCCATTACAAAGACCCAGTGCAGCTAAAATAAACAAGTAAACATTAAGGAACCCAAAATTAAGAACTCTTTTCCCCACCCCCAAGAAGTAGTTAAGCTTTTGTACAGTGAAACTTGAGTTGTGAAATCTCATTTATATACAGTACATTTCAGTTTCATAAAGTTTTGTCATCTGTCTTGCACTTCATTTTTCACAACAAACCTATTACCTACATTTTATGCTTGGGGAAGCTGGGATTTAAAGAGAATGCCTGAGTCGCACAGCTAACTTGCATCAGGGTCTGACACAGGCACCATATGACATGGTCTTAGATGTTCCTTCAGCTCCAGAAATGCCAGGTTTGCGTCTCCTCTGTGGACATCAGTGGTGATGTGTGCATCTGGGCTGAAAGACTCTTCCTTAGGATGAAATTCTAGGCTTACTTAGCCTCCTGTGCCTTTCACTCAATGTTTGCGAAGGTTTAGAAAGGGAGAAAAACCTGTCTAAGCAGCAGGGTGAGACTTATACTTTTCTGAGTCTGCTTCCTGTTAATCTGAGTATAAACACCAACTTAATAAAAACAAACCTAGATCCAGGAAGAAAAATAGAAACTAGACATTGTGGCTCTCTGACTGTCCCCAAGGTTCATCATCTTCCTTGAGATTTCTTGTCAGTTTCATTTCCTTACTTGGCTTGATTTGCTTGCTTCCCTTAACACGTTAAAGCACAGCTAAAATGAGGCGGGATACTGAAGAATATTATTAAAGATAAATAGATCACATACATGAATAAAGAGTTTAGATTATTTTATCCCCAAATTTGGATGGAACATTTCTAGCAGGGGGGATTAAAAAAAAAGACCATGATCAGATATTTGGGAAACACTAGGGCTAACAAAATTAAAAAGGGACTTTGCTTTCTGGTACCTGCAGCTATGTTGTGCTGATATTCCTTATAAAACCCTAAGAGCTAGCTGTGGAATTCAGCATTTCCCATTATTTAGCATCAGAATTGCCCTGCTCCCACTGCCTTGGAGGCTGTGCTTGTTCTGTGAAACACACATTGAGAACTGCTTGTGCAGTGAATTCAGCTTGTAAGCTGAACTGCTCGTGGGGCTTGCATGGTTTGAGTGGTCAGTGTGAGGCTTTCAGACAGAAGCAAGGTGCCTAGGGTAGGCTTCATCTTTCATTTCTTTGTGTTCCTTGTCTTCTGCCTTCATGGCAGCTCCTTCATTTCTGCAAACCCTCCAGGCCTCTTGGGTCGAGCGTGTAATTACGGGGCCAGCACACTCTGTAGGGAGCTGCAAGTAGCCCGTGGCTTTCAGCTCTCCTCTGTGCCCTTCTCTGCTCTCTTGGCAGGCCCTGACAGACTACCGGGCGGAGCTCCGGGACGACCCCATCATCAGCACACACTTGGCCAAGCTGTATGATAACTTACTGGAACAGAACCTGATCCGAGTCATCGAGCCCTTTTCCCGAGTACAGGTAAGAACCTCCTGGGGACTCCAGCTCTTCTCTGGTGGGAGGGGGTTTCTGGCTCGGCTTCCTCACTGTCTCCCCCTCCCTTCCCACACCCATCCAGATGGGAACTCGCTACCAAGGGTGTGCCTGGGATTAGGCAGGAGACCCCCTAAGAGCTTGGGATTTTTATGACAGGGAACAAGAGTTGAGGAGAGGGGGGTGTCAGGTGGAGGCTGGTGAGGTCGCCCCTGCCTGTTTTCGGTGCAGCCTCCTCTCCGCTTTTGCAGTCACCGTGCGTGTGGTAAATGCTGTCTCCTCTGGGCATGTGGGACAGGAGTGTGGTCATTGTAATGATGCAGGGAAGGCAGATGGACCAGGCATGGCTAAAGAGGATCTGGCCATGACATGCAGCCGGGATCCAAGATACGGCACTACCCTCATCCCAGTATTAGAGGCGAAAGTAAAACTTTCTGTGTTGGTGTCTTTTTACCTTTCCTTTTAGATCGAACACATATCTAGCCTCATCAAACTCTCCAAGGTAAGGAGTCCTGAGCTTGTCTGGAGGGTGGGGATGGGGAAGGGCGCAGGTGGAGGGGCTGCTGTTGACACCTACCAGGCCTTATTGCAAAGCTCCCCAACCTACTGCTCAGTGGGGACTGGGGGCCGTGGGCTCAGAGTGGAGCCACAGTGTTGCTGTTTCAAGCCATTTGCCCTGGGACCCTTTTATACAAGACTTTTGTGTCACTTAGCTGTCAGTAGATAGCTGATCCCCTTAATCATGTGCTTTGATTTTAGGCCGACGTGGAAAGGAAATTATCACAGATGATTCTTGACAAGAAATTTCATGGTGAGTAGCAGCCATACAGGCGAGGGTGCTGGTGGAGGTGATGAAGTGGTGAGGAGGCATCATGCTCTTGTTGATGTTGGATGACGACGCTCTGTTGTTCCCCTTGGTGACGCCCTGGGATCCTTGCCCACCTCATCCCTGTGATGAGAGCGTATAATAAACACGCACAAAGGGAACAGGAAGGTGACTATTGCCCCTCCTTTCTGGAGAAAGTGAGGCAGCTAGGGAGCGGGCTGCATCTTCAGTGCTTATGTGTCTAATCCTTGCTTTTACCTGGGTTCGCTTGTGTTTCCTGCAGGGATCTTGGACCAGGGGGAGGGTGTCTTGATTATTTTCGATGAACCCCCAGTAGATAAAACGTATGAAGCTGCTCTGGAAACAATTCAGAACATGAGTAAAGTAGTGGATTCCCTCTACAACAAAGCCAAGAAGCTGACATAGGTGAGTGCTGGCGCCGGGCCGGCCCGGGCAGCTCTTGTCTTCTGCCTGCTGAGACTGAACGCCTCCCGGTGGCCTCGCGGGCGGCTTCCCCGATTGACACTGCTCTGTCTTCTCTTGCAGAGTTGGATCTGTAGCGGTCCTTTGGAGAGTGTGTGTGGCGGGAGAGTGAAACCTTTGGGGAAAATGCTAGGAGATTCTTTTTTCTTTCTGTTCTACTTTTCGCTCGGAAAGTTTTTAAATCCTCATTTGGTGCATCTGTATTCCAGCCGATAGGTGTGCCAGTTTTCATGTAATCTTTACTGGCCCGACTTGGGAGTGGGGAAATTGCTTAAAAAAAAAGAAAAAGAAAAAAAAAAAGTTATTCTAAATAAAAGGAAAAAGGCTTACACTACCTAAAGCTGTGCTCTCTGCCTCCCGGGAGAGGGCCGCCAAGCCAGGCGCTCCACCAGCCACCGGGGCTCCTAACCCACCCGCTGGGCGTCACCTTGCCTCCTCTTCCGAATTGGGTGTTTGCCTGACCATCAAAGCAACGACTTTTTATTCTGTTTGTACCGAACCAAAACAAACAACTGTGTATAGACTGCTCTTTTCTTTTTTATTTGAAAATGAGGCGTTTCGGTGTTCTGTCCCCTGCCATACGGCCTGTCCGCCTGCCCTTCCCCAACAGTGGCCCCAGCAGACTGGCCGAAGGTCCCGCCGCCGCCACTGCAGCAGCAGCAGCAGCAGCGCCTGCACAGCTCCGCTCAACCCTGGAAGGAATGGGACGTGGCCGGGAGCTCGTGCCCACCGTGGCCACACGGGGAGCAGTGTGGGCCCTCAGGGGCCTGCTGTGCATGTGGCTCTTTTTAACACAGTAAACTAGATTAGACGTCAGTGTTTTAATTGCCCCCCTTCTCTGCTCTTTTCTGTCTCTCCCTCCTTCCCGCCCCCACCCTCCCCAGCCAGACGACCACCCCATGTCTCCCTCCCTTCCTCCTCTGCCCCCAGGGGAGTCCGGCTGTCTGAAACCCTTCAGCTTCTCTCCCTGTCCCACCGCTCCTCTCCTGCTGTCAGATGGATTTATTCCTTTTTTAAACAGTGAACGTTGGAAATGAGACTGTGGGGTGTGGGTTTTTTTTTTCCTCCTCTTAATTTTCGTTGTTGGGTTTTTGAGCAACCTCATGTCCCCCTCCCAGGGAGCGTCTTTATTTACCTCTTAGAAATGGGACGGATGGGAGGTAGAGCACTGTTTTCCGCATGCTTTGTCTTACGATGAGATTATATAGCAAGGCTTTAATGCCATTTGGGCAGGTAAGCTTCTGCGCCTCTGTTGTGCTCAGCTGTATTCTCTTCTTCCTCTCATTTCCTCTCTCCCCTCTTTTTTCCTCTCCCCTTCCTGCCTCCTTCCTTCTTGCTGCCTTCCTTTTATCTTTCTTTCCCTTTCTCAGATTATCCTTCCAGGTTTTCGTAATAAATTTATATTTTGTAAAAGGATTTTGTTGTACCAGGTTTTGCATCCTCACTGAATCTGACTGGCTTTTATTTTCCTCTCCAGAATCAGGTTTTTGTTCTCACCATCTTTCCCCATCATGTCCAGTCACTGTTTTGGTTTTGGCACCATCAATATCAAATGTACAAACGGTTCTTGCTAACCAACACCAGGTATATCTGATGTTCAGATGAGTTCCAATAAAAACAATTTTTTTTTTTCAAAAAGTGTCCTTTCTTGAGTGCTGGAGGGCTTCTGATCAAGTCCAGACAGGTCAGTGTAGCCCTCGAGACTGGACAGAGCTCTGCTGTCTCAAATTCGCTCCATGGGAGACCTTTAGAGCCAGGGTCATGTGGAGGCCTTTGGGTGAGAAGGTTGGTCTGTGAGGTCTGAAATGGGCACAAGGGCTCAGTTATCTTTGTTTTTCCAAGGTCTCGTGGTCCAGTGAGGACATGGGGTTTGGGTTGTAATATCCTCTGAACCTGTTTCCTCACCTGCACAGCAAGGATGGTGCTTCCTCTGTGGGTAATTGCGGTGGGAGGGTTACATGCAGTTAGCAGAAGGGCAGATGCCTGGAGAATCCTGGCATTCAGTTGTGGTTTAGTTTTAGTTTTTTTGGATCTTGTTCAAAAGCATTGGTTTTCATCCTGCTCCTCAGACTCCTGTGGGACTCTGGGGCCACGGGGAGGAAGGGGTGAGCTCTAGCTGCCAACTCCAGTCCGAGCCACTCTCTGTCATGTTTCAACGTGGTGTCTCTGTGTATAGTTCTACTTGAGGAGGAGTTGTGCTTCAATAAAGGGCTTTAAAAATATCCCAAAGGATCCAGGACCAGAGCAGGCTTGGCAGTCCCAGGAGCTCAGAGCCTGCCCTCCCCTCCCTCAGCGTGTCTGCTGACTCCTCTAGACCTGTGCTGCCCAGTGTGTGGCTGCAGGCCCCGTGCGGCCTTTCAGCCCTTGAAGTGTGGCTTGTTCAAACTGGGGTGTCTTGCAAAAGTAAACAAACCAGAATACTTTGAAGAAGGTGAAAAAAGAATGAAAAACTCATTGCTCAACTTCCTTTTTACATATGTTGAAATATTTTGTGCACTTACTAGGTTACATAAAATATACTATTAAAATTCACCTGTTTCTTTCACTTTTTAAGTGTGGCCGCTAGAAAATACTGAGTTAACTCTGTGGCTTGTGTTTGTGGCTCACATTACTATTACTGTTTTTCAGACAGCGCTGCTCTAGACTTCGCAGGACTGCTTCCTTTCCCAGACCTCGATAAGCTGCATCCAGCTGCAGCTGAGAGGGTGGGGTGGCCCATGGGCTAGCCTGGGCCTGGCTCCCTCACTTAGAGGCCCTCCCTGGCACTAGGCTTCGCGGTGCCAGGGCTTCCTTGTGTGTTCATGAGATACTGATGGCGTTGGGAGCGGCGGCTGAGGCCCTTGGCTCTGAAACCCTGCTGCAGGCTAGAGTTATGTAATCTGTGCTGCCCAGAAGGGCCACTAGATGCTGCTCTGTGATGCCTGAGAGAACAAAGCATACTTCCTTAGGAGCCAGGGCTCAGCCTGGCTTTACTGGAACCCTTTCGGGGGCTGGCTGACTGGGGCACTGACCTCCCTTCCTTGGGAAGGGGGCATGCAGAGCATGGGAACGCTCCAGGAAGTCCTAGCTCAGCAGCGCATGTCCCAAGCGGGCTGGCCCTTCCAGCAGCTAGAGACAGACTATAGGATAAAGAGGCTGATGGATGGGGGTGGGATCTGGAGCGCTTCCCTGCAGTTCTCTGGTGAAGAGCGGGAAGAAAACAGCTGTGCATCATTCATCTGGGTCTGCCTCCTGGGTCCTTGATTCTGCCGTTTCGGGCAGATGGTTGCTCTTCCTTGCTTCGCATTTGGAGCAGTGATGGGAGCTTGAGGAGGGTGGTGGTGGGCTGGGTGAGCAGAGTGGTATGGCTCCTCAAAACAGAGCGGGCATGACACGCGTGGACAGCGTCTAGGGTTCCTCGGTCACAACAGCCAGTATGCTGGCAGCACCATCCCATTCATGCCCTGCTGCACACGTGACTTCACCTCTGACAAGTGTGAGGAGGTTGGGATAGTTCTGCCAAGAGCTCTTTTTGAAGGTAGTAGGTGAGGGCTGACTGGACAAAGGCAAGAGAGGACATGAGAGTGGCCAGGCTGGAAAAGGCCCAGGCCAACGCGAGCTTCCATCATGGTTTGGGAAGTAGGATGGAGTCAAGTGGAACTGCCCACCATGAGCTGAGAATAGTTAGAATTGAAATCTGCAGGTACCGGTAGCAGGGTGGGTCCAGATAGTTATAAGGGGTAGATTATAGGCTTAGAAATCTAAGCATATTTGGGAAAGTGGAAAGCATTTATTCCCTGCTTAACCTTCCATAATCTGAAGGGGACACAGGAAAAGCAATGTGGTCACAGGCCAAGTCAGGAGCGGGGCCTCCACTAGGGGCAAAATGAAAAAAGGCTGGGGTCCAGCTTTGCCTTACGAAGAGTCACTGGGCCAGGGACCCGGAGGAGACTGATGCTCAGCTCCTTCTACAGAGCACAGCTCCATTAGAAAAGCAGGTAGGGGCTGTTCCTTGAGCATTCAGAGGGAGGGGCACACCAAGCTAAGGGCCAGCCTTTACCTTCTAAGTTAAAATGACAGCTGCTGTGGATGTTTCTAAAGAGCGCCACAAGAAGTAGCCTCAGTACCGAGCACTGCATTTCCACTATACGGCCACCCAGGCCATTACTGACAGAGAAACCTCTGGGTAGTACTTTAGCAAATTCTAGTACTTTCCGATGATGTAGCATTGTTGTGACACCAGATTTTAATACTGCTCAGGGCAGTAGGCAGAGCTGACGCAGGTTGCTGGAGTGGTCTGGGCATCAGGGGACTGGGTATTCTCTGGACTGCCACTTCCTCCTTACCAAGTCCAGAGTGGTAATTGGAAACAGGACATGGTTTAAGTCTCTCTCTCCTCTTTCCCAGGTTAGTGGTCAAATCTGAGTCACCCATCTCTAGAACCAAACTAAAAGAATAACAAGAAGAGCCGTTGTGAAGGATTCTTGTTCTTTGTGAAAAGTTCTTAACAGAACCAGAATTTGACTCAGAATTTAATAATTTTAGGAGCACCGAGTCTTCAAATTATACCCGCTTAGCATGAAAAATAAAGTCGGCAGATCAGAGGCTGGTTGAAGCAAGTGCTTCAGTTGTACTATAACAGATAAAGAGGGCCTGTGGAAATTCTGAGGTCACATTAAGGATGGGCTCAGTATTCATCCGTCTCGGGGGCAGTGACCGAGCCAGGAGCCTCAGGGCCCTGTCCAGGTGTAGTGTGGGAAGGCGAGTAGCTCCGTGGAACGGCCCAGAGCAGCCTACGCCTCTGGCCTGTATTTCTGAGATTTACCTGGTTGGTGGGCATTGACCCGGATGGGACAACAGAGGTCTCGGAGGGAAAAGCACTCTGAATTCATGGGACAGTCCCCTCCGGATGCGCGTGGCACTGAGGCCTCCCCCCTCTCCGCCCTTGCTCCCTGAGCGCCCTAGCTTCTGTCCCCGGGATCTCGGGCATTAAATGGAAGGAGGCTACTCGGGTCCCAGCCTCCGTGGACTGCTTCTCGGGCGGCCGGGGCGCGGACGCGGCCGAGGGTGCCCCCGCCGCCGGCAGCTGCGGACGCCGCGGCGGGAACAAAGGCAGCACGTGTCTGGGCGGGGCGGCGGGCGGGGTCGCTCCCCGGCCCCGCCCCAGCCCTCCCCGTCCGGAGCTCCCCACCCGCCCAAGCTCAGCTGCGCGGTGCGTTCGCGAGTCTCACGCGGCCGGGCTGCTGCTGGCGCGGCAGCGCCGAGCGGGCGGTGAGCAGTGCGGGGAGGGGGCGGCTCCGCGGGGCGGGACGGGGAGGTGCCGCGAGTCCCCGCCGCCGGAGTCTGGGTCCTGGATGGGGCGCGGCGAGTAGAGAGGAGCCCGGAGCTCGCGGCCGCGTCGCTGCCCGCACCGCGCGCCGCTCGTGCTGAGCACGGCGGCGGCCCCAGCTCCCGGGTGAGACCAGGCCCGGCCGGCGCGTGGGCCGCGCGCGCGCGCGCCCGAGAGGGAGGCCGCTGAGGTGCGCGCCGGGGCGGGCGCGGGCGCGGCGGCGGCGGCGAAGGCGGCCGAGCGGGGGGCGGGGCCGCGGCGCCTGCAGAACCTTGGACAGAAGCTCCCGAGCCGCCGCCGCCGCGCGCGAGCCCCGCCGAGCCCCGGGACCGCGGCGCTGAGCCGCGGCGCGCATTGCGGAAGGTGCGGAGCGCCGGAGCCACCTGCTCGGTAAGCCTGCCCCTCGGGCAGCCCGCTGTCCCCGGGGGACCGGGGCCGCGGCCGCGCGCAGTGTCGAGGCGGGGTCCCCGGCCGCCTCCGCCGGCTCCCGCGCCCCCGCGCTGCCATCCGGACCGCGGCGGGAGCGGGTCTCGGTGCCGCAGTGGAGAGGCCGGGGTTGCGGCGCGGGGACGCGGGCGGGGCCGTGTCAACCAGGGAAGGCCCCGGGCGCGGGGCCGGGGCCGGGGCCGCCAAGGCCGGGGCGGAGGAGCGCGGCGCGAGCCCCGCCTGATGCTGAGAACCATCTTGTTTTGCCCCCACAGATCCGGAGGGGCGGCACGCGACCTCGGGAGCGCCCCCGCCTCCCCCTGGCCGCCGCGGCTCGGTGAGCTTCTTTCCTCCAGCCGGCAGGCTGGGCGCGCAGGGGCGCGGGTCCCCGCCCGGCGCGCAGCGGCACCATGGGCACGGTGCTGTCCCTGTCCCCCAGCTACCGGAAGGCCACGCTGTTTGAGGATGGCGCGGCCACGGTGGGCCACTACACGGCCGTGCAGAACAGCAAGAACGCCAAGGACAAGAACCTGAAGCGGCACTCCATCATCTCCGTGCTGCCGTGGAAGAGGATCGTGGCCGTGTCGGCCAAGAAGAAGAACTCCAAGAAGGTGCAGCCCAACAGCAGCTATCAGAACAACATCACGCACCTCAACAATGAGAACCTGAAGAAGTCGCTGTCGTGCGCCAACCTGTCCACGTTCGCCCAGCCCCCGCCGGCCCAGCCGCCCGCCCCCCCTGCCAGCCAGCTCTCGGGTTCGCAGACCGGGGTCTCCTCGTCCGTCAAGAAGGCCCCGCACCCTGCCGTCAGCTCCGCAGGGACGCCCAAACGGGTCATCGTCCAGGCGTCCACCAGCGAGCTGCTGCGCTGCCTGGGCGAGTTCCTCTGTCGCCGGTGCTACCGCCTGAAGCACCTGTCCCCCACGGACCCTGTGCTCTGGCTGCGCAGCGTGGACCGCTCGCTGCTGCTGCAGGGCTGGCAGGACCAGGGCTTCATCACGCCGGCCAACGTGGTCTTCCTCTACATGCTCTGCCGGGATGTCATCTCCTCCGAGGTGGGTTCCGACCACGAGCTCCAGGCGGTCCTGCTGACCTGCCTGTACCTCTCCTACTCCTACATGGGCAACGAGATCTCCTACCCGCTCAAGCCCTTCCTGGTGGAGAGCTGCAAGGAGGCCTTTTGGGACCGCTGTCTCTCCGTCATCAACCTCATGAGCTCCAAGATGCTGCAGATCAACGCCGACCCCCACTACTTCACGCAGGTGTTCTCCGACCTGAAGAACGAGAGCGGCCAGGAGGACAAGAAGCGGCTCCTCCTCGGGCTGGACCGGTGAGCCCGCCAGCCTGCATCATGGCTCAAGGATTCAATTCATTTTTAAAAATTTATTCTTAAATCAGATTTTGTGTACAGTATGTGTTTAGCAAAGCCACCAAGGGCCTCTCCCTTCCCACCTCCCCTCCTTGGGGTTTTCCTCCACCCTGCCAAGAACTCTGGGCGCTTCTGAACTCCTGAACCTTGTGCAACATTCAGAAGATGTATTCAGAGCCACCGTGGCCCCCAACATCTCACTCTGGGGAATTGAAAGGACTGACTGGCCTCTGCCGCCTGCGCCCTTGCTGGACCAAGGCAGGGAAGGCGGCCCACAGCCAGGCAGCCCAGGGAGGAACTGGAGTTTCTGGTTGGAGGCCCTTTGCTGGCTCCTGTTCTGGGTCGTCTGTTCTCCCAGAGGCTCCTGAAGCCGGCCACCTGGACTGCGCCGCACGTGGGCTTAGGAGGCCAAACGCCCGTGGCCCTGGGACAGCCTCTTCAATCGAGGGGAAGCCGGCCTGGTGCGAAGATCATGTCCTCTAATTTGGCCATGCACGACCCTGGTTTGCTCTTTTTTCTTTTTTAGGGAGAAGGGCTTTCCTTTCATGGAGACATGGAACCGCCCCCACCCCCCAACAACCCCCCCTCCTTCGTCCCCCACCCCCAGCCGTGTTGGTTAATGAGCTGGTTTGACTCACTAAGTTCTTTCATTTTGGGTCCCGGCTCCCAAGGGGTGGGGTGACGCCAGGGACAACTCCTTTCTTGGGTGAATTTTTCATTTGAATCATGCAGCTTAGTCACCCCATGGCGAAGGCCAGGGCAGCTGCAGGTGCCCATTGTCAACAGCCTGCCTCCCGGGCAGGTGGGGCTGCCATGCCTGGTTCTGAGCCAGTGCCCATGACATTTGCCCTGCGGAGCTGCAGGGATTGGGGCGGGGGTGATATCAGGGACCAGGGTGATGTGGTAATGATGCGCCCCTCCCCTCACCCCCTGTTGATGTAAAGCTGTTTCCAAACAGTTGAGTCTCTTCTGAAGACGAAGCCTTGTCCCGAAAGGCCCAGGGAGACGGCTGGATCTTGGAGACAATTATGAGCCGGGAGCCGAACTCCTGACTGCCTGCTGATTCTCCCGCTGATCATTTGCAGCTGCTGGTTTGGGTCTCCACCTTCAACCTTAGTGGCTGAAAAAAAAAAACAAAAACCCATGATGTGTCACTTAATTTTCTTTCTGATTCTCCCAGATTGGTGGCTGGGGGCTTGGGAGAGGACCCAGAGAAGGGAGCCAGCCTTCCGTGATCCCTCTGGCTTTGGGGAACAAAGACTGATGTGAAGGCCCACAGAGAATTCTCTCTTCCAGTCTCAAACCCCAAGGGGAGCTGGAAGGGGAGGCTGGGGGTGAGGGAGGCAGGGGGCCGTTTTACATAGGATTAGCTTCCAGGTGGCTGCCATTTCAGCACAAGCACTACTGAAATTCACATAAAAAAGAGAAAGCTGTGAAACTGAGCTCCCGATTTAACAGGCCCGGCGTCGAGCCTGCGGCCCCGTGGTGCTCGCGAGAACGAGGGCCTGCCCCAAGCTGGGAGCACGGGCCTCAGCTGCGCCCTGAGGCCCACGCCCAGCCGCTCCCAGGACCGCCGGCCAGATTTACCTGCCGCGGGGCTGGAAGGAACCCGCGGCTGCCGGCGGGGACCTCGCGTGCAGAGCCTCTCCTCCGCGGGAGTTGTCACACAGCCTGTCTGTGCAGATTCTGCTGCCGTGTGTGACCCGAGGTAGGCGGCCGGCGGGGGCGGCGGGGTCCCCGGCAGCACACGAGGGTGGGGGAGGGGTGGGGGAGGGGTGGCGTCCCGGGGCCAAGTGTCAGCAGCCGGGACCGGGGTCTGGAGTCGCTCCTTCGTGGGCCTTGCTGGGCCTGAAACGGCGAGAACGCGCACCCGCGAGATTCCAGTCGTGTGTGTTTCCTTCTCTCTCTCCATATTTATTTTTTTAATTTATGGAGGCGGTGCAAATTTCAGGAATGGTTGGGGACTAAAGAAAGAAGTCTCTAGTTCCATCCATATGAAGCCTGGCAAGGTCTCCTCCTCTTGCACTGGTCATCAGTATTGTGTAAAGAAACCGATATACTTGAGTGTGCAAGCAATGAACCCATTTGACATGCTGCTATGAAGACTACTTTTAGAACAATTAAAAAAAAAAAGAAAAACTAATCTACAAAAAAAACCCCACCCTTTATTCTTTAATTGTTGCTTTTACAGTGATATTGTGCATGCAAACCAGGAGCATTTTGTGTCTTAAGAAAAATAATCTTAGAACAGATGGCTGTGAAAATTACACCCGTGCACAGAACAAGTCACAGGAATAATAGTTCAGGATTTGGTTTTCCTCTTTTTTCTTGTAAAACCTGAAGGGTTGATATATTCTTTCCATGCAGTTATTAGAACTTAGTTTTGTTCTAGCAGTTGTTAAACTTGCAATGAAAAGGAAATGTGCCATTTTTTTTTTCCACTTGGAACTATTCTTAGCTGTATATTTGAAACTGCTAATTACACATGTGTGATGTATGTTGGTTTTTTAGTGCAATTTCTTCTGTAGCTATTCTTTGACCAAACTGTGGGTATTGTTAATATTAATTTATATTTGTCTCATTTTTGTATGTATGCGTAGCGTGTTTGTAAGTATGTGTGGTTTATAATCTGACAAGGTCATGAAGCTCAGTTTGGCTGTAATTTAATTCCCCTCCCCTTATTTTTATTTATTTTTGTACTGTGCTGATTAAATAAAATGCACTGACCATCCATTACACAGACTGTTTTTTGTGGGCACATCCTTCAAGAGCAGTCTGGGGGCTCATTTTTATAAAGGATTCTTGTGCTCAGAACATAATTGGATTGTGGTGTGGGGGAGGGGAGGAGGGCAGGGTTAGGGGAGAAGGCTTAACAATTGTGTTCACTGTTAAGGTGATTAAGAAAGAAGCCCAGGTGAAGTCAACTTGGGTTTCTTGGTGTGGCCAGGGCAGGAGTTGGTCTCTCAAGGCCCAGGACCTCCGACCAGGGAGGGTCAGGCCCAGGTATGGCCTGGCGAGGGCTGGGCCCCCAAGTGTGCTGGCCCAGGCTCTGCTTGTAGCGCACTGCCCCAAGGTCCCCCGGGCAGCAGGAGCCGGCTGGGTCCGTGTGGTTCAGCCCCGCCAGCCTAGCTCTGTGCAGGTTTCAAGAGGAAACTCCAGCTCCCAGATAAGCAGCCTCCCCAGCCCCTAATTGTGGCAAGGCTGGGGCCCCCTACCGGTTGTATTGCCATCGGTCTGTGCTCACTCTTGCCACCAGCCTGGGCCTTGGAGACCTGGTGTTTTGGCCTCAGTCCTCCCCGGGCTCTGCGCCTGGTGGGCTGGAGCTGCCCTGGGCTTTGGGGGCACTTGTTCAGGTTGTGCCTTTGAAGCTGGCAGCCTTTCGATCGGGGCGTCTTCTTTGTCTTCTGAGTCAGAAGCCGTCGTTGCGTGCTCCGGCCAGTGACTGGGGGTTGGGAGCATCCTCTGGCTGCAGCACCCTTGGGTGCTGGGGTTGCCCCATCTCCCTGCAGGGCCTTGCTTGCCGGCAGCTCACCCACCCCAACCAGAGGGCTCAGGGAGGGGCTGACCAGCCAGCCAGGGTGCACTCAGGCCTCTACCTGAGCTGCAGCCCTGGGCATCCGGGCCTTGCGTTTATTCTTTGCGCATTTGCATGCTTCGATTTCAGTAAAGGTGAAAGCAAAGCGCTTTCAGTGTGCAGGCCTCAAAATAGTGGTTACCACCACCACCTGGCCCCCTCCTGACTCCTCCTCCCCACAGCTGTTTTCTATTTAATATTTTTCATCAGAAGCCTCAGGCCAACTATTCTCCATTTTTACCTTACTTGTGCTTAATGCTCCTTTCAGCCTCCAGGATAACAACTGACTTTCTACATGCCCAAATTTCACCATTTTAGATAGTTTTCAACTCAATAAGCAGAATACCTTTAAGAGTAAGATTTAATGCTTTATTGCTCTTGATGATAAATCAAAATATGCTTTAGAAATAAAGTTAATTTAATGGAAAATAGGAATATACGCACCAAACCATAAAACCACATTTAACTAAATCACGAGAAAACACTTCATTGCATACAATCACTGTGTCCCCCCTGCTTTGCCTTCGGCGCCGTGATCACACCCGAAATTCTTTCCCTCAGTGACCACACACACTGACTTCTTGCAGGACATCATGAAAAAGTGCTTGTGGACGGTGCTCGCGCGCCGGCCCTCAGCCGGGAGGCGCTGCGCTCGAGGGCCAGAGGCCACACCCAAAGGCGGGAGGTCGGACTCCGGAACCCCCCTCCTCTCCAGCCTCCGAAAGGCACTCATTTGGCATGTTCTGTTTTGGTGTGTCTAAAACATAACGTTTGCATGTATCTAGTAAAGCAACAAGTTTGGGGCAGTAAGTGGAAAGGAGAGGCGATGTTCCAGTTGAGGAGGACCGATAGCGTCAAGGCAGTTGGCAAAGCTGTGGGTGTTGCTGAATGGGGCCCTGTGCGGGTAGCTGACCAGGCTTGGAGGATGAGAGTGGGTTTCAGAGACCAGGATGGCAGCAGGGCTCTTGTGCTGTGGATGGTATGGGGTGTGCATGTGCTCAGAGCCCTGGGGGTGGTGGCAGGCTCTGGGTGTGCTGGGCAGGGCTGGGGTGCTGGGGGTGGGAGGAGGGGAGCCCCAGGGGTGAAACAGTTAAGAAAAGCCAGGATGTGTTTCTTGGACACCCTGCCTGGCTCCGCCTGGGGCGTGGGCCCACTCTCAGCGCCCCCTTAACCACATGGGGTGCCTGAGTCTTGACTCTTGAAGGTTCCAGGCTGGGAGCCCCGGGGCTGCCCAGGGGAGTGCGGCATGGTCCCGGGGCATCTGGAGCACACGTGCGCTCTGCAGGGCAGGGACTGGCAGGGCGCCGCTCTCCTGGCCTGGGTGGGCATCCTGGCCTGGCCTGCAGTGCCAGGACCCCTGCTCTCTTTCCTATCGCTCCCCTTCCCCAGGTTCCTCTGGGCCCCGACCCTCCTGCCCCCGGCCTGGTTCTCCACGTGTGAGGCAGAGGCATTGGAGGGGGAAAACTTCAGACCCCCTAGTGCTCCCCTTTCTTTCCATTTTATTAGTGTTCCTGACACCAGTGTGGCACAGCGGACGTGGTATCTGGTTAGTAACCCTGCTCCTAACTGCAGAAATAAGTGTAAGACAACCACGGCCTGGGCTGCATGGTTCAGTAAGACGGTTCCTGGAGCATTCCCCGAGCCATGCTCTCTGGGCAGAGGGTCAAGGGGCTGGGGGCTGGCTCTGAGTGGGACAGACTGCCCACTGGGCGAGGTGGTTCCTTTGGCCAGGGGCTCCTGGGCTGAGGGGCTGGCTCTCCAGGTGAACCTGCTCACCTGGTGGTCTTGGCGGGCTGCTGGGGAGAGGGGGTCCATGGGGAGTTCCGAGAATCTCCCTGAACCAGGGCGTGGGGTTGCTATCCTTGGGGAGGAGGGGGCACCTGGGCCCAGAGAGGGCAGGGCTACCTCTCCACGGCCGCCCGCAACTCCAGAGGCTTGGTCTGGTTGGAAACAACATCCAGGCTCCCCCAGCCCTCCCCTGGCAGGGCCAGTAGCCAGTCACAGGGCCAGGCAAGCCCATCTGACCTGGCATGGGGGTGGCCCTCACTGACCAGAGGGGAGCTGTTCTGGAGAAGCTGCTGCAGGCTGGGCAGGACACAGGGTCTTTGATTTGTTGAGGGGGCCGTGGACAGTCGGGACAGAGGAAGACAGAGATCAAAGGCAGAAGCCGGGCTGGACCTCAGGGAGGAGCTGCAGGGGAGGCAGGGGGCCCCCTCCCAGCCTGGACCCTGGTGAGCGGGCGTCTAGCGGCGGCTGGGCGGGCAGCCCCCATCTCCCTGCGCTTCAATTGCCGGGCACGCTGAGGATGAAGCCTGAGCGATTCTTGGTGAAGTCAGGCTGCGGCTGGTTGAGCCGTGTCTCCACAGAGACCGTGCACTTCTTCCCGTGCAGGCTGCACTGGACGGGGTTGGTGACGTTGACTTGAAGGTGGCGCTTCTCACTGGAAGAACCAAGAAGACAGGCAGTTAGCAGGTGGCCGGGGGTTGGGGGGAGTCTCCCAGGCCACCCAGGTGCCCCCCAGGCTGGGCACAGAGAGGGTGAGGATGGGAGAGATGGCGCTTGGCTATAGGCCCAAACCAAAGTCATAGGCGAGCCAGGGTCCAGCTCCCGAGAACCCACATGTGGGGCAGGACAGAGCATGGAGCTGCAGCGGAGCCGCGGTCACCACCCTCGGGCCTGAGGCCAAGGACCAAGGCCTGGGCTTTAGATGTCAGCTGGGGGATGTGGCGGCAAGGGGCTCTGATGTGATCATCCGCTTTCTCTGATGCCAAGAGAGAGCCCCAGGGGTGCTGCGTCCAGGGGCAAATGGGGGCTCTTCCCTACCCATGGTCTCCGACAAGAGAAATGCCTTCTGTGAGTCCTGGCTCGGCCCTGGCTGGCGTGGGTCTGGCTGTGAGAACCAGTCTGATGCCAGTGGCCCTGGGGTCGGGGGTGCTGCCCCAACATGGGGCGGCTTTGTGGTTGGCAATGTGGCAGGGAGGGTGAGCGGCGCTTCTACCCGTACTGCTGGCAGCTTGTGCGTGTTCCCCAGCCCGGGGGCCATGTGCCCTCCTGGCCCAGCCAGGGTGCCGGGCGGGGAGGCTGTGCACTGCTAGGTAGAGGCAGTGCCTGGCCTCTGGCGCCTTGAGATGTACCAAGTGCACTTCAGGTGCCGTCCGCGTAAGAGCTGGGAGACCTGTGGCTGGCACGGGCTCACCCCGCGCCTTGTGCCTTGCTGGCTTTCTCAGCACCGGGAGGTCTGGACGGGCTGGCCTGGCTCCCTGTGCTGGGCCTGCCTTCAATTCCCCTGGGGCGCTCTTGGGTGTGGTCAGGTTGGGCTTCCTGGGTGGTGGCTGCTCCTGGCATTGGATGGGGGATGCCAAGGGTCCACCTGGATGGGAGGCCAGGCCGAGGCTGGCCCAGGGGAGAGGGAAGTGCTTTCCAGGCACTGCCTGGCCTGGGTGACACCATCTCTCAGACCCTTTACTCCATAGGAAGAGCACCCGTGGGCAGTGGCACGCTTAGCCTCTGAGTGCCCGGAACACCAGGCTGGCCTTTGCCGCAGCATGGAGGGGCAGCTGTGGCCGTGTTCTTAGGGGCTTTCCACATGGCTGTTTCCTACCAGCTTTCTTGTTCAACGTGTTGTTGGAGCAGAAAATGGGCACAGGAAGAGACCCACTGTTATTTCTCATGGGCATTAGGTATCTGCTGCTTAATGTCTCGTCCGCTGCAGCTAAAACCTTGGCTTAGATGGCTATTTTTAACCAGGCTTGGGCATAAAAATAGCAGAGCCCATTGTGGGCAGTGCCTTGGGCACCTCTTCACTCCTGCAGGAGCCAGGATGCCGTGCCTGTGGTCTTGGTGAGGGGTCCTTGGACCCTCCGGACCAAGCGGAGCCCTGGCACTGAAGCCCTGCTTGCAGCTGGAGATGCCCCGAGTTCCTGCCTGTCTTTGCAGGGCTGCTGTGGGGTTTGGGCAGAAGAGAGGGGCTTGAGTAGTTACACGTGTTGAGGGCAGGAAGAAGCACCGGCTTTCTGGTCTGAAGAGCTAGGCGGCTAAGCGACCCCTGGCTGATGCCATCCACACTGCCATCAACTGACAACAGAGTAAGGTAATGTGGATTGAGGCTGACTTGTAGAGGAAGAAAACAGAATTACCACACGACCCAGCAATTCCACTTCTGGATATATACCCAAAAGAAAACAGGTGTTCAAACAAAAACTTGTACAGGAATGTTTATAGCAGCATTATTTACAGTAACGCAGAATAAACTTTGGATATAATTCATCCATTTATGATAAAAAACACAACCTCTTCAGATAGTGGGCACAGAGAGAACACACTTCAGTATAATAAAGGCCATATATGTGGCAAACCCACAACTAACATCATACTCAGTGGTGAAAAGCTGAAAGCGTATTCTCTAAGATCAAGCGCCCACTCTGGACACTTATTCAACGTGGTTTTGAAAGTCCTAGCCACAGCAATTGGAGAAGAATGACCATACCGCCCAAGGCAATCTACACTCGCAGTACAATCCCAAATTACCAATGGCATTTTTCACAGAACTAGAACAAGAATTTTTAAAATTTGGGTTTCCCTGTGGCTCAGCAGTAAAGAATCCACGTGCAGTGCAGGAGATGTGGGTTCAGTCCCTGGGTCGGGAAGATCCCTTGGAGGAGGGAATGGCAGCTTACTCTAGTATTCTTGCCTGGAAAGTCCCATGGACAGAGGAACCTGGTGGGCTACAGTCCATGGGGTTGCACAGTTTGGGGTTGCACGACTGAGCAACTGAGCACTCAAAAAATTTTTTTTGGAAAATACATATGGAAACACAAACCCCCCTGAAAAACCAAAACGATCCTGAGAGAGAAGAATGGAGCTGGAGGAATCGCCCTCCTTGACCTCAGACTATACTACAAAGCTACAGTAATCAAAACGACGTGGCATGGCATAAAAACACACTTATAGATCAGTGGAGCAGGAGAGAGCCTAGAAACAAACCCACACACTTACGGTCAATTAATCTACGACAAAGGAGGTAAGAATACAATGGAGAAGAGACAGTCTCTTCAACAAGTGGTGCTGGAAAAACTGGACAGTAAAAGAATGAAATCAGAACACAACACTATCTACAAAAATAAGCTCAAAATGAGTTAAAGAAGTAAACATAACACCACATACTATAAAACGCCTAACATATGCCTAGGAGTGGGATTTTAGGGTCATAGGGTAACTCTTTGATTCTTAAACTACTGTCCTCTATAGCAGCTATACCAATTTACTGGAGAAAGCAATGGCACCCCACTCCAGTACTCTTGCCTGGAAACCCATGGACTGGAGGAGCCTATTGGGCTGCAGTCCGTGGGGTCGCTAAGAGTCAGACACAACGGAGCGACTTCACTTTCACTTTTCACTTTCCTGCATTGGAGAAGGAAATGGCAACCCACTCCATTGTTCTTGCCTGGAGAATCCCAGGGACGGGGGAGCCTGGTGGGCTGCTGTCTATGGGGTTGCACAGAGTCGGACATGACTGAAGCAACTTAGTAGCAGCATACCAATTTACAGTCCCACCAAGAGTGTAGGAGGGTTTCTTTTTCTCCACACCCTCTCCAGCATTTAATATTTGTAGATTTTTTGAAGATGGCTATTCTGACTGGTGTGAAGTGATACCTCATTATAGTTTTGATTTGCATTTCTCTAAAAATTAGCAACATTGAACATCTTTTCATGTGCCTTTTGGCCATCTGTATGTCTTCTTTGAAGAAATGTCTATTTAGGTCTTCTGCCCACTTTTTGGTTGGGTTGTTTATTGTTTTGATATTAAGCTCTATGAGCTGTTTGTATATCTTTGAAATTAATCCCTTCTCAGTAGCATTGTTTGCAGATATTTTCTCCCTTTCTGTAGGCTGTCTTTCCTTTTTGTCTATGGTTTCCTTTGGTGTGCAAAAGCTTTTAGGTTTAATTAGGTCCCATTTGTTTATTTTTGTTTTTATTTCCATTAGGAGACAGATCCTAAAAGATACTGCTACAATTTAGGTCCAAGAGTGCTCTGCCTATGTTTTCCTCTAGGAGTTTTATAGCATCATCCCACTACTGGACATACATCTGGAAAACACCATAATTAAAAAACATACATGAAAAAAAAATAAATAAAAAACATACATGTACCTCGGTTCACTGCAGCACTGTTCGCACGGAAGCGAACTGAATTTCCATTGACAGACGAATGGATAAATAAGATGTGGTACACATATGCCGTGGAATGTGACTCAGCCGTGAAAAAGAATGAAATGACGCCACTCGCAGCAATGTGGATGGATGCAGAGATTATCATATCATGAAGTAAGTCAGAGAAAGGCAAAGATATGGTATCACTTATGTATGTAATCCAAAACTTGGCACAAAGTTTAAAATCTTATTTACAAAACAGAAATTGACATGCAGACATAGAAAACAAACTTACGGTTCCCAAAGGGGACAGAGAGGAGGGAGAGAGAGAAATTAGAAGATTAATATATACGCACTACTATACATAAATAAGCAACAGGGACCTCCTATATAGCACAGGGAACTATATTCAGTATCTTCTAATAAACTACGATGGAAAAGAATCTGAAAAATAATATATGTACATATAACTGAATCACTTTGCCGTACACTCGAAACTAACACAACATTGTAAATTAGCTGTACTTCAATAATTAAAAGGTAGAAATAACCCAAGCATCTATCAACTGATGGAGGAACAAACAAATGTGGTCCAATAAAATATTATTTAGCCATAGAAAGAATGAAGTAATGATGCCTGCTACAACATGGATGATACCTTGTTAAGCTAGACAGAAAAAGCTACGTTATATAATTCCACTCATATGAAATGTCAGAATAAGCAAATTCATAGAGACAGAAAACAGAGGAGTTGGGGTGTTCCTTTGATGAAAATATTCTGGAACTCATCAGTGGTGATGGGTGTGCAACACTGAATGTACTAATTGTGACTAATGGTAAATTTTAAGTTACGGGTATTTTACCACAATTTTTTTTTTTTCCAAGTGGGTTGATCTAAAGGAAATGTAAGAACTTGCCCTCAAACTGTGTTTTTTTTTCCTCAGCATTTTAATAGGGTTTTAAGGCCAGCGAGGGGTTTCTTGTGCTTATCTTGAAGACAGACCAGTGCGGGCGGGTCCAAAAGGCAGATAAGGGAGTGGATTCTCTGCAGGTGTCAAGTGACATCTTCTGCTGGAGCTTCACCACACGGGAAATCTTCAGGGAACCAGCGCATGGTCCTTAGTTTTTAAAGAAAAGAGAGCAGATTTTATAGCTGCCGATGACAGCTGTGATGGAGGCTGCTGGCTGTGAGGGGGAGGGGCTTTCCTCCCCGTTTTCTGTTACCGGATTTAATGGCTCAGCAAACTGTGGAATTCGGGTACTTTCATCTCGTTTCATCTGTTCCAAGCCATCATTGCAGACAAATGGCCTTGATCAAGTTACTTTGCTTCCGTTTCCTCCAGTCCTGTGTTCACCAGAGAAATCCATGGGTCAACACAAGACCGGATCCGCGGGCATCCCTTGCAGCCGTGCGCTGAAAAGTCTTGCCTTCAGTGTGGTAGCGCCAGTGTCTGCAGGAGCCGAACCAGCCCAGAACTTGTCCCTGCTGTCCAGACCCCTGCCCCGCAGCAGCCCGGGACTTGAGCCACCTTCTCTCTCTCTTTTTTAAAATTTATTTATTGTGTCTGTGCTAGGTCTTCGTTGCTGCGAGAGGGCTTTCTCTAGCTGCGGTGAGCGGGGGGCTACTCTTGAGCTGGGGTATGTGGGCTTCTCACCGTGGTGGCCGCTCTTCTTGCAGAGCACGGGCCCTAGGCGTACGGGCTTCAGCGGTCGTGGTGCAAAGTCTTAGTTGTCCCTCAGCATGTGAAATCTTCCTGGACCAGGGATCAAACCCACGTCCCCTGCATTGGCAGGTGGATTCTTACCCACTGGACCAGCAGGGAAGCCCCGCCCTCTGTTCTTGAGGGGGTTCCCTGCTGGAGCTCTAACTCCTGCACTTGAAGGGAACTGGGATGCGAGTGAGGGGAAGTGCAGTGGGCTGATGCATGGATCCTCTGGGGGAGTGGCCAGCAGTTCCAGAGACTTCAGGGCTAACGCAATGATCTCTGTGTTTGGTCACAGGATGTGGTGGGAGGAAGCTTGCTTTGCAGCAAGCACAGGCAGGTCGTAAAGAGATGCTTTTCGCAGCGGTGAGACATGTAGTGTTTCACAATAAACTTTAAATTCACCAAGACGGGCCGCCCTCCACCTGAATGCCTCTGGGGCACAGTGCAGGGTCTCCAGCTCCCAGGGAGGACAATGGTCTGCTCGTTTCTGCAGCTGGTCCCTACATGTTTCGCTTCTTGCAAGAAGGAAGTCCTTTGACACGAGTCCTGCTTATGTTAAACCGCAGAGGGCAGCTTTCAAAATCCTGCTGTAGGAAATGCTACTTCTGTTTTTGTCAGGGTCAAACGGACACTTTGACCACGGTCCTCCTCAAGCAAGTCTGAGAATCCAAGCGCCCGTGCAGTCTTGAGTGGGGGTGTCACATCTCCTGGCCTGCTGGGTCTCTCTGGGTTTGTGGCTGGTGAGGGATGGGGGGGCCGGGTGACACCATTTTAAAAAGTTTTTTCTTTTTTTTATTAACTTATTTGGCTACACTGGGTCTCAGCTGCAGCACATGGACTCTGTAGTTACTCCGAGGCTTGCAGGATCTTATTTTCCTGACCATGCAGGGATGGAACCTGCATCCCCCGAACTGCAAGGCCGATTCTTAACCATTGGACCACCAGGAAAGTCCCGTGACACCACTGGGACTGAGTCATTAATGGTTCTGGGCAGGCAGCATGTCCTGAGGACCCCACGCAGCCTGCATTTGCCTCCTCCACCACACCACCGAATGATAGGCTCCTGGTCTGGTGGGCAGAACCCCTGTGGCCCTGACGCCTCCCCTCCAGGCAGGGACACCCTCCCCCAGGCTCTCCTCTCTCAGCCCCATCACCCGTCTCTCCCCCACCCACTCTCCTCCTCTTGATGGAGATTTACCAAGCACCCATGCTGGGCTGGGCTCCGTCCAGAGAAAGTGAACATAAAGAGGGTAGGATGCAGGTCCCGACTTCAAGGCACCCATTCTTTTTCTTTTTTAAAAAAATTTTTCTCTTGTATGTATGTGGTCGCTCAGTCATGTCCGACTCTTTGTGACCCTTTGGACTGTAGCCTGCCGGTACAGCCAGTTAACACTGTTGTGATAGTTTTAGGTTGACAGCAAAGGAACTCGGTCATACATATGCATGTTTCCATTATCCCCCAAACTCCCCTCCCAATCAAGCGGCCACGTAACACTGAGCAGAACTCCCTGGGCTATATGGTAGGTCCTTGTTAAGGCACCCGTTCTTGACAGGAAAATGGGCAAGCGCGAATGACCCGAGATACGCACAGGAGCCACCGGAGCGTGGGTGGCTGGTCTGGGATGCCAGAGGGGATGACGTCAGACAGACGCCTCGAGAAGCAGCAGGGATTGTGCAGGAGCCTGTTTCTGTCTCCTCGCTCCCTAGATACGTTTATCTTTGGTCCTTTTCATTCTATACATTCTCCCCCAGTGCCCTGCTTCCCTGGTGGCTCAGTGGTAAAGAATCCGCCTGCCAGTGCAGGAGACCTGGGTTCGATCCCTGAGTTGGGAAGATACCCTGGAGAAGGAAATGGCAACCCACTCCAGTATTCTTGCCTGGAAAGTCTCGTGGGCAGAGAAGCCTGGCAGGCTACAGGCTACAGGGTTGCAGAGAGTTGGACATGACTGAGTGACTGAGCACGCACACCTCCACCCTCTCCTCCAGGGTGTCACCCATAACTGGGGTTTCAAGGACAATTACCCAATCAGTGCCCCCTGTCTCAGCCAGAGGCCCGAGCACATAGGTGCAGCCACCTGCTAGACAAATCCCCTGGATGTGCTGCAGACAGCTGAGCCTGTGTGTGTCCAACCCTGAGCTCATCCTCTTGGCCCCTTCCCCAAACTGCTTCCCTCCTCCTGTCGAGCCTGTCACAGGGAGACGTGTCATCATCCATCCATCACATAGGCTGGGAAGCCCGGCTCAGCCCGGGTCCCTCCTCCGCCCACGTCATTACTGAGTTCTCTCTTATTTCACTTTCTCGGTCTCTCTCCGCGGCCACCCTTACTGCCCAGAACCCCAGCCCCCTTTTCCTACTTATGAACACAGCCGCCTAACCCAGTCTTCTGTCTTCGGTTTGCCCTGCACTCCACTTCAAACATGTCCTCCTCGTTGTCATCAGAGAGATATTTAAAGGCACTAAAAGATGCTGTCGTTCTGCTGCTAAAAACCTCTTCAGTCATTCCCCAGTGCTTTCCAGAACCGCCTGCCTCCCACTCCCCACCCCCAGACCGAGCTGGGTGCCCCCTGTTCTCTCGAAGCCCCGAGCAGGCATTGGTGCTGCTTCCAACAGTGTGATTGGGGCTGACAAGCTCTGCTCACTGTGTACAAATGTCTTCAACATGAACACGATTCCCCAGGAAGAATATTTAAAATCAAAGTGGAGGTTGCAGGCCAGGAAGGGTGACCCTCCAGGGTCAGGAAGAAGGACGGGGTGGGATGTCAGCGGATGCCAAGCCAAGGACACGCAGGCACCAGGGCTGAGATCAGTGTGAGGCTGCCGGTCACCAGGAGCCTGCCTCCCAGCGTGGCAGAGAGGCACAGAGCCACGGTGTGAGAAGATACACACAAAAAGGGTTTTCCAGTAAAAAAGAAAAAAAAAGAAAACCTCAAGCTTTCTTCTCTCGACCTCTTGAAAAACAGATCCACTGCAGGTTCCCAAAGGCAGGGCACACCTGGACACCCAGGGCGAAGAGAGACACTGCTTGCAAAGGAATCATAGGCCTGCTCATCCGCTAGGAGGGAAAAATGAAAACACAGACTCACCAAAGGGTTTATGGAAAATATCTGTCAACCTGGAATTCTATCCCCGACCCATCGCCTGAGCACGGGGCCAACAGAAAGGCTTTCTCAGACAACGAGGGTGAGCCCCGGGGAGCTGGGCAAGCTCAGCTCTTGGGTAAAGAAGGACCCTGTCGTTCGTCAGGAAAGACGCTGAATCCAGAGGGAAAGCGTGGTGCGGGCGATGTGCTGGGAGCAGACCCACCGGCAAGCACGCAGGTCAGTCTCAGCAAGCGGTAAACACAGCACTGATGAAGGCGACTGAGCGTTTCAGACCAACGCGGAACAACATCCTGGAGAAGAGCAACGTGAGAGATGGGCTGTGGTCCCAGGAAACTGTTCCAGGGTCCCCGTCTCATCTGGGAGGAGGGTAAGGAGACTGATAAACTTCAGGTTCCACAGACAAGCACAAAAGTAAAGGCAACTGATGGTAAAGGAGAAGGTAAGACTGCAATGCGCACGTTCCAAAGAAGCGGAAGGAAGCGGGACAAGAAAGTCTGCTTCACTTAATGGAAGGAAGGAAAGGTGAGCAAAAGGAGCAAAGAAGGAACACGGGGACGAGAAAACATAAGCCGACATGGAGGTGAACCCCTGTTAACCTCAGAGACATAGTAATACATCTTTTGTTGTTTAGTTGCTAAGTCGTGTCTGACTCTTTTGCGACCCCGTGGATGGTAGCCCGCCAGGCTCCTCTGTCCGTGGGATTTCCCAGGCAAGAATACTGGATGGGGTTGCCATTTCCTTCTCTAGGGGATCTTCCCAACCCAGGGATCGAACCCGCGGCTCCTGCATTGGCAGGCGGATTCTTTATCGCTGAACCACCAGGGAAGCATGTCTTTTGTTACCTGAACTTTACTGACTGCAGTGTTTCAATATTCACTTACATAATAAATTATTGGCCACACTCGTTAATTTCGGCAAGAACCACCCCCACCCCACCCCAGCCCGCCCTGGTCAATAATGTGTTAAAAGGGAGTTCTCAGACTGAATTGAGAAATGTGGCTAGAAGTCTATTTGCAAGAGACCCATCTCGAGCCTACTGACAAAGATAAGTTAAAGGAAGAAACAAGATATGCAAGGCAAATATTAATCACAAGAAAGCTGGCAGACAGCGCTGCTGCTGGGGAAAGAACTGGTGAGATAACGCTCTCCTTTTTCAAGGAGTTGTTCGCTAGGAAGATCCTCTCCAGAAGACAGCGAATACATTTGTGTGAGACGGCGTGAGATGTGCAAAGATATAATGACATGTCCGCAAATAGTCAATGATGTTAATATACTTTTCCCCCAAACGTACAGGTCTGCAGACAATGTTAAAAGAACATAGACTTGAACCCAATTAATAATATAGATTTGAACCAAATAAATAAGCTTTGTGTGTTCAACTATATTCAACAATTAGAGAATACACATTTTTTGAAATTGGAGTGTAACTGCTTTGCAATGTTCTGTTGGTTTCTGCTGTACAACAAAGTGAGCCAGCTATATAGTATACCTATATCCCCTCCCTCTTGGACTCCCCCCAAACACCCCACATCCCACCCCTCTAGGTCATCACAGAGCACCGAGCTGAGCTCCCTGTGCTATACAGCAGCTTTTCAATAGCCATCTGTTTTACACAGAGTGGTAGTATATATATGTCAGTGCTAATCTCTCAATTCATCCCATCCTCTCCTTTCCCCACTCTGTCCACAAGTATGTTCTCTACATTTGCGTCTCTATTCCTGCCCAGCAAATAGGTTCATTGGCGCCATTTTTCTAGATTCCCCATATATTTGTTAATATATTTGTTTTCCTTTCTGACTGACTTCACTCTGTATGACAGACTCTGGGTCCATCCATGTCTCTACAGATGACCCAATTTTGTTCCTTGTTATGGTTGAGTAATATTCCACTGTATGTATGTACAACATCTTCTTTATCCATTCATCTGTTGATGGATATTTAGGTTGCTTTCATGTCCTGGCTGTTGTAAAGAGTGCTGCAATGAAGACTGTGGGACATGTGTCTTTTAAAAAAAATTATTTATTTGACTGTGCTGGGTCTTAGTTTTGGCATTTGGGGATCAAGTTCCTTGACCACGGATCAAACCCAGGCCCCCTGCATTGAGAGTTCAGATTCTTAGCCACTGGGCCACCAGGGAAGTCCTGCATGTGTGTCTTTTTGAATTACGGTTTTCTCAGGGTATATGCCCAGTAGGGGGATTGCTGGGTCATACAGTAGTATTACACATGATTTTAAAGTATACTTGGAATAGGTACCATATCCTAAAAAGAAATTCAATAAATACTTAAGAATTAGTATCAGACTGAGACTATCTGACGATAATACAATATGAATAGAAATCAAATAGAGACTATAAAAACAATAGTAAGTACTGTATGCTCTTTTGCTAAGTGCTTTACAAATAGCAACTCATGAGATCCTCATGACGGGATGAGGTAAGTTCCATCATCAGAAGAGGACATGAGGCCCCAAGAATCTAACTACCTGCCACGATCAGAAAGCAGAGCCAGATCTGAACCTGGGCATCTGGGCCAGAGCCCAAGCCTTAACCTCTGTGTACACCGCTACTAAAACAGTCACTGGAATATAATCATTAGCTCAGCCCCCTACTTCCTAAGAGCTTCTGGGCAGTTTTCATCCCCTGATCAAGAGCTCCTAAGGGCAGCTATCTGATACAGAATAGGAGTTCCATAACTGTCTACAGAAAGAATGAATTTTTAAGAGAGACATCATTAAGAAAGCAGCTGGGACTCATTTCAATGTCAGACGCTAACCAGAAGACCCAAGGGCAACATCAAGCCTCTTCAAAGCGGGGTTGATGAGAAGTGAGTTGGAGCCACGGGTGAGTAAGGGCTGGGCTCTGGGGCCGCACCTGCCCTCCTGGCACTGCGCTCCGGGGGAGGCGGTGTGGAGGTGTGGAGTGTGATTAAGGCGCATGAAGAGGCCCCGGGGGTGCTCACCGTTCCCGAGATGCTTTTCGAGAGCCAGAGAACCCTTCTGCAAAGTGAATCATTACTTTGCTTTCTAAATCCAAACTCTCACATCCTGGGTGTTCCCTCACCATTGCTGATGACGTTCTCAGGGAGACAAAAATGTTCGTAGGGTGACAGACACTTGGACTGATGGATTTTGGAAACATACATGCAAGGTTGGAGAAGTTCCAGGAATGACATCAATGAACATGTTGTCATCTTTTTTTTTCTGTTTTTCGAGGTTGAATGGAGATGAGCAGACGCTGGCTTCATGCACATTTCTTTTTTAAAGATTAATTTTTGGCTGTGCTGTGTCTTCTTTGCTGCACTTGGGCTTCCTCTGTGGCGAGCGAGGGCTAGGTGCAGTGCACAGGGTCCTCATTGTGGGGGCTTCTCTTGTTGAGGAGCATGGGCTCAAGGGCACACAGGTAGCTGTGCACGGGCTCCGATGCCATGTGGCATGTGGGGTCTTTGCAGAACAGGGATGGAACCGGTGTCCCCTTTTATCCTGGCAGGAGGATTCTTAACCACTGGACCACCGGGGAAGCCCTCCATGCACATTTCGCAGTAATCTCCTGAGTAATGTGAGCAGATACTTCCCAGCCTCACTTAGCTGTTGGTTGGCTATGGCCGGTACAATTAGCAGCGTCTCTTGTGTAGCTTTAAGAGGGGTTTAGGGGGAAGGGAGAGCTTGACAATCAAAACCATCCACTTATAGGGAACTTCCTCCCATTAGGCACTGCCTTCAACATTTTACCTGCTTCATCTCATTTAATCCTGACCAACACCTTACAAGGCACTGCCATTACTTATGCCCACGCCGCAGATGAGGGCACAGAGGCTTAGCAAAGTCAAGGAGCTCCGCACACCCAGAAGGTTATGGCTGTCTCTGAGTGACTGCAGCCCCGTTCCACTTAGTCCGCACGCTGAGGTATTTGTCCAGTTGTCGTATGAGGGCATTATTTCTGCTGCACACAATTCTTTAACATATTGAATCTGGTGCTGTTTGGGAATCTTGACCCATAGCCAGGACCCCCACTGTCACCACCTGTCCTCTGCTTCCTGGACACGCATCTGTCTGTCCATGCATCTGGACACGTATCTGGACACCCATCTGTCTGTCCATGCATCTGGCTGTGCCTGGTCTTAGTTGCAGCAAGTGGGATCTTCGATATTCATTGCCGTGTGCAAACTCTTAGCTGTGGCAATGTGGGATCTAGTTCCCTGACCAGAAATCGAACCCAGGCCTCCGGCATTGGGAGTACATGGAGTCCTAGCCCCTGAACCACCAGGGAAGTCCCGTTTCTGGACATTTCCCACTGATGTTTTCAGGCTCGGTTGACTGCAGGCCATCAAAGAATGGGTGCTCTCCTGGTGTCTGGAGAACTTGTGTACTTTTAAAACCTGTTGCCTGGTGCACCCAGCTGTCTTGATTTTCCAGCTGGAGTCCCCGAGGAGGACTGTTGCTCTCTGGAGGCTCCTGGTTTCTGGTTTTGTCATCGAGAAGGTTCCTATTCTTCGTGTGCTGGAGGCCCTTCCCTGGCAGGGCAGACCGAGGCACTGCTGGATGTGGCCTGGATGGACTACATCTTGAGATGGCCAGCGACTGCATTTGCTTCCCTTCCACCAACATCAGGGACCCAGGCGGTGAGGATGCTCCGCTTTGCTTTATGTTCTTGGAATCTGGACTCTTAACAGGCCGCATTCCTCTGTCCCTCCCCAAATGTCCAAATTGACGCTTTCTGCCGGGGATAATGAAACCTTTCAAAACTGAACTAAAAGGACAAAACCATACTCACCGCTCCCTCAGACATGAGAGAAGAACAGAAAACAGAAGCAAGAAAATAACACGAAGCCAAACCCCTACCACAAAACAAATGGGACAGCAGCTGTGGACAGAGCAGCGTCATGGGCCAGGGGCTGGGGCCGCCCCATCACTTCCAACAAGAGGGCGTTGGCTCTGGAGCCCGAGTGGAGTGCCTCTGTGTCCATCCCACTTTCCCTGCCCTCCTCTCTCTCCTCACCTCTTCCCTCTTCTTTCTCTTGGCCTCCCTTCGCCTTCTCATCTCAGTGATTGGCTCTACAGTTTTTGGGGCTTTATTTTATCAAAATATATCTGATTTTTCCCCCTTTGCTGTGTTAAGCATTTTTTTTCCCCCAACTTTGCTGTTTTCTGCTTTCATTTGTGCTTCTCCTACCCTGACACTTCTGTTAACAGCACCTCCAAAGTTAGCTCTGTCTGTGAACACTGCTGCTGCTTTTCTATTCGCATCATTAATGAAGGTGCTAAATAAGACTGGATTGAACACGAGCCAGGAGCCACATCTTCCTTTGAACAGATGACTTAAAAAAAACAATTTTATTTCTTTATGGCTGTGCTGCTGGGTCTTTGCGGCTGCGTGGGCTTTTCTCTAGTTGTGGTGAGCAGGGGATACTCTGCAGTTGCAGTGTGTGGGCTTCTCATTGCTGCAGAGCACAGGCTCTAGGGCACGCAGGTTTCAGCAGTTGCGGCCCATGGGCTCAACAGCTGTGGCTCCCAGGCTCTAGAGCACAGGCTCAGCAGTTGTGGTGCACAGGCTGAGTTGTTCCAAGGGATGGGGGACCTTCCCGGATCAGGAATAGAACCCATGTGTCCTGCATTGGCACGTGGATTCTTTACCCCACGGGGTCACCACGGAAGTCCAGATGATTTTTAGTGGGTTGTGAGAACATCATTCTATATCTGCCTATTTGGTTCACCATCGTCAAGAAGCATCTGAGCTTCTGTTTGTGTGGGCCTGTGGGTTACTGCACAGGGGAGCTCGCAGGACCCGTCTCTCCATCTGAAAACCGGACATCTCGGGTGGTTTGTGGACACACACACACACACCACGACATAAATTCTAAAAAGAGAGTCATCAAAGTAAGCAAATATAAGATGAATGACCTCCCTTGGGCTCAGGGATTCCTCAGCATTATCTCAAAACATGCCCTACATCCAATATCTGAGTCTAAGGCTCTGAGATGCAAGATAAATAATAAAACAGTCTCCATGCTCAAGAAGCTCAGTCTGGGGAGGGAGGCCGACTTGTCCACAGATGGCTGCTATATCTGCAGGGTGCACTCGGGGAGCACAGGATGGGGGCAGGGAAGAGTCCCTGCCTGCACTCGGCCTGGGTGCCACCCCTAGGGCTGTGGGGGTCCTGGCTTTGCTATGCAGACGCATCATGGAAATAAACTGGGCTCTCAGCACCCTGGTCCAGAACGTGACCTGATTTCTCTCCCTCACGCTGCTCCCCATCTGTGTGGAGCGAGGCAGAGCCTCAGGGCGGGGTGCCGAGGCCCCGGGAAACAGGTCCAGCAGCCCTCGCCCACTCCTCAGTCCAGCAGCCGCGCCCAGTCTGCCTGGCATGTCTCCTCCCTCCGACCACATCCCTCCAGGTCTAACTGTCCTCCTCCTCTGCAGCCTACTTGGGCCTCAGCAGCCCAGATCTCCAAGATCCAAAGACAGGAGGTGACCAGCTGCCCCCTGAAGCAGGAGGAGGACAAATGAGATGCCTTGCAGCCTAAAAGTGAAATTGACAGAGGACACGGGGAATGCAAGGGTGGGGCTGTCGTTTAGCACACAACTGTGTTTGGTGACTGTGGTGCGAGAGAGGCTGGGGTAGATAACAGGCAAGGAGGTTAGGCTTAGTTTTGGAGGCAGTGGCGACGTCCTTAAGGATTCTTGAGTGGAGAAGAGAGGGACTACTTTGTCAGTGCCCTTCCGCTATCTGAAATTGACCTATTCGATTCTTGGCTTGTTGACTGTCTTCCTGTGGCGCCCACCCTCTTCCCAAAGATGACCTCCATGGGAAAGGGCCCTCTTCCATATTGCCATGTCCAAGAGTATTTGGCATAAGGTAGATAAATTTAATAAAAGAATGAATACATGAAACTGATAGGAAACAAGTGATGTCGAGGACAGACTAAAGGCGCCTTTTTTTTTTCAATTTTAAAACATTTTTATGTTTATCCTCCTTTTAAACTTCTACATAGCTGAACGCACCAATTTTTTAATTTATTATTGGAGTATAATTGCTTTACAATGTTGTGCTGGTTTCTGCTGTGCAACGAAGCAAATCGACTCTATGTATACGCATATCCCCTCCCTCTCGAGCCTCGCTCCCCGCTCCGCCATTCTGCCCCCTAGGTCATCACAGCGCACCAAGCTGAGTTCCCTATACAGCAGCTTCCCACTCAAAGAACGGGACTTAGCCACTTAGCTATTTTACACATTAGGTGGTGTGCATACGGGCTTCCCTGGTGGCTCACATGGTAAAGAATCTGAGTGTATGTATGTCGGCGCTAATCTCTCAGTTTGTCCCGCCCTCCACTGCCCCCTCACGTCCAGATGCCTGCACTCTATGCCTGCATCTCTGTTCTTACCTTGCCTATAGATTCATCTGTACCGTTTTTCTAGATTCCATATATATGCATTAATATACGATATTTTTCTCTTTCTGATTTCACTCTGTATGACAGAGCCCGGGTGCATCCACGTCACTATAAATGACCCAATTTTGTTCCTTTTTATGGCTGAGTAGTATTCCACTGTATACACATATATACCTCATCTTCTTTATCCATTCATCTGCTGATGTATATTTAGGTTGCTTCCATATCCTGGCTATTGTAAATAGTGCTGCAGTGAACATTAGGGTACATATGTCTGTTTGAATTATGGTTTTTTCAGGGTATATGTCCAGGAGTGGGGTTGCTGGGTCATATGGCAGTTCTATTTTTGGTTTCCATACTGTTCTCCACGGTGGCTGTATCAATTTACATTCCCACCAACAGTGCAAGAGGTTTCCCTTTTCTCCACATCCTCTCCAACATTTTACTATTTCCAGATTTTCTGATGACTGCCACTCTGACCAGTATAAGGTGATACCTCATTGTAGTTTCGATCTGTATTTCTCTAATGATAAGTGATGTCGAGCATCTGGTGTGTGTTTGTTTTGGCCATTTGTATATCTTCTTTGGAAAAATGTCTGTTTAGGTCTTCTGCCCACTTTTTGATTGGGTTTTTTTTTTTTGGACATTGAGCTGTATGAGGTGTTTGTATATTTTGGAGATTAATCTTTTGATGGGGGCATTGTAAAGCAGGCAGATCAGGTAGGAAAAAGGCCTGTGGTTGTTAAGAAGGCAGAAACAGGGCAAGTTTGAGAGATGCTTCAGAGCAAGAATTTGGTGACCAACCAGACCTAGACGGTAACAGGGAGCGTCTTCTGCGTTCCTGGGTGTCAGTGTGGGTGATGGAGAAGGAGACAGAGAGTGAGTTTGAATCTGGACAATGTTGAGTTTCGCTTCCTCTGCAAGATGATCCTAAGGGTTTTGCTACATGCCATGAAGACTTACTCGGGAACATATGCCTTACAGCCCTCTCTCCCTTAAAGGAACGTGTGATCATGAGGCAGATCATATATCAAAACTGTTTTCCCAGACCTATTCTGTTAGCAAATTCTATTATAAAACAGGTATTTACAATATTATCCTGGTGCTGTGCTATATTAAGTAAACAAGCCTCGAATTTTGACAACAGTATGTGTGGGCCTGATATTCTCACCCACCTGATACTCTTCACCATGTCTAACTTAAAGAAAAGCATTCATTTATTTGGCTGTGCTGGGTCTTAGCTGTGGCCCATGGGGTCTTTTAGTCGCAGCACGTGAACTCTTAGCTGTGGCCTGTGGGATCTAGTTCCCTGACCAGGGGTTGGGCCCCCTGCACTGGGAGCGCAGAGTCTTAGCCACTGGATCACCAGGGAAGTCCTACTTTTTACCCAGTGGTCTTCTTTCTGATACTTATCCCACCATTCTTTTCAGGAATTTTTATCTGAACATGCCCAAACCTAAAAAGCAGCATTCCCAGGAGCAATGATGCAGATTATAAAGGTGGAGTAGAGCGGGGAGGAAAAGAAAGGCCTAATTCTTGCTTTGCAAATAAAAGGTCACATTCTCTAGAAAGGTGGTGACTATAGGAAGCCGGAAACTGGTCACTGTCCAATGACAATTGGCACATTATGGTTTACTGAACAGTAACGTTCAAGTCCCCACGTAGGGGCGGTTTGCATATCAGACTACTGGAAAAAGTAATTTCTTATGGATGGTAACCAGTCCTTTGGAATTTGGGCTATAACACCCCAGGAGTCTGACATTCCAGCTGGCAACAGCAGCAGGGAAGAGACAGGTCTTCCAGCTTCTGTGTATTTCTAGTAATGTTGCTTAATCAAGACAGGAGACAATAGGCCTGGTGGAGAGAACAGGCCTTTGGAATCTGCCAGTCTAGGGTGTGAATCCAGCTGTATGGCTTTGGGCGATCATATATCCTTTGAAGCTTGGCTTCCTGAACTGGGATAATTAACAGTGGGAATGCTTTCTTCTAAAGGGTTCTGGTGAGAATTAAAGAAAATATACTTTGACACAGTGGCTAGGGTGATGCCCAGCTCAGAGTAAGTGCCCTTTGAACATCTGTTATGGAGTCAAGTGTTTTTTAAAAATTATTTATGATTTATTTGGCTGCATCAGGTCCTAGTTGCGGCACGCGGGATCTTTCGTTGTTGTGTGTGGGCTTAGTTGCCGTGCAGCACGTGGGATCTTCCTTCTCTGACCAGGGATTGAACCCAAAGGTGGATTCCTAACCACTGGGCCACCAGTGATGTCCCATTTTTAAAAAAAATATTTATTTTTATTATTGGGCTGCACAAGGTCTTGGTTGCGGCATGCAGGATCTTCAGTTGCAGCATGTGGGATCTAGTTCCCTGCTTAGGGATCAAACCCAGGCCCCCTGCACTGGGAGTGCGGAGTCTTAGCCACTGAACCACCAGGGAAGTCCCTGAGTCAAGTGCTCTAATGATGGAGGTTCTTATGTTAAGAATGTTGGTTAAACAATTGATACAGGGGCTGGAGGGACCCTTGTCCTTGGGCCTCAAGGCCTCTTCACTGGACCACAGATGGCCCTTTAAGAATCAACCTTGCTACTTCCTACCTAGGGCTGTATTGGTAAAAAAGCTTATCAATTCCAGAAGGCCCTTTTCATGTGTTCTTGAGTATTTTAAAATCCCACCTCAGCTGACAAAAGATACTTTTCTCGGGGGTGGATGACACAGTTCCTTTTATGCATTTTCCACCTCACTCTCACTAAGCCTCGCAGCCCATCCAGGCAACCGTAATCCACAGTGCAGGATATCTGATTAGGTAGCACATAGCTGGGGATTCTGTTCTAAGGGGAATTCAACAGGGTTAAAACAGAAGCCACTACCTCATGAACCAACCCAGAACAGTGAGATGAAAAGAAGCAAACTGCCCACTTTCTACCACCTGTTTGAGAACAGAAGGGTTTGTGCTCAGTTATGCCAGCTAAAAAAACAAAAATGTACCCAGACTCGCTGTGGTCCAGAAGCCTTTACCACTTGAATGCTTTGGATGGAAGACCCACCCTGTGCTCCAACAGACCCTTTCATGCTGGTAATAACAGAGGCAGCCCAGGTCCTTCCATCAGTATGTTCTGCACACATCTTAACAGCTCTGCTTTTCCTCTTCTGCATGTGCTATTTTAAGCTAGAACATAATGCATCAATTTTCAGACTCTTACTCAATGCCACCGCTACAGAACTGAGAACTCGGTAATTTTGTCGGGTGGTGCAGAACAATATTCCAACAGATGAAACGTCCCATGCAGCCCGACTTCCCCATCCCTGGGATGTGGCATCTATTTCTGGCGCTGTGATGAGAGAGGAGCCAGTGGCGGTGGTCCAGACCTGCTCTCCCGGGCATCCCACATCACAGAAACCATTCGCTATGTTGCCGCTGCTGGGAGACACATCAAAAGCCCCGTTTGGGTCCCAAGACCATTCAACTGCTCTCTTGGTTTTTAAGTTCCCAGAAATGGGTTGTTTGGATCTGGGCTGGAGCTTGCTGGCTGGGTTCGCTCAGACCACATTTGTGCTTTTTTCCTTGCTACCCTGAAGAATTTCTCTCCACTATCACTAACTTGATTGAAGTGCCCGAGACTAACCCTTAAGACTAACCCTGCCCATCCTGGTCTCCCAAGAGATTTCAAGGCGAGTGTCCCCGTGTGCCTTCTTGCCAAGTTTGCCTTGACCTTGGGGGCAGACACACTACTAGTGGAAAGTCAATTGCCTCGGATACGCCGGCGGGCAGTTTAGGCAGATTTCCTTGCGTTGTGTGTGGACAGCTTTCATGGCTTCTAACACAGGCCTTATTTACTGCCAGCCGAGTTACCTGGGACAGACAGTGGAGCAATCTGCTGCTACGCCTGCTGGCTCGTAATGGGTTAGCCACATTTTCCAGAGATCTACTCTTTCTACCTGGCTGGTATAAATGGGCGGGGCCCCTCCCCCCCAGCCCTCCAGATTCTGCTCATTTTAGCACCTATCAATTACAAAATGGCACAAATTAGACTGAGGGAGTGCATAAGTGATTCTACTGAAAAGTGAGTAACAATAATAAGCTGACATCACGGTGCTCGGTCTAAAAAACAATCCAGTGATTCAGCCATCTCTGATGGGGACCTTGAATTACTGGCCCAACTTCATCAGCATAAAAACAAACCAAATACGCTCTTCCTCTGGGGCTGGAAGTCAGACACCCTGAGTAGTATTTAGGTCACTGCTGCCTGGGCAAGTCTGAAAAATGGTTCATGCCCTGATTAGACAGTTACAGATTTCTTTTAAATGACTGTCAAAGGAGTGGACCCGTGGGCTTTTTAAGGCAAAGAGAGGTTCTATGAACAGTGGTGAAACAACCCGAAGTGGGCTAAAGCCAGTCATCTCTTTGTTCAGCCTGAAGTGTACCAGCATCAGCTTGACAGCTGAAATCAAACCTCTGGGTTTGGTGAGTGTAAGTGTCCCTGCCTCCTCTTGCCTGCATTTCTGGGGTCCCACAGAGCCACACGTGATTGAGCACATGAATCGTCAGAGGAGCATCTGAAAAGCAGTGGTCAGTCCTTGCTCCAAGAGGCTCTGATCAGCTAGTCTGCTTGTGGGCCCCTGGACGTTGGTGTTTTTCTCTCAGTTTTGTTTATTTTTGGCTGTGCAGGGTCTTCATTGCTGCGTACGGGCATGCTCTAGTTGTGGTGAGCAGGGGCTACTCTCCAGTTGCAGTGTGGTGGCTTCTCTTGCTGCGGAGCATGGGCTCCAGGGCACATGGACTTCAGTGGTTGTGGGGCACAGACTCAGTTTCCCCCTGGCATTTGGGATCTTCACGAGCCAGGGATCGAACCTGTGTCCTCTGCATTGGCATGTGGATTCTTAACTGCTGGACCACCAGGGAAGTCCTGGATATTGGTGGCTTAAGGCCCTGGCTGGTTTTCCTGCACGCCCCTGCCTCAGAGCACCAATGCCTCATCTTCCCTGCGAAGTACTGGGAGAAGGACGGCCTGGCCTTGCCTTGGGTCAGGGCTCCAGTCACCTGCTCAGGACTGGCTTGGCAAATGACAGAGATCCCCTCATTTACGATTTAACTGATTCATCAAACTTTTTATTATGAGGAGTTTCAGACATATTCCAGATACACAAGAATTATTTAGGACAGCTTCCTAGAGGTACTTTGTACAGGGAAGATGGAGCCCCTGGAGGGTCACTAAGCTCACAAGAGATGATGGAGATGGGACCCCTCCTGGTAACCCGGGCTCACCCTCTGGACAGCCCCAGACCGCATCACTGACAGCACCTCTTTCTGGTCCACTTCTTATCTCTTTCTTTATTCAATAGATGTGTACTAAATCCTGCCTGTGTGTTGGCCCCTGAAGATAAGGGACGTGAAAGATAGGTGCTGTTCCTTCCCTCACCAAGCTTATAGTCTGGTGTGGAGACGTACATAAACAAGAATTACCCACTCATCACTGTGTATCCCTAATCCTGGGAAGCGCTCTGAATGTAAAAAGTGCAGAAGGCTTTGGAATCACATGGTGGGACCCTACTCTGGTCTCATCTACTTTTGGGGGAATTAGGGAAGAGTCCCCTAGTAGTACTCACAGTTTCACTTACTGTGTATCAGTGCAGGCATCGTTCTGTGTGCATGCAGCCGATACATACATACATATCCATACATATCACTGAGGGCTGACTTGAAAGCAAAACCCCAGCCTTTAACCACCTGAAAGGCTCACTTTTCATTTCATTTCAGATGTGGGAATGATAGTGAAGGTGTGTGATGGAAGCAAGATAGTACTGGAGTGCCACTGACTCACGACCCTGGTAAGAGTGGTCCAAGGTTTCTGGCTGTTACTCGGTGTTTCGTCATTTACACGTTAGGTGTGACCTTCAGAACATGGAAAAAGTCATTCCAAAATATCCTGTTAAACCCAATACCTAACTATGTATTGGATACAGTTCGTGTCTAGAAAATGCTTTTTATTTAGCAAATTTGGTTAGACCATGGTGTGTCCTCCTTACGGACACTCCAATAGCGTGGCACCAATCTTTTTTTTTCCCTTGAAGACGAGGGCATCGGTTGCATCGTGAGCCAGTCTGGCATTTCCAGCCAGTGCCATCTGAGCTGCTATGTTGCCTTGAGACAGAGGGATGACAGGAGGGTTCTGGGCTGGGGATCCTTATGGTGCCTCAGCACCCTTCCTTATCAGCTTATGTGGATGCTAACAGCACCCCCCAACTCCAGGCAAGAGTTCATCTTCTGGAAGCCCTGGTAATTCTGCTCTGGGGAGCAACAACCCCATCTAGACAGGACCTCCTGTAGCTGCTGAGTTATTTGAGGCCTAGGGGGGTGAGGCAAGAGCGTTTCCATGACTGTGAGCTTCAGTCCCTCCGCGGAGCGGCGGGGTGGGGGGCCGGGGCCGGTCCTCTCCTGCCAGGGTGACCACAGCGGGCCACGGGCCAGACAGACCACGAGCTGAAGGGCATCCATTCAGGTGCGGGAAAAACAAGTTTCTCTTCTCTTCGTCCTTTTTTGAAAAGGCTGGTTTCAAGTGAGGCATTAAGGTCCCCGGGAATAACTGACGGTACCAGGCCTGTCAGTGCCGCCGGGTGAGGGGAGCGGCCGGCTTGATCAGGCACCTGCGGGGGGTGCTGAGTCCAGGGGTTCCCAACCTGCGGCTGCTCCGGGAGGGCTGGGGCCCGGGAACGTGGGGGCGGGGCAGGAGGGGGAGGGGAGGCAGGACAGCAAGGGGGAGAAAAGGCAGATGAAGGGAAGAGCGGAGACGAGGGGCGGGGTGGGGGGAAGGAGGATGCGGGGAGCTAGAGAGACAAAGGGAATCTGCACCGCCGGGTGGGCTGCGGCGGGGGAGGCGGCGGCCCGGCTGCCGCTTTTAGCTCCACCGCTCCCGCGGTCGCCATGGCAACGCGGGCTTAGCGATTCCATCTGACATTAAAATGCCGCCGCCTGCCCAGAGCAAGGGCGGGGGTGGGGGATAGTGGTGGTGTTGAGGGTGTGTGTGTGTTTGTGTGCGCGCACGCGTGTGCTGGGGCTAGTGGGTGGAAAATGTACGCGCGCGTGCACACACACACGCCCACCCGCCGAGGGGCCAGGCGGCGCGGGCCCCCTTTCAGCTGTAGTTGTACGCATCATTTACCGCGCCCCCACCCTCCCATCCGCCCTCCCTCCTTCCGGCTGTTTCTGTTTGTTTGTTTTTCTAGAGAAGGTGATGATTTGGGGCTTAGATCATCTGCTGGCATATTGGTGAGCTCACCGGGTTGCCGAAAGGGAATGGGAATACGGATTTGGGTTAGAAGGGCGTGTGACTGGCCTAAGACAAAAAGCATCAAGAAACGGAATATCTGGGCAAACAGACTTTCTTTCTTTCTTGCCTTCCCTTATTTATTTTTTAAAACAGGGCTATGAATTAGCTAGAAATAGTTGAAGGGGAGGAGGATGGGCTACCGTGAAGATAGGAGTGAAACAGGACTAGTGGAAACCCTGAAGACCCAGGCCCAGGGGAACCATCCTGCAGCAATCTGCCACACGTGACCATTTTCCTGCTTCAGATTCCTGCTCCAGAAAAAGAAAATCAATCTGTACTTTTTTTTTTTTGGGCACTTGAAATTCCACCCCATGGTATTCTCTCTCAAACTGTATTTCAACACAAACAGGGAAAAGCTCATGAAACTGTAACCTGAGGGCAGAAATTGGCCTTAATCACCTTGGCAACTGCTGAGCCCACCATGGACTCTCCACACCCCAGACAAGGGTGATGCCCCAGCCACTGGCACATGGCACATCTGCAGAGAAGGCTTCCCAAGACCAGCCTCCTGCGTGTGACAGGGACCAGGCCCAGAAGCATCCGGGAAGCACGATGCCCCCGAGGCCCCGCCATGAAAGCAAAGACCCACGGGTGTGGGTGGGAAGTTTTTGAAAACTCAGCGAAGCGTGGGCAGGAACATATGGCTTCTTATCCACCAGGTGAAGTCTCCCCTGTATGACACATCTTGCCTGGGTCTGGAGCATGACACTTGGTGAGAAAATAAAGAAGGATGCTGATTAATAACAGGCGTGTGACAGGCTGGTGTGGGCTGGCAGGAGCTGGCTCCCAGCCACTCTGCGATTCCCAGGAACGAGAGGGCACCACCATCTCCAGCTGAACAGAGCACCCCTTCCTGACCCACAGACCTGGGTCTATGTATCTGGACAGGCACTGTGTCTGTTCCAAGAGTCCTCAGTCCTTGGTGATAATCTGAGAAGCTGCTCTGGTATCCCAGGGTAGGGTAGGGGTCTTCTCAACCAGATCTTGCCACAGCCAGGACAGAAACATTATGAATAAAAATAATAAATGCAGACCGTGATCATTCCTGCATCCCAGAATTCTGAGATGACTATCGTCAAAGATGGGGGCAAAGCTCATCTTCCAGGCAGGTGGAGAATAAACAGGGGATGGAAGGACTAAGACGCTGAGAACACAGAGTGGGGAATGAGCCCTCTTGGCTCAGTAAGGCCTCCTGACAACGCACCATTCAGAAGACTGACCAAAAAGACCCAGCCTCGATTCTTGAAGCTGCAAATTCTAGAGCTGGGCCTTGAGAGGGGCTCTGACCTTGAGGGCTGCTTAAGCAGGGAGACATATAGAATATTCCAGCCAGAAGGCTGTCTATTTATTTCCTCCAGACCTCTCCCTTAGGGACAGATGGGCCGTGCCTCCCCCTAGTGTTACTGCATCCTGACGGTGGAGAAGTTCTTCCAAACCATGACAACCAACCTACTCCTTAGAAACACACCTAAAATAGGGATGCGCAGGCCCAGGCGGTGCACGCCGTGTCTGCAGTCTAAAAGGAGTGCTCTGCTGGCGGGCGTTAGAGCAGTCTCCCTTTAGAGGCCGACTCTGTGTGATAAAGGCCCACAGCTTCCCACGCAATCATCAGCAAACTGCAAAGAACTCTGAGGAAGTTAAAGGAAGAGGAATTTTCACAGCCTCCTATAAGTTGCTCCTTTGCTCAGTAGCTGGTGCTTCCAGGAGTATTAAATACAGACACTAGTGAAATGAATGCCCAATAATTTAAAATGATTTGGGAGAACCTTAATGGGCTTAGACGTGGCTCGTGATTGCTTCTTTGTCCATCGAATTCTAACCAGCCAACCTGGATTAAATAAATCGCAGTTTCCCTGAACTATTTCACATATTCATAATAAAATGTGGTAACCCCCTACTTGCTGTCCCAATTCCCATCTCACCACGGGAGGCCTGTTGTTGTCTCCTATTCATGAGTGGAAAGCACTGGATTCAGGGCTAGAAAACCTTTGGACCAAAAGAAGGTGCCTCGATGATCAGAATAAAGGAATTCTGCCCCAAACCACTCTAATCTCTTGAAGGCCTTCTTAATTTTTTAGATGCTTCTTAAGACGAGTTAGAGCATTACAGGGCTTGGAAGGGATGCTGGGTAAATGTATTAGGAAGATGAGACATACCGTTTGCTAAACAGAGCAGAGTCCTGGGGAATGGCGTACAGAACGAGTACCACGTGATGCCAAGATGGGGTGAGACGGGAGGAGGATGGGATGAACTGGTACAAAGGGCACTGGGGTATGAAGCCACGGGGCAGGATGAGGACACCAATGATGGGAGACCGAGGAAAAGCTAGAGCAGAGGTGGAGACGTCCCAAAGCCAAGACTGATTTATCCTAGACTTCTGAGGAGGGCCAACTCCACCTGTGCCTTCCAGAGTTACATCATCCTGCTCATCCATCTCCTTATGATCTGAGTCCCTAGACCTCTTGACAAGGATGTGCTCTCACACCACGTCCCCTGCCTCCCCACCATACGTATATAAGACAGAGGACCAAAGATGCAGAAGACAGAGGGCCTGAGGGCTTGCTAGTGGCCAGGATGAGAAGGAAAGAGAGATGAGGACATGGAAAGACAGGAGGGGTGAGAGGAAAGACAATGGGGGGTATTCAGTACAGGAACAGACCTTCATTAGACTCTTACAGCTTCACGTTCCGGATAAGGAGCCGGGCCCAAAGAGGCCGTGAACTGGGTGAGATCACTTAGTAGGTGGCGGCGGAAGTGAAACTGACACCCAGACCTCAGGTTTCCAACTTGGCGTCCATTCATCTACTTTAAGAGAGGCAAGGAAAGGGCAGAAATACCAAATCTCACCAATAGAGAAAGAGCAAAATGCAAATGAAAAACAGAAAAAGTCTTCACAGGAAATTGAGGAGATTCTAAAAATCGGTCCATTTAGCCTTTGTGACAAAATAATAAAACCAGAGGCAGTGAACTAAAGCAGCGGTCCTCATCCTTTGGACTGGTTTCGTGGAAGACAATTTTCCCGTGGATGCAGGGAGGATGATTTCAGGATGGTTCAAGGGCACTGCATTCACTGTGCACTTTATTTCTAATCTAATGCCGCCACTGATCTGACAGGAAATCCATGGCCCAGAGGCTGGGGAACTGAACTATTCAGAGGACCAGTTCTTCAGTGAGTCTGGTGGGAACAAATAACTGCTTCTCCACTGACAAGCCGTGTGCCTGGGGGCAAACTTCTAAACCTGTCCAGCCCTCAGTTTCCTCCATCATGAGATGGGGATAATAGGGGTATCACCCCGCATGTAGATTTTTGTGAAAATCAAAAAATCGTGATCAGTGGCAAAGAACTTTCTCAGCAGTGCCTGGAGCATAAACGCTTCATAAGGGTTACTATTATTATGAAGACCACGGAGCTAATACAACCAGGGCCAACTTCATTTTTTCTTACCAGAAAAGTGCAGTAAAAAATATTTATGGGTGGTTTCTCTGCATGGAAAAGCATATCTATTTTCTTTAAGTAAATGAGTATCTGTATCTTTTTGAATTTCCCACGATAAAAAAAAAAGCATCCTTTTGCTTCTGTCTCTGGTGAAGCATGCTTCCTTCTGATGTCACCTTTCTCTTGCCTCCACTGGTGAGAAAGTCCCAGTCTCAGTTTCACAACTAAAAAAAAAGGGTTGCTTCTTAGCAGAGCCGCACAAGCTCTCTCCACGTTGCCCAGGGCCGAGATGGAGGATGGGAATAAGGAGGAAGTTACTTATCTGTGCGTTTCATTGCTTTCATTTTCCATAGGAAGGCTCCGGACTTGGATTAGAGCTGAGATTAGCAAGCCTCAGTCTGAAAGGGTTCGGGGCGGGGTGGCGGCGGGGGAGCCATATGTTTTTCACCATCTGTGAAGTGGGTACCACAGTGTTCAACCAACTGATCTGGAAGGGGAATGGCGAGGTCCTCGGGGTCTAGGAGTGTTACTTCTTCAGCCACTCAGGTGATAACTCTTCTGACCCCTGATCCAGTGGCCCAAAGACAAACCTCCCCTCTCTCTCCTTCCCCTTCCCCCTGTGGATTTCTCGGGCTAGCTCATTTACAGACCTGACTCCTGAAGGGTTTTACATTCCTGGTTATTTTTAGCCTCATTGAGTCAAAACTGTTCGAACGTGGTCACCACATGGCATGCAGCTGGGGAGAGCAGCTGCCGTGGGTGGATTTCCAGTCAGTGTTACTTGAATTTCTCGTCAGGTGCTCTCTAAAATTCCCTGTGTCTTTTTCAGGTGATCTCAAGAACTCCCCCACCAAACCCCCTGGAGCTGTGGGTGTGACGCCTGAGCTGTGTGCATCACTGTCTTAGCACCTGCTCCAGGTGAGTGTTGAATCCAGAACCCTGCTAGAAGGGAAGCTGTAGTTCAGTTTCCGGGACTGAAATTTCTCTGCCCCAGAACTCAGGTCTTGGATGAGAGACAGGGTGGTGGGCTCTGGTTCTGACAGTTTCCTTAAGCCCACCCCTCCCCCAGCTTTCCAATTTGAGAAATGGGGGCCATGGTCTCTTGGGGGGTCTCAGGAAGAAAGCGGGGAGGATGAGGCAGCTTGCCGGGCTGTGGGGAGCCTACTTTCAGTGATACCGCTTAAACGTACAGGAGGCTGGGTTATTCAGCCCGGCGAAGAGCTGTACTGGACCACATGCTTCCGCCTGCTTTTCTCTATCTTTTCTCCACCTCCTCCCACCCACTGCTTACCTCCCTGTCTCTGGGTCAGGCAGCTACTCGTTTCTTGGTCCACCCACATACACCCCTCTGCCGTGGTGCTTTTGCCTTCAGGCCTTTTGCACACACTGTTCCCACCTGGAAGGCCCTTGGTCCGTTTTCCAGACCAACTTCTTTTTTTCAAAAGCGTATCTATTTACTTGGCTGCCTTGGGTCTTAGTTTCGGTGTGTGGGATCTTCGCTGCGGTGTGTGGCTTACTCTCGTTGCGTGCACGGGCTCTCTCGGGCTCAGCAGTTGTGGTACTCGGGCTTAGTTGCCCCATAGCATGTGGGATCTTAGTTCCTCGACCAGGGATGAAACCTCTGTTTCCTGCCTTGGAAGGCGGACTCTTAACCACTGGACCACCCAGGGAAATCCCCAGACCAACTTCTATTTGTCATTTGCGTCTCAACATCAGCATATCTTTTGGCAATCTTCTCCGATCCTTCAAGGCAGGGTTGTCTCTCTGTGTACTTAAACGTGTTCGATTGTAATCGTCTGTTTCCTCATCCAGTACCCCCCACCCCCACCCCCGTTAGACTGTAATCTAGGGTCAGGGTCTGCTTTACTGCTGCTGTGTCTCCACTTCCCAGCCCAGTGTCTGGCCCAGCACATAGTAGGTGCTTTGTAAGTATTTGCTGAATAATATTTCAGACTCATCAAGAACTGCCTCTTTTTTTCTCCCCTCCTATATATATTTTTTAGACTGTATCAAACTCTTTGTTCCTCAAATCAAGTTCTCTAACCCAGCTATTCAGATGAAATCCTTTTTTGGTTCTGAGTTTGGAAAAAAAAAATCTTCAATTGTATTTATAGGGATGAAATGTGATGCTGTCGACGCCTGGGTAGTGTCTGTGTCTGAGGGAAACACATCAAGGGAAAGTGGAAATGTGGGCGGGATAACTGGTAGGAGCTAGAGACTTTGCCTGGGTCTCCTGATCATTCTCCTTCATGAAGCCTTCTTTTTTTGTGGGCTGGTAAGTTTGGAGCCCTATTTTCAAGGCATGGCTCTTTTTGACAGGGAGACACCACAGGTTTTCAACCAAAAAAAAAAAAAACAAACCCAACAAAAACCCCCAAAACAGCTCTGATTGATCATGTGGAACTGTTATCTGTTCCTTTCAAGAGAATTCTTACAGTGGAGAGGCAGTGTTCTTCTACATACAGTCCCCACGAAGGTCCCTTCTCGTGCCCGCCCCACCCTTCTGCTCCCAGAAGATAGGAACCGACGCCAGGGCCGCGATTATCAACAGGGCCACACAGCTTCTCGACGCCGACTTTTCACGGTACTGTTTTTCATCCTTCCACAATGGCTGTCTTTCCCCAGCCCTCACCATCAAATGATAATTTTTACGCAGCAGTATACACGGTGTTTATGGCAACAGCGCACGACTTGTAGAACCGCAACACAGGATTTGGCACGGGATTCAACTTTTTGCCTGCAAAAAGGCCATGGGAACAAGACTTCCGTGCAAACGTAGGGCTTCAGAACGACACCAGTGGCATCTGCAGCTGTGTCTGGTGTCACCAGATCCGCCCTGCATGCTGGTGAGATAACTGGCTAGTGGAGGCCCTCCACCACGGGGAGGGGTGTGGGCAAGATGGGTGGGGCCAGGTGTCTAGTGTGTTGAGATACTGCCAGGCACTGTGGACCAGGAGCCAAGGATCTGCTGCTTACCCTCACTGACTTGACATTCTAGAGATGCCCCGGCAGACACGCAGAGGCAAGGCGTTTTCCTGCGTGAGATGAATCTAATCAAAAGCGAAACAGCTTGGTTCTCATGGCAACAAATCTGACCTGCTGGGGGGTCTTCCCCAGCGTAAGGCGTGTGCCTGTCCTGCCCCACCAGCCAGTGGTTCAGGGGAAGAGGGGGGCCTGATGGGAGGAAATGTTTAATGTCTTCTGCCCTCTGGAGGGCTGGCCGCAAGACACCCAGGGCCCTGTGGCTACTGCAAGTGGCAGAAAGTAAGAAGACAGAAGGTACGAGGGTAGTCTGGGAAGCTGGGCTCCTCAGCTTCAGGAGGAAGTAGAAAGGCAGGGTGGCGAACCCTGTAGAACCTGTGGGGGTGGTGTGTGTGGGAATTATGGGGCTGGGCAGGAGGGCAGGCCGAAGGATGGGTCCACAAAAGATATCCACACCCCGACCCCTGGGACCTGTGAATGTTACATTCTATTGCAAAACAAGGATGCTACAGCTGTGATTACATAAGGCTCCTGAGATGGGGAGAGTATCCTGAATTATCCAGGTGGATTTTAAGAGCAATCACAAATGTTCTTTTTTAAGATTTTTTTTTTTTTTTGGATGTGGACCATTTTAAAAGTCTTTACTGAATTTGTTATAATATTGCTTCTGTTCTATATTTTTGGCCACAAGGCATGTGGGATCTTGGCTCCCCGACCAGGGATTGAACCTGCACCCCCTGAATTGGAAGGCAAAGTCTTAACCACTGGACTGCCAGGGGAATCCCACAAGCGTTCTTTTAAGGGGGAGACAGGGGGAGATTTGACATGGACAGGAGAGAAGGCGATGTGATCAGGGAGTCAGAGACGAATGTGCTCAGATGGTCAGCCATGTCAGACTCTTTGCGACCCTGTGGACTATAGTCTGCCAGGCTCCTCTTTGTCCATGGGGTTGTCCCAGCAAGAAAGTGGAGTGGGTTGCCATTTCCTCCTTCAGGGGATCTTCCTGACCCAGAGATTGAACCTGCGTCTCTTGCATCTCCTTCATTAGCAGGTGGGTTCTTTACTGCTAGCACCACCTGGGAAACCCCAGAGACTGGAATGATGTGGCCACAAACCAAGGGATGCTGGCAGCCCCAGGAGCTGGAGGAGGCAAGGAGCGGATTTTTCCTTAGAGTCTCTGGGAGGAGCACAATCCTGCTGACCCTCTGAGTTTGGGTCAGAATTGTATCAGTGACACTAATTTTGCACTGCTGGTCTGCAGCACTTGGGAAAACGCATTTCTGCTGTTTAAGCCACCAAGTCTGTGGTTATTTATTAAAGCAGCAGGGAGAAGCTAAGCTACAGTTTTAGCTTCTAAGCCATTTGATGAGACTTCTGACTCTTCCAACAAGCATTATAGGGTGGGGCCAGTAGAGAGAACAACAAGCATTTCACAGTATTCACTACATGGAGCCTGTATCAGAATTCTGAACACACACACACACCTCTCTCCTGGATTTGAATGAGCAACTGCTTGTATCTAGCTTTGCGGTGTTACACTGACTCTAGAGTTAATTCACTGCAAACTGGAACAGGCAGCTGCCAGCTGAAAAAAAGTGTGAGATCATCTCTCCCAGCTTAGTCAGGGAGGGTCGGGAGGGCATCACAGATGCACGATGGAGACAAGAGGGGAAGCCAAAGGCAGTGAGGGGAGGCTTCCCTTTGAGGTGCAAGCATCCTGGACAGAAGGGAGAGGAACATGCCCCCCAGAACAAGGAAAAGGAAGGTCCTGCTTGCAGCTCTGAGAAGGTGCTTCCTCAGGAAGAATAAGGGGAAAAGGCAGGCCTGACCCTTTTTCTGTTCTGTCCCCAAACTCTTCCCTAGGGATGTATTATCCTCCTAGGTGAGTGATTTATTTATCACTTTATTTTACTGGAGTATAACTGCTTTATAATGTATCCGTTTCTACTGCACAACAGAGTGAGCCAGCCACGTGTGCACCTGCATCCCCTCTCTCTCAAGCCTCCCTCCCACCCCACCCCCATCCTGCCCCCTAGGTCATCACAGGGCACTGAGCTGAATGGGTGATTCAGTTTTAAAAAGAGGACTACGGGGCATCGACCACTGGGTGTGCTATGTGGATGCGACCAGCCCGGGTGATGGGTGAGCTCCTTTGGGTGGGCGGGATCTTTGGGCTGCTGTGGCATTCGGGGTAGGGTGGGTGGCTGCCATTCAGCTTAAGGAACAGCTTCTGGCTTAGGAGGTTAAGGCGTTTCTGTGGTCCCTCCTAGGGAAGACAAAGGGGCGTGGGAGGTGAGAGAAGGCCACTCTCTCCATGGCCTGGGCAGCGATGCCAGAAGCTCTCCTGTGAGAGAGCCGCTCCAGGCCGTGGAGGAAGCCCTGTGCAGACTTCCCAAGGCTCAGCAGGCGTGGGGACCAGTCCCCTCACTGTGACTGGTCCCACAGCCCCAGGCTCCCGGCTATACTGACACTAGAATGATAATATGTTAAACCCTTGACTCAGCGCCACTTACTAAGCATGCACAGTGCCCACAGCATTAGAGGAGGTTGCGTACAGGTTTGCAGGGGAAGAACAGTGGACCCTTGAACAACACGAGTTTGAACTGCGCAGGTCCACTTATACAGGGATTATTTTCCATAGACAATATGGCAGGACTATACCATCTGACGGAGAAGGCAATGGCACCCCACTCCAGTACTCTTGCCTGGAAAATCCCATGGATGGAGGAGCCTGGTAGGCTGCAGTCCATGGGGTTGCTAGGAGTCAGACATGACTGAGCGACTTCACTTTCACTTTCATGCACTCGAGAAGGAAATGGCAGCCCACTCCAGTGTTCTTGCCTGGAGAATCCCAGGGACGGCGGTGCCTGGTGGGCTGCCGTCTATGGGGTCGCACAGAGTCGGACACGACTGAAGTGACTTAGCAGCAGCAGTATACCATCTGAGACTGGATGAATCGTGGATACAGAGGAACAAAGTATATGGAAGGCCGACTGTAAGTTACACCCACTGGGAATTTTGACTGTGTGGAGCGCTGTACCCCAGCCCTGTGTTGTTCAAGGGCCAGCTGTAGATAGCACAGTTTCTATTCTCCGGGGAGAAACAAATACAAATAAGAAGAGCCAAACCAGGGACTTTCCTGGTAGCTCAGACAGTAAAGAACTGGCCTGCAATGCGGGAGACCTGGCTTCAATCCTTGGGTTGGGAAGCTCCCCTGGAGGAGGAAATGACAACCCACTCCAGTATTCTTGCCTGGAGAATCCCATGCATAGAGGAGCCTGGTGGGCCATTATGGTCCATAGGGTAGTAAAGAGTCCAACATGACTAAGGACTAACGCTTCCATTTTCACTTTCACTTCCAGTGGGTAAGACTCTGTGCTGCCAGTGGAGGGGGCCCAGGTTCAGTCCCTGGTCAGAGAACTAGATCCCACATGCTGCAATTAAGAGTGTGCATGCTGCAGCTAAGACCCAGCACAGCCAAGTAAACCAAAAAAAAAAAAAAAAAAAGACAAAGACACAGGTGACAGGTGTCTTAAGGCACTGAACCCAGGAGGAACTAGCAAAGGGTCCAGAAGACCTGTGCTCATCAAGCCCTCAGTTCCATGCCTCTGTGATCTTGGGGTTTCAGTCTTTGTGTCCATCTACAAAGGAGATTTAACGTAATTACCAATGGCTTGGCTTGTTTAAACAATTGAACGAGATAATGTATGTGAAAGCACTCTTAAAGCTACAGTGGTTGTGCCTCAACATACAATATACAGCATAAGGAAATATAAAAACTTACACTCTAAAACTCCTAGAGGAGAACATAGGCAAAACACTCTCCGACATACATCACAGCAGGATCCTCTATGACCCAACTCCCAGAATATTGGAAATAAAAGCAAAAATAAACAAATGGGACCTAATTAACCTTAAAAGCTTCTGCACATCAAAGGAAACTATTAGCAAGGTGAAAAGACAGCCTTCAGAATGGGAGAAAATAATAGCAAATGAAGCAACCGACAAACAACTAATCTTAAAAATATACAAGCAACTCCTACAGCTCAACTCCAGAAAAATAAACGACCCAATCAAAAAATGGGTCAAAGAACTAAATAGACATTTCTCCAAAGAAGACATACAGATGGCTAACAAACACATGAAAAGATGCTCAACATCACTCATTATCAGAGAAATGCAAATCAAAACCACTATGAGGTACCATTTCACACCAGTCAGAATGGCTGCGATCCAAAAGTCTACAAATAATAAATGCTGGAGAGGGTGTGGAGAAAAGGGAACTCTCTTACACTGTTGGTGGGAATGCAAACTAGTACAGCCACTATGGAGAACAGTGTGGAGATTCCTTAAAAAACTGGAAATAGAACTGCCTTATGATCCAGCAATCCCACTGCTGGGCATACACACTGAGGAAACCAGAAGGGAAAGAGAGACGTGTACCCCAATGTTCATCGCAGCACTGTTTATAATAGCCAAGACATGAAAGCAACCTAGATGTCCATCAGCAGATGAATGGATAAGAAAGCTGTGGTACATATACACAATGGAGTATTACTCAGCCATTAAAAAGAATACATTTGAATCAGTTCTAATGAGGTGGATGAAACTGGAGCCTATTATACAGAGTGAAGTAAGCCAGAAGGAAAAACATAAATACAGTATACTAACGCATATATATGGAATTTAGAAAGATGGTAACAATAACCCGGTGTACGAGACAGCAAAAGAGACACTGATGTATAGAACAGTCTTATGGACTCTGTGGGAGAGGGAGAGGGTGGGAAGATTTGGGAGAATGGCAATGAAACATGTAAAATATCATGTAGGAAACGAGTTGCCAGTCCAGGTTCGATGCACGATGCTGGATGCACGATGCTGGATGCTTGGGGCTGGTGCACTGGGACGGCCCAGAGGGATGGTATGGGGAGGGAGGAGGGAGGTGGGTTCGGGATGGGGAACACATGTATACCTGTGGCAGATTCATTTTGATATTTGGCAAAACTAATACAATTATGTAAAATTTAAAAATAAAATAAAATTAGAAAAAAAAAAAACAAAACTTACACTCTGTGGGGTAGAAAAAAATACAGACTGTTAGCTTAATTCCAAGAATATAATAATTTCATTATGACTCATCAGGATACTCTGGGACAACAATGAGACACATTATTCAAGAGAAAAGAACATCTTGATATTAAGTACAGCCAACATTGATTTTTGTCTGCCTCCTTCTAGAGAACTGATTCACCCCAACAGCAGCCACAGGCAGAGTTGCCCATGACAGGACCACACACTCCAGCCTCAGGGCTGGAGCCTGGGCAGAGATCATGTGATTCAGGGTGGACCAATCAGAGGCGTTCCTTGGTTTCCACAGATTTTGAAGTAGGAAAGATTTTCCCTTCCTTTTAGGTTGCTACGCTGGCACAATACAAGCCTGCCACTGCCCATGGCCATGATGTCCTCTGTGTGGAAGAAGCCTATAGTAAGACAGAATGAGGCCAACGCACAGAGACTCTGGGGAGGAGAGCAAGAGTCTGATTATGGGGAAGAAAAAGGGTCTTGCTTCAAGTGCTTAAGCACCCAGGGTCCTACAACTCTGTGAGTTCTTTTCAGGATATTCGATTTTGGGTTTAAAACAGCTGCTTCATCTGAAAGAGTTCTGATCTATAGAGCAAGCTTACCCAGACATACTAAATAAACCTCGATGAAGGGCGAGTAAGAATGTTGGAAAAAGATTCTACAAAGGTCATTGCTTCTCCTGAAACACATGAGATGAGCTCACCATTTGGAGATATCAATCCCAGTTTTCTAAACCTGGCTCAGCACTAACAACCTTCTGTATTAATCAAACAAAAAGGCCACGTGCATGCACCATGATGAATACCAGGAGACGCATTCAATGAGGGTCTGGCTAGATCATTCTAACACCTGACGAGCATGACCAGCACGGGGAAAGGGATTCAAAATATACGCAGGAAATAATGCTGAAAGGTGGACAAGAATGACTGGGACAACATTTCAACTAGAATATTAACTACCACTTATTATTTTCCATGCTGTTCGCTTACTGAACAGGAAAAATTCATGTTTCAACGGCAGCATCAGGAATCACAACCTTTTACTATCTTCAAGGTCACTAGATGGAAAGCTTACATTTGCTCTTAATGGCCATATCATTATGTGGCTGCAAAACATCATCACCAAAGAACCGATCTGCTGTGGCGTGGTATTTAATCCATCGTGCTCCTGTAGGGTAAGAAGACTCTCAAAGCCCTGCCCTGCACCATCCCTGGCTCCATTATGGTTGCTGAGAGTTCCACGGACAAGTTCCGGCTTAAGCCTGGAGAAGGCAGTTCTTGGAAACAAGTATCAGAGACAAGGAATGATAAAAATGTGAATCTTTCTTGGAACCCCTTTCTGATCTCCATCTTTTTTCTTTCAACCAGACAAGATCTGTCTTCTCTGTAACCTCTACACAAGTTTATTATTTTTAAAATCTATTTTAATTAACTAATTTTTTGGTTGCACTGTGCAGCACGTGGGATCTTAGTTCCCCAACCAGGGATCAAACCCATGATCCCTGCAGTGGAAGCACAGAGTCTTAACCACTGGACCGCCAAGAAGTCCCAACACAAGTTTATATCTGCTACTAATAGGGCCTACTCAGTGACAAATTCAGAAATGAAGAGTGTTTGTAGCAGATGGAACAGTATGGTGGTGACCTATGGCCTTAAAAGAGGCACCCATGGTGGGGAATTTGGATTAATCTAAGAAGCATAGATGGGCGAATATTCAAAGTCCAAGAAAAACAGTACGGGGTAGAGTAGTGGTTGGTCGTTTAGTTGCTAAGTTGTGTCTGACTCCTGAGACCCCATAAACTGTAGCCTGCCAGGCTCCTCTGTCCATGGGATTTTCCAGGCAAGAATACTGGAGTGGTTTGCCATTTCCTTCTCCAGGGGATCTTCCCGACCCAGGAATCGAACCTGTGTCTCCTGCACTGCAGGCAGATTCTTTACCGACTGAGCTATGAGGGAAGCCCCATGGGGTAGATGGTCTCACTAAAAATTCTATGTGCACCTTAGAGTATGTAGAAGCTGGTGAGTCCATTCTGCCATAGCAGGGCTGAGACCCTCTGCTCCCATTGTTGGGGGTAAAATAATTCTGTACCTTTATCCACATTAAGGATATTTTTGCATGGTGGCACTAAATGGTAGCTCAGTTGGTAAAGAATCTGCCTGCAGTGCAGGAGACCCCAGTTCAATTCCTGGGTTGGGAAGATCCTCTGGGGAAGGGATAGGCTACCCACTCCAGTATTCCTGGGCTTCCCTTGTGGCTCAGCTCGTACAATCTGCCTGCAATTTGGAAGACATGGGTTCGATCCCTAGGTTGGGAAGATCCCCTGGAGAAAGGAGAGGCTATCCACTCCAGTATTCTGGCCTGGAGAATTCCATGGACTGCAGTCCATGGGGTGGCAAAGAGTCAGACACGACTGAACAACTTTCACTAAATGAACGAGAGATCCTCTTTAAGAAACTGGCCTTCATGATGGCACCTTGCTTCCTCGGGTTTTCCAGGCCAGGTCAATGAATTCAGTCAATAGCTGGTTTTCTACCTTTGTTCCTGTCTCTCAACATCCCTGAAGTGCCTGACGTGGTGGCTTTCGAACACTGTCTCACATGGCCTCTGTGGTACAGCATGTTCTCATCTTCCTGTTCTTTTTTTCCCCCTAATATTTATTTATTTGGTTGTGCTGGGTCTTAGTTGCAGCATGTGAACTCTTAGTTTCGGCATGTGGGATCTACTTCCCTGACCAGCGATTGAATCCAGGCTCCTAGCACTGGGAGTGAGGAGTCTTAGCTACTGGACCATGGGGAAGTCCCTTGTCTTCCTGCTCTGTAACCTTCTCCTTGTTCCCACCTCTCCTCTCTTCCTCCATCCATATGGGTTCATTTCTATATGCTGATAGCCCCCAGATCTACACCTCTAGCCCATTTGAACCCCAAGCCTTAGATTCAGCTTCCTACAGGGCATCTCCCCTTGGATGGGTGGCAGCTGGTTTACTGTACACCCACCCGAGAAGCCTGTAGACGCTCCCAGACCCCATACTCACTCTCATGCCGCAGCCATCCATCACCACGTGCTGCATCTTTACCTTTTAATTTCTTTCAAATCTGCCTCTTTCACCCTTATTTCCACTCCACTGTCCACACTTTCATAGCATCTCACCCAAATCACTGTGACAGCTTCCTTTCCATCTCCCTGCCTCCCCTCCAGATGAATGATCCTACACAGATATAAACATGTAAGTTACAAATATGATCTCTGGCTTGAAGCTCTCCTTGAGTCCTCATTACCCTCAGGGACAAGTTCAAACTGTTTCCGGTGTCTCTCTGATCTGCTTACCTCTCCTGTTCTGGCTCCTCACTCGCTCCCGAGCTCCCTGGGTTCTAGCCCTACTCAACTATTTCCAGATCTTCTGTAGTCCTGCTCAGTGTCCCTAGCTTTCACTTGCTTCTCCCTTTGCTAGAATATACTCTTTCCTCATCACCCCCTTCCATATTCCAAGACAGTCCTAAGGAAATAATCTGAAATGCCAACATGTTTCTATTGTGGGATACTCATCACAAAGTACAATAAAAAATCTTGAAAACTACCAAAATGCCAACAAAAACAGCCTTAAAAGGACTGAAGTTTTGTGTTACTAGAAAATGGCTCATCGTATATTAAATGAGAAAACCAAATTATGAAGGTTGCTTTCCATCACAACTTCATAGATACTAAAATAGCAACAGTAGTTATTTCTGCATGGCAAAATCACTGGTGATTTTAATGTTCTTCTTCAGACTTTTCTATATATTTATTTTTAAAAAACTTACCCATGTACATGCGATAATTACTTTCATAATTAGGAAAAACCAGTTATTTTTTAGAGAGGGACATCCCTGAGCATGTAATAGGAGGGTGGTGGTGATTGTTGTTCAATCACTAAGTCATGTCTGACTCTTCATGACCCCGTGGACTGCAGCATGCCAGGCTCCTCTGTCCTCCACTACCTTCCACAGTTTGCTCAAATTCATGTCCAAATAGGAGGGTAGATGTAGACCATGAAGATTCTATTTCTCAAGGGAAGAGTGCTTTCTATGGAAAGTTTAAATCCTGAACTGGGAGGATATCTAGAAGATTGTGAATGAGTTCTATAATCATCTGTTGCAAAGGGTGAAGTGAAAAAACAGCTGAAGAGGGTGTGTGTGGGGGCAGTTTCTGCTCCCATGACAAATGCTAGGGCTAAGATTAACTCATCTCTGGGATGTGTTTCCATCACTGAATAAATCCCTCCACTCTCTCCTCTTAACCCCCCGTCGATATGGGCATATGTTTTGGTGTGGCTGAACCAGTGGAAGGGCCCCAAGAACTGAGTGAGCAAAATATGGTTAACTCACAGCCCCTCAGCTGCTGTGCTTCAGTCAGCAGGGAGCAACAGGTGGTATCCTTGCCAATCTGTGTGTCCAGCTATGAACGGAGAAGGGAAAGTTAACACACAAACGTTTTGTTCTCCAGAAAAATGAAAATCATTTGGATAAGTCTGTACAGCTGTATCCAATGGCCACTTGAGTGCTGGCCTGAGAATATTATATATAAAGGGAGTTTCCCACCTAGTCAGACATGTATGCTATTTCCATTAAAGGTTATTTTCTGTCTCAATTAAATCTGGAGTTAGAACAGTACCAGAAGCATAAGCAGAGTTAGAAGAGAACGGTGTGCTTTGGGAAAATGAGATCAAACGCTTAGCTTACATGAAAACGTCACCTTAATGCACAAAACTGAAAACACAGCATCTCTGGCTCACTTAAGTATAATTGCTGATTAAATTTTCAGTTAATGACCTAGCAGGGAGCATTTGTTGCAAGGCATGTATTAAATAATGAAGCAATCAAGCAGATAACTGAAAAACATACTTTTGAAACAGAGTTCAACCTTTTGGAAGAAAGAGAAACAATATAATATTTACAGGAAACCCAGTAACATTTAAATAAAATCTTTGAGAATCCACAGGTGTGTTCCCTGCAGAAACAAGTCTGTAGCAACAAGAGGGAGAAGGCCAATTTCTTATGAATCACCCTGTTCCTGCGAAGAGTGTGTGTCCTTAAAGACAGGAGAGACGAGAGACAGAGGATGGTAAGAGAGAGGAGAGCAGATTACAAGTTTCCCAGCCACAGACTCTGATTCTGTTATTTTCTAGGTCTGGAAAAAAGGAAACCAGCATGAAATCACAATCTTGATGAGCACAACAAACGAAGATCCTATTGTATCAGGTCATTTAAAACTCCAAATTGACTTTTATTATTACAGCTGGATAAAGTGAGTGAATGCTTATTGGTTTAGATATTAAAATGAACCATAAATATGGCTGTTAGGGTTAAGTGAGTGATGAATCTTACGTCCTGGCTTAATTTTCAAATGGATGATTCTAAAGGCAATGCCAATTTATTAGTTTCTCAGAATTAGCTTTAAGTTGGAAAAAAAGATAGCATGAATAAGAAAACATTATTATGCAGTATATATTTCATTTTAAAGTTTGAATTATTTCTTGGAATCAGACCTGGGTCTGATCTGTAGAATTTTCCACTTGAAAACCTTTGTTCTGTGTGTTTAGTTGCTCAGTCGTGTTCGACTCTTTGTGACCCCCTGGACTGTGGCCCATCAGGCTCTTCTGTCCATGGGGATTCTCCAGGCAAGAACACTGGAGCGGGTCACCATGCCCTCCTCCAGGGGATCTTGACAGCCTTAAACACTGGCAATATTCCAACAATTGTTACTGACTTCTTTTTTAAGCTTCATTACCCAGGATTTCATTTTGGTGGCTTGAAAAAAAAAGTCTGATGAATCGCATCCTTTCACAGTTAGAAATCGAAGCGTTCACACTTCTTGTCAGCAGGAAGTGGAGGTTGGGAAGAATTCTATTTTTGGAGTTGAAAGGCCACCTTTGACCCAGAAATGTGTGGTTTCATGAAAGATGTTCCTCTGTTCTGTCTTACTTGATTTACCCAAGGAATGGAGAAATGCTTAAGAGTGTAACTTCATCAGACTTGTTTCCTCCCAGTGCCCTAAGTGCCCTAAGACAACCCTATTGACCATACCTAAAGAATTTTAGATTTTCAAGTGTTTAATTTGGTCTTATGTGATCCATGTCACAGTCATTTAACTTTATGTTATTCAAAACCTTCCACGTTGAAATCTTGACTCTTTTTCTAAGATGTGAGGATGTATTCTTCATCTAGATCAGGGGATAAGAGATGAACAGTCTGAAGCAAGGATTGATCATTAAGAAGCAAAGGGATCCTAGAGAAAGAAGTGAATCCACAGGGAAGGAAAATGTATCCTGGTATACTGCTTGGCTCTGAAGGAAACAATGTTTATAAAGTTATAGTCATATAAAGAGCAGTTATTGGTTTTCAGCTTTAGGGTCAATCAGCAAAGTGTGAAACAATGTAAAGTAAAGTTCTAGGTGCCAGAAGTTCAAGCAAGACACTGTCTTCATCTTCATTCCACGTAGTGGTGTGAAGAGATGGGTCTGAAATTTATGGAGCATGAAAAAGTGATTCTTACATATTTTTGTATTTCACAGATTCTAAAAGCTCACATCTTTCAACCATTAATATATTTTTATATACTTTTAATTAATCATTTATTTCTGGACTGTGCTGGGTCTTCACGGCTACTTGCAGGCTTTCCCTGCGGTGGTGAGTGGGGGCTCCTCTCTAGCGGAGGTGCCTGGGCTCCTCGTTGTGGTGGCTTCTCTTGAGGTCCGGGGTGTGCGTCCTTTAGTAGTGGTGAGTGGGCTCAGTAACCCCTCAGCATGTGGAGTCTTCCTGGACCAGCGATCAAAACCCATGGCCCCTGAGTGGGCAAGCAGATTCTTAACCACTGGACCCCCAGAAAAGTTCTAATATATTTGAAACTGGGATACACCTTACTCTTGAGAATACCTTATAAGTATAATTGGCAATGTTGTTTTCTTTGGTGGAACAGACAATAATGGCACATCTTACATTTGACAATGCAGTATCTTGAGTTGTAAAAAGTAACTAAAAGTAAACTAAAGATAATGAAAAAAAAAACACAAAAACTAATAATACTTGGGAGGCAGTGACCAAAGACAGCTAAATAAACCATCATCTCTTAGAATCAAAGGTTAACAGAAAATGTCTAAACCTGATAAATTTTTTAAAATGGCAGCATGAGCCTGTTGTTTCTGTATCTTTTCATTTTAAACCCTTCCACTGTTTTTTTGGCAGGGGGTGGGGGGGGGTGCGGGGCGGGGAGCACACTGTGCAGCTTATAGGATCTTAATTCCCCGACCAGGGACTGAACCCAGGCCCCAGCAGTGAGAGCCCAAGTCTTAACCACTGGACTCCTGGGGAATTCCCCACTATTTGACTTTTAAAAAACACGACTGTATCAGGTTCTTGTCGTTGCTGTAACAAATTACCACAGTCTTGGTGGCTTAAATTAAAAGACGCTTACTCCTTGGAAGGAAAGTTATGACCAACCTAGACAGCATGTTAAAAAACAGAGACATTACTTTGTCAACAAAGGTCCGTCTAGTCAAGGCTATGGTTTTTCTAATGGTCATGTATGGATGTGAGAGTTGGACTATAAAGAAAGCTGAGTGCAGAAGAATTGATGCTTTTGCACTGTGGTGTTGGAGAAGACTCTTGAGAGTCCCTTGGACTGCAAAAAGATCCAACCAGTCCATTCTAAAGGAGATCAGTCCTGGGTGTTCATTGGAGGGACTGATGTTGAAGCTGAAACTCCAATATTTTGGCTACTTGATGCGAAGAGCTGACTCATTTCAAAAGACCCTGATGTTGGGAAAGATTGAGGGCAGGAGGAGAAGGGGACGACAGAGGATGAGATGGCTGGATGGCATCACTGACTCGATGGACATGAGTCTGAGTGAACTCTGGGAGTTGGTGATGGACAGGGAGGCCTGGTGTGCTGCGGTTCATGGGGTCGCAAAGAGTCGGACATGACTGAGCAACTGAACTGAACTGGTGGCTTCAAACAGAAATTTACTCTCTCCTAATTCTGGAGGCCAGAAGTCTGAAATCAAGATGTTTCTAAGGCCATGTTCCTTCACAGATTCAAGGGTTCTTCACCTCTTCTAGCTTCTGGGAGCTGCCATCATTTCTGCACCATGCCAGTCTCTCTCTCTGTCTTCACATCACTGTCTCTGTGAGTGTCAAATCTCCCTCTGCCTTTCTCTTATAAGCACACTTGTAGCACTTAGGACCTACCTGGATAATCTAGGATAATCTCCCAATTTGAAGATCCTTAACTTCAGTCGTGTCTGACTCTTTGTGATCCCATGGACTATAGTCTACCAGGCTTCTCTGTCCATGGGATTTTCCAGGCAAGAGTACTGGAGTGGGTTGCCATTTCCTTCTCCAGGGGATCTTCCTGACCCAGGGATTGAACCCAGGTCTCCTGCATTGCAGGCAGACGCTTTACCCTCTGAGCCACCAGGGAAGCCCAATTATATCTGCAAAGACCCTTTATTCCAAATAAGTAACATTCACTGATTCTGAGTACTATTAGGATATGGACATATCTTTGGGAGCCATTATCAGCCTACTCATGCATTAGTTTGATTTAAAAAAAAAATCCTAAGTTATTATACAACTTGAAGCTTTTCAGTGACTACCCATAGCTTCCAGGATCAAGTTCAAATGATGTACTGGTTAAAAATATAGTCTCTAAAGCAAAAGCAGAGGAAACAAAGGAAAAATAGGTAAATTGGACTTCAAGATTAAAAACTTTTGTGCTTCAAAGGATACCATCAAGAAAGAGAAAAGACAACACAGAGAAAATAACATAAATGATAAGAAACTTCTATCTAGAATATACAAAGAGTTCTTAGGACTCGATAATAAAAAGACAAATAACAATTGTTAAATGGGCAATAGACATTTCTTGAAGGAAGATACAAAACTGACCAAAAAATACACAAAAAGATGCTATCCATCATTAGTCACTTAGGAAATACAAACTAAACACAGTGAAACACCACTTCATACTAGCTAGGATGGTGACAATAAAAAAGACAGATAGTAACAAGTCCTGGCAAGGGAACAGAGAAACTGGAACCTTCATGCACTGTTGGTGGGTTATTCATTAGTCATAATATCCCCAAAGTGGAAACAACTCAGATGTTCTTCCACTGACAAACGGATACATAAAATGCAGGCTATCCATATAATGGAATATTATTTGGCAATAAAAAGGAATAAGGAATATGAGACATTGCTATAATATAGATGACCCTTGAAAACACTACCCTAAGCGGAAGAAGCCAGTCACAAAGGACCAGGTATTGTATGATTCCATTATACGAAATGTCTAGGGTAGACAAATCTATAGTGATAGGAAATGGATTAATGGTTGGTTGGGGTAGGGGTCTAGAGGGAATGGGGGATGGGTGACTGCCAATCGGTATGGGATTTCTATTTTTTTTTTTAATTATGTAGGTGTTTATTTTTCGCTGCACCGAGTCTTCCTTCACTGCTGCGCATGGGCTTCCTCCAGTCGCGGCGGCTGAGGGCTACTCTCTAGCTGCAGTTGGAGGTGCTTCATTGCAGTGGCTTCTCCTGTGGAGCACAGGCTGCAGAACTTGGGCTTAGTTGTGGCGCGCAGGCTTAGGCGCCCGGCGGCATGTGGGATCTTCCTGGACCGGGGATTGAACCCGTGCCTGCTGCATTGGCAGGCAGATTCTTAACCACTGGACCACCAGGGAAGTCCTGATATTTCTACGTGGGGTGATACAAATGTTCTAAGTGGATTGTGGTAATGGTCACACAACTCTGAATATACTAAAAACCATTGAATTACCTGCTTTAAATGAGTGACGTTTATGACATGTGAATTCTGTCATAGATAGACGATAGACCAGTAGACAGACAGTCCACTCACTCACTTGGGTCCAGTCTCAGTTCCATGAGAAGGTGTAGGTGGATGAGAGAACATGCACGGAAGACCTCAGCACAGTCCCTGGCACTGGGACTGTAGATACCCTACATGTGACCACTGTTATTATCTGCCTGGCATTTGGATCACTGTGGGACTTGGTCCTGGCCTACCTCTGGCCCCTTTACACCGCCCTTAACCCCTTTTCAGGACAGTTGCCACCCTGTGTCCCCTGCCCCCAGCTATGCTACCTCTTAAGTGCCCCCTGAAACAGGCTCAGCACATCCTGCTTTCACTAGAATACTCCCCCCTGCCTGCACCTGGTTAGTTCCTCTTTTCCTCCCCTTCTGTGTTTCCTGAGCCCTTGTCTCCCAGGAAGCATCCCCTACGGGCTCTAAGACCGCCTGCCCTTCCCGCCAGGTCCGCTGTGGTCCCCACAGCTCTGGGTACACAGTCTCTCGTGGCACTCGCCATGCTCTGTGGCATCTGTCTGCTGTGTCTTATTCATCTTTCCACGCTCAGTGCCAAGCAGAGTGACAAAAATGTAAGAAGTGAACGTGCTCAATGGCCACTGGGCCTAAAGAGAATTACTGCTGTGCCAGCAGTAGAGCAAAGTCTCTCCCAGGAGAGAGCAAAGATTTTTTCTCTTGTTTTCCAGGCTGAAGAAGTCGGTTTCTCTGGGGATGGGGTGCTTGGCACGACCAGCCTCGTGCCTTATCTTCCACGTGCACACGTGCAGACGTGCCCGCCGCCTGCTTCCCATGGAGGGATGGAGGGATGGACGCAGGCCTGTCTTGTGACCCTGTCGGTTTATTAGCACTTTACTGAAGTGCGTGTTCAGACACGTGCGCTTAATGGAAGGGACAGCTGAAGAGCAAAGCCAGCGTGATATTCACACCATGCAGCATAGGGAAAAATGCATTTGCAAACCCCGTAGGAGGTAATGCTCAAAAAAAGCCCACAGTCTGGGGACAAGAAGGAACAACTCCTTTCTAAATATTCCCCGTAACATAAGCACAGCTGGTGAAGAGTCCAGGGAGGCCTGTGTGAAACCGCCTCTAACCCTCAGAGGTAGTGAGCGCCCTACCCCGGAGGCACCCACACTGCGGAGGGTGCCGTGGGGAGCGAGGAGATGCTGGATTCGGGGGCCCTTAGCTCCACTCCAATGATTAGAAGACATGATGTGCCGATTTGAGTGTCTGGTGAGAATTATCTGGAATATGCGGGCTGCCACTCTGCACAACTCCGGGATGCCCTTTGCGTCACAGTCTAGGTGAGAGGCACCCCCCACCCCCGCCGTACCCCCGACGAAGTGCCGCCCTGCAGGGACTCTGTAGTTGTTATGGGCAACCGGGCTAAATCTTGATTACAGACTCCTGTGTCTATTACAGCAAAACAGGCTTGCTTAATTTCTTCTTTTAAGGTTTGTAGTATCTTTATTTTTTTTAATTATTTTTCATTGAAGGATAATTGCTTTACAATCTTGTGTTGGTTTCTGCCACACATCAACATGAATCAGCCACAGGTATACCTATGTCCCCTCCCCCGTGGCTTACTTAGTTTTATATGACTCTGGCTTTTTTTTTTTTAAAGAACACTGTCTAAATTGTACACACATGGCTTAACGAAACGGTGACATATTTTAAAGGAAACTCCAAACCCAAGGAGGGCTGAGTTGGTAAAAATTTTCATCCCTGGTCGCATCTTAGGGTTGTACTCCAAACAAATGCTAGCCACTGTCTCTTGGCCTCAGTGTATGTTGTCGGTTAGTCAGAAAGGCCACTAGCTCTCAGGGATCCTGAGAAAAGATGCCAGATGTCGTGTGTGAAAGCCAGCACATTTGCCCACAGACAAAGCAGACCCAACTACACATTCTGCATGGGTGTCCCGTCAGGAAACAGCTTTTCCTTCTCTTTTTTAAGCCATGTCACACAGCATGCGGGATCTTAGTTCCCTGACTAGAGATGGAACCCAGGTCCCCTGCATTGGGAGCATGGAGTCTTAACCACTGGACCACCAGGGAAGCCCAGGTGTTCCTTCTGTTTATTAAAACAGAAAAGAATCAGCACTGGCATATGCACACACATGTGTACATATGTGTACACACATGTACACACCCTCTTCCTTCCATGTATCACATATATTAGAATACTATATTAGATATTTAATACATATATTAAATATATATGGTGGCACTAGGTAAAGAACTTGCCTGCCAATGCAGGAGACATAGGAGACCCAGGTTTGATCCCTGGGTCGGGAAGATCCCTTGGAGGAGGGAATGGCAACCCATCACTCCAGTATTCTTGCCCAGAGAATCCCATGGACAGAGGCGCCTGGTGGGCTACAGTCCATAGGGTCACAAAGAGTCGAACATGATTGTAGCAAGCTACTTGGCATGCATATAAATATAAATTAGTCGAATTTTCTATCTTATTAGTTGATTCAGTAAAATATGTGATGGAAAATAAAATGAGTGTTTTTAGTTCTCCATGGTTTTTCCTTCTCTAAATTTCCTGTTCCTTGTACTGAGCATAGACCTGGGCCACGCGCCTTACAGCACCAACGCAGAGTCACTGCTTCACGTAGGGGAGGGCGGAAGGCGCCATCTGTCCATGTTCCAAGGTCCCCGCAAGCACCCCATCCTCTCAGACCTCTCCCTGCCGCACACGATGGCCTCCCGTCTACTCCTCTCTTTAAAGTGGAGAGTGGGTAAGAACATGGGCTGAGGAGTCAGTGAGGACTGAGCTGAAATCCTGACTCTGCTGCTGACCAGCCGTGGGCACCTCTGGTGAGGGACACAGCTCCTCTGGGTCTCAGCTTCCTCATTTGAAAAATGGGAGCAATACCCGCCCCATTTGGGGTTACGAGAAGCTCAAGGAGAAAAGCTCATGGAAAGCATGTGGCTCAGGGGCAGCGTCCAGCCAGTGGTCAACAAACAGCAGCATCTCCTCTATGCTGCTCTCTGAATGGACTCTGCCCCCATTATCAGGCTGTGAGCCCTCTGAGGGGTCCGATGTTTACTGAATGGGGAAATGGATCTGACAGGATAGGAAAACCACGGCACCTCCTACTGACCTGGTGCTCCTGGAGAATCACCACCATGCGCTTCCTCTGCCCCACTTCTGCTCCTAATCAATCCGACTAAGGCCTTACTGCTTTACCAGCAAGGTGGTGGATTTCCACCAGCAAAGACAGCAAGCTGTGAATGACTCTGATACATTTTTACTGTAATACATAACCTCTCTGCTCAAATGTCATATGCAATTGACCACAGGAAGGACAGGCCTGCTTTCTAAAGGTTATGCAGATGATTTTTTTGTTCCAAGCTAAGTGTCTCTCTTTCTACATTATATTGTATTACAGAATACAAGTAGGCTGACATACTTTCCTCCCTTGCTTCTATTTGTATACAATTAGAATTTAAGGTCTGTTCTCTTTTCTTGGCTTTTTTTTTTTTCCCCCTCAAGGACTTGGGATACTTGAGGGTATACATCTGAAATCCTGGGGTAGATTCCTGTGATCATTAATTTCATCAGGCTTGAACAGGGCCAGCTTAGCATGGAGACTCACATGATGCTTTCCTACTCCGAGAATAACAGGCACTGAGGCCCTCACAGGCCACGTGGCTGCCGATTCAGTCCTGGGTTCCCCTACCTTGGAATCCCTCAGGCTGCCTGTATAAGGGCGCTGAGCAGTTATTCATTCTGATGCTGTGCTGACAGAAATGGCTCTCCCAGCTATAGATTTAGGCACTTGGAGGGCTGAACAGTAGCTCATCCACTCTCTAGTTTTTCTTTGGAATTCAGTAATGAACTCATTAAATCACCAACTTGTTGTGACAGGAAGTCATTCAGATGCTGATGTTATTGCCATGGAAACCATCCCTCCGCTCCAAGCTCTGTCTCTGCTGAGGAGCACCCCAGCTCCATAATTACTGTCATTCCCCCAAATAACACTGAGCCATCATGGCTCCAAGCAAATCCAGAGCAGGGCATGCAGAGTCTCTATTCTGCTTTCAGACGGATCCTTGTTGGTTTTGGTGTATTTTTAGCACACATTTCTCTTCTGAACCAGTTGTCTTTTAAATGCCTACATGCTGGCTCCTTTCCAACACCTTTCTTAGAGAAGCAGACAAAAGATTTTTGGGGGGGATAACTGTCAGGGATAGGGATTAAAGGGAACCCACTGCTTTCCCAAATCTTTGTGCTTCCAAATATAGAAACAAATGAGTTCTTCTGCCTTTTGAGACCCTCAGAAACAACTCAATTCTCTTATAGTCCATCTTTTATAAAACCTAAAGGTTTATGGATAGATGAGTAATGCCCGGATGCAAGTTCAAAGACGCAACACAAGTATGAAGTGTTTGCTTTGTTTTGTTTGTATTATCTAGGCTATTGCTAAATGCCAATACCAAGACACAAAAAGAGAGAAAGTACACTCTTATCCGGAGTAGCAATCAAGTTTTTTTTTTTTTTTTTGAGATAAAAATATTTTACTTATAAACAGGATACAATTTGGTACTAAATACCAAATAACTGGCTGAAAAATAGAAAAATTTCATCAAAATTTTAATTTAGCATTCTATAGGTATGTAAACATATATTAAGACTTGCCATATTTAAGATTTATTTTTCAGGGTTTTTTTTTGTTTTTTTAATTAATTTTTATTGGAGGACAGCTGCTTTACAATGTCATGTTAAATCAAGTCTTTTTTTGAATATGCCATGGCACCTGGTATACAGGGAATTTGAAACATAACCATCTCTTAGCAAATGAGAGACACTGTACCAGGCATTTTGCATTCTGTTTCATGATTTAAATTTATCTGCATGAAAATCCCATGAGGCAGATATTTTTATTCCAATTTTACAGCTCAGGAATGTACAGCTCAGAGCAATTAGGTAAATTAAATAAATTCCACGCTCTTCCATACTGCAGAGGTGTTACCACATCACACGTGCTGTGCCCGCAGGCATAAAGGTGACTTCTGTTGCCTGAGAATCATAGGTGCCTGGATTACAAAAAGCCTTTCATGACTCTCTGTTTTAACTAACCAACCCCTTTTAGGACATCCCAGCTCATTATCTGCTCTCAGCTTGGGTATCACCAGCAATGGAGAATTAACTAAAAGCAGTCTGTATCTGGACAGCTTTCTCAGAGAAGCCTGTTCTGCCCATGAGCAAAGAGCAATCATCCTGGGAGCGTCTACTGAGCGCGAAACTGAGGCCATTTGGTTGTGGCTGAGAGTCCTCTAGGATATCCAGGTACGGGTGGGAGAAGAGGGCGATGAGAAGGAACTAGGTTAGGGTCTGCTTGAGCGCAACAAGAGCATCTCAGCAGACCACTGACTCTGTGACCATTTGCTCTGTGCGGAAGAAACCTGTTCCCCAGAGCCAGTGGGAAGCTGTGTTTTTTTCCCCCTTTCTTTAACTTGGTGACCATTTATAATTTTATTTATGTAAAACCTTTTTTGGAGTGCACTTGCTTTACAATGTGGTGTTAGTTTCTGCTGTACAGCAAAGTGAATCGGTTATATATGCATCCCTTCTTTTTTAGATTTCCTTTCCAGTTAGGTCATCACAGGGCACTGAATAGAGTTCCCTGTGCTACCTGGTAGGTTCTCAGTAGTTACCGATTTTATATGTGGTGTCAGTGTACATATGCCAATTCCAATCTCGCACCCCATCCCACCTCTCCCCTTCCCTTTGGTGTCCATACGCTTGTTCTGTATGGGGGAAGCTATGTTTTGAGTGAGACTCAAATCATACACACATGTGGACATATACTCTCAACAAAAATGCATCTCTGTTCCAAACAGAAATACCAACATTTAAGAAGGGCAGCAAGCAGTGATCCAGCTTCTGAAAATGTTAGCAAGGTCAGGGGAGGAATACCACACTGACCTTGCAGCTTCACGAAGTTCTGTGTTTAGTGCTGTGAGGATCATTTCTTTCTGCCCCAGGGAATGAGGTTTACTCCTACAAATGCTCAACTGCCTATGCCTTAGACTCTACACTCCTTGGTGGCAAGTTCTGTAATATGTGCAGATATGTGTTACCTGAATGATCCCTGACAAGCCTCTTTAACCCAAGTGCCTCTCTTTCCTCATCTGTAAAATGAAGGATGCTGCTAATTACATTCTCTACTTTATGGGAGTATGGCCAGATTGAGCTGCAAAGTGCAAAAAAAAAACCAAAAAAACAAACCCTGAGAAAAGCATCAAATCTATAAGAAAAAAAAAACTGTGCCTAGGGACTTCCCTCGTGGTCCAGTGGCTAAGACTGTGCACTCCCAGTGCAGGGGGCCTGGGTTTGATCCCTGGTCAGGGAACTAGAGGCCACGTGTAGGAACTAAAGAGCCCGCACGCCACAACTAAGACCCAGTGTTGCCAAATAAATAAAAATACTAAAAAAAAAAAATTCCCAACTCAGTATTTGATGAAAGGGAATATGTAAACATAAACAATTCCAAGCTTAATATTTACCAGAAGTGAGATCAAATCTCTTTACAATTATCGTGAAAACCAAAATGATTTTCTAAGCTTGGAGCAATGATTCCTTTGAAGCAATATTCAGCATAAAAATTTTGATACTACAGGGTTGTGATTTGTTTTTTTAGTGTTCACTGTCTCATGACCTAACCTGTTGCAAAGATTAAAGCGAAATTTTCCAGTTAATCACAGAGGATTAGTAAGGCCTCTATAATTCTGCATCAGTAAAAAAAGAGCAGATCACACAGAGTCCAATGTTTTTAGTCTTTATAGGTTTGTTTTCTAAGTAACTTATAAAGGTACTTGTGAATATATTCTGCCTAATTCTCAAAAGTATCTGATAGCCTACAATAAAAGAAACAGAAATAATAAAAGTGAAGTAATTTGAAAAGAATCTTTTCATCCAATTCACAGCCATTTGTTCTTAATAATACCTATGAAACAGAATTCAGCTAGAGTTACAAATGAGATCCTCTATAGTTTCTGACACTGAAAATATTTTATTCACCGTAACCAAACACAGGGCTGGTAGGAAATGACTTCTGGGCGAGGGGGCGGGCTGGGGTTGGGGGAGTCTGTGAAATGGACTGAACTACGGGACTTGAAGAGAACGAACATGAATACAATTATGAAGTGGATTAAATCAAGATGCAGCGCACGCCCAGATCACGTGTTTTATTTCCATTTGGATGTAACAGCTAGTTTCAGGCAGAATATGCTAAGACAGCCACACAAAAGGGAAATGAGTCATTGACTAAATACCAGAAAAGCTTAGGCCGACTGGCTAGACCGAGACTCAGCCACGTCTTTTTCTGCCTCTGCTCCACTTCTATATCCTGAAAGCGCCACCTTATCATAGGAGGGAAATCTTTTTGGCAAATATGCCTGGGACACATCCAGCTGTACTCTTCCTCCATGTCACACACACACACACACCCACGCATCTAAGAGGCTTAGGGATGCATGTGGTTTTTTTCCCCAGCAGTCTTACCTCCATAATTATGTTTGACCTAGACTAACATTAACATATTTTGCTCTTCCTGAGCAAGCAGCAATCAGCATGAGGTTCCACCTTCCTTGGATCATAGCCCATCATCCTTTCTCTCTCTTTCTCTCCCCCCATTCCCACCAGCATAAAAGCCCTGGCACAGGAACTCTTGTCTGTCTTCCTGACTCTCTGGTATAGTGGCTGGCATATTGTTGGTACTCAATAAACATTTCCTGCGTGAGCTGAAGAAATACTTTCAGTCTCTCCTAGAAGCTCTCTGCTTTTTCCTCAGCCTAAAAGCTTGTACAAGTCTTCTCATTAAGTAAAAGACCAAAAAAGTCCACCGTTCTCTTCTCCCCCCAAGCCATGAAATACCCGCCAATTAAACCACCCATAATGTCAGTGCCCTTGTAGCTCCTGTCTTCTCTCCCATCACACCTTATAGCCAAGCTTCTTAAGAGAGTGGTGGTGGTGGTTTAGTCACGACGTCCTGTCAGACTCTTTGTGACCCCAGACTGTAGCCCCCAGGCTCCTCTATCCACGGGATTTCCCAGGCAGGAATACTGGACTGGGGTGCTATTTCTGTCTCCAGGGGATCTTCCTGACCCAGGGATTGAACCTGTGTCTCCTCCGTTGGCAGGAAGTTTCTTTACCACAGAACCACAGGGAAGCCCCCTCTTAAGAGATCAGTTTCTGTGTATACCATCTTTACTTCTGTAGTGTTCATTCTTTAACAGTATTCTGCAATCCATTGCCTCCCTCCCTCCCTTTCATCTATCCACCTACCCTTTTCCTCCCATCTTTCTTTTTCTCTGCTTCTGTAAATATATATCAATGCCTGCGATGTACTAGGTACTGCACTGGGAATATGTATTGAAAAAGACAGAATCTCCAAAGTGGAAGTGCTCTTGATCTGTGCGAGAAACAGGTGTGTCAACTTGAGAGTCTTAAACTGGGGTCCAACTCCCCTGGCTGTGCAGGAGTGTGCTATACTAAGTGACGACCTGGAACAAACCCAGCGCGTATAGAGATGACAAGGAGCCCCATGGGAGAAACTGCTGAATTTCATTTAAAAAAGGTAGATGAGAACAATGGATATACAAAGTTTTGTTTTTTCCCTGGCAAATTGGCAAGTGAAATCCAGTGCCAAGTGAGTAACTTGGTACAGGAGGCGTGTGGATAGTTGTCTGTAAGAGTGTAAAATGCCATAAGCATTAGAGAGCTAATCTAGACAAATGTATGAAAAGCCTTGAAGAATGTATACGCATTGGCCCTACAATTCCACTTCTAGGAATTCCTAAGGAAGCAATCATGGATATAAATAAATACACCTCTCCAGCTGCAGTCCATGGGGTTGCTGAGAGTCAGATACGACTGAGCGTCTTCACTTTCACTTTTCACTTTCATGCATTGGAGAAGGAAATGGCACCCCACTCCAGCGTTCTTGCCTGGAGAATCCCAGGGACGGGGGAGCCTCGTGGGCTGCCATCTATGGGGTCGCACAGAGTCGGACATGACTGAAGTGACTTAGCAGCAGCAAGGACACTTAGAGAAGTCTTAAGGGAAGCCTGGCATGTTTCAGTCGATGGGGTTACAAAGCATCAGATACGACTGAGCGACTGAACAACAACTAAAGACAATTATCATCGCGTTGCTTATAGTACTAAAAACTGCGAACATTCTAGATGCTCAACAGTTAAGGGTTGACAATGAAACAATATACAGAAATAAGTTTTGGTTCATTTTCAGCATGAAATAACATACAGGTATGCAAAGTTGTGCTGGAGAAGAATACTGAGTGACCTAGGAAGACATTTTCAGAATGTTTGCTCTGCATCCTTAAGGGAAATAGCAATTATAAAACAGAATGTATTAAAAAAAAATCTCATTTTTGGAAAACTGTATCAGAATGCAAAAGAAGATACGGAAATGTTAACAATAGTTTGCATGTGCGCTTACAGATTTTTTTCTTTAGTGTCTTTGTGTACATTTCCCCAAATTTCCTCATAAAGAGTTACTTTTGTTATCAGAAAAAGTATTTTTAACTAGAGACACAAAAATTCCCTTCTGTTTTGGCTGCCTGTTGTCTACTGGATGAAACCCAAATCCCTTTGCCTGATAAGCGAGGGCTGTCACAATCTGGCTGCTCCCCGGCAGTGTCCCAGCCTGCTCTTCCGGGCAGAGACCCATATTCAAGGCTCCCCAAGTCACATGCTTATCCATCAACAAGCTTTGTCTTTCTAAACCTTTGCCTGCACAGCCACGCCTCTCCTTTCCATCATGCTCAAAGGATTGCTGAACTCCTCATCCTTCTAAATGGCCTGCCTCTCCAGTTCCTGATCTTCTCACAACTCCACAAGCCTTGGCACCAAAGTATTTTCTGCCTCAGGGCCTTTGCACCTACCATTTTCCTGCCTGGCTTTGTCTTTACACGACCAGCTCCTTTCCATCTTTCAAACCTTAAATGTCACCCCTGGGGATTTTCCTCGTGGTCCAGTGATTAAGAATCTGCCTGCAATGCGAGAGACCCAGGTTCGATCCCTGGGTTGGGGAGATTCCCTGGAGAAGGGAATGGCTACCCACTCCAGTATTCTTGCCTGGAGAATCCCATAGATAGAGAAGCCTGGTGGGCTACAGTCCATGGGGTTACAAAGAGTCAGATAAAACTGAGTGACTAACACTTCTGCAATGCAGGGGCCTCGGGTTTGATCCCTGGTTGAGGAATAAGATCTCCCACGCCGAGGAGCAACTAAGCTGATGTGCCACAGTAGTTGTGGCACGCTCCTGGAGATCCTGCGCCACAACAAGAGAGTCCACGTGCCACAACTAAAGGCTCCAAGTGACGTAACCAAGACCTGATGCAGCCAAATAAATGGCTAAGTATTGAAAAAAGATGTCACCTCTGCACTTGGCTTTTTCTGACCACTCCATCCAAAATAGGTCACCTCCTTTAATTCTCTGTCTCAGAGCCCTGTTATTCCTCCTTAGCACTTGCTACAGTAGAGAACTATTTTTATTTACTTGTTCACTCATTTTAGGGGGATTGCCCCACTTGAGTATAAGCTCCAGGAAGACAGGGGCTATGATCTGACCTGAGGCCTCACACCTGGTAGAACAAAGATCTTTCTGGAATGGACAGACAATGGGAAGGCCAGATGTTCTATATGCATTCCTCTGTCTTCCTGTGGGATGCTGTATGTTCATCTCCACCAACCTTTCCCTATCTGTATCTTTTTTATTTATTTGGCTGCACAGCTTGTGAGATCTTAATTCCCCAACCAGGGATTGAACCTGGGCATATGGCAGTGAAAATGGGGAGTCTTAACCACAGGGCCACCAGGAAATTTCCTTTCTATCTGTATTTTTGAAACCACTAATGCAGTTGTTCCTAACAGACCCTGAAATGGACTGCAGGTACTCTGAGATGGAGACTGGGTGCAGGGTCAAGGTCCTGTTGCGCACTGCAGGTGCTCAACAAGCGTGTGCTCCGAATGAATGGAGGAGGGGCTCCCAGTGGATGGAGGAAACCATTCTTGGGCTGAGCAGTTGCTGCAACTCACACACATGATGAGACACTGCCCACATAAGTCTTACACTTTGGGTGGACACAGGGTTGGTGGTGAAAAAAAGTTTTAACTACATTTTATGAAGAATTCTGAAAGTGAAAGTCACTCAGGCGTGTCTGACTCTTTGTGACCCCATGGACTATACAGTCCATGGGATTCTCCAGGCCAGAATACTGGAGTGGGTAGCCGTTCCCTTCTCCAAGGGATCTTCCCAACCCAGGAATCGAACTGGGGTTTCCTGCATTGTAGGTGGATTCTTTACCAACTGAGCAATGAGGGAAGCCCAATGGAGAATTTTAGCAACTAGTTAGGTAACAATTAATTCTTGAGCTTCAAAAAAAATGAACAACAGAAAATTATAAGATGCTAATGAAAGAAATCAAAGATGACATAAACAGATGGAGAGATATTCCATGTTCCTGGGTAGGAAGAATCAATATTGTGAAAATGACTATATTACCAAATGCTATCTACAGATTCAGTGTGATCCCTATCAAATTACCAATGGCATTTTTCACAGAACTAGAACAGAAAATTTCACAATTCATATGGAAACACAAAAGACCCCAAATAGCCAAAGCAGTCTTGAGAAAGAAGAATGGAGCTGGAGGAATCAACCTTCCTGACTTCAGATTATACTACAAAGCTACCATCATCAAGGCAGTATGGTACTGGCACAAAAACAGAAGTATAGACCAATGGAATAAGATAGAAAGCCCAGAGATAAACCCATGCACCTATGGGTACCTAATTTTTGACAAAGGAGGCAAGAATATACAATGGGGCAAGACAGCCTCTTCATTAATGGTGCTGGGAAAAGTGGACAGCTACATGGAGAAGGAAATGGCAACCCACTCCAGTACTCTTGCCTGGAAAATCCCATGGATGGAGGAGCTTGGTGCAGGCTACTGTCCATGAGGTCGCAAAGAGTCAGGCACAACTGAGCGACTTCACTTTCACTTTCACATGTAAAAGAATGAAATTAGAACACTTCCTAACACCACACACAAAGATAAACTCAAAATGGATTAAAGACCTAAATGTAAGACCAGAAACTATAAAACACTTAGAGGAAAAGAAAACATAGGCAGAACACTCAATGACATAAATCAAAGCAAGATTCTCTATGACCCACCTTCTACAGTAATAAATATGCATTAAATAAATATTTACAGTAAATAAAACCAAAAGTAAACAAGTGGGAACTGATTAAACTTAAAAGCTTTTGCACAGCAAAGGAAACTATAAACAAGGTGAAAAGACAACCCCCCAAATGGGAGAAAATAATAGCAAATGAAACAACAGACAAAAGATTAATTTCCAAAATATACAAGCAGCTCATACAACTCAATGCTAGAAAAATAAACAACCCAATCAAAATGTGGGAAAAAGACCTAAACAGACATTTCTCCAAAGAAGACATACAGATGGCTAACAAACACATGAAAAGATGCTCAACATTGCTCATTATTAGAGAAATGCAAATCAAAACCACAATGAGATATCACCTCACATCGGTCAGAATGGCCATCCTCAAAAAGCCTACAAACAATGCCTGCTGGAGAGGGCGTGGGGGAAAGGGAACGCTCTTGCACTGCTGGTGGGGATGTAAACTGGTACAGCCACTATGGAAGACGGTATGGAGATTCCTTAAAAACCTGGAATAAAACCACCATATGACCCAGCAATCCCACTCCTAGGCATACACCCTGAGGAAACCAGAACTGAAAAAGACACATGTATCCCATTGTCCACTGCAGCACTATTTACAATAGCTGGAACATGGAAGCAACCTAGATGCCCATTGACAGATGAACGGATATAGAAGTTGTGGTACATATACACAATGGAATATTACTCAGCCATAAAAGGAACACATTTGAGTCAGTTCTGATGAGGTGGATGAACCTAGAACCTATTATACAGAGTGAAGCGAGTCAGAAAGAGAAAGATAAATATCGTATTCTAATGCACATATACGGAATCTAGAAAAATGGTACTGAAGAATTTATTTACAGGGCAGCAATGGAGAAACAGACATAGAGAATAGGTTTATGGACATGAGGAGAGGGGAGGAGAGGGTGAGATATAAGAGTAACATGGACACTTACATTATCCTATGTAAAATAGATAGGCATTGGGAATTTGCTGTATGGCTTAGGAAACTCAAACAGCGGCTCTGTATCAACCTAGAGGGGTGGGTTGGGGAGGGAGACGGGAGGGAGGTTCAAAAGGGAGGGGATATGTGTATACCTATGGCTGAGGCATGTTGAGGTTTGACAGAAAACAACCAAATTCTGTAAAGCAATTATCCTTCAATAAAAAAATGTATATGTGTAATTTTTAAATGAAAACAGGCTACTATACTAAATAAAGTTCTTACTTGACTACAAAAAAAAATGAACAACAGCAAATCTAACACTGATGATGGAACCATAAGAAAAGAGAAATATCATGGTGCCTTTGGGTCTGTCAAAAAGTGAAGAATATATTTCTTAATCTAAGAAATTATAGGCTCCTTGTGTGGAACCCATAAATTGATGTTTGTTTTACAATGTTCTCCCAGAGAAACATTACAAATAATGCAGGGCATTACAGACAAATAATGCAGGGCACTCACCCCAATTAAGGCAGCTTAAGAGTGAGATGGTTTAGGACCTCCCTAGCAGTCTAGTGGTTAAGACTCTGCACTTCCAATGCAAAGGGCGTGGGTTCAATCCCTGGTTGGGGAACTAAGATCCCATATGCTGTATGGCCAAATAAATAAATAAAGTAACTGCTGGATACTTTAAAAAAAAAAAAAAAGGGTGAGATGGTCTAATTGAAGTATGCTGAATGTAGAGATGATCCATGACTTGTGGGAGAAAACATTAAATCTGACTAGTGCAGTTATTACTCAGTGAAAAAATGCGAGCCTTTCAATTTGGAAGCCTCAGTCTCTCTTTGTGAAAGTGGTCAAACTGGATGGGTCCTGAGATACTGTGTTGTTAGGGGTCAGTCAAGTTTCTCTCTAAAGGGCCAGAGAGTGACTATTTCAGCTCTGTGGGCCAAACTGTACTGCAACCACTCAACCTGGCTGCTGCTATGTGGATGTAAATGGACAGTCGGTGTTCCCACACAGTTTTATTTGTGGACGATGGAGCTGAATTTTATATAAACATCAGGTATCATGAAATGTTATCCTTCTTTTTGATGTTTTCCACTAATTGCTTAAAAAAATGCAAACCCACCTAGGTGGTGGGCCAGGTTTGGCCCACGGGCCACTGTTTGCTGACCCCTGGGCTGGTTTATGACAGTTTATCTTCAAGGGCAGTAGTGGGACAGTGAAGAGACGTGCTCTCAGAGGCAGAGCCTTGATCTCCGAAGGGTAAACTCTGGACTTCCCTGGTGTGCAGGAGCTGAGATTCTGCACTCCCAAAGCACGGGGCCTGGGTTCAATCCCTGGTCAGGGAATTAGATAACGTATACTGCAACCAAGACTTGGTGCAGCTGAATAAATAAAAGTAAGTATTAAAAAGCTAGGAAAGATTGAGGAAGGAGATAGTGAAGGACAGGAAGCCTGGCACGCTGCAGTCCATGGGGTCACAAGAGTTGGACATGACTTAGTGACTGAACAAGAGCAACGAAAAACTCCACAAAGAGTACGTTCCAACACTTGAGCATCAAGGCCCAACAGAAACAACTTATTTCTGAGACCAGAAAACAATGTCGGGTGCTGGATGGTTAACAGTCAGTTTAAGACGAGGGGGAAAGATTTCATTCTTGGAAGCGAAGCGTGGTCTTTGAAGTTTGATTAAAAGCGTTTCGTTCACACTTTATGGGAGCACATTATATTAGCACCTTTCACTGCAGGATCAACGGAAAAGAAGTAACGTGCCGCCATCCTCACGCGGCTGCACCTGTGGCTGGAAAAGGCCAACGAACTGCTCTCCACTCAAGGGCTCACTGTCAGAGGATGCAACTTCTGACAATAAGAGAGCCCAGAAACATCCTTCTTTTCATCCAAAAAAGGCTCCCTCCACACTTCTGACCAGTTTGGTTATAGAATGCATTCCCAGGGAGATGAGAGGAGACGGAGGTCATGTGCAAGGTCTCTTCTGCCCTCTCATTTCCTGTTCTAAAGTGTGCTTCCATTCCAAATAGTTTACTCCTGCTCTGAATAATCTGGGTGCCTCGCATAGGAGAGGCAGCAGCACCTAAGGGTACAAGATGCCGGGGGTGCTTGTCTATTACGAATTAGCTGTGATCTGGGGCAAATTCCTCAACCTCTCTCTGCTTCAGTTTCTTCAGCTATAAAAGGAGGATAATCAGTGCACCCACCTTCTAGAGCAGTGAGGTGTGTGTGTGTTAGTGCCTGTATGGGGCTTTGAATGGAGTCTAGCATGGAGTAAGGACTGGATGAGTGTTGACTATTTTTATTATCTTCTATCCTATCAAGAAGCCCAGAATGTGTGCTCATGTGTGTACTTTCACACACACACACACACACACACAATTTGATCCTCAGCTGGCCAGGTATCACTCGCTTTTCACAAGGAATAAACTGGGGCTTAGTGGCTCAAGGCCACTCAGCTATGAATCTTCTTTTGATTATGAACCAAATGGTCCTTCAAAGGCTTTTAAATTATTGAATGTGATCTTCAATTTCCTGCCCTTTGCCTGTTGTGGAAGCTCCTTAAAGAAAAAGTTGTATAAAAAAGTGTTTAAAAAAAAAATCCACCTACTTGTAATCTATATGCAATAGAGGGTCTTAATTGTTGGATGTTAAGTTTATTTTTCTCATATGCTTTATGATCATTACCTTTTTTAAATCATATTTTATTATTTCCATCCCTAATATTCCTTCTCTCTTAAATGTCTCTTTTATTGATCACCTACCATCGATTTCTTGAAATGTACAAAAAAAACTATGTTCGTTCCCAGCCACAGACCTTTAAGTATTTCTTGACCTTTCAGCTTCACCTTCTCTATTTATCACTGCTATGCATGTAATGACAGGGTAGTTATCCCATAGTAACCCTCATTTAACTGCAAAAGAATGGTTGTGGCAAATTGAGCATGTAAAATGTAAACTCTTTGCTCAGTCATGTCCAACGCTTTGCAACCCCATGGACTGTAGCCCACCAGGCTCCTCTGTCCATGGAATTCACGAGGCAAGAATACTGGAGTGGGTTGCCATTCCCTTCTCCAGGGGATCTTCCTGCCCAGGGATTGAACTGAGGTCTCCTGCACTGCAGGCAGATTCTTTACCATCTGAGCCACCTGGGGACCCGTAAGCAACAGAATGTTCTTGGAAAACTGAATATGCTTGCTGTTAAAAAAGTAAACTATTCTGGGAAAGCCTAATTCCTCCTAAAGCATAAGCTGCTGTTTAGTCACTAAGTGGTGGCTGTTTCTGACCCCATGGGCTGCAGCATGCCAGGCTTCCCTGTCCCTCACCATCTCCTGGAGCTTGCTCAAACTCATGTCCACTGACTCGGTGATGCCAGCCAACCATCTCATCCTGTCACCCCCTTCTCCTCCTGTGTATAAGTACAATATCTAATTCATATGGTCATGGTAGGTCAGCAGAGATACCGTTTCAAGTTTATAAGGGCTGCTGAGACAAAGGCAACCCAGATAAGTAGTATTCCTGGAAACTTGCTGCAAGAAAAATGTGTACGTTAAGGAGTCTTTGAATTAAAAAGAACTGTTAATACCCAGAAACAACTAAAATAAATGATCCGTGATATAAAAACTTTCATACCAAAGTTGAAACTCTGATTCTCAAGATTAGTTGGTGAATCATTCAGAGAAAGTTATGTTTTTGAAGATTTTTACAAGCAAACTAACAACATTTATTACTGTCACTGACTCAGTCCTCGGAGAAGGCAATGGCACCCCACTCCAGTATTCTTGCCTGGAAAATCCCATGGATGGAGGAGCCTGGTGGGCTGTGGTCCATGGGGTCGCTAGGAGTTGGACACGACTGAGCAACTTCACTTTCACTTTTCACTTTCCTGCATTGGAGAAGGAAATGGCAACCCACTCCAGTGTTCTTGCCTGGAGAATCCCAGGGACGGGGGAGCCTGGTGGGCTGCCGTCTGTGGGGTCGCACACGATTGAAGCGACTCAGCAGCAGCAGCAGCAACTCAGTCCTGGGCTTCCCAGGCGGTGCAGTGGTAAAGAATCCTCCTGCAGGAGATGCAGGAGACATGGGTTTGATCCCTGGATCAGGAAGATCTTCTGGAATAAGAAATGGCAACCTGCTCCAGTATCCTTGCCTGAAAAATTCCATCAACAGAGGAGGTTGGCAGGCTATAGTCCATGGGGTTGCACAAGAGTTGGACACAACTGAGCGACTGAGCGTACAACTCAGTCCTCTTATACGTTCTGCACATTTTTTGCTTTCCTTTTTTCTTTTTTTAAATTCTAACATTCATACATGTTCATTGTAGAAAACGTGGAAAATGGAAGAAAGTATAAAGCAGGAGAAACAAAAATTTCCCCATAATACTACCTTGCCATCTCAGGAGAGAATGTTGGTTAATATTTTGACATGTTAACATAGTAACATTGATATTTTACATATCCTTCTAGTGATTAACTTTTGCCATAAAAGTTAAAATGATTTCTTACCATTTTCCCTTGACTGTCATTGAAATAAAGCTAGAAAGCATAAAAAAATTGAAAGAAGAAAGAACAGAATCACTTAGCATTAACCATTTTGGTATATTTCCTTCAACTCCTTTTTATGTCTGTATTTTTTTCAAAGTTGTGATTACAACTGGATATATTTCATATTTAAAAATTTTATATCTTAAGCACTTTCTTTTGACATCAAAAAGTTTGTAAAGATAACTTTTAGTGGCTGTAAAAAATTTCATCATAAGTCTTTACTTGTTCAGATATTCTTTCAAGGTTTTGGCTGTTTACAGTTTTCACTGTTTATAGATAACTGCTATACACATCTTTAAGTGTAGATTTTTGTCCACATTTCTAATTACTTTCTGAGGATATATGTGTTGAAAGGAGACTGTTAGGACAAAGAATATGAGCATAACAAAATTAGTAATGTTATTTTTTCCCCTCTGACTCTAAATGCATGATATAACCCTTGAAATAAGTCCTATAATATTAAAAACTAAATTGTATTTCCTTTCATCCCTTTTAAGGGCAGGAGGCTTTTCACGGCTTTTGATTCATGCTTGCAAATGGTTTTCCACATCTGTATCAGTTACCTCTCTCATTAGCAATAAACCAGTGCAGAATCTTACTGCATTCTCACTAGTGAAGAACGTTATCCTTAAAAGAAACTCCACTGTGGGAGGTGGGAGGAAGGTTCAAGAGGGAGGGGACACACATATACCTGTAGCTGATTCATGTTCATGCTTGGCGGAAACCAACACAATATTGTAAAGCCATTATCCTTCCATTAAAAATAAATAAAAAAATAGATTCAAATAAAAATATCCAAACAAACAAACTCCACTGACTTGAAGGGAAAAGCAGTATCTTATTGTTTTGTTGATACCTTTGATTATTAATGAAGACATTTTTTCAAATGTGTGTCATTTGGGGTATCTTGTTTTGGGTGAATTTTCTTAACTATCATAGGTATTTCTAAGTACACAGGTAGTGATTAGTGGTGTGTGTGCTCGGTCGCTAAGTCACGTCTGATTCTTTATGACCCCATGGAGTGTAGCCCATCAGGCTCCTCTGTCCAGGGGATTTCCCAGGCAAGAATACTGGAGTGGGTTGCCAATTCCTCCTCCAGGGGATCTTCCAAACCCAGGGATTGAACCTGCCTCTCCTGCATTGGCAGGTGGATTCTTTACTGCTGAGCCACCTGGGAAGCCCACTGATTAGTAGAGGATGATGTTCATCTAAGACTCATAAGTATGTACCTTAGCCAACACATCTGGGTACCAGCAGGAACCATTTCACACTAAGAGTCAGGAGAGTGAAGCGCTGCTTCACCCACGAGGAAAGCCATGCAGGTCTGTGTCCTCTCCCTCCACCGCAGGCCTGACAGTCAGTCACACCTCAAACTACTGTATCTCAGTTTAACATGAGCTCCTAAGTATCTGATGTAATGTATCTGATTTTTTTTTTTAAACCCTTCCTGGTATGATGTTATTTTGGTTTACTACCATTCTTGCTGGACTAAAAAGACTACGTGGGAATATAAAAGTAGCGGAAGCTGGTAAGATATATCCACAATTGATTAAAATCTGTTTTGCTTAACTTTATCTGTCAGCATCTGCAAATCAAATTTCCCCCGTAACCACACTGGCTTCCCACGACCACGTGGGGTTCTGGGCGCTGTAGCTCTAGTGTGGAGGTTGCGAGCAGAGCCTAGGCACCCAAGGAGTGGAAACTCATGCCCCTGCGTTTGCTGTCCCTTCAAAATTGGGTCAAAATGCGTCAACTGTTCCTGGGAAGGTAACTGTCCATGAGCAGGTAGGTTTTTCTTATGCTTGCTCTGAAGTGTCTAATTACTCACACAAATCTGGATCTGACATCAGCTTCCTTCAGTGTCACTTAGGAAAATCTCGGTCAGCATGTGGGTCCCTTTCCTTTCTAAGCCGACACCCTATACTTAGCGATGATTGTTAAGTGGCCCTGTAACTGGGGCTGCGGTGCAGCGTACAATCCAGGGTGAATTCCTCTAACAAGAGCCTATCTTTCTTCTGCCTCTTCTCTCCTTTGATGTTTATTTGGTGCTTCCGGTGCTGGGCAGTGGATGACTCAGATGTTCACAGGACACATCCTCTGTTCTTAGGGAGCTTACAGTTTAATGGGGGAGAGAGACGAAGAGCACAGATTAACTAGAAAATGAAGGGAAGGGAATGGTGACCACAGAGACAACAAAAAAAGAGGCATGGAGCCCCCTCTAAGAACTTCACGCGAAGGAATCATCTGGGACTCCAGGTCATGTGACTTTTAAGGGGGAGGGTACAGAAGTAGATTCCAACAAGGCCCATCTACATTAAAATAAATTAAAAAGCAGTATATTGAATTTTATTTATTTGGCTGTGCCAGGTCACAGCTGCAGCATGTGGCATCTTCAGCTGTGGCATGCGAACTCTTAGCTGTGTCCTGTGGCATCTAGTTCCCCAGCTAGGGATTGAACCCTGGCCCTCTGCATTGGGAGCCCAGAGTCTTAGCCACTGGACCACCAGGGAAGTCCCCTGTCTGCATCTTGTTGTCACGGTGACAAAGGGATTCTGTGGTCCTTCTAGAGACAACAGACCCCCTATTCTCACAATCACACAAACCACCATCACCTTTGTGACAGTGCTTGCGGTTGCATAATGTATGGAACTAAAAATAATGTCATCATCTAGGAAACACTGTCGTGTGCTAAATCTGTCCCTTAAAGAGACGGTTCTTCTCTGCAGCCACAGGAGGTATCCTGGCAGCACCAGCTTTCACAATGCAGTTCCCGCCGCTGTCTTTCTTAAACCTCACCTGCTGGATCCTGGAGCCCTGACCAGGGCGCAGCTGCTCAGACGGTCAAGTCTATTCAACCTTTAGCTCTCGGTCACCTTGGCTCCTGAGAGCAGTTGCTCTTCATCTGGCCAGCAATGGTTTGGTGGCTGAGGACACATCTATTTGGGACCAAACTGAGCTAGAACGTGACCACCACCGAACACTGGCAAGGCAGGACTGTGTCACCAGTGGCGTCTGAACAGGGAGTCCAGCACCAAAGGTCAACTCCATGCACCTGTTTCAGAGTTTCTCATTACGATGAAATACATTCAGTGACGAGAAATAACATCTATGACTTCCTAGTCATTCACTACACAGTTTCTGAGCATCTGGTTCAGAGACACAGTCCTCCCCTTGTGGAACTCCTCACAACTTCCTGAAAGTGAAAGATGCTAATTAACGCATGCACACAAATCTATTATAATTGCGGTGTTGTGAAGGAAAAAAAAATAGGGTCTTACTAGATGACATGAATACGAGGACTTAAGACTTGTCTGGGAAAGAGGTCATTTAACCTGAAACCTGAAAGATGCCCAAGGGTCCGTTCTCAGCAGAAGGTTGAACACTTGAGACATCTCCCAGATAGGTAGGGTGGGCCCCTTGCTTGAGGAGGTAACCATTGTTCCCAATTTACAATGGGGTTACATCCCGATAAACCCATCGTATGCTGAATATCTCAAAGCCAGAAATGCAATGAATACACCTGACCTACTGACATCCTGGCTGAACCGAGCCCATCTTCAACATGCTCAGAACACTTACATTCGCCTACAGCTGGGTAAAATCATGCAAATCAATGTTTGTTTTATCATAAAGCATTGGACAGCTCATGCAAGTGGTCAAAGACTGTACTAAAAGTGTGCAGCAGACTAGTCCTCTGGGTACAGCGTGGTCTTACATGTGTGTGTCGGTGGCTCACACTCCACGTTCCCTTCTCCAGGGGATCTTCCCAACCCAGGAATTGACCCGGAGTCTCCTGCATTGCAGGTGGATTTTTCACCAGCTGAGCTACCAGGGAAGCCCTCGTACAGAGAAAAAAATGATAAGTCAAATGATGTTAAGTTGGGGACCACCTGTGAAAGTAAGTGGGTGTGACCCTGCAGGTGAGGAGGAGCAGAAGGTGCAGATGCTGGCCTTTTGGGGTGTTAATGGGACAAAACTACCGAGACAGCAGTTTCTGGCTGAGGGTAAGGGGACACTGTAAAGGGTAACAAGTGGCAGTAGGGGCAGAAGTTGATAAATCAACACATTACCGACCAGGGGATTTTTGCAAAAACTAACGCCTATGGCGTTAATATGTCTCTGGTCAATAATATGTTAAGAAATGAATGAAGGAGATAGATAATAAGGTCCTACTGTACAGCCCAGGGAAAACTATATTTAATATCCTGTGACAAACCATGATGGAAAAGAATATTAAAAAAAAGAGTGTAGGACTTTCCTGGTGGTCCAGTGGTTAGGACTCTGTGCTTCCAGTGCAGAGGATGTGAGTTTGATCCCTGGTTGGGGAGCTAAGATCCCACATGCTACCTGGTATGGCCAAAAAATGGGGAAAAAAAGAATATAAAAATTACATACAATAAAACATGTTGTGTGTGTATGCATGCTAAGTCATTTCAGTCATGTCTGACTCTTTGCAACCCTTTGGACTGTAGCCTGCCAGGGTCCTCTGTCCATGGGATTCTCCAGGGAAGAATACTGGAGTGGGTTGCCATTTCCTCCTCCAGGGGATCTTCCCGACTCAGGGATGGAGCCCACATCTCCTGCAGCTCCTGCATTGCAAGTGGATTCTTTACCACTGAGCCACCTGGGAGCCTGCAGAACCTGTTATAAACAACTGAAAAAAAAAGGAGTGAAGAAGAAAGAAGAGGTATAATGCATCCTAAGTAGAAGCAGTGTTAATTTTGCCCATGGCTGTACCCCTGGTGCAGAGGCTCAGCAAGTAATACGTGCACAAAAGTATTCGTTGGGTGGTGGCTGTATTGGGACAGAATCGATTCTGTAATAATCATGATGACAAGCAGAACAGACTCAGCCACCACTGACTGAGCACCTACTATGTGCCGCAGCTGTGCTCGGTGTTGGCTAGGCTAACCCCAATCTACCAACACGGGAAGCAGGTGGTGTGATCCTCACTCACGGATGAGGAACTATCAGGTATCAAGAGGTTAGGAAATGCACAGTGTCTCATCCAGAGAGGCGCTGAAATGCAGGCCAATGTCAGCCCAGAGCCTGAGCCCTTTCTGCCACATCACGCTGCTTTTCAAGCATGAACGTGTTCGTGAGTTGGGCTCCAGGCTTTTCCAGATGACTTGGCTGCTGCAGGGTCTCATGCTGTCACTGTGCTTAGTCACCCCATCCGAGCAGCCCCATAGGAAACATACGTGCCCCGGATGTGGGCGATCACAGACGTCCACCTACAAGATGCATTTACCAAAAGTGCCTTATGCAATGAGGCTGTGCCAGGTTAGGTCAGGGGTACTAGCGAGGCCACTCCTTCAGGTTGGTCTCCAGATCCAATTAACTCAGCTCCGTGGCTTAGCGACACACCTTGGCCCGAGTCATCTGTCTCAGAGAAAACACCTGAGAAGTGTGGGTGGCTTCGCAAAACCTGTTTGCAAGACCAGGAAAGCCATTCAGAGCAATGTCACAATGCAGGCCAAGAACAGCTTCCTATGAAAAGATCATGCAACCTTCCTACCCAAACTTACATGATCAGAGCCCCTCTGCCTTGCAAAGACCTTTTCTCGAGACTCAGGGCATTTCCTCCTCTAAGAATTTCTCAGAACCTTCTATCAAATATCTCTTTGATATCGTTTAAAAAAAAAAAAGACAGGTTGGGAGATACAAAGCTAATACAATTTCTGAAAATGACTAAAAATTTAAAAGACTGTTCACATTCAGAGTATCTATGCAGCTTTGATGCTGTTCAAACAACTATAACTGGAGACAGAGATGTTCTTAGAACCAATATTTAGGCAAGCTTCGCTGGTGGCTCAGACAGTAAAGAATCTACCCGCAATACAGGAGACCTGGGTTTAGTCCCTGGGTCAGGAAGATCCCCTGGAGGAGGGCATGGCAACCTGCTCAAGTATTCTTGACTGGAGAATTCCATGGACAGAGGAGCCTGATGGGCTACAGTCCATGGGTCCCAAAGCGTTGGACGTGACCGACTGACTTTCACTTTCACTAGGCAAGCTTATTGTTTGGAATATGATCAGGATGCAGTTAGCTTTCAAGGCAAGTGCTAAATTGTTGGCCAAAAGGTTCATTCAGGTTTTTCCATGACATCTTATGAATGAACTTTTGGGCCAGCCAAAGAGCTCTACATTCTCTTTCTCTGCTTCTAGTATCTTCCCTCTACAAACTGTCCTCCTCATGGCTGTTGGAGTTATCTTTCCAGAACACAAATCTGATTAGCTCACTGCTTTATATAACCTACTAATCCCGCTTGTGTTGTGTATATAAGTCAGGTGGTTTTGTGATGGATCGTCTGTCTGGGACACTGTTTAGAGTTAAAAGAGGCAGGTCTATTAATTATTATGTCAGGGTAACAGCCATAAACTAAACTGTGACTGTCCCTGGCAAGCTATGAGCTCTGGTCAGCTCACAGAGAAGGTGGCTGGCAATCTGTCCCCACGAGATCAGGCTCTGAGAGGCACCTGCTCTTCCTGTGCTTTCTGGCTCCATACTTCAGCCGTTCCCTGCTTTTCAGCTGGAGGGTGCTTCTAGACCAGCTAGAAGAACAGCTCCACATCCTCTCCAAGGCAGACTTAGAGGCTTCAACCTCTACACTTTCATGCACCTTTAACACCGTCCTCACTGGGGCATCAGCATGTGTTTGCGTTCATATTGTCCTTCAGGACCACAAGCTCCTCAAGGTCAGGGATTGAAGCATGTGTGTGGCTACCAGCAATGTATAGAAGGTGGTTTCTTGTGTCTTAAGAGCTCAGTAAATGCTCATTGATGGTAAATCAATCCCATGACTAGAGAATCTGAGAGCTTTTCAATACCATACCCTGAGGTGACTGCCAATAAATGTTCATGACTACAGCCTCTTATTGCAGAGCCAATGACTGTCCCGGTATCACAGAAAAACAGTATGACATGAGCAATTTGTTTTCTCCGTGGTGGAGACAGTAAGAGTTATTATTCACTTCTGTTGTTCATTGGGGATGGTGTTGCTCTGGGCCAAAAGGCTGCACCTGGGGAGGGTGATTCATCCCTGCGGTGTTCTGAGCTGTCTCGGGCCCAAAGGCACTCAGGTCTCCTGGACAGTAACTCGTGTGCGGCGCTCAGGCTGCAGACAGACTCTCTGTTGGTATCTTCTACAGCAAAGACTCCTGTGATGTTCCTGGGCAGTCCCTCCCGGTCTAACCTGTCTCTTTACAACCAGGAAACACCCAAGGGAAGCGAAAGGAAGTTTCTCAGACTGAGACCAAAAAATGCCACCTCCCTCTGGGTGAGCAATGGAGTGCACACCCAGTTAGGTGAATTCCCTGTCTCCGGAAGCAGGAATCTGGGAGGGATGAGCCATGACTGGTCAACGATTAGTATATTGAGCTAAATCTCAATTTCCAGTGACTTTATTGAGTTAGGAAGTAGACGCAGCTCCCTGGCCCTCCCACTATGACTGCTTTCCAGCTTTTGTTGATCTTGAGCATGGATAATTTGAATATATTAAAGAGCCAGAGAATAAGACCCATGAATAGAGAGACAGAAGATCAGATGAGTATAGGAAAGTATCATAAGGTGAGTCACTAGATGGTGACATCTGTTCCCACAGTCCCTGAGCACAAGAAGAAATTGGAGTGTAGGACATTTGGGTTTAGAAAGAGGACCAAGTTTCCAGAGGGATACTTAAGATCATTAAGTACATAACCAAAGGAGGTGTGGAATAGATTTGACTGGAGGTCTTTAAAAACAGAGCCAATATTAAGCAGTCACGATGCATGCTGGTCAAACCTGAGCATTACCCAGAATTGGCTGGAATCTTTAGTGTTTCCACTAAAGTGTTTCCCAACACTACAGTGTCACGATCAATTGCCAGTGAGCAGAACCCCAAAGCAGAGGGACCTCAGGAAGTCATCTGATCTTCTCCTTGGCCAAAAAGTTTGGGGCGGTGCGGGGGGAGCTTCCCAGGTGGCTCAGTGGTAAAGAATCTGCCTGCCAATGCAGGAGCCACAGGAGACGCGGGTTCAATCCCTGGGTGAGGAAGATCCCCTGGAGGAGGAAATGGCAACCCACTCCAGTATTCTTGCCTGGAAAATCCCAGGGACAGAGGAGCCTGGTGTGCTACAGTCCATGGGGTTGCAAAGAGTCAGACGTGACTGAATGAGCACAAAAAGTTCGTTCTGATTTTTGTAAGATGTTATGGAAAACCTGAACAAACTTTTTGGCCAACCTAATATTTGCAGTCTTTCAACATTTCGTCCATCCCCGACAGCCAAAAACTTGTCCTGGGACTTCCCTGGTGGTCCAGTGATTAAGAATCCATACTCCCAACGCAGGGGGATAGGGGTTCAATCCCTGGGTGAAGAATTAAGATCCCTTATGCCTAGGCCTTCCCAGGTGGCACTAGTTATAAAGAACCAAAGCAGGAGATGTAAGAGATGAGGGTTTGATCCCTGGATGGGGAGGATCCCCCGGAGAAAAAATGGCAAGCCACTCCAGGATTCTTGCCTGGAGAATTCCATGGACACAGGAGCCTGGCAGGCTGCAGTCCATGGGGTCAGAAAGAGTCGAACAAAACTAAAGTGACTTAGCATGCACCCAGATGCCTCAGGGCAACCTAAGCCCTTATACCCCAACTACAGACCCCACGTGCCACAGCTAGAAAGAAGCACATGCTCCACAACCAACGGCCGGCACACTTCAGTGAAAGATCCTGCAGGCCACAACGGAGACCCAGAGCAGCCAAAAAGAAATGTTAAAAAAAAAAAAAAAAAATTGCCCTGATGCTTAGTCAGATTTTCTTGTTTGTAAGATGAGAATGAGATGGTTTCTTCCTACCAGTGGACACACACAGTAAGCCAAGGTAATCACATTGTTTAAGGCTCTTCTGACATTCCTTGTGGCTTCAAAGCTTCTGTGGGGAAGTCCCAGAAAATCTACCGGACTGGGTGAAATTCGAGTTTGACGAGATTACTCTGTGCACAGATGGATATTATAATGCCAAGCTTCAGGGTCTGAGGTATTACATTAAATATTAAGGGGTTAGGGATGGAAACCGGATGGAATCTAACCCAACATTCTTCCTAAAACACACAGCATCCCCCGGGTGTCCATCAACACCGCAACTATTCTCCCGTGGATATCAGCCCCCCACCCAGTGCGCGTGTCTACTGGGGAGGAGGCGGTGAGGGAAAGAAGTAACAGATGAGTGCTGAGCCCAGGCGACGGAAACGGTGATCCCAGGGGGAGCAAGGGGTCTGCTCCCAAGGGGTCTTCTCAAGGGAGAATGTGGTGGGGCCAGAGGAGAAGCAGAAGTCATAGCAATAAATAGGCTGAGAAGGTAGAAGGAAAAGTAAATAAAAACACATAGAGGAAAATTTCTTCGAATAGTAACTCAAGAAGCCTTAAAAGGGTCATTTTCCCATTCATGCTTGAGCAGGTCAGTCGGTGGAAAGTGTGTGCTCAGTCTGCTGGGCTGGAGGAGAAGCAGGAGAGAGGAGGCAGGTGGTGGGTAAAGAAACTCCCATTGATAGGTAAGGGGACAGCGAACTGACCACAAGTCTCCAGCAAAAATATGTCCTGGCAACCCTCCCTGTGACGCTGCTGTCCAGGGTCACTTTTTCAGCGTCTGTTCCTGTTGCTGGCCTCCTTCTGCCCCTTTGCACTGCTTCCTGTCTCAAGTCTTTCTTCTCTCCCTGGGACTCTACATCCCATTAAGTTGGCCAAATAGCTGAGAAAAACTGCAAATTCTGGGAGGGGCTCAGATGGTTCTCTAGAAGGTGGTAGAGGACATGGAACAAGATTTACATTAGAATTAAGTCAGAATTGTCGAACGCCTACACGTCAAGAAAGGAACAGACGACTAACCTTTTCTTTTGACACCTAGCAGCATACCCACCTTCTAGAATGCTTTAAAGTGGAAGATTCTTGCTGTAATTTTCGAGAAATAAGACTCTTAACTCCTCCTCCCTCCCCACTGTTCAGTTAATTTGGGGGAAATCAAAGAGTCCCTCCAAGCCATTTGCAGAGAATCTGATTTTGCTGAGGTCATTAAAAGCATTACCCTTTTGTTCTTTAACAAAATAACCCACACAGAGGACTGGGGGAAAAACACAAACAAACCAACAGTCCCTTGACCCGCTGCTTCCTTTTTTCATGCTTGTTTTTTAAATTGCTTCCACTTTTAGTTCTTTGGTGGTGAGTTCCAATCACTAAAGACTATGCTTATAGTGTTCTTTCTTTATTTACCAATTTTGGATATTACCCATTGACTTCTTTTTATGACAGATCTGCATTTATATTACTAATAATCTCCTCTTGGGCTTCCCTGGTGGCTCAGATGGAAAAGAATCTGCTTGCAATGCAGAAGACTCGAGATCAATCGCTGGGTTGGGAAAATCCCCTGGAGAAGTGAATGGCTACCCACTCCAGTATTCTTGCCTGAAAAATCCCATGGACAGAGGAGCCTGGTGGGCTACAGTCCATGGGGTTGCAGAGTCAGACATGACTTAGCAACGAACACTCACAACCTCCTCTCGCCCCCTCATCTTTAACTTAATCAATACAGTTGTGCACTTTGGATTCTCTTTATTACATAAAATAATAGAGGCATCCTTGGTTCCATCAACGAGAAACCATATTTTTACTGTCCCCAGGATAGGTAAGGATCCTGGCACCTCTATCCTTTAGCATTTCTGCTTCTCTCCCAAATACTTGTACATCCTCAAGGTTGAGAATAGTTCTTTTGTAACATCTCCAACAATGGACTTTTTTTTTTTTTTGGCAGCAGGGCATGTGGGATTTTAGTTCCCTGACCAGAGATCGAACCCATGTTCCCTGCATTGGAAGTGCGGAGTCTTAACCACTGGACCACCAACAAAATCCTTTCAACAATGAACCCTTGTTTTTATCTCCAAAAGGTACTCCCATCCCAAACATCCCACCCTCAGTCAACTCTGCTCCACCTACCAGGTGCTGCAGTCAGAAACGAATCCTCACCTGCCCTTTCACCCCACGTAAGTCCTGTTGTCGCTGCCTCCAAAGCACATTTCCACCCTCTCCACTGCTAAGACACTAGTGCAAGTCATCCCCTTCCCTCTCCAGGACCAGCTGCTCTTATCTTCCTGTAAATCTGTCCTCTACAAAAAAGCCAGACTGGTTTTTCTGAAATATAAATCAGATCACATCACATCACTCCTCTTCCTAAAAAGTGATCTCTCTTTCCAACCTCCTCACCATTGCCCGTAAGACCTTCAGTGATCTGATCTGGGGTATCTCAAACAGCCATGCTCTTAAACTCTCCCCCTCATCCACTCTGCTCCAGCTATCTTTTGACCGTCACAAATTGACTCCTGTTTTAGGGCCTTTACTCTTCTGCTTGGTAACACCCTGCATCTTTTCCTTCTCATCTTTTGAATCCTAACTGGAGTGCTGCTCCTTCTGAGAGGCTTTGTGGGAGCAAAAACACCCTCTTACCCCTTGGTGTGCACTCATGTTATCTTGTTTATCTTCACGCTGTTCTAGAATCACCCTACTTTTATATGTTTATTGTTTACCCCCTGCTTCCAGAATGTGAGCACTGAAAGCTCTTTTGTTCACTGTATCATCTTCTAGAACAGGGCCTGGTACATGGAAGGCATTAAAAAAATACGGACTACGATCAGCTCAGTGTTCTGCAACATTGCTAAGGTTTCCATGCTTAGCAATTGCTTTGACTAAGAATAATTTCAAAAGTTGGAAATCAAGCAGTGTTTTATTATTGCAACCATGTAATTATTATTCACTACTTAAGTGATATCCCAAAATACATTCTCTCTTGAATGTTTTTTTTTCCTCCTTGGAATTTATAATTGCCTTTTCTCTTTGTGGTTTAGCTTTTTTTTTTTTAATTAATTTTTATTGTAGTATAGTTGCTTGATGATGTTGGCTGTACAACAAAGTGAATCAGTTATATACTTACATATATGCCCTCTTTTTTGGATTTCCTTCCTATTCAGGTCACCACAGAGCACTAAGAGTTTCCTGTGTTTACAGTAGGTCCTTGTTATTTGTTTTATGTATGTGCTCAGTTGTGTCCAACTCTTTGTGACCCCATGGATGGTAGCCCACCAGGCTACTCTGTCCTTGGGATTTCCCAGGCAAGAATACTGGAATGGGTTGCCATTTCCTTCTCCAGGGGATCTTCCCAACCTAGAGATCAAACTTAGTGGCTCCTGCATTGCAGGGAGATTCTTTACCTGATGAGCCATCAGGGAAGCCCAATATATACTCTATTGATATTATGCATCTATTTTATATACAGTATCAATAGTGTATACATGTCAATCCCAAGTTCCCAGTTCATCCTATCCTCCCATCCTCCCTTAGGAAGGTCTAGCTTTGTAGGATAGACTAGAACCCACAAATCCCCTCTTTTCCCAGGGACCGTTCATTCAGTTCAGTTGTTCAGTTGTGTCCAACTCTTTGTGACCCCACGGACTGCAGCACGCCAGGCTTTCCTTTCCTTTACCAACTCCCAGAGCTTGCTCAAAATCATGTCCATTGAGTTGGTGATGTTGTCCAGCCATCTCATCCTCTTTCATCCCCTTCTCCTGCCTTCAATCTTTCCCAGCATCAGGGTCTTTTCCAGTGAGTCAGTTCTTCACATCAGGTGGCCAAAGTATCAGAGTTTCAGCTTCAGCATCAGTCCTTTCAATGAATATTCAGGCCTGATTTCCTTTAGGATGGACTGGTTGGATCTCCTTGCAGTCCAAAGGACTCTCAAGGGTCTTCTCCAACACCACAGTTCAAAAGCATCAATTCTACAGCACTCGGCTTTCTTTATAGTCCAACTCTCACATCCATACATGACTACTGGAAAAACCATAGCTTTGACTAGACAGACATTTGTTGGCAAAGTAAACTCTCTGCTTTTTAATATGCTGTCCAGGTTTGTCATAGCTTTTCTTCCAAGGAGCAAGCATCTTTTAATTTCAAGTCTGCAGTCACCACATGCAGTGATTTTGGAGCCCAAGAAAATAAAGTCTGTTACTGTTTCCACTGTTTGTCCATCTATTTGCCATGGAGTGATGGGACCGGATGCCATGATCTTAGATTTTTGAATGTTGAGTTTTAATTCAGCTTTTTCACTCTGCTCTTTCACTTTTATCAAGAGGCCCTTAAGTTCCTCTTCACTTTTTGCCATAAAGGTGGTGTCATCTGCATTTCTGAGGTTACTGATATTTCTTCTGGCAATCTTGATTTCAGCTTGTGCTTCATCCAGCCTGGCATTTTTCATGATGTATTCTGCATATAAGCTAAATAAGCAGGGTGACAATATACAGCCTTGATGTACTCATTTCCCAATTTGGAACCAGTCTGTTGTTCCATGTCCGGTTCTAACAGTTACTTCTTGACCTGTATACAGATTTCTCAGGAGGCAGGTAAGGTGGTCTGGTATTCCCATCTCTTGAAGAATTTTCCACAGTTTGTTGTGATCTACACAGTCAAAGGCTTTGGTGTAAACAATAAAGCAGAAGTAGATGTTTTTCTGGAATTCTCTAGATTTTTCAGTGATCCAATGGATGTTGGCAATTCACTGGCGCCCTGGATTTGCTCATGCTGATCTGGGTGGATGACTTCACCAAGTCTAAACCACAGCTGCCGCTCGGGCTTTGTTTCCTTCGTGATGTGGATCTGCCACCTCCTGGCTCTCATGTCTTCCTCTTTCTTGCTTTATTTCCTTAGTTTGTGGGAATATATCCTCATAAATTCTCCAATGAAAGGGTGTGTGGAAAGCCCCTGCTTGTCTGACCATGTTTTCCCCCTTCGTTGTCTGTTTTGCTTTTTAATTTCACACTTGATTAATACTTTGGCTGGGTAAAGAATTACCAGTTGACAACACTTTCCTCTCAGTGTGTGAAAGACAATTTTCCATTGTCTTTTAGCATCTGGTATAAGTGAAGAGAATTCACATAGGTACACACTTTAAGGTATAATCTCAGTCCCTACTAAGACTTCCCAAAAATGCTGTTTATAGAAGACAAAGGGAACAATCACATCAGGCACTGGCAAAGACTACTCAGGGTGATGAATACAAGAGAAAATTCTGTAAAGCTAGCTAGTTTAAATTACCTGAATCGCCTTGAGTTATAGTATGCTGAGTAAAGAAATTCAATTTTATTTCTTCCAAAATTAGGCAGTTCTCCACAAATTCTTCTCGTGATCAAGGTAAATCAGCAAGGAGATCCAACCAGTCCATTCTGAAGGAGATCAGCCTTGGGATTTCTTTGGAAGGAGTGATGCTGAAGCTGAAACTCCAGTACTTTGGCTACCTCATGCGAAGAGCTGACTCATTGGAAAAGACTCTGATGCTGGGAGGGATTGGGGGCAGGAGGAGAAGGGGATGACAGAGGATGAGATGGCTGGATGGCATCACTGACTCGATGGACGAGTCTCAGTGAACTCCGGGAGTTGGTGATGGACAGGGAGGCCTGGTGTGCTGCAATTCATGGGGCTGCAAAGAGTCGAACACGACTGATCTGATCTGATCTGATCTGATTTACCCTGTTCACGAGAAGAATTCGTGGAGAACTGCCTAGTTTTGGTAGAAATACTTTCCTACAAGTCTTTTACTAATTTTCTTTTTTTTTTTAAGTAAACCTCTTATTCACAGCATTCCTTAGTTCACCTGCATGGTTCTCAGCACAATTGTAACTGCTTTTTTTGTTTTTAAAATCTATTTGTAAACTCAGTGTGGGAAGGAGGGGTGTCTTTCTGTTTCTGGCATCTAACTTGACTACAGAGGGTCTGGCACTTTTGAATTAGAGCTCACTTTACAGGCTGAAGAAATAAAAACAGCCATACAAGGTGCAATACAGCCTCAGCTCTCTGAAACTCAAGATGCAAGCCCTGCTGAGTTCTGTAGGCTCCCAGTCTTCACACACAGACAGAGATCATGGGTTTTGCAGTCAGAGGACTTGAGTTTGACTCTGACTCTGCTTTGCTACTTATTAGCTGTGAGACATTGGGTCAATCATTTATATGGTCTGAACCCATTTCTTCACTGTAAAATGGGGACAAGATTGTCTACCCTGCAGTAGAGCAACTTTGAAGATTAAAGCCTATAATTTATGCAAATAAACAGACATAATAGTAGGACCTTAAGTAATGGTTACTACTACTGTTTTCATTGATAAAGGCAATAGGGCCCTGCCTCGTGGTCCAGTGGTTAAGAATCTGCCTTGCAATGCAGGGAACTCAGGTTTGATCCCTGTTCGGGGAACTAAGATCCCACATGCCTTGGGGCAACGCAGGCCACTTGCCATAGCTACTGAGCCCGCACACCACAACTAGAAGGCCCAGGAGCTGTAACGAAAGGCCCCGCACAATGCGACGAGACCTTACGGGCTGCAGCTGAGACCCAACACGGCCCTCCGCCCGCCCCCGCCCGCCAAAAAAAAGCTATAAAAAGTTGGTATATAGAAACCAAACCTAAAGCATTCATTGCAATGAAAAAACAAATCCAGAATTTATATACTGTTTTATATAGCACTAAGCATGATGATAACACTCTGTAGCAAAACTGAAAAAATGAACAAGTTTCTAAATCTGAGGCTCCTTTTGGTCAAGACCCAATGTCCTTCATGACTCCTGCAGTTCCAACCCTGCCACTTCTGACTGACCTTGTCTGTATAGCTCCATCCATTAAAAAATCGTTAGGCAGGAGCCTTAAGCTACAAAGTCTTACATTTGATTTCTTTTGCATCCTTGTCCTTACTGATGAAAATTCCAAATGAGTGAAACAGGAATAAGTGGCGTTTTACTGTAAGTTATAGGTTTACAATAAATTTTGTTTGGTTAAACAAATCAAATATGCATGTGGTATAAACAACATGCCACTGAGAAAGGGAATTTGGGGGGTGACTTAGGGACATTGATCTTATTATTTCAGTCATATTAGATTAGATGCATTGAGTTCTCTGTTTGCTCAGGAGGTTTGCTCTTTCCATCTCATGCCCTGGCTTTCACTTACATTTCCTCTGGGGCGGGCTTCTCCTAACTTTGTTTTCCATTCATTATCTTGTGAGGATTCCTGTTTTTGCTTTAGGAGTATGCCTGGATGACTGCTCTTCAGAGAGATGATAGCAAGACTGGGGGGTCAGAATAAGGTCATCACAGACTCCTGAATTCCCAAGATGATTATCTGTTCACCTACCTCTAGGAGCCATCAATCTGGGGTTCAGCATGCCCACAGCAACGGGAAAGGAAACAAGGCTTCTTAAAAGCTAGGCTCCAATTATGCTTATCAGCAAGGGGGCGTCTTTCTGTTTCGGTTTGTGGTCAATCAATGCCCTCGTCTGAGAGATCTGAGAACAGCAGAGGTGCACAAACAAGGCAGACAGGAACCTCAAAGCCACAAAAGCCTTATGTTTGATTCCTTTTTACCTACTAAAGGGAATCTGCTAATAGCATCCGAGAATGAAATGGCAATAAATTTAGCTCATTGCTAGGTAGATCAGGGGAGAACCAGGGAGAAGAACAAGGACACTTAAAAAATAAAATCTATTTTCACAAATGTGCAAGATGAAGAACACTGTTGAACAGGCAAGCTTGTTGCTATTTAGGGTCCAGGCGCCATAACCAATGGCTAGTTCTTAAACCATAAGGTTTTACTTTGAAAGGAACCTGGATCTCCTGACCTTCTGACTCTTCTATCCAAGACAGAAACTGAACAAGGGACAGTGCATTTAGGAATCTGCATTTAGAGTCACCTGCCAAGGCTTCCCGGTGACAACTGTGACTGTCTAATCTTTTATACAAACGAAGGTGAAAAGGTTTTCTAAACATATAAAACCCTAAAGGAAATTCCATGATACTTATCAAAAGCACCACACACGCACACTTTGGATCAGGATGTCAAAACCACCCAGCTGGACTACATGATATGATGGTAGGCTAGGGGCTAAGAAATGTGCTTCTGGGAGTTAATATTCGTATCTTCTCAATCTGACAAACACCAGCTTTGATTTCTTACTGCCTTTCTTTTACAAAGCCTAAGTGACTTAGAACAGGAATCATGTGTCCTATCTAGCAGTTAATCAAGGTCTCTCAGGTGCTGAAACGTTTGTTTTTACATCCTTCCTTTTGTAAAAGGTGTACCTTCAGGTTGGAGTTCCACTCTCCTGAACAGATGGCTATCATTTAACTAACAATGCTGAGTTTGTTTACCAAGGATTTGGAGTCTAGTCACAAAATAGTGAATATGATTTAGCTTCCATCAGTGACAGGCAAAAATAGAGCTTAAATAAGAATCCAACAGATGGGATGGCTTTTAAGATGCAGAAACAAGTTTCAAAGAGACTTTAGAGTTAGCTGTTAGAATGCTTGGATTTATAAAATGCAAGAAAAGATTGGTAGAAATTGTATATGAGAAAGTAGCAGAACATGGTGCTGAAACCTCATATACATAAAGTAAGTTACTTGGTAAAAATATTTCCCTTTGTGGCCTTAAGTTCAACCTATATGAGAGGTCCAATGTATTGCCATGAAATAATAGAGGGTCCCCTGGGATATAGGGTATCAGAACCCCTATGTGTATAAGGTTTGAAAATTGTCTCAGACGGTAAAGAATCTGCCTGCAACGCAGGAGACCTAGTTTCAATCCCTGGGTGGGGAAGATCGCCTGGAGAAGGGAATGGCAACCCACTCCAGTATTCTTGGAGAATCCCATGGACAGAGGAGCCTGGTGGGCTACAGTCCATGGGATTGCACAGGGTTGGACACGCCTGAGCGACTAACTCAGTCACCATAATCCCTATGTCTATAAGGTTTGAAATTGTACCCCAGTCTTCTCAGGATCACCCACAATTTCCCAATCGCAGAATTACTGCTTTCACCTAGTAGCAGAATAACAACTTCAGAACCTTGCTCATCTGGGTGTCAGCGTCGGCCGGTCAGGTTTAGAACATCTACATCCGGACTTTCAAGTTTTCACTTACAAAACAGGTATCTTGAGCTGGTCTTCCCGAACTGGTACAGTATAAAAAAATTACACCTCCAAAGTATAAAGTTATAAAATTTAGAATATAAAGAGATAAGGTAACGTTTTACTTCCACTCAATCTTTTTGATTATTATTTTTTTTTTCTTTCCACAATTTGGCTTTCACTCTCAACTCGCAGTCACTCAGTTGTGTCTGACAGACAGTCGCCCGCCAGGCTCCTCTGTCCATGGAATTCTCCAGGCAGGAATACTAGAGTGGGTAGCCATTCCCTTCTCTAGGGGATCTTCCTAACTCGGGGATCAGACCTGGGTCTCCCGCATTGCAGGTAGATTCTTTACCATCTGAGCCACCAAAGAGTCACAAAGAGTTGGACACAATTGAGTGACTAAGCACACACACACACACTCAGCACTTAAAGACACTTCCTAAGGTCACCAAATCAAAGGGACTTTCCAGCTCTTAATCTCCTTTAACGCTGAGGCATCTGACCATGCTGTCCTCATCTTTCCAAGAGATTACCTCCCTCACATCGCCTGCTACTTTTCTGACTTCCCATCCATTAAACACGGGATTTGCCCAGGGTTCTGATCTGATCCCTCTTTTCACATTCCATGTTCTCGCTGGTGCCTTCCTCTTGCTTTGGCATCAATTCAGACTCATTTACGTGGCCTTTAAGTTCCTTGACCATCTGGTTATACCGATGTACTTTTCCAGAATTTCTTGCCACTTAATCTGCACAACCTCTGAGCTTGCCACACCAGACTATTTCTCACTACGTCTCAGAGCAGAACCCATGTATTTTCAAATATTCCCTTTATGGCTTTGTTCATGCTGTTTTCTTCTACCCCAAATGCATAGACCCAACTCACATGGACCACCTTCCCTAGAGTCTAGAGTCCAGTTTCAAGTTTATTAATAGCTTCATTGTGGCATCAATGACATCTGGTAAACCCCACCCATTCAAAGTGTACAACAGGGAAAGTTCGGAGATGTGCATATACCCTGAAAGCATCGCCAGGCTCAAAATATCTGCCACCTCCACAAGTTTCCTTGTGCTCCTTTGTAATCCCTCCTTCTTGACCCCTCCCCACCCATTCTCCTTTCCCAGACAACCACTGATCCGCTTCCTGTTACTACAGCTTAGCTTGTATTTTCTAGAGTTTGATAAAATGGGATCATACAGCATGTCCATTTTTAAGCTGGGCTTCTTTGACCAAAGGGGCTTCTCTGGTGGCTCAGATGGTAGAGAATCTGCCTGCGACGTAGGAGATCAAGGTTCGATCCCTGGATCTGGAAGATCCCCTGGAGAAGGGCATGGCAACCCACTCCAGTATTCTTGCCTGGAGAATCCCATGGATAAGAGGAGCCTTGTGAGCTACAGCCCATGGGGTTGCAAAGACTCAAGATACGACTGAGCGACTACTACTTTCACTTCCTTTGATCGAGCATTCATTTTGAAATGAATTTTGAAATTCAGCCATCTGGTAGCATGTATCAATGGTCATTCTTTTTAAACAAATGTTTTATTTTTAACTGGGGGATTATTACAATACTGTGATGCTTTCCGCCACATATCAACATGAATCTGAACAGAAGCCCACTGTATGGGTACCACAGCTTGCTTATTCATTCACCTGTTAATGGCCATTTGGGTTGTTCCCAGTATTTGACTGTTACAAATAAAACTGCCATAAGCAATGTGGTTGAGTCTCTGTGTGCCTAAATACTTTCATTTCTCCCTTTGGTAAATTCCTAGGAGGGTAGGTGTATTTAACTTTTTAAAAACTGCCACCGTTTCCCAAAGTGACAATACAAATGATCCAATTAATACAATTATCCAAAATGGACGATGGGACAATCCAAAAATTATGCAGAGTTGCTGAATCCTGTCTGAGGGGTAAAACATTCAATCTTTCACCACTAAACATGATGTTAGCTTTAGGTTTTTCACAGGTGCTCTGTATCAGATTGAGGACGTTATTTTTATTGTTAGTCTGCTGAGAGTTTTTATCAGAAACAAATGTTGGATTTTGTCAAATGCTTTTCCTGCATCTATTGAGATATCATATGGTTTTTTTCTTCTTAGTTTATTTATATGGTACATTATGTAGATTGATTTTTGAATGTTAAATCAACCTTGTATTCTTAAGATAAATCTCACTTAGTCATAATGTATTATTTGCCTTATATATTGTTAGATTTGATTTTTCCTTCTATATATTGCCCACCTGCAAAGTCACTCAGTCGTGTGTGACTCTTTGTGACCCCATGGACTGTAAGCCTGCCAGGCTCCTTTATCCATGGGATTTTCCAGGCAAGAATACTGGAGTGGGGTGCCATTTTCCTCCTCCAGGGGATCTTCCTGACCCAAGGATGGAAGCTGTGTCTCCTGTATTGCAGGTGCATTCTTTGTCCTCTGAGCTATTGGGGAAGCCCTTCTATATACTGTGGAAGTAGATATAATCAGTTTTGCTTACATTTTTTACATCTCTGCTCCCAATGGAGATTCGTAATATTTTTGTCTGACTTTGGTATCAAGGTGAGACTGGCCTCACAGAATGAATTGGGGAGATACTTCCCAATATATAATCGAATACAACAATATATAAGACAAATAATACATTATGACTAAGTGATATTTATCCTAAGAATACAAGGTTGATTTGACATTCAAATATCAGTCTGCATAAGGCACCATATAAATAAACTAAGGAGGAAAAAACATATGATATCTCAATAGATGCACAAAAAGCATTTGACAATCTCCTTTTCAGTTTTCTGGAAGAATCTGCAAAGACCTGGTATTATGTCTTCCTTAAATGTAGAGAATTCACCAGTGAAGCCATCTGGATCTGGAATTTTTTTTTGTGGGAAAGTTTTAACTACTAATTCAATTTTTTTTTTTTTTTTTAATGCAGACCAGTTTTAAAGCCTTTATTGAGTTTGTTACAATATTGCTTCTGTTTTATGTTTTGTTTTTTGGCCCTGAGGCAGGTGGGATCTTAGTTCCCCAACCAGGGATTCAACCAGAGCCCTTTGCATTGGAAGGCAAAGCCTTAACCCATGGACCACCAGGCAAGTCCCTCAATTTCTTTAACAGACAAAGAACTAGTCCAGTTATTTCTTCTTGTAGAGTTTTGATAGTTTGTGACTTTTAAGGAATTTGCCCATTTCATCTAAGCTGTCAAACTGATTGGCATAAAAAGTTAATAAAAATAATCCCTGTTATCTTTTTAATATCCACAGACTCTATGGGTTTCACCTTTTTCACCCTGATATTGGGAACTTTTGTCTTCTATTCTTATCTTCTTGCTAGATGCTAATCTATGTTATTTTTGTTTCACCTGTATTTGCTACTGTTTGTTTTTCTGTTATTTATTTCATTGATTTCAGCTCTGATATTTATTGTTTTCTTTCTCTTTTTTTTTGCTTATTTTGGTTTAATTTGCTCTTATTTTTCTAGTGGCTTGGAAGTATAAGCGGAACAGCAATAGATTTGAGACCTCTCTCCTCTTCTGTTCTGGGCATTTAGTGCTATAAATTCCACCTATGAAGTGCGTTAGCAGCATTACATAAATTTTGATATGCTGTATTTTCATCTTTATGAAGTTCAAAATACTTTCTAAGCCTTCATTTTAATCAACTCTTTGACCCATGAGTTGCTTTGAAGTGTGTTATTTAGCTTCTAATTATTTGGGGATTTTTCAGAGATCTTGCTGTTATTGATTTCTAATTTCATTTCAATATGGCAGGGATCCTGAAGCCTTTATATTAATTGTGATTTGCATCATGGCCCATAATATGGTCTGTTTTGGCAAATATATACTTGAAGAATATGTAAATTCTGATGCTGTTAGATAGAATGTTCTAGAAATGTTAATTAGGTCTACTCAGTTGATACTGTGGTTCAAGTCTTCTGTATGCTTATTTTTCTGTTGACTTGTTTTATGAATTGACCCATATTACTTTGTTACTATTATTTTTTAAACAATTGCCTTTTAAAAAGATTTAACTAACAAGGGAAACAGCTTATATATTTACTCATGTAGCTGTTATTTCTAGTGCTCTTTATTCATTTGTGGAGATCTGTATTTCCATCTGATATATGTATATGTATGTGTGTGTGTGTGTGTGTGTGTGTGTGTATATATATATATATATATGGTATGGACCTAACAGAAGCAGAAGATATTAAGAAGAGATGGCAAGAATACACAGAAGAACTGTACAAAAAAAGATCTTCACGACCCAGATAATCACGATGGTGTGATCACTCACCTAGAGCCAGACATCCTGGAATGTGAAGTCAAGTGGGCCTTAGAAAGCATCACTACGAACAAAGCTAGTGGAGGTGATGGAATTCCAGTTGAGCTACTCCAAATCCTGAAAATGATGCTGTGAAAGTGCTGCACTCAATATGCCAGCAAATTTGGAAAACTCAGCAGTGGCCACAGCACTGGAAAAGGTCAGTTTTCATTCCAATCCCAAAGAAAGGCAATGCCAAAGAATGCTCAAACTACCACACAATTGTACTCATCTCACACGCTAGTAAAGTAATGATCAAAATTCTCCAAGCCAGGCTTCAACAATATGTGAACCGTGAACTTCCTGATGTTCAAGCTGGTTTTAGAAAAGGCAGAGGAACCAGAGATCAAATTGCCAACATCTGCTGGATCATAGAAAAAGCAAGAGAGTTCCAGAAAAACATCTATTTCTGCTTTATTGACTATGCCAAAGCCTTTGACTGTGTGGATCACAATAACTGTGGAAAATTCTGAGAGAGATGGGAATACCAGACCACCTGATCTGCCTCTTGAGAAATCTGTATGCAGGTCAGGAAGCAACAGTTAGAACTGGACATGGAACAACAGACTGGTTCCAAATAGGAAAAGGAGTTCGTCAAGGCTGTATATTGTCACCCTGTTTATTTAACTTATATGCAGAGTACATCATGAGAAACGCTGGACTGGAAGAAACACAAGCTGGAATCAAGATTGCCGGGAGAAATATCAATAACCTCAGATATGCAGATGACACCATCTTATGGCAGAAAGTGAAGAGGAACTAAAAAGCCTCTTGATGAAGGTGAAAGAGGAGAGTGAAAAAGTTGGCTTAAAGCTCAACATTCAGAAAACGAAGATCATGGCATCCAGTCCCGTCACTTCATGGGAAATAGATGGGGAAACAGTGTCAGACTTTATTTTTCTGGGCTCCAAAATCACTACAGATGGTGACTGCAGCCATGAAATTAAAAGACGCTTACTCCTTGGAAGGAAAGTTATGACCAACTTAGAGAGCATATTCAAAAGCAGAGACATTACTTTGCCAACAAAGGTTCGTCTAGTCAAGGCTATGGTTTTTCCTGTGGTCATGTATGGATTGTGAGAGTTGGACTGTGAAGAAGGCTGAGCGCCAAAGAATTGATGCTTTTGAACTGTGGTGTTGGAGAAGACTCTTGAGAGTCCCTGGGACTGCAAGGAGATCCAACCAGTCCATTCTGAAGGAGATCAGCCCTGGGATTTCTTTGGAGGGAATGATGCTAAAGCTGAAACTCCAGTACTTTGGCCACCTCATGCGAGGAGTTGACTCATTGGAAAAGACTCTGATGCTGGGAGGGATTGGGGACAGGAGGAGAAGGGGATGACAGAGGATGAGATGGCTGGATGGCATCACTGACTCGATGGACGTGAGTCTGAGTGAACTCCGGGAGTTGGTGATGGACAGGGAGGCCTGGCGTGCTGCGATTCATGGGGTTGCAAAGAGTCGGACACGACTGAGTGACTGATCTGATATATATATATATTTTTTTTTTTCCTGCCTAAATGACCTTCTTTAATATTTCATGTACTATGAATCTCTGCTGCTGCTGCTGCTAAGTCGCTTCAGTCGTGTCCGACTCTGTGCGACCCCATAGACGGCAGCCCACCAGGCTCCCCCTTCCCTGGGATTCTCCAGGCAAGAACACTGGAGTGGGTTGCCATTTCCTTCTCCAATGCATGAAAGTGAAAAGTGAAAGTCAAGTTGCTCAGTCGTGTCCGACTCTTCGCGACCCCATGGACTGCAGCCCACCAGGCTTCTCCGTCCATGGGATTTTTTAGGCAAGAGTACCTTTGTGTATGTGAAAAGTCTTTAATTCACTTTCATTCTTAACGTTATTACTACTTGGTACAGAACTGTAGGTTGACACTTTTTCCCTTCTGTATTTTAAAGATGTTGTATTGCTTTCTCACTTTCATCATTACTGATGGGAGATCTTCTACAGCCTTATATTTATTCCTTTGCATAAAATGTGACTGTTTCCTTTGGTTACCTTTTAGAATTTACTTTCATCATTGGCTTTGAGCATTTGATTGTGATATGCCTTGGTGTGGCTTTCTTCATTATTATTATTTTGGGTGTAACTTCTAGGATTTATGTGTTTATGAGATTTTCACTAAATTTGGAAAGTTTTCAGTCATTATTTTTTTACTTTTTTTTTTTTTTCTATCTTCCCCGTTAGCTGGGGACTTCATTTCCTAATATATTCGACTGGCTGAAGTTATCTCATAGTTCACTCATGATCTGTTCCTTTTTCAAACATTTTTTTTTTCCTCTGTGTGCTTCAGTTTGGATAGTTTCTATTGCTGTTTTCAAGTTCACTAATCTTTATTTCTGCAACGTGTAATACGCTATCGATCCCATCTGGTGTACTTTTATGTCAGACAGAGTTTTCACTTCTGGAAGTTTGACTTGGGCCTCTTTCAATGTCTTCTACGTCTTTAACTGTTTGCTATAACTATCTTAATGTCCTTGTTGGTTCTTTTTAACTTCTGTGGCAGTTCTGGGTTGGTTCTGATTTTTATTCTCATAATGGGTTGTATTTTCCTGCTTCTCTGCAAGGCTGCCAATTTTTGATTGAATGCCAGACACTGTGAATTTTCCCTGCTTGAGGGTGGCTGCTTTTGTATTCCTATAAATATTCTTGAGGTTTTCCTGGGTTGACGTTAAGTTACTTGGAAATTAATTTGATCCTTCTGGGTCTTGCTTTTAAATTTGTTAGAGGAAAACCAGAGCAGTGCTCAATCTAGGGCCAATTATTCTGTACTGCTGAAGCAAGACCCTTCTGAGTACTATACTTAAAAAAAAAACCAAAAACTTACTCGGCTGCAGTGGGTCTTAGCAGGTGGGATCTTTGATCTTTGTTGTAGCAAGCAGGATCTTTTAGTTGAGGCATGTGGGATCTAGTTCCCTGACCAGGGATCAAACCTGTGTCTCTTGCATTGGGAGCGTGTAGTCTTGGACACTGGACCACCAGGGAAGCCCCTGAGTACTACACTTAATGCCCCGTGACTTACTGAGAATTTCCAGTCTGGTTGCTGTGAGCAGGTGCTATTCCCCACTCTCTGTGAGTGCCAGCACTGCCACCTCTAATCTTTCTGATTGTTCTTTTGTCCTCTGGTGGTTCCCTAACAACACGCGCTGACCAGTATTCAGGCGAATACTTAACAGGGACCCTTGCGGACCTCCAGTTCCCTGCGTAGCCCTCTGCTCTGTTCCTCTAACCTGGGTGACCTCATTTATTCTGTTTCTCATGAATCATCATCCTTCAGTGATATCCGGTTTCCTGAACACTATTATTTCATATATTTTGTCTGTTTTTTTTGTTGCATTAGGCAAGAGGGTAAATTTCATCCTTGTCACTCCATCTTGGCTAGATGTGGAAGGTCACTTTTTAAACTTCAGAGGTCCCCTTTTAAGCCTGGCACAAACACCACTTCACTTTGATGAAGTTTCCCTAGAACATTTTCCCATCTGTCACCTCTGTCTAAAAATATACCCTGACGTTTGTGCATTAAGCCACTTTCTTTGTACTCTTATGAGCTTGTTATGAGTTATGCATTTGACAGACTGCAAGCTTCCTGATGGCAGGAGGTGGGTCTTTGTATCACTGTGTCGTGTCTATGTATCAACAATGTCGATAAATTATTGAGCCTCAAGACATATCCCCCTGACCCCATTTCTGTGGTGCTCACTAGCCAATACTTCTGTTTTTACCATTAACCACTTGTAAGCATACAGTTCAGTAGTGTTTCTCACACCTCCAGAGGTTTTTCCCATCATGCAGATAGAAATACATATATATATATATATATACACACATGTATCTTAATGAATAAAGACATTTGGTGAAGGCTTTTAATTTCAACTAAAAAAGGTTGATTTGCTGAAGGGCCTACAGCGAGCTGGTGGTGATGTTAAGACCAGAAGACACACTGCCTGTTTCCTGTCAAATACTCGTTCCTACCAGGTCTGTTAATTCAATGCATATGCTGAACACAGAAGGCCAAGAATCTCCACGCCATCAAAGAAGCCTCAGATGTGGAAAGTCAGAAGTTACTAATTCCGAATGGCATAATTTAGCAAGGCCGGGCTTTGTTTTTTTTTGTTTTAATTTGTCTTGGTTAGAAAACAATATTCTCTAAGAAACTGTTCCTTGATTTTTTTTTTTTTTCCTGACATGGGGTTTTCTGAGTCATCTAGTACTGTAAGGCTGCTTACTTATTCCATTTTATACCAAAATTTCTTTTCTCCGTATAGCCTCAGTCCGATTCTTTTCATTTTCTATGATATCTCTAGGCCTGGTATCTTTCTAAGAGCAGGATATATAACTTTTTGTTTCCTTTAGTAATGATTCCATCTCACCCAGGATGCATACATGGGATTGAGCTGATTTTTTTCCACTACAAAAATTTCATGGGAACGTACTGGTTGTTAGTTGCTTTGCTTCTGGAGGAAAAGATATTCTGAAATAATCTTATAACTTTTAAATATGTTTTTCTAGTTATAAATTTAACAACGACGATCACAGAAAATTTGACATTCATCATTTTTTAGGCAAGTTAAAAAGAAAGCCAAAAATAAGACATTAAACGCAAAAACCATTTAAAAAATCATAAATGTCATGTTGGCTATTTCTTTTGGTCTCAAATGTGAAGCAAAGGTGGCTTGGAACAATTTTTCTTCACGTCAAAGAGACGCTGGAGGAAGTAACTGCTATCACCTTTTGAAGAAAGGCTGGAGGATGGGCTCTGAATTCAACAAAACCACCGTCCCCTTTTTACAGAGAAGCCTGGTATCTGCAGAGGGTCTGGCCAGGAATGTATGCCATGTTGAAACAACTGAGCAAAATGTAAGAATTTTGTTTTCTGGTGCAATTTCAGTGTTCTAAGCTCTAGAAAATACCATAGCCCCAGACCCCTGAAAATTCAAGAAAATGGTTCCAATTAACTATGAAAGAATGATCTCTTACTTTCCTCTCCAGCAATGTTTGCATATCCTTAGACTTGTCTCATTTGTCATTACAAAATTCATTTTCTTCCAATGGATTCAACCATCTATTATTTTCATTTCAGTTGTGTATTAGATTTTTTTTTTTTATTTCACCCCGAGGAAAAATTAAAATAATGCTGGGAAGAATTGAAAACACATTGACAAGAACAACAATGTCCTACTGTATAGCAGAGGGAACTATATTCAATATCCTGGGATAAACTATAATAGAAAAGAATATAAAAAAGAATGTACACATATGTGTAGTTGAATCACTTTGCTGCACAGCAGAAACTAATAAAGCACTGTAACTTAACTGTATGTCAATTAAAAAACACATGGAGACCAGTCTGAATGGAGGAGGGAAAAAATGGAATTACAGCTGTCTGGCAATGAAGACACTAATATAGTGATTAAAAATTCCAAATCACTGATGTCCTTAATTTTGATGCCCAGAGATGAGGCAAAAACTACAACCAACTGGCAGATTTTCAAACATTTTCTAAAAAGCTCTGTTACAAAATCAGCAAAGTTAAATTGGATAAAATACAGCCTCACAATATCCATTTATAAAGAAACATCTCTAATACCTACAGAGGAGTTTAACACTCCAATATTTACAAAACAGAGACGCTTGAATAAAATGGCAATCCACTCCAGTACTATTGCCTGGAAAATCCCATGGACAGAGGAGCCTGGTAGGCTACAGTCCATGGGGTCGCAAAGAGTCGGACACAACTGAGCAACTTCACCTTCTTTTCCTTTCAGTATCTTAGGAGGGAGACTAAATGTTGGCAATAAAGTATCAACTATATGTTTTACCAAGATCCAACAACATCTGCTGTATTATTTATTAGTAGATAGCAGTGCATAAAAACTGTCGATTTGTGTAGGGCTTGAATGCATTACATTAGGACTCTTGGACACAGGCTTTCCTGATGGCTCAGTTAGTAAAGAATCCACCTGCAGTGCAGGAGACTCAGGTTTGATCCCTGGGTGGGGAGATCCTCTGGAGAAGGAAATGGCAACCCACTCCAGTATCTTGCCTGGAGAATCCCATGGACAGAGGAGCCTGGTGAGCTATCGTCTATGGGATTGCAAAGAGTCAAGACATAACTAAGTGACTAAACCACACCTCTTGGGTACAAGGACAGAAACCCAATTCCTATAGCTTAAGTGAGGGGGAACTTGTTATGAACCAGGATAACTCATTGAGGAAAAGAAATCTGTCAAATGGTGAACTCACCAAAGGGCAATATGCTGAACAACAAATCTGCATATCTCACAGACCTGTTTTCTGTTTATCCAGTTTTTATTGGCTGGATTGGCTGGATGCTTATGGTTCTTGGGCTGTCTGGCTCTTCCTCACCTATCAGCCTGTCCCTTTTGCCCACCCCCAACCCCCAGATTGGCACCCAAATGCACGGGTGCACACACTCTCCTCTCTTCCTCTGTTTCAGCTACTTCCAGCTCCAACAGCAGGGCCAGAAACAAAAGGACTCCTCCTTAAACTGTCATGAAAACTGATCAATTACACTTCCTGGAAATTCTCAAAAGCTACTAATTGCCATCTCATCTAGCTGAAGCACTGTCAACTTTTTATAAAGGGTCAAAGGAACATATTTTCGGTAAACTGGTAAGTTGGTAAATGAGATAAATTAGACAGTTGGGCAAACTTGATGGAAGAATACTAAATGTTAAATGGAAAATAACTGAAGGAAAATTTGAAGATTTAGTATAAGCTAAATTTCCCATAAGGAAATGGTAAAATCTGTGGATTCTGACAGCTGCTTTGTATTTTAAGATCTGGTATGGAAAGTGGGTGGTGCCAGTTTCTAGGAAAAGCTTGAGTCTGGATGACCTGAAATGCAGATGCCTCTCTGTGACAGTCAGACCATAGTATCTGATACTGCTATTTGGGAAGGGTCGTATGGGGTTTTGAGGCCCTTAAGAGCACAATGATTATATAAAATACGCTTGCTAGTTCTTTGAAGAATCTAACAAAAGGACACCCTTCCCTAATAGTTCTAAGTAAATGCCAAACAACATATGTGCAAATAGAGTGAAGTCCATTTTTCAGCTAAATTTCATGAAAAGACTAAGCCAATCCGAGACCCTTAGTTTAACTTCAACATGCCTTAAAATGTTGTGACAAGGAATTAATTCAAGAAGGGTATTCCTTGAAACCAAGTTTTGGTAACTGCAGATTTTTGCAAATTCAATGAACTGGCCACTTGGCAAATTGACTTTTGGTGAATTGAATTTTTAAAAAAATCTACTCTTAAAAAACTGGAAAAAAAATCCCACATAATAAAATATTCACCTGCCTAACAATTTCCAAGTGCACCTACAGTATGGTCCTGTCAACCACATGTGTGACAGTGAACTGATTTTTGACAAATCAGCCTTCTTCAAATCATACACAATCTAGTGTCAAACAAGGTCATACAGTGTGAAGGTCACAGGGAGGCTGGCGCTGCATTTCAGCCGACACGGGCCCGGATCCATCGGATTCTCCTTTACCGCGGTCTCTGCTTCTCTGTGGGTCAGCCATGCCGTGGTTTTCTTCACCTTTGGAAATGCGGCTGCCCCAGCCCCCGGGTGTCTGGAGAGGCAGTGACCTGTGCGTCTTCTCTGGACTGAGGCCCAGCGATCTCTAGGAAGGGGGAAGTGGTGCAGCACAGGCCACGTGCCACCCCTGCACTATTCATCTCTGCCAGGGGGGTCAGGGATGCGAGGATGTGGTGCCGCCGGTGGGAGCCGTGGAGATGAAACACAGGGGACAGGGAGCTCCAGAAGAAGGGGCTGCTGGACAGACCAACGGCCGATGTCCCCTCACTCAAGCGCCTCCTCCCTCTGTTCAGTGTTACTGCCATCCATCCCTGGAGAAGCTTCTCTCCCTGCAAAACGGCTGTAGAATGCAGCGAAGCTCCTGTAAACCTCTTACTTCCCTGCTGTTCCTGGGGGTGAAAATCCAGGTCCTTCTCATCTTAGGGATTATCTTTTTTTGGCTAATAACTATATATTTTGGGTAACCAAATTAACAGCAGGGAAATTACAAACGCTAAGGAATTTTGCCATGGCTCTTACTCCTTTGAGGACGTTTAATTTCTAGTTTTATTACTGAGAGTCGCACTTGTCTTTCTACCCTCTACCGTACTCGTTCTTTCTCCATTTAATTCATTCTTTTTGGCATATGGGGGCCGCAGATGTATAGCAACTAGCGTCTTCAGTTTTCCATTTCCCTTTTAAGTGGACGACTGTTTTGCCATCCTGAGCATGTTTAACATGGAAGATGATGTCATTTAACATTTAACATGGAAATGTCATTTAACAGGGGAGATAACATGTTATTAGGCTTTGACTCACTGGTGTTGTATATACATATATATATATATATAAATATTTTTTAAAATTTATTTTTGGCTGCTCTGGGTCTTTGTTGCTTAGGCTGGACTTTCTCTAGTTGCAGCGAGTGGGGGCCACCCTTCATTGTGGGCACAGGCTTCTCTTTGCAGTGGCTTCTCTTGTCGCAGAACATAGGTTCCAGGGCGCGTGGGCTTCAGTGGTTGTGGCACATGGGTTTAGTTGCCCCTCAGCCTGCAGAACCTTCCCAGACCAGGGGCTGAACCTGTGTCCCCTGCCCTGACAGACAGAAGAATCACTTAACCACTGGACAGGCAGAAGAATCACTTAACCACTGGACTGCCAAGAAAGTCGCAGCATTATATAATTTAATACTTACGTCCTCCCTATAACCTATATGATAAAGTTCAAATTCATTAGCTTGGGGTCCTACTTCAGCTACTTCTTTCCACCAAGCTTTTGCACATTCTGTTCACGTCTCTGGGGAAAATCTTGCCCCATCCCAACTGATAAAACTCCAGCAAGCCTTGGAGACCCAGTTGGATGATCAGTTCATCCCCTGCGCTTCCATGGTCTGGCCCTGTCACAGCTCGCCTCAGGCAATGGAGTGTGCACACCATCCCATCTTCCCCATGAGATCGAGAGCTATCTGAGGAAAAGGATCACACGGTCCATCTTTGTATCCTTTCCACCCCTCACAGCCAGACCTGCAGTGAACGCAGGGAGAATGTAGGCTAAATGATGGGATGAAAATATAACAGTGTTTGTTTCAGATGAAAAAACACTTGGTTAAGTAGTTATGCTTCCTATACAGTCGATAAGACTTAAAATAAACACATGAAGAAAGCTTTAAAAAAAAAAAAGCCTGTTCATTTAAATTTTCTATCTGACAATTTAGGAAAAAATCCCAACAGCACAAACCAGGGTGTGAATTCACGAAAACTTCACAGGACGATCTCCACGTGAACACATTGCAACGTTTAGGGCTGGGCAAGAGCTCAGTTGCTCAGTTGTATCAGACTCTTCGCGACCCTATAGACGGACTGTAGTCTGCCAGTCTCCTCTGTCCATGGGATTTCCCTGGCAAGAATACTGGAGTGGGTTGCCATTTCCTCCTCCAGGGAATCTTCTCAAAACCCAGGGATTGAACCGATGTCTCCTGCATTGGCAGGAGGATTCTTTACTGCTGAGCTGCTGGGGAAGCTTAAGGGCCTTCAAAAAAGTAATACGATTACCCTAAATGTACCATATCTCCCTGAAGTGATGCTGAAAAGATGATCAGTTTTCCAGTACTTTTGGATTTTCTCTTTCAACATGAAAGGCAAAGATGGTTATGTCATAAAGCAAATAAGTATCTTTGATCTGCACAAAAGTCTTCAGTAAATCTCCATCATAAGAGCAGGTAAGGCTGAGGATGACTGTGCACCCTGCATGTCCTCAGAGAGGGCTTTTGTCTAAGGGCAGCTGCTTCTCAAGACAGATGGCACAGTGCAGGGAGAAGAAATGGAAAGTCGGTGGATAGTGCACCGTCCTCAGCAGCTGATGCACCTTAATGCTGTTTGATTTCGGTCCTGCCTTAGTCATACTGAAAAGCTTTTAAGACTTTGCTCTGTGTTCTTTTGTGTACAGCAGATGGGCAGGACTGTATAGAAATGGGTTCAGTTCATTCCCTGGAGGCCTGTTACTTGCAGGTGGGGTATCCCATCTGTGAATGGGCAGGCAGGTCTTAACAGCAAACTTTGTAGGGTCACTAAAGACCATTGCTTAGAGTGAGGGATGGCTCTTTCTGGGGCAAGCAGAGGTGGCAGATAGAATGCTGGTTCTGCCAATTCTCATCTCATTTCTCGTCTCCACCCTCCTTCACTCCTCTCTCTGAACCTCAGCCCATTCCTCACCCTGCCTCTCTTCACTGGGGTACGAGGGGATGCTATTGTTGCACCTGATTTGATAATAATCATTTTACAAGCACAAAGGTTTAGTGGTTTGCTTTTTTTTTTTTTTTTAATGCTACCTTTGTCACAATGACCATATGAAAATATCACATGTTCATCCTGGCCATTTTCTAAGTCAGTTCATGAAACCAATGGGAATTGCTTGGGTAGCCCACTAAGGGTGTAGATTCCTAGAAATTAGGATTTACTGATAGAAGGGGCCCAGGGATTTGCCTTTTGAATAAGCACTTCCAGGTATTCCAGTGCAGATGCCACCCACACTTTAAGGAACCCTGATAAAGACTGTTATATTTTTTTCATGGCAAATTCTATTTCTTTGTAAGGAAATACCATAATATGTTTAACCATGTCTATTTTGATGGACTTCTACAGTTTCTACGTTTTCACAATGAGTAATGATGCTGCATTGTTTCTTCTGCCCAGGGTCACTTTCTGCTTCTTTTGCGAAATGTTGGCCTCATATATTTCACCACCAAACGTTCCCACCCAGCTCTGTCTTGCCCTGTCCCAAAAGAGGTTCTTCCCGTGGTCTTACTGCAGACTTTCATATTCTGAGAAGACCCACTTCTCTGGTCAAAGTGACTGCCCCTGAGATAGGCATCTCACCCACACGGTGACAATCTTGTTATGCTGACACAGGAAGATTTTCTTCTAGTATGTTTTAAGCTAACACATTTTACTGAATATACGATGCCTTGCCTGTAAGATGCATCCTTTGCGTATCACTGAGATGTTGCCCATTACCACTATAAGAATCCACCACTGCTAAGTCGCATCCCAACTTCAGAGAGGCCAAAATTTAAAAAAATGTATCCTTAAAATCAATAAAACAAGTCTTAGTTTTGCTCAGTGTGTTTCTCTTTTCCAAGTACACCTATTATTTGAATGTAAACCTTTTGTTCTCTGTCTTCCATATCTGTCAACTTCTTTGTTACTCTACCCTTCCTCTGTAAACCAAGAGACCTTCTTAAACTTTTCTTTCATACCGATTCTGTTTTCTGCAATACCAATTGTGTCACTGCTGGATTTTCATTTAAATTTTTCGATATCTTTTATTCCATTCAAATAATTGGACACTTTTGTTTCTCAGCTTGCCCCTCTTCATCTCAGTCTGTCATGCAATCTTTGGTCTGTTTATGCAGAATCCTTGCTTTCTTAAATTTTATTCAGGCTATAGTTTCTATAATGTGAATTTTCTGTTATAATACTTTTCGGAAACACACTTTTCTTTTTCTTTTAAGGCTGTCTATATCTGTCTCACTGCTACTGACTTTCTCTACAGATCTCATAAATAAGGAGACAGTTCTGGTGTTACACAAAAGGGGCATAGAGATTTTTTGGAGTCTTTCTCATGGTCCACCTGTTTGAAGTTAGAATTCATTTTTCAGCTTTAAAAAAATATTTATTTGTTTTTGGCTGCTGTGGGTCTTTGTTGCTCTGGGTGGGCTTTCTCTGGTTGTGACAAGTGGGGGCTACTCTATAGTTGCAGTGTGGGAGCGTCTCATTGCGGCGACCCCCCTTGTTGCAGAGCATGGGCTCGAGGGTGCTCAGTGTGCTTGGGCTCAGGAGCTGTGGCACACAGGCTTAGTTGCTCCTCGGCATGTGGAATCTTCCCGAACCAGGGATCGTACCTATGTCCCTTACAATCGCAGGTGATTCTTAACCACTGGACCACCAGAGAAGCCCCATTTCTCAGTTTTTCAGCTGGAGAGCTAGCTTATGGACACAACCGCTAGATGTGGACGTCTTTTACTTATTATGAAGCTGCTGTCTGAGCGGGAATCCCTATATCTTGCTTCCTTGTCAGCTTACTGACAAGGAGAGTTTGAAATTATTTCTAGTTATTTTTTTAAGAAATAAGTAAATTACTACTTATATATATATATTTTAAAGTAAATGTAAAGCTGCAACTCCCAGCATACAACATACCCATGGCTCTTTCAGCCCATAGGTCTTTTAGTTGCTAATTTACTATCTTGAAATACCCATTCACTTCTGTAACCAGATGTACTACATTGCTCAGAGTGATAATCCTGCAGCTGGTAGAAGATGAGAGGTGTTCATAAGGGGAAGGAAAATGTCAGGGCTCTTCCTTTCCTTCATACAGAAGGAGGACTGTTACCATCCTCTGGTGGACAAGATGCAGAGTGGGGGGAAAGGACTAGAAGTATCCTTTGGCCCAAGGGGGATAGCAGTCAGCCTCTGTTTTCACCAGTTATCTCCTGGGAGTCTTCTGAGTGCCAGGAATGTTCGGAACATTAGGGAAACTGCAGTGCTGACTTGGGGCTTGTATTCTAGTTGGAATATATACAATAAACAAACAACTAAAGATAGAGTGTCAGATGGACATGAAAGCCAAGGGGGAAACAGCAGGGGAGGAGTCAGGGGGCACTGTGGTGGGTGAACTGCTCTTCTCTACAGGATGGCAGAGAAGGCCTGATAGGTGACATGTGAGCAGGTGTGAAGGATGGGCCTCTGAGCAGGCATCTGGCTGAGCAATGTTTCTGGTTTCCAGTACTAGTAAGGCCAATGGCATCTCTTCCTATGTTTTCATGTATATGTATCTCTATTGGAAAGCAAAGGTGGGCGAGTGGTGGTCACTCACTTTTCCATCACCATGAATCAGAGGACTTTGATTATTATCATTTTTTTCTTTTTTGCTCCATCATGTGGTACAGCTTGTGGGATTCTAGTTCTCTGACCAGGGATGGAACCCATGCCCTCTGTATTGGAACTGCAGAGTCTTAACGACTGGGCCACCAGGGAAGTCCCAATAATTATCATTTTAAATGGCCCCAATACTCTGTTCAGGAGATGGACCATAATTTAATCAACAAATCTTCTATTTAGCTGACTCTTGAACAACACAGGTTTGAACTTCCCAGGTCTACTTATGTATAGGGATTTTTTTTCCAGTAAATACTATTTGTTGTTGTTGTTCAATTGCTAAGTTGTGTCTAAGTGTTTGAGACCCCATGGACTATAGCATGCCAGCCTCCTCTGTCCTCCACTATCTCCCAGAGTTTGCTCAAATTCATGTCCATTGAGTTGGTGGTGCTATCTAATCATCTCAAATTGTCACCCCCTTCTCCTCTTGCCTTCAGTCTTTCCCAGCACCAGGGTCATTTCTAATGAGGAACACACAATTCCCCAGCTGGACGAATTAATGGATACAGAACTGTGGATGCTAAGGGTGGACTACAGGACTTGAGCATCTGTGGATTTTCCGCCAGAGGGTCTTTGAGCCAATGCCCCCTGGATTCTGAGGGATGACTATAGTTGTCTATCTACATTATTTTCAACTGTCTTTCTTTTATCGGCTCCGCTGATGGCTCAGATGGTAAAGAATCTGTCTGCAAAGAAGGAGACCTAGGTTTGATCCCTTGGTCAGGAAGATCTCCTGGAGAAGGGAACTGCAACCCACTCCAGTATTCTTGCCTGGAGAATCTCATGGACAGAGGAGCCTGGAGGGCTACAGTCCATGGGATCTTTCTTTTACTTACATATTTTTAGTAGGAATATAAACTACTCTGATTAGTAGCCAGGCATTCAAGGAAAGCAGTTTGGGAATACAGATTAAGAGCCAGGAACACGGGTATCCGGGCTCAGGGGCGGAGGAGCGTGGGGAATGAGGAGGAGCAGGAAGGGCTGAGCACTGGAAGCACAGGACAGACAGGGCCAGGAGCAGGGGGCTTTGTGAGCTGGCCTTGCCCCTCCCCTTCACCTCTGCTCAGGAGGCCTCGTCTCCCCCCGTTCCCGTGGCCATAGCCAATAGCCTGCTTATTAGTCTGATTCTACCCATAGTTCAAGTGTGGGTTAAAAAGAACGTAAGCGAGGGACTTCCCTGATAGTCCAATGGCTAAGACTCCGTGCTCCCAATGCAGGGGGCCCAGGTTCAATCCCTGGCAGGGGAACTCGATCCCACATCCTGCAACTAAGAGTTCCTGTGCCACAACTAAAGAACCCACATGCAGATATTAAAGAGACTGCTTATGAAAAACAAGACGCAGATGGCACTGACTCCTGGCTTGCATCCACAGAAATAGAATGGGGAAAATAAGAAGTTTCTGTGCCTAAGACTGGGGTTATACTGAGGTTTCCAGCATCCAGACAGGCAAATGCCTGGACAGCTGCTTAGGGCAGATGGGTCCTTTGACAGCTTAATATTGCAGAGTTTCTGGTGACTCTGTAGTTAGGGCAGCCAACGTGAGGCCATCTGTTTACTAGTGGGCAGAAAAGCTTACTACCAGCAGGTAGTCACTGCTGAGCATGAGATACAAACCAAAAGTCAGGTCAGCCACTTTCATCACCTCTGCAAAGCAAACCGGCCTGGGAAACCACTGGTACAAACACCAGAGACAAAGAAACCTCACCTCAGCGTCATGTGACCTACACAATCGGACCCACGAAACAGTAGTTTCCTAGGAGCTTTTATTTGCATTTATTTCAACATATTCAATGCCATGAGAGAAACCATTTGCTCAGAAAGCTCTTTTGTTCTTTTCTACTTTTCTAAACAGGAAAGGAAAATAACCATGAATTTAGGGCCTTCTGTAATATACCTAAAAAGTAGCATGTTTTATTATTTAAATGAAAAAAACTTAGATAAGTAATACATGTATTTGTTGCAAAAGGTTTATAATGAAAAATAAATAAATCTCCCTCCCATACCTCTTTCTCCTGGTACCCCATCTCCCCTCTCCAGAGACAAACAGAATTACTCATTTCCTGAATGTCTTTCTAGATATGGCTTATAATATACATAATTGTTGGAGTAAGAAATGGCAACCCACTCCAGTATTCTTGCCTGCAGAATCCCATGGACAGAGGAGCCTGGCAGGCTACAGTCCATGGGGTCGCAAAAGAGTCAGACATGACTGAAGCGACTTAGCACATACATTAATTGTGTGTGTGTGTGTAACACAATTTTTTAATTGTCTGTATTTAAAATGAACAAAGCCTATTATTAATAAAAAGCTCTGGGAAGTACTGCAGTAAAGAAACCTATTTAACTTCATCAGGGAATCCTAAACATACTTGACTTCAGGCCCCCTTCTTTTCTTCTTTGGTATAATTTCTGGTCTGTGGAATGTAGCCAGGACTCGCTGGTATGGCTGGATCAGGTGTTTCTGAAGGGCGTCTGTGCTGAATGGTTTCTGAGCCATGCTGGTTGTTAAATATTGTAAATGTCACACCTCAGAATATACTTCATTAAAAGACTGCCTTCAAATGTTTTAGAAAATGTGAAATGTGTGGGTGAGTTCTTGCAGAGGCAGAAATAATGGGTCCAGGTTAAGGAAAGACTGAAGGAGGTGAGAGTAAGGCTAATTTATATTTAGTTGGATTCAGTTTCAGATTAGTATGGGCAGAAATGCCAGGAAAGGGCTGGCTTCAATTTGTGAGAGAAGATGGTCATGAGAAATTCATTAGGTAGAGGAGAAAGCCATAAGCTTCATCATTTTTGTCTTTGTTTTTAATCATGAAATATTTCATACATCAATGTATTTTTCATCTAGAAGTTTGATTTGAACCTTTTTTTAAAAAATATTTTCCATGTCTTTAGTTAACTTTTGAACACCTGAAATTTAGTTATAATAACTGCTTTCATGTCTGTGTCTGCTAATTCTTACACCTTTGTCAGTTGCGGATTGGTTTCCATTGGATAATGGTTTTCCCCTTGTACTGGATTGCACTGTCCTGCCTATTTGTATGCCTAGTAATTTTTGATTAGATGTCAGACATTGTGAATTCTGCCTTGTTGGAGGTGGATACTTGTGCATTGCTATAAACATTCATGAGCTCTGTTCTAGGACATAGTTAAACTACTCGGTGGCAGTTGATCCCTTTGGGTCTTGCTTTTAAGACTTATTTGGAACTTGAGGGGGATCCTACACAGATCTCTAGCATTCCCTCTCTGTGCTCTTCTTCCCTCTTTGGCAATCTGTCCTGAAAAATTCAGTTGCCTTGATCTTCCCAGACTCTTGTCTCTATCTCCTGAACTCAGGGAGTCCCTTTCCTAATCCCTTGTTCTGATACGTGGCTAGCATTTTGTTCATGGACTTTAAGCCCTAATCCTCTCTCTTTAAAAGTTTTAAAGACACTGACTCCTGTTCAGATTCAGTCTATCAATGGTATGTTTTGTTATTTTGGGTCTTTTCTTCCCAACTTTTAACTAGAGAACTTCTTAGAATGCACTTGAAGGAAATTCTCTTAAAGATAAAGTACTGGTTTGGAGTTAATTTCTTATCGTCTTTGGATTTACAAAATTAACCCAGGGACAAGAAAGATTACATGCCACATCATTATGCTTATAAAATACAATATGATTTTCAAAGTTACAACAATGCTCTGGTACTTGACAATACAGAAAAACAGCTAGGAAAAAAAAATCAAATTAACCTTTTCTCAAGAAGCCAATAGCAAATTAACTATAGTTCTAAATCAAAATTTCCAAGCATGAATTTTCTAGGGACAGACAGAAGGATTTTCCCCCCTCTCATTTGTACTTTAATTCTTAATTCAAAGAATTAGAAACACAGGATAAGGACATCAAAAAAAAAAAAAAAGAAGACAAAAAGAGCTCATACAGGTCAATATATATATATAAAACCCAATCAAAAAATGGGCAGAAGAAAAAAAAATGGGCAGAAGGTCTAAAAAAGCATTTCTACAAAGAAGACATACAGATGGCCAAAAGGCACATAAGATGCTCAGTATTGCTAATTATAAAAGAAATGCAGGTCAAAACTACAGTGAGGTATGACCTCACATGGATCAGAATGGCCATCATTAAAAAGTGTACCAATAATAAATGGTAGAGAGGGTGTGGAGAGAATGGAACCCTCCTACACTACTGGTGGGAATGTAAATTGGTACAGCCACTATGGAGAACAGAATGGAAGTTCCTTAAAATACTAAACACAGAGCTACCATATGATCTTGCAAACCCTCTCCTGGGTATATATCTGGAGAAAACAACAGTTTGAAAAGATACATATGCTGCAATGTTCACAGAAACACTATTTACAACAGCCAAGATGTGGAAGCAACCTAAATGTCCATCAACAGATGAACGGATAAAGATGTGCTATATATACCCAATGGAATACTACTCAGCCACAAAAAGAATGAAATAACTCAATTTGCTGCAACATGGACGGACCTAAAGATTAACATACTGAGTGAAGTAAGTCAGATAAAGACAAATACCAATATGCTGTCACTTGTACGTGGAATCTAAAATATGATGCAAACGAACTTATTTACAAAACAGATTTATAGACACAGGAAACAAACTTACATTATCAAAGAGGAAAGCAGGTAAAGGAGGGACAAATTTGAAGTTTGGGATTAATTGATATACATGTTGTATATAAAACAGACAACCAACAAGGACCTACTGTATAGCACAGGGAACTATACTCAGTATTTTGTAATAACCTATAAAGGAAAAGAATCTTAAAAAAATAGGTCTATATGCATGTATACCTGAATCTCTTTGTTGTAAATCTATACATGAAACACTGTAAATCAATATACTTCAATAAAAAATACACATGGAATAATTAAAAAATCCCAGTAGCTTGACAGCCTTCCCTTCCCTCCATTTATACATTTTAAAGACATTTAAAATTCTTACATATATTAAAGAGAGAACCTCAGACAATATGCTAGGACAAGGAAGTCATTGATGGATTCCACAATTAGATTCACATATTTCCGCCATGTGTAGAGGCATTTAACAGGAGTGAGAAATTAAGAAACAAGGACTCAGACTGAGCAAAAATACTTAAATGTCCCAGGCAAAAACCATTTAGTAGTACAGGCATCCAAATGAAAGGTAACAAAGTAAAATCCCTTTTGACTATCCATCTTTCGCTACAACTACGTATTAAGAGGAAATGGACCTGCTTATTTGAGTTATAGACTTTACTGTAGAGATGACTTCTCCATGTCTTTCTCTTACATTCTAAACCCTTCAGTAGTTCTCTTAGCTTTATTTGGCAGATAGGAGGAAATTTTTCAAAGGCCTATATATTTATTGTTATCTTTTGGTAATTCCTCAGTCAGATTCTTATTTTCCACCAGGTGACCACTCAACATCATTTCACTTATACCATTTGAAAGCATTTAATTATGTAAGATATTGAAAGATCTGTTTTGGTCTAGAGCATAAAATAAATGGCCTCTGCAGCTCACTTCTAAAATTATTCTCCATGCATTTGTTAGCAAAAAGGAACACCATAGAATTACATGTGTGAACGTCAGATACTAAATATGCCTTTGTTTAGAGAAAGAACTCCACCTCTAAAACAACTCCAATAAATAACCAGGCAAAAATCCTCTACTTACATTTATCTGATGCTCACTGAACACCATCACCATCAGGATCTGTTGCCTGTTTTTCCTTCTCACATCACTGTTCACTCCATAGACATACACAATCACACTAGGCATCAGCGAGGTTTACTATGAAGTTCTCTGACAATACCGCATTCCCTCATGACTCCATGTTTTTGCAGAGGTAATTGCTTCTTAGAATTCCTTTAGTCTTTGTGGACCCACAAGTCATCCTACACCTGCCTTCTAATTTGTTTACATTCACAGCAGATACTTGAATTGATTATACTCGGGATAAATGAGAAGCTGTGATACTAAGAATGTAAAGTAAGTTTTCTGTCTTTTGGATTTAATTACGTTTGGATTGGCAGTGAAGAAATCGCCATTGGGGAAATCTCTGACTGTTGGTTCAGCTGGAGGCTGGAAAAGCAGAGGATCATTCCTAATCTTGAACTAAGCTGGGATGCTAATTTCGCCTTCCGCGAAACAGATGATTTAAGTTGTCCTTAAGAAGGAAAATAACTCAATATGCTAAAACTGGCATGAAACAAGTTCAGTGAGAATTATGATGAAAGATTTCATCTATTTTAAACTTGCCTTCGTTAAGCAAAAACCAAACTTTACCTCTTGAAATGATTCACCAGGACTCCAACCAGTTCTCCGATTCGACTTTCGTGGGTTGGCTGTTTGCTGAAGAGACAGACAATTAGGTCTTTGTTGTCTTTTGTATGGAACACTACAAGTTGGTCCTTTCCATTGGAGACGCTTAGACCGGTCAACTGCAAAGAAATATAGCACAGAAAACTGTTAGGATGGCTCTCAAAATAATGAATTTAAACAGTTTGTAGTGGTTTTACTCAGTAATACTGGTGATGTTAATCTTTACCAAGTTTTATGAAATAAGCAGATGAAAGGAAATAATAAAGATAAGAACAGAAATTAATGAAATTTAAAGTAGAAAATAGTGTAAAACCAATGAAATAAAGAGTTGATTCTTTCAAGAGATAGGTGAAATTGCTAAATCTCTAATTTGAAAGAATAAAAGAGAAAAGACCTAATGACCCATATCAGGAATGGAAGAGGGGCTATTACTACAGACCACATAGACATTAAAAGGATAAAAAAGGAATATCTACAACAACCTTATGCATAAAATTGAACAACTTAGACAAAACCAAACCATTCCTTGCAAGCCACAAACTACTAAAACTCACCCAAGAAGAAACAGATAACCTGAAGCTTACTTTATCTATTACAGAAGTTAAATTTGTAGTTAAAAACCTTTCAAAAAAGAAACTTCAGGCTCAGGTGATTGCATTGGTAAATCCTACCAAATATTTAAAGAAGAAATAACATCCATTCTCTACATCTCTTCTAGAAAATGAAAGAAAAGGAACACTTTATAACTCATTTTATGAGCATTGTCCTGAAACCAAAAATTGACAAAAGCAATATAAGAAAAGAAAACTAAAAACCAGTATCCAATATCTTTCATGAACATGGACTTATTAGACTGGCCAACAAAATATCAGCAAATCAAATCCCAAACTACATGAGAACAATGACACATCATGACCGAGCGGAGTTAATCTAAGAAACGCATAGCTGGTTTTGTATTAAAAATATCAATCAATATAATCCCTCATAGCAACAGAATAAAAAATAAAGCCACATGATTATGTCAACTGACGCAGAAAAAGCATTTGACAAAATTCAACATCCATTCATGAAATAAATCTCTCAGCAAAAAGGATTAGAAGAGAATTCAACCTGAAAACGACATCTTCCAAAATGCCACAGCGGACATCATGCTAAGTGGTGCGAGACTGAATGCTTTTCCCAAAGATCAGGAGCAGTGTCAGGATTTCTGCTCTTACTGCTGCTGGGCACTTTCATACTGGAAGCCCTAGCCAGTGTACCAAGGCAGGTTTAAACAAATTAAAAGGCATACAAATTAAAACAGACGAAACAAATGGCTTTATTTTCAGATGACATGATCGTCTATGTAGAAAGTCCCAAGGAATTTACAAAATAGGTCTTAGGACTAATACATGGGTTTGGCAAGGTCACAAATACCAGGGCAACAGACAAAAATATTTCTATATACCAGCAATGAAAAACTGGAAACAGAAATTTAAAACCAAAACCATCCACAACTCCCAAACCAAAAATACTTGGACATAAATCTAACAAAATGTGTGTAGGATCTGTAAGCTGAGAATTATGAAAGGTTGATGAAAGAAGTCAAACAAAAATGCTGATGACAGGAATAAAAGAAAATATAAATACATGGAGAGAAATAATGTGTTTTAGGTTGAAAAACTCAATATGGTTGGATACTGTCAATTTTCCTCAAATCAATCTATAGATTTAATGCAATTCTGACCAAAATTCCAGCAGAATTTTTGGTAGATATCAACAAGCTGATTCTAAAATATATATGGAAAGGCAAAGAAACTAGAATAGCAAAAGCCATTTGAAAAAAAAAAAAAAGTTGGAGGACTCATAGTAGCTGATTTTCTTACTATAAAATAACAGTAATCAAGAAAGGTAATAGTCAAGAAGACTGTCAAAGGAATAAAAACATAGATCAGTGGGAACAGAATGGAGAATAAGATATAGTCCCACATAAATACGACTGATTGATTTTTCACAAAAATGCAAAGGCAGTTCAATGGAGAAAGGATCATTTGAGCATTTGGGTAACTCAGCATTTCTCGGGATTTGAACATCCACATGCCAAAAGAAATAAACATTGACCTAAATTTCACACTTCATGAAAAAGTAATTCAAATTGGGCCATTGATCTAAATGTAAAATGTAAAACCGTAAAACTTGTAGAAGAAAACACAGGAGAAAATCTCTGTGACCTTGGACTGGGCAAAGATTTCTTAGGAATGACACGAAAAGCACAACCCAACAAAGAAAAAAAACTGCATAAAATTTACAACTCTGCTCTAAGAAAGACACTGATGGGAGAATGAAAAGACAGCATGCAGACTGGGGAAAAATATCTGCAGAGACAGATCTGATAAAGGACCTATGTCCAGAATAAAGAACTCTTAAAATTCAACAATGAGAGAGCAAACAAATCAACTTAAAATGAGCAAAAGATCTGTAGTCACTTCCCCAAATAAGTCCATGCAAAGATGGTCAACATGACTAGCCATTAGGGAAATGGGAATTAAACTGCAACAAGATATCATCACAAGCCTGTCAGAATGGCTGAAATCAAAACAAAACAAAGAGGAAGATGAACAGCAAAAGTGATTAAGACTAAATGCTGGTGAGACTGTAGGACAATCAGAGGAACTCTCACACATTGTTGGGAGGAATGTAAAACGGTACAGTCACTGGGAAGACAGTGTCACAGAATTACCACATGATCTAGAAATCTCAGTCCCGGGCATTTAGCCCAGGGAAATAAAAACTTATGTTCGGACTTCCTTGGTGGCGCAGTGGATAAGAATCTCCCTGATAGCTCAGTTGGTAAAGTATCCACCTGCAATGCAGGAGACCCCAGTTTGATTCCTGGGTCAGGAAGATCTGCTGGAGAAGGGATAGGCTATCCACTCCAGTATTCTTGGGCTTCCCTTGTGGCTCAGCCAGTAAAGAATCCACCTGCAATGCAGGAGACCTCAGTTCGATTCCTGAATTGGGAAGATCCCCTGGAGAAGGGAAAGGCTGCCCACTCCAGTATTCTGGCCGGGAGAATACCATGGACTGTATAGCCCATAGGGTCGCAAAGAGTCGGACATGACTGAGTGACTTTCACTTTCACCAATACAAGAGACATGGGTTCGATCCTTGGTCCAGGAAGATCCCACATGCCGCGGAGCAGCTAAGCCTGTGCGCCACAACCCCTGAGCTCACGAGCCACAACTCCCATGTGCCTAAAGCCCATGCTCCACAAGAGAAGCCACTGCAATGAGAAGCCCACGTACTGCAAGGAAGAGTAATCCCCACTCACGGCAACTGGAGAAAGCCTGCACAAAAAGCAACGAAGACCTAGTGCAGCCAAAAAAAAAAGCACAATTTGTGTTCACACGAAAACTCACACATGAATGTTTGCACATGTGCGTGCTCGTTGCTTCAGTCGTATCAGGCTCTGTGCAACACTACAGACTACAGCCTGCCAGGCTCCTCTGTGCATGGGATTCTCCAGGCAAGAATACTGGAGTGGGTTGCCATGCCCTCCTCCAGGGGATCTTCCCAACCCAGGGATCGAACCCACGCTGCCTGCATCTCCTGTACCGCAGGAAGATTCTTTACCCACTGAGTCACCTGGTCTCAGTCATGAGTGTTTAAAGCAGTTGTATTCATAAGTGCTCCCAACTGGAAACAACCAGAATATCCATCAACAGGTGAATAAACAAACTGTGATACAGCTATATGATAGAATGCTATTCAGCGATAAAAAGGAATGAGTTAATAATACAAATCATGGATATGCAACACCAAGGCTTGCTTTCAAAGGCATTATGGTGAGAGAAAGCATCCAGTCTCAAAGGTTACATTACTGGATGACTCAATTCATGAGATATTCTGGAATAGAGCTGTCAGGGTTTGGAGTCAGGTGGAGTCTGACACAAGGAGTTTTGGGGGGTAATGAGATGACTGCATCTTCATTGTGGTGCTAGTTCCAGAAATCTATGCATGTATGAAGACCCATAGACCTGAATACCATCACCACTACCAAATTTTATTTATTATACACAAATTTAGAAGATATAGCTCCTTGGTTGTTTTGATCACTAGATCTACTTTGGTCAATAAAGCAGGTACCTGAGTGATCTCTCACTCTGTGGTTTGTTCTCTGACTGCAGAAAACACCAAAGTGTCACCTCCTGGCTACCACAGGTGCTGTCGTTTGGTCTGGCAATCAGCATTGACAGGATATCCACTGGGGGCAATGCAGAGTGCCAGGCAGCCTAGGGGTGGGGACGGAAGTGCCAGAGATGAAGAAGGTATGCTTTTCTCTTCTGCGGGGATTCATGACCCAGCTGGATGAGTGGAAGAGACAAATACCCAACAACTGAAGAGCTTTTAACAGTTCATACACTTGGAAGACCATTTAGTCTCATGCCCATATTTTACAGATAAGAAAACTGAGGCTCAAAGAAGTGAGCTGATTTGCAGACCTTGAAACTGGAACACAAGCTTGTGGACTGACCCAGATCCATGTTCTATCACAGTAGACTTTTCCAAATATCATGCACAAATGAACATAAGCTGTAAAAATAAGTATCCCTAAATGTCATGGAAATAAATTTTCAGAGGAAGGGAGTTTTTAGGTTGGTTTTAAAGAATGCCAGGGTTGGTACTCAAATGAGAGAGGGGAAAATATTCAAGTAATTGGGAATCCTTTCACAACCTACACAGATCATGGGCTTTTAAAAAAATACTTATTTATTTTTAATTGATTGATGATTGGTTTACAATACTGGTTTGATTTCTGTCATACATCAACATGAATTAACCATGGGTATTCTTTACCACTTCACCATTCTTTACCACTGAGCCACCTGGGAAGCTCCTTGATAGCCACTAACCGTCTAGTCAAGGCTATGGTTTTTCCTGTGGTCATGTATGGGTGTGAGAGTTGGACTGTGAAGAAGGCTGAGCGCTGAAGAATTGATGGTTTTGAACTGTGGCGTTGGAGAAGACTCTTGAGAGTCCCTTGGACTGCAAGGAGGTCCAGCCAGTCCATTCTGAAGGAGATCAGCCCTGGGATTTCTTTGGAAGGAATGATGCTAAAGCTGAAACTCCAGTACTTTGGCCACCTCATGTGAGGAGTTGACTCATTGGAAAAGACTCTGATGCTGGGAGGGATTGGGGGCAGGAGGAGAAGGGGACGACAGAGGATGAGATGGCTGGATGGCATCACTGACCCGATGGATGTGAGTCTGGGTGAACTCCGGGAGTTGGTGATGGACAGGGAGGCCTGGCGTGCTGCGATTCATGCGGTCGCAAAGAGTCAGACACGACTGAGCGACTGATCTGATCTGATCTGATCTGATACCTATAATTTCCTCCCTCTTGGATCATGGGTTTTTTAAGGCCTGTGTAAGAGAATATATAAATCTCTCTCTCACTTAGATGTATAACATCCAGATGATTTTTTGTTTGGTGTACATTTTTTTAAATAAAATAGTTTTATTTTGTTAATTTATTGGCTGCACTACATGGCATGTGGGAATCTTAGTTTTTCGACCAGGGGTTGAACTCACCCTCTGTCCTGCATGGAAGTGTAGAGGTTTAACCACTGGACCACAGGGAAGTCCCTACACTGGCTTTTTAGAAAGTTCTTTAAAAAATATTTTATTGAAGTATAGTTGATTTACAGTGTAGTGTTAATTTCTGCTGTACAGCAAAGTGACTCAGTTATACATGGGCTTCCCTGTGGCTCAGCTGGTAAAGAATCCGCCTGCAATATGGGAGACCTCGGTTCGATTCCTGGGTTCGGAAGATCCCCTGGAGAAGGAAAAGGCTACCCACTCCAGTATTTTGGCTTGGAGAATTCCATGGACTGACTGTATAGTCCACGGGGTTGAAAAGAGTTGGACATGACTAAGTGACTTTCACTTTCTTTGTTTTATATATATATATATATATACATATATATATGTTTTCATTTCTTTTCCATTAAGGTTTATCACAGGATATTGAATCAAGTTCCCTGTGCTATACAGGAGAAGCTTGTTGTTTACCCATCCTATATATATTACTTTGCATCTGCTAATCCCAAACTCCCAATTCTTCCCTTCCCCACCCCAAGATGATTTTTATTTTTATTTTTTTCCAGATGATTTTTATATGACTAAATTAAAAATATCATTTTCATTAAAAAAACATGCTGTGTCTACGACGCTTCACTCTCCTTTGATTATTTTATATGCAAAAATGCAAACTAGAATTGATGGAGCACTTCACAGGAGAGCTTGATTAAAGCCTAATAAAATGAGAAATCTAATAGCACTAACTTCGCTGGCACATCCCAGCAACATTAACTGCAGGGGTTTGGGGAAAGGGACTGCTGTGCAGCTGTGAATGCTGAAACCATCCAGGGAGAGGGTCCCTTCTGGATGCTGCTGGGCCAGAGCAGAGGCGTCTCTGATGGTTTTCTGAGCCACCTTCCCACCTCAGGGGGTGGGCTTCCCTTCTTGCCCTTCCCTATTCCTCCCTGTCTGGATGACTTCACCGAGCATAGGAATTCCTCATGTGTGCTCAGGGCTTACAGCGGTGCCAGAGTCCCAGCAGAAAATAGGGCAAACGGCACCTACTTTCCTCTGCTGCACAAATAATGAAAGATTAAGTCCCTGTTGTCATCAAGGCAAGACAAACAGCATCCAGGACATCTCTTTTGTTCTGGGAGACAGGATGGTAGGTGGGGGAAAGCAGCGGAGTAAAGGATGACCTGGGTGTCATCTCCGTTTAGCCATGTGAGCTTGAGAAAATCATTTAATTTGGAGCGCAACTCTTTCCTTTTCTGCAAAATAAGGATTCTACTAGATGCTCTGTTTGCCTCATAAGTTCGTGCTGCTGCTGCTGCTGCTGCTGCTAAGTCACTTCAGTCGTGTCCGACCCTGTGTGACCCCATTGATGGCAGCCCACCAGGCTTCCCCGTCCCTGGGATTCTCCAGGCAAGAACACCGGAGTGGATTGCCATTTCCTTCTCCAATGCATGAAAGTGAAAAGTGAAAGGGAAGTTGCTCAGTCATGTCCGACTCTTAGCGACCCCATGGACTGCAGCTCACCAGGCTCCTCCATCCATGGGATTTTCCAGGCAAGAGTACTGGAGTCGGGTGCCATTGCCTTCTCTAATAGGAGCAACTCGGGCATGCAAAAAAGATAAATAAACAAAACCCCTCTGCCTTTGAGGGTCTTTCCACTCTAAGAGAAGATATGCCAGCCAAATCTGAAAAACTACAGGAGTATCATGCCAAGGGAAGGTACTGTATGCAATTACATCAGTTAGAGAAGGGATTTTACCTTAGAGATCTCTAGGCACCCAAAACACACAAATAAGTTCTCTAAACAAAAGTGAAACTCCTTATCAAGGCTCCCCCTCTACTAGCTGCCTTCTTATTTCTCATAATCCAGGGGATCTCTATGCTGTGATAAATCTAAACCTTCCTCCTCTTTGGTTTTAAAGGTTTGAGCAGGGCAGATACAATCTCTGATGGTCATCTAACTCAAGTCTCCCAGACTCTCTTCCGTATGGATAATCAAATAGTGAACACAACCAGATAAGCAAAAAGAATGTATAACTTTCCAATCATTAGTAAAAAAAAGAATCAATAAAACTCGAACAACAACAACTAGACAAGAAGAAGGAAATAGCAGGGAAGTATTAAAAATGGAAAGTGCTTGAATAACACAAATTTAAAAAGCCAAAATACTGTCATTTTTTATAAGAAATGGGATATAACTCCTTTATGGGATGAAGATGGCTCACAGATTAGGTCAAAGACAAAATTTAACTATACTCCATTTATAACAGAGTATAGATGTTTAGATGCATCTAAAACAAAAAGACACAGAAAGATAAATGAAAGGATGGACAAAGACGTGCCAGGAAGAAAGTGAGGATGGGAATAGGAATAATAGGCAAAGCAAAATCCAAGGCAAAACCCACAAGACTTGTTTCTTTTATACTGACAAAAATGTAATAAAAAATGAAAACGATCATCTTCATGCGACTGAATAACATGGTACTGAAACGAAGCAAAAACTGTTCTCACGCAAAAGAAATGGACAAAATCGCGATGTCCGTGGGTGACCTGGTGCTTGGCAGTTCTAGTAGTCAAAAAGCAAATGAGTGTGGAGACCGTCTGAATAATCAACAGATTTGATTTTGTAGTTACATGAAAATCTTATACACATTTATCGTGGTCCCCAGAGCATTTAGAAGGGAGGCCTGGCATGTTGCAGTCCATGGGGTCGCAAAGAGTCAGACACGATTGAGCGACTGAACTGCACTGATTATGAATTGGGCCAAAAGTAACACTCCTCTTCCCAGTTACAAAAAGTAGGATATGCACTGGCCCTAATCACAGTGACATAAAACTAGAAAATTATATAAAGGTTAACAGTAAAACAACCTTATCATTGAGAATTATTTTTTTTAAAGTATCTCTTTAGGCTGGATTAGAGATGATAATTGCAGTTATAGACAATAAAGAAATTAATGAAAAAGAGAATTTTACATTAGTATTCATGGATGCAGTCAAAGCTACATTCAAAAGAAAACACACTGCCTTAAATACTTTTGTTATTAAACAAGAAAAAGGAAGTAAATTAAATACCAAAGTGGAAGTAGTGAAAGTGTTAGTAGCTCTGTTGTGTCTGACTCTTTCTTTGTGACTACATGTCCATGGAATTCTCCAGACAAGAATACTGGAGTGGGTTGCAATTCCCTTCTCCAGGGGATCTTCCTGATCCAGGGCTCAAACCCAGGTCTCCTGCACCACAGGCAGATTCTTTACCGACTGAGCTATCAGGGAAACCCAAATTAAATAGATAGAGTAAAACCCAAATTAAATAGATAGATTAAAATCTATCTATTTAATTTTAAATCTAGATTTTAAAACCTAGATAAAGGACTAAAAAAACCAAAGTAAAAATTAGTGACGATAAAAGCAGAAACTGATGCATGAGAAAAACAAAATAGATGATAAACCCAAGAGTTGGTTCTTTGAACAGACCATTAAACCACCAAACCCATGGCAAGGTCTAGTCAGGAATAAAACAAGGCAAAAACACAAATATCTAACATGAGGAATGAGAAAGGGATTTAAGAAAGGATGTGTTGTTTTTAGAAATTATGAGAATGACATTTATAATTTTCTGTTAATAAATTAAGTAGTTTGTGAAATGCACGCTTTTATAGGAAAATATAAATTATAAAAATTGACTCAAAGAAAGGTGAAATAATCAGAATCAATTCATAACTGGGGGAAATTGTTTTCTGTTGTCATAAAAACATTCTCCTAAACATTATTGGGCACAGATGATGGGACAGGCAAACCACGCCCCAGGTAATTCCTATGCTGTGGAAAATCCTCTAGAACAGAAATGGACAGACACCATCCCGACTCATTTTACTTAATCCTGGCAGCAAAACTTGAGGAATATCTCTTTCACAGACACACCCCCAGAGACCAATCTCATAAGGACAGATGCAAATATCTGAAAGAATTAACAAACTGATTTCAGCAGGATAATACACCATGACCAAAAGGGCATATAGCCAACAGTGTAAGGATGGTTCACTAATAAAAAATGCACCCACACTGCTCAGCTTATTCATAGGTCACATCTATGTGTTATCTGAGTGCTTTTCCCACTAGAATTATCTCCTTGCCTGACAGCTTTCTCTTTAGGCAAGTATGAAGTTTTGTCCTTCTATTGTTTTTATTTTACAATACTCCTTGATAGATAAAACAGTATTTCTCTTTACAGTATATACTAGAATGTACTTAAAAATTAAAAAAAAAAAACTTTTTGTTTTGTATTGGGATATAGCCAATTAACAGACAATGGTGTGGACAGTTTCAGGTGAACAGCAAAGGGACTCAGCCATACATATAGATGTATCTATCTGTTCTCTGCTAAACTCCCCTCCCATCCAGGCTGCCACACAACACTGAGCAGAGTTCCCTGTACTACACAGTAGGTCCTTGTTGGTTATCCATTTTAAAAACAGCAGTTTGTATATGTTGATCCCAAACTCCCTAACTATCCCTTCCCCGATCCTTCCCCATCCCTGCAACCATAAGTTCAGTTCTCTAAGTCTGCAAATCTCTTTTCATGTTGTAAGTTCATTTGTATCATTTCTTTTTTAGATTCCACATATAAGCAATGTCATTGGATATTTCTGCTTCTCTGCCTGACTTACTGTACTTATTACATATCATCACTACAATATTAGTTTAAAAAATACTTATTTATTTATTTGGCTGTATTGGGTCTTAGTTGCGGCATGCGGGACCTTACTTCTCCAGCCAGGGATTGAACCCTTGTTTCTGCATTGGAAGGTGGATTCTTACTGGACCACCAGGGAAGTCCCACTACAATATTAGTTTTAAGTTTTTTTCTAACCCAACAGTAATCTTCAGCAGCAAAGCATTGTGGATAAAGGAGAGAATATACTTCCTCCCTTGTACTCAGCTGGTAAAGAATCTCCTGCAATGCAGGAGACCCTGGTTTGATTGCTGGGTTGGGAAGATCAGATGGAGAAGGGGTAGGCTACTCACTCCAATGTTCTTGGGCTTCCCTGATGGCTCAGACAGTACAGAATCCGCCTGCAATGCAGGAGACCTTAGTTTGATCCCTGGGTTGGGAAGATCTCCTGGAGAAGGAATGGCAACCCACTCCAGTATTCTGTCCTGGAGAATCCATGGACTATATAGTCCATGGGGTCGCAGAGTTGGACATGACTGAGCGACTTTCACTTTCACTTGTAGAAAAGTATTATCAGGCTAAAACCAAGCATAATGACCAATCCTAGAGACCTTGGCTGGATCTTTAAATAGAATTTTTAAATGACAGAGGCTATGTTAATAGATACTGTCTATTTTTTTTGTTGTTTTTACTACTTTTATAAACAACAGGTAAGAAAATAATTAACTGGAAATGAAAATATATGATTCTATTCACACCAAAACACTCCATACATCTTGACCCATCAAATACTATTTTTAAAAATTGAGGTTTTTACAGTAAAATTAGGAGCAGTAAAATTCACAGATGTTTAAGTGTTTAGGTAGATGATTTTTGACATCCAAATCAAGAGAGAGAATATTTCCATCATGCCAGAGAGTTTCCTCTGAATGTTCTTTTTAAAGACTTAGTTCTATATTTGTAAGTCAAATTGACTTACTTAGCTTTTGAGAGCTAAAAAGATTAGCTAATTACTTAGACCTAGAAAGCCAGAGAGCCACTGTACTAAGAACAAACTCACAAAATACAGAACTTTCCCTTCATCTTTTCTCTGTTTTCATGAATTGTACCTTTAGGATTGTGAGAATTTTATAAAGAATATAGTTAATCTTTGAAGGTGACAAACCAGGCAAATGCTATAATGGTAATCTTAAAGGAACTAATTAAAATACAATAATAGAATATAGGTTTATTCAAACTGCTTGAAATAGATGGTTTGGAATTTAAACTATATTTGGTGGCCTATATATTCTACTTAATGGGCTTCCCAGGTGGCTCAGTGGTAAAGAATCCATCTCCAATGCAAGAGATGTGGGTTCAATTCCTGGGTAGGGAAGATCCACTGGAGAAGGAAATGGCAACCCACACCAGTAGTCTTGCTTGGAAGATCCCAGGGACAGAGCAGCCTGGCAGGCTACAGTCTATGGAGTTACAAAGAGTTGGACACGACTTAGTGACTAAACAACAATATTCTACTTATTTAGTAAGATTCCTTGCAAGAGAATTTGACTTCATTTGATTTCTTTTAATAGACTGATAATCTTTGGTTTCCAATCTCCAGTTTTCAATAATTAAAAAAATTATGTTGAGGCCATAAACCCACAGTTGTTGGATTAGGTTCAGCCTCGCTTTGTAGGATAAGAACAGGAACTGGGTTAATAATCCCTCAAAGTCCAAGATAACCACCTATCATCTTTTTATCTTTTTTTCTTTAAACATATATCCACTCTGTTAAAAATTCTTGTCCCATATAGGTCGTTACAGAGTACTGAAAAGAGTTTCCTGTGCTATACAGTAGGGCTTTATTAGGTATCTATTTTACACATGGAAGTGTGTATATGTTAATCCCAGTCTCCCAATTTATCCCTCCCTGCCCCCTTCCCCTGGTAACCCATAAGTTTGTTTTCTACATCTGTGACTATTTCTGTTCTGTAGATAATAAGTTCATTTCTACTATTTTTAAGATTCCTTATATAAGGGACAGCACATGATATTTGTTTTTCTCTCTCTGACTTACTTCACTCAGTATGACGATCTCTAGGTCTCTCTGTGTTGCTGCAGATGATATCATTTCACTCCGTTTTATGGCTGTGTAGTAGTAACCCACTGTCTATATGCACCACATCTCTGTCCATTCTCCTGTCAGTGGACGTTCAGGGTGCTTCCATGTCTTGGCTATTGTAAACAGTGCTACAGCCAACACTGGGATGCATGGATCGTTCTGAATTATGCTTGCTGTCTCTCTTGCTTCATATTCCATCTTTATCTCCCTTTCTGCATCTATATGTGGGCATACAAGCTTTGTCACGGAAAACTGTGGGGCCTCAAAATGCAGCCTATAAACACCAGAATCCCAAACAATAATTTCTAGAAGTTGCAGACTTCTGGAGACTGTGGGAATCACGAGAAAAGGCTCTGACACTTTATGACAAAATCTCTGATGATGGAATGGGCCACAAGCACTTTGTGACTTTTAAACAAATTAATCTTTTTTAAAAAACAATATTCTTCCTTTTCTATTCCATTAATCTGCCATTCATCTTTTTAACATTACGATTCTAAAACATATCACAATTCCACAAAACTTGCGTTTTCTAAATGTCAACCCTCTAAATATGCATTTATTTGAAAAAAGTTAATCTTTTAAATGGTGACCAACTCCTTTAAAAACCATCCTGGTCTGACCAGGGAGGAGAATGCACTAGTATTTGCTCTGGGACCTTCTCTTCCAGACTTACTCCTGGAAAGCAGCTACTCCAAGTCTTTTTGAGTGGGGGTATCTCTTTTCTGTAGTTACTACTCTCTACATACACCTCTAAGGGACTGCATTAACCTGGGGTCCTCTCACCCCCATCAGGGATGTGATTAACACACAAAGGGCTTTCATAAAATTGTGCTGGTCATTTCACTGCTTCAGGTATTTTCTGTGTGGTGATATACACACTTGGCCTTTGGGATTTAACTATTCTCTACTTCAGTTCTTTGGTTTGACTGCAGAGTTATAATATTTATGCTCTTTTGATCTCAATTAACAAATTGATTTGGCTGCTCAATGATGGAGAACATTCTGTTCATTCTGTTTTCCATTCAGAGGCTTGGGAGACAGATGCTCTGGCTTTTTGCAGGATGCCTGGTGACTTTATTCCTTGCTTTTGTGTCTCTGCTCTCTGTTCATCTCTGTTCTCCCAGTTTTCCTTTTTTCTCTCCCTTTACCTCTTTCTTTCTTTCCCTCTTCCTTCCTTTCTTTCTCCTCTCTTCCCCCTCTCCTTTGCCCAACTAGCTATAAATCAGAGATCTTAATGATACTGACTTGTCATGGAAATAACGTACTATTTGGGATAAATAAGAGTTTATCACCCTATGAAAGTGTTAGTCGCTTATTCGCGTCCAATTCTTTGCGACCCCACGGACTGTAGCCTGCCAGGCTCCTCTGTCCATGGAGTTCTCCAGGCAAGAATACTGGAGTGGGTTTTGCCATTTTCTCCTCCAGGGGATCTTCCCGACCCAGGGATTGAACCTGGGTCTCCTGCATTGCAGGCAGATTCTTTACTGTCTGAGCCATGAGGGAATCCCAAGAATAGTGGAGTGGGTAGCCAGTCCTTTCACCAGGGGATCTTTCCCACCCAGGGACTGAACCCGGGTGTCTTGCACTGCAGGTGGATTTTTTACCATCTGAGTCACCAGGGAAGCTCATCTTATTCTTCTATGAACAACCATCATTTGGGGCAACAGAGTGCTTGTGCTTTGAGTCATTTTGTAGGAGGGCTGACTATCCCGAGGTCGCTGTGCTGTGAGGTCAGGTGCTGACCTTCTAGTCAGCAGCTCTGGGATGAGCCCTCCCAGCCTCAGCACCAGATGAGTGAGCATATGAGGGTCCCAAAGATCCTCAGTCATTGGGTAACTCCCAGCTTTTGTGACTTCCCAACTAAAACCCTGCATATTGTGGAGCAAAGGTAAACTGGCCCCATGGTGCCCTTTTCAAATTCTGGACCCACGGAATCCGTGATCATAATAAAATGGTCATATGCTACTAGATTTAAAGTAGACAACCAACAAGGACTGACTGTATAGCACAGGGAACTTGGCCCAATACTCTACAGTAATCTAAGTGGGAAAAGAATCTGAAAAGGAAGGATACTTGTATGGGTATAACTGAATCACTCTGCTGTACACTTGAAACTAACACATCACTGTTAATTGACTATACTCCTATATAAAATAAAAGTGTAAAAAATAATTAAATGGTCATATTTTTTTTTTTAACTCCACTAAGTCTTAGGGTGGAAGGTAGCACCCAAGCAACAGTTGACTGAAATCCAAATTTGGGAGCTGTGAGGTGCTCCTGTAGCAGAATCCTTAAACAGTTGGCCCTGGCTTTGGGAAGTGGGTGGTAGCTGGAAGAGCCTTGAGGAGCCTGCTGGTGGAATCACGATGGGCTTTAAGGAGGCGGTCACGAGGGCCTGAAGGGAAGCAAGGAAAATATGATCTCAAGCACGAGGCAAGGAGGCTTTTATCATGAAGTGGTGGAAAACTTGATAACCCTGCTGCCTATGGGAAGGCAGAGAACAGAAGATGTACCTAACAAACTGGTGCTCAAGATACGGATTTCCAGACAGGATGCCGGACGTGCCATCTGGCTGCCTCTTGCTGTCTATGAAAACACGTGAGAGGAGAAGCATGCTCTTAATACAGAGCTGCTTGGCTCTCATGCAAAGTTTAGAAGAAATATAAAGGAGCTTGCACTTGCTGGGTTTGAAAATAAAACTGTTTCTTATTCTCAGCTTCTCCAGATGGCAAATGATTCTCAAATTAAGAAATGGTTTCGGGGCAATGATCAGATCCAGAGTGGGTCTGTAAAAATCCTTTGTCAAAACCTCAGAAAGATCTAAGGCAGTACTTCATAGAAATCTCCAGGCAGATGAAAGGCTCTAAAGATCTTCAGGGCATGCCTCACAAATTTTCTCACAATGAGGCTCTGAAAAGTCTTAGGGGTCTTGTCCCATAGTAGCTCATAAGCAACCCAAGAACAGGAGAGCTTATCTTGCAGAGATTTGTGGGCACGGTTTTAGTGAATTATAAATTTTTTAAAAATCAGCTGCTTATTGTTGGCCGTGCTGGGTCTTTGTTGATGTGGACAAGCTTTCTCTGGTTGTGGTGAACAGGGGCTATTCTCTAGTTGTGATGCTTGGGCTTCTCACTGCGGTGGCTTCTCTCATTGTGGAGTACACGCTCTAGAACACGGGCTCAGTAGTTGTGGCACACAGGTTTAACTGCCCCCCCAGCATGTGGGATCTACCGGACCCAGGGATGGAACCCGGGTCTCCTGCACTGCAGGGAGATTCTTAACCATCTTCGCCACCAGGAGGTATAATCATAATAAAAAGTAGCTGGTTGTAAGTTTGGGGTAAATTGTTATGCAGCAATAGTGACCTGAAATCAGAGAAACCTTAATTTTGTAAACGTATCATGGAAAGAATGCAGAGTTCAGGATAACTAAGAGTTTATTCCTTTGCAGAAAATATTACTTCCAACAAATTAAAAAAAATTTTTTTACCATGTTGGAAGAATATGTAAGAACACAGACTTTCTTAGGATGTTTTCCAGCTTCCTTAAACATTATAAAATTATTCTTTTACTTTCTTAAGGATTCAGAGTTGTTACAATGAACATTAATTAGTAAATGTGCTTTAAAACAGATATATCTTCAAGGCTACTGGCATTCCTGTGATCACACCCCTGGACCACAAGCTCCAAAAATAATACCAGTGTGTGTAAATAGTACATGACGTTCTACTGGTGAAATAAAGCCTTTTCTACAAAATACAGGCTGTGAGCAGTACCAAAAAAATTGTCTTCAAGCCAGTTTAATCAACTTCAGGCACAAGCACCTAATTATAAGCCTAGTACTACTGATCAATATTATTCAGGCCAACGAAAATAACTGTAATCAACTGACTAAAGGCTTGAGTTTCTATTATTGATTGACAAGGCCCTTCAACCCTTGATTTGAATTGCTTGATGAAGGCAACTGAGCAAAACTCTTTAATAAATTTCCAATACCAATCTATCTAACTGCACTGAATATTAACAACATTTCCATATCAACTCCAAGTTTCTCCAAATAGTCCTCACTTGGACAGGGAATCAAGGGCATCACCAAGAAGAAAATGTGCAACCCAGTCATAATGTTTTCATCACAAATGAACTTCATACTTTATGATACAAATTAATTTAGAGTGAGTTACCAAGGAACCTGGGCCCGCTGTAGCCTCTTTTATTAATTTAAATGCTTGAGTCATTTTTTCCTTTTGGTGCAAGTATCTCATTTGTGGCATGCAAATTTGATTATTTATTTGGCTGCACGGGATCTTAACTGTGGCATGCAGGATGTAGTTTCCTGACTAGGAATTGAACCCTGGGACCCCTGCATTGGGAGTGTGGAGTCTCAGCCACTGGCCCACCAGGGAAGTTGCAAGGCTTTTTCATATTTAGATTAAGTTTGTCAAATTCCTTATTGGAAATGGGATTGCTGCTGCTGCTGCTGCTGCTAAGTCGCTTCAGTCGTGTCCGACTCTGTGAGACTCCATAGATGGCAGCCCACCAGGCTCCACTGTCCCTGGGATTCTCCAGGCAAGAACATTGGAGTGGGTTGCCATTTCCTTCTCCAATGCATGAAAGTGAAAAGTGAAAGTGAAGCTGCTCAGTCGTGCCTACCAGGCTCCTCTGTCCATGGGATTTTCCAGGCAAGAGTACTGGAGTGGGTTGCCATTGCTTTCTCCTGGAAATGGGGTTCAGTTCAGTTCAGTCACTCAGTCATATCTGACTCTTTGCGACCCCATGAATCGCAGCACGCCAGGCCTCCCTGTCCATTACCAACTCCTGGAGTTCACCCAGACTCACGTCCATCAAGTCAGTGATGCCATCCAGCCATCTTATCTCATGTCGTCCTCTTCTCCTCCTGCTCCCAATCCCCCCCAGCATCAGAGTCTTTTCCAATGAGTCTTTTCCAATGAGTCAACTCTTCACATGAGGTGGCCAAAGTACTGGAGTTTCAGCTTCAGCATCATTCCTTCCAAAGAAATCCCAGGGCTGATCTCCTTCAGAATGGACTGGTTGGATCTCCTTGCAGTCCAAGGGACTCTCAAGAGTCTTCTCCAACACCACAGTTCAAAAGCATCAATTCTTTGGCACTCAGCCTTCTTCACAGTCTATCTCTCACATCCATACATGACCACAGGAAAAACCATAGCCTTGACTAGACAGACCTTTGTTGGTAAAGTAATATCCCTGCTTTTGAATATGCTATCTAGGTTGGTCATAACTTTCCTTCCAAGGAGTAAGCATCTTTTAATTTCATGGCTGCAATCACCATCTGCAGTGATTTTGGAGCCCAAAAAAATAAAGTCTGACACTGTTTCCACTGTTTCCCCATCTATTTCCCATGAAGTGATGGGACTGGATGCCATGATCTTCGTTTTCTGAAAGTTGAGCTTTAAGCCAACTTTTTCACTCTCCACTTTCACTTTCATCAAGAGGCTTTTAGTTCCTCTTCACGTTCTGCCATAAGGGTGGTGTCATCTGCATATCTAAGGTTATTGATATTTCTCCCGGCAATCTTGATTCCAGCTTGTGTTTCTTCCAGTCCAGCGTTTCTCATGATGTACTCTGCATATAAGTTAAATAAGCAGGGTGACAGTATACAGCCTTGATGTACTCCTTTTCCTGTTTGGAACCAGTCTGTTGTTCCATGTCCAGTTCTATCTGTTGCTTCCTGACCTGCATACAGATTTCTCAAGAGGCAGGTCAGGTGGTCTGGTACTCCCATCTCTTTCAGAATTTTCCACAGTTTATTGTGATTCACACAGTCAAAGGCTTTGGCATAGTCAATAAAGCAGAAATAGATGTTTTTCTGGAACTCTCTTGCTTTTTCCATGATCCAGCGGATGTTGGCAATTTGATCTCTGGTTCCTCTGCCTTTTCTAAAACCAGCTTGAACATCAGGAAGTTCATGGTTCACATATTGCTGAAGCCTGGCTTGGAGAATTTTGAGCATTACTTTACTAGAGTGTGAGATGAGTGCAACTGTGCGGTAGTTTGAGCATTCTTTGGCATTGCCTTTCTTTGGGATTGGAATGAAAACTGACCTTTTCCAGTGCTGTGGCCACTGCTGAGTTTTCCAAATTTGCTGGCATATTGAGTGCAGCACTTTCACAGCATCATCTTTCAGGATTTGAAATAGCTCAACTGGAATTCCATCACCTCCACTAGCTTTGTTCGTAGTGATGCTTTCTAAGGCCCACTTGACTTCACATTCCAGGATGTCTGGCTCTAGGTCAGTGATGACACCATCGTGATTATCTGGGTCGTGAAGATCTTTTTTGTACAGTTCTTCTGTGTATTCTTGCCACCTCTTCTTAATATCTTCTGCTTCTGTTAGGTCCATACCATTTCTGTCCTTTATCGAGCCCATCTTTGCATGAAATGTTCCCTTGGTATCTCTAATTTTCTTGAAGAGATCTCTAGTCTTTCCCAGTCTGTTGTTTTCCTCTATTTCTTTGCATTGATCACTGCAGAAGGCTTTCTTATCTCTTCTTGCTATTCTTTGGAAATGGGGCTAGAACCTACCAATATCAGCCAAATAGCTGGGTATCAGCCAAATGGCTAATTGTTTCCTTTCGGCTAAAAATCTCAGACCTGTTGGAGGTCTCTCTCAACTCTCTGGCAGTTTGAATTCCTGGGTTTGCAGCTTAGGACTCAGTAGTTTCGTGAAAAACTGAATTTTAATTCCAAAACGACTGCTCTGAGGAGACAGCTCAAGAAATCACTCCAACAAGTTTTTAATACCAAGCCATCTAGTGGAACTGAACTAAATCTCCTCTGAGCCCTCCTGTACGTTCAGTTTTCATGTACTGCAAACATCAATATGACCGCCTGTGAGAGACTGACTCCCTTTTAATTACTGCTTCAGATTTACTGTTGTGGGCTTGGGGACCAGATAATCAGATTCATCACAAGGGTGCATGATGCAAGATAAATGGCCCAAGAGGGCCCTCCTTTAGAAAGAGCATGCAAAATTTAGTGCACAAACTCCATCATAGTTATTTTGACTATTCAGGAGTTGTTAAAATTTCTCCACTTGTATTCTGTCTATTCCCTCCGGTCCATTTAGGCTGATGCTCTCAAACTTGACTGCACGTGAGAATCACTGGGGACACTCTGGTTTATTGGGGCTTGGAAAGGGCTGGGCATCCATAGTTTTAAAACCTCCCCAAGTGATTCTAATCGCACAAAACCATTGATTTAGGTAAAACTGTTAAGTAACTTCAACTTAGACAAATTATTATTTTACAAAGCTACTTGTTTTACTAATTGAATCAAGTTTTACATGATTTTGAATTTATTTTTTTCCTCTTAAACCACTAACTTACTTAAATTACTCTCCTCACTGGTCTTTTCTTTGAATTAAAATAATTTTAATTAAATGAATAATTAATTAAAATAACTCCAGGCAAGGGAAGAGGTCCAGGTTTTCTATGAGACCTTTGCTGATGGAAGTTGGGGGTTGGGGAGCGGCTGCAACGCTCCTGGGTGTTTTTCTCAAAAAGAACACTGATTGTCAAAAAGGTTTCTGTTTTGCTAGGCTGCCCACTTCCTGTTCCTCTGGCACAAGAGAACTTTTTTGGTCTGTGCCATCTGGGAAGGGGCTTCTCTAGCACGGGAAGTACAGAGACCAAAAGAAATCCCAAGGAACCCACTGCCATGTGGCTTCTCAAGTCTCCAGTTAGTGCGCTTTCTCTCCATCTTTCAGGAGTCTTCTTAACGTTCGTTTTATAATATGATGTTTATGGTTTTCAGATGTAATTAGTGAGGAGGATGAGGAGAAATTAATCTATTCTATCTTGTCCAGAACTGGAAGTTCCAACTTGCTATTCTAGATCACACACACCAACAGATTAGAAGATGTAGCTTCCTCCTTAGGGAGTTTACAATGCGGCTGAGCAGCCAAGAGGCATTCACTGTAGGAGAGGACGACCTGGGTCTAGCGGGGGAACAGGCTGCTAGTTTCCCTCTCTTTAAGACTAAAAATTCTCAAACGTGAACGCAAAACTTAGACCTTTCCTGGAGCGCCAGGTGGGTCCTCGGCCCATCTGGGGAAAACTCAGATAAGGGTTCCTTGGGGACCACTCGTTTGACCCAGCCAAGATGAAGTTCATTACCTTACTTTAATTTATTCTTCTCGGGGCCCTATTTCAATCCAATATCACCAGTAGCACCATGTCCCGAGCCCCCTAAAATATTTACTAGAATGGTATTTATTTCATCAGCCTCTTCCCAGTTCATCCATACTTTGCTAACGCTGTCAGGATTAGCTTCCTAAAAACCAAACCTCATCTTGTCTCCTAAACTTGTCCCTCTGCACTGCCAAAAGCAGTTGTTCACACATCCCTTCGTATGCTTAGTCACTCAGTCGTGTCCAACTCTTTGTGACCCCATGGACTGTAGCTGCTAGGCTCCTCTGTCCATGGGGATTCTCCTGGTAAGAATATACTGGAGTGGGTTGACCTCCTCCAGGGGATCTTCCCAACAGGGATCAAACCCAGGTCTCCCGCATTACAGGCAGATTCTTTACCATCTGAGCCACCAGGGAAGCCCAAGAATACTGGAGTAGGTAGCCTATCCCTTCTCCAGGAGATCTTCCCGACCCACGGATCAACCCGGGGTCTCCTGCATTGCAGGGGGATTCTTTACCAGCTGACCTAAAAAGACACAAGTACCCCATATATAAAAATGCACAAGTGTTTGCACTTATGAACCCCTCAACTGCTTCCTTGTCTGAGAAACCATGTCTGCCCCTCCTCCACGCTTTCTCAGCAAATCACGCCTCTTTGTTTTAGCATGTAATGAGCTGTCCTGGGATGACGTCTGTATATATCTGCCTCACCCACCAAACAATGAGCAGAGACTCTGTCTTCTTCCTCTTTATTTCCAGTACCTAGCACAGTGCCCCAGCACCATGGTAGACCTCAGACAATCACAGTGTATTGAATGTGTGGAGGACAGTGAGTAAAAGGTAGAGACGAGGTCGAAGGGTTTATCCCGCCACATTATCTCCATCCCTAGCACATTGCAAAGACGTCTTTATTTAGATATAATACCAATAAAAGAAAATCTTCCATGTGTCTGTTATATCAGAAAATCAGATTCTCCCTGCAGTGCACTAGAACTTCACTATGATGATTCAGTGGAAAGAACCTTAGCTCTGAACCTCAACCAGAAACAAAGAAACAAGCTCCTTTATTTAATACCTAAGAGTTCAGGACCAGGGTCGGACCGTCTCCCAGTGATATGTGACAATGCATGGTGATGTCCGTTACAAGCGATGAGAGTCAGCAAACATAAAGTGATGATCTTACACCACTCTTGTTGAAGGAAAATCTTCTGCTAAGACTATTTGCAAACGTAAAACCACAGTCAGTACCTTAAAGGTTTAATGTTTTTAAAAAAGAACTTTTAATTTCGTACTGGAGTATGGCCAATGAAGGATGTTGTGATAGTTTCAGCTGAACAGTGCAGCGGCACAGCTACACATATACGTGTGTCCATTCTCCCCCAAGGTCCCCTCCCATCCAGGCTGTGCTGTGCTTGGTCCCCCAGTCCTGCCTGACTCTTCCCGACCCGGCCAGGCTCCTCTGTCCGTGGGGATCCTCCAGGCAAGAATACTGCAGCCACAAGACATTGAGCAGAGATCCCTGTGCTGCACAGTAGGTCCCTGTTGGCTATCCATTTTAAATATAGCAGTGTGTACAGGTCCATCCCAAACTCCCCAACTATCCCGACCCCGCATCCCCCACCCATCCCTCACACCCATAAATTCAGTTCTCTAATCTGTGAGTTTCCTTCTGTTTTGTAAGTAAGTTCATTTGTAACATTTCTTCTTAGGTTCCACATACAAGGGATGGCATAAGTTAATTCTCAGGAAGGTTTATTTTTTGGATACATTTCACAGGCTTTTTAGAAAACACACACACACTCTCCCTCTCTGTCATTTTCTCTCCTTCCCCCTCTCTCTCTCTCATACACACACACACACACACACACACACACACACACACACACATATAAGAAACATCTAATGGAAAAACTGAATTTGGTGGCAAGTCCAACTTTCAACAAATGTTTCCAAACGTGAATCGGCCACAGGGATACATATGTCCGCACCCTCCTGACCTCCCCTCTCATCTCCCACCCTCTAGGTTATCACAGAGTACCGGCTTGAGCTCCCCGGGTCACACAGCAAAGTCCCACTTGCTTTCTATTTTACATACGGTAATGTATATGTTTCCATGCTAGTCTCTCTGTTCAGATGCAGACCAGTTTTTAAGGTCTTTAACTGAATTTGTTGCAATATTGGTTCTGTTTTATATTTTGGCTTTTTTTTTGGTCCCAAGGCATATGGGATCTTAGATTCCTGACCAGGGACTGAAACCATGCCCTCTCCACTGGAAGGCAAAGTGTTAACCACGGGACTGCCAGAGAAGTCCCTCTTCTCTCTTTTTAAAACAGGATCTTGGTTGTATGTGTTATTTATCATCAAGGGAGGCGGTGCTAGGAAGTCACCACCAGGGTTGTGATTCTAAGGGTTCCAGAGTCAAACGAAAGCCAGGGGCCATTCCCTGTGAGCTTTGTGACCCTGGGCTATTACTTTAATTTTCTGAGTGACAGTTTCCCCTGGAGATATAGGTACAATCATCTGTATCTACATGGCTGCCACATGCTTGTGCTGGGCAGGCTGGTTGGCTTCTCTGCTTCTCCCACAGGCCTGTGCGAAGACTGGGTGATGTATTATTTCATTGCTAACGCCTGCCAAATGCACAGCATATAGTAGGTGTTCAAAAATATTGACTGCAGAAAAGGGAGCTCTGATAAGACAGTTGTGTAAAAGGAAGCCTATTCCTGCAAGCTTAGAGATGTTTATTTATGTAATCCAGCATCTTTTGGCTAATATACATAATGATTGGCATATTTTGGCAAAGGTTTCCCAGGTGGCGCTAGTGGTAAAGAACCTGCCTGCCAATGCAGTAGACATAAGAAACGTGGGTTTGATCCCTGGGTTGGGAAGATACCCTGGAGAAGGGCATGGCAACCCACTCCAGTATTCTTTCCTGGAAAATTCCTTGGACAGAGGAGCCTGGTGGGCTACAGTCCATGGGGTTGCAAGAGTCAGACACGACTGAAGTGACTTAGCACACATTTCTGTAAACGCACAGATCCTTTATGTGTACACCTCTATTCAGGGCTTTGTTTTAAAAGGATCTTGTTACTAACAATCTGACCTCTGGATAAATGAAGTGGTGTCATACTAATTTTCTCATACTTTAGTTTTTAAAGGCTTTGTGTTTCTTTAACGAGATAGCTTTTCAAAGGAATCATGCGTGCGCTCTGATGGTTGCTGCTTTCAGACACTGCTTTGATACATCTTTTACATTTGTAATTGAATTTCTAAGTACAGTACTAATGAAAATGGACTCTACCTTCTGCCCCAAAGCACCTTTTGACATTGTAACTTGGTTTGCTTATTTAGTATGGTTTAGCGTAAGCGGTGCTGTCTAACTCATACAACAAAAGACATTTACTTCCAAACAATGTCAGGAAAACAATCAATAGGGTAGCTTTGAAATTCTGACTTTCTTCTCTTATTAAAAAAGAAAGTGAGAGAACCTGGCTAGATGTCCCACTTCTTAGAAGTATTTTAAAACCATGTGGCTCACTCAAATCCAAATATGAAATAACTGAGTGTTAAAAGAAATTATAAGGAGTGGACCATTTCACTGCTAAAGCATCAGAGCAAGAAAAGATTCTTAAAAAAATTAAACTGAAACCCTAACACCTTTATCTTTTAAAATTCTTCTTTCATACAGACATCACTTTTTTTTTTTTAAGAACGGAGGTTTCCAAATATCCGATATTGCTAAGCAACGCTCTTTGTTATAACAGGCAAAAATCTAAACGTTTGCATGAGATGTTCGAAATACTACAGCTCGCAGGAACTCACTGAAAATTAATTAGGAAGGCAAGTTTATTACCCAAATAAATAAATAAACCCAAAGCCACTCAGTGTCTGACATTAGGGGTTATATACTTTCCATTAAAGAGGACTAATAAATATAGTTTAAAGGCTCAAGGGAGGAGTGAGGGAGAGAGGGCTGGCAAGCACCAGCTCAGGCGGTGCCAGACATCAGCTGACTGCCTCCATTGAGATTACCATGGAAACACCTTCTCCTGGGATATAGCCACGAGGGCAGGGTGCTTGAGAAATGTGATGGGGAGCAGGGCCTGAGGCCGATGGATTTTAAGCAGGGTTCACCCCTGTAGCACATTATAAGGACAATCCATCTTTCAAATGAAACAGTATCTTTCCAGCGAGTCACGTCAGATAGAGTAATAAAGCATGAAGCCTGGCATAATTACGATCCATTCACCTCTACAAAACAGTCACATCCTTTCAGATAATTGTCTCTCTTCTCTCCCCTGCCTGCTTCCTATTCTCCCTAGAACTAAAGGAGGTATTTGTGTAAATTAATTGGCTGCTTCCTCAGCCATCAAGCCCATGCTGATAAAAAAGGACTATATCAAAAACAGCCTTCACGGGCAGATTCAAACATTTTTCAAACCCACCCGTCAGGCAAAACCAACACAACTCTGCCAACAAAAGGGTAAGAGGAGTCCCAGCTGAGGTCAGGTTAAATGTTTCAGTTCATGTGGTCTCCCTCAAAACCAGTGAACAGATTTTATGTTTATGCAAATTAAACTCGGTCTTAGCAACCAGCTCCCTGAGTGCTGGCTGGGGAGCACCCATGTCCACAGGAACTCAAAAGGCAGCAGGGCACTGATTCAAGCGATGTGCCTCAGCCATGGGGTGCAATTTCCCCCACCAGTTATAGGGATTTCTAGAATGATGAGTGGAGTTCAAGAGGCGTGATCAAAGTTTTGAACACAACATGACTAATTGTGTGGGCTGTTTCTTGCCTTTGTCTCTGCATCAAGCTGTGGCTACCAGGAGTCTTCCCGCTTTGCAAAACATTCAGATTCTGACCCCACCGTCCCCCATACAAAGTTTAACCTTTCTTGACAACTGTATTGGAATTAATGTTTTAATTTTATATTACCTCTTACAAATGTAGAAAGTGACTCAAGGGGGATGACACTAATTTGACAATAATACAACATTCCTAATCTAACTGTATCTGGAAAGTTACACTGTGGTTAAAAAAGGGATCACTTGTAACTTGAGTATTTCATCCTGACTGCTATGGATAATTATTTGATCATGCCATTTGTGAGAATATTCTCAAAAACCTGTCACGGTTTCCTATTTTTATCTTTCCTGTGAAGAGTGCCTGGAATCTTGATTAAATGATAAATTGATTTTTGCTAATGCAAGGGAAAAAAAGGTCCCTGATTTATCTTGTAATTATATTTTACCTAGGCTTATGTCAAGATCACTTGTCATCTCCTGAACACAAACCAACTAACCACAGAGAGGGGAGACATGATATCTGTAGTTAAAGACTGACTGAGACCCCAGTGAGTGCTGGGTTATATAATTTAGGGTAATAGAAAAATAGATGGTACCACGACACATCTGTTAGAATGGCTAAAGTTAAAAAAAAAAAATCTGATGTAGAACTCTTGATCATTGCTGGTAGAAAAGCAAAACGATAGTCATGTTGGAAGACAGTTCAGTGGATCTTATAAAGCCAAACTTGGCCTTATCACAGGACCTAGAATTGTACTTGAAGGTTTTTACCCAAACAATTTGAAAACTTGTGACCATACAAAAACCTTCATGTGAATGTTTGTAGCAGCTTTATTCATAACTGCCCCAAACTGGAAACAACCGAGATGTTTCAATAAGCCAAAGGATAAACCAACTATGGTACATTCATACAATGGACTCCTATTCAGCAATAAAAAGAAATAAGCTATCAAGCCACAGAAAGGCATATACAAAACCTCGAATACTGATTCCTAAGTGAAAGAAGCCAGAATGAAAAGCATGATTCCAAGCATATGATATTCTAGAAAAGCACAACTACAGTAGAATGATCAGTGGTTGCCAGAGATTTGGGAGAGAGAGATAAAAGGTGTAGAAATACATAAGAAGTATCCATTTTCCCTTCCTGGCTGCCTGAGGAACCACCACGAGGAACAACACAGCAGCTATCTGGACCAGGAAGTTCCTGACCAATCAGCTATGGAAACAAATGATCACTGATGTCCTTCATCCTGGCCTGGCAACAGTACCCAGGACAAAAACTGGGGGGGAAACCAGACAAAATACATAAGACTATTCTAGCTGTCATCTTCGTACTTGGATTCAGAACCATTTTGGTGGTGGCAAAGCCAATAGCTTTGGTGTAATTTACGATTTATTGGATAATGCAAAGGAAAATAAATCCAAACACAGATTTGCAGAATGTGGCCTGTATAAGAAGAAAAAAAAAATTCAAGAAAACAGTGAAAGGAACACAAGAGCAGAATGCACAAAGTCAGCAGGACTGTAAAGGCCATCGTTGGTGCTGGCAAAAAGGAGGGAAGACTCTGCAGTGATTTTATCTGTGGTGATTGCCCAGATTTTAAATGAGAGGATTAATAAACTATAAAAACTTCAATACGAAAGTATCAAAGATCAAAGCATTGGCAGAATTTTGTTATAAAAAGAGACTGGTAAAATAAAACTGAAAATAACAGGTATTGTTACTGATGGGCAGCTTATTAATAGGTAAATACTTAATGGCCATTTTTATCTTAATTTTTTATGCTAAATTCTAATTGTTCATAGGAAAACATGGGATGTGTTCTATAAGTAGTTGGAATTTAGGCTACAGCAAGGGCAACATCAACTCGATGGACATGGGTTTGGGTGGATTCTGGGAGTTGGTGATGGACAGGGAGGCCTGGTGTACTGTGGTTCATGGGGTCGCAAAGAGTCGGACATGGCTGAGCGACTGAACTCAAGGGCAATATAATAATAGCTTGGCTACAATGAAACATTTCCTAAAGATCCACAAAGCAGTCAGCTGTACATGTGCCTTCTTTACTGACATGCAAGATATAATCTTAAGTGTGTGGAAGTATAAAACTGAAAGAAATTAACACTTTCTGGGACTTCCCTGGTCGTCCAGTGGCTAAGACTCTCTGCTCCTAACGCAGAGGGCCTGGGTTCAGTCCCTGGTCAGGGCGCTAGATCCCACATGCCGCACCTAAGACCCAGTGCAGCCAAATAAATGTTAAAAAAATTAACATCTCCTGGTTTAATTTCCAGCTTATAGGAAATACAGAGACTAGAAGAATAAGTTAAATGACCATGAGGAAACAATTAGACAAATCCAGACTAGCCCAGTCCTGGATTCTTTAAAAACTCAACATCATACATACCAAGTGTTGGTGAGGATACGGAGAAACCACGACTCTGACGCTGAAAACAATGCAAAATGGAGCAGCCGCTTTGGAAAACAGTTTGGTAGCTCCTTACAAAGTTAAACAAATGCCATGAGGAGTACTTCCATTCATAGATAGCTACCCAAGAGAAATGAAAACACATGCCCACAGAAAGTCTCGCATGTGAACGAATGCAGCAGCCAAACGTCCATCAGCTGGTGAGTGGAGAAATGAAATCTGATACATCCACTCAATGGAGTATTACTTAGCAATGAAAGCAGAGAACCAGTGATACTCGGGACATGGATGAACCTCTGAAACATTATGCTAAATAAAGGACGCCAGACACGAAAACAGTATCTACTGTATGGTATGATTCCATGTACATGACGTTTTTAGAAAAGGTGAAAGTATAGACACAGAAAGGTCAGTGACTGTCTAGGGCTGAAACTGAGAGTGGGATTTACTACAAATGAGCATGGGAGAACTTTCTCAAGTGATGGAAATGTTCCAAGACTGGAATCATGTGATGTTTGGACAACTGCATACCTTTACTAAAAATAACTGAACTGGACCTTACAATGGGTGAATTTTGGGGTAAGTACTCTAAATATATTAGTTCCAGGGCTGCCATAACACAGTAGCAGAGCAGGTGGCTTAAACAACAGAAGTCTGTTGGCTCAGAGTTCTGGAGGCTAGAAGTCCAAGACCAAAGCGTGGGCAAAGCTAGCTCCTTCTGAGGCCTCTCTCCTTGTTTGCGGGTGTCTGTCTCCCCGCTGTGTCCTCCTGTGATCTTCCTCTGTATGTGTCTGTGTCCTAAAAGGACACCACGTCTTACCAGGTGGTGCTAGTGGTAAAGAATCTGCCTGCTAATTCAGGAGATGCTGATTCCATCCCTGGGTTGGGGAGATCCCCTGGAGAAGGGAATGGCAACCCCATCCAGTATTCTTGCCTGGGAAATCCCATGGACAAAGGAGCCTGGTGGGCTACAGTCCATGGAGCTGCAAAGAGTCAGACACAACTGAGCGACACAGACAGACAGACAGACAGACACCAATCATAGTAGATCGGGGCCCGCCTTAAGGTCTCATTTTAACCTAATTACCTCTTTAAAGATTCTGTCTCCAAACACAAGTCCTATGTTAAAGTACCAGGGGTTAGGACTTTAACAAATGAATTCTGAGGGAACACAACTGAGCTTATCATAGTAAATGATACCTTAATAATGCTGTTTTAAAAGTCAATTTCATGAAAAAAAAAAAAGCGGGATGTTGTCTCTAGAGGCACAGTTTTGGACTAAAAGATATGTAATGACCAGATCTAAAATATGAACCTAGATAGGATTTTTAAAAAACAGGTATAAAAGACATTCTTTGAACAACTGAGGAAATCTGAACGTGAGTTGACCAACACATAATGGATAATGATTATATCTTATGTTTGGTATTATAGAAATATTATTAAAATTTTTAGATATGAAAATGGTGTTGTGGTTAAGAGAGATGTTCTATTCTTAGGAGAACGCACACAGGGGCATTTTAGCAGTGAAGTGTCATGAGAGAGAGAAAATAAGTATGACAAAAAAGAAATTAAACACTTAATGAACCTAGGTGAAGGGAATATGGGTATTCCTTATAATATTCTTTTAATTTCCCTATACATTTGAAAAATTTTATAATAAAAAGTTGGAAGAATACAATTAGCAGTGAACTCTGAAGGGGTAGAAAGTTCTGTAGAAAAGGCACCTACCTGTATCCAAGATTTCCTTCATTCTTTTCCTTCCTGGCTAATTGACACAGAAAATATACTCTTCTAAAGCTCACATCCAGTTATAGCTTTTTATAAGTAAGAAATGATTAGTGTTTGTTTCTACTACATAAAATCTAGAATAAAACATACCATAGATTTTAGAGTTTTAAAAATTTGACAGGGAGCTCAGTGGTAAAGAATCTGCCTGCAATTACAGGAGACCCAGATTCAGTCTCTGGATTGGGAAGATCCCCTGGAGGAGGCCTTGGCAACCCACTCCAGTATTCTCGCCTAGAGAATCCCATGGACAGACGAGCCTGGCAGGCTACAGTCCATGGGGTCACAAACAGTTGGACACGACTGAAGTGACTGAGCACGCATGCACGCAGCAAAGAGGTCACAGAGTAGAGATGGCTAGAGGGTAAAGAATTGGCCTGCAAAGCAGGAGACACAGAAGATGTGGGTTCAAACCCAGGGCCAGGAAGATTGCCTGGAGGAGCAAAGGGCAACTTACTCTAGTATTCTTGCCTGAAAAATTCCATGGACAGAGGAGCCTGGCAGGCTACAGTCCACGGGGTTGCAAAGAGTCAGACACGACTAGGCAACTAAGAACTAAGCACATTTAGAATAACAGATGACAAAAGCAGAGACTTTTTAAAATAGGAGCAGCAAACCGGTGGCCTGTGGGCTGACAAGATGTGTTCTATTTGGCTTACATGGCATTTAACAATCAGGAGATATTACCTAGAATATAGACTTCAACTTTTCCTGGGTGAATCCAAAGATTTGGCATATGGGTCTCTAGAGAGGTCACAACAGATTACAGTGGTAGCTGCTCCTTGACCAGTATGAACTTCATTCATTTCTAAACCTGACTCCTAAAGGAATTTTACTTTTTCACAGAGGAAATGGGTAAACAGCAAGCTGTCCCTTCCGCTAGGATTTGCTTTATCCTCAGCTCTCTCCTTCATATGGATACAGCTAATGAGAATGTTGGGTTTCCCTGGTATCTCAATGGTAAAGAATCTGCCTGCTAATGTAGGAGATGTGGGTTCGATCCCTGGGTTGGGAAGATCCCCTGGAAAAGGAAACAGTAACCCACTCCAGTATTCTTGCCTGGGAAATCCCATGGACAGAGACGCCTGCTGGGCCTCAGTCCATGGGGTCGTAAAAGAGTCAGACATGACTTACTGACTAAAAAAACAACAACAATAATGAGAATACTATATTGGGAGGAAGGTGAAATTGAAGTGGGAGATTTTGGAAATTTATTATAATTTTACAGTTCATAAAATCTCTGCCCAATAGTAATTAAAACTGTCATTGGCACAAAGATAGACAGTAGACCAATAGAACGGAGTAGAGAAACTAGAAAGAGACATATGGCCACTCTGATTTATAACAAATGTAGTGCTGAAGAGCAAGTGGGGAAAGATGGTCTTTTCAATATGCGATGTTGGGCCAATTGTTTATATGGGAAAAAAATAAACCCTGAGCTGTTGCCTTGCACATACAGAAAAATCAATTCTAGGTGGACTGTGAGATGTCAATATGAAAGGTGCAGCGATAAAGCTTATAGAATATGATAGATGAGGATATTTTCACAACCTTGGGATAGAGAATGCTTTCTTAAGGAAAAATAAAAAAGCATCAACCTCAGAGGAAAAAACGGATAAACTGAAGTATACCAACATGAAAAATGTTGCTCATAGAAACACTAAAGGAATGAAAAGGCAAGTCACAGAGCTGGAGAAAGTATCTATAAGATCTATAACTGCCAATGGGCACATACACAGAATATAAAAAGAACTTCTAAAAATCAATTTTTAAAAGACAGCCCAACAGAAACACAGCAAGAGACATCAACAGGCAATTTACAGAAGAGGTCCAAATGACCAGTAAACACACAGCAAAGGGCTCAACCTTATTAGTAATAGGAGGACAAAGAAAACCCACAATATGTATCTGTCAGTGGATCAATGGATAAAGATGTGGCATACATATATGACGTAGCATTATTCAGCCACGAGAAACAAGGAAATCCCGCCATTTGCAACAACGTGGGTGAATCCTGAGGGCATTATGACTGAAATAGGCTGGGTAGAGAAAGACAAATACTCTATGACTGCCGTCACCAGTCTTTCTGGCACCGGGGATCGGTTTCGTGGAAGACAGTTTTGCCATGGACTGGGGACGGGCTGGGGGCGCTGGATGGTTTCAGGATGAATCAAGAGCATTATGTTCATTGTGCACTTTATTTCTATTCTCTGGTAGCTCAGCTGGTAAAGAATCCGCCTGCAATGCAAGAGACCCCAGTTCAATTCCTGGGTCAGGAAGCTCTGCTGGAGAAGGGACAGGCTGCCCACTCCAGGATTCTTGGGCCTCCCTGGTAGCTCAGCTGATAAAGAATCCACTTGCAATGTGGGAGACCTGGGTTTTATCCCTGGGTTGGGAAGATCCCCTGGAGAAGGGGAAGGCTACCCACTTTAGTATTCTGGCCTGGAGAATTCCATGGACTGTACAGTCCACGGGGTCGTAAAGAGTTGAACTTGACTGAGTGACTTTCACTTTATTTCTGTTATTACATCAGCTCCATCTCAGATCATCAGGCATTAGATTAGAGGTTGGGGACCCCTGCTATTGATATCACTTATATATAGAATCTAAAAATGAAAAACTCAGAGAAACAGAGAGTAGAGTGGGGGTCACTAGGGGCTCAGGGGGAGGTGCGGAAAACGAAATGTTGGTCAGAGGGCACAAACTTCCAGCTAGAAGATGAGTAAGTTCTTGGGGCCTGTTATACAGCATGTTGATTACAGCTAATACGGCATTACATAACTTGAAAGTTGCTAAGTGATCAGCTCTTCAGTGTTCTTACTACAAAAAAGAAATGGCAATTATGTGGTGTGATGGAGGTGTCATCTAACGCTATGGCGGTAATCATACTGCAATAGATCAATGTATCAAGTCAACACACCTTAGACTTACACAATGCTATGCGTCTGTTATATTTCAGTAAAGCTAGACCCGTCCCCCACACGTGTAACTACCACACCTACCAGAATAGCTAAAATTCAAAGGACTTTCAGCTTTGCAAATAAGATCTATACCATTTTTCTAGATTTCACGTATATGTGTTAATATATGATATTTGCTTTCCTCTTTCTGATTTCACTGTGTATTGCAGTTAAGGGAGAAAGGGCGGGGTGGGAAGAAGTAGATTGGGATTGACATATATACAAGACTGATACTGTGTATAGAAGAGACAAGTAATGAGCACCTACTGTGTAGCACAGGGAACTCTCCTCAGTGCTCTGTGGTGACCTAAATGTGAGGGAAACCCAAAAAAGAGGGGATACGTGTATATGTACAGTGCATTCACTTTGCTGTATAGAAGAAACTAACACAACATTAAAAACCAACTATACACAAGTTAAAAAATAAAAAAAGACTGTCAGGACCTAGTGTTGGAGAGAAAATGGAGCAACTGGAACTTTCACATGTTGGGGGTGGGGTAGGGTTGTAGACCAGTGTGACCACTTTGGAAAACTGGAATTATCTACTGAACAGCAATTTCATGCCTGGGTACTTGTCCAATGAAAAAGTATGCATCACTTGGGGCTGGTGCACTGGGATGACCCAGAGGGATGGTACGGGGAGGGAGGTGGGAGCGGGGTTCAGGATGGGGAACACGTGTACGCCCGTGGCGGATTCATGTTGATGTGTGGCAGAACCAATACAATATTGTAAAGTGTTCAGCCTCCGATTAAAATAAATAAATTTAAAATTAAAAAAAAAACTATAAAAAAAGTATGCATCATACCAATACCAAAACACATGCATAACAATGATTCTAAAAATTTCAAATATCCATCAAGATGTGAACAGATAAACAATTTGTGGTGTATTTGACAAGGAAATACTACAAAGCGGTGAAAATGAGCAAACTAGAATTACAGGAAACCACATAGATGTTCCCATGAACATAATGTTGAAAGAAACACAAAAAGGAATACACAATGTTTGATTTCACTTACATTAAGTTCAAAATGGGCAAAATTATGCCTCTGAAAAGGAAAGAAGAGATAGTGACTGGGAGGGGGCATATGGGTTTTTTTTTTTTTTTTGGAGTCTTATATCTTGATTTTGGGAATGGTCCCAAAATTATACCAAAATGGTCCCAAAATTATCAAGCTATAAAGCTATGGTTTTTCTAGTAGTCAGGTACGGATGTGAGAGGTGTACCATAAAGAAGGCTGAGAGTCGAGGAATCGATGGTTTCAAACTGTGGAGCTTTGAGAAGACTCTTGACAATCCCTTGGACAGCATGGAGATCAAACCATTCAATCCTAAAGGAAATCAACCCTGAATATTCATTGGAAGGACTGATGCTGAAGCTGAAGCTCCAATACTTTGGCCACCTGATGCAAAGAGACAACTCACTGGAAAAGACTCTGATGCTGGGAAAGATTGAGGGCAGGAGGAGAAGGGGGCAACAGAGGATGAGATGGTTGGTTATGGCCTATTTGAAGCACTGTTCTCCCACTGGCACTTTCCCACCAGGAAAACCTAATGACCTACCCTCAGTATTCAGCAGGTCCAAATGTGACTCGGGCCTTAAGGACAACAGTCAAAAATTGCAGAGAGAAGAGATCATTTATACCCCCAAATGAATTAGTCATTACTCATGCTATGCTAGGAGAAGTCAGGGAAGACTATGCATAGATTTGCAAATGCTTAACAAGGAGCTGAAGGACCAATTTGGATCGTGCAGAACTGGTTGCCATGGTGAGGCCTCATCAGAGACACCATTCAGTGTCACTGCAGGATGAAACTCTAATGGTTTGTTGGGTTGGCTAAGGATTCATACCTTAGCCTGGCACTGGCCCAGGCTGGATGGCAAGAAAGGTAATTGTTAGATAGGGGACACACAAAGAGGGACTTTCCTGGTGGTTCAGTGGCTAAGACTTCATGCTTTCAATGCAGGGGAGCCCAGGTTCGATCCCTGGTCAGGGAACTAGATCTCTCGTCGAAACTAAGAGTTTATAGGCTGCAACTAAAAATCCCACATGCCACAACGAAAAGGTCCCACGTGCTGCAACTAAGACCTGGAGCAGCTAAATAAATGAACATTAAAAAAAAGAAGATACACAAACAGAAGTAGAGATAGAGAGTGGCAGAAACTGACACCATCTAAGCATCATTTTGCTGGGAGGGACACAGGATAACATGGTCTCTCAGAGCTGCCTTAAAACCTGAATAGTGCCCTGGGTTCCCATGAGATTTCTTTCCCTTACTACCGTGTGTATCCTTTCTTTAAACACAAATCAAAATAGTATGGTATATGGTCATGTTGGGGCCTAGGGCAGGCCCCCAAATATGTATCAATGGCATATTGAGTATTTTGAATTAAAGTTACTTAAGAAGCAGCCAATGCAAAAAGGACACTTTGACCCTCCTCTCCGTTTCTCTGAAACCAGGAAATAAATCTCTCGTATGAAAGGTGCCCTCTTTGGACCCAGAGAAAGACATCAGTAGGACCAAAGACAGACAACTCAGGTCCGAGAAGCCTGTATAAATAAACCTTGCTCCTTCTTCACTAACTTACCTCCCAGGCTCACCCCTTGGCTTAAATTCCTTATAATCACGCCCGAACCTAGTTTCTTTGTCCTTCCAAATCCTCACAAATTTATTGTTTCTTTATACACAAAGATATTAAGTTACCCACTCTTAGACATTCTCTGCGCATCTTTTTACGATCTCCCATTAAAAAGCAGAGACATTACTTTGCTGACAAAGGTCCATATAGCCAAAGCTATGATATTTCCAGTAGTCATGTATGGATATGAGAGTTGGACCATAAAGAAAGCTGAGTGCTGAAGAACTGATGCTTTTGTACTGCTGTGTTGGCGAAGACTCTTGAAAGTCCCTTGGACTGCAAGGAGATCAAACCAGTCAATCCTAAAGGAAATCAACCCTGAATATTCATTGGAAGGACTGATGCTGAAGCTGAAGCTCCAATACTTTGGCCACCTGATGAGAAGAACTGACTCATTAGAAAAGACCCTGATGCTGGGAAAGATTAAAGGCAGGAGGATAAGGGGACGACAGAGGATGAGATGGTTGGATGGCATCACTGACTCAAAGGACATGAGTTTGAGTAAGCTCCAGGAATTGGTGATGGACAGGGAAGCCTGGCATGCTGCTTCCATGGGGTCGCAAAGAGTTGGAAATGACTGAGCGACTGAACTGCCTGATGCCCATAAAACTAAGTTGGGTTTCCTCCTGTTAATCTGTCTTGTGTCAACTTTATTATTAGTCCAGCCACAGATACTCAAGAGGAACAGAGGGAATCTCTCTCCCCCTTCCCACAATCACAATCTGTTCCCCGGAGCCAGAAAAAATCACTGACACAGGACAGGCAGCTGGGCAAAAGCAGGAAGGAAGAGCAGAGAACGAGAGGAGCAAAGGGTGGGATCAGTAGTTAGGTTTTTATTGATTACCCTTATTTCTGAAAACTTTCCAACTTGATTCTGAAACACAGTGTTTCCAGAGTTCTTTTCCTTCCTGGAATAATTCATAACCTTATGGAACTGGAGAGAAATTAGAACTCATTTGGCACATTAGAAGAGAAAGGAGAAAGCGGAGGCCCAGAAAGAGCGGAGATTTCTTTTTCATTCCATTTCCTTTAGTCAATCTCTTTTCCCCACCATTTAAGCATGATGTTCTTGAATCATCTGCCCCTTCTCCCTCTAGACTGATAATTTCAGCCTCAAATTATACATGTGTCTGCTCCTAAATTTTTATCCTAAGTGCTGAATGCTATGCTCTTTTATACAATGTTAGACTCCAGTGATCGACGGAATGTTTACTTACAAGTGTCATCAGTGTCTGAAACTCAACTTGGTTAAGACTGAAATCTTTCTCCATCTCCTCTCAGCTTCTTCATCCCTGCCATGAGCATTATCATTTTTAAAGCTTCCTTGTCGTAAACTCTTTTTTAAAAGATTTTTTGATGTGGACTATTTTTTAAGGCTTATTGAAATTGTTTCAATATTGCGTCTGTTTTGTGTTTTTTGTTTGCTTGTTTTTTGGCCCCAAGGCATGTGGGATTTTTAGCTCCCCAATCAGGGATCAAACCTGCACCCCTTGCATTGGAAGCCGAAGTTTTAACCACTGGACTACCAGGGAAGCCTCCTTAAACTTTTAAAATTTCAAAATATTTCATACAAAAAGGGTAAAGAATAAAATAATATTCACATCCTTATTATTCAGACTTAATATTTGGCTGTATTTGCTTCAGATTGAAGGACATCTTTACAGACGCGGCTGGAAGTCCCCAGCCCCATTCAATCTGCTCCCTCCTGAGAGGTTTGATGCTTGGGTGGGGCTGATCCCCTGGAGGAGGGCATGGCAACCCACTCCAGTATTCTTGCCTGGAGAATCCCATGGACAGAGGAGCCTGGTGGGCTACAGTCCCTGGGGTCCCAAAGAGTCAGACACAACTGAAGCGACTTAGTATTATAGCACAAAGGCTGAGGAGCCTCAGGACTGATCCAGGAGGTGCAGGGAGCCAGGGAAGGGAGTGGGGAGGTGGCTCAGGGTGGGAGGGTGGCCAGTAGGGCCCATTATTAAGCAGCTACTATGGTGGGCAGCACAGCTTATTCCTATAGAAAAGCTCCTGCAAATAATGTAAAACACACTTCAGAATTATCATGGACAATGAATGGTGCGGCTTGGAGGATTTATATGCCCACACCCACTAGTCATGTAGGTGGCTAGGGGTGGGGATTATTTCCAGTCAAGGGTCCCAGCAGTCTGTGGGGACCTTTGAACAAAGATGCTGGCTATTGGAAGTTAGGCTGGAATGTACAAAAGTGGAAAGGACATCAAAGGGATGTGGGTGACAGCGTCGGTGACAGTGTGTGTCCTGCCTGCTGACCTCAATTTACCTTTATGTTTACCTAAACATTGTTACTTTAAAAAAATACATTATTGATAACATTGATGATGATGATGATGATGAAGAGGAACAGTGACTATAACTATACACCAGTCAACATGAAAAAGGCAGAAAATAACTTCGGTTCAAAGACCTGTTTAACTACTTACTGGATTTTTATCATGCACCTGATTGCTCTCTCTTTAGTAGAAAGTAAGAAAAAGAAATACACATTTTACTAGACTTTGACAAAATGTGACCTTCTCCCTCATCTTCCTTCATCTCCTTCTTCAAGACTATGGGGTTAATAGGCTTAAATGGTGATTGATATGAGATTATAGGTCTTTGCTAAGAAGACTACCTATGATCAAGAATGTCTTAGAACATCATTTCCTTCTAAGCTGAAATACATTAGCCTTTTTACTGAAAGAAAGCTGAGCACCGAAGAATTGATGCTTTTGAACTGTGGTGTTGGAGAAGACTCTTGAGAATCCCTTGGACTGTAAGGAGATCCAACCCGTCCATCCTAAAGGAAATCAGTCTGGAATATTCACTGGAAGGATTGATGCTGAAGCTGAAACTCTAATACTTTGGCCACCTGATGTGAAGAACTGACTCACTGGAAAAGACCCTGATGCTGGGAAAGATTGAAGGCAGAAGGAGAAGGGGACGACAGAGAATGAGATGGTTGGATGGCATCACCAACTCGATGGACATGAGTTTCAGCAAGCTCTGGGAGTTGGTGATGGACAGGGAAGCCTGGCGTGCTGCAGTCCATGGGGTTGCAAAGAGTTGGCACATGACTGAGCGACTGAACTGAACCAACAGGGAGAAAAGTGTGTATGTATGCATATGCAGTGGGGGGACCAGGTGATGCAGTCAAACTTCAACTCCATCGTCAGGCAATAAGCCTGCAGCAATGTTCTAAGTTATTTAGCAAAGCCAGGAACAGCTTGCCTTCCTTGAACCTCACAACCAACAGGACTCCTGATTTAACAAAATAAAAAACTGTAAAACAATATGTTTCCTATTTCCTTTTGCAGAGGCCAAAAGGATTTAAAACAATCTTTAAATAATATTCCTCCTAGATCTCATGATTGGACAAACACAGACCTCTCTCTCTAAGAACTAACAGATAGAAAAATCACCTGAGACATGGAAAGATCCAGCAGTCCAGGGGGATCTTTTTCAAGAATCAGAACAGTTACTTGTTAAGCAGATCCCATAGAGCAGAATAAAAATTTTTTTAAAGTTTCATATTGAGATTCAGGGGCTTCCCAGGAAGTGCAAGTGGTAAAGAATCTGCCTGCCGATGCAAGAGATGCAAGAGACGTGGGTTCCAGCCCTGGGTTGGGAAGATCCCCTGGAGAAGGAAATGGCAACTCACTCCAGTATTCTTGCCAGCAAAATCCCAGGGATAGAGGAGTCTCGTGGGCTACAGTCCATGCGGTCATAAAAAGTCAGACATGACTGCACGTGTAAAAGAGAGGTAATGGTTTCATAAAGTTGTTCTCTACTATTTCTTTACCTGATTCCACTTCCACATAAAAACAAGCCTTATGATAAATCAATAAGGAAATACATTTTGTGTCACCGTAGTTAAGCTCTGAGTAGGATAAAGAAAGGTCACATACAATGCAGAGTCCTACACTTTCAAACAAAATGTGCCTTTGTTATTCTATTTGAAGCTTTGGATACTCCATACAGAAAATTGTTCTTCTGCATAAAATAGGAGACGGGCTGAACATTTCAGGAATTCATGGGCTCTCTAAAGCCCCAAAGGTTCTTGTGATCTGTTGACACCCTCGGGGTCCATGAGAACCAGGTTAAGAATCCTTTGTTTAGAGTGAAGCAGAGAGCACTTACGTTGTATAGAGGGATAGTCTTCATCACCTTGTACTGCTTAGTGGGATCCATTTTATACAGGTGACGGTCAGTGACAAAAATTGCTCGATCTTCCACCTTACTAAATCGATTCACCTGTAAGAAAAAAAAAGTAAACCATAATATCTCATCAAGAATGAGATCAAACCATCTGCCAGGAAAACATCTAGGGGCCGGTACAAGACCTTCTAGAACTAACACCCCCAAAAGATGTCCTTTTCATTATAGGGGACTGGAATGCAAAAGTAGGAAGTCAAGAGATAGCTGGAATAACAGGGAAATTTGGCCTTGGAGTACAAAACGAAGCAGGGCAAAGGCTAACAGAGTTTTGCCAAGGGACTGCACTGGTCATAGCAAACACCCTCTTTCAACAACACAAGGGAAGACTCTACACATGGACATCACCAGGTGGTCAATACTGAAATCAGATTGATTATATTCTTTGCAACCAAAGATGGAGAAGCTCTATACAGTCAGCAAAAATAAGACTGGGAGCTGACTATGGCTCAGATCATGAACTCCTTATTGTCAAATTCAGACTTAAATTGAATAAAGTAGGGAAAACCACCTGGAGAAGGCAATGGCACCCCACTCCAGTACTCTTGCCTGGAAAATCCCATGGACGGAGGAGCCTGGTAGGCTGCAGTCCATGAGGTTGCTAAGAGTTGGACATGACTGAGTGACTTCACTTTCACTTTTCACCTTCATGCACTGGAGAAGGAAATGGCAACCCACTCCACTGCTCTTGCCTGGAGAATCCCAGGGACAGGGGAGCCTGGTAGGAGGCCGTCTATGGAGTCGCACAGAGTCAGACACGACTGAAGCGACTTAGCAGCAGCAGCAGCAGCAGGGAAAACCACCAGACCATTCAGGTATGACCTAAATCAAATCTCTTACAATTATACAGTGGAAGTGACAAATAGATTCAAGGGATTAGATCTGATAAGAGTGTCTGATGAACGATGGATGGAGGTTTGTGACATTGTATGAGGCAGTGATCAAGACCATCAGCAAAAAAAAAGAAATGCAAAAAGGCAGAATGGTTGTCTGCGGAGGCCTTACAATTAGCTGAGAAAAGAAGAGAAGCTGAAGGCAAAGAAAAGGAAAGATATACCCATTGGAATGCAGAGTTCCAAAGAATAGCAAGGAGAGATAAGAAAGCCTTCCTCAGTGATCAACGCAAAGAGAGGAAAACAAAAGAATGGGAAAGACTAGAGATCTCTTCAAGAAAATTAGAGATACCAAGGGAACATTTCATGCAAAGATGGGCACAATAAAGGGCAGAAATGGTATGGACCTAACAGAAGCAGAAGATATTAAGAAGAGGTGGCAAGAATACACAGAAGAACTGTACAAAAAAGAGCTTCATGACCCAGATAATCATGATGGTGTAATCACTCACCTAGAGCCAGACATCCTGGAATGTGAAGTCAAGTGGGCCTTAGGAAGTGTCACTATGAACAAAGCTAGTGGAGGTGATGGAATTCCAGTCAAGCTATTTCAAATCCTAAAAGATGATGCTATGAAAGTGCTGCATTCAATATGCCAGCAAATTTGGAAAACTCAGCCGCGGCCACAGGACTAGAAAATTTCATTCCAATCCCAAAGAAAGGCAATGCCAAAGAATGTTCAAACTACCACACAATTGCATTCATCTCACACGCTAGCAAAGTAATGCTCAAAATTCGCCAACCCAGGCTTCAATAGTATGTGAACCATGAACTTCCAGATGTTCAAGCTGGTTTTAGAAAAGGCAGAGGAACCAAAGATCAAATTTCCAACATCTGTTGGATCATCAAAAAAGCAAAAGAGTTCCAGAAGAACATCTACTTCTGCTTTGACTATGTCAAAGCCTTTGACTGTGTGGGTCACAATAAACTGTGGAAAATTCTTTAAGAGATGGGAATACCAGACCACCTGATCTGCCTCCTGAGAAATTTGTATGCAGGTCAACAAGGAACAGTTAGAATTGGACATGGAAAGGCAGACTGGTTCCAAATCAGGAAAGGAGTACATCAAGGCTGTATATTGTCACCCTGCTTATTTAACATATATGCAGAGTACATCATGTGAAATGCCAGGCTGGATGGATCACAAGCTGGAATCAAGATTGCTGGGTGAAATACCAATAACCTCAGATATGCAGATGACACCACCCTTACGGCAGAAAGCAAAGAACTAAACAGCCTCTTGATGAAAGTGAAAGAGGAGAGTGAAAAAGTTGGCTTAAAACTCAACATTCATAAAACTAACATCATGGTATCTGGTCCCATCACTTCATGGCAAATAGATAGTGGCCCCATCACTTCCATGGCATCTCATGGAAACAGTGGAAACAGTGGCAGACTTTATTTTTCTGGGCTCCAAAATCATTGCAGATGGTGACTGCAGCCATGAAATTAAAAGACACTTGCTTCTTGGAAGGAAAGCGATGATCAACCCAGACAGCATATTAAAAAGCAGAGACATTACTTTGCCAACAAAGGTCCGTCTAGTCAAAGCTATGGGTCTTCCAGTGGTCACGTATGGATGTGAGAGTTGGACTAAAAAGAAAGCTGAGCACCGAAGAATTGATGCTTTTGAACTGTGGTGTTGGAGAAGACTCTTGAGAGTTGCTTGGACTGCAAGGAGATCCAACCAGTCCATCCTAAAGGAAATCAGTCCTGAATACTCATTGGAAGGACTGATGCTGAAGCTGAACCTCCAACACTTTGGTCACCTGATGTGAAGAACTGACTCATTAGAAAAGACCCTGATGCAGGGAAGGATTGAAGGCGGGAGGAGAAGGGGACGATGAGATGGTTGGATGGCATCACTGACTCGATGGACATGAGTTTGAGCAAGCTCCAGGAGTTGGCAATGGACAGGGAAGCCTGGCGTGCTGCAGTCCATGGGGTGGCAAAGAGTTGGACACAACTGAGCAACTGAACTTATTCTGGTGGTGGAGCCAAATTCTATAATAGATGTTATCCAGCTATGACCACTCTACTGGATGCAAAAGAGATGGAAAAGGAGTAGGTGCTTCCAGATTTGTGGACTTTTACAATGTAAAGGTCACAGTTTTACAATTTATCAGGGAAAACAAGAAAAACCCATAAGAACAAAAAACATGTAACCCAGACAGTACAACAGAAGTGAATAGGCAACCCACAGGAGAAAATTTTTGCAAATCATATATCTGAAAAAAAACTCTTATTTAATGAATACATAAAGAATATATGTTGTATCTAGAGTACATAACTCAATAATGAAAAGACCAAAAAAATGTTTTTAAATGGGTGAAGAATTTGAAGAGACATTTCTCCGGAGCAGATATACATGTGGCTGTAGAAAAACATGAAAAGGTGCTTGAGATCACTGGCCATCAGAAAAACACACATCAGAACCACAGTGAGATATACCACCTCACGCCCACTAGGATGGCAATAATGTAAAAGACGGACAGTAACAAATGCTATCCAGGGTGTGGAGAAAGTGGATCCGTCATTACTACTAGTGGGGGTCTAAGATGATACAGTCCCTTTGGAAAACAGCCCGGCAGCTCCTGAGACAGTTAAACACAGAATGCCCACCTGGCTCACAAAGTCCCCTGTTAAGATATACCCAAGGGAACTGAAAACACATCCATGGAAACACTTGTGCCTGAATGTTAACAGCTGCCTTAATCATAACGGCTGCAAAGTAGAAACAGCCCAATGTCCATTAACCGAGGAATGAATAAATAAAATGTGATCTATCCGTACAATGGAATATAATTGGCAATAAAAAGAATGACTCTTGATACCTGCTACACCATGAAAGAACCCCGACAGCATGCCAAGAAGCCAGTCACAAAGGACCGCGTGTTATACAATTCCATTCATATGAAAAGTCCAGAATAAGCAAATCTATACAAACAGAGCATAGATTAGTGGCTTCCCTGGGCTGGGGGAAAGGGGAGGTTTCGGCATGGGGGGACAGCTAAGGGGTGTGGGGTTTCTTTACAGGTTAATGAAAATGTCGACAACTGGTTTTAGTGATGGGTATTCAACCCTATTCTAAATTCATGCACTTTAAAATGGTGAAAGATATGTTATGTGAATCATATCTCAATGAAAAGTGAAAGTGTTAGTCACTCAGTCGTATCTGTAATTAAGATGAAAACAGACTCTATGTGGTAAAATAGTAACTACTCTTGGTAGCAATGATTTACTTCATGTAGCAACATTTTTTTTGCCATAAAGGAAAACCAGCACCTGTCAGCCTACTTGAAGCAAGGTGCTTGCAGAGTTTCTGCATAGTTTTTCCAAGCTGTTTTGCACAACCTCCTGCGATGCTTTGTGAGAGACAGGGTTCCAAGTCAAACTGGTTTGAGGAACTGCAAACCACAGCCTCCCCTGGGGTGTTCAGAGCCCACCGATACATCAAGCTTCATAGAATTCTGCATTATAAGACCATGTTTAACCCATCATTCCTGGTGGTTCAGATGGTAAAGAATGTGGGAGACCCGGGTTCGATCCCTGGATTAGGAAGATCCTCTGGAGTAGGAAACGACAACCTGCTCCAGTATTCTTGCCTGGGAAATTTCATGGACAGAAGAGCCTGGTGGGCTACAGTCCATGGGGTTGCAAACAGTCAGATGTGACTGAGCGACTAACACTTGCACACTTTTTTCCTGAATACACTTACTTGTAGAATTCTTTAAAAAAAAAATCATATTTAAGGGAACACTGGTTTGTGAAAACCCTCTTGGAGAACACTAGTCATTTGTATCCATCTTAGGATATGGAAAACAAAGAACCTCTAACATGGAATTTGAATAGCAAGTAAAAGTCGGGCTCCTCATCTTTTGTGAGATCACACGGGGAAACAGATTAAGTGTGCTGCAAACGAATATGGAAAAAAACAACTTGTTGCATCACTTCTCAAGGTCACGCAAGATTTGAAAAACAGTAGGCCATAGTGCTCAAGTGCAGACTCTAGCTCTTCAGATGATATGTCCATGAGTCAATCTGGAAACCAACAGACAAAACCCTCAAAGCAACAATTCCACTGAAGCACTGTTTAGAAATATTACATTCTTTTTATGCAGAAATGTAATTTCTAAGGAGCACAGGTCATAAGTCTTTACCTTGAGCTTTAGCAGCTCAAATCATCCTTAATGCATAAATCAAGTGAGTGGGAAGGACATTAATGTAACCAAGGAAAAGCTTTGAGTTGCATAACTTAGCTAAATCAAAACAAATTAAAGACAAATGTTTTCGAAACAAATGTGAATTTATAAATTCAGATTTAAAGTAATTCTAACATAGGAAGGGACATAATTTTTCTTCCTCTTAAATCATAAAGTAATAGAAAAACTTGATCACAGATTCAGTGTTAGATAGGCTCTTATCTGATTTCTTCTATTACCCAAGCTAAAATCCTCAACCAGAGAAAAATCTCTAGTTATCTTGCTCTTGCCTGAACACTTCTAGGGATCTGTCTGTAGGTTTTGTCAGCTCCACAGGGGCCAGATATAAAGTTTCCCTGGAGTCAGACCAGGAGAAAACACATTATGGGTGAGAGTACAACCAGTCCATCCTAAAGGAGATCAGCCCTGGGTGTTCACTGGAGGGACTGATGCTGAAGCTGAAACTCCAGTACTTTGGCCACCTCATGGGAAGAGTTGACTCATTGGAAAAGACTCTGATGCTGGGAGGGATTGGGGGCAGGAGGAGAAGGGGACGATAGAGGATGAGATGGCTGGATGGCATCACCGACTTGATGGACATGAGTTTGAGTGAACTCTGGGAGTTGGTGATGGACAGGGAGGCCTGGTGTGCTGCAGTTCATGGGGTCGCAAAGAGTCGGACACGACTGAGCAACTGCACTGAACTAAACTATTTGCACAGGTCTCCCACCTTAAAGGGCATTTTATAGCTGTGTGTGTGCTAAGCCGCTTCAGTCACATCCTACTCTTTGTGACCCTGTGGACTGTGGCCTGCCAGGCTCCTCTGTCCATGGGGATTCTCCAGGCAAGAAAGAATACTGGAGAGGGTTGTTATGCCCTTCAGGGGAATCTTCCTGACCCAGGGATCAAATGCATGTCTCTAATGTTTCCTGCATTAAGCAGGTAGGTGCTTTACCACTAGCACCGCCTGGGAAGCCCTTTTATGGCTGTAGCTATGGAAAGCGATTGTTTCAGAAAGAACCAAAACATAAAGAAGAGGACTTGACTAAAATCATATCAAGTTTACCTACATATGTCCTGGACGACTGGAAAGTTGCTAAAGATGACATTATGTAAGCTATGATGTGAAGAAACACAGTGTATTATTTTGCATTGCACTTAGAAATACAGAAGCATGACTAAAACATTTTCCGTTTGTTTTTCTGCAGTAGGACCTAGGGAGACACATGTTGTCAGACATCAAATTGTCATCACTAGAAAGATAGAATTAGGGATGCCAGGTTTTTCTAAGCAGATGATGTAATTCTCAAAACCATCCGGCTCTCTCTGATCAGTTGTCCTGATGACTAATTTGACCGTGATACTAGAAAGGAAGTATCCTAGATAGTGGATATGAGAATTCACTAAAATGGTACATTCCTTTGTCAAATTAAAAAAACTGGCATCATGGCTTATACTGTTTTGTGTGGGTGTGCGAATCTGGTTAGCAAAAGTCACTTCTTGGTTGTCTCATGAACTCTAGGTATACTGATCAATTAGAATTTCTGGATCTAGAGTTCAGAATTCGACTCTACACTTTGGTAACCAAGATACTACCAGCAAGCTTTCCATGGTGACATTTCATTCGACGTTTAAAACAGGCTGCTCTCTAGTTTGTTAAAAAGTCTGTATAATATTGAGTTGATCTCTTCTTCCACAGAATATCTGAATGCTAACATCCATTAGGTAAGAACACATACACTACCCACTCCTCTCAGCGCCTGGTAATGACAGTTCCACTTGCTATTTCTATTAATTTGAATGTTCCAGATATTTCATGGAAGCGGAGTCAAACAATACTTGTCCTTTTGTGTCTTATCACTTAGATAATATCTTCAAGGTGCATCCACCCTGCAGCATGCATTTCATCCCGTCATGGCTGAGTAGTATTCCATTGGATGGATATGTGTATTCTTTATTCAAATATCTGTTGATGAACATTTGGGCTGTTTCTACCTTTAACTACTGTGAAGAATGCTGCTATGAACACTGAAGTACAGTCAATGATCTTTTAAAGAGATTTAAGTGATAGGAAAAAGATAATATATTTACCCATGTAGCTACCACTTTTCCTGTTCTTCATTCTTAGGGGTATGTCCACGTTTCCTCCTGCCTGGAAATATTCACTTCCCTAATTAGACTTTATAGCCTAACCCTAATATTGTAGTCACTTCAGTCATTTCGTCAGTGCTTCACCATATAAGCAGGTGGAGCCTGTGGATGATGTAGCCAGTCATGGACCTCTTGTTCCGTCTGGCTGTGGTCATAGCTAAGTCAGTTTCACCTGAATCAGTCTTTTCTTTCCAGGGAGGTCTGTTTCCAGCCTGCCTTACCTTACGGACGTGACAGGAGAAGAGGACGTTCATGTATTTGTCCTTCCGTTTTAGTTCATTCGCAACGGGCACGAATGTGCCTGAGGTCTGAGGTGTATCTGGTTTCTGAAAGAGACAGGAAACGTGGTAAAAGGTGTGTGCTTAACATTTTAGATGAAAACATCATCTGTTACTGCTTTATACCTCTGCTCATGTATTTTCACACAGGTCCTTTTCACCTCCCCACCCCAGATGATAAGCTACTAAAGGGTTATTCTAACACCAAAGATCCTAGAATATTTTAAAAATCAAGAATGGGAGAGAGGATGAAATACAGCGCTGGGAATAACTGATACAAAGGTGGGTAATTAAAAATAGTTGCTGAATTATGCAAGAGAAGGTTTAAATGATCAAAGCCAGGTTATTGAATGTACCTAATTCATATGGATAGAAGGCAGAGAACACTCTCTCTCTCTTTCTGGTTTAATATTTATTTATTTGGCTGCATCAGCTTTTAGTTGTGGCTCACAGGCTCTCGAGCACGGTCTCAATTATTGTGGCTCAGGGCTTAGTTGCCCTGAGGATGTGGGATCTTACTTCCCCAACCAAGGATCAAACCAGTGTCCCCTGCATTGCAAGGGAGATTCTCTACCACCAGACCACCAGGGAAGTCCTGATAACTCTCTTTAAAGTGAGGGACATACCCATGTGGTACACTTAGAAGCCGTACAGTCTTTTAGTTTAGTATCTCCCGTAAGATTTAGCTTCTGAAGGTGTCTTAGTCTTTCTATAAATTCCTGGAGAAAACGTCTTCTCTTTCTTTGTTAAAGGAGAGGAAGTAGATTGCACTTTGTTCTCTTGGACTTACCGAAGCAAGATAGTTGCCCTCCCAGGCTCTCTGGAGCCCAAGGTCAGCCCTTTGACCCTTCAACATTTCCACGGCTGCAACCTTTGCTCTCACTTGAGGCAAGTCTGAAGCAGGTATGGTCTTGATAAGTTGGGATGCTCTCCATCTATAAGTAAACAAACAAAATGTTTTAAGACTTTAAAAATACCATCCTATTCATTCTCAAAAATAACTGAAGCTGCCTTTAAGTAGAATTAAATTACTTCCACATCACCCTGAAAAAAAAAAAAACCTTCCAAAATATACATAGAACGTGTTAAACGACGTAACAGTTTTATGTGGAGAGAGATTTTTGTAAAACTTCCTTTGCTGTTTGCATGTTTTGGAAGCAACCAGAACTTAGGGATACATGGACTCTCTTAATATCTATAGTTAGGGCATAAGAACTCTGGCTTCATCATTCATTCACTCATCAAATGTTTTCTAGGAACTTACTAAACTTCAGATGCTGTTCTAGGGAGCAGAGGCACAGCTGTAAACAGACAGACCCTTTCTGCTAGGTGCTGATGTTCTAGAAAGCAGAGTTTAGTGTTAGTTGCTCAGTCATGTCTGACTCTTTGTGAGCCCATGGATTGTAGCCCACCAGAATCCGCTGTCCATGGGGTTCTCCAGGCAAGAATACTAGAGAGGGTTACCATGCCTTCCTCCAGGGGATCTTCCCAACCTAGGGATTGAGCCCATATCTCACATGTCTCCTGTATCAGCAGGCAGGTTCTTGACCACAGAGCCACCAGGGAAGCCCCAGAAAGCAGAGGCAGATGAGAAATAAGCAAGTGAGTAGACACCCAGTGTGGATGATGGAATTAGGGCTATGAAAGAAAACACGACAAGGAACCGGGGAGAGGAGTGCGACAGAGGGAAGGAGCAGAGAGCAGGCGTCAGACGCGAGGCTGGTCTGGAGGCACCCTGACAAGGACAGAGGAGCAGGAAGCGGCGGGGCCCGCTGTATGGATGCTTGGGCAAGGGTGTTTAGGGCGAGAAAACAGTGAGCGCCGAGATTCTAACGCGTGAGCTGGCTTGGTGTCTGAGGGAACAGCAAGGAGCCCTGTGAGCCGGAGCAGGAACCTGCGGGAGGGGGACCGAAGAGCGGGTGTCAGGGAGAGAGCTGGGGCCAGAGCCCACAGTGCCACGGAGGCCACGTGTCGGGTCAGTCTGTCCCCTCTTCACTGCCCACCGTGGCCCAGGACCGGGTCCACCGCGGACTGACCCCAGGGGCCTGTGGCAAAGAGCTGTGCTGGGGAATTCAGATCTGACCCACCCAACCTGGGGGGTAGGCGGGCGGGGCGGGGGATGAGCACACACTTCTCCTCCTGATCAAGCAAACCTCCATCTCCAAACACATGCAGCGGATGACAGCTGCTGCTGGCAAGCTCAGCAGCCTTGACCCCAGGAAGAAGCTGGGTGCGAGGAAGGCACCCGGCCTTCCCAGGATGAAAAAGAACTGCTGTGAGGAATGAGAAGGTGGCTGAAGCTAGAAGCACAGAGATGTTATAAGAAAACAAGGCCCCGCGATTCAGAGCAAAATCCTTGAACACACTTCTCTCAGGATTCTACAGATCAAAAGTGCAAGGATCAGTTAAATACCATGCAGCAATGAGACCAGGGGTTGGTAAACCACAGCCCGTGCCAAATCTCACCCATGGAGCTAAGAATAGTTTTTACGTGTTCAACAAAACAAAACTATGTGACAAAGACCATGTGGAGCCCATAAGCCCTAAAATATTTACTATCTGGCCCTTTACAGGAAAAGAGTGCCTTTGAACCAGATTAATCCAACTGGCAAGACTCTGTGTGTGTGTGTGTGTGTGTGTGTGTGTGTGTGTGTGTGTACAATCAACACACAGAGCAGATGTATTATTTTCAAAATGCTCATTGACTGTAAGTCTTAAGAAGGCTGGGGATGGTCTTTCACAGCTTTCTTATTTATCACTGTATCCACACGAAACCTAGGTCAGTGGCTCTGACACAGCAGGTGCTCAGTAAATATTTGCTGAGTAAATCAACTGAATTTTACACAAAATAATCAATTCTAGGCCATACATAAAACCTCCAAGCCTTAAAAAAGAAGACTGTACAGTCTACACTGCAACATTATCAAAATCAATAATTCTTTGCAGCTGCTAAAATTATAACATAGATCTTTATTTACTGTGATGGACAGGTCTCCAAGACTTATTTTTAAGTAAAGTCATACAGCCACACATAGATTCCTGCTTATAAAGAAAGCTGAGCACAGAAGAATTGATGCTTTTGAACTGTGGTGTTGGAGAAGACTCTTGAGAGTCCCTTGGACTGCAAGGAGATCCAACCAGTCCATTCTGAAGGAAATCAGTCCTGAATATTCATTGGAAGGGCTGATGCTGAAGCTGAAACTCCTATACTTTGGCCACCTGATATGAAGAGCTGACTCATTTGAAAAGACCCTGATGCTGGGAAAGACTGAAGGCAGGAGGAGAAGGGGACGACAGAGGATGAGATGGTTGGATGGCATCACCGACTCAATGGACATGAATTTGAGTAAACTCCGGGAGTTGGTGATGGACAGGGAGGCCTGGCGTGCTGCAGTCCACGGGGTCGCAGAGAGTCGGACAAGACTGAGCAACTGAACTGAACTGTGGAAATAAAGAGAGGGAAAGAAACCCAGATAGTATGAGCAAACAGTTCCACAGTACTTACTATGTGCAGGCACTATCTGAAATGCTTTATATCTATTTACTCATAATCCTTTCAGAACCCTATGAATGGGTGCTATGATAACGGCCCTTTTCCAGATAAGAAAACAGAGGCACAGAGAGGTTAATTCATTTGTCCAAGGTTACACAGCTGGTCAGTGGCAGCTAGATTCCAGCGTTCGCGTTCTTAACCACTATATCATACTTCTCTTATATGGGCATTATACGCTTGTAAATGTATAGACAAAGATTTAGAAGGGTACAAACTAATTGTTAATAAGCGCTTATCTTAGGGGAAAGAAAGAAAAGACAAGAGACAGTGTGGAGGATTTCAACTTTATATCCTATAAAATTCTATATTATGTCCCTTAAAAAATGACATGTATTCAGGTATTGCTTCCTTACTTTTTAGATTATGTAAAAAGTGCAGGTGACAGATGATATAATTCATGGAAAAAATGAATCTGCACACTAAGAAGGCTCTGCTGAGCTTTACAGCTGACAGTTATGGGTCACACTGGACAGTGGAGGGTTGAGGTTCTTTTGCGTTCATTAATTTTCTCCTGTCCTATTTTTTTCTTTGTATGAGCAAACCTTTTTTTTTTTTTTTGAAAGCAAATGAGATACATATCAAAGAGCTTTCCTCCCTTTTTTAAAAAAAAAAAAAAAATCTTTTTTTTTTTTTTTTAATCTTTTGATATTTGCCACCAGTTTACATTCAACACATCAATCAGTTCATGGTGTACTTGGTAGAATACCATGATGCCAAATGACCATATTTGAGAACCATTAGCTTAGAGGAGCCTGGCATGCTATAGTCCATAGGGTTGCAAAGAGTCAGACATGACTGAAGCGATTTAGCACAGTTTAGTTTATAGGGCTTCCCCAGAGGCTCAGAGGATGAGCTGGTTGGATAGCATCACTGACTCAATGGACACGAGTCTGAGGAAACTCTGGAAGATAGTGAAGGACAGGGAAGCCTGGCGTGCTGCAGTCCGTGGGGTCACAAAGAGTAGGATACGATTTAGGGACTGAACAACAATGGCTCAAGAGCTAAAGAATCTACCTGCAATGGGTCAGGAAGATCCTCTAGAAAAGGAACTGGCAACCCACTCCAGTACTCCTGCCTGGACAATCCCATGGACAGAGGAGCCTGGAGGGCTACAGTGCTTGGGGTTGCAAAGGGTCAGACGCGTCTTAGGGACTAAAAACACACATATAACTTCGTTTATGTGACGATGCTGTATGTAAGACATAGCTAAATATATCCGGTGCATGCTGGCAACAAACAAGCTTTAAAAAACAAGAAGAAAGAAGCTATGAATAACTACAAAGTCAGATTCAGGGAAGTTTATTAAAAAAATGAAGATTAGCTGGGAAGGTATCAAATGTGACATGGATGTTAATTAATTTATTTACTTATTTGTTTTTAAAAATAGCTTGCTCTATAACAGTGTTTTCTTTCTTTTATTTTAAAATCACCCAGGACCTCCGCTTGGGCTGTGCTCCCCAGCACCATTAAACAGGACTTTTCAGAGGTAAGACCTGGGCCTCACTGTATTTTACAAACTTTTTGTGAATGTCAGGTGTGGACAGAGAACCACTGCTCTGAAAGGATAACAGACTTCCTAGTATGAGTGATATGTGGTAATTCTAAGAGCAAAAAATAAAAGAAAGTAGAGACATCATGCTAATAGCTTATCTTAAACATGGCTTGACCTGGGCCTTGTGGCATACCACTGACCACTGCTACAGGAAAAATACGTAGACTGTTCTATTTTCTGAGGGGTAAGCAGATGCCCTTTGACAGTGAAATCATGAAGGTGGAGACACAAGGTAAAAGTCAATGGAAGTGTTAGATGCTCAGTCGTATCCAATTCTTTGTGACCCCATGAATTGTAGCCCGCCAGGATCCTCTGTCCATGGGGTTTTCCAGGCAAGAATACTGGAGGGGGTTGCCATGCCCTCCCCTCCAGGGGATATTCCCCACCCAGGGATCAAACTTGTGTCTCCTGCGTTGCAGGCAGATTGTTTACCGTCTGAGCCACCTGGGAAAAATATAGCAAACAGCAGAGCTAATATCATGGCCTCAGGTTTGTAACTTTATCTAATAAGTGTGCTGTCATACGTGGACGCTGCACATATCCACAGGTTCTTACCTATTAAAAATTGCCTGTAGGACCTCCTCGAAACGGTGAAGAACTTTCGGCGGGGTTGGCCACTGCACGTGCTTGCCGTAGTCCCTCATGGTCTTGATGCCGTGGAAGCGCCTGGCCACCTCGTGGATGTAGGACTTGACCTTGTAGCGACGGTAGTATCTGATAATCGTCAGCGCTGCTCTGGTCCTCTTGTACCGCATGCGGGCCAGGGTGCCCCGCCACACCTTCATGATCGAGGAAAATAAAAAAAGGAAGATGTTGCTGGATCACTTTGAAATCACAGACGCTCCTTTACTTAGATGCTCAACCTGGAAATTTGCATACATCATAAGATCAGCCCAAGCCGAAGCATGTCAATTCTGCCTGCCACCAACAGATGGCGCCAGGAGGCACACCCATCATTTTGACTCAGAGTCGAGGGGGTTTATTATCCACAAAGAAGCGTGTGGAGTCTGAAGCAGAGCCCTGTTCTAAGGTCACGAAAAGAAGAAAGCCAAAATACCATTATCCTTGGATAAATATTTTAAGAATGTTGAAAGGAAGCAAGATGAGTCAGAACCCAAAGCCATCAACATCCACAGTTCTTTTATGAAACCTAGCTTTGCACAGACTACACACATCGGCTGCTACTATAATGTTGCAGTGGAGTTAGGAACTGATTTATTCACGGTCTGTGCAGCCCCCCTCCCTGGGTGTTATGTAAACTCCTGTGAATTTAGATGTATTCCTGGGGAAAGGGTAAAAAACAGATGAATGATATCACAGAATCTATGTCCAATGTTTGCAGTGCTCAGAAATCAATCAGACAATATGTAAACATTTCAGTGCCTGCTTTATCCAAGCATAGTGAAGTCACAGATTACTTATATTTGTCTCAGGATCCCATCCTTCTCAACCTCTCAAGTAAAAAGAAATATGGTATAATCTTCATCATTGACTCTTCCCCTAACTATGCTATTACCAAATGTATCTTTTCTTGTGCAGTATTTCCAGTATAAATTGCTTTCTTTTCCTTTCTGCTACTAGAGTCCCAAGACCCCAAACTTCCTCACTGTTTTCTTGGATAACCTCCTCGGACGAACTGCCACCACCGTCCAGGTGATACTCACTGCTGCTACTTAAATGACTGTCTGAATTCTTAGGTTGATGCTACTATTTCCCTCCCTGTCTCTGGACTCTCAGGACCAAGAAATTCAACCTCTAATTCAAAGCCCACACAGTATGAATTCTCCAGGATTGCTCAGGGTTCTTTTATTTCTTCTTAGATCCCCATCTGTGGCCACCAATTTCTCTCAGAAAAACTTAGGTGATGCCTTTTTCAAAAAATAATATTTATTTATGTATGTTTGTGCTGGGTCTTCATTGCTGCATCACCTTCTGTCTAGTGGCGAGGGGGGCTCCTCCTCATTGCGGTGCGTGGGCTTCTTAGTGGGGTGGCGTCTCTTGTTGGGAGCACAGGCTGTAGACAGACCGTGCGGGCTTCAGCAGTTGCAGCACGTGGGCTCAGTAGCTGTGGTGCACACGCTTAGTTGCTCCGTGCCATGTGGGATGTTCCTGGACCAGGAATTGAATCCTCGTCTCCTGCACTGGCAGGTGGATTCTTATCCACGGCACCACCATGGAAGTCCTGTGATGCCGTTTTCTTTATTTTTTTCCCCAGGTGATTAAAAAAATTTTTATTAACTTTTACTGGAGTATAGTTGCTTCATAATGTTATAGTAATTCCTTGCTGCAGAGCAAAGTGAATCAACCATTTGTATCCATATAGCCGCTCTTTTTTAGATTTCCTTCCTATTAGGACACCCCAGAACACCGAGGAGAGCTCCCCGATGCCTCTTTCATTTAGCCATTTTAGGCTGGTTTTCACAAAGGTTCCTAAACATCCCACGAGGTTGCACTGCCCCTCCTTTCCAGCCTGCTGCACTAACATGCGGAGGCCATTCACGGACCCCAAAGAGGAACTAACGGATCAAGAGAAACCGTGACATGTGAGGGAAACACGACCAGAGCAATTTGTGATGAACCTGGAGCTCATGTATAAGCAGAATATATAGAGACAAAGAGGCAGTGAGAAGTGACTCATGGCTGTGTGTGCCAAGATGCCTTTCCTCCTGTAGCTGAATCCATCACACACGTGGCCGTGTGAGGCCTCCACCCAAGTGCTAAAATAGAGGTCCCTTCTTTAGTATCTTGAAAAACCAAGAGTACAATTACAGGGTGGAAGTGTGTGATTCAATTGCTTAAAGAAAACACATTTTTAAATTCTCATACTGTTTGTTGCTTTTTTTTTTTTTTTTAAGAGAAAGGCTATTAAGACTCCCTGGAGCCACATCTATATAGGAAATCAATCTTTAATTTTTAAGAAGTGTTTTATAGAGGTTTTTGTTAAAATGTTTTTGGTTAGACTCTTCAGTAATCTGAAAAAAAATGTGTAAGTGCTTTTTAAGGGGTAGGGTTTTTTGTTTGTTTTTGACAGCCTTGGAGATTTCATCTGTGTCTTGGTTAAATTAGGTTTTGTGTAGCTAAAAAATCAAACAGCACAAAAATACTATAAAAAAAGACAGTTGCCCACCTAAGCCCACTGCCTCAGCTTACAGTGTCATTCCATTCCAGCTATTCTAATTGCTTCTGGTATTTACAGATAATACATATAGGCTCTTATTTCTTGGTGAATCTTTTTAGACCCTATCCAAATTACAAAAGTTGGTAAGTTAGCTCTTTCATCATCACTGTTACTATTCCTTTTTCACTCAATAATAATTACATCAAAATTTTAAAGTGTTTATACTGTTACATGTTATATTAGCTATATTATAGGTTGCATGAATAATTTGTATAATACATGTATACATAATATATGTTATATATGAATTTGGTTCATCATTGTGCTAAGGAGCATAATTGGCTACCATTCCTTTACTTTATTATATAAACTTGCTTTTACAGGTAATAACTGTCTGGTTTTTTTAAAATGTGCCTTATTTCCTAAATACTTATGCTAATTTTTCCAAATGTTCTACCAGACTCATCAAATGATCAGCAACAATGTTTCCAATTGTCAAGCTCATCACTAGAATGTTTTTTCTTTGATGCTCCCTATGTCCGCATGCTCTTTGAGCTCACTCCACAGTTCCTATTCTGGGACTTTTAAAGGTCTCTTCCACATTAGATCCCTGATTCTTGAACTTAACGTCTTCATCTTGGTTTCCCTCCCTCCAGTAGCTTCCAAAAAAGGATGCATGGCCAGTAAATTTCTATTCTCTTTAATTTCCTTGAGAGTACAAAGCAGTTGCCTAAAATACTTGTTTCCTGGGGTATAAGGGCAGAGGAGTGGAGAACAGGCTCTGGACCAGACTGTGTCAAAATCCTGGCCCACTCCAGCCAGCTGGGTGAACTGGGGCAAACTTCCCAATCCCTCTGTGCCTTCGCGTTTTTATCCATAAGATGAGGATGATAGGACTTCCCTGGTGGTCCAGTGGTTGAGAATCCGCCTGCCGGTGCAGGGGACATGGGTTCAACCCCTGGTCTGGGAAGAGCCCACGTGCCACGGAGCAACTAAGCCCATGCGTCACAACTACTGAGCCAACGCTCTGGAGGCTGTACTCTGCAACAAGAGAAACTACCGCAATGAGAAGCCTGGGCACCACAACTGGAGAGCAGACCCCGCTCACCACAACTAGAGAAAGTCCGAGCACGGCAACCAAGACCCAGCACAGCCAAAAATAAAATAAAATTAAATTTAAAAAAGATGTGGATGATGATGGTGCTGATCTTGTAGCAGTGGTGTGAGGATTAAAGGTTTCACTATACACAGGACACTGAAAATAGTGTCTGGCGGGTATTTGAAATCTAGGACTTGTCTTCAGGAGGCTGTGCTACTTTCTTTCCTTTTAAACATTTATTTGTTTATTTATTTGGCTGCGGCATGTGGGATCTAGTTCCTTGGCCAGGGATCGAGCCTGGGTCCCCAGCATTGGGAGCTCAGAGTCTTAGCCACTGGACCACCAGGCAAGTCCTTGTGCTACTTTCTCTTTTTGTTTGTGCAGATTTTCTGCCTCGGTCACCAGTCAGTGTGGCCTGGAAACTCTGATGAATGTGAACCATTCCTCCTCAGTATGCCATTTGCCCTGGATAGTGTTTGATGGTGTGTTATTTTATTCTTCTAATGATAACATGGACTGGGTGTCCATGATTGATATGCCTTATCTGGGCTTTCGGCTGCCCAAGAATGGTGGAGAGAGAGCTGGGGCTGTGGATGACCACTGACTTCTTTCCTTAATACGAATGGAATCAATGCATTGGAGCTTTGCTTCAGTGAGTAAGGCGGGTATCATCGGCTTTTGGCTTGGCTGGGGACACACAGTCTTTCCCTGTGTCTTGTGAAGCTTTTCCTTGGTTTGGCCGTAGGAATTATCCCCAGCAGAAGCTTCCCCTCTTTCATGCCCACTTACTGACGTACCAAAGTCTCGCCCACTTACTGATGTACTCTTCTCGCCTGGTGGGCGTTGGGGTGGGGATCAGTCCTCTTGATGGAAGAAAGGGTTCCTGATGGAGGTGGTTGTACCAACCCTTCTCTCTAGGAACCCTTATACATAAGGCCAGAGCCTTGAAAAACAGTGAGACTTTTCAGAATTCCCTCCTTGTACTTTTCCACATTTCATTCTTGTCTTTGAAGAATACATATATTTCTTTTTAGCAGCGTCTTTCAATTTGGTCCAATTTCAGTTTTTGGATAACACTTCTCAAGTTTATAGTATGAACTTGGGAACTTTTCTTGCTTTCAGGGTTGATGGTGTGTTCTCCTTTATGATCAAAATGAACATTTTAATAATAACCTTTTAAAATGTTACTTTTCCATTTTTGTTAATTTCAGCAAATTTAGGGGAGAGGAATTTCATGAGCTTGCAGTCATACCATCAACTTTATCAGAAGTCCCTTAGGCTTTATTTACTTTTCTAACATCAGAGAAAAAGTAGCAATGAGACACTACAGAGACAAATGATTCTATGCAAAAAAAAAAAAAAAAAAATTCACGTATTTTTCCTTATAATCAAAGCCTAGTTGGTTTAAACCAATATGCTCCCATGGAAGTTTGCATTTGTGTGGGAAAGGCTGTTGTTAATTTTCTCATCAAGGGTCTGAAGGTTGAAATTTAAGGTATGAGACAGATTTTTCCCATTTCCCTCTTTGTTTAAAGAGCTTAAACTGTGGAGTTCTTCAAGTCATATAAAGAGGACTCCAGAGAGGACTTTGCCTGATGATGGAGTGTCAGAAAGGAGAAAATTAACTGTTATATTCAATAAGCAAATGCTTAATGAGCATTTGAATATGACTGGAGAGGTTCAGCAACAATCAAGGGAGCCAGAGAGGGCCTCATCAACAACATGAACGCTGAAAGTGGAAACCACAATATACTGTGGGCTTTAGGATCGGACGCAATAGACAGGGAGCCAAAAGCTGAAGGAAATATGACGGGACCTGGCGAGGAAGTTATCAGACGCTGTAAGGCAGAAGGCAGACTGACAGAGGAGAGGGCAAGCAAGTCGTTTCTTAGGTGGAACTGAAGATAGAGGCGAAGAGAGTGGCCAACTTGGAAGTTACGACTGAGATATATAAGAAGAGAACATTAGAGCCACAGGGCACATCCCTGCTACCGAATTTTGGACCCAATTCTTCTCTTCAGTACCATGACCCCCTACAGTCAATTTCATTTTTGTAAAAAATTTATTGTTTCCTTTTAAAACACAATTTTATTGGAGTATATTTGCTTTACAATGTTGTGTTAGTTTCTACGGTGCAGCAAAGTGAATCAGTTACATGCAAACATATATCCCCTCTTGTTTGGATTTCCTTCCCATTTAGGTCGGGCTTCCCTGATAGCTCAGCGGGTAAACAATCCGCCCACAATGTGGGAGATCTGGGTTTGATCCCTGGGTTGAGAAGACCCCCCTGGAGAAGGGAAAGGCTACCCACTCCAGTATCCTGGCCAGGAGAAATTAATGGGCTGTATAGTCCGTGGAGTCACAAAGAGTCAGACGTGACTGAGCACCTTTCACTTTCTCATTTAGGTCAGCAGTGAGCCCGGAGTAGAGTTTCCTGTGGTATACAGTAGGTTCTCATTGGTTAGCCATTTTATACAGAGTATCAATAGTGTATACATGTCAATTTCGCAGCCAAGTGATCCTTTTAGGACCAAAGTCAGATCCTGTCTCTTCTCTGCCTAAGACTCTGCCACTGTGCTCCATCTCTGTCTTGCCTAGAGTGAAAGCCAAAGTCCCTCCTGTGGCCCACAAGACCCACATAGTCTGGTACAATCTCCACGCAGCCCCTCCCACTGTCCTCTCCCTGGCTCACTCCAGCCACACTGCACCCTGCTTTGCCCTGCACCAGCCGCTGGTCTCCGGGCCTTTCCACTAATTGTCCCCTCTGCTGGAAGGATCTTCCTCCAGATACCATCTAGCTATCTTCCTCACTCTCTAGTCTGCACAAATGTCACGTTCCCAATAAACCAGGCCCTAACCATTATATGTAAAAATTCCTCTTGTCTCTGCTGCACCACCCGCCACCCCTCCCCCACACCTCCCCCACCCCGCCCCCAGCCTTGGCAATCCTCATTCTCTGCACCAGGCTCTATTTTTTCTCTTGCCTCCAGCACTTCACACTTTACAACATCTGTAACTTACATATTATTGTATTGTTTATGCTCTCCCTCTACAGGAATTTAAGCTCTGCTAGGCCAGGATCTTTGCCTCTTTTGTTCACAGACGAATCTCTACTGCCTCAAACAGAGCCAAGGACATAGAAGCCACCCAGTAGTATTTGTTGAGTGACTGAATGTTTTCAACTTCATCTTGCAAGCCAGATACTAAATCTTTCATTTTTATCATCATGTTTCCCACTTTTAAGAGCTCATCCTTGTTCTACAAATAGCCCTCTTAAAAGCATGTTGCTCTTAGCACTATTCACAATAGGCAAGACGTGGAAACAATCTAAATGTCCATCGACAGATGAATGGATAAAGAAGATGTGGGGGGTGTGTGTGTGTGTGTGTGTGTGTGGATATGGGTGGTGGACTTCACTACAGGGTGATTAGGTGGGGGTCAACCAGCTGTGGGGGACCCCAGGAACGTCTGTATTTTAAATTGTTTTCTCTTTGCTCCCAGAATTCTGAGTGAAGAGGACTGGAGGGAATCTTTAGTATCTAGACTTTCACTTAATATACTTGGTTTCAATATGGTGCGTAACCCTTCTCCACTGGTTCCTGGTATCCCTAAGCCAGAGCTTTTCTGGTTCAGTTTCTTCAGAGTAAATTTCTTATCTTCTATCAAAATGAGACTGAGGCAGCCCTCAGCTTTGTGAGGCTGGGAGGCCTGGGTATATAACTGCTCTTATACAGATTTCCAGGTGGAGCTAGTGGTAAAGAACCTGCCTACTGATGCAGGGAATGTAAGAGATGAGGGCTTGATCCCTGGGTCGGGAAGATCTCCTGGAGGAGGGCATGACAACCCACTCCAGTACTCTTGCCTGGAGAGTTCCATGGACAGAGAAGCCTGGTGGGCTACAGTCCATGGGGTCAGAGAGTCAGACATGACTGAAGTGACTTAGTACGCACACTTAGAGTTTCAACCAATCTCCCCCTTCAGCTCCACCGCTCTCCCCTACCTACAGAGGTACCTGTTCCTCCCTACCCTGAATCTTCCTGCAGCCCCATGGCTGGGTGATCTGGCTTGCTTGTCCACCTTCTTCTCTGCAGACACTTAGATTTCAGCTTTCTCCACTGGCCTGGGGGACTCACCACATGTTCACTTCCAAAATTACATTGATGCCTCTTGTCTGCTGTTATTTCCACTATGGTTGTATTTGTCCTTGTGGGTTTCTCCAATTTTCATCCCTTAACTGCTAATTGAGGGGTTCTGAGGGGGAGTGGATATAAACACAGTCGGTCATGTCTAACCAGATGTTTTATAATACCATCTTGATTCTACCATGTTTTCCTCTGGCACGTACTTCTGCGGTGGTCAGGCATTGCAAAGCAACATCTGGCAGTCATTAAAGTACAAGATACACTTTGCAAAAGATATAGGATTCTAGGTTACACTCTATTAAGAAGCAGGTCAATTATATATCTTCAGTTTAACTTCAAAAACAAACATAGATCAGCTTTCTGTTTTTCTCTAGTTCTTCATGTTTTTGTTTTCTAGTCATTATGGGTGCTAGGACTATTCGGGCTGTCTTCAAATAGCCCCCTGTTGCCCTGAATTGGATATTCTCTTGGTTTCTATAACCAGAATCCTTCAAAATTCCAGCTTCTAAGCTTCCCAGGCCCTCTATGCCTAGGGACAACTTTTGGTAGAATCATCTTTCGATTTCTATCTTCCATATAGATTTTCTGGCCAAGTTCTAACAGTTTATGGGTGTTAAGGAGTTGGGGTACAGGAGAATTTATTTAGGTACCAGGCTGAACTTTGACAAAATTGTAGGGTACACAAAATCTGTCTTTGGTATCCATACACCCCATCATATTTAGAATACGACATCCATTTTGGAATATCTCATGATTGATTAATGAAGGCCTGGCCTCTCCAAGAGTTATTTTAAAGGAGGATTCAAAGAAAACATTTTCTGAGTTGTTCCTTTTCAACTCAAATATCTCCATGAGGGATAACATGAATAAAGATCTGATGTGCTATTTTTAAAATGCTAGAGTACCCTTTCTTTTTTATCAGAATAGCAAGTTAATATGTATGAAGAAGAAAGTAAGACTCAGTGAATATAATCTGTAGTTTCTTAGCATAAATTTTAACACAAAATTCCTTGGTTTCACGGATAAGTTACCATTTTCAGATAGTTTAAGGGACAAATTAAGCAATAATGAAATACACCAAGTGAAGTAAGTCAAAGACAAATACCATATGATATTACTTTAATTCCACACGTAAGTGGAATCTAAAAAAAATGATATAAATGGATTTATTTACAAAACAGAAACAGACTTAGAAAACAAGTTTGGGACTAACATATACATACTACTATATATAAAATAGGTAACAAGAACGAACTGTATAGCACAGGGAGCTCTAATCAATACTCTGAAAATTCTGTAATGACCTATATGAGAAAAGAATGTGAAAAAGAATAGATACCTGTATGTGTATAATTGAATCATCTTGCCATACACCTGAAACTAACACGGCATTGTAAATCAACTATATTCCAGTACAAAATGAAAATTTAAAAAGAAATGATGAAGTAACGAGATCTTCAGTCAATAAACAGATGTAAACCATTCAACTAAAGAGATGCCCACCCCCCAAAAAATAGCATGTGTGAGTTTGATCATTATAAATTATCCTGATGAACTTAGCTGTGTGTGTAGGGGTGTATGATTTAGAAACGATCACCCCTGAGCTTTACTTTGGTCTCATGAACCTTCATTTGGGACTCATATGTTTTCTATATGGCCTTGGTCAGATCCATTAGCCCAGCGATTCTTTAGTGCCCACAACTGTTGCTAATACAACAATGCTGTAGTCTGATAACCTCCTTGTAACTGTAACTTCAAGAAGCAACTGAACCTCCCAGTCAACTACTGTCAGAAGATTAGCTTAACATTAACTCTGTCAAAACTCAAATTGCAATTATTTTGAAAGCAAAATTATTTCAGCTAACAGGTTAAGTCATTCTGATGGGCCTTTCAGGATTCAATTTTGTTCAAAAGTAAACAGTCTGTGGAGTTTACTGAAGCGGCTACTTTCTTCTGTTTGGTTTAAAATCTTTTTTTTTTTTTTTTCCTTAAAAGAAGAGGTACAAAGTTGATCATTCATCTTCAAAATCGCTCAGGTCAAGGCTATTTCAAAACTGCTTCTTGACACAGAACTTCAGGGTATGGGTCAAGTGTTTAGGCATTTCAGCAGATCCAATGAGGTGTCTGTTTTAGGCTTGTGTGAAGACACCTGCTGCTTTCTCCACCCACAGAGTCACTGTCATCTAAGACGGAGGTGGCTCATGAACCAGTCAGGGGACAGGTTGGGCTTTTATCTTATATAACAAATGTTCTGACTTTTCTTCCTTTATGTCTGGCATCTAGAACATGCAGAATGCCTTAAAAAAAAAAACACAAAAAAACCTAGTAACCTTTGCTTCAGATGCTTGCAAATGATCTCAATTTTGAATGGTTACCTAGATCACTCAAAAACTCAGACAATAACCGGTATTTGAAAGGCCCAGCCAAAGGTGCACCCCAACATTCTTTTGAGTTTCAAAAGTGAATTTGGGGACACAGGGCCTTTGAAATGCCCCCTGGGGAAAAAAAAAGCGTTCCATTTTCAGTAAGTTCAGGAAGGCTGCATACTGCAATTCCTTTTCAGAGATTCATAACATACATTTGATATATTTAAAGCTCTGAGAAGTTCCATGTAAATAAATCTATTCTAACTTTGTTCAACCAAATTTTTAAAACATATTTAATTACAGAATCCTTTGTACACAGATTACTCATTCATTTTGAAGGGGATCAAGATACACTATCCCCTTATGCCACAGTGTCATAATAAGAGTTACTGAACATTTGTTTGGTCTATTAATATAAGAGCTCTGAGAGATGGTGAAGGACAGGGAAGCCTGGTGTGCTGCAGTCCATAGGGTCACAAAGAGTCAGAGATGACTGAGGAACTGAACAACAACAATTAATAGCAGAATTTCCCAAATTCCTTCTGTATTTAATGGTTTTTATAGGAGAACCAGGAAAAAATGGGAACATCTATGATATTCTAGGGAAAACTACATATGCCTATGAGATAGCTGGAAAACAACTACAAATAATCCCTTAAAAAGTAAGATCTGGTCAAAGTCCACATGTAATGAAGGAAATCTCCATGAAACGAAGCTTGACTTCCTATCACAGTGAGGCTCTTTCAAGGAAGTCAGCACTGCCAGAGGGACAGCTCCCCGGCTGGCTTGGAGTTTGGGGGTGGAGTGGAAAGAATCTTTCCCTAGAGAGGCCAGCATTCCCTGCATACTACTTTGCAGGCTTCAGATGCTTTATAAGAACACATATTCATATTCTATCACAACAGCTACCGATAACGAACAAAACTTTTAAAGTGTTAGAGGTTCTTTCTGATCCACAGTGCACACACATGGCACTGACAACCAGTATCTTTGATTCTCATCTGGTTATTGTGATTACTCCTCAGACTAGGGAGAGAAAACATTATTCCATTATTATATACCAGGCCTTATGCTAGACTCTGGACATACATTAAAAACAGGTTTTTAGAAGCACTTATACTTGACATATTTTTGTACCTTGCTGCTTTATGTTTCTCTTTCTAATAATTCAACATTAAAAAAGCAGGGCCATACATCTGACGTAAGTTTCTTGAAGTCAAGCATTATATTTTGCTGGCAAATGCTTGGCTTTGAGAAACAGTCATTTTTCAGACCTAAAACTGCTTCTACACAGGGATGCAATTAATATTTGCAGCTCTTGTTAGGAGCCTGGCTCTTGCTGCAGGCAATGGGTGATGGTGGCAGCAGGGTTTTGTTGAGTCTGGCTCTTTTAATATATCCCTGTACCCCAAACATGTCATTAGTCCCCAGTGTCCACACCGATGGGGATACGAGTGAGGATGCTTTCTGGAGGGGAATTTCAGAATCTAGGGAGAAGGAAGTAATCTGGAAAAGGTCCTTACATCAAATATGCTTCCTCTTTCCATTTTCTGTCTTGGCCTGTAATGAATGTAAGGAGGAATCGCAGGATAGGAAGCACACTTACTAAGGACAGATATTTTTTTAACACTTCAAATGTACACAAGTTGAACATGATATGATTAAATAACTATGAAGATCACTCCTGGTTATTACTCAATGCCAAAGAGAGGGGGGGAAAAAGAGAATACAACTGCACTGTCTGCGTGCATGATTTATCATAATAGTAGGTACCACATGGTCAGAATAATGAATAGCTCATGCTAGAATATGTTGTGGGTGAGACAGAAATGTTACTATTCAGAGAAAAATCTAGAGTAAAATGCTAGGTTTTCTCAGTGATGTTGAGGTTTTATATTTGTGCACACAGCTATCACTATATTACTGAAAATCCAGAAACAGATCTGAAAAATTCTAGTACCTGATCTATTAATTTTCCAAGATATGTTTTATAACATAGTATTTGAAGACTGAAGTTTCTTAATTATATACCAATCAAGTCGGAACAGATTTAAAACGAATTAACAGGAATATAATTTTCCAACTAATATAAATACAATATAGTTTTGTTAAAATGAAATTATTTAATTTTATTTTATATTGGAGTATAGCTGATTAACAATGTCGTGACAGTTTCAGGTGGGCTCCATTCTCCCCTAAACTCCTCTCCCATCCAGGCTGCCACATAACATTGAGCAGAGTTTCCTGTGCTCTACAGTAGGACCCTGTAGGTTTTCCATTTAAGTTCCTTTTTATAAACTGCCTATTTCCCTTTTTTTCAATCCATTTTCTTTGGATCTTTTTTTTTTTTACTGATTTGTACAAGCTCTATATAAATTAAGGGAACCATTCTTTTGTTATTAGTGTTTTAAATATTTTTTCCAGTATGCCAATGATCTTTTGATACTGTTTATAATATACTACCATAGAGAAGTTGCTTTTTAAAAAAAATTGAGTGCAGTCAAATGTACTCATTTTTCTTCTTTGGTTATACACATATTTGACACAAAGTTGAGAACACATAATAATCATAAAGTGCTTTGCAATGCTTTTTATGTTATACATCAAGCACATTTCCCCATGTGATCAAATACCTTCTTATAACACGATTCTGAACAGCCTCACAGTACTCAGCAAGAAACATGCATGTAATTCAGTTAACCAACTTCGTACTGTATGGTACTTGTGGTGTTTTCTGCTTTTTAAAATAGCATTTTAGGAGTATCATTGCACCAATTCTAATTCTAAAGGAGAATTGCTGCCATTACCCATTTCCAACTGCCACATATTTAAGTACTCCTTACCAAACTCCACCATTTGAAGAGCTAAAAAGAATTAACTAAATTGATACAAGCTAACCTACTGTATATGCTATGATTAAATTGCTTTGATTAGGAGTGTTATTTTTAAAAATTCACTAGCTATTTGAATTTTTTCTTCCGTGAATTCTCTCTTCATACCTTTTCTTGTCCGTCACATATTCATAATTTCACCTCATGATTTGTAAGGGCTTTTTATATATGAAGTAGGTTAACATTTTATTACATTTACAAAGACTTTTGGGCGTTTTGCCTTTTACCATGTCCTGGCCATGGCTCTTGGTTCTGGCTAATAAACCATGAGAAGACATTTTCTAGGTGTTTCTGAGAAAGAAAAATGTCTCACTCCTCAGAGAGAATGCCCAAGGACTTCTAGAAGTGAATTCTCTCCTTGAGTAAGTAAATATGGCTGCTGACTGTTAGCAGCCATCTTGCAACCACAAGGGGGAGCCTCACTGAGAGTGAAGATGATCCAGAAAGCTTCCTGTTGTATGAAATAAATCTTTCAACACTCTTCAACAGAGTAAATTAAGGTTTCTTCGCCTCCCCCTCCTCTCTCCTTACCTTCACCCTTCCCTCCTCTTTCTCCCTCCCTCTCCCTGCCCCTTCTCTATCTCTCTCCTGCTTTCTTCCTTCCTTGCAACTGAACACAACTTTGCTACAAAGATATTTTGAGACTCAGAAATTGTAAACGTTTATGCTGTGATATCTATCAATCTTTGCCCTTATGATTCTTCTTTTGCTGCTGCTAAACTCAGAAAGCCCCTCCCTACTTTAAAATCAAATATCTGAGGGATTTCCCTAGCAGTTCAGTGGTTAAGACTTTGCCTTCCAATGCAGGAGGTAGGGGTTCGATCCCTGGTCAGGGAGCTAAGATCCTACATGCCTTGTGGCCAAAAAACCAAAGCATAAAACAGAAGAAATGTTGTAACAAATTCAATAAAGACTTAACAGAAGAAATATTAAAGAATCAAATATGTGCCCATGAAATGAATTTGTTAAGATGTAAATGGTATGGACCTAACAGAAGTAGAAGATATTAAGAAGAGGTGGCAAGAATACACAGAAGAACTGTACAAAAAAGAGCTTTAGGACCAAGATAATCACGACGGTGTGATCACTCACCTAGAGCCAGACATCCTGGAGTGTAAAGTCAAGTGGGCCTTAGAAAGCATCACTACGAACAAAGCTAGTGGAGGTGATGGAATTCTAGTTGAGCTATTTCAAATCCTAAAAGATGATGCTGTGAAAGTGCTGCACTCAATATGCCAGCAAATTTGGAAAACTCAGCAGTGGCCACAGGACTGGAAAAGGTCAGTTTTCATTCCAATGCCAAAGAAAGGCAATGCCAAAGAATGCTCAAACTACCGCACTGCACTCATCTCACACGCTAGTAAAGTAATGCTCAAAATTCTACACGCCAGGCTTTAGCAATATGTGAACCGTGAACTTCCAGATGTTCAAGCTGGTTTTAGAAAAGGCAGAGGAACCAGAGATCAAATTGCCAACATCCGCTGGATCACTGAAAAAGTAAGAGAGTTCCAGAAAAACATCTATTTCTGCTTTATTGACTATGCCAAAAACTTTGACTGTGTGGATCACAATAAACTGTAGAAAATTCTGAAAAAGATGGGAGTACCAGACCACCTGACCTGCCTCTTGAGAAACCTACATGCAGGTCAGGAAGCAACAGTTAGAACTGGACATGGAACAACAGACTGGTTCCAAATAGGAAAAGGAGTACGTCAAGGCTGTATATTGTCACCCTGCTTATTTAACTTATATGCAGGGTACATCATGAGAAATGCTGGGCTGGAAGAAACACAAGCTGGAATCAAGATTGCCGGGAGAAATATCAATAACCTCAGATATGCAGATGACACCACCCTTATGGCAGAAAGTAAAGAGGAACTCAAAAGCCTCTTGATGAAAGTTAAAGTGGAGAGTGAAAAAGTTGGCTTAAAGCTCAACATTCAGAAAACAAAGATCATAGCATCTGGTCCCATCACTTCATGGGAAATAGACGGGAAACAGTGGAAACAGTGGCTGACTTTATATTGGGGGCTCCAAAATCACTGCAGATGGTGACTGCAGCCATGAAATTAAAAGACGCTTACTTCTCGGAAGGAAAGTTATGACCAACCTAGATAGCATATTGAAAAGAAGAGATATTACTTTGCCAACAAAGGTCTGTCTAGTCAAGGCTATGGTTTTTCCAGTGGTCATGTATAGATGTGAGAGTTGGACTGCGAAGAAAGGTGAGCGCCAAAGAATTAATGCTTTTGAACTGTGGTGTTGGAGAAGACTCTTGAGAGTCCCTTGGACTGCAAGGAGATCCCACCAGTCCATCCTGAAGGAGATCAGTCCTGCGTGTTCATTGGAAGGACTGATGCTGAAGCTGAAACTCCAATACTTTGGCCACCTCATGCAAAGAGCTGACTCATTGGAAAAGACCCTGATGCTGGGAGGGATTGGGGGCAGGCGGAGAAGGGGATGACAGAGGGTGAGATGGCTAGATGGCATCACTGACTCGATGGATGTGAGTTTGAGTGAACTCTGGGAGTTGGTGATGGTCAGGGAGGCCTGGTGTGCTGTGATTCATGGGGTTGCAAAGAGTAGGACATGACTGAGCGACTGAATGGAACTGAAGCTCTGGAGTGGGATGGGGAGGGGACTCAATCACAAACAGGGGAAAGCCTTTATTTCACAATTATTCCATGAATGGCAGGAAACTGTGTCCACTCTAGTAGATTATCCATAATTAAAGATGTGTGAAATGCCCCCTAAAGGCCTGGAATCTTTGAAATACAAATGAGTTACCAGTTTCAGCTGATGAATATGATGGGAGAAATGTTCTATTTGGATCAAACTTATGTGAGTGGACTGAATCTAAGTCAGATCCTACCTGGTCAGGCATTAAGAAGAGTTAATACTGGAAATCTTTATGGGGATGTCTCCCCTGAAATAGTTGAATAAAAAAAAAAAAAAAACACTGGGAAATAATCAAGAAAAAAAATATACCCACATACATAAAATTATTTGACTACAAAAGGCATAAGCTACAGTAAAAAGGGTATATTCTATATATTTTAATATACAGTCATAATAAATCATCATGCATGCATGCTGAGTTTCTTTAGTTCTGTCTGAGTCTTTGCAACCCTATGGACCACAGCCTGCCAGTCTCCTCTATCCATGGGATTCTCCAGGCAGGAATAAATCAGCATTTTCACACAAAGTCAGAGCAACCATAAATTGGATTTAGAGAATAAGTAGAGTGCTTTTCGAATGAACAGTGTTAGACTGTCTATAAACAGCTCGATCTTGCCTGTGAAATATTTTAGGACCATCAAAATTGACCCTTCTTTTTGGTCTTTTTCACTCATCTCAGCTGGTTTGTGATCAATATTTCATGGAACCCTTCTATAGCTGCCCTTCAGGTATCCTTCCAAAAAACCCAAACCCAAATTTCAGCTGAAAACTTCACAGAGAGAACTCCTGCTGCACTGAACCTTGAAGGAAGGGATGCATCAGCAACAAAAAGTGACTGAAGCACAGACGCTGGAGTGATAGCTCTGAAAATGCCTTCCGAATGTTCATACCCTTTCTCGCTGTGGAGTTTTTGCTTCTGCGTTTCCCTCAGCTTGCATCTTCTCTCCTTGGAATTTTCCTAGGGTCAGCCCCTTCTCCATCTTTGTGTGTATGTGTTCGGTCCTCAGTCGTGTCTGACTCTTTGCAACCCCATGTGCTGTAGCCTGCCAGGCTCCTCTGTCCATGGAATTTTTCAGGCAAGAATACTGGAGTGAGCTGTCATTTTCCTCCTCCAGGGGATCTTCCCAACCCAGGGATCAAACCTGCATCTCCTGCATCTCCTATATTGGCAGGCAGATTCTTTACCACTAGCGCCATCTCACTTCAGTGTTACCTCCTCAGAGAGGCCTTCACTGACCAGCTCATTCCCCTTAATCTCTGAATGACTTTCAGTCCTTCCTTTCCTTCATAACTGTTACACAGTTTATAATTATTTGTTGACTTTTTTTGGTCTCACTCCTTGATTAGAATGTATACCGCATGACAAGGACTATTTTTATTACATGTATCACTGTGTCTCCTAAGAGTGCCTGGCACTAAACACACTTGTTGAATGAAAGTATATACATTGGCTTGAATACACCAAAGATCTTTTATTATAAGTTTAAAAAGAAGACTGTGGAAGAGCCCCCATGGAATGTTTCACAGCCAAATAACCTTAGGGCTTAAGAGCCCACGTAAGAGAAACAGATAAGCCATCCTGTTACACAACAGAACAGACAAGCCAGGCACCTGACGAAACATTCAAGGAGAAACACATGGCAGCTGCCACACAGCTCTCAAGTCTTAATGGAATCTCAGAAATCAATGTCAGTGGTTGATGGTTCTAGAGTAGTCTAGCATGAATAAGCACTGACTTGGAAAACGGCTGCCAGTTTGTCAGTGAGGGGCCTGATGTGTGAAAAAGCCTGCTTTTCAGTGAATATTCTACTTACATGAAAAGAGTTTCACTAAAAACACAAGTATTCATCTTAAATAAGTTGGTTCTAACTATGAAAATATGAATATTCCAAATTAAGTTCCCAATTGCTTGTTCATCCCAGTTAACAGGATTTTTCACAAAAAATTTCCCCTTTTGACTCCCACCCCTCTCCCCCCAACCTTGCTGTTTTTGGACAGAAGTCAACACCTCAGTGTCACTGCATTTTATCAAGAGACCAAGGAAAATGCAACCTGTTACATCTTTACTCACTCTTGGAGCCAAAGTGACCAAGAAAGAGCCCATAAAACTCTACTGTGTATTATTCCGTTTATTTCACTGGGCCTGTAGGAATAATCTGATTCCTCTATTACTGGAATGAGAGGAAAGAGGTGGGGAAAACCCTAGACTGGGAAATTCTGCCAAATTCAAATATACAAATATTGTATGCATGCATGCTAAGTCGCTTCAGTCATGTCCGACTCTTTGCGACCACATGGACTGTAGCCTGCCAGGCTCCTCTGTCCGTGGAGATTCTCCAGGCAAGAATACTGGAGTGGGTTGCCATGGCCTCCTCCAGGGGATCTTCCTAACCCAGGGATTGAACCGGCAACTCTTACTTCTCCTGCATCGGCAGGTGGGTTCCTTACCACTAGCACCACCTGGGAATCCCCACAAATATTATATACTAATTCTCAAATGGACAAAAATCAAGTTACAAGGGATGGATAAGGAACCAGCTCTTGGTCAGACCACTTAGATGAACTAGCTGTTCAGGCTCACAGGCTAAGGACGACTGAGAAGACACCCCTGGGCCACAGACTGGTACCAGTTTGTGGCCTGTTAGGGACTACGTCACACGGCAGGAGGTGAGCGGCAGGTGAGCCAACGAAGCTTCGTCTGTATTCACAGCCACTCCCCATGGCTCTTCTGTCACCCCCAGATGTCCAGTTGCAGGAAAACAAGCTTAGGGCTCCTGCTGATTCTGTATTACAATGAGTTGTATAATTATTTCATTATAAATCACAATGTGATAATATTATAAATAAAATGTACAATACATATAATGTGCTTGAATCATCCCAAAATGATGTCCCTCCCCGACCTCGGTCTGTGGGAAATTGTCTTCCATGAAACTGGTCCCTGGTGCAAACAAGTTTGGGGACTGCTGCTGTAATTAATGTAGTTTTGGCTTTAACTCAGCAGCCGATAGGTATTCTCTACTTTCCTCTCTCGTTGAGAGGTGATCCAGCAGATATTCTATTCTTCCAAAGGCGCAGAAAACTGTTTTTTTTTCATACGTCCATGGAGTCCACTGAGTCACTACATTATGGCAAAAGGAGAAAAGTAGCTCAAGAGAGTCTCAGAGTTGCCATGTCTGTGGAGGTCTATCCTCTAAACCCACAATCACGGAACAAGTTTTCTGGGATCATCACATTCAAGATTGTACTTATCTGGCCAGGCTAAGACCACAAAAACTCACAGCTCCTTGACTTATCTGTCAAATAACAACTACAGAAAACTGGTTTATTACTAAATTATTTGGCTTTGAACCCTTGATTTTCTTCCTCTTCCAAATACGTATGTTAATGTAGCTGTAAGTTAACTGTCATCTACAGAAAACCCTGAGCTTGGTTGTTACTATAGCAAATTCATTCCTTTCCTCTTCATCTACATGGGTCATCCCACTGATGTGACCTGCTTTGGTCAATGTGTGGTCACCCCATTGTGACAATGTGTGGTGACCTCAACAGTTTGAAATGTGCTTGTGTGGTGAACTGTGCCCTCTTAGGCATTTGCTGTTATCGTGAGAAGAACATGCCCCAGGCTCCACTGACATCAGCAAAAATAAGCTACATGTAGAGCCAATCTGTAGTCAACCCACGGCCTGGGATGGGCTCAGCCAAAAACGGCCAAACCCTGGACGCATGAGGAATAAAGAAATATTGACTGCTATAGCCACTAAGGTTTAGAGTGGTTTGGTGGGCTGAATAATCCTCCCTCCCGCATATCTACCTCTCAGTCCCTGGAACCAGTAAATGATACTTCATCTGACACAAAAAAGGACTTTGGCATTGTGATTAGGTTAATGATCTTGAGATGGGTAGATTATCCTGGATTATCTGGGTGGACCCTAAGTGCAATCACATGTATCTATATAAGAGGGGGGCGGTGGGAGATTTGAAGAGGAAGAGGAGATGGCATGTGACTATGGAAGCAGAGACTGGAGCCACAAACCATGGAATTCTGGCAGCTACCAGAAGCTGGAAAAAGCAAGGCACAGATTATCCCTATAACCACTAGAGGAAGTATGGCCTTGATGACACCCTGATTTTGGCCCAGTGAAACCGATTTCAGACTTCTGGCCTCCAGAACTGTGAAAGGATAAATTCCTGTTGTTTTAAGCCACTAAGTCTGTGATAATTTTCATAGCAGCCATAGGAAACCAATATAGGTGGTTTGTGGCATGGTTATGCCAATGGTCAACTGATAGATACCCAAACCAATAATAATAATATTAGTGTTAATAATATAATGTTAATAATTATACCAAACACACAGTAGCTGCCATATGCCAGGCACTGATCAAAGTATGTTGAATATATTAAGTCCTTTAATACTCACAACCATACTATACGGTGGTACTCTGATTTCCCTTTTACAGATGAAGAGACAGAAGAACAGAGAAGCCACAGCATTTCATTTTGTAAGTGCTGAGCAGGGATCGGACCCCAAGTGCCTTGTGGTTGACTGAAGCTAAGAACTACCTGCTGGTTAGGCAGCAGTTGAGTCAAGAAATTACACAGAAGTTAGTGATTCTTCAACTCTGGCAGCAGAGTTAAAACTTAAAGGCTTCTTTCCCAGTTGGGAATAACTCTTATGCCAACTAATTACTCCATTTGCTTGGTATGATGAAGGTACCTCATTTCAATGCACACGACTAGCTCTTAAGTATTAATAAACATAACACAGCTAATAGGAAACTTTATAACTCCCAGAGCACCTAGTATTGAATCATGATACAATAATTATATTACTGGCAAAATACTACCCAAGCCACTCTGCAAAGGATATTATGCTGGGGCCCCTGGGTGGAGTACAAACAAGCAAAAGGACACTGCTTCCCTCAACAATTCATCATCTGGTTGAGGAGAAAAGACAAAATGTGCAAAATTACAAATGATCTGCAGACGAAAGAAATCTTAGAATTCAACAGCAATCTTTGAGCTAAAGACCTTTTTTTAGGGTTTTGTGTTTTGTTTTTTTTTTTAAGTATTTTTAAGTCTCTGTTGAATTTGTTCAACATTGGTTCCATGTTCTGTTTTGTTATTTTTGGCTGTGAAGTACATGGGATCTTAACTCCCCAACCAGGGATTGAACCCACACCCCCTGCACTGGAAAGAGATGTGTTAGCCACAGGCCCAGCAGGGAAGTCCCTGAAGACCTCAGCCAGGTGGTTCCCTGCCCTGCCTCTTCCACAGAACATCTGGCAATAGTAAGACTTTCTAACAGAAAACATTGCATATAAATAGCCCTAAATTTTCTTTAGTTATAAATGAAGCCCCACAAAGGAATGACTCACGGGTTCCTCCTTAGTCTGTATAATGGACCTGTGCACCTGTATGCACGTGTGTGTGCTTGCACACATGTGAGCATGTGTGGGTATTTCTAGAATTAATGTGGTTAAAAAGAAATCACACTGAATATCCTGTTTTGTAACATATATTCTCATTTAACATTTATCATGAGCACTTCGGAGAAGGCAATGGCACCCCACTCCAGTACTCTTGCCTGGAAAATCCCATGGATGGAGGAGCCTGGTAGGCTGCAGTCCATGGGGTCGGTAGGAGTCGGACATGACTGAGTGACTTCACTTTCACTTTTCAGTTTCCTGCATTGGAGAAGGAAATGGCAACCCACTCCAGTGTTCTTGCCTGGAGAATCCCAGGGACGGGGGAGCCTGGTGAGCTGCCGTCTATGGGGTTGCACAGAGTCAGACACGACTGAAGCGACTTAGCAGCAGCAGCAGCAGCAGCATGAGCACTTGATTAAATTTCTTTATATTGTCTTTGTTAATGGCTGCTTAGTTCTCTGCCGGTTGGATGTATTATAATTTATATGACTCAATGTTTTTCTCCATCATTTTCCACTTTCATGAGAAATACTGAAGAGAAAATTCTTACAACTAAATGTTTACATAAAGTCTCAAGAATTTCCTTACTATAAATTTCTAGAAGTATAATTGCTAGATTAGAGGCAAACCCAACCAAATTTTAGATTTTTTTGGAAACACATTGCTAAACTACCGTCTGGAAAGTTCTCACGTATTTATTCTCTTGCCAGCAGTAAACAAATCCTCAGCAACACTGTGTAGGATTAAAAAAAAAGAAACCTCAAGTATTTGATAGATGAAAATGTTTGCGCTAGCCATTTTCCCCTTCTTATTCTTTTTGGTGGACTGATTGTTTATATTCTCCCTCCATTTTCTAGTATTTATTTCTTTGGAAGGGCCTTTTGTACATTAAAGGTATTTATATTCTGCACATGTTGAAATTGAAAAGATAGCATTTAAAGCCACTCTATGTTACCCCATAAAGAGAAACTGTAGGCTCTAAACATATGCAATAAATAATGATACATATCCCAGAACGTGCTGAATATTTCAAAAATTTTTTATTTTGGTTAGCAAAACTTACTAGTCCAAGCAGAATGTGTTTAAATGTGCCAGGAAAAAGAATACAAGCCATTTCTGACACACTTAGATTTCTTGATAGTTAGGTACGTTTGCCGTAGCAAGAAAAAGCTAAAGTAAACCCTAACATCGCAGCCCTTATGCTTAAACCACACAGACTCTATGATATACCTATCATAAATGTATGTATGTATTTTGCCACCCATAAAGTGTCTTGGTGTTGTTGTTTAGTTAGTAAGTTGTGTCCAACTCTTTTGCAACCCCATGGATTGTAGCCTGCCAGGCTCCTCTGTCCATGGGATTTCCTAGGCAAGAATATTGGAGTGGGTTGCCCTTTCCTTCTCCAGGAAATCTTCCTGACCCAGGGACTGAACCTGAGTCTCCTGCATTGGCAGGTAGAATTCTTTCTTGTTTTAAATTGAAGAATGATTGCTTTACAGAATCTTGTGGTTTTCTGTCATACATCAAGAATCAGCCATAGGCACACTCATGTCCCCTACCCTCCTGGACCTCCCGCCCACCTCCCTCCCCATCCCACCCTTCAGCCTGTCGCGGAGCCCCTGTTTGAGTTCCCTGAGTCATACAGCAAATTCCCACTGGCTGTCTATTTCACATTTGGTATTATGCATGTCTATGTTGCCCTCCCCATACATCTCCCCTTCTCCCTCTTCTCCGCCCGTGTCCATAGGTCTATTCTCCTATGTCTGTTTCTCCATTGTGGCAGGTAGATTTTGTACTGCTGAGCCATGAGGGAAGCCGATGAAGTGTCTTGGCTTAATGAAATATGTGGCAAAAGGATGTACTTTTTGAAAAAAAAAAAAAAAAGTCAGTTTTGAAAATCACCCTTTTTTTGGGGGGGGTGACATTTTACATGAACTATCAGCATGGCCATTAGATAGTGAATACTCATTATACTATTTTCTTTGCTGCCTTTAATATTTGTCACCCAATTGTTTCCCAAAGAATCAGAGGGAACTTACATAGGAGGTTACCTAGACGACACAGTCACCCAAAGAAAGAAAGTGAAGTCACTCAGTTGTGTCTGACTCTCTGCGACCCCACAGACTGTAGCCTACAAGGCTCCTTTGTCCATGGGATTTTCCAGACAAGGGTACTGGAATGGATTGCCATTTCCTTCTCCAGGGGATCTTCCCAACACAGGGATCGAACACAGGTCTCCCTGCATTGCAGGCAGACGCTTTACCATCTGAGCCACCAGGGAAGCCTTACACAGTCACCCAACTGAGGAATAAAGAACAGGTAGGCAATGAGGGTGGGGTGTCAGTCACACTGGAACCCCCAACTAAGAATAGTTCCTGGATTTGCGTACAAACGCGAATCCTGAGCTAACTGGAAGCTTCAGCAAATGCAAATGTGTTGCCTGGATTTCATTATTTCATGAGGTTGGTAATTAAATACTCCCTGCACCCAAATATGCTTTTAATTTTTAAACAATAATTTTTGTCAAGGAGGAAGAAAAATTAATTGCTCAGCAGTGATTCAATGGTATTTTGCTTGATGTGGCTGTCTTCCTCCAGATAAGCTTTTGGTGTACACCTCCTATCTGTAAGATATTTCATTTGAGTCTGGAATGGCAATCCTTACCGAGTTGTTCACTAGTTTTTAATTTAATGTAAACACCTATTCATTGAATCACCTCCCCTTCACTAATTAATTCCTTGCAAAGAGTCAATTTCTTGAGCTTCCAGCAATTAAAAAAGAAAAGTGCCAGGAAAATGTAACCAGAGTTGGTTGTTTTTTTTTTTTCCTTCCACCACTTTTAGAGGCCAGAAAATGTTGTCATGGAGACAACAGCTGGTAGATTATGAGGGACAGGTCTCAAGAGAGAAGTGTCTTGGAAAGGGAAGATCAAGTTGAAAAAAGAGTGAGAAAGAACCACTGCAAGCTCCTTCACTAAGCATTGTGGGGAGCTCAGCTGAAAGAGGTGTTTGAGTGAACAAAGAATAAAAGAAGTATTTCCTCCTTTCTTTCAACTAACATAGGAAATGTTTTTCTTCCAAAGGGGAACAGATTTCTTTTAAGCAAATCTCAAGCATATGTACATATCTTGACATAATTACATTTTAAAATTGGGATTCACACTGATGCACCAAATTGGTTGCCTTAGTAATGAGATATCACCCAGGCAACGGATTTGCTGCTCTTTCTCGAGAGCAAATCATCTGCTTGCAACTTACAGGGGGAGCGGGCTGGGGAAGGGGTGGCAGTGGTCGCTTCCTGGCAGTTATCTGAGAGGAGATAAATAAGAAACAAATTCTTTTTGACATGTCGTCATTATTTTCCAAATATGCTTTTATCTTTTTTATTCATCAGTTGGATGGGAGGAGGAAAAGGGTAGGTGGGGGTAGGAAAAGAGAGAGGGAGGGAGGGAGGAGGATGCTCTGTCATTCCAGTGCTGCTGAAGCATTTTTATTGTTCTAAAAGGGCTTTGCATTTGTCAATATGTAAATACTAAATGGCATCAGCTATTGGCCGACATTATAAATCAACAGAAATTTTCTTCACAATAATAAAAATCAATGACTTGTATTGCGTAGTTATTTTAATGACACTGCTTAGTAACACACGTAGGGGTAACGCTTCAACATTCAAGAATCATTTACTAAATGTCTTGCAGATAGGAAATACTCCTTGGCTTCTTCATAAAGAACATCCATCCTTTCCCATACCTATTTCCATTACCACGACTTACCAACAAATGTTTGACACACTTTCCTGGGGGCTTCCCAGGTGGCACTACCTGCCTGCCAATGGAGGAGATGTAAGAGATCGGGTCGGGAAGATCCCCTGGAGGAGGACATGGCAATCCACTGCAGTATTCTTGCCTGGAGAATTCCATGGACACGGAAGCCAGGTGGGCTACAGTCCAGAGGGCTGCAGGGAGTCAGACACGACTGAAGCGACTTAACACGCATGCACACACACTTTCTTGCTGGAGGATTCTGATAGCGGGTGTTTTTCTTCTCCTCTTATACTTTGCTTTCACCCCAATCATTTTTGACATTCTGGTTATTAATAAACCAGTAGTGATCTCCCAATGGCCAGGTTACGCGGGCACTTTCAGCCCTTTATTTTGCTGCATAACTCTGTGTTTGACACTGCTGATCATTCCTTCTTCCTTGAAACCCGCCGCTTCCTTTGCTTCCCTGACTCAAACATCCAACTTGCTGGGCGTCTTGACTTGAATGTCTCAGAGGCACTTCGAACTATGCTCCAAGCTATTAATTTCCTCCAAATATGCTCCTGCCTCTGTTCCTTTTCTCTCTTTCTCAGTTGTTAGTGGCACCAGCTGTCTAGGAACCTTCCTCTAACATCGAAGGGGCAGTTTTTATATTAATAATCCCAAGGGCTGGACTAATCTGCATTTATTACCAAACACAATATTGAATATTTTTGTTTAAATATTTTTGAATATTTTTCTAGAAACACTTGCTCCTTGTTTTTGTCATAGGAAGTTTATAAACAATAACCATAGTGACAATTAACTGCTATGACACCAATGACCCAACTCTAATGAAATTCAACCTGTACAAATGGTTTATGGAATAGAGATGAAGAGCCATCTTCCCTACAAATGGCCTTTGAGTAAAATGTGAACTTGACAGAGTGGTTCTCAAACTTTTTGGCATCTCTCCCTCATCCAGAAGGGATAGGCTACCCACTCCAGTTTTCTTGGGCTTCCCTCGTGGCTCAGCTGGTAAAGAATCCACCGATAATGTGGGAGACCTGGGTTCAATCCCTGGGTTGGGAAGATCCCCTGGAGAAGGGAAAGGCTACCCAGTCCAGTACTCTGACCTGGAGAATTCCATGGACTGTATAGTCCATGGGGTCGCAAAGAGTCAGACACAACTGAGCGACTTTCATCTTCACTCACTTCATCCGGAAAGCCTTCTCTTCCAGCTCAGGTAGGTGGCTGGTCTCAGCCCACCTGGCAGTCATTACCTACTCAACAGAGTCATAATTACTCAACTGCACTGGTCTGAGTGCTAACACATCACCCTCCTGACTGGGTTGTCAGCTTCCTCTGGGTGAAGCCCTGTCTTGTTCACTGTACATCCCTCTTCAGTAACGAATGGGAAAGTCCATGTTTATTACTCATTGAAAATGCATGAGTGCCCTTCTCCCACCCGACCACACATCACGGTGTTGGAAAAGGCACTTGCTACCCATTTCTTTTCATCTCCTACTGAAAAGACATATCATCATTTGATCAAGGGCACATTTTTATTTCTTTCAGTCCTTAGCCATGGTCAAGCAGCATATTTTTAACCATAAATATTCCCCATGAATAAAGCAGTGAGTGGACTGGCATTGGGGGCAACCTCCCTTATCACCCAGGAAAGCCTCCCCCTCCCTTCCTGTAATTTGGCTTATGCTTTGTCTACAGTCATCCACACACACCTTTCCCAACCTACTCATGGCTTGCAAGTCACTTTTACTACAACAAACAAAAATCTCTTCTCTTGGAGCATGTAATCTCTGTAAAAGAGTCACTGATCATTTTTCATGACCATACACATGTCAAGAGCTGATTCATATAGGAAACAGCAGTTTTCTTCCCACTGTAGTGAAGATATATCTTAGTTCATATATCCAAGAGTCAATGACTCAGACATCACTAGGTGTCCACCCAGGTCATTTAATAAAGGAATTTTGCCAAATTACCTTCTTCTTTCTCTCTGAGCATGATACCATCATCATCTTTGCGGCTGGTTTTACAGTTTTCTTCAATAGTGTAAGTCACACCTGTTTTTCCTATAGGGAGGGAGTTCACACCGAATGATGCTACTGTGGTCTAAGTGAACCATGGAGAAGAGCGTGCATGCAGAAGGCTGGGCCACTGGGCTCAAACCCCAGCTGTGGGGCACTATTGGGGAGATTTCCAGCAAGGTACTCTGGCTACTTAGCTGGCTTGAGGTCCCTTTCTTTTTAAATGAAAATAGTGATAGACACTCGTTTACAGAGTTCTTGTAAAGATTCAGTTAATATATATAAAGGGCTCAGAATAGTGCCTGTCAGCCAGTAAAGATTACTGTATTAGTAGGTGTCTTGGTTTTTTTTTTTTTATACTTTAAGGGCAAAAGTAATCAATTTCATATGAGAGATAATTATTTTGCTTTTAGTCTGAGAAATCAAACACTTGATTGGTTTCTCAAAGAAGCTGGTAAGCTTTGCTTGAAAAGGAAGTGAGAGCCCCACAGCTTCATGCTACTATTTGACAAAGTTTCACAATAAACAATATATCAAGGAACAGGGCCAAGTGAATAACTACACCCATACAGTCTAGTTTTCAGATAATGATTCTATTCACACTTTTTCTCTGGCTGATTTACAAAATTATTCTACTCAGACCTATACGAATCTTTGAGATTACTTATAATAGTGATGATATTATTCCCAGTTTCAGAATTTGCTGTTTTCATGACACACTCATGTTTTAATGAACCACTTTTAACTCTTCACAAGATCTTTTGTGTGTTTGACTGAAGTGACTTAGCAGCAGCAGTCGCTAAGTTGTGTCCAACTCTTTGCAACCCCATGGACTGCAGCCTGCCAGTCTCCTCTATCCATGGGATTTCCCAGGCAAGAACACTGGAGTGGGTTGCCATTTCCTTCTCCAATGCATGAAAGTGAAAAGTGAAAGTGAAGACGCTCAGTCGCGTCCGATTCTTCACGACCCCATGGACTGCAGCCCACCAGGCTCCTCCATCCATGGGATTTTCCAGGCAAGATAAAACAGATAACTAGTAACGACCTATTGTATAGCACAGGGAACTCTTTGAGAGTGATAGGGTTGTTACTAACATTTATAACAGACAACAGTCATCAACCAGGAAGGTTCCAATCAAACTGAGAGATATGGTCATCCTGGTTTAGAGTCAAAGCCTGAATCTGGTCAATCTCTCAGCTAGGTATAAAGAAGAAACACACAGCATCAGATCTGTGACAACAAACCATCCCCCGGATAAGCACTGAGGATCAAAAGCAAGGATCTGGATATACACAGAACAGATGTGGCAAAATAACTTACTACGGCAGACAAAAAACAGAGATCCAACTTTCAAATTTACAAGCTGTCTTAAGAAAGATAACAGAACAGAGGAAAGGCAATATTAAAAAAAAAATTAACAGAAGAAAACTGTTTTAAGATGAAACAGAATTTTAAGATTCCACTCCAAAAGTTTTTCTCTGAGTTCTAGGCAAAATAAATGAACAAGACTAACACTTAGAAATATCTTGGCAGTTGGGAGGGAAGAAAAACTTTTATAATTTGCACATGATGTAATCTTTTACCCAGAAAAAATGAATAGAATCAATAAATATGAATCAAGAAAGGCTTCATTTCGGATACAGATAAAGCAACATAAGCCAAATCCAATGGACATAGGAGCCTGTATGGCTACAGACCATGGGGTCGCAAAGCACTGGACATGACTTAGCGACTGAGCCTGCAAGCAAACACACGCAAGCCAATACTATTTCTCTATACCAACACTGCCATGTAGAAAATCTAATAAAAACACAATAATAAAATCCCAACAGCTACAAAAATAATAAAGTATCTAGGAATTTACCATGAATTCATAAGGTCCCTCTTAAGTCTAAAAGTCAATAAAATGATCTAAATAAGCCTATTCTATACTCTTAAGATGACTGAATATTATAAAAATGTTAACCCTTTCAAATTAATCTATAAATTCAATGCAACCATAATAAACAGTATTGTTGAATTTCATGAACTCAATAAACACACATTAAAATTCATATTACAGAATAAAGGTCTATGTATAATCAACCTCAATAAAGAGTAGGGAAAAAAAAGTACAGAAGATGGACTTGTCATATACTAAGACATATGACAATAAAAAGTGTGTGTCATTGAGTGTAATGAGAGGCAGATATAAAAATGGAACCCCACACAGTGCTCAGAAACAGAATACATGTAATATATATGTATATATAAAAACTTCATACACAATAAAAGTGGCACCACAAATTAATAGGAAAAGAATAGATCATTTAGTAGGTGACACCGAGAAGACTTGCTCATCATATAGAAGAATGTGAAACTGGATTCCTTTAGAGAACCACACACTCAGGTGGATTTTGAATGGATTGAAGACCTAAATATGAAGGGTAAAACTATACAGTTCATAGAAGAAAACACAGGAGAGTACCTTTATGACCTGAAGACAAGGCAAGCCCTCTTAGACAAAATTCCAAAACACAAAGGATAAGGCAAAAAAAGTTGAAGATTTTCAATTATGTCAAAATTAAGGATTCTCTTCAACAAAGCATATTAGAAAGTTCAATAGAACCCCTACAGTAGGAGAATATATTTATAATGTCTGAAGTGAAAGAGAGACTAATGCCTAAAACAGTCCAGGAATTCCTGCTCATCAACAAACAATGATACTAACTCCAGAAGAAAAGCAGATGAAAGACAGGAATGGGCAGTTTACAGGAAACCCCCGAAAGCAAACACGCATTTAATTAGATGTTCAAGTTTAATGGTAATCAGAGAAAGAGGAAATATAATAAAACAGCATGATCTCATTATACTTAGTAGTCTGGCAAAATCTAGGTACCTGGATGATACTGAAAATGATGTGGGCACATAGTAACCTCTATATGCAAACTGGTGACGTGCAAACTGGCAGGCATCCTGGAGAGGAGCAGCCAGGTCTACACATGCCCAACGACCCAGCCACCCTTCCCTTGACGGATACTCCATTCTCACAGAGGGACATGAATTCTTTTTTTTATCAGTTTTTATATTAAAACGTTTCATACAGAAGGTATGGAAATGGGTAAGGGGAATAAAAAGAAATAGTGAGCGAATGAAATGAAAAGGGACCCTGCACAGATCAATAATGACAGGTACCATGATCTTAGGAGCAGTGATAAGTCAGCACTACACACTTCAGTCAAGGGCTGGCAGTGGGTCATGATGGGTGAGACAGCTGGTTTCAAACGAGTTGGTCAAGCTTTTGAATGACAAGACAGAAAAAAGTTCTCTATGCAGTTAAGATGAGGCTAACTCATTTTGATCCAGTTGACCAAAATCAGACTACTTCCAGATCCACAGACAAAAATCAGACTACTTCAAACATCTCTCTGATTCTGAATATCAGAAGACGAAATATCTTTGGCGTTTGGAGGATAAAATTGATTCTTGCTGTTGTGTACTAGAGAAACCAAGACAACATTGTAAAGCAATTATCTTCCAATTAAAAATAAATGTAAAAAGATATTTTAAAAAATTGAACTCACACAGGTAAGTTTTCCATGTGCAAAGGCAACAGAAAATACTCTAAGAGATGCATAGATGCAAAACAATTACATCATTGTGAACATTTCTTGACTCAAACAAAGTATTCAACTCATTTTTAAGAACATACAATCAAAGCCTTATCCTCGTATAGAAAATATAAGATTACCTTTTGTAGAAAGAGGACAATCCTTACAAGCATCTGAGCACGGAGCTCTTCCAAGGTAAACAATGTTCGGGGCGTTCGAATGAAAATTTTGGTCTTCCCATAAGCCACATCATCCTGAAAGCCACAGTATTCGACCAGTTTCTTGACAGCCTCTTTGTCTGAGGGGAGGTCATGGTTGGGCCAGGTGAATTCAGAGATCATTTTGTACCTTGATGGGGAAAAACAAACAAACAAACCAGGACATGGATTAAGGGAGAAAAACCATGTGGTATCAATAGAGGCAGAAAAACTATTCAATAAAATTCATGCTTCACAGAAAGGAAAAAAAAAAAGTCTTAGCAAACTCAGAATAGAGATGAATTTCATTAGCCTCATAAGAGACACAGAAAAAGGCTTCAATAAAATATAATACTCCTTTAGGATAATAACTCTTACTAAACCAGGGTATTCCTTAATTTAATAAAAGCTATTTGCCAAAAACTTGCAGCAAATATTATCTGTAACATGGCAACCTTGGAAGCATTCTCTTTGCAAACAGAAACAAGACAACGATGCCTCTATCATGGGTTTTTGAAAACATTACTTAAGAACAACATGACTCGTTTCAAAGGAAATCCACCAGATTTTCAGATAAACTATCATCAGTAAAAGAAAACTAAGCCATGTTTTACATATAAGGTTAACACACAAAAATCCTTTGCAATTCTACATACAAGTAGCCACCAGTTTCTCAATATGTGGGCTTCTTATAAGTTAGTTTACCACACACCAGCTTCTTGGTGACGGTGATCATGAGCAAGACAGAAGTCAGAGTCTCAGCCTTGCGTAACCTAATCTCACAAGCAACATTCCATCACTTTCGCCATAGTCCATTTTGCTAGAAGCAGTTCACGAGGGCCAGCCCACTCTCCTGGGAAGAGGAGTACGCGGGCATGAACACCAGGAAGCGGGGATCAGTGGGACAGCTTGGAAGGCTGCCTACCACAGTGCTTTCCCCCTATCCTTGGTGCAAAGTTTTTACATGGAGTCAAATTTAGTATATTTTTCACTCACTGCATCTGAATTTTAAGTCTTAGTGAAAGAGGTTCTCCTCACACTTAGATTACAGGGTAATTCACTTAGGGGTTCTTCTAGGACTTGCATGTTTCCATTTTTTACATTTGGAGCTCTGATTCATTTGTAATTTATCTTGGTATACGGAATGGATCCGACTTTACTTCTGAAAAAACTCTATTTCCAATATTATTTACTAAAAAGTCAGTCTTCCTCCCTCTGAGTTAATACGCCATTTTATCATATGCTAAATTTTCATATGCACTTTAATTCACTTCTAGGCTTTTTGGTCTGTTTCACTGCTCTCTCTGCCCATCAGTACCACAGGGTTTTAATTATAGATGTTATATTTTAATATCCAGTGGTCTTTTCTCTTTCTTTTCCTTTTAAAGGTCTTTCTAGATATGCTTGGATGTTTATTTTTCTATATGAACTTTAGAAGTAATTTGCATAGCGAAAAACAATCACAAAACAACAAATCCTTGTGGGTATTTTTTGGGGTTCCCATGCATTAAATTTGGCTATGATGTCCAGTTGTCCCACCCAAGAACCAGGGATTGGTTCAAGTCTACTTTTGTGCCTTCCAGGACTCTTCATATTTTCCTCCTAGGAATTTACCCATTTCTGGTTAAGATAATATGTATCTAAGGGGCATCTGATTCCTCCTTCTTGATATTTCTCTCTTTTCCTAGTTTCTATCTCAGCTTCCGTGGCAGCATGCTCTTCCTGGATTCCTTCTGTCTCTGGATATTTCTTCTCAATCTCATTTTCTGGCTACTGTTCTTCACTACCGGACCTCGAAATGTTGGAGTGTCCCGGGGCTCCTATCAAGCCCTCGTCTCTCTACGTACAACCTCCCACATCACCTCATCTATTCCGTCCATTTCATTTTTCAACTCAAGCAATTATTATCCCAAGCCCAGTTCTCAATTCTGAATTTCACACTCACATATCCAGTGCCTAAACAGACCTTGCTGCTACTGCTGCTAAGTCGCATCAAGTCGTGTCCGATTCTGTGCAACCCCGTAGACGGCAGCCCAGCAGGCTCCTCTGTCCCTGGGATTCTCCAGGCAAGAATACTGGAGTGGGTTGCCATTTCCTTCCCCAGGCACTTTAAATTCTTCTTTCAGTCCTTCCAACCACAAAGTCATTGGTTACCAAAGCCAGAATCCTGGGAATCGCATTTGATTCCTGCTCTTCTCTTTCATTCCTTCTCATTCATCATCGAGTCTATTGATTCCACCTCCAAAATATATTTAAAATTCAGCTACTCTCATCTTCACTGCCACAATCCTAAGAGAAGCCACCATCAAGTTTACTACAGCAGACTCCTAAACTGTTTCCCATTTCTTCAATCCATTCTGCATATTCAGCAATCACAGCAGTATTCCCAAAAGCCTCACAACATTTTTATCTTTTACTGCTCTCCTGCTTTCATTGCTCTGCTCTAGTAGCCTTGGCCTTCTTCAGGGTCTCGGTGTTGTAGTTGCCTCTTTCTTGCTTTGAGGCTTTGTACATGCTGTTCCCACTGCCTGGAATACTTTTTTTTTTTTTTTAATGGAAATCCTGATTTTTTAAAAAAATGTATTTACCTATTTGGCTGTGTGAGGTCTTAGTTGGGACATGCAGCATCTTCCATTTTACTTGCAGCACGCGAATTCTTCGCTGCGCCATGTGGGGTCTAGTTCCCTAACCAGGGATTGAGCCTGGGCCCCCTGCATTGGTCTAGTCTTAGCCACTGGGCTATCAGGGAAGTTCCCTGGAATGCTTTTTTTTTTGAAGCTACTCTTTGAAAGGCGGAGACTTCTCATCTTCTAGTCTTTTTTGATTTTCCTCCATCAATCATCATCCCCATTATTCCTAAAACAACCAGTTGTGTTTCTTTTCCTCACACCATTCATCTCAGTTTGTAATCATATTGATTTGAGGGTCTGTCTGTTGAATGTCTGTCTATAAGTACCACGAAGGTGGAGATTTTGTTTTGTTCCTCACTATATGCCACGTGCCTATCATGTTGTCTGCCACACAGTGAGGAGAGAGATATCTGTTGAATAAAAGAATGGGAGAAAATACATTTAAAAGTCTAGTCACTTGCCAGATAGAGACAGAAACCGAAACCGAAGAGTTCTGATACAAAGAGAGAGGGAATGATGTGCAATATCACATGAAAAAAGGAAAAAAAATTCAAAAGCTTGCCAATTAATTATGAAAGTAGAATAAGAGTCAACAGGCAGTAATGGTGTGTGTTCAAAGTTTTAGGCATTCTGCAGGAACTGGAAGAAATCGTACAGCCACACTGCTCAGCTAACACATCAGGGTAACGGTGCCCTTCCTCTCTTTCCTATGGTTGAGGGCACAACCCCAGTTCTCCAGCAAACCAGCATCCTGAACTTGCAAATGAAAAAGCTGAACTCATCTGCTTTCTGACAACTAGTTTTTAACCTCCCTGGAAGACTTTAGCAGCTTTTAAGGTTATCAGTACCTTTAAAATCCTTCTCTCTCTCTTTTGATAAAAGAATGAAAGTGACAAGAAGTCTAGGCTCAAAGCTAGCTTACAAAAAAAAAATCTGCAGAATCTAAAAACAAACTCACTGTGGAAATGTTACTTTTTCTCCCACCAAGACTGAAAACATTCGTCCAGTGTCCTACACACTTTTCATCCTACCGCATACAGCACTGTTAATCAGTTCAATCAGTATATGTAAATATTATATTTATAGGAAAATACATTCTTTTCCCTGTCTTGTTAATTAACATTTCTATCCTTCCCATAAACAGCACAAGTCTTTACTTCTCTATATTCCTCATTCCCATTTTAATTTTTGCTGCAAATGATTTCTACTGATATCCTTCCCCGCTCCCCCCAACCCCCCCCATTATAATGGAAACCACATGTATAGATTTCACAAGAAGTTTTACTGACTTATTTGTTCAATATTGCTTTTTTGCATTCCACATTTCCCTTCTGCATTTATATTTCTTTTTGCTAAAGTACACCCTTTCGAAGATTTTTCAGAGAAGTCTAGGGATAGTAAACTTTCTGAAATTATATATGTCCGGAAATTTATTTTGTTTTTATTTTGCCCACACTCTTTTGTCTGTGCGGGTCTTCACTGTTGCATGTGGGTTTTCTCCAGTCGCAGTGAGTGGAGTCTACTCCCTAGATGCAATGCTCGGGCTTCTCACTATGGTGGCCTCTCTCGTGGGACACAGGCTTAGTTGCCTCGCAGCACATAAAATCTTCCCGAACCTGGGATGGAACCTGTGTCCCTTGCATTGGCAGGCAGACTCTTTACCACTGGACCACCAGGGAAGTTCCCTGCCCACACTCTCGAATGATAACTTGGCATGGAAGAAAATTCTAAGTGTAAACTTCATTCCCCTTCATGGTGCAGATACTGCTCCTCTGACTGTTTACACTGAATGTCGCTAATGAGAAGTCTGATGACAGTATGAGTCTCATTTCCTCACAGGTAGTTTGCCTTTCTTCTTGGGAACCCTAAGCATTTTTCATTATGCCTAGAGTTCTGAAAGTGAACATAAAGTAAGTTCATTTAAAAAATTCGTATGTTTTACACTTGGTGTATTCTTTCAATCTGACCCCTGGACTCTTCTTTCTTTTAGAGCTCCTGCTAAATGGCTTTTGGCCCTCCTGGATCAAACTTACACTTGGTGTGACCTTTCTTTAGAACGTTCCATCTCTTTTTCTCTGTGATGAGGTCTGGGAGAAGTCTTCAGCCTGATATTCTAGCTTGATCTTCTAGCTCACTAACTCATTTAAAAGAAGTTTAGTTTGAAAAAAAAATTTTTTAATTATGGTAAATTTTATGTATTGTAAAATGCACACATTTAAATACACAATTCAGTAAGTTTTGAAAAATGTGTCCACTCATGAAACTGACATGTCAATCAAGATGAAGATCATCTACATAATCACAAAGAGCTCCCCATTACCTTTCCCCCTTTCCAGCCAACTCTCAACCGAGAGCAAAGCACTGCTCTGATTTTTATCTGTTCATGAGCTTCATATGAATGGCAGCATAAAGTATGTCCTCTCTGGTGACTCCTTTTCACATAATGTTTTATTCATCCATGCTGTTGGTGTAGTATCAGCTGCTCATTATCTCTCTTTTTTTTTTTGGCCACACTGCATGGCATGTGGGATCTTAGTTCCCTGACCAGGGATTGAACCCACACCCCCTGCATTGAAAAGTGGAGTCGTAACCACTGGACCACCAGGGAAGTCCCTGTTCATTCTCTTTAATGCTGACTTGTAACCATTATATGATGACACTATAAATTGCTGACTCATTCTATTGATGGACAATTCACTCCAATTGTGCTTAATTTGGTTTTCACTTTCCAAATCCCTAATTGGTTCTTTTTAACAACAACAACCTGTTCTTGTTTTGAACTTCATATTCCTACTTTAGGACTAAAATTCTCTCCTTTCTCTCTCTGAGAACATGAATAGGCTTTTTCCAAGGTCTTCGCCTTGCTCTAGTTCCTTGGGGGTAGGTTTTGCATTTGTCGAGCTTATTGGTTCTTTCTCATTGGTCTGGTCTTTCTCAGATGTTTGATTTTTATCTCATCTCCTACCCTAGAATCCTTCTTCCTACGTGTACGTCTTGGCCTTTGTTGGCCTCTTGTAAGGTGGCTATTTTTGCTTCCTGAATCTTGTATTCCTAAGTATTTTATTCTTTTTGTTGAAATGGTGAATGGAATTGTTTCCTTAATTTCTCTATTTTCTCATTATTAGTGTATAGGAATGCAAGGGATTTCTGTGTGTTGATATACCTATGATGTCTCCCTTGCAGTTGCTCAGGTGGTTCTTTGTCCTGGCCATTACGGCAGCCTCTCAGTGCTGCAGCTGGGATAAACTCCAGACTGTAGCTGAGATGTCTCCTGAACGCCAGCTGAAGCCTCAGCAGGCAGTCTTTCCTCAAAACTGTGACCTCAGCATACTTCTGGGTCTACATGTCTGCCTCCTATCGTATTTAGGAGTGATTCTCATCTTTAAGGCTCACTGAGCATCCCTCTTTTGATTTCATAGTGTAGCTGTGCCTTTACTTGGCTTTAAATACACATATTTTATATCACTGGGGGGTGTTCTGGAGTGGGAATGGGAGATTTAAGATTGTACTCCTAAGACTATCATATCTGAAATTCATAGGTTCTTTTTCACCTTTTCTAATTTTACATGAGTATTAGAAAACATAATCCAATCCTTGTAGCATGTCTTCTGTGCCAAAAAAACACACCAAGCATCTTGAGTTGAAAGTAAAATAAGTAGAGAAACAGACGAAAAGTGAGTAAGGATATGCACTTGCAAAATTCCTTGTCCCCGCCAAATCAAGTTGCTTATTCTCTTACTTCAACTACTCTCCGTGGCTTCCTCTTTGTCTCATGATATTTTTTAGTTAGATAAATACACATTTTAGATAAATAATTCTTTCAGTTCAGCCCCATCCTATAGCTGCCCATTCCCACCCTGTCTTTCTAATACTCGACTTCTGCTCATCTTACATAGCCGACAACACAAAAAGAAATACTACCATCGAGTACTTGCTGGAATTCTGAGTAATGACAAGCGATGAGTAGTCTTCCTATTAACATCATTTGACACTGAAATCAAGACAGAATGAACACATTCCTACTCTACAGCCTCAATAAAAAAGAAAAACCAAATTTAAAGAACAGCATGATCTCAATAAAGAAAATGATCAGTTTTGAGCATGACTTTCTGATCAATAAAAAATTGTCTCATTTTTCTAAGCTATTCTGCTATAAAGTTTTATTCATTCCAAGAGTCTCCAATTAGCCTGAATCCCTTTCACTTCTGCACACAAGTAGCTGAACACTGGTGGAGAAGAAAAGCTGACGCTGAGGGGGAGGGGGGTCTCACTATACACTTACAGTCTCAAACCTCAAATGGGTGCTCAGGTCTTCCTGGTAGCAAAACCACTGGGAGAGAGTGGGAAAGCTCTCCCGCTCTCTAAAATGAGTATTTCTGTTTCCTTGTCAACCCCCCTCACCACCTCTCTTGATGCTCACTCTCAGGCTCACGACCTTGCCTCATACTTCAAGAAGAAATAGAAGCAATCAGACAGGAGCATTTTCATTGGTGCTATCAGTCGGCCTTCGAGGCTTCCTGCCTTGGTTTTCATATTCTTTGCCTTTCGTCCTGTTGCTAGGGGAGAAGGATCCCTGCTCCCATCTAAAGCTGACCAACCTTCCACTTGTGCTGGGATTTCATTCCTTGCCTTCTCAAGGAGGTTATTATTTCAGTTACCACCCTCCCTTCTGCGTGGCTGGTTTCTCTCTCTGTTCTGAATCATCGCCACCTGCATTTTGAACATTTTCTAGAGTCTCCTTGACTTCACATTCCACTCTGGCTGCTGCTTCCATTCTTCTCTGTTCTCATTCACAACACACATCCTTGAGTTGTCCGTGGACATCCAACTCCTCACTTCACTTTCCCATCCTGCTCAAATGGGGCTCTGACCAGCTCTTTCTCCTCTGACTTCTGTGCTGCCTGGTCTAATGGTTAAGCTTCTGCTTTTCTCTTACTGGATGGCATAGTAATATTTAATATAATTGTACTTCTCTTCTTGAAATGCCATCTTCCCTTGGCATCTGTGACCTAACCCTCTTCTGATATTTCTTCTCTCTCATTGGTCACTTCTTCTCTTCTCTTTGCTGGTTCTTTCATGTCAGACCACAAACCTAAATGTTGGCATGGGCCTTCTCTTCTTTTTCTATCAAGTCCCAAGACTTTATATATAATCTATGTATCAGTAGACCTTCCCTGGTGGCTCAGAGGTTAAAGCGTCTGCCTGCAATGCAGGAGACCTGGGTTCGATCCCTGGGTTGGGAAGATCCCCTGGAGAAGGAAATGGCAACCCACTCCAGTATTCTTACCTGGAGAATCCCATGGACGGAGGAGCCTGGTGGGCTACAGTCCACAGGTTCGCAAAGAGTCGGGCACGACTGAGCGACTTCACTTACTTACCTACTTATGTATCAGTAACCCCAAACTTCCTATTTCCAGCCTGGAAGTCTTCACAGAACTACAGATTTATATGTCTAGTAGATTATTTAGTATTTCTACCTAGGCATTTAGAACCATTTCAAACCTAACATAGTCAAGAGACAAATCTTGATTCCATCTTTGCCCTAGTTCCGTGTCCCCCTCTTCACACTTCTCTTCCCCAATCTTTCTTATCTCAGAAAATGGTACCATGCTTATCCAGATGCTCAAGCAAAAATCTACATGTTACCCTTCATCCCTCTCTACTCCTCTCTCATTGAGTCAATCCATCAGCAAGTCTTGTCTACTTTCCCCCAAAACCTATCCTAGTGGACCTATCAGTCCACTACTCTTGGATCTACAATAATTCCTTGTTCAAGGCACTCTCACTGAGCTGCCTCTCCTGGATTCCTGCAATAGCATCTCTAAATGTCTCCTTGCTTCCTATTCACACAGCAGCCACAGTGATCTCTTAAAACATCCGTAAGATTGTGTGGCTTCCTGCATAAAATCCACCAATGGTTTTCTACCACCCTTGGCCAAAATCTAAACTGTTTAGTCTGGATGACAACGTGCAACATGATCTGGCCCCCATCCATCTCTCTGATCTCAACCCACACCACTGCCCTGTTGCTCAGCATCCTCCAACCATACTGGATGATGTTTGGTACCTAAAACAAGACACTTATTTCTACAAGGGAGACTTTTCTCCACTGTTTCCTCTGCTTCACCTGCTCTTTTTCTTTGACTTTTGTATGGCTGACTCCTTACATTCATTACTATCTACTTAGAGACTCCTCACCAAGCAATATTTTATGTGTTTATTCATTCATATTTTTGTGAAATCTGTAGTCTACAACATAGGAAATGTTGAATAAATATTTTAAAATAAATGAAAAGATGGGATTTAAAACAGTATTTTTAAGATCTCAGGTGTCAACTAGTATTATTATTACCAATAATAAATAACAATAGCAATGACACCTTATATTGAGTGATTACTATATGCCAGGTTCCCATTCTAGGTGTTTATTTTATAAATGTTATCTCATTTCAGCCCCAGCAGCCTTATCAAGTAATTACTATTATTATTCCCATTTAAAAAATTAATTTTCTCCATTCTACACATAGGAAACAGAGGCAACTGGAAAGTTATATGATTTTCCCAAGGTCAAAAGTCCCGGTCAAAGCCAGGATTCAATCAGGTAGACTAATTTTAGGGCTTCCATGATGATCTACTTAGTATCTTTTTATTATGATAGTCACTAATATCAGTAATGATAAGCAGCATTAACTGAACTTCTACTATGTGCCAGGCACCTAGGCTTTCCACTTTGGTTAATTTAATTCTCACAACAAAAGCCTTATAAGGTAGCATTACTATACTCATTTTGCAAATGCAGAAACAAAGAAGTTAAATTTCTAGCTCCAGGTCATGCAACAGACGTGTGGTATAGCCAGGATTCCAACCCACCTGTGACTCTAAATCCTTGTTTTTTCTCCTATACTACATGCTTATATTTTCCCAATGAGGAATTCATTTTTTCCCCATGGTCCATAAACCACAAACTCAAGGGGTCTCCTGCCAATTCTAGGAACATCTTTCATATTTGTAGTTTCCTCAACTCTTCTGTTCACTCAACAAATATTTAGACCGCCTGATACAAGCGGATGCGTTGCTTCACATAGGGAGGGCTCCATAAGTCTCAGTGTGCTATCGGGTTTCTCTGTTTCATCTGTTCTCACCTGTGAAGAAACTTCTCGTAGGTCTGGCGGAAGGCAAAGCCTGCCCGACGCACCCTCACGTTTTCTAGGAGTCCAAGATACTCTACTTGATGCCGGCAGCGTTCATCATCAAAGATCTGTGGGGATTTCATGTCGTTGGGCTTGATGCAACGCACATAATATGGTTCCTAAAGAAATAAACCAGCAAATGGTAAGCTTCAGTGGAGAAAAATCTCAGACTACAGACACTAACATGAAAAGGAACGCATTTGAGTCAGTTCTAATGAGATGGATGAACCTAGAGCCTATAATACAGAACGAAGAAAGTCAGAAAGAGAAAAACAAATATCATATATTAATGCATATATATCTTCCCTGGTGGCTCAGAGGTTAAAGCATCTGCCTCCAATGCGGGATACCTGGGTTTGATCCCTGGGTCGGGAAGATCCCCTGGAGAAGGAAATGGCAACCCACTCCAGTATTCTTGCCTGGAGAATCCCATGGAAGGAGGAGCCTGGTGGGCTACAGTCCACAGGGTCGCAAAGAGTCGGATAGGACTGAGCGACTTCACTTTCACTTTCTTCCAACGCATATATATGGAATCTAGAAAGATGATACTGATGAACCTCTTTGCAGGGCAGCAGTGGAGACGCAGACAGACAGAACAGACTCATGGACACAGTAGGGGAAGGAGAGGGTGGGATGAATTGAGAGAAGAGCATGGAAACACACACATCACCACATGTAAAAGAGACAGCCAGTGGGAATGTGCTGTATGACGCGGGGAGCTCAAACCTGGTGCTCTGTGACAACCTAGAGGGGTGGGATGGGGAGGGAGGTGGGACGGAGGTTCAAGAGGAAGGGGACATAGGTATACCTATGGCTGACTCATGTTGATGTATGGCAGAAACCAACACAATACGGTAAAGCAATTATCCTCCAATTAAAAATAAATAAAATTTTTTTAAAAAGACACTATGACTAACATGTAATTAGTGTTAACTGTGTCAAATTAAGCTTTGTGACTCTAATTTCTCAGGCACAGACTTGTGAAAAATTCTTCCTTTCTCTTCAATTTACGCTTGGAAGTTCTCAGGCATTCTGCTACATTTTTGTATTATTATGTTTTAGGATTCAGCAGGAAGAGTAGAAGTGGAATAAAACTAGCGTGTAAGTAATTGAGACAAGTAAACATCAAGTTTTTGTGTATTTACAGAAACATGATTAAAAGTAACAGAAGTAATTTAATAGAAAGAGTCAGAAACTATGATAAAGATGCATTGCAATGAAGAATATAAAATATTAGGCTCAGCTCTGGCACACAGATGTGCTGGATTCAGCTTTGAATCATTACAGTCCTTCAAACTGGAATAGTTTCTTTGGAATATCAGTGTTTTTAGATGCTTAAATGGAGCAAAAGAAATCTAGACAAAGATTATATACAAAAATGGGCCTCCAATTACTTCCATAAATAGTTTTGCAAATATACTGTTTGGAACAAGATAAAAGTTAATCAGATATACAAGAAGCCAAGATAACATGAATTAGAAATAGCAAAACAATATACAAAATAAAAAGATCTGCAGGGGTCCAGATGTTGGGATTAGCAGATAGAAATATCAAAACAACTATATTTAGCATGTTCAAGATGACAAAAGGCAATATTAAGAATGTTTTAAAGAACCAGAACTATAAAAAAGAACCAAACCAAAGAGAAGACCAAGGACTTAAAGATGCAATAGTAGAAATTAAGAACTCAGTGGACCAGTAGAAGAGTACATTGGAAATAGTTCAAGAAAAAAATAGTAAACTAGAAGGAAAGTGAGAAGAATTTTCCCAGAATGGATCATGGAGAGACAAAAAGACAGAAAATAAAGAAGAGAGGTTAAGAGGCATAGAAGACATACAGTGAGATGCTTTAATTAACTGGAGTCCTACGGAGAGGAGACAGAAGGGACAGAAGCAATATTTGAAGAGCTAATAGTCAAAGACTTGGCAAAACTGATGAATATCAATCAAGCTGGAACAAACTGAAAAAGTGCTACAAACTGCAAGCAAGATTAAAAAAAAGGTACATCAGTAAGACTTCTTAAAACCAAAGAAGAGCAGCCAGAAGAAAAAAGACTTATTACCTAAAGGAGCAACAGTCTAATAGCTGACTTCTCAAAAGAAACTACGGAATATGGAAGACAAATGAATATTATGCTTGAAATGCTGAAAGGCTGTCAGTTCAGAATTTTACACCCTAGCAAAACTATTCTTCAAGAAGGAAAACATGTAGACTATTTCCAGGTAAACAAAAACAGAGAATTTGTCAACATCAGGCCTCATATACAAGAGGAGAAAATTCAAACAGAACAAAAAAGGCCCAAGATGAAGGTCAAAAAAGAAGGGATAAATGAGGAAATCCAAACAGATATTAACAGTACTTAGCATTAATAATGGTGATGGTGATGTCATCATCTTCGACTTAGAATTATATACGAACATATTGTATATATTTACATGTATACATAAATGAAATAAATATTTGTAAGTACATGACTAAAACAGCACATAAGTTGGGAGGAAGACAAATGGAATTAAGATGTTTTATGGACCTTGCCTTGTCCAGGAAGGAGATAAAAACACCAAATAATATTAGATTTTTATAATCAATAATGACACCGGAATAATTTGAGTAACCACTGAAACAGTATTATGGTGTAAATCTTCCAAAATAATAAAGTCAATAAATGTAGTAATAAAATATCATTGTCATACTAGTGGTTGAAGGGTGGTACAAGGAAAGGATGCCTCTCTAGGTCTAACTAAACATTCTGACTCAAAAGATTCACAGCCCACACTTGGCAGGAGTCTACTCAGAAAGACAAGAACATGGCTTGCTAGGAGGCAGTGTCGAGATCATGCGGCAGCCCACAGAGCAGTCAGGTGATAGCTTAGGCACGACGAGATGAGGTCCGTATCAGACAGATGTAGGAAGTGCCCTTGGTTTAAAAGCCTCACGCCCCATAGGATTCAATATCTCCCACAGCAAATCTAAAGATACAGCTTCCAGGGTCCTTGAAAGGGACATGCCTAATACATGAGTCACCACACTCAGGCAGCCAGAAGTATGACATTCCCACCAGACATTTCTCATTTTCCCAGTGCAGGTACACTTTATCAATAGGGGTAATTTTTACCTTAAGTGATGTTGCCTAGTAATATGGTTGATGTACATCATGCATTTAACAGGGGAACAGAGCTAGAAATTTAACTGAGGTTATCAGGCAGAAGGAATAGAATTTTGCTTACCTTTCACCCACAGTAATCAATCAAAAAGGTTAGAAAGGGAAGAAAAAGAAATAGAGAAGAGACAAATAGAAAGCACTAAGGAGATGGTCAATTTGTAAACAACATGCAGTAGCTATGTTAAGAGTAAATGCAATAAATGATTTATTCAAAGGACAAAGATGGTCAAAATGGATAAAAAGCCAAAACTACCTCTGTATGCTATTTATGAGTCATACCTGAAGCATAAAGTCATGGAAAGACTGAAAGTTTTAAGGACAGACCATGCAAACCCTAGTCAAAAAAAGAGCTAGTTTTAACTATTTTATTCCTGCAAAAGTGACTTTAAGGCAAAAATCAATACAGAAATAAAGATTTCATAGTGATAAATGACTCACACGCTAGGAAGATATAATAGTTCTAAGTTGAATAAGCTTAATAAATTCACAAAATATTTAAAGCAAAAATGGAAGGCATATTAAGAAGCAGGCAAATTCAGAATTACAGTAGGTTTTATCACATTTCAGCACTGACAAAACAAAGTAATTTTAAGAATGCGGAAACGCTGGACACTAATATGATGCAGACTTGACCTAACGACTGTGTACAGACTATTAAGTGCAAATAATTCTAATACATAAAGAAAACTTACATCTCTAACGGCTGAAATCACACAGAGTATATCCTCTGATCAAATGAGATTAAGTTAGAAATCAAGAGAAAGAAGATAATTAGAGAATCTTAAGATGATTGCAAATTAAGAAATATACTTCTAAATTATCCTTGGGTCAAAAAGAAAATTACAGTGTGAATTAGAAAATATTTTGAACTCAATAATTTATGCAATCATGTGGGCAAGGCAATCTTAGTACAAGGTATCATTTGAGTCATGTAAATAACTTTACTAAACAGAAACCAGTTGAATGGAATTTTACCAGTGTTGACTGATTATGCCCAGAAAGGGGTAACACTCACACCCATCTAAGGGGTGGGGAATGCCCTTTCATCCTGGTTAGTAATATAAAAACCTTCAGATAAGGAATCCAGTGCAAATGCTTTCTCTATATTTCATCAGCATTCTGTTTCAATTTATAAATGCCGCCTCCTCTCTCCTTATAAATATCCAGACTGACTCAACCTAAGAAATCCTAAATTTGACAAATTCCAAGCGTCTTATTAAGGTTAAGTCACAAAAGTTAATAGTGATCTTATCATCTGGCACTTTTAAACCTTTTTCTCCCTATATTTTATGAGAAAAACATCCTTCGACAAAGTACGTGTTTGCTGAATCATTTCAGTCATGTCCGACTCTTTGAGACTCTACGGACTGTAGCCTGCCAGGCTCCTCTGTCCATGGGATTCTCCAGGCAAGAACACTGGAGCAGGTTGCCATTCCCTCCTCCAGGGGATCTTCCCGACCCAGGGATCGAACCTGCGTCTCTTGCATCTCCTGTATTGGCAGGAGGGTTCTTTACCACTAGTGCCACCTGGGAAGCCCTTGCCAAAGTACACCAATCAGTATATATATTAGCCAGAAGATCCTGGATTTAGATATTCATTTACTTAGCCTGTGTTGAACAGTATCAAATAGAGCCAATGGCAAATTAAAGTTCTTTTAATAATTTACTGACCACCTGTTCAGAGTGCTTTATGAGGTATCAGTGAAAGTCACTCAGTCGTGTCTGACTCTTTGCGACCCCATGGACTGTACAGTCCATGGACTTCTCCAGGCCAGAATACTGGAGTGGGTAGCCATTTCTTTTTCTGGGAGATCTTCCCAAGCCAGGGATCAAACCCAGATCTTCCTCATTGCAGGTGGATTCTTTACCAGCTGAGCCACCAGGGAAGCCCATGAGGTATCAAGAGAGAGAGAAGATTAGCAGAAGTCATTCCTTAGATTCTAAAGACTTATAATCTAGGTGGCAATGAGACACGTGTTTAAAAATACTATGCGTTATAGTTAATAATACTATATTGTACATTTGAAAGTTGCTGAGAGATTCTTAAAAGTTCTTATCACAAGAAAAAGTTTATGTATGGTATAGATGTTAATTAGACTTATTGTGATTATTTTGCAAAATATACAAATGTCATTATGTTGTACACCTAAAATGGATAGTTATATGTCAATTATATGTCAATAAAATACACGAATAATTACAAATTTTTAAATAAAAAAAACCACCGTGTGAACTCAAAAAAGCAGGAGTTAGGGACCTTCACTTCCAGTGATGAAGGACTAGGCAATTCCTATCAACCTTCCTGAGAAAGTCACTAGGAAAAAAGTGCTATACAAAATTATGGGGGGATGGGAGAAATCTTCATTGCATGAAGAGCTAATAACATAGCCAAGATGAGACAAAGACTAAAGTCCAGGGAGGATAAAGCTGGCCTTGAGGTCTGCTTCCATTTTCGAGGCAACTGTCTGCCGATCTATAGAGGCAGCCATGAGGCTCAGCACAGCTGCTGGCAGCCTTGAGGGGCCTGGGGGATGAAAGCTGGAGCCTGAGTCCTCAGACACAGGACTCCACTCTGGTCTGGAATCCTGAAAAGTTAAACTCGGGAGTTATAAGCTGAATGGAAAACAGGTTGGCACTTCCAGGGAAGGCAGACAGCTCACTGCTAAGCCCCTGTAGGTCCTGAAATTTGATTAAGGTGATTTCGGAATGTCAGAATTTGCCTGATACATCTTTTAAAACATAAACTTTCAACTTTTCTGTTAGGATTAGATGTCATTAATAAGTGGCAACGTATCTGTTGTTGTTCAGTCGCTGAGTCGTGTCTGACTCTTTGCGACCCCATAGACTGCAGCACGCCAGGCTTCCCTGTTCTTCACCATCTCCCTGAGATTGCTCAAACTCCTGTCCATTGAGTCAGTGATGCCATCCAACCATCTCATCCTCTGTCATCCCCTTCTCCTTCTGCCTTCAATCCTTCCCAGCATCAGGGTCTTTTCTAACGAGTCAGTTCTTCACATCAGGTAGCCAAAGTACTGGAGCTTCAGCTTCAGCATCAGTCCTTCTCAGGATTGATTTCCCCTAGGATTGACTTGTTTGATCTCCTTGTTATCCAAGAGACTCTCAAGAGTCTTCTCCAACACTACAGCTCATAAGCATCAATTCTTTGGCGTTCAGCCTTCTTTATAGTCCAACTCTCACAGCCATACATGATTACTGGAAAAACCATAGCTTTGACTATATGGACCTTTGTTGACAAAGTAATGTCTCTGCTTTTTAATAATGCTGTCTAGGTTTGTCACAGCTTTTCTTCCAAGGAGCAAGCATCTTTTAATTTCATGGCTGTAGTCACATCTGCAGTGATTCTGGAACCCAAGAAAATAAAGTCTGTCACTGTTTCCCCATCTATTTGCCATAAAGTGATGGGACTGGAGGCCACGATCTTAGTTTTTTGAATGCTGAGTTTTAAGCCAACCTTTTCACTGTCCTCATTCACCTCCATCAAGAGGCTCTTTAGTTCTTCTTCACTTCTGCCATAAGAGTGATGTCATCTGTGTATCTGAGGTTACTGATTTCTCCCAGCAATCTTGATTCCAGCTTCAGCCCAGCATTTCACATGATGTGCTCTGCATATAAGTTAAATAAGCAGGGTGACAATATACAGCCTTGATGTACTCTGTTCCCAATTTTGAACCAGTCTGTTGTTGCATGTCTGGTTCTAACTGTTGCTTCTTTACCTGCATACAGGTTTCTCAGGAGGCAGGTAAGGTGGTCTGGTATTCCCATCTCTTTCAGAATTTTCCACAGTTTGTTGTGATCTAGTGTAGTCAATGAAGAGGCAGATGTTTTTCTGAAATTCTCTTGCTTTTTCTATGATCCAACAGATGTTGGCAATTTGAACTCTGGTTCCTCTGCTTTTTCTAATGTGTCTGTATTCCTTTTCTTTAATTTGATTTGACAATTTTGTTCCATTTACATTCACTGTACTTATTAATATATTTGGATTTTTCTCTAACATCTTAATTTGTCCCAGTTTTCCTATGTTACTCTGTCTCCTCTTTGCTATGTTTTTTAGGACTGATGATTCTTTTCTCATTCTGACTTCCCCTACCCCCAACTACTAGCTTGTAAGTTAAAAACTCATTTCTATTATTTTAATGACTACACTAGAAAATTTTACATGTACTTATAACTCATGAGAGTTATAAGCTAATCAATACATTTATCCTTTTCCTGAACAACCAAGGACCTTAAACACTTGAAATATAATAACTCACCCTTCCAGTTTATATGCTATTGTGCTATTTAATTCTAACCTGCATTTTAAATCCAATATAATATTATTTTATAGAGTCAGTTGATTTATATGCATCTACATATTCACCAATTTCTTTGCTCTTCATTTTGCATTTCAGACTTTCATTTAGTAATCAGACATCCTCCTACCTGATATATATCCTTTAGCATTTCCTTTTTCTTTGCTTTGTATCTATTTTATTTTTTAAATTATAAAACTATGATAACACATTTATAGGAGACTTGGAAAATACAGAATAAAGTTACATATATATTTCCATATATATGTACGGAAATATATTTACATACATATAGTTCCACTTTATATTACAATTTTTTAAGTAGATAAATTAAGATTTTCAGTTGGAGTTTCAATATCAAACTCTCAGAAATTAATAGAATGAATGTACAGAGTAGTAGAAGAACATAGTAGACCTGAAAAGCATTATGAACCAATTCTACATAATTAAGATTTATACTATGGTTTTTCCAGTAGTCCTGTATGGATGTGAGAGTTGCACCATAAAGAAGGTTGAGCACCAAAGAACTGATGCCTTCAAACTGTGGTGTTGGAGAAAATTCTTGAGAGTCCCTTGGACTGCAAGGAGATCAAACCAGTCAATCCTTAAGGAAATCAAGCTATTGATGATTATTCATTGGAAAGACTGATGCTGAAGTTCCAGTACTTTGGCCACTGATGTGAAGAGCCAACTCATTGAAAAAGACCCTGATTCTGGGAAAGATTGAAGACAGGAGAAGGGGATGACAGAGGACTGACTCAATGGACAAGAGTTTGAGCAGGCTCTGGGAGATGTGGAGGACAGGGAAGGCTGGCGTGCTGCAGCCCCTGGGGTCACAAAGAGTTGGACACAACTGAGCAACTGAACAACAAGATTTATATAATTTTCACACAACAGTAGGATATAAATTCTATTCAAGTTCCCACTGAATTTCCTTTAGTGTGGTTCTAACTCTGTTTTTATTTTTTCAGAAAGATTCTTTGTTGTTCATGAAAAATAAATTCTCTCAGTATAGAATTTTGATTTATTTTCTCTAGGCCTGTTACTCCTTCAAAGCTAATCTGCTTTTAAGGTATTTTCTTTGTCTTTGATATTCTGGGGTTTCACTAGAGGATTGGGGGCAGATTTCTTTTAATTTTTCTAACTTGGGATACACTGGACTTCCTGACTATCTCTTTCATCATTCTGGAAATTCTTTTTCTTTTTCTTCAAAAATCGCTCTGCCCATTCTCTCCTCTCCATGCACATCAGACCTTTTCATTTTATCTTCCATGTTTCTTAATATGTCTTTTATAAGTTTCATTTCTTGGACGAAGTGAAATTCTGGATAATTTCTTTGATTCTGTCTTTCATTTCCCTATTCTCTCTTCAGCTTTGTCTTAACCAATGTTAAATCTATCCACTGAATTTTACATTTTAATTATTTAGCTTTTATTTCTATCAATTACCTAGTCACTTGCTCTTAACTACTAGTTCTCGTATTTTTAGGACTTTCATTTCTTGAAACGCATTAAGCATTCTGGGAGTCTTTCTGATAATTCCATATAAGACATTTTCATGAGGCTGCGGTTTAGTCTCACCTCCCTTGTGTCCTGTCTTGCTTCTTTATATGTGTGGTCGTCCTTTACTATGAACTGCTTTTTTTCCCTAGAACACCATCTGTGGAAGTTCTATTTCTTTAAGGTCTGGTATGAAGGTGGTTTCCTCTCTGCTCTCATCAGATGCCCAGGGGTAATACCAGACCTGGATGGACCACTTTAAATTGTTGGCTTCAGTCTTTTCAGGCCACCTAGGTATGAGTTTGGACTGCAAATCTCATCAAAGCGGCTTATGATTATTAATTCTCAAGGGAGGTTCACTCACCCCACTTGGCTCAGTGCCAAACTCCAAGGCAGTTTTCCTTCCCGACAGTGAGGGATTATTTCCGGAGCTAGCCCTTAGAGGAGGCAACCCTCTAGAGACCTAGCTTTGTGTAGCTGGTGTATACATACTTGTGAGTGTGCACGTGGTTTGTAATCCCGTATGAGTCACCCTACTCTGAGCAGACCCTGGCCTTCCCTTCAAGGACCCAGTCTTGGACACCTATACTCAAAGGTACCCGCACTCAAAGGTACCCACTTCAACAACTGCCCACAGGGTGAAAGTGGCATGGTGCTCTCCTCACTTTCCCTTCACTCAGTTAATTTCTGCCTTCCCTCAGCACCCGGCCTACACATTCCTTGCTTTCTTGTTAGTTCATGACTGTATTTAGGAAGTTGGTTTTTTATAATTTACCTAACTTTCTGGTTGTTTTCAGTTGGTATTAAAGGCCACTTTGTTCACCCTATTGCCATCAAATGCATTGCTGCTGCTGCTGCTAAGGCGCTTCAGTCGTTGTCCGACTCTGTGCGACCCCATAGACGGCAGCCCACCAGGCTCCCCCGTCCCTGGGATTCTCCAGGCAAGAACACTGGAGTGGGTTGCCATTTCCTTCTCCAATGCGTGAAAGTGAAAAGTGAAAGTGAAGTTGCTCAGTCGTGTCTGACTCTTAGCGACCCCATGGACTGCAGCCTACCAGGCTCCTCCATCCATGGGATTTTCCAGGCAACAGTACTGGAGTGGGGTGCTATTGCCTTCTCCCATCAAATGCATTACTCACATGTATTTAAAAAATCTTCATGTTTATGTTCCTACGTGAAACTCACCTCTAATTTAATTTTTTTAATGTTAACCTTGTACTAAGGTCATAGTAATCTCATAAAATAAATCAGGTAGTGGCTTCTCTTCTTCCCATCCTCCAAAACCATGTTTGTATGATAGGAATTACTGGCTCCTTGAAGGATTTATAAAACTTATCTATAAAACCATCTGGGCCTGAAGTTCTTGGCAGAGTTGGAAGAAGGCAGACTTCTGATTAGTGATTCAGAATCTCTAAGGTTACTGATTCATTCAGGGTTTCTATTTCTTCTTGAGTGAATTTTGATAACATTATTCTAGAAAACTAGTGCTTCCCAGATCGTGCTAGTAAAGAATCCTCCTGCCGATGCAGGAGACACAAGAGATTCGGGTTCAATCTCTGACTTGGGAAGATCCCCTGGAGTTGGAAATGGCACCCCACCCCAGTATTCTTGCCTAGAAAATTCTATGGGCAGAGGAGCCTGGCAGGCTACAGTATACGAAGCTGCAAAGAGTTGGACACGACTGAGCATGCACACACATTCTATTATTAGAAAACTAATTGTGAAGATTCATTGGCATATAGCTGTTTGTAATACTCTGATGCTTTATTTAATTTATTTTTTTTACTCTTTTTTTTTTTTACTCTGATGCTTTAAAAAATCTCTGTAATATAGAGGTTGTAACCTATTTTCATTCTGAATATTGTTTTCTCTCTTTAAAATCAATTTTTTAAAGGTCTAATTAATTTTTTGATCTATTACTTTTAGTTTTTGCTATTTAAAAATTATTCTCTCACTTTCTTTTGATTTTCCTTGGATTCCCTTTACTGACTTCTTGAATTGTATCTTATCTCATTTACTTTCGATCTTTTTCTTTGTTTGTTTGTTTTTAATAAAGGCATAACAAGTGGGCCGCTTTAGGAGTGTTCTACTGATTCTGATAAATTCTTTGTCATGCAGTTTCACATATTTTGTAGTTTCCATTCAGATTTCTTCTTCAACCTGTGAGTTATTTAGGAGAACACTTTTTTAAAGTTCCCAAGCATATTAAAAAAAAAAAAAAACTTTTTAAAGGCTGGTTTTTATTTCACTTGCTGTGAGGATGGAGAATACATCTGTGTATATATTTGTTAAAACAGTGAGACTTCCTTTGTGCTCTAGCTTATGGTCATTTCTTAAAAATGTTCTATGTATACTTCAAAGGAATATGTATTTCCTATCCCCTGGGTACAGAGATCTTTTGATTAAAGTTTAAATTTGGTTTTCAAAGCTTCTTCACTCTTGCTAAGGTTTTTGCTTCATCTATCAGTTTTTGGTAGAGGTGGTTTAATATCTCCCTCTAGAATTGTGAACTTGTCAATTTTGCCTTTTTCGCCTTTTACATTTTTCAGGGTCGTCATCTTCTTTTTTTTTGCTTTTTAGAATTTAAGTACCATCATGGCTGTATTGTTAGGTACCTAGTTCAAAATGGCTTTATTGAGTATTTTCTTTTTATTATTACTAGTCTATCTGTATTTAATAGATTTCCCCCTTAAATTTTATGTTCTCTCACATTAATATTGCCTTCACCAGTTTTCTTGGGGGAGGGGGCTTGATATGTCTTTATCTACCTTTTTGTTCTTAATCTTTCTGCAGAGTATTAATTAGCTATAATAACTCCTATGAACAACACGGCAAAACCTTGGTCTTATTGCAGGTTAAGTTCCAGACCACGGCAGTAACATGAACACAGCAATAGCGTGAGTCACATGAATTTTATGGTTTACTGGCTTTCTGGACTGACGGGTCGTCTCTATTCTTTGGCTTGTCCCTGCTCCCTTTCTCATTCCCTACCACTATACACACAGAGAGTGGGGAGCTGTAGCAGAGACTGCTAGGCTAGTTGCCTACCTCATATACAGTACATTTTTCCTACTTTGAAACGGAATACTTACTTCTAGCTGGGAGCAATGCTAACCAGAATGAAAGGCACTTCCCAGCTTCCCTGGCAACTAAGCACACCAAATGAGACGGAGCTAAAGTACTGTATGAGGCTTCCAGGAAGTCTCTTTAAAAAGGAAGAAGCTCCAGCTGCCATCTTGGACCAGGAGGACAGATGCCAAGCATTAAGATAGTAGAGCAGAAAGACAGACGGAACCTGGATCTCTAACAACCTTAGAGCTGGGATACCTTCTTCAGCACTTCATTTACACAGACAGAACTAAATGTCTCTTCTGTTTAATCCACTAATTTGGGGGTGGGGTGGGGTTTATTTGTTTAGCAGCTGAATGGAATTCTCCATACAGAACTGATAAATGGTCCTAGAATTTTTATTTAAAAAATGTAACACTGGGACTTCCCTAGTGGTCCAGTGCTTAGGAGTCTAGCTTCCAGTGCAGGGGACATGGGTTTGATACGCGGTCGAGGAACTCAGATCCCACACGCTACAGGGCAGCAAAGCCTATGCCCTGTGACTGCTGAGCCTGCACTCTAGAGCCCATGAGCTGCACCTGCTGAGCCTGTGCACCGCAACTCCTGAAGCCCATGTGCCCCAGAGCCTGCGGCTCCAGAGCAAGAGAAGCCCCTCTGTGCTGCAACTAGGGAAAGCCTGCATGCCACAACGAAGAGCATCTGCATGCTGCAATAAAGACCCAGCACAGCCACAAATACATAAATGTTAAAAAATGAACATTTAACTACCAAATAGTGAAAATAAAAATGATTCTTTTCTAATTAACTTGAACATATTTTACAAACAATATATTACAAGGAATGTGTTTCATAAAGTACATTCTATAAAATTCGGCGTGCGACTCTCTTTCTCGTGTCCCATGCCTTTCTTCTAGGTTTTTTCTTGCTGGATGATGCAGGTTGAAGCTGACTTGCAGAGAAAAGCTGAGGGACAAGAGGAGGGGTCTTAAGGGTATTCAAGTCTACAGCCCTGGTAGCCTTAACCCTCTCTGCCTTTCTGGAGGTTTGATTGTACAAGCCAACACACTGTTCTTATTTGTTGTCACCTGAGGTCAAAGAATCCTGACGAAAAGAACAGAAAGCTACTGAAGAGATGTATTCTTATGGCATTTGCCTAATTTATCCACAGTGAAGTAACCAAAAATAATATAGATTTAAATTTTTAGAGAGGAAGTTGATTAAAGAAAAAAAAAGATAAAAATGAAGAACAAAAAATACACTGGAAAAACACCAGGAGAGAAAGATAAAAATGAAGGAACTAAAAATAATGAGCCCCAGAATGCTGCCTAATTTATCAAACTCGTCAACAGCAGCAGTTAAGAGTAGAAATCTGTTCTTCAAGGGGAAAAAAACCTCAGACTAAAGTTATCAAACAGTATGAGGCCTCAAAGGAACAATAAAAAGCAGAAACGACTGCCCATAGTACATCTTTTCATTTCAACTATTAAAACAGCCTAAGGGCAACACTTAAATACTAAACTTCCTCTTAAAGCTCTATCTGTAATTTGTATTCAGATACAACATAAGGATGGTACGTGACAATTTAACTCAAGATTTTTTTTTTTTAAAGCCAGGCCTTGTCCTCAGCACAGGGCTAAAATTTCTTTTATCAGGCACATACTATACCTGTAGTATACTGTTTTTATTTTTTTAAGATCACATATAAGACTTTCCCGTTGATGACAACAATATAAAAGGCCTAAATTTAAGATCATTCATCTGGGACACAAACAACTGTTTCACCAGGCCATGTTAAAAAACAAACAAAACAGTATTAAGAATTACTATAACATTCATTTAAAATACATGTTCTTCAATTTGATTTACTATAGTTACCTAAAAAGCAAATACTATACATACCTTTCTCATTAACATATGTCAAGAGAGAATCCATGAAATAAAACGGGTATTTTAAAATGAAAGTAATTACCTTTGATGCAAGGTTGTCTACCAAAGCAATCATAGAATTCTTAAATAAGGTGGCAGCGGTCAATGGTCTCTTGGTCACCTCTGTAATGCTCAGTTTGCCTTCAGGCCACATATTCTTCAGCACAGGATTTGAACTGAGAAGCACAGAAAGAGTGGCTTGAACGTTACATTCAAATAAGTGGATTAAGAATTGCTAAGCATTCCTGCTGAACTGTATCCTGGGAGCCACAATTGCACTGCAGACGCAACTCACTAGGCCTGATTGAAAGAATGATTTCACCTGGAAAATCAGGCTGAGAGTATAATGGCAGATACCACACCACAAAATGAGAAGATGTGTCTAAATCACGCCACCTTCGAAAAGTTCTTTAAATTTCTTTAAATGATTGCGTTGTTACTATTACGTATTATATTCTGATGGTTCACACAGCTCTATACCATATACCTAAAATCAAATGGTTTTGGTGATTCTTACAAGAATGAGACCACATCATAAACAGGAAAATGATCTTCAAGGTCGTGTCAGAAATCAGGAAAGGGAAAGCATTTTTTAAAAAACTGGAGTATAATTGTTTTACAATAATGTGTTAGTTTCTGCTGTACAACAAAGTGAATCAGCTATATGTATACAGATATCCCCTGCTCTTACACTTCCCTTCCACCCCAGCCCCATCACACCCCTCTGGTCATCACAGAGCACCAAGCTGAGCCTGCTGTGTCACGCAGCAGCTTCCTGCCAGCCAGCTATTTTATACACACGGTAGTGTATGTCAGTGCCACTCTGTCCATTCATTCCACCTTCTCCTTCCCCTGATGGGCCCACACGTCTGCTCTCTCTGCGTCTCAAGAGAGTAGCTTTTAATTGACACAAACATGCATACAGTATATATCACAAAAAGCCAGGTCTCTCAAAAAATACAGATAGGAACAGAAAATAACCACTTTTACATCGTCTTCTCATAAACCCCTTTACTGCAGTTGAATTATGATCACATTTATAGGTAGTGCTGGCAGCTCCAATATTTTATTGATGTGACACTAAGATGGCTGCAATCCAATTCTTAAACTTCAGGCCAGTTTTCAGGCTAAAAGTGATATATTCCTTACTTGGCTCTGTGGAGATCTTTTTATAAACATGTACGGTGGTCTCGGCTCTGATTTTCTCCCTGTTTCATATGGGTGCTTTTGATTTTTTAAAAATTACTTTTTATTGGAGTATAGTGACTTACAATGTTATGTTGGGATTGACATTCACACACTACTATCTGTAACATAGATAACTAACAAGGACCTACTGTGTATAGCACAGGAAACTCTATTCAGTGCTCTGTAATCATCTATAAGGGAAAAAAAGTCTAAAAAAGAGCAGATATACGCATATATATAACTGATTCACTTTGCTGTATACCTGAAACTAACAGAACACTCGGTGCTTTTGATTTTAAAGTAATTTGAATTCAAAATGTTGCTTGTTTTCTGAAAACTTCTCTCATCAGACTTTTTTCTTTCTTAATTGGGGGTTGAGAATAGAAAAAAAAAAAAACTTAACATGGATCTTTTCTGCTAATTGTGTTTACTGCTGTCATCATTTTGCCCACTTTTCTTTCCCTGGCATAAAATTGAGAAAATTGAGTTGGCTCCCCAAACATCTAGTAAACCTCTATACATAGAGGTTCTAAACATTAGTAGCAAACTGCCAGAAAGGACAAGAGCGAAGAAGATAAACAGTGAGGTGAAGACTGGCTAGGCTGTGAATGAAGGCAGAGAAATATTCCTGACCCTGACCGTTGCCAGCAAGCTGTGCCAACTGCCATCAAAATGTGGCTATAAAATAATGCATGATCTGTGGTTCATGGACCCAGTTTTACTACGTTATAGTCCTATTCCATAATTTTCCAAAGATAACATGCCAATAAAAATGACCACATAAATGTATATTGCTTTCCCTTAACTTTACCATTCCAATCTTTAGCAGAGAGAGAACTTGAGGCAATGGTTCTCAGTTTTTGGTGCCCATCGTGCCTGAATGCCCTTCTAACACCAAAGGAATATTAATAGAATTTTCAGGAAGTAGAGTGTGTGCACTTTGAAAATCCTGATGCATGTCAAAGACAGAAAGTCACTGTCTTTGGTCTATGCAGTTTCTATCCCCAGTTCCACTCTGCTCACTTTTGGCCTTGTTTAGACACTACCTAATGAATGAAGGGTGGTGTGAAAGTTGGAAATGAAGAAAATAAGATGTTTATTATTATTTCTTTATTTGGCTGTGCCGGCTCTTTGTTGTAGCATGTGGAATCTAGTTCCCTGACCAGGGAACATACTGGGCTTCCTGCATTGGGGGCAGGGATTCTTAGCCACTGGGCCCCCAGGAAAGTCCCTATTATTATTATTATTATCATCAAACAGTAGAATTGATGTGTAATGAATCAAAATAGACAAGTTCAATTGTTTTCAAAGAGAAAGAACTTTGAGGTTGGTAAGTCAACATAATTTTCAAATATTTAAAAGAGCTTTTTCCTTAAAGGGGAAGCTTATTTATCCAGAAACTCAGTATGTGTAACAGAGAAGGCAGAACTTAGCTGGCTAATGAGAGAGAGGGAAGAGTGGCCTGTGCACCTGGCATGCCGCCTGTCTGCTTCCTGTCTCCTTCCCTTTACACACACAAGAGCAAGCATACATGCATGTATACGCTCCAGAACTAGAGATCCAAGGGTCACTCTTTAAACAGATATAAAGAAAGGATTAAAATTTACGGAGGTCATTTAGCCATGGAAGTATCAAAAAGTATCCAGAGGCAAAGGCAGCCCATTTAAATACTAAGAGGATAGTTTTAATCAAAATTATTTCAAGACTTTGCATCCCACTAGCAAGACCTTTCCTACTATGGCAATATATACAATAAGCTGCAACTGTTTTATGTTTTTATACCTTTGGCAAGACTATCCCTGCTGTGAAATGTCTTTAATTACTAGACTTATCTAAGTTCCTTTGTTCTGATTCCAGGCTTACCAAGCAACTAAGCATCCTTTGGAGGATATTTTTCACTGTCAATTAATAAACTAGAGTTCTATTTAATTTCCCAGACAGGTTTCCAATAGGGAAGAAGAGCCTGGTAAACCAATGCAAGTGTTTCATATCACAAGACCCTTACGACTGTCTGATTGCTGGAAATAAGTCCATTCGCTCTGTTTCTGTGTTAGTCCTGTGAGCCGGGATTACCAGAATCCACCGCCAGAAGGTGGCGCTGCTCTCGGTGAGCTGAACCTCTGGGCTTCCCGGGTGAGGCTAGTGGTAAACAACCTGCCTGCCAATGCGGGAGACGTTCAATCCCTGGGCCCTGAAGATCCTTTGGAGAGGGGCACAAAAACCCACTCCAGCACTCTTGCCTGGAAAATCCCACGGACAGAGGAGCCTGGTGGGCTGCAGCCCATAGGGTCGCAAAGAATCGGACATGACTAAAGCTCCTTAGCACGCTTGTAGACAGCGAATGGCACCCTGTGCAGCCTCCTGGAACACAGCCCGACTGCCTCCTCTGGGCAACACGCCCTGACTTTGCCCCTGGACGACTGAGGCCGTTTTTCCAATTTGACTTTTTGACATTTTTTATACAGAGCAATGTCAGACTCTTTGGTTTCTCCCTCAAAATGAGTGCATCGTACCTGATAAACCACTTATTGAAACTCCTCTCTGAAAGTCTCTCCTCCCCAGATTGGTTCTTACATGGGTTCCCTCTCAGACCCCCACGCCTCTGTGCCTTTCTAGTGTTGATGTCTATCTCTGCTCCTAGAGGCTTCATCCACATAGACGAACCACTTTATAGCAAAACCTTTTGGAAAAAACGGTTGAAACCCACCGTCGCCTCATTCTCATTTTCTGTATTCTCTTGACCCACTTCCGTGAGACATCTGTCTTCATGATACTGCTAAAGTCAGTGTCATACTGACCTTCATGTTAGCAAATCCAGCGGTGAATCTTGTTCCTCACGTTACTCTGCTCTTGATAGTGTTTGCCACAGTTGATCATTTTTACTTGGCCTGGCCACCCTGACACCGGATTCCTGGCTTCCTTCCTAACTCACAGGCATGCTCTCAGCTTCCTTTGCTAGTTCCTCCTTCCCTGCTTGACTCAAAATGGTGGAGCGTCTCAGGGATTCATCCTCCAATCTCTTGTCTCTTTTATTTTTTGTCTATGCTCACCCTAGATAACCTCAACCAGGACAATGGCTTTTAGTACCATCAACAGATGGGCCACCATGAATTTATTTCTGTTCCCGCCTTTACTCTTGAGTTTCAGATGCACGTGTACAATTGCCTATTTGGATGGATGTCCAGGACACACCTCCCACAAAACATATTCGAAGCGGTACTCTTTATTTCCCCCCAAAATGAGCACCTCCTCTGTCTTTCCCACAACCAAGCATCCCGTCCCCCTTGTCTTTGACTTCTATTTTTTTTTCCCCATCACACATTCTATCCATCAGCAAATATTGTTGGTTCTACTTTCAAAATATCACCCACTTGGACCATTTTCCATTTCTGTCACCACCATCCATGTCTCAACCTGGATCACTAAACCAGCCTCCTGCCTGGTCTCCCCAGGTTTACTCCCGCCCTTCACAATCTGGGTTTTACACAGCGCTTCCAGTGCTTTCTTTAGAACAGACATCATATCATCCATTCCAATGGCTTCCCATTGTGCCTGGCTCATGGACTCTCTATGAGCTGGGCCTGTGGACCTCTCTGCAGTCATTCCTGACTGTTCTCCCCTCCCCTCACTGATTTTAGCCACACTGACCTTCCTGCGGTCAACACACCCATGCTTGTTTCCACCTTAGCATCTTGGTGAGCTAGTCTTTCTCTCTCTTTGAATGCTGTCCCCCATACTCATGGTTTGCACCCGCACTTCACTCTGGGCTCAGTTCAAATGATCCTTCTTTTAAGGAGCCTTTTCCTACCACACTACCTGTAACACCTCCATGGCCCTTCTTGGTCTATACCCGCAATCTCTCACCTAACTTTGTTTTTCTTCATAGCACTTGACACTAGCTTAAAGTTCCATCTTTTATCATTAACTGTCATCTCCACTAGAATAAAAGACCTCAGGAGGGCAGGGACTTTGTCCAAGGTTTTTCAACAGCTGAATCCCAAGAGCACAGGGGAATGTGTGGCTCAGAGGTGCTCCATATATCTTTGATGACCTACTGGCCAGTGGGCTGAGCTGACTTAATACATGAGCAATGACACTTTAACCAAAAGAAGCAGTTGGCTAGGAAGCTTCTCTTCTTCATGAGCCTTCTTTCCAAAGAATCTGTACCAGATGTGAATTTGCTGTCCTTTGCTTGGCTTTATTTCTCCATGACTTTTTCACGTTTTCTTGGGTTGTGAGAAGATTCTATCCACTCTGCAATGATCACCACTGACGTGAGAGCCACTCTGTTATTAGGGTGGCCCCACGGCTGGAGGCAAAGACACTGTAGTGGGAATCAGAGTGTGTAAAGCTTTTGGCTGGTCCAGAGCTTACCTGACACCCTCCCATCACCACTGACCTGGCCTGGAGACTGCTGAGTACAATGGCAGGGACAAGAAGGATGGCAACAGTAAAGAGAGAAACCGAGGAAATCCAAGGGAAATTGAGGAACACTGTATTAGTAACAGGGTCCCTGCCCTAAGTTTACAGATTTTATCATCATAAAGTAACAGATGATTTCACTAAGTATGATCAAACAGAAGTATACAAATTGCCAGAAAACTCTTAAAACTGTCACACAGAAATAATCATGTGCATACATATTATGTAATATATGTCAGCAAGCTAAATATAAATATTAATAAAATTTTAATCCTACCTGTTATACATGAGGCGCTTGAAATCTTGAAATAAAGTGTCTTTGTTTTTGTCAATAAAACCAACGACAGAATACCTAGTTGAGACAAAAGAAACACGGAAAACACATTATTCACCAAGCAAGAGCCATTTCTAAGCTTTTCTAGAAGTCTACAAGCCTTTCTACTGTTAAATAATGCCATCAATCATGTATAAAGCTTGTCCACCCAGTTCTGAGTTAAAGAATATCAAATTTACCTACTCTGTAGACAGGGTGATGTTTCTGTCCCTCAAAAGGAGGGCAAACATCAGTGCCATCACTATGACTAAGATCATCACTCCACTGGTTTGTGGCTTACCTCGAGATGCTGACTTTTAAAAAGACAGCTGTGTGTGCCATCCCACATTCCTAAGATAAAAGCAAAACAGCAACGTACAGGATCTAAGAGCCTCATCCGTGGGGAGGTGAGATGACTTGCCTAAGGCTCGCTCACTGTGATCAGGGTGGGAGAAAAGATCCAAGGAGAACTGCAAAGGATGGTAAGATTGGGATAAGCAGGAGAGAAAGAGGAAGGCAGATTATCCAGGGCAACATTAAACGAAGGCGTGGAAGCAGGCACATGCACGGAGTTGTTGGGAGGAAATGAAAAGGTCAGTGTTCATGGTGTGGAGGGTGGGATGTGAGTAAAGTCTCAAAACTAAACTTGCAGCTGGTGGGCAAGGGCTGCCCTGCTGCAGTCACTGGCATGGATCCAGAGGGAGTAAATCATGCGGGAGCGGGTAACAGTACAGGGTGATTCTGTGTGATCAAGACAGGCTAAGAGGTTAGGGAAATAGTAACTCAAGAGGTAGCCGCTCCCTGTAGCTCTCCTATCTCACCTGACTGTATCTTCTTCCTGGACAATCACATCACTGTAGACCAGCGGTCCCCAATCTTTTTGGCACCAGGGACTGGTTTTATGGAAGACAATTTTTCCATGGACTGGGGTGAGGGTGGGGGATGGTTTGGGGATGTTTCAAGTGAATTACATTCATTGTGCACTCTATTTCTATTACATCAGCTCCACTTCAGATCATCAGGCATTAGACCCCAGAGGCTGGGGATCCTTGCTGCAGACAATTCTCTGATCTCTAACTCTGACGCCTCACCAGTCTTATATTGTTCCAGCCGCTCATGTTTCATTCTGCAAGAAAGTTTCGTGCTGCCCATGGGCACAGTTTTAGGCCACCAGGTCCAAAATAATTTCCCTGCCTCCTCCAATCTTGGTCTTCTTCCTACTACCTTCAAGTCACTTTTGACTGAACCCTTAAAGTCACCTGACTCTTAATATATCATCAGACCCTTACAATTCAAAGTCCTTATTCTGACCTTTGAGACTCATTGTGATTTGATCTCAATCTACTTTTCTAGGTGTTTCTACTTCTCTATGCCACCAAAAGGATACACTCCAAAAAAAAAATAAAAATAAAAAATAAAAAAAATTAAAAAAAAGGATACACTCCAGTCAAATAGGCTAAGGTGATAGTTCCTGAATCTTTCTAGCATCCTTCCCACTTTTTCCTAGAAAAATAATTCCTAGCACCTAATGATCAGCATCTGCCTATCTGGGTTTATCACACACAGTTAAAGGTATTTGCTTATTTTGAAAACACATGTTATTACTCATATGGAAATTATTTTCAACCATCTTTTGTTGTATCAATATATATATATACAAATGTGTGTATGCATATACATCTACATGGGGCTGCCCTGCTCAGCTGGTAAAGAATCCACCTTCTAGGCAGGAGACCCCGGTTTGATTCCTGGGTCGGGAAGATCCTGTGGAGAAGGGATAGGCTACCCACCCCAGTATTCTTGGACTTCCCCAGTGGCTCAGATGGAAAAAAATCTGCCTGCAACACGGGAAACCTGGGTTTGATCCCTGGGTTGGGAAGATCCCCTGGAGGAGGGCATGGCAACCCACTCAAGAATTCTTGCCTGGAGAATTCCCGTGGACAGAGGAACCTGGCGGGCTGCAGCCCATGAGGTTGCAAAGAGTCAGACATGACTAAGCAACTAAGCACAGCATATATATATATATATATATACACACATACACACACACATACACGTGTGTGTGCTAATACTGTGTGTTATTACACACACAACCCCACACATGTACGTATGCATCTTACATGGAAAGCTCTTTATGGGCAGGGACCATACTTTATAAAGTATTGGGCACACAGAAGACACCCAGTAAAAACCTAGAAAAGGGTTGAAAGGCTTAAAGAGAGACAGAAGGGGAATCGGCGGCATCACATATTCCTCTGTGGGGCTGGCTAGCTCTCTGGACGGGGAGTCTGGACACCTAGGTATTGTCTCAGCTATTCGGCAAGCTTGCTGTCTGATGCTGGGAAAGAATGGCACACACTGCATAAATGTCTTCATCTGTGAAACAGTGGCTGCCCCGCCTGGCCTCTAAGTCCAGCTCTGCAGTTATGCGGATCCGAGCTGTAAGAGGGCACCCGGTGAGTGTGGCCTGAGTGATAGGAGGCGGGCATCTGTATATCACTGGGTCTACCCTCTTCAGGATTCTGGAATCTGGAAATAGCACCAGAAAAAGTGGAATATTGTGCCATCCTGGCGCGAACGGCTAGTTTGACAGATGGGGGTAATAATTTTGAGCCATATTGTTTTACGATTCTAGAGTTGTTTTTTTTTTTTTTAATTATTTTTTTAACTTTACAATATTGTATTGGTTTTGCCGTACATCAACATGAATCCGCCATGGGTGTACATGTGTTCCCCATCCTGAACCCCCCTCCCACCTCCCTCCCCATACCATCCCTCTGGGTCATCCCAGTGCACCAGCCCCAAGCATCCAGTACCATGCATCGAACCTGGACTGGTGATTCGTTTCACCTATGATAATTTACATGTTTCAATCCATTTCCCATATCATCCGCCCTTGCCCTCCCCCACAGAATCAAAAAGACTGTCCTATACATCTGTGTCTCTTTTGCTGTCTCGCATAGAGTTGTTGTTACCATCTTTCTAAATTCCATATATATGTGTTAGTATACTGTATTGGTGTTTTTCTTTCTGGCTTACTTCACTCTGTATAATAGGCTCCAGTTTCATCCACCTTATCAGAACTGATTCATATGTATTCTTTTTAATGGCTGAGTAATACTCCATTGTGTATATGTACCCCAGCTTTCTTATCCATTCATCTGCTGATGGACATCTAGGTTGCTTCCATGTCCTGGCTATTATAAACAGTGCTGCGATGAACATTGGGGTACACATGTCTCTTTCAATTCTGGTTTCCTCGGTGTGTATGCCCAGCAGTGGGATTGCTGGGTCGTATGACAGTTCTATTTTCAGTTTTTAAAGGTATCTCCACACTGTTCTCCATAGTGGCTGTACTAGTTTGCATTCCCACCAACAGCGTAAGAGGGTTCCCTTTTCTCCACACCCTCTCCAGCATTTATTGCTTGTAGACTTTTGGATAGCAGCCATTCTGACTGGCTTGAAATGGTACCTCATTGTGTTTTTGATTTGCATTTCTCTGATAATGAGTGATGTTGAGCATCTTTTCATGTGTTTGTTAGCCATCTGTATGTCTTCTTTGGAGAAATGTCTGTTTCTTTGGAGAAATGTCTCCAAATGTCTTAGTTCTTTGGCCCACTTTTTGACTGGGTCGTTTATTTTCCTGGAATTGAGCTATAGGAGTTGCTTGTATATTTTTGAGATTAATTCTTCGTCCATTGCTTCATTTGTTATTATTTTCTCCCATTCTGAAGGCTGTCGTTTCACCTTGCTTATAGTTTCCTTTGTTGTGCAGAAGCTTGTAATTAGGTCCCATTTATTTTTGCTTTTATTTTCCAATATTCTGGGAGGTGGGTCATAGAGGATCCTGGTGTGATGTATGTCAGAGAGTGTTTTGCCTATGTTTTCCTCTAGGAGTTTCTGGTCTTATGTTTAGATCTTTAATCCATTTTGAGTTTATTTTTGTGTATGGTGTTAGAAAGTGTTCTAGTTTCATTCTTTTACCAGTGGTTGACCAGTTTTCCCAGCACCACTTGTTAAAGAGATTGTCTTTTCTCCACTGTATATTCTTGCCTCCTTTATCAAAGATAAGGTGTCCATAGGCACGTGGATTTATCTCTGGGCTTTCTATTTTGTGCCACTGATCTATATTTCTGTCTTTGTGCCAGCACCATATTATCTTGATGATTGTGGCTTTGTAGTAGAGCCTGAAGTCAGGCAGGTTGATTCCTCCAGTTCCATTCTTCTTTCTCAAGATTGCTTTGGCTATTCGAGGCTTTTTGTATTTCCATACAAATTGTGAAATTATTTGTTCTAGTTCTCTGAAAAATACTGTTGGTAGCTTGATAGGGATTGCACTGAATCTATAGATTGCTTTGGGTAGTATACTCATTTTCACTATATTGATTCTTCAGATCCACGAACACGGTATATTTCTCCATCTATTTGTGTCCTCTTTGATTTCTTTCACCAGTGTTTTATAGTTTTCTATATATAGGTCTTTTGTTTCTTTAGGTAGATATATTCCTAAGTATTTTATTCTTTTCATTGCAATAGTGAATGGAATTGTTTCCTTAATTTCTCTGTTTTCTCATTGTTAGTGTATAGGAATGCAAGGGATTTCTGTGTGTTGATTTTATATCCTGCAACTTTACTATATTCATTGATTAGCTCTAGTAATTTTCTGGTGGACTCTTTAGGGTTTTCTATGTAGAGGATCATGTCATCTGCAAATATTGAGAGTTTTACTTCTTTCCCAATCTGGATTCCTTTTATTTCTTTTTCTGTTCTGATTGCTGTGGCCAAAACTTCCAAAACTATGTTGAATAGTAGTGGTGAGAGTGGGCACCCTTGTCTTGTTTCTGACTTTAGGGGAAATGCTTTCAATTTTTCACCATTGAGGATGATTCTAGAGTTTTAATTTAAATCAGGAACAGGTATTAAGTTTCTTCAAATGCCTCTTTGGCATTTAGAGAGATGATCATTTTCATTTTTTGTTGTTTAATCTCTGCCTGTAATGGGTTATGTGAATAGAATTCCCAGCATCAAAAATAAGGAGAAAGGAAAAGACGGGACTTTAAACAAAAACCAGATAATAAGCAGTGTGGGTAGACAAAGCACGCTAAGTGTAGCAGACTGAAAAATGCCTCCCTTGAAAGACATGCTGTGCTGTGCTTAACCGCTCAGTCATGTCTGACTCTTTGTGAACCTAGGGACTGCAGCCCACCAGGGTCCTCTGTCCATGGGGATTCTCCAGGCAAGAATTCTGAGTGGGCTGCCATGCCCTCCTCCAGGGAATCTTCCCAATGCAGGGATCGAACCCAGGTCTCCTGCATTGCAGACAGACAGATTCTTTACCATCTGAGCCATCAGAGAAGCCTTGTCAAATTCCCTGGAAATTGTGAGTATTACCTTGTATGGTAAAAGATGTGATTACATTGAGGATCCTGGGAGAAGAAATTCATCCCGTGTTATTCAGGTGGGCCTTAGATGCATTCACAAGTGTAGTTTTAAAACAAAAACAGAGGGAGATTTAATACAGACACCCCAAAGAGGAGGTGGCAATGTGACGATGGAGGCTGAGACTGGACTGATACAGCCACAAGCCAAGGAAAGCAGGCAGCCACCAGATGCTGAAGAAAGCAGGAAACAATCTTCCTCTAAAGCATTCAGAGTGTGGCCCTGCCAGCACCTAGATTTTGAACTTGTGGCCTCCAGAATGGGGTGTCCCTGATGGCTCAGATGGTAAAGAATCTGCCTGCAATGCAGGAGACCTGGTTCGATCCCTGGGTCAGGAAGAGCCATGAAACAATACATTTCTATTGTTTTAAGCCACCAATTTGTGGTCGTTTCTCATAGAAACCCTAGGAAACTAAAAGACTAAGGAAGTTATATGTTTTTAGTTTTATTTTCTTACCAATTTCTACTTTTATCATACTGTAGCCAGAAAATGTAGCTTGTGAGAATTTTACTTTTTTGAATAATATGTGAAAAATCATATGGGAAAACTGGTTTTTGCTCATATAGTTACCCAACTACCAGTAGTTCTTCATGTATAGTGATGACTCTCACTTCTGGGCCTGTATGCCTGCTGTCTCTCTGCTTGGAATGCCCTCTCATCTCCTTCTCTTCCTAATTCTATCTTCCAACTAAGCCTCTTTTACTTTCTAGACTCATCTGGAATATCACTTCCTTCAAGGCTTGGCTACACTCCTCACTCTGGGTTAATTATTCTTCCTCAGTGTTCCCACAAGGCTTTTCCCTGGTGGCTCAGTGGTAAAGAACCCACCTGCCAATGCAGGAGATGTGGGTTCAATCCCTGGGTCAGGAAGATCTCCTGGAGAAGGAAATGACAACCCACTTCAGTGTTCTTGCCTGGGAAATCCCATGGACAGAGGAGGCTGGCGGGCTACAGTCTATGGAGTGGCAAAGACTTAGTGACTAAACAGCAAACAGCAGTGTTCCCATAACGCCTTGTGTTTCTCCAGTTTAACCCTTTCCATTCTTCATTATAATGACTTATCATGTACCTGCCTGTATCCTCCACTAAGCTGCTAGCGTCATCAGGGCATAGTTCATGTTACTCATCTTTCTATCCCAATTCCTAACATACTTCCATGGTTTATTTAACCATCAGTTGATGCTGACTGAATGTCAACTATGCCAGAAACTGTGGATGGCCACACATGATGTGTCTTTAACAAATGTTTGAAAAGCAAGGAATGAATGAAGCTATGCCAATGTTTTAAATGAAGAAATTAAAATATATTGGCATCAGAAATGGCTAGAAAATGCAAACGAACAGGAAAATAATTTCTATTTCCCTTAACTGTATCTTCTGCAGTGAGGCTGCATGCAAACCACCACGTCAGGCACCAGAGTGAGATACTCACACCACGTCCCCTGCATAATGTCGAATTCGAAAATCTCGATCAAACTCCAGGATTTTGTCCGAGGCGCAGAGCTAAGAAATCAAGAAGGAAGGAGATGACCTTGAAAATAGACATTTTAACTTTTCTAAAACTATATTCCAACTTAATAGGAGAAGTTAATCATGTCACAAATCACGATATCATTATGAACAAAGTCCCAGTGTGTGGGGGTTTATTTAATTTGGCAAATGTGGTAAAGATTGAGAACTTTCCCCCCCGAAGTGCACAGAGCCAGACTGCATTTCCTGGCCACCTTGGTAACTGGGAATGGCTAGGTGACCAAGCTCTGCACAATGGAAGGTGAGTGTGAGGGGATAAGGCTCTTCAAGGTCAAAGCTGGTAAGAAGCGGGTGACTCTCCTCTGTACTTTCTTCTCAACTCCCACTAGTTGGATGCAGAGAAGGATGGTCCTGAGGGGATGGAAGAGCCTGAAGATGGGAGAAGTCTGGGACCCTGGGAGAGAAATAGACTTCTGTTGTCTATGACACTTAAATCTCCACTGTTAACACAGCCCAGCCAACCTTGACTGACAGAGCCTCTCTCCTCCATGTCCCACTTAAAGAAGACCATTTTGAGGATTTGCCATCTTCTATGCATGGATATCTCATTCAATACTCACAACTGATATTTAAACTAAGGATTATGGATTCTCTTTTACATACATGAAAACTAAGCCTCAGACAGGTTAGGTAACTGGCCCAAGGTCCTGTAGCTGATAAGCGGTAGCTCTGGGAAGAGTTCTTGGGACCAAATGCCATGTCTGTTCTCTGCTATGTATACGTCAGCCTGGCTCACCCGTCTTCTGCTAAGCTGGGACTCCAGGTCTACCACTTCACAGGAGATCAACCTTCTGTAGCTGTTTCTCACTGAAGAGGACCTCTCTGAGAAGGCAGTTTTTATAGAGCCCTGGATCTCTATAAGTTTCTGCAATTTCCTTATTACAGAAGCACGTAGATTCTTTGAGCACCCTATAAAGGATCACTTGATATCCTTTAGGTTCAAAAGCAGATGTTTAAGAATCCGTAACTATTGGGACTTCCCTGGCAGTCCAGTGGTTAAGACTTCACTTTCCAATGCAGGAGATGTGGGTTTGATCTCTGGTTGGGGAGCTAAGATTACACAGTGCCTCACAGCCAAAAAACAAACAAACAAACATAAAACAGAAGCAATATAAAGACTTTAAAAATGGTCAACATTAAAAAAAAATTAAAAAAAAAAAAAAAAGAATCCGTAAGCATTGAGTATGGTTACGTAGAAACATCACTTGGCTTGTCATGCTAGATAACAAACAACCCCAACCAGGATGGTGGGTTCTCTATGGATGTAGACTGTTAAGGGAATAATTAGTCTATTAATTCAAATTAATAATTAAAGGAAGTTAGAGTCAGACTTCTGAGGTTGCAGTCTTGTCTCTACCATCTACATGCTTTGTTTCCTTCAGTAATCACTTATTGTAGAGTTGTTCTAGAGGTTAAACCAACTGTGGAGAACAAAGCTCTAACATTCAGAGGGGTCTCTGAAATATTTAATTCCTCTCTCCTTCCCTCTCTCTTATCAACCACTTTTACAAAACCCTTCTACTTATAAAACTCCCAAAGGAAAAAGACTCAAGAGACATCTATACTAATTGAATATTCTTACATTTAGATACTGCAAATTCTTAACTGATCTAAACATAGAACTTTTTAGATTTTTCTTTACTTTAAAAAAAATAAAACCTATTTATCATTCAACTTTACATGTTAACAATACTTTTAACAGTAATTGGATCTGTCTGCCTCTGCATGATAATTTTAATACATGACAAACAGTTTAGCCCCTAAATAAACACAAGCCAGAAACCTCTTCTTTAACCTGCCAATAAAAGTAATCATTAGTAATCAATAATGAATTAAAATGCCTGCTGTGACATACAGGATAATAGCATTTATTTAACAGAAAGGTTCACAGTGATGAAAATATCCTGACAGCTTGGTTATTTCATTTCTTTTATTCATTAGGCAAAAATCCCAGAAAAGAACACAAAAAATTTCCATTTCAAGATATGTCTGAGAGATGCTGCTGCTGAGGGAGAAAGGAGCCACCTGGTCTGAGAGTTGGGAAAACCTGGGCTCCCACAATAAAAAAAAGAAAAGAAAATTTCCATCTTCACAGATAAATTACTACTTAGCCTTTCAAGTCAGTAGTTAGTGCTTAAAAGTACTGCATGAACAGCTTCTACTTTAAATATTTGGTTGATACATTCAGGTACATAAATGGCCAAGGTGAAACATAACAAAATGAAGCGATTCCTCATGTGAGAATCATAGTTGTTTATCTAATCATATGGAGAGCTGCCTGTTTTAGTTCAGAATTCAATATTTCCTAAGATTTTTTTGGTATGATCATGACCAATTCAATTTGATAAACAAGGATTGTCTACCATCTGGTAGACATAATACAAGGCGAATCTCCAAAGTCTGAATTATTATTATAAAGAACATTTTTTACCCAGCCCCTCAGAGATGGGACATTTGCCCCTGTCACTGTGCCATCTTTAAAAGTATCACTCTAAATAATTCATGTGGCTTCTAACTTTGCTTACTGTTCTGTCCCCAGCCGTCAGGATTGTACCTGGAAAACGAGAGGCACTTATTCAGTATTTGTGTTATAAATGGGAAATGACTGGAGGAATAACTGTAGCTGGAACCCTAATGTCAAAGATCAGACTATAGGGACTTTCCTGGTGGTCCAGAGGTTAAGAGTCCGTGCTTCCAATGCAGGGGGTGTAGGTTCAATACCTGGTCAGGGACTAGATTCCACATGCCACGCAGTGCGGCCAAAAGTAAAAATTAAAACAAAGATAAGACCATACTATCTGAAAGCTAACCTTCAGCAGGCTACACATTAGTCTTCAGTAACAGACCAAAGAGAATGTCTTGGAGATAAACTGGTCTAAAATAAATATCAGCCAGTAATCTATTTCTTGGCGATTTGTGCTTTCTCTAGTTAACTGTGGAATCTTACTGTTCTAATTACATAATGTCAAAAGGGACAAAGTTAGAATATAGATTTATTCATACTAAAAAATGGCAGTATGTCATAGATTTACACGGAATTATGGAGGAGCAGAAACGTTTGCCTCTTTCTTCCTGGAAGCGAAGAAGCACAGGGCCTGTTTCTCCTTCAGCTTATGGTTGCTGGACAAGCCTGTATTTATAGGGAACACCTGGGGATGATGGTGTGTCTCTCCTAGGACAATTACCATGGCGAACATATCATACGCAAGGCGCAGCACAAAGGTCTGATAACCACAACTGCCACCAGTTATCACAGAAGTATGATCTGTTTGTAACATTTTTAGAATGTGAAAAATAGGGAGTTAAAAAGGTCACCCGTTTATTTAAGGAATGAGTGTCCTTGTAACATGAGAATTTCAGCTAGAATTTCTCGTTTTCAAGAAAGTCACATAGTCTCACATAGAGCAGAGCACATATACTATATTTTTATAACTGAGGATTACAGTAAAAAGTCATGGACAAAAGCTATTTTCAGTGCCATAGTTATCGGATGCAGGGGCAAAATTCTAGCACATGAACAAGGTCTCTGTACCTATTGGTTATAAATGACATCATGCTTTCTAAACAATTGTGTTCATTTTTCCTATTTCTAGCAAATTGAGTAGTCTAGAGTGCCCTCTCCTGGACATTATGATTTTTATCAATCACACCATCTGTGGTGTGAAGAAGACTCTTGAGAGTCCCTTGGACAACAAGGAGATCAAATTAGTTGATCCTAAAGGAAATCAACCCTGAATATTCATTAAAAGGACTGATGCTGAAGCCCAATACTTTGGCCACCTGATGCAAAGGGCTGACTCATTAGAAAAGACCCTGATGCTGGGAAAGATTGAAAGCAGGAGAAGGGGATGACAGAAGATGAGATGGTTGGATGGCATCACTGACTCGATGGACATGAGTTTGAGCAAGCTCCGGGAGATGGTGAAGGACAGGGAAGCCTGGCGTGCTGCAGTCCATTGGGTCGTAAAGAGTTGGATGTGACTGAACAACAACATCATCATCCCAGTAAACCAGACAGGCAGAATTTATCCACAGCAATACATCATTTCAGGGATGTTTACAGCCTTTCATACTCGTGTGGACATTCTTGTACCCCAACATAAAAATTCATTTGATTCTGTCAAACAATGAGGAAAATCGTACAGATCAAAATGAGAGGATGTGCTCATTATACACGGTACCTTGCGGCTGGAAAAATGGCCGTGCTTGCCCAGTTTGCTGTTAAGTGCTTCTAGGAACATTTCATCAGTGACTTTGCCGACGTTCATGCAGGCATCATCCAGGATGGCAATGATCCCCTTGTGCTGCTGCTCCACCAGGTCCACAATGATCTGATTGTTGAAGTAATCAATCTGGAGGACACAGCAAAGAGCCAGTTACAAACGGGACGGGAACCAGGTGCAACACCAACACCTCCACAGGTATCAGGAGTTCAAGTCACTCTGATGTCAAATATGTAAATCACAATTAATGAGGCTTCCCTGGTGGCTCAGACAGTAAAGAATCTGCCTGCAATGCAGGAGACATGGGTTCGATTCCTGGGTTGGGAAGATCCCCTGGAGAAGGAAATGGCAACCCACTCCAGTATTCTTGCCAGGAGAATCCCATGGACAGAGGAGCCTGGCAGGCTACAGTTCATGGGGTCACAAAGAATGGGACATGACTGAGCGACTAAAACCTTCAATGCTAAAATGAGTACATGTTTTAACAGAGGTTTTTTAAAAGATGCATTTATTGACTTTGTATCATAAAACATTTTGTCTTGGGAGTTCCCCGGGGGTCTAGCGGTTAGGATTTCGCACTTTTCACTGCCATGGCCCTGGTTCAATCCCTGGTCAGGGAACTGAAATCCCACAGGCTGCAGAGCTTGGTCAAAATTTTTTAAAAATTGCCTTAAATGAACACAGTAAGTCCCCTACAAATGAATGAGTTCCATTCTCAGAGTGTGTTTGTAAGTCCAACAAAGTTAACCGAGGTACCCAGCTAACACAATCAGCTATATAGGTTGTACTGTAATAGGTTCATAATATTCTTCACATAAATACTACACACATAAAAAAATGAGCAAACACAAAAAATAAAGATTTTTCACCTTATAGTACAGTACCTTGAAAGTATAATAGTACAATAGCCAGCACACAGGGGCTGGCATGAACGTCTGCATTTTTAAAAGTTTGCAACTTGAAGGTTTGTATGGAGGGGACTTACTGTACAGCTCAAGGTGAAAATTATAAAGTAGATAATGTTTCTTCCTTCACCAAGTCTTATTTTAATCCTGTCTTCATACCCTGCACCTAACCTTACTCCCCATACTCTCAATCTGTTGGCTGTTAATCACAAGACCCATATTCCACTGTGCTGTGCTGAGTCACTCAGTTGTGTCCCAACTCTTTGTGACCCCATGGACTGTGGTCCGCCAGGCTCCTCTGTCCATGGGGATTCTCTAGGCTAGAATACTGGAGTGGGTTGCCATGCCCTCCTCCAGGGGATTTTCCCAAGCCAGGGGTTGAACCCAGGTCTCCCGCATTGCAGGCGGATTCTTTACTGTCTGAGCCACCAGGGAAGCCCCCATATTCCACTGCTGCTGCTGCTGCTAAGTCACTTCAGTTGTGTCCGACTTTGTGCGACCTCATAGACGGCAGCCCACCAGGCTCCGCCATCCCTGGGATTCTCCAGGCAAGAACACTGGAGTGGGTTGCCATTCCTTCTCCAATGCATGAAAGTGCAAAGTGAAAATGAAGTCGCTCAGTCGTGTCCGACTCTTCGCGACTCCATGGACTGCAGCCTACCAGGCTCCTCCGTCCATGGGATTTCCCAGGCAAGAGTACTGGAGTGGGTTGCCATTGCCTTCTCCGCCATATTCCACTCAGTCAGTTCAGTTCAGTTGCTCAGTCGTGTCCGACTCTTTGCGACCCCATGAATCACAGCACGCCAGGCCTCCCTGTCCATCACCATCTCCCGGAGTTCACTCAAACTCATGTCCATGGAGTCGGTTATGCCATCCAGCCATCTCATCCTCTGTCGTCCCCTTCTCCTCCTGCCCCCAATCCCTCCCAGCATCAGAGTCTTTTCCAATGAGTCAACTCTTTCCATGAGGTGGCCAAAGTACTGGAGTTTCAGCTTTAGCATCATTCCTTCCAAAGAAATCCCAGGGCTGATCTCCTTCAGAATGGACTGGTTGGATCTCCTTGCAGTCCAAGGGACTCTCAAGAGTCTTCTCCAACACCACAGTTCAAAAGCATCAAAACTTTGGCGCTCAGCCTTCTTCACAGTCCAACTCTCACATCCATACATGACCACAGGAAAAACCATAGCCTTGACTAGATGAACCTTTGTTGGCAAAGTAATGTCTCTGCTTTTGAATATGCTGTCTAGGTTGGTCATAACTTTCCTTCCAAGGAGTAAGAGTCTTTTAATTTCATGGCTGCAGTCACCATCTGCAGTGATTTTCAAGCCCAGAAAAATAAAGTCTGACACTGTTTCCACTGTTTCCCCATCTATTTCCCATGAAGTGGTGGGACCGGATGCCATGATCTTCGTTTTCTGAATGTTGAGCTTTAAGCCAACTTTTTCACTCTCCTCTTTCACTTTCATCAAGAGGCTTTTTAGTTCCTCTTCACTTTCCACTAGGTGCCCACATATAACCTGGAAGTATTACTTGATAACTAACTTGATGAAGTTAAGGTGCTACACAGAACTTGCATTTTTAGTTACATGACCCTGGCTGACCAAAATGCCAGAGTGTCTCCTCCAGTTTCCCAAAAGTTAAAAAGCATATATGGATCTAACACAGTTTTTCAGGGTACAATATAAAAATTTTAATTATCAGATATAAGGATCCATAAAGAGTAAGAATACACTTTTCATTTGCTTCCACAAGCTGAAAATAGTTATAAACAACTTCTGAATCTTTCTCTACTTCAAGACATACAAGGTATGTATAATAATCCTCTTCTACACCTGTTTCTTCTGATCAAAGTGTGAAAGTGTTAGTCACTCAATCATGTCCAACTTTTTGCAACCCCATAGACTGTAGCCCACCAGGCTCTTCCGTCCATGGAGTTTTTCAGGCAAGAATACTGGAGTGGGTTTCAATTTCCTCCTCCAGGGGATCTTCCTAACCCAGGAATCGAACCTGGGTCTGCACTGCAGGCAGATTTTTTTATTGGCTGAGCCACCAGGGAAGCCTGTTTATCCTGACAGCTTGCAGCATATATACCACTAGACTCCGAGAGAAAGCATGCATGGGCCTGACTCAGGCAAGCTGTGCATCACGTGAAGAAGGGCAGTCTATGCACTTTAATCCCATGTGTTGATATGTCCCTGATCATTCAGGAGGTACCTGATCTGAGAGTTGTCTCCATTACCCTCTCTAAAATTGACACACTCACAATAGATGAGTACTATGTCTCATGGATTCCTGCTCAATGGTATTTAAAAATCCAAGGGCTCGTGCCAGCTGTGGTTTTCAGCTCCACCTCTATTTCCAAGCCCTCCTCTGCATTCCATGAACTCAAAGTCTGCAAACTGGGTGGCTTTTACTTTTTTTATATTTTTCTGGTTTGTCTAAATCAGTGATCGGAGAAGGCAATGGCACCCCACTCCAGTACTCTTGCCTGGAGAATCCCATGGATAGAGGTGCCTGGTAGGCTGTAGTCCATGGGGTCGCTAAGAGTCGGACATGACTGAGCAACTTCCCTTTCACTTTTCACTTTCACGCATTGGAGAAGGAAATGGCAACCCACTCCAGTGCTCTTGCCTGGAGAATCCCAGGGACGGGGGAGCCTGATGGGCTTCCATCTATGGGGTCGCACAGAGTCAGACACTACTGAAGCGACTTAGCAGTAGCAGCAGCAAATCAGTGATACTCAATGGGGTGTGACTTTCCCCGGAACCCCTAGGGCATCTGGCAATGTCTGGAGATGTTTTTGATGGTCATGACTAGGAGGAGGCCAGGATACTGCTCAACATCCTACGATGCACAGGACAGGCTTGGTACAAAATGTTAGTACAGAGACAGATTAGCCCTGGTCTAAGTATGTACTTTTATTGTGGGCACTTTATTACATTTCTCATCAGGGAAAAATGTTATTTGTATCTTTGGAAAAAATATTTTTAAAATGTTCAAAAAGTAGGAACTCTATATTAATCAACATAGCTGAAATCTTAGACTTTGCAACTATGGAATTAAAGACTAAGCCTTTTGTCATTAAGGCCAAAAGAATTAAGTTTCCCAAATTCCAGCTGGCTATCTACAAGTAATTAGTCTTTGCTGAAGAGTCCAGTAGCTTTTGGTTCACAACTGAATGCTGCTTTAAGCACTGCCTAAAATTAGGGTTTACAAATCAGGTTCTTCCAGCCACCTGGCATTCCCAAGAGGTTTCTTAGGGGACGCAGGAGATAAAGAGGTGGGATGGAGTTTTTACTTTTTATTTAAATTAATTTTTATTGGAGTAGAGTTGATTTACAGTGCTGTGTTAGTTTCTGCTGTACAGCAAAGTCAATCAGTTGGATGTGTGTTAGTCGCTCAGCTGTGTGTGACTCTTTGCAAAGTCAATCAGTTGGATGTGTGTTAGTCGCTCAGCTGTGTGTGACTCTTTGCAAAGTCAATCAGTTGGATGTGTGTTAGTCGCTCAGCTGTGTGTGACTCTTTGCAACCCCATGGACTGCAGTCCGCCATGCTCCTGAGGCCATGGCATTCTCCAGGCAAGAATAAATACTGGAGTGGGTTGCCATGACCTTTTCCAGGGGATCTTCCCAACCTAGGGATGGAACGTGCATCTCTTATGTTTCCTGCATTGGCAGGCAGGTAGCGGTACTACTACTAGTACCACCTGGGAAGTCAAAGTAAATCCGTTACATACCTACATATGTTCACTCGTTTTTAGACCTTTTCCCATATAGATCATTACAGAGTACTGAGTAGAGTTCCCTGTGCCATACAGTAGGTCCTTATTAGTTATCTGTTTTATATACAGCAGTGTGTCTGTGGTGCTAGAGAAGATTCTTGAAAGTCCCTTGGACTGCAAAGAGATCAAACCAGCCAATCCTAAAGGAAATCCACCCTGAACATTCACTGGAAGGACTGATGCTAAAGTTCCAGTACTTCGGCCACATGATGGGAAGAGCCAACTTACTAGAAAAGACACTGATGCTGGGAAAGATGGAGAGCAGGGGGAGAAGACGGCAACAAAGAATGAGATGGTTGGATGGTATCACCAAATCAATGCACATGAGTTTGAGAAGACTCCAGGAGATAGTAAAGGACAGGGAAGCCTGGCAAGCTGCAGTGCAAAGAGTCGGACACGACTTATCAACTGAACAACAACGAAAAATGTGTCTATGTCAGTAAGTTTGGGGGTTTTAAAGGAAATACTTGCCCAGAATAGGAATTCTAATTTGGGCATTCGGCCTGTCCTCAGTAACTGTTACCCTTAAGAGAGTCTTCTGTTTCCTCTAGGACATATTTCTCTTGGTTTATTTCACTAAGAATTGTTTTAAAGGGCTTTTCCCCTCCTTTTTCATATGTTTGGAATAGCCTCCTGCCATTGTTGACTTTTCCTTTTCTCAACTATGCCTGTGGGATTTGATGTTCTGATTGTTACAGGATATTTTTGACCAGTATCTCTGAACCACATCTGAATAACAAGTTTTATGATTAAATTTGTTATAAAAACCTAAACCCTAGTTATAATTGTGTATTATGAGACACAACAGATTCATTCTATGAAAGTTGCATATTAACTTTACTGAATTACATGTTAAATATGTGATGAGAATTCACTCTTTAAATCAAAACTGTAGGCAATCCTATTAGAAAGTAATAATACACCTGTGGTTTATTTATAAATAGGTAATATTTATACTAATATATTTGAACAAAATTTTTTATGGTATTCTAATATATAACACAATGGAAGGCAAAGAAGCAATTTAAAGCAGGAAAGCTAATTATTATACCATATATATACATATATAAGATATAAAATATGTAATTATATATAATATATATGTATGTTTCCAGTATCTACTTTTCCTGAATCAGAGAAGATAGCAAGTAAGAAGGTGGGAAGGAATATAAAAGTAATTTAAATACAGCATTTCAAATAGGTTTTTACTGCTTATACTGAGTATCAGAAAACAAATGTGGACTTCATTGTCTATACTTGGCAAAGGATAAACACAGAAATAAAAGGAAACTCAGAAGTTTTTGAATTTTTAAAGTCTGTTCGCAAAATTGTTTAATAATAAAAATTTCAAAGAAAATGACAAGGTCCCACTTCTTTCATGAGCAGGAAGTCTAACGGTCCTGGTTTTAGCTGTGATCTGTGGGACTGCGCCCTGCATCCGTCAAACTGTCTGCCTACATCTTATCAGACCAGTGACAAATACAAAGTTCCCAGAGAGCCACGCGAAGAGAGGTGGAAACTCGTGTGACACAACAGAGACTGAATGGAAATCAAAGTCATCGCAGCTGTCTTCATGCACTGGTTTCAGGGAGTATGGACTTCCCTGACCAGAGACGACAGAGTGCCACTGAGCTTACAAAGTAGAGGAAGAAAAAAGAGGAATAAGAGCAAAAAAAGGAAAGAAGGAAGGAGAAGAAACTCTACTAGGAAGCCAAGTTCTGTCCATTGAAGGCAAAAGCTGCTGCTATGAATAATGTATAAAGGATGCTAAAGTCAAACAGACAGATGTGAATCAAAAAGCCATGTGTTACGGTCTAGCACAGACAACTGGATTCAATATTCTATGATACACCATAATGGGAAAGGATTTTTTAAAAATGTACATATATATATGTAGAACTGAATCACTTTGCTCTATAGCAGAAATTAACACAACATCGTAAATCAACTATACATCAACGTAAAATATTTTTTTCTTTTCTTTTCTATCTATATGAGACGATGAATACTCACTAAACTCATTGTGGTAATCATTTCATGATGTGCGTTAAGTCAAATTGCTATACTGTATAATGTAAACTTACACAGTGCATGCGAGCATGCTCAGTAGCTAAGTCGTGTCAGACTCTTTGTGACCCCATGGACCGTAGCCCACCAGGCTCCTCTGGCCCTGAAATTTTCCAGGCAAGAATATTGGAGTGGGTTGACATTTTCCCCTCCAAAACTTATACAGTGCTATATGTCAATTATACCTCAATAAAATTAGAAAGAAAAAATAAAACAAAAACCTACAGGGTATCAGCAATCAGGTGAACATAAGTTTACTGATTTTAACTCAGCCCTTTCTGGGTCCCAAACAGAGAGTTGATCAAATTAGAGAAACCCCACCTGTCAACCCTGAAAGTGAGTTGTATGTACATACCCCAAAAGGAAAGCTAAGGGTGCTGTGTTTCAAGCGCCCAAGGAAATCAGCAGACCCCTAGGATGCTAGAAGTTGGCTTTATCATGAATCCACTCACATGCTTCCAGGGGATCCCTTCCCGCTGGTACTCCTCCTGTTCTTGCTTCAGGACCAGCTGAATAAACAGCTGCTGGAGCTTCTCGTTGCAGTAATTGATGCAGAATTGCTCAAAGCTGCAAGAAAAGGAATCAATCAGGCTCAAACAAATTTTAACAACAACAAAACAATAGGGTTTTTAGTATCTTCTCTGGTTTACCTGTTGTTGTCGAAGATTTCAAAGCCATAGATATCCAAGACACCAATAACAGTGTTCTTGCCATGGATGGTGGTGTCTGAGTTCTTGACCGCAATAATATCATTGATGCGGGAGACAATCCAACAGAAAAGGCGCTCGTATATGGCCTGTGATGAAAATGACCTCGTAAATTCTTGCACGTTGGAAATGAGTCCTCTGTTTGGATTTTTTAAAAATTATATTCATTTATTTATTTTGACTGTTCTGGCTCTTTGTTGCTGTGTGCGCTTGTCTCTATTTGCAAGGAACGGGGGCTCGTCTTTGCTGAGATGTGTGGGCTTCTCATTGCAGAGCCCCCCCGCCCCACCCCACCTCATTGTGGCACAAGGGCTCTAGGGCACATGCGTTTCAGTAGCTGAGGCACGTGAGCTCAACAGTTGCAGCTCCCAGGCCCTAGAGAACAGGCTCTATCGTTGTGGCACACTAGCCCAGTTGCTCCACGGCATTTGGGATCCTCCTGGACCAGGGTTCAAACCCACGTCTCCTGTAATGGCAGGTGGAGTCTTATCCACTGCGCCACTAGGGAAGCCCTGGATTTGTGATACGTTTTAAATTCTTATTGACCTCCTCCTTAGCATTTAGCATAGCTGTTAATCCTCTAAGCTAAAAAATGAGAAATACAGATCGTTTTCTAAAAAATTATGTGACGTTTGCATGATATTTGGATGGTGGTTATTATTGGTCACTATGTGAGCTATATTTCAACAAAATTCCTTAGGTGTGTCTCTGTGACCTGGTAACACCAATAATTTGCTTACTATCTCGTATAAGTCACTTTGTTGCTTTATTTTAACCTCATCAACTATAAAAAGCAGAGAACTAACGAGTTCTGTATTCTATGGATTGTAAATACACAAACATTGACTTATAATGCTAAATAAAGATCTAAGCCAAAAGGACAGCATTTCAAATTCCTTGAGGTTCAAATATACATTCAATGCCCAAGAACACACACAGCAACACGAAAGGACAAAGGCACCACACACTCGCACACATTCATATCCTGATACAAATGTGTCCTGCAATGTCTTTCCTTAACATCTCCCTCCAGATACCCGCTCTCTTCACCTGTACACGTCCAGACACATGACCTCCACTATTCACCTCCTCTTCCAACCACTCCAGTCTTCATTTTCTCTCATTTTCTTTCATTTTCTCACTGAAATGCCTCATCAAGGACCCCAAGCACCTCTCTATGGACACTTTCTCGTTCCTCCACGTGGACATCTTACCCAGTTTCCCACTCTTGCCTTGAAACTTTCTGCCCTCTGATTCAGGACATCACACTGTCTTAATTTGCCTCTTATTTCACCGGCTGTTTCTTCTTGGTGACCTTTAGTAGGTCTTCTCTTACTGTTCCTCAGTCACTAAGCTGTGACCAACTCTGCAACCCCACGGACTGCAGTACGCCAGGCTCCTCTGTGCTCTGCTATCTCCCGAGTTTGCTCAAATTCATGTCTATTGAGTCAGTGGTGCTATCTAACCATCTCCTCCTCTACCTGACCTCTAAAAGCTGGAGTTCCTCCTGGTCCTCTTCTCTCCCTATCTCCTCTTTTCTGTGTCATTTCATATGACAATAAAGAACAGTGATATGATGTTTCCCCCCAAAAGCACTGTCTGAACGCAAGCTCTCCTCTGAGCTCCAGGTCCCATGCCTGCCTGCCTGCCTGACAGCACTCCTAGATGTCTCACGGCCATCTCAAACTTCTGTCTTGTCTGGACTGCTGATCTTCCCACCTCCCCCAGACTTCCTTCATGTTGTTCAGTCGCTAAGCCATGTGCAACTCTTCTGCAACTCCATGGACTGTAGCCCGCCAGGCTCCTCTGCCCATGGGATTTCCCAGGCAAGAACACTACAGTGGGTTGCCATTTCCTTCTCCAGGGGATCTTCCCCACCCAGGGACTGAACCTGGGTTTCCTGCTTGGCAGGCAGATTCTTTACCACTGAGCCACCCTACTTCTAACCACCAATAACTAGAAACAGAAACTTAGGGATTCATTAGAAATTTTGGTACCAGAGCCCTTACAACGCCAACAGGCTGCCGGTTAAACTCCCACCTTGGCGAAGGCATCCCTTCCGTAGCTGGCTTCCTGCTCTGTGTGCTGCTTGTCGATGATGTCGCGGCCCGTAGCCACCGTCCGGTAGAGGAGGGCTTTCTCCACCATGTCCGTCTTGGTGGACAGCAATTCTGCGATGATAGATACAAGCTTGCCGTCCTCAATCAGAGTAGTGTCACCATCCACTACAAACTTTAAATTCCCCTGTATCAGAAGAGAAGAACCAAGACACATCATTTCCACTGAGATTCTGAAAAACGATGTCAGAGAAAGATTTGCCAGTGTGAGAGAATTCCCAGGGACCTTGTCTGTAGCACCCATCTTCCTAAATACATTAATATCTCAACACATAAAAATCGAGTGCTTCATCCATTTCGTCCTTCTCCAGACACTCCTCTATCTTTCAATTTTCAGTGTATGGTTTTGATGGATGGAAATTTTATATTTTTATGTTGTCAAATCTATGAGTCATTTGCTTCAGGGTTTCTCTTTCTTTGGTGTCATGCTTAGATCATTCCAACTCTGAAGATTTTATGAATATTTAATAGATTTTTCTATTCCTTTTATAGTTTTTTCCCTCCTATTTAAGCCTTGAGTCCAGCTAGAAGGTATGTCAGTATAAAGTAAGAATCCAACTTTATTTTTTCAGATGATTACTTGCTCCAACACCATCAACTGAATAGTCTAAGCTTTTCCTCCTGATTTGAAATATAACCTTTATTACACATTAATTTCCACCAATTTTTTGAGTCTGTTTATATGTTACTCTTTCCAGACAATAAATATTAGCCAGCTACCAAGTGTCCAGCACATGAACTAGTCTGTTGATTAATCTGGTGCTGAACTTATGCAGCAAGTTTTAAAGCACTGCGGCTTTTACTATCATTTTAAATGGCTGGAATTAGTTGTGTCTCTTTCCCCCAGCTCCCCCTACCCTACTATTCTCCTTTAACACATTTTATTCACTTTTAGTATATGCTTATTGTTCTAGTAAGTTCTAGAATCATTATGTCAACTGAAAAAAGAAATTCTTCTTTGGATACTGAAGCATTATTGTCACACCGTATTTATAAACTAGTTGAAACAACGAAATAATTTAGAATGTTAAAGTCTTCCCACTCATAAACATTTATTTAAGAGATTGTTTACATGCGGCTTTATAACAGTTTTCATATATGTCCCGAGCATTTCTTTCTTTTTTCTCTTGGGGGGGAGCCCTCCACTGAGTCTTTGTTGCCGCGTGTGGGCTTTCTCCAGTTGCAGGGAGCGGGGGCTACTCTTCGTTGCGGGGTGCGTGCTTCTCACTGCGGTGGCTTCTCTTACTGGGGAGCACGGGCTCTCGAACGCAGCCTCGGTACCTGTGGTGCACGAGCTTAGGTGCCCCGCGCATCTGGGATTTTCCTGGACCAGGGCTGGAACCCACGTCCCCTACATTGGCAGGCGGGCTCTGGACCACCAGGGAAGTCCCAGGCCCTGTGCATTTCTGATTCCCTTAGGGTTACTCTCTCCACAGGAAAGTGCAAAGTCATTTTTATTCCAGATTTGCATTCATGCTGTCACTCATTCACCAGGAGGCCACAGGTTCATTATGCTTTCAAGATCTCTAATAAATACAGACAGTAATGAAAAGACTCCCGCTGACAGTTCTTTACTTCTAAGTTTAGTGTGATGTGTGGAACATAACTTGTGCTCAAGTGGCCAGGGTGGCCCATGGTACTGGCTGCAATGAACTGGCTGTGCTTTTTTGGGGGTGGGGTGGGGGGTACTTTTAAGCCAGTCATTCATTTCCAATCTATAAAATGAGACAATAAAAATCTAGCTCTGTGATTCTGGTTCAAATGCCATTAGAAGTTGACTCTGTTCAAAAGATTTGAGCTTATTCCATGGGTGGTCACATCACTGCTGAATTCTTTTACCTTTGAAAATATCCAGTCCAAAGCCTAACATACCAAGAAGGCAGTGAACGAAAGCCACAGTCTCAAAACCTACAGTGGCTTGGAAAATCCCTCCTACTATTATAAAATGGTGGAGGAAACTACAGATACAATAATTTCTTCAACATGTCAGAGAAATTTTCTCTACATAAATTACTTTTTTACAAAACCCCAAACCTTCTGAAAGAACATCCGAGCTCCACAGGGAGGCAATAACTTCAGAAAGGCGTCCCCACTCACCAAGTGAAGAATAGCAGCCAAGATTTTATACGCTGTTTGAATCTCCTCGGGTTTGAAGCCAATTACTTTCATGGCATCAGCTACTACTTTGAATTCTGCAGCATCATTGATAGACGACTGGGAATGAAAACAGGAAACCGAGGTCACAGACATTTCATTTGAACATTAACATACAAAACCAGGAGACTAAATTTAAGTGTAGCCAAGGTCCTGATGCCTTTGGAGTAAGTCACTGAAGGGATGGGGAGTATCCAGAGAAAATACAATGATTTCAGGGGTAGCGATATAAGGCAACACCCACAAGGCCCACTTCTGTGTGAGAGCCACCGTCTCTCATAATAAGCACCAGGCACTTTTCTGGAAGCTGCAGTGAAGGAGCAAGTCCTGAGTTGGCTCAGAGAAGCTCTGGGATGAGTGGAGGAAGTGGCATGAGATGTGAGACCACAAGTGGAAACTCTGACTGAAGGAACCTCCGAAACACATGCCTAGCTATTGTCGTCTGTGGCTTTTGGTTCCACAATTAGTCTTGTCCAGGCTGGGAACAATGCTCCCACGCTGGTTTGGTCAGGCTTCCTACTTCAAAGGTGAGGAAGAACACTCCCCACCCCATCCCCAAAGCCAAGTGGCCTGCCTCGATCATTTGGCTAGCTGGGAAACGGTCCAGGAATATGACCTCGCTTTTTTAAGCATTCTGTAAGCATTCAGGATGTCAGAGATTCTCGCTGTACAAGAGGGTTCCTGTAGAAGGAATGTTTATATCTCTCCCCCGAGTTTCCTGGGAGCTCCCCAGGCGGTGCTAGTGGTAAAGAACCCGCCTGCTAATGCAGGAGACATAAGACATATGGGTTCAGTCCCTGGGTTGGGAAGATCTCCTGGAGGAGGGCATGCCAACCCACTCCAGTATTCTTGCCTAGAGAATCCCATGGATGGAGGAGCTTGGTGGGCTACAGTCCATGGGGTCACAAAGAGTTGGACATGACTGAAAGGACTTAGCATACACACAGGCCGCTGCTTGAGCACCTTGAGTACCTCACACTCAAGTTCATATGTTGAAATCTTAGCCTTCAAGGTGATGGTGTTAGGGATGGAGCCTCTGGGAGGTGATCAGGTCTTGGAGATGAAGCCCTCATGTTCAGATGGGTACCCTTAGAAAAGAGACCCCAGAGGTCTGTCAATGACAAATTGGTGCTTGCCAAGGGAGGGCCTCTGCCATCTGCCTCTGTGCGGACTGAACTCTGCGCAGCTGCAGCTGTTGACCTCTGCCATGCCCTGAAGGGAGTTCAGGGTGGACAACAGGGATGGGGCACCTTATGCTCCAGGGAAACTGGTGGAACAGGTCTTTACATAGTTATTTTCAGGAGCTGATTTCACGATCCCAATTGTTGCATCTCCTCACATCAAAGAGAAGCACTAAAACCCTTCATGGTGACATCAGCTCCTCGTGACCAGCAGAAAACCTTTTGTAAGATACTGACCTTCCCCTACTACCTCTTCGGAGCAGCTTCTCAGAGCTATCTCCTGGGAGGCAGTCCTCATTTTGCCCAGATAGAACTTAACTCACAATTCTCACGTTGTGCATCTTTTTAAGCTGACAGATCCCTGGTCCTTCTGCCCTGTGAGGACATGGCAAGAAGGCACAACCCTTGAACCATAAAGTGGACACAGACTCTGCTGGGGCCTTGATCTTGGGCTCCCCAGCCTCCGGAGTTATGAGAAATCAACATTTCTCATATGCTTATGGTATTTTTGTTGTAGCAACCCAACTAGACTAAGACAAGGGTTCAAAGACTAACTGCTTGCCTTGATCTGTAGCCCATTGGAAATACAAGGGTGTCAATAAAATTCACAGTAAAGCAACGGTAACTGCCCATCTTAGGAGTTTTTCCAAAGCAGTGGCTGCGGGGAGTCCAATCTTTCCTCGGTGAGTTTCTGCCTTGGCTGGGACACAGAGACCTGGCCTGATGCTCACCTGCTGAGGAAGATCAGAGGAAGGGGTCCCCTCTGCCTGATGAGCACGTGTTCCTTTAATTCCAGGACTCAACCAGGCAAACTCTTCCCCTTTCCAGCTCTCTAAGATGCTTAACTTTGTTGAAGCTCAATTTCCTCATGGGGACAAAGGGCATAATGGTACCTTTCTTACATGGCTATTGGAGAAGGAAATCAGAATTTACATACAGCAACTTCCTTCATATACGGGTCTTGCCTTCAGTCTTTCCCAAGACCCTGATGCTGGGAAAGATCGAAGATAAAAGCAGAAGAAGATGGCAGAAAATGAGATAGTTAGGTAGCATTACCAACTCAGTGGACATGAATTTGAAAAACTCCAGGACATAGTGAAGGACAGGGAAGCCTAGCGTGCTACAGTCCACGGGGTTGCAAAGAGTCGGACACAACTTAGCAACTGAACGACAACAACAGTTCCTAGCACAGTGAAAGCGCCCAACTATCAGATTATTATTATCAAAAGCCACAACAGTGTTGAAACTGCAGAGAAACCAGACAAGAAGTCTACATGTCCTCCTACTGAGGGGAACTGTCGGCTGCCTACCCAAGGGGCATTTTCCAGCCCTACTTCTTTCCTACTGACGAAACTCTGACTTGTTCACCCCTCGCCAAGGGCATGTGTTCTTCAGGACTGGTTTCCCCTCACCTTAGGAGGTAAATCTTCATTGGTCTAAACTAATCACAGGGATCTTTTTCCCCTAACCAAGTGATTGGTCAGTCATGGGCATGAGAAGCCATTCTGGCCCATAAGACATGAGGCTTCCCTAGCTTATCAAGGGTTGTGGCCAGGAGCATTTTCTCTGCCCGTGACTGCTGGAATTGCCACTGCCATTTTGGGACCATGAGGAAAATCAGCTTAAGCAGACCAGCCAAATCAGTGACGATGGCAAAACTGTAAGTTGGAGAAACAAACAAGCATCTGGGTCTCTTACTGACATTGTTAAGGCACTCAATTAACCAACTCTGGAACTGCCCCATCCTGGGGCTTCTTGTTATGATATAATCAAGTTCCTTATTGTTTTTGGAGACTTTTAATTGGGTCTTACCTGTAACCCACAGTATCTTAATTGTACATGAGTCCTACATTTTAGGATGGCTAAGTTATGAAACATAGAGAGTAATACTTCATAGTTATTAAAACTGTTCTATTAATTTATATTTGTTTACATAGAAAGATATTAATGATTATATTATAATTTAATAAAAGGTTTAATTAGGATTTATTGTATTATTCCATATATAAATATATACATATATATACTGCTGTTACCAACAATTATCTCTGAAAGGTGAGCTTTAGTATATTTTAATTTCCTTTTGGTTCATCTTTATTTTAGGTTTTGACTATGATCATATATTACTTCTTGGTTTTTATTGGGCAGAAAAAAAAGGAAGGGGAGGAATAGGAATGAAAATTGTTGATGAAAAGGGAACCTAAGGTAAATTTAGTGTTGAAGAAAAGACTTAATGTTCATTTAATATTTGCTTTTTGTGGGTGCTTTACATGACCCAGTCAAGAGTCACTAGGTCACGAGACAATTTGATTTAAAAAGAATATTGTCAGTCACTGTTCTTTTAAGTGTTGATTTTACAATCTTTTATACATTTTGAAGTACCTCTGACCTATTCTCAAAAAAGTTGGGGTGTTGCCCTCTGTTGTTTTGCTTGCTTCCAATTAATTTTCAGCCAAACATCCTGTTCTTGGATGACGATAAAAGTATAAAACTTGTGCAACTTAAATGTCAAACAATGGAAAACTGATTGCAAAACCCTAAATATCATTTATTTATATGTGTGATAATAAAAATATCGCTAAAACCACTAATACAGGTATAATTAGCTTAAGATGAATTGCAAAGAATTTGAAAAAAAGACATGCTTCCCACATCTTGGATTCTTTCCTTTTATAAAGTGTTTTATTTTCTCCCCAAACTACAAATGCAATGCATCTTTAATTATAGAAGAAATATTAAATATGGAAAAAGCAGAAGAACCCAAGTATGTATAACTTTATATACCCAGAGTAAACAAGTAAACCCTGGTCTATTTCCCTTCGGATCTTATTTCATGTATTTATACACCTTCCCCAATGAAACTATAATTACTCTTTTATAACCTACCATTGGCAAATCACTATATTATTAGGATTAGCTACAAATTGGCTAGCAGAAGTTAGATGTATAGCAGAACACGAATTAGAAACCAAAGGGCAAAAGGATCGGTGTTACGTGTGTGCAAGGGCTTTATATGCAAGGGAAGGGGGGGAAAATGTGAAAGCTGAATAGAAATGCTCCAAGGATCACAAAACTATTTCATCAAAATCATGATTTGAAAAACGAATGAATGGCGATCTTTGATATTTTTCAACCACAGTGCTTTTCAGCTTTCTTTTGTTATAACAACTTGCCTTTGGCCAAATCATATCCTACTTCTTTTGCGGTGGATTTCCTACTTGTAACAATGTTTTTAGAGGGTCAAAATAAAAGGAATGGGATTAAAAATTAAAAACAAAAAAACCCACAAGATCACAAGAGAAAAACTTCTTTCCTGTCAGATGGTGATAAAATATAGTAATGGGTTATTAAGCAAAGTTGTTGCATCAATAATACATTGAATCTCTGTCCTAGAGAATTTTAAAAATAGAATAAAAGAGTCATTCATTTGCCTTAAGGTGGCAGGCTGAAACCGATAATTTAATTAATGTCCCTTCTGATTCTTTGATTCTATATCTGAATCATCTCAAAAAGGAAACGCTTACCTTTAGCTGGGCTCCAACATGGATGTAGCTGTAGGATGACAAGGATTTCTGGAGGTGCAGAGAACGTAGCATCTGGTCCGAACCTCCTTGCAGCAGCTGAAAAACATCGAAATAAAAATAAGCTATCAATATACCCACTGAACCCAATATACCATGTATTCTAACTTACTGGCACTCAGTCCCTCAGTCACGTCCGACTCTTTGAGACCCCATGGACTGCAGCCCACCAGGCTCCTCTGTCCATGGAATTTTTTAGGCAAGAAGACTAGATTGGGTTGCCATTTTCTTACTCCAAACTTAATGGTAAACTAGCTGTTTTTCATCTTCTGGGTTAATTCACTCAGGTCCTCTGGCTTTGAAGATTTATTTTTTATCTCGAGGGGAAATGGCTTCAACATCATCAGAGATGGAGAATGTTATACACAGTCAGAAGGAAAATTACTTAAAAGTTCTTAGCCCTTTCCCAATATAGCTGGCATGAAAGGTTCTTGCTTGGACTGTAGCTGTTTGTGAACCGGGAGCCAGTGCTCTATGGCAGTCATGTGCTTATCAACCTTGTTATCTAGACAGTGTGCAGTTGTGTTTCGAATTCAGAAAAAGTCAATACTGCCTTCAATCTAAAAGGCATCAGCAGCTAGTCATATGTTGAATCATACTGGAAACAAACAGCTTTTCCTCCTCAAACTCCAATCCCAGGAAAGGACAATTGGGTAGCCAGGACTGTAGTATTGGACAAAGACAAATTTTAACTTTCACTCAAGTGCAGAAAAAGTTACAGGTTCTTTAAAAAAAAAAAAAATGTAAGTTATTAATTTAGTTGCATCGGTCCTTAGTGGTGGCATGGGGGATCTAGTTCCCTGACCAGGGATTGAACCTGGGTCCCCTGCATTGGTGTCTTAGCCACTGGACCACCAGGCAAATCCCAGTCACAGGTTCTTGAAATAATAGAACTCCTCTATTTGGCAGAAAACTAGTTTATTGAAAACATGGTGAATTATCAACAAAAACACAGACACAATACACATCATCCTTCTCGATAGAACATGAATTTCAGAAGGCACTATGTTGAAATTCTCTATGTGAAACTGCACACTTTGGTTTACTGAAAAAAATGTAACCATCAGGTTTTTTAAATTGATTTTTTTTTTTTTTAAACAAAAATAACCTGAATTTGTATTCCCATCTCTGGAGTGCTGCAAAATGGGAACAATAGCTCCAACTGAAAAATAAAACTAATTTACCATATTCAGAATGTATCGTTTTAAAAGCGTTTAGGGTCATTAAACTGTCACTACACTGCAGAGAGACAGAGGGAAGCTCAACCGAGGCAGTCGTCCGGTTGGTTAACTACCTGCTAACTTCTGAGAACAGTCATGCTCCTCAAGTCCCTGAAGAGCCCCGTGGGGGAGGGTGTATGCACGCGTGCCCATGTGTGTGACGTGTCGCGGGCCGATGGAGGCGAGGGAGGCACAAGGCAGGGGAGAGTCCCCGAAGTAAAAATCCATTTCATTTCGTGCACGCCTGAACAAATGGACGATTATCTGCGCGAGGGCTTACTAACCTGATAGAAAGAATGAAAGCTCCTTTCTCCTGGCTGTTGCACAATAACTCGAGACTAAGGGGGGAAAAAAGAAACGCATTAAAACCTGCGATTGTACTGCTAAAACAAAATGAGAGCCACTCTCCCAGAGAACCCTGTACCAGCACTGCCCTGAAAGGTCCTAAGGACCCCAAGGATGGGACCAACCCATGGAGCTTTCTGTGCAATCTTTCGATAATTCTTTCTTAAACTTTCCGAAAATGAAGCTATTTTGATGTTTTTTAAAACCTGGAGCCTAAAGATGGAATTTTCAGGGGGAGGGAATTGGCAGTGGGGAGAATAGGAAGGAATGTTTAGGGAGGAATACTCTCAGCATTCCCTTCCTGAGGATCTGCTGGTATTTCCAAAAGCACCACCTTACATCCTGGACTGAAGTCAGGCAGGCGAACAAGATCCGTCCACAGATTCCTCTGCTCGAGAGGGTTTCAAAAAGATTGCTCTTAAGAGAGGACTCAAAATGTAAGGGGATTCTTTTGCGTGAATATGTACATAAAGTGAAGGCATGAAACATTTTGGGAAAAAAAACAAACAGACTGATAATAACTGGCATTTCCTGTCCTTTTCCAACTGACTCTGATAAAACACTGTTTCCTGAACAGTCTGCCTTCAGCTTCACAAACAAAAATGAAGGTTAAGACTGCATTCTGCTGCCATAAAGGTTGCTATGGTATGACTGGGATGGAAAGCCCTTAACTGAGAAGGTAGGTCAGTTCATCTCTGAGTACAGTTCAAGGCAGCGACTTAACTTGGTCAAGCTCAACCTTAACTGCTGTAACCAGGCAAATCTACTCCAGATTAGTTAGGACACAGCCTCTCTAGCAGTCCCAAGAGGAAAGTTTTGACTGGACTCTTCTACAAATTGGATCTTTCACTCATATGGCAGATAAAAACATACTCAAAGTTTTCACAGACCAAATGTAGTATGCCTCACAATTAGGCTATAAAACCACAAAGTACTATATTACTATATAAATATACATATATATATATGTTTCTATAAGGCAGTGAACAAATAGAAACTGGAAGAAAGGAGATTTCAAATTAATTAAAATACAAACATGGGAGGATGTGTAAAAAGAGTAGAAGCGATTAATCCTAGATGGGTTTTTGCTAACCCTCACCCCAAAGTTGGCACATGTTCAATCACCTCCCTTCACACACACACCTAAATCATTATCTACAAATGCTATAACTTTTCCCAACTTGACATTGTAATGCTAATAAGAGAACACAAAAGGAGAACATTAATGTCACAGAACAGTAACTGAGGGGCAGGAAGGGATGGAGAAGAGGATTAAAAGCTACTTTGGAGCAGTAGAAGAAATTCTACAATCAGGTTTTTAAAAAACATTCAGCATTAACAGACTCACACATACAGAGAACAAACAGTGGTTGTCAGAGAGGATGGTGTTGGGGGAGGGATGGGTGAAATAGGTGGAGGGTATTGAGAAGTACAAACTACTAGTTACAAATGAGGAGGTGACGTACACACAGGGAATACAGTCATTGACACTGTAATAAGTTTGCATGGTGATGGACGGTAGTTGGTCTTAGTGAGGTGATTATTTTATAATATATAAAATCACTGAATCACTGCATTGTATACCTGAAACTAATATTGTACATGAATTATAACTCAATTTGAAAACGCAATTCTAGTGCTCCCCCTCAAAAATTCAGCATTTGCAAACATGACCCTCAGAAACCAAGCACATTTTACCTTCTCCAATAAGTAGTTATTGATGTGTCCACCAATCGGGTCTCCCTTGAAATCAAAGTTGATATCCATGTATTTCCCAAACCTGCTTGAGTTGTCATTGCGGTTGGTTTTGGCATTTCCAAAAGCTTCCAGGACACAGTTAGACTTAAGCAACATATTCTTCACTCTTTAACACAGATAAAGGAAAGTCACTGAGAGAAATTTCAAAGACTGGACGTTTTAAGAAATTAGATTTCATGAAAAGACATGCAAATATGTCTACAGAGAAGCTGACTGTAGCATTGTTTGGACCTTTAAACAACAGAAATGTCCATGAGGAGGGATGGATGAAGATAAATTTTTGTTTCCTAGTACAATATATACTTACCTAGAAAGAGGTCCAGAATATATTAATGAATGAGAAATTAAGTTGCAAAATAATATGTATTACAAAATAGTATGATCTTTGTGGTGTGTGTATGTGTGCACGCACATGTTTTACTGCTGCTGCTGCTGCTGCTAAGTCACCCCAGTCGTGTCCGACTCTGTGCGACCCTATAGACGGCAGCCCACCAGGCGCTGCCATCCCTTGGATTCTCCAGGCAAGAACACTGGAGTGGGTTGCCATTTCCTTCTCCAGTGCATGAAAGTGAAAAGTGAAAGTGAAGTCGCTCAGTCGTGTCCAACCTTCAGCGGCCCCATGGACTGCAGCCTACCAGGCTCCTCCATCCATGGGATTTTCCAGGCAGGAGTACTGGAGTGGGGTGCCATTGCCTTCTCCGACATGTTTTACTAAATGCTTACAAATCTGGAAGGGACAACATACTTCACTATGGTTACCTAGGTTAATGGGGTAGGTAGGTGGAATTTCAGGGAACTTTCATGTTCTGCACAACGATGTAATTTTTAGTTTTTCTATTAAATGAGCATATTTTATTTACATAAATAAATATTCATGTATTAATATTTTTATTAATATTAAATATTAAATGATTATTAAATATTACTATTAAAATTATTAAATATTAAATATTTTATTAAATAAGATGTGTTCTTATTAATATTAAATTTTGTTTTATTAAATTTTAAATATTAAAAATATTTTTTATTTTTATTAAATAAAATTATTTTATTTAATATTAAGAGATGTTCTGAAAAGAATGGGTGATACGGACAATGATTCCATTTTTTAAAGTATTTGCTTACAAAGCCTAGTGAAATTTATTGCACTGGTTAATATATCATCAATGTGGTCTTGATTAGTTTAGAAACTGCTCATCATTTTGTTTAGAGCTGTATGGAATCTCTCTTTGGTATCAGGTAGTTAAGTCTTTTTCTTCCAGGTACAATTTTTAAATAAAGATAATTACAAAAGACGTTAAGTCAGTCTTTATTGATGAACACTAGTTCTCTATCCCAATGGATACATTTTAACTTCATTCTAGGTCTCATTTTAGTTTCTATTTCACTGACATACTTGCTCTTATATGGGCATATTACTGAAATAACCTCCCATCACTACTTAAAAGTGACCCTACAACCTTAACTCCTCACGAATGAAAGTAGGCGTTTAAGTGGGGCAGGGGAAACTGCTTTGCTATGGTAAATAAAGACAAGTGTTTATAAACTACGGTCAGATATGCTCTTAAAAGGCCAGTAAATGTAAACATGCCTTACTTTACTGTACCAACTGGGCTTAGACATTAACTCTTAAAACAAACTAAAATTTAGTTCTCAGCCAGTTACTCTCCTGAGATTCTAAGGAAATTCTAAAAACTTACTTATATCCTTGTCCTTGTCATATTAGGTTGCAAAGTCAGAATCACAATTGGGGCTGTATCGCTACTAAGAAAGATACCTCTTTTGATGTGGCAATCGAGCCCAGTTACAGTGAGAGAAGAAAGCCCATGTAGGGTAGTCTAGTCCAAATTCTCTTCTTTTGTACCAATACAACTTCCTTTTTCTCTACCCATAAAACTGAAGGCTGAGACGTATAGACAGAGTGCAACTGTCCTGTAAATAAACACTGAGTTTCAAACTAGCAACTTTGGATTTTTTTTTTTATGTGGACCATTTGAAAAATCTTTACTGTATTTGTTACAATACTGCTTCTGTTTTATATCTTGGTTTTGTGGCCAGGAGGCATGTAAGATCTTAGCTCCCCGACCAGGATCAAACCCACATTCCCTGCATTGGAAGGTGAAGTCTTAACCACTAGACTTCCAGGGGAGTCCCAAAGTAACAACTTTAGAAAGTTGCTCTTTTTCTCTTCAGAAAGTCCACACCACATAAGAAAGTCATGTTGCTTTAGAGCCAACTTTCTAAAAACAAAACAAAAAAAAACCCCATCCCTTTACTCCTTAATATTTACTAAGTAAAGAGCATGTACCAGACACTCTACTGAATGCTGGGTCAGTGCACACCAGCTTCACCACTCATCTTGCGGTGAGCGGAGAACGATGTGGTATGAATCCTATTCGGAACTGCTAATACCAAGGTTCTGGTTGTCACAGAGTTGGGCAGCATGCATCTGCCTCCCAGAGCCCCCTTTCAGTCTAGGGAAAGTAGAGCACAGTGTAGAAAAGATGCTTGTAGAAAGAGCAAGAAACCTGTGCGTACTTGAATAATACAAACTCCCAGGAGACTATTACATGTAACACTGAAGGCGGCAGATGCAGACTGGAATTACCTTAGCAGTATCTTTCGATCAAAAAGAAATATGGAAATAGAAGGATATAAATGAAAGTACAGAGAGGACTTCCCTGGTGGTTCAGTGGTTAAGAACCTGCCTGCCAGTGCAGGGGGACACAGGTTCGATCCCTGGTCCGGGAGGATTCCACATGCCGTGGGGCAACCAGGTCCATATGCCACAACTACCGAGCCTGTGCCTCACAACGAGAGCAGCCAGCGCAACGAGAAGCCTGTGCGCCACACCTGGAGAGGAGCCCCCTCTCGCCACAACCAGAGAAAACCTGTGCACAGCAACAAAGTCCTAGTGCATCCCTGAATGAATACATAAAATGTAAAAGTAAAGATAACCCAAGTTATTAAAAAATAAAAGCACAGAGATCTGCAGGAAGAGAATCAAAGTAGTTTAACCATCAGTAAATGCCCAATGCATATCAGAGTGTAGGCCTAACCTAGTCCAGTCTGTATAGCAAATGAGGCTCCAGTGAGAATTTTCCCGCATGCTTAGATGGCCCTTACCTTTCGATCTCTGCTCTCTGACTGGGGTTGGTGATGGCTGCAATGTACTGCATGATGTACTTACTGGCTTCTGTTTTACCGGCTCCGCTTTCCCCTAGGGGGAAAATTTAAAAATTAAAAAAAAAAAATTGGAGTATCATTGCTTTACAAGGTTCTGTTAGTTTCTACTGTACAGCAAAGTGAATCAGCTACATGGACACATATATCCTCTCTTTTTTAGATTTCCTTCCCTTTTAGGTCACCACAGAGCACTGAGCAGAGTTGCCCTGGGCTGTACAGAAGATTCTCATTAGTTATCTATTTTATTCATAGTAGTATATATATGTCAATCCTGATCTTCCATCCATCACACCCCCTTTTTCCCCTTGGTATCCATACATTCGTAAAGTTTTTTGAAAAATATTTATTTTTATTTATTTGACTGTGCTGTCTCTTGGTCGCAGCATGTGGGATCTAGTCCTCTGACCAGGGACGGAACCCGGGCCCCCTGCACTGGGAGCGTGGAGTCTTAGCCATTGGACCTCCCAGGGAAGTCAGCATTTGTCAAGGTTTTATGTAATTCATTTGAAATCTTTTATGTTTCTGTTCTTTTTTTTGAGTTATTTCATTCTATCTTGATATGGGATTGGTTCTAATGGATCTGAACATGGTAAAAAATTTAAAACTACTGTAGAAGCAAACTAACAGATGTAAAAAATATCAAGGGGTAAAATGTGGCACAGTAATCCCTTAAAGTCTTAGTACTTGGTGGTGACTCTGAAGTCCAGTGGAAAAGAAACAAGAGAAGTGACAAACAGTGGCTACAGTGAAATTCATGTAACTGTTTTTGCTACAGCAGAGTTTTTAAAATAATTTTTAATGGGGATGAAATTTTCTTTAATTACATCAATTTTAGTGAAAAACAAAAGCGCAAGCTCCAAACATATGGTGTCACAGAAAAAGCAGGACAACTCACATAAGGAGGGGAGAAGGGATAAGTTTATAATTATCTGCCCAGATTTTTAAATGTTTATCCCCTGTGACCCAAAATTCCACGTGCAGAAATTTATACTCTAGAAATACTAAAAATACAAATATAATCAAATGATAATCTTCAAAGGTTTTAAGGCTGTTTCTGCAGGCTATTCTATGTACTATCACTAACATCTGCAAGTAATATGCCCATTATTAGAGCATTGGGTAAATAAATTATGGTTCAACTATTCAACGTCATCCTACACAAAAACAATATTTCTCAGAGACTGTACTACTTCTATAGGTTTTCCAGTGAAAAGATATCCACTATACATTGTTAAATGGAGAAACAAGTTATGTAATAGCAGTGATAACATAATTCTATAATATATATTTATAATTAAGATGCATGCGTGACTATATGTATTTGCACACACAGAGAAAATGTATAAAACGAGAAGTGCTTTTGGGACTTCCTGGAGATCCAGTGGTTAAAGACTCTACTCTTCCAATGCAAGGGGCATGGGTTTGATCCCCGGTCAGGGAACTAAGATCCCACATGCTGTGTAGTACTGAAGGAAAAAAAAAAGGATAAACACTTTATTGTTCACAGGTGTTACACAGGTGTTATTGTTCACAGGGATTAGAAAGAGACTTCCTGCTTTCACTTTAAACATTTATAAAACTGCCTCCCTCCTGCCCCCTTTTTACAATCAGGCAATATTGCCTTCAAATTTTGTTTTAATAAAGGCTGTCCCAGAATATAACTCTGCCATCTATGGATGGTCGCACAGAGTCGAACACGACTGAAGCGACTTAGCAGCAGCAGCAGCAGCAACAGCACCAACACTAAGCTGCCTCGCTTCTCTGACCCTCAATACTCTCATCTGTGAAGTAGAAACACAGCTGTCCTATGTTCGGATCAGAGAGCAGAGCTGACAACCAAAATGGAATACAGATCGCAAAAGGGTTTTTAAAGTATAAAAGCCACTCACGCGAATATGAGGTGTTATGAGCATCGAGAGGAAGTCCCACAGTTTGGGAAAGGCCACCCTGGGCCAGCGGGCAGGTATTTTCTTATTTCCAACTCACTCACATGATTCCTTGAAGTGCCCAGTTTTACACAGAGAGCTCGGCTCCTGTTCTTGGGCACCCAGGGTCTGGCACCTGTTTATCCTCCCGCAGGCTTTTATAGCTCCAGCTCCCAACTCTGAGCCCATTTCTAGCCCCCATGCCTCTGTATGTCCCTTGACACCAGCTCCATCCTGTTCACCAGTCTGACTTGGAGTTCATTCTTTCTTTTTGATAGGACCTTAGGATGTCATCTTCCTGGTTTCATTCTCTGATTATCTAAAATAAACTTTGTTACATCTTTATCCAGTAGTTCTATGCATCTGAGATGAGAGGACGAATTTCCCACGTCAGCTCAGTCTACAAAATTGACCAGAAGTCCTTCCAAACGTAATATATAACGTGTAAATGAACTGAGACTAGTGGACGGTCAGAACGACAGAGATGATCTGGCATTTAATGTTGGTTACATTTCTTTCTCCTACAAAATTATTTAAGCTTTTAACTTCAAAGAATATCTAGTTAATCATTTGGACATTTGAGAACCCAAATAAATTAAATACATGTTGACATTGGGAGCACAGGGATCTCCTTAAATACCTGATATCACAATGCAAGTGTCTTTCGATCGCCTCTTCATAGCCTTGTAAGCAGCGTCAGCAATGGCAAAAAGATGCGGGGGTCTCTCGTACAGCTCACGCCCCTTGTACTGCTCGATCGTGTCTCTCCCATAAATGTTCAGCGACTTGTAGGGATTCACAGAGACGACGACTTCTCCAATGAATGTGTAGATGCGTCCTTTTTCAAATCTGCACGCAAGTGGGAGAAAGGAAGACATGGCTGTGGTTATTGTCATTGTTTAGTCACTAAGTTGTGTTCAACTCTTTGCCACCCCGTGGACTGTAGCCTGCCAGGCTCCTCTGTCCATGGGATTTCCCAGGCAAGAACACTTGAGTGAGTTACCATTTCCTTCTTCAGGGAATCTTCCTTACCCGGGATCGAACCCATGTCTCCTGCAGTGGCAGGCAGATTCTTTACCACTGAGCCACCAGGGAAGCCCAGGTATGGTTAAGCAGAAATGCTATTTCTTTCCTACAAGTCTCTTATTTCCAAGAAAATCCAAATATCCCAGGAGCAACTTGAGAACTGACACTTCACGATTCTGAGTTTACTTCTGGAGTTAGTGCTTGAGGCTGTGTCCCTGTGGCTGCTGCTGATAGAAAAGACCAGTAGGGGTTATCAGCCAAGAGAGAAGGAAGAATTTAATACCAGAGGCTGAGAAAACCACTACAATATTTTAAAGTAATTAGCCTCCAATTAAATAAATTTATATATTAAAAAAATAATACCAGAGGCTGGAGATCGTCTAATTTCTAAAATACAAAGGAGTAAGGAGGAGAAAGAAATAAAAATGGCTGGGATAATAGAAGCGCTCTAGGAGGAGAAGATACAGAAGTTAAGCAGGTCTTGAAACCCATTTAGCCAGATTTTCAACTGTAAAGAAAATTGTCCAAATATATTTATTTCTTCTCCCTCTTGAAACCCCATAAAAATGTTAGTAAAGGAATAAAAACAGTAACATCCATACCAGAGAGAACAGTAGAGGAGACATTTCTGGCATAAATCAAATCCACTTTTTTTATTTTTTTAAATTTTATTTTGTTTTTAAGCTTTACAAAAAAATATGGAACGCTTCATGAATTTGCGTGTCATCCTTGCGCAGGGGCTATGCTAATCTTCTCTGTATGGTTCCAATTTTAGTATATGTGCTGTTGAAGCGAGCACTCAAATCCACTTTTTAAAAAAATGACTACCTAAAATTCCACGGTGCAGATATATATTTATTTATTCGATCACTCCACTTTCTTCCTGCTATCGTGAGCAGTATTGTAGAAAATACTCTTGGCACATCATCTTACAAATCAGTGTTTTCATTTGTGTGAAACGGATCTCCAGGAATAGGATAGCTGACTGAAAGTATGTCTATTTTAAAAAGTATAACAGGATCCCACCACTCACACATATAAGAGGCTAAAAATCCACTCTCTATGTGTATGTGACAGGTACCTAACTGTGCGTGCGTGGACTTCAGTCATGTCCAACTGTGTGTGACCCTATGGACTGTACCCAGCCAGGCTCCTCTGTCCATGGGATTCTCCAGGCAAGAATACTGGAGTGGGTTGCCATGCCCTCCTCCAGGGGATCATCCCAACCCAGGGATCAAACCCACGTCTTTTATGTCTCCTGCATTGGCAGGCGAGTTCTTTACCACTAGCACCACCTGGGAAGCCCATATATAACTGTATATAAATACATTTTGTAAATGGTTACATGAGCATGGAAAAATATGGAAGGCTGCATCATGTTATGTCTTATGTATTTTAAAACACATATAGTAGGGTGATGAGGAGGAAAACCATGTGGGCAGCTGGAAGAAAGCCAGAGGAACTAAGAAAAGAAAAAGAGTAAAAACCCCCAGCACATATGATATGACTCCAACTGTGCAAAATCATGCATCTATATCCGCAAAGAAAAAAATTTAACATAAAATTTAGAAAACCCGTATGTATTTACCACTGACCATTAATTCATACTTATAAACACATATAAGGCCAACACCTTATGGACATTTCTACATAAGTGGTTGGTATGACATACTCCACCTGCCGAAAGGCTCATGCAGACAGAGCTCATGTCCAAGAGCTGGAAGAAGGGAGCGCCAGCATGGGAGGATGCTGGTCCACGGACAGTGGCTGGGTCTCTGAGCACTCCTGCTGTCGACTAAGTGCAGCAAGGCAATAACTAAAGCCTAACTAGAGACCAGAGGGCAGGACCCTTAAACTCCCTTTGCACTGGAATGAAGGCTGTCGGCTATAATTAGGAGGGGAAACAAACATGCTGATAATGTCAGCAATAAATTAATTCCACGATTTTTATCAAGCAGTTGGTGTATGCTTAAATGAGAGTTATTGGCCACTTCAAGGTTTTCTGTGCATTTTTCTCCTGTGGTTTGCCTATGCATTCTTCCCATTGTTGGACAGAAAGTTTCTGTGGTTGCTAAACGCACCAACCCTGAAGCCCTTGATACCTGGGTCCAAAGGTTCACATGCAAATTTAAGAGCCGAGAGACTGTGAAAGCTGCTTAACCTCCGCAGGTTTCAGCTCCTTCACCTATAAAATGGTGATAATTATATCCTTCCCTCCCTCCAGCATTGAGTAAGTACTTAAAAAAACGGCAATTAATCTTATGCATCCAATTATGTTCTGCATGAAGGAGATTTTTAATAAATGCTTTTATTTTATTAACATTGCTACTAGAAGCACAGCCATCCCTCTACACAAGGAATTAATGCAGTGATCATAATCTGATCCCCTGCCTCAGCTGTCAATCAACATAAGTCACAAGGAACATGTCCACATAACTCATACTGAAAGACCCACAAAAGCAAGGAGCAGCTAAGATTCACTGCTCAAGCCTTTCTGGTTTAACCTGTACGTTTGAAGGACACACTCAACAGCTTTCTTCAAAGATAAGAACTCAAAGGACAAAATTCTTTAGTTTAAAAAACACTGTCCAAACAGAAAAAACAGAGAGGAGGAGGAGGATGTTAGAAAAAAAAATATTACCTCATGAGTCTGGAACTCTGTGACTAAGAGACAGCAAATACCATATGAGATTAGACTGTTGTTCTAAGATTCCAGGTCTATCCAACCCTGCCCTTCCTCTGAAATTCCATTTTATTTCAAATAGAATGTCTTGTTTATTAAAACTTGAGAGCATCTTTGTAAAACACAATTATAAAACTTCCAATGAAGTTGAAGACAGTGGCAAAGGCTGAACAAGATATAATACGAAATCCAACGCTTCAGGAAGAGTTTGGTGATGAACGATGACACTTTCAATTTGGCCAGGTATTAAAACGACCACTAGATGGTGCCAACACACACCTTAACACCAACCCAAGAGTTCCACTTGTTTTGGAGAGCCGCAGGGTACGAAGTCTGCCAGCACTTAGGTAATCCTCACCTCTCTGGTTGTCTCCAGGAGGAAAGGCAGGAATCATCCTCGATGACAAATGCCTGACACCATCTCTTTCGAGAGACCAAGGAAGGCATTTCTACAATCTCTGTGTGCAAACCTTTGATGATAAACTTTTATCATTATTCTATCTGAAATATTTCACATTTCAGAAATTCTATAATTCGTTATTCAAATATCAACTTTGTGCCAGGCGCTGGGCCTGACTCTGGGGATTAAAAAAGGAATAAAGAACAGGGAGTGAGTGAGTGAGTGAAAGTCGCTCAGTCGTGTCTGACTCTTTGTGACCCCGTGGGTATAGTCCATGGAACTCTCTAGGCCAGAATACTGGAGTGGGTGGCCTTTCCCTTCTCCAAGGGATCTTCCCAACTCAGGGATCGAACCCAGGTCTCCCGCATTGCAGGCAGATTCTTCACCAGCTGAGCCACCAGGGAAGCCCGAAGAACAGGGAAGTATCGCAAATAAATAATAATGATAGCGTGTGATAGTAAGATACTAAAAACACGTACCATGGTGGCAAAGATGATCACAACAAACGCCTTCTGATATGGAACTCTGAAGGGCAATATACAAACCACAGCAGGGCACACGTGTGTTCTGGCCTCCATGATTCTCTCCGTTTGACTCTCCCAACTCCCCGCAACACTTCCACCCACCCGCCCAGCCCATGTCACTCTTGCTCTCACATTAATGAGCTACTTACAGTTCCCAGGGTCACCAGGCCTGCGTGGTTTGTCCATGGGGTCCATTCTGCCTAAATACCTTTCTCCACCTGTCTCTTTCCATCATATGCTTGGTAGATTCCTACTCCTTCAAAAGTCCAAGCATCAGCTCCTTTGGGAAGCCATTCATGGTACCCTATCTCTGACTCTAGGACTATATGGTCTTTGTTCTGTTAAGACTTTTTTCCCTCTTTGAAACTTCCCAAATAGTGAAAACAGCTTAACAGCAACTGATTTTTAAAACAATTTTTTAAAGGAATTTATTTAAAATATTTATTGAATGGGCCAGATATTTTCACTGCCTTCTGAATGAAACAGAGAGGTACTAAGCTTTTGAATTAATGAATAGCAATGGAGACAATACGAAGGTTATGTCTTGTACATGAATTCTGAAACATTTTTAAAAATACAGACGTCTTTAAACTTTTTTTTTTTTTTAAGAAAAACACGGCCCTGTTAATTTGCATGTGCTTGTACAAAAGATCACCTACAACAAGAAGTCAAGATGTACGTAGCTCGCTCAGATCGGACACAGACAGACTGTGGGTACACCATCACTCGGGTGGGGAACCCACGCAGAACGACACTAAAGATAATGACGTGCTCACTGTGAACACGAACCCAAGCAAGAAGACAGAACCATGTGGCAAGATTAGCAGTATGGGAAGGAGGCTGGCCTAACCAGAGCAAACAATCAGGCAATGTTAGAGAACAACTGAGAAAGCAGGAGGGAGTCAGATTTGATACGATATGATGGGCTTTTCTTTTTTAAAAATCGAGGTATAATTGACATACAACATTATATTTGTTTCAGGTGTACAACATAAGGATTCAATATTTGTATATACTATGAAACAGTCACCACAGTAAGTCTAGTTAAAATCTGTCCCTATCCATCACTACTTTCGTGCGATGAGAATTTTTAAGATCTACTCTCTTGCTGCTGCTGCTGCTGCTAAGTCGCTTCAGTCGTATCCGACTCTGTTGCGACCCCACAGACGGCAGCCCACCAGGCCCCGCCATCCCTGGGATTCTCCAGGCAAGAATACTGGAGTGGGTTGCCATTTCCTCCTCCAAGGCATGAAAGTGAAAAGTGAAAGAGAAGTCGCTTAGTCATTTCCGACTCTTAGCGACCCCATGGACTGCAGCCTACCAGGCTCCTCCATCCATGGGATTTTCCAGGCAAGAGTACTGGAGTGGGTTTCCATCTACTCTCTTAGCCACTTTCAAATATGCAACACAGTATTATTAGCAATGTTGTATTATGTAGTATTATCACCATGCTGTCCATTATACCCCCATGACTTATTTATTTTATGACTCGAAGCTTGTACCTTTTGACTCCCTTCACCCATTTCCTATCCCCCACCCCAACCCCCATCTCTGGCAATCACCAATCTGCTTTCTCTATGAACTTGGGTTTTGTGTTTTTGTTTTCCTTTTTTTTTTTTTTTTTAAGATTCCACATATAAATGGGATAGTATGGTATTTGTTTTTTGTCTTTGACTTATTTCATTTAGCATAATGCTCTCATTTTACAAACGGCAAGAATTCCTTCTTCAGTATTCCAGTGTACCACATATTCATCCATTCATCCACTGATGGGCATTCAGGTTATTTTCTGACACAAAAGGCTTTGAAACCTAGGTTGAGGAAATCTAAATTGAATGTGACTGAAAACAAGGAAAAAAGTGAAGACTCTTCTAGCTAAAGAGATCAATAAGGCAGGGTCTCAACGGAAGGAACAATAGTAGAAATGAAGGAAAGATAAATTGTTTTAAAGGGATAGTGGGCAGAATTTGAACATACATTGAGTATGAAAGACATAAATATATTTAACCTTTGAGATGGGTGGAAGAGAAACAGGAATTTATTTTGGATGATGAGATTCCAAAATGCACTCCCATGGACTTAAAAGCTCTCCCACTAACAGAATTCAGGGTTACCCTTGATTGACTTCTTAAACTATTAATTATCATCAGGAGGAAAATTCTCTGCACACTTAATAAAACAGGCACTTAGCCTACTGTGCACTTAATAAAATTTTTACTCATGAATAAATACTATTTATTTCATGAGAACATACGTTTTCAAATAGGTGATACTTAACCACATCAACTGGCCTGCTTTCTTTCCCTTTTCAATGCGAAGGAAATCTTAAGTTGCTATAAATAATGTTCATACTTCTCAGGATGGGAGTTTGCCTACACCTATACCTGCCATTTTTTTGTCTTCTATTACCTCCTCAACCACTTTCAATTTGGGTTCCTCTCTAGCACCTCAGTAAACCTGGATCAACTTCCCAAAGTTAAGTGAAAGTGAAGTCGCTTAGTCATGTCCGACTCTAGGCGACCCCATGAACTGTATAGCCTATCAGGCTCCTCTGTCCATGGGATTTTCCAGGCAAGAGTGCTGGAGTCAGTTGCCATTTCCTTTTCCAGGGATCTTCCCAAACCAAGGATCAAACCCAGGTCTCCCGCATTGCAGGCAGATGCTTTACCGCCTGGGCTACCAGGGAAGCCCTCCCAAAGTTAAGTCCCCAATGAAACTGCTAAATCCATTGGCTGATTGTCATCATACTGGCTTCTCAGGAGCATCTGACATTGACTCCTATTTCCTCCCTACATTCCTTCCTGGCTTCTGTGCATTCTTGGGGTTTCATCCTCAATCTCTTTGCTGGCTCCTCTTTCCTCACGATCTCTAAACACTCAAGTTCTCTAGGGCTGAATCCAGTATCAACTCCAAACACCACCTAAAGCAGGTGTCCCCCACCTCTGGGATCTAATGCCTGGTGATCTGAGATGGAGCTGATGTAATAATAATAGAAATAAAGCATACAATAGATGTAATAGGCTTGAATCATCCTGAAAGCATAGCCCAACTCCAGTCCGTGGAAAAACTGTCTTCCACAAAACTGGTTCCTGGCGCCAAAAAGGTCGGGAACTGCTGACCTAAGGCACGCCCATTTAAGGAGGCTGGAGTAACGATATCTTAGCTCTACTCTACCCTCTGAAAAATCAACAACAAGACAAAACCAGAAAAGAAAACTTTATCTAGGAGAAAACAGAAAACTAGCCACAACTCAGAAATACAATCCATGAAGAGAGGGTGAGAAGCACTGCAAAATGATCCTCATGGAGAGGGGCTGCTAAGAGTGAGCATGTGCTTCTGCAAAGTCCAGGCATGGGAGCAAGTCCTCCAGAAACAGCTGTAGCTCTCGAATGGCCAAACCAACTTTTTTTTTTTTTGGCTGCACCACATAGCATGCAGGACCTTAGTTATCTGATCAGGGATCAAACCCACACCCCCTGCAGCGGAAGCACAGAGTCTTAACCACTAGACCATCAGGGAAGTCCCCAAACCAACCATCTTTTGATAAGCATGGCAGGGTCTGGGGACCTGACCCTTGTTTTGCAAGTGGCTGCAAAACAAGAGGTCCCATTTGACACTTCTGAAGAGCTGCAAGGTGGAGATAAATAAAGACAGGAGTGGAAATTATGTTTTTGCAGAAAAAAAAGGAGGTTGCCAGAATGGTGAGGAGAAAATGAAAAAGTAGGTACAATTGCTTTGCAGCAGGTGATCTCTGTAAATGAAGAGCAGCCATGCTAACTCATCTCCCAGAAGTCTCACACGTATGTATGGGACCTGCTTGCTAGACGGGCAAACTGCCTGCCATATCCGGGCAGAGTGTTAGTGAGAAAAGGTCTGGAAGTAATGGATCCCAAACTTGGAGATCTACAGATCCTTCTGCACACTAACTTTCAGCAACTAACCAACCCAGAATGGAACATACCTATTCAAAGTTGGCAATAATCTGAAAGTGAAAGTGAAGTCACTCAGTCGTGTCCGACTCTTTGCGACTCTTTGCGACCCCATAGGCTGTAGCCTACCAGGCTCTTCTGTCCATGGGATTTTCCAGGCAATAGCACTGGAGTGAATTGCCATTTCCTTCTCCAGGGGATCTTCCCAACCCAGGGCTCGAATCCAGGTCTCCCGCATTGTAGACTTTACTGTCTGAGCCACCAGGGAAGTCCCAAATAATCTGAAGTGAACCAGAAAAGAATGTATGTATGTGCATAACTGAGTCACTTCACTGTACAGCAGAAATTGGTACAACAGTATAAGTCAACCATACTTAAATAAAAAATAGATGAATAAAAAAGAAAAAGTGAATCAGAATGGCACCCTTGTTCAGATGTTAAAAGGAAAAGAACTGTACAGACAAAAAGCAGATCAAGAATACCCGAGGAAAGTAAGGATTCACCACAAAGGAGAAAAACTATGAAAAAAATACTCCTGCATGAAAGCAAAGAGTGTAAAGAATATATAGCCCTATCAACCAGGAGATCAAAGAGAACATCATTTTTAAAAAGAGCTTTCATATTTAAAAATCATTTTTAAAGGAGATATACCAAAAGAGCTCAAGAAAAGAAAAACCCACATAAAGGAAGGTCATATTAAAAGATATAAAAAGAGGAATGGGCACTGCTGCAAAAAGCCAGGGGCAAGAAGAAGAGGTGGAGACATGTAAGCAAAAGGAAATGGAAAAACAAAATTAAAGCAGAAAGAAGGAAATGAGAGAGGCAGGAGGTACTGGAGGTGACATAATGAGGGTTCCTGAAGGGTTCTGTACATGATAATGGGGACATTTCAAAACAGCAATAATACTGATAATGAATGTCCACAGTGTTAGAAATGAGCTAGCCACCTAGGGGGGAAAAACACAACAGATTACTAATGAGATGGCTTGAATTGTGTTCCCCCAGGAAGGTATGTTGAAGTCCTTAGCCCTGGTAGCTGGGAGGGTGACCTTATTTGGAAATGGGGCTTTTGCAGATGTGATCAAGATGAGGTCACTGGATGGGCCTTAAGCCAGTGTGACTGCTGTCCTTCCAAGTAGAGGAAAATGCCTGTGAAGACAGATGGACAGGGAGGATGCCCCGTGATGACAGAGGCAGAAGCAGCTACAAGCCAAGGAAGGCCACGGTCTGAGGGTCATCACTGGAAGCTAGGAGGAGGTGGGGAAGGACTTCTCCTCTTCAGGTTTCAGAGAGAGCATGGCCGGCTGATACCTTCATTTTGGACTTCCAGCCTTCAGAACTGTGAGACAGTCAATGCCCACTGCTTTAAGACACTTTGCTTGTTGTAATGTGTTACAGCAACTCTAGGAAACTGGTGCAACTAGTTATACCAAAATAAGTTCCGTGAAAACATGTTTCAATTTCACTTTTCACTTAATGAAATGCAAATCAGTGGTACCATTTTTCACCTATAGATCAGGGGTTTTATAGTGAACAAGGTTAGCAAGAATACGGAGTCACAGGGGAAGTGGGGGTGGGATGAATTAGGAGATTGGGATTGACACATACATACTACTATTAAATAGATAACAAGAATCAATCGCATAGCACAGGGAGCTCTACTCTGTGCTCTGCAGTGACCTACATGGGAAGGAAATCCAAAACACAGGGGACATATATGCATAGCTGATTCACTCTGCTGTACAGCAGAAACAAACACAACATTGTAAAGCAACTATACTCCAATAAAATTTTTTTTAAAAGAACATGGAGTCTTAGATAACCTTCCCATCACAGGTATCCTCTTAACTGGTCTGCCCCATTTCAATCTCCATACAGCAGGAGGCATGATCTGAAAACATAAATCTAACTATTTATTCCTATCCTGGTGGCTACTACTTCCCTGGTGGCTCAGACGGTAAAGTGTCTGCCTACAATGCAGGAGACCCGGGTTCAATCCCTGGGTCAGGAAGATCTCCTAGAGAAGGAAATGGCAAACCACTCCAGTATTCTTGCCTAGAAAATCCTATGGATGGAGGAGCCTGGTAGGCTACAGTTCATGGGGCTGCAAAGAGTCAGACACGACTGAGCAATTTCACTTTCACTTTTCATTCCTATCCTTAAATCTTTTCACTGGAAAATCTCAATGTCAGGTCAATCTGATATTGAGCTATTGGCTCATCTCATGCCAACTAGTTATCCCTGGTCACTGTGGACTCTGGCTGAGAAGACAAGTTCTTTTCCCATCTAAACAGCTCACCCCCATCATCCCCCACTTGTTTGTTTCCTTTATAATAATTTGCCACAAGCAGGTTCTTGTTTACTTGCTTATTGTCTGTCTCCAGGGGAATACAGGCCATATCTACCTTGATCATTGCTGTATCTTCAGCATGCAACATGGTCCTGGAATTTATATGGGGGTGGTTAAATAGTTGATGAGTGAAAAAATAAAGGAATGAATGCATGAGTTCCCTTAGCCCACGTCTACCTGCTCAGAAAGACTGAGGTCAGGAGGAGAAGCGGGCAACAGAGGATGAGATGATTGAATGACATCACCAACTCAATGGACATGAGGTTGAACAAGCTCCGGGAGTTGGTGAAGGACAGGGAGGCCTGGCATGCTACAGTCCATGGAGTTGCAGAGTCAGACATGACTGAGCGACTGAACAACAACACTCTCTCAGAAAATGGTTTTGCATTCTACTTACAAGAAAATGCAGGCTATCAGGTATGCAAAACTTTAAATCACCTGCCATCATTACCATTTTTCCTATTTATATACTTAGTTTCACTGAGTAAACTTCTCTTATTTCCTTGTGACTTTCAAAAATTGGGGGTAGGGTGGGGAGGGAGTATTAAATAAAGCAAGATGTCACTCTGGCTAAAAATAGGTCATATCCTCAGGATTCAACATAAAAAAGTCTTTCCTTTCATGTAGGAAACTTCAAAAAATTTAGATACAAAGGTCGGGAAGATCCCCCGGAGAAGGGAATGGCAACCCACTCCAGTATTCTTGCCTGGAGAATCCCATGGACAGAGGAGCCTGGAGGGCTACAGTCCACGGGGTTGCAAAGAGCTGGACACGACTGAGCGACTAACACTACTACTACTAGCAATTTTTATTCCAGGAAAATATAATTGAATGGCACCTACTCCAATCAAGACAGGTTTTTCACTGGCAGAGAAGTTACAAAATATGTGGGGTTGACTTAGAATTGGAGAATTCAGTACAAACTTATGGCCTATGGGGGATAAACGGAGGATGATGTATAAACACACACATTTCCTAGTTCCATCTGCTGAGAGAGCTTAGAAGCAGTGACACCCAGATGTTGGCTTGTAAATGTTATCCTTCTTAACTAAAAGGACCCAGGGTTCCTTGGAGAAAAACTGATTCCAGAGCTTGTACAGGAAAACAGAAGATGAGCCGGAATACCATGTTGTGACAGAAAGCAGGGACAGAAAATAGTACTCAAGGAAGGAGAGGGAAAAGTTAAAAGGACGGGGGAGCCATCAGGTGAATGAATGGTTCCCTGATTAAATCTGGGACCATGTGAACACTGAGATAAATAATGCCAGGAACATTATAATCCTTTGAATACAGTAAGCATCTATGCATCCACATTAATATAAAAAAGGAATAAATAAGAGAAGGAAAATCCTTTTAGAGTGGAAAGCCACTTAAGAAATATAGAAGGAATGATGTGAGTTAGACAATGATCTGTGTATGCTGAGACGAGGAGTTGAAAATATGACAAGGAAGAAGGTATTTACATGGACTCAAAGGATCTCCCCGCAAATCACTTCTTAATTACAAAAGAGAAAGACAATAATTTTACAGTGGAGAAACCTTACAACCACTTAAACCAACTAAGTAAAATTAGTATCACCCAATATTTGTTTCACCCAATGAAACAAACTATTAATAACATATGTGCCTGAGCTAATCAGTTTGATGTGTCAAGTTGACTGGGCCATCGAGTGCCCAGATATTTGGTCAAACATTACTCTGGGTGTTGCCTTTTTGGTTAATTATACTACAATCAGTAGACTGAGTCAAGCAGAGTGCCCTCCCCAATGTGTGAGCCTCATCCAACCATCAAAGGCCTGACTAGAATTAAATGGGTAAGAAGGCATCCTTTCTGCTTGGCTGTCTTTGAGCTGAGACATAGGTCTCCTGCCTTTGTACACAGACTCAGACTAGAATTTATACCATTGGGTCTTTTGCTTGCCAACTGCAGGTGTTGGACTTCTCAGTGTCCATAACTGCATAAGCCAAAAATTTCTGTACACACACACACTCACTCACTCTCATTTTGTTGATTCTGTTTCTCTGGGTAACCCAAACTAGTGACAGACTTTGGTACCAAGAGAGGTATCAAAGGGACAGAATTTGAGGATGAATATTCTGAACCGACTTGGGGGGTTCTGGAATTGGGGCTATCTGAAATGATTAGATTTAAACCCACTATGAGTCTATTCTGGTAGTAAAGAGAGCACCAACAGCCTAGGGTGTGTGATCTGACCCCTGCGATACATCAATATCTCCATCGGATGCTCCCAATCAACCTTTGTAGGAAGCAAGGAGCTGGGTGATAAGCCATGATACTCTCAAATTCTTGGAAAAGTAACAGGAATAGGAAGTCAGCCAGGAGGTGCTAACGTCCCTGGACAAAGCAGTGAATGAAAAGGATGATATTGTACCATGAAATGATGGGAAATCTTCTGTGTGTGCCCTGGAGGAGAGCTGTGTCTCCCATAGCCATGGGGCTAAGGACCCAGAGAAATGCAGAGCCTCCTCGTAGGAGGCAGTGAGGACTCAACCATCACTTCTGTGGCATCTGCCAGAAACACATGACCTGAACCTAATCAGGAGGAAACGGAAAACAACCCTAAATTGAAGGAGAGTCTACAAAAGAAGTGGAAAACCTCACAGTCAAGAAAATAGACAAAGGCTGAATAACACTCAAGATGAGAAGAGATTACAACAACTACAGACGCAAGGCACACTCCTAGGAGGCTCCTTGTGGCATTCTTACAACTTGTCTGTAAACCTGAAATTATATCAAAATTAAAAGTTGCGAATAAAAATCCAACTGTTAAACTTCCTTATATAGCAGGTTTAAGTTTTAGTAATTTATTACTTTTGAATAGGCAATATAGACTCTCAGTAAAAGATTCAAAAGATATCAATGACTAGGTAGTGAAAGTATTTCTCTCATCAGAAGTAATCACTGGAACTAGTTTCCTGTGAATTCTTCCAGGAATAGTTTATGCACACAAACACACATGCATTCACATAGTATTTTTTAACAAAGATGACTTTTTTCTAATTAAAAGAGATATGTATCTTGGCTATGGTTTCATGTAAGTAAAAAGAGAAAGGCCTCATTTTTGATGTCTTTAGAGTACTTCATTTCATGGGTGAATATACAATGAAATATTTAATCGGTTATTACCAATCACTTGTTACTATGAACAATGCAACTATAAAAACAGCTTATACTTCTTCATGCATATGTGTATATATACTTGTAAAAGACATTCCTAGAATTGAAACTGCTGAGAGGACTGTCTGCAATTTAAACTTCTGAATGATCGCCAAATTATTCTCCAAAGAGGTTGTAGCAATTTACACGTTCATTTACAATCTATGAGAGTTTCTGTTTTCCTGGGTGTGGGTTTTTCTCAACCAATGATGCTGGCCCGTTTCGAAAGGACAGCCTATACTGCAGTTTTATTTTTAAAGTACACAAAACTTTGACCCCTTTCTTTACTGGTGCACCAAACTTATGCAACACTCATTAGCTTACTGCCAACTGTCATAAGGCTCAGTTCACCTTCCCCAGTTCTTGGAGAGGAATCTCTCCCAAGGCTGAAGGCATCTTATCTCTGTTTCTGGCAAAATCATGGTCTCCATGCGAGGCAGTCAATTTGCTTTATCCCCTTTGTTAGACAGTATCTTCCTGAGACAGGCAGGGACTATGCTGGAAAGATTACGAGATGGAGAGTCACACAGCCCTGGAACCCTGGGTTTGAATCCTGCTCAGCTACTTGCTGTCTGTGTGCAGTCATGCACATGTGAGTAATTAATAAGTGCCACGTACCAGGCACTATGCCAGGAGTCTGAGTTTCAAAGAAGAATAAGGCATGGCACTGTTGCAGTAGAAGGTTTACAAAGACAATGTCATGTAGTAGAAATAAGGAAAGAGGGTTTAAAAATTACAGATTCTTTTTTTTATCATTCCCTTCTTGCTCCCATTTTCCCTCCCTCCTCTTTCTCTCTCTCACACACACATGCTGTTTCAGAAAAAATCTAAGGCAATAATAACAAGAAAGAAAGGATGCTATGGAAGCTTAGAGAAAAGATACCTAACCCAGCTCTAGGAGTGGGAAGGCTCAAAGAAGGTATCCTTAAAATTAAGTTACTTGACAAGTTATTCACGTGACTTGACACGACTGAGCGACTGATCTGATCTGATCTGATACAACTTCATATAGGTAGTTGTAAGCACCATTTGGGTTTACAGCGCCTTAAGAGTTTCTGAAATAGGATGCTCTATTTTGACTTTTTATTAATACGCTGCAGCCTTGGCAGAGAAGGCTCGGGTAGTTTCACCGCATCCCGCCAGTGACTGCAGTGCACGAGGCTCCCTGAACCCTCAGAGCAGACAAAAGGGCATGGTAAGAACGTGCTCTCTGCAGATGTAGAGAATGGACGGTGGACACATGGGGTGGGGGGTGGATGATGGGGTGAATCGGGAGATTGACATACGAGCTCTGCCATGTGTAAGACACAGCTAATGGGATCCGGCTGTACAGTGCAGGGAGCTCAGCTCGGCACTCTGTGATGACCTACATGGGTGGGGTCGGGGTGGCAGGGAGGTTTGAGAGAGAGAGGAGCTACGTATACCTATGTCTGATTCATGTTTGATGTATGGCAGAAACCAACACAATACTGTAAAGCAATCAGCCTCCAATTAAGAGGGAGGGGATATATGGGGCTTCCCTGGTGGCTCAGAGGTAAAGAATCTGCCTGCCAATGCAGGAGGCGTGGGTTCAATCCCTGAGTCCAGAAGATCCCCTGGAGAAGGAAACGGCAACTCATACCAGTTTTCTTGCCTGGGAAATCCCATAGACAGAGGAGCCTGGCAGGTATAGTCCATGGGGTCACAAAAGAGTAGGACAGGACGTCATGACCAAACAACAATATTGGATTCACTTCATTGTACAGCAGAAATTGACACATTATAAAGCAACTATACCCCAATTAAAAAAAAGAAGAAAGAAAATGCGCTCTGGAACCAGATGGCAATTTAGCACCAAGTATCAGACACGACTGGGCGACTTCACTTTCACTTTTCACTTTCATGCATTGGAGAAGGAAATGGCAACCCACTCCAGTGTTCTTGCCTGGAGAATCCCAGGGACAGGGGAGCTTCATGGGCTGCCATCTATGGGGTCGCACAGAGTCAGACATGACTGAATCGACTTAGCAGCAGCAGCAGCTCTACAATTATGTGCAAGTGACCTTCTCTCTCTGCTAGAGAGGTACTTTCTTCATCTGAAAGGCGGGACGATGCTAGTATCTACCTCACAGGACTGTGATAAGAAATGCGACACTCCACCTGTAGACCCCGAGACACACTGCTGACACGTGGTAAGCTTGCAGAAGACCAGGTCCTGTTTTTACCATGAGCAGCACCGCCAGCCCTCCGAATGGCAGGAAGCGTCTTTTCCCCATGCAGGTCCCATTGCCCCACTCACTGCAGCTGCGCTGAGCTGTTTATCCTCAGGCAAGGGTCACTTTTCTAAGCTGAATGGATCATGATCCAGCCTGGCGTCATGTCTGGAAATCATTCTAGGACAGACCCTCTTAAGCCAAAACCCCTCCATAAAATGTCTAGGCTTTTCGCAGGACATAGGGAACAGGCTAGGGCCACTGGGAGTGGTTTTTATAGACTTCTTGAGTCCATCTCTTGGTTTTCTTCTCCAGAGCAACATCTCTTCATGTGAGCAACACAAGAGGTAGTCAACCAGAAAGTGTGGTCAGGAGATGCCTAGCTGAATTACTTACTCACTCATTCACTCCTTCCTTTCTTCCTTCCTTCTTTCCTTCCCTTTCCTCCCTCCCTCCCAGTGAAAATAATTTGCTTTTGATATATACCTTTTAAGGGCTTCCCTGGTGGCTCAGATGGTTAAGAATCTGCCTGTAATACGGGAGACCTGGGTTCAATCCCTGGGTTGAGAAGATCCCCTGGAAAAGGGAATGGCTACCCACTCTAGTATTCTTGCCTGGAGAAGTCCATGGACAGAGGGGCCTGATGGGCTACAGTCCTTGGGGTCCCAAAGAGTGGGACATGACAAAGTGACCAACTCTTTGACTTTCATATACCTTTTAAGGTAATGGTTACTTTTTGGAAACACATTTCTATTATATAGTAAGGTATGCCTTATAGAGAAAGAGTCATTTCAAACGTTCTTATTGCTGTCTTTAAATTTTTTTTGCATTCGCTCATTCAATACATCATTATTAGGGCCCACGCTCCATGCCGGGAACTGTGCTGGGAACCGTGTGGGGAGGAACGAACAGACAGAGCCGTCTCCGTCCTTCTGCACACTAACGAGAAGGACGGCACTTGACAAAGGCTCGGGGAAGGGGCAGGAGAACGTGCATTGCCCGGTGGAAGGGGGAACACGTGCCTGAGGACTAGAGCAGGACCACATGACCACCTCACAGCAGAGACAGCAAGGGGACAGTGATGTCAGGGGCGTGAGGGGAGAGGCTAGAGTGTGCAAGCCCTGCAGGTACATTGTAAGGATCTGAGGATTCATCTCAAGGGCAGAATTGTAAGTACAGATCACATTGGCTTTTTTTGAAAGCCCCCTCTGATGGCAGGGTGGAAAGTGAGGAGACTACAGCATTAGCCCCAGGAAGGGATGACCCGGGCTTTGATTGGAACAGAATAGTGGAGAGACGGAGCAGTGGACAGGCTGGAAGAGCAGAAACAGAACTGATGAGACAGGATGACTTAGATGGGAAGTGGGAGGTGATAAGGGGCGCAGAGGGGTCGGGCTTTCTCACATCCACAACTGAGCAGACCATGATGCTGCCTGTGAGTGAGAACAGCGGAGGAAGAGAAGAATTTTAGGAGGTGACCGGGATTCTGACAGGCTAATTCCTGAGACACAGCCAAGGGAAGGTGTTCCTTTTCTTTCTCTCATAAGCTAATTAAATCTGATCCCTTGGACACAAAGGGAATAACACAGAGTATTAAGAAAACAGAGAGGGCAGTCAGAAATCTTTACCTGGCATGATGGTCAAACCTTGTCAGGGGACCACATGCTCCACTGTCTAATTTAAAATCAAGAAGATATTAAAAAGATAGTAGATATGGGTTCTACTATAAATTTTTCACTATCTGAATTTGATCATGTCAAATTACTCCGTGATTCTACTTTCTTGGTGTAAGAAAATACTAGACACAGTCCAACACCCTCCTCCATAAAGGCTATATACTGAGGTCCCAGGCAATGTGGTTAAAAATAAGAATATGATGACCAGCTCTCAGTACACTGTCTAAACCCCTTGGCTAGGAAATATCACAACTCATTGACCTAGCAAAAGGAAACAGAACATTTTAAGGTATATTTCAATGAAAACAAGGTAAGTCTTGAGGCTATGAAACATAGTCTGTCAAACACAGCAGCTGGGGCGACATGTGTAAGTGGACTGCTTTTCAGTTTGTGCTGTTTTCTCTGCTGGGGTGTCTGGAAGGGTTCACATTTCAAATCGATCAACATCATGGGAAGGATCCTGCCCACTCACGGGGCGCTCAGCCAACCACCCTCTTTACAATGGATGAGTGTCTACTACTGCTGGTGTTAGGACATGTCTATGCTGGGTAGAGAATCACTATTAGGTTGGACATACTGTTGAAAGTGAATCTGAGATGTTTAGGTTTTGATGCTGCAGAGAAAACTGTTCTTTCTATGAAATCATAAAAGGTCTGTAAGTTTACCAAACCCACGTCATGGAATGCACATCATCTGCTTGATCATCGTCTGCCACCTTATACATTTATTTTCAAAAAAAAATTTTTTTAATATATTTTTGAAATGTATTTGGCTGCACTGGGTCTTGCAAAATTCTGTTGCAACATGCAGAATCTTTAGTTGTACTATGCGAACTATTAGTTGCAGCATGTGGGATCTTAATTCCCTAACCAGGGCCCACTGCACTGGGAATTCAGAGTCTTAGCCTCTGGACCCTCAGGGAATTCCCCCTCCCTATAGCTTTTCCATAGTATTTGAATACTTCATTGACTGATGTTCCTCAAATCCTAGTAGAGGAAATATAAAGACTGGTGAACTGAACGCACAGTAAAGTAAGGTAAAGGAAAGGAAAGGAAGGGACTGTAAGAGTCTGCAGAAACTAGAGAGACTCTCAGACCACGAGAACAGATATTTAAATATTCACACAATATTAGGAAAAACAAAAAACAAAATGAACGAAAAACTCCTACAAGATGTTAGATATTTTACAATGTTAGTGTATGACTAAATCACAGCAGCATTATTTAGCCATGAGATGCTGAATGCCTGATGACAGGCATGAAGATCTAGACCAAAGACAAAAAGGAAACTGTCCTATGACACAATATTTTCTCTTCCAATTGACAGGTAACAAATAGAAATTGTCCAACACAGGGCTCAACTCTTACATATTTATTCCTCTGCATCCATTTCATTTATAAAAGAGTTTTTATTTCAGTAACCGTTTGACTATCTGGCATGATTAGATAAGTAGTTAACTGCATTTCACCTTGCGTAAGGAGTTAACCTATTTATAAACATACTCTGCTCAGGAAAATGAATTGGAAAATCCTTTGACAGGAATGCAAAATCATATAAATGGATAATGATTATGCATTTTAAATAATACTATAAATCACTTAAACTACAGTACTGAACACTTTTACTTCATTTTTGTTTTAATTTTTTTAATTGCAATATAGTTGATTACAATGCTGTGTTAGCTTCAGGTATTCAGCAAAGTGACTCAGGTCCTTGTTGATTATGTATTTTATATACAGTAATGTGTATATGTTAATTCCAAACTCCTAATTCATCCCTCCCCACCCCCCACCACTTTCCCTTTTGGTAACCATAAGTTTGTTTTCTATGTCTATGGGTCTCTTTCTGTTTTGTATGTCAGTTCATTTGTAGCAATTTTTTTTAGAACTGCACACTCTTTTAAAAAACAAATACAGTTTAGAGGGGTGGGATGGCGGTGTGGGAGAGAGGCTCAGGAGGAGGGAATATATGTATACTTACAGCTGATCCACTGTTACTGTACAGGAGAAACTAGCAGAACATTACAATTATACTCCAACTTAAAAAACATGAAAGAAAACCAAATACATAAATGCCAGAGATGTCCGAGGACTGAAACAAAGTAGGAAAAACAGGATTTAAAAAAAAATGCTTAGTTATTAAGCATTTTAAAATTCTCTTTAATTTTTATTTTCCTTCTTTCTTCTAAAAATAAAAATTTTTATTTTCTTTGGAGTATAGCTGATTTACAATGTTGTGTTTCTGCTGCACAGCAAAGTGATTTAGTTACTATATTTATATATATATACATACCCATTATTTTTTCAGATTCTCTTTCAAAATCACAGAATACTGAGTAGGGTCCCTGTGCTATACAGCAGGTCCTTGTTGATGATCTGTTTAACAGATAGGAGACTTGGGATTCTTATCCTATCCACCCTCAGATTTTTACTGGCAGGAAGCCCCACTATCTCACCTGTACCCAGGTGTCCTGCTGCTGGGTTCTCTAGGTGACAGGAAAGCTAACAAGTCTTCACTGTCACTTTTTCACAACTATGCCCAACTTAGTAAATGACAGAACATCTACTCAATATACTGTATCACTTTTTAAAAACTATAGTTCTTTAACCCGGTTTTTATAAACACATGAAGGCTTTGCTCATCTGCCTTGGGACCACCAGGTAGGCAGCTTTTGGGTACAAGTTGGGCGACAGCTGTGAGGCAGGTGACACTGTAGCCAAGTGAACGAATTCTTTCCTTTGCACTTTACTGTCAGGACACCTGTTTTAAGTTCAATAAACAAAGTCACACTCAATTTCTATTTATTGTGTGCCTATTGTACAAGAATTATGTTGGATATTTTTCATGTATGTTGCTACTTAAACATACATTTTCTGTTTGAAATATTAATGGAAAATCTTCCCAACCCTCCTTTTGTTGACATTACATACCCAATTACAGGTAAGAAGGAAATCACCGTGTATTTGAAACCATCACCTAACCATTATCTCCACTTAGACAGATGTGAAACACAAAGAGAAGCAGCTTTCACTGGCCTGGGAAGGAGATCTGTTTCTACTACAGGAGGAATTTCCTAACAGCAGAGAAACTGGAAATTTGCCCAGATGCTCCTAAGTTATGTGTTCAGTGATTGTTTCTGGTGGGCTGAGCTAGTAGCTGCCACTGAGCAGAGGATTTTAAAACCAGCAAAAATATTTACTGAGTGAATGAACGAACAGCCAGAAACTTTGTCGTCTGGCTCTTTCCTTGGCTTTCTTTGTCAGAAATCTGCAACAAGGACTTCCCTAGTGGGCAGGTGGTTAGGAATCCACCTGCAAATGCGGAGGACACAGGTTTGATCCCCGGTCTGGAAACTAATATCCCACAGGCTGCAGGGCAGCTGAGTCTATGCACCACAGCTACCGAAGCCTGTGCACCCCGGAGCCTGAGCTCTGCAATGAGAAGCCTGCACACTGCAATGAAGAGTGGCCCCCACTCTCCACAACTAGAGAAAGCCCAGGCGAAGCAATGAACACCCGGCACAGCCGAAAAAACAAGTCTGCAATGTCAATTAAGGCCACATCGCCTCATGTAAAGTTTTTAATTTTGCATAATCCTCATACTTGTTATATTTGGCAGTATCACTTGGCTTGCTTTTTTTTTTTTTTAAATACAACCTTTCTTGTGCCTAAGACAGAGGGAAGGGTGCACTTCCTTTCCCTATCAGTGGTGTAGGGTGTAAGTTGTGTAGGCAGCCTGCCTTCAGTGCTGTCGACAGTAGCCTCAGGGGAAGGAGGGAGGTCAGGCTGGAACTATCCCATGTTCCAAGTGTCTAGGGGCGTACAGAACTTTCACAGTGCTAATCTGCTAATACTGTAGCTCCTCAGATGCCAACAAGCCACAAAAGGAAATCAAGAATGTCAGATGGCATCTCCAAGTGAAGTATCAAGAGCTGCTCACCAGAACTTCTCAATAATGACTGTTCATTTGGGGATAAGGTCATTATGGTAAGGAGAAGTGACCTGACTTTGGAAGGGTTTAGAGCAGTGGTCCTCAACCTTTTTGGTACCAGGGGGCCAGTTTCATGGAAGAGAATCTTTCCAGGGACCGGGAGGTGAGGGGAAGGTTTCAGGATGATTCAAGGGCATTACATTTACTTTATTTCTATTATGCACTTTATTTCTATTATTATTACATCAGTTCCACCTCAGATCATCACAGGCATTAGATCCTGGAGGTTGGAGATCTCTGGTTAAGAGGAGCTATTAAACTCAAAAGACATTGACTCTTACTACTCAGCAAAGGGTTTTCATCTTTACATGATATTTGAGATCTTGTATTTTACAGCTGTATTCCTAAACTGTAATTAAGTTCCCTAAGAAATTAGAAGGCAGCTTTTTAAAAAATTATTTTTACTTATTCCTAGTACACTGCTGTGGGACCCAAGGGAATTCTTACTAAGAGAGGACGGAACCTGGCACCATAAGAGATTCATTATGAAAACTGCCAAGTATTAAATGGGCCCATATTCAGATGATAAAAATCCACACACTCCAAAGCCACACAGACAATGGATAATCAATGATTCCACTTGATCCTCCTTCACTTGTGAAAATCACCAAGTGCTGTCTACACTCAGGAGCACAGACATCAGGAAGTGAACTAAGAGAGGAAGAATGTGGTGGCAAAGAAGAGAGTCAAAAACTAAAAACAGATCAAATACACCAGGAAATGGAAAAAACAAATAATTTTCCCTATTTTGTCTTAGTTCCTAAAGCAGAAAAAATTCTTTTTTTTTTTTATGGCTAGATCAAACTGAGAAAGGAATTTATGTGAGTCGACTGGTTGCCAATGTAAGACAAACACTGTAATATTTACTTTTTCTTTAAGTGTGCCCCCACCAACCAGGCCAACAGGAATAGCTCTAGCTGTCCTCAGAAGGCAGCTGCTCTTCAAGTTCAACCTTGCTCACTGAAGCAGCACAGTTTCCCTAAGTGTCTGTTAATGTCACATTTCAAAAAAGGAAAGAAAAGATAAGTCTACTTACAGATAGCATTATTTCCAAATGTTGACTGCAGTAAATGCCCTTGTCCTCTGTGAATGAGAACTGAAACCATGTGATTGAATAATGAAAAATATTAATCCTCTTATTTTCCAATTTCAAGAAACATTCTGTCTCAAGTGTTTGCTTATAATTCACCTAAGTTTAAAAAGTCAAGGGTTTGGCCAGCACGGCCAGTGTACTTGGCAGGGCCAGGATGGAGGACTCAGCTGGCTCGTTGATGTGTGGTGGGGCCAGGAGAAGATCCCACCAGTGCAGCTGGGGTGTCTGGCAGTGGAGAGGCCAGGGAGGTGGCTGCACCGTGGGGAACTTAGTTACATATAGGAGGCTTAAGAAAATAAACAAACAGGCTGATGATGATGGGAGCCAGGTTTCTCACTTCTGCAGAAGGAAATTACAAAGATAGAAGGGAGACAGCTAAAATAAACCCCAGGGGTTAGGCTGAAATGGGAGGTATCAGGACAAACTCATGATATTTAACCTAAATTGACAAAGGAATGGAAATGCATGTGTGTGTGTGTGTGTGTCTGCATGTTCCCCTGCAGACTGTGCTGAGCAAGCCTAGAAGCAAGGACACCCTGGCAGCAACAACCAGACCTACTACCCAGATCTTGATTTTTAAGAGCCACATGGCATCAACAGGAACCAAGGCTTTTTGGAGAAATGACTGAATCCATCACCAGGCCAGGGAAAGCACTAGATGTCCCTGGAATCAGTATTACGGAGCTGGAGAATAAGGAAGTTCTCCAGGAATGACTGGGACCTGTCAAAAGGATACTGTAGTCAGCAGAAAGAGGCTTACCACTACCCAATCCTGGGACAAATCGTCTGGTTTATTTGGGTTAGTAAGGAGAATGAACTGGGCTTCCCTGGTGGCTCCAGAGTAAAGAATCTGCCTGCTAATGCAGGAGACACGGATTCGATCCCTAGGTCAGGAAGATCCCCTGGAGGAGGGCATGGCAACCCACTCCAGTATCCTTGCCTGGAAAATCCCATTGGACAGAGAAGCTTGGTAGGCTACAGTCCATGGGGTGGCAAGGAGTCAGACACAACTTAGTGACTGAAGAACAACAAAGGAGAATGAATTTGGTTGTTGATGATTTATCTTTGTTCTCTGCTGGGGCCGTGTGCACTACAACTGGTATCCTAACCAGTCTTCTAGGAGAGACACAGAGCTGATGAGGCCAACATGCCCAACTAAACCGGCACAAATTCATCACCACAAATGAACATGTTGCTCAAATTCTGTGCCCTCTTGACAGCATGGTTGCTTGCTTAAAATATGTAATATGTGGATGTCTACCCATCAAAAATATGGATATTCTTTGCTAATAAGGTCCTTCTTTGGATACAAAGAAGCCTACATTTATTTATGCTTTGAGTGCTTTCTTAAGTCAGGGAACTAATGACTGGAGAAGGAAATGGCAACCCACTCCAGTACTCTTGCCTGGAAAATCCCATGGACAGAGAACCCTGGTGGGCTACAGTCCATGATCACAAAGAGTCAGACACGACTGAGCGACTTCACTTCACTTCACTAATGATTAGATGCAGAGACAAATTGTTTCAGTTTTTCACACATACAAAAAAACCCTTTTTTTCTAAGTTTTGATATGAGGAAATATGATTTCAACTAGAGGAAATATTTGTTTTTCTGGAAAATAACTTGTAAGACATGGGATCAATTAGGTTGGCCTTAAACGTTCCCTTTCCCTAAATTCAGACTACAAGATTAATCACTTAGGGAAGAAAAAAAAATCTTTCTCACTGTTGACAAATCTGTGGTTGAGAGCTGGCTTTGACATTTAAAAATAATTTTCATATTGAAATAATTTCAAACTTAAAAGTTGGAGGAAGAACATGAACAAGCTCCCAGATATCCTTCACTCAGATGACTGATTTCTCATTTGTTATGTTTTCAGACGTGTCTTATTCTCACATAAATGTGTGTGTAAATATCCATATCACACAATATCTGTTTACACATATTATCATAATCTATTTCTGAGATCAACCAATTTATTTCAACCACAGATTTACACATAATTTTATCCTTCAAATGACACACAGGTCAGGTTAGGAAAGGTAGCTGATGGAGCTGGTGAAGCTGGAGGTTTTATTTTGGAGTGGTTTTGAACTCTGTGGGTAAATCATGCTCTTACACACTAAGTCCTATGATCAAACCAAGCTGTCTGTGAAGGCCAGGCGGCAAAGAAGACAAGTGCAGCAGGAAGACAGTCCACTGGCACAGTGGGGACTAGAAGAGCATGCGCTCTATATAAAGGGTGCATCTGTTACTTTCATAAAAAACTAAAGTGTTAGTTGCTCAGTCGTGTCCGACTCTTAGTGATCCCATGGACTGTAGCCCACCAGGCTCCTCTGTCCGTGGACTCCTCCAGGCAAGGATACTGGAGTGGGTTGCCATTCTCTTCTCTGGGGGATCTTCCTGACCCAGGGATCGAACCCGGGATTCCTGCACTGCAGGCAGATTATTTACCACTGAGCCACTAGAGAAGCCCTATCTCCAGCTTTCTGAAAGTCTGATGAACTGCCCTTGATTAAAATGAAAAATTAAAAAGAATTCTATTTGAAAAAAAAAAATAGGCTATCATTCTGGTGCAACTGAGTCTGAATTTCAGAGTAGGAACCATCTATTACTTTCAGAAGTTCTGATGTTTCAAGAGAAGGTAGAAATTTGGATTCTTTTAGGAATAGCATCCTATTTTTTAACTTTTTTAAACAGAACACCTATGAAAGGAGAATCTGCTTGCCAGTGCAGGAGACACGGGTTCGAACCCTGGTCTGGGATGATCTCACATGCTGCGAAGCAACTAAGCCTGTGAGCCGCAACTATTGAGCTTGTGCTCTAGAGCCCGGGAGCCACAACTACAGAAGCCCTTGCCCCCTAGATCCCAATCTCCACAGTAAAAGAAGGCCGAGCACCGCCATGAAGAGCAAGTAGCCCTTTTCATCACATCTAGAAAAAGCCCATGCAGCAACGGAGACCTAGCGCAGCCAAAAATAAATTAAATTTTATATATATATATATATATATATATATATATATAAAAGCCAGAGAAGAGCTGGATTTCATATAAGTTTTATACCATGCCTCCTACACATATTTCTTGATCTCAGAATTATTTAAGATTAAAGAAAAAGAGATCAGAGCATCACGTCACTGAGACTAGTCCTGGAAAGGAGCTGGCATATAGTAACCACTTGCAAAATTCCTGTTGACTATTATAACTGGAACTTTTTTTTGATAGCACCCTATTTTAAAATGGGACTAACGTTTAAAAATAATAGTGGTCTGAGAAAAAAAAATCATCTTTAACTTGTGTGTAACTCACCACACTTCCAGTTGACAGGTGTAATAATAACTCCCATTTAATTTTTGGTGATGACTAATAGAAAGGTATGATTCCATAAAAAGGTAATAGACAAAAACAATGAAGAAAATGACCCTACCCTCAGATCCTGTAGTCAATTCCCTGCAAAGGATGTGATGCAACAGAAACTACATGCAGGATAAATAAAAAAGGAAGACTGAGCTGGCAAGAACTGATCCCATATTACAAAACAACATCTGTGAAGCAGAGCTTTTTAAAAGGGACATTACAGAGTAAGAATCTGGTTCAAACACAGTAATTACCAAGAAATTAGTAATGATTCAAAGGAACAAAGACTTTTAATTTATCTCTTCAAAAAAGAACACAAGCAAGGAAGTTTCCTTTGTATTCAAAAGCTGACAGTAAGATTCATGCAGTAAAATCAGTATTTATATATTACTAATTAGTATGACTAATGTTTAAGTTTCACTTTGGGCTTACAGAACAACTCAATTAACTAATCAAGATACTACAATGACTAAAATAAAACTGATCTGAATTATATTTTTAAACATCTTATTATCCTTTAAGAAGTATTTTAAGTCCCACAAGTTCCATAAGGCTCTCTCCTTGACACTTCTAGCCTGAATGAGCTTCCTCTCCACTGGACACTTAAGGATTTACTGTCTCTACAACTTATCTGTGAGTTGATCATGGCTGTTCAGTCACCAAATCGTGTCTGGCTCCTTGTGACCCCATGGACTATAGCACACCAGGGCTTCCAGTCCTTCACCGTCTTTCAGAGTTTGCTCAAGCTCATGTCCACTGAGTTGGTGAGGCCATCCAACCATCTCATCCTCTGTCACCCTCTTCCCCTCCTTCCCTCAGCTTTTCCTGGCATCAGTTTCTTTTCCAAGTGGGCTCCTTGAATTAGGTGCCCAAAGTATTGGAGCTTCAGCTTCAGCATCAGTTCTTCCAGTGAATATTCAGGGGTGATTTCCTTTAGGATGGACTATTTGTCAGTTAACTGGACGCTGCACTGAGGCCTTTATTACCTTTTTAAGCTATTGAATTTTTATTGCTATTTAATATTTCAAGTGCTTCTACATTTCCTTATGTTCTCCAATACTTGCTAGAAGTGTTACTCAAGTGTTCTAGTCTGCAAACTGTTTGTTGCTTGGTCTGTGATAAGTATGGAAACAGAGCATTTAAAAACTCTTCATGGCAATCTGACATTATAGTGACAGCCAAGAGCGAGACCAGTGAACTCATTTTGTTCAACAAAGTACAGACTATTTTGGATGCTGTTAAACTCTTATGGTGTGGTCAGCAGGTTGAACAGTGTGACACGAGCTGGATATTTGTCATCCACAGCAGGACCAAGTTACAAAGTGTAACACTTAAAAATAGTTTATAAACTCTAACTCAAAAGTACATAAAAATCTCAGAAATGTAAGCATGTATTTATTTTTATTACTTGCCGTGTTTACAATTGTTTAAATATTTAATCAGGCCTGGTTTTGAATTTATAGTTTAGCACTATTAGCTGTGTTAGGAAAGTAACATTTGTATTATTTATTTTTAATCCAATTTAACTTAAGCCAAATCCTGGGCCAAACAAGCTTCAGAGCCTTTTGTTCCGTTTTGTCCAGAAAAATTCACATCTTTTCTGAATGTAGCAGTTAGTGAACCAAATGATGACAGTGAAAGCGAGTCCAGAAAAATGGAGACCAAAAGTACTAAATTCACTGAGAGGTATGAATTCCTTATTCACTGAGTCTAGTTTTGAAGCCACAGCTGATGGGGAGGTATGTTAGTGGCAGAGATGTGAATATTAATACAGCCATATAGACATCACAATGAGGCAGCTGCTGCTGCTGCTGCTAAATCGTTTCAGTCGTGTCCGACTCTGTGCGACCCCATAGATGGCAGCCCACCAGGCTCCCCTGTCCCTGGGATTTTCCAGGCAAGAACACTGGAGTGGGTTGCCATTTCCTTCTCCAATACATGAAAGTGAAAAGTGAAAGTGAAGTCGTTCAGTCGTGTCCGACTCTTAGCGACCCCGTGGACTGCAGCCCACCAGGCTCCTCCATCCATGGGATTTTCCAGGCAAGAGGACTGGAGTGGGGTGCCATCGCCTTCTCCAATGAGGCAGCATTTACAAATAAGGAAATAACTTCAAAACCAAAAGTATTATTTGAAAGAAAAAGCTGATATTTACAGGATACTCTCAGCCTGGTCAAAACAATCCACAAGGACATCAAGATAGGGGTTGGGCAAAGAAGCCTTGGGGATGGACCCGATCCCAGAAGAGCGATTCCAGAGGCGGCAGGCGCTTGCCTGGGGTTTCAGAGACCCTCCCTGGTACACGCACAAGCTCAAACCAGATGATTCTTTTCAGGCCATAGGCACCTTCAGGGATTACACTGTCCTCTGAGAGTTTGATGAGATGATTATCTAAGAAACCTAAGGCTACTACAGTTCAGTTCAGTCGCTCAGTTGTGTCCAACTCTTTGCGACCCCATGAATCGCAGCACGCCAGGCCTCCCTGTCCATCACCAACTCCCGGAGTTCACCCAGATTCACGTCCATCAAGTCAGTGATGCCATCCAGCCATCTCATCCTCTGTCGTCCCCTTCTCCTCCTGCCCCCAATCCCTCCCAGCATCAGAGTCTTTTCCAATGAGTCAACTCTTCGCGTGAGGTGGCCAAAGTACTGGAGTTTCAGCTTTAGCATCATTCCTTCCAAAGAAATCCCAGGGCTGATCTCCTTTAGAATGGACTGGTTGGATCTCCTTGCAGTCCAAGGGACTCTCAAGAGTCTTCTCCAACACCACGGTTCAAAAGCATCAATTCTTCGGCACTCAGCCTTCTTCACAGTCCAACTCTCACATCCATACATGACCATAGGAAAAACCACAGCCTTGACTAGACAGACCTTTGTTGGCAAAGTAATGTCTCTGCTTTTGAATATGCTATCTAGGTTGGTCATAACTTTCCTTCCAAGAAGTAAGCGTCTTTTAATTTCATGGCTGCAATCACCATCTGCAGTGATTTTAGAGCCCCCCAAAATAAAGTCTGACACTGTTTCCACTGTTTCCCCATCTATTTCCCATGAAGTGGTGGGACCAGATGCCATGATCTTCGTTTTCTGAATGTTGAGCTTTAAGCCAACTTTTTCACTCTCCTCTTTCACTTTCATCAAGAGACTTTTTAGTTCCTCTTCACTTTCTGCCATAAGGGTGGTGTCATCTGCATATCTGAGGTTATTGATATTTCTCCTGGCAATCTTGATTGCAGCTTGTGCTTCTTTCAGCCCAGCGTTTCTCATGATGTACCCTGCATAGAAGTTAAATAAGCAGGATGACAATATACAGCCTTGACGTACTCCTTTTCCTATTTGGAACCAGTCTGTTGTTCCATGTCCAGTTCTAACTGTTGCTTCCTGACCTGCATATAGGTTTCTCAAGAGGCAGGTCAGGTGGTCTGGTATTCCCATCTCTTTCAGAATTTTCCACAGTTTATGTGATCCACACAGTCAAAGGCTTTGGCATAGTCAATAAAGCAGAAGTAGATGTTTTTCTGGAACTCTCTTGATTTTTCCATGATCCAGAGGATGTGGGCAATTTGATCTCTGGTTCCTCTGCCTTTCCTAAAACCAGCTTGAACATCAGGAAGTTCACGGTTCACTTATTGCTGAAGCCTGGCTTGGAGAATTTTGAGCATTACTTTACTAGTGTGTGAGATGAGTGCAATTGTGCTGTAGTTTGAGCATTCTTTAGCATTGCCTTTCTTTGGGACTGGAATGAAAACTGACCTTTTCCAGTCCTGTGGCCTCTGCTGAGTTTTCCAAATTTGCTGGCATATTGAGTGCAGCACTTTCACAGCATCATCTTTCAGGATTTGAAACAACTCAACTGGAATTCCATCACCTCCACTAGCTTTGTTCGTAGTGATGCTTTCTAAGGCCCACTTGACTTCACATTCCAGGATGTCTGGCTCTAGGTCAGTGATCACACCATCGTGATCATCTGGGTCATGAAGCTCTTTTTTGTACAGTTCTTCTATGTATTCTTGCCACCTCTTCTTAATATCTTTCGCTTCTGTTAGGTCCATACCATTTCTGTCCTTTATCGAGCCCATCTTTGTATGAAATGTTCCCTTGGTATCTTTAATTTTCTTGGAGAGATCTCTAGTCTTTCCCATTCTGTTGTTCTCCTCTATTTCTTTGCATTGATCGCTGAAGAAGGCTTTCTTATCTCTTCTTGCTATTCTTTGGAACTCTGCATTCAGATGCTTATATCTTTCCTTTTCTCCTTTGCTTTTCACTTCTCTTCTTTTCACAGCTATTTGTAAGGCCTTCCCAGACAGCCATTTTGCTTTTTTGCATTTCTTTTCCATGGGGATGGTCTTGATCCCTGTCTCCTGTACAATGTCACGAACCTCTGTCCATAGTTCATCAGGCACTCTATCATCAGATCTAGTCCCTTAAATCTACTTCTCACTTCCACTGCATAATCATAACGGATTTGATTTAGGTCATACCTGAATGCTCTAGTGGTTTTCCCTACTTTCTTCAATTTCAGTCTGAATTTGGCAATAAGGAGTTCATGATCTGAGCCACAGTCAGAGTTTTGCAAAGAGAATGCACTGGTCATAGCAAACACCCTCTTCCAACAACACAAGAGAAGACTCTACACATGGACATCACCAGATGGTCAATACCGAAATCAGATTGATTATATTCTTTACAGCCAAAGATGGAGAAGGGTACTACATCCAAGGTGTTATGCTGTTTTCTTCAATCAGGTTTGAAATGTCTGTTTAAAGTGTACACTGAATATATACCCCATTTGAAATGAAAATGTCTGGTTTTGCGGAAAGGGCATTAACCTGTAAAAATGAACCTTGGTGTTTTGAATGCCTAAAGAGATAAAGGCATTTTAAGATATTTCTTGTAGGAGTAATCATTACTGTATTTTTATAGCTCACTGGGTGTTTGGCTTTCCAAGGCGGTGTGAGGTAGTTCCTTGCTCGTTCACAATGAATGACTTGCTTATTTCTTTGCCTGCCCTTTCATTCCAGCATATTCAGGAAAGGAGTGGTACAGAGTAAATGGTGAAGGGCATTTCCCATTTTCAAAAACTCGCATCATGTGAGGCTTAACTACAGAACACAAGGAAGTACAAATGTGGGTGGATTTTACTATTCTCTCCACTGTTCATACTATATACACACATGCATGTTGGAGCTATATGTTAATTTCATCTAAGGTAAGTTAACAGTTGCATAATTCAGATTTCTCAACGTTGAATTTTTTGTTTTAGGAAGCATTTCCTGGAATCAATTTAAACCAGCTTGAAAAACAACCACAAAAATTAGTATCTGTGAATTTCACTCTCAATATATATTAACAGAAGGTAAAGACTACACTACAGAGTTGAAGGCAGTTTAGACATTTTCTTGTTACACTGAAAATATTAAAAATAATGGTTAAAAAAAAATCTAACATGGTAACCTCAATCCTGCTCGCCAGAGGTTCCTATTGTTAATAACTCCTTTTTTCAAAGTTTATTCATCCATTTTTGGTTGCCCTGGGTTGTCTTTGCTGCGCGTGGGCTTTCTCTACGTGGGGGCTACTCTCTAGGTGCAGTGTGTGGGCCTCTCGTTGCAATGGCTTCTCCTGTTGTGGAGTACGGGGTCTAGGTGAGCAGGCTCAGGAGTTGTGGCACACGGGCTTAGTGCCTCGGAGACATGCGGGATCTTCCTGAATCAGGATGGACTCAGGCCCCTTCATCGACAGGCAGATTCTTAACCACTGGGCTGTCAGGGAAGTCCAATATCTTCTCACATATCCTTCCAGAAAACTTTATGGACCTATGCGCCCTAGATACACTGATTTTTAAAATATGTGTGTGCATAATATATAAAACATACACAGACACTATACAATCTGATCTATGCGACGCCTTTTTAAATTCGTATTCTCTAAATAATATGGCCAAGGTGGTTGGGCCCCAAACCTTCCATCAGTTCTGCCACACCGCAAGCCCCTCTTGTGGTCAGCCACGTGATCAGCTCCGGCCAGTGGACTGTGGAAGGCCCACAGTCCTGGGCCGAAGAGCAGAGAAGCAGCGTCCACACCACCCTGGTGACAGAGGGAGCTCTGTGTTTGGGATGGCAGAGCCACAGGATCAAAACGACCTGAGTGCTCAACGGCTGCCTGCTAAGTCCTCTGGACCCACAGGGTTTTTGTGAGTCAGACGGACTCCTCTGTTACACTAAGCTGCTGGACCGGGGGGCTGTTTGCGATGGCAGCGTTACCTACCCCATCCTAATTCAGCACTCTTTCCATACTAGTCTACATGCTTTTTCTCAACCACAGTACAGGCTAGTGCAGTCACTGATGTGCCAGGCCCCACGGATGGACTCTGAGGTTGTTCCTACCTTGTTTCTGTTGTTCTGATAGACACGCCATCACTGACACCATGTTATGTGCAGTTTCCCTAACAGACACACAAATATTTCTGTGGGAGGAAGTCCTTGAAGTAGAATGACTGGGCATAGCATAATACACTAAAAATATTATTTTAAGTAAGTAGTACTTCAATGATCAAACTTCAAAAGGCACACAGAAGAATGCAATAAAAGTCCCTTTCACACCCTATCTCAGTGCCTACTTCTGATTATAACCAATGCTATCAGTTACCTATGTATCCTGAAAGTGAAAGTGAAGTCGCTCCGACTTCAAAAAAGTGAAGTCCTGTCCGACTCTTTGCGACTCCATGGACTGTAGCCTATCAGGCTCCTCCATCCATGGGATTTTCCAGGCAAGAGTGCTGGAGTGGTTTGCCATTTCCTTCTCCAGGGCATCTTCCGGACCCAGGAATTGAACCCGGGTCTCCCCTATTGCAGGCAGACGTATCCTGAGAGATCCTGAGAGATCTCAAATATATATTTATAGGAGAAGGAAATGGCAACCCACTCTAGTATTCTTGCCTGGAGAATCCCATGGAATGAGCAGCTTGGTGGGCTACAGTCCATAGGGTCACAAAGAGTCAGAAACAACTGAAGCGACTTAGCATACATATATATTTGTGTGTGTGTGTGTATATATACATATATATGCAAAATTGTATAGCTCTGCATGGATATATGTGTATGCATATATAAAGATACGCATGCACATATGTATATTTAGGGTAGATTCTAAGAGATGTTTCTAAATTGCCTCTCAATGAGAGTGCCCATTTCTCCACAATCTTCTATGGCTGTCTAAAATAAGAGGCATTCATGCTGTGTTTCTGTGACAGCAATTATAACAACTGCTAATATTTGGGCAGGCCTTTTACAATATTTTAAGAGAAGAGGCCCAACTGTAATTGTCAGGTGACCTTGTAAACTGTGCAATGTTTGCCAAATAAATTCACAGCAATCAAGCTGCATCAATGGCAGCTCAAACTATTTTCACAGTGCTAAGTCGCTTCAGTCGTGTCTGACTCTGTGCGACCCCATAGACAGGAGCCCACCAGGCTCCCCTGTCCCCGGGATTCTCCAGGCAAGAACACTGGAGTGGGTTGCCATTTCCTTCTCCAATGCATGAAAGTGAAAAGTGAAAGTGAAGTCGCTCAGTCATGTCGGACTGTTAGTGACCCCATGGACTGCAGCCTACCAGGCTCCTCCGCCCATGCAGAGGATTTTCCAGGCAAGACTCTACCTAAAGGCCAGACAAATGGGCTAAGCAAAGGATGGGGCTATCACAGGGCAGGTGGGAAAAGGCAAGAGCAGTGGCCTGCAGGAGAATGAAGAAGTCTGACTGGGAAACAGCAAGGAGACTGCTGTGCCTGAAAGGGGTCTGCAAACATTGCAAAGAAGTGGTGGGACACAGAAAGTCGCTCCGTTGTGTCCGACTCTTTATGATCCCACAGAATGCAGCCCATCAGGCTCCTCTGTCCGTGGAATTCTCCAGGCAAGAATACTGGAGTGGGTAGCCGTGCCCTCTCCAGGGGATCTTCTTGACCCAGGAACTGAACCCGGGTTTCCTGCGCTGCAGGCAGATTCTTGACTTGTCTGAACCACCAGTATGATGTATTTCAAACACAGTAGCAGACTCTGAATGATCTCAACCCACATTCATTCCCCAACCCTTTCCTTTGCCAGCAGAGCCCTGGATCTGTACAGGTGTTCAGTGCCCCACTCCTGCCATACACACACACCCCCTCAGACTGCTCAGGGCTTGGAATTCTCTCCTCAGCTCCAGGAGAATGGATCTTGCTGAGTGACAAAACTGCAAATTCCAACCCTTATACAGTGATCAGATAGGAAGGTCTCTCCTTGATCTGAGCAAAGATAAAGGGGAAATCCTTTTAGAATGTTGCACAAGGTTCCTAGATTTTCATCCTGAAGTCAAGGGAGCCAGCTTAGAAGAATAAATGAAACTGCTAAGGGGATAGAAAGAACCTGGGTCTCTGAGGGCATGATTGAGCAACTGGATTATCCAACCTGGGATCTATCCTTCTGGTGATAGGGGAAAAATAACTTGCCTTGTTGTTGAAGCCACTTTTATTTGGGTTTTCTGTTACTTGTAGCCAAAGCATCTTGCTACAGAGAACAGTTTGATAAGCTTAGCTATGAATACAGAGTCTCGGTTTACTGTGGGACATCCAAGTGGAAACAAGATCAAAGGATGAGAATGGGTGAGAGGAGATTCAAGGACAGAAGGGGCACTTCCAGTCACATGAGAGCAACTGCAGTCACCAGGTATGGTTATGACTAATGATGGCTAACAATGCTTCCTGTGGACTGGACCCCGTTCCAAACGTATTATTAATAAAAGAATCTCTGTCTTATCCTCGCAACACACAACAATGTAATTTTCCATCTCCACTTTATCTATGGCAGAAGTGAGCACCAGAGAGGTTTAGGAGGTTGCCAAAGGTTACAAAAGTGGGGGGTCAGTGCCACAGTTGGTTCACACCCAGCAGGCTGAGGACAGAGTCAATCCACTTAACTCTCTCTGCCATGTTGCTGCTGCTGCTGCTAAGTCGCTTCAGTCGTGTCCGACTCTTTAGTCGTGCAACCCCATAGACAGCAGCCCACCAGGCTCCCCCATCCCTGGGATTCTCCATGTTACCTATTCTTAAATCACAGGAAGAGAAAACAGTGGAGTCATAAGGAGCAGTCATCAGAGAACTGAAAACAAAGTACAAAATGTCTAAAGGAGCAGCTTCGACAGGAGGAGAACCATGAGGGTAACAGTAACAAACTCTGAAAGTGAGGGAGCCGGGGAGACACCAGAGTCCCAGGTCAGGCGCAAGGTCTGGTCTCGAGACACTCTGCGGACACAGCCTGCACAGGACAGGGAAAAAGACTGCAGAGGTATAGGTGGAGGCCGGACCCCAGCTGCACCCACGAGGGCTGCACACTTTGGCCAAGGAGCAGTATGCCATAATGCGTTTCACTTTCTCGTCTTAACAAGATACTAAGTCACTGACAAGCAGGAAAGTAGTATTTATGAGTACTTGGCTAGGTAGAAACTTTATATTATTTAATCCTCACAATTACCTTAATGATAATTGTGACATTATCTTTTCATGAACAATTTCACCAATCAAACATAATGTACAAGCCCGAAGTCCTTTACATCCATCAGCAAATCTACCTGCAAATCCTATTAGTTCAACCTTCAAAATATGTCTGGAATCGATCATTTCTCCTATAACCTGTCTTCAGCGCCAGCAATCTCCCTATATTTGGAAAGATACTCTGCCACTGAGTTATCCTTAGGAGATCCTCAAATATCACTTCGTAGACAAACTTGAAAAAGACTGGAGTCTTATACATCCTATTACTCATTTATCCAAGTGTTTATGGTGCTACACAATCTTTTAAGGGTTTATACACAACAGTCATCAATATAATCATGGCTTGAGATCCTCCGGACAGCCTAGTAGGTGATTAGATTATTTATGTTACAAGTAAGTAAGTAGAAAACACAGGAGCTGTTATGATACAGGAAATGCAGGAGGATCTTGGAGTACAAATGCAGGGCAGTTAATCCAGACTTTGAGGATCTGAGAAGGGGATCCAGGAAGTGACATCTATGTTGAGAACTAAGGGATGGGTAGGAATGATCAGGGGATAAAGATGGAGTGGCGGGTGGGAAAGCAGTGCTCCAACACAGAGGGCGCAGTTGAGAAGCTGAGAACCAAAGTTGAAAAGCTTAAAACAGAGGAAGGCATGCTTAAAGAAAGAAGTTCCAGAAGGCTAGGGCACAGGGTACAGGAAAGACAGTGCAGGTAAAGGGAAGCAAAGACAGGGAAAGAGAAGAAAGGAGAACTGATTGCGGATGACTCAGGGCCTTACAAGTCCTGTTACGAAGTTTAGGCTTAGGACTTCCCTGGTGGTCCAGCGGTTAAGACACTGCACTCCTGATGCAAGGGACACGGGTTTGATCCCTGCTCAGGGAACTAGGATCCCACATGCTGCACAGCATGGCCAAATAAATAAATACTCATCTGCTTACAAAAAAAAAAGTAGTAGTAGTTTAGGATTTATCCCCAAAGCAAGGGAGAGTCAGTGAAGGATTTCAACGCAGAGACATAGGTGTTGAGTTACGCATTTTAAAAAGAAAATTCTGGCTACAGCATGAAAGTATTAAGACAGGACACAACTACAAGGCCAGTTAAGAGACGGCTGCACCCAAGGGACCTTAATAGAGACCTAAACTGGACCATGGGGGAGGTCGATTCAATAGACACTTAGGAGACTGAATTGACCTCAACAGGTTACTGACTAGAAGCAGGGGGCAGAGATGGTAAAAAAAAAAAAAAAAAACAGATGAATCAAAAACTACCAGATTTCTGGCTTGGTCACTGGGTGGAAGGCTGAACACTGAGCAGCTTTCACATTCTGATAAATTTCTCAAGGCAGCGACACGTTTTAGAAAAGGGACCTGCCAGAGCCTGCGTCAGCCACATAAATTATACTTTTGTGTTAACATTTTAAATTTATTCCTTCTCTTTTTCCTACTGCACTTGTAAGTAAGAGTAAATGCTCTCTGGATTTGTAAACACAGAATGTAACCTTATAAAATGGGGTGAGGGGAAGGAGGATAAACAAAGAGCCTACTTAATCCGAGCAGCCATTAGCTGGCAGTTTCAGGGTGAACCAAGTGGTTTGGAATAACGAAAGACTAAGATTTAGCAGATTATTTTAAAAGGAAGCTGTTGTTTCTTCTAAGTTACATTACAAATGAAGACATAAGCTCATCATTCTTAAATGTGAAATATTTACTCTGAAAGTGCTATATAAGCTATGAAACATTGCCTTAGGGTGATGCTAGTTGCAACAGTGAACTCCAAGCTTCCCAGCAGCTTAACAAGAGAAGTGTATTTGTCATTCACACATTGCTCCAACACAAATGTTTCTGGGGAGAAGGAGTGGGCCTCTGCTCCAGGCAGTCATAGAGTGACTTGTTTACCACCCTTTCATGCCCAGCTGGCATATCAGATACTACAGTTTCTGGAGAGAGATCCTTCACTCACAGAACCAGTTACTAGGGGGTTAATAATATTTTGATCCCAAACATGTAGTCAAAAAGAGGTCACAGGCCCTTGGGGAGCTGAAAGAAATATTGAAAGTGATTGAACCTTGACAATTTGTTAAAATCCAAGAACCTTTGTTTAAACAAATTGCCAAGTGTGTATCTAGCCCCACATTCAGGGCTATCGTGGCATCAGTGTACACTGTGTTGAAAGGCATGTATGGAAATAAAAAGCGCCATGTGTGATGAGCTGTCAGCCTTGTAGGAGACAGGTCATCAGCAGGAGAAAAAGAAAGAAGAGAACGTGAAGGACTGTGGGAAAAAACTGGAGGATCCAGAGAGGTCTTAGCTGTGACAGGATAATTCCAACTTACTGAAAACAATGACAATGACATTACTAACCTGCGGAGTCACACATTTATGGAGTCGGAGACGCAGCAACAGTTTTCTGTAGTGTGCAACTTTACAGTAGAGTTCACATTTGTTTCATTATTACAACAGCACTGTGTATACCTGTCTCTAAGTAAAGGACAAAAAAAAAAGGACTTCAAAGTTTAGACAACAGATGGACTTCTCAGAGCTTGGCAAACATAATCATTGTTCTACCTCTTTTAAAAAAAGTAGTCTTCAAAGATCTGTCAATGATGGAGAAGGAAATGGCAACCCACTCCAGGAGTCTTGCCTGGGAAATCCCATGGACAGAGAAGCCCCTAATGGGCTACAGTTAACGGAGTCATAAAAGAGTTGGACAGGACTTAGTGACTAAACAAGAGCAATACATACACACACACACACAACTTGTTGCAATGGAAAAAAGAATCTGTCGATGAAGTTGCTGTTATAAATTTCATTATTGGGAGTTCCATCTTCAGCTCATGATTTCCAGGTCACCATAGGCATTGATGCCAAAGCGGGCAGAGTGGAGAATAACACAGAGGAAGAAGCTTTTATGAGCTAGACTTGGGAGTGGCTGGATCTCAGGAGTTTCAGTGGTGAGAACTCGGTCACACGCCACTTGGACCTGCAAAGGAGGGTGTGTCCACAAAGGAAAGGAAATGAGTTTTGGTGAATAGTTAGCAGTCTCTGTCACAGATGTTTCTGGTGAATGGTTAGCAAAATCTGTCATAGATGGAGCAGTTCTGAGGATAAGACATCTGACTTGTTCGTCTTTGCAAAGTGGCCAAGCCTAGCTGTATCTCAAAGAGAACTGGAATTCAAGTACTCAAATATAATTGTTAAAAAATACTTTATGAAAAATATTACCTTGTAAGAGATCCATATTATGGATAAACTGAAAAGGAAAGTGTCAGTCACTCAGTCATGTCTGACTCTTTGTGACCCCGTGGACTGTAGCACCAGGCTCCTCTGTCCATGGGATTCTCCAGGCAAGAATACTGGAGTGGGTAGCCATTCTCTTCTCCAGGGGAATCTTCCCAATCAGGGACTGAACCTGGGTCTCCCACATTGCAGGCAGATTCTTTACTGTCTGAGCCACAAGGGAAGTCATATATTATGGCATAAACTACTGCTAAAATAACTGTCAGGTACATAAATTGAAGGGATGTAGGACAAAAAATTCCTAAGATTTTGATTTACAGCAGTTGCTCATTTCAACATGAACTTTTTTTCTCCTTCGCCAAGAAGAGACCAAAAATATTAGAGGAAGAAGCCATCCCATGGACTGCAGCATGCCAGGTTTCTCTGTCCTCCATTGTCTCCCGGAGTTTGCTCAAATTCATGTCCATTGAGTTGGTGATGCTATCTAAGCACCTCATCCTCTGCCACCCCCTTCTCCTTTTGCCTTTCATCTTTCCCAGCATCAAGGTTTTTTCCAATGAGTCAGCTTTTCACATCAGGTGGCTTAAGTATTGGAGCTTCAACTTCAGCATCAGTCCTTCCAATGAATATTCCAATGATTTCCTTTAGAATTGACTGGTCTGATCTCCTTGCTGTCCAAGGGACTCTCAAGAGTCTTTTCCAGCACCAAAGTTCAAAAGCGACAATTCAAAAGAATCAAATCCCATGGACAGAGGAGCCTGGTGGGCTACAGTCAGTGGGGCCACAAAGAGTCAGACAGGACTGAGAGACTAATACTTTCACTTTGATTACTGTCAATACTATTAAAACTAAATTTTAAGCTATGTGGTTTGGTCAGTCCAATTTGCAATAGACTACAGTTCTTTAACAGTATCTTCAAAGACTAGGGGGAAGGAAACACTTGAATGCATTTTTTTTTCTTTGAAAATACTTATACTATTTATTTGCGTTAGTTCTGTTTTAGATACTGTTTTATATTTAAAAAGTGGTCTAGGACTTCCCTGGTGGTATAGTGGATAAGAATCCACCTGCCAATGTATGGGACATGGGTTTGATCCCTGGCCTGGGAAGATTCCACATGCTGAGGAGCCTCTAAACCCATGCGCCACAACTACTGAGCCCATGCTCCAGAGCCTGGGCTCTGCAACAAGAGAAGCCCCTGAGATGAGAAGTCCATGCACTGCAACAAAGAGAAGCTCCCGCTCGCCACAACTAGAGAAAGCCCGAGCAGCAACAAAGACCAGCACAGCCAAAAATAAATAAATTTTTTAAAAAGTCTCCCTCTTTAAAAAAAAAAAAAAAACACGAGGTCTAAATCTAATATATGGATGCTCTTAACTGCAGACACTGTAGAAACTCCCAGATACAACATTAATTATATGTTGAAAATGCATTATTAAAACGCTAATAATCCATCTTGATCATAAAACAAGATTCAATCTTTCTTCTTCAAATACAATACTATACTGTTTGGGGATTTTTAAAATAATTTTTTAAGAAAAAGGAGAAAGATATAACAAGAGAAGCCACAGCACAAAAGTTTTCTGGAAAGGAAAAATGATCAGAACTTATCTGTATATAATAACTTGGACAAGTGTGACTAGGGCTTCCCTGATAGCTCAGTTGGTAAAGAATCCACCTGCAGTGCGGAGATCCTGGTTCAGTCTCTGGGTTGGGAAGATCCCCTGGAGAAGGGATAGGCTACCACTCTGGTACTCTTGGGCTTCCTCTGTGACTCAGATGGTAAAGAATCCACCTGCAATGCGGGAGACCTGGGCTCGATCCCTGGATTGGGAAGGTCCCCTGGAGAAGGGAAAGGTTACCCATTCCAGTATTCTGGCCTGGAGAATTCCATGGACTGTATATAGTCTATGGGGTCACACAGAGTCCGACACGACTGAGCGACTTCACTTTCACTTTTCACTCTCATGCATCGGAGAAGGAAATGGCAACCCACTCCAGTGTTCTTGCCTGGAGAATCCCAGGGACGGGGGAGCCTGGTGGGCTGCCGTCTATGGGATCGCACAGAGTTGGACACGACTGAAGTGACTTAGCAGCAGCAGTCTAGAATTAGCCTAGTACCACCCCCTTCGGGAGATGGTAAGGAACAGGGAGGCCTTGTGTGCTGTAGGCCACGGGGTTGCACAAGTTGAACAAGACGGAGTGACAAGTCTAGTATTATTTCTAAATTTCCTTTCAGGTCAGCCTATTATGAGTCTAAATGCATGTGGCATTTTTAGTACCTGCCAAATACCAGTCTGTTAAATTTATGTGTAACTCCGTCCAAAATAATCACCTGGTAAACTATACATTATTGTATTTTTTAAGTTTGCACAATATGTACATTGCACAATAATAATTGTACACTGGTACAATTTATACAATAACTGGTAGTCTTAGTACAAACCAAGACTACCACTTTACATGGAAATGTTGAGAAAAATAAATATGGCCCAACACAAATCATGTCATCTATGAGAATGAAAATACTTGAAAACTGTTCATCTGGGTAATGAATCAGAAGAGAGTTTTCAGTTATTGTCTAAAATCAAATTTTGGTATATTGCTATCAATAAAATAAAAATAGTATTCACCTGCTAGCCAATTCATAGTAATGTTTTAAGAATGCATTAAAAAATTTATGAAATGTTTTCAGTCCTAAAAGATATTGACACTGAAGCTTTCTCATTCTGCTGAGGATCAGGAACATCACAGCCATATTATTTAACGGTTTAGCAACAAAAAAACTTGGAACAAGAACATATTTTTACCTCTCTTCACGACAGTCATAAAATGTAGGTACATTTTCTGCATTCTGAAATGAATATTTCACATTCATAACATGACTGTAGTTTTAAAAACTGGTCTTGTCAGCTCAACACTGGTGCTGCATTTTCAAGTAACCATTTTCAAGGAAAGTAATTCTTCCCTGTAATGTTACAACTTAAGTTAGAAAACTTTTAAAAATTAACCAAAATACAAACGAAATCTAGTGAGAGGCAATGTTACCTCTTCCTGTTTCTGTAGACCATTTTCAAGGAGTATTCATAATAATGGCCAACATCTGTTGAGCATGACCATGGCAGGCCCTGTGTGAAATGGCTTAAATATTGATCTATGGAGTGTGTGTGCCCAGTCGTGTCCAACTCTTTGCAGCCCCGTGGACTGTAGCCTGCCAGGCCCTCTGTCCATGGGATTCTCCAGGCAAGAATACTGGAGTGGGTTGCCATGTCCTCCTCCAGGGGATTTTCCCAACCCAGGGATCAAACCCGTGTCTCTCCTATCTCCTGCACTAGCAAGCAGGTTCTTTACCATCAGCGCCACCTGGGAAGCCCCTTTATATATTGATACATGACTCCATTTCATCCTCACAACAATTCAAAGTATCACATACCTCTTCTGTTATGGATAAAGAAAACACAACTTTGAGAAGCAGTTGATTCTGGTTCAAGGTCACACAAGCATCACAAACAGAAGAGCTGGGATTCACCCAAGCAGTCTACTTCCAGAGCCACTGCTCTTAACCACTCCTACCTCCTGCAAGCACTCTGTCGTCAAATATTATTCAGGTCATGTTCCAGCTGGACACTGCTGTCCCAGCAGTCTGACCATCCTGCCCACCCCAGTACCGCCTGGCTGTGGTTCCATGCGCAGGCCACTGTATACAAGGAAGGTTGACCAGATCTCCAACAGCAGTTCCAGCTCAGTGGGAAGATTTCTAATTGGTAGATATTTCACTGCTTTGGAGGTAGATGGTCAATGGCTACGTTCAACAACCTTCCAGCTCATGGATAAAGAAGTGGATACTATATAGGGCTCCCTTGGTGGCTCAATGGTAAAGAATCTGCCAGCCAAAAAAGGGGACACAGGTTCAATCCCTGATCCAGGAAGATCCCACGTGCCATGGAGCAACTAAGCCCATGTGCCACAACTACTGAGCCTGTGCTCTATCTAGAGCCTGGGAGCTGCAACTACTGAGCCCATGAGCTCAGTGAAACCCACGTCCCAGAGCCTGTGCCCCACAGCAATAGAAGTCACTGTAATGAGAAGCCCGTGCACTGCAATGAAGAGTAGCCCCCTCACACCACAACCAGGTAAAAGCCTGGGTGGTAACAGATACCCAGCACAGCCATGAATAAATAAATAAAATTATCAAAAACTGGGTACTGTATATTTCCAGCCTTCTTGTCTAGAAGAGACATTGAAAGAAAGAGCATGTTGAGGGAAAGAAATGTAAAATAAAAGCCTCTCTCTTCTCAGAGTTGTAGGGCCAAGAAGGCATTATAATGCCTTCTATAACTTCTATAACCTTCTATAACTACTATAATTTGTAGTCAGAAAGACCTGGGTTCAAATCCTAGTTCCACCACTTGCTGTATCTTTGATCTCGGATAAGGAGTTCATCTCTCCAAACCTGTGTCCTCATTTGTAAATATTTCTTTATTTGTACTCCATGAGGCTGTCATGAGGACCAGATGAGGCAAAGTGTGCAGTAAGACACTGGGGTCCAGTTTCCTTTATTTAGGTAAGTAGTGAGACTAGAAAATCTAAAATCCTTTCCAGCTCTAAAGACCGCATGAAGTTGTGCCCCATTTTCAGTTCAAAAACTTGCAAAGATTAACCAAAATAAACAAAGAATTCGGCTGAAGAGGTTGATGTCACCCTCTTCCTTGCTTCTTCCTTAAACTGGAATATTACAAAATAGGATACGCCTGGAATGTGTTCAACCTACAAAAAAGGAAGTCGGCAGTTGCTGAAAAGTCACAGCAGCTGGTTATTCACTTTTTTCCAGGAGCACAGGCTGTTGATATAATCACACCACAGGAAAACTTCATCATGTTGGCTAAGAGCAATCTGCGATGACATGGCAGTAATTCTCCATCATGTAGAGGTCGGCGTCTTCACTGCTCTTGTCTGGCTAATTGGGTTAGAAGACGTGAGAACAGGGCCAGCTTGGTTATATCCCAGGCATGAGAAGAAGGGCAGGGGTCTCAGGGGAAACCGGGGGGTGGGGGCAGGGAGAAACTGCAGGACTGAGAACAAGGAAAGTCTCCTGGTTTCTGTTGCTCTTACTCCGTCCCCCTCTGCCCTTTATGAAGCAGCTCCTTGCTTTGATGCATTTCTGTTCCTTCATAAATCTGACCTGCACGTGGCTTTGACCTGCCAGAGCCCCTTTCCTTCCTTTTTCAAATGAGCAGTGCTCAACCCTGACTTTTCATGTCTGCATGTGTCCCCTTCTGTAGGGAACTGTCCATGTTTTCATCAGATTCCTCAAGGAGGCAATGGCCTCATTAAGAGGAGGAAGGAACTCTGTTCTCATAACTCCACAGCTTCAGTTTCTGCTGGTGACTCTCATTCAGTTCCCTAACTCCAAATTCCTAGTAGGATAGCAAGAACGGCCACCATTTATGCTGTTTTGAGTATGAGCCAGATCTTGTTGTATGAACTTTAAGTGAATTAATCGGAGAAGGCAATGGCACCCTACTCCAGTACTCTTGCCTGGAAAATCCCATGGATGGAGGAGCCTGGTAGGCTGCAATCCATGGGGTCGCTAAGAGTTGGACATGACTGAGCGACTTCACTTTCACTTTTAACTTTCATGCATTGGAGAAGGAAATGGCAACCCACTCCAGTGTTCTTGCCTGGAGAATCCTAGGGATGGGGGAGCATAGTTCTCAGAACATTATATATAAGCTAATGTTTTATAAAGAGAAACAGACACACAGTAAACCCTGAGTGAGGTGCTTGGGGTTCCACAACTAGTAATTGGCTGAGCTTGAATTTCATCCTGGACAATATACATATTGCTTAAAACGGGTTGAGTTAAATTCTGCATCAAGCCACAGGTTGTTTGTAAGACCGCAGATTGGCCCTCTTTGGGTCAAAGTCCTATCCCAACTGTGGCAGGGTGAGAGTGACAGGAGACAGGGGCATCCACTAGCTTAAAACACAGCCCCTGCCTCAGCCATGTCATAGATAACTGGTTACTCTTAAAGAGAGAAGGCAATGGCACCCCACTCCAGTACTTTTGCCTAGAAAATCCCATGGACGGAGGAGCCTGGTAGGCTGCAGTCCATGGGGTCGCTAGAGTCAGACACGACTGAGCGACTTCACTTTGACTTTTCGCTTTCATGTGTTGGAGAAGGAAATGGCAACCCACTCCAGTGTTCTTGCCTGGAGAATCCCAGGGACGGGAAGCCTGGTTGGCTGCTGTCTATGGGTCGCACAGAGTCGGACACGACTGAAGCGACGCAGCAGCTTAGAGAGAGAGGAGGTGGTAGGCAGGCACATTAACACTTCACATGTCTAGCATAACCAGCACTTTCGTTGTTTGTCTTCTAGGAATATTTCAAAATCAAATAACTGAAATTTACCTTTAAGAATTATAAGTAAAGGAAGGGTAATATAAACAGTAGAAAAATAAGATTGGGGCAGGAGCCTATCAGCAGAAGAGAAATAAAACTAAGTCCCCCACAAATGTACATACACACACACATACACACACACCCCTGATTAACAAGGGGCTTCCCTGTGGGTCCAGGACAATTGGGTCCTGGCTTAGAACTGAATGTCCTGGGCAAGTCTAAATTTGAAGGACCAGTTATGGTACCTTATTCTCAATCCCTGGCTCACACAAATAGCCTCTATCAAGGAAAAACTCCTCTTTTTTAAGACCAAACACAGAAAAATATTGGGGGATGGGAAGGGGAGGGAGAGGGAAGAGGGAGGGTAGAAAGAAAAAGGAGTATGTATGTGAGAAATAAAAAAGAATATATACCAGCATAATTTTGCAAAATTAGGTAAAAAAATCTTGACCAAAGACATTACTTTTATTTATTTTTTATTGAAGTACAGTTGATTTACAGTGTTGTGCCAATCTCTTCTGTGTAGCAGAGTGACTCAGTTTTTTACACATATGTACATTCTTTTTAAAATATTCTTTTCCATTATGGTTTATCCCAGGAGATTGGATATCATTCCCTGTGCTTATAGGACCTTGTTGCTTATCCATTCTAAATATAACCATTTGCATCTACCAACCCCAAATTCCTGGTCCATCCTCTCCCTCCGCCCCTCCCTCTTGGCAACCACAGTCTGATCTCTATGTCTGTGAGCAAAGACATTACTTTTAAAATGACCTTTGCGGTAGGGCAGAATTATGCCTCACTCTTACTCCCAAAGATGCCTGGGTCCTAATCCCTGTGCATCTGTCATCTGACATGGCAGAGGAGACTGAAGGTTCTTAATCAGCTGATTTTCAATTACAGATTGCCTGGGGGGGTCCAATGGAATCACCAGGGTCCTTAAAAATGAGAGAGAGACACAAAGAGAAGTGATTAGAGAAGGTCAGAAGGTCAGTGCTGTGCAATGTGAGAAGGGCTTGACCTGCCTTTGCTGACTTTGAAGGTGGAGGAAGAAAAGCCTGAGTCAACCTCTAGGAGGTGGAAAAGGTAAGAAACTGCAGAGTCTCCACCAGAGCCTCCACAGAGGAACTGTTAGGGGAAGCACACTGACAGAAACCGCCCACCCTGGCCAGGAACCACAGTAACCATCCGCCTACGTTGTTTTACGACAGAAGGTCCTGGTAAGGAACATGGAACAAATAAGCCACCACCAATCAGAAGAGTTCAAGAAAGGTCAAAAGGAGACACCACGTGTCCGACCACCTCCCAGAATCCTCCTTGCTGGCATCCATCTTGGCTGAGCAATGCGTGCGCCACCAGGAAGGACTGAGTCAGAATGATTGGCTAAAGACAACCTGGAAACAAACCCCATCACCATAAAACCCGAGGCTGTGAACCACGAGGCGGAGCCGTTCTCCTGGGTTCCCTTACCCTCCTGCTCTCCACCCGGGCGCCCCTTCCCAATAAAGTCTCTTGGTTTGTCAGCACGTATGTTTCTTCGGACAACTCATTTCTGAGTGTTAGACAAGAGGTCCCCCTTCCAGCAACAGAACCAGCCCTGTTGACATCATGATTACAGTTCAGTGAGACCCACGTCACACTTCCAACCTCTAAAACTATAATAAAACCTGTGTTGTTTACCACTAAGTTTGTGGTAGCTTGCTGCAGGTAATTTTTAAAGGCTTTATGAAACAAGGGCTTACAACAAAAACTAAAATAGCTCAAAAAAGAAAAAAAAAATGATACAACTAAAGGTGGAGAAAAGATAGCAGAGCTCAGAAAGGAAAGTAAGAATAAAAGTCATCACACTGGAAGGCTACACTGGAAGCAGCAGAAAGGAGCAAAGACCCTGCTGAAAATGCATCTGGAGCCAAGGAAGACAAACCTGAGAAAAGGGGGAAAATGCAACAGAAAACAAGGATTCAATGGAGAAACAACATACTCCTGGTTGATATCTCTGAAGAACAAATAAATGAAAAGGCTCCAAGGGATAATACAAGAAATTCAAGAGGTCGCCTTAGACAGTTACACTGAAGAACTAAAGTGAAGTGTTAGTCACTTAGTCGTGCCCGACTCTACAACTCCACGGACTGTAGCCCACCAGGCTTCTCAGTCCTTGGAATTCTCCAAACAAGAATACTGGTGTGGGCTGCCATTCACTTCTCCAGGGCATCTGCCCAACCCAGGAATCAAACCCCGGTCTCCTGCATTGCAGGTGGATTCTTTACAGTCTGAGCCACCAGGGAAGCCCTTACACGGAAGGGCTACCTATATCCTAAAGATAAATTAACAGAGATGAACAAACATCAGGACATATCCCAGTGATATGATACCTAACCCAGAGGCCATAAAGGAAACAGTTGATAGATCTGACTACATAAATATGAAAAACTTTTATTTGGCAAGAGTTACTACACACAAAGTTAAAAGAACAAAATGAAAAATATTTCTGACTTACATAGTCGAGAGCAGTAATATCTGTAAGGTTACTAAAATCAATAAGAATATAACAAATACTCTAATAAAAATAGGCACTTTGGAGCATATAAATAGCTAATACATCTAGAAAAAGACACTCAACCCCACTAACAATCTAGGAATGTACCATAAAATAATGACATAGCATTTTTCACCCGTTAGATTAGCAACAGGTGAATTGTTTTTTTTTTTTACAACGGCAAAACCTAGTGTTAAAAGGATAATGTCTTTGGTTAATAGGTTCAAGTATTTGAGAGAGCAGTTTGGCAAAATGCATCAAAGAGTTTTAAATGATGAGTGCGTGCATATGCAAGCAGCTCAGCAATCACCGTTTGGGGCATTTATGCTACAGAAATACTAGCCCAAGTGGGCAAAACTACACACACGAGGACACTCACTGCAGTATGTTCGTCATGCTACACATCACAAAAAATCGTGACTTGGGAAATGATCACATCCAAATGATGACAGATGACGTGGCCAGTGGAGTGAGGCAGGCCTCTCCCGGCGGTCCAGTGGTGAAGAATCCACCTGCCAAAGCAGGGGACATGGGTTTGGTTCCTGGTGTGGGAAGAGTCCACATGCCACAGGGCAACTAAGCCCGTGCTCTGTAACTACTGAAGCCCGCGTGCCCTACAGCCCAAGCCCCGCAACAAGAGGCCACCGCAGTGAGAATGCCACGGACCACAGTGAAGAGCGGCCCCCACTCACGGCAACCAGAGAAAGCCTGCACACAACAACAAAGACCCAGCAAAGCCGCACACGCGCACAAGAAGGAGGCAGAATTCAATATGCTAACACTGAAAGAGGCTAGGGACACATCGTAGTAAGTAGAAAAAGAACCATACTACAGAACATTATTAAGGCATGATCCCATTTAAAGTTTTACTTGCTGTTTGTTCTTATGGAGACTTTATTCCATTCCACAACATTCTATTACTTTTTAAATTTGAAACCATACATGTATGTACACATGCCTGAGCACAAGCATACAGAAACATACTCACACAATCTCTCTCTCCCCCTCCCCTTCCTCTCTACCACCTCTTATGTATATAACCAGTTGGTTGTCCAAATGTTGGCATGCTCTGGAAAGAGATTCATCAAGCTCCCAGTGTTTACTTCTGGGGAGTAGCGCTGGGGGTAGAGATGGGAGGGGGTAAAAATCACATTTCACTTCATTTACTTTGGTTTGCTGGAAAGATGTTTTTCTTTAGTAATTAAAAAAAAATCAGTATAAAAAAGTAAACCAAATTAAAAGTAACTAAGATGTAAAACAAATTAATTAAAAGAGAAGGTTAATCCAAAGAATGGCATCTTTGTTATCCCAGCTGTGGCTTCTTTGAAAATTGTGATATTACCAATACTTACTGAATTGAGTTAGCTTTGTGTGGAACATTTTCTCATCCAAATGAAGTATGATTAAAACAAAAAGATCCAGATTACATTACTCTGTAACACAGATCATTTCATATCTCAGGGTGAATTTTAATTAAGGTACATGCTCATATTCACAGGTTTTGAAACTCCTTTGGTATTTTTAAGTACCTGAGTACATATGTGTGTGTATTAAGTTGCTCAGTTGTGTCTGCCTCTTTGCAAACCCAGGGACTGGAGCCCAGGAGGCTCCTCTGTTCATGGATTTCTCCAGGCAAGAATATTAAAGTGGGTAATCATTCCCCTCTCCAGGGGATCTTTCCAACCCAGAGATGGAATCTGGGTCTCCTGCATTGCAGGCAGATTCTTTACCATCTGAGTCAGAAGCTAATTGCTCCTTCCTTAACAGAATACTAGTAGGGACTTCCTGGTGGTTCAGTGGTTAAGAATCTGCCTTCCAATGCAGGGGATGCGGGTTCCACCCCTCATTGGGGAACTAACAGCCTGTGTTCCGCAACAAGAGAAGCCTGCATGCCGCAAAGAAGACCCGCACAAGCAATAAATTAAAAAAAAAAAAAAAAAAACTTAAAAAGCTCCAAACCAGAATACTACTATATTACAAAATTATCAAAATGGTATGATGCTGGCATAAAAACAGACACAGATCAACAGAACAGGATATAGAACCCAGAAATAAACACATGCATATATGGTCAATTAATTTACAAAATTAATTAATTAAAAGACACTTGCTCCTTGGAAGAAAAGCTATGAAAAACCTAGACTGCATATAAAAAAGCAGAGACCTTACTTTGCCAACAAAGGTCCGTCTAGTCAAAGCCATGGTTTCTCCAGTAGTCATGTATGGATGTGAGAGTTGGACTATAAAGAAAGCTGAGTGCTGAAGAACTGATGTTTTTGAGGACTCTTGAGAGTCCCCTGGACTGCAAGGAGATCAAACCAGTCAATCCTAAAGGAAATCAACCCTGAATATTCATTGGAAAAACTGATGCTGAAGCTGAAGCTCCAGTACTTTGGCCACCTGATGCAAAGAGCCAACTCACTAGAAAAGACCCTGATGCTGGGAAAGGTTGAGGGCAGGATGAGAAGGGGACAGCCAAGGATGAGATGGTTGGATGGCATCACTGACTCAATGGACATGAGTTTGAGCAAGGTCCAGGAGATGCTGAAGGACAGGGAAGCCTGGTATGTTGCAGACCATGGGGTGGGAAAGAGTTGGGCATGACTGAGAGACTGAACAACAATTTATAACAAAGGAGCCAAAAATATACAATGGGGAAAGGATAGTCTTGTCAATAAATGGTAATTGGGAAAACTGGACAGCCATGAGCAAAATAATGAAAGTGGACCCATACCTTAAAACAAAGACAAAAGTCAACTCAAATATAAGATCAGAAGCCATAGAACTCCGGGAAGAAAACAAAGGGGTAAGCTCCTTGACCTAGGTCTTGGCAATGACTGTTTTGGATTTGACACCAAAAGCAAAAACAGTAAAAGCAAAAATAAATAAAGGAGACTACATCAAAGTAAAAGGGCTTCTGTAAAACAAAAAGAAAAATCATCAACAGAATGAAAAGACAATGTTTAGAATAGGAGAAAATATTTGAAAATCATATATCTGATAAGGTGCTAACTTCCAAAATAAACAAGTAACTCATAAAGTTCCATAGCAAAGAACCAAATAACCCAATTTAAAAACAAGCTGAGAAGCTGAATGGGTGTTTTACAAAGAAGACATACAAATGGTCAGCAGACACATGGAAAGGTGCTCAATACCACCCATCCTAAGAGAAATCAAAACCCCAAGGAGCTATCACCTCATACCTGTTAGAACGGTGACCATCAAAAAGATTAGAGGTAATAAATGTTGGCAAGGATGTGGAAAAAAGGGAAGCCCTGTGTGCTGCTGGTAGGAATGTAAATTGGTGCAGCCACTATGGAAAAAAAAGTATGGAGGTTCCTCAAAAAATTAAAAATAGAACTAACGTATGATCCAGACATGCCAAAGGAAACAAAATCACTATCTTGAAGAGATATCTGCACCCCGAGTTCACTGCATCATTACTTGTAAGAGAAAAGATATGGAAATAACCTAAGTGTACATCAGTGGATGAATGGATAAAGAAAATGTGGTTATGTGTGTGTGTGTGTGTATGTGGAGGTGTTACTCGCTCAAGTCGTGTCCAACTCTTTGTGACTCCATGGACTGTATGTAGCCTGCCAGGCTCCTCTCTCCATGGGATTTCCCAGGCAAGAATCCTGGAGAGGGTTGCCATTTCTTCCTCCAGGGGATCTGCCAGATCCAGAGATCAAACCCGGGTCTCCTGCATTGGCAGGCAGATTCTTTACCACTGAGCCACCTGGGAAACCCTTTGAAAAGTTACCTGTAGAAAAATATGCATCTCTTTATTTGCTACTACTAAAATATGAAATCTACCAAACTCAGTATTTAATAAAACTGGACACAATGTAATCTACCTAGGTGATAACACACACTAAAACTTCTGGGCTGGGTTGGAATACAGTGGACATTAGATCTTCCACACTCTTGCGATAGTAAAAAATTTCTATTTGAGGGACTACCCTAGTGGTCCAGTGGTTAAGACGCCATGCTTCCATTGATCGATCCCGAGTCAGGGAAATAAGATCCCACATGCTAGGAGGCATGGGCAAAAACAAAAAAATTCTATTTGAATAGAAAATAACTCATACCAAACAGTAAACTAATTTGATGGTGTAAAGGTATCTTGAGAAAATACGAAAAAAGTGCACAATTTAGCTATGCATCCCTCCTGCTGTTTCACAATTTCCTGCTAAATTCTGATAGAACCATCGTTGGAAAGGTATATATTATTTATTTAAACAAATTTTAAAGTCTATATAATTTGATCAGAGGCTATGGGGATGTAAGATACAACAGCCAATTGTGGAAGACAGTATGACACAACAGCCAATTGTGGAAGACAGTATGACTGTTTCCTCAAAAAATTAAACACAGAATTACCATGTGAACTAGCGATTCCAGCTCTAGGTATACACCCACAAGAATTGAGAGCAGGGAGTCAAACAGATATTTGCATACTCATGCTCATGTGCTGCGCTGTGCTGCGTCACTCAGCCATGTCCAACTCCTTATGACCCCATGAACTGCAGCCCACCAGTTCCTCTGTCCATGGGATTTCCCAGGCAAGAATCCTGGAGTGGGTTGCCATTTCCTTCTCCAGAGGATCTTCCTGACCCAGGGATCGAACCCAGATTTCCTGCACTGGCAGCTGGACTTCTTTACCACTGAGCCACCTGGGAAGACTCTATTTTATCACAATACAAACTTAGGAGGAAGCATTTCATTATTTTTAAAAAACAAAAGTTTTTCCTTACTACTCTATATTTCCAACCTCCAATCTATTCAACTGGGAACCAAAAAATTAAAAAAGTAGAAAAAAAAGACATCATTAAGTTTAAAGACAAACTCTCTAGAATCTGCAGCCCACAAAACAGATGGTCAGTGACTGTGTACACAAGGAATTGTCTTTCATGCCAAGGCAATGAGGGAAAAGTGAACTTAAAAAGAAATTCTCATTTCAGCAAAAATTTGCAAAATGCTTTCAGAAGTCTGGGTTGCAGGTAAAAGATGATGCCTGTGCTCACTTACTAACTACATTCTCACCCAGGAAAAAGAGGGATAGCACTATCAAGTTCAAAATAACTCTTATGAAGTCAGAACCACACCACTGGCAAAAGAAAATGACCACTAACCGCTACTAAATACCGGGCACAGAACAAAACACCGAACTTGGGAGAAGCACACTGGAAAACATGTCAAGTTCAAGACTCAGCAGATCGAGCTGACGTGGAAGCCAGTAATACAAATGGCAGGCGTTAGTTTCCAGAAAGCCTCTGGGTAAGAGGCAGTTGTTCTGTTTAAGTCAGACTGTTTTTGTTCTTCTGGGTTATTCAGAGGAGAAGACAGGAAACAGGTGCATACGTGGACGAGTCCATCAGAGAACGAGAAGGCTCCTGGCAGCGGGACGCCGCGTTCCAGTGTCCTCTTTAATTCTGCATTCAAGGGCAGGGTAGGGGTGGAGGCAGGAGAGGTGGAGACAGGCGTGTACACCACTGGGCAAGGTCAATGTCTTCCTGTTACTTAAAGGAGTGCGTGTGCAAGCTCAGTCGCTTCAGTCATGTCTGTCGCTTTTCCACCCTATGGACTGTAGCCCGCCAGGCTCCTCTGTCCATGGGATTCTCCAGGCAAGAATACTGCAATGGGTTGCCAAGCCCTCCTCCAGGGGAGCTTCCTGACCCAAGGGTCAAACCAGCATCTCCTGTGTCTCTTGCATTGCAGGTGGATTCTTTATCACTGAGCCACCGGTGGAAGGCGCTAGGGATATGAGTTAAGTTCTGAGTTCTGGCCTTAGTTGCTACTTTCTATATAGTTTCCTCATTTGAATGTCATAATGACCCTCCCGGGTTTTATCCTGCATTCTGGGCTCTTTTGATTCTGCATTATGATATTCCGATTTGGCTGCCGTGGAAAGGGAGGCAAGTTGGACAGACTTGCTTGAAGCCACGCTCTCATGGTAAGTGGTGGAGGCAGGAGGCACACCAGGCTCTGACTCTGTGGCGCAGGACTCCCTGAGCTGCGCAGCCGCAGCTGCACACAGGCGGACACAGCAATGCAGGAGCAAAAATGGGAATGATAGACGGAAAATGTGCTCGAGCAGATGCCAAAATAAACTGCAAAACATTTACTTTTAAGATGAGATCTTGAAATAGTAGCAAAAGAGAGTCGACTCACAGGGAGGGGCGGGGCAGGCACAGAACAGGGAAACTGGTTTCTCAAATACATTTTTGAGAGAGGTCTTCTCAGGGCACATTTATGTCGTTCTTCGAGGGGCTGATGTTTATCAGATGATCTTATTTGCAAAGCAGAAATAAAGACAACAGACGGAGAGAACGAAAGTATGGACACCAAGGGAAGAAAGCGGGGGTGAGGTGGACTGGGATTCACATATATACACTATTGATGAGTTAGATAACTAATGAGAACCTATTGAATAGCACAGGGAACTCTACTCAATGTTCTGTGGTGACCTAAATGAGAAGGAAATAACAAAAACAGAGGGGATATAGGTAACATATAGCTGATTCACTTTGCTGTACTGTAGAAACACAGCACTGTAAAGCCACTGTACTCCAATTAAAAGTCAATTTTAAAAAAAGAACACCAGACATACCCATTTTCAAATGTATAGATAAAACGATGTTCATCAAAAATCATCTTTTCCACCTTGAATTATTCGCATGTACACTCTGCATGAATCCTAGAGCCATGGGCTTTGCCATCATTCCTGAGGTTGGACCCCTGTTCTGTATCACCTGCTAGGAGCGGGAACGTGACTCGCACGTTGTTTTTTAAACAATGAGGAAATGGAGAGAGAGACACAGACAAAGAAGATGGAACACCTGCCTTGGGGATTCTGCAAAGTGGTAACGAAAAGGCACGCACAGGATCCATCATCAAAGGTCTCTGCATCTCCCTCACCGTCGATCAAACAAACATGTCTTCTCAGGACAAGAGAGTTGACTTAATAGGTGTAGTTACTTTAACTACAATATCATCAAGTTTTCTGAGTGACTGAAGCCCCTAATTTCTAGTGTATTTAGTCCCAGAGTCATATCTAAAATTAGAAAAAAAAAGTCCCAAAGAAAGGCCTGCGACGGTCCCCTAGAAATGAGGTGACTTGATTACAATATCTATTTTAGCTTGCATGAAATAAAGTTTCCTCTCCTTGCCTCAACTGTGTTCTAAGTAACTGAGGTAAATAAAGTGGTAGTACTTATTATTTGTTTGTTTATTTCTGGCTGTGCTGGGTCTTCACTGCTGCGTGGGCTTGTCTCTAGTTGCTGTAAGTGGGGGCTACTCTCCAGTTGCAGGCTGCGGGCTTCTCACTGCGGTGGCTTCTCTCGTTGGGGAGCACCGGCTCTCGAGCACAAGCTCAGTCGTTGTGGTACGTGGGATCTTCCCAGACCAGGGATTGAACCCATGTCCCCTGCACTGGCCGGTGGATTCTTTACCACTGAGCCACTAGGGTAGTCCACGTGGTAACACTTAAATCAAGATATTCGGCATTAAAGCAAAATATCCCATCCAACGAAAACGGTATTAGCACAACATAATTATCATTTGACCATAATACTAAAAATGTGTAACAGCCAAGTACTCCCTAGAACTGCTATGGATTAAAGTGAGGGTGACTAAAAGCACGCTAGGCAGAGGCAAGGCTTTGAAACAGAATGGAGAATGAACCTGATAAAAATACTGCTGATGAGACATTTTGGACTGAGAAAAGAAAAACGTTTTTAAAAAGTAATAAAGATACGTATGGTATAAATCCATTTATATGTTTAAAAATCACATAGCCATTTCTCTTATCTGTATATCTATACACGGATGAAAATGTCTGGACAGATAAACACAAAATATTAAGACTGGTTATGGAAGAATTACAGTTTTTTTTTTTTCTTTTTCCTAATACTCAATTTCTATTTTCTACTACAAAAGAAAATAGTTTTTAAAAGCTACTGACATGATTGTAAAAGGTAAGCAAACATAAGGTTTTCATAAATATATTACTGACTTGTGATCAATATACAGAGAGAAGAAACAGTGTCACAAATTAAAAGGAAAATAGAATTTGGCACAGCTCTAAGCAGTAATTTGGATAGGGTTAATCGGAGAAGGTGATGGCACCCCACTCCAGTACTCTTGCCTGGAAAATCCCATGGACGGAGGAGCCTGGTGGGCTGCAGTCCATGGGGTCTCGAAGAGTTGGACACGACTGAGCGACTTCACTTTCACTTTTCACTTTCATGCATTGGAGAAGGAAACGGCAACCCACTCCAGTGTTCTTGCCTGGAGAATCCCAGGGACCGGGGGGCCTAGTGGGCTGCCGTCTATGGGGTCGCACAGAGTCGGACACGACTGAAGCGACTTAGCAGCAGCAGCAATCTAATCAGAAATGCTTCAAAATTCTGACAAAGAGAATAACATTTTTTCAAAGCAAATAATTTTCACTTGGAGGAAAAAGAAATTGCTTTTTGACTTTTTATTTTTCTGTGTTAGATCATGCTGAATTTTTATGCTGACAATCTCTAAAATGTACCCTCTACTAAAGGCACCCAGGGAAATCCTCACAGATGGAATTTATTTCACTTTTGTTCAAACTAACCTGTGAACATTGCTTAGGAGAACCCATACTCATAGAGAATTAAGTGCTTTCAGATAATGAAATATTTATTAATCCCTTTAAAATATCTGTTTAAAGAGGAATGTGATCATCAGGCTTGCATTAATTTGTTTTTAAAATGAAGGCTTAGGATCATTTACAATGTAACACATGCTCAACTCTAAGTAAACAAGGTAAAAAAACAATGTAATTAATTATTGATGCCATGGAAATGAATAACCGGAATTATGTGCAGTCAGAAAAGAAAAACTGTATTGCATATATCAGCTCAATTTGTGCCCCCAGAAAATTTGATTATTTTTTAAACACTTCAGATAACTTATTAACTCAGCTGGTAAAGAATCTGCCTGCAATGCAGGAGACCCCAGTGTGATTGCTGGGTCAGGAAGATCCCCTGGAGAAGGGATGGGCTACCCACTTCAGTATTCTTGGGCTTCCCTGGTGGCTCAGAGGGTAAAGAATCTGCCTGCAATGCAGGAGACCTGGGTTTGATCCCTGGGTTGGGAAGATCCCTTGAAGGGGGGCATGGCAACCCACTTCAGTATTCTTGCCTGGAGAATCCCCACGGACAGAGGAGCCTGGCGGGTTACAGTCCACGGGGTCACAAAGTCAGACACGACTGAGCAACTAAGCACAGATGACTTAGGTTGGGATATTTATACTCAGGTTTACATATTATTCTTAAACAAATATTTATATAAGTTCATGATGACCTGCTGCTTTCTTTTTCTGGGATTTGAATTGCTTGATAAGGTAACCAGGCATGCCATGATCATCCCACATAAACGCAAGGCATCTTTCACCATCTCTTGACTTTTTCTAGCTGCAGCAAAGCAGAGGCACAGATTCTGAGCCAGACTTGAGTCCTTGTCTACCTGTGTGATTCTGGGACTTTCCTGGTGGTTCAGTGGTTAAGAATTTGCCTTCCAATGCAGGGGATTCGGGTTCCGTCCTTGGCTGGGGAACTAAGATCTCACACGCCTAAGGGCAACTAAGCCTGCGTGCTCTAACTAGAGAGTCTGCCTGCCACAATGAAAACCCAGCGTAACCAAAAGAAAGTTACAATCTCTATATACGGTAAAGGATTCATTAGATGAATTCAGCGCAGTGCCTGGCAGAAAGGAAGTACTCAAGAGTGACAGGTGTTTAGTTTCATCGGGGCTCTATCAATTAGCTATGACGGTGAGCAAGTTATCTCTCTCTTTGCCTGTTTCCACAGGTACAAAGACAGAGCACCTACCTCAGTAGGGCTGCTGCTCAGAGGTGATGCATGTAATGGGCTTCAACTGTGCCTGACACATACGGTTACCTGCGTGTCAGCCGCTGTCATTACATCACGGATGTGCAGCTGAGTAGACTCCCTGCGGCTACTGCCTCTCCAAGTTTCTCAATTCTATTTTAATCCCCATCAGAGTACTTCTGTTGTATTGTTTTCTGTTTCCAGACTAGCTCTTCTACATCTATTAGATTAAATGAAATGCCTGAAACAGAGAAGGCTTAGAAGAAAGAATGAATAAAGGCCCACACCTTCAAGCTCTCTATTTACCTTTACAAGTGGTGTCTGAGGGCAACTGCCCCAAACCCAGACAGGGCCAAATGCTTTCCACAACAGATACACTTAGTAAATGTGAATTAATTACGTGTGGAAGGCTCAATATTAAAAGGGGAAAACAGTTCACTAATAAACAAATTCTCATTTTATGCCACTATATCAAAATAGCTATTTTTCATAATTTCTTACTAAAGTAAAGATTGCTCAGGGACCTCAAAGTAATCCTACCATAAATAGAATATCAGTGTTTATACATTATAGAGAGTTTAGCTACAAAAATGCTTAAATAAGACTTATAACTGTCAATCTTCTTACAGCTATCATTCATAAATTAGGGAATTCAGTGTGGTATACTCTGCACTATTTTCTAGTTATATTAGACATTTGTTAAAATTAACTTGCAGTCTGTGAACACACACTTAGAAGAAAGGGATGGACGTTTAGACTAAGGATGGCAGCAGCACACACCTAAAACTGTTCATTTCACCAATTTTACTGACTTGAGAAAGAGGCCTGTTTTATTTTAAAAATGAAATAAAACTCAAAAGCAAATGTAGAGAACAGAAGTTACATGTGATTTAAGAAGGCACTTTCTTTAAAATGCAAATAATTTTTAACTTGGGTACAAGTCAGCAGCTTAGTTTCTCTGATCTATATAGTGAAGTGAACGCCACTCAGTCATGTCTGACTCTTTGCAACCCCACAGACTGTAGCCCACCAGGTTCCTCTGTCCATGGGGATTCTCCAGGCAAGAACACTGGAGTGGGTTGTCTTTCCCTTCTCCAGAGGATCTTCCCAATCCAGGGATCGAACCCAGATCTCCCACATTGTAGGTGGATTCTTTACTGTCTGAGCCACTGGGGAAGCCCCTGATCTATATAATGTGCCCACAAAACAGAATCTGAAGTCGTCCCAAGGGACATGCCTCTGGAGTGGCGTTGTGGGAGGTGCTCCCCTGAGTCATGGGTGTTCAAATCATGAACTATACTCAGTATTCATCTCTCCAGCCTGGCTTCCCCCCTGAACCTCAGAACAGTCTGTCTAACTGCAAGTTAAGCATCCTTTAGGATGATTTCCAGATGAGAATACTGAAACTTAAGAACATGCGGTGACTGGTCCAAGGCCACACATCATTCATTTTTCAGATTTTTTTTTTTTTTTAAATCAGTGAGAAACAAAGGAGGGCCTATTTATGAAATGTAGTCTGTTGAATTTGGACTTATGTCTAGACCTCTGTTGGCTTCCCTGATGGCTCAGCGGTAAAGAATCCACCTGCAATGCAGGAGATGCGGGTTTGATCCCTGAGTCAGTAAGATCCCCTGGAGAAGAAAACGTCAGTTCACTCTGTTATTCTTGCCTGGGAAGTCCCATGGACAGAGGAGCCTGGAGGGCTACAGTCTATGAGGCTGCAAAAGAGCTGGACACAACTTAGTAACTAAACGACAACAACTGGACCTATGTAACCGCCATAGAGAATGATCATTTAGGAAACTTTCATCACCCCAGAAGGTTCTCTTGAATCTTCCAGTCAGTTCTCCCACCCAGGGATACTCTTCTGACTTTTCACTATCAGTTAATTTGCCTGTTCTTGCATCATATAACTGGAAGTTTTGTATCAATTCCTTCTGCCTGTCTGCTTTTGTTCAAGATAACGTCAGTGAGATTCATTCATGCTGTCATGTACATCACTAATTTGTTCTTCTGTTCCAGGTACACAGTACTCCATATAGGAATACACCACAGTTTATTAATCCATGCTCCTGCTCTTAGGATCACAGGGGTGGTTTCCAGTTTGGGGCTAGTTTGAATGAAGCTGCTTTGAACAGCCATGTCTATATCTTTACACATGACATACGAATCCATTCTCCTGAATATATACCTGGGAGAAGTGCTGGGTCATAGGACAGGTATATATTTAACCTGAGGAGATACTGCCAAAGAGTTTTCCAAGGTGCCTGAATTAATTTATAGCCTCCCTAGCAATAGGTTAACAGTTCCAGTTGCTTCAAGCTGACATTTTATTTTTGCCAGTCTTTAAATTTAGCCACTCTGATGAATGTGTAATGCTACTTTGTGGTTTTTAGCTTGCATTTCCATGATACTCAGTGATATTGTGTGGACTTTTTTAATGCTTACTGATCATTTGGCTATTTTTAAAGTGCCTGCCTATTTTTCTAAAAATTGGGTTGCCCTTTTTTTTTTTTTGGTAGTTCTTTACATGTTCTGGCTATAAGTCTTTGTCAGATAAATGAACTGCAAAAATCTTTTCCCAGATGTGGTTCATATTCACTTTTAATAGTCCTGATATTATTCTATCAATTAGATATGTCATTATTCAACCATTTTCCCACTGTTGGATATTTAGGCTATTTCTTATTTTTACTGTAATCAAACATGTTAATGACCAACTTTTATAGCTTTGTCTGTATTGATACATTCTTCCTTAACCTAGATTCACAGAAGTGGCTTTACTGAAACAATGCATACGATCATTTGGTATTGGTACAGACAGACAAACTGCTTCAGGAAGAATTCTATCAGTTGATATTGCTACTTATCAATGCATGAGAACATCTACTCACCATGTCCTCACTGACTCTGGCTTTTAAAAAACAATCTTTACCAGTTTGACAGGGAAAAAGTCAGTATTTTACTGTTTTAATATTTGGTTCTAGGACTACCAGTGAAATGGAAAACATTTTTGCTTAGCCTTTTTTTTTTCACTTCTACACATGGTCTGTTCATTTTGTATGTGTGCATTTATCATTCACTCAAGGTATTAAGTCTTTCTTTTCTTTTACATACTATTCTAATGTATTTTAATTTTATTTTATTCTATGTTTACTGCAATCATTTTCCAAGAGGTAATGCGCTCTGCCATAGACAGAGAAGCCTGGTGGGCTATAGTCCATGGGGTCCCAAAAGAATCAGACACGACTCAGCCACGACAACAATAATTTGCTTTTTTTTTTTGCTTGTTTTGAACTTTTTATTTTGTACTGAGGCATAGCCGATTAACAATGTTGTGACAGTTCTGGGTGAACAGTGAAGGGACTCGGCCATACATATGTACATGTATCCATTCTCCCCTAAACTTCCCCTTTAAAAATTTTATGTAGTCAAATCTGTGATCACATCCAAGCTTAGAAATGTCTTTTCCCTACAATATTTCCTATTCAGTATTCTCCAAGGTGGCGCTAGTGGTAAAGAATCTGACTGCCAACGCAAGAGACGCAAGTTCGATCCCTGGGTCGGGAAAATCCCCTGGAGTAGGAAATGGCAACCCATTCCAGTATTCTTGCTGAAAAATTCCAGGGACAAGAGGAGCCTGGAGGTCTGCAGTCCATAGGGCTGCAAAGAGTCGGACACAACTGAGCACACGCATACATACATAAATACGAGTAGTTCTCTATAAATATTCACACCCATTTTCCTCTAGTTTTTAAGAAGAATACTTAATTCCTTAATCTTTCATCAACCTTTTGGGCAGTACTGTATTGAATTTATCTCTAAATCTTATCCTTTTCTAAACTGATAACCAGCATGGCAGTAACATTTATCCAACAAAGACTCCTTTCCTCTTTGGATTTGTGATGCATACTTTATCACTTATTAAATTTTTTATACAGGGAAGCATCTCCTTCCCGGCTCTTTTCAGTTCCACCAATTAGTCTGTCAGTTCTTACAATGCCATCATATTGCTTCCATTCTTGTAGCCTTATAACTATTTCATGAGACCAATATTCTTTGAGCCCTGCGTTGTGTTAGATCCTAAGGTCAAAATGGTGAAGACACACACCTGGTTCCTGTCATCATGGCACACAGGCTAGTGGGGGGATGAAGACAAGTCAACAGGCGGTGACGACACCCTGTGATGTGTATGACAGGAGACACAGGGAGCTGAGGGCCCCTAACCTGGACTTTAGGAACGAGGAGGTGATGCCACGGCTGAGCAGGAAGTCTGGAGACAAGGTCTGGAAGTGCAAGAGAAAAGAGTACTGGAGGTTGAGCAGGGGTGGGAAGAGGAGTGTGACAAGAGCTGAGGCTGAAGAAGCATCAAAGGCAAGACCACTCGAGATTAAAAACAACTTTGTACTGAATCCTGAGGGCAAGGGAAGCCACTCCAGAGTTTATCCATAGAGCAAAGTGTTCAGACATGCACTGTATTTTTTTAGTTTTTGGCTGCACCACGCGGCATGCGGGATCTTGGTTCCTCGACCAGGGATTGAACCCACACTGCTGCACTGGAAGGTGGAGTCTTAACCACTGGGCCACAGGGGAAGTCTCTCATATACGCATTTTAGAAGGACCACATAGGCTGAAAGAGGATGCAAAAATGATTTACTAGAGGAACTCAAGAGAACAGCCAAAGAGCCTACTTGGAGTACTGGCAGTAAAATCACACACGTGTATATATGTGTGTGCTCAGTCGTGTCCGACTCCCTGCAACCCTGTGGACTGTAGCCCTCCAGGCTTCTCTTGTCCATGGAATTTTCCAGGCAAGAATACTGGAGTGGGTTGTCATTTCCTACTCCAGGGGATCTTCCCAACACAGGGATCAAACCCACGTCTCTTGCACCTCCTGCAGCGGCAGGCAGATTCTTTACCACTAGCGCCACATGGGAGAATACTAAAATTAAAATTAAGTAAAATTAAGTCCTGACTTAATACTTCTTTTTCAAACTTTCTATGCCATATGACATACCTGTTTTCCAGATAAATATGGAAATTATTTAGCCAAGTTCCCTCCCATGCACCTGACTCCATTCCAAACCAACTGTGACTTTATTTGAAATGACAGGAAATGTTTTAAATGAACTGTTGAAGAATAACTCCATATGTCATGTCCCCTATAGTTTTGAAATGATTGTGGCTAGGCCATTTCTCCTTTCATCATACATTTTTGGAACATAAGACTTTGTGCTAATTATGGTCTTCTCCTTCACCTTTTTATCTGGGCAGATCGTAATTCCTTCATTCCAGAGATGTTTGCTATGCTCAAGGCACTGGGAGCATCATGATGAAAAAGCAGATGCACTTCCTGTCCTCCTGGGATACAACAGGGTATAGACACAAATCATTAGACAATTAGAATACAGGGTGCAAGGTATTGCTGGAGCACAGGGCAGAGGCATCTGGGGCCCTGAGGAAGTCAGCTCAGAGGAACTGAATCTTTGGGAAGGTTATGTGGTTGTGCATGGTTGTTAGCAAAACAAAAATGAAGGGGAAAAGGTGGGACAGGAGAGCCTTAATCTTGACCAAAAGCAAAGGAAATGTCAAAAACCAAAGGGAGAAGTGCAAGTCGATCAGTCGTGTCCAACTCTTTGCGACTCCATAGACTATACAGTCCATGGAATTCTCCAGATCATGAAAAGGACTAAGGTCTAAGCCAAGAAGAAAGAGCACGCTGCTGGAGAGAGTGAGATGGAGTGTTTTAAACTTCAGTGTTAAATACAGGTATGCCTAGATCAAAATGAAGAGGCTTATTTTCCCCAAAGTCAAGGAGCGAATAAAGAATAAAAAAATTTGACCAGAATTCAAAGCATGCCGGAGTTTTACTAAAATAACTATAAGCCATAGCAGTGGAGTCGAGGAACCAAAGCAGCGAAAGAGACCCAAATAGAGACCTCAGGTGCTTCAAAACTCTGTGTGCGGGTTCTCCTACTCAGTTCCAGTCTAGAGTCTCTCACACCAAACTCAAGTGGAGCGACAACCTGGAAACTGGGTGACAGGCGGCAAACTGGGGCTAAAAGCCTTCCTCCAGAGAAAGAGAGGAAAGTGAGGGAAGCCAGAGAAGTGCGTCCATCCTGTAAGAAAGAAACTATGCCTCCCAGCACTCTTCAGGATTGCTAAGGATGGACACATCCTTCTGCCAGAGGACAAAACAGAGAAACTGCCCATAGTTTTCACATCTATATTTATTCTCAGGATTTTTAAAGGCTTTTTTTTTTTTTTCGGTCATAAGATATTTGTTATTCTGAAAGCGGTTTGGTGGTGCTAGTGGTAAAGAACCTGCCTGCCAATGGAGGAGACACAAGAGATGTGCACTTGATCCCTGCGTCGGGAAGATCCCCTGGAGTAGGAAATGACAACCCACTCCAGTATTCTTGCCTGGAAAAGTCCATGGACAGAGGAGCCTGGCAGGCTACAATCCACAGGGTCGCAGAGTTGGAGACGACTGAGCACGTGGAACAGGTATGTACTCTGTGGTCTCTCTCTCTCCCCCCAATTTGAACACCATGAAGTGTAATTCAAGTCAAAATATGAGAAACTGAAAGATTTCAGAGTCTGAAAAAACTAGATCGAGAATGACAAAAAGACACAGTTATTATGCACTTTCCTTTCCAGGGCTCACAAAGTTGTGGTTGTTAGAAAGGATAAGACAATCTTCTCCTTAATTGTTTTATCTGGGCCGGGAATAATTCCTTCATTCCAGAGATGTTTACTACACCCAAGGCACTGGGGCCATCATGCTGAAAAGGCAGATACACTTCCTGAAGCACAGGGGAGAGGCATCCGGGGAGTTCAGGAGAGCAGCCCGGAAGAAGTGAATCCATGGGAAGGTTATGCGGGTGTCCCCCCGGCTGGGACCCAAGCTAAGACCCGGAACCACATACTGGATCAGGGCAACCCCACCTGGGTGTGGGTGACAGGTGTGCCCTCTCAGAGCACTACAGAATACAGCTTCCTAACCTGCGCTCAGACCACAGGTGGCCCACCAACCACAAGTCTTACTCATTTCCCTCAATGGGCAGGACCGAGGTTATCATTTTCTATGAGCGTCATGACATGGCAATCACTGCTTTTAAAGAACTCAAGAAATGCTGCTTTTGTCTCTCTGCTGTAATTCTTTCAAATTCATTCATTCATATTCTATTACCTCATTCTTCTTTATTATTTTTTCTAGTCTTCAATACTCACGCAGAATTCAACTCCCAACTGTTCCAAAATATATACATTATGAATTTCAGCCAACAAAAGAGAAAAATGATTTCATTTTTCACAGACTCATTTGATTCATATGAATCATATGATTTATTTTCATAGAATCCTGGTGAAGAACTATGATTGGTCCAGCTCGAGTCAGGTGTCCTCTCCTGGACCAATTAACAGTGGCCAAAAAGAGTCTCTTGTATTTAAATTGCAGCATGCAGAGTTACCATTAGAGTAGACTAGAGGGAGGGATGCTAGTTAGATTAAAAAAAAAAAAAGATAGGTGTTCACTATAAGATCTGAATGCTGAACAGAAATATCCAGGAGAGGGCAAGGATGACAACTCAAAAAAGCAAAATGATAATTAGAGAGGTCCATGACCTTGTGGGCGTGAGAAGAGACAGGACCCCTGGTAAGGCTGGTGGGACTGGCCTTCCAGAGGAGGGACAGACAGGAAGGGAGGAGGAAGGAGTGGGTGGAGGTATGGAGTTTGGATGTGCCAGCAGGAATGGTACAGTTCAGGTCTAAAGAAGTATTTCTCTGAGAAGCAGGAAGGTGATGCAGGAGGGAGCGGGTAGGATAGAAATAGGAGATCAGTGGAAAGAACATGAAATGTGAAATGAGAAGAGAGCAGCTTAAGGAGAGCACAGGAGGAATGCCTGGCAGTTTTACCACCCGAGAGAGGGTAGAAACTAAATTTATTGAAACTTAACTGTCCAGTAACATAATTTTCTCCTGCAAGTCTCAGCAGCCCCAGTATAGAGTCTATATAGTACACAGTATAGAGTCTGTCATATACAGCATACAGTCAGTATCATATACAGTACAGAGTCTATATAGTATACAGCATAGACTCTATATAGTATACAGCATAGAGTCTATAGAGGCAAATAAAAAGAGCAACTTGGTAGGCCTAGGCTGAGCTTTTGCAGCTAAGGGCCCCTGAAGGACAGTGGGACAGTGCAGTTAAGGTTGAGAAGACAGAGGTGCTTGGGTTGAAAATTCCACGTCAGAAGGGAGAAGGAAGCAGCAGCATGAGAACAAGAAGACAGATGACACTTGGGGAGGTGATCAAGACCACAGGGACGGGATGCACGACCAGTTTAGTTGGCTGCAAGGTTTCTGGGACAATTAATCCCTCCCATGTCCCAGTGGATAGGGATCTCTTAGATCTCTTAAGAGTCAGATGTACACAGGACTGATGGTTTCTCTGATATGTTGCCTGGTCAGAAATAGCCAGTTATTCCTCAAAACCTTTTTATACTTTATACACTTAAGGAAGGTATACACATCTTTCTCTCTAAGCTACCTGCATTCTTTCTTAGATTGGGTTATCTACTCCAATCAGAGTAAGCAGCATGTGATTTCCAAGATGCTTCTGGGACTCAACCTTCCCCCCATGGTGTTTTACACGCCTTCTCCTCACTCATTCAGAACACACACTTCCCATCCCATGAGCCCGGACTGCAAAATCTCACCACCTTTCAAAACCCAGGTAAATACCCAATTTCTCCAAGTTTCTATTTCTTCCAATACGCAGATTTTGTGTGTGTGTGTGTGTCATCTGTTTTTTTCTCATTCTCCTTTGGGACAGGAATTCTTCTTAAATTCAATTTTTAAGCCAAAGTGTGTGTGTGTGCACTTGGAGCCCATACTCTTGATTTAAAGGACTCAGACAGTCCAAGATGTAGACAACTGTCATCTTCTTAATCTAAAGCCCATATACCACACTGAGTATCTATAAAGAACAGACTCCTGTGACTAAAGAGAAAATGGGGAAGTGTGTTATATAAAATGTCTTCAAGGCTGCACAACAACCCCCCAAATTAGTAATGGCATGTTGAATGAATCAAGTGGAATGCTTAGTACTGACTACTGGCCTTATGTTTCTTAGTCACTAAGTATTTTCTGCACGGTATGCCAAGGAAATCCAAAGTCACCAAGTTTTCCATTTCCCTACCTTTTAGGGGAATAGAAAAGATAGAAATGAGGGAGAAGAGGTAGTTTACAGATGCAGGAACCCGGACAGAAGGAAAAGCAGTGGGCTTCATCAAGGCGCTGCCGGCAAAATGGGGTGGGGTGCCTTACAACCCCCTAAGGACATGCGCACATAAACTCATTCAGCTCCATTTCAACCTAGGACTAACATGAAGAAAACTCATTAACAATAATACAGCTTTTATTTTGCTCCAAATGAAGATGGCCATATCCATTTTGAAGACACTCTCATGCTCTGTTGAATTAACACTTTAATTATAAAGCAATCTAGCAATAAATATAAAAATGCCTGCGGTACATACACTTTGACCTCTTATTTTACTTCTAGGAATCTATACTAAGGAAAAAAGACACTCACACACACACACAGATATTCATTAGCACAAATCACATCAGTTGTGTCTGACCCTGCGACCCTGTGGACCATGGACTGTGGCCCTCCAGGCTCCTCTGTCATGCAATTCTCCAGGCAAGAATACTCGAGTGGGGTGCCATGCCCTCCTCCAGGGGGTCTCCCCGACCCTGGAATTGAGCCCGTGTCTCTTAAGTCGCCTGCACTGACAGGTGGGTTCTTTACCACTAGTGACACCTGGGAAATCCCACATGTATATCTACTGACATGTAAAAATATCAGTAATACATTTTGTGTGAAAAATGTAGGCTAAAGCAGCATGTCCCCATATTTGCGTTTTATAAAAAGTTACACACATGCAAGAAAAAGAAATCTGGAAGGATACACCCAAAACTCAAAGTGACTTTTCTGGAGGTGAGATTTGGAGTGATTTTTACTTTCCTCTTTGCAACTCTGTCTTGACTCCATTTTTTTAAAAATACATTTGAATCAGTTCTAATGAGGTGGATGAAACTGGAGCCGATTATACAGAGTGAAGTAAGCCAGAAAGAAAAACACCAATACAGTATACTAACGCATATATATGGAATTTAGAAAGATAGTAACGACAACCCTGTATGCGAGATAGCAAAAGAGACACAGATGTATAGAACAGTCTTTTGGACTTTGTGGGAGAGGGCGAGGGTGGGATGATTTGGGAGAATGGCATTGAAACATGTATAATATCATATATGAAACAAATCACCAGTCCAGGTTCGATGCATGATACAGGATGCTTGGGGCTGGTGCAGTGGGATGACCCAGAGGGATGGTACGGGGAGGGAGGTGGGAGGGGGGGTTCAGGATGGGGAACACGTGTACACCTGTGGCAGATTCATGTTGATGTATGACAAAACCAATACAATATTGTAAAATAATTTCCAATTAAAATAAATTTATAATAAAAATAAATAAAATTCGTAAAAAAAGACCATATATTATTTTTATATATAAAGTTTTCATTAAAAAAAATCTGTCTTCACCTAAATGTGTATCAACAGATTAATGAATAAGGAAGATGTGGTACATACATACAGTGGAATACTACTCAGCCATAAAAAAAGAATGAAATGATACCATTTGAGGCAACATGGACGGACCCAGATATTATCATACTAAGTGAAGTAAGACAGAAGAGAAAGACAAATGCTACATGATATCACTTATCTAAAATATGATACAAATGAACCTATCTATGAAACAGGAAAAAAAACCTGTCTTCGTTTTTCATTTTCAAACCCTTTTAAGAGCTAATAAGGTTCACAAATAGTTCAACCATAACAAGTTGTTTTAATTTTGTTTCCTCTCTGTACTTACACAATAGACTCTAGGTTTATCCTCACTAAAAGAAATAATCAGTAATATAACAGAAGTCATAGGACAGAGGTAACCAACAAAAGTGGCTGCTTCCAGCTCTGCTATGAAAAACAGACAGAGGTGCTATAATATTGATAATGTCATTTTATATTTTCAATGACAATTGGTAAAGCGCTTTTATATCCGCAGTATTATCTGGTCCTCAAGTCTATGTAAAAGGCAGGCAAAGCACAACCCTCACTTTTCAGGTAAATAGCCTGAGTTAGGAGAGGTGGACGGAGAAGGCAATGGCACCCCACTCCAGTACTCTTGCCTGGAAAATCCACGGACAGAGGAGCCTGGTAGGCTGCAGTCCATGGGGTAGCTAAGAGTCGGACACGACTGAGCAACTTCACTTTCACTTTTCTCTTTCATGCATTGGAGAAGGAAATGGCAACCCACTCCAGTGTTCTTGCCTGGAGAATCCCAGGGACGGGGGAGCCTGGTGGGCTGCCGTCTATGGGGTCGCATAGAGTCGGACACGACTGAAGTGACTTAGCATAGCATAGCATAGGAGAGGTGGAGGGATGTACCCAGGGTCTCAGATTGGTGAATAGTGCTAGCTTGCACAATCCAAGATGGTAGCCACTAACCACATGTGGCCATCTAAGTTGATTTAAATGGCATACACTTTAACATTCAGTTCCTTAGCTGCACTGGCCACATTTCAAGGGTTCAACAGCCATTTGTGGTTAGTGGCTACTGTGTTGGATGGTGGCAGATAAAGAATATTTCCATCCCCACAGAAATAAGGCAATTTCCATGCCAATAACATTTTCCACTCATGTGGTGGCTTTCTACACCCTTGCTTTGCCCCCTTGAAAAAAACAGGAAGTTATTATTTGATAATCCTTCCCTACAAGACATGAATCTCTGAAAACTCATAGAAAAAAAAAAACCTGTGCTGAATTAGAATAACTGAAAGGTGGCTGGTACAGCTGGAAAACAGTGAGTAGTGAAAGAAGGACACAAGAAGAGCCTGAAGGTGGCCCAGTGAACTCGGGGTGGGGCACCTACTTAGCACCTATTCACTCTCTTCTTCCTTTGCAATAGAGCTAGGATTTTGTTGAGGGGTCAACCCCGCCCCTACGGCCTTTGTGCTTCAGAGTGGGCCTGCAATGCAAGTTGGGCCTGACGAAACAAGACGAGAAGTGAGCTAATAGGATAATACCCTCCTGTGGCTTTGGTCTTGACCTCTGAAAGGTCAAACAGCTGAACGCCTACTTAACATCATCTCAGGGATTACCCAAAAAGTGGCCATATACCATGGGATCACACACATGACTGTTTAACTTATATCCAATCAGCATCCTAGTGGGCAATATGGACAAAGCATACCATTCAGACTTACTAATATAGGCCCGGCTGGATGGCATCACTGACTCGATGGACGTGAGTCTCAGTGAACTCCAGGAGTTGGTGATGGACAGGGAGGCCTGGCGTGCTATGATTCATGGGGTTGCAAAGAGTCGGACACGACTGAGCGACTGAACTGATCTGATAGGTAAACATGGGCTTCCCAGGTGTCGCTAGTGGTAAAGAACCCACCTCCCAGTGCAGGAGACGTAAGAGACACGGGTTTGATCCCTGGGTCAGGAAAATCCCCTGGAGGAGGGCATTTTCCTCCTCCAAGAATACATACACTCCAGTTTTTTGCCTGGAGCACCCCATGGGCAGAGGAGCCTGGGGTGCTACAGTCCATAGGGTCAGAAAGAGTCACACACGACTGAAGTGACTTGGCACGCATGCACATAGCTAAGTGTCTAGATGTATCTTGGGGCAAAAAAATCTAATTTTGTACTTTATGTGTTGAAATTCCATCATCTAAAATAGAAATATAGCCTTGCAAAAAAGTAAGTTATAGTAATTAGTGGTAGTCTAGAAAACTGTTAATTTTATGTATAAAAACTATCCAAAAATTTCAAATTATTAAATTTAAATAAGGGGAACAAACTGACAGTATAAACATTAAGAGCACATTCATAGGTAAACTTTGGGAAGAACATTATATCCTTTTGTAGCCAAACATTTATAACAGTTTCAACAACCAACACAGGATACAGAGGTGAGATGACAACCTAATTTCTTATCTTCATAAAACCATAACATTAAATAAAATAACCCTTTAAAAACCGCTGCAGGGAGCTCAGCTTGGAGTTCTGTGATGATCTAAAGAGGGTGGATGGGAGCAGGGGAGGAGGGCGGCTCAAGAAGGAGGGGATATATATACACACACACATATAGCTGATTCCGGAGAAGGCAATGGCAACCCACTCCACTGTTCTTGCCTGGAGAATCCCAGGGATGGCGGAGCCTGGTGGACTGCCATCTATGGGGTCGCGCAGAGTCGGACACGACTGAAGCGACTTAGCAGAAGCAGCATAACCGATCACTTTATGTACAGCAAAAACAGAACATTGCAAAGCAATTGTACTCCAATAAAAAAATTTAGGTCACACACAGAAACTCCTGCGGCTCCCCTGGTGACTCAGTGGTAAAGAACCCACCTGCCAATTCAGGAGACATGGGATTGATTCCTGGTCTGGGAAGATCCCACAGGTGGTGGAACAACTAAGCCCCTGTGTCACAACTACTGAGCCTGTGCTTCAGAGCCTGGGAGCCACAACTACTGAAGCCTGCTTGCCCATCGAGCTGGTGCTCCACGAGAGAAGCCACTGCAACAAGCAGCCTGCGCGCCGCAACCGGAGCGTAGCCCCCACTTGCCGCAACTAAAGAAAAGCCCGTGCAGCAGAGAAGACCCAGCACAGCCAAAAGTAACTAAATAAGTAAAAATTCTCTTCTTTTAAAAAAACTGCTGAATTTCTTAATTATGTGGTTCTCCTGGGGCCATGAGTCTTTTACGGAAGATCTCAGTTTGGAAATTCTTTGTATCTTGTGAGAACAAATTCTACACACCTTGTAGAATGAAACATTAGAAAACTGTCATGCAATTTTCAATGGAACAAATGCAGGAGAGGTTATGAGTGATTTTGGAATCACAGGCATACGCTGCTTTGTTCACAAGCTCCAGAGAGTAATTACAGACCAACTGCTGGCCTGAAGCAGAAAAATGATGGCTACCTGTCATCTTTCCTCACCAAAAGACAAGCTGCAAGACAGAGTTTGGAACCGTCTCACCAGCAACTTACATAAAATGTTCAATGGGATGAAACAGCAGCTCTCACATGTTAAAAAGACAGCCTTGAATGAGAGAAAGCTCAGTACTGTACTCAGCACACAATGGTAACTATACAGCAAGCCTTCATAAGAACCAGCGGTGGTTTGTGCAGAAAGCAATTCACCTGCTGAAAAAGGTACTGGGTCATGAGCCCTGAATACAAGTATTTCCTACATGAAAGCTGCTCTGTACAATCTCCTGTCACTCTGCTTCAGAGAAGATGTTGCAATGGATATGCATGCACCAAAAGCATGCGATGAAAATGTGGTCCCCCTTCACTTCGCTGGAAACAGCTAATTCATTTAAGATTAACTGAACTCAAAGAGATGTGATATGAATCCTGGACCAGGAAACAAACAAAAATTGCTATAAAAGACATTATATTGGGGGCAATTGGCAAAATCTAAATATGGACTTTGATACCAGACAATTATCTAATCCAGGGTAAAAGTTCCTGCTTCTGTTATCTACACTGGGATTATATAGGAGACTCTCCTTGTTCTTAGAAATATACACTCAAGTATTAGGGGGTAAAGAGAAGGCAGTGGCAACCCACTCCAGTACTCTTGCCTGGAAAATCCCATGGATGGAGGAACCTGGTAGGCTGCAATCCATGGGGTCGCGAAGAGTCGGACACGACTGAGTGACTTCATTTTCACTTTTCACTTTCATGCACTGGAGAAGGAAATGGCAACCCACTCCAGTGTTCTTGCCTGGAGAATCCCAGGGACGGGGGAGCCTGGTGGGCTGCCATCTCTGGGGTTGCACAGAGTCGGACACGACTGAAGCGACTTAGCAGCATTAGGGGGTAAAGGGGCATGGTGTCTGCAATTTTCTTTCACATTATTGGTAGATGTGATGATAAGGCAAATGCCAAACAATTGATGAGTCTGGGTGAAAAGTACAAGGGAGGTCCTGTAACTTATAAGAAATTTAAAATTATGTTGGGGACTTCCCTGGTGGTCCAGCAGTTAACAATTCATGCTCCCAGTACAGTGGGGCCCAGGTTCAATCCCTGGTCAGGGAACTAGACCCCACATGCCGCACTAGACTCCACTAAGACCTGGCAGAGCGGAATAAATAAATTATTTAAAAAATGATGGCAAAGTAAAAGATTACTAAAAGAGTTAAATCACTTCTCTCTTGACATTGCCTTCAGAAAACAAGTGGTTCTGTGGTGGTCAGGTCTTGCAGTGATCCAGGAGATGAAAAGTTCTGGATGTTGCCGAGGCCTTTAGTTCCCTTGAAGGGCCCACCGTACTCTGTCGCTAGCTCTGAGGGTCAGGCTGGATCCAGAAGTGATTCAACTCCTGATGGCAGAGCACGCGGCTGTTTAGTGGGGATCATTCAGTGATGACTGAAAGTGTGAATTCCTGGGGTAGTTAGTATGTAACCACTGTCTCCTGTAGCCTTATTGTCACAGTCTATAGCCAGGCTCACTCACCCCAGCAGCCCCAAATCTCATGCTTGTTCCTCAAAGCACATGGTTTAAGAGAATAGCCCTGTAATAAGGAAACTCCTAGATGACCATTTCAAAGGCAATGCCAAGTTCCCCGACATTCCTACAGACCCAGGAAAAGCCAGATAAACATATATTATAAAATAAGAGAACAAATATATAGTGAGAAATAAACATTCTGAAGACATGGACACTTAAACAGTACCTTAAATATTAGGTGTGCTCATCTTACAGCTGTAAAAACATGTTTGAAGCCTGAACTGTGGCATTTCGTGTACTTTCTACAGTTTAAAACAAAACCCAGAAGGAAATACACTTTACTATCATGACATGTCACCCGCAAATTATACGTCTAACCCTTGAGCTTATTTTAGAAACTTTCCTCACTAATTTGCCTGTGTTTTTGAATAGCAAGTAATATGTTTTCAATCAGGAAAGGTTACAGGGAAATTTTTGTGGTAAAAACTGGCCTTCCACTAGCATAAAAATCATCCCTCTTTCTTCAGTCCTTTGGGAAATAATATTTTTTTTCATCATTGTCAAGCAGCGTTCAAACCAATTTTAATAGCTACTGTTGCAGAGAATGGTTGTTTATATCCATCGAAAACTGCTGTCACTCAAAACCATGTAAGAGGGGAAAAAAAGGCAGTCCGTTGGATAAAGAAATGATTGTTTCTTTATAATATTTGAAGACTGAATTAAACTCCGTGAACTTTTATCATAAACATAATGCTAATTATCCACTAAGGTGTAAATGAACAATTGTCCATCCTCTAATACATCACACAATTAGCCCTGAACTACTGAGTTGCTCTTTTTGACCTTTCATACAGCAATATTACCATAAAACATAGCTCTTTTACTCTGAACTGAAATTGTATTTGAAGTTACTTTTTTTATGTATTTTTCATGTAAAATGTCTTGTTGTTTAATCGCTAAATCATGTCTGACTCGTTGCAATCCCATGAACTGTAGCCCACCAGGCTCCTCTATCCATGGGATTCCTCGGGCAAGAATACTGGAGTGAATTGCCACTTCCTTCTCCAGGGGTAAAATGTCTGGGCAGTACAAAAATTAAATGGCTTCTGTGAGTGCTCTATTTTCTTGTCTTTCACTGTTTCTCTAAAACTTCCAGGGACTAAATAATTACTGCACCTCCAATAACATTTAGGAATTTTGCACAGGAATAACATAGTAATGCTGCCTTTTTTTTCTTTCTCCTCAAAATATGTGCCCTGTTTTTTATTTTTCTAAGATCTAGCATACAAGGATATGCCAATTTTTCCTTTACCAATCCTTTTTTTAAAAATAATAAATAAAATTTCTAAAACCTAACTACAAACATCAGTGAATTTTAAGGGAACAGAGTAGTTATCAAGGTCTGGCTAGAGCTTGATCACTAGCTTACCATGGGAATCGATCTGTTTCTTTTTTCTTGTTTATGAGAGAATAAACCTCCCTGTACTCGCTTTAAAGTTACTTAAATATACTTGCAAGGGAATTTTTTTCAGAGTACCAACTGATTAATTCTCCCCTGCACCTAGGTTGCTAAGTGTTGTTTGGTTACTAAGTTATGTCTGACTCATTTGTGACCCCATGGGCTGTAGCCTGCCAGGCAAGAATACTGGGGTGGGTTGTCATTTCATCCTCTAGGGGATCTTCCCAACCCAGGGATCAAACCCACATATCCTATGGCTCTTGCACTCACTGGCAGGCAGATTCTTTACCACTGAGCCACCACAGAAGCCATGGGCTGCTAAGTATTGCCAGAGAAATACCCTAGATCGACAGAGGGGGGAAATGCTACAAATTTGTGGTTTTCAGCTTCAGGAGAACCTCTGACACTGGTGAAGGTTCAACTTGGTGATCCCCTACAGTAGTCCTCAGACAGCTCCCCAGCCTGAGCTGCAGTCACCTGGATCAGAAGGCAAACCCGTTCACCCACACCTCATCACTGAGCTGATGTTTCTCCTACTCCATTCACTCTCAGCCAATGTTGTGCCTTCTCTTTCACAGAGAAAAGGAAATCTATTACAGAAACTCCTCCCACTTCCTCCTAGCTCACCTGCATGCCCTCCCATCCTGACCTCCTTCCCTGAAAAAAGGTGGCTCCAGAGCTCTGGGCCCCATCCCCTCTCACGTCCTCCACTATCAATTCCTGCAAATATGCATATGTCACACCCATCTTTCAGTTCAGTTCAGGTCAGTTGCTCAGTCGTGTCTGACTCTTTGCGACCCATGTATTGCACCACACCAGGCCTCCCTGTCCATCACCAACTCCCAGAGTTCACTGAGACTTACATCCATCGAGTCAGTAATGCCATCCAGCCATCTCATCCTCTGTCGTCCCCTTCTCCTCCTGCCCCCAATCCCTCCCAGCATCAGAGTCTCTTCCAATGAGTCAACTCTTCGCATGAGGTGACCAAAGTACTGGAGTTTCAGCTTTAGCATCATTCCTTCCAAAGAAATCCCAGGGCTGATCTCCTTTAGAATGGACTGGTTGGATCTCCTTGCAGTCCAAGGGACTCTCAAGAGTCTTCTCCAACACCACAGTTCAAAAGCATCAATTCTTCGGCGCTCAGCTTTCTTCACAGAACTAATAATATAACACCTTCTATCAATTCTGCAGCTCCTCAACCTAATAACTCTCTCCTGCCCTTCACAGCTATGATTATGGAACAAATCATATCTACTTCATGCACCTGTCAGCTTACCCTAAAGCTACAACTTACCGTTACACCAATGCCTCCAGGCACCAAACCCAATGGATTCGTCCATCCTGTGCTTATGAGACCTCCCTACAGCATTAACTAATGTTGACCCTTCTTCCTAAGAATTCCTCTTTTATTAGTTTCTCTCATACCACTGGGCTTCCCAGGTGGCTCAGCAGTAAAGAATCTGCCTACAATGCAGGAGATGCGGGTTCAATTTCTCAGTCCCAAAGATCTCCTGGAGAGGCAAATGGCAACCATTCCAGTATTCTTGCCTAGGATCCCATAGACAGAGGAATCTGGTGGGCTACATGGGGTCACAAAAGAGCTGGACACGACTTACCATAGTGTTACTTTCTGGTTCATCTATTTCTTTTATTAACTCTTTCTCCAATAAAACCTTTAAATGTCAGAGCCAGCTGTGAATGGGAGTAGGAATTGAAATAAAGATTTTGAAAAACACTTAATAAAAACTGTAAAGCTTTATACTGTTCCCATCCTTTAACCCACTTATTCTACCTCTAAAAATCCATGTTAAGAACCATAAATAATGAAAGGAGAAATAATCCTTGCACATAAACATTAAAAGCAATATTAAAATTTTAATAAGATGACACTATGCTTAAACTAATGTTAAGTGGGAAAAAATATGATGTAAAACTGTTCACACAGTGGTATCTCAACGGTGTGGAAAGTATGTGCACAGGAAAAAGTCTGGAAAGAAATATTCCAAATGTTGATGGTGATTTTCTTGGGAAATGAGAATCGCATTATTGGTGAATCTTATTGGCTTTATATATTTTGCACTTGCCAAGTTTTTCACAGGGATCATTTGTATTTTGAGAGGGGAAAAAAATCCATGCATGAAAAACAATTCAATAAAGGGCCCAGACTCCTTTTCTGAAAAGGTGATATTTGCCTTCACTTCCCCTGCCCACCCTCCAGCTGGTAGTCTCACGCCCTGCAGAAGCAGGAAATGTCACCACTTACAGATGACTGACACCTTGCCAGTACAGGTCACTCTTCTAAGCTCCAGAATTGTGCTTGCACGTGGCTTCTAGGCAATTTCCTGTGACGACTCATAAAACCCAGAGCACCAACCTCTTGTCTTAGCCTCCTTCACACACTCCGCATCTTTACCCTCTGGTCTTGGTAAACAGCCCCACTCTCCCCAAACTTCCCCTACTTTGGGTAATAAGGTGGGAACAACAGGATGAATTAACAAATTACGGATTTTTTTCCCCCACACAACTGAATCAGTGCTCTAAGAATCAATATATGCAAGATAGAAAATTTACTCAATAAATAATGATAAACAACTAATAAGTTCAACATATGAAGTGTGGTATCTGCCTTAAGTTTACATAGCTATTTTGTAGTTATTTTGGAAAGTGTACAAGGTTTAAAATTAATAAGAATCTTTCTCGACTTGTTTTCTCTCTTTCTGAGGCACGTTTGAAAATCACCTTTCAGAGCTACTGATTTCCAATGTAGGCAAAAATTATCTTAGCTTCCTAAAAACAGAAAAAAGTCAAATTATTACCAGCCATATCAACAACAGGAATCACATTGAAATCAGTCTGAACTAAAGAGAAATAGAGTCTCCATTTCACTTCACGGACAGTTTTTTCCTCCCTTCATTCCAAACACATGCAATAGGTAACCCATGGGAATTTAAATTTACTAATCAGAATTTTCGTGAAGATCTAACTCATAAGGGGTTGTGCTCAGTCCTCAGTTGCTCAGTGCTGTCCAACTCTATGGGATCCCGTGGACTGTAGCCCACCAGGCTCCTCTGTCCATGGGATTCTCCAGGTAAGATTTCTTGAGTGGGTTGCCATTTCCTCCTCTTCCCAACCCAGGAATTGAACCTACATCTCCTGCGTCTCCTGCATTGCCAGTGGATTCTTTATCAATGAGCCACTGGGGAAAGCCCCTAAGGGGTTATGAAAACATAAAAATAACAATGGATCCTGGCAAAGCAGAGACTATTGAAAATTATGAAACCCTAGGAAATGGATCTCTTCCTTGCTTAACTACTCACAATTCCTCACAAGTGAGTCACCCTCTTCCAAAAAAGCAAGGTTCCACCTGAAACGAACCTGCCTGTGAAGGAGCTTGCACATGGAAGCGAAACAACTGGGTTTTTCTCTGGCCTGAAGCAGGAAATCGTGGATGAAGCCAACTGCAAACAACAAATAATCCAAAAGTAATTCTGCCTCACTTTGGAATACACTCTACACTTTACGCAGTGGGGACAGATTCCATTTTCTTTGACAAACTAATATTAGAATCAGTTTGCACTTCCAGCACACAGGCCCACTGAGCCAGTGAAGCAAGGCTGGGGATTCAAAACATCCCCTAAACGTATGATTCTTGAGGGCATCTGAGACTCAAGATGAAATCAGGAGGTGATCTGAAGAGAAGCAATCAACAGAGGGTAAAGGCTGAAGAAGCCCAATAAAATCTGTAATGACAGCTGTGGCACTCACGAACTGGAGGTGGAATTAGGATGCTGTGCTGGGTGTGAACCCACTGGCAGAATCCACGCCCTGTACTGAGTACCTGCACTGTGGTCTGAGACACAACACCTGGTATACAAATGTGTACACGTGAATCCCACCTCACACACGTGCCCAGATGCCACACCTGGCAGCTGCTCTTCCAGTCTCTGCAAAGCCACTGCAATCATGCCGCCCCTCGGCTGGCCTGATAAACCGATGGTTAATACTGGCGCCCTCGAGATTTATGATGCTGTTCGTAAGGTCAAAGGACTTCCACCAAGTCTGAACTGCACGCTGATTTATACACTGATTTTATGCCTTTCTTCACTGTGTTTAAAAACACACACACACACTTCATTGAAGTGTAATATGCACACATAAAAGTGTACAAGTCATGTGTTAAGTATGATGAGTTACGGAAGTGAACACACCCATGTGACACTCCTGTGTCAAGACACTCCTTGGTAGCCCAGTGGCTAAGAATCTGTGCTCCGAATGCAGGGAGCCTGGATTTGATCCCTGGTCAGGGAACTAAAGTCCACAGGCCACAACTAAGAGTTTGCATGCCACAACTAACTTGGTGCAGCCAAGTAAATACATAAATAAATAATTTTTTTTTAAAGACGATGCCCAGCAGCCCTGGAAGCCTGCTTTATCCTCCTCCTAATTCTTTGGAAGGAATGATGCTAAAGCTGAAACTCCAGTACTTTGGCCACCTCATGCGAAGAGTTGACTCATTGGAAAAGACTCTGATGCTGGGAGGGATTGGGGGCAGGAGGAGAAGGGGACGACAGAGGATGAGATGGCTGGATGGCATCACTGACTCGATGGACATGAGTCTCAGTGAACTCCGGGAGTTGGTGATGGACAGGGAGGCCTGGCGTGCTGCGATTCATGGGGTTGCAAAGAGTTGGACACGACTGAGCGACTGATCTGATCTGATCTGAATCACCACTCTCCCTTTCCTCTCCTCAAATTCCCATTATCCTGACTTCCGACCCCTCAGATCAGTGATGCCTGGCTTTGAATTGTATATAGACAGAGGCACAGAGTAGGGCCTGTTTTGTGTCCAGCTTCTTTTGTTCAATGTTACAATTGTGAGATTCATTCACATTGACTCGTGGAGCTGTCGTCCCTTCCTTTCTGCTGTTATCTAGTCACTCTATTGTATGAATGAGTGTGTGTATGTATCAATCCATACTCGTCCCCACCCCCACTCAATCTGTGCTCAGTAATGTCTGACTCTTTGCTACCCCAAGGACTGTAGCCCCCACGCTCCTCTGTCTATGGAATTCTCCAGGCAGGACTACTGGAGTGGGTAGCCACTCCCTTCTCCAGGGGATTTTCTCAACCCAGGGGTAGAACCCAGGTCTCCTGCATGGCAGCCAGATTCTTGACAGTCTGAGTCACGAGGGACACTCTACTGTATGAACACCACCATGATTTTTCCATCCCACTCCTGATGAAAACTTGTGGTCTTCCCCAGCTCTGGACTCTTAATCTTTCTTGCATTTTAACATCTAACACGGAGGTCTAGCACTTTTCCTTTCTTTTTTGCATGCTTTATTTATTCAAAACAACTTTTGTTAGCTCTTACACATCAAAACAGTTCTCCAATGAAATGGTGGAGGACGAGGCCACGACAGAGAAAACGCTATGCGTTGCAGAAGATAATTCAGCCCTGAGAAACACGGCCTAGAGTCCTTCGGAGGAGGCTGAGGCCCATCCAAGGTCAGGCTGGCCCAGGCTGTGGTCTCTGCAGGCCCGGCTGTCTTGGCCAGAGTGTATTCACTCTCATTTCCTCATTCTCCGTGGACACTCTTTTTTTTTCAAACTGGCTGAGCTGTGTCTTAGTTGCAGTGGGAGGGCTTCTCACTGTGGTGGCTTCTCTTGTTGCAGGACTCAGGCTCTAGAGCTCAGTAGCTGCAACTCACGGGCTTAGCTGCTCCCACAGCATGTGGGATCTGCCAGGACCAGGGATTGAACCCGTGTCCCCTGCATTGGCAGGCAGACTCCCAACTGGACCACGAGGGAGGTTCCTTGGACACTCATTTTTAAGGAAGCTATTTAGGAACAAATAGTGTTATAAGATAGCACTGAATTGAGCCACTTTAAACAGAACACACCTTCACTGCCCCTCATGGACCACGTGTTTTGGAAACAGCATGGACCCAGCAGCTGTGGTCAGCAAGGCCACCTTGCATGCGCACACAGAGACTTCTGGTGTGTGTTGGGGTGGGACGGTGGCGGTGGGTATGGAGGCAGGCAGTGTAGACGATGAGGATGGTGCCTCGGCGCACCCCTTCCTCCCCATTTCCTCAGGGATCTCACCTTTTTCATCAGAACCTCTCTTCTCAAACTTCTCTCTCTCTCTCACCCTCCTCCTTTCCATCATCATTTACTTTCTCAACTCTCCAGGCTTAAAAATAAGAGAAGAGCAAAACCTCACCTACCACCTCCTGTACCTACGGGCCTTCCCGCCCTCTGTTCAGGGCAAACTTCCTGAAAGCCTGCTGGCCTCTCTCGGATTCTAGTTCTCCACCCTTCCCACTCACTGTTCAACTCATTTCGATTGTTTTCCACTTTTGCTTGCAAACTGAGACCCGCCTTTGGTAAGGTCCCAATGCCCTCCGCAGTGCTGGGTCTGAGGGACGCTCCTCTACCTGCATCTTCCCTGACATTTCTGCCATTCTCAACTCCCGCTCCTCTGGACTCCTGTGACGTCACCCTCCTGGTGACGTCCAACCTCCCTGGGTGCTCTTTTTCAGGATACGGTGGGGTGCTGCTGACTGTCCCTTCCACTGCCTTCTGACTGCTCCTCGGGGTTCAGTCCTTGGCCCTTTGCTCACACTTGGTGCTCTTTTCCAATAACCTGCATCTCATGGATACATTCCAAGTGCATTTCAATCTCAAAGTGACAGGAAGTACTGGGATACATTCTCCTTTTTCTAATATTCTTTTCAATATTCTGCACACACAGGCAAGCACGCCCAGCCTCTATTCACAAGCAGCACTGCCCTCTATTCCTTTCCATGTGTAAGAAGCAGGCAGGGTAGCAGGAAGGGTATGGGCTTTGAAGACAAGCCAATCTGGTTTCAGATTCAAACCGCCTCTTAAAGCAACTCTGTTTTCAAGAGAGAGGAAATGACTCTCTCCAAGTCACAATGCTTCACATTTGTATGAGTGCAACACCTATCTTGGAGGACTGAACGGATCGAAAGAGAAATGAATGAATGAATGAATGAATTAAAAACCATCTAGGGACTTTTTTCTCTGGTGGTCCAGTGGTTAAGGATCTGCTTGCCAATGCAGGGGACACAGGTTCAATCCCTGGCCCTGGAAGATCCCACACGCCTCGGGCGGGGCAACTAAGCTCGTGCACTGCAACTACTGAGTTCACACTCCAGAGCCCGTGCTCTGCAGCAAGAGAGGTCACTGCAATGAGAAGCCTGCACACCGCAACCAGAGAGGAGGCCCCACTCACGGCAACTAGAGAAAGCCCATGTACAGAGACAAAGAGCCAGCAGAGCCAAAAATAAATAAAAGTAAAAAGTGAAAGTAAAATTTTAAAATGGAAAATTAATGTTAATTAATTTAAAATTATTTTAATTAAAATTTAATTTAAAAATGAACGTTTTAAATTAATTTTAAAATGTTAATTTAAAATTAACATTTTAAAATTAAATTTTAAAAATTAATTTAAAAATTAAAAGTAAAAATTAAAACTATCTAACCCAGTGCCTGATGTCCCAATTATCAGCTTCCTTTCCATCTTCCCTGTTATGGCAGTCAGTCCTGTGTCCGTAACTACACTGTATTTAAAGCACTGCTCTCTATAGGAAGCCTCCAAACCTGTCAGACTAGTCCTCTCATTGTCCCTGAACACCACACGCCCTTCACAGGGGCACCTCTGCATGGAATGTCCCCTCTCCACTCTTACTCCATGCATACCTAAGTCTTACGCTCCGACTCCTAGTCCCATCCCATACCTCTATAAAGGCCTTCCTGAAGCTCACAGAAACATCCCCCAGTCTGAAATGTATAGACTATTAACACCAAAGGTCTGGTACATACTACCGAGTTCTGACAGCATATGTGTAAGTCCAATTTGTTGGTAAGTCCAACAAAGTTAGCCTAGGTACCGGACTAATACAATCGGCTATACAGTACTGTACTGTAATAGGTCTGTAATACTTTTTACCCAAGTGATACATAAAAACAAACACAAGAAATAAACATATTAAATCTTACAGCATGGTACTTTGAAAATACAGTAGTACAATACAACAGCTGGCATACGGGAGCATGTTTGCATCTTTGACAGTCTGCAACTTGAAGGTTCATATGTAGGGGATTTACTGTATTTATTATATACTACTGTATGGGGGTCATCTACTTTTTATGTCAATGCCCTTTTTACCTAATGACATCACTAATGTTTCTTGTAGGGAGCTATATACAGTCTTCGGTATACACAGTCTCTGTAGTATACACAGTCTCTGTAGTATATACATTCTCTAGCCAAGAGTTTTTTAAAAACACCTGCTGATTGGTATAAGAGGGCAATCTCCTTTGATCTGTAATAACTGAAGGCATAAACATCATTTAGTAAATCCAACTATTACTTTAAAATACATATACAGATGGGCTTCTCTCATAGTTCAGTTGGTAAAGAATCTGCCTGCAGTGCAGGAGACCCGGGTTCAATTCCTGAGTTGGGAAGATCTCCTGGAGAAGGAAATGGCAACCCACTCCAGTATTCTTACCTGGAGAATCCCATGGATGGAGGAACCTGGCAGGCTACAGTCCATGGGGTCGCAAGAGTCGGACACGACTTAGCGACTAAACCACCACCACCACCACCATAGAGACACCCAGAATCTTAGCATTTGGGGCTTCAGAGGCCATGTAGACCATGCACAACATCCCTTTACAATGGCCTCAGTGAGTGACCTTCCAAACTCTGTCTCAATGAATCCGCACAACCAGAGGCTCACTATATTCCTTTCAAGCCGTGTGATGTCTAGGTCTCAGTTACTTTAATCAGTTACTTTAATCAAAAAAAGAAAGCAATCTCAAAGTTGTAACCAAGAGTTGCAGGTCCCTTCTTTTTTCCTTAACGGCTTGAGAATAACCTGATGCACTGCCGCCCATGCACAGGAGCTTCACACAGTTACATTCTCCTAGGTAACCACAACACAACCATCAGGCTCAGGAAATTAAGACCTGATACATTTACCCACAACAAATCCTCAAACTCCATCCAAATTCCACCAAGCGGCTCAATAATATCCTTGACAGCAAAAGAATCTGGTTCAGCATCATGCTTTACCTTTAGTTGCTATATCATTCTAGAATAGTTCCTTGGGCTTTCCTTGATTTTTAGGAATGTGACATTTTTAAAGATTATAACTATTCAGTCCTTTGACTTTCCCAGATGTTTCCTCTGATTAGACCCAGGGCATGCATCTTTAGCAGGAATGTCTCAGATGATGTGATGCTCTGTTCTGACTGCATCTGTTCCTATGGCATGCGATCTGACTCACAGCATTACTGATGTAGTCCTTTCTGCTCACGTATTAGGTGGTGCCTACCAGGCTTCTCCACTGCAACAGTGCAAGGAGATCCAACCAGTCCATTCTGAAGGAGATCAGCCCCGGGATTTCTTTGGAAGGAATGATGCTAAAGTTGAAACTCCAGTACTTTGGCCACCTCATGCGAAGAGTTGACTCATTGGAAAAGACTCTGATGCTGGGAGGGATTGGGGCCAGGAGGAGAAGGGGACGACAGAAGATGAGATGGCTGGACGGCATCACTGACTCAATGGACGTGAGTCTGAGTGAACTCCAGGAGTTGGTGATGGACAGGGAGGCCTGGCGTGCTGCGATTCATGGGGTAGCAAAGAGTCGGACACAACTGAGCGACTGAACTGAACTGAATGATATTTTGTAGGGAGATGCTGAGATACTAGAATGAGATACTTAGATCTCATTCCTCATAAAATTTCAAGTTACTAGCTTATTAGTTTATGTAAGTATGGACTCAGGGTTTCCCAGGTGGCTTGGTGGTAAAGAATTCACCTACCAATGCAGGAGACATGGGTTCAAGCCCTGGTCCAGGAAGATCCCTTGGAGAAGGAAATGGCAACCCACTCCAGTATTCTTGCCTGGACAATTCCATGGACAGAGAAGCCTGGTGGGCTACAGTCCATGGGGTTGTAGAGAGTTGGACATGACTGAGGACACACGGGGTATGGGTAGGGGGGAGTATGGACTTGTGCCTTCTCATTTCAAGTGGATGCTCAGGCTGACCCAGATTTAGCCAGAGGGAGCTCCTTCAACCTGGTTTTCGTATCTTTATATTGTCCATCATTCTCTGAGGACTTCTTTCATTTCTGACACAGCAAGAAATGCTGTGCCAGGCTCTGCCCCAGGCTGTGCCCCAGGCTCATCTTGCTTTTTATTTTTGTTTGTTTTAAATCAGGAAGGGATGCCACTTACCTCTCCCTTTACAAAAATAAAATTATACCATCTATGTCATTAAATATATCATATATTGTGGCATACGTTTGAGCCAATACATATATACAGCCATATTCCTTTAGCTTGATCTGTAATATTCCAGAGTGTGGATAGGCAGAAGCTCCTGTGCCCAGGATGCTTCCTGATCTCAGCCTGGCTGTTCACCTGCGTCCTTTATAATCGACTGGTAAACAGAGGTCAATTGCTCTCTGGCTTCTGTGGGCCACTCCAGCAAATCTGAAGAAGGGGTCGTAGGAACCTCCAATACACACAACTGGTTGATCTGAAGCACAACTGACAACCTGGACTTGCTGTCTGAGGAGGGGGGCAGTCTTGTGGGACTGAGCCCTTAGCCTGGAGAATATGTAGATAATAGCAGAATGGTGCATGTTAAATTTGTCAGATTCCCAGCTGGCGTCCACTGAGAACTGGAGAACTGCTTGGTCATGCTGGAGAACACACCAAAGTTATCATATTCCCTGTCATTTCATTTTTAAATTAATTTTTATTGGAGTATAGCTGATTTACAATGTTGTGTTAGTTTCTCCTGTACAGCAAAGTAACTCAGTTTTATATATACATATACATAGTAACTCAGTTTTATATATATACACATATATCCACTCTTTTAAAGATTCTTTTCCTGTATAGATCATTAGAGAGCACTGAGTAGAATTCCCTGTGCTATATACAGTAGGTTCTTCTTAGTGATCTATTTTATATAGAATAATGTGTATATGTTAATCCCCGTCTCCCAGCTTATCCCTCCCCCTTCATTTCCTCCTTGGTGACCCTAAGTTTGTTTTCTACATCTGTGATGATTTCTGATCTGCAAAAAAGTTGACTTGCATCACTTTTTTTTTAAGATTCCACATATTAGTGATGCATTTGTCTTTGTCTGACTTTCTTCACTCAGTATGACCATCTCTAGGTCCAGCCATGTCACTGCAAATGGCATTATTTCATTCCTTTTTATGGCTGAGTAACATTTCATTGTATATAGGTGCCACATCTTTTTCATTCACCCATCAATCAATGGATATTAGGTTGCTTCCATGTCTCCTTCAGTTACTTTAAAATGATAGTTTCATTTACCCTCATCACACTAGGCATTCGTTTCTGAATTAACATCATTCTGTCTACACACTTTTATAGTGTACAGAGGAGATTCTCTTGGTTGCCTATTCAATGATTGTATTCTCCTCCTAAAAGAAGCATTCCTCCCTAAAAGAAGCAGATTTTGTCCTATCTCATCCCTTCCACATAACCATGCACACTCTCTAAATCAATCATGATAACCTCATTCCTCAGAACCAGTGATGGATTTAGTAATTTGCATGTGAGCAAATGCAGACCAATGAAACACAAGGAAGTCTCGGAGGGACTTCTTAAGAAAGCAGCAAAGACAAGCAGATGGTCCCCTCTTCTTCCTTTGGAGAGTACTGAGTCTGGATGAGAGGCACAGAATTGCTGTAACTATCTTCAACCAGCATGAGGACAAGACCAGCGCTCGGACAAGGCTGAGACCACCTCAGACCAGAGGAGCCAGAGCCCTTAAGGACTAGCCAGAGCTCCTTTTATCACTGACTTCTGGTTGTGTGAGATGACATATTTCCTTTTGGTGGAAGCTGCTCTGATCAGGGTTTCTTTTAGCAGCAGCCAACAGCATTTTACCTGATAAGGAGCAGTGAGAACTACACAGCCCTCCAGGGGAGACAAGATGAGCCACAGTAGCACTTTCAAGTCCCTTTTTTCCCTTCCATAGAGCCCAGGTGGATACTGATGCATAATAAGGCTCCTAAAACCCTCATCTTTGGCATTCCTAAAATGTTATTTTGTATTTATATCATTGCCCTTCAGTAAAAGAACTAGCAATTTACTACATATTTAGGTAGCTAACTTCTTCATTGTTGTAACCTGCTTAGACCTTTTTAAGTAAGTCTGTTTCAAGTGGGGAAAGAAAAAGCAAGTTAAAGCACTGCTACTTGATTGCAAAACACCAGAGAGTAAAGAAAAGAGAAACAAAAGAACAAATACAGAGCTAGGACATCAGAGATTTTTGCTCCAGGAATAACAGTGCTACTAGACTATTGGAGAATCTTGGGGGAAGAAATCACATAATTTTTTATGTGACTTATGTGAGTCACATGTGTTTCTAACTTCATGTATCTGTAACATCAGTAAGAGAACCTCCAGGTTCCCTTCTGGCATTAAAATTCTACACCCTAGAGATTTCATCAGGGAAATGGCTCAAAATTCCCTTCTTCTCTTGCCTGAAGCATAAAATCAGAAAAAGCAGCTCCCAAAAGTCAGCTGTAGTCTATTAGTCATTAGTGAGATTGATTTCAAATCCACAGCACTGCTTTCGAGCTCCTATTCCAAGAAACAGCTCCGCTATATCCCACAAATCAAGATGGAACTGTATATGTGTTTACTATTGCTGAAGGCAAAGCGTAGAAAGTAATTGCCAACTCCGCAATCCATTCACCAATTTGACAAAAATAAACATTCATAACAGCCACCAGACCTGGGGAGTTTTGGCAGCTGAACCCAGAGACTTAAAAGCCTGCTAACAATCTGAAGTGACTGCAGGATGTGGGAAGCCCTTCAGGATTTCCCAGTGCCCTTCAAGTCTGAGCCCTTCATTCCCAAGGCCCTTTACAAAGTGTAGTCCTGACCTTCATTGTTACCTGGCCCTACTCTGTCCAGAGACTCCAGCCTTACTAAATTCCCTTCAGCTTCACCACGGGTCCATGTGTCTGTCAATGTCTCATACTCTGCTCTCGTGATTCATTCGGCCTGGCCTGAACCACCCTTCCCTCTCTGATTTCCCTTCCCTCTCTGATACCCCACACCTGCCTCCCCTCACCCACCCCCCACCCCAGATTCCTCTTCCTTCTGATTCCACTTAAAGTCAACTTCCTCATGAAATGCCTTCTCTGTGGCATGAACACACACCACTGCTGCTTCCCCTGGAAAGGAAGTCTGCCCTTTCCTTCAGAGCGCTTATTACTACCTGTAATTATTCTTTTGTTTACCAGTTTTGTATGTCTCTGCGGCTGGTAACCCAGGTGGCTCAGTGGTAAAGAATCCGCCTGCAATGTGGGAGATGTGGGTTTGATCCCTGAGTCAGGAGGATCCCCTGGAGGAGGAAATGGCAACCCGCTCCAGTACTCTTGCCTGGGAAAAAACCCCATGGAGAGAGGAGGCTGGTGGGCTACAGCCCATGGGGTCACAAAGCATCAGACACGACTGTGTACACACACACCACACACTGGACCATGAGGGAAATCCCCGTCATATTTTCAGTAACAAGCTAAGGACATGGAAAAATGCTGAAGACACTATAAGAGAAAAACTGTTGACAAAAGATTATCTTGTTTAAACAGGAAGATACCAAATTTTAAAATATATGCATTTACATATGCATAAAACAATATAAGGACATATATCAAGGTATTAACAAGGATGGTATGGTTATACTTTTTTCGGGTATGGCGAATCTGGTGACAGAAAGAAATAACATATAGTATGCTAAAAGTAGACAATCACAAAGCTAAGAGCAAAAGAAAATGTACAGATGAAGAGTAAAACAGGACTACCAAATAATTAAATTGATTTAGTAATCACAACGGAGCTAAGAACACTGATTATTTGGAAAAGGTTTGATACATTTGTTAACATACCAGTCAGTTCACATCCCACATAACTGAGATTGCAGTCCATAACCCGGCTGCACTTGAGAATCACCTGGGTATGAATGAAGCTGAAAAAATCCACGTCTCCAGGAGGCAGAGTCTTGGGAATCTGGATATTTTAAGAGCTAGGAAATTCTGAAACAAAGCTGAACTGGAGAATTACCAAGCCAGGATAATGAAGTTAAAGAACAGGTTTCTTTTCAGTAAAGCTTTCAGATAAACCAGGAACCTAGGAGGCAGAGATTCAAATGATAACAGATTCTGCCAATAGCTACCACCTCCTGCAAATCAACAATCAATCATAAAGTGCACACAGTGTGGAAAAACCCAGGCAGCATGGTTAACCACACACAAACACCAAGGACGGGGGTAAGTCTTGGAGTAGCAGCTTGTCTACGACTCAGAACTCAGTCTTGACGTCACACATCAAAGCAATTAAAAAAAAAAAAAATCTGAGCAGAGAAGATACACAGACATCTCAAAACTTGTGCTCCACAACTGAAACACCCAAGACCGCCCCTCACTCTTCATTAGAATTTAGTTAACTTCTCTCTTTCCCCTTCCATGGGCTAGTCCCAGGGCGGATCAGATTTGTGGATTAAGAGGGGACAGAGAATTCACAGGGAAGGCACACTAAGGGAAGCTACAGAAACTTAACTGCATATCTAATATGTTAAATGATTCAGAACCATTGGGTGGGGAACAAAACATCACACATACCTCAATAAACCCCGGAGGTGTGAAAACAGTTATTCGTAACTATAATCATCACGATCTAAGTCCTTTAGGAAAGAACTTACATTCTTACATTTAAGGAAACAAAAATGAGAGACCATTAGACTTGAGCACCCTCGATATGTTTAGAACAATAAATAAGCCACTTATGACCTCATTTTATGAAATAACCTTCTAATGTAGGGATCATTCCCATTTTAAAACCAGACAGTAGAGGCTCAGAGAACCAAAATAAATTGTTTTTGTCATACTGTATAATAGTATAGCCATATTTAAGTTTGGATAACTGAAATATTTCCTTGGTTCATGTCATACCACAATGCCACTTTTAAAGTCATTTTGGTTGGAAATATTTCTAATTTTGTGCACGTGTGTGTATGTGTTTGCAAGGTAAACACCATCTGGAAAACAACCACTTAGAACAGTGCTTTTCAAACTGGCTTTTTAATATGATAGCATTTCTCCTCAAACAAAAAATTCCTTGGTCACATAGAGAACAACCATGTGATCCCACTGGGAAGAGGGAAAAGGGGAAGGGCATGACAGGGGAAGGAAGGAAGAGATACCAATGTATAAAATAAATAAGCAACAAGGATATATTGTACAGCATAGGGAAATATAGACATTATTTTGTAATAATTTTAAATGGAGTATAATCTATAGGAATATTGAATGGCTTTGTTGTCCACCTGAAACTACCATAATATTGTAAATCACCTATACTTCAATGAAAAAATAATTAGCTTATCAAGGAAAAAAAAATTCCTAGGACTTCCCTGGATCAGGAATCCAGTGGTTAGGAATCCACCTTCCAATGCAGGGGACTTGAGTTCGATCCCTGGCCAGGGAACTAAGATCCCACATGCTGCAGAGCAACAAAGACCTGATACAGTAAAATAAATAAATATTAAAAAAAAAAAACCCTGGGAACCCCAGTATGTAAATACAGAGCTGCTCTGTTTGAAGGGCGGGGGGTGGAGGCGGGCTGAAGCCCTACTCCATCCCTACTTGGCCTCCCTACCACTCCATCCCTACTACGGCGACTTCTCAGGCAGCCCCATGGCCGAGGACACCAGGGAATGCAGACTGAAAGAGCACCCATCTATGTGATCTATGTCACTGGACTTGCTGTATAAAACCATGTCCCTTCAGTGACAGTCAACAGATGATACAAAGTTATATAAAGGCATCTTGATGCTGGTCAAAATTTAATCAACTTGCTAACACCAGATGGGCTCGATAAAGGACAGAAATGGTATGGACCTAACAAAAACAGAAGATATTAAGACGAGGTGGCAAGAATACACAGAAGAACAACTGTACAAAAAAGATCTTCACGACCCAGATAATCACGATGATGTGATCACTCACCTAGAGCCAGACATCCTGGAATGTGAAGTCAAGTGGGCCTTAGAAAGCATCACTTCGAACAAAGCTAGTGGAAGTGATAGAATTCCAGTTAAGCTATTTCAAATCCTGAAAGATGATGCTGTGAAAGTGCTGCACTCAATATGCCAGCAAATTTGGAAAACTCAGCAATGGTCACAGCACTGGAAAAGGTCAGTTTTCACTCCAATCCCAAAGAAAGGCAATGCCAAAGAATGCTCAAACTACCGCACAATTGCACTCATCTCACATGCTAGTAAAGTAATGCTCAAAATTCTCCAAGCCAGGCTTCAGCAATAAGTGAACCGTGAACTTCCTGATGTTCAAGCTGGTTTTAGAAAAGGCAGAGGAACCAGAGATCAAATTGCCAACATCCGCTGGATCATGGAAAAAGCAAGAGAGTTCCAGAAAAACATCTATTTCTGCTTTACTGATTATGCCAAAGCCTTTGACTGTGTGGAACACAATAAACTGTGGAAAATTCTGAAAGAGATGGCAATACCAAACCACCTGACCTGCCTCTTGAGAAATCTGTATGCAGGTCGGGAAGCAACAGTTAGAACTGGACATGGAACAACAGACTGGTTCCAAATAGGAAAAGGAGTACGTCAAGGCTGTATATTGTCATCCTGCTTATTTAACTTCTATGCAGGGTACATCATGAGAAACGCTGGGCTGGAAGAAACACAAGCTGGAATCAATATTGCCAGGAGAAATCTCAATAACCTCAGATATGCAGATGACACCACCTTACGGCAGAAAGTGAAGAGGAACTCAAAAGTCTCTTGATGAAAGTGAAAGAGGAGAGTGAAAAAGTTGGCTTAAAGCTCAACATTCAGAAAACGAAGATCATGGCATCTGGTCCCATCACTTCATGGGAAATAGATAGGGAAACAGTGGAAACAGTGCCAGACTTTATTTTCTTGGGCTCCAAAATCACTGCAGATGGTGACTGCAGCCATGAAATTAAAAGACTCTTACTCCTTGGAAGGAAAGTTATGACCAACCTAGAGAGCATATTCAAAGGCAGAGACGTTACTTTGCCAACAAAGGTCCATCTAGTCAAGACTATGGTTTTTCCAGTGGTCATGTATGGATGTGAGAGTTGGACTGTGAAGAAGGCTGAGTGCCGAAGAATGGATGCTTTTGAACCGTGGTGTTGGAGAACACTCTTGAGAGTCCCTTGGACTGCAAGGAGATCCAACCAGTCCATTCTGAAGGAGATCAGCCCTGGGATTTCTTTGGAAGGAATGATGCTAAAGCTGAAACTCCAGTACTTTGGCCACCTCATGGAAAGAGTTGACTCATTGGAAAAGACTCTGATGCTGGGAGGCATTGGGGGCAGGAGGAGAAGGGGATGACAGAGGATGAGATGGCTGGATGGCATCACTGACTCGATGGACTTGAGTCTGAGTGAACTCTGGGAGTTGGTGATGGACAGGGAGGCCTGGCGTGCTACGATTCACGGGGTCACAAAGAGTGAGACACGACTGAGCGACTGAACTGAACTGAACACCAGATTGCACTCAAGTACGTTTCCCCTTGTTATCCAATGACAAGCTCCACATGTCTGAGTTCTACAAGCCTTAGAAAAGAGGAAAGAAAAAAAAAACCTCTACCATTTCACGAGGACCCCAGACATATTTTAGTGCCTTTTTTCTCCCCCAAGAGTAATGGTAGTTTTTATTTTTCTATCTTCTCAAAGACTGGAATTACAAGAGAAAAATCAGATTTTTAAATATGCAAAATGCAATCAATACATGAAATATGGAAAATATATAGTTCAGGCAGGAATCAAAGATGTGAAGATATTATGCATGCATTTATTCATTTACTTATAGAAGTGAAAACATCTTGTTCTTAATGCCTGGGAATAAGCCTTCAGAGATAAAGAAGATAAAGTTACTCTCAGGACTTGCTAGAGATAGGACACAAATGTGAATTGACAGCACAGGTTGAACACAACTGAAAAAAAACCCCCTCACAGTTGTACTTACATTTAAACTGCTCTAGAGATTGGTAAATTTGAGGATTTTTTTTTAAAAGGTTTTCTTCTTAATTACAAGTAACATAGGATGGCAGATACAGACTTAACTCAACCTCATGATCAAAAGACTATTCTTACAATAAATGTTAAGTGACAGAGATGTTCATAAAAGCCCAAATGAAATAAAACTGAGTTTAGGGTGATCCAAAATAAATGTAAGTTGTTTTGTTTTTTTAAATGGAGTTTGCCTTTTTTTTTTTTTAATTGACTATGACATTTTTCTCGACTTTATATTGAACACAAAGAAGCAGTTTGAGATTCCTTTGGGATCGCCCTGACCCTGCTGCGGACGATCCTCTATTGTACAACTTACTCAAAGCCGACTTTGTGGGCAGAGGGGGAGAAACTGTCTGAGTGTCTCTTGGTGTTTGCTTCATTGTTTTAGATGAAACCATTTTTGGGGACTAACTCACTGGCTTTTAGCGCTTAAGGGATGCGGGTGTATATAAGTGGTTATTCCCCCCCAAGTCTTAGTAATATGACTGTGGGAGATAAGTGGAGATAAGAGGAGGAATGAAAGCAAAGTTGGGTTTGTTTCCTGATGCACTTTTCCATCTATTCGAGAAGTTTGCTTGTTTTTGTTGTTGTTTTTGTTTTAATAGAAACTTGAATTGGAGAAAGCTATGCTCAGCCGTAGGCTTCCCTGATGGTTCAGGCTGTAAAGAATCCGCCCACAATGTGGGAGACCTGGGTTCAATCCCTGGGTCAGGAAGACCCCTTGGGAGTAGAGAATGGCTCTCCACTCCAGTATTCTTGCCTGGAGAACTCCATGAACAGAGGAGCCTGGTGAGCTGCAGTCCATGGGATCGCAACAAGTCAGGCACGACTGAGCTACTTACTAACACTTTTGCATACTTCACATTCTCAGCAGTAAAAATTTGTTTTATTAAAGCAAAACAGCTTTACTAGAATTAATGCTTTAGTCTCACTAAAGTGAAATCCACTTCTACATTGTGCACCTATGAGCAGAAACAGGGGGAACGAAGATGGTCTCATTGAGACTTAAAGTAACTACTCCTCGGCGAGCAGCTCTGTCCAGATCAGAAACTTGGACATCCTCAGGGTGCAGCTGAGACAAGGAGGAGATGGGGAGGTGGCAAAGTTTCAAAAAGGAACCAGTGGAGGCTCTCAAATTCCACTTCCATAGATTAAAGTCATTTATCAGAACCCTGTCCCTGGAAATGGTCTCCCTTCCAAAAGTGGGCCATTCTATTTCAGCATTAAATGTTGAAAGCTATGACGAGAGTCACAGGCTGGCTCACTATGTCTCTAACCCACAATGGAATAACAAGAGTCTTTACCACACAGTCTGGGTGCTGAGTCCTAGAAGTTCTGTCATTAGGCATAAAATAAAGAAAAAAAAATTTTTTTTTCCATTTCCTCTTCTAGGCTCAAAGACTGTGTGTGTATGTGTTCAGTCACTCAGTTGTGTCTGACCCTTTGTGGCTTCAGCATACCAAGCTCCTCTATCCATGGAATTTTCCAGGCAAGAATACTGGGTTGGGTTGCCATTTCCTCCTCCAGGAGATCTTTCCAACCCAGGGATCAAACCTGCATCTCTTGCGTCTCCTGTGCTGGCAGGCAAATTCTTTACCACTGAGCTACCTGGGAAACCCAGTGGAATATTACTCAGCTGTAAAGCGGAACGAAATCGGAAGAAGATTCTTAGCCTGACTCAGTCTTTAGTTGGGAGAATTTGAGGCAGCATAGGACAGGAGTGTCAATCAGGGTCGGGGGAGGAGACATTTTTGAGCAGTGGAAGCTGGTGAGCGGCCCGGCCAGTGTACTGGTGCTGAGTGGAGGGAGGCAGACAGGGGGCTAGGATGTGGGGGCCCAGGCGACAGGGGTGCCTCCCGATGAGACTCTTCTTCCAACAAGGGTCTGCTCACGTTCTACCTGTTCCACAGGGCACAACCTACTCCCAACCCCGTTTTTTCTTTTTCTGAATTCCCTGAGAACTCCAGTACATAATATATAAACAACTTCTGACTACACTGTCATCAGTTCTGTTTTTAAAAACTTGTGGTTCACTGGTTCCTTCTCTCTAGGAAGCCCTTAGAACAACTGTCTGTCACATTCATTTTGGTTCAATCATTTTCTACTTGATGTTGATCTATGTATAAAGGTATCTTTTACTCCCAGTTAAGCTACTCCCCCAAAGAACAATTATTTTTTTTAAGTAGCCCCCACTGAAGTGCCCAACAAAGTGATAAGCACACAGCAAGAATTCAAGTAGTTGTCAGCTCTAAAGCCAGGTGATTATACTAAAAGTACATAAGGTCTCTAGTTAAACAAGGAAATAAGTTAGAGATAAAAAAAAAAAAAGACTATTTAAAAGCTCATCACCCAGCTATCCTGCTTGGGGACTTCCCAATGTCACCAACATTCAGCAGGGAACAGTAAACACGAAGAATAAAATATTTTGGAACATTTATGAATAATATGAACAGCTGATCTCCTTTCTCAGAGAGCTTAAAACAGTTTCCAGGAACTAAATAGTGGTAACCCTGAAGGGAGCAAGGTTATGTGTATGATAGTCATGGAGAGAGTTGGGAAGCAGCATGGGCACTCAGTCCACAGGGCTGCATTGAGAGGGGATGCAGAGGAGAGACAGAGGACCATCTGCTGAGCATCTCCTGGTAGTATGCTATGGGTACCATGCTGGAGTGTCTGACAGGTGGTAGAACTTTATCTTCACGATAACCCTTCATCTTTACAGATGAAGAAATTGAGGCTTAGGCAGGTGAAGCAACTTGTCCAAGGCCATGGGCATAGTAGTAATGGACAGAGACAGAGTGAAAGCCCAGATCTATTTGTCTCCAATGCTTTTGCTCTCTCCACTAGGTAACCCCAACCTCTTCTAGAACACCTTTCATTCTTGCCCCCCAAATAAAGCCAAATGGTTTTGTCTTTGTGAGGAAAGAAGGTAAGAACAGCTAGCTTTTCTACAGTTACGGAGTCAGGGCAGGATTCCGAAAATGGAGTTAATGTTAGTTGAGAGGGATTATGAACCAAGAACCATATAGGCACCTTTTACACATCACGTGATTTCACCCCAATAACCCTAAGAAAGGGAACTTGAGGTTAACATATACGAGTTAATTGAGGGAAGTTAACTTACCCTAAGGCATGATGCTAAAAAGAGGGAAAGTGAAGAGGGGATTTGAACAGGGTCCATCAGGTCTCAAAGCCTCTTTCCACTGCCCTCCAGCATGCACTCCCATTTCTTCTTCCCATAAATGCCCAAAACTAAAGTTTGGGAAATACCACCTATTAAGAGATCTGCCCAATAATTACATAGCAGTTGAACCAAAGGGAGCCTGCATCCCACAGGAAGTAAAACTATCATCTCAACCAAGGAACTGAGTAGGCAGAGAGAGAGAGAGAGATTTGCAATGTGTATTTAAAACTGCTGCTACCCTCTGAACCCCTGTGTGAATCTAATGGACTTTTTGTTAGTGAGGTAACATGTTTGTTACCACGTCAGTGAGGCTCATCACCAAGTTACATCCCCAGTGGGGATGGAGCCACTGTGGACAGCAGATCCCACTAGATAGGCTTGACCATGGCTGGGCAATGACACATGACCCAATCCAGTTCCAGCAGCAACACAGTGATGGAGGCCAGAGAGTTATCATAAGATGAGGTCGGTCCATGAGATCCGGTCCTTTTTGCTGAGCTGGCTCAGACTCAGGTGAACATGTCAGCAAACAGCTCTCCACATCAGGATAACTCACAGCGCTGACAACTTACCCATGAGTCACTAAGCAAACACACTTCTATCTCCACCAGCTTCCCCATTTTCGTCTCCAAGTTAAGCAAAGAGCCAATCTCTTTTAAAAAGATGTTAAATCCTCGGGACCTGCGATGAAACGCACCAGTAGCAGCTTCTGAGGTCTCGATCCCACCCACATCTGGCTCTGTTTGGGAGCTAAATTCAGCAGAAGTCTCCAGGGTCAACCAATGACCCCGAATAAAAATAGTCTTGGAAATCTGTCAGGAGCAGGAAAGGAAACAAGACGGCAGGGTGATTCACTCCAAATGGCAGCTCCGAAACCCAAATTCTCATTTTTTTGTCCCAATATGAAGCCAATGTGCAAAACAGGCCCGGAGCAAACTGTCCTTTTCCGAAGGCCTCTAAAAGTGGCTGCCAAAGAATTTCACATGCAAGCCAAAAAGATTTAGTGTGCCATTCACCTCTCCTGTGACTCTAACTACAGCTACTTTGCAAGAGAGCTCTGAACCAATCACAGGTTGACCCATGCTTGGGGACCACCAGGGTTCCTGAGGTTTTGCCCCAGTAAACAAGAGGGGCCGTCTGTCTTATCTAATTTTCTGTGTGGTCAAACAGCCACAGAAAGGGCACAGAGGCTGTGTGGCAAGTGAGAGAGAGAGAAATAGCGATCACCTCTTCATTGCCTTTCTACTAATTCTAAAACTCACTGCTCCAGCTCCTCTCCCACACACTAAGGTTGTATTAAAATAAGTACAATATTTTGAGATTATTGTATGCTTTTTTTTTTTTTAGTTAAGAATTCCACGGGCTTCAGCCAACATTTGATGGCTTAATTCACTCATTTTTTTTCTTTTCTTTTTTATTTTATGGCCACGCCTCATGGCTTGTGGAATCTTAGTTCCCGGACCAGAGATTAAACCCAGGATCTCTCATCAGTGAAAGCGTGCAGTCCTAACTCTAACCAGGGAATTCCCAGTTCACTCATTTTAAAATGTATTGAAGGCATAGATGCTCAGTCCTAGAGCATGATAGAAAATGCAGGAGGACTAGAGGTGGGTTTGTTTCACAGCCACTCACCTGTGCTTGCCCCTTCCAAAGCCCTGTATCTAATGTGACATTCATAATGTATACTTTTTTCCTTAGAGGTGGTCCCCCCTGCCCAGATGAATTTCAAAAGACCACACAACCTGGATCCACCTCTGGACAGGCCCTGGGGCTTTGGGGAATCTCACAATTTGGTGGGAATGAAGGCATGCAGAGAACAACAGAACATGATAAATCCTAACAGCTACCGTCAAGCGCCCACGTACCCTGGGTGCACAGGTGAGGGCGCGGTTAACCTGTACCTCGGAGGACTGGGAAAGACTTCTCAGAACTGGTCTTGCAGAACCACTAAGAGTGTGACAGGCTGGGAATGAGGGCAGGGAGTAGGGGGAGGACACTCCAGGGACTGAGAACAGCCCAGGTCAGGGGTTCTCAACTGGGGCCAATTTTGCCCCCTCCTCCAGGGGATACTTGGTAACATCTGGAAACATGTTTGGTTGTCATCTGGGAAGGGAACGGAGCTCCTGTCACGGGGGTCGGGGGGAGGCCCGGGGGCGACCCCATGGACTCTCACCCACCAGGCTCCTCCTACCATGGAATTTTCCAGGTAAGAATACTGGAGTTGGCTACTGTTTCCTACTCCAGGGGATCTTCCCAACCCAGGGATCGAACCTGTGTCTTCTGCAGCTCCTGCACCGGCAGGCAGATTCTTTACCACTGCACCACCTAGGAAGCCCAGGTAGAGGTCAGAGATGCTGCTAACAAGTGACAACACACTGGACAGCCTACCCGACCCCCCCCCACCCCGCCCCAACAACAAAGCCTGACCCTGCTGCATCGTCAACAGCACAAAGCAGGCAGAAAGTTTGGTCTGAGTAAAGATATGAAAGACCCTGTGTTATACTAAAGGTGAGAAGTTGCCTGCAGCTTTGGTAAACACAGTGCTTCAAATCACTTCTTTATGGAAGAGAAAAACCAGTAAGAAGAGAGGACACGTTAAATTTCTAAAGAGCCAAGACATCAGGCTGGGCAGATGCCTTATTCTCAAAACAGGAATCACCACAAAGTTAGACGCTGGAAGCCTAAGGAGGGTTTCCTGCGATATGAAAAGGACATCTAAAAAGTCCCCGGGAACAGCCATCCACATTCCTCCTTGCTCGTGGATGGCTAAGGGGTGAATGAGAGCATGGTGAGGCCCCGGTGCTCTACATGGCTTGGACAAAAAGGAACTAAAGGCTCCAGAGAGGAAGCAGCTATGAAGAAAACAGAAAGAACATGGTGGGGATGCCGTGGATGAAACTTCAAGTGGCCATGTGGTGGGTTGGTGGGAACCAGGCCTGCCCATGAAGGCGGGAGGCGCTTGTGCAGGCATCTTACTCCTCGACAGGACCCTGGAAGTGCAGTGAAGAGGCTACCACCACCACCAAAGCCGCCGACACCTCTGCCTCCACTCAAAGGAAAAGCAGGGTTTCCCTGGTGGTCCAGTGGTTAAGAATCCACCTTGCAGTGCAGGGGGACACCGGTTTGATCCCTGGTCCAGGAAGATCCCACGTGCCGTGGAGCAACTGAGCCTGTGCGCCGCAACTGCTGAGTCTGCGCTCTAGAGCCCACAAGCCACAAGTACTGAGCCCTGGTTCTGCAGCTGCTGAAACCTGCACACCCTAGAGCCTGTGTTCCAAAACGAGAAAGCCACCGCCATGAGAAGCCCGAGCACTGCAACTCAAGAGTAGCCCCCACTTGCCGCAACTAGAGAAAAGCTCACGTGCAGCAACAAAGACCCAGCAAGGCAAAAATAAATTAAAAAAGGAAAAGCAAATAAGTAGAACAAATCTCCCCTAGCAAGAGACTTGTAGGAAGGAGAGAAGACCACCCTCAAGATAACAGTTTTGGGTATAAGGGTAAAAAAACACAAACTGAAACCCCTTCTCAGATACATTCAGTTCAGTTGCTAATCCATATCACCGTTTGAGTCTTGCCTCCTCCAGACCCACATGCACAGACACATGCCTACATTGATTTTTTTAAATGATAATAGTCAGGGGAAAGTGACATCAATTGTATAGATGTCTAAAATAGAGCATTTACCCAAGAAGAAAAAGAAAGCTGGACTAGTATCAAAATAAGATCATTCTAAATGGACAATGTCACAAAAGCTTCAAAAAAAAATGTTGTCACAATGGGTGCTACTGTCAGAAAAATTAAAATTCGGTTTGGATGACACAGACCCCTGATACAACTGTAGCTGTAAGTGTGTAAAGGCACATCACAGGCCATAAATGAAGCAAAAGGGCCTTGAAAAAAGCCAGACAGACAGCAAAGGACAGGACATTCCAAACAGAAGAGGAAAAGCTGCAGCCTGGGCAAGGCAGGAATGATGGAGCGTGTGCACACATATCCACTGAGAGATGAAATACACTCAAATTTCACCTCTCTACAGCCATAAATATACACTTAGGACGGACCAACTAGGCTTCCCTGGTGGCCCAATGGCAAAGACCCCATCTGCAATGCAGGAGACTCGGCTTCGATCCCTGGGTTGGCAAGATCCCCTGGAGAAGGAAATGGCAACCCACTCCAGTATTCTTGCCTGGAGAATCCCATGGACAGAGGAGCCTGGAGGGCTACAGTCCACAGGGTCGCAGAAGAGTCAGGCATGACTAGCAACTAAACAAGGAACCAACCGCCTGTATTTTGGGAGATGAAAACATTACATGGCATATTAGCACCTGGCTCTACAGTGCATTTCCGGTCACATTCTTCAGAGGGAAACAGAGCATAAGCCCAGGAGTCCACACAGCTAAACACTGGAATAGCCTGGAGGGACATCAGGGTGGTAGGAAATCCAATCAGAAGGAGGCCTGCTTTCCACCTGGATAATCAGGATTTACAGCTGGGGAGGAGGCGAGGGTTTGACTACCCTTTAAGGACTCCTGGGAACCAGTCCTCCCAACTTGTAAGTAAATCATCAACAATCACTGAACCTGTGCGCTGAGAAATTGCAGCCAATCCTCAGAGTGGTCGAGTACACACACAAGTGAGAAACATATAACACCTGAATGTTGACTGACCCAGTGACTGGGAATAAGGTAGACCTAGAAACCTAGGCATTAGCCAAGGTCATGCTAATGAGAGCTGATTCCACCCACAACTCCCCAACACCTACTCCTTTGCTCCAGACAGCTCAATTCACTATCATCCAAAGATCAAGCGTGGGCATGCTCAGTCGCTCACTCATGTCCAACTCTTTGCGACCCCATGGACTGTAGCCCGCCAGGCTCCTCTGTCCATGGAATTCTCCAGGCAAGAATACTGGAGTACGTTGCCATTTCCTTCTGCAGGGGATCTTCCTGATTCAGGAATCAAACCCACATCTCCTGCATTGACAGGCAGATTCTTTACTGCTGAGCCACAAGGGAGGCCCCATCTCCCAAACAAAATCAGCTTTTAAACCTCACTCCTCTGCTGGCCACTTTATCCATCTGGAATGTTCTCCACCTACACCAATCTGATGCATCCTCTGCAACTCCTCTCAACCCCTCCTCTCCTCCTCTGGAAGGTGTTTCTGAGCCAGCCTAAGGCATCTCTCCCTCTGCTGAACTCCCAGAACAATTAGGTTGTCCAATTACTTGGCAAAGAACTATCTCCACTCTACAAAGCTTTAACTTGTCTGTTGTTTTCTTGACCTATTATTTAAATGAATAGAAATTTTCACTTTGCTCCCTATCTTTATTAATACATCACATTGTTGAGAGGTAAGGACACACGTGGTAATTCTTTGGACCCTCCCATCTTACCTCCTGGAGCAGTGTTCCTCAATCTTCTTGGCACCAGGAATGGGTTTTGTGGAAGACAATTTTCCCTTGGGCCGGGGAAGGGCGGGGGCGGGCGGGGCGGGGGTTGGGGGGGAGGGTGGGCGGTGTTGGTGGTAGGGATGGTAGTTTCAGGATGATTTAAATGCATTACATTTATTGTGCACTTTATTTTTATTATCATGGTGTCAGATCATCAGGCATTACATCCCAGAGTTTGGGAACCTCTGTCCTAGAGTATCCTGCATAATACAGAATTAGATTGCAAAGTTCTAAGTTCTCTTCTGAGCTAAGTTATGCTCACGTTAACAATCTTTCTTAACAGTCAAGTCTAACAAGGCTTTGCAACCAACGATATGTGAAAGCAAAAAAAAAAAAAATGTAATTCAGAAGAATCTTGGAGATCATTACTTCACAAATTAGGAAACTCAGACATGCAGACTGGCTCAAAGTCCTTTGCAGTGGTGGGTGAACACCGGTTTGGGTCCCTGCTCCTTACTATGGCACATAATGAAGCCTGGCTAAGAGCAGATGATGACTATGGGGACTGCAATTTTGAAGATTAAAAAAGTTTTAAAAATTCTTCAAGTTAACACCGGAATTTATATTGAGAAGTGGGATTAGTTGAGCATCCTAACCTAGATTAAGATTTTCACAAACTTAGCACAGCACAGCATGGAGTGATATTCAAATCGTACAAGAAATGGTATCAGGACTTTCAGGAAACACAAACACATACACACACTCTCCCCCCTAAAAACTCAGTTTTGAAACTCCATTTACTGTAATTTTTTTTTAAGTCAAACTACTTTAAAGCTCTGCTTACATATATTACTCTCTCAGGAGTGTAATAATCACACGTAAAAGCCTTTCTAAAACAAATTCGCCCTGGAAGCCCATTCCGGGGCGTTGAGTTGTGACTACATTCTCAAGGATGTTAGTAACACAAGGGCTCCATCCACAACTCCTTGAGGAAAAAAAAAAAAACTGAAACCATGAATGCCTTGTCAAATTCAGACAGTTTATCTTGGCACTGGCAAGCAGAGCAGTCTCTTCGATGTCTGGAAACGTGTCTAATTACGTTTTTAGAGAGTAACTAAAAAATAGCCAGCGTCCCGGAACAGACGGCTCAGGGATCACTCCATAGCATCCTGAATGACGTGATGGAACCACGCCAGGAAAAGATAAATAAATAAAGGAGAATTCGAAAGCGAAAAAGAACCAAGTGTGAAACCACGATGAGACCCCCAGTCTCTCTGCAAAACAACCCTCCAGTCTTCCCAGGGGCTTGAGGCCGCCAGGACTCTCCCGAAAGTTTTTATTTCCCTTTACTTTGTTTCCATTAGGTCACCCGGCCCGCCCACAGCATTCACCTGGGGGCTGTGCACCAGCCTGCCCGGCCCCAAGCGCAACCTCCAGCTCGGCACACCCCCGATACCCACTCTTCCGTCCGGACGGCACCCAAGGACACCCCTTACTCTGGAACGCGCAGCCCCGGAGCTCGGCACGCCCCTTCCACTCGGATGCGACCGCACCCCGGTATGCAACCAGCGAGCTTAGCGGACCCCGGACACCCCCCGCTGCACCCCGAATCCGGCCACACGTCAAGGGCGCCCCCTCTAGGCGCAGGCTCGCGGCACTGCGCACGGCCGCTCCGCCGCCCTCACCTGAGCCGGAGGTTGGCCATGAACTCGGGCATGGAGACGGTGTCCATCAGCACGAAGTCCGCCTTCCCGAACTCCAGGCTCTCCTGCTCCGCCATGGTGCCGGCGCACGGGCTCAGGTGGGCGCGGACGGACTCAGGTGGGCGCGCTCGGACGGCGCGGGGGGCCGGTCCCCGGGGCGTGCGGCGAGCTCGGGCGGGGCCGGGGCGGGGCGCGGGGAAGGGGGCTCCGTGGCCACTCGGAGGGATCTGGACCGGACGGAGGCCGCCCCGCGGCTCCTCGGCGCGCTCTGGGCCGGCGCGGCACACCCGGCAGTTTCCGCTTCTCCCGCGGCGGCGGCCCGGCGCTGTGGGGGGACGGGACAACGAGACGGAGACGGCGGCGGCTGGTCCCGCCTCTGGCCTTGGTCTGGCCCCCGCCCCGCGACCGGCCCTCCCCGCTCCGCCCCGTCCTGTCCCCGCCTCCCGGCCTCCCCGCCTCCCCGCCCCGCCAGCCGAGGAGCCGCCCCTGCCGGGGCGCAGGCCGCCGCCTCCTCACCTGGGCGGCGCGCACGCGCGGGGCAGCCGGCGGGGGCGCGCCCCGGGCCCGGGCCCCGGCGGCTGGGCGGCAGCGCCCTCTGGGGACGGTCGCTGGGCACTCAGCGGGGCGGTGCTGAGGAGTGCGGACGTAGGAGGTGGGTGGAATCAAGTTTCCAGGATTGCTGCCTCCCGCCCGGGGCTTGGTTCAGTTCAGTCACTCAGTCGGGTCCGACTCTCTGCGACCCAAAGGACTGCAGCAAGCCAGGCTTCCCTGCCCATCACCAACTCCCGGAGTTTACGCAAACTCACGTCCATTGAGTCGGCGATGCCCTCCATCCATCTCATCCTCTGTCGTCCCCTTCTCCTCCCGCCTTCAATCTTTCCCAGGGGCTTGGTAGATGCCAACAAAGTTAACAAAAGTAGCTCGTGGAGCTTCTCACGAGGATGATTCATGATGATTCTGACACTCGGCTGCGACGCTCTCTCCTGATCTGCTCACATCCTCTCCATCCTTCAAATGATGGTTCACGCTCAGACTGAAATAGTAATAGTAATTAGCTTGTTGAGGGGATCAAAAGTGCTCAGAGTTTTTCTGAGGGACTTAGAGAAGTTAGTAACTTGCCACAGGCTGCTTAAGTAGTGGGGAAGCTGCAGTTTCATCCAGATCATTTGACTTATGAGCCCCAGCGTTTAGCCACCTGGCAGATTGCTTTCCTTCTCCATTTCCTTCTCGGTGTTCCCTGATCCATTTTTCTCTTCCACCTACCTAAGAATGGCTTTCCACTTGGCTCAGTGGTAAAGTGGTAGCCTGAGCGGTAGCGTGGCTCAGTCTCCACCTGCCAATGCAGGAGATCTGGGTTTGATCCCAGGGTCGGGAAGATCCCCTGCAGAAGGCAATGGCAACCCACTCCAGTATTCTTGCCTGGAAAATCCCATGGACAGAGGAGCCTGGCAGGCTATAGTCCATGGGGTTGCAAAGAGTCAGACATGACTAGCAACTAAACAAAACAATGACAACTAAGCTTGTCATCAAGTATTACCTTATATTGTTGTTGTTTTTCAATTATCTATGTATCTTCTCCCTGAGATTGTTGTAGGCTTCTTGAGCATGGGATGGTGTCTTAAATTTTTCCATCTCCCCCTTGGCACCCACCAAGGAGCTGTTGTACTGCCTTGCACACATACGTATGAAATGCACAGTGATCCAATGGGATAGAATGGGTTTTAAGTGGTCTCCAATTTATAGGTGCATTGATCCTGGAAAATTCTTTTGGAACCCAGACTGCATTTTCTCAGGGAAAATCTATCATAAATGGTTTCTAAGGCAGCTGCACTGCTTCGGTCCTGTGTTTCTATTAGGACCATCTACAGTAAGTCCCCTACATTCAAACCTTCAAGTTGTGAACTTTCAAAGATCTCCAAGTGTGTTCCATCAGTGTCAGGCATAAGTGAAATTGCAGCTTGCCCTCCATCTCCTATGCTGACTATCCTTCAGCTCTACCATCTCCCACCTCCAGTCAGTAACTCTTCTTGTGCATTCACTCAATGCCAGCCCCTGTATGCTGACTGTTCTGATGTACTACTGTACTTTTCAAGGCACTGTTCTATAAGATTAAAAATGTTTTATTTTTTGTCTTTGTTTTTTGTGTATTATTTTTGTGACAGGTATTATAAACCTATTATACTACAGTACTATATAGCCAATTGTGTTAGTTGGGTCCCTAGGCTAACTTGGTTGAACTTACAAGTTGGACTTACAAACACACTCTCAGAATGGAACATGTTTGTATGTAGGGAACTTACTGTATTTCAAAGCCTCCTAGCAAATCTGCTGCTGCTGCTGCTGCTGCTGCTAAGTCGCTTCAGTCATGTCCGACTCTTAGCGACCCCATGGACTGCAGCCCACCAGGCTCCTCCGTCCATGGGATTTTCCAGGCAAGAGTACTGGAGTGGGGTGCCATTGCCTTCTCCGCCTAGCAAATCTAGTAGCCCCCAAAGACCTGGCTGGACTCCAACACTATGGCTGAATATGAAATGAGTAAACCAGACCTAAGGACCCTGCCTCACTGTCTGCTTCAGTTGCCAACAAATCACCGTGGCCAAGAGACAGAAGTGGACAGCTTGATCACCTCCCAAGGGAGCATATCTGCCATCAGAAAGTCACCCCAGTCTCAGTCACAGGCAGAGCCTAGTCGCAGTCTGAGTACCATAAGTAGCTCCCCATCTTCAGAAGGCACCTCCCTGGATCTCAGTGTCCTCATTAATGGAGTAGGACCTCTGGGCTAGGTACTTTCCAAGGTAGGACTGGCCTTTGCTTGAGTCATTTTTGTGGGTGAGTCAGTAGCTAAGCAGGTGATTGCAGAAAGTATGATACATTCTTAAAATGTTTTCACTGGTACATTTTAACATAAAATAGAATTAAGAAAAAAAAAAAAGAGGAAGAAATCCCAAATTCTGTGCAATTGGGAGCAACTCTTGCCTGGAAAATCCCATGGATGGAGGAGCCTGGTGGGCTTCAGTCCATGGGGTCGCTAGAGTCAGACACGACTGAGCGACTTCGCTTTCACTTTTCACTTTCACGCATCAGAGAAGGAAATGGCAACCCACTCCAGTGTTCTTGCCTGGAGAATCCCAGGGACGGGGGAGCCTGGTGGGCTGCCGTCTATGGGGTCACACAGAGTCGGACACGACTGAAGCGACTTAGCAGCAGCAGCAGCAGGGACTCATTAGAAATGATCACTGAAAAATGAATGGCTGTGTTTTCCCTGAACCCTGGCATTGTTAGAGCAAAAGTGGTTGGATCTATGGGAGGATATAGCTGTGGTTTTCAAAAGGCCAAAGCAAGGGAACTGCTGTATCTATCCATGTCTTATACAGGAGCTGAGTGTATAAAACATACACACAACATATGCAAAGGGTATTTTATCAATTTCAAGCCCCAAATTAGTATATAATCAGGCATTGAGACCAGTGAGGCTCTCCTGATGAACACAGATCTGTCCCGTGGGGCTCACCGTCACCTTAAATCAGCCTCAGGATTTCAGTTTACTTTCGTATGGGTGTTTTGGTTGTACGTGTGTGTTAGTCGCTCAGTCGTGTCTGACTCTTTTGCCACCCCATGGACTGTAGCTCACCAGACTCTTCTGTCCGGGATCCTCCAGGCAAGAATACTGGAGGTTCTCATTTCCTTCTCCCTGGGACCTTCTCAACCCAGAATCAAACCCAGGTCTTTCACATTGCATGCAGATTTTTTTTACCATTTGAACCCCCAGGGAAGCCATTCAGTTGTACAGAACCAAGAAAATGCTAATTGACAGGGCCAATCAGTAATTTGTTACTGGTACAGTTTACCATCCATCTGTTTAAAAGGGCAGTGCATGCCTACAATCTCATTTATTAGTGACACATTTATAAGAAGTTCCATTATACTTAGAAATGGCAGGAGAAACTGAACACTGCGGTCTGCACTCATATAAGGTACTGTAGAGCTAATAAATTCGCTCATTATTAATCTCCTTTGTGATTAAAAATTTGGATATAAACATTTGGATGTATAGGTTTGTATTACAGCTTAAAATGTACTAAAAACCAAAATAAAAGTTAACACTGCCAATTGTTTAGTCACGTTCAGCTCTTTTTGACCCCATAGACTGTAGCCCACCAGGCTCCTCTGTTCACAGAATTTTCCAGGCAAGAACAGTTGAGTGGGTTGTCATTTCCTCCTCCAGGGGATCTTCCCAACCCAGGGATCAAACCTGCATCTCCTGGATTGCAGGCAGATTTTTTTTTACTGCTAATTCTTAACAGCTAACTTCTCTTCATTCCTCCACTGTAAGTTGTAACATCACTTCCTCCAGCAAGGCTTCCATGATCTTCTAAGTCAGGTCGGTTATCCCTCCTCTGTGACCCCCCAGCACCCTGGAAGCATTACCCTCATTACAGGCCGAATGCACCCGAATGAACCTAGTATTGTCCATATCTCTTACTGGAGTGTCAGGACCTTGAGGGCTGGAAGCTGTGCCTGTCCTGTTTGGGAAAGTAGCTCTGACCCCTAATAGCACGTGCTTAGCATGTGAAACTCTAATAGACTATTACTTGGTGAGTGGACAGGGAATGGTCTGAATCTGTGGGTTATGTGAGGTTGGAAATCCACCTTCATTGGTAGATTTTCTGCATTAAAAATCTGTTCTTTAGGACTTCCCTAGTGGTCTGCTGACTTAAGAATCCGCCTGCCAATGCAGGAGATGCGGGTTTGATCCCAGGTCTGGGAACTAAGATCCCACATGCCGAGGAGCAGCTTAAGCCCAGTGCTGCAATTACTGAACCCTCACCCTGGAGCCCGTGGTCCGCAACAGAAGTGTGTACCGCAACTAGAGAGTAGCCCCCGTCTTCACAGCTAGAGAAAGCCTGTGCTCAGCAACAGAGACCCAGGGCAGCCATAAATAAATTTTTAAAACTTTTAAAATCTGTTCTTTGTGCAGCATTTATCTTTCTCATCTCCTGTCCCTGGCAGCAGGTCTCAGGGCTCTGTTCACTTCTCTCCCGGAGCCAGGCCTGAACGCTTCTTGTTCACACTGAACAAAAAGCCGTTGTCCAAAAAAACCCTTCGGCTTTTGCCACCTGCTGCAGAGGATCTGTTCTGGGTTCTCCCGAAAAATCAGCTCTGAGTTTTCCACAGCACATATTTGCTCTCCTGGTCTACTTTCCCGGAATGCTTCCAGGCTGCCCCACCTTCTTCCTCTTCACCAGGTGCGCTGTGTCCAGGAACACTGCTCACCCACAAGACGGAAGCAGGAGGACCAGGAAGAACGCAGTCACACAACATAGTCAAAGGGCATCTTATAAATTTATTGCATTTGCGCATGCGTACTAAGTCGCCTCAGTCGTGTCTGAATCTTTGCGACTCTATGGACTATAGCCCGCCAGCCTCCCCTGTCCATGGGCTTCTCCAGGCAAGAATACTGGAGCGGGCAGTCATGCCCTCCTCCAGGAGATCTTCCCAACCCAGGGATCGAACCCGCCTCTCTTATGTCTTCTGCATTGGCAGATGGGCTCATTGGCGCCACTTGGCAAGACCCAAGTTTATGGTTTAAGCCCCAATTATTCTAAAGCAAAAGTAGAAAGGCAAATTTATGTTGCACAATAACTTCATAGTACACTTGCAACTATATGGAAATGATACGAAGCTTGCTAGTATACATATTGGGTTGGCCAAAAAGTTCATTTGAGTTTCCCATAACTACTTTGGAAAAGTCCAAATAGACTTTTTGGCCAAACCAATATTGCCCAAAACATATCACAAGTTAAGAACCCTTTCGAATTCCCTAGGGGACCAGTAGTAAGACCTTGATGCTTTCACTGCAGACGGGGCCCAGGTTTGATCCCTGGTTGGGAAACTAAGATCCCATAAGCCTCGAGGCACAGCCAAAAAAATTTTTAAAAATAAAAAGGAAGAACTCCTGAGCTAAGGGAGGTTCTAATCATTGGGAAACGGAGAAGAATTTAAGCAAGCCATCACTGTCAGCATCCCGTGAGTCACCAGACAAGGGCTGTCCGAAGAGCGCATCCCCTGGAGTGGGCACAGAGCCACATATTTAAGGCCTCAGGAAAGACAAAGTCAGCTGGTAAAGGAAGACACAGCGCAAGACTGCCTCCAGAATTTTCCTTGCCTGCAATAACATAGTTTCTGACTGTAAACATTTCACTGGAATGTATCCTTTTTGCTAATTATAGAAGTGCTTATCACATGGAGTTGGAGTTGGCTTCCAGGCATGGCCCTAAACCCCCTAGGACAGAGGCCATGCCTTATCTTCTCTCCAGCCCTCAAGCTGTGCCTGATGCCCTTTAGATATATACATATATTTATTTTATTTTATTTTTGACGACGCTGGGTCTGTGTTGCTGCTCAAAGGCTTTCTCCAGTTGTAGTGAACGGGGGCGGCTAGTTGTAGTGTGCAGGTTTCTCGCCGCAGTGGCTTCTCGTGCTGAGGAGCACAGGCTCTAGACCACGTGGGCTTCAGAAGTTGTGGCCTCAGACTCAGTAGTTGTGACTTGGGGGACCGAGAACCCGGGCTCGGTAGTTGTGGTGCACAGGCTTCAACGCCCCGAGGCATGTGGGACTGTCCTGGACCAGGGATTGAATCTGTGTCTCCAGCATTGGCAGGTGGATTCTTAACCACTGGGCCACCAGGGAAGTCCCGATATTTCTTGAATCAAGTAGGTGAGTTAATTGGTGAGCTAATTTATTTGTAAATGGAGTGTGTTGGTGTAGGATTAAATGTTAGGGAGGACGTGGCATCGCTCTATACTCTGTGCCAGAAAATCACTAACTTGAACTCTTTGGGCCATTGGAAGGAGTCCTAGAGCTAGAAAATTTGGGGATGTGATAGGAACCCACAAGAGGGAAAACAAAGAGGCAAGCCACAATCAGTTCATGGACTGATGGCGTCTTAAGGCAGCATGTCTCACGTTTTAAGGCGAATAAGAATCACTTGGGCTCTGGTTAGAAATGCAGGCTCAGGTCCCACCTGAGTAGGTCTGAACTCACTGGATCACAGTCTGCCTGTTAACAGGATCCCCAAGTGATACTGCTGCCGCCAGCCTGCTGACCAGACTCTGCGTAGGAAGATTAAAGGAAGCATCATGGCCATGGAATCAAACATAAGCAGCCTTTTACAGATGGGGAAACTGAGGCCCAGGAGGAGCTGCTGACTTTGACTGAGTCAGAATAAGGCACTGGTAGAGCGGAAACCTGAACTTACGTCTTCTGATTTGGGTGGTGGATCGTTTCCACTAGTCAACATGAATATTCACTCATAAAACTGTGTGTGTGGGGGGCGGGGGAGGGAGAGTAAAGAAAAGGGACAGCAGCACCCTAGATCTCCTCTGGGTAACCCCAGGGCCTCCCTACCCCATTTCTATTAAAAAAAATTTTTTTTGGTCACGCTGCATTTTGTGGGATCTTAGTTCCCTGACCAGGGGTCAAACCCATCACTCCTGCAGAGGAAGCTTGGAGTCTTAGCCACTGGACCACCAGGGAAATCTCCCTACCCCATTTCTAAGTGTGTTTGTGTGTTGGGTGATGTCCTCCTTTTCCCCTGATGCTCCTTTTTCTCCTTTTTCTCTTTCTTTTAGAAGCTTGGAGTAGAAGCTGGAAAAGATATTGCTAGGGTCAGGAAAAGTCCAATTCCTTTCTTCCCTCCACTGGACAAAGTAGCAAATAGTACAGATAACATCTACCATTAATATCTGGTTAGTATCCATAGAAATGACATTCTGGAAAGAGTGTGACATCATACTCAAGTGACAGCTTCTAATCTACCTCCCAGAGCCCCTCTCCTCCCACCATTCACCCAAGTGAGCTGTGGCTGTACCCCTCTCCTAGAATTAAGAGCATGAAATAAGGTAATGTTAAAATTAAAGTGTGACCCCCTGACTTTTTCTAGTCAACTGGATTAATTCTTCAGACTGTCTAGAGACAGAAGTCTGGGATATTACTCAGCCGTGAAAAGGAACGAAACTGGGTCATTTTTAGAGATGTGGTGGACCTCGAGTGTGTCATACAGAGTAAAGTAAGTCAGAAAGAAAAAATCAAATGTATATTAATGCATATATGTGGAATCTAGAAAAACAGTACAGATTATCTTATTTGCAAAGCAGAAACAGAGACACAGAGGTAGAGAACAAATGTATGAACACCAAGGGGGGACGGTGGGGTGGTGGGAGGAATTGGGCGATTGTGATTGACATATACACACTATGAATACTATGTACAAAATGGATAATTAGTAGAACATATTGTGTAGCACAGGGAACTCTACTTAATGCGCTGTGGTGACCTAATGGAGAGGAAGTCCAAAAAAGGGGATACATGTATCTGGATGGTCGATTCACTTTGCTGCTCAGCAGAAACTATTAATAATACAATGTTGTAAAGCAACCATACTACAATAAAAATTAATTAAAAAAAAGAAATATCATGAGTAGTGCTTCTATCCTAATTCTGACAACCTGAACTCTAAAAAAATCGACGCAGGAGAAATTTTTCAATGATTTCAAAGTAGAACCCACAAGACCTGGGAGACCCCAGAGGCCATGTGATCCAGGATCCCACCCAATGCCTGAATCCCCTCCACCATACGCTGCAATGCCTGGATCAACCTGCACCAGCTGACTCATTAGGCCTCTTCTGCACCGTGCAGACATCACCATACAAAAGTAAGCTCTCCACCCTCTCACTCAACCTCACCCCTGAATCACCGCCCAGACTCACTCCATGCCCTGTATGCCAGCCTCTGCTCAACCTCTGCTTGTGTTACTCTCCCCATGTATGAGCTTGGTTTGCCCTTTGCATCTGCTCTTCTACCAAGAGAGGACCAGGATGTGGTGAATTGTAATCAAGGAGGGTCGCCAAGGTCATAGCCAGTGAAAAAGGAGCCTCCTGTTTTTCTTGAGCTGACCTGCCTTTTAGAGTTTCTATCCAGAGAACCCTATTTTCTCTGATCTCTTTGCACTCTGCCTTCTCAGCGTTAGGGTCGGTGTTGGACTGTGCTGTCTCTTAGCCATGTCACAGCCACTTTCTCCCACTGTCCCTCGCCTTTGCAAGTCTCTATTTAGCCTTTCTGTACGGAATAGGATGGGCTTTCCGGGTGGTGCTAGTGGTAAAGAACCCACCCGCCAATGCAGGAGACATAAGAGACACAGGTTCCAACCCCAGGTTGGGCAGATCCCCTGGAGGAGGGCACAGCATCCCATTCCAGTATTCTTGTCTGGAGAATCCCATGGACAGAGGAGTGTGGCAGGCTACAGTCCATAGAGTCACAGGGTCAGACATGACTGAAGTGACTTAGTGCATACACACACACACACGCACATACACATATGGAATAGAATAGAATTATCCCCACCCTCAAGAGGCAGAGAGAGAGGTGCCCAAACTTTAGATACCTGTACTGGTGGCATAGGATATGGGCTGGGGCTCTTCATGTTAGTAAGCAGCCCAAGAGATTCTGCTGCAGGTGGGCAGGGGGCCCAACTTAGAGAAATATTGATGGGAATTTTGATGTCAGACACGCTGGCGCTCAATTCCTAGCTCGGCAACTTGCCATCTGTGTGACCTTGAACATCTTAGGTCATCTTGATAAGCCTCAGTTTCCTTATCTTGGTTAAAGAGATGAGAAAACCCATCTCCGAGTGTTAAAACCATGAAATGAGATGATGTCTATAAGGTGCTTTATATAATTCAAGGCAGATAGTAGGCACTCAATAAATATGAGCTAGCATGGTGAATTCGGGCTTCCCTGGTGGCTCAGAGGTTAAAGCGTCTGCCTGGAATTCAGGAGACCGGGGTTCGATCCCTGGGTCAGGAACATCCCCTGGAGAAGGAAATGGCAACCCACTCCAGTACTCTTGCCTGGAGAAGCCCATGGAGGGAGGAGCCTGGTAGGCTACAGTCCATGGGGTCGCAAAGAGTTGGACACGACTGAGCGACTTCACTTCACTTCCTTTATCTTCAGAATAGGAAAATGATTAGCAGGTAATCATTGATTGCAAGTTCTTTTTAGCAGACTGAGATTTCTAATAGATGCTGGTGGGTCTTCTGATCACCCCCTGATATTCCTCTGTGTGAGTTTTGTGATCCCATTGGTAATTTTTTACCATAGCCATGCAGAACCACAGGTCTGACACTTAGTAGGGTATCGAAATTTGCCCAGTGTTTTGCAGTGAGAGAATGCCATCTGGCCAGGCCTCCTGTGCTACATTCCCATGGCAACACTACATCTGATCTTCTCGCCCTTCCCCCAAATGCTCTCCAGCATCTTAACACCATGACACTGATTCAGTTCCTTCCTGGCCTGACCCTTCCTGCTCCCCAGCTCCAGTGAAGAGTGTGTATGTGTTCGGTCTCGTCCAACTCCTTTGCTACCCTATGGGCTGTAGCCCACTAGGCTGCTCTGTCCATGGGGTTTTCCAGACAAGAATACCAGAGGGGGTTGCCATTTCCTCCTCCAGGGAATGTCCCAATGCAGGGATCGAACCCGCATCTCCTGCATTGGCAAGTGAATTCTTTACCACTGTGCCACCTGGGAAGCCCCCTGCTCCACAGCAAAGAGTCCCATCTCGCAAAGCCTTGATGATACTTCCAGTTTTTACTTACTTTTTTGCATTAAAATATCCAATTCACGTCATCCTACAATATATGCTCTAGACATATATTATGTTTTTAAATAGAGAAATGAGAGAGGAAGATGGTGAAAAGCAAGGAGGAGTTGGAGGGGTAGGTGGGATGTGACTCTGACAACCAGGTAAGAGGGAACCGGACATGACTTAAGTGACTTAGCAACACACAAGAGGGAACCACTTTTCCTTTCATGGAAGGGTTCAATTTAGCTTCCGTCATTATCGAATGATTAATTCAGAAGAATTGAGCCTACACTATGGATAAGTTACATCCCAAGTTCTCCATCAATGAAGGATACATGTAGCAAATGCACAAAGCACATACGGGTAATAACAAGGGTCATGGGAGTCTGGTGTTCAGGTTTGGAAAGTGGCAGAGCGTGGGGTTAGAAGCAAAGGTTCAGGGGCTGATTCTGAGACTGAGGCACAGATGTGGCCTCAGGCAAGTCACATTAGTCTCCTGAGTCTCAGTTTCCTCTTCTGTAAAGTTCGAGTAATCCATACTAATATCTTACCATGTGATGTTGCTAGGGTAATTAAGCGAGATGAACTACCCCGAGCACCTAGCCTGGGGGTCTGGGACATAAGGCTCAACACAGGTAGGCTGACAGTACTTCCTACTCGCCAGTCCCTCCACTGAGGCTTTGACATCGCTCATAAGCAGGTGGGAGTGGGAAAAGTGTTCACTTCTGGTCCTTTCCGTCTTTAGAATGCTGGTTCTTTGGGGTCCTCTTATCTGTTGCTTTGTGTCAGGCTGGTCATGTCCTTGTAGCTGAGCTGATGTACTAATTTCAGGGAGTTCACGGCCTCTCTATCTACAATTTCTCAACCTTCAGTTTTGAAGCTACAGTGACTTGCTGGCTTTCCCCATCCAGGTTTTGTCTCCCGAGTTCCTGATCGCATTTGCATAACCAGGCACGCACTTGCCTTTTAAGAGACACTTCTCTCCCAAGGCAGATACAAATATATACACGGAGCCTAAGCATCACGTCTGTGAAGAGTTTCTCCTCCAACCCTGGCTCTGCTGTGGTTGCTTTAGGAAGGCCTTATAGACTAGTGGTCCCCAAGCTTTTCAGTTCCAGGGACCAATTTCGTGGAAGACAATTTTCCCATGGACCAGGGATGGGGAGATGGTTTGGGGTGATTCAAGTGAATTATATTTATTGTGCACTTTATTTCTAATCTAATTATGCCTCTGATCTGACAGGAGGTACCGGCCCGTGGCCCAGAAAATGGGGATCCCTGCTATAGACCCATAAATCCCAAATCTGGCTGCTCACTGGATTCACCTGGGATGCTTTAGAAAAACTAGAAATGGAAATTTCTAGTCTTTTTGAATTGAAATCTTCATGGCTAAGAAATAACTGAAGTTGGCAGGTTGTATGACCCTAAATGGCCTCCCTGGTGGCTCAGCAGCAAAGAATCTGCCTGCAATGCAGGAGATTCAGGTTTGATCCCTGAATTGGGAAGATCCCCCGGAGAAGGGATTGGCTACCAACTCCGGTATTCTTGCCTAGGAAATTGCATGGACAGAGGAGCCCAGTGGGCTACAGTCCATGGGGCCACAAAGAGTCAGACATGACTGAAGGGACTTAGCACAACTCAGAACAACAATGATCCTAAACATGATAAAAATCATTGAATTGCATACTTTAAATGGATGGATTTTATGATATATGAATTATATCTCAATAAAAATTTGCTTTAACTAAAAAAAAAAACAAAGAATAACTTCTGAGACGAGCATTGCCTGGTTAATGGATGGCTGTTACATCAAACAGGATGCTATCTTTCATGTGGGATAGAGCCAAAGAACGCTTGGAGTTTCCCACCTCACACTCCTTCGGAAATGTAACCCATGCCAGCTTCAGACCTCGAGGTCTAAATATATCTAATAATATCTAATAAAGGTCTAATAATGTCTCTTGAGGATTTTGAAAGCCTTCCTCTCTTGCAGGTGCAGTCACTAATGACCGATTTTGTTAGGAATGATTGCCCTCCAGCACTTCCTATAAAACCTCTTTGGAACGTGCCCTTACCTACAGCCAGTGCTCTGAGCTACCAGCGTCAGGATAAGCCTTCCACATGCACTTCATTTGCTTACATGGCCTACAGTTCCCTAAGAGGAAGCTCACAATTTATATCCCAGCCAAAGAGAAGGATGAGTGGGTCCACTCTGCCACTGGGAAGAAGAGGAGGAAGAAGAAGGAGGCATATTTTAATTACATGGGGAAACTCTTAAAGCAAGTGAGTTGGGACTCCGTTTTTGGAAGCTTAGAATGGTCAAGACGGATATCATGCTAGTGGCCCTGGGTGTGACCTTGACCTCACCTTCTGATACAGGAGTCCTTCTTCACACATTGAGTTCCTGAAAGGCCGGGTGCAAACAGCTGCTATAAACTGGATCTGCAGATGGCTGCTATCTGTTTCTGCTTGCTTTTCTTTCTGTTGGCAGCAACTCCGAACACCTGAGCTCTTGGTGTCTCCTCTTCTTGTATTTGTTGACAGCCAATCTGTAAATTGATTCTCAAACGTCCCCCGCCCACTCCGCTTCCGCTTTTCCTGCAGAGAGGGTATCTGCCACCTTCTCTGTTCTGTTGCTTTGAAGGGTTGCAAATAATCAGGTTTTCATTAAATGGTCCTCTGTACTTAGAAATTTCTTTTTAAAATTTTTATTTATTTGGCTGTGCCAGGTCTTAGTTGCAGCATGAAGAATCTTTTTTTTTTTCTTAGTTGTGGCATGCAAACTCTTAGTTGTAGCATGTAGGATCTAGTCCCCTGACTAGACCTTCAATGACCAGGGATTGAACCCAGGTCCCCTGCATTAGGAGCAGAGTCTTAGCCACTGAACCAGCAGGGAAGTCCTTGTCTTTATAAATTTCTTTAAGTGTGTAGACACTCATTCCTTTTCTCCTGCCCACCCATACAGGAGCTCCTGGCATACAAATTCTAGAAAACGAAGTCAGCAAAGTCTTCTCCTTAAAGAGAAGTTATAGGGAAGAGAGTAAGGAGATTCTCTGAAAGATGTGTTAAGGCTTGATTTGGGATATCACTTCTCTTTTAAAAAATTGTTTATTTTATATTGGCGTATAGTTGATCTACAATATTGTGTTTCAGGTGTATAGCAAAGTGATTTAGTTTTACATATATTGTATTCTTTTTCACATTCTGTTCCCATGTAGGTTTACAGAATACTGGTGAGTCCCCTGTGCTATACAGTAGGTCTCTTGATTATTTTATATTTAGCAGCAGCAGCAGCAGTGTGTATATCAGAGAAGGCAATGGCACCCCACTCCAGTACTCTTGCCTGGAAAATCCCATGGATGGAGGGGCCTGGTGGGCTGCAGTCCATGGGGTCGCTAGGAGTCAGATACGACTGAGCCACTTCACTTTATTTTTTCACTTTTATGCATTGGAGAAGGAAATGGCAACCCACTCCAGTGTTCTTGCCTGGAGAATCCCAGGGACGGCAGAGCCTGGTAGGCTGCCATCTATGGGGTCGCACAGAGTCAGACATGACTGAAGCGACTTAGCAGCAGCAGCAGCAGCAGTGCGTATATGGTAATGGGGTTTTGCTTCTTCGTGCCAATGAAGCAGGGCTGAGTGTTCATACCTGTGATTGTACCGATGCCCCCTGTATTCCAGGAGTATCGTATGGAAACTGTTGTTTATCTTGGAAGGAGGGAAAATGAGATTAAGGAAAGACAGGAGAAGGAGAGAAGGTGTGTAGTCAGAACAGGGTTCTCAACCTCAGCACTGTTCACAATGGGCTGGGGTCTGTCCTGTGCACTGTGGGGCATTGAGCAGCACCCCTGGCTTCTACCCACTAAATGCCAGGATCTGCCTCCCTCCCGGTTGTGACAACCAAAAGTGCCCACAGATCCTGCCCAATGTTGCCTGGAAGGCGAAATCACCCCCAACTCTGAGCTCTTTGCAGGAGATCATGCATTGGGCTGGAAGGGTCCGGGGTGGGAGAACATGGACTAAGCAGTCTGCTGAGCATTTGTTTTCCCTTGGCTTGTCCTTAACCTTGTGGGTCTGGCAGGCCGCCCTGCTTCTTCAGGCCTCCAGAGATTCAGGTCTGTGCCCTTGGATCGGCCTTTCAGGGTCCTGTGGGGGTAAAAGCAGATGTTGGTTGGGTAAACCTATTGAGTGCTTGCTTAAGTGCCAGCCAGGCCTGCTGCAGGAGCTCAGCTGAACACGATGGAAGTTCTGTTGGAGAGGCGCTCACCTGTTGCATTTCACAGCCATGACTTTGTGGCTGAGAGGAGGTGCTCCAAAGCCAGATGGCCTGGGTTTCTACCCAGGCTCTGCCACTTACTGGCTGTTTGACCTGGAGCAAATGACTTTCTCTGCCATGGTTTTCTCATCAGTAAAATAGAGAATGGAAGTACCTCCTCTATAGGGTTTCTATGGCTAATTGAGAAAACCTCTTTAAGACCCTTAGAATACTGCCTGACATATAGTAAGTACTCAATAAATGTTATGTTTTTTCCCCTAGACGAGAGGTTCTTTAACTTTAGACCCATGGACCTTTGCTGCTGCTGCTGCTAAGTCACTTCAGTCGTATCTGACTCTGTGTGACCCCATAGACAGCAGCCCACCAGGCTCCCCCGTCCCTGGGATTCTCTAGGCAAGAACACTGGAGTGGATTGCCATTTCCTTCTCCAATGCATGAAAGTGAAAAGTGAAAGTGAAGTCGCTCAGTCGTGTCTGACTCCTAGCGACCCCATGGACTGCAGCCTACCAGGCTCCTCTGTCCATGGGAGTTTCCAGGCAAGAGTACTGGAGTGGGGTGCCATTGCCTTTTCCCATGGACTTTTGAGGGGGGTTCTATGTATGGATTCTAATAGGTCTAGGAATTCCCTGAAGTTATATGTAAAACTGGGTGTCTGTCTCTGTGTGGGTGTGTGTTGTGGGGGGCATTGAGGAAATACCTGTAAATTATGAAAACTAGGAGAAACTTTTAGAATCCCACCTCAAAACTTCTCCTTTCTCAAAAAAAGAAACTGAGGCCCAGTGTGAGACTATGACTTGCTTACCTGACCTCTCATGTCCAAACAATTAGGATTAGAGCCCAGGATGGCAGATTCTCAGGGCACCACTCTTTGGACTGTTCCTGCTGCCTCTGTAACTTCAGACAAGGATGCTGATAACATAGGCAGCCTGTGATACAGGCTCTGAGAACAAACGTGCTCTGGTCCTCAGTTGGCAGGGCTCGGGGGTGGTTGTGTGGAATGCAGATAAGCCAGAGGTGAGAGTTGGGGCAGAGTCTGAGAAGAAGGATGGGATTTGAAAGGTGGCGTTGAGTGTGGGCCTGGGACGTAGAGGTGACAGATACACAGTAGCACCGGGCCTGGAAAACTTAGCGACGCACCTGAGGAGGGGCAAGTAGTCCCTGCTAGGCTGGAGAGACTGTTGCCGTAAGGGAGTAAGGCTGAAAATTAAGAAGTGTTAAAGTTAAATGCTTACTAGTATGACTATAGAGTTGGAAAGTATTGCTGTTATTGCTCAGCCGTGTCTGATTCTTTTTGACCCCAAGAACTGCAGCACCCCAGGCCTTCCTGTCCCTCACCATCTCCTGAAGTTTATCCAAGTTCATGTCTGTTGCATCGGTGATGCCATCCAGCCATCTCATCTTCTGATGCCCTCTTCTCCTTCTGTCCTCAGCCTTTCCCAGTATCAGGGACTGAGTCGGCTATTTGCATCAGATGACCAAAATATTGGAGCTTCGGCTTCACTATCAGTCCTTCCAATGAGTATTCAGGATTGATTTCCCTTAAGATTGACTGGTTTGATCTCCTTGCTGTCCAAGGGACTTTCAGGAAAAAGTGAAAGTCTACTGGAAGCTAAAACTGTTTCACATCTTCAGAAGGCATTGGGTGTTAGCTCTGCTTCTATTAGGAAAAATCAAGGCACGAAAGTTGAAGCGACGAGAGTTAACTGGTATTATCCAGACAAAAGTTATCTTTCTCACATACCTACAAATCCCCCTCCCTTGATCTTTCTCAGAAAGCCGACAGTTACAATGGCTTAGTTTCCTTCATCACATCCCTCCCATTGTCCCTCTGGGTGGTTTGTATGGTAGAAGCCGTGGGCGCATGGGTGCGGTGTTGGAGCATACGTTCCTGACTATGGGAGCCTTGACTTCTGTGTCTCAACATTATGCTGTTTCTGTCGCAGGTCCACCCAGACTTCAGTGGGTGCTCCTGGATCTTGGATACCCTGAGAGTGCTGGAGGATTGGCAGCTGGAATGGGTTAGCCTGGAGGCGGTCAGATTGTCCCTCTACAACCACAGAAGAACCATCACCAGCAGAGAGATCCTCGAAGCAGTCAAGCAGAGATGCTCTCAGAAGAGCTTGGGAATAAATGAAGTGGATCTCCATGGCTCTGTTGTTGAAATGATTGCACTCGTCCAAAAACAAAAAATTGGGTCTTTTGGAGGGTTGAGTTGAAAGACAAAGTATCTGAAAAGTACCCACTGAAGCAGGGGTCTTGGTATGACACACTTGTCTCTGATCTTATGTTTTTAGCCCCTGATTTAAGCTGTGGGGAAAAAAAATAAAGGAAAGGCACTTGCTCTTGTGTGTGTGATGCTTGTTTATGGTTTAAAATTTTTTTCTCCACGGCTTTGAGCTTAGTTATTGTATTTTTGGACACAATTCAACCTCTTACACTCTGGACTCACCATCACTCCCTCTACTCCAACTCCAGGCATGGGGATGGGGGTGCTGCTGCGCTGATAGGAACTGAAATATTTTTGTCTTAATTTAAGCACCTGTACTTTGACTTATGGAAACTAAAATATGAAGGAAAAAGGAGTCTGTTTGCTCTTTGAATATAAGACTCATGATGCTGGTTATCTATGTAGCACCTAGAATAACAACATAGGTAATGTGTGGTTTGGAGTAAGAAATGGCACCCCACTTTAGTATTCTTTTAATTTCATGCAGCCATGAAATTAAAAGACTCCTGCTTCTTGGAAGAAAAGCTATGACAAACCTAGACAGTGTATTAAAAAGCAGAGATATCACTTTGCTGACAGATCCTTATAGTCAAAGCTATGGTTTTTCCAGTAGTCATGTATGGATGTGAGAGTTGGACCATAAAGAAGGCTGAGCATTGAAGAATTAATGCTTTCGAATTATGGTGCTGGAGAAAAGACTCTTGAGAGTCCCTTGGATTGCAAGGAGATCAAACCAGTCAATCCTAAAGGAAATAAACCCTGAATATTCATTGGAAGTACTGATGCTGAAGCTCCCATACTTTGGCCACCTGATGTGAAGAGCAATTCGTTGGAAAAGACCCTGATGCTGCAAAAGATTGAGGGCAAGAGAAGAAGGGGGTGACAGAGGATGAGGTGGTTGGATCACATCACTGACTCAAAGGACATGAGTTTGAACAAACTCCAGGAGATAGAGAAGGATGGGGAAGCCTGGAGTACTGCAGTTCTTGGGGTGGCAAAAAGTCAGACACAACTTAGCAACTGAGCAACAACAACCAGAATTCTTGCCTGGAAAATTCCATGGACAGAGGAACCTGGTGGGCTACAGTTCATGGGGTCACAGAGTCGGACATGACTGAGTGACTGAGCACTCAATGTATCGGTGAAATGTATAAGCATTTCACCAAAAGTATAAGCTTAATCATTTCACCAAATGTATAAGCATTTCAACAAAACAATTGTAGTAGTTACAAAAAAACAATTATTTAGGAGCAGAAAGAATAAATGGGCTGGTACATTTTAGACATCATGGTCTGGGAAAGCCTGTGTAGCTGATATCAAGGAAAAGAAGGGGAAGGGGCTGAGGAAACGGCATGAGCAGAGGTCCTGGGGCCAGCAGGAAAGCTTTTAGCTTGTTAGAGAAACTAAAGGGAAGTCAGGGCAACTGGATTCCAATAAGCAAGGAAGTACATTAGAAGATGAGGTTGGAGAAAAAGCCTGGGGTTGAGTCATACAGGGTTGGTCTGCTATTCCAAGGGCAGTGTGAGGCTACTGAAGAATTTTAACTAGGGAATCAACATCTCGTTTGGGTTTCATTGTTGTTGTCATTTTTAGTTGAGGTTTATCCTACAGTAAAGGACACAAACTTAAGCATAGCTCAAAGTTTTATATATATGTGTATCTATATACTCAGATTAGGATACAGAACATTTCCCTTTCTGTTGCTGCCATGTTAAGAACAGATTGAGAGACTTCCGTGTGGTCCAGTAGTTAAGAATCCACCTTGCAATGCAGAGGACGAGGGTTCGATTCCTGGTTGAGGAACAGGAATAAGATCCCATACATGTCAGGGCAACTAAGCCCAAGCTCCACAATCACTGGAGCCTACAGGCCACAACTAGAGTCTGTGTGCTACGACTCCCACATTGGCAGGCAGATTCTTTACCACTGAGCCACCTGGGAAAGGCCTGTCAAATAGGTAGGAAGAACCAAAGATACAAATCTGGGAATCTGCATAAAATAGGGACAAATACATCAGCAGGAATATGTGCTATTACCTAGGAAGATGAAATAAAAAATAAAAAAAAAGACGGTCTGTGACTAAGACCAAAGAAATTCTAATGTTTACATTTAGAGAGTGGAGAGCAGATAAACAGAACCAAGGAGGAGAAATCTGAGAGGTTGGGGGAGGGTGGTGTCATGGAAGCCAGGAAGGGAGAAAGGGGTCCGGTCCGCTGTGCACCATCCTGGGGAGAGTGTTAAAAGGAGATGCCCATGTCTGTTGCTCCTGGTGACAGGGAGATCATGGTGACTTTGAAAAGTCAGCTCACTGGAGCAGGGTGGGTATCAGCCAGCTTTGAGCAGGTTGAAGAGTGAATGGGAGGTAGTCAGTGGACACAGCTTTTCTGATGGTGTTGAGACACAAGGAGAAATTTAGCTTGTAAAAGGAACAGAGACTTAGGCTGGTAGCTGGAGAGTCACTGGGCACAGAGAGATTTTGAAGATAATAAGGACTGCTGCTGCTAAGTCACTTCAGTCGTGTCCGACTCTGTGTGACCCCATAGATAATAAGGACTGGAGCACCATTATTGACTGATGGGACTTCTCCAACATAGAGGGAGATATTAACTCAGAAGAATGTAGAAAAAGGTAAAGGACCAAGGACCTTGGGGGGTGGGGAGGGGGAGGATGGGATTCAGAGAAGAAATGAAAGAAGAGAAGATGTGTACAAGTATGGGAAGTTTAGAGATTCGGGATGAAAAAATGAGGAAATAAGTACTTTTCTTCTTTTTTTTTTAATGAAACAAATGAAAGTGGAGGAGGGGCATGGGAAGTCTGCAGATAAGATATGAGACTTACATGCAGATAAGTTGTTGAGACTTCCCTGCTCCGGTGGTTAGGGCTTTGCCTTCCGACCTGACGGGTGTGGGTTTGAGCCCTCTCTGGGAGCTAAGATACCACATGACTTGTGGCCACAAAACCAAAGCATAAAACAGAAGCAGTATTGTAACAAATTCAATAAAGACTTAAAAAAACTGGTTTAGTCACTGTATAGTTCATGGTATTCTCCAGGCCAGAATACTGGAGTGGGTAGCCTTTCCCTTCTCCAGGGGATCTTCCCAACCCAGGGATCGAACCCACATCTTCCGCATTGCAGGTAGATTCTTTACCAGATGAGCCACAAGGGAAGCTGGTCCACATCAAAATAAATACATAAATAAAAAGATATGAAGTTGTTTCTCAGGAACTAAGGGTGTGAGGTTCGGACCTCTATGGACAGATGGTTCACCAGGAAGGTCTGTGATTGTGAGTCGAAAGCAAAGCCAGTCTGGCCGTGGGACCTTCTCCACGGCGTGTGCCTGCTGCAGTGCCCGTCTGCAGAAGGCAGAGTGTGGGTTCTAGGGAATGAACTAGGAAGGCGAGAGAAGCAGGGGAGCTTGTTTGGATGGACTGTGTCATCCAGGCCAGCCAGGAGGGGTGGGGGATGAGCACGGCAACAACCTCGTGGGAGCCACAGAAGGCAATGAAGGTTGAATCTCAAAGGAGTCCTCTCTCTCCAGCACCCTATGGTGTTCAGATCTGATCAGATCAGTTGCTCAGTCATGTCCGACTCTTTGCGACCCCATGAATCGCAGCACGCCAGGCCTCCCTGTCCATCACCAACTCCCGGAGTTCACTCAGACTCACATCCATCGAGTCAGTGATGCCATCCAGCCATCTCATCCTCTGTCGTCCCCTTCTCCTCCTGCCCCCAATCCCTCCCAGCATCAGAGTCTTTTCCAATGAGTCAGCTCTTCGCATGAAGTGGCCAAAGTACTGGAGTTTCAGCTTTAGCATCATTCCTTCCAAAGAAATCCCAGGGCTGATCTCCTTCAGAATGGACTGGTTGGATCTCCTTGCAGTCCAAGGGACTCTCAAGAGTCTTCTCCAACACCACGGTTCAAAAGCATCCATTCTTCGACACTCAGCCTTCTTCACAGTCCAACTCTCACATCCATACATGACCACAGGAAAAACCATAGCCTTGACTAGATGGACCTTTGTTGGCAAAGTAATGTTTCTGCTTTTCAATGTGCTATCTAGGTTGGTCATAACTTTCCTTCCAAGGAGTAAGCATCTTTTAATTTCATGGCTGCAGTCACCATCTGCAGTGATTTTGGAGCCCAGAAAAATAAAGTCTGACACTGTTTCCACTGTTTCCCCATCTATTTCCCATGAAGTGGTGGGACCAGATGCCACGATCTTCGTTTTCTGATGTTGAGCTTTAAGCCAACTTTTTCACTCTCCACTTTCACTTTCATCAAGAGGCTTTTGAGTTCCTCTTCACTTTCTGCCATAAGGGTGGTGTCATCTGCATATCTGAGGTTATTGATATTTCTCCCGGCAATCTCGATTCCAGGTTGTGTTTTTTCCAGTCCAGCGTTTCTCATGATGTACTCTGCATATAAGTTAAATAAACAGGGTGACAATATACAGCCTTGACGAACTTCTTTTCCTATTTGGAACCAGTCTGTTGTTCCGTGTCCAGTTCTAACTGTTGCTTCCTGATCTGCATACAAATTTCTCAAGAGGCAGATAAGGTTGTCTGGTATTCCCATCTCTTCCAGAATTTTCCACAGTTTATTGTGATCCACACAGTCAAAGGCTTTGGCATAGTCAATAAAGCAGAAATAGATGCTTTTCTGGAACTCTCTTGATTTTTCCATGATCCAGAGGATGTGGGCAATTTGATCTCTGGTTCCTCTGCCTTTTCTAAAACCAGCTTGAACATCAGGAAGTTCACGGTTCACATATTGCTGAAGCCTGGCTTGGAGAATTTTGAGCATTACTTTACTAGCATGTGAGATGAGTGCAATTGTGCGGTAGTTTGAGCATTCTTTGGCATTGCCTTTCTTTGGGATTGGAATGAAAACTGACCTTTTCCAGTCCTGTGGCCACTGCTGAGTTTTCCAAATTTGCTGGCATATTGAGTGTAGCACTTTCACAGTATCATCTTTCAGGATTTGAAAGAGCTCAACTGGAATTCCATCACCTCCACTAGCTTTGTTCGTAGTGATGCTTTCTAAGGCCCACTTGACTTCACATTCCAGGATGTCTGGCTCTAGGTGAGTGATCACATCATCGTGATTATCTGGGTCGTGAAGATCTTTTTTGTACAGTTCTTCTGTGTATTCTTGCCATCTCTTCTTAATATCTTCTGCTTCTGTTAGGTCCATACCATTTCTGTCCTTTATTGAGCTCATCTTTGCATGAAATGTTCCTTTGGTATCTCTGATTTTCTTGAAGAGATCTCTAGTCTTTCCCATTCTGTTGTTTTCCTCTATTTCTTTGCATTGATCGCTGAAGAAGGCTTTCTTATCTCTTCTTGCTATTCTTTGGAACTCTGCATTCAGATGTTTATATCTTTCCTTTTCTCCTTTGCTTTTCCCTTCTCTTCTTTTCACAGCTATTTGTAAGGCCTCCCCAGACAGCCATTTTGCTTTTTTGCATTTCTTTTCCATGGGGATGGTCTTGATCCCTGTCTCCTGTACAATGTCACGAACCTCTGTCCATAGTTCATCAGGCACTCTATCAGATCTAGGCCCTTAAATCTATTTCTCGCTTCCACTGTATAATCATAAGGGATTTGATTCAGGTCATACCTGAATGGTCTAGTGGTTTTCCCTACTTTCTTCAATTTCAGTCTGAATTTGGCAATAAGGAGTTCATGGTCTGAGCCACAGTCAGCTCCTGGTCTTGTTTTTGCTGACTGTATAGAGCTTCTCCATCTTTGGCTGCAAAGAATATAATCAATCTGATTTCGGTGTTGACCATCTGGTGACGTCCATGTATAGAGTCTTCTCTTGTGTTGTTGGAAGAGGGTGTTTGTTATGACCAGTGCATTTTCTTGGCAAAACTCTATTAGTCTTTGCTCTGCTTCATTCCGTATTCCAAGGCCAAATTTGCCTGTTACTCCAGGTGTTTCTTGACTTCCTACTTTTGCATTCCAGTCCCCTATAATGAAAAGGACATCTTTTTTGGGTGTTAGTTCTAAAAGGTCTTGAAGGTATTCTTATGGTGTTAGCCGACCCATAAAGGCCCTCGCCTGAGAAGCAGGGGCGACACCCAGTGGCCACTCCTTGAAGTGCACCTTCTCGGTTGTAGGTTATCAGCAGACCCCGGCGCCACCTGGTAGGAAGTGATGGGGGTGGGGGGCGATCTGCTCCACTAGGGAGGTATTCAAGTCCTCCCTGATTCTCTCCATAGTGGGACCCCTGGCTCTGCGCTCTCTAAGGAGGTGGAGATGCTGCTGCCCAGGTGGGTAACTAGACGTGGACAGTCAAGGCACTGCAGGTAATCTGGGGGCTGTAAACCCAGACCTGGGCCTCCCTGCTCCGTGTCTGCTCTCCTGGGGATCCAGAACAAGTGTCTGAGGGTGGCTTTGGGTATGTCCCAACCCTTAGGGTGGAGACAAAGGCCAGGTAGTGACACAAGCCTCTTCCAGCCCACAGCTGTCCTGGGGAATTGTCATCCTAACTGACACGAGCTGAGAGGGTTGCCTGACTCCCCCAAGACTCGCCTGCCCCAAGCCCCGGGATCTGCTTTAGTCTAGATGGAAGCATGGCTTCCTTCCCTCCACCAAATCCTGTCACTCATCACAGCTGCTGGCTGTGACTTCTGGGCTAGGGAGCTGGGTGTCTCTCAGTTAGGGGCTGTTCTATATACTCTTGGCAAAATCATTGAAAATCATCAAAAGACTTCTGAAAGAGCTCTGAAGACAGATTTCACAGCCTTCTTCTCTTGTTCATTCTAGCATTTTACTGCCCTTCTTTATTATCTTTAAAATTTATTTCCTGTTGCGGTAACATTGGTGTATGACATTGTATAAGTTTGGCATGTACATTACCGTTTACTTCTGTATACACTGTATATTTCTGTAAACACCGCAGTGTCTCACAACCCAGTTGATTCTCTTAACCCATTTCATCCTCCCCTCTCTGCCCTTTCCCCTCTGATAACTACAAGTCTGTTCTCTGTGTTTGTTTTGTCTGGTTGGTTTGTGTTATGTTTTTGTTGTTGGTTTTTGTATTTCACATATGAGTAAATTCATATGATATTTGTTTCTCTCTTGTCTGACTTCTTCACTTAACATAATATCCTCCAGGTCCATCCATGTTGTGGCAAATGGCAAGCGCTCATCTTTTTTTATGGCTGAGAACTATTTCATTGTATACAAAGTCCACGACTTCCTTGTGCGTCCATCCACCGATGGACACTTAGGCTGTTCTCCCATCTTGGCTATTGTAAATGATGCTGCTATGAGCCCAGGGGTGCACGTTATCAAATTAGTGCTTCTGTGTTCACAGAAAGAGAACCAGGACAACACAGCTAACTCTCTTTGCAATGACCTAAGTTACTTTTATTATTCTAATTACCTTTTCTAGGACCGGCTGTTTACCTGTCACTTGAAGAGGTTAGCCAACAGGTTTTAAGTCCGGTTACAAGCAGGTGAAGTGAGGGCGTGTCACTGAGGCATGACCCTGGAGTGGGGCGGGTGAGGAACAAGGTTTCAAAGGTGGTCAGGAAAGGGAAGAAGACTGACTTATCTCTAACCCTCTTCCCCATCTCTAAGCTCATAATCACCAGCTTGATCTTGACTTTGAACTTAGGGGCCGCCTGGTGTCGTGGCAAGAGCCTGCACTGAACTTTGCAGTCAGTCCCTTGTCTGTCTGTTTCCAAGTCTGTAATATAGAGATGATAATGCCTCCTGCATACAATTGTGGTTAAAAGTCAAATTCAATAATAAACATGAAAGTGTTTCTTATACTGACAGACTATAATTTCCCTTGCTCCTTGCCCCCCATTGCCCACTACCCAAGCCCTAATATCCCCTGAGGGAATTCTCTGTTAATGGTCCAGTTGTCTTGACTTAAAGAAAATGCAAACTTGGCTTTTGTTCCCAGGGAGGTGGCGGCCCAGCCCTGCCCTGCTAACTCTCAGCCTGCTTCCTCCAGCCCTCTTTCTCCCTGCTTCCTCCAGCCAGTCCCAGCCATTCTTCGAGTTGGCTCCCTTTCGCTCCTGCAAGGCAGTCTGGCTTCCCTGTGGTGTCTGTCCACGCCCACAGCTCAGAGGAGGCCCAACCTGCGTGTACACAAACCCCTCCCTGCTGGCCTCTCCTTGGAAAGCTGTTCACTAGCCCACGAAAGTGCCAGAATGCTTCAAACAAGCATGAACTCAGAATCAAATTGGGGATTTAAAACTCAGACTTAAATTCAGATCAACTTTCTTTCTCTCCAGTGCTGGTGGCTTACCCTCTGTTTCCCATGGGCTTAACCACCTGCCTTAAGTTCCCCCGTGGCTGCCACATCCCAGGGGACTTTCGAGCACTGGAAATGGGTCCAGAGTTCCCATCTCTGCTGTAGAACGACAGTGACAATAGTAAGCTTTATGTTCATTCCTTTCACAAGTGTTCATTGAGCAGCTACTAAATGCCAGGCATTGTGCTAGAACTGGGGGTCAGTAAAGTATAAGACAGTCAAGTCCTGAGCCCCATGGCATTTCCATCCTGAAAGGGGCATGTATGCTGAAAGGGGTGTGTGTGCTAAGTTGCTTCAGTCATGTCCGACTCTTTGCAACCCCACTGACTGTAGCCTGCCAGGCTCCTCTGTCCATGGGATTCTCCAGGCAAGAACACTGGAGTGGGTTGCCATGCCCTTCTCCAGGGGATCTTCCCGATCCAGGAATGTCTCTTACGTCTCCTGTGTTGGCAAGAGAGTTTTTTACCACTAGTGCCACCTGGGAAGCCCTCTGAGAGGGGAGAAGTAATAAATATCTAATGCACCATCAGACAGTAAAAGTACCATTAAAAACAAACAAACCAACCCCACGTCAGGGCAGGGGAGTGTAGATGACGGCAGGTGCTCCTTCAGATGGGGGTGATCAGGGAAGACTTCTTGGTGGAGGTGACTCTTGAGCAGACACCTGAGCAAAGGGAGGGAGGGAGCCATGGGAACAACAGCATCAAGGAGTCCAGGCCTGTAGGGAATTTTAAAGAAGTGAGTCCACTTATTTAGCCAGCACATAGATGGAGAGAGAGAGAAATGGAGCGTGAATCCTGCCCTCCCAATGGCAATGTGCATGCTGACTTTGGAGCAAAGCCCAGTCAGGATGCGTAGGGTGAGCTGGGCATGTTTGAGGAACGTCAAAGAGGCCCCGTTTTTTTTTTTTTTTTTTAATATCATACTGTGATAAATATTTTTTAAAAAATTGTGATAAAATATACATAAGCTTGACCACTTTATTTTTAAGTATACTGTGGTCACGGTGTTAAGTGCATTCTCGCTGTGTAACCATCAGCACAATTCCTCTCCAGCAGGTTTTTCATCTTCCCGTATGGGAACTGTACCCATTCAAGAGTAACTCCCCACTCCGTTCTCCCTCCAGCCCCTGGTAACCACCATTCTACTTTCTTTGCGATGAGGGTTTTCAATGCATCATCTCCCTTAATCCTCAAAGCTACTGGAGACCGTGGGTTTTGCTGTCACGCCCATTCTGCAGATGGGGACACTCAGTGGGAACTAAGATCACACAGCTACCAAGAGCACGAGACAGGCCTGGGAGCGCATTTTCCCTGGCTCAGCTCCCTGCCTGGTGGGGGTGACGGATGCCATTCTGCCATCTCTCTGAGGGCCCGGAGGTGGGTCGGGAGGGTTTAGTGAGGGTCACAGGCCATGTGAGAAGCTGTTCTTGCTGGGGCAGGAGGGAGTTTTCACACCTCCGTCCTGCTTGTTTGGAAGGAAGGGGCTGTTGCCCAGAGCTATGGGTTGAAGGTTGGAGGGGATCAACATCTATCTGCTACACTCCTTTCCCACGTTGGTCTTCAGGGCTAACTTTTAGGAGATGCTCAGCTGCCCTGAGTGGATGAGCATCTTAGGTGCTTGGCATCCAGCCTGCCAAGCAGTGCTACCCCCACCTCTTATCACTAGGACATAACACAAGACTGCTGCTGCTGCTAAGTCACTTCAGTCGTGTCCGACTCTGTGTGACCCCATAGATGGCAGCCCACCAGGCTCTCCTATCCCTGGGATTCTCCAGGCAAGAACACTGGAGTGGGTTGCCATTTCCTTCTCCAATGCATGAAAGAGAAAGTGAAGTTGCTCAGTCGTGTCCGACCCTCAGCGACCCCATGGACTGCAGCCTACCAGGCTCCTCCATCCATGGGATTTTCCAGGCAGGAGTACTGGAGTGGGGTGCCATTGCCTTCTCGGTAACACCAAGACTAGGTGCTGCAAAAAGGGAGCACCATTTTTTTTGAGCATCAAAGACACATACAGCTCTGTAGCTGGCATCAGAAGGAAGGAAACAAAACAAAGAGAAAGGATAGCAAGGTGGGACAGGCTCACAGCCAAGACCAGAGGACGTGTATTTTTGAAGATGAGGTGCATACAAGCTTGGGACAAAGGGGCTCTGGGTGCTGTAGCCATCACTGCGGCCATGGCAACCTGCCCGGTTTCAATACCCAGGTCACCAGAAGAGCTGCCAGTTTCCTGGATCGGGTGGTCTGGGCTTTGGTGCCAGGGAGTCTTGAGTTCCACTCTGGTTTCACCACTTGGGAGCCGGAAGAGCCTGGGTAAGTTGCCTTACCTCTCTGAGTCTATTTGCTCCCTTGCAAACATAATCATCCCATCTATTCAGGGCTGGTGGGAAGATCCAATGAAATAAGGCATGCAGGATGTCTAATCAGTGCCTGGTACATGCTGCTGTTTAAGTCATGTCCAACTCTTTGGCAACCCCATGGACTGTAGCCTGCCAGGCTCCTCTGTCCATGGGATTTTCCAGGCAAGAATACTGGAGTGGGTTGCCATTTCCTTCTCCAGGGGATCTTCCTGATCCAGGGATTGAACCCACATCTCCTGCATTGGCAGGCAGATTCTTGACCACTGAGCCACCTGGGAAACCCGCCTGATACATAGTTGGTGCTCAATAAATGTTCACTCCTTGCCTGGGTGGAGTGCAAGCTTGCAGCCACTGGCCAGGAACCAAGCCTTACACAATTTGATGCTCAGACTGAGTGGGGAAAGGGCTATATTTAGGGGCATTTGAATTGTGGGGAGCAGTCTAGCAACACTCCCTCTTGTATTCATGGGGGGACCCTGCCCTTGTGTGCACAGATATTGGAAGGCAGGGCTCTGCCTGAATCTCACCTCCTGCAGGGCAAGCCAACAGGGTGAGGTCCCACCCAGGACTTTGATTCCGGAATAAAGATAAAGTTGAAGAGAAGGTCACGATCATTTCAGGGCGGTGGCACTCAGCCCTTGGAACTCCCTGTGGTGCCTGCCGACTTCCTAATCCTGGTCTTCAGTCTCCAGCTGATGCTATGGGCATCCCAGATCCTTTCAATAAGACCCCTTTCCACGTGGGACAAGCAACCAGTTTCTATTGCTTGCAAGTAAGAACACTGAGTACACACAAGGTCTTCTCAGGTCAATCCGGAGAGACTTCAAGGGGCACCGAGATGGCAGGAGTGGCCAGAATGAAGGGACACAGCTGGCTAGGAAAGGCACTGGTTCCACCTTAGCACCACCCTCTTCTCCCCGCAGTTGGGTGGTGGGTGGTTAACTGGAGCATTTGCACTGTCAGCTCCGGCAGCAGCTGAGATTTTTTTTTTTTTTTTTAGTTTGGTTGCTTTTGTTTGTGTTGGTAAGTCTTTTCCATTTATAACCCCCTTTACACAAGCTTAATGCTTTCTTTTTACTTTTTTGGCTCTACCATGTAGTATGTGGGTCTTACTTCCTTAACCAGGGACCCTGCACACATCCCCCCCCCACTCCCCCGCATTGAAAGCATAGAGTCTTAACCACTGGAGCACCAGGGAAGACCCAAAGCTTTCTTTAAATATCTCTCCTATAGAGTCACAAGTGTCTAAACCACCCAAGACAAAAACCGCACTCCATTTTTCTCAAGCGTATCCCCAAGACATGGGGATGCTGATTGTTCCCAGTCACCCATTCTGATGTTCGCTGCTTTGCTGTCGGTCTGTTTTCCTTACATGGAATGCAGGTTTTCCATAAAAGCCTTTTGGAGGGTAATAAAATCATCACTCAACCCTCTGGCCCCAGAGTGCCAATGGTGGGCAACCTGAGCTCTCACATGGCCAAGGCCTTAATAGGGTGTGAGGTGTGAGGGTATTTGCACCCAGCAGGGAACAGGGGTGGGCCGGGAGGGCAGGCCTGGAGATTCACCCACCCCTCTCTCATGACTCTTGCAACCAATGGTCTTATGAATTTTCCAGAGAGGCAAAAAATCTAGAGGTATCTATACAGTTCCTGATTTTTAAAAATGTTGGCAGCTAACTTGGTCTTTTTAAAACTCTAAGCCAAAACAATACTGCTGTGGGCTGGACATAATCTAGGAGTCACAAGATCAAAGTGCCTTCATTAAGCGCCAGGGGCTTAGTCTGAATCCTTCACCACTTGTCAACAGTATGGCCCTTAGACTGGTCAACTGGGTCCCAGGCTTTAGTTGGCCCTGCTCGGGTCCTGCAGAGTTTGAGGGCCAAGGAAAGGCCACAGCCCGTCTAGACATGCTCCTCCGACTCTGGACTCCGGAAATCCCTGCTCACACTATGCACAGCCTGCTTCCAGGGCCTTTGTGGACATCTGTCCTTCCAAGGCAGCCTGGTGTGGGCATCTTCAGGCCTGAGGGATGGCCCACTGCAGGGTGGGGGCAGCGTATGCACTGTGGGTCCCCCTTTAGTACAGGATGGAGTAGGGTTTGAACGGAAGGGACAGGACCCCCAACCCCTGTGGTGTATTCCTACCCTTGTCCCTGACAGGCGATTGGTAGGGATGCGGCTGCCTGTCACTACCCAGTGGGGCTCAGTCTATCATAAGAGCTACTACTGATTCACCACTGATCCTGGGCCCAACATGGTCCGCATCTGGACATTTAACTCAGGATGCTTATAAGTCCTGGTCCCTTTGGCAGAGGAAGAAACCAAGGTACCCGCTAGGTGTACAAGCTAGTGTACAAGCTAGTGAGTGGCAGTGTGATTGTGCTTGGTTGTTCAGTCGCGTCCGATTCTTTGCGACCCCGTGGACTGTATGTAGCCTGCCAGGCTCCCCTGTTCATGGGGATTCTCCAAGCAAGAATACTGGAGTGGGTTGCCAAGCCCTCCTCCAGGAGCTCTTCCCGATCCAGGGATCGAACCCACGTCTCCCTCATTGGAGGCGGATTCTTTACCGTCTGAGCCACCAGGGAAGCCCAGTGAGCCGCAGAGCCAGGATGTAAACCAGCCAGCGAACAGCGGAGTAGACCCGCTCCGGGACCAGCCACAATGCGGGGCCGCGGGGCGCTCCCCAACCCCAGGGGACGGCCAGTTCCTCGGCGCCCCCTCCCCGCCCCGCCTGGCCCCCGCGGGGGTGCAGGGACCGCCCGTCGGGTCGCTGAGCGACTGCCCCGCAGCTGCCCGGGGCCTCTCGCGGCCTCAACCCCCGGCCGGCCCGGGGGCCTGGCGGTGACGGCGGCGCCTGGCAGCGGGGGATTTGGATGCTCGGCCCGCGGCTCCCCCGCCCGCGCCGCTGCCGGGGGCTTGGCCGCCCGGACTTATCTCCGCGCCTTCCCGGCATGCCCCGCTCGCCGGCGGCCGCCAGTCCCGCGCCCCGACTCGGCCATCGCGGGGGGCCCGGCCGCGGGAGCGCCCCCGCCTGCGTCCCGGAGCCGCAGCCGCAGCCGCAGGTGGGTGAGCCCGGCGCGCCGCGGAGCTGGGGCCCGGGGCTCCCAGCCCACCGCCCCTTCGGAGCGGGGTGCGCGGGGGTTGGGGGTAGGGGGAAAGGGTGCGGCGGGGGAGGGGAGCCCGGCGCCCGCGAGCGGGCTAAGTTGGAGCCGTGCGCCTCGGAGCCATCGGGCCCCGCGTGGCGCGCGCCGGGGCGCGTGGGGTTCCCTCCCGACGACCTGGGTGTGGGGTGGGTGTTCTGGGTCGGGGCGGGGGGCGGTGCGCCGCGCAGAAGGAAGGAGATGGGGTCTTGGGTCTTGTTTTCTCCTTGTGGATTTAGAACCCACTAGAGGGAAACAGAATAACTCATCCGGAAACACACAGAAAATAACACAAAGAAAAAGGGAAACACACGAAGAAACACTCACGCAGACCGATCGCGGAGAGAGACCGCAACGACTCGAGAGAAAAGCTGGTGCACGCAGAGAAACACACCCGAAACTTCGCACTGGAAGAGAGGAAACAAAGCGGGTGGTCTTTGGAGACCCAGGGCGGGGGGAGGGGAAGGGAAACGCCGAGAAAGCCTGAGACTAGGGGAGGGGAAAAAGAGCCGGGAATGGAGCGGAAAGCTGAGCGAGGGCAAGTGAAGAGAGTGAGAAATGAGAGGGGAAGGAAAGGAAAAGGGCTGAAGGAGGGAGCCCTTTAGGAGGGACAGTACAGAGAAACACATCCACGGTCACCGAGCAGGACACCCCCACGCCTCCTCCTAACACAATCAGAGATGAAAAAGGTAGAGCTCAGTCTTCTCACCCTTGTGGGCAAGTGCACAGCCAGGTGGGACAGCAGCTCTGTGAGTCCTCTGAGTTGGCTTCATTGGCACTTTGAGCCAGCCTAGTCCACCCGGAAAACTCCTATTCAACCGTCAAAACCCAGCTCAAGCATCACCAGCTCTGGGCGAAAAGCTTTCCCAGAAAGTATCTTGCAAACACTGGTACTCTCTTTTCATGTACTTCTGGATGTGGCACATGCACACTAAGTTGAAATGGTTTGTCTGCCTGTCTACCTCTCTCCCCAGGCTCCTCCCCCCACTAGGTTTTGGGGCCCATGTCTTATTTATCTCCAGTCTCCAGAATCCAGTCCTCTGCTTGGTGCATACTAAGTGGTTAATAAATACTTACTGAATGATGATCAGGAGCATTTGGATCTCCAGACATGGAACATAGGATTAAATTCAAATAGAGGAGATGTACTGTCCTGGAGTGAGAATTCTATGTCAAAGCACCCTTTTTTACAGGTGCAGAAATTAAAGCCCAGAAAGGGAGGAAGACTGGCTCAGAAGGACACAAGTGGGAGACCTACAATGAAATAACAGTGTGAATATATACTTCTCTGAGATGCCATTGCTTCTCCAGCCTGTGAGGTTAAAATAGGTGTGAAATAACCTCCTAAATGAAAACAGGCAATAAACAGACGACAAACAGTTTAATACCAGTTGTAAGTTTCCAACGGGACTTCCTTGGTGGCTCAGTGATAAAGAATCCACTTACTGATGCAGGAGACATGGGTTCCATTCCTGGATCAGGAAGATCCCCTGGAGAAGGAAATGGCAACTCACTCCAGTATTCTTGCCTGGGAAATCCTATGGACAGAGGAGCCTGGCGGGCTACAGTCCATGAGGCTGCAAAGAGTCAGACACAACTCAGTGGCTAAACAACAGCAACGTTTCCAAGACTGAAACTCAAGATCAAAACTTACCCCAGAATGTTTAGAATCCTCTTTTCTCCTTAGAAAGGACAAGGCAGGTGATAATCCGTCTCTGTTTGGGTGGATGACGTTATGCTTCCTGACTACATAGACTTGGACAAATTACTTAACCTCTCTGGGCCTCAGTTTTCTCAACTGTAAAATGGGGATACTAACACCGTCCTCATAGGATCGTTAGAAGGATAAACACGTACCACCAAGTGCCTGGCACAGACAGACCCTCAGTGAATACAGCCCCGCCCTTCTTCTTAGGTGGGTGTTCCTTCTGGTGCCTGGTGTGGATACGGAAACAGCAGCGCTACTGACAGTGTATCCTTTTGTCCCGGGCCGAAGGGGCCATCCTGCTCCAACTGGGGAGCAAAGGCTTTGATTCGGTCGGCCAAGAAGTTCATTCAAGTTTTCCCATAACATCTTCCACAAAAACTGGAATGAACTTTTTGGCCAACCCAGTAGTAAAGGAAAAGACAACATTTGGGGCATGACCTAAAATGTGTCTTGATTCTGTTCAGGCCCTCGGGTGTCCACAGGTGGAGCCTTCCGCTCCACCTTCCAGCAGGTAAGACCCCACTCTTTTGCTGCTGCTTCACCAGGCTGCTCAACCCTTGTGTCTTTCCAGCTTCAGCCCATGAGGGGGACTGACCAGGACTGAGGGAGCCAGCTGGAAGCATGGAGACCGTGGTGATTGTTGCCATAGGCGTGCTGGCCACCATCTTTCTGGCCTCCTTTGCAGCCTTGGTGGTGGTTTGCAGGCAGCGCTACTGTCGGCCTCGAGACCTCCTGCAGTGCTATGATTCCAAGTGAGTGGCCCAGGGAGGGAAAGGACGAGAGAGGAACTGTGCCCTGAAGCCCCAACAAAAGAGAAAAGAAGTTTGGTGCTGGGCAACTGTCACTCAACTTTTATCTCGAAAATGGTACCCTAAGGCTGTCATTCCCAGTAAAGATCTCAGAGCCTAAGAATGTTCCATAAGCTCTCCAGCATCCTGAACTGCCTTGGACTCTGTCTGTGAACTTGTTCATCTAGCACCCGTCTATCCCCAGCTGTCCACTTAACAACTGAGCAGGCCAAATCATGGACAGAGGAACCTGGTGGGCTACAGTCCAGGGGCTCACAAAGAGTTGGACACAACTGAGCGACTAAGCACAGCACAGCACAACCCCTTTCTAACCAACCTCGTGCGTCCGTGAGTGCTGAGTCGCTTCAGTCGTGTCTGACTTTGCGTGACCCTGTGGACCAGAGCCCGCCAGGCTGCCCTGTCCATGGGATTCTTCAGGCAAGAATACTCGAGTGGGTTGCCTTGCCCTACTCCAGGGGATCTTCCTGACCCAGGGATAGAACCTGGGTCTCTTATGTCTCCTACAGTGGTAGGTGGGTTCTTTACCGCCAGCACCACCTGGGAAGGCCCCCAACCAACCTCATAGGAGCAGAAATCTGATGCCCCGCACTCCAAGCCACACACTGAAGCAGTAGACACTTGGGGGTTGCAAAACCCCAGCATAAGATCATGTCTCATCTCTGCGCAGATTTCTTCATGATGTTCTTCACATGAAACCTACTTGGTAATCAAGATCTTATTTTCAGGTTAGGGATATTTTAATTCCTACATCCCAAGGGACACTGACCACTAAACCCTGAGTTTCTCTTACCCCTTTGTTTGAATCCTATCAGCATGTCTGTCGAGTGGTCATAATTAGTAAATGCCCATTTGTGTGACCCAGGAAAGCTCTGCGATGGTGTCTCATGTTTTCAAGAACCCTGTTTTAAAGTAGGAGGTGTTTTTACATCCCCCTCTTCTCTAGTATAACTTGGAGGGGGTAGGATCATGCGGGTGGACCAAGGTGGCTCCCAGAAGCTGATTCTACAGAACTAGTAGGGGGTGCAGGTCAGTTTGGGTAATAGGAACTTGAGCTTCTCCATAAAAGGTAGGCTTGAAGGGGAAACAAGTTACAAATGGATGTTTTGTCCTGAAAAAGCATCCCTGTGTAGGATATCTTTGTGATGACTATGGTTGTAGCCCTGCCTTTCTCTGAGCAGCTCTTCTTGTTGTGTGTCGTTTTTTCTTGTGTTCCTGTGCCCTGCCTCCTTGACTCACTCCCTCACCATGTGCCTGGCCCGCACCGAAGTCCCACTCACCTTCGGTTTGGATCTAGAACAAGTTCTTGCTTTCACTTACTCATTCCACTTATCCTTTCGGAGGGTAAGTGGGCCTCGATGAGGAGAGAGTCGGCAGGAACCCACTCACCTGGGCTCTTCCTTCCAGGCCCATCGTGGACCTCATTGGCGCCATGGAGACCCAGTCTGAGCCCTCTGAGCTAGAACTGGATGACGTTGTCATCACCAACCCTCACATCGAGGCCATTCTGGAGAACGAAGACTGGATCGAAGATGCCTCGTAAGGCCTTGGGGACTGTTCGCTTTTCTCCAGCCGCCAGTGGGTGGCGAATTGGGCTCCTGGGTACCCTTTCCTGGCTTCCTTTGCCCGAGCTTGGCTGAGCACCCTGGAGCACTGTGTCCATTGCTGCTTTCCCCTACCCTCACTGTGGGGGGACCTAGAGTGTGACACCACGGTGATTGTCCTCACTTTCCCCATTTTGCAGACCAAACACTGAGGCCTGTAGATGTGTGGCAGAGGTGTTATAAAGTCACCGTGATGTGCTTGGGTTATCCTTGAGGTGCCCGTGAATATGGCCCTCAGGCTCCAGGGATGCAGTCTTTGTCTCTAGGGTCCCTCGGGGATCCCTCCACCCCGCTGCGGGTTCAGAAGTGTGTGTTGCCCCCTTCCCTGTTGCTCAGCCCTTCATTCACTGGGTGGGTGTTAACCGGTGTGATGTGCAGGCTCTGGGCCAGACAATGCAGCTTTGAAACTGGTGGTGGAGACAGAATTCTACTAAATAAGACTATTTTGGAAATGATGGAGGGAAGGGGTGGGTCTCTGCAGGTGCAGTGAGCACACGGAGGAGGCGGCGTCTATGAAGTTGCTGGGCTAGAGGAGCGGGGTGGACCTCTAAAGGCTTTCCCAGAGTGGGCGCCTTTCGTCCCAGGTCTTTTTGTTTTCCTTTTTTTTTTGGCTGCATTTGCAGCATGGGGAGCTTCTCTCCGGCTCCTACTGGAGATAGAACCCCTACTCCCTGCAGTGGAAGCTTGAAGTCTTAATCGCTGGACCGCCAGGGCAATCTCTTCAGGACTTGAAAGATGAGTTCACCAGGCAGAGGATACGGGGAAGGATTCCCTGGGTGGAGGGAACAGTCTCCGAAGCTCAGCTTGTGGCACTAGCTGGAGGAGTCTGTTGGGTGCTGGAGGGGAAAGGGGAAGACAGGGGAAAGAAAGGGCTTCCTGCTTTAGCTCCTGGGCTTGTTCATTTTACCGCTGAGGTGTCTCGGCTCTCAGGTGGTGTCCAGCCGTGCCTGGGGGTCAGAGCTGGAGGAGGCATGGAGGTGGTGGCTGGAGGGAGGTGGGCCTCTCTGGAGAAGCCCTGACAAATGCTTCTTGTCTCCCCAGGGGTCTCATGTCCCACTGCATCGCCATCTTGAAGGTAATACTCTTTGATTTCCCCAGGAGAATAAGGGGGTGGTCACCAAAGCATCTGGGTGCACAGACTTTCCAGGAGGAGGGACTTTGGGAGGAGCGCTGATCCCCAAAGGAGGCCTCTGGTAACTCTTGGAGTTCCTTCTGTTCATTTCCGCTCCTGGTCTGTTCTCCTTTGAATTCTGGAGGCCCTTTCAAAGGCTTTACTCCACCTGATCCTCACAGTACAGTGGCCGGTGGAAAGATAGCAGAGACAGTCACCAATCACATGTTCACTGACCAGGCAGAAAGCTGTGTGCAGAATAGCAGAGCAAGACCGCAGCTATTTGGGGGAAGGGCAGTTCTCAGCTTCTCCTGGATACTTGCATGAACTGAGGGCTCAGCCCTTGAAGCGAGTTGAGCTCTGTATTAGGGCATCTCCAGTTACTAGAAAGTTCCTCACCAGCCCTCTCTGTGACAGTGGTCAGCCAGACAGGACAATCAATCAGTGTTAAAAAATCCAAACCATGATACTTCAGCCTGAGAGCAGACTGTTTTTTGTTTTAAAGCCAACAGCCTCCAGGACAGGGTGGAGAGTTGCACCCAATTTGCATTTAGGGCAATTTTTACAGTTTTGTGTAATTTTTATAGTTTGGGGTAATTTTTATTGTTTTGGGATAATTTTTACAGTTTTAGCATTTGCTTACCAGTTCTTGCCTTACATTCTCAGACTTATTAGGACAATAATAATATTGAAGTGTTTGGCCAGTGGCAAATATTGTTCATTTCAGTAGTAGCCTGGGAAACCACACTTTTCTCTCTTTGTCTAGCAATTATTCAAGATCTCAAAAAAGGCAGCTTTTTTGAAGTGTGTGAAGTGTGTCATTTGAAAATGACACTTAAGTGTCATTCAGTACAAAATATTAAAAAGTCATTTGTCGCACTTCTTCTTTAGCTATTCTTTTAGGGGACAAAGAAGTGCCTGGGAAGATGTTGTCCCAGAGTCCAGGCTTATTGTTGAGTTCCAAGAAGCTCTTTTTAAAAAACTTTATTTATTTTTAATTGAAAGATGATTACTTTACAATACTGTGTTGGTTTCCGCTATACAGCAACATGAATCAGCCATAGGTATACATATGTCCCCTCCCTCTCAAACCTCCCTCCCACCTCCCACTCCATCGCACCCCTTTAGGTTGTCTCAGAGCCCCGGTTTGAGTTGCCTGCGTCATACAGCACGTTCCCACTGCCTGTCTGTTTCACATATGGTGATGTGTGTTTCCACGCTACTCTCTCCACTCATCCCACCCTCTCCTTCCTCCCCTCGCTGTGTCTGTAAGTCTGTTCTCTATGTCTGCATCTCCCTTGCTGCCATGCAAATAGGTTCATCAATACCGTCTTTCTAGATTCGTTTCTGTGCGTTACTATACGCTGTTTGTTTTTCCCCTTCTGACTTACCTCACTCCGTGGTTACAGATGGGGATGGACAGGTCTAATGACTGGAGCAGCGATGCCACATTACGTCTTCCTTCTCCCAACCGGGATGTGTCCTATCTTTGGGTTTTGTCCCCTGCCCTTATCTGTTAGAGGAGGGGGATGAATGGCAGCTGAGGTGCGGGATAAATCAGCCGTAAGGAGTCTTACTGGGCTCAGTGGTCCATCCTGAGACCCTCTCAGCTTCCTCTTGAGTGCTCGAAGCCCTGCTGCTTGGCCACCTGCCCTGGAGACCCTGTGGTGGGGCCTTGAGGGAAGGGCCTGGGCTGTCCCCTGGGTGGGCTCTCGGGCTTCTTTCTGCCTCTCTTCCAGCCCCACGTATATGTGATGAAGTTGATGGAAATTCTTCCCCAGGGACAGAAGCACATCCAGGTTCTGACACTGTGGGGGGCACGACAGTGAGGAGCAAAGCTTTAGGGGTGGCCGGCGCGCTGGTGGATGACGAGAAAGGCCGTGTGTCCCAGTCTTGCCATTTTCCTTCCTGCCCCCCCCCCCCACGGCCCTTTTATCATCCTCATGACAAACATGCTAAAATGTTATCCCAGAAAATTGTTGATATAAATTCTGCTTATCTGGCCATGTTTCTGAGGATGCCTGCAGAGATCTTTATCATTTTGGAAGACAAAGCCAGGAGGTGAAGGAATTGAGAGAGAAAATAGGTTTTGGCCCTGAAGGGAGAGGATGAAGTTAGAGCACATGATTTTTCTTAGGACAGATTATTTCAGCTCAGACTTCTCTTAAGCCGAGAAACCCTGGCCCTGGTCTGAGGTTCCCACCCCACCCTCCTTACCCGGCCGTGTCCTTGGGTTTGCCTCTTCCATCCCTCTCATCTCTGCATGCTTTTCACTTCAGTCTGTCCTTGAGGTTAGGGGGGCCCAGCCGTGGGATGGGGGGTGGTGGTGGCGTGTTTGTCTTCGTGGGATGGCAGAAACCCTCGGGGGCTGGGTCCCCGCCTCATCACCTCTCTGCTCCCTGTTGCGGTAGATCTGTCACACTCTGACCGAGAAGCTCGTTGCCATGACAATGGGCTCAGGGGCCAAGATGAAGACCTCAGCCAGCGTCAGTGACATCATTGTGGTGGCCAAGCGCATCAGCCCCAGGTGAGGTCCCCACACTCCAGGGTGGCGGGGGGCCAGAAGTGGGGGTGGGGGAAGGGACAGGCTCCCCTGAGCAGCTTCAGGGGCAACTTGAATGGTTTATGCCCCACACATTCCCAGAGAGCCCAGGAGGGTTTAGAGGCTGGGAGACTTTTCAGGCTAGGGTGGTGTCACAGGCTCCCCTCCCCTCCGGCGTGACCCCTCCCATAGGTTTTTTGGGAAGTGCCAGCATATGACTAGGGCCCCCCAGCTCCCTCTTCCTCAATCCCATGCCAGCTGGGGCAGCTCTCCTTCCCCTGGGCACACCTTCCCGGGCTCTGGGCCAGCAAGCGCACTTGCCACTGGTGCCCACACCCCAGTGAGCAGTGAGCTTCCCGTGTGCCCCACCCCAGCTGATATCTGTACTGAGACCAGCCCCGGCCCCATCCATGGCCAGGCCAGCAGCCCCCAAGCCCGGGTGGGAGGTGAAGGGATCATTCATATCTCCCAGATTCCAGGCTGTCTGCAGAATCCCACGTAGGAGGCAACCGGCTGGACTGCAGGCGACAGCAGCTCCACCCCTTCTTCATCTGGCCTCCGTTTTGTGAAGAAAAGAAAGCTCTGTTTCTTAGAGGGAAGGGTGGTACTAAGTTGGGGCTGCCATCTAGTGGCTGGTATGTGGATGTGCCTGAGCCAGGAGTTTTTTTCCCCAGTTCAGGAGGTTTTCTTAAATCAGCCTCCTGAGTTCCAGGGGTCCTCGCTTTCGCCTGTGGGCTGGGATGGATCTCAAGGAACTAGTCCTCGGAGGGAACGTGAAAGAGTTGGTTAAAGAGTTGGTGCACTTGAACTCTGTCCAGGGAGTTCAGTGAGTTGAGACAGTGGGAGGGAGATAATCCAGAAGGATCTGAGCTGTCTCTGGAGCTGTCCCGGGCGGGTGTGGCTACAGGAATGGGATCAGCCTAGGTCGGCCCCTGGCCTGAAGTGGACCCAGGCTCCGAGCAAGCACCAGCCCTTCCTCTAGTATATGCTGGACTTCGCTCATACTTCCTGTCACTTCTAAGAGCCGTCCCAGGTCCTGGCAAATTCCTGTGACGCCAGGATACAAGGCAGCATCACCGGGGGGCTTGGAGAAGGAGACAGAGGGCGATTTCTGAGTCCCAGTGGAGTCCTGGGGGGTCAGGCCTAGCAGCGGTGCTGGAGCGAGGGTGTGAAAGCGCTCAGAGGGTGGACCTCACGCGGGGCGCTCACTGGCCCGTCCTACTGAGCACCTTGGACTGCTTCCAGAACGATCCCTGCCATAAATCGGTCAGGGTCCTTGCTCTCTCTGCCCTCACACATCTTTTATCCCCATGGCTTTTCTTATTCTATTTTGTGCAGTGTATTGATAGCATACTCGTTTCAAGAAGAGTGGCTTCAGCTGCTGCTGCTGCTGCTAAGTCGCATCAGTCGTGTCCGACTCTGTGTGACCCCATAGACGGCAGCCCACCAGGCTCCTCTGTCCCTGGGATTCTCCAGGCAAGAATACTGGAGTGGGTTGCCATTTCCTTCTCCAGTGCATGAAAGTGAAAGTGAAGTCGCTCAGTCGTGTCCAACTCTTAGCGACCCCATGGACTGTAGCCTTCCAGGCTCCTCTGTCCATGGATTCTCCAGGCAAGAGTACTGGAGTGGCTTGCCATTGTCTTCTCCTACAGGGTAGGAAAAAGGGCTGGCCAAGTTGGGCACTGAGTGACCATGCGTCTGTGCTTCCTCATCAGCCCCTCAGCCCCAAGAGAAGGATCTTCAAGCCTGTTTGCAAGTGCTTTTGGAAATCAAACAACTCATTGTTATTTTTTGCTTCTTGACTAAATGGTCCAGGAGCAAGAATTTGAATGAAAACATTGAATCATGCAAATGAGGATGAATAAGTAGTTCCTTCTTGAATTTGATTTTTTAAAAAATTAACTATGAACTGTATCATGTGCTGCAAGAAATCCAGTGGAGCAGTTTGAACCCAAATTAAACTTGGAGCATTTTTTTAGTGTTCTGAATATCTACCTGTAACTATTTTTTAAAAAAAATACAAAAGTAATAAGCACTTGTAAAAGTTAAAAATTGCAGAAATAGAGAATTTGAAAAGTGAAGGGACTCGCCACCCCCCAGTCCCACCCCATCCCAATTCCTGGAAGTAATCAATCACTGTTCAATGGTAAGTATTTCTGCAGACTGGTCCCTCACTTCCTGCCAAATGTCATAGCTATTGTTTATTCATTTTTATGCAAATAGGATCCATCAGACTTTATATCTTGTTTGGCAGTTTGCCTTTTTGATGATAGTAGTATATCTTGAACATCATTTCACATATGTGAACTTGTACTTTTTAATCCATTGGAACTGAAAACCAGAAGAAATATTCTCTAAACAGAAGTCAAAGTCTTTTTAATTAATTAATTTTATCTATTTAAACTTTTAAAATTTATTTTCATTTATTTGTTTTTAAAAGATTTAATTTTTCACTTATTTATTTGGCTGCACTGGGTCTTTATCGTGGCATGTGGGATCTAGTTCCCTGACCAAGGATCAAACCTGGGCCCCCTGCATTGGTAGCGCAGAGTCTTAGCCACTGGACCACCAGGGAAGTCTCTGAAGTCTTTCTGTTTAAGTACCTGTCCGAGAATGCAGTTACAGAAAGTCACTAAAGGCTGGGTCTGGAATGTCTAAAGAGAAGCTTTGGGGTGAGGAAAGGAAGGAAGGAGAAAAGGCCATAAGAAAAGGGAAATACTGAAAACCTTTTGCCTCCCCTCAGAGTGGACGACGTTGTGAAATCCATGTACCCTCCGCTGGACCCAAAGCTGCTGGATGCCCGGTGAGAGGGGTGGGGTGGTCGTGTCTCTTTTCACGCTGAAAGCTCCCCATGTTATCAGATCTGTGAGGTTGGCTGTTTTGGTGGTGGTGGAGAAGTCTGCTTTGTTGGGTTCCCAAGACTGCCCCAGCTTTGGGTACCATTCACTTCACTGTGAAGGGTCAGCCAACCAGTGAGCCAGGCCTGGCTGGATGCTCGTGGCCAGAGTTCTTCCTGAAACCCCAGAGGAGCAGGAGGAAGAAACAGTCTTAGGTTTTGAATTTTCTGTGATGAAACGTCCATCCAAGCTAAGTCCTATCTGCACCTCCCCACCCTCCCATTGCCCCCATGGCTCTCTCTGCTCTTTGGACCCCTGAAGCAGACACGCCTCAGCTGTGAGTACTGCCCAGTGGGTCGCTGGTGTGGGTGGTGGGCAGGAATTGAGACTGGAAGTGACAGGTCAGCTAAAGCTGTGCTCACCTTCTCAGTACATGCCCAGGAACCCTGTCTCATGATCGGCCCTCATACACAGAGCATACTTACGCTTTTGAGATTGTTATGTTCCTCTACCAAATGCAAACCCACTTAAAAAGAAACAAAACAAAGCATGTTCCTTTGTCTCTCGGATTTATATGACTGTTTCACAGGCCCATTGTGTAATAATTGCCAGACAGGCTGTGGGTCACAGCAATTCTGTTGGTTTCTCTACTCTACTTCTATTACTGCCCAGCTGTGTTCATGGGCTCGTCATCTGTAATGCATTCCCAAACGCATCATGCGTACTCACTATTTAGAAGATGCTCTACAGTGAATTTTTCCATACTGAAAAAGCAAGCCACCTCCTCTATTTGGTTTGTAGTTAAATTTTTTGTGAGAATATGGTAAACCAGCGCTGGGTCTTATTGATTCAGAATCAATACATGATGCCCAAGGTGGGGTATGAAGATCCTGTCTTTAAGTGGGCAGCAGCTGGGGATGTGCTTATCCCATTGGCTAGACCCAGACTGTCCCACAGAACCCTCTTCTGGGAGATGTTATTGGATGTGTTGCAGAACGTGGGCTCCCAGTCTTAAATAAGTTAGTGAGACTCAAAGAGTATTACATTCTTTTCCTAGAACTTTATCATGTGCATCATCTGAGAAGGGCTTCAGCTACCTTTGTTTAACCCAGATGTTCCCAAATTTATTTGAGCATGGAACCCTTTTAAAATTACATACCTAGCCACCTCTTGAGGACGGGACTCCAGCTTGGGGAACCCTAGTCTAGACTCTGTCCCTTTGGGCTTTAGGGCAAAGTCCCTTAGATCCTAGGGAAGCTGATCCTGTTTTTTTTTTTTTTTTTTACCTAGGACAACTGCCCTGCTGCTGTCAGTCAGTCATCTGGTGTTGGTGACCAGGAACGCCTGCCACCTGACCGGAGGCCTGGATTGGATTGATCAGTCGCTGACAGCCGCCGAGGAGCACTTGGAAGTCCTTCGAGAAGCAGCCTTAGCTTCTGAACCAGATAAAGGCCTCCCAGGCCCCGAAGGCTTCCTTCAGGAGCAGTCAGCCATTTAGTGCCTAACTGGCCAGCAACTGGTCACAGGGGCCAGTCTGCTGCCATGACTGGGTGGCTCAGCTGAGCCTTCCGCTTCTTCCTGTAGAGTTAGTTGCTCTCCACGGCTGGGGAGTCCAGCTGTGTTTGTGTAGTAAAGCAGTTGGTGCCTCTGTTGTAGTTACAAATGGCAGCTGGTAAGTGGCAGTCTAATCCCACAATTAGGGGAGATGACAGTCACCATCTGTACAGCTGAGCTTTGAAAACGGGAGGACTGTATGCTGTATTTAGCTCACCTAGTGCTTTCAAGAAAATCCAGCCACCGTCTTAAGCATCAGGAGGTTTCACATTAAAATCAGAATTTCTGGCTTCTCTCAAACAATCAGAACATGATGAAGCAGCTCTGATCTGCATTTTCCAAAGTGGACAATCAGTTGGAACTAAAGAGGAGTTGCCTCTCTTGACAATACTTGTCCATTTTCGTTTATTTGTGATGTGTGTCTGGTCCCTGAGGATCTGAGTGCCTACTTCACTTTATAGGTTTGGGTTTGAAGGTGAGCAATGTAGAGTTGATCATTCCCTTATCATTATGCCTGCAATTTTACCTAGCTACCACTAGGTGGAGAGTAAATACATACTTAGCTTTCCCTCCAGCGTGTGGTTATTGAGTCAGATGCAAGTGCGTGGTGTGATGGGACATATCTGAGAACTGAGGGTGGAAGGAGAGGGGCTGTGACTCTCGAGGATGCCTTGTGGGTCTGACTCAAAATATTCAGAGACCTCCTCCCCAGAGTTCAGACAGGTGAAAATACCACCAGGCGGTAGTTTCCACACTAGGAATGACATCCACAAAAGATGGGTTCCCATTCCTTTGGTATCTGTTTGGCAGTTATTGAAAGGTGAGGACCATTTTTTATGATTTGAGACCTTTGGAGGACCCAGAATCACAATTGCCTAATCCAGTGTGTGTTCGTGGCTCAGTCATGTCCAACTCTTTGCAGCTCCATGGACTGTAGCCCGCCAGGCTCCTCTATCCACAGAATTCTCCAGGCAAAAATACTGAAGTAGGTAGCCGTTACCTTCTCAACTTAGGGATCTTCCCAACCTAGGGATCAAACCTGGGTCTCCTGCTTTGCAGCCAGATTCTATACCATCTGAGCCACCAGACATGCATCCAAATTCCATCATTTCCATCACAAGCATATAGGAACACCTGGAATACTTTGCTTCCTCCCGGGATCTCAGAGTCAACCTCGCTCTTTGGAGGGGGCACTGGCTCAGGAGCTGCCTTGGTTCATATCCTGTACTGTTAAGCATGTTTGGAACTCCATGTCTGTTCCCATTTCATTTTCTGTGCCCTATTTCAAGTCAGCAAATCCCTCAGCCTGATTTTAGAGAACCAAGAACCCATCATGGTCCCAAGCCCAAGATCGGGACCTTGCTCATCACTGAGATGTGTCATCCATACAATTTCTCCTAAAAAGCAAGAGGCTTCTCACTAGCACAGTGCATGCCAGTTCCCCACTTGAGAAGATGGATTCTCAACAGGGAAGCTGGGGATCAACTCTCATAGAAGGATGGAAGGATTCCTGATGACAGGGGGCACCTTATTGGATTGTCTGCTCCTATCAACGCTGACCACATGCTGGGTAACTTTCCTGTCTTGCTGGTGAGCTGTGAATGGGAAATATTCAGAATTACTTTGACTTTTCTTTCCTATATTTTTAAGATTTCTTTTTATATGGACCATTTTTAAAGTCTTTATTGAATTTGTTACAATATTTCTTCTGTTGTTTATGTTGCATTTTCTTGGCCGGCCATGAGGCATGCGGGATCTTAGCTTCCTGACCAGGGATGAAATTCGCACCCTCTGCATTGGAAACCTGGAGTCTAAACCACTCCCCACTTTGACTTTTCTATCTGTGGGCTCCATCATAGGTATCCAGAGTCCTGCTTTTGTCCTTTTCCCTCCCTTTCAATACCTGCTTTTGTTACCAGACTGGGAACCACCATGCTAAGGTTGCAGTGACTGCCACAGCTGTCACTGTCCCTGCATTTCAACCCGGACCAGAGCCCTTAGCCAAAGAGAGCCCTTAACCTCTCAGACACCATCCACAGGTGTGGGGTTAGAAGTGGAGAAGTTTCCCAGCATCTCTTCCTGTCTCTTCTCATTCCCATCTCTTCTCTGAGCCCTGGCAAGTCCTGGACCACCGGCTCCCCCAAGCCCTGAGATGCTGATCCTTTAGTAGTGAGGTTCCTGAAGACCTTAAAAGCGTCTGCCAGGCTGCAGAATCTGCGATTCTGCTGCTGTATAGTCTTCCTTTTGTCTCTAGCTCAGGACAAATATGTCTCTGGATCTGGTTGCTGTTGGCGCCTGGTGGATGAGGTGGAAGCACCGTCTTTGGGGTGGGTCTTTTCTAGCCCTTTGGGAGTTGGCAGAACTTGCCTCTTTTCTTGGGAGAGGCTGGTTGGGGAGCTGGGGATCCAGCCAGGTGTGGTTTCCCAGAGGACGGGCACAGCCCAAGTCCCTAGTTCACTGGTGTCGGTGTGTATCGTCATAGATCCTTTCTCCCATGACCCCTACCCCCACCTCCTACCCTGGAGCAGGAACAACAGACTCAGATTCTGAACGAAGAAGAAACTAGGGATCAGAATTGAGTATGAGATGAGCAAGCGCTTTGAAGTCAGACAGAATTAGATTCAAACTTGGGTTCAGTCATTGTGTGAGCTTGGACAAGTTTCTTAATCTCTCTGGTCCTAAGCTCTGTCATCTGTAAAAAATCAAGGTTGCTGCCTCATTGAGCCTCTCAGGTGGCTTAGTGGTAAAGAATCTACCTGGTATTGCAAGAGACAGAAGATGTGGGTCCAGATGCTTCCCTGGGTCAGGAAGATCCCCTGGGGAAGGAAACGGCAACCCACTCCAGTATTCTTGCCTGGAAAAGCCCTCAGGGTTGGTATGCCAATTAAATGAAGCAGTATATGCAAAATGCCCAACTGTGTGCCTGGTACTCATTAGCCAATGTTAACCCTTCTCTCCCCAGAGCTCCTTGTGCCCTGGAGCAGCTGATCAAGATGGTGTCACCCCAGTTACCATAGCTCTGTCTAAGCAGGAGCTCAGGAGCCGAGTAGCCAAAAGTCCGGAATCCACTGCAGTAGGGAGGGTGGCCCAGCCTTGTGCCTGCCCCACCCCAGCTGTGTTCACAACAGGAAGGCAGTCCACGCTCCTGGCCTCTTAGCAGCGTTCCCAGGGTTGACTGCCCAAACCCACATTCCTTCAGAGCGCGGCCTGGAGCCTCCTCCAGCTTGTGAAATCTCCCAGACAGAACACGTGTTCTTGGCATCCGACTTGCCCTGGTGCTTACCCTGACCGCCTCATTCCAGGAGTTCCTTCTCTTCAGAGACCCTTTCCACTCTGCATGGCCACACAAGCCTGACCTTAACAAAATGACTTACAGTTCAAAGCCCCTGAGTTGCGTTACGACCTTGGACACTTTGGAAAGGTGTCAAGTGAAGAATTTCCATCTATTTCCTCCTTCACTCCCTCTGTCCTCCTCTCCCTCCCTTCTCATTTCCCCCCTCCCTCCTCTTCTCCCTCCCACCCACAAGTACTGTTACTTACTCTGGAGGAAGTGTAGTGCTAGGTGCTGGGAATATGAAACCAAAGTCACAATCCCTGGTCTTAAAAAGCAGAGACAGGGACTTCCCTGACAGTCCAGTGGTTGAGACTTCACCTTCCCATGCAAGGGACTAGGGTTCGATCCCTAGTCGGGAAACTAGGGGTTGGACAGGTTGGCAGATCATGGAGGACCTTATAGGTTCTATTAGGGAGTTGAAGCTTCATCCTGAGCATAATGGGGACCTAGAAAGGCTTTCCCTGGGAGGTGACTTGGTCAGATTCGCAATTTAGAAAGAGAGTCATTTATTTCATACCCTAGGATGTTAGACTCCAAGACCCAGAAATGTCCTGATGTCACTGTTACGTGTTTCCTGCCCCCTGAGTCTGAGAGGCTCATGACTCAATCACAGTATAAAGGCAGGGTGGGCAAATGCGTAGGGATAGAGGAAGAGAGGGGCTGGGGCTGGAACAGGAAGTGCCGGGGTAATGACCTAATCCCGCTGGGTCTGATCCTGGTAGGTAGTTACCGTGTCTTTGTATCAGAAATGCTAATGGGCAGTTTTGAGAATTTGCAACATCCCTTGGTTCTTACTGTTTAATTCTACATCTGTTTTATCATGCCCATTTTACGGATCAGCAAATCAAAGCCTAGAGAGAGAAGGATGAGAGAAGGGGGCATTCCCTGGTGATCTAGTGGTTGGCACTTAGCACTTTCACTGCTGTGGCCTGGGTTTAATCCCTGGTCAGGTAACTGAGATCCTGCGAGCCTTGTGGCACGGCCACCCCTCCCTCCCAGGAAAGAATGAGAGCGGGAACTCCAACTCTCCACTTTGTGTTCTTTAAAAAAATTTATTTATTTATTTATTTATTATTTATTTGGCCGCACCCGGTCTAGTTCCCTGACCAGAGATTGAACCTGGCTCCCCTGCATTGGGAGCTGGCAGTCTTAGCCCCTGGACCCCCAGGGAAGTCCCCCACCTGTGTTCTCTACCTACTCCTGCCTGCCTGCGTTCAGTGGGTGGGGAAATCCATAACAAGAAGGAAACAGCAGATACCAGAGTTATTCTATTCTCTTCTAGTATTTTTCATTAAAAATGGTGGTCATGACCCATACATTAATTTCATGGCCTACTAATTGGTTACAACCCCCAGGATGATAGAACATGGGCACTAAAATGAGAGCTGGGGCATGGGTGAGATAGTCTCTCTCCACTCAAGATGACTTAATTTTACCCTTTTTAAGTAAAGCATGCATTTACCAGAATAACAGCAAAAAAATTTATGGTGCAAAATGGAATAATTAATTTATTACGTGATTAATTAGTTCAAAAGTCATCTGTGGACTCTCTACACTGGATTAAACCCTGGGATGCAGGAATGAATAAAAATATAATGCCTCTCTTGAGATGCATATGATCTAAGGTGGAAAGAAACCCATAAAGAGTGATTTTCAATCTGTTAATAATTCGGTTAATTGCTGGATAAGGGACTGTGTGTGTTAGTGGTAGCACAGAGCAGGGGCAGCAACCTCATCTCACGAGAGAGTTTCTAAGAGTTTCCCAAAGATGATGCTGTCTCAGAAGCATTGTTAAGGAGGACAAGTGTTAGCCGGGAAAAGAAGATTGCATGAGATCTAGGAGGCGGTGGTGGTGGAGGAGAACAGAGGCCTGGGGAAGGGCAGTCTGTGCAGCCGACATCCCATGCTGGGCTCGGGGAATTACTGTTTTAATTGTCCTGGAGGAGGGTGGGGGTAGGATGGGGGATAAGATGGGGGTGGGGGGCATGATGGGAGATCAGATGGGAGAAGAGGCATGGACCAGAGCCTGGGGTTTTCTTTTAGGTGGTAGGGAGCTATTGAAAGTTTAAAAAGTGCTTGGTTTTTTCTTGAAGAACAGTCAAATGATCTCTGCGCCCTTATCTGCCTTCAATGTTACTCGAATTTGATAAATGCACTATCGTTTAGCGTTATGTTAATTTGTGTTTCGCTGAGTGCTGGTGGAACAAAAAATTTTTCATGTGTTTATTAGCTCTTTGTACTTATTCACGTCCTTTGCCCATTTGTCTTCTGGGATTTTATTATTTTTCTTATCGATCTATATGAGCTCTTTATATATTAAGGATAACAACCCTTTGTCATATTTATTGCGTAGACTTTCCCCAGCCTTGTCATTTGCCTTTTAGTTTTGTTTAGAATGGTTTCTGACATCCAGCCGTTTTAAATTTGGTATAGTCAAATGTATTGATTTTCTTTCCCTTAGTGATTTCTCTTTCATTGCTTTTATGCTTAGAAAATCCTCTCTCATCCAAAGATCAAATAAATATCATTGAAATGTTTGGAGCAGTGATGTGCTATGGGTGAATGATTATTAATAATATTCACAAGTTAGATGTAGTGGTAAAACCAACAAACCAACCAACCAACCAACCAAGCAGACTGGAAGAAATCAACCCTTCCTTTATTCACCTCAAACCCAGCTCAAAGTTAAAGGTGGGAACCATAAGGGATCAAAGAGATGGATGAGGGTGATGAGGAAAGGCAGAGAGAGTCTTAAAGGACTAGCAGGAGGTGGTCAGTGTGGGGAAGAGCTCCATATCCTAAGTTAAATATGAAGGAACATAGCATGTTTGGCTAGAATCTTAGATGAGACAAAGCAGGGATGGGAGAGTGGGTTGAAAAGAGGATTAGGGAAAGGCAAAGAAAGAAAGTGAAGTTGCTCAGTCGTGTCTGACTCTTTGCAATCCCATGGACTGTAGTCTACCAGGCTTCTCTGTCCATGGGATTTTCCAGGCAAGATTACTGTAGTGGGTTGCCATTTCCTTCTCCAGGTTATCTTCCTGACCCAGGGATCGAACCCAGGTCTCCTGCATTGCAGGCAGATGCTTTACCCTCTGAGCCACCAGGGAAGCCCAGGGAAAGCCAAGCAGGGCCCATAAATCATGCTTACTGTATCCTGAGGGCAATGGAGAGCCATTGAAGATATAACCCAAATAATTCTTGGTACCTCATGGAGTCATTCTCTGCAGTTTCATCTGAGGAAGCACAGGCTGGCAGTCAAAAGTAATTAGAAAGGAAGACTGATGACAAGCTAGACAATGGTTCTAGTCTGCACTCCCTTGGAGAGACTGGGTGCCTTCAGGGTGGTATGGCTGGGTGGAGACTGCACTCCCTTCGGACTAACCTTTCTTCAATCTGGACCAGATAGATGGTGGGGAGATGATGTCATCTCTCTCTCTCTTTTTAATGGCTTTTGGTCACACTGCACAACGTGTGGGATCTTAGTTCCCCGAGCAGGGATCAAACTCATGCCCCCTGCAGTGGAACCTCAGAGTCTTAATCACTGGACTGCCCTGTCATCTCTTATTCGTTTTTCTTCTCTTCCCTGGTGCCAGGAGAGAGTCTGGGTTTGGATCCTGACTCCGTCACTCCAGACACATCTCCTTTCCCAACTGCCTGCTTTTCTTCCTTTTGTAAATTGCATGTGACGCGTGTTATGTGCCAAGCATTATCTGAGTGATGGAGCTACAAGGCAGAGATTAACCACACAGTTTCTGCCCACGTGGGATGATAGGCTAGTGAGGAAAGGCAAATATCAAGGAAATGACTGTTTGAATCAATGGAAAATGAAAAGTTTTAAAAAGTGTTTTACAAAGAGAGAGAAAATCTTACGAGAGATCGTTAGGGAAACTGATCTATCTAGATGTCAAGAAAGTCTTTGATTGTCAGGGATCTACTCTGTGGAGGATACGCAAGAGTTCAGAGGTGGAGGAATGGAGATGTAAGGAAGAGTCCAGGCAAACGTCCTTTGGCAGAAGGACAAGAATTGAGACAAGGCTAGTGTGATTGGTGAAGAGACTGGGACAAAGACCAAGTTGACAGTAGAGCAGAAGGTCAAGCCACACCCAACCTTTTAAGCCTGTGAAGGATATTTATTGGTCGTTATGTGGAGTGATGTGAGTCCATTCAAGTGGTATTTATTCGTAGCTTGTGGGGTTGGAGTGAGCTGGAGGTACAGCTGCAATAAATTTGTACTTTGAAAAGGTCTTTTTGGTTTCTCTATCAATGAACAGTTGGATTAGGGCTTCCCTGATGGCTCAGCTGCTAAAGAATCCGCCTGCAATGTGGGAGACCTGGGTTCAATCCCTGGGTTGGGAAGATCCCCTGGAGAAGGGAAAGGCTACCCACTCCAGTATTCTGGCCTGGAGAATTCCATGGACTGTATAGTCCATGGGGTCGCAAAGAGTCAGACACGACTGAGTGACCTTCACTTTCACTTTCAACTGGATTAGGCCAGACTGGGATAGGGGAGACCCAGTGCTATTGCATTAATCAAGGCAAGAGAAGACGGTAGCTTGGTCTGGGCAGGGAGAGGTCGATGGGAAGTTAGGGGAGTGGATACCTTCAAGAGAGATTTAGTAAGTAAAAGACATAGGACTGGGGTGGATTCGCTATGTAACAGTGATGCAAGATGATGAGGTATCCAGAAAGACTCCTTGGTTTCAGGTTAGCACACCTATGTTCTAGGACAGTTTGGGAATAGGGATCCCTGGTATAGGAAATGCCAGAGAAGGATCAGGCTTTGGAAAGACGTTGAGACCATCTGCTTCAGATTTGAAGAGTATTAGGTGCATTTGAGATATCATAAGCTGAGTTTGATATTTAAGCCAAGAATTTCCAGATATACAAGCTGGATTTAGAAAAGGCAGAGAAACCAGAGATCAAATTTCCAACATTCATTGGATCATAGAGAAAGCAAGGAAATTCCAGAAAAACATCGACTTACGCTTCATTGACTACGCTAAAGCTTTTGACTGTATGAATACAACAAACTGTGGACAATTCTTCAAGAGATGGGAATACCAGACCACCTTACCTGCCTCCTGATAAATCTGTATGCAGGTCAAGAAGCAACAGTTAGAACTGGACATGGAACAACAGACTGGTTCCAAATAGGGAAAGGAGTACATCAAGGCTGTATATTGTCACCCTGCTTATTTAACTTATATGCAGAGTACCTCATGTGAAATGCCAGGGTGGATGAAGCACAAGCTGGAATCAAGGGAGAAATATCAACAACCTCATATATACAGATGATACCACTGTTACGGCAGAAAGTGAAGAGGAACTAAAGAGCCTCTTGATGAGAGTAAAAGAATGAAAAAGCTGGCTTAAATCTCAGCATTAAAACAGCTAAGATCGTGGCATTCAGTCTCATCAATTCATGGCTAATAGAAGGGAAAAAGTAGAAACAATGACAGACTTTATTTTCTTGGGCTTCAGAATCACTGCAGACATAAAATTAAAAGATGGTCCTTGGAAGAAAAGTTATGACAAAATTAGACAGCATATTAGAAAGCAGAGACACCACTTTGCCGACAAAAGTCTGTCTAGTCAAAGCTATCATTTTTCTAGTAGTGATGTAAGGCTATGAGAGTTGGACCATAAAGAAGACTGAGCACCAAAGAATTGATGCTTTTGAATTGTGGTGCTGGAGAAGACTCTTGAGAGTCCATTGGACAGCAAGGAGATCAAACCAGTCAACTCTAAAGGAAATCAACCCTGACTATTCTTTGGAAGGACTGATGCTGAAGCTGAAGCTCCTGTACTTTGGCCATCTGATGCTAAGAGCTCACTCACTGGAGAAGACCCTGATGCTGGGGAAGATGAGGCAAAGGAAAAGGGAATGACAGAGGATGAGATGGTTAGATAGCATCACTGACTCAATGGACATGAATTTGAGCCAACTCCAGGAGATTGTGGAGGACAGAGGAGCCTGGGTGCTGCAGTCTGTGGGGTCGCAAGAGAGTTGGACATGACTTAGCAAACTGAACAAGAACAACGAGCTGAGTTTGATACAATGGTTCAGGGAAGACTATGCTGGAAATTTTTTTAGTACAGTACTTTAAAACATATTTTATTTACTTCTTTGGCTGAGTGAGGTCTTAGTTGCAGCGCCCAGGATCTTTTGTTGCGGTGCACGGACTCTCTAGTTATGGCTCATGGGCTCAGTAGTTACCATGAACAAGTTTAGTTGCTTCAAGGCAACTAAGGATCTTAGTTGGGATCTTAGTTCCCTGACCAGGGATCAAACCCATGTCCCCTGCATTACAAGGCAGATTCTTAAGCACTGGACCATGAGGGACATCCCTAGGCTGGAGGTTTTTCATAGATCCTTGTGTTAGAGTTGTAGCTGACGAGGTGATGCTAGGGAAAGAGTATGGGATGAAAAGAGAAGAGGGCTATAGGTCACTCTAACATCTCATATGATCTTGGGCCAGTCTAAGGCCATTGTAGAGTTATTTTGATGCTTACATAAAATACCATATGCCCAGTGTCTAGCACTTAGTAGGCACTTGATAAATGCTGGATACATTTCCCTTCTCTCTGTTAACTACTCTGCTACCTTTATTTTATTTTTATGTATTTTCTGGCTCCATGTATTGCCACCGGAGACTTAAACCTAATTCTTCCAACTTGAGATGGCTCCAGGGTACATGTTGTCTATACTAGGCAAGCACCGTTCTCCAACACTCAGCCCGGGAGAGCCTCCCTTTTTGAGAGCTGTCTGAACCTGAACTAAGAGAACTCCGGCCTTTGGTTGACCAGTGACCAACACTTGGAGAGCCAGTGTTCTTAGCAGACACAGTGACACCTCCCTTAGAATTATCTACCTTAGATAATCATGCCCCCTATCATTTCTAGGACATTTTGTGTGCTTTTTTGTCTTCCCCCAGAGAATTTTCACAGCGATTAGCTCTGTTGTTCATCACAGGATTTTTCATTATGAAATGCATTTGCATATTTTATTTACCTTGAATTCTTCTCCCAGCACTGAAACCACAGCATTTTGAGCAAATACACATAAGGATGACTTAGGAATTCACTCCTCTCATGCTTAACCTCGCTTTCTCTTGTTTTCCCATTTTATTTTTAAACTGTGAGTTTTATCTTCCTGGTTGTATTCTTGCCCACGTTTCAGCGGTTCTCACAATTACAATCCTACTCTTTTTTTCTTTTTTTTTGGCACCTTGCCCTCTTCATCTCCTTTCACCGACACCAAGTCTTCTGGCCCCCAAAACCCACCAATCTGGCATATTCACGTTTTAGACTCCTCTTCACCTCATTTCTCTCTGACGCAGGTGCTGTTTATTCTGCACTGAAGCTACATTTGAGCTTTAACTAGAGATTTGTTATGCAAGGCAGCCTCGTCCAGGTTCTTCCTTTGCCCCTGGCATCTTTAAAGATTCTCTCTGCTTCTCAAGTCTCAAATCACTCCCTTCTGCCCGCCTCCCTTCTCTGCATAACATTTCCCTGATTTTCCTTCCTCTTGTCTGGATCTTTGTCTTCTGCTCTCTGTGTTCATCCTCTCACTAAACATGTTGGAGCCCCTACGATGAATCAGGCTCTGCTGGGCTCTGGGGATTCAGACACCTGTGACCTGGCCCATGACCTTGAAGTGCCCTCAGTCTGCCACAGTGGGTTGCAAATCCAACAGCACATCAGAATCATTGAATTTAAAAGAAGGCCGAAATCCTAGACCTGGAGATTCTGATTTAATTGGTCTAGAGTGGAACCCAGGAATTGTTACTTTTTAAAAAGAGATTCTAATGTGCAGCCAGGGATGAGAAGCACTCACTGGCCTAATAGATGAGATAGGTGGGTAAACAAATGATTATAATACAATGTGAAGGCAGAAGGAAGCAAGGGGGGCTGGAGGAGAATAAAGAGAAGCTCCTTATTCACCCCAGGGCCCTGACTCAGGGCCCCCTCCCATTCTAGAGATCCTTTTCACAGAGCCTCGACCGGATTGTTAGGATGGGAGAAACAGCATCTCTCAAAGCAGGGTTACCTTCACAGAAGAGCAATTAGGAGCCAGAGCCTGGCCTTGGGTGTCAGCCCAACCTACAACCAAATCTTAGTTTTGTCGCTTGTTAGCTGTGTGGCCTTAGGCAAATTGCTTACCTACTCTTGAGTCTCGATGCCCTCATGAGAATAGGTCCATAAAGTGCGCGTGTGAATTTTTATTTATTTATTTTTGCCTGCGCTGGGTCTCTATTGCTGCGCTCGGGCTTTCTCTAGTTGTGGCAAGCGGGGGCTACTCTCTAGTTTTGATGCGTGGGCTCCTCATTACGGGGGCTCCTCTTGCTTCTCTAGCATGGGCTCCAGAGCACAGGCTCAGTAGTTGTGGGGCACAGGCTTAGTTGCTCCACAGCGTATGGACTCTTCCGGGACCAGGGATCGAACCTGTGTCCCCTGCATTGGCAGGTGGATTCTTAACCACTGGACCACCAGGGAAGCACCTATGTGTGTGTGTGAAGTGAGGGGTCTGATGTCTGTAGTGTGCCCTAGCCACTGCCCTACACCCAGTCCGTGTTCAAAACATTTTGACTTCAACCACTTTGAAGTACCATATATGCACTAAAGATGCTCAGTTTTTCTTCTTTCAGCAGCAAATACTCAAATGACCATCTGTGTTTGCCCTGTTGGTCGATCCCTGCCTGAGGGTGACACTCTTCACTTGGTCTCGCTTCGTGCAGTTTTCAAAGGGGCTAACATCTGAACCTCACCCCGCCATGGCACCCACTTCTCCAGATTCTTTCTTTCAAATGTTTGCCATTTTCTTTCCTTTTTTCCCCTCTCTTTTTATTTTTTAAATTTTTAAAAATTAATTTAATTGGAGGCTAATTACTTAACAATATTGTGATGGTTTTTGCCATACATTGACATGAATCAGCCATGGGTGTACGTGTGTCCCCCGTCCCCAAACCCCCTCCCACCTCCCTCCCCATCCCATCCCTCTGGGTCGTTCGTCCCAGTGCACGGGCTTTGAGGGCCCTGTTTCATGCATCGAACTTGGACTGGTGATCTATTTCACTTATGGTAATATACATGTTTCAACGCTATTCTCTCAAATCATCCCACCCTCGCCTTCTCCCACAGAGTATGTTTGTCATTTTCTTTGCCTCCCGAGTTCCCACCAATATTTCTCCTGGTTCATCATCTGGCGCAAAGCCAGTTGTAGACCTGAGTGTGGTGCTCCATCTCCCCACTTCCTCTGTGGGTTCCTCTGAGACTTCTCCTAGGATGGCCAAGCGGTTGGTTGCCATCCAGCATGGCACCCACAGCCTTGTCTGCGGGGGCATCCCCCTCATGCCAACCTTGGCACAGATGCCTTGCCCCTACTTGCTCCACAGCCCTGGGCTCCAACTTGTTGGAGCTGCCCACTATCCTTTCCATATGTATTGTTCTTATTTTTATTATTTAAATTTTTTTTTTTAAATTGAAGTACAGTTGATTTACAATGTTCTATTAGTTTCTGGTGTATAGCATAAGTGATTCATATACATAGAATAGAATTCTATTAATTTTTAAAAAATTAAAAGTGATTCATATACATAGAATAGAATTCTATTAATTTTTAAAAAATTAAAAATTTCAGCTCCACCGGTTCCCTCCGGCCCTCCCTGCCCCCAGCATTTCCCAGGGATGCATAACCCTCCACCCTGTCTGCTGCCCTGTCTTTCTCTCTTAATTACCACATCTATATATAGAATAGAAAAGAATCTGAAAAAATATATCAAAATATATAATAAAAACATAAAAAATTAAAAATTGAAGTATAGTGATGTACACGGTTGTGTTAATTTCAGGTGTGCAGCAAAGTGATTCAGTCGTATATTTCTATTCTTTTCCAGATTCTTTTCCATTATAGGTTATTGTAAGATATTGACTAGTTTCCTGTGCTGCACAGTAGGTCCTTGTTGTTTCTCCATGTTATACACAGTACACGTGTATTCTTGTTTCCTTGGCTAACCTTCTCCTTTTCCCAAGACAGCAGTCCAAGTTCTGCTTGGTCTTGAGGCAGTTTGAAGAACTCGATAGCCAGACCCCAAGTCCCTGGGGCGCTGTCTTGGTTTTAGGGCTTGGTCAGTTCTAGAATTATGCTGTTAGCTGGGAGGCCGTGTTCTCTCTCCACAGCCTGCCCGGCTCTCTCTGAGCCTTCCTTGCTCCTGGGACAGACCTCTGAACACTGCGTGCCGTCCATGCTTCTGTGTGGCACCACCTTTGTCTCTCCTCTTTCAGCTCCACCGGTTCCCTCCGCCCCCCCCCCCCCCCGCCCCCAGCATTTCCCAGGGATGCATAACCCTCCACCCTGCCTGCTGCCCTGTCTTTCTCTCTTAGTTACCACTCTATTTGTACAGGCTTCTCACTTTGGATCTTTTTTGATTTTTATTTTTGAGTGATTTCTGTTTCAGTCCATCATCTTGCTGTTTGTCTCTCCGATCTTCATTATTTACTTCCGCTAATGGGCTTGCCTGTTCTGCTCCTTTCAACTCTGGGCTTTATTCTTCCCCGTGAGAAGCTGTCTCATATTGTCTCTCCAGGTGACCCAGCCACATCTGGCTTACTAAAGATAAACAAAACTGCTTTTTCCTCCATCACTGTTCTTGTTGGGCTGATAATATCCTCCCGACCTGGTGGGACTTTGTGTACCCCCCATGCCCCCTCCTCAGTGGGGATCACATTCTGTACCTACCTTGCTGGGGTCCATGGACCCCTCATGCACCCCCCCTGGGAGGCCCATCAGTTCAGCCACTCAGTCGTGTCCGACTTTGTGACCCCATGGACTGCAGCACGCCATGGACAGGCCTCCCTGTCCATCACCAACTCCCGGAGTTTCCCAAACTCATGTCCGTTGAGTCACTGATGCTATCCAACCACCTCATCCTCTGTTGTCCCTTTCTCCTCCCGCCTTCAATCTTTCCCAGCACCAGAGTCTTTTCAAACGAGTCAGCTCTTCACATCAGGTGGCCAAAGGATTGGAGTTTCAGCGTCAACATCAGTCCTTCCAATGAACACTCAGGACTGACCTCCTTTAGGATGGACTGGTTGTATCTCCTCGAAGTCCAAGGGACTCTCAAGAGTCTTCTCCAACACCACAGTTCAAAAGCATCAATTCTTAAGTGCTCAGCTTTCTTCACAGTCCAACTCTCACATCCATACATGACTACTGGAAAAACCATAGCCTTGACTAGATGGACCTTTGTTGGCAAAGTAATGTCTCTGCTTTTTAATATGCTGTCTATGTTGGTCATAACTTTCCTTCCAAGGAGTAAGCGTCTTTTAATTTCATGGCTGCAATCACCATCTGCAGTGATTTTGGAGCCCCCCAAAATAAAGTCTGCCACCGTTTCCACTGTTTGCTCATCTATTTGCCATGAAGTGATGGGACCAGATGCCATGATCTTAGTTTTCTGAATGTTGAGCTTTAAGCCAACTTTTTCACTCTCCTCTTTCATTTTCATCAAGAGTCTCTTTAGTTTTTGTTCACTTTCTGCCATAAGGGTGGTGTCATCTGCCTATCTGACGTTATTGATATTTCTCCTGGCAATCTTGATTCCAGCTTGTGCTTCATTCAGCACAATATTTCTTTTTTTTTTTCCAACATTTCTCTTGATGTACTCTGCATATAAGTTAAATAAGCAGGGTGACAATATACAGCCTTGACGTACTCCTTTTCCTAATTGGGGTAGCAATTATTGTTCCTGTTATGAAATTAGGAAAACAAGACTTAGCAGGGAGGAAACTGAAGCCCCAGAGGATGTAAGTCTCCAAGCTTGTGTGGCTAGTAAGGGAAGGTCTGAGAACAGTCAGGCCAAGGCATTCCCAGTTCGTTGCCGGGTGCAGGGCTCTACCTGGGCATGACAACTGGGCAGGCAGCCTGTGCAAGGATGAGCTCTGGATCCCGCTCTCAGGAAGGTTTCATAAACTCCTCTTGGTGTGAGCCTATGACCCTGGCCTGCTGGTCTGTTGGGTTAATGTTTCAGAAGGGCAGATGAAACACCATGCTTCTATTTATTTTTAGGGTGTCAGCCACGGGGACTCTAGGATCAAGATTCAGCAATGTCTTCCCTTGTACACCAGATATAAGGCGTGCAGTTCCAATGGTTTTCTGGCTTGGATGTGCCTTTTAAAAAAAATCATTTTTAAAAGTTTTTTTTTTGTGTGTGTGTGTGAACCATTTTTAAAGTCTGTTTTGAATTTGTTACAATATTGCTTCTGTTGTTTGCCTTCTGGTGTTTTGGCTTAGCTCCCAAACCGGGGATTGCACCACACAGCCTACTTTGGAAGGTGAGGTCTTAACCACTGGACTGCCAGGGAAGCCCCTTTAGTCCAGCTTCTATGTTCTGTCTGGATAAAAAGTCCAGCTAGGAGAGCAAACTCAATCATTCCATTCAACCTCGTGCTTCCTGCACAGGTGGGATCAGGTGGTGTGCGTGTGTGTGTGTGCATGTGTGTGTGTGTGTATGAATGTATATGTGTACATGTTCAAGGGTAGGGATTTGCTCTTGCTTACACGCCTGCAATGTGGGAGCCCTGGGTTCGATCCCTGGGTTGGGAAGATCCCCTGGAGGAAGGCATGGCAACCCACTCCAGTATTCTTGTCTGGAGAATCCCCATGGACAGAGGAGCCTGGTGGGTTCCAGGCCAAGGGGTGGCAGAGTCGGACATGACTGAGTGACTAAGCACAGCACAGCACAAAGCCAAGGCTAAAAAATGGAAGACTCGTGTTGTTTTGCAAGAGAATATCTCTCCTCACCTTCCTTTAGAAACTCCACTCAAATGTGCTCTTCTCAAGATGGAGGCATGCCAAAGGATGTGCGGTGTCTTCTCCCCAGTTGTTCTTTATCCCTGCCCAGGACACTAGTCTGGACACTAGCTGGACAGAAGTGGGTATTCTCTGGATCACTTTCTAGTGGACAGGGCCGCTGTGACTCTAAATGAGTGAGGATCCAGGTCGACTGCTTCCGATCAAGTTCCCTGGCTCCTCAGCGAGCCCTCCTCCTCCTACTGTCTCAAGGTGGAGCATCTTTGGTCCAGGCTTGGGGCTACCTTCTAGAAGGCTCGCATCCTTGTCGGCATAGCTGAACTGAGCTTCCTTTGAGGCCTCATCACAGTCTCTGCAGGTGAGCCTCAGGGTGTGGTGTCAGGAAGTCTGTTCCAATATTTAGATTTGAGAGTTTAGAAATCCCACGTATACCCTTGGCCTGATCTGAATTCTCCAACATGAATTATAGGAAAGCTCATGGTTAGAGATCTGGAACACACCAGAGTAGACGAGTAAGCTTGATATTTGTTTTCCATTTGGCTTGTAATCCTTGTGTATCTGTGTCATTGGTTTATCTTATTGGAGCTTGGAGAAGGGAGAGAAATGTGTTACCTGGGGCCCCTGCTGTTGGTCGTCATGAGAAAGGTGTGATAAGAAGTCATAAAAACGTGAACAATGTGGAAGAGCGCAAAGGTAAACTCTTGAAGCACAGAAGCCCCGGATGAAAAACCAGAAACCATCTAATCACTTAGGGGACCCCTGATCACCATGCGGAGGTGCTGAAGCTGCAAGAAGCCTTAAGAAACAAAGGCCTTGTGTGGGCTGGATCCCCGCTGCCCGCTGAGCTGATTTAAATGCTGCCCGTGCATTATTTCATTTAATCTTCACAATCAGTGAAGGATCTTACCAGAAGGATGTGATTATTCCCACCGACCCTTGGATGAGGGCGATTAGGCGTTGGCCCGAGGCTGCAGAATGACTTAGTAGCAGATTTGGGATAAGCACACAGGTCTCCCAAAGCCTATTTTCAGGTCCTTCTCTCCCTATTATGATTCACCCAGTTTTTTTTTAACTTAATTTTGGCTGCACTGGGTCTTCATTGTTCTGAGTGGGCTTTCTCTAGTTGCGGCGAGTAGGGGCTACTGTGCAGCTGCAGGGCATGGGCTTCTCATTGCAGCGACTTCTCTTGTGGAGCACAGGCTCTAGGGAGCCTGGACTTCATTGACCCCATGGCATGTGGAATCTTCCCGAACCAGGAATCGAACCGTGTCCTGTGCAAGGCAAGGCAATTTCTTAATCAATGGACCACCAGAGGAGTCTTTGCCCAATTTTATATGGGCTGGGTCTGCCCATGGTCCCTGAGACCATGAGGTGCTCCCCCCAGGAGGGGCTGGTGTGGGGAGGACAGCCCTGGCTCTCAGGCCTCTGCCTGGATGCAGCACTGTGGCCAGATGGACCCGTGGGTGTGGCATGAGTAGCCCTCCCTTTCTTAAGTACACAGAGGGGAAAAGTCTCCTGCCTGGGGACAAAGTCCAGAAGGTGCGGCTGGGTGCTGCAGTGTTGGCTGACTGCCAGCTTTGAATAACAAGCCATAACACCTGGAATATGGCACAATAAGATCCAGACTGAGCAAGGACCCAAGTTCATAGTCTTTCCTCTGAGCTTTCAGCAGCCTCTCTTTTCACGCTCCTAGCGCGTGGGGAGCTTGCAGCTGGCAGTTCGCGTATGTTACTCTTCCCTTCCCTTCAAGGTAAAAATTCAGATTCTTGTCTATAGACTTTTTTCATTCGTAGGGGTTTTCCTGAGATTTACTCAAATCAAATAGGTAGCCAGACCTAACACACAAAAGCCCCACTGACGTCCTAAAGTTGGAGACTCATGATTCCCGCTCATGCCTTTAGCCCTGATTCCGCCTTCACCGTCTCCTGGCTTTGGACGGGTTCCCTCTGCCTGGAACATCCTCTGTTGCTCAGTTCTCCTTCAGGGAACCTCTCAAATGTTGCCTAATATAATAGCTAACACTTGTAGACTAATACTGTGTGCCAGGCATGTTCCAAACATTTTATGTTTATTCCCTCATTTCATCTTCTCAACAACCATATAGCCTAGCAACCATTATTATTCCTATTTTGCAGATGAGAAAGATGAAGTGCAGAGAGAGTAGGAAACTTGACCACACAGATGTAGAAAACAAACGCATGGATGCCAAGGGGGAAGGAGAGAGTGGGATGAATCGGGAGCTCGGGATTGACATATACACACTGCTGCTGCTGCTGCTGCTTCTGCTAAGTCGCTTCAGTCGTTTCCGACTCTGTGCGACCCCACAGACGGCAGCCCACCAGGCTCCCCCGTCCCTGGGATTCTCTAGGCAAGAACACTGGAGTGGGTTGCCATTTCCTTCTCCACATATACACACTACTACGTATAAAATAGAGATTTCCAGGCGGCACAGTGGGAAAGAATCCACCTGCCATTGCAGGAGACGCAGGAGGCTCAAGTTCGATCCCTGTGTTGGGAAGATCCCCTGGAGGAGGGCATGGCAACCCACTCCAGTATTCTTGCCTGGAGAATTCCATGGACAGAGGAGTCTGGCGGCTACAGTCCATAGGATCCCAAAGAGTTGGATATGGCTGAGCAAATGAACACGCAGCACATGTACAAAATAGATAATGAGAACCTACTGAAGAAAACAAGGATGTCTACTTGGTGCTCCGTGGGGACCTAAATGGGAAGGAAATCCAAAAAAGAGGAATATATGTATACATACGGATGATTAACTTTGTTGTACAAGCAGAAACTGACACAGCAGAGCAAACTAACTATACTCCAAAAACAAAAAACAAACAAACAAAAAACCTCATTCAAGGTTACACTGTTAATAAGTGGCAGACTTGAGATTGTGTTCTGGTCTATTTCCAAATATGGAAATTGGCAACATGGTATATTGAAGGCGCATAGGTGGGTGGGATTCAAATCCTGGTCCCATCATTAAAGCTGTGTGAATTTGGGAGGTGGTTTAGCCTTTTTGAACTTCAATTTTCTCATCTTCAAAGGGCAGTAATACATCCAACATCATATAGTCACTTATGAGGTTGAAAAGAGATAAACAGAGAAAGAATCGATCACTCATGAGTAAGTAATAAATCTTAGTTTCTTTCTCTTGCCTTTTTTTTTAAAAAAATTTTTTTTAACTGGAGGAAAATTGCTTTACAATGTTGTGTTGGTTTCTGCTGTACAACAACGCGAATCAGTCATAATTATATTATATATCTGCTCTCCTTCTTGAGCCTCCCTCTCCTTCCCCCATCCCACCCTCTAGATTATCTCAGAGCACCAGGCTGAGCTCTGTGTGTTGTACATTAGCTTCCCTCTAGCTGTCTGTTTTGCACAGGAGAGTGTATATATGTCAGTACTACCTTTTCCATTCATCCCTCGCTCTCCTTCCTCTACTGTGTCCACGAGCCCACATCTGTGTCTTCATTCCTTCCCTGCAAAGAGGTTCATCACAACTGTTTTGCTAGATTCCATATATATGCATTACTGTATGATATTTGTTTTTCTTTTTCTGATTTACTTCACTTTGTATAAAAGGCTCCAGGTTCGTCCACCTCACCACCACTGATTCAAATTCATTCCTTTTTTATGGTTGAGTAATATTCCATTGTATATACGTAGCACAACTTCTTGATGCATTCATCTGTTGATGGACATCTAAGTTGCTTCCATGTCTTGGCTCTTGTAAACAGTGCTGCAGCGAACATCCAGGCACATGTGTCTTTTCAGAATTATGGTTTACTCAGGGTACATGCCAGTAATGGAGTTGCTAGGTCATATAATAGATGTATTCCTGTTTTTTTTTTTTTTAAGGAATTTCCATGCTGCTGCTGCTGCTGCATAATGGCTGTATCAGTTTACATTTTCATCAACAGTACAGGAGGGTTCCCTTTTCTCCACATCCTCTGTAGTATTTACTGTTTATCGATTTTTTGATGATAGCCATTCTGACTGGTATGAGGTGATACCTATTGTAGATTTGATTCGTATTTCTTTAATATCGAGTGATGCTGAGAATCTTTTCGTGTGTTTATTGGCCATCTGTATGTTTCCTTTGGAGAAATGTCTGTTTAGGTCTTCTGCCCACTTTAGGATTGGGCTGTTTCTTTTTCTGATATTGAGCTGTATGAGCTGCTTATGTATTTTGGAGACTAATCCTTTGTCAGTTGCTTCATTTGCAATTATTTTCTCCCATTCTGAGGGTTGTCTTTTAATCTTTTTTATTGTTTCCTTTGCTGTGCAAAAGCTTTTAAGTTTAATTAGGTCCCATTTGTTTTTTTTGTTTTTATTTCCATTACTCTAGACGGTGGGTCAAAGAGGATCTTGCTGTGATTTATGTCAAACAGTGTTCCGTCTATGTTTTCCTCTAAGAGTTTTATTGTTTCTGGCCTTAACATTTAAGTCTTTAATCCATTTTGCACTTATTTTTGTGTATGGTGTTAGGAAGTGTTCTAGTTTCATTCTTTTACACTTAGCTGTCCAGTTTTCCTGGGCTTCCCCAGTGGCTCGGCAGTAAAAAATCCTCCTGCAATGCAGGAGAGACAGGAGATGCTGGTTCGATCCCTGGGTCAGGAAGGTCCCCCGGAGGAGGAAATGGCAACCCACTCCAGTATTCTTGCCTGGGAAAGACTGGATTCCACTCCTTGGTCCGGAATCCCTGGGACAGAGGAGCCTGGCAGGCTACAGTCCATGAGGTTGCAAAGAGTCGGACATGACTGAGCAACTAAGCCCTGACTGTCCAGTTTTCCCAGAACCACTTATTGAAGAGGCTGTCTTTTTTCCATTGTATATCCTTGCCTCCTTTGTCAAAGATACAGTGCTCATAGGTGCCTGGGTTTATCGTCTTTCAACTTTGGAATCAGTGAAATATATAAATGTAACATTTTAGCTTAGAATAAGGATGTCAGATCTGGGGAGGGTCTCAGCTATGAGCTACCTAGACCTGTGCACTGACTGAAGGACAACATCTGCTCAAGGTGACTCAGGAAGTTGGCAACTGTGGCAGAGATTGCAAGCTGCCTTCTCTAATATCTGTTCTCCTCCTCTTCCTTAGTAATGGAGCTCTTGGTTTTCAGCTGGGTTCATAGCTTCTCAGAAAAAGACATTTTCTAGCTTTTCTTGGAGAAAGTGTGGCCATTTGACTATGTTCTGGTCAATGAGATGTTGGTGGAAACATCATAGGGTACTTTCTAGAAGCCTCCTTCAAAGGCGAGAAGGCAGGTCCTTCTCTATTTCTTTCGTCTTGCTACTGGGAAGGCAGATCTGATAACTGGAGCTCCAGCTGCCATCTTGGAAGCCAGAGGACAAGTCACACCATAGGGATGACAAAGTCTTCATACAGCTCTCAATTGTCTACCTGTGGATTTATTTCACATGAAGCAGAAATAGACTTCTGTCTCATTGAAGTCACCGTTGTCTGGGTTTCTTCTTACTTCAGTCTAACCTAATCTTAATGGACAGCTTTAAATGTGGACTAGAACTAAGGTCAATCAACAGTCGTTGAATGGATGATGGATCTCCAAGAGAAGGCTTGGGAACTGGGCTGTCTTTTCCATCTCGGCAGATACAGGTGAGAGAACCTGGGCTTTCACAACGCAACATCTTGAAGCCCTGAAATGCCTTCTTGTGCCTCATGGGTGAAGACGGGGTGCCCCTGGAAAGTGGGTGTGGCTTGAGCATGTTTCTCAGGGATGGCTGGTCTGGGCTCCGTCACGGGGACAGATTCATGGGTGGAACCATCCAAGGGTTCCAAACATGGGTCTCTGAGTCAGGTTTGCCCCGCTGAGTTCTAAGCTAGCGGAGAAAACCCAGAAGGATAAGTGAGATGAACTGATAGCCTCTTCTGTTATTCCTCTAGCTGCTACTGGCATGCTTTGAAATTACAGGCTTTTTTTTTTTTTCCTTAAAAATTTGTTCCTCTCTTTGATTTTCCCCCTTTTATGAATTAATTTTTTCATCGTGAATTATTTCAAGGATCAGACAAGAATAGAAAAGAGTATAATGACTACCTATTTACCCACCATTAAGCTTGATCAAATCTTAACATTGTGTCATATTTGCATCAGATATCATTTAAAGAAATAAAACATTACTGATACAACTGAAGCTCCCTGTACTTCCCACTCCCATTCCTATTCTTCTCCCTCCTCCTCAGAGCTAACCATTACTGTGAATCCAGTGTTTATCATTCCTATGTATGATTTTACACTTACATTGCATATTTATGCATGCATTAATACAATATAGCATTATTCAGTAGGGTTTTAAGTTTTAGATAAAATTGTAGCATCTTCCACTTATCATAGTGTATTCCATCGACTAATTATTCCACAATGTATTGCTCCATTTTCCTCTTGATGAATAGTTAGGTTATTTCCTTGTTTTTTCTTTTTTTAATAAGCCAGAGAGTGCTGTGATGAACTCCTATACTTATCTCCTGGGCACATCTGAGAGAATTTCTTTAGGGCAAGTGTTATTTACCATGGCTGGTAGGTCAAATCCCCCTGTTTTAGTATGGGATCGTAAATTAAGAATAGTTTTTAGTTTTTATTTTTTTAATTTTAAGAAATTAACAATATACAAAACATATAATGTTACTATTTTAACCATTCTTAAAAAATTTTTTTTTAAACCATTCTAAAGTTTAGTAGTCTTGAGTACCTTCACACCGGTGTATAACCATCATCATCATTCATCTCCAGAACTTTTCCATCTTCTTAAATCAAAGCTCTCTGTCCATTAAGCAACAACTTCCTATGCCCTTCTCCACCATCCACTTTCTGCTTCTATGAATCTGACTACTCTAGGGGCCTCATATGTGTGGAGTCACATGCTATTTGTCCTTTGATGATTGGCTTACTTCACTGAGGGCTTCCCTGGTGGCTCAGACAGTAAAGAATCTGCCTGCAATGAAGGAGACTTGAGTTTGACCCCTGGGTTGGGAAGATCCCCTGGAGAAGGGATGACAATCCACTCCAGTATTCTTGCCTGGGAAATCCCATGGACGAAGGAGCCTGGTGGGTTACTGTCCATGGAATTGCAAAGAGTCAGACGTGACTGAGTGACTAACACTTTCACTTCACTTTGCATGATGACTCAAGGTTCAACCATGTTGTAGCATGTATCAGGATTTCCTTCCTTTGAAGGCCGAAGAATATTTCATTGTGTGTGTCTACCACATTTTGTTTATCCATTCACCCTTCAATGGATGATTTTTACATTTTTAATGGTTAAGGAAATAAGAATATTTTGTGATACATGAAAATGATATAAAATTCACATTTCAGTAGCCACAAAAAACAAGGTTTATTGAAACACTGGTAGGGGCATTCAATTAAGCATTCTCTGCATCTGCTTTTATGCTGCAATTGCAGAGTTGAGTGGTTGTATATGTTCATAGAGACCGTCTAGTCTGAAATGCCTAAAATGCGTACCCTCTGGCCCTTTATCTCTGTGGTGCAGAATGACCTAGAGGTGGAGTAGTTGACTGCTAAGGTATGTGCATCTGTCTTCAGTTCTTCTGGATGTGAAATTGCTCTCCAAAGTGAGAGAAACAAGGAGTGCTCAAATTTCCTGTAAACTTTTCTATTTTAATAGCCAGACTCTTTCTTTAAATGAAGCACTTTTTGAAAAGGCCCTTCAAAAGACATCACGTAGTCAGTGATGTTGCTGCATAACAAACAACTGTGAAATTTCAGTGAGTTACAGCAAGCATTCTTTCTGGGCTTTTGGGCTGTGTGTTAGCTAGGGTTTGGTTGATCTGCATTGGGCTGACCTTGGCTTGGCTCCAAGCACTGAGGTGGGTCCTGGTCTTCTCCACATGCCTCTTGTCCACCTCGGACTTGTGGCTAACTGAGGCAATTTTTTTCCTTATTGAAAAAGGCAGGAAATCTAGAGGGTAGGACCAAGGGTTTGTGCATTATGTGCTAAGTTGCTTCAGTCGTGTCCGACTCTTTGCAACCCCATGGACCATAGCCCACCAGAGTCCTCTGTCCTTGGGATTCTCCAAGCAAAAATACTGGAATGGCTAGCCATTCCCTTCTCCAGGAGATCTTCCCAACCCAGAAATTGAACCCAGGTTTTCTGCATTGCAGGCAGATTCTTTACCGTCTGAGCCGCCAGGGAAGCCCGACAGGCATGGAAGAGGGTGTTATTTTAATTCCACATTATGAATGAGGAAACTGGAGTTGAGGGTTAACTGACTTGCCCGAGATTCCAAGGTAGTTAAGTGTTGGAACTTGGGTTTAAGCTTCAAACCCAGGCCATCTAACTCCAGAGCTGTTGGCTTAATCTTTCCACCATGCTACCCAATTAGACTTTTAAAGAATCTTTACATTATGATCATTTCATCGGAAATTTTTCTTTCTCATGGCTGGTGGAGGAGGAATCTCTGACATCGTTACATTAGGGCCACATCTGAGTCTGCATTCTTTCCATTTTCCATTCCTAGAGACTGGGTGTAGAGAAGATGCTTCTGGCCGCACCTGAATGAGGGCAAAGCCAGATGACAAGATAACAAACAGCCCCAGTTTGTGCTGTGACTCAGCCCCCACCAGCTGGATTGCAGCAACCCCAGCTCCTTGCCTGCCTCTGACTCAGATGCAGGACATCCTTGTCCCGTGGAACATCTGGCTCCCAGGTCCTGAGCCTCGGCAGAGGGATGGTGGTTCCTCTCATTACCAGTTTTTCACCGTGGTCTCAGCAGTTCCTTTGCGGCAGGCAGCCTGCTTGCTGTTTCTAGAACTGAGCCAAACCCAGCCCCCTCCGACCCGGCCTCCTTACCTCTTTGCTTCCCCACTGGCTGCATGAGGAGCCCACGCAGGGAAGGAAGAATGCCCAAGTGACGGGCCAGGTCATACCCCATCACAGGCTGGCTAGATTGCTGTATATGGTTTTAAGTCCCCTGCAGACCAAGGCCAAGAAACGAAGTCCAGCCTCCTGTGCCCTTCTCAGGTCACACGAGGGACAAGCCCACAGGGCATCCATCGCAGCCCCTCTTGCTTTGGCAGTGGCCACCTTTACCCCTCCCAGGCCCTGTCCCCAGAGCTCAATCAGCAGATCCATCTCCACACTGTATGTTTTCCATTAGATTTCTCCCACAATAGTCTCGTCCTTGGGCTTCCCAGGTGGCACTAGCAGTAAAGAAACTGCCCGCCAGTGCTGGAGATGGAAGAGACACAGGTATGATCCCTGAGTCGGGAAGATCCCCTGGAGGAGGGCACGGCAGCCCACTCCAGTATTCTTGCCTGGAGAATCCCGTGGACAGAGGAGCCTGGCGGGTTACAGTTCATGGGGTCGCAAAGAGTCAGACACGACTGAAGCGACTAAGCACGCACGCATGCATTCTCATCCTTTACAACTTGGCAGCGTTCGTCCTTTTGTTCTTGATGCCTAATGAAAATTAGTGATTCAGGAAATCACCAAGGAGTCCTTAGGCAGGCAGCGGTACCCTCTCATCCTCACAGGGAAGGATGGTGGGGGCAAGAAGAAGGTGCATGGACTTGGTCTCTCTAGAGGCTTTGTTGTGTGTTCATTGATGCTGCAAATGCTTATTAAGCACCTATTGGGTACCAGTGTCTGGGTCAGGGCCTGAGAAGATTGTGAGAAATGAGAAGGTAAGGCTGCATACCTGTTTTCTTCCCTATTTGCTTGCTGGTGAGGTCTTGCCACAGAGGGATAGATTTTTCAGGACTGACTTCTGTACACGTAGCTCTGACTGGTTGCTCAGACCTTCCCTTGATGAACCCTCATCCCCCCAGAGCAGCCTTCCTGACATTTGTTTCTTTCACACTTGAGCTTGCTTTCCCTTTCTGAACTTAACCCCTTGAGCCCCGAGGGGGGTGCATTCTCCCGAGGCCAGCCGTGGAGCCGAAATCCTCCTCCTACTCACCCTTGCCCTGAGCTCTGCTCTGGCTTATTCTCACCCCCTTGCCCTAGACTCAAAGGAACCGGGTGCTTTTAAAGGACAAGCATTGCATTTAAGGCTGAGTGCTGATAATACAATTAGACTAAAGCTTCTGGAATAGCTCCATTGCCTTCTTCTACAGTACATTGACTTCCTTTGCAGAGAACACTGAATGATGACTAAAAGCCAGCTTCCCTGGAGAAAGGGTGGATTAACCAGGAGAAGAGGGCATTTCCACTTCCTTTTTTAAAATGTTGAAGGAAACAGAATTGGATGTTACCGTCCATTTCTGCCTCCTCTACCTTCCTTTCTATTTCTTCTGCGAAGGCTGAGTCTCTCCATCCTCCGAGCAGGAGGAAGGCACACCTGGGAGCTCACCAATGTGCCGTACAAGCCTGTGAACTCGCTGCCTGTGTGCAGGACACATTCATGCAGTGTAGATTCTGAGCTCGGCCACCGTATGTGCGAGAGCCTTAGCAGGATGCTAGCAATCTGGGTTTTAGATCCAGTGGAGTGGCTCAGATTCTAATCATTCCTTGGGGTTGCATCTCCTTGTATTTTGAATGATTGATTTTAGATATTTAACCTGAAGACTTGGCATTTCAGAATGTTAGTTCTCTGCATAGCTTAACTTATCTACGTCCTTGTTGACCTTTAGTGAGTAAAGAATGGTCTTGGCTTTACCATGGGACACATTCTGTATTACAGAGTTGCTTTTTTTGCTGAGGCTCAGGGTTGAACGACACCTGCCCTGCTTTAAGCAGTTGGAAGCAGCAATCTTCACTTCCTTTGACTCACACATTCCTCAGCAGTTGAGGGAGGGAGAAGATGCTGGGGTTTAAAAAAAACACAAGTTGGGAATTCTCTGGTGGTGCAGTAGTTAGGATGGGGCTTTTTCACTTCTGGGGCCCAGGTTCAATCCCTGGTCAGGGAAGTAAGATCCCTGCAAGGCATGTGGTATGGCCAAAACCACCACCTCCCCCCCCCGAAAAAAGACAAAAAAATACAAGTTGATATGCTCCATTCATCAGATCTTCATCTTGAGCAAACAACCAATGTTTACTCCTCTGTGTGTGTTTATATATTTCTTTTTCTCTCTCTGTCTGCATGTAGAGAGGCGGTGGGTAGCACGGTCCATCAAACATTTTTGTCTTGGAACCATAAGGGGCTTTGTGATTTCTCATGAAAATCTTACATTGAGAATACAGTTGAGCCTAGGCAGTACATTGACTGGTACCCATCTGTGGTCTTTAGCATATCATAGCGATGAGAGCTAACAATTATGAAGCACTGACTGGATGCTTTCTCTCACTTGAAATTCACAAGACTCCTAATTGATTTGCAGTTTTCATCTCTATTGACAGTTAGGTCACTGTGTAGGGAATGCAGAGGAGGGGTTTGATTTCAGGCCAGATTTGCATCAAAGCTCTGTAATCCCCACTCCATATTGACTGGGCTGTTGAAATGATTCTCCCATTTAAAAATTTCCTGGTAAAAACATTTCTCCTTAGGATGGATCAGAGGCCCAAATGCAGGCTGTATTAATCTCCAGTGCCCAAATTGCCTCTACCTCAGAAAGCTGCCTGCAAAGTCCAAGATCCATAGGGGCCTCTTGGAAAGTTCCATAAAAAATGTGATTCTCTTGTTTCAAAGGTCCCACTGCTCTGGTGGCTGTTGAATGAGGACACTTTTGAGCAAATCATAGTTCCCTTGAACATTTCCCCCTTCTGATCCATTATGATTTTTTTTAAGACAAATATTTGCTAAGTGCCGACTATATGTAAGGTTAATCATTTCTTCTCAGACAATGCAGGAATGGTGAAGTAGAAATAATTATAGTTGAAGAAATGGAGGCAAGGATATTCTCAATTTTGCTTGCAGAGACCCAAAACACCATAAGCAAAGTCAATGGGTGGGTGATGCTGAAGCGTAGCTAGAGGATGGGGAGGGGCCCAGTCTTAGGACGGGCCATTTAGATCATCAAACCAAACTGAACATCTTATTTTACAGATCAGGAAACAGAATGCAGCCTCAAGATGAGATGGCTTGTCCAGCATCACACAGAAGATAGGACCCAGAGTGTGTTCATGCGTGTTAAGTCAATCCAGTCATGTCCAGCTCTTTGTGACCCCGTGGACTGTAGCCCACAGGCTCCTCTGTCCCTGGAATTCTCCAGGCAAGAACACTGGAGTAGGTTTCTGTGCCCTCCTCCAGGGGCTCCTCGTGACCCAGGGATCAAACCCATGTCTCTTGCTTTGGCATCGAAGCATGTGTAGCAACATCCCTGGCTTCTACTCACTACACGTCAGCAGCACGCCTCTCCCCACTTTGGGGTAACCAGAAACGTCTTCAGTCATTGCTAAGTGTTCTCTGGGGGGCAAAATCAGCTCTAGCTGAGAGCCCTTTCAGATCCATTGAACAGCATGAAGCTGGTGCTGAGTTTTCTCCTGGCAGTTTGGGAGGGAAACTGGCCTTGGGTCCAAGAGGAGAAAGCCTTTCCTCCCAATTGTACCATCCCAGTACCTTGGGGAGAGCTATCTGGGGCCCCTGATCTCAGCCAAGAGAGGACAGCTCTCAGAGAGGTGGGGAAAGGGGTCCGAGGGCACGCAGCAGGGCAGCCAGGCCTTCTGAGAGTGTGTGTGTCACTCCCCCATCTCGCAAATGGTCAGCGGGTCAGCAGCGCACATAGAACCGAGTGTGGTTTCTCCTCCACACGCCATAAGGAGCCCCCAACAGTATGCAGGCTGTGTGCGCTGAGCCCGAAAGCAGTAACATCAGAGGGCTCCGCCTGTGTGCTCTTTGTTAGTTACAGGAGGCGTGTATTAATATGAAGCTGTGTTCTGGAAAGTTGGGTCTGGCCTTGGCCCTGACTCTTACCTGACATGGGACCCAAAGCAATGTCTTTTGAGGATTTTTGTCCTCATGTTCATAAAATGACGATATCAGACCATATATGTAAGGAGAAAACTTCCTACTGTCCCCATTGGCCTCCCCATACCCCCAGCCTTGAGAATCGAACAGCTAATAAAGCTGTTTATGGGTCATATTTATTTTAATGAGCAATGAGAGTAGCTTTTTTTGAGTTCTATGGAGGAATAGGGATATTCTTAAAACTCAGTTTAACCTGTTCATTTCACAAGAAAGATGTTACTAAAAATGACATTTTTAGCTCCTGAAATGTGAGCATTCAATATCTGGGCCTTTTAGGAGCAGCAACATGGAGGCAAGTTTCCACACTTTGAGCCATAAGCAAAACGAGTCAGGCCGCGGGTGGCCTGGGTGTGGTCTCAGTAGTCTCTTGTCGCTCTGAGCTTAGTCGCTCAGTCGTGTCCAGCTCTTTTCCACCCCATGGACTGTAACCCGCCTGGCTCCGCTGTCCACGGGGATTCTCCAGGCAAGAATGCTGGAGTGGGTTGCCATGCCCTCCTCCAGGGGATCTTCCCAATCCAGGGACAAACCTGGGTCTCCCACATTGCAGGCGGATTCTTTACCATATGACCCACCAGGGAAGCCCCAATAGTCTCTTGAAGTGAAGTGAAAGTCTCTCAGTCTGACTCTGACAGTCCATGGCATTCTCCAGGCCAGAATACTGAAGTGGGTAGCCTTTCTGTTCTCCAGGGAATCTACCCAACCCAGGGATCAAAGCCAGGTCTCCCGCATTGCAGGTGAATCTTTACCAGCTGAGCCACAAAGGAAGCCCAAGAATACTGGAGTGGGTAGCCTGTCCCTTCTCTAGCGGATCTTCCCGACTCAGGAATTGAGCCAGGGTCTCCTGCATTGCAGGTGGATTCTTTACCCACTGAGCTATGAGCCAAGCACAACAGTCTCTTCAGTGAAGTTGCTCAGTCGTGTCCGACTCTTTACAATCCCACGGACTGTAGCCTACCAGGCTCCTCCATCCATGGAATTTCCAGGCAAGAGTACTGGAGTGGGTTGCCATTTCTTTCTCCAGGGGATCTTCCCGACCCAGGGATCGAACCCAGGTATCCCGCATTGCGGGCAGACGCTTTACCGACTAAGCTACCAGGGAAGTTAACAGTCTCTTAGGTCTGATATATAATATATGGTTTTGTGTGCAAGGAGAGCGCCCCCTAGTGTAAATCTTGAAGTTCAAGACTGAATATTGTTCAGAGAGGGCTTTCCGGGTGGCTCAGTGGTAAAGAATCTGCCTGCCAATGCAGGAGATATAGGAGACACGGATTCGATACCTGGGTTGGGAGGGCCCCCTGGAGAAGGAAATAGCAATCTACTCCAGTATTCTTGCCTGGGAAATTCCATGTTTAGAGGAGCCTGGAGGGCTACAGTCCATGGGAAGGCAAAGAGTCAGACACAACTGAGCGACTGAGCACGCATGCTCTTGCAGAAAAGGATGGAGGGGTTTGGGGACAAGATCAAAGTTGGTTTATTAAGAGAATAACCAGAGAAGTATGTTTTTGGGAAGCCTTTTGGACTGGCTTTGCAGTCAAAGGACTTGGGTTTTGCTGTCAGACTTGGCTTCAAATCACTACTTCCAAGATTGTACACACTTGGGTGAGTTACTTCCACCCCATTTTCTTTTTGTGAAACCGAGATGATTAATACCCACCTCTCAGAGTGTTTTTGGAGTAAATGAAGGAAGCGGGGGTTGAGAGAGTGATTGAAGATGAAGTTGGAAAGATTAGGCTTGATCATGAAGAGTTTATGTACTGTGCCAAAGAGTTTGAACTTGACTCAAAGAACAAGAGAGCCAATGGAAGCTTGTGAGCAACAGAGACAGGGTAGCACTTAAGAGTTGGAAACGTCAGGTTGGTTTATTTCTCTTCTTCAGTTCTTGTCTCATGGCAACAGAAATTTGGAGCGATGGACCAAAAAGTATAGGTCCACAGGCAAGTTACAGCTCAGTTCAGCTCAAGCAGACAGATCTTTTATCAGTCCAACACTCCCAGAAGAGTCCTCTTTATCCCTATCAATTCCTACTGGCTTCCCTCTTTTACACTTCCAGCTCTTCCTTTTGGTTATGCCCAGTGCAAAGCAGGGCTTGCACCCACCACCAATCAATGAAAGGAAATGCAAATGGGCATATACTCAAGGCCAAGTGACAATTATGCTATAAAACAGCAAGTTGTCTTGTTTGTATCTTCCCATAATTCATCTGTTATAATTAGATGTAGAATATTCATGAGCCCGAAATAGGCTCCTAACTGGCTAAGGTTATGTGGAGAAGCCCCTGTGGTCAGTTTGCATTCCCTGTGTGCCTAGGGCGCATGTGCAGGGCTGGGAACGTATCTGTGGTTACTTTGTAGCATATCTGTGAGCTCTCCCGTGGGAGGGAGTTTAGAGATCTGCACGCATCCCTTTCACCCCCGCCTTCCCTCATTGCTCCTGTGTAACGTCCTACCTAACAGAAAGATAACTGGTGGCAGTGTAGACAAGGGGGCTTGAGACTTTGGTGGTTTTGATGGAGCTGGAATATATGGGAAAGAGATTTTGGAAGTAGCATTGACTTGCAGTTGATGCAATATTATGGTGGGTCTTGAGATGGGAGGGGACAGGGTGCAGTCGGAAATGGCAGCAAGCATATGTGGAGCTTTTGTTAAAATCCTTTCCTATAAGCCTTCTTACCTAATTCTCACAATAGTTTTATAAGGAGATATTGTAATTATCCTTCTCATTTTGTATGTAAGGAGTCTGATAGAGAGATTAAGTCAAAGGGTATACAGTTAGCAAGCGGCCAAATCAGAATGTTTCACCCAGGTCTTTGGTTCCAATTATGTCTCTATCTCTCAGATCACACTGCATCTCAAGGTTTAGAGTGAAGTCACTGCAGAGAGAGAGGCAGTCTGGGTCCAGGGTTGGATGTGTGCTGGGGCCCCAGGTTGTACAATCTCCCTGGTTGCTAGGAGTCTCTGATGATCAGAGTCCCCAGGTTGCTAGGCGACCTGGGTTGCTAAGAGTCTCAGTTTATTATAGGCCTTGGGTTGTCAGAAGCCTTGGGGTATTCAGGCTTTCAGTTTATGAAAAGCTTCATGGTTCTCAGAGACATCAGTTATTAGGGGCCCCGGGCATCTAGGGCTCTTGGCTCTTAACATCACCAGGTTGTGAGCCCACCCTGCTTGCTAGGAATCTCAGGATGTCAGAGGTCCCGGGTGTGTGAAGGCCTTCAGCTGCTGAAGTGCTGGTTTACTGGAAACCTCAGTTTTCAGTATCTCAGACTTGTGAGGTTACTAAAGATGTGGGCTCCGATTTTTAGGTCCATGGCTTCCCAAAGTCATGGGTCAACATGCAGCTTTCTCCCACCCATTTCTCTTCTTTCTCTTGTCAGAGTTTCTGGAGCTTTCTCTTTTTCTCAGGTGCTTTATCACAGACAGCCTCATTCTGCTCCCGCAGCTGTGCTGACCTGATTTCTTCTACTCCCAGTTCTTCCCACTTAGGTACCAATTCCAAGACCTTTGAGTAGAAATTTGTTACGGTTCCTAAATAAAGCAGATATCGAAGCACATCTGGGTTATGTTTATGTTCTCATCATTCACCCTCTGGCCAGTCAGCTTTAATAATCTTAAATTAGACTTTGTGGAAAAGTCCAGGGTTGAGTGCCCCTCATTTCCAATTATTTTATTAGATGAGTCAGAACAGTAAAACTTGCCTGTGCATATTTTTGTAAAAACATTTGATTATCAAATAGTTATTCTCAGAAAGTTGCAAGGATGGTAGAGAGAGATCCGGGGACTCTTCATCCAGTTTCCCCCAGTGGTTACATCTTACATATCCAAGTGATTCAATGCTAGTATAGTAATTCTCTGCTTATCCAGAGATCTCGTGACTTCCATGAGGGCTAACACCGTGCAAACTTGGATGGGGAAAAGGCCTCTGATTGGTTAAAATAAGCTCCTGCTTTCCCTTTGCAATATCCTTACAGAACACAATATATAATTGGCCTCTTGTATCCATGGGCTTCCACCTGCAGTTGGTTAAATATGAAGATACAAAACCCGTGGATATAGAAGGCCGATTGTACTAGGCCATTCACTATAGGGACTTGAGCATCCTTGGATTCTGGTATCCTGGGTGGGGGCGGGGAGGTGGTCCTGGAACCCAAACCCTACAGATACAGAGGGACCCACTTTTAGTATCATTCAGGACACTGCGATTGTGACATTGTGTGTATGCAGTTCTGTGTCATTTTCTAACACGTGCATTTGTGTAGCTACCACCTGAATCAAGATACAGAACTTGTTCCAGCACCACAAAATCTCCCTTGAGTTCTCCCTGTAGAGTCGAATGCTTTCCTGTCCCTCCCCAGCCAGTGTGGTTTTTAAAAAATATTTCTTTTTATGTATTTATTTGGTTGCACTGGGTCTTATTTGCAGCATGTGGGATCTAGTTCCCTGACCAGGAATTGAACCTGGGCCCCCTGCACTAAGAGTGCAGGGTCTTAACCACTGGACCACCAGGGGAGTCCACCAATCAGTGTGTTTCAAAATATGTAATCCTAACCTTTACTCACTGCCCCTGGGCATCTCACCCATTAATAGGTCACGGAAATGCAGAGATAAATATAATGTCCTCCTTGCTCTGAAAGAACTCACAGACAGGGCTACAGTCATATAAATCATAAATTAGAGTGCAACATGGGAGTCCTGTGACTGAAAGAAACTCAAAGGACTTTGGCAAGAAAATAGACTGGAGGGTTCGGAAGGTGGAAAGTGTTGGAATTAACAGTTCCTGTGGAAGTTGCAATACTGGACTGATTTTGAAGGATGGAATGGAGTCCATCCTCTCCATGCCCAGTGAGGAGACATGTTGGAAGATCAGTTTGGGGAGGACTGGGTGGCGCAGCACTGTGGAAGCCCGGAGTGGGGTATTGCATGGAGAGCGGTGTTGGGAGGAAGGGATGGAAAGCGGGGGAGAAGACAGCACGTGGAGGACCACCCGGCTGCTGAGCTAGTCCTGCAAGGGGCAGAGAAATCCATCGAAAGATTTAAAAATGGGGGCTGCTATATTCAGTTTTACCACTTCGATGTAGGGGGACCAGTTAGGGAATGATTGCAGTCCCAGATAAGGTACGCTGGCAGCACCAATCGGAGTGGTGGGAGCAGACAGGGAGGGATCGTTTTTGACCTCTGAAGGACATCGAGATGGGCAGAGGGGAGTATGACAGGGATGAGCAAGCTCTTTTTCCAAAGGGATGTTTTCCCTTTCTCTTCGCTTTATATGTATATATATAACTTACTTATTTGGCTGCAGTGGGTCTAGTTGCCACAAGTGGGATCTAGATCCCTCATGAGGGATGGAACTTGGGCCCCCTGCATGGGGAGCATGGAGTCTTAGCCACTAGACCAGCAGGGAAGTCCTGTTTTTCCTTTCTCTTCAGTCTGTGTCAGTTTCCTTGAGAGCAAATCCCTAGGATGGAAGTGCAGGAATATGAATGCTAGTAGAGTAATTCCCTGCTTATCCAGAGATCTTGTGATTTCCACGAGGGCCCACACGACACAACCTTGGATGGGGAAAAGGCCTCTGATGGATTCAGACAAGCTCCCACTTTCCCTTTGTAATATCCTTCAGGCCCTTCTACTCAGAGCCTTTTCTAACAATTCAAGTGCAGCTCTTTAAAGGGTGTTTAGTTGGTTTCGTCTCCACCCCCGCAGATAACAATAACTGAAAACTACCTTTATTGGGTGTCTGCTTGGTGCCAGATTCTGTGTAGAATGCTTTGCCTGTTATCCCATTAATCCTTTCAATGATCCACTGTATGGCTCTTCTTTTTCACTTTACAGGTGAGGATATTGAGGTTCAGCAAGGCTAACAAACCACCAAAGTCACAAGCTAGTGAACTCTGTGACATGAGGACCAAATATCTGGGTTCCAGCCCAGCCAGCCCAGCTGCCCTGGACTGAGGAAGCCACTTGTCACAGGAGGGGAGGGAAGCCGGTCAGCCGGTAGTGGCACCACCACGAAGAACGGAATCATGTGGGTTGATGAACCTGACGACTGTTAAAAATGATCTTCTACCAGCTTCACAGGAGGAGTGTGTCAGTCAGGGTTCTCCAGGGAATAGAACACGCAGTATGTGTGTATATAAACACACATATTTGTGTTCTGTCACTCAGTCACGTCCCACTCTTTGTGACCCCACGGACTGTAGCCCATCAGGCTCCTCTGTCCATGGGATTCTCCAGGCAAGAATACTGGCGTGGGGTGCCATTTCCTACTCCAGGGGATCTTCCTGACCCAGGGGTTGAACCCAAGTCTCTTTCATTTCCTGCATTGGCAGGCAGATTCTTTACCACTGAGCCTCCTGGGAAGCCCAGTAAATATACATATGCTGCTGCTGCTACTAAGTCGCTTCAGTCGTGTCCGACTCTGTGCGACCCCATAGATGGCAGCCCACCAGGCTCCCCCGTCCCTGGGATTCTCCAGGCAAGAGCACTGGAGTGGGTTGCCATTTCCTTCTCCAATGCATAAAAGTGAAAAGTGAAAGTGAAGTCGCTCAGTCGTGTCTGGCTCCTAGCGACCCCATGGACTGCAGCCTACCAGGCTCCTCCGTCCATGGGATTTTCCAGGCAAGAGTACTGGAGTGGGGTGCCATTACATATAGGGAACTATAAAAAGTTTGGTTAGACCAGTTGTTATATATATATGTGTGTGTGTGTGTGTGTGTGTGTGTGTATCCCAAATATATATATATATATATTTGGGATAAGGCTTATGCAGTAATGGAAGTGGGCAAGTTCCAAGATCCGTAGAGTGAGCTGGTAAGCTGGAGACCCAAGAGAATCAATGGGTGTCATTCCAGTCCAAAGGCTGGCAGACTTAAAACCCAAGAAGAGATGTTTCAGTTCTATTCCGTAGGCAGGAAAAAAGCCAATGTCTCAGTTTGAATTGCAGTTTGGCAGGAGGAATTCCCTCTTATTTGGGGGAGGATTCACCTTTTTGGTCTGTTCTGGCCTTCTACTGATTGGTTGAGGCCCGCCTACATTAGGTAGGGCAATCTGCTTTCCTCAATCACTGATTTAAATGTTAATCTCGTCTAAGACACAGTATAGTGAATATATGGAGAAGGGTAGTGGTAACTCACTCCAGTATTCTTGCCTGGAGAATTCAGTGGATAGAGGAGCCTGGCGAGCTACAGTCCATGGAGTTGCAAAGAGTCAGACATGACTGAGTAACTCACACACACACACACACACACACACACATACATAGTGAATATAGACAGAATATTATAATCATCAAACTTGCTGAGAGACTTAATTATTCTAGCTATTAATAAGAAATAATGATGTAATGTGACTGAGGTTCTAATTATGGCTATGATAATGCTATCACAATATAGAAATGAATCAAATTAACACATTGTACACCTTAAACTTACACAACCTTGTGTGTCAAATATATTCCAGTTTTAAAAAATGTTAATCTCATCCAGAAACACCCGGAGTAGTGTTTGACCAAATAACTGGGTACCCTATGGCCTAGTCAAATTGCCACATAAAATGAACCATCACAAGGAGGAAGACAGATTAATGATGGAGACACAAAACTAAAAGAATATGATGGGGAGAGACTGTGTAGTGTAGGGTTAATGACTTTATATGCCTCCCAACTCCTGATAACAATGTCTTGAAATTACAGCCACACACTGATCAATGATGAAAGTAAGAGGAACACAACTTGCTGAGACGAGGTTAGCTCTGTTTTCAATGTTCTGAGTTTGGAGTGAATGGAGTGAGCAGGTCTGTCTCTAGGGGCTCCAGGGGCTCCCTACTCGTAGGCAGAGGAGGATCCATTTCTTCATTGTCCAAAGAACCTTTGCACACTCTTTTGAGACCAGCCTCCTGATGGAGTTCTCTGAGCTGAGGTTCTTCTGAATCAACCATCTAGATGATTTGCATTCATTTCTTCATTTCTTTCCATAGTATTTTTGATCTTGCTCTCAATAATGGAAAAATAGACGATTGAGACACAATGGGCATCTCCTAGTTTGCTGGGAGGGATGGAGAAAGAAGATACTGCTGTAGGGACTTCCCTGGTGGTCCAGTGGCTAAGACTCTGTACTCCCTATGCAGGGGACCCAGGTTCGATCCCTGGTTGGGGAACTGGATCCCACATGGTGGAACTGAGAGTTTGCATGCCACAATGAAGATCAAAGATCCTGCATGCCACAAATAAGACCTGGCACAGCTAAATAAATATAATAAAAAGAAGATGCTGATGTAGTGTGATAGATGCTGAGATGGCACATTAGCATTGCTGGGTGTGCCAGGATGTAGGGGACTCCTGACTCAGCAAGGAGTCCAGGGGAGGAAGTCAAGCTCCAGCGATGCTTTAAGGAGGACCAGCAGCTAGCAAGTTGGCTGGAATAGAATGGGTGTGTTTGATACAGAGAATAACATATATAATATCATACAAGACAAGGTTGCACAATATCGGCACACATTTAGGGAACTAAAGTTTGACTAGAAAAGTGGTTCCCACCACTGGTAGCACTTCAGAATCTCCTGGAAGGGTTAAAAAATACTAATGCTGGGTCTTACCCCTAGAGATTTGGATGTAGTTGGCCTAGGGTGGGGTCCAAGTGTTTGTATTTTTTTTTTTTTTAGTGCAGCTAGGACTGAGAACCAGGAAAGTAAGAGGTGCTTTTGTTGTTGTTGTTTACTTGCTAAGTCCTGTCTGATTCTTTTGTGATCCTGTGGACCGTAGCCCGTCAGGCTCCTCTGTCCATGGGATTTTCCAGAAAGAGTACTGGCATGTGTTGCCATTTCCTTTTCCAGGGTATCCTCCCAATCCAGGGATGGAACCTACATCTAATGCATTGGCAGGTGGCTTCTTTACCATTGAGCTGCCTGGGAAGCCCAAAAGATGCTTTAGGATAACTTAAACCTGAAGGCAGCCAGTGGGGGAATCTCTGCTGGGATGTGGTCAAGAATCTGAGCTTGCTTTGGGGAAACTGGAAAGACTTGTGTTGAGCTCAGCAGAGAAATAAAGACCCACCAAATGTCAACAAGGGCCTTGTCTGCCCTCATAACCTTTTTTTTTTGAGCTGCTGTTTCTTCTTCTCCATTTAAAAATAAAAGTCAAGTGGGAAATAACAAAGCATACAGTAAAATAATAATAAGCTGAAAGATGACTCAATAAAAAGAAGTGATAAAATAATAAAAGCAGACTGATACAGTAAAAAAAAAAAAAAAAAAAAACCCAAAACTCAACCAAACAGAATCACCACCCAGGGCCAGACAATAAAAGCAATAGCTAAGATGTACTGATCCAACTGGTGATCGTGACAGTGAAGGAGGATTATTCCCATTTTACAGAGGAGAGAAATGATGCTTGGGGAGATTACATATCATGGTTCCAGGGGGTGGGGCAGGGGAATGACTCCATGTGATAGGTGAGGAAATGGAGGTTAACCCAACAAGAATAAATAGCCAGTCAGGGGCAGACCAAGACACTGAGCTCAGGTTTTCTAGCTCAAGTCCAGGGAACTTTCACCTGGACAGAGGCCAAGCCTTGGTGGTATATTGGCATCATCAGGGAAGCTCTGAAGAAATCCTGATGCTGAAGAGGTATTTCTTCAAAGAAGACATGCAGATGGTCAACAGGCATATGAAAAAATGTTCCACACCTCTAATTATTAGAGAAATGCAAATCAAAACCACGATCACACCTGTCAGGATGATTATTATTAAAAAAAAAAGCGAAAGATAAGTTTTGGCAAACATATGGAGAAATTGGAACCCTTGTGTATTGTTGGTAGGAATGCAAAATGGTGAAGCTGCTATGGAAAACAGTGTCCTCAAAACACTAAAAATAGAACTACCGTATGATCCGGCCACGCCACTTCTGGATATTTATCCAAAAGAATGGAAATCACGATCTCAAAGAGATGCTAGCACTCCTATGCTCATTGCAGCATTATTCACAAGTGCCATGATGTGGAAACAAGCAAAATGTCCATCACATGAATAGATATTTAAAATGTGGTATATACATCCAAGGATATAACTATTCAGCCTTAAAAAGGAAGGCAATCCTGTAGCATATGACCACGTGGATGAGCCTTGAGGACATTATGCTCAGTGAAACAAGCTGGTCACAGAAAGACCAATACTATATGACCCCACTTATAGGAGGTGTTTAAAAGAGTCAAGTTCATAGAGTCGAAGAGTGGAACTGTGGTTGCCGGGGGCTGGGAGAGAAGGGCATGGGGAGTCACTGATCTATGGCCATAAAGTTTTAGTTAAATGAGATGAAGAAGTTCTGAAGTTCTTCTGTACAACACTGTGCCTACGATCAACAACACCGTACTAGACATTTAAAATTTTGGTGAGGGTAGATCTCACGATAAGGGTTTCTACCACAATAAAATTAGAAAATAAAAAAGGAGATCCTGATGCAACCACAGGTCAACCCCTCGATTCTAATCTGGTCCATCTGTGGCTGGGGGGGAGGCACACAGGACGGACAGGAGCAGCCTGGCATGTTTTTGGCTGTCAGTAGTAACTGATCCTGTGTCTCGCGCACCTTTAAAGGTATTTCCTGTCTTGCTATTCCCCCTCGAGAATTAAGGAAACAGAGAGGTTAAGTCCCCTTTACTGGGACACCCAGCTGGTAGTCACTGGCGCCTGTCTTCATTCTCAGATCAGCCTGACTGCCAAGTCCATGCCCTTAAGGCTTTGAAGCAGGGGCCCCTGTGGGGCATGGATGCGGTTGTCACATGCCCTTCCATTTCATTTCTCTGCCCCGCAAGCTTTAGCGTCGGCAGCATCACCTTTGTCCTGGGCTTGTCCACTATCTTCACGCAGATGGAGAACGGGGCGGAGGAGAACGGGAGCAGAACGGAAGAGTGGAATGGTGAGGTCAGCTGCCCGGGGAGACGGTGGGCACCCGCCAGCATCAGCATTGCTGGGTAACCCCCAGAAGGGCCTGTTGGGAGGAGAGGAGCCATCCTTCAAAGTGTTGTGTGTAGGGGCAGAAGCAGGCAAGAGGAGGTGAGCTTAGATACTCTGAACAGGTCTCCAGGCCCTGAAACTGAGGGGTTTGAGTGGGGGTGCTATCAAAGCTCAGTGGGTGAAGATGGTTCTAGAAGATGAGCTCACAGAACTGGGGAGTTCCAGAAGGCCCCGCGTCAGTTTCCCATCATTCTCTCCCAGCCGGGTGCTGGGGGGCCCATCAGTATCATGGGGCGTGTTCTGGGCTGAAGCCGGGTGTCGGGCCACCGCTGTTACTGCTACGGTCACTGCTGCGCAGCTCTGGTGAGGACGACACGGTCAGTGAGCCGCCTTCCCCCTCCTCCTGCAGCTGTTAACCAGGGCCCTGGACTGGTCTGACCAGAGAGGGGCATGGGAAAATGAAGGTGGTGGTCAGAGATGGTGAGGGGATACTGGGCTGGTGAGGATAGGGGCGCTGAGCTGAGAGAGAGAGAGAGGAGAGAGAGAGAGGGGAGACCACGCTGGCAGGTCTCTGGTCTTTGAATCACCAGACCTGACTCCTTCCACCTCTAGACCTGCTGGGGAAGGCTCAGGAAGAAGTTACTTTGAAATAACTCTTGCTACTGAAAAAGCAGAAACAGTCTCTGTATAACAGTGGGTTTAGTTCCTTCATCTATAATTGGGGATAGTAATCCTCCCCGCCCCTCAAATTGTTGTGAGGATTAGATGAGATTAAGTCAGAAAACAGCCAGAAAAGGGCCAGCACAGTGTCGGTCACACTTTAAGAACTCAGAAGGGTGTCTGCCTCCCTCTCACCCCCGACACTTTGATGAGTGGGCTCATGCGCTGAGCACATGACTTCCGTATACTTCAGTCTTGAGAAGGGCCCATTTGATCAGCCACTCCAGGCCGGCAACTCTGCTTGACTCTCAGGATAAGAAGAGAAATAAGAGCGCCATTGTTCTCTGGAGGCTCACCTTGTAGTGGGGGAAGGCTGATGTCTTTTACAGTCTAGTGTGCAGAAACACGGCGCTTTGGGGGTCTTGAGGGGGGCCGGGCGCTTCCTGGGGACATCTCACTGGGGAACTCACTTCTGATGTGACCTTTGAAATATGAGTAAGAGTGATGCATGTAAAGGAAAGGGGTTCTCATTCAGATGGCAGGTTCATCATGAGCAAATGACATGGCATTATTGCCGTCATTTAGTCGTTAAGTCGTGTCTGACTCTTTGGCGAGCCCATGGACTGTAGCCCACCAGGCTCCTCTGTCCGTGGGATTTCCCAGGCAAGAATATTGGAGTGAATTGCCATTTCCTTCTCCAGGGGATCTTCCAGACCCAGGGTTCAAACCCACATCTCCTGCTTGGCAGGCAGATTCTTTAACACTGAGCCACCTGGGAAGCCCTGATATGGCATTACTGGAGCTTAAAGTATCGTGGGGAGAGGTCAGCAAGCCTGGGTCACCAGCGTCGTTGTGGACCACACTTGGGATCAGTGATGAAGAACACCATCTAAGGATGTCCCCTGGCCAGGCTTTTTGTTTAAAACCTTCAGTCTGGTGAATGTGTGTAGAATAGTTTGGGAGAAGAGTCAGGACTAGATGCAAGGAGACCATCAGCACACCAGGAGGGTGGTCTGAACTAAGGGAAAGACGTTGCTCTTGGAGGGAAGGTGGCCTCACCAGCACTTCAGGATTGATGGGTTGCGGATGAGTGAAAGATGTTGTGATGGAGAGAAGGAGTGAAGAATGACATTTATATAGCTAGTTTGGATAACCATAGGTTTAAACCATGCAACATGATGAGTTTAAAGCCGAGAATGTTTTAAACCAAGAAGAGAAGACATAGAAAAGAGCTCTAAAACAGTGGGACCATGGGCTCTACTTTGGATGTGCTCAGCTGGAGGTGCCTGTGTTACCCACATGGAGACAGTCAGGAGGCAGTTAGCTGTGAGGTTGGCCGCTCTGGGGAAGATGTAATAGGAGCCATCATCCTGCAGGGGGCAGTAGGGACAGGCATGCTCAGGCATCCTGCAGCCTGCCAAGGTTTCCTTTGTTTTGTCTTTGCCGGGCCTCCTGTGGCACGTGGGATCTTAGTTCCTGGACCAGGAATTGAACCCGTGCCCCCTGTAGTGGAAGCACAGAGTCGTAACCACTGGACCACCAGGGAATTCACAAGAGTGTTTCCTGAAGTGGGAGCGAGGACAGCTCAAGGCAGAAATGCCTAGGAAGTGTATCAGCATTTAAGACCTGGGCAGAAGTGTGTTACACAAGGGGAGTCCGAGGGAAGCATCGTGGTAGCAGAGAGAGGGAGAGGTAAGAGTTTGAACCAGGTGGAGCGGGCAGCAGGAGGCAAGGCTGCTGAGAGCTCCTGCGAGACAGGAGCCCACGAGGGTCCACTGCACTCCTGGGCAGAACAGTGTCAGGTGAGAGGTCGCGATGGTGATGCCAAGTGTCTGTGGGTTGAAAAATAGGAGGCGAGAAAATCATAGATTTTCATGTAGATGTTTAAATGAGAAGAGAGGAAGAGGGACAGGTCAGTAGAGAGAGAGCCCAGGGAAGGTATTTTAGGAGCTAAAGACCTAAGTACGTCCGTACCTGCAGAGGAAGGAGGAGCCGATGGAGAGGAGATGCTGGTGATGCTGAGAGAGGAGGAGTGGCTGGTGGAACAAGGCTGAGAGATGGGGAAGGATGAAACGCAGAGCTTGGAGGAAAGATGGGTCCAGATCGTCATAGAGGCACCTTCTCTGTGAGGACGGCTGAGGCTGTGGATGCCTTTGTGAGTGGGGTGGGGTGAAGGCAGAAGGAAGGAGGACATCTCACAGGGGATCACCTTGTTTTTCTCAGTGAGGCAGGAGGTGAGTTGGGACAGGCAAGGGAGGGGAACTCGAGGACGGTAACGAAGGTCCTGAGTACCCTTTGAGCAAAACGGTAGAGAGAAAGCTGACCGAGACGAGCATCAGTACCTGTGCCAGCATCGCTTTGTAATAGAAAGAACAACCAGCTGAGCTCTAGTGCAAAAAGCCCAGTTCTCTCTGTGTCTTTCTTTTCTTATTCATTCTTTCAACCGTCGGATGAGGCAAGTGTTATTAATTTCCTAATTTTATAGAGGAAGGAAATGCAGCTAGAAAAGTGTTCACATCAGAGACGTAAAGCAAAGAGGTGGGCTTCCCGCTGAGACAAGGCTTGCTGCAAAGCACACCCTTGTTTCGTCACCCTTGGGCTTGGGGCCACCCGTTTTCAGGGACACCCACTCCTGTGGCTGGGTTTCATTTCTGGAGTTTATGAAGGTGGAGGGCCAGTTGGCGGGGGTGGTGTGGAGGTCGTGAGAGACAGGTATGTCGGAGGTGGTCAGGGAGAGATAGAACTGGACTAGAAGGCTGCAGAGGTTGGGGGGATGTGGAATGATGACGGGATGCAGGGATGACGAGGCTGTGGGAGCCGGTCGCTGAGACAGAGTGGAGGTCAAGACGGTAACCAGGTGCAAATGGCCTTTGTGATATTGGGGGCTGATCCGCAGAGCCACTGATGAGAGGCGTGGAGGGCAAACTGAATGGGGTGAGACGAGCTTCGAGGGAGGCAGAGCTTTAGCAAGGAGATGGTTTAGAAGGGGTGGTGGGCATGGAGGAGAGTTTTCAGCACCGCCTGGCCTGGGAGAGGGTCTGTGTGTGGGGGAGAGCAGCCTCCACTTGAGAGGCTGCAGGCTGGCAGTGCTCTAGGGGAAAACCTGTCCTCAGTTCAGGCCAGGAGGGGGAGGCTCACTGAAGAGAGCTTCATGGCCGTGGGGCTGCAGGATCGATATGCACTGATGCTGCTGCTCAGCTGTCCCCTCTGGGAACATCTCTCTGTGTGTGTCTTCAGTTGCTCCATTATGTCTGACTCTTTGCAGCCCCTTGGACTGTGGTCCACCAGGCTCCTCTGCCCAAGGAATTTTCTAAGTAAGAATACTGGAGCGGGTTGCCATTTCCTTCTCCAGGAGAGCTTCCTGATCCGGGGATAGGACCTGAGTCTCTTGTGTTTCCTGCATTGGCAGGCCGATTCTTCACCACCAGCGCCACCTGGGAACATCTGCTTATGGCCAAATCCCGGTGGAGCTTTGGAGTCGTGTAAACTTTGGTTTCAGTCCAAACTCTGTCCCTTCTGGGAGTTCCCTGGCAGTCCAGTGATTAGGACTCTGAGTTTTCACTGCGGTGATTCTGACTTCCATCCCTGGTCCGGGAACTAAGATCTGCGAACTTTGTCCCTTCTGAGTTGTGAAATCTTGGGCTTTAGGACTCAGTGATGCCTGGCATTTTTTTTTTTTTTTTTTTTTGGCTGTGACACATGGCATGTAGGATCTTAGTTTTCTGGCCAGGGATCAAACCTGCTCCCTCTGTGTTGCAGAGTCTTAACCACTGGACTGCCAGGGAAGTCCCATGCCTGACATGTAGTATGGAGCTCAGAATACGTTTGTGTTCTCCCTGGTTTCCCTCCTCTTCTCTCAGCTGCTGGGGCAGGAGGGTACGAAGCAGGATTGGAATGACCCAGCAATCCCACTTCTGGCTATATACCCTGATAAAACTATAATTTAAAAAGACACATGTACCCTGATGTTTGTTGCAGCACTATTTACAATAGCTAGAACATGGAAGCAACCTGGATGTCCATCGACAGATGAGCGGATAAAGGAGTTGTGATATATACATACAATGGAATATTACTCAGCCATAAAAAGGAATGAAACTGGGTCATTTGTATTGATGTGGATGGACCTAGAGTCTATCACACGGAGTGCAGTAAGTCAGAAAGAGAAAAACAAGCATTGTATAATAAGGCATATATATGGAATTTATTATAGAAAAATGGAACCGATGAACCTATTTGCAGGGCAGGAATAGACATGCAGACAGAGAGAACAGACTTTGGACACAGCGGGGGAAGGAGAGGGTGGGACGAATTGAGAGAGTAACACTGAAACATTTACATTAACATGTGTATTGAATAACATAGACAGCTAGTGGGACCCTGCTGTGTAGCAAGTGGTGCTGTGGGATGACCTATGCGGGCGGGATGGGGTGTGAGGTGGGGGGAGGTTCAAGAGGGAGGAGACGTATGTATATTTATGACCGATTCACGTTGTTGTCTGGCAGAAGCCGGGCTTCCCAGGTGGCGCTAGTGGTAAAGAACCCACCTACCTGCCGCTGCAGGAGACACAAGAGACGCAGGTTCGATCCCTGGGTCAGGAAGATCCCCTGGAGAAGGAAATGGCAACCCACTCTAATATTCTTGCCTGGAGAATCCCATGGACAGAGGGGCCTGGTGGGCTACAGTCCATTAGGGTTGCATGGACATGACTGAAGCGACTTAGCTGCAGGCACACGAGGCAGAGGCCAACACAATATTGAAACAATTATCCTCGAATTAAAAATAAAGGGAAAAAAAGCATAACTGAAGGGGAAAGGGGCTGACCTTGGGGAACCCTCTTGGGCTCTTCGGGGTGTGGCTGATGCTCCACCAGGGCGGCAAGGTGGCAGGCTGGCTGCCCCCTTGTGAGGGAGCCCCCCTCCCCACTTTCCCATCTACTCAGGCTCTGTTTCCCTTCTTCTTCCAGGGGTAGCCTTCTGTGAGCGGCCTGCCATCTCAAAGCCTAGCTCTGAGCTAGTGTGGCGGGGGCTCTGTGCCCCCCCGCCCGCATGGAAGCCGGGAGCTGGGCTCCCAGAAGGTGGCCCCGCCCGCCCGGGATCGTGCTGCTGGCCTTGGCTTCTGTCCTCAGCAGCCTGCTCTCCTCCGGCCAGGCCAGGGTCTACAGTCGCTGCGAGCTGGCCAGGGTGCTTCAGGATTTTGGCTTGGAGGGATACCGGGGCTACAGCTTGGCTGACTGTAAGGACCCCGATCTCTCCCTCCTGCTCCCCCTCCCTCCTCCTCACTCAAGGGCTGTGGCCTTGGGAGCCTCTGTTCTCCTTTTTCAAATCAGGATCCTATGCGCTGACAGGTGGAGAACTCCCAGGACTGGGGTAAATACCCAGCAGGCAGGCGATGGGTTGTTGTTGTTGTGGAGTCGCCCAGTCAAGTCTGACTCTTTGCGACCCCAATGGACTGCAGCACGCCAGGCTTCCCTGTCCCTCACCATCTCCCAGAGTTTGCCCAAGTTCATGTCCGCTGAGTCAGTATTGCATAGGAACCTGGAAGGGTAGGCGACAGGTGACCAAGCAGAATTGCTCCCTTATGTCCTTTCCTGCTGGTAAGTTGGGCGCCACAGGGAAAGAAGGGTTTCCTATCTTTAATGGAATCATGGCCACTAGGATCAGACACTGCCAGTGAAGTCAGGGGCACGCTGAGCAAATCTAAGGAAGACCAAGCTTTTCAAGCTGGTGGAAGTTTCGAGACACTAACAAGTACAACCACCCCTGGACTCATTTCTTCTCTAGTTCCAGCCCTTTCTCTCGGTCCCACCTGTGCCTTCCCAGTCGTGCCTCTCAAGAGTGAGCTCTTGTTCATTCATTCCCCAAGCATTTCTTGGGTCTTGCTATGTGCGGACGATGAGACCGAGGGAACGTGGCAGGAAGGAGGTCGGGAGACCCGTGGACTCCTGCTGTTTGGTAGCTGTGTATAACCTTGAGTAAGTCACTTTGCCCCTCTGAGCTTCAGTGGATTCCTTTGTCAAGGAAGTGAGAGGGTGTCAGCCCTGATCTCCTGGAAACAGGAGTTGAGGCTTGGAGGAGCTGATGCACAGGGTCTACCCCGTGAGCTCTCTGGTCTGGGGTGGCCTTTGTCATCCCACCCGCAGGCCTGTGTCTCCACCCTATGCAGGGATCTGTCTTGCTTACTTCGCAAGCGGCTTCAACACAGGTGCCGTGGACCATGAAGCCGATGGCAGTACCAACAGCGGCATCTTCCAGATCAACAGCCGAAAGTGGTGCAAAAACCTCAACCCTAATGTCCCAAACTTGTGCCAGATGTACTGCTCCGGTAGGCGGGGCCTGGGCCCGGGGCTGGCTGGGGCCTCCTCTCTGGCCTTATTTGCTCCTCTTGCTTTTTTGTCTGAGTGGGAACCCCTGCTGCCTGCTGGGTCTACCAAGGATTGTGGGGTGGGGCAGGTGATGAGAGTGGCCCTCCATGAATCTGATTTAGGATCCCAGGTGGGACACTGTCCGGAGAGCTGTGGGAAGAAATGGGGGATGGCTTCTGATGGGGGAAGTGATGGAGTAAGACCTGTGCTTCCAGAGGGCTTGAGAGACAGGGATGGAGCTAGGATGGAGGAGGGTGTGTGTGTGTGAGTGAGAATGACAGACAGACAGACTCTGGATGTCCAACTCCACCTCCTGCTCCTTCATCGTGTTTCTCTGCCTCCCACCCCAGACTTATTGAATCCCAACCTCAAGGATACTGTTATCTGTGCCATGAAGATAACTCAAGAACCCCAGGGTCTGGGCAGCTGGTAAGTAATGTGGGTTGGAGCCCCCTGCTCCAACTAGGACCACAGCAGGGAGCTAACCTGGGTTGGGAAGATCTCCTGGAGAAGGCAAAGGCTACCCACTCCAGTATTCTGGCCTGGAGAATTCCATGGACTGTATAGTCCACGGGGGTCGCAAAGAGTCAGACACGACTGAGCGACTTCCGCTTTCACACTACTTTCCATCTTAAACCAGGCATCATTTCATGGCCTCACACTCTAATCTGCTCACCACCACCAATGTATTTGAAGACAGTACATTGAGTTTTAGGGAATAAACAAGTCACTGGAGGTCACAGAGTCAAGCCTGGCTCTTCCAAGATCTTCCTATGTTGGACCAGGGTCTAGTAACTTTGTTTCTTAACTGTGACATCTTTGTCTAGTACAACAGATCAAAAAAGTTCCCTGCTTGAAGCATGATGAGTTCTCTGGAGACCCCCCTGTCAGTCTTCCTTGCTCACCTCCTTTCCGCAAGATGGCCTTTGGGAGCCATCGTCAGGGGCAAGAGAGTTGGATGAACATCTGCTGGGGCATCAAACTAGATCTTTGGAGCCCCTGGAGCAGCAGCCCTACAGCTTCCCAGCCTCTTCTGATGGGAGCTTCACTCTGTAGAGCCTCCTACCTCCCTTTCTTCCCATATCTAGATGGGAGACCAGCAGGGGACAGAATGTGGGGCAGGTAGAATTCCCCCAGGTGGTTGGAGCACAAGAACCCATGGCGGATGCGAGAGTGACAAAGCTGGTGAGGTCATCGGGAAGGCATCAAATGTCAGCGCAAAAGTAGAAGGAAGTGGGGTGGGCTACAGGCAGGGGGGACTAGTGGGGAAGCCTTGGTAGGAGTCCAGTGAGAGATGGAAGGTGTGGACGTGCCCAGTTGTATGGGCGATGGGCAGGAGAGGGATGGGGGTGAGGGGCTGCGGAGGAGAAACAGGGACAGGTGATATGTGGCCAGTGAGGGAAAGGAGGAGCTGAAAAGGACTGCAGACATAGAGAAAGTCTAAGGTGGGCCTTGAGGTTGACCACAGCTTTGGAGACATGTTGATTTGCACCCTGAGAACTGAATCTGGAGTGAGGCAGGCTCAGCAGGAGAGGGTGCACATCTGTAAAATCAGGAAGGGTGAATGCAGGCTAAGGCAGGAATCCGAGGACTTGGAGGTACCACTCTGGGATGGGAGAAACAGATTCCATAGGGCTAAGTCAAAGAACAACTCTCTTGTATGCTGGGAGTAAGTCTCTGAGAGGTGTCCCCAGAGGGCAGTGGTCGCAGAAAGAAAGGTGCTGTCTGTTCCCTCCACACAGGCACCTGAGAACTTATCTGTGCCAGGCTCTGTGCTGGGTGCTAGGCTTCAGAGGTGGTGGAGACCCAATTCTCGGCCCTTACGGATCTCAGTCTAATGGAAGAGATGAACAAGCCAGTCAACCCCTCTCACTTAATAGATCTACTGAGGTCCTTTAAGGGCACTCTTTGCCATTGGGCTTTTTGACACTGACATTCTAGAGGACACTAGTTATCCAAACTTGGAACCCCTGGGAATGTAGGACCCCCAGGACCCCAGGATCTTGCTTATCATCCTCAAGATGCTTTTATGACACTGGAACAAGGTAATGGTCCTAAAAGAGCCTATAAACTATAGTTACCATCAATGAAGAGATCCACATTGGTAGCGAGGAAGAATAAGACCCAGATTGGTAGCCAGGGAGAATGGCATGTGGATGCATTTCCATCGTTTACAAGCTGTGGGCCGTGGGCAGACAATTTCCATCTTAGTTTCAGTTTTTCATTTGGAATATAAGGAACACAGTATCAGCTCAATCTAACTTACAGGGCTGCTGGGGGGATGGCAGATTAATGCGTGATGGGTGTGACAGTGCTGTGTAAACCATAAAGGGCCGCACACCTGTACGGTGGCACTGTCTGCAGAAGCAGCATGGTGTAGGAAGAGAGAAATGGACTGAGGCTCTGGACCTCAGGACCCCAGGCCTTTGCCACTGACTCCTGGGTGAACTCGAGCAAATTATTCTGTATCTCCATCAATAAAATATCAGGCTAGACAGATAACTTGTTACGGGTCATTCTCTTCCTTAAAAAAAAAAAAATCTTTTTTTCCCTAGGGGCTTCTTGGCTAGTTAACATGCTGGCTTGTCTCTCTTCCCCTTGCCTGGCCCCTTTCCTCACCTCACTTCCGGTTTAGTGCCCACATCTCCTTCCCGTTCTTCTCTGGGCAAAGACTGAAGACTGCAGCTGACTTGCTCTCTCCTCTTCCCCATCTTCCACCCTCAGGGAGGCATGGAGGCATCACTGCCAGGGCAAAGACCTCAGTGACTGGGTGGATGGCTGTGAGCTGTAGGATTCTCTCTGGATGGATGGGCAGAGAGAATGGATGGCAGCTTGGGAGACGTTGCCTGGTTCCTGACCCAGGCCTGGGAAGACAAAACAACTAATAAAGTATAGTTTAATACATGTGTTGTTGTGCAGTTGCTAAGTCATGTCCGACTCTTTGGGACCCCATGGACTGCAGCACGCCAGACTTCCCTGTTCTTCACCATCTCCCTGAGTTTGCTCAAACTCATGTCCATTGGGTCGATGATGCCATCCAACCGTCTCATCCTCTGTCAGTCTAAGTGTGGTTCTCAGCTATCACTGTGTTTCCAGGTGGTATGTTGGAGCCAGAAGCATCTCAGGAGTTCCTCATTTGTCTCCATGGGCTGGGGTTCAGTTGGTCTTCAAAACCTTCGATGGAAGTTTGCCTCCACTCTTGGAGGCCTGACTGGGGGGTATGCATCAGTGCCTTTATTGCCCACCCCTGGCAGAGTTTCCCAAGTGAACCTCATGAGTATATGAATGAGGCATCTTGAATGAATGGTAGACACTCAGCTCAGTTTGTAGAATCAGTGAACGAATGGGCCCTGATACCTCAATGGTATTGGTAAGCGCTAGCTTTCAGGTTCCAGGCATATCTCTAGAGGGAACCATGGCCCCTTCTGAGCCCTCATGGGGAGTGCTCTATCTCTCATAGGGGCCATTCAGGCTGCTTCTCATCCAAGTCTGGCTCACCTTCCTTGGAGCAGGGAGTTTGGCATAGTTTGGGAAGAAGTGGTTGAGTGGGGTTTTCTCCTTTATCCTGGCTGCCTGGCCTTGGAAAGGTCATTCCACCTCTCATAGGCAAGTTCCTCATGGGTAAGAGGAGCTAATAAAGGCCATCTTACAATAATTTATCAGTGACATAATATAGCACAGTGAAGCGTCTGGTACAGGACAGGGCACAGAGTGGGGGAAGGGGGCTCCAGAAACACTGACCTCGAGTCTGGTTTCCCTGAGGTCTGGGGCTGCCAAGCCCCCACCCGCCTCGTGGGCACATGTCCTGCTTGTCTGGTGACCAGGGCTTCCTTGGGAAGTCTGCACCAGTGCCCTCATCACTGTTTGCTGAGGAAGAGGAAGAGGGGAGGAGAAGGTGCTGGAAGAAGGAGCAGAAGGGGACAGACTTTGGATAAAGCGGCAGAAATTTCTATGGGAAATGGGGGAGAATTAAGTGAAGTTCTCTCATATTTTAAAAAGACTGTTTTGATGTGGACCATTTTTAAAGTCTTTATTGAATGTGTTACAGTATTGCTTCTGTTTTACTTTTTGGCCACAAGGAATGTGGAATCTTAGCTCCTCCACCAGGGATCAAACTTGTACCCCTTGTATTGAAAGGTGAACTCTTAACCCCTGGACCACCAGGCAAGTCCCGTTTGTCATTTTTTAAAGTTCACTAATAAGGACCTACCATACAGCAGGGGGAACTCTACTCAATACTCTGTAAAGACCTATATGGGAAAAGAATCTTTAAAACAAGCAGATATATGTATATGTATACCTGATTCACTTTGCTGTACACTTGAAACACACTGTAAATCAACTATATTCCAATTTATAAAAATAAGGGGGAAAAAGTACAGGTCACCTCATCATTGCACCAGTGTGGTTTCAGGAAACTTATTGGAAATGGACTTTTGTCCAAGGTAACGCAGTTGGTGGAGCTAGGATTCCGACAGGGCTGTTGAACTCCAAAGGCTGTGCTTTGTCCTCAGCGTGTCCCAGCCTCCACAGCTGGGCCAGCTCTTGGACGGGACCCCCGGGATGGGAAGGTACGGTGGACGGAGCGCAGCAGAGAGACAGCCCAGTTCTCTCCAGCAGGCACCCAAGCTTCTCCAGACATTCCACGTTCTCCTCTACCTCCAAGCCTTTGCTCAGGGATCTCCTCTGCAAACCTGCCTCCCTGGCAACTTCCCCCCACCTTTCGAGGCTTCAGCCAGAAACTGCTCCTCCTCAGGAGACAGTCTGGTGCCTCTTCTTTAATGGGTACCTGGTACATCTCTGCTGCCCGACTCTCTGCTCAGGTTCTTGTGTGCTGGTCTGTTGCCCATCTCTGTCTGCCTCCACTCTGAGCCCCATTCTCTTGATATATGAACCCCCTCAGTGGCTAGCACTGGGGATCTCTGCAAGGAGATCAAACCAGTCAATCCTAAAGGAAGTCAACCCTGAATATTCTTTGGAAGCACTGATGCTGAAGCTGAAGCTCCAATACTTTGGCCACCTGGTGCGAAGAGTTGACTCATTGGAGAAGACCCTGATGCTGGGGAAGACTGAAAGCAGGAGAAGGGGACAACAGGATGAGATGGTTGGATGACTTCATTGACTCAATGAATATGAATTTGAGCAAACTCTGGAAGATAGTGGAGGACAGAGAAGCCTGGCGTGCTGCAGGCCATGGGGTTGCGAAGAGTTGGACACAACTGAGCGACTGAACAGCAACAAAGTGCCTAGCGCAGTGCCTGGCTGCGTAGGGAGCTCACAGAAAATGCTCAAGGGGTGAGGAAGTCTGGACAGAGGCCCCACCTGGTGCTTTGAAGTTTTCCAGCTGTTTCTTCTCCTTCTTCCCCGTAAAGCAGGTGGAGCTGAGGATTCTTTGGTGGCCGCCAGTATCTTCCTCTTGGGCTTAACTTGGATGGAATTCCTTTTGAAACGAAGCTGCAATGTCTGAGTTACACTGAAGACAAATGGCCCACGGTGGTGCTAAGTTAGTCAAATGAGCTACTGCAGAAGCACGGCAGCGTGGACAGCAGATTTAAGGAGGCGAGGCGTCCAAATTCCCCATCCCAAGTCATCACTCACAGCCATTAGCACCGGGTGGTTTTATTCTTTTTTTTTTTTTTTTTTAAACAAAAGGCACTATTACAGCCTCGCTTGGGAACAAATGAGATGTCAACAAGGTGCCTGTCTGGGGACACGACGGCAGCCGGAGAACATGCCCACGCATTTCCTGAATGCGGTGGATGCGATGGTCACCTTCCTGAAGAAGCAGGTCACAGGGATGTTTGCAAAGCGACGCTGCAGTTACTTTCTGCATATGCAGGTCTCCTTGGCCCTTGCGATCTCCACACGTACAGGATAATCTGATGAAATCCCATTTCCAAGGTTCTCTTTCATCCTCTCTTTCTGCTCATTCATTCATTCTGCCATCTGTGAAAACTTGCTAGTACCCAAGCTGCAGCAGGTGCCAAAGATTTAAAAAATTGCGGGAGAAAAAAAAATGGAAATCGATCAAATCCCATCTATCTTTTTACCCTTCTTCCTGTAAATTGAAAAAGGACAGAATATCCTTTATGGGAGGAAAGTTGCTCTTGTGATACCCTGGAGTTCTTTTGGAGGAGAGTTTAACACTTTCTAGACCAGGGGTGAGTTCCTAGAGGATCTGGCTCCTTGGGGTCCATAACCCTTCTAAAATTGTATGCAAAATTTTGTGTACATCTATTGGATCATGTGCCTTTTTTTTCTTGGGGAGACAGTTCATAGCTTTCACGTTTTACAAAATACAAACAAGGCTAAAATTAGTGTTTTACGGGAAGAAAAAGAAAGAAGAAAAGATAGAAAATATACACCTTAGCTCATTTAATTCTCATCCTCAGCCTGGAACCTAGGAACCATCATCTCTGTCACATAGATGGGAAACAGAGGCTCTGAGAAGTAAATGGAACATTTGCTTGGATACCTGACACCTATTCTCAATTTAGAGTCAGAGACTATTAGAGTTGAGCTGTACCAGAGACTTTCTGTCCATTTCCCACCCCTCACTTTTTTTCTTTTAATTTTAAAAATTTTACTTTTTTGGCTGCACTGCGTGGCATGGCATGAGGACTCTTAGTTCCTGACCAGGGACTGAGCCTGCACCCCCTGAAGTGGAAGCGTGGGGTCTTAACTACTGGACCACCAGGAAGTCCTTCTCATCTTTCATAGAGGGGGAAACTGAGGCAGAGAAGTGAAATGAATTGTCCAAATTTATATGGTCAGTTTATAGCAAAAATAGGTCAGAAATTCAGTCTTTTGACTCTGTCCAAAGCTTTTGCCAACTATTGCTTTGTTCTTGCAAAGCCAGTGAGTGTAGGTTTCACAGAAGGTTAAATTGAATTAGTAAGAGATCGTCCCCTTCTACTCATTCTCAGGCTAGGCTTATTCCCACCGACCTGTTTCATGGTCTCCAGGCAACTTGCGGCCTCAAACACACTGAGCCCATCAGTCTTAGGAATACACAGATGCATGTGCAAAATGATTCCACACTCTAGGAATCCCAAATGGGTAGGGACAAAGCCATTAGATAAGGACATCAACCCTTGGCTTGGGAAATCCAGTCCTAGACATTTGGAAAGCTGAGGAAGAAACTTAAAGGATTTCAACCATGATGCAGAGTGGTACCTCAGTGTGGTGTCCTGGCCCTGCATCCATACACGTCCACCAGCCTCTCGGTGGTCATTTTGGATATTTCCCCCCTTTTTTTCTTTACTTGACTCCCCTGGACCTTCGTGCAGTCCCACAGCTGTGCCTCCTCCAGCGTTCCGCCCCCTGGGCTTCCCATATGCTGCTCTAGCGTTCTTCTGCTGCAAAAACTCAGATCCATCTTTCAGAATTGTTTACTTGTCAGTATCCCCACTCAGATGAGAAATGTCTTGAGGGCAAGTGCCCGGCGCTTAATAGACAATCAATGAATGGAGACCCCTTGTTCTTCATGTTCTTTCCGCTTCTTTGGTTGCCTGCTCCCTTCCCAGTTGTGCCAGGAAGCTCGCTCTGTGCAGTGTGGAGTCTGCCCCGGCTGTGGCTGGATTAGGGCTGGCGGCACCTCCCCCACCCCCAGAGGAGTCAATTCCTTGCCTCTCTGTAACAGGGGAGCTCATTCATTGGTGCTTTCTGGAGGCGCTTGTCTCTGCTCCAAGTTTAGTTCTCAAAATCGAACTGAATCTCTGAGCTTGTGGAGGAGGAGGTCCCAGATTCCTCCTTGCATTCCAGGCTCAGGCTGGCTGAGCTGAGCTTCACCCGAGGGAATCATTAAAAGATCACACTTGGGCTTCCCGGATGGCTCAGTTGGTAAAGAATCCACCTGCGATGCAGGAGATCCAGGTTTGATCCCTGGGTGGGGACGAATCCCTGGAGAAGGAAATGGCAACCCACATCAGTATTCTTGTCTGGAGGATCCCACGCACAGAGGAGCCTGGTGAGCTATAGTCTGCTGCTGCTGCTGCTAAGTCGATTCAGTCGGGTCCGACTCTGTGCGACCCCATAGACGGCAGCCCACCAGGCTCCCGTCCCTGGGATTCTCCAGGTAAGAACACTGGATTGGGGTGCCATTTCCTTCTCCAGTGCATGAAAGTGAAAAGTGAAAGTGAAGTCCGTCAGTCATGTCTGACTCTTCGCGACGCCATGGACTGCAGTCTACCAGGCTCCTCCGTCCATGGGATTTTCCAGGCAAGAGTACTGGAGTGGGGTGCCATGGCCTTCTCCGGAGCTACAGTCTACAGGGTTGCAAAGAGTCAGACACAACTGAAGGACTAAGCCACCACACCTTCGGGTGGGGCCAGGCTCTCCCATTCTCCCTTCCAGCTCACCAGAACCTATCTAGAGACCCTCTGTGGATTCTTTGCCATTAGGTGTGCTCACGGTTAAGACTTTGACAAAAACAGGTCCTAGCTGGAGAGGAAAATAAAAGAACTCTGGGCTCTCTCGGCACCAAACAACAAAAGATCAGTGTGTAAACAGCAGGCTCAGCCCCTGGCAAATACTTTCTCCTTTCACCTAACTGTGGCTGATTCTGTTTCTGAGATTATGTACCGTTATTTGATTGATTGATCAACCAGTCAATTGGTTGGTCTGACCCTTTGAGGTCACTGATAATTCATCCTTGCAGTTTGACCCTATGATTGCACCAAGCTCCTAGCCACTGTGTCACCATTTGGGCAATTCTTGAAAATGTGACGCTGGGACCTCCCTGGCAGTCCCATGGTTAAGACTCCACCTTCCCGTGCAGGGGGTGTGGGTTTGCTTCCTGGTTCCACATGCCATGGAGTGTGGCCAACAATTGAAAAAAAGAAAATGTGACACTTTCCAAGTCTCCTATGTCTACCAGACCTCTTCACGTCATCCCTAAAGAAATGATCGCACACATGACTACTTGTTTGAAATAACGATAATAAAAAATACCACCACTCCCAGGAATTTAGGCTTACGACTGTATCTTTGCTCAACAGCAAGTTAATTATTATAATCGGTAGCTGGCTATTGATTTACTCTCTCGGATATCCTGCCTTTTCTTTAAATAAGTAAAGTTTACAGACCTGCTCCCCGATGAACAAAGCCAGAATTCTTAAATCAGAAGGGATGCATACATATCCAAAGCCTGGAGCAATCCAAACCTGTTAGAATATTCTTCACTCGGCATCCCAGATTGATCTGAAAAAATTTAAAAAGGAAGCCAGAAATCCAATGAAGTAGTTCAAATTGCAATTCAAGTTATAGATTTTAAAAAAATGTATGAAACTATTAAACTGGAATGAGGCAGAAGCATCCGACAGACTCCCAACTCACTGAATAGACACTTAATGTGGTTTCCATCCCCGATGGGAGCAGTCTGAAGACACTCTGTTCTACATCCTATAGTCAGGCACCAGAAGGACTATTTCCAGTCTGATGTAGTGAGGACTGAACTTCTCTTTGGAGAGGGACTTCCACACTTCAGGTGGCTAAAGTATTGGGGCTTCAGCTTCAGCATCATTCCTTCCAATGAATATTCAGGACTGATTTCCTTTAGGATTGACTGGTTTGATCTCCTTGCAGTCCAAGGGACTCTCAAGAGTCTTCTCCAACACCACAGTTCAAAAGCATCAATTCTTTAGCACTCAGCTTTCTTTATAGTCCAACTCTCACATCCATACATGACTACTGGAAAAACCATAGCTTTGACTAGATGTACCTTTGTTGGCAGAGTAATGTCTCTGCTTTTTAATGCTGTCTAGGTTGGTCATAGCTTTTCGTCCAAGGAGCAAAGGTGTTTTAATTTCATGGCTGCAGTCACCATCTCCAGTGCTTTTGGAGCCCAAGAAAATGAAGTCTGTCACTGTTTCCACTGTTTCCCCTTCTATTTGCCATGAAGTGATGGGACCAGATGCCATGATCTTTGTTTTTTGAATGTTGAGTTTTAAGCCAGCTTTTCCACTCTCTTTCACTTTCACCAAGAGGCTCTTTAGTTCCTTTTCACTTTCTGCCATAAGGGTGATGTCATCTGCATATCTGAGGTTATTAATATTTATCCCAGAAATCTCGATTCTAGCTTGTGCTTCATCCAGCCCGGCATTTCAAATGATGTACTCTTGCATGTAAGTTAAATAAGCAGGGTGACAGCCTTGACATACTCCTTTCCCAATTCTGAAATAGTCCATTGTTCCATGTCCGGTTTGAAAGTGTAAGTGAAAGTCCCTCATTTGTGTCCAATTCTTGGCGACCCCATGGACTATAGTCCATGGAATTCTCCAAGCCAGAATACTGAAGTGGGTAGCTGTTCCCTTCTCCAGGGGATCTTCTCAACCCAGGGATCAAACCCAGGTCTCCCACATTGCAGGCAGATTCCCTACCAGTTGAGCCACCAAGGATGATGTGACCAGTTAATAACCTTGAGATGGGAGGATTCATATGAAATATTGGTTGGGTCTAATACAAAGAGTCTTTTAAAAATGGAAGAGGCATACACTACCATGTGTAAAACGTAGGAAGTTGCTGTGAAATACAAGAAGCTCAGTTTAGTGTTCTGTGATGACCTAGAGGGGTGGGATGGGGATGGGTGGGAGGGAGGCTAAGGAGGGAAGAGATATATGTATACAAATAGCTGATTCACTTCATTGTGCAGCAGAAACTAACACATTATAAAGAAGCAATTATACTTAAAAAAAAAAAAAAAACTAGTTACCTAAATACAGAACAAAAGAAGAGGCAGGCAGGAGAGGATCTGAGTTAGAGGAAGGCGAGACTAGTAGGTCATTGTTGCAATGTAAAGACTCAAACCATCATTGCTGTCTTTGAAGAAGGAGGAAGAGGCCACAAGCCAAGGAATGTGGGCAGACACTAGAAGCTGGAAAAGGTGAGGAAATAGCTTCTCCTCTAGAGCCTCCGAAAGGAAGATAGCCCTGCTGACACCTAGATTCTAGCCCAGTGACAGCCACGTCTGACTTCTGGCCTCCTGGACTATAATACATTTGTACTGTTTTAAAGTCACTAGGTTTATTGTTTTGTTACAGCAGAGATAGAAATCTAAAAGGTCCCTTTCAGTGGCTGCATCCTGTTTCTGGAAATGAAACCCCAGCGTGGCCAATGCCAGCTGAGAGGATGCGTGGAAGGACTGTGCTCTGTCCCAGCTCCCCCTGGAGCCCTGTGAGTGCCAGGTCCTGTCCTTCTTGTGCGTCAGTGTGGCTGGTGTGCCTTGTCCCACCGGCAGGGGGAGTAATGCTGTCCTAGCATCTCGAGTCTGAAGAGGCCTCTGGAGAGCATCTGTGAAGACACAGGTAAGGTATTATTTGCAGCCTCAGGTGGAGGGAACGGAGCCCAGAGAGGTGCATGATCTCATCCATCACTTCCTTGTGTTAGGAGAGGGAAAGACAGGGATTGGATAGCAAAGCAGGGACCAGACCCCTGGTCTAGCCAGCACTTTCTGTGCACTTGTGCAAGAAGAGGGAGGTATGAACCATCTTAGGTCTTCCTTCATGACTTTGGGGGTGACTTTGAGTTGGGAGTGGTTGGGGGGCAGTGAAAGATTAGATTACAGGAGCTGCCCCTGTGGAATTAGCAGGGCGCTGTGAGGGCAAGCATTCTGCTGGAGCAGTAGAAAGCTGTCTCTTGCCACAGAGGGGCTTGAAAGGGCATGTTCTCTCCCCACCAGAGGCATCTTCCCACCTCCTTTCCCACATGGACATCCTCTCAGGAGGATGCTAGAGTCATGGGGAGCAAGGCAGAAGCAGGTCTGTTGGATGGGGAGACGGGGTGGGTTGTAGAGTGGGATGGGAAAGGCAGGAGGGCGGGAGGGAGGCCAGGCTGGGGCAGGTGTCCAGACCGAATTCACTGACCGGGTCAGGAGGACCCAGGGAAAGCGATGTGAAAGCCTCCTCTAGGGTTTGCAGGTCTGGACAGCGAGTCCTGCCTCCCTGTCTTTGTGGGCGTGGTGAAGCCATTTACCGTGTTGCAATCAGCACGGTATTTGATGCAGGATAGGACAGAATAGAATAAGAGTGTACATGTTTTGTAAAGGTAAGTGTTTCATAAATTTTATCTCCCCATCTATTTGTCATCTATCTATTATCATCTATGTCTGTCTATCTGTCGGTTTTGACTTGGCAGGTCTGGCCCTTTGCTAACATCTTGGGGAGAAAGAGTGCAGGGAAAAGGCAGAGACGACTCGGCCATGTCCACAAGACCAGCTTTTAATATGACCGTGATTGGAAGCACGAATAAATAAACGCCAGAGAAAATGGAAAAACCAAACCAAAGCTCGGAACATCAAAACCCAGATTCAGAAAACGAAAGGAAACATATCTCCGACAAACAAACAAACAAATCAACAAACAAAAAGCTCCCCCCACCGCGAAGAGACAGAATCAGACTGTACAATCCGTGTCACAGGGAGAGCCGACGGCGTGGGCCCCGCAGCTGTGTCCCCCCCGGCCGCCGCACCTCCGTCTCGGGCCCCTGGGAGGGGAGGAGGGCGGCCCCGGGCACCCTGTGGGCCGGCCTGGGGAGGCGGAGGGCGGGGTAGGTGGGCAGGTTAAGAACCTTCACGAACGACAAGAGGACCGGACGGCGTCCAGGGCTCTGCGGGTTCCCTCTGGAGTGTGCAGGTGTGATTCCAGGGCGGCCTCGTGGTGGTGCACTTCGGCGCTGGAACCCGGTCCCTCTGCAGGGCTGCTGGAAACCGCACGGCGAGGGTCGCGGACGGAGAAAGACGCGGACGCGGCGCCGTGAGGGTCGGAGCATGCAGTGCTTTGTACATCTGGCAGTGAGATGTGATGGCGGGTCGGTTCTCAGACAGTTTCAGGGCGGGACTCACTTCTCCTAAGAGGGTCGGACGCGCGGCGGCGGGGCCCGAGGACGCGTCGTGCCAGACATGGCCGGAGCGAGGTTTCAGCAGAGTTTGCTATGTGTGCATAGGGGGCTCTTGCTTCTTTCCGTCGGTGGGCAGGGGCCATCCGACCTGAGCCTGCGGTCCCCTGTCCTGGTCCCGGGCCAGGTCCGTTTGGGGGTGGGGGGTGGTGGTGCCGGGTGGTCCGAGGGCCGTCAGCAAGCAATCTCCTCCAAGGTCCCCAGGGCCGTCTGCAGGGGCACGTTCACAGTGTGGCTGATGGTTTCGGAGTGGTTTGGCATCGTGTCACAAGTGCTCTGGCGGGGAAGAGGAAAGTGCCTGTTGATGTTCATTCAGCAAAAATGTGTCCCAGGGTCCCTGCAGCCCAGCCCAGGCCCTGAGAACCGTGCAGCCCACAGTGGGCTCTCCCGGGCACTGCTCCTCCGCCCCAAACCCCTCCGGTGCTGGGTTGCCATCTTCGGTCATGAAGCTGGGGGTGAGGGGCTCACTGCCTTCAGAATCCTCTCCACTGTCCACCTAGGCGCTCCCCCGACCCCGCCCCACGCCCCAGAGTACAGAGGAAGCTTCCTGGTGATGGGGTTTAACAGCTAGTTTGACCTTCTCTCTAAGGGCTTCCCAGGTGGCTCAGTGGTAAAGAATCTGCCTGCTAATGCAGGAGACATAAGAGACACAGGTTTGACCCCTGGGTGGGGAAGATCCCCTTGGAGGAGGAAATGGCAACCCACTCCAGTATTCTCGCTTGGAGAATCCCATGGACAGAGGAACCTGGCAGGCTACACGTGGGGTCTCAGTGAGTCCGACACAACTTAAGTGACTTAGCACATCTATAAGGAACAAAGCAACCCAAGGGTGGTAGCTGTATTCCCTGTGCTGTACAATATATCCCGTATTTATATCCTGTGGGCCTCTCCAGAGGTCCCCTGCTGTGTCACTGGAAGCTACATCTGAGTGGTGTGTAACCTTGTGGTGTGGATGACCCATCCCGTCCTCGTCCTTGGACCTCTGTTGAGTCCACCTGGGGTGGAGGAGGGGCCACCTGTGGCCTGGCCTGGGCAGGAGGGGCTGCCTGATCGCTGAGGCAAAACAGTGGAGGTCTCTGACAGCTGGGAGTCTGACCCCTGATCCCAGCTGCCCCCAAAGGACCTTGGGGTTAGGCCGGCCTCAGAGAAGGGTTATCTCGGGTCCCTGAGCAGGGTGGGGCTGAGGTGGCTTTGAGTCTTCTGGGTGATTCCTGGCCCTGCAGAGGGCTGGAGGCTGGGAGGGATGTGAGGGGAATTCTGTGCCAAGAATTCGGGGGAGATTAGATGAGGATGAGGCTGGGAGCGGTGCAAAGGAGGAGGCTATGTCTCTGAGACATTCTGAAGGCAGAAGAGAGGGTGGGGCGAGGGGAGGGGAGCCTGTATTCGCTGAGCGCTTACTACAGACTAGTCACTGGAAGCTCACTGCTTCCCAGGGCCTGGTCTCATTGAATCTGATGGCACCCCCTGAGGTCCCAGTGGTTTGGCAGCTGCTCAGAGAGGGAGGTGATGTGCCCTCGGTGCACAGCTGGGAAGAAGGGCCCTGGGATCCAGGCGGGTCAGCTGAGTTCAGAGCCCGGGGCTCCTTCCACCCACACTGCCCTCCCCTCCACAGAAGCTGTCTTCTGTTCAAACAGAAGCTGCAGGGACCCAAGAGAATCAAAGTGGGATGTTTAGCCTGGGAGATGAGTAGAGAAACAGTGTCTGGAGCAAAAATGGGAGCCCAGATAGGAGGAGGAGGAGGCTGGGATCCACTTGGGATGTTATGATTTTAAGGCAGCAATGGCCACGGAATGCAGTGTTCTCTTGGGGCGGGGGTGCTGACGTGGGGGATACCCACGACCTTCAGCGGAGACCAGGGTCCAGGAACAGACTGAATCTGGGAAGGAGAGTGTGGACGGTGTAAGAGGGGCTGCCTCTTAGACTTGAGGAGAGAGGCAGAGTAGGAAGGAGGCTAGGGTGCCTCCCCAGCTGTGTAACCTGGGCCTCTGGGCCACAACCGCCTCATATACAACATGGAGATAAGAACGCCCTTCCTCCAGGTGACTCTAGGGCTGAAACTATGTGTTACTCTTAAGGCGCATAACACAGTGCCTGACACATACCAGGCTTACAATGGTCAGCAGTTATAATGGGTGTTATTGCTTCTACCTACTTCAAAGAATCTGCCCGCTAAGCAGGAGATTCGGGTTTGATCCCTGGGTTGGGACGATCCCTTGGGGAAGGAAATGGCAACTCACTCCAGTATTCTTGCCCGGAGAAGTTCATGGACAGAGGAGCCTGGTGGACTACAGTCCATGGGGTTGCAAAGAGTGGGACACGACTTAGCTACTGAAACACCACCACTACTTCAGAGGGCCCCACACCCTATGTCCTGTTCAAATGGGGTAGAGTAACAGGGACATTCCTGCTCACATTCTGCCACCTAGGGAATAAGGGAGTGGGCCTACATGGAGCCTCTCCTTGGTCTCCCAAGGCACGAGAACAGGGGCATGGCTTCTGGCTGGGGAGAAGCTGAGCTGGTCCAGGCAGAAGCATCTCCTGGTCTCTGCTGCATCCATGGAGCAGATCCAATCTACAGGTGGGTTCCAGGATGGGTCTCAGAGAGAGGCTCAGGGTTCAGTTGGAGTGTCCTTGGACTTGGGAGCTGCAGACGGTCTCGAGCTATGGAAAGGTGTGAGACGGAGCACTCCTGTCCTGCCTGGCACCGGCATCTGCATTCACACGGCTTGTACACACCAAGGAACTAACCAACCTGCAACCCCCTGCCGGCCGCCCTTACCACATTCTCATCGTGGCTCCCTTCCTCCTCTTCTTTGCCAAGCAGGTCTAATAGCTTCTCTTTGATCAGCTGCAAGAAAGGCAGGAAGGAAGGTCAGGCCGGGAGAAAGGCATCAAAGTAGCGAGAGAGACCTCCTTCCACATGGTTGGGCTGGGGAGGCAGGGGCAGCAGCAGCCTGGCTGCAGCTGGACAGACGTTGGTAGGAGCCCAGCCTGGCATCCCAAACTGGGGTGCCTAGCCAAGCTTCTGGTGCAGGAGCTAGAGACTGTGTGGTCTCTCAGCGTGGCTGGTTCCCCATCTGTCCTGGGGGGATAGTTACTTGTCACTTTTGAGGCCTGACAATTCCACAGTTCACAAGGTTGGGACACAACTGTGTTAACATTTCATTCTCAATAAGAGAGTAGTTATTAAATATGTTTTCTGATGTGATTCAATTTCTATAACTTTGTGCATCTTTGCACAAAAATGATTAAACAGGGCAGAACCAAGTCTGGCTATGGAACCCAGTTTGGGAGCTGGGTCACCATGCTGAGAAGTGGGGTGTGGCACTCCACAGGCCCCTGGTCACCCAGGCCTACCACTTCCCACAGTGACCCCCAGTGGCCTTTGGCCATTGCCGGTCCCCTCTGGGAGGCAGGCTACTGCTCTGCAAGCCCGATCTGCTGGGCTGAGACCCAGGAGGTCCTGGGCTTCCCTGAGGGATTCTGGAGTCCCTGGAGCCAGCCCAAGGCTGGGAGGAAAGCAGTAGGAAGACTGATGAGCCCCCGGAGCACGCAGTGCCTGAAACTGCTGTTTGTTGTGTGAGAAGCTTCCAGAGACTGTTCCAGCTGCCTCCTGAGGGCGATAGCTCCCTGAACCAGAGCAGCTGGAGTGCCCTTGCTCTTCCTGCTCAGGATTGATGACTTCTCAGGAGTGCTCCTTCCCTAAAGCTGCCTGGACCCCAGAAGGTGCTGCTCTGGTGATGGGTCACCTGGAGGGCAGGTGTGTGTGTGTGCATGTGGTGTGTGTGTGTGTGGTGTAGGTGTATTTGCGAGCAGTGTGTGAGTGTGGTATAAGTGTAATACGTGTGTGTGCATGTGTGGAGTGTGTGTGCATATGTGGTGTATGAGTATGGTATGTGTGTGTGGGTGGTGTGTGTGTGGAGTGTATGTGTGTATATGTTGTGTGTGAGTGTGGTATAAGTGTGTGTGATGTATGTGTGTATGTCATGTATGTGCAAATGGTGCGTGTGTACAGTGTATGTGGTTTATCTGTGGTGTATGTGTGTCTTTGTGAGCAGTGTGTGAGTGTGGTGTAAGTGTGTGTGGAATATGTGTGTGTGGGGTATATGTGTGTGTATGTGTTATATGTCAGTGTGGTATTAGTGTTATGATGTATGTGCGTGTCACATCTGTGCAAGTGGTGTGTGTGTATAGTATATATCGTGTACCTGTGGCATATGTATGTATTTGTGAGCAGTGTGTATAAGTGTGTGTGGAATATGTGTATGTGGAGTGTGTGGTATAAGTGTGTATGGCACATGTATGTGTGGAGTGTGTGGGGTATATGTGTGTGTATGTTGTGTGTGAGTGTGGCATTAGTGTGTGTGATGTGTGTGTGTATAGCAAGTGTATGCGAGTGGTGTGTGTGTGGAGTGTATGC